>NC_064925.1:217180115-222072615 GCF_023897955.1 Schistocerca gregaria | reverse complement strand
GTGAAGTGCACAATATTAGATTTCTGAACATTCAGACCAAGTTGCCATTGAAATCTTGTCAAGATCTGACTGAATATTTATGCAACTTCTTTCAGTACTTCATTGTAGAGAATTGCATTGTCCGATTAGCCGGTTGGTTGATTTGGGGCTTGGAGACCAAACAGCGAGGTCATCGGTCCCATCATATTAGAGAAGGACGGGGAAGGGTGTCAGCCACGCACTTTCAAAGGAACCATCCTGGCATTTACCTGAAGCAATTTAGGTAAATCACAGAAAACATAAATCAGGCTGGTCGGACGCAGGTTTTAACCATTGTCCTCTGCAATGAAAGTCCGGTGTGCTAATCACTGTACCACTTTGCAGTGCACCTGCAAAAAGCTTGATTTTTTACAATTAATACTATCTGCAAGCCCTCCCATGAACCATTGACCTTGCCGCTGGTGGGGAGGCTTGCGTGCCTCAGCAATACATATAGCCGTAACATACGTGCAACCACAACAGAGGGGTATCTGTTGAGAGGCCAGACAAATGTATGTTTTCTGAAACGGGGCAACAGATTTTCAGTAGTTGCAGGGGCAACAATCTGGATGCTGAAAGCAAGGGAAAACTACAGCCATAATTTTTCCTGGCAGCATGCAGCTTCACTGTATGCTTAAATGATGGTGTCCTCTTGGGCAAAATATTCTGGAGGTAAAATAGTTCTCCATTCAGACCTCCGGGTGGGGACTACTCAGGAGGACGTAGTTATCAGGTGAAAGAAATCTGGTGTTCTATGGGTCGGTATGCGGAATGTCAGATCCCTTAATCAGGTAGGTATGTTAGAAAATTTAAACACGGAAATAGCTAAGTTAAAGTTATATATAGTGGGACTTAGTGAAGTCTGGTGGCAGGAAGAACAAGACTTCTGGTCAGGTGAATACAGGGTTATAAATACAAATCAAACGGGGGTAATGCAAGGGTAGGTTTAGTAATAAATAAAAAAATAGGAGTGCGGCTAAGCTACTACAAACAGCATAGTGAACGGATTATTGTAGCCAAGATAATATTAAGCCCACACCTGCCATAATAGTACAAGTTTATGACAACTAGCTCTGCAGACATCGGCAGAAGACCCAAAGGACAACCTAAGCAATGTTGGGCTGGTACGATTCATAAAGACCTCCATTGGATGAACATCCACCCACATGCAACCTGTGAGAGTGAAAGGGGGGGGGGGGGGGGGGGGGGAAGACCCATGTAGCAGACCCCACAGGTACGCAGCACAAACACTGAAGGGAAAGAAGACATTCAGTTGGCTTAAGAAGAGGCTTACCAGATTATTTTGTGGCCAGCCCAGGACATACTGTTGATACCTTTTAAAAGTGTCATGTTTACTTTGGCTTTGAAAAAATCTGATGTTTGCTGATGCAGTAGCAATGATAGCACTCTTTCGTTTAGCTGTTTTTACATGGACTTTAATATCACTCTTCCTTTATGTGCAGTAGAAAATTCTCCAGTACATAGCATGGGATAACCATGTCCAGCACTATAATCGATACACAGTCGCAAAAATTTGTACCCTTGTTGCTGATTAACATTAAACACACAATTTTGCCCATCGCTAAATAATGAAACAAGAAATGAATACAGATAAAATGATTGTAAACCAAAACAAATTACTTCAAACATGGAAACAAACACATTGCCCCTGTTGTGTTACCAAGTGACTGACAATAAGCGAAACACTGACGGAACCAGTGGCCATGCCTCTCCACTGGCACCAGCACTTACTCCAAGGTCAGCTAAGAGTGGCATGACCATAAGAGAATGTTTAAAAAATGGGATGTACAACACAGAAGAATAATATGTAAAAAAATCCCAATGTCATAAAATAATGAAACCCTGTTTACTTTTTTTTGCAGCCCCAGGCAGCGTTAAAAATCCAGGACTGTCTGGTCTAATCCCAGACATATGGTGAGCTTAAGTAGTAAGTCAACGTGAGCAAGTAAACATAATTACTTGCTGCTTAGATCATTTTTAGATGAGAATGGAAGTGATCATGTTCTTTTATTTACTGTATTTTGTATAGCACAGTTAAAGCAGCATCTCATTTCTCCATCCCACTGCAACCATCCAGAGGTCAAACTAAAGCAATATATATTTGAAAAGCTGTAATTTAACATTCACATCGCCATGTCAATGATACTTCAGTATGATAATTGTTTTGTGTGTGTGTGTGTGTGTGTGTGTGTGTGTGTGTGTGTGTGTGTGTGTGTGTGTATACACCTGTCCTTTTTTTCCCTAAGGGAAGTCTTTCCGCTCCCGGGATTGGAATGACTCCTTACCCTCTCCCTTAAAACCCACATCCTTTTGTCTTTCCCTCTCCTTCCTGAAGAAGCAACCATCGGTTGCGAAAGCTAGTAATTCTGTGTGTGTGTTTGTGTGTTTTGTTCATTGTGCCTGTCTGCCGGCGCTTTCCCGCTTGGTAAGTCTTGGAATCTTTGTTTTTAATATATTTTTCCCATGTGGAAGTTTCTTTCTATTTTATATACTTCAGTATGAAACGGAAATGTTACTCCATCGTTTGCAGCATGTAACTTTAGTCTGAAGATGGCCGTAACTGGTCAAAACCAGTTACAACATTGTGAAATGTTCATGCAATTATGCCATGTAACATACAAAAAAATTAAAGACCTAGATTCTTAGAATAAATACAAAAATCACACAAGAGAAAAATTAAGGTTCACCACAGCTTTAAACAGTAAACCAAAATAAATGCCTGTAAAACACAGTGCATAAAATAGTGCTACAGAAATTTAAACAGTTGTGATATTCACTATTTTGCTTTTATGAAATATTTTGCACTTTAGTTTCCATTTGTGACCAGTGTTACCTCACCCATTGCTGGAAGTTTCATGTATCTTAATTTAGGAACAATATTTTTTTGGGTTCTAGAGATCTTGACAGTATTATCTCAGTTATCACAGGCTTAGTAGACTGTGCTGCTTTTGATAGGCAGGTGTCAAAAATATTTTATTGTAATTAGTTCAATGTTTCAAATTTTGAAATGTTGGGTTGGTATGTCCACCAGCACCTTTGCACTAAAAATATTCTGACAGTAAAATGTTGTCTTACTTAATAGCCATGTGTTTTGGCAATTAAACATAATTGACACATGAATTTTCTGAACGCTTTGCCTTAACTTTGTTTGCGATTGCTCTTTGGCATGGTTACGCAATTTAAGATATTTCTAATCTGCAGAAATTATTCTTAACCCTTATCCATTCCACGAAGAAATTGATAAACAACTACATTCTTCACATAACTTAATTAAAATATTAATGGATTATGATACAAAACTAAAAATGCCTGCAGCTGAAAATAATGACTATTGAATACACCTCTGAATGCAAATGAAAGTTATCATGAGAATACAATCATTACAAAATCCTGGGAAGAATAAACAGGTTAAGTTATACTCTGCAGATGAGTTTTTACGAGTAACAGTAGATAATTTTACCTTTGTTAACAGATTAAAACTTATTTCTACAAATAGTTGTGAATCAAACTCACAATGCCACACAAGTATTTGTCAGCAGGGACACCAAAGCAGAATTATGTATCTACAAACCAAGTTATGTAAATGTAGAAGAGTATGTAGTGTTTTGGAGAATGTTTGCCAATATGAGCAACACGTGTGGTCTAGAGGTAATGTGACTAGTAATAAAAATGTCCTGGGTGCTGGGTTTGACTGTAGCCAAAGCACTTTTAATAAACATCAGCAATGGTGGCAAAAGACTTCCAGCACAAGGAACAACCCTCATTCTACCAACAGCCCTGTCGAAGGGGGTGGATGAATGCACAAGAGTTTGGTGCACTTGCCTTTGGGACTGGAAAATACCCATAATAGGCAGAGGAATCAGTAATGATCAATGGCATCAGCATGTAGAAGGCAATGGAAACCATTGCATTAAAGACACAAGGTGTATCCACAAGACATGCTGCCTGTAACTGAAAAACTGTGATGATGCTATAGAAGAAGAAATTGCAGTCGCTACAGAACAGAAGATAGGCAATCTAGACTTAACCAGAATTTAAAATAGCTTGAAGACTTTAGATTAGATAAAGCATCAGAATTTCTAAAGTCATAGGGTTATGTGGCAACCAAACCACTATTCATGTTTGTGTGCAGAATCTATGAGACTCGTGACACTGGATCACAATTTGAGGAAAGTGTCATCCACACATTCCGAAGATGGCAAGAGCTGATAAGTGCAAGAACTATCACACAATTGGCTTAATAGCACTTGAGTCCAATTTGCTGACAAGAATAATACACAGAAGAATAGAAAAGAGTTGAGAATTTGTTAGAAGGGTTTTGGAAAGGTAAAGGCAGCATAGGGGCAGTCCTGACATTGCACTTAATAACAGAAACAAGACAAAAGAGCTTCATAGGTTTGGTTGACTTGGAAAACGTGCTCAACACCACAAAATGATGCATGATGTTTGAAATTCTTAGAAAAATAGGAGTAAGCTATAGTGAACGGTGGGAGTATGCAATATGTACAAAAACCAAGAGGGAACACTAAGAATGGAAGAAGAATTCAGATTAAAAAAAAGAGTATGAGTCTTATCACCCCTGCTGTTCGATCTACACATCAAAGAAGCAATGATGGAAACAAAAGTAAGGTTACGAGTGGGATTAAATTCAGGGTGAAATGATATCAATTAGTTAGAACAGCAATCTGAATGTGTCACACCTTCTGAATAAATGTTGGAACAAACTTCAGCTGTTACATAACTCTACATATACTAGCCAGAGAATCTCAATCTGTAGTTTCTGCGCACCACATCAACATGATTGCAACAAATCTGTCACTTCTATTTCCTGTGCAACAAGGCAACCAAAAATTGTATGTACACATTATTAAATATTATTCCAGACTTTGCTCCAATGAGTATCAACTGTTTTAACCTGCAAGTGTCCACTTTTTCCTCCACAAACAGTATGCTAAAATAAATAATATCACAATTTGTAACAGATGCATTAAAGAAGCTTCACAGATTTAATCAATTTAAAAGATACAGTCTTTGAGTTGCTTAAAATAATAACAAAAATAACTTAAATGCCATGACAAGAAGTATAAAATTCAACAGATCATTTAAAGAAGTTTATATTTTGTACATGCAAATGATCACTTAATGATATGGAAACTAAACAGCAATGCCATGATTAGTACATGGAACATCATTTTTTTTCCAATTACTCTTTGTTCTTATGTAATAGCTCAGTGCAGGTTCAAGCAGTCTCAGGAACTGATATAGTGTGGAAGGAATTTATGAACTGTCCCTTGAGTTACAATGCAAATATATAAGTCAAAAGATTCCGTTGGAAAAAGTGAATTCTACTTACTTACAGTAGTAACTTACAACGTTCATTTTTTTAAACACAAAAGAACCTCTTGTGAGGTCTCATTTTCTTGCTACTGAAATTAGCTGAAGGATTTTGGCCTGAAATGTTTAAATTCAAACAATAAGGTGACTATTATATACACCTGTATCTGTTAAGTACCATAAATACTGCACTAGTTTATGGTTGTAAATTAATTTGTTCTTACTGTCAGTTGTAACTTATGTGGCTCTATACTGAATAATCTGCAGTCCCACTCTCAGTATCACAGTACAAAAATGGGAGGAAAAAATTCTACACATTTAGCATAAATATTTATCTAGATAAAATGAATGTTCCACTTCACTAAAAAAAAAAATGGGATTGCCAAGGCGGTATTAACAAAACACCTGAACACTACAAAATCTGGCTTCTCTTGGGGGTGCACCTTCTGTCAGTACACAAAAATCTTCTCTGGTATGCACAAAATTAAAGCTGACTATTTCTTGGAACAGAAAATTTAACTTATTAATTCAATTCACCTGGTAGCCAAAAAACAAAGCCACAGTGATGAAAGTTACATCTCAACATGATCTGCACCTAAACAACCACCTCTTCACTTGGCAACTAACAAATTTGTTTTTAAGTTACATACTACCTATTAAAACAACAAGGATGTACTAAGTTTCATTCTCACTGAATCATAATTTGGATCGTAGGTTTCATCTAACAGTATCACTGGGTATTAATGAACTACCAAAGAGTAACCAACATCACACAATGTAATATGATGCAAGCAAAAATTAACAATCAAGGAAGTTAGCAGCCATCAACAACTCTAGAGCAATCTCAGGTGCAATAGGGAATTCTGGTATCTCCGTTGAGCTGTTCGTGTAACGTACTTTGTACGTAAAGTACATACACACCTTCTGCAGAACATGAGAGCTGAAAATTAAAGTTCTGACATAAGTGAAATTCTACACACAATGCGTCATCATAACAATATATCCTATGTCGCATTGCAAATTAACAAATACTGCCGTGCTCACCCTAGTTTTAAAGAGAAAAAAAGGAGACCATCAGCAACAACATAACGTGTCAATAAAAAGACTACTTTACAGACACAAACAAAACCATATATTTGTAATTAAGGCAAGAGATATAAACAACTGAAAACTTACGGGATTTCTCTAAAATTAACTTCATTGGTTTCATTTTCTGCGAACTGTCCAGGTCCGCTGAGCATAGCTTTAATAGTTCCCGACGTCAGGGCATGTTCTCGTTTGACTATAAATTCGTGGCCATCCGATGATATCAGTTTGACATACATTGCATCGGGGCCCTCGCACCCGCCGTAGACCTTTTCTTCATCCTAAGGGAGGCAGAAACTGTTGTAAAATTATTGAATTAATGGAAAACGGTCTTTAACTTCGTGATAGTACATTGACCAACCTTTTTGTCATCCGAGATGTCGCCAGACATAGTGATACTGAACTCTGAAACATTATTTCAATTACATTTCACTGGGATATAACGAGTGGAAGATCTGCGAACTTTCGAAATTATATGTCATGGGCGCATAGATCATAATAACACCAAATACACTTTTTTAATCTTACGTACCTAATTCAATCTTCTGAGTATGACTTTCAATACTGTACACTACCACAACTCAACAGCATCGCAGGGAACTCGTTTCCGGTTTCAAAATTAAAGTCCACTGTCAACGAATATCACTTTCGGCGTACAGCAAGCGCCATCTGACGCATATTTTCTCTCATACGAACAAAGATAGTAAGGAATGTTGATGCCTCCAAAGATTAAATCGTTACTACGTTAGATTGAAATGTCTTCATAGGAACTTCTTAGATATGTCGCATCCAAAACGGATGGTTGTTATTTCTTTGTGTTGATGTTTGGCAGTGTTGTTATCAAACATGTAGGCGGCCCAATAAAAATCGCGATAAGCACGTGATAAAAGAAACAATGGCTCGACAAGGATGTGTGTACGTATCGTTTTGCTGGCACAGCAACGTAAGCATCACTTGAAGGTGGACGTGACAGAATGGCAGCTACGATACTGGTAACTGGTGGGGCTGGGTATGTGGGCTCACACACAGTAATTGAATTACTAAACTCCGGGTATGAGGTGGTGGTCGTTGACAATCTAGTGAATGCTTGCCAAGGTGAGAGGTTGTAGATATTAACATTTAAATAGTTGCTGCACTTTAAAATGTGAATGACATCGTGAAAATGTTGTCAGTATCTTAACACGACTGTCATGTAATATTTTACACTTTAACTTCTACCGTACTGTACTTTAGCAGCTTCATTTTATGCTTGGGCTAATTTATTATTTTCTTTCCTAACGCTGCTATTCACATTTCCCTAAAAATGATGAAATGAAAACTTAGCACAGCCAGTTTCAGGTTCCATGTGGTGTCTGGGGGCAGATTCTGAAGCTACACTACACCTTACTAATTACAATAACCAAAAAATGCACACAAAACTGTTGCAAATAGATAACTTCTAGCAGTGATATCCTAAAACATAGAGCACGTTTTCTCCAGAGAAATTTGCTTCATAATGCCACAGAACTGCATCAAGCAAATCAATGATTTGTGAAGATTCATTATTCTAATACTACTGCTGAAATTTTATGCTAATTTAGTTTTAGTTGCTTTTTGATTCTAGTATAGAAAATCATTTTCTATGTATTTAACCAGCGTATTGGATCTTGAAGTCTCAAATTTTTATTTTTTTTTAGTACACTGATGTTTATTTTTTCGGGGAACCATCTAAAATGTAAGATTTTTTTATGGATTTCAGGTTAGTCGTCTTTTTTTTAATGTCGTTTTTTAAAAGAGAGAGATTACAATATTTTAGATAGTTTTACTTACATTTTGAAGTTTCAGTTTTATGTTTTTTTCCCACATGAAGCATGGACCTTGCCGTTGGTGGGGAGGCTTGCGCGCTTCTGTGATACAGATAGCCATACCTTAGGTGCAACCACAACGGAGGGATATCTGTTGAGAGGCCAGGCAAATGTGTGGTTCCTGAAGAGGCGCAGTAGCCTTTTCAGTAGTGGCAAGGGCAACAGTCTGAATGATGGACTGATATGGTCTTGTTTTAACACTAATCAAAATGGCCTTGCTGTGTTGGTACTGCGAACAGCTGAAAGCTGTAATTTTTCCTGAGGGCATGCAGCGTTAGTGTATGCTTAAATTATCTACATTTATACTCCGCAAGCCACCCAACGGTGTGTGGCGGTGGGCACTTTACGTGCCACTGTCATTAGCTCCCTTTCGTGTCCAAGTCGCGTATGGTTCGCGGGAAGAATGACTGCCTAATAGCCTTCATGCGCGCTCGAATCTCTCTAATTTAACGTTCGTGATCTCCTCAGGAGGTATAAGTAGGGGGAAGAAATATATTCGATACCTCATCGAGAAACGCACCCTCTCGAAACCTGGACAGCAAGCTACACCGCGATGCAGAGCGCCTCTCTCGCAGGGTCTGCCACTCGAGTTTGCTAAACATCTCTGTAATGTTATCACGCTTACCACATAACCCTTTGATGAAACGCGCCGCTCTTCTTTGGATCTTCTCTATCTCCTCTGTCAACCCGACGTGGTACGGATCCCACACTGCTGAGCAATACTCAAGTATAGGTCGAACGAGTGTTTTGTAAGCCACATCCTTTGTTGATGGACTACATTTCCTAAGGACTCTCCCAATGAATATCAACCTGGTACCTGCCTTGCCAACAATTGATTTTATATGTTCATTCCACTTCAAATTGTTCCGCACGCATGTCGAGGGCAACAGGTTGAGTTCTGTTATTAAAGAAGTCTTCGAGCCACTCACATATCTGTGAACTTATTCCATATGCTCGTCTCTTCATTAACAGCCTGCAATGGGGCATCGTGCCAAATGCTTTTCGGAAATATAGAAATATGGAATCTCCTTGCCCTTCATCCATAGTTCTCAGTATATCATGTGAGAAAAGGGCAAGCTGACTTTCGCACGATCGATGCTTTATAAAACCATGCTGATTCGTGGACATAAGCTTCTCAGTCTAAAGAAAGTGTATTATATTCCAACTGAGAATATGTTCAAGGATTATGCAGCAAACAGAAGTTAGGGATATTGGTCTGTAATTTTGCGACTCCCTTCTTTTACCCCTCTTATATACTGGGGGTCACCTGAGATTTTTTCTAATCTACTGGGGCCTTTGTCCTAGGCGAGGGATTCACGATAAATGCAAGCTAGGTAAGGGGCCAATGACGTAGACTACTCTTTGTAAAAGCGAACTGGGATTCGATCCGGACCTGGTGATTTATTTGCTTTCAAATCTTTCAGATGTTTCACTACGCCGAGTATACTTGTTCACCTCTAAACTCAGCACAGTTACTGCCTGCAAGCAAAGACAAAGGACGCTTAGATAGCCCTCTTGAGTGCCATCTGCTTACCATCTGATGACCATGACAAATTAATAGCTTCAAATCCTCAATATCCACTTACTATACTCTCATGGCAACGAACACAGTTCATGAGGTGTTGTACTTTTTCCAGCAGTGTATTAGGGAAAACGGTGGAGAGAACGTATAAAATAGAAATGATAAATTGCTGTTAGACTTCTCATGTTTTAATATCTTCAGTAAAATCAATACATTTTTCCGACATAAGGAGATACACAGAATAACCTGGGCTCAAAGAGGACACCAGTCCAAAATAGCTTATATTTTGGTAAACCAGAAAACAGCAAATATATAATGATGATGTAAATAAAATCGAAAGAAACTTCCACATGGGAAAAATATATTAAAAACAAAGATTCCAAGACTTACCAAGTGGGAAAGCGCCGGCAGACAGGCACAATGAACAAAACACACAAACACACACACAGAATTACTAGCTTTCACAACCGATGGTTGCTTCTTCAGGAAGGAAAGGGAAAGACGAAAGAATGTCAGATCCCTTAATCGGGCAGGTAGGTTAGAAAATAAAAAAAGGGAAATGGATAGGGTGAACTTGGACATAGTGGGACTTAGTGAAGTTCGATGGCAGGAGTAACAAGACTTCTGGTCAGGTGACTTCAGGGTTATAAATACAAAATCAAATAGAGGTAATGCAGGAGTAGGTTTAATAATGAATAAAAAATAGGATTGTGGGTAAGCTACTACAAACAGCATAGTGAACACATTATTATGGCCAAGATAGACACGAAGCCCACGCCTACCACAGTAGTACAAGTTTATATACCAACTAGCTCTGCAGATGACGAAGAGATTGAAGAAATGTATGATGAGATAAAAGAAATCATTCATGTAGTGAAGGGAGATGAAAATTTAATAGCCATAGGCAAAGGAAGAGAAGGAAACATAGTAGGTGAATATGGAATGGGGGTAAGGAATGAAAGAGGAAGCCACTGGGTAGAATTTTGCATAGAGCATAACTTAATTATAGCTAACACTTGGTTCAAGAATCATGAAAGAAGGTTGTATACATGGAACAGGTCTGGCTACACCGGAAGGTTTCAGCTAGATTATATAATGGTAAGACATTGATTTAGGAACCAGGTTTAAATTGTAAGATATTTCCAGGAGCAGATGTGGACTCTGACCACAATCTATTGTTTATGAACTGTAGATTAAAACTGAAGAAACTGCAAAAAGGTAGTAATTTAAGGAGATGGGACCTGGATAAACTGACAGAACCAGAGTTTCAGGGAGATCATTATGGAACAATTGACCAGAATGGAGAAAATAAATAAAGCAGATGAAGAACGGGTAGCTTTGAGAGATGAAATAATGAAGGCAGCAGAGGTTCAAGTAGGTAAAAAGATGGCTAGTAGAAATCCTTGAGTAACTGTAGAATTATTGAATTTAATTGATGAAAGGAGAAATTATAAAAATGCAGTAAATGAAGGAGGCAAAAAGGAATACAAACATCAAAAATAAGATCGACAGGAAGTGCAAAATGGCTAAGCAGGGATGGCTAGAGGACAAAATAAGGATGTAGATGGTTATTTGCTAGGGGTAAGATAGATACTGCCTACAGGAAAATTAAAGAAGACCTTTGGGGAAAAGGGAACCACTTGTATGAATATCAAGAGCTCAGAGGGAAACCGAGCTCTAAGCAAAAAAGGGAAAGCAGAAAGGTGGAAGGAGTATATAGAGGGTCTATACAAGGGCGATGTATTTGGGGACAACATTATGAAAATGGAAGAGCATGTAGATAAAGATGAAATGGGAGATACAATACTACGTGAAGATTTTGACAGAGCACTGAAAAGCCGAAACAAGGCCCCGGGAGTAGACAACATTTCATTAGAACTACTGACAGCCTTGGGAGAGCCAGTCCTGAAAAAACTCTACCATCTGGTGAGCAAGACGTATAAGACAGGCAAAATACCCTCAGACTTCAAGAAGAATATAATAATTCCAATCCCAAAGAAATCAGGTGTTGACAGATGTGAAAATTACCGAACTATCAGTTTAATAAGTCATGGCTGCCAAATACTAACACGAATTCTTTACAGGTGACTGGAAAAACTGGTGGAAGCTAACCTCGGGGGAAGATCAGTTTGGATTCCGTAGAAATGTTGGAGCACACGGGGCAATACTGGCCCTACAACTTATCTTAGAAGATAGATTAAGGAAAGGCAAACCTACGTTGGTAGCATTTGTAGACTTAGAGAAAGCTTTTGACAATGTTGACTGGAATACTCTCTTTCAAATTCTGTGGGTGGCACAGGGCTAAAATACCAGGTGCAAAAGGCTACTTACAATTTGTACAGAATACAGATGGCAGTTATAAGAGTCGAGGGACATGAAAGGGAAGCAGTGGTTGGGAAGGGAGTGAGGCGGAGTTGTAGCATATCCCCCGATGTTACTCAGTCTGTATATTGAGCAAGCAGTAAAGGAAACAAAAGAAAAATTCAGAGTAGAAATTAAAATCTATAGAGAAGAAATACAAATTTTGAGGTTTACCGCGGACGTTGTAATTCTGTCAGAGACAGCAAAGGACCTGGAACAGCAATAGAATGGAATGGACAGTGTCTTGAAAGGAGGATATAAGATGAACATCAACAAAAGCAAAATGAGGGTAACGGAATGTAGTTGAATTCAGTTGGACAATGCTGAGGGAATTAGGAAATGAGTAGTAGATGAGTTTTGCTGTTTGGAGAGCAAAATAACTGATGATGGTCAAAGTAGAGAGGATATAAAATGTAGACTGGCAATGGCAAGGAAAGCATTTCTGAAGAAGAGAAATCTGTTAACATCGATTATAGATTTAAATGTCAGAAAGTCATTTCTGCAGGTATATGTGTGGAATGTAGCCATGTATGGAAGTGAAACATGGATGATAAATAGTTTAGACAAGAAGAGAATAGAAGCTTTTGGAATGTGGTGCTACAGAAGAATGCTGAAGATTAGATGGGTAGATCACATAACTAATGAGGAGGTATTGAGTATAATTGGGGTGAATGGAAACTTGTGGCACAACTTGACTAGAAGAAGGGATCGGTTGGTAGGACATGTTCTGAGGCATCAGGGATCACCAATTTGGTATTGGAGGGCAGCATGGAGGGTAAAAATCGTAGAGGGAGACCAAGAAATGAATACACTAAACAGATTCAGAAGGATGTAGGTTGCAGTAGGTACTGGGAGATGAAGAATAGTGAGCATGGAGAGCTGCATCAAACCAGTCTCAGGACTGAAGACAACAACAACAATAATTTTCATTCAGTTTCTTATAACCTTTAAAAGACACCGTATTTGTTATGACAGTGGTCTTGAAAATTCTGAATTTTACCCAGTTGCTTAAATTTTACTTTACATTTAAGCATGGTATCTAAAGCATAATTATTAGGACTTTGGAGTCATTAATAATGCCATAGTCAGCCAAATAACTTTTATTTTCTTATTTTATTAGTCAATTTATTACATTATTAGATTTGTACATTCTTGTTTAGACAAAAATTTGGTTTTCCAATGTTAGCTGTAAAAATATTTTAACTTACCAGTGCACTGTGAAGTTGTTGTTGGAAAGCTCTTGTAGAATATAAAATTTTTTGATTAAAGGATGCCACTCACTGAAAAGCAGAAACGTTCAGCTGCTGTATGGCGCACACACAAAATAAAAAAGCTGGCAAATTTTCAGAATTATCCTTTGCTCAGCAAGAGTAAAATACACACACACACATACCTATGCTCCTACATGGTGCTGGCTGGATTAACAAAGTCAGTGCTATATTTCGGCGGGCACACTAGTGTTGGTGGGTGTAGTGTTGGGTGGGGATGGGGTAGGTAGAGAGGGAGGTAAGTGGCAGGTAAGGAGAGCGTTTGAGGGTGGCTGGCTAGCTGCTCACAGGGAGGTGGCCAGTTTGCCGGCCAGGAATGTGGGAGGGAGGGTGGCTGCCACAATTGTAGCAGTCAGCTGGAAATGGCTCACCCTTTTACCTCCTCACCCTTTTACCTCCTGGATCCCTACTCATCATAGTTGATACATTTCCCTGTACACCGACATCCATCATGACCTTGCTGTTGTCAGACATCTCTCCCAACATTCTGCAGACTTCAAACAAACCAACTTATTCCTTATATAGCTTACTAACTATATTATGACTCACATCGACTTCTCCTTTGAAGGGGAGGCTTACAAACAAATCTCGTCCGCATACCTGGATTGAACAATTTGTAGGAATATGAAATGGAACGATGACATAGGTTCAGTTGTAGGTAAAGCAGGTAACAAGTCTTGGCTCACTGATAGAATACTAGGGAAATGTAATGAGTCTATAAAGGAAATTGCTTAAAAAACATCTGTGTGACCCATTCTGCAATATTGCTCAAAAAACATTCTTGCGAATTATTCTACAACACTCCTCAACTGCATGGAAGCTGTACCACATAGTGCTAATGGGAGATATTGACTGTATACAATGAAGGCCAGCACAAATTGTCACAGGTTTGTCTGATTATAGGGAGAGAGTCATGGAGATGCTGAAGAAACTGAGCTATTAGACAGCTGAGTATGTTGGAAACTATACAAAAAAAGGCTACTTACAAAGTTTCAAGGACCAACTTTAAGTGGGGAAAGAGAAAAGATTCCTTTGTTGCTATTATATCCAACACATTTCCATCATGCATGGCCTCCCAAACTATCTGTTCTAGGTAAGTAAACAATGGAAAATCCAGAATGGAATAAATAATATTATGAGAAGGAAAGTTGCTACTCTCCATATAGTGTGGTTTCAGTTAACAGAACATAGAGATAGTGCATTTGTCGCAATAGACAAGACACTACAATGCACGGACATAGGAACCAAAACAGCATGTGAGCAAGGTAGGTAAGAAAGCACATGAGATTGACTTCGTAAAACTCAGTATCAACAGTGGGTATAAACTTGTAAATGAATCTTTCTATCAACTGCCAGACTCATGTGCAGAGGTAACTGAAAACTTCACAGTAAACCTCAGTTAATTAGTGCATACATTTCCAATTCATACTGTCATCACTGCTGAAGATTTTAACTGTCTAATAATCAACTGGGGTAGTTAGTTTTATTTTATTTATTTATTTATTTAACCTGGCAAGATTTAGGGCCATCAGGTCCTCTCTTACATCTAACCAGGCATTCTACTTATTTTACATTCATATGTTTTAGTAGGCATGTTAAACTACATCTAATACAAAAAGTGAGATAAACAGTTAGAAAGGTACATCTGGAAAAATACATTATTGAAGAGAAAGATTTTAGATAGGAGTGCTGGCAGCAGGGAGTATGAGGGAGACGCATGGTGAAGGGAGGAGAAGAATAGAGAGACATAATGAAACATAATTACGGAAATATAAAGGAAAAGAAGACTGCGTGGCTAATAGAGATAGATGAAGAGGAAGGCATCTCAGGAGCAAGATATGAGACGCTAGCTTTGCTATTTGACAGATGAGAGGATTGGCCTTGCACATTAATTTTGTGGAGAATTTTATGAGGATGATAGTAGGAAATGCTTCAACTTCTTCTTAAAAGCAACAGGAGATTGAATTTTCCTCAAGGTAAGGGGCAGTTTGTTCCAGAGGCGGACAGCGGCAACTGAGTAGGAGTTTGCAAAAGTTTTTGTTTTGTGAGTGGGCACAGTTAGGATACCAGATAAGAGTGACCTCGTGTTTCGATTATGATGGCATGACAGGTTTTTAATCTCTGAAGCTAGGTACTGGGGTCCTTGCGCAATGAGGAGTCGGTGAAGTAGACATAGAGTGTGGTAATCACGCAGTTCGTCCGGCCGCAGCCACCCTAGCTCGGAGTATGAAGCACTAACATGATCATATCAGCGAATGTTGCAGGTGTAACGCACACAGGCATTCATGGTTAGCTCTAGCCGTCTTTTGTTTTCACTGTTCATGCCTTGTTGAATCACATCACAATAGTGGAGGTTCGGTAGAACGAGTGCTTGCACGAGCTGGCATTTCAAGTCCTGTGGAAATATGTTCCGAAGCTTTTTGAGAGCATAGAGACAAGCAGACGTCTTTCGGCACACTGCGACTGTATTCTCCGCCCAATTGAGATGCTCGTCCAAAGTTACACCCAAGTTCTTCACTGTTTTCTGATATGGTATTGGAGTACCGTCGAGCAGAATAGGAGGTAGACGTTCGCGGAAATCTGAACTTATTAATTTCTGATGGGCTATTAAGATTACTTGCGTCTTTTTTGCATTTAATTTAAGCCCCAGGTTTTTCGCCCATGTCACTACTGAAGACAGATCATCATTCATCAGAGCTATTGCAGTGTTTACATCTTCAGGTCTGACGCTTAGGTAGAGCTGGAGGTCGTCGGCATAGAAATGATGTTTACAGGAGGACAAAACTGACGAATTATCGTTGACATATAAAGAAAACAAAAGTGGCCCTAAGACTGATCCTTGTGGCACTCCCGAAGAAACATGTTTCCAGGAAGATTTTTCATTTACGCAGACAACACATTGCTGTCTGTCTTTTAAGTAGCTTTCTAACCATCTCATTGCACTATCAGAGAAATTAAGCTGTTGCATTTTTCTGAGTAATATGTCAAAGTTAACAGTGTCAAAAGCTTTGCTGAAGTCCAGTAGCATCAATATTGTTGCCTTTTGATTTTCGATGGCATATTTCAGGTCATCAGTTACTTTAATTAGAACAGTGTTTGTGCTGTGATGTTTAGGGAAACCGGATTGAAATTTGTCATATAGACTGAATTCATGCAAGTGTTCAGTGATTTGGTCATGAACAATATATTCAGGTGCTTTGGAAACAGCAGGCAGTATGCTAATTGGTCGGTAATCACTAGGCAGTTGCGGGTTTTCGATCTTAGGATGGGTTGAATTATGCTTCTTTTCCATGCAGTGGGGTATATTCCGTTCACGAGGGAAAAATTAAATATGTCAGTTAAGACAGGTACTAAGATATCAGCAACATTCTTAATCATGTTTATACCAATACTGTCGTTGCCTATTGCATCAGAAGAGATTCTCATTATTGCTTTTCTTTCCGTATTTGTTGTTACATGTTTTGTTAGTTATCCTGTTTGGGGATTCTTGTGGACGGTAATTATCAGCCATGCTGGTATTCAGAGGTGCAGAGAAGAATTCATTTAATTTGTTATCTGACACATGAAAAGTAGTTTCCGATTTTGCCTTTCCAACCCCCAAGCTACAGAGATTCTTCCATAGAGTCGTGGGTGTCAGATCGCTGCATACAAGGGAACGAGCATGCCTGATTTTGGCATTGCGAATGCATTGTTTCACTCTGTTCCGTAGCTTTCTATGTGATGGGCATGACGAGACACCCTGCAAATCAATGCTAAGTCTGAAAATTATCTAGGACAATATCTGAGAAGGAAAGTTGCTACTCACCATATCACCATATAGCAGTACGCGCACCCCCCCCCCCCCCCCCCCTCCAATCCCACACACACACGCACAACTGCACTCTCCGGCAACAAATGCGGACGAGTTGACCATTTACATTTGTGAGTCATTGATATTGTAGACATAGGAACCTACATTTGTTTTTGTTTCGTGAAGTGCAAAATATTCCATTTCTGAACATTTAAATAAAGTTACCAGTCTTTGCTCCACTTTGGAATCTTGTCAAGATCTGACTGAATATTTACATAGTTTCTTTCAGACAGTACTTCATTACAGATAACTGCATCATCTGCAAAAAGTCAGGTTAATCTGCAAGGTCATTAATATACAACATGAACAGCAAGGATCCCAACACACCTCCTTGGGATTCACCTGAAGTTATTTCTACAACTGTAAATGACTCTCCAACCAACATAACATCTGCATCCTCCCTACCAGTCACAAATTTCGCTCAGTACCCCCATTCAGTCTTACATTCAACAAAAAATGTAGGAGTTTAACCAAGTCAAATGCTTCTTGGAAGTCAAAAAATAATGTATCTACCTGTGTGCCGTGATCCAGGACTTGGAAAGTGTGAGGTGGGTTTCATATGATGAGTTTCTTTGGGTCCATGGTGAATGGCATGTAGAACGTCATTCTGTTAGAGATATTTCATTATGTTTGAGCACAGAATATATTCTAAGGTTCCACAACAATGGATGTCAAGGGTGCTGGATAGTAGTTTATGTATCACTTCTGTTACCATTCATGTAGACAGGTGTGACTTGGGCTTTCTTCTAACTAGTGGCACAGTTTTTTGAGTGGTGTATGGCATATTTGGTTTAAAGAGGAGCTAACTCGGCCATAAATTCTGTATAGAGTCTGGTAGAGATTCAATGGGCTCTGGAGCTTTGTCAGTTTTAGTGATTTCAGCTGTTTCTCGGCACCTTCGACACTAATATTTATATATCTCATTTTTGCAGTGATGTGAGAATTAGAAATGGGGTGCTACTCCCAGATTTTAATTTTTTAAAGGAACGTTTGAAAATAGAATTTAGCTTTTCTGCTTTTGTTTTACTGCCTTCAATTTCAATTCTTGTCTTACTATGGTGCCACTAATGGTCTTTACATATGATCACAATTTCTTTGGGTTTTGTGGGAGACCTTTTGATAGTATTATGCTACAGTATCATAGAAGTTTCACTAACTGCATGCTTGTCAGCCAAACGCATTTCGTTTGGGTTCATTTTATCTGTAGTCTTGTGCTGTGCCTTACTCCTATTATGTGGTAATCTGTATCTTTAGGAGTTTCTTTACATCGAATGTGTACCACAGACAGTCCCTACCATTGCCAACTGTTCTACTAGGTACATGTCTATCAGGTGCAAGGCAACTGTTCTTTTACAGGCTCCTCACCTTATTGTTCACACAGTGGAGGAGACATGATCATTTCTATTATTCATCCACAGTGTCAGCAAGGTTGTTTTCAACATTTTATTTCTACTGCAATCCTGTGCATTATACACAACTTACTTATGAAGAAGTCTGAAAGTCAGAAGTAACATAGAAAACTTGTTAACAAGCTTGTACTGAAAGCTATCAAGGATGGCAGGGACATTAAGGGACTGGTTTACCAAACTTGTAGAAAACTGGCAAATAATAATTGATGTACCTGAAAAAGTGCTTCTGAAGTGGCTATCTAAATATTACTTCTTTCATTGATCTGTGGGTATTGGAATAGTAGCAGTAGTGTTGCATGTTATTAGAAATTGTACGCTGTTCTCATAACCATGCAGACATGGGAATACTACATAGTAAAGATGAATGCGAAAAAAATAGAAATAGTGGCTCATGTCATGCCTGAAGAATGTGAAGTGTTCGAGAAAGGGAAGTTGACATCTGCAGATAAGATTAGCTATAAATGTGGCAACAGATGTTCTCTTGAGAAATTATCTAAGCTGTCTGTTCATTACTGATAAAATGCACACTCCATTTCTCATATGTGCTAACCTACAAATATATGGAATAATCATTCTGGTTAGATTGCTCCTCGTTTTTTAAAATACCTGTGGCAATGGAAGCTGTTAAAGTGAAATGCATTCTGATTTTTTATTAATAATGGATACTCCAATCTCATTTCCTAAACTGCAGATTTCATCCTTCAGGTTTCTTGTACACAGTATTAGTCTCTGTGTGGAATGAGTCCAAAATAATAACAACAATAGTAATAATAATAAGATAGTTATTACAATGTAACTGATACTACATGACTGTTTTCACAGATGCCTCTTGAAACAGGATGAGGGTAGCTACATATTTTATTTTAATAAAGTGCAATGACAAGGTAATGGTTTACATATATAGCAAGTATGCCGGGATCCATGTTGCAGATTATCTGAATATCAGCATGAAACATAATTCTCTGGGAATAAGGATGTTAAGTATGGATGAATAACTTTAAACAGTGTTGTATAATACACCTTAGATTTGTGTGAACGTACTGG
Source organism: Schistocerca gregaria (assembly GCF_023897955.1). Taxonomy (NCBI): domain Eukaryota; kingdom Metazoa; phylum Arthropoda; class Insecta; order Orthoptera; family Acrididae; genus Schistocerca; species Schistocerca gregaria. The sequence continues at coordinate 222,052,858 of NC_064925.1, read as the reverse complement.
TTTGTGGGGGATGACCCATATCTGCTGTAACTAAGTAACTATTTTAGAAAGCTGCTACATCTTAGATGTTAATAATGTTAAAGCCTTTTTGCAAATCAGTGGTGTAAGAAGGAGAGTAATGCAAGAAGTGACCAGTGGATTTGAAAGTAATTTTTTTACTGATCTGTCAAGATATTAACAAAATTTTGGACTTACATCAAGTCTGTAAACAAATTACAACCATCTATACTATACAGTCATTCAGTGATCACTCTGGCACCAAAATGAATGTTGGCAGAGATGGCTGAAACACTAGTCTTCTGATATTTTTCACTTTAAAGGTTTGTAATAGAATTCCTCCTTTCAATCATTTTAAAAATGCCAGAGTGGCAGAGATTGAAAAGTTATTGGGAATAGAAAATTAACTAAAATTATTTAGCACATGAAAGGCGTAATTTAACACTTCTGCTATTGCATATTTTTAATTTGCCTTTGGTTTATTCAAACATGACCAGCAGTTTGGATTCTGTTTAGATTACACAAAAGAACTTGCTCGACTTTTTAGCAACAGTTTATCATAAGTCACTAGAGACATAATGAGCTCCAGGCAATAGCAATAAGTAAATAAATGCAGGTCATTCCCATTTTCAGGGAGAATAATTGGACAGATACACATTACTGTAGGTTTGTATTACTAACATCTGTCTATTTTGTGGAATCATGAGTAAGTTTTATGTTTGAGTATTACTGCTTTTCTTCAGAATGGCACTCTCCTCTGTAGGAATCAACATCTATTACACAGGAATAGAGCATGTGGAACAAAGCACGATCTGTTTGTCACTGAAATTCAAGAATCAATAGATAACGGCATCCAGAATGTACTTGACACAATTAGTGAACAAAATAAGAGCTTACCAAGTTTCAGAAAAAAATTGTGACTGCATTTAGGACATTGTAGCATATAGAGTTTCACATGTCATCTTTAATGGTACAAAATTAACTGATGTAAAAGTTGCTTCAGTAGTACCATGGGAGCATTTAATGGCCATTGCTGTTCATGATATGTACAGGGTATATTAGCAAGAATGGTCAGTATTCAGAGGTATGGCAGGAACGATCATTTGAAGCAAAAAAGTCTAGTAATCAGGGGCTTTAAAATGCACACTTTAAGAGCTTTGTGTATTTCCTCATCTCTCATGCTGGGAAACAAATTTCTTTTACTGTAAGCTATTTCCTTTCTATATTTTGGGACGAAGCAGAATGCACCAAAACAAGAAAAAATTGTATAGTAGACATAGACTCCGGCAGGCAAATGAGCTATGAGCACTTTTCCAGTAGAATAGACATGTTTCACAGTCTGAAGATGACCAAGTGCTCAAAACTCTTAATTTATGTGCTTCAGAGCCCATGTTTATCGAACATTTTTTTTCTTGTTTTGGTCCTTACCTCCTCTCAAAATATGGAAAGCAAAGAACTTGCAATAGAAGATGAAGTAGTGTTAACAGTTCTTACAGTGTGCATTTTAGAGCCCAATTTTACTCTAGTCTTCTGCTTTGAATGATCCTCTCATCATATCCCTGAATATTGACCATCCCTCCGGGGACACCCCTTGTAAATGATCTAGTGCGTAATATCAGGAGTTCTTTGAGGCTGCTGAAAGATTATAGTGTTGTGTATGGAAATGTTGCAGTGCTAGAAAGTTGTAGTGAAAGGCAGAAGGTAGGATCTACCCTTGGTGCAGAGGTTGGCAGTCAGTATTCATCACAAATAAGTTTAATAATTTGCTCATAAACAGGTGGAAAGACCCATTATTATTCTATTACTTTATTGGTGTTTAACCGTGGCAAACAGTAACAACCATAAAATACCTAGGGAGTTTGTGTCTGGAGTGAATAGAATGACGACATAAAACTAGTTGTGGCAAAGGTATTAGACAGATATTTATTGAAAGTTTATCCATGAAATAAATGGCTTAAAATCTGTGGATCTAGTGATTCTTGAGTATTGCTCTACAGCCAGGGACACTTATTTTGTAGGAATTTTTGAGGAGCTGTAGATGATCTCAAGATGAGAAGTTAGAGAAGACTTTAAAAGACATGACCAATTTCTCTACAGATTTTTTTAAATAAGTGCCAGAGTGTCACAGAAATGCTAGTCAAATACCAGTGTCTGATGCTCTCACAGAGAGGTTTACTGTCAAAATGTGAAAGTTTATGTTCCAAGAACAGTCAGGTAATGTATTACTTCCCATCACATGGGCCTCACAATACGACCATAACAAAAATGCAAGAGATATTTCAGCCATTTTTTAAGTCTTCTGATTGTTTTATTGCAGCCTACCACAAATTCTTCTATGTCAATCTTTTCATCTCAGAGCAGCACTTGCAGCCTATGTCTTCAATTAATTGCTCTAAGTTTTCGAATATCTATCTTCCTCTACAGTTTTTACTCTATGTAACTCCCTGTAGTATCAAGGAAATTATTCCACAATGTCTTAACAGATGTCCTATCATCTTGTCCCATCTTCTTGCTAGTGTTTTCCATAACTTCCTTTCCTCATAATTTTGTGGAGAACCTTGCATTCTCTACCTTATAAGGCCACCTTATTTTCAAAATTCTTTTGTAACACTACATTTCAAATGCTTTGATTCTCTTCCGTTTCCATTTTCCCACAATCCACGTTTCTTCCCCATACAGCACTCTGCTCCATATGTATATTCTCAGAAATTTCATCATCAAATTAAGGCCTTTGTTTGATACTATCAGACTTCTCTTGGCCAGGAATGCTCTTTTTGCCAGTGATAGTCTGCTTTTCATGTCCTCCTGACTCCATCTATCGAGGGTTATTTTGCTGCTCATGTAGCAGAATTCTTTAACTTGACGATGTAGACATAGATCCTATAAGTAGTGAGAGAAGAAGTGCACAAAGCCACCATATGTGTGAAAAAAAAAAGGAAAGACAAAATCAAACAATGGAAAGTCGAGGAGGGAATAACACAGTATTGTGAAAAGAATAGATTGCTACTCACTGTATAGAGGAGTCATTGAATCACAGATAGGCCAACAAAAAGACTGCTGTATATTTTAGCTTTCACTCAAAAGGCCTTCTTCTGAAGTAAAACACACACACACACAACTAGCACACACATGAACACTGTCTCTGACACTGTGAATCTCAAAACAAGCTTCTAAAATTACTTTTATATCTGGAGGAACACAATACTGTAAACATAAACAGTGTCTGAACTAGTTCTGCTTTACAAGAAAGAGGCAGACAGGTGTAGATTATAGAGCTATTAGTGACTAAAGTTGCCATCAACCATGTAGGCATTAACTTGAGATTTGTAGATTTAGAGAAAGCTGTTGATTCAGTTTCAGCAGAATCTGTAGTAACAACCATCAAGTAGCAAGTTATTATTGTCATTATTATTATTGTCACATTGGAATTCTTGAGCTGTACCACATCCACAGTTTCTTTGAAGGTTGTAGTGTGTGGTTCTTATGGTCTGCCCACTAGCTTTACATTTGTTGTGATCCTGTTTTCCTCAATTCATCTGAAACCTTTGTAACCTTTATGTGTGTCCTTTCTGCAGGAAATGTGTGTATTAAGAAGGGTGTTAATTTTATCTCAGCATCACTTTCTCAAGTTTAAAAGCTTTGAGATTGTGCTGCATTTCTTAAGTCCATGTCCCCTATCTTCTTTCCCAGATTTCTCATCAGTAGTTGTAAGATTCTGTTTTCTGGCAGGGAGAAGAAGTATGAGAAACAAGAGATTATTTCCTTCTTCATTGTAGCGATGATTGATTTTGAATTCTGCAAGGTACAAACAAACACTGTATGTTACACAGGCCAAACAAGAATTACATAGATCACTACTCACGTTGGAGTCCACAGTCAGTGGGCTCTCGGTCCCACAAAGTGATGCTAGAGGATGAGTCCACAACCACAAAACGCCAATCACTTAGCTGGGGACCATAAAGGTTGTGTTCGGAGTTCTTACTGGCTCAGAAATATGGACAGTCAATTTCACAGGAAAGGTTGCAAGCCAACCGCTCCATAAGGATGGAGACGTCCATCAACAGCGAAGTATGAGCCATGCAAAGAGGGACACGAAACAGAATCTAGTTTTACAGTGGTGTCATAAACACTTGGGTAGTAATGCAGATTCTGAACTGCTTCATGTAGCAGAGTGATCTCTCTGTCATACATTGTGCCTGCCTTTGTAGGCTCCTTGATGCCACAAGTCTTGCCTATTGCAAATGCTATCTGCAGTCATTGCTAGTGTTGCTCGCTGCATCTATTGGGCGTCTCCCATCAATATGCCCAATGCTGGTTGTATTGATATCCTCACCCAGCAGTAGATCAAACATCTCTGCATCTTCAGCACTGCTATTAGGAGACAATAATTGGATCAGTATCTCAGTAGACAGTTTCATTATCGAGGATTCCCCTAATTCGGTCAACCTTTTTTTCTTTCTTTTTTTGTTAATAGAGGGAAATTTGGATTTGAAACTGGAGTCAGGCAAAAGAGCTTGAATATCACGAAAACTATTCTCAGCAGCCCTATAGAAATTTTCATCTCCTTCACCAAGAAAAAGAGTCTCTGGGTATTTATTAGTGAAATGTATCTGAACCGCTTTAGTTTTACTGTTGACATTGTGCTGTTTGCCTCTTAATGCAAAAAACCTTCAGCAACTAATGGGAGAAGTTTATACAATAACTTTGAAAGTGGACCTGAAAATTTTTTGTAATAAGACTAAAATAATATACATTAGGCACACCAGAAATAAAATAATACAAATTAACAAAGCAGTGAGTTTTTGTGTTTAGGGCAGGTGAAGACAACCACGTGGACAGCATAAGAAATAAGGAGAAGATTGAAAATGGGCTGTTTTATCTCTGTGGTAAACAGAATTGTTTTGAGAACAAGTCTTCTTCTGTGTCTCAAATAAAGAGTTTACAGTCAGTATGTATTACCAGTTTTGATTTTTGGCAGTGAGAGATTGATTTTTTTACTGCAAAAAATATTGAAAAATTGATGGTTGCTCAGCAAGCAATGGAGAGATTCATGTTGGAGATTACTAGGAGAATGGGCGAAACTGAGAAAATGCACAAAGAACAAATTGAATTGGAAGATATAGTTATGAATGTAGTGGAAATGAAATGTAAATAAGCAGGACATACAGCAAAACAAGTGAATAGTAAATGTCCCCAGGAGTTATTGCGCTGGGTTCCAAGAGATAATAAAATGCTTCACACGGCAGCACAATGGAAGTGCAAACACCCTATCCCATGTTCCTGTAACATCAATTATTGAACTACTTAATTGGAGAGAGGGGGTTCCCAACTGTGTTTTATGTTCTTATACTGTGTGTGTTGCTGTCCTTATATTTTTATTGTTTCTGTTTTAATCTTCTTACGTGTACAGAAATGAAACTAGGTTTGTAAATAATTAAATCAAAATTAATATGAAAACTACTACTCTATGTTCATAAGTCATGACCCTTCCCTATCCCCACCCCAACCCCCCCCCCGAACCACACTTCCATAAACACCAACAGAAACACAGTTAAGAAGAAGTTCATCATGATTTTGCTGTTACACAAATAATTACTGAACAAACTGAAAAAGTTGAAGCATTTAGACAATTGTGTTTGTACAGATCTTTCTCGGCTGAACTCCTCCTCTTCCTGCAAAGGCTTAATTCAGATTCGCCTGGTCCTTTTCCAAATTCACCTTTCTTGTTATTGACATCAACCATATTCAAGTCCGCATTCAAACCGTAGCCCATATAAAACCCTTACAGCCTAGACATCTGTGGCGAACACTTATACTCCATCATTAAATCCCTCAAAAAGTACACCAACAATCTCTCCCAAGCTTTATCTTCCCACAACTACCCTGCAGATCCTAATTACAAACAAATCTCCTGGACAGTATTGTCTACTCACCCTCTAATTAAAACAGCCACCTCTTCTAAAAACCTCAGAACCACACCCCTGTTTTCCAGTGCCACCCAGTCTTTGAATGCCTCAGTATATTACTCTTCCAAGGGTGGGACTTTCTCAGTCATGACCTGAAATAGATAATCTCTCTCTGATATCCTCCCTGTATCACCCACTATTGCCTTTCATCACCCTGTTAACTTCCATAACATCGTAGTCACACTATATAAAATCACCAAACCATTATCCCAACTGCAAGGTTCCTATCACTGCAATCACCCTCCCCTGTGAAACATGTCCCCAGACCACTACTGGTAAATCTGCAATATCAGAGGCAGAGCTACTTCCAAAACTACATTTTTTTCCTTTTTATCGACACACTTGTGTCAACTGCACAGAAGGTATTTAATATACACATGACCACCACTAAACTAGCTGAGCACATGAAAGGGAATAAAAACACTGTCCATCTCGAGGACACACAGTATGCAGTTCCTGAACATGGTCTACAGTATGCATCAAGTGACCTGAGTGCCTGTATTTTCTTTATTGTTTTTAACAACAATGTAGTATAGAGACTGTGAGCGCGCGCCCACACACACACACACACACACACACACACACACAAAGGAAGCGCACCTCACGCACACACAACCACCAACTACAGCATCTCCGGCCAGAATGCGCGAGATGCTGGGGTTGGTGATACTGTGTGAATGATGTGTGCTTGTGTATGTGGCTGTAGTGTGCCTCTCTTTCACTGATGAAGGCTAAGGTGTCTGAAAGCTTTGCCTGCCTGCAACTTGACATGACTTCTTTAGGTCCTATTCACACAGGGTTACCTGACAACGAAGAGACTGGAAGAATGGATGACTCGATTAACTGATCACAATCACATAGGCACGACACAAGAGTCTGTTGTTGCCAAGTCACTTGTGTTGTGAATAGAAAATTAAAGCAGTTCCAATGGCTGTGGGCAAAGAACGTATGTAGTATGCATTTTTGTGTGCTATGGCCCCAGTAATACAATGTCCAGTGACTCTATTAGTGATGATCATCTTATAATAGAGTGTTATTATTACCATCGGTACAGAAGGAGAAAAGAGCTGTGGGTTCATCCTTATACTGAGAATAATACAAATTTTAGGTTACAAGTTGCCTAATTGCTTGGGTGCATTGGACGGGAAACATGTCCGCATTGAAAAATTACCTGGGACATGTTCAACTAACTTCAATTATAAACAGTCCCCTCCACAGTATTGTTGGCATGCTGATGATTTAATCATTATCATTTTAATTGATTATGCATGTAAAAATAGTGATGGAGGAATATCTTGTGATTCAGTAACCAAAAACTGGATTACAAATGGAAGATTAAACTTGACATTCCGTTCGAGGCTACCAGATGATGAAAATGAATATAATTTCCCTTATTATTTTATAGGAGATGAAGTGTTTCCATTATCACGCTACTTGATGCCACCATACCCACAAAGAACACTCAATAATGCGAAGAGAATTTATTATCATAGATGAAGTAGAGGAAGGAAATCTGTTAAAGGCTAATTTGGAGTGCTAACACAGAAGTTTCAAGTCCTGGGCAGTCCTTTTCATTTTCGAACTACACGAAGTGTAGTGACATAATAAAATTCGTGTGCATACCACATAATTTCTTTCGAAAATGTGAGGGTATCCAATACAGTTGTGGTGAACAACAATGCAACAACTTCAAAACGCCATTAGTCAGAATCCTGCCAAGGAAAGACATTGCACTGCATCCTCATTCTGCTGCTTATGAAGTAAGGAATTATTTAGCCAACTACCTTCTGACACCTCGTGCTTCCTTCCTGTGGCAGTGGAAGTACTGGATCAATAGTAATCAGGATCTACTATAACAGTCTTTCTTCACAAAATTATTCATTTTGTAACATGTATTTCTGTAAAACTTCTGTATGATTTCATTTACATATTGATACATAATTAAAAATGTTTTAGTTACATATTTATTACATCAATTGTATGGTGGATGCTTATAAATTGTTGAGTAGTTTTTCAATAAAATGGATCTTAAAGCATAGTATATAGGGCTTATTTATTTTATGTTAAAAATTTTAATTACTGATAATGTACTTACCTGGCAGATCAACCTCCTTGGCTACTTCATGCCACGCTCTCTCATGTCACCTCCTTCCTTGAATACTCTTTCAATTTGTAATTTTATAGTTCCGGATATTTCTCCCACAAATTTCAAATTACACATTTGTTCATACATTGCACAACCCAATGGTACGAATGCAACTGAGAGACTAGGTGACTAGCATGTCAGGTCACATAGTATCTAAGTTGCAACGACTCTGGAATGCTGCTACTGAAGTATCCCTGTGTGGACGACCCCACCTAATTACACATGTCGGCCCCATGTTGAACAGGGCTTTAGACTAACAGCAATCTGTCTTCTCCTACATTGTTGATATTCCTACCTGGAGTTTCCATTGCTCGACTGTATTTGTTTTAGTTTTTCATCTTTGTTCGTTCCTTCTTTTTGTTTCTACTGTTTTAGTTTTTAACTTCTCTTCCCCCTAATAAGTCTATATTTCACACTCTTTCCTTTCTACATCTGGACTGAAATGGGCACAGTGCTTACCATTGTACTGTTTCTGATATGTTGCTCTCTTTGACTCCTGCCCTTTCATTGTTATTTATTCTTGTCCACACTACTGGTGGGTCCGTCTCGTCCTGGGGACAGAGTGACCTTCCCTTCGTTTTTGACCTTCCCCAACCTCACTGGGAAACAAGCTAAGATAGTGTCATCCCATTTATATGTATCTATCAATAGTACTAAACACTTTGCCTCATGGATGGAATTACTGTACAGTAAACCTGTTTTATAATTTATTAGTTTTCTTGATTGAGTACAGTTAGACCCCCAATCCAATTATGTGCTCACTGCTGATTCAACATTTCCATAACACCCTGCAAACTGCAGTACATGTGGTAGTCATGAAGTTTTAACTATCACAGCAAAAAAATAGTTATTTTTTGTTTGTTTGCAGGTACATGTTTACAGTTTTGGCAAATGTTGAAACCACTGTGCCACAGTATAATAGCACACCACTGGTGGAGACTACACAAAATGTCACAGCCCATTGATAAAATAATTTATAATGTGGTAATTCATTTTCAGCAGTAGCAGCTTAAAGTTTGCAGCTGTTTCAGACAAATCCATATAACTTCTTTAACTGTTTGGGTTGGCCTAACATGGCTGCAGCAATTCTACTGCTGCTGAAAATAGAGTACCATGCGCAGGCAAATCCAGATAACTTCTTTAACCTCTGGATTGGCCTGACATGACTGCAACAATTCCACTGCTGCTGGAAATAAAGTACCTTGTGATACTCCACTGCTGGGCTGTGCGATTTTGTTTTGGTACCTGTAGAGGCATACAGTGGCTTGGTAATTTCAACATGTACCAAAACTGTAGACATGTACGTGCAAACAAGCCGAAAACGTAACTTTATTTTTATGAATTAATAACTGAAACTTTTTGGAGTGTTTCTCATACCTTTCTCCCCATCATCACAACATTTTTACACTTGAGCAGCACTCTACAGACTATCTAAAGTGAAGAAGTCTTTGCAGACTTCGTCATCAGCAGATGACAATGTTGCTGTAGGTTAGATTGCGTATATTTCTCCACATTAACACACTGACTACCACATGAGTTAAATATAACTAGCAGATAATTTTCTCTTTGAGCCACATGAAGTAAATAAAACTCGTGGACATATTCTCATTTAAAATTCCATGCTAACTCTCAGCGGCATACTGTAAAACAAATCGTATGTGTGGCCTACGGTTATCCAGAGTGCAAGAAAAGTTATAGGCATTGCTATTCATGAGTTCTACACAACTCTCATGATTCAGTCATCTTGGACTTTTCTTCCTTTTGTTATTTAATTTTAAACATTACTTATACTATAGTATGTAAATTACATACTGTTTTCATTTACATTTTCCAACTGGATTTGAAAAAAATGGATAAGGCACTTTGTTCCTCTAAGGCCTATATGCACTGGGCACTCTGTATCTCACATATATAAGAACTGTGCTTAAAAAAAAAAAAACTGTGCAGACCTGTGGGTCACAGTTCTTACAGTTCCATGCAGTTTTGTTGGCATTTCTTGATAGCTTGCTTTCATCCATATTCATACATCATTTTTCGCGGCACTGTGCACCTTTGTCTGGCTACTCCCGCATTCACAAGTGCAAGCAATGCAGTGGCTTTACTGAGGGATGTCGTAGGTTTATATGCATCTTTTGTGCGGAACAGTTTGTCACTTTCTCTTATGAACAAAGTAAGAGCATATGGACTATCAGACCAATTGTGTGATTGGATTGAAGAGTTCCTAGATTACAGAATTCAGCATGTCACTCTCTATGGAGAAAAGTCTTCCGTAGTAAGAGTGATTTCAGGTGTGCCGCAGGGGAGTGTCGTAGGACTGTTGCTATTCACAATATATATAAATGACCTTGTAAGTAACATCTGAAGTTCAGTGAGGCTTTTGGCAGGTGATCCTGTAGTATATCGAGAGGTTGTAACAATGGAAAATTGTAGTGAATAGTAGTCTATAGGAGGTCTTTATTCAACAGTAGATGTAAAATGGCTGATAAGTGACAGTTCTTCTGGTAGTGCATTAAAAATATGAAAGTCGCTTGAAGCTACAGCAAAAAATACCTTTTTGCACTTGGTTGGCTTAGAAAACCATGATGTACAGTAGAAGAAATGTTCTCAAGTGAAGATATCGTCCACACACAGTTATTCACTTTTCTGTGAGAATTAAGTCTTCAGTTATCAAATTGCTAATGTAGAATGATCTTCAGGTTGAGAAACTCAACTTCTAGTATGTTTGAAACATCAGCAGTTAATAATAATTAGATAATAAAATCCATTGTTACAGGAAAAGATGGCCAACCTGAGGCCCTGAAACGTGTTGAGAAGATCACAGGAAAGAAAGTTAAATTCTACAATGTTGACCTGTTAAAGTTAGAGGAACTGGACAAAGTCTTTTCTGCGGTAAGTATTTATGGTGTATAGATTTACTAGAAAATGAAATAGCTTTGTAGCTACTATTTTACTTTAATAACAAAAGAATAGTGACATCTTGCTATTGTTATGCTCAAACTGACGGCCTGTCTTGTAAAAAAGAAACCAAGTGAATCTCGAGCAAAGTTGGTAATAATTGATAGTTATATGTTCCAGGGATCATTTTGCACGATAGATAATAATGATGTGGAATGAGTCATTTTACACTTGCATCACAAATTAATTTGTACATATGGCTACATTCTGAACATTTTTAAGGGCAGTTTTTCTGAAAAAAAGATATGCAGGTGTGAAGTAGTAATTCCTACCCACAACCTTTTACGCATTATGGTAATAGGAATTCTTCTGCAGAATAGAAGAAATTGTAAAGGAGAAACATTTGTAGTTTGTTCTCATATTTTACTCTGCTATCTGTCAGACATTTTGTGTCAGTGGATAAGTAATCAAAAATTTTTGTCGCAGCATTTTTTTTTTTTGCATCCCTTTTTGAGCTAAAGACAACAGAGTAATGAATGTCATTTTTCCTTCTGGTATTGTAATTGTGTACATTATTGTTACTTTTTAACTGTAGTGAATTACTTACAACAAATTGATGAGGGATGTACTGTGAAGCAATAGTCAGAAACCCGAACTCCTGAAGTAGATGTCTACAAGGTGATAATGGCTGAACAGCACATATTATTCTTACAGCATGCTTTTGTGAATGAAGGATTTCTTTTTGAAAGATGATTTACAGCAGAACATTATTCCACATGGCTTACTGAAACTTATTAATATTGTGTCCTCTGTCATATATAAAATATGATTCTGTTGCAAATGCAGTAATTGAATACTACTATTAATTCAGCCTAATCATCCGCTGTAGCAGAAAAGTTTTTTCCTGATATAGTGACTGATTGCTCACTTACATTTCAGAACATTGCACTGTAACACAAATGGGGCAACACAAAAAGAAATAACCAATAACATTTACTAAGAATACATTACAATATAGTTCTTAACTTTGGTACAGTTTGATGCAGAGCACTTGATGTCCTAAACCCAATACAGTGATATCTAAATAACTTTCTACATCTACATCCATACTCCGCAAGCCACCTGACGGTGTGTGGCGGAGGGTACCCTGAGTACCTCTATCAGTTCTCCCTTATATTCCAGTCTCGTATTGTACGTGGAAAGGAGGATTGTCGGTATGCTTCTGTGTGGGCTCTAATCTCTCTGATTTTATCCTCATAGTCTCTTCGCGAGATATACGTAGGAGGGAGCAATATACTGCTTGACTCTTCGGTGAAGGTATGTTCTCGAAACTTTAACAAAAGCCCGTACCGGGCTACTGAGCGTCTCTCCTGCAGAGTCTTCCGTAACGGTTTCGCGATTACTAAATGATCCTGTAACGAAGCGCGCTGCTCTCCATTGGATCTTCTCTATCTCTTCTATCAACCCTATCTGGTGCGGATCCCACACTGCTGAGCAGTATTCAAGCAGTGGGCGAACAAGCGCACTGTAACCTACTTCCTTTGTTGTCGGATTGCATTTCCTTAGGATTCTTCCAATGAATCTCAGTCTGGCATCTGCTTTACCGACGATCAACTTTATATGATCATTCCATTTTAAATCACTCCTAATGCGTACTCCCAGATAATTTATGGAATTAACTGCTTCCAGTTGCTGACCTGCTATTTTGTAGCTAAATGATACGGGACCTATCTTTCTATGTATTCGCATCACATTACACTTGTCTACATTGAGATTCAATTGCCATTCCGTGCACCATGCGTCAATTCGCTGCAGATCCTCCTGCATTTCAGTACAATTTTCCATTGTTGCAACCTCTCGATACACCACAGCATCATCTGCAAAAAGCCTCAGTGAACTTCCGATGTCATCCACCAGGTAATTTATGTATATTGTGAATAGCAACGGTCCTATGACACTCCCCTGCGGCACACCTGAAATCACTCTTACTTCGGAAGACTTCTCTCCATTGAGAATGACATGCTGCGTTCTGTTATCTAGGAACTCCTCAATCCAATAACACAATTGATCTGATAGTCCGTATGCTCTTACTTTGTTCATTAAACGACTGTGGGGAACTGTGTCAAACTCCTTGCGAAAGTCAAGAAACACGGCATCTACCTGTGAACCCGTGTCTAAGGCCCTCTGAGTCTCGTGGACGAATAGCGCGAGCTGGGTTTCACACAACCGTCTTTTTCGAAACCCATGCTGATTCCTACGGAGTAGATTTCTAGTCTCCAGAAAAGACATTATACTCGAACATAATACGTGTTCCAAAATTCTACAACTGATCGACGTTAGAGATATAGGTCTATAGTTCTGCACATCTGTTCGACATCCCTTTTGAAAACGGGGATGACCTGTGCCCTTTTCCAATCCTTTCTAGAGACCTACGGTACACCGCTGCAAGAAGGGGGGCAAGTTCCTTCGCGAACTCTGTGTAAAATCGAACTGGTATCCCATCAGGACCAGCGGCCTTTCCTCTTTTGAGCTATTTTAATTGTTTCTCTATCCCTCTGTCGTCCATTTCGATATCTACCATTTTGTCAACTGAGCGACAATCTAGAGAAGGAAGCACAGTGCAGTCTTCCTCTGTGAAACAGCTTTGGAAGAAGACATTTAGTATTTCGGCCTTTAGTCTGTCATCCTCTGTTTCAGTACCATTTTGGTCGCAGAGTGTCTGGACATTTCGTTTTGATCCACCTACCGCTTTGAGATAGGACCAAAATTTCTTAAGGTTTTCTGCCAAGTCAGTACATAGAACTTTACTTTCGAATTCATTGAAAGCCTCTCGCATAGCCCTCCTCACACTACATTTCACTTCGCGTAATTTTTGTTTGTCTGCAAGGCTTTGGCTATGTTTGTTTGCTGTGAAGTTCCCTTTGCTTCCGCAGCAGTTTTCTAACTCGGTTGTTGTACCACGGTGGCTCTTTCCCATCTCTTACGATCTTGCTTGGCACATACTCATCTAATGCATATTGTACGATGGTTTTGAAATTTGTCCACTGATCTTCAACACTATCTGTACTTGAGACAAAACTTTTTTGTTGAGCTGTCAGGTACTCTGTAATCTGCCTTTTGTCACTTTTGCTAAACAGAAAAATCTTCCTACCTTTTTTAATATTTCTATTTACGGCTGAAATCATCGATGCAGTAACCGCTTTATGATCACTGATTCCCTGTTCTGCATTAACTGATTCAAATAGTTCGGGTCTGTTTGTCACCAGACGGTCTAATATGTTATCGCCACGAGTCGGTTCTCTTTTAACTGCTCAAGGTAGTTTTCAGATAAAGCACTTAAAAATATTTCACTGGATTCTTTGTCCCTGCCACCTGTTATGAACGTTCGAGTCTCCCAGTCTATATCCGGTAAATTAAAATCTCCACCCAGAACTATAACATGGTGGGGAAATCTACTCGAAATATTTAATATTTTCCAAATTATTCTTCAGGTGCTGAGCCACAACAGCTGCTGAGCCCGGGGGCCTATAGAGACATCCAATTACCATGCCTGAGCCTGCTTTAACCGTGACCTTCACCCAAATCATTTCACAATTCGAATCTCCGTCAATTTCCTTTGATACTATTGCACTTCTGATCGCTATAAATACGCCTCCCCCTTCACTGTCCAGCCTCTGTCTGCGGTATACATTCCAATCTGAGTTTAGGATTTCATTACTGTTGATATGTGGTTTCAGCCAACTTTCTGTCCGTAGTACTATATGGGCATTGTGACCGTTTATTAATGAGAACAGTTCTGGGACCTTTCTATTGACGCTCCTGCAGTTTACTATTAGCACATTAATATTGTTATTCCCTGTTGTATTTTGCCCACTCCTGCCTTGCCGCATCTCAGGAGGCGTCTTGTCGGGTCTAGGGAGGGAATTCTCTAACCTAAAAACACCCCATGTGCACTCCACACGTACTCCGCTACTCTCGTAGCCGCTTCCGGCGTGTAGTGCATGCCTGACCTATTCAGGGGGACCCAACATTTCTCCACCCGATAGCGGAGGTCGAGAAATTTGCACCCCAGCTCTCCGCCGAATCGTCAGAGCCTCTGGTTTAAGCCTTCCACTCGGCTCCAAACCAGAGGACCGCGATCGGTTCTGGAAACGACACTACAAATAGTTAGCTCTGATTCTACCCCGCGAGCGAGGCTTTCCACCTTCACCAACTCCGCCAACCGCCTGTACGAACTGAGGATGACCTCTGAACCCAGACGGCAGGAGTCATTGGTGTCGACATGAGCAACAATTTGCAGTCGGGTGCACCCAGTGCTCTCTATCGCCGCCGGTAGGGCCTCCTCCACATCTTGGATGAGATCCCCCGGCAAGCAGACAGAGTGAACACTGGCCTTCTTCCCCGACCTTTCCGCTATTTCCCTAAGGGGCCCCATCACCTGCCTAACGTTGGAGCTCCCAATAACTAATAAACCCCTCCCCCCGTGTGCCTGCTCGGACCTTGCTGAAGGAGCAGCCACATGTCCACTCACAGGCAGAGCGGGCGATGCCACACGGCCAGCCTCCACATTGACCCTCCGCCTCATGCACCGCGAATGCCGCTGAACCCGCCACTCCCCTTGGGGAGAGGGTGGCCCAACCGCACCCGGTACCTGCGAAGATGTCTTGACAGCAGGGACAATGGGTGAAGCATGTAACACCTGGGGTGTACCTTGCGACACACCAGACTCCCCACTGCCGCTATACTCCGAGGCAGCAGCCTGAAGATGGCTGACCGCGGCCATCAACATGCTCAGCTGTTCGCGAAGAGTGTCCAGCTCCTCCTGCGTCCGTACACAGCAGTCACTCATCCTATCCATCCTAAGGAATCAATTTACTGGAGAGACTTAATCAACTTTTAACTAGACTGCTAATTCACTAAAGGCGGCTGATTATTGACTAAACTGTGATTGCTAACCACTTCTTGTAGAAAACAATGAAAATAGCACTACCTGTCTATGGACTGTATTCAAAACAAACACTAGCACTACTGGCACTATGGTTGACTAAAGGGACTCTCTCTGACTGAATTCAAAACAAACACGAAATCTATGGAACACTATTAATAGCACTCGACAATTAAAGCTTCCTAAAAGCAAAAACACACGGAAGAAGTGTCAAGTAAGAAAAATACAGTTAATACTTAAATTAAGGTAGCTCACTGCACAGCAGATGTGAAGCAGACGGCGGTTAGGACGACACTGACACTACTGGAACTTTGTTGTCTTTTGGCAGCCTACGATATTGTCACTGTAGCTGAAGGCAATTTTACAGATGCTCTGTTAATGGTCCTAGTTTACTGCAAATGTTGTCTCCGAAGCCAGAAGGTAGTCAGCTGCTTTACAACTATGGTTGGTCTCCCCATCGTTTTCCCATACTTTTACACAGAAATGAGTGACAGATCATTCAGTTTAAAAAAAATTTCTTTTGACTGTTTTCAAAACTCAGCCTGCAGATGCACGAGTGGCTTTAAAATTGACAGTAATGTTTAGTGCAGTCTTCCATAGGGTTTCCACTGAGAGAGGAAGATCAATAAAGCAATTTCTTTATTGTTTGAAAGTTCTTATTAATCTTGCAGTGAGTGCAATGGCCTTGGGATGAAACACTGCGATCCTGAAGTGTGAAATATTTCAAAAAACAGTTTAAATTTCTGAGAAGAAAATTGTGTGCTGTTGCCAGTGACAATAGGTTTCAGTCCTAAAGTAAAAAGACCTTTGACAAAGCCTGCAGATATCAAGGACATCTGTATCACAAATGGAAATTTGGAGGAAGCTTCAACGATGAGTTAGTAGCTTCTGAGAAATGGTCCTGGAAAATCAGTATGTAGATGTGACATAGTTTCTGAAGCTTATGGCCACAGAAAATATTGTTGAGGCAGAGCTAAATGGTATTTTTTATGTAAGTGGCATTTAGACAACATCATTTCAATGACTTCATCAATATTTCTCCAGTAACCGTGTTGTTTGCCAATGTTTGGTACAAACTGCGCCCAAATGGCACTGATGTTGTATCTGTAGTCACTTACACTTAAACATTGCAGAAATAACCACTCGTGTCTTGCCTGATTCTTAATGTATCAGAATAATACAGTCATACACTATAATTGCATACGTTGTATTCTAATAAGATTTAATTTCTGGTTCATTAAATAACTTCTTGTTGGGCTGTACCAGTTGAATATACAGTTTCATCTTGGGCTAAACAGGATCTTTAGGCACAAGTTTTGCAATTAAATTTGAGTTTACAGGGAAATTTTCCATGGTGTCTTAACTACTGACAACTATTGACAAACAAAAATTAACTGATGAGTCAAAGTTTGTCTGGCATTGATGACAAATGTGAAGGAAAGTCTATGTTCATATTTTGTGCTGTGGACGTGAATATAATTTCGTAGTTGTAATTCAACAGAAGTAGCCTCCAGCACCGCAAATGTTGAGTATTTTTCAGTCCAAAGATAACCACTAAAGGTTTGTGGCCTGCAAGGAGGATAAATTTATGTCCGTAATTACAATCATCAAATTTCTTGGCTGCAAATATAATCACAAGAGCCTCCTCCTCGATCTGAGTGTAATTTCTTTGTGCCACTGTCAGAGTCTTTGAAGCAAACACAATTGGTTGTTCAAACCCATGACATTTATGTGACAGAGTGGCACTTATGCAATAATCTGATGTATCCACAGCAGTTGTGAGCATTTTGCTTGAATCGTGTGTTGGAAGACATTTGGCATCAAGCAGTGCATTAGTATTCACTGTCCCAGCTCCGTTTGGTGCTTTATCATAACAACTTCTTCAGTGGTTCACTAATGAAAGGTACACGAGGGAGAAATTTCTTATACTAATTTATTTGCTCTAATACAGAACGTAATTGTGTGACATCTATGGGAGCAGGAAGGTTTTTAAAGGTGTCAATATGTTGTGGCATTGGCTGTGTCATGAGCAGTGTGACGCAAGTATTGAACTTCACTTTGAAATAAGATGTATGCCTTGTTGCATTTCAGATTGGCTGCTTTTAGGATTTTGGAAGCAGTTTCCAAATTCTGTAACAATTCCAGTGGAGTTTTGCTCGAGACAATTATGTCGTCAAGATAGCTCACAGTGATCGGAACTTTCTGAATTAATTGTTCTGAATACTGCTGGACCAGTCTTTGTGCAGTGATTATTCCATAGAAGAATCTTTTGTAGTAGTACAGACCAAATGTAGTATTTATCACCATAAATATCTGTGTGTCTTCATCCAAAGATATTTATAAATAGGCTTCTTTAAGATCCAGCTAGGCAAAGTGCATACCACCAGTTAATATGGACATCATTTCTTCCAGCTAGCGAATAGGATATGAATCAATAATAGAGGTAATTGTCACTTTTATCCCCGCAGATGCAAAGTGAGCCATTTGGCTTCTGTAGAACTAAGATCAATTTTGCCCTTGGCTGCTGATTATGGCCTCAATTATGTCATTCTGATCAAGATCGGAGAGTTCCTCTTTACTTTACCTTTTAACACAAAAGGAATGTTGCGTGCTTTGCAAAACTGTGACAATGCCTTCAGCTTTAGTGAAATGTGTGCCTTGTAACTTTTGATACTGTTGTTGCTTCAGAAAAAAAATTTCATCATATTTTTGCAACAGCTAATTTAACTTGCCTTTCTGAATGTCAGGGGCAAAAGTCTAGATCAGGGTCAGCAGCAGCCACAGTCGTGCTTATCTACTGTGCATAGGTTGACAATACATCAGTTCACTTAGCCAGTGGGATGATCCTTCAATATAATCAATGAGAGGCGAAAAGAGAGGCAATGTATTTATAGCACCATGTTCTTTGCTGTTTTTCAGTGTATCAGTGACTTTCAAAAGAAATAGTTTGTGATTATGGCAGCAAGTGCATAAAATGGACTGATTTAAGTGATTTAGTTCTGTACAGTGACATCGTCTGTTGGTGTGCGTATTATGGATTAAGTGCAGAGACATGAAAATATATCAAAAGTGTTGGTGAATGTGCAAGCACACTGAGTAAGTGATTGTTTTTTTAAATCAAATCATGAGAAAAGGTAGGTGGATCAACATTTATTAATAATAGAGTTGCACATATGATATGTTGAAAAACAATGATCCCCTTACCTTGTCCCATGATTTACTTTAAAAACATTGATCCACTTACTCAGTGTACGGACACAAAATGGCTCTGAGCACTATGGGACTTAACTTCTGAGGTCATCAGTGTGCTGACACAGATTGAGTCTGTAGCAAAGCATAGCAGAAAAATATTTCGTTGCTTTCTGAATGTATCATGGGTTGCAATGCTGTCCTTGATTTGCGAGTCAAACAAGAAGCTATGAAATTTATAATCCACATTTACAGCGATGTTTTACAGTTTCTTCTGAATATATTACTTTGAAACACACTGTCTGCCTGCTGCTCTCATTGGCTGAATAACACAAACAGCTGAAACACTAGCTTTTGTTCCTAGCATACATCACAGAAGTGCTGACAGCATTCCTGGATGAACCACATTAAGTACAACACTTATTCTAGACTTTTACGAAATGTCAATTTGAATTTGAGTTGTTCGCTCATAAATGGTGAAGCCCAAAGCATTGAAGAGATCCAGTCCTAGAAGATTAGTTGCGTTATTTGAATTTTCAGCTATAAATTTAGCTCATTTTGTAAATTGTTTATACGTTACATCTGTTGAAAATTATTGTCTTACTGGAATCTTCTAATTACTGTAACTGAACAGTGAACTTTGAATATCTGTTAACGTCGGCATTCCAAACTTATCGGTACGCCTGCAAATTAAAGACTGAAATTGATGACACTGTGTCAATTTGATATTCACTTGGCATTTCATTAACTCAAAGAGTCACAGATAACGACTTGATGATGCCAGATGTTTCACCTGTGAAAGTTTTCGAATTTGTCCATGTTTTGATCTATTTTTTACTTTTTATTTTTAACCATCACATGACACCTAAGTGTCTGCTGTTTTTGTTGGTTGTGCTTCATTTTGTACACCTCAGCTCTGTCTGCTCTTTTTACACTGAGTGGTCAGCCCGGCTGATTGCCATGCAGGGCTCTGGGTTTTATTTGCAGCTGGGTTAGAGATTTATCTGCTCGGGAAATAAGTGTCGTCATTGTCATCATCATGGATACCCAAGTCGCTGAAGTGGCATCAAGTAAAGAGACTTGCACTTGGTGGTCAAACAATCCCGTATGAGGTCTCCTGGCCAATAATGCCATACAATCATTCATTTCACAGTAATTGCAGTATGTGTTGTGACAGGAAAAATTTTCTGTTTTGTGGTTTACACCAGAGCATGAACGAGGTTGTAATTTTGTACGTATTTCTGAACTTGTTTACTGAATGTGTCAGTCAAGTAGCATGCACTCCCAGTATCTTCTGGATCTGGCCCTACAGGTTGTATGACCAGGTTGATGTGTAATCTTTTGCACTGTATTGCTTCAGCAGATACATGCTGTTCATATGCCCAGATTAGTGGCAAACAGTCTTGTGAAGACAGGTTTGTTAGACTAAGCAGGTCCTTCTTTACTTTGTCATGAGAGTGTGTGGTGAACTTGTCACAAATTAGTGAGTCTGCATAATGTTTCGTACACTGATCATTTACACAATGAAATTTACATTCCCAAGTCAGGCCCTACTCTTTATAGTTTTGATTTGAATTCTTGAAACATTGAAAAAATCATTATTTGGTGGCAACAGCAGCAGCATGACCTTGCAAATCAAGATATTTGGCAAGCATGTCTTTAATTTCAGTTATTAAAATGTCACCAGTCCACAAGTAGGTTACAATTTCAGGAGAAATTGAAATATGAGGTCTGTTACAAAAGTATTGAACCTTTTTTTCTGAACACGTAATCCAAATGAATCTAGCATACGTGCATGAGCCAACCTTGAACTTTCGCGTGCATGCATGAATTTTTTCCCACCAGACAAAAGCATCATTTGCTGGCAAGCAGCAGTTGAGTGAGGTAGTATGTAATGGTTGCGTTGGTTTTTCATTCCAAAGGAAATGAAGGAAAAACAGTAGCACCACTACTTCATCAAATTTTGCCTGAAATTGGGTCACAGTCAGGTGGAAAGATTCAGACAACTTTCGGTGACGAAGCTATGGGCATCACACAGATTGCCAAAGTGAATGCTGTAATGCAAGACCATCATGTGACTATCAGAGAAATTGTGGGAGAGGTGGGCATCTTCACCTTTTCAGTACATTCCATTGTGATCATAGGTTTGGCCATGAAGAGAGTGTCAGCAAAATTCGTGCCAAAACTGCTGATGGCAGTGCAAGAGCAACTTCTTGTTGAAGTCTCACAGGACATTTTGGACTCCACAAACAGTGACCTGAACTTTGTGAACACCATAATCACTGGTGACGAGTCTTGAGTGCACAGGTATGACCTGGAAACCAAATCCCAGTCATCACACTGGGAACATTCCTCATCACCGAGACCAAAGAAAGCCCGCCAAGTATGCAGCAATGTCAGACTGATGCTGACTGATTTCTTTGACTCCTGTGATGTGGTGCACCACAGTGTCAAATACTCATCAAAGAAAACTACAGGGAAGTCCTCTTTGCCTCCATAATGCAGTGTGGCGCAAAAGACTAGACGTGCAGTCAACAGGAAATTGACACCTCTATGGAAACAATGCTCCAACACATTCCTTGCACTTGTTTCAGACTTTTTCTGAGAAAGAACAGATTACTGTGTCTCAGCAGGTTCCTTACTCTCCTGATTTGGCCTCCTGTGACTTCTGGCTGTTCTCCAAACTCAAGATGCCATTGAAAGGTATGTAACTTCAGACAAGAGAGGACAATAAGGCAGCAATAACAGCTGAACTAAATTCCGTTCCAAAAGAGGCTTTTTTGGCATGCTTCGAACAAGGCAGCACAGCTGGGAGAAGTGTGTGGAGTCCCAAGAGAACTACTTTGAAGGTGATTGGGTATCCAGCACTCCAGATAAACCAGGTTTCGTTTCCCGGCCAAAGGTGATTTTCTTTTCAGATCATCTGAAATCTAATGAGATAATCCTGCTCCAGATGCTGGATATAGTTGTTCCAGGTCACAGCTTTCCAATCAGATGCTGTAAAGGGTGGTTGAGGCATGTTTAATTGAAGTGGTTGCTTGTGGCCTTAGTTATTGCTTTCTTCAAGTCTGGCCAAGCACACCGCTAAAATCAAGACAGTGTAAGATGTTCCTTGAAAGCTCATAGCACTATTACCAGCTTTCAGCTGTAAAGAGCTAATGGATGCAGGCGAAAATGGTAACCATCTACAGAGCTGTGACAACACTGGAGCAGTGCCATAGAGACGTTTGCAAAATTGCGTTACGTTATTGGTTGAGATAGGCCCACAAAGCTGCCACCTCCAGCCCACTGCAATTTTCAGAGATCAACTTGTGCCTACTCAACTGTAGGAGTTCTTGGTTTGCTGACAGCTGTTGTAGTAAATTTAGCTTTGTTTGTAGGACAAGTTCTGGTTGGGTCATGTCTCAGAAATGTGCTAAGAACAGTTTACAAAATTCGTGGAAGTTTTCCTGGAAAGGAAACGGATTAGAAACCCTTGAATCAACTATGGACAAAATATTTTAAGCCATGCGGTGTTGCCACAAAATGGTGGAATTGATCACAAACTCTAAGAAACAAATGAAAATAAAAATTTTCATACCTAGTAATTTCTCTCTTTTCTCCAGTATAGTTTTCTTTTTACTTGTCACCCAGTAAAGATAGTGCTGTGGGTTTGCACTGTCTAGTTGTCAAAAATTTCTGATTTTTTTAAATCCTGCTCCCCTGGCAAATGTTGGGGATCGGAGACAATTTATCAACAATGTTTAAAGTTTGTACTGTTGCCAAAATGTTCTGAATGAAGTTAGTGAATGCTACTGTTAGTTTAGGTGAAACGTCCAGTCCTGTAAAGGTGGCTGACTGTACAATCAAACACTTGTTTGAAATGGTGGCATTATAATAGAAATATGGCAACAGAATAAGAAATAACCAATAACATTTATAAAGAGTATGTTAAACATAGTTAATTTGGTTACAGTTTGGTGCATGGCACTTGGTATCCTAAACCTAATTCAATGATATCTAAATAACTTTGCTGTCTCTTAGTAGTCTACCATATAGTCACTACAATGGAATGTAAATTGTGTAGACACTTCGTTAATGGTCTTAGTTCTCCATAAAAAGCAACTGCTAAGTCAGAAGGTGGTCTTCGTAGTACTGTACAAAACTAGCTGCAGGCACTGAACTGAATTGTCTGACTGCTGGTTCAGAACATTATTTGTCTGCGACACATGTTTTGTGCCTGTCTGTCGAAGAATTCCTTTGTCTGCCAGTACAAGGCAGAAGCAAAGTAGTCCATGGTTGACAGTCCACACTATTGGTAGGTGTAAATGGATGCATTGAAGGAAATGTCACTGAAGCAGAAAGAGATTGAGTTTTTGAGTGCGATCTGGAGAGCAGTGCACAAAACTGGGAGGCACGAGACAAGTGTTGTGCCTGTGGGTTGGCGGCCTCTTGTGGTACTTGTGTATATCTTGCTTGGTAAAAAACAGATTCTAACATTGATATTTATTATTATTATTGATGTGCAGTGTGGACTGTAATTTAAATGCTTATGTCCTCCCATACAAACATACTGATGTCGGCAGTGTGCTGATCCTGTAGTGTACAGCAGCCAGGTTGAGCAACCCACATGTTTGCTTATTGAAGCTCATATTACTGATGTCCATTTGGACATCTTTTTTCAGAGTAGAGTTACATTCCAAATTTAGAACTTTTTGAATTATTTATGCTTCCAAATTTGATATGTTGTTGTACTGATATTTTACTTGGACTCTACTGTATAACTAATTTTGCTAAGATGTTATGTACAATAATTCAGTTTTTTACATTTCCTGTACGTGATAGTGGAAATTGCTGTTACATTTGTCAGTATAATCTGTAGGATTTAGCAATGTAATGTAATGTAAAATTTAATTACTAGCATGAGATGTATGATGAGTTGGCTTGTAATTATAGGAGATTTAATTTTCACATTTTATTATCATGTGTAAGATACTGGAATTTAAAGATATTTTTATTGTGTTTCAGCATCCAATTTCCCTTGTTATGCACTTTGCTGCTCTTAAGGCAGTTGGAGAGTCAGTGTCATTACCTCTTGCTTACTATAAAAACAATGTCAGTGGCTCAATCATTCTCCTTGAGGTATGTCATTTGCCTACTAATTATGATTGGCTTAGCTTTAAAAATTCTCTTTTTGTGGCACTTTATTCCTTTATAACTGTAGTGGATATAATAAGCAATAACCAGGAAATGCTGTGTAACAGACCACCATGTAGCTGAAATAATGGCTTATAGTTTCTCAAGGGAATCTCTGTTCAAGTGGCAAAAATGGTAAGACATAATGATTTTGGTAAGTCAGACTGGGACATTGCCAATATTATGGATTAAACTGTAATTTGTGTTGGGAGGTAAGTCAACCTGTCCTCCTCAATGTAATAGAGCAAAAGAGTGAGACAGTCCCGAAACATTTTGCCACTAATAACTGTTACCTAAATGGATATATTGAAATCGAAACACACTTTACACGGATTTTTTTAATAAGTTGCAAATAATATGTGTTCAACATAGGCAGTGAGGTTTAGCCAGTTACTCTCCCTAACCGATTCCTCCTTTCCATGTTTTTGGCAGCTCCACAGTGTTGAATTGACAAATTATCTGAAACCTTTAAGAAAGCTATCTTGCTTCCAGTAATACTTAATAGTTGTGGATGTTTTTCCACTAAGATTACTGCTTCAACCAGAGTAAAGGATAACTGCAAGATTCAATACAGAGAATGAAGCAGAATATGTTAGTGATGACAAAACAACCTCCTCTGGGCATTTATTGACTATCACAGGCCAGCTGCTGTGGCCAAGTGGTTCTAGGTGCTTCAGTACGGAACCGTGCTGCTGCTAGGGTCACAGGTTCGAATCTTGCCTCAGGCATGGATGTGTGTGATGTCCTTAGGTTAGTTAAGTTTAAGTTGCTCTAAATCTAGGGGACTGATGACCTCTCATGTTAAGTCCCATAGTGCTTAGAGCCATTTGAATTTGACTATCACAGTCAGGGACACAGATAGCAGTAGATAGCTCCCTTTTCCATTGCAAGTTTTAGACTGAGTTTACATTGCTTGGTCTTGCTTCATTATCTGTGTGCATTTGAATTAGCAATCCTTTTTTTTTTATCTTAACTGAGATAATGGCGCCTTTATAGGCACAAAACATTTAACATTGCACATTTCAGTTTGTCCCCTTTTAAAGCTCTTCACTACCATAAACTGTCAGACATCTCTGTTCTCTTACACACTACATTTTTGTAACGAATGGCTCAATAGCTTTGCAGTCCTAAAATTGATTGCATTGTTGGTGCAATACAAACAATTTAACTCACTACATAGTTGAGGTTCTGATTTGTCGATAAGCAAATAAACAAGACTCTGATTAAAAATAAAATTGTATTGCAGTTGCAGGTCACACACAACTTTTTTATTATTGGCTTCATGCATTAGACATGAACGTCTTCAGAAATTTAGTATCTAGCGGTAACATATTAAATGTATCTCACTGTGTACAGTGGTGACATCAGATGTAAAATGACATTTTACATTTCGCCACCAAATTTCTGCTTGCATCTGATGAACAAAACCTGTAATAAAAGGAAGTTGTATGCAACTTGTGGCCGCTCCACAGTTTTATTCCTTATGGTCGCTGTTCCCTGCAGGTGATGCCTGCAAGATGTCAAATGTTGCTAGCTTCCAAACAGTCCTTCTTCAGATCTATACACATACTCCTGTATGCCTACATTATCATGACTGACAACATTTTGCCAGGACTGTAGCTCACCTGGATCAAGGGTTTGTGTCAGGTAGAGTGCTTAACTGCAACCAGAATGGTTGCGGGGTTGCCGAGAATGAAAGTGCGGGGGGACCAAACGGGAGCGGCCCGCAAACAAACAAAACGAACGGGGAAGGACTGACATAAACAACAATGAACGACCTAGCAAGACCTAATGAACAACAATATGCAAATAGCAATTGGGTCACAAGCGAAACATCACAAATCCACAATGTCCACTCGTACATGGAAACCAAGTAGACATGCTGTCTGTAGGGGAGATGTCAATAGACTAATGCGAATATTAGACTGCCTGCTGAGCGAGAGGCAGGCGCTTAAACACCTGATATAGTACATTGTTATTGGCCGCTGGGACCACATGCTTCACTGTGGCACCCTCACATTATACACAGGCTTGGAGTGCGCACACAGCCACGGCTTACGGCGCGATGGCTGGAGAGACCTCTAGTGGTAATCGAGGTCCATGGCGTCTGGCACGCATTCGAAACCCGCACACTTGGTACCAGATAGAGTGGGCGAGGAGAGAGAGGACGCACATTGTCCACCACCTCTCTTGTTGACAGCATCCAAACCTCTGTCCATGTCATGCACAGTGCCTTCCATACTAAAATAGGGCCAAATGTTGTCAACACATTTGCAGTGATGGGAAATCTGCCCACTGTGCTGAAAGC
The DNA here is from genome assembly GCF_023897955.1 of Schistocerca gregaria. Lineage (NCBI taxonomy): Eukaryota > Metazoa > Arthropoda > Insecta > Orthoptera > Acrididae > Schistocerca > Schistocerca gregaria. The sequence goes on along the minus strand of NC_064925.1, from coordinate 222,026,237 downwards.
CTTACTGAGACTCCCAAACAGGCAGACAGAGTTCCCATACTCTGTCCACCCCTAGGAACCAACTACAAAGGAGCATCTGCCTCACCACTCAGGATCATCTCAAACTGGAACAACTGAACCATATCCTCCGCCAGGGCTTTGACTGCTTATCTCCACACCCAGAACAAGGAATATCCTGCCTACAATCCTCCCACCGTCCCAGAGTGGTATATCACTACCCATCCAATCCTCCCATAGCCTAGTCCATTCTTACATCACTCCCTCACCATGTGCTCTGTTGAGATGTATATAATTTCATCCTTTACTGAAGATTTCCACAAATGGGATCATTAAATGAGTCTATAACAAATTTTTGTCAGCTGAGCCACAAATTTAATTCAGAGTTGGAAATTACATCAGATGGAGTTAGTAATTGATAAGTTGGTTCAGGTGCTCACATTCCTCTTGGAGTCTCACAATACTTAACATATATATTCCAATTACGCTTTGCGTTAATGGTATATATCTGAGACTCAGCACCTCAGCTGTTTGGTGATCGTTACCTTTAGTCCATAAATTATTTATAAATACTGCAAACTGATTATCTTGTGGTAGATAGTTGAACATGACTGTAATGTATATTGCTAAGATAATGATTTACTGATCCTTCATTACTTAATTTTTTGAAATTAATTTATCACTTTTCTTGCCTGTGGTTGAAATTCAATTCGCCCAATTGAGACAATGGATCTGATCTATGATAAATGTCATTTATCTTAAAGCAGTACACTCCACATAAAACTGTGTTTCAAATTTTAGCCTCAGATCTAACCCATAGCAAATGTTGCATTGTAGCTACAAGCATTCGTGAAATAATTCTTTGGGTTCTCTGTAATTGTTTTATCATTTGAAGTGAGTCCCTGGTACGGTTCGTTGAAAAATAAATTGTGTTAATGGTGGCAAATTAACTTTTCCCTTATAACAACACAATCTGAATGCCATTGTGCCGTGTACAGTAACCTCAGATGCAAAATGATTAGCATTACAAAATCCCCCCAGGTGTTCTTTCATGAATTCATGTATGATGACCATGGGGCCCCAAGCTATTGCAGCCCATTCTTCCTTTCCTGTACCCCTCCCTTCCCTTCCTTGCTCCTTCCCTGCTGCCTCCTCCTTCCCCTCTCTTGGTGTTCTTACTTATGTCGAGGTGGTGTCCACCTTGTTTACTGTATTTCTTCTGATTTTGTTCTGCTTGCCTTTTCTTTCTCGTCATTCCTTTTCAACATTTTTGGTCCCCCTTTGGGGTTCGACCTCTGTTTCTAAATTTCCTCTCTGTAGTGTGAACCATTTGGGGAGAAACTTCCTCCCTATATGGATTCCTCCCCCCCCCCCCCCCCCCTCGCAACCTGAGTCTGACCTCTTATTTACGGATGTCACCCCATCCTCAGGATGGATGGTGACCCATCAGTGTTATTGGCTCCAGCCTGTTCGCCTCCCATTTGGATACCCACTCCATGATTATTCAATGGAACTGCAATGGCTACTACTGTCACATCCCAGAGTTGCAGTTCCGCATTGCCTTTTACTCAGCAGCTTCTGTTATTCTCCAGAATCTCATTTTACTGATGCTCACTAACTGACTGTTCATGGGTTTTGTGCTTTGTTGCAACTGGGTTGGCCCTTTAAGGGCTTCCAGTGGCATTTGCACGTTGGTACATACAGATATTGTTATTACATGGATCCCACTTCATACCAAATTGGAAGCAGTTGTCATCTGTGCCCACTTGGAGTCCGTAATCTCTGTCTCCCTCCTGACAGGCCACCTATGTCTGCTGCGCTACTTCAACAACTACCTTCCTCCTCCTCGGGGATTTTAATAGCCATCACCCTTTGTGAGGCAGTTCTTTTACCCATTTCTTGTGGATGGCGACTGGTGCCTTCTTAATGATGGTTGCCCTACTCGTTTTAGTGCCATGTATGGCACTTCTCTGCAACTGATCTTTCGCTTTCTTCCCTTTCTCTCCTCTCTTCGTTTTACTGGTTGCCACATCATGACTACTGTGATAGTGACCACTTCCTGTTGATTGTCTCATTCCCTTCCCACCGTCTGATGACCAGGTTACCCTGCTGGGCTTTAAATCGTGCTGATTGGCCTGTATATAGCTCCGAAGTCATATTTACACATTATTTGCCAGGTTCTAATGATGAAGTCATCCGTGATCTTTGAACTCGGTACAGGGAATTATTTTCCACCAGGATCTTCTTCTCCAAACTGACGAGGAGCTCTGTGCAAACCTCAAGCGACAAGGAGTCCGATTTATCCACCGTGTACAGCTAGGTCCTAAAAACAATCGCACCGATACAGGCGCCTTTATCCTGGCCTTTGAGGGGGATACCCTCCCTCTTCCCACACCTTCAGCCTCACCCTCACTCCCACTCTTACTCCCCCTCCCCCTCCCCCTCGTCATCAGTACCCATACCCACCCCTTCAGGTGCTGCTCCCCCTCCTCTGCCGTAGAAGTGCTCCCCGTCTTCAGCAGCCGCCGGTACTGGAGCTTCCTCCCAGGACACCTCCCTGAAAGGCAATATGCTGTTGCACATCGGCTGTGCGATCCACGACCAGTGGGCGCCAAGATTGCCAGGTGTAATTTGTGCCTGACCTCGATGCAATGTGCCCTTCTCTTTCTTCACAAAAGAAGAAGCAGAAACACAAGACCAAGGGCAAAGCCCCTCCGGTACATCCTGAGGTACTGCCTTCTCTTCCTCCAGCCAATGAACCAACAGGGTCTGACCCCACCTATATGGACATTACCCCATCCTTATCAGTGACGGACGGCGACTCGGTGGAGTGACCGGCTCCGGTCCGTTTGCTTCCCATTTGGACTCCAGCTTGAGAATCCTCCAGTGGCATTGTAATGGCTATTTGCATCATCTCCCAGAGTTGCAGCCCCTTCTTTCCTCCTACTCTGCTGCTAGCATTGCTCTCTAGGAGGCCTATTTTATCAATCCTTACTCACACACCCTTCGTGGGTTCCATGCATTCTGTCGAAACTGAATTGACCCCTTGCGGGTGATGTTTGCACCGTGGTCCTCAAGGACATTGTTAGTAAATGGGTTCCCCTCCATACCACTCGGGAAGCCATTGCTGTCAGTCCATCTGGCCACTCGAATCACAATCTGTAACCTCTACCTCCCGCCTGACAGGTTACCCACATCCCTTGCCTTAGCAACCCTTCTTCAACAGCTCCCTTCTCCCTTGATGCTTCTAGGGGACTTTAATGCCCACAACCCTCTTTGGGGTAGCCACACAACTACTGCACTGGGCAGGACAGTTGAAGCTGTTCTGGCAGGGCTTGACTCTGTCTCCTAAACACCAGCACTCCCACACACTTTAGTGTGGCACACGGCACTTTCCCTGCCATTGACCTCTCCATATGCAGTTCCGGCCTTCTTCCCTTCATTCAGTGGGGATATCCACGATGACTTATGTGACAGCGATCATTACCCGATTGACCTTCATTCAGTATATCTCACTCGTATCACCCTCCAAGGTGATTGGTGAGCCTTCCCCTCTGCCACCATCCTCCCTGTACTACCACACAGCAGTATTTATGAGTCTACACAGACTTTGATTGCCGCCATTCTTTCCGCTGCTGTTTCATCAATCCCTTCTTCCTCAGGTTCCCCGCGTTGGAAGATGGTCCCTTGGTGGACTCCGGAAATTGCTGCAGCCATAAAAGACCGCTGCTGTGCTCATCAACAGTCCAAGTGGCACTCTTCTACTGCTCTCCTTCTGGTCTTTAAACGATTCCACAATCGGGCCTGTTACCTAATCAAATTTCTGAAATGTATTTGCTGGGAACGATGTGTGGCTGCCATAGGACCGCACCCCCATGGCTTTCAGTTTTCTGTGGCTATGTCTTGTGTCATGCATTTCTGCCGTCGCTGTACATTCCATCCCCATCCGGACATGTCCCTCGATGGCCAATCCCTCGAGGTGGTGGACATCCATCGCTTCTTAGGTCTAGTCTTCGATGCCCGGTTGACATGGCTCCTTTCGCCAGCTGAAGAGGACGTGCTTGTTACATTTCAATGTTCTTAGATGTCTGTGCAATACCACCTGGGGTGCAGACCGCCCTATTCTCCTGTGATTGTACAAAGTGCTGGTCCAGTCTTGTTTAGACTACAGGAGTCTTGCCTATGGTTGTTTGTCACCTTCGACATAGCAGATACTAGATCCCATCTACCATTGTAGGGTACGACTTGCGACTGGTGCCTTCCGGACTAGCCCCTTGATTAGCCTTCTCACAGCAGCAGGGTTCCACCGCTGCGAGTTTTGCGCTAACAACAGCTGATATATTAATATATTATGTGCTCCACATTCGCTGCACTCCAAAGCACCTTCTTTATCCTGACACGGAAATCAACCTCCCGTGACGGCGGCCACGATGTGGGCTTACCATGGTTGCCCACATTCAGTCACTCTTTTCTGGAGCTCTAACACTTCGCTTCACTGCCTCTTTTCTCTGCTTACGCAAGAACCCCTCTGTGTTGCGTCTCTCGGCCACAGCTCTGTCTTGATGTCTCCATCAATTCAAAGGATTCTATCCCTCCAGAAGCCCTTCGCCACCAATTCTACTGTCTCCTCAGTTCATTCCAGGATTGAGAAGTGATTTATACTGATTGCTCCATGGTTGATGGTCACACTGGTTATGCTTACACGTATGCGAGACACATGGAACTTCATCCCTTGCCAGATGGCTGTAGTGTTTTTACTGCAGAATTGGTCAACATCTTGCACACACTGGACCATGTCTGCTTCTGCTCAGGACTATCCTTCACTATCTGTAGTGACTTCTGCCTTGTTTGGATATCTGGTAATGAACTTGCCGTTCGACTGGCTAAATTGGCTACTAATGAGCCATCTCTTGCTGTTGGCATTCCAGAAATAGACCTTCGCTCAGTGTTATGTCGTCAGGTTGTGGGACTTTGGAATGCAGAATGGCACACAGTTTCTTCGCCGAACAAGCTCATGGTTATAAAGGATTTTATAACTATGTGGCAGTTCTCCTTATGGGCCTCTCAGAAAGCCTCTGTCATCTTTTGATGGCTCCACATTGGCCATACTTAGCTGACTCACGGTTATCTCCTCCGTCGTGAGGACCCCCCTCTCTATCGTTGTGGATCAATGTTGACCGTGGTTCACCTCTTACTGGACTATTCCAACTTAGCCACCCTGCAACGGACTTTTAGCTTCCCAGACTCGCTACCCCTGGTGTTAGCTGACAATGCCTCCGCGGCTGATCCTCTTCCCATCACCCCCCCCCCCCCCTCCCCCAAAGGCAATCTGCTGCTCCGCATCGGCAGCACGATCCACAGCCAGTGGGTGCCAAAGTAATTCTGTGCCCACCCTCGCTGAAGTCTGCCCTTTTCTTCCTTCCCAAGAGAAGAACAGAAACACAAGAACAAGGGCAAGGCCCCTCTGGTATCCCCTGAGGTGCAGCCTTTCCTTCCTCCAGTCAATGAACCAGTAGAATCTGACGCCGCGTATATGGATATTACCCCATCCTTATCGTTGACGAATGGTGACTCGGTTGCGTGACTGACTCCGGTCCGTTCGCTTCCCATTTGGACTCTGGCTTGAGAATCCTCCGGTGGAATTGTAAGGAATATTTGCGTCACCTTCCAGAGTTGCAGCCCCTTCTTTTCTTCTACTCTGCTGCTTGCATTGCACTCCAGGAGACCCATTTTGTCAATTCTTACTCATCCGTCATTTGTGAGTTCCATGCTTTCTGTCGGAACCAAATTGGCGTCCTACAGGCTTCTGATGATGTTTGCACCTTGGTCCGCAAGAACATTGTTACCACTCTGGAAGCCATTGCTGTCAGGGTCCATCTGGCCACTCCAATCACAATCTGTAGTCTCTGCCTCTCACCTGACGGGCCGCCCACATCCCTTGCCCTCACCACCTTTCTTCAACAACTCTCTTCTCTCTTCCTGTTACTAGGAGACTTTAATGCCCACAACCCTCTTTGGGGTAGTCATACGACTACTGCCCTGGGTAGGACAGTTGAAGCTGTTCTGTCAGGGCTTGACCTCTGTTTACTAAACGCAAGTGCTCCCATACAATTTAGTGTGGCGCACGGCACATTCTCTACCATTGACCTCTCCATCTGCAGTTCCGGCCTTCTTCCCTCCATTCAGTGGGGTGTCCACGATGACTTATGTGACAATGACCATTACCTGATTGTTTTGACCTTCTTTCAGTGTATCTCGCTCCGTCACCTTCACAGGTGTGCCATTCTAATGCTGATTGGTCTGCATTCTCCTCTGCTCTCATCCCCCCTGTACTGCCACACGACAGTGTTGATGAATCTACACAGACTTTGGCTGCTGCCATTCTTTCAGCAGCTGTTTCAACAATCCCTTCCTCCTCAGGTTGCCCCCATCGGAAGATGGTCCCTTGGTGAACTCCGGAAATTGCTGCAGCCATAAAAGAGGTCTTTAAACGACTCCGCGCCCGGGCCTGCTACCTAATAAAATTTCAGAAAGGGATTTGGTGGAATAGATATGTAGCTGGTACCATAGGACCACACATCCCCTCTTCACAAATCTTGGTGAAACTCAGGCGAATTTTTGGCCACCGTCCTCTCACCGGGTTGCAGGGATTTCTGTTCATGGTGTTGTCCTTACCAATCCGGAATTTTTAGCCGAAAATTTTGCTCAACACTGTGCTCAAGCTTCGCCATCGGCTCAGTATCCGCCCACATTCCTTCTCTAGAAAGAGCACTCAGAATGACTGCTTTTGTCTTTTGCTTCTCGCCACTTGGAGCCCTATAATGCCTCATTCAGTGAGTAGGAATTTGCCAGCACCCTCGCCTTTTGTCCAAACACGGCTCCTGGACCGGATCGGATACATAACCAAATGCTCCAACACTTATCGGTGGCTGGCCACCTTTGTATACTGACCCTCTTCAACCGTCTGCGGAGTGAGAGACTCTTCCCTACCCAGTGGCAGGAAGGCATTTTTATTCCGTTGTTGAATCCTGGGAAGCCACCTCTTCAGTTGGATAGCTACCATCCAAGTAGCCTTACCGACACCCTCTGCAAGCTCCTTGAATGCCTGGTGAGTCTGGTGGCTGTTTTGGATCCTTGAATCCCACAACCTTTTGTCATTTACTCAAGGTGGTTTTCGCTGTGGCCGCCATATGATGGATAACTTAGTCCACTTGGAGTCTGCTATGTGATCGGTTTTTGCCCATTGGCAACACCTCCTTGCAGTCTTCTTTGATCTGCATAAAGCCTAGACACCATCTGGTGCCACCATATCCTCTCCACCCTCCAAGAATGGGCCCTTCTCTTTTTGGGTTCAAGTTGGCTCCTCCTACAGCACTCCCCATCAGCAAGAAAATGGAGTTCCACAGGTTTCAGTGTTGAGCATCCCTCTCTTTCTCGTAACTATTAATGATCTGGTGATGGCTGTTGGGCCGACAGTGTCACAACCTTTGTATGCGGACGATTTTTATATCTATGTCGCTTCCTCCGTAATGGGCCCTGCAGAATGCCATCTACAATGGGCAATCTGCTGGGCACACTCATGGGCTTTCTCCCATGGCTTTCAGTTTTCAGCGGCCAAGTCATGTGTCATGCACTTCTGCTGTCACCGTACAGTCCATCGCCATCCGGACTTGTTCATCGATGGCCAGCCCCTCGAGTGGTGGACTCCCATCACTTCTTGGATCTAGTCTTCGCTGCCCGGTTGACATGGCTCCGTCATCTTCGCCAGCTGAAGAGGACATGCTGGTCCCACTCAATGTTCTTAGGTGTCTGTTCAGTACCACCTGGGGTGCAAACCGCTCTGTTCTTCTGCGATTGTATCAAACACTGGTCCAGTCTCGTTTAGATTGTGGAAGTCCTGTCTATTGTTCTGTGTCACCTTCGACTTTGCAGATACTAAGCCCATCCACCACTGTGGGGTCCAACTTGCGACTGGTGCCTTCCGGACTAGCTCCGTGCTTAGCCTTCTCGCAGAGGCGGCGATTCCATCTCTGTGGGTTTGTGCCAACAACAGCTGATATCTTATGCGCTCGGCATTCGCTGCACCCCAAAGCACCCTAATTATGGTCTCCTTTATCCAGACACGGAAATCCCCTTGCCGCAGCGGCAGCCACGATGTGGTCTTACCATGGTTGTCTGCATTCAGTCGCTCTTTTCTGAGCTCCAGCAATTCCTTTTACCACCTCTTTATTCCACTCACACATGTACCCCTCCGTGGTGCGTCCCTTGGTCACAGCTGTGTCTTGGTCTCTCAATTGATTCAAAGGATTCTGTCCCTACGATGGCTCTTCACCACCAGTTCTACTGTCTCCTCAGTTCCTTCCAGGTTTCAGAAGTGATGTGTACTGATGGCTGCATGGTTGCTGGCCGCACTGGTTTTGTGTACACCTATGGACGACGCATGGAACTTCTTTCCTTGCCAGGTGGCTGTAGTGTTTTTACTGCACAATTGGTAGCCACCTTGTGTGCACTGGGCCATTTCCACTCCTGCTCAGTACTATCCTTCACTATCTGCAGTGACTCATTGAGCGATATGCACGCTATTGGCCAGTGCTCCCCTTGCCAGCCATTGGTCATCGCTACCCAGGACTCCCTTTCTTTCCTTGCTCAACATGGATGCTCAGTGGTTTTCATTTAGACCCCAGGCCATGTTGGGATTCCTGGCATTGAACTTGCCGATCAACAGGCTAAATTGGCTACTACCAGGCCATCTCTTGCTATTGACATTTCGGAAATAGACCTTCACTCAGCATTGCGTCATCAGGTTTTTGGCCTGTGGGATGCAGTACGGCGTACTCTATCTTCGCCGAACAAGCTCAGGGTGATTAAGGAATCTACAACTCTGTGGTGGTTCTCCTTACAGGCCTCTTGTAAAATCTCTGTCATCCTGAGCCAGCTCCACATCGGCCATACTTGGCTGACTCAGGGTTATCTCCTCCATTCCGAGGACCCCCCCTCTCTGTTGTGGATTGATGTTGACTGTGGCCCACATCTTCTTGGGCTGTCCCAAATTAGCCACGCTGCGACAGACTTTTAGCTTTCCAGACTTGCTACCCCTGGTGTTGGCTGACACTGCCAGTGGCGGATCTCATTTTAATTTTATTCGTGATGAGGGTTTTTATCACTTTATTTAAGGGTGGGACATTCCACCTTATCAGTGAGTGGAGGGGATGACAGGCCCTCTTGCTCCCCATTTCGCCCCGATTGTATTGGCTTCAACTGGGCTTGGTGGTTCACCCCAGTCCTCTGGCTTCCCACTCCTTTCCTTATGGGGTCTGTTATGCCTTAAGCGTCTCTCTTGTCTCCTGTGCTTCTTCCTTCATGCCCCTGCCGTTAGTCACTTTCTTTCCCTCACCTCTTCTTCTTCCCTTTTTTCTTCCTTCCCTGTTAATAGTTTATCATTTTATGGACATTGTAGTTCCCTCTTCTAATATGAGATTTTATCGGTTTTAGTTACTCCTAGGTCGGAGGGACTGATGACCGCTTAGTTTGGCCCCTTCTCCACTCAACCAACCAACTGGCTTTAAATGATTACTCAAGTAATATACTACAAACCCTTATACATCCCTGACATAGAAATCATGATAAGATTAGAATAATTACAGCATCATCCATAGAGCCATTCAAGCAATCATTCTTCTCATGCTTCAAACATTAATGGAATGGGAAGAAGCCCTAATAACTGGTACAATGGGGTGTTCCCTCTTCCAAGCATTTCACTGTGGTTTTTAGAGTATAGATGAAGATGTAGACTAGACAGATTTTAGTGCACAATAGAGAAGGTATTATCAAAGTTATGAATGTGAAAACATCATTCTTGTTTTACCACTCTCAACAGCTAGGTACACGTGATTTTTTTCTTTATACACGTCTATGGCAAAGTACCTTTCAAATTATGTAAGTTTCGTTGACCTCCTTGTATAATTAATATTAAAAATCAGTACTTTAATTTTTGTGTTTGTGTATTAATATTATGATTGATTGACTAGTTTTATGTGTTTTCACACCAGTCTTTGCAAGAAGCACATCTATTTAGTTTAATGCAGACAAGAGCCCTTTTGTTGTTCATTCTCTCTCTCTCTCTCTCTCTCTCTCTCTCTCTCTCTCTCTCTCTCTCCCCCTCCCCTCCTCCCTCCCTCTCTTTCTTTCTTTCAACTTCTTTATCCTTCCTGTGTGTGGGATAGGAATTTGTACTAGGATTTTGTATATCCCATACATTTGTAAGGAACAGCACTCCAGACAATAAGAAGTGATGAACTGTAAATGGAATTCAAAGTTACATTTATTGCATTATCGATAATGTATAAATCAAGAGTAGAAAAGTCCTGTTGAATGTTTTGTGCCCTTGCCTTTGTCTTTCCACAATATCCAATCCCCCCAGAATTTAATTTGAACTACATTACAATACCCTTCTTTTGCTTTCTTGATGTTCAGTTTATAACTTCTTTTCATAACACTATCCATTCTATTCAGCTGTTCTTCCAAGCCATTTGCCATCTCTGACAGAATTTGTGTGTCATCAGCAAACATCAAAGTTTTCTCCAAGAAGTTCATTTTCCTTTCCAAATTACTTATTATACAAACAGAATAACATAGGGAATCAGTTACAACCCTATCTCAATCCCTTCACAACCACTGTTTTCTTTTAACGTCCTTCAGCTCCTGTAGATTTGGCCTGCTTCGATCTATCTTCCAAAATAAGTCACACAAACCGATATCCCTTGCGGCTGGCTTCTACCAGTCTTCCCATTCTTTTGAATATATTTATCAGTATTTTGAAACCTGGATTTTCCATTGTTTGACTTATTCAACTGATGGTTCAGTAATATTGAGACCTGCCATCACCTGTTTTCTTTGGAACTGGAATTATTACATTAATCTTGAAATCTGAGTGTATTTTACCTGTCTCATGCATTTTCCATGCGAGGTGGAATATCTTTGTCAAGGCCTGTTCTCCTAAAGAACTTCATAATTCTGAGGGAATTTCATTTACTCCATCTTTGCATGATATATTGTCAATATTGTTTCTTGGTTTTTCTGTAACCTAGCTTTCCTTTCTTTTATGAAGCAACTGCAGATTATGACTTGATGGTGGTGGTGGTGGTGGTGTGTGTGTGTGTGTGTGTGTGTGTGTGTGTGTGTGTTTTACTAAATAAATGTAATTTACTTGTCAACTTGATTGGTTACCAGGTAATGAAATCTCATGGTGTGAAGAAACTAGTTTATTCATCATCTGCAACAGTTTATGGAACTCCTCAGAGATTGCCATTAACAGAAGATCATCCCACTGGTCAAGGCTGCACCAATCCATATGGAAAAAGTAAATACTTCGTGGAAGAAATACTCAAGGACTTAGTTATATCTGATAAGGTATCTACATAATTATGTAAAATAGTTGTCATGGATAATACAAATTTATGATTCAGAGGACTTGCTTGCCCTCGTAAACATGTTGAACTTTTTTTGGAGTGCACTGGTGGTGTAATGATTACATATTTTGCTCCCCCTTGACACCGGTGTCTCCAAACTCGAGGAAAGGTAGGTGAGCATTGATCATATGCTTCGCCTCACCATGAAGTATGTGATGTGTAATCTATCCTCAATCTTTCCACTGTCACCATATTTTGTTGTTGCTTTATTCCTTTCTACTACCGAGCAAGGTGGCACAATGATTAGCACGCTGGATTCGCATTCGGCAAGACGACAGTTCAAACCTGCATGCGGCCATCCTGATTTATTTTTTCTGTGATTTACCTAAATCACTTCAGGCAGGTGCCAGGATGGTTCCTTTGAAATGGCATGGTCGACTTCCTTCCCCATCCTTCTCTAATCCGATGGGACCGATGACCTTGCTGTTTGATCCCCTCCCCCCAGATCCTTCATTTCTATAATTGTATGCCTTCCCTGTTAACATATACTTACTGTTTCTTTTTGTGTTTATTTCTCTCCCCCTGCCCATCCATCTGCTCCACCATTTCTAGTATTTGTTTCCCGCATTTGTGTCTGCATCAAGCAATTCAAGTAGCACTCTCAGCTGGAGTGGGCAGTTCATTTCTCACATAATGAACTATGATGTAACATCAAGTAAAAATACCTTTCTTCCAACAAACTCCATTCCAGTTTTAACAACACATTTACAAATAGTACACAAAATTATGTATTTTTTAGAGATCTTAAATGTGGTTCATCAATTAAACTGCATACGTTTTGTAGTGTGCAAGTTTAAATGAGAAAACCATCAAACACGACAGTTTTGCATATCATCATGGTTTCAGCTCAATTTCTCTCTACCAACTACTGACAGTACAGCATACATGATGCTGCACAAATATGACAGTCATCAAATATGATGGACCAAAGAAACTGTATCTTTGTGACATACAGACAGACTAACAGAAGAATTTAAATTACACTGCACAAGTAGTAAGATTAATCGCTTCTTAAGAAATTATGTGCGTTGTTTTTGCCAACTCATAATCATAACCTTTTAGAATGACCTAGACCTTGGGCTTTGTAACATATCACACTGTTGCCGCAGACTATATTCACAAATAGTAAAAATAATATTAAATAAACATTGGAAGAAACACAGTCGATGGTCTATTCTACTTCCTAAAAAACATGTGCATGACGTCATGTACCCTGTGCTGTGATTTGCTAATGAACCGAACTGAGTAGGGGCTATGTTGACTTACATGTTAGCACAGTTGAAGTACCATATTTGTGATTTTGTATTTATGCATGTGTACTATCAAAATATGCCGTTTGATACTTCACTAAGATCTCTCGAAACCATGTTGTTTATGGTACATTTCTAGTGCAAACATATCAGGGAACGTGATTTCACAAAATACAACTATTGCTTCTATTCCAAAATAAAAGATTTTTCATTTTTTCGGAAAAGGATTTTTTGGTGACATTCTCTTACAGTTACAGATCCAGGTTCACAGCCATAGGGTCTTGTTTCAACCATAGTATGATAATGATGAACTCCATTAATGCCGATATATGAAAGATTCCATTAAGTGTACCTGGAATTACTGGCCTAAGCCATGAATGTATTCTGAACAGATACAAATTCATCTGTAATGTAGTGGAAAAGCAGTTTTTCCTGTGGAAAATGTAGACATTGTCAAACAATTTCTGTTGTACTGATCATAAATGTAGAATACAAGTGGCTGTTTCAACACTATAGTGAAGTATTGATGTACTGACAGATAATATTTCAGAAGAAAATGAGGTTATGACAGTGCTTCCTTTTTAGAAACTTTCCAGTGGCGTGTGGTTGCTGAGTTATTTTTCCTTTTATTGATTAGGTGTAATGGGTTTTACATAAATGTGTTCCATTTTTTCTGTAATGTAAATATGTGCAATTTTTGATGTCAATGAATCTGATATTGATAAGTATATTTTCCTCTCTTTATTTATTTATTTTTTTTTTCACTGATAAACAAAATAAGGCAAAAATAAGGGACAGGTGCGGAACTTCGAAAATAAGCTATCAGAAACTGATAAAGAAATTGGCAAAAAACAGCAAATTTGGTTAAAAAGCTTAGAAATTAGCATAAAGTAGCACTGAGTTGGCCATAAAATAAAACGAGTTTTTCCTATCCCTATTTATAACACAAAATGCAGAAAATTATTGTCCATTTTGTCAGCATGGCTTCCTCTTATTACTAGTACATACCAAAAAAATCTTTTTGTGGTTTTTCTCTCAGTTTGCTAATTTTTGTAGTTAAGACTTTCATCCCTGACCTTGAAATTGTTGTCCACTATTGTACTCTCAGGAAAGAGCTTTGACAAGATTATTTATTGTGATGTCCCCATAAGATGTGCCAGTTAATAAATTATTGAATGTAAGAAGAGAGGAAAAACTATTAACATATTCACACAGGTGGAGATAAGGAAATGAAAAGACAGATTCGAAGAAAATGGGACTGAAAAAGGAAAGACAGTAGCCCCAAATTCTAATTCTAAAATGGATTTTACTAATATAATAATATGAAATAATATTCAACATTAGTTTAATGTTATTTGCAGTTGCAGGCTTTTATACAAAAAGTCCAACAATTTATCCTCACATAGTTATAAGAGAGATAAGATTAAAACCCTATTGTATATTTCCTAATGTAATATTGTTCGTCTCACAGGAGGATATCCTAAAGAATGGCTAGCAGTGATCTAAGTGAGATGCTGTCCTCTTCACATAACAGCAATTTCTCTGTCAAGAGCAGGGTGTTCTCTTATTTACAGGAAAAATATGCTCCTCTATATTGTTGCATATGTAATGCTGCTTTTGCTTGAACCTAAGAGAACATTTAACCCTTTCCACTCCTATGTCGAGTGCCACTCGACATCGCGAAATTTGTTTCCTGCTGCGATGTCGAGCCTCATTCGACACAAATTTTCAAAGCTCTCAGACGTATTTTGAGTCCACTAGGCATTATTGCTGTAGTGTGCTGCCATCTAGGAGAACTAGTGTTAACTTGGTGTCGAACAGAGCAGCTGTGTTAAGTCACAGATTGTAATTATTGCATTCAAGTCGATGCATTTGAAATGGCTAGTTCTTCAAGTATGGTCCTTTCTGTGGAAGAGACTTTAGATCTTTTAGAGCAATCTCTAAGTGAAAACAAGAGTGAAAATGATTTTGATTATGATAATGATTCATTTCAAAACAATTAGAGTGACAATGATGAAGAAAACAGTGACAATGTGCATGTTTCTAGTGATTCAGCAGAGGATTTGTGGCGAATGTGAAGCGACACTGACACGAACTTTTGACGAATCAAAGTGTGGTTTTATAACAGAAAGTAGTTCTGTTCCATCATTGCCTGTCAGATTCTTTCAATTAATTTTTACAGATAACCTATTTCAACAAATAGCAGATGAAACGAATAGGTATGCTACATCAAAAAGATGTAAAGTGGCACCACTTCCACAACATTCTGCATGGTGGGACTGGAGAAATGTTACCATGGAAGAAATGAAACGCTTCCATGGTGTGCTACTGAATATGGCATTACAAATGTGTAAGAAGTTGCAGGACTTTTTTTCAAGAGAATGGTTACAATCATCCAACTTCTTTCCAGGCTGTTTTAGTCGCTGACGATTTATGCAAATTTTCTGGGCACTTCATGTTTCTAATCCGACGAGTGCTACACATGTCAACAGTCAGGTTCAGTCACGTCTGAGTAAAGTGACATATGTAGTGAATTACTTGTCTGGCACATTTCTCGAAATTTATCGACCCTATCAGTATTTAGCTGTTGATGAATCTACAGCATCGTTCAAGGGTCGTGTATTATTCAAAATGTACAATCCTCAAAAACCAACAAAATGGGGACTCGAAGTTTATGTAATTTCAGATTCATCAAATGGTTATATCTGCAGTTTGATACCCTATTTTGACGCTGTAACAACTGAGTCATTGATTTGTCCACACTTGAATTTTTCTGAGAGAATAGTTCTTCAGCTGCTAGCTAATATC
Source organism: Schistocerca gregaria (assembly GCF_023897955.1). Taxonomy (NCBI): domain Eukaryota; kingdom Metazoa; phylum Arthropoda; class Insecta; order Orthoptera; family Acrididae; genus Schistocerca; species Schistocerca gregaria. The sequence goes on along the minus strand of NC_064925.1, from coordinate 222,010,714 downwards.
AGAAATGCTACAGGGCAATTAGGGTATCATTTGTACACTGACCGTTTTTATACAAGTGTTGCATTAGCTGATGAGCTGTTGAAACTGAACATGCATCTCCCAGGAACGATTCAGGCCAATCGCAAAAACCTTCCAGCTGCAATCAAGTAAGGAGCTGTGCGTCTAAGGAAGCACGAAATAAAATGCCTCCGGAACAATAAAATGATGGTTCTGGCATGGCAAGGTAGACGAACAGTTCTCATGCTTTCTACAAAAGCCAATAACTCAGTGTCACTTATAGAAAGGAGGAACAGATAGGAAAGGGAAGAAATAAAGAAACCATATGTGATTATTGATTATACTTCAAAGATTGGTGGAGTTGATCGATCTGACCATTTTATTTCCAGTTACGGTTTTCTAATGAAAAGTCTCAAGTGGTGGCGAAAACTATACCTTTGGCTGTTGGAGGTAGGACTTGTAAACAGCTATTTACTATACAAGAACCACTGTGAGAAAAACAACTTGACAATACTGTCTCACAAAGCATTCTGTAAAAGTGTTATAAGAGGATTAATTGCCGAAGAAAGAACTCGAGGACAGAAACGAGGACGTCATTCAACTTCTGATGATGAGGAATGCTTGAATGGAAAGCTGCACATCATCAACAAGCTTCCTGGGAGCAAGAATAAGGATTGTGCGGTGTGCTCAGACAGAAAAAAGAAAGGTGGCAGGCGATGCTCTCCACCCTGAAGAGTGTTTCAAAAAATACCACACAATGGAAAGTTTTGTACTGTAAAAGCTTACGTAAATATATGAATGAAAGCACACATTTTGTTTTAATGTATACCCCAATTGTTGGCCAGCGGCCACATTGTTTCCACAAAGAGATCCGCGCAAATCTCTGCGGTGCACTGCCGCCCAGGCGGCGGTGATTTAAATAAGAGCGCGCGGAGCTGCCCTTTGTCTGCCTTAAGAGTGCAAAGGGTTAATACTCTTGACAGAAGATAAAAGTATTAGCTGCATCAACACTGGAACACAGTCAGCTGTCTGCAGTCTGGTGCACCTAAAATTTTCTGAAATTCCATAAACTCTTAATAGCAGTACCAGCATAAGAACTGATTGTGAGTAACGATTAGCTTTTTTCTGAATAAGTTGGGCACTGTGACCATATTTAAACAAATTACTAATCCAGACTAATGGCTGCCAACAATGAAAATCTCAAACTGAAATTAATTGTGCCAATACTCAGAGAGAGAATCTTAATTTTTACATAAATAAAATCATGTATCATTTTAAGAAACAAAGCATGTATTTTAAAGGTAACAAATGCATAATTTCCAGCAATTCAGACTTTTATCATCTGAGCAAAATAAGAGCATCCAGATATTACAATAAGACAAAGCAGAATGATCACAAAGAAGACATTTCTGAATTGCAAAAGAAACAATTTTCTTAAGTATTCGATGCTTTGGTCACATCAGAGATGCCACTGGTATAACCATTTTCAAACTGTGATAGAATTCCTATGACCTGTGTCTCTGTGTTTTACATCATTTTAACACAATACACTTATATTTTTCACTAAATTTTTCCAGGAGACATTACACATTCTTTGTGGAAATGCTTACCTTCATTGGGCAAAGGAATGCTCTTATTTCACCCTGTGGGCCGTTTCTTTCATATCAGTCTAGTAGGATGCCAGTTCCATGCTATTTTGAGTGCACTGTCAACAGCAACCTTGCAACCCTTCCTTGCCACTGTATTACAGAATGACTCATGTTCAGTCCTTACTACTGAGAGAGGTAACCATTTGGATGGATTCCTATACTTACAACCTAACATCGTCATCCTGTGCATAGAAACATTGATAGGACTCATACAGAATTACAACAACTCATCTATTAAAAATAGTGTAAATCCATCCTCAATTATACCAGCTACAAACTTGAAAATTTCCTGCAAAGTCAAGTTACAAAATTTATGAATTACAAATTATAAATATTAGTAAATTACTTTTAGTTAAACAGATAGCTGACATTTGGTGATGACCAAATGCTATCAGACTACCAATTAATAACTGCTCATTAGCAAGAATCTCTAATGTCATAAACTTTTGACTTGGCCTAATATGAACAAACTTCAAAATCCAACAGAAGCTGGATAAAAGAAACTTCCTCACATTCCCATTCGTGTATTCCAGGGTTCTCTGACCCAGCCAACCTAACACAGTGAACTCCATAGTAGCTTACCACACACATACCACCCCCTTCCTTTATACTATCTGTTTCTTCAATGGAGTGACATCACCTGACATACCATATAACTACTTACTAGAATTCTCTGACCCCATAAATATAAGTCACACAGTATTCCATCTTACTGTGTTAATGTCACGTGGCTACAATAAACCTGAACTGAAACATTTGCTTTGCAATAAAATAAATAAAATGCACATGTAACAATTTAAAAAGATGACAGTGAAGAAAATAAAGGATTTTAAAGCACTTAAAACTACAGAAGACAATACAACAGCTTTAGAAACAACGACAAGGTATAAAATGTATGGTAGATATAAAACAACCAGGACTAAATAACTGATAGCTACATGTGACACAGAAAAATAAACAGAAGACCACCAAAGATAGCACAAAAAGTGCTGAAACATATTTGGGTAAAGCAAAAGTAAACAAACAGTGCCTTGCTTAAGATGTAATTTCTCTCTAATATTTAATAATGATTAAACATTTTGTAACTGCATAATTTTCTAGTATATCACAGCTACAAACCCTTGGCAGTAGCTTATTGAGACACTCTTCTTCTCTCTTATTGATATGCAGCATCTATCTGTTTCATCTGTAATTACTTTCATAATGCAAATTCAGTCTTCAGAATGAGAGTTTCACTCTGCAGCGGAGTGTGCGCTGATATGAAACTTCCTGGCAGATTAAAACTGTGTGCCCAACCGAGACTCGAACTCGGGACCTTTGCCTTTCGCGGGCAAGTGCTCTACCAACTGAGCTACCGAAGCACGACTCACGTCCGGTACTCACAGCTGCGAACCTTGCAGAAGAGCTTCGTTAAAGTTTGGAAGGTAGGAGACGGATACTGGCAGAAGTAAAGCTGTGAGTACCGGTCATGAGTCGTGCTTCGGTAGCTCAGTTGGTAGAGCACTCCCCAGTCCCACTCTTCCTCCTCCTCTCTGTTCCAGTTTGCACCTACTGACTTCACCTAATCTAGTCACATCTGTGATCCCCTCTTGTTCAACCACAGACCTGCAACCCACATTACAATCTTTTTATTTATTTTTCCTTTGATGTTATTGTCTCATCATGCCAATTTCAGTTGGTTTTTGCCTTTCAATATCAGCCTACTCCCTCAGATTTCATCTAGTTTCTCCGTACTTCATCTGTTTCATCCTCTTCGTGATTTTCACCATGTGTTTGGGTGTATTTTCAAAATGGTGAAAACCAACTGAAATAGGCAATGAGATCAAAGGAAAAATGAATAAAAAGATTGTAATGGGGGGTTGCAGGTGTGTGGGTTAATAAGTGTGAAAAAGGAGGGTGACAGATATTACAAGATTAACTGAAGTTAGTAGGTACAAACTGGAATCAAGAGGAGCAGGAGTGGGCATGAGGAGGGTTTGGTAGGATGAGATACCACAGTGTGTGACACAGGGAAGGTATGGGAAGTAACACACACAAATGTGCGAAAGTGACTCGGGGGAGAGTGATCAATTTGAAGGTATAGGATTAAAGATATCGGTGAGGGTAATGTGGAACAAGAGACGCTGCACCAACAATTCACGTGGTCTTGTAGCAGTGTGCTGTGCATGGCTAAGTTATTTATAGTAAGAACCTCAGTCTTATCGACAAAATTTTGGAGGTTGAGCGAATATATTTTCTGAGTATTTTGATACAAGGTACCCATTTTTTCATAACGGATTATTATTTCCTACCATTATTTATCTTTTTTTTTGTATTGCAACACAAATAACTGCAGTCAGTGGCATGTGCTGTGTGTCTTGTTTGGAAACAAATTTGTTGCATTTCATTTCTGTTTAGGGTTAGTTTTTTCAGCAGTATTAGTTGTACATTAACAGTGACACAAAGCAGTATGGATAGGTTTAATGCTGAAGGGTTGATCAGTATGCATGCCGAGTTTGCAGTGGAAGAGCCGAATGATGATGCTATGCTGGGCTGTTCTTGCAGTGAAGGCAACCACCTCACAGTACTTTCGCATCTGTATGTAGCTGCATTACTCCGAGTTTTGCGTTGTACATTTTCGTGACTGCATATGACGGGCTAACCCGCTGTTATGGAGGTATTTAAACAGAAACATAGGTAATTGGGGTAACAAACTGAGTAATTCATAATTAAATTGTTATTCTGTAATGAGCCACTAGAGACCACAAATGCCTTTTACCAAAATACACAAAAAATATTCCTGACCAGCCCTTGAAGTTATTTGTTGGAATTCAGATACACCTGTAGAAGCCATCATTCCATGTTACCTAAAATGCGGGACAGCTGCTACCATTGGCAATAGTGGGTGCGCACCATTACAACTAAGAAAACATGAAAAGCTCCGTGATTGTATTTGACAGTGTGTCACAAATTTGATGTTACTGTCTCGATAAAGTGGTAGTGCTGTATTATGTACATAGTGATGTGAGCATTTGTGTTGCTGGTGCATTTCTTACAGAGGTTAAAATACAAATAAAATGTATTAATATATAGCAATTTACAAAAAGAGACTACAATTTTACTGTACTAAGTTATTGAAAGGCCCAGCAAATAGGTATATGTAAGGAAGGAAAACGGGTGTGTGTGTGTCTTTACAATCATACGTCAACAAAATTACTCCTTCCAATAGACCATTAGTGTCATTCCTTCAGATATTTTCTCACTCCTTTGACGAACTCCAATGGTAGTAATTAGTCCCAAAAGCTGTAAACGGTTTTTCTGTTATGATATTTCCAGTGATGTATTTGCTTCCATCCCCATGGTATGTTACAGTCAAGCATGTATTAAATCTGGTAATTAACTTGTGCTGCTTCATTCTCCTTTGCTGTGCACAATCCCAAGCGATTATTCTATTGTCATGGAGATACTTGAATCATCTTCATATTTTATCTTTTTGAATAGCAACTGAAACCACAAAACACTTTTGATTGTTATTTTCATGCCTCATGTTCCACTGTATACAACTAAAGTTAATAGCAGAAGGAGAGGGTACTTTGTGTATTATTGTAACATCCCATATTAATTATGCCTTTCTGATATCTTTTATAAATATATTTGCTTGCAGTGTAAACCATGTGCTGCATTGTACTGTTATGTTTTAGGAATGGTCAGTTGTCTCATTGCGTTACTTTAACCCTGTTGGTGCCCACAAATCAGGTCATATTGGAGAAGATCCTAGTGGGATACCCAACAACCTCATGCCATACATATCTCAAGTGGCTGTTGGTCGTCGACCTTCATTGTCTGTGTATGGTTCTGACTATGAAACACCAGATGGTACAGGTATGTCATTATCCTTTTGTTTTCTTTCAAATGTTACACTCTAAAATGTCTGTGTATTATATTAACATTTCTGCTTGTGTTCGTTTCATTCAGCATTTGTCTTGTCATGTATCAAGTAAAATTTTTTTTATGAAAGATTGATGTACAAATAACTGAAGGAGTAAAGTTCTCAACTTACGTTATTTCTTCATAGTTAATACAGAGATACAGGTGCGCGCGCGCGCTCACACACACACACACACACACACACACAAACACACACACACACACACACACACACACACACACACACACACACACGAGTGAGAGAGAGCGATGGTGGTGAAAAAGAGGAGTAAGTTGGATTTACTTATGTTATAGATCTATTGCTGTTCTCCCACAAAGATTAATTCATTTGTTCGTCATGTTCATTCATCGTAGTGACTTCTACCTTTCTCTTGCTCAATATAGTCTTCATCCACCTAGATATGGCAGTCTCATTGCTATAGTCTTCTCCAGCTCTACCACAGATTCAAAGGTTGTGTTGCTAACATCCCCCTTGATAGGAAGATGCAGAGAGTGATTTTCTGAAAGTCTAGTTCTTTTTCCACCTTCCCAACAAGTTGGTGAAGAGGTGCTGTTTCACATAATTTGCCTGATTTATATGCATGTTGATTTTCATGTAAAGAAAACTTAGTTAGCCTCCTTTCCCAAATGTGCTCATTAATCAGTATTTCTAATGTCATGAAAAGAAAGGAGGACAGACTGGTGAGTCTCGTATCCTTGGGACCTACATAGGAACCTAATTAAACTCTCTCTTGCCAGTTGCAGCAAAGCTTGAAAAGTACCTCTTGGATTAGTTGGTATTCTGGTGAGCATTTTGTGAAGTCTAGTGTAAGCACCTGTACCTTCCACTTTCCTTCAAAATACCTTACAGGATTATAGTTTTGCTTGCTTAATCACAAGTTTGTATATGACAAGAACCTCTCGATATTTTGTCCATTGTCCTTTCCTTCTTGCAAGGTTGAACAGTCCTCTTGTCAGCTTCCTTTGCAATTCCCTGTTATTGTTCCACCAAGGTACATTCCTGTTTGTAGGCTTTTTGGTGATATGGGGTCATAATGGCAGGCAACAATGCATCTGCCATTTCCTTAAAATCTACTGGATTCCTTATCCAAGTTTTTACTTCAGATAAGTGTGAGTTGAGGTCTTTCATTTAAGAGTCCCAGTATGTTTTTCTAAGATTCCTGTAGGCCATGGTATGTTTAGCACCCATTTCAGCCTCAAACTGCATGTATATCGTGTTCAGGTAAGGATGGCTTCAAGACCACATGTCCTTGTTTGACATAGGTGCCCATTAGATTAGATCCAACTGTTATATCAGTTGCTTTTTCCCTTTTTCTTACATTGCTGAGTGAAGGTTTGTTGCCTCTATTCAGTACCTCCAGCTTATCCTTGAATAAAATTTCAAGAATGTGCTCACCTCTGTTCTTGGTGTCGCTGCTTCCCTACACCAGGTTGTAGTCATTGGCATCGGAACCTACCAGCAGTTCCGCATTCTGCTGTTAGCAGACATGTACTTCAAGGAGTACTGTCCTCACAAGGAGGGCAAGCTGAGGCAAATTCTGTTTCCCTTGTCTTCCTTCCTCATGTTGCTTTATCGTGGTGGTCACCAAGTTCCTGGAACAGAAGTCTGCCATCACGACGAATGAAGTTCCATTCTTAACATAAATTAATGTTCTGGAATCCTTTAGGTTCCTAGCATAAATCAACTTAAGTCCAGTTCTTCCAAAGCCTGAAGCACCCCCTTTATATTGATAAGGTTCCTGGATAAGGGCCATGTCAACCTCCTGTCTTCGTAGAAGACGATTTGGGGTGTTTAACCATAAATTTTGGTCAACTGCTACAACTTTTTGGTTGATTACCCTCCAGTCTGCTTTCAAGACTTTTTGCTCATGTGCCCATACTTCTTCAAACAGCCTTAGGAGGAATTCCTTAAGAAGTTTCAGTACCCAAATAGTTATCTTTGCAGTCTATGGAAGATAAGCCGCTGTCTTGACCAGCAACTTCACCTACTCCGATATAGATATCTTGGGTACCACATCCTTAAGTCAATCCACTTTTTCCATCACCTCGCAGGCAAAGATACAAGCACCCTTGAGCAGATAAACCCTCCTGACTCTGGGCCTGGACATGCATTCTTCCCAATCTTCTCAAAGAGTGTCATCTGAACAAGCTCCATCTGCTGAGAGATTATATTGACCAGTGGGTACCCCTGTTGGGTAACTGCCAACCTGAAAATGGAGACTGCAGCTCTATAGGTCTGTTTCCCTATTTCTTGCCTCAGCTTTTTCTGGGTCTGTTCATCTTGATAAGTTGGTGTATTAGACTCATCCATTGTTCCCTTATTCCCTGCCTTAGAGTAGAAGGGACGTGGTTGTATCTACATTGTGAAGCAGTCCCCCCCCCCCCCCCCCCCTTTTTTTAAAAAAGGTCTTATGTTAAAGACCTTTTAGTTCCTCCATTGATCTTTAGGACACCATTCTTTTCTTCTTGTTCTTCGAGAAGTTTTCTCCTCTGAACCCCAGACATGAATTTGTTCTTGACCTAGTCCAACTTCTCAGTAACAGTTTCCACTTCTAGAACTAGTCTCTTACCTAGTCCAATTGCGGAAACAAATTCCATCAGTTCCAACCCTGATGCTTGGGTGTTTGAGGTCTCATCAAGACCCTCAGTTTTTGTTTTGTTTTGCTTGTTCTCCATTTTGGTCCCATGAGAATTGGTAATTGCTCAGTTGACACCACGGAACCCCACCTAGTGCGGAGTTAATTACTCAGGTAGTTCGCCTGGTATCCCCGAGGCTATGTTATTGACACATGTTCCTATGTGCTGCATACCCATTGTCACAGAGCGCATCACTCCTTTGGTTAGGTACCTGGGGATTTGGGGAAGGAAGTAAGGGAGCATTGGGGCTTTGGGACAAGGGGCTTGTAGAGAAAAGGAAGAATTATCTTAATAGATACTGGTGTTGTCTGGTTACAATATTACATCATACAGGCTTATTCCTCTCCTCGCTACGTTGCTGTAAAACAAACTGGATGAGTACTCCACAAACTTCTAGAGATTACATCAAACAAATAATGAGGAAAGGCAGCCACTCACTTGCTGTTGAATGATGTTTGGTGTGTAGGTACACTTAGAATATGAAAATAAAGTTTTCAAGATTTTGTACTTTCATCATTTTTTTCTTGTGTAGAGAACAACTTCCTCCTCTGCCCCCTCCTAAGTGGCTAGACTGTGTGGAAGGGCCTTCTGGGTATGGAATATGTGGCATCTGTCAAATTGGAAGTGTTGTTAGTGGTAGGTAAGTTCCATGTGGACAATAGTGAGCCATTTTAAGTTTAGAAAATTCTGGAGAGTTATCAAGTGATGATTCAGAGGGAGTGGGGAAAGTACAGTTAGATGGAGGAATAAACTGAATAAGGCAGGGTTCAGTATTGGTTTTATGTTGAGTCTGATTCGTGGGGTTGCTAGAAAGAAATGTTTCCTCTTTAGGGACCAGGAGTAGGAGTGGGCTTTAACAAGCCTAGCATGATTGAATTGGGGGCAAGAAGATGAGGCCTTTAGAAAGGACTAATGCTTCCGTAGGAGTGAGGCTTTTGGGGAATAGATTCAAAAGTGTGTTGCCGGTCTGTTTAGGTTCTGGGTTCTGTAGTGTGGCAGGAGGGAGTTTCTGAGGATATGGCAGGTGTAGTATGTCGAGGGGGAAGATATTTTTTTATAGTCGCCTTCGGCATTACGTTTTGCAAATTTTATTGTTATATTATGCCAATTTTGGTGTTACTTTCTGCTGATTTTGTTTTTAGTTTTTGACAGCTTATTTTTTAAGCGTAAATGTGATTCTTATTTTGGGCTTATTGCTTTGTTTTTTGTTGTTATGTTGAAGCTGAGAATATACCCACTGATTACATTCTATTAACAGACATCACATTTATTTAAATGATTAAAAAAAGAAAATTTATCTGTTGAACCCATTAAATCCAATCAGTCCACAAAACAAAAATATTTTTGAAAAGTTCCCTTCTGGGACATTATGATGCAGGTTCACCAACACTTCAGAATAGTGTGAAAACAACCAGGCACAGTGTAAAACTGAACACAAAAGACAAAATGTCTATGGCGCTGCAGCAGATATTTGACAGTGTTCGTGTACCCTAACTGGCATGTAAAGTTGCTTTTCAACTAAATTGTGAAGGTATTTGTATCCCTTCAGAATATTTTACACAGCTGAGACTTTAGGATTAAATGAGACCACTCACTGAAAAGCAGAAGCATTGAGTTGTCAACAGGCACATGGAAAAGAAGAAAATTTGGTAACTTTCGGAATTACCCTGTGCCAAGCTAGAGTATAAGCACGCGCATACACACACACACACACACACACACACACACACACACACACACACACACACAAGGTCTATTCAAAAAATTCCGGAACTTTTCCACAAATTTTCCTGCACTTACCTTCTACTTATTCGAAATAGTCTCCTACAAAATTGGTACACCATTCCCAACACCATTTCCACTTCAGTCTTGGTATGGATCTTGTTGTATTGAGTGAAGCCCTGTCTATGAATTTTCTTTTATCTCATCTATAGTTACACATCTTTGTCCTTTCAACTGGATTGTCAGCTTTGGAAATAAAAAAAAAGTCCGCAAGGGCCAGGTCTGGAGAGTACAGAGGATGAGGCAGCGCAGTTATTTTGATTTTTGTGCAATAGTCATGCACCAACAGGGATGAATGTGCAGGTGCGTTATCATGATGCCAGAGCCATGAGATTTCTCACCACATTTCAGGCCGTTTCCTTCTCACAGGCATAGCAACTCGTCCAGATAGTACCATCGATTAACAGTTTCCCCCTGTGGCACAAGCTCATGATGAACTAATCCTTCAAAGTATAGAAAACTATCAGCGTGGCTGTGACATTTGGCCTGAATTGAGGTGTCTCCCCCCCCAAACCGTTGTTTGGGTCTCATCATCACAACTGTAGACCCATGTCTCATCACCAGTTATGATTCTGTTAATGAACATCTCATTCTCATTTGCACAGTTTAAAAGCTCTTCATAGATTGGAGGCGATTGTCTTTCTGGCTGGTGTTGACTCATGAACCAAGGGATGAACTGGGTGGCAACACTATGGATTCCAAGATGCTGTGTCAGGATTTCATGTCATGATCCAACCGAAATGTGACATTCTTCTGCAGTCTCTCTGACAGTCAGTCTTTGATTGGTATGCACAATTTCATTGACGTTCCTGACATGAGCATCTTTGGTAGACATTGAAGGGCGTCCTGAACGCAGGTCATCTTCAACTTCCATTTGGCCATTTTTAAACCGAGTATGGCATAAGCTCTCATCACTATAGGCTTTCTGCATAATTTTGTGTGTCTCTGTAAAGGTTTTCTTGAGTTTCGCGCAAAATTTTATGCAGGTGTGTTGCTCTTGTAACTCTGCCATCTCAAAATTCGCAAACTGTGTGACACAGTGTTCTGCTCAATAGAGCACTGAACAATAACAAACAAACATACAACATTGAAACTTCTGGCAGTTACACATTAAACACAGGCATGTGCAGGGGTGCCAGCCGCATTTCGCTCCGACACACCATTAGCGCGAAATTACGAATGTTCCAGAATTTTATTAACTGACCTCGTATGCATGCCTATGCCCCTATGTGGTACCGGCAAGATTGACCATGTCAATGCTATTCTGTGACAGGTGGGTTGCTTGTGATGGGGTACTGTCAGGTGGAGTGGGTAGAGGCTAAGAGAAGTAGGGAGAGGGACTTGAGGGGGGTAGAGGGTAAAAGAGGCAGGGAGAGGGATTGGGGGGGGGGGGGAGTAACAGCTCAGAGGGAGGCTTGTTTGCTGGCTAGGAACGCAGGAGAGAGGCTTAGCAGGTATAGTTGTAGCAGCTGGAGGGAAGCGGCACATGCTGAAGGCAATGTGGGAATGTGAATTGGGAGGGGATGACAGGATGGAGGAAGGGGAAACTGTTGGGTGGAAAAACAGTGGGTTACCTGATATTGAGCCTGGGACAGTTATGGGAGCTCTTGCCACAAAATGCTTCTGCTTTTTGGTGAGTGGTCTCCTTTAATCCTAAAGTATTTACATCTTACTAGAACTTTCCTACAACATTTTCATAACTTAGACTTGCCATTCTTGGTACATGTAAGAGAATCTTTTTGCAAGTCAGCGTTAATAGATTTCATTATCATACCATGGCTGAAAGAAGAACCTAGAACTGTGAACACACATTACATGTTTTTGAGGCCATAAAAGTTGTTAGCTTAATTAGAAGATGCAACCCCGTGTGTTTCATTGTTTCCTTCACTTCTGTCTGAAGTATACATCCCTTCATTTTCTCAAAGTTTGCTGGTTTAACCACAACAATTCATTTTCCCACTATAATGAAGCAATCTTCACTTTTAAAGAGGGATGCAGGTGATGATTTTATATGGGGATTTCTTAATTCATGATATTTTTATGCACCAGATTGTACTAAAATCGATGTGGTTGGGCAGGTGTTTAATGCAGTGCATCAGTTAAACTGTATATTTTTGTAGTATATGAATATAGATACGAAAATAACAAATTGCACTTGAGTTCCACAAACTTGTAAATCTACATCACTTGGTCAACATATCAGCACACAGGAAACGTAATGTCTTGCAAAATTTTTGTGGCAGTAAAACAAAACTCTGAGAATGTTTATTTCAATATTTATTCAATGTTATTGTTACTATTTTGTGAATGAAAAAAGGAATAGGGTTCCATATTTGCTGTTTCTCATATCTTGTGCGCAATGTAAATGTGTAGTTTAATTGATGTGCCACATTAAAGATCTCGTCCAAATGCGACATTCTTTTTTGCGACAGATTGTGTAAAAGTGGTCTGAAATGTCACGTTGGTGAATAAAACTTTTACTGGTATAAAGAGAGTTGGAAGTAGCATCTTTTCATATGGTGCCACATCAACAACCATAATTCTCTATTCAAGAAATCAACTGCCATTTTATACACAATACTCAGTGCTGAGAAAGAAAGTCAAAATCCAGTTTCAGGATTCAATAACTATTGTTTACTAGTGTGAGGCTTAGAATGACAAAACCATGTCCAGAATGTGTGTTTTTGGTTGGCATACAACATTCAGAAATTGCAAGGAAGGAGTTGAATATTAACAATGTGCTGGACATATCAGCTGTGCATTCACCTGTGCCTGATGATCTACAAATACAGAAGTTGTGCCAAAGGTTGTCTTGACGAATGAAAGAAACACTATGTAACAGTTTTTTTGTGAACTGTTGGAACATTTGGAGACCAATCCAGGTCCTCTGGGCAGAGCTGTAGCTATTGATGAACCTTAACTTTTGAGTATGATTCAAGAGTAAAGGGCAAAAGTTTCTAGTAGCACACAAGTGCCGCTACTTGATCAAAGAATTCTTGAATAAAGAAGAGAGTAACAGATATTCATTGTCTTGTTTGAGATTAAAAGTGTGCTGCGAAAGAAATTTATGTCTTGTGTAAGAATTTTGGCTGCACTCTGTTCCAAGGGAGAACACCGGTACCTGAATGTTCCGTCAAAACTGCACCCTGTCACACATCTCTGAATGTTGAGCTAGCACTGGCCAAACACAAAATGAAAATAATTAACTAACCAACTTGTTGTAAAAAGAATGAAGTTCTACTGCAAATTTCTGTACTTCACATATTATTTATTGTATTTTTCAGTGAAATACTGTTGAATCTGTGTAAATTAGAACATTACTTGGTTTCATGACTTCTGTTTCCTCATGCTAGCTAATAAGCATGCTTGTCTAAGGATTGCTGTCTCAGAATGAAAGCTGATATTAAAGTATTAGAATTTTCTTGTAGTGTAGTCAGTCAGAGTGACAAAAACTGTTTGAAAATTTCTAAAAAAAAGTATAACATAATTTTTATCTTATTGCATTCCTCATATTTCATGTATGTTCTGCTTGTAATATGTAATCACTGTTAAAGTAGGCTAACTTTAATTCTCTTCTGTGTTTCCACATCTTTACAACTTTCTATTGGACGGTGTAGAATCTTAAATAATGGTTTGGGCACATCCAGTGCATTTTGAACTAGTGTTTTGAAGGTCAGCATTAAAATGCAACATAAATTTGAAGCAGTTTTTGTGGTGCATTTGTAATCATCGACAGCAAACAGTATTTTAAGATTGTAAAAAAGTGATTCAAAAATGTGTGGTGATTATGATACCATCACATGCCTCATATTGTGAGTTGTTAATTTTTTATGTAGAACAGATAATTTCCGCGAACTCTTTGTCCTTATTCCCTAGAACCAGTATAAATGGCACTTTTGTAACAATTACATAAAATTTATTTACATATTTTGACAGAGTAGAGTTACACTTATGCTAATCTATACCTTATATTCGGAATCAAGATTACAAAAAACTGTTTTATTCCAGGTGTCCGTGATTATATTCACATAGAAGATCTGGCTCTTGGACATATAGCAGCTGCAAAATTGCTTTTATCTTCATTGTCAGGTCAATTCAAGGTCTATAACCTTGGAACAGGTCGTGGGAATTCTGTTCTTGAGGTATGCTGCAGTACTTAATTTTTAAAAACAATGGTTTCCAAAATAAAATAATTGGAGTTAAAAGAAAAATCCCTCTTAACAAAACACTAGCAGACATGCACGCGAGCAAAGAATGTCATTTCTACTGTTGATTGTCATGTCCTGCCATCACACTCTTAACCACAATCCTCGATAATTTACCATTCTGCAGTTCCAGCTGTCTCTTTTGTCATAAGAAGCAACCTCTGGCATTGAATTTGAAAACCTGATTTTTTGTGTCACCCGGCCCATGTTAACATCTACACACTAGACTTGTTATGTCTACTGGGTAGACTAGTTATTCTTCTTGTTTCACTGTAAGTAAATATCTTTGAACTGTGTATCAGAACCATATAATTTGAATTACTTTATTGGATGGACACACGAAATTTAATTTTAATGTATTATAAGCTGTGGACTAGACTACATGTGAAATAACTTTGTTAGTACACTACTGACTTTGCAAATGTAAGCATGATGAACTGTCCATCATTGCTGCCATCTGTTGGTTTCTTTCATTGTAGAACTACACTAGTCGGACTTGTAGTGTGGTTTCATGACTGTGCTGGTGGACACTGGTACACACATAGCAGTATTTTAGAAGATATTTTTGATGGTGTTTGGAATAGAATTAGCACTAGAATAAAATAATGTTGTATTACCACTATTCTTACAGTGATGCTTGGCTTGTCATTTTGAGCAGAACTATCTCCTTTAAATAATAACTATTAACTATTGACAACAGATGATAACAGAAATATTAATAACTCAGAAGAAGATAATCGGCTTCAGCCATCTTACTTCCAGTATAATAAGCCTACAAAATCGTAGACATAGCTTTCCAAGTAGACTACTTCTTGAAATTATCTGTTCCACTAAGTATGCAGGTATCATAAGAAAAGTTTTGCTTCCTTTAAATTTATATTTTTAGACTTCAAAAATTGAGTATCTGGAGAATTATCAGTTACAAACACATTTATGGCATCATAAATTATGGCACCTTGTCCTCAACTAGTGTATCTACTGTACCTTTATGCGAGAACGGTTTGTTGTATTTGCTGATTCTGGGAACTTTATGGAACCAAAACACAAATTTCCATTCTGGTTGTGGTTTCATCATATAGGATGTTTGTCTTTATTCCATCTATAACTTCACTGGTGAATTTACTATAGTCAGAAGAAATTTATAGGAATAAAACAAACTATCATGTAACGTGCGAGACAGTAGTCACAAAATAATCATCAGTTTCTAGGCATAACTTTGGACAAAAAAGATGATTTAGGTGTGACTTTAACAACTTCATTTTGTGCTGCATGTCATCATAGCGACTGTACTACAGTGTAAACATGCAAAAATTTTACCGTTACTGATGTGTCTTGTCTTTAGTGCAAAATTTGAAGGTAATGACTTTTAAGAAACTTTGAAGTGAATTTTGTAAGTGATGATTAGAATATGCATTTCTGTTTGAGAGAACATTTGAAATTTTTTGCAAGTACAGTTATTTTCTCGTATGCCAGTAAGCTATAGATATGGCAGCATACATAACAATTTTTGCATATTTACGTTAAAGTCACCCCTACAGTGCAGCAACTTGCACACATCATACCAGGCATCATACTTACTACATTTTCCCAGGGTTTCCCCTACCATATTTAGAAAACAAATTACTTTTTTATAGTACCTGTAAAGTGAGCCAACTATATAATCTTTTTTAAGTTTTTTCTTGTATGTTGTGAAACTTAAAATTTCCCATTACTTCATAGACATTATGCAGTGAATTACAGTGCAGTCTGTGACAATTATTGGGAAAAAATCTTGAAAAGTGGGGTAGGAAACACTGAACTGTTAATGCAGTATGCTGCTGTTGTATGCACCTGGTTTCTGAATTTCTCAATTTTTGTGGGAGCTTATTTAAAAATGCAAGGCACAGTAAACCACTGGCCACATTGTCATATGTGCCCAAAAAAGTGGAACCGTTATACACAAAAAATGTGAATTATAGGCATGTACTTTTCACTTTGATAATTCTGTTTATGAAATTGAAGTATGACTATCAATGTTAACCAGAAGACTTCAAACTGCAGTTCATCTCACTACAGAGATTGCAAGTAATATGACATTCCAGTTGTGCTTACAGGTCTGTATCATACCTATTAGAGTTAGTGCACCAGACCTGAGGGCAGTTTCTCCTGTTATTTCTAATGTACATCATAATCTCAACTCTCAAAAGCAAATAACTTATCTTTTAAATATTTCTCAGACAAATTCCTCTATCAAGGTAGATTTTTGTTCAAGAATTCGGCAATCCACGACTGTATGACATGATTTTCCAGCTTTGCTAGTGAGATGTTAGCTTTTGCAAAAACTTCAACAGTTCCTTTCCCAAAACAGTCTTTTTATTGATTTCTTCTTTTAACACTATTTAGGTTTTCAACAACTGATGACTGTTTATATGAGTAATGAGAAGCAGCAGCTTGATTCTCATTGATGAACAGAGTGCTTCTCTTATATAATGTTTCTTGACAATGTCTTTCTGTTGTTCGCCAACTAGACAATGGCAAAATCTTTACTACACTGTTTTTTAATCTGTTGCATATAAGCCATGACTAGCATATTGCTGAAGGGACGAATGACTCATACTTGACAATATGGCAGACAGAACTGGGAAGGTAGTAGAAGCAGAACCGAACTGAACTGCAGAACTATACCAGCATATTTTAGAAAGACTAGGCATGGCGGCTCACTAGAGCAGCTGAGTCGATAGAAATGCAATGATATCAACTCGTATTGATTGCTTTCTGGTCACTGCCAACTTTGGCTGACAGACAACATTATGTTTAGGGTGACTAAATCTACAAAACCAAAAGTGACAAGGTGAATTAATGATAACTGTTGAGTGTAACTGATTTTTAAATCATTTATTGTCATTCTAGGCACATTAAACAGTGTGCCCTCATCTAGTTACAGACAGCAGCAACTAAAAACCATAGGCCCAACTGGTCAACACATTTCAATTTCTATTGATTCTGCTACTCCCAGCAACTACCTTGCTGGAATTTGCTTGTGTGTATGAGTTTATATTGCAGGTCTACTGGCTAATGTGACAACATGTTATAAAGATCTTTCACCTACCCAACAGTTAATGAGCACAATGATACACCACCGCAGTTTTGACAGGTGTCCACATTCTCTTTTCAAACTGGGATTTTCCAGATGCTGTACAATATGAGTAACGGTCGATTACTTGATAGATGCAGAAAATAAAGCTGGGGCTTTTCACGGAAGATACATTGCTAGTGGTGAATGTATAAAATAAATGAATAATAACTTTGCAGAGAGCCACATGATTTTTCCGCTGTATCCATAGGTAGATTCCATGAAAAAGAAGAGTGCAGAACTCCTGCTGTTCAGTTTGAGAAGAGTGCAGAACTCCTGCTGTTCAGTTTGCTGATAATGAACCTAATTTCCCTGTTGGGACTGCTGTTATGGTATGGTTCTATTGTGATTCTTAACTGGATTTTGAATTGTTTGTTTCATTTTGTTTTCAGGTGATTAAAGCATTTGAAGAAGCAAGTGGTCGTAAAATTCCATATACCATCTGCCCCAGAAGACCAGGTGACATAGCAGCATCGTATGCAGATGCTTCGCTTGCTAACAAAGAGCTGGGTTGGACTGCTGCAAAATCTCTTCGCGATATGTGTTAGTATACATATATGAGTATTTGAGTGAAAATAATTCATTTTTTTATATAATAGAACTGGATAGACAAGACAATCTATTCATCAAGTGCCAGGAGGAGAAAACACATACAAAAGTTAAGAAAATATGCAAGCTTTCAGAGCCAGTGACTCCACTTCCTGGAAGAAAAGTTTAAGGGGAAGGAGGAGAGATGACGGCAAAGGGCTGGTGAGGTGTAGGATATGGGTAGAATTACAAAAAAGTTGCCCAGAACCCTGGGTTAGAAGAGAAGTACCATACAGGATGGGAAGGAAATATATGAATACATACACACATCAAAAAAGTTTTGATTCACCCCGGTTCGCAGAACTCCTGAAGATAGACGTTGACACAGACGCATCCCCTTTGACTGTTCAGAGATGTCACTAAACACGCCCAAACATGTAAGCAACCATGCATGAGCAGCGCCTATTAGACGGAGGAGGTCTGACAGACGATCAGTTCCAGTCTTTCCACCAGGAAGGAGGTACACGGCTCTTCTATCAACGTAGTTCAACCATGCCTAGACAGTCAAACCATGGTTTGATCACGTCCACATTGTTACTTTGTGCCAGGAAGGGCTCTCAACAAGGGAAGTGGCCAGGCGTCTCGGAGTGAACCAAAGTGATGTTGTTCAGACATAGAGGAACTGTCGATGACATGCCTCGCTCAGGCCGCCCAAGGGCTACTGCTGCAGTGGATGACCACTACCTACGGAATATGGCTTAGAGGAACCCTGACTGCAACGCCACCATGTTGAGTAATGCTTTTTGTGCAGCCACAGGATGTCATGTTAAGACTCAAACTGTGTGCAATAGGCAGCATGATGCGCAGCTTCACTCCCAACGTCCATGGCGAGTATCCATCTTTGCAACCAAGATACCATGCAGCACAGTACAAATGGGGCCCAACAACATGTCATACGGACCACTCAGGATTGGCATCGTGTTCTCTTCACCGATGAGTTCTGCATGTTCCTTAAATTAGACAATCGTCTGAGACATGTTTGGAGGCAACATAGTCAGGCTGAACTCCTTAGACACATTGTCCAGCGAATGCAGCAAGGTGGAGGTTCGCTGTTGTTCAGGGGAGTATTACATGGGGCTGCTGCTGGTGATCATGGAAGGCACCATAATATCTGTATGATACATGAATGCCATCCTATGACCAACAGTGCAAGCATATTGCCGAGGCAATCGTCTTCATGGACAACAATTCGTGCCCCCATTATGCACATCTTGTGAATGTCTTCCTTCAGGTTAACGACATCACGTGACTAGAGTGGCCAGCATGTTTTCCAGACATGAACCCTAACGAACATGCCCAGGATGGATAGAAAAGAGCTGTTTACGGTGACCCGCTGATGAACTTGTGGATAGTATGCCACGACGAATACAGGCATGCATCAATGCAAGAGGACGGGCTACTGGATGTTAGAGGTACCAGTGTGTACAGCAATCTGCACCACCAGCTCTGAAGGTCTCGCTGTATGGTGGTACAACATGCAACGTGTGGTTTTCATGAACAATAAAAAGGGCGGAAATGAAGTTTATGTTGATCTCTATTCCAATTTCTGTAAAAGTTTTGGAACTCTTGGAACTGAGATGATGCAAAACTTTTTTTGATGTGTGTACATTGTTGGCATTAACATCTTATTGATAGAAGTGCATTAGCATTCAGATTTATAACAACATATTGCCTGCTGACAGTGAAACAATAGTAATTTTAATGACACATTGCTAATTGGAATTTTGCACCAATCATCAGTTACATACAGGAATTATAATTACATCCTCAGGATGATTGATCGGTGGTGCTTATTTGTTACATGGGTGTGCCACCCTGCTGTCATCTGCAGCTTGGTGGTTGCCCTTCTTCATTTCTACCTGTTGTTGCCATCCTAGAATTTCCATTAGCATTGTAATTATAATTTACAATTTGTAAAATATTTACATGTAGTATAAACACCAAAATTTTAGATAAATCACTGCCTTTGCAACCCTTAAGGCTCTATAACTCTGTCAAATTGCAACATTTTCAGTGAGATAATATACATAATTAATTAGAACTTGAATGTTTAGGGCATTGGCATCGCATAAGAAATCTGATAATTTAATAGTATTTTGCCAGAGCAGTGTCCCCCCCTCCTCCTTCTGTAAGTAAGTCTAGCAGACTATAGACAGAAGCTTTCTAGTATGATGTTATATAGGTGATCATGAAGCAGTTGGTAATGTGCAGCCTGTTGAAATATGACTACTGTGTGTTAACTGTAAGACGGCAGAGTTGTGAGGGGAGTGCGGGGAAAGGAGGAAGCAAGCATTGGCTGGCTAGCAAGGGTAGAGGAGCCATTGGCGGGGGGAGCACAAGGCACGCCTACCACTTGCAGTGCTGGCACCACAAATTGCACGTCATGCTTACATAAAATCAGGCGTAAGGCTTGTAAGTAAAACTCGCTTTAAATGTTGTTCGTAAATGAAACTGAAATTGTCATGTACATTGAAATCCATATATATAAAAATGAATGTATGTACGTTTGTCTACTATACGCTCACAAACTATTCATCCGATTGCAATGAAACTTTGGTGAATTGTTCTCCGAACGCCCAAAAAGAGTAATGGACAATGTTTCAACAGTTAGGTCACTGTAGCATGCATAGCGCAATTGATTAGGTAAAGGCTTGTCATGCAGCGGACCCTGGATCAATTCACAGTGCTCGAATTGTTATTATTTTTTTAAAACTATTAATTATAAAATTTGAATATACTTAAACAGGTCATATAGTATAACGTAACTGTCAATCTCTATATATAAAAATGAATGTATGTAATGTATGTCTGTCTTCTGTGTGTTCCCAAACCATTCATGAAATTTTGGTGATTTGTTCTCAGTACGCCCATGAAGGTTCCTAACACAAAAAACAGCCATTCTTGAGGGGATATGACGTCATAAACAATGAGATTCCATCGCGGGAAAATACCCAGATTTATGCATCCACTATTTGAGAATGAGAGCACTTAGCGACTAGCAAGAAACGTTACATACAATTTCAAACCTTTACGAAAATTTTTCTTGCTGACACCCCCCACAAAATAATAGAAAGAAAAAAGGTTGTCGCTTACTACATTAGGCATGACGTTTTAATGTAGTATTTCGTTACTATTAACTCTAATCGCAACATATTTTGCTTACAGTATCCACATATATCAGTAAATGCGCCGGCAAATTTATGTCTCTTTACGCCATATAACTCAGGAGATATAACGTGGTAAACATCGAGTTGCGTGAAAGTGCCGTGTCATGCATGATGTTTTGTTCTGTTATTTCTTTCTACTAACACTATTCGCAAACGTGTTAAAGAAGTATGTAAAACCACAGGCGTATTCCTAAAAAACGTTGTGCCAAAATTTTAAATCAATCGGTCAACAACTTTTCGAGATTTCTTCCGTTGTGAAGCACGGGCGTACAGCTAGTGTTTAATAAATATCTTAACTGCAGCAATGAAGTACGCTTGTCGCAAGGAAAGAAAACAGTCTGAAATAGAAATAAAATTTATGACGCAATGATTGGCAGATTGTTTCTCGTATTTATTCGAGATGTCATACTTTTGTAAAAAACATTTAAAGCCATGTGGTCCACCGCTTTCACTGTCACTATGTTTCGTTCCTGTGTTTGATTAAAATAGAACAGAAATACAATTTACAGCAAACTAATAGGGGATGGTTTTTGTTATTTATTCAAGCTGTGATCTTTTGTAAAAACATTTCACGCCATGTGATCAATCGCTTTCACTGTCACTGTCTTCCGTTTGTGTGTCTGTGTCTTCCTCACTTACATCTGATGTGGCTGTGTTAATGATAATTTCGTCCACAGCAATTTCGATGACACCATCACATGCCCAATATTCTTCTTCTGTTTCTTTAACTTTTTTGCAATATCCCTTCCAATCATTGGCAGTAACCGACTGGAAAGCTGCGTCCACAAGATTCAGCATGTTTGTGGCAGCCAAGTCCCCTGATATGTTGTGCTCCCTAACATGCCTTTTTATCTTCGCTCATGCTAATTCTATTGCGTTTAAGTCACAGTTGTAAGGTGGCGAGCGAATGACCTGGTGGCCTTTGCTTTCAGCCAACAGGTTTACAGCAAGAGACTTCTCAGCTGGCTTATTTGCTCGTACTTTTGCATACAACTCGTCCTTCCTCGTACTCTCATCACGGGGGATATTTCTGCATTGGAGTTCTCTCTTTTTGCCTGTTATGGTAAGGAGCGTTATCCATAACAATTACTGAATTAGGCGGGAGATTTGGCAGTACCTTCTCTCCGAACCACTTCTCAAAGTTTGCCAAATTTATCTGACCGTGATAATCGCCCTTTGTCGGCTTTGCCCAGAACATAAGTTGCCCTTCCTTGACGAACCCATTCTTGGATCCGACACTTGTAACTATCAATCTTCTCGATGACTTCCCCCATGCAGTGACACCAAGGACACTCTCTTCACATAAGTCACCCTTCCTCTGCCAACATTTATTAAACGTTAAGTTATTATTGATCCACGACTCATCGAGATAAAATATTTCTCTGCCTGCTTCCCTGAAGTTCTTCATGTCAACAAGGAAACTAAATCGCCCGTGTACAATGTCTGGACGTTCTAACAACACATTCCTCTTGTTTTCCACCTTACGCCATATGAATCCTATAGACAAAAATACTTTTCTCAGAGAGACAATACTCCACTTCCAGCCTATTTTGTCGTGCAAAACAGGAAGCAGTGTTTGCAGGCTTGGCACAATCTTCCGCACTGAATAAAATTCCACTATCATGTCGCAAATGACATGCTGGTTGAAATCATTGATCATTACTTCAATTTCTCCACTTCTATTCCTAAGTTAAAAGAGAAAGATTTATAAGAAAATGCCTACTGCACTGCATGTATTGTTTTTAATTTGGAAATGTACTGTAATATGAATGTGTTTTGAAATAATACAGTAACCAGTGGTATTTCCATACAAAGCAATACGGTAGCAAGGGAAAATGAAATATAATGTAATTCAGACGAAATAGGGGGCTCCTTCAAAGTGATCGCGAACAAAATATCTGAAATGGAATGTGGTTTCTTGCCAGGCGTTTGTGGTGATACGCCAGGATGATTCTTGGAATCCAATGCTACGCATGCTTTGTCTTGTGTATGTAGCAGCTCTCACTGAAGATTTGTAAGTGGGGTGAAGCAATTGTTCTGCTCCCTTTCCCTTTCGTAGCATTCAATCACACGCAATATAATTTTGCAAGCATCACTACGTAATACTGGTTTCCTTCTAACGGTAGTCCTACCGGTAGGGGTTGTTGGCGACTCCTGAGATGGGCCAGCAACTGCCTCTTCACTCATTTTGATAATGTTTATCACAACTGCACAATAAAAACACGCAGAACAGTACAGCGCAAAACAATAATGAAGCCGACGACAATGGCTACCTTGTACAACACAGTCAGCTACGTAATGTTGGCAGCAGTCGAAACTGCGTGCCTACCGAAGCGTCCCGACGTTTATTGACTTCTACCGATTCAGGACTTGGGAGAGGTCTGCCATCTAAAAGTTTACACACCGTAGGTTCTCTCTCTCATGTTTATGAATGACTAGGTTCCCCCTCTTATGTTTATGAATGACTAGGTTCTCTCATGTTTAAGAAATAATGGCATTTGTTGTGTTTCATTAAGCAAAACAGACAGTGATATGGCTGCTTACTGAAATTGGATATAAATGTGTATGAAAGCCATGTTTGGTTTTTGTAACTAATTTCCAGTGAATTGTAAGATTGTTGTCGTGAACAGTCACAGGATTCTAGGCTTCTCAATTGATGTTCGTCTGGTCAGGTGATTTGAGTTACAGCTTTAGACATGTTCACAATCAACACTCCAACCTTGCCTTTCCTTCATTGTTATGTGCCCTTTATTCAGAACATGAACTGCTAATGTAAACAGTTTGTGAAGGATGCAACATAGAAGTGGCCTGCATAAGCCTATGTACTCTCAAATTAAAGAAATTTTAATCTCATAATATAATACCTGGATATTAGATAATAAGAATTCAGTAGAATGCATTAAAAAAAGAAAGGCATGTGGTTTATGCATCTCAGTTTCCGCATGTCGATCATCAGTCAGTCAGTCATTTCACAACCACTGCTGGCTAAAGGCCTCCTCCAGATTACTGCACATAATACAGTCTTCAGCCAAATGTATCCATTTTGCTCCTTGTGTGTTTTCTTATGTCAAGTATCTCCTTTCCATGTGGTCATTGTCTCAGTCTATTCTTATACCTTGAAATCTAGTGAATAGCTTCATTAGACTTCTACCATTCATTGTACCACCACAGTAGTAGTAATGTATTCATTCAAATATCATTTTACATTGATAGATGATTTGTCAGCCTTATACAACGAAAAGTTTAGTCGTATGTGTCGTTGTCTGTGTTGTCATCATCATCGTCGTTGTTTTCAGTCTGAAGGCTGATCTAATGCAGCACTCAATGCTAGGGAGCATGTCTCCATCTCTGCATAACTAATGTGACCTACATCCATTTGATCCTGTTTACCATATGCATCCCTTTACAGTTTTTACCTCACATGCTCACTCCCATTACCAAACTGACAATTAACTGGTGCCTCCAAATATGTGCTATCAACTAGTCATTTCTTATAGTCAAGTTCTCATAAATTTCTTTTGTCAACAATTTGATTATCCAGTCTGCCCATCTAATCTTCTGTCTCCTTTGGTTATGCGTAATGTACAATACTCTTGTTTGCATACATGTATGGGAAAAGTTAGCTGAATAAAATGAAATATAAATTATACAGTGTCAGTTAAGTTTCTCCACTCTTTTCACTGCATACACCGCGCACACTTTCTGATCACTTTAGGGCTACTACTATGCTGCTGTGTATCTGTTACATCTTCTAGTCTTCCATTCTGCCTCTCTGAAAAACTTGGCATCAACTCATAATGAATGAGATATTAAAAGTAGAAAAATGGTGGGACATTTTTAGTATTTTATGCATTAATGACCATCTCTCCTGCTACTCCTTACCAACACATGCCCTCTCCCTCTCCCCTCTGTGTTCTCTAAGTAATCTTTAACTGCATAATATGCATTACTTAAGAGGTACACCTGTACAATTCTGACCCCTAACAGCAAATGCTGTTTCTCATTGATAAATCAAAGCTGATTCCTGTTCCATGATTGTGTGTAAAACTGTTTGTGTCTTACCTAATACTGTTGTCCTCACATGCACAACAGATTGGGAAATGAACACATGTGGCAGTAAAAATCCCCAATTTTTTAAAATCTTCTCTTGAAATTAGCCCAAGGGGCAGCCAGATGAAAATGAGACAGACAGAAAAAAAGTAAGTAAACTGTTTATTATTTCAAAAGTGATTTCCATAGAAAAATGGTGGGACATTTTTAGTATTTTATGCATTAATGACCATCTCTCCTGCTACTCCTTACCAACACATGCCCTCTCCCTCTCCCCTCTGTGTTCTCTAAGTAATCTTTAACTGCATAATATGCATTACTTAAGAGGTACACCTGTACAATTCTGACCCCTAACAGCAAATGCTGTTTCTCATTGATAAATCAAAGCTGATTCCTGTTCCATGATTGTGTGTAAAACTGTTTGTGTCTTACCTAATACTGTTGTCCTCACATGCACAACAGATTGGGAAATGAACACATGTGGCAGTAAAAATCCCCAATTTTTTAAAATCTTCTCTTGAAATTAGCCCAAGGGGCAGCCAGATGAAAATGAGACAGACAGAAAAAAAGTAAGTAAACTGTTTATTATTTCAAAAGTGATTTCCATAACTGTTAACACATTTATCCCGTTGTGGGACAATGTGATCAGTGCTTTCATGGAAAAATGTTTGCTGTTATGTATGAAACCACAATTATATCCAGCCAGCATCTCTTCATCCATAGCAAATCTATGACCACAAAAGTCTTTCTTCAACGCTACAAAAATATAGTAACTGCATTGGGAGAGGTCGGGACTGTATGGAGGAGATCTAAGGGCTTCCTAGCGAAACTTCTGCAGTGCATTTGAAACACATGGGCTCGTCCATGTGTTGCCCAGTTTGTTTCAAGTATGCTGCAGAAGTTTTGCTAGGAAGCCCTTATACATTCTGCATACAGTCATATTTTTGGAGCCCTGAAGAAGGATACATGTGGCCCTGATCTGCTTTGGATGAAGAGGTGGACGCTTGGCTACAGTCATGGTTCCATAGGCAACCACAAACATTTTCCCAAAAGGGCACTGACTGCCCTGTCTCACAGTGGGGTAAAAGTATTACCAGTTATAGTGATTACTTATGAAGTGATAAACAATTTACTTCTTTTCATCTGTTTTGTTTTCATTTGACTACTGTTATACTAGTAATTATTTTTCGTATGGCACTTCTCAGCTGTTTGAAAACTTTAGCCATTTTTTGTGTATTTGATCCCTAGTAAAGTCATATAGCTAAGAATTGAATGTACATAGGAACATTATATTGGCACTAGCAATTGGCTGTTACACAGTAGAAACATAAGGGTGTGATTGCATGCAGCCACTATCTTTGTACTACTATGTTTGTGCCATGTCAGTTAATAATACTAGCCAACATAAAAAATATTTTCAAGTGTTTCTTTCATTTAATGAGTGAAATCTCACTTATTTTGAATGTGTGTGTGTGTGTGTGGGGGATATGACAAAAAAATTAACAATGTTGGAAAACATATTTTTTTTTTTTTTTTTTACATTGTTGATATTCCTACCTGGAGTTCGTTGTTTCAAACAAAGAAGTTTATTAGCTCTACTTTCTGTGATCGACAATAGGTGGAAATATTATATTCTAGTGTATTAAGAGGAAATAATATATTTTAACTAAATAGGTCAACAACATCGGAAGTTCAGTTGAAGTATATGGTAGGTGGTTGTATCTGAAGAGAATCATATGGTGGCTTCATGAGCTCGTTTTCTTTTGACTTTCCTCTTGTGAGTTCCGGAGCATCCCGATACAGAGACCAGCAGTAATCTGAAAGCTTTGGATCATTCTAATGGCTGTGATATATCTGCCCCATTACAGTAATTTCTGGGTGGCACCTTTCCCCATGTTCATCACTGACAGCTTCACAACAAGGAGGGAAAAAGTCTAGATGTGAGTGGAGGAAATGCACCTTAGGGACATGATAGATCCAAGTTGATGGTACTTTTGCAGGAGTACTACCATCAACTAAGAATTGTTACTGTCTCTTTTGTTACCTAAAAATCCATGAAGGCTTTACTAACTTCCTTTTCTTTCCCCTCCAAAATGTGATCAAACACAGGGTCCTTCACAGTTGCCGAATTTGTGGCCCACAAAAATACAGTAAAACTCCGCTTTTATGTTCCAGAATAAGCGTTTCCCATCATTTATGACATTTTTATTGCTCTTGTCAAATTTACTATGTCCACAATGTTAATTCACACCAAATTTTGCATCAACATATTTATAATTTTCACACAATTTACACTTTATGAAAAAATATTCTTGATGAAAAAAATGATGTAATTGACGTAAAATGATGTAATTCTCATATTATAATGGCCATCAATTAGTGCTTACAAACACTGTGTGGAAATGGTACATCAGTAAAAGTCAGAACAATTCATGCAGTATCTCTTGCTGCTACAAGCTCTACTCGGCATGGTGGCTGGTAGTAACTATTGGTTCATTCGAATAAAGACATCATGACTAGTCACAAGCATTTACACAGTGTTCTTACCGTTATCAAATCACATCATTGTAGCATTGTAGCATTAGTTGACACCTTAGCTTACTTTAAGTTGCTCAGATGTTTTAGTTTTAATCACAGCACCAATTACCTATTTTTTAGTACTGAGCAAAGCGCATTTTGAGATTTATTCTCTTTGTAAAGCGCAGTATTTATGTATGTAGTTTTTGTGCTGTCACACAAACAAAAAATGTTGGTGAGAGTTTGCTGTGGTTTTCTACATAATTGAGGAGGCACATTGCCTGATGACTTCAAAAATATGGCTACAGTGCAAGAGATGCAAAACAACACATATGCAAACACCACACAAAATACTGATGTAAATATTTGCACTTGACAAAGAAAAAATTCACAAAACACGTCATGCTAAGCACAAAAATAAATAACTGGTGCGGTGTTTCATTATTTAAATAATGAATGGCAGCTGTAGGCTTTGTAAAAACACCAGTTCCAATGAAACCAGCAGTTTTTATTAGAAACAAATCTTTAATTGATAATAAACAAGTCCCTGACAAGTATTTTGATGCCCAGCAGACCAACACTGACAACGATAGTTCAGGTATACATGCCGACGTCGCAAGCTGAAGATGAACAGATAGAGAAAGTGTATGAGGATGTTGAAAGGGTAATGCAGTATGTAAAGGGGGATGAAAATCTAATAGTCATGGCGACTGTAATGCAGTTGCAGGGGAAGGAGTAGAAGAAAAGGTTACAGGAGAATATGGGCTTGGGACAAGGAATGAAAGAGGAGAAAGACTAATTGAGTTCTGTAACAAGTTTCAGCTAGTAATAGCGAATACCCTGTTCAAGAATCACAAGAGGAGGAGGTATACTTGGAAAAGGCCGGGAGATACGGGAAGATTTCAATTAGATTACATCATGGACAGACAGAGATTCCGAAATCAGATACTGGATTGTAAGGCGTACCCAGGAGCAGATATAGACTCAGATCACAATATAGTAGTGATGAAGAGTAGACTGAAGTTCAAGACACTAGTCAGGAAGAATCAATACGCAAAGAAGTGGGATTCGGAAGTTCTAAGGAATGACGAGACACGTTTGAAGTTCCCTAATGCTATAGATAGAGCAATAAGGAATAGCGCAGTAGGCAGCACAGTTGAAGAGGAATGGACATCTCTAAAAAGGGCCATCACAGAAGTTGGGAAGGAAAACATAGGTACAAAGAAGGTAGCTGCGAAGAAACCATGGGTAACAGAAGAAATACTTCAGTTGATTGATGAAAGGAGGAAGAACAAACATGTTCCGGGAAAATCAGGAATACAGAAATAAAAGTCGCTGAGGAATGAAATAAATAGGAAGTGCAGGGAAGCAAAGAAGAAATGGCTGCAGAAAAAATGTGAAGACATCGAAAAAGATATGATTGTCGGAAGGCCAGACTCAGTATACAGGAAAGTCAAAACAACCTTTGGTGACATTAAAAGCAATGGTGGTAACATTAAGAGTGCAACGGGAATTCCACTGTTAAATGCAGAGGAGAGAGCAGATAGGTGGAAAGAATACATTGAAAGCCTCTATGAGGGTGAAGATTTGTCTGATGTGATAGAAGAAGAAACAGGAGTCGAGTTAGAAGAGATAGGGGATCCAGTATTAGAATCGGAATTTAAAAGAGCTTTGGAGGACTTAAGGTCAAATAAGGCAGAAGGGATAGATAACATTCCATCAGAATTTCTAAAATCATTAGTGGAAGTGGCAACAAAACGACTATTCACGTTGGTGTGTAGAATATATGAGTCTGATGACATACCATCTGACTTTCAGATAAGCATCATCCACACAATTCCGAAGACGGAAAGAGCTGACAAGTGCGAGAATTGTCGCACAATCAGCTTAACAGCTCATGCATCGAAGCTGCTTACAAGAATAATATACAGAAGAATAGAAAAGAAAATTGAGAATGCGCTAGGTGACGATCAGTTTGGCTTTAGGAAAAGTAAAGGCACGAGAGTGGCAATTCTGACGTTACGGCTAATAATGGAAGCAAGGCTAAAGAAAAATCAAGACACGTTCATAGGATTTGTGACCTGGAAAAAGCGTTCGACAATATAAAATGGTGCAAGCTGTTCAAGATTCTGAAAAAAGTGGGGGTAAGCTATAAGGAGAGACGGGTCATATACAATATGTACAACAGCCAAGAGGGAATAATAAGAGTGGACGATCAAGAAAGAAGTGCTCGTATTAAGAAGGGAGTAAGACAAGGCTGTAGCTTTTCGCCCTTACTCTTCAATCTGTACATCGAGGAAGCAATGATGGAAATAAAAGAAAGGTTCAGGAGTGGAATTAAAATACAAGGTGAAAGGATATCAATGATACGATTCGCTGATGACATTGCTATACTGAGTGAAAGTAAAGAAGAATTAAATGATGTGCTGAACTGAATGAACAGTCTAATGAGTACACAGTGTGGTCTGAGAGTAAATCGGAGAAAGACGAAGGTAATGAGAAGTAGTAGAAATGAGAACAGTGAGAAACCTAACATCAAGATTGATGGTCATGAAGTCAATGAAGTTAAGGAATTCAGCTACCTAGGCATAAAATAACCAATGACGGATGGAGCAAGGAGGACATCAAAAACAGACTCGCTATGGTAAAAAAGGCATTTCTGGCCAAGAGAAGTCTACTAATATCAAATACTGGTCTTAATTTGAGGAAGAAATTTCTGAGGATGTACGTCTGGAGTACAGCATTGTATGGTAGTGAAACATGGACTGTGGGAAAACCGGAACAGAAGAGAATCGAAGCATTTGAGATGTGGTGCTATAGACGAATGTTGAAAATTAGGTGGACTGATAAGGTAAGGAATGAGGAGGTTCTACGCAGAATCGGAGAGGAAAGGAATATGTGGAAAACACTGATGAGGAGAAGGGACAGGATGATAGGACGTCTGCTGAGACATGAGGGAATGACTTCCATGGTACTAGAGGGAGCTGTAGAGGGCAAAAACTGTAGAGGAAGACAGAGATCGAAATACGTCAAGCAAATAATTGAGGACGTAGGTTGCAAGTGCTACTCTGAGATGAAGAGGTTAGCACAGGAAAGGAATTTGTGGCGGGCCGCATCAAACTAGTCAGTAGATTGATGACACAAAAAAAAAGAAGAAGAAGAAGAAGAAGAAGTACATATATTATGCATAAAGTGTGAAAATGCAAGAGGTATCCTGTACACAACCTTCACAGCTTAAAACATTATTTCCCACATTTTACACCACTTTTTTTTAAAGTCCCTTTAAAAGTGTAAAAGCAAAGTTAACTGTACTCTCCGTAACCTTTGCATTACTTAACAAAGGCCTGCCCTTCTTAGTTCATTGCTTTGACAAAATTTTCATCAACCTCAGCTTTATAGTAGGGGTGGAAGAATAACATCTTTTGGATCTGTGAGAGGTTCAGCATTGACATTTTTCAGTCTAGGGTTAAGATTTCTTGCAGGCCAGTGTGCTTGAGTATAATGTGATTTTCTATCCCTACTGTTCCGCATACGTAAAATGCAACAGAACTAAGTGTAGCCTAGTTGTATTCCTAAGAGAGCAGCGATGACTTTTAGATCACTATATATTTTCCATTTGTTTTCAGAATATATGATTGAGTCAAGGAGAGCTTTCATGTTTGCATAAGTCTCCTTGATGTGAACTGCATGACTTAAGAAGCAATACAGCTGTTGTGAAGCCATACACCTTTCAAACTTAGCTCGAAGAATCTGTGAGTAGCCTCTAGGATCATGGTTCGCATGCAAAGATTTCATCAAACCATTAATATAAAACCAAACAAGAAGAGAGTTTTTCTTCTCAAAATGAGGAAGCAGATTCCTCAAACATTGTCTGCAATATGAAACCTTAATGTTAAAGAAGATTCCATTGCTGTATTCTTGATCCTAAAAGTTCATTGTTGTCCTTTGACAACCCAAGATGTCGAATGAGGCCACTCAATTCCAATTGACTCAGTTGGTGTGGTTTGTTATATTTTTCCACAAAATCAGGGTCATGGGATGCGTAAAGCTCCTTAGGTTCTTCTCCCACACTGCCTTCGTCTTCTATTTCCACCTCAAAGTTCTAGGGGTAGAGTAGAAGCTAGTGAAGTATCTGAATGTGAATGTGAAGTATCTGAATGTGAAATAGGTCGAATAGCAGATCGAGGATACAGGTACTGAATTGTTTTTCTGCGTTTTGTTGATAATTCTGCCTTTATAGGTGGAATCAAGCAGAAATAGCAGTCATCTATGCGACTTGTAGGGTTTCGACTAACTATAGGTAAAGCAAAAGCCATAGATGAGTCTTTATTTTTCAGTCATTCATAAAGTATAACAGAAGAAGAGTTGCAACATATATTTGGACCCCGTGACGTATCCCAGTCCCTTACCTTCATAAAAATGAGAGGTGTCAGATTCCGTTTCTGTGATGAAAATGTTATTCATCACAAATGTAAGAAATGTTATTCACTGAATTTACACATTTTCATAAAGTTTACAACTTAAGACTCGAAATATCATAATTTCCGCACTAATTAAAACAGAAACAATATGTATGTTTATAATCTAAAGACTACAGAAAAAAAAAAATATTTTTTGCAGTGACAGGTGTCCCAATTTCGAAAACAATTTTTTTTCCAAATAGAAAATGTAGACTAAGAAAATGATATGCCACTTTACTTTATCACCAAAACAAGAGCTGGTCAGTCATTTTTATGGTTATTCATATATTCAGCAGGAGAAAATACATATAATCAGCTATTTTTGCACCCGTTACATTTTCATTGTTGGCCAGTGGAATCAATATTATGAAAGAGGAAGCCTTCTGGTAGAATTTTGCACAGAGCAAAACTTAATCATAGCTAACACTTGGTTCACGAATCATGAAAGAAGGTTGTATACATGGAAGAACCCTGGAGATACTAAAAGGTTTCAGATAGATTATATAATGGTAAGACAGAGATTTAGGAACCAGGTTTTAAATTGTAAGACATTTCCAGGGGCAGACGTGGACTCTGACCACAGTCTATTGTTAAGAACTGTAGATTAAAACTGAAGAAACTGCAAAAAGGTGGGAATTTAAGGAGATGGGACCTGAATAAACTGAAAGTACCAGAGGTTATACAGAGTTTCAGGGAGAGCATAAGGGAACAATTGACAGGAATGGGGAAAAGAAATACAGTAGAAGAAGAGTAGGTAGCTTTGAGGAATGAAATAGTGAAGGCAGCAGAGGATCAAGTAGGTAAAAAGACAAGGGCTAGTAGAAATCCATGGGTAACAGAAGAGATATTGAATTTAATTGATGAAAGGAATGAGATCGACAGGAAGTGCAAAATGGCTTAGCAGGGATGGCTAGAGAACAAATGTAAGGATGTAGAGGCTTATCTCACGAGGGGGTAAGATAGATACTGCCTACAGGAAAAATGAGAGACCTTTGGAGAAAAGAGAACCACTTGCATGAATATCAAGAGCTCAGATGGAAACCCAGTTCCAAGCAAAGAAGGGAAAGCAGAAAGGTGAAAGGAGTATATAGAGGGTCTATACAAGGGCGATGTTCTTAAGGACAATATCATGGAAATGGGAGATATGCAGCTGCGTGAAGAGTTTGACAAAGCACTGAAAGACTTGAGTCGAAACAAGGCCCCGGGAGTAGACAACATTCCATTAGAACTACTGACAGCCTTGGGAGAGCCAGTCCTGACAAAATTCTACCACCTGGTGAGCAAGATGTATAAGACAGGCGAAATTCCCTCAGACTTCAAGAAGAATATAATAATTCCAATCCGAAAGGAAGCAGCTGCAAAATACTAAGGCGAATTCTTTACAGACGAAGCCAACCTCGGGGAGGATCAGTTTGGATTTCGTAGAAATGTTGGAACACATGAGGCAATACTGCCCCTACGACTTATCTTAGAAAAAGATTAAGGAAAGGCAAACCTACGTTTCTAGCATTTGTAGACTTAGAGAAAGCTTTTGACAATGTTGTCTGTAATACTCTCTTTCAAATTCTGAAGGTGGCAGGGGTAAAATACAGGGAGCGAAAGGCTATTTACAATTTGTACAGAAACCAGATGACAGTTATAAGAGTCGAGAGGTATGAAAGGGAAGCAGTGGTTGGGAAGGGAGTGAGACAGGATTGTAGCCTCTCCCCAATGCTATTCAATCTGTATATGGAGCAAGCAGTAAAGGAAACAAAAGAAAAGTTCAGAGTAGGTATTAAAATCCATGGAGAAGAAATAAAAACTTTGAGGTTCGCCAATGACATTGTAATTCTGTCAGAAATGGCAATGGACTTGGAAGAGCAGTTGAACGGAATGGACAGTGTCTTGAAAGGTGGGTATAAGATGAACATCAACAAAAACAAAACAAGGATAATGGAATATAGTCAAATTAAGTCAGGTGATGCTGAGGGAATTAGATTAGGAAATGAGACACTTAAAGTAGTAAAGGAGTTTTCCTATTTGGGGAGCAAAATAATTGATGTGGTCGAAGCAGAGAGGATATAAATTGTAGACTGGCAATGGCAAGGAAAGCGTTTCTGAAGAAGAGAAATTTGTTAACATCGAGTATTGATTTACGTGTTAGGAAGTCGTTTCTGAAAGTATTTGTATTGAGTGTAGCCATGTATGGAAGTGAAACGTGGACGGTAAATAGTTTAGACAAGAAGATAATAGAAGCTTTTGAAATGTGGTGCTACAGAAGAATGCTGAAGTTATATGGGTAGGTCACATAACTAATGAGGAGGTATTGAATAGAATTGATGAGAAGAGGAGTTTGTGGAACAGCATGACTAGAAGAAGGGATCGGTTGGTAGGACATGTTCTGAGGCATCAAGGAATCACCAATTTAGTACTGGAGGGCAGTGTGGAGAGTAAAAATCATAGAGGGAGACCAAGAGATGAGTACACTAAGCAGATTTAGAAGGATGTAGGCCGCAACCTAACATGTTAAAAACACCACTCATAAAAACAGTTTTCTTCCAGGGCTATACCTAGGGTTCTATTAGTGAGACAAAGGTAGGGTAAGATATTTTGGATAGGCTTGGGCTAGGGCAGTTATGGTTGCGTGTGGGAGTGAGAGGTGAGTTGCATATTAAAGAGAGTACAAATATGTTGCTCCGATTGTTGTGCTCAGAGAGGAGCACTTTCTCATTGGATATGTTATATTTGATTACATAACTTCTTTCATCTTGCTCTGCTAAGGTCAGGTAATTGTTGAAGTTTTTTCTGTAGTAGACGCAAACAGTAGCAAGAGGGTGTGTTGAAAACTAATGCCTCCAAATTATATTTTATGTGAAAACTCTGAAAGCTTTTTGGATAAAAGAACTTCATTAAAATTCCACGTCTTTTCTTCACTTCTACGTATTTATTTCTCAACAAAGTTACTCTGGCGACAAACACATTTCTCCCAACAAGAGACCAGTTTGTTGATACTGTCACCGTAGAATGGTTGACGTTGTCGACAGAACCACTGCTTCAGCGCTGCTTGCACTGCTGCATCACTATCAAAGTGTAGGCCTGAAAAGTGTTCTTTAAGTTTTGAAAACAGATGAAAATCAGATGGGACCAAGTTGGGACTGTATGGAGGTTGATTGATGACAGTGATCTTGGGGCTGGATTGTTGCAGATATCACAGTACTTGTGTATGATCTGGCATTATGATGCAGTAGGAGAGAGTGCTTCAAGCATGGCTAAACTCTTTGAAATTGTGCTTTCAGTTTTTTGAGAATCTCACAGTTTCTTGCAGAGTTTATCGTGATGCCTTCAGGCATGAATTTAAAATCCACCACAACTTCAATATCCCAAAACTTTGTGAGCATGACTTTACCTGCTGATAGCATGTTCTTGAATTTTTTTAGTGTGAGAGATTCTTTGTGCTGGAACTCCATGGATGATCTCTTGTTTTCGGGGTAGAAATTGTGAACAAACCTGTATCACCTGTCGCAATATTGTTAAGGATCACATCACTCTCACACTTAAAACACAAAAGAAATTGTTGACAGGTGCTACTGTTCTGTTTGCTGTTGGGAGTAAGCATTCGAGACACGACACTGTACCTAGTTTTCTGTACCACATTTCTGCAGTGATGACCTGCACACAAACTCCTGATACCCCTCAATTAAGTGAGATATGACAATGAAAACAATCCATTATTGACAAAATAATTTAATTGGATAGGTAAAAAATTTACTCACCAAGCGACAGCAGAAATCACGCACAAAAGATGGTTGTAATTGGCAAGCTTTCAGAGTCAGTGGCTCCTTCTTCAGGCAGAAGGGTTGAAGGGGAAGGAAGAGGGGTGAAGGAAAAGGAAACCTGTGAAAACACTTTGATAATTAGTTCATTCGTTTTAGAAATTAGTATGTTCATACAGACAGACAGACAGACATGGTTTTACAGTTTCATTATTAGTTTAGATATAAACCAAGGGGTGGGGGGGGGGGGGCTTTCAGACAGTCATATCACTTGCACCAACACACAAATTTGTATGCAGTAGGAGGATTTCCCCCACCCCCCACCCCCCCGAATAACTCAGTTTTTCTTGCAGATATATAGTAAGGAATGGAACTGAATACATTGTAACAGCTGAAAATTTGTGCCAGACCTGGACTTTTCACCAGGATTTCTGCCTATCATGAGTAGTGTCCTTGTCCATTAGGCTATCCCCTGAGTATTCCTCCAGGTAAGACTGAAGCCATCATTGTCAGTTATGATTCCACCTGTGATTGTCAAACACTACAGGTAGTAGTGTTGGGAAATCCCTTTGCATTAGAAAGCTATTTTTGCACCTCAGTAGATTATTATTGATACTCCCCTCAACATTTCTTTAACTTGATGTTCCATTTTATTATTCCACAGATTCAGTTCTCCTTGTGAGGTGTTTCCCGTTGCACTAGAACTTTGAGTTACATTTGTTGCTGCATCATTTAATTTATAGTTGAATTTCTAGCTGTAGCAGAGTCTTGTAGACTCTTCTTACATCAGTCAATATTAAATCTCTTTTTGCAAGAATTGTTGCATTTTAGGAGCTTTCCGCTGTCTTTGAAATGATAGGGATATTTTTGCCTGTGTCAAATGCTGACCTATTCCACATTCTTCTGCACTGTGTGTGCTTACGTCCTGAAATTTTAACTATAAATTGTAACAATGGAAAGTCTAAGTTGGAATATCAACAGTATTATGAAAAGGATAGATAGCTACTCACCGTGAAGATGTTGAGTTGTGGACAGGCACAATGAGAAGACTGTTTCACATTAAGCTGTGGCCAAACCTTTTTCAGAAAGGACACTCACACTTACACATAAGTAAGCACACCTCATGCACCCATGGCCACTGTCTCCAGCCACCCACCAAAAATAATGGTCATGTGTGTGTGGCGTGTGCATACTTGTTTGAATGAAGGGGTACATGTTAAACCTCTTCATAATATTGTTAACTATGAACTCTGTTTTGCTGTAATATAATCAGTCTCAGATGTGAAGTATTTTTCCTTTTGTGCCAGATACATGTGTATTTCTTTGTGATTAAGGTATTCATTTAAGATTTTTTCATAAGTTTGTGTCACACAAGTCTGCTACTCTCTCACTATTGGTGTTGGGATCATTTAGATTCTTCTAATAGACATTTTTTCCTAACTCTGACTTGCCATTCCCTTTGTATTTATCATTATTTGATAAAATTTCTCTTTCGTGTTTTCTTTCTCATCACTTGGAGAATATGATACAATAATAAAAAAATTTCGTCTTTACGGCCAAGTCTGCGCATATCACTTGTTTATCAATTTGTTCCTGTTTTTATCATGTTGGAGAGTTAAATATCACACTTGGAACATTAGCCTTCACCCTTATTTTATTTTTATTCCATTGTACATACCTCCATCACTTAGAGTTTAGATATCCTCATGTGTTTAATAGACCATAAATTGATTGATTCTATCTCAAAATATGTGATATAGATGACTCTTGCAACACATAACTAGCTTAATAGCACCTATATTTAAAATAATCTATGTACCAACCACAGGATTAAGTTGATTCACTTGTTTAGAAATGTTTCGAGCAGTTTTACTATTTTCTTTGCATGTAAGTTGTGTCATTTGAAGTCTTACTGTTCGTCGTTTTGCTTTTAACTATGATGCTTGAAAGCATAAGGGAATTGAAGATGAAGAAAGGAAAATTCTCTTGAGAAAAATTTTAACTTACATAGAAACATAATGGCTGGCCAGTACTTACCTTCAAGCAAAGTTCACCATACTGCTAACAGACACATGTAATTTTTTTTTTAATAAAATGTACATAGCTTTCAGAGTGTTAGTTCCTTCTTCAGGCAGGCAAGAGTTACAGATTGGAGAAGGTTTCAAAGGAGTATCAGGTCATTCAGATCCGGTGGACATAGGTGAAGGGGGACATGTCAGGGAGTAGGAGACCAAAGGAGTGTGTTAGTTTCAGCCCAGAGATGATACAGGGTGACAATTATTGAACTATATGAAAAATAAATAAATTAATTAATTAGATATGGCGTCCACACACTTCATTCAATATTTAAACGTCACTGCAGATATTCGGATTTAGGTTACAACATGTTCGATAGGCCTGCCATCACTGACGATGATGTGGGGCAGACCGAAATTCACCATGACCCGCCGAAGTGTCGGAGCATTGCTGCTGCCATTGACCTCCTGAATGGCTTTTTTCAGCTCATGATTAGACGCTGGACTGGCATTCGGGAGGACGACGGTTCAATCCCGCGTCCGGCCATCCTGATTTGGGTTTTCCGTGATTTCCCTAAATCACTCCATGTAAATTCCGGGATGGTTCCTCAGAAAGGGCACGGCCGACTTCCTTCCTAATCCTTCCCTAATCCGATGAGACCGACGACCTCGCTGTCTGGTCTCCTACCCCGAAACCAATCAACCAACCTTTTCACCTCAGCAATGATTTTGGGATTATTGCTGTACATCTTGTCTTTAATATAGCCCCACAAAAGGGAGCTGCATGTGTTCAAATCTGGAGAATATGGCTGCCAATCGAGGCCCATGCCTCAAGCAAGTAAATAAATGACTAAATAATGAAATTCTACCAGTGGGTAGGAAGGAGGAGGATTGTTCATGGAAGTCCAGGAGTGTGGTGGAATGCGAGGTTGTATCAGAGATCATAGTTTCCATCTCCAGAATTAAGGATAGAAATATCAAATTGTCATGTGTGGTGAAGCAGTATAAAGTCTCTTGAATCATGCTGTACAACAGGCTCAGGAAGTGTGCACTGGGGTCAGTCTGGAAATATATCATCTGACAACAGTGTTACAGAGATTAGGAAGGCAATAAAAGGCATCAGTGAGTGATGTGGGAAGGGTATCTGTGAGGGATGATTTCATTTAAAGGCTTGACCTGACAAAGTTGTTGGCAGAGTACTGTATCGAGGTCTGTTGGGCAAGAAGGGCACAAAATGCCTAAGATAATTGTTTGTGGACAAGGTGTGTGTGCTAGTTCAAGGAGATAGAAACCTGGGAAAGATGTTTGTAAGATTCTTTGATCGGTTCAGTGTTGGAGGAGATACGTTCTCCACGGATGTGTAGACTATTAGGAAGAAAGCATTTGATGTAGGAGTGACAGTTGAATTGATAAGCTGCAGCTGGTCAGTATTGTGTGTTCTTCATAGCCATTTCACAGAGTTTTTTTACTATTTAAAAAAAATAATTTGTTAGGAAGCAAGCACAGCCTGTCATTAACACTTTGATTGTTGCAGGTGCAGACACATGGCGTTGGCAGTCACAGAATCCACATGGATTTTCTTCATCAGAACATTAGTTACGATAAAGGATGGTACCACCTTGAAGACTGTTCATAATTGCAACTGTGCATATTCAAAAATAATTGGAAGAAACCATTACCACTAGTTCCAGTATTTATGCACCCAATAATCTGTAATTTCAATGAAGTAACATAATTTTTGTGTATGACACTATGACATATGCAATGTTTTGCATTCATAAGGGCCATAGTCTTCTTTTTATGAATTCATTATATCTGACTACTCCAAATTTGGTCCGCGTTCATTTGTTAGTCGTCAGTGTGGCTGCCTGCCACACAGTGGACCCAGTTCAGTTCCTGATACTGTCATGGATTTTTTCTCATTTGGAGGACTGGAACGGAGTCCACTCAGCCTCATGATGCCAGTTGAAGAGCTACTTGTATGAGAAGTAACAGCTCGAAGGCTTGCAGAGCCAGCAATAACTCGAAAAGCAGTGTGTTGACCCCACACCCTCCATACTGCCTCCAGATGATGCCATTGGCTGAGGATGACACAGCAGTCGGTCCAGATTGGCTCATCTGAGGTTATAATCACCGAGCTTTTCATTTGTTCCAAATTTGACTGGCATAAATTATTACTTCTTGTGTTTAATGATCTTGGATTTCAAATCTTTTCTTATCACATTATCGTATCAAGTTACACTCCCCCCCCCCCCCTCCCCGCGCCCCTCCAATGTGGGTGAATTTATGAAATGGGATGTGTGTGCATTACATTCAGTGCTTACAGATCACTTAAATACATATTTTAAAAAAGTATGCTTGCATCCCAAAAGTTTTGTTCAGATGACACTAGTAATTATTCATATTGTCCTACAGGAGTAAGACATTAAAATCTCTGTCAGTATTATTTTGATCTAAAGTGACAAAGAACACACACACACACACACACACACACACACACACACACACACACACACACACACACACACAATGGTTAATGTTCCATAGATTAGTAACACAAGTATAGGTTATCTACTTGCAGCTTGAACAATGAAACAAGCAGCTACCCAGTTTGTAATGTATTAGTAAAGCAAACTGAAATTGTAAAGTATCAGTTTTATGCAAGGTATGTAACACATGCAGCTGCTCAATACAATACTCTCCATAAAGTGATCTGCATACTTAAAGAAAGACCAGTGGAACATTTGTCTTCATAGTGGATCGCCTAATTGAATACTTGGATAGAAAGACAGTATAGTATTGTTTATAGGACATAATTACATGATAAACCATTGGAGGTACTCCAGAATATGTTTGGAGGTATGTTGAAGTTTTGGAATAGGGATCAGCTGCAAAAAATGTCCATTATTGTGATTTTGAGATTGAAGAAAATAATGTGTGCCACACTTCAGAACTTTATTTGCACCCAGAGAAGAAAGTTTGCTACAGTTAAAGTATTTTATACATAATTAATCTGATTGTATTAATACAAGCTTTACCCTGAGTTGCTGATTTTCCATTCACAGGCATGTTTACAATTTTGAATAGTGTGCAGAGTTGAATTCTTTTAATCAGTTACACATAATAAGTTAAGGAAAAAAAAATGAGACCTGTCTCTGTGATCAACTTTCTGAATAGAACAAGGTGTTGAAATTGTCATAGCAGCCATACTTGGGTCAAATGCTAGATTTTCCCTCTTATTTTTGTTTACTGTAAGAACAAGCTGACTTGAGATTATGTTAGCTGTCATTGTAGAAGGTCATCGTAAGAGTTGCAGACTTCAAAGTGGAAATGCGTAGATAAAATGTATACTCACCAAACGGCAACAGATGAAAACATATATAAAGATTAAGTGTGGTGCAGCCCCCAACAATTGGTCTTTCTTCCTCATTCTGTCTGGTAAGTTGCCTCTGACATGGGGTTCTGGGCAACTTTTCTGAACTCTTCCCATTTCCTAAACCTCACCAGCCAGTCCTTTTTCTTCGTCCCTCTTCCTTCCTCTTCAACCCTTCTGCCAGTAGCTGCTGGCTCCAAAAGCTTGCACATTTGCTTAACCTATATATATGTTGCCTCCTCTTGCTGCTGCTTGGTAAGTAGCTTCTTTATCTATCCAATTTTAATACGTTTGAAAAATTTATTATTTTCATTGCTAAGCTTCAAGCCGACATTTTATTAGAGATCTTTCCCTTTTTCTTGCATTTTTATTGTCATAGATCATGTTTTAGATTAAAACACTTGCCAACAGACGAAATGAAGATATGAAACATAAAGAGGAAAAAAAATAAGTTGTCTTAAATGGTACAAGGTAGGAAATAAGGCAGTGACATAGTGCATACTGCAAATATTTTATCTACAAATAGAATAATATTGCTTTGCTCAGTTAAAGAAAGATCTTGGTGTTGAATAGAAAATTAACGTTCTGCTAGAATCGTGTAAATAGTCTGTTCTCTTAATTATTGGCTATAAAATCTGTAGGAGAAACGTCCATTATTTTTTACAAAAACCCGCCAAATTGTAATAAAGATTATATTTCATAACATGTTACTATTAGATTAGTGCAGAATTAATTTATAAAAACTACGCTTATTTTGTCAAAATGTTACTACTATGTTTGCTTGGAAGAATTTGGCACAATGCAGAAAGAAACTAGTCCATTCTAATTTGTTTGTCATTAATACTCTTCAAATGTGACTAATTTCAAATTATGACATATGGACTCATGATTCACTATTGTCTGAGATTTTACAGCTGTGGATGTAACTAAACAAAACATTCATAAGTCTAATGACATACACTAAAAGTCCTTTAAAAGTCCTTTTCAAGCATTCACTTTCAAAAAGTGCATCTTATTGTCTGTTCTTTATAATTATCTTTAATCGTTTTGTAATGTGAATGCCATGCAATTCTCACCTAAGTACAAATGACATAGAGTATGGTAAGCAATCTTTTACACTTAGTGTTCCAAACTGCTGATTTCTGTTTATTGAAACAGAATTCGATCCTAGTCGTCCTTGCATGCAATTGTGTTATGCAAAATAAAGCTTTAAAGGTTGTTGTGTGAATTATATTAATTATTTTGTTATGTCATCGGTTTGTGTGCCCTAACAGCAGCAACCAAATCGAAATATGTTCCTTATTTGAATATGTACAGTTTTGTGATTTGCAATTTTATTGATCAGTGAAGTAGTTGCAGTGTACCGGTAGTACAATATTTGGTTGTTTATATTTGTATATATTGACATCTACCGACGTCTTACGAACGTTGGAGACTATGAAACATGTATAATTCCTATTTTACGGCCAGTTGTACAAAAAAAAAACAACAACACTGTAACTGTTTTTAGACGGTGTGGTGCAGTAAATATTATTTTATGGGCCTTGCGTTCTTTTATTATGATTTATTTAAACCCTCATACATGTATTTTACCACTTGTTATATTGTCTCTATTCAATCAACGTGGGACACAATGCAGAAATAGTGGATGACGTCAGTTTGCGTGATTGTGGACGGTACCATCTGCACACGCGCAGTGATCGCTTGGAATTTTAATGTCGAAATGTAGTACGTGTAATTGTTTGGTTGTATTGATGACGACGTATAAGTATAAAGCGCGAATCTGTTAATTGACATTAGAGGTAAGTTAGTTTATTGATAGCATCCATGAAAGATGGTTTTTCATTTTTTTGAAAGTTTGAGAATTGCACGATGCGGCGGATGAACATTTTGTGCTGCGGCAGCAAGTGGCGTCTGTGTTCGTGCCCAACCCATCGACGAACTAGTGATCTAAGTTGGCGGTTGTGTCAGAACTCTGTTTTTGTTGTTGTTTGATGGAGATTTCGACTATCAATTAAGGTAACTACCATTTTTATTTAAGTTAACGTTAGTTTTCATTGAACTGTTACATTGCGACGCTTTTAATATAATAATATTCGAGGTGTAAGTACGAACAGCGGTTTGTTTTGATGCGTTTGAATGGAATGTAAAAGGCTCATTTGTGTTGAATAAATTAAACTAACCACGTAGAGTGATAAACAAAAATAACGCTTCAACGGAGTGTCTTTAAATAAATGAACGAAGTATGGAACGTCATTAAGTAACAAAATATAAACATCAGGTACCGGACGGCGGCTTTCCTCGTAGACTGTTAACTGAGATGAAACTTATTCCAAACATGTAAACATCATTCAGAATTTTATTTTATGGTGTAAGAAGCGCGTGGCCTGAATAAAAATATTTGATATAGTATTTTCACCGCACGTGACGTATGTATATGTGGAACCATCAGTGCAATATCAGTTTGTGTTGAGGAAATTTTCTGTTAAATGCTTATTGAAACGAAACTAAATATTTGAAAGAAAAAGTGCTTATTACCGATGGGTAGCACAGCACCTTTCCCTGCGTTAATTGTGTGGATCATGCAGTGATCGAAAATTGACAGCGCAACGTATCTACAGATTTAATACGTACAAGAAATCAAACTGACTTGTTACTACTACTCTAG
Organism: Schistocerca gregaria; assembly: GCF_023897955.1. NCBI lineage: Eukaryota > Metazoa > Arthropoda > Insecta > Orthoptera > Acrididae > Schistocerca > Schistocerca gregaria. The sequence goes on along the minus strand of NC_064925.1, from coordinate 221,966,815 downwards.
TATGCAACAAAACAACTGCATATTTTGAGTATGAGCTAAGATGAATATAATAGATTCACAATGGACTTACATTTAAACATGAAGCTGCACCTGTTTAGCGTAAACCGGCCCAAGCGTCATACAGATTGGCGCGAAACCTATAGGGCATATTATATAAGCACATTGACGTACACAGTAATGAGTGCTGCATGATTATGGATTACAGTTGTGGTCTCATACAGAGATGTAGCAGATCATTTATTTGTAGATGCTGTAAACTGATTTCTCAGTGATGACATAGCCTTGCAAAACCACAGATTTTGTCATTTTGTTGAAACATATAACAACTGTTATCCATTAAAAGGAAAAGTACTGTAAATAATAAAGATTTTTCAGAAAACTATGATGTATATTATTTTGTTGTGTTATTAAATTTGGGACAGAACTCGCAAATGCTAACAATATGTAGACTGTATATAGGGAAAGAATCGGCTTGAGTGGAACTAGATACTCGATAAACATCGTCAAAAAAATGAAATCATGGTCTGTATGTAGTATTTCTACTCTTTTAGTTTGACAACCATTCCTTTTATATTTTTTGAGTGTCAGTGGGTGTCAGACTACAAGGCAAAAGGTCCGGAGGGGACCAGGGTTCAATCCTAAGTCGGCCTTAGAATATTTTCCGTCACACATCGCTTCTTGGGCCACTGGCAGTGATTTAGTAATATGAATAATGTGAAGCTGCACGGAAGTTCAGTGTCCACGTTAAACTGTTTTTATTTGCGTAGTTAAGTCTGTTTTAGTGGGAGTAGGAAGGCAATGGCTTACTGTCCCCACTGAGACCATGTTTAGTAAAACACTTTGGTTTTCAAAGCAGCCTTCGGTTTAGTGACAGATTTACGTGAAACAGCGTGCTAGTTATATTATAAATATAACCGGTCGTTTTGCACTGAACAATGCATATAGGCGACATGGTAAATTCGGCGGGTCTCAATTTTTTTACAGTTATATCTTCGAGGTGAAGAAAAGTTAGTAAATTCAAAGGCTTATTATTCCGTACCGGTATTTCCACAAGTTGTATTTCGGCTCGGGATGTGACGTTTGAAATTAGAGCTTGTGACACAACGCCGCATGTGCGGCATTTCTGCAGCATTACGCGCTGTGACCCAGCAACCGTGATCAAAGCCGTGACCTTTGGCGCAGGGGAGTGTTCGCTGTCGCCAGTGACATCATCCTGGATTGGGGTCATATCACTCGTGTTCCATCAAGGGCAGTACTGCAGGTGCTTACTGATTTCAGTTGTTACAAGGTATTGGTTGGGTACAGCGGTGGAGTAATCTAAATAAAAACTTAGACACGTAGCATTTTTTTTCCGAAATACGTCGAAGAAGACAATGGGATTGTACTCATAACAAATCGATTGTTAGTTTTGGTTTGTTGCGTAATTATGTGCACCGCGACTGCATGACTCATTAGGAATACGACAGAATATTTACATCTTTACGTTTTCTACATTATTTAAGTAGTACAGTTTTAGAGTTTCAACATTTAGAGAAATGTTGACTGGAACACATTTTATGAAATTTTGTAGGTGGCAGGGATAAAATACAGGGAGCAAAAGGTTATCTACAACTTGTGTAGAAACTAGATGTGAGCGTCAAAAGGGCATGAAAGAGAAGAAATGGTTAAGAAAGGAGTGAGAGTTGTAGATTATTCCTTATTTTATTCAATTTGTGGACTGAGCAGTCAGTAAAGGAAACTGAGGAAATGTTGCCATTCTGTCAGAGACTGCAGTGGAAATGGAACATCAGTTGACTGTAATGGATAGTGCCGTGAAAAGAGGTTATAAGATGAACATCAACAAAAGTGAAAGAATGGTAATGGAATGGTTAAGTCATATGCAGCTGAGGGAATTTGGTTTAGAATTGAAACGCTGAAAGTAGTTTATATGTTGTGCTGAGAATGATCAATGTAGACAGGATACAAGGTCAAGTAAAGCATTTCTGGAAAACGTGTTAAAATTGAGTGTAAGATTAAGTTTTAGGAGTCTTCCCTGAAGATATTTTTCTGAGTATAGTGTTGTATGGAAGTGGCACGTGCTTGATAAGTGGTATAGACAAGAGGAGAATTGAAGCATTTGAAATTTATTGCTACAGCAGAATGCTGAAGGTGAGGAGGTACAGAGTCAACTTGAGGAATAAAAAAGTGTTGTGGCACAACTTGAGTAAAAATAGTGATCAGTTGATAAGGACACGTCCCGGGTCTTCAAGAAATAGCCAATTTGGTAACGGACCAAGGAGAGGAAAGGGGGGGGGGGGGGGGGGTGAGCAAGGCTTGCTACAGTAGAATAGGTTCAAATGATTTATATTGCAGTGGTTAGGTAGAGCATTTTTTTTTTTTTTCCTCACATGTGGGAACAGTGCAGAGTCACAAGGAGCAAGGTCTGGATTGCAAGGAGGGTGCTCAAGAAGCCTCAGTCCTGTTCGCCACAAATATTCAGCACATGCTTTGGCGCGGTGAGTTGGAGCGTTGCCATGATGGATGAACCAAATGCTCGTTCTTGATTTCGATCGCACGTTCTTCAAAGATTGGATGACTGGTCAGAAAGAGCTCAGTGCACCACTTCTGTGTGTCCAAAACAGCGCTCTCCACAATTCCTTTGCATTTGAAAAAAAAGACAGCTATCATTTTCTTCTTTAATGATCGGGATTTTCTGACAGCTACATGTGTGTCGTCATCTTCAAAGATTCAACCTTGTTTTGAGTCATAGGCGGCACCTCGTAATAGGACCCCAAGCCTCGTCAACTATCACGATATTATTCACGTACTAAGATTGCCTCTTAGACAACTTCTTTAACATACCACTACTCCAAGTCTCACGTTGTGTCATCTGCTCTTCGGTCAGTCTATGCAGAGACCCAGAGACAATAAAGTTTCTTTATTTTCAAATGATAATGCAGAACAGAACGAATTGCTGGTGCATTTAGTCCTAAGGTATCCTCTGTCTGCTTGTAGGTCACTTGCCTGTCTTCGTATAGCATTTTCCTCGCTGCATCAATATTTTCCTCCTTAACTGATGATCGTGGCCTTCCCATCCTCCAGAGTGAAATTTTCTCTACAGAGTTCACTGTACCATCTGAATATAATTGTACGATGTGGACACACATCACTGAGTGCAAGAGTCATTTCTTCAAAGCAATGGTTTATGTTTAAACCATGCGCAAAGTTGCACCGCAAAACTGCCCAAATATCACTTTTTGACCACGATGCCAAAGCAAGCACTTCCAACTAACCCTGCTTAGTGAACGACTGCGCCCACGGCACAGCGTCTACAATGCAAGTGTGATGTATTATCAGAACACAGCAACAGTCAGCCTCCTGCGACTCATTGTTGCGCCGTATTGTAAAACTTTCCTAGTAACCCTTTCATTTATATTGTTGGGTTTTAGCCTCAGTTGCATAACCCCATCTTGAAAAAGCAAACAAAATAGTTATGTATCTTTGTCCTCAAACAAAGCTCTCTCTTTGGTGAGAATGTTACTGTCTCACTTCTTTTCTCTTTCTGGATTTACATCCTTTTGCCAAAAGAAGAATGATTCATCATCTTGTCTCCCGTTATTTTTTTATCTCCGGAAATAATAGAGCAGTTTGTCATGCTTGGAAAAAGGATGTTATGCTGTATTTTTTGTTTTTGAAGTTGCAGGTCTCCATGACGTAACGCGAACACTTGGAAGTCTTATGCTGTAATTTTTTCCTCATCGTGCAGACCATGCAGCTGAATGCTTGGTTTCTGATTCATTTTCTTCCAGCGTGTTTGTAAGCACATACGTATATCCCGAAGCAAAATTTTGTGTTTGTCTAAGAAAAATAGCCTGTTTACCAAATGAATGCACGTTATTTGCATTATTTGAGGCGAAGCTGCACTCGATATCTGAGAGCACTAAGATGAGAAGGAAGGACACGGTGAAATTCTTATGCTCTCGATCCCTGGAGCTATGGTCGCCAAACTTATAAATGTTATGAACTACCGTGCCGTTTTTAAATCCTGCTGTGGGCTACTAAAAGAAAGTAGAACAGAAATAAGTGTTTTTTTTTTTAATCTGACATTTGTTTGTTATTAAACTTACATCTAGTAAATATGAAATGAATTTTAATTTCACTGTAAATAGGAAAAAATTCAGATTCAATTGTGCATAAGAAAGAAATTGAAGTGCAGTTAGTGATTTCAATACAGATATAAGAACAGATTTTTTTTTATCATAATTGTTTACTCGTTTCTGTCAGCAGAAAGTTATTTTGATGTTATGAGAGAGAGTGGCTGCCATTCAAATGCAGTTATCCAAACGTTCGCCAGTCAGTCTGTACTGTATTATAAATTGCATACTAGAAAAGGAAACCTCACACACATGTATTTTCAGTCGAACCTGGACCAAAATTAGTGTTTTTTTTTTTTTTTAAATAGGAACAAGAGGTTAAATATGTTCAGAGCTTGAAGAAAGTGATTTGAATCATTTTGAATATCAGTCAGTACCAACTCCACTTCAGAATTGCCTTCTTGAAAATCAAATTACTGCATGACACAAGTAGCGAACTTTTCAGCATCAAACTCCATAAAAGTGATTAAAAGGGCGTAGGCTTAGCGTCTGGGGCGTCGCTCATCCGGTGCACGGTTCGTCGATACGGCAAAGCATGTGTGATCTGTCTCTCTCAATAACCATTCTGACGAAAGATGACCTCAAGATGGGCCAAATCGACTGACAAACTAACATGGTCCGAGATGACGTGGGCCCTCCGAACCAAGATACAAGTACCGCTTCATGTTCAGCGGGATGATGACAACCGCCTGTAGATGTGTCAGTGTAAGTAGGCTTCCTGTAAACAGCGTGACCCAACGTGCCATCAACTTCCTCCCGACCAACACATCAAGGAAGGGAAGCCGGTCATCCTTTCCTCCTCCGAATAGTCGAGTGGAGGTGTTCTGAAAAGTCGTTCACAGTGCCATGAGGCCAAACTGCGATAGTATCGTCTACATATATGAAAAAACGCGAAGGTTTCATAGCACTGGTTATTAATAAAAGGTAAGTGGAAATTAACACATAGGTTCGTTAATTCAACACCAAACGTGATTAGCCGTAGCGAATTAGACAGAGCAACGCGAGTAAAGAGAGTGGGAGGCCAAATTAAAACTTACTAGAATACCAGTGAAACTGTACGTCTCGGCCGGTTCTTCTGTTTACCATTCTACTTTTGACGGTTCTACGTATCTGATCTGCAGAAATACTAAAGCACTGTCGAGTTGTCAGTTTTCTCAGCGCTCTGAGCACTATGGGATTCAACATCTGAGGTCATCATTTCCCTAGAACTTAGAACTACCTAAACCTAACTAACCTAAGGACAACACGCACATCCATGCCCGAGGCAAGATTCGAACCTGCGACCCTAGCGGTCGCGCGGTTCCAGACTGAAGCGCCTAGAACCGCTCGTCCACACCAGCCGGCGTTAAGTTTGGATGGTGCCATTATTGATCCAATGACACCAGAAGTGTTTGTTTCCCGTGTGGTCAAAATTTAGTTGTCAACTTAATATCATTCCATTTTTAGGCTTAGTGTTTTCATTTACTTACAATGTTACTATGGCTTCGAGCTTGTGAGGAAAACGTTAGAAGCACATGAAGGTAGCGGCGCAAATGATCTTGAAGATGAAAATGACCGAGTTGACATTAAACTTATTACGAACAAAGCTGTGCCTAGTGAATCAGATACTGAAGAGAGAAATGAATAAAGAGAGAAGACATCTAGTAGCACAAGCAGCTATAAGTAGTCCGCTATTGAGCCTCAAAGGAATGTGAGAACACCAGTCCACAGTTTGATCATGAAAGTTTCTATACTGAAAGGCACTACAAGAAGATTAGGAGACTCGTGCAGTCCCTTGGAAGCGTGGGAATGTTGATTTACCAGACATACGTTAGATATGTAGAAGATATTTCCCAAATCCGTTGTTCAGTGAGTGCGGAGAGAACAACTTGGATGAATGTTGAGTATTGGTGAAAGATTGTGTTTCTGTTCATAGGTGCCATTCCATTATATGCCGTTAATTTTTCACTCCTAATTCGTTCATCTTACATCAATCTATCACTGTTTCATGTTATTTCTAATGCAATACACTAGTTTGAATTTTTGTGTTCCATTTCGCTTCACTGTTATGCGTGATTAGGTGCTCTTGTTTTCCTTTTGTGATTTCTTTTGAGTTTTTTATGTTAAACAGATGTTTGGTTTTCTAATTTTTATACAAGGGATTACCCAAAAAACCTTGATTATTTTGTAAAAGCTATATGTTTTCAAATTGTTTACAAGACAACCTTATCCCCTTTAGAATACTCTCCATTCCATTTAATACATTTGTCCCATCGGTGCTTCCACTGCTTCAAAACATTTTTTGGACTCGTCTTTAGAAATGGCTTACAGCTCCTCCCTCGTTTTTCTTCTTCTTCTTCTTCTTCTTCTTCTTCTTGGCTTCTTTAGTGTTGTTAAATCGGTGTCCTTTCATGCCCCTTTTCAGCGTAGAAATAAAGTCGTATGGAACCATGTCAGGTGAGTAAGGTGCGTGGGGCGGCGGAACCAGTCCATTTTTAACCAAAACCTATCCAGCAGAGATGGCTGCGTGTGCGGGAGCATTGTCGTGGTGGAAGAAGTCTCCTGTCTGCCACAAATACTGTCTTTTTGACGAACTCTGTTGTCCAATCTTCTTAAAACTTCCAAATAAAAGGTGAGCACAGTCTCCAATTTTTTCAATATTTTCGTAGATTCGGAAAAATGAGGTTTGTCATCAATCGACGTGTCGCCATTTTCAAATCAAGGAAACCACTCGTATACTTGAGTTATTCCCATAGCGTTATCTTGGTAAGCTGTTTTCAACATTAAAACAATTTCAGCAGCATTTCTACCGACTAGAAAACAAAATTTCACAGCTGCACGGTTCACTCAAACTTGCCATCATAAAAAACGAAACAGAGCTAGCAAAAACAATCACTGTGGACAAGCAGAAAGCCAGGTCGACAACTCAGGCGGCACTGAACTGGCATTGAGGTACGCTATACGCGCCTAGCGGCCGAAATGCGTACTACACAAGCCCCGCCCACCACAATGGTATTCCGGTCTTTTGTATGAATAAATATCTGTGGTGGAAATAAAATAGGTAACTTTCCACAGAAAAAAGTGGTATCCTTTCGGACCCCACACCGCCATTTATGCTCCAAAGGAGTCACAACTCCTTAGGGGATTAACAGTCGCTCTCTAACTGAACTCAACAATGAACAAAACGCTACGGTAGCGACACTGCAGCTGGGTTGTGGTTTGCCTTCGTATTTTCTATGAATGAACATGTTCAGAAAATGAAGTGTACTATATTTTCATTTTTTAAAGAAAGTCTATTGAAAAAATTACTCTATATTGCCGATACACTTGTTGACTATTTCCACATAATTGCCATCCCTTTCAGTGCATTTGGTGATCCGTGGCATAAGCTGCTGTATGCCACGAGCTCTCCCTCAAGTTAATCCCTCCCCCTCCTCCCCCCCCCCCCCCTTCAGAACGTCTTTCTGCACCTCCTCGTCGGTTGAAAATTCAATTCCACTCGTGGTTCAAAAAAACATTCCAGCCGAATGAGTCCAAGAGCGCCTTCTATCCCACTTCTGAGGAACTTTCACATGCTGGTAATCTGCTTACATTCCTTTTCTTCTTTACCTATGTTTCAGATGCATAAGTCGGTATTGGGATGTAGAAACTTTTCTTGTGCGTCATATTTCTTCCAGATTAGGCTGCCTGTCTGTCACATCCACTGGTCTCTCATTTCTTCCATTTTCCTCTATCAGACTTCCTAAGTACTTGACACTTTGCACCTTTCTCAACTGCTCACCTCCAATTCTTATTCCACTAGTTGTCGTTGTGACCAGGATCTCAGAGTTTCTTCCCAAGCATCCAGCTGTTCCTGAATCTCCTGCCATCCTGTTTTCCCACATCAAGTCATGCACGAAGACCTTTGCTTTCATTTTATCTGCTGTAGTTTTTCTGCCAACTTAGTCATTATCTCGAATAAGACTACAGTGAAGAGGAGAGGTGAAAATGCACCACATGTTTGCTGGAGCCAGCCCGTCCTTTCATTTCCCACTTATACGCAGCCCAAGCTTCCACAGTATATCTCCTCCACTGTGCTTGTAGTCTCTTTTTTTCCACTTATTTTGTAGTGCTTCCCAGACCTTTCTTCAACAGACGCTATCAAATACCTTTTCCATGTTGCGAAAGACCATCATAGTGGTGTTCCTGGAGTTACCGTGCTTGAAAATATGAGGTTGACCTCCCAGGTCTGAAGCTATGCTATTGCTCTCTCGTTCTCTCATATATACATTATTTAATTAAGTCTACCGAAAATATAAGTGCCGATAGAGGTCTCTAAACGCCCAGGGACCTGGACTACCTTGCCAATGCACAAATCCGGTTCTTGCGATATTGGCTTACGTACTAGCAAGAACTAATCATCTTAATTATGTATTCGTCTTAAAAATAAAAAAGAATGTGAAATTGTTCTTAGTCATATCTCTTGTGAATGTATCAGATGAAGGGACTGTTTCTCTTTGGGAAATGAAGGACGACAATTTAAAGCGAGTGTACGGGCTGTATAGCGCCGTCCCTCGGTCCCGCTTTTCGAATCAACTGCGCCGGAGCGTCGCTTTTGAAAAGAGAGACGCCACAGCTGGTCGCCAGGGACGGCAGCCTCCGCCTCGCCGCTATTGTATGGGGCCCCGTCCCCCTCACTCTACCTTCGCCAAGCTTAAAGTTATTCCGCCGCACCAGGGTTCAAGGTGCGACAGCACCGCCCATCTCAATGAATGAAACAGGCGTGGGAACGTCAGTCGCTGCTAGAACGATCAAACGGCCTGTGTTACACTGTATAAGCGTTAACTTGCAATGTTAGTTGATGTCCAGTCACTACCGATATGCGTAAACTACTGATTTCTTATTTTAGAAGAACAGGTAGAATCACTATTTCATTGGATAAAGAAACACTCTTCTACAGTTGAAGAGTGAAAATGGAAACATTGTAACTGCCAAATCACGCCGGCCGGGGTGGCCCAGCGTTTCTAGGCGCTACAGTCTGGAACCGCGCGACCGCTACGGTCGCAGGTTTGAATCCTGCCTCGGGCATGGATGTGTGTGATGTCTTTAGGTTAGTTAGGTTTAAGAAGTTCTAAGTTCTAGGGGACTGATGACCTCAGATGTTAGGTCCCATAGTGCTCAGAGCCATTTTGCCAAATCACACATTTGGCAACAGAATGAAGAAAAGCATTTGATCTCTGTTTCTAAGAACCTCCAACATGGCAGCGTGTCAGCAATCGTTGGTTAATATATTAAAAAAATTAAAAATCCGCCTCGATTGCGAAAAAAGCACCTAGTGTTAGGTGTTAACCCAGGTTTCGGCGTAGATAATTACACCTTCTTTCGTTTATAAATGTCTAGCTATGGTGTTCGTTTAATCATTGACAAAGGTCTTCTTAGGCACTTGTGGGTTTTATTGTTGTTCTGAAGAAGGTGTAGTTATGTACGCCGAAACCTGGGTTAACACTTAAGTGCTTTTTTCGCAGTCGAGGCGGGTTTTTAGTTTTTTAATATAATCTCTGTTTCTGCTTAACTGATGTGTATCCAATAAATTCAGAAGCTATTCCGAAACCATAGGCTGCTCACCGTATCACAGCAAACAATAATGAGACATACATGGTGATTCAAAAAGAATATCACAACTTTGAAAATCTGTATTTAATGAAATAAATATGATGGAACCTTGAAGAGTACTTAACAACGTTTTTTCAGTAGAAAACAAGTTCATAAATGTTCAGTGTGACTCCACCAGACACTCTAACGACATCAACTCGATACTCGAACGCTTTCCATACTCTCTGTAGCATCTCCAGGCTAACAGTTTGGACAGCTGCAGTTATTCCTTCTTTTAGTTTCTCGATGTTAGCTGGTAGATGTGGTCGAAACACCATATCTTTAACAAATCCACATAGAAGAAATCACAGGGCCTAAGGTTAGGCGTCTTGGAGGCTAGTGATAACGTGCTCTGTCACGAGCTGCCTGGCGACCGATACATTGGTGTGGGTATGTTTCGTTCAAACAGGCACGGACAGAGAAGTGCCAATGGGGTGGTACCCTACCCTGCTGAAACATAAATTGAGGCACTTGTTCTTCGAATTGAGGGAACAGCCAATTCTGCAACATTTCCAGATATGTTTGCCCAGTTACAGCTGCACCTTAGAAGAAAAAAGGTCCAAAAACTTTGTTGGCTGAAATGCAACACAAAAAATTTCACCTTAGGTGAATCACGTTCATACTAAATTGTTTCCCGCGAATTCTCAGTGCCCCATAAGCGGACAATGAGCCGAGTGATTTTCCCTGCTGTGTGAAATGTCGCTTCATCGCTGAACACTAGCTTCGAAATGAACCGGTCTTCTGTTTCCATTCACTCAAGGACAAACTCGCAGAACTCGATTCTTTTCACCTTATTAGCTTCGGAAAGGGTTTGAACCATTTGTAGAGGATACGTTTTCATTACTAACCTTTTCATTGGGACTGCTAAATGGTCGGTTGTGGCATTTTCAGCTCTCTGCTAGCTCGGCTGGTCGATTTTACTGGACTGCGAGCAAATGCTTCCTGAACGCAACCAACATTTTCTTCACTCGTGCTAGGCCGTCCGACCTTTTCCCCTCGCACAAACACTCTTTCGTAAATTGTTTATAGCAACGTACGATACACCGTCTCTCAGGAGGATGAACACCATACTTGGTTCCAAACGCACGCTGAACAACTGTCGTCAATTCACTTCTTCTGTACTCGATAACGCAACATGCTTTTTGTCGAGCAGTCACCATCGGCACTGACAACAGACGTGAAGGTTATGTGCCCAGCAACGCTCCTAGCGACCACATGAGCAACCAAATGAAACTTCAGAGCTTATTTCAATCAACGACAGAAAGAGCACAGCTCTCATTTTCTTCTTTGCAAAGTTCTCCATTTTCAAAGTTGTGGTATTCTTTTCGAATCACCCTGTATTAAAAAATATATATTCCTGACATTGCCAGAAGGAGGGCGTTCTGTAATACAATGAACTCCGGAAAAACCCCAAGCAGCCAGGTACGCTAATAATGTGTTTATCTGGATGACCGGTTTTGGTAAGATTATCTTACCATCGTCGGATTTGCAAGGACGGAACCAGAGTGACAGGGTAATGATTTTAGAAAAGGTGTAACCGAATAAGGTTGGCATGGCCATAAATATGAAAAAGTTGCATACATTCAGCTGTACAATTCGCTCAATGTCCGCCATCTGCACTTTGTATCGTGTCATATCACATCGCGGGCTACCAGCAGTGGCGCCTCAACGGCCGGTCAGCTAACGTACGAGCCTCCGCAGCAACCACCTCCTTCATGGGCTCATGCTGACTGCTGTCCATCGGCGACAAAGGCGAGAATTTTCACGCCAGTATCGCAAATGGACGTCCACTCAGCGGCGACAGATGGCTTTTTCAGATGACTCAGGTTTTATGCCCCACCGGACATATGGCCGTTAGCGTGTACCGCGTGAAGTGTCTGAAAGAAAAAGAGTCCATGGCGGAGGGAGGGAGTGTTATGGTCTGGGGAATGCTTTCGTCGCATTCCCTGAATGACCTCGTCGTTCTGGAATCCACACTGGATCAACGCAAGTATGCATCTACACTGGATCAGCGCAAGTATGCATCTACCCTTAGGGGCTATATCCACCCATACATGCAGGTTTTTTTCCTCGGCACGGTAGCATCTACCAGGAGGACAATGCAACGTATACACAGCTCGTAGTGTACGTGCGTGGTTCGAAGAGCACTGGGATGAGTTTGCCGTACTCCCATGGCCAACAGGCTCCCCGGATTTGAAACTAGTCGTCAACCTGTGGGACAATCTCGCTCGAGCTGTATCCGTCATGGATCATCAACCGAGAAACCTAGGGCAACTGGCCACGGCATTGGAGTAGTCATGGACCCACATCCCTGCCGATACCATACAGAATTTCATTGACTCTCTTTCTGCACTGCAAGAAGTGGCTATTCAGGCTCTTTAACTGTCTATCTCTGTTTCTGCTTAACTGACTTGCACCCAAAAAATTCAGAAGCTATTCCGAAGTGACTGGACATTGTAAATGCCAATAAAATGTTCCAGTATAATCATAATAAGTTGTTCAAATCAGCGGTTATTACATTTGATTTTATTGACACACACACACACACACACACACACACACACACACACACACACACACACCTTCTCGTCCCTCCGGATCTGCCCTTGGTAGAGCTGCACGTGATAGCGAGCGCTTTGCGGCGAGCTCTGTGAATCGTTGTTGAAACTCAGAGAGCGGAAGTTCCGAGAAGAGTCTGCCAACATACCATTTTCTCTCCCACAGATCTGGCGCACGACGAGAAAATCAAGGAAATTAGGAGGTTCTGCGATCCGCATCGTTGTTCGCACGCGCTGTTCGTGTATGGAAGAGGAAATGGGAGAAAAGATAGCGGTAGCAGAGAGTACATGTCGTAAGGTGGATTGTGGAGTGTGGATGTAGATGAGCAGCCGCATTGTTTTCGCATATCATTGGCTGGCTTAAACCCTTTAGGTATTTATCCTTCTGTTCAGTTTAGTAAGTCACGGTTGAATTATCTACAGAAGAATGAAGCGATTGGTTGATGCTGAACAGGGCGAAGATAAACTTCAATCACGGGGAATGCAGGAACGTGAGTAGTTCTCACCGTGGAACTTACCTTCGAAGTAAGGTAGGTTGAAGAAAGACAAACAAACATTTGTAACTTTTGTGCACTCAGAAAAAAAAAATCTTTTGGAAACGTGTATGGAATATACTGTTTGAAATTCTGAAATATTAAAGATAATATACTGAGAGCGAAAGGTTATCCTCAAATTGTACAATAAAAACCTAAAAAAGGGCCGCAGTAATTGGAACAGGTGTGTGGCCTGTCTGCTGTAATATTCAATTTGTACAGAGAACAAGTAGTAAAGGAAACCATAGAGATATTAGGTTTGCCGAAGATACTGTGATTCTGCCAGAGGCAGCAAACGATTTGGAAGCTCAGTTTAACGCAATGGATAGTGAACTGAAAAACTGTTAACAAGATGAAGATCGTTAAAAGTAAAGAAATGAACTGCTATCGAATTAAATCAGGTGAGACCGAGGCAAATGGATCAGGAATGAGGCGAAAAAGTAGTTCGCAAATTTTACTATTTGGATTGCAAGAAACTGATGTCGGTAAAAGTAAAACAAGAAAAGTTCTTGTAAAAAAGAGAAATATATTGACCACTGAATATAAATTTAAGTGTTAGGAAATGTTTTCCGGTAGTATTTGTGAGGTTCGTCGCGGATGTGAGACGAGGGCGATAGATAGTACAGACAAAAACGAAATAAAAGAATTTAGAGTTTTATATTACAGTAAAATGCTGGATATTTGATGGGTGATCGGATAACCAATGAGGAGGTACTGGAACAAATCAGGTTAACTGAAGGAAGTGGTCGCGTGATAGGAGACATCACGAGGCATCAAGGAATAGTTAGATTAGTAATGTGGGAATTGAAAGAGATAAAAAAATTCTGCAGGGAGATTACGGCTTGACTACAGTAAGCAAGATCAGTTAAATGTATGTTGCAATATCCACGGAGAGATTAAAGTAGTTTGTACGGGGAAGACTAACTACCAGTTTCGCTCCGAAGATTGCAGCAGCCACATTCTGTTCATATCAAAGCCAGTGCTGCAGTATGATGTACTTACTTAAGTGCTTCACGCACGCGCATTTCTGATCGTGGACGGTCAACTTTCAAACATTCTCGGAAAAGTCGAATAAATCTCAGGTATCCGTGAACTGCCTCTGTACCATGATTATCTCCTGCACAGACCAATTGCTTTAGTGATCCTAGGGATAGTGGTTATCGCTGAAACAAAAGGTTTTGTGCTACACCGGTTCTCATCGTCTGCATTTTAATCTGACTGTTAAAACCATTCCAAACAACCGGTTTCTGAAATTACTGATTTTCAGTTTTTTGTTACTATAAACATAGACTTCAAACAAAGATGGAAATGGATAGGTTTAAGTTAGATATAGTGGGAATTAGTGAAGTACAGTGGCAGAAGGAAAAATACTAGGTGAATATGGACAGGGTAACAGGAATGAAAGAGGAAGCCACCTGGTACAACTTTGCTCAGAACACGATTTAATCATAGCTAATACTTGGTTTAAGAATCATGAAAGAACATTGTATACGTGGAAGAGACACTAGAAGGATGGAGATTGATTATGTAATGGTATAACTAAGATTTCTTGGCCTGATTCTAAATTGTAAGACATTTCCAGGGGCAGATGTGGACTCTGACCACAATTTATTGTGGATTAAACTGAAGGAACCAGAGGTTGTAGAGAGTTTGGATGGGAATATTAGGAAACGATTGACAATTCACAACGACAGATGGTTTCGTTGTATTGTAACATTCTGGTTGTTTTCGCTACTATGTATTTCACCGCCTACGTTACGCGAGGTTCTCGTGCATTACACTAGTGCCCTCCCTCGTTAGATGTGTTCCATAGCGCAAGCTTCACCTGTTTGACGCTAGCACACAGCTAAATTCGTCCCATATTTTCTATTTTACATAAATGTTTTTAAATGGTCAGATATGTTTATTTATTAAGACAGAAAGTTTGAATTAGCACAACTTTTAATAATTTTTGATGCGCTTATGTAGGTATTCATGGATTTTATTATGCACGAGTGTCTGGTACATACCACAAGTGCCCTCTCTCGGCGAAACCATCTGCCCTAGTGCTTTCACACTCTTGTCTCGATAGTTCATAGGCGAAGTACTGGTACTAAACTGTTCGCATTGACCCTGTGCACATAGTCATGTTGTACAAATGGAGAAGATGTCTTAATTATTGACGATGCCTTTGGCACAATTGATTTATTAATCTCCATTGCATGATGTAATTTTAGTAAGTAACTAAAAGATTTTGTGCCTGTATTACTCTGGTAATTTCACTGTTACTTACGATTTTGTGTTTCTCACTTCCGATGATAAGGCTTTTCTAATGAAAGTGTCTTCCTGTTCAGGATTTTTTACTTCTGGTGAAGGTATATTTATAAATACCGAAACCTTGGTCAAGAATTTTAATAAATTTTTATCCCGCAACTGTTTTGGCTGTCATCCTTTATCGCGATGAGAAGGTACTGAATAGAATTAGGAAGAAAAGAAATTTGTGGCACAACTTGACCAGAAGAAGGGAGCGGTTGGAAGGACGCATGAGTCATCAAGGGATCACTAATTTAATTCTGGAGGTAGAAATCCTAGAGGGAGGCCAAGAGACAAATACAGTAAGTGGATCCAGAAGGATGTAGGTTGCAGTAGTTACTGGGAGATGAAGAGGATTACACAGGATAGAGTTGCATGGAGAGCTGCATCAGACCGGTGACGGATACCTATGGGGGACTTCCTCTCACCCCCCCCCCCCCCCCCCCACCCTCCTTGCCGGGGCCGCCCGCATTGCCGCCCCCGCCAGTCAGCCCGCACGTCGTTCGTTCGTTTCTTTCGTCAGTCGACTCGACTGAATTGAGTTATCGAGTAGCTGTATTTTCCTATGTAGCAATCGCGTCCGCGTCATCGTATTTTATACGTTTCTGTCTGGCTCATGGTTAGCTAACACATACCTACGAAAAAAGTTGCTTCTACTCTGTTGATCTCGATATGTAATTCTGTCTGGCATTTGTTCGAGAAAAGTCACGAATATTCTATTATTTTCTTGCACAGAGAACGTAGCGTTATAAATACGGACTACTTGCAGAATAGGAAGCTTGCTTGCATTCAGAAGCAGAAATATTAAGACTGAAGAATGAATAAGTAAAAAGTTGGATGTTTTTCCTAGATCTGACTATCCTACTTTTCACACGCTGTACAAAATATTTGCTTGTCTACCTGCGCCTTGCATTGCTGAAGTAGAAAGAAATTAGGAGCTTACAAAGACATGGCTGAGGTCGACAATGGATGACGATCGACTTAATGGCTTTGCTCTGCTGAACCCTCACCCTAACATCGATTGTCCTGTTGACGATGTAATTATCCAATTTTCCAGGAGGAATAGGCTGATAGAATTCTTCATTTAAGGAAGAGAACCACAATTGTAACGTTTTTATAACGTAAGATGGCACTGTCTTGTATATGTGTATAATCATTTTAAATAAAACTTTCTTAAAATTTACATGTGACTTGATTATTTTTTATTAGGTAAAAGTTAGGGGTAGCTCAAGATATCATCAGCGCCCCCTCCTTGAGGTTTTTCTGTATCCACCACTGCATCAGACCAGTCTTCGGACTGAAGACCACAACAACAACGGTCCAGCTAGGGTAAATATAGCCACGAATTCAGCCTTTCTGTTTCTAGATCTGACAACCCTAGACGCCACAAGGGTACAGGCACATTATTGTTTCCCCATCGCTGTACCAATTCGTATGTCTTGTGTTTGTTACTGGTTCCTTGAAAAAAAAAAAAAAGTATGTGTGAAATCTTATGGGACTTAACTGCTAAGGTCATCAGTCTCTAAGCTGGTTTCTAACCATAGGCGCTGTTATTAAAATATTGTGTGCCGGTTTTCCAAATTTCTATAAAATCCAATATTTTAAAGCAATGGAAGTTTTACGAATAAACATCATTCGTTTTTTAAAAAAAAAAGTTTTATTTAAAAACCAAAAATTTTACTACAGCTGCTGTGGCAAGTCGATGTAGCCGTTTTTACTTGGTTATTAGTAAAAAACGAAAAAACCTGTTGTAAGCGAGACCAAATAAATACCGAAAAATACCGGTATTGGTTTTAACCGGTAGGTATTTCCCATCCCTGGGTGACACCCCCCCCCCCCCATAGATAAAAATTCAAAAGATGGTAAAGAAGAGGAGGGGGGAGGTATGAAGTCCATGGAATTATTCTCCCCTACAGAACCATTTGTATGGTAGATATCACCCAGTGCCTCTCGAACAACGTGGTTGCAATGTGCTAAAAGCTTCATCATGCATAAATCATACGATTTCACGTATTTTCGGAAGCATCCTCTCTAAGAAGTCTGGAAGTAAATTCTCATTAAAACCCTTTTAGGCGGATCCTCTAAGACATGCTGGGAGAATATATTGAGCTTCAAGCCAATCACGTCCAGTCCATACACAAATAATTAAACTTCTGTCGGTTTCCAACATGAATAGTAAAATGAGGATTTTCACCCTTCCACAAATATCAGTTATAAAAATTTGTTTACCTATCACTTCTGCAACGCTGCTTCATCTGCAGATAAAACTGAAGATAAATGCAAGTAATTGATAGTTTCTGCAACAAGCCATTGGCACAAATTCTCCTCTAGTCGTTGATCTATAAGCGGAAGACCCGGCAGACGTTGAAAATGATACGTAAGTATTAAATACCCCTTTGCGTTACTGTGAGATGTATTGCATGTTAAGGCAACGTGCCGCGTGCTGAGACCTGGATGTTCTTAGAGCCAGCTGAATGGTTCTTTATAGCCAGATTTAAGAGCTGGTCTTGTTCTACTCTGTTAACCATAACTGAACCAGATGGCGCAACGGCTAATGCACAGTACTAGTATTCGGAAGGACGCCGGTCCAAATTTCCTTTCGAGTATCCAGATTTAGGTTTCCTGATGTTTCCATAAAGTGCTTAAGGGAAATATATGAGATTGTGCTCCGTGTGGAATGACCTCGTCATCGACAGGGCGTTAATGCCCTTTCATCTTCGATATAGCATTTGTGGAGTTACATGTTCCTTCTCAGCAACCGCATGTGAACAGCAGCATATGTTGGACGTCTCGGCCGTTTTCCATCAGCAGTTGCAGCCGTGCAGTCTCATATTTGTTGCACTTTGCTTGGTCGTATTCTACTTGATTGCGGAAGTAAAATCCAACCATAATGAAAGGGGTCACTTTGTAGGTTACTCATTAGTAATCCGCGCCTGAAATGTTAAAGACAGATTATTTCGAGCTTATAGAAACGTCAAAAATAAAGTGTCCATAACCCGTAACCTTTGAGCGTACAATGGGTGCCTCTGCATATTGAGTTGCCATAATAATGGCGTGTGACGAGGGCCTCCCGTCGGATAGACCGCTCGCCTGATGCAAGTCTTTCGATTTGACGCCACTTCGGCGACTCGCGCGTCGATGGGGATGAAATGATGACGATTAGGACAACACAACACCCAGACCCTGAGGTGAGAAAATCTCCGACCCAGCCAGGAATCGAACCCGGCCCATAGGATTCCAGGAATCGAACCCGGCCCATAGGATTGACAGTCTGTCGGTCTGACCACTTTTTTTTTACACTTGTTCGTGGCGGACGTCCCATGACGCCCGTTGAAATTCGTTATTGATCCATTCACTTAGTTTTTTTTTTAATTACAGAGGGCAGCTAACCCTCTGACCGAGCTCGCTGAGCTACCGTGCCGGCTACCGCTCAGCTACCGGGGCGGACAGTTCCATCCATTATGGTACTCGAGTATCTAATAAAATCAATTTTGACAGTTAATGCACGATGTAGAACAGATTGCTCAGGGATATCAGAAGAGCCAGTCTATTCAGCGAGAAAAATCCTAATAGGTATACGGAATCCCAGATGCCTTTGTCAACAAGCAGTACCGTAAGTTGATGGGGTTCAAACAACGCTACGCTTCATGTTGCCATAAACGTCCTAGTTTGCCGTTACTCGATGTAACCATAGTACTGTGACAAGGCTGTAATTTCGCAAATTGTTGAAAATCGTGTACATGTTATGCAACGGCTTCGCCGTGACTTACCTCACGACTTTTATTCTGCCAGTTCATTTGTCTTACCTATTAGTCGCTTTCCGGAGAACACAAAAAAGGATATAATGGCAGATTTTAAGAGGAGGACAAACAGAGCGGCCGACAGTAGCTGCACTCGCTCTCCATCAACAAGGAACTCCTTGACTATAAGGAAGAAACTTTCAGATAAGCTTATACGGAGAAAGATAAGGAAAATCTGAGTTGAATGGAATGCTACAGATGGAAGAGAAACGCGCCTGAGAAAGAGGAACATAAGATTTTATCAACCTTACCGAAATGGGACATAATCCTTCCAGATGCATTCAGAGAAGAGTGAAGCAAGTAAGGAAATCTAGAAGGTTTTCAATTGACTCCAAAGCATACTTCATAGTTGCGCTGAGTACATTCAGACAACCTCAGAACTGCTCTCACTCGGACACCATCGATAATTGAGTAACGACGGTGCAACCTAGGTGTCGCTGTCCTCTAATTAGACGTTTGTGAAAATTTTAACTCCGACAATAATTTAAAATATTGATGTAAATGAACGTAAAACGCTTAATGCCACTACAACCTCGTTACTCTCACAGAACTGATATACAGTATAATGCAAGCATTACGAATTGCATAAAAAGTATACAATCGCGTCATCGAATTTAAGAGCCAGTTAAACCGAAGAGGAATGGGATTTTAATAAACAAAACATGTCAATTTGTTCTTTCTTACATTAACCATCAGAACGTGCATTCACCGCGAGCGTACAGTGGCATGTTCAATATGTCCTCCTTGTTGGTAAACAACGTTCTTAAAAGCATCATTGACTGGTTTCCTGCAATTGTTCTCGCCCTCAATTTTATAAAGACACAACGTTGTCAGTTCTGCACATCTAGTGGTGCTAAACCAATCATAAGCGTAACACATCGTGAGGAAACAATAAACAGGATGGAAACTTCGAACTTCTTAGGTTCCATGTTGATGAGAATATAGACTAGGAGAAGCACGTTTTGGTGTTCCTAAAGCAACTTAGTCGAGCCACATTTGCGCTTGGAATCATTGCAAATCTTAGAGAGCAACAGATTAGTAAGCTGACAAACTGAAAAAAGTTTCTCATTGAGAACTCCTTATGTTCCATAGAAGAATTTGTAGTACAATAATGTGCAAAGGGTAGTGATAGGAATTTCTAACTCGGCCCATGGCTGGACATAGCACCCCATGCACTCAGTTTTTCTCCGTAATTTTCAGTATCGCGTGCTACATTACGAACTTCTCATGCTTAAAATCTGAGATTCTGCCAATCGACGCTACCGTTCAGATGAAAGCTAAAAAAAAAATTTAAAATTGTTAATTATGTAACTATATTTACAAATTAATTTTGGATGTGAATGAAGGTTCGTGTAGGAAATCCAGTATAAAGTTTGCTGTATGGGGACGGGCTCCAATCTTCCATGAGCCATTGCATCTCCATTGTTAGCCCTGTTGGTGAAAGTTGCAGAAAATAATTGTTTTGCGACGTGTTCATGTAGTGCGCGCTGTTAACTGTGTCGCTGAAAAAGATTGGTCCAGTGACTGCATGGCTGGACATGGCACCACATGCCCTCAGTTTTTCTCCGTAATTTACAGTCTCACGTGCAACATTATGAGCTTCTCTTGCTTAAAATCTGAGATTCTGGCAATTGACGCTAGGGCGTTCAGATGAAAGTACACTTCATCAGAGAACCATGTGTTACGAATCACGGCATCATCATTTGCAAGAGCCGAAGTTACAAATATTAATCGTCATTCTTCGTTATTTTCACTCAGTTTGTGCAACGTTGCCATGAACTGAAGAGGTGGTGACACGCATGCGTGCTATTGACAAGTGCTGTCTTCTCGTGACTCACGTTCGAACTGCGGCTACTCGCCACAACATTGCACCTTTGCCAACCTCTAAATAAAATGCTACACAATGTCAGTGTGTGAAATTTCGTGCGCCATGCTGTAGCTGCTAAGCGTTGAAGCACATGTATCGACGGTTGGCGAGTGAGTTTTACCTCTAGATAAAATGTAATCAGAGGCATGTTTGGCGGAAAGAATTGCTAGAAAAAACACCGGATTTCCTTTAATGGGAGGATATCTTTGGTGTTCTGGACAGCGTGTGACTGTAATGTGTAGTGGGAACACAGCACCAAATATGCGCTGTCGGGAAGAATAGTTTTTCGTTCTCTGGCATTATTTCCACTTTATGGGAACCAAGATAATTAAAAACGCTTCGTACACTCCACTTCGCGTCATGCCTGCCGCTTATCCTCTGACGCTCTGAAGCAAATAATGTATTTTCACCTTGAACAGTTGACAACTCTGGCTAGGCTGGGCGCATAAACTCAAGGTCTGGTCAGCGGGTTGGTAGGAGGCATTGTTTTCGAATGAACGCTACCTTAACCCGGGCTGTTTGATACATACTAGACTTTAGTGTGATAAACATTGTAGAAAAATAGGGTGTTCCATAGCGGTAGCATGCAGAAGATTATTTGTTCGCCCTTGGACGAGACGAAGACATGTTGGAGACTAGACGAGATCGTTGAAGTCTCTCTGTCCGCTAGACATCAGCTTTATTGTATTAACTGGGAATAGATGAATCGCTTAACAAGCGACGTTATAAGTCAAAGTACACGTAGAACGTCAAGCAATAGTACCGAGCGAGTGGTGCAGTGGTTAACACCCTAGACTCCCATTACGGAGGATGAGGTTCAAATCCGCATTCGATCAACCAGATTTAGGTTTTTCGTGCTTTCCCTAGGTCCCTCAAAACAAATGCCGGGGTTTTTCCCTTGAAGTGGTACTGCCGATTTCCTTCCCTAATCCGAGCTTGTGCTCGGTCTCTAAGTGATCTCGTTGTTGACAGGATATTAAACTCTAATCTCCCTTCCTTCCCTTTTTTTCAACAAATAAGGTTACAATAGGGCCAGTGGACTATTGGGACTGAGGGAAAGCGCTATCTACCACACATAACGAGTGTACCAGTTGAATTAGATCTGCTGAATTGTACGGGATGAAATCAAAGATGACTTGACATGAAATGGTATCAAAGAAAACTGGTGCTGAACCTGCGTTTTAAGTATTAAATTGTGTCTGATTTTACCAGAATTCGCCTCAAACCGTGATACCTGGATTTTTCGCAACCACCCAACTCTATCCGTTATGTTATCCGAACATACCTCCAGGCTTAGCAAATTTTAACGGTCACCGGTGTTTCTGCCTATGTTTTTCGTTCTCAGCTACCCGAAATGTGGTCCTACAGGATATGTGGGAATAGCACGACTAAGGGGATAAAGTCAGTAGAGCACTGTGGCTTATCCTACCATAAGGGATGTACGTCAGAGCTGAATTGAATTCGCTGAAATGAAATGGATATTGTGCCTTAAGTCAGTGAAGTTACAATGACGTGGTCCTACAACCGATCCCTTCCCCCAGTGGTGTGACTGCAGTATAGGCGAAAGCATCAGCCAGAATGAAAGTTTGACTTAGGCGTGGAGACGTGCTCAGATACACGACGATCAAGGTAACTGACCACGAAAAGCAATAAATTGTGTTTTCGAGTTCCACTCTGACACCAATTTTCCTCTCCGCCCCGATAACTGCATGGTCAGCGTGACGGATTGCCGTACGAAGGGGCTCTGGTACGATTCCCGGCTGGGTCGGGGATTTTCTCCGCTCAGAGACTGGGTGCTGTGTTGCCCTCATCATCATTTCATCGCCATCCGGCGCGCTGGTCTCCCATTGTGGCGTCGAATGTAATAAAACCTGCACCAAGGCGGCCGGACCTGCCCCGTAAGGGGCTCCTGGCCAATAACGCCAAACGCTCATTTCCATCAATTTTCCTAAGTCACAACATATTCATCTCTCACACATACACTGCTAAACAGAAAAGAAAGAAGCACCCAGAATGGAAGGAAGAAACAAAATGAAACTTCGCGTGTTCGGAGATTACGTGATAACTTGGCAATGTTGACGGATGCATGCACGGATTAGGTTGGAAACGGCAGCCATAAAGTCGTTGTATCCTTTCCTGAGACAAGCTGGCACATAACTGCTGTAACTGGTCCTTGACTTTTTGGGTACTGGCACCGGGAAAGAGTTGACTTCTGAATGGTCCAGCGGATGTTCTATCAGGAAGTGATCTAGGGACCTTGCTGGCCACAGAAGTACATCAACATCGCGTACACAGTTTATAGAGACACGTGCCATGCGTGGACAAGCATTGTCCGGTTGTAAAACGGCACAACGATAGTGTAGCGTGAGAGATAATACATGAGGACGCAGCATATCTGTGACGTACCGTTGTGCCGTCAGAGTTCCCTCGGTAACTACCAGCCGTGACTCGAAGTCATATCCTGTGGCTCCCCAATCCATCACGGCAGAAGTAACATAACAGTACCTGTCCAAAACTTTGGAAGAATGGGACCTCTACCCAGGCATTGCCACACTCGCCGGTGATCATTACCTGATGCAGCAGAAAACCACAATCCATCGCTGAACAATGCGACGCCATTTATCAACGGTCCGTTTCCCGGTCACTGCATCCCTCCAAATGCAGCCCGTTGTGTTGTGTTGAAGGCAGCTTACGCATGCGACTATAATTTCGAAGTCAGGCTGCTGCTAGTCTCGGCCCGAGGGTACTTGGTGGCACTATATGTTGCAGAGAGTCCATTACTTGTTATCACTGGACAGGCCCAGACGTGAAGAGGGTTAGGATGTGCTTGGCGTACAATTCAGCGATCCCCCCATGTGGTGGTTAGACATGGCCGACTGGAACCTTTAAGACCGATTGTATTTACCCTCACGTTCCCATGAAGTCCATCGTCAGGTTCCTGTCACATTTGAATGCCCCACAAATCTGAATATTGCACGATCCGACCAGACAATCACAATGAGACACACAATGACGCCCCTTTCAAACTCTGTCAGATGCTGATAACGTTGTCTTACGCAGCATCTCCGTGTCCTACACAGTGTCCACTCAACATCTGACGCTGTGTACGCCCCTTGTATACCCTATCAGTAAAGACTAAACAAGAACTATACTAATGTATTCTGGTGGTCGTTCCACCTGTCACAAAGAATAGCAAATATAATCATTTACGTATTTGGCTATAGTGTGTACGTCTAAGAGGCAACATTGATATCCGATATAATTGTGCTGTCTTATGTTTTAAAATCGCTTCGCGTTTATTTTCATTGGCCAAACGAAAAGGGATTTTGAAACAAGATTCAGGGAGCATAATTATGCAAGTAATGGCAGTGCCTTAGGCTGTTACTTGAGAAACAACGGGCACCATTTACGTCCTATTGAGAATAGTTGAAACACTGCGCACTTTGTACCCAATGGCAGGGATCTGGACAGAAGACCTTGACATTTATATGCGTCGTGATACTAACCCAGATAGTATAATCAATGAACAAGTAATAAGTAACAGACAATGGTTTCTCACTGTTTTTCCAAAAAAATGGTTCAAATGGCTCTGAGCACTATGGGACTTAACTTCTGAGGTCAGCAGTCCCCTAGAACTTAGAACTACTTAAACCTAACTAACCTAAGGACATCACACACATGCATGCACGAGGCAGGATTCGAACCTGCGACCGTAGCGGTCGCGCGGTTCCGGACTGTAGCGCCTAGAACTGCTCGGCCACTCTGGCCGGCACCGTTTTTGATGTGCTGCTAGTTTCATTTCTCATTTTCACTTGTAACTAATACAAATGTTCTATCTTACGTTTTATTTGTGACGTACACACTAAGAAAAATAAAACGAATTACTTTATGACTAAGATTTTAAGCCTAGATTTAATCTTTTTACTTTACCTTTTTTGTCTTTTACTATTTATCGTAAATGTGCTTTAAATTGCTTATATGTTGACATGAAATAATACACCACTTTAAATTTGTATTAATTTCTGTTATTGCTGTAAAATAAATCTTGTTAAAAAGTAATGGATTACTATCCCGTATTGGAGGGATGCATCGCCACCACCCATACGGCAACTAGCGTAAGCGAGGTTGTTTATGCGATACTGAGGTCCGCTATACTCATTCGTCTGCTAAAACGAAACGAAACTACGTCCGAACAGGCCTTGGAAGGCGCAGCTGTACCGACCGGCCGCCGTGTCATCCTCGACGCACAGGCGTCATTGGATGCTCATATGGACGGGCATGTCGTCAGCACACCGCTCTCCCGGCCGTATATCAGTGTACGAGACCGGAGTCGTTACTCCTGAATCAAATAGCTCCTCATTTTGCCTCAGAAGGTCTGAGTGCACCCCGCTTGCCAACAGCGCTCGGCGTACCGGATGGGCACCCATCCAAGTGCTAGCCCAGCCCAACAGCGCTTAACTTCGGTGATCTGACGGGAACCAGTGTTACCACTGCTGAAAGGCCGTTGGCCATTCGTCTGCTAGCTGCGTTTGTGTGAATATAGTAACTAAATGACCTTATAAGTCGAAAGTCTTATTGGTCACAGCATTGTAATCGTGTTGCGTTGTAGTACGTATTTATGCAAAGGAAAATTTTGTGAATATTGATTCATACCTGTGTATCTGTATAAATAAGTTACTGCATGTGTTCACATTTATAATGTACTACTGTATTATTAATGTAGCAGGTCATCTAATGATGGGTTACACCTGAAATGCGTTAAGAAAATAAAGGAGTGCCATTAAAATCTAGTGACTACTTTTTGCGTCCTATCAGCTTTTTTATAATTATATTAAAATGACTGTTATCATGATGACAAGTGTCGTGGAAGATAGTGAAAACTAACGCATAAGAGATTTTCACTTTTTCCACTATTGACTGGATTCCTGTACGCCCTTCTTCCAGCACCAATGCCTCTACGTCTCTTACAATCTCACTTCGTCACATAGAGACGGGGTGCCACGTCGTTCTTCGTCATCCCGACTTGTTTGACCGCACAGGGAGCGGCTGCGCCGTCTAACCCCTGTTATATGATGGTGTGTTGTTTCCGTACATTTGCACTCTTTTTAGCGTGAGTTATTGTACAGTAGTTCCCCCTTCAAAAGTAGAAATACGTTACTTCACGATACTTATCTTTGTTACTGAGCTGCGGCACTATGTTTTGATTCCTCCGTTGGCATATTGTGGCGCGAGGATTTCAGCGTGGTGTAGAACGGTAGATGTGCTCCTGCTCCCAAACCAAACATTAATTAAAAATGGCTCTGAGCACTATGCGACGTAACTTCTGAGGTCATCAGTCGCCTAGAACTTAAAACTACTTAAATCTAACTAACCTAAGGTCATCACACACATCCATGCCCGAGGCAGGATTCGAACCTGCGACCGTAGCGGTCGCTCAGTTCCAGACTGTAGCACCTAGAACCGCACGGCCACTCTGGAAGGCCAAACATTAATTACGTAGCATTAATGGTTCAAATGGCGCTGAGCACTATGGGACTTAAAATCTGAGATCATCAGTTCCATAGAACTTTGAACTCCTTAAACCTAACTAACCTAAGGACACCACACACATCCTTGCCCGAGGCAGGATTCGAACCTGCGACCGTAGCGGTCGCGCGGTTCCAGACTGTAGCGCCTAGAACCGCTCGGCTACTCCGGCCGGCGTAACTTTAATTTTTGAGGTGACAATTTAAGCTTAGCCGGCAGCGGTGGTCTCTCGATTCTATGCGCACAGTCCGGAGCCGCGCGACTGCTACGGTCGCAGGTTCGAATCCTGCCTCGGGCATGGACGTGTGTGATGTCCTTAGGTTAGTTAGGTTTAAGTAGTTCTTAGTTCAAGGGGACTGATGACCACAGATGTTAAGTCCCATAGTGCTCAGAGCCATTTGAACCAATTAAAGCTTAACGGCTACTCATCGTATTTTTCGGCTTGTGAAGCGATACATGAAAACTCTGAGATCAGATTTTTTATCATGTCTTGCCTTTTGAAGTCGAAAGTTCGGAACGCGCTTGCGAACAGTGTATTTCGGAACGTGAGAGAGTCGACTGTTGCTTTCGCCGAGTGGTGTGGGCCTGTGGTGTAGAGTAGACTCTGGAGACCTCCGCGGCGCGGGGCAGATGTGCTGTAACGTAATGTAACGGTACGGGCGGACACGGCAGACCGGTCCTTCAGGCGCCGTGGCCTCATTCGGACGGGGCAGCCGCTGCGGCCAGAGCAGCCCAGCTCAAGAGTGCGCCTGCACTGGCCCCGTTCCCGGCGGGCCGCCGTCATTGCATTTTCTGACAGCGCCGTCACGCGCTTCTATAGCGGTCGGCATTCATTTCACGATTTTACGTTCCGTGAAGTGCACAACTTTGTAAGTCTCTGCCCTGAAAGCGTTCTTCGCACCAGCAACACTACAGTTGAGCCTAGTTTTACCAGGACTGACGTGAGACCGAAGATAATTATCGAAATTCCTGGTGTCCGGCAATTAAGGGAAAAAAATTTCAGTCCTGCTGAAGTGGTTTCCGCCTGGCGTTCCAAATAAGCCATTGTTTTGTACTTCTGCGTTGCTAACTCCCTAGGTACCATAATAATTATGTCGTGTACGTAACCCAGTGGCCAGGCGTAAGTTTTTCAGTTGGACGCCACTTCGGCAGCTTTTTGTCACTAATCTAGCCTAGTTATCCATCCGGGGAATGGAAACCTACAGATCAGCGTGGAATCCGAACTCCACACATCGAGAAGAGGTAAAGGATAGGTTAAAGGCATAATGTGAAACGTCCCCTTAGAAAAATTAATGAATTACTGTGCTGATAAACCGCTTACATTATTTGATTTTCAAACAGCTGAGCGTAACTGAACGTACTCAGACATTTCGCTCTTTACCTATTCTGATAAACATTAGACTGTCACACAATATTTTTAGCGCAACGCAATCTGACTTTCAATAATCCTTACAAAAGAATGGCCCTGACTAACATTGACCTATATCTTTCTTGAATCACCTACCTCACAAAAATCTTCGTTACTCGAACTACTGCAATACGGCGAGCGCAACTACTGCCAGCTAAATAAAAGATTGAAGCTACTGAAGGCACTAATTACTGATAGGCATAGTTAGCAAATGAAAGATTTTGATAGAGAACAAACAATGTATTTACCTTAATAGTGTTCAAAAGTCATAATATATATATAAAGCAGTTCATGACATCCAGTCTTACAAATTTACTGTCTCTGATGGATGCACGTCCAGATCATCCACTCTCAAACTCCGCCATTTCTCTCCCCACATCCACCACTGCTGGCGGCTCACCTCCAACTACGCAACGCTACGCGCTGTTAACAGCCAACTTCCCAACACTACAATAGCAAACAACAATGCAAACTAGCCACGGACTGCACACAGCACAGCCAGTGATTTTCATACAGAGCGATACGTGGCTCTGTACCATTAAAAAAAACCTAAACAGCCTTCTTATAAATGAAAACTTCAGTGCTCCGATCGGGATTCGATCCCGCAGCATCTCGGTTTCCGCGCACACGCTTTACATTACCCTCAGACCCGAAATAGTCATTGTGTCCTCAGATTGAGCACCAACTTCGTCAGCTGAACCATGATCATTGTCGCCATTATCCGCAGACGAAAATGGCGATAATTTCATCATCAGAATCATCATTTTGTAGCGAAGGCATTCAGTATGTTTCTGATTAATTTTCGACTCTGTCACCGTTGTACACTCCTGGAAATGGAAAAAAGAACACATTGACACCGGTGTGTCAGACCCACCATACTTTCTCCGGACACTGCGAGAGGGCTGTACAAGCAATGATCACACACACGGCACAGCGGACACACCAGGAACCGCGGTGTTGGCCGTCGAATGGCGTTAGCTGCGCAGCATTTGTGCACCGCCGCCGTCAGTGTCAGCCAGTTTGCCGTGGCATACGGAGCTCCATCGCAGTCTTTAACACTGGTAGGATGCCGCGACAGCGTGGACGTGAACCGTATGTGCAGTTGACGGACTTTGAGCGAGGGCGTATAGTGGGAATGCGGGAGGCCGGGTGGACGTACCGCCGAATTGCTCAACACGTGGGGCGTGAGGTCTCCACAGTACATCGATGTTGTCGCCAGTGGTCGGCGGAAGGTGCACGTGCCCGTCGACCTGGGACCGGACCGCAGCGACGCACGGATGCACGCCAAGACCGTAGGATCCTACGCAGTGCCGTAGGGAACCGCACCGCCACTTCCCAGCAAATTAGGGACACTGTTGCTCCTGGGGTATCGGCGAGGACCATTCGCAACCGTCTCCATGAAGCTGGGCTACGGTCCCGCACACCGTTAGGCCGTCTTCCGCTCACGCCCCAGCATCGTGCAGCCCGCCTCCAGTCGTGTCGCGACAGGCGTGAATGCAGGGACGAATGGAGACGTGTCGTCTTCAGCGATGAGACTCGCTTCTGCCTTGTT
Organism: Schistocerca gregaria; assembly: GCF_023897955.1. Classification (NCBI taxonomy): domain Eukaryota; kingdom Metazoa; phylum Arthropoda; class Insecta; order Orthoptera; family Acrididae; genus Schistocerca; species Schistocerca gregaria. The sequence goes on along the minus strand of NC_064925.1, from coordinate 221,937,536 downwards.
GCCAATGATGGTCGTATGCGTGTTTGGCGCCGTGCAGGTGAGCGCCACAATCAGGACTGCGTACGACCGAGGCACACAGGGCCAACACCCGGCATCATGGTGTGGGGAGCGATCTCCTACACTGGCCGTACACCTCTGGTGATCGTCGAGGGGACACTGAATAGTGCACGGTACATCCAAACCGTCATCGAACCCATCGTTCTACCATTCCTAGACCGGCAAGGGAACTTGCTGTTCCAACAGGACAATGCACGTCCGCATGTATCCCGTGCCACCCAACGTGCTCTAGAAGGTGTAAGTCAACTACCCTGGCCAGCAAGATATCCGGATCTGTCCCCCATTGAGCATGTTTGGGACTGGATGAAGCGTCGTCTCACATGGTCTGCACGTCCAGCACGAACGCTGGTCCAACTGAGGCGCCAGGTGGTAATGGCATGGCAAGCCGTTCCACAGGACTACATCCAGCATCTCTACGATCGTCTCCATGGGAGAATAGGAGCCTGCATTGCTGCGAAAGGTGGATATACACTGTACTAGTGCCGACATTGTGCATGACCCCAGGAATGTGTCAATAAAGTTTCCCCTTCCTGGGACAATGAATTCACGGTGTTCTTATTTCAATTTCCAGGAGTGTATTTCAGACACCAAATTTAGTAGCAACGTTGTCCAGCAGTTCTCCTTTATTCATCCTGTACACAACCTGTAACTTTTTGTGCGTAGATGCTACCATCTTTTTACTCTTTGAAGTTATTTTACACTCGCAACAAACGGGGGCAATTAAGTAGTATGCAGCCCAATGTTATCAACTGACACTGAGCCAGACTCAGTGTATGGCGGCTGACCATATTTAATGCACTTACGGCAGTAACTGTAATGAAAAAAAGTAAATCGATCCGCATGAACCAGAGGTCCCCATCAAGGAGAGCTGAATAAATTAGCTTCTAGTGCACAACAATTTTTATCGGATAGAATTCTCTCCGAGGTAAGTAACAGAATCATCTGCGAAAGAAGTAACATTTCAACTAACACTATCTCTAGTATAACATCAACAGTAATGGGCCTATTAAGGTTCCCTGCGGCACATTACATATTACTACAAAATGAGTGTGTGTGTGTTTCCTGTACCAGAAATTTTTCGATCATGTCGCGAAATACCACATTAATCTATTTTCTATGGAAGTCATCGATGTGATAATGAATCAAAAGTGTTTCGAAAGTTTGGAAACACCGAATCAATCCAATTCAATCGATGAGGTCATGTGTGAACACGATAAGTTGAATTTCGTGCGATCCGTGTTTTTGGAACACGTATTTTCTGAAATGACACAAATGTTTCGCGCTGGCTGCGCTGCGTTGAAATGGCTCTCAAATGGTTCTGAGCGCTATGGGACTTAACATCTGTGGTCATCAGTTCCCTAGAACTTAGAACTACTTAAACCTAACTAACCTAAGGACATCACACACATCCATGCCCGAGGCAGGATTCGAACCTGCTTCCGTAGCAGTCGCGCGGTTCCGGACTGAGCGCCTAGAACCGCTAGACCACTGCGGCCGGCTGCGTTGAAATTGGCGATTTTTTTACATAGTTAGAGCCGGGTAGTTTAAGCAAGGTTAGCGCCCGACTAGATACACGAGTGAAATAGCCGTAACAGCATATCGAAGCTGATGGTCTCCAAGACAGCGTAATCAAAGTAAGCCTGCGCAATCTTGGAGCCTGAAGACGACCACAAACGTAACAGCAAGCTTGACAAACATTCATGATCAAGCTCTGTGGCAAGTGTGGGTGACCGTCTGTAGGGTAACTATACTCTTGCATTCAGACTGTTAAGGCTGCTTGAGGCGTGGTTGATTTTCTGTGGCGTTGCTGGCCATTAAAATTGCAGCGCAATGAAGATTGCATTCAGGAGACGTTAAATTGACAATGCAATGCACTACACACTTCGATATTAAAGGGATTAGCATTTCAACACCACCGCAAAAAGTAGGTATGACTAACGCCATCTCCATTTTGTATACAGGATGATGATTCAGCAGCTGCCCTACCACTGGGTTTTATGCAACCCACAACAACTTCAAATACCACGTGCAAGGTTTTCATATTCTCTCACTTGCTACGCACAAACTATTTGCCCTGCAGCATAAATGAACAGGACGTTTGTGTAGGACACCTAATGAAGTTAATTTTCCTAATGGGATACGTTTTCACCAGAGATCGAAGTTTTCGAATTATTCAAGAAACACATTAAATTTCCTACAAATAGGGACTGTTCATTTCTTCTGTAGGGCTAATAGATAGGGCTTAGTGAGCGAGAGAATACGAAAATCTCGCACATGGTTTCTGAAGGCATTGCGTATTGCGTAAAACCCGACAGTAGAGGCAGCTGAATCACCGTGTATAAGGAAAGATTACGGAGCGGAAATGTAATTTAAATCTTGGTTGTTTGTTAGACCTTGTTATGTCGTGTCTAGGAAGGAAAATATCTAGCAGCACGTGTCGGAATTCTACAGTGGTATCGTCTCTAATGACCTCGTTGTCGACGGGACGTTAAACACTAATCTCCTCCTCGTCCTCCTCTACAGTGGTAGGATTGTGGCCTGTCGGGACTGGATTATCGTTCTCGAATGTTGCTGCTCTTGTTGGTCAGGGTCCCACGACTGTCATGAGAATTCAGTATTGTTGGGTTCAGGGGGGCAGTATTCATTTACTCAACACCGTGCAGTTTCTCAGCACTCCCAAGCAACTAGCACCCGAGAGGACAGACATTATGTTAGCTCGGCCGTGCAGGATCCTTCTTTCATGGCAGTAAACGGGCTTGTTCCCAGCAGAACAGCTATTCACACAGGCTGTGCAGTGACATCTGGATCACCACGAGCTGTCAGCACGGCGACCGTTATTGCGACTACCCTTTTTTTGACACGGCGGCAGAAAAATGCTCGCTGACAGTGGTGTTCCCAAAGACACCACGGACACAGGAGTGGCACCACATCGTTTTTTCAGGTAAGTCCCATTCTGCGTACAGCATCACGATGGATGTTTCAATGTGGAGGCTGCATTGCCAGATTGAATACTCCGTCATCATCATATGATCCCAGACCTAGAGTGATCGTATGAGGTGCCATTTCGTACGCAACACGACCACATAGCAATCTGTGTGGCAGGCCTTACAATTCTGATGTGTTGCAGTGCTGTATTTTCTGACGTCTCTATGACGTTATCTTTCAACAAGAATAACACAAGACCGCATATTGTCAGTTCTGTCCTGCTCTACCTCAATTAGAGGATGTCTGACTACTGCCCGCGCCTAGCATGTTTACCAGATCGCTTACTCGTTGAAAACATCAGGTCGTCAATTACCGAGAGACTAGCGCGTGCCGGCCGCGGTGGTCTCGCGGTTCTAGGCGCTCAGTCCGGAACCGCGTGACTGCTACGGTCGCAGGTTCGAATCCTGCCTCGGACATGGATGTGTGTGATGTCCTTAGGTTAGTTAGGTTTAAGTAGTTCTAAGTTCTAGGGGACTGATGACCACAGATGTTAAGTCCCATAGTGCTCAGAGCCATTTGAACCATTTTTAGACTAGCGCGTACCATTCTGCAACCACTACGATTTAGGAATTCTTACACAGAGTTGAAGCAGCCTGGAATGACACACCCACATCTGTTATCCAAGCTCAGGGCCACTCGACGTTCAGCCGTGTTAGAGCCTTGTTGCTTTACCAGTGTATACTGTGTGTACACCATACAGATTTAATCCTGTATCCTTCCTGCTCTAGAGAATGTAATGGGTATAAGTTGAGATATTTTTATATGTGGTACCACCTTATTATGTAAATACACCATTGTGTTGGTTGTTTTTTCTCTGCGTCGAACAGTCTTGCCACAGACACGTCACAAACTTTATGACCTGATGTTTTCTGCATGGCCGTAACTACACCACTAAATGGACTACGTCTGTCAGTGTACACTAACCGTTTTGCGTTGACGTGTCCACACTTCAGTCCTTGACCTGCTGCCCAGAGGAAAATAATCATTAGTGGCTTCCTCTTACCACATGTCCTTAGTGGTACTAACCAACCAGAAAACATGCCACCCCTAATAGCTACAACTAGAGACCGGATTATAAATATTTGCATGTTGCATATGCATTTGCATATTCAACTCCTTTTAACCGGTTATTGCATTTTTTAAACTAAAAACGAGCGACGATGCATATTTTCGCTCTATGTTTACAATGTTTTAAAAATATAGCTCGATCTAGTTTTGATGTCTCACAGATTGACCACGACCTAGAATGCTAACCTAGAGGTCACGGTCTGTAGAAATCATGACAGAAGAGGAACAGGAACAGGCAGACACAGTCAATGCTCTTGCGCCTGCTCCCCGGTTAATCCCCTCCGCTGTTATACCGTAAGCGTCGGCAACAATTAAAACTGTGCATGCTTTTAGTCGCACGTCCATTCTGTTAGTTCAGCTGTCTATTTACTTATGCACAGTTGAACGTTTCTACGACGTGTTGTACGTCATGCAGCCCGAATAAAGAAACGTCATTCCGTGGATAGCCGACCATCCTGGAACATTCACATATGACGGAATTGTTTCGTGCAAAAAATTTTCAAATAGACCAGCATGTCTAGACAAGGCAGGAACGCAGAAGAAATGACCACGACAACAACTTCTGACAACAGCAAGTTGCAGTAGCAGGGATTTGTCCAAAGGTAACCAAAAAAGTTGGTTTAAGATGGATCTATGTGAAGCATTTATTGCAAGAAATATTCCTCTTCATAAACTTACAAACCATATCCTCAAAGGCTTTCTGCGCAAATATTGCTTAAATCAAAATACACCAGATGAATGAACATTGCGTAAAAATTACTTACCGACAATTTACGTAAATGTACTGTAAGAAATACGCAATGAGCCGGCCGCGGTAGTCTCGCGGTTCTAGGCGCGCAGTCCGGAACCGCGTGACTGGTACGGTCGCAGGTTCGAATCCTGCCTCGGGCATGGATGTGTGTGATGTCCTTAGGTTAGTTAGGTTTAAGTAGTTCTAAGTTCTAGGGGACTGATGACCACAGATGTTAAGTCCCATAGTGCTCAGAGCCATTTGAACCAAATACGCAATAAACTCAAAAAAATGGTTCAAATGGCTCTGAGCACTATGGGACTTAACATTGGAGGTCATCAGTCCCCTAGAAATTAGAACTACTTAAACCTAACTAACCTAAGGACATCACACTTCCATGCCCGAGGCAGGATTCGAACCTGCGACCGTAGCAGTCACGCGGTTCCAGACTGAAGCGCCTAGAACCGCTCGGCTACAAACCCGGCCAATGAACTCAAGGACAGCATTATCTGGATTTCGGTTGACGAAAATAGAGATACTTTTGACCGTTACATTGCAAATTTCATTGTTGGCGCTTTAAAAGAAGAGCTCTCTTCTTCTATTTAGCAGCCTGCAAAGAACTTGAAAAAGTAAATCATTCTACGATCGCCAGATTTGTGAATGAGGGTATTAGAAAAATATTTAGAGAATCTTCTTCAGATGAAAGGGTGTATGTGTTTATTTCAAATGCTGCTCCCTATATGATCAAAACAGGAAAAGCCCTCTAGTATTTTATCCCAATTTGATTCATGTGATGTTCTTTGCTCATGGAGTACATTGCCTTGCTGAAGAACTATGTTCCAGCTGAAGAACTATGTTACACGCTTGTGAATGTAAATAACCTGATTTCATCCACAAAGAAAGTGTTCATTAAGGCTCTTGCTCGCATCAAGACCTACCAAGAGAAACTGCCAAATGTGCCTTTACTTCCTGAACCAGTGTTAACTCGTTGGGGTACGTGTGTCGAATCTGTGTTGTTTTACAATGAACATTTCTAGGCCATTAGAGGGGTAGTATACGACTTCGATAGCTTTGGCAGTGCAACGAATCTTTTAGTGATGCCGGTATTAAAAAAGACATTGCTGTGACTGGCACTCATTTTTCCCATATACCTGCAAATATTGGTTCAAATGGTTCTAAGCACTATGGGATTTAACATCTGAGGCCATCAGTCCCCTAGAACTTAGAAGTATTTAAACACAACTAACCTAAGGACATCACACACATCCATGCCCGAGGAAAGATTCGAACCTGCGACCGTAACAGCAGCGCGGTTCCCGACTGAAGCGCCTAGAACCGCTCGGCCACAGCGGCCGGTCTGCAAGTATTAAAAATCTCGAAACCTTAGATTTGACGTTGAATGAATCTATTCAGTTAATGAAAAAATTATTTTAGTGAACTCCTCATTGGCGGAGGTATTCCCAAGAAAACACAAGAAGAGTTTGAAAACATTTTAAACGATAACCCAGGCTTTTGAACCCTTGTGCCGAATTGATAGTTTTATTAATCGAACGGGTGAACTTTTTACCAGAAACAATAAGTGCTAACATAGCACCCAAATTCAAATACTGCACTGTTACGTCAGTTGATGTAGAACGGTCGTTTTCGGCTTATAAAAATGTTTTGTGTGATCGAAGACAGACACATACTACCGAACGTCTGGAACAGTACTTGGTCGTTTATGTTTACAATAGTGGAAAAATATAAGATAAATTGTAAATGATACGTTGGTCCTATAGTATTAATTAACAGTTATTGCTGTTAAAAAAAAACCTCATGATTGTGTGTTGTTTCTTTAAATAAAATCTTAGAGACAATCAACCACGGGGAGCTGCCGTAGTGAAGTAGTTGGCCTCTAGATGGCCTCAGCGTTGCAGATGGGAACCGTCGTAAGCAACACACACCATATAACTGATTGTAAGGCTACATCTTCATGCAAATGAATAAATATAATTGAAATTTTGCTGTTCATGCTTTTTTTCTGAATTTTTTATAGAGCTTTCCAGTACTGTAACGCCTTGTCACGACAGCTTACATAAATAATGTCAGTGACATTCACGTAATATCGCCAGCAATTGTGGATCAACTGATCAATGATATGAAGATGTGCGAACAAAATTTCAAACTACAGGAATTGCCGAATTTTAAAATCCGGTTTGCTCCCGCGCCCTTGAAAGTTGGAAGTTATCAAGAGCGTATGATTAGAATTTTGAATAATAGCAACATTTTGGCATGTGAATATATTTGCTTCATAGTGTAAGTACACCGTTTTGACGGGCCGAATGCCCTAACCAAGATGATTGAAAAATGAAGTTGCTGTTCCGTTATTGAAATAGCTCTTCTGTTGGCAATGCAGGTGCGTAAAAAGAACCGCATTCTGTTTCTAGCTTCATTACTCAGTCAGGTTAGGGGAGTCGAACTAGCTCCCAACAATGCTGTGGTAAGTGCTATGTCACTGTGTTCTGTAGGCGCTTTCGACTTTCGAGATTATCACGGAAGCCTGACAAGCCGTAGTTAGTGCTTGCGGCTTTCGAATGCAACAGTCATGCTGTGTATCACAATGGAGACATTTCGCAACAGTGAAAAAGTCGCGCGTGAGCCGAGAGCAGCAGGGGGTGCTCATCTCTTCGGTGTAAATAGTAGATTTTGATGTCTATGTCTTCTGCATATAATAATGAGATAGGGACCAGGTCCCATTAAATGGCGCTGTAAGTTGTATACAAGACAAGAACACCGCCTCACGATAAAGAAAACTGGTCAAGATTTGTCCAGTGAAATTAGTGTAACAAGTTCATCCTGTTTTTTCATTCGGTTAGGAAAGGTGCTGAACAAAGTTTTATAAGTAAGAATACAACTTGTATTCATTAGAATTTTTATTGATTGTGCTCTTCTCTTTCTAGCAAACAGACGCTACACAGCAGTCAGATTTTTGTAATTTTTTAAATATAATTTATGGTACGTGAAGTTCAGAACTCAAATATACATGTCCCAAAGCAATTAGAGAAAGTTTTCAAAAATACTCCAGAGAATCATGACGTTTTAATATGCTACACTAAGGTGGTGTTCTTTCCACAAGGAGCGTGCGAATGTCGTAGGTTGCTTCCCTGACGCTTGAGGGGGGTCTGATTTCGAAACCCAGCGAATTCAAATTTTTAAACAAAGGTGCATATTCTACGAGCATTTACATTCAGCTTAAAATAGAAAAAGACAGAAAAAATTAATTTATAATTTTTAAGTATACAATCTTGATTAACAATCTTTTATAAGAGATCGGCAAATACGAATTTTTGTTTGCAGTGAAAACTGGATTTCTGTGTGCGGTATATAATTAGAAATATGAAGACGTTTATTTCTCATTGAGATGACAGTTAGATGTGTTACTTGGCTTATATTTGATGAATTCTCTTTGTGCGTAAATTTTTTGGACTGTTAGCATAGTATAGGCTACAGCGTAATGTAATTTTTTAGTCTGTATTTTTGTTGGAGTTTGTAAGTCATTAAGTGATCAGCGAATGTGGAATGTGCGCTGTGGTTTTTCAGGGATATGAGGCGCTCGGAATACCTCGTTTTGTTTTTCTGTTACATCGTACAGTCTGTGGACATACACTGTTTCCTTTGTTGTTGTGAAGTCTTTGTACCTCTATTGTACTGTCGTATGGTATTCTAACTGAAGTCCCTGTTCAACCTGTTCCCTGTTGTGTTCACTAGTACGTGTAGTGCGTGTCGATGAAAAATTGACAGAAATGGTAATACAGGTGATTACTCTATGTACAGGTTGCCCATACCTTACATTAATATTACGGCGTCGATTCCAATTAAATTTGCCAAATAAGCACAAGTCGAAAGTGGACTATTGCAAAGGTACGGCCATAAAATGACAAACATCATTGAGCGCGTGGACGTCTGTGAATCCATTAGTTCATACAACTAATAGTTCATTTGCTAACGCGCTCATATACTGATGACTAGTTCAGTTAGACTAATTAAGCCAAAGTCTAAAATGGGAAACATTCAGATACGTTGAACCACCCAGCTGCTGCGGCGCACAATATTCGAATGATTTGTAGTTATAATCCGAAGTCGGGAAGTCTGCGTAATTTGGTGATGCGTTCCTGAAGACGGTTGTCAGTGATAGGGAAAACTGTGGAACGACCGAGCGTCTGTGACCCCAGGATACATTTAGGCGTGCAGGCGTTGAGTTTGGCCGCGATCCGAGGACAACCCGATGGAAGCCGAAGCTGGTAGCAGCAACAGCGAAGCGCGACGACGCGCGAGCTAACGACCTCGGGACGTGTGGCATGGCGCGCTTTCTCGCAGGTGATTGTCCGGGATGGCGCGGCCACGTGTTACGGCACGGACAGCACTGCCAAATCTGTATGCGCGTGTCGCCACACTCGACTCACAGTGGGTATGGCGTTTTCTCAGCAAGCATACAAGCAGCGCTGAGCTCTGGCTTGTCGGTGTAAGCTATAGGAATCATTTCTAAGTCGCAAGGTACATTCAAATAGTATGCCTCTAAATTATACTATCCCAGGGATGTGGGAGGATCGGCGAATAGACCTACGTATATACTCCGCAATGTCGGAGGATAAATAATACTGATATTATCGATTTTCTCTGCTTTTCCATTTGCCTACTGGTCTAGGGAAAGGTTATTAAAATTATTCTTGCTACACTACTTTCCATTAAAATAGCTACACCACGAAAATGACGTGCTACAGACGCGAAATTTAACCGACAGGAGGAAGATGCTGTGATATGCAAATGATTAGCTTTTCAGAGCATTCACGCAAGGTTGGCGCCGGTGGCGATACCTACAACGTGCTGACATGAGGAAAGATTCCAACCGATTTCTCATACACAAACAGCAGTTGACCTTGTTGTTCAAAAATGGTTCAAATGGCTCTGAGAACTATGGGACTTAACATCTGTGGTCATCAGTTCCCTAGAACTTAGAACTACTTAAACCTAACTAACCTAAGGACATCACAACCATCCATGCCCGAGGCAGAATTCGAACCTGCGACCGTAGCAGTCCCGCGGTTCCGGGCTGAGCGCCTAGAACCGCGAGACATACTTGAAAATATTTTACTCACTGTTAAAGTTCACATTTTATAAACTGACTACAATATGCGTCTTTTCAACATGACGTCCAAGACTTCACTCCCTAATGAGCGCTTACGCGCCCAAAAATCAGAGATACAAGTACGTCAAAGATCATAGCGACAAAAGAAAGAATTCACATAAGAATAATATCATTGCAATATAAACATATCAATGTATCAAACTACCTCTACATTAATGAAATCAAATTTGAATGTTGTCTCATAAATACGTTAACTACTTAACAGAATCTCAGTAGAATACTGCTGGTATCGAGAGGTTGAGGTGAGGTGCCGTAATGGTTACGTAATTTAAGTACCATTACAAAGACAACAACCAACCAACGAACAGTTCGACGACGTTTGCAGCAGCATGGACTATCAGCTCGGAGACCGTGGCTGCGGTTACCCTTGGCGCTGCATCACAGTCACGAGCGCCTGCGATGGTGTACTCAACGACGAACCTGGGTGCACGAATGGCAAAACGTCATTTTTTTCGGATGAATCCAGGTTCTGTTTACAGCATCATGGTGGTCGCAACCGTGTTTGGCGACATCGCGGTGAACGCACATTGGAAGCGTGTGTTCGTCATCGCCATACTGGCGTATCACCCGGCGTGATGGTATGGGTGCCATTGGTTACACGTCTCGGTCATCTGTTGTTCGCATTGACGGCACTTTGAATAGTGGACGTTACATTTGAGATGTGTTACGACCCGTGGCTCTACCCTTCATTCGATCCCTGCAAAACCCTACATTTCAGCAGGATAATCCACGACCGCATGTTGCAGGTGCTGTACGGGCCTTTCTGGATACAGAAAGTGTTAGACAGCTGACCTGGCCAGCACATTCTCCAGACTTCTCACCAATTGAAAACGTCTGGTCAGTGGTGGCCGGACAACTGGCTCGTCACAATACGCCAGTCACTACTCTTGATGAACTGTGGTATCGTGTTGAAGCTGCATGGGCAGCTGTACCTGTACACGCCATTCAAACTCTTGACTCAATGCCCAGGCGTATCAAGGCCGTTATTACGGCCAGAGGTGGTTGTCCTGGGTACTGATTTCTCAGGATCTATACACCCAAACTGCGTGAAAATGTAATCACATGTCAATTCTAGTATAATATATTTGTCCAATGAATACCCGTTTATCATCTGCATTTCTTTTTGGTGTATCAATTTTAATGGCCAGCAGTGTACTATGCTATGGTCTTCTGTTTCGTACCCGTCTAGAGGGGGGGATTCGATGTGGGCTCGTCATTGACCCAGTGAATCACGATCATTTATAGTCAGGTGGCAAAAGTAACAGGACACATCTTGATATCGTGTCGGACCTCTTTATGCCCGGCATAGTGCAGCAAGTCGACGTTCTCTCCTGAGCTCGCGTCTGCTCTTATGTGGGAGCCCTTTAGTACTCCACACTCGCTGCAATCAATTGATCATTGAAGACGCCTAGCCATTCGCGTTGTGACTGGCGGCAGATCAAAACGGTGAGATCTGACGCGCACCCACCACGAGTCGTCTTTTAGCCGAGAAAATGAATGACGTAACAGAGGTTACGGGTTTTATACCGGACTACGCTATGTCATAATATCGATAAGTCGAGTTCGGTTAAGCGATATACTTAATCGATATTTGTCCAGAAAATATATCCGTAACATTGATATTTTGAGGCAGTATAATCAGATAATATTGTTATAATCATTTAACTCGTAATACAGAAAACTCAACTCTACTTCCTTTGAAATATTTACAACACACGGTATAGCGTGTACTTGAGTGATTTATTCTGTTTTTTTTTGTATGTGTAGTATAATATTTTTCATTTTTTTCCAAAGATTTCTCTACGTATAAAATAATGTGTAATTAAATTTGGTTTTTCCTAAATTTTTCATTAATTCATGAAACTCACCCCTCACAGTTTTAAATAACTCGTGCAGTCATAATTGAACTGAACTTAAAAACTAAATTTTTGGCACTTATAGATCGAAATGTCGATTCTTGAATGAGTGAAGTGTCGAATTGGATGCTTAATACAGAGATATTCGCTAATATCGATATTCATCTCTCGATGTCCCATAAAGGCTTAACTGGAGTTGTATAACTCCCGAAGATTACTTACTGTAGTTTTCTTTGTAGCCTTGGTCCGTTAAGGTCCTGCCTGCGTTACCTGTACCTTAGGTGTGTTGTAAATTTGTCGTGCGTTACCTTATAACGTTCGCTTTCTTTACGTATGCGACCAGTCTCTTACTGGATTCCCCTGAAAACCTGGAACGCTGAATCGTGTAGAAAATGAGTGAAGATGTAAAAAAATGAATGTGTAAAAGAAAATTTTTGTTGTACGGAGTTATTCTCCTGTGTGTTACGTAAAAATAAACTATATTTATAGCAACAGTGAGACTGTCAGTAGTTAATTCAGGTTTTATTCGAAAATTGTTGCTTTGTTACGTTAGGGATGTTGTAATAAAAATAAAGAAAACTATACACGTTTATCATATAGCGCTAGAAAACGCAATTTCCTAAACAAAGTAAAGTTAAAAAAACGCACAACGAAAACAAACCAGAAGTCGCTTCTGTACTTCGTAGTTGTTTCTGTCATCAATAATCAACTTTCGCAGTTATCACTAATACAGGAAATTCTTGCCTTTGATCGTGATGACGAACTGTCTGTTGACCACAAAATAACAACAATAGTTAAACAGTTTTTTTATGTTTCTGAATTAAACTGTACTTGCATCAAAAGTAATTACTTTGGTTACATAAAAGCGCAGAAGTTACGCCAACTAATCTTCATTATTTATAAAATGTAGTTTATATTTTTGTAACCATGTAAAATACGCACACTGAACGACGTACGGTTATAATTATATGTAAAGCAAACAAAAAACCGAAGAGAAGCCGTCGGCTCTCTGTTTCCCTTTTACACATTCATTTATTTATCTTCCACTACCAATGCTATCAGTACTATCGATAATCCTACCATTAACTACGTGATTTGTATAGTGTATCAAAACTGCTGAATTCTAGTGCTGGTAGAATGCCACTCTAGCGTTAACACTGCAAAGACTCGCCGTATGCAGGGACCCTGGTACGAAGACACGAGACCGCCAGTTGGCCGCCGGCCGGCGAGTCTTGTGAGCGTGGCTCCGGCTGCTGACCGTGGCGCTGGCCAGATGCCCCACTACACAGCGCCCACGCAGCTCCAGCCGGCAATCTGTGCATGACTGATGACATCACCGGCGCTTATTCCCTGCAGCTAACAGGGGCACGTAGGGTGGGAGTGGGGCCGTAGGGGAAAAAGGAAAAGGAAAGGAGCGTGCCGCCGGCGCGGCGCGGCGCCTTGGCACACTCACAAGTCGGACGTGACTCGTCTGGTGAAAACATCGCCGATCGCGTTTCGCAGGTCACCCAGACGCGCGTCACTCAGCCCTGTTTTCCTGCAGCCCAGTTACAAAAAGCACGTTCCGCAGTTGGTCAGCGCCTTAGATTCGGTATATTCGTGGAAAACTCTGGTCGAGACCGCGCCTTTAGTTGTTCCCTTCCGACAGAATAATAGACCGAAATTACAGTGACGACACCCAATGGGGAAAACAACAGATCGACGAAACACTGTGTCATGCACAAATATGGTCGTTCAGAGAGAGCCAATGGTCGTACAGAGACAGACAGACAGAAAGCGCACAGAAGCTGCCAAGTTACCTGTGCGAAGAGTAATTCATGTTTCAGTATGTTCCAAGCTAATCTACCTGAATAGTTCTCAGACACATGTGTTTAATGCTAGAAAAGATTGCTTTGTAGTTTCATGATCGTTTACAATATGAAAACCTGCATAGATACACGCGCGTAGCTCGACCGCACTCCACCAAAAACATCTCAAGACGATGTTCGGGGATATTTCATGAGCATTTTGGTGAAAAGGACCACTGGGTGACCATCGGCCCTGGGCCAATGGGCCGGCCGGAGTGGCAGAGCGGTTCTAGGCGCTTCAGTCTGGAACCGCGCGACCGCTACGGTCGCAGGTTCGATCTCTTCCTCGGGCATGGATGTGTGTAATGTCCTTAGGTTAGTTAGTTAGGTTTAAGTAGTTTTAGGTTCTAGGGGACTGATGACCTCAGCATTTGAGTCCCATAGTGCTCAGAGCCAGTTGAACCATTTGGGCCAGTGTTCTCCGGCAACAGACACAGCGAAATAATGCAGTTGTGACTGATACGATTTATTTCTCCCGCTACCCTAATGAACAGTGAAAAGGCCTGCAATAGGCAACCACCAAACGTACAACACAAAATAGAGAGTAAAACTGGGTTTTCACAGGCATCAAGTAAATCCACGTGCATCCACCACTCGCATAAGTCACCTTACATGCAGAAACACCCAACTTGCACACAGTCATGCCAACTTGCGCTTAAGTTAACGAAGGAAAGTTAAAAGATGTTTAAATTTCTTACAAGGTGGCGCTTCCCCCACTATCGCCCACGAGCGCCAGCGACTGTTGCAAGGTGATTTTACTCTCATTCTACTTCTGGTTCGTTCGACAGAGTAGATCTTGACACGTTTGTTTATGTACGTGAAAAGTTAGGGTTATGCCAAAATAATAGCCTCAGTCTTCAACTAAGTAAATAAATACTTCGTAAACTGCTAAGTGATCTTAAACCGTGTGAGAACGTGAACTTGTTGAGGTTGATATCGTACGACAGCCAATATTGTAGAGGAACTTTTTATTTTAAGATAATGATTATTTTCCCTTTAGTCACTGAGTGTAAATATTGGAGAGGAATGGAAAGTTATTAGAGGTTTTAGAGATTTAAAACTACTCCTGATCCTCGTTAGGATCCTGTGTTAACTTAGCTTTGTTCGTCTTGGCGTTCCCATTCAGTAATAACTGTTCTGCACAGTACACTGAGATGACAAAAGTCATGGGAAAGCGATATGGACATATACAGATGGCTGTACTCTCGCGAACTCAAGGTAGAGAAGGGCATTACATTGGCGGAGCTGTCATTTTCAAAATATGGCTCTGAGCACTGTGGGACTTAACATCTGAGTTCATCAGTCCCTTAGAACTCAGAACTACTTAAACCTAACTAACCTAAGGACACCACACACATCCATGCCCGAGGCAGGATTCGAACCTGCGACCGTAGCGGTTGCGCGGTTCCAAACTTCAGCGCCTAGAACCGCTCGGCCACATCGGCCGTCTCTTTCGTAATAACAACTACAAAAATATGGTGCTAAACTTCATATGTACTCATCACATTCTTCTGCACCTGTCACATATCCTTGAGACACAGCTCTCACACTTCGCTATAGGAAAGATGTCACTGTTCTCGAAGAAAGAAAATGATACCAAATATGCTGAACGTATCTTTGGAGATCTCCTGGGAGACAAACTTTTTGTTTTTTCTTAATATTAGTACAATGTACATAATCACGACTATTGCTTTGATTTCGTGGTTTCATTCATCATAACAACAGTTTTCAGATCACATTACAACTAAGGCAGTATATTAACGAATTATTGTTTTTTCCCCCAAATACATATGACGTCAAGATAGACGTATGGATCTGAAAGGGGACACGTCCTTCTTTGTGTAGATTCTCCTGCTGCGTCCGACTAGTTTGTGTAGCAGTGAAGCAGAAACCTTTATGGTGAGATGACGGAGAAGTAGCAAAGAACAGATAAAACGTATTTTATCAGTCTGCCGGCACCGAGTCTTATTTGAACTTCTCTCTTGGTTTCTCGACCACCTTTCCGCTCTACTTAGCCGACGCTGCGTCCATTGTTCTTATCTCTTGCGGCAGACTTTTGGGTCTAGTCGGTCTTTCCACTTCGTCTCCTTCAGCATAACCACTTTCATTACTGTTCCCTCTTCGTTTACTCCCCATCTCTGGAGTACTGAAACTGACTCTTTGCCGTACAAAAGTACTCGTATCAGTGATCTTACAGCTCTCCCTTCCACCCTAAATTAAGTTATCAACAACGTGCACCTTTTCACAAAACCCGATTTGTAGGTATCCTCAACAAAGCTCGGTACGTGTCTTACCGGTAGTTATAATTATACGTAGCTTTAGCATCTTACCTCATAGCGTGACATACATGTACTGTAGCCCTCAAACAGTGCGATAAAGAGTCTTACATTTGGAGTCTGACAAGTGTATTTCGCCCCGTTTTCGACAGTTTGTCATGCTTTCAGCAATGGATTGCGTTATGAGGTTCCGAACCCGCTCCTTATCTACGTCTACATCTATACTATGCAAACCATTGTGAAACGCATGGTAGAGGGTACTGTCCGTTGTAGCAGTTATTGTGGATCCTTCCCATTCTATTTGTGTATGGAACGCGGAAACTATGATAGCGTAAATGCCTATGTACCCGTTGTAATTGACGTAATCTTGTCTTTGCGATCCCTACGGGAGCGTTACGCAGACGGTTGTACTATATTCGTAGATTCCCCTCTGAATGTTAGTTCTTGAACCTTTTCAAGTAGCCTTATGCGGAATAATTGATATCTATTTTGAAGCGCCTGACAAATTTTTTTTAGTATCTCCGTGAAGCGCGCCCATGGGCTCAACAGACCTCTGGCCATTCATGCTGCTCTTCTTTGTATGCATTCCGTATCTCCCATTAGCCCAATTTCGTAAGGATTCCACACATTTGGTTGCACGAGTAGTTTGTAAGCAGTTTCCTATGTAGGCTAAGTGCATTTAGCCAAAACCAATAACGTGAAGTCTGCCACGTGCTTTACCTACTACTGAAGATGTGTAATTCCATTTTATATCCTTACAAATTGTTACACCGACATATTTATTGAGCTGGTTAATTCCAGTTCTGACGTACTGACGCTGTGATATGGAATTCCAGGCTTTTTCGTTTTTTAAGTGCACAATTTTAGACTTCTTAACATTAAAAGCGAGTTGCCAATCTTTGCAATATTTCAGATTCTTATCAACATTGGAAAATAATTCTTCACTTTTTTCAGACATTAATTCAGTATACATGATGATATCATCATCTGCAAACAGTCTGAGGTTGGTTGCTATTAATATTCTCTGCCAGGTCGGTAATGTACAAAATGAACAGCAAGAGTCCATGCTCTCTTCGGTGGGGCACCCTTGAAAATACTTTTACGTTTTTCGAAGATTCATCATCCAAGATAACATATTACGTTATTCCTAACCAGAAATTCTCAGTCCTTATGTACGCACAGCAAGTGAAGACGGAAACAAATTACGTGATTGATAGTGGATGCCTATAGACTCATCTCTCCGGTATGTCATATTGGCGTTTTTCTTTCGCTAGAAGTCAGCATTTTGATAGATCATTGAGCCTTTTGTGCAGCCTGTAAAAACCTGCACTCCGTGAAGCTACCTGTTTTGCTCTTTTTAGACAGCAGCCTCAGTACCTGTCTAACACTCGACGTTCTTTGGAAGACTCGATAGATTGTTGGGTGGTTGAGCACAAAGGCTTTTCTTTCCTGTTGCGTCGCACACTGCTGCTCCAGCTTAAATTATTCTCGTCAATCTGCATTACACTTTCAGTAAGAGCACACATAGGACGACAGGTTCTGTTTCAAATTATTCCCCATTTGCCTGAGAGAAGAACGCTATTCATGAAACATATGTAGCTGATGAACAATTAGGTTGTGAACGTGACATGTACTGTAAAACTTGGTTAAGTTGGGTCCGAAAAACAGAGTGGTTAGAATTAAACTTCCACCACTTCAGAAGGCCCTCATGAAAAACGAGTCATCGTCAGACAGTGAAATTTTGTGGAAACATTTGTAAGGACATTCGGAAGAGAAATAACGAATAAATCGTTGATGAAACACGTTTCAATTTCCACATGAGAGGCTAATAACATTTGTTAATTGCCTATCATGTTTACGTTCCATTTTACAAAGGATGCTCGATGTGAAAACCATCTGCATCCACGACAGTTTGTGGGAATACCATTTTACTGTAGTTCTCAGTGCTTTTCGAACTTTCGACCATAGAATGTTCAGCTATCGTGACACAGCTCATGCATGCTTGAAGATCGTACATTGCATTGAGCATTCTTAGCCATAGCGACAGCAACAATTTGTGGCACAATTGGCTGTCGGCCTCTCCCGGGAACAATTCCCAAATCGCAAGTTAAGTTGAATTTCGGAATCATGTTCTTTACCCCCAGCGCGGAAAGAGGACCTCTCCGTATCCTTGTAATATGTCGACACTCCCGAAGTTTCTGTTTTCTTGACAAAACAGCTGCTCGCGCTGTCCAGGCCATCTTGACACTATCTGCAGCTGTAGTGCACGCTTATGCATGTGTTCCAACCCTATGTCGCCGTAGCAGTAGCGCCGCTCGACGGCAAGCCATGACACTAACACTACTAACAAAGCAAATCCCGCAGCGCACAGTCTGGAGTGCCGGGAACAGCTCGACATTTCATTGAGTATTGCGGTTTGGCATTTTTCGGTCGGCACAGGTTTCTTCATTTCGGCGGAACCGCGGTGTCAGCGCTGTTCACCCTCTTCGCTATTTTTTTGTGGTGTGAAGGAACGACTTTGGCATACCCATTGTCTGTCTGCACTAAAAGAGACAGTCGAGCGGTCGTCGTCACAAGCCTATAAAAATGAGTAGGAATGACGGAGGGGGATGAGAATGTTCAGTATACATTATGCAGTCACGTAAGCGGCAAGTACTCCAAATTTGATATGAATCAACATTAAAATACAATGCTGAAAGAATTTAAAGATTTAGTTAACAGTGAAAGGACAAAAAATTGCAACGATCGACAGACGGGGTTCTTTGTTCTGTATATCAAGAAATTATTTTTCTTAAATTTGCAGATATGGGGCACGTGAAGAAATTGGTAGTAAAAGTAGTGAAATTTCTGAAGTTGTACGCATTATTCCACTGTTAATTGCAAGGGCATGACGACTTTATATATTACTACGCCAAGTACGTTGGTTAAGTCGAGGGAAATGCCTGGGACGATTTTTCAATTTAAGACCGCTGTTGTTGAATTTATGAATGAAACCTGAGTGCGGGGACGAAAACCCCGAATGCATTTAAGTGAATTTTACGGCACACTGCTTACAGTAAGACACCGCAAGCTGAGAAACAACTTCTGTCTGATTTGGTGGGGATTCATTTAAAAAAGGCATCGCGTTGTAGAAAGGTCACATTGCGACAAACACAGTGCAATTCTGGTTCAAAAATGACTCTGAGCACTATGGGACTTAACATCTTAGGTCATCAGCCCCCTAGAACATAGAACTACTTAAACCTAACTAACCTAACGACGTCACACACCCATGCCCGAGGCAGGATTCGAACCTGCGACCGTAGAAGTCCCGCGGTTCCGGACTGCAGCGGTTTAGAACCGCACGGCCACCGCGGCCGGCACAGTGCAATTATCCAAAGTCACTGGCGCTAAATAAAACGCGATGTTTGAAGAATTCATTGTGGCCGCAAAAGAATTGCAAGGACAATTTCCTAAGCATTTTGAAGGACTCCCAGTTTTACACCTGTTTTCGAGACCCTTTTCTATTTCTGTTTAAAGCACTGCAGAGCATGTGCAGAAGTAACTCACTGATCTACAAAGTAATTCCTGTTTTAAAGACAAATCCTTTTAATGTTAAAATTGCGCAGGACATCTGCATTGCGTACCTCAGTAGATTTCCAAATGTCCACAATGAAGTTGCAAAAGTGCTACAATATTTCGATCGACATATGTATGTGAAAGACCTTTTTTTTCGATTATGAAACTAAATAAATCACGATTAGATGGCAACGTGAATGAGAAAAGCTATGAATTTGTCTGCATGTGTCCGTATCCTGACAGTTTATGCCAAACAAAATACTATTATGTCTTCAGTGCGTCAAAAATAAATAATATTGAAAATATGTTCAGTTTTTGATCTACAGTATGTTGATGAGAAATGTGAAATACAAAACCAAGTAGTATGCAGTGCAATGCGTTGCCATTTAAATGCCGGCCGCGGTGGTCGTGCGGTTCTAGCGCTGCAGTTCGGAACCGCGGGACTGCTACGGTCGCAGGTTCGAATCCTGCCTCGGGCATGGATGTGTGTGATGTCCTTAGGTTAGTTAGGTTTAAGTAGTTCTAAGTTCTAGGGGACTGATGACATAAGATGTTAAGTCCCATAGTGCTCAGAGCCATTTGAACCCTTTTTTTTTGGCATTTAAATGCTGCACGTTTGTGATTTCCCCTTCTTCCCCAGCGGAGACATGGCTTAGCCACAGCCTGGGGGATGTTGCCAGAATGATATTTTCACTCTGCAGCGGAGTGTGCGCTGATATGAAACTTCCTGGCAGATTAAAACTGTGTGCCCGACCGTGACTCGAACTCGGCACCTTTGCCTTTCGCGGGCAAGTGCTCTATCAGTTTTAATCTGCCAGGAAGTTTCATATCAGCGCACACTCCGCTGCAGAGAGAAGATCTCATTCTGGAAACATCCCCCAGGCTGTGGCTAAGCCATGTCTCCGCTATATCCTTTCTTCCAGGAGTGCTAGTTCTGCATGGTTCGCAGGAGAGCTTCTGTAAAGTTTGGAAGGTAGGAGACGAGATACTGGCAGAAGTAAAGCTGTGAGTACCGGGCGTGAGTCCTGCTTCGGTGGCTCAGATGGTAGAGCACTTGCCCGCGAAAGGCAAAGGTCCCGAGTTCGAGTCTCGGTCGGGCACACAGTTTTAATCTGCCAGGAAGTTTCATATCAGCGCACATTCCGCTGCAGAGTGAAAATCTCGTTCTGGAAACACACGCAATAATCATCGATGGTCATGGGAAAATACACACGCTTCAGTGGATACCAATCTCCAAATTCGTTTTGCCATAAATGTTTGGTGTGGCATGATCGGTAACCTTTTGATAGGTCCATTTATTATCAATCAGCGGTTGACGGGAGAGAGGTACGTACATTTTTTGGAAAATTCATTTGTGGACCTATGGGAAGGCGTTCCTTTAGCCAAGCGAACTGGAATGTACTTTCAACATGACGGTGCCCCTCCACAAAGTTACCTTACGTGCGAGGGACCATCTCAACCGCACCTACCCTAACCGCTGGTTTGGCCGTGGCGGTGCTATTAACTTTCCTCCAAGATCACCTTACCTTACACCTTTAGATTTCTGTTTATGGGGTTGGATGATATCAAAGGTGCACGAAGTGAAGGTGAATACACGAGATGAACTGCTCCGTCGCATCATGGACGCTGCTGAATTGATTAGGCACCAAACACAGGCAACACATGTTATCGCTAGAGCGCAAAAGTGCATTGACGTTCATGGTGGGGTATTCGAACCTTCTCTGTGAACTGTGCGATAAGTGTTAAAGCCGTTTGTAAAAGACGTGGTACATCTTTTTCAACTGAATACATGTAACATGCATGTTGTAACGCATTATGTACTAAACGCAAAGTAAATAAACATAATGTGAAAATGTGTAACATAACTGTAGTTCTCTGTAACATTGTTTTCTAGAAAATCACGTTACGGTCCAGTTATATTGCGTATACGTTCACGTTGTCCACATCAGTTTTCCAAAATTAAAGTTCCTTTCAATCCCCATACCTCTCTAACGAATCATTTACGGACCTATGTTCACATAACATTCTTTGTTCAGTACTACTTATACTATCACTGTGTAAAAGCCGGCCGGAATGGCCGAGCGGTTCTAGGCGCTACAGTCTGGAACCGCGCGACGCTACGGTCGCAGGTTCGAATCCTGCCTCGGGCATGGATGTGTCTGATGTCCTTAGGCTAGTTAGGTTTAAGTAGTTCTAAGTTCTAGAGGACTGATCACCTCAGATGTTAAGTCCCATAGTACTCAGAGCCTTTTGAACTGTGTAAAATATTGACCTTTCCTCCCCAAACACCCTGTATATTGCGTTTTCTTGCGATCTGAAGAATTTTGAGAGAGGTTATCAGTAAAAATAAATAAACGTGGGCTGTGCATATCATGTGGGTAGTGTAAAACGTTTGTGAGCAGCAGCGTCATCAGCTTGGTCATGTACAGACCAGACAGGCTAGTCAGTTAGGCAGACGCTGCGTGACCGCCCAAGACATCTCTCCTCTGGTGGTCCCCGTGACCAACTGCCCCTCAGGGGGTCCTGTGGCAACAGAAGACATTAAGGCCGCGGAGACAGGGCAGCGTCCCAGCTGTGCAAATGCCGGCGCGCGTTGCTCGACTCCTAATGACATTCTGATTGCAAAACTGATCCATTTACCCTTTTTCTCTCGTCTGCTTGCACAAGCTAAATTTCAGTTCCTAATGTGGGTCACTGGAGGCCGGCTCTCACGTTAACAGATTAAAATCTTCTCCATTTTGATGCTTCTCTGCTTCTGTCTTTTGCTTCTGTCATGAAGACAGCAGGTGTGGAATAAAAATCAAACTGTAATGCAAATATATCTAACTAATTGTATGCTATTTATAATGGGAATTCAGGCCTCCGTATTAAGCAAACAACTGTTGTTTATAAACGCTCATGTTTCAACACTTTATGCCATACATCAGTGGGTACTTTTATTTAGAAAATAAGAACTGACTAAAAATACCCACGATGACAGAAAAGTGATGAAACATCTTCGGACATTTATAAACAACAGTTGTTTACATAACAGGTGGACCTGAATTCCCATAATTTGCTCTGCAAAAATGGTTGCTACTAGAACTTCAAAACCAAGATGTTTATGCACTTTATGTTTTTCCATACGCTTGTTATTAAGAATTATCTTGCGTGGCCAGAAATATATACAGTTATATACTCTAACACTGTAGTTTTTAGGTCTAGCATTTGCGCTTTTTGGCGTCGTGTTTTGTTACTTAACCATGTATGTTGATGAACGTGGAATTACTTTTTCCGTGCTGATAAAGCTTGTAAGCTTTCTATGTAATTTACCTGTATTTAAAGTACTGAATATTATTTCTTCAAAAACTTTCTTCTCGTTTAACGTGTGCTTTAGGTACCGTGTTCAACTTCTCAGCAAAACTAACTGTTGGTAGGCCCTGTGTTGCGCCTGTGAACCGCATCGGGAAATAAAACAAATCTTACTGAAATGCTGCATTTCAAATAGTAAATGTAATTAAATGCCAAAAGAAACTAATTATGTCCCCAGTGAAAATTACTTAATTGACACTCGATATGAAAGTAGGTTATGGAAGTTAGCAAACATGAAGTGCAATGTCAGATTTAAAATATCCACAAAATAAAATACAGCTCAACGCAACAGAAACTAACTGCTTAAGATTAGCTATGCTGTTCACTATAAATTAATCTGCCTACTTAGCAAACACCTGTAAATTCTGACTACGTACAAGAATGCAAAATGAGATCTGCAGTGAAATAAAAGTAACTTACCTAATGCTCAGCATACTGCATTATGTCTCATGTACTGACGTTCTCGAAAGCGAATAAAAATCAGCGGATGTAGCAACTGAATCAAAATAATCTCTACATTTTTCTTTGCTTGTCAGAAACAGTCTGCCTTTGCATATAGCATGAGTTGCAATACACGCACGACAAAATGTGGAGGAGGGTATTACTTAGAAGAACATTGTCCATAAAAATTTATAGGCTAATTATTGTCAAAAAAAGACCGTACGGCATAATAAGACTCTAACAACTACGAATTTATCTCATTATAAAAATTAGACATTTCAACTAACAGCGTTATTTGTTATACCGGTGATCAAAAAGTCAGTATAAATTTGAAAACTGAATAAATCACGGGATAATGTAGATAGAGACGTACAAATTGACACACATGCTTGGAATGGCATGGGGTTTTATTACAACCAAAGTTCAAAAAATGCCCGACAGATGGCGCTTCATCTGATCAGAATAGCAACAATTAGCATAACAAAGTAAGACAAAGCAAATATGATGTTCTTTACAGGAAATGCCCAGTATGTCCACCATCATTCCTCAACAATAGCTGTAGTCGAGGAACACTGTAAAGCATTTCCGGAGTTATGGTGAGGCATTGGCGTCGGATGTTGTCTTTCAGCATCCCTAGAGATGTCGGTCGATCACGATACACTTGCGACTTCAGGTAACTCCAAGGCCAATAATCGGATGGACTGAGGTCTGGGGACCTGGGAGGCGCAGCATGACAAAAGTGGCGGCTGAGCACACGATCATCACCAAACAACGCGCGCAAGATATCTTTCACGCGTCTAGCAATATGGAGTGGAGCGCCATCGTGCATTTTGGTTCTAATAAAACTCCATGTCATTCCAAGGATGTGTGTCAATTTTTACCTCTCTATCTACATTATTCCGTGGTTTATTAAGTTTTCAAATTTATACTGACTTTTTGATCACCCGGTATAATGAAAACAGAGACATCACATTAACACAAATCATTAATATTATTAGTTATCTAATGGTCAAAGATTTTCTTCAGTTGATAGTTTTGACAAACAAACATTTCATTCTTGCGCATGCATGGATTACCTTAACCTATTCCCCCAAAAACTCCGGATAATTTCCCCCAGATTCACAAATATCAGATCTCCTCCTCTGAAAACTCAACTGCTCGCTACGATGCTTCTAACAACAACAACAATAATAATAATAATAATAATAATAATAATAATAATAACCCAGCGCTGCACAACTGACTGGCGACCAAGCGCGCCACAGATCACACTAAACACAAGAGTCGAGGCTTATCGGTTAACGTAACTAAACTGCTTTTCACTTTACTTATGATATTATGAGGTATGTTTTGTATAAGAAATGCAGTAATGGTCTCTCGAGTTTAGCGTGAGTAACAGAGAATTTTGATAGGCTTGGTCCTCTCAGTGGGTGTTGAACTCTTCCCTTCTCATAGATTTTAAATGGCCGACTTCGCCACTGCGAGCTGCAGTTTAACGTTTAAAGTCAATCGCCTAGCGACTTGGCAGTCATTTTCTTCCCCAATTTCGTCGTACAGTGATAGTGTCTCATCAGTGGTACTTTAATGTTTGGTCTCATTTTTTCCTTCTTCCCCATTATGGCAACTTTACCTCACCTGTCCGTATGTCCATCTACCGGCGAATCGTGTAAATAATACTGGAAGTTGAGTGTCAAGACATAGCTTCGCCACTAGCACATGCGTCCCATGAGCTAGTGTTTTTACTACCTACTTCGGTTTTTATGACATGTCACTGCCGTAATCTTAAAGGCTAGCAGAATTTTAAAGCCTCCACAAGGCGATGTGATTGCCCGCTCAGGGAAGTGCAGTGAATGAAGATAGATCGCTTAAGAATGTAGCAAGTGTAGAACCATCTTAGGCCGGTATTACACAATCATATTTCTTTGACAAAGACATATGATCAAATATTCGTCAAATTTCTTTTACAAAGACCTTTGACGAGACGCTAAAAAGGTGTATTACACTGTCGTCGTATTTTCCATCAAATTTCAAGCTGGTGGACAACAACTTATTATTATGCGCTGCAGTTGCTAGTACCAAAATTATGCTGTGTGTGTATTTGGAACAAAAGCGGCGGAGAAAAAGGAAACGTACGAGATAGTAAAAGCACTCAGCAAAATTTGTTACGAGAGCTGCTAGTGGAGGACGTCAAGTCTGTATATAAATTACTTACGAATGGATGAGAGTGCACTTCAGGATTTGCTCAGTAAAGTGGCTTTTCATATTAAAAGACACAATACTCTTTTCAGAAATGCTATATATGCAGAAGACAGGTAAACTATGACTTCTTGATACAGGAGAGAGCTACTCTACTTTACAGCACAGCACTGGAATATCATATTGACCGGCCGCTATGGCCAAGCGGTTCTAGGCGCTTCAGTCCGGAATCGCGCTGCTGATACGGTCGCTGGTTCGAATCGTGCCTCTGGCATGGATGTGTGTGACGGCCTTAGGTCAGTTAGGTTTGAGTAGTTCTAAGTCTAGAGGACTGGTCACCTCAGATGTTAAAGTCTCGTAGTGTTTAGAGCCATCTGAATTTGAATATCACATTACACATTAACCAAAACAATTTCAGAAACGTTTGAAGCGATTTATAAAGCAATGAAGTGGGAATATGTGAAGGCAAATAAATGTTTAGTACTCTGTATGGGCAATAATAATTATTTTTATTTTTGAATGATTTAATTAATGGAATTAGTGTTCCAACAATTACAAAATTGTTAGACAAAATTTCGGGCGAACTGCCGGATGTTAGTAACTTCCTGCCACAATATTTCGGCGCAGAGTCTTCTGGCTATCTTCAGGTGATACTGGCGAAAACGCACTGAGCTGTAGTATTTAGGACCCCTCCGCCACATGCGTGGTGGATTCAGTTGGCGTTGCGCGTGCGCTACTTGAGCGCGTTCGATTCTGCTGCGCCGCGCGCCCTCCGTGGTGAAAAGTCGCCGCATCGATATCAATTCGATTGTCTTCACACGGTTCCTTCACAGACCTATACCGGCTACGGAGGACACGAAGTTTTTCAACGGTTGGAAACTTTTCAACGTTGAAAAATAGTTGGAAAATCTCTTTCCCCTAAGACGTGCTCTGAGATTGCTGAAAAGATGAAAATCGCATGTGCAAGATCTTTCTTCCTTCTCGATCAGTGTCCCTCACGTCTATGTGGCCTTGGTAAAATTGTTGGCACCATTCCCTGTGGCTGGAGACGGCACTGCATTTAGTCCTAATACCGCCAGATTTTCACAGTAAATCTGTGTACAATTATTGCGTTTTTTCCCATAAGAAGCGTTCTGCCCCGCGTACTTCAACTTTGGAGTACGCTCACAGTTGCTGCGCCATTTTCACTAGGACACTGTGATGCACCTTCTATATGTACCGCAGCAGAGCTGTCTGTCATTGAAACCCAAAACATGTACTCTCTTCTGGGAATGCTCCGCCCTTGTTACGCAATGGTCTTAGTTGTGTGAATTGCTTTCTGAAGTCTTTACCTATTTTGAGACATTATCACATGTTGGATACTTGATTGGGTCCGCAGCTATGTGAACCATTTGGTGTCATTAAATAAGCGTATGGCTGTCGAATTATTTCATCAATAATGCACAGGTCACCAACAGTGCGAAATGAATGACGCGTCCATGTTGTTAGTTAAGTCACCTGTAGGGCAAGACTTAGGGATAAGCCAGTATTTTGGTTTTATCTGTACCGGTTTTTTTGTTTGTTAAGGAAGTTATAAATAGCGTCCGCACTTTCCTAGGATACTGTGACTGACGAGGATAAAAAATTGCACATTAAGGTACAAACTGTACGTGACAATAATCCGAAGAAATCCTCATAGCTTTAAGTGAAATTTATAGTGATGTAATGCTGTGTCATAATACAGTTCATCTCTTTTATAAGCGTTTTATTGAAGGTCGTGTGAACATGGACAGCGACAAAACAGCATAAAGGCCTTAGAACTTAACAGATGATCAAATGTGAAACTTGTGGAAGATCCACTGGAAAAAGTCCGTCATGCAACAGGTGAGGAAATTTGTGAAGCTACAGTGATACTATCGACATCAGTGTTCCGTATTTTGACAAGTGAGTTGAACGAGAGAAACCTTTCCGGGCGTTGCTGTAACTAGTATTTCACTTTGAAGTTGAAGCTTTCTTGCATCGTATCGTTGTTATTGATGAAACGTTGGTTAGCGACTTTGTGGCAGAGTTGAAAGTACAGTCGAAAGAACGGATAGGTCAGTGTTTCTCACGAACAAAAATGTCGGCCTCAATTAGAGATCAAACAAATGATGATATTAGCTCATGATTACCATAGAATCAACAGTAGAGAAAGCGTTCCATGTTGACATGGCGTCAAAGAAATGTGTTATACTGAATTCGTGCAACACCTGAGCAGAAAAATCCACAAAACCGGACTTAGTTTGCTCGAGTCTCGGCAGGTCCGTCTCCACGATAACGCTCGCCGTCACACCGCCAATGTCGTACCAGAATATCTGCGAGAATGTGGTGCCTCATGAATCATCCAGTCCTAATGCGAGTACCCTAGTCAGTGACTTATACCCAAAGTTGTAACACTCCTTGCGAGGAGGCAGGCATTCATCTCTGGAAGAGCGTTCTGCCACCCTTACCTGAACTATGATTAGCAAAGATACTATGAAACTCCCGCAACATTGGAATGCATCACTTCAGAAAGGAGACAATATTGAAGGCCTCTAGAGAAAGTATCAAAAAAATAATCGTGGCAAAAAATAAAGAATTATATGTTTTATTTATTAAATGACTCTCGTAAGTATTACTTGTCCTGCATTAAGCTACATTTTAAATTTTGAATTCATCACAGTTCAAATATTCACAACGTTGAAAAGGGCATCCGCAATACATAAAAATCGCCATACAGAGACAACCGTAAAAAAAAACACACTTTGCACATTAAAGGTAAAGGCTGAGTGTGTAATAGGACTGTTGATACGTTTAAAAATATCGTGAAACCGATATATCGATATTTAAAAAGTATAATTATTGCCATCTATATATCAAAAAAATTATCGATTGTGGACGGGAAAAATATCAACATACCGACAAAAACAAGTATCGGCTGCACGTTGTAAATATGCTGCCAGTTTTAGAGCTGTATATTTAAGTATTGATTTATTGTTAGATATTCTATACGTCAACAAGCTAGCAGCCTGCTTATCCATCTTAGAGCAAAAATTGAAAGCAAGAAGATGCACGTTCACTTTTGGCGATAACCACTTTGCTAACAATGGTAACTGCAAGTAAGTTGCACGATAACAGGTGTCTGATACTGATAGTCGTACGGTTTCGTCACATACCAGATTTGTATGGAAAACTTCATGGCCGACTTCTCTCTCTCTCTCTCTCTCTCTCTCTCTCTCTCTCTCTCTCTCTTTCAAACGCTAGCGAACTAGCTGGTGTAGTGTCAAAATTGCATGGTGACGTTGAACGTTGCAGTTTCTGTGTGCAGCGCAGATTACGTCAGCATTTCCCCTCTCCCGTCTCCGCACACGATAAAGACCATTCCTGTCATTTAGATTTCTGTTCATCAGTTTCACCAACTGTTTTTGAAGGATACCGATGTGAAGAAATAGTACACTAGTTGCGTTAAAAAATTTGTGCTATTTCTTCACATCGGATATCATGTTATTCCTGTCACACCGCCAGTTCCCAGTACAGTTTGACTACTTCTTTGTGCTATCTATACTGATGGACGTGTGCGGGTATGGAGACAACCTCATGAATCCATTGACCCTGCATGTCAGCAAGAGACTGTGGAGACTCTGTAATGATGTGGGCCGTGTGCAGTTGGGGTGATTTGGGACTCCTGATACGTCTAGATACAACTCTGACAGGTGATACGTACGTAAGCATTCTGTCTGATCACCTTCATCCATTCATGCCCGTTGTGCATTCCGACGGACTTGGGCAATTCCAGCAGGACGATGCGACGCCCCACACGTCCAGAATTGCTACAGAGTGGCTCCAGGGACACTCTTCTGAGTTTAAACACTTCCGATGGCCACCAGACTCCCCACACATGAACATTATTGAACATGTCAGACATGCCTTGCAGCGCTCTGTTCAGAAGAGATCTCCTCCCCCTCGTACTCTTACGGATTTATGGTCAGCCATGCGGGATTCGTGGTGTCAATTCCCTCCAGCACTAACTCAGAGATTAGTCGAGTCCATGCCACGTTGTGTTGCGGCACTTCTGCGTGCTCGCGGTGGCGCTATATGATATTAGACAGATGTACCAGTTTCTTTGGCTCTTCAGTGTATGTGTGCTCCACATTTTCTCCTAAACCACTGGACCGATTACAACCAAACTTGTTTAAAACATTACTTACTGTCTGGGAAGAATTGCTGTGGGGGCAATAACCACCTATTTAGGAAAGAGGTGGGTTTGGGTGTAGCCACGGATGCGCGAATACCCGACTTTACTCTTTCAATATTTGAGAATGAGAGCACTTTGCAACTTGCAACAGCCTTTGCACATAATTTAAAACCTTTACGAAACTGTTTCGCTGACAATTCCCACAAAATAATGAAAGGAAAAAGTTTAGCGCTTACTACATTTTCTCTGTTCATCTAGTAAAACTGTTGCATCAGGCATGACGATTTGATTTATTACTTATTTGGTACTAAATGTATTCGTGGCATATTTCGCAGACAGTGTTCACATCACTGAATGTACCTGCAAAACTATGTCATTGTACGACTCATAGTTCAGGAGATATGTCGCCATAAACACAAAGCTGCGTGAAAAACTGCCGCATCATACTTAAGCGTTTAAATTTATTACTACTTTTCTATACTAACTCTGTTCGCAGTATATTTAGCAGACAGTATCCGTATTAACCTCTGAATGAACCTACAAAATTTTACCTTTGTACGACACCTTGTTCAACAGATTTGACATCATAAACATTTAACTGCGTGAAACCGAAACTACAGGGCGGAATTCGTTGAGCTACAAGAGAACATGTGCACAGATATGTGCGACATACTTGTAACGTGCGTATGTGTGAAAAACCATGGGTAAAAAGCTCTTTGTAAAACCCTGTATTGATTTCAACCAATTTTTGTGCAGAGACTACTTATTACCTGGAAAGAAATGCTTTGTGGTGTTACAACCAGCAACATCGTATTGTGGTAGGAGTGATAACGTGAGGAGGGGGGAGGGAAGGAGGGAGAGAGAGAGAGGGGGGGGGAGAAGGAGGTAGAGGTTCACAGAGGAAGAAGAAACGACGAGGAGATGGACAGAAAGAAGAGGAGGAGCAGATGGACTGAGAGGTGGAGAAGGCGAAATGGATAGAAGGGGAAGGTGAGGAGATGGACAGAGGAAGAGGGGAAGATGGTAGAGAAAGGAAAGAGGTGAGGAATATATATAGAGGCGGAGAGGACTACTTTGAGAGACAGTGGGGGAAGGAGGAGATGGTCTAATAGAATATTGCAACGCCGGATACTCAGCTATAAAAACGTTCCTTTTTTTCCTTCGACTCTTATCACTGTAGTCTTTCTTTTGTGCAAATTGTAGATAACCTTTAGCCCCCTGTATTTTATTCCTACTAGTTCCAGAATTTCGACGAACGTATTCCAGTCAAAATAACTGAGGTAAGGTTTCTGCAACTCTACCCCTCCCCCTCCCCCCTCCGCTCCCTTGGACCAAGGACGTGGCCGTCGGTGGGGAGGCTGGCGTACCTCAGCGATACAGATAGCCGTACCGTAGGTGCAACCACAACAGAGGGGTATCTGTTGAGAGGCCAGACAAACATATGGTTCTTGAAGAGGCGCAGCAGCCTTTTCAGTAGTTGCAGAGGCATGGATGATTGACTAATCTGGCCTTGTAACACTAACCAGAACGGCATAGCTGTACTGGTACTGCGAGCGGCTGAAAGCAAGGGGAAACTACAGCCGTAATTTTTCCCGAGGCATGCAGCTTTACTGTATGGTTAAATGATGATGGCGTCCTCTTGGGTAAAATATTCTGGAGGTAAAATAGGCCCCCATTCCGATTTCTGGAGGGTGACTACTCAGGAGGACGCCCTTATCAGAAGAAGCAAAACTAGCGTTTTACGGACCGGAGTGTGGAACGTTAGATCCCTTAATCGGGCAGGTAGGTTAGAAAATTTAAAAAGGGAAATGGATAGGTTAAAGTTAGATATAGTGGGAATTAGTGAAGTTCGGTGGCAGGAGGAACAAGACTTCTGGTCAGGTGAATACAGGATTATAAATACAAAATCAAGTAGGGGTAAGGCAGGATTAGGTTTAATAATGAATAAAAAAATAGGAGTGCGGGTAAGCGACTTCAAACAGCATAGTGAGCGCATTATTGTGGCCAAGTTAGACACGAAGCCCACTCCTACCGCAGTAGTACAAGTTTATATGCCAACTAGCTCCGCAGATGATGAAGAGATTGATGAAATGTATGATGATATGAAAGAAATTACTCAGATAGTGAAGGGACACGAAAATTTAATAGTCATGGGTGACTGGAATTCGATAGTAGAAAAAGGAAGGGAAGGAAACGTGTCAGGTGAAAGTGGAATGGGGATAAGAAAGGAAAGAGTAAGGCGCCAGGTTGAACTTTGCACAGAACATAACTTAATCATGGCTAACACTTGGTTCAAGAATCATGAAAGAAGGTTGTGTACATGGAAGAGGCCTTGAGACGCTGGAAGGTTTCAGACAGATAACATAATGGTAAGACAGAGATTTAGGATCCAGGTTTTAAATTGTAAGCCATTTCCATGGGCAGATGTGGACTCTGACCACAATCTATTGGTTATGAACTGTAGATTAAAACTGAAGAAACTGCAAAAAGGTGGGAATTTCAGGAGGTGGGACCTGAATAAACCGAAAGAACCAGAGGTTGTACAGAGTTTCAGGGAGAGCATAAGAGAACAATTGACAGGAATTGGGGAAAGAAATACAGTAGAAGAAGAATGGGTAGCTCTGAGGGATGAAGGCAGCAGACGATCAAGTAGGTAAGAAGAAGAAGGCTGGAAGAAATCCGTGGGTAACGGCAGAAATATTGAATTTAATTGATGAAATGAGAAAATATAAAAAAGCTGTAAATGAAGTTGGCAAAAAGGAATACAAACGTCTCAAAAATGAGATCGACAGGAAGTGGAAAACTGCAGGGATGGCTAGAGGACAAATGTAAGGTTGTAGTGGCTTATGTCACTAGGGGTAAGATAGATACTGCTACAGGAAAATTAAAGAGACCTTTGGAGACAAGAAAACCACTTATGTGAATATCAAGAGCTCAGATGGAAACCCAGTTCTAAGCAAAGAAGGGAAAGCAGAAAGGTGAAAGGAGTATATAGAGGGTCTATACAAGGGCGATGTACTTGAGGACAATATTATGGGAATGGAAGAGGATGTAGATGAAGGTGAAATGTGACATGTGATATTGCGTGAATAGTTGGACAGAGCACTGAAAGACCTAAGTCGAAACAAGGCCACAGGAGTAGACAACATTCCATTAGAACTACTGACAGCCTTGGGAGAGCCAGTCCTGACAAAACTCTACCATCTGGTGAGCAAGATATATGAGACAGGCGAAACACCCTCAGGCTTCAAGAAAAATATAATAATTCCAAACCCAAAGAAAGCAGGTGTTGACAGATATGAAAATTACAGAACTGTCAGTTTAATAAGCCACGGGTGAAAAATACTAACGCGAATTCCTTATAGACGAATGGAAAAACTGGTAGAAGCCGACCTCGGGGAAGATTGGTTTGGATTCCGTAGAAATGTTGGAACACGTGAGGCAATACTGACTTATCTTAGAAAATAAATTAAGGAGAGGCAAACCTACGTTTCTAGCATTTGTAGACTCAGAGAAAGCTTTTGACAATGTTGACTGGAATATTCTCTTTCGAATTCTGAAGGTGGCAGGGGTAAAGTACAGGGAGCGAAAGGCTATTTACAATTTTTCCAGAAACCAGATGACAATTATAAGAGTCGAGGGGCATGATAGGAAAGCAGTGGTTGGGAAGGGAGTGAGACAGGGTTGTAGCCCATCACCGATGTAATTCCACTCTGTATATTGAGCAAGCAGTAAAGGAAATAAGAGAAAAATTTGAAGTAGGAATTAAAATCCATGGAGAAGAAATAAAAACGTTGAGGTTCGATGATGACATTGTAATCCTGTCAGTACAGCAAAGGACCTGGAAGAGCAGGGTTATTTGGCAAGCGTCATAGCGTTACGGAGATGTTTAGCAAACTCAAGTGGCAGACTCTGCAAGAGAGGCGCTCTGCATCGCGGTGTAGCTTGCTGTCCATGTTTCGAGAGGGTGCGTTTCTGGATGAGGTATCGAATATACTGCTTCCCCCTACTTATACCTTCCGAGGAGATCACGAATGTAAAATTAGAGAGACTCGAGTGCGCACGGAGGCTTTCCGGCAGTCGTTCTTCCCGCGAACCATACGCGACTGTAACAGGAAAGGGTGGTAATGACAGTGGCACGTAAAGTGCCCTCCTCCACACATCGTTGGGTGGCTTGCGGAGTATAAATGTAGATGTAGATGTAGCAGTTGAACGGAATGGGCAGTGTCTTGAAAGGAGGATATAAGATGAATATCAAAAAAAGTAATATGAGGGTAATGGAATGTAGTCTAATTAAGTCGGGTGGTTCTGAGGGAATTAGATTAGGAAATCAGACGCTTAAAGTAGTAGATGAGTTTTGCTATTTGGGGAGCAATATAACTGATGATGGTCGAAGTAGAGAGGGTATAAGATGTAGACTGGCAGTGGCAAGGAAAGCGTTTCTGAAGAGAAATTAATGAACATCGAGTATAGATTTAAATGTCAGAAAGTCGTTTCTGAAAGTATTTTTATGGAGTGTAGCCATGTATGGTTCAAATGGCTCTGAGCACTATGGGACTTAACATCTGAGGTCATCACTCCCCTATAACTTAGAACTACTTAAACCTAACTGACCTAAGGACAGACTGGAAGCGAAACATGAACGATAAATAGTTTAGACAAAAAGCGAATAGAAGCTTTCGAAATGTGGTGCTACAGAAGAATACTGAAGATTAGATTGGTAGATCACATAACTAATAAGGAGTTACTGAATAGAATTGGGGAAAAGAGAAATTTGTGGCACAACCTGACTAGAAGAAGGGATCGGTTGGTAGGACATGTTCTGAGGCATGAAGTGATCAACAATTTAGTATTGGAGGGCAGCGTGGATGGTAAAAATCATAGAGGGAGACCAAGAGATGAATACACTAAGCGGATTCAAAAGGATATAGGTTGCAGTAGGTACTGGGAGATGAAGAAGCTTGCACAGGAGAGAATAGCATGGAGAGCTGCATCAAACCAGTCTCAGGGCTGAAGACCACAACAACAACAACAGATGCTAGAAATATAGACGGGTTGTCTTTTTTTTTTGTCTATCTTGTAAGATTAAGTCGTAACATCAGTATTGCCCCACATCGTGGTACTTGTATCCAGAATCCAAACTGTTCTCCCTATGTGCCGGCTTCTACCGTCATTCTACTCTAGTGTACATAATTTTGTCAGTATTTTACAACCATGACTAATAAAACTGATAATATTTACACCTGTGAACACCTGCCATGTTTGCAGTTGGAATGCTTAGGTTCTCCATGGAGTTAAAAAAAAATCTAGTTGCATTGTTGACCGGGAGGCACCATCCGGGGAAGTTCGGCCAACGGGCGCAAGTCTTATTTCAGGTGACGCCACATTGGGCGACTTGCCCGTCGATGATGTTGAGATGATGACAACTCACACCCAACACCCAGTCCACGGACGGAGAAAATCTCCAACCCCATCGGGAATCGAACCCGGGCCCACTGCATGGTAGGCAGGCAGGTTACCACTCAGCTTTTTTAATTTTATTTGATTCTTATCGGATGTCACATGACATACGTGCTGAAGCTCGTTGTTGATCCCTTCACTCAGTTTTTACAGAGAACAGCCAGCTCTCTGACCGAACACGCTGAGCTACCATGCCGACTCTAAGCAAGCGGACGTTAAAGTTCCACCTCATGTGGTGTCCATAAGGGCGTGTCGAAAGACCCACCGCCATCCCTAGGAGCACCGATTTTGTTTTTCGTGCGTTACGTTACGTTTTCGTTACGTTTCTCTCAGAGGGCCACACCGCATCACGAAAGTCGGTTGTGCCGGCTGGGCGTTGGTCGGGCTTGGCTCACGCGTCAGCAGCGACGCTACGTCACGTGACCTCTAGCGTTGGAGCGGTGAAGGGGTTAGGAAGGGGGGGGGGGGGGGGTCAAGCCAAGCGGCTCTCTCCGCTTTCACCTTTCTCGAGACAGTCATGCACTCGTCGTATTGTTCTTATTCGCGTTCGCTTGCTGCATAATGGCGCTGGAGACGATCAGGAATCTCGATCGTAAAATACTTAGACATCATCATCTTCTTTCTGATTTAACAAGGCCAGCTATTCACGAATTATAATGTATTGGATGTAGAATAATAACCACAAGCAGTCACAATAGAAGGTGATTTAACACTTGGCCAATTTCGGGCTTGTGCCCATCTTCATGTGGTTTACATTTATGTACATGTTTCCATACTCAGTGCTGGAAATCTCTCTTTAAATTAAAAACAAATAATGTTATGATGAATATACAGGCCGACCGTAGTGGCCGTGCCGTTCTAGGCGCTACAGTCTGGAACCGGGCTACCGCTATGGTCGCAGGTTCGAATCCTGCCTCGGGCATGGATGTATGTGATGTCCTTAGGTTAGTTAGGTTTAATTAGTTCTGAGTTCTAGGCGACTGATGACCTCAGAAGTTAAGTCGCATAGTGCTCAGAGCCATTCATTTGAATCTACAGACAGAGTGAAACTTTTGGGAGTGACAAAGCGACATGTGTGTTATAAAATATTATATTACTTCCACACAGGTGGTGTATCCATATCGTTTTCACATTACATTTATGACATTTTATTTACAAAATATTTCGTTTTTTACATGTTTGCTGTGTATTAGCCACAATGCTAATTATTGTTGTTTCTTCATTTTGTCTTTGATAAAGTAGTGGCACTTTAGATGTTATTAGCTTCAGTAGCATATGCAGTCACGACATCCAACGTGTTTACAGTGGGAAGCAGAAGTTATGATCAAAGTGCTTAGGTCAAAGAAGTACAGAGATGTTTCACAAGAATATACATAACAGACAACACAGTTTATGAAAATAAAATTGTGTCATGATTGTGGAGCCACAGTGTCATTGTGTCATTTATAGTACATAGGAGGGTGAGTCAAATGAAAACCTTAAATTTGTAATAACAGATAGAAATTTCGCGCCGCTATCCTGTAAGTTGGTAAGCATGCTGCAAACAGTGTGCAGCATAGCGCGCAGGTGGCAGCATAGTGCAGGTACCGTGCACATACCATCGCAGTATCAGTATAAAGATGGTCGTCCCACTTGCGACTTGCACCAGGGAAGAACAGCGTTCTGTTATTCGGTTTTTGCGTAGTGAAGGTGTGAAACCTATTGAAATTCATCGACGAATGAAGATTCAGTACGGTGATGCGCGTTTGTCACAGCAGCGAGTCTGCGAATGGAGTAGGAAGTTCGTAATTGGTGTGACTTCAGTGGAAGATGCTCCCCGTCCAGGTCAGGCACAACGAGTTGTGACTCCACAGAACATTGCAGTAGTAGAAGCCATAGTGAATGATAACCGCCAAATGACATTGCAGCTTGTTTGCAGATTAGTCATGGGTAAGCACACTACTTTATGCATGATGTGCTCCAGTTTCACAAAGTGTCTGCAAGATGGGTGACCCCGCAGCTGACTCCTGAAATGAGAGAACGACGTGTTTATGCTTGTGAAGAACTTCTTCGGCGCTTTGAACGAAAAGGTGATGGCTTCCTTGCAAGAATCGTTGCTGGGGACGAAACCTGGGTTCACTTCCACCAACTGTAAACGAAGAGAGCGAGCAAGGTATGGCGCCATTCCTCATCACCAAAAGCAAAGAAGTTTCCAACAGAACCATCAGCAGGGAAGGTTATGCTGACTCTCTTTTGGGACGAAAAAGGCGTCATTTTGGAGCATTACATGCCTAGAGGGACCACTGTCATTAGTGCATCATACACAGATCTCCTAAAAAATCATCTGCGGCCTGCAATCAAATCAAAGCGACGTGGATTGCTGTCAGCAGGTGTCCTTTTGCAACATGACAATGCAAGGCCCCACACTGTCCATACAGTTGCAACAATCACAGACCTGCATTTTGAGTGTCTTCCTCATCCACCATACTCACCAGACCTGGTCCCATGTGATTTCCATATGTTTGGACCACTCAAAGAAGCAATGGGGGGAAAGAAGTTCCGTTCTCATGAAGAGGTACGCCACGCGGTGCATGAGTGGTTGCGCGGACTGCCAAAAGATTTATTTTTTTCTAAAGGAATTTATGCACTTTGTAAGCGCTGGAGGACTTGCATTGAGCGTGGGGGAGATTATGTTGAAAAGTGATATAACTTTGTACCACTTCTGCACAATAAATAATATTTAAAAAATATTTAAGGTGTTCTTTTGACTCACCCTCGTGGAATGGTTGCTGGCGAATTATATAAGGTTAAATAGGCAATATCTGTCTTTATTTTCAAAAAGTTGCTAATTGTGAGGGGGACATGAGTTACAGTTTTTGATTTTTAAAATATTTCATGAAATGACTTGTTTGCATGGTGTACTTGTTCCTTGAAAATTAGGTGTTGTGACTTAGAGCTATCACAGTGTAACTTTCCAGCTCTTCAGTAAGATTAATTTTCTTTCGTTTGCTGACAGTGCGTATTATATGCAGGTTGTTTTTCTTTAATGACTGTGGATGGGTGGTCATGTTCTTTCAGATGTGTTGCAAAATTGGATTGTTTAGCCGGAAGGCATCCACGCCGTTTGGCCTACATAGAATTGTGGGCAATTGTCATACAAAAATTTGTAAATACCTTATCTGGTGTGACACTGGCTATTTGTCTTCTTGCAGTGAATTATGTCTGTTAGCAGAAGAATTTTACCTCGTGAACGATTATAAATTTAAAAAAAAGCCTCGGTGTCTGAATTCTTTCTTTAATTCAAAATTGACAAAATCGTAGATTTTCATTTTATGTGGTGTTTTTTTCTAGTTTTTAATTTTTCCCGCCCATCTCATGTCACATCAATATTAAGACATTTAAAAGCAGAAGCGCACACTTTTATTTACGTAGGAATCCGTCTCATGAACAAGATACAAGATTGTTATATGTATTTGTTCGAATTTTTTACACTCATCGTGTTTTTAGGATTACGCCATAGGTCTAAAAAAGCTCGAAATTTGATTAAACTTTTTTCTGTAAAGTAGTTCTGAAATGATGCCGTATTACCACAATTCCTGTGGGAGAAACTATAAACAGGTTTTACAATTTTTCTTTTTAGAGAAGTTCATGAGGTTTCGTCACAGGATGTAAGTGTGAATATGTTACAACTAATCATTCTCTTCCTTTGTATAGGCGTCTAATCGTACATATCAAGATTTTATCTTGAGACCAAACTCTGTACAAAATCAGTGTATATAAACAAGAGCCTGTTATATATTTCGCGAACTGGATTTCACTCTTGAAAACGACGTGTTTGTTTTAAGTTTGAAGTGTGTACAAAGCCACTGTTAAAAACACGGCGATGTAGATGTGAACACAGTGGAGAGTAATGTGGTGTTGCGAGAACCTGTACCGCTGGTACGTTCGTGGCTGGTAAACGTTATGGTATCAGCATTAGCCGGCTGCGTTGTGCCTTCGGCGCGCTGGTAACCAGTCAGTGGCATTTCCTCACCGCCAGTGAGGTAAGCAGCAGTGATTCACAGCGCGCAACAAGGCGGTGCACTCAGCCCATACACAGCCTGCACACGGCAGCTGTTACAGCCAGAGCTTCGTTGCCACTTAACGGCAGAGATCACTTTCGTGATAGGAACACAAACACAACTGATGCTGTTCAGTGGTTCTTAAGTACCCTGGACGCCGGTAATATTACACTTAGAGAGGTAGAGACAAGGCTAATCATAAATGATAGTACGTAAAACAAGGCGGCTGTAATGTATGGTTAACATGCGATATCCACTGACGTGAAAACTTCTCTAAAGTTCGTATAATACGTAGCTGAACAAAGTAACAGACGCTACGGAGCTATAAGCTGCCTTGGTTTTCGTTATAATTTGTATATTTCAGTACATTTAAATAATATACCATGCTTTCAAGTTCAGTGTCCCAGTAGCAAAGTTTAGTCGATCATTATTTTAACGTGTTTATTTCAAAATAAAACAACAGCATACTCAGGAAAATGTTTTCCCTCAATAAATTATACTCTGGTCTTCAATTTCCTATGTAAATATTAATAAGTGCAGGGAATGTACAGCATTTTTGCCCTATACCCATGTTGGTTGTAAATTCATTTGTTTGGTGTGCTGTCAGCTGTAATACTATCCGTGTGTTACACTACAGACTTAATAGTGCTGCAGTTAGATATCAGAGTATACCAATTCTTTTCCAGTACAGCTCAAAGTTTAATTTTTGAAACATTATCGAAAGTTTTTCTAAAGTCAGTAAACTTTATAAAGTCCGTACATTAAACACTCAACATTTCTTCTTCCATAATATTAACATCATCCAAATTATACTTGTTGTCATGATACTGAAAGCAAGGGGAAACTACAGCCGTAATTTTTCCCGAGTACATGCAGCCCTAATGTATCGTTAAATGATAGAGTTCTCTTTGGTAAAATACAAATACATCGGAGATAAAATAGACCCCCATTTGGATCTCGGGGCGAGGACTACTCGTGAAGATGTCGTCATCAGGAGAAAAAAAACTGACTTTCTAGGGATCGGAGCGTGGAAAGTGAAAAAAGCGAAATGGATAGGTTGAAGTTAGATATAGTCGGAATTAATGAAGCTCGTTGGCAGAAGGAGCAGGATTTCTGGTCAGGTGATACATGGTTATAAATACAAAATCAAATAGGGGAAATGCAGAGTGGGTTTAGCAGTGAATAAGAAAATAGGAGTGCGGGTTAGCTACTATGAACAGCATAGTGAATGCATTATCGTAGTCAATATTGACACGAAGCCCACGCCTACAACAGTAGTACAAGTTTACATTCCAACTACCTTCGCAGATGATGAAGAGATTGAAGACATGTATGATGAGATAAAAAAAAATTGTTCAATTATTTAAAAGATACAAAATTTAACTGTGGTGGGGAATTGTAATTCGATGGTAGGAAAGGGAAGAGAAGGAAAAGTACTAGGTCAATATGGACTGGGGGAACGGAATGAAAGATGAAGCCGCCTGGTAGAATTTTGCACAGGGCATAATTAAATCATCAGTTGGTTTAAGAATCATGAAAGAAGGCTGTATACGTGGAAGATACCTGGAGACACCGGAAGATTTCGTATTTATTATATAATGGTTAGACGGAGATTTACGAACCAGATTTTAAATTGTTAGACATTTCCAGGGGCAGATGTGGATTTTGACCACAATTTATTGTTTATGAACTGTAGATTAAAACTGGAGAAATTTGAAAGAGATAGGAATTTAAGGAGATGAGCCCTGGATATGCTGAAAGAACTTGAGGTTGTTGAGACTTTCAGAGGGAGCATTAGGCAACGGTTGACCAGAAGAAGGGGAAGGAATACAGTAGAAGACGAATGGGTAGCTTTAAGAGATGAAGTTCTAAAGGCATCATAGCACCATATAGATAAAAAGACAGGTCTAAAGGATTCCATGGATGTCACAAGCGATATTGAATTTAACTGATGGAGAACATTTAAAAATGTAGCAAACGAAGCGGGCGACAAGGAATACAAATGTTTTAAATGTAGCTCTTTCGTGAAGTTATTGACTATTTGTATAATGTAGTGTAGTGCCGTATTGATTTTAAAAATTCTTGGGTATTGATATCTTGTTCTTGTAGAGTCTTCCCTACTGAAACCTTCCTCCAGATACTGGTAGCAGCAAGTTGCCGCACGGAAGAAGGCGATAGCAAGAAGAAAGAAACACCGGATGGAAAGATTCTGGAACACTGACGCGATACCAATACCTAAGTACTTTCAGTAGCAACGACGACGACCGATAAAGCCTACATTGTTATGTAGAGTAGTATTGTTGTCATTATAATAATTTTCATGATGATATAAGGAATAGTGTGAAGTCCAGTGATGGCATGTAGCTTACTCCTCTCGACTAGCCCATCAAGCTAAACGCCCCATTCGACGTCTAGATCATCATCAAGATTGTCGCGTGGTGTCACTCTATGAGACATTAAATCATAATATTCTACATCTGTACTCCGAAAGCACGTGGATACTTCTACCACCACTAAAGTTTCCAACCCTCTCTATTTCATTCTCGTTGCGAATGCTGTGTGGGAAGAAAGACATTTTTGTCATTAGGATTCTAACTGGTCAGATGCACCCGCCACGAATTCCTCTCTAGTGTTAGCTCTGCATCTCAGAGTGGCTGTTGCAACCAACTTTCTCAATTATTTGTTGGATGTATTCCTGTCTCTTATCTTCCCCTATAGCTGTTACTTGCTACCCTCTGCACCTCCTTGTAGTGCCGTGGAAGTTATTCTCTGATATGTTAACAGATTCCCCATCGTCCTGTCCCTGCTTCTTGTCAGTCCCTGCTTCTTCATCGATTCTGGGGAACCTCCTTAGTCCATATCTTACTACCTCTACTTACTTTTCAGCTTTCTTCTACAGGCTGATCAGAAACGGTTTGAAAAGACTGTAAGGGAGGAGCAGGGGAGGTTGTGCTAAGAAGCATTTGTTAAGAAAAAAATTCGATACGTTGCGCCTTTTCTGAGTTATTTTATAATGAAAGTAGCCAGTCAAGCCGTTGCGCGGGAAAATTCAAGCACTTGCGCGTGCTAAAATGCGGCAATGCACAGATAACTGTGGTTCCATGAGTTACCATTTATTCAAATGCTCATTACAAGTTAAAATGTGCCTTTTTCGGAAATGGTAAGCTTAACCTAGCTGAACATAAGCTAAGTTTGTTTGGTCTGACGAAAGCAAATGAAGAATAAGTTTGGCGAACTCTCTCCTGCAAGCTTCTTGAATTTGCATGTTTGGTACTAGTAGACTCCTTTTGGCCGGAAATCTATCCCTTTGGCACTAAAAATGTTACTGGGCCTGCTGTTGAAGCTGGAACGTTCCCGAGTAAATACGAAGACGTCGTCGCTTGTATCCATAACGTAAACAACGTAGCTCTGTTTGGAAGTTGGGTCTGCCAAGCCCGATATGTTACGGCCAGGGGGGAACTCGCAGCGTCTGTTCACGTGTGCTGGCACAGATTTGTCCTGAACATCGCTGTAGATGATGCACTCTTGGGTTGTGGAGGCATTAATTTGTCTGAGAAATTATTTATGTCCTCGTTGCGTACCGTGGTCTGGTATGAATTACCACCGCAGTTGTTTCTTATATCATTATTTAATATTCAGTGAATTGATTGAGATAGTCGTTGGTCTAGGCCGATAGTAGTTCTATAGCCCATGTCAGGGAGTAAAACGTTTTCCTCTAGCTAATACAACGAGCGCAACTGTGTATCGAAAGCTAGTTCTGTACGTTAGTCTACTTAAGATATGAATATCACATTATTCTTATACAGATAAAAAAGAAAGAAGATTGTAGTTTAACGTCCCGTCGACGACGATGTCATTGGAGACGGAGCATAAGCGCAGATTGGTCGAAAGATGGGGAAGGAAATAGACTGCTTGTTTTCTGAAGAACCATTCCAACCAGCATTTTGCATTCAGGGAAACGATGGAAAACTGAATCTGCGTGCCAGACGGGAATTTGAACCATCTTACTCCCAAATGCGACTGCAAAGTCTTATCACTGCACCACTTTGCTCGCTTTTCTCAATATGTGTCTTACTTGTAATGTGGTTGGTCGAACTCGTAATGCGGCAAAAAAAAGTTGATTTAACTCGAATCGTCAGGTCTACGTCCACTTTTCTGTTCGAAAGACGTCAGTGATGTATGTGTTATATCTCCGCTCTCTTTTGAATTATCTTGGATTATTGAAACATTATTAGCGATCTCTCTTCCAACACTTCATGCCCTTCTTGTTAAACATTCAAAAGTGTGTTCTTCAATCCAGATGTGAATGGTTCAGATGGCTCTGAGCGCTATGGGACTTAACATCTGAGGTCATCAGTCCCCTAGAACTTAGAACTACTTAAACCTAAGTAACCTAAGGACATCACTCACATCCATGCCCGAGGCAGGATTCGAACCTGCGACCGTAGTGGTCGCGCGGTTCCAGACTGTAGCGCCCAGTCTTAACAGCTCACATTGAGACAAATGCACGGATATAACTATTTTCTGCGCCACGGAGCAAAAATACATTAAAATGCGTTTTATTGCGTTATTCATATTATCTCCTGAACAGAGAGCGACACGGAAGTTCGCACCACTCTGCTCGGAAACCCACGTCATTGGCATCTTATATCTGACATTTATGCGTCACTTGACGGAAACTTGCATCACCGGCGTAAGACACAAAGTCACGCTTCAGCGCTAGACTTCACAAAAATTAAAATGTGATTTGAACCACAGAAAATGTTTTGTTGTGATCTTCAGTCTGGACATTGGTTTGATGCAGATGTCCAGATAGCCTTTCCTGCGCAAACCCTTTTATTTCTGCTTAACACACGTCCATTTCAACTTGCTTACTCAAATTCGAGCTTAGGGCTCTGTCTGCAACATTTACTTCCACACATTCCCCTACCGAGCGAGGTGGCGCAGTGGTCATTAAACCCGCATTCGGGAGGACAACGGTTCAAACCTGCGTCCGGCCATCCTGATTTATGTTTTCCGTGATTTCCCTAAGTCCCTTCCGGCAAATGCCGGGATGGTTCCTCTGAAAGTGCATGGCTGACTTCCTTCCCTAGCCTTCCCTAATCTGATGGGATCGATGACCTCGCTGTTAGAGTTCCCTCTCCCCATATTAACCTATCCCAATCCAGCCACATTCCTCTGACGATTTCTTTAATACCTCAGCATATGCTTTTCAACACATACCTTCTTTAATGAAGTTATGGCGTAAATTTCTTTGCCCTCCTATGTGATTCATTAATCAACACATCTGCCCATACAACCTTCTGAAGTCACCTATACACCACTTTTCAGAATATTCTGTTCTCTTTCTGAACTGTTTATCGTTGACGTTTCACTTTCGTACAAGGCTATGCTCCAGAGAAAAACCTGCTGACTTACTGACAGTTAAATTTATGTTAGATACTAACAAAATTACCAGTTTGTATTTATATCCTTTGTACTTATAGCATCGTCATTTCACTGCCCAAAGAATAAAACGCATCTAAGTTACTACTTTTAGTGATTCATTTCTTAATCTGATTACCTGAGGATCGTCAAATTTAATTCGGTTACATAGATTACCTTTGTTTTACTTGTGTTGATGTCCATCATATAACCTCTGTGCA
Source organism: Schistocerca gregaria (assembly GCF_023897955.1). Taxonomy (NCBI): domain Eukaryota; kingdom Metazoa; phylum Arthropoda; class Insecta; order Orthoptera; family Acrididae; genus Schistocerca; species Schistocerca gregaria. The sequence continues at coordinate 221,892,649 of NC_064925.1, read as the reverse complement.
AGACACTATCCAATGTATTTCGTTCGACATGTCGAAGAAAATAATACATTACAAAGTAAAAATCGTGAATCATAATAAATGATATAACATATGAGAGAAAATATTAAGTGGATAGGAGTATACACCATACACACCGCAAACAGATAACATATCTGAACTGAAAAGCACAAAACATAATTTTATAAGACTTATTTAAAAGAAGGACCACCATACACATTGCAATGAAATAGCAACCTGAAGATTACTAAGCCGCTGTAGGGCTTCGCCAGAGACATTAAAGATGTCTTTAATTCCTCTTCCTTTGAAACCATAAATTACTCAATTTAAAATATGGCCCATAGTTTGAAATTCACCGTGCTCACAGAATTGATCATTTGCAAGATCCCACTTTGTCATTGAGCTTTTACAGTAACATGTTCCAGTTGTTGTTGCGTTTAACCTTGTCCAAAGTCAAGGGCAAACCTAGAACCTGTTTGGTCACGCCAGCAATAAGGGATGAATTATTCAGGGTTTTTCTTCACCAGTGTTCCCGCCAGTCCCTTCCTTCCTCAAAAACATCGAACGTTTGGATGGTTTTCCAGAGAGGGGCCCTCGACTTCAGTCGATCCATTGTGTGTAAATGACGATGAATTGGGAGATCGCACTGGTTTGATGTCTTCTTCCATTCATTTTTTATTGCAGCTTTGCGTCTGGTATTTGAGCATTGGCCAGCACCGGTGGCCACGTTGTGAGGATCGATTTCAATGACCCGTTTATGAACCTCATTGATTCATTGTGCTCCACAACTTTTTTGTGTGGGCACTCATTGCTCATACTGAGGCGCAGTATTCTGCAATACTACATATCAGTGTCAATACTGATATGTGCAATGTGTTGGCTAGTATAGTATTTCTGGATTTCAAATTTTGCTTCACTTCTTTTAAGTGGTGCCTGTAGGAAAATATAATGTCAAGTTTAACTCATAAGTAGTCGAGTGTTTTCAAGTTTATTGGCTCTCTGTAGAGTTTTAAAGCTCAACTCCGTGTTAGCTGCTTTATTGTTGAGATGCTTTGTGATACAGATTTTGAAGGATTTGGTTAAATGTTTCATTTGGTATAAAACTCATGAAGAGCAAGTGAGTCACTATTCGGAGTCGCTTGACTATGATTTTATGGCAGTTGCTAAATCATCAGTGTAGGCAAATTTATGAGACTGTGTGCCGGGTAAATACGATATAGACAGGTTTAAAAGTAAAGGGCAAGCACTGAACCTTGAGGTGGCCGTTGTTCTGACACTGCTTACGTTGTCTCTCAGGTGGACACTGTAAGTTCACTCCAATAGCACAGATTTCATCATCTTAAGCTTTTGTTTGCATTTCATGACTTCTGTGAGTTTATCTAAAAGCCCTTTGATCAAGACTGTGTCATATGCTGATGACAAATCAACCTGGTTTCATTGCATCGTGGAAGCCTCTTTCTATGTATATGGCCAACGTCAATACTGGTTTACAACAGCTAATATTTTTCCTGAAATCACTTGTTCCACCAGCATCACCATTTCGATGAGTGGCATTAATCTCGAGCCCAATATCCACTCAAATAGTTTGTAGGTAGTACACGGTGGAGAGATAGGTCTGAAGTTGTTTGAATCGTCTGCTATTTTCCCTGGTACTGCAGTCAGCCTTGCCTCCTTCCATCTCTTTGGTAGTTTTATAGAATCAGTTTTTTTCAGAGTCTGCTATTTCTGTGAAGAATCTGGCCAAACAGATTTTTGGGTATGGCCCCAATTAAAAAAAAATATTCCAATATTACACCATTCATACCGGGGGCCTTAAGATTTTGCAGTTGATTTCACCAGTATCAACTGTAAATGCAATGTCTATTTCACCAGCATCTGCACACGCAGCTCTTCAGCTTTCAACTCCTCCTTTTTGAACTGCTAATTTTTAATGTTTGGTATTTTCTTAAGTGTGGAAGCAATTTGGTTTGGTGAGACACTGGTAGCTGAAGTTTTCAAATGCCTTGTTAGTCCCAGTTTTTGTAGCACATTCCAACCCTTATTACTAGAATGTGTAAAGTTAAGAGAAGACTCTGTACCCTGCCAAATGTTTCTTCATTCTTGATTTAAGAGCTCGATTACACACACAGCAACTTCATTGCCTTTAGTCTAGTATTTGCACTATTATTGTGACCAGCAAAGGATTTGCCCTTTCCTTCCTCCATGAGGGATGGATTTGCTACTGTGGTTATTAGTAGCCCAGTGAATGGATGGATAGAGAAAGGGACGGAGAGAGAGTAGGAAGAGATGGATAAGAAGAAGGGGCAAGAAGAGATGGATAAGAAGAGGGGGTAAGAGGAGGTGAGCTGAGAGAGAGAGAGAGTAGGAGATGGATAAAGAGGGTAGAGGGGATGGACAGATAGGGAGGAGGGGATGGCCAAGTGGGGAGGAAGAGGTGGGCACAGAGAGGGACGGAGTAGGAGATGTACGAGATATGTGTAGAATGCATATGCAAGTGAAGTCTAGGAGAAGCAGTTTTTTGTGTGTGTGTGTGTGTGTGTGTGTGTGTGTGTGTGTGTGTGTGTGTGTGTGTGTGTGTGTGTGTGTGTAAAGCAGACTGTATGTGTGTCTAGGATATCCGATATCATCCTAAAGTCCTGGATCGATTTCAGCCAAGTCTGGTACATAAACAGCAGACTTCACAAGTATCAGCCCCTGTCATATAGGCTGCCCTGCAAGACTGACATGTTTTGAGCGAGTAGTATCGGCCTTATCTACCTGCTTTGCAGGGGAGCCTACATGTGAGAGGCAAGAAACTTTCTTCCAGCCACTAGTGTGTAGGCTCCTTGCACAACAGGTGTGTTGTGTTTGAGGAGTACTGGACATAAGAGACCGACCGACAGACAGGGACGAGGGGGGGCACAAACAGAGAAGGGGAGGAGAAACTGAGAGAGCGGGAGGGGAAGATGTAGGAGGGAGGTCGAATGTGCAGAAGAGTAGTGGGCATGTGGAAAAGGAAGGGAGGGAGCAGGAGGGGGAAAAGAGAGGAATATTGGCAGAAGGACAAGGAAGGTATGGTCGGGGAGAAAAGGCACAGGAGATGTACAAATAGGTAGGGGAAGAAGGAATGCCGGCCGCGTTGGCCGTGCGGTTCTGGCGCTGCAGTCCGGAACCGTGGGACTGCTACGGTCGCAGGTTCGAATCCTGCCTCGGGCATGGATGTTTGTGATGTCCTTAGGTTAGTTAGGTTTAAGTAGTTCTAAGTTCTAGGGGACTTACGACCTAAGATGTTGAGTCCCATAGTGCTCAGAGCCATTTGAACCATTTGAAGAAGGAAATGAAGAAAAAGAGAGAATAGGGAGGGTGAGGGAGACAGATCGTTGGGGGAGGAAGATGTGGACGCAGAGAGGACAGAGGAGATGTGGGCAAAATGTTTTTCGAAAGTGTGTTTGACTAACCTGATACTTTTCGTAATAAGAAGGATAAAATCTTTATCAAGGCCGTACGTTTCCCCTTTCATATGACTGTAAATGGAGAAAAGACCGCGTTGTCCGATTATGCTACATCATTCATGCAAGTTTCACTGTCGTAGATCGAGAAAGTGTAAGTTCTCAGACTGTGTTCCTGTGATTTTTAACGATACTTGGTCGGTGTACAGTACTTCCTGTTATTGTCTTTCTGGAGAACCCAAATTGCTTTGTGCAGTGAAATGCGGAACGGTGATATATTTATGAAGAATACGCCGAATGCTTCTGTGAATTGTACATGCGTCTATCTTTGTATTTACGAGAACTGGCCTACGAATTTGTTTTAAAAGTGTCACGAACCGCCTTTCCTGCTGCCTTTTTGATACTGTACTGATTCGTCCCTTGAACGCGTTGCCACAATGTATGCATTACATACGCTGCTGTAGTGATTTTTTGTGTAAAACTGATGAACGGTATAATTATGCAGGATGTAACAAACAGAAATGGCCAGACTTTCAGGAAACATTCCTCACACGAAGAGGAAGAAAACATGTTACATGGGCATGGGTCTGGAAACATTTCATTTCCAACTTAGAGCACAGTTACAGAACGAGACCCTAACAAATAGTCACCAACAACGACAACACAAACACTGACTAAAATCTTCGTTGAACAAATGTTTTTGAGTGGGGTCCGCCTTTAGCAAAACACAATTTTGTTTTTTGTCCCAGACATGTTTCACTGCAATTGCAGCATCATCACTAGGTTTTTTATTATTATGGCTTCTTACCACATGGTGTGGTTTTCCTGTTGTATTACGTTTTTGCAGTGACTATTTTTCTTTACAGTTTGTCACCTGCAACTTTCACCAGCGTCTATCAGAAGTCACTTTTCTATTTCATTAAGTTTATTTACACATAATTGCTATTTCACTGTTTATTTACATGTACGACGTAAAAAATAGCAATTCTACGTAAATAAACTTTATAAAACGGTAATATGACTTCTGATAGACGCTGGTGAAAGTTGCAGGTGACAAACTGCAAAGAAAAACAGTCATTGGAAAAACATAATACTTACTTACTTACTTACTCACTGGTCATATCGGACTCCAGAGTCCATTACATAATAACATAATAAAGCAGGAAAACCGCACAATGTGGTAAAAAGCCATAATAATAAAAAAAAACTACTGATATTGCTGCAACTGCAGTGAAACATGTCTGGAACAAAAAACAAAATTGTGTTTTGCTGTGCTGGCCGCGGTGGTCTCGCGGTTAAGGCGCTCAGTCCGGAACCGCGTGACTGCTACGGTCGCAGGTTCGAATCCTGCCTCCGGCATGGATGTGTGTTATGTCCTTAGGTTGGTTAGGTTTAACTAGTTCTAAGTTCTAGGGGACTGATGACCACAGATGTTACGTCCCATAGTGCTCAGAGCCATTTGAACCATTTTTGTGTTTTGCTAAAGGCGGACCCCACTCAAAAACATATGTTGTTGTTAAAGCAAACACAGACAAAAGAGCTTCAACATCAAGATGATTCTTTGATGAAGTTGTGATTGCACAATTTCCTGAAAGTCTTCGACAAACCAATACGTGCTGAATGTCAAAATTTACCATCTGATCACGTTGAAATGTAGTCTCGTCCATAAACAGCTCATTGGCGCTGAAGTGAGAGTTGTCACATTATTGAATGATCCATTCGCAGAAGTGTACCCGTGCATGAAAATCAGTTGCTGACAGAGCCTGTACATGCTGTACATGGTACTGTTATGGCAGCTTCTCATGTAGTACTCTCCAGTCATGTGGTCAACATTACTCATTACAGTTACTCTTGACACAAGAGCCGTCGTCAACTGCACGAAGAAGTTTCGCCTCCAGTTGAGGTGTCCTCATCATTCTAGGCCTACCCCAATCGCGAGTAGTAGGTTTAGGCTACCCATGCTCCCTAAGGTGACGATCATTTGCTTCAAACGTCCTCTAGAAATCTCTTTCAATATAGACGTTGAGCGCCGCGGCCATTACCATCTGCTAATCTGTACAGAAGCAAAAGGGCTGGCATCTGCGAACTCCGCGTTGGAGTACACTTGCATTGCATAGTGCTAGCAACGAAGTGCGTGATGAACACTAAACGGTTGATGCTACGTGCTTGCACAGTCCGTGATGAACAGTAAACAGTTGATGCTAGCAGAGCACCGAAGATAGTCGCATGTCAACACAAACAATGGCGTGAATCATACGTCAACATTACTTTCGTTCTATTGGAACAGTGGCTGTGAACCTAAGAATTACGACTTACTGTACATTCTATCCAAGAGGGTGTTATAAACATTGCAGGAAAATAAAGGTGTCATGTAATACTGGTACGTTCTGTTTCTATGTGTTTCCCGTGATTAATGTGATTACGAAGACAAGTAGAAAAAGAACACTAACGTGGAAATAAAGCGCTTCCGGAGCGCTGTCCATATAACGCATTTTATACCTCGATCTGTGAGGAATATTTCCTGTAAATTTGGCGGTACGTTTCTGTTACACCCTGTACTTTCACTCAACCACGTCTTTAGATTGTTCGGCTATGCTGCTTCATCTATTTTGTATTCCACTTGCTAAGTTCATAAAGGAAGACAGAACGTCGCCTTTTTCTTTGTGTAGATGAAGGCGTCTGAGACTTTCTGGAACTGATGCTTGCAAGCACGCGTTGTACAAAACTCATGGGCAATAGAGCCATTAAGAAAAATCTGAAGGCAACGCTCAAGCGGTCTCGCTGATGATTGGCGCTTGTTAAGGACACTCAAAGCTCCATTAGAACGGGTAGACTTGTGACCACTCCAAGTCAGCTTCTCCGCTAACCTGCTATATCGCGTGCAATGAAGCAGCATTTTGCGGTCTTCTGAACTAAACTTTCTATGGTAAACTATGGTTTTCCGAAATGTCACATATTGGGATGAGTCGGGTACTACACAGCCGTTATCCACTGCCAGGCGTAACGTATTACTAACCATGCAAGTTTTACTTTTCTGAATGCCGAACCTTCAATACAATTTTTAAGTGAGTGGAAAGTTCAATATAGGCATAAATCACAACTGTGCGAACGTATAGTGGGATATTACGACAAGTGACGTGCCATTTGGGAAATACGTGTGTGGAGTGAATTCATTTAAACTAAGTCAGACCCTTTCCTTAAAGTGTGTGTTACTTCGCTTTGAAGAATATTTTCCATTATATATTTTTTTACATTATATATTTTCTCATGTGGAACTTTTGGGTTAGCATAATGCTGTGAAATGATAAGCATCTTGCATCTTATAGTGCAATCTGTAGAACAATATGGACGCAGCATTAATGTTTGTGATACAGGTCTAATACTGTGTCCTCCAGATACCAACGTGTGGCGGAGGCTACATGCAGTACAATGCATGAACAAAGCGATTTCCATAACGAATGCTCTTTTGAAGTACGTTCTTATCTGCTTCTCCCTCTTTCTTAACCTTTATCCCTTTCTCAGGACTCTATTTTCTTTGCCTAATAATAGTAATAGGTTTGTCAGTCCATTCAATCCGCTGTTTAGTGCACACGTACAAGCGCTAGCTAACAAACTGTTTGCTTCTCGCGGATCGCGACAGCAGAGGGACGTCATCAATCTAGGGCGCATCCATCTTTATGTACAACAGTGGTTGGTTTGCATTTTGAGAATGCTTCCACGCACAGTCAGTTTTATATGGTAAGTACTGTTAATCATATGTATTTGCGATTTATGAGTTATCAAAAGGTGGTTCAAATCTTGCAAGACTTTCTGTACATACGGGGTGAACAAAAATACGGAAACGCCAGAACACATCGCATACGGTGTAGGAAAAACGTTGGCATTCTAAACAGTTTCCAGTCGCCAACGGATAAATACAGGCCTTGTTTGCTTTCCAAGGGAATTGAGACAGTTCCTCCTGCAAAACAATGGCATCTCCAGGTAACAATGACGGAGGTGGACAGCGATCACTTTTCTCTAAAGTAAGTCATGATTGCTCAAAAAAAGTGAGATCTGATGCTGTGGTAGCCAGGGGATGTGAGCCAGTTCGCCCTCGTGCTCACAAAACCAGTCCTGCTCGATGTGAACAGGGTGCCCTGTCCTCTTGAACACAGTATCACAACTGGGGAACAAAAATTACACCTTGCGATGAGCCGGATCAGCCAAAATGGTTACACAACCCTTGGCAGTAATGCGAACATGGAATGACCGGCTTTCTTAGTATCAGTGTCGTCCCCATTGTCTTTTGGATATATTGTAAAAGTAGGTTCTAGCTAACATTCTTTACATGATAAAGAAAATACTAAAATAGGAGACTTTTAGAAACAATTTCCACAAGTGATATTAAAGGCAAATAAAATGGCCGCAAAATTATAGCTTACGTTAGATCTAGTTATCAGATGAAAAGTATATCTTGATCAAAGCTCTTAAAACTCTTAACAGTGTGCTCGGAGAGAAGCCATTCACCTGAATAGCATGATCGTATGGGACATCAAGCAATATTTGTGACTGGATTGAGGATGTTTTTGGTATGGGGACACATGAAGTTATCTCGGAAGCAGAGTTTTCGACAGATGTAGAAGTAACTTCGGGTGTGTTGCAGGGAAGCGTGTTAGAACCCTTGCTGTTCATATTAAGGATATTGCAGACAATATAGCCTCAGAGTTTCTGCAGACAACGCAGTTAGCTGTAGTGGAGTCCTGTCTGAAAGAAGCTCTTGATAAGATTCAAAGTGGTGCAAAGACTGGCAACTTGCTGGAAATGATTAGTAATGCTAAATTGTGCGCTTCACGAAATGAAAGAAGATATGGCATCCTGTGACTATAATATCAATGAGTCACAGTTGAAATCGGTCAGCTCATACAAAGACATAGGTGCGAAACGATCACATAGGCTAATTCGTAGGTGAAACATGTGGCAGACTTCGGTTTATTGGGAGGCTATTGGAAAAGTGCAATCAGTCTGCAAAAGAATTGCATTCCAAAGACTTGTTTGGCCAATCCTAGTCCAATTAGGACTAACAGGAGATACTGAAGCCGGCCGTTGTTGTCGAGCGGTTCTAGGAGCATGAGTCCGAAACCGCGCTGCTGCTATGGTCGCAGGTTCGAATCCTGCCTCGGGCATGGATGTGTGTGATGTCCTTAGGTTGGTTAGGTTTAAATAGTTCTACGTTCTAGGGGACTGATGACCTCAGATGTTAAGTCCGATAGTGCTTAGAGCAATTTTTTTGATATGCTGAACGGATACAAAGAGTGGCATCGCGAATAGTCACCGGTTTGTTGGACCCACGGAACAGATGCTGAAGAACTGAGCTGTTTTTCATGGAATAGTTTGCGTCTATCCTGAAGCTGCCACGGCTGCAAATTGTGTCATAGAAACATACTTACATAATTTCTAGAACCAATGTTAAGTAATGAATCTAGAAATGCATTACAACCCCCTGTGTACCCCTACCACAGACATATGAAGAGAAGATTAGACTAATTACACCACGCACAGAGGTACTTAAGCAATCATTCTTCATACGGTCCATATGTGAATGGAAAGAGAGAGGCCCTAATAATTGGTACAATGGGAGGTAACATTTGTCATGCACTTGGCGGTGGTTTGCAGAGGATGGATGTAGATATAGACTTCGCGGAGTACACACGGGACTCATGGAATAGCAAGATATGACTGCCCAAATCATCACCGAACGCCCACCATGTTTCATCCTAAGGATGTAAACTCGGCCGGAATAGGAAACAGTATGAAACAAGACTCATCCGAACAAGTGACTTTCTTCAATTGCTCTGCAGTCCAGAGTTTATGGCTTCGGCACCACATTTTCCTGTGACGGAAATTTGCATCACTGATGTGTAGTTTTGGAATTCCAGCCCGCCTTGCAATCTGTAACTTACGGAGATTCCTTCGAATAGTTTTGGTGCTGACAGGATTCGCGAGTGCGACATTCAGTTCTGCAGTGGCTTTGCAGCTGTCATCATCTTATTTTTCGTCACAATCCTTTTCAGTAGCCGGCCGGTGTGGCCGTGCGGTTCTGGCGCTTCAGTCTGGAAAGGCGCTGCTGCTACGGTCGCAGGTTCGAATCCTGCCTCGGCATGGATGTGTGTGATGTCCTTAGGTTAGTTAGGTTTAAGTAGTTCTAAGTTCTAGGGGACTGATGACCTCAGATGTTAAGTCCCATAGTGCTCAGAGCCATTTTCAATCCTCTTCAGTGGCCTTTACGCATCACTAAACCCACACTTTCGCGCGCGTTGTGACTTAGCAGATGGTGTTTTTCCCCTTTTACTGTATGCGGTTTAAATCTTTATTACGGTGTCTCTTGAAACACCAAACACTTCGGATTCCTTGGTTACGGAAACACCCACCTCACGAGCACCAAGAATTTGCGCACGTTTGTCTTCGCAGAGCTCCGACATAATGCACTCAGATGAACACAGAACGCTGTTCCGACTGACACTTGCAACGTATTGATGACATTGCACAGGTGTCGTTCGTGATCAAATACAACAGGGCAACCTGCAGGCTTAGCCAACAGTTGCATTTATGTTCATGTATGCATTGCTCGCGTGGTTTCCATATTTTTGCCCGATTCCTGTACAACAACATTTACCAAATCAGTATTTTTTAGCAGTAAACTGTAGCCTTCAGTTCCCACAACCATAGCGTAGACACGTTTACGTTGTAAGCGCTTCATTGGGCCTCTTCAGTTGACGGTTAATCATCTAAAGCATTGAGGTACTTACAGTTATATATAGATGACAATTACTGTGTATTTGTTAATTAATCTGCTTATATGCTACAACACCCCTTTTTTTTCTTTTTAACCTCATAACACTAAAGGGGGGAGGGAGATGTTACATTGCTGCTAAACCATCGTAAATAACGGGTGTCCGGGAAGTAAGGACACATTTGAATTTTGTGCCATTTTGTCATATGCCGTGGTTTTTTCATGTTTGTTATCTGCGATCCTTCCCATTAGTAGCCTGGTAGCTTTTGTGTGGTGAGCATTGTTCTTTGATGTTTATTTTCGTCTTCTAGCAAGTGGCAACGGAACAACGAATCCAAGTGATAATAAGTTACTACAAAAACAGTGAAAGTCCCACGGCAACCGTTTGTGAATTGCGTGTGGCACTCCGAAGTAATGCTGCTACAACCGAAACGCCAGTTCAGAAGTTGATCCGGAAGTTTGAGACCACGAGTTACGTTTCAACGTTAAGAGAACAGGACGACCGCGTTTTGTTCGGACACAAGAAAAAAATGCTGTCGTGCGTGACAATGTGACCGTAAGACCCAGAAAAATCACTTCGCCGGCGAGATCAACAATTGAATTTATCACGAAGTATCTGAAAATGTGTGCGTACAAGATTCAACTTACACAAGAGTTGAAGGGTGCAGATCATGGAAAGACACTTCGATTTGCTCAATGGGTCTTGGCTTGACAAGCGGAGAACTTCACAAAAAGAATAATTTTCCCAGATGTGGCGCACTTCCACTTCAGCGGGCACGACAATAAGCAGAACTGTAGAATTTTCAGTACCAAAAATCCGCGAGTGACCGTGGAAGTTTAGAGGTATCCACAACGCACGACAGTGTGGTGTGGGTTCGGAGCAGAAGTAGTGATCGTCCCTTACTTTTTTTTAAATGATGAGGGAATTGCCGTCACTGCGAACGGCGACCGTTACCCAAAGGGTTTTTTCCCTCTTATTAATGAAAATGGCGATTTTTGTCTCAACAAGACGATGCAACATGTCGCACATCCCTTGAAACGATAAACGACTGCTGCGCTGAGTGAAAGGTTTCCTCAAAAAATTATCTCCTTGCTTGACAGTCAGAAATAGCCTGCCAGATCATGGGATCCTACACCTTGTTTTTTGTGGAGATTTGTGAAATCAAAATTGTACGTGAACAAACCACAAATGACACACCAATTGAAGGATGAAATTCAAAGGATTGTTAATGGCAACCCACCTGATATTTGTGAACGCATCATCGGGAACTTCAATGTACGCATTGCTCATGGCTGCGCAGCCTTAGGTGGTCATATGAGGGATACAGTTTTTCGTACATAACTGGGGGGGTTACTTAATATGTCTGTAAATAAAAATTATATTTTCAATAAATTTTGTGTGTTCAATAGCAATTTAACATTCGTCCCTAGTTCCTGGACACCCTCAATTACTACTCCACATTTTGTTCAAAGGAAGACGTAATTTATAGGTAAGGAATTAGTTAATTACAATAATTAAATCTCCAGTGGTAGTTTACATACCAAATTAGGTACAAAAAATGGTTCAAATGGCTCAGAGCAGTATGAGACTTATCATCTTAGGTCATCAGTCCCCTAGAACTTAGAACTATTTAAACCTAACTAACCTAAGAACATTACACACATCCATGCCCGAGGCAAGTTCGAACCTGCGACCGTAGCGGTCCCGCGGTTCCGGACTGCAGCGCCTAGAACCGCACGGCAACCACGGCCGGCTAGGTATAAAAATGCCCTGTTTTGTACCCTATTGCAATGGTAAATTTTACGAGGTTTTAGTAATTAGGGTTAATTGACTCACTTGGAGAGGACTTGATAATCAGTCGAAACCGGTAATGACTTAATTTTTGCAATCTGCGACAGATATATACAATAAAAAATAGTACAGTTGTCAATGTACCTTTTTGTAGTACATGACATAGGACGAACATTCGACGGTTCAGTGTGCCTTAATTTTGTTAATTTGAATATTTGAATCGTTTTATGAGTTGTGTGTGGATGAAGTGGTGTATATACACTCCTGGAAATTGAAATAAGAACACCGTGAATTCATTGTCCCAGGAAGGGGAAACTTTATTGACACATTCCTGGGGTCAGATACATCACATGATCACACTGACAGAACCACAGGCACATAGACACAGGCAACAGAGCATGCACAATGTCGGCACTAGTACAGTGTATATCCACCTTTCGCAGCAATGCAGGCTGCTATTCTCCCATGGAGACGATCGTAGAGATGCTGGGTGTAGTCCCGTGGAACGGCTTGCCATGCCATTTCCACCTGGCGCCTCAGTTGGACCAGCGTTCGTGCTGGACGTGCAGACCGCGTGAGACGACGCTTCATCCAGTCCCAAACATGCTCAATGGGGGACAGATCCGGAGATCTTGCTGGCCACGGTAGTTGACTTACACCTTCTAGAGCACGTTGAGTGGCACGGGATACATGCGGACGTGCATTGTCCTGTTGGAACAGCAAGTTCCCTAGCCGGTCTAGGAATGGTAGAACGATGGGTTCGATGACGGTTTGGATGTACCGTGCACTATTAAGTGTCCCCTCGACGATCACCAGAGGTGTACGGCCAGTGTAGGAGATCGCTCCCCACACCACGATGCCGGGTGTTGGCCTTGTGTGCCTCGGTCGTATGCAGTCCTGATTGTGGCGCTCACCTGCACGGCGCCAAACACGCATACGACCATCATTGGCACCAAGGCAGAAGTGACTCTCATCGCTGAAGACGACACGTCTCCATTCGTCCCTCCATTCACGCCTGTCGCGACACCACTGGAGGCGGGCTGCACGATGTTGGGGCATGAGCATAAGACGGCCTAACGGTGTGCGGGACCGTAGCCCAGCTTCATGGAGACGGTTGCGAATGGTCCTCGCCGATACCCCAGGAGCAACAGTGTCCCTAATTTGCTGGGAAGTGGCGGTGCGGTCCGCTACGGCACTGCGTAGGATCCTACGGTCTCGACGTGCATCCGTGCGTCGCTGCGGTCCGGTCCCAGGTCGACGGGCACGTGCACCTTCCGCCGACCACTGGCGACAACATCGATGTACTGTGGAGACCTCACGCCCCACGTGTTGAGCAATTCGGCGGTACGTCCACCCGGCCTCCCGCATTCCCACTATACGCATTCGCTCAAAGTCCGTCAACTGCACATACGGTTCACGTCCACGCTGTCGCGGCATGCTACCAGTGTTAAAGACTGCGATGGAGCTCCGTATGCCACGGCAAACCGGCTGACACTGACGGCGGCGGTGCACAAATGCTGCGCAGCTAGCGCCATTCGACGGCCAACACCGCGGTTCCTGGTGTGTCCGCTGTGCCCTGCGTGTGATCATTGCTTGTACAGCCCTCTCGCAGTGTCCGGAGCAAGTATGGTGGGTCCTACACACCGGTGTCAATGTGTTCTTTTTTCCATTTCCAGGAGTGTATCTGCGGTCATCTTGTAAGGAACGCTCACGGAATTAATAGAATAAAGATGCTTTCTCACGTGCATAACTTCATGTGCGCACTAGGCGCATGCTTCCGTTGCTGTAAGGGGCGATGGGTCTCATGCACAAGAGCGGTCACGCTCTCCCAGGCGGGGAGATACTCGTACGTGTGCAACAGTCATGCGCCAGTTCGCGGTTCTTGTCATCCGGTGCTTTTCCCGCTGAAAGATCCAGTTTTTCTCACGCAATAAAATTTGCCTTTGCGTTAGTTCATTGGCCGAGTGGTCTAACGATAAATACGGGGAATCAGTATTACCGTGCATTTACTTCTTACTGTATGGTTAATTCCGTTGTTTATAAAAACAGCTTGAAACTAAATAACTGCCTGCAGTTCCTCACGAGCAAGAATAACCTGGAAACCACAACGGCAAACCTGAGCAAAATGAAAAAGTCTTCGCTCGTAGTTCCGAAGAATATGTAGTGAAGAATAGCAATTCCGGGACCCTTGACGTGCCGAAGCCCTGTTGGTTCCTCTACGAACTGCTTTGGTTAATACGTTGTTTGTGTCAACGAGAGCAAATTAAAAAAAAGACTGAAATCTCTAGCAGAAATGCCCATTCATGATTCATAAAGTACTTTTTGATTTCCAAATTTAATCGGAAACGTAACATCTAATATTTGATATTTCATTAGCCGCCAGCACATCCATATTCTGCGGAAACTGCTCCTCTCTATGTTTCGAAAATTTCAACTCTGAACACATCCGGCTTACCCAGCGAATCGATTTCATCAGAGTAACAACAAACTGTACCGAAGTTTCGGATTGTTTAAAATGCTTCAGTCTGTTGACTCTCCAGGTGGAGCAAAAATTTCCATTCGTAATATAAAATAAAGGACTTTATAAGCACGTTGATTTGATGGTTGTTACATTTTCTCTTCATCATAAATTATCTCGTTTATAGAGTTCATCTTTACGATTACACGTTTTGCGAGACAAGTATAATACAGGTAGTTGCATGTTCTTGACCTGTTCATTGCAAATGTTAAGAATTTCACAAGTGTCATGTTCCTCGCAGTAGGTCTGATAGGTAGCATTGCGTGGTCCTCGGGCTGCCTTTAGACGGCTTGTTTATGGTGCAGTCTCGATGCTCAGCACTGCCAGCATACCTGGCTGACCCTGACTAACGATTCCACTGCCCACTGTCCAACTCCACGGGCGCATTTAACTACGGGCTAGCCCGGGCAGTGCATAATGAACATGCCGCTGCAGCGTGATTACTAGAATAGCGTGCGTACTGCTCTCTGGGTGTGGATGGCATCAATCATACACACATGTTTAGAAAGTGGCATGCACCTACTACAAGCGTGCTTCTGCGTAAGGCGCGCGAGGACAGGCGAAACGCGAGCAGTTGTAAACGCAGCTAAAGTCTGTCGCTAATGCACGTCTTTTTCTGTTCGTTGTTGTTGAACGTTTCTTCTAATTCCTTGCACTGAGTAAGCATTCAGCAATTGTGCAGCTGATCTCTGAATATTCTCTCTTTTGTTAAGCTAATTTGTTAGTAGACCCATTGTTGCTGTTGTGGTCTTCAGTCCTGAGACTGGTTTGATGCAGCTCTCCATGCTACTCTATCCTGTGCAAGTTTCTTCATCTTCCAGTAACTACTGCAACCTACATCCTTCTGAATCTGCTTAGTGTATTCGTCTCTTGGTCTCCCTCTACGGTTTTTACCCTCCACGCTGCCCTCCAGTGCTAAATTTGTGATCCCTTGATGCCTCAGAACGTGTCCTACCAACCGGTCCCATCTTCTTGTCAAGTTGTGCCACAAACTCCTCTTCTCCCCAATTCTATTCAATACCTCCTCATTAGTTATGTGATCTACCCATCTAATCATTAGCATTCTTCTGTAGCACCACATTTCGAAAGCTTCTATTCTCTTTTTGTCCAAACTATTTATCGTCCATGTTTCACTTCCATACATGACTGCACTCCATACAAATACTTTCAGAAACGACCTCCTGCCACTTAAATGTATACTCGATGTTAACAAATTTCTCTTCTTCAGAAATGCTTACCTTGCCATTGCCAGTCTACATTTTATATCCTCTCTACTTCGACCATCGTCAGTTTTTTTGCTCCCCAAATTGCGTAATGATCACAAAATTGAAAATAACGATCGGGCGACAATTTTTAAGCGGTATTCTTCGCAGATATATTACAGTTTCCTACAATTATGGCAATAAATTTCTCTCTGTCTCACTGCTAGAGTCATGTGGTTGCCGATTCTGTAGTCAAACAGTATATACTGAGGTGACAAAAGTCATGGGATTCCTCCTAGTATCGTGTCGGACGTCCTTTTATACGCCATAGTGCGGCAACTCGGTTCGGCACCGATACAAGTACTTTTAAGTCCCCTGCAGAAATACTGAGTCATGCTGCGTCTATAACCTTACATAACTGCGAAAATGTTGCCGGTGCAGGATTTTGTGCACCAACTGACCTGTCAATTATGCCCCAGAAATGTTCGATAGGATATATGTCGGGCGATCTAGGTGGCCAGACCATTCACTAGAATCGTCCAGAATGTTCCTCAGACTAATCGCGAACTGTTGTGGCCCGGTGATGTGGAGCATTGCCATCCATAAAAACTCCCTCGTTCTTTGTGTACTTGAAATTCATGAATGGCTGTAAATGGTCTCCATGTAGCTGACCGTAATAATTTTCAGTCGTGATCGGTTCAGTTAGACAAGGAAGACCCAGTCAATTTTACGTAAACACAGTTCACACCATTATGGAGACACTACCAGCCTGTACAGTGCCTTGTTGACAACTTGGGTTCATGGCTTCGTGGGATCTGCGCCACACTCAAACCCTACCGTCAGCTCTTATCAACTGAAATCTGGACTCATCTGGCCAGACCACGGTTCTCCAGTCGTCTAGGATCCAACCGATATGGTCACGAACCCAGGAGAGGCGCTGCAGGCAATGTCATGCTGTTAGATTTCGACTTACTGTCCTAACTGATACGTTCATCGTACGTCCCACGTTAATTTCTGCTCTTATTTCACCCAGTGTTGCTTGTCTGGTAGCACCGACAACTCTGTGCATACGCCGTTCCCCTAGATCCTCAAGTGAAGGCCGTGGGCCACTGCGTTATGAGAAGTAATGCCTGACATTTGGCATTCTCGGCTCATCCTTGACACTCGCAATCTTGTGTCGATTGCCGAAATGGAGTGTCCCTTGCGTCTATCCCGAATTACGATTCCGCGTTCAATGTCTGATCATTCCCGTCGTGCGACTATTATCACGTCGGACACCTTTTCACATGAATCACTTGAGTGCAAATGACAGCTCTGCCAATGTACTGCCCTTCTATACCTTGTGGACGCGACACTACCGCCATTTGTAAAGGGTGAACGTAATAAAATCGACACACTTCAGTGACGGATTCCGATTGGAAATGGAGGAAAAAAGGTCCTATGAACATGTGTTCGGGAATGCATCATTGGCACGGTAGATGGCACTGACGAATGACAGTTCCTCTGACCACGTTCCGTGTGTTCCTTGTATGTTGCAGGTAGCAGGTATAGTAGCGGTTGTTATGCAGGATACACGTAATAATCGCTCTTTGGCTTACACCATGTTGATGTAAGCTAGCATTCGTCTCAATGTCCCGTAGAACCCGATCTGCCGGCTCCCTGCAATGTCATCTGTCTGAAAGGACCCATGATTACACAAACGCCCAAAAAGGGGCTTGAAATGGCATGTGATGTGGGTGGTGTCTGTGAGGGTTCTTGTTTTGGTACAGCCGTGCTAGCTCTCGACTGTTTCCATACGCTTGGCCGTACACAAACACCACCGTGGCTTGTTGCTTATAGTATGTCGCGTCAGTCACAGAGCCTGCAACACACAAGGCACGCACGGCACAGGGTCAGAGGATGGTTCATTCGTCAGCACCATCTACCGCGGCAACGATGCATTTCCGGACACATGTCATAGGACCTTTTTTTCCTCCATTTCCAGTCAGGAATCCGTGCCTGCAGTTTGTCGGTTTTATTCGTGTTCGCCCTGTGTATGTGCATTTTACTATCCCATAACTTTTGTCACCTCAGTGTACAGATGGTTCAAATGGCTCTGAGCACTATGGGACTTAACTTCTAAGGTCACCAGTCCCCTAGAATTTAGAACTACTTAAACCTAACTAACCTAACGACGTCACACACATCCATGCCCGAGGTAGGATTCGAACCTGCGACCGTAGCGGTCGAGCGGTTCCAGACTGAAGCGCCTAGAACCGCTCGGTCACAGCGGCCGGCTATCTCCTCCACTGCATAAGTGCTCGTAGACATTACACATTTTAGATCCCATTTTTATGAGACATTTTTTCTTGTTCTGGTCCATACTACCACATCTGAAAGTTTGTCGGTGGGGTTCACCCTGTATAGAACAATGAAAGATGTCCAAGAAAATGTTATTTCCGATAAGTTCACAGAGATGGGTACCATTTTTAATGGTTGCATTACATTTATTACGATAAAAGATACGAGAAGCTAGCAATGTTCCTGATTAGCACAATGTTATTGCTTAAACATCTAAAAAAAATTATCCAGTACTGATACGAAGTTTTAAAAAAATCGTGATTTTATTTGAGAAGAGTCATCGAATAAATTTTTATCCTATTTCTTCCTATGGGTGTAAATCTCATTTCGATATATTCATTCTGTGGCGTTTGATCGTAAGTTGCAGTGCTCAGAACACAGTTCATTCCTTTGCTATCGACATTTTAGGCGAAAAATTATTGTTCAATCATAACGGTCCTCGCTCTCGTCTGTGTACATTCAGAGAGGTTGCAATTACATTTAGTCATAATGATATAGTGTTTACCATATTGTATGTCTGTATTTATAGCCGAGGAAGATGGTGTTCTTATGTGCCTTTTCCCTTTGTTTCAGGTGAGTAGGGGAACACTGCAGAAGTTCAGCGACCGCACAGACAAAGACGAATGGCTTTGTCGATATTGGCGTCCAAGAGGATGTCAGAGACTCGCTGCTGGCGGCGCGCAATAGCTACTTGCACGCTACTCTTTAAGGAGGATTTATATTCCTCTTCTGTGGTATTCACCTCTCGGTAAGAATTACATTTCGCCGCGCTGAGCGGCGAACTACTGATAAGTGGGAGGAAGGGGGGGGAGGGGTGTACGACTTCAGGCGTTGTTGATGTTTTGTCCTGATCTCGGTACCTGGCAGAGAAGTGAAGGATAACGATAAATGTGCATATAAGGGTATCTCAGATAGATTATATAATGGTAAGACACAGATTTAGGAACCAGGTTTTAAATTGTAAAACATTTCCAAGGGCAGATGTGGACTCTGACCACAATCTATTGGTTATGACCTGTAGATTAAAACTGAAGAAACTGCAAAAAGGTGGGAATATAAGGAGATGGGACCGGGATAAACTGAAAGAACCGGAGGTTGTACAGAGTTTCAGGGAGAGCATAAGGGAACAATTGACAGGAATTGGGGAAAGAAATACAGTAGAAGAAGAATCGGTAGCTTTGAGGTATGAAATAGTGAAGGCAGCAGAGGATCACGTAGGTAAAAAGACGAGGGCTAGTAGAAATCCTTTGGTAACAGAAGAAACATTGAATTTAATTGATGAAAGGAGGAAATATAAAAATGCAGTAGATGAAGCAGGCAAAAAGGAATACAAACGTCTCAAAAATGATATCGACAGGAAGTGCAAAATGGCTAAGCAGGAGTGGCTAGAGGACAAATGTAAGGATGTAGAGGCTTATCTCACTAGGGGTAAGATAGATACTGCATATAGGAAAATTAAAGAGACCTTTGGAGAAAAGATAACGACTTTATGAATATCAAGAGCTCAGATGGAAACCCAGTTCTAAGCAAAGAAGGGAAAGCAGAAAGGTGGAAGGAGTATATAGAGGGTCTATAGAAGGGCGATGTATTTGAGGACAATATCATGGAAATGGAAGAGAATGTAGATGAAGATGAAATGGGAGATACGATACTGCGTGAAGAGTTGGACAGAGCACTGAAAGACCTGAGTCGAAACAAGGCCCCCGGAGTAGACAACATTCCATTGGAACTACTGACGGCCTTGGGAGAGCCAGTCCTGACAAAACTCTACCATCTGGTGAGCAAGATGTATGAAACAGGCAAAATACCCTCAGTCTTCAAGAAGAATATAATAATTCCAATCCCAAAGAAAGCAGGTGTTGACAGATGTGAAAATTACCGAACAATCAGTTCAATAAGCCACAGCTGCAAAATACTAACACGAATTCTTTACAGACGAATGGAAAAACTAGTAGAAGCCGACCTCGGGGAAGATCAGATTGGATTCCGTAGAAATGTTGGAACACGTGAGGCAATACTGACCCTACGACTTATCTTAGAAGAAAGATTAAGGAAAGGCAAACCTACGTTTCTAGCTTTTGTAGACTTAGAGAAAGCTTTTGCCAATGTTGACTCTCTTTCAAATTCTGAAGATGGCAGGGGTAAAATACTGGGAGCGAAAGGCTATTTACAATTTGTACAGAAACCAGAGGGCAGTTATGAGTCGAGGGACATGAAAGGGAAGCAGTGGTTGGGAAGGGAGTGAGACAGGGTTGTAGTCTCTCCCCGATGTTATTCAATTTCTATATTGAGCAAGCAGTGAAGGAAACAAAAGAAAAATTCGGAGTAGGTATTAAAATCCATGGAGAAGAAATAAAAACTTTGAGGTTCGCTGAAGACATTGGAATTCTGTCAGAGACAGCGAAGGACTTGGAAGAGCAGTTGAACGGAATGGATAGGGTGTTGAAAGGAGGATATAAGATGAACATCAACAAAAGCAAAACGTGGATAATGGAATGTAGTAGAATTAAGTCGGGTGATGCTGAGGGAATTAGATTAGGAAATGAGACACTGAAAGTAGTAAAGGAGTTTTGCTATTAGGGGAGCAAAATAACTGATGATGGTCGAAGTAGAGAGGATATAAAATGTAGACTGGCAATGGCAAGGAAAGCGTTTCTGAAGAAGAGAAATTTGTTAACATCGAGTATAGATTTAAGTGTCAGGAAGTCGTACCTGAAAGTATTTGTATGGATTGTAGCCATGTATGGAAGTGAAACGTGGACGATAAATAGTTTAGACAAGAAGATAATAGAAGCTTTCGAAAGGTGGTGCTACAGAAGAATGCTGAAGATTAGATGGGTAGATCACATAACTAATTAGGAAGTATTGAACAGGATTGGGGAGAAGAGAAGTTTGTGGCACAACTTGACCAGAAGAAGGGATCGGTTGGTAGGACATGTTTTGAGGCATCAAGGAATCACCAATTTAGTATTGGAGGGCAGCTTGGACGGTAAAAATCGTAGAGGGAGACCAAGAGATGAATACACTAAGCAGATTTAGAAGGATGTAGGTTGCAGTAGGTACTGGGAGATGAAGAAGCTTGCACAGGATAGAGTAGCATGGAGAGCTGCATCAAACCAGTCTCAGGACTGAAGACCACAACAATAAGGGTAGCTCTAGAGACTACGTCTTCGACGTCTCGCAGTTTGTAATATACCTTTACGCTATTTATGTTAGTGTAGGATCGCGTGTCACCTGACGGAGAGCATTTCATCTTGCTGAGTAAAAATTGTCTTTCACTGTAATGCATCATCCTGTAGACCCTGATTTTAAGGACGATATGAGCATGAGATTGCGTGGTAGGAATGTTTCGAAAATGGCCGTTCTTAAAGGTGAATGTGGCCTCTTGCTGTGTTATTCCAGCACCTGTGGCAAGTAATGGGCTATCATTCGTTCGCCTTAAGTTTTTTGTTTGTACACAGACAACTTCGTGTTTTGCGTACCTGATTTCATAGCAGGGCTTATTAACGGCCGTTCTGCACGTCGGGTTGAAACAGATTTGCTGCCCGCTGCCGTCAACAGTTCAGTGTCATTTCCATATCCCGTGCCACTGATGACAGCCTCATGCTTTCGCCAGTACAATTTCCCTCTCGTAAATCTGTAAAATTCTGGAATTGTTCTTCGGCACGGAAGCTAGTCGCGTAGTTTCGAGGGCGCAGTGGCCAAGGTGTCGGAAGACTTTGATCGATCCGCGTTCCGGCCATTAGATTTACGACCGCCATAATTTCGTTCATTTGTTCGATGTAAATGTCAGCGTGATTCATAAGGGCCTGCGCCCTGCGCGGAACTCTAGCTCGCTCTTTCACATTTGAAAGCTCGCTGGGTTAGTTTCGCTCAATTATCGGGCGGCTATCGTCAAATTTACAGTTATACCGTGAAGATGAATATAACATTTTAGTCGGTAGTTTGATGAAGGGAGCAACCGCCAAAAAATCCATTTTTTTTCCCTTTCTTTCCACCATACACATGTTCGTATGTAGATGCACGTTGTGATCTTTGAAAAGCGCACGAAGACCTCTATTGTGTCGGCTTATTCTGACTTGAATATATTCCTCAGTTTGAAGAAGGTAACATATCTCACTTTCGAGCTCGTCCACCCTCAACGTTGTGGTTGCACTAACAGCATGTGTTCGTATTTGCTGTTCAATCTTTTAAAACATCGTGTTTGCAGTGCATCTGAGTATTGTTTTCTGTTAAATACCTTCATTGAAGGTGATTGAATAACAATAATTTATGTAGTAACTATTCTAAGTGGTTTAAAAGCATTTTAGTTTGCCGACAACGAAGTCCCTGGAAATTTACTCGTTTTCGATTTCAAAAAACAGGATATCAGTATACTTCCTACCTAAAAATTACAGACCACACCTGAACTCGATGATCGTGTGGCAAAAAAAAAGTGCTCAGCATTCCACCATAAATTTCATAAAATGTAAAAATTCCAATACAAGACAAGAAGATCAAGGCTGTATGATAGACAGTTACATACATTCCACATGAGTACAGACTATTTCATGAGGAGGCGTTGATGAGATCAACAACAGCTGCTGCAGAGGACGATAAAAACGGGCAGTAAAGATTTTTAGGGTAAATTTCATAGACAATGCTTTCAAAACCTGTAAGTTGTATAGACATTTTTCGTATAAGTTTGTTATCAACTTTTGTGAAAATTTAGCTATTTATGAAGTCGAAATAAGAATTTTTAATGCCTAATTCATAATCAGTTTGAAGAATAGAAAATATCCACGGTTTTACATACTGTGATGCGTCCTTCAGGACAATCCAATTCGACTTTCCAAGGAACTGTGATAGTAGGAAAAAGTAAAGAATCTCATATAAAAGACAAAATTAAAAATAAGAAAAATGGCTCTGAGCACTATGGGACTTAACTGCTGAGGTCATCAGTCCCCTATAACGTAGAACTACTTAAACCTAACTAACCTAAGGACATCACACACATCCATGCCCGAGGCAGGATTCGAACCTGCGACCGTAGCGATCGCGCAGTTCTAGGCTGAAGCGCCTAAAAATAAGAACAGTAGGAAGTTATTTGTATTTCCACACAAAAGGAGGTTTTGGATTCGTTCCCTTATTCAGACTTATGAGTCAACTGACACCTTCAACGATAAGAGATACGCCGTAAATATTCACAAGGCATCGGCATTTCTAATCTCTTGCAGTTCAACCATATCGGCCCGCGGGCTCAAGGTCAACATCGATATCGCGGCGCAACACCATCTACCGGTAAAATGTGCCTGCGGTCATCGTTGCCGCTATAAATCGGAGGTAATGGATCAGTGTGACTTGGGCAGACGTGCAGGATGTCTCTCAGACGTATGTGTGAACCGTGCCGTCAACTGAGTGAGTTTGAAAGAGGGCATGAGAGCATGTTATGCATCTATACCTGGGTGTTAAAATTACGAACAACTTCAGTTGGAAGGACCACATAGATAATATTGTCGGGAAGGCGAGCCAAAGGTTGCGTTTCATTGGCAGGACACTTAGCAGATGCAACAAGTCCACTAAAGAGACAGCTTACACTACACTCGTTCGTCCTCTGTTAGAATATTGCTGTGCGGTGTGGGATCCTTACCAGGTGGGATTGACGGAGGACATCGAAAGGGTGCAAAAAAGGGCAGCTCGTTTTGTATTATCGTGTTATAGGGGAGAGAGTGTGGCAGATATGATACACGAGTTGGGATGGAAGTCATTACAGCATAGACGTTTTTCGTCGCGGCGAGACCTTTTTATGAAATTTCAGTCACCAACTTTCTCTTCCGAATGCGAAAATATTTTGTT
The DNA here is from genome assembly GCF_023897955.1 of Schistocerca gregaria. Lineage (NCBI taxonomy): Eukaryota > Metazoa > Arthropoda > Insecta > Orthoptera > Acrididae > Schistocerca > Schistocerca gregaria. The sequence goes on along the minus strand of NC_064925.1, from coordinate 221,868,768 downwards.
GAGCCCAACCTACATAGGTAGGAATGATCATCAAAATAAAATAAGAGAAATCAGAGCTCGAACAGAAAGGTTTAGGTGTTCGTTTTTCCCGCTCGCTGTTCGGGAGTGGAATAGTAGAGAGATAGTATGATTGTGGTTCGATGAACCCTCTGCCAAGCACTTAAATGTGAATTGCAGAGTAGTCATGTAGATGTAGATGTAGATATCCGGGAAATTGCTGCTCGTATGGGACGATGTGTTTCGGCAGTGCAACGGTGTGTGCAGAACAGCTCACGGAAGGCCGTACAACACGACGAGGTGGGTCAGATCACACCACCCAGACCACGCCTGAGAAGATCGACATTTCATCCGAATGGCATTGCAGGACAGATCTGCATCCTCCTTGGCTCTCACGCAACAGTGGAACAAGAAATATGTGTGAGTTCTTAAGGGATAAAACTGCTGAGGTGATGGGTCCCTAGACTTACGCACTACTTAAACTAACTTATGCTAAGAACAACACACACACACACACACACACACACACACACACACACACACCGATGCCCGAGGGAGGATTCGAATCTCCGGCGGGAGGGGCAGCGCAGTCCGTGACATGGTGCCTCAAACCGTACGACCACTCAGCGTGGCACAGTGGAACACATCGTACACTATCAGGGGTGACGGTCCGGCACCGTTTATTACGGCATGGGTTTTGTGCTCGCCGTCCACTTCTCCACCTCTCTGCCTACCTTTGACGGACGTGCAGAAACATGCTATACGGCAACGGTGTATTGAACGACGACAGGAACGGCATAAGATAGTGTTCTCGGACGAATCCAGGTTCTGTTTGTTTGAAAACGATGGCCGCATTTTGGTTCGCCACAGACAGGGGGAGCGACATCACACTGACTGCATTCGGACAAGTCATACAGCGCCGACTCAAGGTTTTATGATGTGGGGTGCTATTGGGTACAGCCACAAATCTTAGTTCGTGCATGTCCAGGGCGCTGTGATCATTGTGACCTACGTGAATGACATCCTGCGACCCGTAGCCATACCCTTTCTGCACAACACCCGAGACGCCATTTTTTAGCAAGACAATGTAGGACCACATGCCGCTGCACGAACACGTGCCTTCTTGGTGTCTCAGGATGTCAGCCTTTTCCCCTGGCCCACTAGATCACCAGACTTGTTGCCGACGGGTGCAGCGTTGTGACCCATTGACAATCCCCATAGAAGATCTTCGGAACCAGGTGAATGCAGCATGGATAACTAAACCACAGGACGCCATTCGAGCCTTATAAGCGTCGATGCCATCACGTATGTAACAAGTTATCAGGGCCCATGGCGGACCCTGTGCCTACTAGGCAACAGGACACATGATGAACCGAGGTGGCGAAAATGCTAAACATTTCTGCAGAACATACTGATGTACTTGCCCTGTGTATATGACTAGTCGTTCAAAGTGTTAAGTTTTTTCTGAACATGAGTGTATGCCATATCTCAAGGCCCTGGTACCCAGCAGGGCTACACGCTTCCTCTATTTCTTAAACTACTTTCAGTCAGTTTACTTGTTCTTGACCGACGGATAAGTGGGACAATAGAGCAGCCTATATTATTACCTACTGCACGTACCTTTTGTCGCAGTCTGCTAACGCTGTCACTTAGTGCCTCCTTCAACATTCCGTAAAGCGCGCAACAAAGCGTGAGCTAAAAGGAATGGGAAAAGTGGCCACAAAGCGACCATCAGTACTGCTCGTGCAGAGGGCAAGTTGCGCACACTGTGTGTCTTACCCAGCCAATCTCCTTGACATTTAGTGCTAGTCGAACCTACTAGGTTGCTTTCGGCCAATTTCCTCGGGAGTAGATGAGGTGTATAAACAAAAGATGAACACGCGAGATGAACAGCTTGGTCGCATCATGGACGCTGCTACCCGCAATAGCGAAAGTGAGAAGCACTCAGACAAGCAACACATGTTCTCCAAAGGGTGCACAAGTACACTGCGGATGATGGTGGGATATGGAACATTGATTGTGAACTGTAAACCAAAACTGTATTTCATTTTGCAGGGCCGGCCGGAGTGGCCGAGTGGTTCTAGGCTCTACAGTCTGGAAATGCGCGACCGCTACGGTCGCAGGTTCGAATCTTGCCTCGGGCATGAATGCGTGTGATGTCCTTAGGTTAGTTTGATTTAAGTAGTTCGAAGTTCTAGGGGACTGATGACCTCAGAAGTTAAGTCCCATAGTGCTCAGAGCCATTTGAACCTTTTTTTTTATTTTGCAAAACAGTAGTCCAGATGACTGGTAGGTTATTTCAACAGAACCAAATGAGCTGATAACAGTTGTGGATTGATTGATGACTGCATGATTGGAATAGAAATTGCATTCAACAAATGCTGTGCAGTTCTGTTCGTATGTCCTGACTGATACCTTACAGCGGAATTTACGGAGGCCAACTGATCGACATAAAATTATAAGCGTTATAAGTGTACTTCTCCGTTCTATTCTCATATTTTGTACCACCTATTTTTAATTTTTAATCTGATGATTCTGATACTAATAAAACTTTTTTAAAAACACTCCATTAAATTAACATGCTTATAAGTCTTGAACTTTGATGATGTGAAACCAGTGACAAGAAGAGCCGTTAATGTCGTGTTTTCGGGCGTTCAGTCAGCTTGAGCGTAAAATGGCATAGCGTGCGCCGGGAGTCGAACTCGGCTACAAATAACCCAGCATTATCGTCAGCCCCACGAATTGCAGCCACATGTTCGGCAACATTTCCGACCCCTGTTGCTCCGTAATGTTTGCGACAATAGACTTACATCTTCGGGCCAGATGCGTTCTTAAGCACCGGAAACTGAACGGAAGGAGCTAGTGGACGGGAGTGAGTCTCTCCTGGTTTTGTATTTCACAAGGAAAAAGGTAAGAAAAAGAGAAATCAGGGTTTGTTCGCTTCTAAGTAAGCGAACTGCTTCCGAAACTTCCACTCATGAACTGATTCTGGATACGTGTCTTCTCCAGAATGTTGAAATACGATTTTGAATGTGTCGTGTAAGCAACTGGTTTGAGAATTGACAAGAACAATACCAGTATGAAAGATAGTACACCGCTTACAGCAAGATTGGCTACTGATGATACGTACAGAAATTTGATGTACTTCTTTAAGCTATAAGGGAAAGATGGAAAAGATAAGTAAGCGTTCATCATATCGAAAATAATCGCTGTAACTGTTAATGCATGTTGCCAAATTGTTCGAGTGCACTGCAGAAGTTTCTCTGGGAAGCCCTTACACATCCTCCATACAGTCCCGATCTCTCCCCATGCTATATCCATATTTTCGCAGCCATGAAGAAACATTTTCGTCCGTCGATTTCTTTCGGACGCCTGGATCCAGTTGTAGTTGGCAACCGCAATTGTTTTCCCATGAAATCATTGACCGTCTTGTCTCTCATTCGAATAAACTTATTAGCAGTCGTCGATTGCCTTTGGTTAAACAGTTTACTTAATTTTTCTCATTGTCTCATTTTCATTTGACTGCCCCTTATACACTTTTCATGGATATGCATCTTGGTACCAGATGTTTGCAACGTTTTCTCGGAAAGACTCAAGAGATTAATTACAATAGTCTCAAACAGCCGTCCACGGTTCATCTTCATATTTTCTGTGGTTCACTATTACAGTTACAGTACTTTGAATTTCATAAATGCGATATTTTACGACCACAGTTATGTGGCATGAAAAGCAATATTTACAGAGACAGTAATAAAAGGCAAGAAATACACGCGACGAACCTAAAAAAAGCAAGAAGTCTACATACATTCTTCGCAAGCGACCGTATCCTGTACCACTATTAGTCGTTTCCGTTCCTGTTCCATGGAGCGACGGAAAAACGACTGTCTGTATGCCTCCGTATGAGCCCTGATTTCTCGTATCTTATCTTCGTGGTTTTACGGGAAATGTATATTGGCGGCTGTAGGGTCGTTCTGCAGTCAGCTTCAAATGCCGCTTCTCTTACGTTTTCTCAATAGTGTTTCTAGAAAAGACTGTCGTCATCCCTCCAGGGATTCCCATTTGAGTTCCCGAAGCATCGTCTTAACACTTCCGTGTTGTTCGAGCCTACCGGTAACAAATCTAGCGGCCTGACTGCTTCATTGTCTTCCAATCCGACCTGGTGCGGGTCCCAAACACTGGAACAGTACTCAAGGATAGGTCGCACTTGAGTCCTAGATGCGCTCTCCTCCGCAGATGATCCACACTTACCTACAGTTCTTCCAATAAACCGAAGTCGACTATTCCTCTTGCCTACCACAATTCTCAAATGCTCGTTTCATTTCAATTCGCTTCGCCACGTTACGCGCAGATATTTAAAAGACGTGACTTTGTCAAGCAGGACACTACTTATGCTGTATCAGAACATTACGGGTTTGTTTTTCGTACTCATCCACATTAACTTGTATTTTTCTGCAATTAGAGTTAGCTGCCATTCATCACACCAACTAGAAATTTTGCCGAAGACACCTTGTACCATCCTACAATGACTCATATTCGACACCTTCCAGTACAGCACAGCATCATCGGCAATCAACCGACGATTTTGCCCATTCTGTTTGCCAGATCATTTAAGTATATAGAAAGTGTTAGCGATCCTGTCACACTTCCCTGGGGCGCTCCGGACGATACCCTTGTCTTTCATGAACCCAAGCCGTTAAAACGCACAACATACTGGGTTCTATTACTTAAGAAGTCTTCGAACCACTTACGTATTGGAGAACCTATTCCATGAGTTCGACATTCGTTAAGAGTTTGCAAATGCTTTTCGGAAATCTAAAACTAGGGAATCTGCCTATTGTCCTCCCTCCATAGTTCGCTGTACATCATGTGAAGAAAGGGTAAGTTGAGTTTCACGTGACCGATGTTTTCTAAAACCACTCTGATTCGTGGACATAAACTTCTCGGTCCGAGAAAATTTATTGTATTCCAACTGAGAAGAATTCGGCGGCAAACCAGTGTTTAGGATATTGGTTTGCAATTTTGCGGTTCCATTCTTTTACCCTTCTTGCATATGTGAGTTAATAATAATAACAATAAAATATATAAATGTGGTGATTGAAACCGGATGTGTTTATACCTCAGAGTACCTCTCCATAAACACAGCCTCACAGTTAAATAATTTGAAGAAGAAACAAAGGAAAACAATTTGGCAAATTTTAGGTCCAAAGTTTGAAAATGGGATTTGGAAATTGAGAAGCGACAAGGAGGATATGAAAAAAACTGAGAATATAGCAGGTACAATGAGAAAACGGAGGTCAATATTTTATACCAAAATTTCATGGTTTACAGACGTTAGGTAGGATCTACAGGGGATGGAAATAAAAGACAAAGAGATAGAAAACAGGCATGAATTCAGGGAAAAGGTACAAAAACTGAACGGTTTAAAAAAAAGTCAAAAGTAGAGAGGAGGACATGAGTAGGAGAAATTAAGTAACAACAGTGAGCAAGAATGGAGAAGTATTGGTAGCCAAAAAAAGGAAAATAATGAATTTCTAAAATCAGATGTTTCGCGTGGTCCTAATTCGGCCAGATTCCAATAATATAGCAGTGTTGTTGTTGTGGTTTTCAGTCCTGAGACTGGTTTGATGCAGCTCTCCATGCTGCTCTATCCTGTGCAAGCTTCTTCATCTCCCAGTACCTACTGCAACCTACATCCTTCTGAATCTGCTTAGTGTATTCATCTCTTGGTCTCCCTCTACGATTTTTACCCTCCACGCTGCCCTCCAATGCTAAATTTGTGATCCCTTGATGCCTCAAAACATGTCCTACCAACCGATCCCTTCTTCTAGTCAAGTAGTGCCACAAACTTCTCTTCTTCCCAATCCTATTCAATACTTCCTCATTAGTTACGTGATCTACCCATCTAATCTTCAGCATTCTTCTGTAGCACCACATTTCGAAAGCTTCTATTATCTTCTTGTCTAAACGATTAATCGTCCACGTTTCACTTCCATACATGGCTACAATCCATACAAATACTTTCAGGTACGACTTCCTGACACTTAAATCTATACTCCATGTTAACAAATTTCTCTTCTTCAGTAACGCTTTCCTTGCTATTGCCAGTCTACATTTTATATCCTCTCTACTTCGACCATCATCAGTTATTTTGCTCCCCAAATAGCAAAACTCATTTACTACTTTAAGTGTCTCATTTCCTAATCTAATTCCCTCAGCATACCCGACTTAATTCGACTACATTCCATTATCCTCGTTTTGCTTTTGTTGACGTTAATCTTATATCCTCCTTTCAAGACACTATCCATTCCGTTCAACTGCTCTTCCAAGTCCTTTGCTGTCTCTGACAGAATTACGACGTCATCGGCGAACCTCAAAGTTTTTATTTCTTCTCCCTGGATTTTAATATCTACTCCGAATTTCTCTTTTGTTTCCTTTACTGCTTGCTCAATATACAGATTGAATAACATTGGGGAGAGGCTACAACCCTGTCTCACTCCCTTCCCAACCACTGCTTCTCTTTCTTGCCCCTCGACTCTTATTACTGCCATCTGGTTTCTGTACTAATTGTAAATAGCATTTAGCTCCCTGTATTTTACCCCTGCCACCTTTGGAATTTGAAAGAGAGTATTCCAGTCAACATTGTCAAAAGCTTTCTCCAAGTCTACAAATGCTAGAAACATAGGTTTGCCTTTCCTTAATCTAGTTTCTAAGGTAAGCCGTAGGGTCAGTATTGCCTCACGTGTTCCAATATTTCTACGGAATCCAAACTGAATATAGCACTAATAATAATAATATTATTAATAATATGTTTACATAATAAATAGTGCATCAGTTAAAAAAAAATCCAAGAAATTGCATTTCAGAGAAGTATAGCATTTGAAAAGCATTCATCCGAAAATTTGAGTAGAACGTTTGTCATGGAATTAGTCTAACAACTGTAACACTTACAAACTTAAGCAATTCTGACAGCATTACAATTTACGTGAGATATAGTTGATGTGCGCGCTCAACATTATCAATATTTCACTTAACACAACAACTGTGAACAAAAGTCTGGAAACTATGGCAGTGTGTCTGTGTATATTAAGGGGATGCTTTCTCTTTCAGTCGTTTCCATCTAGGCTGCGTAAGGGAACGGATTTGTGTGTGTGATAGATAGAGAGAAAGAGAGTTTTAATGAATGGCCTTTCCCTTTCTGTCTTCTCTTAAAAGCGACCATTCACAGCCTGACAGGTTCGCCTACCCGACCAACTTTGTGTGTGGACCGGCCACTGGCGACTGTTCGGAGGATGCTACCTGCCTGCACTGGCGGAATGTGGGCTCGCAGGTATCGATTAGGGCCAGCAGGTAGAGGTCTGCCAGTCAAACCAACGGGTCCGGACCACCGACCCGATCGCGGATCCATCGCCCACACACAGGCGAACAGCTCGGGGCAGACCGGCTGACGATTGGCCGATTCGTCTGTCTGTGTATGGGGGCCCCTTGCTGAAAATCCTATTGTTTGTAGGTTCTGTCTGTATACTTGCGAACTATGTGGGTTTTATTGCTGATACACTACTTGCCATTAAAATTGCTACACCAAGAAGAAATGCAGATGATAAACGGGTATTCATTGGACAAATATATTATACTAGAACTGACATGTGTTTACATTTTCACGCCATTTGGGTGCATAGATCCTGAGAAATCAGTACCCAGAACAACCACGTCTGGCCGCAATAACGGTCTTGATACGCCTGGGCATTGAGTCAAACAGAGCTTGGATGGCGTGTACAGGTACAGCTGCCCATGCATCTTCAACACGATAGTACAGTTCATCAAGAGTAGTGACTGGCGTATTGTGACGAGCCAGTTGCTCGTTCACCGTTGACCAGACGTTTTCAGTTGGTAAGAGATCTGGAGAATGTGCTGGCCAGAGCAGCAGTCGAACATTTTCTGTATCCAGAAAGGCCCGTACAGGACCTGCAAAATGCGGTCGTGCATTATCTTGCTGAAATGTAGGGTTCCGCAGGGATCGAATGAAGGGTAGAGCTACGGTTCGTAACACAACGGAACTGTAACGTCCACTATTGAAAGTGCCGTCAATGCGGATAAGAGGTGATCGAGACGTGTAATCAGTAGCACCTCAAACCATCACGCAGAGTGATACGCCAGTATGGCGATGACGAATACACGCTTCCAATTTGCATTCACCGCGATATCACCAAACAGGGGTGTGACCATCATAATGCTGGTTTCATCCGAAAAAATGACGTTTTGCCATTCGTCCTCCCAGGTTCGTCGTTGAGTACACCATCGCTGGTGCTCGTGTCTGTGATGCAGCGCCAAGGGTAACCGCAGCCATGGTCTCCGAGCTGATAGTCCGTGCTACTGCAAACGTTGTCGAACTGTTCGTGGAGATGGTTGTTGTCTTGCAAACGTCCCCATCTGTTGACTCAGGGATCGAAACGTGGCTGCACGATCCGTTACAGCCATGCGGATAAGATGCCTCTCTATTCTCGACTGCTAGTGATACGAGGTCGTTGGTATCAAGCACGGCGTTCCGTATTACCCTCCTGAACCCACCGATTCCATATTCTGCTAACAGTCATTGGATCTCGACCAATGCGAGCAGCAGTGTCGCGATACGATAAACCGCAATCGCGACAGGCTACAATCCGACCTTTATCAAAGTCGGACACGTGATGGTACGCATTTGTCTTCCTTACACGAGGCATCACAACAACGTTTCACCAGGCAACGCCCGTCAACTGCTGTTTTTGTGTGATAAATCGGTTGGAAACTTTTCCTCATGTCAGCACGATGTAGGTGTCGCCACCGGCGCCAGCCTTGTGTGAATGCTCTGAAAAGCTAATCATTTCCATATCACAGCATCTTCTTCCTGTCGGTTAAATTTTCTCGCCTGTAGCACGTAATCTTCGTGGTGTAGCAATTTTAATGGCCAGTAGTGTAGCAGGGACAGTCAGCCTGGTAATGTGCCCATTTCCAGGTTTTAGTGTTGCGTGTAAGTTCGTCAACTTATCCTCGAGGGCAGGCCCCCAGAGAAGTAGCTCAGAAGTATCGTGTGTTAAATGCAGTTCGTAATTTCAAGAATTATTTGTCATTTTCGAGATTCTTGGTTTTTGTTACTTCATTCTCCGAAAGTTAGCTGTGGAATTTGGAAATTGATACTTGTAAAAATATAAATGCTGCTGCTTTTATGTGTCTCGGGGAGAGTCATGACAAACTCACACCATGCCCCGTGGATTTAGTGCCCACTCGCAGACTGTGTTGTGGGCGCCCCCTGCTCCCTCCGTCGCCCCCATGCCCCATACTATTGGACGCCGTAAATCACGGATCGTGTAACTGGGTCCGTTGTCAGAGCACGGCCACAGCTCTGGTGACCAGGGAGAGGATGAGCTCCGCGGTCGTAAAACGCTTGTGCCAGCGGAACAACGACAACACCGTAATCTCCGTTATTACGACCGCCGGGGCTGGCCGCCGGACACAACGGCACCGGAGCGAGCAGCTAGCAGTGCTAGAGGCTAGCGAGCTGTACACGCCGTCGCTTTCCGGGTCACTCTGCCAGCGGCCCAGGGCCACAGCTGTAGTGATAGAGTGGCGATATTTTTCTGCGACGATCGTTCAGTAAGTAAAGCAAAACATTTTTCTCCTCAAAGCATGATGGTTTAATTCGTGATTTAAACGCACCATATTACAACACTGGTCATTAAAATTGCTACACTACGAAGATGACGTGCTACAGACGCGAAATTTAACCGACTGGAAGAAGATGCTGTGATGTCCAAATAATTACCTTTTCTGAGCATTCACACAACGTTGCCGCCGGTGGCGACACCTACGACGTGTTAACATGAGGAAAGTTTCCAACCGATTTATCATACAAAAACAGCAGTTGACGGGCGTTGCCTGGTGAAACGTTGTTGTGATGCCTCGTGTAAGGAAGACAAATGCGTACCATCACGTGTCCGACTTTGATAAAGGTCAGATTGTAGCCTGTCGTGATTGCGGTTTATCGTATCGCGACACTGCTGCTCGCATTGGTCGAGATCCAATGACTGTTAGCTGAATATGGAATCGGTGGGTTCAGGAGAGTAATACGGAACGCCGTGCTTGATCCCAACGGCCTCGTATCACTAGCAGTCGAGATGAGAGGAATCTTATCCGCATGGCTGTAACGGATCGTGCAGCCACGTTTCGATCCCTGAGTCAACAGATGGGGACGTTTGCAAGACAACAACCATCTGCACGAACAGTTCGACAACGTTTGCAGTAGCATGGACTATCAGCTCGGAGACCATGGCTGCGGTTACCCTTGGCGCTGCATCACAGACACGAGCACCAGCGATGGTGTACTCAACGACGAACCTGGGAGGACGAATGGCAAAACGTCATGTTTTCGCATGAAACCAGGGTCTGTTTACAGCATCATGATGGTCACACACCTGTTTGGCGATATAGCGGTGAATGCAAATTGGAAGCGTGTATTCGTCATCGCCATACTGGCGTATCACTCGGCGTGATGGTTTGAGGTGCCACTGGTTACATTTCTCGTTCACCTCTTATCCGCATTGACGGCACTTTGAATAGTGGACGTTACATTTCAGATGTGTTACCACCCGTAGCTCTACCCTTCATTCGATCCCTGCGAAACACTACATTTCAGCAGGATAATGTACGACAGCATGTTGCAAGTCCTGTACGGTCCTTTCTGGATACAGAAAATGTTCGACTGCTGCCCTGGCCAGCACATTCTCCAGATCTCTTACCAATTGAAAACGTCTGGTCAACGGTGGACGAGCAGCTGGCTCGTCAGAATACGCCAGTCACTACTCTTGATGAACTGTAGTATCGTGTTGAAGCTGCATGGGCAGCTGTACGTGTGCACACCATCCAAGCTCTGTTTGACTCAATGCCCAGGCGTATCAAGGCCGTTATTACGGCCAGAGGTGGTTGTTCTGGGTACTGATTTCTCAGGATCTATGCACCCAAATGGCGTGAAAATGTAATCACATGTCAGTTCTAGTATAATATACTTGTCCCATGAATACCTGTTTATCATCTACATTTCTTCTTGGTGTAGCAATTTTAATGGCCAGTAGTGTATTCCCCAATTCTTTAACCATAAAACCGTTTTCAACTTAATTGCCTTTCAAATCTGTGGTCTTACGCCACCTTAATAGGAGTATGAGAGCCTATATGTCGTCGTTATAATACTCTACTGGTCGGCGTCACAACCACGTTCTTGCTGCATCAATATCTTCCCCATCATTGCTGTAACGCTTCCCGTGAAGCCCATACTTTGAAAGGTGCACATATTAGGAGAAAAGTTATGAAAGATGTACATACTTCGTAAAATGATAGTTTGTTTGATACATTTGACAATTGTATTTGGAATATTTACCATTAAGAGCATCTTTGCTTGTCTGAATACATTAGTGATACGTGTCCTTGGGCAACCGGAAGTAGTTCAAGTATTATTGAGCAGAGCGCGGGCGAACAAGGGAGCCAGCAGTTGTCAGCCAAAGACAGACGGACAATGTTGATTCGTCGCATAGTGGGGAGAGCGTAGATGGCGGACGTGCCGCATAGAGAATGGAATTTTATTTGATGTGCTCCTTCATATGTAATCCAGGATAGCGTGTATTTTCCATTAATTATTGTAGTGTCAACATTTAGGAGTGTCTGATAATATCTATATGTTGGTATACCTAGTATTCAATATACTAATTAGTTCCCTCCCATCATTGTTAGTTAAAAGCATTTCATTTAAACAGGCAAAGAGTAAATTTCTTCATAATTTATTATATGTAAAGGTTATTCTTATGGTATAAGTCAGTAATGAGAAAATGTTATCGTTCATTCTGGTTCCAGTTTCCTTTCTCTCTCAGTAACTTGATTCTATATAATTGTAGAATGCACCTCTTGTCATTTATAAATATTCGACTGAACTACTGCGTGGCAGCAAATCATATTTTCGGAAAGAGAACAAAAGTTTAATTTATAAAAAAAAAATGGCTCTGAGCACTATGGGACTTAACATCTGTGGTCATCAGTCCCCTAGAACTTAGAACTACTTACACGTAACTAACCTAAGGACATCACACACATCCATGCCCGAGGCAGGATTCGAACCTGCGACCGTAGCGGTCACGCGGTTCCAGACTGAAGCGCCTAGAACCGCACGGTCACACTGGCCGGCGATTTAATTTGTAAAAGTAAGATAAAGTAAGGTAGGGCAGTTGTCGTGCAGCGATTTATTTCAGGAACCTGCAGTTCAGCACTTCACAATCTTGCATTGTGCAGAAAAAGCCGAGTTACCCGTTTCAAGGTAAGAACCAATTCTAGGGCCTAACCGAACCTTCAGAGATGAAATAAGAAGCACTTTTCATTACCAAAATTGACATATAAACTCAGTAAATGCGTTTTTCTAACAGGACACTCATTTATTACCTGTCAGTTAGCTATTGTGTGTTACTGTTTGACGAGGAAGCCATTTTGCTAGTTACTGATAAATATTCTTGATATTCAATTTCATTTCGAAGTAGTCAGATGCAGTTTACATTAATCTATATCACAGTCATCAAAAGTAATTTGCACAGTTATGGGGTCAAATGGCTCTGATCACTATGGGACTTAACTTCTGAGGTCATCAGTCCCCTAGAACTTAGAACTAGTTAAACCTAACTAACCTAAGGACATCACACACATCCATGCCCGAAGCAGGATTCGAACCTGCGACCGTTGCGGTCGCACGGTTCCAGACTGAAGCGCCTAGAACCGCTCGGCCACTACGACCGGCTGCACAGCTATGTTCGTGTTTAACAGTAGGGTAGGAAAGGCGATTCTAGAGAAGAATCTGTAATCGGAATTTAAAGTTATACAGTACCCAGGTAAAACGCAATAGTTGCGTCATGTTCATTCAGTTACAATAGTAGAATTGTATTTAGAAAGCTTCATCTTCAGTGAGCCAAAGAGATGGAAGTCCGAAGATGCGAGATGCATGCTGTAAGGCGGATTTTGAAGTCTAGCCCGTTTAAGTTTTATGATCTCTTGGGTATTCAGTCTTGTGTGTAGCCTTGTTGACACAAACACGCTGTAATCGTTTCAAACGGCTCTGAGCACTATGGGACTTAACATCTGAGGTCATCAGTGGCCTAGAACTTAGAACTACTTAAACCTAACTAACCTAAGGACATCACACACATCCTGGATTCAAACCTGCGGCCATAGCGGTCGCGCGGTTCCAGACTGAAGTGCCTAGAACCGCTCGGTCATACCGGCCGGCTTGTAATCGTTTCCTAAGTGTTTCACAATAAACTTCGGTGTGAATTGATGGAGACATCGCGAGAGGTTATAAAAAATCAGATAGCAGTTACAAACTCAGACAAGCTCAGCATGGCGAACTGTGTTCTCGGATCCATATTACAATCGGATCGTGATTTTGGAGCGTGGAGTGAGGAAGAGATGGCGCTGTTTGCTGTATTTAGCACAAAGGCCCACATCTTGTCTACTTTCAGTCCTCCTCCTTTTCTGTTAAAGATGTTTCTGTGATCTTGAATTTCTATAGCCTCTCTTTACATTTTCGGAACTGTAGTATTGGAGAGACGAATTGAGTGGTTCCCCACTTCAAGTACATGATGTGCTACTGCAGTTATATCCGTGTTGTCAAGATGACAATTGCTCTTGTGTTCATTAAACCTGACGTTGATGCTTGTTTTACACGGGATTCAGTGAGGTTCTGGAAGGTACCGGCATGGATGTAGAGCCATATTGACTTCAGTGCCGTCTAGGTAATTCGGTTGAGGATCCTTGGCTCGAAAAGCCCGGTCGACGTGGTCCCACAAATGCGGCGACTTTGGTGGCCAGGGGAGTCGTCAGCGCGCTGGGGAAAGACGAACTGCATGTAGGGGTGAACACAGTCCCCAAGGATATACTTGTGTTGATCCATTGTGCGTTCCAGAATGACGAGATCGCCTAGGGAATTCTTCGAAAACATTCCCCAGACCATAACGCTACCTTTCCCGGCCTGAACCCTTCCGACGATTTTTGAAAGATGTTTGCTTTTAGACGTTGCAGGCAGTACGCGGTTAACGGCTTCTGTCATGTGAAAATGCCACCTATCGCCACTCAGTGGACATGACTGGACCATGTAGTATTCCGCTGTTCACTTGACCACATGCGCAAGGCATTTGGTATACTTCTGCTGTGGCAAGTAGTGGAAGTCGCTCCGTTACTAAATGGCGCAAACATCGCCAACTCTTTGGGCTACAAGCCGCATAAGACATGTTGGCGCGACACTGCGATCTTACGAAGCGACCTGATGATGTCACGGTCCGACCGTTATTTGCTGAGCGCATTTGAGTTCGAAACTACTAATTGGGTCTTTATCGCCTCTTATGACGTCTCCAGCCCTAGGAGACCAAAAGTTCGGCACAGAAGCACGCCTTGGACCACGGCCTTGTTGTTGTTGTTGTTTTTGTTGTTGTTGTTGTTGTTGTCTTCAGTCCTGAGACTGGTTTGATGCAGCTCTCCATGCTACTCTATCCTGTGCAAGCTGCTTCATCTCCCAGTACCTACTGCAACCTACATCCTTCTGAATCTGCTTAGTGTACTCATCTCTCGGTCTCCCTCTACGATTTTTACCCTCCACGCTGCCCTCCAATGCTAAATTTGTGATCCCTTGATGCCTCAAAACATGTCCTACCAACCGATCCCTTCTTCTAGTCAAGTTGTGCCACAAACTTCTCTTCTCCCCAATCCTATTCAATACCTCCTCATTAGTTACGTGATCTATCCACCTTATCTTCAGTATTCTTCTGTAGCACCACATTTCGAAAGCTTCTATTCTCTTCTTGTCCAAACTAGTTATCGTCCATGTTTCACTTCCATACATGGCTACACTCCAAACAAATACTTTCAGAAACGACTTCCTGATACATAAATCTATATTCGATGTTAACAAATTTCTCTTCTTCAGAAACGCTTTCCTTGCCATTGCCAGTCTACATTTTATATCCTCTCTACTTCGACCATCATCAGTTATTTTACTTCCTAAATAGCAAAACTCCTTTACTACTTTAAGTGTCTCATTTCCTAATCTAATTCCCTCAGCATCACCCGATTTAATTTGACTACATTCCATTATCCTCGTTTTGCTTTTGTTAATGTTCATCTTATATCCTCCTTTCAAGACACTGTCCATTCCGTTCAACTGCTCTTCCAAGTCCTTTGCCGTCTCTGACAGAATTACAATGTCATCGGCGAACCTCAAAGTTTTTACTTCGTCTCCATGAATTTTAATACCTACTCCAAATTTTTCTTTTGTTTCCTTTACTGCTTGCTCAATATACAGATTGAATAACATCGGGGAGAGGCTACAACCCTGTCTCACTCCTTTCCCAACCACTGCTTCCCTTTCATGCCCCTCGACTCTTATGACTGCCATCTGGTTTCTGTACAAATTATAAATAGCCTTTCGCTCCCTGTATTTTACCCCTGCCCCCTTTAGAATTTGAAAAAGAGTATTCCAGTCAACATTGTCAAAAGCTTTCTCTAAGTCTACAAATGCTAGAAACGTAGGTTTGCCTTTTCTTAATCTTTCTTCTAAGATAAGTCGTAAGGTCAGTATTGCCTCACGTGTTCCAACATTTCGACGGAATCCAAACTGATCCTCCCCGAGGTCTGCATCTACCACTTTTTCCATTCGTCTGTAAAGAATTCGCGTTAGTATTTTGCAGCCGTGGCTTATTAAACTGATAGTTCGGTAATTTTCACATCTGTCAGCACCTGCTTTCTTTGGGATTGGAATTATTATATTCTTCTTGAAGTCTGAGGGTATTTCGCCTGTCTCATACATCTTGCTCACCAGATGGTAGAGTTTTGTCAGGACTGGCTCTCCCAAGGGTGTCAGTAGTTCCAATGGAATGTTGTCTACTCCCGGGGCCTTGTTTCGACTCAGGTCTTTCAGTGCTCTGTCAAACTCTTCACGCAGTATCGTATCTCCCATTTCGTCTTCATCTACATCCTCTTCCATTTCCATAATATTGTCCTCAAGTACATCACACTTGTATAAACCTTCTATATACTCCTTCCACCTTTCTGCCTTCCCTTCTTTGCTTAGAACTGGGCTGCCATCTGAGCTCTTGATATTCATACACTTCGTTCTCTTCTCTCCAAAGGTCTCTCTAATTTTCCTGTAGGCAGTATCTATCTTACCCCTAGTGAGATAAGCTTCTACATCCTTACATTTGTCCTCTAGCCATCCCTGTTTAGCCATTTTGCACTTCCTGTCGATCTCATTTTTGAGACGTTTGTATTCCTTTTTGCCTGCTTCATTTACTGCATTTTTATATTTTCTCCTTTCATCAATTAAATTCAATATTTCTTCTGTTACCCAAGGATTTCTCGCAGCCCTCGTCTTTGTACCTACTTTATCCTCTGCTGCCTTCACTACTACATCCCTCAGAGCTACCCTTTCTTCTTCTACTGGATTTCTTTCCCCTATTCCTGTCAATTGTTCCCTTATGCTCTCCCTGAAACTCTGTACAACCTCTGGTTCTTTCAGTTTATCCAGGTCCCATCTCCTTAATTTCCCATTTTTTTGCTGTTTCTTCAGTTTTAATCTACAGGTCATAACCAATAGATTGTGGTCAGAGTCCACATCTGCCCCTGGAAATGTCTTACAACTTAAAACCTGGTTCCTAAATCTCTGTTTTACCATTATATAATCTATCTGATACCTTTTAGTATCTCCAGGGTTCTTCCACGTATACAACCTTCTTTCATGATTCTTAAACCAAGTGTTAGCTATGATTAAGTTGTGCTCTGTGCAAAATTCTACTAGGCGGCTTCCTCTTTCATTTCTTAGCCCCAATCCATATTCACCTACTATGTTTCCTTCTCTCCCTTTTCCTACACTCGAATTCCAGTCACCCATTACTATTAAATTTTCGTCTCCCTTCACTATCTGAATAATTTCTTTTATTTCATCGTACATTTCTTCAATTTCTTCATCATCTGCAGAGCTAGTTGGCATATAAACTAGTACTACTGTAGTAGGTGTGGGCTTCGTATCTATCTTTGCCACAATAATGCGTTCACTATGCTGTTTGTAGTAGCTTACCCGCATTCCTATTTTCCTATTCATTATTAAACCTACTCCTGCATTACCCCTATTTGATTTTGTGTTTATAACCCTGTAGTCACCTGACCAGAAGTCTTGTTCCTCCTGCCACCGAACTTCACTAATTCCCACTATATCTAACTTTAACCTATCCATTTCCCTTTTTAAATTTTCTAACCTACCTGCCCGATTAAGGGATCTGACATTCCACGCTCCGATCCGTAGAACGCCAGTTTTCTTTCTCCTGATAACGACATCCTCCTGAGTAGTCCCCGCCCGGAGATCCGAATGGGGGACTATTTTACCTCCGGAATATTTTACCCAAGATGATGCCATCATCATTTAATCATGCAGTAAAGCTGCATGTCCTCGGGAAAAATTACGGCTGTAGTTTCCCCTTGCTTTCAGCCGTTCGCAGTACCAGCACAGCAAGGCCGTTTTGGTTAATGTTGCAAGGCCAGATCAGTCAATCATCCAGACTGTTGCCCCTGCAACTACTGAAAAGGCTGCTGCCCCTCTTCAGGAACCACACGTTTGTCTGGCCTCTCAACAGATACCCCTCCGTTGTGGTTGCACCTACGGTTCGGCCATCTGTATCGCTGAGGCACGCAAGCCTCCCCACCAACGGCAAGGTCCATGGTTCATGGGGGGGGGGGGGGGGGGGGGGGGGACCACGGCCTATGGATGCAAATACAGGCCGTGAAAGCCTGCACTGAATGAGCTACAGATTTGTGTAAAGCATCAACCGGTAATCGCAAGGCCTGGTACTTATACCCTCTGTGCTGCATAAAAATAGTGAAGTGTTTTGGTCATTCTCCCTTATGTTAATTACATACAATTCTCTAACAGGCCGCTGTGGGGGAGCGGTTCTAGGCGCTTCGGTCCGGAAACGCGCTGCTGCTACAGTCGCAGTTTCGAATCATGCCTCGGGCATGGATGTGTGTGACGTCCTTAGGTTAGTTAGATTTAAGTAGTTCTAAGTCTAGGGGACTGATGACCTCGGATGTTAAGTCACATAGTGCTTAGAACCATTTGAACCATTTGAACAATCCTCTATTCCTGTCGCGTGCCAATTACTTATTCATTTCGGCATAACTATTCATTAGAACTCTTTTATGTATATACGTCTAGAGAAAGTACCTACCGCAGACTTAAATCCAGAAAACCACCACGGCCAACACAAGCTGTGCCTCGTGTATATGATACATACCAAGAATGTAAAGAAGTTTAGGGAGAAATTTCACCCGGCAAGTTCTCGCCTTATTACTGAGTCTACTAAATGGATTTGGTGTTCCCAGGAAATAGTGGGCAGTTTCGAATCGATTTCGTACTGGGTACGGATGTTGTGGCGCTTGTTTGAATAAATGGGGTTCAAGGGATACCCCGACGTGCGACTGTAGGGTTTCTGTGTGCGAAATACGCAGCACCTGATCGAAGAGTGTTTATTACGAAAAATTCCTGGTGGTCTCAATAAACTGCATTTGGTGACACCAAGATCTGTGGACTGGATAAGAGTTCTCATGGTGTCTACGACCCGGGACAAACGGGAGATCCGGGAAAAACCCGGGAATTTTTTCATCCCGGAGAAAACCGGGAAAAACCCGGGAATCTTTTTGAAATCCGGAAATTTTTTCATTGT
Organism: Schistocerca gregaria; assembly: GCF_023897955.1. Taxonomy (NCBI): domain Eukaryota; kingdom Metazoa; phylum Arthropoda; class Insecta; order Orthoptera; family Acrididae; genus Schistocerca; species Schistocerca gregaria. The sequence goes on along the minus strand of NC_064925.1, from coordinate 221,850,007 downwards.
TTTTGTTCTCAGCCTAATTTTTGGTACTTTGACTGGTAACAACCAATACTCTAACAAAGGATACTACTGTATCCTGCTACTGCAGAATAATACTGCAGCCATGAAACATGAACGAGAGAAAAAACTAAAATAAAACTTAAATTGCAAAGGAAATGCGCCATATACAGCAACAGAACACAGTGCTCATACAAGCGTCTGCCTACAGCAAAATGTGTCAAACACTTTAGGAAGACTATGCAATGCTTCGTAATAACAAATTGCCTCCGATGAGCATGACTTTACAACTGTAAACATTAGATTTGTTTTAGCAGTTACGAAATGGATCATGCTCATGCGCAGTTGAGTAGTAATTGCTTCCGCTTCTGGCTACAGAAAAAAAAAGGCAGCTAGGTGCTACTGGTAAAAATTTTATTGGGCAGCAGCCCTGGATCTAGGAGTGTGGGGGAAGGGGGGGAGGCATATTCATATAAAACTTGTTTCACAAAGCGCCTAGCATCCACCGCAGGTTGGTCTATCGATTATTCGTATGACATTGAAACGTGTCCCTGTCGGTTTGTGAACATTGTTGAACACATTCTGAGTTGGAAAATGAACAATTTTTTCAGCCTTCAGTTGCAAGGTAGTTTTTCTCGTTTACCTAGGTTTCGATTCCAGTAATGGAATCTTCTTCAGAGCAAAAAATTAAATTATTTTGTGAGCCAAACACTGGCCATGTCACAGATTAAAAATTAAAACAATGAAGACGCATAAGACGGAGTTTCCATGCCGCTCACGTGTGGTTCTTATATCTGGTCGGCGTGGCTCCGTCTACGTTCGCCTTAATGGTTTTAATTTTGACAGACATTATCTTATGATTATGCGTCTTTATTGTTTTAATTTTTAATCTGTGACATGGCCAGTGTTTGGCTCTCAAAATAATTTAATTTTTTGTCTGAAGAAGATTCCATTACTGGAATCGAAACCTAGGTAAACGAGAAAAAATACCTTGCAACTGAAGGCTGAAAAAATTGTTTATTTTCTGTACATATCACGGTTGCTGTGCGCGCTGCCTTATGTTAAAGATTTGTACATTCTGAGTTGATTTCTGAATGAATCATAAGTTGATTTGTGAATGCGTGCATAGTGTACGTGATGTCTCTTTCAGTGGAATCCTCGTCACATCTAGAAATAAACTTTCCTGCAGACAAAGGGGGCTATACGAGCTGAGCAGAGCATAGACAAATGAAAGAAAGCCAACCACTGTCTGATTATGTGGTTGATAGGGTTTGCGAATGATGAGCGTTTTTACGATTACCAGCTAAATCCACAGATTCAGACTACCAGAGTGCGGGTAAATGACTAACAGGAATAACAGGTAAGAAAGATTACGTATTATCTTCTCAATGTATCCGAGAAAATGAAATTTTGACAGAAAATTTTTGGCCAGATCGCAATACTAGCAAGAGCCAGTTCTACAGTCTCCGGCTAGCAGCCTCTTTAAGGTCTATTCGGGAAGTAGCGCAGAAAACGCGTTGTACGAACACGTAACAATGGCCAACCGGAGAATAATCGCGGGGTAACTAAACTGGTGATTCTGGCAGAGTTGTCAAGTTAACCGGCGGATAAGCTTTGACATTGGCAGGAATAGGTACGGAATTAGTGATGACAACATTGTTTGTCAGAACGAGGAAGGAGAAGAAACGGGTACATCACACAAATTATGGAAGAATAAAGACGATTCCAAATTTCGATAAAAATTTCGCACTACTAATTTTCGATCTCATGCTTGAGAAACTGGAGCGTATGAATGAAGTGTAAAACTATTTCCTAACGTAAAGCTTTCTGCTTGTAGTAGGCCTAATAGGCATTTGATATTGGTACTTTGTGAATTATAATCTGCCATCTTATAAAAACGACCATTTCTGCCAAAACGGTCTCGTTTATTTGGCGTGTGTTACAATTGTTGCAGTATTATAAAGGCCTATTTTGTTTTATCTCGCAGACAGTGACAAGGTATAGGTAGTGAGGTCGAGAAACCACACCATTCTTGGACCTATTTGTAATTAAGAGCTTTTTCCGTATTAGACAACGACATTTCGATTTTTCATGTAGCAAAACGTTTGACGATCTTTGATGAGGTAACAGATCCTTTCGCAGAAAGCTGTAGCAAGATTAGGCAGAAAAAAATCTAGGAGCTAAGGATAAAAGAAATGTTTACTGTCTTGCTTGTCTCTTCTCTTTCCTGGCTTTATGTTTCCTATACTTAATTTTATGCCACACAAAGCAGCAAGTTGTTAGCTAATAGAGAATAAAGAGTGCAAATTTTCTGAAGAGTTTTTTTTTTCTTAAAAAAAAAAAGAGAGGCAGGATGTCAAACCGGCAGACTGGAAGCAGGAGAGGCACCATAGGACATTTTAATTTCCGCTGTCCTGAATGTAGTTTGATGGCATCCAGTACAAAATACACACGTTTCAATTCCACAGACCGAAATACAGTGACGTGCGATAGAAGAATGCTGTGTGGAGAGGAGTGGCGCTGCACTTTGGCACACTTAAGGTCAGATAACATGTCTTACAATTCCTCGGACACGTATGTTTTATGTATCAGAGTCTTCAGAAAGATGCGCGCTACAAAATGAATGTATTTTTCTAAATTAGATTTTTTTAATTTTTGACGTCCTATCTCAAACGCTCGAGGGACGCCACTATCTTCTATTGACCCGGTTCGGAAATAACGTAGATACGGGTCTGATACGCAGAGCAGTCTGAGTTATAATAGGGAAGCGGGTAGTCTGCATGTGACCCGTGTTTACATTTAGTGATTTTGCTGTTTCCTCTTTGTCTACTGGACTCACGTCAAATGAAAACAAAATTGATTTCTTTGGCCGGGAGCTGTCATGTGAATTAAAATACATTCACATAATTACGGAGGGCTAAAATACGTTATTAGTTTCAGATTTTATTTTATTTCCACCTTTCTGATAGTCAAGCATTAATTGCCATGCAGAACAATGAAGTTATTTTTATCGGTTTTGCTGAAGAAATTTCTTTTATTAATATTTTCCGCTGAGGCAGTCAATATATTTGAAACAAAGGGTTTAATTTCAAACTATTGGCTAGTTTCAACTGTTCGGAGCATTTCAAGTGTACGTTTTCATCTCCTAGAACGTATGGCCTTATGCCATAACAAAGAACCAGACATGAGATAACAAAGTAGTGGTACCCAAGGAAATTTACACCATGAAACAACACTGAAAAGCTTAATATAAGGTCGATGCCTAATTCACTGGGAATCTGGGATTCATTTAAAAATCAGCTCTTTGATGACGAGCTACTTAAGAATTTATAGCCCAGAAGATCATACTTTTATGTCGTTATTAACAAATTTACTGGTACATTTGTGTGATATATCTTACAACGTAATACGTGCATAAAAGCCCAACATTATATGTGAAAGCTTAGCTTCTCTTGTAGCGTATTGGCCTTAGAGATCAATATTATATGTGAAAGCTTTGTTTTTCTTGTAGCAACATTATATATATATATTCCTTTAAACCATTAACTTTTCCTGTTCGTGTGTTCGCGTTACTTAACAGTGATGTTGCTATTGGTTGACCACACCACGTGTCCGAAGCTGAATATACGCTGTCATCGGCTGGCGAGATCACGTGACATGAACTATGGCTTACAAATAGGCATCGCAATATCGATTTCAATGCTTCGGAAAGTAACAGGTAGTGCTTGATGGAATTCGAATTTATACTTTTGTAATACGAAAATATGCAGCGTACATGTTACTGCACATCAAACATCTTTCCAAAAGGTGTTTCGTTTTCTAAAGCGCCGAGAAATCCTACGCGCATGTATAAAACCATAACCATTCAAAGGATTGATAAGTTACACAGTTCCGAGAGAAAATATACTGTCAATCAACAGGGAAAAACTGTGTTTCCACCCGGGAGAAAGTGTATTTTTAACCGGGAAATCCGGGAATTTTTTTTTTTTCCTCGTCCACGTATACACCCTGGTTCTAGATAATTAGTTATAAAATTGTTGTGTGTTTCTTTATATTATGTAGTTTTTAATGTTGTTTAACGATTTATGTATGAAGTCTTTAAACAAGAGTGTAAAATGATCCTGTAAGCCATACGAATAGTAATAATACCCTATATCCTCATACCAGACCTCCTCCGTATCTGTGTGTTCAGTGTAGATAACGGAGGACCTGGGTTCAATTCCCGGTAGTTGGTCCTTGGTGGGAGGACTGGTACGGGGTTTACTCGTGATGCCAGTTGAGGAGCTGCTTGAATGAGCAGTAGCGACTGCAAAGTCTGGCAAGTCGGCAGAGCGATCGGAAGATCATAATGCTGATCTAATGTCCGCTCTTACCGCATCCGCATAACACCGTATGGCAGGGGATGACACGGCGGCCTGTCCACATCATTTGGGCCTTAATGGCCTGGATGAGGAGTTAATTTAAATACACATACCTACGCCTGCTCCTGGAATATCTCGCGGGCGGAGCTCGGAATATGCAAGAGCTAGAGCGCCAGCGGTAGCGCTAATGTTGGAAACACGCTGCTGGAAGGTTCCATCGGCGACAGAATGGGATGGCGTGGGTGGCAGTTGCGGTGCTGTGGCAGCGAAGTGTTGGCTGACGCTTCGTGCGGAAAGAGACAGCGATGCGACGAGCTGCGGCACGTGGCTCCCGATCGAAGCCGCCGGTCTCGAAATAGTGGCGCTTCTGCATAAACACGGCCGGACGAGCGAGGACTGTCACTTGTAGAAAAACAAACGGCCGCCTCGTGTGATGTGATGTGATGCGATGCGACGCGACGCGACGTGATGTGATGCTGGGCTCCGCAGGCATTAAAAGCGCCATCTGGCCGCCTCCGGAAGCGTGTCGCTGTTGGTGTTTGTGTTTGTGCTGGCCGAGTACACCGGCCGAGCGCTGGTCTGCGCAGTGTAAACAGTCCAGGAATATCGCCGCCGCTGCCGGCTACGCAGCGCCCGTCTGGGCGGCGCGAAGGAAGCGAGACCGCCAGCTCGTGTGGCCTCTCGTTCTAAATTGAACGGGACCTCTTCGCACTCTATGACTAAACAGAGGACGCGGTTGTCAGCAGGACGCTGGGCTGCACCACCAATGGAGGACATGGGCAGGTAAAATTGTGGCCTGTAGAGTTTTTCGTAGCGACCTCCCACCAACGTTTTAGGTACCTAGGCTCCACAATCGCTGCTGATGGAATTAGAGTTAGAATCAATTGAAGCTGGAACGATTACACAGATAATGTTGTGGGAAATACAAAGCTAAGACTGCACTTTATTGGCAGAACACTTAGAAGATGCAACACATAAGACTAAAGAGACTGCTGCACTACGCAAGTCCGTCTTCTGCTAGAATATTGCCGTCCGATAGGGGGTCCTTATCAAATGGAATTCTCGGAGGACATCGAAAAAGTTAGAAGAAGAGCAACTTGTTGAGTAATATCGTTAAATAGGGGAGTTAGTGTCACGGATATGATTAGCGAGTTGGTGTGGCAGTCATTAAAACAAATGCTATTTTCATTGCAGCGAGACCTGTTCACCAAATTTCAATCTGCACCAATTTCCTCGGAATGCGAAAATATTTTGTTGACATCCACCTACATTGGCAAAAATGATCACGTTGCTAAAATAACAGAAATCAGATGTTGCAGGGAAAATTCAAGTTTTTTTCGCGCGCAGTTGGAGAGTGGAACGGTAGGGAAATAGCGTGAAAGTCTTTCAATGGACCCTGTGTAAGGACTCAAGTGAGAACTGCAGAGTAGTCATGTAGATGTGGATGGAAATCTCAGCCTAGAAATCCGTAACCGCCTGAGCAACACATGGCTCAAAAAGCGTTCTGTGACTGGCGTATGTGATTGGAATATACCAAATAGGCTCAAGTCGAAAGTATACCGACCCATACCCCGTTAAGTTGCATTGTACGGTGCTGCCCTTCAGCAAAAGACGTGGGACAACGACTTGAGCCGGCCGCTGTGGCCGAGCGGTTCTAGGCGCTTCAGTCCAGAACCGCGCTGCTGCTACGGTCGCAGGTTCGAATCCTGCTTCGGGCATGGATGTGTGTGATGTCTTTAGCTTAGTTAGGTTTAAGTAGTTCTAAGTCTAGGGGACTGATGACCCTCAGATGTTCAGTCCCATAGTGCTTAAAGCCATTTTTGAACGACGACTTGCTGTCATGGAAACAATGAGACTGAGATGCACATCTGTTTTAACACTGAACGATCATGTCACAAATGATGAAGCTCGTAAGGTATATGGAGAAGGCCAGTAGCAGAGAAGATGAAAGGAAGCCATCTACAATGGTATGTTTCTGAGAGCAGAAGCAACAACAGTGGCAAGGACAGGTTTAAGAGTAAACAGTAAACGGGCAGTATAACAACCTAGGTAGCCATGGATTGACACCCTGCACGAGGAACTGAAGATCTCAGACCTGCGCCCTGATCAGGAACAAGAGGGGATAAAATGGTGACAGAAAGCTCAAGTAGCGGACCCTGCAACCATGCAAGACGAACGCTAAGGAATGAGAAGACGAAGAAGAAGAAAAAGACGACGAAGAAGAAAAAGATCCATCATGTAAACAAGACTCTCATTTTTCAAGCTATGTCGGTGGATGGATCGCCGTCGATCGCATCGCCTGCGATCAGCGGCGACGCAGGTACACTGCAGATGTCGAGCAAATAATTGGCCTTACTCAGTATACACACAAATAAACACACTTCCACACACAACAGGCTTACGTATTTATATATAGGGCACATTATCCCAGAATTAAATTGAAAGTAGGTTCCGTCCTTCGGTTCTGGCCGAGGTTTTCAGGAGACTAATGCAAAAGCTGGAACTAAAAATTCCCTCCAAAATTGGAAGGGGATTTCCCAATTGGGAGTTCCTGTGCCACGCTACCAGCTCCCCTGGTCTTTGGGTGAAAAGACTCTGATCCTGCCAAGGGTCAGTACTAGAAGCTGTTATACAAGGTGTCGCAGAAGGAGTGGCTCGTATTCAGAGATATGAAAGAAAGGACCTTTCGAAGTAAAAATGTCTCGTAAACGTGGGCTGTGAGCACTTGTTTATCGATGCTACAGTGGAACACGTCTCGTCTACTATACAAGTGCTCTTAGTTCTTAAGCTTTAGAGCACATTTTTGCTAGACTTTTTTGCTTCGAATAATCGTCCCTGTCACTGACCACACTATCTCATGGAACACGCTGTGTAGACAGAGTGTGCCAGATAAGGTTTATCTCTGTAACTTATAGAATAATAAATGAAAGGAATATTTATTTAGGTAAGTCAGCGTAAGAAACGTTACTCTCTCTGCAGAGCTGTGAAGTACTTTATTTAGTCATTTTCGTGTGGGCTACAGCAACAATTTATAATTTTGTAAATGCAACAGTATATTTTTTATCATGTAGCTGGTGTATTTAAACAAACTGTGTGCAAATCAATGTAAATCCAAATTTTAGTCATGTAGCTAGAAACGGCAACATGGTGTAGACTCTGTCATTGTGCTCAGGATGTTCCAGTGGTGGGATGTTAATTTAAGTGAGGTTTCGAACGAGTGGCCATTTTCCTGAATACACAACTCACTGCGCCGTCTAAACGATCTGAGCGCTCGTTTGACACCTTAGTGTATCGTGTATTGAGCTGGGCACCTAGAAACGACGGAGAGGTTTCGTCCCGCCCTGGCCCTCTGTGGTCCATAACCCCCACTACAGGCCACAGCAGCCCATCCACCACACCACCGTCCCACATCGAACACAGGGTCATTGTGCGTTTCGGCCCCCAGTGGACTACTGGAGCCTCCCCCCTCCCCCCCCCCCCCCCCCCCCCCAAGGAACGTCTCATACCAGACGAGTGTAACCCCAAATGTTTGCGTGGGAGAGTAACCATGGTGTACGCGTACATGAAGACAGTGTTTGCGCAGCAATCGACGACATAGTGTAACTGAGGCGGAACAAGGGGAACCAGCCCGCATTCTCCGAGGCAGATGGAAAACCGCCTTAAAACCATCCACAAGCTGGCCGCCACACCGGACCTCGACACAAAGCCGCCGGGCGGATTCGTGCACGCTTCCCCGCTCGGGAAGCAGCGCCGTAGATCGCGCAGCTATCCGAGCCGGCTTGAACAGCTTACTTAGATGAACATTCCGCCACCTGAACATTCATCTAAACGCAGTCGATGATGTACAGTGTATTGCAGTTGCGTAAGCTTCCGCGGCCAGAGTCATTTGACATAAAAGGTTTCTGATTTAGTACCGCATCATAATATAAAAAACTATACTGGAGAAACCACGGTGCGGTCACGGTTACAGTGGCCTTCCTCTGGATCTAGCTTTTTTTCCTTTTTTACATTGTGACGCGGCATCATACTCAAAAACTTTTTTGTCAGACGTACAGCATGTTGCACCCACCCCTAAAACTTCGAACTTTTCCAGCTTCCAACTGAAATTGATAGATATTTGGATTACATTTATTCGTACAACGTTGGTTTAAGTATATTTACTATATCGTAGAAAACCCACTGCACTGTCAAAAAAATTGTCCCCGAAAAATTACTAGGTAAAATTTGTTCATAAGTCCGCAAAAGAGTAACGTTTCTGAAATTTACCTATCTCAATAAATAATTCTTTTCAGATATTACTTTATAAGTTACAGAAAAAATACCTTATCTAAAACACCCTTCAGATTGTCTACCTCCGAAAGTACGTCGTGTCAGAACTCAAACTAACTGCACTACGTGTGCGAGTAGAAAATGAAAAGTATATATGTAAACCAGCCGCGTCATGTTGAATTAAAACTCGAACTTTCTGAGATATGGATCTCTTTCTTCGTCAAAAACTGACTGCCTATCTCTTGTTTCGCCTTACTCCGTCCCTATAGTAAAAGAAGATGTAGAAATGTTGGGTTAGGTTGTTTGGGAAAGGAGACCAGACAGCGAGGCCATCGGTCTCATCGGATTAGGGAAGGACGGGGAAGAAGTCGGCCATGCCCTTTCAGAGGAACCATCCCGGCATTTGCCTGGAGTGATTTAAGTAAATCACTGTAGAAATGTGAATTAGTAAATTCAACAGAGAGAGTGACTGTTAATCTTAGTGGACCCTGGGGCAAGATTCTAGAAACGGATAATTCTCTAAAAACCAAAATTAAAACATGATTTCAAAGGAGGGTGGTGGTGCTGCTTCCGTCTCGAAACCTGTCCCGTATAGACGGGGCGGCATTCGCTTTACTGTCCATTTACTGCATTTATGCATGTCAGGCTCTCCCCAGGTAACGTCACTCTACCAACAGTAGGTACCGTTACTCTACAGGTTTTATCGCATCCTCCAAATGCTGGAACGATATGCACGACGCAACGCAGTCTTAGCATCTGACCACCATTTCCTTCTTCTTTCCTGTGTCATGCCATCCTAGGACACCTCTGTTTCTCTTACACGTCCCGTTAAGCTGAACCCCAAAATCGTCTAGTCCCCCCATCGTTGCAAACCGTGGGCGGCTACCACGCCTCCAACAACTCGTCCCACCTTGTTTCATCCGCAAACTCGCCATGTCCTTCCAACGCAATTTCAATAGCCTTCCCCTCGCAGACAATCGATTCTTGACTGATATCTCCCCTTCCTTCCAACGATAACCTTACGCACCCATTCTGAATGAATGATAGAGGCTACACTTTCCTTTTCTTGCTGGTATCCTTTTGATCTCCTAACACCTACCTAGCATCTATCAGTTCCTTCCCACATACACATCCCATATCCTGTACTACACCACTAGCCATTAAAATTGCTACACCACGAAGATGACGTGCTGCAGACGCGAAATTTAACCAACAGGAAGAAGATGCTGTGATATGCAAATGATTGGCTGTTCAGAGCATTTACACAAGGTTGGCGCCGGTGACGGCACCTACAAAGTGCTGACTTGAGAAAAGTTTCCAACCGATTTCTCATACACAAACAGCAGTTGACAGGCGTTGCCTGGTGAAATGTTTTTGTGATGCCTCGAGTAAGGAGGAGAAATGAGTACCGTCACGTTTCCGATTGTGATAAAGGTCGGATTGTAGCTTATCTTGGTGACGGTTTATCGTATCGCGACATTGCTGCTCGCGTTGGTCGAGATCCAATGACTGTTAGCAGAATATGGAATCGGTGGGTTCAGGAGAGTAATACGGAACGCCGTGCTTGATCCCAACGGACTCGTATCACTAGCAGTGAGAGGCATCTTATCCGCATGGCTGTAACGGATCGTGCAGCCACGTTTCGATCCCTGAGTAAACAGATGGGGACGTTTGCAAGACAACAACCATCTGCACGAAAAGTCCGACGATGTTTTGCAGCAGCATGGACTATCAGTTCGGGCACCATGGCTGCGGTTACCCTTGACGCTGCCTCACAGACGGGAGCGCCTGTGATGGTGTACTCAACGACGAACCAGGGTGCACGAATGGAAAAACGTCATGTTTTCGGATGAATCCAGGTTCTGTTTACAGCATCATGATGGTCGCATCCGTGTTCGGTGTCATCGCGGTGAACGCACATCGGAAGCGTGTATTCGTTATCGCCATACTGGCGTATCACCCGGCGTGATGGAATTGGGTGCCATTGGATACACGTCTCGGTCATCTCTTGTTCGCATTGACGGCACTTTGAACAGTGGACGTTACATTTCAGATGTGTTACGACCCGTGGCTCTACCCTTCATTCGATCCCTGCGAAACCCTACATTTCAGCAGGATAATGCACTGCCGCATGTTGCAGATCCTGTACGGGCCTTTCTGGATACAGAGAATGTTCGACTGCTGCCCTGTTCAGCACATTCTCCAGATCTCTCACCAATTGAAAAGGTCTGGGCAATGGTGGCCGACCAACTGTCTCGTCAGAATACGCCAGTCGCTACTCTTGATGAACTGTGGTATCGTGTTGAAGCTGCATGGACAGCTGTACCTTTACACGCCATCCAAGCTCTGTTTGACTCAATGCCCAGGCGTATCAAGACCGTTATTGCGGCCAGAGGTGATTGTACAGGGTACTGATTTCTCAGGATCTATGCACCCAAATTGGGTGAAAATGTAATCACTTGTCAGTTCTAGTATAATATATTTGTCCAAAGAATATCTGTTTAACCATCTGCATATCTTCTTGGTATAGCAATTTTAATGGCCAGTAGTGTAGATAACACCGTCTCCACTACCGTCAAATATCAATCTCTGCTCACAGGAGCCCCCTCTCACCATCCTCATAACTAAAAAACTATACACTATATCATCACCATCATCTTGTCATAAACGTGCGAAAAATTAGGGCTTATAGAGAGTCGTTTCTCTGTAGTTGGGAGTGGAACAGAAAAGGAAGTGAATAGTAGTGGTACAGGTTACCCTCCGCCATGCACTGCACGGTGGCTTGCTGCGTGTATATGTAGATGTAGATCATACCATTTTTGATCTCTTAAATATTTTACATTGCTTTCATAAATTATGATACCAGCTGGCTGCAGAGCGACAATTTGGCCGCCGCCAGCCAATCCCCAGAAAGGGGAATATGCGTTACATTTAAATTCTAAAAAAAAGGTTCCAGCTGCCCCCTTCTCAGGTCACTTGCATCTCCTTTTCGAATTGTCTAATAAGTGGAAACTTCAAATAAATCAACAGAAAAGGTAAGCCACCAATTTTGGCCCTTCCACTCGGCGGTTCCGGATTCTAGATTTCCCGCCTCTCCGCGTACAAGCAACTCATTATTTCACTAACACAGTGTCTAGGACTGACGCTTGACAGAAAGCTCACATGGACTGCACACCTTCTTACCAGTAATCACAGTACCCGAAAGCAACTAAAAATTCTGGAGTCTGTATAGCACTATCATTACTCTCACCTCTAAATAACTCATCCGACTCATCCTTAATTATGCCAAAGTTGTCTTAATGTCAACCTCTCCTAAATTTTACAGATTCCTTGTAATCCTTGAAAGATAAGTTCTCCATCTCGCTTTCCGCATCCATCTCCCGCACTGTCTTCTCTTCTTGAAGTACCTTCGAAACCAAAAGATTTATCGGAAAATCAGTCCCATTACCCAATATCCATTCAACATATCACTTGTCCGGGTACCCTGTTAAGCCACTACATCCACATCTCAGTTTCATACCTTATCCATCCTCGCCTGTCGAGTTTCAACCAATTCCCAGTATCCAACCAAGAAATCTGTCCCGAGATATAACACTTCATTCAGTCCAAATCAGCAGCGCTTCACTTTACCCAATCCTCCAGTTTCCTCCCTCCTCAATCGTATCGTTGATAACTGCAGTTTTCACAGAGCCATTTTGTAGTACTCAGTATTTCATCTCCTTCATGAAGATGGCGTATCGTGTCACGTGTCGCTCGACTTATTTGAGTCATAATATAACCTCGCAACTCTGTGAGCACATGTCATGCAGCCGAAGGTGACAAAATTGGAGTCTGGTTGCAGTGTTTGTCAAAAATCAGAGGATAGATTAGCGGGACTAGAGGAGTATTTTAGTACAACGAAGTTTGTAAACCCGTCTAGTGGAAAGTCCTGCTTGACCTTGCGATCTTGACAGGGGAGACCTTGACAAGGGAGACGCTTGTATGTCAACTCCGTTGTGTAGTAAACAGTTCGTAAATAGAACCGTTAAAAGTGTGGAGAGATAAACGACTGGTTTATGCGATGATGCCACCAGCCTGGAGTCTACTAAAAATTCCCCGTGGCTAGCTAAAGTATTGCTTACAATCCCACACGCTCATTTAGCTCAGCGCCGTTTATTTAACATTAACATTGGTGTAATTGCAACTGTGAGAAAAAATGATTTTTCTTCAAAATCAGGTAGTGATGAAGGCATACCCTCTATCCGGAAGGAGAGTGTCAGTTCCCAGCACTACCGTCTCGAATTAGGTTTTCCACGCTTTAGATAAACAATTCAGTCAGATACCATTGTTGTTCTTAAATTAAAGACCGCGACCATTCTCAGTCCTCAGCCCTGCCAAATCTTGTTTCAGATCTGTCTCTAATGACCACGCCGAGCACATGTCATTTTCAGCATTGCTCCAAAAGACAAAAATCTTAAAATTCAACGACGCAGTTTACACAATGGATGTCAAAAACGAAAGGATGCCCATATATTTCAGAGTAATACTGTTCTTAGAACACTATACTCATAAACTAGAAAATAGATTACCAGTGATTTTCTTACCGAAGTAAAAAAATCATTTCGCCGCTATCTACTTATTTAAATTAGATCCATTGCCGATTTCAGACCGGCAGGTTCACCATCAGATAGCTGTACACTGTTGATTTGCTGTTTTTTTTTTACCCTGTGTGGACAGTGAAATGTCCCTACTTATCTGCGTCGCGCTCAGTTTTTCTTTTTTTGTGCAGCTGTTGAAAATCTTGTGTGGTTTCTGAGCGACTCCTGGCGTGTAAATTTTTCAAATTCCACCGAATAAAGAAATGAACGATTTATCATCATGTGATTCGAGCATCCAACGTATGAACTCATTATTAATCGCGGCTCTCCGGATGCCAAAAGGCATTCTGTTTTGTAGGTCACTGCTAACACCAGAAAGGGCCGAATTGATGGTTCAGACTTTAGGCATTCCAAACGCGGCCACTGTGTGAAAGAATGAAATGAATGTTGTGGCTAAGACACTGTAGTTGCGTCAGGGAGGAGCGAGGTACAAATTCGCGTCCTCTACTGATTTAGGTTTTTCTGTAGTGATTCTAAGTCACTCCAGACAAACACCAGAATATTTCCTTAAGTAGAGGTTACAGTAGGTGGACAGGTTGGTAAGTGTGAGACCACAGAGGTCCAAAGGTATGGGGTTCAATTCTCAGTCTGAGTTCCCACTATACACTTCTTTCACCACTTTTTTAAATAGAAGCTAGGGTCGTTGGTTATATGGACTGGTATGAGACTGCAAATCCGAGGGTCCTCAGTCGATTCGATGATTTTTCTCTGTCATTTATTTCTTCTTTCACTTCTTTCAGTGATTTGTATGAAATAGGTTATCATTAAAGTATCCATGTATTAGAAGCAGGAACTTTCACCTTGCCTAAACCGCCTACACAAAAGTGCGGTCATAGCCAAGGATTCGCAATAGACAACCGTAAGCAAAAGACTGACTTCTAAAGAAAAACACGCGTTGTTATGAAATTGCTAAACAGCTGGTAGTTACATTGTGGCTGATAACGTGCCGTTACCCTAGATGCTGAATTTAACCACTACACTGTGAATACTGTCGGGGGAAGCTTTCGTGGTAATCTAGAGAGATCATTGCGATCGCGAGAGTGGGAGTCCGGTCAAGGCGACTTAGGGAGTTGGCTGCGACGTCGGAGGTAACTTGCAGCTTCCAGCAGGCTGCTGCGACGCTCCTGCCCGAAGCAGATGTTCTCGCCACGTTAAGACAGTTGTTGTTTTATCACGGGTGGCATTATGGGTCTCTGCTCAAGGTAATTAACAGCAAAACTGTAACGACACTCTATACCACGGGTAATCAGCCTTTTTTTACCACTGCCCACTTTCGTATCTCTGTTAGTAGCAAAATTTTCTAACCGCACATGGTTCCAATACTGTACTATATAAATTTCTTTAAAGCAGAGTTACAGCAAGTTAAAGTATATAAGAATAGTTACCAAATATTTTGTGTCAAAATTTTATGAAAACCCAGTAAAAATGTTTTCAAACCCTTTACCGCGTACTAGGGATGTTGATGAAACGTGGATATATCGTTATTTCGCGAAGATAATAACGACGTATCGACGATATTTACTTGATCGATATGTCAATATGACGATATCAAAATAGCAATATTGAGCCCCGATATTTTATTTATTACTTTTTCGCAATTTTCGGTAAATATATGAAATTATTCTTTTGAAATTGTAGTAGAACATAAGTTTACTTTCACTTTGTGAAATAGTATTACTACTTTTTGAGCTTTCGCCATGTGCAGTCTTTCTGTTAGACCGAGTGAAGCAAGAATGCGTGGCGCAGGGAAGAAGGATGATTGAACTGGGTTCGTGGTTTGGAGGGAGGTGGGGGTGGCAGTGTGAATGGAAAAACAGGTTTCCTTCCGATATGAAGAAATAGTACACCAACGCAGTTGTTAATTAACGACACAACAGTCAACCAAAGAAGTATTTTAATACAAGCTTTTCATCTGCACCGAGTCCCATTATCACCTTACAGATTTTCAAATTAAGTGGTTTTTCTTTCAATTCTTGCTCTAAGGGGAATAGGTAGACAGCTAGGTTGTTCATGCTCAGAATATCAAATAATAAATAAGTTATTAAACATACAACTCTAAAACCGGCAATATACTTACAATGTGCAGCCTATATTTTTATGGGCCGATACGTCGATATTTTTCCTTCGATTTATCGATACTCTTTGTCGATTAATCGACGGCCTGTAATGACATTTTCCCAAATGTCAGTGAAAGCTGGACTGGCCACTAGTGGGCGGTAGGGACCAGGTGGACTGTCTCTGGTCTAGATGACAAGTGCCAACAGCCGAAAGCGACAACCGTCGGCGCCTCCCGAATGTACCATCTGACTGCAACAGCTGATGTCTGAAAAGGATGAGGAATGACCGGTCCTCAATAAGTTTCCGAAGCCAGAACGTAATTCTACCTACTAGAACGTCGAAAGCAGTTAAGGCCTTCGTTCCTCAGAGGCATCCCCTCCTACCTAGGTGCCAACCGACCCAAAAGAGGACGTTTCCTGTACCAACGTGCTTCTGTGAAGAAGCAGGACCCGTTCGAATTTTCGTCGGATTCCATTGTCATCGTTTTGCTACGTTCTCTCATGATGGTCGTATCATAGATCAGATTTCGGGATATGGCTCGGTGCTGTGTGAAGAATCGGCCAATGACTTTTCTTTGAGAGGGAGGTCTGTACGTAAAGTTAAACAAATATTGAAATAAAATTGATATTAAAAAATAAATGCACTGGAGAATTAGTTGTAACGAATAGATTAATATTCTGTATGAATAAAAATTTGGTTTTAATTAATTGGAGTCTGTTTCTTTATTATTTGATCTCGCATGGGCGCTCATGTAAGCAGTTTGGTGCATGGCGAAGTGTGCTAGTGTCAGGTTCAGGTGGCTGATCGTTCGCACGTCTGTAGTGTTGGTAACAGAAGGAATGGCACCCAGCTATTTGCTTCATGCTGAGATGAGGGACACTGAACTATTTCATACAGTTATGAACTAAATTTGACGGATGTGTACGTTGCTACACCACAGAAACAAATTCAACGACGCTACCGTGAGCGCTAATGAGATGCGTTATTCGACAATAGGGATTGACAGATGTGGCTGTTATATTCAACCGAAATCTTCCGACTTAGTAGTGTGGCAGAGTAGGGAACAAAGAGGTGTATTGGTTTGGTGCATAAGTTCGTAGCATTTTTCCATAAATTTAATAAACTCAACAGATACACACAACAGAGACCTTAGTCATCAACAGTATATTCTCCTTCGTTATTTACAACAGTTTGCGAAAGATTAATTTTTCGATTCCGCGACTGTAGAAATTACATGATTTTGAGACGAAGAACTCGTCGAGCCATATTCGGAGCGCTTTTCATCCGGAAAGGAAGTTCCTTAAGGTTGTTCGTTAGAGAGCGGAAAAGATGAAAATCTGAAGGGGCAAGATCAGGTGAATAGCGTGGGTACGGAATCAGTTCCCAACCCCGCTTCTGCATAGTGTTATTTGTCAACCTAGCAGAATGCTTGAGGCCTTTATTGTGTCCTGGTTGCTGTTATTGGACTGAATAAGACGTCTCAAATGCTTCAAATGGCTCAGAGCACTATGGGACTTAACAGCTGTGGTCATCAGTTCCCTAGAACCTAGAAATACTTAAACCTAACTAACCTAAGGACATCATACAGATCCATGCCCGAGGCAGGATTCGAACCTGCGACCGTAGCGATCGCCCGGTTCCACTCTGGAGCGCCTAGGACCGCTCGGCTGCACAGGCCGGCTAAGACGTCTCAGTTCTTGATAGTAAATGTCAGCAGTGATACAGTAGTTACCCTTCGGGGAAGCAATTCGGAGTATATCACACCGTCGTTGTTCCACCAGATATATAACTTCATCTTTTGTGAAGGCGCGCAGGCTTTTGTACGGGGAGTTATTGCTTTGTTTGAGCTCCATACAAATACTTCCAGAAACGACTTCCTGACACTTAAATCTAAACTCGATGTTAACAAATTTCTCTTCTTCAGAAACGCTTTCCTTGCCATTGCCAGTCTACATTTTATATCCTCTCTACTTCGACCATCATCAGTTATTTTACTTCCTAAATAGCAAAACTCCTTTACTACTTTAAGTGTCTCATTTCCTAATCTAATTCCCTCAGCATCACTCGTTTTAATTCGACCACATTCCATTATCCTCGTTTTGCTTTTGACGATGTTCATCTTATATCCTCCTTTCAAGACACTGACCATTCCGTTCACCTGCTCTTCCAGGTCCTTTGCTGTCTCTGACAGAATTACAATGTCATCGGCGAACCTCAAAGTTTTTATTTCTTCTCCGTGGATTTTAATACCTACCCCGAATTTTTCTTTTGTTTCCTTTACTGCTTGCTCAATATGCAGTTTGAATAACATTGGCGAGAGGCTACAATCCTTTCTCACTCCCTTCCCAACCACTGCTTCCCTTTCATGCCCCTCGACTCTTTATAACTACCATCTGGTGTCTGTGCAAATTGTAAATAGCCTTTCGCTCCCTGTATTTTACCCCTGCCACGTTTAGAATTTGAAAGAAAATATTCCAGTCAACATTGTCAAAAGCTTTCTCTAAATCTACAAATGCTAAAAACATAGGTTTGCCTTTGCTTAATCTTTCTTCTAAGATAAGTCGTATGGTCAGTATTGCCTCACGTGTTCCAACATTTCTACGGAATCCAAACTTGATCATCCCCGAGGTCAGCTTCTACCAGTTTTTCTATTCGTCTGTAAAGAATGCGCGTTAGTATTTTGCAGCTGTGACTTCTTAAACTGATAGTTCGGTAATTTTTACATCTGTCAATTCCTGCTTTCTTTGGGATTAGAATTATTATGTTCTTCTTGAAGTCTGAGGGTATTCCGCCTGTCTCATACATTTTGCTCCCCAGATGGTACAGTTTTGTCAGGACTTGCTCTCCCAAGGCTGTCTGTAGTTCTAATGGAATGTTGTCTACTCCCGTGGCCTTGTTTCGACTCAGGTCTTTCAGTGCTCTGTCAAACTCTTCATGCAGTATCATATCTCCCATTTCATCTTCATTTACATCCTCTTCCATTTCCATTATATCAAAGCGATAACCATTCTCTTGCTGTGCTTTGTCCAATGACAGTATTCCCATAGACGCCGCAAATGTTTCTGGCTGCCTCCGCTGCTGTCACCCCTCTATTGAAATCAAACAAGAGAATACGTCGGAAATGTTCCGATTGCTCCACGTGGCACTCCCATTTTGTAGCGTCCCCAGTTCCACTCACTATCTCAAAATGACAGTACGTGAAGTCAGATACCAACAGCGAACTACAAGTAAGGAATGACAAGCGATAAATTAACCCGTAGCATCCGGAATACCAACAACGCTACAACTTAAAACATCAACCCAATAGAATGGATGGCGGTAGCAACTCGCTGAGTGTACAAGGTGAGTCAAAAGTTCTTGGACACCTTCATAAGTTGGAAGTTTAAAGGGAAAATTGAAATGTGATGATGGGATCATAGGTCTGATGTGCGGTCGCAACTTTTGGGATGAATGTCATTCATAGCCGCTATCTTGAAATTCGCCAATTTGGATTCAAGTCTTTTTTTTTAATGGGAAGGGAGGTGTATGACATAAAATAACACACATTTGAGCCCTGGAGCTGAGTGGTGTAATTTGTTTTTGTCTGTCTTGTACAGTTTAGAGGATATTAATGTTCAAAGTTGCACGTGCTGTCCATCCCGTGCAATGCACAACTGTAGTCGCCGCAACCACATTAATAACTTCTAAACTGTACAAGATAGACAAAAACAAATTACACCATTCAGTTCCAGAGCTCAAGCGAGTGTTATTTGATGTGTCATAGAATCCCCTTCCCATTAAAAAAAAAGACTTGAATCCAAAATGATGGATTCCAAGATGGCGGCCATGAATGACGTTCACTCCAAAAGTTGCGGCCCCACGTAAAACCTATGTTCCCATCATCACATTTCAATTTTCACTTAAATCTTCCAACTTATGAAGGTGACCAAGGACTTTTGACTCGCCCAGTATTATGCGAAATATTTCTCCCGTTCAAAGGGCTACTGAATGACGTTCAGTAACACTTGCAAGTATTCACCAGTGAAAATACATATTCAGACAAGAGATGAGTGCAGCGTCAGAAGTAAGGAGCTAAAGTCGTGGGCACCGTTGCGTGAGGATAACGATTGCCGCATAACTTTGATTCGTTCATAACACGTCACCATAGCACTTAGAGATTGCGTGTGCCGCTGTGCCGGAATGGCGGCGAGACTACAGAACCGGTCCGAGTATCGTGGGATTGCCTGCAAGCGCTGAGCGGTAGCAGGAGCTGACAAACCGGACGAGCGCCGCATCCCGTACTCAGCCGTCGCTGTTCGTCCGCGTGTGCGTGTGTATGTGTATGGTCTGCCACAGTTTACCATTCACGGAAGCCGCCCGGACGTGGAAACAGGATCCTACTCCCGCCCTCCTGTGTGTGTGTGTGTGTGTGTGTGTGTGTGTGTGTGTGTGTGAGAGAGAGAGAGAGAGAGAGAGAGAGAGAGAGAGAGACGGCGGGCTTAGCTTGTCAGGTCCCATTATCATGACAACAGGTGCGTTTCCGCAGCGGCATTGTCCTTTCATCTTGCACTCATATTTCCTTGCGAAATCAGAGCTCGTGTTTCATGTGTACAAGAATACTTCGGTTTCCATTATGATCGTAAGTAGTAAGGATGTTGTTGTCGTCATTAAGTCCAAAAACTGCTTGGTGCAACACTCCACGGGAATGTACCTAAGCAAGCCTCGTCGTTTCTACATAACAACCAGGCACGGATCCAGGGCTCGATCCTGGATAAGGACGGGGGTCATCTACATCTAATCAATACTTTGCAAGCTGCCTGACGATGTGTGGGGGAGGGTTCTTCTAGTATCAGTATCTGATCTCTCCGTACCTGTTCCATTCGCGAATGTAGCATGGGAAGACTGATTATCGGTTAGTCTCTTTATTAGCTCAAATAACTCGAATTTTCTCGCTCTGGTCATTTCGAGAGATGTACGTAGGAGGAGATAGTATGTTGTCCGACTATTCACGGTACGTACTGCCTCGGAATTACAGTAGTAACCCACTCCGTGATGCTCAACGCCTAACTTGGAGTTTGTTCAATATCTGTCCAACGCTCGCACGCCGACTAAACCACCCGGATCCTATGACGAAAGGCGCCGCTCTTCGTTGGATGTTCTCTACACCTTCTATTAGTCCTGCCTGGTATAAGTCCCACAGTGATGAGCAATACTCAAGAATCGGCCGAGTAAGCATTCTGTAAGCCAGTTCTTTCATGGATGGGTTACATTTCCTTAAGATTCTTCCTATGAATCTCAGTTGTAGCATCTGCTTTTCGTATTATTTGTTTTATGTGGTCATTCCGCTTAAGGTCGCTCCGGATGGTTACGACTGGATATTTTGCAGTATTTACTGTTTCCAGTCAATTTTTTTTCTCTTTTGTCTGTGGTCGGCATTAAACAAATGCTTTATTCTTCGAGCTTTCTTGGAGTATCGGGGCCGGCCAGAGTGGCCGAGCGGTTCTAGGCGCTACAGTCTGGAACCGCGCGACTCAAGTGGCTTACTCCTTATAAATCTTTACCATTTTTGGACCGCTTTCCGTTGGCGACTAAGTGTCTGAGACAAAGAACTGTATGCCAGCTTGGTATTCTAGTTTATCCATTTGAGCGAAACACACACGACAGTACCATTAAAGTATCAACCAACCACCGTTACTCAATTTATTCAAAATAGAACCGCACCAGCTTCGGACATACGTTTTATTTTATGGCTTCTATATTGAACTGATACTGAGTTTCGAAAGGTTACCCAATGTTTCTCGGAGTGGTTGTTCCGTCGAAATTCCAATGTTCTTTCTGAACGGATGAGGTCTGACTTTGAAATGCTTCATACTGCAACAAGTCCCGTAGTTCGTCGTAGCATTGAGGAACGTGTAGTGGTGTACACCGATTGTGCTTCAAAACGTAGAAGTGAAAAAAGATGTTCGTTTTGGTGTATTTTTTGGGCTTTCTGAAACTAAAAGTTGGTTTCCAGAGTCAACACAGAATTTTCGACGGCCCGACCTCTTTGAGAAACTTTGACTGCAGCAGGAAACTCCCTATATTTCGTTATTAACACAGCGTAAAAGGCGTTAAATAAAAAGTGCGCTACCGGCTGGAGATGAACCTGTGATTGGTTGCCTTTGATGGTACATTTTTGAAAAAGTGGTGTAGTAAATTGCAGCTGATAATGGTTTCATTTAGAAATATGTATTGTTCTATTTGCTGACCTAAACTGGTGTAAGGACAATATTACTCTGGAAAATATCTGTGCCCGATTTTGATGAATCGTGATGTAAATAGCTTCGTCAGATGGCATTATTTTTGTCTTGACTGTTAGACCGTTATTAAACAGAAAAGCTACTATAAAGCTTCACCAGCTGCGACATAGTCGCGTATATGAACAGTGATCCAATACTGTCAAATGTTTTTTATTCCAGTCTTTGATCACAATATCAATTCTTTTGACGATGACCGGTTACAGTCAGTAATGACCATCCTCAGATCTTTTCTACATCATGTCCCAAAGTGATAAGGCCGTAATGGCATAGTCAAAACATATAAATATACTCAGCACAGCATCGCCACATCGTAGAAAAGATCTGAGGATGGTCATTACTGACTGAAACCGTTCATCGTCAAAAGAATTGATATTGTGATCAGTTACTATAAAGCTGTTTAGACATAAATTCTCACGAAACTGCAAATTCTATAACCTCTTGTGTCGTATGTTTAAAGACGTCTAAAGTAACGACTTGTCCGAGATCATATCACATAAAGCGAAAAAACGTACGCACACAACATGAAATTTCCGTGTTATTCAGATAGAAAGCGCAATCAATTACCTCTTGCTATGTGGAAAAATTGTAATCTAATTTATGAAAAAAAGTCACTGAATTTACAGTATTTTCGGCTTGAGTATGTAGGACAGAGATTAATGATGGAGTGAGATAGTTTAATTTTTAGGATAGATGTAGTTTCACTGAAATTGTCCAGATTTGACTTTACCACAATTCCTGAATAATTCAGATCCAGTGTCAGTTTATGTCTCTCGGTGAAATTCATCATGTCCAGTAGAGTCTACACTGTTAGTAATTTTAAAAAAAAGATTACGTTTTGAAATCATAAGGGCATTTCCCCCGCAAAGTCCAGTACAGACTGTGAAGCTAACAGATGAAAAGCTTCTGTACTCGTAGGACAGATTAAGTGCACGTCACGGCATTGGGTACTAGAGATATGTTATCTGAGTTGTTAGAGCAGACAGATAAGTCAGTTATTGGCTCGATAGCGCATTCGAGCCTTTCTTGAGTTACTTATTTACCCACGATAAGTTGCTGTCACTTGCTAGTGCATCAAAGAAAACAGTACACTGGAAGTGAGAACGCCTTCAGTGTATTGAATACAGTCGCGTCCACAACTGCGAAAAATGGATAGAACTAGAAAGAAAACAATATCTTAGGGATCTTATCTGCAACGGATGCATCATAGGCGTTCATATTGCGGTCATCGCTTATTATTTTATCGTAGTTACTTCTTTCCTATACTTCTTTGCTCCTGGCGCCTCCATTTTGTTGTATGATTTGTCGTGCTGAACATATTTATTGTCTCTCACTGACAGCAGCGTCTGCTGCTGTGTAAAGTATAGTGTTATCAATGAGTTTTCAGTACTTATCTTATTGTGTCGCCAATCAGTCTGTGTGCATCGTAACCGAGCGAGATAGCGCAGCGATTAGGACGATGGACTCCTGTTCTGGAAGAACGGGGCGTTAAAATCTCTGTTATATTACGCATATTGAGTACACATCTCTAGGAAAGTGCGTTTTGGATTAAGTTTCAGTTGGATCAAATCGGTGTGCACATTGAAGCTTTGTTTCCTAGGAATGGGAGGGGAAAGGTCCTGAGGGGGATGAGAGGCAGTTTAATTTAAGACTGCGTAAACACTATATTGAAATACGAGTGTACACTGACGACCAAAAACGTTACGACCACTGTCTAGTGAACCAATTAGTTCGCTGTTACGAGGCTAATTCACTTATTTCTGCGACGCGTTTCAGAGATTTAAACCCCCATCATCAGGTGAATTTATGTGGACTAATGAACCAGGTATGAGTTGTATCACGACTGTGCGGAAACTTGTGACGCTGTCTAGTAGAAGACGAAAACAAAACACTATTTCAGTACACGGCTCCTAGTTTCGTTGAGGTCTTTAAAAGCGTGTACGATAGTATAAATGAGAAAGCAAAAATATCTCCAGTTACCACGAGCTCCTTGTGATAGGTAAACGCCGGCCGCAGTGGGTGTGTGGTTCTTGGCGCTACAGTCTGGAGCCGAGCGACCGCTACGTCCGCATGTTCGAATCCTGCTTCGGGCGCCGGCCGGAGTGGCCGAGCGGTTCTAGGCGCTACAATCTGGAACCGCGTGACCGCTACGGTCGCAGGTTCGAATCCTGCCTCGGGCATGGATGTGAGTCCTTAGGTTAGTTAGGTTTAAGTAGTTTTAAGTTCTGGGGGACTGATGACCTCAGATGTTAAGTCCCATAGTGCTCAGAGCCATTTGAACCCTACCTGCTTCGGGCATGGATGTGTGTGATGTCCTTAGGTTAGTTAGGTTTAAATAGTTCTAAGTTCTAGGCGAGTGATGACCTCAGAAGTTAAGTCGCATAGCGCTCAGAGCCATTCGAACCATTTTTTTTGATTGGTAACAGTGAACTTGTTGTTTCATTCGATGTTACGAGTAATGGAAGTTACAAACGGCAGATTGTTGTGGCCCGGTGTTTGGTCGCAGGTTCGAATCCTGCGTCGGGCATGGATGTGTGTGCTGTCCTTAGGTTAGTTAGGTTTAAGCAGTTCTAAGTGCTAGGGGACTGATGACCACAGATGTTAAGTCCCATAGGCTCAGAGCCATTTGAACCGGTGTTTGGGAACGAGCACATCGGAAATGGCGAGGCTGTTGGCACGATACTGTCGTGAGCACCTTTGGAAAATGGGGCTCCAAGCTGTTGGACGTCACGCCTCATCGCAGTATGTGGACGCTTGCCCGTTCTGTAAAGGACAGCCGGCGATCTGTGACCTATCTGACATCAGAGATGAGGGTTATTGGGAAAGTAAGATCCGATCAGTCACGAAATGGAAACCACAGTGAAAATACGATGAAGTTCTGGCATATGTGTCGGGGAGGGTGTCTAATACGGCCGTAGATCGAATCCCATATCTCTTCTCGGCTCGAAAAGCGCAGTGAGCTGATAAAAAAGCCTATAAAATAACGTCTTCCGCTATTTATGATTGCCTGCTGAGAAATTTCGCCTGATTTCGCGCAGCCCACCTTTAAAATAGCTGCCATGCATTACCCTCTTGATGACAATTCTTGGCAGCGCAGGGGCGATGAAGACGCTCCTGCAGCGTTTTCGATGGAAGTGTTTGATCACCCACCACACAGACCGCACTTGGCTCCCTCTGAGTTTCATCTCTGCTCACAGGAACCGCTGCCTATGAACACAACATTTTGGTTAAGCCAACGAGCTGCAGACCAGCGTAGAGAATCGGAGGAAAGTACAGGTGGCTGCCTTCTATGACGAGAGTATTGGAATTTTGGTACAGCGCTACGAGAAATGTCTAACAAGGAACCCCTTAAGTGCGAGGTCGCCCCACATATTGTCTACCTGCAACCACAAAATTCCATTTTGGATGCTGATGGCAACAGGGGGCGGGTTGGAGGTATCCAGTGGAGAGCACAGCATGAGCCTACGGCGCGTAGTTGGACTGATTAGTCGACGAGTAAATCACAACATCGCTGTAGTGCAAGCGGTGTTGGTACAAAGCAGAGCAGTGGCACCGGTAAACAAAGCAAAACATTGCATTGTATCTACAATACCACTTGCCGAAGTTGACGTATCGTCAAAAAGAAACCTAAGGAACTTCACAGAGTGAGAAGGAAGTGGCAGAAGAAATGTTTGCGTTTCTGCAGTTTGAGTCCGTCGTATACTTTCTACTGTGCGGACATTGTACATTAGGAGTAAAATGATGACGGCACGTATTTAACAAGTGAAACTGATACTGGAACAGGCGTCGAGCCTTGTGGTTCATCATCCTTGTTGGACAGGGAGACGCAAATCCCGTCGCCAGTGGAACGTAGAAAAGGACTATCATTGTCCAAGGAGCGGGTACTGAACATAATTACATAAGTGGGAGATCATCCGCGGCATAGTAACGAAACAATTATCAACAGATTTCGAATACGTCCAAAGTGTAGTGTATAAGAAAAACAACTGGTATTCAAGGGAGGATAATGCGTACTTGTTACAAAAACTGTTGTTTGTGCGTTTCAAGTATGTTCGTTTCAGTTTACAGGATGTGCATGATAGTAGGTTGCGTTATGCACATCAAATTGGGCGCGATGATTTCAAGAGAAGCAGTGGATGGTTGTACAGAAATGGAAATCATAAAATAACGAAATTTCAGACAAAGCGTCAACTTGACGATGCAGAATCGGCCTGAAAATTTTTGGATGAAACAAACTAATCCTATTGTTCAGCGAGGTGTATTCAACTCAGACCAATCGGGATTTGAAGAAGAAATACGTGTGAATGTAAGTCTGGAAATAAGAGGTGCCAAGAGAATTGTGTCAAGATCAACTAACATCAAAGTCTTAACGTATTCGTATACAATTATGCCGACTGTTAATCTGAATGGTAAATTGGCTGGAAAGTTATTTATTGTGCCTGCGAGAAGTTGAAGGTGCTCTGCCCCCTACGCTTCTTTCTCGTGTGCGCAGTCTTGCAAGGATAATAGGGGCTGGCCGTGCGGTTCTAGGCGCTGCAGTCTGGAACCGAGCGACCGCTGCGGTCGCAGGTTCGAATCCTACCTCGGGCATGGATGTGTGTGATGTCCTTAGGTTAGTTAGGTTTAATTAGTTCTAAGTTCTAGGCGACTGATGACCTCAGAAGTTAAGTCCCATAGTGCTCAGAGCCATTTCATAATAGGGAATATTTACTTTACAGCAAGCAAGAGTGGGAAAATGAGCGTACCCCAACTATGGTAGAGCACTGCTTTTGGTCAATAGCTGGTCAAAATAATATGATTTTGCCTGTTTCTTAGTCTGCGTATAAAAATCATACTCCTTTAGAGCAAACTATCCAAAAATGGCCCATGCCGGAGGCAGGATTCGAACCTGCGACCGTAGCAGTCGCGCGGTTCCAGTCTGAAGCGCCTAGAACCGCTCGGTCACCGCGGCCGGCCAAACTATTTATCGTGAAAAGTGTATGACACTGCAATACATACCACAATGAACCACTGGACGAATTCGCCCTCTGTATGTTCGTTTTGTTTTCGTGCCTATAAAACATATTGCACTATCTGCAGATACGCCTTAAAGGATAGCCAGTTTCACGATAAGCCACACGTTTGTAAATCCCAAGGAGTTCGCCTTCGATCTTGATGGTGCGAACCTTTGTGATCACTGTGGCACGCCATTTTTTATTCGGTGTTCATCATGCAAGTTAGTGGTTTGTTTTGAACATGTCTTGATTGTCGACGCTGTCCATTTTGTGAAGTGTAACACACAAATCCCATAGAAGGTTGATCTCTGCACCTTCCGGACACTCATTTTCTGTCCGTTACTGATCCATATGGTGAGCCATTAACAACTAATAATTTTCCTGTCATAACTGTTAAACAACACTTTCAAATGAGCCTTATTAAAGCGGCGACTATGTAGAGAAGTAGTTGGAAGATGTAACTGCAGCAAATAAAACATTTTTGATTTACAATGTGATTTCCATTTCATGGCTGATCGGACCTTCGGTCCGAGTAGCCCTCGCACAATGCTGGTGCAGCCACAAGTGTTTCGGATCTCAGCGTTCAGGGCACTTTTTGAATATGAGGTTTCGCAGTAGGCCACCTCTAAGTGTTCCCATGTGGACTCAACGATATCGATAATTACGATTGCAGGGAGGCACGGGATCTTCACGATTGAACCGTCGATCAATGGAAACGAATCGCGTGGTCGGGTGAATCTTGTTTCTTGTTATAGTATGTGGGCGAGGCGAAAATATGTGGGCGAAGGAAGTTCTTTGCTGTATTCTAAGATGACTAATGGTAAGTGGCTAGTTGGCATTGGAAAACATGTTGGGGCGATGTGGATTCCTATGACATTATGGTGTAATGAATATAACGTTCTAGATGAGCCTTTTATAGAGCATTGCATGTCATTCTATTGATTATGATGACGACGGTGTTCGTGAGCCACGTCCTAAACCTCTCACAAATGCGCATACGCCACTGGATCGCCGCGCGGCGTAGCCGCGTGGTCGAGAGCGTCTTGTCACGGTCCGTCCGGCTCCCGGTCGGAGGTTCGAGTCCTCCCTCGGACATGGGTGTGTGTGTTGTCCACAGCGTAAGTTAGTTAAAATGGTTCAAATGGCTCTGAGCACTATGGGACTTAACATCTGTGGTCATCAGTCCTCTAGAACTTAGAACTACTTAAACCTAACTAACCTAAGGACATCACACACATCCATGCCCGAGGCAGGATTCGAACCTGCGACCGTAGCAGTCGCGCGGTTCCGGACTGAGCGCCTTAACCGCGAGACCACCGCGGCCGACTGATAGCGTAAGTTAGTTAGATTAAGTAGTGTGTAGGCTTAGAGATCGATGACCTCAGCAGTTTGGTCTCATAAGACCTTACCACAAATTACCTGATTGCCACTGTATCGATTTTGGAAGCTCACTTTCTGGACAGTCCTCGAACGTTCTGTGGTTCTTTGGGCCTCTCTTTTTGGCGTAACTTAGAATACGCGTTTGTGGAATCAGCTTATTTTAACCGAACGGAGTTTAGGTCCTATTGCACCGGAAGTTGCTCTGGGTGTTTAGTATCCTGACAAAGTCTTTGTAAATGTTACTGTAATGTAGCTCAAGAAGTATGAAGGAATTTTTCGGAATTTTTAGAGGGGATCAGGATTCAGCTTATTATTTTCATACGAAGGGCATTCATGCATTGCTAAGAAAGGATACAAAACTTTACACTTCACAACCGGTACATACATACCCTCGCTGATACGCACGCACGCACTCAGCGGAGAATGCGGCGGGAGACGTGGGCAAAGCAACAGACATCATTACGGATTCTGCACGGAGTAGCAGTACTGTCGCTTTTAATGCCATACTTTACGGACTACTCTTTTTTTCTGTTTAAATTACTCCATTTGAGCCGGCGTCTAATGATGCTTGCCGCAGGAAAAGGGCGCCCCTCCACTTGAGACGTCCGTTGTTTCGGTCTGAGCTCCGTGGCTGCTCTAATGAGCAAAATCGCTCCCGCAGCTGACGCACTGCTTGCATCAATTCCAGCCCATTAGCTGCTGCGAAAGCGATGCGAAGATGCGACAGACTTGAATAGAGCCGTACTGCTCTGCACAGGATTGTATTGCCACGCTGGTAATGTTCGTACATTTGTGCGGTCCCGCCCCCTTCCCCCCCCCCCCCCCCCTTCCCCCCGTTTCACTCAAAAGGAAAATGAGACTGAATGACTGAAAACGCTACAAGGCTGTAAAGCCTTCTGTGTGACATTTCTAGCTCGGTAAACTGAGTTTTTCTGTACCCCTAATGCCAGATGTGGTTTGTAAATCACACATTTGTAATAGGTGTGATCTTACGGTCGCAGTGGAACGATATATTTATTCCAGTAAAGCCACAGATGTCGCCATCCGTAACATGTAATAATATTTTTATATGGATTGAAATTTTTGCCGTCACTATGCTGTTATCCACATTCATACATAGTTGTTGTTGTGTTCTTCAGTCCTGAGACTGGTTTGATGCAACTCTCCATGCTACTCTATCCTGTGCAAGCTTCTTCATCTCCCAGTACCTACTGCAACCTACATCCTTCTGAATCTGCTTAGTGTATTCATCTCTTGGTCTTCCTCTACGATTTTTACCCTCCACGCTGCTCTCCAATACTATATTTGTGATCCCTTGATGCCTCAGAACATGTCCTACCAACCGGTCCCTTCTTCTTGTCAAGTTGTGCCACAAACTCCTGTTCTCCCCAATTCTATTCAATACCTCCTCATTAGTTATGTGATCTACCCATCTAACCTTCAGCATTCTTCTGTAGCACCACATTTCGAAAGCTTCTATTCTCTTCTTGTCCAAACTATTCATCGTCCATGTTGCAATTCCATACATGGCTACACTCCATACAAATACTTTCAGAAATGACTTCCTGACACTTAAATCTGTACACGATGTTAACACATTTCTCTTCTTCAGAAACGCTTTCCTTGCCATTACCAGTCTGCATTTTATATCCTCCCTGCTTCGACAATCATCAGTTATTTCGCTCCCCAAATAGCAAAACTCATTTACTACTTTAAATGTCTCATTTCCTAACCTGATTCCCTCAGCATACCCGACTTAAATCGACTGCATTCCATTATCCTCATTTTGCTTTTGTTGATGTTCATCTTATATCCTCCTTTCAAGACCCTATCCATACCGTTCAACTGCTCTTCTAAGTCCTTAGCTGTCTCTGACAGAATTACAATGTCATCGGCGAACTTCAAAGTTTTTATTTCTTCTCTATGGATTTGAATACCTACTCCGAATTTTTCTTTTGTTTCCTTTACTGCTTGCTCAATATACACATTGAATAACATCGGGGAGAGGCTACAACCCTGTCTCACTCCCTTCCCAACCTTTGCTTCCCTTTCATGTCCCTCGACTCTTATAACTGCCATCTGGTTTCTGTACAAATTGTAAATAGCCTTTCGCTTCTGTATTTTACAACTGCCACCTTTAGAATTTGAAAGAGAGTATTCCAGTCAACATTGTCAAAAGCTTTCTCTAAGTCTACAAATGCCAGAAACGTAGGTTTGCCATACATACATAGTACAGGCCTTCAATCAATGATTCGTTCCAGAATAAGATTTTCACTCTGCAGCGGTGTGTGCGCTGACATGAAACTTCCTGGCAGATTAAAACTGTGTGCCCGTCCGAGACTCCAACTCGGGACCTTTGCATTTCGCGGGCAAGTGCTCTACCATCTGAGCTACCGAAGCACGACTCACGCCCGGTACTCACAGCTTAACTTCTGCCAGTATCTCGTCTCCTACCTTCCAAACTTTACAGAAGCTCTCTTGCGAACCTTGCAGAACTAGCACTCCTGAAAGAAAGGATATTGCGGAGACATGGCTTAGCCACAGCCTGGGGAATGTTTCCAGAATGAGATTTTCACTCTGCAGCGGAGTGTGCGCTGATATGAAACTTCCTGGCAGATTAAAACTGTGTGCCCGTCCGAGACTCCAACTCGGGACCTTTACATTTCGCGGGCAAGTGCTCTACCATCTGAGCTACCGAAGCACGACTCACACCCGGTACTCACAGCTTAACTTCTGCCAGTATCTCGTCTCCTACCTTCCAAACTTTACAGAAGCTCTCCTGCGAACCTTGCATTACTAGCACTCCTGAAAGAAAGGATATTGCGGAGACATGGCTTAGCCACAGCCTGGGGAATGTTCCCAGAATGAGATTTTCACTCTGCAGCGGAGTGTGCGCTGATATGAAATTTCCTGGCAGATTAAAACTGTGTGCTCGACCGAGACTCGAACGAACGAATGATTCGTTCGTTGTCAGAGTCCTATGTTCCGCAAAGTATTGCATGGACAAATATGGCTGAAGTCTGAATAGAACCGATAACTCACCATTGTGCCCACCAGCTGACGTTGCGAGTGCAGTGCCTTGGCAGAACGGCGACGAAACAAGAAAACAGTTTATTATGTTATCTGTTACAACAGTCCGGGTGTCATTCGGAAGGAATTGTGGAAAAGAACCGCCATCTAACCAGGACACGGTGCGATAGTATCGACAATTTTGGGACACTGGTCGTTTCTATAAACAGAAAAGTACCTGTGGACCAAGCGCATCAGATGCAACCATAGAGAGGGAGAGGAAGTTTTGTAAACACTCTAAGAAGATCAACGGTCCGCGCATACCTCGAACTTGGAGCACCGCAGCAAACTATTCAAGATTTTGCGACCACGGTTACATTTGATTTGAAAGCGTACCGTCTGCATCTCATAGCCTTAAATTTTCCCTCACAATGCAGGAAGC
The DNA here is from genome assembly GCF_023897955.1 of Schistocerca gregaria. Classification (NCBI taxonomy): domain Eukaryota; kingdom Metazoa; phylum Arthropoda; class Insecta; order Orthoptera; family Acrididae; genus Schistocerca; species Schistocerca gregaria. The sequence continues at coordinate 221,818,588 of NC_064925.1, read as the reverse complement.
ACTTGAAGATGAACATTTAGCCTTCAAACCTAACCTTCAGTGGCCAAACAACCTTCTATATCTCTGGAAAGGTTAATCGCCTGCCGGCCTCGGTGGTCTAGCGGTTCTAGGCGCGCAGTCCGGAACCGCGCGACTGCTACGGTCACAGGTTCGAATCCTGCCTCGGGCATGGATGTGTGTGATGTCCTTAGGTTAGTTAGGTTTAAGTAGTTCTAAGTTCTATGGGACTGATGACCACAGTAGTTAAGTCCCATAGTGCTCAGAGCCATTTGAACCATTTTTTTGTTAATCGCCACAATGTGGCTGTGGGGTTCTGAACACTCACGAAATTGTGGCGCATGAACTAGTTTCACCGTAGGTTAACGTTTTCCATGCAGTGTCGCAGGCGAAGGCATATGGGCAGTTTTTCTGCTATGAGAAGACTGTGACGGAGGCTATGTAACTCTGTATGTTGCTGTTGTGATTGACTCCTGATTCCGAGAATTTCATCGTCCAACAAGACGGTGCACCCCCTTCATTGGAGCATCGAGGTTCGTCTCTAGCTAAACGACGAAATTCCTCATCGCTGGATTGAGCATAATGGTGAAGATGGTGCGGATCTCTTCCCTAGGAGTAACTCAATCCCCACGCGTTAAGGAGCGTGTTCACGTGCCACCACTGCCACGAACACCGCTACAGCTCAGGGAACAATGCTGCTGTGATGGCCATTTAAGGATATTGCTTTATAAGGTACGAAACGAGCCTTACTATCGCTTTGATATATGTGGTGGGACTAGAGAAGTACTAACAGAACATTTATTGAGTGCAAAAAGCAAACTCGGTGAATTTACAGCCCGATTCATGCATCAGTCGTATTTGTACATGTAATACTTTTAGGATATAAAGCTTTTAAAACTAATGAGTCATTCATAGTAGCCGTGTATCATTTCCGGTGAATTTAGCATTTCAGTAATTGCCATTTAAAAACATGTAGAGGTCAGTGTGTCACGACTGATACGAACAAAAAACTAATGTATCTCTCTGTTGTCAGGTCACGTATCTGAAAGTGGCTAATCATTTCATTTTATGCTAATCCACTCTCGTAGGTGCCAACAAGACTGCAAACAGTTGCATTAACCAGCGTTCTGATTAAAATTTCGTGGCCCATCTTGTGTATGATCCATCCTGTGTGAGCTATATTGACATCGTAGCCGACTGGACACGGAACTCTAAAATAAGGAACTTCGATATGCTTAGGAAGTCGCTTGATAACATAATATTACTTAGTGTGCAAGATCTGCCACTTTTTACCGTTTCCCATATTGTAACGGCTTTCGACTGTCGCCTATATTTCCTTACAAAGAGTGAACAGAGTGTCAATACTTTATGTGAGGCTGTACATTGCACATCGTACTTCATTTCCATCTTTTGTTTGGATCATCAACATGAATGAAACAAATTCGATACATTGCGCTGTTTCCAAGTTAATTATCTTTGAAATTAGGCAATCAGGCTGCTCCGCTCGCAAATTCAAGCGGCCAGCCAGATACAATTATTCCCAGTTACTCTCATAGAGTAGATGATAGCGCAAGAGACTCCTCAACTTTTGGTTCGGATTCAAACTCTACTACGGCCCCGCGTCCATTTTTTGTATCGCACTCCATTGGAAATCAACTGAAGAACACATTTGGGCGTGCATCGGCCTTATTGGCGAACTTCAACGCAAATTATCTCGGAAACGGCGCAACGTATCGAATTTTTTTCTTGATAATTATTTCTCAGCACAACCTCCCCGGCTGCACCTTTACAAACTTTTCCAACTTGGTTAACAGTAACGGTCTTACCACACTTCCCTGAGGTACTCCTGATATTATATTTACATTTGTTGATTCTATAACTAGCCAGGTAGGCTGTCCGTTCAAAGATCGAAGGAAAGCAACGACATACCACCTACAATATGAGCACGCCTAGTAAAGAAAGCGCTGTGATGTTGCAACAAGCCTTTACCTGTACGTTATTTTGACAATTACATGTTTTTGTCAGTGTTGAAGTTTACGCAGGCCTATGTCTAAATTGCAACAACCACATTATTAGAACTACAAACATCGGTTTCCAAATTTGGTGTCGTAAGCAAGGTTCGAATAACCACTTTACCTTCTGTTCAAACCACAGTGAAAACCCATCACAGTAAATTACAGTCGTATGTGTACTTTTTCTTTTTTAATCGAAATCGTAGCTTACATTAACGTGACCAACGCAGTTAACCGATCGCGCCGTAGACGGTCCCTCTTTTCTCCTTTTGGATAAAACTAAGAACGGGCCAGGTCTGCGTGCCAGAGACGTAGCGTCTCACACGAGAAGCCGCCAGACTTTCATCTTTCAAGGAGAAGAATAACCTTCACGTGTCAGTAAACAGGTTGTGTAACGGACAGCAGTTTGTTCTCTTTTCTCGGTTTGCAGAAATACTTAAGAACTAACGAAAGTAATGTTGCTAATGCTTTCTAAGTTATTATGCGACGGTACTGTTTCTTCGTGTACGGACCATCTCCATAGAATCGCCAGCAAAAATAGTGTGCTGGTTCACAGCCTCTCCTCAGAATGCAGACTACTGTGTATAGCAACCTTTTCAGCTTTCACAGAAACAAAAAAAGTGGTACACATCGCTGTAATGTTCCTCGAAATATTCGTCTTTTAAATTTCTACACATCTGCGTGCTATGCACCCTTCTACGGAACCTTTTTTTTTCTTTTCTGATGTTGATACCTTAAAAACATGGTTCTGGAAGGATACAGTACATTCTTGACTTCTTGACGTATTTTTGGATTGACGTAAGTGAACATAAAAAGTCGATGGGTGATAAAATCGGATGAATATGGGCAATCACACATTGTTCGATGTTTTTTTTCCTCCGTCAAGTCGACCGAACGACATCGAAAATTACAAATGCAGTGTGCGCGTGATTATCGAGACAGGGCCGTGGATGAATGGAAACGTGTCACCTAGTCTGATGAATCACGTTTGTGCTACATCAGACCGGATGCGTCGTCGTCCAGATGAACAGCTGTTCTATTCTTGCGCCGCATCGTGGACGTACGCTAGTGAGGACAGGATTATGCTACCGGGGACCTCCACCTGGGCTTCTGTCTTATGATAGTAATCTAAGGCATCGTTACAGTTGCGGAACGTCATTGCGGGTCGCCTGCAACCCGCCGTGTTTGATGACATTTCCGACAGCGAAGGCGTATCCCAGTATGATAACTGCCCATGTCACAAGGCCAGAATCTTGGTACGGTGGTTGGAAGGGCATGATAGTGAGCTCATGTCCATTTCTTGATGACCGTTAAATTCACCTGATCTGAACCGAACTGGGGCGCTATCGGTGTCTACAAACTATCCGCGTGACCTGTGCGGAGACATCTAGTACCACATACCTCCGAAAACCTACCAAGGGCTTGTCGGACTCATGCTACCCAGAATCGACGCTGAAGTGCATTAACAAAGTGGACTGACGCGCTATTAAGTGGTTAATCACGACGCGGCTCAGCAGTGTAAGTAGTTTGTACAATTTAGTATAAAGATTAGAATAGCGGTGACCCACACAGACTTGAAGAAAAGACTCCAGCAGTTCCGAGACACTCAACAGCTGGAAGGTAAAGTGTAGGTTGGGTATAGTATAACTGGGTATGACTCGAGGTCATCCCGAGACGGCCGTGATACCTTGAACATGTGTAGAATCGAGATAAAGTAGTAGTATATAGGTAGGTTTCTTTCTTTATCTTTTGTTGGTGGTTCGTTTATTCAAATTTAATTTCAGTTTTTCATCTTCATTTATACCCCTAATGCCACCTTACGGTGTGTAGGAGAGGGTGCTACTGGTATCATCTTTTTCTCTATTCCCTGCTCCAGTGACGAATATGTGCGTGGGCAGAACGACTGTCGGCGAATCTAATATTCTTCTTTGTCTTTGTTCGTCGTCTGCGCAGGGTCGGCGTGATTATTAACTAATTTGGCATGATTCATTGTAAGGCGTGTCCGGACGCCGTTCCTGTCGCGCCCGTTACACCCCTCCCCCCCCCCCCCCCTTTACAAAATGTGTGTACTGTCTGCGTGTAGTGTTATTTTTGTGAAAGTTTACTAAATGTTTGCGAATCGTGTAACTGAGGTGCATCTTGGCTACCAGTTTTGTATTCACCTAGTTGAATGTGAGAAATCGTCTTAAACTACATCCAGGCTGGTCGGCATCCCGGCGCTCGTCGTTAACCCGCGGGGCGGGTTCGATGTGGAGGTTGTGTCACCGTCCTGGAAGCGTCTTCGTGGCAATTTCTCGAGATGTATAAGGGGGAAAGTAACACAATCTGGGTAAGTGTGTGGGGGGCACGAAGGAATTAAGCGCATGGGACGGTAATCGGGAGATGTAATGTGCAAACAAACAAATGATTATAGTTTCAGAAAAATTGGTTGATCGTTTCAAGGGAGTAAGCTTCACAAATTGAGTAAGTCAGTAACTTGTTGATCCTCCTTGGGACATTTCGGAAACAGTTATTCGGGTTGGCATTCATTGATAGAGTTGTTGGGTGTCCTCCTGAGGGATACCGTGCTAAATTCTGTGTAATTGGCGCGTTTTAATGTCAAAATACCGAACTCGTCGGAGGGCCCTGCCCATAATGCTCCAAACGTTCTCAATTTGGGATAATACAGAGAAGACACGCCGTAGAAAATTTCGCCGTTTTCGGGCGGGCACTATCTTTCAGGAATGTAATCCCAGGATGGCTTGCTATGATGGGCAAGAAAAAGGGGTGTAAAATATCATCGACATACCACTGTGTTGTAAAATGGCGCCCCAGACCATCACTCCCGGCCGGCAATCGATAGTCAGGTTAGTATCCCACGGGGTGTCTCTAGACAAGTGTTCACTGGTCATCGGCGCTTAGTTCGAAGCGGAACTCATCACTGAAGACAATTTTACTCCGACCAGTGGGGTTTCTGGTCGAAGGCGTTTCCGAAGACATCCTAGAGAGCGGTAGAACACCAATCTGACCGTTGCTTATCATTTGGCCCCGCATCCAGGAGCGATGGGCTGGGCTGCCATTTCTTTTCCTAGCAGAAACCCTGTGGTTGTCGTCTGCAGCACGCCTACGGCACAGAGGTACGTCGACGGTATTCCACGCCCCGTTTTGTTACTCTTCATAGCAAGCCGTCCTGGGCAAGGTAATGGCCATCTGCGCACGTCGAGAGTTTCTTCTACTGCTTGTGTTGGTGCTTGGCAAACCCTATCTTGACCAGGAAGGTCACCGAAATCTCTACCCAACTGAGGACGATTGGAGCATTATGGGCAGGTCGCTCCAAACAGCTTGGTAATTTGACGACCTTACGCGCCAGTTGGACAGAATTGGGCTCGGTGTCCCTCAGGAGCAGAACCAAAAACTCAGCCAGTCAGTGCCAAGCCGAGTAACTGCTTGCATAAGGGTCAGACTGGACCAACGCTTTATAAACTTGCTCAGTTTGTGAAGCTCATTTTCTTGAATAAATCATGTAATTTTTCTGAAATTGTAATCATTTGTTTGTCGTTACCATATTATTCCTTCGTGGTGCAGTTTTTTTGTCTTTTTTTGTTTTTGTTTTTGTGTACATTGCCCGACTCTCCTTAGAATGCGCGCTTCGACATTTCAACAGAAAACATCAGCGTGGTGCACGACCTCTCTCTCGCATCGTATGCCAATGGTGTTTGTCGAGCATCTCCGAAACGCTCTCGCGCCGACTGGATTTGTTTGTTGGATCTTCATTGCTTCTTTTATTATTTCTATTCGGTTATGGTCCCATACCAAAGAATAAGACTCAAGAATCGATCGAACAAGTATTTTATAAGCTGCTACTTATGTGGATGAATTACGTTTCCTCAAGTTTCTCCCAATGAATATGAGTGTGGCATCTGCTTCAACTATTTTTTTTATGTGATCACTCCACTTTAAGTCGCTTAGGATGGTTGCTGCTACACATTTTACGGTAATTATTGTTTTCAGAGTTTTATCGCCAATAGTGTAATCAAACAATAGTATCTACGCGCCCATGCGTTACGTGTATTTACGTTCGGGGTTAACTGCTAGTCCCTGCATCAGTCGTGATTCCCCTGCGGGTGTTCCTCATTATGTTATGTTAAAACGTTTCGTTCTGTAAGATTGTCATTGTACAGAGCTTGTGGGTTGAAAGACCAGTGGCAGAACTCTGTGAGAGTAAGCAATAAATAAATTTATAATGAATGAGTAAATGTGTCCGTAATTAAGATTCTTGTGCCTAAAAAGATGTGTGATTCAGACGAATCTGCTTCCTATAACGGCGTTAACTGTTTTAGGTAACGTTCTAATTACTGTGAAGGGAAACAGAAGGAGAACGAAGCGCGGGCGTTTCGATATTAATGAGCGCTTAATGCAGTTTCTCACTTAAGGTGGTCCGTGAAATTCGGCGTACCATAAAATCGCTCCAAGTAGGGGGAACGCCACGCCGCGCCGCGCTGGTGGAATTGCCTCATCACTTATTCATTGCGCCTGCGCGTAGCGCGCGGCAACCCGCAACGCCAAACCTTGTTTGCCAGTTTGCGCGTCGTCTCCCGCCACGTGGGTGGGTGCCAGCACGCACCTGACCCTGAATCTGACGTGCTTCGGCGTTTATCAAGTGCATACACAACACTTTTACACTCCGGCTGCTTACGATGCTTCCATGTTTAGAGCGCTCGCAGCTCGACACTCGAGGATTTGTTTATAGCAATGCCGTGTAAAGGAGAATTGTTTTTGCATGTAATACAAATTAGTTGAAGACAGGCCCCAACAATTACAGAGGAGTATCACTGCTGGATATAACATACAAGATTCTTTCTAAAGTCCTTTTGAATAGGGCAGAGCCGCAATTGGACCGCAAATCGGGGAATACCGGGGGAGGTTTTATAAAGGGTAGATCATGACGCGAACAGCGCGACTGCTACGGTCGCAGGTTCGAATCCTGCCTCGGGCTTGGATGTGTATGTGATGTCCTTAGGTTAGTTAGGTTTAAGTAGTTCTAAGTTCTAGGGGACTGGTGACCTAAGAAGTTAAGTCCCATAGTGATCAGAGCCATTTGAACCATTTTTTTCATTGACGTTCTAGTAAAAGGATACAACGTTTTTATAGTTTTGTGCAGGTCAAAATCTGATCATTTAAAGCAAATTGCCAACGCCAAATGAAACCATACCAACAAATACACGTTGCAAACCCATGCAACATGTTATAAATCAGTTAAGCGAGACCAGGTCGTCTTGTTCACTGGAGTAAAATCACACTCTGGTATCGAATCAATGAACTAGATGAGCAAGTAACTTGCAGAGGAGTATTACTGAAAAGTTAAAAAAATGGATCAAATGGTTCTGAGCACTATGATCATCAGTCCCCTAGAATTTAGAACTACTTAAACCAAACTAACCTATGGACACCACACACATTCATGCCCGAGGCTGGATTGGAACCTGCGACCGTAGCGATCGCGCGGTTCCAGACTGTAGCGCCTAGAATCGCTCGGCCACCCCGGCTGGCACTGAAACGTTAACTCTCGCGTCTATACTTTAACCACGTTATCATGGCGAGAACGGTCTCTAGGTGGCAATAAGAATGGAATCTTGGTTAAAGGGAAGACATTACGCATGAATTTAGACGACAGGCCCATCACAGCTGTAGATAACTTCGTGTAATTGCCGTGGAAAGTAAGTACCAACTAGACCTGTTATTGAATTGAGATCAACAATCGCAGTTTCGTATAATTTATTTGTTAGATTCCGCCGTCTGCGATTGTGACAGAAATTCACAGAGAAATACTACACTTTTTTTTTCGTTTACGGAAAGTACAGGGAATATTTCTATGCAAACTAATTGACTTCCGACAACGAACTACGATCATGTGTCTCCTGTGTAGGAACAAGATAGCCAGAAGTGTCCTGTGTTCGTTTGGAATATTGTTTCATTGCGAACATCAAACTATGACTATGTCATGATAATGTGTGTTACTTCGATATATTTGAAATGTGCCTAGTGTATAATTTTATATATTTTACGTTCTAAGTTCTAAGAGGAATTGTCGCTCATCCTTACGTTACTTGTGCAGGTTTAATTCGGTAATGTCAGTGGAAAAGCTTTCGGTACATCATTGGTGACTTACTTACTGGTTGGCCAGGGCAGATAAATTTTGAAAAAGTATAAATACGTCGTCTGTGCGTTAGGACGGCTTGCTGCATGTTACTCCCATACTTCACCAGACTGAACCTTTTCGCAATGTGCCACGCCCCATTTAAAACTCAGGTATAGGTGGCGTAGGTGTGTTATCTTTGCGTCACGCGGTGTCGAAATCCTTAGAAACGCTTATCTGCTACTTTCCATAAATCAGCGTCGTCCTTCAAGGTGTCGCAGGCAATTTATTTTTCCGCTAATGTACACCGTGTCGTAAATGCAGGCGCCTTTGTGCGCACTTTAGCGAGTGCCGCCGCCTTTCTGCTCGTGTGCACTCCCTCCGGTTCCCTATTAACCCCTGCGCGCTCCTTCCATTTTCCTACGCTCCCGGGTAATTAGCAACTCCTTGCGAGCGCCGCCCTCTTCGACGCGCGCTTAAACCAATTTGCAGGTAACTAACTGAATGTGTGTATGCATCAGTGCCTTTCCAAGTCAGTTATTCGCGCCGTACCTGCGCCTCTTGACAGAATATACTGTGTGTACTGGGGTATTCGTTTGGCCTTCAGCTTCTTCCAGACCAGGTTCTTACATATGATGGAAGACGGAATATTCGAAATGGTGTTACACGCAGGTCGAATCGGAGACAGAAATTTAACAAAGTTAAACGGAGATCAGGTTCGGAACCAGGGTTTGGTTGTGTGGCAGGGGGAATGAGGAGGGTCATAGTTTATTACTCTCTCCCCTCCTCTCCCCTAATACATTTTGCTGTCGCGCCGACTTTAAAGGTGCCACAAGTACAGGGCATGGGCAAATATATAGAAACACGACAAAAACAACATATTACTTTGTCTTCTTATACGGTGTAGATAAACTGTTAACGTTCAAAGCAGCTTCCAGACGTCTCAGAAAGGATAAATGTCGGTCCTGTATGGTTTTCAAAGGAGTCTTATACCATCCTTCCTGCAAAATAAAGTTCGGGTCAAGATAGTGGAGGCGAGTAAGGATCAAGTACGTGACAAAGGCTCAATAATATTGGGATCTGCTGACTGTTGGCCAGGCGAAATACGACATGTCATCTTCGTGCTCACAAAACCAGTCTTGGACGATGCGAGCTGTGTGAACAGTGGTCTTGCTACCTTGGAACACAGCATCACCATTGGGGAACGAATATTATACTGTACCATGGAGTGGACTCGATCGTCACATAATATTTGCCAGTAATGCAGACTTGCATAGAAACCATGGGGACCATGGAATACTCTGATATGGCTGCCGAAATTGTCACCGGACCCCAGCCATGTTTCACTCTTGGGACATAAACTCGGCCAGAAGCTGGGAACAGTGTGAAACGACACTCTTTCAACCAGACGAAATTGGCCGGAAGTTGTAAACAGTGTTAAACAAGAGCTTTCCGACCAGATGACATTCTTCCATTGCTCCAAGGTCCAGGTTTTACAAGTACGGCATCACGTTTCCCTTTTATAACCATGGGCATCAGTAAAGAGTGGTTTTGGAATTCGAGCACACCCCTCTTCTGGAGCTCCCTTCGTGTTGTTTTGATGCTGGCAGGGTTCGCGAGTGCGACATTTAAGTTCTGTTGTGATATTTTCAGCTGTAGTCCTCTTTATTTTTCATCGCAGTCCTCTTCAGTGTATGGGCGTCACGACCACTCCACACGCACACGCACACACACACACACACACACACACACACACACACACACACACACACACACACACACACACACACGTCCGAGCGGGGACTTATCGCATGATGTTTTTCCCAGTTTCCCTGTATGTGATATAAATCTTCCATGTGGCGCTGCTAATTTTTTTACGGATACAGCATCGTCCCCTGGGTGAAGAAGATATAATCTCCGCGTCCGACAGGTGACGGCCCAGTTCGATAGCAGGATGAAGAGTACCCATCCACATCTACATCTACTTCATACTTCGCAAGCCACCTAATGGTCTGTGGCGGAGGGTACTTTCAGTACCAGTATCTGATTCCTCTAACCCTGTTCCACTCGCGAATAGTGCGTGGGCAGAATGATTTTGGTAAGCCTCTGCATTGGCTCTAATTTCTCAAATTTTCTCCTCGTGCTCTATACGCGAGATGTATATGGGGAGAAGTAATACATTGTCCGATTCCTCTTGAAAAGCGTTGTTTCGAAATTTTAGTAGTAAATCTCTCCGTGTTGCACAACACCTCTCTTGTAACGTCTGCCAGTGGGGTTTGTTTACCATCCCCGTAAAGCCAGCTAAACGATACCGTGACGAAACGCGCCGCTCCTCGTTGGATCTTCCCTATCTCCTCTATCAGTCCTACCTGATAGGGATCCCAGATAGATGAACAATACTCAAGAATAGAGCGAATAAGCGCCTTATAGGCCACTTCTTTCGTGGATGAGTTACATTTCCTTAAGATTCGTCCGATGAATCTGCGTCTGGTGTTTGCTTTTCCCACTATCTGTTTTATGTGGCCATTCCATTTAAGGTCGCTCTGGTTATTTACGCCTAGATACTTTACGGCAGACACTGTCTCCAGCTGCTTGTCATAAATACGCACTCGTATAGCAACGTCAATGTTAGGCACTTCGATAGCAGCGTCAACGTTAGCGACTTCTTTAGGACTCTCTAAGTGGCACAGGCACTGAAGAAGACTGATTATTTTGTTTGTAATTTTCTTATTGTAATAAACCTCATTAATACGAGCTATTTGTTGGTCTAGCGAACCGAGTAAGCAGGATTCCTAGACACAACTTCAACCATCATAGGACAGCCAACAGTTTGCTCGCATTTGATTTATTTAGCTGCGACATAATGCGCAGATGAAGAAGAAATTGATGAAATGTATGGTGAGATAAAAGAAATTATCCAGGTAGTGAAGGGAGACGAAAATTTAATAGTGATGGGTGACTGGAATTCGGGAGTAGGAAAAGGGAGAGAAGGAAACATAGTAGGTGAATATGGATTGGGGCTAAGAAATGAAAGAGGAAGCCGCCTGGTAGAATTTTGCGCAGAACATAACTTAATCATAGCTAACACTTGGTTCAAGAATCATGAAAGAAGGCTGTATACATGGAAGAGACCTGGATATACTGGAAGGTTTCAGATAGATTATATAATGGTAAGACATAGATTTAGGAACCAGGTTTAAATTTTAAGACATTTCCAGGGGCAGATGTGGACTCTGGCCACAATCTATTGGTTATGAGCTGTAGATTAAAACTGAAGAAACTAGTGTCTTGAAAGGAGAGTATATGATGAACATCAACAAAAGCAAAACGAGGATAATGGAATGTAGTCGAATTAAGTCGGGTGATGGAGAGAGAATTAGATTAGGAAATGAGGCACTTAAAGTAGTAAAGGAGTTTTGCTGTTTGGAGAGCAAAATAACTGATGATGGTCGAAGTAGAGAGGATATAAAATGTAGACTGGCAATGGCAAGGAAAGCGTTTCTGAAGAAGAAAAATTTGTTAACATCGAGTATAGATTTAAATGTCAGGAAGTCGTTTCTGAAAGTATTTGTATGGAGTGTAGCCATGTATGGAAGTGAAACGTGGACAATAAATAGTTTAGAGAAGAAGAGAATAGAAGCTTTCGACGTGTGGTGCTACAGAAGAATGCTGAAGATTAGTTGGGTAGATCACATAACTAATGAGGAGGTATTGAATAGAATTGGGGAGAACAGGAGCTGCTGACGTGGCAACGCATTACGTAACAGTGACTCAGCACTTCGTTGCTGGACTTGCATTTTGGCGGACGCGGAGCACCTAGTTCGGCTAGTGCTCCCGTCCGCGATAACGCCAAAATCCAAACTATCCAAATCACAAAAACTGCATAGTTCATTCGATGTACCCTTGCCTACTGATCATCCATACCAAATATTATTCAATTTGATCAACAAATGACAGAGACTAGAAGAAGGGATCGGTTGGTAGGACATGGTCTGAGACATCGAGGGATCACCAATTTAGTATTGGAGGGCAGAGTGGAGGGTAAAAATCGTAGAGGGAGACCAAGAGATGAATACACTAAGCAGATTTAGAAAGATGTAGGCTGCAGTAGGTACTGGGAGATGAAGAAGCTTGCACAGGATAGAGTAGCATGGAGAGCTGCATCAAACCAGTCTCAGGACTGAAGCCCACAACAACAACATAATGCATTGGCATCTACGTAGGGCCGGCTGGAGTGGCCGAGCGGTTCTAGGCGCTACAGTCTAGAACCGCGCGAACGCTACGGTCGCAGGTTCGAATCCTGCCTCGGGCATGGCTGTGTGTAATGTCCTTAGGTTAGTTAGGTTTAAGTAGTTCTAAGTTCTAGAGGACTGCTGACCTCAGATTTTAAGTCCCATAGTGCTCAGAGGCATTTGAACCATTTTTGAAGCTTTGACAATGCCAGCCAGTCGTGCTGGAGAGACGTCAGAAAAATTATCAAGCAAACGTCGGCCGAAGAACACGTGACAGAAGCCAGCAGGCGCTTTGTCAACAAGTGGCCACGAAAGCCTTAACAATTTTGATTTTAACAACAGTAACAGTATAATACAAAATATTTCAATATAATAATAATAACAATAATAATAATAATTTGTTGCCGTCAGTGGCGTGTACGTCTTTTTAGTACGACATCTAAAAAATAGTAAATCAGATAAATATAGAATCTGAAAAACCTGCTCGCTACATATTTAAGATTTGATGTGTCGTGCAATTTGATTTAAGACTTAGAACAGAAGCAAAGTCAAAGAATTATGACGTCATAATTTACAAGTATAAAATCTGAGTGTGCACTCTTCTTTTGCCTTTGTCCCTCATCGACACGGGATCGCCATGGTTGTTATCGGAATTGGGGTGGTTAATTTAAGAGGCTGCCAAATGTCCTTCCTGTGTCTCCCCATCACACCGTCCGCCCCCTTGTCGTTTCTAAATTGCATACATTAAAACTGTGAGCATTTCTTCCCCGACACTGTGAAACATTACGTCTGTCGTAGATTGTAGACAGTTGGGAATGTGGGTCTCACGGGAAGTGTGCAAGGGGTAAGTGCCTGCAGTCGCGCTATTCATCTGTGTCCTCGGTGGCTCCGATGGACAGAGCGTCTGCCATGTAAGCAGGAGATCACGGGTTCGAGTCCCGGTCGAGCCACACGTTTTCAGCTGTCCCTATCGAGGTATATCAACAGCCGTTGACAGCTGAGGGTTTCAATTAATTACTATTTATTCTAGAGAAGCTGCACGGTCATCAATGGTATCTGTTCTTTCGAGAGCAGTTACTATCTTCATAAATACTGTGAAACCGGTCTCTTGTGCTGCGAGCTCTTTGCCTTACGTACTGTAGAGGTGGTAATAAGGACGATGCCAAGAATAAAATGTCCCGTAAAAAAATGGTTCAAATGGCTCTGAGCACTATGGGACTTAGCTTCTGAGGTCATCAGTCCCATAGAATTTATAACTACTTAAACCTAACTAACCTAAGGACATCACACACATCCATGTCCGAGGCAGGATTCGAACCTGCGACTACAGTGGTCGCGCGGTTCCAGACTGTAGCGCCTAGAACCGCTCGGCCACTCCGGCCTGCTGTCCCGTAAACATAGGTTCTGATAAGCGTACCCTAAGAGCCATGAGCAGTTGTTCATTTTCGATACTTCGAAAGATATCTCTGCTGCTGAACAAGTGCTCGTAGCTTTTAAGGTACGCTCTTCAGACACACACGACTTCTTATAACTAATGGCTCATCACTAGACAGATAACTTCCTCCATATGCTTTATTAGACTGATGTATAATATTAAAAGTCTTCCGAGCAATTACATCACGAGTTGGAAAGGAATCCAAATAACTCTTCTTAGCATCACTAGATCGAACAAAGGCAATAGTAATCCAACCATTACCCGTTCCTTGCACTGACATAGCCAAACTAAATCTTGCAACAGCGGAAAGCCAGAGGTGCCTCACACAGAGTGCATCCCAGAGTGCCCCTGAGAGCTACAACACCAAGAAGAATCGCTTCTCGGCTTTTCACAAGATCAATGTGTAGTTTTTTTTGGTTTTTGTTTTAATAAAAAATTTGTAATAAGGGAAAATAATATATTTATTAGTGTCAAACATTAGAATAATAAAACATAATATCTCCTTGTACATTACAATCATTACCCAAGGAACCACCACTCTTACACCATAAATATACAGATTCAGAACTTTCAAGTTTACGACACACACGACTTCTTAAAACTAGTGGCTCATCACTAGACAAATAACTTCCTCCATATGCTTTATTAGACTGATGTACAATATTAAAAGTCTTCCACGCACTTACATCACGAGTTGGAAAGGAACCAAAGAACTCTTCTTAGCATCACTAGTTCGAACAAAGGCAATAGTAATCCAACCATTACCCGTTCCTTGCACTGACATAGCCAAACTAAATCTTGCAACAAACCACAATCACTATTCATACTTATACCTCTGGGTTTCCGCTGTTGGCCGTGCTATAAATAGCGTGATTCTGGAAGATGACGTCAGTCAGCCTGCAGCCGCACGAGCAGCATGTACGTAATGTGATTGTGTCGTAAAAATATATAACTGTAAACTTCATGGGTCATATTGCCAATATTTTCATGATGTTTATGGCAAAATGCCCGTTCAGTTAGCTTTTCAAAATTTTTCTGACCCATTGACTGGATTATAAGTGTTGTTGCTGTTTTTTGTAGTTTATACTTTCGACTGACGTAATTGTCGTCCATAATATTTGGTAGGATCTGCCTTTCATTCGTGCTTGGGCGCTGCGGTGATTCGTAAACGCAGACAACAGCAAACGCTGACGGCCTGTGGTCCCGCCGCGACCGGCGCTACCTCGCCGTGAGTGATTGCCAGCGGTGCAGCGGTATTATACGTAATTGGCCGTACGGTCGCCGCAGCCGGCGTAATGTCCGGCGACCCGTGTCGTAACCACAGGGGCGCGGCCAGTACACGGGGAATGCCGGAGCGTGGCGGCGTGTCGCGGCTGTGATTTGATGGGCCCGCCGTGACTGCGCGCGCTGCCATTACGTCCAGGCCGCGGCTGCGGTCCTCTGCCGGCATGGGGCACTCATCTCGTCACCAGACGAGTTCATTAGCGGCGTGTGGTGCACGCATCAGGTCTATAACACTGCATTTTGATACGTAGAGAGCTACTTGTTCACAACTGTTCACAACTGTTCTTCCATTTACGTATTACTGACGGAGCGTAGACTTAAGTGATAAAAGTCATGAGATAGCGAGATGCACGTATACAAATGGCGGTAGTATTGCGTACACAAGGTATAGAAAGGCGGTACATTGGTGGAGCTGCCATCTGTACTTAGGTGATTCATATGAAAAGGTTTCCGACCTGATTGTGGCCACACGACAGAAATTCAGAGACTTTGGACGTGGAATGGTAGTTGGAGCTAGACGCATGGGACATTCCATTTCGGATACCATTCGGGAATTCAGTGTTCCAAGATCCACAGTGTCAAGAGCGTGCCAAGCACATTTCATGCATTACCTCTCACCACTAACAACGCAGCGACCGACGGCCTTCAGTTAACGGCCGAGAGAAGCGGCGTATGCGTAGAGTTGCTAACAGGCAGCACTGAGTGAAATAACCGCAGAAATCAATGTGGGACGTACGACGGACGTGTGTGTTACGACGGTGCTGCGAAATGTGGCGTTAATGCACAGGATAAAGTGGCCTGGAGTACAGCGTTCCAGGGTGGAAAGAAGAAAGAAAGCACAGGAAAGGAAAATGCAGTACTAACCTGACTATAACAGATGTTGAAAGTGACCACCATTCATCTCCTGGCGCTTTTAGGCTCTGGTCAGCAAGTGATTAATGCGGATCGAAGCTGGACTGCTGGAACTGCTGCTATCTCATCCGAAATGTCCTGCTGCAGTTCATGAAGTCTTGAGGGTTGTTGCGATAAGCTTTAGATTTGAGGGCTCCCCAACCAAAGTAATCGCACACTAACAGATCGGGTGACTTGGTTAGCTAACTAGGGCCGCGAGCGCGCTGGCCTCTGCAAACAAATACACTCCTGGAAATGGAAAAAAGAACACATTCACACCGGTGTGTCAGACCCACCATACTTGCTCCGGACACTGCGAGAGGGCTGTACAAGCAATGATCACACGCACGGCACAGCGGACACACCAGGAACCGCGGTATTGGCCGTCGAATGGCGCTAGCTGCGCAGCATTTGTGCACCGCCGCCGTCAGTGTCAGCCAGTTTGCCGTGGCATACGGAGCTCCATCGCAGTCTTTAACACTGGTAGCATGCCGCGACAGTGTGGGCGTGAACCGTATGTGCAGTTGACGGACTTTGAGCGAGGGCGTATAGTGGGCATGCGGGAGGCCGGGTGGACGTACCGCCGAATTGCTCAACACGTGGGGCGTGGGGTCTCCACAGTACATCGATGTTGTCGCCAGTGGTCGGCGGAAGGTGCACGTGCCCGTCGACCTGGGACCGGACCGCAGCGACGCACGGATGCACGCCAAGACCATAGGATCCTACGCAGTGCCGTAGGGGACCGCACCGCCACTTCCCGGCAAATTAGGGACACTGTTGCTCCTGGGGTATCGGCGAGGACCATTCGCAACCGTCTCCATGAAGCTGGGCTACGGTCCCGCACAGCGTTAGGCCGTCTTCCGCTCACGCCCCAACATCGTGCAGCCCGCCTCCAGTGGTGTCGAGACAGGCGTGAATGGAGGGACGAATGGAGACGTGTCGTCTTCAGCGATGAGAGTCGCTTCTGCCTTGGTGCCAATGATGGTCGTATGCGTGTTTGGCGCCGTGCATGTGAGCGCCACAATCAGGACTGCATACGACCGAATCACACAGGGCCAACACCCGGCATCATGGTGTGGGGAGCGATTTCCTACACTGGCCGTACACCTCTGGTGATCGTCGAGGGGACACTGCATAGTGCACGGTACATCCAAACCTTCATCGAACCCATCGTTCTACCATTCCTAGACCGGCAAGGGAACTTGCTGTTCCAACAGGACAATGCACGTCCGCATGTATCCCGTGCCACCCAACGTGCTCTAGAAGGTGTAAGTCAACTAACCTGGCCAGCAAGATCTCCGGATCTGTCCCCCATTGAGCATGTTTGGGACTGGATGAAGCGTCGTCTCACGCGGTCTGCACGTCCAGCACGAACGCTGGTCCAGCTGAGGTGCCAGGTGGAAATGGCATGGCAAGCCGTTCCACAGGACTACATCCAGCATCTCTACGATCGTCTCCATGGGAGAATAGCAGCCTGCATTGCTGCGAAAGGTGGATATACACTGTACTAGTGCCGACATTGTGCATGCTCTGTTGCCTGTGTCTATGTGCCTGTGGTTCTGTCAGTGTGATCATGTGATGTATCTGACCCCAGGAATGTGTCAGTAAAGTTTCCCCTTCCTGGGACAATGAATTCACGGTGTTCTTATTTCAATTTCCAGGAGTGTATGTCAGGCGTGCAGATTGTGTAAGTGTGCTGCAAGGTTCTGCCGAGCTGTAAGAGCCGTCGCTCCATCGTGTTGAAAGTCGTTATATGCACACATTTACGTCCAATCGTATCCGCTCGTCCGGGCCACTTTTATTTGGCCCACCCTGTACTATGACAGTAGACGACTGACGCGAGCGCCTTTGCTAGCGGCACAACATGGTCCGCAGAGCCTCTCCTGGGCTCGTGACAATGTCGGTTGGTCCCTAGGCGACTGGAAAACCGTCTCCTGGTCAGAGGAGTCCCGATTTCTGTTGGTAAGAAATTATTGGTGAGAGATGATAGTAGGGTTTGGGTGTGACGCACACCCCACGATGCCATGGATCCCCCAACAAGGCAGTGTACAAGTTGATGGGGCCTCCATAACAGTATGGGCCGTGTTTATATGGAATCGACTGGGTCTCTGATCCAACTGAACTGGTGATTGACTGGAAATGTTTATGTTCGGCTACTCGGAGACCGTTTACAGCCATTCATGGATTTCACGTTCCCAAACAACGATATCGTGTCAGCGGGCCACAGTTGTTCGCGATTGGTTTGAAGAACATTCTTGACAATTCGAGCAACTTATTTGGCCACCCAGATCGCCCTACATGAATTCTATCGAACATTTATGGGACCTGATCCAAAGGTTAGTTCGTGCAGAAAATGGTGTGCCACCAAGTTTTTGCAATTATGGACGGCTGTAGAGACGGCATGGTTCAATATTTCTGCAGGGGACATCCCAAGTCTTCTTGAGTCAATTCCACGTCCAGTTGCTGCGTTACGCCGATCAAAAGAATGTCCGACACGATTTTAGGAAGTACCCCATGACTTTTCTCACCACAGTGACTAACAACAGAAGGCGGATTTAGGACAAGGAAGGAAATATACATCTGCATCCACCGCAATGCTCTACAACTCACCTTATTGCGGAGGCACTTCTGGTATCGTAACACGTCAGTACAGCGAAGATGCTGAGGGTATTTAAATGCGAATGACTGGAAAAAAGCGCCATTGTTTTCTCAAAATCCTTATGAGTTAACTTAGACAGAGAGAAAAAAAGAAAAACTGTGTGTCAGAGATAGCGTGTGCACCGTTCGTAATTCCGCCTTTATTAGTGAGCTATGCAGACGGACATTTTTTCTTCGCTTTGTACGCGAATGCATTAGGCAAACAGTCGCCAATATTTATTTGTTGCTTATTCAGCCTGACCAGATTTGGAACTTACGGCCCTACCTTTCATCTGAGCAGAGATATTGTAAAAAGATTCACAGGAGTCACAATAATAATAATAATAATAATAATAATAATAATAATAATAATTGACACTAATAAACAACTGTGGCAACATGGGGAGGGAAAAGTTGGGAGGGGGGACTGACGAGTGAGCTGCAGATTAGTATATGGGAGAGTTGGCTAGTGTGATAGAACGTGGGACTTTAATCGTATTTTGAAGTTTCGAATGAATTTATTATATCTGATTTTTTTTAGGGAGATTGTTCGAAAGTCGCGTGCCTGATACAGAAAATGATTTAGAGAACGTGGCAATGGTACATGATGGTACAGAGTGGATTTTACTGGAGAAGACGATAGCGCAGGCATAAGGGTTGATAGTCTATGTTCTTATCGGCATGCAGCCACGATAATTGTTCGTAAGCAGGAGTGATATAGTCGAAATAGCGTACGTCATAAGTCTATCGCATGCAAGCATTCATCACCAGTTCTATCTTGCTCTAGCTTTTGCACGAAAGTCCTTGGAGAATATCATCACTATAGTGAAGTACAGGGAGTATTAGTGACTTTGCGAGCTTCTCTTTGAGCACGAAAGGAAATACTTTTTTATCTTTCTGTAGTGAATGAATTGACGCTGATACCTTCTTGCAAACTGTAGTTGTATTTCCACTCCAGTCTATGTGGTGGTCCAGAATTAACCTCAAGTTCTTTGACGAAGAGGAGGTGGTTATTTCTGTGTCGTTTAGCATTAACGATGGAAGAGATTCTCTGAACTGCTTGGTACTAAATGCTTTGTGAGCGATTAAGATTACTTGCTTTTTAGAGGAATTAAATTTCAGACCTATGCGCTGAGCCGACTGACATAAGGTAAGTAAATTATCATTTACATACTGGATGGCTATTTCTCAAGTTCGTTGGACTTCCACATAGATATAATGGAGTGTTGTCAGCGTACATGTAATATTTGTAGCGGGAGGGAATAGTTGACAAATCATTAACATACAATGAGAAAAGTAATGGGCCCAGTATTGAGCCTTTGGGGACCCCAGGTACTGCAACCCTTCAGTTTGACCTTTTTGTTCCAATCATTACACACTGTTGGCGAGATATAAGTTATGGGTGGAACCATTGCGCAGCACTCGCAGAAGAATGTGGCTTTCGAGTTTAACAAGTAGAAGTCAAAGTCAACAGCGTCGAAAGTTTTGCTGAAATTCAAAACGCACCTAATAGTCGCCCGCAATTTATCCACACCTTGTTTCTGTTCGTCATTCACTTTTATAAGAGCGGTCGTTGTGATGCGATTTTGCAGGGAATCAGGCTGGTATTCATCTAAAAGGTTATTTGTTGTTAGCTAATTGGTAAGCTGTTCGTGGACTATGTATTCTTAGGCTATGTAATCTTAAATCTTGGATAATGCTCATCGAATGCAGAATGTTGTTTGGCGCACCCCTTTTTGGGTATTCGTTTTATGAGATGTTAGGAAGATGCTGGAGGTCAGAGAATGGCTAAAAATGTTAGTTATTTAGAGCAGTAGGGGACCGACGAGAAAACTTATCATTACACTGTTATATTATCATGCCCTGACCTTGCCGAACGAATACGCACAGCGGACTTCCTGACTGTGTTAGGGCTTAACGGCTGCAGGAAAAAAACTTTCGTTTGTACCAACCGCTGATACTTTAAGGATTAGATTAGTACTTGTTCCATAGATCATGAATACGACACTTCGTAATGATGTGGAACGTGTCAGGTTAATAAAAGGTGTCTATACAAGATATTACATTACACAAAATAATACATGACACTTAATATTTTTAATATTTTTTTGTGGGGCTTGGGGAAATTACCCACTTACTATATCCAAAAATTCATCTAATGAGTAGAAGGAGTTGCCATTAAGAAATTCTTTCCATTTCCTTTTAAATGATATATGGCTATCTGTCAGACTTTTGATGCTATTCGGTAAGTGACCAAAGTCTTTTGTGGGAGCATAATTTACCCCCTTCTGAGCCAAAGTTAGATTTAACCTTGAGTAGTGAAGATCACCCTTTCTCCTAATGTTGTGCCCTTGTACACTGCTATTACTTTTGAATTCGTTCGGGTTGTTAATAACAAATTTCATAAGTGAATACATATATTGTGAGGCTACAGTGAAGATCTCTAGCTCTTTAAATAAGTGTCTGCAGGATGATCGTGGATGAGCTCCAGCAATTATTCTGATTACACGCTTTTGTGCAATGAACACTCTTTTACTCAATGATGTGTTACCCCAGGATATGATCCCATACGAAAGCAGAGAATGAAAATAGCGTGGTAAGCTAATTTACTGAGATGTATATCGCCAAAATTTGCAATGATCCTAATAGGGTAAGTAGCTAAACTCAAACGTTTCAGCAGATCCTCAGTGTGTTTCTTCCAATGCATACACATAGAAATTTTGAATATTCTACCTTAGCTACCGATTTCTGATCAAAGTCTGTATTTATTAATTGTGTCATTCCATTTACTGTGTGGAACTGTATATACTGTGTTTTATCAAAGTTTAATGAGAGCCCATTTGCCGAGAACCACTTAATGATTCTCTGAAAAACGTCGTTTACAATTTCACCAATTAATTCTTGTCTGTTGGGTGTGATAGCTATACTTATATCATCAGCAAAAAGTACCAGCTTTGCATCTTTGTGAATATAGAATGGCAAATCATTAATATATATAAAGAACAGCAGAGAACCCAAGACCGAACCTTGCGGCACCCCATTCTTGATTGTTCCCCAGTTTGAGAAATCACCAGTTTTTTTTGCATATTATGTGAACTGCTTATTTCAACTTCCTGCACTCTTCCAGTTAGGTATGATTTAAACCAATTGACCACTGTCCCATTCATACCACAGTACTTGAGCTTATCTAGAAGTGTTCCATGATTTACACAATCAAAAGTCTTTGAGAGATCACAAAAAATCCCAACGGGTGACTTCCGGTTACTCAGAGCATTTCATATTTAATTAGTGAAAGTATATATAGCATTTTCCGTTGAAAAACCCTTCTGGGAACCAAACTGACATTTTGTTAAAAGTTTATTTTTACTAAGGTGTGAAGCTGCTCTACAGTACATTCCTTTTTCACGAATTTTGGATAAGGCAGTCAGAAGAGAGATCGGGCGGTAGTTGTTGACATCAGACGTATCCCCTTTTTTATGCAGTGATTTAACAATGGCATACTTCAGTCTATCTGGGAAAATACAGTGCTTCAGAGAGCTATTACATATGTGGCTGAGAATCTCACTTATTTCTTGGGAACAAGCTTTTATTATCTTGCTGGAAGTGCCATCAATTCCATGTGAGCTGTCGATGGCCTGCTCCTTAATGCTTTCGTCAAGTAAAGATGGGTATGAAGTACCCTCTGCACAATATGTACAATGGCTTGCGGAGTGTATAATGCAGATCTGTTGGCGACTGCAGCGTTCGTACGAAACAGATTGGTTACAAAAGCCGGACACAGTCTGTTGTGTATTCTGGAATAGTATGGAAGTGTGACATATGAATATCAAAGAAAGAAAGGTTGGGGTGTTGTTGGGGCGGTCTTTCTGTTCCATTTATTCGAACAGACACAAATTTACAAATTACGTTGAACTTAGAGAGTTTTGTGCTCAATAATGACAGCCGGCACGTATCAGTTACGCATGCGGAGATGAACACTAAACTAGGCCGTGCGGTTCTGCGCACTACAGTCTGGAACCGAGTGACCGCTACGGTCGCAGGTTCGAATCCTGCCTCAGGCATGGATGTGTGTGATGTCCTTAGGTTAGTTAGGTTTACTTAGTTCTAAGTTCTAGGCGACTGGTGACCTCAGAAGTTAAGTCGCATAGTGCTCAGAGCCATTTTAACCATTTGAACCACTAAACTAGGTTGTTGTTACTGTGCGAGCACCTTTATTCCGCTCCGGCTAGCACGGGAAAATATGTGACGGAGGAGGGCGTGTCCCTGGCCTGTTGCTGTGAACTCGTTGCTGCTGCGAATATATGTCACTGCCTGTCGTGTTTGGGACGAGTTAATAGTCGCACTCTGTAAGTAGTTGGCTACAGCAGGTGTAACGTTGACGACATTGTCATTAGAGATAGAGCATACGCTCGGGGTAGGAAAAGACGGAAATCGGCTGCGTCCTTTTCAAAGCCTTTAATTAAGCTATTCGTGGAACTATTTCGCTAAGAAGAGATCGTGAGAATACAAAGTAGTGCAACGTAATTCTTCAGAGTTGTTTGCTGCCCCATTGAGTGCAATAGTCAAGCTCTGAATTATATCGCCTGGTGGTACCTTTTTGCACTAGTGAGTGTAATCCGTAGTAATGTAATTTATCATTTATATTAAGGACATGGAACTCTTTAACGAGATTAATTATTTCTCATTTATCAAAGAGGTGAACAAGTCTGATACATTGAGTAAAGACTACATTTGGAATCCTTAAAAATGATATGTACGAGTATTTGAGACTTAATACTTCTCCCTCGAACAATATTTCAAATAACTGCAACACATTTTGCCTAAAATTGCTTGCCAAAAAGTGCGTTCTTGAGATTTGTGAATTTTTTGAAGACACGTACTGCCCTGCCGGGTGGAAGTGAGAAGTTACCGTGTTAGCTTCCTGTGTGTGCTGCAGCGTTGTAATGACTTGCGTGAGCCAGTAAGTGGTACCAGTATTACTGATGGTGGTATTTCTTCTAGCGTTAGTGCCATGAAATTAAAAAAAAAAATGCTATGTAGCTAATTGTGTTACCATCTGGAACGGCTCATTTGTATTCCCCGTGACGTCTTCGTGATCGTCAAGTGTGCGACCTATAGCAATGTCCTTCCAATTGAAATAACATACTTTCCAAAATCGTAGAAAGTTCTTATAGAAGTTTTTATAAAAAAATAAGTACTTTTACAGATTATAATTTTGCTAAGGCATTACATTCAGAAGTTACGGAAAGAATGGTCATTCACAACCAAATGTGATGAATATTATTATCGTAAATAAGTACTTATCTTTTAACGCTATTTTGTCTAAAACTGACATGGTGAGACCGTGGCTGTATACAATTAATGTAGGTTGATTCTTACAAAGAAGAGAACAGCAACCAGCCACTATTAATACTGCTATTTATTTAAGCAAATAGCGCCGTAACCGGTTTCGAACTGAAAAGTTCATCTTCAGACGGCTGTTCACAATATTTATAAGACGCACTTTACATAATTATCAGTTTTTGATATTTATGCTTCCACTGCAGCGAAATATTCTTGGTGTGTTGGTGCCATCCAAAATTCCGCGAAAATTTTTTGCGAAGTTGCAGGTTTGAATTTTTCAAATATTGTATAGTATATGCAGCACTTATTTGATTTGCAAATGACCATATTGTGCAAAGTAACACACACACACACACACACACACACACACACACACACACACACACATACACCAAAAAGTATTTGCCACTTGTGTTGACACAAAAACTGATAATTATGTAAAGTGCGTCTTATAAATATTGTGAACAGCCGTCTGAAGATGAACTTTTCAGTTCGAAACCGGTTACGGCGCTATTTACTTAAATAAATAGCAGTATTAATAGTGGCTGGTTGCTGTTCTCTTCTTTGTAAGAATCAACCTACATTACTTATCTTTTTCTTACTAAAAATACTGTCGTCTTAACAGGTCATGATTTGGTCCTCAGGCTGATTATTTTTCAGTGAAAACACTATTCCTTGATTGTTCTTTACATTTTGATGGAAATTTCTCTTATCACGAAAGTACAACACACCCAAGAGAGCTTTTTGCGCAGCACTTTTCGGAACAAAAGGCATTCTTTGCGCGTAGTACAGTTGCTTGTATAATAGAAGCGAATCACAGACTGACTGATTCCACATTGATTACGGGTAACCGCAGACTGGCGCATTCGGCGTACATTCAGTTCCATATAGCAAAGCATTGTTTTCCAGAATGTTCGAGAAGCTATTTGTTCGAATTGAAGTTTACAGTTACATCTGGTTTTTATGTCTCTACCGATTTGAAGCGTACTGATATCTCTTTACGCTTACAAAAATCTAAGGATCAAAGTAGTAAAAGAATGTACTTAATAACTACGAAATAAATTCAACAATTTCAAAATATTTCACATGTCAAAGTTTTACATATCTAACTTTTACAGCATACCAAATTGTTTTCGAAGAAATTGAATGTGTTTTTGAACTATAATTTACCGAACAATGTGGCATTACGTAAATCATATTTGAAAAATAATAAAGTCCACGTGACATTAGTTATAAATGATACAGGAAAAATGGTAACTGAGCACATTTCTCATAGACACAAAATATTTTCATTGTATGTTTTTTTAAAGTGAGATCCATAGGTTGACTAAGTTCCATTACGAAATAATTTCACATAATAGTTCGCAACAAATGTGTTTTAAAATATCTTAAACAAATTTGGGAAAGAATGCGAATACTTCAGACTATAGCATACTAATATAAATACCACTTCTCAACCGAAATCAGAATAAACATTGCCAGAGATAGAGGTGGAATCGCAGATTTCTGTTAACTCAGTATGGTATCGTAAGCTTCGGGTGATACATAAAGCCCTAAATCTAGGTTTGTTGTACAGGGAACCTGAAGTATTGCTCATGTCTTGTATCGCCTTGAACAACTGGGAAACATAAATTTATTTGCATCTCGTTTTGCTGTAAGCCTTAACAATGTTTTAGTATCAGTCCTTCTTTCATAGAAGAAGTGTTATCTTATGCAGAAAGTCTGTATTGAAAAATGTGGATATATGGCATTAGAAAACATTCAGAGCAGAGTCTGAATTTTGATGTAACGTGTCATTTATTTCTACCAGATAAACTTAAACGTTGCCTTGCCAAACC
Source organism: Schistocerca gregaria (assembly GCF_023897955.1). Taxonomy (NCBI): domain Eukaryota; kingdom Metazoa; phylum Arthropoda; class Insecta; order Orthoptera; family Acrididae; genus Schistocerca; species Schistocerca gregaria. The sequence goes on along the minus strand of NC_064925.1, from coordinate 221,792,804 downwards.
CCTTCCCATATAAGACATGTGTTGCAACGCAAACTTATTTGACAGTATATGTTCAGCAAAGCTCTGAACCCTCAACACGTGCGGTTATAGGCGCTTCAGTCTGAAACCGCGTTACCGCTGCGGTCGCAGGTTCGAATCCTGCCTCGGGCATGGATGTATGTGATGTCCTTAGGTTAGTTAGGTTTAAGTAGTTCTAAGTCTACGGGACTAATGACCTCAGATGTTAAGTCCCATAGTGCTCAGAGCCATTTGAACGATTTGAACCCTCAAAATTTAGCATGTTTCAGTTGTTTACGACTATCTTTTCTCTTCTGTTCACAGGTACGTTCGTTTACTGGTTGACTATTCGAACATCGACTGATGTTGCTGTTCTGGGTATGTTAACTTGTTTCAAACAATCGATAAATTCTCAATAATTCACATGGATGGGAAAAACGTTAATACAGCATTCACTAAATTGGTTTTCATGTCACCGAATTTCTAGTGTTTGCAGTTTGAATGTGATTTATGGTCTCCTGCTTTCCGATTGAGATCATAAACTGAACGCTGATTAAATGAATGGAAGTGGAAAACACTAAGTGCTAAATCTCAAATTTGTCAGGGGAATTATTCTGGTAACCCAGAATTATGTGCTTACCTCATCACCGCAAAAAAAATGAGACAGGTTAAAAAATAAATACTTCATTAAGAACCAGGAAACGAGTGGCTGTAGGCGCCATTAACTTAGTTTTTTTGTTCAATGTGCCATTAATACTGAGGCACCACTTTCTATTTGTGATAATAAAAACTGAATTAGTGGACGTACTCCCCCAATTATTGTGTTTCTTACACAACTCCATTCTTGGGACCCGATGTTGCCAAGTTTACCGTAAAACTCCGTGTGCCGTTGAGGAAGAAGTGGAACATCGCCAAAAGGTCTTTCTGCTTTCCAACTGATAAACATGTTTGATCTTTCAGATGAAGTACAGCATGGCATACATCTCCGTTGGTCTTTCCTGTTTTGAAAACATTGACATTTTTCTATTCTTCTGTTTGAAAGTAAGAATTTTTAATAGCGTTTGAGATGAATGAGTATGAGACACTTAGATGATACAGCAGTTGTGGATCTTACACGCCTGCATTGAAAACACTATTTCAGCAGCATCTTCACGATCAAGGGAGTCAGATGTACGCACAAGAGTACCATGGAATGGGTTCATAGCTTTAGACGACGGAACTGCTGACGGAAGCACTGCATGGCACAAAGACCGTCAATTTCTTGTAATGGATGTTTGAAAATGTGTTCCATGATTTGACTCTTGGAACAAGTCTAGAGGACATAGACTAGAGTATCAAAATCACAGTAGCACAGAAAACACATTTTTTTTAATGTCACTTAGATCGTTTCCCATTTCCTCTCATCAAAAAATGGCTGTGCTATAATCTCCTATGTTGTTAATTTTCTGTTCATGTAATCGCAATATCTTCCACATAACATGAGAGACAGTTGATTTCAAAACACAAACTGGCAAAAAGACGGCTGACATATTTATTCGATCTTCGTTTACTGTAACATACGCTCGAATATTCTGCTCAGTTGTGCGTCATCTTCCAGTTAATTTTAGCCGTTACTGACTTCCTTGAGCGTCCGATAACTATGCAGTTGTCATTTCGTAGTGTTGCCACTGTTATTCCTTACACTCGTCTAAATTCACTGTAACTACAGGAACAGACTTAAGTTTCGCAACTTCGTGGAACACGCGGCTATCTTTTACACAGACGCTTTGCTGACCTCCCATTGCAACTCAACATAACATAAAATACACATGATCTTACGACTATCGTTGCATCGGAAGATGGTATTTTGCGGAGACTCTACCTAAACAAGGAGATGTTATTTGAAATTCAAAGAAGAAGCCTGCATTCTGCAAGACAACACGTATCGGCTATAGCTGCTCCTCGCACTGTGGAAGCAGCTGCGAGATTCCGATGGGATTTGGTCATCTGCCTTCTCGTCGTGACCTCCCGCGCAACAGCTACTTCTGCCTCCACCTGAAGAACTGGCTCTCATCTCGAAGCGAAAACTAGATTGCAGAATTGCATGAGTCCCGGAGACAGAAATATTACACTGAGTACTTGAACTGTTTGCCGATATTCGCAGTGGAATGGTGACTACAGTGGAAAGTAATGTACTTTCCATTTTTCGCGCAAATACTTGTCTCCATGTAAAAGTTTTACGCTCTCACAGTTCCCTCCATTAACAAAATAACTATTTCGGAATGAATTCATCACCGTGCAGCGGAGTGTTCGCTGATGTGAACTTCCTGGCAGATCAAAATGAGTGCAGAGCGAGCCTCGAACTCGGGACCTTCGCCTTTCACGGAAAAGTGCCCTACCAGTTGAGCTTTCATAGTACGATTCACGACCAGTACTCTCAACTTCACTTCCGCCAATACGTCATATCCTACTTCCAAACTTTCATATTAGTGTCACTCTGCTGCAGAGTGAATTCATTCTGCGAACAACACCTCAGGCTGTGCCTAAACAATTTCTACGCTGTATCTTTTCTGGCAGCTGTGCAAGTGCCGCAAGTTTCCCAAGATAACTTCTGTGAAGCTTGGAAGGTAGTAGATGCGGTACTGGCAGAAGAGGAGGCGTGAGAAAGAGTCGTGAGCGGTCGTTGAGTAGTCCAGTTGGTAGAGCACTTTCCCGCGAAAAGCAAAGATCCAGACTTAAAGTCCCAGTCCGGCACTCAGTTTTGATCATCCAGGAAGTTCAAATTAACTATTCCGTGATATCTCAATAAATGTGATATCAAATGATCCCTTCTTGTAGTCAAGTTGTGCCATAAATTTGCCCTGGGCTAGATTCACTGCCTCTCTATTGGTTAGTCGATATACCAATCCATTCTTTAGCAGTCTTCTGTCACATCAGATTTTAGACATTTTGAACGTGGCTGCTTGGTTCAGCGACCGTTTATAAATTAAAATTTAAACAAATGAGCCCTCGGTCACAATTTTTTAGTCGTATTAACCAGGTTTCAACACTTCTAGATTCTGATGAAGGCACTCTTAGAAGTGTTGAAAAGTGGTTAATACGACTAAACAATTGTGACCGAGGCCTCATTTGTTTAAATTTTTAATTTCAGGAGCTTCTTCTTCTATGAACTGTTTGTCGTCCACATTTTAATTCTGTACAAGGTAAATACCTTTAAAAGCGTTGTTAACAAATGCGTACTTGATGTGAACAAATTTCATTTTTTCAAAACCGCTTTTGTTGCTACTACGTGTCCGGATTTGATATCCCCTTTACTTCAACAATCGTCACTTACTTACAAAACTCGTCTACTGCTTTTAGTGTCTCGTTTCTACTCTAATTCCATCCGAATTACGTGATGTACTCGTAATTCGATTACATTCTACACAAATCAAAAAAAGTTTTGCACCACCTCGGGTCCGAGAGTTCCAGAACCTCTACAGAAAATGGCAATAGAGTCAATTTAAACGTCATTTCAGCTCTTTTTATAGCTCATAAAAACCACACGTTGCATGTTGTATCATCAGAGGTGATGGTCCAGATTGCTGTAAACACCGGTAGCACTTCCTATTGCATTAATGCTTGTCTGCATTCGTCGTGACATACTATCCTTAAGTTCATCAAGGCACTGTTGGTCCAGATTGTCCCACTCCTCAACGGCGATTCGACGTAGACCACTCAGAGTGGTTGGTGGGTCACGTCGTCCATAAACAGCACTTTTCAATCTATCCCAGGCATGTTCGATAGGGTTCATGTCTGAGAAATATGCTGGCCACTTTAGTCGAGCGATGTCGTTATCGGAAGGAAGTCATTCACAAGACGTGTATGATGGGAGCGCGAATTGTCGTCCATGAAGACGAATCCCTCGCTAATATGCTGCCGATATGGTTGCACTATCGGTCGGAGGATGACATTCATGTTTCGTATAGCCGTTACGGCTCTTTCCATGGCCACCAGCGGCGTACGTCGGCCTCACGTAATGCTATCCCAAAACAGCAGGGAACCTCCACCTTGCTGCACTCGCTGGACAGTGTGCCTAAGGCGTTCAGTTTGGCCGGGTTGCCTCCAAACACGTCTCCGACGATTGTCTGGTTGATGGTATATGCGACACTCATCGGCGAAGAGAACGTGATGCCAATCCTAAACGGTCCATTCGGCATGTTGTTTGGCCCATGTGTACCGCGCTGCATAGTGTCGTGGTTGACGTCGGGAGTGAAGTTGCGCATCATGCACCCTATTGCGCACTGTTTTAGTCGTAACACGACGTCCTGTGGCTGCAAGAAAAGCATTATTCAACATGGTGGTGTTGCTGTCAGGGTTCCTCCGAGCCATAATCCGTAGGTAGCGGTCATCCACTGCTGTAGTAGCCCATGGGCGGCCTGAGCGAGGCATGTCATCGACAGTTTCTGTCTTTCTGTATCTCCTCCATGTCCGAACAACATCACTTTGGTTCACTCCGAGACGCCTGGATACTTCCCTTGTTGAGAGCCCTTCCTGGCACAAAGTAACAATGCGGACACGATCTAACCGCGGTGTTGAACTTCTAGGCATGGTTGCACTACAGACAGCACGAGCCGTGTACCTCCTTCCTGGTGGAATGACTGGAACTGATCGGCTGTCCGACACGCTGCTTCTATAGGCGCTGCTCATGCATCATTGTTGAGTAACATCTCTTTACAGCAAAGTGACTGTGTCTGTGATACATTATCCACAGTCAACGTCTCTCTTCAGAAGTTCTGAGAACTGGGGTGACGCAAAACTTTTTTTGATGTGTATATTAACCTTGTTTTATTTTTTATACTATTCATCTTATAACTTCATTTCAAGACAATCTCCATTCAGTTCAACTGATCTTCCAAGTCTTTTACCATGTCTGACAGTATTACAGGTTCGTCGGCTCACCTCAAAAATTTTCATTTTTGTTCTTTGAACTTTAATTCCCTTTACTTATTTCCACTCTGTATTAGTAGCGAGAAAATGTCGAGAGACGGTGCGTGTGTCTTAATATTGCTTGAGCTGAGTATTTACAGGCGATGGCGTCAGTCGTGCATTCCACGCACGATGTTTGTGTAAATGGAGCTCCAAGGCTTGATCTTTTAATATCAGCTGATGTCATCGAGGTCAGTTAGGTTTACCGAACCGGTGCCGTTTCAGGCTTGTTTCCTGACTTCATACAGAATCTGAAACATATGATAATTATTTCCCCAAAGGGTAGTACTGTTTTATGGCGACTGTGTTGTAATGACGGTATTTATATTAAACTACAAATGGAAGAAAGGAAGTTTGAAAGTAGGCCTGAAAATTAGCTGTAATAAGACTGAAATAATATAGAATGAACTCGCAGAAAAGAAAATTTTACAAATTAACAGTGTATTGATGGATATAGTTAGAGAGGTTTTGCATTTAGGGCAGCTGAAGAGAATCATTCGATGAACAGTAAAAGGAGTAAGTAAGAAAAGAAAACGGCGCAGAGTAATTTTGATGAAATAAAAACGGTTTTCTAAACTACCCTTTGACGTGTCTTTTGTCAGTGTGTGTTACCAGTTTTGACTTATGGCAGTGAGGCATAGTCTTATAATGAGAAAACCATTCTGCAACTAACGGTTGTAGTGGACATGTGTGCCTTTAGAATATTTTCAGAGACAGGAAGACATTGAAATGGGTTATGGAACAGACTGAAGTAGAAGATGTAAAGATAGCCATACTGAAAGTAACATCGAAATGTATGGCACAGGCACCCAGGCAAATAGATGGTAGATAAACCAAGGTGTTCCTTGCAACATTCAAAAAGATAAGGAAAGACGTAGGTAACAAAATAAACTAAATGGTAGGTAGGCAGATGAAATCAGAAAATATGCTGGGGATATGTATTGGCTGAAGACCATAATGCATAGGAAAGCCTAGAGACCCATCAACGGATGTCAGATGGGGAACCAACCAGTGACATCGTTAGAGAGTTATTTCTGACATTTCTTCTTTAGCAATGCGTTTTGAACCCCCCCCCCCCCCCTTTTGCCAATAACTATCGAACCTTGAGTTTCTCTGTGCGGAGAATACAGCACGGAAATTTAAAATCTTGGTTTACAGGAATATTCCAGAAAGATAAGACAAACACACACACACACACACACACACACACACACACACACACTGTGAACACTAGCGTCAGCACACAACCACAGGCGACCAGCGTCAGAATTTATCAATCGTGCATATTAACAAACAACGGTGAGGTAGCATTAACTGTGCACCTCTGTTACTTGACCAGGGGGATCAAGATTCCAAGTAAAACACAAGCAATAACTTCAATCTTTAATGTAAAGTAACTTACTAATTTAATCTCAACTGCTTTCTTAACACCAGTATCCCCATTGCTGGAAGTGTATGCCATACTCCGCGTGTCGTTATAACCAGCAAGATGACCGGTGACAAGAAAGTGTTCTCGAGTAGCAGATTTGGTCTGTTATTGTAAGCGTGTGCTACGTTTATGCTCAATACACCGGTCACCCGCGGCCCTGATGGCCTGCCCAATATATGACGTCACATCTCCAATAAATACGATAGACACGCGCCTTGCGCATTTTCAAATGGTTCAAATGGCTCTGATCACTTTGGAATTTAACATCATAGGTCATCAGTCCCATGGAACTTAGAACTGCTTAAACCTAACTAACCTAAGGACATAACACACATCCATTCCCGAGTCAGTATTCGAACCTGCGGCCGTAGCGGTCGCGCGGTTCCAGACTGTAGCGCCTAGGACCTCTCGGCCACCGCGGCCGGCCCTTGCGCATTTTGGGTCCCTGCTTTGCAGATCCTGAAAGGATCCAAACCTTAGAATATTTCCAAAAAATACGACCAATCGTGTTGGAAATGCTTCCTGCATAAGACAGAAAAGTCAGATTCTTGGATGATATTTCGGTATCCTCTTCATTCACCCGATGCGCGATTGGTCGACAGCGCAACACTTGTCTAATCTGTCTTTCACTATAACCATTCTGACGAAAGGTGATTTCGAAGTGGGCTAACTCAGTTGACAAACTTTCAGGATCTGAAATGACATGGGTCCAATGAACCACAGTACGAAGTATTCCCTGTACTGAGCCAGGCGGTGACAACTGTCAGCCGTAAGTTTCAAGCTCTTCAATGACATGGGTTCTATGAATCAACGTACGAAGTACCCCTTTACGCTGAGTCAGATGGTGACAACAGTCAACCGTAAGATACAAATCAGTGTGCGTTGGCGTACTATGAACGACAGGTCTCAACGTACCATCACCCTCGCTCTTTACCAACACGTCAACGAAGGGAAGGCAGTCAGCCTTTTCCCCTCCATCGTGAAGGGAATATTCGGGTGGATTGAACTAAACTGCCATTTATACTTCCATGAGTATTACCCCCCGCCCCCAAAAAAAGTGGAAGTTAACAGTTGTGGAAACAGGTTCGGTAATGCAACAACAAACCTAACCTCAATTATCCCTAACGAATCAGACAGAGAACGCGAATGAAGAGAGAGACCACATCAAAACGTGCTAAAATATAAGAGTCACTCAAACATAATCTCTCTAATCGACATAATAGATCAGCCGAACTCTTTAATTTGATGCTCACACTGACGTACTAGTGGGCTCGAGTAGCAAGATGTTTTGCGACACGATATATCGGAGCGACAGTCTTACTCAGAGTCGACCTAAGGGGAACATCTTCCTTGTTGAACTTCGGAAGACCATATAACTTTGAGAGCGAGCACAATAAGAATGAAGACTCTTGATAGTCTCCTGAGACAAGGAAAATTTTCTTCAGATGGTTGTTACTCTTTCTCTCTACTCTTTTTGTCTACGGTCAGCACTGACCCTGGTGTGGTGTCACCGCCAGACACCACACTTGCTAGGTGGTAGGCTTTAAATCGGCCGCGGTCCGGTAGTATACGTCGGACCCGCGTGTCGCCACTATCAATGATTGCAGACCAAGCGCCGCCACACGGCAGGTCTAGAGAGACTTCCTAGCACTCGCCCCAGTTGTACAGCTGACTTTGCTAGCGATGGTTCACTGACTTCTACGCTCTCATTTGCCGAGACGATAGTTAGCATAGCCTTCAGCTACGTTATTTGCTACGACATAGCAAGGCGCCAATATCCGTACTACTGATATTGTGAATCATGTACCATAAAGAGCGACTTTCTCCATTAATGGATTAAAGTTAAGTATTCCACCAGCTACGTCCGTTTTTCTCAATTCTAATTCCCTTGCCGTGTTACAGACCTCATGCCAGCCTGCGTGAGCTAAAATGCGTGCATTTCGGCCTCCTTTAGTACTAAGGGGTTGGTTCTCCAGCCAACCATAACACCTGGGATGCGCTGTATCAGATAGTAAACAATGCATCTTTTGAACGTGTTCCTGCTTGTCCACCACAACTATAACATTGCCCTTGTTCATCGGTAAGATAACAATATCAGGACACCCCCTCACCCGGGTGACCGGAAAGCAGCCCTTTCGGCTGATGTTATGATACTCTTGGGTGAATACGCCCCAGAAAACACACGACATGCTTCTCTTCTAACTCCTCGATAGCATCAGTACGTATTTCAAAACCAGCCTCTTCGAGTGGACTTATAAAATCGCTTGGGCGTCAGTGCAAAATTTAACCCTGCATTGTCCAAAGCTTTCTCCGTAAGCCCGATCACAGAACGTCTAAATGTAGTATTACACTCCGAGCCACAGGAACTTTCAAACTTCGCCGAATGCCCGGTGGTTACAGTACGAAATTCTCAGTCTGAGTGCGACCAAGAAGAACTTTCCAGCCAATCCAAAGAAAATGCTGAAATTTTCAAATCAGTAATTAAATGAAGCCAAAATAATTCGTTGCAAACAAAATCTGTCGGCGAGTACTCGTATAATGGACTATTTCACGAACAAGAGCTAAACTAGGGCATTACTTTATCCGATTGGCTGCGGAAGTATTAATATGATGCAAAATTTTGGCAAATCTTGGAACTGCTTTACTGTCTCGACACAGTAACAATTTTTAACTGTGGAATTCCGTGTAACTACTTGTGCACAAATGGTTCGTTCATCTTCTGTCACAGAGAACAACACTCACTTGAGTGCAAAGGCAGTTTAAGTAGAAACTGTTGAAAGTGTGTTGCTAGATTGATGCGTAGGTTTTGTTATGCTTGTTGCGTCAATTTACTATGAGAACATTAATCGATTGTCAGTTCTTATCTGAAACATTAATATTAGACTTGAAGAGACTGCTGAATTTCCGATGTTTAACAGTAGTGAGAATCGTTGCGGACAATGGAAAAATTGAGTAGCAAATGGAAGCAGTCGACCGTCAAGATATGCTCTGCGAATTTAATAAAGGGACAAAGAAAGCGGTTACGGTTCGAAATATTTATGCTGAATTTGGGGAGAATTCTAAAACAAGAAAGTGGTCTTCTCGGTCGATGGATGTTCGTTTTAACGTAAGGGCCGGCCACTGTGGCCGAGCGGTTCTAGGCCCTTCAGTCTGGAACCGCGCGACCCCTACGGTCGCAGATTCGAATCATGCCTCGGGCATGGGTGTGTGTGATTTTATTAGGTTAGTTAGTTTTAAGTAGTTCTAAGTTCTAGGGGACTGATGACCTCAGATGTTGAGTCCCATAGTGCTCAGAGCCACTTGAAACATTTAACGTAAGGTATTTCCGTGTTCAGATGGATATCTCAGACGTCTATGAAGATCGTTTGAACTCTTTAACACACAATAATCTGTCATTGTAGCCAAAAATCAGCAAATGTTTTCGGTGACTGTGACCGTCGACCATTGTGTGACGTTTGTTTTCCAGTTTTGAAAGGTTCCGTAATTTGATGTAAGGGCTCCGAAAGACCTAATCCTAAACAAGAAAAATCAGCAGGCGCTGTCGTATCAACCAGTTTCTAGCAGCTATCGGTAGATAAAACGAGGAAAAAGAGAACCACTGTATACTCGATAAAATCTACCAACTACGTTATGATATACAAGAATAACATCATACTTAAATGCACATGCTGGAACCGATTTCCGTTGCGTTTTCTTCAGAACTGAAGGGGACGGTAGGTAGAGGTCGAGGTTTTTGTAGATGTTATGAAATAATTTATTTGCCTATTAATAGATGTTTATCTCAGCTAAAGGAATATCGACCTCGGTAGATTTTATAGTTACATTCATTAGACTAGTGCGATATGAATAATAAAATTTTTTAAGCTTCAAATTAAAAAAGTTAAATTTCGGCATTTATAATAACGGGGTAGGAAAAGAGTGATGGTAGAATGAGTTCCTAGGGCGCTACAGTCGTGGACTGTGCGGCTGGTCTCGGCGGAGGTTCGAGTCCTCCCTCGGGCATGGGTGTGTCTGTTTGTCCTTAGGATAATTTAGGTTGAGTAGTGTGTAAGCTTAGGGACTGATGGCCTTAGCAGTTAAGTCACATACACTCCTGGAAATTGAAATAAGAACACCGTGAATTCATTGCCCCAGGAAGGGGAAACTTTATTGACACATTCCTGGGGTCAGATACATCACATGATCACACTGACAGAACCACAGGCACATAGACACAGGCAACAGAGCATGCACAATGTCGGCACTTGTACAGTGTATATCCACCTTTCGCAGCAATGCAGGCTGCTATTCTCCCATGGAGACGATCGTAGAGATGCTGGATGTAGTCCTGTGGAACGGCTTGCCATGCCATTTCCACCTGGCGCCTCAGTTGGACCAGCGTTCGTGCTGGACGTGCAGACCGCGTGAGACGACGCTTCATCCAGTCCCAAACATGCTCAATGGGGGACAGATCCGGAGATCTTGCTGGCCAGGGTAGTTGACTAACACCTTCTAGAGCACGTTGGGTGGCACGGGATACATGCGGACGTGCAATGTCCTGTTGGAACAGCAAGTTCCCTTGCCGGTCTAGGAATGGTAGAACGATGGGTTCGATGACGGTTTGGATGTACCGTGCACTATTCAGTGTCCCCTCGACGATCGCCAGAGGTGTATGGCCAGTGTAGGAGATCGCTCCCCACACCATGATGCCGGGTGTTGGCACTGTGTGCTTCGGTCGTATGCAGTCCTGATTGTGGCGCTCACCTGCACGGCGCCAAACACGCATACGACCATCATTGCACCAAGGCAGAAGCGACTCTCATCGCTGAAGACGACACGTCTCCATTCGTCCCTCCATTCACGCCTGTCGCGACACCACTGGAGGCGGGCTGCACGATGTTGGGGCATGAGCGGAAGACGGCCTAACGGTGTGCGGGACCGTAGCCCAGCTTCATGGAGACGCTTGCGAATGGTCCTCGCCGATACCCCAGGAGCAACAGTGTCCCTAATTTGCTGGGAAGTGGCGTTGCGGTCCCCTACGGCACTGCGTAGGATCCTACGGTCTTGGCGTGCATCCGTGCGTCGCTGCGGTGCGGTCCCAGGTCGACGGGCACGTGCACCTTCCGCCGACCACTGGCGACAAAATCGATGTACTGTGGAGACCTCACGCCCTACGTGTTGAGCAATTCGGCGGTACGTCCACCCGGCCTCCCGCATGCCCACTATACGCCCTCGCTCAAAGTCCGTCAACTGCACATACGGTTCACGCCCACGCTGTCGCGGCATGCTACCAGTGTTAAAGACTGCGATGGAGCTCCGTATCCCACGGCAAACTGGCTGACACTGACGGTGGCGGTGCACAAATGCTGCGCAGCTAGCGCCATTCGACGGCCAACACCGCGGTTTCTGGAGTGTCCGCTGTGCCGTGCGTGTGATCATTGCTTGTACAGCCCTCTCGCAGTGTCCGGAGCAAGTACGGTGGGTCTGACACGCCGGTGTCAATGTGTTCTTTTTTCCATTTCCAGGAGTGTATATACACTCCTGGAAATTGAAATAAGAACACCGTGAATTCATTGTCCCAAGAAGGGGAAACTTTATTGACACATTCCTGGGGTCAGATACATCACATGATCACACTGACAGAACCACAGGCACATAAACACAGGCACCAGAGCATGCACAATGTCGGCACTAGTACAGTGTATATCCACCTTTCACAGCAATGCAGGCTGCTATTCTCCCATGGAGACGATCGTAGAGATGCTGGATGTAGTCCTGTGGAACGGCTTGCCATGCCATTTCCACCTGGCGCCTCAGTTGGACCAGCGTTCGTGCTGGACGTGCAGACCGCGTGAGACGACGCTTCATCCAGTCCCAAACATGCTCAATGGGGGACAGATCCGGAGATCTTGCTGGCCAGGGTAGTTGACTTACACCTTCTAGAGCACGTTGGGTGGCTCGGGATACATGCAGACGTGCATTGTCCTGTTGGAAGAGCAAGTTCCCTTGCCGGTCTAGGAATGGTAGTACGATGGGTTCGATGACGGTTTGGATGTACCGTGCACTATTCAGTGTCCCCTCGACGATCACCAGAGGTGTACGGCCATTGTAGGAGATCGCTCCCCACACCGTGATGCCGGGTGTTGGCCCTGTGTGTCTCGGTCGTATGCAGTCCTGATTGTGGCGCTCACCTGCACGGCGCCAAACACGCATACGACCATCATTGGCACCAAGGCAGAAGCGACTCTCATCGCTGAAGACGACACGTCTCCATTCGTCCCTCCATTCACGCCTGTCGCGACACCACTTGAGGCGGGCTGCACGATGTTGGGGCGTGAGCGGAAGACGGCCTAACGGTGTGCGGGACCGGAGCCCAGCTTCATGGAGACGGTTGCGAATGGTCCTCGCCGGTACCCCAGGATCAACAGTGTCCCTAATTTGCTGGGAAGTGGCGGTGCGGACCCCTACGGCACTGCGTAGGATCCTACGGTCTCGGCGTGCATCCGTGCGTCGCTGCGGTCCGGTACCAGGTCGACCGGCACGTGCACCTACCGCTGACCACTGGCGACAACATCGATGTACTGTGGAGACCTCACAGCCCCACGTGTTGAGCAATTCGGCGGTACGTCCACCCGGCCTCCCGCATGCCCACTATACGCCCTCGCTCAAAGTCCGTCAACTGCACATACGGTTCACGTCCACGCTGTCGCGGTATGCTACCAGTCTTAAAGACTGCGATGGAGCTCCGTATGCCACGGCAAACTGGCTAACACTGACGGCGGCGATGCACAAATGCTGCGCAGCTAGCGCCATTCGACGGCCAACAGCGTGGTTCCTGGTGTGTCCGCTGTGCCGTGCGTGTGATCATTGCATGTACAGCCCTCTCGCAGTGTCCGGAGCAAGTATGGTGGGTCTGACACACCGGTGTCAATGTGTTCTTTTTTCCATTTCCAGGAGTGTATATATATATATTTAAAGAAAGAATGAGTTCATAAGCATCATTGTATTGTGTGCCCTCTTGGTCGTGAACAGTATCAACCAATCCTCTTCAATATCCTTGTAGCCGACGAGAAATTATGCCTTCCTATGTTAACTGCAAAAACAGAAGGAAAAGTACGTGTTTGTGAAAAAGGTGTGTGTTCACGCACAAAGACAGTGTTATGCACCTGATGGAACAATGGGAGTGTTGTATCTTACACGTTGCTTCCCAGGAGTATAGCCATCACTGCTGACATTTATTGCCAACAACAGAGACACCTTGCGTACGCCCTCCAAGGAAAACAAGCAACAAGAGTGCGCCTAAGTGCTGCTACTTCACCATAACGGTCTGCACTCGGCCAGGCTGACAGGAGCAGCCCTGCAATCCCGCTCTCTGTCCCGTGCCGCAGACTGTCGCCTTTTCTTCTCTACCGCTCTGTATCCAACAACTATCACGGAAATTACTTTGAAGACGAAAGTGAGCTTCCTATTTAGTGTAACCGTTTCTTTAACTCCACACGAGCTGGTTTATAATGGAGTAGTTTCCAAATCTACCCAAGCATTGGTAAAATGTTGTAGATAACGTAAGAGGCAAATTATATCATTGGTCACTTATTTCTCCCACTTTTATTTAATGACCTGGTATATAGATTCCTTGAACTTTCTTAGATAATGTGTTTCCATAGAGGTTCTAATACAGGAAATTTGCAAACTTACCAGAGAGTGGACCCGAACTGCAACCAGGGAATTTCGGTGGTTGTTCAGGGATACTATCTGAATATTGTACTTCAAGATTAGCCCGTGGTCTCAGGCACTCTTTACAGAGTAATAATGTAATTTTGTTTGATCCGGTTCGTTGTCCTTGGATGGGTGATCGTCTGGGTCTGCCGAACGATGTTGGTAAGCTGGCTGCACTCAGCACTTGTGAGGTCGATTGAGGAGCTACTGACAACGGCTGGGAGAGCGGTGTGCTGACCACATGCCACTTCATATCCGCATTTAGTGACGCCTATCGACTGAGGGTGACACGGCGGTCGATTGGTTCCGTTGGGCCTATCGAGGCCTGTTCAGACGCAGTTCGGTTTTTTATCCCAGTTACATTTCTTACTGTGACATAGCTTCACAACAGTGGAAAAGATAGTACTCTGCAGTAATTTTAACACGGAAATATCCTCTTTATCTCAGGCGCCTATTTACTTATGCAAAAGGATTAGTGTTTCCATCACTTCGGGAACAGCTTACATTCAGCAAACCTGTACACAAGTTGCATATCGGCCAACTCTGCGTCAGTAAACCTACCCATAATGCTTTGTATCACTCTTAATCTACAGCTAACGCTGCCGGAAAAACAAACCCAAGACAGAATCAAACATTAAGGAATGCAAGCTAGAGGCCGTGGAGTAAAGTGGACATCACTGTTATAAACAGCAAGTATCGTGAATGAGTGGAATAGGTTTGTTCCCACTCAACACACACAGTACATCCCGCCGATGTCTACGGATACTTGCATGCATTTTAGGTGTAATACAAATACAAAAGTGGATGGATGCAAAAAATCAAACGAAATGAAATTAAAGTGGAACTTCGTTTAACCTGGATCTCCCGTTCACAAAAATCGTACTTTCTTTTGTTTTGTTTGTTGTTCGTACAGTAACAGTACAGCATTTGATACTCTGGGCCGCGCAGTATTAGCCGAGCGGTCTCAGGCGCTCCAATGGTGGACTGTGCGGCTGATCGCGGAGGAGGTTCGAGTCCTCCCTCGGGCATGGGTGTGTGTGTTTGTCCTTAGGATAATTTAGGTTAAGTAGGTTAGGGACTGATGACCTTAGCAGTTCAGTCCCATAAGATTTCACACACATTTGAACATTTTTTGATACTCTGGAAGTAGTAGCGGTAACAATCGAGAATGAGAGATGTTAAAGTGAAATTCATTCAACTGGCCTCACAGATACCGGCACGGTGACAGCTAACGAGTTAACACTAAGCTGTAGAATATACTGCTGGACTCGTTTGCAACGAGTGTAAAATAGCATCGAAGAGAAGACACTAGTCCGTGCAGAAAAAGTTACATGCACTGTATTCTATGGATAAAGGAGAATTGTTGCAAAACGTTGCTGCTGAATTTGGTGTAGGATTTCCACGGTGCCAGATTGGAAGAAGAACCGGAAATATGACAAAAATTATTGCCGTTTGCACGAGTGCAGACAGTAAAGATAGCGATGATGGACCACTGGACGGAGTTGCCGTCCACTGGAAGGCATCAGTACACCTAAAGAAGCTGCGGCGCAGATGGACAGAACAATGGTTGATATGGAATGCCAGGCGGAAACAGGTTCTATCGAAGTAACGCTGGTTAAGCTCAAAATGGTTCAAATGGCTCTGAGCACTATGGGACTCAACATCTGATGTCATCAGTCCTCTCGACTTAGAACTACTTAAACCTAACGAACCTAAGGACACCACATACATCCATGCCCGAGGCAGGATTCGAACCTGCGACCGTAGCGGTCGCGCGGTGCCAGACTGAAGCGCCTAAAACCGCTCGGCCAAACCGGCCGGAGATGGTGAAGCGCCTATGTGATCGTACTGAGTCTAAACCACATAGGACTTCAGCTCTAAACGTACTTACTGATTAATTCATTGTATAAAACTATGTTTTTATATGTAGCCACATGTATGTGAAAAAAAATTACAATGGGCGTATTTACGTGAAATTAAATATAATGAGTGTGTTTATGGGACTTAATCCGTGTTATTCTAATTTCCTTCTGAATCTCTAGATTTTCGATGTCCGCCTCGGTAGCTGTGCATTCTGCGCTCAGATTGCTAACCGAAGGTGCGTGGGTTCGACTCCGGCTGCGTCGGAGATTTTCTCCGATCGGAGACTGGGAATAGTGTTGCCCCTACGTTCGTATAGTCATAATAGGCACTTCCAGAAAGCCAATAGATTAAAAAAAGAGATTTATCGATAATCCGAATGAGCTAAGATTGCACGTAATCCTTATAAACGAGGTTCTACTGGACTCTGTGTATCGAGCCACCAGAGACCACTGGCTCCTTACACAAAATACTCAGAAAATATCATTGGACAATCTTCGTAATTTTGTTGGTGAGGTTTAGATTCACCTTATAAATTTATAGGTGTATATTAACCCATTACTGGCCAAATCTCTATCAGATCATTTTTTGCAAACTTTTATACATAAGTACGTTACATTGAGTGATTAATTGAATAAAAAGTTGTTTTGAAAATTTTCAGTTTATTAGAACAAAAACTACAGACCGTCCCATTTTTGGGACATTGGCCAAATGCGCTATCCATATTCACAACCTTATTCTCCATGCATAATATTGTAAGAAACAACACAAACAATAAATAAAGAATGTTTTAATATTATTGAATGTCTATTCTGTATGAAATGAAGCAAAACACTTGACGTGTACACCAACATTACACCTATCACTTTTTTTTTCTTGCAGTACGCACATCTCTTCTGTGTTTTACTCTCTTCTGCGTTTACTTGACACAATGAAATGATTTCCTGGATCTAGTCATACATCTGTGCTCACCCATCCTCCAATCAATTTGCTTCCTTCTGGTCCTCTGCGTTTTGGTACTGATCCCGTTTTCTTTGATTGGTAAAACATCACTATTCTCTGTCGGACATCCAAAAGTGAGACTTCTCTCTAGAGTACCGTCTACATCTTGTACAACAGACTCATTGTTCAATACATTTTTGTCAATGTCTTCTTCATCTGTTATTACATCTGCATCGCGTGGAATAATCGCCAATTCTACGTCATCATCTTCATCGTCACTCTTTTGATGGTTCGCTAGTTCTGCTAGAATTTCTTCAAGTGTAAGTCCACGCGGCATGTTTTTATCCAGTTGGAATCTTATAATTCGAAGAGAACATGAAAAAAAAGCGGATATAAAGAACGTAAAATGTATTTCTTCTCTGCATAATACGTGTATACAAGAATAGGGCACATCAACAGTAAATGATAGTGTAAGATGCCATTGTCCCATTATTGGGACGCATAAAATATATCGATATTGCACTTACTTGAAAAAATCTGAAGTATACTTAATCTTACATGGACATCCATATGTTCATAACAAACACGCCCAGACAACTAAATCACAGCTCATTGTCGTCCAGGAACTACCAGCAGACATACAGTGCTTCCAAGTGCGAGAACAAAAAATCGACAAGTCTGTAATTTTCCTGACGTGAAGAACTTTTAAAAAAAAAGTTATTTATTTTACATTTACAGGCATTATAGCAGTTAGTTGAACCTACAGGTGCAACAATAAAGGCTAAAAGCTCCATTGCTTACGTAGAAATACGTAAAATATACGCGTCCCAAAAAAGGGACAATGGCCAGTAATGGGTTAAAAGAGTTGTTTTAGATTAAAAGCGCAGGAAGTGTTAAAAAACAACCGCCTCGTCGCAGAGTGGTGGCTGCCGCTGTCGATGCCGGTTACGAAGTGTCGGCCCTTCACTGTTTAATGCCACTCTGGGGGTAGAGGAGCGGCGCATAATGAAGACAGCGGCCACTTGCAGCCCCGTGCGTCCCAGGAAGGGGAGGAGAGTCCTGTGTTTTGCGAGCGGACGTCCGGCTTCGGCTAATGAGCGGGGTTCCGTCCCCACTGCGAGTCCCTTTCTCTTCCCCCCACCCCGCCTCTTTTCCCCAGCGCTGCCAACACGCGTTCGACAGCGGGCGCCAGCGGCGGCGTCGGCGTCGGAGTGGGCATCGATTGTGCGCGCGCCCCGCCGGCGCCGCTCTAATTGGGGACGCACACTTCTCCCTCCCCTCCCTCCCGCCCCTTCAGCGCTCCCCCACTTCAGGCTCCCACTGCCACAACAGGCGCTCCGCAGACGCTTTCACTGGGCGCGCAGCGTGCGGAAGCAGCGACACCTGCAGTTAAAATTAGCCAGTCGCTAAACAAAGCATCGCTGTCTGAGAAATCGTACACACTGAAACATTCCTTTCGTCCGTGGCCCGGAGCTACCGTGGTGTCGTGCGTTGTCCTGTTCTCGGCCCCGGTTAGAATCCACGCACTCTTGGCGATTTGTGGCGAGCGAGACGAATTACACTTAAGTACTGCTCCCCAGATTTAATAGGAAACGTTTAGTGGGGGACCCGGATTAGTTCTCTGCAGTGCAACACATGTAAAGTCAATTTAAATATGCGTGCCAGTGCCCACGAGACAGTTTGAACTTCTCACTACTCCAGAGTCAATAGTTAACGTCCCGCAGCAATCTAACTACAGTGCGCATCAAAAGCAAATCGTAATTGACGACTAAATTTGAATTTTGACTCAAAGGTGCCTCCAACCTTCCTCTGTATTTGTGCAACAACGTGGCGCCCTGGGACGGCGCTCTAGAGCTCGGCGACGCTTTAAACAGTTGAGTATCGACACATGGGAAAAAAGGCCCAGCCTCAGCAATTTCATCTGAGTTGAAGGTCTGTTTATGATGTTACATTGGCACCAAAGTTCGCGCGGTCTAAGGCGCCTTGTCACGGCTCGCCCTGTCAAAGGTTCAAGTCCTCCCTCAGGCATGGATGTGTGTGTTGCTCTTAGCGTAAGTTAGTTTAAGTTAAAGTCGTGTGTAAGCCCAGGGACCGATGACCTGGCCGGCCGGAGTGGCCGAGCGGTTCTAGGCGCTACAGTCTGAAACCGCGCAACCGCTATGGTCGCAGGTTCGAATCCTGCCTCGGGCATGGATGTGTGTGATGTTCCTACGTTAGTTAGGTTTAAGTAGTTCTAAGTTCTAGGGGACTGATGTCTTCAGATGTTGAGTCCCATAGTGCTCAGTGCCACTTGAACCATTTTCAACCGATGACCTCATAGGTCCCATAGGAACTTACCACAAATTTCCAAATTTTTTTCACCAAAGTTCTGTCCACCGCCACCACGGACGTGTCACTCGATGGAAGGTCTTCACATTCTCGTTTCTCCACATTTCACATATTTTTTACCACCTTTGCGATAAAGGTCAGCAACCACGACACCCAACTTTAAAATCTCGATTTATTTCGTTTGTGTGGTGAAGGAAAACACTTCGACACTCAACCGCTCAGTATCGTAGCGATAAGTACGTTGTCCAGGCACATTAATGCGACCACCGCATACGTTCGACGTCACCGTGCAATGACCAGTGGAGGATTTACACACATCAAAAACTTTTGCATCAGCTCGGTTTCGAGTGTTCCGGAACATGTAGAGAACATTGGAATAGAGATCAACTTAAACATCATTTCCGCCCTTTTTATTGCTCGTGAAAACCACACATTGCATGTTGCATCACCATAAATTGAGATTTTCAGAGGTGTCGGTCCAGATTGCTGTACACACCGGTACCACTAATACCCAGAAGCACGCCCTTTTGCATTCCTGCTATCCACAAGTTCATCAAGGCACTGTTGGTCCAGATTGTCCCCCTCCTCAACGGCGATTTGGCGTAGATCCCTCAAAGTGGTTAGTGGGTCACGTCGTCCATAAACAGCCCTTTTCAATCTATCCCAGGCACTTTCGATAGGGTTCGTGTCTGGAGAACATCCTGGCCGCTCTAGTCGGGCGATGTCGTTATCCTGAAGGAAGTGATTTACAAAATGTGCACGATGAGGGCGTGAATTGTCGTCTGTGAAGAATGGCCCGCCAATATGCTGCCGATATGGTTGCGCTATCGTCGGAGGATGGCTTCACGTATCGTACGCATTACGGCTCCTTCCATGACCACCAGCGGCGTACATCGGCCCCACACAATGCCACTCCCAAACAGCAGGGAGCACTCGCTGGACAGTGTGTCTAAGGTGTTGAGCCTGACCGGGTTGCTTCCAAACACGTCTCCGACGATTGTCTGGTTGAAGGCATTCCTGAGCGGTCAATTCGACATGTTGTTGGGTCCATCTGTACCGCTCTGCATGGCGTCGTAGTTGAAAGATGGACCTCACCATGGACGTGAAGTTGCGCATCATGCAACCTATTGCGCACAGTTTGAGTCGTAACACGACGTCCTGTGGCTACACGAAAAGCATTATTCAACATAGTGCCGTTGCTGTCAGGGTTCCTCCGAGTCATAATCCGTAGGTAGCGGTCATCCACTGCAGTAGTAGCCCTTGGGCGGCCTGAGCGAGGCATGTCATTGACAGTTTCTGTCTTTCTGTATCTCCTCCATGCCTGAACAACATCACTTTGGTTCACTTCGAGACGCCTGGATACTTCCCTTGTTGAGAGCCCTTCCTGGCACAAAGTAACAATGCGGACACGATCTAACCGCGGTATTGAACTTCTAGGCAGCAGACAACATGAACTGTGTACCTCCTTCCTGTTGGAATGACTGGAACTGATCGGCTGTCGGACCCCCTCCGTCTGATAGGCGCTGCTCATGCATGTTTGTTTACATCTTTGGGCTGGTTTAGTGACATCTCTGAACAGTCAAAGTGATTGTTTCTGAAATACAATATCCCCAGCCGGTGCCTATCTTCAGGAATTTTTTGATGTGTATATAAAGCGTGTCGGAGAAATGTGAAATACAATGCAGTCGTTGTCGTAACGCGAAATTGGAGCGATTTATGTGACGTCTAGAATGACATTATCATTGGCTTTTGGGGCAAGGGTGGAAACTTTCGGAAACGCAAAGCTTGTAAACTGTTCGTATGTTGCTGTGTTTAAGGTGCAGGGTGCGGCGCTTAAATTAGGACATATGAGACTTTTTTTTAAAACAAATTTATTAACACAAAATAGAAATGAAAATGAGAATCCTTATACATATAAGTAGGGGTATCTTTCAGGTGTAACATTACTCGATGTATTCACCCGCAATGGTCGCCTCCAATCTTATCCTGGATCGATCGCACGCAAACTTTAAACATCGCTGTCTGCATTCGCGAATGCTGCTTGCATTGCGGGGCGTAGACATGCAACATTCGGGTGCCTCGTCTTATTGATCACTCTTGCGACTACGCCCCAAACATAGCAGTCGTATTTGCACGCTGATACTGCAGCTGGACGTCCAATGAGCGCTGACAGGTGACCTTTTCGGGTGAATCATGTTTTATGGCTCATTGGCCAGATGGCCGTTGGCGTGTACGGCGTGAAAAGTCTGAAAGGAATCATCACGTAACAATAGTCGAACGGGCCCAGGCTGAAACAGAAAACGTTATGGTCTGGGAAATGTTTTCATGATATTCTCTGAATGATCTCGTCCTTCTGTAAGGCACACTGTATTAAAACAAGTATGCATCTGTCCTTTTGATTCATTTCCACCTCTTCACGCAATTTGTTATTCTTCAGTACGATGACATTTATCAGCAGGACAATGCAACATGTCACTGAGCTTGCAATGTATGTGCGTCGTTCGAAGAGCACCGGGATGCGTTTAGCGTACTAACCTAGCCACCAGACTTCCCAGATGTAAACCCAGTCATGAGTCCGTCAGACCATTTCGTTTGGACTGTACCTGCCATAGATCCTTAACCGAGAAACCTAGCGCAGCTGGCCACAGCACTGGAGTCGGCATGGCTGCACATACCTGTGGGTATCTTCCAGAAACTGCTCGATTTTCTTGGTGCACGTCCGCGCTGGAATAGGTGGTTATTTGGCTTTGACAGGTGGTCACATTAATGTGACTGGACAGAGTATTTATTCGTACCAGACTTATGAACCCAGTCTGTAGCGTCAGCCGGTCACCGTGTCCTTCTCGCCGCAGTTCGCTGTGGGTGGCCGGATAATTGGCACGGGCTGGGAGCGCGTTGGCGCTGCCGGTCCCTACAGCTGCCGCCTGTTGCGACATACGGCGAGATGAGGCGTCGCGTCGGCGCGCGCCGCTGTCAGCGTTCCGCGTGATGCTCACCCGCGGGCAGTGACGGACGGAAGCGGAGATGCGCAGCCGACTCGGCTGGAAAGTGTCCAAGCTCCGCTGCAGGCTGCACCGGCTGCCGGCACGATCAGTGGGCGCGCACCATCCACCGCCGACGCTCCTGGTCTTGTCACGTTACTCACCGTGCGTCCGTACAGCAGTTAATATACAGCACAATTTCTGTCCTTGCAATTAAGGAACAGAGACTTCACTCATAATAGTTGTGTGTATACTCTGATGACCAACTGCATAATAACGTACTGATACAGCTGTGGAACGTAGTAGGCATGCGTCCATGATTTCCACCAGTCATTGGTGCGTTTCCGGAGATATGGGACACTAGGTGTCTACGCAGGGTGTTACAAAAAGGTACGGCCAAACTTTCAGGAAACATTCCTCACACACAAATAAAGAAGAGATGTTATGTGGACATGTGTCCGGAAACGCTTAATTTCCATGTTAGAGCTCATTTTAGTTTCGTCTGTATGTATTGTACTTCCTCGATTCACCGCCATGATTTCATATGGGATACTCTACCTGTGCTGCTAGAACATGTGCCTTTACAAGTACGACACAACATGTGGTTCATGCACGATGGAGCTCCTGCACATTTGAGTCGAAGTGTCCGTTGGCTTCTCAACAACAGATTAGGTGACCGATGGATTGGTAGAGGCGGACCAATTCCATGGCCTCCACGCTCTCCTGATCTCAACCCTCTTGACTTTCATTTATGGGGGCATATGAAAGCTCTTGTCTACACAACCCCGGAACCGAATGTAGAGACTCTTCGTGCTCGTATTCTAGACGGCTGTGATAGAATACGCCATTCTCCAGGGCTGCATCAGCGCATCAGGGATTCCATGCGACGGAGGGTGGATGCATGTATCCTCGCTAACGGAGGACATTTTGAACATTTCCTGTAACAAAGTGTTTGAAGTCACGCTGGTATGTTCTGTTGCTGTGTGTTTCCATTCCATGATTAATGTGATTTGGAGACAAGTAATAAAATTAGCTCTAACATGAAAAGTAAGCGTTTCCGGACACATGCCCACATAACATATTTTCTTTCTTTGTGTGTGAGGAATGTTTCCTGAAAGTTTTCCCGTACCTTTTTGTAACACCCTGTATACAAGTCACGCAGTTCCCGTAAATTATGGGTCGGTGGTTTGCAGGCACTATCCTGCACCTCAAACCAGCTCTGCACCTCTGGCCTTGTGATGCATTGTATTGTATGTGAAGTCCCTACTTTGCTTTTGATTTTGTGTTGAGGTTACCAGCCTGAACGTTTACAGGCTGGTGTTTATTTAATTTTTTATACTTTGGTTGCTAGATTACCTTTGTTGTTGCTTTTATTTAGGGCTTAAGATTTTTCTAACACTTTATATTTCCCTTTATTAGTTGATTTTGGTTCTTATTATTTTATGTTTTATGTATTTATAATTTTGGCTTTTTTAGTTAAGATGCCAATATTTTTGGTTCATTTAAGTCTTCGTAAGGTTCATGTTAACCCGAGACCTAGAAACGACAGAGAGGCTTAGTCCCCGTCGCAGCCGCAGTGGTCCACAACCCCACGACGACTACCGCAGTCCACTTCACCCCTCCACAGCCCCACACCGAACCCAGGGTTATTGTGCGGTTCGGCCCCAGGTGGACCCCCCAGGGACCGTCTCACACCAGACGAGAGTAACCCCTATGTTTGCATGGTAGAGTAATGGTGGTGTACGCATACGTGGAGAACTTGTGTGCGTAGCAATCGCTGACATAGCGTAACTGAGGCGGAATAAGGGGATCCAGCCCGCATTCGCCGAGGCAGATGGAACACCGCCTAAAAACCAACCACAGACTGGTCGGTTCACCAAACCTCGACACAAATCCGCCAGGCGGATTCGTGCCAGGGACCAGGCGCTCCTTCCCGCCCGGAACTGTGATACATACAGTGCTCCTGCTGGAAGACGCTAACGCGTCGTGGAAGACATCAAGCAGGAAGGGATGCGGGTGGTCCGCAGTAGTGTTTACGTGGTCCACAGCAGTTCGGTGCCTCCGATTACTACCACAGGTCCCATGAGAGTCCAGATGAATGAGCCCCATATCACAATGCTACACCCACAGGCCTGGTTTCGAGGAGCAGTTCTACACTGAAGATCCAAAGACTGGTACACTTGCCTAATACCACGTAGGGCCCCCGCGAGCACGCAGAAGTGCCGCAACGTGACGTGGCATGGACTCGACTAATGTCTGAAGTAGAGCTGAAGGGAATTGACACCATGAATCCTGCAGGGCTTACATAAATCCGTGAACAGCACGTTGCAAGGCATCCCAGGAATGCACAATAGATTTGAATTGATGCAGGTGATCAGACAGGATGCTTACGTACGTATCACGTGTCAGAGTCGTGTCTTGACGTGTCAGGGGTCCCATATCCCTCCAGCTTGAACAGTTCCCTGCTGACATGCGGATTCATGACGTTGTCTCCATACACGTACACGTCCATCCGCTCGATACAATCTGAAACGAGACTCGTGTTTCTAGTCATCAACAGTCCAATGTCGGGGTTGACGGGCCCAGGCGAGACGTGAAGCTCTGTGTCGTGCAGTCATCGAGGATATACGAGTGGCCTTCGGTTCCGAAAGCCCATGTCTATGATGTTCCGTTGAGTGATTCGCAAGCTGACAGTTGCTAAAGGCCCAGCTCTGAAATCTGCAGCAGTTTGCGGAAGAGTTCCATTTCTGTCACGTTGAACGATTCTCTTCAGTCGTCGTTGCTCCCGTTCTTGCAGCATCTTTTTCCGGCCGCAGCGATGTCGGAGATTTGATGTTTTACCGGATTCCTGATATTCACGGTACACTCGTGAAATGGTCGAACTGGAAAATCCCCACTTCGTCACTGCCTCTTAGATGCTGTGTCCCATTGCTCGTGCCCCGACTATAACACCATGTTCAGACTCACTTAAACCTTGATGACATGCCATTGTAGCAGCAGTAACCGATCTGCGCCAGACACCTGTCTTATATAGGCGTTGTCGACCGCAGCGTCGTGTTTTGCCTGTTTAAATATCTCTGTATTTGAATACGCATGCCTATACCAATACCTTTGGCGCTTCAGTGTATGACAGCGTATCTGTACACTATCATTTACCTTGTGTAACTATTCATCCGACCAGGGGACTGGTTTTCATTGATCCATTGTCCAGTCTCGTTGATCCAAAGACCAATGAAATGGCATCATGTCTACGACTTTGCTTCCGCTGTTTTGCAATACGCAGCAGCTGTGGTTAAGTGGTGGATCAGGTGGTAGGTCTTAAGTGTCGTACAATGAGCTTAGACATTTGTAAGCCCAAGGCCATCAAAATACTAGTCGATTTGTCATTGCACCATAAAGTTATTCTCGGGTGAATACGTCAACTTACGAGCGCAATTCTCGTCATTTGCTGTATGTTTTATTTTTCTGCTTTAATATGAAGAAGTCAGCGGCCTAGAGTCATAAAATGCTGGGTAAGACCTATGGCGAGGCGCGTATTAGTGAAAAAACGCGCAGAGAATGTTTTTAACGCTTCAAGAACGGTGATTTTGACGTCGAAGACCGGCATGGCGGTGGAAGAAAGAAGGTTTTCGAAGCTACTAAAACCGGCGGAAACAATCTGAGGAGACCGTTGTCGAAAGCAGTTGATGCATTTGAGTCGAGCACTGAAAGAAAAACGGCCACAGTACAACGATAGACATGACAGCATATTCTCCCTCTGACTACCACCTTTTCCGGTAAATAGCTTATGGTCTGGCCGATCAGCACCTCTGTTCATAAGAGCAAGTGCAAAATATGATCGGTTCCTAGATGAAATGACATCCAGTTCTTCCGACACGGGTACCGTATACTGCCCGAAAGATTTGAAAAAGTTGTGGCCAGCGATTCCCAATACCTAGATTCGCAGTTTTTTTTTACTATAAAGCCTCGAACTTCGAGAATAAACGGAGGAAGCAAAGTTGTAGACCTAATAACTGTCCATGTCATCAGGTCAGCATGAGAACACGTCAGAGCAGCGTGCTACGGAGCACTGTGTTCAAGGATGTGCGCTGAACAAGTGTGCTCCGAAACGCTTGTCCCCACACCAGCATTGTACTCTGACGTCAGATAAACCTATCCTGCTTTACAAGGAGGAAAAGTCTCTGACTACTGTGTTCTGTGATGAGACGTCGATGATAAAACATTCTTGCCTACTCGTGGTTTCACTGCCCTTCAACCAGTTTCCATAGATGATCTCGACAAAAGCACGCGACCACCTTAGCCACCTTCGAGAAGCTGGTGTCCACGCACCGGACTAGAACAATCTGCCCTCTCTCAAGGTCGCTTGTGTCAATGGATTTTCTCATTTGCGTACAGCCGTTAGTATGCTTCGTGTCTGTCCCGCCGATATACTTTTCTTATCAGGTCACATGTCCGCAACACTACGACGCTACATTCAGTTTCGCCTTGGCCAGTCGTCGTAATCTTTGGGCTCTTTGTGTTCGTCTAATGATTATAGACATAATGGGTACTACTCTTACCGAGATATTAAAGCATGTAAGTTTTTTTTGTTTCATAGAACGATGTACCTCTTTAAACTACATTCGAAAGGTCTTGAAAACACGAGTACAGCGTTGAAACATGTCGCAAAAGTGTCCGGGATGTATGCGAAATACGAAAGCAAGGCATCTGGAATCGGAAATTTAGTTTCAACAATGCAAAATGGGGCTCTTGTTGCACGCTCCGTTGTTACTGTAAAATAAAAAGCATACAAAAAATGGACGCCACCGAGATATTGTGACTTCGTCCTCGTAACTGTCATCGTTTGTGTTTTGTGCTTGCTGCAGAGTGTATGACACTTTATACAACAGGTGAAACCGCAAGGCAGAGGCATAAATTTGCACTTTGCACGCTGTTGTTGCGCCACCAGCCGGCAGTGCTGCTAAATGTTTTCACATAAATCACGCGTGTGGAAAGAGTAGGAAACTGTGTAATATATGCGATTGCAAGCTTTCTCGGCGTATTTCATCTTTGAAATCTTCACGGGTTATCAGCCGAGTGGCGTCGTCTTCTTGTCGCAACGTTTCAATGGATGGCGTATCCATCATCTTCAGGCGAAGTGCGACTAGAAGACGACGCCACTCGGCCGATAACCCGTGAAGATTTCATAATTGTGTAATAGTTTTGTTCTGAAGTCATATTCTTTGCTCGGTGCTACTTCCATGTCTTGTCAAATTCACTGAAAATCATCTTGCACAAGAACTGGTGTCTACCCTTCATATTGTCTGTTGTCATTTAAACGCGTTGGAGTGTATTTATTTTGTAACCGTTTACTTCTGACAACCGTCGTATAGCACAAACCTGATTATCAGGTGTACCGTACTCGCGCTCCTCAGTGCGGCGGTACTTACATACCGGCGTGACTGTAGCAAGTAGAGTTGTCAGTTGCAGAATTTGACAGTAGAATCTTATTATAGAATCTGTTTACAAGGCTTAGTGTCGATGGTTTTTGTCCAGATACGTCGGTAATAATAAAAATGTTATTCGCTAGACCACACTGCACGGGGGATCAAATTTGCGTGCTAACAAAGCAATTCTTCATCTTTGTGCTTCCCTCGCTTTCGATTCGCGACAGACATTTAATCACCTGTCCTGTCTGTCTTTAGGAACAACGACACCCGCACAGAGAGGGGAACGCTGCATCTTTATTCATAACGCTGTTTGGAAGCAAAAGATAGGGAACAGAAGCAAAGTCAAAAGAAAACTTGAATACGTTATTCTTCCTGCAGAAATATCTTTCTGTGTGTGTCAACTAAGAAAATATTTTTTTTGTTATTTCGTGTTCTTTTTTTAAAGCTACTGCGCTCGTACAAAAAGGAAGTGGAAAAGTCGTGGTTGTGGTTCACGACCCACGTTTTTCACACAAATTCCCTTGATTTCACAAATCTCATCTATGAATGTTTCTGAGTACACAAATTCTGGACAAGGATGCACCACAAGGTGATTCAGCAACTAACGGCATTCTGCCGTTTTAGTTCCTCGCGCTTCGGAGTGGGCTTGGTACATGTAGCGACAATTGTAGTGTTGGTGCGCGTGGCTACTTTGTTATGACAGATTTCAACATGGTTCACAAATAAGTAACAGATCAGATTCTGCAGAAAGAAACTGATAATTTTCGGTGCACATAAATGTCAGCGTCAGGACCAGAGACTTGTCATAGTGGCATGAAGAGCGTGCCTCACCAGTGCCAGTACCAAAGGAGAAAAGATGAAATATGGACGTTAGAGAGAGGCACCAAATTGGCAACGAGGTAATGTATTCTGTCTCCAGGCAGAACACATGAAGCCCGGTCCTTCTTGCACAACACTAGAGTGAGTTATAACAGTATCCCCTCGATGTTTATCGTCTGTCCATTACTTGTATTCTTTCCACTGTCCTCGCCTGCCCACTTCTTTCACTTGCGATTTTTCTTTTTTTTTCTTTTTTTATATTGTGTATTTCGTTTTCCGTGGGTTTTATGTTAACATTGCGAACGATATGAGACTAACATAATACTTGCTAAGATCTGTTAAAATTGTATTTGGATATTTTGCAATGCGCCCCTTTTTCTTAAGCCGAATATTGACTTGTTTTAACAAGAACGAAACACAGACGGCTTATGAATATACAAAAGAGATCCGTAATACATTAAAAACTCTAAGGGCTTGCTATGAATCCTGAATATTTTAACAAGAGTGTATGCTCACAGGAGCACTTTTTTTACTTGCTTCAAATAAAAAGTAGGTCCAAATGATAAAATCTTCCGTTTCTCCTCATGTAATCCACTGCTGGCCCTGTTAGAGTTGTTATGAACAGAGCTCACGCTGATTCTGTTAAGGTATTTTAAATTACATGTTCCAGATAGTCGATAGGTGAATATAAAAAATGGGACGGGACAAAATTGGGCTATTAGAAATGCCAGTTATCTGGAAATCCAACTTCATCTTTCCGGCTTCAGATCAACGTTTCCCCGATTGTCAGATGCCGGGTGTCATTAGCAGACTCTATACCACAAAAAATTATAGATTTCGACAGGGAGCAGGGAGTAGACATTTTTAACGTGAACGATCAGCGTGTGTGGATTCTACACTGTGGACCCGAGTTCGATTTGCAGTACTTTAGTACTTAGACAGAACATCCTCATGAGTATAAGGATCAGCAAATTGTCTGTACTGTACATTTTTTAAATATATTTTCAGTCTCAGTCGCACTCTACAGTAAACTCCCACTAATTTCGGTTTGTACATATCCATTTTCAAGTCATTGTACTCTATAGCATTTCAGTACTAACGTGAACCCATTACCTGGTTCAGTTTAAAGTCTCCCAGTAACAAGTTTGAAGGACCATATCTCCTTGTAACCAGGTAGCTGGAAGGGCCAGAGAAGTTTCGAAGGTGCCAGACAACTACTTCGCGTTGGGTGGTTGAATTTTTGTCTTTTTTTTTAAATACATGTTTAGAAACATCGTCTTTTACTCGACGAGGTGGCGTATTCGTGAGGAAGTGAGCTCAAAACCATGTCCTGGCATCCTGACTTAGGTCTCCTCATAGTCTCCGTGCATAGCGCCTGCAGTCTGTACGGCTGGCTACCTGTTCCGCCGAGCTCGGTTTTACTTTCATCGCAATGTACTTTTTCGCTCCAGTCTGTTCCCCGACACATTTGATTGTTTATTTTCACTCCATAGTAATTCCCAACGTGCATCTATCCTTTACCCGCTTAGCAATCATCAGTTTTTGAATAATTCGTTAAGTCCCTGTCTTACAGCAGTAAGTGAAAAGCTGATAATAAACACTCACTGCAAACTTTCCATTTCAGACAGTTCAAAAAGAATGTTTTTGAAAACGATATTTAGTCCACCGGAAGCACTCCCAGGCATTGTTCTCCTTCTGTTTCTTTTACTGCCCTTGCAGCTGTCGTCTTCAATTTCCACAGATAAAAATCTCTTCAGCTTGTTCCAAGTCTACGTTGATAAATTGCACTGTTGGCTACAGTTACATACCTTTAAGCTTATTACAGTTGATTTTCAGGCCTAGTTTCAACCTTGCTTCATTAATTTCTTCAGTTAATTGTTGGAAGTTGATCTGTACTAAAGATAACACGTATACATATTAAATGAAACAACAACGTATATTCGACACCTCAAAACAAACACCACCAAATGCTGTAAACAATTATTCTGTAATAATGTTGTTACGATGTATATTCTTTGCACTTAGCGATTATGTCTTCTCTTCTGCTATACGAACCTTGCACCCAGCTGACTCCAGACGCCATATTTGTTTACAAATGTGGCAGTATACATGTGATATGTTAAGACAGCAAAAGGAACCTGTGACCACTGGAGGTACTCTAGTTCACTTATTTAATGTTTACCGTTAGATATCAGTTTAATTTTTTGTCACAAGTAATCCTAAACCATATTCTGAAATAATGTCTTGTTTCTCCACTAGGCAGTGCCACAATTTCCTCCAAAAATCGTAACACAGCACACACACAAATGTCATACTAACTAATATAAATCCACCCGATGATGAAGGTTTAAACCTTCGAAACGCGTCGTGGAAATAAATAAAACGGTGACTGGTAACAGTAAACTTGTTGTTTCATTTAATGTCATTAACAGCCACGGTAAAGCCTAACCTAAAAATGTTCGCATTTGAAGTATACATATTGTTTTTTTTTCTTACTGTTAATGGATTTTAAAACTACTTCTACTCGTCGTATTCCCGAAGTACCGACGGTTGGAACAGCGTCCAAAACAACAGAAAAAAAATGTTTTACTCTATATCCGCCTTTGTAAAATTTCCCTTTGGCTACCGGTTTCTGCATACTGTACCACCCTGTAATGAAAAAATCCCAGCGCATCGTTAGCACAATAATGTAAGAGAAATTTACGTTTTTTTCCATGATAGCAAACGTATAGTGCATAGTGCAGCCATGATATATATAGCTAGCTCCTGCCTCTGGCACTCAGTTGTCACGCTAGGTTCACAAGTAGGTGTGTCAAACGCTTTAAGTGGATGCAAATTGAGGCCAGCAGCGATAACAGTGCCCCCTACCACCACCCCGCCCCCTTTGTGCAGAGTTCGTGTTTACAACTTAAAAAAGGGTCGTAATGTAAAAGATATCTAAAAAATAAAAACGGCATCAAATATGAAATATAAGCAATTACATATACACTGAGGTGACAAAAGTTGTGTCGGCCGCGGTGGTCTAGCGGTTCTAGGCGCTTCAGTCTGGAACCGCGGGACTGCTACGGTCGTAGGTTCGAATCCTGCCTCGGGCATGGATGTGTGTGATGTCCTTAGGTTAGTTAGGTTTAAGTAGTTCTAAGTTCTAGGGGACTGATGACCACAGATGTTAAGTCCCATAGTGCTCAGAGCCATTTGAACTAAAGTTGTGGAATAGCGATATGCACATTCACAAATGGAGATAGTATCGCGTAAACAAAGTATAAAAGCGCAGTGCAGTGGCGGAGCTGCCATTTGTACTCAAGTGATCCATTTGAAAGGGTTGCCGACTTGATTATGGCCGCACGACGGATGTATATCCGTACGCAGAATGGTAGTTGGAGCTAGACGCTTGGTACATTCCATTTCAGAAATCGTTAGGAAATCCAATATTCCTAGATCCTCAGTGTCAAGAGCGCGCCGAGAATACCAAATTTCAGGCATTACCTCTCAGCACGAACAACGCAGTGGGCGACGGCCTTCAGTTAACAACCGAGAGCTGTGGCGTTTGATAGAGTTGTCGGAGCTAACAGAGAGGCAACGCTGTGTGAAATATCCGCAAAAATCTGTGTGAGGCGTGCGACGAACGTATCCGTTAGGAGAGTGCGGCGAGATTTGGCGTTAAAGGAGCTACGAGGGCAGACGATCGTCGCTAATGTCGTTGCACGATGTGATCAGCAGCGCCTCTCTTGAACTCGTGGCCATATCGGTTGGCCCCTAGATGACTGGAAAATGTGGCCTGGTCGTCTGAGTCCAGATTTCAGTTGCTAAGAGCAGATGGTACGATGCGAGTTTGGCGCAGACCCCACGAAACCATGGACCTAAGTTGTCAACAAGGCACTGTTCAAGCTGGGGTGGCTCAATAATGGCGTGAGCTGTGTTTACATGGAATGGACTGTGTTCTCTTGTCTAATTGAACCGATCATTGACTGTAAATGGTTATGTTCGGCTACTTGGACACCTTGTGCAGCCATTCATGGACTTCATGTTCCCAAACGACGTTGTCAATCCGCGCCACAGTTGTTCGTGATTGGTTTGAAGAACGTTCTGGACAATCCGAGCGAATGACGTGGCCACTTATATCGACTGACATTAATCCCACCGAACATTTATGGGACATAATCGCGTGGTAGGTTCGTGCGTAACACTCTGCACCGGCAACACTTTCTCAATTATGGACAGCTATAGAGGCAACATGGCTCAATATTTCTGCAGAGGACTTCCAACTTATCTTCAACATTTCGCGGCCCTGTCAGCAACTGTATAAATATTAATTTTAAATTTAATAATGAAAAGCCTCAGTTGCACCGTTAGGTTTCAGTCGGGATAACCCAACCTTCTTCAGATTAACAGTAACTACCGTTTGTCCATAGTGGACATCGCCAAGCTAAAACTACAAATCCATACTTTATCGTCAGACATAAAACTCTTCTGGAACTGCCTCGGCCCCACCTCGCAACCGCGATGCGGCAGCCACGAGTGCTGTACTGGTCGCGATGTGGGGCCGAGGCAGTTTCAGATTAAGTTTTATAGTCTGATGATAATTTATGGATTTATAGTTTTAGCTTGACGATGTCCACTATGGACAAACGGTAGTTACTGTTAATCTGAAGAAGGTTGGGTTGTCCCGACTGAAACCTAGGTAAATTCTGGGTAAACGGTGCAACTGAGGCTGTTCATTATTAAAATTGACTTCCAACTTGTGGAGTCCATACCACGTCGAGTTAGTACACTACGCTGGACAGAAGGAGCTCCGACACAATATTAGGAGGTACCCCATGACTTTTGTAACCTCATTGTATCACATATATTTATATAAACCGGCCGGCCGCGCTGCTGCTACGGTCGCAGGTTCGAATCCTGCCTCGGGCATGGATGTGTGTGATGTCCGTAGGTTAGTTACGTATAAGTAAAAGTCTAGGGCACTGATGATCTCAGATGTTAAGTCCTATAGTGCTCAGAGCCGTTTGAACCATTTTTGATATAAACCGTATACAAACAGTAAATGTAACCAGAGATTTGCTGTTTTGCTTGTAGTGTTTTATTATAGTCGCTGCTACTTTATTCTATGTTTTGTGCGCAATTTCTTAAATTTCGTGTTTTATGCTGTTTTTATTTTTTATATATTTTACTCTCTTTGAAGTAGTAAAAATGAAACGCTGTACGTTGGAAGCACTCTTATCACGAA
Source organism: Schistocerca gregaria (assembly GCF_023897955.1). Classification (NCBI taxonomy): domain Eukaryota; kingdom Metazoa; phylum Arthropoda; class Insecta; order Orthoptera; family Acrididae; genus Schistocerca; species Schistocerca gregaria. The sequence continues at coordinate 221,759,150 of NC_064925.1, read as the reverse complement.
TGGCCGCAGTTTGCCTCTATTTAAAGGTTAGTATTTCACACACTTACCGAGCGAGGTGGCGCAGTGCTTAGCATACTGGACTCGCATTCGGGAGGACGACGGTTCGTCCCGCGTCCGGCCATCCTGATTTAGGTTTTCCTTGATTTCCCTAGATCACTTCAGGCAAATGCCGGGATGGTTCCTTCGAAAGGGCACGGCCGATTTCCTTCCACATCCTTCCCTAATCCGCGCTTGTGCTCCGTCTCTAATGACCTCGTTGTCGACGGGACGTTAAACACTAATCTCCTCCTCCTTCACACACTTACTTGTGGATACCTTGCCGGGAACTAGCTCTAGATAGAAGAACATAACCAGTGCGCAATGAGCTGATTCCGAACAGTCTATCTCAGAGGCACGATGTGGCAAAATGCGAGAGAATAGGAAGGACTGCAGCCGTGAGTCGTAACTTTTGGAGAGGCCATCTTACTCGAGCTCAGCTGTAAAACGGCAGAGTGCGGCTGCGGAATGATTCCGGTTACTGCTGCTTCCACATGAAACATCCGTTGGCGGTCACACAAATCGCCAGCGCACTGAAAAATTAATGCGCCATTTTGGAGATGAAAACGCGATCCCTTCGACACAAGGCGCGTGTGGTGGATTGTGTAAAGGATATATATAAAACATTAACACATGAAGCAATTCTGACCGTATTATTTACTTAGGAAGATAGGTTGATAAAAGACAAACCTAACTTTATAGCACATTTATACTTCGAGGAAGCTGCTGAAATTCTGAAGGCAGCATAGATAAAATAAGGGACAACTTGTCCACGAACAAGCATGCAGATATAAGTGTCGAAGGACATGAAATGGAAGCAGTAGTTGAGAAGGGAGTGAGACGGAGCTATAGCGTACCCCCAATGTTATTCAATATTTACAATGAGCGAGCATTAAAGGCAACGAAGAAAAGGGGTTTAAAGTTCAGGTTTGCGGATGTACTGAAATTCTATCAGAGACGGCAATTGACTTGGAAGAGCAGTTGACCGGCTTGGTCAGTGTCTTGAAAATAGTTTATTATGATGATAACCAACGAAAAAAACAAGAGGAGTGGTATAAAGTAGAATTAAATAAGGTAATTACAGAGTGGATTACATTAAGAAATCAGACAGGCAAAATACGAGATTAGTTATGTTATTTAGGCAGCAAAGTAACTGACAGTGGCTGAAGTAAAGAAGAAACAAGACGCAGACTGCTGAGAACAAGAAAAGCGTTTCCTAAAAGAGAGCTAATTTACTTACTTAGTTGGCCACATGAACGAAAATCGGTTAATCACCTGGCTACCAGTGTCTCCGAGTCTCACTTGACTACATCCTTATACATAATTTTGGGTGTACAAAGTGGTTTCGTACCTTTCGGCTCCCCTTCTAACACTGGCTGCACAATCCTTCCTTCTCTACTCTATGCGTGTCCTAGCCTCTCAGTTCTTATACTCAGAAACAGTTAACATCGATTATAAATTTAAAGGTGAGGATATTTAGTATTGTGTAGTTTTGTACGAAAGTGAAAAATGAACGATTGGAATTTAAGACAAGTAGAGAATGAAGCGTTTGAAATGGTACAGAAGAATATCGAAAATTGGATGAGGTAATAGTAAAACAAATGAAGAGGTACTGAATCGAATTGGTGGAAAAGAAACTTTATGGCACAACATGATTAAATGAAGGGATTGGTTGGACAGATCCTGATGCATGATGGAATTGTCATTTTGGTACTGGAAGAAAGTGTACTTTCAAAATTGTAGAGGTAGATAACGTTTTGAATACAGTAAGCAGTTTCAAATGGATGTAGGTTGTACTAGTTATGTAGAGATGAAGAGTCTTGCACAGGATAGGCTAGTATGGAGAGCTACATCAAGCCAGTCTTCGGACGGAAGCCCGCAACAACAATATGGACTGATTAAATTTAATTAAATATAAACATAGGCGTCCGCGGCCATTGTCACAGTCAGTAAAATTTTTCTGGGTTTGTGACGGCAGTGTCGGTATGTAAACCCACCAACGTTTCGGTCACTGTTGCAAGTGACCTTCTTCAGGGTGTGTTTGTTTAATGTAAAAAAAAAAAAAAAACCGTTGAAGTAGGTCACTGGCAACAGGGGCCGAAACGTCGATAGTAAACAAAAACTCGCTGAAGAAGGTCACTTTGCAACAGCGACCGAAACGTCGGTAGTAAACAAAAACACGCTGAAGGAGGTCACTTGCAACATGGACCGAAACGTCGGTAGTTTTACATATTGACAACGTCACAAACCCAGAAAAATTTTACTGATCATGGGCTCATGTCGGACGCCTCGGAGGTAGTTTGAGGTCTGCACTGTTTTTGTATAGGATCCTACACTGTGTGTGAAATATTATGGGACTTACTGCTAAGGTTATCAGTCCCTAAGCTTACACACAACTTAAACTAAATTATCCTAATGTCCGAGGGAGGACTCGAACATACGCCGGGACCAGCCTTTGGATCCTACAGCTCCAACCTGTTGTCCAACCCAGAAGTCAACATTTCAGCCAACACAGTAGATAATACACTGAGTATACCACGCCCATCTCGTGAACACTTTCTTGCTGGACGAACCAATCAATTCCTGAAAAGTGGAATGAACGATCTGTGATATCTGCTGACATAAACCCGGCCGAGCCGGACTGAGTGACCGAGCGGTTCTAGGCGCTTCAGTGTCGAACCGCGCGACCGCTACGGTCGCAGGTTCAAATCCTGCCTCGAACATGGACGTGTGTGATGTCCTTCGGTTAGTTAGGTTTAAGTAGTTCTAAGTTCTACGGGACTGATGACCTCAGCAGTTAAGTCCCATAGTGCTCAGAGCCATTTGAACCATTTTTTGAAACCCGGCCGAGCATGTTTGCGAGCAGTTGTAGTGAGTCGTTGCAGAAAGAGCAGTCATTGTCGAAGAATGGAATATGCATGAACATTAACGCACAGAGCACCTTGTGGACAGCATACCAAGAAAGATCCAATCTTGTTACGATGCATGGCGGGGAGCAACATGGTACTGAATGTTTCCCAGTAACAGATTTTGATTTCACAATTGTACAAAGTTGTGCCCTTTCGAAAAGACTGCCTATATTTTGATTATTGTTTTGTTTATATTTCAACGTAAATCTAATTTTTAAATTTCGCAATGCATATTTTTTCATTCCCTGTTCTTCGTGAATCAAAGTGTACACAAATTTTCAGATTAGTACACTTAAGAATATCAAAGGAAGGTAAGTAATTAAAATCCCTTGACATATGAATATGGAAGAAATTATGTTTATACCAAATGAAATATTTGGAATGCAAACAGCGGTATATGGAAGTGTGAAGTGGTTCAGTCTTGTTAGTTCTTGTGCTTTGTGTGCCAGATTCAGCACAGATGTTACAAAAAACGTAAATAGGACACACTAAAGTAAAGAAATTTTTCTGGACATGGACAAGTTTCGGTGCATAACCTCACTGGCACACACAGCAAATATACCTCAATTCACTCCAAAGGGATCTATAAGTGATAGTTAACCTACATGTATCTGTAGCGCGTCTGATGATGGCAACATGCTGCCGAAACGCGTCGCGCTGAAAATATTGCTAAACAAAGATAACTGAAGCTGAAAAATTATTTCATAAAAATATTTCAATATTAAAAAATAAAAGCAAATATCAAAATTACTAATAGCATTTTTTCGTTATTCCGCTACAATGTGTTCTATTGTGATTTCTAAGTTTGGAAGCAGAGATATCCAGGCTGTCACAGAGTTGCTGTCTTTCTTTTTTTCCCCTTATATTCTCTCTGTCGAAATACAGCATGATTCAGGTATCCTCCGTTCTTTAGCCGCGAGCCCATACATAGGTCCTCAAATTGTCTGCACAACACATGACTTTGTCGAATGACAAGTGTAATTGCTTATAATGTGGAACAGTAGCAACACAGACGCCGCACAGCATCCCTCCGCGTGAGGCGTAGATCTGGCTTTGGGTGCTGCTTTAGGCTAGATGGGCCTTGTTGCGTGCTGCTTATAAATAGCCGTGCCGACTCATGAATCACGCTCTTGTTGCCAGAGATAACACGCCGAGGAACGGGAAGGTCCGGAATTAGGACAGAGTTTACTGAAGCGTTCGGCTCCATTATTGCCACAATGTTTAAGGTAGTCTGCTGGATCGCGATCCGTGGCGTACTCGGTTTAGCTTGAGCTGCCCACAGCCTTCAGATTGCGGACGAATGCCACTCGAGATAGGCTGTCGAGTGGGTTACTTTCCGAGCGTATTTATACACGCTATGGTGATCGATGCCCGTATTTCTCGTCCGCAGTTAAGTGCTCCACCCCGAGACCTTACTGCTGCGTCGGTTTGCCCAGTATCTCTTCAGCGCCCTGCTGTACATTGATTTTTCATTCCATTGACCCCGGGAGGAGGAGGTAATCGTTTACTTTTATCAAAGCAGTTTCAAAATATGAAAAAAAGGTTCAAATGGCTCTGAGCACTGTGGGACCTAACATCTGAGGTCATCAGTCCCCTAGAACTTGGAACTACTTCAACCTAACTAACCTAAGGACATCACACACATCCCTGCCCGAGGCGGGATTCGAACCTGCGACTGTAGCGGTCGCGCGGTTCCAGACAGAAGCGCCTAGAACCGCTCGTCCACTCCGGTCGGCATCAAAATACGACTACAGGATGATTTTTGTTGTTCACTTTTTGAAGTAGATGTACCGCGTAATGTGTCTCCATTATCTTTGTAACTGTTTGTTAGCTTTTTGCGTTGTGTAGACAGTCCTTTTAAGTAAGGGAGTGTCTTCTCCTTACGCTCCGTCCATGCGAAGGTTAATTATGATTTTCTGTCTCCGTTAATTCGTCCCTTCTCACAAGGGGTTCTAAACATTGATTAAGAAACTGAGGAGGTAGATAAGGGTCGTAACACACAAATAATTGAGCTACAATTAAAAGATTCATAATTAGCCATTGCGCTGCTACAAGCGTGCTCTTTTGCATTCCATGCTGAAGCGGCTTTCGTTATGGGTGTACTGCCCGCCTAATGTTGGTGCCTTTGCTGAGACACGGCGTTCCGGCCGATGTGAAACACACATCATCCGATATTTCGAAAACTTTTAGGTGAAAAAACCTGTGTTTTTCACGTCTTACAGTCTGATACCTTCATTCGATAAAGAATTGAATTTCTTTTCGTTATCCGTCTTACTTATTGCGGTGCATCAAATTAAGTAAAACATTGCAAGAAACTTTAAAGCGGTTACAGAGGTTAAACGCATTGCGAAAGCTTTATTTTACGTCATACATTACAGTGAATGAAATGTAGATAAGATATCGGAAATTTATTTAAAACTCAGAGCAGAACAATATCTCTTTTCGTTCTTAAATTATTGGCTTTTATATCCGAAGGATGGTCGCGCGCGATTTGCTCATTCACGTCCTTGCGCATTGAGAATCACGTGGTCGTAACAATCGTCATATCTCATAAACGATTCAAGATATCGAAATGTGGTTTCTTGCAAATGATAGTAAACAATGAGGCACATATCTTCTATGATAAATACTCGAAACTTTTTTATTCACCGAGATATGGAAATAACATACCCGCAGTAGTGATGTCGACAATTCAGGACGCATTCAGACGTACATAGCACTGGAGGAAAATGCAAGTCACGCGCGTATGCGCGCTCACTACACGTGGGGAACGGCGTAGCATACGGTGCCACAGTAGCGAAAGGGTTAGAACCAGCTCTTTCACACTGTCGAGAACATCCTCCACAGAAGTATGGTAGCATCCAAGAATTTGCTGCAGACAGCTGTAAGTAAAAGACTTAACGTTTAAAGGGAAACCGGCATTGTTAATAAGTTACTAAATACGTTTGGTAGTAGAGTGTCAGACAATATGCTTCTAGGAGCGAAATTTCACCTCTGTACTACAGGTATTGTTGGCGAATGATTTCGAGATAAACCGGAGAAATGATTGCACACATGATATTTCGAACGAGGGCACAAAAAAAAAGAAAAAACCTGGGGGTGGCACTGAAAAAGCTGTTTATTTACTCCGTTCCACTGTAGCCTCTTACTTCCAATTTAAACAGCCGCTGTGTTGATTCTTACATAAATTATCCAGTTTTTGCATTAATAATTATTGTCATCCTACACAATACTACCTCTCATCAGTGTAACTATTTATACTATTAATAATAATAATAATAATAATAATAATAATAATATTCTATCCTGTGCAACCTTATTCATCTCCCAGTACTTACTGCAACGTACATCTTTCTGAATCTGCTTAGTGTATTCATCTCTAGGTCTCCCTCTAAGATTTTTACCCTCCACGCTGACCTCCAATGCTAAATCTGTGATCCCTTGATACCTCAGAACATGTCCTACCAACCAATCCCTTCTTCTTGTCAAGTTGTGCCATAAACTCTTCTTCTCCCCAATTCTATTCAATACATCCTCGTTAGTTATGTGATCTACCCGTCTAATCTTCAGCATTCTTCTGGAGCACCACATAATGATAATAATATATTTAAAAAAGAGATGCGATGCTTCATTACTGCATGGCAATGTCGAAGGTAGCTTGGGATATCCAGCAGACTGCTACAACGCTCCTGCTCGAAACACTTTCTAGCGCCGCATTAAAACGGTTCATGAGCGTCACTACGTGTGTCTATCAAAGGTAATTAAAAGAGATTGAAGGCTGCAGCCGAATGCGATAACCTTTGGCGTCTTCCGAGCGTACCATTTAACTGCAACCTCTGATGTTCTACATTTTAGAATACAGAAACGGAACAATGCCTTTTTTTTTTTTTTTTTTTTTTTTTTTTTTTTTTGAGGTTTTCCACCCTTTTATTGTACCAACTGCCGCAAGGGAGGACGTCTTAAAAGAGGAGTCGATAAAGTTTTAGCGGATTCTAATGGCTGTCGCCATTTCGAGGAAATGTTCTCTCGTGATGACTGTATCATAGATCAGATGACGGAGAGAGTTGTACAGACATCGAGATAATATTAAAAAATTAAATACACCTGTGTGTTAGTTTTAGCGAGGTGATAATTATTCCATAGGAATATAAATCAAGCTCGTGCTCCGCGTTCTGGCCCTGATGGGGGAATATGGACCGACCGACCGCCGTGTCATCTTCTACCAGCAGCACCAGTACTGGTTGCGATATGATGGGGCTTGGGGTCAGCACACCTATCTCCCGGCCATTGTCAGCTTTCTTGGAATTACTACTTCTCACTCCAGTAGCTCATCTTGGCATAACAAGGGTGAATGCATATTGTTCCAGTCTTCTCACGAGGCCCCTGGCAGTAGCGGGAACCGAACCCGGGACCTCCTCATACCAGCGAGATGCGCTGACGACTGATCTATGTAGGCGGGCAATATAAATCTTGTTTTAATTATTTGGAGCTTTTTTTTCTTATTCGATCTCGCGTGAGCGCTCATGTACTCGTCTCGTCGTTTTTTCTTTTTTTCTTTTTTACCTTTTTTTTTTAAACTTTCACGGGCAGTTTTCTTACCGACTGAGTTATGCAGGCGCAACTAACAACCTGCCCTCACAACTTCAGCGCCCTTATCTGATTGCAGTGCAATCTTGCGCAGCACTTTGCTCGTAAGTGATGGTATATTTTGTAGAATTAATACTGCCTTTTGTTTATTCTTCTCTAAATCATCGGAGGCACTCTATATGGTACGTTTTTGTGTTTCCACGTTCGATGAGTATTCCATTGTTGTGCACGCAGTTTGTACGACTTTGGTAGTCATCGTGATCAGGTGTTGCGAGCCATGGACTAACGCGTGATAGGTGACACCCACGATCGGGGTTTAAGTACTCGTCGCGCACCATGTGCTTGAAGACGGACCGCAGATTCGGCATGAGAAAACATGGGAAAGGAAATTGGACGTATCCATTCGGAAGTAACGTTACTGTATTTTTCATAATTATGGACAACATCGTAGACCTAAACCTGAATGACAGGACGGACCGTCCATCTCATGAACAATCATAAAATATCGATCACACAGTAAGTTTGAAATTAGTAACTTTTCGTACTGAGTTAGGACTCGGGCAGATTGTTGTTAGCTGCGGAACACTGAAAAACTAGGCAAGGAGCGAGGTACGGTGAATGATGCAAAAAGAGTAGACTGAATGTTGATCGACTACAGGATCAGTCGTTGAAACACTTTGCGCAAAAATGAACGCTTCATCTAGAATGAGCAACCAATCTGTCGCTTTGAGATACTCTAAAAAATAATTGCATTCTCAAAAATGGCTCTGAGCACTATGGGACTTAACTTCTGAGGTCATCAATCCCCTAGAACTTAGAACTACTTAAACCTAACTAACCTAAGGACATCACACACATCCATGCTCGAGGCAGGATTAGAATCTGCGACCGTAGCGGTCGCGCGATTCCAGACTGTAGTGCCTAGAATATTACGGCCACCAACGCCGGCAATTGTATTTTAATATCAGGTCATAGTGCGTCAGTCAGAGCTAATTTGTGTCCCAAGAGGAAAACGCAATTTAATCTTTGAATAAAATACATCAGTTACTTGAAAAGTTGAAATACTTAAATATGTTGTTGTCATGAGCATACAATGCAGTTACGCATGGGAAAAAATGTCAGACATATCACCGCCAAAAAGTTATTCACAAACTCTTACCCTTATTACACTTTTTAATGACTTTTCTCACATTTCTGTATCGATTTCCTGAATGACGCGCTCGATTTGGTTGTTTCACTCAGCAATAGTTTTTTCTTCGCGTAAACACGTAACTTCACGTGTCCTCGCTGGAAATAGTCATGCGACGTCACGTCACAGGTACTTGGTGGCAAATTCTCGTGTCTTCTCCGTGAGAAGCTGCGATCTGGAAATTACTCGTGCAGCGAAGCGAGTGATTCGCGCGCGGTATGACAGGCGGCGCCGTCTTGCTGGAACCATTTGATTTCGAGGTTCATCTAATCCAGGTGGAACCAAAGAAATTCAGTTATCATTTTTGATAACGTAAGCCATTCGCCATCACTGCATTACCCCCCCCCCCCTCCCTGCATTCTCGAAAAAATAAGGCCCAGTCATTCTGCTCGCCCAAAATTCGCAGCAGACAATGGCTCGTTGTGCGTGCGTCGGCTGCTAAAGTGGTAGGTGACGATTCTCGTTGCCCCAAATCCAATAGTTACGCTTGTTGACGTAGCCATCCAATTGAAATTGCTGAAGATGACACTCCTCGCGTAATTGTTAAGTGTTTTCCAACAACTACTCGGCGAATCACTCCGTTGCAGGTGATCGGCTGGCAGTAATTGTCGCGTCGGTCTAGCCTTGCGAGGATTTAGATGAAGATCATTTGATAGAATTCGCTGCATGGTGCTCCTCGATGTGTCCAGTTCTTGTGGGCGACGGCGAATCGTCTTTCGGGGACTTCAGGTTACATTCTCATGCACTGAGACAGTATTTTTAGCAGACCAGCCGGCACGACGTCGCTTTGATGTCCGAACTACTTTCCTCATACCCCACTAATAGTCGTCGAATCGTCGATGAATCTTGTACGTTTCTTTGACCGAAAGTTGTACGTAATTTTTAGATCTTCCTAAAAAACTTTCCACTTATCTGCAGCCGGCGCGCAGTCCGGAACCGCGAGACTGCTACGGTCGCAGGTTCGAAACCTGCCTCCGGCATGGATGTGTGTGATGTTATTAGGTTAGTTAGGTTTAAGTAGTTCTAAGTTCTAGGAGACTGATGACCTCAGCTGTTAAGTCCCATAGTGCTCAGAGCCATTTGAACCATTTTTGAACTTACCTGCAGTATTTTCTGACATTTAAATAGCGCTGGACAAAAGCAGTAATCACACCAATCTTTAAACATGGAAACAGAAAAGATTGTAACAACTACAGAGGTATCTCATTTATCAGCGTTGTGGGTAAAATCTTCTCAGATATTGTTGAAAGAAAAGTGCGAGTAATAGTTGAGGACCAATTGGATGAAAATCAGTGTGGGTTTAGGCCTCTTAGAGGTTGTCACGTAACGTGTATCCACAGGACATGTGGCCTGTAGTTGAAGAAGTGTCATGATATCTCTCCATTGCCAAGAGATTCCGGAATAGTCCCCCATTCGGATCTCCGGGAGGGCACTGCCAAGGGGGAGGTTACCATGAGAAAAAGATTGAATAATCAACGAAAGGATAATGTTCTACGAGTCGGGGCGTGGAATGTCAGAAGCTTGAACGTGGTAGGGAAGCTAGAAAATCTGAAAAGGGAAATGCAAAGGCTCAATCTAGATATAGTAGGGGTCAGTGAAGTGAACTGGAAGGAAGACAAGGATTTCTGGTAAGATGAGTATCGGGTAATATCAACAGCAGCAGAAAATGGTATAACAGGTGTAGGATTAGTTATTAATAGGAAGGTACGGCAGAGGGTGTGTTACTGTGGACAGTTCAGTGACCGGGTTGTTCTAATCAGAATCGACAGCAGACCGACAACGATAGTTCAGGTATACATGTCGACGTCGCAAGCTGAAGATGAACAGATAGAGAAAGTGTATGAGGATATTGAAAGGGTAATGCAGTATGTAAAGGGGGACGAAAATCTAATAGTCATGGGCGACTGGAATGCAGTCGTAGGGGAAGGAGTAGAAGAAAACGTTACAGGAGAATATGGGCTTGGGACAAGGAATGAAAGAGGAGAAAGACTAATTGAGTTCTGTAACAAGTTTCAGCTAGTAATAGCGAATACCCTGTTCAAGAATCACAAGAGGAGAAGGTATACTTGGAAAAGGCCGGGAGATACGGGAAGATTTCAATTAGATTACATCATGGTCAGACAGAGATTCCGAAATCAGATACTGGATTGTAAGGCGTACCCAGGAACAGATATAGACTCAGATCACAATATAGTAGTGATGAAGAGTAGGCTGAAGTTCCAGACATTAGTCAGGAAGAATCAATACGCAAAGAAGTGGGATAGGAAGTTCTAAAGAATGACGAGATACGTTTGAAGTTCTCTAACGCTATAGATACAGCAATAAGGAATAGCGCAGTAGGCAGCACAGTTGAAGAGGAATGGACATCTCTAAAAACGGCCATCACAGAAGTTGGGAAGGAAAACATAGGTACAAAGAAGGTAGCTGCGAAGAAACCATGGGTAACAGAAGAAATACTTCAGATGATTGATGAAAGGAGGAAGAACAAACATGTTCCGGGAAAATCAGGAATACAGAAATACAAGTCGCTGAGGAATGAAATAAATAGGAAGTGCAGGGAAGCAAAGAAGAAATGGCTGCAGAAAAAATGTGAAAACATCGAAAAAGATATGATTGTCGGAAGGACAGACTCATCATACAGGAAAGTCAAAACAACCTGTGGTGATATTAAAAGCAACGGTGGTAACATTAAGAGTGCAACGGGAATTCCACTGTTAAGTGCAGAGGAGAGAGCAGATAGTTGGAAAGAATACATTGAAAGCCTCTATGAGGGTGAAGATTTGTCTGATGTGATAGAAGAAGAAACAGGAGTCGAGTTAGAAGAGATAGGAGATCCAGTATTGGAATCGGAATTTAAAAGAGCTTTAGAGGACTTACGGTCAAATAAGGCAGAAGGGATAGATAACATTCCATCAGAATTTCTAAAATCATTAGGGGAAGTGGCAACAAAACGACTATTCACGTTGGTGTGTAGAATATATGAGTCTGGCGACATACCATCTGACTTTCGGAAAAGCATCATCCACACAATTCCGAAGACGGAAAGAGCTGACAAGTGCGAGAATTATCGGACAATCAGCCTAACAGCTCATGCATCGAAACTGCTTACAAGAATAATATACAGAAGAATGGAAAAGAAAATTGAGAATGCGCTAGGTGACGATCAGTTTGGCTTTAGGAAAAGTAAAGGCACGAGAGAGGCAATTCTGACGTTACGTCTAATAATGGAAGCAAGACTAAAGAAAAATCAAGACACGTTCATAGGATTTGTCGACCTGGAAAAAGCGTTCGACAATATAAAATGGAGCAAGCTGTTCAAGATTCTTAAAAAAAGTAGGGGTAAGCTATAGGGAGAGACGGGTCATATACAATATGTACAACAACCAAGAGGGAATAATAAGAGTGGACGATCTTCAATCTGTACATCGAGGAAGCAATGATGGAAATAAAAGAAAGGTTCAGGAGTGGAATTAAAATACAAGGTGAAAGGATATCAATGATACGATTCGCTGATGACATTGCTATCCTGAGTGAAAGTGAAGAATAATTAAATGATCTGCTGAACGGAATGAACAGTCTAATGAGTACACAGTATGGTTTGAGAGTAAATCGGAGAAAGACGAAGGTAATGAGAAGTAGTAGAAATGAGAACAGCGAGAAACTTAACATCAGGATTGATGGTCACGAAGTCAATGAAGTTAAGGAATTCTGCTACCTAGGCAGTAAAATAACCAATGACGGACGGAGCAAGGAAGACATCAAAAGCAGACTCGCTATGGCAAAAAAGGCATTTCTGGCCAAGAGAAGTCTACTAATATCAAATACCGGCCTTAATTTGAGGAAGAAATTTCTGAGGATGTACGTCTGGAGTACAGCATTGTATGGTAGTGAAACATGGACTGTGGGAAAACCGGAACAGAAGAGAATCGAAGCATTTGAGATGTGGTGCTATAGACGAATGTTGAAAATTAGGTGGACTGATAAGGTAAGCAATGAGGAGGTTCTACGCAGAATCGGAGAGGAAAGGAATATGTGGAAAACACTGGTAAGGAGAAGGGACAGGATGATAGGACATCTGCTAAGACATGAGGGAATGACTTCCATGGTACTAGAGGGAGCTGTAGAGGGCAAAAACTGTAGAGGAAGACAGAGATTGGAATACGTCGAGCAAATAATTGACGACGAAGGTTGCAAGTGCTACTCTGAGATGAAGAGGTTAGCACAGGAAAGGAATTCGTGGTGGGCCGCATCAAACCAGTCAGTAGACTGATGACCCAAAAAAAAAGAGGTTGTCAGGACTAGATCTTTAGCTTACGGCAAATAATGGAGAAGTGTTATGAGTGGAACAGGGAACTGTATCTTTGCTGTATATACCCAGAAAAGGCATATGACCGGATTCCTAGGAGGAAGTTATTGTCAGTTCTACGAGATTATGGAATAGGGGGCAAACTTTTGCAAGCATTTGAGGGTCTTTACATGGATAGTCAGGCAGCAGTTAGAGTTGGCGGTAAATTGAGTTCATGGTTCAGAGTAGTTTCAGGGGTAAGACAAGGCTGCAACTTGTCTCCACTGTTGTTCATATTATTTATGGATCATATGTTGAAAACAATAGACTGGCTGGGTGAGATTAAGATATGTGAACACAAAATAAGTAGTCTTGCATATGCGGATGACTTAGTTGTGATGGCAGATTCGATTCAAAGTTTGCAAAGTAATATTTCAGAAATGTAAGGACTATGGTATGAAGATTAGCATCTCCAAAACGAAAGTAATGTCAGTGGGAAAGAAGTATAAACAAATTGAGTGCCAAATAGGAGGAACAAAGTTAGAATAGGTGGACGGTTTCAAGTACTTAGGATGCATATTCTCACAAGATGGCAACATAGTAAAAGACGTGGAAGCGAGGTGTAGCAAAGCCAATGTAGTGAGCGCTCAGCTACGATCTACTTTCTTCTGCAAGAAGGGATTCAGTACCAAGACTAAGTTATCTGTGCACCGTTCAATCTTTCGACCAACTTTGTTGTATGGGAGCGAAAGCTGGGTGGATTCAGGTTACCTTATCAACAAGGTTGAGGTTACGGATATGAAAGTAGCTAGGATGATTGCAGGTGCTAGTAGATGGGTACAATGGCAGGAGGGTGTCCACGATGAGGAAATCAAAGAAAAACTGGGAATGAACTCTATAGATGTAGCAGTCAGGGCGAACAGGTTTAGATGGTGGGGTCATGTTACACGCATGGGAGAAGCAAGGTTACCCAAGAGACTCATGGGTTCAGCGGTAGACGGTAGAAGGAGTCGGGGCAGACCAAGGAGAAGGTACCTGGATTCGGTTAAGAATGATTTTGAAGGAATAGGCTTAACATCAGAAGAGGCACCAATGTTAGTACTGAATAGGGGATCATGGAGGAGTTTTATAAGGGGGCTATGCTCCAGACTGAACGCTGAAAGGCATAATCAGTCTGAAATGATGATGATGATGATGATGATGATTTAAATATCGTTGATAACTATAGTCCGATTAAAATTACATGATAGCTTACACCTCACGCTTTGAGCTGGTTTCCTCCAATCAGAGCGCTCAGCATCACGCCCGAACTGTCACAATTGACATGCGTATGGCACCTTCATTTCGTATTTCATCACATATGATAACCACGTAGAAACAAATCACAAGCGGCTTGCAGTGAAACTGCGTAATTGACGGAAAGACATCGAGTAAAAAAGTGATTTCTTGCATTCCCCAAGGTAGTGGTATAAGCTCTTTGCTGTTCCTTATTTATAAAAACGATTTGGGAGACAATCTGAGCAGCCGTGATAGGTTGTTCGCAGATGACACTGTCGTTTGTTAACTAGTAAACAAGTTGCAAAACGATTTGGAAATCTGTATGGTACGAAAATTGACAATTGACACTAAATGACGAAAAATGTCAGGTCATTCATATGACTGCTGAAAGGAATCCCTTTAACTTCCGTTACACGGTAAATCAGCGAGATCTAAAGGCCGTAAATTCATCTAAATACCCAGTAATTACAATTACTAACAACTTAAAATTGGAAGGAACACATAGAAAATGTTGTAGGGAAGGCTAAAGAAAGACTGCGTTTTATTGGCAGGACACTTAGAAAATGTAACAGACCTACTAAGGAGACTGCCTACACTATGCTTGTCCGTCCTATTTTAGAATACTGTTGTGCGGTGTGGGATCCTTACCAGATACGACTGACGGAGTACATCGAAAAGTTCAAAGAAAGGCAGCACGTTTTGTATTATCGCGAAATATGAGAGAGAGTGTCACAGAAATAATACAGGATTTGGGCTGGACAACATTAAAAGAAAGGCGTTGTTCGTTGCGACGGAATCTTCTCACGAAATTACAATCACCAACTTTCTCCTCCGAATGCGAAAACATTTTGTTGACGCCGACCTACATGGGAAGAAACTATCACCATGATAAAACAAGGGAAATCAGAACACGGACGGAAAGATATAGGTGTTCGTTCTTTCCGCTCCCTAGAATTGTGAAGGTGGTTACAGACACACACACACACACACACACACACACACACACACACACACACACACACACACACACACACCGATGCTAATGAAATAAAACGTTTCATACACTACTGGTTTGTTACGTAAAAAACTTTACATTTAAGTTATTATAATCACGGAAATTAACTTACGTTAGAAAATCTTCGACAATGCGTGAAGCCGAATATTTGAAGGCTGCAATTCATCGTTGCGACAGGGCCATCATAGTTGTAAATACAGCTGCTCTATCCAGCGTTGTGGAATAACGCAACATTTAGCGTATTAATCCCACTTGTAGAAGGTTGTAAGCTGAATCTTGTCAAATGTTGCAATTTTTTAATTTGTAAGTCTAATTAAAAGAGTTTGATTAATATTTTTATTCAATTAATTGCTTTAAATTTGTTTCTGACACTGTAATTGTTTTAAATTTGTTTCTAATAGTTTCCGCTTCATATTCGTCATCGTATTGGCTTTTTTATTTGCTGCTATTTTTCTTTCGACCATTCTTTCTTCCGTTCATCTATTAGATGATTACCATTATTTACATAATTGTTTTTTCGTTTGGAATCTGCCTGTGTCGTCTATAAACTGTAACCAACTGTCAACGAGAACTGCTCATTGGTTAGTAACGCGGCAACTCGTATAGCCAGTGTAAGGATAGTTTCAGGTAACCAATGACAGCGAGAAATTGCACTTGGCATTTAACGCTGAAACTGAATTTTCTTCTGCTTCAGTTTTCTCGTAGAGCTTAGCATTAATTGCCGTGACCGTAACGAATGCCTCAAATTGTTAAGCGCCATTTTCTCGGACACTTTGCACATCACGAGGTTGTAGCTATCCACGAGTTTGAATTCAGGGCTAGAAAACGCCTCGTCTGCCGTAGTTTAGTCATTGGTCACTTAAAATGAGAGTCGACAGAGAATCTCGCATTTCCGATACACACGCATAAAAGCATTGTTATGTGGTGTTACTCGCCTGCCTGCTTCAGTGGCCGAGCGGTTCTAGGCGCTTCAGTCTGGAAGCGCGCGATCGCTACGGTCGCAGGTTCGAATCCTGCATCGGGCATGGACGTGTGTGATGTCCTTAGGTTAGTTAGGTTTAAGCAGTTCTAAGTTCTAGGGGACGGACGACCTCAGATGTGGTGTCCCGTAGTGGTCAGAGCCATTTGAACCATTCGTTACTTGGAATGCCTGTAGTATCGCAAGTCGGCGCCACCTGCTCGTGGGGAGGGAGGAGTGACCCAGCGCGGCGGCGACACGTGTGTTATTGACGGCGGGCGGACTTGTTGCGTGAGGCAGCAACCCGCAGCGCCGCGCGGGATGGCGTCGGGCGCCTATCGAGCGACGGGGGCGCTGCCTGCAGTAACGCTGCCTGCAGTAACGCGATCTGCAGCCACTACGCTGCCGCGCGCCGCGTGGTGAAACTGCGCCTGCAAATATAGGACTCCAGAAATACGGCTGGCTTCACCCTGCCTGCCCGCCCGTGGCGACCGAGGCCGGCTCCGTGACAGACCAGTCTCCGTGCGTCCAGCTTTACACGGGTGTCCACAGTGCGGAACATAACATACAGGGTGTCACAAAAAGGTACGGCCAAACTTTCGGGAAACATTCCTCACACACAAAGAAAGAAAATATGTTATGTGGGCATGTGTCCGGAAACGCTTACTTTACATGTTAGAGCTCATTCTATTACTTCTCTTCAAATCACATTAATCATGTCATGGAAACACACAGGAACAGAACGTACCAGCGTGACTTCAAACACTTTGTTACAGGAAATGTTCAAAATGTCCTCCGTTAGCGAGGATACATGCATCCACCCTCCGTCGCACGGAATCCCTGATGCGCTAATGCAGCCCTGGAGAATGGCGTATTGTATCACAGCCGTCCACAATACGAGCACGAAGAGTCTCTAGAGTTTTCAAATGCCCCCATAAATGAAAGTCAAGAGGGTTGAGGTCAGGAGAGCGTGGAGGCCATGGAATTGGTCCGCCTCTACCAATCCATCGGTCACCGAATCTGTTGTTGAGAAGCGTACGAACACTTCGACTGAAATGTGCAGGAGCTCCATCGTGCATGAACCACAAGTTGTGTCGTACTTGTAAAGGCACATGTTCTAGCAGTACAGGTAGAGTATCCCGTATGAAATCATGATAACTTGCTCCATTGAGCGTAGGTGGAAGAACTTGGGGCCCAATCAAGACATCACCAACAATGCTTGCCCAAACGTTCACAGAAAATCTGTGTTGATGACGTGATTGCACAATTGCGTGCGGATTCTCGTCAGCCCACGCATGTTGATTGTGAAAATTTACAATTTGATCACGTTGGAATGAAGCCTCATCCGTAAAGAGAACATTTGCACTGAAATGAGGATTGACACATTGTTGGATGAACCATTCGCACAAGTGTACCCGTGGAGGCCAATCAACTGCTGATAGTGCCTGCACACGCTGTACATGGTTCGTAAACAACTGGTTCTTCCGTAGCACTCTCCATACAGTGACGTGGTCAACGTTACCTTGTACAGCAGCAACTTCTCTGACGCTGACATTTGGGTTATCGTCAACTGCACGAAGAATTGCCTCGTGCAGGTGTCCTCGTCTTTCTAGGTCTTCCCCAGTCGCGAGTCATAGGCTGGAATGTTCCGTGTTCCCTAAGACGCCGATCAATTGCTTCCAACGTCTTCCTGTCGGGACACCTTCGTTCTGGAAATCTGTCTCGATACAAACGTACCGCGCCACGGCTATTCCCCCGTGCTAATCCATACATCAAATGGGCACCTGCCAACTCCGCATTTCTAAACATTGCACTGACTGCAAAACCACGTTCGTGATGAACACTAACCTGTTGATGCTACGTACTGATGTGCTTGATGCTAGTACTGTAGAGCAATGAGTCGCATGTCAACACGAGCACCGAAGTCAATATTACCTTCCTTCAATTGGGCCAACTGGCGGTGAATCGAGGAAGTACAGTACATATTGACGAAAATAAAATGAGTTCTAACATGGAAATTAAGCGTTTCCGGACACATGTCCACACAACATCTTTTCTTTATTTGTGTGTGAGGAATGTTTCCTGAAAGTTTGGCCGTACCTTTTTGTAACACCCTGTATACTCGTGTACATTTACACTGCGGTTACAAAAGCCATGCAATAGTGATGTACACCTATACAGACGACTACAGTATCACATGCACTACGTACCGGGTGATAAAAATTCAGTATAAATTTGAATACTTAATAAACGTCGGAATACTGTAGATAGAGAGGAAAAAATTGACACACATGCTAGGAATGACATGGGGTTTTATTAGAACAAAAAAAAACAAGGTTCACAAAATGTCCGACAGATGGCTCTGGACAGCAAAACGTCAGTGACTGTGCATGACAATCGTGTATAAAAGGAGCTGTAATGAGAGAATCAGATGCGTCAGCAGTCACAGCATGTTGAAGTTACCTGAAAAGGCGCTTTTAGTGAAGCTGTATTATCACAATGGGCAATGTGCTAGTTCAGCGTTACGATCCTATCGCCATAGGAAAGGGATTCGAACGGCTAAAGGTCCGTTGACAAATGCAGCTGTGGCGTGAATGATTTCGAAGTTCGAAGCCACGGATTGTTTAGACGATAGACCCCATAGTAGCCGACCGAGCACCAGATGGGATTGACGGAGGACATCGAAAGGGTGCAAAAAAGGTCAGCTCGTTTTGTATTATCACGTAATAGAGGGGAGAGTGTGGCAGATATGATACGCGAGTTGGGATGGAAGTCATTAAAGCAAAGACGTTTTTCGTCGCGGCGAGATCTATTTACGAAATTTCAGTCACCAACTTTTTTCTTCCGAATGCGAAAATATTTTGTTGAGCCCAATCTACATAGGTAGGAATGATCATCAAAATGAAATAAGAGAAATCAGAGCTCGAACAGAAAGGTTTAGGTGTTCGTTTTTCCCGCGCGCTATTCCGGAGTGGAATGATAGAGAAATAGTATGATCGTGGTTCGATGAACCCTCTGCCAAGCACTTAAATGTGAATTGCAGAGTAATCATGTAGATTTAGAACAGGAGACAATTATTTGGTTTCGAAAAAGCTATACGGTTTTTTGGGGGGAGGGGAGGAAGAAGAGCCTAACGGTACTGAACTCGAAATACTGTCCCAAGGCGTCTGCACAGGCATTGTAGAAGACGATGAAGGCGAAGGGTAAGTGAAGCACAGCACAACATCACAGACTGTCAAATGACAGCAAGAAAGGGCCCTTTCTTACGTTGTCAGGAGGTTGCCCTTCAGTACAAATGCAAATACCGAAGTTCTGATAATACATCTTGAGCGAACACCTGTAACATTATAGAACTTAATCACAATAGAAAACCAGCCATGTACAAGAAGTACAAAGAGCCAAAACAGATTTACCTAAGTCAGCTAAAACTGTACATTATACTCTTTTTGCCCTACTGGAAAGAAATGGATCAGATAGCAAAACTGTCTCTAGATTACGACAAATGCTATGGTCTATCTCATTTGTGATGTACGTGGCGTTGCACCCGCCGTCTCGTTGGCTCTAAGTTCCTAGAGATGCGTGGTCCACACAGCTTGTACTTTAGCAGTTGTAAACGACAACACAGAGAAACCTTTTTAGCGGCTTGGAGAAATTTTAGGGTAAACATTGGCTGCAAATTTTTAATATCATACGTGTTTTTAGTGGTTATCTGAACTCCCTCCAAGCTGCACGGAATATGTTTGATGAGCCGGGCGGGTGGCCGAGCGGTTCTAGGCGCTACAGTCTGGAACCGCGCGACCGCTACGGTCGCAGGTTCGAATCCTGCCACGGGCATGTTTGTGTGTGATGTCCTTAGGTTAGTTAGGTTTAAGTAGTGGACTGATGACCTCAGAAGTTAAGTTCCATAGTGCTCAGAGCCAATATGTTTGATGAATTCATAATGAGCTGTTTTCTGTAAATCTGTTAAAAAGTGTTACACACACACACACACACACACACACACACACACACACACACACACAGACGCGCGCGCGCGCGCGAGAGAGAGAGAGAGAGAGAGAGAGAGAGAGAGAGAGAAAAGTACAAATAGAGTTGGTAGGTGTTGAAATAGACAGTGGAACATACAGCAGGTCTCACAAATTTATGAGATGTTCTATGTCTAGTTGCATTTCCTTGATGGTATATTTGATGTAGTGTTATATTGTCTATCATTTGCTGCTACGCTAAACTGCAGCATTACAACGGTCACGGCATTTTTAATAGTTCTTTCAGTCACTGGGAAGGAACGGCCGTTCGTGTGTTAGTTTCCGCAGAGACAAATATGAGGGAAAGGCATTAGGAGATTTGAGTAAGTGCTGAGAAACTTAATACCAGCGTGCAGTCTACAATAGGATTATTAAGAAGCTTTATACGGGTCAGCATTTCGAGCTTGCATCCGGCTGAGCACGGTTCTTAATACGCGACTCAGAAAACCAGTATCTCTAGTTCTGTAATCAGATATCTAAAAACTGCACACACTATATCTCGGTGTTCTTATGACGATCATGCGAAAATACTACTCGTCGCAAGGCTTTCAAATCGTGTGAAGCTGAACGAAACCCTCCTGTACTAGCCGTTGTACCACGAAACCAATACCGGACCTTCCGGGGCAGTGGTTAAAACACTGGACACGCTTCGTGAATGACTGGGACCTAATTTTCCTATGATCACCCAGAATTTAGTTTTCGTTCCTTTCTCGTAATCGTTTGAAGCGAAGACTGGGTTGTTTCCTCCGAAAAGAAGAAAATCCTTTTCCATCCTTATCCTATTCGAGTTTGTGCATCCTCTATACTAGCCTTGTCGCCAGCTATAACATTAAACCGTAATCGTTGGTTTCTTTAGAATAATCACCCAGGACTCACTGAAAAGTTAGTATTAGTAAAATATACCATCCATGCGGGAAAATTTTCTCACTGAAAGCAATTGTCTCAAAATGTGGAATAACAGCATGGTCTCTTTGCAAGTGAATGTCCTCTACCTGTTCATAGTTCTGCAGAGATTCTCTGAACAAGAACCATATTCTTTCATTACTGCAGAAACTTTTTCACTTCTCCATGAACGAATAGTGAATATAATTGCGATTCACACTGTAGGTTACTTTGAGTAGCAATCCAGTTGATGTAGTGCCATGTAAACAGAGAAGTATCGTTGATTGTCTATACATTTGGATTCTTTCTGTTGCTGAGAACGACCAAAGTAGAAGGAGTGCTGCACCACTGCACACTACCTACCTGTGAGTAAATTGTCGCTTATTCCACTGGAACACGTGAGGCAATACTGATCTTACGACTTATCTTACAAGAAAGATTAAGAAAAGGCAAACCTACGTTTTTAGCATTTGTAGACTTAGAGAAAGCTTTTGACAATGTTGATTGGAATGCTCTCTTTCAAATGCTAAAGGTGGCAGGGGTAAAATACAGGGAGGGAAAGGCTATTTACAATTTGTACAGAAACCAGATGGCAGTTATAAGAGTCGAGGGACATGAAAGGGAAGCAGTGGTCGGGAAGGGAGTGAGACAGGGTTGTAGTCTCTCCCCGATGTTATTCAATCTGTATATTGAGCAAGCAGTAAAGGAAACAAAAGAAAAATTCGGAGTAGGTATTAAAATCCATGGAGAAGAAATAAAAACTTTGAGGTTCGCCGATGACAATGAAATTCTGTCAGAGACAGCAAATGACTTGGAAGAGAAGTTGAATGGAATGGATAGCGTCTTCAAAGGAGGATATAAGATGAACATAAAAAAAAGCAAAACGAGGATAATGGAATGTAGTCGAATTAAGTCGGGTGATGCTGAGGGAATTAGATTAGGAAATGAGACACTTAAAGTAGTAAAGGAGTTTTGCTATTTGGGGAGCAAAATAACTGATGATGGTCGAAGTAGAGAGAATATAAAATGTAGACTGGCAATGGCAAGGAAAGCGTTTCTGAAGAAGAGAAATTTGTTAACATCGAGTATAGATTTAAGTGTCAGGAAGTCATTTCTGAAAGTATTTGTATGGAGTGTAGCCATGTATGGAAGTGAAACATGGACGATAAATGGTTCAAATGGATCTGAGCACTATGAAACTTAACATCTGTGGTCATCAGTCCCCTAGAACGTAGAACTACTTAAACCTAACTAACCTAAGGACATCACACACATCCATGCCCGAGGCAGGATTCGAACCTGCGGCCCTAGCAGTCACGCGGTTCCGGACTGACCGCCTTAACCGCGAGACCACCGCGGCCGGCGGACGATAAATAGTTTGGACAAGAGGAGAATAGAAGCTTTCGAAATGTGGTGCTACAGATGAATGCTGAAGATTAGATGGGTAGATCACATAACTAATGAGGAAGTATTGAATAGGATTGGGGAGAAGAGAAGTTTGTGGCAGAACTAGACCAGAAGAAGGGATCGGTTGGTAGGACATGTTCTGAGACATCAAGGGATCACCAATTTAGTATTGGAGGGCAGCGTGTAGGGTAAAAATCGTAGAGGGAGACCAAGAAATGAATACACTAAGCACATTCAGTAGGATGTAGGGTGTAGTAAGTACTGGGAGATGAAGATGCTTGCACAGGATAGAGTAGCATGGAGAGCTGCATCAAACCAGTCTCAGGACTGAAGACCACAACAACAACATATTCCTAGTGCGTATTGGATTCGATGAGGTCACTTTTGAGAAGCAAATACGAATAATTTGCCACAGATAGCTTTAATGTTTTTGCAGTGTGCGCCGCGTATAATCTACCACACGAGAAATCGATTACCGTAGTTGAGGGAATCTAATTTCCCGTCCATGTGTCCCGACGTTAACATTCAGGAAGCTTAGATGTGTGTTTGTATTTAAAATAAAGCGTGTACGTTTTGAAGAAGACACAGATACCGCAGTAACGTTTCTTCGTGCGACCAGTAACGCTGGGGGAGCTACTGGCTCAGCGTTCTTCTGTATCAATAGAAAGGAAGCAGCCGAGGATAATTGCGACGCTCCCCTAACGTTGCGTAGCAGCGCCTCGTGCATTAAAAACTCTCGCAAAACTGTGCAGCATAAAAGTTTTAATCGCCATTGAGTCGGGATAGCAGTTGACTGGAAGATCCAAAGAGTAGCTTTTACTGCATAATTGAAAACTTCATGAACGCGCTGTGATTAAGTCCCTTTTCAACGACATACATTTGGAATTGCAACTGTGAATAGCCTTCCTTACTGTTCAAATTTGTCAATACACGCGTGCTGCGCCTGCTAAATGCTTCCTATTTTGTAGAGAGAGAGAGAGAGAGAGAGAGATTTGCTTGACTATTGTGTGCGAGTTGTGTCAACCGCTGTTCAGAGACGAGGAAAGGAGTAAATTGAAGTGTATTTGTTCGGACGTCGGTGACAGACTGCCTTCATCAGTACTCATTACTTTTAAAATAATATACTCAGTTTTCAAGAAGGACGTAATGATTCTAATCCAAAACAAGGCAGATCCTGACATTTGTGAATATTATTGAACCATCACTTTAGTAACTCATGGTTGCGAAATACTATAAAGAAATATTTACAGAAGCAGGGAAAGCCTGATGGAAGTCTAACAGCGGACGATTTTTTTGAGTTCTGGAGAAATGTAGGAACACGCGAGGCAGTACAGCCCCTACGACTTGGCGTAGAAAATAGACTGAATAAAGGTAAACCTATATTTATGTCATTTGTAAATTTAGAGAAAACTTTTGATTTTGTGACTGGATCACAATGAAATTCTAAACGTAGCATGGATGTATTACAAGTAGCGAAAGGTTGTATACAGTTTGGACAGAAATTAAACTGCCGATATAAGACTCGAGGGAGATGAAAGGAAAGCAGCAGTTGAGGAAGGACTAACGCAGCTTGTAGCCTATCAACAATGTTATTCAGTCTGTACGTTGAGCAATAAGTAAAGCCACTAAAGGGGAAATTGGAAAAAGGAATTAAAGTTCAAGGAGAAGAAATAAAATTTTTGTGGTTTTGCTGATGACCGTACAGTTCTGTGAGAGAAGGCAAGGGTACTGGAAGAGCGGTTGAAAGAAATGGATAGTGTCTTGAAAAGAGGCTATAAGATGAACACCAACAAAAATAAAAAAAAAGTAAATGAGATGTTGAATTTAAATAAGTCGATGCTGAGGGATTAGATTAGGAAATGAGACACCGCAAGCAGTTGAAGAGTTTTGCTATTTAGGCAACAAGATAATTGACAGTGGCCGAAGTTGAGAGGAGGTACACAGTGCGTTCCAGATCTGTCAGCACTGTGGCTATGAAAAACAAAAGTCATGTATTATGTTCACACAAAATCACTGCATTTATCCAAAATAGGTTACCTCTGAATCACTACACAGATGAAATCGTTTGAAAAGTGTTTTTTTTAACAATCAGTGTACTCCTGTTTTAAAACTACACTCCTGGAAATTGAAATAAGAACACCGTGAATTCATTGTCCCAGGAAGGGGAAACTTTATTGACACATTCCTGGGGTGAGATACATCACATCATCACACTGACAGTACCACAGGCACATAGACACAGGCAACAGAGCATGCACAATGTCGGCACTAGTACAGTGTATATCCACCTTTCGCAGCAATGCAGGCTGCTATTATCCCATGGAGACGATCGTAGAGATGCTGGATGTAGTCCTGTGGAACGGCTTGCCTTGCCATTTCCACCTGGCGCCTCAGTTGGACCAGCGTTCGAGCTGGACGTGCAGACCGCGTGAGACGACGCTTCATCCAGTCCCAAACATGCTCAATGGGGGACAGATCCGGAGATCTTGCTGGCCAGGGTAGTTGACTTACACCTTCTAGAGCACGTTGGATGGCACGGGATACGTGCGGACGTGCATTGTCCTGTTGGAACAGCAAGTTCCCTTGCCGGTCTAGGAATGGTAGAACGATGGGTTCGATGACGGTTTGGATGCACCGTGCACTATTCAGCGTCCCCTCGACGATCACCAGAGATGTACGGCCAGTGTAGGAGATCGATCCCCACACCATGAAGCCGGGTGTTGGCCCTGTGTGCCTCGGTCGTATGTAGTCCTGATGGTGGCGCTCACCTGCACGACGCCAAACACGCATACGACCATCATTGGCACCAAGGCAGAAGCGACTCTCATCGCTGAAGACTACACGTCTCCATTCGTCCCTCCATTGACGCCTGTCGCGACACCACTGGAGGCGGGCTGCACGATGTTGGGGCGTGAGCGGAAGACGGCCTAACGGTGTGCGGGACCGTAGCCCAGCTTCATGGAGACGGTTGCGAATGGTCCTCGCCGATACCCCAGGAGCAACAGTGTCCCTAATTTGCTGGGAAGTGGCGGTGCGGTCCCCTACGACACTGCGTAGGATCCTATGGTCTTGGCGTGCATCCGTGCGTCGCTGCGGTCCAGTTCCAGGTCGACGGGCACGTGCACCTTCCGCCGACCACTGGCGACAACATCGATGTACTGTGGAGACCTCACGCCCCACGTGTTGAGCAATTTGGCGGTACGTCCACCCGGCCTCCCGCATGCCCACTATACGCCCTCGCTCAAAGTCCGTCAACTGCACATACGGTTCAGGTCCACGCTGTCGCGGCATGCTACCAGTGTTAAAGACTGCGATGGAGCTCCGTATGCCACGGCAAACTGGCTGACACTGACGGTGGCGGTGCACAAATGCTGCGCAGCTAGCGCCATTCGACGGCCAACACCGCGGTTCCTGGTGTGTCCGCTGTGCCGTGCGTGTGATCATTGCTTGTACAGCCCTCTCGCAGTGTCCGGAGCAAGTATGGTGGGTCTGACACACCGGTGTCAATGTGTTCTTTTTTCCATTTCCAGGAGTGTACATTTAGTACCGCAGTACAGTTTTCTTGGATATCCTTAATTATGTGGTAACGGAGTCATTTCATTGCCGGCTTCAATTTGGGGAACAACCAGAAGTCGGATGGGGCCAAATCCGACGTAGACGCCGGATGATGCAGAACTGTGATCCGTTTGCTGGCCAAGAAGCTGAGCATGATCTTTGCCTCGTGGACTTCCATTATGTTTCCTCCCATTTCCATCAACTTTATGATTCCGTCATTTCTAATGCGGTCTAGTCTTGCGGCTCCGGCACTGTCTCCAGTAATCCATCTCCATATAGAAGATAATTTTCTTCTCTCTTTCTTATTTTTCCAAATTTCTGGCCCATATGGATATATGTTTTCTACTTCTTTTTTTGTAAACAAATCTTTTTAGTTTTGTTTTTTATCTTATCATTCCATATGATTTGAGCTTTTGCCAGTGACACGTTTCTCTTGTTTTATCCTATTTTCAGTATCTTCTATGGTATTTAAAGTCGCAGGTATAGTCTCCTTAGATATTTAAAAGAACAACAAAATGTAATACTAAAATTCCCCGCATCCAAATAATGCTGTTTATCACTTCTCACTAACATGTGCCAGGTTTTGTTGTGTTTATTTTTACTACGCTACCACTTTTTTGTCGTATTCTTCAAACAGTTTTCTCAACACATATTAAAGACGTTGAGAAGTAATTACACTTCGATGGGAACGTCCGTGGAAGGTGATAAACTATATTATCCTACTGACGACGTGGTAATTGCTGGAAGATAACAACCATAATTATATCTTCCAGCAATTATCTCCTTGTCATCAGTGAACGGGAGTAATATAATTTATCATCTTCCGCGGGAATTTACTTCTCTATGTCTTTAATAGTTCTGCCAGGTAAGTACACTGTCGGAATCCTCAGTTAATTCAGAATTTCTCTGATAACACAATGCATCAACAATACAAGGCTCTACTTGCATTAACGTAGGATATTAAGACACCATTATTCCTCACGCTCAGGTACAATACTCCAATGACACTGTGTCAGACGCGTTTTTTAGGTGTGTAGATGTTAAGTGGACTGTTCACTCTGATTCAGTACGTTCTTCTCATAGTCTACGTAACCGCAAAATAAGTAGACTTCTAGAAAAGTTTACCAGTTACATGAAGCGGACGACCACAGACTTATCATTGTTATCATGACCCAGGGTTCACTTTCTTTTTTCAGAGATAGTGGTGGTGGGGGGAGGGGGCACTTTCTTACTTGCTCCGTCCTCCTCCACCTCCCCTCCCTCTCTCCCAAATACAGCTTGCCGTTACCTCACTGTTTACGTGACATAGACGTGTATGATTTGAAGAGTAATAACAGTAAAATACTCGTATTTGTAATATTTTAATACAATACTGATAAATTTGTTTAACTATGGTAAAGTATATAATCCGTTGACAGCAGTGAATAAGCACATCGGTTTAGCGTAAAGTCCAAGAAATAACAACTGAGAAAAATATAGTCTTTGTAAAGTGTACTTTCGACAAATCTAGTAGTGTACTATTCACGCAAGTTTACACTCGGAGCCGTGACTAATGGAAGCCAGCTTGGAGTACGCGAATAATAAATGTGTCACCCAATTAATGAACAGTTGTAATAGCGATACACTCTCGCAACTTTGGTTAGGTCATAATTAACATAATATAAAACCTAATTGTGCACACCCAGTTATCAGTATTTCACTGATAAGGGCCTCAAACACGGCCAACTGATTCGGCTCATATTTGAAAAGTCGCTTGTGTACGACCTAGTCCGCAGCTCGTGGTTTCGTGCGGTAGCGTTCTCGCTTCCCGCGCCCGGGTTCCCGGGTTCGATTCCCGGCGGGGTCAGGGATTTTCTCTGCCTCGTGATTACTGGGTGCTGTGTGATGTCCTTAGGTTAGTTAGGTTAAGTAGTTCTAAGTTCTAGGGGACTGATGACCATAGATGTTAAGTCCCATAGTGCTCAGAGCCATTTGAACCATTTTTTGTACGACCTAAAATGATAGACTTCAAGATATTTTGGCTCATACCAACTCCTCGCTCCCCTACTCCGTTTCTGATAGAACTATTCCTGAAGTTCAAGACGCACAATCCACTTTGAATTGGTGGGATTCATAGGCGACTGACAACTGGAGCATTTTTGATAAACATATGTGGAGTCCAGAAACGAAACTGTTTCGAATTCTGCTTGTGTACCCATAGATGTATGCTGGTAATGTTTTGTTCTGTTGTGAATTTTAGTATTACACGTCACGAATATTACTAGGTCGAGTTTCCCACTTCACTGACGCAAGTTACAACCCTCTGCCGTTAGAGGGCTCGTAACTGTAGTGTGTAACACGGTGGTACGTAACGTAACTACGCCGATGCGTGAAGAACATTGGCCTGTAATCCAGTTTCCTGCGTCCAGGTATGATGAGCACACTCACCTTTAGCATGACAATACCAGACAACTCATGAGCGCTGCGACACCTGCAACAATCCGATGCCTTCGGTTCGCTGTCATCGATCATCCTCCGTAGAGTCCCGTCTTAGCATTACCAGATTCTCATCTGTATCATCTTGGTATCGCTCTTGTGTTCGGTTCTAGGTAATCAAACAAAGAACACGTTTGGCGACAGAGTCTCTAGCGGGACGTCCGAATTGGCACTCTCAGCAGCCTGATTGACTTCAATGCTACTTAACTCGGGAACGGCGAACGTATCGAATTTTTTTCCTAACACTTATTTATCGGCACACCTTTTCAGACTGTTTGTGTCCGTCCTGTACATGTATTAGTGGAAATTCTTTGCCTATGCGTCCTTCCTTACTAACTTTCTGTGGTTTGCCGGTTCTACGTACGACTCCACGAACCGTATCGGATTAGTCATTAACAGCAATTATGGTCAGTCTATAATTGTGCACCGTTACCTGCGTGGAATGTAACTGGTCGGTGTGCAAAACAATCCATTTGAACTGGCGCTTATACAAGCAACGGGGAAGGTACCTTGTGTTCGATGAGACTTGTAAGTTTTAGATTACATTGCTGTAGTCCAGTCTTAGTCTTCTCGCTACTGTATTCTTTGGAAGTTAGTTATGAAATATGAAAATTGATATTATATACACTCATGTTTATAAATTAAGGATAATTGCAGAATGTGTTGCCACACAATGTGGCACTAAACAAAACTGGCGCTAATAGCATAGACACTTAGGGAACACACACGACACAGTCTGTAAGTCCACGGTATTGGTGACAAGTTGAGAAAACCGTCCCGAAACACATGTGCTAAAAACGCCGCTGTTTACTGCGCATGTACCCCGACATAAATATGGGATACGATAACCATGCACACATACACAGGCCGCACAACTGATTGGCATACTTTGGATCAGGTGGTCGAGCCTCTGCTGGGGTACAGCCTCCCATTCTGGCACCAGTGCCTGTCGAAGCTCCTGAGGTGTCCTAGGGGTTTGAAGTAGTGTACGGAGGGCATCCCAGTCATGCTCGATGAGGTTTAGGTCTGGAGAACAGGCAGGCCACTCCATTCGCCTGATATCTTCTGTTTCAAAGTACTCCTCCACGATGGTAGCTCGGTGGGGCCGTGCGTTAGCATCCATCAGGAGGGAGGTGGGACCCACTGCACCCCTGAAAAGGCGGTCATACTGGTGCAAAATGAGATTCCGATACACCTGACCTGTTACAGTGTCTCTGTCAAAGACATGCAGGGATTGTACGTGCACCAATCATAACCATATCCCACACCATCAAACCACGACCTCCATACAGGTCCCTTTCAAGGACATTAAGGGGTTGTTATCTGGTTCGTGGTTCACGCCAGATGAAAACTCGGTGAGAATCACTGTTCAGACTATACCTGGACTCGTCTGTGAACATAACCTGGGTCCACTGTTCCAATGACCATGTACTGTGTTCTTGACACCAGGCTTTACGGGCTCTCCTGTGACTAGGGGTCAGTGGAATGCATCTTGCAGGTATGCGGGCGAATAAACCGTCTGTTCAGTCGTCTGAAGACTGTGACTCTGGAGACAACTGTTCCAGTGGCTGCGGTAAGGTCCCGAGCAAGGCTACCTGCAGTACTCCGTGGTCGTTTGCAGACACTGATGGTGAGATATCGGTCTTCTTGTGGTGTTGTACACTGTGGACGTCCCGTACTGTAGCGCCTGGGCACATTTCCTGTCTTATGGAATCGTTGCCATGATCTTGAGATCGTGCCACGACCTGCTGTGTTTGACCAGCCTCCAGTCGCCCTAGTATTCTACCCCTCATAACGTCATCAATATGTGTTCTTTGAGCCATTTTCAACACACAGTCACCATTACCACGTCTGAAAACGTCTGCACACTTACTCGCTGCACTGTACTCTGACAGGCACCAACACACCTCAGGGTATGTGGACTGCTGCCAGCGCCACTGTACGACGATCGCTGGTCAAATGCATCAAATTGTCATACTCCGAGGTGATTTAAATGGTTCAAATGGCTCTGAGCACTATGGGACTTAACGTATATGGTCATCAGTCCCCTAGAACTTAGAACTACTTAAACCTAACTAAGGACACCACACAACACCCAGCCATCATGAGGCAGAGAAAATCTCTGACCCCGCCGGGAATCGAACCGGGGAACCCGGGCGTGGGAAGAGAGAACGCTACCGCACGATCACGAGATGCGGGCGGTGATTTAAACTCGCAAACCCACACCAGAGCGTTGTTTCACCATGTATCAGCATTATGCTTAATTTATGAGCATAAGTGTATAAAAATACACACACTTGTCCCTTTTCTTGTTCTGGATCATGACCCCACGACACTTCTGTCCTTGCTGGCAAGCCGAAAAGCGCCGCAGAATGCAGTTTACATGCGTCATTGTGGAGGAGCAGACTTCGGAAGGGCGGACAGTCGTCTCTGGCGGTAAGGCTTCGCTGCTTTACATAAGCGTCGGGCGGACCTGTTCCGTGTGCTTGCCGCTCCGTGAAGCGACCCGTGTTAGTTTACACCTGCCCACCGCCGCGCCTCTGGTGCCCGTCGCCCTCACCACTCTGGACGGTAATCAGGGGGAGCCGTAAACACCGGGTAAAGCTACGTTTTCATAGCTGCGTACAACGCGTACGAGACCGTGTTCCCCACTCACACAGTACAAACATGCCAGGCCGTTTAACACAGAGTCGCTGCGGGCGCTACCTGCGGGAAACGCCTGCGTGCTTCGGGAAGAGCCTGTCCGAAACGCAGCAGCGATTTGCTCGGTCGGAGGACCGGGAGAAGTCGAACTGAGAAGCAGGCAACTACTAGATGACAGGTGCAGTAATTTGTTTCGCGCTCAAGTAGCTCAAGAGTAGCTACGGTAATTCTTTCGGTCTACCTATTGAAGCATTCACCAAAAAGTCGACTGACAGCTTCTCAGCCTCAGAAGATGAGCAACTAATGGAATTAGTTCTCGAACTGAATATTTTTGTGGGATATGCTCGAAGCTTATTGAACAACCCAAATGAAAAATGAGTTAATTTGCGCAGAAATGGGAAGAAAAACGAATGCAACAAGGAGGTAGAAATGTATTCATTGTGTCCAATGTAATAAATTTGTAAATAGCTTTTGTATTGATAGTTTATTTACCCATAGTTACAATGAGTTGGATGTTATGAATGTAATCAAAACTATGAACGATGATACCCGAATACTGTTCCCAGTAATATACAGTCTTCCACACTGGCGCAGTGTTTAGCACACTGGACTCGCATTCGGGAGGACGGCGGTTCAACCCCGCGTCCGGCCATCCTGTTCAAAAAATGTTCAAATTTGTGTGAAATCTTATGGGACCTAACTGCTAAGGTCGTCAGTCTGTAAGCTTACACACTACTTAACCTAAATTATCCTAAGGACAAACACACGCACCCGTGCCCGAGGGAGGTGTCGAACCTCCGCCGGGACCAACCGCATAGTCCCTGACTGCAGCCGGCCATCCTGATTTAGGTTTTCCGTGATTTCCCTAAATCGCTCCAGGCAAATGCCAGGATAGTTCCTTTGAAAGGGCACGGCCGACTTCCTTCCCCGTCCTTCCCTTATCCGATGAGACTGATGACTTCGCTGTCTGGTCTCCTCCCCCAGAAAACCCAATACAAAATCCAATATTAACAGTTTTTTTTAGATGGAGCTCTGTATTGGCCTTCGCTCTCTAGCGCGCCTAGCAAAACGTTCCTCGCGTCACATTCCATCTCGCCTCGCGCGAACCGACCACACAATACACTGAGGCGACAAGCCACAAGATACCTCCTAATATCGTGTCGGACCTTCTTTTGCCAAGTGTAGTGTTGCAACTCGACGTGGCATGGACTCAACAAGACGTTGGAAGTCCACTGCTGAAATACTGAGCTGTTCAAATTGCTGTGAGCACTATGGGACTTAACATCTGAGGTCATCAGTCCCCTAGACTTAGAACTACTTAAACCTAACTAACCTAAGGGCATCACACACATCCATGCCCGAGGCAGGATTTGATCCTGCGACCCTAGCAGCAGCGCCTTTCTGGACTCAAGCTCCTAGAACGGCTCTGCCACAACGGCCGGCTAATCTGAGCTGTGCTGCGTCTGTAGCTGTCCATAAATGCGAATGTGTTGCCGGTGCAGGATGTTTTCCACGAACTGACCTCTTGATTATGTCCAGTAAATGTTCGATGAGATTGATGTCAGGCGACCTGAGTGGTCAAACCATTCGCTGACATTTTCCAGAATGTTCTTCAAACTAATCGCGAACAGTTGTGGCCCGGTGACGTGGCGCATGTCATCTATAAAAATTCCATCGTTGTTTGGGAACTTAAAGTCCATGAATGGCTGCAAATGGTTTCCAAGTAGCCCGAGCATAACTGTTTCCAGCCAATGATCGGTTCAGTTGGATCAGAGGATCCTGTCAGTTCCGTGTAAACACAGCCCACACCATTCTGGAGCCAACACCAACTTGACCAATGCCTTGTCAGCAACTTGGATCATTGGCTCCGTGGGAGCTGCGTCCAAGCGATGTGGCCACGAACACAGGAGATGCGCTGCAGCCGATGTCGTGCTGTTAGCAAAGGCTCAAATGGTTCAAATGGCTCTGAGCACTATGGGTCTTAACATCTGAGCTCATCAGTCTCCTTGAACTTAGAACTGCTTAAACCTAACTAACCTAAGGACATCACACACACCCATGCCCGAGGCAGGATTCGAACCTGCGACCGTAGCGGTCGCGCGGTTCCAGACTGAAGCGCCTATAACTGATCGGCCACACTGAGAGGAGTTAGCAAAGGCACTCGCGTCGGTCGTCTGCTGCCGTAGACCATTAACGCCAAATTTCCCCGCACTGTTCTGACGGATATGTTCGTCGTACGTCCCACACTGATTTCTGCGGTTATTTCATGCAGCGTTGGTTGTCTGTTAGCACTGTCACTTCTACGTAAACGCCGCTATTGAGGAAACGATCCACATTGGCAATGAACTCGTCGTCGTCCTGGAAAGTGCCAGCCGCGTAATTGTGTCTTCATCTGAGTAAATGCGAAGAAGTCAATGGGTACCAAGCCAGAAGGGCCCCGGGATGAGTCAAAATTTGACATATCAAAAAATGGCTGCATGTGTAACTGTGTCCTGTTGCAGAATGTGCTTGGCCATTTCGTGGTGCTGAGACACCTCTTTGGATAGCTTTCACCTACGGTTCGTCCTGACAGCCCCCTGTAATGTCTTCAGGAGAATTTGGTCTGCTCGTGTGACAGTTTGCCCCTTAAGAGCATTATTTTTGCATCACTCGACAGCAGTCCAAAAAAACAGTTAGCATCACTTTGTGTGATGATGACTGGGTCTTCGCCCTTTTCGACACTGTGGACCTTTATGTGTCCTCTTTTTGCTTCCCCCCCCCCCCCCCCCCTCCTTTCTGCGCCATACAGACTTTTTTTATCACATTGAAGGCAGCGTTTCCCGACTGAGTTTTCGAAATACCTTATGCCGTACATAAAAATTCTCCAAAATTTTACAATTTCGGCAACTTCTCCAAAAATATCTTAAACCCAGCTACTGTTTTAAACTATTATTTATTATCAACTTTGTCAGCTTGAAGAGTTGGTATTAAATGTTCAGGATCATAAAATTTGTCATACATATCAAAAAATGATGGTTCATAACTAAAATTTTTAATTTTTAAATGATAACCTGCTTTTTTAAAATTCTTCTGTTGATTTAGCCTCAGCGCGGCACCTACAACACACTTCGCAGCTCGACACCCTCTATCCACTACCGTGTTGTGAACACATAAAAACCACTCCTGTGTTTTCTACTTTCACCTCCTGAACGGTCTTAACCGCCGATCTTCCATTACCTTAGATTTAATTATAACAGATCATATCAATACCGAAACGTTTTCCAGAGATACTCAATATTTGACGTCTCCTTAGAAAGCGATACGACAACTAAACTCGATAGATGTCCCAAACGGTCGAAGCTGGTCATTTACACGTCATAGTAATGCCACGGTGAAGTTCATCGTGGTGAGCCGGACATCTTCCATAAAAGTTAAGTCCAACGATTACTCTGAAGAGAGACTGACAGATAGTTAATATCTAGAAAACTTAAATATGTGTCGTTTGATCTAAAATATTAGAGATGGCATTAGTAGCAAGGCTAGACAGATAAAATACGTCCGCAGTTTCTCTGGTACCGAAATTTTCTTCACCAAAAATTTCTTCATTTTCCATTTTCCCAAAGACCACACAAAAACATTTCTCCAAAACTGCTAAAAATAAAACCCAATTTGCAGCCGCCGACAGGAAGCGCTGCGGATAGGAACCACTCTGTGATGTCGCATTGCTATCTTACAATTCCACCAGATCAGCAAGGATTGTTGCAGCTCTGTCCTTCAGATGCAGAAAATTACGGCACGGTACTCCACTTTACCAACGAGATGCGCCATTTTGATATGGTTCTTCTACTGGCGTGTTACGATACAGTGGCGCGGGATTTCACCGTGCATCGGCACTGGAACCATGTATTCCCGAATATTATGTCACTTTAGTTTTTCGAGGTGATAATTAAAGCTTTTTTACTACTTCTCGTTGTGGTAAAAGATGTATATCGCTGTATTAAAAACACTCGTTGCATCGAACTGAACAAAACTGTATTTTGTACATTTCGATGTATTCGATACATCGCTGTTCTTTTCATTCTTTGCATCGACTGGGCGTACATACACACTTTTATTTATTTTGTTACATTTGTTGCCTTCTGGGAGCGCAAGGCACACGGCACATGGACATTCGTTCGTTTCGTGAATTTGAATTTAATATCGCTTTATCCGAGTAGGTTTAACCAAAGCGAATGTGTCGTCTGTTGTTACCGATAATGCAGCCATGTTCACAGCAGGTAAGTTAGAATTGCGTAATCGCCGTAGCGGAGTCCAGCAGGGACTCAAACGGTCACTGAGCCACACACAATCAGCTTTCTGTCAGAAGAACCACATTTCTATCTCGCTCACATCTTGAATTTTATGGCTCAGGGCATAATCGCATGCAGTGGAAGGCAAAACATTATTTCTAAAATTAAACCAACAGTAACATGGTTTAAACAGAGTTGCACTGTTAGTGACGAATTGCCCAAAAGTTCCACTGTTACGACAAAATTAGTATAATGGGTGCCCACTCATTGGAACATTACTTACTGTATGGTACAAAGATTTTTAGATCTGCGGATTGCATTAAATGACATTCTTTTCCTTCAGACCAATGCTCCTTCAATGCTCCGTGGATCAGAAAATGCTTGTGACATATTGCGATCTCAGAGGCTGGTACAAAAGAAATTTCTGGTGACAAATATCGCACGTATAGGAAAATGATGCCCTTAGTCCGTGCAAGTTTTCAAAAATTGCGTCACCTGTCAGTGAAAAACCCGTGGCGAAAGAGTTGCAGAAAGTTGCTCTCAGTGAAATAACCAGAAGCATGAGTTCCATAGCTCCTGTGACTGCTATTCCATTGTAAACATTTTAGATCCCGCTTCAAAAGAAAACACCTAAACGATGCAGTAGCTTGTGCGAGTGCTGTAGCAAAAATTAATAAATTCATGGAGACTGACTGGAGTTGATTTGAAGATACTGAATCCGACTCTTGACATCTGTGATAAAAATGGAGATGTATTTTCACTATACAGTTATCATCAGCAAACTTATCGAAAGAATAACTAATCTGAAGATGAACTTTAAATTTATCCGAGAACTTCTCTTGGAAGACCAAACGAAAATCAGTTGGAAATTCGATAAATTTATAAAATACAATGACTAAAATTTTATAAAATCTCAATTAAATATTTGACAATAGTCGACACATGTGTTCCATCTAAGAGGCTAATTTCACAGATGGTTTTGAATAGACAACGAAATCGATTGACGGCCAAGCAATTCAGTGTAATTTTGTTTTTGAAAAGCATAGAAAAGAAATACTGGGATTTTTGCGGTAACTGTCTTGCTACATTCTAGTAAAAGATTTTGGACACCATGAAAACATCTATTTTCTTTTAGTTGTATCGGTATTCAGTTTAAAAAAAGAGAGAGAAGTCTATCTACTGGGGAAAAAATCGATGTGTTTCTCGATAGATCATTATTACATCGATCCCACCATGCCATGCATTACATCGAAAAAAATCGATTTTTTTAATGTCCACCTTAAACCCTCGTGTGGTTTGATGGAAAGGGAGCTGTTGTTAACCATGATAAATGTTTTGTTTCGCTTTATACGAAAGAAACTGTGATGTTACATTAGTATTTTGTCATGAATACAGTGTCATTTCATGTTGAACGTTTTCGTGTTAGAAAGTGACTGCTATTTCTTTATCTTACTAAACACTAAAAATGATAGACCGCTTTTTGATCTTGGAAGAAAATAACCTAAATACGTTAAGGCGTGTACTCGAGTACAGCGCGCTGGCAACAGTGGCTGTGCCCACGCCAGACAACCTGTCCCAACTACGGAAGAGTTATGCAGCGAGTGCCCTTCTCTTTGCGTCATCGCCCGCCATGTCGGCTCACGTCATAGCCGGCAGTGTCATAGTGATGACGTACCGCTCTCCCTTACCCATTGCTTTCTGCGAAACAGCCTAACCGCATGAAGTCAGCCCAGTTATTCGGCTGGGATCTGGAAGCAAAAGCGTCGGTGGCGGAAACATCTCTAGTTTCTAGCCTTCGGGTACATTTTCCTCCCCAGTTTAACTTCCCTCCTTGATGGCAATCACACCAAACGGACAGCGACGGTAATGATTTTTGTGTCTGACGTCCGAGGTGGACGGGGGGGGGGGGGGGGGGGGGCGTGGGTACGCTCCGCCCTTTACTGTAACTTGGTTGGTTGTAGCAGAAGATCCAGTTGTGATCTTTCCGGTCCATGTTCATTGCCTTTTTACCGGTTCGTTTTGTCCGATACAGTCGAATCCTAGAATATTACTCTGATCTTCGTCATCTTGTCTTCGGGGCCCCTATGAAAGTGAGACGCCGGCGGTTGTAGTATATTGCGCTTCCTCACATAATAATGTTTCTTCAACCTTTTTTGCCTCCAAACTATATTCCTGTCCCGGTATAATTTCCTTCAGTCTTCAAGCGCCTGCCAATTCACATGTCACAGCATTTCCGCGACGCTCTCCTGTGAGTAAAAAGTAACCTGTGACCATGTTGTGCCTTTGAATATGTTCAACTCCCCTGCTAGTCCTACGTGTCGTACACTTGAGCGATACTTCAATATGACACCTACAAGTGATTTGAAAGCAGTCTTTCTTCTAGACCTCAGTTTCCTAGTATCCTGCCAGTGAATCGAAGACTGCTGCATACGTTACTTAGGATTGAGTGATCATTCCACTTCACATGCCTACAAAATGTTACACCCAGGTATTTCTATGAACTGACTGTTTTCAATTGTGACTCATTGATATTGTCTCTATCGGAAGATATTATTCTGCGTTTTGGGAAGTGCAAAGTTTTACATACTTGTATTGCACTTTGGTGGATATGATACACGTGACGTATGCAGGCCAGTGATGTCATTACAATGCTGTAGGATCGTCACTTGGTTGTCTGGTTGTTACAGAAGAGACCATGAATCCCAGGAACTGCATATACACTCCTGGAAATGGAAAAAAGAACACATTGACACCGGTGTGTCAGACCCACCATACTTGCTCCGGACACTGCGAGAGGGCTGTACAAGCAATGATCACACGCACGGCACAGCGGACACACCAGGAACCGCGGTGTTGGCCATCGAATGGCGCTAGCTGCGCAGCATTTGTGCACCGCCGCCGTCAGTGTCAGCCAGTTTGCCGTGGCATACGGAGCTCCATCGCAGTCTTTAACACTGGTAGTATGCCGCGACAGCGTGGACGTGAACCGTATGTGCAGCTGACGGACTTTGAGCGAGGGCGTATAGTGGGCATGCGGGAGGCCGGGTGGACGTACCGCCGAATTGCTCAACACGTGGGGCGTGAGGTCTCCACAGTACATCGATGTTGTCGCCAGTGGTCGGCGGAAGGTGCACGTGCCCGTCGACCTGGGACCGGACCGCAGCGACGCACGGATGCACGCCAAGACCGTAGGATCCTACACAGTGCCGTAGGGGACCGCACCGCCACTTCCCAGCAAATTAGGGACACTGTTGCTCCTGGGGTATTGGCGAGGACCATTCGCAACCGCCTCCATGAAGCTGGGCTACGGTCCCGCACACCGTTAGGCCGTCTTCCGCTCACGCCCCAACATCGTGCAGCCCGCCTCCAGTGGTGTCGCGACAGGCGTGAATGGAGGGACGAATGGAGACGTGTCGTCTTCAGCGATGAGAGTCGCTTCTGCCTTGGTGCCAATGATGGTCGTATGCGTGTTTGGCGCCGTGCAGGTGAGCGCCACAATCAGGACTGCATACGACCGAGGCACACAGGGCCAACACCCGGCATCATGGTGTGGGGAGCGATCTCCTACACTGGCCGTACACCTCTGGTGATCGTCGAGGGGACTCTGCATAGTGCACGGTACATCCAAACCGTCATCGAACCCATCGTTCTACCATTCCTAGACCGGCAAGGGAACTTGCTGTTCCAACAGGACAATGCACGTCCGCATGTATTCCGAGCCACCCAACGTGCTCTAGAAGGTGTAAGTCAACTACCCTGGCCAGCAAGATCTCCGGATCTGTCCCCCATTGAGCATGTTTGGGACTGGATGAAGCGTCGTCTCACGCGGTCTGCACGTCAGCACGAACGCTGGCCCAACTGAGGCGGCAGGTGGAAATGGCATGGCAAGCCGTTCCACAGGACTACATCCAGCATCTCTGCGATCGTCTCCATGGGAGAATAGCAGCCTGCATTGCTGCGAAAGGTGGATATACACTGTACTAGTGCCGACATTGTGCATGCTCTGTTGCCTGTGTCTATGTGCCTGTGGTTCTGTCAGTGTGATCATGTGATGTATCTGACCCCAGGAATGTCTCAGTAAAGTTCCCCTTCCTGGGACAATGAATTCACGGTGTTCTTATTTCAATTTCCAGGAGTGTATATTACTGCTGGTTCTCTTCTTCGCCTTTACGGTGACTACCAAACAATACATGTGTTCATTAATTCTAAAAGATGAAATTTTAGGAACTTGATACTACATTGCAGTTGATGTTGAGATCGCTAAATTCGCCGGATACCTGCCTTGTCGAATAC
This sequence comes from Schistocerca gregaria, assembly GCF_023897955.1. NCBI lineage: Eukaryota > Metazoa > Arthropoda > Insecta > Orthoptera > Acrididae > Schistocerca > Schistocerca gregaria. The sequence continues at coordinate 221,719,345 of NC_064925.1, read as the reverse complement.
AGCTAATATTCCATCATGCACCAGCTCATATCTTAGGAAGCACATCCGCGTAATCAGTTTGCACTGTTGGCTTGCGCGTGAGCATGTGGCCCCGTCTATCTCTGTCCAAGTCAAATGGTTCAAATGGCTCTGAGCACTATGGGACTTAACATCTATGGCCATCAGTCCCCTAGAACTTAGAACTACTTAACCTAACTAACCTAAGGACATCACACAACACCCAGTCATCACGAGGCAGAGAAAATCCCTGACCCCGCCGGGAATCGAACCCGGGCATCTCTGTCCGTATGGCAAGGACTGGCAGTACCTGTGTTACTAAGAACTGTCACTGTTTCGTTTAGCAGTAAAGCGTCGATATGCTATTGGATGGAGGATCATGAGGTTCTGGCGCATAAGTGTACAGTTCTGCTGCTTAAACGTCGAAACATCCTCGTATATGACATGATCAAGAGCATAAGGTCATCAGTCCCTAAGCTTACGCACTACTTAACCTAAATTATCCTAAGGCCAAACATACACACCCATGCCCGAGGGAGGACTCGAACCTCCGCCGGGACTAGCCGCACAGTCCATGACTGCAGCGCCTTAGCCGGCCGCGGTGGTCTAGCGGTTCTAGGCGCTCAGTCAGGAACCGCGCGACTGCTACGGTCGCAGGTTCGAATCCTGCCTCGGGCATGGATGTGTGTAATGTCCTTAGGTTAGTTAGGTTTAAGTAGTTCTAAGTTCTAGGGGACTTATGACCACAGATGTTGAGTCCCATAGTGCTCAGAGCCATTTTGCAGCGCCTTAGACCGCTCGGCTAATCCCGCACTGCGAATTATTATCCACGGCTATATAGAGAAGTTATCGAAATATATAAACACGGGGACAATTTTAACAGAAAATAAGAAACCATGAAACTCAGTGATATATGGACTGTGGCGCTACAGAATCGATGAGAAATTTTTACCTTTGACGTACTATATTCGATACTTAAATTTTTTTATCTTTGACAAGGTTTATCTCTGCTATCCAATGAAATCCAGACAACGCCCACTTTCCACAGTATTTAGGCCGCTCTTCGACGTTCAACTAGTCAGTCGGCAAGACTCAGCACAACAAGAAGCCCCTCCGAAGATGTCCCCCGGCGGCGCTACAGTTTGTAACCGCGCGACCGCTACTGTCGCAGGTTCGAATCCTGCCTCGGGCATGGATGTGTATGACGTCCGTAGGCTAGTTAGGTTTAAGTAGTTCTAAGTTCTAGGGGACTTATGATCTCTGAGGTTAAGTTCCATAGTGTTCAGAGCCATTTTTTCCAAAAATTTCCAACGTAGCCGAAAAGTCAGGGATTGAAGAGTTCCATGGACCACGGCCATACAACTCGGAAAAATTCTCAGCAGCAGTCACTAAAAAAACTGAACTACTCCCAAACAGGCCATGAAGGCCCAACGGTAGGGCCTGGCTGCCGTGTCATCCACAGCTCACAGCGTCACTGGATGCGTGGTCACCATACCGTCCTCCCGGCCGTATGTCAGTTTACGTGATTGGAGTAATTACTTCTCAATAAAATGGCTCCTCAGTTTGCCTCAAAAGAGCTGAGTGCATCCCACTTGCCAACACCGCTCACCGGCGTGGATGGTCGCCCATCCATGTGTTAGCCCAGCCCGACAGCGCTTAACTTCAGTGATCTGACGGGAACCGGTGCTACCACTGCGACAAGGCCGTTGGGCCACGAAGGACTCACTACCCTTCCCTAGTTCCACTCCACAGTTGGAGTGAATGTACCTTGTTATACTGCATAAAAATACTTTATTTCGTATTACTTTACAAAGTGCACAAGGTGATTTTCGGTAATACTTTACAGGGGTTTCGCGAGCTGTGGCCATTGGCTGCTCGAGACATACGTCTGCTCGCTGCAGTCTCTCGAGGTTATTTGAGGCGTCCGCTCTCAGCGGGTACTTGGGTTCAAATGGTTCAAATGGCTCTGAGGACTATGGGACTTAACAGCTGAGGTCATCAGTCCCCTAGAACTTAGAAATACTTAAACCTAACTAACCTAAGAACATCTCACACATCCATGCCCGAGGCGGTCGCGCGGTTCCAGACTGAAGAGCCTAGAGCAGCTCGGCCACCCGGGCCGGCACTTTGGCGTTCCTGCGTGCATAAAGGGCCAGGGAAGTCCACCTCCACACACACAGAATTACAGCATTTCCAGACAGGGAGCAGACTGTGCTGGACAGACTGACATATCCAGTTTGTAAAATACCACTAGATGGCACTTGGAGTCGCTAGTGAGTTACGGAACCCAACAAACGTCGACTAATTACTGGATGTCACCACAGTAAAAGATGCATCAGCGACCTTTGAAGTTGCACAAGTCGACTGTCGGTGATCTAATAGTGAATAGGAAACGTGGAGGTTGGACCACAGGTAAACCAAAGACAGGCAGACATCATGTACTGCTGGGCAGGGACCGCCTAGTGCTGCGGAGGGTGTTTGTAGAAAACCACATGAAATCATGGTAAGGAATCACTCGTGAGCTCCACAGTGCAATCTAGCTCTTGCGTAGGGAGGTAAGAAGAATTGCGTAGAATGGTTGAGCATCTCCTTATAAGTTACACGTTTCTGAAGTAAGTGCTACGCGTGAGGTGGCGTAAAGAGCACTGCAGTTGGACTGGAAACGAGTTATTTATAGCCATGATTCATTATACACTGTGGAAATTAGATGGAAGGGTTTGGCAGATACCTGGAAAACGATATCTGTCACCACGTGTTATGCCAACAATGAAATACAGAGAAAGTGGTCTTACGGTTTGAGTGTGTATTTCGCGGTTAGAGTGTGGTCTCCTCATTGGGCTAAACGCTAAACGCGGGAGGATATTGATAAATTTTGCCGGCCGGTGTGACCGAGCGGTCCTAGGCGCTTCAGACTGGAACCGCGCGACCACTACGGTCGCAGGTTCGAATCCTGCCTCGGGCATGGATGTGTGTCATGTCCTTCGGTTGGTTAGGTTTAAGTAGTTCTGAGTTCTAGGAGATTGATGATCTCAGATGTTGAAGTCCCATAGTGCTCAGAGCCTTTTGAACCATTTGACAAATTTTACAGCATTGTGTACTGAATACAACAGAGCAATACTTTGGAGAATGTGATTGTTTGTGTCAGCATGACGGTGCATCCTATCTTAAAGCAACGTCTGAGAAGCTATGGTCGGTGGACAGTAACATCCCTAAAATGAATTGGCCTGCCCAGGATCGCGACCTGAACTCAATGGAACATCTTTGGGATGAGTTAGAATGTCGATTTGCCCTCTTACCTTTTCTGGTTTCGACTCTTGAGGAAGAATGGGCTGCCATTCCTCCACAGACATTCAGACACTTCGTAGTAAATGTCCCGGAAGAGTTCAAGTCGTCATTGGGGGCGCATCGCATACTAATGTCCACAAATACTTGTCTCAATACTTTTGATCAGATAGTATTTATTGTAGACTTTGACGTACTGTGATACAAGAAGCATGTATGATTCAGTGAGGTGTAACTGGCTGTTGAACCAGCAACTGGGTAGATTGTTTTCGTCTCGGAGTCGAGGACTTAACGTTCTGTAGACGATCATCGCCGCGGTGCGGGAACCGCTACGCCCGGAAACGACGCTGCGTGTAGGTGGACCGGACGCGTTCCGTCACGCGCCTTCTGAGCACGGCCCGTGACCCTTGAGTCACGCCTGTCTGAGGCCGTGACGCGAGCCCGCCTGCCGCGGGACCCGCCACAGACGACGCATCCAGTGGCAGCTCATTACTCACAACTATTTCTGCTGTTGCTGTCTCGTACGAGCAGGCGGCAAGTCGTAGCCAGAACACTTCCAGTGTTCTTGTTTTGGTCACCAAACCTAGCGTTAGTTTCCCGCAGCTCTCCATTTCTGTCACCAGTCAGTTATCTTTGTTTTCATGAACTGTCAATTCCGGGTCATGTGCACTACCGGATGCACTGCAAGGCTCCAATCAGTGCACGAGCCGGACTAGGAACGAATCCAAAAGTGGTTCAAATGTCTCAGAGCAGTATGGGTCTTAACATCTGTGGTCATCAGTCCCCTAGAACTTGGAACTACTTAAATCTAACTAACCTAAGGACATCACACACACACATGCCCGAGGCAGGATTCGAACCTGCGACCGTAGCAGTCGCGCGATTCCGGACTGAAGCGCCTAGAACCGCTTTGCCACCCCGGCCGGCCTAGGAACGAATCCGTCCGCAAGGCTGAAGAGTTCGATCCACCGTTTTAGTTAGTTTAAGGGGTACACAGCCCCTCCTATACAAGCTACGTCAAGTTTCAGGAATATGTTCTCTTATAACACATATTTTTCGTTTCTAGCATTTGTAGACTTAGAGAAAACTTTGGACAATGTTGACTGGAATACTCTCTTTCAAATTCTAAAGGTGGCAGGGGTAAAATACAGGGAGCGAAAGGCTATTTACAATTTGTACAGAAACCAGATGACAGTTATAAGAGTCGAGGGACATGAAAGGGAAGCAGTGGTTGGGAAGGGAGTGAGACAGGGTTGTAGTCTCTCCCCGATGTTATTCAATCTGTATATTGAGTAAGCAGTGAATGAAACAAAAGAAGAATTCGGAGTAGGTATTAAAATCCATGGAGAAGAAATAAAAATGTTGAGGTTCGCCGATTACATCGTAATTCTGTCAGAGACAGCAAAGGACTTGGAAGAGCAGTTGAACGGAATGGATAATGTCTTGAAAGGAGGATATAAGATGAACATCAACAATAGCAAAACGAGGATAATGGAATGTAGTCGAATTAAGTCGGGTGATGGCTGAGGGAATTAGATTAGGAAATGAGACACTTAAAGTAGTAAAGGAGTGTTGCTATTTGGGGAGAAAAATAACTGATCATGGTCGAAGTAGAGAGGATATAAAATGTAGACTGGCAATGGCAAGGAAAGCGTTTCTGAAGAAGAGAAATTTGTTAACATCGAGTATAGATTTAAGTGTCAGGAAGTCATTTCTGAAAGTATTTGTATGGAGTGTAGCCATGTTTGGAAGTGAAACATGGACGATAAATAGTTTGGACAAGAAGAGAAACTTTCGAAATGTGGTGCTACAGAAGAATGCTGAAGGTTAAATGGGTAGATCACATAACTAATGAGGAAGTAATGAATAGGATTGGGGAGAAGAGAAGTTTGTGGCACAACTTGACCAGAAGAAGGGATCGGTTGGTAGGACATGTTCTGAGGCATCAAGGGATCACCAATTTAGCATTGGAGGGCAGCGTGGAGGGTAAAAATCGTAGAGGGAGACCAAGAGATGAATACACTAAGCAGGCTCAGAAGGATGTAGGTTGCAGTAGGTATTGGGAGACGAAGAAGCTTGCACAAGATAGAGTAGCATGGAGAGCTACATCAAACCAGTCTCAGGACTGAAGACCACAACAACAACAACATAACACATCTACACATATATATACATAGATGAGCCAAAGAAACTGTCTAATATCACGTAGGGCCCCCGCGAGCAGCAGAAGTGCCGCAACACGACTTGGCATGCACTCGACTAATGTCTGAAGTAGTGCTGGACGGAATAGACACCATAAATCCTGCAGGGATGTCCATAAATCCGTAAGAGTACGATCGGGGGGGGGGGGGGGGGAGATCTCTTCTGAACAGCACGTGCAAGGCACCCCAGATCTTCTCAGTAATGTTCATGTCTGTGAAGTTTGATGGCCAGCGTAGGTATTTAAACTCAGAAGAGCATTCCTGGAGCCACTCTGTAGCAATTTTGGACGTGTGGAGTGTCGGTTTGTCCTGCTTTAATTGCCCAAGTCCGTCGGAAAGCACAATGGACATGAGTGGAGCGCAGATGATCAGACAGGGTGCATACGTGTGTGTCCCTTATCAGAGTCGTATATAGACGTATCAGGAGATAAGTGTTTAACGTCCCGTCGATAACGAGGTCATTAGAGACGGAACACAAACTCGGATTAGGGAAGCATGGGGCAGGAAATCGGCCGTGCCCTTTCAAAGGAACCATCCTGGAAATAACGGAAAACCTAAATCAGGATGGCCGGGAGTGGGATTGGACCGTCGTCCTCCCGAATGCTAGTCCATTGTGCTAACTACTGCGCCACCTCGCTCGGAAGACGTATCAGGGGTCCCATATCTCTCCAATTACACACGCTCCACACCATTACAGATCCTCCACCAGCTTGAACAGTCCCCTGCTGACATGCAGGTTCCATGGATTCACGAGGTTGTCTCCATACGCACACACGTCCATCCCCTCGGTACAATTAGAAAGGAGGCTCGTCCGAACAGCCAACATGTTTCCAGTCCAATGTTGGTGTTGACGGGCCCAGCCGAGGCGTAGACCTTTGTGTCGTGCAGTCATTACGGTTAACCGAGTGGACCTTAGGCTCCGAAAGCCCATATCTATTATGTTTCGTTGAATGGTTTGCACGCTGACACTTGTTGATGCCCCAGCATTGAAATCTGCAGCGGTTTGCGGAAGGGTTGCACATCTGTCACGTTGTACGATTCTCTTCAGTAGTCGTTGGTCCCGTTCTTGCAGGATCTTTTCCCGGCCGCCGCGATGTCGGAGATTTGATGTTTTACCATATTCCTGATACTCACGGTACACTTGTGAAATGGTCGTAAGGTTCATCACTGCCTCGGAGATGCTGTGTTTCATCGCTCGTGCGCCGACTATAACACCACGTTCCAACTCAAATCCTGTCAGCAGCAGTAACCCATCTAACAACTGCGCCAGACTCTTGTTGTCATGTGGGCATTACCGACTGCAGCGCCGTATTCTCCCTCTTTACATGTCTCTGTGTTAAAATCCCCAGCCCGGTTTTTCTGTCTGTGTGCGAAAGCTAGTCTCTGAAATTACTGTATGTACTTTGATACAGTTTTCACTGACAGATAGACTGATTCACGAAGAAGGTTTGTGTACACGGCGTGTACGTCTAAAAGTCGTCAGGCACATTTTCACTGATATTTCGGCAGGTATTTGAATTTTCGTTTCTGGAATGTGTATCCGGAGTCAGCCCATACAAATTCTGCTCATCACGTTTTTCATCCGACGACCATTGTCCACGGTAAGCGTTGGTTTGTTTCCCATTGCAAGGAAAATTAATTTTAAAGCGGAATTTTGCGTGCCCTCTCGATAAAGCGAACCCAAATTAGTGTACTACAATGTTTATTTTGTCGATATTTATTAACAGGGAGTAGAAAACACGTAGAATAGACGTTACCCGAGCAGCGACAGGACCGCCCTGGCCCGCAGTGACTGCTAGTGGTTTGTAGCAGCACTGCTCAGTCCCTGGTGGAGTACTGGTTATTCTCTGTGTTTTGCTGTCCCTCATAATACACATCGATAAAACAAATATCGCACTAGACTAATGTGGGAACGTTTTAATCGTAAACTTTTGAAATGTTGGCTTCAAAATTTGTCTTATTACAAATTACCGCGCTTATCATAGAATGATCAACAAATTTTTATATCGCTTATTTAAAATTGAACAAACTAAAAGCAAAATCGTGAACAATTGCCTATTTCTTCTACGCCCATCTGTCATGAGACAGTAATATAGATCAGCGCTTCAGTCTGGAACTGTGTGACCGCTACAGTCGTAGGTTCGAATCCTGCCTCGGGAATGAATGTGTGTGATGTCCTTAGGTTAGTTAGGTTTAAGTAGTTCTAAGTTCTAGGGGACTGATGGCCTCAGGAGTTAAGTCCCATAGTGCTCAGAACCATTTTTTGATTAAAATTGCAACGCCAGTAAGGCGGCCTAAAATTAACACTTAATTTGGACTGAAGTGTACTTACTATACGCAAGTCGTTAGCTTTTCAGTGCAGCAGCAGAAAGTAAGCAGGAGTAACGCCGTCTACAGTCTTTATATAAAAAAAAAAGACTATCCACGGGTTGCTCATTCAGAAATCGCATATGGGTGATGGTTCTTTGTGAGAAGAGCGTGTTATGCATCGTATAAGAAAGGAAACCTCTATCATCACTCTTCGGAATCCGACAATGGCAGATCGTGGGCTATCGAGAGTTCCGTTTCCCATTCTGCTCTGTTGCTGCTGGCATTGGTCGGGATCCCACGACTGTCATGTTAATATGGAATCGGTGGGTACAGGGGCGCCATAATCAACGCCTCCAGGATCGCAATGGCCGCAAGCGACTAGCGCTTGAGAGGACAGACATGATATTTCGACCTTCAGGATCGTTGAGCCAATCACATACTTTGATCAGGGGACAGGCTGGCTTTCCGCTAGACATAAATCCATAAGGACAAAGTGACGACGTTTGAAGCACCGTGGACTGTTAGCACAGCACAGCGCACATTGTCGCAGTTTCTCTTGGCAGCAGCGACAGAGAGAGAGAGAGAGAGAGAGAGAGAGAGAGAGAGAGAGAATGAGACGGGCCGATGGTGGTGCGTCCATTAACGACACTGGATACAATGCTGGTAACATGTCGTCTTTTAGGCGAGATACAGTTGTATGCACATCATCCCAATGGGCGTAAACGTGTGTGAAGGCTATGAGGAGAATGAACGTTGCCAAAGTACATTCATCCCCATCATACTGGCCCAGCACATGATGTAATGGTATTGGGTTCTATTGGGTACTCAACAAGATCACCGATGATTCGCGTAGCTGGTAATTTGGACAATACCCGTAACATTTTTGATGTATTGAGACCGGTGGCTGCGCCCTATTTTCAAGGTCTTCCGATATATTTCAGGAAGATAACACTGAACTGTATGTTGCCCTTTGTACTTGGACCTACCTCTGGACAAAGGCTGTTCGGCTATTGCCGTGGTCCGTAGGTTCTCCAGATTTCTCACCAACTGAAAACATCAGATCACGCTTTGCCGAGAGACTGGCATGCCACCACTCGCTAACGACTACTGTTGATGAACTCTGGCATAAGCAGCATGGAACGACATATCTATATAGTCGTCCAAGCTCAGTTCGTCTTCTTGCCCTGCCGGGCTAGGGCCACAGTTGCTGCTAGAGGCGGCGGCTCAGTGTACTAAATTTCGCCCGCTCCATCCCTCGATATTACCTTGAAATTTAACTACGTATCCTTCGTTCTAAATTGTATACGCACAGTAAGTAAAAATTAATTATTTGCTATCCTTCCTGGTGTTGCGGTTGTAATGGGCTGTGATGAATTTCCTTTTAATTTTATCTCAAGAATACATTTAGCGTCGCGACAGGTAGCAATAGAGCGTACGTAAAACGGACCACTCGAGTTCTCAACGAATGTAAGTATAATAGATTGCCAACACGCCGACTGTATGCACCCTTATAAATCAGTGTGGCCCGACAATAAAAGCCCTAAAAAAAAAATTCTCAAGAAGATGTCGGACATTACCAGACAGATATAGTGACTAGCGGTGTACGATGCATCCGAAAAAGTCAGTGCAAGAATAACTGAGTAAGCTGGAAGATATCATGGAGCAAAATGAATAAAGGGAAAGGGGGGGGAGACATTGCGGTGAATCTCCGTCGTCCCAGGCGCCATGGAAAGGATAATTTTTAGCGGTGATATCTTTTTATATCTGAAACCAGGCACGTAGCGCCGCGCATACAGAATAGGTAACCAGAGCGAAAACTTTTAATTGCAGCCACTGTCACGTATTTGCCATAGTATTTGTTTAATAATGTGTGAGCGCAGACGGTGGCGGAATCTCGCGTTTCGTTGAACGAATAGTAAAGTACGTACATTAAGGGAAAACTTGCTCCGTGATATCTAAAAATGGACGAAGTAATTATGCGACTAGCCGGTCCCATGTAGTCGTCGTATGATGGTCGAAGAAACCTGAAGGTAGAGCTGCAATATGCTGACATAAAACGAGTTAAGAATTCGTATAAAATAGTGGACTCTCTTATAAAAAACAATCGTATTAAGATGTGTGGATAAAAATTATAGGTCAGTATCGTAAACATTACTTTATTGATAACTAGTTTCAGCTCATTGACGAGCCATCATCAGATCAATAAAAAAATATTACTTAATTCAGTGTGTATCAGCCACCAGGCATCACACATGGTTTTAATCTGTTGAAATGAATCGCTGTTATTATCATGTATACACCAAAATGGAAGGTCGTTCAAAAAAATTGGTTCAAATGGCTCTGAGCACTATGGGACTTAACATCTGTGGTCATCAGTCCCCTAGAACTTAGAACTACTTAAACCTAACTAACCTAAGGACATCACACACATCCATGCCCGAGGCAGGATTCGAACCATAGCAGGCGCGCGGTTGCGGACTGAGCGCGTAGAACCGCGGCCGGCATAGAAGGTCGTCATGGTTATATAATTTACAACTTCAGCCATGTGTCACATATGGATACATGTCTGGTACATGGCTAACACTGTCCATTATGTAACAATGATGACGGCCTACTTGAGTTTGTACATGACAATAAGAGCAATTTAGCTCAACAGATTATGTCGATGTCTAATGCATGGTGGCCTATCTACACATAATTAAATAATAATTTTTGTTGATCTGAAGATGGTTCTTCAATGAGTTAAAACTAGTCATCCATAAAGGATTTTTTGTGATCTTGAGCCAGGACTTTTATTCACACATTTTAACGTAACACATCGTCTGTCTCCTTACTTGGCTCTCTCAAATAACAGTCGTATTAGGAATAAAAAAACTGAAGGAAAACTTAATAAGCTGGTTTGACATTAATGAAGAAAGATAAAGGTGACAAAGCTTCTGAATTTGACACCAAAGTAACGAATACACCCGATTTACAGTCTGGTCTAGATCGAGCACTGTCGGAGACCAGTGTCGCCTCCTCGTATAAAGCGGAGTTTACCCGCGCTTGTGCTCGAGAAGTGGGATTATTGGGTAAAACTCTTGGGCTACCAGAATGAAATTTTCACTCTGCAGCGGAGTGTGCGCTGATATGAAACTTGCTGGCAGATTAAAACAGTGTGTCGGACCGAGACTCGAACTCGGGAACTGTGCCTTTCGCGGGCAAGCGCCATACCAACTGAGCTGCCCAAGCACGACTCACGCCCCGTCCTCACAACTTTGCTTCTGCCAGTATCTCGTCTCCTACCTTCCAAACTTTACAGAAGCTCTCTTGCGAACCTTGCCGAACTAGCACTCCTGAAAGAAAGGATATTGCGGAGACATGGCTTAGCCACGGCCTGGGGGATGTTTCCAGAATGAGATTTTCACTCTTCAATGAGTGTGCGCTGATATGAGGTGCTGGCAGAAGTAAAGCTGTGAGGACGGGGCGTGAGTCGTGCTTGGGTAGTTCAGTTGGTAGAGCACTTGCCCGCGAAAGGCACAGGTCCCGAGTTCGAGTCTCGGTCCAGCACACAGTTTTAATCTGCCAGGAGGTTTCTTGGGCTACCACTGACGGGCCGTCGTTATTGGCGAGAAAGAGAAGTATTCCCGCACTAATACTAAAGAAGGGCTAAAGTGCTTGTGGCTAGCATTGGTAGGCCAACGTTGGTTGGAAAAGGATTTTTCCCACACATGTGCTGGAGAAGAGTTATTGGTTAAAATTCCTCGTGCTGCCATAGGCGGGCCGACATCATTGGCTAGAAGCAAACGGTCAGAGCATGGAAGGGGTAATGTTTATCCAAAATATGTGTTACTGTCAGCAGAGGTGGCTTCCAGGGCGTTGTCTGTATTGCTCGCACGCTGCGCCCGCTTATTCACTTCCTTGGTGGCGGGGAGCCACGATGCCCGAGCCTATAGCCGCACTCTTTTATTGGAGTTTCTTAGAAATTTCATTTGCTTCTCGAACTTTTCTTCTATAAATGTTGGTTTCCGGAGCCCGGAGTGGCCGAGCGGTTCTAGGCGCTACAGACTGGAACCGCGCGACCGCTACGGTCGCAGGTTCGAATCCTGCCTCGGGCATGGATGTGTGTGATGTCCTTAGGTTAGTTAGGTTTAAGTAGTTTTAAGTTCTAGGGGACTGATGACCTCAGAAGTTAAGTCCATAGTGCTCAGAGCCATTTTCCTGGAGTAGCAGACGTACTATATTGAAATCGATTCCAAGGCCAAAGTTCTCGTGATATTCCCCCACCGTCGATTTCATACTTTGTTTTAGCGACATGTGCCTTTCGTTTTTCCTGAATACGTTTTTTAACAGTCCTTCCTGCTCCTCCCCTATATACTACGTCGCAGCAAAACTTTTATAGAAGCCCGCAGTGTGGAGGCGCTCAGGTGCATCAGTTTTCCGTCGGAAAAAGTCTTATTTGTAACGTCACTTATTTCTAACGTCACACACGTGTGACACTCTGTAGAAATGAACCATAAAAAAACTGCAAGTACAAGTTCTTCCAAATTTCGCCACCAGTAATATAAATAATGATAATCAACTAAAAATTGCTCCACAAGCTGCGACATTGTCGCGAATAAAACAGTGACCTGTATATACAATAAGTTTCCTTTAATTTATGACTATGGTCGCAAACTTTTTGTTAACAGATTACCGGTTTCGGTCTATAATGACCTTCATCAGATCTGTTTTATAACAACATCAGGACTTTGTTTTTATAAAACAGATCTGATGATGTTGATTATAGACCGAAGCCGGTAACCAATTAACAAAAATTTTGTGACCATAGACGTAAATTAAAGGAAACTTATTATAAAAATTGCTCGTTTCTTTTAAATATTTCCTTAAAGTCAAACGAACGAAGCAGAACCTGAACCTCAAAACCATAACGAAAAAATGGCGTAGTATGCAGAAGCCATGTCAGCTGACGGTGGGCAGTTCTGGGGAGTTTTGAAGAGAGTTATGGCAGTTACTAACGCAGTCACCCGAAATTGGAAATTTGTGGTAAGGTCTTATGGGACCAAACTGCTGAGGTCATCGGTCCCTAAACTTACACACTACTTAATAAAACGTACGCTAAGTACAACACACACATCCATGTCCGAGGGAGGACTCGAACCTCCGTCGGGGAGGAGCCGCGCGAACCATGACAAGACGCCTCTGTCCGCGCGGCTACCCTGCGCAGCCAGACACCCGAGCAGCTGTTTCCGATGACTCGATCTATTCGACCTAATAAATAACATCATGGGCATCGTTGTGGACTCCATATTGAAGTAGAGCAATACTTTTTTTTATTTTGCCCTAAATAATATATACAAACCTTACACGAATGTCCTGTTTCTCGCTAAAGTCGCCTCACACAATATATGAAGCTGTGTAATTGCAACCTTGGACAAATCAATGAGCACAAGACATATATTTCCATAATAATAATGAGCGTATGGCATTGGTGGCCGGGAGACCCCTCGGGGGCGGTTCGGCCGCCGCTCCACACGTTCTTTGACGCCACCACGGCGACTTGTGAGTGAATGAGGATGAAATGATGATGACAGAGACACAACACTCAGTCATCTCGAGGCAGAGAAAATCCCTGACTCGGGACCCCGTGCGCGGGAAGCGAGAACGCTACCGCAAGACCACGAGCCTCGGACTATATATCCTTAAGAGGTGTGGATTTGAGGGTTCGCCTTTTATGCCAAAACAATAAGCATAGACAGAGGTCAAACTTCGTAGAAAAGCCTTAAATTTTAATGACGTTAGAGGTATTTACAGAGTAAATTAATGCATCTGCGTCATCCCGTCTTGCACACTAGTGGGTACGCGGAAGGTAGTATAGTTCGAGACAGGCTCGGCGCGCCGTGACAGAATAGTCTGCGCGGCAGAGACGCCAGACACCGTGGAGAGGCAGTTGGCGCACTGCGCCTCTGTGGTAGCTGCCGTCTGTTTGAAGCGCACAGATCTGTTTGCCTTGAGACGGAGCGTTACGCGATAGGGCACTGTGCAAGCCATCCCGCGATAAGCGGCCGCCCACGCAGTACAGCGCCGTCTGTCCGAGTTCGCCGAGCGAGTTCCAGCACTCCGTGTATCTGCCTACCTACCAGGGCCTCAGCCAAGCTGACGGACGCCCACATTACGCCAAGATACCCAATCATTTAAACACGAGACCCACTGGACCACGGTCAAACAGCAGTGTTGTTTCGTCCACAAACGGTGCGGTCTGACCCATTTCCTGTTAGTCCCTGTACCCCCTTGACTTTGTACAACTGGAGAAATAAATCCTTGTTTTATTGGTATCCTCTGGTTCCCCTTTCTTCTTCTGCCTTAACTATGTTGTGCAAATCTTCGGTTAAGACGGTTGTGCTACGGTGAAGTCACTGATGACAGTGCCACTAAAGTAGAATTATTAACACCGGTTTTTCCGAAACTCCTTCATCAAAGAAGACGAAGTAAATATTCCTGAATTCCAATCAAGAACTAATGCCAAGATGAGAACCATAGAAGTAGATGTCCTCGGTGTAACAAAGCAGCTTAAATCACTTAATAAAGGCAAGGCCTCCGGTCCAGATTGTATACCAATCAGGTTCCTCTCAGAGTATGCTGATAAAATAGCTCCATATTTAGCAATTATATACAACCACTCGCTCACAGAAAGACCCGTACCTAAAGACTGGAAAATTGCTCAAGTCACACCAATACCCAAAAAGGGAAGTAGGAGTAATCCGCTGAATAACAGGTCTGTATCACTAATGTCGATTTGCATTACGGTTATGGAACTTACACTGTATTCGAACATTATGAAGTACCTCGAAGAAAACGATTTATTGACTCTGTCAGCACGGTATCAGAAAATATCGTTCTTGTGAAATACAACTAGCTTTTTAGTCTCATGAAGTAATAAGTGCTATCGACAGGGGATGTGAAATTGATTCCATATTTTTAGATTTTCAGAAGGCTTTCGACGCCGTTTCTCGCAAGTGTCTTCTAACAAAACAGCGTGCCTGCGGAGTATCGCCTCAGTTGTGCGACTGGATTCGTGATTTCCTGTCAGAAAGGTCACAGTTCGCAGTGATAGACGGAAAGTAATCGATTAAAACAGAAGTAATATCCGGCGTTCCCCAAGGAAGTTTTATAAGCCCGCTATTGTTCCTGATCTATAATAACGACATAGGAGACAGTCTGAGTATCCGTCTTAGATTGTTTGCAGATATGTCATTTACCGTCTTGTTAAGTCATCAGGTGATCAAAACGACTTGCAAAATAATTTAGATAAGATATCTGTATGGTGCGAAAATGGCAATTGACCCTGAATAAAGAAAAGTGTGAAGTTATTCAGATGAGTACTAAAAGAAATCAGCTAAATTTCCATTACGCGATAAGTCACACAAATCTGAAGGCTGTAAATTCAAGTAAATACTTAGGGATTACAACTAAAAATAACGCAAATTGGAAAGATCACATAGATAATATTTTGGGTAGAGCAAATTAAAGACTACGATTCATTGGCAGAACACTTAGAAGGTGCAACAAACCTACTTAAGAGACTGCTTACACCACGCTTGTCCGCCCTGTCCAGAAGCATTGCTGTGCGGTGTGGGATCCGCATCAGGTGGGACTGACGTATGACATCGAAAAAGTACAAAGAAGGGCAGCTGGTTTTGTGTTATCGCGAAATATGGGAGATAGTGTCACAGACATGATACGTGAATTGGAGTGGCAATCATTAAAACAAAGGCGTTTTTCGTTGCGACGGGATCTTCTCGTTAAATTTCAATCACCAGTTTTCTCCTTCAATTGCGAATACATTCTGTTGCCACCCACCTACATAGGGAGAAATGATCATCACTATAAAATAAGAGAAATCAGGGCTCGCACAGAAAAATTTAACTGCTCGTTTTACCCGCGTGCCGTTCGAGAGTGGAACGGCAGAGAGACAGCTTGAGGGTGGTTCACTGAACCCTCTGCCAGGCACTTTATTGTGAATAGCAGAGTAATCACGTAGATGTTGATGTAGATCAATGCGATCTGTGCCATTTACAAGTCGTATTTGAGAACATTGGAGAATATTTGTAAAAACAATATTGATTTTTTTTTCCTTGAAAAATACATTGGTGCGAAAGAGACAGAAGATTACCTGATGGCCATCACAATGTGATGGCGACTACATCAAACACTCTTCAGTCCACAGCCATAACAGTTACTATTCTTCAACCACTATAGTTCGCCACGGGGAAACAAGAGAAGTACCAGATAAAACAGCCAGTGATTAGCGGTGGTAGATAGTTTTGAAGTTATCATCAATTACACACACACATACACACACAAACACAAAACAGCATTTACGTTCCTTCGGACTACGACTGCTCTGAAAGGTAAATACAGAGAGGAGACGTCACTCGAAAGTTACCCTGGCGTTCTATTTCACTATTTGTGTCAGTTTTTGAGGCTTCCGCTTCTGATCGTTATTGCACTGGTTCTGACTTCGTACGTGACAGCAGAAACATTGGAAAGTGGAGCCATTGACGTTGGTTCCGACGTCACTGTATGTCTGTCCAGACACTAGGCGGTAGATACCGTTGGACAAATATTTAATACCACTGGACTAAGTGTTTTCTGTTCGATTATCTATTTTCTCTCGTATAGGACAATGCAACATGCAAGTTAACGAGTTCCGTTAAAGTTTTCAGATGGCGTATTTGGTTTTGTTTCAGTACGATTGTCCATGTTGCGTGGAAGTTTGAATTGGCGAATGTGCAACTTTTTCAGGTCACTCCTAGAGCGATTGTATTTTTGGTTCCACACTGTAAGAGCTGAGTTTGACAACTTTTTATATTTGTTCTGTCTAACGTCATTTAGAATTTTTTTTTATATAGGTTGGTCTCACACTTCGCGTACCGCAGTTGTGACCATCAGCCACTTTCGGACGGCTACCTAATTGCACAATGTTGTCCCTAGCGTTCGGATAACTCAAACAGTTTTTTTTCCGAAAAACTTAACTTCAACGTGACACACTGGCGGCGTGGTGAGTGAGTGGTTGCGCAGTTATCAAACACTATTTTTATACAGTGATTCACGCTGTCTGTAAGCCAAAGATGTCGGAAACTGGTCGCGTGGAGGACACTGTGTTGAAAAAACGGAGCAACTTCGTTTCACTGAGGTGCAGTAAAGAAAGCAGTTCACTTAAGATTTCGATGTGACACAGGAGTAATTATACTCGAGCTTTATTAAATTAATATAGAGTGCAAGTGTGCGCAATACAAATTTTATGTGTGCAGCAGGTAACACTGACAAAATCCGTAGTTGGTAGGAAACGGCTTTCCACATGTAACCTGGAAAGGCCTAAGAACCTCTCGGTAGTGTGTCATGGCCGTCAGGAACCCGGTCTTCTTGCGAGCGTACGTTTCCGTGACCACCACTGCCAGCAATAATGTACTTTGGCTACATTCCTGCCAAGTCGTTGTGCAATATCGCGGAAGAAACTTCCCGCTTCTCGTAGCCCTATTACACGCTCTTATTTAAACTCAGTGAGGTGTTGATCACTGCGTCTTTGTCGCCGCATGGGCAGTATTGACATAACATCAGCTCACCACGTCCTATCTCAAAGGTAACTAACGCTCACGATCGTTACAGCGTTTATTTAAAGCAAATCTCATTTGCGTCATCATAGTGGCGCTTTACTAGCGCCACTGTTATGCAACTGGTGCGAAATCTGAATAGACATAGTCTTTCAGGCGTAGAAACAAGCACACAACTCCTTCTTGGTGATGCGTTTTTTTTTTTTTTTTTTTTTTTTTTTCAATCAGTGTCTGTACTGGAGTCAGTTTTTCGTAACAGTTATTCATGGTTCATAAGAAATTTTTCATAAAGTAAATACAATAAAGAAAATATGTATCGCCGCCTTTCTTTCACATGACTTATTCGTGTAACTTAACGTGTAGAGAGCTAGCGAGACGGAGGTGAGCCAAAGTCGGATCGAATCCTCGTGGCAGAGTAACGACCATTGGCCTCGAACACCAGCCAGACTGAGTATAGTTTTTAGGCGGTTTTCCACAATCGTTTAGTCAAATACTGGGATTGCGCCGAATCTCCGCGAAATCTCCGAACGAGTTAAAATACGATAACACGGAACAAAGTTTACACTATTCGCAGACACGTGGCGCACACGACTTCCTTCCATTAGAGAGTGTAAACACACACACACACACACACACACACACACACACACACACACACACAGAGAGAGAGAGAGAGAGAGAGAGAGAGAGAGAGAGAGGGAGTGGCCGATGTTTAACTCGAAGCTGATTGGCTGAGAGCTCAGGGCGCCATAGTTTTAACCGTCTTTTGTTTACTGTAGCTGGAGAAGTGTGCTCGGTTCTGTTGTAGGCCGATTTTAACGCTGCCAATGCCCATTATGTGCCATAATTATTTGCAGAAAGAAATACAGTAAGTTTTGGCTCACTTCTGCTGTCCTTCCGTTTACGTAATTTGTCATCAATAAAGAATCATACCATAAATCGAATGTGCGGCGATGATTGTCACATTAGCATTCTGACGCCAGTTTCTGTAGACTAAATTTTGATTCACGGGAGATTTAATTAATTTAATGTAATTTTTAAGCTCAGTAAAGAGCAATTCCGTTATTGAAAGTAAAAACAATAGCGAAGATAGTTTCATGACAGTAGTATTCCCGATAAATGAAGAAAGACGTAAACAATGGGCTATTAAAGTTAACGCAGGAAATGAGATTCGTAAAACCGACAAATTATTCCTGCTGTGGAAGTATGTATTTTGTGCTGTTTTTGTCATTAATAATGTCTAATCAACAACATTTTGTTGTACTAATGTTCCAGGAATATTCAGCTGTACGATTTGTACGTTGCTAGCACAAGAACGAATAAAAAAATTTGCATTTTTAGTACTAGACTGTTTTCATACGATGATTTTTAGTTGTTGGCCTAAAAAAATAGGTAAAATTTTTTACTTAGTACACTTGTAAATGTGTATTTCGTTTTTGTCTCAGTGGTTAAATTGTATAGCGCCCATCCAAAATAATACCAAGACCTCAAGTTCAGTTTTCAGTCAGTTCCATTTTTTCCTTCTTTTCAATTATAGCTTTCTTCGTCTCTGATAGTGATTTGTTAATGAGAAAATTTGACCTGCCTATTGTGACATATGCCAATAGTACACCCATGGACTGTGTGGCTGATCCCGGCGGAGGTTCGAGTCCTCCCTTGGGCATGGGTGTGTGTGTTTGTCCTTAGGATAATTTAGATTAAGTAGTGTGTCAGCTTAGGGACTGAGGACCTTAGCAGTTAAGTCCCATAAGATTTCACACACATTTGAACCCAATGTACATACCGCACATTTTTATCGACAATCACACGGCAAAGTATTGACTATGGGAAATAAAGGGCAAAGAATATAAATCTGACGATTGTTATTCTGCAAGCGTGTACAAGATGGATAACCAATTACCTTTTATGTCCTACTATGTGCAATTATTTTTTTTTGTTTCCGAAAATCAGGTTCTATGAATTTGTTTCTTTTCTTAGGTTCTTTTTGTTTCAGCTACGTATTGCTGAATTACCTCATGAAAGAGAATGTTATTAGGTCTACAGTGTCTCACTGAAATCATACACGGGTGAAAAATAGATATATCGAAGTACTAATTTCACCGATGAATATCCCAGCAGGAAATGGCTTCAGAACATCTGAAGTAAAAGAAATGAATCTTTATTTTTTCGGTTCCATTATTTCAGAACGTCTAGAAATCCAATGAGTGGCTATTATTTCACCTTTCTTTGCGTTCGTTCTATAACACTCTCCTGGCGTACTAATACTAGTGATTGCACACTGTAGAACTGCCCCTTTACTGGAATTTTTATTTTGACCGTGATCGTGTAAGCATTTGGAGGTGTTTGTTTTGAGGTGTCGAATATATGTGTTTGTACTTCAGGTGATACATAACCTGCATGAAACAAAACACCATGTTAACAACACAAGTATTAGCATCCTACACATCCAACCAAAAGGCAGAAACACTCCAAAGGAAACAACCAGACTCCATCTTAAATGACAAAAATGACAATATTTACAAAAGTATCATCTCTATTTTCAGCAACTGCCTACACTCTTAAAAATGCGCGCGCACCCACACGCATACACACACACACACACACACACACACACACACACACACACACAAACCCTAATATTTACCATAAATGTTGACAGCCGCCAAGCGTACAAGAGATTGACCTCATTCACAGATAATTCATCACACTAACAGCTAGTACCCCTTGTCAGCTTAAAACTGTATGTGCATCAACTACTGGCACAAATTGTATACCTATCTGCATATTTTATAGCATTAACCAACGTATTACCCCAACCTTTAGGCAGCTAATATATGTAAGATGTAATCTTAAGAGTCCTTGCCATGTGAATGTTTGCTCTCATACACCCCTGGAAATGGAACAAAGAACACATTGACACCGGTGTGTCAGACCCACCATACTTGCTCCGGACACTGCGAGAGGGCTGTACAAGCAATGATCACACGCACGGCACAGCGGACACACCAGGAACCGCGGTGTTGGCCGTCGAATGGCGCTAGCTGCGCAGCATTTGTGCACCGCTGCCGTCAGTGTCAGCCAGTTTGCCGTGGCATACGGAGCTCCATCGCAGTCTTTAACACTGGTAGCATGCCGCGACAGCGTGGACGTGAACCGTATGTGCAGTTGACGGACTTTGAGCGAGGGCGTATAGTGGGCATGCGGGAGGCCGGGTGGACTTGCTCAACACGTGGGGCGTGAGATCTCCACAGTACATCGATGTTGTCGCCAGTGGTCGGCGGAAGGTGCACGTGCCCGTCGACGTGGGACCGGACCGCAGCGACGCACGGATGCACGCCAAGACCGTAGGATCCTACGCAGTGCCGTCGGGGACGCACCGCCACTTCCCAGCAAATTAGGGACACTGTTGCTCCTGGGGTATCGGCGAGGACCATTCGCAACCGTCTCCATGAAGCTGGGCTACGGTCCCGCACACCGTTAGGCCGTCTTCCGCTGACGCCCCAACATCGTGCAGCCCGCCTCCAGTGGTGTCGCGACAGGCGTGAATGGAGGGACGAATGGAGACGTGTCGTCTTCAGCGATGAGAGTCGCTTCTGCCTTGGTGCCAATGATGGTCGTATGCGTGTTTGGCGCCGTGCAGGTGAGCGCCACAATCAGGACTGCATACGACCGAGGCACACAGGGCCAACACCCGGCATCATGGTGTGGGGAGCGATCTCCTACACTGGCCGTACACCTCTGGTGATCGTCGAGGGGATACTGAATAGTGCATGGTACATCCAAACCGTCATCGAACCCATCGTTCTACCACTCCTAGACCGGCAAGGGAACTTGCTGTTCCAACAGGACAATGCACGTCCGCATGTATCCCGTGCCACGCAACGTGCTCTAGAAGGTGTAAGTCAACTACCCTGGCCAGCAAGATCTCCGGATCTGTCCCCCATTGAGCATGTTTGGGACTGGATGAAGCGTCGTCTCACGCGGTCTGCACGTCCAGCACGAACGCTGGTCCAACTGAGGCGCCAGGTGGAAATGGCATGGCAAGCCGTTCCACAGGACTACATCCAGCATCTCTACGATCGTCTCCATGGGAGAATAGCAGCCTGCATTGCTGCGAAAGGTGGATATACACTGTACTAGTGCCGACATGTGCAATGATCTGTTGCCTGTGTCTATGTGCCTGTGGTTCTGTCAGTGTGATCATGTGATGTATCTGACCCCAGGAGTGTGTCAATAAAGTTTCCCCTTCCTGGGACAATGAATTCACGGTGTTCTTATTTCAATTTCCAGGAGTGTATAATCACTCTTTCCTCCTCCTCCTCCACTCTCTCTCTCTCTCTCTCTCTCTCTCTCTCTCTCTCTCTCTCTCTCTCTCTCTCTCTCTCTCTCTGGATGGGCGGTGAATGGGCTGCCAGGGTTACAATATCCCTCTCTCGGCTTAGAGCACTTACAAAAACAGTCATGAAATGACAAAATATAATCATAGACGCAAACATTTAAAAAGATTTCAAAATACAAACGAGAGATGGTTACAAATGCACAAATCGGTTTTCTTCGTTTAAAGTTTAAAAAGGAAATAAACATTCTGACAGTTAAAGTTAAAAATACAAAAAAATGGACGTTTAAAATGAAAATTAAACGGCAACCTTCAATAAAAAGAAGCAATGCACTCTCACTAAAGAGTCCGAAGGACATGCGCCGGGTGAAGAAGCCGTGGGGAGATTAAACATTTGGATGATGGTGGGTATAAATGTATGAAGCTGTTGGGTGGCATCTGTAGAAAAAAGATAGTTGATAAGGTGTGTACTGGGAAAGATGCAAAGGAAGGATGAGTCTGGTAGGTGGGCGGGGCCATGGTATCAGGAGGGAAGGTGGAGGGTGAGGCCTGATGTGGAGTGGAAGTGGGAAAAGCTATAGCTGGTAGGATGGATAAATATCGGAGCGGATTTTATTGATTGGGAGAGGGGAGTCGGTGACGTTGCGTTGGGCTAGAATATGGAGTGTGCGTAGGTATAGAGATGGTGGGACGTGTTAATAAAGCCGCGACATCGTACCAGGGTTGGTGATGAGAGGGGAGACAATGGGGTTATTGGAATCCAGTTTGCGAATGGTATAGGAATTGCAGAGGTGTTAGATGAAGGTAGAGGAATCGGACTGTACTTAAGACACATGACCAATTGGATATTGAGAAGAGCAGAGTTATTCGAGCAAGAATCGATTAATTTGAACCCGAGATGGCTGTAAAACTTCATTAGTGAAGGACAGTAATTTGGATATAGTTACCAAGCTGCTATTTTAAGTTAGACTGTATGTAAACCTTTACATTGCACAGAACGTGAGCTATTCATGGAGACCCTAAATCTCCTATAGATGAAGTAACATAATACAATTTTATGACTTTAATAGCACAAATAGTTCACTATAAATTAAGTTTCGCACGAACATTCACTATGACTTGCTGGTTAACTGATTATAACATGGGGGAGAAATCTTAAGCTGTTTTTTCTCACAGCACATATCCTGAGCAGCTCTTTCAATAATAAACAATAATTACTACTTACATAAAAACGAATATGTACACGAATTCACCTTTTATGAATGTGTAATACAAATATGTCTTTTACTGTAGATTGAAATTAAGCATTTTTTTACCTACCACATGGAACACTTTACCCGAAAGACTATTTGTATAACTAAATCCTATTGCTCAAAAGAATTATCAGTTCTTTTAATTATTGTAATTTACCGTTTAAGTCCTTTCACTTTCTCATAAAAGGTTACTTCGGAAAATTCTTGTAGCAGGAGTAGGCTCTTGATGTAATATGCTGTGTGAAATATTTTCTTGGCGTCGTAAATGCAGATTTTAGAGCAACATAATAAATGCTGTGATACACGGGCTAGTAAAAATCCACAACCGAGACATAATTACTCCAATTTTCCAGAAATTTTTGCCTCATTGATCACACGGCATGTTGACTTCTCGAGAGCTAGCCACTGACTGTGCCACGAAGAGTTCTGGCATCTCTTCACGCCACTTCACATTTTACATACCCGCCTAAGCGTTTTCGTTCCAGAGAGACATACATCGAGCTTTTATGAAGTATACAATTCTACATGCCCTAATAATGAAGTAGAACATAAAATGATATGACTTCAAAAAAGACATCTACAAACTATATCCAGCTTACATATTGTTACAGAATAAGGGAAAAAAAAATATTTACATACTCTCAAGTCAAAGAAGTTACCAAAACAGATGTTATAGTATAGATAATCGACATAAGTGTTAACAGTCCGACAAATACACTGCTACACATTAGACTGCTCAGGCAACGGCTCAGGGCGCTCTACACCAAACGTATAGCTATATTGCCGCGCGATTTGAGGCGCCTTGCCACGGTCTGCGCGGCTGCCCCCGTTGGACGTTCTAGTCCTCCCTCGGGCATGGGTGTGTGTGATGTTCTTAGCGTAAGTTAGACTAAGTAGTGTGTAAGCCTAGGGACCGATGGCGTCAGCAGTTTGGTCCCATAGGAACTTACCACAAATTTCCAATTTTTTTTTGTAGCCATATAGCGTTTAGGCACGTTCCTAATAACAAGCTAGAAGTGCAGCTTTGGTGTCATTTTTACGATCCCTGTCATGTTATATCCAATAGGCGACTGGATATCATGTTGCGACGCTATCTAGTTGTACATCCACCACGAAGTCTGGAAGAAAACATAGCAGCCAACTGAGGATTGGTCACTATTTCTTCGTAAATGCTGTCTCTCTGACCACTATGGGACCAACATCTGAGATCATCAGTCCCCTAGAACTTAGAACTACTTAAACCTAACTAACCTAAGGACATCACATACGTCCATGCCCGAGGCAGGATTTGAACCTGCGATCGTAGCGGTCGCGCGGTTCCAGACTGAAGCGCCTAGAACTGCTTGGCCACTCCGGCCGGCGCTAAAAAACAGATAGCTATAGATGGATAGAAAGGGAGAAAGAGAGAGAGGTAGAGAGAATGAATCGAATCGGAAGAAACTGAGTTTCATGTGACAATTTGACTAAAAGAAGGGACTTGTTGACACGACATACCAAGACTTCAAAGGGAAGTTAATTTAGTAATGGAGGGAAGTGAGTGTGTTTGTGTGAGGAGGGAAGGATTATTTTATAGAAACGGACCAGGGCTTGAACACAGTAAACTGGCTGGCTGCAGTAGTTATGCGGATACACTGTTTGATCGAAAGTATCAGGACAGTCCTATGTAACGCGGAATTGACCACTAGATGTACGACGAGTAGCCGACCTGCCAGTATAAAAGGAGGCGGGGAAGGATTGTGTCGTCAGTAGACAAGCATAATGGGTCGCTCAGGAGAGCTCAGAGATTTCGAATGTGTTCTAGTCGTTGAACAACAAATCCGTCAGGGACATTTCAACCCTTCTAAAGCTTCCCAAGTCGAGTGTTCGTGATGTGATAGTAAAGTGAAAAGGCGAAGGAGCAATCACAGCTAAACCAAGTCCAGGTATACCTCATCTACTGAGAGACAGCGGTCGGCGAACATTGCCGATGGTAGGCGCAAAAACGCGCATGAAATCAGGAGAAGAAATTACTCCAGAATTCCAATGTGCTACCAGCAATCCAGCTAGGACAATGACTGTGCATAGTCAGTTAAAGAGAATAGTCTAAAATGGTCGAGCACCTCCTCATAACTATCACATTTCTGTAAGCAATGCTAAGCAACGCTTTAGGTGCTGTCAAAAGCGACGCCGCTCGAGAGTGAATGACTGGAAACGGGTAATTTTGAGTGATGAATCACACTCTAGCCTGTGGCAATCCGATGGAAGGATTTGTGTTTGGGGAATTCCTGGAGAACGTTACATGCCGTCATGTGTCGTGTCAGCAGTGAAGTACGGAGCAGTGAGTGTTACTTACGGTATGGGGGTGTTTTTCATGGTTAGGTTGTGGTGCTCTTAAGTGTGTTTAAGAAGACGCTAAATACGGAAGGATTTGATCAGATTTTACAAGATCGTCTACTGCCTAAAGTACAGAAACAGCTCGGAGACGGTGATTGTTTGTATTAGTGTGTCAATGCATCCTGCCAAAAACAGCACCTGTGAAACAATGGTTTGTGGACAGTAACGTTCCTGAAATGGTGTGACCAGATCCCCGACCTGAACGCTGCGGAACGCCTTTTTAATGATTTTTGGACAACATGGTTGTGGGGAGAAGCAGCGATTAGTATGATTAATCAATAATTCAAGAACAGTCTTAATCGCATTTATTATTGTTATAATACCGTTATGTAGACAGGAGTGACACCACTAGCATTCGACCAATGGTGTAAACGCCCAGAAGATGACCTCTACGTCGGGTTGAAACTGGTTGGCGGTATTATAACAATAATAAATGCGATTAAGACTGTTCTTGAATTATTGCATATTTAATGAGCTAGTACGTTGATTTCGCTCCAGACCCCAGCTTCTATCACTACCTTCTCTGGTTTCGGCTGTTGAAGGAGAATGGGCTGCGGTTCCCACTCAGACATCTCGCAAAAGTGTCCCTTGCAGAGTTCAAGCTTTCAAAAGAGCAAGAGGTGGACATACACAAATTATTAATGTCCACTAATAGGTTTACATATACTTTTGATCAGGTAGTTTCTTTAGAGACTGTCCATTATAATTATCCGGACTGTTATGCCGTGGTCGGTTGATGAATGCTGTGTCAATTCCCTACGTTTCGTCCCCGTCTGCGGAGGACATCTTCAAGGGGGTCTGTAGCTGGATGGAAGGTCCAACACACCCACTGGCTCGCTACTGACTGCCGCTAAATTCCATGTCCGCGCGCTCCCGCGCCGAGGCGTGACGTCACGTGTTTTGAAAACGTCAGTGCAATGAGGCGCTGTCCGCTGCCGTCGATCGCTGTTGCCAATACCCAGTAGTGGACGGGTGGTACACATCCTCTTCAACACCGGCATCCATATACCGTTTAATTTCACACCCTCCTCCTTTCGATTGAAATTATTAGGGTGCTTGGCGATTTCGATTGCCTCCCTGTAGGGCTTTTCGTAATATCCGCTTGTGGCCGCTAGTACTTGCGTCTCCTCGAAACGAATATGGGCGTTACCTGGTTGGAAAGCATGCTCCGCAACAGCTGATCGTTCAGTTTCTCCTCTTCTACAATTGTCCTTGTGTTCTTCCAAACGTTTTGAAACAGTTCTTTTAGTGGTACCCAGGTAAACATTTCCACAGCTGCATGGTATTCTATACACTCCAACTTTTTCCAATGGTTTTCGAGCGTCCTTGGCAGGCTTAAGGTGTTCCTGTATATTTCTGGTGGGCTTGTAAATTACGGTAATATTCCGGTGCGTCAAAATCCTCCCTGTTCTCTCCGTCACATTTTTAACAAACGGCAGGAAAAGCTTGGATTTCTGCGTGGCTGCCTCAACGCACGTTTTATTTCGGCGGACGAATATCCGTTCTTCATTAGTGCATTGTAGAGATGTTCCATCTCAGCGTCGAGCAATTCAGGTTCATAAATACACTCCTGGAAATGGAAAAAAGAACACATTGACACCGGTGTGCCAGACCCACCATACTTGCTCCGGACACTGCGAGAGGGCTGTACAAGCAATGATCACACGCACGGCACAGCGGACACACCAGGAACCGCGGTGTTGGCCGTCGAATGGCGCTAGCTGCGCAGCATTTGTGCACCGCTGCCGTCAGTGTCAGCCAGTTTGCCGTGGCATACGGAGCTCCATCGCAGTCTTTAACACTGGTAGCATGCCGCGACAGCGTGAACGTGAACACTATGTGCAGTTGACGGACTTTGAGCGAGGGCGTATAGCGGGCATGCGGGAGGCCGGGTGGACGTACCGCCGAATTGCTCAACATGTGGGGCGTGAGGTCTACACAGTACATCGATGTTGTCGCCAGTGGTCGGCGGAAGGTGCACGTGCCCGTCGACGTGGGACCGGACCGCAGCGACGCACGGATGCACGCCAAGACCGTAGGATCCTACGCAGTGCCGTAGGGGACCGCACCGCCACTTCCCAGCAAATTAGGGACACTGTTGCTCCTGGGGTATCGGCGAGGACCATTTGCAACCGTCTCCATGAAGCTGGGCTACGGTCCCGCACACCGTTAGGCCGTCTTCCGCTCACGCTCCAACATCGTGCAGCCCGCCTCCAGTGGTGTCGCGACAGACGTGAATGGAGGGACGAATGGAGACGTGTTGTCTTCAGCGATGAGAGTCGCTTCTGCCTTGGTGCCAATGATGGTCGTATGCGTGTTTGGCGCTGTGCAGGTGAGCGCCACAATCAGGACTGCATACGACCAAGGCACACAGGGCCAACACCCAGCATCATGGTGTGGGGAGCGATGTCCTACACTGGCCGTACACCTCTGGTGATCGTCGAAGGGACACTGAATAGTGCACGGTGCATCCAAACCGTCGTCGAACCCATCGTTCTACCATTCCTAGACCGGCAAGGGAACTTGCTGTTCCAACAGGACAGTGCACGTCCGCATGTATCGCGTGCCACCCAACGTGCTCTAGAAGGTGTAAGTCAACTACCCTGGCACAGCAAGATCTCCGGATCTGTCTCCCATTGAGCATGTTTGGGACTTGATGAAGCGTCGTCTCACGCGGCCTGCACGTCCAGCCCGAACGCTGGTCCAACTGAGGCGCCAGGTGGAAATGGCATGGCAAGCCGTTCCACAGGACTACATCCAGCATCTCTACGATCGTCTCCATGGGAGAATAGCAGCCTGCATTGTTGCCTAAGGTGGATATACACTGTACTAGTGCCGACATTGTGCATGCTCTGTTGCCTGTGTCTATGTGCCTGTGGTTCTGTCATTGTGATCATGTGATGTATCTGACCCGAGGAATGTGTCAATAAAGTTTCCCCTTCCTGGGACAATGAATTCACGGTGTTCTTATTTCAATTTCCAGGAGTGTATTTCTAGCTCTTTCCGCTAACGTCTTGATAACACCTCGCTTCTGTTGTGGGTGGTGGTTCGAACCATAGTAGCCCGGATAATTATAATGGACATGACATTTCCGACCTTGAAAATCTACATTTTAGTATTTAGAGATTCTCAGGATACAGTAGAGAGTAATACGATGTCAGTAGTCAGTATAGTCTTCGCCAGAAGACAACAACAACAACGACGACGACGGCAGCGTTGTTGCTGCACGAGGCGTGAGCGAGTAGCAAGGCGGGAGGAAAACAGCGCAGCGGTGTGTATGGAGATGGGCCGCCGGTGTGTCCGGCAATGCGCTGCGCACGGGAGCGCGCGAGGAATGTGCTGTGTGTGCGGGCTGGATGGCCGGCTCGCGTCGCACGCCGTGTGGCGGCCTTTGTGGCGTTGTGCGTAGCTGCTGCGCCTCTGGCTGCGTACGCGCGTCTCATGGCACCCGCTGCTGCACGCCATCTGTCATGTGTAATTACATCGCACCCGCCCGCCGGACGTTGACTTTCCCACTCTGCCGCTGTGGACATTGCGTCTATGTCATACCGTTCACTGTGGCCCGATGGCTAATTGGACGAGTGCCAGACCAAACAATTCAAAGCTCTGGGGTTCGATGGTTCGATTCTCAGTGAAGTGAAATATTATTTTCCTCTGTGTCTTACGGCTTCATAGTATACGTCGCCATAAAAAAAGCCTAGACTACGTAAGTAGTGTAAGCTGCAGGAAAATACGAATGATATACAGTATGTACGAGGAAAAGGAAGTGAAGGGAACGTAGCAGGAGAATATGGATTAGGGCTAAGAAATGAAAGAGGAAGCCGCCTGGTAGAATTTTGCACAGAGCATAACTTAATCAAGAATCATGAAAGAAAGGTTGTATACAGCCAAGAACCCTGTACATACTAGAAGGCTTCAGATAGAGTATATAATGGTAAGACAGAGATTAAGAACCAAGTTTTAAGTGGTAAGACATTTCCAGGGGCAGATGTGGACTATTGTCTATTAATTATGAACTGTAGATTGAAACTGAAGAGACTGCAAAAATGTGGGAATTTAAGGAGACGGGACCTGGATAAACTGGAAGAACCAGAGGCTGTACAGAGTTTCAGCGAGAGCATAAGGGAACAATTGACAGGAACGGAGGAAAGAAATACAGTAGAAGAAGAATGGGTAGCTCTGACGGATGAAATAGTGAAGGCAGCAGAGGATCAAGTAGGTAAAAAGACGAGGGCTAGTAGAAATCCTTCGGTAACGGAAGATATATTGAATTTAATTGATGAAAGGAGAAATACAAAAAATCAGTAAATGAAGCAGTCGAGAAGGAATACAAACGTGTAAAAAATGAGATCGACAGGAAGTGCAAAATGGCTAAGCAGGGATGGATACAGGACAAATGTAAGGATATAGAGGCTTATCTCACTAGGGGTAAGATAGATACTGCCTACATGAAAATTAAAGAGACCTTTGGAGAAAAGAGAACCACTTGCATGAATATCAAGAGCTCAGATGGAAACCCAGTTCTAAGCAAAGAAGGGAAAGCCAAAAGGTGGAAGGAGTATATAGAGGGTCTATACAAGGGCGATGTTCTTGAGGACAATATTATGGAAATGGAAGATGATGTAGATGAAGATGAAATGGGAGATACGATACAGAGAGTTTGACAGAGCACAGAAAGACCTGATTCGAAACAAGGCCCCCGGAGTAGACAACATTCCATTTGAACTACTGACGGCCTTGGGAGAGCCAGTCCTGACAAAACTCTACCATCTGGTGAGTAAGATGTATGAGACAGGAGAAATTCCCTCAGACTTATAGACGAATATAATAATTCAAACCCCAAAGAAAGCAGGCGTTGACAGATGTGAAAATTGCCGAACTATCAGTTTAATAAGTCAGAGCTGCAAATTTCTAACGCGAATTCTTTACAGACGAATGGAAAAACTGGTAGAAGCCGACCTCGGGAAAGATCAGTCTGGATTCCGTAGAAATGTTGGAACACGTGAGACAATACTGACCCTACTACTTATCTTAGAAGAAAGATTAAGGAAAGGCAAACCTACGTTTCTAGCTTTTGTAGACTTAGAGAAAGCTTTTGCCAATGTTGACTGGAATACTCTCTTTCAAATTCTGAAGGTGGCAGGGGTAAAATACAGGGAGCGAAAGGCTATTTACAATTTGTACAGAAACCAGATGGTAGTTGTAAGAGTCGAGAGGCATGAAGTGGAAGCAGTGGTTGGGAAGGGAGTGAGACAGGATTGTAGCCTATCTTCAATGTTATTCAATCTGTATATTGAGCAAGCAGTAAAGGAAACAAAATAAAAATTCGGAGTAGGAATTAAAATCCATGGAGAAAAAAAAAACTTTGAGGTTCGCCGATGTCATTGTAATTCTGCCAGAGACAGCAAAGGACCTGGAAGAGCTGTTGAATGGAATGGACAGTGTCTTGAAAGGAAGGATTTAAGATGAACATCAACAAAAGCAAAACGAGGGTAATGGAATGTAGTCGAATTAAGTCTGGTGATACTGAGGGAATTGGATTAGGAAATGAGACACTTAAAGTAGTAAAGGAGTTTTGCTATTTGGGGAGTAAAATAACTGATGATGGTCAAAGTAGAGAGGATATAAAATGTAGACTGGCAATGGCAAGGAAAGCGTTTTGACGAAGAGAAATTTGTTAACGTCGATTATTGATTTCAGTGTAAGGAAGTCGTTTCTGAAAGCATTTGTATGGAGTGTAGCCATCTATGGAAGTGAAACACGGACGATAAATAGTTTAGACAAGAAGAGAATAGAAGCTTTCCAAATGTGGTGCTACAGAAGAATGCTGAAGATTAGATGGGTAGATCACATAACTAATGAGGAATTATTGAATAGAATTGGGGAGAAGAGGAGTTTGTGGCACAACTTGGCTAGAAGAAGGGATCGGTTGGTAGGACATGTTTTGAGGCATCAAGGGATCACCAATTTAGTGCTGCAAGGCAGCGTAGAGGGTAAAAATCGTAGAGGGAGACCAAGAGATGAATACACTAAGCAGATTCAGAAGGATGTAGGATGCAGTAAGTACTGGGAGATGAAGAAGCTTGCACAAAGTGGAGTAGCATGGAGAGCTGCATCAAACCATTTTCAGGACTGAAGACCACAGCTACAACAACAGGAGAACCCATGAGTGAATAATACGAATCAAAGACTGGGAGAGATTAAAAATAGTCTGACATACATGTAGCGGGATTGTAATAAGACGTTAAAGAGTATCAGTGATAAGATTCGCCGATGACATTGGTAGAAAAATTGTAGGACCTCTTGAATGAAATGATCATTCTAATAAATACACGGTATGTAGTGCGGCGAAACCAATCGGGAGTAAAAGAAACGAGAATAACTAAAAAATTAAAACTGAGAACCATGTAGTAGAGAAAGTCTTGGAATTTTGCTTCTAGAGTTGCAAAATAACGCTTGACGAAGCGAGAAGGCAATTAGAAGCATACTATCACAGGCAAATAGAACATTGCTCGCTAAGAAAAAAAAGTCTACTGGTTTTGAGCGTAGGCATTAATATGCGGAATTACTTCTAAGGATGTGCGTTCGAAATGTGTGTGAAATCTTATGGGACTTAACTGCTAAGGTCATCAGTCCCGAAGCTTACACAGTACTTAACCTAAAGCATCCTATGGACAAACACACACACCCATGCTCGAGGGAGGACTCGATGTGCGTTCCAAGTATAGCATTGTGTTGAAGTGAATGATATATTATGGGAAAACCGATAAAGAAGAGGATCGAACCGTTGGAGATGTGTTGCCATAGAAGGATTAAATGATCGGATAACTCAGTGCGAAAAGGAATATGTGGAAAATACTGTTTAGAAGAAATGACTGATTACAGGATGTGTGTTAAGATATAACGGAATAACTTATCTCACATTTGCTACGCTTTACCTTCATCTCTGCAGAAGTACCCTTCTGCAAGAGTATTCTAGAAACTGCCAAATCAGGGTTGCAAAGTCAGCCCAAACCGCTTGCTTTGTACCTCGTGTTACGGAGTGCCGCGTCATGTCTTCGGAATTTGTAATAGAATAGGCTACAGTATCGACCCGTTCGATGACACGCCTTCCTTTGACGTGATAACTTAATTTTAACAGAGGTAAAATTTAGGAACATGAACTGATTGAACGTCCTGTCTTTATTTGCAATCAGTATTCAATTAAATCATAGTGGTATTTTTAATTACGTACATAACTGTTTTGTTTATAAAGTAGCGCTTTGGGTTCGTGGTTATAAAAGCACAATAAAAATGTGTTTCACTTATTGTTTTACTCTATATTTGACGCCATCGGAAACTTCCAAACTAATTAATAAAGAATTCGCATTCACTTAAACTCTTCATGACATGAACATTTGCCTTAAATTAATCGGTTGAAAAATTTTATCTCCACAAGCTACACACTACACTTGATGCCTTAATGGAAATTCACCTACACTGGTTTCCTTGTCACACTTGGCGTCAACCGGTGGAAACCACCAAGAAATTGCAGCGCTCAAATAGCCTAGTACCTCTGTATCTTCTGTCTTTCGTGTTAAACAGTTTTTATTGACAATGCAACCTCAGCCCTAGCCACTTGCTAACAGCTTTTATTACTGAACGAATATAAGTATTTCAAAGTCGGAGTCAATACCGTACTCAGTGCTGGGAAAAAGGCAGGAATCCATGTGCTGGGCGAGGGCTAGCGTGGGTGCTTTGCCCTAATTGTTCTCCGAACAGTTGTGAAGTGACAAGTGCATTTATCTATATCGTGTGGATGGTTGAGGTGAGTTGTTATGCTGCAGTGTCGGTGTTATTTCGGATGAAGAAGGGGCGAAAGGGAAGAGAGGGTGAAAGACCCCGCCAGCGGATACTCTTCCCCTCTGGAATTTATCAAGGCGGCCGCCGAGCTTAAAGCACCGATCCTAGTGGCAGATAGCAACTTGGGACCACAATAGAAAGGCTTAAATCTGTCCCAGGATTCTCAGCTCATAGAAATACGTTAACTCCCTTCTCTCTCTTTTGACTACCGAATGTCGACGATCAAATTACTTCGTAATCTCAGACGTTAAGAGACTTGCATCCTGCAGCAAGCCTTACATTGTAAACTTTTGAAGAGAGAACCAGTTGGCAACCGACTACTAGATGACGAAACCGGAACAGGCCTTTCCTACAAGGAGACTTTACCTGCTGGCGCCCTTCGATTGCTTAATATTTATAGGGTTGGAAGTTTACAAGGAAGATTTTTTGAAATTGACGCATTGTAGAAGATATTTTGTTATTGCGTCTGTTTGTCACGGATTTTTGCAGCACTATGCCTTCGTCGGTCGTAGGTTCGTCGTCACATTGGTTTATGCGTATTCAGATTAGTTAGTTTCACTGTTTCTCGTTGTTTGTTTTCGCTAACGCTTGCTCTCATCTTCACACCCTCTGCCTCTTTCATAGGTGCATTCTGAAGTTCCTCATCCGGTGCGTTGTCAGTAACGCTGATAGCCTCTTCATCGATTGAATTACTTTTATTGTATGCCATGCCGGTCTCCATTCCGTTCACTTGCTCTGCGGCGATATGCGCATTAACGCTTGCTGTCATCTACACATGCTCTTTCAGATCCGTAGGCGCATCTGCTGTTTCACGTCATGTGTGTTATCAATGAAGCTGATATCGCCTCTGGTCGATCGATTTACTTTTTATTGACAGCTTTATCACACTACACTCCGTTCCCTCTCTCCTCGGCGACAATTCCTGTAACTTCTTCACTCACATTTCTCCCACTTCCAGGCACGGATATACCCATATAGGGGTCTGTCCGCCTAAACAGAACTCTTTATAATATGTCGCTGCCTCTGTTTGACTTTTTCCAATAGGCAGTTGTACAGGGCGCCTCGGTCTCAGTCTTCCCTCAGGTGTTCAGTTGATTTGGATATGAAGCAGGTGAGAGTTTGACAGCCACACAAAACATACGCCCTTTGACCGTATACAATCAGAAAAGTGGGTACGTGCTTTTGTAATTCCACTTTGGGTGTTCGATTGCCATTACACTTGTCACTCCAAAAGTTGTCGGACACACTGGTTCTCTGATACCGTAAACTGCCCAATACAGGCTAAGTCAATCTCTGATTTATTTCGAGTGGCACATTACAGACACGCACTGATTCCAAGCAAAACCTGCATAACTGTGCTAACAGGACCATGATTATGCTTAAATCTTACGCTATCATCAGTTTTACTGACTATTCGCACCCAAATTTCACTATTTGTTCATTTAGCATAATCACAACTTACAGCGTTGTTAATTTGGGTACCTGTCACCTCGTCATCATTGCAAATTGACATCAGTAATCTGTAATTTCGTACAGGGGAGGGGTGGGAGTAGCGTTTCGGTATTTCTTCCTTTCAAAAGAAAATTTCAAGTTTTCTACCTTCTAGGAAGACATTTTACGTACAGTTCAGCTGACACTTTCCTGGAGTACTCCGCAGTAAACAAGCGCTCCGCTGCACAGTGCCGCAGCCATTTCCTCACGCCACGGGTCCAAACACGGAATGACCGCTACCAGCGACTGCGTTAGTAAACTAGTAATGATTTGTACCTAACTACTCACGGACAGCTTCTGATCTTCAAAGGCTATTTATTTATTTCTTGAGAATTGTGTCGCTCTGCTTTAGGAAGTTAATGTCCGGGCACTGATCAGCAGATCGTAAGTATAAGAGAAATACAAAAGGGTCAGTTGGTAAGACCCCTTTCTTAGCGTAGACCTGGAAAACCAAAAGAGGATACGACAATTCTAAATCGTCCGAGCCGAGCTGTGGAGTACGGACTTCCAGCGTTTTATTCTTGGTTCTCAAAATTACTAATTCGAACACTGTTCTCGAAAAGAAGAGCTGTCGAAAGGTCAATTTACACGCTCCGATAATTTCGATTTTATTCATCAAATTCGTATATAGAAGAACACACATCAAAAAATGTTTTGCATCACCCCGGTTTCCAGAACTCTTGAAGATAGACATTGACTGTGGATACTGTATCACAGACACAGTCCCTTTCACTGTTCAGAGATGTCACTAAACCCGCCCAAATGTGTAAACAACCAGGCATGAGCAGCGCCTATTAGACGGAGGGGGTCCGATAGCCGATCAGTTCCAGTCATTCCACCAGGAAGAAGATACACGGCTCGTGTTGTCTTTAGTGCAACCATGCCTAGACGGGCAGTACCGCGGTTCGACCGCGTCCGCATTGTTACTTTGCGTCAGGAGGGGCTCTCAAAAAGGGAAATATCGTGGCGTCTCGGAGTGAACCAAAGCGATGTTGTTCGGACGTGAAGGAACTGTCGCTGACATGCCTCGCTCAGGCCGCCCAGGGGTATACTGCAATGGATGAACGCAACCTACGGATTATGAATCGGAGGAAATCTGACTGCAACGTCACCATGTTGAATGAAGCTTTTCGTGCAACCAGAGGACGTCGTGTTACGGCTCAAACTGTGAGCAATAGGCTGCATGATGCTCAAATTCACTCCCGGCGTCCATGGCGAAGTCCATCTTTGCAAAGCACGACACCACGCAGCGCGGTATAGATGGGCCTAACAACATGCTGAATGGACCGCTCAGGATTGGCATCACGTTCTCTTCACCGATGAGTGCCGCATATGCGTTCAACCAGACAACCGTCGGAGACGTGTTTAGAAGCAACCCGGTCAGGCTGAACGCCTTAGACACACTGTCCAGCGAGTGCAGCAAGGTGGAGGTTCAGGTTCCCTTCTGTTTTGGGGTGGCATTATCTGGGGCCGACGTGCGCCGCTGGTGGTTATGGAAGGCGCCGTAACGGCTGTACGATACCTGAATGCCATCCTCCGACCAATAGTTCAGCCTTATCGACAGCATATTGGCGATTTATTCGTCGCGGCGAGATTAGCCGAGCGGTCTAGGGCGCTGCAGTCATGGACTGTGCGACTGGTCCCGGCGTAAGTTAGAGTCCTCCCTCGGGCATGGGTTCAAATGCCTCTGAGCACTATGGGACTTAACTGCTGAGGTCATCAGTCCCTAGAGCTTAGAACTACTTAAACCTAACTAACCTAAGGACATCACACACATCCATGCCCGAGGCAGGATTCGAACCTGCGACCGTAGCAGCAGCGCGGTTGCGGACTGAAGCGCCTAGAACCGGTCGGCCACCGCGGCCGGCTCGGGCATGGGTGTGTGTGTGTTTGTCCTTAGGATGATTTAGGTTAATTAGTGTGTAAGCTTAGGGACTGATTACCTTAGCAGTTAACTCCCATAAAATTTCACACACATTTAGCATTTTGAACATTTGAGGTATTCGTCTTCGTGGACAACAATTAGCGCCCCCATCGTGCACATCTTGTGTCTGACTTCCTTCAGGATAACAACATCGCTCGACTAGAGTGACCAGCATGTTCTCCAGACATGAACCCTATCGAACATGCCTGGGATGGATTGAAAATGGCTGTTTATGGACGACGTGACCCACCAACCACTCTGACGGGTCTACGTCGAATCGCCATTGAGGAGTGGGACAATCTGGACCAACAGTGCCTTGATGAACTTGTGGATAGTATGTCACGGCGAATACAGGGATGCATCAATGCAAGAGGACATGCTACTGGGTTTTAGAGGTACCGGTGTATACGGCAATTTGGACCACCACCTCTGAAGGTCTCGCTGTATGGTGGTATAACAAGCAATGTGTGGATTTCATGAGCAATAAAAATGGCGGTAATGATGTTTGTTTTGATCTCTATTCCAATTTTCTGTACAGGGACTCTCGGAACCGAGGTGATGCAACACCTTTTTTGATGTGTGTAGAAAGTACATTTTGCACTAGAACAGATCGTAGATTTTAGGACTCAATATTTCGCCGAACTAAACAGGACGGCAATTTCAGAGAATCTATCAATCTCGTTCTGAAAGCCCTGACGAAGTTTGACAAAGAATAGTGATGCTGGACTTAAACGTATCGTTGACTTGCTGGTATGGAGGGTTCAGTATGAACGATGAACTAGGATGGAGGATTAAGGAAGCCTCGGATTTACTAACATAACGATCCAAACATTCGCCCTCTATATTTAGGAAAATGACTGGAAACGTAATTCAGGATCAGTATGCAGGTATTGAACTGTGCTCCCATTGAATATGAAGAGAAGAAGGAAGGCAGATTAGTGTTTAACGTCCTGTCGACAAGCTCGGATTGGGGAAGGAAATGACCGCGCTCTTCCAAACAAACCGTCCCGGCACTTGCCTTAAGCGATTTAGGGAAAGCACGGAAAATCTATCGGATGACCGGACAGGGTTTGAACCATTGTCCCGTGTGCTAACCAGTGTGCTACCTCACTCGGTATCGAATATGAGCCCCTCCTTTAATGTGTCGTGATGGCTTCACGATGCGTAACTGGAGTTGGCCACTTTACACAGCAGATGCTTGTATTGTAGAGTGTAGCCTTGTCTGGAAGTGAAGCATGGACGATAAACAGCTCTGATAAGAAGAGAATAGAAGCTTTTGAAATGTGGTGCTACAGAAGAACTTTGAAGATTATATTTGTAGATTACGTAATTAATGAGGAGGTACTGAACAGTATTAGGGAGAAAAGAAATTCGTGGCACCACCTGACAAGAAGTGTAGGAGGGATCGGTTGGTAGCACACATTCGGTAAGTGGGGGGGGGGGGGGGGTAATCGTCGTAGGGGAGACCAAGATTGAATACAGTAAGCAAATTCAGAAGGATGATTCGGATAGGATGAGGCTTGCGCAGGATACAGTAGCGTGGAGAGCTGCATCAAACCAGTCTGCGGACTGAAGACAACAAGAAAACAACCACGACACGACACAGCAGCACGCCTGTACTCCAGTTGGGTTGCTGACGGCAGTGTGACATGTCGCCCCAGCGGAAATACGTTCACAGGGCGCAGGGCACGCAGCGCTCTCGCGTTGCGTCACCCCGGAACCAGAGTCGGCCGTCCACATCAGAAGCCGTTTGTGGCGGCTGAATCACTGCAGTTGCTGCGATCGCACGACCGTTACGTGACCGCCGGTCTGCGGGCGAGCTGTGTACCGACGCCTCGGTCACGTAAGCCGTGCCCGGCAGATAATTGTCTGCGGCCGACGGAACGGAAATAACTCGGGTCTGCCTGATGAAGCCGTGCGGCCGAGGAATGCCTGCCGCACCCTTCGTGACAGCCGCCCAGCGCTGCTACTGCTCATTAGGGAGGACGTATAAGAACAATTTTCAGTCCCAGTCGCACATATATACAGCTGCCAGTCTAATCAGTCTGGAGACGGCGTCATCACTAATCTTTTGCAGCGAAACATGGAACGGCTAGTCAATCTCTCGTTAAGAGGCGTCTGCACTTTTGAATTGATTTCAGTGGGCGACGGATACGTACACTACGTGATCAAAAGTATCTGGACGCTTGGCTGAAAATGACTTACAAGTTCGTGGCGCCCCCCGACGGTAATGCTGGAATTCAGTGTGGTTTTGGCTCACCCTTAGCCTTGATTACATCTTGCACTCTCGCAAGCATACGTTCAATCAGGTGCTGGAAGGTTTGTTGGGGATTGGGGAATGGCAGCCCATTCTTCACGGAGTGCTGCACTGAGGAGAGGCATCGATTGGTCGGTGAGGCCTGGCAAGAAGTCGGCGTTCCAAAACGTTCCAAAGGTGTTCTATAAAATTCATGTCAGGACTCTGTGCAGACCATTACAGGGATGTTATTGTCGTATAACCACCGCCACAGGCCGTGCATTATGAACAGGTGCTCGATCGTGTGTAAGATCCAATCGCCATCACCGAATTGCTCTTCAACAGTGGGAAGCAAGAAGGTGCTTAAAACATCGGTGTAGGCCTGTGCTGTGATAGTGCGAAGCAAAACGACAAGGGGTGGAAGCCCCCTCCATGAAATACACGACCACACCATAACACCACCTGAACCACTGTTCAGACGTCCAATGTTTACGCTCCTTACACCAAGCAAGCCGTCGTTTGCCATTTACCGGCGTGATGTGTGGCTTATGAGCAGCTGCTCGACCATGAAATCTAAGTTTTCTTACCTCCCGCCTAACTGTCATAGTACTTGCAGTGGACCCTGATGCAATTTAGATTTCCTGTATCATTGTCTGGATAGATGTCTGCCTATTACACATTACGACCCTTTTCAACTGTCGGCGGCCTCTGTCAGTCAACAGACGAGGTCGGCCTGTACGTCCCCCTTCTCGCTTCCACTTCACTATCACATCGGAAACAGTGGACCTAGGGATGTTTAGGAGTGCGAAATTCTCACGTACAGACGTATGACACAAGTGACACCCAATCACCTGACCACGTTCGAAGTCCACGAGTTCCTCGTAGCGCCCCGTTCTGCTCTCTCACGATGTCTAATGACTACTCAGGTCGCTGATATGGAGTACCTGGCAGTAGGTGGCAGCACAATGCACCTAATATGAAAAACGTATGTTTTTGGGGGTGTTCGGATACTTTTGATCACATGGAGTATCTGTCAAAGAATGAGAAGGGCATTAGAGTACACAGTGTGTTACGACTTGTGGTAGAGTCATTTAATCGTACAAAAACACGGACCAGCGGAAGCGAAAATGTCCCACGCAAGTAGGCAGAAATTCCTGTGATAGCATATCAGGTTATGATCGTAACGATGTTGAGTTCGTCTTTAGATCAATCACAGCTGGTTCATTCATGTTAGAGCTGTTCTTTATAATGCGAGGGACGAAAGTCAAATATTGTAAATACATGCTTTTATTTTATGTGTAAATATACATGCTTTTATTTTATGTGCAGATGTGAAATGCGATATAAGAATCCCATTCTACTCTGAAGTGATAATGGGGTACCTTCCATTATCGTGTCGAACCTCCTTTTGCCCGGCGATGTGCAGCAGCCTAAGTCATTTGAAGTCCCCTGCAGAAACACTGAGCCCATGCTGCCTCTATAGCCGTCCATAATGGCGAAAGTGTTGCCCTTGCAGGATTTTGTGCACGAACTGACCTATCCCATAAATGTTGGATGGGATTCTTGCCGGGCGGTGTGGGTGGCTAAACCGTTCGCTCGAACTGTCCAGAATGTTCTTCAAACCATTCGCTGATCGGTTTAGTTGACAAGAGGATCCGGTCTATTCCACGTAAACACAGCGCACAATACCACCAACCATCAGGAGCTCGCTCAGTGCCATGCCTTGTTGACAACTTGGGTCTATGGCTTCGTAGGTTCTGTGCCACACTCGGACTCTACCGTAAGCTGAAAGCGGGACTCATCTGACCAGCCCACGGTTTTCCAATCGTCTAGGGTCCAACCGGTATGTCCACGAGCCTAGAAGAAGCGCTGGAAGCTACGTCGTGCTATTAGCAAAGGTACTGGCGTCGGTTGTCTGCTGCCAGTGTCTACTAACGCCAAATTTCGCCGCACTGTCCTAACGCATACGTCCGTCGTACATCCCACATTGATTTCTGTGGCTATTTTACGCAGAGTTTCTTGTCTGTTAGCACTGACAACTCTACACAGACGTCGCTGCTCTAGGTCGTTAATTGAAGACCAATGCGTTGTCCGTGGTGAGAGCTATACCTGAAATTTGGTATTCTCGACCCACTGTTGACACTGTGGATCTCGGAATATTGGATTCCCTAACGATTTCCGAAATGGAATGTCCCATGCGTTTAGCTGCAACTACCATTCCGCGTTCAAATTCTAGTAATTAATGTCGTATGGCCGTAATCACGACGGAAACCGGAGTACAAGTGACAACTCGTCAATAAACTGCCCTTTTATGCCTTGTGTACGCAATATTACTGCCATCTGCATATGGACAAATCGCTATCCATGACTTTGGCACCTCAGCGTAATTGCAACACTGATCCAGTTTTCGGGAATTGTCGTCCCCCTCAGACATTCTGTAAAGTATAAACAATTTCGACAATTTTCTTACATATTACTTTGCCTCTAACCGTTCCTATTGAAACGTCATCATCTACTAGCAAGTTTCCGGTCTTCATATCTAGAATTGATTTTTAACCTTCTGGAATGTCGGTGTTTTCATTATCAACTATCTGTGTTTGTGATTCATCTCTTGAACTACACTGCCGAATGAAAATGTGAAGCACTGAGAAGACATGGTCGGATATAAATGTAACTTTATACCATGTACACACCATAGGTGGGTATGCAAATTATTTAACTATTTTGCAGCGTCTGTGTTTGACGGTGTATTATGAATGTCTTTCAGACATGCAAGCGTCTCTCAAGATGAAAGGCTACATCCCTGACGCACTCTTATGTTGACCTTATTGGCCCTGTCTTCTCTTTCCTAGTATTTATTGTAATTATTGTGTGTTGAAACTTTTCTGCAATACTTCTATTAAATAACTTCATTTCCCTATGAGATTTTAGAGCATATGAAATAGGCGAAATTTATCTGTAATTGCGGGTAAGAGTAGACTTCAGATATACAATTTATTAGTGGCATATGAAAATATCAACCATGCGGGAGCTTTGATCTTTCCCTGTCTTGTTACTCTGTGTTCTGCATATTATTTGAAACTTTATTAGTGATGTGGTTTTCATATTCACCTCGAATAACGGAACCTAACTTCTGAAATATGGCAGCTGTTCTACTGATTGGTCATCTGGTACTGTTTTCGACCTGAAATTTTTGTTTGAAGACCATTACTTTGGTTTATTAGTGAAATTTTTAGATGATATTTCTTACAAACTTGATTTAGGCAGTGTGTTTCAAACTGGAGGTCATTTTCTGTCGTCTGCGTAATTATTCGGTCGTCGGCAACGCGCGGAGTGGCAGTGAGGTTTGAGGCGCCATGTCACGGACTGCATGGCCTCTTCCGCCAGAGCTTCGAGTCCTCCCTCGAGCATGGGTGGTGTATGCTGTTCTTAGAATAAGTTAAAGTGATGTGTTAGTCTATGGACCGATGACCACAGGAGTTTGGTCCCTTAGGAATTCACATACACACATTTGTATTGTGTGTGTGTGTGTGTGTGTGTGTGTGTGTGTGTGAGTGTGCGTGCGCACTCGTTCTCTTGTATTAATCGGACACTTTTAATTTTCCGCTTCCGCTCTCAAACAGTCCTCCCCCTTAGCTGAGTGTTCAGCACGTGTAACTGCCATGCAGCGGGCCCAGATTCTCAGTTCCCGGCCGTCTCGGAGATTTTTCTGCTCGTGGACTGGGTGTTGTGCTGTCCTTATAATTATCGACCGGCAAGTCGCTCATTGTAGCTACAAATTAAAAAAGACTTGCACGTCGGTGGCCGATCTTCCCCAGATGAGGACTCCCGGCCATCAATGCCGTACGATATCACTGTCAAACAATGTCGTCTAGCTATATGTTGAATATATTAGATGAAAGGCTACACTCCTGCCACACTCTTCTGTTGATCTATGCTGGTCCGGTCTTCTCTTACCCTGTATTTATCATAATTTCTGTGTTTTGATGCAAACGCTTTAATACCTGTGTGAAATAACTCAGAAAACGTTTATTTCCATGATGTCCTGAAGCTTGCTTTCATATCGAAAGCTTAAAGGGCAAGAAAACGTATTCCTAAATCTTTTCCCCTAGCTGCATCATAATCCAACCTATGCATGGTTCTCAGAATTAACGGGGGGGTTCGAAAAACTGCTGTTTAAATTGATCACAGACCGCCTTCATCCGACTGCGTTAGTGCCTCGTCCGTATTAACCTGGGGCTCTACGAATCGTTGAACACTCAAGCGTCCTTCCTTCCTTCCTTCTCTCTCTCGTGTCGTTAACACTTGCGTCCGACCACCTGTTGAGAAAAGCCGTAAATTAAAAATAGCGACCCTCCACATCTATTTCCTCCGTATGACCAGGAATTGGCTGTCCTGTGACGAGGGGAGTTGGGGGAACGAGTTTCAGTTTGCGCTCCGGGTCAGTCCGTCAACGGCGCTCCCTTTGATCTCTCGCGCGGCCGCACCGCTTTGCTGCTCAAACAATCGCCCGTTACAAAGTACACATCCCGGCGGAAAACTTTACGCCGCGCCTGCTGCCCCACAGACTCTTTCAGCTTTACACTCTGGTGATGCCAAGTTGCCACAGGGGCGAAACAAACGGCTGTTCTTAGCCGTCTCGTCTTCTCATTCGCTACCTACTTTATATAGTACTGGCGTGCAGGTAATCTCCCCGACTTTCTGTGCGGTTTAATGCGGAAAAACTACAGTAAACAGAAGCATTTATTTTTGTCTGTATCCTTTTTTCTGATGGCTGCAGTTCTTTACATACGAGTCTAATGTTTGCTAAATCGTTAATTGTCAGATATGTAACTTAGTCAGGCGCCGAGACCGCCTATACACAAAACGAATTCTCTTCTTCAGCCCGCTATGGATACCGTTGTCACCAACTGGCATAACAACTGGTCAGCCTCCTTACAGCGCATGTGGGTCGTATGCATAGCGTTAAGAACACTGACGATTTTACCAGCCGAAATAAACTTTAGCATCTTGGCCAAGGTTATACAATGGTCAGTCAACCGCTGCG
Organism: Schistocerca gregaria; assembly: GCF_023897955.1. NCBI lineage: Eukaryota > Metazoa > Arthropoda > Insecta > Orthoptera > Acrididae > Schistocerca > Schistocerca gregaria. The sequence continues at coordinate 221,675,460 of NC_064925.1, read as the reverse complement.
TAAATCCCCTCTCTCAGTTATCTGTTAGTACAGTTGTGGGATTGTTTAAATGCACGTTGGCATCGTCGCATTTCCTATAGTGCGGCCAGTATTTCGATCAGTTGGACGGCGTGGCGATGGGAAGTGCGTTAGCTCCATCGATAGCCAACCTTTTTATGGACAAAAAAATGAAGACATCGCTTAGGACATGGCTCCAGCTAAGCTAAATAGCTTTTATCGCTACGTCGGTGATACTTCTATCATCTGGCCCCATGGACGTGAAATACAGGGAGACTTCTTAGAACTCCTGAATGTCGTTCGCTACTGCATTAGGTTTACGATGGAAATAGAGATAGCTGGTGAATTGTGCTCCTTTGACGTCCTCGTTCAACAGAAAAGCAGTGGCCGCCTCAGCCAGAATGTCTACAGGAACTGTACAGGTACGGGTCGGTGTCTACAATTTTTTAGCCACCTCCATCGGGCACAAAAACGTGGCGTTCAGAACGCACTTTTCAAATATGCTGAAGTTATCTCAGACGCTGAAAACCTGCGACTTGAGCTAAGGCACCTCCGAAAAATCTGTCGGGAAAATTGCTACAACTACCGCCAGGTATCACAGGTTATTTCTGGTGAGACGCGCAGGAATAAACCAATCGAAGAGGAGAGCAAGAAAACCGTTTTTGCTATTATGTCATAGGGAATCGGGAAAGATTAACGGCTCCTGAAGAGACGAAACATTTCGTCACTGTTCAGGCCCCTAGCAAAAATATGACAGCTCATGAGGTCAGTGACGGACGATCAAGGGTTCAGAACGATTGGAGTTTACAAGATACCATATCATTGTGGCTGCCATTACGTCGGCCAAACAGTACGCACTATGGACCAACGCCGGAGGGAACAACGAGAGGTGCTTACGCCTATGTTATCCCGAAAAGTCAGCCATGCAGAACACTCTTTAGAAAATCGACACGGGTTTCTGTTCGACGAAACATCATTATGAGGACGAAATGATTTTGGAATAACGTTGTAAAAGAAGCTATAGTAATAAAAATATCTGAAAACACCATCAATTACGGTGGCAGTTTGCAGCTTTTTACAATCCGGGGCCAGGCCACCGTGAGTTTGCAGCGGACGCGACGGACGGGGGACGGAAACGATGTCATATTTGGCGAGGAAGTGACGTCACAGCCCGCAACGCGGCTATGTAGCTACGGGGCCAACGACGACACGGAAGGCATTTGCGACTTGACAGTTTCCGAGGATAGCTCGACCGAAAGCTCGTGGGTCTTTAACCACCTAACGTGGCTGGAAGCCTGAGAAGACTTCATCAATTATAACGCCACGAGACTGTTTATTCAAATATAAACTAATTTTTCTGTTATGGAAAAATAAACCGTTCTGTAACGAAAATCGTTAACGCCTGCCTGTTCGGCGGTGCTTGCTAAGTTGTGGCCAGTTTCGAAATCTGGCGGCGGAAGAAATCTTCACCACCAATATTTGGCCCCCAGGGAGAGGAAAGATGGTGGGAAGTTCCTGATAAACAGACTTTGTGCCGATATCCCGGATGAATTTCCAGGCCTCTACGCAGTGTCTCGAGGAGCAAGGAGGGTATATGACTGTTAATGTTGATCTAGTCTGTCGGATGGGGACGTTAACCCTAGAACACTAATGAGGAGAAAATGTTGCATTGCTACTAAACCATCATAAAGTATACTACTCCACATTTTATTCCAAGTGAGTCATAATTTATAGGCTACACATTCATTAATTACCATTATTAGATATCCAGTGATCTGTTACTTTCAAATTAAGTACAAAATGCCCTGTTTTGTAGCCTAATGCAATCGCAAGTTTTACATGGAATTTAGTATTATAGGGTTAGTCAATAAGTATGTGCAATCAATTTTTAAATAATTTATTACAAAATAGTACACAATTGTTATTGACATAGTCACCCTACTTTACAGTGAGCGTGGTCCACCGCTGCAAAATCTTCCCGATGCCCTCTGAAAAGCAACATTTGTCCCCCTTCCTCCACCTGTTGATCGGAGCTGAATCGACAGCCTCTTTAAGCATCCTTAAGTGGATCAAAGCGATGGTAAACCGACGCAAGGTGGGGGTTCAGGACTGTATGCGGAGTGCTCCAACACCTGGAAACACAGCGCCTGAAGAGGTTGAATGGTGTAGGGGCGGTATGTGGAACACGTATTGTCAAGCAACAAAAGAACACGTGTTATGTATGATTATGATTTCTAATGCAGAGGCACGACTAATCTGAATATGGTTTGCACATCATCAACAGTCACCCGTCTGTTATTCGGAATGAAGGCACAGACTTGTTCGCTATTGGCATCCGTTGTGGCTGGGCCGGCCCTTTGTGGACGAGCGGTTCTAGGCGCTTCATTCTGGAATCGCGCTGCTGCTACGGTCGCAGGTTCGAATCCTGCCTCGGGCATGGATGTGTGTGGTGTCCTTAGCGTAGTTAGGTTGAAGTAGTTCTAAGTTCTAGTGGACTCATGGCCTCAGATGTAAAGTCCGATAGTGCTTAGAGCCATTAGAACCATTAGTTGTGGCTGTAGCTGGACTCCCCCGTCTTTCATCATCCTTCATGCTCGTTTGACCACTGTTGAACTGTTCAGTTCACTGGTAAACACTACGGTGTGAAAAAACATTGTCCCCATATTGTCCTGAATGTCTATGAATTGCCGTAAACAGCGTGTGGCGCAGTTATTATAGTGTATCGTTCAAAAGTACAAAGCCAGCTGAAGGCTAACGTCTAAAATAATATGATTCCTGTTGACGAACACTGAAAGGCCAATCAGTAATAAGTATACAAGAAAAGAAAACAAATAAGTACGATATTTTGAGCTTTACTTTTATGAAATCCAAGTGCTTGAAGCATAAAATTCCATATCTTGCAATAATCATTATTAGAATTACATTCCATTGTGGCTTACTGCTCAATAAAGACTTGCTACCATATGAAATATTAAGATCTTTATACTATACAATTTGAGCTGCTTCTCATGAACATTATGGAAGTTGCTATATGAAAGCTATTTTCTAAATAATAAACAGAAGTTAATCGATCACGGACGTGAAAAAGTATATTATTTAAATTGTACCACTACTACACGTTCAACAAGGATACAGTTGCAAGTGAATAGAAAATAATTTTGGTATTTCTTTTTCATTACTGCTGAGAAGAAAAGTTCTGTTTCAAAAATCTAGAAAAGAAGAGATCCAAGAAAAGAAGAGGTACAACAAAGTGGCTAAGAAACGACATGGGAAGAATTTTACCCTTTTCCCCAAAGTAAAATTACTGCGCCAGAATCTGGAAAGAAAATAAAACAAATTTTACAGTCATTTAACAAAGTACATGGATCCTAAACATGACTCATAGATAAGTTGCAAAGGCTTTTGTAAAATATGTCTAACCTAACGAGATCAGTCCTACTGTTGTAACATTACCTACACTGATTCCAACAACGCAAAGCAGACTTATGCTGAAACCTTCCACGGGCGAAGGCAACGGTGCCATCTAGCGGCTGGTGACCCAAAAAACTGTGGAGTTAAATCTAAAGACAGAGCAAAGTAGCAGGTACTTGTTTACTTACCATCGTAGCTTTCTACGTGAGAATTTCGATGAACAACCCATTAGCAAGATGTCACCAGATAAGTTTACAAAGGAGAATACATCACAATTATTTATGTGAGTGGCTCTGCATTGTATGCGATCTATATCGGGTCGGACATCGTCTGTAAACAAAGAAGCAGCTACGAATGGTCACAGGATTTTTTAATCTGGCGAGAGGGAGTAACTGAAATGTAGAAAAATCTAATCTGGCAGCAACTCAAAACAAACACGCCGCACAGCTTGCCTAGTTCCTCCGTAGGAAACTTCAAAGTAAGACTAGGGAAATAACAGCTCGCACAGAGGCTTATTTGCCACGTACTTCGTGCAGATTCAAAACATGGTTCAAATGGCTCTGAGCACTATGGGACTCAACTGCTGTGGTCATTAGTCCCCTAGAACTTAGAACTACTTAAATCTAACTAACCTAAGGACATCACACACATCCATGCCCGAGGCAGGATTCGAACCTGCGACCGTAGCAGCCGCACGGTTCGTGCAGATTCGCAGAGATGGATGTAGATAGGCTTCATAATTTCCTCTCTTCCCAGGATCTCTTCAGCCGTCCTTACGTGGGTTGTGAATTCGGACATCATCGTGCTATATACGTGACGAATTTCTGGCGTCAGGTTGAGGAAGACACACGTTGCTGAGTGTTTCCAGACGCCCAGGGTAATATCAGAAAGGCAGGTATTCTGAACGGGGTTTCGAACGTGAACAAATGAAGTGTAAGAACTTCACCTTCGTTACACGCACATCGCTTCGCGTTTAAGTACAGACAAAGCACCATGGCTGCCTGGGCACGAGAATTATGTGTATCGGTAAATGCATTTAAACAGGCCTGTGCAGCTACCATAATATACATCGACGGTGGAGACTATCTCGTGTCTTTGATAAAATGAAAAGTTAATTTGTGCATGTCCATTTCGAGACCTGATGTATATACTATCGTAAGTATGCGGGAACCTATTACTGGATACCAGTATGGGGTGCGTCCACCCTTCGTCCTTATAACGATCTGTAGTCGTCTGGGGACATGTCAACGAGGTGTCTGAATGACTGTGGAAGAACGGCAGCCCCAGAGAAGGCAGTGATTTTGAATGTTGGAGTCAGGAGCTCGCTGTGGTCTGGAGTGAATGCTCGACGGCCCCTGTCTGAAGGACGGTTGAAATGCACTTGATACATTTCGTTGGCAATGGATGTCATAAGCAAATTTGTGCTCTACGACCACAGAAGTATTGAAAACGTGGAAAACTGCAACATTGGTCATATAAATTTGAAACTATTATTATTATTATTATTGAATATCGATTTCAATCACAGAATGATCATCTTCATTGTAAGACTAATTCTAGTGGACTCACATAATCATCTACGAAGGAAGTGGCTTACAAGGTACTAGTTCGACCGATTCTTGAGTATTGTTCTTCTATCTGGGATCCCTACCAGATAGGACTGACAGGAGAGATAGAGAAGATCCAACGAAGAGCGGCACGTTTCGTCACGGAATCGTTAGTCGGCACGAGAGCGATACGGAGATGCTCAGCTAAAAGTCTATTGGCAGACGTTACAAGAGAGGCGTTATGCATCACGGAGAGGTTTATTACTGAAATTTCGAGACAGCACTTCCCGAGAAGAGTCAGACAACGTATTACTTCCCCCTACATATGTTTCGCGTAATGACCATGAGGAGAAAATGCCAGAAAGGTTGGAGGGCTCAATTAGTGGTATAGTAAGTACCCTCCGCCACACACCATTCGTGGCTTGCGGAGCATGATGCAGAGGCTGAGAACACAATATTCTCCGCCTCCTTTTACACTGGTGAGTCCACATCTCGTGACATCTAGTGGTCAATTCCGCGTTTAGTAGTGGTGTCCAGATACTTTTGATCAGGCGGTGTAGTTCGCGTGCGGCACCTGTAGCTGCCAGTTTGCCGCTGGAGCGCGCTGCGTTGGACAATCAATCGCCGTGCACTTCCCCGTGAACAAGCCATATAATTTCTTTATGTTAGCAGGATGGTAGAGATAACGTCAGAGCGTTACACGTTGCATGCCACATTCCGTGTGAAGGTGGCTGAGTCTAGCCTCAACAGGGGTTAGGGTCGGCCGAAATAACCGCAACAAGAAGGCAGCACTAGAGTAGTGCAGCGGTGCGCCGCAGGTGAGGAAGCGGCAGGTGTTTGCAGGGCTCATCCCGCGGACACTCGACGCTCTTTGTGCTCCGTTGCCGGGCAACGCGGCCCGAGTGCCCGCGAGCTGAATAACCCGCTCCACGCGCCTCAAAGGCCGCTTTAGCCCTCGTCTCGCGCCAAGGACGCCGCCACCAACCCCAAAGTTCCGCCTCGCGACACCGCAGCCAAATCCTTGCCACCTCAACGCGATCATTGGCGCCAAGCAGCAGCAGATGGCAGGTGCTGTGGTTAACGTTGCTGTTTTGACAAGAGTTCCTTCCCAAAGGCGTGGCGTACGGCTTGCTTGAACCAGTAACCAGACACGCGCCTTTTAGTAGTTAATAACAGGATGCGGATTTTGTAAACAATATAAATTGTTAGATAAATACACTAAACTAAGTGCTTTTCTATTTGCAGATGATTAAATAATAATACAAAAGGTGAGCCGACGTGCAATTGATAGTACATCAGCTATAATAAATATATGTAGAATGTCAGCTTAAATTTCATTACATAAGACGAAAGTCATGGCCTTTTTAGATAAATATCCAATATGATCCAAAATAGTGTTAACAGCTTAGTTATTGAAAAGATTTTGCATTTCCAATATCTGGGCTGCGGCACGTGTTATGATGATCCTAATGGTGTAGATGGAAAGTTATACAAGTTTCAAGCAATACTTAGAACAATAAACGGAACATTTGAGTATAAAACTTGAAGAGATTCAAAAATTAAATTTTATTGAAAATACTGCAATACTTACGTTGTTGTGTGCAGGCGACAGTTAGATAAATGGAAAGAAAAACGACAGCACAGTACAACCAGCAGAAGCAAGTTACTTGAGGAGAGTGAAGAGCTCCTCAAGAAGGTATTTGTGAATGTTCTCGTTGTTAATGAGGAAATAACTGAATACAGAGAGAGGTGGGAAGAACATATAAGTTGAATGAGGAATGAAAGACCTATCAAGACAATCCTGTCCGAAAAGAAGGCGAGACATAGGTCGACGAAGCAAACAACGGACGTAGACATTGGGAAGGCTGAGCAGGCAGTTGCTTAGTCCCTGTATCTAAGACGACGATCAGTCGGAGCTAGACAGTGGGAAAAATAGTATAGAAGCTAACAATGACACAGGATGAATCACTTAAGACTACCGCTACAAATATTTGTGGTTCTGCGATGTTCTGAGTTTTCGAAACATGGCTTGGACCCACTCATTCAAGTTACCGTTATCTTGAATCACGATGTTTATTTCAACTTTGTCGGTGACTAAATGTTTCCCTTTGGTCTATATTTTCACGGTGGGTGTTCTGTGTGAACTCCAGTCTTTCAAGACGCCAACAGCCATGGACACACCCACCATCGCTCTTTGATTGGCCCGCTAAAACACCGGTACTAACCCCGTAGAAAATGTCCGGGACTACACGGGAAAACATGTAAAGGGTAGCAATCAACATCGCCGTAGTTTTGTAGCTCTGAGAGATCTAATCAAGAAAGATTTGCTGTCGGCGGATATGCCATATCTAAAGAAACTTGTGGATTTCCTTCCCCGCCGATTGAGGCAACTGCCAAGACTAAAAGCGTTGCTAAACCATGAGTTCTGGGGTGACTAATTTGTCTGGTTTATAACAGATGAAAACCTTTAACACAGTGCAGTTTCTGCTACATTATGCTATGTTTGCCTGCCTACAGAGATAAACAACGTATATCTACAGTTTTGGGCTTTTCATCTATCACATTTTCCGTCTATTTCTGTATCAGAGGTTTTATTGCAATTTTATCTCATTACATCTCTTTCGCGAATTCTCAAATGCCGCTATAAAAATAATGTTTTCCACTAAAAAACTTAGTTGCCTCAATGTCTCGTTTACATATAAAGCCACGTATTGTAGCTCTTCAACAAATTACACACCTTGTTGCCAAGGAGTTACTTCCACGTCTTCGATTGTAGGAAACGACACATTCCTTCTCCCTTGCCTCACGCATACCCCACGCACTTGTGCTTCACCCCGTCTTTTCTCCCTCCCCCCTCCCCGTTCCTCCTCCTCCGACGCGCACACACACACACACACTCTTCAGGTCCATGTAGAGCACTTCCCTTTGAAACCCTCTCCAGCACGTTCACGCGTGTCTGGCACGTACCACAGACAAAGATATGTTACTCTGTGAACGTACACATCCCTCTCTCTGCAAATATACCTGCGTGAATTCCAAGTTCATGATTTCTGTTACCACTTCCTTTCGCCCTCTTTCCTATGCTTGACATTACTGTATGCTCCATAGCAGATACATTTAAATGTTTTTTTGTTTATATTCACTTTTCTTTACTACGAAATTTGACTGTAAATGTATCCTGAGTGTGCGGCGTGTTATATTTATTCATGTTTTGCATTTTACTTCGCTGTCTTACATAAAGATGTTATCAAATAGTACCGATACGACATCATTATACGTCTGGTTAATAATTATTGACATTGTTAGTGTCAGATTACGAGTAGTATTCATAAAGTTACAGTTACGATCACGGAAGAATAAAGTTATGTAGTAATTTTTGTTTATTTGAAGGCAAATATCTGCAGGTCCGGTACATATTGAAATCATAGTACCGTAGCAGGTCACTAGAGAAGGCAATTTCACTTCATTGGTGCCCCGCATTTGTTTCTCTTTTTTTTTCCCCTACCATTACGATCCTTCGGTATAGCGCAGCGGAATCGCTGACGAGGACCTCCCATCGATCTAGAGGGCGGAGATCGGCTCGTGGAGGTGTTTGGTGAGGCGTGTGTCAGTCGGGCGTTCGCAAGCCTGCAGGGAAGGTCCCGGGAGCTCGTGGTGTGCCCTTCGCACGTAAAAAAAAAAAAAAAACTGAATTAATTTTGTGATAGGATGGATTATGGTCAATCGAACCGGAGCGTGCTTACAGGGCAGATCCCAAGAGCCTGCGCTTCTCGGTATCCCGTTTAAAAGTGAAGAAAATTGTGGAAAGATTCTACTGACACTCGTACCAGAGCTAAAATGCGAGAATAACGCGTAGGTGTGTGAGCCAAGCTCATATTTATGTTTAGTATCTTGTGGAGTTGTTATGTAATGAAAGGCGGTTCCACAGTAACGAACCGGCAATGATGAACTCATACAAGGTCGTGATAAATGAGCGAGTGCAATCAGAACAAGTAAGAACGCGTTATGTAAATTTAAAGTGGAATAAAATAATCTATGTCTTACAAAAATGTTCACATATTATAATCTCGTCATTATTAATAGAATATTTTGGAAGGGACAAGACCACAGAAAGTGTGGGAGAATCGATAGGATATGCGTCGTAGGCTCATGGTCAGAACTTCAATTGTCGGCGCATGTACCTTGGGTGTAAATTCGGCCTCTGTACCTGGCTACTTATTTATGTCCGATACCTAATTTTCCAACCAGCCAGACTACAGCAAGTGTTAATCACCTATAGTCGTATATAAAAGCAATAAAATAGTAGGGGTGGCTTACAACCTGTCAACAAACAGAAATTATTTTTTTCTGAAACTTGCAGGTAGAATGAAAAAGAAAAATACTAGTCCTTGCTTTTACGCTTTTCAATTTATACGTGAGTTTGTAATTCGACATGGAAAATTTCTAGGAAGCGCCACTGGTCTCGATATCAAGGAAAATTTATATTATATTTTCGAAATCGAGTATAAAATCAATTTTTCCATCTGCGGAATGCAGTCTTCCACCCATTTTTATGGGTCCTGTAGCAGTTACGCTGGTTTAACGTAGAGAGGCAGTGGAAATGTTACACAAAGATACACCATCGTGTATGTCCGTTATGAGTTACAGTAGATCACCCTGTCTGTTGACTGAAGTATTTTCATTGGAGTTTCTGTACAGGCTGCAGGTTTTCTTTGATCTGCTATACTGAAACTCTGGGCTGGTAAGGATCACTGCAATAGGTGGGCCTCTCCAGATGAAATTAATTCGCGTCTCTAAGAAAATAAAACCCACTATGCTAACTCAAGATGGAGAACTGAAACGCAATAAGCATCTGATTTTACAAGCCAGCACTGAGCCAGAAACAAACCAATGCAGACAGCATTTGGAAGCTCAACTCTGCAACATTTACCGCCTGATATGAACGTACGCAGATGTTGCGTGGACATCCGATCCTACCAGAGACATTTTAAATCCCTCAGAGTCATGTGGAAAATAGATGCCCCGCGTCATATGCAGCGCCTGTTCGCATCTTACCTGCTAGTTACCGTAGCACTTCGATAACATACTTCATTTTCTGGGGGAGCCAACCCAACACTCTTGGTGGATACGCCATATCTAAAGAAACTTGAGGACTCTCTTCCTTGCCTTCCACTGGAGTAATATTTGGTAAGAGAGAGGCTCAGTCGCGGACATAACATCCATATTTCGGTTTTCCATGGTTTTCTTGATTCACATGGAAGCAAATTAGCACGGTGATCACGTATAAAAGGCAACGGCCAATTCATTTCCTTTTCCTGTCCAATCTAACGATTTTTCTGCTATCGACGCCTTTATTTTTCATTTCCAGCAACATCATAGCAACAACTGCTTCGTCAATTTCTTCATTTTTTTTAACGCTCATTGGGTGTTTTTCCTTAAACCAGGTTAAGTAAACATATTCTTTTGAGCCAGTGACTGTTGAATGCTGCCTACGTCGAATGGAGGTAACTTGCATCGGCCTTGTTACCTCTAACGATACTTTTATAACTAAATGTGTAATACTGCACGAACAAAATAATCGGACACTCGTATGTCTCAATGTACAATTCAGCTGAACAAAATAGTCATTTTACGCTAGGGTTTAGTATATTTTTCATGTATCCTTAACACCGGTCGTTTTAAAATAATACTTCAAATTACTGGAACCTCCCACAATTTATTATTATTTGCACTACGCATTTTAAAGTGTCACACCTCCGTCATCAGGTGGACTTGTGCCAATTAATAAGGCGTGTGTGTATCGTACGTACGTCATTTGCGGAAATATGTGGCCCTGTCTGGTAGCAAAAGATGGGGAAAAGAAAGAAACACTAACTTTACCACCACTCAATACCACCCCACAACAGCACCCTTACAACGAGGACCCACTCATCACACTATGTACACCAAATTTAGAAAATCGCGGAAATTTTAGAACAAAGCCCCAAGTCTAGTCACAATAAAGAAATCATTGAAAATCATGCGATTAAAAACCTTCAGTTCTGTCATAATCAACTTGTGCAATCTCTCTCTCTCTCTCTCTCTCTCTCTCTCTCTCTCTCTCTCTCTCTCTCTCTCCAGGCGTGCTTCATAAAACACACAAAGACCGAATTAATATGTTATTTTTGTATGTTCTTTGCCCTTGTCAGCTCGTAATAGGTCATACTTGCTTAATTCATTGTATACAAAGTGCATGTGATGTAGGGCCTAAACACGACCGAGAAAGACATTTAAATTTGTCTTTCTGTTAACCATGCACATGGGTGTCCTTAGATATTTCTCCAGAAGGTTGGGCAAGACGCTAAAATTGCCTTTTTTATGTAAATGAGTTGTTCAGTTCCGAGATTTGCCTTGCCTCAATAACTAAATTTTATAGGTGGCCTAAAAAAGTTGTTCTATGCCAGATAACTCGATACTTTACACTCAGTATATGAACAAAGACTCAGGCAGTCGTGAGTGTAAGCACCCCATCTTGTCTGTGTCGATCGAATCAAAAGCCTCCATGTAACTTAGAGCCTTGTACTACAACGTGTTATTTTTCTGCTTCGAGACAATGCCAGATGCTACACGAAAGTTCGTACACACAATACAAATGCGCTTCATTGATTGACATAAATAGATCTGACGATTTGGCGGTGGGGAGGGGGGAAGTGTAACGTGTAGTGGAAATTATAATAAACTACTGTGACTGGCCACGAACAAGCCTAAACCAAAATTTTGGCGTTTATATGTTGTTTTATTGAATACTTGGACAGATATTGAAAGGTTGTCTTTTTGTTTCAGGTGGGTGAATCTCCAGTCTTCTCGCTGAGAATGGATCGACGCACGCGCTTTGCTTGTTGCTCTGAAGAAGCGAAGCGAGGTGCTTCACGTGGCTCGTTTCACTAGCATTCAGGTAACGCCCCCTCTCCTCCCGAGGCCGACTCCTGAGCGATGTGTGGCGGCGCAGCAATGGTTTCCCTTAAATAAACCTGCGGTTTCCCCGAAAGCGTGCTGTTCGGAAATCCGCGCGAATCGCGTCTCGTCGCGCAGCCGTCGCTATTAGAAGCCCTAGTTATTTTCGGAGTATTACGAAAAGCCGATTACGTGGAAGCAACTATAGGGTTTCCCAGAAAAGCGCTAGCCAGCGCGGCCGAGAAGCACGTCATGCGCGTTTCAAAACACACCGGAGAGTCTGGTCACTCTAGACCATGTTGTGACTAGGGGAACGTTTTCCTCTAAAGCTAGAAACGTGTAGCCTATTTCTTTACGTGACGTCCGTTCTTGGACATTTAAAGAGTAAGTAAACCACGCTCGGTCCAGTAGGCATAATTTGCGTTGTTTTTTCCTCGGCTGCGAATTTCCTATCTTGGAAAGCAGAGCCCGGTGCTGTTTTCAGTTGTAGGGATATATATTATCTGGCCTCCTTCGTTTATTGCGAACATATTTCAGTACCAACTATCCAAAAGTTGGTTGTTTGATTCCATATTTGGTGTCGAATATTTTTAATGGCGCTCTAGGAGTCAAAACGAAATGGTGCAGCCCATTGATAAAGGGGAGAATAGTGCGGTAAGTTGACTTCGGCATCAACTAAGTTGACTTCGGCATCAAATGTTCAAAATGTTCAAATGTGTATGAATTCCTAAGGGACCAAACTGCTGAGGTCATCGGTTCCTAGACTTACTCACTACTTCAACTTGCGTTAAGAACAACACACACACACACACACACACACACACACACACACACACACACACACACACACACACACCCATGCCCGAGAGAGGACTCGAACCTCCGGAGGGAGGGGCCGCGCAATCCGTGACATTGCGCCTCAAACCGCGCGGCCACTCCGCGGGGGCTACTTCGTTATCAACGGTATGTTCCAGCTGTGTCAGGCTAATCCAGACAACTAAGGAAGTCAGCTTGACTGACTTGACACAGCTGTAACATACCGCTGGTGCCGAGGTCGGCTTACCGCACGATACTCCACTTCATCAATGGGCTCGACCATTTCGTATTGACTCTTCGAGTGATATCCTGCGGTACTACATCACAGGGATTTCAAAGTGTACCATTAATTCAAACATGTACCTGCAAATACATAAAACTGATTATGTAACTTCATTTTTTCGAGGTGATAATTAAAGTTTATGGCTAATCCTTGTGCGGTATCTAAATTCGCTTATGTGCTGTATTCCATAGAGACGTTTGCTCTTGAGAATATAATAAAGGAGCTTCTCGTCCAAGGCGTGAAGGCCCAAGGGACGTGTACCGGCCACCGTGTCGTCCTCTGCCTGGCTCCGTCATGCACATACGGTCTGGAGAGGCATATGGTCAGCCGCTACTACTCGGTCAAGTAGCTTCTCAGTTGGCACCACGAGGCTGAATGCACCCCGTACCAGTCTACCCACCAAGAAAATCTCCTTGTCAGCACAGGGAACCGCTTGGATCTCTGCGAGGCATCCATCAACGCTGACCACTCTGCTACGTAGGCAAATTCTTCAGAATATATCCCCCCCCCCCCCTGTGACTAACTAAAGGTAAAGCTGTCGTTTCAGGATCACAGTTCCTTACCAGGCATGGTTCTATCGGAGGTACTAACCTTCCTTCTACTTTCGCACTGACTTAGCGAGACCCACAGTTTATCATCGATTCAAAACCATTACAATTCAGATTCTTCACACTGACAAATGTTACCGGAAATGAAACCAAGCTCGAACTCGAAACCTCTGTATTAGTAGTCAAGCACTTTAACCAATGAGGCTCCAAGCCACCTCTCTAATTACTATGCTCTAAATATTCTGTTGTTGCTCTATCGACCTTCTGATATGAAATCCTTTTTTATTCCTTTTTTTATCGTTGTGGCAATTTGTTGTACAAACTGCGTTAAACGTTTTGCAGTTAACCCATTGTTTTTGTAATAGGGCGGTAGCCAGGCGCGGAAGTGGTGAGGGGTTGGATTAGCTAATAAACACGTAATACCTTAAAAACATCTACTACAAATAAAATTTCCCACAGCTTATCAGAATCTTAATTACGCCTGTAATTGATGACGTCCACAAAGGACTTCAACAAGCAAGCATTGCAGAAGATAACTCAATCGCAACTTCTCATTTAAATCCTGAAACGCTCAGTTAACTTTAAACTCCGGAAAATTACTGCGGCTACAAGCCAAACAGTTCTTGCAATGATAAAGTTTGCTAATGACCAAAGTAGAATTCTGAGAGACTAAAACCCAGTTCAAACCTTTCACAGCATTCCATTAAATTAATTACTCTCTGAGCCACTTAAAGAATTAAGTTTTGCACGTGAATAAGGCTGCGCGTTATCTCATAAATTACAGTAATAACCGGCTTAGGCATCACGCCAGAACCAGCAGACGTGAATACCGGCATCAGGTGAAGGAATCCTTACGTATAGCGGTAACAGGAGACTAAACCGTGACCCACATAACGCTCGCCAGCCATCACTACAAGCACTATTAGTAAGCTATCTGGAACACATGAAGGAAATATAAATAGTCTCAGAACAAATGAGCACACACAGTTTAAAAGGAACATGTTCAGATCTCCACAAATCAACAAAATTTAACCACTTGGACTTCAGCAGCTACCGCATTGATTCAAGAAGCGACTGAAAATAGCCACTGAAATGTATCAACACCTCCGACCTCAATCTTACACAATTAGGTAATTGTTTAAGGACTGTGACGATCTCAACCACCTAACTTGCTCGCGTTCAGCAAACTTTAATTAACTTCTCGAGTACCAGGTCAAATTTTATCACAGCCCGAATAGTTACACTCAACTCGATCCAAGACTGTCATTTTCTTTAAAAAAAAATTAAATTAAAAAAAAGAAATGAAGCCTCACAGTGGCAGACAACGAGAGTGAAATAAGCCTGGTAGGTTTCGCCATAAGAATGACAGTTTCCCAAGAAAATTTATCAGGGCTCACCATTAAACAAAGGAAGTCTCCGCAACAAGAGAACAAATCGAGCCGGATCCTAAGGATGTTCACGATCCACGTAAAGTCACCATCACACTGCCGTATCACAACAGCCATGGCTCTTTGCTGCTAGCCTCCAACATTGTATTGGGAACATGGCTCTACTTCAAAGATTTAATTATTTAATACTAGACTCCAGCGAGAGACGCTCCGATAGGGGGCCTACCAACTCCACTTCGTCGTCGCTCGCGTTAAGTTCATGAAGTACTTCTAGAGCCGTAAAGTGTTTTATCAGTGTGCTGATGCTGTGTGCCGCGCATCGTATGTAGGCGATTTTAGGATATTGTTGGTGTAAAATGTTGCATGCAGCCATCATATTTTGAGCATTTTCTGTTATAACAGCAGCGAACTATCACTGCTTCTTGCATCGATACGTCGGTGACAGTATACTCACAATATTGCGCAGTTTCCTTTTGCACTTCAGGACGAGTGTTGTTGTAAAATTCTGGATCCAGAATGCTTGTTATGGAATTAAGCGCACTGTGACCTTCAACATTCGTCCAGCCATCCACAATTAATGCGAGCGAACGAGACTTCTGCATCTTCTACGTAACAGCTACTTGTGCACGTTTGTATTAGGCTTCTAAAAAGCGTCTTCGGAGCGGATAATGCGTAGGTGGCTCACAACTAGATCGTAACTTTTGGTTCAATGGTTCAAATGGCCCCTTAGCACTATGAGAATTTCCAGAATGAGATTTTCACTCTGCAGCGGAGTGTGCGCTGATATGGAACTTCATGGCAGATTGGAACTGTGTGCCCGACCGAGACTCGAACTCGGGACCTTTCGCGGGAAAGTGCTCTACCATCTGAGTTACCGAAGCACGACTCACGCCCGGCCCTCACAGTTTTACTTCCCGCCAGTGTCTCGTCTCCTACCTTCCAAACTTTACATAAGCTCTCCTGTGAACCTAGCAGAACTAGCACTCCTGAAAGAAAGGATACTGCGGAGACATTGCTTTCACTATGAGAGTTAACTGCTGAGGTCATCAGTACCCTAGAACTTAGAACTACTTAAACCTAACTAACCTAAGAACATCATACACATCCATGCCCGAGGCAGGATTCGAACCTGCGACCGTAGAGGTCGCGCGGTTCCAGACTGTAGCGCCTAGAACTGCTCGGCCACACCGGCTTGCCAGTATCTTTTGGAAGGTATGTGGCCGTTATTTAAGCAACCAAGTAAACATGTTATAAAACAATGATGCCTGTTGCGATTAAACCGTTGCATACGATGTTTTTATATCTCATCACTGGTATTGCAGTGCAGCCCGTGGTTGTGTCAGGCCCTGGAAACGAGAGATGACGCCGCCACGGAGGAAGCGCGTGGGCGGCGCCTCCAGTTGACCCGGCGCCCCGTGCTGGCATGGGGGCAGCTCGGTGTTCGCTGCCTCTCTGGCAGCTGCCCGCCACCGACTCGCCGGCACTAACCACTCGCTCACATTTCGTTACGCTACCGCTGAACTGGTGTGCAAATTAGAAGGAGCGTTCTTGATGTAACGTGTCCAGTAGAAGGAAGGAAGATTAGGGTTTAACGTCTACATCTACATTTATACACCCAACGGTGTGTGGCGGAGGGCACTTTACGTGCCACTGTCATTACCTCCCTTTTCTGTTCCAGTCGCGTATGGTTCGCGGGAAGAACGAATGTTTGAAAGCCTCCGTGCGCGCTCGAATCTCTCTAATTTTACGTTCGTTATCTTCTCGGGAGGTATAAGTAGGGGGAAGCAATATATTCGATACCTCATCCAGAAACGTACCCTTTCGAAACCTGGCGAGCAAGCTACACCGCGATGCAGAGCGCCTCTCTTGCAGAGTCTGCCACTTGAGTTTGCTAAACATCTCCGTAACGCTATCATGGTTACCAAATAACCCTGTGACGAAACGCGCCGCTCTTCTTTCGATCTTCTCTATCTACTCTGTCAATCTGACCTGGTACAGATCCCACACTGATGAGCAATACTCAAGTATAGGTCGAACGAGTGTTTTGTAAGCCACCTGCTTTGTTGATGGACTACATTTTCTAAGGACTCTCCCAATGAATCTCAACCTGGTACCCGCCTTACCAACAATTAATTTTATATGATCATTCCACTTCAAATCGTCCCGCACGCATACTTCCAGATATTTCACAGAAGTAACTGCTACCAGTGTTTGTTCCGCTATCATATAATCATACAATAAAGGATCCTTCTTTCTATGTATTCGCAATACATTACATTTGTCTATGTTGTGGGTCAGTCGCCACTCCCTGCACCAAGTGCCTGTCCGCTGCAGATCTTCCTGCATTTTGCTACAATTTTCTAATGATGCAACTTCTCTGTATACTACAGCATCATCCGCGAAAAGCCGCATGGAACTTCCGACACCATCTACCAGGTCATTTATATATATTGTGAAAAACAACGGTCCCATAACACTCCCCTGTGGCACGCCAGAGGTTACTTTAACGTTTGTAGACGTCTCTCCACCGATCGCTGTTTCCGGAATCCATGTTGATTCCTACAGAGTAGATTCTGGGTTTCGAAAACCGACATGATACTCGAGTAAAAAACATGTTCTAAAATTCTACAACAGATCGACGTCAGAGATATAGGTCCCGTCGATATCGAGGTCATCAGAGGCGGAGCACAAGCACGGAATGTTTCGGCAGTAGGTGTACTTGTAATGGTTTTAGCGTCGTCCGCCAACAGATAGCATAGTGGCATAGTTACCAGAGCGCCATCTGTGTCTGCCCTTTAGTACGAAACGCTCACAGCCAGAAGGCTCAGTGTGGTGCAAACGTTTGAAGCAAGCAGACAACCATACCACCGAGATGAACTCGTGCTTCCTACAGTCAACGGGGCGAGTTTGAAAGGGGTGTGATTGTGGCCTTGCGCGAAGCAGGGTGGTCCTTTCGGAGAACTACCACACAAGTTAAAGGTGCTACGATGCTGATATCAGTGGTCACGTGAACGTTCTCACACCCATAGACGGCGTTTTGGACACCCACGCAGCACAGACGCCCGCTAGGATCGTTGTACAGGTTGCCCGAAAAGTCTTTCCTGGTTACATAAATTGATAACTCAGGCTAGAAGCAAAGTTTTTTTTCACCCATCGTTCAGGCCTTGTTGCCCAATGACAGTACACGTCGATATGACTTTGCGGTCGAAATGCTATCACGATTGAGGACGATGATGGTTATCTCAGACGAATTGGCTTTTCCGACGAAGCGACCTTTTTTTGGCAGTGGAGTAGTGAATCGCCATAATGTGCGCATTTGGGGTTCACAACCCCCTGGCGAGGTCATGGAGTGCACCAGAGGCAGTCCAAAGGTGAATGTTTGGTGCGCGCCAATGCACGATCGAATTATCGGGCCATTCTTCTTCGCTGAGGCTACCATCACATCTGCAGTGTATCTGAACATGTTTCAACTGTATGCTGTTCCTCAACTGCTTCATTATCACCCCGATGTCTTGTTTCAGCAAGACGGTGCACCGCCTCATTGGGGTTTGGACGGTCGCTATCTCGATATGACCTTACCTGGGCGATGGATTGTTCGTGATGGGCCAACGGTTTGGCCTCCACGCTCTCCTGACGTAACCCCATTAGACTTCTTTTTATGGGGTTATGTCAAGGAGGAGGTCTACGAACACGTGTACCAGATGTTGAAACCTTGCGGCATCGGATAACCACAGTCGTTGAATCGAACCCTCCAGTGATGTTGGCTAATGTGTGGACAGAAATTGAATATCGCCTAGATGTGCTACGTGCTACCAAGGGTGCTCATGTGGAAGTTTACTGATGTGTGAAAAAACTTTGATAGTTTGTAAACAATTACACACCAGTTCATATTTGTATCTTACTTCTTCCCTGAGTTATCAATTTATGTAATCAGGGAAAGACGTTTCGGGCACCCTGTATTGTAAGGGCAGCAGTGGCAGATCGTACAACTAGCACAGCAAAAATAAGAGGGCTTGTGAGTACAGACGTACCAGCACGAGCTGTTTCGAACCGGTTATTAGCAATGGGACTATTGGCAGGCATACCTCTAGCGTTAGCCCGTCTTCTACTCATATCACACAGCATCGACGTGCACCGTTCGACTGGTACCGTCAGAGGATCAATTGAGGAGTTTGATGGACTATGGGCGTAACCGAGAAAAGTGCATTTCCGGTAAAAGTGAGTTGAAGATTTGTATGTTTATATCTTATTTTAAAAAAGTTATATTTCCATGACGTAATAATATTGTCTTAGACCATACTTTTAACATACAGAATCATTCCTTACCACTGAAGTTATTTCGTCCATTTGTGATATATTATCCAAAATATGATGAATGGTTTACGCCCATTTTCCATCAAACCATGATACCTCTAGAAAATATTATGGAATTTGAGTTGAAAATTGCTTTTATTATTTTATTATCCAGTTAAACAGTACATTAATAAAAATAAATGTTCATGGCCATTATAGTTCAAAAATGGCTCTGAGCACTATGGGACATAACTTCTGAGGTCATCAGCCCCCTAGAATTTACAACTACGTAAACCTAACTAACCTAAAGACATCACACACATCCATGCCCGAGGCAGGATTCGAACATGCGACCGTTGTGGTCGCGCGGTTCCAGGCTGTAGTGCCTAGAACCTTTCGGGCCATTATAGCTTATGTTCCTGTCCAGGATCAGTAGCTTCTTCACTGTTTACTCTGTCTTCTTCTTCATACCAGCCTTTTACTGTATCAGGAAGAAAGCGCAAACAGGTCTTCAATGTCCTTCAACTTTCCCCACTGTTTCTTTTCTTCTTTTTGTCTGTAAAGTCATTTTCTGACTCATTACCACTAACTTCACTCATTATATCACACAAGTTAACGCGCAACCCAGTTCAGAGTCGATAAAATAACCTATACGCAGTAAACAAGGTGACAATTGCCTGTAATGCACTGCCCTATACCAAAGATATCGAGCTGAAATTTTCAAGGTGGGTAATTCAAATATGGAGGTATCGATTTAGCATTTTGACGGAAAAGGGCGTAAATCCAATTATGCCCATAGTTCATCACACTCCTCAATTGTAAGGTGGAATGTTGGCCGTGGTCTTCAGCGATGAAAGCAGATTCTGACTTCACGCAAGTGATGGTTGTTTGCGCATACCACGTAGACTTCGTGAGTTCTCTCTCTCGTAGAGTGCATTTGTGCAAGCCTTATGTTTTTGGATGAGATAAGCTACAAATGTCGTTCGCCGTAAGTGTTTCTGAAGGGGACGCTAACCAGCGCTTGGTACGTGCAGAATGTTGTTGGACCCGTTCCTTTACCGTTCGTGCTACAGGAAGGTAAGGTTTTGTTCCAATTGCATGACGTTCGTCCACATACTCCTTGTGAAACTCGCCATACTCTGCAAGACATGCGCCGACCGCGGTGGTCTCGCGGTTCTAGGCGCGCAGTCTGGTACCGTGCGACTCCTACGGTCGCAGGTTCGAATCCTGCTTGCTTGCTTTTTTTTTCTTTTTTTTCTTTTCTTTTTTTTTCTTTTTTTTTTTTTTTTTAAGACATGCAGCAACTTCTTTGGCAGCACCATCTCCGGACTGTCTCCTATCGAAGACGTTTGGGGTCTGATGGGAGAGATGTGATTCATGCGATTCGTCAGCCAACAGCTCTTACAGAACTACATGAAAAGGTCGAGCGGGCGTTGAGTAACATATCTGAGGACAGTATTCGCAATATGTACGATCGACTGGATGCCAGAGTCACCACCTGCATTGGAACCCGTGGAGGCTACATCACGTAACTAACACGGGTGTTGCGGCATGGGTTGGTACCTTGTGCTGCTGATCTGTAAATGTAATCATTTCGTGTGTTTCATATGCACTGTTGCAACAATAAATCTTGAATGAATTGGAAACCTCAAAAAGGTTGTACTAATTTTATCCAGCAATATACACTCCTGGAAATTGAAATAAGAACACGAGGGTAGTTGACTTACACCTTCTAGAGCACGTTGGGTGGCACGGGGTACATGCGGACGTGCATTGTCCTGTTGGAACAGCAAGTTCCCTTGCCGGTCTAGGAATGGTAGAACGATGGGTTCGATGACGGTTTGGATGTACCGCGCACTATTCAGTGTCCCCTCGACGATCACCAGAGGTGTACGGCCAGTGTAGGAGATCGCTCCCCACACCATGATGCCGGGTGTTGGCCCTGTGTGCCTCGGTCGTATGCACTCCTGACTGTGGCGCTCACCTGCACGGCGCCAAACACGCATACGACCATCATTGGCACCAAGGCAGAAGCGACTCTCATCGCTGAAGACGACACGTCTCCATTCGTCCCTCCATTGACGCCTGTCGCGACACCACTGGAGGCGGGCTGCACGATGTTGGGGCGTAAGCGGAAGACGGCTTAACGGTGTGCGGGACCGAAGCCCAGCTTCATGGAGACGGTTGCGAATGGTCCTCGCCGATACCCCAGGAGCAACAGTGTCCCTAATTTGCTGGGAAGTGGCTGTGCGGTCCCCTACGGCACTGCGTAGGATCCTACGGTCTTGGCGTGCATCCGTGCGTCGCTGCGGTCCGGTCCCAGATCGACAGGCACGTGCACCTTCCGCCGACCACTGGCGACAACATCGATGTACTGTGGAGACCTCACGCACCACGTGTTGAGCAATTCGGCGGTACGTCCACCCAGCCTCCCGCATGCGGCATGCTACCAGTGTTAAAGACTGCGATGGAGCTCCGTATGCCACGGCAAACTCGCTGACACTGACGGCGGCGGTGCACAAATGCTGCGCAGCTAGCGCCGTTCCTGGTGTGTCCGCTGTGCCGTGCGTGTGATCATTGCTTGTACAGCCCTCTCGCAGTGTCCGGAGCAAGTATGGTGGGTCTGACACACCGGTGTCAATGTGTTCTTTTTTCCATTTCCAGGAGTGTATATATGCGTGTGTGCGTGAGAGAGAGAGAGAGAGAGAGAGAGAGAGAGAGAGAGAGAGGAGAGGGAGAGGGAGGGAGGGAGGGAGGGAGGGCGGGCGGACAGGCAGGAGGGACAAGGGGGGTCACCGGAAAAGAAGTACAAGGGAAGAAGCGGAGCCGGCTGCGGTGGCCGAGCGGTTCTAGCAGCTTCAGTCCGGAACCGCGCGACTGCTACGGTCGGAGGTTCGAATCCTGCCTCGGGCATAGATATGTGTGATGTCCTTAGGTTAGTTAGGTTTAAGTAGTTCTAAGTTCTAGGGGACTGATGACCTCAGATGTGAAGTCCCATAGTGCTCAGAGCCATTTGAACAATTTTTGGAAGAAGCGGAATAAATTAAGACAGGGGGAAAAAAAAGCACTGCACACTTCCCATTGGATTTCCGAAGCCATATCAGCGAAATTGAGAGTTCGCAATTTAGCCACGTTGCATGATATCAGATTATCACAGTTATGTCGCAGTGGGTTTAGTTCCATCGCCAAACCTATACGCCATTTGAAATACACTGATGGAAATGGATAGTGTTACACAATAAAGGAACTGCCCGATATTGTGTATCAAACTTTGCGAAGATGTTCACCACATGAGGCGTATCGAGTGATTAAACTTTCATTTTATTCGGAACTCTGCCTGTAACTTCTGTCCGGATTTCAACTGCTATCATCCATATGTTCATGAGTAGCATCAGTTTGAGGGTGCGTCCCATACAGGCACGAATACACAGTTACATTCTTTGTCCATGGAAACAAAAGCCTCCCAATGTCATTTTCGGGAGGTTCTTGCCATCCTGAAACACATGCTGTGACAGTCCATGACGAGTGATGGCTGGAGGTTGGTCTGAAAGTATACGTCTTCTAGAATTCTGGAAACAACTTCCAGGCTATGGCTAAGCCATGTCTCCGCAATATCCTTTCTTTCAGGAGTGCTAGTTCTGCAAGGTTCGCAGAAGAGCTTCTGCAAAGTTTGGAAGGTAGGAGACGAGATACTGGCAGAAGTAAAGCTGTGAGGACGGGGCGTGAGTCGTGCTTGGGTGGCTCAGTTGGTAGAGCACTTGCCGCCAAAGGCAAAGATCCCGAGTTCGAGTCTCGGTCCGGCACACAGTTTTAATCTGCCAGGAAGTTTTAAACGTCTTCTCATCACACCGCAGAGGTGCTCTATTGTTGACAAATCAGTGGACTGGAAAGACCAGTCAAGCATTCGTGCATGCCTTAAGGCGTTTGACATGTGAACTGCAGTGTGAGGCCTTGCACTATCCTTCCGGAACATGCCATTTAGTACACTCGTCATGAAGGGTATAACAGGTTTACGATTTTTGCCCTACACTGCCAAACAAAGTTACAAAATCAATCCTCTTGTCATATCTAATGCCTCACCACACGACGACTCCCATGTGTCGAGAATCGCTGCTCGCTATGGTCTGCGAGCACGTTGGCGTCGATCCGGCTGCCACAAACAAAGGTGAGATTCATTTCTAACCACCACAGAATACCACTGTGTCCCAACTGGTCCTCCACTATGCAGGTCTGTGTTTTCTGTTGTGTGGTGGCAGCGGCGAACGGCGCATGGCAACTCGAATTTCAACCCACCTTCCAGTAACCTGCTCCCGCGGATTTGTGGTGACACTCTGCCTGTAACTTCTGTCCGGATTTCAACTGTTGTCCTCCATCAGTTCATAAGAGCCGATCTAGCAGTCCTACGATCTCCTCGTGATTTAGTCCTTTTGAAGGACCTGCGGATATTCTTCTTTGCACATTGTTGTCCTGAGGCCGTCTCGTTACCACTAGTTCTGAAGTTATTACACTAAAACCCAGCTTTCTACACGATCTGTCGGTATGATGCTCCCATGTCCCTCAAGTCACTGGCCTGACCATTCTCGATGTCCCATATGTGCAAGTTACACGTGGACATCCACTGCACATGCATGCTGCGTTGCGATATCCACATGAAAAGTTCGAGAACATTGGACACATACAATAGCAATCAAGTACTTACATCACCCTTAATCTGTAGGAATGATTTCCCTCTGTGCTGAAAATAAGTTCGCAGAAGGAGGAAATTTTAATCAACATATGCCGCAGGCATGGAAATACCAGAGTGTCAGTTTCAACCGTTTGCGCAAACCGGTAAGTGTAACACTTTGAATTTCCGTCAGTGTAGATATACTGGCGTCTGATGGCATCCTCCATGTCCTTTAAAGGTAACGATCCATGTTACAGCTCCAAGAGAAGATACGTCTGCATTAGATATGAATGCCGGCTGTATAACTCATGTCATACAGTGCACAAATGACATCGTTAGGGTCGGCAGTTTGCTAGCGGCTTGAAAGAAGCCAGCGGAGACGAATATAAAAGCGTCCTTACGCCCCGAGTGAGATATATGATGGTTGGTAAATAGTAACAAGTCCCGCTAGCAGGGCAGCCATGCACATCTTTAACGAGTGCAGACATTGCCTGCAGGAGGACAGCGACCGTTAGTAATCAAAACTGCAGATCAGCCAAAGGTCGCCTGTAACTTTATTTTGATGTATTTCAGTCAACCAACGCGAGCATCTTCAGAAATTACATAACCGAGGGCTACACTTTAAAAAGGTGACTTGTGGCTGCTCTGCAGTTTTAAATGCGCATCTTTTTTTCGCCCCAGAATTATTTCGAAAGTCCCTGACGTATTGTCCGGAAGCAACATAATGACTGACTTCACCACAGCCATCGTGTTCTCCATCGGAGTCAAAGCAGATAATACGAGTATTATATTGGCAGTTGGAGATTTTCGTCGCCTGACTCGCTGCTAGTTTTTGTTACCCATATGTGGTGCGCCACTTGTAACAAAGTGGTCTAGTAATATTTGAACTATTGGGGTTCGATACTTCTTCCACTGATCACAATTACGATTTTTCGGTTTTCACTACATCATTTCAGACGAATGCTGGGACAGTTGCTGAAATATTGAGATCACAGTGTGACTGACATTGGCCATACGCAGTTTCATCACAATAACTGCCGATAGATGAAGTGGAGGATATAAAATGCCGACTGGCAATATCAAGAAAAGCGTTTATGGAAGGAAGGAGAAATTTGATGACATCGAATATAAATTTAAGTGGTACGAAGTCTCTGCTGAATGCTGAATGTTTTTATCTAGATTGTATGCTTGTACGGAAGTGAGACGTTGCCGATAAACAGTGTAGGCAAGGGAATAAAAGCTTTTCAAATGTGGTACCAAAGAAAAATTGTGAAAGTAAGATGGGTAGATCGAATAACTCAAGAAGGTACAGTGAATTAAATTTGGGGAAAAAGGAATGCGTGGGAGAACTTAGCTAAGAGAAGGGATCAGTAGACATGACACAGCCTGAGGCGCGCGCGCGCGCGCGCGCGCGCGCGAGTGTGTGTGTGTGTGTGTGAGAGAGAGAGAGAGAGAGAGAGAGAGAAGCTCGGTGATAGTCCTGCCATTAGTGACCCTTGACAATTGTTATCCCTTTTATTGTAGGCACATGAGCAGCGAAATCACCATGTTAACTATCGTGCTTTTGTTTTTACTGGTCAATGCATAAGTTCAGCAATCTGGCATATAAGTCCATTCTCTCTCTCTCTCTCTCTCTCTCTCTCTCTCTCTCTCTCTCTCTCTCTCTCTCTCTCGTGTAGTAGCAAAAATTGAAAACTTCTACAACGTGTATCAGAGACTTCCCATTGTCTTTTAAGTGTTAGTTGACTGTTTATCATATCAATTTTGTCGAATTACCCTTTCTTTTACCGATAAAATGCTGCTCATAGTCGAATTACGAAGTCCAATCCACACAGTCCCAGTGTTACTAGTATAGTGATCCTAATGTGCTGTTTTTCTTCAGAGGGAAATATTTCTTTTCTCTCCTCTAACGGTCACAGCAGGTTTATATATTTGAGCTATAATCCCAACCAAATTGTTCTTAATGTTTAGTAACAGCAGATGGAACTTGGAAACACCTTTTCTTATGCTAATAAGTTTATTAGATTTCAACATAGCTACACGGTTTGCTTGTTCATTTACCTTCCATTTTTATCAAAACAAGTCGCTAGATATGTAGCTGAAGTTTTTCTGCAATGCTGTAATCTCAAGACTGGAGCACGCCTGAAACGTTATTTTAATGTTTTTATAGCTTGGTTTTTAGTAAGCAGTTGAAAATTTTGAGCTGACGTGTTAAAGGTGAAACGTTGTTGGCCAAGGAGCCCTGTTTGATGCCGTGTCTGTAGAAGGCATTAGATACAGTTACCCACAGTCATTTTAGTGAATAAAATACGAGCTTACCGTGTATCGAACCAGATTTGTGACTGAGTTCAGGACTTCGTAGCAGGTAGACCTCGAAAACATTTTCTTAACAGGACGGTATCGCCAGACGTAAAGGTGATTCGGATGTAACCCAAGGGGGCGTTACAATGTGTTTTCCGCGCACTAAATGCATATAACTGATCAAGTGGATAACGTTGGATGTTATGTGAGGCTGTTCCCAGACGATACTGTTGTCCATAGGAAGGCTGCAGCAGCAGAAAACAACAATGGAATGGACAAAAACCTGCGGAGGATCGATGATTGGTCTAAGTACTGGCAGCTGATCCAGAACATAAGAAAATGTAAAGTATTACGCATGATGGGCGAAGAGATACGTTATTGTTCGTTGTTGTTGGTGATAAATCTCTGTAAATAGCAACTACCATAAAATAGCGGGTGGTTATAATACAAGTGCAGCAGCTCGCGGGGGTCCAGTATGGGCTCTTAACTATCGGAGGGAGGCGGAACTTATTAGATATGCTAATGCGTTAATGCGGAACCAATCTGTGCTGGAAAAAAATTACTCACCAGGTGAAAACCTGTCACTGTACATCGTCTCGTCGACCTCTCCGGTGCTCATACTGAACAAATTGTGAATGCGGCGGTTAATAATAAAATTAACGTTATGCCTTTCTCACGTGTTTCACCTTTTCTTCCCACGTCCCGCTCCTAATTAATTACATGTGGAAACATTTCTGTACGTCTTTCTTGCATTCACAACGCCAGTTTTGCACCTGGTAGCCAAAATTATAACAATTTTTTCCAGCGTAAATTGTCTCCGCATTAACACATTAGAATATGTACCAAGTTTGGCTGCCATACGATAATTGGCTCTGAGCACTATGGGACTCAACTGCCATGGTTATCAGTCCCCTAGAACTTAGAACTACTTAAACCTAACTAACCTAAGGACATCACACATCCATGCCCGAGGCAGGATTCGAACCTGCGACCGTAGCAGTCGCACGGTTCCGGACTGCGCGCCTAGAACCGCGAGACCACCGCGGCTGGCCATACGATAATTACGGCCCATATTTGACCTATGTGAGTAGCTGAGTAGCTGCGATTTAACTGTAACCACCCAGTACATCAGAGCAACCGTCTGGATCGATCTAAGGCGGAATGACCACATAAAATTAACTGTAGGAAATCTGTCCACTTCATCCCAGACAATGTCAGTAGGATTACAATCAGGCCTTTGGGACGGCCACACCATAACTTTCAGTTCCTTTTTTTTTTTTTTTTTCCTTTGATGCAGTGTACTTCCTGCAAAAGGCCGTTCGATGTTTTCGGTCTTTATCCTACTCTAATGTGAAACATTTCCCAATTAATCGTAATCCTTATGGTACTTACGATGGAGAAGTATGCAGTGATAACTCTTCTTGTCGGTACACTCTTCTATTTTCATAATGTCGCCAACTCTGTCTCATGCAAAACACCCACCAACGATATCAGAAACCCCACCGTGTTTAAGTATCGGTAGAATGCGCTACTCGACCACTCTTTCTCCTTCAGATCGACGAACAAATGTCGTCCGTATGGTATGAGAAAGTTCGATTCATCTGTTAATAACACTTTTTTCCACTCGAGTGTTCTTGCCCATTCGAATCTTTTCTTTTTATTTACATGCTTCGGAAGGGATTTCCTCACTGCTACATTGTCCTTTCAATCCGGCACCAATCACTCTCCTTCTTACTGTTGACCCGATATATTTTTCTTGTCCATTTCTACCAGTACTGGGCGAATTAATGCTGCCGTTTTGAACCTACACTATCTGATCGAAAGTATCCGGACACCTGGCTGAAAATGACTCACAAGTTCGTGGCGCCCTCCATCGGTAATGCTGGAATTCAATATGGTGTTGGCCCGCCCTTAGCCTTGGTGGCAGACACTCTCGCAGGCATACGTTCAGTCAGGTGCTGGAAGGTTTCTTGGGGAATGGCAGCCCATTCTTCAAGGATTGTTACACTAAGGAGAGGTATCGATGTCGGTCGGTGAGGCCTTGCACGAAATTGGCGTTCCAAATCATCCTCAAGGTGTTCTATAAAATTAAGGTCAGGACTCTCTGCAGGGAGTCCATTATAGGAATGTTATTGTCGTGTAACCACTTCGCCACAGGCCATGCATTATGAACAAGTGCTCGATCGTGTGAAAGATCCTATCGCCATCCCCGAATTGCTCTTCAGCAGTGGGAAGCAACACAGTGCTTAAAACATCAATGTAGGCCTGTGCTCTGATAGCGCCACAAAAACAAGGGGTGCAAGCCCCTCCATGAAAAACACGACCACGCCATAACGCCACCGCCTCCGAATTTTACTGTTGGTACTACACACGCTGGCAGTTATCGTTCACCGGGCATTCGCCATACCCAAACACTACCATCGGATCGCCACATTGTGTACCTTTACCTGTAACTCCACACAACGTTTTTCCACTGTTCAATTGTCCATTGTTTACGCTCCTTACACCAAGCGAGACGTCGTTTGGCATTTGATGATGATTAGGACAACACAACACACAGTCTCTGAGCGGAGAAAATCTCCGACCCAGCCGGGAATCGTACCCGGGACCTTAGGATTGACCTTCTGTCCCGCTGACCACTCAGCAACCGGGGGCGGACATAATAATAATAATAATAATAATAATAATAATAATAATAATAATAATCTACTACAGTTCCCATTCCCTGTCTGAGTCTGCAGGGACCATAAGCCTCTCCATGTCCTCCCAACAAGTTCTTCTCTTTACTCTGTCCCAGTCTTCTCTTCTTCACACATTCCATCACTTCAACGATTCTCCTGTCTCTCGGTCTTCTTCTGGATCTCTTACCTCCTACTGTCATTTCACGAGCCTCTCTTGGTATGCTGCCAAATTCCATTCTTTTAACATGACCATACCATCTTAATCTTGTCTTTACTATGGCCTCTACCATGGGCTTCCGTTTCACTGTCTCAATTTTTACTTTTCTATTCCTGTTTGCCCTATCCAAATTCTCTGAAAATTAATCTCGTGAGCCTGTATCCAGCTCTCTACATTTTTCGTTTGTTTTTATCCGCGTTCCCGGTGTTCACTTGAGTACTGAAGTATGATATGCTCGATATATATCGTTTGTTTACTTTTTCTGTATGAGGGGCAGTCAAATGAAAACGAAAACCCGTCACAACGGGAGGATGGAATGGTTCCATTCAAAAGCAATCACCAGACGCGTTAAGACTTTTTCGCACTGAGAGAGA
Organism: Schistocerca gregaria; assembly: GCF_023897955.1. Lineage (NCBI taxonomy): Eukaryota > Metazoa > Arthropoda > Insecta > Orthoptera > Acrididae > Schistocerca > Schistocerca gregaria. Next base: position 221,646,005 of record NC_064925.1, on the reverse strand, counting down.
CGAGACGATCAAATCCTGTTTAATAGAACGCCGTCGGCCGTTGACGGATCCACAAGTTCACCCACTCTTGCACTTCCTCGTCCAAATGAAACCGACGTTCACGCATGCCTTTCTTCAGGTCGCCAAAGATATAAAAACACGGTGAAAAATCCAGGCTGTACAGAGGATCTCGCAGTGTTTCCCAACCAGAAATTCAGGCTTCACCGATTATCAATGTGGAGGTGCACGTTATCGTGCAATCGAATGATTCCGTCCGCCAACATTCCGACAGCAAATGGCAAAACCAACAGTGGGAACTCTCTCCCACTAAAGTAGTCCGAAGCTGTCCACACAAGTTCTGGTAAGGTAATGATGACCTCCTTCGACTGCAGTGGTCCTCTGCTCGTCGAGATCCTCGATGTGGAACCAGAATCAATGCCCAGCACTATGAAGACACTGTGCAGAAACTGGGACGCGCCGTAAAGTCAAAACGCCGAGGGATGATGTCGAACGGACTCATGCTGTTGCACGATAATGCCAGACCCCACACTGCCAATCGGACGAAGGCAGTGTTTCAGCGATTAGGTTGGGAAACACTGCAACATCCTCCATACAGCCTGTATGTTTCACCATGTGATTTTCACATCTTTGCCGACCGGAAGAAAGACATACGTGAACGTTGGTTTCAGTTAGATGAGGGAAGTGCAAGAGTTGGTGCGGTTGTAGATCCGTCAGCGGCCGACCGCGTTCTACGAAACAGGAATTAATTGTTTCGTCTTTCTGTGGAAAAAATGTCTTAACGTGTGTGGTGATTACTTTTGAGTGGATCCATTACATGGCACCGTTGTGGCGAGCGTTCGATTTTCATTTGATTGCTCCTTATACATTCTTGCTCCACACCAAGTTTGTTGCCCTCTGCTGAAATCCAGCTGCTCCTCCTCTTTTACTGATCTCATTATTCCTCTCACTGACTTCTATTACGCGCCCCGGGTGCTTGAAACTTCCAGCTTTCTTGTATACTTGGCCTTTAATACTTATATCCGTAGCTCCTCTCACCTTTTTCGTCGTTATCACCGTCGTTTCACACTTTTTCCAATTAAATTTCAACCCATGTCGTCCCACCACTTCCTACCACACATTTAGCATTTGTTATAATCCTGCTTTTCCATTTCTCCACACCATTAAATCATCGGCAAACACCATTGCTTTCACAGTGTAATGTCCTGCTCGTGCTTCCACTAAGAGCATTATCTCATACATAAAGGTGATTAGAAATAAATGGGATAGCGTACGCCCTTGCACCATCCCATTTTTTTTTTCTATTCTGGCTAGTGTCTTTTGACAGATGCTGCTTTTACACAACTCACGCTTCTTTGTTAGACATGATTTTTTCTCTTCGTGGTCTCTCTTCCTGATCTCGCTTCTTTCCACAGTATCATAAACCTTCTCAGTGTCCAAGAACACCATTACTAAATCCTACGATATTCATATTGTTTTTCTCGGATTGCCTTACACTAAAAACTAGATCCACTGTCGAGCTACCCAGTCTAAGCCTATAATCTGTCTCTCCCCCGTCTGTCCAGCTATCTTTTTCGTAACCTGTTTTTCATGGTCTTCTCGAATACCCTGGCAGCCTGGTACATCAATCCCTTATAATTTTGACGTATTATCCTGCAACTTCTCTTAAGAACTGTGCACTATGATTACTTTTCTTCAGTCTTCAGGTGTCTTTTTTTCCGATATTGTTTTCATGGCTCGGCAGATATCCACGGCCCTGCGACAATTCCAGCTGCTCATCAATCAAAAAACAAAAATATTCATATGTGGAAATGCAGCAGTCTTCTCCTGTCCGTTCTTTTACCGCTAGCTAGCCCTCTAGCCGCAGAAATATTACTGTACGCAATAGTTTTTCCAAGTGGGAACGTCGAAAACTGTTTAAATATGGAAACTGCAAAGCCCAGAGTAACAGCAGGAATAATAGTGTCTCAGCGGAATCAGTAACTTGGAGTTAAGCCTAATTCTTCACACACACACACACACACACACACACACACACACACACACACACACACGCACCCACACCCTGCCCAGCACGTGCTGACAGGCACGTACGAACAGCAGGAGAGTTCGTCCCATGCACGATGCGCGCACGACGTCGTCCTTTGGCGTAGTGGTCTCTCAGCGAGCGCGACAAAAGGATACATTTGTCAATTGAGGTCAGCCAGAGTAGCGCGAGCTTCTCTTCATCTGGCCAAATGCCTCTTTCGTCACAGCTGCAAGAGCGGTCGCTGAGAGCCGCGAACTGGCGGCCACTGAGACAGTGCAGGTTTCGACCCTCCAGTTTTGCAACTTAACGTACTTTCCTCCTTTGTATGTTCTTATCTGACTAATAATAATAGTAATAACAATAAAACGGAAAACGTTATTACTATCAGTAACGTTGCTGATTGTCCTGCTTTCGGCAAGACAGAACTAATCAGCCGCCACCTCTCGCAAGACGGAAGATACCGAGCATTTCATGAGACAAGGGCGACAGAAATGAGATAACAATACATTAAATACGCTCAATCCCATTGGAAATGTTTGGGGTGCAGTGCTTCACGCCAGAAGGACCGGGTGCATTTTGGAACTATCTTTCATACTGACACAGCTGCAAACAGGAAACAATGACCTTTAAAACCGTCACAAGGGGAATTCTACCACGCGCTTTTCTAGTCTCTCGTTCGAATGGGATGGTCGGGCAGCTGGCTACACAGACAAGAAGTACACACAGAAACTAAAAATAGTTTGCTGACTGTTCGGTACCAGTTACTCTCTACAAGAAAATATAACTCGTCTTAACTGTACACATACGCGACAGAATGAAATGAACTTTTCCTTGGCAGTAATCTCGGCTGAACTGAGAGAGTGTGTGTCAGTTTCTCCTACAAGAGGAAACAGGATGGAGAAACCACCATTACCTGTGTTTGAAAAATGTCTGTGCCTTCCTGAAAGATAATTAGGTAACCTACCTGCAATCACCTCTGAATCGCATATTACGTCGCTGTCGTACCAAGCTTTAAATTCTCTCTCCTGCTCAGTCACTTCACCCCCACCACCATCACCACCACAATTTTCATACTTACATTCCTTACACTCTTCACCCACCCTTCGGCTGCCCGAAATATTCAACCTTCCCTAAACTTCTTCTCCCAGTAGAGAACGTGTTACAGCCGGAAAGGTCACTGTGTTTATGTACACTACTGACCATTAAAATTGCTACACCAAGAAGCAATGCAAATGATAAACTGGTATTCATTGCATAAATATACACTCCTGGAAATGGAAAAAAGAACACATTGACACCGGTGTGTCAGACCCACCATACTTGCTCCGGACACTGCGAGAGGGCTGTACAAGCAATGGTCACACACACGGCACAGTGGACACACCAGGAACCGCGGTGTTGGCCGTCGAATGGCGCTAGCTGCGCAGCATTTGTGCACCGCCGCCGTCAGTGTTAGTCAGTTTGCCATGGCATACGGAGCTCCATCGCAGTCTTTAACACTGGTAGCATGCCGCGACAGCGTGGACGTGAACCGTATGTGCAGTTGACGGACTTTGAGCGAGGGCGTATAGTGGGCATGCGGGAGGCCGGGTGGACGTACCGCCGAATTGCTCAACATGTGGGGCGTGAGGTCTCCACAGTATATCGATGTTGTCGCCAGTGGTCGGCGGAAGGTGCACGTGCCCGTCGACCTGGGACCGGACCGCAGCGACGCACGGATGCACGCCAAGACCGTAGGATCCTACGCAGTGCCGTAGGGGACCGCACCGCCACTTCCCAGCAAATTAGGGACACTGTTGCTCCTGAGGTATCGGCGAGGACCATTCGCAAACGTCTCCATGAAGCTGGGCTACGGTCCCGCACACCGTTAGGCCGTCTTCCGCTCACGCCCCAACATCGTCCAGCCCGCCTCCAGTGGTGTCGCGACAGGCGTGAATGGAGGGACGAATGGAGACGTGTCGTCTTCAGCGATGAGAGTCGCTTCTGCCTTGGTGCCAGTGATGGTCGTATGCGTGTTTGGCGCCGTGCAGGTGAGCGCCACAATCAGGACTGCATACGACCGAGGCACACAGGGCCAACACCCGGCATCATGGTGTGGGGAGCGATCTCCTACACTGGCCGTACACCTCTGGTGATCGTCGAGGGGACACTGAATAGTGCACGGTACATCCAAACCGTCATCGAACCCATCGTTCTACCATACCTAGACCGGCAAGGGAACTTGCTGTTCCAACAGGACAATGCACGTCCGCATGTATCCCGTGCCACCCAACGTGCTCTAGAAGGTGTAAGTCAACTACCCTGGCCAGCAACATCTCCGGATCTGTCCCTCATTGAGCATGTTTGGGACTGGATGAAGCGTCGTCTCACGCGGTCTGCACGTCCAGCACGAACGCTGGTCCAACTGAGGCGCCAGGTGGAAATGGCATGGCAAGCCGCTCCACAGGACTACATCCAGCATCTCTACGATCGTCTCCATGGGAGAACAGCAGCCTGCATTGCTGCGAAAGATGGATATACACTGTACTAGTGCCGACATTGTGCATGCTCTGTTGCCTGTGTCTATGTGCCTGTGGTTCTGTCAGTGTGATCATGTGATGTATCTGACCCCAGGAATGTGTCAATAAAGTTTCCCCTTCCTGGGACAATGAATTCACGGTGTTCTTATTTCAATTTCCAGGAGTGTATTATACTAGAACTGACTTGTGATTATATTTTCACGCATTTTGGGTGCATGGATCCTGAGAAATCAGTACCCAGAACAACCACCTCTGGCCGTAATCACGGCCTTGATACGCCTGGGCATTGAGTCAAACAGAGCTTGGATGGGGTGTACAGGTACAGCCCATGCAGCTGCAAGACGATACCACAGTTCATGAAGAGTAGTGACTGGCTTATTGTGACGAGCCAGTCGCTCGACCACCATTGACCGACGTTTTCATTTGGTGAGAGATCTGGAGAATGTGCTGAACAGAGCAGCAGTCGAACATTTTCTGTATACAGAAAGTCCCGTACAGGACCTCCAACATGCGGCCGTGCATTACCCTGCTGAAATGTAGGATTTCGCATGGATCGAATGAAGGGTAGCCACGGGTCGTAACAAATCTGAAATGTAACATCCACTGTTCAAAGTGCCGTCAATGCGAACAAGAGGTGTCCGAAACGTGTAACCAATGGCACCCCATACCATCACGCCGGGTGATACGCAAGCACAGCGATGACGAATACACGCTTCCTATGTGCGTTCACCGCGATGTCGCCAAACACGGATGCGACCATTATGATGCTGTAAACAGAACCTGGATTCATCCGGAAAAATGACGTTTTGCCGTTCGTGCACACAGGTTCGTCGTTGAGTACACCATCGCAGGCGCTCCTGTCTGTGATGCAGCGGCTCTGAAAATATAATCATTTGCATATCACAGCATCTTCTTCTTGTCGGTTAAAATTTCGCGTCTGTAGCACGTCATCTTCGTGGTGTAGCAATTTTAATGGCCAGTAGTGTATGTTTATTCTGCAAACTATGAGAAACAGTGATTAGTCACGCATATGATTTACGATTTATAATGTAATTAATAATGAAAAAGAGCGGCCAATTCTGGAATTACAACAGATTTGGCCACTTTCACAGAAAAAAGTAACTGACGAATATTTCGTAACGAAAGAAGATTAGCGCCAGACCGGTATTCGAACCCGGATCTCTTTCGTATTGTTAGCAATCGCTTTAACCAATCAGCTCGTCCGAGTACGTCTACAAGACCGGCGCAGATATTTATAGTCGCTTCGTACTTTACTAGTAAACAACCGGGTGTTCTCTATTCGAAAACAGTTCAACGGGTAAAGTTGGCGGACCATAACTTTTCTTGCTGTAGGGATGAACTTCAACTGAATTAAAATCGGGTGGCTTAATCGGTTACGGCGACTACTCGCGATCAACAAGAGTTCCCGGGTCGCATCCCAGCCTCGCCTATATTTTAATTTGTCACGGAGTATTCATTACATTGCAGGTACAGATTTTCTAAATGGATTTCACTGACATCATCGCATTCCACTGATTTCATTACCTTTTTTGATTCTGTTCATTTTATTGATTTTAATTTAACATAAGAATTCGCTCAATTGCGAATTGCATTTTGCAGCAGTAGTTGTAGGACAATTGGAGAGAAAGTCCACCTGTTGCAAGATAAAGTATCTTGATTTACTCATACATATTTCAGCATTTTCTGTGATATCTTCAATGTCTTTTTTTCTGTTCTGTCTCACATAACGCTGTCAGTTATTTTCTGCTGTTAGTTAGTTTGTTTGTTTGTAGTGTTTTTTTACATTTAACATCGTACAGCTCGTCTGTTTTCTGACAGTACGGTATTGGTTGCCCTAATTTTAGAAGTGTAGAAAAACACGTCCAATAACACGTGAGTTGGCGGTAGAAACCTCAGTTTTTGTGATAAAATAAATGAAATGCGTGTGTAAGGGCTAAAAGCAGAATTAGAGAAGAAAATAAAACCGTTTTAACATGACTAAAACAACATGAAACAAGGCTGCAGCAGTAGAGCCATGAAAAGCTGCACATGTGCGCGATACATAAAAAACTACAAGCACAAAGTAACTGTTAGTGTATGATAGACACAATAACAAACAATAAGCTATTGAAGTTTGCACTACCAGCGTCGAGACGTGTAAGTTAATGTAAAAATAAACAGTGTTTTCCCTACGGCGGAATTTCTCTCCAATTTTCCTAAAGTTATTACTGCGAAATGCAATCCGCGTTTCAGTGAATTCTTCAGTTGAATTAAAAACAATAAAATTAATAGAATTTTTCTTCACATGCACCGAAAGTAAGTAGAGCAACAACAGCCAAAAGAGTGTCAGTAATTTCAGAATTAGATTAGATGATAGGGCTTCGAAACGAGACAGAAGATTAGAGAGCCGCAGCATTCCTGAATAGTTTGGGGAAGGCGACACAGGAAGCGGTATACTGACAACTATACTATTAGACGCAGTCTAAAGTGTTTATATCCTATAATAAGGCTCAGACTTTGTTACTCTGATAAATCTCGTACTTACCCCTTAACCTTTTTCTCTTTGCGTTAATTCTGGATTGATCATACGACAATAATAAATGTAGTTGTACACACTCCATACAATGTGTCGGATTTCTTTGGCCTCTTTTAACAAAATGCGCGGCGATATATGGGACCAGCGAAAGCAGTTTCTCTGTCCTAACACAGGCTATTAAGGCATAAATATTTACTTGTACAAACTGAAACGTTTATCATTTCGTTTGGAAAATATGACTCCCGCTGTTGATAGGACAAAGGAAGACATTTAATTTTTCGGTGGCGGACGCTGTTGTTTGTTGTTGTGATCTTCACCGGTTTGATGCAGCTAGCCGCACAAATTTATAACGCGCAAGCCTCTTCATCCTTGCATAACTACTGCAAAATACATCTGTTTTAGCTTCTTAATGAATTCAAGTATTTTTACACCCTCCCTCCCGTCCACTTCTTTCCGTTACCAAATTGACACTTCCTTGATGCCTCAGCGCCGTCATATCAACCGATCCCTTATTGTAGTCGTGCCATGAATTTTTTTCTGCAATTTGATTCATTGCCACCTCAGTTATTCGATATACCCATCCAGTTTTCAACATTCTTCTGTAGCATCAGGTTTCAAAAGCTTCTATTCTCTTGTAGTATGACGGGCGTATCGTCTACATTTCACTTCCGTACAGGGCTTCTACACTCAAAGAAATAGCTTCAGAACGTAATTCATAACATTTAAATTTATATCGAATGTCAACAAATTCCTCACTTTTCAGACACGCTTTTTTTGCTATTGTCAAACAGCATTTTATAACACCTCTACTTTTTTCATCAACAATTATTTTGGTGCCCAAATAGCGAAAGACATCGACTACTTTTACTGTCTCATTTCCGTATGTAATTCTCTCAGCATCACATGGTTTAACCGACTACATTGCATTACCTTTGATTTAATTTTCTTGCCCCTTCATCTTACAATCTCTTTTTAAGACAATATACATTCTTCCAGAATCTTTGCCGTCTCTGGTATAATTACAATATCTTCGGCAAATTTTTACTTTCTTCTCCCTGAACCTCCCTTCTGTTTCCAAATTTTCGTGGTTTGCTTGCTCAGTATACAGATTGAATAACATCGGGAATAGGCTAGAGCCCTGTCTCACTCCCTTCTCAACCACTGCTTCCCTTTATGCCCCTCGAGCATTATTATTGTCGCTCCCTGTGCTTTACCCCTACTACCTTCAGAATTTCGAAGAGAACATGCCAGTCAACATTGTCAAAAGCTTTCTCTAAATCCACAAATGCTAGAAACGTATGATTGCCCTTCATTAACCTATCTTTTATGATAAATCGTAGGTCAGTATTACTGATCTTGCTGGAGGTCGGCTTCTATCAGTTATTCCATTCACCTGTTAACAATTCTTGTCAATATTTTGTAACCATGAGTTATTTAAGGCTGGCCGATGTGGCCGAGCGGCTCTAGGCGCTTCAGTCTCGAAACGCGCAACCGCTACGGTCGCAGGTTCGAATCCTGCCTCGAGCATGGATGTGTGTGATGTCCTTAGGTTAGTTAGGTTTAAGTAGTTCTAAGTTCTAGGGGACTGATGACCTCAGATGTTAAGTCCCATAGTGCTCAGAGCCATTTGAACCATTTTGTTTCGTTATGGCTGGCAGTCCTACGGAGTTCGATAATACTGAGGGAATGTCATCTACTCCGTGCTCTCACAGAGCTCTGTCAGTGCAGACAGGGGAATATCGAGCACTTCCAGAGCCAAAGTAAAGAAACCACGATTGCGTTTCACAGCATCAAAACAAAGTGCACGACATGTAAGTGCATGTGCACTACAGAAAAATGAAAATATATTGAATGCCAGCGAAGTGCAATCTTCTAGAAACAGGGCACATATGTATAGAACAACATTAGAAATGAAGTATGAAGCAAAAAATCATGGGCGGTATTGTAATTTAATGTTGTTTTATGATAGTAATGCAAGGCATAAGAACTGTATACGATCTTTATAAACATACACTCCTGGAAATTGAAATAAGAACACCGTGAATTCATTGTCCCAGGGGAAACTTTATTGACACATTCCAGGAATCAGATACATCACATGATCACACTGACAGAACCACAGGCACATAGACACAGGCAACAGAGCATGCACAATGTCGGCAGTAGTACAGTGTATATCCACCTTTCGCAGCAATGCAGGCTGCTATTCTCCCTTGGAGACGATCGTAGAGATGCTGGATGTAGTCCTGTGGAGCGGCTTGCCATGCCATTTCCACCTGGCGCCTCAGTTGGACCAGAGTTCGTGCTGGACGTGCTGGACGTGAGACGACGCTTCATCCAGTCCCAAACATGCTCAATGGGGGACAGATCCGGAGATCTTGCTGGCCAGGGTAGATGACTTACACCTTCTAGAGCACGTTGGGTGGCACGGGATACATGCGGACGTGCATTGTCCTGTTAGAACAGCAAGTTCCCTTGCCGGTCTAGGAATGGTAGAACGATGGGTTCGATGACGGTTTGGATGTACCGTGCACTATTCAGTGTCCCCTCGACGATCACCAGAGGTGTACGGCCAGTGTAGGAGATCGCTCCCCACACCATGATGCCGGGTGTTGGCCCTGTGTGCCTCGGTCGTATGCAGTCCTGATTGTGGCGCTCACCTGCACGGCGCCAAACACGCATACGACCATCATTGGCACCAAGGCAGAAGCGACTCTCATCGCTGAAGACGACACGTCTCCATTCGTCCCTCCATTCACGCCTGTCGCGACACCACTGGAAGCGGGCTGCACGATGTTGGGGCGTGAGCGGAAGACGGCCTAACGGTGTGCGGGACCGTAGCCCAGCTTCATGGAGGCGGTTGCGAATGGTCCTCGCCGATACCCCAGGAGCAACAGTGTCCCTAATTTGCTGGGAAGTGGCGGTGCGGTCCCCTACGGCACTGCGTAGGATCCTACGGTCTTGGCGTGCATCCGTGCTTCGCTGCGGTCCGGTCCCAGGTCGACGGGCACGTGCACCTTCCGCCGACCACTGGCGACAACATCGATGTACTGTGGAGACCTCACGCCCCACGTGTTGAGCAATTCGGCGGTACGTCCACCCGGCCTCCCGCTTGCCCACTATACGCCCTCGCTCAAAGTCCGTCAACTGCACATACGGTTCACGTCCACGCTGTCGCGGCATGCTACCAGTGTTAAAGACTGCGATGGAGCTCCGTGTGCCACGGCAAACTGGCTGACACTGACGGCGGCGGTGCACAAATGCTGCGCAGCTAGCGCCATTCGACGGCCAACACCGCGGTTCCTGGTGTGTCCACTGTGCCGTGCGTGTGATCATTGTTTGTACAGCCCTCTCGCAGTGTCCGGAGCAAGTATGGTGGGTCTGACACACCGGTGTCAATGTGTTCTTTTTTCCATTTCCAGGATTGTATTTGTTAAATTACGTCGTAACAGTGACCATCGAAGAAACTTCGAAATAAAGCGGAACGAGTATGGCTTAGGTAACTCTGCTAAAGTCGTCACAGATATCAACCTATGTCCAGGACCGATTAAAGGCACAAGCGACATCAGATGCCACTTGAGTCGCCAGAGACACCACAACTGGAATATTTCTGTTCAGGATGTATCACTATTAGTAGCGGCCGCTTAGGCCGCCAATATGAGACTGGCACCCAAGTGCAAGATCTGCATACAGCGTATATCAGAATTAGTAGCGAAAACGTAAACGGGCGAAAGTGTACGAAGAAAAAGGGTGGCGGGGGAGGTGGCGCCAAATGATAAGTCGCTTGTGCGAAAAATTTTCTAGAACTGGCCTAGCCTATATTATTTGCGTAACAGATTGCGGAAAAAAGTAATCCTGGAAACAAGAAAAACAACATGTCGAATTATTCTCGCAGTATCTTATCTCATCTTCATTAACTTCCTCTTCAAATGGTTCAAATGCCTCCGAGCACTATGGGACTGAACATGTGAGGCCATCAGTCCCCTAGAAAGTAGAAGTACTTAAACCTAACTAACCTAAGGACATCATACACATCCATGCCCGCTCGGCCACACCGGCCGGCAAACTCCCTCTTCTCCTTCCATAATACTGCCTTCGGTATTGAAGATTGTTGTATATAGACCGTCTGTGTATTCCATCCTTCCTTCAGCCTTCCCTTCTCTGCTTCGTGTATGCGCTTGTCTATCACACAAAGGTTTCGTAATATTTCTTACAATGGTCATCTATCTTTCAGGTTTTAAATTGTAAGACATTTCCAGGGGCAGATGTGGACACTGACCACAATCTATTGGTGATGACCAGTAGATTAAAACTGAAGAAACTGCAGAAAGGTGGGAATTTAAGGAGATGGGACCTGGATAAACTGAAAGAACCAGAGGTTGTACAGAGTTTCAGGGAGAGCATATGGGAACAATTGACAGGAATGGGGGAAAGAAATAGAGTAGAAGACGAATGGGTAGCTTTGAGAGACGAAATAGTGAAGGTAGCAGACGATCAAGTTGGTACAAAGACGAGGGCTAGTAGAAATCCTTGGGTGACAGAAGAAATATTGAATTTAATTGATGAAAGGAGAAAATATAAAAATGCAGTAAATGAAGATGCAAAAAGGAATGCAAACGTCTCAAAAATTAGATCGACAGGAAGTGCAAAAGGGCTAAGCAGGGATGGCTAGAGGACAAATGTAAGAATGTGGAGGCTTATCTCACTAGGGGTAAGATAGATACTGCCTACAGGAAAATTAAGGAGACCTTTGGAGATAAGAGAACTACTTGTATGAACATCAAGAGCTCAGATGGAAACCCAGTTTTAAGCAAAGAAGGGAAAGCAGAAAGGTGGAAGAAGTATATAGAGGGTCTATACAAGGGCGATGTTCTTGAGGACAATATTATGGAAATGGAAGAGGATGTAGATGAAGATGAAATGGGAGATACGATACTGCGTGAAGAGTTTGACAGAGCACTGAAAGACCTGAATCGAAACAAGGCCCCCGGAGTAGACAACATTCCATTGGAGCCAGTCCTCACAAAACTCTACCATGTGGTGAGAAAGATGTATGAGACAGGCGAAATACCCTCAGACTTCAAGAAGAATATAATAATTCCAATCCCAAAGAAAGCAGGTGTTGACAGATGTAAAAATTACCGACCAATCAGTTTAATAAGCCACAGCTGCAAAATACTAACACGAATTCTTTACAGACGAATGGAAAATGTAGTAGAAGCCGACCTCGGGGAAGATCAGTTTGGATTCCGTAGAAACACTGGAACACGTGAGGCAATACTGACCTTACGACTTATCTTAGAAGAAAGATTAAGGAAAGGCAAACCTACGTTTCTAGCATTTGTAGACTTAGAGAAAGCTTTTGACAATGTTGACTGGAATACTCTCTTTCAAATTCTAAAGGTGGCAGGGGTAAAATACAGGAAGCGAAAGGTTATTTACAATTTGTACAGAAACCAGATGGCAGTTATAAGAGACGAGGGGCATGAAAGGGAAGCAGTGGTTGGGAAGGGAGTGAGACAGGGCTGTAGCCTTTGCCCGAAGTTATTCAATCTGTATATTGAGCAAGCAGTAAAGGAAAAAAAAGAAAAATTCGGAGTCGGTATTAAAATCCACGAAGAAAAAATAAAAACTTTGAGGTTCGCCGATGACATTGTAATTCTGTCAGAGACAGCAAAGGACTTCGAAGAGCAGTTGAATGGAATGGACAGTGTCTTGAAAGAAGGATATAAGACGAGCATCAACAAAAGCAAAACGAGGATAATGGAATGTAGTCGAATTAGGTCGGGTGATGCTGAGGGAATTAGATTAGGAAATGAGACACTTAAAGTAGTAAAGCTGTTTTGCTATTTGGGGTGCAAAATAACTGATGATGGTCGAAGTAGAGAGGATATAAAATGTAGACAGGCAATGGCAAGGAAAGCGTTTCTGAAGAAGAGAAATTTGTTAACATCGAGTGTAGATATAAGTGTCAGGAAGTCATTTCTGAAAGTATTTGTATGTAGTGTAGCCATGTATGGAAGTGAAACATGGACGATAAATAGTTTAGACAAGAAGAGAATAGAAGCTTTCGGTATGTGGTGCTACAGAATAATGCTGAAGATTAGATGTGTAGATGACATAACTAATGAGGAAGTATTGAATAGGATTGGAGGGGAAGATAAGTTTGTGGCACAACTTGACTAGAAGAAGGGATCGGTTGGTCGGACATGTTCTGAGGCATCAAGGGATCACCAATTTAGTATTGGAGGGCAGCGTGGAGGGTAAAAATCGTAGAGGGAGACCAAGAGATAAATCCACTAAGCAGATTCAGAAGGATGTAGGTTGCAGTAGGTACTGGGAGATGAAGAAGCTTGCACAGGATAGAGTAGCATGGAGAGCTGCATCAAACCAGTCTCAGGACTGAAGACCAAAACAACAACACATGCTTCTACAACCTTGACTGTTGAAAGTACCAGTACTGGTACTAGAAGAAGTCTTCTGTTGACATCAGCGGGCAAGTAGGGTGCCTTAGAGTAAGAATAGTGACATCATTTCTGAACTCCCTGGAGAGGTTACGAGTTGACGCCACCCGGCTGCCATTAGGTCGCCATATCAGGGAGAAGGGCAGGAATGCGACACAGAAGGAGGGCACGACAATTAGCGCCGAGGTCGGTCAGCGGACGAGGAGGAACGGGGCCTACACTTTACGCTGGCCTTCACGTGACCACCCACAGCTGAGCCCTTTAATCCACACTCGGCGCGGTAGGAGGGTCGGTAAAAAATTTTTGTTTGTTAGAGGACCTACTCAGATTACGTGTTCCACCGGCCTTTCCATATGCATCTGCAGTTGTACTTCGCAAGTCACCTTATCGTGTGTGGCGGACGGACGACTGTAATTTCCTTCCTTCCTTATGCCCTTAGGATCCCATCATCAGTGTGTAAAATTCAGTGTCTTTTAGTTACATATTATTCATATGTACACTCAATTCTTAGCTATGGAATTCTTTCTTGGGGAACAAATGCACAACGGATGAACACAATTTTCAAACTCCAGAAAAGAGCCATAAGAATAATAACCAGAAATAGTAGTTGAGCCCATTGTAAAGATCTGTTCAGAACACTGGGGATTTTAACTGCTGCATTTGAATACATTTACCAGTCAGTTGGTCACATACAAAATAACATTGGTAATTTCTGCACAAACAGCTCTGCCCATGACCATACAACAAGAGATAGACTCACCTTACGTTAACGAAAAAAAAAAACATAAAACTCAAAACAGCAGTTTTTACCGGGGAATAAAAACTCTACAATAAATTACCAAAAGAGATTAAAGAAATTGCCAAAATACACTTACTTAAAAAGGCACCTAAAAAGTACCAGTTGTGCAATACACTTTATACATTGAACCATTACTTAGCTAAAACAAGGTAGGGGTTTGATAAAAAATGTTATACCAATAAATAATAATAATAATTTTTTTAACGTGTAACGAGGGCCTCCCGTCGGGTAGACCGTTCACCTGGTGCAAGTCTTTCGATTTGACGCCACTTTGGCGACTTGCGCGTCGATGGGGATCAAATGATGATGATTAGGACAACACAACACCCAGTCCCTGAGCAGAGAAAATCTCCGACCCAGCCGGGAATCGAACCCGGACCCTTTGAATTGACATTCCGTCTCGCTGACCGTTCAGCTACCGGGGGCGGACAATAATAATAATAATAATAATAATAATAATAATAATATACCCAACATTCCACAAAACGCTTTCACTTTACGTTTTTTTTTCCCTTCTAGAAATACTTACCCCAAACTATGCATAGCACAGTACTAACACCTCTTACTTTTTCTGAGCTCAACATCTCACTCATTATGGGGGATGCTGACTCAGCTTTTCAGCATAGCAAACGGGAAGTTGCGGTACAGAATATGGCCCAAAGGTCACCTGTGTGTGTGTGTGTGTGTGTGGTTATGAAACAATGTGTGTATAGTGTGCGCAGTGATTGATATTGAGATATGAGTGCACAGTGTGGCATTACATTATTTAATAAGTTATTTGTAAAAAAAGTATTGTATACCAGGAGTAAATCTAATGATTGTCTCTAACTAGAAGTCAGTAAATATATGCGTATACGAATTAGCTTATTTTAAATTGAGCTAAATTTGTAAATACTTTGACATATCCTATATCCCTGTAAAAAAAGATCTACAGATGAATAAAGCTGCTGCTACTACTACTACTACTACTACTACTACTACTACGTTTGTTTCTCGAATACTGCGTGGCAAGAACTACTGTCGATAAATCTCCGTATCAGCTGTCTTTGGTTCATTCTTCGTTGCAGTCATTTTGCAAGACGTACACTACCACGTATTCAGTAAACTTAATAATTGATGCCTGAGTCCCCTGTAGATACAATATATGCAATATAACACCGTGGCTACGGTTGAGTAAGCGAAGGAATATTACAGTGCTAGTGACAGCTGCTGGTCGGATGCCCTTCCTAATGCCCGCAGTCGTCTACTGCCAGGAATTTGTGTATCCCATCTCTCCGCGCCTAGAGTAAAGTGTCGTGTTCAAATGTGAGAGCGCTTTCTAAATGTTTGCTTAGTGTCTATCTGATTCGATATTTGGGTGCCAGCCCAATATTTCCGTAATTGGGTGTGGGAAACCGCGTAAAAACTACATACAGTCTGGCCAACTCACGAGCTCTGGTCATTAATCCGCAGGGCGTATTCCATCCGATCTGCTATCTGGATGGGTCCATATCGCTTTTTAGTATTAGCCCTAAATACTTGCACATTTGACATGCTCAAGATACTCGCCAATAATCAAGTCATAAGATATTATTTCGGCGTGCTGCT
This sequence comes from Schistocerca gregaria, assembly GCF_023897955.1. Taxonomy (NCBI): domain Eukaryota; kingdom Metazoa; phylum Arthropoda; class Insecta; order Orthoptera; family Acrididae; genus Schistocerca; species Schistocerca gregaria. Next base: position 221,630,074 of record NC_064925.1, on the reverse strand, counting down.
TATTTAATTTTTTTATTTATTTGTTTGTTTGTTTGCCCTGCCCAGAGGGCCTTCATTATATAAATCTAAACACCTATACAGCAGTCAGTGTAGAAATACGTACTTTTTTTTGCTGTTAAATATAATACACACTACGACAAAAATAAAACAACGCACCACGAAGGAATTATCTGAATCGGACGGAAATCGGTAGATTCGAGATACATGTACCATACAAACCTATAATTATAATTTCAGAAAAACTGAATGATTTAGTGGGCGGAAAGAGATTCACAAATGGGGCAAGTCAGTAATGCTTCGTCCCCCTCCAGCCATTGCGCAAGCAGCATATTGAAAATGGATTCAGCAGTATACTGCACACCTTTCTGCACAAGATTTAAGGAAGTCCGATCCAAATGCAGGTTTGATTTCTGCTGAGTATTGAGTCTTACTGTGAATGACGATGGTAAATTGTGTTACCCTTGCTGTTTCCAGTACAAATGACCCTTTTAACTATGAAGTGCGTCACTCTGATGCAGTATATCCAGTAAGGTTTTCAACCAAAGTGACGCTACACCTACACCTACAGAAAAATCGAACAGCTTACTAGGTAAATTTAGCTACCTTCTCGATGTTATTTCACAGCTTTCCCTGTTAATGGATTAATCGAGTGTACTTTACTGCAAATGTGCGCCAGTCGCTCGAAACATTAACATCAGAAAATACGGAGAGAATATTCGAAGCTGATCATGGTATAACAAAATAAAGTTAATTCAACACGTGTGACTTGTTCCTGATATTTCAACATAATTTGCATTTCAGTTCTGCTGTGGTGTTCCTTTGCTCACTTAACGGTAAATTATTGTTAGTTCTTTTTGAGTGTCTAATTTAAGGTCATTTATGTGAGAAACAATACTGGACCTAAAACTGCACCTTGTGGAACACCATAATTATTTGTAGGCCGTCAGAAAATGCGGTTCATTCGTGAGGAGAATAAGGTGAACTTGGTAGTCGTATGGTGATAGGTAAAGCTCAGTGCCTTGCAGAATGCAAACGTAGGTTTGAATCGGCACTGTCGTTACAGAGAGAGGGAAGGGCGAGAGGTTTTTATTAAGTCCTTTGTCGTGCCGCCGATCCCAGAGCGGCGAGGCGCTGTTGCAACACCTCTCTCTCGCCTTCACGTTGTTACTCTGCACAGCGGCGCGCGTTTCCGGCGTCCCGTCGCGGTGCGTACGGTGCGTGCAATCCAGCGCGGCCCCCCTCCACCTCGCCACTCCTGCGCGTCTTTCCCCCTCCACGCCGCGACACGTCATCCGTGTCACACGCGCCTCCTTCCACTGCTAGGAGGGGAGGACGAAAGAGCTTGGCGGCTCCCTCGCCAGTCAGCGAGTAACCGCGGACGGAGTGAAACGATTGTGCGCAAGTTTGTTCGTGTGCTGTGCGTTTGGAGGCAATTAATACTTCACTGTGATTGTTACTAGTATGAAGTAGCGCAGCTGCCCGCACCTAGAAGTGTCCTGCGACTGGAAAACATTGGTGGATTGCATACTTATTCCTGATTTAGGCAGTGCTGTTATTTCAGGTGAGACAGCGTCATGTTGTAAAAGATAATGTCGCGCCGCAAGCTATCGCTGGTACATATTCTGTTACGACACAGATAAAGGTTATTGCATGAAATTGGCGCAATTTGGTAGTCGGGTATTTAGTTCATTCATCATCGAGTGAAAATATGTCTCGCCCTTGCTTCTGCTCGCTCGTATGCCTCAGTCGTGCGTAGCTGTCGCATTAGTATTGAAAGTACTTCTAGTATGCTACAAACATCTCCGCGTATCCATCATACTGAATCAATCTCCCATTATTTCGCCACAGCAATTTCGAATTTCTAAACGGTTTCTGTACCACCTTTTTGTCAGACGAAGCGTCGTTTTGTAAATCCCTTGTGCTTTCATTGAAGGAATACTGTTGCTGACTGAACCGTTGAACAACGCGAGCAAATTACTCAGCTCCATCGCAAGTGCTGCACCGTTATCGATGAGGTGTGAATATGTTCATAGGCGGTATTACAAAATTAGTGATACCTGCGATGGCTCTCAGTTTCTTTTGGTGGTGGCTCGCAGAATGGCGCTACCTGGGAGTGTACGGAGATGGTAGGTAGTCCTTGTCTTGGACGCTTGCCAGCTTTGGGCGTGGTTTTACACTGTCTGTCCCGACAAATGCTGAGGTGGTTGATCCCTCGCACCTTCAAAGCACTTCGAACTCTCAAGAAAGATATTGCGCCATTCACCGGGTGGGGACACTTTCACTACATGACGAGAAGCGGTTTTCTTCAGCAATTACGAGCAAAAACTAGTAGTATAAGATGTGCAGAAGAGTAAGGACTAATAGGGTGAAGCTGAAGTTCTATGAAAAAGAGCGAGATTTTACCAAATATCAATTTATCTGAGTTGAGTGCAGATATGGTTCCTATAATTATGCCACTATCATATTCGACAGGTGAGGCAGAGCATCGTACATTAATATTTCGGGTGTCCCTATTGTTAGATGCGGTATGTTACATGACACTGGATTACGCCCGTCAGACTTCCAAGTTTTGTTATGGAGCTTTCGTAAGTGTAGCGTAATGATGTTAATGATGGTGTACGTACATGGCTACAGTCTGTATTTGTGTACTCCCTAAGTTTTCTGATGGGCGTGGAGATAAGTCACGTAACTGAAGCACGCCCAGTGAACACACAAATTCATTTTGATTATCACGAAAACTGGGTACTCGCCTGCAGACTATAGATTTGGCGTATATTTGTCACTGCAGAATGTATTATATTGCAGTGACAGTAAGTAATCTGCTGAAGCGATGATTGAGTCCACAACAACTACAGGCAACTGATGACAGGATGTGGGCACTATTTGTGTGGAGTAAATAGAGAAAAGTGCTGTTGTAATTGGATACCTATTCTTTACAAGCATTACACGGGATTTCGAACATTGGGTCAAGTAATGGTGATAATGTTCCCTAGTAGGTAAACGATATTTTTCAGCACTCGTGCGAATTTGCTGGCAAACAGTAAACCTGTTAAGCTCTTAGCGCAGGACTACGGACGGTGTTGCAGCGGTTCTCGTAGCTTGACCAGAATGAGAAACGGGAGACTGGGAAATTATGGATTTGTATAATATTAGCAGCTGAGTTCGCGACAGTTATTTTGGATTTTCACTTTATTTTTTTTAATAATTCGATGTATCATTACCTGTATTCCTTAAATCGCAGTGTTTCTGTGGGTGGAAGGTGAAGGCGTCATATATAGGTATGCGGAGCAGCATATCAATTTTGAGTTTCTTCTTTTCCTTTATATTTGCGGAAACAATACTGTTTTCGCCAAATAATGAACATTGCAGTATATTAAACATTTCTGTTTTTTTCTGAGATGAAACGTTGTCATTCGTCGTCAGCCCTGTGCTGCTGCTGCTGCTGCTGCTTCTTCTTCTTCACCTCTCTCTCTTCTTCTGTAGATAAGTTCCCACGAAAAGCGTGCCGACCGTAATGCGTTTAAGCTTAAATGGGATTAATGTTATAGAATAATGTGGGATAGATGTGAGATACTATATATTTTCAATACAATAATGTCAGTTGTTCTTAAAATACAATTACATGCTGTATTCTATATGAAAAGAATAAAGCTATTCATTGTCACTGAGGTGGGATTGCTGTCAGAAGTAGTATAGTTTATATGAAAAGCAATTTTCCCTCGACATTCGCAAATCCTGGTCCTCGACTTTACCGTACGCCCAATGGATGAAATTACCAATTGATTATAATCAAAAGGATGTGTGCTAAAAGGGATCTTCATTGTCGTTTTATTTTTTATTTTTCTCAGAGAACTGCGGAAATGTCTAACGGTTTTTTCCCCCAATGACAAACTACCGTTTTTTTTTTTTAAATCCGTTACCCGCAATCGCCCCTCTTGTAAGAGCAGACATAGATAGGCCTTTCCTGAGTGCTATTCATCGCGGTGTTAGGAACCGGCTCCGTCTCAGTTTCTGGAACAACGGCTGGAGAAGGACGCAGCGAGTTCTTCGCGCAAGGACTGAAAGGGGCGTTGGCTGTGTGAGAAAAATGGTAATATTCGGTGGACACGGTACTATCCGATGAGTGGCCTGCGACCACTCATTGCACAGTGGTAGTGGATTTGTTTGTGCGTGCTTCTGTGGTTACCTCAGGACTGGTGACAACAAGTAGGGCGTGGTTTGATGATTCACGCTGAAGGCACGATTGCTGGAGAAAACCACACGTGTCCGACCCTGACCTAGCGGGAGCTTCCCATTTTTAGGTGGAACGTAATGCATTGTTTCTGACTTGGCGGACTTCGTGTTTGTATGAGCCGCCTGCTAATTCAGCGATTTTCGATGCTGTTCGCAGCCACTATCGTACCGAGAGGGTGGTGAGATAGGCCAACGCCCAGGGCGCAGGCGCAGAAGCAACGCAAAAACTAACCGAAAAAGAAGACGAGAGACAGTTTAAGAACTAATAGGGGAGGGGTGCGTAATTTATCCAACCCATCGTGTTCGTAGCTTTTGTCTGCGAGAAGCAGCCTTCCCTCGTGGGAGAGGAGGAGATTTGTGTTTAAACGCCCCGTCGACGACGAGGTCATTAGAGACGGAGCACAAACCCGGATAACGGGAGGATGGAAAAGGAAGGCGGCTGCGCCCTTTAGAATGAACCGTCCCATCATTTTCTTTAAGCGACTTAGGGAAATCTCGGGAAACCTAAATCTGGATAGACTTCCCTCGTCCCATCACGTTAAACGAACGCTGTTGTCACACCGACATACCGTCCAAGTAGCTTAATAAGTAAATAGCTACTATCGAACGGACGTCCATCTCAAACATGGTTTATTATGGCACAATGCACACAGTTCACAATGCACAGCTCGCTCACGATCAACAATGGAGTTGTCTGTGCTACTTTTCGCTACGGAATTGTAGGATCTCAATGGTCGGCTAGCAGGTAACGAAGTAAAATTGTGCTGTTTGTCGACTGAAGACTACTAATAATGCATGAGAAGGAAACAAATCCTATTTTTTTAAACCTTCGTTTATAAAAGGCATACACAGTTTGTAATTTGCTACGGTGAAACATTTAATTTGTCGTGTGCAATGTTTTTCATCAATATACTACGATTTTTCTGTAAAGCTTCAATTTTAGTAAACCTGCAGACAAGAGTGTATAAATTTTGTCAAACCTGTCTAGAAATCTCAAAGAAACAAGTAATTTAACGGCAGAGGGCTCGATTTTGGTTCTTCTGTCAGGGTCGCTTGATCTCCGCAGTACAAATCTGAAAGAGCAGGTGATAGTAATCTTTGCGGCTGGACTATGGACATTAGGTTGCATGATTTGAAGTGCTTTTGGTTACTGCCGCTGAACGTCTCTCGCCTTTGACGAAATCCACTGGCAGTATTGTGAGGGGACATGCAATGGACTGAATACTTGAAAGGAGGCTTAGTACGGAATGGCACTATGAGATGCAGTTTTTGTTTACACAGTGCTTCTGTAAATGAAATCGCGCAAAAGAGCCTAGTGTGACCGATTATACAGTACTGATGTTAGTTTGGGGTGGTTATCATACTCGTACAACCAAAGGCAAATTCAGAAAAAAAGTTACTGGAGTCTCGATAAATGTGTGTAGGCCACAGGAAAGAGTAACAAGGACACGCGGATGACACTTCAATGGATTTTTTTTGCATTTAAGACGAAGCTGTGTGTAAAAATAAAGGGCTGATATTGAGAGAAGAAAGACCCGTTCAGATAGCCGTGTGCGTTAGCACGACGCTTCCGGGATTCAGAGAGCCGGGGGTCCGCAGCTCGTGGTCTAATGGCTAGCGTTGCTGTTTCTGGATCACGGGGTCCGAGGTTTGATGCCCTGCCGCGTTGGGGATTTTCTCTGCCCATAGACTGGATGTTTGTGTTGTCCTCATCATTTCCTCATCATCATTAGTGACAGTGGCCAGACTGGATTGTGTAAAAAACTGGACTGTGTAAAAACTGGTACTTTGTACGGGCGCTGATGACCGCGCAGTTGAACTCCCCACAAATCATCACCCGATGAGACCCCGTGTGCCGGTGAGCCTGGATTTGGTTTTTAGGCGGGTTCCCATATCCGAATAGGCGAATATCGGGCCGGTACCTACGTCCCGTCTCATTAAGGCTATTCGGAAAGGTTTAGAAAGCATTCTCACACTTTTGCATGGGTTAACACCAGACACAGATCTGTGCGGTACACAAATTTCGCCCTCGGTGTGAAAGGAGTGGCTACAGGAATGGCTCACGGCCACTCTCTACTGCTAACAATAACGAATCTAGATTAACATGGCGACCCCATGAGGATACGGGGTGAGACCAGGAGAAAGAAGAATAAGACTTTGCAACTAGAGAGATAGGGCTATGTGGCGAGGTTTCGTCCAGTTACTTTCCCATCGCGCCATATGGATTGAAACGCAGTGTCAGGTCGAGTACCCTCTTCCGTGCGTCGTTTTCAGTGGGTTGCGGATGTGTAGTTACATCGTGATAGGAACAATGCAGCACAATAAAAATTTATTGGTGTTCGTTAAAAGTAATACAAGTAACAGAAAACAGCTTTGACACAACATTCCACATTCTCAGTTCAATATCAGTATTTTATATCCAACTAAGAGCTTCAGATGAAGCATCCAAGACATCAAACCATATCGCAGAGTTATCATGTTTTGAAGCACTGCTCCGCGGTAGAAGTGACCAGATAGTATAGATATGCACCTCGCGTTATTTTGCGTGGCAGCCAGTTCAGCGGGGATTTTTAAAATTTATTTATGGCCTTTTGGTTTCACGGCTATACAGCCAATCTTATTCTATACATTTTAGTAACAGTATCCAGTTTTGACTGTTATGTATGTACAACATTGAAATCCATTTATAGTAGAAGAGGTAAAATGTTTGTGTATACTAAGCCTATCTATGTACAAGAAGCAAATTGAGTTGGAAGAAAAGAAGTAATATTTCACTTTATGCGTCCTCTTTGCCTTCTGATATACTAGGTAATTGTATCCTCCAGGCAATACGATTCTTCGTTTCGTCTCTGCGATCTCGTAGTGACTTCTTTTGCGTAACTCTTGCTGTAGTTGCAGGATTGTGATTTTGCTGATTAGATATTCCTAATTCCTTGATAGCTGTGCATACGAGCTCATACACCCTGCGACGCGCATCCAATGTTTGGTTCTGAGCGCGAGTCACATTTCCTTAATCTCTCTCTCTCTCTCTCTCTCTCTCTCTCTCTCTCTCTCTCTCTCTCTCTCTCTCTCCCGCTTCCTCCTTCCCCTTACCCCATCCCTCCCTTAAAACACCCATAAATATAACTTGCCGTTATTTTCACTTTTGATGTGCTACAGATGCCTAAGACGTTAGGGATAATACTCAAGTAAACTTCGTGCATAGGGCCTGTCGGGACCGACCGACCACCGTGTCATCCTGTCAGTGACGTCATTGGCTGCGGTGTGGAGAGGCGTTGGTCAGCACACCGAACTCCTGACCGTTGTCAGCTTTCCTGGCGTGGAACTGCTGCTAGCTCCTAAATTTTCATCACGAGGCTGAGTGCACCTCGTTCCAGACCTCCCACCGGGGGAAAACCTGGGAGAATCGATCCTGATTCCTCTGCATGACAGTTAGCCGTACTGACAGCTTAGCTACGGAGGCGGACAGTAAAAATAATCAAACATAATAAACTCCTACATATACATATCCAGCGGTCAAAAGCCTTGCAGGCTACGCGCTCCTTGCACGAAGTGCCTCCATTGCTCTCCGTTTTGTGCTCGACTCCTCCGGGCCTCTTCAGATCCCAGGGCTGCCATGTCTTCTACCCGTCGCAACATTAGTCATCCTGTCGGCCGTCTAGCGCCTGGTCGTTCCTCAAGTGTTTTTTTCACCTGTCTTCTGTGATACTGACTACATGGCCTGCCCACTGGATTCTTTTGCCTTACAGTTCTGCAGTGTTGTTGGCTGTTACATCAAGGAAAGAAGTAATTTCCTCATTCTTCTTCCTTCACCATTCTCCTTTACTCAAGATCGTTTCCCACATCTTCCTTATTATTATTCTTTCAAATATTAATAGTTTTTCCTTTTCTCGTTTAGTCATGCTCCAGGTATTTGAAACGTACATGACTGCTTGGCATATCACAGAGTTATATACAATATTTTCTTCTTAGTATTCGCTTATACTGACTTTGAACTGTCTGCCCCGATAGCTGAGTGGTGCCGGCACGGTAGCTCAGCGTGTTCGGTCAGAGTCCTGCGTGCTCTCTGTAATTAAAAAAAAAACTGAGTCAGGGAATCAACGATCAACTTGAACGGATGTCTTGTGACGTCCGCCTAGACCAAAAGGAACGAACTATATGGAACAAAAAAACAAAAAAAGAAGAAGTGGCCAGCGTGACGGATTGCCGTCCTACGGGCCCGGGTTCGATTCCCGGCTGGGTCGGGGATATTCTTCGCTCAGGGACTGGGTGTTGTCTTCATCATCATTTCATCCCCATCCGGCGTCCAGGTCGCCCAATGTGGCGTCGAATGTAATAAGACCTGCACCAAGGCGGCCGGACCTGCCCCGCTAGGGGCCTCCCGGCCAATGGCGCCAAACGCTCATTTCCATTTTTTCCATTTTGAACTGAGCGTATCTCGGAGGGAGAACATGAATTTCATTCCTGCTGCTTGATTTCCATTTCTATTCTGTTGTTACTGTTAAACGAAGATTCCAAGTATTTGAAGTGATGAACTGCCTTGAACCTCATTCTATATTTCACAGAAAATCTTAGTATAACGTCGATGAAAATGCAACTCAAAGAAATATAGCGGCAGGAGCGCAGACATTTAAAAATTGGAAAATATGTGTCATGTAATAAGTTTAACAGACTTATGATAGCAATTAAATCGGGTGATACTGCGGGAATTAGATTAGGAAATGAGACGCTTAAAGTAGTAAACGAGTTTTGCTCTATGGGGAGCAACATAACTGATCATGGTCGAAGTAGAGAGGATATAAAATGTAGAATGGCAATGGCAAGGAAAGCGTTTCTGAAGAAGAGAAATTTGTTAACATCGAGTGTAGATTTAAGTGTCAGGAAGTCATTTCTGAAAGTATTTGTATGGAGTGTAGCCATGTATGGAAGTGAAACATGGACGATAAATAGTTTGGACAAGAAGAGAATAGAAACTTTCGAAATGTGGTGCTACAGAAGAATGCTGAAGATTAGATGGGTAGATCACACAACTAATGAGGAGGTACTGAATAGAATTGGAAAGAAGAGAAATTTGTGGCAACAACTTGACTAGAAGAAGGGATGGGTTGGCAGGGCATATTCTGAGGCATCAAGGGATCACCAATTTAGTATTGGAGGGCAGCGTGGAGGGTAAAAACCGTAGAGGGAGACCAAGAGATGAATACACTAAACAGATTCAGAAGGATGTAGGTTGCAGTAGGTACTGGGAGATGAATAACCTTGCACAGGATAGAGTAGCATGGAGAGCTGCATCAAACAAGTCCTAGACTGAAGACTACAACAACAACAACGATAGCAAGATCTTCTCATAACTTTCACAGCGTGAAAACTGACATAGTACAAAATCGGAGCGTTCACACACCATTATCAGTATCTCACGTAAAAGTTGGATTCTGAATAGAGATCCGCGGACCATGGCTGTGTGAACGTGTAAATTAGGGGAATGCCGTTTCCATCAGTCGTTTCCGCCTATGTCTGGGAAGTCATTTTTCCATTGTTTCCTTTTTCTTAGTGAATGTTATTCTTCCACTTTTGTCTTCCGTTACTTAACTTCCTGTCAGTTCATTATGTGGACACACGAGCGATGTTGGAGGTGTTGACAGCATGGACAGTCTGCGTTTGAATGTGTGCATTTACCTCGCTGGAAGCACATCAACGCAGGCTGGTCCTCAGGCAAGAAACTGAAAATTAACTTGAACCCTTATCCGAGACTTTTCTCGCGGTACTTTATTCTGTCGACAGTATACGCGTAATTACGCGTCCTCCGCCTCATTTGTCTCCGCACCTGTGGCTTACTGTGCGCGGATATACATGTAATTAACATCATCTTCATATTATGAACTTTTATACTCTCGAAGCCAATCACCACAAGTCGTTATTACAGTTGCCGAACGAAACAGGCACAAATTCATGCCACCTTTTTTCAAATCCTCGCAGCGTTCTTCTCCGTGGGTACAGTTATCCTCCGTCCTGAATCACCCGCAGACGGCCAGCAGGTGCGCGCGACAGGTTTTTGTTTGTCGGGTTAGCAAAGGCAGGCGCGCAGCGTCGTCGAGTTTCCCGCGGAATGTGGGCCAGCAGCGGCAGCTGCGAGAGCAGGTGTCTGTGCAGGGTGGGGTGTTGGTGGGGGCGGGAGCCGGAGTGCAGGCTAGGTAGGGTCTGCACGCCGTTCCGCCACACTGCCTCGCTGAAGGCCGGGCTGCCACTGCGCAACTCCAACTCTGCCGGTGCGTCCGGGCAGTTGTGTTGGCAGCGTGAAGAAAAGCAACGTGCATCTGCCTACCATCGCACTCGGAGCCCAGTAAGAGTTGGCATTTTTTCTCATACTGTCACTGTGTTAAAAAAGACGTGGACTGAAGTAAGCTGGGAGCGTCACACTCTAATGCAACTGATGTTGAAAGAGCTGCGAAATAGTTTCACAGTCTACGACTATACTTTGACGTCAGATGTTCGCGACCGGTACTCGAACTCGAATTTCCCACTTACAGCGAGCGGCCACCTTAACAACTTGTGCTACCCGAGCACACCTCCATTACCGATGCAAACTTACATTGTGATCGCTTCTCAGTTTTGGTTATTGATAACTTACCAGTGTCTGAGTTTAATTTGTACAGCACTGAAGATGATCACTATGTGATGGAAAATCGATTCTGCTATCAACAAAACATTAATATTATGTCCAACGCCGACCTTCCTTTTAATTTAACATATATGGTCGTTGTGCACACAGCACTTCATGGAGTCACCTATCAAACTTACATATGCCACGGAGTCGACAGCTCAAGCTCGCACCATTCGTGGTTCGCGCAGACGGAGGCAAATATTATATCTTCAGTTCAGCCCTCTGAGGCATGGATACAGCATGGATGGCTGCAATCCTGTGCTCGGCTCTACTTCGTTATGTGTACGCTGCTGTAATCTTCGGTGACAGTGTCTTGCTTGCATGTCTATAGGACATATTTTTATAATGGTATAGACACTGTATTAACAGACATTGTAGCCATCAGTGTTGAAAGAGGACGAAGTGCCGTTAAGAACGTAAACAAATGAATGAAAATACTTTTGAATTATTTTATAGCTGTATTTCGTGCTCTTTACAGAAGTTGATACACGTATGCGACGTTAAATAGCAGTTCGCTTTCATTTGCACGGAAAACTAAGATACCTGGCAAATGGAGACCTCTTCAATGACGCTAAAGTATGCTTATCGCGTTTACACACCGAATAGCCAAAGAAACTGGTAAACCAGCCTAATATCGTGTACGACCCCTGCAAGCACAATGTCTGAAGTAGTACTGGAGGGAATTGACACCATGAAACCTGCAGGCTGTCCATAAATCCGTAAGAGTACGACGTGCAGGAGATCTCTTCTGATAAGCACGCTGCAAAGCCTCCCAGATATTCTCAATAACCCTCATGTCTGGGGAGTTTGGTGGCCACCGGAAGTGTTTAAACGCAAAAGAGTGTTCCTGGAGCCACGCTATAGCAATGGCGCCCCTCGCCATTACAGAGCCTCCACCAGCTTGAACAGTCCTCTGCCGACATGCAGGGTCCATGGATTCCATACCCATACCGGTATACGTCCACGCCCATCCGCTCGATAAAATTTGAAACGAGACTCTTCCGACCAGGCAACATGTTTCCACTCATCAACAGTCCAATGTCGGTGATGGGCCCAGGCGAGGCGTAAAGCTTTGTGTCGTGCAGTTATCAAGGCTACACTAGTGGGCCTTCGCCTCAGAAAGCCCTTATCGATGATGTTTCGTTTAATGGTTCTCACGCTGGCACTTGTTGATGGCTCAGCATTGAAATCTACAAAAAAAAAAAAATGGCTCTGAGCACTATGGGACTTAACATCTGTGGTCATCAGTCCCCTAGAACTTAGAACTACTTAAACCTAAGTAACCTAAGGACATCACACACATCCATGCCCGAGGCAGGATTCGAACCTGCGATCGTAGCAGTCGCGCGGTTCCGTACTGAGCGCCTGAACCGCTACACCACCGCGGCAGGCATTGAAATCTACAGCAATTTGCGGCAGGGTTGCACTTCTGTCACGTTAAACGATTCTCTTCAGTCGTCGTCGGTCCCGTTCTTTCAGGATCATCAGGATCATTTTCCGGCCGCAGCGATGTCGAAGGTTTGATGTTTTACCGGAGTCGTGATATTCACGGTATACTCGTGAAATGGTCGTACGAGAAAATCACTACTTCATCGCTACCTCGGATACGCTATGTCCCATGGCTCGTGCGCCGACTATAATACCACGTCCAAACTGTTGACAACCTGCCATTGTAGCAGCAGTAACCGATCTAACAACTTTGCCAGACACTTGTTGTCTTATATCGGCGTTGCCGACCACAGCGCATTGTGTATTATACATGTTTATATAGTATACGTATTGAAATGTACGTATATTAAAGATGTAGGTACCTAAAAACACGCCCACAGTTAATTCAACATGGTGACAAAGTTGGAAAGCAATCGCTCAAGAACTTTCATAGATGAACTATTTTGAACAAACCAACATTAACATTTTTATTACGTTCCCCTTTTATTACAAATATATCAAATATACACCAGGTGGCTTTCCAGTAGATATATAAAAACACGTGAGTATTCGAATGCAGTGTTGTGCCTCAATTTCAAAGCAATTTGTGAAGAACATTCAGAGATTTGAGATTTCGAAGAAATGTACGTAATAGAGAAATTGTAAGTGTTCCTAATCGCATATCCCCGAAAGTTTGTGACCGAATGCTTAGAAATTTTTACACAACGTTGCGCTGAAATACGCATCTGTTTTTTAATGCCTCTTTTTAATATATGTAAGATTTAATTCTTTATAAATTTAATAATAGAGATACGTTACTAACAATCTCAAACTGATATATATGTATCATACATTTAAAAAATAGATATCTAAAAACACTCTTGTATCAGAAAGCAACATGGTGACAAAATTTCAAAGTAATCAGTCTAGAACCGTAGGAGATACTGTTTGGAACAAACGAACATTTACATTTTTATTTATATAGATAAGTGATTATAAAGAAATGCTAAAAACTAGAATGAGATAACTATTAGAACGTTTTAGAACATTCTCCCGCTTTACCAAGTATGTAGTTACTCAGCTGAAGCCGAAGCCCATTTTTCCCTTGATGCTAACTTTTCACGTAAAGGAACAAACGATTCAAGACGTGGGCTGTCCAACGAACTAAAGCAGATCCATATAGCGGCAGCTGCCGATGCTATACAACGATGGCGGGCAGAAGCTAGCCTATACGACGGTGTTGGGGAAGGTACGTGTGGCCAGTAAGTTAAACGATTCTTAACTTTTCTTACTTTTATGCCAGCTACACGCAAGGAGCCAATGGAGTTTTCATAGGCTAGTTCACTGGCCGTTATGGTGGTGGTGGTTGGGGGGTGGGGGGGGGGGGGGAAGCGTGAAAAAGTTTTCGTTGCCTTTGGAAACGGATCTTTGGTGGTTAAACGCCTCATTGAGCAGTCGTTGCACCCAATGCCTTACATGATTTGGAGAGATGCAAAATTGAGTCTCATCGGACTGCACTGCACTTTTCCTTTCTGCTAATGTCCATTTTACATTCACACCGATACTCGGCAATCCATCTTACGGCGCATGGCAGAGGGAACCCCGTACTCTGCTAGTCATAGTACACATCAATAAAGCGATGGAAAAAAACTGCTATCTATATGGCTCCGTATGAGTCCTAATTTCTCGTATCTTCTCTTTGTGGTATTCACGCATGCATATTTTGGCGGCATTAGAATCATCCGGAAGTCAGCTTCTGATGCCAGTTCTCCAGATTTTTCTCAATAGTGTTCCTTGAACACAACGTCGCCTTCCCTCCATGGATTCCCATTTGAGTTCCCGAAGCATCTCGGTGGCGATTTCGTATTGTTCGAACCTACCAGTAACAAATCTAGCAGTTCATCTCTGAATTGCTTCGGTATCTTCCTTTACTCCAACTCGGAACGGATCCCAAACACTCAAGCAGTACTCAAGAACTGGCCTGACTAGTGTCTTATAAGAGATCTCCGTTACAGGTGATTCACACTTCCCAGGAATTCTCCCTACAAACCGAAGTCGAACATTCGCATTACCTATCATAGTCATCAGGTGTTCGTTTCATTCCGTGTCACTTTGCAACTTTACGCCCAGGTATTTAAACGACGCGACTGTGTCAAGCAGAACATTACTAATTCTGTATCCGAACATTACGTGTTTGTTTTCCTACTCATCAGCATTAACTCACATTTTCCTACATTTAGAGCCATCTCCCATTCATCACAACAACTAGAAATTTTGTCCATGTCATCTTGTATGCTCCTACAGTCACTACAGCATCATCAGCAAACAACCGCAGATTGCTGCCCGCCCTGTTCGCCAAGTCATTTATGTATATAGAGAATAACAGTAGCCCAACACACTTACCTGGGGCGCTCCTGACGATGCCTTTGTCTCTGACGAACACTCGCCGTTGAGGACAGCGTACTGTGTCTTATAACGTAAGGAGTCTTCTGTGTTGTTTGAAGACGTGCAGGCCGTAGCCGCTAATGGCCTTTTGCGAGGTAACAGACACCAAACGCCCTTTACATGCATTTCGTGTGCCAATGTACACTCGGGAAGTTTTTGGGAAGGACCTGTATTTACTGAAAGAAGAATTTACTGCCGAGTTTGAAACAAGATATCTTAGACAAAGTGTGTCAATCGTCTGCAGTCTCTGCAGTTTAGTGTCTTTTTGAGACCACTTAGGCGTATGGATGCGAGTGGTACGCTATTCCTTGTAGGTACATAGGATAGGTCCCGTTCGTATACGTATATATGGTGTAACTTCATTCAAGTTGTGGTCACGGACACGTCCAGACACTACCAATATTACACCAGCTACAGCTCTGCCAAAGCGAACAGCAGGAGTGACTATTGCTTTGTGCATTGAGCTTATGTCTGCTTTTAATCTAACTTCATAAGGCTCGCAGACAGGCGAAGAATATTCACGAATTAATCCAACAAGGGTTTTGTTTCCAATTTCCGTGCCCGAAGTCCATTACTGCAGGATTATGCCAGTAAACGTGAGTCTCAACATCTGTCGTCATCATTGCTAAATTTATATGGTCGCCCTTTCTTATATGCCTGAAATAATGAGGTCTAACGCGGCTGCTGCATGAAATCGCAAAATACACTATTCTGGGGTTGGTGCTGGCAAGGACGTCCGCAGACATTTTCCCAAGAGGGAGTAACATTCTAAAATTCCCATTTTGGATGTACCGATCAACGTATCGTACCCAAAGAACTAAATTTGAGCGAAAGTTCGGGAAACTTATTGATGTTATGTGATTGATAGTTGTCCACATCAAATTTTAAGGCTGGTTATGTTGATACCTAAACAGTAAGCATATATAATAGTATAACCAAAATAAATGTTAGTGTATTGTTGATATGAATAAGAATGCCATATCTTTATTAAAAATGCGGAGTTTAAAATGAACTATGAAATGAAGCTATAAAGTAATATCTTCCAGAACTGTTATTCATATTCGAATGATGTTAGACTGGCACTCAAAATTAAAAAAACGGAAATATAAAAAAAGCGAGAACAATTGAGAAAATCCTCTTGGATATCAACAAAAAATACCATCGAAAATTTGTCATATTTCGTAGGCCTCAAAGTGGAGAAAAGGCAAGTAAACTTTTAAAAAAGGGTTAATCAACAATGGTGTCACGTACAAAACTTTGCTCCCAAAACTTCATATAAGATCATTTTAATGGATTTGTTGCATTACTTTTATGATTTCTATTTTTAACTGTTGACTATCATAACTTTAATTGTAAAAAATGTGTTTTCAGAGCTGCGTTTTTCGGTTGGGGGAGGGGTATAATATAACCAATGGCCAGTATACGACTAGGTGAAAGTAAGAAATCTCCCAAAGCGACCTTCAGATTGGGCGGTAGAATTGCGTTTTAACAGCTTCGGTCCGAACCAAGTTAATCCTCGCCTCTACAGTTAAACACTTTATTTTGGAGCCATGGCAAGTGGAGTGCACAGTTCGTAACTGCAGGATTGCTTGTGCTGCGGTGGTGGACCCCCATTATACCTTGAGAATGTTCCAATGACTGGAGTGGACTTTTTTTCGACCTTGAAATTTCACTCGGTATATTTCTCCCTTTTAGTGCAGAAAACGGTATTTTGTTTCTTCGACCGAATTTGAGTCCATAGACTAGGTGTAGATATACGTACGCACTTCCAGTATAGCGCGGTCGTCTTCTTCAGTGTCTAGCACAGTAGCCTGGCGTGGGAAACTTGAGTATAGAACCAGCGCGTTCTTATGGGTCTTCGTTGTTCACAGCCAGACGGTAAACTACTGTTGTGATTCCGTTGTGTAGCGAGTGTAAGACGCGTCCTTGTGTGAATTGAGGTCGCATTACGTGCAGGTATACTGCAACGCTGATTATGTTATGGTATGGTGGTCCGAATCCGCGCGTCAGGATCTGCCTATTTGTGTTCCTGGATAACTAATTTTCAAGAAGGTAGTAAATGAAGGAAGATTGATGTCTCGTCAACAACGGGGTCATTAGAGACAGAGCACAAGCTCCGACTAGGGAAGGATTGGGGAAAGAAATTTGCCGTGCCCGTTTCAAACAATCATCCCACCGTTTGCCTTTAGGGATTTAGGGAATCACAGAAAAGCTAAACTGGATGGACGGACAGTGATTTGAAGCGTCGTCCGCCCGAATGCGCGACCAGGGTACTAATTACGGCGGCACCTCGCTCGGTCCACGATATGCTGATAGCTACGGGTGGTAGTATCTCCCATCGAACTCGACAAATTTAAAGCTGCAGTTTACTCGAGTCGTAAACAGTGTAAAACAACTCATTGAAAGTTCTATAGTTAATAAATCACTACTGACATTCCTGGATCTGGTGCCTCCGCCCACTCCCCCCCCCCCCCCCCCCCCTCACACACACACACCTGCTGGGTGACGATGTCCGCTCCAGAGCAAGGTGAAGGTTTGCCTGCAGCCGGCAGTGTCGCCCACAGGCGGCGGGTTGCGCAATAGAAGCCCTGCGTGGGCGGCGGAAACCGCGCACCGCAGCCTGGCTCCCCACTGAGCCGTGGCCAGGCTAACGCACAGTAGGCTCCGCGTCCGCACGGCGGGTCGCCACTCTTCATCTGGCGCTGTCCCTCAGCCTGCATTGCGACAGGCTGCAGTGCAAGACGCACTGGCTGGCGATTTTGTAGGATACGGGGCTTTCTTGCAGATGGAGTTCAAGTCGTCGAACTCATCGAAATGAAATCGACAAATGTAATTTCGGGAATTCCAAAAGGAGAGTAATACGGCCGCTACTATGTGGTATTTATAGACTGTCCAGTATTCTCGATTGGTTTTAAATCCAGTGAGTTTGGTGGCCAAGTGCGTACGGTAAACGGTGCTCTTCGAACGCACGTATACTACTGTGTGGCACGTTGTATTGGCCTTCTGGTAGATGCCATCGTGCCGAGGAAAGGCGCATTGCATGTACGTGTGGGCATGATCCCCAGGGATAGATACGTATGGTGTTAATCCATTGTGTCTTCCACAAGGACGATATGATCTTCGAACAACGCACGTATACTACTGTGTGACACAATGTATTATCCTTCGGGCAGATGCCATCGTGCTGAGGAAAGGCGCACTGCATGTACGTGTGGACATGATCCCCAGGGATAGATACGTATTGTGTTAATCCATATCGTTTTCCAGAAGGACGATATAACCCAGGGAATGCCATGAAAAGATTCCCCAGACCACAGCGCTCTGTCCTCCCCAATCTGAACCCTTACCACGATTGTTACAGCGCCAAAAACATGGTTCATCTGAAAAGACCATCTGTCGCCGCTCAGGGACATCCAGTTGTGGTATTGGCGTGCAAGTTCCAGTTTTCGTCGCCGTTGAACAGTAATCAGCATGGAAGCGTGAAACAGACGCCTGCTGCGGAAGGTCATACGCAGTAATGTTTGCTAAACGGTCGTCGAGAAGACACCGTTCGTAGGCCCTTGATTCATCTGGGACCTGGTTGGTCAGTTGCTCAACAGTTGCTCGCCTGCTCGCCCGTGTATATGTCCGCAGCCGCTGTTGAAACCTGTCACCTATGGCCCCTGATGATGATGACGATGATGGTTATGATGATGACCCATACTCCGAGGAGCGTTGTGGACGATGCAGCAGACCCGCACCGACGTACTAGGCAAGGTCCTAGCGGAGGTAATTTGCCATTGCCTTCCCCCGACCTTAATGAGGATGAATGATGATGATGAAGACGACACAACAACACCCAGTCATCTCGAGGCAGGGAAAATCCCTGACCCCGCCGGGAATCGATCCCGGGATCCCGTGCGCAGGAAGCGAGAACGCTAGCTCAAGACCAAGAGCTGCGGACCTATGGCCAGTAGTGCACTACAATAGCCTCGGCGCCGATTCTGGATAGCGTCATTTTACCATGAGCGTTATACTTGAACCACGGGGGTACGCGAACAGTTCACAAACTTAGGCGTTTCGGAAATGCTTCCGTCCTTTGCCCAAAAGCGGATCATCATGCCCTTTTGGACGTCAGATAATTCGCTCCGTTTCGGCTCTACGAGAATGACTCACTGTTTTTCCTCATTCCCCCGACACGCTTTATATACCCTCCACTGCTAGTTCTGCCACCTTCCATCTGTGAGTAGTTCTTGCACGTTGGCATCTATCATAGGCAGTGGTCACATTAATGCCACTGGACCGTGTATTAATAGTGGACAACTTTCGAGGCTCCGTGAGGAATGTTGCAACATTAGAAGACTAGCGAAATACAGGATCGATAGCCGGCCGCGGTGGCCGTGCCGTTCTAGGCGCTGCAGTCCGGAACTGCGGGACTGCCACGGTCGTAGGTTCGAATCCTGCCTCGGGCATGGATGTGTGTGATGTCCTTAGGTTAGTTAGGTTTAAGTAGGGGACTGATGACCTCAGATGTTTAAGTTCCTTAATGCTCAGAGCCATTTGAACAATTTTTAGAAGAACGGGATTCTTTAGTTGGCGCGAGAACTTTATAAAGTTTCTCAACAAACTACCAGTGCAGACGCTAGGAAGAGGGAAGAGAGGCGTCGTGCCTCACGAAGAGACTTATCGCTTAAATTTCCAGAGCGTACGTTGCAACAAGAGAAATTAGATGTATACGAAGTCTTATCGACAGTCCTCCATCACCACTCGCGAATGGAACATGGAAACGGGGGGGGGGGGGGGGGGGCGGCAATCAGTGGTTCCAGAAGTTTTCCGCACCACACTCCGTAAGAGAGCATGCACAGTATGGTTGCACATGTGGAGATATGTGTGTGCGAGACTATGTGCCACGAGAATCACCTTTTAAGTTTCTACAGAAGGTCACTAGATGCGGTTACTAAGGTGTGATATTACAACGTTTTAATTTTTTCCCCGTTTCGGTATTATTGAAACATGGCAAGTGCGGAACTGATCGATTAGCGTTACAATGAGCTAAACTGTAACCGCCTGGGTACACAACGTGCTGTTGCGTAGTGCCGTCGTGAACTTCTTGATCACCAATTTTCTCGTCGGTGTCCTGGATTAAATTCCAAACTTCTGCAAAGTCTCTCACGAGAGAGGGCACGTGACACCGCTCGTCGGATCGGGACGTTAAGCTCGGTGCTGCCTGAGAGGAGTAGGCTGTCTACCGCCACCGGGTTTCGTCCTCTCCCTCATGTCATCGTCATCCGACACCAGCATGACACGACACTATACACACCCATACGCAGGGATCTACGCTCACAAGCTACACTAAAATACACAGTTCTCACACTTCGCGCACTAAAGGATGCCAGTGTGCGCGAAGGAATAAAGAACTCTTCCAGCGAAACTTTGACTCGAAAACTGGCAGAAAATCCAAAGAGATTCTGGTCGTATGTGAAGTATGTTAGCGGCAAGAAACAATTAATGCCTTCTCTGCACGACAGCAATGGAGATACTATAGAAGACAGTGCTGCCAAAGCAGATTTACTAAACACAGCCTTTCGAATTGCCTTCACAAAAGAAGACGAAGTAAATATTCCAGAATTCGAATCGAGAACAGCTGCCAACACGAGTAACATAGAAGTAAATATCCTCGGAGTAGTGAAGCAACTTAAATCACTTAATAAAAGCAAGTCTTCTGGTCCAGACTGTATATCACTTAGGTTCCTTTCAGAGTATGCTGATGCGTCAGCTCCATACTTAACAATCATATACAATTGTTCGCTCGACGAAAGATCCGTACCCAAAGACTGGAAAGTTGAACTGGTCACACCAATATTCAAGAAAGGTAGAAGAAGTAATCCACTAAATTACAGGCCCATATCGTTAACGTCGATATGCACCAGGATTTTAGAACACATATTGTGTTCGAACATTATGAACTACCTCGAAGAAAACAGTCTATTGACACACAGTCAACACGGGTTTAAAAAACATCGTTCCTGTGAAACACAACTAGCTCTTTATTCACTTGGGTGCTATTGACAAGGGATTTCAGATCGATTCCGTAATTCTGGATTTCCGGAAGGCTTTTGACACTGTACCACACTAGCGGCTCGTAGTGAAATTGCGTGCTTATGGAATATCTTCTCAGTTATGTGACTGGATTTGTCTTTTCCTGTCAGAGAGGTCACAGTTCCTAGAAACTGACGGAAAGTCATCGAGTAAAACAGAAGTGATTTCTGGCGTTCCCCGAGGTAGTGTTATAGGCCCTTTCCCGTTCCAAGCTGTTCCTTATCTATATAAACGTTTCGGTAGACAATCTGAGCAGCCGTCTTCGGTTATTTGCAGATGACGCTGTCGTTTATCGACTAATAAAGTCATCAGAAGACCAAAACAAACTGCAAAACGATTTAGAAAAGATATCTGAATGGTGCAAAAAGTGGCAGTTCACCCTAAATAACGAAAAGTGTGAGGTCATCCACATGAGTGCTAAAAGGAACTCTTCGGTTACACGATAAATCAGTCTAATCTAAAAGCCGTAAATTCCACTAAATACCTAGGTATTACAATAACGAACAACGTAAATTGGAAGGATCACATAGAAAATGTTGTGGGGAAGGCTAACCAAAGACTACGTTTTATTTGCAGGACACTTAGAAAATGTACCAGACCTGCTAAGGAGACTGCCTACACTATGCTTGTCCGTCCTCTTTTAGAATACTGTTGCGCGGTGTGGGATCTTTACCAGATAGGACTGACGGAGTACATCGTAGAGTTCAAAGAAAGGCAGCACGTTTTGTATTATCGCGTAATATGCGAGAGAGTGTCACAGAAATAATACAGGATTTGGGCTGGACAACATTAAAAGAAAGGCGTTTTTCGTTGCGACGGAATCTTCTAACGAAATTAAAATCACCAACTTTCTCCTCCGAATGCGAAAATATTTTGTTGACACCGACCTACATAGGGAGGAACGATCACCAAGATAAAATGAGGGAAATCAGGGCCCCTACGGAAAGATAAAGGTGTTCATTCTTTCCGTGCTCTATAGGAGATTGGAATAATAGAGATTTGTGAAAGTGGTTTGATGTAACCTCTGCCAGGCACTTAAATGTGATTTGCAGAGTATCCATGAGGATGTAGAATTAGACGGCCCATCGTGGTCTCCCAGCCACACGAGTATACTTTTGCCTTCAGAAAAGACTGTTGGCAATTGATATGCAGAATTTCATCAAGGGTCGTGCTTCTGTCAACAACGAATTTCGTATACGCCTACGAAAATTGTTTACTGTTCCAAAAATCATCGAGCTGTGCTCAGCGTGATTGAAGAGGTCCGGCACGTGGCTTAACATGAGATAGAGCCATCGTTAGTCGTAACGAAGACTGTAGTACATTCAATTTTACGCGAAAATTTAGCTCTGAAAAAGATTTGTTCCCGATGGATTCTGCCCAATTTTACCTCATCTCAAAAACAGGCTCTTGTCAAATGGTGTAAGGAAATGTTAAAAAAAAATCTATAGAGGAAATGCAAAATTCGTATACAACATCGTAACAGGAGACGAATAGCCATTGTTCTTTTGCGTCACCAGTCTTCTGACTGGTCAGATGCCTACGCCAAGAATTCCTTTCCTATGCCAGCCTGTTTATTTCATAGTAGTATTTGCACCTAAAGCCCTAATTTTTATGTGTTGGGTGCGTTCCAACCTGTCTTCCTCTATAGTTCTTACCCTCTGCACTCCTCCTGGTACCATGGGGGTTATTTCCTGATATCTTACCAGATGTTCAATCATCATGTCCGTTCTTCTTGTCAGTGTTTTACATACATTCCTTTCCGCGTCGATTCTGCGGAAAAGCACTTCTTCCTTATCTTGTCAGTCCACTCAATTTTCACATTCTTCTGTAGCACCGCATCGCGAAAGCTTCGATTGTCTTTTGTTCCCGTTTTCGTATCATCCATACATACAATGCTGTGCTCCGAACCTACAGTTTAGAAATTTCTTCCACCAATTAAGGCTTACGTTTGATACTAGTAGTCTTCTCTTGGCCGGGAATGCCCTTTTTGCCATTACTAGTCTGCTTTCTGTGTTCTCTTTGCTCCCTCCGTCAGGTGGTTTTTTTTTTTCTGCCTACGTACCCAGCTGTTGCTTCTTCGATGTATAGAGGCCAAAGAGTACGTCGCTGTCGTAGCCCTTTTTAATCCGAAAAATTCGATTTGATCTCCCACTCTGTCCTCTCTTGGTTCTTGTATATATTGAATGTTACCCGCCTTTCCCTACAGCTCACCCTTTTTTTTCTCAGAAGCTCTAACGTCTTGCACTAATATTGTCGAACTCTTATTCTAGGTCTATAGATCCTATGAGCGTTCCTCGACTTTTCTTAAGTCTTGCTTCCGTTATCAAGGGCGACTTCAGAACTGCCTCTCTGGTGCCTCCTAAAGAAAAACTGATCGTCTTCTAACACATCCTCAATTTTCTTTTCCAGTCTTCTGTATGTTATTCTTGTCAGCAGCTTCGATGCATAAGCTGTTAAGCTGATTGTGCGATTGTGTTCGCACGTATTTGCCCTTGCTATCTTCGGAACTGCGTGAATGATATTTTCCCGGAAGTCTGATATATTTAGCGTAAAGCATACAAAAGAGAGGAATGTGTCCGTAGCTACGTGTTTCAGGACTCGAGCCCCCATCATCTGGCTGTCTGCGTTCAACCCTTCCAACACACGCACTTAATAAAGCACAAACTAGTCACGAAGTAAAATAAAATCAGCGTGTTCGGACATGTCATCGTCTTATTTTAAAACCGGCAATACCTGTTTCACTGTTTTGCTTCTTCTCACTACAGCCCATTCACTCAAGTGCTCCTTAATAGATACCACCGATCGCATCTGCGTGAAGTCACAGCAGCTACGCACCCGTACTGGAGCTTGTTCTGTAAACAAGTGATCACTTTCACAGCTGCTACCTCTAATCCTTAAGATGGGAAATACTGATTTGGGATATATTTGTACAAACCGGAGACTAGCAAGCAGCAGTCATCCGTTCGGTTGCTACAAACGGACCTAAATCAATCAAAGTGGTTTGTTCACGACACACTTTCAAAAAAATAACGGCTTCTTTCTTTCCTTATAGTGAAAGGGTTCACGAATCATCGATGAAATCAGAAAAAACAACCTAAAAGTCTAATAATTCTTCATCATAACAATACAGTCAGTTGGTTATTTGAAGGGAAAAAACTTCGAACTACAGTCTCATTGTCTATATCCACTTGACACATCGCGAAACTCTCTTTTCCTTCCCTTATTACAAACAAAAAAATTCTTGGACAGTTTTCGAATCCTTCCAAAAACGGTGTTTTCTTAGGGACCAATATCAGACTGGAAAAGAATGTTTCCAGAATTGGCTCGACATATTCGAAAGAGTATTAATTATTTTGAGAAACAATAAAACGTTTATTCAGGTTAATTTCTTTTGTTGTTCTTGTAAACAAGTGATTGGTTACAGTGTCAAGACGCCTTTTGCTGTTTGTTACATCACTGAATGAAAGAGTGGGCAAGTAGAAATTGGGTGTTCTCGAAATAGTGAATTTCGGGCACCTATAGTCGAAGATGCGAATATTTTGATATAAGTGAAGTAGCTCCATCCAATAAATCGTAGATATTGAGCCCATCTCGCTTGGCGAGACGATACAGCAGGCACAGTTTACTGAAATCGTTATTAATATGCAAATTGCAGCTGAGCTTTTAAGTAGTTTTGAGGCTTGAATCCATTCAGGACAGTGACAGGATGTATGGTGTCACCTCTCCTCGATGTAAATGTGATGCTTTGTCGTCGGGATTCATTTTGATTTTCCAGAGGTTGCACCATTCCAAATATCCTTAACGGCCTTTGGGGGACTCATGGTTATGTAATTAAGGTTTGATTCTGTGCGATATATTCCAACCTTTAGGGAAGCATCATTTCCTCAAGATATGCATGTGAAAGGTACCTGACGTGGCCACAGATATGCGGTGGGATCGGTACAGTTGTTCAGCAGCTTTTAACGCTTTTCGTTTTCAGTTTCCAGCTTTAGGTGTGGGTTGCGATTACATCCAAGAAAGTGATAGTGCAGCATAGATCGTGATCTGTTGTTTTAGTCGCCCACCAGACGAGTAGGTCATGGGTAGCTAGTCTTCAAAGGGCAATAGCGATGACTTTGTGTATTTTATCGTAGTGTTTTATCATGGGAGACTTTTCCATTTGTGTACCTAGAAGAAGTTGTAATTATTGTGTCTGTATTGGTCTAACGCTCTTCCATTTCAATGGTGATTGCTCTTTAACATTTTAAAAATTACGATCGCCTGTTGCAACCCTTGTGATCGTGTTATGAGAGGGGTGGTTATATAATATCAACCTGTGTTTCCTGAAAAGACGCGTCAAGGACTAGACTCAACCTTTGCAACGTTCCGATACTTGTCAGTTCGAACCAAGCCGTGTACTAGTCCACCCTGCGTTCCATTAGCTGCGAATTAGGTATTTTCCTGCGACGTACAGATCATCCGGTACACACAATGGAGCCGTGTTCCGTCGTGCCTTTAGTGCGGCAGCTGCTAATTGCTGGCTGAAGGGACCCGCTTGTAACTGTTTTCAGTCTGAGGAACGTTAGCGTTTATCACTGCCTCACATACACACAGAATGCTCTTTGTTCTTCCGTTATCTGCGTCGTTCAGCTTGCCCGAACTCAACAGTGAGACTGTATTCCCTTTTTTGGTCTGCGCTTGCTTCCAGAAACACATTCACAGGAAAAACATTGCACAATGCGCTACTTTATTACAAGTTTCTTTCTCAGTGCTACCAATAGGTTTCCGTTTGAATTCATCACGACCTCGTTTTCACTTGTAGCATGTGAAAATAATGGGCACATTTTTTAAATCCTCTTCTTTTTTTCTTTCGTTGTTTTTACACGCGCTGCAAGGCTGACTAGTGATTGGCTGGAGGTAATTTTATTTTTAATATGTGACTCAGTGCCTTTCGTGCCTACGCAATCGTCATTTAAGGCAAGGTAGGAAAGTAATGTGTGTTATCGGGCTGTGATTGTTTCAGCTGTCTTGTGCGTGTAGTCGATTCGTTCTCTGCATCAGTCTTGTGAGTGGTTTGATGCGGCTCTCTCACCACCATTTCCTGTTGTGTGCCATCTCTTCGTCCCAAATTACAACTTACCTCCAACGGCCACTATTATTTGTTCGTACATTCTATAATATCTGTACGCCCTTAAAATGTTCACCTCTAGTACCGTGGATGATGTTCCGTGATGTGTTAACATACTTCTTACACATTAAAAGCGATTTTTCAGTAGAACAGCTCACTATTTGCTTCCACATAATAACAATTATTTTATTTTGCATACTACAGAAGGCAAAAAGCAACACGAACAACAAAATGTGCCATTAGGTAAAATAAAGGAAAAGCTACTGATGATGGGATGGCGCAAGAGAGGAAAACAAGAAATTGTGTTGTGCACGAGGCAGAAACCTCAAGAAAAAAAAAAGTGTACATGTCCTATAATCGTGTCCATCTTTGAGTTATTCTCGACGTGTTCCTTTCCCCGGTGATTTTGCAAAACAACTGCCTGATTTATTATCTTATTAGTGCTTTTCTACATCTTCCTGTAGTATCATGCTTCAAACAACTCATCTCTTTTTTCTGATTTTTCTACATGCGTTCTCAAAAATTTCTTTCTGAAGTAAGGTCTGCGATACTAGAAGACTTGTTTTGCCTTTACTCTCCAGCTACTTGTAGCTTTGTTTCGTCCGCCACGCGTTATTTTCCTTCCATGGTAGCGCAATTCCTTTCTCAATTTTGATGCTACATATTTCACTAATCTCTTTCTGCTGCTTCACAATACGCTCGTCTTCGTTTGGTTTACTCTCAGTCCATATTCTGTATTCAGCAGAATATTCATCCTGTACTGTTCTTCATTCTCTCTTTTACGGGAGACAGCAATGTCGTTAGCTAATGCTATTGCTGATCACTTCATCTAGAATTTTAATCCCACTTCTGAGCATTACTTTTATACCCATCAATACTTACGTGCTGTACGGATTAAACAGTATAGGAGAAAGAATGCATTCTGACTTAAGCTCTTTTGAAACATAGCACTTCGTTCTTGGCCCTACATTCATTTTTTGCCTATTTCTTCTCGTACGTATCCATCCATCCATCCTATAACGTTTGTGTATTTTTTTCCTGAGTATTTCAGACATCTTGCCCCACTGTACCAGTGTCCGTTAGTCCAGAGCGCGAATTCATTCTAGATTGATTGAACTTCTCATCAGCAAGTTTGCGCACATTGCATCAACATGCAGGAAGACCTCGCTTCTTTTTAGAAGCGTTTACCTTATTGTGCTGTCAAATGGACACAGCTCAGTGGGCAAAAGATGCTTGTTGAAAAATATTTTATATCTAATGACTCAGTGACTTATAGAACAGCTCTACTCCTCGAAGTCATGGTAATGTGTGCAATCAATCTCGTACCTGCTTGTGGACCGTCAATGGGAAACCTAAAAAATTGCATTCAAGTCTTTCGGAACTGCTTTCAAGAATGTCTTGCCCCGGATCGCTTAACTGTGAAATTCACGCGAGGAAGAGCCTGTGGTGTTAAAATTAGAAACCAAATGAAATATTGTCGTGGAGCGTTTCCCTTCTCTATCTCACCGCGGGCACCGACATGTTTGAAGTTTGTGAGGGATGTGACACAAGATTTGGCACGAAATATTAGAACGTCTGCAGTAGATTTCAAATAGTTCCTCAATTTTAATAATCGTGAACAGAAATTCAAGATATTTGTATGTAGTAGACAGGCGAAATGGTTACAACTAAGTCCCATCAGAGTGACGTGTCACACCTCAGCCGGCCGGTGTGGCCGATCGGTTCTAGGCGCTTCAGTCTGGAACCGCGAAACCGCTATGGTCGCAGGTTCGAACCCTGCCTCGGGCATGGATGTGTGTGATGTCCTTAGATTAGTTAGGTTTAAGTAGTTCTAAGTCTAGGGGACTGATGATGTTAAGTCCCATAGTGCTCAGAGCTAT
Organism: Schistocerca gregaria; assembly: GCF_023897955.1. NCBI lineage: Eukaryota > Metazoa > Arthropoda > Insecta > Orthoptera > Acrididae > Schistocerca > Schistocerca gregaria. The sequence goes on along the minus strand of NC_064925.1, from coordinate 221,602,242 downwards.
TTGAACTAGTAACAGAGCGCATGGTGTGGGGGATGGCAGTGAAAGACCATGTGGTGCCGGAGATGGGTAGTCGCATGTTGCCTACACCACCCATCTGGCGTTCATGCTGAGTATTTGTAAGTAAAAAAATAAAGAAACGACTCTCTTATGTGTTTTAGCCGATGTATTACTATGTGTTTTAGCCGATGTATTACTAACTGGAACTCATTTTCAGGTTCTTGTATTATTGCCGGAAATAGTAATGCACTTAGATTATGGGTGTGTGTGTGTCAATTTCAGTTTCTGGACAATTACCATATTTCAAGGTAAGTGAGGGAGTTAGTGCATTCCAGTTCACGGGCGCTGGCTCAGTGGGGCCGTTGCGCAGCACGTCTCACCCAGCCCCCTACAACCAGGTAGCGATGGCCAAGTCGTAACTAGTTTCGAGCCAGGCCGCTGGTGTGTCTGCGGAGATGAGATTGGCCTGCAGTAATAGACGGCAGGCGCTCTCAAGGAGTGTCGCATGCTCCAGCAACTCACAGATTGCCAATCTCTGAGCAGCAATTGTGGCAGCCGAGATCGTGTGCAGGTTTTCTGCTTGGCAGGAAGCGAGTCGTAACCGGAGCTTAAATCGCTCCCCTCGCGTGGGCCGCTGAAAGGTCGCGACGTCTGGGTTATGTCCGAGACTTGTAGGCGGTTAATGTGGCACACGCCCCCTGCAGTGCGAGCACGGTGCACAGTGGCTCTGTCACGAACGTCGACAAAATGATGGCAGATTATATATGTACTGTCGGGGAAAAAAATACTGTACCTGTAAATAAGGCGTCGATTGATTGTGATCCGAGGGCGGCATATGCCACCTGGGGCATAGTAAATCTACTGGTAATGCTTTCAACGTCGTCCACCAACAGATAGCGTAGTGGCATAGCTACCAGAGCGCCATCTATATCTGCCCTTGGATAGGGAATGATCACAGCCGGAAGGCTGTGTGTGGTACGAAGTGTGAAGCAAGGACGGAGACTCACTCGTGCTTCGTACAATGACGGGATGGTTTTCTTTTGGAAAACTACCGCAAAAGTTAGACGTGCTGCATCAGTTGTCCTACGATGCTGGTATCAGCAGGATCGTCGTACTGTAAGGGGAGCACTGGTTGATTGTACACAGCTATCGCAGCAGAGAGAAGAGGACTCGTGAGCACAGACGTGTCGCCACGAATTGTTGTGGACCGGTTATTAGCAATGGGCCTACGGACACGCATATCTATAATCCGTCTTTCAATCACGCCGCAGCATCGACGTGCACGGCTCAACTGGTGGCATCAGAGGATGACTTTCGAAAATGGAATGGCGCGTAGCGGTCTTCAACAATGAAATCAAATTCTGCCTGCACGCAATTGATGGTACTTTCCGCGTACGACGTAGACCTGTCACGTAAAGTGCGTTTGTCCAACACACACAGGTCGCACACCGCGCCTTATGGTCCGGGGTGCGATAAGCTATAAATTTCTTTCACGTTTGGTGTTTGTAGAGAGGACGCTTCGGTACGTGCAAAATCACCGGGAAGGTGATGTGTTGTTACATCAGGATTATGCTCGCCCGCTTACTGCCCGTGAAACTCAATGTGCTGTGCAAGGCGTGTAGCACCTTCTCTCGCCAGCACAATCTCCGGATTTGTCTTCCACGAGTGGAATATGATGGGACGAGAAGCGACTCGTTAACCAACGATCCTTGCAGAACTACGTGAACAGGTCGAACAGGCGGCATATCTACGATCGACTGGATGTCGGAATCAGCGCTTGCGTTGCCGCCCGTGTAAGCTACAACAGTAGTTATATGTTTCAGCGTGGATCGATACCTGTTATCTCAGAACCTCTTGGCTTCTTGATCTGTAAACGTAATCGTTTCATATACCCCATATGTACTGCTGCAACAATAAATCTTCAGTGAAATGGAAACCTCTAAAATTGTGTACTAACTTTTTTCTGGCAGTGTATATACAGGGTGACAATTATTGAACTATATGAAAAAAAATCGCCATAACTTCTGAACGGTTAGCGTTAGTACGTCAAATTGCACGTGAGGCATGACGGGAATTAGTATTCTCATTGTTGTTTGGTTTAGCGACGAAGCGCTGTTTCATTGGGATGGGTTCATCAACAAGAAAAATTGGTGCATTTCAGGGACTGACAAACCGCATTTCGCGATCGTAAGTCTCTTCATCCTTGACGGGTGACTGTGTGATGTGCAATGTCCAGTCACGGAATAATCGGCGCTATATTCCTTGATAGCACGGTGACTGCCGAACGGTACGTGGAGTCTTTGGAAGATGATTTCATCCCCGTTATCCAAAGTGACTACGACAAAATGTGGTTCGGGCAAGACGAAGCTCGATCCTATCAAAGCAGAAGATTTTCTGATGTCCTGGAGGAGCACTTTTTTGACCGCATTCTGGCTCTGGGGTCGCCAGAGGCCACTGGCATAGGCCTCGATTGGCCGCCATATTCTCCGGATCTGAACACATGCGACTCCTTTTTGTGGGGCTATATTAAAGACAAGATGTAAATCAATAACCCCAAAACCATTGCTGAGCTGAAAGCAACCATTTATGTCATGACAGCATCGATGTTCCGACAGTTCAGCAGATCATACAGAATTTCGCTATTCGTCTGCGCCACATCATCGCCAATGATGGCAGGCATATCGAACATGCCATAACCTAAATCCGAATATCTGTAGTGACGTTTACATGTTCAGTAAAGTGTGCGCACGTCGTAGTTTGTAACTAATTTAAAAATTTTTTCCCACAGAGTTCAATAATTTTCACCATGTATAGAAAAACCAGCGTACAGTAGTCAATCTTTAATTTCCCTTTACAGTTTTTACTCCTCACACTCCCATTACCAAATTCACGATTCATTTACGCCTTTGGACAGGCACGAACAACCATTGGTGACCCGCTGCCGTAATTCACACACGGGCCACCTCGTTATGTGATGCGACAGCAACACGCACATAAAGTCAGAACTGCAGCGTTTGTGATGATAATATTTTTACGGCAACGCACGGATATGGATGGCACCCCTTTCTCGACGCTCCCAAGCCAGCAAATTATGCCTCAAAACACACGTTTTTGAGGCTACATTCATTTAACGTTCACCCCATCTTCAGATGTTTACATTCAGTTACGTGTTGTGAACATAGCTTATTTATTTACGTTATTTTACAATAGCTGCATGAAAACATTCGTTGCAAAACTCTGCAATGCCGTTTGTGAAGATACGTTATAAATTACCCCCCATACCAACAGTTGCAGTGTTCTCTTACTCCCATTCTCTCTCACGCCGGCCGGATTTTAATCAATTGCGGGTCGGATCCGGCCCGCAGGCTGCCAGATGTCCACCACTTCTTTAGGATATGCGCTATCAGAAATTTCTTTTCTCTCAGTTCATTATTTGTTCTGTGTCATTCAATTAATTTAAGGACCTAAATAGCAACCTTTGATATGAAAATGTACACAGTATAAAATCGAAGTTTGCGTTCACTGTTATCTGCATTTCACTTGACTGTGAACAGGTTTGTGGGCTGTTGCTATGAGAGCTTGTAAGTGGAGGAAATACTGTTTCTGCCATTTCCGACTACGCTGGGAAAATCGGTCTTTCTGTTGAAATGAAATGTACGTTGTGGCTTGGACCTCCCGTCGTGGCGACCGGTGGCCTTGTGTAAGTATATGTAGTTGACGCCGCTTCGGCAACATGCATGTCGATGAGGATGAAATAATAATGAGGACTACATAACACACAGTCCCCGAGCAGAGAAAATCTCCGACCCGCCGGGAATCGAACTCGTGGTCTCCCGCATGGCATTCTGTCGCGCAGACCACTCACGTATGGAGACGGACAATTTTGTTCTTATAGGGGTGGCACAGGGAGCCTCTCCCTTTGCCTCATGGCTTATTCAGCTTCCCCTGATATTCCGGTTCTACCTGTCTACTCACTTACTATGTCGGATTTGCTGTCTGCAGCAGGTACAGTCAATCGGTCAGCAGGCGGCATTATCTGGTCGGAATGTTCTCTGCAGCCGATTATGTTGCAAGCCAATTAACGTGGAGATGAAACCGAATTGTAACATGCAATAAAGATAACTTTTAATTTCTAGAATTACTTGCCATTTTCGAGACTTTTAGTTTTCGTTCTGTTATTCTCCAAAAGCAAGCTGATAAATTTGATGAACTAATCACCAACCAGTTGCACAAGAGACTTTTTATTCCTTTACTGGTTTCAGGCACCCAGTGCCCTTCTTCAGAAGATCGTAGAGAAAATGCGCCATAAATAAATACATATTAGATAAGAGTATTAAAATTCGAGAGAGGAAAGTTGAAAGATGAAAATATGATACATACTTATAATCACCGTATTAATAGCGACCGTCAAAAATAAGCAGGTGTGTGAAGCATACTGCTACAGCCTTAAAAATACAAGAACAATTTGTAATACAATGCCGGCCGCGGTGGTCTCGCGGTTCTAGGCGCGCAGTCCGGAACCGTGCGACTGCTACGGTCGCAGGTTCGAATCCTGCCTCGGGCATGGATATGTGTGGTGTCCTTAGGTTAGTTAGGTTTAAGTAGTTCTAAGTTCTAGGGGACTGATGACCACAGCTGTTAAGTCCCATAGTGCTCAGAGCCATTTGAACCATTTTTTGTAATACAATAATAAATATGTTAACGCGAAAAAAGGTCGTAAATTCTTACCTGTGCGTCATAGTGTCGGTGCAGATATCATGTAAGGAAACCAAACGACAAGTAAAGACATGATGCCGGAACTGGAGCTAATCAGCTAAGGATATGCGTATCTTGGGGTTGGTCTCAGGGTGGGGGTCAAAGTACGCTAAAATAATAAAACAAAAAACCTTATGCTACTGTAGGTGGCACGCGACATAAACTTTCTGACACTTTTTATAAGTAGCTGTTGACTGAGAATTGTTTGTCCACTGGTTCTAGTTAGGAGCTTGCAGTCCCATGATACGCTTCGCACTTTCTTTTCCCAGATTTTTTCCATACTAGCACGCTACTGACCTCACTACACCTGTTTGGGAGATCACTTGTAAACTTCCCATCCGTAGTGTCACATGCCTTTTGTATTGATTTATTTTCTTTATTATTAGTTTTTTGTACATTAGTCAATACACTGGATATGCGCACTTACGTTTTCGTTTGTGCCTACAGTTGCGTAAGTTTTTGTTTTATTATTTTATCATACTTTCGCCCCTATTCTGAGACCAACATCAAGATACGCGTGTTATTAGCTCCAACTCTGGCATGATGTCTGCACTTGTTGTTTAGTTTCTTTATACTATATTTGTACAGGCACTGTGATCCACATGTAAGTATTTACAAGCTCTGTTTGCATTAACACAATTGTTATTGTGTTACAGTTGTTCTTGTCTTTTTTACGACTACAGCGATATGCGGCATAAACCTGCTTATTTTTGACGCTCGCTCATAATGTGATAATTACAAGTGTGTACCATATTTTTATCTATAAATTTTTACTTCTCTTTCTTGAATTGTAAATATTCTTATGTAGCTTGTACTTATTTGTATATTTTTCTATACCGTCTTCTGAAGAAGGGCAGTAGGTGCCTGAAACCGGTAAAGCAATAAAATGTCTTTCGTTCGACTGGTTTCTGATGTTTTCAACAAATAGAAATACAATTGCTGAACATGGATAAAATGCCAAAAAAGTAATATGTTTAAAAGCCTAAAATCTTTCACTACAGTGTTTTCTTCGTGGGTCGGGGGTGGGGGGTGCGGTTCGTCATGAGTCCCCTTACCACCACTTTGATCAACGTTGGGTACCGATGCTCAAGCGTCTGCTTATTGCTTTCCTTGTGTGACTGGAAATAGATCAAGTGTCAAACAGATTTTACAGTCGTAATGATTGTGCAAAATTAGTGTACCCCGGCAGGAACAGTGGCTCAAAAATGCAATACTTGAGAAAACTCGCCTTAGAATTAATTGTACAAAACTTGTGCTGAAATTGCATAGGCTTCATTTAAATTTTAAGTAAGTATTTGGAAGTAAATTCCATTAATTTTTTCGTGAACGTTGGGGCACTGCGCAAGTATTTTTCACTGACAAACTGAAAATGGCCACTTTTCGTCTTGTGTTGCTTTTCTTGCCGGGGTGCGAAAAGTTGAAGGATGGTGGCACGAAGTGCTCGAGCTTGCATCTACATCTACATCCATACTCCGCAAGCCATCTGACGGTGTGTGGCGGAGGGTGCTTTGAGTACCTCTATCGGTTCTCCCTTCTATTCCAGTCTCGTATTGTCCGTGGAAAGAAAGATTGTTGGTATGCCACTGTGTGGGCTCTAATCTATCTGATTTTATCGTCATGGTCTCTTCGCGAGGTGTACGTAGAAGGAAGCAATATACTGCTTGACTCCTCGGTGAAGGTATGTTCTCGAAACATCAACAATAGCCCGTACCTAGCTACTGAGCATCTCTCCTGCAGAGTCTTCCACTGGAGTTTATCTATCATCTCCGTAACGCTTTCTCGATTACTAGATGATCCTGTAACGAAGCGCGTTGCTCTCCGTTGGTTCTTCTCTATCTCTTCTATCAATCCTATCTGGTACGGATCCCACACTGTGCTGAGCAGTATTCAACCAGTGGGCGAACAAGCGTACTGTAACCTACTCCCTTTGTTTTCGGATTGCATTTCCTTAGGATTCTTCCAATGAATCTCACTCTAGCATCTGCTTTACCGACGATTAACTTTATATGATCATTCCATTTTAAATCACTCCTAATGCGTACTCCCAGATAATTTATGGGATTAACGGCTTCCAGTTGCTGATCTGCTCTATTGTAGCTAAATGATAAGGGATCTGTCTTTCTTTTTATTCGCCGCACATTACACTTGTCTACATTGAGATTCAATTGCCATTCCCTGCACCATGCGTCATTTCGCTGCAGGTCCTCCAGCATATCAGTACAATTTTCCATTGTTACAACCTCTCGATTTTTGTTGTTGTTGTTCTTGTGGTCTTCAGTCCTGAGACTGGTTTGATGCAGCTCTCCATTCTACCCTATCCTGTGCAAGTTTCTTCATCTCCCAGTACCTACTGCAACCTACATCCTGCTGAATCTGCTTAGTGTATTCATCTCTTGGTCTCCCTCTACGATTTTTACCCTCCACACTGCCCTCCAGTACTAAATTGGTGATCCCTTGATGCCTCAGAACATGTGCTACCAACCGGTCCCTTCTTCTGGTCAAGTTGTGCCACAAACTTATCTTCCCCTCCAATCCTATTCAATACTTCCTCATTAGTTATGTCATCTACCCATCTAATCTTCAGCATTCTTCTGTAGCACCACATTTCGAAAGCTTCTATTCTCTTCTTGTCTAAACTATTTATCGTCCATGTTTCAGTTCCATACATGGCTACACTCCATACAAATACTTTGAGAAATGACTTTCTGACACTTACATCTATACTCGATGTTAACAAATTTATCTTCTTCAGAAACGCTTTCCTTGCCATTGCCTGTCTACATTTTATATCCTCTCTACTTCGACCATGATCAGTTATGTTGCTCCCCAAATAGCAAAACTCCTTTACTACTTTAAGTGTCTCATTTCCTAATCTAATTCCCTCAGCATACCCGACTTAATTCGACTACATTCCATTATCCTCGTTTTGCTTTTGTTGATGTTCATCTTATATCCTCCTTTCAAGACACTCTCCATTTCGTTCAACTGCTCTTCCAAGTACTTTGCTGTCTCTGACAGAATTACAATGTCATCGGCGAACCTCAAAGTTTTTATTTCTTCTCTATGGATTTTAATACCTACTCCGAATTTTTCTTTTGCTTCCTTTACTGCTTGCTCAATATACAGATTGAATAACATCGGGGAGAGGCTACAACCCTGTCTTACTCCCTTCCCAATCACTGCTTCCCTTTCATGTCCCTCGACTCTTATAACTGCCATCTGGTTTCTGTACAACCTCTCGATATACCACAGCACCATCCGCAAAAAGCCTCACTGAACTTCCGATGTCATCCACAAGGTCATTTATGTATATTGTGAATAGCAACGGTCCTACGACACTCCCCTGCGGCACACCTGAAATTACTCTTACTTCGGAAGAAGCACGCCTGTGAAGCTTGCAATTAACACGAGCAGCTGAATGAAGAAAGGCTTAGCGGGAGGCGGCGGCGATGAGTCGCGCAGCTGAAGTTGTCGGCTGTGCGGTGAACACAGACTCAAAGGAAGGTCTCGGCGCTTGTTCGTGACGTCACGTCAGTTAGGCACGGCGAACGCCAGATCTGTTGCAGGCATACTCATAATGGTGGTGTGTCTCTCTATGATACAGGAAAATGTGAAACTATTGGCGGTAATTGACCAACACACATTGTTCTGAGCGATTTCTGCAATCAGTTAATTGTGCAATTCATTACACTTCTTAACAAATAGTGTACTCCTGAACTTAAATTTCCATCTGTTTTAAGGATTGACATACAAAAACAACTTCATGGTCCAGCTGCAACAGAATTCGCGCTTCTTTGCCTTACTTGTAAATCTGAGGAAGTTACGTTTTGTACTGGGTTGCTTTTTACAAGAAACTGTGAACATATTGGTGCTCTTCTTTCGGTATCTTGGTTGACTATGGGATGGGGAGCACTGAATGTTAATGAAATATCTTGCGATTGTACACGATGGGAGAGGGAGTGGGGGACAGAAGAAGAGGCAAAAGAGAGATACTTATTTTATCAAAAAAAATTTTTTTGTCTTATAAAGTTTCACCTTTCAGTTGCAAGAGGAGAATATTTATCTTTTCAAAATGTGCATGTTTAAAAAAGTTTAAGCTCAGCAGTATTTTCGATGTATGACGCTATTTTGTTTCCTGTTTAGAATTCCTTTCGTTGAAAACGACTGTAATCTAATGACTGGCAACAGTTGGACATTTACACATGTCAATTAGTTCACACTTCCAGTGACTATGTCAAACGAAAATAAATAAATAAAAGAAATGAGTTCATTGTAAGGGGGTTGGGGTAAGTTTCGATAACAAAATGGATTAAGTAAATATAGTTTCTTGAATGTAAAATTTCCGAATCTTGCAATGGGGCAAAGCTTCTTCTCATATTGATCTACGTTTGTTTCGACAGGATTCAGTAATACAGAACTATGAACTTCATTGGTAGCTTTACGATAGTAAGAAAATCTTTCATCTAAATAAAACTGCAGAATCCAAAACAATACCAAACAGTTTGTCCAAAGATATAGTGATAAGCACCCCCAGGCGTTTCTGCCTGCGACAGACCTGGCGTTCGCCGTGCCTAGCCGACGTGACGTCACCAACAAGCGCCGAGGCCTTCCTCTGAGTCGGTGTTGGTGCAGTCCGCCACGGGGTTAGAGCAGCGGGTCACGGTGTGACCGGTGCGGCGGCGAGCCCCGTAATGCGGTCAGGGGCGGCCCGGAGACGCACCCCGCGATCAATAGCGACGCAAGTGGGCCGACAGTGTGCCGCGCCGTGCTGCGGTCCAACGCTTTCCCTCTCACTCCTCTGCCAGCTCGCGGTTCGTTACCTCTTCTGTGCTGGCGCCGCGCTGCAGGAGCAATCCCCTCGGGTAGGCGCTCCCGTGTTTGCTACCGCAGCGGAAGGCTTTTGCTTATCAGAGAGGAACAGACGCTATCCGTGCTTAAGTTGCCCTCTAGATCGCTCAATGCAAGTGCTTAGCTCCTGCTGGTGCGCCAGGCTTGTAAGTTTCTTGCCGCTCCGACCTCGCCTGCCCACCATATTGTTGCTCATCCACCTCTGGACCGCCTTTTTTTCCCACCGTCCCCTGGCTACGTTGCCGTTTGGGATCCGTGTGCAATGTGTGCTAGAGTCTCTCGATGTGGAGTCTGTACAACCTCAAGTCCTGGGTTTTAACCGCCTGCCACCCTGGTTACTGAAGAGGCCCGGAGTGATTTTAGACTTATTGCTGTACAAGAGAGATTACTCCTCTGTCATCTTTTTTAATGCAGCAATTTCTGCCATTTTATCTGAGCACCACGACTGTGTAGCTGTTTTTACGGATGGGTCGAAACAGGGGGATTCCGTTGGTTGCTCTGTTGTTTTTCCGGATCGTGTCCTCAATGTCCGACTGCCTCAGCCTTTTACTGTCTTTGATGCTGGATTGTCTGGGATCTTGCGGGCACTGGAGCAAATTAGACATTCTTCCTCTCCTAAATTTCTTGTCTGTTCCGATTCACTCAGTGCTCTTCACTAATTGCAACGTTTGTATCCAGCAGATAAAATAGTCCAGACCATCCAGGATGCCCTCCTCCAACTACAGCGACTGGGGAAGGTTGTGGCTTTCTGCTGGGTTCCGGGGCATGTCGGCATTGCTGGGAATGAAAGGGCAGATCTCGCAGCCAAGGAGGCGTGTCTCGATCCACAAGTATCTCAGTGTGTTATCCCCCTGCACGCACTCACCTCGCTGTTGAGCTCACGAGTCATGCATCGGTGGGAGGACGAGTGGCTGGAAATGACTGACAATAAGCTCCGTTTAGTCAAGCCAACAACCCGTGTATTGTGTACTTCTTTCCAGACCCGTAGACGGGACGAGGTTCTCCTCACTCGGCTTCGAATAGGCCACAGACCTGTGACGCATGGCTTCCTGCTCCGGCGAGAGGACCCTCCAATGTGTGGTGCTTGCGGCGTCCAGGTCACTGCCCGCACGTTTTATTGGATTGCGTTTTATTTTCTGACCAGCGGGCCGCGCTGACTTGCCAGGGGACCTGCTGCCATCTCTTTTAGGCACCACTCGGACGAAAGTGGTTAAAGTTTTAAAGTTCTGTGCCATGTCAAATGTTTTTATAAAGATTTTAGAAAGAGGATCTTAATTTGCTCACTGTGTGACAAGCTCCACCACATTTTATGTAAGTGGCCAGCCAATGACAATTTCCTATGGCATTCTTGTTGCTACGTTTTCCCTTTCCTTACGTTTTACTTTCTTCTGTAGCATTTTCCTTCTTTTCCTGCCTTCTTTGCGTGTGTGCTTCAGTTGCATTAGGTCTGTCCAGATTGGTTCCTTTTAATGCGTGTCAGGGCGCTGATGACCTCGACGTTGAGCGCCCATAAGCCCCAACACGCACACACGCACGCGCGCGCACACACACACACACACACACACACACACACACACACACACACAAGCGCGCACAAAACCACTCGAAACCCAATCCCTATAAAACTCACGTGTGTGCGAGAGGCGAGAAGAAACCTGTGCCCATCCCCAATACCTAGAGTTAAACAACACTGCATAGGCATGAGACAGAAGGTACTCTCAGAGAGACCAAAGTTCGTAGTGATGGACGGCAAATCATCGAGTGATATCTGGCGTTCCGCAAAGTGGTGTCATAGGCGCTCTGCTGTTCCTGATTTACATAAACGATCTAGGTGATAATCTGAGCAGCCCCTTTAGATTGTTTGCAGATAACGCTGTAATTTACCGTATAGCAGAATCATCAGACGATCAATTCCAATTGCTAAATGATCTAGAGAGAATTTCTGTATGGTGCGAAAAGTGGCAATTGGCTCTAAACAAAGAAAAATGCGAGTTTATCCACGGGGCACTAAAAGAAGTCCTATAAATTTTGGGTATACGATAAATCGCACAGTTCTAAGGGCTGTTAATTCGACTTAATACCTAGGAATTACAATTCCGAGCAACTTAAATTGGAAAGACCTCATAGATAATATTCTGGGGAATGCGAAACAAAGATTGCGCTTTGTTGGCAGAACACTTAAGAGATGCGACAAACCCATTGAAGAGACAGCCTACATTACACTTGTCCGTCCTCTGCTGAAATATTGCTGCGCGGTGTGGGATCCTTACCAGACAGGATTGACAGAGGACATTGAAAAAGTGCAAAGAAGGGCAGCTCGTTTCGTGTTATCGCGCTATAGGGCAGAGAGTGTCACTAATATACGCGAATTGGGGAGGAAGTCGCTGAAACAAAGGCGGTTTTCTTTGCAGCGAGATCTATTTACGAAATTTCAATCACCAATTTTCTCTTCCAAATGCGAAAATATTTTGTTTACATCCACCTACGTAGGGAGAAATGATCATCATAATACAATAACAGAAGTCAGAGCTCGAACGGAAAGAATTAGGTGTTACTTTTTCCCACACCCCACTCGAGAGTGGAATGGTAGAGAAGTAGTATGAAAATGTCTCGATGAACCCTCTGGCAGGCACTTAAGTGTGAACTGCAGAGTAACCATGTAGATGTAGATGTAGCAGCACAGATAACAAAATTCAAGAGAGAGATCCAAGCCATCCGTTGTTTGGTATTCATCCTTATCCGTCACGACTGAATCCAAAGAAAGCTCCCTCATAGCAACAGCACTAGCTCCAACTTCAGCAGAAGCTTGCCGAACTGAGCTGTGCAGAAAAGCGTCCCGTGGAGTATTATGAACAGCAAAAGAGAAGCTACCATCGGCCTGCCGTCTGCAATGCGGGACTTGGAAGACCCTCACGATTGACAGCAGGAATGAAGAGGTACAAAATTAATTTGAGGAAGTGGAGTATCAGCGATAATGAACTTGTGGATGCGGGGCAACGCAGCACTCTTGAACACTTGTTGGTCTTCAGTAATCTGAACGAACCCTGTGACTTCGTTGCGGCGAATGATCGTGCCGTTGTGGCTCCTGAACAGTAGACTCACAAAGTGTGAAATTCTCTGTCATTAATTGCTACACCAAGAAGAAATGCAGATGATAAACGGGTATTCATTGGACAAATATATTATACTAAAACTGACATGTGATTACATTTTCACGCAATTTGGGTGCATAGATCCTGAGAAGTCAGTACCCAGAACAACCACCTTTGGCCGTAATCACGGCCTTGATACGCCTGGGCATTGAGTTAAACAGAGCTTTGATGGGGTGTACAGGTACAGCTGCTTATGCAGCTTCAACACGATACCACAGTTCATCAAGTGTAGTGACTGGCGTTTTGTGAAGAGCCAGTTGCTGGGCCACCATTGACCAGACGTTTTCAATTGGTGAGAGATCTGGAGAATGTGCTCAACAGAGCAGCAGTCGAACATTTTCTGTACCCAGAAAGGGCCGTGTATTACCCTGCTGAAATTTAGGGTTTCGCAGGGATCGAATGAATGGTAGCCACGGGTCGTAACTCATCTGAAGTGTAACGTTCACTGTTCAAAGTGCCGTCAATGCCAACAAGAGGTGACCGAGACGTGTAACCAATGGCACCCCATACCATCGCGCCGGGTGATATGCCAGTATGGCGATGACGAATACACGCTTCGAATGTGCGTTCACCGCGATGTCGCCTAACACGGATGCGACCATCATGATGCTGTAAACAGAACCTGGATTCGCCCGAAAAAATGACGTTTTGCCATTCGTGCACCCAGGTTCGTCGTTGAGTACACCATCGCAGGAGCTCCTGTCTGTGATGCAGCGTCAAGGGTAACCGCAGCCATGGTCTCTGAGCTGATAGTCCATGCTGCTGCAAACGACGTCGAACTGTTCGTGCAGATGGTTTTTGTCTTGCAAACGCCCCCATCTATTGACTCAGGGATCGAGAGGTGGCTGCACGATCCGTTACAGCCATGCGGATACGATCCCTGTCATCTCGACTGCCGGTGATACGAGGCCGTTGGAATCCAGCACAGCGTTCCGTATTACCCTCCTGAACCCACCGATTCCATATTCTGCTAACAGTCATTGGATCTCGACCAACGCGAGCAGCAATGCCTTGATACGGTAAACCGCAATCGCGATAGGCTACAATCCGACCTTTATCAAAGTCGGAAACGTGATGGTAGACATTTCTCCTCCTTACACAACAACGTTTCACCAAGCAACGCCGGTCAACTGCTGTTTGTGTATGAGAATTCGGTTGGAAACTTTCCTCATGTCAGTACGTTGTAGGTGTCGCCACCGCTGCTAACCTCGTGTGAATGCTCTGAAACGCTAATCATTTGCATATCACAGCATCTTCTTCCTGTCGGTTAAATTTCGCGTCTGTAGGACGTCATCTTCGTGATGTAGCAATTTTAATAGCCAGTAGTGTATTAAATTGTAGTTTTAGGATTTTTTTCACTGTTTAATTTAAGACTCGGCCGGCAAATGACACACCGCGATACTGAAGGGAAAGTCACGTTGTGCCGAATACTTCCCAGAAGGACCGACCAAAGCCGAGACTGAGTGAACCTTGGCCCACACACGTGACCTGCGTGAAGCCTGGTACACCATGGCCGGCCCCTATCTAAAGCATTTCTTTGGGTTGACTACAAGTGAGCGTTAGGAGCTGCTCGCCGTTGTACCCCATTATTTTTAGTTCTCTACGTACAGTCATTGTGCTAGCTGGACTACTGGTAGCAGTTCGGAACTCGCGAGTGATTCCTTTCGCTGAGTTTAAGCGTTTTTCTACAACTATCCTCCGTCATGCTCGACTGCGCTTGTCTGTCAGTACACGAAATCTACATGGTCTAGTTCAGCTGTGGTTCCCCTTCTCATTTCCACTTATCATGCCACCAACAGTTCGACTTCGCAATTTTAGAAAGGTTGAGTGTCTCCGACGGATTTGTTAGTGAGGTGACACGCAATGATTAGTCCACGTTCGAAGTTACTGAGTTTCCTGACCGACCCATTCTGCTGACTGTTTCTCTCCTGACAACACAGTACTCCCCGCCTCCATTTCTACTTTACTCTCGTGACGTTTAGTGCTCAATTCCGCATTACATAGGGGTGTCCAGATACTGCTTATCACATTGTATAGATAACTGGAACCTCAAATTAAAAAGTTAAGTCTTTATATGGCTGAGTGATAGAAAGCCAAATAAAAACATAGCGAATGTGGGTCATCCGTACCGGTTTCAGGTCGTGGCCGAGCAAACGTAATGACCGACCCATGGTGATAAATCGTTGCCTCAGTCTGTAATCAAGTGAAGGACGACGGCCATTTAACCACCTGGATACGCAAGTCGAAAGTTAAACCTGCGTGCTATGATCATCAATCGAAATTTGTCCAGTAACTGACAGCCCGAAGTAATTTAGCCGTCTTGGTTATCCCATTAAGCCCTGACGCAAAAGTAGTTCTAACTACCATTTTGCTTTTAAACATGCACTTGTGTGCTACGTACCGACGACGCAAGAGGATAGCAGTAGCCCTCGTTTGAATATCGTTTAATGTTGTGCAACGCTTGAGCGAGAACAGAGTACCCGCCTTCGTTTTCCCAGGTTATGGTTGTCAAGGTTGAATAAAAATGCATGTATGTTTCCAGAATTATTTGTTAATGCGTCGGTATTAATTTCCTTCAAGGTACGATTCATTAGAGATGTAGGCAGTTTGTACCACTGCTTTGTTTTCTTCGATATTTGAATCATCCCTGTAACATTGTTTATAATTATGTGGTTTCGATTCTGTCTTCGTCTCTTTTTTGTTTGCAAAACGAAGTTCTTCCATGGTTCGTTGCAGGTTAATGGATGGAGAGATGTCTCTGGGAGCCATTATAGTCTGAGTACTGGACTGAGACTAGTATTCATAGTAGCAAAAATTCAGAAGAAGCAGTGAAGTGTCAGCAGGTGCTTTATTCTGACGGAACTGCTATGAACTGTTTCGCCATCCCTCACGCGTTTTTTCTGCAGATTTATTCGCCAAAACGAAGCGGAACTTCGGCATAGTATTCGTTACTGATTCTGCAAACGAAGGTTCAGCGCACCATCATATGAGAGATCAGTAGAGGGGTGCCTAAGAATTTGAGAGCATTATCGAGCGCGTTCTTTGCAAATGAACGATGCAAACATTCGCCATAATCTGCTTAGGAAAACCACGGAAAACCCTAAACTAGCTAGTGGGACAGTATTTTGAACCCCATCTTTTCGAATGCTAGTACAACATCTTAACTACTGCGATACCTCGCTCTCTGTGATCGTAATATGTGGTGGTGAAGATCTCTGCACCCTGCGCCATTTAAATCGAGGAACGTAGTGGGCAGAACCGCCCACTATGGATGGAATTTAGCGAGTGTTTTTTTATCTTAAGTCTTCGAGGATCTTCCAGTGGGACTAGCGGGCCTTGGTCCACGTCATACAGCTACACTCATGTTTCATCGCTGGTTAAACCCTGTTCCTGTTCCATCTAGCGAGGAATGCGGCGCGGTGGCAAGACAATAGATTCTCATTCGGAAGGACTGTGGTTCAAATCCCCGTCGCTACAGCCAGATTTAGGTACTTGGTGGTTGGCTTAAATAGCATATGACTAAAACCTGGATGGTTCCACCGTAAAGGATACGGCAGATTTCGTCGTTGACGAACCCGCAAACACTAATGTTCTTTCCTTCTTTCATTGCTTTGTTCGCTTGTGTGTTTTTATCTGGTATTCCTGACCAATGTCCATTCGACTCTACGTTGCCCTAAATACAAAATTATTGAAACACATTTTGCTTTGAAAACACCTGGAAAAATCATTTGGCTCGAGCCAAATAATACGTGAAAATCAGTAACGATAAATATTGGCAGGTTTAGAGTGACCATATTCTTCGCATTACTAATAAGTTTTTGTACTGCGGTGTTTAGGGCGTTACCATTTACATGTTTTTCACGGAAAAATACGAGGGCTATTCGTTTATTAAGATTCGATCGGTCGCGAAATGGAAACCACAGTGAAAATAAAAAATGTTTTATTTGCATCAGTTAGCTACACCTTCCTGGTACGATTCTAAATAGTCACCGCTCCGAGTGACACATTTGTAGTAGCGTTGTACCAACTTTCCAATAACTTCGTCATAGGAAGCAGCCCTGTGCTTTCCGTCAGTTCCGTTCGCTGGTGTGCAGTCAAAATGTCTTCATGTGAGCGGAGATGAAGCTCGGAGTCCAGTCCGGGATGTTTGGTTGCTTATCAAACACTTCCCATCGAAAACGCTTCAGGAGCGTTTTCATTGCAGTTGCAGTATGCGGCCGAGAATTGTGGTGAAGAAGGTAATGCATGACGATTACGTTATGTGGGTTGCATGGAATCAGGATAAATCTCTAAGAAGGCATTCATTCGTGGCAGGAGATACTGTTGTTCTAGCTATCTTTACGTGCTCACCCTGCGCTCAGAACTGAAGCTGTGACTTCACGCAATCGACGGGCATACGAGAGACCCTGCCAGTTCATCTACACAAAGTTTCGTCGGATTTTCACTGTGGTTTCCACATTACGACCGATCAAACCGTAACTAACGAATAGACCTTGTAATTATGCTTTTTTCAGTAACCGATGACTTTCGAAAAGCAACTTTCATTATTATTTTCAGCCATAATGGCGATGTTTGTACACAGTGACTGTGTGGGAAAACTATTTATTTCTAGTTTCTGCTACCAGTCACTTTTTATTTTATGCTTAATCTAACGTAATGCAACACGCTTCGAACATGTTTTGTTCATCTTCAAGCGTTTGTACATACATACAGTCCGCCATCTTGTGTTGCGTGTATAACATCGAAGCAATTTGTGCGGTGGCAATCAGTGACAAATTTTATGTGCTATAGTGTAATGTCAATCAACAGCTCCGCCATTATACCAGGGATGCAAGTGAAGCAGCAAGATGATGTAACTGTAAGTGATCAAGTGTCATATAAAAGCCTTTCACACTTTTTTCGTAACACATAACTGATGCAAATCTATCTGCATCCGATACAGGCTGTGATATATATAGTCAACAAAAAAGAAGAAAACCAGCAGAAGACATCACTGACTTCGATTTCTAGATGTACACTGCCCCCCTCCTCCCCCCCCCCCCCCCAAATGCCACACCAGCAGTTACGGTAAAAAACAAGGTGTTCTAGATCAATCTAGTTTAAGACTGTTTATTTCTAAGTAACATTTCTCGATTTATTTATGTATGTACAAACGCTTGAAGATGAACAAAACATGTTCGAAACGCATTGCATTATGTTAGATTAAGCATAAAATAAAAAGTGACTGGTAGCAGAAACTTGAAATAAATAACATTCAGTATGTCGAATTACGTGGTGCGCTTCAATTCTATTCTTCAAGCAAAATTTAAAATTCGCCGAGCATACCAAAACACTGCTGTTGTTTCTGACACCTAACAAAATAAGCATCCAGTGTGGGTATCAACCAACTTTAAAATGTACCTACGACAGCTACACAACTCAAGAAAAAATTGAAGGCAATTGCATGTCTAGAGATAAAGATGGGGCGCTGTGGTTGAGACATTGAACTGATATGTACATTATAGGAGGTCAGTTCCCCGTCCGGACATTCTGATTTAGTTTTCCCAAAATTGTGTAAGGGAAACGACGGAATGGTTCATGGCGCAACCGCAGTACTTCCCCGTCTGAGTTTGTGCTCCAGCTTTAATTACCTCGATATTATTTCACTGACTGCGAATTCCTTGACATCAGCTGTGCTGGGTATAGATTTACTGCCCATTAGTGACATGTGAAACCGGGATTACCCACTTGTTGCAGGATGTAGCTTTAGCCACTTCGGCTCTCCGTACGTGCCCCGTGGACCGAATTAAGCGAATTAATTTAGATGTGTTGTGTACAGCTGTGTACCATAAACAGTGTCTATTCTTTTAAACATGCATGTTAAATCCAAGTAATGTTGCCTCGCGATGGATGACGAATTTCGGGGACTCTTGTATAAGGATGTAGGCAGTGTTACATACGGAAGTTCGGGTTCGTCCGGGGAGGGTGCACAGATAACAGAAGTGTTTAAGGCGACTGCTCGCGATAAGCGGGAAATCCGGATTTGGTTTAAGGTCCGATGCAGACTTTCTCATGTCACTGTGGGTAGTAAATATATACTCAGTATATCTGATCTCAAGGAATTAGCAGTCAGTGAATTAATTTCGAAGTATTTTGTACAACTGTACGAGATGCGACAAGAAAGTAATGCGACTGATGTGAAAAAAAATGTTGCTTACCGTCTTAGTCAAGTTTAGTGTTGTCTCCTCCAAAGTAGTTCCCATCTGATTGCACACAGTTTCTCCAACGCTTCTACCATTGATGGTAACATTTGTGGAACACATCTTCTGTAATATCCTCCAAGACCCTCGTCACAGCTTTTTGGACATCTTGTGTTGTTTGAAAAAAAAGTGTCCCTTGACCGCCGTTTTGACTCTTGGAAATAGAAAAAAGTCGCACGGAGCGATATCTGGTGAATAAGGTGGCTGTGGTAGTACTGAAATCTGTTTTGAGCTTAAAACTTGCTGCACTGACAGAGCAGTATGGGATGACGCATTATGGTGATGCAGAATCCAATTATCAGCAATGTTGGCACGGTCACGAAAAACTCTTTTACGAAATCTTTCTAAAATTTCTTTGTAGTAATACTGGTTAACTGTTTGTCCAGGAGGCACCCTCTGTTTATGAACCATTTCCTTGGAATCAAATAAGCACACAAACATGCATTTCACTTTTGACTTTGACATGTGAGCTTTTTTTGGTCTGGGTGATCCCTTTGAGCACCATTGCGCCATTGTGAACTCTGGCGTTTTGTCTCTGGATCGTACTTTAAAAAAAAAGTAATAATAAATCCCGCGTTTCTCGCTGTTGTGGTGTGAGATTTTTGAGGACCATTTTTGCACAGGGTCGGCCGGTGTGACACAGCGGTTCTAAGCGCTTCAGTCTGGAACCGCGCGACCGCTACGGTCGCAGGTTCGAATCCTGCCTCGGTCATGGGTGTGTGTGATGTCGTTAGGTTAGTTAGATTTAATTAGTTCTAAGTTCTAGGGGACTGATGACCTCAGATGTAAAGTCCATTTGAGCCATTTTTGCACAAATCTTTCTCATACCAAGATCTTCAGTTATTATTAGACGAACCGTTTCTCGATTGATGTTCAGTTCTTCTGCAATCATTTTCACAGATAATCTTCGATCTGATATTACGAGTTCACGCACCCTGGCCAAGTTGACAGCCGGCCATGAGGTTGTTAGTCGTCCACTGCGGTCTTCATCTTCAACATTCGTTCTGCCTTCACTAAACCTTTTATGCCAACGAAAAACTTGCGCTCTTGACAGAACCTCCTCTCCAAAAGCCTTCTGAAGCTTACCGTAAGTCGTCGTCACGTTTTCACCCAATTCAACGCAAAAAGAAATGGCTTACCGTTGCGCAATATTATACGGTTCTATTTCCGTGACGAGAGACACAAACACGTGTTAACTTACTATAGCACAACTCACGACTGAGGAGTTGCATCGATGTGCTGCTTGGACTAGAAACAGCTTATAGACCAAGGTCAAAGATATTGTGCCTACGCAAGCCTGCAGGGTTGACACATCTTGCAAAGGAAATAAGTCTCATTACTTTATTGTCGCACCTCGAATATCATCAGCAGCATCCATCGTTTCAGACATGCATGTGTATATTTAATTAGTGCGTTTCGACGTGACGTTAAACCGTATTCTTCCCTTTTCTACGTTTAGTTTAGTCATTGCATGTGCCATGGATTACGACCTTTCTCTATGATGTGGAACGACCCAGTTTTGCAGCTATAGTTAGTTTCTCAGTAAAAAATGTGGCAACATTATGACTACTTATGTGATTGTCTTAAACTACTTTTTTCTATACAGTGATTTATAGTCCATTGTCTCTCTCTCTAAAACACGTACAGTATGCATGTATAGAGGCTGCGGAATTAAAACTGTTTCGCGTAATTTGGCAACACGAAAAACCGGCCCCGACTGCAGACTGCTCGGCAGTTACGCACAAATTGTTGCACGCCACGAGCGGATACCAACAACAAATAAATAAACATGTAATAATTAGAAGATGAAGAAATAACAAATAAGGTTTCCTACTCATAGTACGAAACGTAGTCGCAGTAGCTTCGGAACAGATGACAATTGGCGGACGACAATGAGCAGTCTAGTACTCGAGGCGGTGTTTCGTGCGCCACCGTGTAGTGCACCGGTTTTGTACAGCGATATATCGCTCGATCCTTCTGTGCCCCGCGAAGAAGAGCTCCAGCCAGCGCTTTGCAGATTGTCCAGAAGCGTGGCCCGCCTGTTCCAGTAGGCGGCGTCGGCTTCGGCGTCCGGGGCGGTTGTGCGCTGCTGGCCGGTTTTGGGGGCAAGGACGCGCCGCGTGCAGATTACATCAGCTCCCACCGTGGCCAGCCGCCGTGGATCCTGCGTCCGCAACGCACTGCGCCACCAACTTCTGTGTACAGTTCCTCTACCGTACAGTTAAAAACCTCAACACTGCCTGCGTCCCGCCAAAGATAAAACAGTACGGAGCCGCGGCAAATAATAGACTATCTTTAATGTGTGTTGTTGTTGTGGTCTTCAGTCCGAAGGCTGGTTGGGTGCTGGTCACCAAAATGGTTCAAATGGCTCTGAGCACTATGGGACTTAACATCTGAGGTCATCAGCGCCCTAGAACTTAGAACTACTTAAACCTAACTAACCTAAGGACATCACACACATCCATGCCCGAGGCATGATTCGAACCTGCGGCCGTAGCGGTCGCGCCGTTCCAAACTGAAGCTTCTAGAACCGCTCGGCCACAGCGGCCGGCTGCTGGTCTCCATCCTACTCTATCCTCTGCAATCCTCTTCGTCTCCGAATAAATACAGCAAGCTACATTTTTCATTCTGCTTACTCCTTACTGTTTTCATCTCTTTGTCTCCCTCTACGATTTTTACCCTCCTCCCTACACTTCAATCCAACACTAAATTGGTGATACGTTGAATTCTTAGAATGTGTCTACCAACCGATCCCTTCTTTTGATCAAGTTGTGCCACAAATTTATTGTCTCCCCAACTCTATTCAGTACCTCCTCATTAGTTACGTGATCGACCCATCTAATCTTCAGCATTCTTCTGTAGCACCACATTTCGAAAGCTTCTATTCTCCTTTTATTTAAATTGTTTAACGGCCATGTTTCACTTCCGTGCGTAGTCACATTCCAGACAAACACTTTCAGAAAAGCCTTTCTAACACTTAAACCTAAATTCGATGTTAACAAATTTCTCTTCTCCAGGAATACTTTTCTTGCCATTGATAGTCTACATTTTATATCTTCTCTACTTCGGCCATTATCAGTAGTTATTGTGCTGCCAAAATAGCACAAGTCATCTTCTACTTTAGGTGCCTCGTTTCCTTGCCTTAGCCTCACCTGATTTAACTCGATTATCCTTGTTTTGCTTTTGTTGATGTTCATCTTAGGTTCGCCTTTAAAGACAATGTCCATTCCTTCAACTGCTCTTCCAAGTGCTTTGCTGTCTCTGACAGTATTAGTATGTCATCGGCAAACCTCAAGGTTTTTATTTCTTCTCCCTGGGCTTTAATTCTTACTCGAAATTTTTGTTTTTTTTCCTTTACTGCCTGCTTAGTGTACAGCTTGAATAACATCGGGGATAGGCTACAACCCTTTCTTACTCCCTTCCAATCATTACCTCCCTTTCATGCCCCACGACTGTTAAAATTGCCGCCTGGTTTCTGTACAATTTGTAACTATCCTTTCGCTCCGTGAATTTTACTCCTTCTGCCTCCAGAATTTCAGAGAGAGTATGCTGCTCAACATTGTCAAAAGCTTTCTCTGAGTCTACAGACGCTATAAACATAGGTTTGCATGTCTTCTAACATAAGTCATAGGGTCGGTATTGCCTCGCGTGTTCCATGACTCTGGTGTTCATACTTTTCTCCGGAATCCAAGCTGCTGATCTCCGTAGTCGGCATCTACCACATTTTCCATTATTCTGTAAAGAACTCGTGTTAGTATTCTGCAACCATGAGTTGTGTTGTATTGTATTCTATTGTATGTTAACCGGGGACCTAGAAACGACGGAGAGGCTCCGTCCCCGCCGCAGCCGCAGTGGTCCACAACCACACGACGACTACCGCAGTCCACTTCACCCCTCCGCCGCCCCACACCGAACCACTCTATGAGGGTTATTGTGCGGTTCGGTCCCCGGTGAACACCCCCCCCCCCCCCCCTCCCAGGGAACGTGTCATACCAGACGAGTGCAACCCCTATGTTTGCGTGGTAGAGTAATGTTGGTGTACGCGTACGTGGAGAACTTGTTCGCGCAGCAATCGCCGACATAGTGTAGCTGACGCGGAATGAGGGGAACCAGCCCACATTCGCCGAGGCAGATGGAAAACCGCCTAAAAACCATCCACGGACTGGCCGGCTCACCGGACCTCGACACAATTCCGCCAGGCGGATTCGTGCCGGGGACCAGGCGCTCCTTCCCAATCCGGAAACCCGTGCGTCGATGTCTTCCTTCTGTCCGACCTGGCACAGATCCCAAAGACTCGAGCAGTACTCAAGAATAGGTCGCGCCAGTGTCCTATATACGGTCTCCTTTACAGGTGAACCACTCTTCCCTAAAATTCTCCCAATTAAGCGAAGTCTACCATTCGCCTTCCCTACCACAGTCCTTAAATGCCCCTTACATTTCATATCGCTTTGCTACGTTACGCCGAGATATTGAAATGACTGTGTCAGGCAGGACTCTACTAATACCGTATCCAAAAATTACAGGTTTATCGTCCTACTCATCCGCATTAATTTACGTTTTTCCACATGTAGGGCTAGCTGCCATTTATCACACCAGTTTTGCTGTGAGGAGAACTGGATCAGGTCTGAAGACAGAGCAGTGGTTGCACAGGTATAGGTGAAGACCATTTGGCATTCCCTACGGTGAATCTGTTCTAGTAATATAGTAGTTATGTTGTTGGTTTTGTGTTCTTGTCAAGAAAAACTATTTACAAATCTATGTAAGTCGCCACTTACGAAGCGTTAATACGAGTAGTAATAATCATAATAATAGGAGAAAATAACGAATGAAGATGTTGCATTCGTGAGATTCTCCTGCGTCTCTGTTTCGAGTTTACAGAGCCTGTGACATTGACGTTAGGGGACTTCCTGTCAAGTTTGTGTCATCCAGGACATGAGCGCATCAGCTGATTAACCCCTTGGGCGGCTGACGCAGTTTCCGAGGTAATTTTCTGGTGATCTCACTGCCACCAATTGATGCCATCATGAGCCACGAATCCGTGACATTCCGAGGCGCCTGCCACGCAACGACAGTGGGACGAAGCTGGCTTGCCTCCCATTCCTTGGGCCGCATCTCGTTGGCAAATAGACCTACATGTAGCATTTAGTAATCGAGTACAGTTTGGATTAACGGCGGGAGGTCTTGTTGGCTATAATAATAATATTATCACTCCACTTTAAGTCCTTCGCAGAGTGGCGAGGGGCGAGCACTAGTTGCACAGTACTAGCGGCAAACATCAGCCGTGACATTGTTAGGCCCGCATTAATCTGCCAAAGTTCTTTGACAAATTTGTTATAAAAGCTAAGACCACGCTCTAACTTTTATAAAAGACAGCGAAACTACCTAGTACACCGTCAAAGTTTTTATAAAACGTCTTTTCAACAGGTATTTTACAAAAATCCTGTAGTCAAATACGGGCATTAGCGTGGCAAGTGAGCCAATGTTGGCTTTTGAGGCTGTAGCGTTGGAGCCAATTGATTTAGCTACAAGCTGTTGCGACTTAACGGCGCAGGGATCTACGTTTACTAAACGGCTGAAATCACCACGTCACCGTTGCCGGTTGCCAATCTGACGTTTCCAGAGCCAATCGTCGATTTTGAGATTGTAGCATGATTGCATGGTCCCGACATCTGTTGATTTTATGGTGAACCAGTTTTGTCTACGTAGTACGCCTACACTGTATATTTGAACATTTGCGAAAAGCTGTCTGACAGACTTCTGTGATATTAGCTTCCACATGGGCCCAAAGCACAAATTTTCATTGTTGTACACCGTTCGCTGGCTACACCGACACTCATTTCTTCTTGCTGACTGGAAGGTCGTGAAGAAATTCCATTACAAAAACCTCACTTGACATGGTTTCAGCATTCCAGTCTGTAAAACGGATGCTGAGTATTTCAGGACCATTAAAAATATTATCGACTTCACTACCAAACCAAACATTGGTGTTCATGGCAGTAATGTACATTTAAGAAATTATACGTTGATGAAGTTTTCAACAAGTTGCCACGAATGAACTGTTGCTTAAAGTTACATATTCTTCAGTGGGGTTGCGTGAGAGCACCATTTTGTTCAAGTCACTTCGAGGGAGACCAGTTTATCTTCCGACGTTTTGTAGATGCCTTGCAGAATCTAGTGGGGAAATACGTAGGTGGAAGGAAAATGTCAACTTTGAAACACAAAGGCTTAACTACTAGATCACACTTGTGAAGCGCATAGACTTAACAAAACTACTAGATTCCATGACTTAACAAAACCAGTAAGTATATTTCATGCGTGAAGTGCCAGTTTTTTCTGAACCTCAAGCCAGAGAAAGTGCTTAATGAAAATAATGGTAACGAGTACCATAAAGTTTTGGGATAGGTCATAAATGTGTGTGTGTGGTACATTTGCTATATTCTCTTTATGTTCTGATTCTAGTTTCGCATTAATTACAAACCACACAACAGTCAAAAAACAATGTTGCCAATAGCCTTGATGTGAAAATTGTGTGAATTAACATAATAATTATCCTAAATATTAATTAAAATTTCGTAACATAAAATGGATTCATAATTTTTATAGGAAATATAATGTTGGGACTGGTTAAAAAACAAGCCAAACTATGAGACTGATGGTTTGCCTATAAATTTGACTTTCAGTAAAATTTGTTTTCCTCAAAACTTTGTGTCTGTGCTTTGGGCTCCTATGGTTCGCAATGCTTCATATAATAGTTGACCTAATTGAAAATGCTTTTTAATGTACTCAATAAGAGATACAGTCTAGTGATGAACCACAATAAGTATTGAAGTTAGAAACAGCATATGTCTTGAGGCAGAGCAACTTATGGCCCGCAAACTACCCAGATTACATTCATCTAATATCTGAGAGTGAGAACTATTAGCGACTTCCAACAGACTATACACATAATTTCAAACCTTTGAGGAACTTTTTCCCCCTGAAACTATCCCCACACCCTTCCCCGCTTCCGTCTCCCCCGCACGGAAACAAATAATGAAAAGAAAATCGACCAGAAGTTAATCTGTACCCACCCATCCTCCGTTCTATCCCGCTCATACCACTATTGTGGTGGTTCAGGAGAAAAGCAGTGCCGGTGTGTTCCTGTTGGCTTCAATAGTGGCAAGCGGCTACTGACCAATTAACGAACATGCTGTAATATGTTCGCACAGTGTGGTGAAATTTACTTTCGTCTATTGTGGAGTGCTCTCCAAGACGGAATTTTCTGCGCCGTTAACAGTGCTCTCGGGCGTTTATAATGGGGCCAGCGTTCCTGCCAGGCGTGTTCTCATCTCTCTGCAGTACAGTCCGGTATTTTTTTGGGTGCGAAAGGATGAGGAGAAATGAAAACAGAAAACATATGACCAGGCATGGTGCTGTTGGAGGTAGGTGTCCTTGAGTCTTCCTCTGGCTCTGTTAACAACTCTCCCAGACAATTCTAAAAGAAAGATATTTTTCGTAAACGTGTAAGGCCTCTCAAGCGTTGTAATTTAGAAAATCTTATGGATTGCCAACCAAATTGGCGGAGGTGATACAGATTCTGGACTCGAATTTGGGAAGAGCGATATCGAAATTATTGTTCAGCCATCCTGGTTTTCTGTAAATCGCTTTTGACAAAGGCTGGGATGATTTCGTGAACAAGGTCTCAGCTAGTTTTTTTTTTCTTCTTCTTCTAATTGACCCAACCACTTTTGAGTAGCAAGCACTTTTTGTAGCCACACCGTCCAGCCACATTAATGTTAACAAGTGTCAAAAGTCTGAATAACTACATTTTGTAGTGCGGATCCCTGCGAGAAGTACAGGAAGAAAGTTGGTGAGATTCTGGAAGTACCGATGCAGTTCTATTCCGGCCCCAGTGCTGTGGCCAGCTGCACTGTGCTTCTCGATTGAGGATCCCAGGCTCGCCGGCCGGTGTGGCCGAGCGGTTCTAGGCGCTTCAGTCCGGAACCGCGTGACCACTACGGTCGCAGGTTCGAATCTTGGGCATGGATGTGTGTGATGTCCTTAGGTTAGTTACGCGTAAGTAGTTCTAAGTTACAGGGGACTGATGATCACAGATGTTAAGTCCCATAGTGCTCAGAGCCATTTGATCCCAGGCTCGTACAGCTCGATTGAGGTGGCCCCACAGGTTCTCGATTCGGTTTAAATCCGGGTAGTTTGGTGGCCAAGGGAAGTACGGCAAATTCACCCTGGTGCTCTTTGAATCTCGGACGTACACTGCTACCGGAGTGGCACGTTGCGTTGTCCTGTTAATAGATGCCATCATGCCGAGGGAAAACAAACCGCATGTAGACGCCAACATGATTCCCAAGGATGGATGCATACTTGTGATCCATTGTGCCTTCCAGAATGACAAGATGATCCTGGGAATGCCACTAAAACACTCCACAGGTCATAATGCTCTCTCCTCCGGCCTGGACCCTACCTACCAATGTTCCAGGATGTTCGCTTTCAGGCGTTTTACGGCCGTCTGTCCGATGGAGCATAAAACGTCATTCATATAAAAAGGCCACCTGTCGCCATTCGGTGAACGTCCAGTTGCGGTATTAGCGTGCAAATTCCAGCCTTTTCGCCGATGAACTGGAGTCAGCATGGGTGCATAAACCAGGCACCTTCTGCGGAGGCCCGTATGCACCATCGTACGCTGAACGGTCGTTGAAGAGACACTGTTGATAGCCCCTTAATTTATCTGGGCGATCAGCTGCTCAGTTTACGTCTATATGCCCGTATACATCTCTGCAGCCATCGTTCGTCCCTGTCATCTATGGCCCGTGGGGCACCACAGATGTTTCGGCGCCGGTTTTGGATAGCGCCTTTTTACTATGTAGGTATATTTTAATCAGGACGGCACGCGAACCACCAGACTTTTTAAGAAATCCTTTCACCCTTAGATCGAAAGCCAAAGATCATGCTCTTTTGGGCGTCGCATAAATCTCTCATTTCCGCGTTACGACAAAGACTGTCCTGTTTTCAGCGTCCCCCGACACGCTTTGTATACCCTACTCTGCCAGTGCTGCCACTTGCCGTTTGTGACTCGAATTTTGACGTCGAACATAGGTGGTAGTCACTTTAACCTGACTGGATCGTGTATAAGGGGCAGTGTAATGAAAACGAGACAGATGGAAAAAATGTAAGTAAACTGTACATTATTTCAAAAGTAATGCCCGTAACTGTTAATATACTATCTCACTCAGTTAAGTCGGTCAGTGGCTATATGGAAAAACGTTTGGAGTTGTCTGCGAAACCATGGCTGAACGCAGGCAAACACTTCTTCGTCCGAAGGAAAACGACGGCCACGAATGTCTTCCTTCAGACCCCAAAAAATAGGAAAATCGCACTGGGAAAGACCGGGACTCTTATGGAGGATATGTAAGGGCTTCCCAGCAGTACTCCTGCAGCATTCAAGTACGCTGCAGAAGTATCGCTGGGAAAGCCCTTATACAATGTAGAGCCAAAGAAACTTGCACAACTGCCTCCACCAGTTTGAACAGTCACCGCTGACATGCATGTCCATGGATTCATGAGGTTGTCTCCATACCCGTACACGTCCATGCGCTCGATACAATTTGAAACGAGACTGGTCCGACCATTGTCCGCAGCTCGTGGTCTCACGGTCGCGTTCTCGCTTCCCGAGCACGGGATCCCAGGTCCGATTCCAGGCGGGGTCAGGGATTTTCACCTGCCTCGAGATGACTGGGTGTTTGTGTTGTCCTCATCGTTTCATCTTCATTCATGCAAGTGGCAAGATTGGACTGAGAAAAGGTTGGGACTTTGTACGAGCGCTGATAACCGCGCAGCTGAGCGCCCCACACTCCAATCATCATCATCATCATCATCATCTGGTCCGACCAGGCAACATGTTTCCAGTCATCAGGAGTTCAGTGACGGTGTTGACGAGCCCAGGCGAGGACTAAAGCTTTGTGTCGTGCAGTCATCAAGGGTAAACGAGATGCAGTCATCAAGGGTAAACGAGGTGGCCTTCGGCTCAGAAAGCCCATTCGATGATGTTTCGTTGAATGGTTCGCACGCTGACACTTGTTGATGGCACAGCATTGATATCTGCAGTAATTTGTGCAAGGGTTGCAGTTCTGCCACGCTGAACCATTCTCTTCAGTCGTCGTGGTCCTGCTCGTGCAGGATCTTTTTCCGGCCGCAGCGATGTCGGAGATTTGTTGTTTTACCAGACTCCTGATATTCACGGTACACACGTGAAATGGTCGTACGGGAAAATCCCGGCTTCGTCGCTACCTCGGAGATGCTGCGTCCTACCGCTCTTGCGCCGACTATAACACCACGTTCAAACTCACTCGAATCTTGATTCCCTGCCATTGTAGCAGCAGTAACCGATCTAATAGCTGCGCCAGACAGTTGTTGCCTTATATAGGCGTCGCCGACGGCAGCGCCGTATTCTGCCTGTTTACATGTCTCTGTGTGTGAATACACATGCCTATACCAGCTTCTTTGGCGCTTCAGTGTATATCCTCCATACAGTGCCGATCTCACCCTTTTGCGATTTCCATATTTTTTGAGCCGTGAAAACAGATAGTTGAGGCCGCCTATTTGCACGCCTGGGTATAATCATGGATGCTTAGCCGCAAACATTTTTTATTGAAGGCATTGACCGTCTTGTCCCGCAGTGAGATAAATGTATTAATCTTTATGTCGATTATTTTTGAAATAATAAACAATTTGAAACTTCCTGGCAGATTAAAACTGTGTGCCCGACCGAGACTCGAACTCGGGACCTTTGCCTTTCGCGGGCAAGTGCTCTACCATCTGAGCTACTGAAGCACGACTCACGCTCCGCCCTCACAGCCTTACTTCTGCCAGTAGTTCGTCTCCTACGTTCGAAACTTTACAGAAGCTCTCCTGCGAACCTTGCAGATCTAGCACTCCTGAAAGAAAGCATATTGCGGAGACATGGCTTACCCACAGCCGGCGAAAGGCAAAGTTCCCGAGTACGAGTCTCGGTCGGGCACACAGTTTTAATCTGCCAGGAAGTTTCATATCAGCGCACACTCCGCTGCAGAGTGAAAATATCATTCTGGAAACATCCCCCAGGCTGTGGCTAAGCCATGTCTCTGCAATATCCTTTCTTTCAGGAGTGCTAGATCTGCAAGGTTCGCAGGAGAGCTTCTGTAAAGTTTGGAAGGTAGGAGACGAGGTACTGGCAGAAGTAAAGCTATGAGTACCGGACGTGAGTCGTGCTTCGGTAGCTCAGATGGTAGAGCACTTGCCCGCGAAAGGCAAAGGTCCCGAGTTCGAGTCTCGGTCGGGCACACAGTTTTAATCTGCCAGGAAGTTTCATATCAGCGCACACTCCACTGCAGAGTGGTCGATGTAAATTGTGTGACTTTTCGTCTCTGCCTGCGGGTGATTGTTCGAAGGTAAAACAGCAACTGCCTCAAGAAACTGCAGGGGCCCCAGAATTTATAGGACTGTATAGAGGTGACTGGTTGTGATCCGTTTCCAACTGTTCTCTTTTTGTTTTCCTGTGCGACATGCCTGAAACTAGTAGCGTAAGTGCGCATGAAAGTGATAAGGCTCTTACGACCCTGTAAAGCCTACTCTTACTGCCAAGTTAAGCGTGAGCGTGGGAATGGAATCTCACGATCGTTACCGCCACAGATAAGGTATGAAGGCCGCCACGCACAATCTAGCAATCCAAATGGGCCTGCCCTGAGGGAAACTGGCAGTGTCTGGGGAAGCTGAGAGAGATGGACTGGCGTGGCCCAACCGGTCCGGTCGGGTTTCCGGCAGGCCCACAATGCACCACGCCGAGTCACAGAGCTCGTACTCGGCCTTCTCGTGTGTGGGAGCCGTAGGCTGCTGCTGGGATGCAGCGTTCCCAGTGACTGGAGATATGTGCATATCATTCCCGCTTTCAGGACTAGTCGTCGAACAGACGCACACCACGATAGTTTTATATCACTGACGTCTATGGTAGAATTGTAAAACACTTTCTGTTCTCTTCCAGGTCAGTGCTGTGTTCCTTAATTTCCAGAATGCGTTCGATACAGTTCGCCTAATGACCAAAATGCAGGCGTACAGTATAACAGTCCAGCAAACAGAATACAACATGTCATTCGTAAATCAGAGTATAACTTATTTTGGACATTCCACAAGGGAGTGTTTTTGGACTATTACTGTCCACTCTGCTTTTAAAAAAGCTAGTGGATAACATCAGAAGCTGGATGAGGCTGTTTGCGGGTAATGCTGCTGTGCACGTAGAAATGGAAACGTTAGAAAATTATAGCGAAAGGAAGATCACCTCGGAGTCGCTGCTTGATGCAGGAACTGGCAGTTGCGTGATTACAAAAAGCCACAACAATCATAGAAATGTCTAGTAATGTGCTCCGGAGCGATTTAAAGTCAAACTACGACATAGAACTAATCACATGTAAGGCGGACACCAGATGAAGATTCGCCGGAAAAATCCTTAGGAAATGTAGTCCAGCCACACAGAAGATGGCTTACAGAACCCTCTTTCGATCAATATACGAATATTGCTCTGCAGTCTTGGATCGGTATGAGACAGGATTGATAGGGGAAATCGAAAAGATCCAAAGAAGAGCAGTGAATTTTGTTGTCACGGAGATGCTCATGCAATTCCAGTGGCAGGCGGCGTAGTAGAGGCGTCCTGCGTTGCGATGTGGTTTACTGTCAAAATCCCGAGAGCGCACGTTCCTAGAAGAGTCCAGCAATATACTGCTTCCTTCTGCGTATATCTCGCGGAAAGGCCATGAAGGTGAAATTAGAGAGATTCGAGCTCACACGGAGATGTTTACCTACAGTCATTCCCGTCCATGATTTGCGACTAGACGCAGACGATAAGGTAGCTTGCGGATGTAGCTGTAGATTTAGTAGATGTAGACGGGGAATACGACACGCCGAACCATGCAAGTCCACTTATGGCAAGGTTTAGCTGTATCGATTGTGCTTGGCGGTCTGTAAGTACGTTGAATTTAAGTTAAATCAGAGGTGCTCAACAAAGACCTAATGTCTGGTAATAGCGTTAACGTTTCATATGTTACTTTATGGAAAAGGTTTGTGTCTATTTCCACGCTATATGATTGTGTTTTGGTGAATAAGTCGCGGATAATGTTCCTGGCAGAGATGCAAACACTCAAATTACAAAGCTGGCAATAGCTGCACCATCAACCAAAAAACGAGGTATCAGTCGCGGTAGCATTCTACACAACCATCGGTTTAGAGAACAGTATTGACGAAAAGGAGCCACCGAGATATTGAAGGAAGAAATTATTTATTTGCTTTTGTAATTTATTTTTTATGATGTGCTTTTGTTAATGGCATTCAAAAGGTCGTGGAACGATGAGCACAGTGATATAACGCTTCTTATTGTTTCCGTTTTCGCACAAACATCCCAGAAATGTAATTAAAAAATAAAATTGAAAAACAAGATGATCGGAATCGGCTATTGCGGGAGAAACACTTCTAAGTGGAGCTCTCATTCCAGGCTCTGTCGTCATATTTAAATAAGAACTCCGCCATCAGGCACAGAGGATCAACCGGAACGGATTCAGTAGTGCGTTGACAATAGGTTTATTTATTTATCGTGTGGTGAAAATTATATTACTTTCGTGGACTAATGTGCTGACTCATAAGCTCTACTTCCCTGGTCGGTTTTATGTCCTCATCCGATGCGTGCTGAATGGTCGTTGTCGTTCCTTTGCACGCTAGAACAGGACTGTCAGCAACGATAGGATGGATTCACTGTAAGGAGGCATCAGTCACAAGTCGCAGAACTAGCCCATCCCCGCTTGTGCATTAGACTACCACATTTGCGTAGTCCGGTACGTGATCTTCCATTAATTTCTGGGGGGAGATCGAATTCAAAATATCCGCGTTGAAGGGTTCTCAACTAGACATTTGTTGACTGTTGACGATAGCTCGCACTGGATTTTCCATGAATGGTTGACAAAGACGGCCCAACAAGGTTGTTTGATGTGCAATATGACGGTTGTCTTTATTTCAAACGTTTGTGCTCTGCTTGCGCAATATCTCTATGAATGTGTAGCTGAGAAATCTTCTGAAATTTATTCCGGACCTCCAGGACTGCTTCTGATCTTCAAGCCACTGTGAGTTTGTAATCTGAATACATCCATTAATTGTCCGCATTGCCTCATTGAGTTGCACGTCTATCTTCTTAGTGTGAGCACTATTGATCCGAAACGAGCAGCACTATACAGCAATAGAGTATCATAAAGCTAAGGCTATGGCTCTTAAAACATGAGCAATAGATCCTTTCCACTTTAGCAGCTACTTTCAAAGATGCTGCTTGCAAGTTAGCGTTCTATCTAATGTTATTCCAAGGTATTTTTGTGTGCTGCATTAAGACTTGGAATGTGCGTCTGACGTTAGCTGCCGGCCGGAGTAACCGAGCGGTTC
This sequence comes from Schistocerca gregaria, assembly GCF_023897955.1. Classification (NCBI taxonomy): domain Eukaryota; kingdom Metazoa; phylum Arthropoda; class Insecta; order Orthoptera; family Acrididae; genus Schistocerca; species Schistocerca gregaria. The sequence goes on along the minus strand of NC_064925.1, from coordinate 221,568,806 downwards.
TAGGCGCTTCTGTCTGGAACCGCGCGACCGCTACGGTCGCAGGTTCGAATCCTGGCATGGATGTGTGTGATGTCCTTAGGTTAGTCAGGTTTAAGTAGTTCTAAGTTCTAGGGGATTGATGACCTCAGAAGTTAAGTCCCATAGTGCTCAGAGCCATTTTTGACGTCAGCCATAACTGTTTGCTGAGGATATAGGTGAAGGCACAATTTCTTGAAAGATGCATCCAAAACTTGAAAAGAGCTTGAGATGTATATCAACTGAAGTAAAACAAGGGTGGTGAAATATATGTGAAATACACAGTCCAGTCGCATTAATGGGACCACCTGCCAAAAGACTGAGAATCTTTTTTTTTTATTTTTTAGCACAAACATTCCGGAAGAGAGGCAGTGACGACGTCCTGGATTATAACGACAGGGACGTCGAGCTTTCCCGACTCCATTCCGTGACCATCTCCACTAGTTTTCTCGTTCGAGGATTAATGGCACGAGCAGACCTATAGAGGTGGTCCCACTGGTTCTCGCTGGCGTTCAGATATGGGGACTTTGGTCGCCACGGGTGTACGCTGTTCTTCAAAACACGCATGTACAATGTGAGCTCTGTGACACGCTGCATTGTCCTGCTGGTAGATGCTGGGGAAAAACAGACTGCATATAGAGGTGGATATGGTGTGCAACGATACAGGCATACGCGTGTTGATCAATTGTGACTTCCAGAATGACACGATCACCCAGGGGCTGACATGAAAATATTCCTCAGACTATAAGGGTCCTTCCTCAGATCTGGAACCTTCCGACGATTGTTGCAGGGCGCTATTCACCAATGAGCATCTGTCCGATGAAAAGGCCACCCGTCGCCACCAGTGTAGTTGCGGTATTGGCGCGAAAATTCCAGCCGCTCAGCATGTAGATGAAGTAGGCGTCTGCTGAGGAGGCCCATACGTACCAATGTTCGCTGAGTGGTCCACCACAGTTGTGTCGGCGCCGGTTTTAGATAGTGCCATTTTGGCATGGACAGTATTCTTTAACCACGCTTTACAAACTTAGCCGTTTCGGAAGTGCTTCCACCCTGGACTCGAAAGCCAATGATCATGGTCTTTTGGACGTCAGATAAATCGCTCCGTTCCCTCATTACCAGAAAGAGAATGATTCAAATGGCTCTGAGCACTAGGGGACTCAACTGCTGTGGTCATCAGTCCCCTAGAACTTAGAACTACTTAAACGTAACTAATCTAAGGACATCACACACATCCATGCCCGAGGCAGGATTCGAACCTGCGACCGTAGCAGTCGCACGGTTCCGGACTGCAGCGCCTAGAACCGCTCGGCCACCGCGGCCGACTACCAGAACGACTGCACTGTTTTCCGCGTCCCCATAACACGCTTTATATACCGTCCGGTGCTGGTGTTGCCACCGGTGATCACATTAATTAGAGTGAACCGTGTAAATCGGGCGACGCTGTGGCACTTAAATTAGGAAAAACTAAAAGTAATAAGAGACTATTTCTTATTCGGGCAGCAGGATGTATTGAAAACCATGGATTTAAAATACAGACTAGCAGAGAAATGAATAGTTTCTAAAAATGAGAAATACTGATTAATGTCGAATATAAATTTAAATTTCAGGCAGTCTTCTGTGGAGGCATTTTTTTTTCAGCATAGCGTTGTACAGAAGTGAAATGTTGACGATGAATAAGAGAACAGAAGCTTTGGAAATGCGATGCTACAGGAGAATACAGAAGTTAGGTGGGTAGACTGAATATGAAAAGGTACTGAATCGCCTGGGAGAGGGCGGAAAAATGACACAACTTTACTAAAAGAGGGAATCGTTTTTAAGACGTATCCCGAGGCTTCAAGGAACAGCCAGTTTGGTACTGGTGAGAAGTATGGGCAACAAAATTTATTGGGAATCAAGGCTTGACTACAGCAAGCAGGTTGAAATGAATGTATGTTGCAATAGCTACGCAGTAGTTACGCATATCTGAACGCGTTTTGCACGTGATAGGCTGGTATGGTGAGCTTCTTCAAACCAGTCCTCCGCCTGATGGCCACAACAATAACAAAACATCGAAAAAACATATGTAATTAAACCTTCTGTGTCAACCGTTATGTCCCATGATGTAAATTCTTTACCCTGTGACGACTAGCAGAGCACTGGCGTGAACTCACCGCCGACGCGATAAGATCAGTGAAAGATTATCTTTGATTCATTCTGGCAAGCTGCCGCTGGTAGGGGCGAACCTGTTTGTACCGGGCCCTGTCGCACTGGACTACTCAGGGTCATTCATAGTGGCGGTGCAGACTGCCGACAGTCACTGAGCAGGTATTCTCTCTTTGCGAACTGAAGTGCGAGCAAGCGAGTCCTCACTCACCCTCCACAGCTACCTCACCAGGAGCGCCTATAGGGGTTTCACAAAGTTTTACAAGGGTGAGTCAAAAAGTAATGTCTCCTATGCCATAAAAAATTGAATAGTGAACGTATAACAGCAGAATTAGTACATATCATAACCTGAACTGCCCTCTACTCAACACTGCCGTTCAACGTATTCACCACGCAATTGTATACATTTGCGCCACTGTTGACGCAACTATCAAATCAAGTTTGGATAAATTCAGGGTTTTGCTTTTTGATTAATGAGTTTACAAACCCAGGTTTCGCCGTTGATTGTAAACTCTTACGCGTCTGTCTTCGCGAATCTCTTCGTCAGCATACCTTCGACTGACATGACATATTGTCGCGTGGCAGCTGCACGGTTTACCTGCAATCTGTTTCTCCGTTGCCAACTTCTTCATCCACCACCCCACGTTGCTGAGGTCATTACAGCGTCCCCATGCACATTCTTCATGGATGAAGTTAAAACAGCATTAAAATCATGGATCAAGAAGCAAACCTTGAATTTTTCCAAATGGTTCGATCGTCAGGGTTAGACGATGGCGCAAGTGTATACAAACGCATGGTGATTATGGAGGACGATAGTGTTGTGTAGGTGTCTGTTCAGGCCATGACCCACACTAATGCCGGTGTTATATGTTCGGTAGTAATTTTTTTAAATATTTAATTGTTTTGTGACAAAGGAGACGTTACTTTTGATCCGCCCTTATAAGAATCCCCTGGCTGCATGCATTAAGTAAATGCAGTGCACTGGCACACCCAGGGATTGATTATTTTTCAGCAAATGCGTTAACCCTGTAAGGAATACAGAATTTAGCAAGTAATACGGGGCGCATTCAAGTTCTAAGGCCTCCGATTTTGTTTCTAATTAACTACTCACCCGAAATTTATGTAACTGGCGTTACTTCTCGACGTAATCGCCCTGCAGACGTACACATTTCTCACAATGCTGACGCCATGATTCCATTGCAGCGGCGAAGGCTTCTTTAGGAGTATGTTTTGACCACTGGAAAATCGCTGAGGCATTAGCTGCACGGCTGGTGAATGTACGGCCACGGAGAGTGTCTTTCATTAGTGGAAAAAGCCAAAAGTCACAACGAGCCAGGTCAGGTGAGTAGGGAGCATGAGGAATCACTTCAATGTTGTTATCACGAAGAAACTGTTGCGTAACGTTAGCTCGATGTGCGGGTGCGTTGTCTTGGTGTTACAGCACACGCGCAGCCCTTCCCGGACGTTTTTGTTGCAGTCCAAGAAGGAATTTGTTCTTCAAAACATTTTCGTAGGATGCACCTGTTACCGTAGTGCCCTTTGGAACGCAATGGGTAGGGATTACGTCCTCGCTTTCCCAGAACATGGACACCATCATTTTTTCAGCACTGGCGGTTACCCGAATTTTTTTTGGTGGCGGTGAATCTGTGTGCTTCCATTGAGCTGGCTGGTGCTTTGTTTCTGGATTGAAAAATGTCATCCACGTCTCATCCATCGTCACAACCGACGAAAAGAAAGTCCCATTCATGCTGTCGTTGCGCGTCAACATTGCTGGTCAACATGCCACACGGGCAGCCATGTGGTCGTACATCAGCATTCGTGGCACCCACCTGGATGACACTTTTCGCATTTTCAGGTCGTCATGCAGGATTGTGTGCACAGAAACCACAGAAATGCCAACTCTGGAGGCGATCTGTTCAACAGTCATTCGGCGATCCCCCAAAACAATTCTCTCCACTTTCTCGATCATGTCGTCAGACCGGCTTGTGCGAGCCCGAGGTTGTTTCGGTTTGTTGTCACACGATGTTCTGCCTTCATTAAACTGTCGTACCCACGAACGCACTTTCGACATATCCATAACTCCATCACCACATATCTCCTTCAACTGTCGATGAATTTCAATTGGTTTCACGCCACGCAAATTCGAAAAAAGAATGATTGCACGCTGTTCAAGTAAGGAAAACGTCGCCATTTTTAAGTATTTAAAACAGTTCTCATTCTCGCCGCTTGCGGTAAAATTCCACGAGCCGTATGGTGCTGCCATCTCTGGGACGTATTGACAATGAACGCGGCCTTATTTTAAAACAATGCGCATGTTTCTATCTCTTTCCAGTCCGGAGGAAAAAAACCGGAGGCCTTAGAACTTGAATGCACCTCGTATAAGGGACGCATGACACACTCAGATAGGATTTGTATATATCACCGCACACTGCACTGCACATCAAGACGGGAAACTGACTCTTTGTCATCCTGCATGGCACTTGTAGCGCGCTTGCAGGGAGGGCCTTTTGGGAACTCAACAGTTGTCCTACAGGATGACTTCAGTGAGTTTCCCATCTGGCAGTTAAGTACAACTTTTATAGTGATTTACTTAGATTCTGTTCTAGGTCTGCGAAATATTGGTGTAACCTGTTGGTATAGCTTGTAGGTGCTCTTTGAGATGTAACTTGGTACAGGGGGTGTGCGATTCAATATTTCGCTCTTCATTTTACAGATTATTATCCGCTTGCACTTCCTATGGTCAAAAGTAACGGCGAACCAGCTACACCTCCCACTCTTCTGCTTACGTGACAACTACTTTGCTGTTCTGATCACGATATATCAACGCGCTCAAGCACGTTTAGCTATACTTCGTCATAGTAAGTTTATCCATAGTATAAACAAACGCCTGCTCAGCTAAATTCGTTAACCGCAGGCTCTGCCTTCGTTTCCGTTTGCGTTGTTTTTCTAGCGCTAGAATGTGTGAGCTTGCTTCGTTTTCTGCAGTGAAACGTAGACAGGGAAGACGGTTGAAAAGCGACGAGAGATTGTGCTTTGTCGTGTCAACTGAGTCATCCATCGCTTCTTCGTAGCACAGTATAATGAATGAAAAACACAACATTGTGTATGTTCTTCAGGATTGAGTTTTCGGCTTACGAGTACATCATCAGACTTCAACTGACTATCGTTGTCAAAGACGTTACAATATTTACAAACAACACTGGAAGAGATGTTAATAATCTAGGTTGGCTCAAACACCGTGCAGTATATGTCATCTTCGACAGTGCGGCGGTAATTCAGTTAGAAAGGTAAACAGTTGAACAGTAAATAAATATAAAGGCAGCGAACAAGGAAAAACATCAGACCTAACACTAAAATCGAAAAAACAGTAACTGTACAACACTTTGCGTTAAATACTCAGTAACTGTTGTATAGGCACGGTTTTCCGAGTTTAGTGTTGTGTTTTTCCTGTTTATATCTATTTATTTTTCAACTTTTTACCTTTTTAATTTCATTACTACTGCACTGTGAGATATGATTTTTACTGTGTGTGTGTGTGTGTGTGTGTGTGTGTGTGTGTGTGTGTGTGTGTGTGTACGTGCGCGCGCGCGCGCGCGCCTCAGTCTAGGTTTACGAGAAGTTTTCAGGAAAAAAAAAATGCGTCACGGTCCACTCCAGACTAATTATCACCTGGCGTTGTTTGTGAATACTGCAACTTCTTTGACGACGATAGTGAAACTCTGATGATGGCCTTATAAGCCAAAAACCGGTTAATTAAATAAATCAATCCTGTGTAACATAAACAGTATTTTGCTTTTCATTTAGTGTTTGATTTATGTTTACGAGAATTCATTTATTCAAAAATGTGTGTGAACTCTTAAGAGACCAAACTGCTGAGGTCATCGGTCCCTAGACTTACATACTAATTAAACTAACTTATGCTAAGAACAACACATACACCCATGCCCGAGGGAGGACTCTTGAGCCTCCGGCGGGAGGGGCCGTGCAATTCGTGACATGGCGCCCCAAACCGCAGGGGAATTCATTTATTATTGTGATTTAAGTTTACGAGAAGCTTTCAGCAAAAAATGCGTCACTGCGGATGTGGTGGATTTCAAAAATAAAGACGTGTGAAAAAGGGAAAACAGAACATCGTTAAACGGTCCACTCCGGACTAATTATCGCCTGGCGCTAATGCCAACGACAGACGGGGAGGGCAGTTTAGCTGCATGTTAGTTGCAGTAAAACTCATTCTACAGGAGCGACTTTCTGGTCAAATCAGACTACTCGTGGTGGGTGCGCGTCAAGTTACTGCCTATAAATTGGCCGCCAACAACGCAGCGAATGGGTCCGTGAGGTCACTGACAAGTTAAATGTGCCGAGTGTACAGTTCTAAAATATGGGCACACTGAAGGCTGCCAATGTGGAGAAACAGCGGGCGGCTGCTTCGTCTGCTAACATCGGAAGTTAAACTACTCTCGCTACCTTAAGTCAGATTATGTTAATGGATTTTGTGCCTTCGTATCTTGCTATAAATGGTCGAAATGGCTCTGTTCACTATGGAACTTAACTTCTGAGGTCATCAGTCTCCTAGAACTTAGAACGACTGAAACCTAACTAACCTAAGGACATCACACACATCCATGCCCGAGGCAGGATTCGAACCAGCGACCGTAGCGGTCGCGCCGTTCCAGACTGTAGCGCATAGAACCGCTCGACCACCTCGGCCGGCTGTCTTGTTATAGTTTATTTTGTTGGGTGCTTTGTTTTCGTGAAACGTTGCAAAGATTGTATGAGGACTTTATATTATTCCTAGTGGTGTTCCTCCAAAAGGGAGACCAAATATTTGAAAGCAAGTTTTACAACACTGGACATAGAAAAAGCTTATACTGTGCATAAATACGGCTGTAAATAGATGAAGAACGATTTAATGAAAGTAAGATATACTGAACAACAGGAATAGTATTGTTATTTCGCACATAAAAAAGGTGGAAAATATAAAGTAAATAGGCGCTGTCTTGAAAATGTTGATTGTTTTTGTGAGCATATAGGGTGATGAGGACAATATTATGGAAATGGCAGGGGATGTAGATGAAGATGAAATGGGAGATACGATACTGCGTGAAGAGTTTGACAGAGCACTGAAAGACTTGAGTCGAAACAAGGCCCCCAGATTAGACAACATTCCATTGGAACTACTGACGGCCTTGGGAGAGCCAGTCCTGACAAAACTCTACCATCTGGCGAGCAAGATGTATGAAACAAGCGAAATACCCTCAGACTTCAAGAAGAATATAATAATTCCAATCCCAAAGAAAGCAGGTGTTGACAGATGTGAAAATTACCGAACTATCAGTTTAGTAAGCCACAGCTGCAAAATACTAACACGAATTCTTTACAGACGAATGGAAAAACAAGCAGAAGCCAACCTCGGGGAAGACCAGTTTGGATTCCGTAGAAACACTGGAACACGTGGGGCAATACTGACCTTACGACTTATCTTAGAAGAAAGATTAAGGAAAGGCAAACCTACGTTTCTAGCATTTGTAGACTTGGAGAAAGCTTTTGACAATGTTGACTGGAATACTCTCTTTCAAATTCTAAAGGTGGCAGGGGTAAAATACAGGGAGCGAAAGGTTATTTACAATTTGTACAGAAACCAGATGGCAGTTATAAGAGTCGAGGGGCATGAAAGGGAAGCAGTGGTTCGGAAGGGAGTGAGACAGGGTTGTAGCCTTTGCCCGAAGTTATTCAATCTGTATATTGAGCAAGCAGTAATTCTGTCAGAGACAGCAAAGGACCTGGAAGAGCAGTTGAACGGAATGGACAGTGTCTTGAAAGGAGGATATAAGGTGAACATCAACAAAAGCAAAACGAGGATAATGGAATGTAGTCAAATTAAGTCGGGTGATGCTGAGGGAATTAGATTAGGAAATGAGACACTTAAAGTAGTAAAGGAGTTTTGCTATTTGGGGAGCAAAATAACTGACGATGGTCGAAGTAGAGAGGATATAAAATGTAGACCGGCAGTGGCAAGGAAAGCGTTTCTGAAGAAGAGAAATTTGTTAACATCGAGTATAGATTTAAGTGTCAGGAAGTCATTTCTTAAAGTATTTGTATGGAGTGTAGCCATGTATGGAACTGAAACATGGACGATAAATAGTTTAGACAAGAAGAGAATAGAAGCTTTCGAAATGTGGTGCTACAGAAGAATGCTGAAGATTAGATGGATAGATCACATAACTAATGAAGAGGTATTGAATAGAATTGGGGAGAAGAGGAGCTTGTGGCACAACTTGACTAGAAGAAGGGATCGGTTGGTAGGACATGTTCTGAGACATCAAGGGATCGCCAATTTAGTATTGGAGGGCAGCGTGGAGGGTAAAAACCGTAGAGGGAGACCAAGAGATGAATACACTAAGCAGATCCAGAAGGATGTAGGTTGCAGTAGGTACTGGGAGATGAAGAAGCTTGCACAGAATAGAGTAGCATGGGGAGCTGCATTAAACCAGTCTCAGGACTGACGACCACCACACACACACACACACACACACACACACACAGGGTGATTTCATTATAGCATTACACGCTTTAAGGGATGATGGTGAAGGGCAAATGTATCAGTCTGAGGTCAGGGATCATGGACATTGGGAAGTTACTTTGGGACCAAACTGATGAGGTCATTGGTCCCTAGGCGTAAACACTACTTAATCTGACTTAAACTAACTTACGCTAAGGACAACACACGCACCCATGCCCGAGGGAGGACTCGAACCTTCGACGAGGGAGCCGCGTGAACCGTGGCAAGGCACCTTAGCCCTCGCGGCCGAAATTCATTCTGACACCTCTGGCTGTGGAATAGCGGTAGTGTTGTTGCTAAGACTGTAGGGTAGGGAACTTTTCAGAGGTGGTAGTATGGACCAAAACAAGAACAAAATGTCCAGTAAATATCGGCTCTAAAGTGCACTCATTAAGGTCTATGAGCACTTGTTCAGTAGAAGAGATGTGTTCCGCAGCATCGAACATGAACAAGTGCTCGTAGCTCTCCACTGAGCACTTTGGAATTCATGTTTACTTGTCATTTTTTTTATTGTCATCCGTATACCATCTCTGAAAGTTGCCTCCATACAGTCACAGCAACATCAGTATCAGTACATGTATTCCACTGTGAGAGGTATCAGAACGTGTTTTGCTTCGAACTTTCGACTCATTCGTTTCCGGTACAGAGTCCCTTATCTCAAATTGATATATTTACCCTTCTCCATCATCCCTGAAAGCTTGTAACATCATTGCGGAATCAGCCACTATGTTACCTCGAGCAAATAAATGAAGATGTTTATAGTGACATGTGAACGACATATCTTTCAGTACTTTGCATCATGTAAAATTTGCCATACGACGTTTGTCAAGAAAATTAACTAAGAATTTTTGTTTAGTCATCAGTAAACTTTGTCATTATTACCTCCTTCATTCTATTACTGTATTTCGACTTCGTATAAGAAGGATGGTTCTCCGTAATCTCACTTTCACGGTTCTGGGTGGCAAATAGTTCAAATGACTCTGAGCACTATGGGACTTAACATCTGATGTCATCAGTCCCCTAGAACTTACAACAACTTAAATCTAACCAACCTAAGGACATAACACACATCCATGCCCGAGGCAGGATTCGAACCTGCGACCGAAGCAGTCACGCGGTTCCGGACTGAAGAGCCTAGAACCGCTCGGTCACCGGGCTGGCTTCAGGGTGGAAAATCACACAGCAAACAGTTTCACAAAGCAGGCAAGTTTATCGCTGACGTTAAACAGAAATGGCCATTGCTGAAAGACAAGACGCAGTAGAGGAATAATACGCCAGGGGCACGCTACAGTGGACTAGATTGTTACAAGTATACAATCGAGACTTTAAAATCGATCGTGTAAAATGGACCTGAGGCAATGCGCGAGCCGTGAGACCACAGCTGAAACGTACCTTGTAAACGTGCAAACGCTGAGGAATACGTGGCACATCGGTAACTTCTGTGTTAAACTTAGGACGAAGAGCATAGTAGTGTGGACGCATCTCGTAGGAGTTGGCCGTGCGTCGGACGTGTCATTGCGGCCGGTTTCGCTATCTGGCCGAGCCGCAGCCGGTGCTTACGTCAGCCTCCGGAATACTACGCTACGCTGTTAGTCGCCGGCAGCATATACCGGCCTCCGCGCTATTAATACGCAACACGTCTTATCCATCGACAGCCGGACTACTGACGAAGTTGCCCCAGTGTCAGGAGGAGAAAATAGCGGCTATTCACGAAAATATCCCACTGACTCACCTTAACAACGCGCGGCCTCTTGAGCAGCTTGGTTCGACGCCTTTTTGGACACTGAAATCGCTAAAATACACGTTCGATCCTTTAAATAATAATGATAAGAAGAAAGAACCCCCCTCCCCGCAACACACACGAACTATAAATCGCTTGCAATAACTTGCTTGTTGCGACTCCTCCGCACACTATAGATTTACCAGTATTCGAACGCCGCTGCATCGTGAACTTCAGCTACGGAAAATGACAGTTGATGTCCGTATGTCGAGTAATCCTTGCAAAAGAAAAAAAAATAATGGCCTTACGCGAGTGGGACACTCGTTCCGTACAAACTTAATTACATACGGTATATAGACAGTTCATCCATTAGTAGAACTGAGGACATCGACGATTTTTTCCTGTCATCGACGTAGATACTGGCGAGATATCAGACCCAGGGATTCCAAGAACTTCGAGAATGTTTTAATTTGAAGTTTGAAGTCGGATAACAGACGACAAAAGTGATACTTTTTTCGCCTGATATAAGTACATATTAACAATTTCGGATTTTCTCGCTTCTTGTACAGTGAAACCTTGCTTCATGCTAAATTTGATGATGCTACATCAGCAGGAAGTACCTCAAGATTTTGATGAGTGAGATTTCGAGTATGTGACATGGCCGTATCTTTTGAGTGCTTTGATTGAAAAGTTTAAAATTTTACATCGTCAAGGGACAACAGACGTTATTGAAATAAATGTGAAATTTATGCGCTAAACTATTCCAGAGAAAAAAGATCTCAATGGATGGACAAACAGACAGACGGATAAAAAAGACAAAATATTTTGTCATGTTATAAAATGACAGATTAAGAATTTTGGGATTTTTTCCTTTAGATGTTCTGCGAAACCTGCCAAATGTGATTGTTTTATGTCAGCGGGATGTAGTGAGTTTTCAAGTATCAAAATGTATGACATTGATTGCATCGACTTAGAATGTTAAATTTTTGCACTCCAAGGGACTGTGGATGTTAATATGTGACATAAGTTGGAAAGTGGTACGTCTAATCGTTCCTGAGAAGAAAGGTTGTTGACAGTCGGACAGAGAGACAAGAAAGCGATTCTATAATAAGGGGTTAATTTTTAGAGACTGAGGCACGGAACCCAAAAAAGTGTGAACTGAGATTTATTAAATTTGTTTTGGAGTGCTTTTCTTGGAAATTGTGGGCTATGTTATAGAATACATTACACATTTCGTCGACGACAACTATGTTGTGTATGTCTTTCCAGTCTGCATTTCGCAAATAGGTCTTTAAGTCCTTAATTCCTTTTTGATTTATTAGTCTCAAAGTTTTAACTACGAGTATTTACAAATGGCTTCGCTAGCTCGATGTGTCTACAGAAATGTTTGTCAGTAGCAAAATTACACGCTTCCATAACTCGTCTTTTAAAGTGTCTGAGGCAGAGTTAGAATATATGGATTCCAAACACATTATAAATACATAAATATATATTTCTATAGTTCTAACTAACTTCCAATATGCACTAAATTGCGATTCCATGTCCATCTAATTAAATTATTATTTCTGTTAAAATTTTGTGGTTTATTGTATTTTTGTACCAGTCTTTCCGCATAAGAGACTACAAACCATGAACAAGAAGTGTGATTTATTTTTTACAGCAGCATTACATCTTTATCTTGATACCATATTGCTTTTATACCTGCAAGTACTTGGACAGACTGTAATAGAATATTTTTTTGTTTCAGGTGAGCTAGAACTTCAACCACGTCGCACTGCATAGCGCGGAGCGAACGGTGCTTTTCGCTTGCTACACGCTTCTCTTCTTGAGGTACAGTATGTACTATTTACATGTCGCCACTATTTAAGTAATGTCCTGTTCTTCCGTAGTGGCATTGTGCCTTCGAATCCTTCAAACAGTAATTCCTCACTCCATATTGGTAGGTAAGCTGGTTCACAGGTCGGAAGAAATTAAAGGGCGAACCACTTTCATTGGGACCAAGTACCGTAAATCACACTGATGTCAGTCTGACGAGCCTTCCGAACGAGGACTTATATTTTGAAAACCCAACAACCGTTTTAAAAACGCTGGTTATGTTACAGCTTCGGCGTGGAAGCGTCATGAGAAGGAAGCATTGTCAGTGAGTAGCGATCTCGTGATTGCGAAGTCTTGAGTGTGCCGATATTGAAGTAGGGTAAAATGTTCGTGTTCCCGCGGTGTTATAGCGTGTACCAAATGCTGCGTGTTTGAGATTACACAAATACTTAAAAAAAAATTAAGAATTTCGCTGAAGTACGAATGATGATCCACGCGAAAAGATGACGGTCTTTGCCATAATCTCTTACCATAGAGCCTACGAAAGAACGTTTGCCAGCGAACATCAGAACGTCTGGAATGTTCATGAGTGTACTATACGCAACTACAACGGATAGTCTGCCAACTGTTAACGGCACTATTTCGCCCCCACTCTTCTCATCTGAAGCCTTGCCCCTGAAACTGTGTAAAAGGGAAGAAAGTCAGGTTAAAGTCTGGTATGGGATAGCAATAAGTTAGAACAGGTTATTGACTACGAGCGCTGAAAACTGAAGCGTTTTATATTTTTGTGTAATACGTATTCGAGCCTCATCCACTGCTCGCCAATCAGAGATGAAAATGGATGATCTAACACTAATTTAAAGAAATGTAGCAGACTGCATAATGATAACACTTCATGAGAGCGATGAACCGGACCATTTGCTGTTAATCGTGTGCTTGAGTACATTTTGGGTGTACATCACCATTCAGTTTCACAAGTTGTTGTCCTACACATTACGCTGTAAGAGAAGCGTTTTATCTAGAGTCATATTCACTCGAACGTGACAGACAAAGAGTGTTAGATTCGGTGAGGAAGCGAGAAACATTGAATACAGTTGTGTCGCAATTCTTAGCCTTATTGATGACAGTCCGGTCGAAAGGTATATAGGCTAGTGTTTTTTGCTTCCTAACTAAACTGGGCGACATCACATTCGATATTGAAATCTTCCCCATCTGGCCGGCAACATCTCGTCTTACCGGTGGGGTTCCAAAATACGTAGCATCTTACGAACGCTGAAATGCTGCACATGAAAAGTAAATCGTCGTTTTTCTTTCCCATTCGTGTCATCTGTAAAGAAAGTTTAGAGTTCAACCTCATGTTGAAACAATATCATTAGCGAAGGAACACAGGCTGGAATTGGACAGGATTGCGAAAAAAAAATCAACCCTATTCGTTTCAAAGAAATCGTCGCATGCATACGAGGAAGACAAAGGGAAAAGGGGATGGATCCATTATAAATAAATAAATTTGACAGGAAAGCATTTTTTTAAAAATGAAGCACGATGATTCATACACCAATATTTTGTTCCTGAAGCCCTTCTTTATTTTTATTAGCGCATATTTATGGAAGTAACTGTACAACTATTGTTCTTAGCATAAGTTAGTTTATGTAGTGTGTAAGTCTAGGGGCCGATGACCTAAGGAGTTTGGTCCCTTAGGAATTCACACACATTTGAACTCTTTTTTTTTCAATTTTTTAAACCTGCTCATGGTCATAAAGAAGATTGTGATAGCAATCAATACGTATAAAATTACAATTTGTTCATTCTGTTGTTTTAAAAATATTTTTAAAGCAATAATAGAGCACTCATGTCATAGTGACAAATTGTAGTCTTGGGCTCTGGAGGAACAAATGTGTTAAAAATATTTAATTATCTTTGACATTTTCTAGTGTCTGGATGTTGTCAGAACGCGTCAATTTGCAGCTGCAGGGTCTACATTACTTACCTGACTATGCCGTGAGTCTGTTTTTGTGACTTTTAACCTTCCGCGGACTTGTTTTATAGTACGATTTGTAGATAAAGGTGTGTCAACATTAACATCAGTCGGAAATAAACTGTTGCACTGCAGCATCTTCCACGAAAAAATAAATAAATGGAAAGTCTACCAAGACACACTAGTAATAACACTGCGCTAATAAAACAATAGCAAACGAATTGTCATTGAACATGCAGTTTAAAGTTAGAATTGAAATGGAGAATAAAAGACCTGCCGGTTTGATTAAGTGTAATTTGGCGTACTCAAAATTTAAAAAAAATATCCGCTGTTGTAGTGTGGTGATGAGGCGAGGCACAGTGAGAGGTAGTGTACCTTTTTTAACACTTTTCATCCAACCGTCTGATGGGGGCGTCTATTTTGAGGCTTGTTTATTGTCCTTTTCAGCCAGATTGAGTTACGAGTTTCATTTTGAATTTATTACAATTTCTCTGCTGTACTTAAAGTGCTTGTAACTTATTTCTGATGCAGTAGTTCCCAATAATTTTTTACGTCTGTGTACCATGTGAAGCTGCAGCCACGCTTCTGTGTCTGCTTGTAGCGTGTGCGTTGAGATACGCGTAGAACATTTAGCGTTGGTTTTCGTGTTTCTTTAGGTATAGTAAAGATACTTGGCCACTGAAGTGTTCATTATGGATTGCATAAAGCAGACAGGAAAAGTGACACCGATAGTTTTCCTAGCATGTAAATTTATTTAGGAAGAATCGGAAACAGAAACGGTGGCCTATTGTGTCTCTTACCTAGCGATATTAATTACCAGGATGCACACTATTATAGTACGAGGGACGTTCAGTAAGTAATGCGACACAGTTTTTTTTCTGAAAGCAGGTTGGTTTTAGTCTGGATTCTAATAAACCATATTGTTCTTCACTCTTTCAGCTAAAAAATGTTACTTCTCAACATAATCTGTGTTCAATGCGACGACCTTATGCCACATCACTGGGAGGCCCTGAATGCCCTAATGGTACCGCTCAGCTGGTCGACGCCGGCCGAGTGGTTCTAGGCGCTTCAGTCCGGAACCGCGCGACCCTTACGGTCGCAGATTCGAATTCTGCCTTGGGCATGGATGTGTGTGAAGTCCTTAGGTTAGTTAGGTTTAAGTAGTTCTACGTTCTACGGGACTGATGACCTAAGATGTTCAGTCCCATAGTGCTCAGAACCATTTTTTTCTACTGGTCGACGTCGGAGCCAACGTCTTGGTGCATCACTAACCTCGCCATCATCCATATACTGCTCCCTTCGGTGTGCATTATGCATTGGACTAAACAGATGGAAGATGAAAAGTGCGAGATCGTGTCTGTAGGGTGGATGAGGAAGAGTCCACTGCACTTTCGTGACCTCCTCTCGTGTACATAGACTTTAGTTAGACCTTGTGTTGTCGTAGAGAAGGAGAAGTTCTTTGGCATTTCGTGACGACGAATGCGCTGAAATCTTTTGTCAATTTCCAACATTGTAGGAGTCATAGCTATGTTGGGCCGGGCGGCACATGGGAGATTGGACAGGTTGCGACGATGACTACGCCTCGCCCAACGACTCACCGTGCTTTTGTTCACTGCCAGGTCTCCGTAGACATTCTGCAGGCTCCTATAAATATCTACGATCCTCTTGGTTTTCCTCCAGACGAAACTCAATGACGGCTCTCTGCTGGGAACAAACCTTCGTTACAGACGCCATTTTGAAGACTGTCTGTGGTGCCGCCACCTTTCGGATCTCATGAAACTGTGCAGGCAGAAGCGGGAGTATTCCACGATGTACTACAAGTTCCGCATTTTTCAACCGAAATTGGTCGAGAAAAGAAATACGTGGCATTACTTATTATATACGTACAGAGCGAGGGGGCGCAGTGTTAGCACATGGGATTCCCATTCAGGAGGACGACAGTTCTAACCCGCGTCCGCCATCCAGATTTAGGCTTTCTGTGGTTTCCCTAAATAGTTAAAGGCAAATGCCGGAATGATTCCTCTGAAAGGGCACGACCAATTTCCTTCCCAATCCTTTACACAGTCCGACCTTGTACTTCGCTTGTAATGACCTCGATGTCGACGGGACGTTAAACATTAATCTCCTCCACCTCCTGATTCATACACGTGCCCCATTTTTCCCTCAATAGGCGCTGGACTAGCTTTTAATTTCCACTGCATAAAATATATTAAAACAATTAATATTTCTGCGGCCAAACTCTTTCTTCCTTAACTCATTTGTGCCCTGTAGTATACAGACTGTAAGGTACTCGAATGGAGCATAAAAGTACTTTGATAAAAAAAAGTGGATTTGCCTTCTTTTCCCGCTAGTGCTCTTTATTCGTCTGAAGCTCAGTGAAACCGTGGAAAATATAAATCTGGATGGTTGGTTCACGATTTGAAACCGGCTCCTCCCGAATGCCAGTCCCGTAAATTAACACCGTGCCGTATCGCATTTTGTTCTTGTGCTGTTAACTGATGTTGCCACAATTACATCTACTACTACTTGGTGTTACTGATGTAATTAATTCTTTTGATAATATCATTTCGACTTTTAGCGTTTAGCTCTATTTCTCTCCCACCTTCCTCCCCAGTACTGTTACTTCTCTCTCTCTCTCTCTCTCTCTCTCCCTCCCTCCCTCCCTCCCCCCATTCCCCCCTCCACCCCCCATCCCCCCCTCTTCTTCACCGCCACAGAGGCGAGAGCTCTTCTGTTTCCTGTTAAACACTACACCAGCGGTGAAAGTGTAAGGTATGCAGACATGTCTGTAGGTTGGCGACCTAGTATCGCTTTCAAGGCTGTGCTCTTTGAATAGGCATAACGGGATACATTGTCGATTTCTAAATATATGTCAATACTACGCAAACGGCCTTCTGGTGTATCGCAGGATGTACATTTCGTGTGTCAATATCGTTTCGCCTCTTTCTTGCCCACTTATCGAATGTAGGACAGAGAGAACCACTGCCGTAAACGTCCGTGTGGACTCTCATTTATCATATTTCCCGGCCACTATCATTTTGCAGTATGTATATTGGATGAGGTAATGCGTTTCCTAACTCTTCGTAGATCATACACTCTTGGTATTTTAGCAGTAAAATGCCTGTCTGGTAAACGACTAATCTTTGTACCGTCTGCCACTAAAGCACCTCCGTTGCGCTCTGCGACTTCCTAAACAAACAAGTGCCGGAAATCGCCGGTCTCCTTTGTATCTTCTTTATCTCATCTATTAACCCTACAAGACTGACTCCTAGATTCAAGAACTGATCGACGATTGCTACGTCGTAGATTCGTTACGTCCTTGGAATGAGTTTATCATGTGTATTTACTGCCTTTGCTATCGCTGTTTTTAACAGTTAAACGCTCACATGGTTTATTGTATGACAAAATACAAGAATTCTGCCGTCATTTGACGTAACAATGACACGGTAGCTGACGACAGAAACCAAACCTTGTGTTTCGTGATAAAATAAATAAAATGCGAGTGTATCAATTATAAAGGACGATAGCGAAGGAAATAATCGTTTTAACACGTCTGAGGCAACAGCAAGCCAGACTACAGCTTCAGAAACCACGACAAGCTGTAGAACGTATGGTAGATTCAGAAGTACCAGCACGAAATAAATAATGCAACATTTCACACACAATGGCAAGCAAAATCCAATGAAGACGTCACAAAAAGAGCCGAAACGTGTTTGCGTATTGCAGAATTCTCTGCACTTCCGCGACAAAATTGACGTAATCGGTACAGACCTAAAAATACGTGATCAAACTTTACCTAGTGACCGAATACTTCCATAGCAAGTGCCTTGTGACTTTCTTGATCTGAAAACTGTGATCAGTATAAGCAGGGGGAACCCAATTACCCATTTTCTTTCCAAAAACAACTGTGTAATTTTTTCCCTAAAACTAAATCGCGAAACATAAGACATGAAGAATATATTAAATAGCTCGAAGACTCTTTAAGGGATAGAACCATGTAACCCAGTACCTTATCCTGTACGGCTAGTGTACATCGGAGACAAATGTATCGTCAGGAGTTCCCAGGGAAGTGTGTTGGGACCGATCTTGTTTTCTACATCTACGTTTATATCTGTATCTATACTTCGCAAGCCGCTTAGCACACTGGACTCGCATTCGGGAGGAAGAAGGTTCAGCTCCGCGTTCGCGCATCGTGATTTCAGTTTTCCGTGATTTCCCTAATTTCCCTTCAGGCAAATGCCGTGATGGTTCCTTTGGAAGGAAACGTCCAACTTCCACCCCATCCTTCCCTAATCCGATTGGACCGATGATTCGCTGTTTGGTACCCACCCTCAAATCAACAATAGCAGCAGCAAGTCACCTTAGGGTGCATGGAAGAGTACATTAAGCAGTTCCGTGCACTTTTCATGTTGAAAGTCGCGAATGGTCCGCGGGAACAACGATTGTTGGTAAGCCTCCGTGTGTACTTGAGTATCTATAACACTATCTTCACGGCATTTTCACGATACACGTAGGAGGGAGCAATACACTCCTGGAAATTGAAATAAGAACACCGTGAATTCATTGTCCCAGGAAGGGGAAACTTTATTGACACATTCCTGGGGTCAGATACATCACATGATCACACTGACAGAACCACAGGCACATAGACACAGGCAACAGAGCATGCACAATGTCGGCCTAGTACAGTGTATATCCACCTTTCGCAGCAATGCAGGCTGCTATTCTCCCATGGAGACGATCATAGAGATGCTGGATGTAGTCCTGTGGAACGGCTTGCCATGCCATTTCCACCTGGCGCCTCAGTTGGACCAGCGTTCGTGCTGGACGTGCAGACCGCGTGAGACGACGCTTCGATCTTGCTGGCCAGGGTAGTTGACTTACACCTTCTAGAGCACGTTGGGTGGCACGGGATACATGCGGACGTGCATTGTCCTGTTGGAACAGCAAGTTCCCTTGCCGGTCTAGGAATGGTAGAACGATGGGTTCGATGACGGTTTGGATGACCGTGCACTATTCAGTGTTCCCTCGACGATCACCAGAGGTGTACGGCCAGTGTAGGAGATCGCTCCCCACACCATGATGCCGGGTGTTGGCCCTGTGTGCCTCGGTCGTATGCAGTCCTGATTGTGGCGCTCACCTGCACGGCGCCAAACACGCATACGATCATCATTGGCACCAAGGCAGAAGCGACTCTCATCGCTGAAGACGACACGTCTCCATTCGTCCCTCCATTCACGTCTGTCGCGACACCACTGGAGGCGGGCTGCACGATGTTGGGGCGTGAGCGGAAGACGGCCTAACGGTGTGCGGGACCGTAGCCCAGCTTCATGGAGACGGTTGCGAATGGTCCTCGCCGATACCCCAGGAGCAACAGTGTCCCTAATTTGCTTGGAATTGGCGGTGCGATCCCCTACGGCACTGCGTAGGATCCTACGGTCTTGGCGTGCATCCGTGCGTCGCTGCGGTCCGGTCCCAGGTCGACGGGCACGTGCACCTTCCGCCGACCACTGGCGACAACATCGATGTACTGTGGAGACCTCACGCCCCACGTGTTGAGCAATTCGGCGGTACGTCCACCCGGCCTCCCGCATGCCCATTATACGCCCTCGCTCAAAGTCCGTCAACTGCACATACGGTTCATGTCCACGCTGTCGCGGCATGCTACCAGTGTTAAAGACTGCGATGGAGCTCCGTATGCCACGGCAAACTGGCTGACACTGACGGCGGCGGTGCACAAATGCTGCGCAGCTAGCGCCATTCGACGGCCAACACCGCGGTTGCTGGTATGTCCGCTGTGCCGTGCGTGTGATCATTGCTTGTACAGCCCTCTCGCAGTGTCCGGAGCAAGTATGGTGGGTCTGACACACCGGTGTCAATGTGTTCTTTTTTCCATTTCCAGGAGTGTATATTGGTTGACGGCTCCTCTAGGGCCGCGCGGGATTAGCCGAGCGGTCTCAGGCGCTGCACTCAAGGCCTGTGCGGCTGATCCTCCCTCGGGCCTGGGTGTGTGTGTTTGTCCCTAGGACAATTTATATTACGTAGTGTGTAAGTTTGGGGACTGATGACCTTAGCAGTTGAGTCCCATAAGATTTCACAAACATTTGAACATTTATTTTTGACTCCTCTAGGAGTGTTCACTCTCAGAATTCTACCACTAAACCACACCGCTTTGCAGAACGCCTCTCATTCAGCGTTTGCCACTGCATTTGCCGAGCATCTCCGTGTCACTTTCGTCCTTACTAAATGAATCTGTAACAAAATGCTCTGCTCTTCTTTGGATCTTTCCGATTTCCCTTATCAATCCAGCCTCGAACCGATCCAAGGTTGGCTAGCATTATTCAAGTATTGGTAGAACGACGGTTCTGTAAGCCATCTCCTTTGTAGGTGGACTACATTTCCTAAGGATTCTGAAGGCGAATCGTGATCTGGCATCCTCCTTACATGCGGTTAGTTTTGCGTGGTAGTTCCTCTTAAAATCATTCCTTACGCACACTCCGTGATATTTTGTGGAAGTAGCTGATTCCAATGATTTTACTGGGTGTTGTATCTACGTTTACGCAATACATCACATTTGATTAAATTTCTTTTCAGTTGTCACTCTCTGCACCAAACGTCGATCATCTGCAGGTCTTTTTGAATTTTGCTATTTGAATTTTGCTATTTTATAGCGTTGCTACTTCTGTGTGTGCTCTGGCATCCTATATAGTGTGTTTAAAAAAATCCGGAACTTTGTCCACAAAATTTTTCTACACTTACTTGTCCACAAAATTTTCCTACGCTTACCTTTCACTTGCTGTGCATGGTCTCCTTCGAAATACTCTCCTCTACAATTGATACATCGATCCCAACGCCGTTTCCACTTAAGCAGCCTTGGTACGCGTCTTGCTGGGTCGCGCGAAGCGCCGTCTGCTAATGCGCCGTCTGCTAATTTTCTTTTATCTCGTCTGTCTTTGCAAATCTTCGTCCTTTCAACGGGGCCGGCTGCTGTGGCCGAGCGCTTGTAGGCGCTTCAGTCTGGATCCGCGCGACCGCTACGGTCGCAGGTTCGAATCCTGCCTCGGGCTTGGATGTGTGTGATGTCCTTAGGTTAGTTAGGTGTAAGTAGTTCTAAGTTCTAGGGGACTGATGACCTCAGATGTAAAGTCCCATAGTGCTCAGAACCATTTGACCTTTCAACGCGGTTTTCAACTCTGGGAATAAAGAAAAGTCCTGAGGGGCCAGATCTGAAAAGTACGCAGGATGAGGCAGCACAGTGATTTCAATTTTTTATTTTTTAAAATTTTTTATTTATGTATTTTTTGCAGTAGTCACGCACCAACAGGGATGACTGTGCGGGTGCGTTATAGTGCCGTGGGACGATCTTGTCAAAACCACGATACATTTCAAGATGCTGTGTCAGGATTTCATGACATGATCCGACTGAAATGTTACATTCTTCGGCAATCTCTCGGACAGTCAGTCTTCGATTGGCACGCGCAGTTCCGTTGACATTCCTGACATGAACTTCATCAGTAGATGTCGAAGGGCGTCCTGAACGACGACCATATTTAACTTAACGTCCGGCCATTTTTAAACAGTGTGAACCATTACTAATACCGAGTAAGGCTTATGCACTTGTCATTGCAGGCGTCCTACATCATCTTTTGTGTCTCTGTAAAGGTTTTCTTGAGTTTCACGCAAAATTTAATGCAGACTCTTTGCTTCTCTAACTCCGCGATTTCGAAATTCACAAACTGTACGACACAACGTTCTACGTAATACGCTACTTAACAATTTATAACAGACGTACAACAATGAAACTTTCAGCAGTTACATATTAAACTGAGGAGTCTGCAGGGATGCCAACCGTATTTCGCCCCAACACACCATTGGCGCGGAATTAGGAATATTTTGAAATTTTTTGAACATACCTCGTATTGTGAAAATTAATTGCCCTCCCGTAGGGTACGCCTGAAATTATTTTTACGTCTGACGACATCTCTCCGTTGAGGGTGACTTGCTGTGTTCTGCTTGCTAGAAACATTTCAGTCCAGTCACGTAGTTGGTCTGACATTCCTACGCTCGTATTTTATTCATTAGGCGGCAGTGCGGATCTGTATCGAATGCCTTCCAGAAGCCAAGGAACACGACATCTACATGGGCGCCTGAATCGTCGGCTTTCTCTATATACATAAACGATCTGGCGGATAGGGTGAGCACCTGCTTGCTGATGGCCTGTAGTGGACTGCAAACTAACACCTTTGATTGGCTGTAAGATGATGTGCGATGACTTGGACATAATTTCTGTTTGGTGCGGTGGATAGAAACTTGTTCTAAATTTGCAAAAATGTAAGCTAATGCAGAGGAGTAGGAAAAGCAATCCGGTAACGCTTGAATATAGTATTTCCGGTATACCGTTTGGCGTAGCCATGTCGCTCAATTATCTGTTTGTAAAATTGCAAAGCGTTATCAAAAGGTACGAACTGTTACATTCGGTAGTAATGAGGGCGAATGGTCGACCTCGGTTTATTGGGAGAATTTTAGGAAAGTGTAGCACATACAGAACACTGATGCGTTTCATTATTGAGCGATGTTCGAGTGTTTGGGCTCCCCACCAGAATTAAAGGAAGATGTCGAAGCAATTTAGAGATGTGGTGCTAGATTTCTTACCTGTAGGTTCGATTAACACGTGTGTATTACAGAAATGCTGTGTGAACTTAAATTGGAATCCCTAGAGGGAAGATGACATCTTTTTCGTGCGCACTATTGAGGAAGTTTAAAGAACCGAGATAAGCGACAGACTGCGGAACAATTCTACTGTCGCCAACGCACAATTTCACAAAACTGCGAAGACAAGATAAGAGAAATTAGCGCTCGTAGGAAAGTAAGAGGAGCATTCCGTAAGTAATGCAACACGTTTTTTTCTTGGCCAGTTTCGATTGAGCCGACCGTTGTGGCCGAGCCGTTCTAGATGCTTCAGTCCGGAACCGCGCTGCAGCTACTGCCTAAGGTTCGAATCCTGCCTCGGGCATGGATGTGTGTGATGTCATTAGGTGAGTTAGGTTTAAGTAGTTCTCGGTCTAGGGGACTGATGACATCAGAGCCATTTGAACCATTTGAATTTCGATTGAAAACACGGAATTTTTTGTGGGACATCGTTGGAATATTCCCGCTTCAGCTACTATAGTTTCATGATGTTCCGATTGGTGACGGCGATATACGTAGACTTCACAATGGCGTCTATAATGAAAGTGGGTCCCAAGCGGAGAGCTGTCATTGGGTTTCTTTTAGCGGAAAGCCATATCATCACTGATATTCATAGGCGCTTGCAGAATGGTGAGTCGTTGAGGGAGGCGCAAAACTTTCCGACCATCGCTTACTGGCTGGCCGCACACTGCTGTGACTCCTGCAATGTTGGAACGCGCGGTCACCCTCTTTCGAAGTTGGTCCCAATCAGACACCTCTCTGCACAACTGGATGTCTTTGTTGGTATCGCTGATAAACTCGTCCACCAGTTGGGCTACTCAAAGGTGTGTGCCCAGTGGGTTTCGCGCCACCTAACACAAGACCATAAAGAGCAACGAAGGACCACCTGCGCGGAATTGTTTGCGCGTTGCAAGGCTGATCGGGATAATTTTTGTCGAACATCATCACAAGCGATGAAACATGGGTTCATCATTTCAAATTGGAAACTAAACGGTAATCCGTGGAGTGACGCCAAACTACCAGCCCTGCAAAAAATGTTCAAGACCGAACCCTCAGCCGATAAAGTCATGGCGAAGGTCTTGTGGGACTCTGAAGGGTCATTCCGTGTGATGTTCTCCCTCATCGTGCAAAGATCAAGTATGAAGCATGTTATGCTGCCCTCAGGCAACTGAAGAAACGGCTTCAGCGTGTTCGTCGCCACAAAAAAAAAGAAACTTCTCCTTCCCCATGATAACGCAAGATCCCAGACAAGTCTGCGCATCCAAGAGGAGTTCACAAAACCCTGTTTTGCCCGGTGGAGTATGCAGTCCGCGGGAAAGAGTACATAGATGATGTGGAGGTTATTGGTGCAGAAATACATTAGATCCAACATCGACCAGTTGAATGGTTCAAATGGCTCTGAGCACTATGGGACTTAACTTCTGAGGTCATCAGTCCCTTAGTCTTAGAACTACTTAAACCTAACTAACCTAAGGACATCACACACATCTATGCCCGAGGCTGGATTCGAACCTGCGACCGTAGCAGCAGCGCAGTGAAGCGCCTAGAACCGCTTGTCCAGAACGGCCGGCTTGACCAGTAGAGTGGTAGCGTGCGGGCATACAGGCCTTCCTAATAAGGTGGCGTAAGGTCGTCGAATTGATAGGAGATTATGTTGAAAAATAGGGTTTTGTAGCCAAAAGAGTTAGGAATAATATGGTGATTTAGAAGCCAAAATAAAAGGATTAGCAAAGTGATTTCGCTTTAGTACATTGGCCCCAGACAAGTGGTTCGCCAAATTGGTGTACGCCAAAGTACGATTATGTGTATCCTGCGTGACAGGCGCTAGTATCCCAATCACCGGCAACGAGTGCAAGGATTACCAGTAGTGGACTTCTCTCTACGGGGAGGATTTAGCCGATGGTTTTTGCACCAGACCATCACTGTAATGTGATTTCTATCATCAGTCGTCTTTATTCACCAAGCAACCTTAACTACACAAAATGTTCCAATGGCTCTAAGCACTATGGGACTTAACATCTGAGGTCATCCGTCCCCTAGACGTAGAACTACTTAAACGTAACTAACCTAAGGACCTCACACATATCCATGCCCGAGGCATGATTCGAACCTGCGACCGTAGCAGCAGCTGAAGCGCCTAGAACAAAGGCCGGCCCTTAACTACAGCTGGCATCATCAATCTGCATAATCGTCACCTCTGGGTTACAGACAGTTTTCCGGGAGTGGTTAAGGCGCCTCATCAGTATCGGTTCAAGGATTCTTGGCGACCACATGATTGGACCGGTTATTATACCACAACGCCTCGACGGAGGAACGTACCTGGACTGCGGTGTACTCTGTCAGGGCTGCTTGAGAATGTGCCTTTGGCAGTATGACAGGTTATGTGGTTTCTGGATGACGGAGCACGACCCCACTTCTGCATTACAGTTCGCCAATACCTCAACAACATCTTTCCCCGACTTTGAATAGGACGCGGAGGCCCTGCAGCATGGACTGCTAAATCACTGGACTGAAACCCCCGGCTTTTTATCTTTGGAGGCATCTGGAAAGCGTTGGGTATGATGAACTATTTCCTGATGGGCAGATCCTTCAGTAACGTCTTCACGAAGCTGTGACGCTATTCGGAGAGAGACAGGAACGTGCGAAAGAGTGCCGTAATTCATGATGCGACATGTGAACGCATGCATTTTTATCCCATGGAGCCTACTGGTAACATCTATTCTGACGTGGATGGGACACAGCTCCGTACTGTGTTCCGGGACGATTTGTTGTCATTGCACGCACACTGTTCATTTCCGGACACATGTTCCTAGGACGTTTTTCCAGTCCGGAATTCGTCCCTGAAATTTGTCGTTTTCATTAATGAATGACTAACAGTGGTACAAGGTACCCTCCACCATGCACTATATAGTAGGTTGCCCATTATGTGTGTATATATGTATATCCAAAGTATCGTCGATGTTGCCATTCGAGACTAAGCACACGCTGAACACGGGGTATCAGCCTTGATCGTTTCAGAGGCAGTATCTTGCTGTTCGCTTACATCGATTAAATGTGATCACTGGGAACGTAGATCGATTTGGCCCAACGACGTTTTGACCCACACACTTCCCGTATGCGATTCCAGTTTCTTACATACTGTCCTGCCCCACCCGGTATGTGTACAGGAGTACAGAAATGAAGCTTTAGTTATAGAACGGGCAGTCAGTCTAGCTGGCACCTATTTTGTGCAATAGCGGTAGAGACGAAGTGTGGCAACTTGTCTGGAAAATCGAAAATTCTCAGGGAGATAGAATTTACTTGAAAATTAAGGGAAATTTCAGGGATTCCTGAATGACTGAGAGAATAATGAGAGGTAGTATGAGGAACTGAACTGTGCGTTCACAGAAAGAAATGTTTTGAGTAATTTTATTACCAATTACTCTGAAATTCTTCAGTATTGCCCGTGGGTTCTCGGACTACAGACCCATTTCCAGTTGCAGTTGTGAGTGTGGCAGGGTATTCTTTCGTAATTGTATAATAAATACAAATACGGTTCAGTATTGTAACACGCATATCTTGTGGATGAGCACTGAATTTTCAGATTTCGTCCGTTTTTCCAGTTCCGTCGTAAAATAGTACTTTGCCGATATTGTCGTAGCATTATACTTCATGTTAACAATGAGAAAAGTGTAAAGAGAGTACGGTTTGAAATACGATGCGTGGTTGATATCAAAGTCCATTGATATTGACGTCCAGGAATAATAGTTTGTTGCTCGTATAACTAAGGTTATGGCACACTGACACGGCACGGTACGGTAACTAAGGAATTTCGGGGGCGTCAAGAGCTTATGCCTCACAGACTTTTTGATGAAACTGTAAATCCTTGGTGAACTTGAAATAATTGCTAATATGTAAGGTGGGAACGGTTCGCGAAAATTTGGCATTTCAACTTGGAAAAACCTGGAAATCACAGGGAAATCATTTAATGAAAGAGAGTAAATCACGAAATTGCTAGCTAGAACTGCATCATCGCACTTGAGAAGAATAATCCGCCGCGCAGTTTCACAGACGCCTCCAGCGAGTGCTGTACGGCGCAAAGCGCGGAAGTGCTTTTGTTCTGTGCTTCGTATTTTCTCCCCTGTGGCGGCGGATTACGTGCTGCTGTAACCTTGGCGTGACCGTGGGACGATGTCGGATGTCGGACTGGGCAGATAGACAGCCAGCTACCGGAGTGACCTCATCACTGGACAAGTCCTACGCGTCCGTACCGCCGCTCTTATTCCGATTAACCAAAAGCGCA
The DNA here is from genome assembly GCF_023897955.1 of Schistocerca gregaria. Lineage (NCBI taxonomy): Eukaryota > Metazoa > Arthropoda > Insecta > Orthoptera > Acrididae > Schistocerca > Schistocerca gregaria. Next base: position 221,541,610 of record NC_064925.1, on the reverse strand, counting down.
ACATGTATCTGCCCCCATCCTTTCTTGCTGTTTTGCTCTCAACAATAGCAGGTTATAACTGCAAGCCGTTGGTGCATACTTTGTTTATTGAGCTTTCAGTGATGAAGCACAAGGATGTGAAATATTTAGTAGTTACTCGACCTTTACTGTTTGTCAGAATTTATCAACAGCATTAATAGCTACCGCTATCAGCGCACACTACAGAGCTGGAAAATCGATATATTCATCTGTGACCCCAGAATGGAAAAATGAAATTCAGGACTTGAAGAAGTCACAATTCTTCACTAACTTGGCTCATCGGTAACGAAGTCGAACCAAGTGTAGTTTCGATCACTACCGACCTTCTAGCCTACGGCGTTTTATACAGTAAACAGTGTGCTATTGGTTATTTCTCGAGATTAGTGACAGTGAACAACAAAATATAGCGAATCATACTGATGAAGAAGGAGAATGCGTCGTAAGACGACAGTGTTTAGTGACTTTGTCCTGTCAACGACTGCCCGGGCCGTCAAACCAACGCTCCCTAAGATTTGTTAAACTTTCTCCCCAGGCAGTGCGTGGTACGTGTTGAGTCCAAAAGAAAGTCTTCGGTAAAATCTATGCATATCTAAGTTATCTTTGTACATCGTCATGTTAACCTGACGATTAGGTAATATCCAGAAACATGCTGGAGGAACGTAATAACTGAAGAAGAAGAAAGTATTATGACTGCCAGCGGTTTCTGTAAAACCTTCTCATTGTATTAAATGTTTTGACTCGCGTTACACATGCTTTTAAAACATAAGGACGCCATTCAAAACAATTGTTAGCTTCTTTCTTCGCTGACCCTCTACCCAAATTAGTTAAACCGCCTGCTCTCTTCAGTGCTGTGATCCATTCGTGCCCTAATAATATTGTTCTAATTCTCGATTTGTGTACCTGTGGTTCAGTAGCTGTTGTATAAGTAGTTTATTAGAACTGGAACTGTGTCCGTAACTACTGAAAGCGTTTCGCTACAATACACTTCACCTTTCATTCACTTAAATCACGCCCATGCTACGTTTTCCTCATCCGTTTCTTGCTTACAATTTGGATATGATGATAGCACGGCCGCTTCACCAGAATATCGTGCTTTTCTCTCTGCTGTTGTACATAAAAAGTAAAATAAATTGGCAGATTAAAAATGGCGAACATTCAAATACAACAAGGCAATATTTTTCAGACGGTTAGTAAACAGTTGCAGCCGCGGGGTGGAAGGGAGCAACCGGGAAAGGCTGTTTTCGCGCTCCCCGCCTTAGCTGTCGCAGACATTCTTCTCGGCTCTCAACTATTTTTGCAGATGCCGGGAGTCATCAAAATATACCTTGATGCAAGCATTCTTCGTGGTGATAAAGGGCCTGCACATGTTCAATATTTGTCAGCGCTAGTTTTACAAACCTTCAGTATATTGGAGCGATCCTCTAACCATCTGTAATATCGTCAGTTGGCAACGCGATTTTATAAGGTTAAGATATCGAACACCCAAAAGAAAGCATGTGTTACAATTAAATTAGCAGCAGCCTAAAAGAAAACGAGTAAAAAAAGGAAATGGGTCCGAAAAGACTTGGGAAAACAAGGAGCGACATAGCGCATGTTAATTTACCGGCTCAAATCGGAGTCACGGACCCGAAAGAGTTATGAATCTATTTTCCGATGAGTCTTGCATGGTACAGCAAATTACACTCATGGAAATGGAAAAAAGAACACATTGACACCGGTGTGTCAGACCCACCATACTTGCTCCGGACACTGCGAGAGGGCTGTACAAGCAATGATCACACGCACGGCACAGCGGACACACCAGGAACCGCGGTGTTGGCCGTCGAATGGCGCTAGCTGCGCAGCATTTGTGCACCGCCGCCGTCAGCCAGTTTGCCGTGGCATACGGAGCTCCATCGCAGTCTTTAACACTGGTAGCATGCCGCGACAGCGTGGACGTGAACCGTATGTGCAGTTGACGGACTTTGAGCGAGGGCGTATAATGGGCATGCGGGAGGCCGGGTGGACGTACCGCCGAATTGCTCAACAGTACATCGATGTTGTCGCCAGTGGTCGGCGGAAGGTGCACGTGCCCGTCGACCTGGGACCGGACCGCAGCGACGCACGGATGCACGCCAAGACCGTAGGATCCTACGCAGTGCCGTAGGGGACCGCACCGCCACTTCCCAGCAAATTAGGGACACTGTTGCTCCTGGTGTATCGGCGAGGACCATTCGCAACCGTCTCCATGAAGCTGGGCTACGGTCCCGCACACCGTTAGGCCGTCTTCCGCTCACGCCCCAACATCGTGCAGCCCGCCTCCATTGGTGTCGCGACAGGCGTGAATGGAGGGACGAATGGAGACGTGTCGTCTTCAGCGATGAGAGTCGCTTCTGCGTTGGTGCCAATGATGGTCGTATGCGTGTTTGGCGCCGTGCAGGTGAGCGCCACAATCAGGACTGCATACGACCGAGGCACACAGGGCCAACACCCGGCATCATGGTGTGCGGAGCGATCTCCTACACTGGCCGTACACCTCTGGTGATCGTCGAGAGGACATTGAATAGTGCACGGTACATCCAAACCGTCATCGGACCCATCGTTCTACCATTCCTAGACCGGCAAGGGAACTTGCTGTTCCAACAGGACAATGCACGTCCGCATGTATCCCGTGCCACCCAACATGCTCTAGAAGGTGTAAGTCAACTACCCTGGCCAGCAAGATCTCCGGATCTGTCCCCCATTGAGCATGTTTGGGACTGGATGAAGCGTCGTCTCACGCGGTCTGCACGTCCAGCACGAACGCTGGTCCAACTGAGGTGCCAGGTGGAAATGGCATGGCAAGGCGTTCCACAGGACTACATCCAGCATCTCTACGATCGTCTCCATGGGAGAATAGCAGCCTGCATTGCTGCGAAAGTTGGATATACACTGTACTAGTGCCTACATTGTGCATGCTCTGTTGCCTGTGTCTATGTGCCTGTGGTTCTGTCAGTGTGATCATGTGATGTATCTGACCCCAGGAATGTGTCAATAAAGTTTCCCCTTCCTGGGACAATGAATTCACGGTGTTCTTATGTCAATTTCCAGGAGTTTATTAATGTAGCTAAGAGATAAAACAGACATACGAAATAGTTTCATGAGAGAGACTATCGCAGTCTACGTCTCTAACAGTTGGGAACACAACAGAATTGTCATGGACGCCTGTGAGGCAATATTTACATCCTGTGAGCTAGTGTAAAACGAAGTGTAGCTACATACTGTGTTTATTTGTGTACATAGCTTCGTAATGCATGTTATAAGAAGCAATCAGATGTGAATACCACAAGGCAGTGCATTCACTAGCACTGCATCTAACTACTCTTGGTCCGCAACATGATGTTTTTGTAACACCTCCATCTGAAGATGAGTCTGCAGTGGCCAGATAACATGTTCATGACTGAATAAATCGTAAAAAAGCGTCTGATTGCATATTTAACACCAGATAAACGCCAAATCAAATCACAGTCGCAGTTCGTCATCCACAATGGATTTACTAAAATTATATCTGCCCTGGAAAGATATATTCAGGTGGTTTATGCAAAACATTTTTTTACGTTTTGTGATGATTTGGTGTAAATGACCTGCATGTCGCAGACCTTGCTACCTCCCATCAGAAAAAATATGTATAAAATTATACACGTAATTATAACATTCACATTTAGTGTAGCTTCCCAACAGATAAATTCCGTAACCTACCAATAATAAAATGTGACTAATCTCTCAATAAAATTGTGGCTCGCATATAACCTTTCAATTATTAATTGACTGTGAACCTAAACTTGTAAATCTGGACGTCAGCAATGCTGCGTCATGGCCCTGAAAATTCATTCTGAATAAGTTGAAAAATCTTACCTCAATGAAGTCGCCGGGTAACGCCTATATATCTGCTCCTGTAAGAATTTTTTCTGGCACAGCCCAGTGCAATGCTGGCTACTAGATTTGTTATGTATACAAAGAAACAACTGATTCTTCTTTACGATAATAGGGATGACCATGGATTGGAGAAATTGGTAAATTCTTTAATTTCAGATGAATGATTGTCAAAAAGTTAATTTTATAAGAAAGATTGTTATTAAAAGATTTTTAAAAACATTTGCATGGGACTTGATATGACAATAGTACAAATTTAGTTGTAACAAATTAGATACGCGCGCGGCTGCATTTACCTTATACTACATCGCTCAGGCACTACCGCCCCAACCGACCGATTGCGAGCTACCACCACTGCTGCCGACACTGTTCTTCACTGTTCTTACTGCAGCAGACACTGCCCTCCGGTTGGTTTGGGTTGTTTCGGGGAAGGAGACCAGACAGCGAGGTCATCGGTCTCATCAGATTAGGGAAGGAACTCGACCGTGCCCTTTGAAGGGAACCATCCCGGCATTTACCTGGAGCGACTTAGGGAAATCGCGGAAAACCTAAATCAGGATGGCCGGACGCGGGATTGAACCGCCGTCCTCCCGAACGGGAGTCCAGTGGGCTAACCACTGCGCCGCCTCGCTCGGTTTCAAATGTGTGTGAAATCTTATGGGACTTAACTGCTAAGGTCATCAGTCCCTAAGCTTACACACTACTTAACCTAAATTATACTAAGGACAAACACACAAACCCACGCCCGTGCCGAGGGAGGACTGGGAACCTCTGCCGGGACATGCCGCACAGTCCATGACTGCAGCGCCATAGACCGCTCGGCTAATCCCGCGCTGTTCTCTGGTCTGCGATTCTATAGTTGTTGTGGTCTTCAGTCCTGAGACAGGGACCTCTGCTGTTCCTAATCTGTATAAATGACCTGGGTGACAATCTGAGCAGTTCTCTTAGGTTGTTCGCAGATGACTCTGTAATTTACCGTCTAGTAAGGTCATCCGAAGACCAGTATCAGTTGCAAAGCGATTTAGAAAAGATTGCTGTACGGTGTGTCAGGTGGCAGTTGACGCCAAATAACGAAAAGTGTGAGGTGATCCACATGAGTTCCAAAAGAAATCTTTTGGAATTCGATTACTCGTTAAATAGTACAATTCTCAAGGCTGTCAATTCAACTAAGTACCTGGGTGTTAAAATTACGAACAATTTCAGTTGGAAAGACCACATAGGGGGAACGAGAGCCAAAGGTTGCGTTTTATTGACAGGACACTTAGAAGATGCAACAAGTCCACTAAAGAGACAGCTTACACTACACTCGTTCGTCCTCTGTTAGAATATAACTGCGCGGTGTTGAATCCTTACCAGGTGGGATTGACGGGCGACATCGAAAGGGTGCAAAAAAGGGCATCTCGTTTTGTATTATCACATAATAGGGGAGAGAGTGTGGCAGATACGATACGCGAGTTGGGATGGAAGTCATTAAAGCAAAGACGTTTTTCGTCGCGCCGAGATCTATTTACGAAATTTCAGTCACCAACTTTCTCTTCCGAATGCGAAAATATTTTGTTGATCCCAACCTACATAGGTAGGAATGATCATCAAAATAAAATAAGAGAAATCAGAGCTCGAACAGAAACGCTTAGGAGTGGAATGGTAGAGAGATAGTATGATTGTGGTTCGATGAACCCTCTGCCAAGCACTTAAATGTGAATTGCAGAGTAGTCATGTAGATGTAGACAGTACGACAGTCCGCGCCGTCAGACGGTCGGTACATTAACGGTGTGTCTGTATTATTGAGGGCCCCTTAACAGATATCGTAGGACGCTGCCGAGCTGCAGGACGGCTACGTGCCCTCTTCTGACTCCCCCAGCGCGACTCGGCGATCTTCAGGACCCTCGTACGGCGCGTGCTTCAGTACGGGACGGTTGTTTGGGGGAACTTGGGGCTGAAACGCACGCATATCGTCCGGAGAATACACAGGACAGTTTTCTCTGACTCGCTCTGCACCTCCAGTTGAACTGGCTGTACACTTTGGTGCGTGCACACCGCACCGGTGATGCCGTTGAATCAGCTAGCGCAGAGTTTTTCTGCTCGAGTACACGCGTGCCAAGAGTCGTAAAGATACGCGCACCAAGGTCGAAAATGTACTGCCGTGGTAGCCCAGACGTCCGGTACAGCTGCGTGACTAAGAACAGGCGGGCTCCCAGTAATAATAAATTTCCCATCGACACGCAGATTAGTGTGCCTATCCATCGCCGTTTGCATGTTCCGACAGGTCTACGGATTCCTTTTTAAGTTGGGGCTGCGGGGAACGACATGAGCGACGATTCTAAAGCAGCGGCGAAAAGTGTAAACATAATTCCCACAGCAGAGTTTATACTATGACGTTGCTCTAAGCCACGCACAGTAGTTGAGCATCGATGGGGACGTTGTAATCCTTGCATGAGTCTTCGCTTAAATTCGTGTGCGAATGTCACATTTTTTTGTTGGTAAAATTACTTGCGAAGCCCACACTGTAGGGCGAGGAAGATTTGCTTTTGACGAATTTTGGAGTGAAGTGCCAAGCTGAAAACAACACATATAAGAAGAAGTTTATTTTCACATTAATAATTGTGCTAACTAACATTGGACTCCGACAAATATAATTTTTGAAGAGATCGCGAAATTTTGCAACTCTTCAATTTGGTCTGTTGGCGGAAGCGTGCGTAGGTGCACATTCATTGGTTTTAAAATCGGTTTCCCTGTTAGATAATGTTCAAGACCATCTCTGTCAATTATTAAATTGTGAACTAAGCAAATGCATTCAAGAATACAGTCGGCTTTTGTGTGTATGTGACCAGTATTTTCTGTTTAGAATACATTATACCAGAAGGACGTTCATCTGTTCTTCGTCATAACCTGGTTTTGAAGTTTTGTTTGATAACATCTGAGGCCTTTCGTTAGGTTTTAACGCTGTAAGTAAAAGTGTGTAAGATTCGTAAGTAAAAGTGTGTAAGCTTCATTGCCGAAAAGAATAAAGGATATTATTGTATTACAGTTTGACAATCCATTGGCATCTGGAATTCTGGTTCCTCCGTTTGTCAAATGCAGAAAGAAAGGTGATGACCTGATAGTTCCAACAACGGTTGGTTTTTCGTAACCACCGATATTATTGGTTTGTTCAGTCTCGAGCTTTTTGCAGACAAATAGTATTTTTGACTAGACGCGTTACGCTTTTATTTATAAACTGTCTTCTGTGATCATTCTGAAGATATTAATGCATAACATGTCTTTGCATTTTGGTATTTATAGATTGAAAACAGCGTTTACTTATACAGCTTTTGCCTCATTTTTACACATGCTGCAGACTAAGTGCTTTTTGCAGGATGACCAAAGAAGATGCTTTACGCAAATCTATTTGGTAAAAAAAAAAAAAAAACTCTTAATACAGAGAAGCCAATAATAATTCATTATAGCAGCTGGTCCAGTAGAAGGAAGGAAGTGCAAGCCGACCGCGGTGGCCGAGCGATTCTAGGCGCTTCAGTTTGGAGCCGCGCGGCCGCTACGGTCGCAGATTCGAATCTTGCCTCGGACATGGATGTGTGTGATGTCGTTAGCTTAGTTTGGTTTAAGTAGTTCTAAGTTCTATGGGACTGATGACCTCATAAGTTGAGTCCAATGGTGCTTAGAGCCACTTGAACCATTTTTGAACGAAGTGCAAACGAACATACCATCTAAAAATCTTTGTAACACTGTAGAACATTTGTAGTTTTTCAAAATCAAGGAAGAATTAGCAGGACAGATAATTTGAATGCGTTTTTCGTCTCTACATTTCCAAAGCAGTTACGAAAATTCCAAATAATGTGACAGACATCCGTTATTTTTCTGGAATCATCAGCAGTTTTCCTTTGTGGCAATTTGACAGTCTGTTCTTATAATTTTAGTTATTTGAGTTACGATTTTCGCAATAGTTGCAACTCCACCACGAAAAGAAGTTCGTTAGTGTTCTAAATGAGCAGCAAGTAGATAGCAAAACAAATTCATTTCTTATTTTGTCGTGTTTCATAGTTATGCACTGTTGTTTTCAAAAGAAGTATTGTTATGGCATGTCCGTAAACAGATTAGCGAGCAGCGCTTGTTGTGGTGGAAGTGGCCGTACGGGATTACTGTTGCCCGGCCAGCAGTGCAAGCAATGTGCGGCAATGAACGTAGATGCTGTTCGTGTACTTTTCTTACATTAGTTTTATTAGTAACTAATATAGGTATTCCATATAGTATTAATCTTTCGTAAAAAATAATTACACGCCTCCCGTGTGTCTCTGGGCACTGCGTCGCCATTAATTCAATGGGCGCTCTGTAAAGGCTGGGCATAACTTTGTGAAACAGCATGTTGTTGCTTGTTGTGACGTAGTGGGTTAGAGACAGCGGGGACTTGCCTGCTCGCTCGTTAGTTTACAGACAGACGAAAATTACACGTCGTCTTGTTTTTCAGCAACTGCAGCATGAAGAAAATGGAAAATCTTCCGTAATAAATTTAGAATTCCCCTGGCCTCCTTTCCAAAACCAAAACAAATACACTGCTCAACACTCAACCCCACGCTGTCACCGAAGCCCCGCCATGCACGCCTCACACAAACTGAGATACACGCTTCGTTTGAGTCGTGGCCTTCTCAGATGCTCGTATCACAGCTTCAACATAACGAACCGTTAGGACCACCACAGATGTCGCGTTGTCACAGTCGTGATTTACGAGGTGCAAGACCAAGTTACCGGTAGGACAATAATTTCTCTGGGACCAAACGTATGAGGGTCTTCTTCTCCCCCCCCCCCCCCCCCCCCCCCTTACCCCCTCTCTAAGTTCCGATCGGACAGCATGAACTCCACTCAAGTGGCAGGCGGGCTGTGCGCATGCGCACAGTAGGCGACTGCTCATATGAGATTCGTCCGGCAAATTTCCACGACTGCCCGGTTAACCTAAACCACGTAACTTGAGTCTGTTGTCGGATACAAGTGGACTCTGCCAGCGTAGAAAGAGCGAGTACACGAGTTCGCAAGCACGACAGTGGACCCGGCAGCATTGCCGCTACGTAAGCAACCGTTGTGCGTGACGATTACCATACACTGGCTGCTGCACGTGGCTGCGCTCGCGCATCAGTAGTTTTGTTGTGACGAGTGATGGTGAGTAAGTAAGCTACTGTACATGCAATAACATCAGCTGCGCTTACGTGTCTGCCTAGTCGGATAAGCATAGCTCTCTCCCTAAACACGGTGCAGATTGTGGAACCATTGTATTCATTACTTTGACTCGTATCGCGTAGCACATATCAACCATTAGCAGCATCTTCACAAAAATTTCGTCGAAATCGGTTCAGCGTGTTAGTAATATAAATTATAAATTTAAACGCCATGCATGATGCGGCACTTTTTCATGCATCTCAGGGTTTATGACACCATACATTCTGAACTGCTTGTCGTACAGTGACGTAATTTTGCACGTACATTTAGAGGTGTATGTGAACACTGTCTCCAAAGTGTATCGTGGATACAGTAGGTATCAAATAAGAAATAAAAACGTGTGACAGTTTTACTGCATGAAGAGCGAAATTGTAGTATGTGACAAACCCGGTTCAAATGGCTCTGAGCACTATGGGACTTAACATCTGTGGTCATCAGTCCCCTAGAACTTAGAACTACTTAAACCTAACTAATCTAAGGACATCACACACACCCATGCCCGAGGCAGGATTCGAACTTGCGACCCTAACGGTCACGCGGTTCCAGACGGAAGCGCGTAGAACCGCACGGCCACACCGGCCGGGTAACCCTTTTCCTTTCATTATTTTTTGGAGATTGTAAGCGAGAAAAAGTGTTGTAAGTGGTTAAAGTTATGTGTAAAGTTTGTTGCAAATCACTGAGTGCTCCCATTCTCAAATACTGGATGAATAAAATATGGGTATTCGCCCGTTGTGGCCTACACTTCCATTTGATCCCCACCCCTTTGGTACGTATGTGAGTCTTAGTCTCACAGCGATTCGTCCAGACAGTAAGTGGCATGGAATTAGATTTTCACTGTGCAGCGGAGTGTGCGCTGATATGAAACTTTCCTGTCAGATTAAAACTTTGTGCCGGGCCGACACTCGAACTCGGGACCAGAGCCTTTCGCGGGCAAGTGCTCTACCATCTGAGCTACCTAAGCACGCCTCGCGCCCCATCCTCACAGCTTTACTTCCGCCTTTAGAACACTTGCCCGCGCAAGGCAAAGGTCCCGAATTCGAGTCTCGGTCCGGCACACAGTTTTAATCTGCCAGGAAAGTTTCAGTAAGGGACGTGTGTGCAAAGTTTGGTTGAAAGCTGTCGATTGGTTTCGGAGGAGATATGGAAAACACATACTTACACTTTTATAGTATGTGTGGGTATCTTTTGTTTCCGTGATCCGATTTCGATATACGATGCCCAAATCAGTAGTCAAGTTACCTGCGAGAATCCCATGAAAAGTCGTCTAGTAGTTTCGGAGAACAACGTGTTCAGACTGACAGACACGACGGTTATATATATATAAAGACTGTTGTAAATTTATTTTAATGTTTAGGCCCTACTCAGCCTCAAAAAGATTCAAATGGCTCTGAGCACTAGGGGACTCAACTTCTGAGGTCATCAGTCCCCTAGAACTTAGAACTATTTAAACCTAACTAGCCTAAGGACATCACACACATCCATGCCCGAGGCAGGATTCGAATCTGCGACCGTAGCAGTCTCGCGGTTCCAGACTGCAGCGCTTAGAACCGCTCGGACACAGTGGCGGGCTACTCAGCCTCGTTAGAGGCGATGTGCTGATCCCGACAGTCGGTCACGTAAAGCCACGATTAACCTTACAGGAGGGCACGCTCAGTAAGCGAGAACTAGTCGAAGAGTAAGAAGCAACCGCAAGCCATACCGTTCTCAGACCCGTCATACACGCGGAACTGTGGCGGGCAGGAAGGAAGCCGTTATAGCACTGACGTAACAGCGACGCCTTGATTTGTAATGTATGCAACGTGCAACATTAGAGTCGTACTTCCTCCGTTTCTGCTCTGCCGCATCACACGCTCTGTCACTGTCGATTTCAAGACACCGTTCTGTGCTGAGCCGCAGTCACATAAACGTGGCCACTTAACATTGACTGATTTTCCAGCCAAGTGCAAATTGTGAAGCATCGTTTGTTTCTAGCAAGCAGAAGGGAATAGTGAAACAGGAATTCAGCGAAGAATGAACCGAGTGTATGGAGAAAACTTTAAGAGTGACAGCGATGTCCGTGCATGAGTCCCGGAATTGTTCGGATCGATGTCAGCGCCTGTACTCACAGTGCTGGTGCAATCCAACGGCTCTTTGATCAGTTTCACTGTGACATTTTCTATCACCCGCCATACAGCCTCGACTTAGCGCCAAGTGACTTCCATTCATAACTGGCTAGGAGGGCAGTGCACACCCAGGCTAACGAGGAGCCGTACAACATCAAGACTCATTTGTATTCGGTGGGGCAGCATTTTATGAAGAGGGTATTGGAAAGTTTGCTGACAGGTACGACAAATGCTTCAATCGTTGTGGTTATTATGTCGAAAAGTAACCACAGGTGTACGAAACTTTTAGTAATAAAATATTTTATTTATACAGGGTGTGCCGGCCGGGGTGGCCGAGCGGTTCTAGGCGCTGAAGTCTGGAACCGTGCGACTGCTACGGTCGCAGGTTCGAATCCTGCCTCGGGCATGGATGTGTGTGATGTCCTTAGGTTAGTTAGATTTAAGTAGTTCTAAGTTTTAGGGGACTGATGACCTCACCTGTTAAGTCCCATAGTGCTCAGAGCCATTTGAACCATTTTATACAGGGTGTAAACAGTAAAGCTTCTAATTTACACAGACGGTACATCTCAGTGGTTTACAAAAAAGTCTAATGAAATACGGTTATATCATGTTCTTTACTTTTGTATTCCTAAAAAAAAACAGATTTTTAGGATTGATACTAGACGCATTTCCGTTTACATCATCAACTAACGGTACATGAACTTTCTTGTGCATTACCGACATCGACGCGGCAGTCAGAAAAAGGTAACGAACCAGAGTAACGTAAATATTGGACGCCTACAACGACGCTGCACGGCGGGCAGGTCCTACAGAAACAAGCAATATAAACAGTCATTGGGTTGTCGAGAACGTTTAATTCATTTTGCTTAATCGATAAATAAGATAGAAAAATGGTTCAAATGGCTCTGAGCACTATGGGTCTTAACTTCTGAGGTCATCAGTACCTTAGAACTACTTTAACCTCACTAATCTAAGGACATCACACACATCCATGCCCGAGGCAGGATTCTAGCCTGCGACCGCAGCGGTCGCGTGGTTACAGACTGTAGCGCCTAGAACCGCTCGGCCACTACAGCCGGCAATAAGATATAAATAGACGTTTTCTCTTTTAGAGCATTACCATAACGAAGGTAATGGTAGTAAAGAAGACCTAATATCAAATAAAATGTCTTTCCTGTAGTACAAAATCAACCAGTTGCCAAGGAATTCTTTGTGCCTTAATTACAATCGACTCCTTCCTCTTTTTATAACAATACCCTAAAGAATGTTAATTTTTGCACAGCAGTACCATAACGAAAATGAAAGCTACCTTAGTTTCATTCCTCCTACACCAGTACTGTAATGTGTTCAAAACGCCCACCATTCGATTCGACGCATGCTTCATTACGGCGAATGCAGTTCCGTCGCAATCGTTCACACACATGCACATTTGCGTTCATGGTATTGCCAGCATCGAAGATCCTCTGCGTATGTTCGTCTATATTATTCACTTGCTGAGCCTAACTAAATTCCTTCGTATGGCGTAGAAGTAAAAATCCAATGGGTTTAAATCAGAACAGCGTGCTGGTCATCGAGGAGAACCAAAACGTCATATCCATCGTCCTAGAAATTGTGTATTCAAATATTTTCGTACTATGTGATCAATGGGGGGTTGACCTCTATAGTGGGGGAACTACGGCTAATGGAATATGTTCTAATAAAGTTGGTAGCAATGTTTCCTCTAGAAAGGTTCGACAATTGTTACCAGTCAATCGTGCAGATGGAACCTAAGGCCTAATAATGTAATCATCGACTACACCCGCCCATACATTTACGGAAAAGCGGCGCCGAAAATGTGTTGCTACTACTTGGCGCGGGTTGTGTATACTCCACGGGTGCATGTTATGGAAATTAGTTTTTCCGTCGCGAGTCAAACACGCTTCATTTGTGACGAGTATTTTTTTACAAAATCATGCTGCGCAGGTTGCAACAAAAACCACACTGAGAATTCTCATTCCGGAGGGAAATCTTGCGCTTCCAACGCGTGTACGCGTTCAATGTGGTAAGGCCGCAGACGCTCCTCTTTCAAAGTGCGATAACGACAGCGTGGGATACATCCACTTGGCGTGTAATGCTTCTACTACTCTGACAGTGAATAGGATCTTCGTCGATGCGGTGCAGGGTTTGTTCCTTAGCTTCAAAGGTACATTGATCGCGTTGTGGTCCTCTGTCTTCTGCGTGGGGCAGTAAAGAGACTATATCTCTCAATTTTTCTAAATTAAATAGGTATTTCTAAGTTGTATTCTGTTATGATTCATGTAACAATAAAATGAAAGCATATCAAAACAGGCAGTACATTTTGCATACAGAGTTCATTGTAAAAAGGTAAAGATAACTAGTGTGCTAAGTTGCAAAATAATCGAGTATAGGGCGATACAAAGCTATGGTGAAAATCAACGAATGTCGGTCGTGCAGGAAGTCTTCGTTGTGGGAAGCGTTCTCGATAAATTCGTACAGCCGCCCTCGCAACTACTTCTGCCTCAGCATAAATTAAATGAATATCGCATAGTTCAGCGTTAGTAGATTTCCCTTCCATCCTAACGTTTAACAGAGTTGCAGTAATGTCCGCTTAGGTAAATCGACGGCTGACGATGATCGGCGTATTACAGTGACTCAGCCACGTAGGCCGTAGTTGCCTATGTGTTTACGACTGACGCTCGCGATATCAGTACCCGTAGCGGTAAATGACACGAACCGATTGCTTACATAAGCTCACCTGTGTTGTTGGGGGAAGGGACCGTAGCAGGCAGGCAGCAGGCAGCGTGTTTTGCTCCTGTGTAATGAATTCTCCCAGTGTACTGTGCTTGATGTTTACACAAGTCACATCTAATTGATGACTGGGTGTTGTGTGATGTTCTCAGGTTAGTTAGGTTTAAGTAGTTCTAAGTTCTAGGGGACTGATGACCATAGATGTTAAGTCCCATAGTGTTCAGAGCCATTTGAACCACATCTAATTCTGGTGTACTATCCAATGTCTACTTGTCCAAAAACATTGTCTCGAGACGAACTTTTTTTTTTTTCTTGGCAACCGTAGGAAATGGATAAACATGTTACTAGACGTTTTAAATCAGTTACTTCTGGCCTACTAACCGGATTCTTTTTTTTTTAGCTTATACCTTTTGTACCTTGTTTTCACTTGTCTTACATGTGGCCTCGTTGTTATGTGTAGACACTAGTACGAATTATAGCAAAAATAAATAAAAATCTCACATTATTAAACAACTATGGGTTCTGACGGTATCAGTTTGCGACTGTTGCCCGACCTCGAATACTGTATCCTTAAGATCGGACGACCCGTTTACTGCAGAGGTTTCTTACTTACACTCCGCATTTGAAAGTTAAAAAACGCTGAAATATGAACTCAACTGAATTGTACTAACTGGACATATTTGGTAAGTACGTTAATGTGAAAATGTTCAGATCTCGCATACATTGTTCAGCGGAGCAGAACAACACACTTTCAGTGAACTACTCCCACACTATCACTGAGTCGATCGAGAAAGTTGAAAATTGCTACTAGCCAATGACTATCCGAGATCGATAAACTAATAAGCCACTACGTTTAATTCCACATTTTATTTATTGACCTAGTGTGTCAGATCGAAAATCCCCTTCGTACATAAATGGTGCCGAAAACGCCATATTTGATGCTTCTGGATTGATGTCAACCAGGGAACTTAGAAAAGTAAACGCGTAAAAATTTTCGGAATGGTGGGACTGAGGCCAGTATGTACTCATGATGGACCGGACTTTCGTTAGTTAGCGAGTGGTGATCCCCTTGCGCATTCGGTTTTGGCTCTCAGCGACAGCAATGTAATTTCTTGATGGTAGTAAATAACATTGTAACGAACACACCATCTACGAAGGTAATCCCAAAAGTAAGCTCTCCAATTTTTTTATTAGTACATAGAGCCGTTTATTTCTACAATGGCTTACATCAGTTTACAGCTTGAACATTTAGCTATTTTCGACATAAACACCATTTCTGTCGATGCATTATTGTAGACGGTTTGGCAGTTTTTGTATGTCCGTGTCATATCAGCTCCTCGTCATGCTGTTCCTCTTTCACCTCGTCGTCGGAGCTGAATTGCTTTCCGGCCAAATGTTCTTCTAGCCTAGGGAACAGGCGACAGTCACTGGGCGCCAAGTCAAAACTATAGGGTGAGTGGGTGATTGTGTTCCACTGAAACTGTTGCAGGAGAGCAGCCGTTTGCCGAGCGATGTGTGGGCGAGCGTTGTGATGGAGAATGTGTACGCCCTTGCTCAACATTTCTCTTCTCCGGTTCTGAATTGCTCGTTTGAGTTTTTTCAGAGTCTCACAGTACCTGTCAGCGTTAATTGTTGTCCCACTGATTCAGCTCCGACGACGAGGTGAAAGAGGAGGTTCATAACTTTTTGAACAGCATGGCGGCGAGCTGGTATGACATGGGCATACAAAAACTGCCACAGCGTCTACAAAAATGCATCGACAGAAATGGTGATTATGCCGAAAAATAGCTAAATGTTCAAGCTGTAAACTCATGTAAACCATTGTAGAAATAAATAGGTCTATGTACTCATAAAAAAAATAGGAGTCCTTACTTTTGGGATTACCCTCGTACTAATAACTGCGGTAAACCCAAAAAAGTTATAAATACTTAATGGCTCTGAAACTTTTGTCTAAGGCGATTCATGACATTAACACCTTACCTCTTTCCCCCTTGACTAATCTGTTTTCAGCAATTCGTGGTGACAAAAATACTTTTTTTTTTCTTTCCGCCATGTATCATGTTATCATAGAAGGTATTCCGTTAAGCAGATCATTCAGTAGTCTTAATTAGTTTTTCGTTGGAATAATCTGATTGCTACGTGTTTCAACTGCAGTGAATTATTTACCTGTGTATCCACTAAAGTTGTAGGCGCATTTTCACTGATGTTTCGACAGATATTTGCAATTTAGGCTGTGCATAGTTGGAATCACTGCAAAAAATACTGCCAATCACGTCTTTCATGCAACTTCCAAGCCAACGGAAGACAATCGTTTAACAGAAACGCAGTTCGTGTGTGTCAACCAGAAGTAAGGTGCATAATGCTCACGTATCTAGCACGTGGTTCACAAAATAGATTGTAGCGAAAGAGTTAATCCAAAGACAGTGGATATTTTCCATCTGTGCCCCCTTGTTAGAAGGGATTGGGACAATTTCATTTTAAATATATAGAAGAACCGCAATCTTGCAAATAAGGCGCTGTGAGTCCGACAAGAAACTTTTTTACACTGTAGTTGATTCTGGGAATTGGGAAAAGGAGTCAACAGTTAACAAGTCGCTGCCGCGGCTGCTGGAGGTTCGTAGCTGACTCAGCGACGAGGGCGAAGGCTGGATGGCAGCGTCAATCGTTGTTGGCAAACTCCTGTGACTTGTCCCCGCTTCCCACTGTTTGCCAACAAACGCGGTGGATGGCGCTGAACGAATCACGACGGCCGTGTAATCGAGCTGTCAGCCTCCCGATTCAGCCACGCATTTCCCTGCCCTAAACGGCTGCACATAATCCCGATGGCTAGCGGTGTCGTATCTCGTAAACGTGGCAGCTTGGCAGTGGAATAAACGTTCTAATCGCATCGTAGTACACATTACCCATGGAGAGACGTGTAATTCTTCAGGCTGAGAGACTTCGTTTCACCTCTGTATACCTCTATGAAACTCCATAGCTCTGATAATTTACATGGTGCTCCTGGAATTGTGGTGCCTTTTCGGGAGTACCTACCCACTCAGTTACACTATTGAAATCACTTACATTGCAGCAGCCGGCTGGTGTGGCCGAGCGGTTCTAGGCGCTACAGTCTGGAACCGCGCGACCACTACGGTGGCAGGTTCGAATCCTGCCTCGGGCATGGATGTGTGTGATGTCGGTAGGTTACTTAGTTTTAAGTAGTTCTAAGTTCTAGAGGACTGATCACCTTAGCAGTCAAGTTTCATAGTGCTCAGAGCCATTTGAACCATTGTAGCTGTTCGGAATTTATACAGACAGCAGTGGGTTAATAGCGAATAATTTGCTATAGGTAATGGACAAAGAATTAATATTAAAATCCCAGATATTTTTCATTTGTTTCACGTGTTACGAAGCATTTGAACATTCTTTAATAAAAAAAGATAGATAAGAACATGCAGTCCTGTGAAGAATTCGCATAATGCTTGAAAGTAAATAAAAGTGCAGAAAGAAGCAAATCGTTCTGAAGTAATATAGGAAGGCCGACGCATTAAGCACACTAATAAATTCACATATTCCGATAGAAAGTGTGAAAGCTGTACAGTCCACCATCAGTTTTTATGTAAAATAATCAAAATTCTATCTTGAAACAAAACATCCTTTAAATAGAGCCACCACAACTGTATTAATGACCACATCTCCAAAATGTCAATGTTGTACTGTCAAGTCTATGTGAAAGACGTCAGATAATTCGAGTATTGGTGTCTTAAACGCTTTGAAACTTTATTGACTCTTTTTTAGTATTATGGAATACAAATTAAAATACAACTGTCATTTCGATCGTCCTTAAAACGGTCGTCTTCCAACCTGACGAGGATCGCTGCGAAGACGAAAAATGTTCAAATGTGTTTGAAATCTTACAGGACATAACTGCTAAGGTCCTCAGTCCGTAAGCTTACACACTACTTAACCTAAATGAACCTAAGGACAAACACACACACACACACACCCATGCCCGAGGGAGGACTCGAACCTCCGCCGGGACCAGCCGTGCAGTTGCGAAGACGATCGAAACGTCGGTTCTGTACTTGCTTTACACGCGGCCTAACTCGCAGAAGGATTTTATTGAAATTGCTGATCGTGGAAGACTACTCGCTTGTACAGTCTGATCAGAAGTATCCGGACGTCCATTAATAAATAATGATTGGCCCTGAACTCTGTTGGCATCATTTACAATGAGGTGTCTGAATGTCTATGGAGGAGTGGTAGCCCATTTTTCTAAAGGGCCGAAATTAAAAAAGGTAATGATGTTGGACGCCGGGGTCTGGAGTGAAATCAGCGCTCTAACTCATTCCAAAGATGTTCCATTCGTTTCGTGTCGGGACTCTGGACTGGCCAGTCCATTTCAGGACTGTTGTTGTACACAAACCACTACACCATAGAAGCTGCTTTGTGACGAGGAGCAATGTAATACTGATACAATCAGTCACCGTCTTCGAACATTTTCTTTACTGTACCCAGTACACAGTGCTGTAAAATGTGTTCACATCCTTCCGCATTTAGCTTTTCCTTAAGGGGGGTAGGACGCCAAACGGGCCGACTTGGAGCATGAAAGGCATCACAGGACATTTTAATTTCCACTGTCTATACTTTTACAAATAAATTCATAAAACTTTGTCAGCATGGTCAGGAAGGATTCAGAATTTACACTTACAGCAGTGCAAGTTCGAAAACATAAGAAATATATTTTTTTTACATGTGAAATTTCATCATTTTTTTCACTTACTAATGGCAGCATTTGTTGCCATAGGTACACTTTTCTTCATAAGCAAGAGAAATTCTTCGATGAATTTTGCACAGCATACAAACCATACTCAAATGTGTATCAAACACTAGAATTTTACAAATCTATTAAAAACTGTGGTAAAAATTGAGGTAATTAGCTAGAAAATTTGTGTTTTTTCTAAACATGAAGTTTAAAATATAACAACTGATTCGTTTTTTCATAAATTAAATAAATTCTAGAGTTTCGTACACCAAAATTCATCGAATAATCTCTCTAACCTTTGAAGAAAAGTGTACCTATAGCAACAAATGCAACCATTAGTAAGTGAAAAAATGATGAAACTTCACACGTAAAAAAAATTATTTTGTTTTGTTTTCGAACTTCCACTGTAATGGGTGTGAATCCTGAATCCTTCCTGGTGATGCTGACAGAGTTTTATGAATTTATTTGTAAAAGTATAGGCACTCTAAATTAGAATGTCCTGAGGTGCCTCTCCTGCTCCAAGTTGGCCCGTTGGACGTCCTCCCCCCCCTTAAGCTCAATAAGGGGTTCACACCGCAAGCATCCTCATACAGTAACAACACCACCTCCTCAGTACTTTACTGCTGCCACTGCACGGGAGGGCTGGTAACGTTCGTAGGCAGCCGCCAAACCTAAACCCTTCCATCGGATTACAACTGGGTATAGCGTGATTCTCAGCTCCAAATTACTCGTTTCCAGACATTCACTGCCCAGTGGCGTCGCTTTTTGCATCCCCTCAAAGATCGATTGGCATTGACTGTAGCAATGTTTGGCTTCTGAGGAGCTTCTCGACCGTTATACCCCGTTCTTTTTGACTCCCTATGCACACTGATTGTGCTAGTTGGATTTCTGGTAGTACTTTGGGACTTACGAGTAACTCCGTCCGCTGATTTCATGCGATTTGTTACAACCTTCCTTCGCACTCCGCTATGCTCGATAGTCTGCCTGGTACTGGTTTATCTGTGGTTGTTCATTTGCGTTTCCACTTCAGTCACACCATGGACAGTCGACCAGGGCAGCTTTGGAAGAGGTGAAACGTTCCTGGCGGATTTGTTACTCAGGTGATACCCGACGATTAGTCCGCGTCGGAAGTCACTGATCTCTCATGGCCTAATGATCCAGCTGTTACCGCTCCTCTACTAACAACACAATACTCCCCTCCTTTTATGCTGGCGGGTCTTCTCAAGATATCTTGTAAACAGTTCCACATAACGTAGGGGTCCCAGGGTACTTTCGATAAAATAGTGCATTTCTCGGCTGTATTTAGAATAAATTGAATATTTGACAGTGGCTAGTAGCTGTCACTGTTTTCATAAGGTTCAAATGGTTCTGAGCACTATGGGATTTAACACCTGCGGTCATCAGTCCCTTAGAACTTAGAACTACTTCAACCTAACTAACCTAAGGACGTAACACACACCCATGCCCGAGGCCGGATTCGAAACTGCGACCGTAGCGTTTTCATAAGGACTCACGTAAAAATCATTAAACACAGTCGTAATGTGTGTATCCTCCTTTTCGAACTAGTGAATTCTGATACAGTTCGTCGCCTCTGAGGTAACTACGCTAGAATAAGTTGGCTCGATAATTCAACGCTCCTATCGTGAGACCGCTGTAATGGCCGTTGCCGACGATAAAAGAAAGATGCGGCAACTGTTTTGATATGCTGTTCATTCAAGCGGTGAAACGTCAAGCTCTGCTGCTTTAATTATTGAGATACACTGGAGGCGGAAGTCCAGACAAGAAAAAAGCAAGCACACAACGGACTAGCGGATTAGAACGAACGTGATGAAGTTATCTAGTGAGGCAGTAAAAATACGTCGTGCTCCGTCACGTTTCGCCTCGGTTGTGGTAAACTTGCTGGAATTCGTCGACACTCAATTATTTGAAGCGCCTGCGAACGAGCTCTCTAAGATGAAGTTCTAGATTAAAGGAAGGAAGAATATGCTTTATTACCTAGATGTCAGGGTTGTTGAGCCCTAAGGATTCTTCTTTTCCTTCGACGATACGACCCGATGCTTCCTTCAGATTCACTACGCTCAGTTCTGTCTTGCGTTTTAAGTGAGGCTCTTTAGACAGTCAAGATGTGTGAAGTGCTGAGGAAGTGAGACTGTTGGTTATCTGAATTCTCAAAAATCGGGATAATCGAAAAATTCAGAGGAAAGAAAGGTTTGGATTATATGCCGTAAACAAGCGCGTTACATTTCTCTTCACATAAATTTTGACTATAGCTGGGAAAATAGCAAAAATAGTGAAAAATTCACTGAAAAAATCAGTAAATTGTTTAGTCAGATTCGAATGTCGTTTATATGCAACACGATCGCGTTTGTGTTTCACTAGCGATAATTCAGCCTAATCTGTTTCCTCTGGCGTTTCTTATAAACCATTTATTTGTCCTTCTAATTTGTTGCCTCTGCATGTGTAATAACGCTATTAGATTAAACGCCAGTTTCGTCTGCAGATCCACATCATCGCTGTCGTCGTCGTCTGCAGATTTACAAACCCCTATAATGTCGTTCAGAAATCTTACACTGACCATCGTCATTGTCAGTCTGGAACCGCCCGACCGCTACGGTCGCAGGTTCGAATCCTGCCTCGTGCATGACTGTGTGTGATGTCCTTAGGTTAGTTAGGTTTAAATAGTTCTAAGTTCTAGGGGACTGATGACCTCAGACGTTAAGACCCATAGTGCTCAGAGCCATTTGAACCATCGTCATTGTCATTTCACTATCAGTAGTTTACGTCTGTGCCTTAGCATCCTGGAATGTTGACAAAACTTTGAACACAAAATTCAGCAGGTATGTTTTCCTTTAGACATCCTATGTGCTGTATCTTCTTCTTCTTTTGCACTCGGTACAGCAGTATGGTGTTTCCCTTGTGTCCAGATGTACATGATATGCGACAGTTATAAAATCAGACAAGAAAAATCGCTACCAACATTAACTGGTCGTCGGGCTCGAGAGCAGTGTGTTTGTTTTTATTATCCATTTATAGCATCAGGCAGGTATGCAAACGCCGTCGCGTCACGCTTATTCAGCAGCAGCAGAAGCAGCAGCCGTGTGCGAGGATATCGGGCAGACACATCGGCAACGCTATCGTCGTGTTTATGACAGCGGCCTGTGACACAGAGTTTTATTACAAGGGGGCGTGGTGAGTGGGTGATGGGGAGGGGGATGTGGAATGGGCGGGGGCTTGGCCGTGCGTGGTCGCGAGCAGCTACGGGGGGCGTGGCGTGCTGCCACCGGCACGCTCTGCAGCTGCGTCTCACACGGGCAAGGGAGAAATTAACAGCCATCGGTCTAAGCAACAGAGCGCGTGCACTGACCAAGACATCTCTACGGTGTTTTTCATACGATCCTCAAAAACTCTCATTTCAGCTGTCTACTCCGTCATGCCTCTTGCAAACGTACACTACTGGCCATTAAAATTGCTACACCACGAATATGACGTGCCACAGACGCGAAATTTGACCGACAGCAAGAAGTGCTGTGATATGCAAATGATTAGCTTTTCAGAGCATTCATGATTAGCTTTTCAGAGCATTCACACAAGGTTGGCACCGGTGGCGACACCTACAACGTACTGTCGATGAGGAAAGTTTCCAACCGATCTCTCATACACAAACAGCAGTTGCTGGCGTTGCCTAGTGAAACGTTGTTGTGATGCAACGTGTAAGGAGGAGAAATGCGTACCATCTCGTTTCCGACTTTGATAAAGGTCGGATTGTAGCCTATCGCGATTGCGCTGCTCGCGGTTAGCAGAATATGGAATCGGTGGGTTCATGAGGGTAATACGGAACGCTGCGCTGAATCCCAACGGCCTCGTATTACTAGCAGTCGAGATGACAGGCATCTTATCCGCATGGCTGTAATGGATCGTGGAGCCACGTCTCGATCCCTGAGTCAACAGATCGGGACGTTTGCAAGACAACAACTATCTGCACGACCAATTATACGTCGTTTGCAGCTGCATGGACTATCAGCTCGGAGACCGTGGCTGCGGTTACCCTTGACGGTGCATCACAGACAAGAGCTCCTGCGATGGTGTGCTCAACGACGAACCTGGGTGCACGAATGGCAAAAGGTCATTTTTTCGGATGAATCCAGGTTCTGTTACAACATCGTGATGGTCACATCCGTGTTTGGCGACATCGCGTTGATCACACATTGGAAGCGTGTATTCGTCATCGCCATACTGGCGTATCACCGGCGTGATGGATGGGGTGCCATTGGTTACACGTCTCGGTCACCTCTTGTTCGCATTGACGGCACTTTGAACAGTGGACGTTACATTTCAGATGTGTTACGACCCATGGCTCTACCCCTCATTCGATCCCTGCGAAACCCTACATTTCAGCAAGATATTGCAGTACCGCATTTTGCAGGTCCTGTACGGGCCTTTCTGGATACAGAAAATGTTCAACTGCTGCCCTGGCCAGCACATTCTCCAGATCTCTCACCAATTGAAAACATCTGGTCAATGGTGGCCGAGCAACTGGATCGTCACAATACGCCAGTCACTACTCTTGATGCACTGTGGTATCGTGTTGAAGGTGCATGGGCAGCTGTACATGCACACGCCATCCAAGCTCTGTTTGACTCAATGCCCAGGCGTATCAAGGCCGTTATTACGACCAGAGGTGGTTGTTCTGGGTACTGATTTCTCAGGATCTATTCACCCAAATTGTATGAAAATGTAATCACATGTCAGTTCTAGTATAATATATTTGTCCGATGAATACCCGTTTATCATCTGCATTTCTTCTTGGTGTAGCAATTTTAATGTCCAGTATTCTATTAGTAACGATTTAAGGGGAAAAAAGACCGAAATGTTAGAATTTACGATGAGCGTTCAGGATGGAAATAAACATTTTTTTTTTCTTCTGAAAGCAGGTTTGTGTAATTCGGGATTACAATTAATCATAAGGGATACCAATAGAGGATACACTATTGTTGACCAACTGGTGGATGAGTGTGTTAGCACAAGCAGCAGAGACATCGAGTTGTGCAGTGAAGTGCTTGGTTGTGATCCACCGATCAACTCGAATGAGAGTGTCCGCACGTTCAAACATTACATGAATCTCAACTATGTGCGGCCGGCCAGCACGCGGGAGAACGGACAGGTTTGCACGATGTTGTTGCAATGATGACAGACGCCTCGCACAAACGACTCGTCGTGCTTTTGTTCACTGCCAGGTCTCCTACGTAGACATTCTGCTAGCGCCTATGAATATCTACGATGCTCTGGATTTCCGCCAAAGAAACTCAATGACAGCCCTTTGCTTGGAACGCACCTCCGTTGCCGACGCCATTTTGAAAGCAACATCTAACGCCGCCATCTGTCGGAACGTCATGGAACTATAAGGGCTGACTTCACAAGAAACTACGTTATCTCATGTGTGAACCTCTCCTCGTTCATTCTAAGGATGTATAAATGGAACGTGCTTTTTCTTTTCCTGATTTCGCCCGAGATCTCGCCATTTGGATATAGAGTTCCTGATCCGCTCACCATAAATATGGTCCACCTGTTCTTCGAGTTCCCAGTCTCCTCGTGAAAATACTGCGTCCCACAACCTCTTAAGTAATCCTGCTTTGCGTATAAGGCTTCAGGGCGGTCCACTGTTTGGTAACGTTTCAATTTTGCGTTTATCTTCTTATTCTAGATTATCATAGTGCGTCCTAAATCCATGTTATTTATACGTGCTCCTGCAGCTTCTTTTTCTGTCAGACTCGTTTCTATCCTTTCTTTTAGATATTTAAATTTCTCTGTCTTTCGAATTTTTCTTCTTTTTGATGTCGTCCAGCCAAGAACTGTCTCGGTGTTCGTCTTACTCTATGTCTTCTTGATAGTGATCTGTAAACGAGTTTCAGTCTCTTGCCTCTGCAGTCAGGTGGTTTGATTTGTCGCCTCTTGTAATCATTCCGACAATATCACAGTATCCTGATGGCAGACATTTTACCCGTATTCCTGTCTTTTTTTTTGTCCCAGTCGTGGATACGACACCATTGATTTGTCGACGACATTGAGACGAGCACCTTATGACGCCATCAATTTTACCCTTCTAGATTTCGTGGTCAGTATCAATTTCATCACCTTCACAGTCAGCGAGAGCCTCTTGACCTGTACTAAATGATAGCAAATCTTACTACTACACTGATGCTCATAAATTAAGGATAATGCTGATACATGGTGAAACAAGGTTTAAATCACCTTGGGGTATGGCCATGCGGTGCATTTAACCTGCGGTCGTCTCACGGTGGCGCTGGCAGCAGTCCACATACGCAGAGGTGTGTTGGTGCATGTCAGAGTACGGTACAGCGAGTAAGTGTGCAGACGTTTTCAGACGTGCTAATGATGAGTGTGTGTTGAAAATGGTTCGGAGAGTCCAGGTATAGTCTGAACAGTGATTCTCGCTGGATTTTCATCTGGCGTGAACCAGGAACCAGATGCCAACCCCTTAATATCCTTGACCTGTATGGAGGTCGTGGTTTGATGGTGTTGGGTGGGATTATGATTGGTGCACGTACACCCCTGCATGTCTTTGACACAGGAACTGTAACAGGTCAGGTGTATCGGGACGTCATTTTACACCAGTATGTCCGCCTTTTCAGGGGTGTAGTGGGTCCCACCTTCCTCCTGATGGATGATAACGCATGGCCCCACCGAGCTGCCATCGTGGAGGAGTACCTTGAAACAGAAGATACAAGGCGAATGGAATGGCCTGCCTGGTCTCCAGATCTAAACCCCATCGACCACGTCTGGGATGCTCTCGGTCGGCGTATCGCTGCACGTCTTCAAACCCTAGGACACTTCAGAAGCTCCGACAGGCACTGGTACAAGAATGGGAGGCTGTACCCCAGCAGGTGCTCGACCACCTGATCCAGAGTATGCCAACCCGTTGTGCGGCCTGTGTACGTGTGCATGGCGATCATATCACATACTGATGTCGGGGTTCATGCGCACGAAACAGTGGCGTTTTGTAGCACATGTGTCTCGGGACGGTTTTCTCAACTTATCACCAATACCGCGGACTTTCTAACAACCGTACCACAACAAAGGTCAAAAATTAATTATGATTGTAGTGTTGCTTACGCTGCTAAATATTGCGTTTTCGGGCAACAACAAAGTTATATTATGTGGCAGGTGTCATTAGAGCACAGTTAATAAAGTCATTTCTTGAAATTATGGATATACTAGGCACTCATCTTTTCGTATTTCCCAAGCTGGTCTCGTTGTGAACTCATGGCCCAATCGTCGAAAATCTAGGTAGTGATGATTCCAAGCTCGGATGCAATGAGGCCTAGGTGTTATTCTGCGATATTCAAAAGTTTTATAGATGTATTTCGTAAACCATTGAAGATTAAACTTTGGCAAGTTAGGACAATGGTGATGTAAAAAATAAAAAAAATAATCAGCACTCCGAATTTGAGTTACACTTCTTTTTTATTACTTTTGTTGCAATATCACTTAACTCGTTCCAAAACATTACTTCACAATATAAAACATACTTGAAAATACCTTCCACACTGTTGAAGCCCACATTTCATAAACTGACTACAATGTGCGTCTCTTTAACATGACGACCAAAGCTTGACTCTCCAATAACCGCTTACGCGCCCAAAAATCAGAGTTACAAGTATGTCAATGATCATAGTGACAAAAGAAAGAATACACTTAAGAATAATATTGCAATATTTACATATCGACGTATCG
This sequence comes from Schistocerca gregaria, assembly GCF_023897955.1. NCBI lineage: Eukaryota > Metazoa > Arthropoda > Insecta > Orthoptera > Acrididae > Schistocerca > Schistocerca gregaria. Next base: position 221,515,150 of record NC_064925.1, on the reverse strand, counting down.
AAGTACCTCTACATTAATGAAATAAAATCTGAATGTTGTCAGAGAAATATGTTAACTGTTTTACAGAAACACAGTAGAATATTGCTGGTATCGAGAGGTTGAGGAGAGATGCCGTAATGGTTACGTAATTGAAGTACCATTACAACTTACAGATCTGTGTAGTGTGTGTTCCCTATGTGCCTATGCTATTAGCGCCAGTTTTGTGTAGTGCCACGTTGTGTGGCACCACATTCTGCAATTATCCTTAATTTATGAGCATGAGTGTAGAAAGCTGGCATGTAAAAATCACCAAGAGTCGCCTCAATCGGTCCCCTGTTTTCGCGCACGCGCAGTCTGGAGCATACTCAAGAATTCAGCAACTACACTCTACCTGATGATTGACGTCACCGACCCATTCGCGACGAGGCTGGCGGCTGATTTACACGCCAACGCGTGCCGCGCAGCCACAGCGAGTTGTCGGTCTTGGCCAGCAAGTTGCTCGTGTAAAGCGGTCTTCGAAGAAGTTGCGATGCGACCAACGGGACGCCGTGGTACGGACGAGTTGAGCCGAGCCTATCGAACGGTCCCGCTGTGCCGTGCCGTGGTGTGGTGTGCGGTGCCGGCGTGCGCTGTCCCGGTGGCCGCTATCGAGCGCGGCGGCCGCGTCGCTTCCGCAGGTCGATGACCTCGGCCACGGCGGCCGCGCCGCGGAAACCTGCGCGCCGCCCCCTCCCCCAACCTCCCGCCCCCCTCTGACCCGGCCGTCGGCGGCAGACCGCCAGCGGCCGCGCGCCTACTGGCCCGCAACAGGCGATTCAGGGGTCGCCGCCGTGCGAGGAAAAGATTTGCCGCCGCTCGTGCCCGGCGAATGGTGCTAGGGGAATCCCCTCTACCTTGTCTGCTAGGGCTACCGGTGCCTACGCTATCTAGTATTTGGCACATGGTGTATCTCCACAAGTGGTAACGAGATTACAGGGAGATACAAAGATTGAAAGGCTTTTTACAATTTTTACAGAAACTAGACGGCAGTTACAAGACTCGACGGGCATCAAAAGCAAGCAGTGATTGAGAAGGGAGTGACACGGTTGTGCTTATTCCTGAAGTTATTCGAGCCTGAAGCGATGCAGACCTTCAACAAAGGAAATAGCTTATAATACGTTAGTTACTCCAGTCTTGGAGTATTGTTCGTCTGTATGGGACCCTGATAGTTGGGTCTGATTCAAGAGACTGAGAAGGTCTAAAGAAGAGCGGCAAGATTCGTGACTGGTACATTTAGCCATCGCGAGAGCGTTACAAATCTCTTTGAAAGTGGGACACACTTGCATCTAAACGGAAGGGGCTGCTCACTAAATTCCGGAATACAATCTTCACCGAGGATGTAGAAAAAATGGTTCAACTGGCTGAGCACTATGGGACTTAACTACTGAGGTCATCAGTCCCCTAGAACTTAGAAGTACTTAAACCTAACTAACCTAAGGACATCACACACATCCATGCCCGAGGCAGGATTCGAATCTGCGACGCAGCGGTCACGCGGTTCCAGACTGAAGCGCCTAGAACCGCACGGCCACACCGGCCGGCGTTGACGCCGATTATAGATTTTACCGGCGGCTGTGGCCTAGCGATTCTAGGCGCTTCAGTCCGGAACCGCGCTGCTGGTACGGTCGCAGGTTCGAATCCTGCCTCTGGCACGGATGTGTGTGTTGTCCTTAAAGTAGTTCTAAGTCTAGGGGACTGATGACCTCAGATGTTAAGTTCCATAGTGTTAATAGCCATTTGAACCATTTGATTATAGATTTAAGTGTCAGCTAGTAGCCTTTTCGGAAATTATTTGTATGGAGTGTGACCCTTGTACGGAGAAAGAAGATGGACGACAAACAGTTCAGTGGACAAGAGAATAGAAACCTTTGAGATGCGATGAATAGGACAATGCTGAATATAAGGAGGGCAGATCGAATAACTAATGAGGAGATATGAATCAAATTTTGGCAAAAGGGAATTTATGGCATAGATTGAAAAAAAAGGATCAGTTGATAGGAAACATCCTGAGATATCGAGGAATCGGCAGTTTCGTAATGTAGGGAAGTGTGGGGAGTAACAGTTGTAGGGGGAGAGCAAGGCTTGACCACATTAAGTAGGTTCAAGTAGACGTAGGTTGCAGTAGTTATTCGGAGATGGAGAGGCTTGCACGGCACAGAATAGCATGGAGAGCTGGTTCAAACGAGTCTTCGGACTGAAGACCAAGACAACATCATACGTGCAAGACTAAGGAAGCACAATGAACCACATTCCTTTGTGTCACATGTTTCCTTCTATTTTTCACAATATTTTTATATACGTCTCTCTCCAATATTTTTAACGATTCGTCTTTCTTTTTTAAATCCCTCGGTACTGTTAATTCTTATTGAATGAAAATTCGACCTGAATACTTCTTAAATTCGGGTCAAGAAATTTTATGTTTCACAAAATAAATGGCAAATTAAATAGTAACAGCGAAACTTATTAAAATTTGTTGGTACTGATTACGATCTATTTAGAAAGATATCGCCGCTTCTACGATAATGATCTGCCAGATATCACTTCCTTCATCTCTGGAAATGTTGGTTAATGTGAAAATGTCGAGTTTGACTTTGTTTCGGTGTCCAGAGTAAACTGTAGGTCCTCCTATAATTGCTTGCTAAATCAGTTCAGCACTAGTAAGTGCTTAGAGCGATGTCAACCATTTGATTTAGCAGAAAATATCGAGGATGATAAAATATCATTGATTTTTATAATGCTCACCAACATATAAGAATGTATATTGTCTTCAGTCTCGGTAGACAGATAAATGACTTGATGGCCTCGAACAACAATTCGCACCTTGCCAGGTAAATGTGTCGTGATATTCGTTCAATGATAGTTTATTTCGTCTTTCTCTGTGCGATCAAAGTCAGCGAGCAAAGTATGTGCCATAGTGGAGATTTAAATTACCCGCTGTCCGTCTCTGGTGTAACAAGCAGAATTTACTTTCTCGTCAAGTGTTGTATTTTAAATAGCATTCTATCGTAGAAGACTAAAGGCAGGAATGTTGCATTGTTACTAAACCATCGTAAATTTTACTATTCCATATTTTGTTCAGTGGAAGTCACCAGTCAGTTATGATTATGAGGTCTCCAGTTGTATGTCACAAACAAAATAAGTACAAAATGCCCTGTTTTACGTTTACTGAAAATACTAGATTTGCCGAAACGACGCATTAGTACCATCTGCAGTCGTAAATTTTACTGGGGTTTAGTAATCGACAGTTAATTGAGACACTACATTCCTACTTCTAGATACCTTGAGCTGCACCGTCACATTTGTGCTTTCCCTCTTTTTCCCGTATGCGCGTTCACTGGACACCGTGTTCGCTTCATGTTATTCCATTAAGTGCTGTTTGTTTCGGTTTCCCTCGCTTGTTTAGTTTCACTGCCGTAATGTACAATTCAGCTCTGTACGTGTCACGACCGCACTTCACTCTCACGTGCTCTGATACGTGTAGCGCACTCGCTTTTCGCAGTGTGACAGATGACAGGTATGCGACCAGAATATAAATTTTACTTGCGGTATCTGTGTCCGTTGACGCGTGTGCCGCTGACGTGGACAGCTCTCGCGCCGTTTGATGTCTGGCGAAAGAGTCCATTTCGTTTAACGGTGTGTTTGCGTGCGGCGTTCCGAAGAGTTAACATAGCCGGTTGGCGGGGTGACAGAATCAGGCGGGCTCTCGCGATTGGGTTGTGTATGTGTTTCCTTGCCTATATCGTTAATCTCCGTCGACGGTTTAATCACAGCGTTTGTTTCCTAGCCGGTAAACGAATGGTGACTTGGTTGAACCGTGTGCCCCATTCTTCGTAGTGGTAACATAATGAACCGTCACTCAAGAGGACCATGGCTGGCTAAGGGTTTTAATTCACGGCACTGTTCCTACATTCTGTCTTTCTTTCCTTTTTTTGTTCTCTCTACGGGGTAGTTGTGTTGTTTTTAATAAACTTTGGAAGTCGCGAGTTGGTGGAAATAATTTTGCTGTGCAACAGACGCCTGTTTACAGTAACAGCGCCTTATGGAATGTCTTGTGCGGGGTGCTGTGTTTACACTACCGCCCGTGGTCCGTGCCGTAATTGCGTGTGGTAATATCATCAGAAGGGAGAGACAAAGAGCCGTGTTGACATACCTGCGTTACAAATGTTTCTCTTCAGGGGCGTGGGCGCTTGGGTGCTGCTGGTCTTCTGGTTGTACAGTGGTATGTGTTTGCTTTTGGCCGCTTCCGTCTCGTGTGTTCACCTCTTCACGTGTGTGTGTGCAGATCTTGGGCTGCCTTCTGCGTGGTACGCTAGGGAGGGCGTGTCCGTGGTGTCAGTGACCCCCGCGCCTAGCCCAGCAGTACGTCGCGCTTAGCCACTGGGCTCTCCCTCGTCGTCGCAGCTCACTGTGCCGCATCGGGTTTTTCTGGCTGCCAGTTTATTCTTTCGTCAGGCACGCCGCTGTTTACTCCATTCAGCGAAATGCGTTTAGTATACTACTGGGCATTAAAATAGTAACACCAGGAAGGATAATGAATAACGAAAGTTGTGATTGCCCGCATCTCGTGGTCGTGCGGTAGCGTTCTCGCTTCCCGCGCCCGGGTTCCCGGGTTCGATTCCCGGCGGAGTCAGGGATTTTCTCTGTCTCGTGATGGCTGGGTGTTGTGTGTTGTCCTTAGGTTAGTTAGGTTTAAGTAGTTCTAAGTTATAGGTGACTGATGACCATAAATGTTAAGTCCCATAATGCTCAAAGCCATTTGAACAATTTTTTTGAAAGTTGTGATTATGCAGTAGTAGCGAACCCAGCAGAGCTTCGCGATTTCTAAGTGTGTATAGGAATTCGATATACGTCCTCAACTCCTCCCCCCCCCCCTCTCTCTCTCTCTCTCTCTCTCTCTCTCTCTCTCTCTCTCTCTCTCTCTCTCTCTCTCTCTCTCTCTCTCTGCCCATCTCCTCTTGATCCTGCCCTCTCACTGTGCATCACCTCCTCCGCCATGTTTCTGTCAATTTCTTTCCCTCTCTCTATTTCCATTTACTCCCTTCCCCTGCCCATCCACCCCTCTATCTGACCTTGAGCCTTGTTGATTGTTACTGCAAATGAAACTTTGATTCGGAATTGAAATTGCTTAAAACGAATGGGTAAATCGGTTATTGTCGCTTATACACGGGGTATGAGAGAGAACTCTCCAACTGCTAGATCTGTGATTATAGTAGCTTCAAAGCCAGTACTTCGCGGTAAGTATATTAAAACATATAATTATTTTCCAAGTGCTTCTTACAATATCGTGTAAAAATTTAAAGTAAATCGGTCAAGAACTTAACGAGATTTTTGGTAACAAAGTTAAACTACGGCTTCATTGAGAAGCATAGATTTCATGTAAATATTTATATACGGTACATATTTAAAAATATGTAGCTCACATTTTTTAGAATGTTTATTGTAGTATTGTTTATGAGTTGAAGTAAATTGGTCAAGAATTTTTTGAAGTTTTTTTTATAATACCTTCAAACTACGACTTATAAAGATGAAGTAGTATAGATAGTAGGAAATAGATGATTAAATTTGTAGGTTGTTGGGAATGTGGATAGTGCAAAATATAGCACACAGAGCTGCCACGTCTGGCGGCAACAAAGACTCTAAACGCGGCTGGACAACGAGTCGAACTAAGGTCGTGTACGGTTTGGTCATTCCGTGCTTCTTCACCTACACTGATCTACATCGACATCTACATCCATACTCCGCAAGCCACCTGACGGCGTGTGGCGGAGGGTACCCTGACTACCTCTATCGGTTCTCCCTTCTATTCCAGTCTCGTATTGTTCGTGGAAAGAAAGATTATCGGTATGCCTTTGTGTGGGCTCTAGTCTCTCTGATTTTATTCTCATGGTCTCTTCGCGAGATATACATAGGAGGGAGTAGGAAAAGTCAGAACATCATGACCACCAACCTGTTGTCGATATGAACCCGTTCACGCGAAAGCAACGTCATCTGGCGGGGAATGACTGCTAGTCAGACACACGCACGGTGAATTTAGAATCTGTCTGTGTGCAGAATGGGTAAGGCGCGTGATCTATCTGAGTTTGACAGAGGGCAGATTGTGACAGCCCGGAGGCTCCGCACGAGCATTTCGTAAACTGCACGATTTGTCGGGTGTTCGAGGAGTTCTGTGGTGAGTGTCTTCAACACGTGGCGAAACAAAGATGAATCTGCGTTCAGACATCTTGGGATTGAGCGGCCGCCCCTCATTACAGATGTCCGACGTCATAGGCTAGGCAGGTTGGTAAAACAGGACAGACGGCGAACTGTGCCAGAACTGACATCAGAATTTTATGCTGGGCAGATTACAAGTGTGTGTGGACACACAGTGCTCCTAACACTCCTAACGATGGGCCTCCGCGACCGACGACCTTCGCATGAGACGTGCCGATGTTAACACCACGACATCGGCAAGTACAACTGAAAGGGGCACGTGAACATCGGCGGTGGACGTTGGCACAGTAGAAGAGCGTTGCGTGGTCTAATGAATCCCGATACCTTCTTCATCATGCCGATGGACGGAACGGAGACAAGCTGGCAGCGGCTTCAGTATGCTCTGAGGAACATTCACGTGAGCATCCATGGATCCAGTGGAGCTCGTGCATGGCCCATGACGGCCAAGGAATATCGTGTACTAGTTGAAGACCAGTTACTCCCCGGCCGGCCGGAGTGACCGAGTGGTTCTAGGCGCTACAGTCCGGAACCGCGCTGCTGCTACGGTCGCAGGTTCGGATCGTGCCTCGGGCATGGATGATGTCCTTAGAACTACTTAAACCTATCTAACCTAAGTTCTAGGGGACTGATAACCTCAGCAGTTAAGTCCATAATGCTCAGAGCCATTTGACCCATTTGAATGTACTCCCCTTCCTGACGATCACGTTTCCCTACGGTAGCGCCATTTTTCAACAAGATAATGCGTCATGTTACAAGTGAGGAGTGTGGTGGAGTGGTTCGAGGAACACGGTGGCGAGTTCCAATGGTGTGCTGGCCCCTCCAACTCGCCGGATCTGAACCCGATCAAACACATCTGGGATATGATTGAACGTGGCGTCAGAGCTCATCGCCCCCTCCCCCCCCCCCCCCCCCTCCTCGCAATTTATGGAATTGCGTGACTTTTGTGTGCAGATGTGGTGCCAACTCCCTCCAGCGACATACCAAGACCTCACTGCTTCCTTGTCACGAAGTGTCGCCGCTGGCTACTAGATAGGTGGTCATAATCTCTTGACTAATCAGTGTTTAAGCCAAGAGTTCATCAGTCGTAGTGACCCACGAGTGGTGGCGTGCGTACCAGCTTCTCCCCAACCTGTGACCAACTGTTTTCAATGGGTGAGAGATCTGGCGAACGCGCTGACCAGAGCAACTGTCGAACACCCTGTGAATGTACGAGGGTTGTCCAGAAGGTAAGTTCCGATCGGTCGCGAAATGGAAACCACTGTGAAAATCGGGTAAAGCTTTGCACAGATGTGTTGGGCAGTGTCTCTAGTATGTATGCCCTTCGATCGTGTCGCGTCGCTCTTTTCAGTTTTGAGTGAACAGTGAGCACGTAAAGATGCGTAGGGTGTAGCGTCTGCCGCCAAGTATGAGGGCCTGGTTAGAGATTTCGCCTGTGCCATGCAGCCCACATAACGCAACTGTCGAGCGGTTCCTTCTTCATGCCAATTCTCGGCCGCACACTGTAGGGGCAATGAAGACGCTCCTGCAGCGTTTCCGATGAGAAGTGTTTGGTCACCCACAATACAGTCCGTAATTGGCTCCCCCTAAGTCTCATCTCTGCTCACAAGAACCGCTGGCTATGAAGACAAAATTTTTCCACAGACAACGAACTGCAGACCAGTGCAGATAGCTGGCCGAAGGCACAGGCGGCTGCTTTCTATGACGAGGATACTGGAAGGTTGATACAACACTACGACAAAACTCGAAGTTGCAGCGGCGACTATGTAGAGAAAGAGGTGGAAGGTGTACCTAACTGTTGCAAATAAAATGTTTCTGGTTTTAACTGTGATTTCCATTTCGCGACCGATCTGAACTTGCTTTCTGGACAATCCTAGTACTAAGTTACGACAACACGGATACCATGCGGTCTTGCGTTATCTTGTTGAAGGATAACATTACGGAGACCTCGAAGGTAGTGCACACCCACTGCCCTTAACACGTCATAAGTGTGCCGGCTGCAGTCAAATTACGGTCTGTGCGAACCAGAGTTGACCGTGTTATGTACCCAGTGGCTCCATATGCCAGCATGCCAGGTGCTAGACTCGTATTGACGACGAAGAGGACGGCTAATGCCGTCTGGAGCCCCCACCGTTGTGTCGTACACAGACCCAGGACTCGTCTGACCCATGTCCAGTGTTGTTGCGCGCAGCTCTGTCAGCGTGCGTTTCTGTTGTCGAGACAAGAGAAGCCCCTACAGTGGCCGCCGTGCTGACAATCCGGGGTACTCCAGACGTCGCCGCAGTGTCCTGAATACTTATCTGGCTTCAAGCAACCCATTTCGTGATCACACAGCAGTCGGACTTTTGTTTTTAATATCTATGGTACATGGAGTTCAGAACTCAAATGTCAGACAACTGATGCAGTTTGATGCAACTGTAAAAAATAATCGAGAAAATCAACTTTGTAGATTTCCGAGCTTCCATAATACCTTGTAGCAAGGACTGATATTCCATGGAACGCATGGCTGTGTGGTAGAATGATGATCTGTGAAGTGTCTAGACTGGGTTCGACTCCCATCCGTGATAAAATTTTAAACAAAGGTGCATGTTTCATGAACACTCCCGTCAAGCGTAAACTAGATAAGGATGAAAAAATTAATTTGTAATGTTTTATTGAATTTAAACAACCTTTTGTGAGAGATCTGTAATTAAGAATTCATATTTGCAATTAAAATTGGATTTTTTCTACAATATGTAAGTAGAAATAGAAACACGTGCATTTTTCTCAAATAATAATGTGTCCATTCATGTTAACACTAAGCATGCATACATATCCTGTAAACTGACTCTTTCCATATCATTTCGATAAAAGAATCGAAAAAATGGCTCTAAGCACTATGAGACTTAACATCTGGGGTCGTGACTCCCCTAGAACTTAGAACCACCTAAACCTAACTAACCTAAGGACATCATACACATCCAAGCCCGAGGCAGGATTCGAACCTGCGACCGTAACGGTCGCGCGGTTCCAGACTGAAGTGCCTAGAACCGTTCGGCCACTGGGACCTGCTCGACTACTGACCCGGCATAAATTTTCACTGCCGTCATTCCATGATGCAGCTGACAGTTGTCCATATTCATAACTGTGAATACATTCCATTAGCATACATTTGATGAATTTTACCTTTAAATGGTTTAGATATTCGAACTCAACAAAAAAAAAAAAAAAAAAAAACAATAAATGCCGAAACGAGACTCGAATCAGCAATTACCAGGCTAATGCACACTGACCTTTTCCCATCTTTGTGTATTTTGCGCATCACGGAAATGGTACTAGAACCTACACTTCTGTTTAAAAATCTGTATCAGCTGCGAATCGAACCTAATACCCGTAGATGGGAGTCGAGCATTTTACAACAGAGACACTCCGCGAGCCACTAGAAATAGACTTTCCTCTGACGTATTACAAATCTCTAGGAAACTTCAAAACCGATTTTCCCGAAAATTTCTGAGACTTGCATTGAGATACTTGGGCTGATCGATATTTGAGTTCTGAACTTCGCGTCATTAATATAAAAAAAAAATTACAAAAATGCGATTACCGTGTGATCTGTTTGTAAGTTGTGTGACGTACTTGTGTCATCCTTCACGGCTGAGTGAACAATGTGCTTGCCCCTCGAGTGCTACTTTGCTGGACCACTCAAATCCTACGTGACGCTGAATATGGCCCTCCGGAACCCTTCGATTGCATATTTGCGTTATAATTGTGGGACAAGTCCCCGGGAGTAGACAACATTCCGTCAGAACTACAGATAGTCTTTGGAAAGCCAGCCGTGACATGTGAGACGCGCGAAATACTGTCAGACTTCGTGAAGAATATAATAATTCCAGTTCCAAAGAAAGCAGATGCTGATAGGTGTGAATATTACCGAACTTTCAGTTTTTATATAAGTCATGGTTGCAAAATACTACCATGGTTTCTTTACAGAAAAAAGGCAAAAAATGTAGAAACCGACATAGGGGGAGTTTTGATTCCGGATAAATGTAGAAACACGCGAGGCAATACTGACCCTGCGACTTCGCTTGGAAGAGCAAAGAAAGGCAAAACTATGTTTATAGCAATTGTAGACTTAGCGCAAGCTTTTGACAATGTTGTCTGGAATATTCTCTTTGAAATTCTGAGCAGAGGGGAAAGTACCTCGGGAGCGAAAGACTATTTACAACTTGTACGCAAAACAGACGGGAGTAAGACTCGAAGGGCTTGAAAGGGATGCAGTGGTTGTGAAGGTAGTAAGACAGGGTTGTAGCCTATCCCCTAAGTTATTCAATCTGTACATTCAGCAAGCAACAAAGGATACAAAAGAAAAATTTGGAGTAGGAAACTAAACTCCAGACAGATTTGCCGACGACATTGTCAGAGACGGCGAAGGACTTAAAGAACAGTTGAACGGAATGGACAGTGTCTTAAAAGGAGGATTTAAGACGAACGTCAACAAAATCAAAACAGGAATAATCGAATGTAGTCGAATAACATCAGGTGGTGCTGAGGGAATTAGATTAGCAAATGAGACACTTAAAATAGTTGATGAGTTTTGCTATTGCAACAGCAAAATAACTGATGATGGTCTAAGTAGAGAGGATATAAAATGTAGAGTGGCATTGGCAAAGGAAAGCGTTTCGGAAGAAGAGAAATTTCTTCACGTGGAGTATAGATTTACGTGTCAGGAAGTCATTTCCGAAAGTATTTGTATGGACTGTAGCCATGTATGGAACAGTAACACGGGCGATAAACAGTTTAGACAAGAAGAGAGTAGAAGCTTTAGAAATGTTGTGCTACAAAATAAAGATGAAGTTTGATTGGCTAGATCACGTAACGAATGAGACGGTACTGAATAGAATTGGGGAAAAGAGGAATTTGTGAGCGCAACGTGACTAGAAGAACGGATCGGTTGATAAAACACGTTCTGAGGCATCGAGGGATCAGCAATTTAGTACTGGAGGAAAGCATGGGAGAGGAGATGAAAATTATAGTGGGAGACCAAGAGATGAATGAAAGAAGTAAGCAGATTCAGAAGAAAGTAGGTTGCTCTATTTAATCGGAGAGGATGAGACTTACAAAGGATACAGTATCCTGAGGAACTGCATCAAACTAATTGGACCACAACAGATAAACAATCATGAGATCCAAACCAACGCGACCTGCAGTACGACGAAACGATAGGCAGAAGCGTCGATAGGCCAAGTTTCTGCCGCTCTCGATTTCCGACAAATGCTGGTAGGCGTTTCTCGTTCTTAAGACGAGGCATAACACGGCCATATTAATGAAATTCAAATGCGATTTCTGAAAGTTGTTGACGTTATTCCTAGCTGCTTTGTGCGGTACACTTCATATCAGTTGACATATCTTACAGGTCACATTCATGGTGCCGCCACTTTAATGGCCAGCAGTAAAGATGCATTACCTACCTTTGCTACACACAGAGTTGTACTTGACCACACATACTCAGTTGCTATTGCTGTTCCGAGCTTTCTACTGTTAATGAGATGTGTACGTCTTCTCTTTTGTTTCATTTAAGTCGCCACTTTTAATCATGAGTTTACCGTTTCATTGACGAGACGTCGAGTATAAATGTTGTACGAGTCCAATGTGATAACTACCGTAACGCACAAAAGTTAAACATAATCAAGGAAAAATAATGTAGAAAGTCAACAGGTTGAGCGCCGAGCTCCTAAACTGAAGAGTTTGTTTGTAACAAGAATTGATATGGTGACGGATTGTTTAATATCAGAAATCGATAGTATCTCAATACTTCCTGTCCTCTCAGGCTGCCAAATAAAATATGTTATTAATCGCAAGACATTGACACTTGGCAGATCCAAACAAGTGATAATGTCTTCATGTTTTTCGACCACAGTCATGTGATAATGTTTGAATGATTTTTCCGTCATTTGACTGTACAAACTTCTTTATTTTGTATTACTATCGTTATCAGCCATTATCAGGTACAACAGCAAATTTTTTTTTATACAGATGCGTTGAAGTTTAACATCGGTATTCCGTTCTAGTGTCAGATTAAAAATTATCGAAATAATACTACTTACATATAGGTGTAATTAGACTTTGCTAAGTGAAGTCATCGTCAAGATCTATTAAAGTGCTTGTAGATCAGTAGATAATCACCGAAATCTATGGCAGTCAAGTAGCAATCATGTTTTGCAGCCATAAAACTCATTGATTGTCATTGCAAGTCATTCTGCAAATAGATATTGACTTCTGGCGTTGATACTTCCTTATAGACAACAGCACCATCAGCAAACTGCGTTAAAGAGTTTCCGATGCTATCTAGTAGATCATTTATATAGTTTGTAAACGGTTTCGGTTATCTCACACTTCGTTGAGGTTCTCCTGAAATTACCTTTACATAAGGCGATTTTGTTCCGTTGAGAGTGACGCGTTGCTTTATCTGCAAGGGAGTTCTGAGACTAGTCGCAGATATTTTTCGGTAGTACTAAGATGATATTCTGTTTGGTATTCGACAGTGCCTTCCTGAAGTCAAGGAGTTTGTATCACGACAATATAATTTTTCTTCCTATTATCCTACCCGACATACCAAGTTGTTGTTGGCATTGTCGACTGCGATGCCCGTGAATACCGGCAACACTGAACGCTGTTCTCAGAAGATTAAAGTTGGCCCTATTCTTCAGTGTCACCATAACTAAGTCCTTCCAGTACGGCTATTAGTTCCTCATTTAACGGAGAGGTCTCCGGAAGAGCCATTAATTATCCTCTTTGCTGCTTCTTTACCGTAGTATCCATTACTCACGCTCGACGCAGTACGTGAACAGTGCATAAAGAGGCGTCACAAATTTTCCCATTCATCAACAGCATCCAACAATTTCTTGTAATAGATCCCACGTAAGGACTGTGCGTTTGAATGTCCAAATCCGTTACTGTATTCAAATGGTTCAAATGGCTCTGAGCACTATGGGACTCAACTTCTGAGGTCATTAGTCCCCTAGAACTTAGAACTAGTTAAAACTAACCTAAGGACATCACACACATCCATGCCCGAGGCAGGATTCGAACCTGCGACCGTAGCGGTCTCGCGGTTCCAGACTGCAGCGCCTAGAACCGCACGGCCACTTCCGCCGGCGTCACTGTATTCCTATAATTTGCAACAATACATTGATGATAAGACGCCACAACTGAGCGACACAACTATGAGTGTCAAGGAGTACTCTACGGCATTGGCCCCTTACCTAGCTTGCATTTACCTGCCGCTGTGGCCGAGCGGTTCAGTCCGGAACCGTGCTGCTGTTACGGTCGCAGTTTCGAATCCTGCCTCGGGCATGGATGTGTGTGATGTCCTTAGGTTAGTTAGGTTTAAGTAGTTCTATGTCTAGGGGACTGATGACCATAGATGTTACGTTCCATAGTGCTCAGAGCCATTTGAACCACGATATACTGAGAACAGTGGATGAACCCATTCCAAGCTGTTAACGGAGGTACGAGCATATGGAATAAGTTCACAGATATGTGAGTGGCTCGAAGACATCGTAAATAATAGAACCCCAGTGTGCTGTCGATGGGGAGTGTTCATCGGAGATAAGGCTATCGTCAAGAGTGCCCCAGAGAAGTGTGATAGGACCGCTGTTGTTCTTCATACACATAAATGATTTGGCGGACAGGGTGGGCAGCAGTCTGTTTGCTGATGATGCCGTGATTTACGGTAACGTGTCGAAGGTGGGTGGTTATAAGAAGATACAAGATGACTTAGACAACATTTCCGGCTGGTGTGATGAATGGTGAGAAAATGTAAGAGAACCGGTATTTGAAGCCGAGTGCGGAAAGATTCTACTTCCGCCAACATACCGGGTGATCAAAAAGTCAGCATAAATTTGAAAACTTAATAAAACTTAATAATGTAGATAGAAAGGTAAAAATTGGCACACTTGCCTGGAATGACATGGGGTTTTATTAGAACAAAAAAATAAGTATTGCTAGACGCGTGAAAGATCTCTTGCGCTCGTCGTTTGGTGATGATCGTGTGCTCAGCCGCCACTTTCGTCATGCTTGGGCTTACAGGTCCCCATACCTCAGTCCGTGCGATTATTGGCTTTGGGGTTACCTGAAGTCGGAAGTGTATCGTGATTGACCGACATCTCTACGGATGCTGAAAGACAACATCCGAAGCCAATGCCTCACCATAACTCCGGACATGCTTTACAGTGCTGTTCACAACATTATTCCCCGACTATAGCTATTGTTGAGGAATGATGGTGGACAAATGGTTCTGAGCACTATGGGACTTAACATCTGAGATCACCAGTCCCCTAGAACTTAGAACTACTTAAACCTAACTAACCTAAGGACATCACACACATCCATGCCCAAGTCAGGATTCGAACCTGTGACTGTAGCAGTCTCGCGGTTCCGGACTGAAGTGCCTAGTACCGCTCGGCCACCGCGGCCGGCTAATGGTGGACATATTGAGCATTTCCTGTAAAGAACATCATCTTTGCTTTTTCTTACTTTGTTATGCTAATTATTGCTATTCTGATCAGATGAAACGCCATCTGTCGGCCATTTTTTGAACTTTTGTATTTTTTTGTTCTAATAAAACCCCATGTCATTCCAAGCATGTGTGTCAATTTGTACCTCTCTATCTACACTCCTGGAAACTGAAATAAGAACATCGTGAATTCATTGTCCCAGGAAGGGGAAACTTTGGGACATATTCCTGGGGTCAGATACATCACATGATCACACTGACAGAACCACAGGCACATAGACACAGGCAACAGAGCATGCACAATGTCGGCACTAGTACAGTGTATATCCACCTTTCGCAGCAATGCAGGCTGCTATTCTCCCATGGAGACGATCGTAGAGATGCTGTATGTAGTCCTGTGGAACGGCTTGCCATGCCATTTCCACCTGGCGCCTCAGTTGGACCAGCGTTCGTGCTGGACGTGCAGACCGCGTGAGACGACGCTTCATCCAGTCTCAAACATGCTCAATGGGGGACAGATCCGGAGATCTTGCTGGCCAGGGTAGTTGACTTACACCTTCTAGAGCACGTTGGGTGGCACGGGATACATGCGGACGTGCATTGTCCTGTTGGAACAGCAAGTTCCCTTGCCGGTCTAGGAATGGTAGAACGATGGGTTCGATGACGGTTTGGATGTACCGTGCACTATTCAATGTCCCCTCGACGATCACCAGAGGTGTACGGCCAGTGTAGGAGATCGCTCCCCACACCATGGTGCCGGGTGTTGGCCCTGTGTGCCTCGGTCGTATGCAGTCCTGATTGTGGCGCTCACCTGCACGGCGCCAAACACGCATACGACCATCATTGGCACCAATGCAGAAGCGACTCTCATCGCTGAAGACGACCCGTCTCCATTCACGCCTGTCGCGACACCACTGGAGGCGGGCTGCACGATGTTGGGGCGTGAGCGGAAGACGGCCTAACGGTGTGCGGGACCGTAGCCCAGCTTCATGGAGACGGTTGCGAATGGTCCTCGCCGATACTCCAGGAGCAACAGTGTCCCTAATTTGCTGGGAAGTGGCGGTGCGGTCCCCTACGGCACTGCGTAGGATCCTACGGTCTTGGCGTGCATCCGTGCGTCGCTGCGGTCCGGTCCCAGGTCGACGGGCACGTGCACCTTCCGCCGACCACTGGCGACAACATCGATGTACTGTGGAGACCTCACGCCCCACGTGTTGAGCAATTCGGCGGTACGTCCACCCGGCCTCCCGCATGCCCACTATACGCCCTCGCTCAAAGTCCGTCAACTGCACATACGGTTCACGTCCACGCTGTCGCGGCATGCTACCAGTGTTAAAGACTGCGATGGAGCTCCGTATGCCACGGCAAACTGGCTGACACTGACGGCGGCGGTGCACAAATGCTGCGCAGCGGTTCCTGGTGTGTCCGCTGTGCCGTACGTGTGATCATTGCTTGTACAGCCCTCTCGCAGCAAGTATGGTGGGTCTTACACACCGGTGTCAATGTGTTCTTTTTTCCATTTCCAGGAGTGTACATTATTCCTTGATTTATTCAGTTTTAAAATTTATACTGACTTTTTGATCACCCGGAACATCGCTCTTAAGGACCACAAAGATAAGATACGAGAAATTAGGGCTCATACGGAGGCGTACATACAGTCGTATTTCCCCCGCTCTATTTGCGAGTGGAACATGAGGGGAATGACAAGTAGTGGCACAGGGAGCCTCCGACACGTACCGCTTGCGGAGTATCTGCGCAGATGTAGATGAGATGGGTGCAGATTATTGAAATTTATTGAATAAAACTAAAGTTCATATTTATCCCTGTAGAAGTTCGTGATCCTCGCGCCTCTTTAATTATTTTGAAGTCGGGCGTTTATTTCAGAGTCTTATCCACATTTCCGTCAGCCCCCGGTAGCTGAGTAGTCAGCGCGACAGAAGTCAATCCTAAGGGGCCGGGTTCGATACCCGGCTGCGTCGGAGATTTTCTCCGCTCAGGGAGAGGATATTGTGTTGTCATTTCATCCCCATCGACGCGCAAAGTGGCGTCAAATCAAAAGATCTGCACCCGGCGAACGGTCTACCCGACGGGAGGCCCTAGTCACACGACATTTACATTTTTACATCTACATTTCCAACTAGTTTTAACTTGCGCCAATGATGTATCAGAGGAGTCTAAACTTCTAGCAGTGCCTGCTACCATATAAGTAGTCGAGCAATCCACCTGCTCTATGCATGCAGTTCGTTCATCACCCTCGCGTATTTCGAATGCAGGCAGTGTAGGAGTCGCAAATCATCCCCGTTTTCTGCCGCGTTATCGATCTACAGCTTCCTTCGCTTGAAGTTGTCGCTGAGTCAGATAACGAGCACAGGTGAAAAAAAGAGAGTCCCGTCTGCAAAGTGAGAGCGGCAGCCGCCATCGCTTTGATCGTATCTCGGCGCTGGTAACGGCGCCTTTCGTGCCGTAATGGGCTGTCTGTGTGGGTCGAGCATGCCTGCAGAGTCATTGCCGGTGGAAATGCCGACCCGTGACATCATCTAGCAAGGACGTGAAAGTAAAACAACGTTACACAATATCCTCCGATAGGTCCTTCAACTCTCTATGCCGAATTGAGGACACACGGATTAACGATAGCGGTGTGCAGGTAAAAAGGCAACTTCGTGGTGTGTTATGCGAAAAGAGGGATGGAGAATACTTTGCGGCGTCGCCAGCGTTCTCCCAGCCTGCCACACGCCTCATGCTCCAGCCGTTGCCTACTATGGTAAACTGGCGACGCTGGGGTAAGAGCCACATCGGGCCACTGCCTCCGCGTCGGACTCTAGAAATACACACATCAAAAAAAGTTTTGTATCACCCCACTTTCCAGAACTCATGAAGATAGACGTTGATTGTTGATATTGTATTACAGACACAGTCCGTCTGCCTGTTCAGAAATGTCACTAAACCCGCCCAGAGGTGTAAACAACCATGCATGAGCAGCGCCTTTTAGACGGAGGGGCTCTGACAACCGATCAGTTCCACTCATTCCACCAGGAAGGAGGTACACGGCTCGTGTTGTCTGTAGTTCAACCATGCCTAGCCGGTCAATACCGCGGTTCGATCGCGTCCTCGTTGTTACTTTATGCCAGGAAGGGCTCTCAACAAGCGAAGTGTCCAGGCGTATCGGAGTGAACCAAAGCGGCGTTGTTCAGACATGGAGGAGATACAGAGAGACAGGAACTGTCGATGACATGCCTCGCTCAGGTCGCCGAAGGGCTACTACTGCAGTGGATGACTGCTACCTACTCGGCTCGGAGGAACTGTCACAGCAACGCCATCATGTTGAATAATGCTTTTCGTGCAGCCACAGGACGTCGTGTTACGACTCAAACTGTGCGCAATAGGCTGAATGATGCGCAACTTCACTCCCGACGTCCGTGGCGAGGTCCATCTTTGCAACCACGACACCATGCAGTACGGTACAGATGGGCCCAACAACATGCTGAATGGAGCGCCCAGGATTGGCATTACGTTCTCTTCATCGATGAGTGTGTCATATACCTTCAACCAGACGTCGGAGACGTGTTTTTAGGAAACCCGGCCAGGCTGGACGCCATAGACACACTGTCCAGTGAGGGCAGTTGGAGATTCCCTACTGTTTTGGGGTGGCATTATGTGAGGCCGACGTACGCCGCAGGTGGTCATTGAAGGCGCCGTAACGGCTGTACGATACGTGGAAACCATCCTCCGACCTGTAGTGCAACCATATCAGCAGCATACAGACAAGGCATTCGCTTCAAGAACGACAGTTCGCGCTCCCATCGTGCACATCTTATGAATAATTTCCTTCAGGATAACGACATCGCTCGACTAGAGTGGCCAGCGTGTTCTCCAGTCATGAACCCTACCGAACATGCCTGGGATAGATTGAAAAGGGCTGTTTATGGACGACGTGACCCACCAATCACTCTGAGGGACCTACACCGAATTAGCGTTGTTAAGTGGGACAATCTGGACCATTGGTGGCTTGATGGACTTGTGGATAGTATGCCACGACGAATACAGGCATGCATCGATGCAAGAGGACGTGCTACTGGGTGTTAGAGGTACCGGTGTGTACAGAAATCTGGACCACCACCTCTGAAGGTCTCGCTGTATAGTGGTACAATATGTAATGTGTGGTTTTCAGGAGCAATAAAAAGGGCGGAAATGAGTTTATGTTGATCTCTATTCCAATTTTCTGCACATGATCCGGAACTCTCAGCGTCGAGGTGATGCAAAACTTTTTTGATGTGTGTGTACATGCAGAGTGATCAGGTACAGTTTGAAAAGCTTGTAAGGGTTGGTTGGTTGGTTTGGGGAAGGAGACCAGAGAACGTGGTCATCGGTCTCATCGGATTAGGGAAGGATGGGGAAGGAAGTCGGCCGTGCCCTTTCAGAGGAACCATCCCGGCATTTGCCTGGAGTGATTTAGGGAAATCACCTAGGCTTGTAAGGGTGTTGTAGGGTAGGCTGTGCTGTGAAATAATTGTTACGGGAAAAGTTCGATACGTCGCGACGTGTCCGACTTAATTAGCACTGAAGTTAGGAAGTCAGGCCGTTGCGCTCGCAAATTCAAGCTGCCCACCAGGTAAAATTGGTGCCAGTTGTCCTCATAGCGAATATGACAGCGCACGAGACTGCTCAGCCCTTACCGGCCCTTCTGGCCGAGCGGTTCTAGGCGCTTCAGTCTGGAACCGCTGCGGTCGCAGGTTCGAATCCTGCCTCGGGCATGGATGTGTCTGACGTCCTTGGGTTAGTTAGGTTTAAGTAGTTCTAAGTTCTAAGGGACTGATGACCTCAGATAATAAGTCCCATAGTTCTCAGTGCCATTTGAACTAATCTGCTCAGCCGTTGGCTCGGGTTCGGTCCTTAATACCGCCCCATGTCCAGTTTCTGTACATATCTCTTGTTCGCTTTCAGGAAGCCAAACGAAGAATACATCTGGACACACCGTCACTTGCGGGCCCTTTGAATTTACGCGGGCAACGGCCTGACTTTGCTAACTTCGATGGTAATTAATTCTTTCTTAATCGTGTATAAACTAACAATAACGTCAACGCTTCATTTTGTACGCACATATCGAAGAGTTCCATACAGACAGACGCAGAAGACTTGACACTATTGGCTAGATCGTCACGTGCTACACAGTTTCTTGCCAGCCCTACCACTCACCTTTTTATGTCCACACCACATCTTCCAGTCTATGAAAAATAAATCTAAAGTAAACTCTGCCCGAACAGGCCATGAAGTGTCACTGGATGCGGGTATGGAGGTGCATGTGGTCAGCACAACGCTCTCCCGGCCGTTTTGTCAGTTTACAAGACTGGAGCCTCTACTTCTCAATCAAGTAGCTCCTCAGTTTGCCTCACAAGGGCTGAGTGCACCCCGCTTTCCAACAGCGCTCGGCAGACCGGATGTTCAGCCATACAAGTGCTACCTAGTCAGACAGTTCGTAGCTTCGGTGATCTGACGGGAACCGGTGTTACCACTGCGGCAAGGCAGTTGGCGTTGACACTGAAGAGTTAAAAAAAAAAATATTTTCTGCTTGTTTTGGTAAGTTTTGGACTGTTTTTCATTATAATTTCCGTTGCTTAATTAGCGACTTCGGAAATTAACATCTAACAACCTCAGAAAATTACGTTCCACCTCACCTCTGTTGCGAGTAGACGTAAACAGTGTGTTACAAGATTTGTATCTGACGATGTAGCTGCAGGTTCCGAAATGCATCGTGTGATTTAATATAACACGACAATTTTTGTGACTAAAGACGCTATTATTAGTGTTTGCTCTATATTACGTTTCTTTTGCGTCTTGCAAAGGCATAAGCGTTTTAATGAAAAAATTTTTACCTGCTTGTCTGTGGCAACGTGTTTAAGACAAGCTTTCCGCCCTGCCTGCAACAGACATTTTAAGACAGCAGCTCGTGTTATTAGCCGTGCTTGTCCCCCTGTGGGATTTCCCTGCGTGTGTTTTGCAGGCGGAAAATGGGCGGACTTTCGCGTTGCTGAGTGCTCACACGGTTTGTGAACCCACACGGCATAACAAATTGCAGCCGCCACGGCCGTGGAAACTTTCCCAGCCTCCGGCCGTGTGCAACCACTCTGTGCGTTGACCGCGCTTACGAGGGTCGGGAGCCTGTAAAACCTGTCACGGACAGCTGCGAGCTATCTCCAAGCCGATCGGGGGTAAGGATCGCGCCAAAACTTCTTTACGTCACTCTTTCTTCCCTACCCGAGCATGTTCGAGTACCACTGGTGGAAGAAGTTTTCATCGCCGAGATTTGGTTGGCTGGGAAGGAGAGGCCAACAATTCTGCACAGGGGCAGATGATGCAAGTTGGGTTGCCTAATTTTAGGTGCGTGAAATACACTAACACCTATTAGTGAACATTAACATGGAGTGTGAAAATGGTTTTCACTCCGATAAATATGTGGCTGTGCTTCACTCATTTTTAATGACTGTATCTTCTTCGTATTTATCTTATAAAATCCACGTATGTTGCGCATACGTTTATGGCACTACATACTTGAGGAATTGTTTGGAAAATACAGGGTGGCGCACGAAATGTGTTACCAATTGTTTCTTTCACAATTTACGACGCACATTAGAAATCCCGCTGGGATCACTACAGCAGTACCAGCAGAGCTTGGAAAAACAAATGAGTTACGAAATGACGTGTAATTCACGATAGTGCCGCTATGTGACTGGTAAGCAGCAATGGCTAACAATGGAAGACTGACGACGCAGCAACGATCGGCAGTTGTGTTACTTTTTCATGAAACGAAAAGCCTTGTTGTGACTCAGCGGTGTTTTCGACAACAGTTTAACACACGATGGGTCCCTTGCAAGAAGACCATCCACGGGTTGTACAAGAAGGAACAGTATTGGAAGCGAAGCGACCTCGGCCTAAGCATGTTTGTTCGCGGGAAAATATTGAAGCGGTACGAGTTGCTGCACAGAGAAGTCCCGGGAAATCTTATAGAAAGGCAGCAGTGCAACTGGGAATATCCAGACGCTCCGTTCAACGCATTCTTAAAAGTGACCTCCATATTTACCCATTCAAGATGACCTGTGCACAGAAGCTCACTGAAGAACACAAGTAGCAGAGACTACAGTTTGCTCAGTGGGCGGAGGGAGGATAGGGGAGAAACTCTCAACAACGTTTGGTTTTCAGACGAGGCGTATTTTCAGTTAGACGGTAACTCCAGCCTGTTGCTAAGAATCGCAGCGTTAGTGCTCTCTTGTGCTGATATGGATCGTCGATCATTTGTATCTTGCTTCGAAATCTTCGCTTCAATTACAGCTAAAAGGAGGAATCCATGGAGATGCGGGTGAAGTTTTGGTATGAAGCAAGCGATAGTTGGGCAGCTGCAAAACACTAATCGGAGCAAAACCACAACTTCTTTAACGTTTGCGCAAAAATTCGGTCCCCCGCTGTTTTCTGCCTGCGACGTTATGCTTTCATGACCAACAGCGTACTCGCTGTACAAAATAAACCAAGTTTTACGCTTCTTTTCTCCCTTAGTCTGCTGAATATAAGTTTAGCGATATTACCGCGGCAGCTTTTTTGCACAAGAAAGCCATCACATAGTGTGCTTTCTCTTCCTTTGGGTCTCGTGCAAATGCTTATTCGCAGGTACAAGACAATGATCTCACGCGCAAGCGCTTCTGTATAAAAGGGGCTTTATTGTCTACAAACCATTGCCTCGCAGATGCTGCTTTATGACAGGCTGCATTGTCGTGCGATTCATGCAATCATCTAGGCATTGTTCCTCTTCTGCACACAGCACACTGTATTGTAAAATGTGTTCATAATCTTCCGCATTTAGCGTTTTCTTAAGCGCAATAAGCGGACTCCACCGCCTTAACCGTAACACCATCTTCTCTGTGATTCACATAATGGCTCTACACAATGATTGTAACGTTCTTCCGGCATTGGCCAAATCCAAAACCTTCTACCAGACTGCCACATGGTATAGCGTGTGTCCTCACTCCAGATCGTCGCTTAGAACTGACTGCAGTAATAGATGGCTTACAATGAGCTGCTGGACCATTGTAGCCCATTATTTTTAAGTGCGTGCGCACAATCATTGTACTAGCTGGACGAGTATATCCCTCCGCTGGTTTCATGAAACTTGCTACAGCGATCCTCGCATTATTCCCTGTACCTCAGTACATGAGATTTGCCTGCTTTTGGTTTAGATGTAGTTGTTCCTTCGCATTTCCCCTTCACAGTCCCATCGCCAACTATTGATTAGAGCAGCTGTAGAAGGGTTGAAGTGTCCAAGATGCATTTGTCACTCACGTGGCATCCAATGACTAGTTCATGTTCGAAATCACAGAGGTCACCTAACCGACCGATTCTGCTGTCACTGCGTCTCTACTGACAACACAGTACCTCCTACCTCATTTTATACTGCCGGGTTCGCATGTCGTGACATCTAGTGGCCAATTTTTCAGCACTACGTGTGGGTGTTCGGATACTTTTGTGCAGATTAAATCTGCACTTAACACTCAGCAAACCACCTTATTTTATGTAGAGTGTGACGACTTGCCGGAAACACCTGAAAAATCGGGAATTCTCAGGGAAATTGAATTTATACAAACGTCAGGGTAATCTAGGGGAATTCTGAAAGGTTCGGGAAATTCTCCGAGACTCTGGGGTACTTGAACTGTTCGTCGATGGAAGTAAATGCTCTGAAACATTTTGTTACAAATAATTCCGAGATTCCGCCCCGGAAACAACTGGTAGTGGAGGCGCGAAAGGAATGCTGAAAAAGTGCATTGAATTGTAATATTTGTTGCTTGATCGCACCTATCTCTTGCGCGCTCGCCGTCCTTGGGAATCATCTTTTCCGTTTCTGTGAGTTTCCCATTGCCTGGTTGGGAATACGACGGACTGTGACTGCGGGTCAGAATTTGTCACGTTGCTGTGATTTTGTTATCCATACAAAAATAAATATATGGTTTTTAAAATGAAAACCTATAGCTACGGGTCCATATTTAAACACCCATTCCGAACCGGCCGCGGTGGCCGAGCGGTTCAAGGCGTTTCAGTCCGGCACCACGCGACTGCTACGGTCGCAGGTTCGAATCCTGCCTCGGGCGTGAATGTATGTCCTGTCCTTAGGTTAGTTAGGTTTAAGTAGTTCTAAGTTCTAGGGGACTGATGACCTCAGATGTTAAGTCCCATAGTTCTCAGAGCAATTTTTTGAACCAATTCCGACAAATGTTTGCAAAGCAGTGTCACAAATATTTCTCCGGCAGCACACTACGAGAACATCGGTCTTCGGGAGCAGCAATCGTGGAGTAGCACATCTTGGCGTAAACAGATGCTATTTCATTCTTTTAATGGGGCTTCTTCTTTAATGCAACGCTGTCTGCCTTTGCTCTGTTAGCGATAATTGGCACATGTTCTCATTTCGTCAACTGTTTCTGAAGAAAAGCCTCTGCTCTTTGGGCCTACTCACCCCTCCCCGTATTTTAACTTACAGCCCTCGTTCGCTGCATTTTCGTGGTGCAATATTTCAGCAGGTACTGTAAATCACAAAGTATGGCTTTTAAGTCATTGTCTTTAATGTTTTCATCTCACGAATCAGCTAAGCCCACTGTGCTACTACGTCTCTCAAACTCTATACCAAACTAAAGTGAAAATCAACAAATATCATGGAACAGATTGATTTGCTCAAGATCCACTTCACAGTTTACTGGCCGACCCCATGTCACTGCATCCTTTCGTAACTAGTGAAATGAGCGTTTCATGCTACTCGTGTCATCTGGTAACGAGAACGACACTTCAAATACGAGAGCTTCCGATTTTACAGCTCCATTGTCGTCTGGTAGGTGCATTAACCGTGCTTCACTGTTTCCCTACTTCCTTGTCCATACGCAGCACTTGCCTTTACAACGAAGATTAGTCACCTGAAGTATACGCCTCATGGGTGGTCTTTACTTGACTGCTAATGCTTTCTTTCGTTCTTCGGGCTAAGGACTGCCCTTCAAATACGCACGTCAGACGACCATCGTATACCACATCGACTTGTTTGATCCGTGATGACGTGGGCTGCCATATACAGCTCATCCTATGTCGATGGCCGATCAAGTACGTGGTAGATGTGTCGTTAATTATGTGTGCTTGCGATCTCCGAGCCGGCGGCGTATCATTCACTTCGTAGTTCTGTCAAGCCTTAATAGGACAAAGAGGTTTTGTTTCTGATGTGTTGTATGTTGACATTTGTGAATCATTCACATTCACTTTCCTTTCCTAATATTTTAATTTGGCATGTGGTCATCGCCAAACAGCCATCCATCACATTTACAAAGCATCTTTCTTAATGGTTATTCTACTATGCGCTTCGTGAATTGCTATTTACAAAAATATTTAGTGTATGAATGTTTTCGGGGTGCACTCAGCCTCGTGATGCCAGTTGAGGAGCTACTCGACCGAATGGTAGTGGCTCCGCTCAAAGAAAACCACCATAACGACCGGGAGAGCAGTGTGCTGACCACATGCCCCTCCTATCCGCTTCCTCCTTTGAGGATGACACGGCGGTCGGATGGTCCCGATGGGCCACTTGTGGCCTGTAGGCGGAGTGGTATGAATGTTAAGCTTTTTTTTATTACTGTTGTCTAATCACTTTATTTGTAGTGGCATCACTATAAACTACACATCAAGTGTTTATACGACACTTATAAAAAACATAACATGCAAAACTCTACACATTAATTAAACAGTGCCACATCCAGATACGCTATCATTAAGGCGCACGGCTGCTCGAAAAAATGCAACACGTCACGGGCGCACACCGGTGGGGCAATGTGCTATAGAGGACATTACTTAGACTTCCGTGAGACTTGTAGTAATGATAGTAGATAACACGTCAGCTGCTGCCTATGTGAACGTTACTTCCATCCCTTCATGCTTTATGTATTCCCTAACGGCGATGGCATCTTCCAGCAACATACTATTCGTGTCAGAATGTCAGTATTGTGCTGCAGCCGTTTGAGGAAAATGACAGCGAACTCACGTTGATGTTTTGGCCACCGAATTCAGCTGATCTGAACCTAATGGAACATACCTGAGGTGCAACCGGGCGCCATCTCCGCGTCCACAGATCACTCCGTTGTAATTTATGGGATATGGGTTACAATAGATGGCATCACAAACAGTTGGAACAAATTTGTCAGTTGTGGACTCAGGAACACGAACAGGTATTGTAGTGTAGAATATGAATCGCCACTTGCCAGGAAACACAATGTAATTTGTAACTTTAGCTCCGACGATAATGCTTCACTCATTACAGTATCTTTTTTCCGTATTGCATTGCTCATTTGTATCATTCGGAGGTGATTAAAATAACTTTTTGGGTCTTCCACTACAATTTCTTCTAGCAATGTTGGAGAGCAAGTTAGCTGATGTCTCTTCTTGACCCAGTCGCAAACCCAAATACGTTTCTTAATTTTTTTATCTTTTTTCTTGTGCAGTGATTTTACGCAAAGGAGCATTAACTCCGCCACAACTCGTGCAGCTGCCAAAACTTTCATTTTAGACAAGAATATACGGCACTCACAAACGACAAAACTGAAGTGTACACAGGTGGCAGCGTGTCTACAGACATATACGAAACTATTTCCATGCACCTTCTTTCACGCAACGAGTGGCGCAAGTCAGTGTCGTGTAAACGGCATTTGGTCATTGCGGTGACTCTCTTTTCCAAAAGGAGGCACGCGCATTTTGTCCATTCTGTCACGCCGACGGCCAGAAAAACGTCTCCTGACATACCAACTTACATGATTCATCAATATACTACATTCGCTGTGGCGACTGCAACGCTTTCGCTGCAACGCAACAGCTGTCCCTAACAGCTTTGCTCGTGAAGGTAGCTGTAGCGCAGGGGACTGCTGTATTAGCTTATTTTGTTCTGTCTGTTTATACCGTCCAACAAACTGAAACATTTTTTTTATGCATCTAATTTCTAAATGGATGATTTTTACCTAATGAAAACGATCATTGTATCACACAAAAAGTGGCATCTACCTTCCAAATAGTAATAATGATTAGAAATGTTTATGCACTACCTAGTTACATGTCAGTTTATTTGTAGAAGTGAGATGAAGACGTTTTTATTTTGTAAGATATCTCATCAGTCTCTCTAAATAAAAACCAACGGTAATCCCTCTTCACTAAAGAATCCATGATGGCAATGTTTCATGTTAACTGTGTATACGTGGAAGCTTTGTGCTTGTTCATGGCACCCACGTAATGCGAGAAAATAAAAGACGCGAATATAAAAACGTTTTTGCAGTTATCCAACAATACAGTCACAATAGAAACATAGTTCTCTTCTCTTCTGTGGCCTAAAAAGTCAAGAACAGAGGCTTTCAAAGAAGTTCAGGTATGTATCTCCGCATTCGTGAGTTTCGCATCAAACTTCTTATCGATCAGCAAGTATGCGATTTGTGGCCCGATAAATTCACCTTCTTTTGAATGACTGAAAGCCTCTCCCTGTTTATTGTGACTGCCTTTTCAGTTGCCGATATGTACCCTCCATAAATATTAGTGTGTAGAAATGTTGAGAAATCTTTTTGAAATTGAAACGATTGATGCAAAGAAGCACTAAACCGAAATGTGATGTGATGACTGCAGTGTCTCGAAACAAATCGAAAAAAGCGAAGGAATCGAACGAAGCAAAATAAATAATTTGTTGTTTCCCGAAAGAAGTTCAGATGTTCGATATTCGGTAAGGAGGTTTTGTTTTGAAAGAGAAACATAACACAAAAATTAATATGATTAATATACAGATAAATCGCTACATTCTGCGTATTATTTGACACCCGTAATTCCCCTCCCATTCGATTCAGAAAAGAATGAAACATTTACTCTCTGTTTTAAGAAAAAATAGTTTTTCACCCATCTCAATGCTTATGATGTCGTATCTCGTGAACTATTTGTCATACAATGATATAATTTTGCAGATACATACAATGGTGTTCATGGATGGTATTTGCAAAATGTGTTGCGAATAGAGATATTAGTTAAGAAGGAACAAATTAAAACGTGTACGCCCGATGCTGAAGCATTACTGCATACACAATGGGGAAGTAGTAAGCTATAATTTTTTTTCCTTCCATTATTTTGTGGGAGGCGTAAGCGACAAAAGGTTCCAAAAAGTTCGAGATAGTGTGTATAGTTTGTTAGAAGTCGCTGAGTGCTCTCATTATCAAATATTGGACAATATCTCATAATGAGTAGATTATGACAAATTTTAATTATTTTAAATTCGATCAATGATTAAATGAAAATATTTGAAATAAAATTTTCGATGACCCTGGAAGAAACTGGCAACTGTGACTGGGCGCCGAGTGAGCCGCTGAGTAATATTTATATTACTGGTTTCGTTATCAGACGCATGCGTTTCCAAATGTTTATTGTCTCGGTGGCAACAAGTTAAAAGGTGAAAGTCCCGCTCGCATCTACGCCTGCACTTCACATTGTTGCCGTGACGGCAACGGTGGCCGAACTGTTCTACGCGCTTCAGTCTGGAACCGCGCGACCGCTACGGTCGCAGGTTCGAATCCTGTCTCGGGCATGGATGTGTGTGATGTCCTTAGGTTAGTTAGGTTTAAGTAGTTCTAAGTTCTAGGGGACTTATGACCACAGATGTTGAGTCCCATAGTGCTCAGTCATTTTTTTTTTAAACGAACCTGACTAGGGCGTGGTCGCGTGTCTTGTGACCAGAGGGGCACCCGTAGAAGATTTGTGGAGTGCAAAATGCAAACTTGGAGTGTTTACTGTTCTGTTAATGCATCAGTTATATTTGTTAATGTAATATTTGGGAAAATATAGAACTTTGCTAACGAATGAATCACTTATAGGAGCCCTGTTTATAAAATAATACGCGACATCTGATTATTTATCTGCACTTTAATTTCCAAAGGCTGCCGTGTTACCGGCAGGCGAAACCAGAGTTAATGCTTCCATTTGCTAGCATGTGATGATCATCACTGTATTGTAGAAAGGTTCAAATGGCTCTGAGCACTATGGGACTCAACTGCTGTGGTCATTAGTCCCCTAGAACTTAGAACTACTTAAACCTAACTAACCTAAGGACATCACACACATCCATGCCCGAGGCAGGATTCGAACCTGCGACCGTAGCAGTCACACTATTGTAGAAAGATCACGTGTAATGGCGTCCCATATTCCCACCCAGTGGCATATCGTACAATCACAGGTGGTCAGGTTGGATGATGCAGTCATCAGATTTTGTACTTTTCTTCCTGTAAGACATATACTGCGCAGTATTGAAGAAGTTTTCTGGCATATTTCAGTGTAATATGATACGGTGACTAAACCCACATATAGGTTGCACTTTCCCGTTCTAGCTATACAGAACCTCACTTCTATTATTGTACGGCATTACGTCATTCGGCGGGAACATGGTACGCAGTAATAATGGTGATCTTTCCACAGTGCTGTGTGGATGTGGATATGCTTACAGACAGAAGCATATGACGTCTTTTTTGTCTGATATTTCTTAATAAAGTCCAAGGAGCAGTAGTTAACTAATCGCCAGTTAAGTGAAGTGTTTGATACAAATAAAAAAATAACCATACATATAAAAAGATTTCTTGCAAGATATTTCTAGTTGCATGTACGTGCAGTAAAAGAATGTTCGTGGTGAATGGGGCAGAGAGCGGGGAAGTAGTACTCTTCCTCGTTCCTTTCCGCCACAAGGCTGCAAGTAGTTTTTGTTGTTGACCGCCTGAAAAAAATTGCCTCCACATTAGACCTTTGTTATTCCCGTTGTACAGTCTCCGTTTTGATTTTTGTTTACAGCACCGATGCCCAAGAGGAAAGTCATGTCAAACTTGCGTGACGACATCGCAACCATGTTGTAAACAAAAATAGACGTAGGAAACCCTAGCACTGAAGATCTTTTAAGTGAATAAAACGGGATGTACATCGTGATGAAAGCAAATTTCTGTAGTTGCGTACAAAGCGGCAGTGTTAATAAACAAACCATTTATACAGTAGCCACTAATAATACGACCATAGAAATGCAGGCTTAAACTGATATTATTCCGTAAAAATCTGAAAAGATGCGATAATTTTAGCTTGTAGTCAACCTGCTCGCGCCTCATACAACTGGCAATAATGTACGTGGCCAAATGGTACAGGAATACAGCATTTTATTTGAATTTCTCTAGCGCATATTTTACCTGCCGAAAATTAATTTTCAGATATTGTCAGCAATACCCTTTTATTATTTTTGAGACATACATGATCACATGGAATGAATTTTCGGCGTGGTACACTCTGAAGCAGTCTTAGAAACAAAGTGCTGATACGTTTTCTCTTTCTGTGAATTTCCAGCAGATCTGTTACGAAACACATCTTGAAATATATTTATAAGAATCTTCAAAAATGTTCAAATGTGTGTGAAATCCTATGGGACTTAACTGCTAAGGTCATCAGTCCCTAAACTTACACCCTACTTAACCTAAATTATCCTAAGGACAAACACATTCGAACCTCCGTCGGGACCAGCCGCACAGTCCACGACTGCAGCGCCTGAGACCGCTCGGCTAATCCCGCGCGGCTAAGAATCTTCCATTGCCTTTTCAGTAGCATGATAAGCAGTAAATACGTAGTGCACTGAAATATTCAGTAGCCTTCTAAAAAAAAAGTGGAGCACCCAGGAGACATTGTCCGATGTCAGCATAACTTCGTACACTTACACGCCAACGGTAAATATGTTTGTAAACAATTAGAGTTACGATTGTCTGTGACAGGTAGAACGGCCACCGCAGTGCACTAGTGTTGACAGCGTTTAGAGTTGTTACCAGGCCTGGTAAGTTATACAGGGTGAGTCAGGAGGAAAGGTACATGCTTTGAGGGATGATAAGTATTAGTGATTCTGAACAAAAAAAAAACTTCAAATGGACGTACGCCCTATTCCGAATGGTTTCCGAGGTACAACACATTTATATCACTTTTGAACTTTTTTCTTGAATAACTAGAAAACCGCACACGCCAGCGAAAACGTGTTGCAGTACAAAATTGTGCTATATTAAATTTCCTACGTAAAAGCTCCTATTCATTTTTTTCCGTAGAAATAATGGTTTGTGCGAAAAGAGCGCGAGTATGTTGAAAAACTCGCTCGACGCGCTGCACTGTAGCTCACGTACTTTTTGTAGGCCAATTTGAGGTAGCAGCCGGCCGTTGTGGCCGAGCGGTTCTAGGAGCGTCTGTCCGGAACCGCGCGATTGCTACGCTCGCAGGTTCGAATCCTGCCCCGGGCATGGATGTGTGTGATGTCCTTAGGTTAGTTAGGTTCAAGTACGAGTTCTAAGTTCTAGGGGACCGATCATCTTAGATGTTAAGTCCCTTAGTGCTCAGAGCCATTTGAATTTTGAGGTAGCATAGTGAGGTAGCAAGTTGAGACGAACAATTTGATACGGGACACTTGTTATCTATCAAGTCGGGAAACTACCTCTAAGTGGCCTACAAAAACTAACGTAAGCTACAGCGTTTGCGCCTGGAGCGAGTTTTTCAACATAATCGCGCTCTCTTTTCACAAAGCATTAGCTCTAGAGAAAAAATGAATAGGACCTTCTCTGGAAGGGAATTTAATATAGTTTCATTTTGTACTGCGTCACGTTTTCGCTGGAAGGTGCGGTTTTCGAGTTATCGTCTCAGTTGTGTGACTGGATTCGTGATTTCCTGTCAGAGAAGTTTCAGTTCATAGTGATAGACGGTAAATCATCGAGTAGAACAGAAGTGATACCTGGCGTTCCGAAAGGTGGTGTCATAGGCCCTCTGCTGCTCCTGATTTACATAAATGATCTAGGTGATAATCTGAGCAGCCCCCTTTGATTGTTTGCAGATGACGCTGTAATTTACCGTCTAGTAAAATCATCAGACGATCAGTTCCAATCACAAAATGATCTAGAGAGAATTTCTGTATGGTGCGAAAAGTTGAAATTGGCACTAAACTAAGAAAAATGCGAGGTCATCCACATGCGTACTAAAAGAAATTCGATAAATTTTGGGTATACGATAAATCGCACAAATCTAAGGGCTGTCAATTCGACTAAATACCTAGGAATTACAATTACTTGCCACTTAAATTGGAAAGACCACATAGATAATATTGTGGGGAACGCGAAACAAAGACTGAGCTTTGTCGGCAGAACACTTAAGAGATGCGACAAATCCACTAAAGAGGCAGCTTACATTACACTTGTCCATCTTCTGCGGGAATATTGCTGCGCGCTGTGGGATCTTCACCAGGTAGGATTGACGGAGGATATCGAAAAAGTCCAAGGAAGGGCCGCCCGTTTCGTGTTATCGCGCAAGAGGGGTGAGAGTCACTGATACGATACACGAGTTGGGGTGGCAGTCACAAAGGCGATTTTCTTTTCGGCGAGATCTGTTTACGAAATTTCAATCACCAACTTGCTCTTCCGAATATTTTGTTGACGCCCACCTACGTAGGGAGAAATGATCATCATAATAAAATAAGAGAAATCAGAGCTCGAAGGGAAATATTTGGGTGTTCCTTTTGCCCACGCGCCATTCGAGAGTGGAACTGTATAGAAGTAGTATGAAAATGGTTCGATGAACCCTCTGCCAGGCACTTAAGTGTGAGTTTTAGAGAAACCATGTAGATGTAGATGTAGAAAGTACAAATGTGATATTTTGTGTTCTATCTCGGAAACCATTCGGAATAGGGCATACGTCCACATGGAGTTTTTTGTTCAGAATCACTAATACCTCAAATGGTTCAATTGGCTCTGAGCACTATGGGACTTAACATCTGAGGTCATCAGTCCCCTAGACTTATAACTACTTAAACCTAACGAACCTAAGGACATCACACACATCCATTTCCCGAGGCAGGATTCGAACCTGCGATCGTAGCAGCAGCGCGGTTCCAGACTGAAGCGCCTAGAACCGCTCGGCCACACCGGCCGGCTCACTAATACTATCACCCCTCAAAGCATGTACCTTTCCTACTGACTCATGCTATATAAAGTGCGTGAACAATGTCTGAGCACCTGACAGTTTGAAAGTAGCCTCATTATGGGTCTCCATTTGGCCGACTGGTCGAATCGTGCAACAGCCAGATATGTGGGCCATTCGGATGTGAGAGCGGCCCGATGTTTGAATGCACAGAATGTGTTGTGGTGTTGGGATAATGTAGCAATGGGCGTACTTTGAAAACGGTACACTCACCGGTCAAAACCGGTACACCACGTGTGGGATACGTTGGGGAAACGTATTGGAGCACGTCGACACGCAAGAACGACCATCCATTATTTGTCATCCGCGCTGGTGGAAGAATGGAACTCCCTGCCACAATAACTCCTTACGGACCGTGTGGTCACTGTGGAAGCACGTTGCACTGCTCCATGTGGCGATCACGCGCCCTATTGAGAACCATGTCCCGCCTTCTATAACGTCCAGGGGACCATCATAACTCGAAGTGACTTCATTGCAGTTATTGTCTTTGAATATAAGTCTACGTTCTGTACTACACAGTGGAAGTTCTTTGTGTGGTCCAAATTTCATCGAGCCATGTATGTCACTTGCCAGTGGCGCATTAAGGGAAGGTTACTTCCGTTATTTGCTTTTTGCAGACATCGCTCGAATTGCATCAAGACAGTCACAGTTACAATGTTGCTGCTTTTAGGACGGCACGTGCTATTTTGCTCTAGACTGCGCCCGACTTGACGTCGCATTCCTACCGCGCACATTCTTCTCTCGGGCACCTCTCACTCACTGGTGCTCCCCCTGTCTGCTTTTAAGCGGACCCTTACAGCTTGCGGAATCGAGCCGAGCACGAGTGGCGGCTCGCTAAGTGTAGCCGGTGGCGAGCGTCGGCGCATAATCGGCGATCGTTAGGGCGTCTGGCCGACGCGGTATTCCCGGCGGGCGGGGGTCGCGTGCGCCGCCGCGCCCTCTCGTGCCGAGGAGCCGTTCCGCGGCGGCAGGCGCCACGCCGTCGCGACGACGCCGCCGCCGCCGCCGCTGGTGTCGGCGCCGTCTGGCGGACCCTGCGTCGTTGCGTGTGGCGACGCCAGCTGCCGCACCGCCTGTTCCCAGTATCAGAATCGCCTGAAGCCGCCCAGCCGATCGACGAACATACACTGTCTGACGGCTGTTGGTAAACATCATTTCCTAGTCCGTCACCCCGTCTCTGTCTTTGTTTTTGCGTTCCGTATCTAAATCGCTAAAAGCGGACCCGTAATAGAATCACTTCGTTGTCTGTATATCTGCCTGCCCGATTGTTAAGACCCCCTTTTTCTCAGCCAAACCTATGGCCGTAAGATATTTTTTACTCAGAATCAAAAACTGACACCCTGGGGAGACGCCTCGGGCCGCGTATCTACCAGTCTTCTTACTGATTGGTAATGTAAGACATAAAAACTGACCGCCGGCCGCTGGTGGTTATGATGGTTTGGCTCAACAATGTATAACAACGTTTGATCTTCCTTGTAGATGCAGTTGGTGACGTTCCAGATATTTACACAGCTTTCAAGCAGTGTTAATACTTATTTAGCTATTTTGATTCTGTTATCTCATGAATTCATGCAATTTATTGTAGTACACTACGGGGCAAGCAAGCATTATGTACATAATAATTCGGTTTCCACAGATTACGAACTAGTATACGAACAATACAAAAAGTGAGGTTTGGCTGGTAATTCTCCAAATGGACCAGAGAATAGAGATATGGAACAAGTAACTGGGACTGTAATAAAAATATAATTGAGATGAGTGAGTCATGCAGCCAGATGAATGTATGGTAGAGTGGCATGTGAAATTCTTCGCTGGGCTCCAAGTGATACGCAACAATAGAGATGACGACCCAATAGAAAGTGGGTGGATGAAATTAGAAAACAAGGAAAAGTTCAGTGAAAGATTTTATGCAGTAATGGATGTCATATGGCTGATAAAAATATTATACACGACATTTTTCTCGAATGTGCTGAAAGATCTATAGGAAGAACAACACATCAGTGGGTAGCAACTGAGGATGTAGTGTTCGCCACCTCCATCGGAGACCAGTAAGAAGACACAAATAGTCGAACTGATATTAATGCATGCCAGCGGTGAAAGAGACGCGGAACTCTACGCTCTCTCCCGTTCATAACGTGCACGGTTTTTACTTCTGTTCTTTCAACTGTAATATTAATTTAATTGAAGTTGTGGGTAAGTGCTCGACAACTGGTGAATGATCTGAAGACCCCTGTGGCCTTGTGTGAATGGCGCCCATTTTCTTTTTGTTGTGTACCTTCATTGATATCCCGCAGGAAAAACCACCCGGTATGACCTCGAAGTTGTATCGTCGCTTCTGATTGTTTCACGTGCCGATGTACGTGACTTGCACCAGAAAGAGGGCATGTCATAACTGCATTCCGCCAGTGACCTCAAGAAAGTCTACCTTTGTGTTAGTGGTTTCAAGTCAAGTCGTTTACCATTTGCACAGGACTGTTATACTGTCACTGACTAGCGGGGACTAAAATGGGTTATGTGGCGTGTGACTAATTGCTGGTTTTTCCATTAAAATTTCGGAAAGATCTGGTTTATTTTTTCCGTTGTTTGTACTCGCCACCGTGTCAATTGTCAATTTCCTTTCATGGAACATTTACTAGTTTTAAAGTTCTTTTATTCTCCACATTGTGACAATCTTGTATGTTTGAGGGATTCTCCAACATAGAAATTTACACTTATAGCCCAAAACATTACGACCACTGCCCACCGCGACGTTGGATGCCTTAAGGAGAGTATTTAAGCTTAGCAGACACGGACGGGCTAGCGAAGATACGGGCTGCAAACGGGGAAATCCATTGAGATAAGTGACTTCGACGGAGGGCAGAGTATTATTACGCAGTATCTCGGAAACGGCGAAGGTGGTCGAATGTTCACGTGCTACTGTAGTGAGCATCTACGGATAGAGGTAGGACAGTGAAACTACCAGTGGGCGCGAAATGGTTGGACGTCCACGACTCTTCACAGAACGTAGGGTTCGGAGGCTTGTCTGCTCTGTAATATAGGGTAGATCGTGATCTGAGGCATCTCTGCCGAAAGAGCACAATGCCGGTGCACGCAAAATTGTTTCGGAGACACCATTCACCGTACAGTGTTGAACATGGAGCTCCGCAGCAGACCACTCCTACGTGTTCACATGTTGACTCCTAGGTATTCACATGTTGACCCAAAGACATAGTTACAAAATGGCCGGCCGTGGTGGCCGAGCGGTTCTAGGCGCTTCAGTCTGGAACCGCGCGACCGCTATGGTCGCAGGTTCGAATCCAGCCTCGGGCATGGATGTGTGTGATATCCTTAGGTTAGTTAGGTTTAAGTAGTTCTAAGTTCTAGGGAACTGATGACCTCAGAAGTTAAGTCCCATAGTGCTCAGAGCCAGCCAGTTACAAAATGGTTCAAATGGCTCTGATCACTATGGCACTTAACTTCTGAGGTCATCAGTCCCCTAGAACTTAGAACTACTTAAACCTAATTAACCTAAGGGTATCACACACATCCAAGCCCGAGGCAGGATTCGAACCTGTGGCCGTAGCGGTCGCGCGGTTCCAGACTGAAGCGCCTAGAACCGCTGGGCCACTCCGGCCGCCTTGTCAGTTACAGTTGTTGTGGGCTCGAGACCATATGGATTCGACCTTCGATCAATGCAAACGTGTCGGCTCTTCGAGTGAATCACATTTTTCTTGCACTAGATCGATGGTCGTCTCCACAAACGCCGTCATGTAGATATACGGCTCGAAACGTTCAGCGCGCTACGCAGGCTAGTGGCAGCGGTATTATGCTATGGGAGACACTCTCCTGCGCTTGCATGGGACTTCTGGCAGCAATCGAAGATACGCTAGCATCTGGAAACACCTGCATCCCTTCATGCTTGATGTCTTCCCCAACGGCGATGTCATCTTTCAGCGGTATAATTGCCTGTTTTTTCGGAGCAAAATTTGGAAATTTGTGGGAAAACTTTATGGGACCAAACTGCTGAGTTCATCGGCCTCTAAGCTTCACTCCGTCTTTGGGCCACAAGGGGTCCATCGGGAACATCCGACCGTCGTGTCATCCTCAGCTGAGGATGGGGATAGGAGGGGCGTGTGGTCAATACACCGCTCTCCCAGTCGTTATGATGGTTTTCTTTGATCGGAGCCGCTACTGTTCGGTCGAGTAGCTTCACAATTGGCGTCACGAGGCTGAGTGCACCCCGAAAAATGGCAACGGCACATGGCAGCTCGGATGGTCACCCAACCAGGTGCCGGCCATGTCCGACAGCGCTTAACTTCGGCGATCTGACGGAAACCGGTGTATCCACTGTGGCAAGGCCGTTGCTGGACCCTAAGTCTACACATTGCTTAATCTAACTTAAACTAACTTATGCTAAGGACAACACACATACCCATGCCCGAGGGAGGACTCGAACCTCCGACGGGTGTAGCCGCGTGAACCGTGAAAGACGCCCCTTAGACCGCGCGGCGTTTCTCTCATCCAGAATCGTGCTACAGTGGTTTGAGGAGCGTTATACTGAACTCAAGTTGACTCTGGGCGACCATATTCGCCAGATTTAAATCTATGGAACCCATCTGGGTTGTTATCGGGCGCCATACCGCGTACGCAAATCAGTGGCTCGTTATTTGCGCGAAGTACATGACCTGTGCGTAGATATCTAATGCTGCATGTCCCCTCAGACCTACCAACAAACTGTCGGATCCCTGATACGGACAAACAAGCAAAGCCATTCTAATGAAAGTAAATAACAAAGACGTGGGTAGCACGCTGGAGGCGGCACATACCCCCGCGTGTAGCCGGTCGGGAGTCGGTTGTGGCCTTATACGGCATCGGCGGTTGGCCACGAGTCGGCCGGGATTGAAGAGGAGAGGGGGGGGGGGGGGGGGGGGAGACCGACAGCCTGTGGCTATTCCTCGAGCGAAGCCGGCACGTGCAGCCGTCTGCTGGCGCGATCGGTTAAAACGGCACGTCGGATGGCTCTTCAGATGTTAAGCAAGCCGCTGTGTGACTGACGCAATTCAATAAAATTTTGCAGACCTCACGTTTAAAAGTAGATTCATACTCGACGTCAGCAAACGGATCGGGAAGGAAGGCGATGTCACCTCAGCCCTATGGAAGTCGTGTTACGAGATATCATCCGTGATAGAAAAATTTGGACGTCGTGTCAGAGTAAAGGAACTAGCAGTGGTAGAATTTATTAACGGCCGACGCTAGATTCATAACGGACGTTATCCTGACGAAGTTTGTATGGTAAACTGCTGAGAAATGAAACAATCGGAAAAATGTTGTCCAAACATTTCAAAAAAATCGACGGTTATTTGCGAAAGAAAATGTATACATGCAAACACATCATACTGTATCTAGAATGCAATACGCATAGCCTTTTTACCCGATCCATTTTATGTTTTCCTTTTTAAGTGTCAAATAACATAAAAAACAATCGTAGTTTTGTATTTGAAAAGAGCTGACGTAATCACTGTTTAGAAAGGTTGTTCAACGAAAATTAATTCTAGAGTACATGATGTTTTACTTCTTCGGGGTACTGTAAAACATAAATCTCTTGTGGAAGAACACTCGCGGAAAACGTTGACGCTGACATAATATTCCGTTGACAGCCTGTGTGAATGCGGCCGTGCGTTGGGGGAATATTTTGACATTCCGTTCCCTCAACATTTAATGAATAAATTACAGAAATAATATTTTACTTATAGAATGGCACCAACAATATTTAATCATCCTTTGAACTGACATCAGAAACTTTGATTTTCTAGGTGAAAATACGTATAATTATTATTAAAACAGCGCTAAGGAATGAAATAAATGGCTTAATACGCCTAATACAATAGTAAACAAAGTGTGTAAAGTACGACACGACCTACACAAAGTAACTGATGCGGTATGTGAGACAGAGCAATTAAAAATCCACGAGGATCACACATCAGCTGCTCAAACAACGTGCTCAGAGTTATGTAAGTAATCATTCCACCCACGCTATATCCATGAATGGAACAAGAAGACACTGTAATACACATAGTAAACTACACAGTACCATCTGCCACACACTTTGAAACGGTCCATGAGGCACAGATGGATTGAATTTTTTTTTTCCATCTTACTTCTGGCATCCTCAGCTGCATGTGGAAACTGTTATATTAACTTTGTCTATATGCCACTGAATGAAACTAAATTTTATCAGAACGAAACGTAAAGGAAATGTGTCTTCATGAAAGCAAGAAAATTGGGTTATTATTACGTTATGGTAAGTCGCAAACTACAAGAACTGTGTCTAACCTGAAAGTACAACATCTATTATGGTAAAAAAAAAAAATGGTATACACACAAATGTTTACATACTGTATGACATCTAGTGATCAATTGCACATTACATAGGGTGTCCAGATAATTTGATCAGATAGTGCATATCGTGATAAAAATTAGTTTTACTCAGCTGCACATATATAGACGTAATTTGTGAATTTTATTTGTATCAAAAGCAAATTTCTCTGGAGAAAACTAAAATATTATAAGACACAATTGAAGGCCAGCACTTAGTTCATTATTGTTGTTAGACACCTATGAAAGTGCACATGCTATCTTAGCTTTTGGAAGTAATAGTTTCTTCATCAG
Organism: Schistocerca gregaria; assembly: GCF_023897955.1. Lineage (NCBI taxonomy): Eukaryota > Metazoa > Arthropoda > Insecta > Orthoptera > Acrididae > Schistocerca > Schistocerca gregaria. The sequence goes on along the minus strand of NC_064925.1, from coordinate 221,475,735 downwards.
CCAATAGAGAGGGGTAGAATGGGGAAGATTAAGAAGGAAGGGCAACTGACTCAGACTCTGTCTTTCTTAGGCCTGTGCTGAAATTTAGCCTCTTGAAGGCAAGTAATGGTCAGTGGATCTCTCTCTCTCTCTCTCTCTCTCTCTCTCTCTCTTCTGTATGTTTATGTGTCACTCTTTAATTTTATTTCTTAGTTTCCACAGAAGTTTGTGGGGATATAATGTATTTGTTTTGAGAAGACCTGCAGTGTAAGGTAATGAAAGGATGTTTGTTTTGTTGCAGCATGCCTGAGGAGACGAAGGCGGCTGAGAAGGGCGAACAACAGCCGGCCGTGAAGCAGAGCAGTGGGGGAGGGAAGACCGTCCTCGCCAGGGTCACCCTGCTCGATGGCAGCCTGCTGGAGCTCAATGTGGAGGTAGGTCTACGTGGCATTAGGTTCAAACCAGTGGCTGTTGAATTGCCCAGTATCTGCATTATTAGACAGCATTTGTTATGTGTCAGTGCATGCTTGATTATAGATTTCCCAGTGCATGCCAGTTTAAGTTCTTTATGTACAGAGCATTCGCAATTAACTTTGCCAGCTCTTTTTGTAAAAATGTTTTGTTGACAATATTGGCAAACAGGTCCCTCATTGGATAAAATGTGTTTGTCGCCAGGGTGACTGTGTTCAGAAATAAACATGTAGGCATGAAGAATAAAGATGTAGAATGTTAATAATAGCAGTTTCATTTTAAAAACTTTAAGAATTTACGCACAAAAACTCGGAGGCCTTACTTTCCAGTATGCTCCTCCAAATTGTGTTAAACAAACGGAAATAATCATAGGCCTACCCTTCAGCAAAACAGATATCTTGTGAATTTCCTGAAAACTTTCAATACGGTTCCTTATTGCTGTTTAATGAAGAAAGTACTAGCTTACTCATATTGGAATACATCTACATCTGCAACTCAGCAAGCTACTCTGTACTGCATGGCAGAGGATACCTTGTACAACTACTAGTCATTTCCTTTTCTGTTCCACTTTCGAATAGATCAGGGGTGAAGCAACCGTCTATAAGCCTTCGTACGATCCCTAATTTCTCTTATCCTATCTTTGTGACTGGGTTCACACACACACACACACACACACACACACACACACACACACACACACACTCTCTCTCTCTCTCTCTCTCTCTCTCTCTCTCTCTCTCTCTCTCTCACTCACTCACTCACTCACTCACCCACTCTAAAGACCCAAAGAAACTGGTACACCTACGTAAGATAGTGTATGGCCCCCACGAGCACGCAGAAGTGCCACAATACGATGTGGCGTGGACTTGACTAATGTCTGAAGTAGTGCTGGACGCAATTGACACCATGAATCCTGCAGGGCTGTCCATAAATCCATAAGAGTATGAGGGGGTGGAAATCTCTTCTTAACAGCACATTGCTAGGCATCCCAGATTTGCTCAATAATGTTCATGTCTGGGGAGTTTGGTGGCCAGTGGAAGTGCTTAAACTCAGGAGAGTGTTCCTGGAGCCACTATGTAGCAATTCTGGATGTGTGGAGTGTCGCATTGTCCTGATGGAATTTCTCCAAGTCCCGTCGCAATGGACATGAATGGATGCATGTGATGAGACAGGATGCTTACATATGTGTCACCCATCAGAGTCATATCTAGATGTATCGGGGATCCCATATCACTCCAATTGCATGTGCCCCACACCATTACAGAGCCTCAATCAGCTTGAATAGCCCCTGTTGACATGCAGGGTCCATGGATTCATGAGGTTGTTCCCATTCCTTTACATGTCCATCTGCTCAATACAATTTGAAACGAGACTTACCCGACCAGGCAATATGTTTCCAGTCATCAACAGTCCAATGTCGGTGTTGACAGGCCCAGGCGAGGCGTAAAGCTTTGTGTCATGCTGTCATCAAGGGTACACTAGTGGGCCTTCAGCTCCGAAAGCCCATATCAATGATGTTTTGTTGAATCGTTCGTACCCTGATACTTGTTGATGGCCCATCATTGAAATCCGTAGCAATTTGTGGAAGGGTTGCACGTCTGTCATGTTAAAAGATTCTCTTCAGTTGTCGTTGGTCCCATTCTTGCAAGATCTTGTTCCAGCCACAGCGACGTCAGAGATTTGATATTTTCTCAGATTTCTAATATTCACGGTATACTCATGAAATGGTTGTTTGGGAAAATCCCCACTTCATCGCTACCTGGGAGATGCACTTTCAGACTCACTTAAATATTGATAACGTGCCATTGTAGCAGCAGTAATAGCTCTAACAACTGTGTTTGCCGACCGGAGCACCGTGTTCTGCCTAAATGCGTGCTATACTGGAGGATGGTCACAAAGTACAGGAAGATCTACAGATTAGTGATTTGGCCTGGGACTGGCAGTTGACTGAGAACTAAACAAATGTAACACATTCTGTATATAGATGAGGAGATTCAGTTACTATTCGATAGTGCTTTAGGCTACAAATCACTGGAAACAATAATAACCTTGCAATACTAGGAACTAACTGTCCCAAGTGATCTAAAGTAGGATGTCACATAAAACTATATACTCATTCGACCGATTCTTCAGTACTGCTTGTCAGTGTACGACACTTACCAAGTTGGATTAATGGGAAGAGAGACACAGAATACTCAGTGAAGAGTTGTTGATCTTGAGAAGTTTTCATTACAAAAACAAAACAAAGAATAATGATCATACTGTCATTAAAGTATCTGAAACTGACTGGGATCAAATACTTGAAAGTCAGTTAATGCACTGAACTTTATAAAGTTACTAAATTATGTTGATATAATGCTGTAATAAAAATTCTTCGTGTTATCCAGTTAAACATCAGCATCTGCAGAAAGTGAAGCAATGGATGAACGCATTGAACATATACATAACTCGAGTAATCTGTGTCGAAAATATGATCTGCTGCTGTTGCTTTAGAGGAGGAAGTCCAAATCTTACAACTGATCAGAGTAAGAAAGATGCTGACACTAATATGATCACACATGTTTGTGGATTTTGAAGTAATTTATTTCCATCTTGAAGTCACCCAGAAGACAAGCACTGGGCTAATTGTGCACAGTGTGTACCTTGAAGAATGATTTCAGATTCACAATCAGAGCAGCACAGTGGCCACCTCGAAAGTCCATGCAAAATTGGCCTACAACAGTGCTCCCGATGGGCCTTATATACATTAGGTACAGTGTTGGTGATTGTTAAAACTAGATAATTAATGAAATACAATGAAATTTGACTTGTATCCAAATGGAAAATGATGTAGTATGAATCGTAAAATAAAATGTCATTAGGCAGGAAATGTACCTTGTTTCAGAACAGTCTCATTCACAATGAAAATAGTAAGATATTCGAATATAATAGCATATAAAAATGTTGCATTTGTGGATCATGTGAAAAAATATCAAATACAATTTCTCCCTAGCATATTTCCTAGCTTAATTAAAAATATACTTCATTTGAATAATAACAGTCTTTGGAAAAACAGTCTAGGAATTCCTTAAGTAGTTGTTCACATATTTGCAATTAGCCTTCTTGTTAATAACAGTAATTACATTTCACACAGTAAACAAAATGCTCTGCAATTACATAATAAGACTCAGATTTTAATTTTATTCAGTTTCTTAGTTACAGATAATATCAGATTTAAAATATGTCACAGACAATTGTCATAACCGTTTTTTAGTGATTTTAAGTAAATTTGTTTTCAAACAGTCCAACAATTTACGTTGTGTACTTGAGGCATAAAGAATACTTTGTACAAGGCATCCTGTGCTGGCTCAGGAGTATTATCAACACTGATTAGCAACTCATACCTGTTGCTAAGGCATAAGGAGCAAGCCACACAGCCCAATCCCCTCTTTTGCCTTCCATCCAGTGAGAAGGGAATCCAACACTATCTGCCACTCACTCTCAAGTGAAGACAGACCAGTCAGATGTTGCATATTGGAAGATGCAGTGACAACCAAGTCACCAATGGATTCAAGCAGCACCAAAGGCGTTACTACTCTCGTCACTGGTGTCCCAGTGTTGTCACAGCTTTGAGTAGTAGTCAAAAGCCTGTTTACTGGACCCAATGCAGCTTCCAGCTGTTTATGGGCACCAGCCAATTCTCCTTGTGTCTGCTCGCTACCAGCACAGTCCCTAGCAATACTGTAGAGCGTAAAAAACTGAATAAGATCTCAAGAAATACAAACTGAGCAGTCTGAAGTAACTGAGAAAGTATGAACAGACCCCTGCAAAAGAGAAAATTACCTGATGGTGGTGCTACTGAGATCAGAATGTGTGCAACATACAAACAAGGAGAGAAAACAGAAGAAACACTTTGTCTCAAGGCTTAACCCACTGACTGCCACACAGCCGGTAGCAGAGCAGAGGCAGTAACCTCTGCTATGCAGAGCCTAAGATCACAAGATCTGTAAGTTTTTAATACAGAAATAAATTTCTCTGCTGAAAACTCATGTATTAACAGTTACTTTTTACTAGAAAAACTGCCTACTCAAAATCTACTGCAGGAAATAAGTACGCAAATTATAAAGCACTGATTGAAGCTATAACCCTGTGCACTAACATGAGGTTTAAATAGTCACGTCACATAGTGCTTCTCGAGGTGGGAAGCTATGTGGGAAAGTTGTGTTCCACAAAGATGTGCACCAAAATTTATGCAAAAACGTAGAGTAAGTTAGTAAACACTAGCCTAAAGAGTAAAGTGCACAGGTACAGTTTACTTTCTCACAGAAGTCTGCGAGAAACAGAAACTAAACTAAAGTATTGTATATCAAACAAACTAGTTCAGCTACAGGCACAACCTCTCTGCTCTGCAGGTGTGGCTACATGAAAACTCGTACAGTAATTCACAAAAGGATGCTATAGTGTTCTGTGGTGTTGCTGGAACAACAGCTGCTGGGTGATGAACAGTGATTAAGTTCTGAGTGAACTGACGTAAGTCTCAAACAAATAGCCTCACATCCATTGATCACCTTACATAGATCAGTGTATGCATTTTGAAGTTTCTTTAAAAGTATGGTCTAATTTCATGTTGTGTTATAGACACTATGTGATACTTGGTACTGGTTCAGTGCTACTCTTTAGTGTGTGAATGTATGTCAGATGTAGGTTTGTAAGCTTTACATTCACTCCCGATACGAAAGCATAACTCTCAACAGAGTAGGATTTGTCATTATCTGTGCACTGAACGTAAGCCAATAGCAAAAGCCGGATAGTTTATAAACATAGCAGTGTCATCATAAGCATAGCGATAAGATACTAGACTAAACACCTCATACAGCTTGGAACAAGCACCAAAGTGACCCTTTGCTGGCTTACATCCACATTAGTGTTGTCACACGTGGTCCTGACCCTTGTGGCCACAGTTTCCATGCTGGGAATTTGCAGCTTCTATACGTCACTGCTGCTATTGACACCCACTGGAGATAGGTTCCTAACTCTAATTGCTATGTAGAGCCAATTATGTCCAGGTTTATGTTGATGCAGGCATGAGAGGAGGGGAATTGTAGTGGAGCTCCCCATCATGTGTTCAAGTGGCATGGATAACTTAAACGGCCTTGTGTTTTTCCAGAGCTGGCTGGGTTGACGATATGTGGGAGGCAAATGGCTGGAATGGGGGTACAACAGGGGCTGGCGGTGGGAGTGATTTTGCGTTCACGGTTTACCATGATTGTGTGTGTTAATGAGCGAGGTAGTAGGGGCCACAGGTTGTACCAGTGAGTGAGCAGTAGATGTGATACAGGACTATTATATGATAGCACAGTGGGTGGCAGTGGTGCTGTTTGTGCATGCAATCATGGCCAGACTGAGCCTGGTTGCGAGTTACGAGCTTGTGAGCGGCTGTGTTGTCGAGCATCTGACACCCCCTACATCCTACAACAGCCACTCGGGTCACCCCTGGCAGCAGTGTAATATGCATACCCAGACACAGTTGCCATATGCACTCTGTAAGGGGCACAGCAGCTCTGGCAGGGTTTGATGCGTGCACCCATATAATATTTTGGCCAGACATGTCAAGTCCACGGGAGCGAACCTTTATGTGGTGAGGAAGCTGTATAGTGCTCCCTCGGTCAACATTATCCGCAAATCCTTGGGTACATAGGTCTTGAAAGTCATGACCTGCTTGGCATCTGAATTGGAAGCTGTGTGGAAATGGGCAGTGATCAGACGTTTAATGCTGTTATGGCAAAGAAAGGCCTTGAATTGTAATGGCATAAACTGGAAATCTGGCGGACATCAATATGTAGTGCAAGCTCTCAGTTGCACAAGTTAAACAGAGGGCACAGATGGTAGTGACGGCAGTGGATGATAGCATCTGTGCCACAAAAGGCAAACTGGAGATAGCATCCCCCCCACAAGAAACCACATAGCCTCCTGAAATGGCGCAAAAAAATTGACATACACTCATTTCCATGGGTGCTTTGGCCCTGACTATGGCAAGCACTGCTATACCAGGGTTGGCTGGTTCAGTGAGCAGGCAGGAGTGACACACATGTTCAGTTGCAGCATTAATACAGAGCCAATACACGTGCCACTTGGCACAGCTTTCTGCTTATTGTCCTCAAGTGTAAGGCACAAAGTGGCTGGAGTGTGGGTGGAATGATGACCAGTATTCGGAGTTTTTTTATGTTAGTGTTAAGTTGCTGTTTGTTGCACTAAGCATTTGCTACATCCCAAAATAGTTTTGATGTGCTAGGTCAGCATGTTTTGATAAACACTCTGGCCACTGTGACTGCACTGCAGAAAAACTAGGCAATACTGGGTCAGGGGCAGTACTACTGCACATGCTGTCGGCAGATACTCATCTAGGGTTTGTTGCAGATACTGGTTAGGTTCAAAACAGTTTCCTGAAGATTGAACTTGACTTCGGCAACACTGGGAAATGGGAGTAGGACATATACATTAGCAAACTGGTTGATGGAAGTGGATTTCATTGGTTAACCACTCAAAAACAATGGCCTTCGCTGTAGATGCTGTGATATCTTTTCTGGAAGCTTAGTCCAATGCCCACAAAGCAATATTAATGCCCTGTTGTCGAACAATAAGTGGAATTTTGCAGGCACACCAAGTACACATGAAACTTCTTCCCAGCATAAATAATTGCTAAAGCCACGTTTTCAGTGTGGGAATAATTCAGTTGTGCTGCCAATAATGTTTTTCAGGGGCAGGCAAGCAATCCTTTGGATCTGTCTGACATTTTATGAGACATAAGCGCCCCATTTCAGTACAGAGATGCTTCCGTTGATAGTGCCAGCTGCAATCCCAGTGTATCATGCATTGTGCCGCCACCTGACCATGACTGAAGATTCGATGATGTGTATGATGCCACATGCTTCTGTGCTGACGTGGAAGGAGATTTTTGACCCACCCATTTATAATTATAAAAAGTTTTACACATTGTTGAGTGGAAATTGTTATGATCGAATTAGTGAAGTCTCTCATGAGATACTAGTGATTCGGATGACCTTGAACTTTGGTGAGACTTTAGGATGGAAGAAAAAGATGACAAGTCAAAATCATCAGCTGGATGCTGGTGTCATGACAGTCACTAACTACTTTTGAAACCTTGATTACTTTATCGAATGTACACTTGAGCTTTAGAAGCAACCTCAAAAGATTTAGCAAGACTCCATGAAGGCCAGAATTGAATGTTGCTAATGCTTAGGCCAGACTTCCCTGTTGGGGACTAGGCACAGCTGGACACATAACCATGTTATGAATCAGTGGTTCTACATAGGAACCTTTCCAACTCTGGTAATTGAAACTACATTGTTGTGCAAGACCCTGGAAGTCACCAGCTCATGCCGCATACAATTGTCCCTCTTGTTTATAACACAGATTAAACTTTAGGTTGGTTGCTACAAGGTGTGCTTGATGACTATAGTGTTTAGTTAACAGAGTACGTAACTCATTGAAAGATAAATTACTATGGACTGTGAATGGTCACAATTTCTGCACCACTAGAAGACAGGAGTAAAGCTTTGCTGCCTATCTGAAATGCAAAACAGTGGTGTTCAAAATGTTAGGAGGTATGTGTTCCAGCTCTCTGAAGCCTTGTCGAAGCAGGTGAATGGTAATGGAGCCCTAGTTGCAACCAACGACTGATGTTGTTACTACTGACACATGAGCTCCAGGATAGCAACGTGCTGTTCTTGCTGTTGCTACTTTGCAGTTTCAGTTGTTACTAGCGCTGTTGCTGTTGTTACTGCAGTAACAGCTGTTTTGTCAAAGTTTAAGAAGAAACTTGGTGTTCATAGTACCTGGATGAATTAGGCTGTGTCATGAAATGCGTGGTAGGGTAGCAAGTACTTACCACCACTCCTAATATGAAAGTGTAAATGTAAACAGAGCAAGAATTGTTGTCATTTGTGTGCTGAATGTATACTAATAACAAAAACCAGACAGTCCAGAAAAAAAGTAGTGTCATTCTAAGGGTAGTGACATGACAATAGACTTAACACTTCATGTAGCGCATAACAACTGCTGATACTGTCCATGGGCCAGCTTATATGCATGTCAACGGCATTGCCCAAATGACCAAGATCCTGCCTCTTCTTGGGTCATGCATGGTAGCGAATTTAGTGCTGGCGACCTGCAGCATCTAAAATGCATCACCTACTGGATGCAAGTCTAGAACCTTAACTACAGTGTTTGCAATCGTTAGACCCACTTAGTAGCCTCTCTATAGCCTGATCTTACCGAGTTTGACTTTGTCTTGTTTCGAAAGCAGTAATGCATATTAAGGGCAGGCTATTTGGAGTGTCCTTGCAAACTATAGACGAAAATGTGTCCAGCTACTGGAAGATCCATGGGGAAAAGTAGATTTGAAATATGAGGAGATGCATTAAAAACAATGGAAGTTATTTTGTGCAAGGGGAATAAATGGGTTTTTATGCAAAACTGTTCTAGTACCCTTTCTATCAGTAGTAGATGCGAAGACTGAATTTTCTCATGTTGAACGGAAGGAGTGATCCGTGTTTTACTTGAGACTGTCTGTATATTATGTATTTTAAGAATTAACAAGCTTCTATGAGCACTACGGACACGAACATGTCCATGTGCACAAGGGGATTTTTAATTGTAAATAATCCTATTTCTGTCAAAACCTATAAATAATGTGATGTATTGTATCTAATATAATCATAACATTGTATGAGCTACTAAATTACAGTGGACACATTTTATAACAAAAACCTTTTTGAAGAACAGCAAATGACAGTTCAATTGTCGAAACTGGTTGTCAGCAATGAAGACTAATTTATGTGATCTTGACTATTGAAAGTTTTTCCCCAAGATCTGAAGAATTTTAAGAGTAGCTTGAAGAAATCTTTTGTAACAGGTGTTAATATGGCAGAAAAAGAGTATTGCAGAATGTTGAGGAACTCAGGTTCCTTAATTGGATTTCTGGTACTCACCATATAGCGGAGATGCTGAGTCGCAGATAGGCACAACAAAAAGATTTTCACACTTAAAGCTTTACCGTCAATGGGCTTTGTCAACAATAGACACACATACGCGCACGCACGCACACACACACACACACTCACACAAACGTAACTCACACACACGACTTGGGTTTGCGTGAGTGTGTGTGCGTGTATGTATGTCTGTTGTTGACAAAGGCCATTGGCCGAGAGCTTTAGGTGTGAAAAATCTTTTTGTTGTGCCTATCTGTGACTCAGCATCTCCACTATATGGTGAGTAGCAACTTTCCTTCTCATAATATTGTTACATTCCATCCTGTATTTTCCATTGTTTGATTTAATTGGATTTCTATGTGTGAATAGTAGAATACTTAAAACAAAAGTTCAATTATGGTTTTATCAGATGAATCCAATAAAATGAGTTAGGAATGTTATGATCATGACTGAAGTAACAATGATATCCAGTGGTACCCAGTCCTTTATTCACTTTCATGTCGTAAAATAAAAAGGTGAAATGTGTTGTCTGTGATCAAACATATTTGTGAATTGTATAAAATCTTTTCCCAGTATTTACAGTCCATCACTGAGAGTATGTTTTTGTTCACAGCGAAGAGCAAAGGGCCAGGATGTGCTGGATAAAGTGTGTGAGCACTTGAATCTTCTAGAGAAGGACTACTTTGCCCTGACTTACGAAGACAGACACGATCCTCGTAATTGGCTCGAGCTGGACAAACGGGTCACGAAATTCATAAAGAGTAAGTGAAACTGTGGTTTCATATAAATTACTTGTATTTTTCAGTATTTCTTTTAGTACTTCTGTTTGTGAGAGACTTGTGTGAGACGTAATGATTTTATAACATTTTGCACATGCCAGTATTTTAATGGACAGTTTATGGCCTCAGTTGCTGCTTCTTGATTCAACAAATGAGTAACCAGATGTGACATACATGCAAAATTGATGGCTGTTTTTGATGTAATTTCACAGTTTTTGGGATTATTTTGAACAAAACTGCCCTGTTGTTCGATCATTTGAAGTCAAACGGAAAGTTACATCATTTTATGCATTAAATTCTTGTTCACTAGAAAGGGGGAAAAGTATCCTTTCTTTACAAAAGGGCAGGACTCATTGACACACAGTTTTTCAAAATGAAGATTGCTTCATCATGAACAGGGGGGAAAGTGGAGATTCATTTCTGAGGCTATTGAGAAAATTAGCAGAGAAGTCAATCATTAACCACATATCATGTAGGCCACAGCCAGACAAATCCAAAGAGAAATCAAATAATGCTGAATAGTTAATTCTACTCTCATCCAAGACTACCCACACTTTTGGCAGAATGGACCTTGTGTCCTCAGATTTTCGTGTGTGTGCCACTTGTCAAGTAGCCACTTTTTCATTATTCAGCTGTCATTTCTTGTTTGGAGTTTTTACATCTGATAATAACTAGTGAATCATACAAATGTAATTCATCATATTAATTAATCATTTCCTTGCTGCCTGTATCATCACAATTAGTTTTCTCTCACATTTCTCAGCAACACACAGTACTGATGCATTCCATCCATGCAGTGAATACATTAATTAAATTGTTATAGAAATAAAAGATAATTTTAACAACATCCTATAAACAGTTACTCGTCATGCCCCCAGTGTCATTTAATCTGAATGTACAGTTTGCATTTTGAACAACTTATATTCTTAAGAAGAATCCATTGCAGTACTGTATCTGTAACAAATTTAGTTTAGCAAGTTGCACCACTGCTCACGCTGCATGTAAAATATGCAGTGAAGAACCAAAAAACTGGTACACCTGCCTAATATCATGCAGGGCCTCCACAAACACACAGATGTGCCGTGACACTACATGGCATGGACTCGACTAATGTCTGAAGTAGTACTGGAGGGAATTGACACCATAAATCTTGCAGGGTTGTCCATAAATCCATAACAGTACGAGGGGGTGCAGATCTCTTCTGAACAGCACATTGCAAAGCATTCCAGATATGCTCAATAATGTTCATGTCTGGGGAGTTTGGTGGCCAGAGGAAGTGTTTAAAGTCAGAAGTGTGTTCCTGGAGCCAGTCTGGACACGTGGGGTGTCACATTGTCCTGCTGGAATTTCCCAAGTCTGTCGGAATGCAAAATGGACATGAATGGATGCAGGTGATCTGACAGGATGCTTATGTACATGTCACCTGTCAGAGTCGTATCTAGACGTATCAGGGGCCCCGTATTACCCCAACTGCACATGCCCCACACCACTACAGACTCTCCACCAGCGTGAGCAGTACTCTGCTGATAGGCAGAGTCCGTGGATTCATGAGGTTGTTTCCATACCCATACATGTATATACGCTACATACAATTTGAAAGAGACTCATCCGACCATGTTTCCATTCATCAACAATCCAATTTTGGTGTTGATGGGTCCAGGTGATGCGTGAAACTTCATGTCATGCAGTCAACAGGGATACACGAGTGGGCCTTTGACTCCGAAAGCCCATGTCGATGATGTTTTGTTGAATGGTTCGCACGCTGACCCTTGTTAATGGCCCAGCGTTGAACTGCTGCAGTTTGCTGAAGAGTTGCACTTCTGTCATGTTGAACGATTTTCTTGTCATTTTTGCTCCCGTTCTTGCAGTACCTTTTTCCAGCCACAGAGATGTCAGAGATTTGATGTTTTACCAGATTGCTGAAATTCACGGTACACTCATGAAATGGTCGTATGGGAAAGTCCCCACTTCATTGCTACCTGGAAGATGCTGTGTCCCATCACTAAAGTTCTGACTGTGAACTACTTTCAAACTCACTTAAATCTTGATAACCTGCCATTGTAGCAGCAGTAACCAGTCTAACAACTGCATAAGACACTTATCGTCTTGTCTAGGCACTGCCTACCACAGTGCCATATTCTGCCTGTTTACATATCTCTGTATTTGAAAACGCATGCCTATACCAATTTCTTTGGCACTTCATTGTATGTCGGTAATAAATAAATGTAAAAAGAAAAGATTTTGTCACAGAAGAACTGTATAAAGAATTTCAATTTGATCCAGGTTTGTAAAGTTATATCTGATTTGCTTAAATGAAGTACCATTCATCGTAGATTTTGAACTTGACGACAACAACGAAAGCAACAGCAACAATGAATGGTGCTGAAAATACAGAACCAGGAAGTGTATGAATTTTGAATCAATGGGCACTAAAAATATCACTATCATTATTATTGTATTGCATCTTATCTTAAGTTGCACGTTTCCTGTAAATGCCTACATATTTCAGTCACATGATAAAATGCATCATTCTCTGCAATAGGAACTGTTGTTGTAGCGGCCCTATTATGAGTTAAGCTAGCTGTTTCTGAGGAATTAATATTATTTTTTGTGTTTTTGGTAATTGTAAATAATAGTTAGCTGTGTATTTTATGAAAAAAATTTCACAATGATCTGCTACTTGTATGTTTCATTATGAGTTTCCTAAAAGTTGGAAGCATGAATGAGAACAAAGAAAAATAAATGACCTCCACTACAGCTCTGTAATGAGCTGCACAATTAACATTCTTTTCTTAATGACTGGATCAACAGATGTCCAAAAATACAAAAGTACTAATAACTTTTTAAAATAAATAAAAGCAAAGCTAGCAGCCCATCTTGCGTAACTCAGGCTGAGCCAATTATAGCAACAGTCTATTCACATATTATTCAGCACAAGGATTTAGATTTGCATTTCTAGTTCACATACTGACTTAACATCCTGGTGTAGCTCAAAACAAGCTGCATTTAGTGTAGACAACATGTTGCATTTAGTGTAGACTTAAGACTGAGATGGAATAGGTAATTACAAGACATAGATAATGGAATTTTAGGTAGGTATAACAAACAGAAATATAATGTGAAAGTAGCGATAAATTTAAAGCTAGAAACTCCTGAATTCATACTTTCTGCAGCGGTGCTTGCAGTAAAAATAAAGAAGTGTTCACTGATGCTGAAACTGTTCAGAAACATGTTTAGGTAAAATAAACAAAAAGTGCATTCTTTTAAGGAAGCATGTTATGTTACTACAATATAAAGGGATATGTTATGTAAGTCATTAAAATTATATGAATATAATAGAGAGAAACATTCCACGTGGGAAAAATATATCTAAAAACAAAGATGATGTAACTTACCAGACGAAAGCGTTGGTATGTCGATAGAGACACTCACAAACACTAACACACTGATGTGCGGATGGATATGTGTGTGTATATGTGTCTGCGCGAGTGTATACCTGTCCCCCCCCCCCTCCCCCCCAAGGTAAGTCTTTCCGCTCCCGGGATTGGAATGACTTCTTACCATCTCCCTTAAAACCCACATCCTTTCGTCTTTTCCTCTCCTTCCCCCTTTCATGATGAAGCAACCGTGGGTTGCGAAAGCTTGAATTTTGTGTGTGTGTTTGTGTTTGTGAGTGTCTCTATCAACATACCAACGCTTTCGTTTGGTAAGTTACATCATCTTTGTTTTTAGATTCATGAAAATTATGTTTCAATAACTGTTGGGCTCTGTTTATCCACCAATTGGTTCATTTCATGTGTTGGGCACTGTTAAACTTCTCGCTCTTTCATTTCATTTGATTGCATTGTTGAATCAAGATTCTTATTTAGTGATTTATATATTTTCTTTACTTTATGTGTGTTGTTGATTGACTTTGTCAATATTTACTTTCGGGAACATTTTTTTAATTTATAAAAATGTTGTCCTTAATATTCTTACAAATCCTGTGTCTCTTTTCAAATGTCAGTTCAAAACTGTATGTTGTATCATAAATTGTATTCACATTTTCCTTTCATAACTTTCCTGTAGTAGACTGTTAGAAATGATCATTTCCTTACTTTTGTTAAGAATTAATTTGTAATTAATTTTATGATTTTGGTCATATTTCCATGCAAATTTCTTTTTATTTATAGATGAACCATGGAAATTCAACTTTGAGGTCAAATTTTACCCTCCAGATCCAGCACAGCTACAAGAAGACATCACAAGGTGAGTTTACCATGATCACCATATATATTGATTATAGTTTATTTGCAGATTGTACTTCATAACAATGGTGAGGATGTTCAAAGGCAATGTCTAAATATGGCCCACTTTTCTCTTATATCTAAAAATGTTTTCCTGACTTTATGTACCGTCTATCCATTGTTAAATTAATTTTTATATACTAAACACTGGAGACTTAGTTGTACATTCTTGTATGGATACAGTAATGTTTATTGGTTACCGGAACCACACTGATGAGCCAAAATACTATGACCACATGTACCATGAATTTGACAAGTCTGTGGTAAGTTTCCAAAGGTATTTCTACCCACAGGTCAAGCAATTTGTGTGAACTGGGGTCATAGTGTTTGTGGGAATAGTGCTTGAGGACGTGCTCCATAGGGTTCAAATCACGTAAATTTGGTGACCAAGACATCAATTTGAGTTCACTATCATCTACATCTACATCTACATCCACACTCCGCAAGCCACCTGACTGTGTGTGGCGGAGGGTACCTTGAGTACCTCTATTGGTTCTGCCTTCTATTCCAGTCTCGTATTCATGGAAAAAAAGATTGTCAGTATGCCTCTGTGTGGGCTCTAATCTCTCTGATTTTATCCTCATGGTCTCTTCGTGAGATATATGTAGGAGGGAGCAGTATACTGCTTGACTCCCCGGTGAAGGTATGTTCTCGAAACTTCAACAAAAGTCCATATCGACCTACTGAGCGTCTCTTGCAGAGTCTTCCACTGGAGTTTATCTATCATCTCCTTAATGCTTTCGCGATTACTAAGTGATCCTGTAACGAAGCACGCTGCTCTCCATTGGATCTTCTCTATCTCTTCTATCAACTCTATCTGGTACGGATCCCACACTTGTGAGCAGTATTCAAGCAGTGGGTGAACAAGTGTACTGTAACCTACTTCCTTTGTTTTCAGACTGCATTTCCTTAGTATTCTTTCAATGAATCTCAGTCTGGCATCTGCTTTACCGCCGATTAATTTTATATGGTAATTCCATTTTAAATCACTCCTAATGCCTACTCCCAGATAATTTATGGAATTAACTGCTTGCAGTTGCTGACCTGCTATGTTGTAGCTAAACCATTGTATCTTGGTTCTAGCCTTTGGATACAGACAGGTATCCGGCTGGACAGTGCCATCGCTGTCAGAGAAGACATCAAGCATGAAGAGATGTAGGAGGTTCACAATGTTCACATAGTACACAGCTGTCGCAGTACCTACAATTACTGCTACAGGTCCTGTGGAAACATATGTCTCCCATGGAATTTTTGCCCTCCATCATTCATGGCATGATTAATGTTTTGAGCCACCATTCGTGCTGATGATAGTTTATCCAGGCACAAAAGTCTTGGTGTAACAAGAAATGTAACTCATCTGACCAGGTGGCATGTTTCCTTTGATCCATGATCCAATCTTGATGATCACTTGCACAATAAAATTGTGACTGATGATGTCATTGGGTCAACATGGGAACAGACGTTGGGGTGGTCTGCTTCAGTCCCCCAAGTTCAACAATGTGCACTAAATAGTGGGCTCTGGAAGACTTGTACCTAAACCAATATCATATTTTGTCATCCAATGTGCCACAGATTACCACCTGTCCTGCTTTAGAGGGCAGGCAAGCCTTCGACCTCTACATTCTGTGATGAGGTGTCTGCACCCAACACTTTCTCGTCAACTTGTGGTTTCGCAGTCGTTCAGCTACTTTCCATAGATGTTCATGACAGTTGTACACAAACAGCTGACAAGTTTCATACTTTTGATATGCTCATTCCCATGCAGTGGGGCATAACCATATACCATCTTGGGACCCATGTAATCGCTAAAATGATTGCCCTGTTATCTCTGCTGTGCTTATATACTTTCAGTATCAAGACAAGTTCCCTCTACGCCACCATGCAGCATTCATTCCCATGGTGGGCAGTTGTCATAATGTTTTAGCTTGTCACTGTACATTCATGTGGTAAATATAAAGTGAGAAATGAACAGTGGTTAGACAGGTCAACAAGAAGCTGAAAGTTAATTTTGAACTTGCATCTTTCTCCATATCACAGACTTGTACACTCCCTTTATTTGAAGTTGGAGAATGCTGTTTATGTCCTTGATTCAGTAAATTGACTTATGTTTAATACATATAAATAATCCTTCAAAAAATCTACTATCCTGGTAGTCGTCCACTCTCTCTCTCTCTCTCTCTCTCTCTCTCTCTCTCTCTCTCTCTCTCTCTGGGATAACTGCCTACAGTAAAGCTGCTTCTAACAAAAACATAATGAAGCATTTTACTGCTGATGTTAAATAATAATTCAGTATTGTTCTGCTAATCTACAGAAATAAAATGTGAATACTTACCCAAGCAGTGTCTTTTTTTCTGTGCATAGGAAAATATGTATTTTTTCTTGGGTTTCAGATACCAGCTGTGCCTACAGATCCGCAATGACATTCTAGAAGGAAAGTGAGTATTGTTCTAATATACAATAAATATGACCGAGGACAGAATAGCAAATCGTGCAGTTGTGTTAAATCAGTATGTTTTGGATGAGTGAATTCCATAACTGTTATTGTATTTCATTCTTCACAGGTTTATTATTCAGCCGTCAGTTTAAAAACTGCATACAGTATTTCTGTTACTGGGGAGAAAGTGAAATATTCATAATTCTGTTAGTCATTTTAACTTTTTTAACCATAATATACATCAGCCTAAGATTTTATTATTCTCTTACCCTTGCACACACACCTGTGTGCATAAGCACCACAACCCCCCCCCCCCCCCCCCCCCCCTCCTCTCATGTGCACACATTTTTTCCACAGAAACATATATTATACAAGATGCTAGGTTTTTCAGAGAATTTTTCATCTGTAATCTGACGGGTGATTTAGTTTGCACAGTTCCTGAGGATAAAAATAAAGAGGGCTTTATGTATAGTGACTCTTAAAGAAACACAGATTGCAGCAGCAACAGTCTAAAAGTTCTTATGCAAAATTTATTTCAAAAGATATGATTAATGTCTTCCTGTTGTTATTTTTCAGGCTACCTTGCTCATTCGTAACACATGCTCTTTTGGGATCATACTTAGTTCAGTCAGAGCTTGGAGACTATGATCCAGATGAACATGGGAGGAATTACTTAAAAGACTTCAGGTTTGCTCCAAACCAAACAGCCGAGCTGGAGGAGAAAGTCATGGATCTGCACCGCACACACAAGTAAGTAATTATGCTTGGTTTGTATTGATAATGGAACACTTTAGTTTGCAGGATTATGACAGTTATTCCACTCTGCAGAAATTTTCCATTTGGTATGTGGTTGGGGATCTCATAGTGAAATAGTTAAAAAGCAAGAATTTACATCAGAGGTTTTCCATATCATTTCGGCTACTTGTAAATGATACAAATTTTAAAGTTAAAAGCCAGTCTTTTTTTGTTTTATGCTAGTGTATTGTTTTTATAGTCACTTGACTTATGACAAGGTTATTTGACTCATTGATGTGGTGAAAAACCTTTTGATGGAATTGATTTGAAATAACACATTGCTGAAATTTTTTAAAAATTTGTTGTGTACAGCATCAGTGTATCAGCTATTACGTAATAAATTTTATTACAATCAACTAGGGACTGATCTGTTACAGATTAATTATCACATCACAGTAAATTAAAATGTCTTTAACATATTCACATTCTTGACCAGAGAGAGTTTGATTTATAGACTACATTCAGTAGCATGATGTTGATTCATGAATTTACTTATTCATTGTGGCATGAGCACTTAGATGACACTTTTCTCAGAGGGCAGACACCAGCAGAAGCAGAGCTCCACTATCTGGAAAATGCGAAGAAACTTGCGATGTACGGAGTTGACCTCCACCCTGCTAAGGATTCAGAAGGTGTGGACATAATGCTGGGGGTTTGTGCCTCTGGTCTGCTGGTTTACAGGGATAGGTATGCCAATTTTATGTCACAATTTACGTTTCATTAATAGAGTTGAATTATACATGACATTACTGTATAACCCTTCTAGTCTCTTAATTTTAATTAAGTTGTTTCATATTAATACACCACTGAAAAAATTGTTTTCAGCTGTCTGTAAATCCAGATAATAATAAATTTAACTCTGGGAATAATGTTGTTCGTTTGAGAATGAAAAGCATGGAGATGAAAAAAATTCTTATTTAATAATAATAATAGGGCAGGAACAATAATAGCACTGACTAGAGAGGGTTGCACTAGGAACAAGATAATAGCTGCAAATAACAATTTTATTCTTCTTTAGTGTTCTCTGTTACTCCTTCTGTACAACAGTTCAATTTGCACCACTGCATTGCATGTTTTATTACTTTCCACCCCTATTAACATTTATTCGGTACATGTTTCCAAGACTACTGGCCAGTCAGCACCCTTTTAGCCTCAAGACATACTTACCGTTACCATCTGTGTGCTGGGTGCTTGTTTATATTTTTATTTTGGGGTACATTGTTATAACCTTTAATCACCAATAATTGCGTGGATATTCAAACACTCTCTCTTAGAAAAAATAGCTGATTACATGATAACAACTCAGTATCTCGTATTCGACTGCTGTGCCGTGACATGCGGCCGGCGCCGTTCGTAGCTAGGTGGCGCTCCCGCGCTCAGCCGATTCGGAGCGCCTCTATCGCCATTTGCGCGTACTGTCGTGGCGGCACTGTTAAATGTTGTGGCACTGTCACAACACTTTTCCCCCCTTGCAAAAAAAAAAAAAAAAAAAAACACTCACTTCCTTGGAGACATGGACAGTGCGGAGACATGTCCAGGATGGAAGCTCATGCGTGGAATGTACCTCCTGGACGAGATGATGGGTGAAAACTCCGGAGCAGCATCCATAGGTGTCATGGACCTGGGGGTGTGCTCCAGCAAGATGGGTCCCGGAGAAGGCGGCGTAGCGACTGGGGCCGGTTCCGGCATACTCTGAAGCGGTAGTGATGCCAGCTGCATCAACACATATGGTAGATCGGCAGTGGTGACAGGACTGGCTTCTCGGGCTGGTGGAGACGAAGGAAGGGGTGGTGGCACCGGCGTGGCCACCACTCGTGGGCGTCTCTGGTCGTAATGGCGAACAACCGTGCAGTCGTCCGTACGTATTTCACAAAGCCGGCGGCGGCGAAGAGCCTTGACCACCCCTGGAATCCATTTAGGGCGAGATCCATACCCTCGTGCTCACACGTCGGCGCCCACTGAGTATTTTCCCGCACTAGGGGACACAGCACAAGGCCTGACAGGGTGAAGCAGGTGCAGTAGAGTGCGCGGTTGGCGGCTATGCAAGAGTTCAGCTGGGCTGCGATCACCCAGAGGCGTGAAGCGATAAGAACTCAGAAATTGCAGCAGAGCATCATCTGTGGAAAAATCACTAAGGAATTTTTTCATCTGGCATTTGAAAGTGCAGACAAGGCGCTCGACCTCCCCATTCGATTGCGGATGGAAGGGCGGTGCTGTAACATGATGAATCCCTTGTACAGTACAAAAATCACGGAAGGCCTGCGAAGAGAACTGAGGGCCATTTTCCGTGATGCTCGTGGATGGAAGACCTTCTAGCTAAAAGATTTTGGACAAAGCCAGCGTCGTCGTCGCAGTGGTGGGCGACGGACATCTAACAACAAACGGAAACTTCAAGAAGGCGTCAATCAACAGTAGCCAATAAGTACCGAGGAAGGGGCCGGCATAGTCAGCGTGCACCCGTTCCCATGGCTGTGCTGGATCAGGCCACGGAGAGGGCATTGTACGAGGTGCAGCCAGTTGTTGAGCACACTGACCACACGCAGCAACCATGTGGGTGATGTCCGAATCAATACCGGGCCAATAAACATGCCTGTGGGCCAGGGACTTAGTCCAAGAAATACCACAATGACCTTCATGCAACAGTTTGAGAACATCTTTGCGAAGAGAGGCTGGCACCACGACCCGTGGAGATGCGCCATCCGTGGCCAGAAGAACAACACCATCACGAACAGACAGACGAAGGCGCAAGGCATGGTAGTTGCGAAGGGGATCCGATGCCCGGCCCCTGGTCCTGTCCAGCCAACTCCGTTGAACAAAACCGATCACCCGACGCAGGACCGGGTCCCGCGCAGTAGCCGACGCGACCTGCGAACCTGTAAGTGGAAAACCCTCGACCGCACGACGTTCTTCCTCATCAATGTGGAAACAGAGTAGTTCATCACGATCGAAAACCGGATCGGGCCCCATCGGCAATCGCAGCAATGCGTCAGCGTTGGCATGATGGGCCGTCCGGTGATAGTGAATCTCATAGTGAAAATGAGACAAGTATAAGGCCCAACGTTGCAGTCGGTGACCTGCCTTATCCAGAAGCGACGCCAATGGGCTGAACAGAGAGACCAGCTGTTTGTGGTCAGTGATGAGGTGAAACTTAGAACCATACAAAAAAATGCTGAACTTTTTTAGAGCATAAATGATAGTGAGCGCCTCCTTTTCGATTTGAGAGTAATGCTGTAGCGCATCGTTGATGGTCTTGGAAGCATAGGCGATGGATGGTTCCAACCCATCCTCATACCGATGGGCGAGAACAGCCCCTAGGCCATACTGTGACGCGTCAGTCGCCAGAACCAAGTGCTGACCCGGAGGGAATGTGGCAAGACAAGGTGCCGACTGCAAATGAGCCTTCAGGCGGACAAAAGCCTGCTCACACTCGTCGGACTAACAGAAAGGGACGTTTTAGCGTAACAGCTGATGCAGAGGATAAGCTATCGCAGCTGCGGATTGAATGAATTTGTGATAATAAGCAATCTTGCCTAGAAACGCCTGAAGTTCTTTGACCGTAGACGGCCGGGATAGAGTGTTAATGGCCGCAACGTGCTGACATAAGAGGACGTATACCCTCACGGGACAAGTGGAAACCAAGATACACAATGGAGGGTTGGAAGAACTGTGACTTGTCCAGATTGCACCTCAACCCAGCCGAATGCAAAACCTGAAATAGTGAACGCAAATTACTAAGGTGCTCCTCAGTGGAGGCCCCCGTGACAACAATGTCATCCAGATAGTTTATGCAGCCAGGAACGGAAGCTGTGAGCTGTTCCAAAAACTGCTGAAAAACGGCCAATGCGCTAGTGATGCCAAATGGTAACCGCTGGTACTGATACAACCCACAAGGAGTGTTGATAACGAGAAATTCCTTGGAAGTAGCATCCAACGGCAACTGATGGTACGCCTCCGATAAGTCAAGTTTGGAAAAGAACTGGTCCCCAGCGAGCTTGGTAAACAACTCCTCAGGACGGGGAAGAGGATAAGTGGCAATGAGGCTCTGAGCATTGACAGTGGCTTTAAAATCACCACACAATCGCAGACTCCCGTTTGGTTTAGAAACCACCACGATCGTCGATGCCCATTCGCTGGAGGTAACAGGAAGGAGAATCCCTGAAGCTGTTAACCTATCTATCTCAGCCTTGACAGGTGCACGCAGTGCCACCGGAATAGGGCGTGCCCGGAAAAACTTAGGGCGAGCGGTAGGTTTAAGAGTAATGTGGGCTTCAAAATCCTTGGCACAACCCAGACCAGCAGAGAACATGGGTCAAAATTCAGAACACAATCCATCCAGCTGTTGATACGGAATATCCTCAGATATGAAGTGCACATCATCATCAATGGAAACCCGAACAACTGGAAAGCATTATAACCGAACAGGTTTTCAGTGCCCGCATTATCCACCACATAAAATGTGAGGGGCCGAACAACAGACTTGTAGGCAGTGGAAGCATCAAACTGGCCCATGATAGGAATTTTCTGTTTATTATAAGTCCTCAGATTTCGCGTACCTGGAGACAAAGGAGGGGAGCCCAACTCCAAATACGTGCGAAAATTAATGAGAGTTACTGCAGAGCCAGTGTCCACTTGCATGCGGATGTCTTTATCCAGAACACGAACAGTAACGAACAACTTATTTGTTTGAGAAAGCACACAGTGAACATCCATGTCTGATGCCTTGTTCTCGTCGACAGGAACTACATGAATTACACGTGGGCCAACGTTTTGGACACGCGGCCCTGTCAAGCTGTACGAAACAACGGGGGCAAGAAGGAAGTGCGGAACAAACCTGCTTCTGTGGTTGCTGGTTTCGCTGCGAGCATTGTGGCCCAACGCGACATTGTTTACGCGAGTGAACCGCCGCCACATCTCCCTTCTCTTGTGAAACAGGCAAAACGTCCGTGGCGAGAGTTGAGTGTACAGCGCCTACATCACACCACGCGTCTATTTGCGCGCCAGCAGCGTGAGACCCTTCAAAGGATTGAGCGATGCTTAGAACTTCCGACAACGACGGGTTTGGCAGTTGTAGGGCACGTTGCCGAACTTCTTTATCAGGAGCAAGCCGTTGAATAGCATCCCTAACCATTGAATCAGCATAAGACTCATGATGAGTGTCCGTGATAAACTGACATTTCCTACTCAGACCGTGTAGTTCCGCCAACCAAGCCCCGTAAGATTGATGGGGCTATTTACGACACCGGTAGAACGCCATGCGGGTGCAAAAACGTGGGTGTTTCTTCGGTAATAGTTAGACAATAAGTCACACATTTCTTGGAAGGACAGAGAGGCAGGTTCCCACAGAGGGGCTAACTGAGATAGCAGCTGATAGATCCGTGGGGAAATCCAAGATAGAAATAACGACTTACACATAGGAGCGTCGACAACGCCGAAAGCCAAGAAGTGTTGCCGCAAACGCTTCTCATAATCCTCCCAGTCTTCAGCGGCCTCGTCGTAAGGAGGGAATGGAGGCGGAGAAGCGGAAGACAGACGATGAGTAAGCGATGTCGACAATGCCTGAATCGCAGCCGTCAGTTGTGTTTGTTGAGCCTGAATAGCAGCCGTCAGCTGTGTTTGTTGTTCAATGAGCACTTGCTTAAGCTATTCCATGTCTGCCCTGTCACGAACATGCAAATCCACAATGCAGTGAAAATATCCGACCTCGTCGCCAAAAGTGTTATAACCTTTAATCACCAATAATTGCGTGGATATTCAAACACTCTCTCTTAGAAACAATAGCTGATTACATGATAACAACTCAGTACCTCGTATTCAACTGCCGTGCCGTGACATGCGGCCGGCGCCGTTTGTAGCTAGGTGGCGCTCCCGCGCTCAGCCAAGTTGCAGAGCGCCTCTGTCGCCGTTTGCGCGTACTGTCGTGGTGGCACTGTTAAATGTCGTGGCACTGTCACAACATACATAAATTTGATGCCACTGTTTGTTCTTATTCTTGATTTTTTTTTGTATTTTGTGAGTACCATATTTTGTTTTTAGGCAGCTTTTAATATGTAAATTCATGACCAACTTCCAGTTTGAGGTTTGTCAATGATATTGTAATTCTGTCAGAGACAGCAAAGGACCTGGAAGAGCTGTTGAACTGAGTGAACAGTGTCTTGAAAGGAGGATATAAGATGAACATCAGCAAAAGCAAAATGAGGATAATGGAATGCAATTAAACTAAATCGTGAGATGCTGAGGGAATTAGGTTAGGGAATGAGACACTTAAAGTGGTAGATGAGTTTTGTTATTTGTGAAGCAAAATAAGTGATGATGGTCTAAGTAGAGAGGATATAAAATGTAGACTGGCAATAGCAAGGAAAGCGTTTCTGAAGAAGAGAAATTTGTGAACATTGAGTATAGATTTAATGGTCAGGAAGTCGTTTCTGAAAGTATTTATATTGAGTGTAGCCATGTATGGAAGTGAAACATGGACGATAAATAGTTTAGGCAAGAAGAGGATAGAGGGTTTCGAAATGTGGTGCTACAGAAGAATGCTGAAGATTAGATGGGTAGATCGCATAACAAATGAGGAGGTATTGAATAGAATTGGGGAGAAGAGGAATTTGTGGCACAACTTGACTAGAAGAAGGTATTGGTTGGTAGGACTTGTTTTGAGGCATCAAGGGATCACCAGTTTAGTATTGGAGGGCAGTGTGGAGTGTAAAAATCAGGGAGACCAAGAGATGAATACACTAAGCAGATTTAGAAGGACGTAGGTTGTAGTAGGTACTTTGAGATGAAGGAGCTTGCACAGTATAGAGAAGGATGTGGGTTGCAGAAGGTACTTTGAGATGAAGGAGCTTGCGCAGTATAGGGTAACATGGAGAGCTGCATCAAACCAGTCTCTGGACTGAAGACCACAACAACAACAACATGATATACACAGTCTTTTAATATTTGTCCATGAATCTTACTTGCACTTGGGAAGCTTGCAGCTCTGTGACCTTTGTAATTGATGGGAAATTTTTACATTTTTAGTCTTAGCAGGAGTGTTGTTGATTCTGTCAGCAATATTGTTTCATAACTTTTCTCATCCAAGCTAATGCTCTACATTATCACTATGTTGTATTGGTTATTTCCTCTTGTCATTCGTTTTAAAATACGTGGACCCATATCTTTCAGTATTCTCTACATAGTCCGTTTGCTTTCATTAAAATTTTTGGTTTCTTTCATATGAGAAACACTATACAGGGCACTATTCCTCTGGTTTGTTTGTACAGCATTTGGTGTGATTACTTACCACTGAAAATAACACTACAAGGGCAAAATAATCACTCAGCATGGAACACTGTGACTGAAATAAACAGTAAGCTGTACGATCGCAGCACAGTCTGCACAGAACAAAGACAAGAATATCACTGATGCATGATAGGCTGTGAGTGATGGTGGATCAGACCTTGGCCTGACTTGGCAGATGCTCTGAACTCTTAATTGTATCAAAGGAATGTTCATTCTAGAAAAATAAATTATGAGCCAAGTTTCAGGCCAGTACTTACCTTCAGGAGGAAAAATTTGTAGTACTGCTGATAGACACACATAAAATTAAAATGGACATGCTATCTAGCTTTTGGAACTCACATTTTCTTCATAGGTGAAAAGAGAAGGGGTTAGGTGGAGTGGGGGTGTGAGCTTGGGGGGGGGGGGGGGGGCGGAGACGAGAGGCTCACTTTCAGTGAGACAAAAACTTTGACTACTACTGTCCTCACCACAGGTTGATCTCTCGTATCCTGGTGTCTGACTGAACTGTCTTTTCTGTTTAACGTTCCCCAAACTATCCCTTCAAATCCCCTAAGAAGGATCTGTTAGTTCCGGAAGCTAGGTACTGTGTCACTTTTGTATGTGTCTATCGGCACAATGGCGCATTTTCCTTGTGAAAAGTAAGCAATGCTCAGCAATTCTGTCTCATTATTTGTTTATACACTGTCTGTAGCATATTACATTGAATTATGCTGGTATCATAAAAGGTTTTCTTCAAAACTTCCTTTTGGTGAATGTTGGGAAAGTACTTACATGGTGTGCAGTTTTAATTATTGCTTTGTTATTTCAGTTGATTTATTATGTTAATATATCAAAAAATACATTGAAATATCGTAATGTAACTCCATTTACTGTTCCGCTTGCGTATTTAAATTGCCCACTGTGAAAAAAGTTTTGTGGCTCAAATTTAAATCTTGAAGATACTAGAATGAATTTTCACTTTGCAGCGGATCCCATTCTGGTTTGAAAATGCCTGGCAGATTAAAACTGTGTGATGGATCTGGACTCAAACGTGGAAACTTTTTTATTTATTTTTATTTATTTTTTATTTTTAAGATATTGGTTATACACTGCAAGATATCATTGTTGCTCTAGTTTTTCTCACTAAGAAGTTTCAGCAAATAATTAAACACATGCAGAAATACACTGTATTTGCAATCATTCTTCTGATATGTTACACAGGTTACGGATTAACCGGTTTGCGTGGCCAAAGATCCTGAAAATTTCATATAAGAGGCACAATTTCTATATAAAGATCCGTCCTGGTGAATTTGAACAGTATGAATCAACCATTGGTTTCAAGCTGGCCAACCATCGAGCTGCTAAAAAGCTATGGAAGGTTTCTGTGGAACATCACACTTTCTTTAGGTATGTGTTTTAATATGAGAGATGTAACTATAATTTTAGTTTATTGGAAATATTTTTATAGTTAATAACTATAATTTTAATTTATTGCAGCAAACATTTTACAGTTATTTGTAAATTGTAATATCTGTCTTGAAAATAATGTCAAATGCATTTTCAAATCAGTTAATTGTCTGTTCAACTAAATGTAGAGCTTTGCTACAAGCTATAAAAAGTTATCCATATTTCTGTAGTTAAATGTCATTGATTGTAGAGATGCTCATGTTAGCTGACTTTGACCTTCAATGTAGTATTGCTGCTGACTTAGTCTTCACCATACTTCAATTTATGAATGCTGGAATGCGTAGAAATAAGTGTAAGAACTTGGGGAGTAATTTTTTTACAAATGTGTTATTCGTGAGCTAAGATGTACTATTCTTATTTTCAGCACTTTACAACAGTTTTGCACTATGAAAATTAGTACACAGTTGATAAGAGCACTAACATTTACAACATGTGCTTGTAGACTTTTGGGGAGAGGGGGGGGGGGGGGGGGGGATAAATCTCTTCATGAGGCATCAGTGATTGGGCTACACTACTTTACTGAGGTGTAGATTGAGAAAGACAATGGCAACTGCTGTCTATTCTCTGCTCAGGAAACTCCATGCATCTACAATTGAGGTGGATATTACAATATTATGAAAAGGAAAGTTGCTACGGCACAACAAAAACACAGTCACAATATAAGCTTTCAGCCAACCAAGCCTTTGTGGACGACTGACACACACACACACACACACACACACACACACACACACACACATACACAAAATGCCCCCTGTGGGTCTGGGTGTTAGAATAGGCCCGAGGTTTTCCTGCCTGTCGTAAGAGGCGACTAAAAGGAGTGCCTCCCCCTCAAGGGGGTAGTTAGCGCCTGCGTCTGGAGACGGGTGGTTCCACGACCTATATTTGCGGTCATTTTGGTTTTTCATTTCTTCTGGTTTCTTACTTCCTTCCTTTGGTTGGTTCCTTTCTTTGTTCTTCTCCATCTCACTGTCTTACTTACTCATTCCCTTGCCTTCTTCTCGTTGCCTTCTCTGGTCTCCGCCTTGGCGTTTGAGACAGTCTGTCCTTTCTCTCCCTTCTTTTTCCTCTTCTCCCTTCCTCCCTGTGCGTGCATGAAGGCCGACCCCCGCATTCGCACGCGTAGCCGGTGATGGGGTAATGCGTAATTCCCTGCCCTGGGTAGACAGGTACGGCACGCACGTACCCCCTGGTAAAGGCCTGGCCCAGGGAGGGGTGAATGCCTGAGCTGACACCTGCCGACCATGCCCATTGGTCCCTCCGTCCGTTTCTCGAGAGGTGTGACCTGAGATGTAAACATTCACGTAAGGCGGGAGTGCCCTTTGAGAGGGTCCCCACAAGGAAGGAGCACGCCATCGGAGACACTGGCAATCATGGGGGGATTCCTCCGCAATGGATTTCTCTTCTTCTTCTCTCTCGACTTCCGCCCAAAAACGGAAACTTGACCAACCACCAGTGACAAAAGTACTACCGCCTGTCTCACAGTTCCTCATTGTTTCTCGATCTGAGAACGGAGAAGGGCGTAGATGCCATATCCGGATCTGTCAAG
Organism: Schistocerca gregaria; assembly: GCF_023897955.1. Classification (NCBI taxonomy): domain Eukaryota; kingdom Metazoa; phylum Arthropoda; class Insecta; order Orthoptera; family Acrididae; genus Schistocerca; species Schistocerca gregaria. Next base: position 221,447,725 of record NC_064925.1, on the reverse strand, counting down.
TCTTGTACCAGGTTGCGTAACGGTACCTTGTTACTAGAAACTGAGAGCGCCTTTCAGGCACAAAAACTGCTTTGGACCACACTCCTGTACATGTTCCCTGTCCGGGTGGAGGCTCACTGCACTTTGAATTCGTCTCGTGGTGTGGTGTATACTAGATCACTCGACGGATTGACTGACGAGGAGATTCAGTCTTTCTTTGCTGAGCAGGGTGTGACGGCTGTCCATAGGGTCATGAAAAAGGTCAACAATGACCTGGACACTTTTCTTGACCTTTGATAGTGTTCACCTGCTGTCGCGCATCAAAGTGGGCTACGAGGTTATTTATGTTCACCCCTATGTCCCGACACCTACGTGATGCTACCAGTGTCAGCGTTTTAATCATACTCGCCAATCTTGTTCCAATGCGGCTAAATGTGTCACTTGTAGCAGGGATGCCCATGAGGGTGACTGTCCACCTCCGTCTCCTCGTTGTGTGAACTGTCAGGGCGACCATGCAGCGTCCTCCCATAACTGTCCCATCTACAAGGAAGAACGCTGTATACAGGAGCTTCAGGTCAAAGAAAAGTGTCCACCTCGGCTGCTTGCAAGCTATTTGCTAGTAGGAAGCCCACGCTGCTCCCAGCGGGGAAATACAGTACTGTCCTCGCCTCTCCTCGGACTACCAGGGAGGTGGCGACGCAGACATGCGATCTGACCTTCAGCACTACGGTCGTCCGTTCGGCCAGTGCTAAGATCGCCCGGTCGACGTCTCTTCTTCCTCCCGTCACCCCTCAGACACAAGCACCTTCATCAGCTTCTGCCAAGACGAAGACCCAGATGCACGGGCCTTCACGAAGGAACCGTCCCGTGCAGACTTCCTACGTACCTCGAACTCCCAGCCATCGACCAGTACTTCCACTAAACAACCTTCCAAGAAGGCTCATAGGAAGCACAGTTCTCCTTCTCTGCCATGGCGCATTTCTTCTCCTACACCACCCAGCAGTTGCCGCCCCAGGCCGTCATCCGTTTCACCTGGCCGCACTGCTGGTAGCTGAACATCTGGCCCTTCACAGGCGGAGGAAGCTCCCCCTCCCTGCCATCTTAAGAAGATGGCCGATGAACCTATAGAACCAATAGACAATGACTGTCTGCCTACTGATAGCGGCGGCAGTGCTCGCTCGAAGCCAGGCCCTCAGCGGCCTGCGAGGTGACCCCTTTTTTCACCTTCTTTTTCTTCTCACGATGGCACTTATTCACTGGAATATTCGCAGCATTCGCTCCAACCGAGAGGACTTAAAGTTGCTGCTCTGCTTGCACCGTCCGCTCGTCGTAGCCCTCCAGGAAACGAAGCTACGCCCATGCGATCAAATTGCCTTGGCACACTACACCTCTGTGCGTTTTGACCTACCCCATGTGGCAGGTATTCCGGCTCATGGAGGGGTTATGTTGCTGGTCCGCGATGATATTTACTATGATCCCATCACATTGCACACCGATCTGCAGGCAGTTGCCGTCCGAATTACTCTCCCCACTTTCACATTTTCCATTTGTACCATTTACACTCCATCTTCGTCTGCCGTTACCAGGGCAGACATGATGCAAATTATTGCTCAGCTACCTGCGCCATTTTTGTTAACTGGAGACTTCAATGCCCTCCATCCCCTTTGGGGCTCTCCAGTATCCTGCCCAAGGAGTTCCCTGTTAGCAGACCTTTTCAACCAGCTCAATCTTGTCTCCCTCAATACTGACGCCCCCACTTTTATCTCGGACACAACTCACACCTATTCCCATTTAGACCTCTCTATATGTACTACCCAACTTGCACGCTGGTTTGAGTGGTATGCACTTTCTGATACATATTCGAGCGACCACTTCCCGTGTGTTAACCATCTCCTACATCATACCCCCTCTCCGTGCTCAACTAGTTGGAACATCTCCAAAGCAGACTGGGGGCTCTTCTCTTCCAGGGCGACCTTTCAGGACCAACCTTCACAAGCTGCGATAGTCAGGAAGCACACCTCACAGAAGTCATTCTCACTGCTGCTGAATATTCCATCCCTCACACTACTTCTTCTCCACGTCGCTTACCGGTCTCCTGGTGGACCGCAGCATGCAGGGACGCTTTACGTGCTTGTCGACGTGCTTTACGCACCTTTAAATGCCCCCCTACAGTGGCGAATTGTATCAATTATAAACGATTACGTGCGCAGTGTCGTCGTATTATTAAAGAAAGTAAGAAAGCCAGCTGGGCTGATTTCAGAAGCACCTTCAACAGTTTTACTCCTTCTTCTGTTGTCTGGGGTAGCCTGCACCGGCTATCTGGCACTAAGGTCCACTCACCAGTTTCTGGCTTGACGGTCGCGAATGACATCCTTGTGGCCCCTGAGGATGTCTCCAATGCCTTCGGCCGCTTTTTCACAGAGGTTTCAGCTCCGCTCATTACCACCCAGCCTTCCTCCCCAGAAAACAGGCAGAGGATGCTAGGCCACCTAACTTCCGCTCCTCAAATCATGAAAGTTACAATGCCCCATTCACCATGCGGGAACTCGAAAGTGCACTTGTCCGGTCATGGTCCTCCACTCCAGGGCCTGATTCTATTCATATTCAGATGCTGAAGAACCTTTCTCCTGTAGGTAAAGGTTTCCTTCTTCGTACTTATAATCACATCTGGGTTGAGGGACATGTTCCCGCATGCTGGCGCGAGTCTATTGTTGTACCGATTCCTAAGCATATGCCAGTTATTGACTCATCTTGCTTACCAGCTGTGTTTGTAAGTGATGAAGCGAGTGGTTAACTCTCGTTTGGTTTGGTTGCTTGAATCTCGACGCCTACTTACCAATGTACAATGTGGATTTCGTAGGCGCCGCTCTGCTGTTGACCATCTGGTTACCTTGTCGACCTTCATTATGAATAACTTCTTGCGGAAGCGCCCGACTGCAGCTGTGTTCTTTGATTTGGAGAAGGCTTACGACACCTGTTGGACGGCGGGCATTCTCCGCACCATGCATACATGGGGCCTTCGCAGTCGCCTCCCTCTTTTTATTCGTTCCTTTTTAATGGATCGACAGTTCAGGGTACGTGTGGGCTCTGTCCTGCCAGAAACCTTTCGCCAGGAGAATGGGGTGCCACAGGGCTCAGTTTTGAGCGTCACTCTCTTTGCCATAGCGATCAATACAATAATGGATTGCCTCCCAGCTGATGTATCAGGCTCCCTTTTCGTGGACGATTTTACCATCTATTGCAGCGCGCAGCGTACATGTTTCCTGGAGCGCTGTCTTCAGCATTCTCTTGACCGTATTTACTCCTGGAGTGTCGCCAATGGCTTTCGTTTTTCTGCCGAGTAGACGGTCTGTATCAACTTCCGGCGATACAAAGAGTTTCTCCCACCATCCTTACGACTCGATCCCGTTGCTCTCCCATTCGTGGAGACAACAAAATTTTTAGGTCTTATATTTGACAGGAAACTTAGCTGGTCTCCACATGTGTCATGTTTGGCTGCCCGTTGTACCCGTTCTCTAAATGTCTTCCGTGTTCTCAGTGGTATGTCGTGGGGAGCGGATCGAACTGTCCTACTTCGCCTATATCGGTCGATCGTCCGCTCCAAGCTGAATTATGGAAGCTTCGTATACTCCTCTGCACTGCCGTCCATCTTACGCCGCCTCAACTCCATACAACAATGTGTTTACTTCTTGCGATCGGAGCGTTTTATACTAGTCCCGTCGAGAGTCTTCATGCTGAAGCCGGTGAATTGCCACTCACCTACCGGCGTGATATACTGCATACTTGTCGGTATGCCTGTCGGCTGCTGTCAATGCCCGACCACCCGTCTTATCGTTCCTTTCTTGACGACTCTCTCGACCGTCAATACAGGTTGTATGTCTCTGCCCTGCTATCCCCTGGAGTTCGCTTTCGTCGCCTCCTTCAACACCTTGATTTTTCACTCCCTGCAACCTTTAGAGTGGGCGAGAGCCACACGCCACCTTGGCTCCAGGCTCAGGTTCGCGTTCACCTTGACCTCAGCTCGCTCCCAAAGAATGTTACCCCTGGTTCGGTATACCACTCCCATTTTGTCGAACTTCGTTTGAAGTTCATTAATATGACTTTCATTTATACAGATGGCTCTAAGACCAATGACGGGGTCGGGTGTTCTCTTATTGTCGGGACACAAAGTTTCCAATACTGGCTCCATGGCCATTGTTCGGTCTTCACAGCAGAGCTCTTTGCCCTCTACCAGACTGTTCTTTACATCTGCCGCCACCGACATTCTGCTTATGTCATCTGCTCCAATTCCCTGAGCGCCATCTAGAGCCTCAGTGATCTGTATCCGGTTCACCCTTTCTTGCACCAGATCCAACGCTCTCTTCAGCAGCTGGTGGACGACGGTTGTCTGGTTAGCTTTATGTGGGTTCCTGGCCATGTCGGTATCCCTGGGAACGAAGCTGCAGATGCCGCTGCCAAGGCTGCGGTCCTCCAGCCTCAGACAGCTTCTTGTTGTGTTCCTTCCTCAGATTGTAGGACGGTCATTTGTTGGCGCATTTTATCGCTGTGGCATGCCGATAGGGCTGCCCTTACAGACAACAAGCTTCGGGCCTTGAAACCTCTTCCCGTGGCTTGGATGTCCTCCTCACGCCCTTCTTGGTGGGAGGAGGTCGATTTGGCCCGGCTACGAATTGGACACTGCGGGGCGCCGTTCTGCCCGTGTGGGCAATTGTTGACGGTCCACCACATTTTAATGTCCTGTCCAAATTTTAATACACTGCGTCTTGATCTTGGCCTGTCATGTACTCTGGATGCCATTTTAGCGGATGACCCAGGAGCAGCTGCTCGCGTTCTTCGTTTTGTCAACTTGACAAACCTGTCTAAGGACATTTGATTATGCTGTTTTTTTAATCCACTGCTTGTCTACATCTTTTATAGTATTGTCCCTTTTAGTTGCTGTTTTAACCTTGTGTCTCGCAGTGCATTCCTAACTTAGTCAGGGTGCTAATGACTATTGTAGTTGTGTGCCCTAAAACCACAAATATATATATGTATATATGCAAATGCTGCTCACACTTGCACATGGATAAAGGCCTTGTTGGCCGAAAGCTTATATTGTGACATTCTTTTTGTTGTGCCTATTTGTGACTCGGCATCTCTGCTATATTGTGAGTAGCAACTTTTCTTAATATTGTTACATTCCATCCTTGATTTTCCATTGTTAGAGGAAGATGTTTGTTGAATATGAAGGCCAAGGAGCACAGTATGTGTTTTTCATGGAGGACATCCTGTATATGGTGGTTGTTAGTGTTTAACGTCCTGTCGACAACGAGGTCATTAGAGACGGAGCGCAAGCTCGGGTTAGGGAAGGATTGGGAAGGAAATCGGCTGTGCCCTTTCAAAGGAACCATCCCGGTATTTGCCTGAAATGATTTAGGGAAATCATGGAAAACCTAAATCTGGATGGCCGGAGACGGGATTGAACCGTCGTCCTGCCGAATGCGAGGGACATCCTGTATAGTCCCAAGTAATTGGGTGCCAGGTATTATTGTGCTGTGAAATTGTGCCAGGACAGTGGTAAAATACCAGTACTACTTTTGAAGTTATGGTACAGTATAAGCATGGTAAAGAGCCAGATTTTATAGATCCAGAGATCTCAAGTTCGTTCCTGATATGTCTTTAGGATTTTTATGTGTTAGGTATCACTTCATTCGCCTCTGGCAATGTCTGTTGTAATAGATGCTGAGCTGCTTTGTAATTTGGAGTTCACTTTAAACTTTAGGCTCCTCTGTTGCTTGCTGGGTAAGACAGTTCAGAGATCGGAGGAAAAGACATGGAATACCACTTTCAATAGGACCATGCCTAGTAAAATGTTATGATTTTCAAACCAGTTGTCAGATTTATGAGAGCTTTACCTTTTTTGAAGTATAGTGTAGTTGATGTGAGATATGAGAAATACATCTGTGGTCTCTTAAAAGCCATTGGAAAGGATACCAAACCTTGTCACTCAAAGCTGGGATGAGCATTTTTCTAAAAAAAAGGCTTACATCCCTCATCGTTTGCCATTCTAGATGTATACAAAATGTTTCTAAATTTTACAGACTCCTACAGTATGCAAAGGACGTTGGAGTGGTAATGGTTTGATTAGAAACTCATGTCTCAGTATCATGAATAGTAATGGATTTGTCACAACCGTTTTCTCTTTTGATAATGTTTTGTACACAAAGAAAACCAGTTTGACAGTTACTGGTGTTTTTTTTAATACAATTTTTTTGTGGAGTATTTGGATGGCACACGAAGAACATTCATTTGTACTGTTCTTGCTATAACACTATAGTGTAATTTTATTCGTTTACAAGCTCTCTCTTTTTGTGTTTGGGGAAATCGGATAAAGGAAGCCACGTTTTTGAATATGGCAATACCTTAAAAATTATGTAAATAATACAAATGAAATATCTGTGAAAGGAAAGGCAAAATGGGAAACCTTTCAATTGAATGGCAATACCTTAAAAATAATGGAAATGCAAATGAAATATCTGTGAAAGGAAAGGCAAAATGGGAAACCTTTCATTGACACCTATCCAGCATATAGTGTAGGGGCTGAAGTAGATAGAATGTAATACTTATGAGATGTCTAAAACTTTTTGTTGCTGTAAATAAGGAAGTTTGTGAAAATATCTTACTAACTTTGTGACATTAGGTATTGACAAAATCTTGACTTTCAGACTTATGACACCTGAACCAACACAAAAATCAGGCTTATTCCCACGTTTCGGATCAAAATTCCGTTACTCTGGCCGGACACATTATGAGACTAAAAAGGCACTTATAGAAAGGCCTGCTCCACGGTTTGAACGCAGCTTGAGTGGTCGAGCTCTCACCTCACGAAGCATGGATGGTAAGCTGAGAATGAAAGACTTTTTTTCACGTGTGTTATGTAACCTAACTGTGAGAGAAAATTGTGCAGTCAGTGTCAGTTTCTTTGAATGAGCAATATATTTTTCTGTCAGTAGTTTTAGGTTTCAAAGCTCAATTTTAAATGCTGGCACACATTTCCTATGCAAAGTTCCTTGTTTTACATGTATAAAAAGAGTCCTTTACCTGAAGAACACAATTTTGGATTGATCCTTTTCTGTTTTTGTATGTGTTGTTTTATATGTCTTTCTTATTTATTATAGAGAGAATTGTACGTAAGAGAAAATAAAATGAGCTGCTACTTTATACTGTGCACCATGATGAAACATGAAGTTGTTGTAGTTTAACAGTGCTTCTACTCACCATATTACACATCTTAAACCACTTATACTGTTCAGTATTCTTTAGTTTGTATTCTCACACATCCCGTACCCAACTACTTCTTCCTCACAGTTCCAGAAGGAGGTCACTATTTCTCGTGCAACTTTAAATCTTTGTTGCTGAGAATGTTCATTATACGTTTGTCATTCTGCCTGTTGAGAAAAGTGCTTTTTTTCCCTCAGTAATTGTCCAAGGCGAATATGTTTCAAGTACTATCTTTTCATATTCGTAATGAAAAGAAAAACATGCATGAAAATTACAGGCAATAAAAGAATATTATCTAGGTGTGAGCTGTAGATTCAAGAACAGTTTAGGCAAGGGGCAATTTAAAAAAAAAAAAAAAAAAAAAAAAATTGTTGATTGTTTGGATCCTGGAATTTTTGGAGCTTTTTTTCTTGGGGAAAAGAGAAATATAAGAAATTAACAATAGAAGGTTCTGACAAAAAGGGAAAGTTTCTCCAAAAATTGAATCAGGAGAATCCGCCTTGCTCTCCTTTTCTGTTTATATACTGCTTTTAATTTTCTTTCCATTTGTGTCTGCCATGTTTTCAAATATTCTTTGTTTTAGACAGGGGTACTTTTCAGTGTATTCAAGACTTACCAAGCGGGAAAGCGCCGGTAGATAGGCACAATAAATAAAACACGCAAACACACACAGAATTTCTAGCTTTCGCAACCGACGGTTGCTTCTTCAGGAAAGAGGGAAGGAGAGGGAAAGATGAAAGGATGTGGTTTTTAAGGGAGAGAGTAAGGAGTCATTCCAATCCCGGGAGCGGAAAGACTTACCTTAGGGGGAAAAAAGGACAGGAGTACACTCGCGCGCTGTCTGTGTATGTGCGTATGTGCGGGTGGATATGTGTGTGTGTGCGAGTGTACACCTGTCCTTTCCAAGACTTACCAAGCGGGAAAGCGCCAGTAGACAGGCACAATAAAATAACACACAAACACACACACAAAATTACAAGCTTTCGCAACCGGCGGTTGCTTCGTCAGGAAAGGGGGAAGGAAAAGGAAAGATGAAAGGATGTGGGTTTTAAGGGAGAGTCATTCCAGTCCCGGGAGCAGAAAGACTTCCCTTAAGGGAAAAAATGGACAGGTGTACACTCACACACACACACACACACACACACACACACACACACACACACACACACACCATCCATCCGTCTGTGTATGTTCGGATGGATATGTGTGTGTGTGTGTGTGTGTGTGTGTGTGTGTGTGTGTGTGTGTGTGTGAGTGTACACCTGTCCATTTTTTCCCTTAAGGGAAGTCTTTCCGCTCCCGGGATTGGAGTGACTCCTTGCCCTCTCCCTTGGAACCCACATCCTTTCGTCTTTCCCTCTCCTTCCTGAAGAAGCAACCATCGGTTGCGAAAGCTAGTAATTCTGTGTGTGTGTTTGTGTGTTTTGTTCGTGTGTCTGTCTGCCGGCGCTTTCCCGCTTGGTGGGTCTTGGAATCTTTGTTTTTAATATATATATGGTGCTTCTGCCTGAAGTAATAGAAGAAAGGAAAAGATAGATGGAAAGACATTGATTTAAAGAAACTATGTACTCCACTGCTGAAGCTGTCAATTTAAATAAATGTTGGCTGATATTGACCATTCAGTTATTTTCAGTTTCACCTAGGAACATGACAATGTAAAAAGCTCACGGAAAAGAAAATGGGACTAAAATTATAATATTATTGGCACTTTATAACAGATTATACATTACTATTGGGGCTATAATCTCTCTGTATTCGTATTGTTATATTCCTTGGTGCACTTGAAAATCACTGTACAGTTGAAATTAGCCAATTGTTTAATTTAAATTGACAGTCTCAGTAGGAAAAAAGATTGACTTATTGTTGCTGTGGATCTAAATATGAAGAAATCAAAGATATACCAATGTTAATATGTGGATTCATAGCAAGCAATATTTTAATTTTGGTAGCAGAAACTGAACTTAAAAATAAAAGATTTAACTGTCTTTTTTTTCACACAATGTAGCACTATCAGGGCCAGGAAGACTGCAGGCAGAAAATGCCAGTGATGCCAACAAACGCCATACAATGTCGCACCCACCCGATCACTTTCCTGATATGGAACCAGCACGCCCTGTGAAGGAGCTCAAGGAGAAGGAGGAGAAGATAAAGGACAAGGTACTTGATGTGATAGTGAATATATCAGAGACTTTTAAGAGCCAGTATTGCTGCTTACAACCAACTTGTTTTTTTTACTAACATTGTATATCACATATAATTGCAGAAAGCAAATAATGAGTTCATTCCCATTAATATTTTGTGATGAGCATGCTTATTGTGGTTCTTTGGTGGAATACACTAAAGGGGTAGTTTCTGGATTTATGGTAAAATATTTAATTTATATTTACTTCTTCATGAAAGTGGAATACTATAGTGTCTTTCATAATGGGAGCAAATTTGACAGATGGTCAGAATATTTAAAAATTGCTACAGAAGAGCAAAAGAGGTGGGGAGGGAGGATAGAAAATGGAAGAATATGAGGAAATGAAAAGTCGTAAAATTAAGAGCTTAAAAAGGCACTACAAGAGAGAAATGGAGAGGCTACAGTGACACCAGTACTATTTTTGATTTGCCATTGTCTCACACTAGGAATTTGCTTGGAAATTTATTTAATAGTATTTTTGAAAGTAATTTGCCAGTACATAACCCTTCTGATCGTATTTAGACAGCCATAATTCTCACTTGCCACACAGTAATTAAGAGGAAACCACTAACCTAAGTTTTTGATCTTACAAGTAATCGTCTACTTTGTTGGTAGATTTCATTTCAGTCAGTGTAAGAACAAATTGTGATAAGTAACTATATGGCCACATACTGAGTGAAATGGCCCAGTAGTAAAACATTGAACTCACATTTAGGGACAGTAGGATTCAGTATCCCATGCAGCCATCCAAATTTAGATTTTCCTAAATCACTTAGGTGATTATTGAAATGCTTTCTTTGCAGAAGACATGGCAGATTTACTTCACATACTGACAAATCTCATCTTTTGTTCCATCTCCAATTATCTCCTTATGAATAAGACTTCAAACTATAATCTTCCTTCCAACATGGCAACAATTCATATCTAATTACTCCTCTTGCAGTATCAGTGTAGCCAAATATTCCATCTCATGATAAAATACTTACAAAAGACTGAGTTACAGTATTGTCTACCTGTGGTCGGTGGAAAGAAAAAGTGAGGCAAGAATAGTTATTTGAAGTTTCCAGCTATAATACAAAACACTCAACACCGCGCCTAAAAACGTAAAAATGTGGTTGATTTGAGAGGACATTTTCATTTTTTATTTTGTGTTAGTTCTTCATTGTGAGGATAATTTTTTCTTGTGTCCCCCAGGCTCACAAGTCTAATTAGAGGTGTTACCAATGTATACTTCTTATTCACCTTTCACATTATGCTCCCTTTTCTATTCTACATCATTCAAGTGCTAAGACAACAATTGTTGATCCTAAACTACTTTTACAGTTTGATAACATAGTAATTATGATGATGACAACAACAGTAGTAATAATGCCAATAATAATATAAAACTTGTGTTAATTGCACAGCTGCCATAATCCTCATGTATGTACATGGTAGGCCATGTGATCATGTTGTATGCAATATTGCACAAGGACAGAGGCCTACTACTCAAACCCATTTATGGTGTATTATTAAGGACCCAGTATTGGCCCTATAATGCAATATTTTGTTGCATGTGCAGTCCAGTGCCAGCTATGATATTTTTGTTTAATGGTATATCCTTCATTGTGGAGGGGGCATACACATTCAAATGTATCATCAACAGAGTTGCTTAATTCACTTCCTCAGGTTTTGAGAGGAAGTGAGATAGTGTCATATCATATGCAATTAGAGGACCTCCTTGTATCTGTCATTCCACTGAATATTTCAGTCCATTCAGTTTGTCAGAAGAAGTAATTGAAATATACAGGGACAGATCTTTGAAAATATTAATGCCACAATGTACATATGCAGCATTCTAAAATAGCAGATGCTGCAGAAGACACAGTCATTTTTAACAAGTACTTAATAGTGAGGATTAACTTACTACACTTAGCTGCTGTAATGTACCATGAAAAAAAATGCAAATTAGATTATAACCTTGTTTAATATTTGCATGCTGGAGTGAATCTACAATGTCGGAGGAAGATCATGAGGTAGCATGCGAAAATATTTTTGTTGTAAGAGTAAAATCTTTTATTCAAGCTTTGTAGATTGTGTTGTTATAACAGAATCCTGGATACAGGGTTTTCTGCACCAATATTGTGGAACGTCCTCTATAACATATCTTAGTTCAAATATTTTTATTATTATTGCAATGCGAGTGCCACTGTGAAAGTGGAAACTGTGTGCTGTAGCATACAATAAATGCACATAGTAGCTAGTAATATTGGCCCTGTACTTTGCATTCTAATTTAATCTGTGCATGTGGTTACCCATGCAGGCAGTGAGAAACAAAGTGGGAACACATTCTTCAAAGTCTGTCAACCTGATAATCTAGGTCTCACTTCATGTTATACACGATGAGAACTGTTACAACTGTAACTGTTTGACAATTCATAATAAATACAAGCTGCCTTCAGTCACTAAATGCATTCTTATTGATCCACTAATACACTAATAATAAAAACATATAAGGGAATTGCCATTACAGTAATGTATGGAGGGTGGAAAGAAAGAAAAAAAATCAATGACTCTACACTTATATTTCAGAACAAAGTGAGAAATTCTTTTAGTAAATGCTACTGCTAGTTGACAGGGCACCAAGCTAAGAACTTGAGCACAATGAACCCAATTTCTCTCAGATTAAGAGCGCAAATGAAGGTACACAACATCAGCGAGCTGGCAAGGCCTATTGTTACTTGAGCAATGTGAAAGGGGTGTCTAGTTTGCTGGAAGAAACTTTAATAAATCATTCAGAAAAAAAAAGTTTGGTCAGATCAGCATGTACAACACACCTTATCACCATAGTATACATACGCATGCTGCCTCTACATTGTTGTTGCAGATAGCGTTCACTTGCCTGTGTTGGAGAACAACCTCAAACAGGGATCACTTTAAAGAGAGAGCAAAACTGATTCATAAGCTGAGTATAAAAATTAGAAACAAAACTCAAACCCTACAAGGAGGAAAAATTCCACAGAAAAGTATGTCAGAAGATAAAATCAAACAATGGAAAATCCGGGATGGAATGTAACAGTTTAATGAAAAGGATACTGGCTACTCACCAGAGATGCTGATTCACAGATAGGCACAACAAAAAGACTGTCACAGCCAAAACACACACACACACACACACACCTGCAAAGGCAACTCGCACACCTGACCACAGTCTCTACTGGCTGAAGCTAGACTACAAGCAGCAGCGCATGATGGGAGAGGCAACTGGGTGGGGGTAAGGAAGAGTCTAGGGCGGGGAGGGGGAGGGATAGCGGGATGAATTGGAGAGAAAGTAGGGCAGCTAGATGCAGTTGGGACATTAGATGGAGGGGTGACTGGGTGGGGGAGGAGGGGAAGGGGGTTAGTGGAGGAGGAGAGAAGTGAAAAGACTAGATGTGCTAGTGGGATAGTGGGCTATGTAGTGCTGAATTGGGAACAGGGAAGGGGCTAGATGGGTAAGGACAATGACTAACGAAAGTTGAGGCCAGGAGGGTTACGGGAACGTAGGATATCTTGCAGGGAGTGTTCCCTGTGCAACAAGAAGATAGTGGCACAAACATTGTTGCAAATTCCACCTTACATACTGCATTGGTGAAAATGTTAGAAGTTTCTACACATATTTCAATGAGAATGTGGGTGTATTTCATCTGAAATATTTTGAGAAATCATCAACAGCTACACAGAAGTAGACCTCTGGGCATACAGTAAGTGACCAGTACAGTAAGTACACAGAAAATAAGAGGAGCAATTGTAATATTATGGAAGATCCAGAAATTAATGTACTCTTAACAGCATGCTAATGAAAATACTGAGTGTAATGGGTACATCATTATTGCATTGTTGCAAATGATCAAAATTTACAATATATAAATGTATGTGGCAGTAGTCCTCTGTGACCGTTAAGTAGCATCTGAAGATGAAGCCCCAAGGTGCGAAATCCAGTGTACATAAATCAATAAAAAAACTGTTGACTAATGGCAGCTTTTATTTATTGCTGGCTTTTTCATTTTACATCTGCCTTTAAGTGAAAATGAACTCGTCACTATCTTACATGTACCGACCATCTTCTGTAATTGCAACACTGAATTGCTATGCCCTTAAAATTTAAACACAGATTATGGGGAAAAATAAACATATCAGTTAGGATGAGGAAATATGACAACTGGCCAAATGGAGGAGATTATAATTTCTGGGCAGACATATAAAATAATGGTGATTATTGTACGTAGGCTATTGAAATTGCATTGTGTAAGAATAGTTCAGTAAATGAGTTACAAAAATCAGCATTTTTTATGTGTCTGTGTGCTACTCTATGCTTTTTTTTCTGTGTGGAGAACAATTCCCTTTCCATGTCTTCACACATTTGAAAAGAAGCCAGTATTGCAAGATGTTCTAAAATTAGCATTGACCACTGTGTCCTTTATGCAACTGACACCCTGATTGTCTCGTGAGTGACTGGTTCCTTTGCCCTGCAGAGAGACATTGATGACTGTGGGAAAGATGGAAACCAATGAGTTTGTTCATAATCAAAAGAAATTTATGTTGGAACCAAAGATATAATCTCTTTATCCTGGAGCTAAGTATATAAAGAGCAATCATAAAGCCTTACTTCCTGTTCATGTTCACTGCAGAACAAGACAAATTTTTTAAAACATTTTGGTTTTTCTTTTCATTTTGACTATCCAGTGCCTTTCTTGTCAAACTGGAAATTTTGGTCCAGCAACAAAGATGAAATAGTGCAAATGACCTAATCACCATACTGCAACTGCTCTACACACAAAATGTGATTCAAATGTGGGAAGAGGGATAATCTGTGGTTTTACATAATAGAGAACATTGCAAAGTTTTCTGGCTATTTACAGAACAATATATGCTCTTCGGACTTAATGAATGTTGTGTGACTGTAAAGAGCTGCATAAGAACATTGCACTTTTTTATTTTATTTTTTAAAGTAATAATATGCAATTGTTCTAAAGACTTTTATGAAACCAAATGAAGTGAAGTACTACAAGAAAATTGACAAAAGTCTTGTTCTGCTTCAGCGTTTGACTTGTACTTTGCTTGGGAGCAGTGAACCTTTCCATTTTGATCTTGTTAAAACATATAATTAACATTTGCTGTTAAGGCGATGTCTTCAGATGTTTTATCAGAGTTGTCAGTTAATCAAATGTCCTACATGCTGACAACTTCATTTTTGGAATACATTACTAAGTTATTGTAACAATATTTTGAAAGGATAGTTGCTACTCGCCATATAGTGGAAATAGATGCTGAGTCACAGATAGACACAACAAAAAGACCGTCAGAAACTGAGCTTTCGGCCAATGTGGCTTTTGTCCAAAAACACACACACACACACACACACACACACACAAACTCAAACACAACTCATACACACATATGACAATGAGTTTCTGGCAGCTGAAGGCAGACGTATATGCGAGTTGCATTTGCTGAAAGCTCACTTTGCGTCTCCACTATACGTTGAGTATCAACTATCCTTTTCATAATATTGTTACATTCCATCCTGAATTCTCCATTGTATGATTATTTTTACCCTTGGCACAATTTCGTCAGTGGTTACTTCACAATCTTCAAAGATTAGCTGATCATTTTTACAGGAAAGATAATTGTATGAGTAGTTGATGATAATTATAATTTCAGTGTGGTTGTATTGCTGATTGTTCATTGTTTAATTAAATCAT
Organism: Schistocerca gregaria; assembly: GCF_023897955.1. Classification (NCBI taxonomy): domain Eukaryota; kingdom Metazoa; phylum Arthropoda; class Insecta; order Orthoptera; family Acrididae; genus Schistocerca; species Schistocerca gregaria. The sequence continues at coordinate 221,432,581 of NC_064925.1, read as the reverse complement.
AAAGCTGACTGTCCCAAAAGCTGCATGAACGTTAGGTATGTTTCACATTGAAGACTGGGTAACTGATTTAAAAAATGGGGTTCATATGAAGGGAAGAAATAGAAAAATGGTTCACACTTAAGACTGGTGAGTTATTTAAAAGAATAAACTGACATATTTGGTAGTGAAATGTGTAGAGTGAGAGGGCTATTACATCATTATTGTAACAGGAATTACAAATAAGTCAGAGTTTTGACTTTCATTCTAGAGGGAACTGTGACCAGAACAAAGTTAACTTAATGCACTTTGCATGTACAGCTATCACCTGAGTAATGATTTCTGCTGCTGTGTATTTAGGATTCCTTATTGGTTATTCTTACTAACAGGAAGTCACCAAAGCAGTTGCATAAACCAATGTTATATTATGCTTGTGATTCATATAACTAACTTCATAGCCAAATTAATTCAAATTCAGTTTCATAACATTTGTGGGTTTTGTAAAAGTGGATTGTAAGTATAGTTATTTCTAAAATTAATTCTGGTTTAGCAAAGTTCAATACATTTATTTTCAATATCACTTTATGATAACTTTTTACTAATATTCTGGCTCCCACTTTGTAAAAATACCATTGCCTGCTACTTTTAACTATACTAACATCCCCATGCAGACCACACCCTTCCCATCCTTCTGTATTAATTTCCTTGTGGAGGTAGCTAGTTGTGGCATGCATGCTGTGTATGTTATAACTACCGGTGGCAGCTGGAGCGCAAGTCGAGCACAGGGACGACATCTGCCAGCAGCAGCAGTTCGATGGAGGGCGAATATGAAGCTGCATCAGGAAGAGCAGACGACTCGCAGGATGACAAGCCGAAGGTAGAAGAGCTGGATTGTACAGTGTGGGAGTGTGCTTTCCTGGCCTCCAAATGCACCTGGTTGTGAGAATGGCAAGGGAGAACTTAGGATTCTACAGCTAAACATATCCTGTGAAAGGAAATCTTATTATCATTTTTGAGTGTGGTATGAGAGTAGAGACACTGTGAATGAAATCATGTTTCATGATTCTCATAGTTATTGAATTTTGTAATGGTATCTCTTTCCCTTTTAGGGATTTACAAGGAATATAGAAATACTAACTCACCAACAGTATGTTTATGCAGGCGGTAGACTGCACATGAAAGATTTGCCGCCTCCCGCTACACCCCCCCCCCCCCCCCCCCCCAGGAAAAAGAAAGAAAAAAGAAATTACTCCTACTCCTCCTTCCACTTAACTTCAGCTTTAGTTTATGGGGCACTTGTTAACCTGGAGCCAGACTCGTTACAAAGAATAGTGTGGAGAATGGCATAATTTATCACTGAAAAACTGAAAAAAATTAAAATCTCTATAAATTCTCACAAAGTAATCCCAAAGTTTCAGTAACAATGTTCAGCTTCGATTCAGTGTATTTCCACAATTTAATAATAATAACCCGCCACTGTTTTAAGTTTTGTAATGGAGGTTGTCCAGCCTTTCCTGAAAGGACTTATTATATACGCATTTCTGGAAATTTTTCTCTAATTTTGCGTTTCTCATACTGCTGAAAACCAAGCCCTTTTTACAATGGACATAGCTCACTTTCCACAAAAGCAACTGACATTCCTGTTTGTCAGCCGTGAAAGTGAGATTTGAACCAACTTTGGGCTGAGAATAGCCACTATAATAATACCTCAGTTGTGAGTATTAGTGTCAAGAGTTATGAGCTTTTGTGCTGGCTTGCAACTGCGATCAAGTTAACTGAGATACAGTAGAAAATACGAGTAGCATTGATTCATTGTCACAAACTAGCACAAGTTCTTTACACTGGATTGACAATCATTTTATACAAGACATATTCCAAACTCTCACCTGTAGTGAAGACTTGTTTGTTTATCCTCCACAGTAGCCAATGTACCATTTAGCTTTTATGAGTATGTGTTCACATCTCAAATATATTGGCTCATTACTCCTTTTCTTTCTTTGTAGTGCATGTATTCACCCTATCAGTTGCAAGTGGTCGTGAATTTCTGTAATTGTCAGATTTGAATCACTGGAAAGATATTTCTACCCAGCCAGACAAGCTCACAGAGAAAGTGGCATGTTAAAAGATTTTGCTCTATAAGTGTTATGTGTGCTATCCAACTTCATTAGATTATTCACTTGTTCGTTCATAATGTAATACAGTCTCAGGTCTTAGCAGAGAGAGAACTGGTGTGTGTGTGTGTGTGTGTGTGTGTGTGTGTGTGTGTGTGTGTGTGTGTGTGTGTGGGCACGCGCGCGCGCTGGAACAGGGATTCGAATGCACTTAGGCATTTGTGGATGTGGATTGAACTGCTTGGAGCAATAGATTTAAAATACCAAGGACATTGGCACTAATGATCATTAGGGATATTAATTCACAAGGACCCTTGTGATACATGTTTACAGCCAGGTGTTGAAGAGGCCAGAGTGAGGCAAATATAGTGCTTTGAATGTCATAGAATAAAATAGATGCTGTGTACTTTGTGGCTGACAGTTTGCTTACAGCATGAACATTGGTATGTGTTGAAATGAAATTTTGCATTGTTACCTCTGTTTCAGTTTCCTTCTTTTAAGACTGTTTCATCTTGGTTTGAGGATTCATGTATTATTGCATGCACTTTGTCTTTATTTTGTCTGGTAGGACAATTACTGTGCATTTGCTTTAAATTACTTAGAAGTTTTGTGAAGAATGAAGTTTTAATTTGATTGAAATTACACATATTTATTTGTGTTTCAAGGTAACCCAGTACTCTATTTTAAACATAGTTTATAACAGATTGCATAAATCTGTCTATTGTCTACCAATGTTTTAGTTGTTAGGTACACATTTAGTAGTAGTGCAGGGTTCCAGAAACACAAATGGTTTTTTAGTAATTTTATTTGTTTTTAATTTCTCTGGTATGTCTCATCATGTTTAAGTAATGAAGGTGACAGGATATACAGTAAATAACATTTCAGAAATTCAACTTATATGCATGCAACTGTTTGCTTTCTGTATATTTTGTTTTCTTGTGAGGATGAGAGGCAAAATCACAGTGAATGTGAGAGTAGTTTTCTGACTATTTGAGTTGAATAAAGACTGCATTTACCTCTTTTTTTGCATTTTGTGGTGCTAGTATAATTTTTAAACACTTCAGTAAGTACAGACACAACTATTAATAACTAAGAAAAAAACTACTGCCATTTTTACTGCAATAACATTCCTGCCTTACCCTCTCAGCTGGAAAAAATAAATACATTTCAAGAATTTATTTGTGTTTTGTACTTTCAATTTGATGACACATCATCCACTTCTTCAATTTTTCCACATGTCTTTTACAACTAATGATGTATTGTAGCTATTACCCATCATATAAATGACAGACTTGCTCTGTTGTTCTCCCTACTATCAGTTTTATAATGATGTATGCCTATAAACACAAACCATATTTTGGTACCCCCTCTTCTTGTACACAGTGTCTCATTTGTCTTTGTTATCGGTGGGTTTATAATTGTGGCTGCCTTACGATGATTTCCATTTTATGACATCTATATCTTGATGAGATTTAAAAGCTTTTCTCGTGGTTACTGTATCTACAGTATTTACCCTGCCCTTTATCAGTCCAATTACGTTTTAAACAAATATGGGGTGAGCCAGCTGTTCAGCTGTAGTTGATTAATATGCGATATGTACTTAAACTAACATGAGTGGTAGCTCAGTATTTAGAAAAACATTTGGGCTGTTACATGTGTGTATGCAGCAAGTATCAATGAGCTACTATTGAGTGGCTGCCATTCCTCATTTTTGTTTATTGTTGCTGTCCCGAAGTTTCAACACTTAACTTTTAATATGGCTATACAGCACTATCTTTCAGTTGCTTTCAACTTAATTGTTAAGTTTCACATCATATTGCACTGAGCTACAAAAATACAGCTTGAGTAACATATTTATTTCTGCAGAATATGAGACAGCAAAGATTTCTTCCTTGGGAAAAAATTACAATATTGTGTAACATTCAACGTCCTTTATCCTCCTTGCAAACTCTTTAGTCTGTAAGGATTGTGATGAGACTATAATCCCTAATTTCTGTTTTCTTATTTCTTATCCAAAAAAGAAAAGTTTTGACATTTAACAAAACCTTACATGTTCATCATGTCCCTTTATGTGTCACTGAGACACGTTCCTCGCAAAATTCCTTTTTTATGACGTCTGAATATTCTGTCTGTTATCAGTGGGTTATCAATTTTACAAGGCAGTAGCAACCTTTTCATTTGCAGAAGTCTTAATAATCACTTTGTCTGTTTGCCCATTTTCTTGGTAATGTGAAAAAATAGGTAATGTCTGCCTCTTCAGAAAATGACTATTTACGAAATACTAACATGTGGATGTAAATAACAGCATTTCTCTTCTCAGATCAGTAATATAAAATAGTTAATTTCTCCTTATCTCAAAATGTTATATTCCCAGTTAATTACACATTATGGAAGAGTTCCATACACACTACATTGTAATTGAACTAGTTTGCTGTTAATGGACTAACTGTGTCTGTACTTACTGCAGGTATTCATTCAGGCGGTATATTGGTGAGCTTAAGAGTGTGTCCTTTTTGACTGTGGCTTCAGATGTGTAGCACATAAGCATTGTAACTATGAACCAAACAAAAATTGTAACACAATGTTTTTTCTGGTAGAACTACTTTTAAGTAATTTTTACCATATACAGGGTGTTTCAAAAAGAATGATCTGATTTCGGATTGTAGTAATTACGAAACATGGGATGAGTTGGCAAAGGAAATGTGTGTTGTTTGAATGGATGTGGCCTAAAGTTTCATAAAATTTCTGGTAGATGTCAGTGCGTCTTCTCAGTTTGTAGTCCGTCAGAAGTAAGATGTTGACCATGCAGCAGAACGTGTTTCATGTGTAGCAGTCTGCAAAGAGTGAGTCAGCTATTTCAGTCCAGCACGCTTTTCATAGTTGTTTTTGCATTGATCTGCCTGCAACCAAAAACATTTGTCAATGGTATCACCAACTTGTAACATTTCTCTGGAAAAAGTTTATCGTCCCTTCGATTTTGATGAAAATGCTGTGACTGGAATGAGCTATCTTCAAGTGCTGCAGAACGGGAGTTCTCCACAACTCCAGGACTCCGATTATTTCATTTTCCAACAGGATGTAGCTCCACCACATTGGCACAACAATATGTCAGTTTCTCAATGACTGTGCCTCAGTGCTGGATAGGGCACAAGGGACCCTGAGACACTGCCCTGGATTCTTGGCCTCCAAGATTGCGTGACATGACTCCATGTGATCTTTACTTGTGGGGATATGTGAAGGAAAGTGTGTTTATTTCCCCTTTACCTCCTGACTGAAGAACAAAGTAATAACTGCCATAACTTCTGTAAAAGCACACACAGAGCATTTTTAATAGAATAGCCTCAACTTTAAGATTTTGTGAGTGTTTTGCAATTCATCCCACTTTTGTTTTATGTTTTTATTAATAAATAAGTAGTATTGAAATCTGGTAATTCTTTTTGAAACACTCTGTATTATAAAATGTCACCTACTTATACATATGATTTAATGTAGTTATTTGTTGTGAATGTTTCTTTGCACACTTGTTTTTATTACAGTTATTGTCACATTACACATCCTTCTATTTTTATGGTATGCTCTCACTTCCAGTTTTACATGTGGAAAATATGGATTTTTAAATTTTTGGGGATTGAAGATAATGCCAAACCCAGGAAAAACTTTATTTAAGAAAGAAACTATTGCACAGAGACAAATTTTTATTCTGACTTGTGATTATATTCAACCTAAGTTAATATCCAAAGTAATTTTATTTTATATATTGACTTTTCTCCCACTACCATGCAGTTGTTACTGCTGTAATAGTCTCTCTGAATTTGTGGTACATGTGAGTTTTTCTGTTGTACTTCCCTTGTGATTTTCTGTGAAACCAACTGTTTTATCTGTCACAATTTTTCCTGTTATAGTGTTTGCATTAATATTTCTTTTGGTATATATTGTGAAGTATGGGGACATGAAAACTATTAAATATCGTGTTGTGCTATTCAAGTGTCATTACACAAATGGTGTGGGAAAAATACATGTATTTGCTGGAAATTGATAAGTAGAAGTTTGTCATATTTTTGCAAGTTATAGAACTGAAATGTAAATTCGTTGAACTACACTTGATGGATGCTGATGACAGGAGCTACAACTAGTTACAATTTGCATTTTGAAATTTACCATGTCTCTTGACCAATGTAGAATGTTTTCATATCCATCTTTTAAGGGTACACATTTATTCAGTGTAGCAGTTAGAGGTCTGCATCTGACGTTTTCGCTTGCTCAGATTGCTCAGAACATGTAGTTTCCTGTAAGTCTGTCAGACGTCAATATAACCACTTTGGACTGAGGGGGCAACCACACTCCACTCTCATGACACTTCTTCAAGTGTAGCGCCTCTCAGTTGTCCGCTGTAGGACCATGGTGCAAGAATGTGAGATGAAGGAGAGTGCGAAAGCAAAACCTTATTCAGAATGATATATCCTGAGTGTGAAAGATGGTGGCTGTAACAATGTTAGGGAGAGATTTTCATCAGTGACTGACAAGGGTGTCAGCTACACGTACTGTGGCACATGCTCTACTCTTCAGTCTTACATTCCACCACCACACATCTGAAGACAAATGTCTGCAGATTTAGACAAAGTGTAATTTCTGAAGCATTAGCAGTTTGGGTGAAAGGTACACTAATTAAAAAGGTGTGTAGAAATGTGTCTCAGAGGCCTTCATCCAAATACTTTAACATTAGGTGTAGGATTTTGTGTTTTTTGTATCAGGAGCTTGTAAATGTCAGTTCGGAATTGGGAGATGCACATGTTTCCAACATTCTGACTCCTCCTATGATAATAGTACAAAACACTGAAAGACAAGCCGATGAAATATGATGTCCAGCGTTATTCAGGCCATAGGCATGAATGCATATGGATGTACAGCGGATGGACCAACAATATCAGGAAAAGTGTTACCTATCTAGTACTGTGAACTTTGATTATTGAGATTAGGCACTGCGGAATATGGCATTGATGACAAATCACTTTTCTGAGAAGAAAAAGAAGTATGCGGAATTTATTAAGAACTACATCGAGGAAACACTATTTAGATTGTTAGGAGTAAATCCCCACCATTTTAATAAGATTTCATTTTCCGTTGACGAAGACACTAGTGTACGCAAGGTACTGCAATCCTTTCAGTATTATGCATGTATTAAACATGTATTGAACATAGTCCGGAAGCATATGTTAGATGACAATTACTTAATAAATGGGCTTGGAGTAGTTTATTCCACAACCTATGCTGCTAAAGATAGTGACTGTTTCATGAAGAAAAATTGTGACCTGATTTTGATATAGACAAGCTTAAGAAAGAAATGTAGAGTAAGTGTAACAGCTTGTTTAGAACGCTACACTATGTATGAAGGCATAACGACAAAGTCATGGAACTGCTTCCAGAGAGAGGTGTCTCTGAATAACTTACGGATTATGACAACAACACTGCAAAAGAATTTGTGACATTTTTAGAGCCAATCATAGCTGCAACGGAAATGCTTGAAGGCGAGAAGTTTCCAACAGTTCAGTTTGTTTTATTATGGTTGCACAAACTGAAAAGTCATTGCAGTTTAGGACCTAAAGATACAAAAATGCATACATTTAAATTTCTGTAGATACACTGTGTGTCCAACAAATTGCGCCTAATTGCAATACGCCGCTTTCAGTGTCACTGCTGTTTTGGCAGTACATTACAATTGTCATATTATCATCTATTAACTGTAAGTACTACGAGTACTGAATCATCGCTGTCTCTCTTTCTCACAGACTAGAAAGTTGAAACTTTGGCATTGCACAGAGTAGTAACAATTCTGCGGTCACCCTTCTGATTATTGTCAATGATATTTGTTTGTGACAGAGATGAAACCTAAAATAGTGTGGATCAAATGTGTGATGAAGCATCAGGTTCTGATAAGCTAGACCAAAAAAATTTCAGTGCGGTTTGGAACTTTATTTCTGACTGACAAAGCGAACTTGATCTGAAATTAGTTGATTCATTGTAATTATGCCAACAGGGAGTAATTTGGAGACAATTTTGTTCTTGTTAGATTATGCACTTTTGAATCAATAAAGCAGGTGTTATAAAAAGCAGCAAGACGTTCTTCATTTTGAGACTGACAAAAGTTAGATATGTAATTCTCCTGTGAAATTCCCAGTTCATTATGAGACTGACAAAAGTTAGATATGTAATTCTCCTGTGAAATTCCCAGTTGTTTCCAAAGTTTTCTTATTGCATAAAGCAAGCTGTTTTCTCCTTATGATTCACAATGATATCACAATTAAAAACTGCCACTCAGGAGTATATGTCTGATCTGAGTGTAGTTCCATCAGCTGGTGGACATATGTCAGGAGCAGCACCAGCCTGCGGGCACAGAGTGCTGCTATTAAAATGGTGGCAACAGCATCACAGCAAGTGTGTCAGAAGGGCTGTCCCCTGCTCTCCTCTCCCCACAGTGCCTCATTCAACTACAGCCCACTTCGAGCGTTTGTACTCGGGGAAGCCGTGATTGAGCGCAGCACGCTCGAGCGAGTAGAGTGAGCGAAACCCCCAATTTGCTGATCTCTAGTAGCTGTAGTTACTTTCTAAACATGAAAAGAGATGGAGCCAGTCAAGGAAAATTTAAAATAGTATATGTTAGTGTCCACTAATCTGTTATCAATAAAATGACATGTATAGATTTGTTAAAAAAAGGTAGTCATGGTCATTGCATCTCAAAGAACAACTACATCCGAAGTCAAATTAAAAAAGAGAGAGAGAGAGTTTTGCTATGTTATAATGAGATGGTGTAAGTTGTGTGTAAATACTTAAAAGTAATATGATGCTCTGAATAAGAAAAAATTAAGTAAATGGCACACTCCTCAACCTTCACAGAAACCTGTTGGAGGTGTTGCAGTTCTGCCTCCTGGTGCTCTTGGCTTTGGCAAAAAGCAAAAAAAGAAAGATAAGGATGGCAGTGACAAAGAAAAGGGAGCAGCAGAGGCAGAAGATGAAGAAAAAGAGAACAGACAGGACAACGACTCACTAAATACTTCCGATGAAAAATCACCTACCAGGAAGAGAGAGAAGCTCAAGATTAAGGTAAGATTTATCTGCTTAGTTTATAGGATTCAACTTTCAGGAGAGCAAAGCATCATATAATGCTGGAAAACATTTCAGTGCTGTTTTTTTCCATCTGGAGTGAGATAAGATGTATCCTTACCAATTACACTCAACCTCTTCAGTCTTAAAATTTACAACTCTTTCATAGTGAAGTACTCATTTACATTTAACATAGTGTAATTATTGATTTATTTTTAAGTAAATTTAAATAAAGTAAATTCTAGATTTTTTGTTAATTGTTTCTAATTTACTTACCATTCTTAAGATCTTATTTCTACAAGAAAGAAAGAAAGAAAGAAAAGGGGAAAGAACATGGTAAAAGTTTAATCTTTGTTAAACTGCATTGTGAAGAAAATACTAATAACAACAAAAGAGAGAGCAACTACGCATTAGAATGATATTTCTTATTTTGAGAGACATCACTGACACATGGTCGAGTTAAAAAAAAAAAAAACACCTTTACTGTGGGGTATGTCAGTCTTGTTTCTAGAATTCTTAGCTCTGAAGGAATAGCAGAAGAAAGAAAGGAAATACTGTTGCCAGGAGTTGGTGATAATGTATATCATGGTCACCATCTAACTGGAAACAGGATTTTCTGCCATCATATGTTTACCCAGTTTTAACCAAATTTATTGTATTAACATATTTAGTGTGATGACACTTTTTTTTTGTAGAGCCATATACTTTTTTGAAGTTTAATATCTTTTTCATAAGTGATCATACTACTTGTCCACAACATAGCAGATTTTTTACTTAGCATTTTATCACGTAAACAGAAATTCATATGCGGGCAACTGTATTATTTCAAAATATTTTTGAATAGTTTTAACACTCTGTTTCAGAATGGCTCTTTCATAGACTTATCAAAGGAAAACATATACAGAACCTAACATAATTTCTACGGTAGAAAAAAGTGTTATTTAGTGAAAAAAATGAAAATTTTATGGAAATGCCTGTAGTCATTTTAATTATACCTCTCTCTCTCTCTCTCTCTCTCTCTCTCTCTCTCTCTCTCTCTCTCTCCCCCCCCCCCCCCCCCCCCAATGATCAATAAATTCCCACATTAGTGCCATAAAACCTTGTAGTATTATGTAATATTTCAGAACATTATTTGTTTATATTAGTTGAATAATTGTGCAAAGTCATTGTTATGTAAGCCAGAAGGACCATATCTTCAGTTCAAAGGCAAGTATATGGTGTATGTGATATTTGAACAGTGATTGCTTTAGAAGCATTGTGGTTTGTTGTAGTTCATTTGCATAAGTATTGTTTGAATTTTTGTACATAGAATTTGTATATAGCGTAATGTTTGATTTTGCATATGACTACCTTAAAATAACAAAGAATGCTAATTGTGTAAATAAATTTATTACACACTTAAGAAAAAAAAGTCTTAAAAACTATTTATCTCGTGCAGAGAGATAGAAATTAGGTAAAATGTCCATGTTCAGTAGTGAAAAGTTGTGCTCCGTACTCTCCCCTATGTATGCTATTAAAGAAGAACTACAAGGGCCATGAAGTGAGGATGGTAGTGAAAGGGATTCAATAGAGGCAAAATTATTGATGCACAGAATACTGCTCTAAGAGGTCAGGAAACAAGTAGTGAAATAAACAGTTGGTTGGTTGGTTGGTTTCGGGGAAGGAGACCAGACAGCGAGGTCATTGGTCTCATCAAATTAGGGAAGGATGGGGAAGGAAGTCGGCCGTGTCCTTTCAGAGGAACCATCCCGGCATTTGCCTGGAGTGATTTAGGGAAATCACGGAAAACCTAAATCAGGATGGCCGGACGCGGGATTGAACCGTCGTCCTCCCGAATGCGAGTCCAGTGTCTTAACCACTGCGCCACCTCGCTCGGTAACAAACAGTAGAGAGGCCTTATACAGTGACCCAATATTTAATGCATGTAATTAACAATTTGAAGAGATTATTTAAACTGGACATTAAAAAAATGAACAGCAAATGAGGGATTGCAGAGTGAAGGAAAATAGAAAAAAAAGGATGAAGAGGAATTAAAAATAAAACAGGGGAAAGACACTTATGAGATGTTGGGGTGCCCATATGAGAAATGAAACTACTCTTGACATAATTAATGTTGACACAGAGAACTTGTGTTAAACATACATTGAAACAAATAGTTGTATCCCATCAGACAGCTATCAATCCACATGTGAAAGTGAACATTGTAAAACTGTACAATAGAATAAATATGAAGACTGTTCATCTTACAGCTCACTATATCTTATTATAGATTCTTTTATAACATAACCAATAGACGCTGGGTATTAGCTTCACCACCACATTCTTTTATACCTCATTTCCTCAAAGGTCATTGTGTGACTTCCACCATTCACCATTTCTCCACCATCACTGCTGTCACAGATGTTTTCTTTCATATATGTTTTCTTTCATATAATTTCTTCTTCTATAATTATAACCATTCTGTTCATGTAGTTAATTCTGCATGAACTGCTTTGAACTGCATTTCCTTTATTTCTACTTACTGTTTTCTTATGTATCATCTTCATTTTCGGGGTTTTATGTGTCTTTTTTGTTCTGTTACTGGACGTTTCTTTTCAGTTGAATTCTCGACTGAATGTTATTATGCTATTACAGTTTTTAACTATTGAATAATGGTCAGGGAAATTAAAGGCACACTGCAGAATGAAAGAAGAAAAATGATGTCATAAATTGTGAATCCACAAATATATCACTATTGACAGTTGCCACATCCTTCACCTTGTTCATATTATTTTAAAATTGTTTCTTGTAACATTTCAGAACTATTTCAATTTTAATAGGATGTAAAGTACATTAAAGTAGTTAATATTAGTTTTGATTTATATTATAAATGGAATGTGGTAATTTTCTAATTTTAATATTGTGTAAAAACAAGATGTATTTTGTAGAAATAGACCGATAATGAGGCATGGTGATACTTTGCTGCATGGTAATGAAAAAACTCATTGTTTTTGAACAGCACTAATTACGGAAGCCATAAGATTTTATTGTCTATAAGTCTTATCTGATAAAAATGCAAATTAAATAGGGCATTAGTTGTTATTCTTTTCTTGCTCATGCACAGTGGAAAGAGCTTCATATTTGAAGTGCTAGCTTAATTATTTCTTAAACAGTTTCAGAATCTAGAGAAAGATCAGGTCTGGGATTGTACTCTTGATTTTACAGTGATTATTGTGTGACACATAGGAAGCATTTATAAAATGCACAGAGCAAAAGATAACTAAGGACATATAGGTGACATTTAACAACTGTGAATAGTCTTATAAAAAATTATCAGAATATTAGATGTCAAACAGAACAATAGATTTCCCTTAAAATACAATTTAGAGGAATTTTTCCTATCTCTTGCTTTTCATCCCCTGATGAAATGACAGTTAGTTTTTCAGCATCAGAAAAGAATTAATTTGCTTTACACTTCACATTTACAGGTGTTCAAATCATCCACTGGCAATACCAAAATACAATTATACATCTCTTTCCTCGTGTTTATCATTATAAATTCACTCACTTATTTTCATATTTCACTTTCCTACCATTAAATCAGATGCTCTCTGAAATGAAGTTCTGTACCCCCTCATGTGCTTTTGGCACTGCTCTGATTATTCATTTGTTTTCCAAGATAACATACACTTCTTTATTAGATTGCTTTTTTTTCTGGAAATCTGTTAAGAAATGGTCTATGATTTCATTCTGATCCTTATGTTTGTAAAATGTTTGCAGTTCGATTGTGTGTGCCCAGCCCGAAACCTATTTTGCTCCAGTATTGCAATCTTATCCACAGGATAATATTCTACAATGCAATCAGCAATTCACAGTTAAATTACTGAAATCTTTTGTTCAGTGCCACTTATGCAGTGGATTATTGAATACTAACATTTTAATTGCGGCTTTGCCCTCTTACACATGTCACATATATTGCATAATTGATGCCTTGTCTTAGGAAACATAACCTCTTTTGTTATAATAAATAAACAAACACTGTCTATTTCACAACTTTTCATTACCATCTAACACTTTCAATCTGCTCTGGAGATCATCTTCATATTGGGTTCCATAGAGCATAGTTTTTTAACTGTTTACAAAGTGCACTTGGTGACACCAGACCTGAAGATGATCTACAGTGCATACTATAACTGGTAGTCGAAAATAAAAAGTTGTGATCCTTTGTGTGTTTGTTTATTTATTACATATGTTGTACACATCATCTTTCCCTTCTCTGTGTCAAAAAGCGGGAAAGCGCCGGTAGATAGGCACAATAAATAAAACACACAAACACACACACAGAATTTCAAGCTTTCGCAACCGGCGACTGCTTCGTCAGGAAAGAGGGAAGGAAAAGGAAAGATGAAAGGATGTGGGTTTTAAGGGAGAGAGTAAGGAGTCGTTCCAATCCCATGACTCCTTACCCTCTCCCTTAAAACCCACATCCTTTCATCTTTCCTTTTCCTTCCCTCTTTCCTGACGAAGCAGTCGCCGGTTGCGAAAGCTCGAAATGCTGTGTGTGTGTGTTTGTGCGTTTTATTTATTGTGCCTATCTACCGGCACTTTCCCGCTTGGTAAGTCTTGGAATCTTTGTTTTTAGTATATTTTTCCCATGTGGAAGTTTCTTTCTTTCTATATATAATATATATATTAAAAACAAAGATTCCAAGACTTACCAAGCGGGAAAGCGCCGGCAGACAGGCACATGAACAAAACACACACACACACACACACAGAATTACGAGCTTTCGCAACTGGCAGTTGCTTCGTCAGGAAAGAGGGAAGGAGAGGGAAAACTGAAAGGATGTGGGTTTTAAGGGAGAGGGTAAGGAGTCATTCCAATCCCGGGAGCGGAAAGACTTCCCTTAGGGGAAAAAAAGGACAGGTGTACACTCGCGCACACACACACACACACACATATCCATCCGCACATACACAGACATGTCTGCTTGTGTCTGTGTATGTGCGGATGGATATGTGTGTGTGTGTGTGTGTGTGTGTGTGTGTGTGTGTGTGTGTGTGTGTGTGTGTGTGTGTGTGTGCGAGTGTACACCTGTCCTTTTTTCCCCCTAAGGGAAGTCTTTCCGCTCCCGGGATTGGAATGACTCCTTACCCTCTCCCTTAAAACCCACATCCTTTCATTTTTCCCTCTCCTTCCCTCTTTCCTGATGAGGCAACTGCCAGTTGCGAAAGCTCGTAATTCTGTGTGTGTGTGTTTGTGTGTTTTGTTCATGTGCCTGTCTGCCGGCGCTTTCCCGCTTGGTAAGTCTTGGAATCTTTGTTTTTAATATATTTTTCCCATGTGGAAGTTTCTTTATCCCTCCTGTCTGTCTGTCTGTCTGTCTGTCTGTCTCTTGTGTCACCCTGTTGTTTTCATTCCCACGTCCACCTCGATGGGAGATGGTTCTTGCCCCAACAGTAGTTCTTTCCCGACAACAAGCGGTTTATGTATCAAATTTGGTTGAAATCAGTCCAGTGGCATAGGAGGAAATGTGGTACAGGCACAAACACATCCATTTATAAAATATATATCTAGATATATAGATTTAGGCATTAATGACTGTTGAGGGTTTTTTGATCTTTTGTGAGGTGTTTTTTATTCTGTTTGTTTCATGTTTGGTATTGTGGTTTCTTTCTTTCTTTTTTCATATTTAGACTCCAGGTTTCCTGTTTGCGAAGGGCAGCCCTCCAAAAGACAAGGAAAAGGAAGAGAAAGAAAAAGAAGATGGTACACCAGAAAAAGAAAAGAAAGAGAAGGAAAGAAAAGACAAAGAAAAGAAAGAAAAAGATAAAAAAGATAAAGATAAAAAAGATAAAAAAGTGAAAGATGAGAAAGTGGCAGTTGCACTTACTGATGACACTGCCAAGTCTGGGGTTTCAGGTGGTCCACCCAAGGGTTCCCCTCAGCTTCCAGGGTACACAAGAGAGTATGATTATGTAGAGGAGGAGCCACAGAGTGAGGACCAAAGGCGTTTTGAACCTCAAGGGGGCTTTAGTTATGAGAAGGGTCGACTGGAAGCTACTCCCGAACGTTCCCCCCCATCCTCCTCTGGGCGACGTGCTACTGGCTTAGCTTTCAATTACGCACCTGGTGAGACCACACCTGCAAGTAAAGGGCTACGTACTCCTGGAATTGATTATGTGGCTTCTGCAGGGCTTAAGGAGCAGGCAAAAGGTGCCGGTGCAGCCCCAGCTATTGTGCCCCCGACAACCCAATCGTCAAAGTTTATAATTATTGCTGGAGGTAAACCTTCAGTTGTTGCTGGCTGTGAACCTCCAATAGTGAAGGCTGAAGATGGAAAATTGGTTGTAGATAGTGCATGGCCCAGTCCTCTTGCTAAAGCCCAAGTGGTTGCTGGCACAGATGAGAAACCTGCTCCTGTCAGAGATATCTATCCTGGACTGATACTGAAGGATGGAAAGTTGCATTTGCCAAAAGATGTTGATGTCATTGAAGGGTATGAAGTTCTCGAGAACAAAGATGGTAGTGGTGTGACGGTAAATCAATGTCGCTACTTGGGAACTTACACAGGTCGAGATGGACGGCCTGTGCAGGGCAAGAAGAAACCAGCTTCTGTGGCTGGAGCAGAACTTCTTGTAAGTCGAGATGGGAAACCTTTATTAGCAGCTGATTCAAAGGGCAAAGGTGGCATTTTTGTTGTAGGACGTAGTGGCAAGATAGATATTCCCCCCGAAGAACCATTTTCTGCAACACTTTCAGGTGCCATGGCTGTGAAAGGTCATGATGGAAATCCACTTCTTGTTTGGGGTCAACTTCCCAATACAACAACAGGGCCTGATGGAACACTTTACATTACAGGGAGACATTCAGGTGACCTAGATGGTGCTCCTGTTATAATGGGCAATGATGGAAAACCACTTCCAATTACAGCAGTGTGTGGAAGTTCCAAACATAATTCACTTATACCTGGTGGCATAGTTTCTGTATCAAAAGGAAAAACTGATGTACACCGGACTGGTTTCTTGGGAGAAGTTGAAGATGATGGTGATCGTGTACGTGGAATTTCTGTCACTGTTGATCGTAATGGGCAACCAGTTGAAGCACCTCCTGTTGCAGTGGCCATCCTGGGGCCTACTGGTAAGACAGCTCTGCTCACTGGAGACCACCAATTGGCTATTGCAGCAGGTAAGGATGGTAAAGGCACTGTTACTTGCAGTGGAGAATTTGAAGGTGCGCCAACACTGATCAACAAAGACGGTAAGCCTGTTCTTGTAGATGGATGGCCTGCCATGCTTAAAGCCGATGGAGGATACCAGGCTGAGTTTTCAGATGTCATCGAGGGTGCAAGAATTATTCGCGGGGAGGATGGTCAGCCGAAAACAGTGAAGAGCAAGTATATTGGCACTGTTGTAACTGGAGACAAAGGAAGGATTGAAAAAGTTAAGCTGGTTCTAGACCCTGAAGGACAGCCACTTGCAGTTACAGAATCAGACCTGGGAACAGTAGTAAGTGCAGATGGCAAACCAATTGAGAGACTGCAGGTTGTGCCTAGTCCCAAGACTACTCCAGAAAAGAAGACTTCTTCACCTATACCCTCATTGCCCAAGATAACCTTACCTAAGATATCTACTGGGTCACCACGTCTACCTGCAGCTGATGGCAATAAAATTCAGGATACAGAAGCTCTGCTAGCAGCAGAGAGAAGCCATGCAGGCATTTTGGGCATTGCACCAGGGGCAGTAGTTGCCTTACCAGAAAGTCAAGTACTTTTGCTCACTTCCAAAAATGGAAAACCTTTGCTTGCAACTGGAAGTATACCACCTCCAATTGTAGAACAGGATGGTAGGAAAGCTATCCCTGGCAAATTCTCAGGCAGCCTGGATGGTGCTACTGTCATCACTGATAGACAAGGGCAGCCTGTAGCTGCAAGTGGGTGCCGAGCAGATGTAGTGAGAGGACCAGATGGAAAGCCTGCTGTTAGTGCACAATTTACACATGTTGTGGAAGGAGCCAAAATTACACCAGGGAAAGTTTCACAAAAGCCAGATGTGAGCTACACAAAATATTTAGTTAACTTGACTGGTAGTGGAGGAAAACCCATTGGACCAGCAGAAAGGCCAGAGAATGTAGAGGCTGCCACAGTCATTCTTGGAGCAGATGGAAAACCACTAGAGGTAACAGAACCAGCACCCGGTGTACTGATTGCAGGTGATAAAAAGCCTGTAATAAATACTGCTTCGGGTGTCAGTGGAGTATTAGCTGCTGGAAAAACATCTCCCTCAGGTGCAAGAGCACTGCCACCTGATCATGTTCTGTGCTTAGTTGCTAAAGATGGCAGTCCTGTAGTTATAACTGGTGACATACCTACACTGGTAACTAACAAGGATGGTAGGAAGGCACTTCCAGGAAAAATGGGTGGGAAGCTTGATGGTGCGACAGTACTGGTGGATAAGAGTGGGCAGCCAGTTACTGCTGTAGGGCAGCCTATTGATCTAATCACTGGTAATGATGGCAAGCTGGTAATTTCTGCACCATTCACTCATGTAGTGGAGGGAGCCAAGATCAGACCAGGTAAAGGAGGAAAATTGGATGCAACTAATACCAAGTACTTGACATCGGTTGTAGGATCTGGAGGCAGGACTCTGAAGCCTGGTGAAAAACTGGAAAACATTGAAACGGTTATGTTGGTTGTTACAGCTGATGGGAAACCAGTAGAAGTTACTGAACCAACTCCAGGAGTTTTGCTGTCTAGTGATGGGAAGCCTGTAGTTAATTCAGCGACATCTTTTGAAAGTGGACATGCTGGAACCCTAATTCCAAAGTTACAGATAACTGAATTGCCTGTGAATGAAGCACTGTTGCTCATATCCAAAGAAGGTGTTCCTGTAATTGTTACTGGTGATTTGCCAGCACCAGTCATCACTAAAGATGGAAAAAAAACACTTCCAGGTAAGTTTACTGGAAAGCTTGAAGGTGCAGTTGTTAGTGCAAAACCAGATGGACAAACTATGACTCTTAAAGGACTTGAAATAGAACCTATTACTAGCCCAGCAGGAAAGCCAGCAGTTGGTGCCCAGTACACTCATGTAGTAGAAGGAGCTAAGATCATGCCAAAGAAGAGTGGGAAACCAGAAGTGACACTCACTAAATATCTTGTTACACTGGTTGATAAGGAAGGGAAACCAGTCACACTTGGAACTAAAAATATAGATGTGGAGGAAGCTACTGTTGTTCTTGGAGCTAATGGGAAGCCATTAGAAGTTTCAGAAACACCAACAGGTGAACTTCGTTCAAGTGATGGAAAACCGGTGATGAAACTAACCTCTGATGCAGATGCAGAAGGCATTGTGAGAGCTATTGTGAGTCCAGGTCATCCTGTATCTTTCTTAGCTGCTGATGGAAAGCAAGTGTCTACTGTACCTCTGCGATATGGAGGACTCATTGGTACAACTGATCCAGCACCATATGTTGATGGAGTTACAGTAGTCGTGGATAAAGAAGGACGTCCAGTTGTTCTAACTGGACAGTATCCAGCACCAATAATCAGCAAGGATGGAAAGAAGATCCTTCCACCTGGAAAATTTCCAGGAAGTCTGGATGGTGCCATTGTTCTGGAGGATGAACACTCAAAGCCTCTGATTCCTCGGGGCCTATACACCGAAGTTGTTGCAGGGCCTGATGGTAAGCCACAGAAGGTGGTTCATTATGCACACATCATAGATGGTGCCAGAATTATTATAGGGAAAAATGGTGAGCCTGTAGTATCCCGAGAGAAATTTTTGGGCACTTTGGTGGGTAAAGATGGAGAACTGTGGTCGCCAGACAAGTCTCCATCAGACATTAAAGGAGCAGTAGTGGTAGTGGAAAAGGATGGAGAACCAGTCACTGTTGTGGAGAAACTGCCGGGTATTATAGCTGACAAAGATGGACAACTGATCATTTCTGTTGAGAAGCACTTGGGCATAACACCTCATTCAAGGCTTGTGATAAGCCAAGGCAGTCCAGCAACTGGAATTGGCAGTCAGCCATTTATGCTGAGTGCACCATTTACTCAGACTGTGGCTGTAGCTAGTGGTGTTGTTGCTGTTGTAGGAAATGATGGAAATGTCTCAATTGTTGCAGGACAATTTCCAGCTCCTGTCTCAAAAAGTGGTAAAATGGTACTCCCAGAAGACTTTCCAGGTAAACTGGCAGGAGCTCCTATTCTTGTTGGTCATGATGGTAAACCTGTGATAATGAAGGGTCTACCGGCTCAACAAGTTTCTTCGAGTGATGGAAAACCAATGCTAACTGCAGACCACTCACACATTGTAGAAGGAACAACTGTTACTCTAAATAAGGATGGGAAGCCTTTATCTTCACCAGCAAAATTCCTGTTGACTCTTATTGGCAGGGATGGCAAGCCACTGCCACCAGAAAAGACTATGGCCACTGAAGTCAATGGGGTAACCATTGTGTTGGGATCTGATGGCCAACCACTTCCTGTTACGGAGATAGTTGCTGGAACTGTTGTAAGCAAAGATGGTAAACCAGTAGTTACTACAAGACATCCAAGCATGGTGACAAGTGTTGAACACAAAATACCAGCTATTAAACCAGTGACAACAGTTAGAAGTGCTGACAGCACAGTAACCACTTTGGTAACACCTCAGCCTATACATATAATTGAAGGAGTAATAGCAGTTGTTAGGAAGGATGGAAAGCCAGTGATTCTTACTGGTCAGTACCCAGCACCCATAACAGACAAAAGTGGGAAAAAAGTTTTGCCTCCAAAATTTCCAGGAAATTTGGAAGGAGCTGTTGTTCTGGTTGACAAAGACTCAAAACCTACAATCCTGAAAGGAACAGAGATAGCTCAAACAACAGGCAGTGATGGGAAGCCCTTGGCAGTTGCTGATTATACACAGGTCATAGAAGCAGCAAGAGTTAGTCTTGGAAAGGATGGGAAACCTATAGTGACAGCTGATAAATTTGTAGGCTCACTTCTGACAAGAGATGGTAAACCTCTACCTCCTGGGAGATCACCGTTGGAAGCTGAAGGTGTTACTGTTGTCTTAGGGAAGGATGGACAGCCAATGGCAGTGGAAGAAACTCCTATAGGTGTAGTGAGTGCACAGGATCGACAGCCGTTACTGTCTGTGCAAAAATTCTTGGAAAGTGTCCCAGGTTCTTCAGTCTCATACTCACCACCTCCAGGTCACACATCTTCAGGCACTGTACAAACAACTAGGGTAGTGATGGGTTCTGCTTTAGGAAGAGGACCACCAGTTGTTACAACTCATACAATAAATATTGTAGAAGGAGTTATGGCAGCTGTAAAGAAAGATGGAAAACCAGTTATTTTAGTTGGTCAGTTTCCAGCTCCAGTTTCTGGTAAGGATGGAAAGAAAATACTACCAGCAAACTTTCCTGGTGGTCTCGAAGGAGCAACTGTCTTGGTTGGGAAAGACAGTCAGCCAGTATTACTAAAGGGACAATATGCTGCAGCTACGGCTGGTAATGATGGCAAACCTGTAACAGTTGCTGATTATACACAGGTTGTGGAAGGGGCTAGAGTTACCCTTGACAAAGAGAGTAAACCTTTAGTTACTAACACTAAATTCCTTGGATCATTTGTTGGGAGTGATGGCAAACCACTTCCACCTGGTCGTTCTCTTGTTGATTCTCAAGGTGCAATGGTAGTTTTGGGGCAGGATGGTCAGCCGTTGCCAGTGAGAGTATCTTCATTTGGATCTGTTACTAGTGAAAGTGGGGAACCTATCTTATCAGTTCAAAAGTTCTTGGAATCAGTTCCTGGAGCTACTGTGGCTTTCGAACAAGCTGGTCCAACAACTTCGACAACTGTAGAGACTACTTCTGTTATTCTTGGGCCTGATGGCAGGCCTGTACAGCTTGGGTCCCCCCATACCACATCCCGCACCATAGGAATTGTTGATGGTATTATGGCTGTAGTTAGAAAAGATGGTAAACCAGTGATATTAACAGGAAGATTTCCAGCTCCTGTGCCTGGTAAAGATGGAAAAAAGGTACTCCCACCTAAATTTCCAGCAAATTTGGAAGGAGCTACAGTTCTCACAGACAGGCATGGCAAGCCCCTCACACTGAAGGGTCTATATGCTGCAAAGACGTCAGATAATGATGGAAAACCACTGGCTGTAGCCGACTACTCTGAAGTTATTGAAGGTGTGAAACTTGTTATGGATGAAGATAATAAAGTGACAGCAAGCCCTGATAAGTTCCTTGCCACATTAGTCACGAGAGATGGAAAGACGTGGTCACCTGGGCGCTATCCGGGAGACATGGAAAGTGTTACGGTAGTTCTCGGGCAGGATGGCCAACCATTGTCGATAACAGATATTGGTGGAACAATACTGGGTAAGGATGGCGTTCCAGTCTTGTCTGTTCAAAAGTTTGCTGAGACTGTTCCTGGTTCTACAGTATCATTCATGCAGAAAGGTGGTGCACCTTCAACTGGTACAGTGCAAACATCGTCAGTTGTTCTTGGTCCTGACGGAAAGCCTGTTGCAAGCGTAACAGGCAAAGATTCGATGGAGTCATTTACCAGTCACACTATAAGTACTGTGGAAGGAGTGATGGCAGTTGTGAAAAAAGATGGTAAACCAGCAATTCTTACAGGGCAATATCCAGCCCCTGTGATAGCAAAAGATGGAAGGAGAATTTTACCTGCCAAATTTCCAAGTAGTTTAGAAGGTGCGACTGTTCTCACAAGTAAGGAAGGGAAGCCACTAATTCTGAAAGGTGTGTATGCTGCACAAACTGAGGACCCTAGTGGAAAGCCCCTGTATGTGGCAGATTATTCTCAAGTTGTTGATGGGGCAAAAGTTAGCTTAGGAAAGGACGGAAAAGTGACTGTTATGAATGAAAAGTTCTTAGCTAAACTTTTTGGGAACGACGGACAACCATTATCACCTTCAGCTGTCAGTCCAGGAAGTGTACACTCAGTTTCAGTAATTTTGGGCAAGGATGGTCAGCCATTAGCAGTAACAGAGAAGCCATCAGGTGATGTGGTAGGAAGTGACGGAACATCGGTTATTACAATGCAAAGGTTCACAGAATCAGTTACAACATCAACTGTTAAAACAGCATCATCAGTTGGTGGAGTTGTCAGAACAGAGACAATAGCTATCATGGAAGGCGTAACAGCACTGCTGGCAAGAAATGGACAACCTTTAATCATAACAGGACAATACCCAGCTCCAGTTGTAGGTGCAGATGGGCGGACTATCATACCGGGGCAGTTTTCAGGATTATTAGATGGTGCCACAGTTTTGACAGGAACGGATGGTCGACCACTAGTTCTCAAGGGAGTACCTGCGGAGGCAACAAAGTCTCGCAGTGGTGAACCTGCTTTGTCGGTAGACTATACACATGTATTAGAAGGAGCAAAACTTTCAGTGGGTCGAGATGGTAAGCCAACTGTAGTACCAAAACGTTACCTTGCAAAACTGCTCGGTCCAGGAGGAGAAAAGGTGCCCTCAGGTTCCCTTCCATCCCAAGTAACAGGTGTAGTCGTGGTACTGGGGGAGGATGGTGAGCCAGTAGCTGTGTCTGGTTTAGAACGGGGACGTGTCAGAGCGGAAGGAAATGACCTAAAAGTTTTTCGGCGAGGTTCAGATGGGGAGCTTTCAGATGAAGAAGATTCAGGTGATGAACTTGCAGCATATGCAGAGGACACAATACTCGGCCCCAAGGTTGTCAAAACGACAACAAAAAGGACTGTAGTGAAGGACAGTGGTGGCCTGCGTCGTAATGTGGAAGAGAAAGTGGAGGACCTGGGTGCAGGAACAGTGTCTCTTACAACACACGAAGATGAGGTGATGACCATGAACATTATTCTGGTGGTGGCAAATGCTGCTCTTTGATTGCCATAATTTTCTGCATATGACTAATATACATAGCTTTAAAACACTGGCATCTGAGCAAATGTAAAAAAATAACCATCTTTTTCATGCCCTGCACACTTGTGTGATCCACATTCTTCAGGGAATTGTCATTAATGAAATGCCAAGTACACATTAGGAGTAAAGAAAATGTGTTAGCAATAATTTGGGGGAAAAAATCAAGCCTTGTATGGGTATCTCTTTCGTGTTGAGCAATGCAAGAACACATGTGAGCAAGTTCTTTCACTTGCAATACAAGAGTGAAGATAAAAGTGGCACTTGTACAAATCATACTCATATGTCAGTGCATTGCTCAGGTGCTGGTAAGCATGATTGTATATTTATCGCTGGTAATGCTCTTAAGTATTTATAGTACTAACATTAAAAAGCTGCATGCAGTGAATGTAGTGGGGAGATGTTGTGTGGCATGTACTAGCCAAGGCACTTGTAATGTAACGTAAGATTTTTGTTGGAGTTTTCTTACAAGCTTTTCTCAGTTTGTGAATTTAATTTATTTGTAGTTAGTTGTTAGTGTTATTTGCCAGTGTACCTAACAACTCTTCACCGTTTCTCTGCTGGGTAAGCGTATTCTAAATTGAAAATTGTTAGTTATTTCTGTCAGCTTGTTTCAAAGCACAATGTAACAACTGTTCTCGCTAGAGCCTGAATTATCTTACATCTGCCATATTAAATCAGTTGTCATTTATGATAAGTAAGTAATAATGTGCTTTTGCTGTTTACAATGGTATTTTACTCTTTCTTTAAAAGTAATTCTATTAAGTGTCTTATTTGCAACTGCCGTTAGTAACTAATGTGTCAACTTCTATGTCCCTAAGAGTCAATATTATGTATATAGTTTATATTTTTCCAGCTTCTGAAATAATGCATTTTCTTTTATTGCTGCAGTTTTATTCCATGGCTTTGAAAGATTTGGAAAAAGGACATACAGAAAGAACAGTGTGTGCAATATCAGATGAATGAATTAATCATACACAGTAAATAATAGTTGTTAAGAACTTTTAATGGAAACTATGTGGAATAACTGCTATTGTACATTTAGGCTTTCGGACTCCACAGTTGACCACCGCAAGGTGTGCACAAAAAGAACAGTGAATGTAGGAAATCAAGTGAAGTCCTACTGACCGTAAGATGCTAATCACTCACTGATATTATGAAAGTTATGGACTGTTGTATCATGTTTACAGCACGAACATATTTCATTGTCCTTATTCTGGTAATCTGTATGCAGGTCACTTGATTTTCTTTCAGTTCCTTCAGTGTTTGATTCCTTATCCTATCTGTAATCAGAAAACCATATTTGCTAAAAACTGAATCATTATAATATGCCATACATTACTGTTTAGTTTAATACTGGCTTCAACTATTTGCTTTAGACCTTTTTCTTCCCCCAATGAACTGGAATATAATTTCCTGAATTTCAAGGGACTTGTTATGTGACTGAACATATAAAATTATTGTTTTCTTTGTATCTTTATTGATACAAAGTTGTTGATTCTGTTGTGTACTAAAACTGGCGTACTGTTGTAAAAAAACATATTATATTCAAAATTTTTCAAATGCACTTCATTCACTACATATTAAAATCAAACTTGGCTGTATACATTAAATGTTACATGTGTAGCACTTGTTTTTGGCATAATTCAGTAGATTGGTTATTTCTAGCATTAATGTAATCAGTGTTACACTCAACACACCATTTGGGTTGGATGTGATCTTGCTGCAGTTGTGTTAATGTCATTTCACATTGTCATTTTTATGCACAAGCATGTATATTTTGTGTTGTACTTTTCACAGACTGAACTGTGTAAGTAATTTTGAAAATGAAACAATTTTTGGTGTAATTCAGTATCTGTAACGTCCAGTCTAATGTCATGTGTAGCAGATAAAACAAAAGCATGAACTTTGTGACTGTTAGTTCAAGTTTTATAGAGAAAGACACAAGATAAAAGAATAACTTGGGAAACATAATCCTGAGAGAACAATTGAATAACCAATGGCAGCAACTGAATAACCAGTATCAGTAAAATTTAAATAATGCTGTAAACCTATGCAAACATAAGCCATATGAGAGCAGTTGGCATCAACCACCAAAAAGTATATTTGCTACAATGAGCCAGGCAGATGAAACCAGTAAAGATAGAAGTTTAAAGGCACAGTAGTAACTTTGTGTGTGTGTGTGTGTGTGTGTGTGTGTGTGTGTGTGTGTGTGTGTGTGTGTGTAAAGGGGATGTTGGTTGTGTATTATCTAGTCTTAAAATAAGAAATCAAAGTAATTTTGTGTTACACAGTATGTGTTGTTACTCTAGAATGGTTAGGTAGAAGTTGGAGTTATAGTCTGACCAAAATTACTTGTTAGTTGACACCTCATGCCTTGGGCTTTGCTTCCTCTTGTCAGAGCTCAAACGCAGGCCGTACATTTTTTTCAATGCACCATGACAAAGCGACAGTTAGTTTGCAGTTTTTGAGTAGCGTCGTGTGAACAGATAATACATTGTAGGACACTACATGCATCCCATTTAGCTGTTGCTAGCCTCAACAATGAAAAGGTCCCCAGATTATGTTTGCACCATTCTCCCAGTTGTCTGAAATTTAACTGAAGCTCAACTGACAGCTGATTTGGCAACACTATAGCAGCATTTTTAAAATGATTTGATATGCTGCACTCGTTTTTTTAACATATTTAGTTACTTCATCATACCATGTAAATGTGTAAAAAATTAATTACTCAGTTTCTTTTGACTGCAGTAAATACCTATTGGATTCAGAACATTAATAAGGCACAGAAAAGTAGTGGAAACAGCAGTAAGCTAATAACGAAGGTTCAGATTACAGAGTACCTACATGAGGCCTTGTATCAGCAGGTCAAAATGAGAGAGAAACTCAGAATGAATTGCAGAATAGTTGTGTTGAAATAAAAGTATGGAAAAATAGACAGATCAGATGAACTGGAAGAAAAGAAAATAGGTAATAAAAATAAAATATCAGTATGGCAAAATGGATGTTAATAGTCAGCTATAGAGAGAAGACAGAATTTAAACATTTTCAGTCATCGGTTTTTTGACTGTTCTGATACTGTTTTCATTAAGCGTTGATGGTGTGGTATATGCCTCAGCCAACTTGTTTCTCATCTTAATTGACAGAGACCAGAGACAGGGTATCATGGTTGTCAAAGTCGGTTTCAATTGCTGCTGTTAGTGAATACAGGTTAATCTCAATCTGTTTGCGAGTGGACTTTGTGAAGGAAATTGCATGCAATGGACATTTGGAATCGGGTGTCTCACAAAAGGGCCATGGATCACAGTAATACATAAAGTTGTTTGTCGTCAGTGGGCAAAACAACAGTGGAACTAGACAGTACTGTACTGGATGTGTGTAGTGTTGCCTGACAAGTTGTGATTTTGGCGCATTTCAAATTGTGCAAGTTGCTGAGTATCCAGTGTGCTGTTTAACCCTCACTTTACAAGCGCTTTTCTTACTGTGGCTTGGATCCACTCATTCATATTACCATGAACACGAACCAGAATGTTTTTTTCACCATTCTCAGTGACTAAATATTGCTCTTTCTGCTGCGCTGTCCTGATGAATATACTGTGGACACCCCTGTCTTCCAAGATGGTAACAGTCATGTTCAAAAGGCTGCACATTTATGCTCCTGGTTTAATAAACACATAGTTACCCTACGGAACTTCTATTTGCACACTAAATCACATGATCTTAAGACCATAGAAAATGTCTGAGATTATTTGGAACAGTGAGTGAATCATAGTAGTCGACATACTCACATTTCGCTACCTCTGTGTTCTAATCACAAAAAAATGGCTTCAGATATATAAGGCATAACTTAAGAAACTTCTGGTCTCTCTTCTTCACCAAATTGAGCCCATTATGAAGGCTAGAAGCAGTGTTTAGTGTGATATCTCCTGAGGGTGACTAATTACACTAGTCAACGAATTTAAACTTTTTTCCTTGGTTCTAGTTTGTAAAAGGGTGGTTTTGCCTAATTTTGGGGTCCTATATTCACCGGTAAAATAATTTTTTCTCTATCAAGTCACAGTACCTCAATACACAAAAGAACCAAAACATTACTGATGAACATTGACAGAATTAAAAGAAACAAGGCATACATATTCAGACTATGTATGTATGTATGTATGTATGTATGTATGTATGGGCATGGCCCCAGTAGAAGATCTAAATTAGTTCACAACATAATTTCAACTTTAATCTCCTTTGGTATTAAAAACTGTGGGAATGATGCTTTTTAGATGTTCGCCATTTCATCATACTTCATAACAAAATCCCAGCAGTAGTCACCCATCATTCAATGGATCCAGTGACCTTGATAGTGGTGTTCCATCATACAGATGTTTTGGTGAAAGTGCTAACCCTGCTCATCGCTTATGGCTCCCTTTTTGAATCTTTCATCAAATTTTCTTATTTGTAGTCCAATAAATACGCCTTCTGCCAGTTTTGCCTCCCTTTGCTAAGGAAACTTTTCTGTCAAATGGGTGAAAGCTCGACCTCCTTCATCATAGCTTTTACAAAGTTCTTCATAAGGTTGAACTTGAGGTGAAGAGAAGGCAAAAAGTTATTTTATTGGGTTCAAGCAATTGAGTGTTTTTGCAGATTTTCTTTTCCAGATGTGTATGATTTTCTTATAGACCATTCCTTGACTGTATTGTGGTTCTTTCTGGCACAGATGTCCATAGGCACAAAAACTACGACATTTTGTGAGCCCATCCTGTAAGTTTGTGGCTTCAAGTTACAGACAGGAGTATACTATTACACACTAGAACATTTCGAAATGTAGATTCAGATTCTACACATCGAAACACATACTAACTGATACATCCCAGATGCAAAATGGTTGTTGAGTAGTGTTATTTGTCTGATGTGTTTATTACATGTATGAAACAAAGACAACAAATCATGTTCTGAGTAATTGAAGGAAAAAAGACATGTGGAGATAGAGAGATGTATTTTGCATTTATCTTTGTATAAATTATGAACATAAAACAATGAAAGAAAAAAAATTAGTCTAATGTGCACATAACTGTATTTAAAATTGAAGAAAGGCTCAGGAATGTTGTGTTATTTAAGTCTGAAGAAGAAATTGTTGAAGCAGTATTGAGTAATTGTAAATATGTAGAGTTGCGTTACAGTGAACAGAAATGATACTTACGTATTGAAAATATTTGTGCTTTGGTAAAAAAATATAGCTTCAGAAACACACAGCAGTATAAAGAGCTAGATTTTCTCCATAGTGTCCTTTAGCTCCACTTTACTAATTTTGGAATAGTTTTCTTCGTCCTTGTGCATGTGAAATAATGTGTGTTGTGTATTTACTGCAGGCACTATGCTGTCTCAGTTTCTCAATTTAGGATTCTAGGTCTCCCCCCCCCCCCCCTCCCCCTTCCCCAGTGGAATGGGTTGCACATTATGATCATGGTGATGGTACTCAAAAGTGTGAATAACAAATGTAATTAAATATTCTGCCTACTAACTCACTGTTGTTTATGTGTAAGAAATTCTAAAGTAAAGTCAAAGAGAAGTTTAGACTATTGCTATTTTTGTTACAGCTGCTTTCAGTTTGTGATTGATGTATTGTTTATTACGAACTTGTCGGTAAAATTAAATGTTTCTTCTGCATTTGAAATTCGTCCGCTCATTCTTCATTGACTGGGTTACATGGATTTTTGTGATAATGCCTCTGAACAATTTTGTTGTGTACACTGATTGGGACTTGCACATTAAATGCATGATTGAATCAGGGATACATGTTATTAACACCTTGCTGTTCCTGATATCAACAAGAGAAACTGCTTTGCATCACGCTTATATTGGAGAATTTTTTTGCAAACATACAGTGTTATGCAGTGACTTGCATATTTATAGGGTCAGTTTTTGCAGTCTGTGCCATACTAACTCCTCATTGGGTCCTTACAGGCAGAGGTGGGCAGTGATGATGGACGATCCCCCCATGTGACAGCAACTGCTGTAACGACTCGAACAGCGACGACTCACGAGGACAAAGAGACAAATGCGAAAACTAGTCAGGTGAGAAAAATAACATTGTGCTACATTGACATGATTGCCTATTGCTTTAGAATGAGAAAGTAAGTACTTATACAATGGAAACTCCCCACTTGGAATATCGACAATGTAAGGAAAAGATAGATTGTTGCTTACTGTAAAGATGAAATGTTAAGTTTCAGACAGACACAATTAGAAGACACTTATGTATTAGTTTCAGCCACAGCCTTCATACGAAACAGCACACACACACACACACACACACACACACACACACACACCTCATGCACATATGACTGCCATCTTCGACAGCTTGGGCAGTTCGCACCATTCTGGTCTGAGGCTGGTGAAGGCTGTGGCAGACAGCTAATGTGGAAATGTCTT
Source organism: Schistocerca gregaria (assembly GCF_023897955.1). Lineage (NCBI taxonomy): Eukaryota > Metazoa > Arthropoda > Insecta > Orthoptera > Acrididae > Schistocerca > Schistocerca gregaria. Next base: position 221,403,074 of record NC_064925.1, on the reverse strand, counting down.
TTAATTGTGTCTATCAGCCTATTATTCGTAATTATACTGAATCAAATAATGCTGAATTTCAGGTGGAAGAGAAGACAGTAGCCCACACCACAACTACAAGTGGTGCAAGGCAAGAACAACGAACTGTTACTCAGGAAATGAGAGCTACGTCAACAGTAGTTACAACAGATCAACAGGTACTGACATACTGCTTGAAATCTTAAATAAGCATTTACATCATTCTTGCATGTTGATGGTTGAGTGCCAGATACTGTCACATGAAAAATTCTGCATGTGGATGTCAAATGATTGATTTGATGATTGTCTCAAGTTACTGTCATCTACAGAAACATAACAATTCCTCTAGAAGTTGTTCACTTCTATGTCAATCCAGTTTCATGCATTTAGTGAGAAAATTAAAATTTCTTTTTTGTGCATTTTTTCAAAATATTCTGCACTTTAGTTGATAATCTTTAGAAATTGTGTCTGCTTGCCATTGTATATTCTGTTGCAGAATGTAACCTTGTATGGTCCTAAGTTTGTGTTGCTATTATGTTATTCAAAATTTATTTTACTGAGCAAAGATTTGTGACAACTAGTCGCTGTTTATGAAATTTAAGTTACTGCCATAGTATGAAATGTTCAAACAAATTATAGAAATGCAGTCAGGTGATATCACTACAGCAGCTGATATTTTGACACATGTATATCCTGTCAGTTTCAAGGCACAAATGCAATGAGAGAGTGCTCTGCAAGGAAATTTCAAACGTCATTATTCAGGGCGTATGCAGAAAGGCAACAGACACACCATAAACAACTAACACTGAATATTAATCACCAATGGATGAGCTAGTAACATTAACTTTGTCCCTACATGATTTGACCAGGAAGCGAGAAGGGCTTACAACAGGAATACCTCCATACCAAAATATAAACAATAATATGACATCATTTTTAACTGCCCCTTTACACACACAGTTACCATAATTATAGTGGGACATGTTTATGTAGCACTAAACTGTTACAGAATCAGAGATTGAGAACTTATGCAAGTGCAATGTAGTAGTCACCTGTATTTTAATCTCACTATAACAGTTGCTTTTCACTTAAAGTTAAACTAATAACTATTTGAAAAGCTTTTAGGCTGATTCTTATATCTATTAATTATGGAAGCAACAATCATGACTGAATTCAGGAGAGAGGAGGAAGTTTAAGGTCAAGATTAAATATTCTACACAAACAGAAAAGAAATGAAACTCATTTGAAGACAATGTATTATTCTTTATATACAGTATGGGGTTACTGAGTGGTCAATTTATGAATCTGAGTGTGGCCTAACTGAAGTATAATAGTTCCTCAGTATGTTACTTTACCATTTGAAGGATATAGCCAGTGCTTGCAGCTCAGTGAGTGAGCCAATCACCCTTTGGATAAATGCACTGCATGTTGTCAAACAATAGGATGGGCATGTTTTCCAAGTATCATCCTCAGTGTTGCCCATTTAGCAAAATGCATAGCACACCCATGACACATGTCCATTTGCAGTCCAAGCTCTTCACTGTCTTTCTGTGTGACTTTGTCTCAGACATAACAAACAGTTAGTACTGAAGAAGCTATAGTGCCCTATCAAACATTCACAAAATTAAGTGTTGTTTAAAAAGGATTTGAACATAAGTTTTTGTATGGCATTATAATATTTACATGATAAATGATTCAAAATACATATAAATATTGAACAAAATATGAAACTGATAATTTACAAAACTTAAATTTATGTAATTTAGCTAGTTATGAGAATAACCAACAGATGGTGCCACAGACTGGACAACTCACATTTATGGACAACCAGTACAGAAAACACTTAAAATTACCCAGATTTCCAACAGATAACAGTACAAACTGGTCAGCACATTACAGATGACTAGACTAATGACTAGGGTGAGGGGAGGGAGGGGGGGGGGGGGAGGATAAGAGAGAGATTAATTGCACAAGTAGCCTTATTGTTACAGGTTCTAAGCATAAATTAAGAAAAAATCTCCATCTCTAATCTCAAATACCAACAGCTCAAAGTGCACATTAGAATCTCTACATCTGTACTCCATGAGCCACATTACAGTGGAAGATACTTTGTGCACATATGTCATGTCTCATTTTGCCTGTTCCAGTCATGTGTGGTTTGGAGGAAGAATAGTTTCTCTAATTTTATATTTTATCTTTGCAGTCTTTTTGTGAGATATATGTAGGACAAAGAAATACATTGGTTGACTCTTCTGGGAATGTACCCTGTCGGTACCTTAACAGTGAACCATACTATGATGCAGAATGCCTCTCTTGCAGTGTTCACCACTGGAGTTTGATAAGCATCTCTCTGATGCTTTTGCACTTCCTGAATGAAACTGTAATGAAATGTGCTGCTCTTCTTTGGATTATCTCTACTTCCTTTATCAGTACTATCTGGTACAGATCTCAGACTGACAAGCAATTTTCAAGTATTGGTCAAATGTACATTTTATAAGTTATTTCATGTGTTGATGGACTACCTTTCCCAAGGCTTCTTTCTGTGAATCTCAATCTGGTATCTGGCTTATCCATGATTGATTTGATGTGGTTTTTCCACTTCAAATCACTTTGTATGCATTCTTATTGACATTTTATGGAAGTAACTGCTTCCAGTGATTATTCTGTAATTGTGTAATCATACAATAAAGGGTATTTCTATGTATTTGCAATTTAGAATATGCTACATTTGTTTATGTTGTGGTTTGATTGCCACTCTCAGCACCAAGCATAGAGATCTACATCTACATCAATATTCCACAAGCCACCTGATTGTATGTGGCAGAGGTTATGTCTGGTGCCACTAACTGGTCTTCCTTCACTGTTGCATTCATGAATCGCTTTTGGGAAGAGGGATTGTGCGTAAGCGTTTGCATTAACTCTAATTTCTCAAATTCTCTCGTTGCCTTGCATCAGTCCTACCCAGTTAGGGTCCCAGATTGAGGGACAAAAATCAGTCAAACAAGTGCCTTGTGAGCTCTTTTTTTGTGAATGAATTACATTCCTTTTCCTCGTGAGTCTCAATCTGATGTGTGCTTTACCTACTATTTGGTCCTGTGCAGTTCTTTCTGCATTTCACTCCAATTTTCTAACAGTGCAGCTTCTCTTTGTATGACAGAATCATCTGCAAAAAGCCTCATGGAACTTCCATTGTTTTCTCTCCATTCGGAATGACATTCTGTGTTGTGCATGCTAGAAAATCTTCAGTCTAATGACACAGTTGGCCTGATATTCTGTATGGTCATATTTTGTTCATTAAGTGGCTGTGTGAAACTGTATTGAATGCCTTCTGGAATTTACGAACCCAACATCTACATGAGTGCCTGTATGTTCTGCTTTCTGGATGTTGTGGATGAAGAGAACAAGCTGGATTTCCCATGTATGTTGTTTTCGAAACCCATGGTGATTGTTACAGAGGAAATTTTAAGTCTCTAAAAATGTTATACTATGCTAGAATAAAACACCTTCCAAAATTCTACATCGATGTGAGAGCTAATAGGGCTGTAGTCTTGTGTATCTGTTTGACAACCCGTCTTGAAAATGGGAATGATCTATGCTTGCTTTCAATTATTAGGAGCACTTCATTCCTGAAGAGACATATGGTCCGCAGCTGCTAGAAAAGAAGCAAGTTCTTTCACATACTCTGTGTAGACTCAAATTGGTACATCCTCAGGTCCAGTGATCTTTCTTCCATTAAGCACTTTCAATTGCTTTTCTGTCCCTTGGTCATTTATATTAATATGTCATTTTATCATTCGTGCGAATATTTAAAGTAGGAATAACAGTGCAATCTTCCTCTGTGAGACAGTATTGGAGAAAGACATTTAGTAGATAGAATTTTACTTTCAAATTCATTGAGTGCTTCTTGCATAGCCCTCCTTATGCTAATTTTGGTTTTGTTTAGCTTTTATTTTTCTGTGAGGCTTTGACTATATTTAAATTTGCAGGTAATCTCTTTTTGCTTTTATAGCAGCATTCTAACATAGTTGTCGAAACAAGGCACATCTTTTTCATACCTCATAATCTTGCATGGCACATATATGTCTAAAGTGTATTGTACAATACTGTTGACTTTGCTCCCTTAGGCTCAAAATTGTCAGTGCTGGAGGTGAAATTTTCATGTTGACCTGTGAGATAATCTGAAACCTGTGTCTGTGTTTGTCACATTGAGGTGCCAAAAGTCATGGGATACACCCTAACATTGTGTTGCACCTCCTTTTGCCCAACATAGTGCAGCAATTTGACATGGCATGAACTCAACAAGTTATTGGAAGTCCCCTGCAAAAATATTGAACCATTCTGCCTCTACATCCGTCCATAATTGTAAATGTCTTGCCGTTGCAGGATTCTGTGCACAAACTGACCTCTCAATTATGACCCATAAATGTTTGATGGGATTCATGTCGGGTGGCCATATCATTCACTTGAATGTGTCCAGTATGTTCTCCAAACCTGTCATGAATAATTGTGACCTGGTCACCTGGAACATTGTCATCCATAAAGATTCCATTGTTGTTTGGGAACATGAAGTCCATGAATGGCTGCCAATGGTCTCCAAGTTGCCGAACGTGACCATTTCCAGTCAATGATTGGTTCAGTGGGACCAAAGGACTCAGTCCATCGTATATAAACACAGTCCACACCATTATGGAGAAACTACGAGCTGGCACAGTGCCTTGTTAACAACTTAGGTCCATGCTTCATGAGATCTGCACCACACTCCAACCCTACCATCAGCTCTTATCAACTGGAATTGGAACTCTCCTGCCAAAGCCATGGTTTTCCAGTCGTCTATGGTCCAACTGATGTGGTCATCAACCCAGGAGATGTTGCACTGTTAGCAAAGGCACTCACATAGGTTGTCTGCTGCCATAGTCCATTAATGCCAAATTTTGCCACCCTGTTCTAATGGATTCATTCGTCGCATGTCGCACATTGATTTATGTGCTTATTTCATGCAGTATTGCTTGTCTGTTAGCACTAACAAGTCTACACAGATGACGCTGCTCTTGGTCATTAAGTGAAGGCCATCGGCCACTGCATTTTTTGTGATGAGGTAATGCCTGAAATTTGGTATTTTCAGTACACTCTTGACGGTATGGATCTCGAAATATTACATTTTCTAACGATTTCTGAAATGAAATGTCCCATGCATGTAGTTCCAACTACCATTCCTTGTTCAAAAGTATGTTAATTCCTGTTGTGTGGCCACAATCATATTGGAAACCTTTTTTATGAATCATCTGGGTATAAATGGCAGTTCTGTCGATGCACTTCCCTTTAATATCTTGTGCGTGCGATGCTACTACCATCTTTATATGTGCATATCACTGCCCCATGACTTTCATCACCTCAGTGTCTTTTTCACAGGAGGACTGGTGCTAATGCATTGTTCTGGAACAACAGATTTGCTTGGCTGTTGTAAGCATGTATGACACTTGTGCTCAGTACACCATTCCTCGATGGTTCTGATGGTTGCCATATGATGTCACGTCTCCAAGAAGTACAATAGACACTCACTCTACACAAACAAAGACCCTTTGCAAACCCTAAAATGGCCCTAATACTAAAATGTGGTTGAAAAATGTGCTTCGCACCGTTTTTTAGGGGAGTATGACCATCCTGTTGGAAGTCTTATCTGCATAAGGAAAAAAGACTGTAAACTTTGGGGCCCCCTCTACATTTTAATCCCTCACCCAATCCACAATTGGTCGATACGGTAGCATGTTTGTGTTCTGTCTTTCACTGTAACCATTTTAGCAAAAGGTGACTTTGAGGTAGGCTATCTCGGCTGACAAACTTTCAGGGTTTGAGATGACATGGACTCTATGAACCAAGTTATGAAGTACCCTTTCATGCAGTGCTAGATGGTGGTAACTATCAACCTCAAGATACAAATCAGTTGATTTGCCTTCCAATAAATGGCCTGTCCCAATGAACCGTCAGCCTTCTACCTGACCAACACATCAGGGAGTGTGATGTTAATATTTGGGTTCAGTGAATTCAGATGTTTCAGGAAGTGTTTAAATTATCCATTCTACTAGACCAAACAACAAAAGTGTCGTCTGCATATATAAATAAACTAAGGAAAGATTTAAACTTTGTACTGATGTCCAAACATTTGACAGTTCTTGATTTTATAAGTTCTGTTAAAACAGGCTGTTTTTGAGTGCCTTCTGATACTGCTGAGGATGTTAGGAGAGAATCATTTCATATGTTGACTGTTATTACATGTTCGCCAAAGAGTACTATTACAGCAGTTAGGAGGTCTGCTTGGTGTTCATTCGTAGGCCTATTGTCAGTAACATGGATGCTGTGACTTACCATGTAGCAAAACACCTTACCGTGTAGCAAAACACATTACCGTGTAACAAAACTCCTTGCTGCTCTGGAACCCACTAATAGGTTACTGTGTATGTCACATTAAGAACTTGGCAAATTTCTTACATTGATATTATAATGAATTTTGATGTGGTCTCTCTCTTGACTTGCATTCTTCTGATTCATTACAATTCATTCGCGTTAGGTTTGGTGATGGATTAATGAATGTATTTTGACATATGCGATTTCCACTTACTTTTTATTCAACAACCAGTTCTACGAACAGACAGATGGTGTTGCAGTGGAGAGTCCTCTATCACCTGTTGTTGCCTATCTGTTCGTAAAGATTTTGATTGGTTGGTTGATTTGGGGCAGGGGATCAAACAGTGAGGTCATCGGTCCCATTGGATTGAGGAAGGATGGAGAAGGAAGTCAGATCATCCCAGCATTTGCCTGAAGCAATTTAGGGAAATCACGGAAAACCTAAATCAGGATGGTCAGACATGGGTTTGAACTGTCATCATCCTGAATGTGAGTCCAGTGTGCTAACCGCTGTGCCACCTCTCTCAGTTAATATTTTGAGCAACATATACAGGAGTTGTCAGCATTGAGACGTGCACTATTTTTTAGATATATACCCAAGAACACTGTAACTTTATTGCGTGAAGAAGCATAAATACGTGAGAGACAAATTACGTACAGCAGAAAACACACAAAAGTGCCCACCAGAGCCTTGCATTGCATTTTATGTGGTCATTATTTCTAACAGGGGACACAGCTGGCAGGGTGCACACACTACTGTCATACCAGCAGGCTGGGTGGCCTCTCGTGGCTGAATTAAGCACGGTGAACTGTAAACAATTGTACTATAAAATGGTACACACACAAATTTGATAGTTAAAGCATAAACGTACTTATGTTGTTTAGCCTTACGGAAGTGAGAATTTAAAAACTTTTGTAGAACATCTGAGTTCAGTCCATCTGAATATTAGCTTCTTGGTGGAGGTGGAAAAGGATGGCTGTCTTCTCTGTCTCGATGTGTCAATCAGGAGGAAGGTTGACTGTACGTTGGGACATTCTGTTTCTATGAAGTTAACTCACACTGATTTGTATCTTATGGGTAATAGTTGACACCGTCTGGCTCAGTGTAAAGGGGTACTAAGTACCTTGGTTCATAGCACCCATGTCATCTCAGACCCTGAAAGTCTGTCAGATGAGTTAGCCTACCTCAAAGTCGCCCTCCATCAGAATGGTTATAGTGAAAGACAGATCACACACATACACATTGTGCTATTGACCAACCATGAATCAGGTGGGGAACGAAACTACTCAAGTGACATTAAGGTCTATGGCCATTTTGCCATATGCAGGTAGTATTTCCAAAAGGACTGGTGGTATTCTGTGGAAACATGAGTGAAATCTGTTTTTTGACCATGATCTAAGACTAGGGCCCTTTACTGATCTGTGAAGGATGATCTCAGTTTGTGGATGTGTACTCTACACCTTGCAGTAATGGCATGTCACACATTGATCAGACCATCAAGACTATGGAGGGCAGGTCTACTGAGCATAACTGTCACACATGCTTTCAATAGCTGAACAAATCTGATATTGCAGAACATTGCCTTAGCACCAGTCACCCCGTGGAATAAAACAACAAAGAGATTCTGACATTAACTTCCGGCTATTGGGTTAGTGTCATTTAGGAAACAGTTGAGATTAAATTTGGATGTAGCTTGTAAACAGAGACAGAGGCGGTTTTTGTTTAAGTTTTTCATGGAACCTTCTGACAGCATAATGCTACTTGCTTACCTTTTGATAATTAATATTCACTATTGACAACTTCTGTCATCTTTGGTTGTATGTTGGCCCCAGTTGTTTACGGTGTGTGTGTGTGTGTGTGTGTGTGTGTGTGTGTGTGTGTGTGTTTTACCTTTTTGTATTCGCTCTACAAACCAAGGCCGTGAATTTCCTTGCACAGCATGTTTTAACTGCATTTGTCTCCTGGAATGACAGGGTGTCTGCCAGTCAAAATATCGGTGTTTGTTGAAGGCATCATCTAGCTGCATTCTCATAAATTGTTAAATAGTCACTACTTAGTTTTTTAACCTTCTTTTAGCACCCTTCACTGTTTTCAGGTAATATCAACACATCTATGAAGGATTCACATTTAAATTTACACTACATAAAAGCAAATAAGTGCCATGCTTTTTACTTTGAATACTCACACTTCTTACCTTTTGCTAAGTGAGGCTATGGCAGTCTTACCAGAATGCCTTGAAGTCACAGTTTGTGTGGCTGAGATATGTGTAATAAATACTGTGTAAATCTAAATGTTCATCTTCTGTAAATGTACGTAAGATCATCTATCGAGTAAATGATAATGAAATAAATTTGAAATCCTAAATCGTAAACAATTGCTGCAAATGTTTGCTCAGAAATGTATGTAAGTCACCACGGTTGTTAATGTGTATGGAGAATTTGTATTTTTGAGGCCTCTACATAATATCATTTGAAAATCTTTAGAACTATACACTTCACAAATAGGCATGAAAATCCCCTAATTGCCTTCTAACGCGTCATTCCAATTTGAGTTACAATCACTATGGCAGTTTCTTCTAACATGGTTTCTTTTCTCAGCTTTGTATGCTTAAGAATGTCATTTTATGTGTAATTTAATATTTGCGGCGGTGAAACTATTATTTTTCTTTCTCTTCCATCTTCTTTCTATTAACAAATGGTCATCATTTGTTAAATTTACAAAGAAATCTGTTGTAATTTTGGATTATGATTGTTTATTTTCACTCCATGGGATAACAGTTAATTTCATTCCTATGCACAAGGAATAAAAATTTAGTCCAGTTTTTGTACTCTGGCAGGCAAAAATTTCAGTCATCAAACATGAAATTAATTTCACAAATTAAGAGTAGCACAAGTAAGTAGTTACAATTTCATAGGAATGTGCTTCACTGCTGGCATGTCAGCCATTTGCCCACCCATGGCCATTTGTGTCCATGCGTGCCCTACTTTCCCCAGGTGGGCCTGTGAGTTGGAACAGCCTTTATTATGCCATAAAATTCAAAACATAGTTATTCTGATGGTTTGAAATTGAGTGACAAACCAGAACTTGAACCCAGGTCTCATTCATCCCTCGTCATGATGTTTTGATTACATTATGGTCACAGTTTTCATTAAATATATTACATCGTATTTTGAACATGTTTTCTCATCTTCATGTGTATCAGCAAACAGATTAAAATGAAATAGGTACTATGTAGAGCCTATTCTGAATAGTATTGGAAGGTAGTGGGAAAGTAGGTGAAGTCTTGGTGTTTTTCTTGTTGCGATGATGTAGGTCACCTCACCAATAGAATGACTTCTTAAGTGATGTCATATTGCTTTTAGCTGTTACTGTTTTTATTTTACTATTGAAATTTCAGCATTTGTTCCATTTTCAAGCATCTACAAAACTTAACACAATATGCTGAGAGCAATGTAACATGGGATTATTGTACATGAAAGTAATTTTGCAGTTTGTTGATGTTTATGTACATGCAGGTTGAAATTGGGCACAGATTACAAAATAATATGCATGCACATCAAAGAGCAACCAGTCAACACTCCCAGTCACTTATTGGTCATGACATCCCATTTTATGCACTGTAATTTTGAATGTATTGTATGTATCATGACACATTGACACATCTAAAAATGTACACTTATACTACATCAGAGTAAAAGTGTAAAACAATCAAGAAAATTTTTATTTATGAGAATATATTGTGAGTGTTCTTTGAAGGCACTGTAAATTTCCGTTAGTCATCCTTTCTATTAGTCTTCCTTGCTACTGGTGTTACAATTGTAGTTTTGTAGATGTGCACTAAGTGAGATTTTAGAGTTCTCACTTATGTTTGTGTGCTCTGTGAATCTGGTGAAGAAACATCTACCTGTTTGTTCTATATAATTATTTAATTATATTTAAAAACAAAGATCCTGTAACTTACCAAACGAAAGCGTTGGTACATTGATAGAGACAATAACAAACACAAACACATATTTCAAGCTTTCGCAACCCACGGTTGCTTCATCAGGAAAGAGGGAAGGAGAGGGAAAGGCGAAAGAATGTGGGTTTTAAGGGAGAGGGTAAGGGGTCATTCCAATCCCGGGAGCGGAAAGGGACAGGTATACACTCGCGCGCGTGCGCACACACACACACACACACACACACACACACACACACACATATGTGGATGGATATGTGTGTGTGTGTGTGTGTGTGTGTGTATACCTATCCCTTCCCCCCCCCCCCCCCCCCCCCCCCCCCCCCCCAAGGTGAGTCTTTCTGCTCCCGGGATTGGAATGACTCCTTACCCTCTCCCTTAAAACCCACATCCTTTCGTCTTTCCTTCTCCTTCCCTCTTTCCTGATGAAGCAACCGTGGGTTGCGAAAGCTTGAAATTTGTGTGTGTGTTTGTGTTTGTTATTGTCTCTATCAACATTCCAACACTTTTGTTTGGTAAGTTACAGAATCTTTGTTTTTAGATATATTTTTCCCACATGGAATTTTTTCCTCTATTATATTCATAGCATTAATTATTTAATTGGATAGATAAAAAAATCTACTCACCAAGCGGCAACAGAACAAACACATAAAAGACCGTTGTGATTGGCAACCTTTCGGAGCCAGTGCCTCCTTCTTCATGCAGAATGAAGGGGGAAAAGGACTGGAAAGGTCCAGGAAAAGGGGTAGATTTTGGGAAAGTCACCCAGAACCATGGGTCAGGGGAGACTTACCATAGGGGATGAGTAAAATAGACCGATTGTTGGGGACTGCCGTGGACAAGACTTGGAAACCTGAGAGCTTAAAGGTGGAAGACAAGGTTATATGAAAGACAAAGATTACTACTAAAATATCATGCACATTTTCAAAAGAGTGAAAACATAAATGTATTGTGCGTAACAGAGGTGGGAGGGAGGGCAGTGAAAAATAGACAAAAAAGAAATGAAACATCTAGAAAACTAAAACAGAATGAAGCAAAGAGTAGTTACACTGAACAAAAGCTGAGATGGAAGAAATCAACGTGAATTAAGGCCAGGTGGAAATTATTGTTTGTTCCATATAGAAACTATAATATTCACCACATTTCATTTTATAAATTTCTTATTGTATAAATCATTTTATTTTAGTGTAGTGTGTCTGACCATTTTACCTACTTTGTTGTTTGTGGGGAAAAAGTGAAAATTATGGGTTGTTCCGTCTGATATGGTACTGTTATAAGTTAAAACAATGTATTTCATTATTTCTGATTCTCTTTCATGTTAATGTTATTTATTTCACTAGATTGTTATTTTGTACAGTTTGTCTACCATATTAGTACTGTGGCCATTAGTTGTTGCTATATGTTTTAGCATACATAACTCTTTGCTGATTTCGTTCTGTTCTAAAGGGAGCTTAATGATTCGGATGGTCACAGAGTGAGAAAAGGCCTTCTTATGTATTTCTGGGTGGCATGAACTGTTGGGGATTATGCTGTCAGTGCAGGTTGATTTCAGGAATATTCCAAATTTATGGGTGTCATTGTCATTCTGTATGGGCTTGCTTGTCTCTCTCTCTCTCTCTCTCTCTCTCTCTCTCTCTCTCTCTCTCTCTCTCTCTCTCTCTCTTTTTAAGTCATATAGTAAAACCAATATTGGCTTATCTACTATTAGAGTGTGAAAGCATACTTTTGATTTCAGCAATTGTGCCCTAAAAGAGAACAAGAGCGTTGTCTACATACCTCATATAGTATAAAATTTTCCTAGTGGTAGTTGTAAATATTTCAAAAAGTTGGGTCTCTGTATGATTTACAAAACTAACTGCAGGACGCTAGCAATACAACTGCCATGGCAACTCCATCTTGTTATCAATGTATCTTATATTGGAATTTAAAATAATTGAAAGATAAGTCCACTTGTAGTAATTTGGTAATTTTATCAGCTTTGGCTATTCCAGTTTCTTAATATATGAGTGGGATACTTTTTATAATACAATGGTTTCTATTGTGTATTGTAGATGCTTGAAAATGAAACAAATACCAAAACTGCAATAGTGACATCTTAAAGCAACATGACATCATTTGAAAAAATTATAAAAACTGTGGATCCATATTAGAAGAAAGGATAATTTATGTTCCATAGTTTTAGATTATTTAAATAATGGGTGTTTTTGAGTAACTGACAATCAGTATATAAATGCATCAACATGCGAGTTACATGTGCTCAAAACACATCACTTTGTATTAAAGTAAAATATGCCATTGTGACTAGTAGCAGTTACAACAAATAAATGAGGACTATCATACCCTAAATCCTACCCACATCATCCAAGTTAGTATTCCACCACCCAGCCAACCTACAGAATGTCCTTGCCCAGACCTATCCCAATCTTGCACCTACTGGGTCATTCCCTTGTGGCTGGCCCAGATGCAAGACTTGTCCCATACACCCACCCACCACCTCCTACCACAGTTCAGTCACAGACATTTCATACCCAGTGAAAGGTGGGCCACATCTGAAAGCAGCTGTGTTGTACAGGGTGTCCTAGGAGGAATGGTCAATATTTAGAGATGTGACGAGAATGATTATTCAAAACAAAAAGAGTGTAGTAAATATAAGCTCTAAAATGCATACCTTATGAGCTTTGAGCACTTCTTCATCTTTGATACAGTGAAATACATCTCTTCTACTGAGAGGTATTTGCCTTCTGCTTCGGGAGAAGATGGTGCAGACCAAAACACCAAAAAATTTTGTGGTAAACAGAGGCTCTAAAACGCATACCTTAAAAACTATGAGCACTTGTTCAGTAGAAGAAATGTGTTTCATAGTAGTGAAGATGAACAAGTGGTTATAGATCTTCGGATATGCACTTTCTAGCCCATGTTAGAGGACATTTTTTTCTTGTTTTGGTTTATACTGCTATCTCTCAAAATATGGAAGCAAAGAGCTTGCAGTAGAAGATACTTGTTTCACAGTATTGAAGATAAAGAATTGCTCATGTCTCTTAAGGCATGTATTTAGAACCCAGGTTTACTAGATGTTTTTGATTTGAATGATCGTTCCTGCCATATCCCTGTATATTGACCATTCCTCCTAGGACATCCTGTACATCAGCTATGCTGCAATTACTGTGCAGCAAACTATGTGCATGACAAGTAACCAGCTGTCCTACTCAGACGAATGGCCACCACCAAACTGTGGCAAACTGCAAACTTGACCATCCAGTTGCCGAACATGCTGCACACCACAGCACAAATGACAACAGCTGCTTCAAAATGACAACAGCTGCTTCAATATGCGGGATATCTGGATTTGCCCTTCCATTACAAATTTTCTGAACTACACAGGGGAAAATTGTCTCTCAGTATATTTTGCACTCGCATAGTTCCCCTGGCCTAAATCTCCGGTAATCTGGTCCTGACTCTCTCACCTTACCTTGTCCCTTCTCTCTTCCGCCCACATCACTCCTTCCCCAATCCTGATCATTTACCGCCTTCTGCCACCACTCTTCTTCCCCCTATGTGGCCTCTCTCTCTCTCTCTCTCTCTCTCTCTCTCTCTCTCTCTCTCTCTCTCTCACTCTCTCTCTCTCTCTCTCTCTCTCTCTCTCTCTCCTCTCTCTCTCTCTCTGTCTCTCCCCCCCCCCTCTCCCTCCCTCCTTTTCGACCCATATCCCTTTCTCTCTCATCTCCCTCCACCCCCCTCTCCCTCTTCCTGTCTCTCTTTTACGCTCTACCTCATACTCTTTTCATCTTGTTATGCTGTGGTTGTATCATCTGTTGAAAGACCTGCGACTTTCTCACTGCCGCCTTCTTGCATCATTCCCTACCACTTCCCACCTCCTTCAGTCCAGAAAACTGCTTTCAGTAATCAATAATCAATCTCCGCTGTGACCAAGGGAGTGTCATTTTGGTGTCTGTGTGGTTGTGTGGCGAAGCTTGACAGTTAATGTGAGTATTATTTTCTGTTACCTGTTTCTATGCTCCACACATCAATTTATGCGTTGTTTCTTCCAGGCATTTTCATTATTGTCATACATTTAAACAGAGATAGAAAAAGAAACTTGCTCTATTGGCTGACAGTGTATATAGAGAGGGATAGAAATGCTAGTTTTCTCAAACTGGTCAGTATAATATGCATTTTCCCAATCTTATTTTCTTATCACTAGGTTCATATTCTTGATAGTTCTTGCACAACAGTTTATTTTTTCTACAGGTATTCTTACCACTAGCTACTTCTAATCCCTCACTGATAAGACATACTCAATCAGAGAGCCACTTGTCGGATGACTCATGTTACGTTCCAGATGGCATCATGCGTGGCACTGTTTCCTGTTTATATGTTATGTGATGATCACTTAGCTGCCAGTAAGGATCAGCCAATGTGTACTAATAATACACATGTTATGCTGCATAAGAGCCATGACCTTGATAGCTCCTTTTTCACAGAAATGATTTGGATTTTGTCTCATGTATTCCTTGAATATTCCCACTTTCTTCAATACTTTTGTCTCATTTACCAGATGATGGAATTGCTGGTCCTGAATGTTAACGCTTTTGTAAGCTTTTGTTATTGTCTGTTTCTGTTGTCTCCTGTTAACTAGAAAGTGTTTTTATTTGTCTGCAATTCCATTTTGGTGATTATTTTCTTTAGACAGAACACATATCAATTTGTGTCTGTTTTGTAACTTATGTTGATGACTTTCCAGTTTCGTGCACACCCTCTTGGTCTTTTATAATTGTTACTTATAATGTGATTGTTTTCCATTCCTCTGTGCCTGTTCTGTTATTTATATTTAAGTTTTTCTTTCTCTCTAACCTTTTCTTTCTTGTGTGTCGCTTTTTTGTTGAACAGTCTGATGCTCTTGTAAAAAAAACACAGAAGTGTTGTCACTATTAACTAATATATTTTGTTATTTTCCCACAATTGTCTTCTGCCTTTATCTGGTGGGGTTAGGTCATTGATGCTAATTATGTTAAGCATATGCCAACATTATCCCTCTTAACCTGATTCTCAAGTAAATTACTAACAAGGAAAATTTGGCTCTGGAACCTCAAAATCATGTTGTGTTTTACCTGTTCCTGTTGATTTGACACCTGCGAAAACTTCAGATGTTTGTAGTAATTTTTGTAATTTGTTAAAATTAATAACATTCATGCTTGCTATAGAGCAATTTTATATTTCCCTGGTTACTGTGTTCAGTGTCCAGTCAAGCAGGAAATTATATTACATATACCAGAAAGAAAAGCTAGTGAAGGCCACCCCCTCCCCCTTCCAAAAGAGAAATACGAGCCTCCATTGCTTTTTGCTGTTTCTGCTCTAATGCTACACACTCTGCCCTGATCCTTGCCCTGCTTGGCTTGCTGTATGGCTAATGGTATTGCTGCATGCCTTCCACTTTCTTAGCAGTTTTCCAGACGCTCAAGTACAAGCTCTGATGACTCTGGAACACCTGTGGATCTGCTGGACGAACCTGAGGATGGTCTCTTCTATGCCAATGGCGGTGCCAGACTTCAGGTAAGCATTACAGTGTTTTATCTCTCTTATTCTGATTACAGCAGCATATGTGTCCAGGTGAGACCACTCGATAGTTCCTCTCACAGGACTTACTCCCATCTCATCAACCATAGTATAGAAATTGTAATGAGATTGTATCGGTCTTTCTTTTCTAAAACACATTTCTGGTAAGTCTGGTATCATTAGATAGTACCTTCTTGTGCTGACGTGACTGATACTTCTGAGTGCTGCACCAAAGACTACAGTTCAGGAACCAGTGTGTACAGGAATGTTAATTTTATCAGTAGCAGTATTATAATACATGCACTAAGAGCAGTTGCTATCACACTCTACTGTATAATGAGGAAGATATTTCAATGCTATTCTGTTGTGATAAATGTAAGACCCCCATTTTTGGAAAGATTGTAGCAGTTTTCAGTCCATAATTTCAATCCAGATGTGACAGTTTACTTTGCACTGTTGCAGCTCTCAAATTAAAAAAAAATCTTTTGTGTATTAATGAGTAAATGTGATAATGTGAGAAAAATAGACTATAAAGGATGTAAGCTACTCCCTTAGATTATTATCGTTACTATTGTTATATTAAATGAGTTAATTTTGATGCAGAAGATGACTCCAACACCATCAGTGAGCTGTGAAATGTAAGATTTTTTAATTTTAGTTCTATTGAAACTGTATAATACATTTTGTGTGTAACAGACTAATCCACTGTTAAAGAATTTCCTTGCTATTGCTGTGTCTTTTAGCACCCTGCTTGCAACTAACTTCAACACAAACAATATGAGCACACATGGAAAAATTGTTAGGCAAAACTGTCATTGAAGGTACTACATTTTCATACTTTATTATAAATAATTTTTTGAGTTTTGTAAGTAGCTTCAAAATGTCCAATTCCTTCAAAGCAAGAAATTGTGTACCGTCGCTAACATTTACGTTAATGTGGAAACATTGAAATTAATTGAATATGTCCATATTAACAAGAGCCTGGATGAATTGCTATAAAACAGAAGGTTCGTGTTGCAAAACCATTGTAAATTATGTCTATGTGTATATGTACTGTTTATCAGATTTTGAGGATCTTTCTGTGAGTGTGCATAATAACCATAACAGCTTGAATTCATTTATCTCAATTCACTACTGATTCATTTGTAATAATTTTTATTAGCGTGTAAATAAACCTTGAGAATTTAGCTTATCATCATCAGTTCATGTGACGTATCTTATCCCAATTCCCAAAACATATCTGTACAGTAATAAAAGTTGTTACAAGATGCCTGAAATGAATTATTGATGCCAAAGAAGTTATCAGCTTTGTTGAATTGTTGGTAACTGAGATTACTGTGCGTATTTCTCCTGAGGATTAAAACAGTACAAGTGCAGGAGACTCAGTTGGACAGAGGGTAGAGGTATTAATTTTGAGATTGTGCATTCGTGTCATCATGGCACATTAGATGTAACTTGTTTACTTCGGTGTCTGTGGAGTGATTCTGTGACTATGAAAGTGTGTTTGCCCACGTTTATCTTATTGTATACTGGTGTGGTTTTATTTCAAAATCAAGTGATTATGTTTTCTCTGACAGTTGTTCTGAATTTGTGACTCTCCCTGTGTGATACTTAACTCTTTAACTGCTCTGGACATGTTAACACGTGCGCCTTTGTAGCTGCCCATGTGTGCTCCGAATGTAGACACATTCAGAGTACCAGGTAGAAGGACTGGTGGTGCAGGTAAACACATTCCGAGCGCACAGGGACAGGCACAAAGGCGCGTGCGTTAACAGGTCCAGAGCTGTTAAAGGGTTAACAAAAGTGATTTGCTTATGATTGTATAATAATTAATTTCTTTTTCTGCAAGAACTGATTACAACTTTTGTCTTAATTGTGTAACAGCCCATTGTGCCAACTGAAAGTAAAGTGTATAGCCAGCCAGGATCTCCCAGCACAACCAGTGTAACGAGCACAACAAAAGTACCTGTTGTAGCTACAGAGACACGTAAGGTAACAGTCGAAGAAGGACCTTATAGTGCCTCGGGAGAGATTGTCAGTTCGCAGACCATCTCCAGCAAAACGAGAACTGTTGAGACAATAACGGTGAGAGACAGAAGCAATACTTAGCACAGTGTTGTAACTATGATTTTTATTAATCTTTCATTAGGCATGTTCTATTTTTTGTGTTCTCTACTTTTCCCCTCCCTTGCTTGGTATTTATGTGGTTTAACAGATTATTTAAACATCCAGTGTAACATGAGTTTGTCAATAATTGTTTGGTAGTAGTGGCTTTTTTTCTGTTTATGTGATTTTAACCTCCTACAGTTCTTTATGTATGTAGAAAAAAAAATCAATTTGCACTGTGGTTTGGTTGCTCATTAGTTTTTAGACCATCCTATATCTGGGTAGCTCAATAAATTTCATTCTTGGACAATACTATGGGTGTAAAACATCACATAAGACAATTCATAGCTAAGCACTGAGAGTTCATGTACATAGAACAGAAAAAAGATAGAGTTAACGTCATAAGGAACAATTGGTGAACACTCTTTTTCACTTTGGTTTCTTCATGCTGCTTCCCTCTCGTATCATTTAAAGTAAATGGAATTACTAATGCATTTATATTTACCATGATTTCAATTGCGTCAGCCACTAACCAGAAATGAAGCTGTCCAGAACACTTAATGTATTTTCTTATTTATAACATCTTTCACCCATTGCCATCATCAAATTCAAACTTAGAAGCTGTCAAACAACATTCAGCATCAGTATCATTTGAAAGTGTCCTCTGGTATTGACTGATGTGTTGATAATGACACTAACTTGTTTTACTTGTTCAGAGTTTTGATCTGATACGGCAGTAGCCAAAATGATGATAAAAATAAAGAAATATGGTAAACGATTGAGGCAGCTTCATCCACAAAATGTCTACAGTGCTTACAGAGTCATTAAGGAAATTTATTTCCTTTATTAATACTAACCAAAAAGCAACAACCATAAGATTTTGACAGTTAGGTCCCGTGTTGAGTTCTCCATACTGCCAAGTGTATCTCCTTGTACTGATATGGAGTGCACTCATCATCTTGATGCCGACTGAGGAGCTACTTGAATGAGAAGTAGCAGCATCATGATCTGGAAAGTGTGCTAAGTGGCTTCGAGAGCAGTGTTCTGACCACATAACTGTCCATACCGCATCCACATGATGCCATAAGGCAAGAGGATGAAATGACAGCTGGTATACATCCCTTGTGCGTTCATGACCTGGACAAGGAACTCACACAAAATAGATAGGAGTAATGTTAATATGTGTATAAGGAAAGATAGTGCAGGTGGTTTGTCATCCATTTATCAGGTTTGAATGTTGTTTGTGAGAAGATTGTGTTATGCCATATGCAAGAAGGAGAACAATACCAGCTGGATCACAGCCTATGAACAGGCCAAGAAAAAATTATTTGATTTTATTGGCAAATTTGGTGTTATTTTTTGTCAAAATATTTATTTTTTTGCCAGATTTTTTGTTGTTTTGCAAATCAGTTAATACTTTTATCAATTTTTTTATATTTGTCAAATTTGGTGTAGATTTTTTGACGTATTAGCTATTTTTTTGTGACATTTAGTATCATTTCCTGCCAAAGTCGGTGTTGCTTTTGCCAAACACAATGCATTTTTTGCCAAATTTGGTCTTATTTTTACAATTTGGTGTTTTTTTCAAATTCAGTGTTATTTTTTTGGAAAATGTAGGTTTTTTGCAGAATTGGTGTTATATTTTGCAAAATTTGGGTGTTTCTTAAAAATTCAGTGCTGTTTTTTTGCCAAATTTTGTTATTTTTTGCCAAATTCATGTTTTTCTAAATTTGATGTTCATTTCTGGCCAAATTTGATAATGCTTTTGCCAAATTCCATGTTGTGTTTTTTTTTTCCAAATTTGCTGCTTTTTTGCCAAATTGTGCATTATATTTTCTGTTTCAGTGGACATCAAAGTTCATTAAATGGTAAATTTTAGGATTATACATGAACATTACTGTTGAGAGATAAGATGTCAAGATGCAATTTTAACATTCAGTAATTGTCAATTATGTATAGTAATAAACTGCCATTCTCAGATTTAAACATTTTTACATAGCAAAATTACAAATTTTGCAGTCTCATAAAGTTTGCAGATTTTGTTATTGTTCTGAAAATTGCTTATTTCTAATTATAGTCTTCAGAAAATTTTCCTGTCCCTACCTGTTGAGATTGGTTTTCTCATTCCATGATATTGCTGCTTCATTGGTCAGGAAACCTCGAGTGACATGTGAAAGGAGGGCCATACTAAATGCCTTGTAGGATCTCAACATGTTTTTCACTTGGCAGTGCAGGTTGGTACAACTGCATCATGTACCTTGAGTTGGTAAATGGGTTTGTTGCAGCAAGTATACACACGGACAGTGTGACCATGGACAGTCAGCACAGTGACCATTGTGGTGGCTTGCCTCAACATGGCAGCAAAGAGAGGCATGCCGAAAGTAATTATGCTCCTGACAACTGTATAGCCAATGGCTGTGCTTTATTTCTGAGGTCTCCCTGACATTACCTTTCACAGTATTATGCAACATCACCTGTTGTGTGTACTGTCCCTACCTATCTCAGTACAGTGGGTATGCAACTGTTGTGATGGCCAACACATACTTTTAAATCTTTCACCCAATAAAAATATATGGAAAAAAATTGCAGAGAGATTGTTGTACAGGTACTCACCAGATACCACAATTGCTGAACTCTTGCATAGAGTTGAAGTAGCATGGGTAGACATTACTGTCTTGTCATCCAAGGTCAGTTCAACTTGATGCCCAGCCGGATTAGAGCCACTGTTGGTGTACTTTATTTCATATCCCGTGTACTTTCAAGTCAGATTTTGTTATTTACTATCCTTCCAGGTGATGCAGTTTCAATGGCTAGTAATGTATATGAGAGTATTAACAACTTGTAGCAATTCTTCTCTGTATACTGTTCATTTTCAAACAATTAATTCTTTTTGTCAGATGAACTGTGCCAAGTTCATGCAGCAGGAAATCTGCTTATCATCAGTGTACCTGACAGATTGAAAATTAACTTTATTCTGTTTGTACATCTTATTCATTACTTGGCTGTTGACAGCTTGCTGTAAACGTACTGCAGCTGTTGGCACTGTTTAGAATGGCTTGTTCCATTTCTGACAACTCATGTAGTATCATTAACTTGGGGATTCTGTTTATGAGAGATAATTTTATGAGGGAGAATCTGATAGTTGTTGCTGTCAGCTTCTCTCTCGTCATTTAAGTATATTTTGCTGAATCAGAAATAATTGTTGGACCATTATTCACTAAATTCTTCCATTTGCTTCATTGTCTAATAAGGTGACATCAGGCAAAAGCTTAACATCCCACGATTAAGATGTCATGAACAAACTGTACAGTGCCAGTTCCTAAACACATGGCAGAATGGAATGGGACAAATCCTTGCTTTCTTTAATTTTTTATGAAAGAAACTTAATCCAAATAGGAGAGTATGATTTTAGAAAACTTTGTTATTGATATCTAGTTGGTTTCTAAATTCTACCTATTTTTTATTGCAGTACAAAACAGAAAAAGATGGAGTGGTAGAGACGCGTGTGGAACAGAAAATAACTATTCAGTCAGATGGTGATCCTATTGACCATGACAGGGCACTAGCAGAAGCTATTCAAGAAGCAACTGCCATGAATCCTGACATGACTGTTGAGAAGATTGAGATTCAGCAACAGCAGCAGCAGCAGCAAGGGGCTCCAGGTAACGTTCCATGTTTCCAATTCAGAAATGATATACTAGTTTTTCCATATACATGGAGAATGAATAAAACAAATTAAAACATTGGTACCACATACTCTAATATATTCACCAGGGACTTACTGCTTTTTGAAAATATTTTCAATGCGAGTTTTTCCGTTGTGTTGATGGCATCAGTCTTAACAGGAACTGATTGTGAGGTGTTTCGTACATTGCTAGTTTTCAACATAAAATCATTTTATTTCTATTTATAAAGTACCTGCCTCTCTGAGTGAGATTTTACATTCCAAATGAATAAGGATGGCTTCACATTTGTTTCTTGTGTAGTAGTCAGTCCAGTTCCATTTATTTATGGTGAACGCAAAATGTGACAAAATGCCAGTATTTTCATCAGTGATCAAGTGAGCATGTGTTGTGCCATGCCGTGCTGTTTTCCGAGTCCTGTTCCACAACAGTCACACTCAGACAGTTGTAGTAATAACGTTTTCTCTCTCTCCCTCTCTCCCCCCCTCCCCCCTCCCCCCTCTCTCCCTCTCCCCCTCCCTTCCCATCTCTCTCTTCCACAACTCTCCCCCACTTCTTTGCCACCATCAATAAATACCACTGAATTTATTACCACACCAGATTAGTGTAAGAGGCGACTCTTGTCAGTTGGGCACATAAAATTACGGTTTGTTAAGTTTTCATTGTGTTAAGTATTTTTCATTGGCACTGGGCCTTTCACGAAACACTTCGCAAGACTGCACATTGTTTGAGCTGACTCCACCTACAAACCACAAAAATGAAACTGAATATGTTTTCAGGGAAAAGGACCTGATGACAGTACAGAGACCCAATCAGATGCCTGCTATTAGAGTTAAGTTGTAATAACTTGCTACTTTTGATAGTTCTGCACTGAGTGAGCAAAGGGGAACATTGTTACCAGCATGTGCCGAGTGCAGCACTCCTACTTCAGGCATGTAATCATTAACCAGCCTTCACTGAAGCTTTGTTAAATAATAAACAGATGACAGTACCAAACAAGGCACTTAAGTCAGTTAATATTTTGGAAGTATTCACAATTACAGTTTGTGTCATGTCTGCCCGGGTCAAGTCCTCTTCCTCAGACCAGGAACTCATGCTGGAGCTGACAGAAATGACCATTAGATATTTTCTTTTAGCAGTTTTTCTTTCATGTGTTTATGTTTCGTTGACTAAATTCTTGGTATGGCTCACATCTCGGACAAATCTTGTGGGATAATATTTCCAATAGGTGCTTTTTTCTTCCTTTTTTTAAATCAGTATTTATGTTTCACAGAGAATAAAATTGTTGTTTGTACTTGCCCTGTTACTTTTCATCCAGGCCCACCATGTGTCCTTTCACTGCAACCAGTCATTGAACCTGATTGTTTGGATTTTTTGCTTGTATTGCCTTGCAAATTTCATAACTGCATTGTATTTACCCTAGCTACAGTATTCTCCAATGAAACATCTCTCTCTCTCTCTCTCTCTCTCTCTCTCTCTCTCTCTCTATAAAAATATATCTAAAGACAAAGATGATGTAACTTACCAAACGAAAGTGTTGGTATGTTGATAGACACACAAATAAAGACACACAAATAAACACACACACACACACACACACACACACACACACACACACACACACACAAACACACAAAATTCAAGCTTTCACAACCCATGGTTGCTTCATCAGGAAAGAGGGAAGAAGAGGGAAAGATAAAAGGATGTGGGTTTTAAGGGAGAGGGTATGGAGTCATTCCAATCCCGGGAGTCGAAAGACTTAGCTTAGGGGGAAAAAGGACAGGTATACACTCATGCGCGCGCACCCACACATATCCATCCGCACATATACAGGCAAAAGCTGACATCTCTGCCCAAACTCTTTGCCTTTACAAATGTCTGCTTGTGCTGTATATGTGTGTGTGTGTGTGTGTGTGTGTGTGTGTGTGTGTGTGTGTGTGCGCGCTAAGTCTTTCCACTCCTGGAATTGGAATGACTCCTTACCCTCTCTCTTAAAACCCACATCCTTTCGTCTTTCCCTCTCCTTCCCTCTTTCCTGATGAAGCAACCGTGGGTTCCGAAAGCTTGAATTTTGTGTGTGTGTTTGTGTTTATTTGTGTGTCTATCAACATACCAACGCTTTCATTTGGTAAGTTGCATCATCTTTATTTTTTTTTTTTTTAATATATATATTGCTGTAACTTACCAAACGAGAAAGTGCTAGTATGTTGATAGACACAGTAAAAACACAAACACACACACAAATTTCCAGCTTTCACAACCCAAGGTTGCTTCATCAGGAAAGAGGGAAGGAGAGGAAAAGGCGAAAGGATGTGGGTTGTAAGGGAGAGGGTAAGGATCATTCCAATCCCGGGAGCGGGAAGACTTACCTTAGGGGGGAAAAAAGGACAGGTATACACACGCGCGCGCGTGCACGCATCCTCGCGCGCCCACACACACACACACACACACACACACACACACACACAAATATACACAAATAGACACAGGCAGTCATATGTAAATGCAAAGAGGTTGGGCAGAGATGTCAGTCGAGGCAGAAGTACAGAGGCAAAGATGTTGTTGAATGACAGGTGAGGTACGGGGGGCGCCAACTTGAAATTAGCGGAGGTTGAGGTCTGGTGGGTAACGGGAAGAGAGGATATATTGAAGGGCTAGTTCCCATCTCCGGGATGTATCCAGATAACCCGGACGGTGTAACACTGTGCCAAGATGTGCTGGCCATGCACCGAGGCATGTTTAGCCACAGGGTGATCCTCATTACCAACAAACACTGTCTGCCTGTCTCTGTTCATGTGACAAACTTGTTGCATTGTCAAAGTTTTATTTAACACTATAAAGTGGTTATGTGCATTACTGCTTCTTAATTGCAAAAATATTCTGGAGGAGAGAATTGGATAACTTCTGTAAAAACTGTGGCATTCATTCCCTCATGATAGTCACCTTTATCCTGCTACATTTTTCCTATCAGTGTGTTTGTTATTTTTAAGCTGCACTGTCCGTTCGACCATTTAATAGCATCCAACATGCATTATTCGACATCTTAGCAAACCACAGTGTCTTCAAATGAAATTTTCCTTACAACATGCAGATACCAGCACTCCAGGCCACTGTGCCACTTCTCTCAATGATTAACTTCTGGTATAAAAACTTTTTGTGCCAGAAACCAAACTTGTGAAGACAGTTTTGTAGAGACAACTTACTCCCATTAAATAAGCTTATTTGAAGCTTCAAAGAAGTTTGCTTAAAGTATAATCAAACAATGGAAAATCCAGGATGGAAAAACAAGTATGTGAAAAGGATAGGTTGCTTCTCACCACGTAGGGGAGGTGTTGAGTGGCAGACAAGACTGTTAGGTATTGTTGGCTATCAGACTAAGTCCTTCATCAGATATAGACAAAACAAA
Source organism: Schistocerca gregaria (assembly GCF_023897955.1). NCBI lineage: Eukaryota > Metazoa > Arthropoda > Insecta > Orthoptera > Acrididae > Schistocerca > Schistocerca gregaria. Next base: position 221,377,968 of record NC_064925.1, on the reverse strand, counting down.
AGAAACACACACACACACACACACACACACACACACACACACACACACACACACACACACACACACACACACGGCCACTGTCATGTTGTCTTCGGGCACTAAGGCCCAACTGTGACTGTGTTCGAGGTGAGCAGCAATTTTTGCTACGGTGATCGGTGGAAGTACAGAAGAGGTGTAGGGTGGTGAGGGGGGGAGGGATAACAGGATGATGTTGGGGTAAGGTATTAGTGCTGCATGTGGGAGCTTGCAAGGCCATGATGGGGACAGGATAGTTGGCTGCTATGGCATTGAGAGGATGTGCTTTGGGCCGGGGGGGGGGGGGGGGGGAGGGGGGGGGGTTGGCAGCAAGACAAGAGGAGAGGTGTAGAGAAGGGGATATGTAAATGCTCTTGCAGGATAGAAGACATTCATAGGACTGAAGTGGGAACAGGGACTAACAAAGGCCAGCGGGTAACAGGAAGGAAGGATCTGTTGCAAGTATAGTTCCCACCTGTGCAGTTATAAAAGCTGTTTGTTGGTAGAAGAAACCAGATAATGCGGGCTCTGAAGCAGTTGTTGAAGTCAAGCACATTATGTTAGGCAGTACACTTAGCACCTGAGTGGTCCACTTACCTCTTGGCCACAGTTTGGTGTCACTATTCATACAGACAGCCGGCTTGTTAGTGGTCATGCCCACATAGAATGCAGCACATTGGTTGCAGCTAAGTTGGTAGGTCACTTGACTGCATTTATAGCTGGCTCAGTGTTCGGTGGTGTGGGAGCCACGTGTGACAGAACTGGGATAAGTGGATGTGGGAGGATGTATGGGACAGGTCTTGCATTTAGGTGTACTGCAGTGAGATGAACCTTGGGGCAAAGGGTTTTAAGCAGGAATGAAATAGGAATGGACAAGGATATTGTATAAGTTGTCTGGACACTGAAATACCATATTGAAGCATGGTGGTGAGGATATTTCTCATTTCTGGGCATAGCATGAAGTAGTCGAAACCTTAGTGTAGAATGTGATTCAATTGCTGCAGAGCTTGGATGGTACTGAGTGACGAGTGGGCTGCCTCTTTGTGGCCTGGCAGTGCATATGGGGGGATGGTAGATAAGGCAGAGGAGGGCTTTTTCTGAATAGTATGGGGAGGGTAATTTTGGTCTGTGAAGACCATAGTGAGATCTTTGGTGCACTTAGAGTGAGACTGCTTGCCACTACACATCTGATGACCACAGGTGGCTAGGCTGCATGGAAGTGACTTCTTGGTGAGAACCTGGTGGCAATGCTGAAGAGAAGGTATTGTTTGTGCTTGGGAGGGTTGATGTGCAAGGATGTACTGCTCCTTGAGAAGGTATTGATCTTATAGAGAAATATGGGTAGGGTGTCCTCACCCTTGGTTCAAATCGTGAGGATATCATCAGTGTATCTGAAGCAGATGAGGAGTCTTGGATTCTGGGTGGTTAGGAATAATAATAATAATAATAATAATAATAATGGCATGTGACGAGGGCCTCCCGTCGGGTAGAACGCTCGCCTGGTCTTTCAGTTTGACGCCACTTCGGCGACTTGCGCGTCGATGGGGATGAAATGATGATGATTAGGACAACACAACACAGAGTCCCTGAGCGGAGAAAATCTCCAACCCAGCTGGGAATTGAACCCGGGCCCTTAGGATTGACAGTCTGTCGCGCTGACCACTCAGCTACCAGGGGCGGACGGTGGTTAGGAATGATTCCTCTGGATGGCTCATGAATGGTTTTATATAGGATAGTGTCATATAAGTGTCAATTTGACTACCACAGATTTGTTTGTAGATGATGCCGTCAATTGAGAAGTAATTGTGGATGAGGATAAATTTGGTTATGGTGACCAGTAAAGAGGGTGTAGATCAGGAGTCAGTTGGGAGATGAGAAAGTCAGTGTTCAAATAGCATTTGTTTAACATAGGGTTTTCATTGCTTGTAATAACCATACATATGTCTACATATTGCAACAGGCTGGAATGCAACTTTTCCCATTAGAGAATGACTTGATAATGCTTCATCAGTCTTACCTTCCTTTCTAACCTCCTCCTCCTCCTCCTGAATTTTCAGCGCTGTAATTGGCGACCTTGTCCACAGACTGGAATTTTCGTTCCAACCCTCAATATTTGTATTCTCAGACAACATCTTTAACAACAAACCCCACGTTCATAAGTGTGAAACTGCCTCTCAAACGAAACTGATACAAAAACACTAGTTCCCAACAAAAGCTGACAAAGGGAGAACACCTGAAAATTCTGCACTTGAAATAAGAGCTGAGGAACATGCAAGTAACTGATGCTTGGCAGTGTGTACAACCTTTTACTGATGGGTTGGTGACAGGGTCACAATACATGCAGAGATATTTGCGGCACAGCAGTGGAAACAGGTTTGTTGTTGCTCTTACCGAGGCAATGGCATCAAGGCCCCTCTATCAGGTGGAACTGTTTAAAGTCTCAAGGTATTTTAATCACATAGTAGTTAACATTAACACAAGCACTTCCTTCAGAGATGATGTGCCACGTGGAGGAAAATATGTGAAACTTATGTTACAAAACATTGCTGTGCAGAATTTTTTTATAGTTTTATTTCAGAAATTTCAGTTTGCTGTTGAGAAGTTATTTATTTATTAATTTATGACAGTGAGAAATCCTTACAATGAGGTAGTCGTGAACTTCTCTCAATACCTGCATAGTTCATTTTTAGTATTTTCATCAAACCATGCTATGGAAGGGGCACTCTTGACATGTTATGCCAAAAATAATAATTGGAAATAAATGAGCACTGAGGATACATTCATTAAGTTTCCTAGGATTCACCTTCTTGTTCAAGAAAGTGGCCCTTGGAAATAAAACATAAATAATCCAATTACAGTACCACCAAACTTTCCAGAAATTAAAAAAAAAAGAGATTAGAATGAAATTTGACCAAATCATGTCTGTTCCTAGAGTACTGTATTGAATCAGAGTATGAGCTGCAATATGAGAGTAATTGAGAAGAATAAAAAGATACACAAGATGATGGAGGAAAATAAAAGTACAATGCCGGCCAAAAACAAGTACGACATTTCACTCACATGACTATGGAAAAATGGATTAATTAGCTGGATGGAATGGGCTGAATGGTATTTCCAATAAGATACAAAGTCTAATAATAATAATAATAATAATAATAATAATAATAATAATAATAAATCATAATTCCATAGTAATGTGAACAGTCTCATGTTGTTGTTGTTGCTGAAGACGACAACAACAACAACAACAACATGAGACTGTTCACATTACTATGGAATTATTTTTAAAGGTGTATTAGTGTGTATGTGTTATTTACCTTGAACGTGTCCTTACACATTCACCAAATTTGATCAATTCATTGGTGGTGGACGGGCAGTTGACTACAAAAATGTTCTTGCAGTCCACTGGAAGGCATAAGTAGTGAAGATCCCGCACAGCTTCGCAAGAAATAACAATCAAAAATGCTCTGAGTAGACATGTGCAAATGCAGGGATGTGTGCACCGGGTAATGGATGTACTTTGAGAGCAATTGCTATTAATTGGACATATTTGGTATGTATACTAAATGCTAGCTCAGTCTGATTTTTGTTGTGTCACCTTTAACTGATTAGAAGAACACTTCCGTAAACTGCTTGTCTACATTCACAATTGATAGTTTGTTGGAATTTGTCTCAGCATAAACTCAGAGTAGAGTTCAAACACAGTCATGAACTAACATGCCATGATAAATGCGTTCGCAGTAATGCAGGCAGTTTCTCCCTCTTTGTCAAACCTCAGAAGTACATCAGCCAGGGGATGGAGATTGTTGGGTCAACCAGGAAGGAGGTGGAAGGCCAATGCCATAAAGAGGATCAATATATATGTGATGCTGTAGGTAAATGACACAAGAGTTATTTGTAATGATGACATGTATCATGAGTACTTAACCCTCCAACCATCAGCGAATTACCGATTTTTCTTTATAAAATCGCAGACCAATTTCATTTGATAATTAGTATAGTTCAAAGATTGTAACAAGAAAACCAAGACTTAATTTAGAAGTGATTTTTGACTGATATTTAATGTACATAGTTCAGGAAACATGAAAATTTGTGTTCAGTGTTATAAACACAGGAAAAAGTTTTTGGTAATTTTTGTTGAGTTTGATATATTTTGAAGTAAGGTTCCATACACAAGCTCGCAAAAATGGCTACAAAATTGCTGCCATGAGACTGTATATGTGTAAGTGCATGGGTGATACTTGAGGATGTGTAAAATGCAACTCCCGACATTCTAGAGAAACAGGAAAAGATTAGATGGGAAAATAGTGGCTCTTGATGTTCTAGAGCAACCAAAAAAGATTTGACAAGCAAATAGTGACTTCCGACGTACAGACAGGCTATAAACTATATCAAGTGTGATAACAATGTGCCCTGCAGGATCAATCGAAAAGAGCTGAATGCAGACATCCGCGTTGCCCCTGGCTGAAGATAAGACATCTTTTGTGATTGGTAATTTTAGCATAAAAATAATAAAAAGATGAAACATGCTTTTGCTCCATTGATTATTATACAAGCTATACTTTGAGAACTATTGTTTAATTAATTTATAAGGTATTTAAAAGCATATTTATGTGTAACAATATTGTGGCCCTGCAATATGACCTACATGTACTGCCAAGGGGAACCTCCAAATTATCCCAAGGGAGTGGGAGGGAACAAGTTATTATTGGTTATTATGCCTCTTGCTTATGCACCCTATGACTAATACTGCTGTAATGGATAGCTGATTGATAAATTTGCTTATTCCTTTTGTCATTTCTTGCTCTTGTGTTTTCAGGGCCCTGAAGTGACTGAACAGCCACCTGTGAAAGCACCTTGTGCCACCTGGCTGGCCCCTTCACTGCCTCAGCACAGTTTTGTCCGTTCTACATTATCATCAGAAGTTCAGCAAAACTCAGAACAATAACAGATATATATGTATATATATATAGGTTCACGTTTGTTTTATACATACACGTTGTCAGTCTTAGATTTTTGACACATAATGTGTGCAAAATTATTGTAAAATCTCAACTTTTTGTTAATTAGCTCTATTTTCTCCCTTTTTTTATGCTGTGTGATTTTGTGTGTGTGTGTGTGTGTGTGTGTGTGTGTGTGTGTGTGTGTGCGCGCGCGCGCGTTTTCCATTTTGTATTTACGATGACAGCTTTTTGCTTTGTTTTTTAGCAGTCACATAATGACTGCCTTGCAGCATTTTTCATTATATCACCAATGCTGAAGAATAAAAGGCAGGTACTGCATTCTTACAAAATTCCAACTTTCATGCCAGTGGAAAAGAGTAAATATATATAAGTTTTGAGTGCAATGGCTAAGTTGCAAAATAAAGTGGAAAATCTGCTTTGCCTGTATTTGATAATCAGTGGTAGTGCACATTCAAGAAGCTTCTTTCAGCTTCCTTCAGAATACTGGGATGGAATAAATATTACAATCAATATTGTTGACATGTGGTCGAATTCAGATGTTTAGAGGCTGGACTGGTTCAAAACTGTATGTGAAAGAAACAGAATAAGGATTAAGTAAATGCAATTCAATCCCAGTGCTTACACTTGTGATATCCATTTTAGTAGGATTTGTGGTATCTTTAGAAGTTGAACTGCAAGATATCAAGAGGAGCGCCTTTTGTGTTTGTGGCAGGAATATTGCCTTATGTTGCTTGCCATGCAACATTTCAGACTGAATGCAGAGTTTATTGCCTAAAGTGCAACTGACCAATAAAAAGATTTATTATATCTTGAAAAGTCTAAACAAGTTGAAATGTAAAATATATATATATATATAATATATATAAACGTACAATGAGCAAGACATTCCAGTTACTTAATTGACAAGAACTTGTTTATATTTCTTTTACTGATAAAATGAGCCATCACAGAAACATAACTGTGAAGGTTGGCATTTGTCCTTTGTGTGCTAATGGCAGCTAGTTCCAAATATTGTTTCCACTTTTTTTGTCTTGATGCAGAATTTGCCTCCTACTAACATGTTCACGGACTGTAAAAATGTATGTTGTAAATATTTATAATAATGGCACATTGATTGTCAAAAAGGTGGAATCGTCATATGCTTGCCATTCAGAGTATTTGCATAGCACTGCTTCTGTTATCAAAATAAATTTATTGATTGAATATGTTTTAGTTTCATTTCACTCCTTATTTATTGTAAAGCATTCAGTTTATTTAGGTAAGTTATATGTGCTGCAAGTATTTCTCACTTAAAATACTGTATTGCAGTGTGTTTTTCTTAAAAAGTCCCACCTACAAAGGAGTAATACACATTCACATCTGCATAAACACCTTAGATTTCTTTTGCAATCTTTTTTGTCTCATACATTGCCGGCCAGTGGCCGAGGTGGGTTAAAATGATGTAGAAAATGTGCAGCTTGCACATTAAGGCTAGGTAATTTGGTAATGATGGAGTGTAAAATATTTTGGCGAGCAGTGTACATACCTCAATGAAACTGAACGTAGTTTCAATCAGGCACAGAGGACCATATGGTGCCGACCACATGCCATGTAATCCATTACCATAAGGCATCATTTGTATGTGACGTGGAAGGGCATGATGGAGTAGCTTTGCAGTTTGTCTCATGTGAGGCTGAGTGCAACATCATCATGCTCATGTCTCCTCCCAAGGAAAAACCAGGGTAGTACCAGGAATTGGACCTAGTCCTCTGTGTGGCAGTCAAGGCAAGATGACCACTCAGCTATTAAGGCATACTTTTTATTTATGTAGTTTCTGTAAATTAAAATAGCTGTAACAGATGAAATTTGCTATGAAACTAACTTGTAAGAGTACTTACTGAAATTCGGATAGCTTTAATTCAAAGGACTACTCATAACTCATCTACATCTTTCAGCTCACCAGGAAGTGAACTATTACAATAACAGAAAATCCACTGTGGCTAAACAAGAAATGGGAGAATGGTAACCACTCACCTGTAGCTGATTGAAACATGGGTGCCATGGCATTGATACAGACACATTACTACCTTTCGAATGGTTACTCACACACACACACACACACACTGTATGCAAGCTCTATCTGATATTCACAGTTATATCAGCAGTCTTCATAATACTGATGTCATTCAGAGACAATGCCTATACTGAGAGGTAGCTGGCAATAACTTCAGTTGCTGTGCACTCAAACTGATGTATTTTTAAGCAGAGGTATCGTGCAGCAGCAGCCTTTGATATTTTGGGTGCCATGAGGTGGAAACTTTAATAAGGACACTTCAATGGAAAGCAAGATTAGTGAGTTAATATTCAGTAGTAGTTGCAGTAGCACACCTCCGTCAGTATCCATGGCGATTATTTTCCTGTGTTGTTACCGTTCTTGTTTAATGTGAATTTCAAGTACAAATACACATGAAGTACCTGGAATAACCAACTGCTGATTGGTCTGGGTGAGTGGTCACTCACTCTCAAGCACGTCCAATGATTACAAACCAAATAAGACTTCCCTGACAAAATAGGATTCCTATTACGATTAAGTTAGAATATGAAAGTGGATGTTACATTATCATATCATTTAGAGCGCAGAAAAATGTGGGGTATAATGTTTTGCCCTGTTGAATTGTTGCAGCTTGAGACTGAATGGTGTACCAGAAATGTGTAGAAACTGTTAATCTGTGGCGTAGTTATTATCTTGTGCCCAAATACTCAGAGGAGTCATTAGCCACTATAGAGTATTCAAAACTCAGTATTGTATTAACAGAGAAATAATACTGGGCTTCTGTGCAGTTAACATCAAACACAGGGGATTTTCATTTATATAGTGTTTTTAATCTTATTAGAAGATAGGTGGATGTCCAAGATTTGTGCAAGGTGCATAATTTATTTTTGTAAATATGAATTTCATTATTTACTTTCTCATGGTGTGCTGGACTATCTTCACTTGTGCCCTCATAATATCTTAAAATAAGTCTAAATGAAATTCACCATGTGTTCGGGTGTGAGGAATGTAGAGGAGCTAAGGTTTTTTATTAACTGTAATTTAAAATGGAATTATTTTATGGGCTCACATAGGTGAAACAGGAGGAAGCTACTATTTCAGTGCAGTACTGCTGTCATGATGCTGGCCCTTAAACATTTCTTTAGGAGGCACAAAATGCACTTCACCCACTGTAACATCCTCCAGTCACTATAAGAGCAGCACTATGTCAGAAAAGCAGCTCCCTCTTACCTCACAGGGGCAAATCAATTCTGTTTTAAATTATAATTAATATAAACTTTCCTCTCCTCTCTCAGCTTTCATTCATATCATGAACTATATTTATGCTACTTTGAAGAAATTAGTGGCGCAGTTGTGGGGCTGTTTTATGAATTTGCATTCCCCCGGTAGTATTGTATACCCCACTGAGGGTCACTTGCAATAGTGACCTAAACATTGGTTCATCATTTTTAAAATATGCCACAGTCTACTACAAAGAAGAATTTTATGTAAGTTGATTTACAGAGGTATATACACATGAAAACAGTACACCAGAAGACTCTAAACTGTGCAGAATTAAAGAAGTGTGCCCCAAGGAAGTTGTACTATTTAAATAAAAAAACTCTGTTGTGAACATTTTGAAAATTCAACCTGCAGTGTAGTAAACACATTCGTGTGCAATGTTTAAGAGAATATTGTCTCAGTACAAATAATTTCTATGTTTGATGTTCACTGATTGGATGTTGCTGTTAATTTTGAACCACTCCATATAATTAAGGAAAAATTCAGCAAGGGAATATATCCACAGGGATGGCAGAGGTAGTATTTTGAGGCCCTCGAACAATGCCCTGTACTAAGTTTGTGAACTGACACTCTTACTATAACTCTCCCTTTCAGACCAAGAGGAAGCATTATATAACAAAAAGAACAAATACTGTTACATATTCTGATTTTGAGACTGAGAGATGTAGAATCATTGTCCACTGATGGAATAATAGGCTCACAATTTCCAATTCACAACTGTGTGAATAATAATTATTACAGGCACCTCAGTTTGATCCCGTTAAGATGTGGGACTTCATAGAGAATTAATAAGCAGGCTCTGAAAAAAGTTTGCTATCATTGGTAGTGATCTGCATGAGATGTAAAAAAATTACTGCTAATTGTTCGTCAGCAAGCCTTTCTTCCAGAAACCAGAATAAGTACTCACAAAAACTCAACACCTGATCCACCAGCTGCGAAAATGGTGTTATTATGCTTTGAAATAAACCCACTTCCACAATTTCATGTTGACATACTTATTATCAATGAAAATTACAAATGCTTACACAGGCAATGGACAAGGCAGGAGAGAGAGAAGTGTGTCTCTTAAAAAACGAGTGAGAGAGAGACTGAATCTCAAAAAGCAGGTGAGGAACAACTTACAAAAATTCAAAGATAGCATTTAGTTCACTTTCATCATGATAACTGATGTACAGTAAATCTGCCCTCCCTGGCCATAAAAAGTCATCGGATTTCGTATTTTCAAAAACATCTATAATACAAAATACAAATCACTGGCCCCTTTGGTTGAGACAAAGAATTTTCTTTATAAAATTACTCAGTGTAAACAAATGTTTCACTGCAAAGTGTACCTCTGTATGATGTGTATTTTATATTTAAAGTCATTTTCTATAAGTTTCACTTCATGATTTATAATTTTTTTTGTCCAGATCATTTTAGCATTAGCTCACAGTTTGTTAATCTGTACTCATGGTTTCTTTACTTTCATTTTAGTTTGACTTAAAGTCACCTTATACTAGGCACATAAAGGTTTAAGCATTTCACTGAATTTTAGTTTGTTCACTTAACATCTAATAGAAAATTACAAAGAAAATCATTTCAAATGTTTTTCTAGAAAGAGAATTGAGAAAGTCACTTTATCATTTATTTGAGGTAAAATGTAGTACATCAGGGTTGCCACAGGTTCTGGAAATCAGGGAATATAAGGGAATTTCAAACATATCAGGGAAATATGAAAAAAAAACACTGGAAAAATTTTGTGTAGATGAAATCGTTTGTTTACTGAGATGTCATGCATCGTCGCTGGTTGGGTGTAGCTGAGCACATGTGCTGCTTTCCTACTCCCTCATCCCTACTGCTTCACCCCTTCCTACCACACCCTCTGCATTTGAGCACATGTGCCGCTTTCCTACTCCCTCATCCCTACTGCTTCTCCCATTCCTACCACTCCCTCAGCTTGCAGTTAGAGCTGCCACAACATCTCGCCACTAGCCTAGCAGCTGCTGGTGAGAGGCAGGGATGCATGAGGAGTGGTTCATGTGTGTGGAGTGATTTTGTGAATGTGCATGTGCTCTCATTTTCTAACAAAGGCTATGGCCAAAAATTTAGTTGTGAGAGTGTAATTGTGTTTTATACGTGCCTGTCTGTGGCTCAGTAATCATCTTTATGGTGAGGTGCTACCTATCCTCATTATTACTGATTCTCAGAGTATTTGCACAAGTTATCTGTTGCATGGATTGATCACACCATGGTCCCATTTCATCAATGTGCTGTCTGTGACTCCTGGATAGCGTGGCCACACGAGTGGATTTCCATGACAGGCTGAAACTGCTGGCCATTTCTGCGGGTATCTCTTAACGGATGGGGCCTGCCGATATGAGGCCCTTTGTTTATCACTGATGTGCAGGTCTTGCCCATCAGATCTAGTCTCATTGCACTGCCCACAGGCGGGGTCTATTTGTGTGTGGCGTAATGCAGTGGATTTTCATGGTTTATCCATGGACCCAGGATTGTAGTGCTCCTTGGCAGGCCAGAGGCCATGGTCAGTCAATTTGTTGGCTTACACAACTCTTCCTACCTTAAATATTTATTTCAAGAGCCCTATTTCTTTCTGAGGTTATTTCTGGAATCGGTGAAGGTATTTTAAATCTGTCTTGGGACTCCAAGGAAATGTGTATTTCTGTCACGAAATATGTTTCATTTTATTGAAATAAAATAATATCAGTGGTCTTAACGAAACACATATACCATTTCGCTTGCTTTCTCTACCTAAAAATAGTTCACTACAATAGATGTTGATGTTGGTACTTAAAATTTTTGCTCAGATTATGAAACACCGTGTGCTTGCAAGTTTTATTTATGTATTTCCTTGTTTGGCACTGTTGATTCTTGTACTGTAGCTACAAATATAGATTGTCAACTTATGTCTTTACTTACTTCATTTTTCATTTTTGTCCTAAAAATTTAATTTGTAATGTTTTCTAAATTTAAATAAACTTTATTAACAATATTTTACAAAATGTCAATAATTAAGGATTGATATTTGCAACAAAAACTGCAATAAACAATTAGAAACAAGAGTAAGTGCATTTTTAATTAAAATAGAAATTAGATATATGGTACTTAGCACATATTTAATGAATTTTACATTTCAAAGATTTAGGTATGCCAAATTTAGTGAAAAAGAAAGAACAACCAATGCGATACTTTAAACATCGATAAAGAGATTAAAATTCTGGATTACCATTCTATAATGCTACCGATTCAGCTGTGCATCCTGTATTAAAAAATTCCTTTAGTTTCGTTCATATAGTTCCTCAGAAAAACTGAAAGATGATTTTCTCTGAAAACTCATAAAAACACTAAGAACAACCTGCTACTCACCACTTTTTGACAGTGTTCCACACGCATTTTACTATGGAACAGAAAGCAGTGTCAGACACTTTCACACTGCATGTTACCAGAGTGACAATCTGAGCACAAAAGCACAGAGATTGCGACTGTCAGATAAGTTTTTAAATAAAAAACTGTATTGCTGAAATATGGTTAAGAAAAAAAGTTTATCACTTTCGAACATTAGATTATCTTAAAGTTTCATTTACCTTAACACAGTGATAAGATATCTAATACATAAGTAGGATTTACTTCCAAGAATGTAACAACTCTGGTTTACATGGGCAATGGCTGCTGGCCAGTCACCACATTTATGTTTGTTTACATCAGGTTTATTCTTGTGATGAACATAGTATAAAAGGTATTGCAGCCTGTCTTTCACAGTTGCTCAAGCTCAACACTACGGGAGGGCTGAAAGAGGAACAGTGACACCAGCGTGACTAAGTGTTATTATATGGTCGAGGGAAGGGGAGCAGTGAGTGAGCAACAGATTTCATCATGCGACCAAACTTGGGACTCTATACTTCTTACTTTGGCTTTTTATGAACATTTACCATGTGTAAATAGCAGTTGGCCGAATACAATTGTAATCGGTATCAAACTGACTTCAGAACTGGACAAAAACTCAACAGTTTTCATTTCTGCAGGAGATGGTAAAAGTCTAGATAGGGGTCAGTTGTGTACATATGTGTTTCTTGCTGCAATGTTGTTGACACTTGCTGCTATCTGTGATGGGAGTGGGAGGGGTGGGGGGTGTCAATGGATGCCACACAACCAATGAAAGAGCTGCTGTTAGACGATTAAGCCACAATTTATTTGGAAGCAAGAGGTACTGTAACATTCTCACATCGGTATCGATGCGAAATCCGATATTTATTCGGAAACGAGCAACTGTGTTCTCAGGACCCATCTTAATGACAATCTCAGAAATAGCAACATACTCAGAAGAAACTGTGAAATATTTGTCACAGCGAAGATATAAATTTCACAATTGTGCTGTTAGGATGGTGGTGCTGATGATTAAAAATAATCATACCACATTCTATAGGATTAGTAAGCAAAAAAGGTAGAAAACAAATGTTCCGAAAATTTATGTAGACCATTCCTTTTTGTTTGCTTTATTTCTCCTAGTATTATCAAAATGTAGAAATCAGTAAATGGCATAAGTTTAGAATAGACATCATGTTAACTTTTTTGCACATACTTTATGTTAAGAAAACAGTTTGACTCTGATTAGTCAGAATATGTTAGAAATAAATTTTTCTGAAGCCGCCTCTTAAGAAAGATGGGTTGTCTTATATTCAGGCCATCTTATAGTCAGATAAATGTGGTAACATTCCGAAAGGATGACGAGAGTTCATCTCAAGATCGCTAAACCATATTACAGGTACACAAGTGCACATTACTGTCGTGTATTGCTGAACCCACGAACCATGGACCTTGTCGTTGGTGGGGAGGCTTGCGTGCCTCAGCGACACAGATAGCCGTACCGTAGGTGCAACCACAGCGGAGGGGTATCTGTTCAGAGGCTGGACAAATGTGTGGTTCCTGAAGAGGGGCAGCAGTCTTTTCAGTAGTTGCAAGGGTAACAGTCTGGATGATTGACTGATCTGGCCTTGTAACACTAACCAAAACGGCCTTGCTGTGCTGGTACTGCGAACGGCTGAAAGCAAGGGGAAACTACAGCCGTAATTTTTCCCGAGGGCATGCAGCTTTACTGTATGGTTAAATGATGATGGTGTCCTCTTGGGTAATATATTCCCATCGGATCTCTGGGTGGGGACTACTCAAGAGGATGTCGTTATCAAGAGAAAGAAAACTGGCATTCTACTGATTAGAGTGTGGAATGTCAGATCCCTTAATCGGGCAGGTAGGTTAGAAAATTTAAAAAGGGAAATGGATAGGTTAAAGTTAGATATAGTGGGAATTAGTGAAGTTCGGTGGCAGGAGGAACAAGACTTCTGGTCAGGTGACTACAGGGTTATAAACACAAAATCAAATAGGGGTAATGCAGGAGTAGGTTTAATAATGAATAGGAAAATAGGAATGCGGGTAAGCTACTACAAACAGCATAGTGAACGCATTATTGTGACCAAGATAGATACGAAGCCCACACCTACTACAGTAGTACAAGTTTATATGCCAACTAGCTCTGCAAATGACGAAGAAAGTGAAGAAATGTATGATGAAATAAAAGAAATTATTTAGATTGTGAAGGGAGGCGAAAATTTAATAGTCATGGGTGACTGGAAATCGGAAGTAGGAAAAGGGAGAGAAGGAAACGTAGTAGGTGAATACGGATTGGGGGTAGGAAATGAAAGAGGAAGCCGCCTGGTAGAATTTTGCACAGAGCACAACTTAATCATAGCTAACACTTGGTTCAAGAATCATGAAGGTTGTCTATGTGGAAGAGACCTGGAGACACTGGAAGGTTTCAGATAGATTATATAAAGGTAAGACAGAGATTTAGGAACCAGGTTTTAAATTGTAAGACATTTCCAGGGGCAGATGTGGATTCTGACCACAATCTGTTGGTTATGACCTGTATATTAAAATTGAAGAAACTGCAAAAAGGTAAGAATTTAAGGAGATGGGACCTGGATAAACTGAAAGAACCAGAGGTTGTACAGGGTTTCAGGGAGAGCATAAGGGAACAATTGACAGGAATGGCGGAAAGAAATACAGTAGAAGAAGAGTGGGTAGCTTTGAGGGATGAAGTAGTGAAGGCAGCAGAGGATCAAGTAGATAAAAAGACGAGGGCTAGTAGAAATCCTTGGATGACAGAAGAAATACTGAATTTAACTGATGAAAGGAGAAAATATAAAAATGCAGTAAATGAAGCAGGCAAAAAGGAATACAAATGTCTCAAAAATGAGATCGACAGGAAGTGCAAAATGACTAAGCAGGCATGGCTAGAGGACAAGTGTAAGGATGTAGAGGCTTATCTCACTAAGGGTAAGATAGATACAGCCTACAGGAAAATTAAAGAGACCTTTGGAGAAAAGAGAACCACTTGTATGAATATCAAAAGCTCAGATGGAAACCCAGTTCTAAGCAAAGAAGGGAAAGCAGAAAGGTGGAAGGAGTATATAGAGGGTCTATACAAGGGCAAGGTACTTGAGGACAATATTATGGAAATGGAAGGAGATGTTGATGAAGATGAAATGGGAGATGCGATACTGTGTGAAGAGTTTGACAGAGCACTGAAAGACCTGAATCTAAACAAGGCCCCGGGAGTAGACAACATTCGATTAGAACTACTGACAGCCTTGGGAGAGCCAGTCCTGACGAAACTCTACCATCTGGTGAGCAAGATGTATGAAACAGGCGAAATACCTTCAGACTTCAAGAAGAATATAATAATTCCAATCCCAAAGAAAGCAGGTGTTGACAAATGTGAAAATTAGCGCACTACCAGTTTAATAAGTCACAGCTGCAAAACACTAATGCGGATTCTTTACAGACGAACGGAAAAACTAGTAGAAGCCGATCTCAGGGAAGATCAGTTTGGATTCCATAGAAATGCTGGAACATGTGAGGTAATACTGACCCTACGACTTATCTTAGAAGCTAGATTAAGAAAAGGCAAACCTACGTTTCTAGCATTTGTAGACTTAGAGAAAGCTTTTGACAATGTTGACTGGAACATGCTCTTTCAAATTCTGAAGGTGGCAGGGGTAAAATACAGGGAGAGAAAGACTGTTTACAATTTGTACAGAAACAAGATGGCAGCTATAAGAGTCGAGGGGCATGAAAGGGAAGCAGTGGTTGGGAAGGGAGTGAGACAGGGTTGTAGTCTCTCTCCGATGTTACTCAATCTGTATATTGAGCAAGCAGTGAAGGAAACAAAAGAAAAATTCGGAGTAGGTATTAAAATCCATGGAGCAGAAATAAAAACTTTGAGGTTTGCCGATGACATTGTAATTCTGTCAGAGACAGCAAAGGGCCTGGAAGAGCAGTTGAACAGAATGAACAGTGTCTTGAAAGGAGGGTATAAGATGAACATCAACAAAAGCAAAACAGGGATAATGGAATGTAGTCAAATTAAGTCGGGTGATGCTGAGGGAATTAGATTAGGAAATGAGACACTTAAAATAGTAAAGGAGTTTTGGTATTTGGGAAGCAAAATAACTGATGATGGTCAAAGTAGAGAGTATATAAAATGTAGACTGGCAATGGCAAGGAAAGTGTTTCTGAAGAAGAGAAATTTGTTAACATCGAGTATAGATTTAAGTGTCAGGAAGTCATTTCTGAAAGTATTTGTATGGAGTGTAGCCATGTATAGAAGTGAAACATGGATGATAAATAGTTTAGACAAGAAGAGAATAGAAGCTTTCAAAATGTGGTGCTACAGAAGAATGCTGAAGATTATATGGGTAGATCACATAACTAATGAGGAGGTATTGAGTAGAATTGGAGAGAAGAGAAATTTGTGGCACAACTTGACTAGAAGAAGGGATCGGTTGGTAGGACATCTGTTGAGGCATCAAGGGATCACCAATTTAGTATTGGAGGGCAGTGTGGAGGGTAAAAATCGTAGAGGGAGACCAAGAGATGAATACATTAAGCAAATTCAGAAGGATGTAGGTATGGGGAGCTGCATCAAACCAATCTCAGGACTGAAGACCACAACAACAACAACATTGCTGTCTGTGCTTGTATGTGTTACACTGTTTGCGTCTGAAGTCTATTTTAGTACTAGCTGCTTGAAATTGATTACTATCATGATTCCTTGTCGCCTTGCTGTATTTATATTGTGCTTTAAGCACAAGTTTGTTGGCCTCGCTCATAAGAAATCCAATTAGAATACACCTACTGGCATGTCTAATGCCCGAACAGTTCATTACAACAATTGAAGAGTGCTCTTTCAAAACTCGGTAAGTGCAACAGATACAGTTCTCCATAAAATAAGTTTTACTATTTTTACCTACATAGATATGTCTCAGTATCTGATTTTTTCATCTCAACTAGATCTTGTTGGTGTTAGTGAGTTAATTAATGAAATATATTAAAATTTAATTTTTATGACAGTGTATTAGGGTGAGATTTTTCCAGTCTTTTCGAAAGTCAATAAATGTTTGTAATTATTGTTGATATCTATTATGTTGCATTCTTTAATTCTATGTATTTGTTCTTCCCTGCCCGCCGCCCAACCTGCAGCACTCACAATACTATCCCTCTCCTTCCCTGCCCCAGCCTCCTCCTTTCTGCCAGCTAGTCGCCACTCCCATCATGCACTGGTGCTTCTGTTTCTGCGTGTGTGTGTGTGTGTGTGTGTGTGTGTGTGTGTGTGTGTGTGCGCGCGCGCACTCTGCTTGTCAAGCTGTATTACAAGATTTAAGACTATGCACATGTTGCTCTGTATAAGTTTCAGACTCTGAAAGGTTTGAAAAAAGGCATCGGTCCAATGACTGCCGTGGATCTGGAGAAAATTATTTGGAAATTCGAAAAGATTAGTTCTTTTGGTGTGCAACCTGGTAGAGGGAGGAAACGAACTGATTCGACATCAGTGGAAGCAGTGAGCATAGCAATGCAGGAGGAGATGAGTAGTGGTGTGCAAACGTGTAGTGCACGGAGATTTGTCCGAACATGGGACATACCCATGAGCATGGTGCGTAAAATCCTATGAAACATCCTTCTGTGCTATCCATTCAAAATTACCCATGTGCATGAGTTGTTTTCTGCTGACCTGCCAGCAAGACAGACCTTCACTTTAGAATTTCTTCCTTGCATGCAAGTGGACAATGATTGGCCATGGAAGATTTTGTGGACAGACGAAGCTCACTTCCATCTGACAGGATATGTCAGTACACAGAATTATCGAATATGGGCAACGGAAAATCCACATGCAATTCAACCAGTGCCACTTCATCCTGGATAGGATTTATCATAGGGCCATGTTTTTTTGAAGAGAAATAATCTGATTTGATTTTGATTTATGCTTTTTATGCAGTTTTTGGCCTCAGGACAATTAAAAACCGATGTGATTGATGCTTTTTGTGCAGGTTTTGGCTTCGGGACAACTAAAAGCGAATGTGGTTAACACTTTTTAAGCAGTTTTTGGCCTCAGGACAATTAAAAACTGATGTGAGCGATGCTTTTTATACGGTTTTTGGCATCAGGACAATTAAAAACCAATTTTTATCATCCGATGTGATATGACCTTGCTGTGGTGGATGGGCTTACGTAACTAACAGTATCACACTTGTACACCCATACATGCTGAGTAGCACAATTTCTTTAATGTCAAATGTACACCTTAGACATTGTTGTATGACTCACTTGTCATTTGTAGTTGACCACTGTTAAATTATTATGTTTACAGCACCATCTATTACTATATTTTGTAACTATTTATTTTCCTTCTGTCAAACATTTTCCCCCTTCTCTGATAATATTCCGTTGCAATTTGATGTTATGAGCAGTGGGGGTATTTCTACAGCAGTTTGAAAGTTTAACTTTAATTATAATTGCCCTGCATTTCACAAATGTTTCAATGTATCATTCAGGACATCTCATATAGATACATAAGGGTGGTTTAATGGAAATAAAAGTGGAAACATGGCTGGAGAAGAAGAATAAACTATGAACTAGACACAGAGTCATGCACAGTGCTTTCATAGTATACTAAAGGAAAATAATCCAACTGTCATTAAGATTTGCTTTGACATCCAGCAAAGCCAGTCTATTCCAAAACTATAAGTCAGTGATTTTTTTTTAATGCTAGACAAGTATAGTTATACAAACTGTGCGTCATGATCCATATTACGGAGCAAAAGAAAGAAAGCATTGTTTCCTACATCTGGTTGGAGACAGAATCTTCAAGAGGGTGCAGTTAAGTTGCTTTGGCTTTGCCGGACTTACTTTCTGACTTAGATAAAAGGAGAAAACACACACACACAACCAAATGATGATACTAATACTATATATCTATTCTCAGATTCTTGCAGGTGCCCAAAGAAAAGTGGTTGTATGATGGCAATGCTTACAGTGTTCTTGGAAAAAAGAGAACAAAATTCAGTAATATTCATCACTTCTTCCCTGTTCGTTGACATAACTACTTGTCTCCAGATCAGTTGCTTGGTATTATTGAGAAGTCTTACAGAAAAAAACTAAGCACCTTGTCTCCTAAAGAATACTGATATGAGTTAAACAACTATGTTACAATACTTAACACTGCTATTACTGTATTATGCCACTGTATACCTGTTATTATTGTTTGTATTCTCTATAAAGCTGAAAACCATAAATTTAAAAAAATGAAACAATGAAAACTCCAGGATGGAATGTAGCAATATTCTCAGAAGGAAAGTTGATACTCGGTGAGATGCTGAGTTGCAGATAGGCACAACAAAAAGATTTTCACACTTAAAGCTTTTGTCCAATGGCCTTTATTAACAAAAGACAGTTATGGCAAGGAAAAGCAAAGCAGGCCATTGGGCTTGGCCACAACTAGAAGTGGACAACAGTAAGGAGAGAAAGAGGGCTCGATGAGCCACCACTCTAACATACATTGTATTTCTTGAATTGCCGCCTCTCTCTTAGACAACGGAACTCAATAAGTGTTTTTACAAAATGTTTCATGGGGCTTCACCTCCATGTGGTATTATTAGGTTTTATTTATGGCAGATTTCTTGTCAAACTTCTGAATGTACTTTGACATTAAATCTTTCAATTGCTTTTGCTGTTGGAAAGTAATATTGGTAGACCCTAAGACTTTATCCTGAAGTAATATTTTTCATCTTCACAGTTCGAAGTACTCTGATGAAACAAATCAATAACCAGTAACTGTCTCATTTTGACAAGCTGTAATCGAATGTTTTGACAATAATTATTGTGGCGCTTAGGAATTTTGATTAAATCGATGGTGACTCCTTTCTCATCAACACGAAGACAGCATTTTTACATTTATAAGTAAATTTTGACACACTTCTCCCTTTAAAATTCAACACCAGAAAGTACATCCTTCTGTCAGATGTTCCACTCCTGAAAGGAGATTTCTATGACTGTGTCTCCCACCATCACACTAACATGGGATTGGATTTTTACTAGTTTCCATTCACTACCCTCTGCACCAACGATCTTGTATTTTCAGCTGGGTAAATTGGGGGCTTTCAAATTTTACTTGTTTCATCAAATAATACTTTAGACGTAACATTGATCAATGCCACGTACGTGAGTGCACTATTTCCTTTGAATATTCAGCACCCATATGAAAACTACGTTAATTTGTTACTCAAATCTGCATCTTCATTATACTGTAACAGGTGACTACAGAAATCAGTTTCATTCCCACTCCAACCCATGGTCATCATCCAAAGGTTAAATGTGACCTACACTAGTTTGTTGAACTGGGCACTAAAGGACGAGTCTCATTTGTAACTTCGAGATTGTTCTCTGTGGCATTTTGATTATGCCAACGTGTGTCAACATCATGATTTACTTCAGGATTTTGTTGCAGATAAGTGTTACCGTTTCCATTAAAGGTTATGTGATTCTGCTGATTGGAAAGTCACTGACTGAATTACTTTGTGTAGCACTGAACTGTAATGTGTCTTGAGCATTGGAATACCTCTGATTACAGTTATTGTGTTTATTCCAGGGGCATACTCCATTATTTTGATAACCGGATGGTGTCTGTAGCTGTTCCTCCGCATTATCTTAAGATTTGGAGAGTCAACATTTACATACCTAACAGCACTTGATATTTGAGGTGCTGGTGCGGGGCAACAAGTCTAGCACGAGCATCATCTGATCTGTCATGATTGTTGCCGTAATGCTGATGTGGCAGCATTGCCTAATTCATTCCATTCCCATTATTATGATTATTTCCATTGCTGTTACCCCTTGAATCTTCATTTATCAATTCAATGGCGTCTAGTACAGATGAAAAGTATTCCAAATTAGATTCAGGTACCTCCACGAGCTATTCCCTGATGTGGATCGCCAGCTTGCCTTTAAAAATATGTAACACATCTTTATCAGATATAGGTTCATTCAAGAAGTGAATCTTGTTCAAATATTTCTCAAAACACTTTCTTAGACTTCTCTGTCTAGGACTTCATAAGTCTGGATTAAGGAGTTCCTTTCTTAGTTTTTCTTGAACACATTTTGACCAATACTTATCCAAAAAGGCATTTTCAAATCGTCCATACAAGTGACAACATTCTGCAATAGCAGCAGCCCAAAGAGCAACCATGCCCTGGACAAAACTTGTGGTGAAATGAATCTTTTGGGGATCAGACCACATATCGGACAATAATTTTTAAAAGATTTAATGAAAATAACAGGATGTACGGTACAGTACTCTTTTCTGATATGAACACCTGAAATTTTCTATGTCTAAGGAGACTTTCCTCCAACAAGACAGAAGTAAGGGTAGGTTCTTCCACTAAACTTCAACTGGTGTAGCTTCGTGGACATTGTCTACTTGAGCACACGTTATCACTGGATGCATTGTATTGCATCAGACTATGGTAGTCGCCTCTGGCTTGAGCTACTTGAGCCGTATGTGGTGTGTTATCACCAGTTTGCCCTTTCACAGTATTTAATTGCTTTTCCACTTGACCAATTCGATCAATTAATTTAACCTGAACCTCATGTTGCCAGTTGAGCATATCTCCAGTCTAAGTTTTTCTCACGAAACTAAATTCACTTTTGACAGCTTGCACTGTTAAGGCCTGGTTCACCATATATCTTGGTGACAATCTGAGCTATCACTTTCTTTATCTCTACTTTGAATTTTTCAGTAATATGATTACCCTTTTCTTTTAGAAATTCCTCCATTTTGCTTTCGGCCTCTGCAGTTAGATTTTCTATGCAGTACATTATTTGCTTTACTGTGAGCTTCTGACTATTTTGCTCTTGTTGTAAAGCATCAAAACTTTCGGACAAATCTTTTACCTTTTCAGGAAGCCCCTTCCTGTAAATCTGATATTTCAGTATTTATGTGATCCTGATCGGATCTTAACACTAATGTTATGTGGCTAGCCACTTCTACTTTCAACCGTTTGGTCTGATTCTTATGTTTTTAACTAACTTGCTCAACTTGTTGTCTCAAAGCAGAAAAACCATTTCTTGTTTTTGATTCATGCTTTCTAATTTTTACAAAATCAGTCTAAGAGGATCTTGCGCTGTAGTAACAGATTCAGTTGTCTGGGCTGATGTCACATTATCTACACCAACAAGGGGGCTAGAAATCATTGCATCTGGATCAATTGCTGGATTAATATTCATAGCATTAACATGAGCAACAGATGCAATGGTCATGATCTTGGACTCTCAATATGCATCATTTTCAGCCAGTGACATAATGCTACTTGCCACAGCCAGATCGGTAGTTGTATGTATATCGGCTGACCCATTGTTAACTATCGGAATATTTTCATTTGCTGTAATAGTTAGTGCCACTCTCAGCGATTGTGAGTTAACACCATAACAAGGGATAGTAACTTTCTAAAATGTTATCACTTTTACGCAATACTACTCGTTAATACACTTGGCAAAGTGTGTCTTTGGTAATGTACCGATCACACTGGTCAATGGCGTGCGCTTAACTACGCAGATACACCATCTTGTGAAATTTATACAGATTGTAATTTTAATTACAAAAAATTCAAAAATCTAGCTAAATACAAAATAAAAAAATAAAAATGCCCAAGGAGATTTATTTCTACTTACACGGGTCTATTGAATTTAAAACCACTGATTAATTAATTTTTTTGGTTACCTGGTGCTGTATACGCCAACAATTGTTATGATAGTAAACTCATAACTCCTTTACCGGTATTTCAGAGTCAATGAAATTTTTTATGTATCAGTATCAGACTTTCAGACACTGTAGCACTACAAACCAAGATGAATAGATCTTTTATTTGCTGTAGCACTGACACTGCATATTTGCGATATAAATAAGTTTAAGTGTGAAATCTACCAGATACAGCACAATAGGCTGGCTACTGTAGCCAAACAGTTCTAGGCGCTTCAGTCCAGAACCATGATGCTGCTGTGGTCACAGGTTCTAATCTTGCCTCAGGCATGGATGTTGTATGTCCTTAGGTTAGTTGGGTTTAAGTAGTTCTAAGTCTAGGGGACTGATGACCTCAGATGTTAAGTCCCATAGTGCTCAGAGCCATTTGAACCATTTTTTGACTGGCACGATAGCTTCGGAAACTGTGAAATCAAGATTGCACTGTACGATGTGCTTTTGTCGCGCAATCTGAGCGCAGGGCCAATACTGGTATACATTTCATTCATTCATCTTCATTTCATTATTTTCTCGTAAATCATATACGTGATGTAGGAATTGTCACAACGAAGTTATCTTACAATTACAAGTACTACAAACATGATAATGGAATATCACTTTCAACGCATTTTTAAAAGTACAAATTCAGACATATAAATTAAAATTTTTGGCTATAAATTTACACACAATCAGAGTACTCATCTACGTCACAGGAAGTTTAGCTTAAAATGTAATTTTTAAGTTCAGTCTTAATTTTTACTTAATCTATTATTTCCTTCATGTACACTGACAGAGCATTGTAAAGTTCTATTCCAAAATAACTTGCTTGCTTTTGGGTTTGTGTTGTCCTTACCCTTTCTACATACAAATTCTTGCGACTTCTTGTATTATAATTTGGCAGTCCTCATTTGTACATAGATTTTTCATATGTGCTATTGTACACAGAATGCTTTCAAATATATACAGTAATGGTATTGTGAGTATTTGCAGGTATTTGAAAAGGGGTCTACAGTGAGTTCTTGGAGAATTATATGTTATGATTTGTATAGCTCTTTTCTGAAATTTGAAGAAATCTATTAAGCTTGATTTAGTTTTACCCTAGAACACTGTACCGTAAGACACGATGGACTGAAAGTAAGCAAAATACACTAGTCTAGTACAGTCTGTGCTGCATGCTCTAGATAATATCCTCAATGCAAAACATGCCGAATTGAGTCTGTGGGATAAATACTCGAGATGGTCTTTCCAGCTTAAGTCTTGATCAATGTGCATGCCCAAAAGCTTTGTGGATTGCACACTCTCTGTCTCCTTATCAATTAGTTTTAACTGTAGGTCTATATCTTGGGTTGCTTTGCCATACTATATATAATTTGTTTTACTTAGATTAAGTGTTAACTCATTAGCATTTAACCAATGTTGTATATGTTGGGTTGTTGTTGGGTTGCAAGGTCATTAGTCTCATCAAATTAGGGAAGTATGGAAAAGGAAGTTGGCCACACCTTTTCAAAGGAACCATCCCGGAATTTGCCTGGAGCGATGTAGGGAAATCATGGAAAACCTAAATCAGAATGGCTGGACACGGGACTGAACTGTCGTCCTCCCGAATGCGAGTCCATGGTGCTAGCCACTGCTCCACCTCTCTTGGTCATTGTTGTATATATTTCAGGACTGTGTCAGTTGTGGTGTTTAGTGATTTTTTATCATAACTTATAATTATGCTCGTGTCATCTGTGAACAACATTAGTTTGGTGGAAATATTTGGATTTTTTATGTCATTTATGTAAACCAAGAATAATAAGGGACCAAGAGCACTGCTCAGTGGGACTCCTATTTCCAATTTCTTTGCATCTGAAACCCACTTGATTTTCTGACTTTTTTGTTCTGCGATGATTTCTACCAGCTGTGTTCTGTCTTGAAGGTAAGATTCAAACCATTGCCTTACAACTCCCCTTACACCTATTGCCTCCATCTTTTTTAACAGAATTTGATGATTTACTGTATCAAAAGCTTTAGATAGATCTAAGTTAATTCCCACTACAGAATTTTAATTGTTGAGATTCCTGAGAATCTCTTCAGCATATGCATGGATAGCTGATTCTGTGCTGTGGCCCGAGTGAAAGCCATGTTGATGGCAGATCGGAAGTTTGTCAGCATCTAAGTAATTTATGAGTCTGGTTTTCATTAATTTCTCTAGAATTTTGGAAAATGATTGGAGAAGGGATATTGGTCTATAATTTTCTACCTAGTGCGGATCTCCTTTTTTAAACAGAGGTCTAACCTTAGAGATTTTCAACCTCTGAGGAAACACTCCTTCGCTGAAAGACAAATTGGTAATATGTACCAGGGGCTTTATAATTTGTTGGGCAACTTTTTTTTTTATTATTGACACGGGCACTTCATCCACACCTGCAGACATTTTTGATTTTAGACTCTTTATCACCATTAATATTTCATTATCATTTGTGGGCGTAAACAACATACTACTGTCTACTTTTGGGGCTTTTAATTTCTCATGTTTAGTAAAGTTTTTACTTAGTGACACAGGCACACTTAAAAAAATAATTACTTATGTAATTTGCCAGTGTTTTATCTTTTAATTAAATATTTTCACTATTTTTGAGTACTATTTCCTGATCCTTGGGGCCCTTATCTATTTCCCTTTTCACAATTTCCCAAGTAGTTCTTGATTTATTACTTGATTTTGTTATTAATTTATCATTACTTAATAATTTTGCTTTTGCAATTACTTTTCTATATTTTTTTGTAGTTTATATAAAAAACAAAGATGCTGTGACTTACCAAACGAGAAAGTCATGGTAGATAGACACAATAAAAAACACACACACAAATTTCAGGCTTTCGTAACCCAAGGTTGCTTCATCAGGAAAGAGGGAAGGAGAGGGAAAGACGAAAGGATGTGGGTTGTAAGGGAGAGGGTAAGGAGTCATTCCAATCTCGATTTTTGTAGTTTGTTACATGTTCTTTAAACTTGGGGTCAGTACAACTTTTGAGCTTGTAGTTAAGCATCTTCATGGTCCTGGAGGAATTTTTAATGCCTGTTGTGATCCAGGAGTTAACATGTAAATGTCCGTATGAGTTTGTTTTGACAAAAGTTCTACTTCATTTCCTTTCCTTCCAGATTTTTTCGCTTTTTCCTAGTTTAGTACATTTTATCAATTCTTTCTGGTCAGGTGTCTCAGTGTATTCAGTCAATGGCTCATTGATTTATAGTCTTTGTATATTGCTAGTAACAGAAAAGAACAAAATTATTACAGCATATACAGCATAAAATTCAAGTCCTGCATGCGTTGTCGTCAGTATAACTTTCCCTTTCAGACCTAGATGAAGAATTATATGGGCAAAAGATTAAATATTGTTAATTATTTTGTTTTTGAGATTAAGACATGTAGAATCATTGTCCGCTGCCAGAATAATAGGCTTGCAATTTCTAATTTGCGACAGCATGAATAATAATTATTACAGGTGCATAAGTTTGTTCGCGCTAAGACATGGGAATTAATAAGAGAATTGATAAGCAGGATTGAAAAACGTTTGCTACTGTTAGAATTGATTTGCATGAGATTAAAAAGAAAAAAAGATTGTTAATTGCTCGTTGGCAAGCCTTTACTCCAGAAAGCATTATAAGTACAAAACTCAGCACCTGGTCCATCAGTTCTTGGAAATATGTCCAGGTACTTAATTTCGTGTTAATGTACTTATTATCAGTCAAAGTTACAAGTGCTTGCATAGGCAATGACCAAGGCAGGAGAAGAAAAATGCATGTGTCTAAAGAATAAGCGAGAGTGAGAGTGAGTATCAAGAAAACAAGTGATGAACAACTTACAAAAATTCAAAGGTAGCATTTCATTCATTTTCATCAAGGTCACTAATATATACTAAGTCTGTCTTCTCTGGCTGAGAAAAGTCACTGGATTACATATTTTAAACATCATCTAAAATACAAAATACAAATCACTTGATGTGTCATTTCACTAGGTAAGAACAGTTTTTGTGGATGGACAAAAGTTCATAAAAATGTTATACCATACAATGTAATAGTGGGAAAAATTAGGAGAGTAAATGAAGTTTTGCATATTGGCATTGGTAACATTGCTGTGGAGAGGTGTTTGTTTATTACAGGCACAAACAGTAGGGACAAGTAGAGAAATTGAAGCAAGCAAATAATTCTAATATAAACATTGGTCTATAAACCGATGGTTTCCTTGATACGCCATGCGCACAAGTGCAGTCATGTCTGTGTCAAAACTGTGTTGTCTAAGGCTACATTGATTTCATAATATCGCAAGTGAGAGATATTCCTGAATGAATATTTCGATGATCGTGTGATTGCTTTGGGCTATCCAAAACATCCTGTAAATTACAAAGTGATAAACTGCTCTTGTTTAATTTTATCATCATTCAGGATATTCATGTGCTGGTAAATAGCATTTTGACAAGTTGCTCACCAGTCCCCTGACTTTCTAGGTCCCCCAACTTCAACCTGTTGGATTCTTTTGTATGGGTTTAGCACTTGTGCTGTTATGATTAAATGTTTGAGAAGATCAATGCTGGTGAAGTGTTGGAGAGAACTGTTGCTCTTCATGACGAATAATTGAGAGATACCATGCTGTGGCCAGGAGCAAAGTAGACCACTCTCTAGCACAACCTGCAGCTAAACATAGCATGCTTCATTTCAGTGGCTGCTTCCAACCCTGGCCATTTGGATTCTCCCGTCCACCACCAGCTTTTTGGAACTTTCCAGACGAGAGTTATCCTTACAATACATTCTCTACTCTCAAAATTATGCTGGCTTCAACCTATGGTATCCTCTGTCTCCACACCTTCCACCCAACAGTTTCTGCTCCTTCTGTCCTATCACCTCCTCCAAATTCAGTTCCCTTCACACTCACTGTGCACTGCTCTCTGCCAACACACCCTGCGGTCTCTTCCCCTCTGTGCTCATGTCTGTTTCCTCTCCCCCTTACCCCCTTAGTGCTGTCATATTGGGGTTATGTTATTAATTCAGCTTCTAAAAAGCTGAAAATCATATGGACCTCTCCCCCTTTAGTTATTTACGTTGGGGCACCTCTGGTTGCATAAGAGTTGCTGCAAAAATTATTTATCTGGGCAAAAATTGTTTACTGAATGCCTCAGGATGTTTATTATGCTTGCTATCCTCCTGTGATTACTGTCATCTGAGTCATCCCCCCTGTGGTAGAATCTGTTTTTGGATTTTGAATTATCCAAGTATTCCATTTCTCTGTTTTCCTTAGGCTGAATGATGTGATTGTTGTGACCTCTCACACGGGTGCACGTGTGCTACAAAAGTCTCTCATTTACATGTAATGTCGATGAACTCTGTGAATGCTTAGTGGATGGTTGTCAGTGCATTCAAAACATGCCTGGGATTTTTGAATGTGTACAGGAATTGATGAGGAGACATGCTAAAGGCTGCTTTCACATGGACTGTTGCCATGTGGAACAAATTGTGTAAAGTGCTTGTCCATAAGTGCATATCTGCAGCTTGTACAATCTGCAACAACTGGATCCCATGGGTTCACTCTAATTGAATCTCCTCTGTACAGTACCGACTTGGCCCCATCTAATTTTCCTCTGTTTCAAACACACATTGTAATTCTGTCAGAGACAGCAAAGGACCTGGAAGAGCAGTTGAACGGAATGGACAATGTCTTGAAAGGAGGATATAAGATGAACATCAACAAAAGCAAAACGAGGATAATGGAAAGTAGTCTAATTAAATCGGGCGATGCTACTGGAATTAGATTAGGAAATGAGACACAGTAGTAAAAGAGTTTTGCTATTTGGAGAGCAAAATAACTTATGATGGTCGAAGTAGAGAGGATATAAAATGTAGTCTGACAATGGCAGGGAAAGTGTTTCTGAAGAAGAGAAATTTGTTAACATCGAGTATAGATTTAAGTGTCAGGAAGTCATTTCTGAAAGTATTTGTATGGAGTGTAGCCATGTATGGAAGTGAAACATGGACGATGAATAGTTTAGACAAGAAGAGAATAGAAGCTTTCAAAATGTGTGCTACAGAAGAATGCTGAAGATTATATGGGTAGATCACATAACTAATGAGGAGGAATTGGAATTGGAGAGAAGAGAAATTTGTTGCCCAACTTGACTAGAAGAAGGGAACAGCTGGTAGGGCATATTCTGAGGCATCAAGGTATCACCAATTTAGTATTGGAGGGCAGTGTGGAGGGTAAAAATCGTAGAGGGAGACCAAGAGATGAATACACTAAACAGATACAGAAGGATGTAGGTTGCAGTAGGTACTGGGAGATGAAGAAGTTTGCACAGGATAGATTAGCATGGAGAGCTGCATCAAACCAGTCTCTGGATGGAAGATCACAACAACATCAACTACAAGAAACACTATCAAGGACTTCACTTTGATAATGATGAAACAGTGCAAGCAGAGGTAAGATTGTGGTTCCCCTAAGAAAAATTCTACAGTGATGGTATCAACAAACTGGTGTGTCATTTGAAGAAAAGTGTTTGTCAGCAGGGTGTATATCTTGAAAAATAAATATGTAGACATGAAAAATAAAGATGTAGAATGTTAATAAAGTTTGTTTTATTTAAAAAGTCCAAAGAGTTTTCGTATAAAAAATTCGGAGGCTTTACTTTTCAGCATCCTTCATAGATGCGTCACTCTATTTGATAAATTGTTTACATTATGCTACAGCTTTCACAAAAGGCACTTACGTCACTGCATATAGACAAAACATTAATCCCCTGTCATCATTATTAGAAGATCTTTGGTATGGAAAAAAGTGGTGTACGTTGAACTGTCCTCCTCCAACTTGTCATCATCAAAGTCAGATTTAACTTATTCTCTTTTTGCTGAAACCAGGAGATAACTTTTGTTTCTTGTTATCTAGAAGAAAAATTAAAAAAATGAATTTTCTATCAGTGCTCATTTCCTGTAAATGAACTGTGGTTCCAAGGTTGAAATATGTATACTGAGATGTGTTACTATTATTTTTAGCATTGACTTTCCAGAAACATTTTAAAACAGTGGTTGTATGGAATTCTAAATATAATTGTTCTTATCTTCTCCTTCTAGAAAGTAGTGTTACTAACAAGACAAGCGTTTAAACACATTTTGTTGATATACATGCAAACAAACTGAAGAAGTACAAAGTTTTGTTGCGTCCTGTTGACTGAAATGCTATGTCCTTTGAAATTAGGTATTGAAAATTGTCACTTTGTGAGTCAACACAATTTTTGCACATACAGAGATCTGTGTTCTTCTGCAGTTTGGTATGTTTGTGTACATAAACCCACACAAGAAATTTTTGATATCGATATCACATTTCAAATGCTAACTTTTTGCTAACATAGCATTTATTGTTCAGTGCAAATTATACAGGTTGGTCCACTGATAGTGACCAGGCCAAATATCTCATGAAGTAAGCATTAAACGAAAAAACTACAAAGAACAAAACTTGTCTAGCTTGAAGGGGGAAACCAGATGGCGCTATGGTTGGCCCACTAGATGGCGCTGCCATAGGTCAAACAGATATCAATTGCATTTTTTAAAATAGAAACCCTCATTTTTTATTACATATTCGTGTAGTACCTAAAGAAATATGAATGTTTTAGTTGGACCACTTTTTTTTGCTTTGTGCGCAGAATGAGGTTGCTGTGTCATGCCAGTTCTCTCCTTGGCTGGTCCTCGAGCACCCTTGGGAGAAGGTGCTTGTCAATTTTGTGGGTCCAGTCTTGGACAGCATGTAGTTTTTGGTGGTCAATGTGACGTTGTATTTCCTATAAGTAGTCAAGCTGTTCTTTATGTCACTGACGGCCACTATTCACACGTTGTCAGTTATTTTTGCCATCAGGAAGCCCCAAGAAGCTTCCTTTTAATAACACTTAGCAGTTTGTGTTGCGATTATTTGTAAACTTTTGCATTCACCATGGTATCTAGCATCTGAATACCGTTCTGTTGCACTCAACTTCTAACTCGGAGGTGGAGCACTTTATGCACATTCAAGCCCCAAATAAATTCAATATCTTCCTCTTCCTATGATGATGCATTGTTGAGTTCCTTGGCTACATATCAGATGACACCAGTCAGCAGGTGCACTCTGGCAGAATGTTTGCATGGATGCCTGCTGTGTCGTCTCCTGGATTTATCGCACTGTGAGTCACAGTGTCCCAGACCACTGTGGCTCACCCTTTTTCCTCCTGGGGTTGCAGTTTGGTCCTGTTCCATTGGCCAGCAGCAGTAGTGGTCCCTGGTGTGGTGGTGGAATAGAAAGATTGACAGTTATTTGTGATGGATGTTGCTAGCAAGTAGCTGACCCATCATGCAAATCAGTTGCACATGTACGCTACTGGGACACACCGTCATGGTATAGTTAGCCATGCAGCAGAGTTGGTCATGGTGTTGTTCCAGTCTGCAACAGACATTTGTGCTATGCTATCAGATTGCCATGATTTGTATCAAGTGGTTACCTGGACTTTGTGTATAGCAAGAACTTTACTGTTTTCATGTTGTCTCTCACTAGCAACATTTGCTGTAACCATCGTTAAGTACTGTCAGTGGCTTTATTAAAATAAAACTACTAATTTTATTTCTTTGAATTGTTGTATACCATTCAAAGAATGCAACATCCTTTAGGCACCCTATAACCAATGAGTGGGCAAGACCCCATAACTAGTGACGAGGTGTTAGAAATGAACTACATGCCTGCTGGCCACAGACTTCTGTTTTTTTTTTTTGTTGCTTGCACATTAATCCTCTCTTGTATTTACTTTACAGGGGGTGCATATTGCTTTAACAGTTTCTTGTCATTTTTGCTAATCAGTGTTTTCAGGTGGGCACTGCAGAAACTTTCTTTGTACATATTTTTGCCTATTTTACTTGCTTATCTATTTGTTTCATTTGTGTCTTCAAACATGCCCACCCCTCCAGTCCTGCCCCCTACTCAGACGCCACAGCCACAAGTGTTAGATGCCACACAGCTAATGCAGATGTTTCAGTTCCAGACACAGCAGACATTTACTCTTCTCAATACAGTGCAGCAGTTATTGGCCAACGCAGCGCACCCGACAGAACAAGCACCACCCACCACAGCTGCTATACAACATTTTGACAGTTTTGTGCACAGAAAGAGGAATGGCTTGAGTGGCTCTCATAGTTCGAGATGCACATCATCACCCACAATGTACTTCCCTACCTATTATCCACGGTAGGAAGTTCAGTGTTCATGTTATTTAAAAAGCTTTTTCCTAACGCTACTCCAAATCAACTTGATTAAGTTCTGGTGGTAAAAGCCTGAACAAACTATTATGACCAACAAGTGAATGTGGTAGTAGCTAAGTAACAATTCTTCAATTGCAAAAAATGGTCAGAACAAAATTATTGCAAGTGGGTAACAGATTTTCAGGGTATGACAAGGAAATGCAAATTCAAATGTACTTGCAGTGCTTTATATTCAGATGTTATGTTGCATGATGCAATCATGTACAATGTGCCTGATGTAAAAATCAGAGAACAAATTTTGAAACAGTCCGATCTATCATTTCAGCAGGTAGTGCAAATGCTAGATCAGTACAATTCTGGTGCCTTGTTGACTCATACATTGGAGCAACCAGCTATTTGTCAGGTTGAGTCCCTTAGTTGTGATTACTCCATTCCATACTGGCGGCGTGCACTAGCTACGACACTTGTCCAAAACGTGAAAGCAGTTCCCCAAACAGGCGGCTACACGGGCAAACAAAATTAAGTCTTGTCCTCACTGGTGTACATGGCACAAACTCCAAGACTGCCCCTCCCGACAAGCTCAGTGTTATGCTTGTGACTGGAAAGGACATGTGCAATCCATGTGTTTGTAATGGAACACACATAAGAATTTGGCCCACTCACAAAAACCTAATCACAAGGCTCATGTCATTAATGAAGTATATTCCAGGTCTGCAGCTAGCAAGCATGTAGTTTTGTCAGCGATACATCAGTCAAACAAACTTTTTGTTCCGTTACTTATTTTTGGGAAATGTGTGAAATTTCAGTTGGACATGGGTGCTTCTGCCACATTGCTCAATCGTCGCACATATGAATTATTAGGCTCCCCATGCCTCTCTAAAACAAGCACACAACTGATGGCTTATAATGGACAAAACACTCCCGTTCTCGGAACATGTACTTTGCCTGCCATGTATTGTTTGCATACGCGAACAGTATCTTTTACAGTGCTCCAATCGTGCAAGTGTGAGAACATATTTGGCCTTGATCCTTTAGATTTGTTTGACTTTAACATTCAGGACAATGTGTTGTCAGTGTCTGTATTTAATGCAAAAGACAGTGTAGATAGCTTGTTAAAAGAATGCCTGGAACTCTTTTCTGAAGTTTCAGGCAAAGCTAACAATTCTGTTGCACATATTACACTGAAAAACAATGCTCAGCCACAATTTTGCCATCTCAGAACTGTTCCCATTGCATTACAGGACAAAGTCATGGCTGAACTTAAAGAATTGCAAGATAACGTAGTTATTGTGCCCATATCAGCTAGTCAACGGGCAAGTCCACTGGTTTTGCTCCCCAAACTTGCAGGTCACATTCGCCTCTGTTGACTTTAAGTCTACAGTTAACCCACAAACTGTCATTGATACTTATCCATTGGCACACCCAGTGGACAAATTAGGCACTGAACAGTACTTTTCAAAAATTGATTTGTGCAACACATATCTTCAAATACTGCTTGATGCAGAATCTCAGAAAGTGTGTATAATAAATACTCATATGGGCTTGTTTAAATATTTGCATTTGCCTTTTGGCAGTGCTTCCGCACCCACTGTTTTCCAACAGTAGTTGGAACAGCTGACTGTGCAAGTGCCAAACTGTTCAAACTATTCAGATCATATTGTAGTAACAGGTCATACACCTGAAGAACATACAGCAAATTTATGTGCTTTGTTTTGTGCGTTATCTGATGCAGGACTAAAGTGTAAACGGGACAAGTGTGATTTTTTAAACCTGAGTTGCATTATCTTGGTCACGTCATAAACAGTCAAGGTGTATATCCTATTCAGTCACATTGCTTAGCCATGTGAGACTCGCAAGTTCCTCGCAGTATCACAGAATTGCAGTCAGTTTTAGGGACAATGAACTATTATATTTTGTTCATACCAAATGCCACACAAATCGCAGCTCCATTGCATTGCTGTGTTGCAAGAACATCCCATTTGTTTGGACAGATGACTGCCAAGTAGCTTTTGAAAAACTTAAAATGTATTGCTCAGTGATTGATGCTTAGTTCACTTTGATCACGACAAACCAGTTGTATAGCAAGTTGACGCTTCCTCTTACGGAATCGGTGCAGTGCTTCTGCACAGAATTGGTGATAGGGACAGACCTATTGCTTTCACATCAAAAGTGTTATCCAAAGCTCAGTGGAACTATTCACAAATTGAAAAAGAGGCTTTGGCTATTGTTTGTGATGTCACTGAATTTCACCACTACTTGTATGGCAGAAAATTCTGCTTAGTAATTGATCACAAGCTTTTGCAGTCCTTGTTTCATCTGACGAAACTGGTTCCTGTATGAATTGCCCAAAAATTACAAAGATGGTCTTTGTTGTTGTCTCAAAACCAGTACAAGATTGTGTTTCATCCGATGGCTCAACATGGTAATGCAGACGCACTTTCACGTCTTTCAGTTAGCCCTGACACAGACTTTGACACTTCTTCTGAATCTTGTTGTCACACAGATGCTCAGGATTTTGAATTGCTTCCATCTTTTCTGTTGAACTATAAGAAAATTGCACAGGCCATGGATTCTGATCCAGATTTGAACGTTTTGCTCAAATACATATGCACATATTGGCCTCACTCACTGAATAGTGTGGCATCGATAGCTATGATGCCATGGCGTAGGTGCAAGTTCTTAGGTTGGTACTACGAGAAAGGAAGATCTTTGCTGACTACAGCGCCCTCTAGCCAGTGGTGTGCAGCTCTACAAGTGCCACTCCAGATTCAGCCCATTTGATCACAAGTAGACCACCAAGCAACATTGTTTCTGTTTAATAGTGGGTGAGCCACTACAGATTTGCCTTTGTAACTTTTAGTAGCTGTTAGCTTTCACACATGAATGGCTTTGCACGTACAGTCCCGAAGTACTTCACCTTTTCCTGCTCCTACTCGCGTCCTTCACTCTCGGCCTAGTTTCAGAAGCAATTCACAGGGGCAGATACACATGCCGCCTATCCAGGTGGGATACAAAAAATAGCATAAAAAACACTGTAGTGTGCCGATACTTCGCACGTCAGCATAAACTCACTGCACAGAAAGGCATAATTCTTGTTCAAGATAACAGTGGCCAGTCACATGTGTTGATCTCTAAAGCTTTGCAAAAAGAAGTGTTGCCATTACTGCACCAAGGACACTGGGGGATTGTTCAAATGAAACAGTTAGCACGTTGATACTGTACTTGGCAAGGTATTCATGCTCAAATAGAACAGACAACATCACAGTGTCATGCATGTGCAGAAAGTCAATCTGCTCTGCCACAAAAGTTCTCTGCTTGACCTAAGTCGCAATTGCTATGGCAACATGGGCACATAGACTTTGCAGGATCTTTTTGGAACACTTGCTGGCTAATTGTGATTGACTCATGTAGCAAGTTTCCTTGTGCTGTGCCAAATGAACTCGACAACCTCACATAGCACAATTCAGGAGTGTCATCAGTATTTTGCCTAGAAGGTTTACCTGAAGTGATAGTGTCAGACAATGGGTCTCTGTTCACATCAAATGAATTTGAAACATTTTGTGAACGCAATGGCTTACTACATCTGACTAGTGCACCATTCCATCCATAGTTAAACAGTGAAGCGGAACATTTTGCCAGAACATTCAAGCAGCAGATGGCCAAAGTTTGCTCCCCACACATCAGGGATCAAGCATTGCAACTGTTTCTCGCCTTGTATCATTCACACCCGTGAGAATGGACCATCGCTGGTGGAATTGCTTCATGGCTGCCGCCATCACACACTGCTCCACCTGCTCCACCCTCCTCAGCATCCGGCACCACAGAGACACCGCAAGTATCACATTGCGGTACATGATAGTCTCTTTTACAGGGATTTTAGTGGCAGCAGATGGTGGGTGTGAGGCAAGATCTTTCAGTCTCTCTTCCCCCAGATTCACGGGACCAGAGGACAGCGCGGCCACAGCAGCCACCAGAGGGTGTCATCATGACCCCGCAGGATGATCCAATGTGGAGACGGAGCCTTCACCTCCTCTACCTCCTCTCGTTCTACCGATGTAGCTGGACCTGCGCATATGGCAGCAGTTGCTGCCTTCTTCATCTGGTTCATGGCAGCAGGAGGTCATTTTCCGGGGGATGTTTCCACCAGAGCACAGGCCGGATGGAAGGGTACGGACAGAAGCTTGATGTGTCCTGCAGCCATAGCATCCGGCCCATTGATACACCCACACTTCTGCATCCCCTGCTATGGTCGCACTCCATACATGACAGTCTGTCACTTTGGGAGGGGGGGGGGGAAATGTTCTGGCATAACCACAAGCCCAGAATGAAGATGCAGAACACAAGACCAGAGGAGGCAGTGAGGAAACATCAGCCAGTGGTGAGCGGAATTGGACCACACTGCACCAAGAGCGACACCTGGAAGAAGTGAATATAAGTGCCACTCCTTCCGGCCTTGGCCACTCAGATTTCCCCAGTCTGCAATGGACATTTGTGCTATGCTATCAGATTGTCATGATCCATATCAAGTGCTTACCTGGACTTTGTATATAACAAGAACTTTACTGTTTTCATGTCGTCTCTCACTAGCAACATTTGCTGTAACCAAAGTTAAGTATTGTCAATTTTTTTATAGAAATAAAATTACTTATGTTATTTGTTTGAATTGTTGCATGGCATTCCAAGATTGCAACATCCTTTAGTCCCGTATAAGCAACTAGTGGGCAAGATCCCACAAATGCAGTCTAAAAACACTGCCAATATAAACGAAAAACTTAAGAAACAGAGCGAAAAAATGGAAAGGAATAACCAAAAGTTAGAAACAATTAATAATAAAATAGGTTTTCTGACTGAGGAACATGTTAACATGAAGAAAGATGTGAAATATTTAGGTGAAACTGTTAATAATATACAGGCAGAAATTGTGCACATTAATGACAGGATTGAAATTGAAATAGAGAAAATACAGGAGCAGGTCAAGCCTATGGTAGAGTTAAAGGTCGAGGAAAAATTTTCCTATGTTAAAAAAGCAATAACAAAAGTGAATGAAGAACAGGTTCCTCAACTGGAATTACTGTTTGAGAGACTGAGAAAAACTTAGAAAGGAAACTAGAGCATTGTGAAGAGAAGTGTTGCAATAACACTTCGAGTATACAAGAAAAAGTTAGTGACCTAGAAAGAAACATTACATGTAATGAACCTTATGTGGAAGACAGAATACCAATTTACAAGGTACTACTGGGCAAAGAAAAATTTGACCCTTACCGAAAACACAGTGGATTATCCCCTGTGGATTTTATTAAGAACTGCAATAGGCTACTTCCTGAAAATATCACCGATCAGGAAAAAATAAATATCATAAGTAGTGGTTTATCAGGAGATGCTAAATGATCAGGAATTAACTTACGTACTGAAGCAATGACCCTCAGTGAATTTAGAGAAATTCTTGAATGAGTATTGGTCTGAGTAGATACAAAATAGTCTCTGGATTGAGTTTATAATGATAAGAATGTTTGAAGGTAAAAGCCGAATGAAAATGAAAGAATTTTGTGAGTCATGTGTAGGAGACTGGCTCAATCAAAGGAGTGATTCCGAGATCATATGGAAACTCTGGAAGAAATTACCAGAAGACTCCAAAAGGTATGTGGGCAGTAACCACAGTACTTTTCCTGCATTTTTAGAAAAAGTGATTGACGAAAACCACTGGTTAGAAAACAACTTCCATTAGAATAATAACCTCCAGAATGAAAGAAATGATAGGAATAACAGCTATTATGAGTAGAATGATAACCAGCATCATGTTAATATTGTTCAAAGAGGAAGAGGCAGAAGCAGATTTTCCTCTGCCCATCGCGGAAGTGGACATAGGCTGCGAAATAGCCTCCATTGAGAAGAGTTAAACTAAATAACACAAATGTTGAAGGTCATACAGACACGAGAATAAGATACAGGAGTCCTAAACACAATAAATATTCTTGACATAGACAGAGAAGGTTCAATACGCTGAAATATGGTGCAGATGAGAGGCCGGGAAACTAAGAAAAAGGAACCTCCCGACAAAATGATTAGTGAACAGCAACAACTAGAGATCATAAACCATTTTGCGATTGGAAAGAAGAAATAACCACCTGACTTAGAATGTAAAGAGATGAATACCATTTAATGGGAAGATGTAATGGAGCTCAAGACTTATTGTGGGAGGAACAAGAGGACAAGGAAGTGAAAGTGATGAAACAAACCATAATCGTGATTGAAGTTTACGGTTACAAAATTAGAGCATTATTGGGCACTGGTTCCCAGATTAGTGCGATATCTCAGTCTTTCTTTGAATACATTAACGACAAGCTAGGAACAGTTGTAATCTCAGTGCAGGGAATTAGAATAGTGCTTGTGACTGCAAGAAAAAGCAAACCAATTAACACGCAAATTTTGATAGAATTTGTAATAAAGGGTCATCCTTTTACACAAAACTTTCTGGTGATCTCGGAATTTAGCGCCATAATAATTATGGGCATAGATTGGCTACAGAAACAACAGGTAGTCATCAAAAGCGCAAATGAAATTGGTGGCGCCATGAGTAAGGAAGGGACTGTGAACATAGAGTTTGAAGAAACTGACAAAGACCTTGAACCAGAGTTTCAGTCTACGATGATGCAGATAGATACTAATAATGAACCACTATCAGAATTGTTTGAAGGTTATCACGTAAGAAGCATCAAAAGTTTAGACCAGATGTTAGAAGAATTTTGTAAAATTGTCACTGATGTACCATATTTGGACCCAGTGCAGAAAAATGAGTTACTGAAAATACTGGATCAAAATTACAGTGTGTTTTCAGATACTCCCGGTAGAGTGAAATATCTTGAGTATCACATGGAAATTCTGCCACGTAAGGCTAGGCGCAAATTGAGACGCGTATAGCGCGGGTGGCGCGACGGAGCGCAGCGCGTGTTTTTGTAACATCACAGGTTCAAATGGGACCGCGCAAATTGCGACGCGACGCGACTGGGACGCGACACGCGCCTGCGCCAGGTCGCGCGGCGTTGTGGTCGAGGCACAGTTTCTCCCGCCGCGTGTCGCGCTTGCCTCGCTAGCACCGTGGGAAATTTGAGGAGGGGAGGGGAAACGTAGCCCGGCCTTGTGGTCACATCGGAACGGCGCGTGTCAGCAGTGGTAGTATTGCCAATACGATAAATTTTGCCTTACTGTGTACTGAAATTTATTGCCTTTGGGTAGTGTTTCGTTTTTCGCCATTTAAACGCTCGAGCATTCTTCGTTAGCAAGTTATACTTTTCTGTTATTTATGTCTGCATAGTTTTGTTTTGTTTTTCTTCTGTCAAGAAAAATGTATACTTCAGTAACTCATGAGCCATTGGCCTCTGGAATTGCACCATATGCTTCCGCGATGTTTTCAGATCACAAGAAAGCACAGAGGGTAGTGAATAACGAAGCAAGGAATAGGCTATTATAAAATCATGTGATTAAGAATCAAGGCAGGAAAGTAAAGCAAGATTATATTCCCGCTGCCTAGTAAGCTAGCGTATCTGTACGATCTGTTACAAAAAAATAGAAAGGGATAATCTCCACAGGTGTGATCCCTTTGTTCTTGTGGTAAAAAGCGTCCAAGATCTGAGGTATAGAAGTTTCACTGTGATTACTCTGATATGGATGTAATAATGTAATATACACACTGTACTACATGCATGTGAACAACATATTTCGACTGCAAGCTAGAAACAGTCGAAAAACAGTCACAAATAACAATGTTTTAATTGGTTCGCCGTGATGAGAAAAAGCATTTCAATTGTTGCATGGACATCATCAGCATTAATAAACTAATTATACAACAGGCTACACAAATGAAGAAAATGTTCTGTATTATTACGAAAGTAGGAATATCCTAAAAGAGTGTTATTAGATATATTTAATTTGTTGAAATGTGCTGCTGACAAATGCAGAT
Organism: Schistocerca gregaria; assembly: GCF_023897955.1. Classification (NCBI taxonomy): domain Eukaryota; kingdom Metazoa; phylum Arthropoda; class Insecta; order Orthoptera; family Acrididae; genus Schistocerca; species Schistocerca gregaria. The sequence continues at coordinate 221,338,359 of NC_064925.1, read as the reverse complement.
CTACTTTCGTGACAATGTTTTTCGAACTCCATCTCACAAGGCACACATGGCTAGCTTCTGCGTTCCTGTCGCGCGCATTTTCCTCCGCTGCTGACAATACAATGACCGTTGTGTTGTGCGACAGATCAATTGTTTATTTTTCTCAATAACAACTATTTTATTCGCGATCACGCATTGTCAGTTTGACAAGCCCTAGGCGAGTAAACAGTTTCTGGCATGTGCCTATCATTACGCCTGGAGGAACGCTCGTCAGTATTTTAATACTGCTCAGATCAAGAGAAGGAATGAAATCCTTTGGTAAGTTTCCATTCCATTCGCTCGTTGTTAAAAATACGATGAGTTACGGGGATTCCACCAAAATTTCAACAGAATTGCCAATCTGTTTTTGTGTGAGTTGTTAACCTTTTCTCATTTGAAGAAGCATTGTTGTGGTTGGCAGGAGAGCCAATCGTGTTTTTCTAAACGAGGCCGAAATGCACGCGTTTTAGCTCACGCAGGCTGGCGTGAGGTTTGGAACATGACAAGGGAATTAGAATTGAGAAAAACGGACGTAGCTGGTGGAATACTTAACTTTAATCCATTCATGACGAACGTCGCTCTTTATGGTACATGATTCACAATATCAATAGTACGGATACTGGCGCCTTGCTAGGTCGTAGCAAATAACGTAGCTGAAGGCTATGCTAACTATAGTCTCGGCAAATGAGAGCGCTAGCAAAGTCGGCTATTAGTTCAAAGAGTAATAGCTTTTGAAAGTAAATTCCAATAAGATAGAGGTTTTTTTTTAAGTGAAATGTTTAGTATAAAAATGTGTGCTTTAGTATCTAAGTGTTTTAGTATTTACGTTTGTTGACAATGGAAAGTTTTTTTTATAACAGTCTGCCCTAGCCAAATTTTTTTAGCTTTCTGGAAGTTATCTACTGTTTTTTTTCTCTTTTAAGAACATAATGTATAAGGGTGTAGTCCAACATTGTTTAAGTAGAGTAATATTTATTTGAAGAACTAAATTAAACAGCAGCAAGGAAGTATGCAAAATTCATACTTCTCCTTTCGAATACTTCACTGTTTCATTGCCTGGATAGGCTGAGGACCATTAGTACATGTTATTAAGTACTAAATGAACTTTGAACTGAGTTGTCCGAGCTTCAATATTATATTATTCATACTGTTTTTCTATCTAACCACTGGGTAAGATCTTAGGGAAAGAAGTGAATAGTCTGATTTACTTATCCATTAGACACAACACATGGTCAAATCCTGTAAAAAGGGTAACTCTATTGATTAGCTTTTCCTGAAGACAAAACTATCCTTCCATAGAGTACTTTATTTGGAAATTAAATTGTAGTAAGAGAGGTATACATGGCAACATAGGGACAGGGTTTCTGTTATTTAGGTAAAAGCATACTAAATTACAATAGTAATGTTAGGGTTATAGCCTGCCATGGGCTCTTCTGGATTTGTCACACCCTGAGTCTTAAGTGCTGGTCCACCATTGTCTGCCAAATTCTCCTCACGGGGCTGCTGTTGTGGCATGGTTATGCAGCCAGTGGCAGGAGGAGTCACTGTTGGGTGTTGCTGTGGGCCAGAAAGATCAGCAGGTGTTTGGTGGATGTCAGCAGGAAGCAGCTAACCCATTATGTAAACCAGTTGTGCCTGTGTCATGTTGGAGCATCACCACTACAGTCTTCTGTTCATCCATGCAACAGTGTTGGTCTTGGCATTGTTTCACAGGCAAGCTTGAATTTGGAGAGGTTTACCTCCCCATTTCCACATCCTCCTATCACTAAAAGCCTTAGACCCAGTGAGGTTGGCGGCTGCACCTGCTGATATGAAGCTCATGGATTTTAACTCATCTGCTTCCCCTAAGCTTTCCCCCTGACCTTATGTGAAGCTACATAAATGCAAGAGCTTGTATTGTAACATTACTGTATTAGTGTACTGATGAAAATGTCAACTTAAGATGAATTGTGATCAATTAAGATGAACTGTAATTAATTTATAAAGATTCTGAACTACGCACTAGAAACATCTCAAAAATAAAGTAAACCGAAGTCTAAGTTATCGTTCATGAAATTCATATGCAGAAATGTTATGGTAATTATGATAAAGCCAACTATAAAGATAAAGGATTTATGTTAGGAACTAAAACCAAATTGTATTTGTAAAGTACTTAACAATAATCAAGACATTGTTATGGGTGCACATTTCATATAATTTTGATATGAGAATTATAATTTTCTGACACGCTGACTTTTTCAGAAGCATTGCTACACACTGTAAAGCCAAATTGCATAACTGGTTTTGTAAAATCATTGAAATCTTACCTGTAAATTCGAACAAGCTTGGTTGAAACAATGTACAATGTAACTTTGTAATTGATGGAAGCTGTGTAAGGAACAACAGCAGTAGCTGTGACATGTCAGCCTTACCTCACCTTTTAGGCACTAAACCTGTGCCAGTTTTAAAAGCAATTTGATGTTTTTTGGTTTCATTATTTATTTGATTAACTCAACATAAATTTCCTGAAACAAGAAAATTGATACGCACATTATATCAGGTGGAGCCATTGCAGTAGATCTGAGTTACACACCCCATTCAAGATCGTCGATTATCAGCAAGTTAGTTAAACTGCACCCATAAAAGCTGGTCGTGTTTTATGCATTTTGATCATTTTACAATTATTTTTGTGCTAGCATTTTATTTGCTCATTTGAGATTACAAATGTAATTGTAAACGGACACCCTCCTCTAGCATTACTTTTCCTCAAAAGGAGTAATCGATAACAAAAAAATTTGTTTTGAATTCTGAAAAGGTTAACAATATTTCAGCTGTTTTTCTAAAAGAATTTATTTTCTTTATTACAATTGATGTGTACTAGTTCTGAATGTACAGATGAAATTGTTCTTTTAGAAACATTTGAAATTATGAAATATTTGGCACCAATTAAAACTTCTATTATTATTTATGTAATTTGACTCTATTTGTTTTGTTAATTTCCAGAATCATTTATAAAATTATAACATAAATTAACAGATATTCACTTGTCAAGAAAATTTGTAAAACCTATGGAATATAGTTAGTACCACAGAATGAGGTAGTAATGGGCATGCCTCTGATGTGATTGGATGTGTTTTAATTTTTTGGAAGAACAATGCAATTTTTGGCTTTGTTGACGTGGAAATCTTAAAGATAGTATGATATAGAAAAATATGAGATACTAAAATTTTGAGTAAAACAAAAAATTGGTTCACTTCAAATTTATTACATCAATTGGAATCCTGAGAACCTACAATGTCAAAAATTTCAGCTTCAAGAATCACCCCTACATATGAAGAACTGGAACCAACTACGAGAAAAGAGGATAAGTAAGAAGTTTATTGTAAATCTTACTCCTCTTGGAGGTTAATTAAAATATTTAACCATAAAGACAGTGACAATCAACATATGATGTGAGTGAGAAGTAGATTTCAAGTGGTGGATGGCATCATCTGGGATCAGTTCACTAATAAAGAAGTTTTGTCTGTTGCAGAAGAAGGGAGAGTGGTTTGTGTCACCTGCAGTTTATTTATAAATGGATTTCTGATCATGTAAAGAAAAAGGACCGACAGCTGCCCAACAAAGTAAATTTCATCAACAGTGACAATGTACTACCAACAAAGACGGACCAGATTGCATGATAGAGGACTCAAAAACTACAACCAGGAACATCAAAAAGGAAAGATAAGTACAAACTATTTCTGAAGTTAATTTGTTTGTGGACTCATGTGCTTGTTAACAAAGTGAAAAGAGATGAGGGTTGGTGTGATGTATTAGTGAAAGCTGTAGGATCCACCCAGGACATGTCTGAGCCGAGTGAAATCGTAGTCGGTAAAGAAACAATAAAAATTGGTATTCTGCAGTTAATTTTGGCAAAACTAGAGGAAATAAAAACAGATAACAATAGCAAATATAGTGCAGTTAATGATCAGTTAACTGAAAACAATACTAAAATGGACGGGGTCAAAGAGCAAATGGACCTACTTAGTAATTAGGTTTCAGAGCTAAAAAATGGGTTGTCAGAGGGGTTAAAAGTGTGAATGAAAAAGCTGATGTTCTTAGAAAATAAATTTGTTGTTTTGGAAAATGAGCTAGTAACTGAATTGGCAAGACAGTCAAAGAGTGTTAATGATGTCAGAGTTGAACAGAAGCCCGTAGCAGAAAAAATGGAACAAAACATTGCCAGTTTACACCAAAAAAATTTAAATGTTGAAAACAATATGCAAACTAATGTAACTGTTTCAGATCAAAAAATCCCAGTATATCACGAAATTTTCATCCAGAAAAATCTGTATTCAAACAATGGTATTGCGTGGTCCAACACTTCTACCAAGCGTTTTCCATCAGACAATTTACATCCGGTGGATTTTCTGCAACACTGTAGAGATAGTTTTGTGTCAGGCATGAATGACACTCAAAAAATTAAATTTGTGAAAAGATGTCTTGAAGGCAAAGCTCTATCATGGGTAAATTTAAATTTAAGTCTGTGGGAAACATACCAAAGTTCCAAAAAAAGGTTTTTAAATGAATTTTTGTCAGAAGCTGAACAGGGGAGAATTAGAAGTGAATTTTTGAATGGTCATAATTCTAGGAATAGGGATGGAATGCTGAAAGAGTTTTGTAAGAATCAACTTAAAAAATTAACACAACTTGATAAACCATTTGAGAAAATGACCTTGATTGACACACTTAAAAGGAGATTACCCGAAAGGTTGCAGTGGGATTTAGTACACAGACGTGATGAATGTCTTGAACAACTTTTATAGTGTGTTGACAGGCTGGATAGGGCAGTAGAAAGAAGTATGTACCATAACAATCAGAAGGATAGAAACCACAATGGGAATAGCTATAGAAACAGAGATAATGGTAACTTCTATCAGGATAAAAATGTTAATTTAGACAGAAATTTTGAACATCAGCAGGGCAGAAATAATGGCAATAACCATGGGCAATTTAATATTAGAAACAATCACAGAAGTAACTACTCAGGAAGTGGCAGTTCACCTCAATGGAGGGTCACAGTTTTGCAGCGAGAAAACATAACAAGCATAGGACCCCCAAGTTACACTTGCAAGTAGACAATAATAGCAGTGTTAATAGTATGACACATGTATCTGAAATTGAACAGAAGAATATCAGATTTATCATTTATGTTTTGATCAAAAGTTTTGGGATACCATATTTAATTATAGTGATGTAGGTGCTGATTACAAACCAGAATGTGAGAGTAGGGAGAATTTTGATATACTGTGTACTCATGATTTCTTCTTTTGGTCAGAAAACAATGTTATTGATGTGTGTACATCAGGTGATGACTGTATTGAATCTGAACTAGGTGGTATTATTGATGTAGACATAAATGAGAGCTGCGAAATAATTGAGATTGGTAAGTCTGAGACTGGTATCTTATTGCAAATGAATGTAGGTGAGGTAAGTGACTTTGATGGAGATGTGACTTGTGTTGTTAATGATGTTGGTGAAGAAATTTTGGAAGAATGACAATGATGATGATGAGGAGGAGGAGGAGGAGGAGGAGAAGGAGGAGGAAGAGGATAAGTATCAGGTATTTGTGGAGTTTAAGAATAATGAAGTTTCACAGTTATTTGTGAATGATGTTGACAATACAGGTAAGGTAAGTGATGTATGTGATGTTGTAAGTGAGAGTCATGGGATACCAATCCAGCCAAAACTGTTTCTCATTCATGTCATACAGAGTAATGATCCAATCAGTAAAGGTAAGTTATCTGTGAGCCTAGAGAATAAAGTTCAAAACTTTCTGAAGTTTGTTTGGGACCAGATTGATGATAACATAGATAAATGTGCATTTTGGAGTAAGTTAGATGTGGTTAGGCAAACTTAGTATCCCATTTGGTGGAATGAAGTGAAAGATGACCTAAGAAGGAAGTGTAAATTTGACAATAATATATATTGTGTTTCTCCTGTAACAAGTGATAGTTGTGCCATGGAATCCATTTATTGTGTTCAATCTTTACCTGACAACATGAGTAACCAAAGTAATTCTATGATACCAGTAAAGTGTATAAAACCCTGTAAAGTCAATGTGGATGTAGCATTTGATGAAATTGAAGTATCTAATAGTAGTGCAGATAATTCAGATTTTGGGTATCCTTACATTAAAATGAAGATCGATCAATGGGAAGGTAACTGTTTGATTGATACAAGTAGCCCAATTTGTTGTATTTCTGAACAATTTTAAGACAAGATCCAGTATAGTAGATCCAGTATTGTGGAAAATGTCCATTGTACATGTAAAGATAAGAGGCACTACTGATAAGCAAAGCAAGTTTGTAAAATGTCAAATACTGTTAACTTTTAGTACAAAGGATAAGATCTTTCAACATGGATGCATAATGATCCCTCATCTAGGTGAAAATATTCGCTATGTTTGCAGATTCATAAGACTATATAATTGTGTTTTGTTTATCAGGAATGTAGTATGTAAGATCATGTGATTTCTATAGTTCTGCCTTACCTTCTGACTGAGTTTAACTCTATGATATACTATGTTTGGAGGTTCATACAACTATATAATTATGTTTTGTAATACACACATCAAAAAAGGTTTTTCATCACTCTGGTTCTCAGAACTCCTGGAGATAGACGTTGACTGTGGATATTGTATCACAGACACAGTCCCTTTCACTGTTCAGAGATGTCACTAAATCCGCCAAAAGATGTAAACAACCATGCACGAGTAGCGCCCATTAAGTGGAGTGGGTCTGACTGCTGATCAGATCCAATCATTCCACCAGGAAAGAGGTACATGGCTCATGTTGTCTGTGGTTCAACCATGCCTAGAAGGTCAGTACTGCAGTTTGATCATGTCGGCATTGTTATTTTGTGCCAGGAAGGGCTCTCAACAAGGGAAGTGTCCAGGCATCTCAGAGTGAACCAAAGAAATGTTGTACGGACATGGAGGAGATACAGAGGCATGAACTGTCGATGACATGCTTCGCTGAGGCCGCCCAAAGTCTACTACTGCAGCGGATGACTGCTACCTTGGAGGAACCCTGACAGCAATGCCACCATGTTGAATAATGGTTTTTGTGCAGCCACGGGACATCATGTTATGACTTAAAATGTGCACAATAGGCTGCTTGATGTGCAGCTTCACTCCTGACATCCATGGCGTGGTTCAGCTTTGCAACCACAATGCCATGTGTAATGAACTGCTCAGTATTGGCATCATGTTCTCTTCACCAATGAGTGTCACATATGCCTTCAAACAGACAATTGTCGGAGATGTGTTTGGAGGCAACCCGGTCAGGCTGAAAGCCTTAGACACACTGTTCAGCAAGTGGAGCAAGGCGGAGGTTTGCTGTTGTTTTGGGGTGTCATTATGTGGGGACGACGTTCGCCACTAGTGGTCATGGAAGACGCCATAACAGCTGTACGATACTTGAATGCCATCATCCGAATGATAGTGCAACCATATTGGCAGCATATTGGTGAGACATTCTTCTTCATGGATGACAATTTGCACTTGCATCATGCACATCTCCTGAATGACTACATTCAGGATAATTACATCCCTCGATTAGAGTTGCCATCATGTTCTCCTGACATGAACCCTATAGAACATGCCTGGGATACACTGAAAAGGGCTGTTTATGTACAATGTGACCCACCAACCACTGTGAGGGATCTACGCCGAATCGCCATTGGGGAGCGGGACAATCTGGACCAACAGTGCGTTGGGATAGTATGCTACGACGAATACAGGCATTCATCAATGCAAGAGAACGTGCTGCTGGGTATTAGAGTAACTGGTGTGTGCAGCAATCTGGACCATCACCTCTGAAGGTCTTGTTGTGTGGTGGTGCAACATGCAATGTGTAGTTTTTGTGAGCAATAAAAAGGGTGGAAATGATGTTTATGTTGATCTCTATTCCAATTTTTTGTACAGATTACAGAACTCCCTGAACCGAGGTGATGCAAAACATTTTTTATGTGTGTAGATTTGTGCTTTAGAATTTGATACATGCATGCCATGAGACTAAATGAGTAGGTCCTTCTACAATTTTGAATTGGGACAATGCCATTAAATCTCTAGTCCTCATACCTTCACTATAAAAATTTGGAATAGTGTCTTAGTACATCTGTGTGTATCACCTTATTAGTTCATTTTATCATTGCATTTAGCTCTGTTTATTAAGGTTTCATATGTGAACACTTTTTAATCCTGTCTGATGTAAATCCTATAGACTTGCTTTTTGAATATAAATAGGGAGAGCTTATGCCATGTGATGTGTGGAAGGTATTGAACAGCATATTTAGTACACAAAACAATGTTTAAGGGTTTGATGTGAATGTCAGACAGGAAGTTACCTATCCATTGGAGCGTGTGATGAGAACTCTTGGGATGAAACTAAAAGATGTTGGCAGATCCACTCCCCACACTGCTGTGTGGCTGTACCATGCTGGGTGTTGCAGTATTTGTGTGCAAATTCCAGCCATTTTCACTGATGAACAGCAGTCAGCATGGGTGCATGAACCAGGCACCAGCTGCAGAGCCCCATACCCAAATGTTTACTGAACCATCATTGAGCAGACACTGTTGGTAGCCCCTTGGTTCATCTGGGTGGTCAGTTGCTCAACAGCTGCATGTCTGCCCATACACATCTCTACAGCTTTTGTTCACCCATCACCTATGGCCCATGGTGCACCACAGTTGTCTTGGCACCAGTTTTAGATAGTCCCATTGTGCCATTCTTGCTTCAACCACTGATCATTGGAACTGTTTAGAAACTTACCCATTTTGGAAATGCTTCCAACCTTGATCCCAAAATCAATGATCATGCCCTTTTGAATGTCAGATAAATCGCTCTTTTCTCCGCATTATGTCTACAACTGAACTGTTTTCCGTGTCCCCCAACATGCATTATATACCCTCCACTGCGAGTGCTGCCATCTGCTCTCCGTGAGTGGTTACTGCATGTTGATGTTGAACATATGTGATGGTCACATTAATGTGACTGGACTGCATGTTTCGTATTTCCTCAAAACTACTTTTATGTTCAATCCAGTTTGATTGCTCTATACTACATTAAGTCCTCCATTATCTACCATTTTTCCTCAGATAACTTTTAATTAATATGTGCTTTATATTTTCCTCTTCTATAAAACTCTTTTGCAATTTAGAAGTAAACTGAACACCATTGTCAGAAAGACTTGCTTTTGGTATTCCTAATTTTCCAAAGTAACATTTTTTAAATTTTCTGTATTATGAGTTTGTTAGTTGCTTTCTTTATAGGATGTAACTTTACGAATTAGAAAATAAACCTATCATAACAAGAAGGTAACTTCAAGCTCTTTTGGCTTTTGGTAGTTGCCCTAACAAGTCAATTCCTGTGAGTTTTATCTGTTTTTTTTTTTTTTTTTTTTTTTTTTTTTTTTTTTTGTAATAATTTTCTGTGTGTATAATTTTAGTAGTAAGGTTAGTGATCTTTACATGTTGATATCTGACAGAAGCAGCTAAAATAATTCTGACTCTTTTGGCTAGTTTATAAAAATATAAATCATCTCAATCCTTTTGGATACATTTCAAAGCTTCACAGTGTCTGTAGCTTTCACATACAAACTTTCAAGTAAGATTAGCTATATATTGTTCTGGCCAACACAACTTCCTATTATCACTGTCTGGACTGTTTCTCCTAAATTACAGTCCTTTGTAAATTTTATAATATAGTTCTATTAAAAACAAAGATTCCAAGACTTACCAAGCGGGAAAGCGCCGGCAGACAGGCACATGAACAAAACACACAAACACACACACAGAATTACTAGCTTTCGCAACCGATGGTTGCTTCTTCAGGAAGGAGAGGGAAAGATGAAAGGATGTGGGTTTTAAGGGAGAGGGTAAGGAGTCATTCCAATCCCGGGAGCGGAAAGACTTCCCTTACGGGAAAAAAAGGGACAGGTGTACACACACACACACACACACACACACACACACACACACACACACACACACACACACACACACACACACACACACACATATCCATCCGCACATACACAGACACAAGCAGACATATTTAAAGGCAAAGAGTAAGGGCAGAGATGTCAGTCGAGGTGGAAGTACAGAGGCAAAGAAGTTGTTGAAAGACAGGTGAGGTATGAGCGGCGGCATCTTGAAATTAGCGGAGGTTGAGGCCTGGCGGATATCGAGAAGAGAGGATATACTGAAGGGCGACTTCCCATCTCCGGAGTTCGGATAGGTTGGTGTTGGTGGGAAGTATCCAGATAACTCGGACGATGTAACACTGTGCCAAGATGTGCTGGCCGTGCATCAAGGCATGTTTAGCCACAGGGTGATCCTCATTACCAACAAACACTGTCTGCCTGTGTCCATTCATGCGAATGGATAGTTTGTTGCTGGTCATTCCCACATAGAAAGCCTCACAGTGCAGGCAGGTCAGTTGGTAAATCACGTGGGTGCTTTCACACATGGCTCTCCCTTTGATCGTGTACACCTTCCGGGTTACAGGACTGGAGTAGGTGGTGGTGGTGGTGGTGGTGGTGGTGGTGGTGGTAACATTTCACAAGCTTACAATTTTCATCTTGTTACAAACCCTCCTGTTCTCTTTTTCATTTTTAATTCTTAAATCTTTCCATATAGATTATCCTGAAATCCCTTTCTCCTTGATTCCTACTCCCTTTATATTTACCATCCCACCAAACAATAATTATTCAATGCATGTGCAATTACAGTTACCTTTCCTTTTATGTATTTTATTCAATAATAAAATTGTTTGAAGAAAAGTGCTCATTTTTTAATTTTACTGTGCTATAACTTGTACTCCTGCAAACAACTTAAAGCCTTGGAATCAGTATACACAATAGTTTCATGTCTCAGTACAAAGTTTCTAATTGTTTTGAAAGCCCAATGTTCTACCAATACTCCTGCAAACAATTTAAAGCCTTGGGATCAGTATATACAATAGTTTCATGTCTCAGTAAATAGTTTCTAATTTCTTCAAAAGCCTAATTTCTGCCAATAACTCTTTTCCAGTCGCAGTGTAATTCTTCTCATATTTTTGTAATAATCGCTTGCAGATGCTACAGAGTGATGTTTTACTCTGCTATTTATTACTTCCTGTTGGAAAAATGAGCTTGCACTCCTCTATCACTAATGTCTGTCATTATGCAAGATGGTAATGGCAAATCTGGTCTGTGTAAATTCTGCTGTCACATAACTGTATCTTTATTTAATTTAAAGCTTGTTGGCATTCCTTACTCCATTCCCACAATATATTTTTCCTTAAAACATTATTCAAACACAGTGCATTCAGAACCTGAGTTCTTATAAATTTTCTATAAAAATATATTTTATTCAATCAAGAGAATGATTGTGACTCCTTTTTTTTTTACTTATGGGCAGGAAATTTTGCTATGGTTAATATTTTATCACTGTCAGGCAAAATTCTTTCCTCTTTAATGCTATGGCCAAAATATTAACTGTTTTGCAGAAAAATTAAACTTTTCCAACTTAAGTAGCGTATCTCCATCCCTTAACTTTCTCCCTACTTCCCTTAATAACTGTAACTAAAATATCATCTACATAAATTATCAATCTCATACGTGATTCCCTTCTCAGAAAAATATCCAAACCTCGCATAAACTCTGCATCAGAATTTTTAATCCAAATACTACAACACAGTATTGATAAGATCTATCACTATATAGAAAAGCAGTGTGCATTTTGGAATCAGGTTCAAGTGATGTCTGATGAAAATCTCAGGTAAGATCAGGAGTAATCACGTAAGTTACATCTTTAAATTTATGTAATTGTTTGTATTTTCAGGGTGGTAAATTTCTCTCTCTAATTCGTTGAAGTGATAAAAAAATTGTTATAGGCATGTGTATTCAAATACAGATATATGTAAACTGACAGAATATTACACTGTAGTTGGCAACACCAATATTAGACAAAAAGTGTCTGGGGCAGTTGTTAGATCAGTTACTGCTTGTACAGTGGCAGGTTATCAAGATTTAACTGAGTTTGAACATGGTGTTATAGTTAGTGCAAGAGCAATGGGACACAGCATCTCTGAGGTAGCGATGAAATGGGGACTTTCCCATATGACCATTCCATGAGTGTACCATGAATATCAGGAATCCGGTAAAACATCATGCCTCTGACATCGCTGTGGCCAGAAAAAGAACCTGCAAGAATGAGACCAATGACGACTGAAGAGAATCGTTCAGTGTGACAGAAGTGCGACCCTTCTGCAAATTGTTGCTGATTTCAGTGCTGGGTCATCAAGTGTCAGTGTGCCATTCAATGAAACATCACAGGCATGAGCTTTCAGAGCTGAAGGCCCACTTGTGTAACTTTGATGACTGCATGACACGACACTTTATGCCCCTCTGGATCCATCAACACTGAAATTGGACTGTTGATGACTGGTGACATGTTACCTGGTTTCAAGCTGGTAGTGGTTCTATAAGGGTGTGAGACATGTGCAGTTGGAGTGATATAGGATCCTTGATATTTTTAGATACGACTCTGACAGGTGACATGTGCATAAGCATCCTGTCTGATCACCTGCATCCATTCATGTCCATTGTGCATTACAATGGGCTTGGGCAATTCCAGAAGGACAATGTAACACCCCACACTTCCACAATTGCTACATAGTGGCTCCAGGAACACTCTTCTGAGTTTAAACTCTTTTGCTGGCCACCAAACTCCCAAGACATGAACATCATTGAGCATATCTGGGGTGCCTTGCAATGTGCTGTTCAGAAGAGATCTCCACACTCTCATGCTCTTATGGATTTGTGGGCAACTTTGCAGGATTTATGGTGTCAATTCTCTCCAGCACTACGTCAAACATTAGTTGAGTCCATGCCATGTCATGCTGCATCACTTCTGCGTACTTGTGGGGGCCCTGCATGATATTAGGCCGGTGTACCAGTCTCTTTGGTTCTCTGTGTATTTTATTTAAGTGTATGGAATCCAATACAAGTATTATCCCTCTGTATCTTCTACAGCTGCTTCACGTCTGCTGTGCAGAGAGCTCCCTTAATTTAAGTATTAACTGTATTTTTCTTACTTGTCACTTCTTGTTCCGTGTGTTTTTGCTTTTAGGAAGCTTAAATTGTCGAGTGCTACTAATAGTGTTCCATAGATGTCGTGTTTGTTTTGAATACAGTCAGAGAGAGTCCCTTTAGTCAACCATAGTGCCAGTAGTGCTAGTGTTTGTTTTCAATACAGGTCAGAGACCGGTAGTGCTATTTTCATTGTTTTCTACAAGAAGTGGCTAGCAATCACAGTTTAGGCAATAATCAGCTGCCTTTAGTGAATTAGCAGTCTAGTAAAAAGTTGATTAAGTCTCTTCAGTAAACTGATTCCTTAGGATGGATAGGATGTGTGACTGCTGTGTACGGACGCAGGAGGAGCTGGCCACTCTTCACGAACAGCTGAGCGTGTTGATGGCCGCAGTCAGCCATCTTCAGGCTGCTGCCTCGGAGTTTAGCGGCAGTGAGGAGTGTGGTGCGTCGCAAGGTAGACCCCAGGTGTTACATGCTTCTTCACCCACTGTCCCTGCTGTCGAGACATATTCGCGGGTACCGGGCGGGATTGGGCCACCCTCTCCCCAAGGGGAGTGGTGGGTTCAGCGGCGTTCGCGGCACACGAGGTGGAGGGTAAATGTGGAGGCTGGCTGTGTGGCATCGCCCCCTCTGCCTGTGAGTGGACATGTGGCTGCTCCTTCAGCAAGGTCCGAGCAGGCACACGGGGAGGGGGGTTTATTAGTTATTGGGAGCTCCAACGTTAGGCGGGTGATGGAGACCATTAGGGAAATACCGAAAGGTCTGGGAAGAAGGCCAGTGTTCACTCTGTCTGCTTGCCAGGGGGTCTCATCCGAGATGTGGAGGAGGCCCTACCGGCGGCGATAGAGAGCACTGGGTGCACCCGACTGCGAATTGTTGCTCATGTCGGCACCAATGACTCTTGCCGTCTGCGTTCGGAGGTCATCCTCAGTTCGTACAGGCGGTTGGCAGGGCAGAATTGGTGAAGGTGGAAAGCCTCACTCGCGGGGTGGAATCAGACCTAACTATTTGTAGTATCGTTCCCAGAACCGATCGCGGTCCTCTGGTTTGTAGCCGAGTGGAAGGCTTAAACCAGAGGCTCAGATGATTCTGCGGAGAGCTGGGGTGCAAATTTCTCGACCTCCACTATCAGGTGGAGAAATGTAGGGTCCCCCTGAATAGGTCAGGCATGCACTACACGCCGGAAGCGGCTACAAGGGTAGCGGAGTACATGTAGAGTGCACATGGGGGTTTTTCAGGTTAGAGAATTCCCTTCCTAGGCCCAACAAGACGCCTTCTGAGATGCGGCAAGGTAGGAGTAAGCAAAATGCAACAGGGAATAACAATATTAATGTGCTAATAGTAAACTGAAGGAGTGTCTATAGAAAGGTTCCAGAACTGCTCTCATTAATAAACGGTCACAACGCCCATATAGTACTAGGGACAGAAAGTTGGCTGAAACCAGACGTAAACAGTAAAGAAATCCTAAACTCAGATTGGAATGTATACCGCAGAGACAGGCTGGACAGTGAAGGGGGAGGCATGTTTCTAGCGATAAGAAGTGCAATAGTATCGAAGGAAATTGATGGAGATCCGAAATGTGAAATGATTTGGGTGAAGGTCACAGTTAAAGCAGGCTCAGACATGGTAATTGGATGTCTCTATAGGCCCCCGGGCTCAGCAGCTGTTGTGGCTGAGCACCTGAAGAATAATTTGGAAAATATTTCGAGTAGATTTCCCCACCATGTTATAGTTCTGGGTGGAGATTTTAATTTGCCGGATATAGACTGGGAGACTCAAATGTTCATAACGGGTGGCAGGGACAAAGAATCCAGTGAAATTTTTTTAAGTGCTTTATCTGAAAACTACCTTGAGCAGTTAAACAGAGAACCGACTCGTGGCAATAACATATTAAACCTTCTGGTGACAAACAGACCCGAACTATTTGAAACAGTTAATGCAAAACAGGGAATCAGCGATCATAAAGCGGTTACTGCATCGATGATTTCAGCCATAAATAGAAATATTAAAAAAGGTAGGAAGATTTTTCTGTTTAGCAGAAGTGACAAAAAGCTGATCACAGAGTAGAAAAGTTTTGTTTCAAGTACAGATAGTGTTGAGGATCAGTGGACAAAGTTCAAAACCATTGTACAATATGCGTTAGATGAGTATGTGCCTAGCAAGATCGTAAGAGATGGAAAAGAGCCACTGTGGTACAACAACCCAGTTAGAAAACTGCTGCGGAAGCAAAGGGAGCTTCACAGCAAACATAAACATAGCCAAAGCCTTGCAGACAAACAAAAATTACGCAAAGCGAAATGTAGTGTGAGGAGGGCTATGCGAGAGGCGTTCAGTGAATTCGAAAGTAAAGTTCTATGTACTGACTTGGCAGAAAATCCTAATAAATTTTGGTCTTATGTCAAAGCGGTGGGTGGATCAAAACAAACTGTCCAGACACTCTGTGACCAAAATGGTACTGAAACAGAGGATGACAGACTAAAGGCTGAAATACTAAATGTCTTTTTCCAAAGCTGTTTCACAGAGGAAGACTGCACTGTAGTTCCTTGTCTAGATTGTCACACAGATGACAAAATGGTAGATATCGAAATAGACGACAGAGGGATAGAGAAACAAATAAAATCGCTCAAAAGAGGAAAGGCCGCTGGACCTGATGGGATACCAGTTCGATTTTACACAGAGTACACGGAGGAACTTGCCCCCCTTCTTGCAGCGGTGTACCGTAGGTCTCTAGAAGAGTGAAGAGTTCCAAAGGATTGGAAAAGGGCACAGCTCATCCCCGTTTTCAAAAGGGACGTCGAACAGATGTGCAGAACTATAGACCTATATCTCTAACGTCGATCAGTTGTAGAATTTTGGAACACGTATTATATTAGAGTATAATGACTTTTCTGGAGACTAGAAATCTACTCTGTAGGAATCAGTATGGATTTCGAAAAAGACGGTCGTGTGAAACCCAGCTCGCGCTATTCGTTCACGAGACTCAGAGGGCCTTAGACACGGGTCCACAGGTAGATGCCGTGTTTCTTGACTTCCGCAAGGCATTCGAGACAGTTCCCCACAGTCGTCTAATGAACAAAGTAAGAGCATATGGACTATCAGACCAATTGTGTGATTGGATTGAGGAGTTCCTAGATAACAACGCAGCATGTCATTCTCAATGGAGAGAAGTCTTCCGAAGTGAGACTGATTTCAGGTGCGCCGCAGGGGAGTCTCATAGGACTGTTGCTATTCACAATATACATAAATGACCTGGTGGATAACATCGGAAGTTCACTGAGGCTTTTTTCAGATGATGCTGTGGTGTATCGAGAGGTTGTAACAATGGAAAATTGTACTGAAATGCAGGAGGATCTGCAGCGAATTGACGCATGGTGCAGGGAATGGCAATTGAATCTCAATGTAGACAAGTGTAATGTGCTGTGAATACATAGAAATATAGATCCTTTATCATTTAGCTACAAAATAGCAGGTCAGCAACTGGAAGCAGTTAATTCCATAAATTATCTGGGAGTACACATTAGGAGCGATTTAAAATGGAATGATCATATAAAGTTGATCGTCGGTCAAGCAGATGCCAGACTGAGATTCATTGGAAGAATCCTAAGTAAATGCAATCCGAAAACAAAGGAAGTAGGTTACAGTACGCTTGTTCGCCCACTGCTTGAATACTGCTCAGCAGTGTGGGATCCGTACCAGATATGATTGATAGAAGAGATAGAGAAGATCCAACGGAGAGCAGCGCGCTTCGTTACAGGATCATTTAGTAATCACGAAAGTGTTACGC
The DNA here is from genome assembly GCF_023897955.1 of Schistocerca gregaria. Lineage (NCBI taxonomy): Eukaryota > Metazoa > Arthropoda > Insecta > Orthoptera > Acrididae > Schistocerca > Schistocerca gregaria. The sequence goes on along the minus strand of NC_064925.1, from coordinate 221,321,459 downwards.
AGATGATAGTTAAACTCCAGTGGAAGACTCTGCAGGAGAGACGCTCAGTAGCTCGGTACGAGCTTTTGTTGAAGTTCCGAGAACATACCTTCCCCAGAGAGTCAAGCAGTATATTGCTCCCTCCTACGTATATCTCGCAAAGAGACCATGAGGATAAAATCAGAGAGATTAGAGCCCACACAGAAGCATACCGACAATCCTTCTTTCCACGAACAATATGAGACTGGAATAGAAGGGAGAACTGATAAAGGTACTCAGGGTACCCTCCACCACACACCGTCGGTGGCTTGCGGAGTATGGATGTAGATGTAGATGTATTCATAGCACCTCCTTTCTATAAGACCCCAACTCACCATCTTTTGTAATTCTCTTTTTACAGCCTCCCTTCTATAGATAGGTACTCCATAATGTTTAATGAAAAATGGGTTCTGTGGTCTTAAGTTCACACTGGTTATTCTTTTCTCTTGCTGGTTTCTCATTAAAAACATGATAGTACTCCCATAAGAATTTTCTTAAACCCCCTTTCTGCCTGTGTGTAAGTTTCTCCAAACCTTGTCCTTGGTTTCAACTAAATTATGATAATATTCTAATTTTCCTTCTCAATTAAACTATACTCCTCTTCTTCAATATATCCACTATCATCGATACACTTTACCCCACTGACTTGATTACTGCTATTTATGCTATTCTAATGATCAATTTTGTCTGAAAAGAAATTCTACTTCTTGGTTCTGTAAAGTTTAATTCTTTGATGGTCCAACAAAGTGTCAGTTTATCCTTCACAGTCCAATTCTAGCTCAAAATAATTTCCTCACTCGGTTTGGTTATCAACAAACAAATCTAGAGAAATGACATGTTATTGATTCTAAATGACAGTAATATTTGTTTGTTAACTCTCTGTAGCACCCCTAATCAGAATCCCTATTACATGTAACTCAACAAAATTTGGACTGCACTTTATTCCATCCCTTAACTTCCTGTATCCATCAGACAGCAGACTTCCCATTTATCAGTTTCATTACAAATATATGGGCTTTGCTGCGTATCACTATCATCTTTCTTTTCTGTCTTGTACAAGAGTTCCCTCTCAATGTCTTTTATTTCATCTTCGTTTATATGTGTCTCTTCTTAGTTGCATGGTTTCACAGGCATATTAGGTTTTTTTATACGGTCTCTTGATTATTTCTTGTCTCTCCCCACAATTCTGGATGGAAGCTTTCACACATCTTTCCCAATGTGTCTTTTATTCTATTACCACTATTTTCATCACCACAATGGTTCTAAGCTACCCTTAAAATTTCATTAATTGTACACTTCTCATACTCTATTTCAACCTATCAATCATTTACTGCTTTACTGATATCAACTGGTAAAATCTCACTCCCATTTACAGGAGTTTTGGCCTCCTTGGATGTGGTCATTCCTACTTTATAAATACACTCTTGTAACACATTATGTGGTAACCAAAGCCAACTGCGGGAAAGCCTTGAGCTGTGGATCGGAGCCGCCAGGTGGGGAAGCCGCCAGTCGTGGAGCACGCACCACCCGGTAAACACAAGGACGTGTCGTACGACAGACCAACGACAACCGACAACAACCGACAATGACTGACTATGACTGACACAACAAGGAAGAGATAAACAATGGAGGCTTGTAGAAACCACAACACCAAACACCAACAGTAAATTCACTTGGAACCAGAGCCAGGCAAATGTCAACAACGAGCAATGACCAGAATGCAGAACCGCCGAGATAGAGATGCAATCCAGAGTGAGGACCAGACTGACTGGACTAGGGCAGAGCGGGTCCCTATATACAAAACCGGAGGGAGCGGCTATTGACCGCGGTCTGCACGTGGTGTAGCAGTGGTGCCCTCGCAGCGCGAGAGCCGATGTGCTGAAGAGCCACCATGGACGCAGAGCCCTCTATGGGCTGGCCATGTCCATTTGTTCTGGCGTGTGTTCAACTTCCGCAGCGGGAGGTACTAGACATTAACTTTAACTTCTACATAAACCATGTCATCTAATTCTGTATATAAGTCTATACCACTTTGTATTTTCTCATCAACATGTGGTTTGTTATGGAGTGAAAATCTGCATAATATGCAAAATGAGGATAATGGAATGTAGTCGAATTAAGTTGGGTGATGCCAAGGGAATTAGACTAGGAAATAAGACACTTAAAGTAGTAAAGGAGTTTTGCTATTTGGGGAACAAAATAACTGATGATGGTCAAAGTAGAGAGGATATAAAATGTAGACTGGCAATGGCAAGGAAAGTGTTTCTGAAGAAGAGAAATTTGTTAACATCGAATATAGATTTATGTATCAGGAAGTCGTTTCTGAAAGTATTTGTTTGGAGTGTAGCCATGTATGGAAGTGAAACATGGACGATAAATAGTTTGGACAAGAAGAGAATAGAAGCGGTTGAAATGTGTTGCTACAGAAGAATGCTGAAGATTAGATGGGTAGATCACATAACTAATGTGGAGATATTGAATAGAATTGAAGAGAAGAGAAATTTGTGACACAACTTGACAAGAAGAAGGGATCGGTTCTGAGACATCAAGGAATCACCAATTTAGTATTGGAGGGCAGTGTGGAGAGTAAAAATTGTAGAGGGGGATCAAGAGATGAATACACTAAACAGATTCAGAAGGATGTAGGTTGCTGTAGGTACTGGGAGATGAAGAAGCTCACACAGGATAGAGTAGCATGGAGACCTGCATCAAAACAGTCTCAGGACTGAAGACCACAACAAACAAACAATGGTGTGCTAATGACATAACAAGAATTGAGTCAGGAGTGTAATGAAGTAGGATATTTGCTAGCTTGTGGCTTTAATGTGCACATACAAAGAAAGCAAACTAAGGTATCAGTGTAATCACAGCACATTCTCATACTGTACACTGAGTGTGCGGTGAATCTCAAGATACTCCGTATCTGTTTGAAACCAGTTAACTGAGTAATGTTCTAGACACCGTTTTAGTAGCAGAATAAAATCCAAATATACAGGTAAATAAAATCTTTACTCCAAACCATTGAAGCATCTGCAGTCACTCAGTATGTCTTATCTGAACAAACGATGTCCTCAGAAACAGTATTGCTGTGATAAAGCCGTTGAACAACTATCAGCAGCTTTGTGGTATAGTCTTACAATACGTATTAATAATTAATAGGGGGATCCATGCATGCTGTGTGTGGATGCTGGAGGAGCCTTTTGCAGTTCAAGAACAGCTGAATGTGCTTTTGGCTATGGTCAGTTGTCTGCCACAGGGTGCAGCAGGAGCAGAGAAACTAGCACTTTGTGTGAAACACTTCAGGTATTGCCTCTTTTGCCCACAGGCTCTGCTTTTGAGGCACCACTAACTGTACGTAATGTGGTGGATCTGCGATCATGGCAGGATGAGTGGCAGGTAGTAACATGTTTTGTTGCTCCAGGCAGAAGGCCAATGTGGAGACTGAGCATCTGGCTTTGCCTATTTGCCCTTTGAATGAACAGGTGGCAGTTCCTTCAGCAGCGTATGAGCAGGCAAACAGGGGCAGGAATTTATTAGTTATTGGGAGCTACAACATAGACACATTATCGAGCTCTTTAGGGAAATAGTGTTCAGGGTAAGAAGAAAGCCAATGTGCACTTGGTAAAGCTGCTGGACGTCCTCACCTGAGATGTGGATGAGACGTTGTCTGTGGCTATTGACTGTGCATGGTGCATTCATCTGCAAGTTGTGGCACACCTGGGCACCAGTGGCATCTGTCTCTTGGGTTCTGAGGCCTTCCTCAGTACACACAGGTAACTGGAGGAGGTGGTGAAGCCTGTTGGCCTCATGCAGACAGGGCTCACAATTTGCAGCATTGTTCCCAGAGTTGATTGGTATCCTTTGGTTTGAAGACAAGTTGGGGATCTCGGCCGAAGACTTTGTTGACTCTGTGATGTTCTTGGCTGCAGATTTCTGGACCTGTGTTATGGGAGGGGAATTGTAGGACTCTCCTTGATAGGTCAGCAGTGTACTACACAAAGGAAGCTGCTTCTTGGGTAGCAGAGTGTTGGTGGAGTGCACATGGTTTTTTCTTAGGCTAGACAGTAGCTTGAGGTACTCTTATTAACAGTCACTAGATGAAACGCTGATAGTGAAACCAGACTATGTACAGAGTAGTGATAGTTTGACTGTCATCAGCATATTGTTGAAATATTCATAAGTTATGAACTTACTGCCCTGCAGGAAATTTCTCACCCTCAAATTATTCTTGGAACTGAGACCTGGCAAAATCCCAAAGTAGAAAGCTCTGAGATATTTAGCGATTCATGGGACATATATCAAAAAGACAGATTAGACACCATAGGAGGGGGAGTGTTCATTGCAGTTGACTAAAATGTAGTCTCTACTGATGTCAAACTTGAGTGTGGCGGTGAAGTTATCTGGTCATGTGTAACAAGTCTAGGTGAAATCAAGTTAATTGTTAGATGTTTTTACTGGCCACCTGATTCTGCTGTGGCAGTTTTAGAGTGATCCAGAGGAAGTCTATGGACAGTAGTGCAGAAACACCCAAACCAAGCAGTATTAGTTGGAGGCAGCTTTAACCTGCTGAATATAGACTGGGACATTCATGGATTTATTGCATGGGTACAGATCGACGGTATTGCAAAGTACTTTTGAACACAATTTCCGAAAACTGTTTGACAGCCCACATGCAATGTAAATAATGTAGACCTTGTAGATACAAACAGGCCTGACCTTATCAATGGCATCAGTAAAGAGACAGGAATTAGTGACCATGATATCATCATAGCAATGATAGTCATTAAAGTTAAGAAATCAATCCAGATGGCTAGGAGAGTATTTGTACTAGATGGCACAGATAAGTAGTTGGTAGTGTTCCATTTACACAATGAATTGATATCATTTAGTTCCAGTATGATGAACATAGTGGATTTATGGGCAAAGTATAAGTAGATTATAAATTGTGCACTGGAGAGGTATGTGCAGGGTAAGTGGATTAAGGATGGGAAAGACCCACTGTGACTTAACAATGAAATTCAGAAAATGCTGGGAACACAAAGACCATTGTACTGATTAAAAACAGAACACACAAATGATGATAGGCAGAAGTTAATAGAAATTTGTGCATCTGCGTGAAGGTCAACTGACAAAGCAAACAACTACCATCATCACACTTCAGCAAAAGCTCTTGCCGAGACCCTGATAAAATTATGGTCCTATGCAAAATCACTTAGTGGGCCTAGGGCTTGTATACAGGCAATTGTTGACCAGTCTGGTGTGGCAGTAGAAGGCAGCAGAAGGAAATCCAAAGATTCAAATTTCACATTTAAAAAATTGTTCAAGCAGGTCATTTGACCATTGCACAGACTCCTGTATGGAGGGCATAGTAATAAGCATTCCTAGCATAGAGAAACAACTAAAAGAGTTGAATGCAAATAAGTTACCAGGTCCAAAATCCCAGTACAGTTTCACAAAGAGTACTCTACAACATTGGTCCCTTACTTAGTTTGCATTTATCATGAATCTCTTGCCCAGCACAAAGTCACAAGTAACTGGAAAAGGTGCAGGTGACTCCTGTATATAAGAAGGGTAAAAGAATGGATTTACGAAATTATAGACCAATAGCTTTCACTGGTTTGATGCAGAGTCCTTAAATATATTCTTACTTTGAATATAATAAATTTTCTTGAGACAGCAAAGCTTCTGTCCACAAATGACCATGGTTTTAGAAATATTGTTCATGTGAAACTCAGCTTGCCATTTTCCCACATGATACCCTACAAGCAATCGATGCAGGGTAACAGGCAGATTCCACATTCCTCGATTTGTGAAAAGCATTTAACATGCCCCTAGGGAGCTCACCACTCTTTGGTGAGTACATGCCTGACTACCACAGGCCTCAGACTTTGCAGCACCACTTCCTTTTTCTGTGTTTCAAACATACACTTTGACTATTTCTTAACTCATCTGAATTCCCATCGGATGGTCCTTTTGATGAAGACACTGTTTGGATTTGGTTCATGATTTTGGTCTCAATTTTCTTCACTTTCCATTAATGATTATATTTTCCTTATTATTGGGTTTGAGCTGCCATTTTTCCCAAATTTTATAGAAGTGTGTGTCATACAGGCAAGGTCTCCCACTGTAGTGTATGCCCTACCTCTGTGTCCTTCCACCCTGGCACCCTTCCTTCCTGTTGTCATAGTATGCCCAAAACTAGCACAGTAGTCATCCCATTGTGGGGGTGTTGTTGAGTGCCTCCATGGTGGTAGCCCCCTAACTTTGCAGGGATAGTACTGTTGGTGCCTGCACCACACACTCCCCATGCCATGGAGTATGTGCCCATCATGACTGGGGCACAGAGCCTCCCAGCAGTGGATTACTAGCAAAGTAGCTGTTGCAGAGACTCGCTGGCACCAATGGGGAGAGCCCCTGTTCAGAGTTGGTGGCACCATGACAGATAGTTCGAATGTGAAGTGACTTAAATTTTCTCCCGATGGTGGTCACACATCCCAAGCAGTCTCTTTGCATCGAAAAGCCTCAGATGATGCAACAAAATACAATACCAATGTGTTACCCTTCTCAGCCAAATTGTGGGAGGAATGTAGGACTAGATGACAAGGAGCAAGATAGTCCCCCCAATATCTGATATGTACCAGGACCAGCAGGGACATCTTTTTGGCCACAAAGGCTTTATTTTTTGTGAAACACATTGAAGACAAATATGTAGAAGTTGAAGCCATCTCTAAGATGAAGAGCAGTTCCCTCCTGTTTAAAATGTCATTTCCTGCCCAGTTACCGGTGCTGCTTTCTTGTGAAAAGTTGGGTGACATTCCCATGACTGTCACCCCCACCAGAGTCTCAGTATGATCCAAGGCATCTTTCACTGTGATCTTTTGCAATCTAATGATGAGCTGCAGGCGAACTTAGAGTAACGGTTTGCACTTTATCCACTGTATACATAGGGAACCAAGGGAAAGCTGAGTTGCTACCAGGGCCTTCATCTTGGCTTTTGAGGGTGATACGTTGCCTGGGGGGTCAAGGTGTCTTTCCATTGCACTGGCCTGTCTGCAGGGATTACAGACATCTGTTGCACATGAACATTCCTTGTGCCCCTCCCCCCATCCATGTAAACTTAGGTGGACTCCATTATCCAGTATCAACAGATTTCTCCATTTGTAAGCATGAGAATAAAATCCAGGAGGATAAGGCTCAGGACAAGTTCACATATCAAGAAGCCAGAAAAAAATATGAGTGTCTTAATCTCACACAAATAACACAAACTTATGCTGCAGCCAGAACATCATCACCTTCTCTGTTGACAGTGCTTTCCTCTGTTGTGCCTCTCACGGTGGGTCTCTGAACCACCCGCTAATGCCTGCCTCCAAGTGATTAGGGGCCGTTCTGGTGCTTCCTCCTCACCCCCACCTGGAGGTGCCTCATCTTCCTCCAGCTTCTCTAGCTACGAAGAGGTCTTTCGGGACTCTGCCTTCCATGGTCTCTGCTGGTCCACAGCCAGACGCCAGCCAGTGGCTGAAGGAACTACAAGCTGCTGCTTTCAGACTTCTCATTCTTCCTCTGTCCCTGAAACTTAATCAGGGAAACCTTTCCAGTCATTGTCTTCTAAGGAGAAGATGGACAAGAAGGACAAATGGAAGTTCTCTAAGATGAAGGAAACTCTGTTGGTTCCCATGCCATTGGACTCTGCATGTACTCTAATGCCCTAGGTGGAGATCTCAGTGGTCCCTGAGGCACCAGATCTCCCTAGGCAATGTGCCACAGAAGGTATGTCAGTGGATTCCCTTATGTCTCAGCCTGTGGCACTACATGATCTTAGATCATAACCTGCCTCCCCAACCCCTTCTCCGGTCACTTCATGACCCCACAGTATTCAGACAGTTTGGCTTGCAGTGGGATTATATACCATCCAGGAAATGTGGTTTCCTGCAACTTGGACCCCCATCCTTTACAGCCACCGAGGTTTTTTTTTGAGAATCATACTGACTATGAGAGGATATCAGGTGGAGTTTGTATGTATGTACTAGACTCTATATATAGTGCCCTTGTTCCTCTTGATACACCTTTGGAAGCTGTGGCTGTTCAGGGAACATCAGGATTTTATCATCTGTAATGTTTATCTCTCTCCTGATTATGTCATTCCCAGGATATACTGTCCCATCTTTCCTAGTCCTGGGTGATTCAATGTCCATAACCCTTTTTGGGATGGAACAATGATCACTGACCATGGTAAAGTCATCGAAAATTTGCTGGCACATTGGATCACGTATCTCTCTATCACACGTATGGGTAAAGATCAGACGTCCCTACAGGTGTACCAAGTATTGCCATAGATGAAGCCATTTATACTAATCCGGATGCTGTTCCGAACATTTTTCTGAACATTATGCTGATGTATCTGCATCTGAGAACTACCACCCCACCTTTCGGCTAATAAAACAATGGGTGGAGTGAAAGCGCTTATCTTTTACTACCTGCCACCTGGAGCCATATAATGCTCCATTCAGTGAATGGGAACTCTCAGTGTCCTGGCCTATTACCCTGATATGGCTGCAAGGCCGGACTGCATCCACAACCAAATGTTGAAAAATCTCTCATTGGATTGTCTGCATCATATCCTTGCCCTCTTTAATCAGATCTGGACCAAGGGTGAGTTCTCATTTCAGTGGCGAGAAAGTGAAATAGTTCTGGTACAGAAACCGATAAAAACCTCCTAGAGATGGACAGGTATTGCCCAATCAGTCTTACTGATATTCTGTGTAAGTTGCTTGAATGCATGGTGAGCAAGTGGCTGTGTTGGCTCCTTGCGTCTCAGGGCCTTTTATCTGCATCTCAGGGCAGTTTTCACAATGGTGTCTCCACATCCTTACTATGTTAAATGAGTGTGGTCTCCAGGGCCCATTCCTGATTTTTGTTGAGGACTTCTTGTCCCTCCGTGCATTCTGGATTCAAGTGAGTTCTTCACTCAGTACCCCCGCATGTCCAAGAGAATATCGAGAATTTCTGTGTAAATTCTAGAACCACTCAGCCTTCCACCATCTTGAACACACGATATTCTAGACACAAGTACGGGATGGTAAAATCCTACCTACTGCGTGTCACATGTTTGTGTGTGCAGGTTTAAAATCAGCCACGGGAAGAAAGTAGACACAGTGATCCAACAGCACCGGCAAGCACCTGTTGGACAATTCATAGATGTGTTAGTGAGTGTGTAATGAAGAACCATGTAGTTTACATGCCGTTCTGTGCTTATTGTGTCATTGACTACTGTTAATTATAACAAGAACAGTTGAAAAAGTACTACTGTGGACACAGCCTTGGTAGAAGCAAGATGTATTATCTGATTCATTTTAAGAAAGTCATGGTAGTAAAGCCAATTTTCTTTTATCTGTAACTCATTTTGTTTCTAATGTTTGACGGGATGAGGTACTTACAGGAAGTTGCAAATGTATGTTGAAAGTGTGAATTATGTTGTGCATGAAAGTCAAATACATTGTTAACTGACGAAAAGGAAAGTTTGTATGTCTACTCATTTTACAAGCAGCTGACTATCCTGTAAAGAAGAGGGGCTGCAAAATTCCAAGTAACTCACCTTGTAAAGAAGTGGAATGTGATTTGGGGAAATAAATCAGTATAACCCCACACCCACACTCACACTTTAAGTCATCAGAACATTAGAGCACCTCCACATCCTTACCATATTACATGAGTGGGGTCCCCAGGGCCCACTACTGATTTTTGTTGAGAACTTCTTGTCGCTCTGTGTGTTCTGGATTCGAGTGGGTTCTTCACTCAATACTCCCACATGTCCAAGAGAATGGGACCCTGCAGGGCTCTCTACTGATTGTTCCCCTATTTCTGGTGACAGTCAATGGCCTAGCAGGAGCCGTGGGATCTTGGTATCTCCCTCCTTATAGTTTAATGTTTTTGATGACCAAGAGAGTGTGAAGTGTATGTGCAAACTCCCCACTTCTCTTACACAAGTTGACTCACTTGGGACTGCGCAGCCGATCTTCTCTGGATAGCCAGCTTCTGGAATCTCTACAAACTTCTTGTCTGAAGCACGATGCTAGTCACAGAAACCTTTAAGACTATCTCTCTTTTTGTGAAATAATGAGGTACTCTAAGAATACTTTTCAACAGCTATCAGTATATTTGAACTTCCACAAAGAACAAAATTCACACTTCTTGCATAAACAATTGACTTCTTGTAAGTCACCCATGTCATCTCACGTTAGAAACAATTAAGTTAAATTTATGACAGAGTTGGCTTGGTAACCATGGCTCTTATAGAGGAATCAACATGTGTCTTGCCTCTAGTAAGTTCAAGTTAAATGTTACTAAAAATCTTTTTTCACTCAATTGTTCTTTCATCACTAACAATAGATACCGTTACAAAACAGCACAGAATAACACAGAAGTTCCTTGGTGCTGCTGCGTGCTTTTACTATGACTTTCGTGTATCAACAGGCAAGTACTTGTCGGTGCCATTTGACCGTCGTGTCTACCGTCTTCATCTGACAAACATCAAACCTGCACACACAGACAGGTGACGTGCAGTAGCTAGGGTTCCTTTCTCGCACTCAGATCTAAAATATCATGTGTGGAGACTGTGGAAGGCTGAGTGGTTCTCGAATTTATGAGGAAATTCTTGTAACTCTACAATATGCTGACGATTTTTGCTATTATATAGCTCTTCTAGTATGGATGCCTTCAGAGCACTATAAGAAAGGCACAGTCATGGACTCTCACCCATGGCTTTTGGTTTTCAGCCACCAAGATCTGTTTCATGCACTTCTGTCGCCATTGTACTGCCCATCCACACCCAGAGCTTTACCTAGATAATCAATTACTTCTTGTAGTTGAGACATTCCACGTGTTGGGACTGATCTTTGACTCCTGGCTGACGTGGCTTCCCCGCCTCCGTCAACTTAAGTGAAAGTGCTGGCAACAGTTCAATACACTTTGCTGGCTCAGTAACAATAGCTGGGGTGCAGATCGCTCTACCATTTTGCAGCTCTACAAAGCCCTCAGTCTGTCCTGTCTTTATTATGATAGTCTCAAAAATGGTTCAGCATCACTCTCAGCATTCTGCAAACTAGACCCCATTCACTATTGTGGGGTCCAAACTGTGACAGGGGCCTTCCGAACTAGCCCTGTGAACAGCCTACTAGTCAAGACTGGAGTCCCTCCATTACCTATAATGGGCCAACAACAGCTGCTGAATTACACTATGTGTTCATAGCCTCCCTGAACATCCCAATCACAGTATTCTTTTTCCTGGAAAGGAGCTCCACTTCCCATAACAGTGATCCATGACTAGGCTTACAAGTGCTGCATGCCTACAGTGTCTCTGTTTGGAACTGCAACTCCTTTCACTGTCGCATATAGTCAGGTAGACATCACATCTGCCACATGGCTTGTGACCCAAACCTCTGATTTGTCTCAAAGTATCCTTTGGTGCAAAAAATTCCGCTGACCCAACAATTTTTCACCACCTCTTCTTGGCTGTCCTTGAGACATACTCGGGTTCAGATGTGTTATTCACCAATGGCTCAACAGCCAATGGATGGATAGGCTTTGCATACAGACATGTACGGTGCAGTGATTTCCAGTCTTGCCAAATGGCTGCAGTGGATTCACTGCTGAATTGATGGCCATTAATCTAGTCCTTAGCAAGGTTCGTTCTTGCACTGGCAAGAGAATTGTAATCAGTGGTGACTCCCTTGGCAGCCTTCATGTTATTGACTATTGCTACTCTCCTCACCCACTGATTATGGTTTTCCAGGATCTTGTCTCTGACCTCCATCAAGATGGACAGCTAGTCATTTTCATTTGGACTCCCTGGTCATGTTGGGGTTTTGGGAAATGAATGAGCTGACCAGTTGGCCACCAGGATGATGATTCTGGAAAGGACTTTCAGTTGTTTATATGCCATCAACTGCTGGAAGCCTAGAACTTAGAATGGTCTGCCCTGATCTCCCTAAGCAGACTGAGGGCAATTAAGGTGACCACAACCACGTGGCAGTCTTCCCTGCATGCTTCTTGCAGGGAATCCACCATCCTCTGTTGACTCTGCATTGGCCACACTTGGCTGACCCATGGTCACAGTCTTTGATGACCCCATGTACCGCTGATGGGGAGCCTGCATGGTGGCCTACTTGCCTATAGCCTGCCCTAATTTGACTGTTTTGGGGTGAAGTATTAATCTTCATGACCCACTACCTCTGGTGCTAGAAGGCAGCACTAAAGCAGCTGATCTGGTGTTATGTTTCACCTGCGAAGATGGTCTCTATTCATCCCTTTAAGGTAGGGCCTTTTGGCGAAATTTAACACCTGAGGGGTTGGTGGGGCATCCCTCCCCTACTCTCCCCTCCCCCCACCCCATGAATCCCTTGGTAACCCTTGCTCGATGACCCCTCCTCGCCTCTACCCTTACCACCTTATTATTCTCTTTATTCTTTTCCATTTCTCAGTTTTATTGCCTTGTCTTGTTGATCTTTCAACAACTTTCCTTTTTTCTGGGCTTTCATATCTGTTTTTTATTTATTTTTTATTTTTTATTATTATACTTACTTTTAGGCTCTGCCTTTCAGCTCCTTCCTTGGTGACCACTCCAGGTTCCACTTAAGGGATGAAGCAACTGTGACCTCATTCGAGTTTACTCACTTTCACTGTACAACACCATCACCACTCATTTGACATGGTGCCCCACTGCAGACTGTTATCAAAGATATGAGCATATGGAATAGTTCCCCAGATATGCGAGAGGCTTGAAGACTTCGTAAGTAACAGAAGCCAGTCAGTTGTTCTCAATCATGTGTGTTCATCAGAGACAAGGGTATTGTCAAGAAAGCCCCACAGAAGTGTGATAGGAATGCTGCTATTTGCTGTATTCATAAATGAACTGGTGGACAGGGTGAACAGGAATCCACAGCTTTTTGCTGGTTATGCTGTAGTGTACAGGAAGGGGTCACCATTGAGTGACTGTAGGAGGGTACAAGATTACTTAGACAAAATTTCTGATTGGTGTGCTAGCTATAAATATATAGAAATTTAAATTAGTGCAGATGAGTAGGAAAAATGAGCCCATAATGTTCAGATACAGCATTAATAGTGTCCTGCTTGGCAAGGACATGTCATTTAAGTATCTGGGCATGATGTTGCACAGCTAAATTTAATGGAACAAGCATGTAAGGATTGTGGTAGGGAAGACAAATCATCAACTTTAATTTACTGGGAGAATTTTAGGAAACTGCAGTTCATCTTTATAGGAGACCACATATTGGACACTAGTGAGACTCATTCTTGAGTGCTGCTTGAGTGTTTGGGATCTGCACCAAGTCAGATTAAATTAGGACATCAAAGCAATTCAGAGGCAGGCTGCTGGGTTTGTTACTGGTAGGTTCAAACAACACACAAGTATTATGGAGATGCTTTGGGAAATCAAATAGGAATCCCTGGAGGGAAGGCAATGTTCTTTTTGAGGACCATTACTGAGAAAATTTAGAGAACCAGCATTTGAAGCTGACTGCAGAACAATTCTACTGCCACTAGCATCCATTTCAAGTAAGAACCATGAAGAAAAGATAACAGAAATTAGGGCTTGGATGGAGGCATATAGACAGTCATTTTTCCCTTGCTCTGTTTGCAGGTGGAACAAGAAAGGAACTATTAGTGGCACAGGGTACCCTCTGCTTAGCACTTGGCTAGAGGAGAATATATGTAGATGTAGATTCAGAAAGACTTCCTTTCCAGGTCAATGCCAAAAGTGCATGCACTAAAGTTATCTTAGGTTGGAATCATTTCACAATATTTCCCATCATTGATGGAAAGTTGATAGTGGGAAAAAGAGTGATTTTATGGACGATAATGTAATTGCAATATAGTATTAAAAACTGTATATGTCTGGAAGAGATAAATAAACAAAACATATCATTAAACCTATAGGGAAGAAACAAACTACTAATGAAAGACTAATGGTATCATACAGACATATGTGGCTAGCTGATCCCTGACAAAAATTGGGTGTATCAGTTGTCTTGTAAAATATGAAAGTTCAACAATTCTGCTGGAAAGAAGTCTAGATCATACACAAGACTTCTCATCTTAACAAAACTATGACTGTTGTGAGATAAAATATTTCTTAATGAGGTGAAAGTAACTGAATTATTGTATTAACACTTTCCTCCAGGAGAATGTGTTTGTCTGATAAGTAAAAACAAAGAATGATAAAAAAAACCAGACACTCCTAGGAAACATAAAATTCTCCACCTGTACACTTTATGGAGCAGGCAAGACAGTTTGCAGAATTATAGTCTGAGTGCTAGATTATGCCCATCACCAACTATAATAAGAAAACCAATCTCTAAATAAACTGAGGGTAGCCCCCCCCTCAGCCAATAAAAAAAGTCTGGTTAAAGTATTGCTGTATGAGGTCTTCTTTTAGTAAAGCAGCCATAAATCCTGTGTTGTTCTTTCCTTGACTCTTGCAATATCTTATGAAATTCTATACCCAAAGACAGTAATGCCTTTAAGAAGGCAGTGACAAAGTCATCATCCGCAAATGATCCTTCCTTGATGCCTGCTCACCACCACTATGTTTGGAGTCAAAGAAAGGCTGCTGTACTGCTCACCCCCCCTCCTCATGAGCAGGTATCAGGACATCTAATGTTTTGGGTGCAATAAAATCCAGCCCTGGCCAACACAGTCTGTATTTTCTGTAGAAGAATGTATGAAAGTATATGATGACTAGGAACAAAAGAAAAACCAGCCTGGCCCTTTTTTCCCAGGCACCAGGGTAAAATATAGCAAACTGCAGGCAGAAGTAAATTGACAAAAACTGGAAGGAAGTTAAAGAGGCTGTATAAGGAGTAACTTCAGTCATTGGCAGAATTGCATATTACTTCTGACCATTGTTATGGCTTTCAGTTCAAAGCATGGTTTAATGCAGCTCTCCATGCTGTCCTACCCTGTGTGAACCTGCACATCTCCTTGTAACAGCTGCAGTCTGCATTCACTGAAATTGATTACTGTATTTTACCCTTCATCTCCCTCCACAAATTTTACCATTGACACCTCCATCCATTATCAGATTCTTATCTTAGAATGTGTCCTAGTAACTAATCCTTTCTTTTAATCAGGCTGTATGATAAATTACCTTTTCTCCCAATTCATATCAGAACCTCATTTTTTATTTGTTTTATCCATCCAATCTTCAGTAGTTTCTGTAGAAGTTCATTTCAAAGGCTTCTCTTCTCTAATGATGTATTTTTTGCTGTATGTATACCTTGCTGTTGTGCATCTCACCATCACATCATCATCATCATCATCATCATCATCATCATCATCATCATCACTAGCTTGTCTCAAATGATTATCATCAATGTTTAACTTTCATACATCCAAATACTTGAGACAAATTTTTTTAGAAAATATATCCTAACCCTTAAATTAAATTTCTGTTTTTCAGGAATGCTTTTCTTGCTATTATCAGTCTGCATCTCACATTCTCTCTATTTTGGCCATGTCTTCTGATTGGTTTGATGCAAGCCACCACGAATTCCTGTTCCATGTAAACCCATCTTGCAGTAACACTTACACCTTCTTCCTCAATTATTTGTTGTTTATATTCCAGTCTCCATTCTCTTCTATAGTTTTACCCTCTACAGCTTTCTCTTGTACCATGGAAATTACTGCGTGATGTTTTAACACATGTTTTATCATCCTGTCCCTTCTTCTTGTCAGAATTTTCCACATATTTCTTTCCTCACTGGTTATGCAGGGAACCACCTCATTTCTTACCTCAGTAGTTCATCTAATTTACAACATCCATCTGTAGTACCACATCTCAAATGCTTCGATTCCTTTCTTTTCCAGTCTTCTCACAATCCATGACTCACTCACATATAGCACTGTGTTCCAAATATATGCTCTCAGAAATCCTTTTCTCAAATTGGGGCCTATGTTTGATACTGGCAAAATTCTTTCACAAGGAATGCACTCTATGACTGTGCGAGTCTGCTTCTTTTATCCTTGCTTTGTTTGTTGTGTATTATTTTGCTTCCAAGGTAGAAGAATTCCTTCAGTTTATCTACTTTGTGGTTCCCTAATTTTGATATTATGTTTATTGTGAATGTTATTGTTGCTACTCCTCATTACTTTAGTCTTTGTTTTATTTACAATCCTTATTCGTCGCACATCAGACTGCATGTTCCCTTCTACATGTCCTGTAATTTTTCCTCACTTTCACTGAGAAATCAGCAAATATGTTTTTGTTATCAAATTTAATCCCAATTTTGAACCTTTCTTTAGTTCCCCGCATTGCTTCCATGATGTACAAATTGAACAGTAGTAGAGAAAGACTCCATCCGTGCTAATAGATAGTCACAAAACATGTGGCACTTCTGCACTGTCTGCCTCGTCCCAGGTTCAGACAAATGATGAATGCTTACACTGACTGCAAAGGCAAGTCAATTGAGAATGAAAGTACATTGTTGGTGAAAGTGTACTGCATGGTTAGTAGGACATTGTGAAATATTTACATATGTGCTGCCCTGATGGGGGAGTGGGGGGTCATGTGGGTCGAGGAGCAGGGCGGGGGGGGGGGGGGGGGGGGAGGAGCGGGAGGGTGGCCAGGAAGATGGAGCAAAATGCCTGGACATAGGACCCATGCTTCGTGGACCCTTGAAGGTCTGCCTGATGCACAGGGCTCAACACTCCCACAGTCAGAGAAGGAACCCAGTCCTTCTGGCCAAGCAGATATACATATTTCTAGTCAAAACTGTAAAACATTTTTTTGTCATAGCAAATAAGCAAAAACTAATCTGTTTAGTCTGCTGTTGCTTAAAAATGAATTAGTGGTTTTTGTACCATTTGGTTTAGTGTTACCCAGGGTGCTATATGAGGAAGTGAACTATCTCAGGTTTCACTTTATAGGAAACTAGTTTTGCATATTGCATCTTGCAGTTTTTTCATCTTCGAAGTTTGTTACCTGTTGCCTTCTAAATTTTAAATAAGGACAAGATCTTTCCTACTTTTTTTTTTTTTTTTTTTTTTTTGAAGTATTGATTTCAATTTTAGTGTTAAGTTGAATTTGCTGTGGTATCTCAAGAAATCTACATACATAATCTGAAGTGCAGGAATAGAACTGATTTGCTGTGGAAACTTTTTCAAGCATTGGTAGTTTCGTCTATTGCAACTTACATGTTAGTTCTGCCCACATGGAAGGAGGAAAGAGTGTGATTTTGTCTGTATAAGCATCTACTAAGTAGTCACAGAATTTTTGTAGTTTTTCACACACAGGCATCACTGAGATTAAGTCCTCAACAAATCATATCGGAATACAGCACTGGCAGATCAAATATATAAGACAGAAACTTACTGATTTCATTTCTAGAATAGCAGTTATGTGTAGGTCCCAGATTTGCATTTTTTGCCACCAGTTTTATGTTGGATGAAATTTATAACCTTAGATTTTCACATTAGTCCAGAGTTCACTTCCAACTTTCATTATGCTTCCTTCAAACTCTGAAAACATTGTGGTTGAAGATAATTCCAGACATAGATTATTACATATATATTAACAACTGTTGAAAAGAAAGGTGAACTTTTCTTATTGTTCAACAAAGAAAAAACCTTTTACCATTATGGATGAGGAACACTGTGACTGTGATGAGTGAAGGTTTCTTGGAACTTTTGCAACCAGTAACCTTTTGTTTTGTTCTTCAATTTTTATTATTATTTCATTATTGGTTTTAAACTGCCTAGTAGTTCATCATCTGATGGTACATGTTTATTAATTGTCTGGAGCAGTGTGGAAGACATGTAGCTGTGGTAAGCCACATGACTCCAACACTGTTGCAGGCAATTAATAAACATGTACCATCTGATGATGAATCTCTAGGCTGTTCAAAACTAGTGATGGAATAATAAAAAATTAAAGAACAAAACAAAAGATGACTGGTTGCAGTACTTTCAAGAAATGTTTAAAGAAAAAAACCCACTGGAATATAACGTCTCTTAACAAGCTCAAGGACAGTAAATGGCCAACAAAAAACTTTGTGCAATATTGGAAAGTTCCATTAACATATATTGACACACAAAGTATTTTGAGGTTTTCAGCTTCACAGAATATTACAATGTTCTTGTCAGCTTCATTATGTAACAACAGATTCTCCCCATCTGTATGTATCTCACTTCATTTGTTCAGAGGAACATTAACTTCCTGAATACTTGTAGATAATTTTGGTAGAATTTTCCATCTAGTTGGATTTGCGAAAGTTGTCAATATGTTTAATGATTATCTCTTCTCTGTATTCTCCTCTCAGTTGCTTATGTATAAGTTTTGGTGGTCTCTTCAATATTATGAAAACATTTTGCAGGAGGTAACACAACTGGATCTTCTGTTTTTAAGTACACTTCTTCCTCTACTGATATTGGACTGGTGTATTCCCTATTACCCGCTGAAATTTATTGCAGAACTCAGTTGTTCTCCTCCACCATTGGATGTCAACTGAGTAACAAATTGATCAGAGACATTTCAACCTTTTTAAAGCTGCTCATGTCGACTGCTTGTGATGTGATTGTAAAGCTGAAATAAAGAATAACCACAGCTAAACCAAGACCAGGTGAACCTCATCACACTGACGGACAAAGACCGTCGAGCACTGAGCAGTTTCACAGAAGCCAAACATTTTCAAGAGACGCTAGGGGTGGCTTAAGGAGCGATGGTAGTG
This sequence comes from Schistocerca gregaria, assembly GCF_023897955.1. Classification (NCBI taxonomy): domain Eukaryota; kingdom Metazoa; phylum Arthropoda; class Insecta; order Orthoptera; family Acrididae; genus Schistocerca; species Schistocerca gregaria. The sequence goes on along the minus strand of NC_064925.1, from coordinate 221,302,704 downwards.
AAAAGTGGATGACTGGAAACGAGTCATTTGGAATGGAGAATCACGCTGTACCTGGTGGCAATCCGATGAAAGGATTTGGGTTTTGCAAATACCTGGAAAAGCTACCTCCAATCATGTTCAGTGCCAATAGTGAGGTACGGAGGGTTGGTGTTAGAACATGGGGGTATTATTCGTGCTTAAGGTGTGGTACTGCTGTTATTGTGTTTAAGAAAATGCTAAATGTGAAATGATATGAACACATTTTATTGCATTCTGCACTGAATACAGTACAGGAACAGTTTGGAGACGATGACTGTATCAGCCTGACAGTGTACCCTCCCATAAAGCAGCATCTTTGAGGCAACAGTTTGTGAACAGTAACATTCCCAAAATGTCAGACCTGCCCAGATTCACGACCTGAAACCAGTAGAACACCTTTGGGACGAGTTAGAGCGTCGATTTCGCTCCAGACCACATTGTGCAACATCACTAGCCTCTCTGGTTTCGGCTCTTGAGGAAGAATGGGCCGCCATTGCTTTGCACACATTCAGACATCTCACAGAAAGTACCTGCAGCAGCGTTCAAGCGATCATAAAGACGAAAGAATTGACACATGTAATATTAATGTCCACCATTAGGTGTCGGGATAGTTTTGTTGGATATTACACGGTCCAATTCAGTGCTGTGACCAGTTGCACTAGACTGCTCGGTTGAGAATTCATGGCATGAACAGCCTGATTCTCTATTGGGTTTAAATCTGGGGAGTCTGGTGACCAGAGGAGCACAGTACTCTCATCTTGGTGCTCTCCAAACCACGTACGGATACTGTGAGATGTGTGACATGTTGCATTGTCCTGCTGGTAGATGCCATTGTGCCGAGGAAAAGTAAACTGCATGTAGGGGCGCATATGGTTGAAATCTATTTTCACAGGATAGAGTGGATCAGGTTATGATTGTGGAGGGGGCTGTAATAAGTTACTGTTATTTGCAAAAACACACAAACTTTTGTTTACCTAAGAACCACTTTATCACACATTGCCTTAAAAGGATCAAATTAAAACAATACGGCTGAAGGCCTAGTTAAGAAAACTTGCGATATCTCCTGAGATGGAGGCCCAAAATCACACCAAAAACAAGAACGGCTGAAGGCCTGAACACAAGTTATAAAAAAATTGCTTTAAAGAGTGCCCACGGCTGAAGGTCTTATTTTAAACAAAATATTTCACGTAAATACTTGGCTGAAGGCCACACACAAGACATTGAACAACTCAGGGCTTAGGGCCTGGATAACAAGAATTTCAGATAGAGTAAATTAAACAAAATTAGTTTTAAACAAATCAATTTTCAAAATTTTAATTTAAGACGGCTGAAGGCCTCATCTTAAAAACATTTCACGATAAAGCTCGGCTGAAGGCCACACACTGGACATTGAACAACTCAGGACTTAGGGCCTGGATAATAAGAATTTCAGATAGAACAAACTTTCAAAGTTTTATGAAGCTTCCTGGCAGACTAAAATGGTGTGCCCGACCGAGACTCGACCTCGGGACCTTTGCCTTTCGTGGGCAAGTGCTCTACAATTTTTTTTTTTAATTTCATTTTGCTCTATATTGGTCGACGAATCTGTTCGTGGCGGACGTCCGATGACAGCCGTTCAGGTTCTTTGTTGATCCGTTCACTCAGTTTTTTATTACAGAGGGTAGTTAACCCTCTGACCAAGCACGCTGATCTATCGTGCTGGCTACTAACTGAGCTACCGAAGCACTACTCACGGCCGGTCCTCACAGCCTTACTTCTGCCAGTATCTTGTCTCCTGCCTTCCAAACTTTACAGAAGCTCTCCTGCGAACCTCGTAGAACTAGCACTCCTGAAAGAAAGGATACTGCGGAGACATGGCTTAGCCACAGCCTGGGTCGAGGTACGAGACGAGATACTGGCAGAAGTAAAGCTGTGAGTACCGGCCGTGAGTCGTGCTTCGGTAGCTCAGTTAGTAGAGCACTTGCCCGCTAAAGGCAAAGGTCCCAAGTTCGAGTCTCGGTCGGGCACACGGTTTTAGTCTGCCAGGAAGTTTCATATCAGCGCACACTCCGCTGCAGAGTGAAAATCTCATTCTGGTTTCGAAATTTTAGTTATTAAACAAAACAATCTTCAAATTTTTATTAATTCGGCTGAAGGCCTTATTTAAAACTAAAACAAACTAAATTAATAGATGGCTGAAGGCCTCGCACAGCACATCAGACTAAAATGAAAAACACAATCTAAAATCAAAAGAACAGTGGTCTTCAGAAGTTTTCCGAGGGTCGGCCTGAGGAGGTAGCTCTAACGTAAGGTGAGGTGAGACAATAAAGTTAAATAATCGGATGGCAACCTGACCAAGGGACGGCTGAAGGAGCGACCAACAACCTAATCAATTCCCTTCCGCCCAACCAATGATGCAACAACGGGAAAATATCAGCCGAGGACGAAGATGCTAGCCGCACTACGTCTTCAAAATTGGCAACCGAGCGAGGCGGCGCAGTGGTTAGACACTGGACTCGCATTCGGGAGGACGACGGTTCCAGCCCGCGTCCGGCCATCCTGATTCAGGTTTTCCGTGATTTCCCTAAATCGCTCCAGAGAAATGCCGGGATGGTTCCTCTGAAAGGGCACAGCCGACTTCCTTCCCCATCCTTCCCTAATCCGATGAGACTGATGACCTTGCTGTCTGGTCTCCTTCCCCAAAACAACAACAACAACAACAACAACAATAAAATTGGCATCTAAAAACATCCAAGGCACAATAACCTCTCTTAAGAGAAAAAAAATGAACAAACAACTAAAAGGCTGTCGAACTATGCGCTGTGCCAGACAGCATCAACACGGAAAGAAAACACACTGCCGGAAAACTACGCTAACGATCAGGGCAGGTAACTGGGGCGTTAACGGCCACAAGGCAGAAAATACCGCTGGTGCACTTCACTGATAAGTAACAACCAGTTTAAGAGTTAAAGACCATAAAGGAAAACAGCTGCATAATTTCGCCGTCTCCAACACACCATACGTTGCTGCTAGCCAGAACGGCTCAGCAAGCAACAACCGGCAATGAACAAAGTAATGCCACAGCAGTGAGGTTTCATAACAGGTTAACTGATCACTCAACTTCAGTGTCCAGGTTCAGTGGGCGACGAACTTCGCGGCTAGCGCCTCACAATCCGACCGTGCGTGCACGCCGCCAGCGGTCCCGGCCTGACCTCACGCTGTGGAGAGTTCCTCGCTGCTCCGTCCCAACCGACTGGCTCAATCCAGCACGCAGACAGCATTATAATAGCTGCTCAGGCAAAACCACACAAGCTACACACGGTTGTGCGAAACCACTACCACAAACAACTCGAACAATACTCAACTGCTCAGGACGAATCACAAGTCGACATACACACAGAGCCCAGAAGCGGTCGGCGACCAAATAAACGTCGTCCGATGAGACGACCGACCGACCGACCAACCAAGGTCGTCCCCACTCAAGTCATGTGTGTCGGCAAAGGTCGGGGAAGTCATGGTTGTCCAGACCTCACTGCTACTCTGTCCCGGATGAACTCCCGACACACAATGACGTGGAAATACTATCAGTCCCTCCAAAGATAGTACGACAGTGCTCTTATTAATAAGCGCTGCTGGTGCCACTCATGGGCAGGCAATCCAGCAACTCAGTGACGCCAGTAAACCAAATAAGAAACGGGACTCCAGTACCGCAAATACAAGATGTCAAGTAATAAACGGCATGAACACGAGCCGCGCACGGCTTCAATGGTCCCCACAGATAGAGGCATACTTGCGTTAATCCATTGTGCCTTCCAGAGTGATGAGATCACCGAGGGAATGGAATAAAAACATTCCCCAGAACATAACACTCCCTCCTCCGCTCTGGACTCTTCCGACGGCTGTTTCAGGCCATCCGTGTGATACAGCGTAAAACGTTTCTTATCTGAAAAGTCCTCCTATCGCCACTCAGTGGACGTCCATTTGCGATATTGGCGTCCAGATTCCAGTCTTCGTCGCTGATGAACAGCTGTCAGGATGGGTTCATTAACCAGACGCCTGTTATGGAGGTCTGTACGCGGCACGTTCACTGAACTGTCATTGAGAAAATGCTGTTGGTAACCCCTGTATTCATGTGGGAGGTCAGTCGCTCAGCAGTTGGAACGTCTATCTGCGTCTATTCGCTTGTACACAACTCGACAGCCGTCCTTCACCCCTGTCATCTATGGCACGGACCTGCATACTCAGCGGAAGAGAAAGCAGAGGCAATGGCCCGAACACTCACAGCGCCATTCACATTGAACCTGGTACCATCAGATCCAGTGTTCACACTTGCTCCTGACCAAGAGGTTAAACGCATTCTAGCACAACCATCGCACGACGACATTCGACATGCTAGCACAGCCGAAGTCTCCTGGGCTATAATGCATTCCGCTGCTAGGAAAGCCCCTGGTCATGATGGCATTCAAAACCGTGTCCTCCAGGAGTTCACGGATAAAGCAACTGAGTACCTAACACACATAACGAATGCCATACTAAAACACCAACACTTCCCCGCCTTTTGGAAGACGACCAAGGTCCTGATGTTCTGGAAGCCGGGGAAAGACCACAGCCTCCCACAAAATTACCGACCCATCAGCCTTCTGAGCTCGCTCAGTAAGATTGTTGAGAATGTGATTCTGAAACGCATTACTAGGCACTGCATAACAAATGACATTCTGAGACCGGAGCAGTTCGGCTTCAGGAACCATCACTCCACAACACAACAACTCCTACGGGTCGTTGAACACATAACATATGGCTTCAACATAAACAAAGCTACAGGGACGGTGTTCCTGGACATCGAAAAGGCTTTCGACCGTCTATGGCACAACGGCCTCATCCGCAAACTCAGGGACGCGGGATTCCCCGACGGGCTGCTGCGTCTAATACACTCATACCTCACAGACAGGAGTTTCAACACTGACGTGCAGGGAAAACAATCAACACGACACGGTATACACGCGGGAGTACCCCAGGCAAACATCCTAGGGCCCCTACTGTTTAACCTCTACATAAACGACCTCCCAACCACACACAACACAACGATGGCAATCTACGCGGATGACACAGCCATCCTTGAGCAAGATTGGAAACCATCAAACATTACGTCACGCCTACAGACTGCACCCAGAGTGGTTGAGCCTCGGTTGGAGAAATGACGTGTTAGAGTAAACGTCGACAACTGCGAAGCCGTTCTGTTCACTAGAAGACCGAAGCAACTGCGCAAACACCGCTACTGCAGACCAATAACTCTACATGCACGTCCAATACGTTTCCTCGAGAAAGTCAAATACCTCGGTGTCTGGCTGGATCGGAAATTACTCTGGGGGGACCACATACAACACATGACCAACCGAGCTAGCGCGAGGCTCAAACAGTTGTATCCTATGCTCGACAGGCGTAGCACACTGAACAGAAGGGTGTCGAGGCCCATGTACATGACACTTATTAGACCCATGATGACGTACGCAGCCCCTGTCTGGGGATTCGCTGCGCCCACTCTCCTGCGCCGTCTGCAGCTCACACAAAACAAAGTACTCAAAATCATAAGCAATGCTCCACGATACACACGCATCGTGGACCTTCACCGGGAATACCGACTTGAGACTCTCACGGAGGTAATCCACAAACTCACCATTAGGCTATACAGAAACTCCAGACATTCGCAGAACCCGTTTATTCTGAATCTGGGGAACTAGGACCACAACCATAGATGGAAACATAAAAGACCAAAAGACATACTAGTAAGGACATAACATCTATGGCCAAGCATACGCAAACATAACGGAACAGTCGAGCCCTTGTTAATCAGACGCCATTACTGGATATCCAGCTGGAATACACTGCCGAATAACTGGCACCACACAGGGAAGCCGTACCGTACACTGCATGCAGACGAGCTTCACACACACCCCACACAGTGAGATGATCTATAGCCTATCTCCCACTACTGCATAACGATCTTGATTGTTCCAGGAATGTAGCAGCTGCAGCAAGTGGGACACATCGCCATCGCTTGTCACGGTAATGATGCATGATACCTATACTAACAAATCCAACCTTGCATGAACTATCGCAGCTAGTAAGCCACTACTGCTCCTACTACCCATCCCACTGTCGCAGAGGTTTTTTCCCCACGGCACGAGCCATGGGACTTTTTTCACTCTGCTCTTCAAATCGCTACCCTCACTCGCGTTTCGTCCACTGTCTATCACCTGATGGACCGTGTTAATGCGTAGTCTTACCCAGACGCACGCACAACATCACAACCCAGCATCCTGTGTTCCACTTACTAGATAACTAACATGTTTACGGAGGTGACAGTAGAACTTTTGGTTTGAAGAAAAAAAAAAAAGAAAAGAAAACTAGCCTCCAAAGTCACCAGACGCGACTGTACGTGATTATTTCTTGTGGGGGTTTACAAAAGACACTGTTTACGTGCCCCCATTACTAACAACAGTGAATATACGGGGTGGTCCACTGATCGTGACCGGGCCAAATATCTCACGAAATAAGCGTCAAACCAAAAAACTGCAAAGAACGAAACTTGTCTAGCTTGAAGGGGGAATCCAGATGGCGCTATGGTTGGCCCGCTAGATGGCGCTGTCATAGGTCAAACGGATATCAACTTAGTTTTTTTTAATAGGAACCCCCCACTTTTTATTACATATTCGTGTAGTACGTAAAGGGATATGAATGTTTTAGCTGGTCCACTTTTTTCGCTTTGTGGTAGATGGCGCTATAATAGTCACGAACATATGGCTCACAATTTTAGACAAACAGTTGGTAACAGGTAGATTTTTTTAAAATTAAAGCACAGAACTTAGGTACGTTTGAACATTTTATTTCGGTTGTTCCAATGTGATACATGTACCTTTGTGAACTTGTCATTTCTGAGAACGCATACCGTTACAGCGTGATTACCTGTAAATACCACATTAATGCAACATGATGTCCGTCAACCTCAATAGATTTGGCGATACGTGTAACGACATTCCTCTCAACAGCGAGTAGTTCGCCTTCCGTAACGTTCGCACATGCATTGGCAATGCGCTGACGCGTATTGTCAGGCGTTGTCGGTGGATCACGATAGCAAGTATCCGGGGACGTCAGATCCGGTGAACGTTCGGGACGTGGTATGGTGCTTCGACGACCAATCCACCTGTCATAAAATATGCTAGGCAGTACCGCTTCAAACGCACGCCAGCTATGTGCCGGACATCCATCATGTTGGAAGAACATCGCCATTCTGTGATGCAGTGAAACATCTTGCAGTAACATCGGTAGAACATTACGTAGGAAATCAGCATACATTGCTCCATTTAGATTGCCATCGATGAAACAGGGGCCAATTATGCTTCCTCCCATAATGCCGCACCATACATTAACCCGTCAAGGTCGCTGATGTTCCACTTATCGCAGCCATCGTGGATTTTCCGTTGCCCAATAGTTCATATTATGCCGGTTTACGTTACCGCTGTTGATGAATGACGCTTCATCGGTAAATAGAACACTTGCAAAAAATCTGTCATCGTCCCGTAATTTCTCTTGTGCCCAATGGCAGAACTGTACACGGCGTTCGAAGTCGTCGCCATGCAAATATGGTATGGATGCAATCGATGTTGATGTACCATTCTCGACACCGACGATTTTGAGATTCCCGATTCTCGCGCAATTTCTGTGCAGCAGCTAAAACACCTACTTGGGTACCATCATTTGTTGCAGATCGTGGTTGATGTTTCACATGTGGCTGAACACTTCCTGTTTCCTTACTTAACATAACTATCAGGCGAACGGTCCAGACACTTGGATGATGTCGTCCAGGATACCGAGCAGTATACGTAGCACACGGTCGTTGGGCATTTTGATCGCAATAGCCATACATGAATACGATATCGACCTTTTCCGCAATTGGTAAACGGTCCATTTTAACACGGGCAATGTATCACGAACCAAATACCGTCTGCACTGGCGGAATGTTACGTGATACCACGTACTTATACGTTTGTGAGTATTACAGCGCCATCTATCACAAGGCGAAGAAAGTCGTCCAACTAAAACATTCATATTTCTTTACGTACTACACGAATATGTAATAAAAATGGGTGTTCCTATTTAAAAAATACGCAGTTGATACTGTTTGACCTATGGCAGCGCCATCTGGTTTCTCCCTTTAAGCTAGACGAGTTTCGTTCTTTGTAGTTTTTTCGTTTGATGCTTATTCCGTGAGATATTTGGCCCTATCACTATCAATGGACCACTCTGTATAGTCAACTGGCACTGAGCACTATGGGACTTAACATCTCAGGTCATCAGTCCCCTAGACTTAGAACTACACAAACGTAACTAACCTAAGGACATAACACACATCCATGCCCGAGGCGGGTTTCGAATCTGCGACCGTAGCTGTCGCGCGGTTCCACGCTGTAGTACCTAGAACCGCTCGAGGTAATTTGTACTGAGTTGCGTTTAGTCTTGCTAGTTTGTGCATAATTTTTGAGGCTTTGTCAATTGTCAATTTTATATGTTGGTTGAAAGTCTTTTTCTCGTTTGCTTCTTCTGTATGCTTGTATTGTCTAATTTTAGAATTGGATTCCTGTGTAGTGTCCCTCTGAGCAGTAAGTATACAATTTTGTTGGGAGCTATTTTTAATTCAATTTCTGCGCACCAACTGTTAATTTTCTGAAGTAGTTGCGTGCCTTTTGTCTCTAGTGCTGCTCTCGAGTTGGCTCACACGACTACGAGCAGGTCATCTGCGTATGCCGCTACACGTCTTACCCTGTCTTCACTGTCCAGGGTGTTCAGCAAGGCCTCGATTGCGATATCCCAGAATATTGGTCCGCAGATCGAGCCCTGTGGACATCCCTTTGTTATTCTGTTGACAACCTTCTGTGTACCAGCCCTCCACTCCGCCACTGCAATAATCGAGGAGGCTATTGTAGAGGGAAGTTCATAGCCACATATCCCTTAACCTGGCGAAGAGGGACGGCCACCATAATTTGTCAAAAGCCCCGGCTATGTCGATTGTGTAGCGGGAGACGTCCGTGAGTCAGCATAGCGAGGCTAGCGCGACAGAACAGCGCGCACACATCCGGCCTTGGCGGCGGCGGCGGCGGCGGCGGCAGCGGCGGTTCTTCCCCATCGCTATCTGGCGCGCACGCGGGCTCGCACGTGTACTCTGCCGGCCACTGGCGATGTTTACTGGCGGCCGCTAACCTCTGCAAGAGGGACACGCCTCTGCTCCGCTCACCAGTGCTCTCGCCAGTACTCTGGCCACTCGCGTGCCGTCATGGAGCAACAGAAGCAGCAGCAGCAGCAGCAGCAGCAGGCGACGCAGCCCAGGGTGAGTGTGGCGCGCCGCTCGCTGTCCCTGGCTCTTCATCTGCTCGGTGTCGGCCCACCCAGCACCCTCTACCTGGTGCGAGGGAGCCCACACCCGTGGCTACGAAGGCGGGGGATGGGGGTGGGGGGAGGAGGAGGGGTGGGCAGCGCCCCCTATCCCTCCCCGCTGGGTCTCAGAAAAGTAAAAAGTATATTGTAGTCAGGTGATCCTCTTTCAATAAAATTATATAAAAGTCGGTATGACGCAGGTTTTTAACAGCAGTCGGGCGGAACTGAAACTTTTTTATGCTTACTTACAAGTTGCCATTCGTCTTACAAAATAGGAAAAATACTTCATATCTCCAGGTCTAGCCCCTCCCCTTGCATGCAGTCGTATGGGCATCCTTACCCTCTGCTCCATGATTGTTTTGCTTTTCCTATAGGGAGCAGATGTAAGAGAAGGTGGCTGTGTTTATAAGGATTATCGACTCTCGAAACAACTTTTTACTGAAGAACTTATACGAGGTCCCTCAGGTGGAATGGCCAGCATTCAGGGAAATGACAAGAACGACCATTTGAAGCATAAAAACTTCATACGGACATATGCCGTATTCCGAATGATTTCCGAGATAAAACACATTTAATGAACACTGTTTTACATCTACATCCATACTCCACAAGCCACCTGACGGTGTGTGGCGGACGGTACCTTGAGTACCTCTATCGGTTCTCCCTTCTATTCCAGTCTCGTATTGTTCGTGGAAGGAAGGAATGTCGGTTTGCTTCTGTGTGGGCGCTAATCTCTCTGATTTTATCCTCATGGTCTCTTCGCGAGATATACGTAGAAGGGAGCAATATACTGCTTGACTCTTCGATGAAGGTATGTTCTCGAAACTTTAACAAAAGCCCATACCGAGCTACTGAGCGTCTCTCCTGCAGAGTCTTCCACTGGAGTTTATCTATCATCTCCGTAACGCTTTCGCGATTACTAAATGATCCTGTAACGAAGCGCGCTGCTCTCCGTTGGATCTTCTCTATCTCTTCTATCAGCCCTATCTGGTACGGATCCCACACTGCTGAGCAGTATTCAACCAGTGGGCGAACAAGCGTACTGTAACCTACTTCCTTTGTTTTCGGATTGCATTTCCTTAGGATTCTTCCAATGAATCTCATTCTAGCATCTGCTTTACCGACGATCAACTTTATATGATCATTCCATTTTAAATCACTCGTAATGCGTAGTCCAGGATAATTTATGGAATTAACTGCTTCCAGTTGCTGACCTGCTATTTTGTAGCTAAATGATAAGGGATCTATCTTTCTATGTATTCGCAGCACATTACACTTGTCTACATTGAGATTCAATTGCCATTCCCTGCACCATGCGTCAATTCGCTGCAGATCCTCCTGCATTTCAGTACAATTTTCCATCGTTACAACCTCTCGATATACCACAGCATCATCCACAAAAAGCCTCAGTGAACTTCCGATGTTATCCACAAGGTCATTTATATATATTGTGCATAGCAACGGTCCTACGACACTCCTCTACGGCACACATGAAATCACTCTTACTTTGGAAGACTTCTTTCCATTGAGAGCGACATGCTGCATTTTGTTATCTAGGAACTCTTCAATTGGTCTGATAATCCATATGCTCTTCCTTTGTTCATTAAACGACTGTGGGGAACTGTATGAAACGCCTTGCGGAAGTCAAGAAACACGACATTTACCTGGAAACCCGTGTCTATGGCTCTGAGTCTCGTGGACGAATAGCGCGAGCTGGGTTTCACACGATCGTCTTTTTCGAAACCTATGTTGATTCCTACAGAGTAGATTTCTAGTCTCCAGAAAACTCATTATACTCGAACATGATACGTGTTCCAAAATTCTACAACTGATCGACGTTAGAGATATAGGTCTATAGTTCTGCACATCGGTTCGACGTCCCTTCTAGAAAACGGGGATGACCTGTGCCCTTTTTCAATATTTTGGAACGCTACGCTCTTCTAGAGACCTACGGTACACCGCTGCAAGAAGGGGGGCAAGTTCCTTCGCGTACTCTGTGTAAAATCGAACTGGTATCCCATCAGGTCCAGCGGCCTTTCCTCTTTTGAGCGATTTTATTTGTTTCTCTATCCCTCTGTCGTCTATTTTGATACCTACCATTTTGTCATCTGTGCGACAATCTAGAGAAGGAACTACAGTGCTGTCTTCCTCTGTGAAACAGCTTTGGAAAAAGACATTTAGTATTTCAGCCTTTAGTCTGTCATCCTCTGTCATGAAACAAAAGTCGGTATTACGCAGGTTTTTAACAGCAGTCGGAACTGAAACTTTTTTTATGCTTACGTACATGTTGCCATTCGTCTTTCAAAATAGCAAAAATATTTCATACTCCCAAGTCTAGCTCCTCCCCTTGCATACTGTCGTATGAGCACCCTTGCCCTCTGCTCCCTGATTGTTTTGCTATTCCTATAGGGAGCCGCTGTAAGGGAAGGTGGTTGTGGTCATAAGGATTATCGCCTCTCGAAACAACTTTTTACTGAAGAGCTTATACGAGGTCCCTCAGGTGGAATGGCCAGCATTCAGGGATATGACAGGAACGACCATTTGAAGCATAGAAACTTCATACGGACATATGCCGTATTCTGAATGATTTCCGAGATAGAACACATTTAATGTACACTGTTATTTCTTTTCTGTATTATTCAGCATATCGCCGGGTTTACACATTTATATAAGTGCAACAGATAGTAAACATTAACCTGCCAGGATAGCCGAGAGCGCTAACGCGCTGTTTCCAGGACTCGGGTAGGCACGCCGGCCTCGGATCGAATCCGCCTGGCGTATTAACGACGACGGCCGGTGTGGCGGTCAGCCTGGATGTGGTTTTTAGGCGGTTTTCCACATCCTACTAGGTGAATACCGGGCTGGTCCCCATGTCCCGCCTCCGTTACACGACTCGCAGACATTTGACACACATTCACACTATTTCACGATTGACACTAGACACAGACAACTAAGGTACACTAATTCCATCCCGTGGGGTATGGGGTGGCGGCAGGAAGGATCCGGCCACCCCTTAAAATTAACCACGCCAAATCTGTGCTTAACCCTGTTGACCTCACGCACAATGTGGGATACAGGCTATAGCAAAAGAAAGAAAAGAAAGAACAGTTAGTAAACATTACAAAACTTGCACCACGTAGCAACTAAAAAAGACGTATTTCTAACACATTCACCTCTATCGATTATCGTACACAACACATTACAGCTGTTGTACAGTTCACAATAAATGTTCGAATATCCCACCGTCATGCGAACCAACAGGCATTTGTCAGAAACGGCTTTTACCGCTAGTCCTACAGGAATTGCAACTCCCCTGCTTTCGCTCTATGTTAGGTACTTTCTTGACCCCTGTGTCGTACTTGCCATCCGATTTCGGAAGGGGGACAAACATTAATCATGACCTTAAGCACGTACTTACCCAATATTGGCCACAGTGCGCTTGTATCTGTACGGTGGCTACGAAAGTGAGGCGGGTGTGGGATATCCTTCCTTCAGTCCCTCTAGTGACACATACCAAATAATTGCACTGCGCCCTGAATCGCCTATCAACAAGACGGAGTTACTGGCTATCAGGGAGGCAATTTATTATGGCACGCAGACTTTCCGGCTCATACTAATCCCCAGGGGAGAAAAATGCCTTGGAGGCCACAATGGACGCGGGAACATCGGGCACTGACGTCCGCTTACTTTTGGTAAAAGAGTATCAAATTCTGCTTAATGAAGCTATTGAGCACCTAGAGCAGATCCGCCCGACACCAATCCCTTATAAGGATTTCAACTCGACGGTCAAGAAAGCTGCTTATAACGACTGGAAGTGTGAATGGCACTTTTCCCAGCCCTTTAAGGCCGGCCACCTGGCGGCCATACAACCTAACGTTTCTTCTCGGTCGTGAATAATCTCGGTGAAGCTTAATAGACGTCATGTGATCTCTCTGTCTCATCTGCATGAGGTGGATGTTACTCCGCCAACCTACACCTTCTGAAAATCATCGCTTCTGACCACTGTGATCAGGAAACAAAGGCGGTGGCGGATCTGAAACACGTCTTATTGTACTCGGCCGCACTGGTGGTTTTTTTTACAAAAAACTGACTGCGAGGAGCTATCCCCTCTCTACAAGTGTATCTGCCTTACTTGACCATTTCGATATATATATAATTTGCTCGGAACTATTTAAAAGCTGCCAGTATCCAGCATTGACCTGTAAGTTGTGTGGATGTTGTGCTTCCATTGAAACATTCCGGTTTGAAAACTGGACCGTCTGCTTGTGTTTTTACTTCGCATTAAGAACCTCAACTTTGTGAACGACACCGTTGTCCAGCTTTCAATTATAAGTCGCTCTGTGTGTAGCAGGCCCGGTTCGAATCTTTCTTCTTTTTTTTAAAAAAATTTGTATAACGAACTTATATTTGTACTTCACACTCCTTATCATTGTCCTGTCTGCCCCGATAGCTGAGTGGTATTCAGCGTCTTGGTCAGAGGGTTAGCTACCCTCTGTAATAAAAAACTGAGTGAACGGATCAACAAAGAACCTGAACTGGGTGTTGTTTTGTCTTCATCATCATTTCATCCCCATCCGGCGCGCAGGTCGCCCAGTATGGCGTCGAATGTAATAAGACCTGCACCAGGGCGGGCGTATGTGCCCCGTAAGAGGCCTTCCGGCCAATTTCCATTTCCATCATTGTCCTATTGTGAAAACTCCACTAATGTTAACTTGGCACCGTTTTAACTACTACTGGCTGTCTGGTGTCTGTCTTTCAGTGTTTTTATTTTCCATTAAGAACTTATGTTTGTGCGTCCAACTCTTTTATGTTGTTGTCGTGCTGTGGAAATTGAAATTATGTTAGTACGGCACTTTTAGCTACTTTTGGCTGTATGGTCTTTGCTGCCTAAAGCTAAAAATAAATAAAAACCTCTCCGTCAGTTTCAGTGCATTTGTGCACTCTCGGAAAAAACATGTTTTCCTTGTCTGTGCCTCTACAGTTCCCTAATGAGGGCAGCACCGTTCATGATCCCCTCACAGAGCTCACCACTCTTTAGCGGGTTTGTCCTTGGCTGCCACGGGGCCTCAGGCTTTACAGTATCTTTTCCCTTCTGTGGTGCATATCTATCCTCTTACTACTCTTTTTCCCCTCCCTTGGGGAACATGTCTGGGGTGTTATTGGGAATGTTCCGCATTGTCTGCCATTGATGTAAGAACAGTCTCACCACTGTTTTTGTTGCCTTTTCCTCTCTTTGTTTGCCTTCTCCTCTCGTTCCTCCACTTCGGTGTTTGAGATTCCTCTTTTTCTTCTTCCTCTATGTGCACTACTGAAAGCCGGCCCATACGTGTGACCCGTAACAGGTGACTGAGTAACGCGTAATTCCCAACACCAGGTCAACAGGCAGGGTTTGCACTTACCCCCTGGTACAGGCCAGGCCCAGGGAGGTTCTGAGCCGCTACTTTCCCAAATTGCCAATTGGTCCCTCTGTCAGGTGTTTAGGAGGTGTGACCTGAGGTGTGAACAATCACCTAAGTCAGGTGCACCCCCCTGTGTAGGGGACCCCCAGTTGCAAGGAGCGCTCCATTGGAGATGCTGGCAGTCATGGGCCATTTTCTCGCAATAAGCCAATTATCTTCACAATCAACATCTACGAAACGTAAACGGTATGAGGCTAACGATTCAAAGACCCTTCCAGCTGCAACACAGTTCCTCGTGGTCTCACGTACTGAAGATGGTCAGTCCTTTGCAATGGTAAAACCGTTTACTTTTCAGAAAGGTGTTGATGCAATTGCTGGCCCTGTGAAATCCTGCTCTCGTTTAAGGAATGGCACTTTGCTTTTGTATACTTCTGATTCTCAAGCACAACAACTACTTGTCACCTCACTTCTCCACAGCTATCCTGTTTGTGTCGAGGCCCAAACAACTCTGAATTCTTCCCGTGGTGTTATTTACACTAGGCTGTTCGACGGTCTGACTGAGGCCAAAATCCAATCTTACCTCTTCGATCAGTGTATCGTTGTCGTCCATCGGGTGATGAAAAAGGTCGATTCCTCCTTGGTGTGCACCGACTCTCTTCTCACCTCTGATTTCAACCACACTAGAACATCTTGTCGACACCCAGCCAAATTTGTATCCTGTGGTAGGGATGTGTATGAGGGCGATTGTCTGTTTCCTTCTCCCCGCTGTGTCAACTGCAATGGTGGCCATGCCACCTACTCTCGGGATTATCCCATGTATCTTCATGAGTTGGCTGTCGATCTGGATAAAGGAAAAAGTGCCCTATCCAGTCGTTCGCAAGTAATTGGCTAGTCGCAAATTCTACGTTCTCCCATTTGGTATCTATAGTTATGTTCTTGTTAGCTCTCGTTCCGTGAAGGACATGGCCACGCAGACGTGCGACCTCAAATTCAGCTCTGAGGTTGTGAAATCGCCCAGTGTCAAGGTAGCATCGCCATCCCCCACGTCCAGCTGTGCAACAAGCCATCAAACCCTCACTTCAAGGGGTGAAGCCACCAGCTACCCAACTGGTAGGCCAGAAAGGACGGAAGGAGTACTTCTCTAAAGACATCCTATGTCCTTCCAGCCAAACAACACCCAAGTCTTCCTCTGATAACCGGAAAAGTTTGAAGAAATACACCAAAGGCAAACAGTCGTCTCCTTCACTGACTCGAACATCCTCTTGGATGGTGATGCCACGTGATACCTTAGTCCGGCTAGTTTCTGTATCACTGGTGTGCACCACCAACAGTTTTTCTACATTGGGCTCCACAGACCGACAGCACAAGTGGGCCAATGCTTATGTGGATAATGGAGAAGGATGCTCCTGCTTCTGTACCCTGTAGCAGCGAGTCTTTGCAGTCTGTCTCTCGGCAGCTGCCGAGGTAACACCCCTTCATCTCTTCCTCATCATGACTCTCCTCCAATGGAACTTTTGCGGTCTTAGTTCCCACCTGAGTTTTCCCTCCATACCATTTATGTCCCTCGAGAGGTACCCTTCTGGCCGATCTTCTTAATCGACTCAACCTCTTCAGCCTTAACACTGGAGCACCCACATTCCTTTCCGACTCTACATACACCTATTCCAATTTGTACTTATCCTTCTGCACTACCCAGTTTGCCCATCATCTTGAGTGGTCCGTTCTTTCTGACACCTACTCTAGCGACCATTTCCCATGTGTTATCCGTTTGCTGACTCCTAACCCAGCTGCGTGCACACGCAAGTGTCAGCTTACTAAGGCTGACTGGTGGCTTTACTCCTCCCTGGCGACCTTCGAAGAACAAGATTTCCCCAGTTGTGATGACCAGGTGGAATAGCTCAAAAACATTATCCTTACTGCTGCAGGACGTTCCATTCCTTTACCACGCCGTGTCCCAATCCTTTGGCGAACTGAAGCATGCCACTACGCAATTCGCGCACGGAGACGTGCTCTCCGCGTTTTTAACCAACATCCCACGACAGCAAATTGCATTCATTATAAACAGAAGCGTGAAAAGTGTCGTCGCGGATTTCATTCACTAGTTCTTTTAACGGTTCCACCCCTTCCTCTGTCGTGTGGGCCAACTTCCAATGGCTCTCAAGGACCAAGATCCATTCGCCAATGTCCGGCCTGCCAATAGCAGACGATGTCATCGTGGACCCTATTGCTATCTCAAGCACCTTGGGCCGCCATTTTGCGGTAATTTCGAGCTCTTCCTACTATTACTCTGCCTCCGAAGGAGGCTAGGATGATAACCTTCTCTTCTTGGAATCGCGAGTGGTACAATGCCGCCTTTACTATGAGGGAGGTAGATCATGCTCTCAGTTCATCTCGATCGTCTGCCCCAGGGCCAGACGCTGTCCACATTCAGATGTCGCAGCACCTTTCTCTTGCGGGCAAGCACTTTCTGCTTAACATGTACAACTGTATCAGGGCAGAGGGCACATTTCCCGGACGGTGGCATGAAGCCGCCATCATACCCGTACTTAAGCCTAAGGACAAAGACCTTCCTTCTAGCTACTGCTCCATCTCTCTCACCAGCTGTGCAAGGGGATGGAATGTATGATTCATGCCCGGCTGGTATGATTGTTCGAGTCTCGAAATTTACTAATGACTGCACAGTGTGGATTTCGAACGTGCCGTTCTGCAGTTGATCATCTCTTTACTTTGTCCACCCATGTCATGAATGGTTTTCTGCGGAAGTCCCACACTCTGACCGTGTTTATCGATTTGGAGAAGGCCTACGACACCTGCTGGTGTCTGCTGGTGTCCTCTGTACACGTGGGGCTTCCGTGGCCGCCTGCCCTGTTTTCCTTAGGAATTTTTAGAAGGCCGAGTTTTCAAGGTACGTATGGGTTCTGTCTTGTCAGACACCTTTATCCAGGACAACGGTGTGCCTCAGGTTTCCGTCTTGAGCGTCCTCCTCTTTGCTATCACCATTAACCCTATAATGACCTGTCTCCCACTGGGCATCTCCGGCTACTTTTTTGCTGACGATTTTGCCATCTATTGCAGTTATCCACGGACCTGTCTCACTGAGCGGCGTCTTCAGCGATGACTTGATCGTCTGTACTCCTGAAGCGTTGACAATGGCATTCGTTTTCCCACTGACAAAACAGTCTGTATGGATTTCTGGCGGCGTAATTGGTTCCTCCTACCAACTTTACATCTTGGACCTGTTGTTCTTCCCTTTGTTGAAACTACGAAATTCCTGGGGCTCATGCTCTATAGGAAACTCCTCCCGAGTGTCTTACCTGGCAGCCTGCTGTACGCAGAGTCCTCTGTGTCTTCAGTGGTACTTCCTGTGGTACCAATCGAACCACCCTGCTCCGTTTGTACCGATCCCTTGTTTGTTTGAGACTAGACTATGCTTTGTTTATATGTCTACACGTCCATCCCTCTTATGCTGTCTCAACACTATCCACCATCGTGGCACCCATTTGCCCACTAGCGCCTTTTACACTAGCCGAGATGAGAGTCTGTATGCTGAAGCTGCTCGGCTACCACTGTCCTACGGCCGTGACTTTATCCTCAGCAGGTATGCATGCCGTTTGTCTGCCATGCGTGGCCACCTATCCTATGCCTCCTTCTTTGAGATTCCTTTGTTCTCCAGTATGGGGCGCGTCCCTCTTCTATGTTACCTCCTGGAGTTCGCTTTCGGCACTTGCTCCGGCAGCTTAACTTCACACTACCTGCGACTTTCCCGAAGGGTGTAAACCCTTCACCACCTCGGCTTCATGAAGTGGCCCATGTTAACCTTGACCTTCATTCACTTCCTAAGGATACTAATCCAGCCCCGCTCTATCGCCTTCAGTTTCACCACCTTTGCATGGAATTTCACGATAATGCATTTGTGTACACTAATGGCTCTCGGATTGACCGCGCTGTCGGGTGTGCCTTCGTCATTGGCGCCCACGTCTTTCGGTATGGGCTTCTGGCACACTGCTCAGTATTTACAGCCGAGCTCTCCGCCCTGCATCAGGCCACAAAGTACATCCGGCGACACAGAATTTTCAGTTTGCTTAGACTGTCTCAGCGCCCTTCAAAGTCTATGTGCGCTATACACCGCCCATCCCTTAGTGCAAAGGGTCCAGGAAAACTGTCACTTGCTCATTGTTGGGGGAGCCACTGTGATGTCTATGTGGGTTCCTGGACATGTTGGTCTGCCAGGAAATGAGGCAGCTGATGCTGCTGCCAAGGCTGCAGTGTTCGTACCTTGGCCCACTAGTTCCTACATTCCCTCCAATGATCTCTGTGTTGCAATCTGTCAGGAGGTGGTGTCTCTTTGGCATTGCCATTGGTCCTCCCTTCACGGGAATAGGCTCAGGTTTATTAAGCCTCTCGCAGAAGCTTGGACGACCCCCCACTGGGAGGAGGTCATTTAAACTATGTAGCGTATTGGGCACTGCCTTTTTAGCCATCGTCATTTGATATGTGGCGCTCCCCCACCACTTTGTACACGTTGCGCCCAAGTTTGAACTGCCCTCCGCTTCCTGACGGAATGCCCATTTTTTAACCGTTTACGTTCCCGCTTGGGTTTGCCGTCTGAGTTATAGGCGTTTTAGCAAATGACGCGCGGACTGTCGACTGCGTTTTAGTTTTGATCCGTCAAAGCAATACGGCGAAGGCCATTTAATTTTTAGTTTTGGACCTCCGTTTCTGTACGGTGTCTTTTGTAGCCCTTTCTCCACGTCCCTGTTTATAGATGTCTTCCCTTATGTCAATTGGGATTGATATATAGTCGTTTTTAAACTCCTCTCTGCCTTCGTGTTCTGTAGTTTTGACTTGGGCGCGTATGACTCTAGTTGTTTTAGCGCCCTAAAAGAAAACAAAGTAAAACAAATCTTCCATGATGAGGCAAAGCTTCTTATCTCGCGTATTTACTTTTGGTTTGTATATCTCAGATTTCATCCGACGCCATAAACAAAATATAAGAATGTAACGTTCGGCGATCTTGGTGGGGCTTGTTAATTGATCTACCACGACTAATCCAGCGATTAGGGTTAATGCAGTTTGGCTCCTTCCACACGTCTGATAAACTGTGTGTGGGGGAGGGGAGGGGTGAGGGGGTGAGGGTTGGAGAAGTCCAGTGCAGTCCACGTGGCCAAAGGAACGACCTCAAGGTTTTTAACAAACGGATTTTCCAAAAAAAAAAAAAAAAAATCAAGTCATTCTGTCGCTCTTTCAAAATGACTGTATCTATCAACATGTTAGGTAGGAAAAACACAAACGTGCGCTACATAGCCCAAACACAAACGTTAGTTAAATGTGTTAGATCTCGGAAACCATTCGGAATTGTGCATAGGTCCACATGAAGTTTTTTGATTCAATGAGCGTTCCCGTCATATCCGTCAATATTGCCCATTTCTCATGTGATATCCTGTATTTTTACACATCGATATCAATCTACAAACTTTCCAGATAACTTTCGGAATGTACACCGTGAGAAATAAGAGTCTCCAAAATGGCAAGATATTCTGAAAACATTTTTTGAAGGCCACTGACAAGAGCTGTTTCATATTTTTCCAGTGCATCACACACAACTCTTGAATTGAAGACAGTCACGGAAGAACGGGCTAACCCTCAAATGTAAAAACTTACAGATAAGTGTTGTCATCTGTTGCTGGGTGCGGGAACTATCAAAACTGACATTTGTCTTACCCCTAAATACCCTAAAGTGATACTTAGGGGTGGGACCAATGTCAGTTTTGATAGTTCCCGCACCCAGCAACAGATGGCAACACTTCTCTCTAAGTTTTTACATTTGAGGGTAGGCCTGTTTTTCCACGCATGTCTTCAGTTGTGTGTTATTGTAACTGTCGGTTTCGATTTACACCATTATCACGATATGTGTTTACATTAAAATAAAGCATGAAACCGGTGGAAATGCATGTAAGTCCAATCAAACTCTCCAGATTCAGTCTCCAGATCGCTTTGCTGTATTTCCGTATGACCAGTTTCGGGCCAGCTGCCCATCTTCAGGACGACGTGTCGACGTGTTGCTCTGTAACTGTAAAATATTATCTGAAGATAGGCTGCTGGCCCGACACCGGTCATATGGAAATACAGGAAAGCGACCTGGAGACTGAAGTTGGTCAATTTTACGTAAGTAACAATCGCGGACGCTGTCAGAAATAAACATGTTTTGATAAAGTCCAATCAATTATGCACAGGTTTATAAATGAATACCTACAAATGATCAAATATTGATGACGTGTCACAGCATATCATATCAGTATGGCAACCCGTATGATTACTGTATCTTCTGAAGTGGGAAACATGTACAGAACTAAACAGATATCCTTGCACAAGACGTGGTGTGTCCAGTTCGAAGCCACAGCTATAACTGATCTGATCTGACTCAACACTGCCGACCGGTGTGGCCGAGCGGTTCTAGGCGCTTCAGTCCGGAGCCGCTCTGCTGCTACGGTCGCAGGTTTGAATCCTGCCTCGGGCGTGGATGTGTGTGATGTCCTTAGGTTCGTTAGGTTTAAGTAGTTCTAAGTCTAGGGGACTGATGACCTCAGATGTTAAGTCCCATAGTGCTCAGAGCCATCTGAATCATTTGATTCATCACCTCTTGTGCAAGGATACCGTTTTGTTCTGTACATGATCAGCAGTGGTTCACATGGGGCAGTAGTTGTATGGCTTGCGATATTCGTATGATATGCAATGACATAGGTTAGTATTTGATCTTTTGTAAGTATTAATTTATACCAAACGTCAGTCAGGCATGGTTTATGTCAGGCACCACAAGCAACTGGGCTTGTACATTTCAGTCAACCCTAAGGATATGTTACACAAGAACTGGATGAACAACATGCAGTCCTCTTGGATAACATTATGAGAGCACCGACTGAGACATTTTGACCGATTGCAAACGGCCCATATTAAAAGCTATGCTTTACCTAAGTTCAACCTCGTCGCATCAATACATCTAGATCTACATACATATTCTGAAAGCCACCGTACGGCGCATGGCGAAGAGTAACCTCCATCACTACTAGTCACTTCCATTCCTGTTCCACTTGATAATAAAATGAGGGAAAACGACTGTCCATTTGCCTTCGTATGAGCTCTAATTTCTCGTATCTTGTCTCCGTGGTCCGTACGCGAAATGTATATTGGTGGCAGAAGAACAGTTCTACAGCCAGCTTCAAACGCTGGCTCTCTAAATTTTCTCAATAGTGATCCTCAAATGTCGAATTTCTTCCAGGGAAACCCATTTGAGATCCCGAAGCTGCCTGCTGTTCGAGCCTACCGGTAACAAATCTAACAGCACACCTCTGAACTGCTTCGATATCTTTAATCCAACGTAGTGCGGATCCCAAACACTTGAGCAGTACTCAAGAATAGGCCGCACTAGCGTCGTATACGCGATCTTCCTAACAGATGAAGCACACTTACCCAAAATTCTCCCAATAGATTGAAGTCGACCATTCACCTTCCCTACCACAGTTCTCAATTGCTCATTCCATTTTATATCGCTCTGCAACGTTGCGCCCAGATATTTGAATGATGGAACTGTATCAAGCAATATCCAAACATTATGGGTTTGTTTTTCCTACTCGTCCGCATTAACTTACATTTTTCTACGCTTAAATCTAGCTTCCATTCATCACACCATGTAGAAATTTGGTCCAAGTCACTCACCATCACAGTGAACACAGCGAAACAAATTCTGACAGACGCTGCTTCGGCAGCCTAGTCGTCTAACATCTTCAATGTGTCCTTTTTAGTCACAGTCACATCCATTTCGGAAAGCGGTTTGGATTTGCGCAACCTTCTAATCCATTTAATATTAATTTTGCCTGATCTGTTTCCAGTCTTGTTGGCTACTAGAAATTCTGCCAAAAAAACAAATGGCTCTAAGCACTGAGGTCATCAGTCCCCTAGAACTCAGAACTACTTAAACCTAACTAACCTAAGGACATCATACACATCCATGCCCGAGGTAGGATTCGAACCTGCGACCGTAGCGGCTCTAGGGGAGTCAATATGTCGCCGCCAGTGTCCATGCCCGTAACAGTACACCTGCCACGTTATATTCATGTGTATTTCATTATGGAAAGTTACATGTGGAGGATTCGCTCCATCGTTCGACAACTTTTTTTATTCCAACAAGCATTTCACCATCCACCAATACACACACTTTACAGGAGTGATCCATCGATAGTCTGGAGCAAAATTTGACGAAATGTTTATCAAAAATTCCTACCGTCAGATGTCAGGTCCATTTGGTTGGATGTAATCTGTGGAATGGTTCCAACTAAAGTGAACTTGGACGCATCAAATCTTCTTTACAGAAAGTGTCGGTTACGGTATATGCCCGTACACGTATTCATTTATTCAAACCGAAATGCAGTTTGGTCGTGGACGATGAAGAAATTGACTTTATTTGCCAGAATGAGCCCTATCACCATATGGTTCAAATGGCTCTGAGCTCTATGGAACTTAACATCTGAGGTCATCAGTCCCCTAGAACTTAGAACTACCTAAACCTAACTAACCTAAGGACATCACACACATCCATGTCCGATGCAGGATTCGAACCTGCGACAGTAGCAGTCGCGCGGTTCCGGATTGTAGCGCCTAGAACCGCTCGGCCACCGCGCCCGGCGAGCCCTATCACTATCGAAGTATTTTTCCAACCGGACTGGCACTTGTTTTCAGGTACAAAACATCGGTTGTCCACTTGGTACGGGGCTCATTTCACTAGCTGTTGCATTACCACAGCTACTCCGGAAATGTTGGACTACAAATCTTGTGTGCAACATGGAAAGTCCCCTCGCATATCTGAACTTCCATACAATTTTCTCAAATCCATCACGTTGCATTCTATGCAGACCAACGACCGTAACGGTAATATAGCTCTTAGTTTATAAATTTCTGTAACATTTCACTACCGACATCGCATTCTAGATGTAGCATTTATTTTTACGAGATGTCTTTTAACTAAAATTTTAACGGGAACAGTAACTCTTGCGCATACCACTTACACATATCATGGACTGGTCGACCTTCGTTGGACGCTTTCCCCACAGATAGCCACTTTGGCCCTAGTAAGACGAGCAGGTAGCCATGGTTACTAGAGTCGCGTCCTTGTTATCATCTTTGCTTTGATCGATAACAGTACATGATAGGGGGCCACACTATTTACGTCGCAGTAATTACCTTTTTACACTTTATTTTATAAGCTATAAGATTTTAACTTATTTTATAAGTTCTATAGATGGTAATAATGATTTAATAGTAACTACCACGTTAGTTTCTTAAGCGGCAAAAATGCAACTTACGTCATTGGCTATGCATGACGTTATGCCGGAGACGGTGGACGGGGCTTCAAGTATTTAATTAGCAGCTGGCGTCTTTCACGTTGCAGTACACCACCAGCTACAAACAAGAAGGTTGCCTTGCGCCACCGCCTCCGGCAGACACCTATGGTATATCAGCGTCATTTACTGTTTTGTCTATATACGATTTCGTCCTCTATATGTTTATAAGGATTCTTGTTCATTTTAGGTCTGAAGATGATCTTATATAAGATCGAAACCGGTCACCACATTAAAAAATTTATGCGATCAAGACTGCTTCCAGTTCATTTATAATATTTGTAGATCGCTGTCTCCTATAATAAGAACTATGTTCTTTAAAATGTTAAACAATTTTCTCGGTTGAATCGCATCTCTGTAGAAAGCGGTAAGGGTAACGTGCAGTATACTGGTCAGACCTTCATAACGGGATCTGCGCTGGTTAGGATGACCCATTCTTGGATTACAAATAGTGAATCGGCGCGTAGTGTTTCCTCTTACCTATACTCTGTGAAGCTCTCATTGTTGATGCCCCAAAAGCAGATCTGGTAGCCCACTGGATTCTTCGGAAAGTGCAGGCGGGCGACCTGTGATTCTAATTAATGGCGTGGGTAGCTAGTTAATATAAAATAAATACTAGTATGCTATTATGATGCGTTTATTTGCCAACGCCGTAATTTTGTAGCAGTTTAGTGGCGTGAAACGACTCCTTTTGCAAGGTGAATAAGTTCTGAGAACACGATACAGGCGAGATTTATATATGAACAGTATCTGCATACATTCTATCACCGACTCTCACATATACGTCCCATCGCCAACTGGCGAGCTTGGTTCAAAAATGGCTCTGAGCACTACGGGACTTAACATCTGAGGTCATCAGTCCCCTAGAACTTAGAACTACTTAAACCTAACTAACCTAAGGACATTACGCACATCCATGCCCGAGGCAGGATTCGAACCTACGACCGTAGCAGCAGCGCGGATCCAGACTGAAGCCTCTAGAACCGCTCGCTCACCGCGGCCGGCATTACGTATTGTCATTTTGTCATTCGAAGATAGTGAGTGGAGCCGTGGACCCTGGAAAATGGAGTGCCAAGAGGAGAAACCGGGACATTTCCGCCATATTCTTCTTTTTGAGTTCAATACAGGGGTGACAGCAGCGGAAGCAGCCAGAAACCTATGCACCGTGCACGGGGATGTCATTGGACAGAGCACGGCATGAAAATGGTTCTATCGTTTTGAGGAGAATCGTTTTGACATTAGTGACTCTCTACCTTCAGGCAAACATCGTTTAAATGCATTAATCCACAGTGATCCACGTCACTGTACTCAAGAAATGGCAAATGTGATGAACAGTGATCATTACATTATCGTGCAACCTTTTTCATGCAGTGGGGAAGGTTCAAAAATAGGGTGCATTGGTACTAACTAGGCTCTAAGCCAAAATCACAAAAATCGGGGGTGACCACATGTGCATCTGTGTTTGCTCGTCATTAATTGGGTCTTGAACGACACCGACCATTCCTATGCTATATCGTTACTATTGACGAGAAATGGTGTATTTATGCTACCATAAGAAAAAGAAAGGAATGGTTGAGGCCAAACAAAGTTCTGCACACATCCCCAAAAGATAATGCTATGCATCTGATGAAACGGCGATGGTATGTTGTACTACGAATTGCTTCCCCGAAGCTTAACCACCACTGTTGACATTAATTGTCATCAACTGAAATGTCTTCCAGACGCATTCCAAAAACAATGATCAGGAAGACTGCGTGAAGTGATGCGACTCCCACGATAACGCCCGCCCACATTCTGCTAGACTAGAATCTTCATCTGGTGTCCGCCTTACATGTGATTACTTTTGTCATAGTTCCACTTCAAATCGCTCCGGACGCATACTACTAGATATTCCAGTGATTGTTGTGCCTTTTCGTAATCACACAATAACTAGAATTTCCAGTTACACTACTGCCCATTAAAATTGCTACACCAACAAAAATGCAGATCATAAACGGGTATTCATTGGACAAATATATTATACTAGAACTGACATGTGATAACGTTTTCACGCAATTTGGGTGCATAGATCCTGAGAAATCAGTATCTAGAACAACCACCTCTGGCCGTATTAACGGCCCTGATACTCCTGGGCATTGAGTCAAATAGAGCTTGGATGGCGTGAACAGGTACAGCT
The DNA here is from genome assembly GCF_023897955.1 of Schistocerca gregaria. Lineage (NCBI taxonomy): Eukaryota > Metazoa > Arthropoda > Insecta > Orthoptera > Acrididae > Schistocerca > Schistocerca gregaria. Next base: position 221,276,311 of record NC_064925.1, on the reverse strand, counting down.
GCCCATGCAGCTTCAACACGATACAACAGTTCATCAAGAGTAGTGACTGGCGTATTGTGACGAACCAGTTGCTCGGCCACAATTGACCAGACGTTGTCAGCTGGTGAGAGATCGGAGAATGTGCTGGCCAGGGCAGCAGTCGAACATGTTCTGTATCCAGAAAGGCCCATACAGGACCTGCAACATGCGGGCGTGCATTATCCTACTGAATTGTAGGGTTTCGCAGGGATTAAAATCAAATGGCTCTGAGCACTATGGGACTTAACTGCTGTGGTCTTCAGTCCCCTAGAATTAAACTACTTAAACCTAACTAACCTAAGGACATCACACACATCCATGCCCGAAGCAGGATTCGAACCTGCGACAGTAGCGGTCACGCGGTTCCAGACTGTAGCGCCTAGAACCGCACAGCCACTAAGGCCGACTCGCAGGGATCAAATGAAGGGTAGAGCCACGGGTCGTAACACATCTGAAATGTAACGTCCTCTGTTCAAAGGGCCGTCAATGCAAATAAGAGGTGACCGAGACGTGTAACCAATGGCACCCCATCCATCACGCCGGGTGATACGCCAGTATGGGGCTGACGAATACACGCTTCCAACGTGCGTTCACCATTATGTCACCAAACACGGATGCGACCATCATGATGCTGTAAACAGAACCTGGATTCATCAGAGAAAATGAAGTTTTCCCATTCGTGCACACAGGTTGTTCGTTGAGTACACCATCGCAGCCGCTCCTGTCTGTGATGCAGCGTCAAGGGTAACCGCAATCATAGTCTCCGAGCTGATAGTCCATGCTGTTGCAAACGTCGTCGAACTGTTCGTGCAGATGGTTGTTGTCTTGCAAACGTCCCCATCTGTTGACTCAGGGACCGAGACGTGGCTGTACGATCCGTTACAGCCATGCAGATAAGATGCCTGTCATCTCGACTGCTAGTGATACGAGGCCGTTGGGATCAAGCACGGCGTTCCGTATTACCCTCCTGAACCCACCGATTCCATATTCTGCTAACAGTCATTGGATCTCGACCAACGCGAGCTGCAATGTCGCGGTACGATAAACAGCAATCACGATACGCTACAATTCGACCTTTATCAAAGTGGGAAACGTGATGGTACGCATTTCTCCTCCTTACAACAACGTTTCACCAGGCAACGCCGGTCAACTGCTGTTTGTGTGTGAGAAATCGGTTATAAACTTTCTTCATGTCAGCACGTTGTAGGTATCGCCACCGGCGCCAACCTTGTATGAATGCTCTGAAAATCTAATTATTTACATATCACAGCATCTTCTGCCTGTCGGTTTATTTTCGTGTCTGTAGCACGTCATCTTCGTGGTGTAGCAATTATAATGGCCAGTAGTGTATACGAGACATAATCGAGAAGTGAGTTCGTGCACACAGTGCTGTGCCGGCAATACTTTCGTAATTATGGACGGCTGCAGAGTCCATGCCACGTCGAGTTGCTGCAGTACGGCGGGCAAAAGGATGTTAGGAGGTATCTCAGGACATTTGTCACCTCAGCGTATAATAAACTCTCTTCCCCACCCCCCCCCCCCCCCCCAATCTCCCAGATGAAAATCAGACCTTACCGATATCTTGCGTGACTCGACCAGATAGACAGCCCTCTAGTAGGTGGAACCACAGTGGAGAAGTTTGTATGGAGAGGCCGTCCGTTCCGACAGCTGAGTGGTGCCGGCACGGTAGCTCAGCGTGCTCGGTCAGAGGGCCAGCTGCCCTCTGTAATAAAAAAAGAAAAACCTCAGTTAATGGATCAACAACGAACTGTAACGGGTGTCTTTCGACGTCCGCCTAGAGCAGATAAAACGTACAAAATGAGATTAAAAAAAAAAGTGGTCAGCGTGACGGATTTCCGTACGCCGGGCCTGGGTTCGATTCCTGACTGGGTCGGGAATTTTCTCCGCTCAAGGACTGGGTGTTGTGTTGCTTCATCATCATTTCATCCCCATCTGTCGCGCAGGTCGCCCAATGTGGCGTCGAATGTAATAAGACCTGCACCAAGGCGGCCGGACCTGCCCCGCAAGGGGCCTCCCGGCCAATGACGCCAAACGCTCATTACCATTTTTTTATGGAGGCCAGACAGGCCTGTGGTTTCTCAAGAGGAGCAGTTGTCTCTTCAGTAGTTCCTGGGGCAACAGTTTGGATAACTCACTGATTTGGCCTTTTAACGCTTAGCCAACATGGCGTGGCTATGTTGGTACTACATATGACAGAAATCGAGGCGAAGCTACAACCGTTATTTCTTCCCTAGGGCATGCAACTCTACTGTATCGCTTAATGATATTTGCACCCTTCCGGTTAAAATATTGCACAGGCAATATAGTCCCCAATTCGGATCTCCAGGCAGGGTCAACTTGGGGGAGGGAATATCGTCATCACAAAAAACGAAATAAGCGTTATATGGGTTGAAGTAGGTAGGGAAACGGATAGGTTATGGTTAGATATAGTGGGAATTTGTGAAGTATCATTGCAGGAAGAACAGGACGTCTGAGCAGGTAAGTACAGAGTTACAGATACAAAATCAAATATTGGGAAATCAAAATTGGGTCTAATAATGAACAAGAAAGTAAAAATGCTGGTAAGCTACTATGAACAACGTAGTGAACGTCATGTCGTAGCTAAGACAGATAAGAAGCCAAGATCCGTGACAAAAGTTTGTCTTCATTTACGTAGATACTCCGCAAGCCTTCACACGATGCGTGCTGATGGACCTTGTGCCACTCCTGCTCATTCCCTATTTTACTCGGGAGGGAAAAACGGTTGTCTACATTATTCCGTACGAATCCTTATTTTCCTTATCTTCGCGTCCCTTATACGAGATGAATGTTGATGACACTAGGATCGCTCTACAATCTGTCGCAGTTGCCGATTTTGTTGTCAACAGCGTTTGGCGCAATTTACATCTCGCCTCCAGGAATTCCCATTTAAGTTCACAGAACATTTACGTTAGGCTTGTGTGTTGATCGAACAAACCGACAATAAATCTAGCAGCACGCCTTTGAATTGCTTCGATGTCTTCCTTTAATCCGATCTGGTAGGGATCCCAATCATTCGAGAAGTACTCAAGAACGCGTCACAAAACTGTGCTGTCTCCTTACACATGAGCTACACTTTCCTAGAATTCTCTCTGTAAACCAAAGTCGACCATTCGCCTTCCCTACCACCCTCCTTACATGTTAGTTCCATTTATAACACTTTTCAACGTCACACTTACACGTTTAACAGGCATAACTCTGTCAAGCAACACACCACCAGTACTGTATTCTAAGATTGCAGCATGGTTTTTCTGTTCATCTGCACTGGCTTTAATTTTTCTGCATTTACAGCAATTCATCATACCGAATACACATTTTGTTTAAGTCACCCTGTATCCTACTACAGTGACTAAAAGACGTCACTTTAAAGTACACTAGAGCATCATCAGCCAACGATCGCAAATTGTTGCTCTCTCTGTTCGTCATATTGTTGATGTATATACAGAACAAGAGTGATCCTATTACACTTTCCCGGGGAACTCCTGACGATACTTTTGTCTTCGATGAACACAGCCGTCCAAGAATAGTTCACTGAGTTATATTACTTAAAAAGTGTTCGAGGCATTCACATACTTGATAACCTTTTCCGTATGCTCTGTCTAAAGCGTTACACTGTATTAAACGTTTTCCAGACATCTACACTACTGGCCATTAAAATTGCTACACCAAGAAGATGAAGTGCTATAGACGCGAAATTTATCCGACCGGAAGAAAATGCTGTGGTATGCAAATGATTAGCTTTCAGAGCATTCACACAAGGATGGCGCTGGTGGAGATACCTACAACGTGCTGACATGAGGAAAGTTTCCAACCAATTTCTCATACACCAACACTAGTTGACCGGCGTTGCCTGGTGAAACGTTGTTGTGAAGCCTTGTGTAAGGAGGAGAATTGCGTATTGTAGCCTATCGCGATTGCGGTTTATCGTATCGCGACATTGCTACTCACGTTGGCGAGATCCAATGACTGTTAGCAGAATATGGAATCGGTGGGTTCAGGAGGGTAATACAGAACGCCGTGCTCGATCCCAATGGCCTCTTATCACTGGCAGTCGAGATGACAGGCATCTTATCTGCATGGCTGTAACGGATCGTGCAGCCACCTCTCGATCCTTGAGTCAACAGATGGGGACGTGTGCAAGACAACAACCATCTGCACGAACAGTTCGACGACGTTTGCAGCAGCATGGACTATCAGCTCGAGGACCATGGCTGCGGTTACCCTTGAGGCTGCATCACACACAGGAGCGCCTGCGATGGTGTACTCAACGACGAACTCGGGTGCACGAATGGAAAACGTCATTTTTTCGGATCAATCCAGGTTCTGTTTACAGCATAATGATGGTCGCATCCGTGTTTGGTGACATCGTGGTGAGCGCAAATTGGAAGCGTGTATTCGTCATCGCCATACGGCGTATAACCCGGCGTGCCATTGGTTACAGGTCTCGGTCACCTCTTGTTCGCATTGACGGCACTTTGAACAGTGGACATTACATTTCATATGTGTTACGACCCGTGGCTCTACCCTTCATTCGATCCCTACGAAACCCTACATTTCAGCAGGGTAATGCACGACTGCATGTTGCAGGTCATGTACGGGCTTTTCTGGATACAGAACATGTTCGACTGCTGCCCTGGCCAGCACATTCTCCAGATCTCTCACCAATTGAAAACGTCTGGTCAATGGTGGACGAGCAACTGACTCGTCACAATACGCCACTCACTACTCTTGATGAACTGTGGTATCGTGTTGAAGCTGCATGGGCAGCTGTACCTGTACACGCCATCCAAGCTCTGTTTGACTCAATGCCCAGGCTTATCAAGGCCGCTATTACGGCCAGAAGTGGTTATTCTGGGTACTGATAGGATCTATGCACCCAAATTGCGTGAAAATGTAATCACATGTCAGTTCTAGTATAATATATTTGTCCAATGAATACCCCTTTATGATCTGCATTTCTTCTTGGTGTAGCAATTTTAATGGCCAGTAGTGTAGATGAATGAAATTTTCCTGTTGCCCTTCCTCCGTGGTTGCTGGGTATAGTGTGAGAAAGGGCAAGTTGGGTTTCGCATGCGCGATGACTTCTAAATCCAGATTGATTTATGCATATAAGTTTTTCTCGTTGAAGGAAGTTTATTATATTCGAAAATAGAGTATGCTCAAGAATTGTGCGGCAGATCGATGTTGAGGATACTGGTCAGCAATTTTACTGGTCCGTACTTTTCCCTTTATGTATATGGGAGTCACGTGAACTTTTTTCCAGTCGGTTGGGACTTTCCGCTTGGCGAGAGATTCACGATAAATTCTAGCTGAGCTTGGCTGACAATATCGAGGAGTATTCTATGCAAAACCGAATTGGGATTCCATCTGGATCTTGCGGCTTCTTTGTTTTTTACTCTTTCAGCTGCTTTTCAATGCCACGGATGCCAGTTCGATGTCCCCCATACGGGATTTTCTGCTGCGGTCAGACGATGTTGTGTCTGTTTTATCTTCCTGTGTGAATGATTTAGTAAACGCGAGATCTAAATTTATGTGGTTTATCGGGTAATTAACGGAGCTCTATTAGTACTCGTGTGGATGACCTCACAGTTTTCCTTATTTAGAGTCAACTGCCACTTTTCGCACTTTATGGATATCTCGTTTAAATAATTTTGCTAATGGATTTGATCTCCTGATGACTTTAGTAGATTGTAAACGAGTGTATCATCTGCAATGTAAGATGCCTGTTCATACTGTGTCCTAAGCCGTTTATACAGATTAGCAACAGCAGAGGGCTTGGGGAACTTCCTTGGGGAACACCAGGTATCACTTTTGCTTTACTCGACGAATAAACTCAGGGTGACTGCTCAAAAAGTGCATCTGTAGGCTCATCAAACAGCCTAACTTCTCGAATGTTGGCTACGGGGAAAGTGTTATATGTGTTAAAGTTTTAAACATGGCTGCGTTGTCAGCAGTCGTTACAACGTAAAATTAAAGCAATAACAGCCCTCGGTTGCATCATCCGATGCTACCGCAGCTCATGTGTGAGCATCCCATAGTAGCTTGCCTTCTGTTCTCCATTTTAAAATTCTATGACTAAAGCTTTATCGCTTGATATTTTTCTTATACGTGGCATGCCAGTTTAAATGTTTTATTTCTGATGAAGGCACTCTTAAAAGTTCCCGAAACCTGGGTCAAAAAGACTTGATTTTGCGACCGAGGGCTGTTATTGCTTTAAATTTTTAAAAATAATATGCGTTCTTTTTGTTCCATGAGAATGTAGTAACAACCTCCTTGAATGATACCCAAGCTGTGTTATTTTTCTCAATTTTGGTTTAAAATTGAAATGGAATATCATTTATCGAATGTCATGTCCAATGAATACGCCTTGTTCCAATTTTGCCCGTGACAGATAAGAGCTTCTTGCAGAGTCGCTTGAAACATCTTTCGGTAAAGCTTTCATAAATAGTTTCATAACGCACAAATTCATATTTGGAGGTTGTAAAGAAGTTTCTTCGGCTGCACGAGATTCTTGCACAAAACTGCCTTCTCAGCAGGATTCAAGGATTTCTTGCAGGCCAATTTATTCTGGATCACAGTTCATCCTTTACCCTAATATACCATTGACAAAAGGAGGATATTCAGTAGTAAAAGCCACTGGCTTACGACGACGCACGCATGATACTTTTAGACCGTCCCATGTATTCCTGATATGAGAGCAATGGTTTATTTCATATAAAACTATAACAAGATCGTATCACGATGTTTTCCGTCGTTCCTTACTTAATTCCATATTTTTGGAGATGTGGTCCATCTATGCAACTAAATGAAAGGCTGTTTGCTTTGTGCCGTATACGTTTTGCTTCTTTTTGCTTATGAAGGATCGTGGTTGGTAATGCAAGCTTGTTTTATGTCTATAACAAGTTTGTTTTATGTCAATAACATCTCAGAAATGATGTTATAATTTTTGTTGTGATTCTCTTATTGTTAATTAGGAAAGAAACGTCTTTTTGGAGCACAATTTCCGTATGATGAAATTAGCATTTGGATCTACTTTAGGTTTCATGATCTCATTATTCCATGTGAGTCGTCCTGGAATTGTACTTAGTCGACCTGCATACATCAATATGTCCGATTTTCGGTGGTTATGAACACGTTTTAATCGAACACTTGGCCACTTTGTGTTGGTTGTGCGTTTTTACTGCATATAATGTTCCTAGCTGTCGCTGTGTGTTTGTTGTTGATATTTTGTTTGTGTTGTGACGTCTGTGTGTAGTTCGACATCTGTTTTTTTATGTATGTGAGCGTATTATTGTGCACACACAATTGGGCCTTCTCTGGGAAAAAGGGGGGCGGGGATTCTAGTGGGTGGAATCGAAAATAATAGATTTTTTTGTAAGAGTGTTTGTGATGGAAAATTAAGTAATTATTTAGTCTGGTTATGTTCTACATCTGTATTTCTTGTTGTTTCAGTGGTTAACATGGTACGTGAGTTGTTACTTATGTTGATTTGGTCACTTTTGCTTTCTTATTCACTCATAGGACTCTTTATATGTGAAAGGATTTCCTGTAATTTTTGGAGCCTTATGATGTAACTGTTAATTTTATCATTTTTATGGCCTGTTCCACGTCAGAAGGTTCACACCTATGCTTCGTTAGGTGTTCAGTAAATGAAGAACGCTTGGAAAAATGTGAGATGACATAGATCGACAACCGTTTTCTGTCATACATACGAACGAAACAAAAGAGAAAGACATGAACATCGAAACACAATACAATTTCCAAAGAAAAAATGAATCGAAAACTTCATATACTGTACTTACGAAAAATTTTTACAGTGGCAACATCACGTAGCATTCATTTCTATAGATATAAATAAATAACATGGTGCAGTCAAAAAATGTAAGGAACATTTAACATAGGTTCTCAGTACTACAGCAATGGCTCAACCAACAAGTGAAATACTGGCAATTCACCACACAAGTACGATACAACAGGTCGCAAACCTAAGCCAATGGACATAGAGCCAAAGACATTGCAAGTACAAAGTCAGATGCAATATAATGCTGCAACTTACGAAGTATAAAACAGTTAAATTTAACTATGATGAACACAGGGATGTTATACATAAATTTTTCTTCCATTCACACATACAACAATCGATATCAAAGGTCTTCATACAACTAAGCGACATAAAAACATCACCTACTTGAAATTAATTACATTCAAATGCGTCAGGAGTCTAATGAAGAGAACAAAACTTCCATCTCAAGCCATAAAATAATTACATATAGATACCTGCATTGAAAATATATGAGTAAGTTTATATAAATTCTTGAAGTAAAGTATGACATATCAATACCAATCAAAAATGTGAATAAAGCTTGTGTATCAGGTCTCTCTTGTGCCTACACTATGCCCAATACGTCGTATTCAACTGTACATCAAAAGTATTCGCCAGATCTAATCGATTACCAGACGATAGAACCCAAAAACCAGTTAAGATAAACATAATGTCACGAAACCTTCAAATTGATAATCGTATTAACCAAGAGTAGGAAGGGAGGGTGGGGTTGAATATAGGCACATGTACTAGATATAATACTAAATTAGTTGTATATATACATGTATCAAGGTCAGCTCCATGAAAAGCTAATGAGCACTTGAACCAACATAGTAAGGGCCAAAAGTTAATTTAAAGGGTAATAAATTGAAGACCTCTCAAACTGTGAATCCAACACTTGTACAGAGTGAAAAATATAAAATATGAAGCTTTATGTATGTAGGAATCACCCTTATGTACCTACACATAATAGTCAGTCTATATGGAAAATATAATTAAAATTATTAAACAGGAAACAGAGATCAACTTATCAAATCCATATACATAACTGAAACTATAGATCAAGTCCGCCAAAAGATTTACATAACATCACATTGTGATTGTTTCAAACACAAAACCAAATTTTACACTGTACAATAAAAGCTAACATATAATGAGAACGTTATGTTACAAGAGGAGGAAAATGGAACATTTAAGCACCTTCACATAAGAATAAAGAATATATTGAAATAGTATAATAACCTTCCATAGAATAATGTGAGCAGAAGGTCCATCAGTATCAGTGTAGGAGGACATGTCAGTAGTATGTATCAACCATGTGTCTCACCACACACAAGAGCATGCTCAGCTAAAAAGCTTACTGAAGTGAAAGTAAGAATTATAAAGGACTTGAAGGTGGAGTGTGGAGGTGGGAAAGTGAGTACTGTAATAGCGAAAAATAAAATTTATGAGCTGGCACAAGGCAAAAATGTTTAATATGTATAGCATAATCTAAGGAATCATGAGAAAACTATAAGACATAAACTGAAAAGTAATTCGTTCATTTATCTTTAATATTAGCGAATGACTATCCAATATTAAACTTATAGCCTTAATTATGACAGTTTATATAGGATGGGGCCCCTCCACGCCCGCACCAACGTGGTGACCAAACCAAAAGTTCTACTGTCACCTCCGTAAGCATGTTAGTTTTGAATCAGGCGTCACAGGATGCAGGCTGTGATGTTGTCCATGCGTCTGGGTAAGATTACTCATTTACATGGTCCATCAGGAGATAGAAGTGGTCGAAAGCGATCGAAGGGTAGCGGTTGTAAGGGCAGAGGGAAAAACGTGCCAAGGCCAGCGCCAAGGGAAAAAAAAACCTTTGCGACAGTAGGACGGGTAGTAAGGGCAGTAGCGGCTTGCTAGCTGCGATAGAGCATGCAAGGTGAGGTCAGGTTAGCGTGAGGTATCATGCATCGTTACCTATGTGCTGCGTGTCCGTTAGCTGGGTCAGTCCGAGTGCTGCGGCTGGGCTCGCTTGTAGCCTCCTGGGCCGGCCGCAGTGGCTTCCTCCCTGTAACATAAGAGTTCGGCGCGGCAACGCATGCGTTGCTGTTAGGCCCTCTGCTGCACCTTGTCGTCGGTGACTTGGTGCAGCTTCATCAGGCTGGTTCAGAACGACAGCGAGGCTACCGTTCAGCGTCCTCCTCTACTGCACGCCGCAGCCCTTTCGCAATGTAGCTTCAAAGAGCTCCGTTTGTTCGAAGAGCTGCGTCAGTTCAGCGTCGGAGGAAGTATTGCCGTTCGCTCGCGACTCGGCGATAAAGGCTGCCCTTTTGGCTTCTCGAACCCTTGCGGGACCCGCTCCCATAGCGGTCGGCGTTGCCACCGGTTCAGCTGGGGCGGCGGTTTTCTTCTTAGCACCTTTCACCTGCGGTGGTGCTGGGGCAACCGCTGGCTCAGGCGCGCGGACGTCCTTCTGCGAGGTCGCAGGAGTGTTCGCAGGTACTACTGCGCTGGGGCCTCGGGAATAGACTGTTCGCAGCTGCCTCAAGGCCTCTTCTTTCTCTGCAGCCACGGCGGCTGCGAAGGCAGCCCTCTCTGCCGCAATGACGGCTCTGAGGGCTGCAGTGGCCTCCTTCATGGCGGTGCCGAGTTCGAGGTCACGTATCTTCTCGGGAGCGCGGGCTGCGTCCTGGCCGCTCGTTTCCGAGCGGTCTTCCCTGCTCCTAGCAGGTGGAGCTGCTGTTGCGCCGTCCCTCTGCTGCGTCGGGCTGTTCTGCGCCCTACACCGTTTCCGACGTCGTCTGCGCTTCTTCCGATGTGTCGGTGCGGCCGCGGCCGCCTCGCCGCCCCCGGCACGGCTGCGGCTTGCGAAAGCCGCACAACCGCGCCAACTGGCGACGTGCGGGCCGCCACACCGGACACAGGTCGGCAGAACGTTGCTGCCGCGGTCGCAGGCGCGGCTGTCGTGCTCCCCTGAGCACTTGACGCACCGCCACGCGTTGCGGCAATACTTCGCGACATGGCCCTCGCCCTGGCACCTGAAGCACTGGGGCTGGGGGTCCGTGGCGGTCGGGAGAGCCTCTGACGTCACCGTGAAGCCCAGCAACTTCCGCAAGTCGAAGATGTCGCTCCCGCCGTCGACCGTATGCACGGTCACGGCATAGAGCGGCGCCCTCTTCTTGTTGGTCCGGTTGTGCAGCCTTGCGGTTGCATTACCAAACCCGGCTCGCAGCAGCCCTTCCCGGACCGCTGCCTCGTCACAGCACCAAGGTAGCCCCCTGAGGAGTGCCTCGGTCGTCTTCATCCTTCCTGCGGAAGGTGCCTTCTCACGCGCCGGCGGCGCGTCGACGATGTGGTCGGCCACTGCGACCTTGATCGCCCTGTGGTCGGCCACGTTTGCAGCTCGAACGCAGATCAGCGAGTCTGTATCGACAGATTCGTAGACCACTTCGTTCCGAGCGCAGTTCGTCATGGTGTCGAACAGCGCTGTCCACCCACCTTTACACTTGATGTATAAAGGGGGGACAGGCCGCGACTCGTCTTCTCGGGAGTTCCTTGCATGGTCGGCAGGCTCAGTGAGTTGCGCAACCGAAGGACCCTTCGTAACTGCAGGTTTCCTCTGCGCACCCTTGTTTCCCATGCTGTGAGGCGCGGAACACGACAATCTGCACGCGTTGGGAAAACAACGCACGACAATTTGCTCTGCGCGGCTCCCACAGCACAGAAACCTCTTCACGAGCTCTCAACGGCCGAGTTAGCGTAGCGCGCAACGGCAGCGATGCGCTCGCCTCGCTAGCTCAGGCCGCTCTAATTATGACAGTGTGAAATGAATGCCTGGTAAGCACCAATATACGAGGGTACATCAGTTGTTTGCTTCAATCAGGAATCTAGTCATAACTATATTAATTCATATAAAATACGAGGGATCTAGCTACAGCTAAACTCGTTTGTCTGATATACACCGTATGAGATAAAAACATCTATGTTATAGGTCTCACAGGTGGGGATTTACTGTAGCAGAACATTAATAAATATTATCTGTGGCTATAAAATTGTCATAATGAAGACTAAGTCTACTACTGGGTAGTCAGTATCTTATGTTAGAGATACACAAAGGAATTACTTTCCAGTTTGTGTTACTGTTTTCTTATGATTCCTAAGATTTAATTATGCGTAGCATACATTTTTCCATATGTTATCTTATACATTTTATTCTTTACAATTATAGTATTCCCTCTCCCATACCTCCCTCCTCCCCACCCCACAATCCACCCTCATACTCTTTATACTTACGTGTTATCCTCACTTCAGTAAGCTATGTCTTTGAGCATGCACTTCTGTATGGTCAGACACTTAGGTGATACATCCTTCTACTAATGTACATATGAACTTTCTGCACACATTATTATATATAAAAGAGTAAGACTCGTTTAATATATTTTTTATTCTTATTTGAAGGTACTTAATGCATAGTACTTTCCTGGCCTTGTCTCATAGCCTTCTCAATACACCTTGAATTTTACTGTACAATGCAGAATTTGGTTTTGTGCTTGAAGCAGTCACAACGTGATGGTACATGAATCCTGATTCTTTTGGCAGGTTATACCTATAGTTTTTGTTATGTAAATGGACTTGATATGTTTAATAATCTTAATTATTTTTACCATATGGGCTGACTATTGTGTGAAGGCATACAAGAGTGCATTACTGTATTTATACTTCTTCATCTCCCACATTTTTCACTCTGTGTTCATGCTGCTTCCAAAATTTGAGAGGCCTTCAATTTATTACCCTTTAAACTATTTTTTGGCAACTCCCACGTTTGCTAATATGTCTAATAGTGGCTGCTTACATGCAACCCCATCCCCCACCCCATCCCTGTGTTAATCTCATTATCAGTTTGATGGATAAATCCTTTACTGGTATTTGGGTTCGCTCTGATAACGGATTCGATCTTGTGTGTATTTTTGGATTTATACTTGGCTAAGACAATACATAATATAGGCACACAGAAGGCATGCTGTATAGAATTTATTCATATATTTGATTGGTTTTGGCTTTTTGTACTTTACTACAAAAATATATAAGAACTTACATGAAGATTTCCGATGCTGGCGTCAATATGTAATTATTTTATGGCTTGAGATGGAAGTTTGGTTCTGTTTGTTGTGCTCCTGGCATATCTGAATGTAATTTAGTTTCACGTAGGTGATGTTTTTATGTTACTTGGCTGTATTTAGGCCTTTAATATCAGTCAATGTGCTTGTGGACGAAAAAAAAACATGTATGTATATAAATCCTTGTGTTCACCATAGCTATTTTTCACTATTTTATATTTCGTAAGTTACAGCTTTATGTTGCATCTTACTTTGTACTTGTATTGTCTTTGAGTGTATAGCCTTTGACTTAGATTTGTGATCTTTTGTATCATACTTGCAATGTGTTTTACTATCACTATTTTAATTGTTGTAGATCGACTAATTGCTGTAGTGCTGAATACGATGTGTGTGAGAAAAGTAATGAGACTGGGTACACTGCAAGCGATCTGGCAATGCTGTGTTGTTCTGCTTGCGTTCATCTCATCCAGATGCACAGTCTGAGTTTCATCTCCATACAGCCATTACGTGATTTCTGAGAGGACAATCAGTGAAGTTGTGTTTTTCTTGTGTGTTACGAAAATGTAACAGCGGAATTTAGAGCAACGGTATGTGACCTTCGACAAGTTGAAAGAGGCCTTTGGAAAACATTTCTTATCAAGAACACAAGTTTTTCGCTGGCGCAAATCATTCTTGGAAGACCGAGAACACGTTGAAGACGAACCTTGCTGATGGAAACCTTCAACTTCCAAAACCGACGAAAACATCGAACCTGTGCGTGCTCTTGTGAGATCAGGCAGACCTTTAAGAATAGGGATGATTGTTGACCTGTTAAACACTTTCGCCGTACATCAATTTTTGACCGAAGATTTGCACATGCGCAAGGTTATTGCCAAAATGGTGACGAAAAACCTAATAAGTGAGCAAAAGCACGATCGAAGAAGTGTGTGCGTTGATATTCTTGAGAGGATGCCAATGACCACGAATGTTTCAGTCATATGATCACAGGTGAAGAATCCTGGACTTTTTAGTTTAATCCTGAGACAAAGCAGCAAAGTGACGAGTGGCACTCTGAGACCTCCTTGGCCCAAGAAAACTCTAATGAACAAATCTAAGGTCAAACCAATGCTGATTTGCTTTTGTGACAGTAGGGGCATCATGTATTAAGAATTTTTTACTCCTGGCCAAACTATCAGCCTAGTGTTTCACAAAAATGTCCTTGAAAGGCGTAGGAAAATGGTGAATAGAGTGAGATCGGACTTTGCAGACAAGGGGATGCTGAATCATGACAGAGCCCCATGTAACACAGCCATTTCCATGACGGAATTTTTGACCTCAAAATGGAATATGTGTTGTTCCACAGCCACTGTATTCAGCTGATCTGAGGCCTTGTGACATTTTTCTGTTCCCAAAAATTGAAAAATTTCTAAAATGGATGTCATTGTGGGACTCTGGAGAGCATTTAAAAGAATGTGACCGACATGGTAAAGGCGCTCCCAGTTAAAATTTTCAGCTCTGCTACCAAGACTGGGAACCCGATGTATAGCTGCCTAAGGGAACCGCTTTGAAAGGGACAATATTGTTGTTTGAAGAAAATAAAAATTCTGATAGATAAAAAATAAGTCTCGTTACTTTTCTCTCACACTTCATATCTGTGTTCAATGTTTCTTACATTTTTTACGTGACTATGTTGTTCATTTATATCTGACGACATGAATGCCATGTGATGTTGCCAGCATAAAAATTTTCATAGGTATCTGAAGTTTTTGGTTACGTTTTCTTTGGAAATTGTGTTTTGTTTCAGTGTTCGTATCTTTCGTTATTGTTTCATTCATATGTTCAGCACTGTGAAGATGGAATGCCTGTTTTGATACTTCCATATTATTTAGCGTTGTTTGTATGTAGTTTTGAAATGACTACCTGTCAGTCCCAGGTAAAGTGACTTGCAGTCTTGACATTCTAACTGGTACACAGCAGCTCTTTGGTATTTGACTGATTTTTCTATTAATTTGACTAGACTGCGCTTATTGTTCTGTATGCTACGTGAATCTTTGTTTCTTCAATATATTTGTTATTCTGTGTTTTGATTTGTGTTTTTGTATTACAGTGTACCATTTCTTTTTATTAGTCGTGTCGTGAGTGTTCCTATTCTGTGTTCTTGTTATTTTCACTTTTGTGTTGTTATGGTTTGTTTTTTTGGTTGAATCTCCGAATATATGGCTATGGTCTATATTGTTTCTAATTCTTTTTCATAGTTTTCTCTGCTGAGTGGGGTTTTATTCAGTTTGTCATTACGAGTTGAAGAGCTGCCGATCTGTGGTTTTGTGGGTGGTTTGAAGTTACATGTATAATCGTGTTTGTTACTATGGGGTATCTGTAAATGACATGTTTGTTATTATTGTTCTCTCTTTATTGTTACATACAGGAGGTGTATTTGTTTTTCTGTTTCTATCCTTGAGGATAGTGGACATAGGAACACATGATAGTTTTTGTTCGTACTTCTGTCCAACGACTGATTCTAAAAATCACATGAAGGAACTCACACTAGAGATTACCACAAGCAGCTTCCAGCATTTTCTACAATTTTGCTGTGGGTAGGCTTGAGGTTGTGTTTAGTGCAGCATTTATAAATATTTCGAGTTCTACACACTTAAGTGCTTTATAATGTATTAAAGCTATTTGTAATATACTGTTAATTCTTGTGTCACAGAATTTTATAGCAAGTACTAGTTCACATATTTTTAAAACTAGTTACATAACATACTTCATTGGTCATGCACTATCTCCTACCGTGAAACAGAATGGAGTTTCATTAATGTCTTAGGAATTGTAACTTTCTTGAAAATGGGAATTTGTATTAATTGCCAATAGTTTCTATTTCAAAATGTATTTAACGTGTAACTGGTTTTTGACAATATTTCTGCTCAATTTGATTTCACTTGATTATTGGCGTAATAGACGAATAAATACATTAGGTTTGATTACATGGCAGTAATTGTGCCCCATGACCAAGACATAATCCAGGCCAGAAGGAAGGTCAGCGTCAGTCATAAAGTCATCTGTATTTTATTGCAGATCTAGATTTCAATGGTCAGCTGTTAACTATGATGATCTTCTTTCTGTCCTTGGATAGGTATAGTATTGACCTGATTTTTCGGATTGTAAAGCTTTTAAATTTGTACAGAATATTTGTTCCTAGATAAATAACGATGTTGTACCTTGGAACATGTTTACATTTGGAAAAACCTTAACTTTCTTGAGTAATTTTTGTAATTTTAGAAAAAGGCTGCAGCATATAAAAATGCGAAAACAACATTTAAAAACGGAAAAATATATTAAACTCCTATTACAGAGCTGGCTAGATGTGAAAGTCTGAAAAGTGTCCCGAAGTCCAACGCTCTCACCTATGCTGTTTGTGTCTGCATGAAGTTTATTTTCTCTGTTGACTCATCTATTGTACAGATTTTATCTTCCATAAATCTTTACCAGTAAACTATTTTGTACAATTTGTTGCAATGATTGTCTCAAGGATTGAATTTTCTGTATGGTTGAAAACGTATTTGTCAGTGTTTCATACTCGGGATCGCTTTGGAAAGCCATCCTTGTAATACCTGTGCAATATTCCTTTTCAAATAATAAATGGATGTGATTACCTTAATGGTTTGGGTTATTTCTGTAATATTATTTGTGATTAGTTTTATGTGTGTCAGTAAGTTCTCTTCAGTCAGTTTCATTGTTTCTAGAGTTGATACAGAGGTTTAAATCTTTTCTTTGTCAAACAAAATAAGCGAAGATGTTTTAAGAGTTTTGGCACATAGAATGATGACGCATTAAAAAAATTTATGATGCACAAAACTCTCAGGACCCATCCAAAAACACACAAACCAAATATTCCGATGAGACTTTCACAAAGTTTACATTCCACATCCTGGGTAAAGATTTTTAAGGTCGCAGATGCAAGTGAATGTCTTCCTGCATCGACAAGATTATTTTATTCTCAGATAAGATGCTTATCCAAAGTTACACCCAAGCTCTTCACTGTCTTTACATAAAGAACAGGAATACATTAAGAAAAATTGGAGACAATTGCTCACAGAAATCAGAACTTTGATTTCTCATGAGATACTAAAATTACTTGTGACGTTTTCATTTTTAGTTGAAGTCCCAGTTTTTGCACCTGTCTTACAATCAAAGATGCATCACAATGATTTTTTGTATACATCAGTCTGGTTTGATTCGTCCTGTCATGAAAGACTCCTGCGCCAACCTCGTCATCTTAAAGTGTAACTTGCACCCTACATGCTCAATTATTTTGTGGATTACTCCATTCTCAGTCTTTCACTACAGCTTTTACAATCTACAGCGCCCTCTAGTACCATGGAAGTTATTCCCTGATGTCTTAACGCATGGTCTGTTATCCCGTCTCTTCTTCTTGCCAGTGTTTTCTATACGTTCCTTTCTTTGCCGATTCTGCAGAGAACTTCCTTATTCCTTATCAGTCCACCAGATTTTCTACATTTTTATGTAGCACCGTATCTCAGTCGCTTCGAATCTCTACTGTTTTGGTTTTCCAACTGTCCATGTTTCGCTGCCATTCAGGACTATACTGCAAACATACATTTTCAGAACTTTATCCTCAAATTAAGGCCTATGTTTGATACCAGCAGACTTCTCTTGGCCTAGAATGACGTCTTTGCCTGTATAGTTTGCTTTTTTATGTTCTCCTTACTTCGTCTATCGTGGGTTATTTTGTTTCCAAGGTAGCAGAATTCCTTAACTTCACCTACTTCTCAATCCCGATGTTGAGTTTCTTGCTATTTCCATTTCTGCTACTTCTCATTACTTTCGTCTTTCTTCGATTTAATGTCAATTAATATTCTGTGCTCATTAGACTGTTCTTGTAATTCTTCTTCAGTTTCACCGCGGACAGCAATGTTATCATTTGATTGATTGATATATAGATTGAACAGCAGGGGCGAAAGACTAAATCACTGTTTTATACCCTTTTTAATCCGAGCACTTCGTTGTTGGCTTTCGAATCTTACTGTTCCTTCTTAGTTCTTGTACATATTGTATATTACCCGTCTTTTCCTACTGCTTACTCAGAATTTAGAACATTGCACCTTGTTTTTATAGATCGACAGACCGCAACATCGTCTCTTTATTTTTCTGTAGTCTTACTTCCGTTATCAAGTGAAACGTGAAAGCTGCCTCTCTGGTGCAAGGTGCCTAAAGGTAAACTGACCGTCATCTAACAGATCCTCTACTTTCTTTTTCATTCTACTGTATATTATTCCTGTCGGCATCTTGAATGAATGAGGAGTATCTATTAACCTAATAGTGCAACACTTCTCGCACTTATCAGCTCTTACTATCTTCGGAATTTTTCCGAAAGGTTCTGCCACAAATACTTGGTCGCCACTCCCCCTGCCTTATTTGATCTCAGGTCTTCCACAGCTCTTTCAAATTCTAACTCTAATACTGGATACCCCATGTCTTCCGCATCGACTCAAATTTCTCGGTCCATCACCTCATAGAGGCCTTCAGTGTTCTCTTCCCACCTATCAGCTCTCTCCTCTGAGTTTAACAGTTGAACTCCCACTGCGCTGCTAATGCTATCACCCTTGCTTTTAATTTCACATGAAGCTGTTTTGCCTTTTCTACTAGGCCTACAGTTTTGCTTCCGTCGTTTTTTCTCGAAGTTCGGGGCTTTATTGTGAAAACTTACAAAAAAATTATGATACATAGTATTGCCCATAGCTGGACACTACATTCTCCCATCTTTCAGGTAGCATACGAATCCCGTGGCGGAAGAACTGGGCGTATTTTGTGGGGATCCATGAATAGATTCAATTTTGCACTCGTTCATGTGATCGGAAGTGCTGATCAGCCAGACTGTACGCCACTGATCGAAAAAGGTGGTAGTCAGAGAGAGCAACTTATGGAGAATACGGCGGGAGGGATAGGACCTCTCATTTCAAAGTTCCCATGTATATTTTGACGGGTTTTGCGACATGGGGTCGAGCACTGACCTGCTGCAACATTACCTTTACGTGTCTATCGCTGTATCGTGGCCGTTTGTGTTTCAGTGCTGGGCTCGAATGCATCAATTGCTTTCGATAATGATGTCGTGTGAGGCTCTTCGTCTGTTTCAGTAGCTACGAAAACGTTCTGTCATCCAACTCCATGCTGGTCTTCAGCATCAAAATCACCGTTCTTAAAGGCGTTGAAAACATTCTCTGTGCGTTCTTGCACTAATAGTTCAATTGGTTCAAATGGCTCTAGGCACCATGGGACTTAAGATATGAGGTCATCAGTCCCCTAGACTTAGAACTACTTAAACCTAACTAACCTAAGGACATCACACACATCCATGCCCGAGGCAGGCTTCGAACGTGCGACCGTAGCGGTCGCGCGGTTCCAGACTGTAGCGCCTAGAACCGCTCGGCCACTCCGGCCGGCAAAGTTGTAGAACTAATATATGCGGAGCCAGTCCTTCGGACGATCATTTATTTTTCGATTTCTTCACATTTTTCACGAAGCCATTTCGCCATAACTTCTTTGTAGTTCCTAGTTATTTCATTCCTAAGTGACAAGTATTTATGTATTCCTGTCCGTCCCTAATCATATTTGTACTTCCTTCTATCGTCGATCAGTTGAATTATTTCTTCTGTTACCCCGAGTTTATTTGCAGTTGCTTTCCTTGTATCTATGTTTGTCTCTTCAACATCTGCCGTTGCACTAGTTGTTACCGGAGAAGCCGTTTTTCACTGTAGTTTTTACTATTCTAGAAATGGACAAGCGCTCACATACAGAATTTAACTCACTGTTACACACTATTAAATGGTATCAGTCAGGTAACTTCTATAAAATATGAAGTATCTACCGTGTTATTCATACTCCTTACGTAGTTTTCTCGTGACTGATGTGAAAAGAACAGAACATTTGCAGTTTAATTGTAGGCAGTGCCAGATGCAGTGGGCAGGGCAGATAATTTAGAGTGAACTGTGCTTGGTCGCGGGTCGTGCTGTGCTCGTTCAGGCAAGGCGTAGAACTGCGACAAGGCAAACGTAGCGTGAGAGATCCAGTCGGTGGATCCCCGACCGGTGGATCCCCGGCCAGTGGATTCCTCGTATGATAATAGCAACCGTTGCGCCATGCCCGCTGCGTGCAGCTGCGACGCACTGTCTCTCTCTCCCTCTCTCTCTCTCTCTCCTGCCTTTCTTGTTTACACCTTCTTAGCCTTCCTTGAGAACACTTCCTGTTATTTTTAACACGGAAAGCCTCTCAGAAAATCTGCAGAATTCAGATGTGGTAGCGAGACTTCATCTCGAGACAGCTGACGAGATTATCTTACGGGTATTAATATTAAATTTAGAACTATATAGGGCAGTGGTCATCAGAGCGACGTCCGCGGGTCGCATGCAGCCCTAATCAACCATTCGTGCTGTCCGCCGTTCTCGGCCGTATTTTAGAGTAACATGCGTCTAACAGCTAATAGCCGAATCCAAAACTGTCACCAACTGCTTCTAGCAGCGTAGTTGTCCTGCTCGATTAAAAGCAAAAATACTTGCGCCGATAGCAATATTTTAATTTGGGCTTAATTTAAATTGACGTTGGTGAATTCGGCCGTGAGCTAAGAAAGATTGACCGTTTACACTGATACCGACTAGATTTTGATAGTGACTCAGAGTGATCAAATTACGAACATGTCTCATACTTTTTTGCTCCCTTCGCATGCATCTGTCAAACGATATTGACATTAAAAAATCCCGCACTACAGGTGAACTTAATTTTCATAGGGATAAGGTTCAAAAATGGTTCAAATGGCTCTGAGCACTAAGGGACTTAACATCTATGGTCATACGTCGCCTAGAACCCAGAACTACATAAACCTAACTAACCTAAGGACATTACACAACACCCAGCCATCACGAGGCAGAGAAAATCCCTGACCCCGCCTGGAATCGAATCCGGGAACCCAGGCGTGGGAAGTGAGTACGATAACGCACGACCACGAGATGCGAGCTAGGGATAAGGTGGACTGGACCTAATTAGACAGGGGCAATATAAACTGAAGAGCCAAAGAGACTGGTACACCTGCCTAATATCGTGTAGGGCCCCGTCGACCACACAGAGTGCCAATACACGATGTGGCATGGACTCGACTAAAGTCTCAAGTAGTGCTGGAGGGTATTGACGCCAGATCCTGCAGGGCTGCCCATAAATCCGTAAGAGGACGATGGGGTGGAGACCTTTTCTGAACAACCACTCGGTAGCAATGCTGGACGTGCTGTTGAAATTGCCCACGTCCGTCGAAACGCACAATGGACACGAATGGATGCAGGTGATTAGGCAGGATTTTATGTACGTGTCAGCTGTCAGAGTCGTATCTAGATGCATCAGGCGTCCCATATCATTCCAATAGCGCACGCCGCACACCATTACAGAGCCTCCACCAGCTTGAACAGTCCCCTCCGGACATGCAGGGTCGATGGATTCATGAGGTTGTCTGCATACCTGTACACGTACATACGCTAGATACAATTTGAAACGAGACTCGTCCGACCAGGCAACATGTTTCCAGTCTTCAACAGTCCAATGCCGGTGTTGGTGGATCTAGGCGAGGCGTAAAGTTGTGTGTCGTGCTGTCATCAAGGGTACATGAGTGGACCTTCGGCTCCGAAAGCCCATATCGATGATGTTTCATTGAGTGGTTGGCACGCTGGCATTTGCTGATGGCGCGGCATTGAAATCTGCATCAGTTTGTAGAGAGGTTGCACTTCCGTCACGTTGAGCGATTCTATTCAGTCCATTGTTGGTTCCGTTCTTGCAGGATCTTTTTCCGGTCACAGCGATGTCGGAGATTTGATGTTTTACCCGATTCCTGATATTCACGGTACACTCGTGAAATGGTTGTACGGGAAAATTCTCATTTCATCGCTACCTTGGAGATGCTGTGTCCCATCGCTCGTGCGCCGACTATAACACCACGTTCAAGCTCACTTAAATCTTGATAACCCGCCATTGTAATAGCAGTAACCGATCTAACAACTGCGCCAGACACTTGTTTTCTTAATACGCGTCGCTAACCGAAGCGCCATATTCTGCCATATCTCAGTTTTTGAATACGCATTCCTATACCAGTTTCTTTGCCGTTGCACTGTATTTTATCTGTTAGTTTAACTTTATGTTATTTTCTACAGTCGCGAACATGGTGGTAGTCATTCAATGACATTTTGTCAGCGGCGAATACTGTGAATGTCTTATGCTACAACAACGATTGTTCTACTTGGCGCAAACGATCGAACGCCGTCCCGTGAATGCATCACAAAAATATAATTGATGCCAAACCGGCATACGACAGCGTAAAATTGATTATCCCTATACAGGAGGCTTGTAATGTCATAAACGCGGCTGATCATTATCGGAAACTGCACGTTAATTTTATTCGACGAAGAAGTCAGCTATAGCCAAAAACTGTGAATGGTAAGTATTTAACCAACACCGGTATCGAATATAAATTTCCATTTTTAACAGGTTTTAACGTTTAATAGCTTCTGCAGAAGGATAACT
The DNA here is from genome assembly GCF_023897955.1 of Schistocerca gregaria. Taxonomy (NCBI): domain Eukaryota; kingdom Metazoa; phylum Arthropoda; class Insecta; order Orthoptera; family Acrididae; genus Schistocerca; species Schistocerca gregaria. The sequence goes on along the minus strand of NC_064925.1, from coordinate 221,253,772 downwards.
TAGTGCATTCGATATGGAGGTATTATACAGGGTGTATTACAATTAATCGCGTAAACGTATACAGTTGAAACGACACGATATTGGAAGCCAAAACGTCTAGTAAACTAGTGCTCTGAAATGCGTATCTTAAGATTCTTTATTTTTGGTACTGTGAAAGAGATCTATTCTACTGCAACTGTTGTTTTACATATTTCGAGGCCCGCATCTCGTGGTCGTGCGGTAGCGTTCTCGCTTCCCGCGCCCGGGTTCCCGGGTTCGATTTCCGGCGGGGTCAGGGATTTTCTCTGCCTCGTGATGGCTGGGTGTTGTGTGTTGTCCTTAGGTTAGTTAGGTTTAAGTAATTCTAAGTTCTAGGGGACTGATGGCCATAGATGTTAAGTCCCATAGTGCTCAGCGCCATTTGAACCATTTGAACATATTTCGAGAGGCGGCAGTATGGACCAAAGCAAGAAAAAAGGCTCAATAAACATGGGCTATAAAATTCATACCTTAAGACTTATGAGGAATTGTTCAGTGGAAGAGATGTTTTCTCACAGTAGGGGAGATGAGCAAGTCCACATAACTCTTAAGATAACAGTTTTACAGCCCATATTTACTGGACATGTTTTTCTTGTTTTAGTTGACGCTACCACGTCTCAAAATATGTAAAACAAGAGCTTGCAGTAGAGGCTATACCGGTAAAGCATAATTATTGGGGACTAATAGCATACTAATTTATTTAGATCGGTCCATATGCGGCCCGAGCTGCCGCCCCACGATTTCAGTGCTGGCGTATGTGCAAAAACGTTTAACGACAACTGACACGGGGTGTTTCAGGTAGTATTGGAGACTAATTCGAATAAAACATTCCATATATCACATGTCCAATTTTTACTGGTTTCTGAGATGCAGCTGTTAGAATGAAACCCACCAATACTCACAGAAAGTACTGTGTTAAGGCAAAGGATTAAGTTGAATTTTAATTTTCATACATTCCAACTAAGAACTAAACGTACGTATCATGTGCCTGCACATAGGCGCATTAAAACACACATCACAGTAGTACAAAATATAATAAAGTGCAAAACACTTTCCAGGTCTCTTGAAAACACCATGTGTATCTCCTTTGATATCATCTTGGCGTTCTTTTATGAGTGCAGCACTATTCAGAACAATCATTTCATCCCTTGTGTCTACTACTTCTTTGTAGACTTGGCATGTCAACCAGGCGTTAGGTCCGAGGACTTTGGTGGCCAGACAACGTGACTATACCTGCTGATTCATCTTCCGAGAAATGTTATGTTTACATAAGATGTCATCAGAGCAATAGAATGTGCAGTGGCTGGAAGAACAGACCCATTCTTCTAGCCAAGCGAACCTCTTCTAATAATGCTGAAAGTCTTTTCCATGAATTTCTACAAAGTGTAAATATGTACAGCATGCTTGAACGGTACAGTAGCATTTGATAACAGATAAGAATTGGTTGAAAAAAATCTGTTATGTAAATTCAAGCACAACTTCTCGTCTTGAACTTCAAAATAAAAATGACAATCGATAAATAGGTCAATTTTTAGGCTTCCCTGGCTCAATCGGTGTAAACGGAACCGTTATGGGATTGCTTTTTTCCCGCCTGTCTGTCTGTTAGACGTGTCAGTTTGAAATTTATCTCACATATTAAGCTATAAATGAGTACAAAATACGTGTTGAGAGAAAACAGAAGAAAGAGGAAAGTAATGAGAAACAGCAAAAATGACAACGAAAAATTTAACATCAGAACTGGGATCAAGAAGTAGACAAATATAACGAATTGTGTTTCCTAGGGAATAAAATAATCCATGGTGAACGGTGCAAGGAGGACGTAAAAGGCAGACTAGCACTGACAAAAACGACATTCCTGATCAAGAGGATCTACTGATATCAAACATAGGTCTTAATGTTAGGAAGAAATTCCTGAGAATTTACGTTTCTACATCTACATCTACATCCATACTCCGTAAGCCACATGGCGGTATGGGGCGGAGGGTACCTTGAGTACCTCTATCAGTTCTCCCTTCTATTCCAGTCTCGTATTGTTCGTGGAAAGAAAGATTGTCGGTACGACTCTGTGTGGGCTCTAATCTCTCTGATTTTATCCTCATGGTCTCTTCGCGAGATATACGTGGGAGGGAGCAATATACTGCTTGACTCCTCCGTGAAGGTATGTTCTCGAAACTTCAACAAAAGCCCGTACCGAGCTACTGAGCGTCTCTCCTGCAGAGTCTTCCACTGGAGTTTATCATCTCCGTAACGCTTTCGCGATTACTAAATGATTCTGTAAGGAAGCGCGCTGCTCTCCGTTGGACCTTCTCTATCTCTTTTATCAACCTTATTAGGTACGGATCCCACACCGGTGAGCAGTATTCAAGCACTGGGCGAACAAGTGTACTGTAACCTACTTCCTTTGTTTTCGGACTGCATTTCCTTGGGATTCTTCCAATGAATCTCAGTCTGGCATCTGCTTTACCGACGATTAATTTTATATGGTCATTCCATTTAAAATCACTCCTAATGCCTACTCCCAGGTAATTTATGGAATTAACTGAACTGCTATACTGTAGTTAAATGATAAAGGATCTTTCTTTCCTTGTATTCGCAGCACATTACACTTGTCCACATTGACATTCAATTTCCATTCCCTGCTCCATGCGTCAGTTCGTTGCAGATCCTTCTGCATTTCAGTACAATTTTCCATTGTTACAACCTCTCGATACACCACAGCATCATCAGCAAAAAGCCTCAGTGAACTTCCGATGTCATCCACAAGGTCATTTATGTATATTGTGAATAGTAACGGTCGTATGACACTCCGCTGCGCCACACCTGAAATCAGTCTTACTTCGGTAGACTTCTCTCCTTCGAGAATGACATGCTGCGTTCTGTTATCTAGGAACTCTTCAATCCAATCACACAATTGGTCTGATAGTCCATATGCTCTTACTTTATTCATTAAACAACTGTGGGGAACTGTATCGAGCGCCTTGCGGAAGTCAGGAAACATCGCATCTACCTGGGAACCTCTGTCTATGGCCCTCTGAGTCTCGTGGACGAATAGCGCGAGCTGGGTTTCACGTGATCGTCTTTTTCGAAACCCATGCCGATTCCTACAGAGTAGATTTCTAGTCTCCAGAAAAGTCATTATACTTGAACATAATACGTTTTCCAAAATTCTACAACTGATCGACGTTAGAGGTATAGCTCTATAGTTCTGCACATCTGTTGCATCTTGGGTATAAAATCGCGTCTTCAGTTTCATAACGACGGTGGTTCTAAGTTAGTGATAGATGTTGGTGAGGTACTGCGCTCCCTGTGATACATCTGCTTGACAGATGTCCCATTTACAGAGTTAATTTCGCATGTCAAACGCCTCTGCTAGACGTTTGTCTGTATCCTTGTAAGAGGTATTCTCCATTACTAGTGGTCATTTTCTATAGGACTGATGTGATCATAGCATAATTTCTGAACTGTGATCAGATATGAACAGTGGACGCTACACATCTCTGGAAATCTATATTGTGTGACACAGAGAATCGATGTTTTAAGGAAGTAGATTTTCATTTTACGGTTTGTCACCATACTTTATCATAGAGGAACTTGCAAGAAGGATGTATGAACACTGTAAATATATTTCTTACATTGGAATATGAACAGTGTTGCATTCCACGAAACTAATAGGTCAGAAATTGCAACGATCTAACCATATAGCCTGTTTCAAGTGCAGAACCGTGTAGCCTTAGGGGTGCATGTGTTTATGTTCTCTCTTGCCATTACCTTCTTGGTACCTCCGTCTGGGGCTTCATCATGCGTAAAAACCACCCGTTTCTTGTTCTTCTTAAGCGCTATTACATCAAAACACTTTCCTTTCTACTACTACACACCGATAAGGGGTGCTACCCTCCGCGATATGCACGCATCTTTGGCATGCTCCACTCCTTCATGAGACATGGAATGTAGCAGTCTATTTCTGGTCATCTGCAGGTTAAATCAGGGATAGTGCTGCAGGGCAGGTTGGTCAAAGAGTGCGAGGAGATGTGGTATACTTCGATGTATATGTTCAAAAATTAACAATGATAGGACGTACTGCACAGTCAACTATGTACATTTGCAATGATACTCTCAAAGTGGAGAATTTTGATTTTTCTGCCACGACTTCTGTGTCAGGTTCTAAACTGACATTAACACGTTTTGACCCACTGCCCCTCACAGAAAACTCGCATGGTGTAAATCACGTTGTTTCTACTGCTGCTACAACACACACACACACACACACACTGGATGATTTTAAATACGACAGTCACAACATATGGAAACAGGAAGATTTTTGCTGCGTTGTTGAGAGTTTCCAGACTGCTGCCCGAAGGTGATTAACGGGCTCTACATTTAAACTCATCTTTAACAGTGACGGAATAGCTGATGAATCCGTTTCGATCGACTCCATATTGTTGTCCTGCACGTGATCATTGTTTCGGTGCTAGCCGTCCCCGGAAGGTGTTACCCCACCACCAAGACTCTTTCTCCATCTCAAACAATCTATCTCAGTCAATCATTATGTGGTAATCAACAGTGTACTGGTGAACGGATAGAACGGAAAAGACACCACCGATGTAATGTAATGTAATAATAAGTGTTGTGGTTGGCAGGAGAGCCAACAGCGTGTTACTAGAGGAGGCCGATAGGCACGCGTTTTAGCTCACGCAGGCTGGCGTGAGGTCTGGAACTGGACAAGGGAATTAGAATTGAGAAAAACGGACGTAGCTGGTGGAATACTTAACTTTAATCCATTAATGACGAACGTCGCTCTTTATGGTACATGATTCACAATATCAATAGTAAGGATACTGGCGCCTTGCTAGGTCGTAGCAAATAACGTAGCAGAAGGCTATGCTAACTATCGTCTCGGCAAATGAGAGCGTAGAAGTCAGTGAACCATCGCTAGCAAAGTCGGCTGTACAACTGGGGCGAGTGCTAGGAAGTGTCTCTAGACCTGCCATGTGGCGGCGCTCGGTTTGCAATCAATTGATAGTGGCAACACGCGGGTCCGACGTATACTACCGGACCGCGGCGGATTTAAAGGCTACCACCTAGCAAGTGTGGTGTCTGGCGGTGACACCACAATAAGCATCACTGTTGATAGTGCAAACAATTTTAGCAATTTTACCATAATTTCAACACCGTCCAATGACGTGACAGCATGCTTCCAATTTCAGTATCATCGCTAAACTGCGTAGGGTTTGAAGGTGGGCCCACCACATATATTATATGGAGCGATGCTTGGATGCACGGACATGGCATTTTGTGGTTCCACATCCGAACTCCGCTCCAGATAAAATGCACATCGGATCCTCACTCGAACCCTAACTCGTGCCTACCTGTGGGTTCTTCTTGATCCATACTCGAATGCTGCTCAGATGTGGTATATTGTGAATCAGCATTACTGCTGCAAGATGGGGAGCAAGTTCCTTTGAGTACTCCGTGTAAAATCGAAGTGGTATCCCGTCGGGTCCAGCGACCCTTCCTCTTTGAGCGATTTTAATTGTTTTTCCATCCCTCTGTCATCTATTTCGTTATCTATCATTTTGTCATCTGTGCGACAATCTAGAGAAGGAACTACAGTGCAGTCTTCCTCTGTGGAACAGGTTTGGAAAAAGACATTTAGTATTTCGGTCTTTAGTGTGTTACCCTGTGTTTCAGTACCATTTTGGTCGCAGAGTGTTTGGACATTTTGTTTTGATCCACCTGCCGCTTTGACATAAGATCAAAATTTCTTAGGATTTTCTGCCAAGTCAGTACATATAACTTTACTTTGGAATTCGTTGAACGCCTCACGCATAGCCCTCCTCACACTACATTTCGCTTTGTGTAATTTTTGTTTGTCTGCAAGGCTTGGAGTACGGGATTGTATGGTAGGGAAACATGGACTAAGGGGCTCCCAGAACCCACAGGTAGACACGAGTTAGGGTTCGAGCGTGGATCCGATGTGCATTTTATCCGGAGCGGAGTTCGGATGTGTAATCACAAAATGCCATGTCCGTGATAGGGTTTGAAGGTGGACCCACCACACATAATATAGCGAGCGATGCTTGGATGCAGATCCACAATATACCACATCTGAGACAGCATTCGAGTATGGATCTGTTACCCATTATATTCAGATCGATGTGCTGAGGCAGATCCATCACATATCACATCTGGGATAGAGTTTCAAGATGGATCAACCAAATGTCACATCCGGAAATATGTTCTATGTTCGCCAACGGGAAGATCGCTTTCTAAGACACAGTGGTATCACTCGCAAGAAAATCTTATGTGACATGTCCACTCACTGATTTTCGCTCAGTATCGTTTCATATTCCCAGTATTCAGTCATTGGTGAAGTTATGCACTTAGTAGTAGGGAATGCGTGATATATTCGCCTTGAGCGGCAGGCTTATAAAATATGTGTGTTCCGACATGTGCAAAGAAAATGACTATGTCCTGTCATAAGGAAGAAATAGATCCGACATGGAAACCTGCAATAGCCGCAAAACGAATGACAGATTTGTTTACTTGGAAAATTATGTCCAGTCATAAGAATGATACAGATATTTCTATATCGAGAGCCACAGCCATCAGCAGGGGATATTTCTGATACTTCGCTCATTATCGAATGTCGTCCGATTGACACTGCAATTGTAACATTTAATTGTAAGTACTGTTATAAAATATATGTGGTCAGTTGATATGTAATGGATATGTGATGGACATGCTGTGTCATTAGAATCGGTAGGAAGAATGGATCCTGTGCTATTCTGGGATACTTCTGTAAACAGTTTCTGAAAGTGGCGCAAAAGATTTCTATAGCGTGTCCAGAGGGAGAATTGGCTGTCATTTACATAAACATGAGATGTTCGTTTAACACTGACAACCTTTCAGCTGAGCCTACGAGAGCGGGTCGTTAGGGAAACATCTCGCTTGGCAATTAGGACAGCACTGGACCTTCAGGTACAAAGGTAATGCGCCAGCACACCAGCCACAGTGCTCAGGTAAACAGCTCGCTACATTCTCCAGGTGTGCGCACACCGGCCAGGCGTACACACCTTGGATCTCTGGAGGGAACAGATTGGTGATATGTCGCGGTCAAATTTCTTAACAATTGCTCAAAAGTGTCTTTACATGCAATGAGTGTTTGTGCACTGCATTATTTCACCTGTTTAAATGTTGTAAGCGTGTATGCACAGTATTATACATGCATTTTTTGACAATTTTAGGCATGGTGAACGTGTCTGTACATCAGTGTACCTCATTATTTTGTGAACATGCTTGTAGGCTGTGCAATCCATTATTTCCACAGTTTACAATTAGTAAGCGTGTTTGCAGAGAATTTACGAGTTGTTTGCGTGTTTGTACAACAGTGTACTGCGCTATTTCGATCATTTACGAGTAGTTTGCGGGTCTGTAGGTTATGTATTGTGATCCCAAGCACGACAGGGCGACTGTTTCGAATCAGCATAGTAAATAAACAACACTACTGGCCATTAAAATTGCTACATCAAGAAGAAATGCAGATGATAAACGGGTATTCATTGGACAAATATATTATACTAGAACTGAAATCTGATTACATTTTCACGCAATTTGGGTGCAAAGATCCTGAGAAATCAGTACCCAGAACAACCACCTCTGGCCGTAATAACGGCCTTGATACGCCTGGGCATTGAGTCAAACAGAGCTCGGATGGCATATACAGGTACAGCTGCCCATGCAGCTTCAACACGATACCACAGTTCATCAAGAGTAGTGACTGGCGTATTGTGACGAGCCAGTTGCTCGGCCACCATTGACCAGACGTTTTCAATTGGTGAGAGATCTGGAGAATGTGCTGGCCAGGGCAGCAGTCGAACATTTTCTGTATCCAGAGAGGCCCGTACAGGACCTGCAACATATGGTCGTGCATTATCGTGCTGAAATGTAGGGTTTCGCAGGGATCGAATGAAGGATAGAGTCACGGATCGTAACACATATGAAATGTAACGTCCACTGTTCAAAGTGCCGTCAATGCGAACAAGAGGTGACCGAAACCTGTAACCAATGGCACGCCGGGTGATATGCCGTATGGCGATGACGAATACACGCTTCCAATTTGCGTTCACCGCGATGTTGCCAAACACGGATGCCACCATCATGATGCTGTAAACAGAACCTGGCTTCATCCAAAAAAATGAAGTTTTGCCATTCGTGCACCCGGGTTCGTCGTTGAGTACACCATCGCAGGCGCTCTGTGATGCACCGTCAAGGGTAACGGCAGCCATGGTCTCCGAGCTGATAGTCCATGCTGCTGCAGACGTCGTCGAACTGTTCGTGCAGATGGTTGTTGCCTTGCAAACGTCCCCATCTGTTGACTCAGGGATCGAGTCGTGGCTGCACGATCCGTTACAGCCATGCGGATAAGATGCCTCTCATCTCGACTGCTAGTGATACGAGGCCGTTGGGATCGAGCACGGCCTTCCGTATTACCCTCCTGAACCCACCGTTTCCATATTCTGCTAACAGTCACTGGATCTCGACCAACGCGAGCTGCAATGTCGCTATACGATAAACAGCAATCGCGATAGGCTACAATCCGACCTTTTTCAAAGTGGGAAACGTGATGGTACGCATTTCTCCTCCTTACACGAGGTATCACAACAACGTTTCACCAGGCAACGCCGGTCCACTGCTGTTTGTGTGTGAGAAATCGGTTATAAACTTTCCTCGTGTGAGCACGTTGTAGGTGTCGCCAATCGGCGCCAACCTTGTGTGAATGCTGTGAAAAGCTAATCATTTGCATATCACAGCGTCTTCTTCTTGTCGGTGAAATTTCGCGTCTGTAGCATGTCATCTTCGTGGTGTAGCAATTTTAATGGCCAGTAGTGTACATGAAATCCACCCCCTAAGTAAATTGTTCCAGCTTCCCACTAAAATAAATAAAGTACACTTCTTCTTCTCCAGCAGATTTATGAAGACCGTCTGTTTTCCACTAATTCCGAGGAAGAGGTGGTGGTTGGATGACTTAGGTTAGTGAAGGTAGCCCAACTGATCTGTTTTCCCACCAAAATGTGAACTAACCGCCAAAATTTAATCATGCCACCAAAATTTTCCTGCCATTTTCTTGGGGAGAGGAGGGAGGAAGGAGGAGGGGAGGGTGTTAGGTTAGCGGAGGTAATCCAGTTAATCCATTATCCCGCCAAAATTTCAACTTCCCACCATGACGACATTCACATATTTATGGCCGCCATCTTGGATCCGCCATCTTGAATAAATTTGGGGACAATGCAGATTGGGGCAATACGAACTTTGTCCCACTACTTATGTCTGCAATGTAGCATCCTTGGATCGATGATTCGTCTTTATACCTTATATCCCAGGTGGTTGTTTGTAACGTCTACGATATTTATTTGAGAATCTCAGTCTTCATTCTGCTAATGTACGAAAATGAGCTTGTATAATCAGTGCAATACATACATTGTTTTATGGATTAGTTTCTTATGCTTGACTTGCTGATATACGATTGTTCTCATGTTCGTATAATATCGTTCCTTTACAGTATATAAGACGCATTTCAAGAGATTCACTGAAATATACTGCGTAAGGTATTCATCACAATAAATGCTGGGCAATAACGATCTAGGATGTTTGAAGTTGTTATACTTCTGTATTTGCATTAATCTAGGTCGCACCCTAACTTGACACTGTCAAGCATATATAATTAGTCAGCTATAAAATATTTACCATTCTTTCTGAAACATCCTTTATAAATTAAACGGGAGAAGCAATTAAAGAAGCAAATTATTGAAAGTCCTCAATTTTCTCGTAGAGTCGTTAACTGCGTGCGTTAATGGCGTGTTAAAGGGAGTACGACTTTCAATAGTTAAGTATTTATTAATTTGCAAAATGTGTACTATAACCTAAGAATATCGTCGCTACTGGGCAACTGTATCCATGGTGAGGCCGCAGTCAGACATTACATTATCAAATTTCAAAACCAGTGTCGTATTGCCTGCAACACGATGGTGCTGATTCGAACTTAAATGCACTCCGCAGATTTAAGGGGTCGTCATGGTGCGGAAGACCGTTGCAACTGGCACTCCAATCCTCGCTTGTTAAGCGTGGTTTACACGGAAGTCAGGATAAACCATAGCATCACTGAACAATCATTCTCTCTGCAATAAACGTGGGCGAGCACGAGCAAACAGCATTCGATCATGGCCGATTGGCATTCGCTCGAGCTCCGCTGCTTGTCGGCTTACGGCGAGCCATCAAAGGAAGTTCACGTGACCTCCGCTTTGCTTTTGCAGGGCAGGCAACACCCACATGATTTATTGTGCGCGAACTACTTTCCTAGTAAACGTTGAGTTTCGTCAGAGATGTGTGGTTAGAAGAAAATGTAACATTGCTAACAGAAAAATATAGATATCACATGCGCTTGTCGGATGAAAAAACGAAAAAAGAAACATTCGCTTGGTAGGAAATTGCCGAATATGGCTGGAGATGTAAGTGGGAACGTGAGAGATACCATAAATCATAGCGTGCTTCCATCAGACGGAAACGGAGCGAAGAGACAAGCCTTTGTGCTTCTCTTAAATGAAATTTCCTAGCAAGTAAACATATAAGAATATGTATTTGTGCTCCTAATTAATGAAAAGTTAAAAATATTTACGAGAGACTTACTCCTACTTCGCTTAAGTCCAAGGTGGCTGAATGACGTAATAGATGCATCTGCTATTTGACGTAATCTGTACTAATAAGAAAACTGTAAAATTGTAGTGTATGTTTGTCTGTATGCCTGAACACGCTCCTCCAAAAGTGCTAGATGAATTTTCATGCGGTTTTCGCAGGTAACGCGAGCATAGCATGAGGCACCGTATAGGCTTTAGTTCATCAGGATCGGGTCATGGAATAATACTTATCTTAAACTTTCGTTATCTGTCTGTTTGAACACACCAATCTCTTTATGGGTTTCTCACGGGTATCTTGGATTTAGCTTGCGGCACCGTATAGGCTTTATTTAATCAAAAACGAATCACGGAAAAAAGAGACTTAAAATTTTATCCCTACTAATATTATAAATGCGAAAGTAACTCTGTTACATTTTCGCGACTAACCCGCTGAGCAGATTCTACCGAAATTGTTATGGAGATAGCTTGAACCCTGTGGAAGTGCGTAGGTTGAATTTTCTCATTATGTGAGTATTGAAGGGCGATCTGTTTTAATTGTTAATAACCATCCCCCTGACATCGTGTGCATGAGGTTCAGCGTGAAATGTTTTACTACAATGTTTAAGACCTGAAGACGACAGCTTAGACTGTTGAAGCCGGTTGTCTAGAATGAAAAATATTTTGTTAGGTTTTGGCTTTTGGTTGGTTTTTATGAAGAACATAGTCTACTTTAGAAAGTGTGTAGTACAAGATAGTTATTGATTTGAAGAATATTATGCGAATTAAGGAAAAAAATTACTCTTTGAAAAACCTGTCTATTCTTTGGCTTCTGACTTTTATCATATTTTTGAAAATGCTTTTTTTGTTTGGTATGTGCTATGCGATATGGTTAAAAGTAATGAATACAATACTTATACAATCTTCCATAAGCTTAATCCATGCTTCCACACTTGTTGTTACGTAATGTAACACGATGCATAGACGCGCATCCCTGCCATGACCCTCTGTACGCAGTGACGCTGCGTATAGGGACTCATCGTTTGCGAAGGGGGGCAGTCAGCCCCCGTTAGCTGAGTGGTCAGCGTCGTGGAATGCTCCGCCAAGGGGCCCGGGTCCGATTCCCAGCTGGGGCAGAGTTTCTCCGCGCAGCGACTGGGTGTTGTGTTCTCCTCATCATCATTTCATCCCCATCCCCGACGCGCAAGTCGTTCATTGTGGCGTCGAACGCAGTTAAGTACTTGCCCTCGGCGGCCGAACTTCCCCGAATGGGGGACTCCCGACCCACAATGCCGTACGATTATTTCCATTTTTGCGAGGGGGGAGAGCGGGTCGCACGTTACGAGCTATATTCACCCAAGCAGGCAAACACTTGAGGGCAGCTGATGTTATTGCACGTACAGTAGCTTACTTACACACTATCATTCATCATAACAAAACTACTGATATGTGAGTACAGCCATAGGTAACAGCTAACTCAATCACGCTATCTGCCTTTCAGCAAAGTGCACATAAGCTTTTACCACACAGTCTACGTACTCATACTTCATTGATATTATCTTTCTAATACATATTTTAATAAAGCCTTTGAGTGCTTCATGTACATCACAGCGGACATCAGGAAACACCTGAGATAAAGCAGGTATTGAACTGCGAAACCAGTACTGATGTAATTATCTCTAGCTGCTAAAAATAGGTGTGTAAATGCTACAGATTATGTTGCTTACTTCATGATTGCGTAAAAATTCAGATACCAGCATTAGTCACTGGACTCGCATTCGGAAAGATGACGGTTCAAACCCGCGTCTGGCCGTTCTGATTTAGGTTTTCCGTGATTTCCCTAAATCGCCTCAGGCAAATGCCAGGACGTTTCCTTTGAAAGGGCACGGCCGAATTGCCTTCCGCATCTTTCCCTAATCCGACGGGGCCGATGACCTTACTGTTTGGTCCCCTCCCCCAAATCAGCCAGCCAACCTATATTACTGTTTTCCTTTGTCATTATGACTGCCTCATCAAAAACAATGCACGTCTCATCCACAGCAATCCGACTTCAGTACTACAGTTTTGCATCGCAATTATAACTAGCATTGCATTGACTGAAAAGTTAGTGCACATTATTAACGAAAAAATAAAATAAACAAAACTGCATAAGTATGAGTAGAACTCGCGCACCGAAGGTTCTGCAAAGACTTAAAAACGTATATAAACAGTTCAACCATCCCAGGAACGAGAATCTCGACGATTTTCTTGTTATCGACATCTACACTGCCAAGATACCGGTCCCAAGAATTCCAGGACTTTCGAGAATGACAAAACGAATATTTTTTCATGTGATATAGTTATAGATTTACAACTTCCCGACTTTTTTCCTTTCTTGTAATGTGAAACCTTACTTTTTGCCGAATTTCATGCTTCTAATTCAAAGCGAAGTACCCTATATGTTTCCATGAATGAGTTTGCATGTGTTTATTTGATACTACAATAGTGAATCTATAGTCACAATATATATTTTTTTCCTTAAACAAGCGTTTACAATATCGGTTTCACCGAACTACGTCGTCATTTTCACATGTAAGGCATAAGTTGGAGAATATATAATGGGAATTATGACCATACATCTTACAAAAATTACGAGCAATGACAAGACCAGGCAACTGAGGCAATGGGGTCACAACCAAGTCACTACAAGCTATGCCTATGCTTGCCAAAAACTTATTCCATGTCCTAATGTAGAACAGATAAAAACTACACCAAGGTAAAATGAAAGGACGTGGAAGGAACTTTTGGGCAAGCATGGGCATAACCTGTAGTGACCTGGTTGTGTCCCCTTTGCTTCGGTTGCCTGGTCTCATTATTTCCCGTAATTTTTGTGAGATGCATGGTCATAATTCCCATTATATATTCTCCAACTAATGTTTTACATTTGAAAATGACGACATAGTTCATTGAAACCGGTAATGTAACCCTTTGTTAAAGAAAAAAATTATATACTGTAACTATGGCTTCACTACTGTAGTGTCAAATAAACATTTAAGTTATATTTTGGTCACACTCCTTACGACAATTATGTCGGAATATAGAGTTTGCGCCGGCTGGAGTGGCCTAGCGATTCTAGGCGCGTCAGTCTGGAACCACGTGGCTGCTACGGTCGCAGGTTCGAATCCTGCCTCGGGCATGGGTGTGTGTTATGTCCTTAGGTTAGTTAGGTTTAAGTAGTTCTAAGTTCTAGGGGACTGATGACCTTAGATGTAGTGCTCAGAGCCATGTATGTGGCATTGACTTAGAAGCTGAAAAGCTGTATACCGCCAAGGAACTGTAGATCTTAGTATGTGAAGTAAATTTGAACTTTACCTGTTACTGAGAAAAAGGGTTCTTAGTGGGACAGACTGACAAAAAATGTATTTTTTCATGTGATGCAATTACAGATGAGCAACTTTCGGATGTTTTTTCTTTACTGTTAGTACCTTGTTTCTTGACAAATTTCGGGATTCGGAGTCAAAGGGAAGTGTCCAATAGGTTTTGATAAAGCAGTTTGTGAATATCAAAATAAGACATAAATGGCTGTGTCTTCTGATTGCACTGACTTACTCTCTCTCTCTCTCCATCTGAACAGGCCTCGGAAGGCCCAAAGCTATCGAGCAACTGCTGTGTCATCCTCATCCCATAGGCGTCACTGGATGAGGATATTGAGGGGATGTGGTCAGTACATCACTCTTCCGGCTGTTGTCAGTTTTCGTGACCAGAGCCGCTACTTCTCAGTCAAGTAACTCCTCAACTGGCCTCACGAGGGCTGAATGCACCCCTCATGCCAACAGCACTCGGTAGACCCGGACGGTCACCCATCTAAGTGCTAGCCAAGCCCGACAGCGCTTAACTTCGATGTTACCTCCGCGGCAAGGTCGTTGACCATTGCATTCACTTAGAAGGTTAAATTGTTTACACTGTCAGTGTACAATTGACCTTGATATGTGATATAAATTTGAACTTGATACGTCTGTCCCTTCCTGATAAAAAAACTTTCCTAACAGTCAGACAGACAGATATACAGACAACAAAGAAATCTTGTTAGGATACAGTTTTTATCAACTGCGGCACAGTACCATAGAACCGCAGCTTTCGTAGGATTGGTACTCTTTATGTACTCGTTCTCATGCGATTCCTGCACTGTAATGGCTTGTTGTTGATATACACAAGCGAATGATAGTGAACACTGGCGAATTGTCTGCGAATGTTTGCTTAGCCTTAGTGTAAACGAGTATTTACACCTGCCTGAAGCTACACTCTCAAGTGCTTCCAAACACACTGAACGGACGACACTTATATTTAATTATTTCGTTGGAACAGAGTTAATTTCATACAGAACGAGATCCAATGATAATTAAATCAAAAACCTTAGCTGCCAACAGGTATAGTTGATATACATCAATGGCAACAGCTGAAAATGTGTGCCTCGACCGGGACTCAAACCCGGGATCTGCTGCTTACATAGCAGACGTTCTATCCATCTGAGCCACCGAGGGCACAGAGGATAGTGCGACTGCATGGGCTTATCCCTTGCACACTTCCCGTGAAACCCACATTTCCAACTGCCCACAACCTACATTCTTAGTGTTCCTAATAGATGTGGGGTCTCACGGGAAGCGTGCAAGGGTGCCTGCCCGGTGGCTCAGATGGATAGAACGTCTGCCATGTAAGCATGTTTTTTGTGCCCCCCCCCTCCCCACCGACCTGCGACAAGTTTTATATACCCTCCACTGCTAGTACTGTCAACAGTCAGCTGTGAACGGTTGTTGCACGCTGACGTTTAACATAGGCGTTGGTCACATTAATTTAACTGGACATGTATTAAGGGCAGTTGAATGAAAACGACGCAGGCCTGCTCGTTGAAATTCATGGAGTAATGGATAGTCTGAATTATGGGGACATATTAAGAAAATATATGATATCTCGCGGAAGACGAAATGCGCCTCGTAATTGGTAATTCCAACACGACAATGATGCGAAGCACACTTCTACCCATGTGAAGACAGTTCTGGAGCAGCATGTACTAAAGGAATGTCCAACCACAGTCGAGACCCACAGAATACCTTTCGGGCGAGCTCGATAGACGTGTTCGCCAACAAAACTGCATAAACAAGGGCATTTTCTACAAAAAATTGTGTGAGCATTAGAAGAAGATTACTAAAATGGCTCTGAGCACTATGCGACTTAACTTCTGAGGTCATTAGTCGCCTAGAACCTAGAACTAATTAAACCTAACCAACCTAAGGACATCAAAGACATCTGTGCCAGAGGCACCGCAGCGGTCGCTCGGCTCCAGACTGTAGCGCCTAGAGCCGCACGGCCACTCCGGCCGGCAGAATATTACTCACACGCGATTGGCCAAACTCATGGATTCTATGTCATACAGCTATCCTGTAGAAATACATGCAAAGGGATATACAAACAAGTGTTTATTATTTAAAAAATAATCGCTATAACTGTCAATACACTCATCACACTGTGAGACAAGGTGGTCGATGTCGTCATGGAAGAATTTTTGTTCACATGGCTCTAAGCGCTATGGGACTGAGCTCATCAGTCCCATAGACTTACGAGGGTCACTCCAAAAGAAATGCACATTTTTTTTAGATCCATCTTTTATTCTATATGTTTGTAAGTTTTACAGTGTGTAGATACATCATTTAGGTATAATATTTTCATTTCTCCACATAATTTCCATTCCTCTCAACTGCCTTACACCATCTTGGAACCAGCGCCTGTATACCCTCACAGTAAAATTAGGGACCAACCTGTTGGGAGCCACTGTTTGGTAGCGTGCACCAGGGAGTCATCATCTTCAAACCTTGTTCCACAAAGAGAGTCTTTCAGTTTCCCAAATGGATGACAGTCACATGGAGCCAGGTCAGGACTGTAGGGCGGATGTTTCAGTGTTGTACATCCGAGTTTTGTGATCGCTTCCATGGGTTCTTGACTGACATGTGGCCGTGCATTGTCGTGCAACAGCATAACATCCTGGTTTTGCCGATGTGGTCGAACACGACTCAGTCGAGTTTGAAGTTTCTTCAGTGTCATCACATATGCATCAGATTTTATGGTGGTTCCACTTGGCATGATGTTCACAAGCAAGAGTCCTTCGGAATCGAAAAACACTGTAGCCATAACTTTTCCAGCAGAAGGCGTGATATTGATTTTTTTTTCTTGAGTGATTTTGCATGATGCCACTCGATTGATTGCCTCTTCGTATCTGGTGAAAAATGGTGGAGCCATGTTTCATCACCTGTCATGATTTTTCCAATAAATTCTCCACCATTCTCGTACTGTTCCAAAACTTCGCTGCATACCGTTTTTCTTGTTTCTTTGTGAGCCACTGTCAACAGGCCTGGGAACCCAACTGGCACAAACCTTTTTTAACGCCAACACTTTCAATATTTTGCAAACACTTCCTTCCCCTATCCCAAAGTAGCATGAAAATTCGTTCACTGTGATGCGTCTGTCAGCTGTCACCAATTCGTTAATTCTGTGCACATTGTCTGGAGTGTATGCAGTACGAGGCCTGCCGCTGCGAGGACAATCCTCAATATTGCCGTGCCCGCTTTCATCGCGTAACTTGCTTGCCCACCAACTAACTGTACTGCGATCGACAGCAGCATCTCCGTACACGTTTTTTAACCTCTTGTGCATGTTCCCAACAGTCTCGTTTTCACAGCACAGGAATTCTACGACAGCACGTTGCTTCTCACGAACGTCAAGTGTAGCAGTCATCTTGAAGACATGCTGTGACGGCGCCTCTCACGGGAACAGTTTGAACTAAGTTTGAAAACAAGCGGGTAGGATGTATCTACACACTGTAAAACTTTTTCACATGCAGAATGAAAACTGTATTTTTACAAAAATAGTGTGCATTTCTTTTGGAGTGATCCTTACAGAGCTACTTAAACCTAACTAACCTAATGACATCACACACATCCTGCGACCGTAACAGCAGCGCGGTTCCGGATGAAGTGCCTAGAACCGCTCGGCCACAGCTGCTGGCAAGAATTTTTGTGGTTGCCTGTGTAACCATGACTGTACCGAGGAGAACACATCTTGGTCTGAATCAAATCGACGCCTACGAATGTCTTCCTTCAGGGCTCCAAAAATATGGAAATGTTACGGCAAGAGATCGGGAGTGTATGGAGGATGTGTAAAGGCTTCCCAAAGAGACTTCTCGGGGTAGTCGAAACTGCATCGTTCTGTTGCATGATGATGCTAGCCCACGTATTGCCGAGACTGTTTCGACAACACTGCAAGAGATTCACTGAGAAGCCATTACGCATCGTCCGTACAGTCCCGATCTCTCGCCACGCGTTTCTGTATTTTTGTAGCCCTGAAGAAAGGCATTCGGGGCCTTTCCATTTGCTTCGGACGAAGAGGTGCACGCCTGGGTACAATCTTGCTTCCGTAGGCAACCGCAAACATTTGTACATGAAGGCACTGACCGTCTTCTCTCTCAGTGGGATAAACGTATCAACAGTTACGGCGGTTACTTTCGATACAATAAACAGTTTTCTTAATTTTTTCCGTCTGTCTCGTTTTCGTTTAACTGCCCTTTAAATTAACCGTATATCTCAGTTAGTGAATTTGAATTTTGTAACTGTGCGCTGGTATCAAAGTGTAAACGTATTAGTTTCTTTTGTTGTCTTTCAGTGTCAAAGAAAATTAATTAAATGAGCATTACACCACCATCACATTATAGTCAATCTCGCTGCACAAACTACTCAAGGCAAATACCCTCCCCAACACAAACTCCAATTCACATCTTCCCTTATGTCGTCACTATTACCAGGGCTCTCCAACATAAGGGGACATGTGAATTGGAGTTTGTGTTGGGGAGGGTATTTCACTTGAGTAGTTTGTGCAGCATTTTTGTCCATAATGCTGTGGTAGTGTAATGGTCAGCATATCTGCCTAGTATGTAAGAATACCTGGGTTCGAGTCCCGGCCGCAGCACAGATTTTAATTCACTTCTTCAGCTCCCAACGTTATCGTGTATAAAAAGCTTAGCAATGCAGATGGCTACTGAGTGGGCCGTCCAGGCAGCTGAAACTACTGGTTGTTGTGCTCTTTATTTTAAATGTGATCATGCTTGAGCTAAGGGATGGGTAGAGACCGCCCGGTTGGCCGTGCGGTCTAACGCATGGCTTTCCGGGCGGGAAGAAGCACCTGGTCCCCGGCACGACTCTGCCCGGCGGATTTGTGTCGAGGTACGGTGAACTGGCCAGTCTGTGGATGGTTTTTAGGTGGTTTTCCTTCTACCTCAGCGAATGCGGGCTGGTTAGCCGAGCGGTCTAAGGCGCTGCAGTCATGGACTGTGCGGCTGGTTCCGGCGGAGGTTCGAGTCCTCTCTCGGGCATGGGTGTGTGTGTTTGTCCTTAGGATAATGTAGGTTAAGTAGTGTGTAGGCTTAGGGACTAATGACCTTAGCAGTTAAAGTCCCATAAGATTTCACACACATTTTGAGCTGGTTCCCCTTATTCCAGTGCAGCTACACTATGTCGGCGAATGCTGCGCAAACAAGTTCTCCATGTACGCGTGCACCACCATTACTCTACCACGCAAACATAGGGGCTACACTCGTCTGGTGTGAGACGTTCCCTGGGGGGGTCCACCGCGGCCGAACCTCACAATAACCCTGGGTTCGGTGTGGGGCGGCGGAGGGCTGAAGTGGACTGCGGTAGTCCTCGTGGGGTTGCGGACCGCTGCGGCTGCGGCGGGGACGGAGCCTCTCCGTCGTTTCTAGGTCCCCGGTTAACATACAGTACAATACAAGGGGTGGGTAGAATGTTGACTCTAAAAGCCATGATGCTCCGAGGCGTCAGGAGCCTTCGCCGGATGTGTGTACTGTGTGCAAAGCAGCTTCGCGCTACAAATGCGCAATGCGCGTCTCCCGTACGTGATATGCCAGCGCGGCTACCGTCTAGGCGGAACTGCAGTTCCACCACAGAGCGCGAACGCCGTCGGTTTGCGGTAAGGGAGTGCGGAAGTTGAGTTCCAGGGCGACATTGTCACGCACGAAGAAACACATGAAGAGCTAGTGACGTTTGGAACCTGGAAGGGAACTAATGGCTGAAACGATGCTACGATGGCGGATCGTGTTTCGTGCCAGGGTTGCTCACTCGACAGAGCACTACGACGGAAAGCAAAGTTCCATGTTCAACCAGCAGTTTAGCCCAGTTTTAGTGGATATGGACTAAGACCGGTTGAAAAACAATAAATAAGTCCGATATGCAACTAACATTTTTTACTATGGCCTTTATCATCGTAGACTTTCTCCTCCATGCGCTGCACTCCCTAAAAGCCAAAGAAAGTGCCTATTACAATAACAACAGACAACAATATATATACAGGGTGGTCCATTGATCGTGACCAGGCCAAATATCTCACGAAATAAGCGTCAAACGAAAAAACTACAAAGAACGAAACTGGTCTAGCTTGAAGGGCGAAACCAGATGGCGTTATGTTTGGCCCGCTAGATGGCGCTGTTATAGGTCACACGGATCTCAACTGCGTTTTTTAAAATAGGCAGCCCCATTTTTTATTACATATTCGTGTAGTAAAGAAATCTGAATGTTTTAGTTGGACCACTTTTTTCGCTTTGTGCTAGATGGCGCTGTAATAGTCACAAACATATGGCTCACAATTTTAGACGAACAGTTGGTAACAGGTAGGTTTTGTAAATTAAAATACAAAATGTAGGTACGTTTGAATATTTTATTTCGGTTGTTCCAATGTGATACACCTTTGTGAACTTATCATTTCTGAGAACGCATGCTGTTACAGCGTGTTTACCTGTAATTACGACACTAATGCAATATATGCACAAAATGATGTCCGTCATCCTCAATCCATTTGGCAATACGTGTAACGACATTCCTCTCAACAGCGAGTAGTTCGCCTTCCGTAATGTTCGTACATGCATTGACAATGCGCTGACGCATGTTGTCAGGCGTTGTCGGTGGATCACGATAGCAAATATCCTTCAACTTTCCCTACAGAAAGAAATCCGGGGACGTCAGATACGGTGAACGTGCGGCCAATCCACCTATCATGAAATATGCTGTTCAATACCACTTCAACTGCACGCGAGCTGTGTGCCGGACATCCATCATGTTGGAAGTATACTGCCATTTTGTCATGCAGTGAAACATCTTGTAGTAACATCTGTAGAACATTACGAAGGAAATCAGCATACATTGCACCATTTAGGTTGCCATCGATAAAATGGGGGCCAATTATACTTTCTCCCATAAAACTGCACCGTACATTAACCCCCAAGGTCAGTGACGTTCCACTTGTCGCAGCCATCGTGGATTTTCCGCTGCCCAATAGTGCTTATTATGCCGGTTTACGTTACCGCTGTTGGTGAATGACGCTTCGTCGCTTAATAGAACGCTTGCAAAAAATCTGTCACTGTCCCGTAATTTCTCTTCTGCCAAGTGGCAGAACTGTACACGTCTTTCAAAGTCGTCGCCATGCAATTCCTAGTGCTCAGAAATATGGTACGGGCGCAATCGATGTTGATGTAGCATTCTCAACACCGACGTTTTTGAGATTCCCGATTCTCGCGCAATTTGTCTGCTACTGATGTGGGGATTAGCCGAGATAGCAGCTAAACCACCTACTTGGGCATCATCATTTGTTGCAGGTCGTGGTTCACGTTTCACATGTCGCTGAATACTTCCTGTTTCCTTAAATAACATAACTATCCGGCGAACGGTCCGGACACTTTGATGATGTCGTCCAGCATACCGAGCAGCATACATAGCACACGCCCGTTGGAGCTTTTTGATCACAATAGCCATACATCAACACGATATCGACCTTTTCCGTACTTGGTAAACGGTCCATTTTAACACGAGTAATGTATCACGAAGCAAATACCGTCCGCACTGGCGGAATGTTGCGTGATACCACGTACTTATACGTTTGTATTACAGCGCCATCTATCACAAAGCGAAAAAAGTGGTCCAACTAAAACATTCATATTTCTTTACGTACTACGCGAATATTTAATAAAAATTGGGATTCCTATTTAAGAAAACGCAGTTGATATCCGTTTGACCTATGGCAGCGACATCTAGCGGGCCAGCCATAGCGCCATCTGGTTTCCCCCTTTAAGCTAGACTAGTTTCGTTCTTTGTGGTTTTTTTCGTTTGATTCTTATTTCGTGAGATATTTGGCCCGGTCACTGTGTGTGTGTGTGTGTGTGTGTGTGCTTCTCAAGCATGAAATGCAGCGCGGGTTTAGCCGCGCGGTCTAAGGCGCTGGAGTCATGGATTGTGCGGCTGATCCCGGCGGAGGTTCGGGTTCTCCCTCGGGCATGGGGGTGTGTGTTTGTCCTTAGGATAATTTAGGTTAATGATGATGACCTTAGCAGTTAAGTCCCATAAGAATTCACACACATTTGAACATTTCATGCACGAAATGTGTCTATATTCCCTTGCTTTCAACGGAGCACGCTGCAAATGTAACACATATTCGAAAGTATTTCGTCATGAATGAGTTGTAGCTGATGTCATTGAACCAGTGTGTTTTGACTCTTGAGGCGTGGCGCCTTATATCGCTGCTGTCTAGAGTCTGTGTATCGGGAGAATAACTCACGCGTACTCAGTGACAGATGGTCCGAAGCGGGTTCAGTCGTGTCCGTAGTTCTAATTTTCATCTGCTAAGGTCATAAGGTCCTCGGGAGATATGAAACAGGGCACTGCAGGGCAGTATATTTATGATTGTATTGTAACGATATTGTAACGTTGAGACATTTACTAAGTAATGTCGTTTTTTTTAATAACAAAAAAATTGGTAGTAAACGCCTGAAGAACTGACCTTTTAAAGAAAGACGTAATATATCTAGTCAACAAAATAGTTTTGTTCGCTGCACTGTCACCCAGATCAGCACAGAGACATTCAAGAAGCAGGTCAATAGAATTTTTTGTGAATTGTTCTGTTTATTTCTTGAAGTCTTTTTTGTTTATTTATGTTTTTACAGTTTTGAATACGCTTTTAGTAGTGCGAATAAGGCGTGAATGTGGTCTAAAGTAAATATGTAGATCATTGTCCTACTGTTCAAATGTTCAAATGCCTCTGAATTCCTAAAGGACCAAACTGCTGAGGTCATCAGTCTCTAGACTTACACGCTACTTAAACTAACTTGAAGTAACTTATGCTAAGAACTACACACACACACACACACACACACACACACACACACACACACACACACACACACACATGCCCGAGGGAGGACTCGAACCTCCGGCGGGACAGGCCGCGCATTCCTTCACATGGCGCCTCAAACCGCGTGGCCATTGTTCTACTGATGAACACTGTGCGACGGGGGTATTTTGTATCATAATATGTTAAGTAAGTTTGTGGTACAGGGAAAGCTAATTCGAGTGCAAATGGAAGTAGTTAATAACGTAAAGTATAAACAAAATATCAGAATGTTAAATATTTATTTCGGGAAAAAGTACACTTCGAAAGTGTGTGTTCGTTGATTGGTCAGTCATGAAAAGCGCGGAATATCGCGGGAGAATTCCTAAGGAACCAAACTGCTTAGGTCATTGGGCCCTAGACTTCTACACTACTTAAACTACCGTATGCTAAGGACAAAACACACACCAATGCCCGAGGAAGGCGGGAGACACAGCGCAGTCCGTGACATGACGTTCAGCTGCTCCGCTCGGCAAAAGTGTTTTAAAGGAAAGGCATATTTATTCCGGCGTGTTTTTTTTAGAAACTACGGACTTTTTAAGTCATGCTCCGCTCGGAAAAAGTGTTTTAAAGGAAAGGCATATTTATTCCGGTGTGTTTTCTATAGAAACTACGGACTTTTTAAGTCATTTTGTGTATGAGAGAAAACAGTAATTCCGCGTGGCATATTGAGTAGATCGGTGACTAAAAACTTGAGTGTACTAGATACCGATAAACTTGATAGTATGGCGAGCATTTTCATTTAAGAACAAACCGTGCCTATTAGCTGTTCAGATTTCGGGAAATACGTTACTATAGTCTTGCTAACGTGAATGAAAGTGTTTGTGCATCACTGTGTTAAGATTAGCACGTGCTTGGCAGTGAACGCTTACATTATGAAGGTTCAGAATATATCGAAGTTTTGCCAATGTCCACCTTTCATTCGAAATTAAGATCTTTTTCCGATTCTTGGAATAGTTACGTTGTATGCAGCCTGTATGCAGCTGAAAGCAAGAGAATATAGACAAATTTCATGCACGAGAAGCGCGCACACACACACACACACACACACACACACACACACACACACACACACACACACACGCATGTTGTTATTATAATAGGCACTTTCTTTGACTTTTAGTGAGTCCAACGAGTCGCCCTTTTATACAGTTCACTCTACTTGCTAACTCATGAGTGTTTTTAAAAGTGTAACTATTTTCTTTCAAACGAAAATGTGTTGAAGATTATTGCTGTTAATTGCTCAGATTTAGTAACAATCGTGGAACTGATTTCTCCTGCGTTGGGAAACAGTTTCATTGTTTTTGACGATTTATTATCATTTCTTTGGGGTCTTCCCTTAAGCTACAGTTGTGTTGGCTAATTTATACGTGAAATAATGTAAGTATTACATTCCCATAGGTTTCATATGACCCACATCCACTGATCTAGCTGACAGTGTAGCGAACAAAACCTGCAGTACGGTAGGTTTCTGCTTGGCTTTCCTGTCGGCGACCAGCTGCAACGAGTTCGCAGGTAGGTGCAGGTAATGGACGAAAGGAACCGCGCCGCCACACTCTTTTTACTTGTACTTCACGGTAGTTCATGTCTCTTGGTCACTTGGAACGCAAAAATATAACAATTCTTCCGTTGATTAAGTAGAAAGCAATTAAAAACAAACATTATCCTTACGACGCGTGTGACTGACTGCTTTCTCACCGCTTGGAGTGCTAGCATCGTACCGGCTGACACGGGAATAACTTTCGCACCAGAGAGTGTCGTGACTGTATTTATTAAACGGTGGCCAAACCCAGTTTCGCTTGTTAATCTTTCACCATGGTTATTGTTTCGTTTCATGATGTTATGACTCATTTTGATGAGCGATACGCTGTAATATTCTTCAGCGTGACGTGTGAAATACCGTGTTTGTGTTGTTGTAGGAAGTTATGGTAGTGCAGGAAGAGAGAGATTTGAAGTAACTTAGACTGTTTCGCTTTAATAACACTCACCAAGTGGACAGCAGACATACACACCTCCGTTCACCGGATGTGTCACTGTCAACAGTGACACACGCTCTCATTTCATGGGAGATTCTTGAGAGGCTATAGCTTGTTTTACACGAACCATTCTCTGATTAAAATCTACTGCTCGTTATAGGTGCACATCGTGCGCTTGCGTGTAAACCAGCAGCCAATGTGGTCTTATCTTTGGCGTGTGCTATCAAGAGCTTCCATGCATTTAAACATGCAGTTAAGAATATGAAACGCATCTGGAAAAGTTACGCGCTCCCCGTCGGAGATGGGTGCTGGCCGTCGTAAGGCTTGCAGTGTCACAGGCTGTGACGCACGCACCGCCGCCTGTCTTTCTCGAGGGATTCGCATGTGAGACAGTGACGTCAATGATCGATTAACTGTGCCGAGTGCAGAGTACTAGAATCAAGGGTATGCCATAGGCTGCGCATGCGCAGAAACAGGGGTCTGTGACGTCTGCTGACATGTGAAATAAACCTATTCTCGCTGAGCTCAAAACTACTCTACTAATGGATTTTGCGGTTTTGGGTCTCATTAATATTTATTTTGTTGCTTGCTTTGTTTTCAATAATGTTGTGCGATGGTTTGGTGTTTTTCCTATTACAACTCTCCCACAGAAAGACGGAATATCTGAAAGCAAAGAGGTATTTATGTTTTAAAATACCTGGACGAAGAAAAGGTCTACACTCTGCGTAAATAAGAGACACAATTTCATGAAAATTATTTCCTTCAAAATACTGGAAAATTCAAATAATTACTTGCTGCAAGTTTAAAATGGAGAAAAATTTAAAACTGGAGTTGGAGCACTGTTCTAAAAGTGAAAAAGAGGCGGACCAATTCCATGGCCTCCACGCTCTCCTGACCTCAACCCTCTTGACTTTCATTTATGGGGGCATTTGAAAGCTCTTGTCTACGCAACCCCGGTACCAAAAGTAGAGACTCTTTGTGCTCGTATTGTGGACGGCTGTGATACAATACGCCATTCTCCAGGGCTGCATCAGCGCATCAGGGATTCCGTGCGACGGAGGGTGGATGCATGTATCCTCGCTAACGGAGGACGTTTTGAACATTTCCTGTAAAAAAGTGTTTGAAGTCACGCTGGTACGTTCTGTTGCTGTGCGTTTCCATTCCATGATTAATGTGATTTGAAGAGAAGTAATAAAATGAGCTCTAACATTGAAAGTAAGCGTTTCCGGACACATGTCCACATTACATATTTTCTTTCTTTGTGTGTGAGGAATGTTTCCTGAAAGTTTGGCCGTACCGTTTTGTAACACCCTGTATACTATCCTATCAAAAATATCCGGGAACCTAATAACAGACATTAGTATTGGATATTTGTTAACACTTTGCCGTCCGCACGTCTCGTACAAATTTATTCGCTTGGCGCCGGCAGCGCTACTTCGGATTACTTGGCTTGTCGCCGGCCGCTTGTCACCTTTCCGTTGATGACAAGCTTCAAACACATTGACTTTTGCGTTCTTTAATTTTTCCGGAAATCCTCTATTTTGCCGTATCGTTCCACAAACTCGAATTTTCTTTTCAAGTAACTTCTCTGCAAGTTCTACACTGTTATAATAATTATCCGTGCAGAGGTGATGCTACTTTCCATCAGAAGGTGTCAATAGTTCCATCACTGTTTTTGCTAAAGGCTGTCCAGCGCCGGAATATATCTTGAATGCGGAAATGTATCCCGTACTCGAATCACTCAGCATCCGAATGAGTATGCCGTATTTCGTAATTTTCGACGGACTGCAAACTTTAAAATATAACTGTCCACGCCACGGCATCATTCCTTCATCAACTGAGATGTTTTGACTCAGATCAAACGTTTCTTTAAATTTTTTGGAAAAATAATCAATTACGAATTGCACTTTGACAAGCCGGTCGGCATTACCCAGTTCATTGTTGCTGTTGGAAAAATGTAAAAATGATAATATTTGTCTCAACCTGTTTCGGGACATCGTTTTTAGAAATATCGGTGTGTCTATCAACGGATTCCTTGACCAATAATCATTGATCCTTGCTTTTCTTACAATTTCCAGAAGAATAGCGAGCCCAAACCATTTTCTATGTTCGGGTCCCGTAACGCCGACAAATTTGACATTTTTAAAATCCATTTTCCTTCTATAGCAATTTTGACTGTAGTACTTTCTGGTTTCGTTACTAATATATTCAAATAGATCGTTCCCAATATATAATTGTATGATATCCTCGACGCTCTGTGTATCTTTGGGAAATATGTTTTGACCCGGGGATCCTACAAATTTATAATTGGTCCTCGGTAAATCAAAGACTGACCCCTGTGCACTGCCTTCTTCGTTTGATTCAGTCGAATCAGTCGCCAACCGTAGCTTTCGCCGACTTCTTCTTGGACGTATTTCACTCTCTTCCCACGATTCTGCTTCACTTTCATTTTTTTGACATCCAATGTCATCTTCTCAATCGGCCAAGTCGTCCGGAACGTCAGACAATACGTCTGCGCATTCATCGTAAATAATCTAATTGTCTCTTTCGTCCGCCATGATGAAAGGGCATAAGTAATTATAAAAACAAAACACTTGTTGTCGTGTGTAACTTTTTGTTACCTAAACAAAACACCAACAGGATGCAAAAGATACTGAAGTGCTGTCGCCGGCCATTGAGCGATACTATGCAGACGACACCACTGTGGTGTCGCCGGACGGCATAGTGTTAAACAAAATGTTTTTGAAATCAAAATACTTTTAATGCATGTATCGCAATTTTCCTATTAACATGAAGTTAAATTAACTAGTTTCGGTTGCTTTCTATAACTATCTTCAGATCTGTAAATAAATGGAGGAAAAGTGACACGAGAAAATTTTGTACTTATCAAGTAGGATATAAAACACCGTATAAAAGCTGACCAAAAAATGTATTGGGGAGCCGATTCTTACAGTAAAAGTGAAGATTTGACAAATCCATTTAACAGTGTTGTACACAATAAGATAACATACCGTTATAAGATAACATACCGTTCAAAACATAAAAAAAAGTGGTTAATATGCATCGGAAAGAATTGTCAGCTGAAGAACAGCTAATGATGTTTTCCATAAGCACTTGAAGGAATCATTCGCTGTAGTACGCATATGCAGTGGAAACTATCATTAGCTGCAGTACAGGTATTGATGCTTTGCAATGCTTATTCGCTGCTTCTTTACATTTTGAACGCTATGTTACATTATAAGCATTGCCATATTTTGTGCTACACTATTGTATGCATCTATCAGATTTCACTTTTACTATTGGAGCTGGCTCCTTATTATGTTTTTTTTGGCCAACTTTTACACAGTCTTTTCATATCGTATTTGACCGTATAAAACTTTCTTAGGCAATTTTTTCTCTATTTCTTTATAGATCTGGGGATGGTTGTAGAAAGCAACCGAAACTAGTTTTCATACTTTAACTGTATTAGCAAAATTGCGGTCTAGGCAGTAATTTTTTGTGCTTCAAAAATTTTTATTTAATAAACAACATTAAGAGCGGCGTCTGCTCCCAGACTTTGTCACGCTTCACTGGTATAGAATGTATTCATTGTTCGCCATTATGACAGCTTGAGCTCTACTGGGGAAACTTTCAATGACGTATCTGACTACCTGTGAGGGAATGGCACCGCATTCTTCTTGGGAAACTTTCAATGAGGTATCTGTCTATCTGTGAGGGAATGGCAGCGTATTCTTCTTCAAGAGACGAAACCAGAGATGTTAGTGACTGACTCTGGGATCTGGATCGAAGTCGATGTTCTAACTCATTCCAAAGGTATTCCGTTGCGTTCAGCTCGGGACTCTTGGCAGGTTAATCCATTGCAGGAATATTATTGTCTAGAAACCACTGGCTCGCAGACGCTGCATTATTACATGGTGCATTACTATGCTGATGGAAACAGTCGCCGTCTCCGAACTATTCCTCCAATTGTATGCTGTAAACTGTGTTCATAACTTTTCGAATTCGACGTTTTCTTAACCCTAAACCACTAAAGGGGGGAAAACGTTTCATTGTCACTCAACAATCGTATATTTTACCTCTCCATATTTTATTTAAAGGAAGTCATAAATTATAGTTTATATACCTGTTAATTACAATGATAAGGTTTCCAACGGTATGTTCCTGACACACTACATAAGTATAAAATGTCAGTTTTCCTCCCTATACTGGCAATACTACACTCATGCTCATAAATGAAGGATAATGCTGATACATGGTGAAACAACGCTCTGGTGGGCGGTCTGCGGATTTAAATCACCTCGGTGTATGACCATGCGGTGCATTTGACCTGCGGTGGCGTGGCGCTGGCAGCAGTCCACATACACAGAGGTGTGTTGGTGCATGTCAGATTCTGTGCGAATAAGCGTGCAGACGTGCTAATGGTGACTGTGTGTTGAAAATGGCTCAAAGAACACACCTTGATGACGTTATGAGGGGTAGACAACTCGGGCGACTGGAGGCTGGTCAAACACAGCAGGTCTTAGCACGGGCACTCCTTGTGCCACAAAGTGTGATCTCAAGGGTATGGCAACGATTCCAGCAGACAGGAAACGTGTCCAGGTGCTACAGTACGGGACGTTCACAGTGTACAGCGCTACACTTAGACCGATATCTTACCATCAATGCGCGCAGATGGCCACTGAGTACTGCAGGTAGCCTTGCTTGGGACCTTACCGCAGCCACTGGAACAGTTGTCTCCAGACACACAGTCTTCAGACGACTGAACCGACATGGTATATTCTCCCGGAGACCTGCAAGGTGCATTCCACTGACCCCTGGTCACAGGATAGACCGTAAAGCCTAGTGTCAAGAACACAGTACTTGGTCTTGAAACAGCAGTCCCAGGTTATGTTCACGGACGAGTCCAGGTACAGTCTGAACAGTGATTCTCGCCGGGCTTTCATCTGGCGTGAACCAGGAACCAGATACCAACCCCTTACTGCCCTTGAAAGAGACCTGTATGGAGGTGGTGGCTTGATGGTGTGGGGTGGGATTATGATTGGTGCAAGTACACCCCTGCATGTCTGACAGAGGAACTGTAACAGTTCAGGTGTATCAGGACGTCATTTTGAACCAGTATGTCCCCCTTTTCAGGTGTACAGTGGGTCCCACCGAGCTGCCGTCGTGGAGGTGTACCTTCAAACAGAGGATATCAGGCGAATGGAGTGGCCTGCCTGTTCTCCAGACCTAAACCCCATCGAGCATGTCTGGGATGCTCTCGGTCGACGTATCGCTTCACGTCTTCAGACCCCTACGATACTTCACGAGCTCCGACGGCACTGGTGCAAGAATGGGAGGCTATACCCCAGCAGCTGCTGGACCACCTGATCCAGAGTATGCCTACCCATTGTGCTGCCAGTGTACGTGTGCATGGTGATCATATCCCATATTGGTGTCGGGGTACTTGCGCAGGAAACAGTGGCGTTTTGTAGCAAATGTGGCCGTGCGGTTCTAGGCGCTGCAGTCTGGAACCACGAGACCGCTACGGTCGCAGGTTCGAATCCTGCCTCGGGCATGGATGTGTGTGGTGTCCTTAGGTTAGTTAGGTTTTACTAGTTCTAAGTTCTAGGGGACTAATGACCTCAGAAGTTGAGTCCCATAGTTCTCAGAGCCATTTGAACCATTTGTAGCAAATGTGTTTCGGGACAGTTTTTTCAACTGATCACCAATATCGTTTGCTTACAGATCTGTGTCGTGTGTGTTCCCTGTGTGCCTATGCTATTAGCGCTAGTTTTGTATAGTGGCACGTTGTGTGGCACCGCGTTCTGCAATTATCCTTAATTTATGATCATGAGTGTAGATAAGCAGGAACGCGAATTTGTACCAACTGCAATTATAATTTTTTGACGGTTTAGTTATTAGCACAATAACGGTACCACGTCCTGATCACGAAAAACACCTCCTTACCGTAACACGGCCTTCTCTGTACTTCATCAATGGCAGTATACATTATGGCACTCATCAGACCCAAACCCTTCCATCTGATTGCCACAGGATATCACCCCAAATCATGAGCTGCTCGACCAGTGTAGCCCATTCTCTTTAACTTCCTAGGCACAGCCGTTGTTCTTGTTGGCCCTCTGGCAGCAATTTGGAAACCTCGAGTGATTCCTTCCGCTAATTTCAGGTGAACTCTCACAACCATCGTCCACAATACTCGACTGTCCCACTCCTTCAGTAGATGAGGTCTGCCTGGTCTCGATTTAGCTTTTGTTGTTCCTTCACGTTTCCATTTCACAAACCCCTCACCAACAACTGAGTTGGCCAGCTTTATAAGGGTTAAAAAGGCCCTGATGGCTTTGTTATTCAGATGACAGCCAGTGAGCAGCCCACGTTCGAAGTCACAGAGCTGTCCCGACGAACTGATTGTCATATTAGTGCTTGTCTACTGAAATCAAAATACTCTCTGCTTCCTTTTATATTGTGAGGCCTTCCTCTAATGACATCATTACATAAGGATGGTTTTGATCAGACAGCGTACCACTTTTCTCAAGAACATTCACTATGAATTTTTGTTTGATTACTGACGTCATCCTCCCACTTTCCCGTAGGTCTCCTTCTATGAATTTTTGTATAATTTCGAATCCAATAAAAACTTTCTTCGCCCATACACTATGCATTCGTCTGGCTTTATGCCCTGCGCATCTCCATTTTCATTGCGGTCGTAGCTACTTGTTCTAGTCTAGTTTGCTGTCGGATCCATTTGTTTGCTATCCTGCCTCGCATATTAACTTCTGTCATATAACGCTTCATTTCTTGTTGAGAATCCCCCAGTTTTTAAATAATTTTCCTATTAAATGTGACGTAAGTCGAACGGGTAATGTCTCCTGGATACAAACTAGTTTCAGAATCTTTGCCGCACATACTCTTTTTAGTTTACCAAAAGCTGCTTCAGTTCATTTTCATTTTTTTTCTTTTGCTATCCATCCACTCATTTTCAGCTGCCATAGACGCAAAAAAAAGCTCGTCTCTTGGCTCTATAATTTCATTTTATTTTAAAGTTACTAACATATACTAGTGTAGATCTTAAAATAGTGAGAACAGAAGTAAACTCGAAAAAAATGATACCGTATGTAATGAAGCCGTACGTGAACAAGCAACGAAGGAAACTAAAGAGAAACTTGGAAATGGAATTAAAGTTCAGGGAGAGAACACAAAAAAAAATCTGCGCATATGCCAATTATATTGTAATTCTGTCAGAGACGGGAAAGAACTTCCAAGATCCGCTGAACGGAATGGATAGCGTCTCGAACAGAGGTTATACGATGAATGCCAACAAAAGTAAAATAAGGGTAAAAGAATACAGTCGAATAATTTAGGTGATGCTGATTGAATTAGATTAAGGAATGAAACACTAATAGTAGTGGGCAAGTTTTGGTGTTGGGGTAGCAACGTAGGTAACTGATGGTGGTGGAAGTAGACTGGATATAAAATGCAGACCGGCAATAGCGAGAAATGCACTTCTGAATAATAGAAATTTGTTAACGTCAATATAAATCCAAGTGTTAAGGAGTTTTTTCTCGATTTATTTGTCTGGTGTGTAGCCGCATACGACGATAAGCAGTTTAGGTAAGAAGAGAACAGAACCTTCTGAAATGTGGTACCCACTACAGAAAAATGATGAAGGTAATGTAACGAATGAGGAGGCACTGAATCGACCTCAGGATACAAAAGACTTTTATGGCACAACTAAAAGAACGGTTCGGTTTATATAACACATCCTTTCTTATACCACACATAAGGAATCGTCAATTTTGTAATGAGTGGGGGTGTTATTGTGAGTAAAGATTTTGGATACCAAGGCTTGAACGCAGTGATGAGGTTCAAATGGATGTAGGTTGCAGTAGTTATTCTGAAATGAAGAGGTTTTCCACGTGGTTGACTACCTTAGAGAGCTGTATGATATCAATCTTCGGGCTCAAGATCAGAACAAAGACAATAACAAATTTATTGCAGGACATGGTTATATTACTTTAATAATAGGGCGACCGTAACTTACGCGGGACAGCCACATTACTGTGCCCAACGCCTATGTTCGACGTTAGCGTGCAGTAATCACTCACAGACAGCAGGTGGCAGTAAAAGCTGTTTGTAAACTGCCAAATTGTTCGCGTGTCGCCGCGGTTAAACTACGCTGTGCGTGGCAAAATGGCGCTATCCAAAATCGGCGCCGAGGTAACTGTGGTGCATCATAGGCCATAGAAGACAGTGTTGACGATGGCTGTGGAGATGTATAGGGGCTAGTAAACGTGCAACTGTTGAACAACTGACCGCCCAAATGAACCAAGGGGCTACAAACAGTTTCTCCTGAACGACCGTTCAGCAATCATTGCTGGGTATGGGACTTCGCATCAAGCAATCGCTTGTGTCATGCATTAATGCTGACAGGTGTTCATCGGCGACGAAGGTTTGAATTGCACTCCAATACCGCAAATGAATGTCTACCGAATGGCGACAGGTGGCCTTTTCACATTAATCACGTTTTATGATCCATCGGATGCAAAGCAAACACACTGCTACAATTGTCGAAATGGTCCAGGCCGCAGGAGGGAAGTTTACCGTCTGGGGAATGTTTTCGTGACATTCCGTACTGCTCTCGTCATTCTGTAACGCACAATGGATCTTATGCATCTGTCCTTGGGATACATGTTTACCCCTACATGCAGTCTATTTTTCGTCGGCACGGTGACATCTAACAACAGGGGCGGGTATGTTCTTCCAGCTTGATGGGATCACTGCAAATTCTAATCATCAGGCGACACATCACGTAAACCTAACGTTTCCCGAAAGATGAATCGGCAAAAATGGTCACGATTCTTGGTAACAACCCTCCCCGGATTTTAGCTACTTTGCGTTTTTGCCTTTGGGGCTGATCGGAAAGCGAAGTCTACAAAGAATAAGGAAACACCATCTGTCGTTCGGATTATGAATAGTGCTGCCCTCACAAAAGAATGCCATGACGATCTGCACACTGTGTTGTCAACAGAACACGGAAGTGAATTGAAGTGGAGGTGGAAATGATATAAATGAGCTACGAACTACGAGAGTGAATAATCTCCCAGCAGCGGAGAGTGCGCTGATATGATACTTCCTGACAGATTAAAAGTCAGTCCGAATCACAGGACTCTAACCTGGATGCTTGTGTGCAACCTGTTAAAACGAGATATCTACAGAGATGATGAGTATGAGACTAACTCTAAGCACGGTTCGACAGACATCAGTACATGTACTGAAAACGGTACAATCTATCAGTATTTAGAGATGGTATGGCTCTATTAATAAATAACCCCTGTAGGCTACTAACAGGCAGTGCGCATGTTTATACAGAGTGGTCCATTGATCGTGACCGGGCCAAAAATCTCACGAAATAAGCGTCAAACCAAAAAACTACAAAGAACGAAACTGGTCTAGCTTGAAGGGCGAAACCAGATGGCGCTATGGTTGGCCCGCTAGATGGCGCTGCCATAGGTCAAACGGATATCAACTGCGTTTTTTTTTTAATAGGAACCCCCACTTTTTATTACATATTCGTGTAGTAGTATGAATGTTTTACTTGGACCACATTTTTCGCTTTGAGATAGATGGCACTGTAATAGTCACAAACATATGACTCACAATTTTACACAAAGAGTTGGTAAAAGGTAGGTTTTTTAAATTAAAATACAGTACGTAGGTACGTCTGAACATTTTATTTTGATTGTTCCAATGTGATACATGTACCTTTGTGAACTTATCATTTCTGATAACTCATGCCGTTACAGCGTGATTACCTGTAAATACCACATTAATGCAATAAATGCTCAAAATGATGTCCGTAAACCTCATTGCATTTGGCAATACGAGTAACGACATTCCTCTCAACAGCGGGTAGTTCGCCTTCCGTAATGTTCGCACATGCATTGACAACGCACTGACGCATGTTGTCAGGCGTTGTCGGTGGATCACGATAGCAAATACCCTTCAACTTCCCCACAGAAAGAAATCCGGGGATGTCAGATATGGTGAACGTGCGGGCCATGGTATGGTGCTTCGACGACCAAACCACCTGTCATGAAATATGCCATTCAATACCGCTTCAACCGCACGCAAGCTATGTGCCGGACATCCGTCATGTTGGTAGTACATAGCCATTCTGTCATGCAGTGAAACATCTTGTAGTAACATCGGTAGAACATTGCGTAGGAAATCAGCATACATTGTACCATTCAGATTGCCATCGATAAAATAGGGGCTAATTATCCTTCCTCCCATAATGCCGCACCATACATTAATCCGCCAAGGTCGCTGATGTTCCACTTGCCGCAGCCATCGTGGATTTTCCGTTGCCCAATAGCGCATATTATGCCGGTTTACGTTACCGCTGTTGGTGAATGACGCTTCGTCGCTAAATAGAGCGCGTGCAAAAAAAAATCTGTCATCGTCCAATAATTTCTCTTGTGCCCAGTGGCAGAACTGTACACGACGTAAAAAGTCGTCGCCATGCAATTCCTGGTGTATAGAAATATGGTACGGGTGCAATCGATGTTGATGTAGCATTCTCAACACCGACGTTTTTGAGATTCCCGATTCTCGCGCAATTTGTCTGCTACTGACGTGCGGATTAGCCGCGACAGCAGCTAAAACACCTACTTGCGCCTTATTTGTTTCAGGTCGTGGTTGACGTTTCACATGTGGCTGAACACTTCATGTTTCCTTAACTAACGTAACTATCCGCGAACGGTCCGGACACTTGGATGATGTCGTCCAGGATACCGAGCAGCATACATAGCACACGCCCGTTGGGCATTTTGATCACAATAGCCATACATCAACACGATATCGACTTTTTCCGCAATCGGTCCATTTTAACACGGGTAATGTTCACGAAGCAAATACCGTCCGCACTGCCGGAATGTTACGTGATACCACTTACTTATACGTTTGCGACTATTACAGCGCCACCTACCACAAAGTGAAAAAAGTGGTCCAGCTAAAACATTCATATTTCTTTACGTACTACACGAATATATATATAAAAATGGGGGCTTCGTATTCAAAAAAACGCAGTTGATAACCGTTCGACCTAAGGTAGCGCCATCTAGCGGGCCAACCATAGCGCCATCTGGTTTCCCCCTTCAAGCTAGACGAGTTTCGTTCTTCGTAGTGTTTTCGTTTGATGCTTATTTCGTGAGATATTTGGCCCGGTCACTATCAATGGACTACCCTGTATGTGTGAATAAAAAATTAAATCATAGATACAGTTACTCATACATGGGCTGATAACGCCACTGCAGAACTCGGGAGACCTATCCTGGTCGTTCGGCAGCGTGACCTACCATTTTTTTTTTAATTGACGCCAACACTCAACTGTGACTTCTCAAAGACATCGTACTTAGCCAACAAAAGTTAATAAAAGACACTAACATTATTAACAACATATTTATTGATTATTACTTTAGAAAAAGCGTGACATGGGAGCATTAATCTGACCGAGGTAAAGACATTGGGAAATTCACAAACTTCTGGTTTGTGAGAATAATTACTCCAACAAGCTGGCACATAAATTTATACAACACACAGTACCTGCTACGCTTAATATAGTTACATTTGGCTCGATTCCTGAAATGAAAATATTAAGAAATACAGTAATATTTCCAAACTGTTCGGTGCACTGGTGCATGATAACAATGATTTACCAAGTCCCGATCGCGAGTTAAATATTGGCCGCTACATAACCAGTGCTAAATATTGAGCTCAGCGTAATTGGCATACTGATGTGTGGTTCGTCCGGAAACATAATCAGTCACACTGCCAGAAAGTACGCGCCAGGCCGGAAGGAAAGGAAAGCAGTAACATCTTCCGTCTGATCGCTGAATAGAATACACAGAGAGGATCAACAGGTGTTCTCAAAATCAATTAAAAACATAGCTTGGTCTCCCAAACTAATGTTGCAGCCACCCTGAATATCAATAGCAACATCAGTCACTCCTTTCCAATCGAGTGGCAACAGAATTA
The DNA here is from genome assembly GCF_023897955.1 of Schistocerca gregaria. Classification (NCBI taxonomy): domain Eukaryota; kingdom Metazoa; phylum Arthropoda; class Insecta; order Orthoptera; family Acrididae; genus Schistocerca; species Schistocerca gregaria. The sequence continues at coordinate 221,216,826 of NC_064925.1, read as the reverse complement.
TCAGAGCACAGCTTGTCTGATACAAATTACTTCCAACCGGCCTCTTCCGGCTCAGCACTGCCTGTCCGCATCAACTCACGGAACACGCAGTTCACGCGCAAAACTGCTCAGCGCCGGCTAACTCGTAACAAGATGCACTGCACTACAAGGCAAGCCCACTTAGGTCTGCGCACATCGGACAACAGGCTGACTGCATCACTACAACAGGCTCCATATAACTCGCTCTTTACAAATTATTTAACTTTTTAAGACACCAACTTACAATTTTCCATTATTATTGAATGCACCTTCCCGATACACTGAACTAGAATTATTACTGAAACTGTATTGTGGGGCACATTATCTTTTCTTTCAAACAATCAATTTTTTAACATAATTTTGCAAATAAATGAACATAAAAACAAAACAACTCAGAATATTTAAATTATTCTAGTTCCATATGTGTTGAATCTCACACTTGGCATATTGTAAAAATTTCATGTCTCTATCATCAGTACTTTTTTAGAAAATGGGTCATTTGTTTGCAAAAAATGTAGTTCAGAGATACTGAGGTTTAAAACTTTTACTACAAAATCTTACAGATACATTTCTGCGTCTTTTATGCACTAGAATTGCCCTGGCCCATAGTCTGTGTCTTCTTCAGTGTCACAAAAGCCCAGTGCTTGCTTCCTCCTTTGCTGTCTTCCTTCTTTTGCCATTTGCTGAGGAGCTAACCCTTCTTCACGTATGCGAAGCTCGTCTAGTTCCCACAGTCCTTTAGCTGTGTTCTGTCCAAATCTTACCCCTTATTTCTCCAGAACCGTAAGTCTTTCATAGTCCCCATCATTAGTTATTACAGCATCACACCCACTACTAACTTTAGAGTCATAAGGCCAAGAAATACATTTTTTAGACATGTGGCACCACACAACATTATTGAAGGACTCATTCACATTCTGGGTTTTCTTTAGTAGCTCAGAATTTGCCCAGTCTCTGTAAATAGGTATGATTGCAATAATATCATTACTTTTACCACTGTCACCCGTTTCTAAAGTTACTTTCCTTTTCGATGCACTTGGGAAGGCGTGGTAACTTCGGAACAATTATTGTGGTTTCCTTCATTGCTATGACTCATGTTTTCAAGTACTTCAGAAGAAAATTCAGGTCTCAAATATCTGTTGCCCGCAAATTTGCGATTCTTGAAGTTCCTTGTACGCTTAGTAATTTTATTTTTGTATAAAAAGCAATAGAAGTCAGATTACTACAAAAATAGCTGATAATCACACTACTTTCAACGGAAACTAGTATCAGAAACAAAGGACTGATTTGTTTATTCGTAATGCCAACTTCTGAGACGTAGCAGCAGGCGCAAAACAAAGCAATTCACAGCCTTCTAGACTCTCTAGTTTTCAAGATATGACTGCTCAGCTGTGGCACTATACGCATAGCGACGAAATTTAACAGTCACACATCAACATTCAAAATATTATTTGAAGGTCACACAATTGTCTGATTATAATGTATTATACACCAAAATGTTCAGGAAAGTCCAAAGTACATTATGGAGTAGAAAACAGAAAATGTCAAATTTCAACGAATTTCACATACAATCTCCGCTTAAGTAGTGTGTAAGTGTAAGGACCGACGACCTCAGCAGTTTGGTCCCTTAGGAATTCATCCACATTTGAACGTTTTTCTACTATCCCTCACCTTTCGAACTTCACACATGTTTTCCAGTGTACCTTTGGGAACTCCTGGAAGAAAGCATATTGTTGAGACATGGCTTAGCCACAGCGTAAGGGACTGTTTACAGGACGAATTTATACTGTGGCACTATCTGCACTCTCTAGCGCTGTATCACTCTCATATGCTGGCTCTCATATGCTCTCACTTTGCTACTCTTACGAGAAAGAAAGTTTTGGAAGCAGGAGATGAGGTACCGGCACAATTTCAGCTATGAGACCGTGTTGTGAGACGTGGATGAATAGCTCAGTCGATAGAAAACTTACCCAAGAAAGGCAAAGGTCCCAGGTTCGGATCCGGTGTAGCACAGAGTTTTAACTGCAGAAAGTTTCAACTTTTAACTTCAGCACTTGCCTTTGCTTAACACTTCTTGTGACTATTTGTTTAGGGTACTTTCTGTAAAGGAACTGAAAATATTGTGATTTAATCGCAGAGGTGCTGAAAGATTGTTCCAGTGACACACCAGAGAAATATCTGGTAAACTTTTTATCTTTGAGAGACATAGGAACAATTTCGCCCTTCGTTTTTTTATTTCTTGTATGAACGACTACCTTCTTGTTCTGATGGGCTGGTGGGATGTCGTACTGTCTAATTACTAGTGTGTGTGTGTGTGTGTGTGTGTGGTAAATGAATGAGTTAAAAGACGCAAGATGTGTTTTATATTATTTTCATCGCACAACAAGCCTTATTCCCATGCCTATGGAGTATTTATGTTAAGCAGAGAAGGCGAGTTTTAGATGGAACCGACGATCTTCAAAACGGCGCTGCTCAACAATAGAGGTACGTGATTGTGCTCTCTACTTTCCTTTCGTGGCCGCTAAAATTACTTCCGATTCGTTTTGCCGAGACATTCAGAACGTGCAATCTTCTTTTTCTTATAAAAATACTAGTCCGATGCAAAAGAAATACTCTTAGATTTAAATAATTGCCATTCTTTTACTCAGGCCACGGGGAATGATAGAACGTACGTGCCTCTACTCTGAATGTACGTTCGCAATCTCCGAGTGTGTTACGACGAAAGTATTTCACAATGAAAATTTCTCATCAGACCGCAACCACTTGCACGCGAATGTACGTACCCTCTGAATGTATCTAGTCAGTCACGCGCGTTGTTCAAAAGCTTTACTTTTAATATTCAGTGGATTACATTTCCGAAATTAATTTTTGTTTATGCTGCAAATCGTACTTCACGCGAAGTATTTATTACGTAAGTTTCAGGCTCAATTTAATTAAAAAAAAGGATTCCGAATAATAGAAATAAAGAATAACAATCAAACAAATCAAACCTAAATAAACAGAAAGAGGGAACGTTACATTTCCAATAGCTGTATCTCTGTATGTTACATGGAATGCTTTATTGGTATTGGTCTTCCGCCTCCTAAGATATTTACTATTCTCCCTAAAACGGCCTGTATAATGTGGGAGTACTCGTCGGAATTTCACGCATTGCTGAGAGACTGCACCACATCTCCCTTAAAGTTGTTGATCCACATTCAAATTTACATGACCCTGTTGACGAGTGAGTCCCAGTAGTTTTGAAGACTGCACTGGAACTGGTGTAGTGTCGAACAATATCTTGTGCTCATTCGTGACTTAATTTGACAACAGCACATTTTTCTGCGTTTCTTTTCTTGCTTCGCAGTTGATGTTCCAATGTGACTTATTACTGCGAGAGTAACTGCGTGGAGCAGTTTATTCCAAGTGCCTCCAAGCACTGTACTGAACTACGAGATGGTGTTGCGTGAGAGTTTTCCATTGCTGACGATGTTTTAGGTAGTGCGTCTCTTCCGGCAGATCGTCGATATGTGGGCGTTTAGCACCCGTGTATCAGTTTCGGGCAGGCCGCGACATTCGAGTATCAGATATCGCAGCGTCAGTCTACGCCACGCGAACGCAGTCGCCTATCATTGCAAACTTAGTGTTATCAGCAGATAAAGTCTCCATGCTCAGTTCCATTGTCGCTGATTGCAGCACACACAGTTGCGGTTGCTGCACTATGTAGCTGGAAGCTACAGTCGTCCCTATAGATGATCTACATCCACATTTATATACTATTGTGGTTCTACATCCGCATCAACGCCCTGAAAATTATTGTAAGTGTGATTATGTATTTCCTATTACTCTTACTGTCCTTGTGTTGGGTGGCACACGGACAGACTGACTTCATGTGTGTGGATGTGTGGACTGTTGTTACCTAATAAAAAATAAATGTCGTGTGGCTAGGTCCTCCCGTTGGGTAGACCATTCACCGGGTGCAAGTCTTTCGATTTGTTGCCACTTCGGCGACTTGCTAGCTGATGGGGATGAAATGATGATGATTAGGACAACACAACACCCAGTCCCTGAGCGGAGAAAATCTCCGACCCAGCCGAGAATCGAACCCGGGCCCTTAGGATTGAAATTCTGTCGCGTTGAACACTCAGCTACTGGTGTCGGACTTGTTACAACTATAGCCCACCACGAGATAGAATGCTGCCTGGTAGCGTTGCGACTACAAGACGCGGTAGGGAAAATACGCTGTCCAGTCACATCGATGTGACTGCGTATCACAAGACTGAATAACAATCTTTTACAGTGTGGACCACTGCGATGCGTGCAGGGAGAGAATTAGTGAGGTTCTGGGTGGTACCAATAGGGTAGTGAAGCCATGCCGACTCCAGCGCTGTGTCCAGCTGAGCTAGGTTTCTCTGTTGAGGGTCCGTGGTATGTGCAGACCGATCGAGGTGATCCCAAAGATTGTCCATTCGGTTTAAAGCTGGTGAATTTGGTGGCCAGGAGAGTACGGTAAGCTCATATTGATGCTCTTCCAACCACACACGTACACTGCGATCTGTGTGACACGCTGCATTAGCGGTGGACATGGTCCTCAGTGACAGATGCATACTTGCATTGATCCATTGTGTCTCCCAAAATGGCGAGATCACTCAGAGGATCCCAAGTAAACATTCCCTAGACCGTAACACTCCATCTTCCGTCTTTTGTGTCTGCTTTCAGACATTTTATTCCGCACACACCAGTGACCATCTGGCGAATGGACCATAAAACGCGATTCATTTGAAAAAGCGGCTTATTGCCAGTCAGGGGACGTCTACTTGCGGTACTGGCGCGCAAATTCCCACCAATGAAGAGGAGTCGACATTGGTGCACGAACCAGGCAGCTGCTGAGGACACCTATATGCAGCAACGTTCCCTGAACGGTCGTTGAAGAGACGCTGTTGGTAGCCCCTTGGTCAGATGCTCAATAGTTGCACGTCTGAAACCTCCTGGCAGATTAAAACTGTGAGCCGGACCGAGACTCGAACTCGGGACCTTTGCCTTTCGCGGGCAAGTGCTCTACCATCTGAGCTACCCAAGCACTACTCACACCCCGTCCTGACAGCTTTAATTCCGTCAGTACCTCGTCTCCTACCTCATATCATCGCACACTCCGCTGCAGAATGAAAATCTCATTCTAGTTGCACGTCTATTCGCCCGTATCCATCGCCGCAACTGCCGTTAACCTCTGTCGTCTATGGCCCATGGGGCACCACAAATGCCTCGGAGCCGGTTTTGCTTAACGCCTTTTTGCCACGCATGATTTACTTTAATCGCGGTGGCATGCGAACAGTTTACTAACTTATCCGTTCGGAAAATCTTCCACCCTTGGCTCGAAAGCCAAGATAATGATCTAAGATAATGATCTTTTGGACGTCATTCCGACAACGTCTGCACCACTTTCCGCGTCCCCCCGACACGGTTTATATACCCTCCACCTGCAGTGCTGCCACCTGCCACCTGCCGTCTGTGTGAAGTTATTGCACCTTGACGTCGAACATAGGCGACGATCATGTGACTGGACCGTGTATAAGCTTGGCAGAGTATCATTCTATCAAAGATATGGGCCGTAAATATATTGATGCACGGCTTTCCGTGCCTGATTGTCTTGGGTTCTAAATGACTGGACCAAAGTGGCATGCTATCTTGCGAACCATGGATGAAGAGTATCAGACGGATGTCATATTCCTTAACTTCTGGAAAGCGTTTGACTCGGTACCCCACTGCAGACACCTAACTAAGGTACGAGCATATGATATTGGTTCCCAAATATGTGAGTGGCTCGAAGACTTCTTAAGTAATAGAACCCAGTACGTTGTCCTCGATGATGAGTGTTCATCGGAGGTGAGGGTATCATCTGGAGTGCCCAAGGGGAGTATGGTAGGTCCGCTGTTGTTTTCTATCTACATAAATGATCTCTTGGATCGGGTGGATAGCAATGTGCGGCTGTTTGCTGATGATGCTGTGGTGTACGGGAAGGTGTCGTCGTTGAGTGACTGTAGGAGGATACAAGATGACTTGGAAAGGATTTGTGATTGGTGTAAAGAATGGTAGCTAACTATAAATATAGATAAATTAAATTAATGCAGATGAATAGGAAAAAGGACCCCGTAATGTTTGAATACTCCATTAGTAATGTAGCGCTTGACACAGTCACGTCGATTAAATATTTGTGCGTAACATCGCACAGCGATATGAAGTGGGACAAGCATGTAATGGCAGTTGTGGGGACGGCGGATAGTCGTCTTCGGTTCATTGGTTGAATTTTGGTTCATCTGTAAAGGACACCGCTTATAAAACACTAATACGACCTATTCTTGAGTACTGCTCGAGCGTTTGGGATCCCTATCAGGTCGGATTGAGGAAGGACATAGAAGCAGTTCAGAGGCGGGCTGCTAGATTTGTTACTGGTCGGTATGATCATCACGCGAGTGCTCCTGAAATGCTTCAGGGTTCGGGTGGGAGTCTCTGCAGGAAGGGAGGCGTTCTTTTCGTGAATCGCTACTGAGGAAATTTAGAGAACCAGCATCTGAGGTTGACTGCAGTACAATTTTACCGTCGCCAACTTATATTTCGCGGAAAGACCACAAAGATAAGATAAGAGAGATTAGGGCTCGTACAGAGGCATATAGTGAGTCATTTTTCCCTCGTTCTGTTTTGGAGTGGAACAGGGAGAGAAGATGCTAGTTGTGGTACGAGGTACTGCAGAGTATGTATGTAGATGTAGAAATGTGAATGTCGTGTGACTCGGGCCTCCCGTTGGGTAGATAGTTCTTTCGATTTGACGCCAATTCGGCGACTTGGCGTCTATAAGGATGAAATGATGGTTAAAACAACACAACGACCAGTCCCTCAACGGAGAAACTCTCCGACCCAGCCGGGAATCGAACCCGGGCCCTTAAGATTGACATTCTGTCGCGCTGACCACTTGGCTGCCGGGGGTGGACAAAGAAGTATTGATCATCATTCGTGGGACTAACAAGTTTAAAATACATTTATTGAACGTACATCAATCAAATAAGTGATAACACTAGACTTTCCTCCACAATGATTTTAAGCATTGACAAAATAACGATATCAAATATATAGTGTGTTTCATATCAATCCACAAAACCAGAGCTTCGATTTAAAACAATTATTAAATCGAAAGTTATTCAAAAGGTTAACACTTGCTGAATAGGAGTGTGGAAATTGCTTGAATAATTGGAAAAAATTGATTGGAAAGAATAGTGAAAAAAATTGAAGGTAATTTATGAATCTGTGCACAGTCTTGGGTGAACTTTAACTAATACCAGTATCAACTGACCTTTAATATCATTACATTTAAGGTCAATAAATATAATTTCCATTATGTACAGCGGTTTCCAGTAGTATGCATTACCAAACAATCACCGCAAACATTGAAACTGTCGATCTGTCATACGAAGAACAATATTTTTAGTATAAGTAAACAAAATTCAATAGGTGCCTATCAAGTCTGAGTCATTATATTTACATTAATTCCATTGTGTTTAGTCTTGAGTGTGACAATGTCGATGCAATAAACCTCCTCCAGATACAGTGTGCATTTTTCTTGTTGGCACCGAATCTCTTGATGCAGGATATCGGCGACGAGTGAAATGATGAACAGATAGGATTTCAACTTATAATCGTGCGAATAAATATTCTTTTTCTAATAACTTTTTATAAAGCTTTAAATGAACGGTTAAAACACACATTTTATCCATGCTGGTACGATGGATCCAAGCATACGTCCGTACGCTACCACTTCCCGAAACAGAAGGGTGAAGATACATGAATTAATACATTGAAGAGCGTATTTCTTACTTTGTTTCATACATATATTGAACGATGTATCAAAATCTTATCCTTGCCACAACACAGCTCGTTAGGTGTCTTCGCTTTATAGCTCATTCAGTTTACGTATAGCTTATATATAAGAAAAGAAATGAAAGAAAAATAATACGATTCAACACATATCTTGAGCTATTAGTGTTCTTGAAATTTGCTTAAGGAAAACCACTGGAAACATTACTGGTCAAAACAAGCTATCGAACTTAACAAAAGGTAACGCACGAATAGGAAAAATATGTACATAAGTAAACTCTGCTTGCGAGTAAGCCACTCAGTGGCTAATAACATGCCCCGACGTCGCCCAAACTTTCGGGACGTCTTACAATCAATCACCCCCAGTAATCAGGTTCCGCCTCTCTAAAATATAAAAACTAACGATGAAATACATTAACATTTACAGCCATTGTGGGACGCGTCCCGAGATACAGTTAGCTTTAAGTGACAAAAAAACAATGAAAGCCCAAAGGTCGGCAAGTTTTCTTAGGCTCCAGACTGGAACAAAACAATTATTTCAGACCTAATTAAATGTGTCAAAGATATTTACAACGACAAGGCTGCGTCTCTAAACGTTACGGGGCCTCGCAATGACAGAATCAGCATACCACTCGCACATGATAAATGCAAAACAGAATAATAAATATTTCAAAATGTAATAAGTCGTTAAACATAGACCAGCTTAAAGATCGGCGCCACATGCACCCAAAAGGTGAGGTCAAAGCCTGGAGAAGTAGCAGTTCGTTTTGCAATTTTGACACCTGAGAATTGATCAACAGAGCAGAAACCGTTATTAATTTTCTCAAAGTTTACAGTGTTAATTAGATACATAATTGATGGCAAGCCAACAAGCCAGCACAAGAAAATAGATCACTCAAAGGCTTAAAACATCTATTAAGTACGTTGTACAAATCCGCCTACGGTGGCATGCATGACAACCAAACAGTTACAGAAGTCGGGCGCTGGCACGAACGAATAGAACTCCAGTAGCCGCACACAACTCGCGATTTAGACCAAACCATGTTTACGGAACCGTTACCAAAATATACGGAAGAGCCAGAGAAACTGGTACACGTGCCTAATATCGTGTAGGGCCCCCGCGAGCACACAGAAGTGCCACAATACGACGTGGCGTGGACTCGACTAATGTCTGAAGTAGTGCTGGAAGGAATTGACACCATCAATCCTGCAGGACTGTACATAAATCCGTAAAAGTACGGGGGCGGGGGGGGGGGGGGGGGGGGGGGAAGGTGTAGATCACTTCTGAACAGCACATTGCAAGGTATCCCGGATATGCTCTACAATGGTCATATCTGGGGAATTTGGTGGTCAGCGGAAGTGTTTCAACTCACAGGAGTGTTCCTGCAGCCACTCTGTAGCAATTCTGGACGTATGGCGTGTCGCATTGTCATGCTGGAATTGACCAAGTCTTTTGGAAAACAAAACGGACATGAATGGATGGTGGTTATCAGACAGGATGCGCACCCATGTGTCACCTGTCAGAGTCGTATCTAGACGTATCAGGGGTCCCATATCACTCCAACTGCACACGCCCCACACAATTAAAGAGCCCCACTAGCTTGAACGGTCCCCTGCTGAGATGCATGGTCCATTGATTCATGAAGTTGTTTCCATGCCCGTAAAAGTCCATCCGCTCGACACAACTTAAAACGAGATTCGTCCAACCAGGCAACATGTTTCCAGTCATCAACAGTCCAATGTCGGTGATGGAGGGCCCAGGCGAGGCGTAAAGCTTTGTGTCGTGCAATCATCAAGGGTACCCGTGTGGGCCTTCATCTCCGAAACCCCATATCGATGATGTTTCGTTGAATGGTTGGCACGCTGACACTTGTTGATGGCCCAGCGCTGAAATCTGCGGCAGTTTGCTGAAGGATTGCACTTCTGTAACGTTGAACGATTCTGTTCAGTCACCGTTGGTCCCGTTCTTGGAGGATCTTTTGCCAGCTGCAGCGATGTAGATTTGATGTTTTACGTGATTCCTGATATTCACGGTACACTCGTGAAATGGTGGTATGGCAAAATCTCCACTTCATCGATTCGTCGGAGATGTTGTGTCCCATCGCTCGTGCGCCGACTATGACACCACGTTAAAACTCACTTAAATCTTGATAACCTGCCATTGTAGCAGCAGTAACCGATCTAACAATTACGCTAGACGCTTATTGTCCTACATAGGCGTTGCCGACCGCAGCGTCGCATTCTGCCTGTTTACATATCTCTGTATCTGAATACGCATGTCTGTACCAGTTACTTTGGCGCTTCAGTGTATAATTGTCTGCAAAACCCCACGAAACTTGAAGTACACTAGAAACACCTCCTGAGATCAAACAACCGGCCACAGTACACAGTCCAGGTACAAGCGATCCCTCTTTTAAAAAAGGAAACTAAAACTAGCACTCTGCAAATATGTACACCAATCCCAGTTCAAGTTAGGAAGGCTGAGCAGTGATTGCATTTCGGCAGTTAATGTTGTTACTCTTAAACTCTAGGTAACACAGAACCAACAGTTTCAAAATTAAAGGGGAGTTAGGGCGTGGTGATGGTGCTGCAACAGATCACTTACGAAGGAGTATACACACACGCTCACGACGATACTGTGTCAGACAGCTTAACGCCGAACGTAAACATTTGCAAGGAAGAACGTTCTCGAAGTAGCTCGCCCGGCGTAGAGCAGAAGGTGACAGCGGAGACGAAGGAGCAGAGGCCAAACGCACTTCCATTTACTCGAGACTGAACTGCTTTACAAAACGATGTCACACGGAAGAATTTAGCAGACTGACGGCGGATTTCTTCCTACTGACCGCACGCCCCAACTCAGTCTGTTTTTTGCTTTCGTTAACCACCAACGAAGCACGCCCCGCGTACTCGGGCCAGCACCAGGCAACGAACCCACGGATCTGTAGAAGAGGCCCACACGGCCACAAAACTGACCGACTCGACCGTTACTGTCCCCGTTACGCCACTTCCTCTCTCTCCGCGCACCACGCCTCCCACTGCCCAAGTCGTACTCTCTCTCTTCTCTGGCCAAAGGTAACGAGTGCGAGCGAGAGCGTGACGCGAGTTATCGAACGCGGTACGGCTCATATACATGTAACAGACTTGGGCAAAGCACGCATTGTTGTGGCCCGGGTAGGGAAACGAACATCTCGGAAATGGTGAAGTTGTTCGGCAGTTCGACTGCTACTGTCCCGAGTGCTGTGCCGGACGAAATTACTCTCGTCATCACAGTGGCGGTTTCTTCGATTTTGTGTTGTGGTTCGCAGGAGAGCCAACACCGTGTTACTAGAGGAGGGCGAAAGGCACGCCTTTTAGCTCACGCAGGCTGGCGTGAGGTCTGGGACAGGACGAGGAAATTAGACTTCAGAAAAACGGACGTAGCTGGTGGAATACTTAACTTTAATCCATTTATGACGAACGTCGCTCTTGACATTACATGATTCCCAGTATCAATAGTAACTGATAATGGCGCCTTACTAGGTCGTAGCAAAGAACGTAGCTGAAGGCTATGCTATCGTCTCGGCAAATGAGAGCGTAGAAGTCAGTGAACCACCGCTAGCAAAGTCGGCTGTACAACTGGGGCGAGTGCTATGAAGTGTCTCTAGACCTGCCGTGTGGCGGCGCTCGGTCTGCAATCACTGATAGTGGCGACACGCGGGTCCGACGTATACCGGACCGTGGCCGATTTAAAGGCTACCACCTAGCAAGTGTGGTGTCTGGCGGTGACACTACATTTTGTTCTGGCGGAAGCCGATTGGATATTACAACATACACAAAACATTAGATAACTGTATTATAACTTGAACAAGATGAAATACTTATCTCTGAAACAATACGTGTCCACAGGAATGCCATTTGTATTTGTTACTCTCACTGAACACTAACATACACTATGTGATCAAAAGTATCCGAACACCCCCAGAAACATACATTTTTCATATTAGGTGCATTATATCAGCGACCTCAGTAGCTATTAGACATCGTGAGAGAGCAGTATGGGGCGCTCCGTGGAACTCATGGGCTTCGAACGTGGTCAAGTTACTGGGTGTCACTTTTGTCATACGTCTGTACGCGAGACTTTCACACTCCCAAAGATTACTAGGTCCACCGTTTACGGTGTGATGGTGAAGTGGAATGAAGTGGAAACGTGAAGGGACACGTACAACACAAAAGCGTACAGGCTGACCTCGTCTGTTGACAGACAGAGACCGCCGACAATTGAAGAGGGTCGTAACGTGTAATAGGCAGACATCTAACCAGAACATCACACAGGAAATCCAAACTGCATCAGATTCAACTGCAAGTATTATGAAAGTTAGGCGGAAGGTGAAAAAAACTTGGATTTCATAGTCGAGCGGCTGCTCATAAGCCACACATCACGCCGGTAAATGCCAAACGACGCCTATCTTGGTGCAAGGAGCGTGAACGTCGGACGATTGAACAGTGGAAAAACGTTGTGTGGAGTGACGAATCGTACACAATGTGGCGATCCGATGGCAGGGTGTGGGTAAGGCGAATGCCCAGTGTACGTCATCTGCCAGCGTGTGTAGTGCCAACAGTAAAATGGGGAGGGGGGGGGGGGGGGGAGCGGTGGTGTTATACTGTGGTCATGTTTTTCATGGAGGGGGCTCACCCCCCACCCCTCTTGTTCTTTTGTGTGGTACTATCAAAGCACAGGCCGACATTGGTATCTTAAGCACCATCTTGCTTCCCACTGTTAAAGAGCAATTTGGGGATGGCGATTGCATCTTTTAACACGATTGAGCACCTGTTCATAATACACGGCCTGTGGCGGAGTAGTTACATGACAATAACAACCCTGTAAAGGACTGTCCTGCACAAAGTCCTGACCTGAATCCTATAGAACACCTTTGGGATATTTTGAAACGCCGACTTCGTGCCAGGTCTCATCGACCGACATCGATACCGCTCCTCAGTGCAACACCCCGTGAAGAATGAGGTGGCATTCTCCAAGGAACCTTCTAACACATGATTGAACGTATGCCTGCGACAGTAGAAGCTATCATCAAGGGTAAGGGTGGGCTAACACCATACTGAGTTCCAGTATCACCGATGGAGGGCGCTACGAACTTGTAAGTCATTTTCAGCCAGGTGTCGGGATACTTTTGACCACATAGTATATCACTTGATACAGTACAAGATAATAGTGTGTTGTCTCAAAGTAAAATTGACCATAAACTTTCCTACATGGTTCTGTCTAATACAACTCTTGCACTGCTGACTCTGTAGTGAGATGATGATGTCATCTTCGACCATGACTGTAGAGGGGGCTGAGCGACACTCCGTTCTGACAGAAAGTAAGCATGTTGCAGCGGAGGGCTCATCTGTGCGGATGTCTCTCATTTGTCGTTGCGTCAAGCAGCGACAGTACTTTCTTGTGGTTTTATAGCGAGTTGCCAGTCTTGTCTTGAGCCTTCGTTCTTCGGACGACACAACACTGAGCGTGAATGGAAAGTTGTTGATTGATGGACGAACCACATGTAGGCGGTAAGAAGTTTGACGCTTGCCCAAAATCACAGAACGTGCAGGTTGGTTGGTTGGTTGATTTGTGGTAAGGCACCAAACAGAGAGCTCATCGGTCCCGTCGGATTACGGAGGGATGGGAAAGTAAGTCGGCCATGCCCTTTCAAAGGAACCATACCGGCATTTGACAGGAGCGATTTAGGGAAATCACGGAAACCTAAATCAGTATGGCCGGCCGCGAGTTTGAACCGTCGCCCTGCCGAATGCGAGTCCAGCGTACTAACCACTGCGCCACCTCGCTCGGTAGAACGTGCAGGTCGGAGGCTTACGCGTTCTTTAAAGCGTAACAGATGGCAATCTATGGCATATCTGACAACAGAGTAGGCTACAAAGCTGCTGCAGGCACAAGTTTTTCGGATAACATCGCTGTGCGGACGTTGCCTAAGCGGTGTTCCGCAGCATCCGAACTTGACGTATTTCCATGTTGACCCAACGAAATCGCAATTACGGCAGCAGTGGACACGAGTTAAATAAGATTGGCCCGTGGATCAATGAAAACGTGTCCTCCGGTTGGACACGCCAAGTTTCTTGTCCACTAGGTCGATGACTGCTTTTGGATCGCGATTATCCAGGCAAACGGCTGTTCGGAACTTGCACCGCGATACGGATGTAATCAAGTGTGGGCAGTATTATGCTATAGGGACAGTCACCGAGGTTTCTGAGGGAGTAACTGACACCAAGACGGCTGTGGATTACTTGAACATTGTTGTGGACCACCTGTATCCCTTCATGCTTGATGTCTTTCCAGATGGCGATGGCATTTTCTAACAGGATAATGGTTTGTGTCGCAAGGTCAAAATCCTGTTACAGTGGCTTGAGGAACATGGTAGTCAACTCAAGTTTATATTTTTCTGACCAAATTCGCCTAATCTGAACCTAACAGAACACATGATGTTGCGTACCAGTCCCGAGCCGATGGTACCACATACCTCTGGAAACCTATCAAGGTCTTATCTTACCCATGCCACGCAGAATCGCTGTTGTATTGCGTTCCAAATGTGGACCACATGCTACTGAACCTTTGATCTTAATGCTTTCGTTCACCAGCGTATCTGTATGACTGTTGCAGGTATTTCTCACTGAAAACCATTTCTCGAAATTTTATAATCCAGCACCGCAAACTAATTTTTTTTTCGTCACCGAGAGTTTACAATTTTAGCGACGTTCTCCCGATAGTAAGACGAATCTTGGTTCAAATGGCTCTGAGCACTATGGGACTTAACATCTTAGGTCATCAGTCCCCTACAACTTAGAACTAATTAAACCTAACTAACCTAAGGACACCACACACATCCATGCCCGAAGAAGGATTCGAACCTGCGACCGTAGCGGTCGCGCGGTTCCAGGCTGAAGCGCCTAGATCCGCTTGGCCACTCCGGCCGGCGTAAAACGAATCTGTTAGCGTTTCTCGTGATACACAGCCTAGTCACATTAATGTGACAACCACCCATGTTCGACGTCAACGAGCAATAACCACACCCAAACGGCAGGAGGCATCACTAGCAGAGGTTGGTGTATAAAAAGAGTGTCTGGTAGGTCGCGGAAAACGGTGCTGACGTTGTCGGAATGCGGAAACAGTGCGATTTCTCTGACATCCAAAAGGGCATAATCATTGGCTTTATAGCCACAGGTCATTTCTGAAACGGCCAAGACTGTAAAATGTTCGTGTGCCGGCATGGTTAAAGCATACCCTGCGTGGCAATTTGGAGCTATCCAAAACCGTGGTGCAGCACATGTCGCAGATGACAGGGGTGAACGCGCTGCGAAGATGTGTACGGGCGAGTAGATGCGCTGCTGTTGAATAGCTTGCGGGATCCTGCCCACTTGTCTCTTACAGTGTGCCTAGGAAGCTGTTTTCTCGGATAGCTAGACAACAACAAGCAAATCATATTAACGGATTACTTTTGAATACATTATGGGAGGAAACATTGATCAATGTTACTACTAATATTTACTATCAAAAATTGTACTGTGCCCTCTCGATTACTTTCTTTCTTAGTAGTGATGGTAAGAATGAATTATTCTGTATCGAGTAATCTCTATAAATGGAAGTCTCTTATTACACAATGAAATCGTATCCGTGCAGCATGTACTAAAACACGTCAGTTAACGATTTTTGCAACCTCCTCATTGGAAAGCGCCCTGATAGAGCGTCTATCGTTTCAATAAAAACATGTTGCTGCTCGGTAGTACTTCGTCTGATGTGACAGTGTTTGCCATTCAATTCTCACAACAACTTCGTTGGAAATAAGTCTGCTGCCACATCTTTGGAATGGCGTCCTTCCTCACCATGGCAACCACTAGTTCGCCTATCGACTTTACAACAAATTCAGTGGAAGGAAGCCTGCTGCCACATCTTTGGAACGGCGTCTAACGTCACCATGGCAACCAGTGGTTCCAAATGTTTCGCTAACAGGCCTAGAGAGGGCAACCCATGTACTGTCAAAACGATGTTAATTTATCCTATATGTTTAAATATTTTTAACGCTTCTTAACTGACAATAGCTGTTGAACAAGCTAAGTTTTCTGTGTGTTTATTTTTCTTTCTTGACACTGTTCTTTCAACTAAGAAATTTTACGTTGATATTCGACCTATAACCCATTGGTTAGCGATGACATTCTGTCAGAAGTGGGCGAAGCCTCCACTACACATAGTAAGACGTGCACTGGTTTATCCAGTAGTGATTTACCACCACAACGAGGTTCTTGCTCATCGGTAATTCATCGTTTTTTTATAACTTTGTAGCTTTATATATTTTTATTTAATGTATGTAGCCCTCTGACCTAACTTCGTATTTGACTTGTAAGTCTGAACATGACCACAGTTGTGGTCGAAACCGATCAACGGAATAAATAATTTGTGATCAAGATTTTTTTGATAGTAAACATATTAATGGAGTTTACCTGCAATGGAACCTCCCCATCGCACCCCCCTCAGATTTAATTATAAGTTAGCACAGTGGATAGGCCTTGAAAAACTGAACGCAGAACAATCGGGAAAACAGGAAGAAGTTGTGTGGAACTACGAAAAAAATAAGCGAAATATACAAACTGAGTAGTCCATGCGTAAGATATGCAACATCAAGGAAAGTGTGAGCTCAGGGGCGCCGTGGTACCGTGGTTAGCGTGAGCTGCTGTGGAACGAGAAGTCCGTGGTTCAAGTCTTCCCTCGAGTGAAAAATTTACTATCTTTATTTTCGCAAAGTTATGATCTGTCCGTTCGTTCATTGACGTCTCTGTTCACTGTAATAAGTTTAGTGTCTGTGTTTTGCGACCGCACCGCAAAACTGTGCGATTAGTAGACGAAAGGACGTTCCTCTCCAGTGGGAACGAAAACATTTAATCGCAAGGCCATAGGTCAACCGATTCCTCCAAAGAAAACACGTCTGATGTTTCTATACGACACTGGTGACGGCATGTGCGCCACATGACAGGAATATGTTGTCGACCCACCTAACTTGTACATTTGGCAAATGGATCAAAAGATTCTTCTACCTTGCCCGATTTAGGTTTTCTTGTGGATGGAATAACCGCTCCCAAAAAAGCGATGAAAACGTAAGAGTTTGTCACATAAATCGAAAATAAAAAATTAAACTTGCACTCGAGGGAAGACTTGAAACAAGGACCTCTCATTCCACAGCTGCTCACGCTAACCACGGGACCACGGCGCTCCTGTGCTCACGTTGTCCTTGATGTTGCCTATCTTGCGCACGAACTACTCAGTTTGTGTATTTTGCTTATATTTTTCATAGTTCCACACAACTTCTTCCTGTTTTCTCGATTGATCTGTGTTCAGTTTTTCAAGGCCTATCCACTGTGCCAACTTATAACTAAAGCTGAAGGGGGTGCGATGGGGATGTTCCCTTGTTAGTAACTGAATTGGCAAAACTTTATTTTCTACATGATGGGTCGCAAACAGTTGGCGATACGCAATTAATCAATTTCCTTCGCTATATACAATGTCCATGAAAGCAGTTGATACAGATCAGATGTCACGGCTCTTCTAGTGTGCGTCTTCTACTGTTCGCCAGTGGCTAGGCGGCGCGTCGCTTAGATTCTCTTCGTGTAGAGGCCGCTCCTGTCGTGATTACGTCCTAGTCGGCGTGCTATTGGCTGACGTCGTCTACAAACCCTCTCTGCTGTATCATTCTTGATCTTCGTGCCGGCGCTTGTCGTTTCGCCGGAACACAGCTGACCAAGAGGTTACCAACAGTGTCTCCTCAATGACCGTTCAGCGACCATGCTGCGTATGAGCCTCCACAACAAGAGCCTGGTTATGCACCCATACTGACTGCTGTTTATCGCTGACAAAGGCTGGAATTTTCATGCAAATGCCGCAACTGGACGTCCACTGAGTGGAGAAGGGTAGCCTTTTCTGATGAAGCACCTTTTATGCTTCGTCGGACACACAGCCGTTGGCTCATGCTGCACGAGCTCTGAAAGCAACTTGCAACAATCCCCGGAAGAATCCAGGCCGGAGGAGGGACTGTTGTGGTCTGCGGTATGTTTTCGTGGGATTCCGTGGGTGATCTCGTCATCCTGGAACACACGGTGGATCAGCATAAGTATGTATCTATGCTGGGGACCATGTCCATCCTTAGATGCAGCTTGTTTTCCCTCTGTACAATGGCATCTACTAACAGGGCAATGCAACGTTTCACTCAGGTCGCAATGTACGTGCGTGGTTGGAAGAGCACCAGGATGAGTTGATAGGACTCCCTCGGTCACCGCCGGCCGCAGTGACCGAGCGGTTCTAGGCGCATCAGTCTGGAACCGCGCGACCGCTACAGTCGCAGGTTCGAATCCTGCCTCGGGCATGGATGTGTGTGATGTCCTTAGGTTAGTTAGGTTTAAGTAGTTCTAAGTTCTAGGGGGCTGATGACCTCAGATGTTAAGTCCCATAGTGCTCAGAGCCATTTGAACCATTTTGAACCCTGATCACCAACTTTCTCGGATTTAAACCCAATCGAGAATTTGTGGAACGACCTTGCTCGGGCTGTTGGCGCCATGGATCATCAACCGAGAAACCTAGCGCTGCTGGCCACTGCAATGGAGTCGGTATGACTTCATGTTACGTTCCAGAACCTGACTGACTTTCTTATTGCAGTCAATGCGACTGGACGGTGTAGTTCCTTCACAGTTGGTTGCAACATCAATTTTGTGATGTGTAGGTTCACTGTAGATGATAGGTGGTCATGTAAAATTATTGTGCTTTTTGTTCCTGTGACGATGGACTGAGAGACCGAAACGGTACCTAGCAGTAAAGATTTACTTGTACAGCTGCAGCGCAGCGCTCTCAGTATCTGACAGCTATAGAAAGTCAAATGGTTCAAATGGCTCTGAGCACTATGGCGACTTAACTTCTTAGGTCATCAGTCCCCTAGAACTTAGAACTACTTAAACCTAACTAACTTAAGGACATCACACACATCCGAGCCCGAGGCAGGATTCGAACCTGCTACCGTAGCGGTCGCGCGGTTCCAGACTGTAGCGCCTAAAACCTCCTAGAACCGTGTAGAAAGTCACCTCGCTAAAATATTGTTTCGCTAAAATGAGCAACATAAAAATTTTATCCAAATTATCATTACCTTTTTGTTACATAGATGATCCTTCTTTATTCTTACAAAATAAAAGTTGTAAAAATTGTACAATATTGGTGCTGAGTAGGCCAAGTTCCTCTTGACGGCGCTTCCTCTTCGACTGTTGGTTCGTTCCACAGGCCTGTTCACACCGTAGCGAGTCTAAGTTTGCAGGCATCACCTACAGCACGGGCGCACTGGAGTAACAGCTGTGGGCAGCTTGTTGGGCAACTTTCTACAGCAGGAAGTCGTTTTATAACTTGAAATACGTGCCTGATGAACTCATTTCGTCCATTTAGTAATTTATGCGGTTTCTTTGTTTTTTTGCGTAACTTTCTAGCTCCTCTAGGTTGTCCAGTGAATGTCCCTTGTCGGCTCTAAGCAAAATGTTTAGAATGAAATTACAATGGCAGTTGAAAATATCCCATTGACTTGTATCAACGCCTGTATGCAGCTAGGGGTATTCATTTCATTATAATTTCATTCTAACGAGCTGCATAGTCACAGATGGTATCTGCTCTTCCGGACATGTCCGAAAGAACAGATACCCGGTGATATCTGTTTCTTATATATATGAAGATGGTATCTGTTCTTTCGGACGTGTCATATATACACAGGGTGTTACAAAAAGGTACGGCCAAACTTTCAGGAAACATTCCTCACACACAAATAAAGAAAAGATGTTATGTGGACATGTGTCCGGAATCGCTTAATTTCCATGTTAGAGCTCATTTTAGTTTCGTCCACCTACGCTCAATGGAGCATGTTATCATGATTTCATACGGGATACTCTACCTGTGCTGCTAGAACATGTGCCTTTACAAGTACGACACAACATGTGGTTCATGCACGATGGAGCTCCTGCACATTTCAGTCAAAGTGTTCGTACGCTTCTCAACCACAGATTCGGTGACCGATGGATTGGTAGAGGCGGACCAATTCCGTGGGCTCCACGCTCTCCTAACCTCAACACTCTTGACTTTCATTTATGGGGGCATTTGAAAGCTCTTGTCTACACAACCCCGGTACCAAATGTAGAGACTCTTCGTGCTCGTATTGTGGACGGCTGTGATACAATACGCCATTCTCCAGGGCTGCATCAGCGCATCAGGGATTCCATGCGACGGAGGGTGGATGCATGTATCCTCCTAACGGAGGACATTTTGAACGTTTCCTGTAACAAAGTATTTGAAGTCACGCTGGTACGTTCTGTTGCTGTGTGTTTCCATTCCATGATTAATGTGATTTGAAGAGAAGTAATAAAATGAGCTCTAACATGGAAAGTAAGCGTTTCCGGACACATGTCCACATAACATATTTTCTTTCTTTGTGTGTGAGGAATGTTTCCTGAAAGTTTGGCCGTACCTTTTTGTAACACCCTGTATATATTTCATTCTAATGAGCTGCATGGTCATATATAAAGGCTCACCGGCCATTTGACCACCTTCTTCTGTGCGGATGCACAAACAGTGCCCGAACTCTTACGGGAATCGGCGAAAAGCCACGAGTAATGAATATAATGGGCGGGGGCACTATGAATATAGTGCGGGACAATAAGTTGGGAATGTGGGTCTCACGGGAGGCGTGCCAGAGAGAAGTCCCTGCAGTCGCACTATCCTCTGTGTCCTCGGTGGCTCAGATGGAGCAGGCACGGTAGTTCAGCGTGTTCGGTCAGAGGGTTAGCTGCCCTTTTTTTTTTTTTTTTAACTTAGTTAATGGCTCAACACTGAACTTGAACGGGTGTCATGGGACATCCGCACCGAAAAAATGCAACGAACATAATCTAAAAAAAAAACGAGAACAATAAAAAAAGATGGATAGAGCGTCTGCTATGTAAGCAGGAGATCCCGGGTTTGAGTCCCGACCGGGGCAAACATTTTCAACTGTCCCCGTTTCCCCGTTGACTTATACCAACGCCTGTATGCAGCTAGGGGTATTCATTTCATTAATTTTGTCGATTGTTGTAACGGTATATTTTGCTATTTGTAACTGATAAATCCAAACATGTTTTGTTAGCAGCGTACCGTACGTATATTGTTTATAACGCGTGGGGAAAATGTCGTCTCGTTTGTCCTACATAATGTTTTCAAGAATAGCAAACGGCAAATTTAAAAATAACTGTGTTGTCACGTTTCAACATCGATGTCTAGTAGTAATTTGTTAAAAAGAAAAGGAGACCCTCCTTACACGTAGCGAAGCCGAGATAGCGTCGCTGTTTTGTTTTCGAGGCCCCATCTCCCAGGAACGTGTGCACTCTGGCGGAGGTTATCGGAACTAAGGCAGCTGGCGCGGTCGCCCGGCCGGGATTCCCAGTTGGCCGCGCGGAGGCGTGTCGAGATTTGCGAGTGGAGTGTGCATACGTCGCGAAACACGCTGGCGGGACGACGGGCGAGGACTCACTTCTGGGCCGCGGAGGTCAGTGACACTTCTGCCGATCCCCATGTCGCCTCGCGTTGCTAAACACCCTGAGCGCAGCCGAACAATTGCCGCGCGCAGGTCTCCGATTCAGCAAACAAAACACTTGTGTCCAATAAAGACAGTCTGGCATTTTCACGTTGCGGCTTTTGTGAGCCTATACTAAAGGCAATTACTGGGATGTGTGAATTTCGATAAAAGCAAGATGCCGAGACATGGAATTTAAGCACAGAAAGTGTTCGTGTTAGATTGGCAGCTTAATCACACGCTTAATACCATTGTTCACGTAAAACAGCAACATGTTTCGTGATACATTGGTCTAGTCATTGAGTTGTCAGTGTTCGTATCATCTTACCAGAACTACAAAAACACAAATAGCAGCCGTCATAACATGAAACGTGTTGTACGAAAAAAAAGTCCGTCTTACTTTTAAAGCGTTCGCTGCTGTCCCATTTACCGGTTCCATCACAAAGAGCGGTTGCACTTGATGGGGACTGGTGCAATGATTTGAATCGGGTGACAGAGAGAAGCTGCTAGCATTGAATCCTGAAACGCTGAGCTAGCTCGCTATGAAGTGTGTTTAATGCTGCTGCTACCCTATGACAATTAGTATTTGAACCTGCCTCACTTCTATAGAAATAGGTAATGATATTAAAATCGAATTTTTGTAAACACATAGTTGGTGCTTGCATAGCACTTTCCCAGAGGCGTTTCAAAACGTACTACTACATTCATATCTAAATTTACAACTGCAAACGTTTGGCAGAGACTACTTATACTACGATGATATCAAGCCTCATTCATGTACTGAGCACGGAAAGAATGATTGCTCTTACGATCTTGTTTCAATCTTACCCTAATTTGTTCATTTTGCTGTGTAAGGACTTAATACATGGCGTCTGAAGATATTTGTAATTTCCAACGCGGATGCGTCTACGAACGTTTGATTCGATTTCATTTGTATATACGCCGTTTTTCTTTGAGTATCAGTCAGTTGAAATACTGCAGTTATACGGCGTCTGTTAAAAGGAGTTATTTATATCGAGTATGCGCATCTAACTAAATCCAAGCGCGGTTCGACAGACACCAATACATTTATTGTGCAACAGTACGATCTATCAGTATTTTAGAGGTGTTCTGGTGTGGTTCGATTAATAAACAACCTCTGTAAATTATTTACCGGCAGTTTATTTCTTTAAATTTGAAAATAAATATAAAATGGGGGATATAATTATTCATACATGGGCTGATAACGCCGCACAACTTCGAAAGAATAAGAACTCTGCAGGCTCTGTTTGGTCATTCGGTAGCGTGTCTTACCTTAAGTTTATAAAATTAACTCCAACATAAAACTGTGACTCATCATAGACATCGTACTGAGGCAGTGAAAGTTAATAATCCGCGCTAAAACTGAGCACAAAATATTTATTGATTATTGCTTTAGAAAAAGCAAGAGATGGGAGCATTAGTCTGACCAAGATAAAGAAACTGGAAAATTGAAATAAACTCCTGGTGTAATAGTGTAATTGCAACAAACACACGTAGCATTTTCTACACTTAGTACAGTTACATTTGGTTCGATTCCTGACTCGGAAATATTAAGAAAATAAATAAGTATATCCCATCTGTTTAGTGAATGAAAACAACGATTTACTTAAGTCCTGATCGTGGTTTAAATATTGGCCGCTAACGTAACCACTGCTGAATGCTGTTCTCAGCCTAATCGTCACTCTGTTACGTGGTTCATCAGGAAACATAATCAGTCACACTGTCACTAGAGACACACGTGGCCGTAAGAAAAAGTCAAGCAGTAACACCTTACCTTGGATCGCTGAGCGGAATGCGTATAGCAACAGGTTTTTGTTAAAATCAGTTCAAAAAAACAATAGCTTGCTCTCTCCAAACTAATACTGCAGCCACTCTGAATACCAATAGCAGCATTATTCACTCCTTTTCAATCGAGTGGAAACAGAATTATCAGAGCACTGCTTGTCTGATACAAACAACTTCCAACCGGCCTCTTCTGACTCAGCACTGGCCGCTTGCACCAACTCACAGTAACAAGCAGTTCACGCTCACATCTGACAAGTCTGGGTGCCTCAGTTAAATGGCTCCATACAACTCGCTCTTTACAACTGACACTTTGCAACTGCGTCCTTTCCTTCCTTCAAATAACGGGTGCACACATAGCACCACCACGCCCTAGGCGTTTATTGGCTCAGATAGCCACTCCATATATCGCCAGTGAAGCCCAAATACGTCCTATGTAGCAGAGAGGTATCGAAATCGACCAGCGATCATTCATAAAATATACTAAAGAACACTGCCGTAATAAGCATAAATAGGTGATCGGAATGAAGGGTGCTCAGTCAACAGACAGCTTTGGCAATCAACAAAATTTTGTCAATCTTCCCAGTGATGACACCTCTATGACCTTTCGGCCATAACCTTATCGACTATAGTATTCAACGACTGTCAACATGAGCGTGAACATATCTGCGGTAGCGTCAATAAGAAAGCTATGGAGATCGAAATGCCCGACAACACCATCGACAAACACAATTGTTCGTGACTGGATACAGCGTGTAACCTGACCATCGCGAGATTAAATTTGGCGCGGTATCTCGCCGATTGCCGTAAGAGTTCGAGCTGGGTGTCCATCCAAACAAAAGGAATCATTTGCTATCTTCCCCTTAATTGTAAATATGTGGTGTCTGCTCTTTAGGACATGTTCGAAACAGTGGTCCGCTGTTTCTCAGTCAAGTGGAAGGTGTGAATCAGAGACTTCGAAGTCTTTGCGACGTCTGCTGCAGGTTTGTGCACTACATATCAGAGGCTACTGCTCAGGTAGCTGAATGCGTGTGACGTGCACAGAAGGTTTTCTTTATATGGCGACTTTCCTTCTAGAGCAGATAACGATGCCTGTAGGAGACACGGAATTTTTTGTGGAAGATCCAAAGAAATGCTACAAAAATAACTTTACCCGCGGTAACTGGTACTCCAAATATATATATATATATATATATATATATATATATATATATATATATATATATATATAGAGAGAGAGAGAGAGAGAGAGAGAGAGAGAGATATATTGTTGTGGTCTTCAGTCCTGAGACTGGTTTGATGCAGCTCTCCATGCTACCCTATCCTGTGCAAGCTTCTTCATCTCCCAGTACTTACTGCGACCCACATCCTTCTGAATCTGCTTAGTGGATTCATCTCTTGGTCTCCCTCTACGATTTTTACCCTCCACGCTGCCTTCCAATGCTAAATTTGTGATCCCTTGATGCCTCAGAACATGTCCTACTAACCGGTCCCTTCTTCTTGTCAAGTTGTGCCACAAACTCCTCTTCTCCCCAATTCTATTGAATACTTCATCATTAGTTATGTGATCTACCCATCTAATCTTCAGCATTCTTCTATAGGACCACATTTCGAAAGCTTCTATTCTCTTCTTGTCCAAACTATTTATCGTCCATGTTTCACTTCCATAAATGGCCACACTCATACAAATACTTTCAGAAACGACTTCCTGACACTTAAATCTATATTCGATGTTAACAAATATCTCTTCTTCAGAAACGCTTTCTTTGCCATTGCCAGTCTACATTTTGTATCTTCTCCACTTCGATCATCATCAGTTATTTTGCTCCCCAAATAGGCAAACTCCTTTACTACTTTAAGTGTCTCATTCATGGTAGAGTTTTGTCAGGACTAGCTCTCCCATTTCCTAATCTAATTCCCTCAGCATCACCCGATTTAATTCGACTACATTCCATTTCCTCGTTTTGCTTTTGTTAATGTTCATCTTATACGCTCATTTCAAGACACTGTCCATTCCGTTCAACTGCTCTTGCAAGTCCTTAGCTGTCTCTGATAGAATTACAATGTCATCGGCGAACCTCAAAGTTTTTATTTCTTCTCCATGGGTTTTAATACCTACTCCAAATTTTTCTTTTGTTTCCTTTACTACTTGCTCAATACACAGAGTGAGTAACATCGGGGAGAGGCTACAACCCTGTCTCACTCCCTTCCCAACCACTGCTTCCCTTTCATGTCCCTCGACTCTTATATCTGCCATCTGGCTTCTGTACAAATTGTAAATAGCCTTTAGCTCCCTGTATTATACCCCTGCCACCTTTAGAATTTGAAAGAGAGTATTCCAGTCAACATTGTCAAAAGCTTTCTCTAAGTCTAAATATAGCGACAGAGAGAGAGAGAGAGAGAGAGAGAGAGAGAGAGAGAGATAGAGATTCGGACCGAAGATTTATTTTGGAGTACCAGTTATCGCGGGTACAGTTATTTTGTATACCACTTACCTTTAACAGTTGTTTATAACTATCACGCTTATTTCCACTACCGAATTACCCAGACAGATTCAGTTAACTCTGAGCGCTCATGAAACGCGAGCGGCTGGATTTCCATCAGCTTGTGTACGCTCTATCTCGGACTTAGAATAATTTCTCTCCAGTGTATTTCTTATAGGTAGGAGGTAAACTTTCGTCACTTAGTTTATAAATAGTGTCCAATCCCTTAAGGTAATCAACTGGCAGTGGGGCATCGCGCGCCAGCGCAGTTGTGTAACGTCAAACCCCATTTTGAAACATTTTTATTAATTAACATTTTTCATTTTTTGTTGTATTGTGGTTCTGTAGCTACGAGGGTGAGTCAAATAAAAACCTTAAATTTGTAATAAATCGAAATTTCGCGCCGTTATCCTGTAAGTTGGTAAGCGTGTTACAAACAGCGTGCAGAATGGCCTGTAGGTGGCAACATAGAGCAGATGCACACATACCGTCGCAGTATTAGTATAAAGATGGCCGCTCCACTTCAGACTTGCACCAGGCATGGAAAGAGTTCTGTAATTCGGTTTTTGAATAGTGAAGGTGTGAAACCTATTGAAATTCATCGACGAATGAAGGTTCAGGACGGTGATGCATGTTTGTCAGAACAGCAGGTCTACGAATGGAGTAGGAAGTTCGCAAATGGCGTGACTTCAATGGAAGATGCTCCTCGTCCAGGTCAGGCACAAC
Organism: Schistocerca gregaria; assembly: GCF_023897955.1. Classification (NCBI taxonomy): domain Eukaryota; kingdom Metazoa; phylum Arthropoda; class Insecta; order Orthoptera; family Acrididae; genus Schistocerca; species Schistocerca gregaria. The sequence goes on along the minus strand of NC_064925.1, from coordinate 221,190,347 downwards.
GAGTTGTGACTCCACAGAACATTGCAGCAGTTGAAGCCATAGTGAAGGAAAACTACCGAGTGACACTGAAAGACATTGCAGCATGTTTACAGATTAGTCATGGGTCAGCACACCACATTGTGCATGATGTGCTCCAGTTTCACAAAGTGTCTGCGAGATGGGTGCCATGGCAGCTGATTCCTGAAATGAGAGTACGACGTGTTGATGCTTGTGAAGAACTTCTTCGGCGCTTTGAACGAGAAGGTGACGGCTTCTTTGCAAGAATCATTACTGGGGACGAAACCTGGGTTCATTTCCACCAACCAGAAACGAAGAGAGTGAGCAAGGAATGACGCCATTACCCATCACGAAAATCAAAGACGTTTCGAACAGAAGCGTCAGCAGGGAAGATTTTGCTGACACTCTTTTGAGACGCAAAAGGCGCCATTTTGGAGCATTACATGTCTGTAGGGACCACTGTCACCAGTGCATTATACACAGATCTCCTAAAAAATCATCTGCGGCCTGCAATCGAATCAAAGCGACGTGGATTGCTGTCATCATGTGTCCTTTTGCAACATGACAATGCAAGGCCCCACATTGCCCGTACAACAGCTGCAACAATCACAGACATGCAGTTTGAGTGTCTTCCTCATCCACCATACTCACCAGACCTTGCCCCAAGTGATTTCCATATGTTTGGACCACTCAAAGACGCAGTGGTAGGAAAGAAGTTCCGTTCTAATGAAGAGGTACGCCACGCGGTGGATGAGTGGCTGCGCGGACTACCAAAAGAATTTTTTTCTAAAGGTATTTATGCTCTTTGTAAGCGCTGGTAGACTTGCATTGAGCGTGGGGGAGATTATGTTGAAAAGTGATAGAGCTTTGTACCACTTCTGCACAATAAGTAATATTTAAAAAAATATTTAAGGTTTTCATTTGACTCATCCTGTAAATCTGCGAAACATTTGATATATTTAACTCTTATTTGGTTTGGTAATCGTGCAGGCTGATTGCTTCGCGCCGTTCCGGGCTAATAGCTCCCAGTACTGCATATACGTCATTGGCAACTCCATGTGTGGCGGCTTGTGAATCACGTTAAGTGTAATAACAATCCAGTTCTTTGTAAACTCTGTGAAACCCTTTGACGGCCGGCATTTATTTCCATAGAAGTGCGAAAATATTTTGTTTCACTTGAATGTCTATCCTCCTACTACGATCTACTCAAGTCCGACATACAGTTAACAAATGCGAGGTTACCTGTGGCGATAGCCTGTAACTCTCAGAGAACAAGAACTGTCTTTCTTTCATTCCTGGAGCCTTTGTCCCACTTCAAAGCGGGGTCGGCTATGTTACCTCTGATTTGGCAGTGTTAGTTGCAGAGAGTGACTGGATACCCTTCCTGTCGCCACCCCGAACCCCCAGGGACGGAATTAGTATACACCAGCTGTCTGCGTCTAGTGTAAGCCATGGAATAGTGTGAACGTTGTCAAATGTCTGCGAGTCGTGTAACTGGGGCGGAACGTGGGGACCAGCCCGGTATTCACCTATCAGGATGTGGAAAACCGCCTAAAAACCACACCCAGGCTGCCCGGAATACCGGCCCTCGCCTTTTATCTGCCGGGCGGATTCGATCCGGGGCCGGCGCGTCTAACCAAGTCAAGGAAGCAGCGCATTAGCGCTCTCGGCTACCCTTGCCGGTGGAACAAGAACTTTGAGGGAATAATATAAATGCCACAGAAAAATGCTTACACACATCAGCTATTTTCATATACTCACGGATTCCTTGTGGTCGCTGTGCTTAGTTAAATAGCAAGAAAGCCTTGTACAAAGTCGAAAAACAGATGGCGTGCAGTCTCATATTTATTTCCATGAGATGTAGAATACCTTCTACGTAGGTCAGACCACAGATGACACGAAGCGTAGTACGCACTGTGGTGAACGGATGGCACTCCACACATATTTTGATACGACAAAATGAATATTGTTTATAGTCATACCAAAAAGTTCAGTTATATGTAAAGAGTAATGAAAAGGAGAATCTAGGCTCAATCAATACTTGTACTCTGTCCTTTGGTACACACACACACACACACACACACACACACACACACACACACACACACACGTCTCCGTTGACTTCGTCGTCGATGGGATGCTAAATTCCAAGCTTCCTCTCTCCCTTCATTAGCAGTGCTGAATTCGATAGCTGGAACTTCGCCATTTGCATCAAACGTAAGAAACTTTCAAAGGCGCTACACCTGCTCCATTATCTCCCTTCATCTCCACTTGTAGCAGCCACATTATCGCAGATCTGAAGTGCTGGAGGGTTGTGGCTTGGCTGACATTGAAACGCGTGCTTTCCCTGTCGCTCTTAAGTGCTACCGAAATAAACCACGAGAGATAAACAAGCCGCTGGCTCTAGCGCAGAGCTGCTAGGCCACACTAGCAAGCGGTTGGTTTGTTTTGCATATCACGATTAGTTCTGAGAACGGACATTGGCGGCGTGTCAGCAAACGATCTACGTATGATTTCCTGTTTTATACTGGGCCTGTCCCTGTATCAACAATCTGTCTCTTTAGGCTTAGATCCAATCATTCCCCAAGTTCGTTTAGTGCCAATGCGTAACACGATTTAAGTACCTAGACAATATCTGTTAAGCAGTTGTGCGCAAAACGTATATCTCATTTTTCTTTCGTTTATATGGCAAGAGCCTTTCTACTCTTTAACCTGTTCCACAAACCTCACCCTTTTAGTTCTGTGTAATGGTTTTGTTGTCCATGTGGTATTATTATGCGTCTTAGCTGCGTCACTCTGGATTTTATCCAACCATCTGCTTGTTGGTTGTCTTCCTCGCATTATATATATTTACCCACAAAATGCTGTACAGGATATTAACTAAAGCATTCCATGTTTTGAAAGATTGTAGTATAGATTTAAAAAAAGTCCATTAAAAATGGGCTCTACAATGCATACCTTGAGAGCTATGAGCACTTGTTCTCTTCGTTGCTGAGAAATATATCTCTTCTGCTGCAAGCTCTTTGCTGTTATTTATTTTTATTATTTGTTAATTACGCATTTAACCTGATATGGTTAGCACCATCAGGCTCTCTCTTACATAGGACCATGGTCTTCAGCGACTCTTTTGCTTCTTAGTAACCTACGAAATGACAATTTTACTGTGACAAATAGTATTAAAATTATTTGAGTATCTATAATGACACTATGAACAAATAAAGTTATTGTTGGCAGTACTTCCATTACTGCTGCCGCTAATAATAATAATAATAATAATAATGATAATAATGACGTTTCTGGAAGAAGAAATCGACAATAGCATGGATTACAGAAGTAAGGAAACATCTAGAAAGAAACAACATCAAAGAATCAGAAATAGTGGAAAGAAACAGTTTCAAAAATAAAATACTAAATTTTGAAGGCTTTCAAAGAAGAAGAAATAAAAAAATCGGGAACAAAAGGGACAGAAGAAAGGAAGAGACTTCATGGGGAGAAAATGGGGATTACTGGAAAAATAGGAAACAACAACAAAGGAAGAAGAGGAACGGACGCTGTTGACGTGATCCTATTTGGTCTATACGATTGTAAAAAAAATAATAACAACAACAATAATGATAGCGTTAGATATAAAAAATATATAGGTGTACAAAATAGATGTTTTCTGATAAAGCGAGCTCTGGGGACAAAGTTTAAGGAGACTGCTCCAGCTAAGAATACTGGGAAATGAGGACGATCTGGTTGGAAAGAAGGATTAAAAGAATAACATGTGTGCACAGGGACTATAGAAATCATTATTATTACTTTCGTAGGTATGTCATTAACTTCATTTGTGTGGCCATGTTGTCCGTAGTTGCTTTACAGTTGCTGGGGTATTTTTGTTCCGTCGTTACAACCCCAAAAAACGCGTGTTTTTCTCAGCCGACGCGTTTCGCTTTATTGTAGTAAAGAATCATCAGTGATGGTAATTTCTGGTTGGTTTTTCGCCTAGATCGGGAAATGCCGTCTGATGGCAAGTCCTTCGTTTCTTTCTTCATTAGGCGCTGATAATTATCCTCTAATTTTACGCTTCTTTGCAGAATCATGCATTTGTTACGTCTAACACGGAAGAGTTTCATACCCCACTGTTTACTACACATACAAATAAAATTCTGCAAGTTTTCGCGTGTGATAACTTATAATTAGTTCATCCCGAAATATGCACAAACATCTACAATGGCAAAAAAAATTTGCAACACCGAGAAGGTGTTGTGCTAAATAAAGGGAAGTTGGTTCAAATGGCTCTGCGCACTATGGGACTCAACTGCTGTGGTCATTTGTCCCCTAGAACTTAGAACTACTTAAACCTAACTAACCTAAGGACATCACACACATCCATGCCCGCGGCAGGATTCGAACCTGCGACCGTAGCAGTCGCACGGTAAAGGGAAGTTGGTAGGCGTGTTTCTACATCAGAAAGATGTCTATTCAAATGTCACACCAGTAACATAAGAGAGGCACTAATAACGCCACTCTGAAGGTCGAAATCAGGTTCACTTTAAAAACACGCTGCAACGTTCGTGAGCATTATTTACCTTTAAGATTGGACGTGATGAGTTGATCGTAGTTAGCGGAGAACATAGGACAGCTTTAACTGCTGCTAGTGAATCGAGGAGCAAAAACATTCATATTCTTCCTTGTCACAAAGACGATAGCAGATATGCAATCAGCCGGCCGAAGTGGCCGAGCGGTTCTAGGCGTTACAGTCTGGACCCGCGAGACCTATACGGTCGCAGGTCCGAATCCTGCCTCGGTCATGAATGTGTGTGATGTCCTTAGGTTAGTTAGGTTTAAGTAGTTCTAGGTTCTAGGGGACTGATGACCTCAGAAGTTGAGTCTCATAGTTCTCAGAGCCATTTTTGAGAAATGCGATCGTCGATATTGCTAATGCCAAAAAAGACACTACGTTTGCTGGAAGTGTTGTGAAATGAGTGTTAACCACGATAAAAGTTCTTTTGTTTTGTGCTAATCATGATAATTTACCCTTTTCTGTGTATCGGCATAAAGATACCACTAAATTTTTTTGGTATTATAAAAGAAGAAGGTTGTTTTATCACGATAAAGAAAAAACAATAGAACATTAATCGCTTACGTAAAAACCACAAAATACTATCTCTGAAAGATTTTGCTTTGTCATTGAGTTTTAGCGAAATAGAAATTACATTGTAAAGACAGAGCATAGCTGTAGTCGGAACTGTCAAAATACCTGACAAAATTAAATTTTACCTGGATCACGCAAACGAAAGTACGTATCATAAATAACGCAATGATAACATAACTAAAAGCCAACCGACATTTACTCTCCAAGTAGCAATATGGACCACGTTGTACCAACTGAGACGTAAGCAGAATGTGCCATGCGCAGGCATAGATTGACATAGACGTAAGAAACAATATTATACCTATTATACCATCTCCACAAGTGCACTAGATAATGGCAAAACGTCGAAATGAGCTCTCGTACAACTTGTATCACTATGAGTAAATAAATAAATATTGCAGCAGAAAAAAATATCTGCATTGCACTGCAGATGTCGACGGTATGCACTGCGTTTTGCTTGGAAACACTTGTTCCATTAACTCGTGGTACTTGTTGATAACGCTAAAGTGCACTTTGCTCTTCGATCACACGATTGCACTCAGTAGTGCTCGGTTCTGTCTTTTTCCGGCTGAGCTAATTGTTCGTTAACAGTGATATACAATAGTACGGGCAGGGTTAGTGATGGGAAGGTTGTCGAAATGCACTTCACATAACGGTTTGAATTTGTCGCTGGTGACGATGTACCATTTAGATTTCACGACCGAAGTGAGGTGAACGTTACGTTCGTTTCTCCAGCCGATGTTTCATTTCGACCGAGGATGTTTTTCACCGCTTCGGTTTCAGTGGGCTGCTGATGTCAGGATACATTCCGACCTCAGTGCGGAGCAGTGAGCAGCAAGAGATGCTGATCTGTCAACGGCTGTGGAGGCCAGGGACGTCCAAAATTAGACGAGTCTTGTTGGACGCTAGCAGTCGGCAGCGATCCTCATTTCTGCTGTCCTCGTTACTGGGCCGTCTTGAAGTGGCAGCGGCAGGGCGGAATGATTAATGACATGAGACAGAATCACGCCACATTTGATGGAGCTCGCTTGTCACTATTGTGACATTATGCCTCGTGTTATGACGCTGAGCCCAGGCTGAACACTGGTTGTCAATTTATTTGAACACTTTCAAATAATCTACGGGAACGCAGCCGCGTGGTATCGTAGACAACCATGGATATTTCGACAGATGACCACCCTGTCGTTTTCAAAGCAAAACTGCAGCAAGTAAGCGCTGTGCAACGGAATTCAAAACCTAGGTTTGCAGAGCAATTCCGAGAAGACAAAAAATAATAAAACACGTCAAAAAAGAAACACACACACACACACACACACACACACACACACACACACACACACACGCGCGCGCGCGCGTGCGCTCTGTAAACACTAGCGCCATTTCACCACCAAAGATAACCGCCATCAGACGTTATTGATATTGAAAACTTATAACCAATGTGTGAGGTAGCATTAACTGTGTCCCTCCGCTATTTTGATATGGGAGAGAGCAGAACTCCACGCAGGATATAGACAAAAACCTCCATTTCTATTTTTATGCTTGCTTGCTTGCTAATTTATTTTCAACTGCTTCCTTAATAACACTATCCAAATAGCTGGAAGTGCATGCCGAAATCTCCGCGTTGTTATATTCCATAGGAAGACCGATGTCAAGACAATGTTCTGCAATAGTCTATTTGCTAGGCAATTTTAAGCGTGTGTGATGTTTACACTCAATACACCGGTCCTTCACGATCCTGGTAGTCTAACGATTGTATGACACTCCACCGCCGCAAGGAATATGGTAGACATCCGCCTTACGCAAAGCAACGTCATCCTAAAAGGACCCTTATACGGAGATTGTAAAACACATTTCAAATCCTTGCTTAACTGCTGCGTGCTGGGTATATTGGAACTTCAACTCATTTTAGATTGTGATGTGAAAGAAGACAGCCTGAATTGCAACTGAAATAGATATTTATTTAGTTGACGATCAGCTTCGCGCTACGCCCGTCTTCAAACGAACCATTGTTTGTCAAGTAAAATATCCGTCCGACAAAATAGCAAATAAAGTGGGTACATACGTTTATGGTGCCAACTGGAGGTCGTTAACGATACGAACATTAGATGGGACCACACACATACACTATGTGGTCAAAAGTATCCGGACACCCCCAAAAACTGAAGTTTTTCTTATTAGGCGCAATGTGCCACCACCTCTGCCAGGTACTCCATATCAGCGGCCTCAGTAGTCACTAGACATCGTGATAGAGCAGAATGGGGCGCCCCGAGGAACTCACGGACTTCGAACGTGGTCAGGTGATTGGGTGTCACTTGTGTCATACCTCCGTACACGAGATTTCCACACTCCTAGACAACCCTAGGTCCACTGTTTCCGATGTGACAGTGAAGTGCAAACGTGAAGGGACACGCACAGCACAAAAGCGTAGAGGCCGACCTCGTCTGTTCACTGACAGAGACCGCCGACTGATGTAGAGAGTCGTAATGTGTAAGAGGAGACATCTATCCAGACCACTGTCTTTCAGCATTTCCGTGGATAAAACAAACCTGTCACCATTCATTCCGCCCTTCTTTGTATTGAACAACATTCTAAGGTGGACAGCAGAAGTGAGTTGTATAAGCAGTCTTCTTTGTAAACTGATTGCATTTTCCTGCCACTGAACCGAAGTCTGCGACTTCTCCTACCTACGACTCAACCTACGTGATCCTCACAAATCGTTACACTCTCCTATTTATATGAGTTGGCCGATTTCAATTGTAAGTCACTGTTGTCATAGAATACAACATGTCTGTCTCTTACGTCATGCACATTTTTACGTTTTCGAACATTTATAGTTAGCTGCCATTCTGTACTCAGCATTGAAATCTTATCAATATCTGACTGATTATTTCTACAGCGTTTTTCGGACAGAACATTATACGCAGGGACCTCAGGAAGTAAGCTAAGACCATTGCGGAAGATTGGGGCGTTGTCAGAAGAGAGTAAATGTTCCCTGTATCTTGTGGATGCGGTTCTGCTGCGGCACGATAACAGGTGCACCACAGTGTGCGAGCGAAACGGCGGGGTAACTGGAAACGTACCCCAAAGTTTAAGTACGCTGGAGAGTGAGATTCTTGTGGACAAAACGTCTAAATTGCGCGCTGACGAACAATGAAATTTTAGCGTTGTATGGAGCGAATTCAATGTCGGCTCCAGCAGTACTGAAATGGTGTCAACAATTTGCTAAAAACATTCTAAAGCCTAGATCTCAAAAAAAATTCTTTATTTAAAACAAGCGATTTCGACACACTTTGCTGTCACCTTCAGGTCTAAAAAATTCTTTTCGTTATGAAACATGTTCATTTTAAGTTGGACCTCACATTTCATAACAAAGGGATTTTTTAAGTTCTGAATATGGCATCAAAATCTGTCAAAACTGGTTCAAATGGCTCTGAGCACTATGGGACTTAACATCTATGGTCATCAGTCCCCTAGAACTACTTAAACCTAACTAACCTAAGGACATCACACAACACCCAGTCATCACGAGGCAGAGAAAATCCCTGACCCCGCAGGGAATCGACCCCGGGAATCCGGGTCTCGGGAAGCGAGAACGCTACCACACGACCACGAGCTGCGGACTGTGTCTAAACTGGTTGTTTTAAATAAAGAAATAGTTATGCGATCTTGGCTTTATAATGTCTTTAGGTAGTTAAACAGATCGCTCCTTCTGTCTTCTCAAAATGACAAAATTCAGCCAACAATTTGAAGATGGCCACATGGAAGTGGGAAGGAACCATCCCGGCATTCGCCTGGAGCGTTATGGGGATATCAATGAAAACCGCTGCCTATGGTCGACGTCAACGTGCAAAAACCACTCACAGATGCCATGTGGCAACAGTAGGACTGGAGGGTACGTAAAGTGTGTCAAGAACACGCAGAAAACAATGGAGCCGGCCGGAGTGGCCGAGCGGTTCTAGGCGCTTCAGTCTGGAAGCGTGCGACAGCTACGGTCGCAGGTTCGAATCCTGCCTCGGGCATGGATGTGTGTGTCGTCCTTAGGTGAGTTAGGTTTAAGTAGTTCTAAGTCTAGGGGACTGATGACCTCCGATGTGAAGTCCCATACTGCTCAGAGACATCTGAACCATTCGAAAACAATGGAGTCGTTGTCGTATTGCGGAAACTGAGCTATTAATCTGACATCCAAAAGGGCATGATCATTGGCTTCCGGAACAAAGGTGGCTAATTCTGTAATCTACGTGCCGCTGAGGATACAGTACACCACGCATGCCAAAATGTCGCCCTCTAAAACCGTCGCTGAGGCAACTAAGTTGCACCACTGGCCATAGGTAACAGGGGTGAATGACGGCTGAGGGGAACATACGTGCAACTGCTGACTATGCCCAAATGAATCGATGGTCTACTAGCAGTGTCTCCTCAATGACTGTTCAGGGAACGTTGACGCAGATGGGCCTCTGCAACAGGATACTGGTTCATGCATCCATTCCGACTGCTGTTCATCGACGACGAAGGCTTGAATTTGCCCGCCAGTACCTCAACTGGACGTCCACAGGTTTTGAAACCCATCGGACAGATGGCCTTTGGGATGTACGGCGTGAAGCATCGCAAAGTAAAAGGCCTATGCCGGAGGAGAGAGCGTTATAGTCTGGGGAATGTTTTCATGGCATGCTCTGGGTGATCTCCACATTCTGGAGGCATAATGGATCAAAACAATTACTCATGTATGCGAGGGGACCATGTCCACATTTACATGCGATGGCATCTGTCAGCAGGACGAACTCCATGGATTTAAATTCAATCGAGAATCTGTGGGACCGCCTCGTTAAGGCTGTTCACGACATGGATCAATAGTCCGCAGCTCGTGGTCGAGTGGTTAGCGTTGCTGCCTCTGGATCCCGGAGTCCTGTTTTCGATTCCAGGCCGGGTCGGGGATTTTCTCCACCCGAGGACTGAATGTTTGTGTTGTGCTCGTCATTCATCATCATTCGGGAACATGGCGAGACTGGACCGTGAAGAAATTGTTAATTTGTACGGGTGCTGATAATCACGTCCTTGAGCGCCCCCAAACCAAACATCATCATCTTGGATCCTCAGTCGACAAACGTGGCGCAGCTGTCCGCGGCGCTGAAGTCTGCATGACTCCACATCTCTGTCGACACCTCCCAGAACCTCACTGATCTGGTCCTACACGTCTACTAGCAGTCCGTGCTGCAAAAGTTGGTTATTCAGACCCTTGACAGTTAGTATATTACTGACCCTATAACAGTCCCTTCGGATACTCCATAAATTCCCTTTACAGTTGTTCATATTCTTCCGTTAAGAATAACGTGATGAGTTCTGCGTAAAAGTACGTTCTATACCCATGCGCAAATCTAGCCTGCTACCCGATACGTCCCTACTTTGTTCACTAAATATGAAGGCCGACTCCAGTGCCATGGGCAGGTGCGCTAGGTTTTTCGGTACAGGAAACGTGGCGCGAACAGTCCGATCGAGGTGGCCCCACAGATTCTCGACTGGGCTTAAATCAGGAAGGGTTGGTGGCCGGGGAATATGGCAAAGTCATCTTGGCACTCATGTACTCACCTAGGTGTGTGACATGTCGTCTTGTCCTGATGGTAGATGCCATTGTACCAAGGAAAAACAGCTGCATATAGGGGTCGACTTTGCCCCGAAGGGCATGTGGATCTTGCGTTTATCTATCAGCAGTCAGCAGGGGTGCATGAGCCAGATGCCTGATGCGGAGGCCCATACACATCAACGTTCCCTGGACGGTAGTCGATGAGACACTGTTGGCAGCCCCTTGGTTCATCTGTGTGGTCAGTTGCTGTGTGGTCAGTTGCTCAGCAGTTGCACGTCTGTTCATCCGTACACGTCTACGCAGTCTTCGCTCACCCCTGTCATCTACGGCCAGTGGTGCACCAAAGTTGCCTTGTCGCCGGTTTTGGATAGAGCTGTTTTGCCATGCACGATATGCTTTAACCACAGCTTCCACCCTTGACCAGACAGCAAATGGTCATCCTCTCTCGACGCCAGGTAAATAGCTCTGTTTCAATTCTACGACAACGACGGCAGTGTTTTCCACGTCCCCCCGCCACGTTTCATATGCCCTCCAGTGCTGGTGCTGACTAATGCTGTTTGCGAGTGGTTAGGACCCCTTGACGTGCAACATGGGTGGTGATCACATTAATATGACTGGAACATGTATACACTGTTTGTATTAATGGTATTGTCGATTACGTTGAAGGCACCGTGAAGCTAGTCGAGGAAGATGCTACTGTCTATGGGAAAGTTGCAGCGTCAGAAGACTGTAGTGAAATGCAGGAAGACCCAGAGAGGACCGGTGCAGGAACTCCCAGTTGACCCTGAAAGTAAATAAACAACAAGTACTGCAAATACACACCTGGAAATGGAAAAAAGAACACATTGACACCGGTGTGTCACACCCACCATACTTGCTCCGGACACTGCGAGAGGGCTGTACAAGCAATGATCACAAGCACGGCACAGCGGACACACCAGGAACCGCGGTGTTGGCCGTCGAATGGCGCTAGCTGCGCAGCATTTGTGCACCGCCGCCGTCAGTGTCAGCCAGTTTGCCGTGGCATACGGAGCTCCATCGCAGTCTTTAACACTGGTAGCATCCCGCGACAGCGTGGACGTGAACCGTATGTGCAGTTGACGGACTTTGAGCGAGGGCGTATAGTGGGCATGCGGGAGGCCGGGTGGACGTACCGCCGAATTGCTCAACACGTGGGGCGTGAGGTTTCCACAGTCCATCGATGTTGTCGCCAGTGGTCGGCGGAAAGTGCACGTGCCCGTCGACCTGGGACCGGACCGCAGCGACGCACGGATGCACGCCAAGACCGTAGGATCCTACGCAGTGCCGTAGGGGACCGCACCGCCACTTCCCTGCAAATTAGGGACACTGTTGCTCCTGGGGTATCGGCGAGGACCATTCGCAACCGTCTCCATGAAGCTGGGCTACGGTCCCGCACACCGTTAGGCCGTCTTCCGCTCACGCCCCAACATCGTGCAGCCCGCCTCCAGTGGTGTCGCGACAGGCGTGAATGGAGGGACGAATGGAGACGTGTCGTCTTCAGCGATGAGAGTCGCTTCTGCCTTGGTGCCAATGATGGTCGTATGCGTGTTTGGCGGCGTGCAGGTGAGCGCCACAATCAGGACTGCATACGAACGAGGCACACAGGGCCAACACCCGGCATCATGGTGTGGGGAGCGATCTCCTACACTGGCCGTACACCTCTGGTGATCGTCGAGGGGACACTGAATAGTGCACGGTACATCCAAACCGTCATCGAACCCATCGTTCTACCATTCCTAGACCGGCAAGGGAACTTGCTGTTCCAACAGGACAATGCACGTCCGCATGTATCCCGTGCCACCCAACGTGCTCTAGAAGGTGTAAGTCAACTACCCTGGCCAGCAAGATCTTCGGATCTGTCCCCCATTGAGCATGTTTGGGACTGGATGAAGCGTCGTCTCACGCGGTCTGCACGTCCAGCACGAACGCTGGTCCAACTGAGGCGCCAGGTGGAAATGGCATGGCAAGCCGTTCCACAGGACCACATCCAGCATCTCTACGATCGTCTCCATGGGAGAATAGCAGCCTGCATTGCTGCGAAAGGAGGATATACACTGTACTAGTGCCGACATTGTGCATGCTCTGTTGCCTGTGTCTATGTGCCTGTGGTTCTGTCAGTGTGATCATGTGATGTATGTGACCCCAGGAACGTGTAAATAAAGTTTCCCCTTCCTGGGACAATGAATTCACGGTGTTCTTATTTCAATTTCCAGGAGTGTAGTAGCCAACCGGAGTGACCTGAAGTAGAACGACGAAATGGCTCTGAGCACTATGGGACTTCCCGAGGTCATCAGTCCCCTAGAACTTAGAACTCCTTAAATCTAACTAACCTAAGGACATCACACACATCCATGTCCAAGGCAGGATTCGAACCTCCGACCGTAGCGGTCGCGCGGTTCCAGACTGAAGCGCCTAGAACCGCTCGGCCACTCCGGTCGGCAAAATAAGCGAGTCAGGCTTATTGGGGGAGATGGGCCTAATATCGGCTAGCGCCCCCTCGAGCACGCAGAAGTGCCGCAAGACGACGTGGCATGCACATGCACTCCACTAATGTCTGAAGTAGTGCTGGAGGGAATTAACAGCGTGAATCCTGGAGCACTCAATTCTGGACGTGTCGGGTGTCGCAGTGTCCTACTGGAATTGTGCAAGTCCGTGGGAAAGCACTATGGACATGAATGGATGAGATCATCAGACAGGATACTTACGTAGGTGTCACCTGTCAGAGTCGTATCTAGAAGTATGGGGGGCCCACATCACTCCAACTGCGCATACCTCACGCCATTAAAGAGCCTCCACCAGCTTACCAGCTCCCCGCTGACATGCAGGGTCCATGGGTTCATGAGGACACGTACACGTCCATCCGCTCGATACAATTTGAAAAGAGACTCGCCCGACTAGGCAGCATGTTTCCAGTCATCAACAGTCCAATGTTGGTGTTGGCGGGCCCAGCTGAGGCGTAAAGCTTTGTTTCGTGCAGTCATCAAGGATACACGCTTTAGCCTTCGGCTCCGAAAGCCCATACCAATAATGTTTCCTCGAATGGTTCGCACACTGACACTTGTTGAGGCCCACCGTTGAAATCTGCAGCAATTTGCGGAAGGGTTGCACTTCTGTCACGATGAACGATTCTCTTCAGTCGTCGTTGGCTCCGTCCTTGCACGATTTTTTTCCGGACACAGCGATGTCGGAGATTCGATGCTTACCGCATTCCTGATGTCCAAGGTACCCTCGTGAAATGGTCGTACGGATAAACCCCCACTTTGTCACTACCTTGGAGATGCTTTGTCCCATCCCTCATGCACCGACTATAACAACACGTTCAAACTCACCTAAATCTTGATAACCTGCCATTGCAGCAACGGTAACCGATATAACAACTGCGCCAGACGCTTGTCTTATATGGGCGTTGCCGACCGCAGCGCCGTACTCTGCTTGCTAACATATCTCTCTATTTGAATACGCATGCCTATACCAGTTTCTTTGGCGCTTCAGTGTACGTACGTTCTTAATATACATGTAATCTACCTGTGATTGCGGTTATTCGATCTGTAATGTCCTTAGCTGTCAGAATCGGTGATCTGAATTGTCTGGATTCCTGACAGAGTAACGTAACAGGTTGAAGTGGGACGGAGCAAACTAGGACGCAACGCGAATGGTGAAGCGCTTCGCGCCTCCACCTTGGGATGTGCCGTTGTGGTTGCGGGTGTTACTCGCGCTGCACGGGAGGCGGAGATGAGTCCAGGAGGGGAAAAGCAGTCCTCCCATATGCTCCCTTCGGCACCTCGGATATTGGCTGTGGTAGTGTTGGCCGTCCGAAAAATTTTGCCTTTCTATTGAACTTTATTTCATTGAGTAGTGTTTCGTTTTGCGACATTGAAGCTCACGGGCTTATTTCATTAGTACGTTATATGGGATGTATCGAAAAGAATCATGCGATGATCTGAAACTAATGAATTTTGTTTTTTGATGAACGGAAAACTGAAAGTTTTTTTTTTTTCATACCTTTTCATAGGTGTTCAATATCCCCCTTTCAGATGCACGGCATAGGTCAGTACGGTATTCAAATTGTTCCCACACTGCAGCGAGCATGTCTTGAGTTACAGCTTCCACAGCTGCTATTACGCTATATCTCAGTTCATTCATTTTTGTTGGTAACGGAGGCACATAAGTAGAGTCTTTTATAAGCCCCCACAAGAAATAATCACGTATAGCCAGGTCCGATGACCTTGGTGGCCAGTAATGTAAGGCTGAATCAATTGGTCCAGTACGACCGATCTATCGTTCGTAATCCTTTGATTTAAATATTCCCTATTCCCACACTTCCAGATACCCGTTGGTAAATGAAGTCGTTCGAATCAGTTTCAAACTAAGGGAAAAAAAGTTATCAAGCATATCGAGATACGTGGTTCTTGTAACAGTGCTCTCGGCAAAGAAAAATTGGCCATACACCATTTTCCCATGAAACTGCACGTATTAGATTTTGGAGAATCTCTCCCATGTTGTACAGCTTCATGTCGTTGTTCCGTACCCCATACTCTCATATTATGACAGTTCACCTTTTTATTTAAGTGGAATATTGCCTTATCACTAAACACTAAGCGTGGAAGAAATCTGTCGCCTTCCATCTTGTCAAGAACGAAATTACGGAACTACACACGTTGTGTCTGTCACCTTCACGAAGAACTTGCATTAGCTGAATTTTGTATGGTTTCGTGTGTAAACATCGACACAACACACGCCAGACCGGCATCGGGGACACGTTGAGCTGTCGAACTGCACGGCGAACGTATTTCTGTGGACTTCTTGTGAAACTATGGCTGATGTGTTTGACGTCTGTGTCGGACACTGGGGACGGCCCGGCGATTTGCCTTTATACAAACAATCTGTTTCTCGGAATTGTTCATGCCATCGTCTAATGCTCTGCGCTGCAGGAGGATCCACACTAAACTTAGTACGAAAGTCACGCCGAACAGTTGTTATTGTCCTGCACTGCGCAAAACGTAAGACACAAAACGCTTTCCGCTGTCCCGACACCATTTTTATTAGAACTGAAGTGCGCGCATACTGCTGTTACCTAGCGGGAACCATATAAAACTCGAGAGTTTGCACTTTTGAACAGTACGTTGTTCACACACTTATCTCAAATGACATAATAGTGATGATTTTTTTTACATTGGATGATTCTTTTTGATACACCCTGTATTTTTCACTTATTCATATCTGTATAGTTTTGCCGTTTGGTTTCGTTACTTTCCTTTTGTCATGAACAATTCAGAATTCAGTGACTGGTGAGTCATTAGCCACTGGGATTATGTCTTCTCCCTCTAGTGCCTTCAGATCGCGAGTAGGCATAGACCACTCAAAGTGAGGCTAGTGAAATAAATGGTAAGAAATATTATAAAATCATGTGATCAAGAAGCAAGGCAGGAAGTGCTAAATACACAATCAAAAAATTTTCCTACGCGTTACCATTTATGCTGGGATATTCCCTTTCTGCGCCTGGTAAAAAGCATCCAAGGCATCACATTTTCACTGTAACAGAAATAGTCGACAAACCCCCACGAATGACAAAGTTATAATTGGAGCGTCTGGACGAGGAAAGTTTTTGTTGTTGCATACGCAATATCAGCATTACCAAACTAATTATACAACAGGCTACACAAACGTGCTCGGTATTATTCTGAAAGTATCAGTTTCATGAAAGACTAGTGATTCGATGTATTTAATATGCTTAAATGTGTTGCAGAGAAAGGTAGGCGTACTTTCGTGACAATGTTTTGCGAACGACGTGCTGTATGCTCCCATGCAGTAATTCAGATAACTGCTTTCCAGTCATTCTGAAGTAATCTGTAAAATCAGCACCACTCGTTTTCGTCGTAGATTGAAATTATGCGCAGCTTTTCCTTTCAAACAAAATATTTCAGGCCACTGATGATGCTTCCCAAATAAATGAAGCGAAACGCGTATGGCAACAAACAAACTGCCTTCATTTAGTTGCATAGACGGCACATACCTCCACGAAAATATATTCGTTTGATGATTTGAATTGTTTATTCATTTAAGAATAAAGCAACACTTCGCCTTCAACATTAATATCCGAATCTGATATGGAACTTAAGTGTAGCAATAATAACGCTTTTGATGAAATGAATTTTTTTTAAAACTCTGTTTAATACAATAACAATCATACAACATAACCCACTACATAAACTTATTAGTGGGCCTTATATTTAATACAACAAACAATTGCAGCTTTATTCTTTAATTAGTATCTATTGCTGTTGCTATGGACAAGGTAACTGCAAATCTACTATTCTACTCTACAAAATACAAAGTCTAATTATGCAGCGTTACAAGTGTGCCAGAAGTCTTAAAAACCTACTACTGCTGGCCTGCCCACCGAGCTAAACCCAGTGGGCGTGCCTCTGGCACTGGGCTGGCCCAAAATTACTTGGAATCCTGCAGTCCCTATCATGTTAGCAGTCGTTAGTTAGTACCTCCGTTGTATTCTAAACTGATAATATCTAGTAGCTAAAACAGAAGTGCTTTTTCGGTTTGATGTTGTTGACACATCTTCCCCCCTGATCCTGGAGCGCGGCGGATCTCGGTCGTAACGGCGATCGGCCATGCCGCTCCCGGCGGTACTGAGCAGGTGCATCTCGGTCTTTCTTGATTTTTATTCAATGACAATTATGGTCCCTTAAGAACTCCCTCAGGTTCTTCTGTGATACGTCATTTGCCAAGGTGTTGAGAATCTGATAGATATCGGCTCGTCTTAGCAGGGAATAGGTGTCGCGGTTCCGTAATTGGTGTCGTAGTTCGGTTGCCACGTCGTTGTGTACTGGACACTCGTAAAAAACGTGTTCCGGTGTACCGTCTTCAGCGCCACAGTCACACGCGGGTGTAGCGCGTTTCCCAAATCGATATAAATATGTCGGATATGGTCCATGCCCTGTAAGGAAGTACAGCAAACCCCTACTCGGCTCAAAATAACCCATCTGTAACCTCTCCCGAAGTCAGGCAACAATTGAAAGACGCTCCGCCTCGTTTCTTCATTCTCCCATGGCTCCTTCCGTAATTCCTTCCCCCTTCTTCTAACTGCAAATTTATCGCCTACCTGTACCCCCACGATCTCTCTGGTCTTTTCAGTTGTTCCTTTGGTTACCCAATACCATGCTGCCTGTTCGCAGATCCTGATGCCTAGAGGCCATAGCCCCATTAACACCAACAAAACGCGTCTAGGAGTTGTTCTGTACTCCCCGACAGAGCGTAACACCATATTCCGCTGCACACTTCTTACCGTCATGGCAGGCATCACCCTCGTGAGCCTGTGTGCCCAGACTGCTGCCCCGTATCCTACTATTGATAATAATATACTATTGCGATAGAGTTTAATAAGATTGTGTGGCAGGTGGAATCTTTTGTGCCGAATGTTAATGAGATTATTTAGGACTTCCAGAGTTCGTTGGGCTATGGCATCTATATGGGCCATTTAATTACATTTTTCATCTATTATGACTCCTAGATATTGAGCCTCGCGGCACTGAAGACCTGGTGTTCCATCAATCCTCACAGTAGGATTCATAATTAGGCTACCTTTATGCAGTAGGTACGTTGACTTGTTTGGTGCGATATTCGCTTTCGATTTGTGGCACCATTCAGCGAGCAATGTCATGGCCCGTTCCACTATGGTTTTAAGTCCTCACGGCTGCAGCCACCGACCAGCAGGAGGAGGTCGTCTGCGTAGGCTATCACGTCTAGCACGTCCTCACAGGGCTGTAGTTTTTCTAGCAAAAGGTTCCATGTTTATATCCGAAGAGAGTGGCCCCAGGTCAGATGCCTGTGGACACGCGACAACCCTCCCCGTTCAACGCAGCCCGGAGTTGTAGAAAGATGTTGGCCCGGGTCTTATGTTATGGAGTTTGACAGCAACGAGACGGTGCGGCAGTCAAACCCAAGTTACTTTCCTCGGAGGGCCTCCACACGTACTGGGGAATCATGACCGGCCATGTCTCACCCACCGATTTTGATAATTCACTGTGGGCCAGTGCGGACCAGTCAGGATTGCACTCAGGGCCTAGCCTTTTAAAGTCATGCATAGACGGCCCTTCCCGTGTTAGCTTCATCCGATCCAAGGTGGCTACTATTAGCCAGGGTCACTTCAAGGTCACGGGATAGGAAGATTTCCGGGAGTCAGAGGGTCTCCTGGCGGTTTTAATCGAGTTACAGAAGGCAACAAACCTGCTCTCGGAGGCGCCACGCAGACCGCTTTCCCAAAAATAATTACTGACTCGGCTGCAATTAGGCACTGAAATAGTTTCAATGTTCGAAAGTACACACTCTACACATATATAAAATATGTATATATGGCCTGGCGGCCATAAGGCCCCTCCACTGCGAATGCACTCTCTTTTCTGGCGTCTTGCTGCAATGCAAAGAAAGCCGGCGATCAATGAGTACAATGGACAGTAGTGTGCAATAAGACGGAAATTTGGGTCAGACGGGAGTTGTATCCTGATAGTTCAGGATGTCAAGGCGACTGTTCGCGAGAAGCGGGAAATCCGGGTTCGGGACCCCGTCCGGCCCAAATTTTCACTTGTTACTGAAATTATTTCACCGCCTAATTACAGTCGAGTCAAAAAATGGTTCAAATGGCTCTGAGCACTATGGGACTCAACTGCTGTGGTCATCAGTCCCCTAGAACTTAGAACTACTTAAACCTAACTAACCTAAGGACATCACACACATCCATTCCCGAGGCAGGATTCGAACCTGCGACCGTAGCAGTCGCACGGTTCCACAGTCGAGTCAGAAATTATTTAATTTAATTTAATGTCATCCCGTGTCATTTCGTTTCATCATTTATATGTAAAAAAGCAGGATCAGGAACGGTGTCTGTCGGCATTATAAATAACTCCTTTATTCGCGGATCACACATTGTCAGTTTCACAAGTCGTAGGTGAGTAACCATCATCCGGCATGCGCTCGTCACGCCATCTGAAGGGCGCGCACTCGTCATATACGTCTCAGTATGCGCAGGACCGCACGATACGTGTGGAACGTGCGCTTCGCGCTGTGATGTCTTGACACTTCACACGTGCTACTATGGGACTCAACTGCTGTGGTCATCAGTCCCCTAGACTTACAACTACTTAAACGTAGCTAACCTAAGGTATCACAGACATCCATGCCCGAGGCAGGATTCGAACCTGCGACCGTAGCAGCAGCGCTGTTCCGGACTGAAGCGTCTACAACCGCTCTGCCACAGTGGTTGGCTTACACAACGGGTCCCTCACACCAAAATACTGAGAAAATACCACTGAAGGCTCTCCGAAATTTTGTCGATGGCGTACGGGTTATTACATCTACATAGTACATACAGGGTGTTTCAAAAATGACCGGTATATTTGAAACGGCAATAAAAACTAAACGAGCAGCGATAGAAATACACCGTTTGTTGCAATATGCTTGGGACAACAGTACATTTTCAGGCGGACAAACTTTCGAAATTACAGTAGTTACAATTTTCAACAACAGATGGCGCTGCAAGTGATGTGGAAGATATAGAAGACAACGCAGTCTGTGGGTGCGCCATTCTGTACGTCGTCTTTCTGCTGTAAGCGTGTGCTGTTCTCAACGTGCAAGTGTGCTGTGGATAACATGGTTTATTCCTTAGAACAGAGGATTTTTCTGGTGTTGGAATTCCACCGCCTAGAACACAGTGTTGTTGCAACAAGACGAAGTTTTCAACGGAGGTTTAATGTAACCAAAGGACCGAAAAGCGATACAATAAAGGATCTGTTTGAAAAATTTCAACGGACTGGGAATGTGACGGATGAACGTGCTGGAAAGGCAGGGCGACCGCGTACGGCAACCACAGAGGGCAACGCGCAGCTAGTGCAGCAGGTGATCCAACAGTGGCCTCGGGTTTCCGTTCGCCGTGTTGCCGCTGCGGTCCAAATGACGCCAACGTCCACGTATCGTCTCATGCGCCAGAGCTTACACCTCTATCCATACAGAATACAAACGCGGCAACCCCTCAGCGCCGCTACCATTGCTGCACGAGAGACATTCGCTAACGATATAGTGCACAGGATTGATGACGGTGATATGCATGTGGGCAGCATTTGGTTTACTGACGAAGCTTATTTTTACCTGGACGGCTTCATCAATAAACAGAACTGGCGCATATGGGGAACCGAAAAGCCCCACGTTGCAGTCCCATCATCCCTGCATCCTCAAAAAGTACTGGTCTGGGCCGCCATTTCTTCCAAAGGAATCATTGGCCCATTTTTCAGATCCGAAACGATTACTGCATCACGATATCTGGACATTCTTCGTGAATTTGTGGCGGTACAAACTGCCTTAGACGACACTGCGAACACCTCGTGGTTTATGCAAGATGGTGCCCGGCCACATCGCACGGCCGACGTCTTTAATTTCCTGAATGAATATTTCGATGATCGTTCGATTGCTTTGGGCTATCCGAAACATACAGGCGGCGGCGTGGATTGGCCTCCCTATTCGCCAGACATGAACCCCTGTGACTTCTTTCTGTGGGGACACTTGAAAGACCAGGTGTACCGCCAGAATCCAGAAACAATTGAACAGCTGAAGCAGTACATCTCATCTGCATGTGAAGCCATTCCGCCAGACACGTTGTCAAAGGTTTCGGGTAATTTCATTCAGAGACTACGCCATATTATTGCTATGCATGGTGGATATGTGGAACATATCGTACTATAGAGTTTCCCAGACTGCAACGCCATTTGTTGTTGACAATTGTAACTACTGTAATTTCGAAAGTTTGTCTGCCTGAAAATGTACTGTTGTCCCAAGCATATTGCAACAAACGGTGTATTTCTATCGCTGCTCGTTTAGTTTGTATTGCCGTTTCAAATATACCGGTCATTTTTAAAACACCCTGTACAAACTGATCCAACCAACATACAGGGCATCATGAAGAGTACCTTGTAGCAGCCGGCCGTTGTGGCCGAGCGGTTCTAGGCGCTTCAGTCGCAGGTTCGAATCCTGTCTCAGGCATAGATGTGTGTGATGTCCTTAGGTTAGTTAGGTTTAAGTAGTTCGAAGTCTAGCGGACTGATGACCTCAGATGTTAAGTCCCCTAGTACTCAGAGCCACCTTGTAGCACCGCGTGTCGTTCCCTTTCCTGTTACACTCGCAAGGCTTGCGGAGTGGCCACGCGGTTAGAGAGGCGCCATGTCACGAATTGCCTCCCCCCCTCCCTTCCCCTTCCCCCCCCCCCCCGAGGTTCGAGTCCTCCCTCGGGCATGGCTGTGTGTGTTGCAAGTTAGTTCAAGTAGTGTGTAAGTCTAGGGACAGATGGCCTCAGCAGTTTGGTCCCTTAGAAATTCACACACACGCAATTAGGAGGGAAAACGACTGTCTATAAGCTTCCGTACGATCCCTATTTTCTCTTGCATTCGGGATTAACGAGTAAGATGTCTATCGATGGGAATGAAGTCTATCGCAAATGCCAACTCTCTGAACTTCCCCAATAATCTTTCGGGAAAGAAACGTCTTCCTCCCGCTAGTAGCACACGCGTTTTAATCGAATCTACCAGTAACAAATCTAGCAACTGTCAATACACCTCTGAGTTCCTTCGCTGTCTGATCTCAGATAATCGGGCAATACTGAAGAATGGGTCGTACAAGTTTTGTGTAAACGGTTTCCTTTCAGATGAGCTAAACTTTCCCAGGCTTTCAACAAACCCGAGTCGACGACTAGGCTTGCCTACAACCGGCACTGCATGTCGCTATGTAACGTTACGCCTAGATATTTAATAACGTGACTGTGTTAGGCAACACCGCGCTAATACTGTACCTGATAATTACAACATTGTTTTTCTACTATTATACACTTTTTTATTATTTCCAAAATCGCCAGACGCGTTCAACATTCCAGCATTCCAGCATTTTCAAAGGCTGTAAAATAAAACATAAAACTGGTATCAAAAGATAATGTTACATTCCACTAATGATTAGAGACTAATGATTAACAGACAGTTTGCCTGATGTACTCTAGCGTCACTCAGTAGCCTCTTCCACTGGATTATTTTCGACCATTCAAAAGATCTGTTACGCATTGTTTTGCTAAAAAAAGTAACTTTCCGTAAAACAGCGTAAAGTGATTTCCATGATTCTTTACTCATGAAATCGTTTCATACGATACAACGATGAAACTGTAGTTGTGAACAAATAAATGTAGCGTGTGCCAAGAGGCCAGCGCCATCTAGCGGTTTAGTCCACTTGCTTTCCAATTTGTTGAATGATAGTAGTTTGCACTTGTCTCGTGACTGAGAAAGTTGAAGAGGTGCTATGTATCTGTTTAACAGTTTTACGTGATTGACTTTGGTAAGTTAGGAAGCCATATTCTACCCATTGTACTATGTCTCTGATCAGTGGTAGAATGTGGCATATTTTCATATCCTTCGATACCTGTTCTCTATTTTACAACCTTTGAAAATGACAGGCTGTCGAAAAGCGTAAGGAGATTTTGAAAATAATCAAATGTAGTCAAGACATCTTAAAGTTATTAAATTTCATTCAAATAGCCGCTTCGTCTCATAGCATTTTCATGCAAAATACAGTCAAGAACAACTGCCTCCTGTATATAGCGTCATCATCAAAAAGCCGCAGAGTGCTGGTCACCCTATGCGTCAGGTAGCTTATGTACACACATGTTTCACAGCTGCTATTACAGGCTTCTAGGGGTCGTACACGGGTCTTAGTACGGGGTGTTCAAAAAGTCTCTCCGCAATGTCGTATGATTGTTAGCCGCGCGTACCGTATGATTGTTCGCCTGCCTGGGTTACTTCCTTTCAGGTGAACTCTCCCAACATTCCACTGTTTCGTTTATCTCAGCCAGCGTCAGTAGTATCATTGGTGTGTGCAGTTATGTGTTGACGTGAACGTTTCGTTTTTGTCAATGTTAAAATGCTAACTATTGAAGAATGCATGTTTTTAGACGAACAATGTGCAAAGGTTTCAGTTCGTCAAACATTTAATTCAGTTTTCACGGAGACAACACTCCCACATCGCGATACTGTGCGAGATTTGTTTCACAAATTTCGAAGTACGGGTTCAGTGACAGATGCACCGAGGAGTGGTCGTCCAAGCGTTTTGTCTGAGGATAAACTACTCGATATTTCCGATAAAGTATCCGTGAGTCCGAACAAGTCTCTAAGAAAACTCACCCAGGAAATCGACGTTAGTGTCGGAACGGCCCTCACAGCTGTAAGGAAAACAGTACAACTTTTCCCTTACGAAGTGACAGTCGTGCAAGAACTGAAAAATACTGTTCATGGCAAGAGACTGCATTATTGACAATGGTTCAAAAATTTCGTTCAACAAAATCGAAGGGATATTCTTAATGAAACGTTTTCGACTGATGAGGCGTGGTTTCATTTATCCGAGTGCATGAAATCGCAAAATTGTCGTATGTGAAGTATTGAAAATCCATTCTGTATTCGTGAGGAACCACTTCATTCTGTGAAAATAGGAGCTTGGATTGCAATTTCTAGACATCGGATTGTGCGTCTCATATTTTTCAACGAAACAATAAATGCACAACGATACTGCAGTGATATTCTGTACCCACTCATAGGAGAACTTGTGTTAAGTGAAATACTGAATGGTTATTTTCAACAAGATGGTGCAACCGCGCATACAGTTCGCGTTTCAATGTCACTGCTTGCTGATGATGTTGGTGATCGCATAATTTCAGAGGGACTTTGGCCTCCACGATCGCCTGACATGACTTCTTTTTCTGGAGTGCAGCGAAAGCAACTGTCTGTAAAAACCGTCCAAAATCCATCGATGAATTGAAAACTGCAATTGAACAACAGGAGGGGGGGGGGGCGGCACTTTAAACATTTAATGTGAAAATTTGTAAGTAAAAATGAATATTCAATAAATTAATAACTTGTATTTCACTTAGCTTCATTTCGGTATATTGACTGCGGCATACGGCAAGCGCGGCTAGCAATCATTCGGCACTGTGGAGAGCGTTTTTGAACACCTCGCAGATAAAGTTTTTCTAAGGAACGCAAACGGGAAATGTACCGTTTAAACATAAAATAAGTTTGAAGATCGGATTACATTCAAATCATACGCTTCAAGGTGCGCACAGGAACTGAGAAAAGAACTCCGTCGCCGTTGTAATTATAATAACGTATACCATTTTAGTCCGATTACAACACCTGCTGCAAGAAACTGGTACGCCCGCGACTAAAAGGGTTGAATGTGGAGCTCTACGGACGCGCCCGCAATTTCGACTTTGATGAGGACGTCCTTCGTGTCGTAGAAGAGAACCTGCCGCCGGGTGCTCGAAACATGGCTCATGTAGTTGGCTGCTCTAGATAAAACAGTTCAGCGCTCATTGTCTGCACTGTGTGCGCACCGTGAAGATTTGAATGTGATCCGATTTTGCACTCAATCGGAACATTTCCAGACATGGGTTCGTTAACAAAACTACGAGGAGGAGTCAAATCGAAACGTTGAAAGTATAATCGAAAGTCGACTTTTCTCGCAGTTGCTCTGTACTTTGGCAGTACTCTTACCAGTAATGTAAGGAGTGGCTTCAAATGGTTCAAATGGCTCTGAGCACTATGGGACTTAACATCTATGGTCATCAGTCCCCTAGAAATTAGAACTAAGGACATCACATACATCCATGCCCGAGGCAGGATTCGAACCTGCGACTGTAGCGGTCACGCGGTTCCAGACTGAAGCGCCTAGAACCGCACGGCCTCACCGGCCGGCGAGGAATGGCCTATAGGTGCCAGTACACTACAGACAAGCTAAACGCGGCCGCAATACAGGTTAAAAGTGGCTGGCCGGCTTGCGACGTGTGATTTCGAACAACAGCGTTCTGTCATACGTTATGTGTGCAATGAAGGTACGAAATCTATTGAAATTCATCGGCGACTGAAGGTCCAGTATGCTGATACACGTCTATTACTGCAACAAGTGTATGAGTGGAGTACAACGGAAATTGCGTGACTTTTGTGTCACTGAGCTCCGAGGTCAAGCAAATCGTGTCGTGAAACCGGAGTCTACTGAAGCAGGTGGGACCATTGTGATTGAAAGCCGAGATGTGAAGTTGGATGAAATAACCGCAAATCTGGACATTATTCGTGGCTCAGCACATCACATCACATCATTCATGAGCGCGTAAGTTGGTTCAAATGGTTCAAATGGCTCTGAGCACTATGGGACTCAACTTCTGAGATCATTAGTCCCCTAGAACTTAGAACTACTAAAACCTAACTAACCTAAGGACATCACACACATCCATGCTGGAGGCAGGATTCGAACCTGCGACCGTAGCGGTCACACGGTTCCAGACTGTAGCGCATAGAACCGCACGGCCACTTCGGCCGGCAAGCGCGTAAGTTCCTCAGGATGTCTGCAAGACAGGTACCACGGCAGCTCGCTCCAGAATTGAAAGATCGACGCGTTGTGGTCCGTGAAGAACTTTTGAGGTGCTTTGAAGCAGAAGACTACCACCACACCGAAACAAAGGGAGCAGGAAAGGGATGGCGCCACTCCTCACCACCAAAACCAAGGAGTTCCTGACGCATAAGTCTGCAGAGAAGGTTTTCTGGGTCTTTTTCGAGCTGAACGAAGCGTTGTCTTGCAACACTACACGACCAAGATCAAAGGGACAGGAGCTACTGACATCAAACGTCATTTTGGGACTCGGTAATACTCCACCTCCGACTGTATGTGTGACACTTGCAACGACCGATGACCTTCACTTTGGTACTCTGCCACATCCGCCATACTCAACGCACTCGCACTGAATGATTACCACATGTTTGGACCACTCGGAGAGGCGACTGCAGGAAAGAAATTTCGTCACCATGAAGAGATGGAGCAGACAGTACTAGAGTGGTTGCACACACGACGGAAAGAATTTTTTTCTTTCGGAGTAATCCGTTCACTTCCTACGTGGTTGAGGCGGTTTGTTGAACGACAGGCAGACTATGTCAAAAAAAATCAGCATCCACTGGGAAACGGATAACAATTTCATTCCACAATACTTCTATTATTAAACGAACCAACTGCTTCTGGGATAGGGTAGTAAAGGAAGCAATGGAGATCAGCATAATGGACAATACCCTAAATAAAGACGGTAGATTGCAGCTGAGAACGGCCTGGGATCCTGTGATTGAGGAGCTGAGGCGGTCGTTGTGGTCGCTCCTTCTAAACATTGCCATATGGGTGGGGTGTGGGACTGGGCACCAGTGACGTCACTGGCGGCGGCACGGCTATTTACGCACGGCAGCGGCATTCACACGACAGTCGACCACTTGGCAGTGGCAGAGATCTGAGCCGAAAACTCGTGGGCTAACCAATCTACTCGGCTTGACACCCGAGATAATTAATGGACATCGCCGCGAGAGCATACTTTCGTACACAGGTTTATATTGTAATAATGTAGCCACGCCTGTGGACACCGCGGAGGTTACTGAAGCAGAGGAGGCAGCCCCTCGGCCGTGGTTGGGAAGGCAGCGACATACACTCCTGGAAATGGAAAAAAGAACACGTTGACATCGGTGTGTCAGACCCACCATACTTGCTCCGGACACTGCGAGAGGGCTGTACAAGCAATGATCACACGCACGGCACAGCGGACACACCAGGAACCGCGGTGTTGGCCGTCGAATGGCGCTAGCTGCACAGCATTTGTGCACCGCCGCCGTGAGTGTCAGCCAGTTTGCCGTGGCATACGGAGCTCCATCGCAGTCTTTAACACTGGTAGCATGCCGCGACAGCGTGGACGTGAACCGTATGTGCAGTTGACGGACTTTGAGCGAGGGCGTATAGTGGGCATGCGGGAGGCCGGATGGACGAACCGCCGAATTGCTCAACACGTGGGGCGTGAGGTCTCCACAGTACATCGATGTTGTCGCCAGTGGTCGGCGGAAGGTGCACGTGCCCGTCGACCTGGGACCGGACCGCAGCGACGCACGGATGCACGCCAAGACCGTAGGATCCTACGCAGTGCCGTAGGGGACCGCACCGCCACTTCCCAGCAAATTAGGGACACTGTTGCTCCTGGGGTATCGGCGAGAACCATTCGCAACCGCCTCCATGAAGCTGGGCTACGGTCCCGCACACCGTTAGGCCGTCTTCCGCTCACACCCCAACATCGTGCAGCCCGCCTCCAGTGGTGTCGCGACAGGCGTGAATGGAGGGACGAATGGAGACGTGTCGTCTTCAGCGATGAGAGTCGCTTCTGCCTTGGTGCCAATGATGGTCGTATGCGTGTTTGGCGCCGTGCAGGTGAGCGCCACAATCAGGACTGCATACGACCGAGGCACACAGGCCCAACACCCGGCATCATGGTGTGGGGAGCGATCTCCTACACTGGCCGTACACCTCTGGTGATCGTCGAGGGGACACTGAATAGTGCACGGTACATCCAAACCGTTATCGAACCCATCGTTCTACCATTCATAGACCGGCAAGGGAACTTGCTGTTCCAACAGGACAATGCACGTCCGCATGTATCCCGTGCCACCCAACGTGCTCTAGAAGGTGTAAGTCAACTACCATGGCCAGCAAGATCTCCGGATCTGTCCCCCATTGACTGTTTGGGACTGGATGAAGCGTCGTCTCACGCGGTCTGCACGTCCAGCACGAACGCTGGTCCAACTGAGGCGCCAGGTGGAAATGGCATGGCAAGCCGTTCCACAGGACTACATCCAGCATCTCTACGATCGTCTCCATGGGAGAATAGCAGCGTGCATTGCTGCGAAAGGTGGATATACACTGTACTAGTGCCGACATTGTGCATGCTCTGTTGCCTGTGTCTATGTGCCTGTGGTTCTGTCAGTGTGATCATGTGATGTATCTGACCCCAGGAATGTGTCAATAAAGTTTCCCCTTCCTGGGACAATGAATTCACGGTGTTCTTATTTCAATTTCCAGGAGTGTATGTAGCTGGCTGGCACAGTGGCCTATGTTCCGTCCGACAGCGAGAGGCGTGATGGACCGCAAGCCACTTCCTACTGCGGAACTGATTTTCTCCTCATCTTTTGTTTTGCATTTTCGCTTAATTTCCGCTTTTGAGGTCTCCTGTGGTTCGTCTTCCGTAGATGTGGTGCATCCGTGTGATACTGCCGCCAGAGATTAAGAGCTAGAGTAGAGTTTACAACACCCCAGGCAGGCAAATATTCCGCAAGACTTTTTCATTGTTCCGCCTCTTCCTAAAGGGTTTGCATTTATAGCGAATCTCTCACCGACCGGAGCGTACTAAGCAACTACATTCATGCTCATAAATTAAGGATAATGCTGATACATGGTGAAACAACGCTCTGGTGGGCGGTTTGCGGGTTTAAGTCTCCTCAGGGTATGACCATGTGGTGCATTTGAACTGCGGTCGTCGCACGGTGGCGCTGGCAGCAGTCCACATACGCAGAGGTGTTTTGGTGCATGTGAGAGTACGGTGCAGCGAGTAAGTGTGCAGACGTTTTCAGACATGCTAATAGTGACTGTGTGTTGAAAACGGCTCAAAGAACACATACTGATGACGTTATGAGGGGTAGAATACTAGGCCAACTGGAGTTTGTCAAATACAGCCGGCCGTAGCACGGGCCCTTCGTGTGTGATCTAAAAATTATGGCAACGATTTCAGCAGACAGGAAACGTGTCCAGGCGCTACAGTACGGGACGTCCATAGTGTACAACACGACACTTACACCGATATCGCACCATCAGTGCCCGTAGATGGCTATGGAGTTCTGCAGGTAGCTTTGCTCAGGACCTTATCGCAGCCACTTGAACAGTTGTCTCTAGACACAAATTCTACAGTCGACTGAACAGACGTGGTTTATTCGCGCAAAGACCTGCAAGGTGCATTCCACTGACGCCTGGTCACAGGAGACCCCATAAAGCCTGGTGTCAAGAAACCAGTACATGGTTATCGAATCAGTGGTCCCAGGTAATGTTCACGAAGGAGCCCAGGTGTAGTCTGAACAGTGATTCTCACCGTGTTTTTATCTGGCGTGAACCAGGAACGAGATACCAACCCCTTAATGTCCTTGAAAGGGCCCCACCGAGCTGCCGTCGTGGATGAGTACCTTGAAACAGAAGATTTCAGGCGAATGGAGTGACCTGCCTGTTCTCCAGACCTAAACCCCATCGAGCATGTCTGGGATGCTCTCGGTCGACGTATCGCTGCACGTATTCAAACCCCTAGGACACTTCAGGAGCTCCGATAGGCACTGGTGCAAGAATGGGAGGCTATACCCCAGCAGCTGCTCGACCACCTGATACAGAGTATGCAACCCGTTGTGCGGTCTGTGTACTTGTGCATGGTGATCATATCCCATATTGATGTCGGGTTACATGCGCAGGAAACAGCTGCTTGGAGCCCTTTGAACCTATTACAGACGTCTAGAAGTTTGTAGAGGGGATGTAATACCTGGGAGGAGTCAAATGAAAACATCTTTTTATCTTTTAACTGAACAAACCCCATTTTTCGGGATAGTGTATCAGAAACACCTTTCATGTTCTATGCGGCGCTGTTCAATAGCGCGAACAGCTCGACCGATATAAAACTGCCAACATCCAAACGGTATTTTGTATATTCCAGGTATTCTGAGACCTACATTGTCTTTCGCATGCTTCATTAGTTGCTGTATCTTTGCTGAAGGCATGAAGACTGTGTCAGTTTTATGTTTCTTCAGGAGCAGGCTAATCTTCCTTGTTATTGAGACACAAAACAGGAAAAACGTAATCCTGTCAGAGAGGTCACAGTTCGTAGTAACTGATGGAAAGTCATCGAGTAAAACAGAAGTGATTCCTGGCGTTTCCCAAGGTACTGTTATAGGCCCTTTGCTGTTCCTTATCTATATAAACGATTTGGGAGGGAATCTGAGCAGCCGTCTTCGGTTGTTTGCAGACGACGCTGTCGTTTATCGACTAGTAAAGTCATCAGAAGATCAAAACAAATTGCAAAATGATTTAGAAAAGGTATCTGAATGTTGCGAAAAGTGGCAGTTGACTCTAAATAACGAAAAGTGTGAGGTCATCCACATGAGTGCTAAAAGAAACTTGTTAAACTTCGGTTAGACGATAAATCAGTCTAATCTAAAAGCCGCAAATTCAACTAAGTACCTAGGTATTACAATTACGAACAAGTTAAATTGGAATGAACACATAGAAAATGTTGTGGGGAACGCTAAACAAAGATTGAGTTTTATTAGCAGGACACATAGAGAATGTAACAGACCTACTAAGGAGACTGCCTACATTACGCTTGTCCGTCCTCTTTTAGAATACTGCTGCGCGGTGTGGGATCCTTACCAGATAGGGGTGACTGAGTACGTCGAAAAAGTTCGAAGAAGGGCAGCACGTTTTGTCTTACAGCGAGATAGGGGAGAGAGTGTCACTGAAGTGATACAGGATTTGGGGTGGACATCATTAAAACAAAGGCGTTTTTCTTTGCGAAGTCATCTTCTCACGAAAGTCCGATCACCAACTTTCCCTTGCGAATGAGAAAATATTTTATTGACACCTACCTACATTGGGAGTAACGATCACCAGGATAAAGTAAGGGAAATCAGAGCTAGCACGGAAATATATAGGTGTTCATTCTTTCCGCGTGCTGTACGAGATTGGAATAATAGAAAATTGTGAAGGTGGTTCGAAGAACCCTCTGCCAGGCACTTAAATGTGATTTGCAGAGCATCCATGTAGATGTAGATCTTCGTGTCTTCTTCGGAGGTCTTCTGCTTGTGCGGCTTAGATAAAACTGCTTGGGAATTTTTTCTGTTATTTTAACCGTTTTTCTTGGAAATTTTACGTAAGTGGCAGGTTTTCAGCGTCTGAGACGGTTTCAGTTCGGTGTAGCAAGGTGCTCAGAACTGACCGTTTCCATGCTAGGTGGTGGTAGCTGGTGCCGTGCAGATACCGATCCGTGTGGGTTTACGGTGCACAGAGACGTTCGGGAACGGCAAGGAACAGTCCTTCCTGGGGCAGAACGAAAAACTGCGGAAGGTGTCATGATCAACGTGGTAGCAAGAAACTTGGACGCGTGTGCCACCTCAGCAGTAGACAAACGTGCCGCATTCTTTTAAAATCCAAGCCGCTAGCGCCAAACATGACTGGAGCTGAACGCGATGGCCTCTGTGCCCTCTGCAACGATCCTCTCGCTGTCGTATTGCCATCTGACAAGGGCAATGCTGCTGTCCTAATGGAACGAGCCGAGTATGACGCAAAAAATCCAGAATAGTGAAAGGTCTCTGTGGGATCCCTTTCATGTTAATTTCTTAAATACGTTGTCTTTTACGGCATAAATTCCTCTTCTAAATTTACTGTGGTGTTTCTATCTGGGAGGAGACTGAGCAGTGGAACGTGTTAGTTTTACACATAAACAAGAACGATCTGTAACACTACTACACTTTAAAACACAGTTTATATGTAATTCATGGCACACAGTCTCATACGGAACCTACATCCGCTTTCTTTTATATACTGTATATGATAAGATACTGTCATCGCCCTTCCCTTATGTGTGAGAGGATGAATGAGCAAATGTGTTTCTAGTTGCATGCTTGATGTTAGCAGACAAGCCTGTCTGCTAGAGAACAGTAGGACCAACGTCGGAACAGGTAGCTACGCTTTCTAAAAGCAGAGAGGTTTCTATTCTTAGTATGGTCCTGTCCGTCCCTTGTCATGTTTGTACAGGAAGTTGCATCTCTAGTCACTTCCGTTTGTATCTGTTAAGCACTCTCGGTAGCGGGCCAGGGCAGTCTGTCCGCAGCGAGCGTCTGAAGTGGTAAGATCTTCGGCTAAGCGGGTGTCTGCTAAGTCCGTAGGACAATGGATTTCTTAAGTTCAGCCTAACTGAAAATTTAATCACCTTTATTCCAGGTTTAGCTCTAAAATATCTAATGTTATCTTAAATTGCAACGCAATGTAATTTGAGTGTGAAGTTCAGGATATCTTCTGGTAGTTGCTTTGTCACTACTTTGTGAGTAAAGTGGAACCACGTGTTGATCAGTAACTCTAACTAAGATCATCAATCTTAAATGCGAATGTGCGTGAGATTATAACGTCTCGTCTTGACAATATTTTTCAATATAGCAACTTTCCTTTATGTTCAACCCACGTGAGGTGTACTTTGTGAGACCAGTGCCACGTGCTTATACAATTGTTTGACCCATCAGGTTAATAGAAAGACGATAGTAACCAGTTCGAGGTTTTTCTTTTGTAAATTGCGTTTCGATGTAATTTATTTTAATTATCAAAATTATTGTGGAGTTACACTCTTTGTGCAAACCAAGTTGACCACGTGAAGCATGTGGTGTAAGCATCAAAGTAGCCCTCAGCTATTCTTTTCGGGAAGATTTCACAGAGAGTTAGTATGAATTTAGTATACCAGTGTGTGGTAATTTCATGACGGACGGGATTGCGCTACGAACGTAACTTCTTTGGGTGAAAATTGAATCGGTTGGTTGTGGTTAATTTCCTCTTGCACATGTTTCAACGTTCTTTGTGTGTTATTTTATAAATGCAGTGTTGTATGCAGTCTCCCAATCTTGACTCCATATTTGATGTGTCCCGTAAGATTACAAACTCACATTTTCACAATCCTAAATGAGGCACCAGTTTAGTTATGAATCAAGTTTAATATGCTGAAATTTTAACCGCACAATGATCAATGTTAAAATAAATGTGCAAATATAAACTGATTTATTTCTTTTTATTTAAATTGTCTTTTCATATATATATCACCGGTTATCGTAAGATGAGTACTAAAAGATGTTAGTCTGGTTGGGAATTTGGTAAGCTAGACTGGATACCTGGTGAAACAGTTGCTCAGTAATACAAGGTTAACTTCTGCAGATAGCTCACAACTTTTAACCCGCTTTTATTGTCTTGAATATCAGCACCGCTAACACCACAAATTACATAACAACATTATAATAGCGAAGAAAACTTCTGAACGTATCGAATGATCGTCGCTAGAATAGAGTGTCATTAAAAACCTCTTTCTCTGGCACCCGGACCATCTATGTTCTATGATCCTCCAAGAAGGATTCGCCTTTAAGGCCTATAGTGAGCACCATTTCGTCGCCGACATATAGATCTACAAAGCATTTGGCCAACCTCCTCTTACTGTTCGGTGACAATCGTGCGCTCCATATAAAGAATACATATGACATTGTACAACATATGGAATCAGCTAATGTAATTTACCACTATGCGATGTAACAAACCCCGCTCCTTCTGAAGAAGATATTTTTAGAAATCTCGAAACCTAGGTCAAGGGCTAAACAAACGTGAAGTTTGCAAATGGTTGGCTTATTTTTTCAACCTCTTCGATAGAAGAAACTTGTACGCGGTGCCATCTCAGCAGTGGACAAACGTCCGACATTCTTTTAAAATCCAAACCGCCAGTGCCAAAAACGACTAGAGCTGAACGCGATGGCCTCCGTACTCTCCACTTCCACTACGTATTACCTACAGGAGCAGTATTTGCAATTATAGGCGGTGTTATTCAATGATACCCACTGTTCCCGGGACTAACCATAAACAATACATGATTAGAAATTCAGTTCACAGTTATATTTGTTGGAGTAAACTTGACATTCTTCCCTCAACACTTCTTAGGATTAGCGGTAATACCACGACGATACTCAAACTACCGGACGCATATACATCTTGAAATGCAGTTTGACCAATTGGATCTACAATTTCTATTGTAGGAATCATCATATTTGTTGCAATCATATGAGAAAGAATAGTTATTTAGAGCTAATATAAGTAGATCAACAGAATGGTTACAAAATAATCCACCTGCAGAACATAGTTACTCAGAATTACCATTAATTCTAGATTCTAATATGGCAGATTAGTGCAGTAGATTTAAGCTATACAAATAAAGGTTTGACCTTTTACTAGAAATTTACTGATGGCAACATGATCAAATTTATCACTTCAAGATGGAGCTTCACCATTAATGGAGCAATTACCATTCTTCCATGACCACACTATGGTTGTATTATTACTAATTACAGTAATTGTAGGCTATGCCCTAAGATATATACTATTTATAGCTTACATAAACCGAAATATACTTCATGAACACCTGATTGAAACTATTTGAACAGCATTACAAGCAATTACCCTAATTTTTATTGCACTACCCTCAGTATGACTATTATATATACTTGATGATTCAGTAGACGCAATAATCACAATTAAAACAATTGGACATCAATGTCACTGGAGATACGAATACTCAGACTTCATAGACGTAGAATTTGACACATATATGACACCAGAGCGAGATCTAGAAAACGATGGATTTCGACTTCTAAATGCAGATAATCGGACAATTCTACCTATAAATACAGAAGTAAGAGTATTAACAAGAGCCTCAGATGTCGATAGAAATAAACGTGTGCGCCTTCGTAAAGGGGACATATGGCTTCCCTATTCTCGTGTGTGTCCACCGCAGACTCTACAGTCTTCCTGTCTCGGCCATTTTACGACACCGACGTGGATTTATTTAAACATGCCCTGACGTCATCCTATTTTTTACATGGTGGAGAATATTTCAGCTCTAGTTGTAGCCATCCTCTTTATGGAGCATCTTGAGGACATTGCCTTGGACACGGCGTCTTCAAAGCCTTGTTGTTTTTATCCCTAAGTCGACGATACCTTCATCATATGGCCTCATGGACATGAAAAGCTGAAAGAGATACTGGAACACATCAACAAAATCCACGATTACATAAAGTTATCGATGGAAGTAGAAAAAGTCACATGGTTGACCGCAAGCCAACCCACAAGAATAGGTGTCAGCATGCCACCAGCTACCTCCACCCAGCACAGAAACTGACTGTTCTTATGACGTTGCTTACACCTCTCAGACACTGAAAACCTGCCGAGGAAATTAACTCACTTATGTAAAGTTTTGAATGAAAACGATCACAACAACAGAAAAAAATCGCAAGTAGTTTTATCTAAGCCTCGAATGCAGAATGCCTCCGAAGAAGACACGAAGATGATTGCATTTTTACCGCTTTGTGGCTCAATAGCAGGAAAGATTAGCTGGCTCCTGAAGAAAGATAAAATCAACACAGTCTTCAGATCGCCAGCAAAGATCTGGCAACTAATGAAGTCTGTGAAAGACGATGTAGACCTCAGAACACGTGGAATAAATAAAGGACTGTGTGGGGTCCGAGCAGTTTCATGTCGGCCAGACTACCCGCACTGTTGATCAGCGCCGCATGCGAGGGTAAGTCAAATATTATCCGCAAAGTAGTTATGAAATTGTACTATAATCAAATAGGAAACTTATAAGAACATCATGTTCCGACATAGTCTCCTTGCGTTTCAACGCGCTTGGTCCATCGTTGTTCAAGCTTTTTGTTGCCCTCATGAAAGAAGGTTCTCGGTTGAGCTGCGAGCCAGGAATGCACTGCTTCTTTCACTGCTTCATCCAAGGCAAATAGACGTCCCCTTAATACCTATTTGAGTGGACCAAACAAGTGATAGTCAGAAGGGCAAGATCGGCACTATATGGAGGATAATCCAGTACTCCAAATTTGAATTTCTGGACTGTTTCAGCAGTGTGGGCAGCAGTATGAGGACGGGCATTGTAGTGCAACAACACAACACCTTTTGACAGCAATCCTCGGCGTTTGCTTCGAATTGCAGGCTTTGGCCTGGCAGTAAGCATCTCACTGTAACGTACACTGTTTGTTGTTGTGCCCCTTTCCCCATAATGTTCCAGTACAGAATCTTGTGCATCCCAAAAAACCGTAAGCATCAGTTTTCTTGCGGACGGTTGGGTGTTGAACTTTTTCTTGCACGGCGAATTTGGATGGTTCCATTCCATACTCTGCCGTTTACTCTCCGGCTCGTAATGATGGGTCCATGTTTCGTCACCAGCTATGATCCTGTCTAAGATGTTAGTCTGACTGAAAAAGAGAGTAGCTCACGACGCACCAATTCGCCGACTTTATTCAACAAATTTTTGAGAATGAGAGACTCGGTAACTTGCAACAAACTTTACACATAATTTCAAACCCTTACGAAACTTTTTCTCGTTGACAACAGGCACAAAATAATGACAGGGAAGAAATTTATCGCTTACTATATTTTCGCAGTTCATGCAGTGAAATGGCCGCATCAGGCGTGACGTTTTGAGTTCTTAGTTCTTTGCTGCTAATTGTATTCAAGTTACATTTTTCAGACAGTATTTACCTATACCACTGACTGCTCCAGCAAAATTATCAATGTACAATACATAGTGCAGGATACAGTCAAACTCTGAGATACGTGAAAAACTTCCGCTTCATGGACGACGTTTTAATTTATTACGTCTTTTCAACTAACTCTATAAGCAGCTCATTTCGTAGAGAGTATACAAATATATCAAAGAATGTACCTGCCAAATTATGTCATTGTACAACACATAGTTCAGGACATACGACGTCAAACATGGAGCAGCGTGAAAATGAAACTGTAGGTCGAAATTCCCTAGAGATACTAGAGAAGGACGTGTACGTATACGTATGGAATACACTGAAGCGCCAAAGAAACTGGCATAGGAATGCGTATTCAAATAGAGAGATGTGTAAACAGTCCGAATACGGCCCTGCGGTCGGCAACGCCTGTCTAAGACAAGTGTCAGCACAGTTGTTAGGTCGGTTACTGCTGCTACAATGGCAGGTTATCAAGATTTAAGTGAGTCTGAACGTAATTTTATAGTCGGCGCAGGAGCGACGGGACACAGCGTCTCCGACGTAGGCATCAAGTGGGAATTTTCCCGTACAAACATTTCATGAGTGTACCGTGAATATCAGCTGATCCGGTAAAACATGAAATCTCCAACATCGCTGCGCTCGTAAAAAGATCCTGCAAGAACGGTACCAACGACGACTGACGAGAATCGTTCAACGTGACGGAATCGCAATCCTTCCCCAAACTGCTGCAGATTTCAATGCTGGGCAATCAACAAGTGTCAGCGTACGAAACATTCAACGGAAGATCGTCTATATGGGATTTCGGAGCCAATGGTCAACTCGTGTACCCTGCACGACACAAGGCTTTACACCTCGCCTGGGCCCGTTAATACCAACATTGGACTGTTGATGACTGAAAACACGTTGCCTAGTCGGATGAGTCTAGTTTCAAATTGTATCGAGCGGATGGACGAGTAAGGGTATGGAGGACACCTTTTGAATCCATGGACCTGCAAGGTCAGAAGGGGACTGTTGAAGATAGTATTGGCTCTGTAATGGAGTGGGGAATGTGCAGTTGGAGTGATTTGGTACACTGACACGTCTAGATACGACTCTGACAGGTTTACTTATTTAATCGTATGGCTAGGGCCCCACCGTCGGGCAAGCCGTTCGCCGGGTGCTGTCTTTCAATTTGACGCCATTTTGGCGACCTGCAGTCGCTGACGATGATAGGATAATGATGAGGTCAGTACAACGTCCAGTCCCTGGGCGCAGAAAATTCCCCGACCCAGCCGGGAATCGAACTTGGGACCAGAGGATTGACAATCTGTCACGCTGACCATTCAGCAACCGGGAGCGGACGCCACTGACAGGTGACAAGTACGTAAGAATCTTGTCTGATCAACTGCATCCACTGTGCATTCAGATGGACTTGGGAAATTCCAGCAGGAAATGCAACACCCCACAAGTCCAGAATTACTACAGAGTGGCTCCAGAAACTCTCTTCTGAGTTTAAACACTTCCGCTGGCCATCAAACTCCCCAGACATGAACATTAATGAAGATATCTGAGATGCCTTGCAACGTTCTGTTCAGAAGAGATCTCTACCCTCTAGTACTCTTACGGATTTATGGACAGCCCTGCAAGTTTCTTGGTGTCAGTTCGCTCCAGCACTACTTTACACATTAATCGACTCCATGCCACGGCACTTCTGCGTGCTCGTGGCGGTCCTATACGATATTAGGCAAGTGTAACAGCGTCTTTGGCTCTTCAGTATATGTCAAATGTATTTTAAATATATTTCAGCGAGCAAAGTTACGGGCAAAAAGCTCATTCTAAACCCCTGGCAGAGGGGGGGGGGGGAGGGAGGGAGGAGGATGAAGAGGAGATGGACTGACAGCTAGGGGGAAGGAGGAGATGGGGTAGAGGAGAGGAGCAGGAGATGGGGTGTAAGGAATGTAGAATCATATCCTATCTGATATAAAGTTTTAGTATTAGTAGACATTAACATGGGATGTGTCCGTCCTTGGCGTTTACGATGGTTTGAACTCTCCTCGGGACACTTTAAATGAGGTTTCTGAATGTCTGTGGAGAAATGGCAGCCCATTATTTCTCAGGAGGTAGGGATGTTGGGCGCCGGGGTCTGGAGAGGAATCTACGTTCTAACTCATCCCAAGGGGGGTACCAATCGATTCAGGTCGGGACTTGCGAAGGCCACTCCATTTAAGGACAGTTATTGTTCACACACCATTGCCTCATATGTGCCACTTTGTGGCATACTCATGCTCACACAATAATCGTCTCCTGACTGTTTCTCCATTGTACTCAGTACACAGAGCCGTAAAATATCCTTCCGTATTTAGCGTTTTCTTAAGAGCAATAAGGGGATCTCCCCCTGCGGGTTCGGGGGTACGAATAGGCCCGCGGTATTCCTGCCTGTCGTAAGAGGCGACTAAAAGGAGTCTTCAAAGTTTCGGCCTTATGTGATGGTCCCCACTTGGGTTTGACCTGCCATTTTCAAAATTTCCGTTGTTAGTGCGTGCCATTTGGGGAAGGACGCCTTACGTGGTGTTTTTCTATTGGTCCATCGTGCACCTCCATATTGCATGCTATCTATTGTCGTGTGGAGGGATTTACACCCCATGTCTTCTGGGTTGCCTCCTCGTCTTGTGCGCAATCCCCTTCTTAGCGCCCACGGCAATTGTGGACCCTTTCAACACCTAAAATCCAGCACGGTAGCCAGTCCGTTGTGGTGGGGTCGTCATGTACCCTCTTGGTGGTAGCCCCCTGACCACGCAGGGATCGCACTACAGATGCCAGAGCTGTTTCCTCCCCATGCATGCCAAGGAGTATGTGCCCATCTTGTCTGGGGCACGGGGACTCCGGGCAATGGGATATCGGCCAGGTACCCGTTGCTTTGGCTGGGTGGCGCCCTTGGGGAGAGCCCTCGTTCGGAGTAGGTGGCATCTGGGCGGATGTGGCGCAATGAAGCGCAATAAATCTCAGCAAGCTGGTGGTCGCACTGCCACCAGCGTCTCTAAGCGAGGCAAAATTGAATTCGATGCTGCACAATATGATCCTCAGTCGTTCCCCTCGTTGGCTGCGCCATGGGAGGGACGCAGATCTAGTGCCAAGCAGGAGCCTTATGTACCACAATACCTTGTCTGCAGCAGAAGTGATGGTGACTCCTTTCTTTCGACAAAGCCTATGTTTTTTGTGGAACACCTGGAGGATAAGTTTGGGGAAGTGGCGGGTTTGTCTAAAATGAGGAATGGGTCCATCCTCCTCAAGACGGCCTCCCCAGCCCAGTCACGGGCGTTGCTCTTGTGTGATAAGCTGGGAGACGTCCCTGTTACCGTCACTCCCCACAGTAGCTTAAATATGGTCCAGGGGATTATTTACCATCGCGACCTCTTGTTACAGTCCGATGACGAGCTGAGAGCTGACTTGGAACGACGTGGTGTGCATTTTGTCCGTCGTGTGCACAGAGGACCCAAGACCAACAGGGTGGCCACCGGTGCCTTTATCTTGGCCTTCGAGGGTGCTGTATTGCCTGAGAAGGTCAAGGTAATGGTTTACCGTTGTGACGTCAAGCCATACGTCCCTCCCCCGATGCGGTGCTTCCAGTGCTGGAAGTTTGGGCATATGTCCTCCCGTTGCCCATCCAGTGCCACATGTCGAGATTGCGGACGCCCCTCCCATCCCGATTCTCCATGTGCGCCTCCGCCTGTCTGTGTCAACTGTGGGGAACACCACTCTCCATGCTCGCCGGACTGCCCCGTTCTTCATAAGGAGCGGAAGATTATGGAATTTAAGACCCTGGACCGGCTTACTTATCGCGAGGCAAAACTGAAATTTGAAAGGTTGCATCCTGTCCCTCTTCAAACTTCTTATGCTGCAGCTACGTTATCGTCGCCCTCGCGGGCGGCAGTTGTCGCCTCCTCTGTGCCGCCTTCAGTTGGCCCTCGGGGCCGTCCATCTCTGTCTGCCCCCCTTGTGTCTGGGGGCAAGCCTTCCTCTGTTGCCCCCTTAGCAGTTGGGGGCAAACCCCCTTCTGTCACTCCCCCCGCACATGCTTCAGGAGTGACATCTGCTCCAAAACCAGGGGGCTCGATACCTCCCCCTCCCCCTCCCCCTCCCCCTTCTCTGCCAGCGTCGTCTCTGCCGGCTCCTCTCTCGCGGAAGGGGTCCCTCGGGGCCCTCCCTTCTTCCGGTTCTTCTGCTACCCCGCCGGATGTCAGCCAGTGGCTGAAGGTTCATCCACCTGCTGGTCGTAGGGCTTCTGCGTCGTCGTCAGCCTCCGACGCTCCTTTAGAGAAACTCTCCCAGCCCTCTAAGCCAAAGGACAGACGCGAGAAGAAGGACCGGAACGTGTCCAAGAAGAAGGACGCTCCGGCAGTTTCAGTACCGCCTGCTGTCAATAGCTCTGGCTCTGGGGATGCGGTGGAGATCCTCGCCTCTGCCGCGGATCTCGCCCTCACGGAACCCTCGGGGACCTCTCCTATGGACACAGCTGACTCTCGCTCGGTGGCGGCCGTTGACTCTGCGGCGCCGTCTGTCTCTTAGTGGACTTAACGCCCTCCCAGTCCCTTCCTGCTTCCATTCTCCAGTGGAATTGCGGCGGTTATTTCCGCCACCTGCCTGAGCTCCGGATGCTTTTGAGTGTTTCCCCTGTTCTGTGCATTGCTCTTCAGGAAACTTGGTTTCCAGCAATGCGGACCCCTGCCCTTCGCGGTTATCGGGGATACTATAAGAACCGCGCTGACTGTCAACGAGCTTCAGGTGGAGTTTGCCTCTTTGTTCACCACTCTGTCTGTAGCTCACCAGTACCCCTTCTGACGCCTTTAGAGGCAGTCGCTGTCAGGATTGAGCTCTCGCCGGCTATTACTGTTTGCTCTGTTTACATTCCTCCGTATGGGCAACTCCCCCGACATGTCTTGGCTGCGCTGCTGGCTCAACTCCCGCCGCCATTGCTGCTTCTGGGCGATTTCAATGCCCACAACCCTCTATGGGGTGGGACTGTCTCCGATGACCGTGGTCGCGCTGTGGAGCATGTGTTGGCTCAGCTCGACCTTAGCCTCTTGAACACCGGTGCTCCCACGCATTTCAGTGTGGCCCATGGCTCGTTCTCGGCCATCGATCTCTCTCTTTGCAGCCCCGGACTTCTCCCATCCCTTCACTGGAGAGTGCATCCTGACCTGTGTGGTAGTGACCATTTTCCCATCTATTTGTCACTGCCCCAGTGTCATTCTTCTGGGCGCCTGCCCCGCTGGGCTCTCAACAGGGCTGACTGGCCGGCTTTTACTTCCGCTGCCACCATTACTTCTCTCCCACAGGGTGACATTGACGAGGTGGTCCGTGTCTTGACCTCGTCAATTATTTCTGCGGCCGAGATTGCCATCCCTCGCTCTTCTGGACTCCCTCGGAGGAAGTCTGTCCCCTGGTGGTCGCCGGAGATTGCTGAGGCTATTCGCGACCGTAGGCGGGCTCTCCAGCGTCATAAGCGGCACCCGTCTCTGGAGACCCTCATCGCCTTTAAGAAGCTCCGTGCCTTGGCCCGTCGTCTTATTGCACGGCGTAAGCAGGAATGCTGGGAGAGGTACATTTCATCCTTGGGCTCCCGTGTCTCCCCGTCGCTCGTGTGGTCCCGCATCCGGCGGATTTATGGATACCAGACCCCTATGGGTGTCCCTGGAATCTCCCTGGACGGCGCTGTCTGCACGGACGCCGCCACCATTGCTGACCACCTTGCCACGCACTTTGCTACGAGCTCTGCGACTGCAACTTACCCTCCTGCCTTTCGCTCTCTAAAGGAGCGCGCCGAGCGGACGCCGTTATCGTTCCACACACGTCGTTCTGAAAAATACAATGCTCCTTTCAGCGAGAGGGAATTCCTCGCTGCCCTCGCCAATTGCCCTGATACAGCGCCAGGACCGGACTGCATCCACGCGCAGATGCTGAAGCATCTCTCCAGGGACTGCCAGAGACACATCCTCACCATCTTTAACCGCATTTGGAGCGAGGGCGTGTTCCCGTCGCAATGGCGAGAGGGTGTTATCGTTCCCATCTTGAAGCCCGGTGCGGACCCTCTGGCGGTGGACGGCTATCGCCCCATTACACTAACCAACGTTTTGTGCAAATTGCTCGAACGTATGGTGGGGCGGCGTTTGTGTTGGGTCCTTGAGTCGCGCGGTCTCCTCGCTCCATCCCAGGGTGGCTTCCGTCAGGGCCGGTCTGCTGCGGACAATTTGGTGCGGCTGGAATCTGCTATCCGTACGGCCTTTTCCCGCCGTCAGCATCTCGTTGCTGTATTTTTTGATCTGCGGAAGGCATATGACACAACATGGAGGCATCACATCCTTGCTACGTTGCGCGAGTGGGGTCTTCGTGGTCAGCTTCCAGCTTTTCTTCAAAAGTTTTTATTGCGCCGCTCTTTCCGGGTGCAAGTCGGTGCCGCCTCTAGTTCATCTTATATACAGGAAAATGGGGTCCCGCAGGGCTCGGTGTTGAGCGTTTCCTTATTTCTAGTGGCCATTAATGGTCTGGCTGCAGCTGTGGGGTCGTCGGTGTCTCCTTCTTTGTATGCCGACGACTTCTGCATCTCATTTAGCTCAACGACTACGGGAGTCGCCGAACGCAGGCTGCAAGCAGCCGTTCGCAAGGCGGCATCATGGGCTCTGACTCATGGATTTCAGTTCTCTGCGGCCAAGACTCGAGTTATGCACTTCTGCAGGCGTCGGACGGTCCACCCTCATCCGGAACTTTACCTCGACGGTCACCTACTTGAAGTGGTGGACACTAGCCGCTTCTTAGGACTCGTCTTTGATGCCCGGCTCACATGGGTTCCTCATATTACTCAGCTGAAGCAAAAGTGCTGGCAGCACCTCAACGCCCTCCGCTGCCTGAGCCATGCGTCTTGGGGTGCAGATCGTAGCACGCTGTTGCGATTATACAGAGCCCTTGTGCAGTCCAGGCTTGATTATGGGAGCCTGGCCTATGGGTCTGCATCGCCCTCAGTGTTGACGTTGTTGGACCCCATACACCACTGTGGGGTTCGGCTTGCAACTGGTGCTTTCCGTACGAGCCCCGTGGATAGTCTGCTGGTGGAGGCCGGGGTTCCCCCGCTGCGGATTCGCCGCCACCGACTGCTCGCCGACTATGCTGCCCATGTGCATTGCTCACCGGGCCATCCCAATCATCGCCTGCTTTTCCCTGCCAGGGTCCTCCCTCTGCCCGACCGGCGACCTAGGTCTGGGCTTTCCATTGCTGTCCGTGTCCAGTCCCTGCTGTCGGAACTGGGGTCGTTCCCTCTTCTGCCGCCCTTCCGGGCCTGTGCACCCACGCCTCCCTGGTGTATGACCCGTCCGTCCGTCCGCCTGGACTTGGCACGGGAACCCAAGGACTCGGTTCCGCATGTGGCCCTCCGTCACCGTTTTCTTGCGCTCGTCGCCTCGTTTTCAGGCTGTGAGCCTGTCTACACTGATGGTTCCCTGGTGGATGGTCGTCCTGCCTACGCTTTTGCCCACGCTGCCCATGTTGAACAGCGCTCCTTGCCGGCTGGCTGCAGTATTTTTACTGCAGAGCTGGTGGCCATATTGCGCGCTCTTGAGCATATGCGTTCCTGCTCAGGTACGTCCATCGTCATCTGCAGTGACTCCCTGAGCAGCCTCCAGGCTATCGACCGCTGCTATACCTCTTGTCCTCTGGTATCCTTTATTCAGGAGTCTGTTTTTGCCATTACCCGCTCTGGTCGTTCGGTGGTCTTTGTTTGGACGCCAGGTCACGTTGGCATCCCGGGGAATGAACGTGTCGACAGGCTGGCCAAAGGGGCGGTCGACGCCCCCACTTTGGCGATCGGCCTCCCGGCTCGTGATTTGCAGCTGGCGGTGCGCCGTAAGGTGCTTCAGATGTGGCGTGACGAGTGGCGTAGCCTGACTTCTCCGAATAAACTGCGGGCTGTCAAGGAGACGACCGATGTGTGGCAGTCCTCCCTGCGGGCTTCTCGCAGGGACTCTGTCATCCTGTGTCG
This sequence comes from Schistocerca gregaria, assembly GCF_023897955.1. NCBI lineage: Eukaryota > Metazoa > Arthropoda > Insecta > Orthoptera > Acrididae > Schistocerca > Schistocerca gregaria. Next base: position 221,145,348 of record NC_064925.1, on the reverse strand, counting down.
GCTCCGCATCGGCCATACCTACCTGACGCACGGACATCTTTTGCGTCAGGAGGATCCCCCCCTGTGTCAGTGTGGGTCCCGGTTGACGGTCGCCCACATTTTGTTGGAGTGTCCCCGCCTGCGCATCCTCCGGCAGACTTTTAATCTCCCGGGCACGTTGCCTTTGGTTTTATGCGACGATGCCTCCATGGCTGACGACGTTTTAAATTTTATCCGTGGTAGTCCTTTTTATGGTTCCATTTAGGGGGGACCTGTCCCTTTCCCTTTCTGTGTATCTTGTCCTCGAGTGTCTCATTGGTTCCAGATTTTAATGTGTGTATTCGGATGGTTGACTCTTTCCCAATTTTTGTACCCATGGTCAGTCAACCAGTCTCCGACCCTCTTATTTTCTTCCGTTTCTTTCTGTCCAGTGTTCGTCTGTACTCTTCTTGTCTCTAGTGTTCGCTGACACACTGGTGTTCTTTCAGTGACTGGGGGGAGGGGCGTCTCCTCCCCCCTTGGGGTTTTACCTGTTCCGTAAATTTTGTTTCGCTGGTTTTTTTGGAATGGGGGACTGATGACCTTAGCTGTTTAGTCCCCCTTAAACATCCCAACAACAACAACAACAATAAGGGGATCACACCAGAACCACCTAAAGTACTGTGATACTATAACACGGAGTCCTATGTACTTCACTATTACGCTAATCGTAATAGCAGGTGGCGCTTTACAGACATAACCCAAAACCAAACGCTTCCACCGGGTTGCTAGTGCGTACAGCGAGATGTGTGTGTGGTGGTCTTCAGTCCTGAGACTGGTTTGATGCAGCTCTCCATGCTGCTCTATCATGCGCAAGCTTCTTCATCTCCCAGTACCTACTGCAACCTATATCCTTCTGAATCTGCTTAGTGTATTCATCTCTTGGTCTCCCTCTATGATTTTTACTCTCCACGCTACCCTCTAATACTAAATTGGTGATCCATTGATGCCTCAGAACATGTCCTACCAACCGATCCCTTCTTCTGGTCAAGTTGTGCCACAAACTTCTCTTCTCCCCAATCCTATTCAATACTTCCTCATTATTTATGTGATCTACCCATCTAATCTTCAGCATTCTTCTGTAACACCACATTTCGAAAGCTTCTATTCACTTCCTGTCCAAACTATTTATCGTCCATGTTTCACTTCCATACATGGCTACACTCCGTACAAATACTTTCAGAAATGAGTTTCTGACACTTAAATTTATACTCGATGTTAACAAATTTCTCTTCTTCAGAAACACTTTCCTTGCCATTGCCAGTCTACATTTTATATTCTCACTACTTCGACCATCATCAGTTATTTTGCTCCCCAAATAGCAAAACTCCTTTACTACTTTAAGTGTCTCATTTCCTAATCTAATTCCCTCAGGATCACCTGACTTAATTCGACTACATTCCATTATGCTCGTTTTGCTTTTGTTGATGTTCATCTTATATCCTCCTTTCAAGACACTGTCCATTCCATTCAACTGCTCTTCCAAGTCCTTTGCTGTCTCTGACAGAATTACAATGTCATCGGCGAACCTCAAAGTTTTTATTTCTTCTCCATGGATTTTAATACCTACTCTGAATTTTTCTTTTGTTTTCTTTACTGCTTGATAAATACACAGAGTGAGTAACATCGGGGAGAGGCTAAAACCGTGTCTCACTCCCTTCCCAACCACTGCTTCTCTTTCATGTCCCTCAACTCTTATAACTGCCATCTGCTTTCTGTACAAATTGTAAATAGCCTTTCGCTCCCTGTATTTTACCCCTGCAACCTTCAGAATTTGGAAAAGAATATTCCAATCAACATTGTCAAAAACTTTCTGTAAGTCTACAAATTCTACAAACGTAGGTTTGCCTTTCCTTAATCTTTCTTCTAAGATAAGTCGTAAGGTCAGTATTCCCTCACGTGTTCCAGTATTTCTACGGAATCCAAACTGATCTTCCCAGAGGTCAGCTTTTACTAGTTTTTCCATTCGTCTGTAAAGAATTCGTGTTAGTATATTGCAGCTGTGGCTTATTAAACTGATTGTTCGGTAATTTTCACATCTGTCAACACTTGCTTTCTTTGGGATTGGAATTATTATATTCTTCTTGAAGTCTGGCGGTATTTCGCCCGTTTCATACATCTTGCTCACCAGCTGGTAGAGTTTTGTCAGGACTGGCTTTCCCAAGGCCGTCAGTAGTTCCAATGGAATGTTGTCTACTCCGGGGGCCTTGTTTCGACTCAGGTCCTTCAGTGCTCTGTCAAACTCTTCACGAAGTATCACATCTCCCATTTCATCCTCATCTACATCCTCTTCCATTTCCATAATATTGTCCTCAAGTACATCGCCCTTGTATAGACCCTCTATATACTACTTCCACCTTTCTGCTTTCCCTTCTTTGCTTAGAACTGGGTTTCCATTTGAGCTCTTGATGTTCATACAAGAGGTTCTCTTATCGCCAAAGGTCTCTTTAATTTTCCTGTAGGCAGTATCTATCTTACCTCTAGTGAGATAAGCCTCTACATCCTTACATTTGTCCTCGAGCCATGCCTGCTTAGACATTTTGCATTTCCTGTCGATCTCATTTTTGAGACGTTTGTATTCCTTTTTGCCTGCTTCATTTACTGCATTCTTATATTTTCTCCTTTCATCAATCAAATTCAATATTTCTTCTGTTACCCAACGGTTTCTACTAGCCCTCGTCTTTTTACCTACTTGATCCTCTGCTGCCTTCACTACTTCATCCCTCAATGCTACCCATTCTTCTTCTACTGTATTTCTTTCCCCCATTCCCGTCAATTGTTCCCTTATGCTCTCCCTGAAACTCTGTACAACCTCTGGTTCTTTCAGTTTATCCTCAAATTTCCACCTTTTTGCCGTTTCTTCAGTTTTAATCTACAGGTCATAACCAATAGATTGTGGTCAGAGTCCACATCTGCCCCTGGAAATGTCATACAATTTAAAACCTGGTTCCTAAATCTCTGTCTTACCATTATATAATCTATCTGATATCTTTTAGTATCTCCAGGCTTTTCCATGTATACAGCCTTCTTTTATGATTCTTGAACCAAGTGTTAGCTATGATTAAGTTCTGCTCTGTGCAAAATTCTATCAGGCGGCTTCCTCGTTCATTTCTTACCCACAATCCATATTCACCTACTACGTTTCCTTCTCTTCCTTTTCGTACTACCGAATTCCAGTCACCTATGACTATTAAATTTTCGTCTCCCTTCACTATCTGAATAATTTCTTTTATTTCATCATATATTTCTTCAATTTCTTCGTCATCTGCAGAGCTAGTTGGCATATAAACGTGTACTATTGTAGTAGGTGTGGGCTTTGTATCTATCTTGGCCACAATAATGCGTTCACTATGCTGTTTGTAGTAGCTTACCCGCATTCCTATTTTCCTATTCATTATTAAACCTACTCCTGCATTACCCCTATGTGATTTTGTATTTATAACCCTGTAGTCACCTGACCAAAGGTCTTGTTCCTCCTTCCACCGAACTTCACTAATTCCCACTATATTTAACCTTAAGTTATCCATGTCTCTTTTTAAATTTTCTAACCTACCTACCCGATAAGGGATCTGACATTCCACGCTCCGATCCGTAGAACGCCAGTTTTCTTTCTCCTGATAACGACATCCTCCTGAGTAGTCCCCGCCCGGAGATCCGAATGGGGGACTATTTTACCTCCGGAATATTTTACCCAAGAGGACGCCATCATCATTTAATCATACAGTAAAGCTGCATGCCCTCGGGAAAAATTATGGCCGTAGTTTCCCCTTGCTTTCAGCCGTTCGCAGTACCAACACAGCAAGGCCGTTTTGGTTATTGTTACAAGGCCAGATCAGTCAATCATCCAGACTGCTGCCCCTGCAACTACTGAAAAGGCTGCTGCCCCTCTTCAGGAACCACACGTTTGTCTGGCCTCTCAACAGATACCCCTCCGTTGTGGTTGTACCTATGGTACGGCTATCTGGATCGCTGAGGCACGCAAGCCTCCCCACCAACGGCAAGGTCCATGGTTCATGGGGAGATTCATCACTCCAAATTACTCTCGTCCGGTTATCCACTATCAAATGGCTTCGTTCTTTGCATCACCTCCAGCGACGCTTAGCGACTACTACACAAATGTGTTGATTTATGAGGAACTGCTAGACTACTATATGGAATACTTTTTAATTCCCTGGACACATTGTGCCGGCTGAACCCCTGGCACCACTTTGTACGGGTGATTCCTTCCCCTGTTCTTAAACGATTTTTTACAACCACCCTCCGCAGTGACAGACCGTCCCTGTCTGTCAGTTGATAAAGTCTGCCTGGCCTCGGTTCAGCTGTGGCTATTCCTTCGCGTTTCCACTTCACATCACCTCATTCCACTTGGGCATATTCAGAGGGGGTGAAATGTCGCCGTTGGTTTGTGACCCAGGTGCCATCGAATGACTAGCCCACTCTCCTGACTGACCCATTCCGCTGTTACCGCTTCTCTGCTGACAACACAGTACTCTCCACCCTCTTAAGCCGGCCGGAGTAGCCGTGCTGTTCTAGGCGTTACTGTCTGGAGACATGCGACCGCTACGGTCGCAGGTTCGAATCCTGCCTCGGGCATGGATGTGTGTGATGTCCTTAGGTTAGTAAGGTTTAATTAGTTCTAAGTTTTGGCGACTGATGACCTCTGAAGTTACGTCACATAGTGCTCAGACCCATTTGAACCATTTCTCCGCACTCTTATACAACGTGGCCCATTGACAGTGACCGGGCCAAATAACTCATGAAGTAAGCATCAAATGAAAAAACTACAAACAAAGAACGAAACTCGTCTAGCTTGAAGGGCGAAATCAGATAGCGCTATGGTTGGCCCGCTAGATGGCGCTGCTATAGGTCAAACGGATATCAACTGCGTTTTAAAAAAATAGGAATCCCCATTTTTATTACATATTTGTGTAGTACGTAAAGAAATATGAATGCTTTAGTTGCACCTCTTTTATAGCTTTGTGATAGATGGCATGTATTAGTCACAAACGTATATGTAAGTGGTATCACGTAACATTTCGCCAATGCGGACGGTATTTGCTTCGTGGTACATTACCCGTGGTAAATTGGAACGTTTACCAATTGCGGGAAAGGTCGATGTCGTGTTGATGTATGGCTATTGTGATCAAAATGCCCAACGGGCGTGCACATCAGTAGCAGACAAACTGCGCGAGAATCGGGAATCTCAAAAACGTCGGTATTGAGATGCTACATCAACATCGATTGCATCCGTACCATATTTGTATGCACCAGTAATAGCATGGCGACGGCTTTGAACGTCGTGTATAGTTCTACCACTGGGCACAAGAGAAATTACGGGACGATCACAGATTTTTTGCACGCGTTCTATTTAGCGACGAAGCGTCATTCACCAACAGCGGTAACGTAAACCGGCATAATATGCATTATTGGGTAGCGGAAAATCCACGATGGCTGCGACAAGTAGAAAATCTATGACCTTGGCGGGTTAATGTATGGTCCGGCATTATGGGAGGAAGGATAGTTGGTCCCCATTTTATCGATGGCTATCTACATGGTGCATTGTACGTCGATTTCCTACGTAATGTTCTACCGATGTTATTACAAGATGTTTCACTGATGACAGAATGGCGATGTACTTCCTACATGATGAATGTCCGGGAGATAGCTCCCGTGCTGTTGAAGCGGTATTAAATAGCATATTTCATGACAGGTGGATTGGGCGTCAAAGCACGTTCACCGGATCTGAAGTCCCCGGATTTCTTTCTGTGGAGAAAGTTGAAGATATTTGCTATCGTGATCCACCAACAACGCCTGACAACGTGCGTCAGCGCATTGTCAATGCATATGCGAACATTACGGAAGGCGAATTACTCGCTGTTGAGAGGAATGTCGTTGCACGTATCGGCAAATGCATTGAGATTGATGGACATCATTTTGAGCATTTATTGTATTAATGTGGTATTTACAGGTAATCACTCTGTAACAGCATGCTTTTTCAGAAATGATAAGTTCACAAAGGTACATGTATCACATTGGGACAACCGAAATACAATGTTCAAACGTACCTACGTTCTGTATCTTAATTTAAAAAACCTACCTGTTACCAACTGTTCGTCTAAAATTGTGAGCCATATGTTTGTGACTATTACTGCACCATCTATCACAAAGCGGAAAAAGTGGTTCAACTAAAACATTCATACTTCTTTACGTACTACACGAATATGTAATAAAAATGGGGGTTCCTAATTTAAAAAATGCAGTTGATATCCAATTGACCTATAGCAGCGCCAGCTAGCGGGCCAACCACACCGCCATCTGGTTTCCCCCTTCAAGCTAGAGAAGCTTCTTTCTTTGTAGTTTTTGGTTTGACGCTTATTTCGTGAGATACTTGACCCGGTCACGAGCAATGGACCACCCTACACGTATACTGGCAGGTCCACGTATCGTGATATTGACTGCTCAGCTCCGTATTACATAGAGGTGTTTATATACTTTTGTACAAAAATGATTTATAAGCACAGCAAACACAAATGGGGACTCATTCTAGCGTACATACTGACAGCAGTTGCGGAAATACACTCCTGGAAATAGAAAAAAGAACACATTGACACCGGTGTGTCAGACCCACCATACTTGTTCCGGACACTGCGAGAGGGCTGTACAAGCAATGATCACACGCACGGCACAGCGGACACGCCAGGAACCGCGGTGTTGGCCGTCGAATGGCGCTAGCTGCGCAGCATTTGTGCACCGCCGCCGTCAGTGTCAGCCAGTTTGCCGTGGCATACGGAGCTCCATCGCAGTCTTTAACACTGGTAGCATGCCGCGACAGCGTGGACGTGAACCGTATGTGAAGTTGACGGACTTTGAGCGAGGGCGTATAGTGGGCATGCGGGAGGCCGGGTGGACGTACCGCCGAATTGCTCAACACGTGGGGCGTGAGGTCTCCACAGTACATCGATGTTGTCGCCAGTGGTCGGCGGAAGGTGCACGTGCCCGTCGACCTGGGACCGGACCGCAGCGACGCACGGATGCACGCCAAGACCGTAGGATCATACGCAGTGCCGTAGGGGACCGCACCGCCACTTCCCAGCAAATTAGAGACACTGTTGCTCCTGGGGTATCGGCGGGGACCATTCGCAACCGTCTCCATGAAGCTGGGCTACGGTCCCACACACCGTTAGGCCGTCTTCCGCTCACGCCCCAACATCGTGCAGCCCGCCTCCAGTGGTGTCGCGACAGGCGTGAATGGAGGGACGAATGGAGACGTGTCGTCTTCAGCGATGAGAGTCGCTTCTGCCTTGGTGCCAATGATGGTCGTGTGCGTGTTTGGCGGCGTGCAGGTGAGCGCCACAATCAGGACTGCATACGACCGAGGCACACAGGGCCTACACCCGGCATCATGGTGTGGGGAGCGATCTTCTACACTGGCCGTACACCTCTGGTGATCGTCGAGGGGACACTGAATAGTGCACGGTACATCCAAACCGTCATCGAACCCATCGTTCTACCATTCCTAGACCGGCAAGGGAACTTGCTGTTCCAACAGGACAATGCACGTCCGCATGTATCCCGTGCCACCCAACGTGCTCTAGAAGGTGTAAGTCAACTACCCTGGCCAGCAAGATCTCCGGATCTGTCCCCCATTGACTGTTTGGGACTGGATGAAGCGTCGTCTCACGCGGTCTGCACGTCCAGCACGAACGCTGGTCCAACTGCGGCGCCAGGTGGAAATGGCATGGCAAGCCGTTCCACAGGACTACATCCAGCATCTCTACGATCGTCTCCATGGGAGAATAGGAGCGTGCATTGCTGCGAAAGGTGGATATACACTGTACTAGTGCCGACATTGGGCATGCTCTGTTGCCTGTGTCTATGTGCCTGTGTTTCTGTCAGTGTGATCATGTGATGTATCTGACCCCAGGAATGTGTCAATAAAGTTTCCCCTTCCTGGGACAATGAATTCACGGTGTTCTTATTTCAATTTCCAGGAGTGTACATTGACCCAGCGACTCTGACAAAGAACAGATTGTTATTGCTCGGCACCTGGGAACGAACCTGGTGGCCGCTGTCGTGCTGCTGTCTTGAGCATCTACGGAATGTGGTTGAAGGACGGTGAAAACACGAGTAGGCTGCAAGGATTTCTGTATTAATCCCTCTCTGACCATCTGCTTCTCCCTCCACCTTCTCCTACCGTATTTCTCTGTCCATTTCATCCTCCCCCCTTTCTTTAACCATTTCTTCCCCCCTTTCTTTGCGTCTGCTCTTCCTCTCTCACTGATATTGAGCCTTCTTAATTGTTATTGGCAACTATCCCTTGACTGGAAACTGATTTCGCTTAAAATTAATATGTAAATCTGTTGCGATCACTGTATCCTGAGTATGAGAGACCTCTCCTGCTGTTGGATCTATGAAGAGAGTAGATACATTGAAAGTACTTCACTTAGTTTTATTGTGCAGACAGGTAGGATTACAAAGTATCAGACCATTCAGATGCCGTAGTAGTACTCTAACGATCATTACAACTTCCCTGTTTTATGTGAAAACAGGCTACGAAGAAAAAGAAATCGATACATCAGATAATTGTGTATAAAACGATGGTCTTCCCTCTCGGTAATGCCACGTGGCCCTCCGGAGCCTGGCCGGCCGGTGTGGCCGAGCGGTTCTATGTGCATCAGTCTGGAACCGCGTGACCGGTACGGTTGCAGGTTCGAATCCTGCCTCGGGCATAGATGTGTATGATGTCCTTAGGTTAGTTAGGTTTAAGTAGTTCTAAGTTCTAGGGGACTGATTGGAACGTCCTCTTATAAAAATTAAGAATGACTGTGCTGGTAAACCCCTTTTCTTATTTGCTTTTCAAACAGCTGAACAAAACTGAACGTACTCAGACATTTCTCTCTTTACTTATTCTGCTCAACACTAAATTGACACATAATATTTTTAGCGCAACGCAGTCTGACTTTCAATAATCCCTACAAAAGAATGGCCCTGACTAACAATAACCTATACCTTTCATGAATCACTTACCTCACAAAAATCTGCATTACTCGAACTACTGCAATACAGCGAGCGTCAATACTGCCAGCTAAATAAAATATTCTAGCTACTGAAGGCACTAACTACTGATAGGCATAGTTAGCAAATGAAAGATATTGATAAAGAACAAACAATGTATTTACCTTAATAGTGTCCAAAGTCATAATATATATATCAGTTGATGACATCCAGTGTTACAAATTTCAAAACTCCACCATTTCTCTCCCCCCGTCCACCATTGCTGGCGGCTCACCTCCAACTGCGCAACGCTACGCGCTGTTGACAGCCAACTGCCCAACACTACAATAGCAAATTCCAACAATGCCAACCAGCCAGAGACTGCACACAGCACCACAGTCAGTGCTTTCATACAGAGCGCTACGTGGCGGTGGCGTTACCAATATAAGAACCTAAACCGCTTCTTACATGATGACCTCAGATGTTAAGTCCCATAGTGCTCAGAGCCATTTGAACCAGTTGAACCACCCGTGGTCTAGGGTAGCGTCTTTGATAAGAAATCAAAACGTCCTCGGTTTCGGACAGCCAAAAACGAAGTGCTCAGATTAAAAAGGATATAAAACAGGGATGTAGTCTTTCTCCCCTACTTTTCAATCTGCACATAGAAGAAGCAATGATTGAAATGAAAGAAAGGTTCAGGAGTGGAATTAAAATTCAAGTTGAAAGGATATCCATGACATTGCTATCCTGAGTGAAAGTGATGAAGAATTACATGATCTGCTGAATGGAATAAATAGTCTAATGAGTACAGAATATGGACTGAGAGTAAATCGAAGAAAGACGAAAGTAATGAGAAGTAGCAAAAATGAGAACAGCGAGAAACTTAATGGTCACGAAGTAGATGGAGTTAAGGAATTCGTCTACCTAGGCAGCGAAATAATCCTTGACGGACGGAGCAGGGAGGATATCAGAATAGCACAGGCAAGAGAAATCTAGCGATATCAATCGCAGGCCCTAATCTGAGGGAGAAATTTCTGAGAATGTACGTTTGGAGAACAGCATTGTACGATAGTGAAACATGGGCTGTGGGAAAACCGGAACAGAAGAGAATCGAAGCATTTAAAATGTGGTGCTGCAGACGAATATTGAGAATTTGGTGGACTGACAAGGTAAGTAATGAGGAAGTTCTGCGCAGAATCGGAGAGGAAAGGAATATGTGGAAAACACTGACAAGGAGAAGGGTCAGGATGGTAGTTCATCCCTTAAGACATCAGGGATGACTTGGGGTATTTGAGGGAGCTGCAGAGGGCAAAAATTGTAGACGTGTAGGCACCGATTAGAATGTTTTTCAGAAGTTAACAGTCCTATATCCACTTGGTTACCTCGATGCGTGGATTGAAGGATGTCACGAAAGATAAGGAAATGCAGCTTCTTCGGTGGACACATTATAACATGCTCGACTGTGACGGGTGCGTGTGCTTGCGTTAAACGGCGGACCGGCGCTGAGGCCGTCGGTGCAGCAGCGGGGCAGAGCGTTCAGCATTGGGTCGGGCGATATTTATAGGCCGCTGGTATGCGAAGGGAGGCCCGGCTGATGACGCAGTACCACTGTGCGGGCCGCCCTCTGGCTGCGTCACCGGTTCGGCTGTCTGTCTGTCCGCTGGCGCTACACTCTGCGGTTCCCAGTCGCTAGGCAAGGCGTCGTGTAGTGTGAATTTTTAACACTGTGCTGGGTAGTGGTCCAGTCAGTATCAATTAAGGCGATTCAAATTTTGGTCACGTTATCACAACTGCAGTCGAGTTTCGGCATTGAAACTGCCTCCAAGTCTTATTTTACTTCTCTGGGATTGGCTATTGTGAAAAAAAAATGTTATGATAATTGGTAAGGTTCCTGCAGTTAACTTAAGATCCACATAGCAACTAATAAACACACGAAACCCTCAGTTGCAAAATTTACCTTTTAAATTACAATGAAATGAACACCCCTTAGCTGCATACAGGCTTTGACATTCGCCAACGGGGCCAGATGAAAATGTGTGCCCCGACCGGGACTCGAATCCGGGATCTCCTGCTCACATGGCAGACGGTCTATCCATCTGAGCCACCGAGGACACAGAGGATTGCGCAACTGCAGGGATTCTATTTCTGGCACGCCTCCCGCGAAACCCACATTCTCAACGTATTGTCCCGCACTACATTCGTAGTGTCCCCGCCCATTATACTCATTACTCGCGGCGGGTTGCCGATTCCCGTAAGAGTTCGGGCACTGTTTGTGCATTCGCACAGAAGGAGATCCCGGGTTCGAGTCCCGGTCGGGGCACACATTTTCATCTGTCCCCGTTGACGTATGTCAACGCCTGTAAGCAGCTAAGGGTGTTCATTTCATTGTAATTTCATTCTAACGAGCTGCTTGGTCACCGATGGACATGTCCGAAAGAACAGATACCATCTTAGTAAATATATAGTTAAGTCAACAGTTGACTTCGTAGCAGCTGAGGAGAGCTCCGCCTACCATCCTAAGGGAGCCATGGATCTGATGATGGTTATGTAAAAATAACCGAAACCGGTTACCTATGTCATTGAAACATAAATGGTGTGATCAAGAATGAACTTTAGTTAAAATATAATAATCTATTGATCACTTTATTCCAAAAATGTTTACCAAAATTGTAACCCAGTATGACTGGTCTTAAAGATGACACGGACCGTTTCGCGGCCGAACGCGCATAATATTTTGCTAATTCGTAACGATCTGGGGTACTTACTAAAACAGTTATGTTATCTCGATAAGCTGAAATTTGTTTTTATTAGTAGGCCTACAGTTCATAGTAATTAGTGTTTCTTCGTTCATTTATATCTTATATTTACGTGTTGTGCTTAACACACTAATCAGCATTAAACAGTCTGACAAAGTTCGGATGGTTTTTCAATTTCACTCCTGTGCATAGTATGTTGGTAGCACTTCGTCGCCTTGCCTGTTATGCTGTGGAGCAGACTTTAAAGCTGTGCGGATCAGCATAACGAAAGGGGAGGGGTCTCGCTCGTTTTGTCCACGGCTGTACGTAAAAAAACAGTATTCCATTTGAGTCCATAGACTTATCACGACAGCCACTGAAAACGTATTTGAATGTGTGCAGGGGCGGTTGAATTTAGTGAAACTAAACTTCTAATTGTTGTTGTTTATGAGTCCCCTAACTCTGCCAGTACGGGGCATTTCTGCTCAAGCTAGAGAGGATTCACTTTATAGGAAGTACCGGAAATTAGTTATATGTAGTGATTTCAATATCAATTTTGTGTATGATTGTGCAATAAAAAGATGTTGATAGATCCCCTCAATTGGTATGACCTGATGCAGACTGTGTTTTCTCCAACGAGGGTGCAGGGGAACAGTAGCACAGCCATAGACAATATTTTTATTCATTCTTCATTACTAGATGGGCATTCTGCTAGTAAAAGGGTGGATGGCCTTTCAGACCATGATGCACAAATTTTAACATTAAAAGGCTTTTGTACTCAAACAAATGTCACATATAATTACAAACTATGTAGGAAAGCTAATCCAACGGCAATAGAGAGCTTTTTAAACCTTGTCACGCAACAAGAGTGGCAGGATGTTTATTGTGCCGATAACATAGATAACAAATGTAATGCTTTCCTTAACACATTTCTCATGCTTTTTGAGAGTTGGTTTCCATCAGAACCTTCTAAACGGGGTACGAGCAGTAAAAGGCACCCTGGGTAGCTGACTGGTGGAATAAGGATATCATGTATAACAAACTGGGAATTGTATCAAAATGTTAGAAGTAGTCACAATCAAGCTACAATAGCCCATTACGAACAATATTGTAAGGTGCTTCAAAATGTTATTAGGAGTGCAAAGAGTATGTGGTACCGAAATAGAATTGCTAATTCACAGGATAAAATTGAAACCACATGGTCAAAAAAATGGTTCAAATGGCTCTGAGCACTATGCGACTCAACTGCTGTGGTCATCAGTCCCCTAGAACTTAAAACTACTTAAACCTAACTAACCTAAGGACATCACACACATCCATACCTGAGGCAGGATTCGAACCTGCGACCGTAGCGGTCGCACCCACATGATCAGTTGTGAAGGAAGTGTCTGGTCAGAACAATGTCGACGATATAAGGTCAGTTCATAGCAAAAATATTTCAGTTACTGATACATCAGATATATGTACAGTATTTAACATGCATTTTATGAGCATCGTTGGTGAATTAAATAAAAATTTAGTTTCTACAGGGAATCGTATAACTCTCTTGGCAAATGCCTTTCCGAGATTGATGTCTGAAATACTCCTCTGTGATACAGATAAGCGGGAGATTGAGTCAATAATTAAATCACTGAAGACTAAGGACTCTCATGGATTTGATGAGGGCCTAGCAGAATATTAGAATACTGCGTTGCGCATGCTAGCCATGTACTTAACCAGATTTGTAATTTTTGCTTAAGGACTCAGTAGTAAAGCTACCTTGTAAAAAGAGAGAAACGGATAATGTAGACAATTTTAGACCTGCTTCTATGCCACCAGTGTTTGATAAAGTTATTGAAAAGGCTGTGTGTGTAAGAACAATTGATCATTTTATATCACATATTTTGCTTTCAAATGTACAGTTCGGCTTTAGAAGTGGTTTAACAACTGAAAATGCTGTATTCTCTTTTCTCTGTGAGGTACTGGATGCGTTGAATGAAAGGTTTCGAACGCTGGGTATATTTTTTTGATTTAACTAAGGCGTTTGATTATGTAGATTACAAATTATTGCTGCAGAAGTTGGACCATTACAGAATAAGGGAGTAGCTCACAACTTGTTCACAACGGACAGCAAAAGGTCAGTATTCACAGTGTTGGGAATGACTTCTCTTGAAATAATTTTTATAGAACTTCTCGGTAATTTTGGTTGTACTTCTATTCTCTGATCATATGTTTAATGCAGATGGTACACTTTACAAACTGACTATTCTCCCCCTTTTTTCAGAAAAGATACCAAACAGATGATTGATTTTTGCTGTTCATTTTCAAAACAACAACAAAAAACTCTATAGCGCGGAATTTCCTCAACCAACAGAGACTATCGGTGGCTGCGAAAAGTATTGATCGTTTCATGTCGGCACCATTCGGAACACTTAGTCGCTTCTGTGCTTTATGTCTCATTGCTGCCAACGACAGCGATTCATCAGTTGTGGCACTACAGTTGCGTGATGAAGAATAATCGTGTTGTTGTGTGGCGCTTAAATAACTAAATGAGTGACGAAGCCATTGTTGGCACGTTGAGATCACCTCCTATGATATGCCGTAGAGCTAGAAGCATCGGAGGCAGAGGTCTTGCTCGTGAAGCTCGAAAAATTATTAATCATGTTGCAGAATGATGTAAACTCGAAGAAATGAAAAAAATAATGGTGAGCTTATTCACTCGCTGCCCAAGTTTTAAGCAAGGGATTTTAGAATTAAAGGGGAATGAGCTTAAGAAATATCTACATGATTTGGAGTTTTGGAAAAACATTGCTTGACGATCACAGTCAACTCCTCGGCAAGAAGAGATTAGTTTTGTCTCACATCCACTGAAACATTCACATTTCGCCCGAACTATTTATGAATACGCACTGCAATGTTGTCAAAGCATATAAGATATAAATACAGCTGTATATTTTAATGATTATGTTCAGCCACCACAGAAAAAAAACTTGATACTAGACAGGTTGTGCTTTTACTATACTCAGTTTTGCAGGAGCTGGTGTGTCCTCGAAGGAACAAGCTCCGCTAATTGACCACAACATGGGCAACCAGAATATGAAAGATATTTGTGCTTCTGCAGAAGCAGAAGTGAGGATTGCGTCAGTGTTTTGTGTTTTCGAATTACTTTACACATTAACATGTACAACTGAAAACATTTGTAAATACAATGAGGAATCAGAAACAGAAGAGGATAGTAGCAGGTGTGTTGAATTAATAACGACGATAATTGTATTTATTTTAAAATGCATTTTACAGTACAATCAGGAACACTTAATAAATCTTTAAAAATGGTTCAAATGGCTCTGAGCACTATGCGACTCAACTGCTGTGGTCATCAGTCCCCTAGAACTTAGAACTACTTAAACCTAACTAACCTACAGACATCACACATATCCATGCCTGAGGCAGGATTCGAACCTGCGACCGCAGCGGTCTCGCGGTTCCAGACTGTAGCGCCTAGAACCGCTCGGCCACTGCGGCCGGCCCTTATTTACATTTGTATTCCTTGCTACAAGTAAGCAAGCTCACACATTTGAAGATGAAAATCAGTATAATGCACATTCACGAATCGATGGTATTTACGTGTGTAGTTTTTACCATAAGCCTCTCATTGGTATGAGATGCGCACGACCGTGAGTTGTCACCACTGAAAGAAAAACAAGAACATTCCTTCTTTCACGACCCTTCCCCCACGGCGACCCACCTATTAACAACATAGTATATAAACAACTTAGACTTGCTAAGGCGGCACCATATTTTTGTTGATTAAATACCTCTACACAATCTGCTTTCCCTCTGCACTCCAGACGCCATGGAACCCACAGTTTTCAAGCGCCATTTCAAAAATAATAACATTGTAAACGATAGGACTATTGATAGTTAAACGAGACTACTAATAGTGACGATAGTGCAGATACTATCGATTAATTGATAGTTTATCGATGTTTAAATAACACTATTGCATTCCCTCCTCCGACTGAAACTGACGTTCACACTTTTTTTTCTTCAAGTGGCCAAAGATGTGAAAATCACTCAATGAAAGATCCTGGCTGTACGGAGAATGTTACACTGTTTCGCAACCAAATCACAGAAGCGGTTTGGTTGTGGTTCCATGCCAGAGGAACTTGTCGTAGTATGTAACGTGCGACCGAGGAATGCAGGCCATGTTTGCTACACAGCTGTCTGAAGGGCAGCCGAGGCGTAGGCGCTGGCCAGGCGATACTATGACAGCTGGGTGACCGCACTAGGCCAGTCAGCCAACAACCAAGATCATACCCCAATAACTGCGTGCACCTGTCATGTGGCACTACGCCGTTCCCCTACCACAGCTGTCTCACTATAGAAACGTAACAACAGTTGAACCACCTGTTGCGCGGACTGTTTTATTGCGTGCATTCGGTTTTCACACGAGCGGTATTCGGAATGCAACCTCCGATTGGTCGGGAAAGGGAAACCCAAGTGAAAATCAAAAAGTTTTATTTGCAAAATGAGCTTCACCTTCCAACTACTTCTCTACATGGTCGCTGCCCCGACTGAAATACTTGTCGTAGCGTTGTGCCAATTTTCCAATACCCTCGTCATAGAAGGTAGCCGCTTGTGCTTTCTGCCAGTTCTCCACAGTGATCTGCAGCTTGTTGTCAGTGACAAAACCACTCTGGCTGAGCAATGAACTACAGCTCCTCAAGTTACCGGGTCGGTTCTACAACAGCATCGCGAGCCATCGCTGCAGTCTGGCTGTTCCCATCGTGTTGACGCAGTAACACTGCAGCATCCTCCGTCGTCATCACATCATCATAGTTTATGAGCCTTGTCATAATCAACATGCAAGCTAGGTATGTGCCCCTCGCTGCACACCGACTCGCCCTTCCCAACACCATCATCAACGGGGTGGTCTCAAAATAGTATTAATACTAATGCAGATGATCATGTGGCCAGTGGTAGTTCTCTCTCCCGTTCTTTTAGTGACGGACTTCAGGACTGTGATACCATACCGCAGTTACAATACTTGGTGATTGCAGACACTTTGGAGGAGAATCGAGAATTCGGCAGGGGGGTACCGCAACCCTGTTGTTTTTCTGAGGACATGCCTTTCTGTAGTGGAAACGGAGCTCCTCAAGGTAGTCAATGATCCACAGTATCCCGCCATTAAATGCAGTGCGGTGCTTTGCATCGAATTAATGCAACCCCCTAAAGTTCAGTCTGGTGTTGAAGAGACAATTCTTTATTATCTTTGGGGGGGGGGGGGGGGTGATGGTGTGATAGCGCGGAGCACATCAATCGCCGAATGGTTTCTTAAATCCACCTTTAATGCTATACTTGTCCAGTTTTCCGAGATGGAGGTCAGAGGGTCAGCTAAAGCACTCAGCCAAAAACCGCTTTTGGACATCCATACACATGTCTACGCCAGCAGTTTATGTGAGCATACACGAAAATCAGAGGGAGCCAATTCAGAGCTGGATGATGGGTCATTAAACGCTTCCCATCGAAAACACTTGTAACCTCCCCACAAAATATAAAATAATATGAATAATACTCTCATTTAGTGTAACTACACAACAGTGAAAATATAATACGATGTGACAAACCTATAACCTTTCAATAATTGACAGTCAAGTTAACCTGGTAAATTTTGGACGTCAGCAATGCTGCGTCATGGCCCTGATACATCATTCTGAATAAACTGAAAAATCTTACCTTAATTAGATCGCCGGATAATACGTATATATCTGCTCCTATAAGAAATTTTTCCTGGCGCAGCTAAGTGCAATGCTGGCAGATAGATTTGTCTTATATAAAAAAGGAAAGAACTGACTTTTCTTTTCAATAATCGGGATTGCCAAGGATTGGAGAAATTAGTGAATTCTTTAAATTGCGATAAATGTCAAAAGTTACTTTTTATGAGAAAGATTATTATTAACAGATTTAAAAAAAAACATTTACATGGGACTTGATGTAACAATACTACATATGCGCGAGGCTGCTTTTACCTTATCCTATAACGCTCAGGCTCTGCCATCGCTGCACACGAGCGGCCCAGCCAACACGATACACCAGACACGACTGCTCGGTAGCAACAACATACTGCTACTGCTACACAGTTTCTACTGCAGTCAATACTACTCTTTGGTCTCAGATTCTCTTCTAGCTTACATATCGCAGGCAGCGCGTGAGCAATACATCGAAATTACATCAGCTCGAGTGCGCTAGCAGCAAGTTCTCTAATTATGGACCTCTTACATAACCCTCCACTGGGGGGAAAAAATTTGGCAGCGATGGTGAGTCAATTGGACTTGCCATGAGAAACAAATTTTTCTATAATCTATTTAGTTTACTAAGGCTACAATCACAGAGTATATACATCATTGATAAGTGGAGAACATATTAAGAAATTAGACAAAGTGCACATGCACTGAGTACAAAACATATTCAGAAATGACAAAGTATATACGCAATGAGTACAAAATATATTAACAAAAGAGTGCACGCGCATTGAGCACAAAACATCATTTTACAAGAATTTAAATGCACTGTATAAGCCTTTACTATTTTACAGGAACTAGGAAAGGAATGGGAAGGATTGCATCATGGTTGTAGCGCAGTAGGTTGCACGTAGCTGCACTGAAAGTCCATATCTTTCTACAGAAGCACAACACCAAGTGAGACAATCTGAAGTTCTCTTCCCTGAAGTATTTATTAGTGTAGCCAAGACACTGAAATTTTGTATTAATATTCAATGTTATCATTTTGGTAGTACATTAGGTACATCTCCATCGTTCAAGGTGGTGTACAGCTTGATATGTCAACACCATATTCTTGTAGAATCCTTACTCTTACAGCAACGTAGAATTCGTGCAAAAACCAATATAGTGCTCCATGATCATGAGGATGGACAGGATAAACGGTTATTGCAGTAATTAGGTCAGAAGGTGAAGGACACATTAAGTCTTATGCTTGTCATCATAGAATTACACTAGTGTATCAACCGATATGAACAATATTATTACAAAACACTATTCATAACTCATCTGACTGCATCTGTGGCATTCACTGGCCAGTTATAAAGTATTCATGTAGTGTTACAAAACATTATTTAGTGTTATTCACAAGTCAATCAGTGGCATTCATTGGCCAGTTACCAAAAGTATTCATATAGTGTTACAAAACATTATTCAGTGTTATTCACAAGTCATCATTTAAAACAGGAGCTATTGAGTTAATGACATTCATTGGCTAGTTACAAAGTATTCATATAGTGTTACAAAACATTATTCAGTGTTATTCACAAGTCAATCAGTGGCATTCATTTGCCAGTTACCAAAAGTATTAATATAGTGTTACAAAACATTATTCAGTGTTATTCACAAGGCATCATTTAAAACAGGAGACATTGAATTACTGACATTCATTGGCTAGTTACAAAACATTATTCAGTGTTATTCACAAGTCATCATTTAAAACAGGAGTTATTGAGTGTAGCATCAAGTTACTGGTGTTCATATACAATATCATGTAAGTGACATAACACATATTTAAAATGTAAGACATTGGAACTATTACTCAAGGTCGGTAGTCCAATAACACATAGACATAATGCAATCAATACACAGAAAATTTGCATTATCTTTCGGACTAAAAATATATCTTAACCTGGTAGCATTATTTAGTTGTATACTGGTAATAGTTGGGACCCTTAATAATAATTATTTTTTTTCTTTTTTGCTAGCAATGCATTGCACTGGCATCGATAATTAATTGCTGGGGCATGAAAATATTTGCTTTTGACTTATTGCTGGAAATAAGGAGTATTAACGTCATTCATCATGAGTCAGCTGTAGCAAGGTTATGAACTAAGTACAGTATCTGTGATCACATTCATAAATGATAGACACAACTGGGAAAAAAATGAAAGTACTAGAACACGTTTAATAACTAACTACTTATAGCATATTATGTCACGAAGAGCTTCTCCTGGAAAAAATACAAAATGGATTATTGAGCTGAAAGAAGAAATGCATATTATGCTGAAAAATAGTGAACTTCGAATTAACAGGTAGTGAAACGTGTACTTAATATGTATGTACTCTAGCTGTCTTTTCCAAAACATTCAGTCATTATACTATGCGACATAAGACATACTGTCAAAAGGAACTGCAACAAATACTTACATAACGACATAGCATTTCTTAACTAACAGTAAATATTATCATCATCTGCAAAGAAAAACTTCATTATTCATAATATCATAACTTCATCACTATAACCATCTGCAAAGAAAAACTTCATTATTCATATTACCATATTCTTCATATAACTATTCATCATCATTTATTACCATCTGCAAAAAATAGACACTTCATTATGCATATTCATATTACCATTTACTTCATACAACTATTCATTACTTCATATAGTATAGAGTTTCTTACTTCTAGCATATTTCATCACTAAAATTAATATCTGTAGTTCTGTCTGACAGTCTGCATCAATCGCCTTGTATTCTGAAAGAAAAAGAATTAGTCAAGACTGCTATCATACAATGTGTACAGTATATTCTGGTTAATGCTTGTTAATTCTGATCCATTTACTCTTCATGATAATATATTGCATTTTCTTTCCTTCATTCTGATGGTAAAATTTCCATTTCATAGTAAACCACTGTGGTTGTTTAATTCATTTCTTTTACACGGTATTGCTTTCTGAAAAATGATGCATAAGGATTAATATCTTGCATTTAATTCATATACCCATTATATAAAAACTTGTTTCTAGTAAGCATACAGCATAGCATGACAGAAAACATATTAGGTCAAAAACATAGACAATTTTCAAGTGCAAAAAAATGTACACGCAGTATCATAATGTAGTAGCAAAAAATGTAAAATAGTCAAGATGTTGAGATAACATAATGCAAAACGTCAATGTCAACTGGTGTTTGTTACATCTTAAACATTTCATAGTGCATACAGACAAAAATTCTACTTTCGACAGGAAAACAATCATACATACACAAAAAAATCGAAAATGTACACGGTCTGATATATAACGACAAGAAAAGCGACCTGCTAACCTTACCTTGCCGGGCACTTGCCAGGAAAAAATATGATAATCATCAGTAAATAGTCACATAAATATAATTGCGTGAGTGGTCATATAAATATCAGGAAATGGCGGTACAGTGTGATAAATCGTAAAGTATGTTCATTCAATAAAGGGTTTAATATTGGAAATATGGTGATTGCCCCTGCTTTTTCTAGTTCTCAGAGTTTCAACATGTACCACATTGGGATGAGGAATGCTGCGAATACTGTATGGATCTGCGTATAGAAGTTCAAATTTACTGCATCTACTCTTTCCTCTGTTGGATAAATAGTGTGTACATACTAATATCTTCTGTCCTATGTGAAAATCACGGCGTGTACAAACCTGTTTTTGCTGTCTTCTCCGGCGCTCTGCTGCACGTTTGATGTTGTTAGAGCGCAATCTCAATTACTTCATGGTGGCGTAGTCGACGAGATGTAGGAAAGGATACTAATTCTTTAATTTTGTTAGGTGGTTCAACATTTTTCAATATAACAGTCGGAGATAGCATAGTGGATTCATTTGGTATGGAGTTAATTACATCCTGGAATGAGTGTATGTGTGTATCCCAATCAATATGTCTTTTATGGCAGTACATTCTACACAGTTTAACAATTTCTTTCATCAGTCGTTCACAAGGGTTCGAAGAAGCGTGATACTTGGATATATAGATCGGAGAAATGTTTCTAGCTCGTAACATACGTGTCCATATCGCGGATCGAAATTGTGGTCCATTGTCGGAAATTACTTTCAATACATGCCCTACATGAAATAAAAAATGTTTTACAAATGCATTCGAAATAGATTTAGCAGTAGCTTTGCGCAACGGAGTGAAGGTAACAAATTTCGAAGTGAGTTCAACAGCGACAAAGATGTAGCAAAAACCTCTATTAGTTCTGGGAATCGGTCCAAAAATGTCTACAGCGGCCATGTGTCTCAATTTAACAGGTACAATGGGATGTAACGGAGGAATATGTGAAGTCGTGTCTGATTTAGCTTTCTGGCAGATTTTACATGACGCTAAAACTCGTCGTATACGTTTCTCCATGTTGGCAAAATAACAGTTCTGTCTCAGTATAAGAAAACATTTTCTGGCTCCATAATGTGCGTAACTTAAATGAGTATACCAAATTAATTTGTTAACAAGTTCGTCAGGAATGCATAATAACCAGTTGTTGCCGTCAGGGTGAGAGCGGCGGAACAGAATGTTATTGCGTACCGTGTAATGGTTTCTAATGGTAGCGTTATTCTTATCTTGCCAAAGATGTTTAATTTCTTTCCATACGTTGTCTTTACTTTGCTCTTGTGCTATGTCTTGTAATGACGATGAAATGAAGTTTTCAAATGCGACTTGTTGAATATACATGACGCTAGAATTTGCTTGGCAGAAGTTGGTTGCGATGTCTTGCTGACTGTTGCAGAGAGAACGGGATAGTGCGTCTGCTACAATATTTTGTGTACCGGGAATATGAACAATTGTAAAATTAAATTCCTGTAAATACAGTTTCCATCTGCTTAATCTGTCATGTATAAATTTAGCGGAAAGTAAAAACTGGATAGCTCTATGGTCTGTGTAAACGGTAGTATGTCTTCCATAAAGAAAATGCCTAAATCTCGTAAATGCCCATACAACACATAATGTTTCAAGTTCTGTAACAGAATAATTGCGTTCAGCAGATGACAAAATGCGACTTGCAAAGGCGATGTTTTTAATTACTGTATTACCGACTGCTTCAATTTCCTGAAAAATGTGTACGCCTAAAGCTGTGTTAGAACTGTCGGTGGCAATGGAAAAATTTCTAGTGAGATCTGGGTGTGATAAAAGTGGTGCATTCAACAAAGCTTGTTTCAGATTGACAAATTCAGACTGCGCTTGGCTATCCCAGGACCAAATAGTGTTCTTACTCGTCAGTTGGCATAATCTAGGGGTGTCTAAAGCAGAGTAATGAATAAATTTACGGAAAAAGTTAATTAAACCCAGAAAGCTGCGTAGTTGTTTCTTCGTCTTTGGAACAGTAATGTCACGTAAAGCTTGAAGTTTTTCCCGGTCAGGCGCAATGCCTTCTGCTGAAATTACATGTCCAAGAAATTTTATAGAAGTTTTGCCAAAGTGTGATTTGCTAAGATTAACTGTCAGTCCTCGTGCACGAAAAGTTTGCAACAGTTGTTCCAGAATCAAATTGTGTTCAGACCAGTTAGCTTCTGCAATAAGTATGTCTTCTACATACGTTGTGATTCTGTCTTTTAATTCTGTCGGAAGTATACTATTCAAACCGCGAATAAATGCTGCTGAAGAAATTGTTAAACCGAAAGGTAATTTGCAAAATTGATAACAGTCACAAAAACAGAGAAATGCTGTGTACTTACTGCAGTTCGGATGGAGCTGAATTTGCCAAAATCCCGATCTCAAATCTAATGTGGAATAAACAGCAGTACCATGAAATTTCTGTAGAAGTTCTTCTAGTGTTTGTGGGCGATCTGTTTCATTAATAATAACGTCATTGATGTGACGCGAATCAAGTACGAGGCGAAGTGAGCCATCCTTTTTCTTAGCAATATGGAGCGGGTTTATGTACGGACTAACTGCTGGTTCAATAATACCTTGGTCAAGCATAGCTTGCAATTCTTTCTTAACTTGTTCTCTGTGAATATACGGAATGGGATAATGTTTAGCTTTAAATGTGTCGTGCTGTTTAACTTGAAATTCATACATGAAACCCGACATAGCACCAGGGATGTTGTCAAAAACTGGAGCTTGCTGTAAAAGAATTTTGCGTAGTTGCGTACGTTCGTCGTCTGTATTTGCGCTGCTCTGTTTAACTTTATCAGAAATCATTTGCATAACGTCATAGTCGGCTTCGTCTGGTATATTATAGTTGTGTACGAACGTATCTGTGAACAATGTGGAATGACAGTCTATGTTACGTGATGCAGAAATGACCTCTGTCCGATTAATTGTTTGTTCTTCTGCAGATAAAGAGTGCTGAAAATCTAAAGCCAGTTGTACATTTTCATCCTTTAACATTAAATAAGAATTTTGAAAGTCAATAATTGCGTCGTGTTGTACCAAAAAATTCGTACCTAAAATGACGTCTGTTGTCAATAGGGGAACAATCCAAAAATTTGAGTGGAACGTATGACCTGCAATACAAAATGATATGTGTGTCTGTAATTTTACATCTACTCCTTTACCAGATAGTGCTCCTTTTACTTTAGTTTTGCCTAATGGTAATGTAGGATAAGTATTCTCTTTGTTACAATCTTTGAAAGTTTCCTCATTTATAACTGACATAGGTGATCCAGAGTCGATTACTGCCGAAAATGTGGATGATCCAATCTTTACTTCAATGACAGGGTGGGAAATGGTTTTTTGAATAACTGGTTTTTCATGCAAAAGGGTGTCTCGGATGTCGTCAAAAGTAATAACATTTTCGTGAACAAGAGTCTGTGTATCAAAAGTATTGCTTACATCGCTCGAAGGTTCAATCTGTGCTGTATCTAGTCAAATTCTATATGACATGCTGTTATTTGTGGGAGGACGCTGTGGCATTTCCACTATTTGTACTGTTCTGTTATTTCTCCCTGACGTATTACGTTCGGGATGATATCTACTGTCTGGTTCATTCATGATAATCTGTTGTTGCCGATGATTCTGCTGCTGGTAAGACCGACTGTTACGCTGAAAACTGTGCTCATTACTTTTACGTCTGTCATAATAATCGTTGCTATACGGTGCATTGCGATATGAGTTGAAATGGTGTGTTCTCCGTACGTAGTGATTTCCTTGTTGCTGTGCGTTACTATTTGGTGGAGCCGACGCTATACGTGTAGGCGGCGAAACATTAAAGCTTGGTTGACCTTGCAGACTACATTGTTGGTTAGGTATGCTAACCGACTGGTTTTGTTGATGTTCTGGGGAAAAGCCTCTATTGTTGCCAAAATGTCTTTGCTGTTGCTGATAACTATGAGGATACTGATAATTAAAATTTTGCCTGTTCTTAAAGTTCTGGTGGTTGTCATTCCTGGACCGTCTATCACCTTTGCTATTAAAATAGCGAGGCTGATCGTAATTTCCGTATGCTTGTTTGCCTTGGTTATGATGTGAAAAATTTTTGTTAATGAAGGAATAGTCTGATTGCTGAACTTCCAAAAGCTGTAACAGATCTCTGAATGCCGAAATATTTTCTTTCTGCTGACCTGTTAAAAGTGATACTCTTAACGATCGTGGTAATTTAGAAATACATAATTGGATAAGTGCTGATTCACTGTATGGTTCACTTAAGTATTGGTTTTGTTGGACCACGTGCTAAAAAAATTGCGTGACAGTGGGAAAATTTGAGTTCTCATAATTTGGTAAGCTAATTAATTGATCCTTGATTCCGCGCTGTGTCGTCTTCGACCAATACGCTGACAGAAAGGCATTCTGAAATTCTTCTACCGAGTAGCACTGTCTCGCGATCGGTCTCATACGAGTTGCCGGTTCGCCTTCCAAAAAACTGCAAATAAATTCAAGTTTGTGTGTCACGGGCCAAGTTGGTGGAAAAGCAAAGCTAAATTGTTGTATCCAATCCAAGGGGTGAATCTGTGTTCTGTCATTTTTAAATACCTTAAATTTCCTAACGGACAGAAAGTGCTTGTAATCAAAATTTTCGTCTCTGAATGTCTGAACAGGTTCAGGACTGTATGATAATCTGTTTGTCTGTGACTGTTCGGAATCTAAGTCACGTACTCTCTGTAAATTACCTAACTTGTACTGGCTGTGTGAGTGTGAGAAATGTTCGGAAAGTGGCGCATGCTGTGATGTGTTAAAGGCTGAAATATTTTTCATCTCCGTCAATTCGTGCTGTAAAGATGACAATTTTCTACGTAATGTATTATTGGACGATCCTATCTCACTAGTCGTCTGCTGTAAATTTTGGAATTCAGGTGTTTGATTAAACGAAACTGGTGACGTATCGTCTGATTTGGTGTCATTGTTATTTTCGATAACGTCAATACGACTGGCCAATTCATCAAATTTTTCAGTCAATGCTTTAACCTGATCATCATTTTTAGTGTCACAAGCATTAATTTGTTTTTGGATTTTACGGGTAGTTTTGTTCAATTTCTTAACGTCTGCTTTAATGGCATCGGGATCCTGTATTAATTCTAATTGTTCAAGTCTGTTGGTCATTGTCTGAAAGTCTACTGTGTGTGTGTCTGTTTTTGTTTTAAGATCGGAGATTTCATCATGCAATTCGGTGTTCAACTGTTTAATAGTATTGATTTCGTCTGATACTGTAGCAATGTTATTGTCTACGTATGTTTTTGCTTTCGTAAATAATTTACGCTTATCTTCCTGTCTCTGTGCAGTAATTGTTTCCATGACTTGTTTCTTTACTTTGTTCTGTTCCTGTATGAATTTACGGTAACGCGTTTCACTGTTCTGTAGGTGGTGATTAAAACGTTCGTCAATTAGGCTGTTCTGGTGTTCGAATTTCTTGTCTACTTTCGCGTCCAGCGTGTGTGAAAGTTCTGCTGACATTAATTTAAACTCGTCGCGTAACTATGTTACGTTTGCAGAACATTGTTTAGCGACTGCACTAATTTCATCTCTAAGTAATTTAGTTGTGGCTGCATGTGTATTACTTAATTCTTGTGCCACAGATCTAATTTCTTCACTACTATTCCTAGCACAAGCCTTAATTTCCTCACGTAATTGTTTTTTAGTTTCATTACACTGCTCGGCAACGGCTGCAATCCGTTCAGTAAGCTGTTCAGTAGAGGTGTCAAGTTTTTCATTAATCTGTTTGGAATTGTTGTCTAGTTTTTCATTAAGTTGTTTGGAATTGTTATCTAGTTTTTCATTAAGTTGTTTGTAATTATTATCTTGTTTTTCATTCGACTGTTTGGAATTGTTGTCAAGTTTTTCATTAAGTTGTTTGTAATTGTTGACTTGTTTTTCATTAAGTTGTTTATTCGATTCATTAAGTCGTTTGAAATTGTCGTCTTGTTTTTCATTCGACTGTCTGAGTTTTTCATCAAGTTGTAGCAATACTGCCATAACTTGATCCATGCCAAAAGTAGCGACTCTATTTTGTATGATGTGTGATGGTGTATCTGCATGTGACACGTTTTGAATAACCATTTGGTCATTGCCTGATTCACGAAAAGGTTCGCTAATCTGATGTGCACTGTTGGTCACTAGAGCGGAATCAAATAAATCTGACGTGTTTTGTGTATGTTGTTCACCTTCGTTACAAACAATTATCTGTTCACTACGTAAATTTTGCAAATCAGGCGTGTCAAACTGGACAGCGTTCATTGTAACGGAAAGT
The DNA here is from genome assembly GCF_023897955.1 of Schistocerca gregaria. Classification (NCBI taxonomy): domain Eukaryota; kingdom Metazoa; phylum Arthropoda; class Insecta; order Orthoptera; family Acrididae; genus Schistocerca; species Schistocerca gregaria. The sequence goes on along the minus strand of NC_064925.1, from coordinate 221,118,185 downwards.
GCCGCGTCATCAATTGTCATTAAATTAACAGAGGACACCATTGAATTTGTTTGCTCATCATTAGCATCAAAATCATTACTAGTGATCGTCACACCCTGATTATCTGTAATTAGAGGATTATCACTATTACATTGAGTGTCGCTAGTATTATCGGTCAAATTATTCGAGTCAGCTTTTTCACTCCTTGCACATCGCGATGCACTGTTAGCAGTTTTGCGCGGCATTTTCACAACTCGAAGTTAAGCACAAAATCGAACAAAGACAAAGCAAAATGGAATAAATACAGTTACAATAAAGAGCAATAAATTGCCGATGATCTGTGAAAGAAAAAGTGACAAATTAGTAAATGCGTTGCGCCAGATGCAAACAACTTTTAATTTTAAGTAAATAAGAGCAGATATATAGCTGACCACTTCTCAGAAATTCACAAAAATACGATCCTGGCCGGTTGTCGCCAAGTGTAACCTCCCCACAAAATATAAAATAATATGAATAATACTCTCATTTAGTGTAACTACACAACAGTGAAAATATAATACGTTGTGACAAACCTACAACCTTTCAATAATTGACAGTCAAGTTAACCTGGTAAATTTTGTATGTCAGCAATGCTGCGTCATGGCCCTGATACATCATTCTGAATAAACTGAAAAATCTTACCTTAATTAGATCGCCGGATAATACGTATATATCTGCTCCTATAAGAAATTTTTCCTGGCGCAGCTAAGTGCAATGCTGGCAGATAGATTTGTCTTATATAAAAAAGGAAAGAACTGACTTTTCTTTTCAATAATCGGGATTGCCAAGGATTGGAGAAATTAGTGAATTCTTTAAATTGCGATAAATGTCAAAAGTTACTTTTTATGAGAAAGATTATTATTAACAGATTAAAAAAAAACATTTACATGGGACCTGATGTAACAATACTACATATGCGCGAGGCTGCTTTTACCTTATCCTATAACGCTCAGGCTCTGCCATCGCTGCACACGAGCGGCCCAGCCAACACGATACACCAGACACGACTGCTCGGTAGCAACAACATACTGCTACTGCTACACAGTTTCTACTGCAGTCAATACTACTCTTTGGTCTCAGATTCTCTTCTAGCTTACATATCGCAGGCAGCGCGTGAGCAATACATCGAAATTACATCAGCTCGAGTGCGCTAGCAGCAAGTTCTCTAATTATGGACCTCTTACATAACCCTCCACTGGGGGGAAAAAATTTGGCAGCGATGGTGAGTCAATTGGACTTGCCATGAGAAACAAATTTTTCTATAATCTATTTAGTTTACTAAGGCTACAATCACAGAGTATATACATCATTGATAAGTGGAGAACATATTAAGATATTAGACAAAGTGCACATGCACTGAGTACAAAACATATTCAGAAATGACAAAGTATATACGCAATGAGTACAAAATATATTAACAAAAGAGTGCACGCGCATTGAGCACAAAACATCATTTTACAAGAATTTAAATGCACTGTATAAGCCTTTACTATTTTACAGGAACTAGGAAAGGAATGGGAAGGATTGCATCATGGTTGTAGCACAGTAGGTTGCACGTAGCTGCACTGAAAGTCCATATCTTTCTACAGAAGCACAACACCAAGTGAGACAATCTGAAGTTCTCTTCCCTGAAGTATTTATTAGTGTAGCCAAGACACTGAAATTTTGTATTAATATTCAATGTTATCATTTTGGTAGTACATTAGGTACATCTCCATCGTTCAAGGTGGTGGACAGCTTGATATGTCAACACCATATTCTTGTAGAATCCTTACTCTTACAGCAACGTAGAATTCGTGCAAAAACCAATATAGTGCTCCATGATCATGAGGATGGACAGGATAAACGGTTATTGCAGTAATTAGGTCAGAAGGTGAAGGACACATTAAGTCTTATGCTTGTCATCATAGAATTACACTAGTGTATCAACCGATATGAACAATATTATTACAAAACACTATTCATAACTCATCTGACTGCATCTGTGGCATTCACTGGCCAGTTATAAAGTATTCATGTAGTGTTACAAAACATTATTTAGTGTTATTCACAAGTCAATCAGTGGCATTCATTGGCCAGTTACCAAAAGTATTCATATAGTGTTACAAAACATTATTCAGTGTTATTCACAAGTCATCATTTAAAACAGGAGCTATTGAGTTAATGACATTCATTGGCTAGTTACAAAGTATTCATATAGTGTTACAAAACATTATTCAGTGTTATTCACAAGTCAATCAGTGGCATTCATTTGCCAGTTACCAAAAGTATTAATATAGTGTTACAAAACATTATTCAGTGTTATTCACAAGTCATCATTTAAAACAGGAGACATTGAATTACTGACATTCATTGGCTAGTTACAAAACATTATTCAGTGTTATTCACAAGTCATCATTTAAAACAGGAGTTATTGAGTGTAGCATCAAGTTACTGGTGTTCATATACAATATCATGTAAGTGACATAACACATATTTAAAATGTAAGACATTGGAACTATTACTCAAGGTCGGTAGTCCAATAACACATAGACATAATGCAATCAATACACAGAAAATTTGCATTATCTTTCGGACTAAAAATATATCTTAACCTGGTAGCATTATTTAGTTGTATACTGGTAATAGTTGGGACCCTTAATAATAATTATTTTTTTTCTTTTTTGCTAGCAATGCATTGCACTGGCATCGATAATTAATTGCTGGGGCATGAAAATATTTGCTTTTGACTTATTGCTGGAAATAAGGAGTATTAACGTCATTCATCATGAGTCAGCTGTAGCAAGGTTATGAACTAAGTACAGTATCTGTGATCACATTCATAAATGATAGACACAACTGGGAAAAAAATGAAAGTACTAGAACACGTTTAATAACTAACTACTTATAGCATATTATGTCACGAAGAGCTTCTCCTGGAAAAAATACAAAATGGATTATTGAGCTGAAAGAAGAAATGCATATTATGCTGAAAAATAGTGAACTTCGAATTAACAGGTAGTGAAACGTGTACTTAATATGTATGTACTCTAGCTGTCTTTTCCAAAACATTCAGTCATTATACTATGCGACATAAGACATACTGTCAAAAGGAACTGCAACAAATACTTACATAACGACATAGCATTTCTTAACTAACAGTAAATATTATCATCATCTGCAAAGAAAAACTTCATTATTCATAATATCATAACTTCATCACTATAACCATCTGCAAAGAAAAACTTCATTATTCATATTACCATATTCTTCATATAACTATTCATCATCATTTATTACCATCTGCAAAAAATAGACACTTCATTATGCATATTCATATTACCATTTACTTCATACAACTATTCATTACTTCATATAGTATAGAGTTTCTTACTTCTAGCATATTTCATCACTAAAATTAATATCTGTAGTTCTGTCTGACAGTCTGCATCAATCGCCTTGTATTCTGAAAGAAAAAGAATTAGTCAAGACTGCTATCATACAATGTGTACAGTATATTCTGGTTAATGCTTGTTAATTCTGATCCATTTACTCTTCATGATAATATATTGCATTTTCTTTCCTTCATTCTGATGGTAAAATTTCCATTTCATAGTAAACCACTGTGGTTGTTTAATTCATTTCTTTTACACGGTATTGCTTTCTGAAAAATGATGCATAAGGATTAATATCTTGCATTTAATTCATATACCCATTATATAAAAACTTGTTTCTAGTAAGCATACAGCATAGCATGACAGAAAACATATTAGGTCAAAAACATAGACAATTTTCAAGTGCAAAAAAATGTACACGCAGTATCATAATGTAGTAGCAAAAAATGTAAAATAGTCAAGATGTTGAGATAACATAATGCAAAACGTCAATGTCAACTGGTGTTTGTTACATCTTAAACATTTCATAGTGCATACAGACAAAAATTCTACTTTCGACAGGAAAACAATCATACATACACAAAAAAATCGAAAATGTACACGGTCTGATATATAACGACAAGAAAAGCGACCTGCTAACCTTACCTTGCCGGGCACTTGCCAGGAAAAAATATGATAATCATCAGTAAATAGTCACATAAATATAATTGCGTGAGTGGTCATATAAATATCAGGAAATGGCGGTACAGTGTGATAAATCGTAAAGTATGTTCATTCAATAAAGGGTTTAATATTGGAAATATGGTGATTGCCCCTGCTTTTTCTAGTTCTCAGAGTTTCAACATGTACCACATTGGGATGAGGAATGCTGCGAATTCTGTATGGATCTGCGTATAGAAGTTCAAATTTACTGCATCTACTCTTTCCTCTGTTGGATAAATAGTGTGTACATACTAATATCTTCTGTCCTATGTGAAAATCACGGCGTGTACAAACCTGTTTTTGCTGTCTTCTCCGGCGCTCTGCTGCACGTTTGATGTTGTTAGAGCGCAATCTCAATTACTTCATGGTGGCGTAGTCGACGAGATGTAGGAAAGGATACTAATTCTTTAATTTTGTTAGGTGGTTCAACATTTTTCAATATAACAGTCGGAGATAGCATAGTGGATTCATTTGGTATGGAGTTAATTACATCCTGGAATGAGTGTATGTGTGTATCCCAATCAATATGTCTTTTATGGCAGTACATTCTACACAGTTTAACAATTTCTTTCATCAGTCGTTCACAAGGGTTCGAAGAAGCGTGATACTTGGATATATAGATCGGAGAAATGTTTCTAGCTCGTAACATACGTGTCCATATCGCGGATCGAAATTGTGGTCCATTGTCGGAAATTACTTTCAATACATGCCCTACATGAAATAAAAAATGTTTTACAAATGCATTCGAAATAGATTTAGCAGTAGCTTTGCGCAACGGAGTGAAGGTAACAAATTTCGAAGTGAGTTCAACAGCGACAAAGATGTAGCAAAAACCTCTATTAGTTCTGGGAATCGGTCCAAAAATGTCTACAGCGGCCATGTGTCTCAATTTAACAGGTACAATGGGATGTAACGGAGGAATATGTGAAGTCGTGTCTGATTTAGCTTTCTGGCAGATTTTACATGACGCTAAAACTCGTCGTATACGTTTCTCCATGTTGGCAAAATAACAGTTCTGTCTCAGTATAAGAAAACATTTTCTGGCTCCATAATGTGCGTAACTTAAATGAGTATACCAAATTAATTTGTTAACAAGTTCGTCAGGAATGCATAATAACCAGTTGTTGCCGTCAGGGTGAGAGCGGCGGAACAGAATGTTATTGCGTACCGTGTAATGGTTTCTAATGGTAGCGTTATTCTTATCTTGCCAAAGATGTTTAATTTCTTTCCATACGTTGTCTTTACTTTGCTCTTGTGCTATGTCTTGTAATGACGATGAAATGAAGTTTTCAAATGCGACTTGTTGAATATACATGACGCTAGAATTTGCTTGGCAGAAGTTGGTTGCGATGTCTTGCTGACTGTTGCAGAGAGAACGGGATAGTGCGTCTGCTACAATATTTTGTGTACCGGGAATATGAACAATTGTAAAATTAAATTCCTGTAAATACAGTTTCCATCTGCTTAATCTGTCATGTATAAATTTAGCGGAAAGTAAAAACTGGATAGCTCTATGGTCTGTGTAAACGGTAGTATGTCTTCCATAAAGAAAATGCCTAAATCTCGTAAATGCCCATACAACACATAATGTTTCAAGTTCTGTAACAGAATAATTGCGTTCAGCAGATGACAAAATGCGACTTGCAAAGGCGATGTTTTTAATTACTGTATTACCGACTGCTTCAATTTCCTGAAAAATGTGTACGCCTAAAGCTGTGTTAGAACTGTCGGTGGCAATGGAAAAATTTCTAGTGAGATCTGGGTGTGATAAAAGTGGTGCATTCAACAAAGCTTGTTTCAGATTGACAAATTCAGACTGCGCTTGGCTATCCCAGGACCAAATAGTGTTCTTACTCGTCAGTTGGCATAATCTAGGGGTGTCTAAAGCAGAGTAATGAATAAATTTACGGAAAAAGTTAATTAAACCCAGAAAGCTGCGTAGTTGTTTCTTCGTCTTTGGAACAGTAATGTCACGTAAAGCTTGAAGTTTTTCCCGGTCAGGCGCAATGCCTTCTGCTGAAATTACATGTCCAAGAAATTTTATAGAAGTTTTGCCAAAGTGTGATTTGCTAAGATTAACTGTCAGTCCTCGTGCACGAAAAGTTTGCAACAGTTGTTCCAGAATCAAATTGTGTTCAGACCAGTTAGCTTCTGCAATAAGTATGTCTTCTACATACGTTGTGATTCTGTCTTTTAATTCTGTCGGAAGTATACTATTCAAACCGCGAATAAATGCTGCTGAAGAAATTGTTAAACCGAAAGGTAATTTGCAAAATTGATAACAGTCACAAAAACAGAGAAATGCTGTGTACTTACTGCAGTTCGGATGGAGCTGAATTTGCCAAAATCCCGATCTCAAATCTAATGTGGAATAAACAGCAGTACCATGAAATTTCTGTAGAAGTTCTTCTAGTGTTTGTGGGCGATCTGTTTCATTAATAATAACGTCATTGATGTGACGCGAATCAAGTACGAGGCGAAGTGAGCCATCCTTTTTCTTAGCAATATGGAGCGGGTTTATGTACGGACTAACTGCTGGTTCAATAATACCTTGGTCAAGCATAGCTTGCAATTCTTTCTTAACTTGTTCTCTGTGAATATACGGAATGGGATAATGTTTAGCTTTAAATGTGTCGTGCTGTTTAACTTGAAATTCATACATGAAACCCGACATAGCACCAGGGATGTTGTCAAAAACTGGAGCTTGCTGTAAAAGAATTTTGCGTAGTTGCGTACGTTCGTCGTCTGTATTTGCGCTGCTCTGTTTAACTTTATCAGAAATCATTTGCATAACGTCATAGTCGGCTTCGTCTGGTATATTATAGTTGTGTACGAACGTATCTGTGAACAATGTGGAATGACAGTCTATGTTACGTGATGCAGAAATGACCTCTGTCCGATTAATTGTTTGTTCTTCTGCAGATAAAGAGTGCTGAAAATCTAAAGCCAGTTGTACATTTTCATCCTTTAACATTAAATAAGAATTTTGAAAGTCAATAATTGCGTCGTGTTGTACCAAAAAATTCGTACCTAAAATGACGTCTGTTGTCAATAGGGGAACAATCCAAAAATTTGAGTGGAACGTATGACCTGCAATACAAAATGATATGTGTGTCTGTAATTTTACATCTACTCCTTTACCAGATAGTGCTCCTTTTACTTTAGTTTTGCCTAATGGTAATGTAGGATAAGTATTCTCTTTGTTACAATCTTTGAAAGTTTCCTCATTTATAACTGACATAGGTGATCCAGAGTCGATTACTGCCGAAAATGTGGATGATCCAATCTTTACTTCAATGACAGGGTGGGAAATGGTTTTTTGAATAACTGGTTTTTCATGCAAAAGGGTGTCTCGGATGTCGTCAAAAGTAATAACATTTTCGTGAACAAGAGTCTGTGTATCAAAAGTATTGCTTACATCGCTCGAAGGTTCAATCTGTGCTGTATCTAGTCAAATTCTATATGACATGCTGTTATTTGTGGGAGGACGCTGTGGCATTTCCACTATTTGTACTGTTCTGTTATTTCTCCCTGACGTATTACGTTCGGGATGATATCTACTGTCTGGTTCATTCATGATAATCTGTTGTTGCCGATGATTCTGCTGCTGGTAAGACCGACTGTTACGCTGAAAACTGTGCTCATTACTTTTACGTCTGTCATAATAATCGTTGCTATACGGTGCATTGCGATATGAGTTGAAATGGTGTGTTCTCCGTACGTAGTGATTTCCTTGTTGCTGTGCGTTACTATTTGGTGGAGCCGACGCTATACGTGTAGGCGGCGAAACATTAAAGCTTGGTTGACCTTGCAGACTACATTGTTGGTTAGGTATGCTAACCGACTGGTTTTGTTGATGTTCTGGGGAAAAGCCTCTATTGTTGCCAAAATGTCTTTGCTGTTGCTGATAACTATGAGGATACTGATAATTAAAATTTTGCCTGTTCTTAAAGTTCTGGTGGTTGTCATTCCTGGACCGTCTATCACCTTTGCTATTAAAATAGCGAGGCTGATCGTAATTTCCGTATGCTTGTTTGCCTTGGTTATGATGTGAAAAATTTTTGTTAATGAAGGAATAGTCTGATTGCTGAACTTCCAAAAGCTGTAACAGATCTCTGAATGCCGAAATATTTTCTTTCTGCTGACCTGTTAAAAGTGATACTCTTAACGATCGTGGTAATTTAGAAATACATAATTGGATAAGTGCTGATTCACTGTATGGTTCACTTAAGTATTGGTTTTGTTGGACCACGTGCTAAAAAAATTGCGTGACAGTGGGAAAATTTGAGTTCTCATAATTTGGTAAGCTAATTAATTGATCCTTGATTCCGCGCTGTGTCGTCTTCGACCAATACGCTGACAGAAAGGCATTCTGAAATTCTTCTACCGAGTAGCACTGTCTCGCGATCGGTCTCATACGAGTTGCCGGTTCGCCTTCCAAAAAACTGCAAATAAATTCAAGTTTGTGTGTCACGGGCCAAGTTGGTGGAAAAGCAAAGCTAAATTGTTGTATCCAATCCAAGGGGTGAATCTGTGTTCTGTCATTTTTAAATACCTTAAATTTCCTAACGGACAGAAAGTGCTTGTAATCAAAATTTTCGTCTCTGAATGTCTGAACAGGTTGTCTGTGACTGTTCGGAATCTAAGTCACGTACTCTCTGTAAATTACCTAACTTGTACTGGCTGTGTGAGTGTGAGAAATGTTCGGAAAGTGGCGCATGCTGTGATGTGTTAAAGGCTGAAATATTTTTCATCTCCGTCAATTCGTGCTGTAAAGATGACAATTTTCTACGTAATGTATTATTGGACGATCCTATCTCACTAGTCGTCTGCTGTAAATTTTGGAATTCAGGTGTTTGATTAAACGAAACTGGTGACGTATCGTCTGATTTGGTGTCATTGTTATTTTCGATAACGTCAATACGACTGGCCAATTCATCAAATTTTTCAGTCAATGCTTTAACCTGATCATCATTTTTAGTGTCACAAGCATTAATTTGTTTTTGGATTTTACGGGTAGTTTTGTTCAATTTCTTAACGTCTGCTTTAATGGCATCGGGATCCTGTATTAATTCTAATTGTTCAAGTCTGTTGGTCATTGTCTGAAAGTCTACTGTGTGTGTGTCTGTTTTTGTTTTAAGATCGGAGATTTCATCATGCAATTCGGTGTTCAACTGTTTAATAGTATTGATTTCGTCTGATACTGTAGCAATGTTATTGTCTACGTATGTTTTTGCTTTCGTAAATAATTTACGCTTATCTTCCTGTCTCTGTGCAGTAATTGTTTCCATGACTTGTTTCTTTACTTTGTTCTGTTCCTGTATGAATTTACGGTAACGCGTTTCACTGTTCTGTAGGTGGTGATTAAAACGTTCGTCAATTAGGCTGTTCTGGTGTTCGAATTTCTTGTCTACTTTCGCGTCCAGCGTGTGTGAAAGTTCTGCTGACATTAATTTAAACTCGTCGCGTAACTATGTTACGTTTGCAGAACATTGTTTAGCGACTGCACTAATTTCATCTCTAAGTAATTTAGTTGTGGCTGCATGTGTATTACTTAATTCTTGTGCCACAGATCTAATTTCTTCACTACTATTCCTAGCACAAGCCTTAATTTCCTCACGTAATTGTTTTTTAGTTTCATTACACTGCTCGGCAACGGCTGCAATCCGTTCAGTAAGCTGTTCAGTAGAGGTGTCAAGTTTTTCATTAATCTGTTTGGAATTGTTGTCTAGTTTTTCATTAAGTTGTTTGGAATTGTTATCTAGTTTTTCATTAAGTTGTTTGTAATTATTATCTTGTTTTTCATTCGACTGTTTGGAATTGTTGTCAAGTTTTTCATTAAGTTGTTTGTAATTGTTGACTTGTTTTTCATTAAGTTGTTTATTCGATTCATTAAGTCGTTTGAAATTGTCGTCTTGTTTTTCATTCGACTGTCTGAGTTTTTCATCAAGTTGTAGCAATACTGCCATAACTTGATCCATGCCAAAAGTAGCGACTCTATTTTGTATGATGTGTGATGGTGTATCTGCATGTGACACGTTTTGAATAACCATTTGGTCATTGCCTGATTCACGAAAAGGTTCGCTAATCTGATGTGCACTGTTGGTCACTAGAGCGGAATCAAATAAATCTGACGTGTTTTGTGTATGTTGTTCACCTTCGTTACAAACAATTATCTGTTCACTACGTAAATTTTGCAAATCAGGCGTGTCAAACTGGACAGCGTTCATTGTAACGGAAAGTGCCGCGTCATCAATTGTCATTAAATTAACAGAGGACACCATTGAATTTGTTTGCTCATCATTAGCATCAAAATCATTACTAGTGATCGTCACACCCTGATTATCTGTAATTAGAGGATTATCACTATTACATTGAGTGTCGCTAGTATTATCGGTCAAATTATTCGAGTCAGCTTTTTCACTCCTTGCACATCGCGATGCACTGTTAGCAGTTTTGCGCGGCATTTTCACAACTCGAAGTTAAGCACAAAATCGAACAAAGACAAAGCAAAATGGAATAAATACAGTTACAATAAAGAGCAATAAATTGCCGATGATCTGTGAAAGAAAAAGTGACAAATTAGTAAATGCGTTGCGCCAGATGCAAACAACTTTTAATTTTAAGTAAATAAGAGCAGATATATAGCTGACCACTTCTCAGAAATTCACAAAAATACGATCCTGGCCGGTTGTCGCCAAGTGTAACCTCCCCACAAAATATAAAATAATATGAATAATACTCTCATTTAGTGTAACTACACAACAGTGAAAATATAATACGTTGTGACAAACCTACAACCTTTCAATAATTGACAGTCAAGTTAACCTGGTAAATTTTGTATGTCAGCAATGCTGCGTCATGGCCCTGATACATCATTCTGAATAAACTGAAAAATCTTACCTTAATTAGATCGCCGGATAATACGTATATATCTGCTCCTATAAGAAATTTTTCCTGGCGCAGCTAAGTGCAATGCTGGCAGATAGATTTGTCTTATATAAAAAAGGAAAGAACTGACTTTTCTTTTCAATAATCGGGATTGCCAAGGATTGGAGAAATTAGTGAATTCTTTAAATTGCGATAAATGTCAAAAGTTACTTTTTATGAGAAAGATTATTATTAACAGATTCAAAAAAAACATTTACATGGGACCTGATGTAACAATACTACATATGCGCGAGGCTGCTTTTACCTTATCCTATAACGCTCAGGCTCTGCCATCGCTGCACACGACCGACCCAGCCAACACGATACACCAGACACGACTGCTCGGTAGCAACAACATACTGCTACTGCTACACAGTTTCTACTGCAGTCAATACTACTCTTTGGTCTCAGATTCTCTTCTAGCTTACATATCGCAGGCAGCGCGTGAGCAATACATCGAAATTACATCAGCTCGAGTGCGCTAGCAGCAAGTTCTCTAATTATGGACCTCTTACACACTCCAGGAGCGTCCTCAAAGTCCTGCATTTTGCAGCCGAGAATTGTTATGTAGAAAGAAATACATGACAGTTACTTTGAGCTGCATGAAATCAGGCAAAATGTCTCACAGGCACATATACCTTATGGAAGCCACCATGTTCTAGGCGTCTTTGCGAGCTCACTGTGCGCTTAGAAATGGAAAGAGCGGCGTGACGCGGTCGACGGACATACTAGAGACACTGACCAACACATCTGTGTATAGCTTCAGCACATTTTCAATGTGGTTTCCATTTCGCGATCGATCGGACCTGACTTTCCGAATAGCTCTCGAATGACTGCTCCTCATAATTTCAGCTGGAGGAAGCACACCATAGAACTACTGAAACACCTAAATAAATCTGTTGTCGCACAAAGGTGTCATACTTCGCCATCTTACATCCTATAATGTTTACAGTAGTACATTTCGAGGTACACTTCGAAGCAATTTTGCGAGTCCAGAAAAATGTAATACTAATTATTTATGTCGTGAATTCAAGGCGTTTTGCTGAAGTTTGTTCACAGAACTTGGTGGGCGAATTCCTGCTTTTATTTGTATTTGTACTTAAATGAAATATGCCCTAAGAAACATAAATAAATAAATCTATCAAATAACAGCTCTGTACACGGAATCAGTACTGGAAATATGAACAATCTTCATAAAGACTTGGTCACTCACTTTGGTCCAAAAATATGTCCATTGTCCAGGAATATACATTTGCAGTAACTTGGCAGCAGGCATAGGAAGTATATCTAATACAGTAATAACGTACAGCTGAAGGGCGTCTAAGAAACCAAGACCTTCTACTCAAAAGATGAAATTCTTACTAGAACCTAAAATATATATCACTCACTGTATAACATAATGTGAATACTATATTGAATGTAGTCATTTCGCATACTATTATTAAAAATAATTACTGCGACTGTAATTTCAACTTGTCGAGTAATGCCTTATTTCGGCAAAGCTTCTTTGTAGTAGACCCTAATTCGACCTGAAAAAACGTCTTTAATTTTATTTGTTGTATGGCGAGGCTTTGCTTAAATAACCTAGAATTTATCAATTGCATTTCATTACTTGTACAGTTACACAGCTGTGGTGAGATTCTTAAATAAAATCGGTCCGTGCACGACATTGCTTGGCACCAATATATTACAAAAAGTTGCGCGCGAAAATGCAAAAGTTCAGGCTGTCGTATGTCGCGTTCTATTGATCAGACATAAGTGATTAAATGTTTTGGGTAGTTCTTGGTCTAGCGACCATCTGTACGCTTATCGGAAGACCGGACATACTGTAGCTATCCTATAGCACAGGTTCAAAATTTAAACATTACATATTCCTCCAGTCCAGGTTTTTTGCCGTTTTTGAACTGTGGTCATTAATTATCTGAATAATAAACTGCAGCAAATGTCTAAAATTTTGACAGCACATTCTTTTGACATTTATCTAGAACCGCTATTTACAGTTTTCGAAAATATGTATCCCTTATCAAAATACACCCGAAAAACCATGATTTTTGGGTACCGAAAATACCAGTTGTGGGGATGGGCTTCTATAATTTCTGTTCATGGCAATTTGTCGAAATTTTACTACGTGTTCTTAAGATGATGTTCTCGGGGAACCGTGAAATTTTCAGTATCATTGTCTCCTACTGAGATCCATAAATTGAAAGTTGCGTAATCATTTACGTAAATTATGCACGTAATATCCGGTCTGATTCGTAAACTGACGCACTGAACACATGTCAAGGGTTCGGCGGCCATAGCAAGTGTACTGAGGTCACCAAACTATGGTTTTGTTAGCCTATCTTTTTCACCAATAAAACTTTATGACGCGTCGTCTCTGTATAACGGGCATATCACGCCCATACATGCTCTCTTGAGTAGGAGATTATTCGGTGATGCTACCTGGCGGCGTAAGCTCCTTACAAAAATTGTGATACGAAATACTTTGTACTTGCGAATCAGATACCGTATTTTTTGGTATACTGTAAGTGTAGCCTAAAAATGTTGTGCATTCTTATATAAAGTAATGTAAAGTGAACTTGCGTTGGCTAGAGTCCTGTACTCTGTTTAAACTAGAGGAAGCGTCTGTTTTATGGTGTGGTCACTTTACACCGTCTCTTAATACCTTTCGCCATTGTTTCTCAAGTGGCGGTTTTCGTTAGGATACAATCTGCGTTTGGAGGAAACGGGCGTCTATTCCAGTTGCGACGGAAAGAAGGTCTATTTTGCGTTCTGGGAAAAGCTTTCGCACGTTGATTTTATTGCACAGAAAAGCTTATCGACTCTGAGTTATTTAAATTTGCATAAACTTTCGAAATTATCCCCGCAAAAGGAAATTTTGCATTTTTTACAGGTATTTCCGTAACAAAATGGTTCAAATGGCTCTGAGCACTATGAGACTTAACATCTGAGGTCATCAGTCTCGTAGACTTAGAACTACTTAAACCTAACTAACCTAAGGACATCACATACATCCATGCCCGTGGCAGGATTCGAACTTGCGACTGTAGCAGCAGCGCGGTTCCGGACTGAAGTGCCTAGAACCGCTCGGTCACATGGACCGGCCTAGTTCCGTAAGAGATGGTCGTTAATCGCGTTTGTACTTCCTAATTAAACACCGTATTTTTTGGTATACTGACAGTTCTGACAGATGTACCCGTTATAGGTCGTCGTTAATCGTGTCCCTAACGAAAAATTTTGTAGTCTTGACTGGTATGCACTTCAGAGTGTGCTACAAGGCAGAAGAAATACAACTTAAGGAGCTGATAAAATTGAAGATTTTGTCCTACCGACAAATGAACCCATAAATGAAAATGTAAATGTAGCCATCGATCAAGTCCAGCTGGAGAATCAGCCATATCTAGTATTCCCACGTTAAGAAAGGCGTTCAATAAGTAATGCAGCATACTTTTTTTCTGAATGCTGCTTGGTTTTACTCAGAATTCCAGTACATCATATTGTTCCCCGTTCTTTTTTCTACAAAACTCTTTTCGATATTATATCCCTTCAGTGCGACGACTTTATGCCACCTTACTGGGAGAGCCTTTATGCCCGTATGGCACCACTCTACTGGTCGAGGTCAGAGCCAACGTCTCGCTGCATCAGTAACTCCCCCATCATCCACGTACTGCTTCCTGCGGCGTGCATCCTTCATTGGGCCAAACAGATCGAAACTCGAAGGTCCACGATCCAGGCTATTGGGTGGACGAGGAAGAACGAAGAACAGCTCAATGAAGTTTTTTGAGCTCTCTCGGGTGCGCAGACTTGTGCGAAGCCTCACGCTGTCAGGGAGAAGGGCAAGTTGGTTTGCATCTCTGTGGCTACGAATTCGCTGAAATCATTTCTTTAGTTTCCTGAAGGTAGCTGTGTGCGGCCGAAATCGGACAGGTTTGCGCGACCTGTTGCGATGGTGACAGACACCTCACCCTGCGATTCGCCGTGTAGCCAGTCTCCATAAACATTCTGGAAGCGTCTACGAATATCTGCGATGCTCCGAATTTCCGCCAAAAGAAACTGAATGACAACTCTCTGACTAGAACGAACCTCCGTTACAGACGCCATTTTGAAAGCTACGTATATCGCCGCTACCTATCAGAGTTTCACGAAACTGTAGGGACTAAAGTGACAATATTCCACTGTGAACCACAACAGATTTCGCGATTTTTTTTCAACCGAAATTGGCAGATGAAAAAATGTGTCACTTTACTTGTTCAACGTCCCTCGTAGTCTAATAGACGAGACCTGACGTCTTCACGTATTTGAGAGTTATTTGGCTATGTTCCTTAGCAGTTTTTAATACTTTACTTGGCGATGCACTGTGCAGCATTTTATCATCTTTTGATGTAACAGCCACATGCATGTGTCTCAGATCACTGGACCTGCAAAATTTGCCATTACTACGAGTAGGTCAATATGAACGACTGGAAACATTATGAAACAACATCGTCGTATCAAGTGAAACTCTCAACTTGACTCGAAAACAATTTACGTGTTTTTTATGGAAAGATTTTGAAAGTGGCAGGTTATGTAGTTCTTAGCTGTACATTCAAACGAATGCTAAATGCAATTAACCGTTTTAAAGCATATTTTTAACTATGGCTGATGTCGGTGCAGAATTTACTTTCATTTCAGATATGCCCTCAACTGTTATAATGTACGGTAGATGCGCCGATCATTGCTTAAAGTTTTCATCAAACGCAAATATTTTAGCGTAGTATTTCTATCGGTAGCAGGTATTCAGGTATGCCCAAAATAGTACTGCAGTGACAGAAAAAATGGCCTAGAACGGGTCTTACCTTCCAAAAATTATGTAAAGCTGGAGAAACTGTAAATTCAGTACAGTATTTCCAATAACACTTTTACCCTTTTAAGGCAGAAATCATTGTCCCGGCACTTTCGATGACGTATAATCGATGAGCAAAGTATCCAGAAGAAACGTAAAGGAAACGATATTGTCTTAACCTTACATTATGCTTACTTATTTGTTATTTATATGTGTCAGAGTATATAGATGAGTCGAAGCCTTTCAGTGTTCTTGATAAACATTTACCCTTGTCTCTGCTTATGTGTTCTATGTTCAGTTGGAAAACTCAGAACAGCATACTCCGGAAGCTAACAGGAACCGCCTGGGGTGTCACGGCGACAGTCCTCAGACCATCAGCTCTATCTCTATCGTACTCAGTCACAGAATACTGCTTTTCCGCCTGGCTAGACAGCGCTCACACTAAAATAATTGACACGCAGTTAAATCAAGCAATGTGCCTCATCAGAGGGTGTATTCGTCCCTCACTCACTGGCTACCCGTACTTATTAATACTGCGCCACCATTCATAAGATCACAGTCATAGCTGAACGGATTGACAAGAATAACAATCAACCAGGAATTACCAATTCGTTCAGGAATGTCATCATCAGAAACCTAGCGACTCAGGTCCAGAAAACCATCGTGGGGCTCAGCAATCAGCCTGCACGAGACTAACTTCAACTTGCAAGAAGCCTGGGACAATCAGTGGCAGGAGCAGTCCTCCATAAAGCATCACTCCCTGTGAGCTCCCTGTGAGCGACCAGCAGGTTTTCGTCTACCCCGACGACACTGCTGCATACTGAACCGTATCAGAATTGAACAGGAAAGATGGTAGTCTATTCCGAATGTGACTGCGGCGAAGAGCAGAAAATTGTACAGCATATAATATTTGAATGTTGCCTCAGAGCATTGAGAGAGGACAGTGGAAGACCTTCACAATTTGTTTGTAGAAGCTGGATTTCCAATCTGGCCAAAGATGTGAATCCATTACGAACTTGAGATTGTATGTATTGTTGTAAATAGTTGTAGTTGTTGTAAATAGTTCTCAACACGGCATATAACAAAGCTTTAGTGACCTATACAATTCGTTTTATACAGAGTGTCTCAACCATTTTGGGTCAATTCTATTATGGACATACACAGCGTACAGTGCATAACAGCAATGTAGCTCGTTGTAATTGTCAAACCGACCACCACCATTGTCAGTGCATGTACTGCAACGGCGCATGCAGTTGTGCCGCACTCTCACAGTGATTACAGGTATCTGTTGTGTAGTAGAACGGGTAGCAAGCCACCAAGCACATACTGTAGACGGCCGCGTGGTTCGAGGCGCCATGTCACGGATTACGAGGTCGGTCCGGTCGGATGTTCGAGTCCTCCCTCGGGCATGGGTGTGTGTGTTGTTCTTAGCATTAAATTAGTTTAAATAGTGTGTAAGTCTAGGGACCGACGACCTCAGCAGTTTGGTCCCTTAGGAATTCACACACACACATACGATACACAGCTTAGCTCATAGCATGTGTGTCACCTGACGACCGCATGCTTCGCACCGGTGCATTAACCTGTGACACACACACACACACACACTTGTCACGAGAATTGGCAGATATGTATCTTTCGTACGGTGCGGCAGCCCATTAAGCAGCAAAAAAATTGAAAGTCGCGAGCTCTATCTTCTTATCTCGTGTTTTCTACTGAAAATCTCGTGCTTGCACTCTTGTTCACTTTACTATCACAGAGATCTCCTAAATTTTACTTATTTTTTTAAAAAAATTGTTCCTGTGCGCAACAAATAACTTACTTGGTCTTTCCGCTGCCACTGCTTGATCTGCTGCATTCCATTATTTAACAAAAACATTAAAAAACCTATCATTCATGCTGAGTGGCATGCATGTTCTGTATGGCGGCTCCTGCTTTTGCTGCGGCTGCTGCTGCTTACTACACCTACATATAATTCAAGAGAAAGGGTTTGGTCAAATCTTAACTCTATAAAAGATAACACAGACAAGTAACTCCTTTTTGCAATAACTATATTCTGAAAGCGATTCTTTCTCATTCAATTAACAAAACGCTAGAAGCTCTATGAACGAGAGGAGACAGTAGCAGTGGAGACAAAGAAAGAGGAGACAATGATGATGGGAGGGAGAAAGTGGCAGTGAAAGAGGTGGATGAAGACAGTAGTAGTGGGAATCAAAGAGAGAGAAGATAGTGATAGTCGACGAGAGACAACAGCAGTAAAAGAGAGAGAGAGAGACATGGCTGGATGGAGATAGTAGCAGCGGGACCAATAGTGAGAGGAGACAATTGAAATGAGAAAGGGAAATGTGTGGATACCATACATTGGTTTGGAGGGGTGGGAGGGTCTGCACTCCCCTACACAGGCGAACTTTAACACTTAGGTATAGATGAGGGTTCATTTTGGACCGAAATTTTAAACATGTGAGCACAGGGGAAAAAGTAAGTTGGAATTCCTCCGCCCTCCCCCCTGAATTTTTGAACTGCCATGGTATGGTGGAGACAGTGGGAGTGGGATATACTTTAAATACAAGAAACAGTATAAGTGAGACATAGAAGGCAAGCCAGTGGCAGTGGGAGAGAATGGCAGAAGAAGCCAGTGTAGGCTAAGTGAGATAAAAGACAGCATCAATACTAGACAAAGAAACAAGTGCAGACTGTCCCAGCGAAAGAGAGGAGCCTCCATGTCAGACAGTCGCATGTGTCGAAGGGGGATGGTCGACTTCTGTCAATTTTCTCCCATTGCCCTATACCCATGTGTTAAAAAAATGTCCTGTGGTTTACCGATTATGTTGGTGATCTCAAGAACCGCGTCGATTGGACGGTTTTTCTTGCCTCGGAAACAACTTAAATTGGAAAATTTTGTGGGGAAAGCGAACTAAAGAATGCGTTTTAGTGGTTCAGATGGCTCTGAGCACTATGGGACTTAACTTCTTTGGTCATCAGTCCCATAGACTTAGAACTATTTAAACCTAACTAACCTAAAGACATCACACACATCCATGCCCGAGGCAGGATTCGAACCTGCGACCGTAGTAGCAGCGCGGTTCCAGACTGAAGCGCCTAGAACCGCTCGGCCACAGCGACCGGCGCGTTATAGTGGCAGAACACTTAGAACATGCAACAAATCTACAAAACAGATTGCCTTTCTTACACTTGTCCGAGCTCTTCTGGAGTGTTGGTATGCGCAATGGGATCCTTCACCGGATGGGGTTGACAGAGGAAGTTGGAGAAGTTCGAGAACTGCAGCTCGTTTTGCATTACAACGAAATAAAGGAGAGAGTGTCATGGATATGATAAGCGAGTTGAGGTGACAATCGTTAAAAGAAGGGCATTTTAGTTTGAGCAAGATCCTGGCATGAAATTTCGATCACTCACGTTCTCCTCCGAATGGCAAAATATATTGCTAATTCCCACCCACATAGGGACACAGGACAATCGTAATAAAATAAGAGAAATTTATAATATTTGAAACCAGGATCACTTGATGTGCAATAGTTCATTTCATGGTTAGTTTTGATAGCAACGAACTGCCATCTTCAGATTCTCAGATCTCCCAGAAATATGACTACACACCAGTCTCTTCGACATACTGAGAATATGCTCCAGTTACAAAATATAGCTCCACACTGGTTTGTCAAATATATAAACCTTGCCAAAAAAATATTCATAGCACTAATATGTAGTACAGTTGTAAAAATAGGTACATCAGTAAAGATGACGCATCGACGACATTCTGGAAGTCTTCCTAAGTTGTCGTCGACGCATCATCTTTACTGAAGATGACAGCTAGTTTCTTTCAAAACTGGTCATGAAATATTTCACATCAAGCGATCTTGGTTTTTAATATTATAAATTACAACATTAGATCACACAACCAACACGTGTAAAATAAGAGAAATCAAAACTCGTATGGAAAGATTTATGCGTTCGTTATTCCCACGAGCTATTCGAGAGTGGAGCAGCCTAGAAATTATTTAAAGTCGTTCTATGCACCGTTTGCCAAATACCTAAGTACGAGATAGCCTTCAGAATACAACTGTAAAGTATGTTGTGTTGTACATACCTCGTAATTTTCTAGAGTCTTCGCTCTTTTCGAGACTCTTGGATATCGTGCTATTTTATCCATCGATTGTTAGTTGATAAATTTGGAAATTGATTTTCAGAAAAATATAAATGCTTTTGGTAAAATGTCATAGGGGTCACGTCAGACATTGCCCCCCCCCCCCTTCTACTTTTATCCTCGGCTGTCAGAGGGGCGTCGGCGCCAGCACCTACAGTGCTGACGTCAGTTCCTGTTTCTCTTTTGTTTCCGTTTCGGCATTTTTCCCAACTTCTTCTGTGCTTCTTCGACGTACCCTTAAGCAACAGTGGCGATATGCTACATGCCGTAGTATGCCCTTCTGCGGGCGAAATTATGAACTGCAAGAAGGACAGCGTCGCCTCGAACCGGAACAGACGTCAGCAGGTGGTGCAAAGTTCACTTGCGTCAACAGACTCGGCGAATCTGCTCACGCAGTACCGCGAAAGCGACTATGGTCTCTGGCCGGAAATAAAGTGGAGCCCACCTGTCTACGACGTTTGCGTAGACTCGTTCTGATAAACGAAAGCTGCCTACTTCAAAATTACGTTGACTGCAGGGAGCAAGCTGAACTGTAACAGTATTGCATAATTTCATAATCGAAGGAAAGTCGACCGTGACGCCACAATAAGCCATACCTCTCATTTATACTGTTGCTAACTACACCTTGTACAATATCATATACAGACATTACAAGTTACTATATTAGTGCTTATGAAACTTGCGACTACAACAATGATACATGCGACATAAATGCTGAAATCATAAGCAAGTTCCGGCCGGAGTGGCCGAGCGGTTCTAGGCGCTTCAGTCTGGAACCGCGCGACGCCTTCGATCGCAGGTTCGTATCCTGCCTCGGGCAAGGATGTGTGTGATGTTCTTAGGTTAGTTAGGTTTAAGTAGTCCTAAGTTCTAGGGGACTGATGACCTCAGAAGTTAAGTCCCATAGTGCTCAGAGCCATTTGAAGCATTTTGATTTAATCGTATGTTTTATTTATGGCATGCTACATTGAATGGAGGGGTCAATCTGTGGGATTCCTAATTTCAAAGACTAAATAATTAAATTGGCTGTCGAACTTCCCGCTAGTATACCGCGGAGAGATTTAGCACACCAGACTGATAGCCAGGTTAGCAATGAATTCATTATAATTGTAATCTATTTAAAATGAATAAATAAAGAATGGTAAAGAAAGTTCAAATGCTATATATGAACAGATGGCGGTATCGTTATCTTCAGTACTCTAGTATGCACTTAATGATAATAAGGGAGCCGCGCAGGGTAGCCGCCCGGTGTCAGGCGCCTTGTCACGGTTCGCGGTGCTCCCCCCGTCGGAGGTTCGAGTCCTCCCTCGGGCATGTGTATGTGTGTGTGTGTGTGTGTGTGTGTGTGTGTGTGTGTGTGTGTGTGTGTGTGTTGTCCTTAGCGTAAGTTAGTTTAAGCTGGATTAAGAAATGTGTAAGCTTAGGGACCCATGACATCAGCAGTTTTGTCCCATAAGATCTTACCACAAATTTCAAAAAGAAATAAAGGGGGACGGGTGTGGGGGAAGTTTCTGTTACTTATTGCTCTACTACATATCTATCAATAAACAGTAAATGAAATCGTACCAAGCGGAAGTATTAACAAAAACCTTTTAAACTTAAATACATTGTGAAATAGAAATGATAACTTCGTGATGAGAGACTTATACAAGGTACCGCATGAAAAACTGCCCCGAAGTAACTATACTGGTCATTGTTGGCCAGCATTTGTCATCTATTGTTTCAAAGCCGTTGCGACTACGCTTTGTATTGTCAGCATTTCTTTATTATCTGATGGTTAAAAAAATGGTTCAAATGGCTCTGAGCACTATGGGACTCAACGTCTGAGGTCCCCTAGAACTTAGAACTACTTAAACCTAACTAACCTAAGTACAATCACACACATCCATGCCCGAGGCAGGATTCGAACCTGCGACCGTAGCGGTCGCGGGGTTCCAGTCTGTAGCGCCTAGAACCGCTCGACCACTCTGGCCGGCTTATTATCTGATGATTACACGTTTATTTATTTGTTGTATCTGTCCGTGTCGGGCAACAATTTGCGCGTAATTGGAGAGCAGTCTGTGTTTTGACTGTGTTATTCTTGACAGGCAAACGCAGTTTTAGTTTGATCAGTTTCTTAGTAGTCCACATAATGAGGGAAACGTAGTGCCATGCGGCTACATTTCCGGTTACGTCGGATCCACAAATTCACACGCTCGTGTTGCCGTTAATTTCCCGTCTCACATTTTTTTCCCTCTTTTATCATACTCTTAAAATTACAGCGAATACTAAATACTTTGGTAACTTTGAGCTACACATATTACTGGTAACAGTTGGTATGTTGGCGTATTGTGAATGTACGTATATACAATGTTGTTTGCTTTGTTTGTAGCAGGTCTGAAGATAAAATTCTGTGATCTCGAAAGCCACAATGTGAATTAAAATGCCGTCAACAAAACAGGTGAACAGATTGTCCAATAACATTATATCAATACTGTTGTGTTGGCAGAAGAGCCAACACTGTGATACTAGAGGAGGCCGAAATGCACGCGTTTTAGCTCACGCAGGCTGGTTTGAGGAGGGAAGAACTATACTGACGTGTGGTCTGGAACATGACAGGGAATTAGAATTCAGAAAGCGGACGTAGCTTGTTTTATACTTAACTTTAAACCGTTAATGATGAACGTCGCTCTTGACGGTACATGATTCACAACGTAATTATAGTAACTGAATATGGCGCCTTGCTAGGTCGTAGCAAATGACGTAGCTGAAGGCTATCCTAAACTATTTTCTCGGCAAATGAGAGCGTATGTAGGTAGTGAACCATCGTCGGCTCCACATCTGGGGCGAGTGCTAGGGAGTGTCTCTAGACTAGACCTGCCGTGTGGCGGCGCTCGGTCTGCAATCACTGATAGTGGCGACACGCCGGTCCGACGTATACTAACGGACCGCGGCCGATTTAAAGGCTACCACCTAGCAAGTGTGGTGTCTGGCGGTGACATCACAAATACTATCTCAGTAATAAGAAAAACCAGCCGCGCGGAATTACCCGAGCGGTCTGAGGCACTGCAGTCATGGACTGTGCGGCTGGTCCCGGCGGAGGCTCGAGACCTCCCTCGGGCATGGGTGTGTGTGTTTGTCCTTACGATAATTTAGGTCAAGTAGTGTGTAAGCTTAGGGATGATGACCTTAGCAGTTAAGTCCCATAAGATTTCACACACATTCGAACATTTTTGAGTAAGTAAAACCACACAGTCCCCACACGAACGGCGGCGCTATGCCGGCACAGGAAATGTCACGTGTGAGATTCGTTGAAGATGACGGCTGTTCGTACCTAGCTCACGTCGGCACAATAGACGGCACGTGACGCAATCTTCGAGCAGCGCCTCCATCGGGCGTCTTGCAGTGAACCTACTTGCGTCACTCTGCACCTTGAGCATTGTTTTTTTCGGTTACATTGACCCAAACCAGACAGTACGTGCGTAACTGAAAGCCCTTAAATTAACTTTTAGCTCTCTCACATATTTGTCCGTTTCTTTCGATGTTAGCTTGGTCACCTTTTATATAATAGATTGTAACATTCCGACCGAGGTGGCAATGTCAATTTACTGTTCTCTTCCTCTTCTGTCACAATCCTATTGCACCCATAGCCAGTTTCGTCTGACTAGTTGGATACGTTCATATTAATTTCAGTAGTAGGGGAGAGTGTTGTACCACGGAACATTTTTCAGAATATCACCTCTAGCTAGCCCTGCAATAGGCGCTTAATATGTTTTCGTATTGCATTTTTAAATGATGGCATTCACTTTTCGTGTGCTGCCACGGAAGTGTAAGGTTTCTTCTAGATTGAAGGAAAAAAAAGTTTCAAGGTATATCGTGGAACAAACCGCTATTCAAATTTAAAAGCATTGCTATGGAGAAAATCTTGCCCATACTGTATTTAATAGTTAATCTGTTATATTATTATCCTACTATACGCCAATCAATAATCAGTGTGTGATATCAAGTTAAGGAGAAGTACCATCCAAAATCATTAAGTACTTACACTACTGGCCATTAAAATTGCTACACCACAAAGATGACGTGCTACAGACGCGAAATTTAACCGACAGGAAGAAGATGCTGTGATATGCAAATTAATAGCTTTTCAGAGCATTCACATAAGGTTCGCGCCGGTGGCGATACCTACAACGTGCTGACATGAGTAAAGTTTCCAACCGATTTCTCGTACACAAACAGCTTGTTGACCAGCGTTGCCTGGTGGAACGTTGTTGTGATGCCTCGTGTAAGGAGGAGAAATGCGTACCTGCACGTTTCCGACTTTGATAAAGGTCGGATTGTAGCCTATGGCGATTGCGGTTTATCGTATCGCGATATTGCTGCTCGCGTTGGTCGAGATCCAATGACTGTTAGCAGACTATGGAATCGGTGGGTTCAGGAGGGTAATAGGAAACTAAAGAACAAACCGCCTTCAGTCACAAGTTGCATTTATTTATTGCACTATGCATTTCGAGCCCTGGAGGCTCATCTTCAGGTGCTTTTTAGTGACTTTATTTCATGTGTTTTAGTTGTTTGCCTGTTGATATTACATTTTTGGTTACAACATGGTATATTGTAAATATAAGTTTGACAGCGTTAATAATATGAAAGTAACTTACAGTTAACATTGTATACTGTCTGCTTCCGTTGTCCAGTAGGTATACACAATACACATCTTTAATTTTACGGTACATACTGGTATATATAGATATTCACACACTTTTTTGCACATTGTGTTAGCAGTCGCGGACGAAACACTGGTAAACAATTGGTAATAGGAAACGCCGTGCTGGATCCCAACGGCCTCGTATCACTAGCAGTAGAGATGACAGGCATCTTATCCGCTTGGTTGTAACGGATCGTGTAGCCACGTCTCGATCCGTGAGTCAACAGATGGGGACGTTTGCAAGACAACAACCATCTGCACGAACAGTTCGACGACGTTTGCAGCAGAATGGACTATCAGCTCGGAGACCATAGCTGCGGTTACCCTTGACGCTGTGCCACAGACAGAAGCGCCTGCGATGGTGTACTCAACGACGAACCAGGATGCACGAATGGGAAAACGTCATTTTTTCTGATGAATCCAGGTTCTGTTTACAGGATCATGATGGTCGCTTGGCGACATCGTGGTGAACGCATATTGGAAACATGTATTCGCAACGCCATACTGGCGTAACACCCGGCGTGATGGTATGGGGTGCCATTGGTTACACGTCTCGGTCACCTCTTGTTCGCATTGACGGCACTTTGAACAGTGGACGTTACATTTCAGATGTGTTATGACCCGTGGCTTTACCCTTCATTCGACCCCTGCGAAACCCTACATTTCAGCAGGATAATGCACGACTGCATGTTGCAGGTCCTGTACGGGCCTTTCTGGATACAGAAATTGTTCGACTGCTGCCCTGATCAGCACATTCTCCAGATCTCTCACCAATTGAAAACGTCTGGTCAATGGTGGCCGAGCAACTGATTCGTCATAATACGCCAGTCACTACTTTTGATGAACTGTGGTATCGTGTTGAAGCTGCATGGGCAGCTGTACCTGTAGACGCCATCCAAGCTCTGTTTGGCTCAATGCCCAGGCGTATCAAGGCGGTTATTACGGCAAGAGGCGGTTGTTATGGGTACTGATTTCTCAGGATCTATGCACCCAGACTGCGTGAAAATGTAATCACATGTCAGTTCTAGTATAATATATATGTCCAATGAATACCCGTTTATCATCTGCATTTCTTCTTGGTGTAGCAATTTTATTGGGCAATAGTGTAAGTACGAGGAACATTCAATAAGTAATGCACCACAGTTTTTTTTCTCGTACAATTTCCTTTCAAGAAATGAGGAATTTGTTGTTTTACATCGTGTTGTATTACCGCTTCAGCCCCTACAGTTTGATGAAGTTCCAATAGGTGGCGGTGCTATATGTAGCTTTCAAAACATCGTCTGAACGGAGGTGCGTTCCAAGCAGAGAACTGAAATTGAGTTTCTTATGCTGAAAAGCAGAACATCGCAGATTTTCACTGTACTTGCAGAGTGTCTGCAGAGGCCTGGCAGTGAACAAAAGCATGCTGAGTCGTTGGGCGAGGCGTCTTTCATCGTCACAAAGAAGTCGTGCTAACCTGTCCGATCTTCTGCGTGCCGTCTGGCCGCATGCAGCTGTGACTCCTGCCATGCTGGAACTTGCAGACACTCTCATGTGAGGTGATCGAAGGATCGCAGGCAAACACCTTTTCTCACAGTTGGACAAACTGGTTACTCTGTTTGATATCCTCTCTGAATTGATTTTTGCTACCGTTAGGAAACTGGAGAAAAGATTTCAGTATGTGCGTCGCCACAAAAATGCAAGCAAACGTCTCCTTTTCCATGCCAACCAAAGGCCTCACAAAAGTCTGCACACCTGAGAGGAGCTCTCAAATCTTCATTGGACTGTTATTCCTCGTCCACCCTACAGCCGGGATCTCACAACTTCCGACTTACATCTGTTTGGTCCAATGAAGGATGAACTCGGTGGGAAGCAATATATGTATAGTGGGGAGGTTATAGATGCAAAAAGACTTTAGCTCTAATGTCGACCACTAGAGTGGGACCATGTGGAGATACAGGCCGTCCCAGTAAGGTGGCATAAGGTCGTGGCATTGAACGGAGATTATGTTGAAAAGTAAAGTTTTCTATCCAAAAGAGTGGGGAATGCATGGTGTTCTGGAATCCTGAGTAGAGCTAACTTGCTTTCGGAAAAAGGCGTAGCACTACTTATTGAATGCCCCTCATACTTTTTTAAATAGCGTCCATTGAAAACACAAGTTTCCATTTTCAAGACATTCAAAATTGCTAAGACATTAAAGAAACTCAGTTACTTTCCATTTATCACACATTCAGTTGTCGAACACCTTCTTCCTTTTCAAAGTCCAAACTGGTGCCCTTCTCACGAAGTAAGGCCTAAACACCACACGCTACACAGGATAAGGCAGGAGGCTGAGAAATTCGTAATTCAGAACAAAAAATCTTCATATTGACATATGCCCTATTGCCATTGGTTTTCAGTAGAACACAATATCACTTTTGCATAGCTTTCTTGAATAACTCGCAAACCTCACTCACCAGCGAAAAAGTGTCGCAGTGCAAAATTAAACTACATTATGTAAGTAGTGGGGCAATGGTCATTCTACCTCACATTGTGAGTTGTCTACATCAAGGGCAATCATACATTCAGGAACAGACTTGATAGATTTTATAAACCCCTCCCCTTCCCTTAACCTATTGTCATGCCAATTGACTTATTACCCCTGGTGGTTGATTTATGATCCCCTGGGCATAATCTGTCCATCTGAGAAACCTCCTTCCCCTCCACCTCCCCCTTCTGGGAAATCCTCAACCTTCCCCCTTTCCTCCTCACTGAAAAAAGCACACTGTCAATGTAAAATTAATTGACTCATTAATTAAACCAA
This sequence comes from Schistocerca gregaria, assembly GCF_023897955.1. NCBI lineage: Eukaryota > Metazoa > Arthropoda > Insecta > Orthoptera > Acrididae > Schistocerca > Schistocerca gregaria. The sequence continues at coordinate 221,090,714 of NC_064925.1, read as the reverse complement.
TAAATTTATTAACCCTTTCCCTCTGAGAAATCCCTTAGCACTCCCCACCCCATTCCACCCCTCCCCTCCCACATCTGTAAATTACCAGGACAATCGCTCAGTCTCTGCTGAGCCGTTGGTGTGGAAGGATGTATAGTTTATTTTTGGAAAATACAGATATTGCCTTGTTGGCAAATTTTCATGTGTGTGCTCGCCTTCACATGTTGCAATAGCCTGAGCTTGTGTACAGTGCCACCACTGGAGGACATCTGACCCTCAATCCTTCCTCCTCCTCTCCACACCTCCCAGAAAATATTGGAGAGAAAAAGAAATAGAGTGTGCTGAAATGATCTAATGACAAGAAATTAAAAAAATATCAATAATATATTGTTGCATATTCTTAATTTAATCAGTTGGGTAGAGTTAATGCTTGAGCCCTGCTAGCCCTGCTTCCCATGATGTCGTAACTGCAAGTATCAAGGACTGGGATTAAACGCTGTATATTAGCCACACCTGCGTGTGTATCTGCTGTCTGGGCACTGCCACAGAGGTCAAAAAACACCCAATGTCCTAGTTATAGATCACAACACTAAATAACACTGACCACAGACCACATGTCAGCCTCCTTTGATGTCATAGCCCAAACAAACCATAAATTGGTGGCATTCTGTTGATCAGGAAATTACAGACTCTGTCCCTCTGTCTCTCTCAAGACGCTACTTCCTTTTTGTGTGTGTGAACCAACGTATCCAAACATATAAATGGAGGTTTTCATCTCGCCTCAGAATACTCTGATCCTATTGGCTAATGGCGGCAACAAAGAGATAGCTGACATGATTGTGGTATCAGAATAGAGGGAAGTAGCCCATTACATTACCCAATAAAATTAATTGTTTAAGGATCTACAGGAGTCCAACAGATCGCTTCAAGCACTCACCACCACCTTCCGATGATACTTCTTCATAATTTAAGAATCAAACACAAATATTTTGCAAATCAAGTACTGTAATTTCTGCCATAAATAGATCGTAGTGCTAGCTATATTCAAGATTTTGCATGCACCGACATTTGATAATACAAGCACCGTCCTCCACCACACTGCGTCGTCGCATGGGTGACAGTCAGGAGAGACCCCGCATCATTGACCATGCCAGCAGCTGCATGCCAATCCCCTGGCGTCTTCAAGCCAGCCCTACCGAACGCTCAGAGGTGAGAGAGACTGTCACCAAGTAGTCAACTGAGCAATTTAATGGGGGGAATAATCGTGCAGTGAAAACAACTATCGTATTTAATATTCTCGTGCTCAGACGAACGACAACGACGAACCACGAAACATTGCAGGAAGGCAAAGATTATACTTTACCAAGGGACATAGCTTGAGTAAAGAAACGTTTAGTGGAAAATATACCAAAAACAATAAATACCAATGAATACTGAGGGCCGGCCGCGGTGGTCTCGCGGTTCTAGGCGCGCAGTCCGGAACCATGCGACTGCTATGGTCACAGGTTCGAATCCTGCCTCGTGATGGCTGGGTGTTGTGTGCTGTCCTTAGGTTAGTTAGGTTTAAGTAGTTCTAAGTTCTAGGGACTAATGACCACAGCAGTCGAGTCCCATAGTGCTCAGAGCCATTTTTGAATACTCAGGATGAGGATACAGGATCCTGAGAAGCTACACTATGTGATCAAAAGTATCCGGACACCTACAAAAACATACGTATTTCATATTAGGTGCATTGCGCTGCCACCTACTGCCAGGTAGTCCATATCAGTGACACGTACTGCACAGAAGCGTACAGGCCGACCTTGTCTGTTGACTTACAGAGGCCGCCGACATTTGAAGAGGGTCGTATTTTGTAATAGGCAGACATCTATCCAGACCATCACACAGGAATTCCAAACTGCATCAGGATTCACTACAAGTACTATGACAAGAAAACTTGGATCTCATGGTTGAGCGGCTGCTCATAAGCCACACATCATACCGGTAAATGCCAAACTACACCTGGCTTGGTTTAAGGAGCGTAAACATTGGACGATTGAACAGTGGTAAAACGTTGTGTGGAGAGACGAATCGCGGTACACAGTGTGGCGATCGGATGGCAGGGTGTGAGTATGGCGAATGTCCGGTGAACGTCATGTGCCAGCAAGTGTAGTGCCAACAGTAAAATTCGGAGTCGGTGGTGCTCTGGTGTGGTCGTGCTTTTCGTGGAGGGGCCTTGCATCCCTTGTTGTTTTGCATGGCACTGTCACAGCACAGGCCTACATGGATGTTTTAAGCACCTAATTGCTTCCCACTGTTGATGAAGAATTCGGGCATGACGAGTGCACCTTTCAACACGATCGAGCACCTTTTCATAATGCACTGCCTATGGCGGAGTGGTTACACGATAATAACATCCCTGTAATGGCCTGGCCTGAATCCTATAGAACACCTTTGGGATGTTCTGGAACGGCGACTTTGCCAGGCGTCGCCGACTGACGTCGATACCTCTCCTCAGTGCAGCACTCCGTGTCCGGATACTTCTGATCACACAGTGCATCAATAAATGCTGATCGTCTCTGTACGTGCTTCTGTGCCGTTTCTGACGTAAACACACAGAGGGTTTCTGAATATCTGATGATGTACATAGGAAAAAAATCTATTAAATATTAATTACCCAACAGAAAAAGACAGTTGTATGAGTAGGTGAATCACGACGAACAGTTTACAAATCATGGAAGAAATTGTAGAAGAGTCCAATCAATTCCTATCAAAATGAGACCTGTCTGTCTATTTTGGGGGAGATTTTCAGCCGGCCGCTGTGGCCAAGCGGTTCCAGCTGCTTCAGTCCGGAACCGCGCTGCTGCTACAGTCGCAGGTTCGAATCCCGTCTCGGGCATGGATGTGTGTGATGTTCTTAGGTTAGTTAGGATTAAGTAGTTCTAAGTCTAGGGGACTGATGACCTCAGATGTTACGTCCCATAGTGCTTAGAGCCATTTGAACCATATTTGGAGATTTTCACTCATTTTCAAGAAAATCTGTACAAACAGTTCTTGAGAAACAACACGCTGATTCAGTGTATGTTAGTATACTGTAGAATAGATAAAACATACTGCATATTCCATTAGATTTCAGCAGGGTAGTGAAAAAATCAAATTTGAGAAAGAAGTTGTGTAAGGAGATTCCCTTGTTACTAAAACTATCCTCACCAGTCCTAAAGGAAGCTTTGCTATTGTTAAACTGAAAAAAATAAAATAAAATATGTGCCCAGCACAGATCCCGGGGCTTACTACGACACAGAGCTTATTATCAGGAATCATCAGCTCTAATGTGGTTCAACTCGGTAAAAGACTACTGAAGAATTGCGCACAAGTGTGGAGAAAAGGCCTTCGAAGCATAACTCCTGATACGCCCTGCATGATGTCAACGGGGACATAGACACACAGACATCTCCGCGCAACCCATGAAGGTGGACATGCAGATCCACTGAATAAATTGTTTTTGTTTTTAAATACTCCAATATTATGTTTCGGTTCAGAGACATGGAGACTTCTCGTCGGACACCCTGTGCGTTGCAGTAGCTATCAGGTGCTCCGTGCTGTGATTTGTGCGTGAAGGACTTCTGCTGTTGGTGGCCTTACGACCCAAAGCGAATCTCGTTTGACGCACGTGGTTTGCTGGAATAGATGTCCTTGGCGCAAATGACGTGCGTTAGTGGGCAAACGTCAACTCTGACGTGCTGTGTCGACGTGAGACGTAAATTACACCTTGTATTGTTATCGTGAAATATGTCTTCTAGCCTCCGTAGGTTCTAATCATATTTCAAACGTTTCTGTTAACAGCACTTCTCAACCTCCCTAATTTTTTCCTCTCGCACGAATCTTATGACCACCACCTGCTAATTTCAGTTTCTCAGATTATGCTGTTCTCTTTCTTTCCCTTGAGCAGTCTTAATACGTTCACTATGATCCTTTTTTTTTCTCTCCACGGTCCATTTTGAACCTGCTTTCATTTTTCTTCCGCTTTTGGGACGTAACTTCTGCAGTAATTTTATTCTGATAGTAATATGTCTATCGTTCCATGTTCACTCATATGTTCTCTTTGTAAACCATACTTGATTTCCTGAAACTAATTTTTTGTTCACTGTTTTGACAACGTGCTACCATCCATTCTGTACAAATGGTCGAAGAACCGTGTCTCCTTCTTCCTTTTTCCTTTTATATTTTTGTATATTTTAACATCACCTCTCAGTTTTTTTTAGGAGATTTTCGTATTAATGCACCCAGAATTTTCCTTACACTGTTCTCGTGAATATTTCTAGCTTATCAATACGACTCAATACTGGGTCTACACTTGCATATAGACTTTCTGATTTCAGAACAGTTTTGTATTATGTTAAGGTCGTTGGATAACCTTATTTTGTTGTAAACGTCCTATCTCTGTGATAGTTTCTTTTCCATTCTGCGTATCATTTCCTCTATAATGGGTTTCTTAAAACAGTTTCCTTGAATCATTTCTTCCAAATTTGTAATTTTATCGCCTTTTCTGTGTAGCGAATCGATGCAACGAAAGTTTTGTTGAATTTTATTGTGTTCTTAACTTTTGTAGGGACACTTAAACGTTAAAAAATGCTATGCATCTCAAGCCAAAGTGAGATATCTACACATTCATATTCTTCGCACTTACGTTGAGTGTTCATTTATTGTGAATGAGTGTGAAACTAAGTGCATGTGTGTGTTCAACCTGTAAAATATATATTATCAGAACGAATTTCCTATGAGTACTACGAGACAGCGCAATGTAGGTACTCAAAACAGAAAACGTTTTGGTTTCATAAACTTTCCGTTACCTGTAAATAAATTTCCGTTATTTTCGCCAGGACCACGACCACAGCATCTAGCTGCACAGATTATGTTCCTTTAACAACTCCAGCTAATGATCAGCTCGTATCGGCCTGAAGACTAGTTAATGGCAAAGAAAATAATTCGTACAAATTTTTTTTTAAAAGTGACTGCTTGCATATTATAATCAAATAAATTACCAATCTTAAACGTTAATTTTAATGAGAACTACGACAGCTGTGTTAAGATAGATTCATTATGCCGCGACCGGTTTCGTTCAAGGAAAACAAGTGACGCTGCCAACATTCCTGTTACAAGTTCTCGTAGAACTGTGCCGATATCATGACTCACGATTCTTCACAACTCTGTAAGAATTTGATACAAGACTAGTGGCAGTTTCACCTGATTTTCTTTGAACAAACTGATCATGACATAATAAATCTATCTTCGCGCAGCTCTGGTGTTACTGCTCTGTATTAATTTGAATCGGCCGCGGAGCACAAGGTGATCAGGATTATTCTTAAATGTGTTTTCTTTGTTGCCAACGGCCTTGCCGCAGTGGTAACACCGGCTCCCCTCAGATCACCGAAGTTAAGCGCTGTCAGGCTGGGCTAGCACTTGGATGGGTGACCGTCCAGTCTACCGAGCGCTGTTGGCAAGTGGGGTGCACTCAGCCCTTGTGAGGCAAACTGAGGAACTACTTGACTGAGACGTAGCAGCTCGGGTCTCGGAAACTTACATGAGAGAGCGGTGTGTTGACCACATGCCAGTGACGCTTATGAGGCGAGGATGACACCGCGGTCAGTCAGTACTGTTGGGCCTTCATAACCTGTACGGGAGGAGTTTAGTTTAGTTTTAGTTTGCTTGGTTAGCTGCTCTAACAAATTGCCTTGCATTGTCGCGCTTGTTTGACTTTCAGAAAGAAAAACCAAATCGTCTGGGGAGTTTGGTGGCCAGCGGAAGTCTTTAAACTCAGAAAAGTGTTCTGGAGGCACTCTGTAACAACTGTGGACGTGTGGGTTTCGCATGCCTACGTGCGTCAATGCACAATGAACGTGAATGGATGCAGGTGATCAGACAGGATGCTTAAGCACGTGTCAGCTGTTAGTCGATTCTACACGCGTCAGGGGTCCCATATCACTCCAACTGCACACGCCTCCCGCCATTTCAGAGCATCACTGAGCTTGAACATTCCCATGCTGACATGCAGGGCCCATGGATTCATGAGATCATACGAGTAAACTTCCATCCGCTCGATACGATTTGAAACGAGACTCGTCCGACCAGGCAACATGTTTCCAGTCATCAGCAGTCTAATGTTGGTGTTGACGGGTCCAGGCGAGGCGTAAAGCTTTGTGTTGTGCAGTCATCAAGGATACAAGAGCAGCAGTTTCCGGAAGGGTTGCACTTCTGTGACGTTGAATGATTCTCTTCAGTTGTCGTTGGTCCCGTTCTTGCAGAATCTTATTCCGGTCGCAGCGATGTCGGAGATTTGATATTTTACCGTATTCCTGATGTTCACGGTACACTCGTGAAATGGTCATACGGGAAAATCCCCACTTCATCGCTACCCCAGAGAAGCCGTGTCCCGTCGCTCGTGGGCCGACTGTGACCCCGTTCAAATTCACTTAAATCTTGATAACCTGCCACTGTAGCAGAAGTAACCGATCTAACAATTGCGCCAGACACTTGTCTCATATAGGCGTTGCCGACAGCAGCGCCGTATTCTGGCTGTTTACAAGTATTTATCTCTGTTTTTGAATACGCTTGCCTACACCAGTTTTTTGGGCGCTTCAGTGTATAATCCACCTGAGCTACCTATTTTATACAGGATATTTCAAAAATAATTTTACAAACTTTGGGGGCAGGCTCCTTACACCAAAACAAGAAAAAATTGTGTTCTTAAAATGGACTCTAAAATCTATACTTTAACAAAAATGGTTCAAATGGCTCTGAGCACTATGGGACTTAACATCTGAGGTCATCAGTCCCCTAGAACTTAGAACTACTTAAACGTAACTAACCTAAGGACATCACACACATCCATGTCCGAGGCCGGATTCGAAACTGCGACCGTAGCTGCGCGGTTACAGACTGAAGCGTCTGGAACCGCTCGGCCACTGCAGCCGGCTATACCTTAACAGATATGGCCACTTGTTCGTTAAAGTATGCATTTTAGAGTCCATGTTTTCTAGATTTTTCTCTTGTTTTTTTGTCCAAGAAACCTGTCCTCAAAATATGTAAAAATATTTTTGAAACACCTTGTCTATTTTATATTTATTGCTACTGCAGCTTAAGTCTAGATCAGGGCCAGGCGGCAGTCACATCATTGCTTATCTTCTGCTCATTAGGCTGGCAACTCGCCAGTTTCGCTTAGCTAGTGGGATAATACTTTCACATAAGTAATGAGAGGCGAGAAAAGAGGCACTGTATTTCTACTTCCGAAATTGAAACCATTGTCTTATTTGCTGTTTTTCTGTGCATTGCGAGATTCGAGAGAAATATTTTGTATTATGGCAGCGAATTCTGATTTAAGTGATTTAGTACTGCACAGTGAAGTCGTTCATTGATGCCTGTCTCATTGATTAATTGCAGAGGCAAAAATATTTCAAACGTGACACTGAAATGGCTCCTAAAGAGTCGAAGATTTGTATGGATGGAATCATCACGGAACTGCAAAAAAAGTCGCCATGTTTCAAAGTAAGTTTTTGAAAACAGCTACAAGTCGCGCGTTGTATTTTTTATAGACATGTTTCTAATGAACAATAGTATCATCATAATATACGCCGTAAATATGCGAATTGAGATAATATGGAAAACTTACACGGACGTTATGTAAAGTACGTATTCTACTTTCAGTATGGTGACTGACAACATTAATGATTGCGTATAAAGTTGAGTGGTAGCTCCAAAGGTTAAACTGGACCTACTGTAGTATTTAAACTTACATTGAAAGCACAGTAGTAAATGATGACAGTAACAGCGCCAAAGATGAAATCGACTACACAACAGTACTTGTAACGTCCATGATATAATGTATCCACAGATAATTTACGATTACAAACAACGAATTTACATTTTAATTAGGGCTACTGTTCGAAGAGCTTGTCACAGTTGAGGAACTATCGGGTTCTGTTCGATCTTTTGATCGGTCTGCCATCTAGTGACTTTTATTACAGCTATCACGACTATCTTAGCGTTTGTAATGCACTTTGGATTTTATCAATAAAATTACTGTGAAACATAGACTGAAATATCTTGTAGCGTGCAGCTCATGCGTAACGACGGCAACTAATAAATAAATGATACACTAAAATCAAGATTCTGTCCAATTTTCTAGCTTTTGCTCCTCTTAGTGAGGCCTGCTGGTACTACTCCAAGATAGGTCTTGCTACTGTAGTTCATTCTCGCGACAAAAAATTAGTCACTTTATTACGATACATTTCGTTCGTTCGACATTTAGTTTTTGATTAATTGTCTTGATTGCTGCATTTGAATGTTGCCATCTTGTGTTCAGACTGATTAAAATCTGGTAATGTTTCTGTCTGCCATTCTAATAAAAGAACAGGTATCGAATTGCTTATTCGCAACCTATCATTACCGTCTCCGACAAACAAATAAAATATTAATAGTCAAGTCATATAATAATATCTGCTGGACGACAATGATTTCGTCTTTGTTACCTTTACTTAAAAATCTGCAAAATTTCTCGTATATCCTTACATACCGACACTGTATGAGAACTCATTGTTCAAACACTATAGGAGTTTGTGCAGTGGTAGGATTTAATGCTATTTCCTTCCAGTATTTCAAGAAACTGTCAAATTTTAGCAGAGCCATAGCTTATAAGGTAAAAAGACGAGGGCTAGTAGAAATACTTGGGTAACAGAAGAAATATTGAATTTAATTGATGAAAGGAGAAAATATAAAAATGCAGTAAATGAAGCAGGCAACAAGGAATACAGACGTCTCAAAAATGAGATAGACAGGAAGTGCAAAATGGCTAAGCAGGGATACCTAGAGGACAAATGTAAGGATGTAGAGGCTTATCTCACTAGGGGTAAGATAGATACTGCCTACAGGAACATTAAAGAGACCTTTGGAGATAAGAGAACCACTTGTATGAACATCAAGAGTTCAGATGGAAACCCAGTTCTAAGCAAAGAAGGGAAAGCAGCAAGGTGGAAGGAGTATATAGAGGGTCTATACAAGAGCGATGTACTTGAGGACAATATTATGGAAATAGAAGAGGATGTAGCTGAAGATGAAATGGGAGATATGATACTGCGTGAAGAGTTTGACAGAGCACTGAAAGACCTGAGTCGAAACAAGGCACACGGATTAGACAACATTCCATTGGAGCTAGTGACGGCCTCGGAAGAGCCAGTAGAAATGTTGGAACACGTGAGGCAATACTGACCCTACGACTTACCTTAGAAGCTAGATTAAGGAAGGGCAAACCTACGTTTCTAGCATTTGTAGACTTAGAGAAAGCTTTTGACAATGTTGACAGGGAGCGAAAGGCTATTTACAATTTGTACAGAAACCAGATGGCAGTTATAAGAGTCGAGGGACATGAAAGGGAAGCAGTGGTTGGGAAGGGGGTGAGACAGGGTTGTAGCCTCTCCCCGATGTTTTTTAATCTGTATATTGAGCAAGCAGTAAAGGAAACAAAAAAAAAAAAATTCGGAGTAGGTATTAAAATCCATGGAGAAGAAATGAAAACTTTGAGGTTCGCCAATGACATTGTAATTTTGTCAGAGACAGCAAAGGATTTGGAAGAGCAGTTGAACGGAATGGATAGTGTCTTGAAAGGAGGATATAAGATGAACATCAACAAAAGCAAAACTAGGGTAATGGAATGTAGTCGAATTAAGTAGGGTGACGCTGGGGGAATTAGATTAGGAAATGAGACACTTAAAGTAGTAAAGGAGTTTTGCTATTTGGGGAGCAAAATAACTGATGATGGTCGAAGTAGGGAGGATATAAAATGTAGACTGGCAAAAGCAAGGAAAGCGTTTCTCAAGAAGAGAAATTTGTTAACATCGAGTATAGATTTAAGTGTCAGGAAGTCATTTCTGAAAGTATTTGTATGGAGTGTAGCCATGTATGGAAGTGAAACATGGACGATAAATAGTTTGGACAAGAAGAGAATAGAAGCTTTCGAAATGTTGTGCTACAGAAGAATGTTGAAGATTAGATGGGTAGATCACATAACTAATGAGGAGGTAGTGAATAGGGTTGGGGCACAACTTGACCAGAAGAAGGGATCGGTTGTTAGGACATGTTCTGAGCCATCAAGGGATCACCAATTTAGTATTGGAGGGCAGCGTGGAGGGTAAAAATCGTAGAGGGAGACCAAGAGATGACTACACTACGCAGATTCAGAAGGATGTAGGTTGCAGTAGGTACTGGGAGATGAAGAAGCTTGCACAGGATAGAGTAGCATGGAGAGCTGCATCAAACCAGTCTCAGGACTGAAGACCACAACAACAGCTTATTTTTATGACCAGCTTGTAGTTTCCTGCGTAGCCCTTGCACTCGATACTGTCTCGATCGTTGCAACGTTCCGGGAAATTTCGAGCCCGTTCGAACCGCCAACACGTTAGCTCAGCGTGTTCGGTCAGAGGGTTAGGTAGCCTCTGTAATAAAAAAAAAACCTGAACGAGAGTCATCGGACGGTCGCCACGAACAAAGTCGACGAACAATAGAACAAAATGAACTTAAAAAAAAATGCGATTATCGTTTGTCCAGTCGCAACTTTAATCGCCTCTTTTATGGTCATGTGTATAGAAATTTCATATCTGTACATATCCGCTTATCTTTCTGAAAATATGTCTACTTCTGTAAATATTAAAATATCTTTGAAATTTTTTTACATAAGTACATTTTTAAAAACGTCTATAAAATAATGTATTCAAAACTACCGTCTCTAAAAATATTTCTATTAGGACAATACGGTAGGTATTATATTTTGGTTGCTCATTTACACTACTTCTTCAAATAGCTGGCAGAACACATGCAAATTTAATTCATTTTGTTCGTTTAAGAAATTTTGTGGGTTTTTCTTCTTCTCTACGAAAATTTCCAATTCTTCCCAAACATTTAACAGAGGACTTTTATCTGTGGTGTGGATAATTTTCATATTATCTTGTATCTCACCTAATGTTTGTTTAGCTGTTCTCAAATGTTCACCTAGTGCTGTACGATTTGAATTTAAATTGCAATATATCTTATAACGAGTTTTAAACGCTCTTCCAGTTTAGTCAATGTACGTGCTCTGATAATTTTGGCAATTCGTTTTATATACTCTGCAATTACCGTATTGGATGATTTACATTATTCCCAATAATTGTACCTGAATACGTAGTCTTCCTGTAGACATTATAAATATGTCTGCCATTTGATCTACTAATTGACAAATCGAGAAAATTGATGCTACTGTCTGTTTCATGTTCAACTGCGTACTTTTGGGTGCACCTGGTTGAATTTTGCCCGTTACTTCTCTTAAATCTGGCATGGTTCCTTTAAATAGAGCTGTACTATTGTCAACTTACCGGTGATAATACAATATTTTCTGATTTATATCGGGGAATTTATCAAAAATTCTAATTTACAAGTCATCAGGAAAAATTTCTGATAAGATTCAGGGTAAACTATTGCCGATAAACTATTGCCGTATTTTAAGGATTAAAAGACGCACTCTTTTCTTCGAAAAATTACCCCTAGAATGCAGGTGGGTGTTATGCTTGAAATTAATGTAAAAATGTCCAGTATATGATTTAAAATTTGCGCCAATCTTAAAAATGGCCACATATTCGATGCCGCGGGAAACCTAACTCTACCTGGCAATACTGGATTCAGCTGGCAGCAGCACTGCACCAATGCGACGAACATGAGTTGCGGGGATTCACAAGCTTGTTAACACGGTCTCTCTCCTGTCCCGCCATTACAAAGCCACACTCTCTAGCCTATGATGAGTCATTGCACTTTACGGTGCCAGTGAAGTTGAACTGAAAGTGACTTGTGCTATGGGTAACAGGACAATATTTTTGTTAGTAGCTAGTTTCGTAATGGAAAACAATAAAATGTATTCATATGATGCGGGCTATAAATTGGAAGTAATAGCATATGCAGAACAACATGGAAACACAGCAGCCGAGCGGCGTTTCGGCCCTCCGTCAACAGAAAAAAAACCCATCGCGATTGGTGGGCTAGTAAAGGACAACTGAAAAAAATGAGGGAAACTAAATGCGCAAATAGAGGACTGTTCATAATTGTCAAAACTGGAAATGACGTATTGAAATGGATTCAAGGTCACCGCCAATATGCATTGTAATTCATAAAAAATGGTTAAAATACACGCGCGTAAGCTAGCGCTGTGGCGGAACTTAACACACCTTAAGGGTGGATTTGGTTGGTATTACAGGTTTGTTAAGCGTCATGGACCAAAACCAAAATATCTGAGAAAATGGCACAAGAGTATGAACGGAAAGTATTATTTTTCCACCGCTTTATTATTCAACATCGAAAGAAACCAGTGTCGAACTAAGCCAAATAGTGAATATGGACGAAACTCCTAAACATTTGATGTGCCGAATGAGAGAACTGTTGCCATGAAAGGTGCTAAAACTATGGCTGTAAAAACAAGTGAACATGAAAAAATACGCTACACTGTTGACCTTTCACGTTGTGCTGACGGTACGAAACTTAGTCCAATGATCATTTTCAAGCGCAAAACAATGCCAAAATGTTCTGAAATACAGCGAGGTGTTTCTCATGTACATAACAAGGGTTGGATGGACGAGGCTGATATGAAATTATGAATTAACAGAGCGTTGGAGAAAAGAAAAGGTGCTTTATTGAAGAAGAGTTCTCTTCTTGTGCTAGATCAGTTTAGCAGTCATTTGAAAAATTGTGTGGAAGAGATGTTGATACAGGGACGACTTACTTCCCAATTGCAGTCTCTTGATGTCTCCATTCAAGTACATATGAGAGAGGAATGGAAAAAATGAATGATGGAATAAACCAAACGTGAGTTCACGCCGAAGGGATCTTTGAAACAACAAACAAACAATTGTGTCAGTGGATAAAACAGTCTTGCACTAGAGTGAGAGCAGACATTATTGTTAAATCTTTCAAGAAGAGTGGCATAAGTAACTTTAGGCTGTCAGTGAGGACCATCTTATAAATGATGAGGTAAACGATGACGACGAGGAAGAAGAAGAAGAAGAAGAAGAAGAAGAAGGAAGTTCAGATGACGGTTTTCAGGGATTTTAGAAGTCAGTTGGATTTTATAAACAATTTTTTTTGAAATCTTGCGATAAAAATAGTAAAAACGTTATTTTTAAAAAAAATTGCTTAAAAATTAAGGTTCATCTTATAGTCCCTAAGTGCGGCACCTGTCGCTAGTCCGTCTCCCATGCGGTAAATTTTTCCATTAAAGGTAAAGTACCTGAATTCAAGGCTAAATTGCAAGAAATCGAACAGCTCTACAATCTCCCCTACAGCCACAGTTTACGTTGTAGTAAATTAGAAGGTATACAACTTTGCTTTCACAGTTTGCCGATAGGTGGCGACAACGGTAAGTAGCGGTCGAAAGAAACAGATCGAAGACGTCAGGCAGTTAGCTTGGACCTCGGTCAACATAACATCATTCAAACATTAGTCGATTTGTGTCTGCATCATAAAGTTGTTCTTGATTGAAAATGACAGTTTACGAGCATAATTCTCGTCATTTGCGGGAGATGTTAACATTTTGTTTCAATATGATGAAAACGGCGGCTGAGTCTCATTGAATGCTCTCAAGTACGTATGGTAAGGACGCTATTAATGAAAGAACGCGTCGTGAGTGAATGGTTTCAACGTTTCAAGAACAGTGATTTTAACGTCGTAGACCGGCATAGTGAGCCGGGCAGGTTGACCGAGCGGTTCTAGACGCTACAGTCCCATAATGTCAGAGCCATTTGAACCGGCATAGTGGTGGAAGAGAGAATTTTTTCGAAGATGCAGAACTGGGGACATTGCTGAGTGAAGACTCGCGTCAAACTCAAGAAGAATTGTCACGATTAGTGGGAATGACACAGCAAGCCATTTCAAAACGTCTCAAGGCTATGAGCATGATTCAGAAAGAAGGAAGTTGGGTCCCATTGAAACGTCCCCTTAGAAAAATTTTACACGACTGTGCTTAAACTGACACACAATATCTTTAGCGCAACGCAATCTGACTTCCAAAAATCCCTACGAAAGAATGGCCCTGACTAGCATTAATCTATACCTTTCACAAATCACTTACCTCAGAAAAAATCTTCGTTACTCGAACTACTGCAATACAGCGAGCGCCACTACTGCCAGCTCACTAGTCATAATATATATAGCAGTTCATGACACCAATTCTTACAAATTTCAAAACTCCGCCATCTCTCTCCCCACGTCCACCACTGCTGGCGGCTCACCTCCAACTGCGCAACGCTACCCGCTGTTAGCATCCAGCTGCCGCTGCCCAACACTACAGTGGCAGACAACAATGCAAACCAGCCACAGACTGCACACGGCACAGCCAGTGATTTTTCATACAGAGCGCTACGTGGTGTTGGCGTTACCAATAAAAATACTTAAACAGCCTACTTACATAGCCCCCATGCTCCCCACAAAAAAATTTACAAATTGTTTTGGGCAGTGGCCAATACAGATTTGAAAAGTTTTTTCATAATTACAATAACAAAGAAATAAAATGCACACACTTATTGATACAATGTTGGTCAAAAGCTAAAATTTTCTCACAGTCCATAAAGACAGTCCTGATCGTTCATCACAGTAAAATTGCAGTGTTTTTCTCAAATTCTGAGCAATAAAAGAAATTGCACACACTAGTAGTGGATTTCCATGCAGTCTTGAAGAAGTAGTGTTGTCCTTCCAACGGAAAGACAGTGCTGACTCTTGACATGCAGACAGGTAATGGGCCAAAACAGAGCAAACCCACAGCAGAGTCAGTCGAAGTTTTGAAGAATATTGGTAGGTAGGTCATCACAGAGTAGACCCCTTGTAGTCCTGGTAGAGATTACGGTATTGGTGGGCCACCAGAGATGCAGACCAGACCCACTGTAGGCCTTGTAGAAATAATGGTATTGGTGGGTCATCAAAGGTGTAGACCCACTGTAGTCCTTGTAGAGATGGCCAGCAGCCATCTGTTTGACTGTGCAGGCGCACAATCACCATTGAAGAGTCTTGCGGATAATATAGCAAGTCCATAACCACCACTTGTGCACTCACAAAAATTGTTTTTGAAATGTCCTTAGAACCAGCAATGCTGTTATCCAGTCCCTTACTGAATTATTAACACACATGAAAACACTATCAGTCCCTACTTCTCACATATTGTCCATATACTATGACCAACAGAAACGTGTGCAGTGAAATGTAATTTACAAGTTACTTAATTTGATGAACTGGTGTCAATTACAATTTTATAACATAAGAATACAATAACAAAGGTACAAAATATATCATTAAAGAACATAACAATACAGATAACATTTGTAGTAGTACAGGCTTTACAAAAGAATAGAAATAGCAAATACATCAGTGTTACAAAAATTACGACATAAGTACATACGTAAAAGATCAGAATAACTTTTGAAACATCAACTTCACACATGAGCATTAAAACAAAACACAGTAAATAATGTCTGAACATATTTACAAAGAAAATAACATAGTATTTGAAAAATTCTACAACATAAATCTTATTAGCTAAACACATAAAGACAGGAAAAAGACAAATACACAAGGGTACATAAACACATAGAGGGATAACACGAAAGGAAAGGACAGGGTTTGTTTTACTGCAGTATTTTGCATAGAGATCTCCCTTAGTTCATCATTATTCCCAAAAAGTCCTATCTAAACCTGCTTTCTGTATTCTGTTCACATCCTCTTTCAAAAATAGTTTTTCTCCACTGTACACAACTTTTTTGGCCAAACCATTTTCTTATAGCTTCTCAATGCTTTTCTTCCAATTCATCATAGTTAGTTTCTTATATAGTCTACCCCCTCTTAAGCTAACTTAAATCTACTGAGCTCAGATGCTTAACTAAGGGACGAGGCAATGCAGCAGCACAAAACAATTAATACAAACAGCAATGACAAAAAAATGCAAGTAAGCAAAGCAAGCAGCAATAAGTGTAATAACTTATACCTAAACATGACAAACCCACAAGCAGAAAAAAATAGTACACTAAAGACAACAACGCAGATAAGGGAAATGTATATTCACATCTTAATGTGTATGTAATTAAAATGGTGCACCACTACTTATTCAATGAAATAAATTACCAAGTACTTGAAAAGAAAATTATGTATGCAGTTCCTGTGAAAGGCAATGTCTTTTTGTGCTCCCTCATTTTTTTGGAAGTATATCACGAAGTTATTCTTTACTGGGTCTGTAGGCATAAAATATTTATATTAGTACATCTATAAAATTTTACTTAACCAATGATGCAGGGCAGCTAGAAACTAGATATTAAACAAAATAGGCGAAGCAAGGCGTGAAACAGTACGATTCTTGGTTTCCAACATCCTTTTTCACAAACCAGAGTCCCTAACCACTACTCATTATTCCTTACCTTATTACACATATACATATTCGTCGACACTTCTTCAATATTTCATCATAACAGATACGTAGTATAATCAAATAACTCATATAGCATCAGCTTATTGATCACAAACATACCGCAACAGCATAATACACATAGTCATCGTAATAACAACATCATAACACCTTAGTCAAATTCTCAAAATCGTCGTAGCTTCCTCCAATAATTTCAAAACCTAAAGAAATTCTCTGCTCATGTCAAAAGTGTCATCTACCTCAAACGTACTTTAAAAATCGTGATCCCATACCAAATACGTCATTCAAAGTTCTCATAGTATCACAATGGTTCCGAAAAATATGAAGGGTTCACACAGTACAGACAAAATACAATTTCATAAGTGTGAAGTTATCCACCTGCGTAATTGCTTAAACATGTGTCACTGACGTAGTAAAAAGATGTTTGTTTCTCTGTCAAATAATCAGATAGCTGTGTAATTCTGTGTTAGAGAAATATGGTACCAATGTGTAAAATTGTATAAGCAAATACCATATTAGCTAGGGCTCCTTGTGCTTGCCAAACACATGGTACACAAAGTAAGCGTGTACCCCCATGAGGATTAATGTAATTATATCCTCAGGTGTTACAGATTACAGCAATGGAATGAAATGTATCACGGAAAACTTTCTTTGTAATTCAAATATGTTGAAAAATAAATAGTTTAATGCGTGTCCTGTAGCGCTAAATGTGCGTCTTGCTGTAAGACAATCTCTGTGGAAGTGTTGTAGTTATTGTCCTCCGAAAGCTAAGTTCTGCAGAAGTCAATGTACTTACCTCATGATAAACAAAAGTGAAATGCTTTGCGTATAGATATCATAGTTACTACGCTTATTGCCGTGATGAAGTAAGTACTGTGCTGTAACGTATTGTTGTGCTACAGAAAAGGCTGTCTCATTGTAGCTATACCACAAAAGTTACTAGTAAAACATGTTTTACTTTCCAGAATTATTCAGAAAAACTGCAGATATAAAACAGATACACCGCAAAAGCAACATTGTAAATTGTCACTCAGTAGTAGCGTCGTGATATAATCGTGTAGCTGTCACATATACTAACCACTGTGTCATATGGTATCTCACAGAAAGTACTTTAAATCCAGAATGTATTTGCAAGTAAACCAAAATGTTGCATTAAAATCTCATTAGTAGTACTGGTAAATGTTCAAAGTATGTCAGCCTTATGGTCGTTACATAATCGTGCCACTAACAAGCAAGAATGTACACACACACAATGACACTGTGTCATCTGTTCACTGTAACAATGCATTCGTAATTTCTGTTTAGATAAGTTCTCTTAGTTCTTGACTGGATATTTAACTTCAAACATGGTTGCATGTTAACAGATTCTAAGTCTGACAAATTGTACTAGTAGCGTGAAGTGAAAAATTTTATGGCAAAGACAAAGTTAAAAAGCTGATTATATTTCAATAAACGGTTTTACATGTGAAATGTGGTGTAAACCTTTACTCTTCCTAGTACGCAGACTGTCAACTGAAAAGCAATTATCATGTGATTACGTCGGTAAGGAACACTGGAATTCTGCTCAAGGTTAACTTACGTTATTTTTCTCTGAGCCAGCCTGCGCACGCGGCTGCCTGCGGTGCGAGTCATTGTCTGTTTCTTTGTTGGCGCGCGCCGTTATTGGGATTAGGAGACCTAACTTCTACAAATTCACCTTGCCGTGAGGGCCCTGCTCAATTGAATCCCGCCAGTTCTGATGCAATTCAGGTCTGTCGTTACGATCATGTCGTCTGTCGTCATGTCGGTAATTTCTGTAATTAATTTCTTGTCGGTCACGTGGTGGAGAATTTCTCCCTGAATCGTAACTGCGCGCTGGACCGTTGCGTCTGAAGTTATTCCGTCTCCCTTGATAATAATTATTTTGGTTCCCGTATTGTCTGTTTCTCTGATTGTCTCTGTGATATTCATTACTACGGAAATGCGATCTTTCACTGTAACTATTACTCTGCCAACGGTTGTCATACGGGTGGTGTCTGTTTTGGTCACGATTTGTATTGTGAGAATAGCCTTGTCGTGTCCAGTTATTATTTCTTTCATCGCGGAATTGCGACGGATGTGACCTGTAATTGTTGTGTTCCTGTTTTCGCGTTCCGCGATTGTCAGTGTCAATTTCTAATTCTTGTAAGAGTCCCTGAAAAGCTTCAAAGTCGTCTTTGCAACGGCCTGCCAAAATAATATGCCGTAAATGTTCAGGCAATTTGATTAAGCAAATGCGGATGAGTTCTGACGGGCTGTATGGGGTTGACAGGTACTGATTCTTGTGCAACATGTCTTCAAAATATTTAACAAGACTGGAAAATTCAGATTGTTCGAAATGTTTCATCATCATGATGCCATGTTTTACTCGGTCTTTTGTGGCTTGGGACCAATATGCTGAGAGGAAGGCATGGTAAAATTCTCCTTCACTATGACAATCGTGAATGACCGATCGCATTCTTACAGCTGGTTCATTCTCTAAGTAGCCACACATAAATTCTAATCTGTGCTCTAATGACCAGTTGGGAGGAAAACAATGAGAGAATTGATGGAGCCACGCTTGTGGATGAATGTCGTTGCCAGAATTCTTAAATGTTTTGAATTTACGTGTAGTAATGAACAGCTTATAGTCAATATCATCGTGTCGGCGGGTAGCATATCGTTCATTGTTACGTCGTGTCGGCAGTTCCATCTCAAAATTCGGTGCACCTTGCCAATTTCTTTCACAATTTCCGAAATGCCCTGTGTTATTATTTTGTGGCTTTTCCGTATTTATAAGTCCCTCTTCCCGTGTTGGAGCGCGACTGTCCTTTGAAATACGTGATTCTTGTATTACCCGTGTCAGCTGATCTTGCACTTCCCGGATTTCTCTTTGGTGTTGTGTATTAATTTGATTCTGATTTTGTTTGAATTTCTTAATTTGTTCTCACTCTTCTGTATCATTCAGCTCATCATCTACCTTTGTAGATAAGTTAGTGAACTGATCTGAAAGTTCGGCTACTTTCTCCGATAGTGAACACATTTCCTCAGTTTGTTTTTCTGAACCAAGTTTCAGAGTGTCCATTTGAGTTGAAATCGAATCTGCTGTGACCTTTAAGTTTTCCTGAGTTCTTGCAAGTTGCGTAAGCGAATCGGTGGATGCAACTGAGTCCATTTTAGCTTGCAAGGTGTCGTGATTTTCACGAACAACAGTTTGCAATTCTTTTATGGCTGCTTCGTGATTCTGTAATGCATTTTCATGCCGCGAAAACATAGGTTGAAAATGCTCACAAATTTGTGTTTTTACGTCATTACAGATTTTTTGGCATTTCGATTCAATGTTATGTAACTCAGTAGTTAAATCTTCACGTGTTTGTTCAAGTGTGGTGTCTAACTTCCGAAGATTTTGTTCCATTGTGTCTAACTTTTGAAGATTCTGTCCCATTTGTTTCTGATTTTGTTCAAGCGTTGTGTCTAACTTTTGAAGATTTTGTTCCATTGTATCTAACTTTTGAAGCTTTTGTCCCATTTGTTGCATTAATTGTAATAACAATGCACTGGTGTCTGAAACATGTTCCTTATTGCTATTCGGCAATGCATTTGAACCGGCAATATTCGCAGTTTGAAAAACAGAAAGTGTGTCTTGACTTATTTGAGAAAACGGTGAGGACGCTAAATCTGAATCTACAGTATTTGCAAGATTGTGTCCTGTCATTTCGGAATCCTGAGGCGAGCTGTTGCCGACTGATCGATCGATAACGCTTCCCTGTTCACTAATTGTTTCACTGCCTACACCATTATTTGCAACCCGCTCCATTTCCTTATGCGCTATTACCAAATTACTACTTTGAATGTTAGTGAATTCATTAGATGGTGACGCTAACACACTGCTTTCGTCTTCACTGTCATTTCTCAGTTTACTTTGGAGCCTAGTGTTACAATTTTCACACGCCATTATTGTCACACGACAACACAGAAAAACACAATTTGAAGAACAAAAATAAGAGATCACATTAACATAGCACTGAAAATAATATCTAGTTAATTGCAAGCGCAGCTGCGAAATACTTCATGCAAAACTACATGCATGCCACAACTATTTTACTGTACAACAATGAAAGACTGCAACTACAAAAGAAATTCTCTCTATGATTACGCGCTAGCAATAAACAAAAGCTACACTAATTACACAAACTACAAGGAAAAAAACAGAAGTTTCCAGTGAGGTATCCTGGCAGG
The DNA here is from genome assembly GCF_023897955.1 of Schistocerca gregaria. NCBI lineage: Eukaryota > Metazoa > Arthropoda > Insecta > Orthoptera > Acrididae > Schistocerca > Schistocerca gregaria. The sequence goes on along the minus strand of NC_064925.1, from coordinate 221,070,046 downwards.
GTCACCATATGAAACGTCCCCTTAGAAAAATTTTACACGACTGTGCTTAAACTGACACACAATATCTTTAGCGCAACGCAATCTGACTTCCAAAAATCCCTACGAAAGAATGGCCCTGACTAGCATTAATCTATACCTTTCACAAATCACTTACCTCAGAAAAAATCTTCGTTACTCGAACTACTGCAATACAGCGAGCGCCACTACTGCCAGCTCACTAGTCATAATATATATAGCAGTTCATGACACCAATTCTTACAAATTTCAAAACTCCGCCATCTCTCTCCCCACGTCCACCACTGCTGGCGGCTCACCTCCAACTGCGCAACGCTACCCGCTGTTAGCATCCAGCTGCCGCTGCCCAACACTACAATGGCAGACAACAATGCAAACCAGCCACAGACTGCACACGGCACAGCCAGTGATTTTTCATACAGAGCGCTACGTGGTGTTGGCGTTACCAATAAAAATACTTAAACAGCCTACTTACACCGTGTGAGCTGAAACCATGAGACGTTGACCGGCGTTTGTGTGTTTGTGAACAGTTGCTTCAGAGGCAAAAACGGAAGGGATTTCTGCATCGCATTGTGACCAGGGACGAAAAATGGGTTCATTACGATAACCCTAAAAGCAGAATATAATGGGGATATCCCGCCCACATTGACGGCCAAACCAAATATTCACGACTCCAACCAAGATCGTGCTCTGCTCTGCTTTGGTGGCTCCAGCGTCGTGTACTGTGGAGTGTTAAAACCAAGTGAAACAATCACAGGTCCTCCTTATCGAATGCAGTTAATGCGTTTGAGCAGATCATTAAAAGACAAACGGCCGCAATACAGCGAGAGGCACGATAAAGTGATTTTGCAGCACGAGAACTCTCGACCCCACGTTGCTAAAGAGGCCAAAACGTACTTGGAAACGTTAAAATGGGAAGCACTACCCCACCTTCCGTATTCTCCAGACATTGCTCCCTCTGACTATCACCTGTTTAGATCAACGGCGCATGGCCTGGCTGACCAACACTTCCGATATCACGATGAAGTCACAAATTGGATCGATTTGTGGATCGCCTCAAAAGATGAACAATTTTTGCGACGCGGGATTCGTACACTGCCCGAAAGATGGGAGAAAGCAGTGGCCAGCGATGGAAAATATTTTGAATGATACATGAGTAACCAATTTGAATCATTAAAGCCTCAAATGTGGGGGGAAAATGAAGGAAGCAAATTTTTACACCTTACACGTTCAGTTATTTTTAATGTTTCATCAACTGGTATGTAGGTAAAGGTATTATTAATATCCCAAGAGCCGAAAATTGCACCTTCTGGGATATTCGTATTTACTACATCGTTAGCAAACTATCAAATTTGTACATACTTTTAAGTTCTTTGTCGAATATGTAATTTAGTTCACTATTCGGAACCTATTCGTTATTATTAATAACTCTAATTGACTTGTCAGGTTTGTGTATTTTAATCTAAGTTCCTGCAGCAGGGAGCCTTGTATTCGTTAATTTTAATTTACGTTTCTCTGATGGGTTGAAGTGAATGAAGGCATGAATTTTTGTTTTTTGTTCTGTTTGGAACTTACTGAGTTGAGGTTTACTAATTTCGTTAATTCAGGAGTATATAAAATGAATTGTCAGAGTACGTACATTGACCAAACTGGAACAGCGCTTAAAATATGTCACAAGGCAGACTGAAATTTAAATTCATATCATACCGCATTGGGTGAACATTTGAGAACAACTAAACACACATTACGTGATATACAAGACAGTATGAAAATTATCCACACCACAGATAAAGGTCCTCTGTTAAATGCTTTCGAAGAATTGGAACTTTTCGTAGAAGAAAAGAAAAACCTGCAAAATTTATTAAACGTACAAAATGAATTTAATTTACATGGATTCTTACAATTATTTGATGAAGTGCTGTAGATAAGCAACCCAAATATAATACCTGTCATATTATGCTAACAGAATTTTTTTTTTTGGGAACGGTAGTTCTGAATGCATTTTTGTATAGACATTTTTAAATATGTATTTTGATAAGTATTTTAATTTTTACGGATGTGTTCATATTTTTTGGAAGGTAATTGGATATGTATAGATATGCGATGTCTATACAAACGCCCATAAAACGGGCGATTAAAACGTAAATTTCGTTGTCTGTAGTTGTAAGTTACCGTTGAATACACTATACCAGAGACGTTACAAGTTCTGTTCTACGGTCCATTTCATCTTTGGCACTGTCAGTGTCCTCATTTACTACAATATTTTAGACGTTAGTTTAAGTACTACAGTACAGCTAGTATAATCTTCAGAGCTGTCAGCCAACATTAAACGTAAGTCGCCATACTGGAAGTAGAATATGCACTTTATATATAGTCAATGTAAGTGTTTAATGTTATCGCAGTTTGTATCTTTTACAGGGTAATTCTGACGAGGCTCTTGTTCATTTGAAGCGTGAAGCAGTCAATGCAAAATACAAAGTGCGACTTGTTATTGTTTTCAAAAACTAATTTTTAACAGTCGCTCTTGCTAATCGTTTCCGAGTGTTCTCGTAAAAATTCCTGGTTTTCTGGGAGCAAGGTGAAAATTTGGGCATTTTTCATTTTACCAGTTTACGAATGCAAATCAGAATTTATGTGCCAGGAACTGCATTTGGCCAAGCAAATTGCGGTGGACTGGTGACAATTTCATAGAGAAGTCTGTATGGAAATCTGTCTGAAACAGAACGAGAAACTCGGTGCAGAAGAGCAGGCTGTGAAGTCGACAAATCTTAGTTCGTCACGAAGTAGTTTGGGGGAAGGAAAAAAGCAAAAAAAAAAATCGGAAAGATGAGTGTTTGTGACTGCCTGTAAACGGCCCCTGTATGCCACCAGACAGTGCAAGACCTTTTTTGGTAGCTACCTCTTCGAATGTGTATGGAGGAAACAAAATCGACACGATTGCAGGCTGCTAGGTTGGTCTACAATCCAAAAGAATAACATTTGTTGCCGTTTCATTTTTGCTTTATTTTCCCTGTAATTGGTTTTCCTAATACGAGCAGAAATTCTATTAATATTTTGGTAGCCGCACATATTTGCTAATTTTTTACGATTTCCGGCAGTTTCTGTGAGGCTGGTCTTAAGTTCGAATGTGTGCTTGTGAGATGGCCGAGCAAACGAACATAACGAACATGAAGGAAAAAAGAAAAGAAAAGAAACTGCCTGTGGTGACAGACTGATCTGTAACTTATGCCGAGGTCTAAGTTACGTTGGAAGGTAAACGCTTCATCGTGAGCTGGAGGAGGAGAAGATGACTAGAGTATAAGGTTTCGTCAACGAGGTCATTAGAGATGCAGCACGAGCTCGGATGAAGGAAGGAAATTGGCGGTGTCCTTTCAAAGGAACCATCCCGGCATTGTCCCGAAGCGATTTAGGGAAACCACGAGAAACCTAAATCACGATTGCGGACGCGGATTTGAACCATCGACCTACCGAATGAGAGTCCAGTGTACTGACCACTGGACCACTCACTCAGTAGGTTTTTGAACTGGCGAAACCAATAAAAGTGAAAGCAAAAAACCTGCTTATGATGACAGACTGACTTGTAACACAGCCCAAGGTCTAGCTTAGGTCGTAATGTAACAATCTGGCTGTGAGTAGGCGAAATCACCAAATCTGAAAGCAAATAGAAGAAAAACCTGGTTGTGGTGATACAACCGTCTGTAGCATGGCGCCAGATCCAGAATCGGTTGGAGTGTAACAGTGACAGTCCGAGTTGGTGAAGCAAACGAATGCGAAAACAAAACAAAAATCTGCTGTAAGTAGCTTAGCCCACGGCCTAGGTTAGGTTGGAACTTAATAGTTCAATTCAGAGCTGGCGATGCCAACGAGTGAGGAGACAGAAATATCTGGTGGGTTGATAGTTAGGGTGGAAGGTAACAGTTCAGTTGTGAGTTGATGTAGCAAATTACTGTGAAAAGAAAAATGTATGGTTGTGGTGAGACAATGATCTGTAGAATAACCCAAAGTGAAACTTACTTTGAAGGTAACACTTTGGTTCTGAGCTGGTGATGGAAAAAAAACCTGTCTACGGTGAGAGGCCTGAGGTGTACGTTATATTGGAAAGTGATAGTTTAGTTATGGATTGGCGGAGCCAAAGAATGTGAAAGCAAAAAAATCTGGGTGTCGTGAATGAATGATCTGTAGTGTAGCTCTAGGTCTAGGTTAGAACGTAGCAGATTGGTTCTGTGTTGGTGAAGTCAACGAATGTGAAAGCACAAAAATATGAACATTATCCCGTATTTATCCACATTTAAACAGAGCTGCAATTCACTATACGAAGTGGAAATGTTGTCCCTGTCTTTCTGCATTTACAACGACGATATATTCATGTACATAAAAGCATCGTCAGCGAAGAATGTTATAGTGTTGCTGATCATATCTAATAAACCGTTAATATACATTGAAAACAACAGAGGCACTATTAAGATTGCTTTGAGCACGCTCGATGTTACTCTAGCTTCTGTGGAATTCTTGCCGTCCGTACTGGGTAGTATAAGTCAAATATTCCCCAAGCCAATCACATGTTTGCAAATGTAGTTGGCACGTGTCTTCATTAGTAGTTGATGATGTGGTATAGGGCTGAACGCCTTCCGGTAATCTGGGAAGAAGGACTGTCTTTTAGCCTGCTTCCGATATTGCAACCTACAGTGTGTGAAGAAAACGATGCGTTTGTGCAGGAGTGATTTCTGACTGATTCTTTGAGAGAAGACGTTATCTAGCCGTCTAGTGGTTGTGACACACCTATATCCGAGTACGGTAGTAGGCAAATTTGAGTACTGAGACTTGCCTGCTGCTATCTGTTAAGACCCGTTGTGGGTGTGGCGCGCCACAAATGAATGGACGTGATCAGGGAGCCAAAGAACAACGGAACTTTATTAACACATCAAGAAAACTCAGCGTCAGGAAGCTACGGAACAACCCAACTAAAGGTTGTCCACATCTAATATGACAAGGGCACAATACAGAGTATCAGTTTCTTAGGAGATATGAGCCAAAATATTTATGCTAGCCAGGGTCACTGGGTTAAGAATAAAGCAAGGCCTAATAAAGAATCACTACGTAGCCCTTGGCTGATGCCCTCACGATGACTTAAAGATCTGGACGCGATATGCAAGGCAGTAGACTCCAACTGGTAGACCACTGACGTGTCCTGCATAAAATCTAGAGAGTACTGTGAGCTCAGTGGATTGACTTTTGTTGAAGGGCCTCGTAGGAGTCTGCCAGAGATTTCTGAACTGTCAACTTCAAATGTCGGCTCTGGCTGGGTGACGTCCTATAAGGTCGTGTAGTGGAAGAGTACCAGGAGAGCGAGTGTGGTGGTGGCACTTGACTCACGGAGGCGAGATCGTACCGAGATAGTCCCAACGATAGCAGTGCCGTATATGGCATATGTAACATCACCTGGTATCGTGACGACTGCTGGGGTGTAATCCCTACTGTTGTGTTCGTGGCGTACAGCAAGGGCAGCAACTCGCGGTACACTGGTGTGTGGTTGGTGTCTGGGTCATAGGCGGCATTAGAGGTTACGACATCTCTTTTCTGTGGATGGCCGAGCCTTTTCACTATGAAGTCGGAAGCTGTGACATAGGCAACAGTACCATATAGTGAGGAGCTTTCGGAAAGTGAAGCAACAAGACCATTGGCTGAGTATATAGAAGACTGAGCGATGAAGTGGGGTGTCGTGTATTTATAGCTGGCACAGTGTATGTGTTTCCGAAAATCCAATCGTATCGTCAACTTCAGTATATCAAAATACGAGGGGTGAGTCAAATGAAAACCTTGAATATTTTTTAAATATTATTTATTGTGCCGAAGTGGTACAAAGCTGTATCACTTTTCAACATAATCTCCCCCACGCTCAATGCAAGTTGTCCAGCGCTTACAAAGTATATAAATTCCTTTAGAAAAAACATTAATTTGGTAGTCCGCGCAACCACTCATGCACCGCGTGGCGTACCTCTTCATCAGAACGGAACTTCTTTCCTCCCATTGCGTCTTTGAATGGTCCAAACTGGAGCACATCATGCACAATGTAGTGTGCTGCCCCATGACTAATCTGTAAACATTCTGCAATGTCATTCAGTATCACTCGGCGGTTTTCCTTCACTATGGCTTAAACTGCCCCAATGTTCTGTGGAGTCACAACTCGTTGTGCCTGACCAGGACGGGGAGCATCTTCCACTGAAGTCACAGAATTTGCCAACTTCCTACTTCATTCGTAGACTTGCTGCTGTGACAAACATGTATCACCGTACTGAACCTTCATTCGTCGATGAATTTCAATAGGTTGCACACCTTCACTACGCATAAACCTAACAACAGAACGCTGTTCTTCCCTGGTGCAAGTCGCAAGTGGGGCGGCCATCTTTATACTGATACTGCGACAATATGTGTGCATCTGCACCATACTTCCACCTACAGGCCATTCTGCACGCTGTTTGTAGCACGCTTACCAACATACAGGATAACGGCGCGAAATTTCGATTTGTTGTTACAAATTTTAAGGTTTTCATTTGACTCACCCACGTAACTGAAGTGAGTGACTGTCTGCTTTCTTCCTTTTTTTCAATTTAGTGTCTCTCTGGAGGTGCCCATTCAGCCAGCTCAACATTGGAATGTCAATTGTGACGATACGAACGTAAAGACAGCACAGTCCCCAGCCACCAAGTGTAGAAAATCTCGACCCGGTCGGTAATCGAACCTGCATCCCTATGCTTGGAAATCCGCTGCGCTGAACTCGCAGCTCTGAGACGGGCAAGTGACAGTTTCCTTACACTTTATGGACATTGTTTTCCAGCGTTATTACTCTAGTCAGCAACTCTGCTGGTCTGTACTTCGCGTGTAGTTAGTGGAATGTACACTAATGATCCAAAATATTTTGACCAGTTTCCACCGTGAGACTTAATATCACCTGGCGTTGTTACGGACACGCGGCACGGCAGTGAAAGTATATGAGCGGGGAAGAGATGAATGGGGGATCATTTCAGCTACTGTGTGGGTCGAAAATTCGGAATTTCACTGGCAGAAACAAATTCGCTGAAGAGCACATTGTTATTGTCCGGTTCCTGGGAACGAAAAACTCGGATATGGCAAATCTGATCGACTATTCGCGTGGTGAGCATCTGTGGAAAGTGGTTGAAGGATGGTGAAACCAAGAGCAGGTGACAAAGTGCTGAGATGTCCGCGCGTCATCACGCATCGTGGAGATCGGTGGCTTGCCTGTTCTGTAAAGCACAGTAGACTGAGACCTGTGTTGCTGGTACAAGCACAAGTGTTTCGGAACACACCGTTCGGCATACACATCAGTCGCTGCAGCAGACGGCCCCTACGTGTTCTCATGTTGACACAATGACATTGTCAACTACCATTGCAATGAGCACGGAATCATCAAGATTGGACAGTGGATCAATGGAAACTTGTCGCCTGCTCGGATGAATAACGTTTCTTGTTAAACCAAATTGATTGATATGTCTGGGTAAATCATTATCCAAATGAACGGCCGCTCAAAACATGCATTGCGCCAAAACAGTTTTATGCCATGGGAGACATTCACACGGGCTTCGGCGGAACCTACGGTAGTAATCGAAAGCACCATGACTGCTGTGGACTATGTGAACATACACTCCTGGAAATGGAAAAAAGAACACATTGACACCGGTGTGTCAGACCCACCATACTTGCTCCGGACACTGCGAGAGGGCTGTACAAGCAATGATCACACGCACGGCACAGCGGACACACCAGGAACCGCGGTGTTGGCCGTCGAATGGCACTAGCTGCACCGCCGCCGTCAGTGTCAGCCAGTTTGCCGTGGCATACGGAGCTCCATCGCAGTCTTTAACACTGGTAGCATGCCGCGACAGCATGGACGTGAACCGTATGTGCAGTTGACGGACTTTGAGCGAGGGCGTATATTGGGCATGCGGGAGGCCGGGTGGACGTACCGCCAAATTGCTCAACACGTGGGGCGAGAGGTCACCACAGCACCACAGTACATCGATGTTGTCGCCAGTGGTCGGAGGAAGGTGCACGTGCCCGTCGACCTGGGACCGGACCGCAGCGACGCACGGATGCACGCCAAGACCGTAGGATCCTACGCAGTGCCGTAGGGGATCGCACCGCCACTTCCCAGCAAATTAGGGACACTGTTGCTCCTGGGGTATCGGCGAGGACCATTCGCAACCGTCTCCATGAAGCTGGGCTACGGTCCCGCACACCGTTAGGCCGTCTTCCGCTCACGCCCCAACATCGTGCAACCTGCCTCCAGTGGTGTCGCGACAGGCGTGAATGGAGGGACGAATGGAGACGTGTCCTCTTCAGCGATGAGAGTCGCTTCTGCCTTGGTGCCAATGATGGTCGTATGCGTGTTTGGCGCCGTGCAGGTGAGCGCCACAATCAGGACTGCATACGACCGAGGCACACAGGGCCAACACCCGGCATCATGGTGTGGGGAGCGATCTCCTACACTGGCCGTACACCTCTGGTGATCGTCGAGGGGACACTGAATAGTGCACGGTACATCCAAACCGTCATCGAACCCATCGTTCTACCATTCCTAGACCGGCAAGGGAACTTGCTGTTCCAACAGGACAATGCACGTCCGCATGTATCCCGTGCCACCCAACGTGCTCTAGAAGGTGTAAGTCAACTACCCTGGCCAGCAAGATCTCCGGATCTGTCCCCCATTGAGCATGTTTGGGACTGGATGAAGCGTCGTCTCACGCGGTCTGCACGTCCAGCACGAACGATGGTCCAACTGAGGCGCCAGGTGGAAATGGCATGGCAAGCCGTTCCACAGGACTACATCCAGCATCTCTACGATCGTCTCCATGGGAGAATAGCAGCCTGCATTGCTGCGAAAGGTGGATATACACTGTACTAGTGCCGACATTGTGCATGCTCTGTTGCCTGTGTCTATGTGCCTGTGGTTCTGTCAGTGTGATCATGTGATGTATCTGACCCCAGGAATGTGTCAATAAAGTTTCCCCTTCCTGGGACAATGAATTCACGATGTTCTTATTTCAATTTCCAGGAGTGTATTTTCAAGCCATCTGCATCCCTTCATGTTTGATGATTTCCCCGATGACGATGGCTTCATCCAGCAAGGCAACTGTCCATGTTACAGGCCACGTTCATACAGTGGTCTGAGGAATTTGGCCTGATAGTAACAGGATGGAACACATCTAGGATGCTATCGGACGGCAGCTAAGAGCCTGTAAGAATTTACGCTAGTTGTGTGGTCCGTGCGTAGACCTCCGTAAGGCTACCAGGACTTGTCCACGCCACGCCGAATCTCTGCTTTATTGTGTCCCAAACGTGGACCAACTCATTATTAAGCAGTTCGTCATAATGGTGTGGCTCATCAGTGTGTATGTCGCAGTACACTACATAGAAAGTTACAAACAGATTGGTGTGTGATATAGCAAAGCCAGCTTCTAATTTCGTGTTTAAATTTGTAAGAGACTTTTCATGTTATTCATTGTATGACAGTAAAAGGCTTTCGATGGTGTCTTGGTTACTTTTCTTTATATTTACTATCCTCATAAAGTGTCTCTACAATATTGCAAAATCTTATTTTTCATCGACCACATTGTTTGATGTGCCAGATCGATATTGTGGATGATGCTTATCATAGAAACAACCAAAGCACAAATTTTCGCAGCACCATGCGCATTTTGTAAAAGCAACCGTCTTGCAGGGGCACGGTTTCCTCGTGAGCGATACCGGGAAGCACAATTCATTTGTATTCAAAAAGATTTCTCTTTCATCCGCTAATTTCGATGCGAACCATGCGTATCTAATCATGCTTTCAAAATTAGGTGCGCTGGAATGATGTAGGTTTAGCGAATGTAATTTTATTGAATCTTCCCTAGAAGCGATCTCTCTATTGTCTTTCATCAAGTCGGGAGCATTCTGAATAATTTACGTGAAGATATTCACATGTCGGTAAAAATAAACATCGCAGGGCTGGCAATAAGGAGTACATTTTGGTGGGACCACTTTTGGGGTGCGGGTGCTCACTTTCCTTTCATCAGTGAATAGATGATCGTTGATGATAGTTGAATCGGTTTGCTCTCCCCCCCCCCCCCCCCCCCCCCGAATCGATAATATACAAACAATTTTTCTGCCCCACGTACGGAAGAAATACAGAACAGAAAATTTCTTCGTACGCCAGTTTCGTGAACCTTCCCGGATTTCGTGCAGGACACGACTAAATTTCTGTATCTCCCAGTTAGTTCGTCTGTTCGTTTTTGAACGTTAGGACCGACTTTTCCGGACGGTTCTTGCATACAGAAGAAAATATGAGAGCAGGATTCGAACTCTGTGAAACCTCCCCTTAAAAAAATTTATGAATGAATGTGCTGCTAAACCCCTTACTTTATTTGATTTTCAAACAGCTGAGCAAAACTGAACGTGCATAGCCATTTCTCTGTTTACTTATTCTGATCAACACTAAACTGACACACAATATTTTTAGCGCAACGCTATCTGACTTTCAATAATCCCTACAAAAGGATGGACCTGATGAACAATAACCTACACCTTTCATGAATCTCTTACCTCACAAAAATCTTCGTTACTCGAACTACTGCAATACAGCGAGCGCCAATACTGCCAGCTAAATAAAAGATTCTAACTACTGAAGTCACTAACTACTGATTGGCATAATTAGCAAATGAAAGATTTTGATAGAGAACAAACAATTTATTTACCTTAATAGTGTTCAAAAGTCATAATATATATATATATATATATATATATATATATATATATATATATATATATATATATTTCATTACATCCAGTCTTACAAATTTACTGTCTCTGATGGACACAAGTCCAGATCATCCGCTCTCAAAACTCTGCCATCTCACTCCCCACATCCACTACTGCTGGCGACTCACCTCCAACTGCGCAACGCTACGCGCTGTTCACATCCAACAGTCCAACACTACAATAGCAAATATTACAATAATGTCAACCAGCCACAGACTGCACACAGCACAGCCAGTGATTTTCATACAGAGCGCTACGTCCCGTTACCGACATAAAAACCTAACAGCCCAGTTACAACGGTAGCTCCAGCGCGGTAGCCGTGAACCTGCACCGCTGCGCTACGCTGACTTGCTCGGAATATACGCAATTTCACGGGTATACAAAGCCCGCAAAGAACTTCAAAATCGATTTTTTTATAAACCAAGGCCCGTCGCTAAAAAGCGGATAGCCAGGTACTCAGGGTAAGTGCCTTTACAACAGCATGGAGGGTCCCCATGTTAGGTTCAAATGGAAACATTTCCCCTCCCCCCCCCCTCTCCCTAATTTTCAAAAAAGGTCAGCTAAAATCGTTTTAGTGAAATTTTTAATACTGATCATGAAAGAAGATGATTTTTGATGTATTATTTTTCAAATATACACTCCTGGAAATTTAAATAAGAACACCGTGAATTCATTGTCCCAGGAAGGGGAAACTTTATTGACACATTCCTGGGGTCAGATACATCACATGATCACACTGACAGAACCACAGGCACATAGACACAGGCAACAGAGCATGCACAATGTCGGCACTAGTACAGTGTATATCCATCTTTTGCAGCAATGCAGGCTGCTATACTCCCATGGAGACGATCGTAGAGATGCTGGATGTAGTCCTGTGGAACGGCTTGCCATGCCATTTCCACCTGGCGCCTCAGTTGGACCAGCGTTCGTGCTGGACGTGCAGACCGCGTGAGACGACGCTTCATCCAGTCCCAAACATGCTCAATGGGGGACAGATCCGGAGATCTTGCTGGCCAGGGTAGTTGACTTACACCTTCTAGAGCACGTTGGGTGGCACGGGATACATGCGGACGTGCATTGTCCTGTTGGAACAGCAAGTTCCCTTGCCGGTCTAGGAATGGTAGAACGATGGGTTCGATGACGGTTTGGATGTACCGTGCACTATTCAGTGTCCCCTCGACGATCACCAGAGGTGTACGGCCAGTGTAGGAGATCGCTCCCCACACCATGATGCCGGGTGTTGGCCCTGTGTGCCTCGGTCGTATGCAGTCCTGATTGTGGCGCTCACCTGCACGGCGCCAAACACGCATACGACCATCATTGGCACCAAGGCAGAAGCGACTCTCATCGCTGAAGACGACACGTCTCCATTCGTCCCTCCATTAACGCCTGTCGCGACACCACTGGAGGCGGGCTGCACGATGTTGGGGCGTGAGCGGGACGGCCTAACGGTGTGCGGGACCGTAGCCCAGCTTCATGGAGACGGTTGCGAATGGTCCTCGCCGATACCCCAGGAGCAACAGTGTCCGTAATTTGCTGGGAAGTGGCGGTGCGGTCCCCTACGGCACTGCGTAGGATCCTACGGTGTTGGCGTGCATCCGTGCGTTGCTGCGGTCCGGTCCCAGGTCGTCGGGCACGTGCACCTTCCGCCGACCACTGGCGACAACATCAATGTACTGTGGAGACCTCACGCCCCACGTGTTGAGCAATTCGGCGGTACGTCCACCCGGCCTCCCGCATGCCTACTATACGCCCTCGCTCAAAGTCCGTCAACTGCACATACGGTTCACGTCCACGCTGTCGCGGCATGCTACCAGTGTTAAAGACTGCGATGGAGCTCCGTATGCCACGGCAAACTGCCTGACACTGACGGCGGCGGTGCACAAATGCTGCGCAGCTAGCGCCATTCGACGGCCAACACCGCGGTTCCTGGTGTGTCCGGTGTGCCGTGCGTGTGATCATTGCTTGTACAGCCCTCTCGCAGTGTCCGGAGCAAGTATGGTGGGTCTGACACACCGGTGTCAATGTGTTCTTTTTTCCATTTCCAGGAGTGTATGTAGTTTTAAGCGCGAAAGGGCTAGTGCCAGTCTTCTATACGTGTTGTGTTGCACAACTTGTGCAAGAGTGTAATGGCGTGCTGTTACTGTGCAGGAGCGCGAGGCGGGTCACGGCATGGAGCAGATACACCTGGAGGAGGCCCGCGCACTGTTGGAGGAGGCCCGGGGTCTCCGGTTCACAGCCCGACGTGTGCACCTGGCGCACCGCGTCACCTCGCTCATCAGGGTGAGTGCTCTATGTACACGCATTAAAATAGCATCGTAACTGACGCCGCAACGAATCAGGTAGCCTGCCCCAGCCGCCGACCAATCATAGTCATTTCTAGAGTGCCACGTGCTCCCTGTATCGCTTGGTTAGTAGCTACGTGCACAACTTTTGAAGCGTGACTGACTGTACATCACGTGCAATGCTGTTATGTCTCTCCCCCTTCCCCACTCCCGCCACTGCAGTCAGTGACAAAGTTATTTTATTCCCTTTATAATACGGTTGGGCTAAGCAGTGACTTCGCAATAAAAGTGATTTCTGTGAGTGCTACTTTTCGGTGTCTGGTATTCTAGTTGCGATTTGCCACAGTTTTAAAATCACGTTTTACGAATTATCAACAACTTGTATCCCTTGGCACTCCATCAAAGTTAAAATGTTCCTTCTCTTACTTGTCACTGTAGCGGTTGCAGAGTCATCATTCACAATTAGCACGCACTCGGATGTATATCTGATAATCGGCGTATCTGGTCAGCTGAACTTTGTCAGTGCAACGTAAGTGATATGTTCTCGTCTGGAAAGGCGATTTTTTTCAGTATCTATAATTTGCTTTTTCAGGAACCCAGGTAACGAAATTTACATGGGATAATATGCTTATGATTTGTAACTGTTTATCCTCAGTTCTTACGTGATAAAAGATACATGAGAAGTGGACACGCTTGTGCACAGAGAAAATTTGGTCCCAACCAAATAATCTGTAGTATGGTTTACATTTTTCTTTCTTTGGCTTTAAATTTGATTTTAATGAAACAAATGTGAAAATATTAATAGTGTGACGTTGAGAATCGCAACATAAATTGCCACACAGAACAGAACGAGTTCTTGTTTCGAATATGGATTCGCCCTCAAACCTTGGTTGTGTTGACAGACCGATCTGTAGTGTGTCCTATCTCTAGGTCCACGGCTACCCCTTCTTTATAAGCCATTCCATACCCTGGGACGAGTTACAGTCCATCTGAAGTCAACGCAAATGTAGACTGCATTTCATCAAATATCATCGACAGGTATTTGGTGAAGGTTTCTTGGATTTCCTGCCTCTTCAGATCAGATCGTAAGTGCAAGCTTTCGATGACTCCCTGTGTCAGCTTTGTTGGGAGTTAAGTTATTCGTTATACTAATGAGGTAATGCTCACAATACCTTTCAGTGGTTGGCAGTGTACTGAAAAGGAGATGTGCCTACATGACAGCAATTCCACAAACCTTTCTCATACTCCAGAAATAAATTATCTGAAAGGATGGCATCAGGTTTGTTGGTGTTAAAAATGTAATCCTTCTCCTACTTAGAAACAACGATCTTAAATGTTGCGTCCTGCATACAGATGGAAAAATACATCCACTGCCACAAGAATTTATTTCATACCTCCATGTCGTATCAGGAGTGGACCAAACAGGTCCTCCCCTAACAACTCTCCCCTCTTACTTAGTACGATATGCTGCACAGCCCCTTCATTGCCGCGGTGCTGTATTTAAACTCTCTCATACGTGTTGCGTGGCACGGCTGTTGATCCGACAAGCTGTGTTGTTCAATATTACACAGTCTAGCGTGGTATCAGACACTTGCGTGCACCGTAGTGTTCATGACTGTGGTGTGGATCACTGATCACTACACTAACGATCTCTTTCCGAAAAACACAGCTCCCAGTCCTTTCGGGTCTTGTCTTTTCATTACGTCAGACTTCCAATATACGCTTTATTGTAAAATGGCAACTTGTCATATCCATCTTTATGAAAAGGTATGTTTGTCATCTTTAGTGTAGGTTCTGCACTTTGCATTTGTCTCATATCTTTACGTATTAACTTTATCTCTTTCTTCTTCTCCACAACTTTGGTATAAAACATCTAGTAATCATCTCAATCACTCCCTTCATGCACCGCAGGGGCGCATCATCTATCCACAACAGAGATGGTGCATACCCTACATTATTACCAGTACCCTTAAGATATTTAATTTCATACTGAAACTGTTGGACATAAGTTTCCCCTCTCATGAACCTTCCATTGAGCAAATTGTACTCACTGAGGTAGGTTAAGGCTATGTGATCGCTGAAGACTACCACTTTGCGCCCACCTAAGGAGACCGCAAATTTCTTGCATCCGAAAATTACCGCCAACAGCTCCTCCAACATCTCGTCTCATGTTACAACAGCTTCCTGCCCGTGAATGCTGTGCTGTGGTTCAAAAATGTTATTAACAGCCTGTTATGAAACAACCATGGAGCTATGCTATAACAGGAAAACAAACATGTGTGTTACGAAAGAGAAACATACTTTTAATAAAGTGTCACGCATCAATCCTATAGCTTTACCGTATACTGTATCGACAGCTTTTCCTTTGGACAAAAATGTTATACTCAATTATTCTAACTTTTACTTAGTTAAAGCCATCAAAATAAAATGTGGCTCTATTGACTTTGAGGTATCACATTCAATGGCTAAAATTGACTATACACACAATCATTTTTGAGAATGTGTTGACCTAAATGATATCTTTATAAAACTGCGTTTTGAGAAACGTCTTTCATCACTATCTGCAGAGGTAGGCGAAGTCCAAATTATTCTTAGGCGCATAAAAGCATTGGCAAAAACATCAACAAAATTGCTCTTTGTAATACAAGATATTGAGCTTGGTGGGGAACTTCCATCGGGAAGCAAAAACATTCCAGCAAACATGGATTCGTAGACCAGCTGATTTTTGACTGCAAGGCATCTGCGAATGTGTGGTTGCGAACTGCCGTGGACATCAATAAGAAATAATGTAAAGTTTTATAATGTTTCCATCTAATTGTCTCACATTTCAACCTACTTTACGTTGCACAACGTTGGGGAATATTGGCCACAGGCACATCTTACCGTTCTGCTGCCGACATAAGACTACATCTAAAGAGCCGAATTGGCCCCGATCGCTAAGTCGATCACAGCCTTTACTTTGGCCTCTAAAGTCACGTGACCTCCGTCCTCTGGATTTTACCATCTGAGTTCATTTGTATAGCATCCTCGTTGATGTAGACTTGTTTGAAGGAATTCTTTTGGTACTGCAGAGGCGAGTGCCTGTATTGCCTTCAAATGTGTGTGTGTGTGACACGAATATCTCCTTTACCAGTTACGTGTCTGAGGTTAAATTGTAATATGTAAGTTGCTGAAGTAGTATGCAAGTCTTGTTAAGGTAGGCTGTGGGAGAAATTTGAATCCAATTAGATGTAGACTTAATCGAAAAGTTTATCTTTCAAATATAATTATACGAAGTACGACTGTATTTCATACTGAAATCACTCTTGGCTCGTCGCCAGACATTCAGAGTTATCTAGCAAATGCCTCCTTTGCTTGTGTCGCTTGGACCTTTTTTTTTTCCTTTTTATGCTAAATCTTCTATTGAACTGAAATAATAATTAAAAGATGTTATCCTTCAGTTCCTCTTTGCGTATTTGTTGGTCGAACAGTCCACGGGTGTACTGCTGCTACACTCGTGGGCTGTTTGATCAAGAATTATAGGGTTTTACAAATGTTTATACCTATGAAAAACATGTCTTTTTCTTCTTATACTTGCAATAATAATAATAATAATAATAATAATAATAATAATAATATATTTTTTTAAAAATGGGAAAAGGTTACAGATTTACTCCAAACAACAGTTTGTATCTGTTGCATTCTCGATGTGATCGATGAACAGCCTGCCCTTTCATTCATTGTCTTCGAGACATAAATGTATTATTCCATTAGCTTATAATGCTACTAACTAGTGCATACTCGCCATTGTCGTTTAACCTGTCTAGAAAATCACACACAGATAATTGTTCACTAGCAGACGGTATCTGGTACCTAGAAGAGATTTAAAGGTCTGATGGTGCAGTGACAAATATTCGGGAAATTTCTGTGTATCAGTGCCCTTGAGTTTGGCGAGAAAAAAAGTCTAGTGTCCAACAAACAAGGAAAACGCACTGTGTTTTATGCCAGATAAAAATTTCCAATCGGGCTGCAAAACTTGTCGATATTTATCTTATTTAGACGGCTCTCGTGATAATAGAGAGATTTATCCTGACCCAGCTCAAAGTTGATACCAGACAACAACGGTTGGGATACCTTTTAAGGAAATATTTCATTTGTCATTTCATGGAACACACTTTATTGCTTAACAACAATTGTTATGATTAACAATTATAACCTTGTCAAAAACAATAACAATGCTCACAATAATTTAAAGAACATGAACAGGATCAATTCATTAATAACAAACTTTACCAATCTATACCACTGAGAACAAAGCTTGAAACAAGGAATATACATAAGTCGCCAAGTACAAGTATGGAGTCATACCAATTAGGGGTGACTGCAAGCTGGTTCAACAAATTGAGTTTTACCAGTAAAATAAATTACAAGTGACTACCATTAAATGTACTAACAATTCCCAAGCATGGCTAAAACACTTTAAACAAATAGACAAGGCCCACTCAAAATGCAGAAAGGATAATAAGTCACTCTACTGATGGTGGCTGTTGGAAAGCCCTTAATCTATAAACCTTAATAAAACATCTTAAACAATAAAATGCACAATCTACTAAAATAAATCTAAAGCTGGGAAGACATACAATTTAAATAGGATTCCCAGCTGGTACACAGCAGCAGAAACAGACCCCAAAATACAAGATAAGCTGAGAATACATGCAATTTAAATCTGATTCCCAACTGATACACATCAGCAGAAACGTTAAAATAACCCTTAAGTAAATATGCAGTCCCCTAAATACAAAAAAAAAGGTGGCAAATTACAGGAGACGGCTATTAGATCCAACAGGCGACAAGCAGGCAAGTTTTACAATGAATGGAGTTAGCTAGTGGGTATGAACCCAACAGTTCATACTCAGTTAAAACCTAACACGTTTAAGAATTTGCAATAAGGGCGTAAGGTTTAAACCAGTAGTTAAAGACCAAATAGAATGACAAGGGACTTCGAACTTGGAGAACACACTTCAAAGCTCAAATACTTGCTGAAGTGACAACATTGAATAGATCAAGAGCTCCACAGTCAACTGGCGGTACTCCGCTGTGGCACGTATCAAACGATCAAATTTACTTAACTTGAGTCAACACGAGGTGGCCGGTGGAAGCGCCAGATTGTGGACAGCCTACACGTCGTGCGACGATGGAAGTGTCGCTGCAGCAGCAAGAAAACACATCTTTGCTCCGGACTCAGAAAACAGGAAACAGGAACGCGTCGTCCACTGCCAGATCTACCCTGCCAAAACACATTAGAGGGGAACAGTAATCTGCCCAAATTAGGCTACAAACGAGACTGTCTAGGATGTAGGCAATATTAACTTATTCCGAAGTGATTACACATTCAAGTTACAAACTTAGAGTTCCTTAAATTACTTGAAAATTAACAAGGTAAGATATCAGCATCTGCAAATCAAATCGCTTGCGGGTACTCACATATAAAAAGTGCCTTGCCTTCGACACAGACTATGTTATATTTCAATTTCATCAATTCAATTTACGACAGAAGTGCTGGTACACTTGCACGCAATATGGCCAGGAACAACAAATTATTATCAATCGCACTGACCGAAGACCACCCAGACAATCATTCGGAGGTGCGTTAATATGACAGGTCTAATTCCACATTAACACAGATGAGGTCTTACAATAACAAGTACCAATAAAAAAACAGCAGTCAACTCCACTCTGGTGTGAAGGAGCCGTGACTTCCAGGATTCCAGGCAGGGGTGTTACTGCCTCCAAACTGCACTGGTGATCTTCCAGGTGCCGTAAAATATAAGCTTGCAGAGTCACATGTGGCTCCTCTTGCCGCAACTCGCCGCTATCATTCCGTAATTCAGCCAGCAAAGCTTGCCTCTGACCGATTTAACAGCACGCGGCCCTTGCCAGACAGCAGCAGCAAAACCAACAATCTGCCAGTCACGTGCCTTACACGTAACTCTCAGTACCATGGCACGCCAAAAAACAATACACTTCTCGACCAAAGACCCTAGTCCCCGACATATGGTCAGAATCTACAGGGTGGTCCATTTGAAGTTTCGGATGAGATTATCTCGAAAACTATACATCGGGTAAAAACAGTGGGTAAGACAAGTTCGTAAGCTCAAAGGGGGACATCAAATGATACTACACATGGCCCCCAGCCTCCGCCCCCTTGGGTGGGGCGGGAAGTTTTGTCTGAAACATTTTTTTAAACCATTGACAGATGGCGCTAAAAACGAGAAAAATTAAAATTGGGGAAGAACTCCGATTCATTTAGTGGGTATTGCGATGTCTGCGTTCGTCTGGTTAAGGTTAGCCATTAATACGCGCTCATCTGGAGATAGATTGGGCCGAAATCGAAGGGTAGCGGTTTGAAGGTCAGAGGAAAAAAAGTGCCAAGACAAGAGCCAAGGGAAAAAAAACCTCTGCGATAGTTATGTCGGATGGTAAGAGCAGTAGCGGATCTCTTGCTGCCTGCGATAGGTTGTGCAAGGGTAGGCTTTGTTAGTAGTGGGTACCATGCATGTCGATACCTTGACGTTGTGCGGTTGTGTTGCTAGGAGGCTGGCGCTGGGTGCTGGTACGGAGTCCTCGTTCAGCGTCAGCAACCTGCAACAGTTAGGTTTATTATCCTTTTTGTGTCCGATAGGTCGTATATCGGAAGCACAGTGTAAGGTAATGTTGGCGGTTTGTTTGTGCGTCAGTGGGCGAGCTTGTCGGTGTCCCTGCTGTGGCCTGTTGGTCGGCTCTAATAGCAGCTGGTAATTACTAGTAAGTGTTGCTGATATGCAGGGGCTTGCCGACGTTTGTCGCTTGTTTGCGTATGGGAGTTTACGATATGTGGCTATGCCCTAGCTAGCAGTGTCTTGGTCGCTTGTGCTTCCACCTATGGTTGTGATGCTAAAAGTAGGATACGGTACATTTTGTACAAAAATAGCTTAATTTGGCGTAACGAAAGAATTGGTGCACATTTTTATCGATATGATGCGTCTTTCTCGGATAATTGTAAATAAATCAGTTCTTCCCCAATTTTACTTTCTTCTCGATTTCAGCGTCATCTGTCAATGGTTTAAAAAATGTTTCAGACAAAACTTGATTACTTTTTTGTCGAGAATCCTAATATACAATAAAAAATGGGTGTTTCCATTTAAGATTTAAAGGTTGCCTCACCCCCCCCCCCCCGCCCCACCCAAGGGGTCGGGGGCTGGAGGTCACGTGTAGTATCATTTGATTTCCCCCTTTGAGCTTACGAACTTATCTTACCCACTGTTTTTATCCGATGCTTAGTTTTCGAGTTAATCTCATCCGAAACTTCAGATGGACCACACTGTATGTCGGCAGCCCAACAGTAGCTAGTGGCGTACCCCCCCCCCCCCCCCTCCCCCACGCCCCCGGTAGCTGAGTGATGCCGGCACGGTAGCTCACTAGCTCAGCGTGTTCGGTCAGAGGGTTAGCTGCCCTCTGTAATAAAAAACTGAGTCAACGGCTCAATACCGAACTTGAAAGGGCACCGAACAAATGCAACGAACAAAATCGAACAAAATGAGAACAATTAAAAAAGAAAGTGGTCAGCGCTATAGACTGTTAATTCTGAGGACCCGGGTTCGATTCCCGGCTGGGTCGGAGATTTTCTCCGCACCGGGACTGGGTGTGGTGTTGCCCTAATCATCGTCATTTCATCCCCATCGACGCGCAAGTCGGCGAAGTGTCGTCAAATCGAAAGACTTGCACCCGGCGAACGGTCTACCCGACGCGTGGCCCTAGTCACACGACATTTAGTAGTTATGGCGTCAGTGGGGTGCAATGTGCGCCGAAATCAAAGCCGCCACGCCTAGGCAAGTACTAATCGTTTTCTTGGTTAGATATATGTGTTCGATGTTCGCTTCAATACTACACACTTCGGAAAATACTGAGGTGTCAGTCTGACCTTATATTTTTTAGCAAGCGTTCCTTAAGGTTCGGTGATGATATCCGACCACCCAGCTCTTATATTTGTGTGTAAAATCTCTGCCTGGACATTTCTCCGAACTTGTAATCAATTAGTGTGAGGATACTGAATCGCCGTAGGATGCTTAGATGGCAAGTTGCCTTGATTGTTGGTAGAATTTTGATGAGGATTGCTTCAGTGTATCGTATTCTTTCTTAAATTGCTTGTTTCTGTGTAGTCGACATAGACGTATCTGTGCATTTTGCACCGTGGATCGATGTAAATCAGCAGCCTAATACTGAGGACTGAGGGTAGCAACTTTTGGAATATGTTTTTTTATGTTGTTTCCTTCACATGCTTACGTATATGACTTGTATGTTTGAGGAATACCGTCATGTAATGCTGGTATGAATTTCGCAACCCTAATCCGCCACGGGCACGTGGTGTTGCCGTGGTGAGAAAGAGCAATCTGAACATGCCAAGCCACCACTTACTATTTGTCTCGTATATTTTTGAATTACAGGTAGGACTGCAGCTTCACTATCGAATTTGGATAATATATAAGCATTGACGTAATAAATCCTTTTTATTCTGTCAGAACTCAAAGTTTTTTTTTATTCTGTCTATGCTTCTAAGGTTTTGGTTCGGTAATGTCGTTTTGATTGGTTGCACCTACTGCTTGAAGTTGAGTTAGAATCCAACCGTGGGGGCCAGCGATGTTGAAAAATAGGTCCCTGATAAATAAAAACTGATGTTCTCATGTTGATTCTGACTCAGCTAGATCTTTGACATTCGTTGAGTATATCAGCCGCTCTGGTCTCATCATCTAAAATATTAGATTGAGTTTTATTGCAATCTCAACCCCATATACAGGGTGTTCGGAAATTCCCGTTACAAACTTCAAGGACTTGCAGAAGTGAGTACACAGTATTTTGAGTAGGTATCCATATTCGGAAACTACTGTTTTCGTTCTACTACGGTTTCAGTTAAGATGTTAATCTCATTCACTTCTGGCTGAGGAATGTAATTAGGCGTGACACATTTGAAACATCCCCTTAGAAAAATTTATCAATTGCTGTACTGGTTAACCCATTACATTATTTGATTTTCAAACAGCTGAGCAAAACTGAACGTACTCAGACATTTCTCTCTTTACTCATTGTCATCAACACTAAACTGACACACGATATTTTTAGCGCAACGCAATGTGACTTTCAAAAATCCCTACAAAAGAATGGCCCTGACTAACAAAAACCTATACCTTTCATGAATCACTTACCTCACAAAAATCTTCGTTATTCGAACTACTGCAATACAGCGAGCGCCAATACTGCCAGCTAAATAAAAGATTCTAACTACTGAAGGCACTAACTACTGATAGGCATAGTTAGAAAATGAAAGATTTTGATAGAGAAAAAACAATGTATTTACCTTAATAGTGTTCAAAAGTCATAATATATATATATATATATATATATATATATATATATATATATATATATATATATATATATATATATCAGTTCATGACTTACAAATTTCCTTTTTCTAACGGACACACGTCCAGATCGTCCGCTCTCAAAACTCTGCCATTTCTCTCCCCACATCCACCACTGCTGGCTGCTCACCCCCAACTGCGCAACACTACGCGCTGTTCACATCGCACTGCCCAACACTGCAGTAGCGAATATTCCAACAATGTCAACCAGCCACAGACTGCACACAGCGCAGCCGGTGATTTTCAGACAAAGCGCTACGTGACCTAAACAGCCTTCTTACACATAAGTTATAGGTAGCAATTCGAAAGGAAACGTAACAAAACATCAATTTATCACTTAAGCGGATTTCTTTGTATTACCACGTGTTTACATTATTGAAAAATAAAAAAGAGCTCAGCGTGCTGTACGTATAGAACAGTACTGATGCGTTTAACAGCGGCTCGATGTGGCGACCACCAACGTCGTTACAGACATTGTACGTACGAAGCATTTCTGGTGCACATTCTCCATCCTACCTGGTGTCATTTCAATTTCTGGCGAAGCCGGCCAGAGCTTGTGCCAGCAGATCTTCTTGTCTTTACAGGAGTCTCGTAAATGGAACTTTGCATACGACCCCACTAGTAGTAGTACATAGGAGATAAATCCGGCGGTCACCCGGTTGGACCTCCTCTGCCTGTTCATCTTTCACCATAACGTCCGTTTCGATGTCTCCGAACTGCACGTGAATGTGAGGTGGTGCACCATCTTGCAAAAACCACATTTCCTGGCGAACATTCGGTGGCACAGCCTCCAAGTACGCGTTCAATTGGTTTTGTAGGAACATCAAGGATGCAGGACCAGTTAACGACTGGATGGAGGTATGGCCCAATCACATGATCGTCCAAACCTATACGTAATTTCAAACGGTGGTGAAATCCCTGAACATGCGTGGCACGAATGTTTTCGTCTGCCCATACATGGCTGTTTCGTGAACTCAGAACACAGTCCCTAGTAAAGTTACATTCATCTGTGAACAGAACTCTATGTGGAAACATGGGTGTGTCGATGCAGCGGTGCAAGAACAACGTGTAGTAGGCAACGCGCTGTGGAAAATCGGCTGGACCCATAGCGTGCACCCTTTGCTAATGGTATGGAAGTAATTGTTTAATTGTTGCTCACGCAGGACGTCCCAGACGATGCTGCGACTAACAGCCACTGCACGCGCAATTGTTCGAGTACTCGATGACGTGTTCTCTTCCACGCGATGCCGTACGTCTTCTACAAATTCCGCCGTGCGGCGTTGCCGTGGAGCAACACAGTCCTGCCACAGTGAAGGTACCTGTTTCTCGGAGCCGCTGCGTAACTTGGGCAAAAGGTGTATGCGATGGCGCGCTACATTGCGGAAAACGTTCGTGATACAGCCGACTAGCAGCTCTTCCCTTACCTCGAGCTTCGCCATACGTAAGGAGCATGTCTGTGCTTTCCGACAACGTGCGCCAAACCATCTTTACTGTACCGGAGACGCAGAGGCACTGAATAGCCCTTGCAGACGTTAGGCGGGGGGGGGGGGGGGGGGGGGGAGGGAACACGTCAAACGGGCCGACTTGCAGGAGAGGCATCTCAGACCATTTTAATTCATAAAACTTCGTCAGCATCACCAGGTAGGATTCAGGATTTACACCCATTGCAGTGGCCGTTCGAAAACATAACATTATAAATTTTTTTACGTGCGAAACTTCATCATTTTTTCACTTACTAATGGCTACATTTGTTGCTATAGGTACACCTATGCCGGCCGGAGTGGCCGTGCGGTTCTAGGCGTTACAGTCTGGAACCGAGCGACCGCTACGGTCGCAGGTTCGAATCCTGCCTCGGGCATAGATGTGTGTGATGTCCTTAGGTTAGTTAGTTTTTATTAGCTCTAAGTTCTAGGCGACTATTGACCTCAGAAGTTCTACCCCCCTTAAGTGACATTAGTAACCCTCTGACGTAATGCACGACGTACTGTTTGACCTGTAGCATTCCAAGACAAGCAACCCTGAGACTTTTCTACTTCCCTCAGCAGACGAGACGCATTACACATCTGAACTGAAACGGTCTTAGAACGGAAACGGTACGTTTCCGGACATGGGTTCCTATTCAAAATATTACGTACTCGTGCCCCTCTAAAAGTCATAGAAGTTTGTGACGGGAATTTCCGAACAGCCTCTACACAGCATCTGTCTAATGCAGTCTGTAATCTTCAGAGAAAGGTTCCGTTGCTACTGCATAGCGAGAAGCAGGTAAAAGGTCATCCCTGACGGAGGGACCTCTGCAGCGGAATATGTTCCGGAAGATAATCATTGTCCTTGATTCTGGTGCTCACATTTCGTACACATATAATGATAATTTCGATTAACTTCGTGTCAAATCCCATTTCAATCGTGACTCTTTCCAGGTACTCGAATTATCTTACATCTACATGGTTTTTCCGCAATTCATACTTTAGTGCATGGCAGAGGGTTCATCGAACAATTTTCATACTACTTCTTTACCATTCCACTCTCGAATGGCGCATAGGAAAAAGAAACACCTAAATCTTTCCGTTCGAGCTCTGATTTTTCTTATTTTATTATGATGATCATTTCTACCTACGTAGGTGGGTGTCAGCTTTACGCATTCGGAAGAGAAATTTGGTAATTGAAATTTCGTAAATATATCTCGCCGCAAAGAAAACAGCCTTTGTTTCACTGACTGCCACCACAGCTCGCGTATGATATCAGTGACACTCTCACCCCTACTGCGCGATAACACGAAACGACCTGCCTTTCTTTACACTTTTCCGATGTCCTCCGTCAATCCTAGCTAGTAAGGATCCCATACCGCGCAGCAGTATTCCAGCAGAGGACGGACAAGTGCGATGTAGGCTGTCTCTTTAGTGGGTTTGTCCATCTTCTAAGTGTTCTGCCAACGAAGCGCAGTCTATGTTTCGCTTTCCCACAACGATATGTATATGGTCTTTCTAATTTAAGTAGCTCGTAATTGTAATTCCTAGGTATTTAGTCGAATTGACAGCCCTTGTATTTGTGCGATGTATTGTATACCCAAAATTTATCGGACTTCTTTTAGTATCCATGTGAATGACCTCGCACGTTTCTTTGTTTAGTGCTAATTGCCACTTTTCGCACCATACAGAAATTCTCTCTAGATGATTTTGTAATTGGAATTGATCGTGTGATGATTTTACTGGACGGTAAATTACAGCGTTATCTGCAAACAATCTAATAGGGTTGCTCAGATTATCACCTAGATCATTTATGTAAATCAGGAACAGCAGAGGGTTTATGACACTAACTTTCCTTAAAAACAGTCATCAAATGCTGAAGTTCTTGGGTTAAGCTGTCTGCATCGGAAATGGCATATGCTCTCCGTACCAAAGTCCTAAGGACGCCATTGCGTTTGTGTGGTGGATGACACAGTGTTCACCGAAAGCCGACACACTAAGAGTTGTCATCCACCACAGCAACACAATGGATACACCGAGAAGCAGATTCGTCGGGCTATGGAGTTTGAGCCATCTACGGAGGTGTACGTGGAGGAACATAGATCTGTGGCCTTTCTTCCTTATGCTGGAGGCTTATCGTTTAAGATTGGACGAATTTTAAGGAATTTTAACATCAAGAGTGTGTTCCGTCCACCTCCTAAGATTAGGGCACTGCTCGGCTCTGTGAAGGATGATTTAGGGGCTTAGGAAACCCGGGGTGTACAAAATTCCGTGTCAATGTGGGATAGCTTACATTGGCCGTTCGATTCGCAGGTGTGGTGAACATCGCCGTCATACGAGGCTACAACAGCCGGAAAAATCGGCGGTAGCAGAACACTGCCTAAATGAGGGACACAGTATGAAATTTGAGGAAACTGTGGTGGTTGCCAACATTTCCGGTTTTTGGAACAGTATTTATAAAGAGGCGATTGGAATTAGGTTGGCTGATAATTTAATCAACAGAGACAATGGGTTTCCTCTTAGAAAGACGTGGAGTATTATCTCGCATTAAACTGAACGTTCTTCGGTGCGGCCTTGATTGCGATATATCGTTGCCAGCAGTGTTTCACCTCCCACCTCCCTGTTTTGGAAGGCAGAAACCGTGATGGGCGGCGCATTCACAGTGTACTGAACGGTGGCCTATATAGGACGTCGATTTGAAACCTGGCGTCAGTTCTCAGCGGTACTCATCAGCAGAAGCAGCATTTTCCTGAAGATGGCGACCAATTGGATCGCCGAAATATCAGCAAAAAAAAAAAAAAGTCAAGTTGATTTTAGAATCCGGCGGCAAACCCGAAGAGAGTTTCAAGACTTATTACGCCGGGAAAGCCTACGTAATTACAGCAATCTCGTCAATAACTTACCCCAGAATAGGACGCATTTCTCTTCCGGGTGCCGCACCAAGTTCACTGGTGTTTTCGAATTTCGTTATCATCATCTTTAAACCATTTAGCGACATCAGGGCTCCCCTCAGACCTTTCAGCTGGCGATACTCTCTCAATGCAGCACTGTAATTGCTGCCCTTCGCGTAAAACAGTTTCACCAACAGTGCTCGGTCTGTCTTCTCGATAGGCCACACTATTCATTCACGTTATGGCTCGCCAAATGACAGTGTGTGTATCATACAATGTAGGCTTTCACGGCCGCTGTAGTTTTTAGTTGAAACTTGCGGGCTGAGAGGCCGTGGTCGATGTGTAAAATTTCCACGTAACGTTTCGTCTCCATCTGCAGAAGACATCTTCTGAGGTCGTCCGGCTAGTAGCCTATGTATAAAATTTCCACCTAACGTTTCGTCTCCACCTGCGGGAGACATCTTCTGAGGTCGTCCGGCTAGTAGCCGATGTATAAAATTTCCACCTAACGTTTCGTCTCCACCTGCGGGAGACATCTTCTGAGGTCGTCCGGCTAGTAGCCGATGTATAAAATTTCCACCTAACGTTTCGTCTCCACCTGCGGGAGACATCTTCTGAGGTCGTCCGGCTAGTAGCCGATGTATAAAATTTCCACCTAACGTTTCGTCTCCACCTGCGGGAGATATCTTCTGAGGTCGTCCGGCTAGTAGCCGATGTATAAAATTTCCACCTAACGTTTCGTCTCCACCTGCGGGAGACATCTTCTGAGGTCGTCCGGCTAGTAGCCGATGTATAAAATTTCCACCTAACGTTTCGTCTCCACCTGCGGGAGACATCTTCTGAGGTCGTCCGGCTAGTAGCCGATGTATAAAATTTCCACCTAACGTTTCGTCTCCACCTGCGGGAGACATCTTCTGAGGTCGTCCGGCTAGTAGCCGATGTATAAAATTTCCACCTAACGTTTCGTCTCCACCTGCGGGAGACATCTTTTGAGGTCGTCCGGCTAGTAGCCGATGTATAAAATTTCCACCTAACGTTTCGTCTCCACCTGCGGGAGACATCTTCTGAGGTCGTCCGGCTAGTAGCCGATGTATAAAATTTCCACCTAACGTTTCGTCTCCACCTGCGGGCGACATCTTCTGAGGTCGTCCGGCTAGTAGCCGATGTACAAAATTTCCACCTAACGTTTCGTCTCCACCTGCGGGAGACATCTTCTGAGGTCGTCCGGCTAGTAGCCGATGTATAAAATTTCCACCTAACGTTTCGTCTCCACCTGCGGGAGACATCTTCTGAGGTCGTCCGGCTAGTAGCCGATGTATAAAATTTCCACCTAACGTTTCGTCTCCACCTGCGGGAGACATCTTCTGAGGTCGTCCGGCTAGTAGCCGATGTATAAAATTTCCACCTAACGTTTCGTCTCCACCTGTGGGAGACATCTTCTGAGGTCGTCCGGCTAGTAGCCGATGTATAAAATTTCCACCTAACGTTTCGTCTCCACCTGCGGGAGACATCTTCTGAGGTCGTCCGGCTAGTAGCCGATGTATAAAATTTCCACCTAACGTTTCGTCTCCACCTGCGGGAGACATCTTCTGAGGTCGTCCGGCTAGTAGCCGATGTATAAAATTTCCACCTAACGTTTCGTCTCCACCTGCGGGAGACATCTTCTGAGGTCGTCCGGCTAGTAGCCGATGTATAAAATTTCCACCTAACGTTTCGTCTCCACCTGCGGGAGACATCTTCTGAGGTCGTCCGGCTAGTAGCCGATGTATAAAATTTCCACCTAACGTTTCGTCTCCACCTGCGGGAGACATCTTCTGAGGTCGTCCGGCTAGTAGCCGATGTATAAAATTTCCACCTAACGTTTCGTCTCCACCTGCGGGAGACATCTTCTGAGGTCGTCCGGCTAGTAGCCGATGTATAAAATTTCCACCTAACGTTTCGTCTCCACCTGCGGGAGACATCTTCTGAGGTCGTCCGGCTAGTAGCCGATGTATAAAATTTCCACCTAACGTTTCGTCTCCACCTGCGGGAGACATCTTCTGAGGTCGTCCGGCTAGTAGCCGATGTATAAAATTTCCACCTAACGTTTCGTCTCCACCTGCGGGCGACATCTTCTGAGGTCGTCCGGCTAGTAGCCGATGTACAAAATTTCCACCTAACGTTTCGTCTCCACCTGCGGGAGACATCTTCTGAGGTCGTCCGGCTAGTAGCCGATGTATAAAATTTCCACCTAACGTTTCGTCTCCACCTGCGGGAGACATCTTCTGAGGTCGTCCGGCTAGTAGCCGATGTATAAAATTTCCACCTAACGTTTCGTCTCCACCTGCGGGAGACATCTTCTGAGGTCGTCCGGCTAGTAGCCGATGTATAAAATTTCCACCTAACGTTTCGTCTCCACCTGTGGGAGACATCTTCTGAGGTCGTCCGGCTAGTAGCCGATGTATAAAATTTCCACCTAACGTTTCGTCTCCACCTGCGGGAGACATCTTCTGAGGTCGTCCGGCTAGTAGCCGATGTATAAAATTTCCACCTAACGTTTCGTCTCCACCTGCGGGAGACATCTTCTGAGGTCGTCCGGCTAGTAGCCGATGTATAAAATTTCCACCTAACGTTTCGTCTCCACCTGCGGGAGACATCTTCTGAGGTCGTCCGGCTAGTAGCCGATGTATAAAATTTCCACCTAACGTTTCGTCTCCACCTGTGGGAGACATCTTCTGAGGTCGTCCGGCTAGTAGCCGATGTATAAAATTTCCACCTAACGTTTCGTCTCCACCTGCGGGAGACATCTTCTGAGGTCGTCCGGCTAGTAGCCGATGTATAAAATTTCCACCTAACGTTTCGTCTCCACCTGCGGGAGACATCTTCTGAGGTCGTCCGGCTAGTAGCCGATGTATAAAATTTCCACCTAACGTTTCGTCTCCACCTGCGGGAGACATCTTCTGAGGTCGTCCGGCTAGTAGCCGATGTATAAAATTTCCACCTAACGTTTCGTCTCCACCTGCGGGAGACATCTTCTGAGGTCGTCCGGCTAGTAGCCGATTTATAAAATTTCCACCTAACGTTTCGTCTCCACCTGCGGGAGACATCTTCTGAGGTCGTCCGGCTACTGTGACTGAGGGCTAAGGCAGACGACCGAAACGAGTGCCTTTACTAACAGTACGACATCGCCTGCAGCGCCTCTCCTGGGATCAGTTGGAGCTAGATGACTGGAAAACCTAGGGTTTGAGCATGGGGCAGACCCTTCGAAGCCATGGACCGAAGTTGTCAACAAGGCACTATGAAAACTGATGGTGGCTCCATAATAGTGTGAGCTATGGGACTGGACCGTCTGGTCCAAATGAACTAATCATTGATTGGAGACACTTATTTTCTGCTACCTGGAGACCATTAGCAACTATTCATGGACTTCATGCTCCACGGCACTTGACCACCTCACTGGGCCACAATTGTTCACCACTGGTTTGCAGAACATTCTGGAGAATTCGAGCGAGAGGTGTCGCCACCCAGATCGTCCAACACGAATCCCATCGCACACTCACGTAATCGAGAGTTCAGTTTGTGCACATAATCGTGCACCAGCAAAACTTCCGCAATTATGGACAGCTGAAGAGGCAACATGGCTCAATATTTTTGCAGGGGACTTCCAAAGACTTATTGAGTCCGTGCCACGTCGATCTACTGCACTACGACGGGCAAAAGGTGGCCCGACACGATGTTAGGAGGTGTCCCACGACTTTTGCACCTCAGTATAGGTTTAGTGAGGAAACTGCTGGGGAAGTAACTATAACTAATTTTGAGATTCATTTTCAGGATACTTCATGTTGGCTTTTTTAAAATTCTGTTTGAAATATCAAACTCTTAAATGGCATACTTTCTTCTGCCAAATATTTCAAAACATTTTTTTCGGGAGCTACTCACGGCGAAACTTCCAGGCCAGTTGAGTGTGAAAAGTAACCAGTGTAAGTAATAGTAATCTTCTACCTTAATTAAAGGTTACATTGCACGAAAGTGTTAAATGGTGTTTTCACGTAACAACAGTAAAATATTTACTGCGTTATTAATGCAAGGTATTTTGATCTATTTTTAGTGAGAATCTTAACAAAACTATGCGAGGGTTTATGTAGTTTTAGCATAATACAAATACTGACTGCACGCTTTCACTTCGCTCTCTGTGATCAGTGGAAGTCGCTGATTTCGTACCACTCCAGAACATTTACGCTGATTGCCAACCTTGGCTACGTTATGGCTGTGACCGATGTAACAATAAGTCGCCTTTGTGAAAATAGTGGTGATTTCTGTGCAATGTTATGCGCAGTGATTGTTAATATTATTTACAAAAAACGAGCGAAGAGGTTGTACCTAGTCCTTCCAGCGACTCAGCATAAACTTTAGTGTCACTTCAGCAGCACATTAATCCGTTACATGTTTGTTTCTTGTAAGAAGTAAAGGAAACAAAAGGAAAATTCGGAGTAGGAATTAAAATCCATGGAGAAGAAACAAAAACTTTGAGGTTCGCCGATGACATTCTAATTCTATCAGAGACAGCAAAGGACCTGCAAGAGCAGTTAAACGGAATGGACAGTGTCTTGAAAGGAGGTTAGAAGATGAACATCAACAAAAGCAAAACGAGGATAATGGAATATAGTCGAATTAAGTCGGGTGACGCTGGGGGAATTAGATTAGGAAATGAGACACTTAAAGTAGTAGAAGAGTTTTGCTATTTGGGTAGCAAAATAACTGATGATGGTCGAAGTAGAGAGGATATAAAATGTAGACTGGCAATGGGAAGGAAAGCGTTTCTGAAGAAGAGAAATTTGTTAACATCGAGTATAGATTTAAGTGTCAGGAAGTCGTTTCTGAAAGTATTTGTATGGTGTGTAGCCTTGTATGGAAGTGAAACGTGGACGATAAATAGTTTGGACAAGAAGAGAATAGAAGCTTTCGAAATGTGGTGCTACAGAAGAATGCTGAAGATTAGGTGGGTAGATCACATAACTAATGAGGAGGTATAGAATAAAATTGGGGAGAAGTGAAATTTGTGGCACAACCTGACTAGAAGAAGGGATAGGTTGATAGGACACGTTCTGAGGCATGAAGGGATCACCAATTTAGTATTGGAGGGCAGCGTGAATGGTAAAAATCGTAGAGGGAGCCCTAGAGATGAATACACTTAGCAGATTCAGAAGGATGTACTTTGCTCTAAGTACTGGGAGATGAAGCAGCTTGCACAGGATAGAGTAGCATGGAGAGCAGCCCGTCTCTGGTCTGAAGACCACAACAACAACAACAACATACGCTATAAGCTTGCAGCTCTGAAAAAAGGTGCGAGACGATCGCGGGCTTCCGCTCCCTATGTCCTTCACTCAGGGGCCAAGTAAAAGTACGCGACCATTAGTTTAACAGAAGTATACTGTATAGATTTAGTGTTAACAAAAGGAAATGTCTGCAACCGCAAGATACAGGTTTGGATACGAAAAGAATCACATGGAAGGATGAATACACAGCTCTTATATCATTTGTCCTCTGAATCATCACATTTATTTACAATGTACATGATAGCCCAAAATGAAATATAATAATCAGCAAATATGTCTGCACGTACGAGGTTGTTAATTGAAAATAAGCCTTTTTAAATTTTAACCACAGATGCATCCGTAGAACAGATACAATGACAAATCATTCTCAAGAAAAGAATAGTAAGTTATAATAAAAAATAGAAATTTAAGGAGGTAGCAATCAGAACGGAAATCACATTAAAATTTTCTCAACACACTAAATATATACATAAATATTTGATCAGGTAAAGGAACTTCCTCATGTTGAATTATAACATCGCTCACACTTAGGCTTTTAGGCAGAATATTTAGAAGTTGAAGCAAATACATCAAAGCTTTAAGAAGGGAAAGGCAACACTTAAAGAAGGCGTCTAGACGATCAGTTTCACTATTGGAACAGCGGACACTTCTCAAACACACCCGGAAGGCAAGTGCAGGGGCGCACAGAGCAGGCCCTCGCGGCCGTCAGCCGCCGAAATGCCGAGCTCGCACTTCACAAGGCTACGAGGCGCTGCTAAAAAACTCCGCACAGGTGAGATCTATGCTACAGAAATATAAATTAAATCGATAACAATCACCACTATCTTGAGATATCGCGGCTACAAGTCCAAAACATTTATCATAAAAATAAGGTGGCAAATATTACTCCCAAAAAAACTGCCTAAAGGAAATAGATCTTAAATCACCTCTTAAGGGAGTATAAGGCCATAATAATTAACACCTACCCAAACAAGCAAACTCTACGCCAAAATTGAACGGCTAGGTGGCTCTTTGAATCAAACATATAGAAAAATAAATGATCGAGCTTACCCCTCCTGAGGAGTAGGCACTACAAACAGTGTTCCTCTGACTCAGTCCTCAAGCTTAACCACGATCTACAACCTAGTTTCAAAACGCGCACATTAATACAGAGTATTCCCCTTAAAATAATTAAAAGGTAGTACTACATACGTTACAAAATCTCAAACTCAGTAAACAGGAATTACGCCACACAACTCATGATCAAGTTGATAAAACCGAGAAAGGAAAACCGAGTAAGGAACGTCATTAAACACCAAAGCTCAAACAGCAAACTGCCGTACACATGAGAGGAAATTTAAGTTTCACTAGTAAACCACTGAATTTGAACAGCTTATTGCTTTGGTAATCCACGCCAGGTAAAGGTCTCAATGATATACTTTATCATCAACGTAGGGACCGTCACTAACTTCCACCCAAAATTTCCACCAATGAAATAAATGCAAAGCTATACACGGTTGTTGCCAACATTAATGACAATAAATTAGAATATTTCAGTGATCCATAAGGCACCAACAGCAGAGGCATAGAGAGCACAGCGCGAGCGATACTGACCGCAAAATTTTCTCGTAATGGTCTTTGCACACGAGGAAATGATGGAGGCAAAACTCCGAGCGTCCAGGTCTGCACAGCATGGATAAACAGGGAAGTGCAAATCCACTGAGGAGGACACTGTCGATGTAGCAATATTACCAGTACCTAATGAAGTGCAAGTCGATATCAGCGCAAAGAGGACTAACGGCCGAAGGAACCGTTGTGCGCAGAAATCCATGCGTGATACACTTAATGCTACGCCCCTCCTCTCTGTTCTCGCCTCACAATGCACTGCCGGCCTATTTCACACACACTGAGTCAGCGATCATCTATGAAAACGAAAACTGCAAGTTAAATTCGCGCTGCCTGCCAGGGCGCCAGTGAAAGAAGGTACCGGGAAGACAGAGATAAAACGAACTCGAGCCGCCACGCCGCAATGTCGATTCATGTCAACTTCTGATCTGGGTCCCACATTTTGATTTTGGAATCTTGTCATATTGGTGTAGCCGCCTGAGGATAAGTCGGGTGGGGAGGATGTGGGCAGAGGGTTGGCACTGTTCCTACCTTTGGTTTGTCTCACGTGCAAGAGGTGAGGAAAGAGAGTATCCGAGTAGAAAATCTACCTCGCGTCTGAGAGGAGTTTGCAACGAAGTAGCGCAACTCGTTCGCTGTCCAGTGCTGCCACACGGGGCCAGCGGCAGAACCACGTGCAGAGAGGCAGTGCTGTGCGCCTGCGCGCCGGCTGCGGAGTGACCTGGACCTACCGCAACACAAGGCCCCAAGGCCGGTCATCTGTCAGACGCAGGGCACATACCTCACACGTCGAGCAGTTAGCGTGCCAGGAAACACTTGTGATGTTCCGCCCGTCTCATAAAGCTGCACTAGCTCTCTACGAGTTTATGCGCTGCCACTAGCAATTCTTCGGGCAGTCTTGTAGCTTCGTGACCGACACACTGCATTGGTGAGGGTCGGTGTCCGTTATGCGACTACCTTGCAGCGAGTCCTTCACTCACGAATAGTGCTGTGATTGGCTTCGGGCTGGGGTCGGCTCACACCACGCGCCTCTTGACAGCAGTGGCGAAGTTCTTCAGTGGCTTTTGAGCCTTAGACTGCCCGAAAATTCGAAGAAAAAGTACGAGTAGAGCTAGAATATAACAGTGCGTTGAAAACAATTCAAGTTTGTTTTGTAAGTTACTACAGTTTATTTCGGTACATCCATGAGTTGCCGAGTTCACTGTGTTGTGCATGCTGTCCTATTAAACATTTCACTGGAGGCTTCTAGAAATAGCCTCTTCTCTTCACGCGGCAGCCGGCAGGGCTGCAATCACTCATGTGTGTCGCAGGAGCATGGCAGTGAGGTTCGCCTCAGCCGTGGAATTGGGTGTTATTTCGTGCACTGTTCTGTCCTGGTTTTACAAAACTTGTTTTGGTAGTATAATTCGTGAGTGCAGGTGGTTATCTAATTGTGGTTTGTGCAGAGGGAACGCTGGTGTATTTATTTCGCGATTTAGATGACAAACCATTTTCAGGCTGGACTTGACGAAACAAAGAGCGGTTATAAATACAAGCGATTCACCGTACACTTAAGCATTAAAATAGTTGACGGGAACAAATCATAAAATTTCACTTTTCTTGGTATATGAAGTATTATTGGCTTACCTGTTGCTCTGTAACAAATGAACTGATTTTTCACATGTATTTTTTTTGGTGGGTCTGGAATGTGAAAAAGAATGGGCTTCGGCTTCTCTCGGAGTGTGAGTGGTAAAAAATTTTGACAAAAAAACCGAGAAACATCAAAATTCAGAGTGGTACCTTCACAAACAAGAGAGTTTTCACCTTTTGTGTTTGGGTCATGGACGAACTGAACATGCATTTTCTGAAGGAGCCACACTTCCAGCCATAAGATATGATGCGATTGCGAAACAAAGCAGATTCATAAACGATGATGTTGTTTTGCGTCTTGGGCAAGTAAGAGTTTGCATTCAGAGGACACTTTGAAGATGAAAGTTCCGACAACAAAGACCTCACCGATGTCATTAATGATCGGATTAAAGAAGAGTTACGTTCATGTGAGTTTGTTGGAATACAAGAAGGTGAAACACTGGATGTTTCTTGTAAGTCACAAATGGTTATTATTCTCAGGTTTTGTAGACAAGACGGCCTTTTATAAATATATACTGGTTTTAGAAATATTTCTAGCTACAAAACTGCTCAGGGTTTATCAGAATTTATGGTAAATGCACTTAATTTTTTTTTTTTGGGGGGGGGGGGGTTACTGACAAAGTGGTGAGCCACGCATTTTATGGAGCGTCAGTAATGGCAGGTAGGCGTGGAGGTGTCCAAAATTTTGTCCGCGACGTACATTTTTACACTGTATCGCTTATAAACGTATTGTAGTGCAGTTACATTGTTCTGAAAATATCAAAGCAGTTAGGATTTTCATTTACAGTCTTATAGCACTCCATACACTTTTTAGCAAGTACTCAAAGAGAGCACAGCTCTTAGAAAATAAGGATTCAGATTGGTTCAGACATGCACTGCACGCCGGAATTTCAATTCATGATCTGCTCAGACAGTATACCTGAAACATCATGAGATGAGACATTTTCCAAAATATCACCGCAGATGATGAAGATAGGGAGGCAGAGCCGTTCAACAGTGCTTCTGGCTTTCTTAGCGTTCTTAATAACGCTCAATTCCTTTTCCTGCTTTGCCTTTAGCAAGAAACATTTGTGTATGTTAGCCTTCTGTATGAACTTCTTAAACACAAAACGGAATGTGCATTTAGTATGTGGAATACAGAAATCCCGTAGACCATCAGTCTGTTAAAGGATATGAGTTCAGAAAAAATTATGATCTCATTTACTCAAAGGTGTGACATGAAATTTCAGAGCGAAATAAGTGTTAGTGAGGGTGACTTCCACTCCTTTCTTATCTTATGATATCTTATATAACATCATAGTGCAAATGGAAATGACTTTTGTATATCTTCAGAATATTCAGTTTATAAGTTGTTTGATAAGAATCGGTTTGGAAATTATAAATCAAATTACCTAACAGTAAAACTGAACGACCTTTTAGCTTCATTCTCCTAGAAAGAACGACTGAGAAATGAGTTAGGAAACAGCTGCCGGCCGGTGTGACCGGGCAGTTCTAGGCGCTACAGTCTGGAACCGCGCGATCGCTACGGTCGCAGGTTCGAATCCTGTCTCGGACAGTAGTTCTAAGTTCTAGGGGACTAATGACCTCAGATGGTAAGTCTCATAGTGCTCAGAGCCATTTGAAACAGCTGTGTTGACAAACATAAGTAATTAACACCTGGAGACCTTCTAAAATACACTCCTGGAAATTGAAATAAGAACACCGTGAATTCATTGTCCCAGGAAGGGGAAACTTTATTGACACATTCCTGGGGTCAGATACATCACATGATCACACTGACAGAACCACAGGCACATAGACACAGGCAACACAGCATGCACAATGTCGGCACTAGTACAGTGTATATCCACCTTTCGCAGCAATGCAGGCTGCTATTCTCCCATGGAGACGATCGTAGAGATGCTGGATGTAGTTCTGTGAAACGGCTTGCCGTGCCATTTCCACCTGGCGCCTCAGTTGGACCAGCGTTCGTGCTGGACGTGCAGACCGCGTGAGACGACACTTCATCCAGTCCCAAACATGCTCAATGGGGGACAAATCCGGAGATCTTGCTGGCCAGGGTAGTTGACTTACACCTTCTAGAGCACGTTGGGTGGCACGGGATACATGCGGACGTGCATTGTCCTGTTGGAACAGCAAGTTCCCTTGCCGGTCTAGGAATGGTAGAACGATGGGTTCGATGACGGTTTGGAGGTACCGTGCACCATTCAGTGTCCCCTCGACGATCACCAGAAGTGTACGGCCATTGTAGGAGATCGCTCCCCACACCATGATGCCGGGTGTTGGCCCTGTGTGCCTCGGTCGTATGCAGTCCTGATTGTGGCGCTCACCTGCATGGCGCCAAACACGCATACGACCATCATTGGCACCAAGGCAGAAGCGACTCTCATCTCTGAAGACGACACGTCTCCATTCGTCCCTCCATTCACGCCTGTCGCGACACCACTGGAGGCGGGCTGCACAATGTTGGGGCATGAGCGGAAGACGGCCTAACGGTGTGCGGGACCGTAGCCCAGCTTTATGGAGACGTTTGCGAATGGTCCTCGCCGATACCCCAGGAGCAACGGTGTCCCTAATTTGCTGGGAAGTGGCGGTGCGGTTTCCTACGGCACTGCGTAGGATCCTACGGTCTTGGCGTGCATCCGTGCGTCGCTACGGTCCGGTCCCAGGTCGACGGGCACGTGCACCTTCCGCCGACCACTGGCGACAACATCGATGTACTGTGGAGACCTCACGCCCCACGTGTTGAGCAATTCGGCGGTACGTCCACCCGGCCTACCGCATGCCCACTATACGCCCTCGCTCAAAGTCCGTCAACTGCACATTCGGTTCACGTCCACGCTGTCGCGGCATGCTACCAGTGTTAAAGACTGCGATGGAGCTCCGTATGCCACGGCAAACTGGCTGACACTGACGGCGGCGGTGCACAAATGCTGCGCAGCTAGCGCCATTCGACGGCCAATACCGCGGTTCCTGTTGTGTCCGCTGTGCCGTGCGTGTGATCATTGCTTGTACAGCCCTCTCGCAGTGTCCGGAGCAAGTATGGTGGGTCTTACACATCGGTGTCAGTGTGTTCTTTTTTCCATTTCCAGGAGTGTATATAACGGACAATGATCTTGAAAACATTTATAACAAAGTAACAAAAAACTTAACGAATTTATTGTTACATTCCCTGTGACTACAGCTTCTCCTGAAATAAGTACGTGCACCCTAACAAGAATTAAAAATTGCCTTCGTAATCAAATGACAAATGGTGTCTTAAGTTCCCTCTACACAATGGCCATAGAAAAAGTGATCAGAAATTTAAAGATAAGGTGATTGGTAACTTTGCTACCAAGAAGAACTGACACATGAATTTACTGTGTAAAAAGGTATAAGATAAGCCTACCCACCATTAATCAGCTAGGTTCGTTCCTGACGGGAAGAACCAATTATGGCTGGCTACTACTGTATTTTTTTTTTGCGTTATCAGTATTCTGACTGGTTTGATGCGGCCCGCCATGAATTCCTCTACTGTGCCAATTTTTTCATCAGAGAATAGCACTCGCAACCTACATCCTCGATTATCTTCTGGCCGTATCTCAATCTCTGTCTTCCTCAACAGTGTTTGCCCTTTACAGCTCCTTAGGATACCATGGAAGTTATTCCCCGATGTTTTAACACATGTCTTATTATCCTGCCCCTTTTCTTGTCAGAGTTTTCCACAGATTCCGTTCCTATCCGAATCTGCGCAGAACCTACTCATTCCTTACCTTACCAGTCCACCTAATTTTCAATATTCTTTTGTTGCACCACATCTCAAATGCTTCGATTCTCTTCTTTTGTGGTTTTCCCACAGTCCATGTTTCACTGCCATACAATGCTGTGCTCCAAACGTACATATTCAGAAATTTCTTTCTCAATTAATGTACGATACTAGTAGACTTCTCTTGGCCCTTTGCTCAGTCTGTCATGGGCTACATTGTTTCCGTAGACAGCAGAATTCATTAACTTCATCTACTTCGCGATCACCAAACCTGATGGTAAGTGTCTCGCTGTTCTCATATCTGCTACTTCTCATTACTTTCGTCTTTCTTCGATTTACTCCCAGTCCATACTCTGTCCTCATACCAACCAGCATATCCTGTTATTCTTCCTCACTGCCACTGATAGAGCAATGTCATCAGCGATTCTCATCAATGATAGCCTTTCACCTTGAATTTTAATCCCACTCTTGACTCTTTCTTTTATTTCCGTCATTGCTTTTTCGACGCAAAGACTGATCAGCAGGGGCGAAAGACTGCATTCCTGTCTCACACTCATTTTAATCCGTGCACTTCGTTCTTGGTGTTACAGTTCTACCGTTGCCTCTTGTGTCTTGTACATATTGTATATTACCTGTATTTCCCTATAGCTTACCTCTGTTTCTCTCAGGATTTCGAATATCGTGCTACATTTGACATTGTCGAACGCTTTTTCCAGTTCGACAAATCCAGTGCACGCCTCTTGATTTGTCTTTAGTCTTGCTTCCATTATCGGCCATATATTCGGAACTGCCTCACTGGTGCCTTTACCTTTCCTAAAGCCAAACTACTCGTCATCTAAGACATCTTCGATTTTCTTTTCCATTCTTCTGTATATTATTCTTGTCAGCGACTTGGATGCATGAGCTGTTAAGCTGATTGTGCGATAATTCTCGCATTTGGCAGCTCTTGCGATCTTCGGAATTGTGTGGATGATGTTTATCCGAAAGACAGATAGTATATCTTCATATCCATATATTATACACAGCAACGTGAATAGTCGTTTAATTGCCATTTCCCCAATGATGCAATATTATCTATCCATTTTGCCTCATTAGATCCTTAAGTCCTCCAAAGATCCTTTAAAGTCTGATTTTAATATCGGATCTTCTCTCTCTTCTAAAGTGACTCCTGTTTCTTCGTCTATGACGGCGTCAGACAGGTCTTCCGCCTCATAGAGGCCTACAATGTACTCGTTCCACTTATCCTCTGTCTCCTCTGCATTTAATAGAGAAATTCCCACTGCACTCGTAGTGTTGCCTCGCTTTCTTTTAACTTCGCCTAAGGTTGTTTTGAATTTTCTATAAACTGAACCAGTCCTTTCGACAATCATTTCTCTTTCGATGTATTCACATTTTTCATCCAGCTATTTCTTCTTAACGTCCCTGCGCTTCGTATTTATTTCATTCATACGTGACTTATTGCTGTTCTACTGAATTTCCGTGAACATATCTGTACTTTCTTCTTTCATCGATCAGCTGAAGTATTTCTTCTATTACCCCTTGTTTTTTCGCAGTTATCTTCTTTTTACCTAAGTTTTTCTTTCCAACTTCCGTGAGTGCCATTTTTAGAGATGTCTATTCCTTTTCAACTGACTTGCCTACTGAGCTACGTGCTGAATTACCTCTTCAATTTTCTCGTATACTTTCTCTGTCCCTCCATTTTTGGCTTGCGACGCCCTCATGTATGCCTGAACTATTGTTGTCGGTGTTTGTTTGCTGTCGACTGATGAGAATAACCATATCATTGTACTGTTCACAGTATGTCACTCTCTGCCAAACCTTCCTATTCGCAATGAACCCTACTCCCGTTATACCATTATTTGCTGCTGTTGATATTACCCTCTAATCATCTGTCTTCTTTCCATTTCACGTTACTGATCCCCACTATATCTAGAGTGGGCCTTACAATTTTCAGATTTTCTGGCTTCCTTACCACTTTGAGACTCCTGACATTCCACACCCCTACTAGTAGAACGTTATTCTTTCGTTAGTTGGGCAGTCTTTTTCTCATGGTAACCTCCCCGGAGATACGATTGGGGGACTATTCCGGAATCTTTTGCAGTGGAAGGATCATCATGACACTTTCTCAATTGCAGGCTATGAATAAAACAACTTTAAACGTCTGATTGCTCTGCAAATGTGTTTGTGTGTTAAATATTTCACATTCAGCACGTAAACCAGAAAACGTTTATAAAAGTTTAAAAATGCACAAAGTTTGTTGGAAGCCGCTAAGTGATCTCACTATGAAACACTGGCTGGAGATAGTCTGGGTAATTTGGGCTCCATTTTAAGCAAAAGCAATTTTTCAACACCTATCAGTGTTTATGATGCCGTAGCTCCTGACATTGGTGTCGTAGAATGATATAATTTTGCAGTTACCTTTAGTGGTATTTGTGTATATTGCCCTTAAAATAAGTTCCGAAGTGTTGATGATGTAACTTTAATATTTTCAAGGCAGTAACATACGGTTTCGTGGCCGCGGCCGTGTTGGCCGTTGTCTACAATAGGGTCGGTATTCTGAGGAGAGAAGTGGTCCCCACCCTGCACCTTGTGGTCTGATCTCTCTAACCCCCCTAACTGGGCTGTGGTCGAAGTCTACGGTGCTGGCTCAAGGGCGAGTGAATATCCAAGAACACAGGTGTTTTCCACCAGCTACAAGAAAATAAGCTTCAGAGCCTCCTGCCAGGAAGCAGTGACTTACGCAATTGCAGTTTGCGTGCGGCTATTAACGAGGAGAACATTATCTTAATTTCACAAACTTGCTCAGTGGAAGAGAGGTAAGTATTGCGAATAGGTGTTTCCACTTATTTGTAGGTAGTCGAACGTTTCTGAGAAAACGGCGGTCAAAGTTTCGAGGTAGTTTTTTTCCTTTCAGCTAGTAAATACACTACTGGAAATTGAAATAAGAACACCGTGAATTCATTGTCCCAGGAAGTGGAAACTTTATTGACACATTCCTGGGGTCAGATACATCACATGATCACACTGACAGAACCACAG
The DNA here is from genome assembly GCF_023897955.1 of Schistocerca gregaria. NCBI lineage: Eukaryota > Metazoa > Arthropoda > Insecta > Orthoptera > Acrididae > Schistocerca > Schistocerca gregaria. Next base: position 221,027,804 of record NC_064925.1, on the reverse strand, counting down.
GCACATAGACACAGGCAACAGAGCATGCACAATGTCGGCACTAGTACAGTGTATATCCACCTTTCGTAGGAATTCAGGCTGCTATTCTCCCATGGAGACGATCGTAGAGATGCTGGATGTAGTCCTGTGGAATGGCTTGCCATGCCATTTCCACCTGGCGCCTCAGTTGGACCAGCGTTTGTGCTGGACGTGCAGACCGCGTGAGACGACGCTTCGTCTAGTCCCAAGCATGCTCAATGGGGGACAGATCCGGAGATCTTGCTGGCCAGGGTAGTTGACTTATACCTTCTACAGCATGTTGGGTGGCACGGGATACATGCGGACGTGCATTGTCCTGTTGGAACAGCAAGTTCCCTTGCCGGTCTAGGAATGGTAGAACGATGGGTTCGATGACGGTTTGTATGTACCGTGCACTATTCAGTGTCCCCTCGACGATCACCAGAGGTGTACGGCCAGCGTAGGATATCGCTCCCCACACCATGACGCCGGGTGTTGGCCCTGTGTGCCTCGGTCGTATGCAGTCCTGATTGTGGCGCTCACCTGCACGGAGCCAAACACGCATACGACCATCATTGGCACCAAGGCAGAAGCGACTCTCATCGCTGAAGACGACACGTCTCCATTCGTCCCTCCATTCACGCCTGTCGCGACACCACTGGAGGCGGGCTGCACGATGTTGGGGCGTGAGCGGATGACGGCCTAACGGTGTGCGGGACGGTAGCCCAGCTTCATGGAGACGGTTGCGAATGGTCCTCGCCGATACCCCAGGAGCAAGAGTGTCCGTAATTTGCTGGGAAGTGGCGGTGCGGTCCCCTACGGCACTGCGTAGGATCCTACGGTCTTGGCGTGCATCCGTGCGTCGCTGCGGTCCGGTCCCAGGTCGACGGGCACGTGCACCTTCCGCCGACCACTGGCGACAACATCGATGTACTGTGGAGACCTCACGCCCCACGTGTTGAGCAATTCAGCGGTACGTCCACCCGGCCTCCCGCATGCCCACTATACGCCCTCGCTCAAAGTCCGTCAACTGCACATTCGGTTCACGTCCACGCTGTCGCGGCATGCTACCAGTGTTAAAGACTGCGATGGAGCTCCGTATGCCACGGCAAACTGGCTGACACTGACGGCGGCGGTGCACAAATGCTGCGCAGCTAGCGCCATTCGACGGCCAACACCGCGGTTCCTGGTGTGTCCGCTGTGCCGTGCGTGTGATCATTGCTTGTACAGCCCTCTCGCAGTGTCCGGAACAAGTATGGTGGGTCTGACACACCGGTGTCAATGTGTTCTTTTTTCTATTTCGAGGAGTGTATATTGACCGACAAGGTACCGCGTTGGCTAGCGTTTCGGTTCTCACTTTTGAAACGACAATGTTGCTCTTCGTCAACTGGCCATTAAAATTGCTACACCAAGAAGAAATGCAGATGATAAACGGGTATTCAGTGGACAAATATATTATACTAGAACTGACATGTGATTACATTTTCACGGAGTTTGGGTGCTTAGATCCTGAGAAATCAATATCCAGAACAACCACCTCTGGCCGTAACAACGGCGTTGATACGCCTGGGCACTGAGTCAAACAGAGCTTGGATGGCGTGTATAGGTACAGCTGCCCATGCAGCTTCAACGCGATACCACAGTTCATGAAGAGCAGTGACTGGCGAACTGTGATGAGCCAGTTGATCGACCAGCATTGACTAGGCGTTTTCAATTGGTGAGAGATCTGGACAATGTGCTGGCCAGGGCAGCAGTCGAACATTTTCTGTATCCAGACAGGCCCGTACGGGACCTGCAACATGCGGTCGTGCATTTTCCTACGGAAATGCAGGGTTTCGCAGGGATAGAATGAAGGTTAGAGCCACGGATCGTAGCACATCTGAAATCTACGCCCACTGGTCAAAGTACCGTCAATGCTAACAAGAGGTGACAGAGACGTGTAACCAATGGCACCCCATACCATCACGCTTGGTGATACGCCAGTATGGCGAACGAATACACGCTTCTCATGTGCGTTCACCGCGATGTCGCCAAACACGGATGCGATCATCATGATGCTGTAAACATAACCTGGATTCATCCGAAAAAATTACGTTTTGCCATTCGTGCACCCAGGTTCGCCGTTGAGTACATCATCGCAGGCGCTTCTGTCTGTGATGCAGCGTCAAGGGTAACCTCAGCCATGGTTTCCGAGCTGATAGTCCATGCTGCTGCAAACGTCGTCGAACTCTTCGTGCACATGGTTATTGTCTTGCAAACGTCACCATCTGTTGACTCAGGGATCGAGACGTGGCTGCACGATCCGTTACAGCTATGTGATAAGGTGCCTCTTATTTCGACTGCTAGTGATACGAGGCTGTTGGGATCCAGTACGGCGTTTCGTATTACCCTCCTGAATCCCCCGATTCCATATTCTGCTAACAGTCATTGGATCTCGACCAACGCGAACAGCAATGTCTAGATACGATAAACCGCAATCGCGATATGCTACAATCCGACCTTTATCAAAGTCCGAAACGTGATGGTACGCATTTCTCCTCCTTACACGAGGCACCACAACAACGTTTCACCTGGAAACGCCTGACAACTGCTGTTTGTGTATGAGAAATTGGCTGGAAACTTTCCTCATCTCAGCACGCCACCTACCTTGTGTGAATGGTCTGAAAAGCTAATCATTTGCATATCCCAGCATCTTCTTCCTGTCGGTTAAATTTCAAGTCTGTAACATGTCATCTTCGTGGTGTAGCAATTTTAATGGGCGGTAGTGTAATTAAAAAAGAACAATAAGTGAATGGGAAAATTCTTTGAAGATTGTTTCGGGTGAATTTACTGTAGTGCATCTTCATTCATAATGTGCTGCAAACGCGTTTTCGATTAAGTGATCCGTTATGCGTGATTTGCTGCGAAATTATTGCCAACGCCTGAAATATTCAGCAGTGTTTACGACCTTACTTTCCCGAGTGAGCCACTGTGCCACCTTTTGGGCTGAGAATATCGTGATTTCATGGGCGTCTATTCTACGGAGAAAACTTTGACCGTCGTTTTCTCTGAAACTGTCGCGTATTTACGAATAAGCTGAGACACGTGTTCGTTTATTTGGCTCCTCTTTTTCTGGGGGAAGCTTCTGGGAAATCGGGTTATGGCACTTGACGTATTCTCCTCGTGAGTCTGATCGGTCGAAATGGCTGAATGTTGAACAGTTCTGTAGTACGGTTTGGAGCTTGCAAGTACGGGAATTCTGTCGGCGCTCTTGGTGAAGTGGAGTGATACGTCGTGGCGCTGTGGGACAGTATCCCTAACTGAAGTTGGCAATTTTGTGATCATTAGTGATCAAGAAAGTTACGTTTCAAATACGGAAAGACTAAACGAATCGTAAATGGGTTTCTGTTCGCAACGTCGAATTGTGTTCTTTCATTTCGCCCCCACTTGTGTTGGCTGTGGAGCCAGGTTTCGAGTGACTGTCTCGACGGGGAATTAGAGCCGCAAGTCTATAGAACCACCTGCTTGCCGTTGTTGATCCTCATTTTGTCTCCGTTTCTCGCGGACTTGAGTTACGTGGGCGCCGACGTGTGAAAAGCATCCGTGAGGTGAGACGTTTCGTCATTATTCTGCCTTGCGGCATACGTTAATTCTTCCTCTCGTTAGGCCTTTCTTAAAGCGGATAACAGGCTCCAGTCAGGCATTTTGCTGCATGTAGTTATTTCTTATTTATTTGTGTGTGTGTGTGTGTGTGTGTGTGTGTGTGTGTGTGTGTGTGTGTGTGTGTGCGCCATGTGTATTGTTTTACGTAATCAACATCAGAGCAGCCTTTGCCCGCAGCTAGGCGTTAATGCAAAGGTATTGAAAATGTTCTGGTAGTCCACAGATCTACTAGTGGTTAAACTCAGTAATAAACTTCTGGTACTTGTTTTTCAATGTCAAATGTATCTTGTTATTGAGTTCAGTAATGGTGGTAGGGTGGGTTACCTTATTCCTTGCAAGATACGGTCACTATCAGAGTAATTACAGCACACGAGCCGCTCCCACAAGTAGGTTAACAAATCCACGTTGCCTTTGCAAGGGACAAATTGCTTAACCACTTTATCATTTACATTTGTTGTTGGGGCGATCTAATGTCGTAATTTATAATATTGGAAGCCAAGATCGCTTGATGTGAAATAGTTTATTTCAACACCAGTATCGTCAGTAATTATTTGTTGTACTCAGATACCCGTCAGTAATTATTTGTCATACACAGATTCTCTGATCTCACAGAAATACAATTACACATCAGTCTCGTCGAAAAACTGAGAACACGCTCTAATAAACCAGTGTGTAGCTGTATTATCATAAATGGAGTATGTTCTCAGCATGTCAACAACACATTTGTAATTATATTTCGAATCTGACGATGACAACTAGTTGCTGTCGAAATTGGTCACGAAATCAACTATTTCACATCAAGCGATCTAGGCTTCTAAAATTATAAATGAACCACATTACTTGCTTGTGAATTAATTTTAATTGCACAACAGCTCCACTAGTACTACCCACCTAATCGATTGCTGCTTTCCTCCTGCCATTTCCTCTGAATTGCGAAGAGAGAATTTTTAACCGTATCTCGTAAGTCAAAGTGAAACTACCGACCTGTATTTAGACAGACTGGACTATGCGGCACTGCGGAAAATCAGTCCTGGCGCGCCAATAAATTTTTCCGGTTAAATCCGTGTGGCAGTACCTCACGTAACTGCTCTCGAGCGCCGGACTTCGCCAAGAGAACGAGTCAACGTGACACCACGGGAACTCAGTGGCATGGAAGAAAGGGACTTTTAAGAGGAGAATTAAAAGCTATTGATTATCCTAGTAGTTTAGTGGGACATCTGTTGATACAGCCAGAGATCATCTGGATGGAGTGGTTAAGGGGAATGTACTAGACGTAGACAGATTGTAAAAGATGTTGTAGGTAGAAGTTATGCAGATAGCGAGAAGACAGAGGATAGCATGAAACCAGTCTGCTACAAAGTTTGTAGCAAGGTATGTTCTGTTCGAACGTGAGACACGACCATTCTTGCCCGACCGCTGTTTCACATAACGCCACCTGCATGCCACGCGTATGAAGCCCGTTTTACACGAGTGACTTTCTGGTCAAAATCGATTACTCTGAGTGGGTGTGCGCTTTGTACCTGCGTGTGAATCAGTAACCAACCACGACATGAATGTTTCTATGACGTCAGTGACCTATAGATCGTGCCAAGTGAGGAGTTCTAATTCCAAGTATGGGCAAGCTGAGCATGCGCGGGAAAAGGGAGATATGACTGCTGCTGACATGGGAAGTTAACCGCCGGCCTCTGTGGCCGAGCGGTTCTAGGCGATTCAGTCTGGAACCACGCTGCTGCTACGGTCGCAGGTTCGAATCCTGCCTCGGGCATAGGTGTGTGTGATGTCCTTAGGTTAGTTAGGTTTAAGCAGTTCTAAATCTAGGGGGGTGATGACCTCAGATGTTAAGTCCCATAGTGCTTAGAGCCATTTGAACCAAAACTATACTGGTAGCTCTCACTCATGTTATAGAAATGCGTTTTATGATGCCGTGTGTTCTTAATCTTTTGTTTCTGTTGTTTGCTTTGTTTTAGTGACACACTGAAAAATTACACAAGATCGTGGTATTTTTTTCCTACTAGTGTTCTCCTACGAGATAGGTGAAATATCTAACAGCAAAAAAAAGTTAACCATTTACTGACAAAATGTCTGCAATGTGCATAAATAAGACCCTAAATAGATTTAATATGATTTAATAGATAGATAGAATCGCGTGGCTAGGGCCTCTAGTCTGGTAGACGGTTCGCCGGTACAAGTCTTTCGATCTGACGCCACTTCGGTGACTGAAATGATGATGATGATGATGATGATGACAACACAACACCCAGTCCCTGAGCGGAGAAAATCTCTGACTCAGCCCGGAATTGAACCCGGGGCATTACGAGTGACATTCTCTCGCGCTGACCACTCAGCTACCGGGGCCGAACAACATGTTTCAATGAAAATTATTTAAACGGTGGAAATGTTAGAACTATTTGGTGAGAGACCTTCAGCAAAAAAACGAGATACAAAGTATGAAAAAAAGGGCGATATTTACTGCCTTCTAGATACTGTTTGATGTGTTTCCAAGTACATACGGAAACTATTCGGAAAGTAAGGTCCGATAGGGTGTGAAAGGGAAGCCACAGTGAAAATTCGATGAAGCTTTGCACGGATGTGTTGGGCAGTGTCTCTAGTATGCCGGTCGAGGGCGCCACGTGGGTGTTTGCAGTTCTGAGCGCACAGTGGGCACATGTCTAGAAAATAGTGTCTCCCGCCAAGTATGGCTGCCTGCCGTAAGATTTCGCGTGATTCCAGGCTGCCCACGTAACTTAACTGTCATGCATTTCCTTCTTCATGACAGTCCTTAAGAGAGCACACTGCAGGGGCAACGAAGACGCTCCTGCAGCGTTTTCTATGGGAAGTCTTTGATCGCCCGCCAAACAGCCCGGACTTAGCTCCCACTGATTTTCATCTCTGCTCACATGAACATTTCGCTATGACAACAGTCTGGCACAGACAACGAGCGCCAAGCAAGCATAGAGAATTAGTAGGAAGCACAGATGGCTGCATTCTATGACGAGGGTTTTGGAAAGTTGGTACAACGCTGCGATAAATGTCTATGTCGGAGCAGTGACTATGTAGGGAAGTAGCTCGAGGGTACACTTACATGTTGCAAATAAAACATTTTTGATTTTCACAGTGGTTTTCATTTTACGACCGATCGTCTCTTACCTTCCGAACAACCATCATATATGTTCTGAAATGTTTGGATGACGCTTTTCCTATTATTTCAGTTATCCGTAGAGTAGGTAATTAATCACATGACCTTTCTCAAGGACTTCCACTATGAGTTATACTTTGATCATTATTAAACTCAATTGTCAGTGCTTATTATTATATTTTGCTACCATATTTCGATTTTTCGTAAAAAGGATAGTCCCTTATGACTTAACCTTCACCATTCATATGCCATACTGCTCAGCAGTTAGTTCTCACAATTCACTGCTTTGGCGCCGACGTGTAAACAATAATGAGCACTCGAAACAGACGACAGACTGTACAGGAATAAAACTCCAAGGGAGCTGCAGTAGACTCACGTGTCTAGGGTAGTCAACTGAGACAAGAAAGTCGATAGTGTAAAAGGGGCTTGAATTTCATTCGCCAGCGAATTCCGCCCGCTAATAGAGTGTACCTGTCCAAATGACAGTAGTAATGGAGCCTAAATGTAACATCATGAAGTGATACAGAAGATGAGCCAGACACGGCAACATATAACACAAGCAGAGCTACAAAACTAAATAAATACGAAGAATAATATTAGAGATACAGGTGTATATATAAACTTATAAATAAAGAAAAGCTGGTCAGAACTGCCTAACTCGGTGACCCCATTCCGGGAATCTGCTTGCCTGGCAAGCCCCATAAAGCACTGACTACTGTAATAATTGTCCGTGAAGTGTATTTAATAATAAACGGTGGTCGGCTGTTGTTACCAAGGAGTCACTTAAAAATTATGGTTAATCTGGGGACCTAACTCCTAATACACAAATTATATACAGTGTGACGCACCTAACTTTGCCACCTCATATATTTCCGACACGAAACAAAATGTGAAAAATTCAATTGTCCAGTGTTGCACCTATGTCAAAGGCTCTCACAATGGGCACGAATGAACAATCCATAAATGTAAAGAAACATCAGTTTCAACACAAAGTTAGGCTTTTTCGAATGGCACGTATATATTTTTACTGCAGAATTGAAAACTATAGGTACAACTAGTGATGGTAGACTTGGTTTCACTGCTCTGAAACTTATACCTTCTGCATTACAGTGGCTTTAAATAATGGAAACGGTGCCACACTTCCTGCCGTAATGCAGTAATGGCGATTGTCTGCACTGTCCTCAAGCCTACTGTAGGCTAACCTTTCTCTTTGCATCACGGGAGAAATTGTGGCGCTGTTGCCATCTTTTAAAGTCTGCGTATTTCAGTAGCTACAAGGCTTAGAACAGTGAAAACATGCATGTCGTCACTAACTATACCTCTACTTTTCATTTCCTTAGAAAAGACGTACATGTGCCGTTTGAGAAAACGGTACTTTGTGTTGAAAGTGATGTTTATTTACGTTTATGGATTGTGCATTCCTGCCTATTGAGTGAGCCCCTGAAGTAGGTGCATCTCTGGCCAATTGCATTTTTCCCATTTTGTTTCGGCAGTATGAGGTGGCAGAGTTAGGTGGGACACACCGTATAAAACCTGTAATGTCAAATCGAAAGTAAAGGTATCGATGCAATTCTGAGATTTTCCTCTACGATCGTTGACGATGGCTGGCAGCCATTTTACCTGTACTATCCTATTCTTTTTTTATTCTCTTGCAAATTCCTAACATTTTCACTTAACACCTTTCGTTTCTTTTAACTAATTTGCAGTTTCTGTTTTTTAAGTTCTTTTTAACTCATTATCATCACGTTGCTTACATGCTGTAGTATGATGAAAACTGTAAACTGTAAGAACAATTTTAAAATTCAAGTTGATAGGCTTTTAAATATGCAACAAATGAAATGGAAAGTAAAAAAAATAAATGTGTTTTAATAATGGCGCCAGTTAATGTGTCGTTTGTTTATTTCCCCTAATGATTCGTGTTTTTTTATCATTTCGTGAAGTTAGGGACCTTCTTCTGGATTTAGAAAATTCAGTCCTGCCGATGCCTGTCTGATTCGGACGAATTTTGCTTGAAGTCAAATAAACTTGAGCTAATTTGGCAGTCCTGAACCATTAATGAGCTTGAGATAACTATGACGGAACTTGTAAAAACTACATACATCACGATACATGACAGCTACATCGTAATTATAAAGGTCAGGCAATAAATGAATACTTAAATTCATCCATGTTATTCAGAATTACGAAACAGCAGTGTCGGTGTTATTAAGAAGTACATCTACATCCACATCTACATGCATTCTCTGCAAATTACACTTAAGTGCTTCATCGAACCACCTTCACAGCGCGCGGAGAAAACAAACAACTATATCCTTCCTCGCGAGCTCTTATTTCCCTTATTTTATAATGATGATGTTTCTCCCTACGTAAGTCAGAGTCAACAAAATATTTTCGTATTCAGAGGAGACAGTTGATGATTGAAAATTCTTGAGATTCCACCTCAACGAAAAACTCCTTTGTTTTAATCATTATCACGTCATTGAGACTGTGATACTATTTATTTCGGACATGTATGCGTGTTCCGAAGTAACACTGAAATGTACTTCTTAGTAACACAGGCTCTGCTATTTCGTATTTATTCGCCAATACCAGGTCATCTGCTATCAATAAATATGTTTTTTCTGGACGACGACACCTGGAAGTTTGGATCTGGATGCGATTCGTGCTAGGATGGCCGAAGCGGATCCTCGAGTTACGACCCCTGCCCACTCCTATCTCCCCCCCCCCCCCCCTCATGCCGCTCAGCCTTCCTATAATAAAAACTGTGAACTGTGTTTATTTGATAAGTATTAGTGCTAGTTCTTCATGGGAAAGAAGCACGGAAGGTCCACGGTTCGATCTCCCCCGGAAACAATTTTTTCCTTCAGTTGGCTGTTAATTGTGCTTTGGAAGAAACTGAAAAGTATCATATCGAAGATTATATAGTGAGACAGTAGTTGTCTGGTAAAAATGAGGTGTTTAATAGACAGAGTCCGTTATATTACCAGAGAATCATTTTTTGACGGATGACTACATTTAAAAAAAAACGTTGGTAAGGCTATCGCTCGATTAAAGCGAGAAATTCGGGTTCGAGTCTCGGTCCGGTACAAATTTTCATTGTCGTCAGTCCATAAACAGCTGAAGTTCGTTCACATTCTCAACTGCAAATACATTTCTCCCTTACATAGAATTTTTTGAGGTCTGCGACTATATTATAGATTTGTGAAACAGTTTTTACTGCTTCAGTCACTTTCTACTGATATTTATTAGGAGGGCGCATTTCGGCCCTGACACACCAATGAAATTAATTGAACATGCAACTAAGTTACGTAGTAACCTAACAGTGTTATTCTGTACAGTGTTAAATTTCGGTCCGTAACCTCACTGGCACATCCTATAATAACCCTTGTCATACTTCAGACTAACGTAATACGAATATAACTAAAATGGATCTGATGATAGAAGCATGATACGGAAAGGTGTCGTGCTTAATAAATATTAGTAAAAAGCAACTAAAACATTAATAATTAATTAATAAATGAAGACTATCCATGCAGAGGCTGCGACACACACACACACACACACACACACACACACACACACACACACACACACACACACACCGTCATGCGAGCGGCACAGATACGTAGTTGCATAGTTGACAATTTTTTTAATTAGCCAGCTTTTTGACACTATAGAGATATAGGCCATATCTATCGCGCTCATCTCTCCCCTGTGTGGTGTAGAGCTGTTTCCTGCCATCTCTCTCATCCTTCACCGAGAGCACTGGAAGAAACCTGAAAATATAAGGATATAGATTTAACCAATCAAAGTTGCGCACTCAGGTATATGACATGTTCTGTTGGACTGTTTTACCGCGGCGGTCATTAAGAAATTTAAGTAAGACTGACAGTACTTATTACGTACCATTCTCACCCACATATTACATATTTTTCGTCCATGTCTTCGAACGTGAACCGGTTTTTCTTTCCGGCGATGTCACAGAACGTGAGCCGGTTTTTCCGCTTAAATTGAGAGTTTGAGTTTAATTTACGTACGAAGGCAAGAGAAAAATTATTCGGAGTCTTGCTACATAAAAATGTAGTTATTTCTCGACGTAGTCATATCTTAGGTCAATGCTCTCTACCTAACTTGTCACGGAACTCGTTGCTATACGTGTGGCTGTAAAAGCTGCCTAAAACCTTGTGGAATTGCCGTGAAGGAGTCCTTTAACGCATAGACTTGCATTAATCAGGCAGATGGTAAACGTTTCTGGAAAAAAGTCGAAAAGTTCATAGTATTTCTATTTTTCACTCATTCTCACATGTGTCTCGTTTTTAAGGCACTTATTACATTGACCTTCCAATCATAAGTAATAAATCAAATAAAGGAGTAACTCAAACAGTTTTTCTTATAAGTGTTCGTTGTGAGCATCGTTAGTCACGCGACGCCCATGGGGTTGATAGGCATGTTTTTCTGAAACTTTGATCAGTGTGTGTGGAGTGATTGTTGCAATAGTTTAACTGATCGCGCACTGAGTTATGCCAGCAAGGCGTCGCACCTTCTGGCTGCCAAATAAAGTTCTGTGGTTCAGCATCTTCTGCTTGACGAAAGAGCCATAGCTCTAGTGCACCAAGATAAGATCCATAAACTTTCTCCGCGATATGGCACAGAAAACGTTGAATGTAAGGGAGTCTCGCTGCAACTGTACCATCTTACGGGGATTCTCTGACATGTGCTCATTATATGTGTCTACATTTAGCTGAAACATCGATTCATCAGTGAAGACGAAACAATCCAGAAAATTTATGATAATGCCGTGTGGCTAGAGCCTCCATTCGGGTAGACCGGTCGACTGGTGCAAGTCTTTTGAGTTTACGCCACTTCGACGACTTGCGTGTCGATGGGGATGAAATGATGATGATAAGGACAACACAACACTCAGTCCCTAAGCAGAGAAAGTATCCAACCCAGCCGGGAATCGAACCTGGGCCGTTAGGTATGACATTCCGTCGCGCTGACCACTCAGCTACCAGGGACGGACATCCAGAAACTCATCACAATGCAGCAACATTTAGTTTGCAAAGTTGGGACATAAAGCGTAATCTGTAAAGCTTAGAGCTTTCAAGAACTGCAAACGATAGGAACGTGGTGGTAAGCGTCTCCAAGTCTCCAAACAGCCGTCACTGGAATTGATAATTCACGGCCACTTTTACGAATTAATTTATAGGGGTTACGCGAGAAAGACTTTCTCACTCGTTCAAAATTTTTTTCAGTCTCTCTTGCTCCGTGTGAGGAATGGTGCATATATTGAACACCTGTAAGAAAAGAATTTTTGAGTTGCACTTTCATTCGATGTGTTATCTGTAATTGTAAGTTGAAAGTAATAAATGCTACAAAGTCTTAAAAACCCCGATACGCGCGGTATTTTTAGGTACATCTCACTGCCCCTACTTGGTATGCTGACTGCAGACTGCTGCAGGACGAGATGTTGCGAAAGGCTGCGTTGCAGGCGCTCTTCACTGCGAGGGCTAAAAGCCATACAGTAAAAGAAAACTAAGTCATATGGCGAGTTTGGCTTGGAGAGGAATATTCATATATAAAAGTATCTTGGGCGTACCACAAGCAGTGTTATAGTGTAAGACGTGTATATTTCTATTGTCTATTGTCAAACCACAATTTATGAAAGATGTTTATATTTTATTAATAGGATTAAGTAGGAATAATTAATATTTGTCATACATTTTAAGAAAAGAGCGGGAAAGACCGCGCATTGATACATTTTGCAATGGTAACAGGGATTGTCTGCACAAGAAAGCATTGTTGGTGGGAGAGACCGCACTTTAGCGTTAGTAGGAAGTCAGTAGTAAGCGAGATGTGAAGCGAGTCGGTAGCAGGTCTGAAGCGATAGGTTGAGAGGAGCGGTGTGCCTGCCAGCCGCTAGCTATGATTTACAAGACATTGTAAACGGGTGTACAGAGACATCAGCTAATTATTATCAGAAGAGGAACTAATATTATTGAATTATATTTTTGAGAAACCCAAGACTAGTGAAGATATGTTTGCGCAATGCTAGTTGTAAGATTATTGTAAAAAGTAAGTCCCATTTCAACGTTTGTAAAATTATTTCATCCAGAATATAATTATTTTTTGCCAGCAATATTGCATTGCTGATTATAATCCATCCCAAAAACCATCAACTTTGCAAAATTTTATTGTTGTCAAGAAAAACTTTAACTATGAATTACGTAACTTCAGTTAAATTAATTAAAGAATAACGCAAGCTTTGTTATTAAAGAATAACATCAGCTTTGGTAATAAATACAGCCACTTATTATGAAAGCCCACCAGCAGTTAATAGAGTCTAGTAAAACAGAGTAAGTATATTCATGACGCAGATCGATGAAGCAGTCAGATGGCGACCCACTAACAGTAAAAAAGGTAAGGAACAGTTTTGGGTTATTGCAGATAACGACTGAGGGCCACGACGGCGACACATTCTATGTTTCGTCGAAATAATCAGAAAATCACTTTTAATAAGCAGCATTTAAATTTGTATGTGAAGATTGAGAAAGAGAATTAATTTCAAAGGGAAGATTAATTTGTTATTATTAAGCAATAGACAGGAATCCTAAGGCAAGGTTTCATAGGTTATTGTGGAAGGGAAGGTTGCGTAACAAAAGAGATATAGAGGAGACGGGAAAGTTTCAATAGGACCAATACTTTCCTCAATATACGAGTAGATGTCACTTAGTGGATCACAGCGGAAGTCGCATGTGGCTTTTCACGGGTGATGCTGTTGTATACAGAGAAGTAGCCATTTATTTTTTCAACATTCTTCTCTAGCACCACATTTCAAAAGCTAATATTCCCTTCTTAGTGCTTACCGTCCAAGTTTCACTTCCGTGCAAGGCTACACCCTTTATAACTACCCTCAGAGAAGACTTCTTACATTTAAATGTATATTCGTTGGCAACTGAGTTACGTGTTTCAGAAGTGCTTTTGTTCTCATTGCCTTCGCAGCTCGTGGTCTAGTGGCTAGCGTTGCTGCCTCTGGATCACGAGGTCCCGGGTTCGATTCCTGGCCGGGTTGGAGATTTTCTCTGTCCAGTGACTGGGTGTTTGTGTTTTCCTCATCATTTCATCATCATAATCATCATGATCATGATCATCATCATCATCATTCGTGACAGTGGCTCGATTCGACTGTGTAAAAATTGGGACTTTGAACGAGCGCTGATGACCCAATCATCATCATCATCATAATCTTCCCATTGCTATTCTACATTTTATCCTCTCTACTTCGGCGGTCGTACATTATTTTGATGCCCAAATAACAAAACTCATCTACTACTTTTAGTGCCTGATTTGCTAATGTAATTCCTTCAGAATCGTCTGATTTACTGCGACTACTTTCCAGTATTACTTGATCTACTTTTATCAATGTTCGTCTTATCTCTTCCCAAGACACTGTCTATTCCGCTCAACTGCTCCTCCAAGTCATTAGCCGTCTGACACAATTACAGTGTCATTGGATAACCTTAATTTTTATTTCTTTTACATCAATTTTAATTCTCTCCCCTTCACAGCGTGCTCAGTGTATGTATAAGATAACATCGGGTAAAAGCTACAACCCTGTCTCTTTCCCTTCTCAACTATGGCTTCCCTTTCATGTCCTTCCACTCTCATACACTGATAACCCAAACATTATGACCACTGCACACCGCGACGTTGGATGCGACCTGATGTGAGGCGGGCACGTGCCGGTGAAACAAAAGTATTTAAGCGGAGCAGACACGGACGGGAATCACTCTAGCGACGATACGGGCTGGAAATGGAAAAATAAATTGAAATGAGAGATTTTGACAAATTACACAGAGCCTTTGATGAGTATTTCGAAAGCGGCGAAGCTGGTCGAACATTCACATGCTGTTGTGAGCACCGTAACGGAAAGAGATAGAAGAACAGTGAAATTACACTACTGGTCATTAAAATTGCTACATCAAGAAGAAATGCAGATGAAAGACGGGTATTCATTGGACAAATATATTATGCTAGAACTCACATGTGATTATATTTTTACGAAATTTGTGTGCATAGATCCTGAGAAAACAGTACCCATAACAACCAACTCTGACCGTAATAACGGCCTTGATACGCCTGGGCATTGAGTCAAACAGAGCTTGGATGGCGTGTACAGATACAGCTGCCCTTGAAGCTTCAACACGATACCACAGTTCATCAAGAGTAGTGACTGGCGTATTGTGACGAGCCAGGTGCTCGGCCACCATTGACCAGACGTTTTCAATTGGTGAGAGATCTGGAGAATGTGCTGGCCAGGGCAGCAGTTGAACATTTCCTGTGTCCAGAAAGGCCCGTACAGGACCTGCAACAAGCGGTCGTGCATTATCTTGCTGAAATGTAAGGTTTCGCAGGGTTCGAATCAAGGGTACAGCCACGGGTCGTAACGCATCTGAAATGTAACGTCCACTGTTCAAAGTGCCGTCAATTCGAACAAGAGGTGACCGGCACGTGTAAACAATGGCAGCCCATAGCATCACGCCAGGTGATACGCCAGTAAGGCGATGACGAATACACGCTTCCAATGTGCATTCACCGCGATGTCGCCAAACACGGATGCAACCTTCATAATGCTGTAAACAGAACCTGGTTTCATCCGAAAACATAACATATTGCCATTGGTACACCAGATTCGTCATTGAGTACACCATCGCAGGCGCTCCTGTCTGTGATGCAGCGTCAAGGGTAACCACAGCCATGGTCTCCGAGCTGATAGTCCATACGTCGTCAAACTTTTCGTGCAGATGGTTATTGTCTTGCAATCGTCACCATCTGTTAACTCAGGCATCGAGACGAGGCTGCACGATACGTTGCAGCCATACGGATTCGATGCCTGTCATCTCGGCTGCTAGTGATACGAGGCCGTTGGGATCCAGCATGGCGTTCCGTATTACCCTCCTGAACCCCCGATTCCATATTCTGCCAACAGATATTGGATCCCGACCAACGCGAGCAGCAATGTCACGATACGATAAACCGCAATCTCGATTGGCTACAATCTGATATTTATCAAAGTGGGAAACGTGATGGTACGCATTTCTCCTCCTTACACGAGGCATCACAACAACGTTTCACCAGGTAATGCCGGTCAACTGCTGTTTGTGTAAGAGAAATCGGTTGGAAACTTTCCTCATGTCAGCACGTTGTAGGTGTCGCCACCGGCGCCAACCTTGTGTGAATGGTCTGAAAAGCTAATCATTTGCATATGACAGCATCTTCGTCCTGTCGGTTAAATTTCGCGTCTGTAGCACGTCATCTTCGTGGTGTAGCAATTTTAATGGCTAGTAGTGTATTTTCACTGGTTTAAATTTTAACATTTTCAATAGTGTTTGTCTTAGTTTTCTAACGTTAACGACTCTACCTGGGACAAAGACGTACAATTCGGTACGGGCACATCGCTTCGCTTTTCATTTTTTCCGCTAAGCGGGCGCCACATTACGGTATTTTCAAATTTACATAACCGGGTGCCGTTAATAGTTCGGCTCACGACGCGAAACAGATGGTGCGACGAGTTTTTAAATAACTAGATGCATTCGCTTACCAACAAACGAGCTCCTCGCCAAGTTGTGAAAGCCAAATGGTTGTCTACCGGCCGTCGTGTCATCCTGTCTTGCAGTGTCATGTAGATGCGGTGTGGTAAGCCACTTGGTCAACAACTAGCTCTCTCGGCCTTTTTGCAGACTTGGCAGACAGTGGAGCCGCTCCTACTTAGTCAAGTAGCTCTTCAATTGACATCACGAGGCTGAGTGCACCCGTTACCAGTCCTCCAAGGAAGGAAGAATCCTTCGCAGGACCGGGAATCGAAACCGGAGCCATCCACAAGGCAGCCATCTACGCTTTTTTTTTTTTTTTTTTTTTTTTTTTTTTGCCATCAGTCTACTGACTGGTTTGATGCGGCCCGCCACGAATTCCTTTCCTGTGCTAACCTCTTCATCTCAGAGTAGCACTTGCAACCTACGTCCTCAATTATTTGCTTGACGTATTCCAATCTCTGTCTTCCTCTACAGTTTTTGCCCTCTACAGCTCCCTCTAGTACCATGGAAGTCATTCCCTCAAGTCTTAGCAGACGTCCTATCATCCTGTCCCTTCTCCTTATCAGTGTTTTCCACATATTCCTTTCCTCTCCGATTCCGCGTAGAACCTCCTCATTCCTTACCTTATCAGTCCACCTAACTTTCAACATTCGTCTATAGCACCACATCTCAAATGCTTCGATTCTCTTCTGTTCCGGTTTTCCCACAGTCCATGTTTCACTACCATACAATGCTGTACTCCAGACGTACATCCTCAGAAATTTCTTCCTCAAATTAAGGCCGGTATTTGATATTAATAGACTTCTCTTGGCCAGAAATGCCTTTTTTGCCATAGCGAGTCTGCTTTTGATGTCCTACTTGATCCGTCCGTCGTTGGTTATTTTACTGCCTTAACTTCATTGACTTCGTGATCATCAATCCTGATGTTAAGTTTCTCGCTGTTCTCATTTCTACTACTTCTCATTACCTTCGTCTTTCTCCGATTTACTCTCCGACCATACTGTGTACTCATTAGACTGTTCATTCCGTTCAGCAGATCATTTAATTCTGCTTCACTTTCACTCAGGATAGCAATGTCATCAGCGAATCGTATCATTGATATCCTTTCATCTTCTATTTTAATTCCACTCCTGAACCTTTCTTTTATTTCCATCATTGCTTCCTCGATGTACAGATTGAAGAGTAGGGGCGAAAGGCTACAGCCTTGTCTTACACCCTTCTTAATACGAGCACTTCGTTCTTGATCGTCCACTCTTATTATTCCCTCTTGGTTGTTGTACATGTTGTATATGACCCGTCTCTCCCTATAGTTTACCCCTACTTTTTTTCAGAATCTTGAACAGCTTGCACCATTTTATATTGTCGAACGCTTTTTCCAGGTCGACAAATCCTATGAACGTGTCTTGATTTTTCTTTAGCCTTGCTTCCATTATTAGCCGTAACGTCAGAATTGCCTCTCTCGTGCCTTTACTTTTCCTAAAGCCAGACTGATCGTCACCTAGCGCATTCTCAATTTTCTTTTCCATTCTTCTGTATATTATTCTTGTAAGCAGCTTCGATGCATGAGCTGTTAAGCTGATTGTGCGATAATTCTCGCACTTGTCAGCTCTTGCCGTCTTCGGAATTGTGTGCATGATGCTTTTCCGAAAGTCAGATGGTATGTCGCCAGACTCGTATATTCTACACACCAACGTGAATAGTCGTTTTGTTGCCACTTCCCCTAATGATTTTAGAAATTCTGATGGAATGTTATCTATCCCTTCTGCCTCTTTTAAATTCCGATTCTAATACTGGATCCCCAATCTCTTCTAAATCGACTCCTGTTTCTTCTTCTATCACATCAGATAAATCTTCACCCTCATAGAGGCTTTCAATGTATTCTTTCCACCTATCTGCTCTCTCCTCTGCATTTAACAGTGGAATTCCCGTTGCACTCTTAATGTTACCACCGTTGCTTTTAATGTCACCAAAGGTTGTTTTGACTTTCCTGTATGCTGAGTCTGTCCTTCCGACAATCATATCTTTTTCGATGTCTTCACATTTTTCCTGCAGCCATTTCATCTTAGCTTCCCTGCACTTCCTATTTATTTCATTCCTCAGCGACTTGTATTTCTGTATTCCTGATTTTCCTGGAACATGTTTGTACTTCCTCCTTTCATCAATCAACTGAAGTATTTCTTCTGTTACCCATGGTTTCTTCGCAGCTACCTTCTTTGTACCTATGTTTTCCTTCCCAACTTCTGTGATGGCCCTTTTTAGAGACGTCCATTCCTCTTCAACTGTATTGCCTACAGCGCTGTTCCTTATTGCTATATCTATATCGTTAGAGAACTTCAAACATATCTCGTCATTCCTTAGAACTTCCGTATCCCACTTCTTTGCGTATTGATTCTTCCTGACTAATGGCTGGAACTTCAACCCACTCTTCATCACTACTATATTGTGATCTGAGTCTATATCTGCTCCTGGGTACGCCTTACAATCCAGTATCTGATTTCGGAATCTCTGTCTGACCATGATGTAATCTAATTGAAATCTTCCCGTATCTCCCGGCCTTTTCCAAGTATAGCTCCACCTCTTGTGATTCTTGAACAGGGCATTCGCTATTACTAGCTGAAACTTGTTACAGAACTCAATTAGTCTTTCTCCTCTTTCATTCCTTGTCCCAAGCCCATACTCTCCTGTAACCTTTTCTTGTACTCCTTCCCCTACAACTGCATTCCAGTCGCCCATGACTATTAGACTTTTGTCCCCCTTTACATACTGCATTACCCTTTCAATATCCTCATACACTTTCTCTATCTGTTCATCTTCAGCTTGCGACGTCGGCATGTATACCTGAACTATCGTTGTAGATGTTGGTCTGCTGTCGATTCTGATTAGAACAACCCGGTCACTGAACTGTTCACAGTAACACACCCTCTGCCCTACCTTCCTATTCATAACGAATCCTACACCTGTTATACCATTTTCTGCTGCTGTTGATATTATCCGATACTCATCTGACCAGAAATCCTTGTCTTCCTTCCACTTCACTTCACTGACCCCTACTATATCTAGATTGAGCCTTTGCATTTCCCTTTTCAGATTTTCTAGTTTCCCTACCACGTTCAAGCTTCCGACTTTCCACGCCCCGACTCGTAAAACATTATCCTCCCGTTGATTATTCAATCTTTTTCTCATGGTAACCTCACCCTTGGCAGTCGCTTCCCGGAGATTCAAATGGGGGACTATTCCGGAATCTTTTGCCAATGGAGAGATCATCATGACACTTCTTCAACTACAGGCCACATGTCCTGTGGATACACGTTACGTGTCTTTAATGCAGTGGTTTCCATCCTCATGTCGTTGATCGTTGCTGATTCTTCGCGTCTTGAGAGCCAATTTCTCACACCTAGGACAAGAGAGTGCCCTGAACCCCCTATCCGCTCCTCCGCTCTCTTTGACAAGGCCGTTGGCAGAATGAGGCTGACTTCTTATGCCAGAAGTCTTCGGCCGGCAATGCTGTGGCGGGGATCGAACCCGGGACCGAAGACGATTTGATTATGAATCAAAGACGCTACCCCTAGACCACGGCTATTATATGCACATAAAAAAAGGTTTGCATCACTACATTTCAGCAGGATAATGCACTACCGCATGTTGCAGGTCCTGTACGGGCCTTTCTGGATACAGTAAATGTTTGACTGCTGCCCTGGCCAGCACATTCTCCAGATCCCTCACCAATTGAAAACCTCTGGTCAATGGTGGCCGAGCAACTGGCTCTTCACAATACGCCAGTGACTACTCTTGATGAACTGTGGTATCGTGTTGAAGCTGCATAGGCAGTTGTACCTGTACACGCCATCCAAGCTCTGTTTGACTCAATACCCAGGCGTATCAAGGCCGTTATTATGGCCAGAGATGGTTGTTTTGGGTACTGATTTCTCAGGATCTATGCACCCAAACAGTGTGAAAATGTAATCACATGTCAGTTCTAGTATAATATATTTGACCAATGAATACCCGTTTATCATCTGCATTTATACTTGGTGTAGCAATTTTAATGGTCAGTAATGTCAGCTACCGTCTTCAGATTATTAAAAGCATAGTTATAGGAGAGATTCTGATGCAATACAATAAAAGAAGAAAACAATGTTTTTAGTAATCAACTAAAATAAAAATGCAGATAATAATGAAGTAAATATCATTGTAATTGCAGTGTCGTCGGAGGTTCGATGGCTTCAGTGAAGGCAGAGCTTCGCATAGTGCCGTAGTTACCTTCTTAGGTGGGTACTATCAGAGATGGCAAAGCTCTTGTTCTGTCGCCAGTGAACACGAACCAATTTACTGCACGGCGAGTGGCTCGCTTCAACATCGCAAGCGACGCACCTTCCAGGCAGAAGTACGTCTTCAACCAGAGGTTATCGAAAGTAGTGATACAGGCTATTGTATTCCGACTATTAGAAGATAATGATCAGTGTGGTCCCACTGAAAGCATAATGCCGTCTTTTGGTTTTTGGGGTACTTACAATAGTTATATGGAGGCTACATCCAACGTTAATTTTGAGTTTCTGACAATTACACCTATCTTACAGATCAAAAAACCCATTCTTGAGCTCCTAGGTATTTCGTTTGCACGCACGCACTTATTAGACAACTATTATTGAACTTGCAAACTGCGATTACGGTTCCACATAAATTGTAGAATATTTCAGCATAAATGAAGATTTGTGCCAGACTCCTACTCGAGTCCAGAACACGAGCGTCGCCATAAAACTACGGCTACCTGAGCAAGATTCCAGGAGTGGCTCAAATCTCCATTTCTTCTGACGATGCGATAAAGAAGTGTTTCACCTGGTGTGTGATTCGCAGTAATGTCGTAAGAGCAGAAGGGGGAATAGGCACCAGAACAAACGGAGAATTGGGGTGCTCCTGGAAGTATGCTCGAATAGCTGAAGTGATTGAGGCGACCAGTCGCTACAAGTGCGAAATCCCGGTTCGAGTTCCAGTCTGGCAAAAATTTCCATTTGTTCTAGGTTGATGCAGTGCCATTACCGAAATTCGTGAGTTCATTTTTAACCGAACGCGTCTATTGACCATCAACGCAGTGTCTCAGACACTGGACATTAGCTTTTAGACAACTATTCAATCAGTTGAGTTTACATTTTCTCACATTACTAATTTACTTTGCTAGTTGCAACATTACGAGTGCTACTTCAAAAGATTTTGCTCTGAGATATGTATCAAAACTGCCACCATGAGCTCACCCTAGGAATTACTTTGTCCAGACTCACGTCCCGGGAATGTTCTCGCCAAAACATAACTAATAAAGTACAAGATTTGAAGGCAATGTTGAGCTATGAAATTTGAGTATTCTCAATACAGTAATCATAATTTTACAGATATATATTCTCAATCGATTAGTTTTCTTTACCTTAATCTTACAGCCATAATCTGGTAAAGAGTGCGGTTATAACGAGTCATTTCATTTTTACATTTTGACTTTTTGTGTAGTTACAAATTTATAATTCAATAATTTGAGGCTACAAAACACTTATCAATATTTCATATTGTTAGTAGATAACGAAAATAACAGTATTACTGTGCGACAATACAAGGTTGTATCAACATTACATAAAAAAATATTCATTTACGATGTAGTTTGAATGGTCTGAAGTTTTGTATGGAAATAACATTTTTACTATTTGAGTATTTCCTACATTGATGGTCAGTACGTTGACATTTCATGGTAATTAGTGTTCCATCACTCTTCAGTAACCCTCCCAGTCCACTGTGTCACGTAGTATGTGAATAGTGAAATGTCCCCCGTATATATTATTTTCCTTGCTGTGACCAATCTATTGGAATGGCTCTAAGCACTATGGGACTTAACATCTGAGGTGATCACTCCCTTAGACTTAGAACTACTTAAACCTAACTAACCCAAGGACATCACACATATCCATGACCGAGCAGGATTCGAACCTGCGACCGTAGCAGCAGCGCGGTTCCGGACTGAAACGCCTAGAACTTCTCGGCGACAACGGCCGGCGACCAAGCTATTTTTGTACACCGATTTTATCCAGTGCTCGCGATATCGATCTGATCGTTTGTGGCGATGTTAGGTCTCTGGTCGAGGTGTGTTTGTTGGTGGTTTGGCGGGGCCTGGAGAGTCAATTGGCTGCAGGGCACGTGGCTGGCAAGCTGTTGCATTTGGGGGGCTCCGGCTGTCCAGCGCGTGTCTCGAGAAGCCACGAAAGGCGAAATCGGTCGGGGGCAAGTCTGACCGGCTTGCCTAAGGACTGGTAGCGGCGGGCTCCGGGAAGAGCAGTGGATGGCGCACACAGCCTGGTCGACGAGTTCCCGGCCGACTACGCGAGCTTAAATTTTACAGCCTCTCAACGACCGCCTGTAAGGACTGGAGGCAATAACATCGTCGCTGGAATCCTGCAAGTCAGGGTTCCTTCACACCTGCGTGTAGTTAAGTGTTATTTTCTTATTTTTGAGTACTTGGTATTATAAGGCCGTACCTGCGTTGTATGTTATTGAACCTGTTATATTAACGCGCTTATAGTGGTTCAGTTTATGATCATAGATGAGTGTTACTAACAACAAATTGTGTTCCAGACCATATGGCGTACAAATGTGCTACACTACTGGCCATTAAAATTGCTACACTACGAAGATGATGTGCTACAGACGTGAAATTTAAGAGGCAGGAAGAAGATGCTGTGATATGCAGATGGTTAGCTTTTCAGGGCATTCACGCAAGGTTGGCGCCGGTGGCGACACCTAGAATGTGCTGACATGAGGAAAGTTTCCAACCTATTTCTCATACACAAACAGCAGTTGACCGGTGTTGCCTGGTGAAAGGTTGCTGTAATGCCTCGTGTAAGGAGGACAAATGCGTACCATCAAGTTTCCGACTTTGATAAAGGTCGGACCGTAGCCTATCGCCATTGAGGTTTATCGTATCGCGTCATTGCTACTCGCGTTGGTCGAGATCCAATGACTGTTAGCAGAATCGGGGGTTCAGGAGGGTAATACGGAACGCCGTGCTGGATCCCAAAGGCTTCGTATCACTAGCAGTCGAGATGACAGGCATCTTATGCGCATGCCTGCAACGGATCGTGCAGCCACGTCTCGATCCCTGAGTCAAGAGATGGGGAAGTTTGCAAGACAACAACCATCTGCACGAACACTTCGACGAAGTTTTACAGCAGCATGGAGTATCAGGTCGGAGACCATGGCTGTGGTTACCCTTGACGCTGAATCACACAAAGGAGCGCATGCGATGGTGTACTTAACGACGAACCTGGGTGCACGAATGGCAAAATGTCATTTTTTCGGATGAATCTGCTTACAGCATCATGATGGTCGCATCCGTGTTTGGCGACATCGTGGTGAACGCACACTGGAAGCGTGTATTCGTCATCGCCATATTGGCGTATCACCCTGCGTGATGGTATGGGGTGCCATTGGTTACACGGCTCGGTCACCTCTTGTTCGCATTGACGGCACTTTGAACAGTGGACGTTACATTTCAGATGTGTTACGACCCGTGGCTCTACCCTTCATTCGAACCCTGCGAAACCCTACATTTCAGCAGGATAATCACGACCGCATGTTCCAGGTGCTGTACGGGCCTTTCTGGATACAGAAAATGTTCGACTGCTGCCCTGGCCAACACATTTTCCAGATCTCTCACCAACTGAAAACGACTGGTCAATGGCGCCCAAGCAACTGGGTCCTTACAATACTCCAGTCACTACTCTTGATGAACTGTGGTATCGTGTTGAAGCTGCACGGTCAGCTGTACCTGTACACGCCATCCAAGGTCTGTTTGACCCAATGCCCAGACGTATCAAGGCCGTTATCAGTGTTGGTTGTTCTGGGTCTGAGTTCTCAGGATCTATGCATCCAAATTGCGTGAAAATGTAATGACATGTCAGTTCTAGTATAATATATTTGTCCAATGAATACTCGTTTAACGTCTGCATTTTTTCTTGAAGTATCAACTTTAATGGACAGTAGTGTACATTTGATTGTTTGATGCGTGCCACGCCGGAGTGTTGCTCATTAACGGGAACCAGTAGTGTGCTCTAGATGGTGAATTTAATAAGCTCAGGAGGTCTAAGGCGTGTCTGTCAAGCCCTAGGTCCCTCCCCATTATACATCTTTAACTACTCGTTTCAACCTTGCACTCTTATTACTACTTTTCAGTACGTTAAGTTTAAGACTTGTCACCTATTAAAACTTACCTTTCTCCACAGTCATTAACTAATTCTGCTCACTGCGAATCTCGACTGCTCGTTCCTTGCTGGCTTTGATGGCCGCTGTAGCTCTCGGCTTACCTTGAATGTTAGGCATTTGCGTATTTATTACAGGTCAGATTCAATGTTTACTTGCAGTGCACCAGTTGGGTTTTATATTTAAATTTTATATCTTTCCAGTTTGTCTGTTTTGAGGGATTGTATACTTTATTGCTTAAGGGATTTTTTTATATTGAGGCTTGTACTTTGGTAAGCGGCCATCCAACAACTATAATCAATGGCGTGATTTGTAATCCTTCCGATATTTGGGTGAATGTTGTCCAGTTATGTGCTGGTCTCCTAAGGCTGGAGAAGTCAGTACATGTAATGGCTATTATTGTAATTCATTTGGTAATAAAATTGTTTATTGAACCTGTTAGTGTGACCCTTTATTGTTTTGGGAACTGTATACTTCAGGTTTCAAGCCCTGATCTTAATGATATTATTGTTTAAATCTGTTTTAATTAATTGAGCCTGTTCGTGTTTTGATTGTGAAAAATGCTGATTATTTTAACAAGTTTTAAAATTGTAATGATAATATTGTTGTTAAGTAATAAAGTGGAAATGAAAATGAGCGTTTAGCGTCATTGACCGGGAGGCCCCTTGCGGGGCAGGTCCGGCCGCCTTAGTGCAGCTCTTATTACATTCGACGGCACACTGGGTGATCTGCGCGCCGGATGATGATGAAATGATGATGAAGACAACGCAACACCCAGTCCCTGAGCGGAGAAAATCTCCGACCCAGCCGGGAATAGAACCCGGGCCCGGCGGACGGCAATCCGTCACGCTGACCACTCAGCTATCGGGGCGGAAACAACAAATGACAAAATATTTGGGTCCACCTTCCATGCCTTTTCCTTAAAGCTATCCCAACCCCAGTTGTGAGTTATCAATTGAAAGGCGGCTAAAGTTAATCAGGAGACTGCCGAACGGGACCATCATCATTGAGTGTATCATACTGGATCACAATAGTTGCTCCTACCTTATTAGACAAAACATCAGCGAACTGTCCCAATAAAGCCCACAAATGCGTAGCCTGCTCCAATTGAAGATGAGCCACTCCAAATTACTCAATCTTGCAATTAGTCATACTCGGACGGCGATATAAAATCGCAGACGAGCAATAAATTAACAGCTACGCCCTTTACAACCGGCCAGGAAGAAATGGAGATGGACAAACTACCACGTACCTCCCCAACCATAGAAAACCCTTGCCCACTGGACGGACGACATTTATGAGGGCAGAGGCGACCGAGAGATAATTTACACAAAAACCCTAACTCTAATCACTACTTATAGTCAAGAAACGAGACAGAACTACCGGAGTCCAATAATGTGCACAGAGTTCCTGTCTGACACGGGCCCAAACATAAGGGAGGGACGATCTTGTCGCAGCACGAATGCGTGCACACACAGGGGTTGACCTTCTCCGACACGTACGAACCTTCCCCACCCCTGGGCTCCATCTGTTAGCCGTCATGGTCCTCAAGACCAGGCACTCGCGTACAAGATGGTCGTGCGCGACACAACAAAAACAACACCTGCGGGCACGTCAATCAAATTTGAGAGAGGATTTGTCACCCCTGGAAATGGAAAGCACCGGTGCCAAACCCCCACCTATCCCACGGTGCTCGTCAGCAAAATGGAGGGCCACAATAGGATCTACTAGATCTTGCAGTTCATCAAATATGGTGGGTCAGCGAGCAAACGCCAAACGTGATCGATCCTCAGAGCCCTCTAAGATGTTAGGAATACTATTGGGTCTAATAAAGGGTGTAGCAGTTAATTTATTGCTCGTCTACGATTTTATTCAAAGAACCGGTCTGGCCCTAGATATTGCTAGTGTGACGCACGTACAAAGGGCTAGCGCGGTTGTGCGCACTTGCTCCACATATTCGCTCAACGTCTTCAAGGATGCCTCTGCCTACCAATAATACACTCCTGAAAATTGAAACAAGAACACCGTGAATTCATTGTCCCAGGAAGGGGAAACTTTATTGACACATTCCTGTGGTCAGATACACCACATGATCACACTGACAGAACCACAGGCTCATAGACACAGGCAACAGAGCATGCACATGTCGGCACTAGTACAGTGTATATCCACCTTTCGTAGGAATTCAGGCTGCTATTCTCCCATGGAGACGATCGTAGAGATGCTAGATGTAGTCCTGTGGAACGGCTTGCCATGCCATTTCCACCTGGCGCCTCAGTTGGACCAGCGTTCGTGCTGGACGTGCAGACCGTGTGAGACGACGCTTCATCCAGTCCCAAACAGTCAATGGGGGACAGATCCGGAGATCGTGCTGGCCAGGGTAGTTGACTTACACCTTCTAGAGCACGTTGGGTGGCACGGGATACATGCGGACGTGCATTGTCCTGTTGGAACAGCAAGTTCCCTTGCCGGTCTAGGAATGGTAGAACGATGGGTTCGATGACGGTTTGGATGTACCGTGCACTATTCAGTGTCCCCTCGACGATCACCAGAGGTGTACGGCCAGTGTAGGAGATCGCTCCCCACACCATGATGCCGGGTGTTGGCCCTGTGTGCCTCGGTCGTATGCAGTCCTGATTGTGGCGCTCACCTGCACGGAGCCAAACACGCATACGACCATCATTGGCACCAAAGCAGAAGCGACTCTCATCGCTGAAGACGACACGTCTCCATTCGTCCCTCCATTCACGCCTGTCGCGACACTACTGGAGGCGGGCTGCACGATGTTGGGGCGTGAGCTGAAGACGGCCTAACGGTGTGCGGGACCGTAGCCCAGCTTCATGGAGACGGTTGCGAATGGTCCTCGCCGATACCTCAGGAGCAACAGTGTCCCTAATTTGCTGGGAAGTGGCGGTGCGGTCCCCTACGGCACTGCGTAGGATCCTACGGTCTTGGCGTGCATCCGTGCGTCGCTGCGGTCCGGTCCCAGGTCGACGGGCACGTGCACCTTCCGCCGACCACTGGCGACAACATCGATGTACTGTGGAGACCTCACGCCCCACGTGTTGAGCAATTCGGCGGTACGTCCACCCGGCCTCCCGCATGCCCACTATACGCCCTCGCTCAAAGTCCGTCAACTGCACATACGGTTCACGTCCACGCTGTCGCGGCATGCTACCAGTGTTAAAGACTGCGATGGAGCTCCGTATGCCACGGCAAACTGGCTGACACTGACGGCGGCGGTGCACAAATGCTGCGCAGCTAGCGCCATTCGACGGCCAACACCGCGGTTCCCGGTGTGTCCGCTGTGCCGTGCGTGTGATCATTGCTTGTACAGCCCTCTCGCAGTGTCCGGAGCAAGTATGGTGGGTGTGACACACCGGTGTCAATGTGTTCTTTTTTCCATTTCCAGGAGTGTACTTCCGCTCAAACTTATTGGACATATGCGCTGACAACTTTCTCCCTATAATAAAAGCCCTGCGTTGTCCTGTAAGAGTTATGACGTCTCAAGGTTTCCGAGACCAAAGTACTCAATGTTCCTTCAGCTAATGGATAAAGCAAGCATACAATCACGTGGTGCAGTATGTGCGCGGTATCAGCATAAAACCCAAATCGCACAGGCAGCCGCAGTGTTTGCTGCATTTGATTTAAACTATCAGTTCTGAAATACCAGACAGGAAGCACACAACCGGATTGGGTAACTTAGGAAAGTGATCTCGGGGCAAACCTCCTAGACTTCGGGCCTCAGAGCGCTTATTATCACTGAGTTGATTACGGTTTAAAATTTCATGGCTCATGCCTACATTCTAACTTTATAAACTGAGAGATCCCGTCCTAACCTGCAAGTCTCAGCTGCTTAACCAATAGGGATAAACCAAGAACTTGCAGTTTCTCGTGGTTGTTAAGCCTCACGCAACTCAAATCCAACAAGCGATTCCGTAAATGCGCCAGATGCGCTTGAATCCTAACGAACTGCCTAGTTTTGGGTTGGCTATCCTCCGGAAAGGAGAGGTTTGGCTGTGCGTCATCTAATGCAGCTGAAATTTTATGAAGAGGGGCACCTACCTCCCGATAATATCCGCTGAAAGAGTAAGGGGCTTTATCAACGCCACACAAAATCTGGTCGCACTGCAAATTCGAAATTCCAGGACACCCTCTGGAATCCATGATAAGTAACAGCCACCAGAAACAACGACAACGTATGAGTAGAGTACTTTGAAATGAGGAAATGTATTGCCATAATAATCACTAGAACCAAATGACGTCAAAGGGTAGACAACTCTAACCCCCACTGCCAAACAGAATTTAGCCACGCTCTGCTAGCAACTGATACCTCACAACTGCGGTTGGGATAGCCTTCACTGAACCACATGAAAGGTGGACCCACATATATCGTCATTTGTTGTTTCATGTAATATACTTTATTACTTAACAACAATATCATAATTAAAATTAAAACCACTTATTAAAAGAATCAGAATTCTCACAATCAAAAAATTAACAGGCTCAATTTACTAAAAAACAGATTTTAACAATTATACAATTAAGAGCAGGGCTTGGAACCGGAAGTAAACAGTTCCCAAAACAAGAAAAGGTCACACTAAGTGGCTGTAGCTGCAAGCAGATTTAACAAACAATTTTATCAACAAAATGAATTACAACGATGGCCATTAAATGTACTGATGTTTTTCAAGGTTACGTAACTGTTACACAGTTTGATAACACATATACAAATACAGGAAGGATCACGAGCAATGCCACTGACTGTAGCTGTTGGAATGTCGCTTAGCGATACATAAGCCTTAAAAAATCCCTTAAGCAATAAAATACACAATCCCTCAAAACAGACAAACTGGGAAGAAATAAAATTTATATATAAATCCCAACTAGTACACTGCAACTAAACATTTAATATGACATTTAATAAATACACAATTGCCCAAAATGCCAAGTAAGCTGAGAGTTACAGCGGAAAGCTATCAAAGCCAAATTTCGCAATAAGTAGAGTTAGCTAATGACTGTGGACCAAGGTAAAGTTCGACCGTTTATACTGATAAGCAACAGGTCTTAAAGTTGACGTGCTGCGAAGTTTTAAAAAGAATGCAAGTTAACGAGTAGTTACAGAGGTACACTCCTGGAAATGGAAAAAAGAACACATTGACACCGGTGTGTCAGACCCACCATACTTGCTCCGGACACTGCGAGAGGGCTGTACAAGCAATGATCACACTCACGGCACAGCGGACACACCAGGAACCTCGGTGTTGGCCGTCGAATGGCGCTAGCTGCGCATCATTTGTGCACCGCCGCCGTCAGTGTCAGCCAGTTTGCCGTGGCATACGGAGCTCCATCGCAGTCTTTAACACTGGTAGCATGCCGCGTCAGCGTGGACGTGAACCGTATGTGCAGGTGACGGTTTTTGAGCGAGGGCGTATAGTGGGCATGCGGGAGGCCGGGTGGACGTACCGCCGAATTGCTCAACACGTGGGGCGTGAGGTCTCCACAGTACATCGATGTTGTCGCCAGTGGTCGGCGGAAGGTGCACGTGCCCGTCGACCTGGGACCGGACCGCAGCGACGCACGGATGCACGCCAAGACCGTAGGATCCTACGCAGTGCCGTAGGGGACCGCACCGCCACTTCCCAGCAAATTAGGGACACTGTTGCTCCTGGGGTATCGGCGAGGACCATTCGCAACCGTCTCCATGAAGCTGGGCTACGGTCCCGCACACCGTTAGGCCGTCTTCCGCTCACGCCCCAACATCGTGCAGCCCGCCTCCAGTGGTGTCGCGACAGGCGTGAATGGAGGGACGAATGGAGACGTGTCGTCTTCAGCGATGAGAGTCGCTTCTGCCTTGGTGCCAATGATGGTCGTATGCGTGTTTGGCGCCGTGCAGGTGAGCGCCACAATCAGGACTGCATACGACCGAAGCACACAGGCCCAACACCCGGCATCATGGTGTGGGGAGCGATCTCCTACACTGGCCGTACGCCTCTGGTGATCGTCGAGGGGACACTGAATAGTGCACGGTACATCCAAACCGTCATCGAACCCATCGTTCTACCATTCCTATACCGGCAAGGGAACTTGCTGTTCCAACAGGACAATGCACGTCCGCATGTATCCCGTGCCACCCAACGTGCTCTAGAAGGTGTAAGTCAACTACCCTGGCCAGCAAGATCTCCAGATCTGTCCCCCATTGAGCATGTTTGGGACTGGATGAAGCGTCGTCTCACGCGGTCTGCACGTCCAGCACGAACGCTGGTCCAACTGAGGCGCCAGGTGGAAATGGCATGGCAAGCCGTTCCACAGGACTACATCCAGCATCTCTACGATCGTCTCCATGGGAGAATAGCAGCCTGCATTGCTGCGAAAGGTGGATATACACTGTACTAGTGCCGACATTGTGCATGCTCTGTTGCCTGTGTCTATGTGCCTGTGGTTCTGTCAGTGTGATCATGTGATGTATCTGACCGCAGGAATGTGTCAATAAAGTTTCCCCTTCCTGGGACAATGAATTCACGGTGTTCTTATTTCAATTTCCAGGAGTGTAGATAGATCTTTGTTGTGTTCACAGTCCCAGATTCGTACTTGTTTGCCAAAATTGGAACTATTTTTTTGGCGTAAATCAATTCCGCATTAACTCATTGCCATTTTTATTTATTTTCGCTACCATACGGTAATTACTGACCACACTGTACCACATTGAGTAGTTGCACTTTAATTATAGCCTCCCCGCACTTTCATAGCTCGATAGAATTTCAGGATGACGTCACTAACTGTGGATGAACTCTCACTTGCCCAAGGGACTGGTGAGGTAACTGTTAAGTCCCGTAATCTCCAACTAACCATCCAATGAAGTAACCTTGTGCTCCACCTCAGATGACCGCACTGTGGACGATACCTTCTGTGTTTCTTCCTTGTATTCTTTTCGTTTATAATTTAGCCTTCATTTTCTCAGATGGACGGTACTTATTGCTTGATTCGATCTTACTTCCCCAATTATCTTGGTTACTCCATAGAAACTGATGAATGACCAGCAACTACACCGTCTCTGAACACAGACTACTCGGAATTTGTTGTTTTCTCCTTTAGCCGACACACTACACCAATCACCACTGGATAAACTACGGGTCCGACGTAAATCGAACTATTTGCGGGGGGTTTATAAGCAGCTCTATGTAAATCTCCCGAAATTACTGAGATGTCTACAGCTCTCGAAGTTTTCGTTTATATTTCTGAGGAATTATATCAGTTTGACATCACGATTGGCTACTTTGAGTGAATATTTATTGGTTGCTGATGGCATCTGACGGCTGGCCCGTGTGGAGGCAGACCGTAGAAGGTGATTAGTGTGGCCGGCAGGAAGCGAACCGTCGGCCAGATGGCGGGAAGCTGCTCAGGAGTGGTGGCGCCCATGGTGAGCCAGCTTGCAAACAAAGTTGTAACATCAATACTTTCAGCATTTCGCTGCCCTGTCAGCAACTGTGTAAATATTAAATTCAAAATTAAAAGCCTCAGTTGCGGAGTTACCTAGATTTACCTAGGTTTCAATTGGGATAACCCAACCTTCTTCAGAATTACACTTACTAATGTTTGTCCATAATGGACATTGTCAAACTAAAAATACAAATGCACCAAGTGTCGTCATATTTTAAAAACTTAACTGAAGCTGCCTCAGCCCCACTTCCCGACCGCGACGCGGCAGCCACGAGTGTTGTACTGGAATTGACAGTAACATCATGAGGCCCGTCTAAGCGGACGCATTACTTCGCGCCTGCGCATAAACTGTGTGATGTGTACTTTCTGGGGCAAGACGCAACCTAACTCTTAAATTAGAATTTACCAAAAAATGAAATAAAATAAAGGTGCAAGTGAGGAAAAGGGCGTATATATTAACCTGTGCAGAACGTATTTGGAACTACTGTCTTAACATTTATTGATTATTCTTTTATCTTGATATGAAAAGGACATCACGTGTTTAGAATGTGTGACCTGTCTAGGGCAATATTGTGCTTAAGCACGAAGTTTAATCACCTAATAAGAACATGGGTGTGGGAAGGACATTATAATGCCAACATCGTCATTATTATGCCTAGGTGCATAATTTTTAAGACGTAAAGGTTAAGCATTTGCTTAAATATAGTTACAACGCATGAACATCCTATTGACTTAGCACACAAATGGTCATGAATGAACTTATGAACAGTCTACATCTAATCTGTAACAGCCGGAAATACTGGCCATATAAAATAGTCAATATTCAAGATTAGTGTACTTGACCTGATGGGCCAGAAACAAGCCAAAACAAAGTTAAGTACGTGCCAGATTGAGCTTCATGAAGTTATGGTTATAAGTTACAGAAGAGACTAAAGTAGGGGAAAATATGGCGCTCTCTTCTTCGGCTACCCGGCGCCGCTTTAAAATTGTTATAGTTCATAACATATGGTGTAATGTGGAAAATAATTCGTGCTGTAGCAAATTTTACTACATTGGTAGGAGAGAGTTCACGAACAACATACTCAAAGTCATGACCGGTGGGAGCTGAGTGTGGGAGTGGGTATGCGTTTGGTCATTTTTGTACATTTATCTCGAATGACTCCAAAACTACGGCCTCTAGCGGAAACGTATGCCAGTACAAAATTTAACTACATTAAATTTCCTACAAAAAAGATCCTGTTCATTTTTTTGGTGGGACTAACAGTTTGCGCGTAGCGAGCAAGAGAATATGAATATCCCGTGCGTGAAGTAAGAAGGTATACGTGGTAGAATTGCAAAAAAGGACATCGGTATGTGGAACTCACTCACTTTTTGACCGATGGTTGCCCTGTACGTAAGTGTGTAGACTAGAGCAGTGGTCATCTGATCGAGTATTTAAATAAGCATGCACAGCGGGTCTGGCAGTCTTTTGCCACTTGTTCATTACTTTGATAACATCAGAGGGGCTGGGTGGCCAGAGCGTTATGGGGTCTCAAACTTACAATTATTTTGAGGTTGGGAATTGAACATTTTGAAATATTTCGGAAATTTGAATTCGACCACACGTACAATTTTGCAATTCGCTGTTGGTGATTGATTATTTTGCAACCACGGAGAACTTCATCTTTATTTAACTATTTATGAGCAGCCGTGAACTTTATTGAATTTACTGCATTGAATGATTCAGTTGTGTAACCACCTCGATCTGTTTTGTTCGTGCTAATATTGATAACGGCGAACTTTAGATGTTGTTGTAAGTGTTGGTGATGTTTCACGCTGTCGTTCTTTCAAGAGATTGCCACTGGTTCTTCGGGAATTAATGTTCAGCTTTTTGCACATATTTCGCACTAGCTAGTGTCCATAAAAGCTCTGCTTGCAGTACGTAACTATGTTTTGCTTTGTTGCTTCGAATATAATTTATCTGATGTATTTTTTTAATTAGGTCGGCAGTGACAAATAATAGTGTGCTAATTTAAAATAAACTTGTGGTTAAAATTCTAAACAGCCTGGTTCAGACAACTTCATTATCCAAGTGATCTTTTCATATCTTTATCTTTATTTTTACCTTTTTTTCTTTTCGATGGTGTCTATAGTAGTCAAAAAGGATTAAGGAGTAAATTTGTCTAGGATTTGGGCTTGAAAGTGACGGTGCACGATCAGCATCTCCTGATTTAGGGAGCCACGCAAAAAATATATTAGGTCATGCATGTCACTTAAAAGCCAAAAGCCTTCCCCGTTGCAACATGATAGGGGTTGCCACAAATCTGCATGATTTACCATGATTTATCGCTTAGTAAGGTACGTATTTACGTAATCTGTGAGCAGCAGATACGGCTCTAGATTTCTTTGTGATATACTTAATTATGAAAACTACAGTACCTTCCCTTCCGAATACAATCTAGTTATTTCAATTGTGTCGTGACGGGAGCCTACTAAATCCGTAAGTTAACTATGCTGCACCTGTAGAGAGATTAACATCTGAATTTTGGGAGTGTGCAGTAGGCACCCACTTTCCAAATGTTTAACATTTCAAGTTCTAGTCGAATAAAGAAGTGAAGTAGAACAAAGCTAGCCTGTGAAGTGCCCAATTTGTTGTTTTTTTGTTCCTAGTAAAATAATCTTTTTGTCATCAATAAATGCATCAATTTGACTTAACCTGCTGACATTATCGGTCTCTGCTGCTCCAGTAACTTGAAACAGGAAGGATATCTTCTCCTTTAGATGTACACTACTACCTGCTAGTTTGTGATATGTTCGTGGTTTGCTTCCTTCCTTGAATAACAATTTTTAAGGAAGTATTCGGTGTGTGAAATAGCTCTTCCTGTTGGCATTCGTGTTCACTGGATGTGCAAGGAAGGGAGTGGCGAACAAAACATTACGCAGAATCGGAGTTTGAATCTGGTTCCAGTGTGCAAGGTTTGCGTTTCCAGAGTCCCTTGCAAGACTAATGGAGATTCCGCTAGTTGTTGAGCGAAGGATAATTAATTCTCTCTCTCTCTCTCTCTCTCTCTCTCTCTCTCTCTCTCTCTCTGCTGTAGGTAATGATGTACTGCTATATTTCAATTTCTGATCGGTGTATATTATGTAGAATTATTTCAAAGACTTTCCTTTTTCTCCGTCGTACGCTAAAAGCTTGCTTAGCACTCATAAATGAATGACAAACGGGTCGTATCTGGCCATAGGTATGCATCTGAAGTGTCGTTTGTAATGCTGCCGAGGTGTTACACAGGGTTTAGCAATTGGGGCGATAACTGGGTAAATAAGTGGTGAATGACTACTTAACAGTTATTAATTTTTAAAAAACTTATAATTTCAATAGCGAAAATTTAAACAGATTCATACAAAAACTAATGATATATTCGAAAAATACTGGGTAGCCACCTTCACTTCTTATACAAGAACATTTCTCCGTTCAAGTAGTTCAAGTGGTTCTAAGCACTATGGGGCTTAACATGTGAGGTCATCAGTCTACTAGACTTATAATTAATTAAACCTAAGTAACCTAACGACATCACACACATCAATGCCCGAGGCAGGATTCGAACATGTTACCCGAGCAGCATCGCGGTTCCGGACTGAAGCGCCTAGAACCGTTTTTTTTTTTTAAATCTCATTTTGCTCGTTTTCGTTCGTTACGTCCGCTCGGGGCGGACGTCGCAAGACACCCGTTTCAGTTCGTCGTTGATCCATTAACTCAGTTTTCTTATTGCAGATAGCAGCTAACCCTCTGACCGAACACGCTGAGTTACCGTGCCGGCACCGTAGCTTATAGGTAGCCAATATACAAGTGGCCCTTGCTGACCGGCCTCTAAAACATTATACACGTTGAAGTCTCTGCTCATCTGAAAAACAGGTTACATTAGACTTTGGTCAAGACATAATTTTACAGCCCCTGTGCGTAACGTCCTCTCAGGCATCTGATTTACGCAAAATTTTGCAAGGTTACTCTGAGCTCGGAGGTAAAACTTTAACATCCATGCCATTAAGAGAACATAAAATGCTCCTCAAAACCTAACAAATACGAGAGAGGTATAACAGTCCTTGAGCCCGAGTGAGATACACACAACCTTAAATTAATTAATACTAAAGATTTCTCAATATACATCCTTAAAATAAGTACTTGAACGAACCACCTATAAGACAT
The DNA here is from genome assembly GCF_023897955.1 of Schistocerca gregaria. Lineage (NCBI taxonomy): Eukaryota > Metazoa > Arthropoda > Insecta > Orthoptera > Acrididae > Schistocerca > Schistocerca gregaria. The sequence continues at coordinate 220,991,581 of NC_064925.1, read as the reverse complement.
TTATTACATTTCTTCTCCACCTTGGTGATCTAAAATTTGAAGTCAGTTTAACACTGTAGGCACAGGGGTAAGCTCTTGTCTAGTATACAACAACCTAAAGTTGGGCAATGTACCATTTATTAGCGACACTCATAGTATGACAATTTCCATCACACCACTAGCCACAGTGCATCCTTAACTGCGTTCATAATCACGGTAGTCACTCCAGGCTGGCGCAACTCAGTGCAATCTAAATCTCTTTTACAAGTAACACGAAGAGAGTGGAAACAATCTTGGTGCCACTCAGACAAATCCAAGTGCGAAAGAGCGGTCACGCCGGGAAATCAGTCTTCGGTTAAGAAATTATATGACGAAGACAGGCAGAAAGTACCGGTAACATTCCAAAACGTAGTATAGTCGAATGCAGCAATGCGTCCCTTAGTCCCTCCTGGGAATTCGACTGCGCTCCAATAGCTGTACCAAGACTAATGTCGAGGAGGTAGGTTTCAAACATCCACAGTGCAGCGCGCTACGGCGAACTCCAGGCCAAGTGAAAGCAAACCGCTCAGCAGGCACCGTCCCCAGTGACACCATTACGCCGCCTCTCTTTGCTCACAGCAGAACTGCAGCCCGGCTAGCAGTCACTAGCAGCTTCCAGCACTCAGTTCTCCAGGGAAACTTCCCATTCGGAGGCTCGCACTGGACTTCACTCGCGACAGTTCTGAACTCCCTCCACGGCTTCGCCACACAAGGGAGCAACCTCTCGGAGCAAAGATTGCAAGCAGCTCGCCATGATCGAAAATGCGTCGCAAAGCGGCACGAAGTCCGGTGTAAATAAAACGCTAGGTTCACATATATGAAGTCTAACGGGTTGTCAGCTGAGTGGCGTTGGCCGGCCGGAGTGGCCGTGCGGTTCTGGGCGCTACAGTCTGGAACCGAGCGACCGCTACGGTCACAGGTTCTAACCCTGCCTCGGGCATGTATGTGTGTGATGTCCATAGGTTAGTTAGGCTTAAGTAGTTCTAAGTTCTAGGGGACTGATGACCTCAGAAGTTAAGTCGCATAGTGCTCAGAGCCATTTGAGTGGCGTTGGCTGACAACCCGTGAAGACTTCTTATATGAAATTCGCCGAGAAAGCCTGCACTCACATACAACATACCTCTACGGGGAGGATATACATCGCAGTTACAAGACGCCACAGCAGCTACGGAGCAAGAGGGGGAAGCTGCTCAGTAGGTTGGCCTTCTTACTCAGATGTCGGGATAAAGAAGTGATGCCTAAGTTCGCCATCTTGCGGCATCCTATCAATACAAACATCTACGAGACGACGACACTGCTCGTCTGACAACCCGTGAAGACTTCATATATGAATTTCGCCGAGAAAGCCTGCACTTACGCTAGGTACACATGTTGCGGCAATTTCAACACAGTGCAGTATGGGATCTCAATTCCTGATATAATTCCCCCAACGTCGCCTGATTTTATTCGACTACGTGCAACAAATAATCCTCCATACACACTTCAGCGGGTGTAGCACTTCAGACGGCGTGGCGCGGTTTAAAAATTGCATCAGATCTACTCCTCTTCACAGCTTACTGCCTCTTAAGCCACTTTGCGCCACCAGATCTTCTAGGACACGATGCCCTTCTCAAGGAATACTATCTACAACGAATATTAAATAAAATTTCTCTGCTCCCAATCCACTCTTACGTGCCTGCACTTATAACGAGCCGATTAAAATACAGGCAGCCATCTATTATATTAGCAGAATCGCTAGAAACAATGGAGTCATTTCTATCTCCTCTAGATACCGTGTATGTAGCAGATGGCAGTTAATATGGTTACAAGCAAGTGGTCGTAATTTTTGGATTTATTTAACGTATCGCAATACAGACTGAACTGCAGCTAGTTCACGTGAATTGCTTGATTTTTCAAAATAAATAGAACTAAACAAGTACTTCTATAAATCAATATCTAAATTTTCAATCCATTCAAGGGTTTCCTGTGTCACTTCAAACAAACTGAGACACAGTGCCTACACAAAGCGGGTAAAATGAAATAAAAATTTCTGTTCCAGTCACAGATTCGGGTTTATGATACAATTGCAAAATCAATGGTAGGTGGCAGGGGGCTGTTCTCCTCGTTATTAAAAAAAACTATTGGCGTACTTATGCTCTAAAAGTACTTTTCTCAATTCATCTGTACCTACAGATAGTTTGTCTGAGTAAAGGTCTATGAAATTGGGGGGACGGAGATATTTCTGGGTTCACCTAGCAATTGATTCATAAGTTCCTCAAAATGGCGTACAACTGCAGAAGATGCGGTGGCAGTCGATTTCAAAAATCCACGCCGAGGCGACGGTTGCTCAGGGGGGCACCAGCTTCTCCAACGGCTGGACGCCTGGCGTTAACCCAGTAACGCCAACCTGTGCGTGGTCGTGCTGAATAGCCCCATGGCTGAAAGTCTAAGCGAATGCCGGCGTTCCCACTCCCTCTAGTGTTGGCAGCCGGGATCGTTTGCTCCCGGGGGAAGCAAATCTACTGAGAGTCGCCCTCTAGGTCTCAGTTAGTTAGGCTCAGTTCGAGGCATTACATTGTAGGCTTTATTTCGTGAACAGCAGCGTGCCTGGGATGGAACACCCCTACGGCGTCCAGGAATGGGTGGACCACATCACACAAATGATCCGTCATGCCGATGACTTATCCGTCCCGAAGTCTTCCGGTCGTCTTAGGAGGCGACTTGTACCTTAATGAGTGCAATTCAGCCTTCAACCAGTTTAAGTACCGCCCAGCAGCAGACAACCTCACAGCTTTTTGAGTCGCAAGAGCCACGGCTTGACACGTAATTGAGGAGAACGAGAAAAGGTCATGGTAAGCGTTTCTGGACTCCATCAGCTGTTCCACTTGTTCTACAAAAATATAGGAAGCCATGTAGAGGATTTCTGGTAAAGAGACAACGCCCAGGGACACTGCACAGACACTGGCAGAACATTTTGAAAAAAACTACTACCAATGCAAGCCAGGATCTGGAGTTTTGACGTTACCGTGCAACTGTAGAGACGGACTTCAGATCCAACAGTTCTGAGTCGTACAGCCCACCTTCCTCCATGTGGAATCGGCCCTGTCTGAGACTCGTGACACTGCACCTGGTCACTACCAAATCCGGTACAGCATGCTTCGACATTTACCAACAGTGTCAAAGGAAATCCTTTTCGAATATTTGAATCTTGTTTGGCATATGAGTCACTTTCCCAACTCGTGGAGGGAGGCATTTTGATACCTCTCTACAAACCAGGAAAGGACCTCACATGTGCGAATGGTTATCGGAGTATTGCCTTAACGAGCTGTAAAGGAAAGACGCTGGAGTAAACGGTTAACTGTCGTCTGGTCCGGTTCTTAAGAGAGCAGGCAACTCCTTAGCCGCTCTCAGAGCGGGTTCCGGAGATTGCGATCCACTGTCAACAACCTGACCGTGCTAGAGGCGGCTATTCAGCAGGCGTTCCTACACAGTCATCACCGTATTGGCGTATTATTCGATATCAGTAAGGCGTACAATACTACTTGCAGACACAGTATTCTCGCGTAACTGCATCAATGGGGCTTTCGTGGCCACCTCCCAGTCTTCATGCGGTCTTTCCTGTCCCAGCGGTATCTTAGAAAACGAATTGGTGATAGGCTGTCACATCGTTTTGAGCAGGAGAATGATGTCCCCCAGGGCCGCGTTTAAAGAGTTAGCCTCTTTGCCGTAGTCATAAACAGTATAACGTCTACGGTAAGAGGTTCTGTACAATGCTCCTTAATTGTGAATGATTATTCTGTTCCTCCTCCAATGTTACAGCAGTGAATCGTCAGTTAGAACTTACAGTGCGGACGTTAGAGAAGTGCGCTGCAAAGATGTGTGTGTTCATTTTAAACGTGTTTGCCAGTTACCTGCCTTGCGTGTGAGGGTCACCATCCTGTACTGTAGAGACTCCCAATTGTCGTCATTGCCACACCTGAGAGACCTGAAAGCCAGATCCCTGAAGGAACTGAACATCATTGAGGCCGGCTGGAGTGGCCGAGCTGTTCTAGGCGCTTCAGTCTGGATCAGCGCGACACGTAGGTCGCAGGTTCGAATCCTGCCTCGGGCATGGGTGTGTGTGACGTCCTTAGGTTAGTTAGGTTTAAGTAGTTCTACGTTCTAGGGTACTGATGACCTCAGATGTTAAGTCCCACAGTACTCAGAGACATTTGAACCACCATTGAGTGCCTTAGCCATAGGTCTTTGGCAGCAGATATGGCGCGTGTGCTCCGGTTTTAAAGGGCTTTCGTCGTACGATGCTAGACCTCCAAATGCACTGTGTATGGGTCGGTAAAGCCTTCTTGTTTGAAGATAAATGACGCTGTCCACCATAAGGGCATTAGGCTAGCCACGGGTGCTTATAGGAGCAGCCCCATACCCAGTCTCTGTGCTGAGGGTGGTGAACCGGCACTTACAGTTCGACGGCAAATCCTCATAGTGCGTAGGGCAGCTCCGAATTCACCCGCATACCATACCATTGCTCGTGGACCTCTGGAACGCCTTTTCTCCCATCGCCCACGAATAACAAGACCATTTGGGATCCGCGTGCAGCCTGTACTGGAATCACTTGGAGAAGAGCAAGTACAACCTCAAATCCATTTTTTTTAACCGTCTGCTACCCTAGTTACGGCATTGGCCCAGGGTCATTTTAGATTTACTGCAGTACAGGAGAGATTGAACTCCAGCTTCTGTTTCTAATGCGATATTTTCTGACATTTTTTTGAGCACCACAACTGTACAGCCGTCTTTACGGATGGGTCTAAACAGGTGGGACTCAGTTGGTTGCTCTGTCATTTTCCCGGATCTTGTCCTGAAGGTCCGACGGTGTCAAGACTCTACTGTCTTCGACGCAGAACGACATGCGAACTTGAAGGCACTGGAGCAGATGAGACGTTCTTCCAGTGCTAAATTTCTTGTCTGTTCCGATTCTCTGAGAGTCCTCCACTCCAGAATATCCGTGATGTCGTGCTCCAACTACAAGGACTGGGGAAGGAAGTGTCTTTTTGCTGGGCACCAGAGCAGAAACGAAAGGAGAGATCTAGCAGCCAAGGAGACCTGTCGTAATCCTCATTTATTTCAGTTTGGTATCCCCCTGCGTGATAGAGCCTCGTTGTTGAGATCCAGAGTCGTGCGTCGGTGTGAAAATGAGTGGCTGGAAGTGACCAACAAGCTCCGTCTAGTGAAGCACACAGCGCGGCCATGGCGTACCTCCTCCCAGCCACGTTGACGGGACGAAGTCCTCCTTACTCGTCTTCGCACAGGTCACAGCCCTATTACGCATTGCTTGTTGCTCTGGCGAGAGGACCGTCCAATGTGTGGTGCTTGTGGCGTACAAATCACCGTGCGCCACATTTTATTGGACTGTGCTTTATTTTCCGACCAGCGGGCCGCGGCGGATTCGCTGACGGATCTACCCTCTGTTTTAAGTAACGTTCAAACAAATGTGGTTCGAGTTTTAAAGTTTTTTGAACTATCCAATATTTTTCCCACGATTTTAGGGAGATGGTTTTAATGTGTTAACAGGGTGACTGAATCACCCATGTTTTTTTTTAAATGATCAGTCCGTGACATTTACCTGTGCTTTTAGCTCTTTTGTTGTTTTATTTGTGTTTTGATCTTATGGGAGTGAGAACATGAGTTTTAGAGAGTTTATCCACATACGTTTGCTTTAATGAGTGTAAGGGCGCTGTGTTCACTTTGAAAAAAGTCACTCGCGGCAGAGCGCTCAGAGCATAGCCCATTGTGTTTTATCACTGTTAATTCGGTAGCCTTTTCCGTTCTGCCTCTTCAATGTACTCACGAAGTCTTTCCACTCATGGCTGTTTACCATATCTTGTGATTCGAATGCTGACGTTCATCTTCGTTAAGCTGCATCAGAACTCACTCTAGGAACTGGAATAGTTACCGTTTCCTTTGTTCCTATTCTGTGTCTTTCCATGTACTTGTGGCTTGGTCCACAGCAAGCCAGCTGGTGGCCTGTGTAGTCCGAAATTGTGGATTGGGTAGTTACCATCTGTTCGTATCGAGACTGCCTGTCATTCCAGTGTGTTTACTAGAATATTTCTGTCAATAACAGAATCCACTCCAGTTTAAACATTATTTATTGCGAAAAAGGAAAGCACTACCCCGTTTCAGAACATACGTGCCATTTTCAGAAGCTTATTAAAATTTGATTCGACGAAGGAAGCATAACTAAGGTTAAAATCCTTTGTGGACCCATTTGAATATGAACCTGAACATGGGACATATGTGCTAAAAGCGGATAGTGCTTTCCTTTTAGGAATAAATAATTTTTACAACTTTATCGGAAGAAATAAAGACGATTGGATGTAGCGTCCCTTCGTCATCGAGGTCGTCATAGACGGAGCACAAGCTCGGATTGTATCAAAGATAGTGCAGGAAAGCGGCCGTGCTCCTTTAAAGGAACCATCCCGGCATATGGCTGGAGCGATTTAGGGGAATCACGGAAACGTAAATGTGGATGGTCGGACGCGGGTTTGAATCGTCGTTCTCCCGAATGCGAGTCCAGTGTGCTAACCACTGCGCCACCTCGCTCGGTTTTATCATCTGCTTATTATGCATTATGCGTATTATGTAAATATTGATTTCTTACTCTTTTTTCCCTATGTTTAGTTTATTACGTTTATATGTCTTTGAATTACTCATGTATACAAATATGTATATTTTTAAATCGGGACAGTCTGTGTCCTGGTACTTCTGACACGAATAAATAATAATAGGTCATTGACAAGGAATAATAGTTGTGCAAGTCCCGTCAGGACAAGTGTTACAATATTTCTGCTGTCACTAGTTTGTGGTCCCCACTGGTTTTCTTCATTATCCAATTAATGTCAGTCAGCAATCTTTGCAATACGAGAAAAAGAATCCGATCTCATCACGATCCAGAGACCAGCAGATCATCTTGTGACGTTCTTCATCTGGCGGTAGGGAAGAAGGTGACAGGCAGAACTCATTTATTTCTTTCATTTCGATCCCTCCGAAGCCAAAAGAAATGAGCAGGTTACAAAGTCAGGGTAGGTTCACCTGCTACAGCTTGTTGCAAAGTGTTTGACCGCCTGATGTTCACTCCCCATAGGCGGTGGTTTTCTGCACAGATGGCATGGCTTGTAGGAATTAGGAATCCTTATTATTTTCCAAGAACGTTGTGGAAATTCCAGGCCACCTGCTCTTTTGCCATGTCTTATGAGGATCTGATAGTCCTGGTGGCCAATATCATTCCACGTTTCTGACCACTTCCGGCCAACGCTGAAACCCACTGCTTGCAGAGATTCTGCTAATATGGTTGTTGACTAGCTAGATTTTCATCTGTTCATTCTAAGTGCAGTCACATCAGAGTTGGTTGGGAGCTGATGACTTTTACAGTACTGGCCATTAAAATTGCTGCACCAAGAAGAAATGCAGATGATAAACGGGTATTCATTGGACAAATTATTATACTAGAACTGACATGTGATTACATTTTTACGCAATTTGGGTGCATAGATCCTGAGAAATCATTACCCAGAACAACCACCTCTGGCCGTAGTAACGGCCTTGATACGCCTAGCTCTGAGTCAAACAGAGTTTGCATGACGTGTACAGGTACAGCTTCAACACGATGTAACAGTTCATCAAGAGTAGTGACTGGCGTATGGTGAGGAGCCAGTTGCTCGGCCACCATTGACCAGACGTTTTCAATTGGTGAAAGATCTGGAGAATGTGAAGCCCAGGGCAGCAGTCAAACATTGTCTGTATCCAGAAAGGTCCGTACAGGACCTGCAACATTCGGTTGTGCGTTATCCTGATGAAATGTACTGTTTCGCAGGGATCGAATGAAGGGTAGAGCCACGGGTCGTAACACATCTGAAATGTAACGTCCATTTTTCAAAGTGCCATCAATGCGAACAAGAGGTGACCGAGACGTGTAACCGACGGCACCCCATACCATCACGCCGGTTGATACGTCAGTATGGCGATGACGTACACGCTTGCAATGTGCGTTCACCGCGATGTCGCCAAACACGGATGCGACCATCATGATGCTGTAAACAGAATCTGGATTCATCTGAAAAAAAAATGACGTTTTGCCATTCGTGCACCCAGGTTCGTCGTTGAGTACATCATCGCAGGCGCTCCTGTGTGAATGGTCTGAGAAGCTAATCGCCGGCCGCGGTGGTCTCGCGGTTCTAGGCGCGCAGTCCGGAACCGTGCGACTGCTACGGTAGCAGGTTCGATTCCTGCCTCGGGCATGGATGTGTGTGATGTCCTTAGGTTAGTTAGGTTTAAGTAGTTCTAAGTTCTAGGGGACTGATGACCACAGCAGTTGAGTCCCATAGTGCTCAGAGCCATTTGAAGCTAATCGTTTGCATATCACACCATCTTCTTCCTGTCGGTTAAATTTCGCGTCTGTAGCACGTCATCTTCGTGGTGTAGCAATTTTAATAGCCACTAGTGTAATCAATTTTTCATATTTCTTGTAAAGTGCATTCTATCTTTGAAGATCTGGTGGCGCAATGTGGCTTAAGGTAGTAACCAGTGAAGGCAAGTAGATCTGGTGAAACGTGTTATTGTTCTCATTTTTGCATTTAGCTGAACATCGATTTTTCTCACGTATGAATAATTAATCCACACAGAAATACAGTATTTTGCAGCAGAGTAGACGTGTCCTAAGGAAGAATATCCCAGTGTTGTAGGTCTTGCATACCATGAAGAACCACTCACCTTCTACAAGATGTTATTGCGCGTTCTCAACTTTGATGTGTTGTTTCCTGTTTGATTCTTGCAGGACAAGAATCTGTCAAGAGTCATTCCTAGATATTTTAGGAACTCTTCGTGCTACAGGACTTCACCATTAAAGGTGACATGCAGCTTTGCGCTGACCGTTCTGTTGCTAAAATGACAGCAGCTAACTCCGGTCTACCTAGGATTTCGTGTTAATCTCTACTTTTTGAAGTATTCATGCATTCCACTTAGATCTACAGAGAGTATCTCTCCACCAACATTAAGACGTCTGTGTTGAGTAGCCGAAGCCAGATCATTCGCATTAATGGACTTCTATACTGTTCCAGAGGTACCAAATGTGCAAAAAATGAGGTGACAAAAGATATGGGATACTTCCTTATCGTGTCGGACCTCCTTTTTCCCGCCGTGATGCAGCAAGTCGTCTCATGGACTTAAGAAATCACTTGCGGCGTGGCGGGTTATAAGTCGCGTTGCGTTGCGTAATTGTTTGACCGCTGTCTTTCGTCGTACTGTGCACTACAAAAGGTTCCACCTTCCTCAGTAGGGCGTCTGGTCACCAGCCCGATTCTCTGCATACGTCGATACTGTTTAGGCGATGTTAAAAGCAACGTTGAAAAAAAACATCATCAATACTTACGTTTGCAAAGTCCGCCTGAACTCTGGTAGGGAACTATGCTGTAAGATCTTATAACGATTTTCGGGTGGAGGGCGATTGCTTCATTCTTTTAGAAAAAAATGTCAAAATTTCGCAACAAGTTCTTTATTTCTTTGGGTTAAAAATTAAATAATTAGCCATCATTAGTATTTATTTAAGCGACTAATATCAATGTCCTCAGCTCACAGTTCATACAACCCAATATACATGCAAGACAACTAGAAATGAACTTAAGTCCGACCCGAATTATTACGCGATCTACAGTCGATGCTCTGCTATAATATATGAGTTTCACATTCGGTCCTTTTTTTTTTTTTGATGGATTTCTAATAAAGAAACTGCCCGCCAACCATTCCATAGGTGAATATGAAACATGCCACGCGTAATTCTACAAAGGTCGAAAGTTCACATGCGTTTATCTCTCCAACTAAACATTTCACAAAGTGCAAATTTCCACAATCTGTCCGTAAATGCAACTGCTTTCACGACAATGCCATTCGGACTCGAAATACCAGTAACTTCCTCATTTTACTCATAACATAGACGGACACGTCCAACGTGATCTGTACGTCCGATAGCTAGCCAACGACTCCCCCTGCCGTCCCTTCCAGGGACTATAACTACTTGATAGAGCGCGGGAAATGCTTAACTCAGATTGGTTGTTCAAAATGACCAGCCAGTCAAAGCAATCCTTCGAGTTCTTTCTTGCGCCAAAACTGTCCAACGGCAATCAATATTCACAGATGAATTTACGCCAGTTCACCATGCAAATCTTAATAAAATGATTAACAAAATCAAACGAACAGAAAACTAATCTTGAAATGACTTTAGAAAATCATTACTCTGCAAATGGCTATTCTGGCTGCCTTCTTACAAAAGCAAGGGCCCTTGGACATACGTCATCAGCAACGTAGGAAAATTACAGCTTTCATTTCAACTGCTTGCTTCACACTTTCCCATGACATAGTTACGTGATGTTTAACATCAGATGATACTGAATCCTTACGTATGTTCCACATATAAACTCTCACTCACTCTCATTTATTCACACAACAAAACAAATAGTTATTAAATAAATATTAATCCTTTCTGAATTCTGTGTTACGAAAATGAAAAATAGTGAACGTTTTTAATTATTAAAAATCTAAATAAGTTGTTCTGCCCTTTTGTGAACTTCAGTGACAATTCAAAATGATACTAAAAGATAAACTACTATGAATCCTAACTGATTTTAATCTTGTAAGTGTCGGTTTTTGGTGTTTTAGGTAATTGTCTCTATATCTGAACATATCTCAACTAGATAGCTGAGATTTTAATACAACCTTCCTTTTAATAACAAAGGTCTGTATATTAACTTTTAACAAAATTCAATAATATTTAATACTGTTTATTTAGATTCTTAGGGGCTTGAATATTCTGTCACACGAACTAGCGCAGGTTGCGCTTGCCACGGCTAGGCTAGCGACAGGTGCGAGTGAGTCACGCTAAGATACTAGCGGCTGTATATTGCCACCGCCAACGCCTGCAAAGCAACAAGCCCGTACTTCAAAATGGCTTACTGCAATAAAATGCTATTGCGTATTGACTCGCGACGATACACACTGCCGCTGCAGGATTTTGTGCAAGGACTGATCTCTCGATTATGTCTCACAAAGGTTCGATGGGACTCATGTCTGACGATCTGGGTGTCCAAATTATTCGTTCGAATTGTCCAGAATGTTCTTCATACCAGTCGTGAACAACTGTGGCGCGGTGACATGGCGACACTGTTGTATGGGAACGCGAAGTCCATGAATGGCTACAAGTGGTCACCAAGTAGACGAACACAACCATTTCCAATAAATGATTTGCTCAGTTGGACGAGAAGACCCAGTCCAGTCCATATAAATACAGCCCGCTCAAAGCACACACAACTTTGGAGCGACCTCTAGCTTGCACAGTGCCTTGTTGACAACTTGGGGCCATGGCTTCGTGGCGTCTGCGCCACACTCGAACCGTACTATCAGCTCTTACCAGCTGAAATCGGGACTTATCTGACCAGGACAATGTTTTCCAGTCGCCTAGGGTCCAACCGATATGGCGACGAGTGCAGGAGAGGCGCTGCAGACGATGTCGTGCTGTTAGTAAAGGCACTGCTGGGAGTAACTTCATGGATCTTTAGAACGATTCTGTTAAGGCTCGACTTCCTACAAGTTTATAGCAGCAGCTCAGGAGGATGTCTGGACAATAGCTAACAGCTGTATTCGCTGACTTACAAACCTTCAGCAAATCCACTATTTGTGTTCGCTAGAAGGCTTTTGGATGATTCTCCGATAGCGTAATGTTAGTGAAGAAGCTCGCAAAATATTAACGAGTCTTTTTTTCACAATTGGTGAGGAGCTCTGGCTGCATGCCATCAAATCCTGGATCTTTGGCTTTTTTCAGTACTATGAGTGCTCATCTAAGGTGAAGTCTCTGGAATATTCTGATTTGTTGGGTGCTTCCTGCTTCAGGTAGCTAATCTCCTTCTTACCCATTTATGTATGTGGCTTATATGAGGGTGCTCTGGAGTGGGAAGTTATTCTATTCGCATTCTCGTCTGGTGCTACTTCAGGTTTTTTGCACGTAGAGGCCTGCTTCCTCCTACTCCATGCTCTCTGCTTGACGTCTTAAAAACCGGACATTGTTTTTTGTTCCAAACATTCTTCAAGAGTCATATCGAGATCTCTAAAAAATTCCTTAGCAGCTTAACGGTCATTAATGGTTAAATAGGACTGATATTGTGCTTCATAGTCATTATTCCAGCATGAAAATATTATCTCTAGAATCCCTTGGCAAGTACTGTCTTCCTTTTGATACAATTCTGTCATAATTTTCACCTAATAGTGCAATCAATCTGGTCACTTTATAAAGTTATTTGGAGACTCTTAAACAAAGCTGTAAATTCAGAAACTTTACGACAGAAAACTGGGAGAGATTGAAAAAAATCAGCCAAACAGTTGGAAATAAAAGTCTATTGTAACCCTTACCTATGTTTCGACAATTTTGCCTTCTTAAGAAGGTAAATGCACCCTTTGCATCACATGCTGATAAAATACATTGAATAAAGAATACGGCTCTTGCCGTATGAAACATTCATCTACGAACATAACTTGTGATTATTTGTGTTTGTAACACGAAAGTCTCTTATCACAAGAGCCGTTTGGCTTTATTCAGTGTATTGCATCGGTATCCAATGTAACAAGGTCCATTATACGTTCCGAAGAAGTCGATTTTTAAATTGTCGAAACCTACGTCCCAGGTCCGAATAAATCTTTATTTGCAACATGTTGACTGAGTTTCCCAACCTCTCCTAGTTTTATGGAGAATTTAATACAGACAGCTAAAGTCCCAGCTTGGTATAGGGATTGATCTAATTACAAGTATTTGAATTCCTACATCAAGAATTACTGGCTAGTGTTGGCTGTTCAGGAAGTCTTCATGGACCATCCATCCTGTATTTAGAGGTTGTCCCTGGGAATCCTGGTTTACAAAACATAGATCAGGGTTGAAATCCTCCTTCCAAGAGGCAGATTTCGATATCCCCTCGTTCTCTGAGTAAAAAATTAGGTTAAGATTGTTACGTCCAGCTGAGTTTACAAATTTTCGCCATTTTCATCGTTATTGTTGTATAAGGGGCAATCAAAAAGTTTCCGTTCGAAGGTTGTACAGTCCGGAATCGGTATGCCAGTGAGACAAAATCGCTGTCACTGAGGCAATCATCCCATAGATTCACCAGGTTGAAGACGCCCGTTTGGTAAAACACCATCTCTTACTGCGAAGTAGAAGTTCTAACTGCCTGCTGCAAATCGTCGTCCGACAGGTGTTATCGACACTTCAAGGTTTATCTTAAGGGACCGATGGTGTACTAATAGCTTGTGGAGAACCAGGGCTATAGAGCGCGCACTCGAGTGTCAGCCACCTGAGTTGGGACCACCCGTAATGGATGAGGTTGTCCTCCCAGATCGACTGACGTCTAGTGTCGAATCGCAACTAGCACGCAACTTGGAGCAGCATTCCACCATAGTGATATACGACAGACATGTTGCTGCATACGCATTCTTCATTCCCCGATGGATGCCTACTGGTGTTTTTCTTTCGGCAGCCAAGAAAAGAATAAAAGCACATCGGTCCTGTTTGGTCGCTTCTGGTAATAATGACGCCATAGTTCACGTTTCCGCATTTACCGCACTCACGTCGCAAAATCACGTATGCCACACTCATCCCTCGCCACCAGGTCAGTGCTTATACTCGTATACCTACATCGGAGAGGCGCTAAGTTGTATACAGGGTGGTCCATTGATCGTGACCTGGCCAAATAAATATCTCAAGAAATAAGCATCAAACAAAAAAAAATATTCAAAGAACGAAACTCGTCTAGCTTGAAGGGGGAAACCATATGGCGCTATGGTTGGACCGCTAGATGGCGCTGCCATAGGTCAAACGGATATCAACTGCGTTTTATTAAGAAGGAACCCCCATTTTTATTACCTATTCGTGTGGTGCGTAAAGAAATATGAATGTTTTAGTTGGACAACTTTTTTCGCTTTGTGATAGATGGCGCTGTAATAGTCACAAACATATGGCTCACAATTTTAGACGAACAGTTGGTAACAAGTAGGTTTTTTAAATTAAAATACAGAACGTAAGTAAGATTGAACATTTTATTTCGGTTGCTCCAATGTGATACATTAACCTATGTGAAAAACTTATATCTGAGAACGCATGCTGTAACACCGTGAGTACCTGTTAATACCACATTAATGCAATAAATGCTCAAAATGACGTCTGTCAACCTCAGTGCATTTAGCAATACTTGAAACGACTTTCCTCTCAACACCGAGTAGTTCGCCTTCCGTAATGTTCGCAAAAAATGGTTCAAATGACTCTGAGCACTATGGGACTTAACATCTGAGGTCATCAGTCCCCTAGAACTTACAACTACTTAAATCTAACTAACCTAAGGACACCACACACATCCATGCCCGAGGCAGGAACGTTTCACATGCATTGACAATGCGCTGACGCATGTTGTCAGACGTTGTCGGTGGATCACGATAGCAAATATCCTTCAACTTTCCCCACAGAAAGAAATCCGGGGACGTCAGATCCTGTGAAAAGCGGGCCATGGCATGGTGCTTCGACGACCAATCCACCTGTCATGGAATATGCTGTTCAATACTGCTTCAACCGCACGCGAGCTATACGCCGGACATCCATCATGTAGGAAGTACATCGCCATTCTGTCATGCAGTGAAACATCTTGTAGTAACATCGGTAGAACATTACGTAGGAAATTGGCATACATGGGACCATTTAGATTGCCATCGATAAAATCGGAGGCAATTATCCTTTCTCCCATAACGCCGCAGCATACATTAACCCGCCAAGGTCGCTGATGTTCCACTTGTCGCAGCCATCGTGGATTTTCCGTTGCCCAATAGTGCATATTATGCCGGTTTACGTTACCGCTGTTGGTGAATGACGCTTTGTCGCTAAATAGAAGGCGTGCAAAAAATCTGTCATCGTCCCGTAATTTCTCTTGTGCCCAGTGGCAGAACTGTAAACGACGTTCAAAGGCGTCGCCATGCAATTCGTGGTGCATAGAAATATGGTACGGGTGCAATCGATGTGCATGTAGCATTGTCAACTCCGACGTTTTGGGATTCTCGATTCTCGCGCAATTCGTCTGCAGGTAGTTGTTGACGTTTCACATGTGGCTGACCACTTCCCGTTTCCTTAACTAACGTAACTTACTGGCGAACGGTGGGGACACTTGGATGATGTCGTCCAGGATACCGAGCAGCATACCTAACACACGCCCGTTAGGCATTTTGATCACAATAGCCAAACATCAACACGATATCGACCTTTTCCAAAATTGGTAAACGGTCCATTTTAACACAGGTAATGTATCACGAAACAAATACTGTCCGCACTGGCGGAATGTTACGTGATGCCACGTACTTACACGTTTGTGACTATTACAGCGCCCTCTGTCACAAAGCGAAAAAAGTTGTCCAACTAAAACATTCATATTTCTTTACATACTACACGAATATGTAATAAAAATGGGGGTTCCTATTTAAAAAAACGCAGTTGATATCCGTTTGACCTATGGCAGCGACATCTTTCTGGCCAACCACAACGCCATGTGGTTTTCCCCCTTCAAGCTGGATGAGTTTCGTTCTTTGTAGTTTTTTCGTTTGACGCTTACTTCGTGAGATATTTGGCCCGGTGACTATCAATGGACGACCCTGTAAATGCTCCAGCGACGCCCTCGAATGGAAAATGTTTGATCGCCCCTGATAGTTCCAATTATTGTCATGGGTACTGAATTCGCGAATATATGTACTTGGGTGTGAAGAAACCGGAAGAACCTGAGCTGGCCACTTATCTCAATATTTTCCACGACTTCGGCAGACATCAGATGGATATTTTCAATGTTACAAGTAGCGCAGCCGTTGGCTTGGTGGTATGTAGCACCCAGACCTTCGTAACCAGCTACACGTCTTCTGGAATACAGGCTCTTCTCAGTATCTACGTGTATCATTTCAATTACAGCTGCATCCGCATTATTTCAAGCAGCATACGAGAGACGTGTTGGGACTTATATCGGATAAGCTGTAAAATTGGAATGTTATGGACATATTTGGCTTGTCATCCAACACTATGCTGTAACATCGCTACATAACCGAGATGCTGTCGTCAAAACAATGGTCAATTTATTCACCTCAGAAAGAAACCAGCGCTGTCATGCGTTGTCTCCGTATGCAGCATCGACTGAGGATTGTAGTTACGCAAATGCCTGGTGGTGCCAATCCCAAGAGCGTACGATATATGTGTAGCCAGTGTAACTGTGGAAACGAGCGGGGTAGGATTTCGCTACTGTATGCACATTCCAATCACGCTATCGCTGCGTGCCCTATATAAGGAAATGTGCTATCACCGAAGCTTATCTTATGCCGCATTCATTAAAATGTGTGACTAAAGACTTCGTAGCGGTGGCACACCTAAAGCCTTAAAGCTGCCACTGACACATAGGTGCTACACCGTTTAAAAGAAAAGGATTAAAAGACTGGACGTTGTCCTGGAAGGCGAGAGTTCATCGAAGATAAAGGTGCTGTTAAGAGTGCCTCGTGGAAAAGGGACGAGACCGCATTTACTCCCGATGCACGTAACCGATCTGACCGATAGCGTGAGCAAGAATCTGCGCATTGATGATGACGCTGTAGTTTGTGGGGAAATGTCGTCGGTGGGTGAGTATGGGACGATACAGTACGACATGGACCGAATTTCTATATGGTGTGATGAATGGCAACTTATTCTCAACGCAGATGCGCTGGTAACACAGTACTGTAATGTTGGAATGTAGTATTAATTGTATGCTCGTTGACGCAATTGCATCGAGCATATATGAGGTGCATTCAGTGCAGCTACCCACAGGGGTCTAGTGTGGGCTGTAGTTATCCTATGGCAGCGAAACTTGGTAGAGGGTCTGATGCATTGACGCGGAACCGCTTTACGCTGGAAAAGATTAGTTTCAGTGGGACTTAGTGTTGGGACTGCAATGGACATCTAGTAATCTCCGCACGCTCGCGCCATTCTTAGATAAATTTCCGTTTCCTGCGCTCCTTCGCCTGTAGAGAATCGCACTAAACCCCTTTGCTCCAATCTGAAGCCTTCGTTTCCCTGCTTTCAGCACGACTGTGTCCAGTGGGTGATCGACACATACACGTGCTAGAGCTCGCTCTGTTGGGTGTGCTCCCGTGTCCCTCTAGCGGCGAGTCTGGAGCTTCAGTGCCCTTGT
Source organism: Schistocerca gregaria (assembly GCF_023897955.1). NCBI lineage: Eukaryota > Metazoa > Arthropoda > Insecta > Orthoptera > Acrididae > Schistocerca > Schistocerca gregaria. The sequence goes on along the minus strand of NC_064925.1, from coordinate 220,974,317 downwards.
AGGGACGCAGACCTTCTTCCGTATCCAGTGGAATTACGATACCTTAAACGGTTTTCATTTTACAACCTGTGGCTCGTTTCTCTTTGAATACACCTTATATCTGGCGAGTCCAGTTACATTGACGTGACCACCACCTATGTTTGCGTCAACCACTCACAGACAGCAGGTGGGAGGACTAACAGTGGACGATATACACTACTGGCCAATAAAATCTCTACACCACGAAGATGACGTGCTACAGACGCGAAATTTAACCGACAGGAAGAAGATGCTGTGATATGCAAATGATTAGCTTTACAGAGCATTCACACAAGGTGGGCGCCGGTGGCGACACCTACAACGTGCTGACATGAGTAAAGTTTCCAACCGATTTCTCACACACAAACAGCAACTGACCAGCGTTTCCCGGTGAAACGTTGTTGTGATGCTCGTGTAAGGAGGAGAAATGCGTACCATCACGTTTCCGACTTCGATAAAGGTGGGATTGTAGCCTATCGCGATTGCGGTTTATCGTATCGCGATGTTACTGCTCTCGTTGCTCGAGATCCAATGACTATTAGCACAATATGGAATCGGTGGGTGCAGGAGGGTAATACGGGACGCCGTGCTGGATCCCAACGGCCTCGTATCACTAGCAGTCGAAATGACCGGCATCTTATCCGCAGGGCTGTAACAGATCGTGCAGCCACGTCTCGATCCCTGACTCAACAGATGGGGACGTTTGCAAAACAACAACCATCTGCACGAAGAGTTCGACGACGTTTGCTGCAACATAGAGAACGGCATGGCTGCGGTTACCCTTGATGGTGCATCACAGACAGGGGCCGCTGCGATGGTGTACTCAACGATGAACGTGGGTGCGCGAATGGCAAATCGTCATTTTTTTTCGGATGAATCCAGGTTCTGTTTACAGCATCATGATGGTCGCATCCATGTTTGGCGACATCGCGGTGAACGCACATTGGAAGCGTGTATTCGTCATCGCCATACTGGCGTATCACTCGTCGTGATGGTATGGGGTGCCACTGGTTAGACATCTCGGTCACCTCTTGTTCGCATTGACGGCACTTTGAACACTGGGCGTTACATTTCAGATATGTTACGACCCGTGGCTCTACCCTTCATTCGAGCCCTGCGAAACCCTACATTTCAGCAGAATAATGCACGACCGCATGTTGCAGGTCCTGTACGGGCCTTTCTGGACACAGAAAATGTTCGACTGCTGCCCTGGCCAGCACATTCTCCAGATCTTTCACCAATTGAAAACGTCTGGTCAATGGTGGCCGAGCAACTGGCTCGTCACAGTACGCCAGTCACTACTCATGATGAACTGTGGTATCGTGTTGAAGCTGCATGAGCAGCTGTACCTGTACACGCCATCCAAGCTCTGTTTGACTCAATGCCCAAGCGTATCAAGGCCGTTATTACAGCCAGAGATGGTTGTTTTGGGTACTGATTTCTCAGGATCTATGCACCGAAATTGCGTGAAAATGTAATCACATGTCAGTTCTGGTATAATATATTTGTCCAATGAATACCCGTTTTTCATCTGCATTTATTCTAGGTGTAGAAATTTTAATTGTCAGTAGTGTACAAAGCACATCGGGGGGACGCAGAAAACAGTGCTGTAGTTGCAGGTGAGGCGAATAGGCGACTTTGCTTCATACTGAGGTGCCAAACGTCATGGGAGACTTCCTAATATCGTGTCAGACCACCTTTTACCTGGATTAGTGCAGCAGCTCGACGAGACCTAAACTTAGTAAGTGGATGAGAGACCCTGCAGAAATACTGAGTCGTGCTGCTTTTATAGCTGCCCATACTTGTAAAAGTGTTGCTAGTGCAGGATTTTCTGCACCATCTGACCTGATGTTAGATGGGATGTTAGATGATATGGGTAGTTGATTTGGGGATGGGACCAAACAACGAGATCATCGGTCCCATCGCATTAGGGAAGAATGGGGAAGGAAGTCTGCCGTGCCCTTTCAAAGGAACCATCCCGGTATTTGCCTGAGGTTATTTAGGGAAATCACGGAAAACCTAAATCAGGAAGGCCGGACCTGGATTTGAACCGTCGTCCCCCCGAATGCGAGTCCAGGGTGCTCACCACTGCGCTCGGTATCTGAGTGATCAAACCATTCGCTCAAATTATCCAGAATGTTCTTCAAACCTATTGTGAAGAATTGTGGCCCAGTGACATGACGTTTTGTCACCTATTAAAATTCCATCGTTGTTTGGCAACATGGAGTCCACGAATAGCTGCAAATGGTCTCCAAATAGCTGAACATAGCAATTTACAGTTAACGACCTGTTCAATTGGACCAGAGGACGGAGTCCATTCCTTGTAAACACAGCCCACACTATTACGGAGCCACCACAATGTTACACAATGCCTTTTCGTCCATGGCTTTGCGGGGTCAGCGCCACTGTCGAACCCTTACATCAGCTCTTACCAACCGAAATCTGGACTTATCTGATTAGGTCCCGGTTTCCGATCGTCTGGGGTCTAGCCGACATGGTCACGACCCCAGGAAAGGCGCTGCAGGCGGGGCCGTGCAGTTAACAAAGGCACTCGCGTCTTTCGTCTGGTATCATAGCCGATTATCGCCCAATTCCGCGGCACCGTCGTAACGGGCAAGTTAGTTGTACGTCCGACATTAATTTATACGATTATTTCACGCAGTGTTGCTTATCTGTTAGCACTGACAACTATTAGCAAATGACGCTGTTCACTGTTGTTAAGTGTGGACCCTCTGTAACTGCGTCTGTGGTGAAAGGTAATATCTGGAGTATGGTATTTCCGGCATACTTTCGACTCTGTGGTTCTCGGAATATTGAATTCCCTATTTGCGAAATGGAATGTTCCATGCGTCTAGCTCCAACTGCCGTTCCGCGTTCAAAATCTGTTAATTTCCGTAGTGCGGCTGTAATCACCTCCGTGTGGCCGTGTGGTTCTAGGCTCTTCAGTCTGGAACCGCGTGACCGCTATGGTCGCAGGTTCGAATCCTGCCTCGGGCATGGATGTGTGTGATGTCCTTAGGTTAGTTAGGTTTAAGTAGTTCTAAGTTCTAGGGGACTGATGACCATAGATGTTAAGTCTCATAGTGCTCAGAGCCATTTGAACCATTTTTTTGTAATTACCTCGGAAACATTTTGATATCATTCACCTGAGTGCAAATGACAGCCCCGCCCTTTTATATATAGTGTACACGATACTCCCGCCGTCTGTGTATTTGCATATCGCTATCCCATGAATTAAGTAAAAAATGGCTCTGAGCACTATGGGACGTAACATCTATGGCCATCAGTCCCATGACTTTAGTCACCTCAGTGTATTCGGAGCAATCTAGGAAAGCGTAGCTCCTCCATAAAGAACAACATATGCGTAACCCGTTGTTCAGAATGCTCGAGTGTATGGGAAATTTGTAATTTTTAAGTTTCTTTTTCACTTTATATATTTCTGCTGATGTCGTAAGAGTCGAACTGAAACCTTGCCTTTTGCGGGCATTAATCATACCGACTGAGGTACCCCCGAATATGCCAGCAAACTCGAAAGCCAACCTCTTTGGTGCATGAATTATACTTTCCCTAGAATTCTTCCAATAAACCTGCTTATAGCATTAGAACTCCTTGAAGCTAGGTTTATGTCGCCAGGTCATCTTAGATCGTTCCGTATTCCGGCTTAAGAAGGCTGGTTGTGGCTTTACGCAACCAGTCAGGTAACGAGTTCTTCTTGTCGGTAGTACAATTAAACACGTAAGACGGCGAGGAGCCGTGTGAGTGCGTCAGCAGCGACCTTGTCGAGCGAGTTTGAGGGCGTGCACCAAGCTGGGAGCCACTGCACTTTTCTGTTTATTTACTCTTTTCTACAAAAGAAAACATTTTATCCTTTCTGCTTTGCTTGAGACGCTATTATATAAATCTGAAGATAATAAATAGAGCCGAGTGGATAAGAAAAAGAAAAAAAATGCCCAGGTGCAAGTAGAACTTGCCCTCTGAGGGTTCTGTACGGACTTAATTATGTATATAGACAGTTCACCCATCGCGGTATTCGACAGTCTCGACGACGTTTGCCCGTTGTTGACACTGATTCTGGCAAGAAACTGGTTACAAAACTAACGAGAAAGTTTAATTTTGAGTGTGAAGTCGGATAACAAATGACAAAAATTTTTTGCGTGTCAGATAATTGCAAGTTAACAATACTAGTTTTTTTTCCTTTACTTGTACTGTGAAATGTTTCGTCTTGCCAAATGTCATGATTCCATGCCAACGGGAAGCACCCCATTGGTTTTCAAGAGCGTGACTGCAAGTATCAAAACATGTGACTTAAGTGGCCGTATCTCTCGATTGTACTGATCTACGAACCTATATTACACCGTCAAAGGGCTATAGACCATAGTATGTGACAAATTTGTACTAGATACGTCTACCCTTTCCACAGAAAAAGGGTTTTTTTCAGATGGAGGGACAGACAATCGGATAACATATGACAAATTATTTTTTCGAGTGATATAATTACAGATTAAAAATTTTTAGATATCTTTCTTTAGTTGTACTGTTAAATCTTACTCTTCGTACCTAATTTTCATGAGTCTAGGTCAACGGAAAGTATCCTACGGGTTTTCACGAGAGAGTTTGCATGTATCAAAATACGTGACACAAATGGCCGAATATTTTCACTGCTTTCTCCTAGAAGTTTAAGTTTTACACAACGCCACGGGATTGTAGGCCTTGTATGTTACATAAATTTCCAACTGATATACCTACCTGTTGCTAAGGAAAAGACGCACACACGAGGACAGACAAACAAGAAAATAAACCTGTAAAGGTTTTCTTTTTACTATTTGGAGTACGGAATCCTAAAAAAAGGGGCATAAAATATTCCATTTTTCCCGGAAATTCTTACTGGAGTGCGCCGTCGCGTATTTCTCACCGTGATGTGGGTCCCCACATTTTCGCTGGTGCCTGTAAAGAGTGCAAATGAAATCTGCACTTGCCTTAATGTTGTGCATGTCTCTGCAGAGTCGTGAACTGGAGCTAGTGGCAGTACACAACGCCCATCCACCGCTTCCTCTTAAGGTATGGAACCCAAAGAATGTAATTCCGTACCGAGTGGCCTTGCAAGCATCTGAAGCGATCCTACTTACATGCGTGAACAAAGCAGCCAATTAGAATACCGGTCAAGCAAAGTTTTTTGTGGTGATCTAAGTGAACAGGAAGGGCAATCAACAGTTATGACAGCGGGAAGAGCAGAAATATGACTCATTGATTGAAAGACATTCTGAGCTTAAGGTTTACAAACAAATAATAAAACGGCTACGAAACACCGAAATCGGGAGGAAAGGGTGCTCTAATATTCAGTATCACGTTTCACATGTGGTACTGGGTGGTTATAATTTCAATATTTAATATCAGATTTCACATGTGGTACTGGGTAGTTATAATTTAAGTGCAGCTACACATGGAGGTCCAGTGTAGGCTGTCATTATCGTTTGGCAGCGAGCGGAACTTGGTAGCCATGCTACTGCGGAACGGATGTACGCTGAAAAAAAAAAAAAAAAAATCAGTTCAAATTTTCGAGACCAGGTGCAAAACTGGCGCTGTACAACATCTCGTCGACGTCCCCAGAGCAAATATTGAACAAACTATGTAAGCACCGGTTAATAATAAAGTAAAAATTATGCCTTTCTCACTTATTTGGCATGAGGAAAGTTTCTAACCGATTTCTCATACACAAACAGCAGTTGACCGGCGTTCCCTGGTGAAACGTTGTTGTGATGCCTCGTGTAAGGAGGAGAAACGCGTACCATCACGTTTCCGACTTTGATAAAGCTCGGATTTTAGCCTATCACGATTGCGGTTTATCGTATTTCGACATTGCTGTTGGCGTTGGTCGAGATCCAATGACTGTTAGCAGAATCTGGAATGGGTGGGATCAGGAGGGTAATACGGGACGCCGTGCTGGATCCCAACGGCGTCGTATCACTAGCAGTCGAGATGACAGGAATCTTATCCACATGGCTGTAACTATGTAAGCAGCGGTTAATAATAAAGTAAAAATTATGCCTATCTCGCTTATTTGACCTTTTCTGCCCAAATATACGTTCCTGATCCATTACTTGCGAAACTTCTAATACGTCTTCCTTGCATTTACAGCGCCATATTTTTACCTGGTGGACAAAACTGGAACTAATCTTTTCCATGGTAAAGCGGTTCCGCATCAGTGCATTAGAACCTCTACCAACTTTCGCTGCCATAGGATAACTGCAGCCCACACTAGACCCCTGTGGGTAGCTGCACTTTAGCTATAACCACTCGGTATCAAGCATCAGTTAAAAATAAGCCACTGCAGTACTGAGACGAGCTAGAGACGTAAGTACAAAAAATGAAAAGCAACAATGGAGCTTGAGGGCGTGTTTCCTAGCCTGTAGGCCTTAGCATCTCGCCATGTTGTGCAGACGGCAGTCGGTGGTTGTGATCATGAATCACAAACATCATTTAACTTCTCGCTAATAACGATATACTCCATTTTTAAGAGCTTTTACTACTCCTGCACTGGCGTTAAGCTTTGGATCCAAACTTCCCACCAGGTAGTTTGTTATGGGCGCTGACTACATGGACGCTAGGTGTTGGCTGTCCCAGGACACCGACAAAAGTGAGACTGTTTACGCTGCTGAGCCTGTTTGAAAAAATTAGTTCCACAAAGAAAACAGAAGATTCTCAGTGCAGACATTGTTTTCTACTGCCACCCTGAACGGCAATTCCTACAAAAGCAATGCGTTTCTTACAAGCAAGTTCTGAGGGAACTCTCCAGATTTGTAACGTTGGCGCACGCTGGCCTGCTCTAATCGCCAACTACCTTCCAGCAAAATGTGTCTGCACACCCGGAGAACATCAGACAGTCATCGCCATCTTGGTGACGACGAATAATTACAGTTCGAAAGGCGTTGCATTAGAAGCAACCTGGCCCACGGCGCCTTAATAAAATCGGGAGACAAGGTTTTTAAAATTTCAGTTTATAGCTTAATTCCATAGGAAAATAAATGTAGTAGCACAAGTTCTGCGAAACCTACCAGGTTTTGGATCTTAGCAAAGACCTGCACGCACGTGTTGTCTCCGTTAAACATATGGATAAGGAAAATCGAGTACGTTTAAGAGTTCATTACCTCCCTCGGTAAAAAACGGAACTGTTATGGGACCACTTTGTTATCCGTTTGTCTGTCTGATCGACTGTTGAAATACCTATTTCTCAGCAGCGGGTTGAAGTATCAACCTGAAAGTCTTAGTATGGGCAGAACTCATTCTGGTAACCGAAATAAAATAATAATTGGATCGTTTTACCGGTCTCCCAATCCAGATGAAACAACTGCTGAAAGGATCAAAGAAAGCTCGAATTTAATTTCAAACATGTACCCGACTCATACACTACTGGCCACTAAAATTGCTACACCAATAAGAAATGCAGATGATAAACGGGTATTCATTGGACGAATATATTATACTAGAACTGACTTGTGATTACATTTTCACGCAATTTGAGTGCATAGATCCTGAGAAATCAGTACCCAGAAGAACCACCTCTGGCCTTAATAACGGCCTTGATACGCCTGAGCATTGAGTCAAACAGAGCTTGGATGGCGTGTACAGGTACAGCTGCCCATGCAGCTTCAACACGATACCACACTTCATCAAGAGTAGTGACTGGCGTGTTGTGACGAGCCATTTGCTCGGCCACCATTGACCAGACGTTTTCGATTGGTGCGAAATCTGGAGAATGTACTGGGCAGGGCAGCAGTGAAATACACTCCTGGAAATTGAAATAAGAACACCGTGAATTCATTGTCCCAGGAAGGGGAAACTTTATTGACACATTCCTGGGGTCAGATACATCACATGATCACACTGACAGAACCACAGGCACATAGACACAGGCAACAGAGCATGCACAATGTCGGCACTAGTACAGTGTATATCCACCTTTCGCAGCAATGCAGGTTGCTATACTCCCATGGAGACGATCGTAGAGATGCTGGATGTAGTCCTGTGGAACGGCTTGCCATGCCATTTCCACCTGGCGCCTCAGTTGGACCAGCGTTCGTGCTGGACGTGCAGACCGCGTGAGACGACGCTTCATCCAGTCCCAAACATGCTCAATGGGGGACAGATCTGGAGATCTTGCTGGCCAGGGTAGTTGACTTACACCTTCTAGAGCACGTTGGGTGGCACGGGATACATGCGGACGTGCATTCTCCTGTTGGAACAGCAAGTTCCCTTGCCGGTATAGGAATGGTAGAACGATGGGTTCGATGACGGTTTCGATGTACCGTGCACTATTCAGTGTCCCCTCGACGATCACCAGAGGTGTACGGCCAGTGTAGGAGATCGCTCCCCACACCATGATGCCGGGTGTTGGGCCTGTGTGCCTCGGTCGTATGCAGTCCTGATTGTGGCGCTCACCTGCACGGCGCCAAACACGCATACGACCATCATTGGCACCAAGGCAGAAGCGACTCTCATCGCTGAAGACGACACGTCTCCATTTGTCCCTCCATTCACGCCTGTCGCGACACCACTGGAGGCGGGCTGCACGATGTTGGGGCGTGAGCGGAAGACGGCCTAACGGTGTGCGGGACCGTAGCCCAGCTTCATGGAGACGGTTGCGAATGGTCCTCGCCGATACCCCAGGAGCAACAGTGTCCCTAATTTGCTGGGAAGTGGCGGTGCGGTCCCCTAAGGCACTGCGTAGGATCCTACGGTCTTGGCGTGCATCCGTGCGTCGTTGCGGTCCGGTCCCACGTCGACGGGCACGTGCACCTCCCGCCGACCACTGGCGACAACATCGATGTGCTGTGGAGACCTCACGCCCCAAGTGTTGAGCAATTCGGCGGTACGTCCACCCGACCTCCCGCATGCCCTCTATACGCCCTCGCTCAAAGTCCGTCAACTGCACATACGGTTCACGTCCACGCTGTCGCGGCATGCTACCAGTGTTAAAGACTGCAATGGAGCTCCGTATGCCACGGCAAACTGGCTGACACTGACGGCGGCGGTGCACAAATGCTGCGCAGCTAGCGCCATTCGACGGCCAACACCGCGGTTCCTGGTGTGTCCGCTGTGCCGTGCGTGTGATCATTGCTTGTACAGCCCTCTCGCAGTGTCCGGAGCAAGTATGGTGGGTCTGACACACCGGTGTCAATGTGTTCTTTTTTCCATTTCCAGGAGTGTATTTTCTGTATCCAGAAAGGCCCGTACAGGACCCGCAACACGCAGTCGTGCATTATCCTGCTGAAATGCAGGGTTTCGCAGGGATCGAATGAAGGGTAGAGCCACGGGTCGTAACACCTCTGAAATGTAACGTCCACTGTTCAAAGTGCCGTCAATGCGACCAAGACGTGACCGAGACGTGTAACCAATGGCACCCCATACCATCGCGCAAGGTGATACGCCAGTATGGCGGTGACGAATACACGCTTGCAATGTGCGTTCACCGCGATGACGCCAAACACGGATGCGACCATCATGATGCTGTAAACAGAATATGGATTCATCCGAAAAAATGACGTTTTGCCATTCCTGCACCCAGGTTCGTCGTTGAGTACACCATCGCAGACGCTCCTGTCTGTGATGCAGCGTCAAGGGTAACCGTAGCCATGTTCTCCGAGCTGATAGTCCATGCTACTGCAAACGTCGTCGAACTCTTCGTGCAGATGGTTGTTGTCTTGCAAACGTCCCCATTGTTAACTTAAGGATCGAGACGTGGCTGCACGATCCGTTACAGCCATGCGGATAAGATGCCTGTCATCTCGACTGGTAGTGATACGGGGCCGTTGGGATCCAGCACGGCGTTCCGTATTACCCTCCTGAACCCACCGATTCCCTATTCTGCTAAGAGTCATTGGATCTCGACCAACGCGAGCAGCAGTGTCGCGATACGACAAACCACAATCGCGATAGGCCAGAATCCGACCTTTATCAAAGTCGAAAACGTGATGGTACGCATTTCTCCTCCTTACACGAGGCTTCACAACAACGTTTCACCGGGCAACGCCGGTCAACTGCTGTTTGTATGTGAGAAATCGGTTGGAAACTTTCGTCATATGAGCACGTTATAGGTGTCGCCACCGGCGCCAACCTTGTGTGAATGCTCTGAAAAGCTAATCATTTGCATATCACAGCATCTTATTCCTGTCGGTTAAATTTCGCGTCTGTAATACGTCGTCGTCGTGGTGTAGCAATTTTAATGGCCAGTAGTGCACAATTGTAGTTGGTCGTGACTTTAGTTTCCCGTCGATACATTGGCGAAAATACGTGTTTATATCCCGCGGTAAGCGTACAAAATCACCCGAATTTGTGCTAAATGCATTCTTTGAAAATTACTTCGAGGAGTTAGTTCATGAGCCCACGTGAATAGTAAACGGTTGTGAAAACACACTTGGCCTCTTAGCAACAAATAATCCCGAGCTAATAAAACGAATACAGAGACAAGTGAACACAGGGTTGTCATAGCGAGACATTTGAGGCGGTACTCTTCATGTAGACGTGTGTCCTGCTCTGGGCGGTGTCTGGGTTAGAACACGTTTAATGAACATTTGTTTTTGGGCTAGCGGTGTGATTTTTTTTTTCGCTCATAGTGTGCTTGTATGTGTCTTACCCACCCAATCTCTTTGATGTTTTATTCTAACCCAATCTACGTCATTGCTTTCAACCTCTTTTTTTAGGGATGTCTTTCTGGCAGTAAACTAGCCCATTGAATGCACAGCTGTCCATATTGCATCATGAATGAAACAGTGCAAGGGACTGAGAGACAAGCATTGGTTAACTGTGTTCAAACCCACACTTGCCACATATGTACACTAGTGACGAATATGGAAATATAGAGTATGTTTATGGTTTCTGCAGTGATGGTGTTCCTGTTGCTGTCAAAGAATACCGTTGGCACTTACTGACACACCGAATTCCTGATCGTAGACTGTTTACCAGAGTTTTTAGCATATTGCACGAAACAGGTATTCTTTCAAGTTCCCCTTTTCCTTTTGAACATGTAGTTCAACAACCTGCAGAGAAACAGCATCACATCGTTGAAATGGTGCGACGTAGTTATACTACCAGCACACGGTGACTCTTTGTGTGTATTAGTGTCCCAGGAACACGTGTGTGCTGAGTACTACATGTGGAAAACTTCAACCCATTTCACGTAGAGCTTGTTGTAATGTTTACTAACTGTTGTACATGTGTAAACCTATTAGTTTATTGAATAACACAGAAAATAAATAACAATATACGTTAAATGTGTTCGACCACGGAGGCCATTCAGAGTGGGGCGTATGTCCATTTAGGGTTTTTTGCTTCGAATGATGGTTCCCGTTACGTCCCTGGGTGTTGACCGTTCCTTCTGGGGCACCCTGTATATAGTGTCAGTATGGTCAGAGTAAGAACTGAAGAGAGGGAGATGGCCAAGGACGTAGCCTAACAGGTGTGGATAGAATAGGCTGGGCTTAAGTGCTACAGACATATAATAGAATACCCCCAAATCCTCCGAAAAATAATCGAAAAATATACCTATTCAAAAAAGCAGATAAAAATTCACTTGACGCCTTCCTGAGAGACAATCTCCACCCCTTCCAAATTAACAGTGTAAGTGTAGACCAGAAGTGCCTTGAATTCAAAGAAATGGTATCGCCAGCAATTGAGAGATTTTTACCAAATAAATTAACAAACGACGGAACAGTTCTCCTTGGTACACGGAACGGATCAGAACACTGTTGCAGAAACAACGTAAAAAAAAAATGCCAAGTTTAAACGGACCCAAAATCTCGAAGAGTGGCAACTTTTACAGAGGCTCGAAATTTAGCGCGGACTTCAATGCGAGATTCTTATAATAATTTCCACAACGAAACTTTGTCTCGAAACGTGGCAAAAAATCCAAAGAGATTCTGGTCTTATGTGAAGTATGCTAGCGGCAAGACACAATCAATGCCTTCTCTGCGCGATAGCAATGGAAATGCTATTGACGGCAGTGCTGCCAAAGCAGAATTACTGAAAACAGCCTCTCGAAATTCTTTCATCAAAGAAGACGAAGTAAATATTCCAGAATTCGAAGCAAGAACAATTGCAAACATGAGTAACGTAGAAGTAGATATTATCGGAATTGTTAAGCAACTTAAACTACTTAACAAAAGCAAGTCTTCCTGTCCAGACTGTAGAGCAACTAAGTTCCTTTCAGAGTATGCTGATACAATAATTCCATACTTAACAATCATATGCAACCGTTCGCTCCACAAAAGATCCATACCCGAACTCTGGAAAGTTGCAAGGTCACACCAATGTTCAAGGAAGGTAGTAGGAGTAATCCACTAAATTACAGGCCTATATCAATAATGTCGAAAAGCAGCAGGATTCTGGAACATGTATTGTATTCGAACATTATGAATTACCTCGAAAAGAACGGTCTATTGACACACAGTCAACACGGATTCAGAAAACATCGTTCTTGTGAAATACTACTAGCTCTGTACTCACACGAAGTGTTAAGTGCTATTGACAAGGAATTTCAAATTGATTCCCTATTTATAGATTTCCAGAAGGCTTTTGACACTGTACCACACAAGCGGCTTGTAGTGAAATTTCGTATTTATCGTCTCAGTTATTTGACTAGGTTCCTGATTTCCTGTCAGAAAGGTCACAGTTCGTGGTAATCGACGGAAAGTCAACGAGTAAAAGAGAAGTGATTTCTGGCGTTCCCCAAGGTAGTGTTATAGGCCCTGTGCTGTTCCTTATCTATATAAACGATATGAGCAGCCGTCTTAGGTTGTTTGCAGATGATGCTGTCGTTTATCTACTAGTAACGTCATCAAAAGATCAAAACAAATTGCAAAATGATTTAGAAGAGATATCTGTATGCTGCAAAAATTGGAAGTTGACCCTAAATGACGAAAAGTGTGAGGTCATACATATGAGTGCTAAAAGGAATACGTTAAATTTCGGTTACACCATAAATCAGTCAAATTCAAATGTCGTAAATTCAACTAAATACCTAGGAAATACAATTAGGAACAACTTAAATTGCAACGAACACATGGAAAATAATGTCGGGAAGGCTAACCAAAGATGCGTTTTATTGGAAGGACACTTAGAAAGTGTGACAGATCTACTTAAGAGACTGCCTGTACTAGTCTTGTCCGTCCTACTTCAAAATACTGCTGCGCGGTGTGGGATCCTTACCACATAGGACTGACGGAGTACATCAAAAAAGATCAAAGAAGGGCAGCACGTTTTGTATTGCCGCGTAACAGGGGAGAGAGTGTCCCTGAAATGATACAGGATTTGGAGTGGACATCACGAAAACAAAGGCGTTTTTCGTTGCGGCGGACTCTTCTCACGAAATTTCAATCACCAACTTTATCCTCCGAATGCGAAAATATTTTGTTGACGCCGACCTACATAGGGGGAAACGATCATCACGATAAAATAGGGGAAATCAGAGCTCACACGGGAAGATATAGGTGTTCGTTTTTACCGAGCGCTGTACGAGATTGGAATAATACAGCATTATTGTGAAGGTGGTTAGCTGAACCCTCTGTCAGGCACTTAAATGTGTTTTGCAGAGTATCCACGTAGATGTAGATGTATGCCACACACTAAGGTCTACGGTCCGTTAACGGTGTAAAAACTGAAGCGTGTAAGTCAGTGAAATCAAAAGACACGGGTATTTATGACACACATTTTGATACTTGCAAACTCATTCACGAAAACCTATTGAATACTTCTCTTTGACCTGGAATCATGAAATTTGGCAAGAAGGAAAGTTTCGCAGTAAAAGTAAAAGAAAAAATTGTTAATTTGTTATTATATTACATGAATTTTTTTTGTCATTTGTTATCTGATAGCCCATCCGTTTGTCTATGAAGACCCATTTTTATCAACAAGGAGTAGACGTGTGAAGTTAAAATTTATGTCTCGTACTAAGGTCCACGGTCCCTTTGCGTTGTTTTTACATCAATGCAGTCAAAAGATACGGCCATTTATGTCATATATTTTGATACCCTGCCAGTATCAATATCGATAATAGGTAAAAACTGTCGAAATTCTCGATTCCCGGGATCGGTAAGCTATCTAAATGCATACGTGAGTCCTACTTGAACGCACCCGGATCTTCAATTAGGATAGGTTGCGTCGGTTGGTCAACCAGAATAGATATCATTTATAAAGAAAAAAAAAAATACATAGAAGCGTGGTTGATTCCTAAAATTGTATGTATAGAACGAAATATTTGACAAATGAAAATTGTGAATAGTGCGAAAGTAGATGGATTCAAACTAACCTAAATAATTGCGAACATATGTGAAGGACAAATCAGAAATGATTCTTTCTTGAAAGAGAAATACCAGCCTTCCCAGACACGCTTTCTTTAGTACTATCTAGCTGGCGTGGATTTTTGTACCTTTCTGAATCCACTGATAAATTAATCTTCTTATCACTGTAATCTGCGGTACTGCCACAGGGGTCTTATATATCAGTTCACGACTCGCGAAATCTCTCAGAATATCGGAGCACATACAGATGAGCTTTACTCTTTGTATCCTAGGGGCCATATGCGGTAATCTGCTATCGTCAAGAAAACTCAGGCACCAAACTTTAGAGCGCTGAAGACTTACTTGAGAGATGAGATGGCTCATGGTGGTGTTTAGCTGTGTCTGACACAGCGGACGGCATTACAGATTCAGCTGGAATTCTTGGACGGTGCTGGAGTTGACCTCGGCAACGCAGTAGCACAACAGCTTTCCTGGAGCTCTTGAAAGGACAAGCCCTAGAACACTCTGTCAGCCACGTCGTTTTTCTGCAGAGCACTCCGACGTGGAGGCTTCACCCGAGCGCCGTGTTGCAAGGCCTTTCTCTCAAAAACCAGAAGCTGATCTTACTTAGAGCCTCTGTTGAGTCATCAGCAGTCACTATTTTGGAGAAAAAGTTGTCTTCAACTTAGTAAAGTAAATTTTTGCACCTTGCAAGTTGTCTTCAACTTAGTAAAGTAAATTTTTGCACCTTGCAATTGTCCTGTTCTCTTGTCTCAGTAGAGAGCTTGAAAAATAGCGACTCTTCCTCCTGCTCAGATATTGGGTGGCCACATTCTTTCAGTGAAATGTGTTCTCGAGGGGCAGCTGCAACGTGAAGTGGATTCGGCTGAAGTGTCGATGGGTCAGTGATCTAGGAGCTTCGACACGTGGAACCAGAACTGTAGCCGGCGCCTCCCTGCTGCGTTTACCAGTGTTCTCTCCACCCTCTCAAGTGAGACCTGCCGCAAAGTCGACCATAGATCATCAGAGTTTTAATTCTCTGTGACAGGACGGCCACCAGAGTGCATTAACGTTGTTCGTGTTTGATGTTGCTACCGGGCGTGGTAGAGAGTATAAGGGCGTGAACAGGATCGGATGCTGAGTGAGCACTGTGAAGGAGATCTCACGTACTCTTGTGAGACAGTGTAATTAGCTCCTGACACAGTTTGAAAGGGGCTTCATTGTACATCTCCGTTGAGCCCACTGGTCGAACCATGTAATATCCAAATTTTTGGGACTGCGGGAAGCGACAGTTATGATGATGTTTGTGGGGCGCTCAATTGCACGGTCATCAGTGGCCGTACAAAGTTCCAATTTTTACACAGTCCAATGTAGCCACTGTCACGAATGATGATGGTGAGCACAACACAAACACCCAGTCCCCGGGCAGAGAAAATCTCCAACCCGGCCGAGAACCGAACCCGGGATCCCGTGATCCAGAGACAGCAACGCTTGCCACTAGACCATGAGCTGCGTACGGTAGCGATAGTGGTCCAAACTTTGATAGCATGGGAACCTGAAGGAAGCCACACTCGACGTCATGATTCCAGGCGATCACATCTGACCGTCACAAGGGACGATCGCCGTGTTGTGTACCGAGCACAACGTAACTTCTTCACATCTGCGTATCAAATTCGACAACTCATAATGACCTCCCCGAAAATTTGTGTCATTCCGCGTCATTGGTCTGAGTCTAGCAGCAGCCGGAATTGCCGCCCATTGCGTAGGCTGCCGTTAACACCACAATACAAACGGCAGCGTTTGGAGTGATGTCGTGCCGGGAATCATGGATTACTGGCGAATGGCGTCCCTTTGTGTTGAGCGACGAATCGCGGTTTTACAGTTACTGGCATGAGCATCGTTGACGAGTTTGGGGTGACCTGGGAAAATTTCCCATTCTTCCAATGCTTCGGCGGTGCGGTGTTACTCCTGGCATCATTGTGTGGTGAGCCATCGGATATGAATTGAGATCACGGCTTGTAGTGACTGAGGGAACCCTCATCCTCACGTGTTTACCTCTCATGCAACACTATTGCGGTGCCATTTTTCAACAAATGCTCGTCCAAACGTGGCAACGGCGTGTATGAACTGTGTACGTGATGTTGAGAACTCCTATGGCCAGATAGATCCGATTAAACATGCGTGATCACCTCCGACGTCATAATGCAATTATGCAAGACATCAAGGACGTGTTACAACAGTTGTGGGCTAGCTTGCCTCACGAGAGGGCATAACGAGCCTATGACAGCCTAACCAACCGAAACAGTGTGTGCATCCAGACCGATGGGGCTGCAACGTCGTACTGATAAGTGAACCCTTACTGCCAAATTTTGGAAAATTTGACGGTATAATCACTCCCAACCCTTGGACCTTCATATCGCTTCGTCCTCCTCTTTCGGGCTCTTCACCTTTTTTTTCAGGCAGTGTATTTGTAATCACATGAAGGTGGAACGGAGCGTGGACTCCGACACGGCGCCATGCTGCAAATAGACGTATCCACTGCCTTCCGTACCGTGGAAGCACCAACAGTATATGTTTATTAGGTAGCCACAGTATCTTGACGTAGTATTTTACTTTCTATTCTGTTATTCTTAGGAAATAATAGAGTGGAGTCCTGTTGACCTCCACATTGCAATTTTACGATACAATTACAGAAAGTAGATGTCGTCTGGAAATCTTAAAAAAACAAATGATCAGCAAAATGTCCTTTCGATGGAAGAGGAGGAGTTATTAGTGAACAAATCGTTTAACATTAAAAACCGCTAAGACGTTCACCTGGATTATATTCCTGTATGCAAGCTCGGGGGACTGTTGAAGACAGGGAAAACGTTTACAAGTGCTGGAAATTTGGTTTTGGGGAAGGCCAATGAGTACATCAGACCTGAAGAAAATGTAATAAAAGCGACGTGAAAGAAAATAATAAGAGAAACAGCTCAACAGGAACTACTGGAAAATGGTAAAAAGTCTTGAACTTTGTTGTAAGGAAAAAGTGATAAAGGGATGCAAGGAGGGATCTGGAAGAAAATAGGCGTCTTACTGAAGATAATAAGATGTCAAAGTTAGCAATGAACTACCTTCTTTCCGACTGATTCGTTCGCCTAAGCATACGTCGCGTATATTGCACATAGATTTTACACAGTTCATATGTATTTTACACGTGTTTCATCCATATATTTAGCGAATTTCACCCTGCAGCTGTATCTGAATTATGAGGAAACTGGTAATTCTACCAGTAACTGATTGTCTTTTCTAGAAAAAGGGCTATCGCTAGCAGCTTTATGATTTCTGCTATTTTACACATCCGACTGTTGAGAGGAGGTTAATTGTATCTGTGGTACTGAGAGGTGTGACGTGACGTTTGGTATCGAAATACTATGGAAAAATTCTTGGCTCAATGCAGTGCTCACAGGATGATGTGGTTGATGCTTTGAACAACGTAAATAAGAAATAAATTGCGCTTCAAGCTTTCGAAGTATTCCTAGTCAATTGTTTGGAGGAAAGGCGTTTATACGTGTCGAACGCCCCCCTCCCCCCCCCCCCCCCAATCAGCCGTTACGTTAGTAGACTTTCTTACTCCCACAGTATTTTTATGTAAATAGTGAGTCGTTTATGTATAGGACTAGGTTGAAATTGTTCCAGGGGGTCATGGACTATTATTTTGTGTTCTGCGTTTTCACCTCCAACCTGCAGCCATAGGGAAGGGGGCAGACGTGTTATACTGTTACATTACATTTTTCTATATTGCAGATTTTGCCAGAAATTCTGTCAGGCGTTACGGACGTAAGCTCATATGTCAATGTCTTTGCAACCTCCCGCTCCCCACCTCCCTCCACAGCTACCGAAGATTCTAGGGGTGAATCATCATTGTGACTGTCATCCACCAATAACTCTAGCTACCCAGAAAACTAGGGATTTTAACCTTTTTACATGCATCGTCTTCTCATCCTCTACCCCCCCCCCCCCCCCCCCACTCTCTCTCGACTGCCCAAATTGATTATTTGTATATTAGTCCACCCCCAGAATATGTTTATACAAACAATGTCATTGTTGTTTTTGTTGTCTTCAGTCCTGAGACTGGTTTGATGCAGCTCTCCATCCTACTCTGTCCTGTGCAAGCATCTTCATCTCCCAGTACCTACTGCAACTTACATCCTTCTGAATTGCTTAGTGTATTCATCTCTTGGTCTCCCTCTACGATTTTTACCCTCCACGCTGCCCTCCAATACTAAATTGGTGATCTCTTGATGCCTCAGAACATGTCCTAACAACCGATCCCTTCTTCTGGTCAAGTTGTGCCACAAACTTATCTTCTCTTCAATCCTATTCAATACTTCCTCATTAGTTACGTGATCTACCCATCTAATCTCCAGCATTCTTCTGTAGCACCTCATTTCGAAAGCTTCTATTCTCTTCTTGTCCAAACTATTTATCGTCCATGTTTCACTTCCATACATGGCTACACTCCAAACAAATACTTTCAGAAACGACTTCCTGATACATAAATCTATATTCGATGTTAACAAATTTCTCTTCTTCAGAAACCCTTTCCTTGCCATTGCCAGTCTACATTTTATATCCTCTCTACTTCGACCATCATCAGTTATTTTACTTCCTAAATAGCAAAACTCCTTTACTACTTTAAGTGTCTCATTTCCTAATCTAATTCCCTCAGCATCACCCGATTTAATTTGACTACATTCCATTATCCTCGTTTTGTTTTTGTTAATGTTCATCTTATACCCTCCTTTCAAGACACTGTCCATTCCGTTCAACTGCTCTTCCAAGTCCTTTGCCGTCTCTGACAGAATTACAATGTCATCGGCGAACCTCAAAGTTTTTACTTCTTCTCCATGAATTTTAGTACCTACTCCGAACTTTTCTTTTCTTATCTTTACTGCTTGCTCAATATACAGATTGAATAACATCGGGGAGAGGCTACAACCCTGTCTCACTCCTTTCCCAACAACTGCTTCCCTTTGATACCCCTCGACTCTTATGACTGCCATCTGGTTTCTGTACAAATTGTAAACAGCCTTTCGCTCCCTGTACTTTACCCCTGCCACCTTCAGAATTTGAAAGAGAGTATTCCAGTCAACATTGTCAAAAGCTTTCTCCAAGTCTACAAATGCTAGAAACGTAGGTTTGCCTTTTCCTATCTTTCTTCTAAAATAAGTTGTGAGGTCCGTATTGCCTCACGTGTTCCAACATTTCTACGGAATCCAAACTGATCCTCCCCGAGGTCCGCATCTACCAGTTTTTCCATTCGTCTGTAAAGAATTCGCGTTAATATTTTGCAGCTGTGACTTATTAAACTGATAGTTCGGTAATTGTCACATCTGCCAGCACCTGCTTTGTTTTGGATTGGAATTATTATATTCTTCTTGAAGTCTGAGGGTATTGCGCCTGTCTCGTATATCTTGCTCACCAGCTGGCAGAGTTTTGTTAGAACTGGCTCTCCCAAGGCCGTCAGTAGTTCCAATGGAATGTTGACTACTCCGGGGGTCCTGTTTCGACTCAGGTCTTTCAGTGCTCTGTCAAACTCTTCACGCAGTATCTTATCTCCAATTTCGTCTTCATCTACATCCTCTTCCATTTCCATAATATTGTCCTCAAGTACATCGTCCTTGTATATACCCTGTATATACTCCTTCCACCTTTCTGTTTTCCCTTCTTTGCTTAGAACTGGGTTTCCATCTGAGCTCTTGATATTCATACACGTGGTTCTCTTCTCTCCAAAGGGCTCTTTAATTTTCCTGTAGGCAGTATCTATCTTACCCCTAGTGAGATAAGCCTCTACATCCTTACATTTGTCCTCTAGCCATCCCTGCTTAGCCATTTTGCACTTCCTGTCGATCTCATTTTTGAGACGTTTGTATTCCTTTTTGCCTGCTTCATTTACTGCATTTTTATATTTTCTCCTTTCATCAATTAAATTCAATATTTCTTCTGTTACCCAAGGATTTCTAGCAGCCCTCTTCTTTTTACCTACTTTATCCTCTGCTGCCTTCACTATTTCATCCCTCAGAGCTACCCATTCTTCTTCTACTGTGTTTCTTTTCCCCATTCCTGTCAATTGTTCCCTTATGCTCTCCTTGAAACTCTGTATAACCTCTGGTTCTTTCAGCTTATCCAGATCCCATGTCCTTAAATTGCCACCTTTTTGCAGTTTCTTCAGTTTTAATCTACAGGATTGTGGTCAGAGTCCACATCTGCCCCTGTAAATGTCTTACAGTTTAAAACTTGGTTCCTAAATCTCTTTCTTACCATTATATAATCTATCTGATACCTTTTAGTATCTCCATTTCATGTGTATGCAAAATTTGATTGAAGTGGGTCCAGACACACCAGGTTTACTACTTCGCCCCTTTCCACTGCCACGCATATGAGCGGTAGATGTTTCTTACCCCCCCCCCCCCCCATGAAACTGTCATGCGGGTGTGCGCAACAACTCACTAAAGTTTAATCGTCATTGGATAAATGATATAGAAACCACAGAATACGATCAAACATATATTCATTCTTATATATTAGATAATCAAATGGGCAGTGCGAAATAGTGCAAAGTGGGGACAATGACGAGGTTGCGTTTGCTAGTGGATTATGATCCTTACAGCAGTTTAATAATTATTTAGACAAATATATTAAAATTTTAATTATCTGCACGTGAATTAATATGAATGGTAGGAGTACAGTGAAAGAGGTTTTGACTAGTTTTCTGTGAATTCATTTCGCATTATTTTAAGCCGGTAGCGGACAACCCTGTCACCAAACGCTCTAATATACAAACCATTGTTCTTATCAGTAACTCTACTATCCTGAGCCACTTCGCCAACGAAAGGTAAAATCTTCAGAACTGATACCGCAAAAATTTTTGCATGAGAGTAAATCACAGATACGTCCCCACTTAGAATATACTTTACGGTTGGAGAATTTTTCAGACAAGAAGGTGGACACTCGAAACAGCTGAACGTTTATTATTCAAATAATAAGAGGAAGTAAGCGGTGTTGCTCCAGCAGATAACGTGACATGTGGAACTTGTTTATCTGTGATGTAATAGGACGAAGTAGGAGGAAGTTTGTACAGTTCGAGTCTTTTTCCTTATACCGTGTAATACCGTTCTTATCTACCTGATAGCACACCGTGATAAATGCCGAAGAAATCGGTACATTTTCTCTCTCAAAGTCTCAAGGGCATCCTGTGATAAGCAGAGCCTAGCGTGGAAGAAACCTTGAGTTTCACAGTTCGTAATCTCTTGAACTACAGAGATGTACAGAGACATTGGGGACTCTGTGGAACCCTAAAACAATACACAGTTGGCATTTAAGATTTCTGGTCATCTGAAATTCCGCGTTGCGAGATAACTCGTTAATTTATGTGTGATGAGATATACTTGCTGGTGTGTCAGTAAGGTTATGCACCGAATTTTGTCAATTTTTGCTGTATATATCCTTGTTTGTGCTGTTTGTGCCAGAGGAAAGATGTACTTTTGCAGTGAATGATTCTATCCACAGGTGGCACACATGAGATTAACAACATACTCGACAGATGCAGTACAACAAGATCTCCGCGTTAAAGCGTTTTGCAGTTATATAAAGACTTTCATCAATCATGGAAGTGTGTGATGTAAACTATTTTACCCCAGGTGGACGATCCACCGTACGCCAGTACGTCAGCAGACATTCGGATTCTGGGGAGTCTGCAACATTGCACAAATGCAAGTCGGAGTGTCTTGGAATCTCATCCAAATTTCAACATAGGCAATCAACATACCTAGCAACTATCAATGCAAACTCATTGTTGAAAACCGGAAAACTAAAACATCTAACAGATACGCTAAAGAACCACAACGTACTCATAGCAGCCATTCAAGAAACACGATACATGGATACAGATACCTTCGATTCCGAAGGTTTTAGGATATACAAAGGGAAAGTGGGACCGAGAGTAATGAAAAATGTACCACATCTTGGGACAGCCTTTATAATCAACAAACAAATCTTGAACTCAATAGTTGGCTTTGATTCACAATCAGAAAGAATCTCATGTCTTACATTCACAAGCACAAACAAAATCTACACAATTATCAATGCACATGCCCCTATAAACGAGGATAACAGGAAAAACGAAGAAAAAGTGGAGGCCTTTTGGAATCATCTAGATGACATTCTTCAGAAAATTCCAGATAAAAACATCATCATTCTTCTTGGAGATTTTAATGCACAGATTGGTAAAGAAAAAAGATATAAGAAAATAGTTGGAAACTATCCTGCACACAAGAGAACAAACAGAAATGGTGTGAGACTAATAGAACTTTGCCAAGCACACAATTTAATTCTTAAATCCACAGCTTTCAAGAAACTACCAGGAAGACAAAAGACACGGGCATCTCCAAATCCTAGCCTTGGGGAATTTCAACTTGATCATGTGGCAATCAAGAAGATTTCTAGCAAAGAAATCATGAATGTTAGGGTACTCAGGGGTGCAAACTTGGATTTAGACCACTACCTTTCTAAAATTAAGTTCAAAGTCATCCCAAACAGGAAACGCAGCATGAAACAAATTAAGGGTCGGAAGTATAGCACAGAAAAGATATTAAAATCAGATGAATTCACAAAAGCAACAGAAACCATTCAGACACAAAGCTGGGGGGATATCAAGGAAAACCTCATTACTATAGTTGGGCGGATAGCACCAAACAAAAAAAGTAAAAAACATGCCTGGTGGTCAATGGAATGTGATGCCCTCATTGAAACAAGAAAACAGGCATGGCAAAATTGGCAATCACAGAAAACAGAAGAAAGTAGACTGAATTTCATGACAGTTAGAAAACTGGTAGATAAAAATATAAAAAGGATTAAGAAGACAAATCAAAACAAAACTCTCCTCCAAATTGATGAAGAATTTGCTAAAAACAACACAAGAAGCTTATACAGAACTTTCAAACAAAGGTTATCAAGATACAAAGCACCCACCCTCCAATTTCGAGATGTAAATGGGACCATCGCTCACAACAACACGGAAAACTGCAAAATACTAGCAGGCTACTTTGAGAAACTTTTGAATTGTGAACCCATCCTTGAAAAATTTGAATCCATCCCAAACAACCATGAGAAGCCGGATTCGGAACCACCGACGACTGAAGAACTACAGAAGGTCATTTCAGAACTTAAAAACAACAAGGCGTCCGGAGAAAATCAAATAGTGGCCGAACTATGGAAAAAGGCTGACAAAAATGCAGTTACATCCCTAAAGTGTGTTTTCGATCAAATCTGGAAAGAAGAAGAGATCCCCACAGAATGGAGAACAGCTCTCATCCACCCTATCCACAAGAAAGGTTTGAAGACAGACCCCAACAATTACAGAGGAATATCACTGCTGGATATAACGTACAAGATTCTTTCTAAAGTCCTTTTGAACAGGGCAGAGCCGCAATTGGATCTGCAAATCGGAGAATATCAGGGAGGTTTTAGAAAGGGCAGATCATGTTCGGAACAAATACTAAATCTCAAAAACACTATGGCATACCAAAAATCAAGGGCAAAGACGTACGTAATCTCCTTCATTGATTTCAAAAAAGCATATGATTCGATTGATAGATTATCTCTGTTGTCAGTCCTGGAAGAAATGGGTTTGGATAAGAAAACAACTAATATTATAAAAGCGACCCTTACAAATACATTTTCGAAAGTTAAATTTATGGGCGATCTATCGGAACCCTTTGAAATAAAAACGGGAGTGCGACAAGGCGATGGGCTCTCGCCGTTGCTGTTCAATTGTGCGCTTGAGAAAGTAGTCAGAGAATGGAACACAATATTAAGAGTGGTATAAGACTGGGTTGCAAAAAGAAAAACCTTAAAGTAAATTGCATTGATTTTGCTGAAACAATGGAAGAAGCACGGGAGCAAATCCTTGAACTAAAGAAACAAGCAGCTAAAATTGGTCTTCACATCTGCTCTGAAAAAACTAAGATATTGACAAACATCAAACACTCATGTAAATACCTCAACGTTCAAGAACAGAAGATTGAAATAGTAAAAGAATTCAAATATCTCGGAGAATGTATTAGTTGGAATGCTGGGGGAAGCAAAGCAATGGAATCCAGAAAAAATAAACTTGAATTGGCCTTCCAACTAACAAAAAATACATACAATAAAAAATCCCTTTCATGGGGGTCTAAAATGACACATTACAAGATAGTGATTAAGCCAGAAGCACTGTATGCAGCAGAAACACTTAACATGAATTTCAAAGGCCAAATGGAGAAACTTGAGGTAAAGGAAAGAAAAATTTTAAGAAAAATCATTGGGCCAAAGTTTCAAGACAATACGATTATATACATAAAAAATGAAACTCTCTACACGAAAATTGAAAAACTTTCAGATTCTATGCGAAAAAGGAGAATAAATTTTTATGGTCATCTTCTCAGAATGAATTCCAACAGATTAACTAAACAAATCTTCGACTTCTTCCGTAACCGAAAAACGAAGCCCAACTGGTTTAAAGAAAATGAGAAAGACCTAGTGGAATTAAAGATTTCAGAAAATTCACTTATTGATCGAACTGCTAAATTAATTACTAAAGATGAAAACATAAGGTTCCAAGACAAATCCACACAAAAGTCCAAACCCTTCATCTCGGAAGAAGAAAGGAGAAGAAGATCAGAAAGAATGAAGAAATACTGGGCCCTAAAAAAAGAACAACGCACAAAGAAATGATTGATCCAGCGTACCCCAAAGAGGGTGAAACGAAAGAAGAAGAAAGAGAATTTTACGCAAGACGAATTTCACTTTTATTTTCGAGGCATCTTCTATGGTCATTCTGGAAATATGGTTGTATTTATTTTTACATTTTTGTTGTTATATATTAAAACAGTATTTCTTTATGAAGTTGGCGTGCAATTTACTTAGGGTGTTTCTGCCTGTTGTTCACATACTCTGCAAACCAATGGTTTTTCCTTCGTTGGTAGCGAAGGTTAAGGTCGAAAGAAACTTAGTTGTACATTTACACTTGGCATATTTTTGTTTCTCAGTGGTTTGCAGAATATGTGGACAAGAGGTAGAAACACCATATGTAAATTTCACGCCAACTTTATAGAGAGATACAGTTTGCAATCTATAACAACCAAAATGTACGAAAATATGTATTCATATTTCCAAAATGAGCACAGAAGATGCTTTTTAAGTAAGAGCTAAACGCACGCAGTGTAAAAGTCCCTTTTATTGGTTGCAATAAGTTTAAGGCGGAGAAACCAGTAATTACTGATTATAACAGCTGCTGCGAAAGATGGCCATGTAAACAAACAAACATAAAATTCACTGTTGAATGTGAGAACACTGGCAGCATCAACTTCCTAGACCTGAGCATTAGAAAAGCAAACAATTTACACTCCTTCGAAGTCCACAGAAAAGCAACAACATACACCATACACAGCTCATCTTGCGACACAACGGGACACAAACATTGTGCGTACAGAATACTAGTTAACAGTGCCAGTAATATGCCAATGGGTAAATACGCGAAACACGATGAACTCAGCATGATCAAACAAATAGCTGCAGCGAAAGGCCATGATGACATACTTATTGAAGAACTCGCATGGAGACGCAAAAACAATAATTTGCCACACAGAAAAAAAATACTGCTTGCATGCCATTCCCTGGCAAACTCTTCTGCGGAATAGTAAACATTTTCAGACAGCATAAGATTAACATTGCTTTCACAAGACATAACAATTTGCAACCAACAATAAGAAACAACACAAACAGACAGAAAGATAAGCTTACAACTGAGCGCTCTTCGTTGGCCAAACTGGGACAGTTCCAAAAAAAAGAGACAGTGAACACTTAAATGCCTACCACACAGAGTATTATTCTAAATGAGCACACGAAAACGACTGTGACCGTCCATTCCGTGATATCGTCAGTGGTCTTCACATAATAAATAAATACACAAGGGGCGCCTAATGGACATGTATGTCATTGCACATAACATAATAGGTTGCAAAAATGACAAGATAGAAAATGACGATATAAATTCCTTCAATATTTTCACTGCTGCTGAATGCTTGTTTTATTAAAAAATTATCTTAAACAAATAATCACATCATTTAGTATGTGCTATAGCTTTAGCACACCGGTATAGCAAATGTTGCTTCTTCATTTTTTCTACCATCCAAGCAACTGAAATTAGTTTGTCCTAGCAATTTAGAGTCTCTGAAATGATGCAGACATGTGAATGTGAGTGTGTTAAGCGCTGATTTATTTGTTAATGGGCTCAGTATACCAGACAAATGAATTTCCAGCAAAAAAGTAAGTAAATACACTAATGAAATGATGTAATCCAATAAATCACTTAAGGTACATGTTAAAATAAATTTATCTTTCTGAACAGTGTTATGTTTCGTTACGTAACACTATTTACACATGCAGCAAATGAACCTCATCACACTTCAGATTAATGTAATGTACATGTTACTGTATTCCAGCCGATGATGTCAGCAGGCTGCTGAAATGCGTCGCGTTAACAAATATTAGTAAAAAGTGACCGAAGTAGTAGAATTTAAAAAAAAATGCGCCCTTTGATCAAAAGTATCATCCCTATGTAATGCCGAATTGAACACTAGGCGTCATAGGATGATCCGTCAGTATAAAAGGAGGTGGATATGTATGTACTCGTATGTACGTATTGAACTGGAGACCTAGAAACGACGGAGAGGCTTCGTCCCCGCCGTAGCCCTCGGTGGTACGCAACCTCACAACAGGCTACAGCAGTCCACTCACCCCACGGCCGCCCCACACTGAACCCAGGGTTAAAACGAGGTGGGTAGCATTGTGTTGTCAGTAGACAAGCCGTAACAACGGAATGGCTCGCTCAGAAGAGCTCAGTGACTTCGTAGTCTAGTCGTAAGATGCCACCTGAGAAACAGCTCCATCAGGAACATTTCAACCCTTCTAAGGCTGACAAATTCGACTGTTAGTGGTGTGCTTGTGAAGTGAAAATGCGAAGTGTCAACCACAAATATACCAAGATCAGGCAGACATCAAGTACTGACGGACAAGGACCACCGAGGATTCTGAAGTATGATTGTAAAAACAGGAGGAAAACAGCGGAAGGAATAATTTGTGAATTACAAAGTGCTACCACCAGTCCGGCTCTGCGTATGTAGTTTTAGAGAATGGGGTACAGTGGCTGACCAGCTTGTCACATTTCTGTAGTCAGTGTTAGGCGACCCTGGAGCTGTTGTGAAGAGCGACACCACTAGAAGAGAGTGATTTACGCTGATGAATCACTATATAGTCTATGGCTTTCTGATGGAAGGAATTGGTTTTGGTGCATGTCTGAGAACGTCGCAAGCCTTCACGTGTTTTGCCAGCAGTGAAGTACAGGGAAGATAGAAATCCGGCTATTAGGGTGATTTTGATAGTTAGTGCGTTGTGCCCTTATTACACGCCAGGTTAGCTGAGGGCACTAATGGGCTGCTTCCTGAACTCGGGTAGGCGCACCGGCTTCGGATCGAATCTGCCCAGCGGATTAACGTCGTGCCAGCTAGCCTGGATGTGGTTTTTAGGCGGTTTTCCACATCCCACTAGGTGAATACCGGCCTGGTCCCCACATCCATTCTCAGTTACACGACTCGCAAACATTTGAAACACGTTTGCACTATTTCACAGTTTACACTAGACGTATACAGCTGGAGTACACTGATTTCATCCTGGGAGGTATGGGGTGGGGGCAGGAAGGGTCGGCCACCACTTTACATTAACCATGCCAAATCCGATTGTAACAATGCCGACCCTGTGAAAACTGCAGGACAAAGGCACAAGCAGAAGAAAATGTGTAGTCTCCTCATTAGGCTTAAGAAACTAAAGTCGGAAGCCAATGAACACATTTCACAGCATTGTGTATTACGTTCAGTTGAGGAACAGTTCCGAGACAGTGACTACCAAATCAGCATAACAGTGCACCCTGTCTTAAAGCAGTGTCTGTGCGGCAACGGTTTATGGACAGTAACATTCCTAAAACAGACTGGCTTGCCCAGAGTTCTGACCTGAACCCATGGAACACTTTTGGAATGAGTTACAATGCCAACTTCACTCTAGACCCTAGCACCCAGCATACTATGTTCTCTGGTTGCGGCTCTAGCGAAAGAATGGCAGACATTTCTCCATGTTCAGACAAATCATTGAAAGTATCTCCAGCAGAGTTCAAGCCTTGAAGGATGGACGTAACCCACAGTAATTTCCACTAACAGGTGTCTGGATACTTTTGATTGACTAGTGTATATCTTGCTTTGTTTTCATGACTTCTCAAATTTTCTTACTTCCAGCATGCTGGATGATAACGAGGTAGCAACATAACCTGATGCAAAAAATCTACAAAAAACTGTCAAACCAGCGCAGAAGTTCGTCTTTGTTAACTGATGACTAGCTTCGGGCCTTTCCAGTCCATTTTCAAATCATCTACCTAAGTCATACAACAACATCCATTGCGTGTGAATCCTATCTGTTCTACGTTTTCACTTACAGGATGTTGTTGCATGACGTAAGTGGATAATTTGAAAAGGTCAGCCGGCCTCGGTGGCCGAGAAGTTGTAGGAGCTTCACTCCGGAACCACGCGGCTGCTATGGTCGCACCGTCGAATCCTGCCTCGAGCATGGATGTGTGTGATGTCCTTAGGTTAGTTAGGTTAAAGTAGTTCTAACTTCTAGGGGACTGATGACCTCAGATATTAAGTCCCATAGTGCTTAGAGCCATTTGAACCATTTTGAAAAGGTCACAGACAAGTCATCAGTTAATTAAGGCAAACGTCTGTGCAAATTCGACGATTTTTTTTTCCAAACATGTTGTTCTCTAATTTTGTTAAAGGGCAATGACTGAGTTGCTGAAGGCACAAAATTTTTTCTACAGTTTTGGTCGTAACAATTGGTGAATAAACAAATTTTTCGGGTGCAATGTTGATAGTTTCCCTGCACACTTTGTGCGACAGCTACGTTCGGTGGGTGTTCTGGGGTAATATATAGCTCTGTTTTTTACATACGTTAGTCATGAATTTGAAACAAGTGACGTTCTAACGCTTTATGTAAATGGTACTTACTCGCAAACCTGCTTCTTTAATGTGCACGTGCTATTCGTACGTTTTACCTCATATCGTCTGAGATTGGAAGCACGGCATAACTTAAGAAAGTGCAACACATCCTCGCGTCGAAACAGTTCGGTTTACCTATCTTTCAGATCTTGTTCTATGTGTAAACGCCAAGGGTGATATGGTAATCAGTTAAGATGTTTAAAGCAACTATGTATACTACGGTCTACTATCGAAATTACCAGACTTCTTGTTCAAAATTTTAATTGGCTTCTGTATTATAAAACAGGGCCTGAAAGAGCAATAATACGAATAATTCAGACGACAGTATGAGTCGAATTTTCGCAAGTGCTGTGCATGTTTCCGTCTCTGATCATATTGGGGGAAATTATCTGCAACAGTTAAGGTTTTTGTAAGGATTAGAAAGAAGAGATGTTAAGTCTATCATTAATACACAAAAACAAAACTATATTCTATTCTAACGCACGGAAAATGTCCCTGCCATAAACAGCGTGTAGGATAATAAATACAAAAGAGGCGGTTTGGTCCACAATGGCTGCTGCTGAAAACGACGACGCCACCAGACGTGTCAATTTCACATTTGGGGATGGACTGCTGACCCAGTTTGACCTTACTGTTGCAACATAGGTATTTCAGTACTGGTATTATCTTTTATTTAATCCGATTTTGTATTCTAAAACGCAGTTACTTATAATGCAGTGCAGCATAAAAATCAGTTTAAGAGTAAGTACCATTTACCTAATGCATTACAGCGTGACCTGTTTTAAATTTATGACTAATATATGTGAAAAACAGAACTGTAAACTACTCCACAACACCCACTGAACAAAGCTGTCACACAAGGTGTGCGGGAAAATCAACGATAAACATTATACCCCAAAAATTTGTTTATGCACCAATTCTTACGCTGAAATGCCAAAGACATAGGCACACCTGTCTAATATCGTGTAGGGCCCCTGCGGGCAAGCAGAAGAACCGCAGCACGA
Organism: Schistocerca gregaria; assembly: GCF_023897955.1. Lineage (NCBI taxonomy): Eukaryota > Metazoa > Arthropoda > Insecta > Orthoptera > Acrididae > Schistocerca > Schistocerca gregaria. Next base: position 220,943,900 of record NC_064925.1, on the reverse strand, counting down.
CGCGGCATGGACCCGACTAATGTCTGGAGTCGTGCTGGAGGGAATTGGCACCATCAATCGTGCAGGGATATCCATAAACCTGTAACAGTAGGAGGGGATGAGATCTCTTCCGGACAGCACATTGCAAGGCATCCCAGATATGCGCAATAGTGTTCATGCCTGGGGAGTTTGGTTGGCAGAAGAGTGTTCCTGGAGCCACTCTGCAGCAATTACGGACGTGTGGGGTGTTGCATTGTCCTGCTGGAATTGCCCAAGTCCGCCGGACTGAACAATGGATATGAATAGATACAGGTGATGAAACAGGATGCTTACGTATGTGTCACCCGTCAGAGTCGTATCTAGACGTATCAGGGGTCCCATATTTCTCAACTGCATACGCCACACACCATTACTGAATTACAGAGCCTCCACTAGCATTAACAGTCCCCTGCTGGCATGCAGGGTCCATGGATTTATGAGGTTGTTCCATACCCCCCGTACGCGTCCATGCGCTCGATACAATTTGAAACGAGACTCGTCCGAACAGGCAATATGCTTTCAGTCATCAACAGCCCAATGTCGATGTTGACGGGCCCAGATGGGGCGTAAAGCTTTGTGTCGTGCAGTCATTAAGGGTACACGGTGACACTTGTTGATGGTCCAGAATTGAAATCTGCAACAATTTGCGGAAGGGTTGCACTTCTGTCACACTGAACGATTACCTCCAGTCGTCGTTGGTTCCGTTCTTGTAGGATGTTTTGCCAACCGCAGCGATGTCGGAGATTTGACGTTTTACCGGGTTCCAGATTTTCACGTACACTCGTGAAATGGTCGTCCGGGAAAAGCCCAACTTCAACTTTACCTCGGAGACGCTGTGCCGAATCGCTCGTGCGCCGACTATAAATCTTGATAACTTGCCACTGTAGCAGCAGTAACTGATTAAACAACTGCGCCATACACTTGTTGCCGTATATAGGCGTAGCCGACCGCAGCGCAGTATTCTGCCTGTTTACATCTGTATTTGAATACGCATGCCTATCCCAGTTTCTTTGGCGCTTCAGTGTATTATCAATATTGCCGAGAAAATGTTGTGCCTTGCAATTTTCATTTTCGTGTACTTGAGTAAAAGAAGGGATCAATTGGTAGGACACATCCAAGAATTTTTCAATAGAGCCCTGTAGTTGTCGTTGACGGTGAGTCTTAATCAGAGGGAAAGGTGTCCCGGCGGAGTGCGCAGAGCAAGTGCGATAGTTCTGCATAGTGTTCCGTATATACGTAAACTATGTGACAGGCAGGGTGAGCAGCGATCTGTGAGTGTTGGCTGATGACGCCATTGTGTTCGGGAAATTATTATGCCGGCCAGGGTGGCCGAGCGGTACTAGGCTCTACAGTCTGTAGCCACACGACCGCTACGGTCGCAGGTTCGAATCCTGCCTCAGGCATGGATGTGTGTGATGTACTTAGGTTAGTTAGGTTTAAGTAGTTCTAAGTTCTAGGGGACTGATGACCTCAGCAGTTCAAAAATGGTTCTGAGCACTATGGGACTTAACATCTATGGTCATCAGTCCCCTAGAACTTAGAACTACTTAAACCTAACTAACCTAAGGACATCACACAACACCCAGCCATCACGAGGCAGAGAAAATCCCTGACCCCGCCGGGAATCGAACCCGGGCGTGGGAAGCGAGAACGCTACCGCACGACCACGAGATGCGGGCGCCTCAGCAGTTAAGTCCCTTAGTGCTCAGAGCCATTTGAACCATTTTTTTGTAAAACAAGTGATTTAGTGGATCACGCCCAGTCAACTAATTGTCAATATGGTCGCATTAGCAACATGTTTTAAAATGGTTGTAGCACGTTTACGAACATGGGTTCCTATTCAAAATATTATGTACTCACTCCCCACTACAAATACTAGAAGTTTGTAACGGGAATTTTCGACAACCCTGTATAAACTCTCGCTATTTATAGGCGGCCATTACGTTGCTGACATGTCTGTCCAGGATGACCTACCATGAAGGGCGTCAAAACTGGGCGTAAAATGTAGTCAACCTACCGCTGTGCGTCAGGAGTGTCGTGGATGACAACTAGCTATGAAGAGAAGTGACGCCCAAGACCGTCGTTGTTGGTTATCGGGCCGTATGGCGAGCGACAGTCAGGTTGGTACCACCGCTGTCTGGCGCGTCACCATATACGTCTTCGCTGGCCATTGCGGTTCAGTTCGAAGCTGGACTCATCACTGAAGACAAGTCTACACCAGTCAATGAGACTCCAGGCCGAGTATGTGTCTGGAGGTTCCTCAGACACTGGCAGTATACTAACTTCCCTGTCACCTGCCACACGGCCCGACAACTGCTAGTGATGGCCAGGAGAGCCATTTCTTTTCATAGCAGGACCCCTTTTCTTGTCATCCACAGTACCCTTACACCACAGCGGTACGTCGACGGTATTCTATGCTCCTTTTGTTGCCCTTCATGGCAAGCCATCATGGGCTTCCATTTCATATAGATAATAGCTACCCGCACACAGCTGGAGTTTCTACAGCTTGTCTTCGTGCTTGCCAAACCCTACCCTGGCCAACAAGGGCAAAGGATCTCTCCCAAATTGAGAACGTTTGGAGCATTATGGGCAGGGCCCTAACATCAGCAAGGACAAAATTGCGACCGTAGCGGTGGCGCGGTTCCAGACTGAAAAACCGGCCACAGCGGCCGGCTGGCGGGTCTTTCCCCCACGTTGGGACGCTTATGGGCAGAGCCCTCCATCCACCTCGGGATTTTAACGATCTAATGCACCAATTAGACAGAGTCTGGCTCGATATCCCTCAACTTTGTCAATCAAGGCCAAGCCAAACAAGTGCTGGGATAAGGACTAGGATGGACCAGCGCGTTAATGACTTGCTCAATTTGTGAGACTATTTCATGAATAAATCATCAGATTTCTCTGAAACTGTAATCATTTGATCGTCTGTACATGCTTAACACATTAACAGATTTCCGTCGCATTCGGAAGATTGTTTCACGGTGTGTCGTTTTTTTTCATATTTTTTATTACTGGCATAAATGTAGACAACATTATCCTCAGGACAAGAACAACTTGGTGCTATGATTTGGTAAAAATAGGTCTAGACTGCAATAATATGTATTTATTTATTATGACTGGTTTCGGTTGTAACTTGGTCATCTTCAAAATGTGAGCCCTGCCAGGTAGAGAATCGGCATTTGTGCCGGACTGCAGAATGTTCCTAATGCTGCAAGGGTAGATCTTACATAACGACCGCGAAGAAAAGTTAAATCAGGGTCCGTACGGAAACATACAGATAGTCGTTTTTCCCTCGCTCCATTTGCGTGTGCAAGAAAGGGAATAAGTACGTTAATACAAAGTACCTACTTCACGCTCGATGTTGTGACTTGCTGAGTTTGTATGTACATGTAAGTCCCGAGGCATAAAGGAACCGTTAATTATTTAATGATGGGTTGGGTTGTTTGGGGAAAGAGACCAAACTGCGAGGTCATCATCGGTCTCATGGGGTTAGGGAAGGACGGGGAAGGAAGTCGGCCGCGCCGTTTCAAAGGCACCATCCCGGCATTTGTCTGGAGCGATTAAGGGAGATCACGGAAAACCTAAATCAGGATGGTCGGACGCGGGATTGAACCGTCGTCCTCCCGAATGCGAGTCCAGTGTGCTAACCATTTAATGAAAGTAGTGTGTGTGCGTGGAGAGGGGGCGAGGGGGAGGGGTGTTACAAATTGTACAGGCAGACCAAGGCTTGAAAATAGTAAGAAGGCTCAAACTGATGAAGGTTGCAGTAGCTTAGCAGAGGTGACGAGGCTTGCATAGGATAGACTAGTGTGGAGAACTGCATCAAAACAGTGTTCCGATTGAAGACCACAATAACAACAACGTACTTGACACAATTCCTCCAAAATTAATTTTGTTGACTCTTAGGTACTGATCTGTTTGTACTGAATTTTGGCTGACGTTTCTGTGTCGCAATGAAGCCCTTGTTGACTGATTAGAGGCGGCAGATTTAGTTGTAGTGACGTTTGCAACAGTAAATCTAATGGCTTTGACTACGGTACAAAATGACGATTATGTATAGACATAGTAGGTGATGCTATGTGTCGACAGACGATTGTAAATAAAAATATCGGGATGAAGGAGGAAGATCGTCAATTTACCCTCCTCGGCGTGCTGAACATCGAACATTCTGGAACAGCTGAGCAAGACTGTATGCAGGACACCAGCATGCATGGACCAATATTTGCCCAAACCCTCGAATCACCGTCCGGCCAGATAAGGGCCGCGATAAGCTCTGACGCATATAGTGCTAATCGCTCGTGTAAGGGGAACACGCTGCAGGCGAGATTCAAAACGCCAGCTCCATTCTGCGAGGATGGTCTGCAGATGCTATTAAACACGGTGTTGAGGCGACGTCCCACCTATTGCCTGATAAGATCCAATAGAGCAATGGTTCCCAACCTGGCGATAATTACCATCTGACGGTTACAATAAAACTTTCTGAGGGTTGAGACCAAAATGGGATTTATGATTACTTAGTGACCACTCTAAATTACTGTCATGTTTATGACTATAATGGTAGACTCTAATATGTAATGAACCATGATCACTATCATGATCATCGTCATCATCTGCCACCTGACATTCACTGCTGCGTAAAGGCCCCCTCCGGATTGTACCATACGTTGCGGTCTTGAGCGATATGTATTCCGTATTTTCTGTTGTCATCTACTTACCTTCACAACTGCCTCTGGTCATGTACCATCCGCGGTCCCGGCTACCTTCCACCCCACCTCTAGTTTTTTGTTCATCACTATCATACTTATGTATTCCTCTCTAGTATGGTCCCTCTCAGTAATATGCAATATGTACCTCTCCACTGGTTACTGAGCTATCCTCAAATTTTGAATAGTTTCCGTGGTAGAAGATCATCTTGAGAATGAAATTTTCACTCTGCGGCGGAATGTGCGCTAATAAGAAACTTTCTCCAGATTAAGACTGTGAGCCAGAGCAAGACTCAAATTCAGAACGCTTGGCTTTAGCAAGCAATTGCTCTACCGACTGTGCTACCCAAGCACGAATCACGACTCGTCTTCACATTTTGGGAGACAGGAGACTTGATACTGGCGGAAGTAAAGCTGTGAGAAGGGCCCGTGAACCGTGCATAGGTAGCAACAGGCAAAGGTTCCGAGTTCGAGTCCCTATTCGGCATACTATATTAGTCTGTCAGAAAGATCAGGTGTTAGTGTCATGATTAAAAAAACCTGGTAATGGGAACTGTTTGTAAACGCTGAGTTACGCACACAGTGAAAGCGTTCTTCTAAGTTTAATTCATTTTGTCAAGAGCACTCGAGGCAACTTAAATTTTCTGCTTGTTGTTATTATTTACTGTCCATCCAGTGGTAGTAGATTTTCATTATCGTTACTAAAAAATAATCTAATAGAAACTATTTTTATGAGTTGGAAAACTGACAAGTAAAAAAACATGGCTCAAATGGCTCTGAGCATTATGGGACTTAACATCTGAGATCATCAGTCCCATAGAACTTAGAACTACTTACACCTAAGTAACCTAAGGACATCACACACATCCATTCCCGAGGCAGGATTCAAAACTGCGACCGTAGCGGTCGCGCGGTTCCAAATTGAAGCGCCTAGAACCGAACGGTCACCAACGGCTGGCGACAAGTAAATATCTGGGCTCACTTAATGCGAATGAATAAATATTTTCAGACAGTGAAATTCGTGCAGAAGCACAGTTTTTTGGACCTCGAAAAGCCAACCCATTCCAAACAGATTTCTCCAAATACGACTGGTGCCGTATATTTCAGCGAAACGTCGGTGACTAGTAGCAGTTATTATTGGAAGAACTCTTAAGAATACTGATTCCATATGCAGCTTACAAGTATGAATGTAGACCTTCGACTACGGCAGAAATGAGAACAAGAATGAAGAACTCAGTGAACTTGGCACGTGACTTAAAATGTGCAATGGTTTTTAGCATATAAGCAGAATCAAACATCGCGTTGACGCATTCATTCATGGTGTAGTGAAAAACACTGGTGTCTCCAGGTACATGCTGTCAGCACCCGCAGGGACCCTGCACTACCGATATAGGCGCGCAGATATTTCAACATTAACCGAGTATTATAAATTATGTTTTTTGAAAGATGACTGTTAATTATTTCCAGTATGGTGTTTAATTAAGTCCTAAAATTTGTTCGTGCATCAGAAGTCAACTGATTTAGTTCAGGGGTTGGAAACCACTGGTATAGAGTGAAACGTTTGCTGCGTAACTTATTACGATCCGAAGAAATTTCGATGTGATGCTTCTCAAATGGCGATGCCCAACAGGGCTCAAATTAGGCATTTCCTAGAAAGGTTCCTCCCTCGAAAAATGATTAATTTTCTGTCCCGCGAAATGTAACTTGCATTGTACTTATTTGTCACGTACACCCAGTATTTCTTGAACAAGACTGGAACTTAATTTACATGTCATCGAATTAACGAAAAAAGCAGTGTGTGTATTAACAACTGGCTAGAGGTATCTTATGTATTCGTTACATTGGTAGTGTGTTGCATCTCATGTCTCTTCTTGTCATCAGTTTTCTAATCGATTTCATTTCTAGTGCCAACATCTTCATATCAGAGTGGCCAACGCTCTCAAGTATTTGTTGGATATACAATTTATATCCTCTGCAGCTCCCTGTAGTATATCTCACTCAGGTTTCAGTGGCCTATGCGCAGTGACCAAAGCGCTGGGCGAGTTCATTCGTTTGTTCGGGAGGGGAGGCCGCAGTATTTTCCGCCCTTCGGCCGGTCAGCCATGACAGAATCGAGGCGCGCACCCTGCAATCTTTCTCAAACGATTTTACAGAAGATATTAGGTAAAAACTTTTCATTTTTGCGTTACTTATAGCTTTATATGTCAGGTTCATGATGATGTGCGCATCATTTCATTAATCGTTATAGTTTTTGCGATATTTGCATGAAAGTAAGAAGCTGCGCGAAACTCGGAAATGTGTGCAATGAAAAATAGAGGTCGCTAAGAGTTTGTGTTTGGTGCATATTAAATAATATCTTGTCATTTATGAAATTAGGCAACATATTGAATTTTTATTTAGACTGGGATAGAAGAATCTCTCTGTCACCAATCTTGAGAAAATTGATCTGATGTAGAACACTCACTTGGGATCGCGCCGCGCCAGCAATACAGCCACAGTTAAATATCCACAACATTCGTTATATTTCTTAAACAGGTTCAGATATCGAAATGAGACTTTGGCAAATGGTATCATGCAAGGAGGACAGTTTACCAACTCGTTATTATGTTAAACCTTCCTGTCTACCAGTTATTCCAACAACTTCAAACTTTTACGGTAAAAGAATGTAATTTTAAGGCCCATCGGTAGCTGGTGAAACAGGAAATGCTGTGGGCATTGGAAAAACATATGTGAAGACGTTACAATTTTTTTTGTAGAAGGATGAACTTATCATAAGCTACTGACTTAACTGTTTCTCAGTTCCAGACTTAATAAATTAATAAGCCACTGTTTCAGAATTCACTCACAACTGTGTCTGCATAACATGTTAGTGAGGTGAAACAGCATACACTCCGCTGAGGTTTGGCAAAAGAAGCAAATTTTGACATCGCAACCAGAGACACGTGTAGGTTTTACTCAAAATTCGCCAGTCACTGACGCTTCTTTGAAAGATACAAATGGCTAACATGCCAGGCGAAAGTAAATCGATGCATTGTCGGCGGCATACTTTTAAGATACTGATGAAAGCAGCGCTGACAGTAGATATTTTTGAATGGTCTCCATGCAAGTGTGGGTATTGAGGAGGCCCACGTAATATTTACAAAAAATGTGAGTGTACGCTTCAGTTTAAATGGCACTTCCCCTCTAGCGCTCGGCATTTCTCTTACAGCGCTGTGAGCGACCCCCCCCCCCCCCCCCCCCTCCCCACACCAGCAAGGCTCCTCTCACCAGACTTCCCCAGCTGACTGCACATCCAGCGGCCATGGCAGGTTTGCATGCGCTATACCATGGAAGTTATTCCAAGATGTTTCGACGTATGTCACATCAACCAGTGCCATCTTCTTTTCAGAGTTTTCAATATGTTCCTTTCTTTGACGATTCTAAGGATAACCATGTTATCATATCTGTCCACTTAATTGTCTACATCCTCCTGTAATACATATCTCAAGCTCTTCGATACTCTTTCGGTTTTCTCACATACAATACCATGTTCCAGACTTACATTCTCAGAAATTTCTTCTCCGATATATAAATTTATAAATTTCTGCTACACTGCTAGTAAACTTCTTTTAGCGAGTAATGATCTCTTTCTTATGCATGCACGTCCAAAGGAATAGAAACTACTGACAATCGACAGCCATATTAAAGTATGAAATGAGTTACACAGCTCTACAGTGTACTAGTAAAGCGAAAGTTTGTGCTGGTCCGTCACTCAAATCCGGATATGTTGCTTGTCGCAATATCTGTGTAGAAATCACACGATTTGTATACGACCACTAAGGGACGTAAATACTAGGATATACGGAGGTTTAAGTCGGTCATGGAAGCATGCTAGGATAACCGGAGTGGATAAGGCAACTGATCACTATAAGTGGGAAACTGGAGTTCGGATTTCGGTCCGGCACAAATTTTGATGTTACAAGTACATTGTATAACTGCTGTATAATCGTACTCGCAATTTGTGAAGAAATTTCATAATTTATTGCTGTTCTCACTTCTGCTTCTCATTATTATGTTCGTCTTTCCTTTACGCTCTTCAGAATTTTTTTATCGAGAGGTTGAATTACACTATTAGCTCTGGGTGGAATCTGAATTATACTAACAAGCTCTTCGTCGTTCCTAAGACAGAAGTGTCGTCATGTCCACGCCAAGAATACAAAATCTAGATCAATGAGAGAGATGATTTTCAATGTTACCTCTGAAACTAACGTCTTCTTACAATTTGCAGCGAATAATTCATTTATTTTGTTGCCCCGCCAGGTTAGCCGAGACGCTTATGCGGTGCTTCCTGAACTCGGGTAGGCGCGCCGATCCCGGACCGAATCCGCCCGCCGGATTAACGACGAGGGCCGCTGTGCCGGACAGCCTGGATGTGGTTTTTAGGCGGTTTTCCACATCGCTCCAGTGAATACAGGGCTGGTCTCCCCGTCCCTCCTCAGTTACACGACTCACGATTTGAAACACATCCGCATTTTTCCATGATTTACGCTTGACGCACACATAGGGCGTACTCTGATTCCGTCCCAGGGGAGCGGGGGGGGTTACAGGGTGGCGACATGAAGGGCATCCGGCCACCCCTTCAAATTAACATGCCAAATCCGATTTAACCACGCCAACCCCGCGCAAAATGCGAGACAACGGCGCAAGCGATAGAATAGAATTCATTTCTTTTGTTGTACTATTCATCCTGCAAAACAGTGGCAAGTTCAGGAAAAGATAATAGAGGTGCATAGAGACCACGCATCATTTCTCTCAAATAGACAACATAGGCTCAATTATACTGAGATCTGGAGACTGTAGTGGTAAGTGGAAATGCGACAATTTATTCTCGTGCTCACAAAGTCAATGAGAGCTGTGTAACGGGGGCACTACCGTCTTGCAGTGCAGCATCACCATTGGGGAGCAAACGCTATACCATGGGATGGACCTCATCAGATGAAATGGTCACATAAATACTCGGCATTAATGCGACCTTGCAGAATAACCATAGGGGCAGTGGGGGGATGGAACACCACGATGTGGCTGTTGAAATCATCACCGAATCCCCCCCTCCCCCCACCCCCTCTCAAGTTTCAATCTTGGAACGTAAACTCGGCCAGGAGTGGAAACAGTGTGAAACAAGACTTATAAAACCAAATAAGATTCTTCCATTGCTCCATAACTTAGATTTAATTACTTCGGCCCTCTTTCCTGTTACCAGAATTTGCGTCACTGATGAGTAATTCCGGAATTCCAACTCGCACTGCCATTCTTAGATTATTGAACTCCTGTGGTGTTGGCTTAGTGCTGACAGAGCATGCAAGTGCGACATTCAATTCTGCAGTGACTTTTGCAGCTGTCGCCCTCTTATTTTTCGTAAAAATCTTCTTCAATGACAGTCCGTAACTATCACACATCATTCGCTGAGTCACAATGTGGACGAGGGTGTGTGCTGTTTTTCCGCTTTCCCTGTACGCGATATAGATCTTCGATACGGTGCCTCTTGAGACATCACACACTTAACTCCCTTGGTTACGGAAACACCATACGAACACCAACAGTTTGGTCACATTCGAATCATCCGACTTCTGTTAGCTCTGGCGTAGTATACTCACAGCTACTGAGAACTCTTTTCTGAATATGAGCGACACTTTCAACACGTTTAGACAATTGTACCTGTGCCACTCGTGGTCAAGCACGACAGCCAACCTGCAGCCTTGTCTATCTTCTGCACTTGTATTCAAGCATTCCTTTCTTGAGGTGATTGCAAATTTCTGTCCACCCCCTGTACGTATCACACGAAATTCACGCACCTCTCATATGCGCACTTCTAACTTCCTGTACGTAACGAACACATTCGATACCCATACGTCCACGCCACGTCTATCAAACCAAAGCGAAATGTGATACACCTCTCGGATTACAAGCCTTGGTGAAAGAGGAGCCGGCCGGTGTGGCCGAGCGGTTCTGGGCGTTTCAGTCTGGAACCGCGCGACCACCACGGTCGCAGGTTCGAATCCTGCCTCGGGCATGGATGTGTGTGATGTCCTTTGGTTAGTTAGGTTTAAGCAGTTTTAAGTTCTAGGGGACTGATGACCTCAGATGTTAAGTCCATAGTGCTCAGAGCCATTTGAACCATTTTTTTGAAAGAGGAAGCAAGGTTGAGAGTGAGGTGGAGGCATTTACAGACAAGGACTGAGGAAGGTACGGTATGACACTGTAACACACAAGCGGCTCATAGTGAAATTGCGTGCATATGGAATATCGTCTCAGTTATGTGACTGGATTTGTGATTTCATGTCAGAGAGGTCACAGTTCGTAGTACTTGACGGAAAGTCATTGAGTAAAACAGAAGTGATTTCTGGCGTTCCCCAAGGTAGTGTTATAGGCCCTTTGCTGTTCCTTAACTATATAAACGATTTTGGAGATAATCTGAGCAAACATCTTCGGTTGTTTGAAGATGACGCTGTAGTTTATCGACTAATAACGTTATCAGAAGACACAAAACAAACTGCAAAACGACTTAGAAAAGATATCTGAATGGCATTTGACCCTAAACAAGGAAAAGTGTGAGGTCCTCCACATAAGGGCTAAAAGGAACTCGTTAAACTTCGGTTACACGATAAATCAGTCTAATCTAAACGCCGTAAATTCAACTAAATACCTAGGTATCACAATAACGAACAACTTAAATTGGAAGGAACACACAAAAAATGTTGTGGGGAAGGCTAACCAGAGACTACGTTTTAATAGCAGGACACTTAGAAAATGTAACAGACCTACTAAGGAGACTGCCTACACTACATTTGCCCGTCCTCTTTTAGAATACTGCTGCGCGGTGTGGGATCCTTACCAGATAGAACAGGCGGAGTACATCGAAAAAGCTCAAAGAAATGCAGCACGTTTTATATTATCGCGAAATATGGGAGAGACAGTGTCACAGAAATGATACAGGATTTGGGCTGGACATCATTAAAAGAAAAGCGTTTTTCGTTGCAACGGAATCTTCTCACGAAATTCCAGTCACCACCTTTCTCCTCCGAATGCGAAAATATTTTGTTGACACCGACCTACATAGAGAGAAACGATCACCAAGATAAAATGACGTAAATCAGAGCTCGTACGGAGCTATACAGGTATTCTTTCTTTCCGCGCGCTATACGAGACTGGAATAATAGAGAATTGTTAAGGTGGTTCGATGAACCCTCTGCCAGGCACTTGAACGTGATTTGTAGAGTATCCATGTAGATGTAGATGTATGGTCCAGTCGTACGACGTATTTGCTGTGGTCCAGCCGTAAGAAATACTCCCCACTGATCTAGGGCAATACTGGCAGAAGCTCGGCAATTATCTGAACAGCCTGATCCATCAGCAGTATTGCCGGACCACACGGTAATATTGTCATTTATTACTGCTAAATTGCAGAAATGTTGCCTGTCACTCTTTATGCATCGTGTAAACGTACTTTAACGGTGGTGTTGCATACTGTACGTCAGCTCATGGCAACAAGGAGATAAACTGACTTCGCTCCGAACGAATTTTCACAAAGCGCTGTAAACAGCACTTTTGAAAGAGAAGCGTGTCTCTGACACGGATTTGATGGTCAGTTTTGACGTGAAATCTTTGTTCACGAATGTACCCGTGACGGACACCATGAACATCTTAGAGGAACGCATGGCACCTGACATCAGCGAGCTAGTGCGCCACAGTTTGACGACCACCTATTTTAGGTGGAAAGGGGATTTTTACGAGCAGACGGACGGTGTTGCTATGGGTTCCCCTCTTTCGCCTGCTGCAGCAGACATTTTTATGCAAGCATTCGAAGAAACAGCACTCCTGTCCGCGCCATTACGCCCGGAATGCTGGCTACGATACGTGGATGACACCTTTGTTATCTGGCCACACGGAGAAGAAGAACTTCAGAACTTCCACGAACATCTTAACCAGCAGCACAGCAAAATTCATTTTACCATGGAGATTGAAAAGAACGGGGTATTGCCTTTTCTCGACGTAGAAGTTTATCGTAAGCCAGACGGGAAGCTTGGACACAGAGTTTACAGGAAGCCCACCAACACGGACAGGTACCTGCATGCATCCTCCCACCACCATCCTATGCAAAAGAATTCGGCCCTGCGAACTTTAACTAAGAGAGCCTACAGGATCAGCGATGAATACAATCTGCAAGCTGAACTGCAGAACCTCAGGACCATTTTTGGAGCTAATGGCTACGACATGAGGCTGATACGCAAAACCATGGCGCCGAAGGAGGAGGGCAACTGGGAAATACAGAACGAAGCACAGAACACCGCCGTGCTACCGTATGTACTAGGGGTTACTGAACGTCTGGGCAAAATTCTCCGTCGGGCAGGTATTAAGCCGATTTTTCGTAGCAACAACAAAATAAAAGACATTCTGGGCTCGACAAAAGATACAATTGACAAGTTTCATGCCGCCGGAGTTTATGAAATCGAGTGTGAATGTGGACTGGTGTATGTAGGTGAGACTGGGCGTCCAATAAGCACTAGGCTAACTGAACAAGAGAGATATATCCGCCTCAAACAATATAGCAAATCAGCGGTGTCAGAACATCATGAGCAGTGCAGGATGAACATCGAATTTCGAGAGGCCCGAGTACTGGCGAAACAGCCGTTTAGTTTGAGGAGGAAGATTAGAGAGGCTATAGAAATAGCCAAGCGACCCGATAATATGAACAGAGAAGACGGGTACAGACTGCCAGCGTCTTGGCTGCCTGCTGTGACAGCTTTGCGGAAGGACAGCTCACGCAAAGCAACAGGCGTGCGGTAGGTCACAGCGGAGGATGGTACACAGAGCGCTGACGCGGCCTAGTCGATACTAGGCAGTTAGTAAACAACGCTACGCTGCAGTCGCCACTAAGTCTCCTATTCGCCGATTTCCACCAATGGCAGGCAGTAAATGAAACGCCAATGGAAAACGCCTATTTCCGCCAATAACAAGACGCAGTGCAAACGCCAATAAATTGAACTCCTAGTACCCTTCCTCCTCATCCTCACATCCAATCACAACACTCTTCCATAGTATATATGTACCCACACTTGCGCTCATTCAGCAGTTAGCAACACACCCTGAGGAAGGCGTCTTGCAAGAGACGCCGAAACGTTGGAATTTTATAAATGACAATGCGGTCTCTAACCCAGAAGAATTTTATTGACATTGACAACGGCCGCGGAAGCCTACGGTTACAGTATATGACAAAGTTCAAGGAGTGGGCTGTAAGATGTTTGTGAAAGCACCATATGGTATTTTAAAGGAACGAAGTTTACGATTGATCAGAAAAGATCAGCTTCTCCGTTGTCCATAATAGCAGAGGAAAATGAAGGGAACAGCGTCCTGATGTTTTGGTTCAAATGGCTCTGAGCACTAGGCGACTTAAAATGTTGAGGTCACCAGTCGCCTAGAACTTAGAACTAATTAAACCTAACCAACCTAAGGACATCACACACGTCCATGCCCGAGGCAGGATTCGAACTTGCGACCGTAGCGGTCGCTCGACTCCAGACTGTAGCGCCTAGAACCGCACGGCCTCTACGGCCGGCCCTGATGTTTTGCTTGCAGCTGTTCTCAGAAATGACAAATAATATAAAATCAGATCACCAGTGGCCACACATGTTTATTTTCCTTAAAAAAAACACGAGGCTGTGACCTAAGAGTAGAAAAGACTAAATATCAGCAGAGAAGGAGAGCGTATAGTTATAAGAAATGTTTCCATGCCGAACAACATTAAAAATTGAACCAGACGATAAAGTGCGCGATGAAGAAATACTAAATTGAGTACATTATCCTTCCACAAAATTCCTGGCTTGAACTGACAACTGTAAACAAGACATGTGAATTCGACGAATCAGTTGAGTGCAGGAAGTATTAAGCAGTGGCCCTAGTGTGACAGCGTTGTCTCACAAATCGCAATGGAGCAACGTCTCCAAATCAAGTATTCAAGACATACTCCAGAATCTTTTGAAGGAGAGAATAGTGTGTACAACGTTTATCCCACGCACATTGACTTCGGAACAGAAAGAACGCATTGACGCCTGCCTCAAAACATGGTCAAATCTTTTCTGAAAAATTATCACGGGTGATGAGACTTATTGTTACCAATACGAACTAACTACAAACCGAAAAAGTGCAGAAATTCAAATGAAATATATTCAGTGTAGTATGACGCTCAGTTTAACATCCCACAGAAAGACTTTTCTGGTAGTTTCAGATGGTTGGGTAACGTTCCTGTATGATGCACTCCTAAGTGGAGGGAGACAATGTAGGCCACCCCAAGCGTAAATCACCATCTTTCTTGTATTTTTTTTATTAATGTAGTCTCGAAGCGTTTTGCACTGCTGGTTTCGCTGGGGAAAGAAATCTACGGAAGACCCTTACCACAAGAAGGGACACATTAGTAGGAGATTTACAACGGTATCTGGGAATACGTAACTTGCTACTGGAAGCAGCAATAGACAGGAAAAGTTGTAGGTGTAGACATTGCCAACAGCGTCAAGATGCAAGACAGAAACGAGCACCGCCTGGAGCTGTGGGCGAAGAGTCACCAACTCAACCTGCATCCGAACACAGCATTTACAGTCCCTATCTACCCTAAAGATGGTGGACATATACACTACATAGAGACGTGGAAAATTTAAGAACTGCAAAAGCTGACAAGCAAATTTCAATAAGTAACTCGCTTCTAGCTCATTATATAGTGAACAAACAGACGATGTGGTCTGCTGCTACTAAAGATGGAAATGCGTTTATGCTACCGTAACGTAAATGAATTAGGAATCAAGCTCTATACAGCGACTAACCTCACAGAATAGTAACTTCCAGCGAAACAAATAGTGGATAGGAATTTAAAATTTGCGTAGCAAAAAAATGGATCAAATAGCTCTGAGCACTATGGGACTTAATTTCTGAGGTCATCAGTCCCTTAGAACTTAGAACTACTTAAACCTAACTAACCTAAGGACATCACACACATCCATACCCGAGGCAGGATTCGAACCTGCGACCGTAGCGGTCACGCGGTTCCAGACTGTAACGCCTAGAACCGCTCGGCCACCCCGGCCGGCCTAAAATTTGCGTAGCTTTGACTATTAAGCTTCAACAGTTACTTTGAGTAATTTTAACAAGAAATTATACTATTCATCTTAACAGTTATTAGCAGGCGGAAATGACGTTGAAAGTGCACATTTCCGTGCGCTCGTCGTTGGCTGATTGCTGTTTTGTGTATGTGAATTCCGAAGGGACCAAACCGCTGAGGTCGTCGGTCCCTAGACTTAAGCTAAGAACAACACACACACACACACACCCATGCCCGAGGGAGGACTTGAACCTCCGGCGGGAGTGGCCGTACAATCCGTGACATGGCACCTCACACCGCGCGGCCGTACCGCGCGGCGATTGCAGTTTTATGGCCATAGTCCATAGCTGCATATACGGCACCAATAGTTATGCGACAAATTTTGCTTGATCTGATGTCATCTATGGTATCCTGCACTGACTAGGTTACTTGTTTTGTTTTTTCTTTTCTCCTTCTTGTGTATTCGGTAGACCAATTGCTGCCTGCAGTCCTTTCGGAAATAACGTATCACTAGGAAAGCACAGCAGCTTACCGATAGAAAAGACAATCTCTTTCCGAAGACTCATCCACAGCACCGCACGTCGCTCCATGTGATATGTGGCTCGTCGGTAGAAGCACACTTCTTATTAGCATTTACTGTGTAGCCAGGGCAAGCTACCACCCTCATTTTTAACATTTCAACGCGTTCTACATGTCAAATCTTCGTTTTCATCTTATTTTCTTGTAATTATCTCGTGTCATGTGCCAACATCTGAGCCAGGTTTCATCACATTAAGGGCAAAACGTTTTCAATTACTGGTATCTTTCTCTGATTTATGTCTAAAGTGTAAAAATGTGTTTGGTAACTGGTTGTTTATTTCAATCACAGCTGTGAGAACGTATTATTATGACCGGTTTTAGACGCTTCTGGCCGTCTTCGGATCTCGCTTGCTTGGTTGCAGTGTAACACGTCACATTCATCGTGGTGGTTGGCCGCGTCGACGGTAGAAACCGGTCACAATGATCACAGCTGTCACTTAAATAAATAATCTGTTCTGAGTCATATGCAATCTCTCCCATTGCGAGCATTTCTGGTATTTTATCGAAATAATTCGACTTTGGAAATCCATAACGCTGTAACAAATAACTCTCACACAACATGATAAAATTCTACCCTGAAATCACTATTGGCTTACCGAGTTGCATGGAACTATTACAAACCAGCGATTTCTAAGTGGAGAAGTACATCCGTATATTAGTTTCTTCCGGCCTGTGTTTACGTACACCTCTATTTACACCCAACAAACCACTTTCTGAGGTGTGGGTGTGAACTTGCGTGTCATTGTTATTTTCCACTTTCGCTGCTCCTGTCGTACGTGAACCGTTGCTGGTAAAACATAGCACGCTTCCCTTGACATTCCAAATAGCCATTCACACCTCAGTTCTCTTAGTCTTTCTTCTCCTTCTTCTTCTTCTTCTTCTTTAAATCATCAGTCTTCTGGCTAGTGTAATGCGGCCCTCCACGAGTTCCTTTCCTGTGCTAACCTTTTCATCTCACAGTAGCAATTGCACTTTACATCCTTAATTATCTGCTGAATGTATTCCAATCTCTATCTTCCTCTAAAGTTTTGGCATTTATAGTTCTCTCTAGTACGATGGAAGTCATTCCTTGATGTATTAACAGATGTTCTATCTCCCCATCCCTTCTTCTTGTCACAGTTTTCCAAATGCTTCTTTGCTCGCCAATTCTGCGGAGAGCATCCTGATTTCTCACCCTATCAGTCCACCTAAGTTTCAACATTTTTGTGTGATATCATATCTTAAAGGCATCGATTCTCTTCTGATTTTCCCACAGCCATGTCTCACTACTATACGATGCTGCGTTCCAAACGTACACTCTCAGAATTTTCTTCCTCAAGTTAAGATCTTTGTTGGATACTAGCAGGCTTCTCTTGGCCAGGAATGCCTTCTTCGCACAGTGTTCGTCTTCTTTTTATGTCGTTCTTGTTCCGTTCGCCATTGGTTATATTGCTCCGTAGTACGAGAATTACTTAACTTCATCCACTTTGTGGCCATCAGTCCTGACGTTAAGTTTCTCCCTGTTCTCATTTCTGCTAATTCTCATTAGTTGCGTCTTTCTTCGATTTACTCTCAATCCATATTCTGTACACATTACACTGCTCATTTCATTCAGCACATCCTGTAATTCTTCTTCACTTTCACTAAGAATATCAATGTCATCAGCGACTCTTATCATAGGTATCCTTTCACCCTGAATTTTAATCCCACTGTTGACACTTTTATTTCCATCATTGCTTCTTTCTTGTATATATTGAACAGTAGGGGTGAAAGACTACATTCCTGATTTCCATTATTGCTTCTTTCTTGTATATAATGTACAGTAGGGGTGAAAGACTACATTCCTGTCTTAGACAGTACGTACGTAGCTCAGTTCAAGGAAAAAGCGGCGGAAGTAAAAGAAAGGTGGCAGGACTTCCGAAGGTTGGATAGGTGCTGAGGGAGAGTGTGGTGAAAGGGCCTCCAGAAATAGGCTGGTAAGGCACGTGGGTCTACAGCGCCACAACATCATGTGAGAGCCAATGAAAAGGGTTACCGCTGTGTCAGGTACATGATACAGACCTAAACCGCACCTGCACCGCGGGAGGGTAAGGGTCTCGTAGCTTATCTTGAACAGCAAGCCGTGGCAAACAAACGAACCCAATGCCGCTAGCGTACGGCGGGCCATGGCTGGTGGAATAGAAAGTGTCTGTGCCACGTGGGGGATACGTGACGCCAAATATACATTTACGTATTGTGTGCGTTGCAGAAGACCCAGTGCTCGTAAACGGTGACCTATGAGCCCAGCTCGTAGTTGGAAAAGTAGACGTCCGCAGTTGAGGGCAGTTTTCAGCCGCAGCTCACTGGCGAAATCGAGTTCCAAGCAACGCAGAGTATCCGCCACACGCAAAGGAGCAGCACTGTCTGCTGGAAGTCCCGCATCTGTAGCCATGGCACTCGATTTGCGGACGTTAAGGCAGCTGCCAGAAGCTTGGCCGTAGGTGGTAACCCATGGCAGTGATTCCCTGATCTCAGCACCGCTACGAAGAACGATGACGAGGTCGTCTGCATATGCAGTGCCGCTGAATACATGGTCACCGACATACATCCTAGAGAGGCATACAACAGTGCAGATACACGGCAGCCTCGACGTACTGATCGACGGATCGAGATGGGAGGAGTAAGACGGCCGTCGTAGAGTACACGAGGCGTTACTCCACGAAGGAGTCGCATTACGACGTCGACGACAGTATCAGGGTAGCTCATTTTGCGGAGCACGTCATCCAGGAAGTCGTGATGGACTCGATCGAACTCCCGGCTGAAGTCAAGACTTGCCGTGTGTCCAGGCATACGACGAGCGTGTTGCAAGAGCAATTATGTCCTGATAGCGGCAGAGGGCAGTGAGGATGTTACTCGTACTTCCCAAAGGAGTTTGATCGGGGGAAACCACATACCCAGCTGTCCGTGTAAGCCGCGCAGCCAACAGCCGGCTAAAGGCCTTTGTATCGCTGTTGAGTAACGTCAGGGGGCGGTAATCGCATATTCGTGAGGTACCCCGACGCTTGTGGATGGGGATGAAGAAACCATCGAGGAAACTGTATGGAATCGGCACGAAAGGTGACATAAGGTGCTCGCAAATATCTGCCCGATAAAACTCCAGTGGGAGGCTGTCAGGGCCAGGCGACCTGTTCGTACAACCCGCCTGTATAGCGTCATGGACTTTGTCCCCCGTGACGTTAGCCATCAGGTCCATCGCCGCATCCACGGGAACCGAGCCAAAGGATAGTCTGGAGACCGCCGTAACGTTGGCAGGGCAGTGACGTTGTTCAGAGTACAGCGTAACATAATGTGCGTGGACGGCAGATCCGATGTCCCGCTGGGTATCAGAACGGTGCCCATCGTCAGTTGTAAGAACGTTAATCAGATTCCTCCGACGGTGGCGTCGTTCCGCTATGACATGATACGCGGATGGACGCTCTTGCATTAACCAATCGTGCGTGCACGCCCTGACCATAGCTCCTTCGAGGTGGCGGCGAGAGAGGGACGTGAGTTGTGCCTTCGCACGATTCGCCATCGGCTGGTGCTCTAGCGGATACGGCATCGTAGTACATTCCGGAGAATGATGAAACAGAATTCTTGAGTCCGTCGCCGCCACGCCGCAACCTCCCTTCCGTAACCAATCAAGGCTTTGCGGAGAGCAGGCTTTGCACAGAGCACCCACCATGACAGGGCAAACTGTTAGAGATCACGGCGTCGGAGACAAGCTGCCCCCGTGGTATCGATGAGGGGCCTGCAGTCGGGTGAAGTGAGGTGGATCGTGTTCAGTTTCAATGGTCAACGGCCGCGCCACACCCTCGGACGGCAGATATTGATAGCGCAGATATACGCGCCATGGTCAGAGAACGTAGCGGGCCAGATTTCAGCAACCTGCACATGACAACGAGACTGCCACACCTGAAGAAAAAAGTGAGTGACCGTTACAAAACATTTTCGTGCAAACATATGTCCAGCTTCCGAAGTGACATCACCTCTTACTAAGTTTTCTGTTCTTCCACAGAAAACATCAGCATGGTCTTATTGTAAAGTTGTTTTTGTAATGCCATTTAGCCTGAAGGTGAGGTATACCTCGAAACTTGTTGCTAAATAAATAAGTAATACAATAGTTGACAAATTTTAAGACTGGTAGCGGTAATTTAAAAAAAAACCTAATTACATATTTTATGAGACAGGCAGTCGAAAAATAGTCAAAATGGCTTCAAATACACTCCTGGAAATGGAAAAAAGAACACATTGACACCGGTGTGTTAGACCCACCATACTTGCTCCGGACACTGCGAGAGGGCTGTACAAGCAATGATCACACGCACGGCACAGCGGACACACCAGGAACCGCGGTGTTGCCCGTCGAATGGCGCTAGCTGCGCAGCATTTGTACACCGCCGCCGTCAGTGTCAGCCAGTTTGCCGTGGCATACGGAGCTCCATCGCAGTCTTTAACACTGGTAGCATGCCGCGACAGCGTGGACGTGAACCGTATGTGCAGTTGACGGACTTTGAGCGAGGGCGTATAGTGGGCATGCTGGAGGCCGGGTGGACGTACCGCCGAATTGCTCAACACGTGGGGCGTGAGGTCTCCACAGTACATCGATGTTGTCGCCAGTGGTCGGCGGAAGGTGCACGTGCCCGTCGACCTGGGACCGGACCGCAGCGACGCACGGATGCACGCCAAGACCGTAGGATCCTACGCAGTGCCGTAGGGGACCGCACCGCCACTTCCCAGCAAATTAGGGACACTGTTGCTCCTGGGGTATCGGCGAGGACCATTCGCAACCGTCTCCATGAAGCTGGGCTACGGTCCCGCGCACCGTTAGGCCGTCTTCCGCTCACGCCCCAACATCGTGCAGCCCGCCTCCAGTGGTGTCGCGACAGGCGTGAATGGAGGGACGAATGGAGACGTGTCGTCTTCAGCGATGAGAGTCGCTTCTGCCTTGGTGCCAATGATGGTCGTATGCGTGTTTGGCTCCGTGCAGGTGAGCGCCACAATCAGGACTACATACGACCGAGGCACACAGTGCCAACACCCGGCATCATGGTGTGGGGAGTGATCTCCTACACTGGCCGTACACCTCTGGTGATCGTCGAGGGGACACTGAATAGTGCACGGTACATCCAAACCGTCATCGAACCCATCGTTCTACCATTCCTAGACCGGCAAGGGAACTTGCTGTTCGAACAGGACAATGCACGTCCGCATGTATCCCGTGCCACCCAACGTGCTCTAGAAGGTGTAAGTCAACTACCCTGGCCAGCAAGATCTCCGGATCTGTCCCCCATTGAGCATGTTTGGGACTGGATGAAGCGTCGTCTCACGCGGTCTGCACGTCCAGCACGAACGCTGGTCCAACTGAGGCGCCAGGTGGAAATGGCATGGCAAGCCGTTCCACAGGACTACATCCAGCATCTCTACGATCGTCTCCATGGGAGAATAGCATCCTGCATTGCTGCGAAAGATGGATATACACTGTACTAGTGCCGACATTGTGCATGCTCTGTTGCCTGTGTCTATGTGCCTGTGGTTCTGTCAGTGTGAGCATGTGATGTATCTGACCCCAGGAATGTGTCAATAAAGTTTCCCCTTCCTGGGACAATGAATTCACGGTGTTTTTATTTCAATTTCCATGAGTGTAGTGTTGACATTGACCGTGGCTGTGCGATAAGTATGGAAAGCTGCTATTTCCAAGATGGCAGACGATTCAAACACGGGAGAAGCACAGGGAGCTCTCTGCTAGTCCCCGACGGAAGGACACATCACTGTGATAGGAAGGGTGCCGACCCCACCAAGAAGGCTCTGAGCACTATGGGACTTAACTTCTGAGGTCATCAGTCCCCTAGAACTAGAAGAACTAATCTAAGGACATCAAACACATCCATGCCCGAGGCAGGATTCGAACCTGCGACCGTTACGGTCGCGAGGTTCCAGACTGTAACGCCTAGAACCGCTCTGCCACTCTGGCCGCCCACCAAGAAGGGTCCATCGTTCTGGACACATTCAGAAAGCCCATTCGTAGCATCGGCGCCCAGGAGACACACATGTTACCGGGCTGATCCAGTGGAACATTATCAGAGGTGAGCCCACAGACACAGAAAAGAAGGCAACCGCATCAGGCGAAGGCTGGGGATGGTCGGTGTCCGGAGGTGGAGGCAGACGGCAGATGGAAGCAGGGAAGAATGTCGCTTCGTCAGTTGCCAGGGCGTCAGAGGACAGCACTCCATCAGTAGCAGGGTCTTTATCCTGTGCAGACTTCCGATGGACACAGCCATCAGAAGAGATACGGCGTTGTCTCTTCCGTTTCCTCAGCGACCGTTGCTTCCTAACATGCTGTTCCGCGTCGGATGGCGGGCGGCTATCGTCCGACATGTGGCCGGATGGCAAGAAGGCGGTGGTAGCTCCGTGATCAACAAACAGGAGTTCGCGACAGACAGCTTGTGCCTGCTGACGATCGTCGTTCATTTGTATTGCCTCCGGCAGGGGTGTAGGAGAGACAGGCGAAACGTCCATAGCGTCGCCGTGAGGAGCCGATACCGGTACCCACTGACTCAGAGGGGGAGTAGCAGGCAACACCGCCGCAGACGCGTGAGGTGACACAGTGAGCGACGTCTCAGATCGTCTTCTGAAACAGCCTACATCGGAGACATTCAGACCGGACATGGCCTTCCTGGCCACAACCTGAACAGGTGCACGGTTGCCCAGCGTACTTCACGACAGCCCTTCAGCCGGCAATGACCAAGTAGGAAGGCACATGTTTCCATAGTTCAGTTTTTATCTGACGGACGCCCTTGAGGACACGATACGTTTCGGACGTCTTTGTTTCCTCCACGTGACCGAGGACATTGCCTTAAGGTTTAAAAGCAGCCACCCCAGTGTCCGACGGTACTTCAAACGGGAGTTCGAAAACCCGCAGCGTTCGGAGGCCACAACCAGCGTGATCAACCACGACAGTCCCTGTATGTCCGTCAGAGTATCGAAAGCTAAGATCGTTAGCGTGGCGCCGCAGCAACGTTGGCGCGCAGCTCGTCATTCGCCAGCTTTATATATATACAGTAGTACTGAGTATCGAAAAATATATTCCGAGAATGTCTTGTGGTGGGGATGCATTTCATCCCGTATAAAACGTTCAACTTCATACGCCTTCGGTCGTTCGTGATCTAATGGAAAAGTCCCATAGTGCTCAGAGCCATTTTAACCATTTTTTGAATCAAAAGACAAAGCGAGTGCGAGGATAGAGGAAGGGAAGGATAAATACAGGGTGTTACAAAAAGGTACGGCCAAACCTTCAGGAAACATTCCTCACACACAAATATGTTATGTGGACATGTGTCCGGAAACGCTTACATTCCATGTTAGAGCTCATTTTATTACTTCTCTTCAAATCACATTAATGGCGGAGTGGAAACACACAGCAACAGAACGCACCAGCGTGACTTCAAATACTTTGTTACAGGAAATGTTCAAAATGTCCTCCGTTAGCGAGGATACATGCATCCACCCTCCGTCGCATGGAATCCCTGATGCATTGATGCAGCCCTGGAGAATGAGGTATTGTATCACAGCCGTCCACAATACGAGCACGAAGAGTCTCTACATTTGGTACCGGGGTTGCCTAGACAAGAGCTTTCAAATGCCCCTATAAATGAAAGTCAAGAGGGTTGAGGACACGAGAGCGTGCAGGCCATGGAATTGGTCCGCCTCTACCAATCCATCGGTCACCGAATGTGTTGTTGAGAAGCGTACGAACACTTCCACTGAAATGTGCAGGAGCTCCATCGTGCATGAACTACATGTTGTGTCGTACTTGTAAAGGCACATGTTCTAGCAGCACAGGTAGAGTATCCCGTATGAAATCATGATAACGTGCTCCATTGAGCGTAGGTGGAAGAACATGGGGCTCAATCAAGACATCACCAACAATGCCTGCCCAAACGTTCACAGAAAATCTGTGTTGATGACGTGATTGCACAATTGCGTGCGGATTCTTGTCTGCCCACACATGTGGTGGTGAATCGAGGAAGTACAGTACAAACTGACGAAACTGAAATGAGCTCTAACATGGAAATTAAGCGTTTCCGGACACATGTCCACATAACATCTTTTCTTTATTTGTGAGCGAGGAATGTTTCATGAAAGTTCGGCCGCACCTTTTTGTAACACCTTGTATGTGCAAGAAGACAGATACAGCATTAAAGAGGAGGATATATGGAAAAATTAGGGGAAAGGAAGTAAAGAAGAAACGCCCCTTTCCGGGACTCGGGGAGGCGAACCTCACCCTGGTCGAATCTGCCTCGCGGGTTGACGACTACTGCTGTTGCGCCAGTCATTCTGTGTGTTTTTAGGCGGTTTTCCCCATCCCACTAGAATGAGAACGGGGCTGGTACCCACGTCCCGCGTCACATACACGTTACAATGACATTTAGAACGCTTTTGTCGACTTGCACTTCATCTTAACTCCATACGAAAACAGCTGGGGTACACAGATGCCTTCCCGATGGAGCAATTAAGAGATTGATGACTTCAGATCTTTTTATTTCATCCACTTACTATTAGCAACATCAGGACACAAAGAAACAAATATTTCCTCGCACTATCTCCAGCATGCCAGCGGACACGTGACTCACATCTTCTAATGCAACAAAATATGCTTTCAGTACTAAGCACTTCATCGCTTTCTTATTGCGCCATATTCTTGAGATTTTGTATGTTTGGACAAAAGAATGTCACAAAAAAAGGTTCAAATGACTCTGAGCGCTATGGGACTGAACACCTATGGTCATCAGTCCCCTAGAACTTAGAACTACTTAAACCTAAGGACATTACACAACACCCAGTCATCACGAGGCAGAGAAAATCCATGACACCGTCGGGAATGGAACCCAGGAACCCGGGCATGGGAAGCGAGAACGCTACCGCACAATGTCACAACAAGATGGTCTCCAAAATCTCTGTTTTCCCTTTTAGGTTGGATCGTTCTTTGGTTAATAACTGCGTTCTCTGCCTAAAATACGAATTACGGCCCTAGTAACAACCTTCGGTAGGAGCAATAAATGATACTAATAAGGAGTAGGGAACCTTCCCAGAATTATAACCATGCATGTCGCAGTATCTTACTGAATCAAAGCGAAATGTCGGATCTATCATTGTTTTTAATTACCTAAGTAAAATCTTGAAGCTTCGAGAGATAAGTTAAGGCGGAAGCATTCTCTCTATTTCGATTTTCTAACAGATGCTTTTGTTTACGTTTTGTTAATATCATACTACTTTCGCCAGCAGTATTTGCCACCGACTCTATTGTGTCAACAGCGGTAGATGTGCGGAAATCTGTCATGAGGGACTAATTTGGATTGGATTGTTTGAGGGAGGAGACCAGACAGCGAGGTCATCGGTCTCATCGGATTAGGGAAGGACGGGGAAGGAAGTCAGCCGTCCCCTTTCAAAGGAACCAACCCGGTATTTGACTGGAGCGATTTAGGGAAATCACGGAAAACCTAAATCAGGATGGTCGGACGCGGGATTGAACTGTCATCCTCCCGAATGCGAGTCCAGTGTGCTTGCCACTGCGGCACCTCGCTCGGTCATGAGGGATTAACTCTAACCCGATATTTTAAGGTAATTAATGATACTCGTTGAAGCTGTTATTAATTTAAATATCTGTGGTATATAATCTTTAAGAAAATTACCTTCGTTTAATTCTTCTAGCAGCATGAGTGCAATCTAATGTAATGCAATAAAATAAAAATAATTGTGACTATTTCTTTAGTATCAGTGTAATGTAATAGAATGAATATGGGCCGTGACTTACATAAAAAAGAAACACACATTAATGGAATGGCTCAGCATAAAAGAGAAATAACTAACGTAGGAATATTATTAAGCGTGTAATATGTTGTTTAATTTAGCCCGACGCGTATAAACACTCAGTAAACTAGCTCAGTTATCAGGGGTTACTGAATTGTAAATACTCATTTGTTTTACTATTAAAACACCACAGATATTCCTCAAAATATGCCTAGTCGACGCCAAGTTAAAAGTCGTGTGCTTATAGCGCCAGAGAATACTTCACCAGTCCGTTCACAGTACAACAATAAATTCCGTAACTCAGAATCGTGGTTTCGTTTTGATTCCCAATATAAGATAACAAGCTTAGCTTTTGCAAATGAAATCTTATACCAGAACTAGAGTCCTGTGACCAGGCCTTCCTGCCTGGGATGTTATCTCATTATTTTTAGCAAATCTGAAAGTGAATCTTATTAAATTATTTGCAAAGGCCACCAGGCTCGTAGAATCTGAAGGGAAGGTTTGGTTTTCTAACCGGCGGCACGCCTCGACGATGAGCTAAAAGAAAGTTCTTAATTTTTTTTAAGATGGCGCCTAACAATGAATAATTTCTGTTAAGGCCCATGCCTACTCTAATCAAGCAAGGTTTAGGATTACAAATGGTTACATCACGGACACAATTTTAAGTCACAAACAACTCTATTTTCAGTTTTTTTAATAACTTACATTGGCTGATACAGCAAGATGAACCTTCGTTACACGCTCCTTACGGTTCGTGTCCTGATCATAAGTCAGAAGGAAGAATAGTAATGACAAAAGAGGTCAGAGTTCAAACACAGAATCTCAATTCCGTGGAATAGGCATACATTGTAGCATAATATATTGGTCCTTGGTAAAACTCGCAAGTTACTCATAGAACACTTATCTTAAAAAACAGGTAATCTATACATTTCACATTCATGTACACCCAAGAGAAACAGTACAATATGATATACAGGGAACCCACTGAAAACACCTTTATATTGACCACCTGCTCTATCACAGATGTACCTTGTAAATCTCCTTCGCAAATTTCAGAACTTTCTAATTCCGACCTAATTACCGTCCCATTAGTGACATCAGATGTAGCATCTTCATCAAAAATGGCTGCCCATAAATAAAAAGTGCGATTTTATATGCATTTTGGAAGTCGTATACTGACTGACAATGGTAATGTACTCACCATTAGTATATCTATCGGTCCGTAAATCCACTTCCAAATCAGTTGCGTTGGCCACTAACCAACCTTTGATTTCCTGTTGGATATGTACTCTGATTTTTTTCAGGGGGTTTAGAAATATTATGTGAAATGGTTGGTAGGTTAAGGAGGCTGTAAGGATGCAGCCAGATTTAGCTTGTTGTGCAGTTATGGCTAAAAGATCCTGACAGAAGTTCCTGAAACCTTTACCCTTATCGTTACTATTGGAACGTGCACACTTGATAAATGCCCTAACGCCACTACTAACGAGACTGCATTTTGCTCTTGAAGAAATTAGTGGTATGTCTCTGGAAGAAATATACTAAACAATACGAGTTACGCCTCTCGAAACAAACATCGTCGTTCGAGCGTGTAGAGTTACTTCGTATTTTTTCTTCTTCTCCTTTCTTATCTTCTTCTTCTTTTGATTTTCATAGAGTGGCTTTAGCACCAACGCTTAGATGTCCTCCCTATATTCTTTTTTCGTTGGAGTTTGCATCTGAAGATCGTCTTTGAATTTCTTCTTCCTTCCATTCGTTCCCAAAGTTTCTTCCAGTGCACAGTTTGCAGCCAAAATATATTTACATGCTGCTGATAACTCTGATGACGAAGGCGCGGGTAGCAGCTGCGATTTACCTTTACATACGACGTTTCCGAAAGCTCCATGTAGCAAAGATACGTCACCGCTTCTCGAACAGCATATCAAGTAGCAGAGCCAGAACTAAGCTACAGGGCATTTGAGCTGGATTAAAATACTCACCGTGCTAATTTTAGATTCTTTCTTATGGTTAAAATTATTCCGAGTACTTCTCCTGCTACTTTCTATAAATTTATGAAGTGCAAATAAATATTCAGCAAACTTCATGGATTAACTGATATTCATTTCTCTCACAATCAATATATACTGATATTTTAAAAGTTATACGGCAATAAAATGTCCACTTTTAAGGCAGAACTACTGTGTTTCATGCTTTTCTATGTTTTATTTATTTTGTAGCACAGAGCAAATCTCTAGGTCACTTTTGATCATCGATGCACCTCAATTTTGGTCTACTTTTAATGTCTTCTTCCTCTGCCTTCACCACATTTTTCTTTTTCTCGATTCATGTCTCAGCCATTAAATTATCCTGCTATTTATTACAGCAGTCACATTTGATTCAATAAAATGCGTTGTAACCTCTCCACAAAATAAAATAATATGAATAATATTCTCATTTAGTGTAATCTCAAAACACAAAAATTCCTAAACCTCTCAACAGTAAAAAAATATGATTATGTCGTTCACATTCAGTATAACCTACCAACAGGAAAACTGCGTAACGTATCAATAATAAAATGTGACTAATCTCTCAATAAAAAAAATGTGGGTCACTTATAACCTTTCAATAATTGGCAGTCAATTTAACCTGGTAAATTTTGGACGTCAGCAATGCTGCGTCATGGCCCTGATACATCATTCTGAATACACTGAAAAATCTTACCTTAATTAGATCGCCGGATAACGCGTATATATCTGCTCCTATAAGAAATTTTCCTGGTGCTGCTAAGTGCAATACTGGCCGATAGATTTGTTTTACATAAAAGGAAAGAACTGATTTTTCTTTTCAGTAAACGGGATGGCCAAGGATGGAGAAATTAGTGAATTCTTTAAATTGAGATGAATGTCAAAAGTTACTTTTTATGAGAAAGATTATTATTAACAGATTTTTTAAAAACATTTACATGGGTCTTTAAATTGAGATCAATGTCAAAAGTTACTTTTTATGAGAAAGATTATTATTAACAGATTTTTTTAAAACATTTACATGGGACTTGATGTAACAATACCACATATGCGCGAGGCTGCTTTTACCTTATCCTACAACGCTCAGGCTCCGCCATCGCTGCACACGACCGGCCCAGCCAACACGATACACCAGACATGACTGCTCGCTAGCAACAACTTACTCCTACTAACACACAGTTCTTAATGCAGTCAATACTGCTCTTTGGTCTCAGATTCTCTTCTAGCTTACATATCGCAGGCAGCGCGTGAGCAATACATCGAAACTACATCAGCTCGAGTGCGCTAGCAACAAATTCTTTAATCATGGACCTCTTACATCGTGTTCATTTATGTTTTCCCTTCTTCTTCTCCTTCTTCTTCTTCTTCTTCTTCTTCTTCTTATTCCCCTTCGTCCTCCGCTACAACGACAGTATCATCCACCTACATTTACACCTCTAACAATCAATGACGCTCTTTTTAGGATTTTTTGAATATTAAATCAAATAGGCAGAAAACCCAAAGAGATTCTGGTCACACATAAAGCAAACCAGTGGCAAGATGCAATCAATACCTTCACTGCGCGATAACAACCTTGAAGTCACTGATGACAGAGCCACTAAAGCAGAGTTATTGAACATGGTTTCCGAAACTCCTTCACCAAAGAAGACGAAGTAAATATTCCTGAATTCCACACAAGAACAACTGCCAAGATGAGAAACATAGAAGTAGATATCCTCGGTGTAACGAAGCAGCTTAAATCACTTAATAAAGGCAAGGCCTCCGGTCCAGATTGTATACCAGTCAAGTTTCTCTCACAGTATGCTGATAAAATAGATCCATATTTACCAATTATATACAACCACTCGCTCACAGAAAGATCCGTATCTAAAGACTGGAAAACTGCTCAAGTCACATCAATATCCAAAAAGGGAAGTAGGAGTAATCCACTGAATTACAGGCCTATATCACTAACGTCGATTTACAGTAGGGTTTTGGAACATATACTGTATTCGAATTTTATGAAGTACCTCGAAGAAAACGATTTATTGTCGGCCTGAGTGGCCGAGCGGTTCTAGGCGCTACAGTCTGGAACCGCGCGACCGCTACGGTCGCAGGTTCGAATCCTGCCTCGGGCATGGATGTGTGTGATGTCCTTAGGTTAGTTAGGTTTAAGTAGTTCTAAGTTCTAGGGGACTGATGACCTAAGAAATTAAGTCCCATAGTGCTCAGAGCCATTTGCACCAATTTTGAAAACGATTTATTGACACATAGTCATCACGGTTTCAGAAAATATCGTTCTTGTGAAACACAACTAGCTCTTTATACTCGTGAAATAATAAGTGTTATCGACAGGGTATGTCGAATTGATTCCATATTTTTAGATTTCCAGAAGGCTTTCGACACCGTTCCTCATAAGCGTCTTCTAACCAAACTGCGTGCCTACGGTGTATCGCCTCAGTTGTGCGACTGGATTCTTGATTTCCTGTCAGAAAGGTCACAGTTTGTAGTAACAGACGGAAAGCCATCGAGTAAAAAGAAGTAATATCCGGCGTTCCCCAAGGAAGTGTTATAGGCCATCTGTTGTTCCTGATCTATATTAACGACATAGGAGACAATCTGAGTAGCCTTCTTAGATTGTTCGCAGATGATGCTGTCATTTACCGTCTTGTAAAGTCATCAGTTGATCAAAACGACTAGCAAAATGATTTAGATAAGATATCTGTATGGTTCGAAAAGTGTAAATTAACCCTGAATAAAGAAAAGTGTGAAGTTATTCACATGAGTACTAAAAGAAGTCAGCTGAATTTCGATTAGGCGATAAGTCATACAAACCTGAGGGCTGTAAATTCAACTAAATACTTAGGGATTAAAATTACAAATAACCTAAATTGGAACGATGACATAGATAATATTGTGGGTAGAACAAACCAAAGAGTGCGATTCATTGGCAGAACACGTAGAAGGGGCAAAACTCTATCAAAGAGACTGCTTACACTACGCTTGTCCGCCCTATTCTGGAGTATTGCTATGCGGTGTGGGATCCCCATCAGGTGGGACTGACGGATGACATCGAAAAAGAACAAAGAAGGGCAGCTCGTTTTGTATTATCGTGAAATAGGGGAGTTAGTGTCACAGACATGATACGTGAATTGGAGTGGCAATCATTGAAAGAAAGGCGTTTTTCGTTGCGACGTGATCTTCTCATGAAATTTCAATCACCAGTTTTCTCCTCCGATTGCGAAAACATTCTGTTGGCACCCACCTACATAGGGAGAAATGATCATCACGATATAATAAGAGAAACCAGGGCTCGCACAGAAAAATTTGTGCTAGTTTTTCCCGCGTGCCGTTCGAGATTGAAACGGTAGAGAGACAGCATGAAGGTGGTTCATTGAACCCTCTGCCAGGAACTTTATTGTGAACAGAATAGTAATCACTTAGATGTAGATGTAGATGTAGATGTAGGCATTTAAGAAATCATTGAGTAAAGAGGATCGTACAAACATAATGTCGTTTGATCATGGCATTGACTTCCCTCTGGCATAGAAACAGGCATCCTTGGCTTACAGAACAAACTCAAAGAAAAAAAATAAGCTGGCCGTTCCAGACGGAAACACAATTTAATTTTACGGACAGTACTCTATGGCATTAGCTCGCTTTCATCGCAAATCTCTCGCCGAGTGCAGAGTCCCAAGCCACTACAAGAAAAGGAAAGTGACTCGTGTATATAAGAGGGGTAAAAGAACCGACCCACAAAATTAGACACTAACGTCCCTAACATCGGTTTTCTGCAGAGTACTTGAAATTTTTCTCAGTTCCAATGTAATAAATTTCCTTGAGACGGAAAAGTTTCTGTCCAAAAATCAGCACATTTCTAAAGCATCGCTTTTGCGAAACTTGCCGTTTTGTCCCATGAAATCCTACGTTCCATGGGTGAAGGGCAACATGCAGTTCCCATATTCAAAGTATTCCGGAATATGTTTGACACGGTGTCAACTGCAGACTGCTAATGAAGGTATGAGCATGAGGAATAGTGGCTCGAATACTTCTTAAGAACCCAGCACGTTCTCGACGACGACCAGTGTCCACCAGTGACAAGGATATCGTCACTACTGCTCCAGGCAAGTGTGATAGAAGCGCTCATATCCTCTATACATTTGCTTGTAAATTGTCTGGTGGACTGGGTGAGCAGCTGTGTATGGGTGTTTTCTGATGATGTCGTGGTGTACAGGAGGGTACCACGATTGAGTGACATTAGGAGGATGCAGGGTGACTTACGAAATATTTCTAATTGGTTTGATGAATAGCATCTTGCTGTAAATCTAGAATAATATAAGCTAAAACCGATGAGCAGGAAAAACAGTCCCGTAGCATCCGAGTACAGCAGTGGTAGAGTGGCGCTTGATAGTCACCTCAATTAAATACCTAGGTATTACACTGATGCAGTTTCCCTGTTTGACTCTAAGCTTCAGTCATCACTAACCATATTGGAGGTTTCATAAGTGGTATAATTTCAGAAATGATTGAAATCAATGAATCTGCCACTTCACAATTATTAGAAATAATGTACATGAATAAATACACGCTGCACACGCAGAGGCAAAATGTGACGCACCAGAGTTGACAGCCTGACCTGGCGAGTGACCACAGCAGTCTCCATCGTCGTCTCCAGCAGTAAACCTACTGACTCCTGGGCTGACATGGTAGTGCGCATATATAGGTAGGGCAGCTGTGTGTGAAATCATACTGAGAAAGGGGTAACCAAGTCGGGAAGCTTCTGGCAGCTCTGGCATATACAAGACTTATGTTTGGCACTTCTTTATTTGCACACCTAAACTATCTTTGGTCTTAGTCTGTCTCAACTCAGTATGAAAGTCATCCAAAAAAATATTTGTGCGCCCAGGTTCGTCGTTGAGTACACCATCGCAGGCGCTCCTGTCTGTGATGCAGCCATGGTCTCCGAGCTGATAGTCCATGCTGCTACAAACGTCGTCGAACTGTTCGTGCAGATGGTTATTGTCTTGCAAACATCCCCATCTCTTGACTCGGGGATCGAGACGTGGCTGCACGATCCGTTACAGCCATGCGGATAAAATGCCTGTCATCTCGACTGCTAGTGATACGAGGCCGTTGGGATCCAGCACGGCGTTCCGTATTACAATCCTGAACCCATCGATTCTATATTCTGCTAACAGTCATTGGATCTCGACCAACGCGAGCAACAATGTCGCGATACGATAAACCGCAATCGCGACTACAATCCGACCTTTCTCAAAGTCGGAAACGTGATGGTACGCATTTCTCCTCCTTACATGAGGCATCACAACAACGTTTCACCAGGCAACGCCGGTCAACTGCGGTTTGTGTATGAGAAGTCTTTTACTATAATTTTTCAATAGTACTTCGAAGTATGCTACAATTTTGCTGTAACTTGGCGATATATTTGGGTTAATGTGTTCCGATTTGTTATAACATGATGAAGTATAAGGTATTTTTTATGTATTGGGCAACTTGTTACAACTTTATTGTAATATAGCGTAATTTTGTTACAATTTTGCTGTGGCAGAGCGATGTTTGGGGTAATATGTTACAATTTTGCTGTAGTGAAATGATTTTTCGAGCTCTTTGTAACAATTTTGCTGTAAATAAGGCGATGTAAGGGGCAGTTTGTTAAAATTTTGCTGTACATGGCATAGTCTATTACAATTTTGCTGGAACATAATATTTAGGTGAGGCCGTTTCTTATAATTTTGCTGCAAAGTGGCGATGTATTGGGACAAAGTGTCATTCAGTTAACCCTGTGCAATAGCTTTCGTTAGCAACATCAGCAGAGGAAGATAAACGTTTTGTACTGCAGGAAAAAGTTAATACCCTAGCATGGATTCACTATAATGTTCGACTGACTTTGAAAGGTTGCTAAAAGCACAGTAACCCATGTTTCTCACATAGAGTAATGTGTACAGGCCACAGAAGTTCACTTTACCCCGCCGCTGCCCCACACCAAACCCAGAGTTATTGTGCGATTCTGCCCCCAGTGGACCCCCCCCACCCCCCCCCCCCCCCCCCTACCCCACACCCCCGCGGGAACGTCTCGTACCAAACTAGTGTAACCACAATTGTTTGCGTGGTAGAGTAATTATGGTGTATGCGTATGTGGAGACACAGTGTTTGCTCAACAATCGCCGACATAGTGTAACTGAGGCGGAATAAGGGGAACGAGCCCGCATTCGCCGAGGCAGATGGAAAATCGCCTTAAAAACCATCCACAGAGTGGCCAGCACAACGGACCTCAACACTAACCCACCGGGCTGATTCGTGCCGGGGACTAGGCCCTTCTTCCCGCTCGGGAAGCAGCGCGTTAGACCGCACGTCTAGCCAGCCTGGCTGAAATACACTCCTGGAAATTGAAATAAGAACACCGTGAATTCATTGTCCCAGGAAGGGGAAACTTTATTGACACATTCCTGGGGTCAGATACATCACATGATCACACTGACAGAACCACAGGCACATAGACACAGGCAACAGAGCATGCACAATGTCGGCACTAGTACCGTGTATATCCACCTTTCGCAGCAATGCAGGCTGCTATTCTCCCATGGAGACGATCGTAGAGATGCTGGATGTAGTCCTGTGGAACGGCTTGCCATGCCAATTCCACCTGGCGCCTCAGTTGGACCAGCGTTCGTGCTGGACGTGCAGACCGCGTGAGACGACTCTTCATCCAGTCCCAAACATGCTCAATGGGGGACAGATCCGGAGATCTTGCTGGCCAGGGTAGTTGACTTACACCTTCTAGAGCACGTTGGGTGGCACGGGATACATGCGGACGTGCATTGTCCTGTTCGAACAGCAAGTTCCCTTGCCGGTCTAGGAATGGTAAAACGATGGGTTCGATGACGGTTTGGATGTGCCGTGCACTATTCAGTGTCCCCTCAACGATCACCAGAGGTGTACGGCCAGTGTAGGAGATCGCTCCCCACACCATGATGCCGGGTGTTGGCCCTGTGTGCCTCAGTCGTATGCAGTCCTGATTGTGGCGCTCACCTGCACGGCGCCAAACACGCATACGACCATCATTGGCACCAAGGCAGAAGCGACTCTCATCGCTGAAGACGACACGTCTCCATTCGTCCCTCCATTCACGCCTGTCGCGACACCACTGGAGGCGGGCTGCACGATGTTGGGGCGTGAGCGGAAGACGGCCTAACGGTGTGAGGGACCGTAGCCCAGCTTCTTGGAGACGGTTGCGAATGGTCCTCGCTGATACCCCAGGAGCAACAGTGTCCCTAATTTGCTGGGAAGTGGCGGTGCGGTCCCCTACGGCACTGCGTAGGATCCTACGGTCTTGGCGTGCATCCGTGCGTCGCTGCGGTCCGGTCCCAGGTCGACGGGCACGTGCACCTTCCGCCGACCACTGGCGACAACATCGATGTACTGTGGAGACCTCACGCCCCACGTGTTGAGCAATTCGGCGGTACGTCCACCCGGCCTCCCGCATGCCCACTATACGCCCTCGCTCAAAGTCCGTCAACTGCACATACGGTTCACGTCCACGCTGTCGCGGCATGTTACCAGTGTTAAAGATTGCGATGGAGTTCCGTATGCCACGGCAAACTGGCTGACACTGACGGCGGCGGTGTACAAATGCTGCGCAGCTAGCGCCATTCGACGGGCAACACCGCGGTTCCTGGTGTGTCCGCTGTGCCGTGCGTGTGATCATTGCTTGTACAGCCCTCTCGCAGTGTCCGGAGCAAGTATGGCGGGTCTGACACACCGGTGTCAATGTGTTTTTTTTCCATTTCCAGGAGTGTATTATGTAGTCTCCAATGTATGACAGTATAAGTCAGCATTATGAACAAAAGTACACATACGTTATTCACTGGAAGATATATTCGATTCCTTTGTTTGGTGGTCGCTATGATGTTTGGTTGTCTTTGATATTGGTTTTAGTTGAGCTAAGATTAGTTTTGGCAAGTAATGCAGACATGTTATTTGTTGTAATAACACTTTATACTTTCGTATAAATACCGATATATTTTCACTGACAATTTAACTTCAATCACGAAGTCAGATCATGTGCCATGTGTGTTTTGTATTCTTCTAGGAAACAGTTCTACGTATTTTGATAAATAAAACATATAACTCCCTGTTTTCTGTAATCTGTGGTACAAAACTCGACATGGAATCGTTGATAATCATGTAAGTTAAATTAGTGTTGCCAACATATGCGCCAAATGTTTTTGCAGACTAACAGACAATTTCTCTTAGAAAAGAGTTCTATGTACTTTGATAAATAATGCAGAAAACTGAACGTTTCTTTAATGTGTGGTGCAAAACTTGACCGACAAAAATCGTCGTTTAAAATTTGATTTATATCAGTGTTGCCAGCATATGACCCAAATGTCTTGTGAAGACTAATACAGACTATATACACGTGGAAATATCGAATTTAAGGATCCATTGTGCCTTGCAAAAGTGGTTCAGCGATAAAAATGCTCACGTTAAAAATTGTATTTATCCGTAACATATATCATCTTTTTCTTCGTCCATTTTATTTCTTTACATGTCATAATGGAGCACTGCAAAGTTACCCTTTTCCATTACGCAAATACGTAGTTTAAGCGATAAAGTCCATTAAAGGTCTTGTCAAGAGACGGTAATCATCTCCCATAAAATGATGCTTGATCATCTTGATTTTTGTGCACAGCCTTTTGTACGGCTAACAAGAAATATCAGCTCCGTGCTTAGCAACTTATTTAGTACAATTTTGGAGATTTGTGGGAAGTTCCTATGGAACTGCTGATGTCATCGATCCCTAGGCTTACACACTACTTAATCTAACTTAAATTAACTTACACTAAGGAAAACACACACACACACACACACACACACACACACACACACACAGACACCCATGCCCGAGGAGGACTCAAACCTCCGACGGAGGGAGCCGCGCAAACAGTGGCAAGATGCCTTAAACTGTGCGGTTGCCTAGCACGGTTTGTATTAGTACAGCACATGTGTTTTGTACAATTATATCACAGTTTCAATATAGATATATTATTGTTGTTTCGATTAATTTGGGAATCCGCATTCAGGGCTTTAGGCACCATGTGGAAGTTGCACTATCTTTTCTTCGGACATATTATGTGTTTGCATCTTGTATTGGGAACATGTTGAAGCTTTCCTTGTGTATTACGATAATATGCAGTGCAAGGGATACAACGCATTAGATATCTCGTCATAAAGTGTCATTTTTAATATAACGTGTGTGATTAAGTTCCATAAAAATATAGCGGTTAAACACGGCACCACATGACTGTTGACATATATAGTAAATAGTATTAGCGTTCAATAACATCGAATATATTTTTAGTGAATAACAAGAAGCGTAATCTTCTCTCCCCTACTTCCTATAAAAGTGCACAGTGAGATGAAGCATTACTGAAAAACTTAACATTTCAGGTGATAAGCATTCGATGTTTGTACAGAGAGTTCATTGCCTCAAGTAGGTCTAAAATAGGGATGCCAATATCCTTTCCTATTTTGTTAATTACTACAGACAGTTACGAGATGTGTATAATAATCAAATTTTGCCTTTTGATCAGCTGTAGTGTCATGTGCGTTTCGATAGATAATAGATATATTTTAGACGCTGAAATACTGTAAGATACAGCAATATTGTCGATGTTTTCACATAGTGTATTAAGAAATTCAGTCAGTTTAGATAAGGCACTACTTAATTTGGAACGCTATTAGAAAGTGGAAGGTACTGAGATTAAGGATAGCGATAGGCTGTTTCGTTTTAATGGCCAATTTATTATTGTACTCTGACATGCTGTTTCAATTTTCATGGAGGGTAAATTACTGTCGTTAACGGGAGGAGAGGGACATTACGAAACGAGATAAATAGGCATGGCGATGACGAGTGCAGATTAGACGTGCGCAGGCAAACTCACTCTTAATTTGAAACGACTGGCAAGATAGAATCAGCACAGTGCATACCCAACGAATAAGTAACATCTAGCAGAGTCAGAATGTCTCGATACATCAGTCTGTATCTATCCCCGACTCGAGTTCTGTATCTCGGTAGCATGAGTTTGTACACATCGGATAAAAATGACAATTCGGTCATGATCACGGAAGGAGGAGGTTCATTTAATCAAAATATTAATTAACTTATACATTTGAGGTCTGTATAAGATAATGGTTGCAAGATTGCGTTAATTCTGACTGGCTACCAAAGGTACCGTTAAATTACTACGGCTTTTGGTTTAACTTGCGTTATAGAAATAGTACTTTATTTTTAATTGTATCAATACTATTACATTTTTCATACGTTTACCTATCCAATGTACCAGTATACTCTTGATGAAGATTGAGGATAACCGGTTCAGTTATTAATTAGTGCACATACCTCCCTTTTACCATTATGTGTCCTTATTTTGTTAACAAGTAGATGGCATGGAGTGAGTCAGGAGTTTGAATGTTTACATGAGACATCCATAAATGCATGTCTAGTGTCAAGTTGTCACTAACTTAAGTTTCTGGGAAAGATTGCAAACAAAAAAGGAATGACGGAAATGTACAATAGTCTGAAATGTATTGTACCATTGTTGGTCACGGAAGTGACTCAGCTTGCCTCACCATGGAACACAAGGTGGATGCTGCCTCATGTATTCCCCACGATGGGCATTGTGTCTTCATTTTTTAAGGGAACATTCGCTCCTTCAGAGCGTCTCGTTAGGGTTGCTGTCTACTGTACAAGACTGAGTTATTTAGTCAAGTAACTGATTAATCCCATTTCTTGCAGGTCTGTTAAAAGCAGGGAAGTGTTGCAACGGCCATTAATTTTTATATTTATGGTAAATTCCAGGGAGATCATAGGCTGATGGAAACTCCATTGCGCAGGCGCTAACTCATCACTATGCATGAATATTCATCCAGGCCTTTAGCTTTAGGACTGCTGATGTTATCGTTATTTAATTACAGGTAACCCGTTCTTATTTTTCCATAAATCTTTAGAGGGTCAACTGATGACTCCTTTGTGAGTAATGTACCAGCCATTGCCTTCCCTAGGCCATCGTTCATGGCCGCACAGACAATTAACTTTCACTTTACCTCGGCCGTCTCATAGCGAATAAGTTGTATGTTTTCGTGCGTATTATATAAAAGTATTGTCGTGTGAACTTTCTTACAATGAATAATCATCTCACGGTCAGTAAATTATATGCCGCGGTTCTCAATGTCCCACGTGGCCATGGTTGTACAGACAATGAGCTCTGATCGTTCATGAAAGGCTTTCATATAAGGCAGAATGTGTGTGTAAACATAAATCGAAAAAGAATATTAATGCGTGAATTTTATATTAGTGTCTGAATTTTATCGGAATCAAGAACTATTAAATAGTGAGTAATGTGTATACCATCGTCTTAATAAAACCATATGGGCATGACTGTGCAAACAGTGGGCATCGACTCTTCTAGCA
The DNA here is from genome assembly GCF_023897955.1 of Schistocerca gregaria. NCBI lineage: Eukaryota > Metazoa > Arthropoda > Insecta > Orthoptera > Acrididae > Schistocerca > Schistocerca gregaria. The sequence goes on along the minus strand of NC_064925.1, from coordinate 220,904,195 downwards.
TAGGTTTCAGATCAGGCAGTGTGCGTGTGTGAATGTGAATTTGATATAAATTATTTTTGTCGGTTGTAATCGACACATGGAACATGTCGCTGTGAGTAAGGTATGTGACATTTCTGTACTATGCTCGCACTGGTCATAACTACATAGACGATAAGGTTCCTCCGCTTTTTTTTTTTTTTTTTTTTTCGTGTGCATTGTCGTGAGCTCTGTTAGGCTGAAATACCGATGGGCTCACCTTCCTTTTGTTCTTACGGCTATTTGCTTAACTTTTACAATCAACACGCAGGTGTGCTCTCTGTATGTATTGTTTGTAAATACTCAGTCCTCCTGCTGCTTGCCCACAATGACTGGTAGGCATATGGTGCACCAGCTGATTTCTATGAGTTTTAGAGTGTATTACGGCCCAGCTATAAACCCGGCCAGTTAGTTATTGAGGGCACTTTCCTCCCATGTCCAACGCACTAAGTCAAATAATAATGAGACCATTTAGCTTTTTGAGGTGGTACATCACACCATGCACCTACTGTACGTACTTACAAAGTCTCATGCTTTGCTTTCCCGCCAAACACTTGCTTTCAAATAATACACGTTGGTAAAGAACAAAGAAAAAATATGTTGATTGGTGACTCCATGGAGTGTCCTGTGCACCACGACCAGATAATGGATATACTTGGAAGGAGAGACAGTGTTGGTCCTATTTTGTTAGGGGTATTTTCACTCTGCCGCTATGTGGACGTGTTATATCTGTTTCAATAAGTGGAGTATATTTTCGTAACCCTTTAGGGTATTTCAAGCTACCTTCTCCACCCTCTTGTGGTTCTTATTATACGAACGTAAAGACCTACTAGAAATGTGGAAACAATGCCTTAAAAAGCCGTACGCAAGAAGTAGTGAAGATAAGGAACTGGAGAACTCAGATGAAAGTGATCCGGAAGAGGAGGGCGTCTGCTTCCCGCGTGATGAATTTGGCCTTATAGTCAAGCAGCTGAAAGATACGAAAGTCACTGGAGTTGGCGATAAACTAGCAGAACTCAAGGGTGCTAGACAACAGGTACATGAAGAACTGTTCCCTTTAATACAAATTACATACGAAGCCGGAGAACACCCAACAAACTTCGAAGAATGTGCTACAGCGCCAACACAAAAGAAAGAAGCTGCAAACGAATATGATAACGCACGCCACGCAGACCTTGACCTCTATCAATGTAATGTACACTGAAGAAAGGATAGGTGTGCAAGACAGGGAAGATCAGTTTGGCTTTAGAAGGGCTGTAGGCACACGAGAAGCAATACTCGGGTTACGGCTAATACGTGAGACAAGACGAAGGAAGAGCCAAGAATGCAACAGAGTGCCCTTGGACGGATGGTCAGTATTCAGGTGTATGGCAGGAACAATCATTCGTAGCTTAAAAGTCTACTACACATGGGCTCTAAAATGCATCTATGAGGGCTTTATCTTCGATACTGTAACAAAATCTCGTCTAGCCCTTCTGTATTCTGAGAGGGGTGTGTATGGCCCAAATTACGAAAAAAATTTCTTGTAAGCGTGGGCTGTAAAGTGCTCACCTTCTGACCTTTGGGGGCAGTTGTGCAACTTCACTGTTGTGAAGCATATCTCTTCCACAAAACAAGTGCTTGTAAATTAGCCTCTTTTGCTTCAAATGATCGTTCCTGTTGCACCTCCGAATACTGATCATTCCTCCCAGGACACTGTATATTGCCGACAACGACCAACAGAAGGTATTTGACGGGACAGACTGGCGACACATTTCTGAGATGCTGAGGGAGAGAATGGCATAATGTACCAGGACAGAAGAGCACTGCAGTAACTTTACAGAGAAACAGTGGCTGTGATAATATGCGGGTAACATCAAGAGGAAGCCACTCTTGAATAAGGTGTACGACAGGGCTGCTTGCAATCTGCTCTCTTCAGAAGCAATCAGAGGGCAATAGATGAAGTTAGGGGCAAACTAGGAGTTGTAGTAGGAATTAAATTTGGAGGTAAGACAATAGACATGTTGAGATTCGCTGATGATATTAGAGTGTTAAGTGAAGGTGCGGAACTACTACACTCCTGGAAATTGAAATAAGAACACCGTGAATTCATTGACCCAGGAAGGGGAAACTTTATTGACACATTCCTGGGGTCAGATACATCACATGATCACACTGACAGAACCACAGGCACATAGACACAGGCAACAGAGCATGCACAATGTCGGCACTAGTACCGTGTATATCCACCTTTCGCAGCAATGCAGGCTGCTATTCTCCCATGGAGACGATCGTAGAGATGCTGGATGTAGTCCTGTGGAACGGCTTGCCATGCCATTTCCACCTGGCGCCTCAGTTGGACCAGCGTTCGTGCTGGACGTGCAGACCGCGTGAGACGACGCTTCATCCAGTCCCAAACATGCTCAATGGGGGACAGATCCGGAGATCTTGCTGGCCAGGGTAGTTGACTTACACCTTCTAGAGCACGTTGGGTGGCACGGGATACATGCGGACGTGCATTGTCCTGTTGGAACAACAAGTTCCCTTGCCGGTCTAGGAATGGTAGAACGATGGGTTCGATGACGGTCTGGATGTACCGTGCACTATTCAGTGTCCCCTCGACGATCACCAGAGGTGTACGGCCAGTGTAGGAAATCGCTCCCCACACCATGATGCCGGGTGTTGGCCCTGTGTGCCTCAGTCGTATGCAGTCCTGATTGTAGCGCTCACCTGCACGGCGCCAAACACGCATACGACCATCATTGGCACCAAGGCAGAAGCGACTCTCATCGCTGAAGACGACACGTCTCCATTCGTCCCTCCATTCACGCCCGTCGCGACACCACTGGAGGCGGGCTGCACGATGTTGGGGCGTGAGCGGAAGACAGCCTAACGGTGTGCGGGACCGTAGCCCAGCTTCATGGAGACGGTTGCGAATGGTCCTCGCCGATACCCCAGGAGCAACAGTGTCCCTAATTTGCTGGGAAGTGGCGGTGCGGTCCCCTACGGCACTGCGTAGGATCCTACGGTCTTGGCGTGCATCCGTGCGTCGCTGCGGTCCGGTCCCAGGTCGACGGGCACGTGCACCTTCCGCCGACCACTGGCGACAACATCGATGTACTGTGGAGACCTCACGCCCCACGTGTTGAGCAATTCGGCGGTACGTCCACCCGGCCTCCCGCATGCCCACTATACGCCCTCGCTCGAAGTCCGTCAACTGCACATACGGTTCACGTCCACGCTGTCGCGGCATGCTACCAGTGTTAAAGACTGCGATGGAGCTCCGTATGCCACGGCAAACTGGCTGACACTGACGGCGGCGGTGCACAAATGCTGCGCAGCTAGCGCCATTCGACGGCCAACACCGCGGTTCCTGGTGTGTGCGCTGTGCCGTGCGTGTGATCATTGCTTTTACAGCCCTCTCGCAGTGTCCGGAGCAAGTATGGTGGGTCTGACACACCGGTGTCAATGTGTTCTTTTTTCCATTTCCAGGAGTGTAGATGCGAGATGCAGATCAAAGCCGCGTCTGTTTCTTTCTAACATGTAAATTAATAAAGTTAAGACAAAAATCTTGATGAGTGGACGAAATACCGTTGCCCAGTGCTCACTTAACAATGAGACACTGGAGACCGTAGAATCGTTTGGCTTCCTACGGAGTTAAACCATCCTCAGACGGAAGATCAAGGAAGGATACTTCAGATCAAATTCACCAGGCAACTGTTGCTTTTAAAGAGAGCGGGAACCTTACACATCTTATTCCATAGAGAAAGATCTGAGGAAAGATCTCAAAGATTTTTGTGTGGAGTTTGCCGCTGTACAGAAGTGAAACACGGACACTCAGAGAAGCATAAAAAAACTAATAGCGTTCTAGATATTGTTCTACTGCAGAATGCTAAAGATTTTCTGTGAAAAAAAAGAAAAAAAAAAACAAACGAAATGGTGCTACGCAGGGTGGATAAAGAGAAGCCGTGTGTCTTAAAGATTATTCAACTCAGAAGGGCCACATATGTCAGCCATCTACTGAGACGTTATAGTGTCATTAATGGTGTAAATCAGGGGTCTCCAAACTTTTTAGTCCGGGGGCGACATTGACTCCTCCACGATGTCATAAGGGCCAAGATCTACCTAGTGGGATTAGATTGAAGCACCCTATCACTACATGACCACCGTAATGTAAGGCTAAAGGAAAGATGAAATCGCAAAAATCTAAGGTTGAGGGAGTAGTTAGCACTGAAACGAACTACGATTTTTATTTAATTACATAATTTTGATTGGTGGACGTACCTGGCCAAAATTCTGGCGAATTTCACCGACAAAAAAGTATGTCACTGCACATTCGTCACGAAAGCGTCCTGCAAAGTTAAGGAAATCTTAAAATCATTGTTAGCAACAGTATTACTGCAAGATGTAACAGAGTTAGAGTATGTCAAGGCAATGTTATTTCAAGCGACGCAACAATAAGTTTACTTATGTAGTCTTGTAGCGAGTAGCAGAACCAGAGCACGTATTCGATAGGTCTTGTTGCGTGATTGTGTCTATGTTGCGTGTGTCTCACGAGTTTTTTTAGTGTTTTATGCGCTGTACTAGTAGGTGAGACGACGAAGTGTGGGACACTTCGAAGTTTGAATTCGAAGAGATAAGGAAAATCTGAAAATGGAAATACGCAGTTTTTCACTAATAATCACTAAGATGTTATATTTTTTTACGTGAATACTCTAACACTGTGAGTTTTCAAGATATAAATTAATTACAGTTATTTTTATACATCAGTTACAACTAAAATATCCAAAATCATTATGTACACCAGGTATTGTATTTTATTTAAACTGCCTTTAAATAAAAATATTTTATACGATTTACTTGCTATGTGTAATTTACAACGTAATCAAAAGAAAGTGAAACCTCGCTTAAGAATCATCTTCCATAATGATTGATTACTAAGGCTAGTCGCCGAAGTGGCGTCCATTTGAAAGACTGGCACCAGACTCATGAGTAGAATAACATGCAAATAACTTTTTTTTACTTAAAATGTTTTCTCCAAACTAGTCTGTTATTCGTTCTTTTTTTTCATTATGGTCTGTCTTTTTATTGTGGATAGCCACAAGTTTAACCATGACCTTCCGCTTTGTAAAGATAGATCTCCGACAATGTCGCGGTGTATTGGTCGCGATAGGCGTCGATACTCAGTTGTTGGCAGTATAGGTACCACGTCAAATATTTGGCGGGCCGGATACCGGGGATGTTCGGCCAGCTAACGCGGGCCGGTTTGCCGGCCCTTGCGGCCCGATTTCGACCCGCGGGCCGTAGTTTGGAGACCCCTGGTGTAAATGAAGGAACAGCAGAAAGGAGGAATACAAAAGGCTAGTGTCCATCAACCACATCATGGACGACACCAATTGCACTCAACTACACCACTCTCAACAAGATGGCCGAAGACAGAAATTCGCAGCGAGCTGCTGATAGCCAGCCTGATAGTTGAAGATCTAAGAACAAGAAGGAGACCTTGATAAGTTTCAAAAGTTCCACAAATAATGGCAACATGTTTTAAATTTTCGGAGATGGGTACGACGGATGAGTGATTACGGTGCGCCTGTGCTACAAGTAAGGAAAGAAGTGAACCTGTCTCGCACACGCAGCTCTTTTGTTCTCCATCCATGAGTAAACTTTCTATCAATCCGCGGCAGCTGTGTCAAAGCAAATGTTTTTTAATTCATCGAGTCAAAATTTATAGGGTTTACCTGTAACCTGTTGCTCAGTCTGGAACAGAGTAATATCCTCACTACTGTTGTAGCCGTAACTTAATCAGCTTAATGCGAAAGCAGCCTATGTCTGTAGAAAATAAAGGAATTCCACTATAGTCTAACATCAATTAAGCATGTGGTAGTACTCTGTTAATTATCTTAAGGTTCCAAAACTTAATCATTATGGTGGTCGAGACTGATGTGTGCATACAGATGGGACGGCTTCCAGTTTGGTCCTTATAGTAGCTCTAGCAGAACATGCATGGAAACATCTGGGCAACCTGTGATTCGCCCCAGTGAGAGACAGTAACACTTTCTCATAACCTGTGCCACTGCACTTACTATCAAGTGAAATTTATAGTATGTATTGAGAATTCTTTTACAAGATCACGTTCGTTTCAACGTTCGAAGAAAGATCGTAACAGAGCAGAAGATACCCCACGAAATTGGATCAGTGGCTCTTATTGTGTGAGTAGTGTTGGAAGAGAGATTACAGTGTTCTTGTGGGACGTCTCTGTTTGGGTCAGACTATCTTTTATTAATAGTTATTCAAATACTAGAAGTTTTACGAGAATCATTACAATATAGGCGAAGGGGCAAGAGAATCTCCATTCTGTGGACCTCGGCTCATGTACGATTGTCTTACGAGACAAAGTCGAGCAGCTAACGAAGAATGCCAGTGGTTCTGGCTGAGCAATGAGCGTCAGTCTACCATCTCCCGATTTCAAGTTATGAGAGCGGAACTGACCGTAAGGCCAATGCGACACGATGATGCCGTTAGTTCCCCTTTCTTCGATAACTTCAGACGAGCAGGAAGCTGATAACAACCTTGGTACTAATTCGTATCAACCATGGTTCATCCTACCCACTTACATGGCGTGGGTATCAAGGATAACCATTTCTACAACTACCAGGAAATAGAAGAAGAAGAAATAAGCAACTTTCTGTTTGCGAACTACTGCTTCCAAACACAGAAAAACTCTTTACTGCAAAACCTTGTGAATATGAATGATACCATTTCAAGTGATCCTGCTTTGCCATTCATAGGGGTCCGCAAATATCTTCCTCAGCCCTCGTGAAGCATGTATAGTACATCACATTTTTTTTATTTTCTCTACGTAGGAAATTAACTAAACTTGCTATCATCGATTGTCGCTTGTACTTTACCCCATGTGCTGCCTGGTCATCACTTGCTTTCGTTTATGCAAGCTACTGCTACATCTTAACAACTGATTAAAAAACCGTGTTACCCTGGTTTTGAGAAATTGAGTTACTCTATAATTTTTTTTATTCATTCTAACTGGAGTGTTTTTAGAATAAGGATTTAAATGCTAATGTACCATACACTGTTTAGTGAGAAAGATTATTTGTTTCCCTATAATATTAGAGTGATACCTTTCATCGACGTAACACTAAGCCTACGACCTACATATTCACCGTCCCAAAGGAGGCCACAAGACGTAGAAGATACCGAAGAAGAAGATGGGGAAAATTATGGCAAAGATGCATTTCCAATGAGGAAACGCTCCAGAACACTAAAGTTTGTGTCTCGATACCAACAGGAAGGATGTCCCATACAATGAATCTACCTGAAATGTTGAGTAAGACCCATAAAAGTCGATTCTGATGTGCGTTGCCTACTTGTAAGGGTCTCACATTTGTGCAGTGCACTAAGTGAAAAACATGTTTTAGTTACAGAGAAAAAATGAACTGTTTTTGCAATTTCTTAAGTAACAGCAGACAGGCTCATACACGTAGTGACTTTAAAGAGTAGGTGACACATATCGTCCAACGCTAAGACCATTGCACAACAAGAGTTACGCATTGTCAGAGACAGTATGTACTCTGGGTGTCGTGCAGACACAGTTCAGCTGTTTTACGTATAACAGGTGCCTCACAGTACGAGAATGAAATGGCACGGTAACTGGAAAAGAACTCCAAAGCTGAATTACGCGGCATAATACGAGTCAAGTGGACAAAACGTCTAAACTGCACACAGATTAACCGTGAACTTTGGTGGTATGTGGGCCAAATGTAATGCCGCATCCAGGCACAGGTACGTGGAGCCAATTTGACCAAGGTAACACAGACATGGCTGACGCTGATCGGGAAGGAGGGCCATCGACCATAGTCGACAATGTGAATGTGCCGACGAACTGCTTCATAGCGATCACAGATTTTGCGACAGCCAAGAAATTTATACAGTGGTTCTGGAATGGCTCCGCGACTGAGGAGCTGATTTCTATAGTCGAGGGACTCAACGACTGGCAAAACCTTCCGAGAGTTGTTTACAGAATTGTGACCATTATATTGTAAAATAGTATCTCGTGTTTGTGTCAGTTCGAAGCGTAGTGCAGCATTTAATAAAAGTCACTTGGCCCGTTATAACAATGTGTAACTTACTTTTTGTAGGCCCTAGAATGAACAGTTTTCTGACAGTATTTTCAGATATAACAACAACCTAACATTTCATAACCCGCGAAAATATGTGATTACTAGGATGAGAAACGAGGTTGATTTATGGTGTAGACATGCCCCAATATACGGCACCAGTTGGCTCACAAGAATTTATTTTTAATTTTGTGTTTCGGTCTTGTTTAGTCCCAGAACAAATCATTGGCCACCATTATTTTTATTCACAAACTCTAAGCTCAGGACCGAGGAGGATTAACAGAGCTGTTTTATATTCTGTGTATAGTTGGCATGTGAAGATTCCAGATTCCAGTCATTGGAATCTTCGTGAAGTTGAGGAAACAACCAATTTTGCATCATGTTCAGGTATGACATTACTGTCACGGTTTCCTCCGCGTTAAGGAGAGGTCTATAAACACTCAGAACAGAAACGAATGAAAACATGTTCAGTTTCGGTGTTCGACGACGATGACGACTGTATTATGGCTGTTTACTTTACCAGGTAGATGAAACATCGATTCGTCTGAAAAGTTGAGTCGTTCAGGAAAAGTGTCCTCTGCCATATTCTGGAGAAATGGAAATTCGTACCTTCTGTTATGGTCGCCGGGACGCAAATGCTGCAGCAACTGCAACTTGTAAGGCTTCACATGCAGACGTCGTTCCAGAACACGCCACGCACTTCCGAGGGATTTGTGTGAACGCATCTCGGATACCTCGACCTTTTCATCACACGTGAGTAGCCGATTAGTGGTCTTCCCAGTGCGTATGCAACCAACTTCCAACGATTTTGTATACCAGTTACAAACCGGCACGTGGAGAGGTGGCTTCTTGTTGTATCGGCGTCGAAATTCACGTTCAAAATGAACACTGGACTGACTTCACGGAAATTCCAACACACAAAATGATTTCTCTTGTGTTGCAGTAGCCACGTTGCTCAAAACTTTGAAATTTCCTCTATCCAGTGACATACGCAATGTGTAATAAACAACTGAAATCTATTCTTTCTTTTTGAATCACCTGGCCTAAGAGCACAATCAGCAATTTCATCAGATTAACGATCTCAAAAGAGAAAGGGGGCAGGTGTGCAAATTTGTGTAATGCCCGGCAGTCCAGATCCGTTTCCTTAACGAGCAACGACGTATGATTGGTGCTATGCACGAAAAGGAACAGCAAGATGTGCTGGAGGAGTGGTTAACGCACAGGAGTTTTATACGTCTCAAGCTATTCACACCTTCATTCAAGTATTTCATTTGAAATTTAATTCATTTCTTCTAGCTACTTAAAAAAAAAGGAAATTTGTTCACCTGAAAATTTTATGATCCATTTAATAGTTCATCTTTGCCCAATCCGAAAGTCGACGAGACGTCAAAAGCAAGTTTCCTCGTCTGTTATCTGAAGGTTCACAGCATGGACTAAGCTCCAACATAGCTCTAGAAATCAGGTGGTAAATTTTTGGAGCCTTAATCGGTAATTTTCGTCCAAGTAATCAAGTTTACATCATCTAACTTGGAGCATACTAAAATCATCCATTTTTTGTTTCCAGATAAAGGGTAAACATTATTATCAATGCGTCATGGCGTAAACTGGCCACAGTTAGCACCAATACCCATCCGCCTTTTCTGGGTTTAGGCTGTCTCCATCAACTAATGAACGTTTCCCATGACCAACAAAGCTAAACAGTTTCCTTCACTGAATTATTCATAAATTTCAGTAAATAATCCAATTGTAAATATCGCATTATCAGACACTTGAGATTTGCAAAACAACTATTAGTTGCGTTTAACGTAAATACAACCGACATCAAAGTGCAGTTGCAGCAGCATCAGGAAATTCGGTAATCTTGCAACGTACATCTTGTAATGTATATGCACACCAGACTTAAGAACTTTTAATTAATTATATTAATGTTACTCCTTTCTTATGACTGATGTATCGTTGTGTCCGAATGGGAACGGCCGGCCGGAGTGGCCGAGCGGTTCTAGGCGCTACAGTCTGGAACCTAGCGACCGCTACGGTCACAGGTTCGAATCCTGCCTCGGGCGTGGATGTGTGTGATGTCCTTAGGTTAGTTAGGTTTAATTAGTTCTAAGTTCTAGTCGACTGATGACATCAGAAGTTAAGTCGCATAGTGCTCAGAACCATTTGAACTATTTTGAACCGAATGAGAACACTGAAGATCGTGGTTTCAGGAACATGCAAGTAAGTCTTTAATATTTAAATTCTCGTGTTATACCTCGTGCTTAGATACAAAATGCTGCGGAAAGGAGGAAGATTATTACGTACATCCGGTGGCGACATTGTTCGGACATGCTTGGTGCAGAGTCTCGACCTTCTAACGTCTAAAAAAACTTATATAACGTACTTTACTGAGCATGTAGACCTCCTTGAAAGTTTTCGAAAAACTTCAATAGTAATGTTAATGATAAGTTGATAATGTCATTCAGTATAAATGCTGTCAGTATGAAACGCTTCAAATATTCCCCCATAATGTATGCTTCTAAGCAGTGGAACAGCAAATTTTGATACTGTGAGGCAACAGAGAAAATGATTCAATATCTAATGTTATTTTGTAATTATTTATTCCTAGCATTCTTCTCAGATGCAGCTAACAACACAATTTAATTCAGTTCGATCTTCTTGTGTCCTGAATAAAAAGGACTTAACGGTAGTCAGACAAATAGGTTCGATCTGTCCTGAGTCTCAAAAAGAAATTAGTTTTGTTGTCAACGGATATAAGGCGATCTGTTGGTGTAGCATGTAAGACGAAGGATTTACCTACAATGGTTACAGATGAACCATTTAAAAGACCTGTTTCCTTCGGACTTATATTTACTGCCTGGAGGAACATGCACACACCTGAGATGGAGTTAAAATTTAGAAGCGCTTATTCTCGATTATTGCATCTGTGCTGTGGACTGACGAAACTAGTTTCACATAATTTCGCGAAGAAGTATCCGTTGCTCGTTTTGGTGAAACTCAACAGGCACATGCTAAGACCACAGTAACAGTCACTCCACTAAAGAAGTGTGATTTTATCGCAAGTTCCCCTAAATAATCGAAATCTTCTAATCAGTCGCTGCTTTAGCCATGCTGGCCCAGAAATAGAAGACAATAAAGAGAAGGTCGTATTGCTGTATTTGATCTTACAAAAAAGTTTCACAACGAAAGACCGTAAAATGCTTGCTCCTTTCAACCATCTCACTAATGCCGAAGATCTAGTTTTCAAATAAGTGGCCGCGAAATAGGAAATTAACTGAAGTCGCTCATCAGAGGAAACACATTAGGGCCGCATGAGATAGTGCGACGTTCTACACAGATTAGTCACACTTCTTCAAGTACCAGTTTATAATAGATCGCTGGAGCAACTGAGGTTACCGAGCGATTGGAAAAGAAGCGCAATACATTCCCGTATACAGGACGGGTCCTCAGGTTGTTGTTGTTGTCGTCTTCAGTCCTGAGACTGGTTTGATGCAGCTCTCCATGCTACTCTATCCTGTGCAAGCTGCTTCATCTCCCAGTACCTACTGCAACTTACATCATTCTGAATCTGCTTAGTGTACTCATCTCTCGGTCTCCCTCTACGATTTTTACCCTCCACGCTGCCCTCCAATGCTAAATTTGTGATCCCTTGATGCCTCAAAACATGTCCTACCAACCGATCCCTTTTTCTAGTCAAGTTCTGCCACAAACTTCTGCCGGCCGCGGTGGTCTCGTGGTTCTAGGCGCGCAGTCCGGAACCGTGCGACTGCTACGGTCGCAGGTTCGAATCCTGCCGCGGGCATGTATGTGTGTGATGTCCTTAGGTTAGTTAGGTTTAAGTAGTTCTAAGTTTTAGGGGACTGATGACCACAGCAGTTGAGTTCCATAGTGCTCAGAGCCATTTGAACCATTTGAACAAACTTCTCCCCAATCCTATTCAATACCTCCTCATTAGTTACGTGATCTATCCACCTTATCTTCAGTATTCTTCTGTAGCACCACATTTCGAAAGCTTCTATTCTCTTCTTGTCCAAACTAGTTATCGTCCATGTTTCACTTCCATACATGGCTACACTCCAAACAAATACTTTCAGAAACGACTTCCTGATACATAAATCTATATTCGATGTTAACGAATTTCTCTTCTTCAGAAACGCTTTCCTTGCCATCCTCAGGTACATCCACATAATTATAGGGTTATATTAATTATGTCAGCCTGTTGTACTACTGTCGAATACTTTTTATGCTCACGCATTACGACGTTTTTACAGGAAGAAAATTTGCAAAAGAGACTTCTGCAAACAGAGATTTTGAACGACTCAGTGGATAAGGTCAGAAGCTCACTGAGGCTACACGCAGACGAGTCTACTGGGTATAGGAAGGCAGTAACATCAGAAGACTGTGAGCGAAATGCGGGAATAAGTGGGGAGAGTCGATTAGGAGCATAGAGACTGACGGGACCCCAAAATCTATGTGAATTATCGCACAATGCGAACAAATAGGCCAAGAAATCCATTATTGGTCGATTGCGCTATTGGCGATAAATCCCTGGAAACAGTAACATCAATAAAATACCTAGGATTAACTGTCCGAAGCGATGGAAAGTGAAATACATAAAACCAGTTTTAGGAAAAGCAGATGCCAGGCTGGGGTTTACTGGAAGATACTTAGGAAATTGTAATTCATTCACGAAAGAAGTGGCTTACAAAAAGGTGTTCGATCGATTCTTAAGGATTTATGATCAGTCTGGGGCATCACCAACAGGTTACTGTAGCGTAAGTGCCGAAGAGAGTTGGGCAGCATACTACTTCCTCCCATACAGGTCTCGCGAAATAATAAATATTGGGAAATCAGAGCAATTAGAGTCGTTACGATGGTTTATTTACAGGAGACCTTGCCCCATACCATCTGCAAAATGCTGAAGCACTCACCGCCATACAGTGTAAAGTGGCTTGCGGTTCAGAGTTCTCGAAGCAGAGTGATGCACAGTTCACTCGAGCCTCCCACGCCAAAATATTCAGAAAATAGCCGTAAAATTACTCCGTAAAATTTTTGGTGTTGCTCAGATTCACGCTGTATCTTATTCTGTTTAGGACATTCAGTATTCAGCAGTAGAAGCTTTTGAAGTTTTTGCCTACAGCATAAAATTTCAGCGTAGACGTGTTATGATGGCTGGATATGGATTGGTCACTTACCTCCATTCTTATGCCTCGCAAGTCTGCTTTTCTTCAACAGTTAACCTTCTCCCAAAGTCCTATTTAACTTCTATTTGCGGAGGTCTGCAACAAACTTTTTAATGACTATATTCCTCTCAAACAACACCGACACACGTCTCGATAACTTCACCTCTCGAAGCAGACAATTGCCAAGCAACGGCACTTGTCACTTCGCGCGACATATATGCAGATGGTAGCCGAGCCTGAAGAACCACCAGCGCAATGCCCTCAATACGTTGAACAGGTCAGTAGTTGTCAGAACAATATTCTGTGTAGATGCGAGTGCATTATGTCGGGGCTAAGAGAATTAAAACGTGAGCAAATTGCTGGTGCTCTTATGTTGGCTGCTTCCGTAACCGAGGTAAACGAAGTGGTTTTTCACAATGCCTTTTTCAAGAGACATCCTATCGAAGATTTATACCGCATACCGGAAACGCAGAAGAACATCACGCGCTAAGTCACAATGCGGACGAGACGGTGTGTTGAGTGATAGTGATAGACGGTCATAGAAGAGGATTGCAACGAAAAAAAAAAACGCGTACGACAGCTAAAATGATCCCTGCAGAAGTGGCTGTCGCACTCCCTAACGGTATCCGCAATAAATCAAGTGAAGGGACCTACATAAGTAGGGAATTTCAGGTCGAGTTGTAATTTCGATACCACTCCTTCGTGATGCAAATGGTTCTAACAGGAAAACTTGCTGTCGAAGCCATACAAACTGGTCTATGGAGCAGTGATAGAAACTGATTTGGCCTGATACGTCTTGTTTCATATACACTATTCGCCAATAAAATTGCTACACCACGAAGATGACGTGCTATAGACGCGAAATTTAACCGACAGGAAGAAGATGCTGTGATATGCAAATGATTAGCTTTTGAGAGCACTCATATAAGGTTGGCGCCGGTGGCGACACCTACAATGTGCTGACATGAGGAAAGTTTCCAACCGATTTCTCATACGTAAACAGCAGTTGACCGGCGTTGCCTGGTGAAACGTTGTTGTGATGCCTCCTGTAAGAAGGAGAAATGCGTACCATCACGTTTCCGACTTTGATAAACGTCGGATTGTAGCCTATCGCGATTGCGGTTTATCGTATGGCGACATTGCTGCTCGCGTTGGTCGAGATCCGATGACTGTTATCAGAATATAGAATCGGTGGGTTCATGATTGTAATACGGGACGCCGTGCTGGATCCCAACGGCCTCTTATCACTAGCAGTCGAGATGACAGGCATCTTATCTGCATGGCTGTAACGGATCGTGCAGCCACGTCTCGATCCCTTAGTCAACAGATGGGGATGTTTGCAAGACAAGAACCATCTGCACGAACAGTTCGACGACGTTTGCAGGACCATGGAGTGCCGCATGGTTGTGGTTACCCCTGACGCTGCATCAAGGACAGGAGCGCCTGCGATGGTGTACTCAACGACGAACCTGGGTGCACGAATGGCAAAACGTCATTTTTTCGGATGAATCCAGGTTCTGTTTACAGCATAATGATGGTCGCATCCCTGTTTGGCGACATCGCGGTGAACACACATTGGAAGCATGTATTCGTCATCGCCATACTGGCGTATCACCTTGAGTGATGGTATGTGGTGCCATTGGTTACACGTCTCGGTCACATTTTGGTCACATTGACGGCACTTTGGACAGTGGACGTTACATTACAGATGTGTTAAGACCCGTGGCTCTACCCTTCATTCGATACCTGCGAAACCCTACATTTCAGCAGGATAATGCACGACCGCATGTTCTAGGTCCTTTACGGGCCTTTCTGGATACAGAAAGTGTTCGGCTGCTGCCCTGGCCAGCACATTCTCCAGATCTCTCACCAATTAAAAACGTCTGGTCAATGGTGGCCAAGCAACTGGCTCTTTACAATACGCCAGTCACTACTCTTGGTGAACTGTGGTATCGTGTTGAAGCTGCATGGACAGCTGTACCTGTACACGCCATCCAATCTCTGTTTGCCTCAATGGCCAGGCGTATCAAGGCCGTTATTACGGCCAGAGGTGGTTGTTCTGGGTACCTATTTCTCAGGATCTATGAACCCAAATTGCGTAAAAATGTAATTAGATGTCAGTTTTAGTACAACATATTTGTCCAATGAATACCCGTTTATCATCTGCATTTCTTCTTGGTGTAGCAGTTTTAATGGCCTGTAATGTAGTTCCCAAATTCGGTCTGAACTTAATGTCTTGCGCAAGACGTCCAAAGCCTACGATACAGACTGCTTGCTGAGTAGAGTTAAACATTGCGGGGGTTCCGTGACGATTTGGACAGCCAGATCGTGGTGTGCTGTGGGGCACGTGGTTACTCTGCGAGTTCGCGTTACTGCCAAGGATTATTTTGGGTGATCAGATGTATCTCATGGTACAACGTTCGTTTCCCAGTGGTGGTGCTGTGTCCCAAGGCAGCAGGCTCCGGTTTTGTGAGCACGAAGATGAACTGTCGCACCTCCCCTGACAACCACAGTCACCTTTCTCAGTACTGTTGAGCCTTTACTTTGGAAAGAAGACTGCGTGATCGCTATCTACCTCCATGATTGTAACCTGGACTTGCCAGTATTTTGCAGGAAGAATGGTATAAAATTCCCTTGAAAACATACAAGACCTGTGTTTATCCATTCCAAGACGACTGGAAGATTTTTTGAATGTTAGTCGTTTTACTACAGCGTTATTTAATATGTTGCATTGACTTCTGTCAACCCCCTGCTGATAAATATTGTGTAAAGAAATTGTTGTGTACATACTGCCGCGTAGTCAGCGCGTTTACAACTTTCCCACTAGAGCGCGCTCCGCTAAGCATGACAGCGCAGGCGCAGTGCTCGTCCATCTCCGCATTACGAGATGGCGCTGCCTTAGAGACGGACCAAATTCTACTTCCGCCGATCCGCGTATTAATATGTAAAGCAGCCTATGAGACCGCTGCTAATGTAGAACTTTTTTCTCCTCGTGGATCACACTCGCCCAGTGATACATGAATGCACGAGGTATTATAACGAGTGTACAGACCTCCGATTAGTCAGTCTGCATTAGTCTGTACCAGTCTGCATTAGTTGTACCAGTCTATAGTCAAGTTTCAGTCTGCGCCTAATAAGGTTATCATATTCCTGTGCATAGCCATGAAGAGAAATGTATAGACACTTTCTCAGGTATCAGAGATATGTGAGAATAAGGTTAACGTACCAAGACCAAAGAACTTCAGATTGTCAATTGTCCAGAATCAAGTTACGTAATGTCTATGCTCTTTATTATTTTAATAAATGTGTGTGAAAATTAATCAAGTTCTGTTTAAAGTTGGTCACCTTCAGTCTGCTACTCTAAGCGTGCAAGTGGCATTTCTATCGTCTGACCTAACGGCAGAAGATAAACTCGCCACGATAAGACCACGACAAATATTGCTGACACTCGCCTATTTCGTTAGAGCGACAAATCAAATAATCTGATGGTGTGTGTACCGGAAGTCTTACAGTACACACACTGAAGAAATGATTCCATAACAAAATCATGAGGTACGATGGAAGTTATTTTATTTTCAGTTTTCTGTTCTTTACGAATGTCATACTGTGTTCTATTTGACAGCAGCTCTTCAGTTCACTCACAAACGTAGTCTGATATTCCTCACACTCGTAGTTTGTTTTGAAGCGTCCCCTTTGAACAATTAATGAATTATTGTGCTTAAACTGACACACAATATTTTTGGCGCAACGCAATCTGACTTTCAATAATCACTACAAAAGAATGGCCCTGACTAACATTAACCTATACCTTTCACAAATCACTTACCTCACCAAAAATCTTCTTTACTCGAACTACTGCAATACAGCGAGCGCCACTACTGCCAGCTTAATAGTCATTATATATATATATATATATATATATATATATATATATATATATATATATATATAATCAGTTCATGACATCAATTCTTACAAATTTCAAAACTCGGCCATCTCTCTCACCACGTCCACCACTGCTGGCGGCTCACCTCCAACTGCCCAACGCTACGCGCTGTTAGCATCCGGCTGCCGCTGCCCAACACTACAATGGCGAGTATTACAACAATGCCAACCAGCCACTGACTGCACACAGCACAGCCAGTGATTTTCATACGGAGCGCTACGTGGCGTTACCAATAATAAAATCTAAACAGCCTACTTACAGTTCATTAGGCGGCAGAAGGGAAGTGTATCGAAAGCCTTCTGGAAACTAAGGAACGTAGTATCAATTTGTATAATAGTATCTGTTGCTTTTTGCGTCTTGTCAGCAAAAATAACCAGCTAAGTTTGGCACGATAATTGTTTGTGGAACCCACGTTAATTTGTACCGATGAGGTATTTGGTCTCCAGAAATGTCATAACAGGCGAGCGTAAAACATGTTTCATAACTGTAATACGTAATGGTGGCAGCGACATAGGCTTATAGCTTTGTGCGTCTGTCTGGCAGTCCTTCTTGAAAAGAGAAATAACATGGGGCTTTTGCAGCCACTTAAAAAACATCCCTCGAGCAACTTATTTAATGTAACCTCATTGGACCTACTGCACTCGACCTTGATGCTCACTTGGAGTGTCGACGCCGTTCAGTTAAGAGTAATGAACAGAGGGCGTGACGTGCCTCGTGGATGGCAATAGTTTGAGACACGTGTCTGCGTTAACTGCAACGGCCTGTTACAAGACAGGTCTGTAAATTACATCCCGCGCTCTGGGATGTTTTCTTCAGAGTTGCAGCACTAAGCCACCCGACAGCATTCAGAGAACTAGGAAATGACTCTCGGGTTGTAATGCAACAGTTTTATTTAACATAACATACAATTTTTTGACAAAAACTTATGTAACGAAGTATCGACGTTGTCTAATTCATATGTTGTGAATAATTAGAACCCTGTAAGTGAAAGTATATTAACAAATATTATGAGTACTATGCTGTCGTGGCAGGGGCAGAGTTCATATTCCTACGTGGCACCTTCCAGGTGGCGGATGGGGGGTCTTAACCGGCTTACCGATGGACTTGAGTGGAAGAAAATAGCTCTCGACGACCAAACACCCTCTCCAGATAACAACCGTAGTTTTAAATCGGAGCTTGCTCCAGCTAAGCTTAATTACCTTTGAAAGTCAAATACGGAAAGCTCTTTTAGGATAACAATACTATCGTCATCGCCAAAAAGGCAGGTCAAGGCTACATCCGACTCGGTGGGTAGCCAACTAGAAGTCAACAATGTATCGGAGAATTTGCAGTCATCCAAATGCATACTGACACAAAAACGAGGATGCAACATATACCAACTCACAGCATAAACTGACTACTTAAGACCGAGTAACTCAATAATTTCACAGGTGAATCACATAAACAAAAAAATCTTAATAGGGGGGGGGGGGGCGCTCCAAGAAAACAGGAACACGATAGAAGACCTGTTGAAATCACAGGGATATATAATTTATAGTGGGAAACCAGAACAGAGGGTTATGAAGCAATGTCCCCAATTTGGAACAGGATTTAGAATGAACATAAAAAAATAATAGATTCAATAACTGCTTTTCAAGCAATATCACAAAGAATTGCAACTTTAAATTTTAAAACCGTGGACAAAACCTACACAATTATAAATGCTCATGGCCCTACAAATGAAAAAAATTAACAAAACCTACACAATTATAAGTGCTCATGGTCCTACAAATAAAAGAAATGAACAGAACGTACACAATTATAAATCCTCATGGCCCCTTACAAATGAGAAAAAATTCTAAACAAAGGAACAGGGAGGTAAATTTTGGGATCTTCTGGAGCAAACTGTGACTAAAAAGAACGTAATATTCTTATTGGAAGACTACAAAGTCCAGCTGGGAAAATAAAGGAAATATAGAGACATAATCAGAAAATGGAGACTACATAACCTTACCAACAAGAATGGTCAAAGACTTGTAGAACTCTGTAGAGAGCAGAATCTTATATCTAAATCAACATACTTCAAGAGGAAGCTAAATAAACTCAAAACATGGAAACACCCAGACTGGAGGAAGGGGGAGTTGCACCTAGACCATGTCTGTATAGACAACAATTTTCATAAGGAAATATACGATGTTAAAGTACTGAGATGAGTAACACAGGCTCAGACCACTACTTAGTTGAAAGTAAAATCAAATTCACGCCATTGAAGAAAATGAATGAAAAAAAACTAATAATTAAGAATAAAGTATGACTCACATCAGCTAATTAAAAATAACAAATGGCAACAAATAACACAAATCATTAAAGCAACAAATGATCTAGAAGATCTGGTACCAAGTCTCAGCAACAAGTCGCGAAAAGGTGCTTGGTGACTGCAGAATGTGACAAATTCCTTAAAAGAAAAAAAAAACCACCAAGCACGGTTTAAGTTAAAAAAAACAGAAGGAAATACTATCAACGTCAGAAATGAAAAAAAAATTCACGCAAAACATAATGAGAATTAAGTGAGGATTCCATAAAGACATAATAATCTCTGTAGAAGATAATTACCATAAAACCAATTCCAGGAACTACTACAAAATCTTTGGGAAACAGCTGCAACAGTATGAGCCCCCAACGCTAGTGCTGATAGATAAAGATGCAAAAGTGGCACAGAATGAGATTTTCACTCTTCAGCGGAGTGTGCGCTGATATGAAACTTCCTGGCAGATTAAAACTGTGTGCACGACCGAGACTCGAACTCGGGACCTTTGCCTTTCGCGGGCAAGTGCTCAACCAGCTGAGCTACCGAAGTACGACTCATGCCCGGTACTCACAGCTTTTCTTCTGCCAGTATCTCGTCTCCTACCTTCCAAACTTTACAGAAGCTCTCCTGCGAACCTAGACGTCTGATGAGAATACCAGGAAAGCTCCTGTAAAGTTTCGAAGGTAGGAGATGAGATACTGGCAGAAGTAAAGCTGTGAGTACCGGGCATGAGTCGTACTCTCCTGCGAACCTAGACGTCTGATGAGAATACCAGGAGAGCTCCTGTAAAGTTTCGAAGGTAGGAGATGAGATACTGGCAGAAGTAAAGCTGTGAGTACCGGGAGTGAGTCGTGCTACGGTAGCTCAGATGGTAGAGCACTTGCCCACGAAAGGCAAAGGTCCCGAGTTCGAGTCTCGGTCTGGCACACAGTTTTAATCTGCCAGGAAGTTTCAAGAGTGGCACAGATTAACATAGAAATTGCCGAAATCATGGCAAAAAAGGGTAATAAATTTTTGAATTCTTAAAATCAAAGAACTATTACAAATCGACTAATAACCAAACCTAACAAATTAGACCCTCTGCCCCTCCCCCCCCCCCCCCCCCCAACTTTCCAAGAAGTAGGAAGAGTCCTCAAAGCACAAAACAAATGTGAGGCTTATGGAGAAGATCCGGTTTTTGTTGAAAATATGGAAGTGTTCAAGTGTCACAGTTAAGATCACCTTACACAAGGCTGTATCAAACATTTGAGAGACAGAACAATTCCGTGACATCGGACCACGGCCATCATAGCCCCACTACTTAAGAAGGAGGGTACGAGCAACCCAGACAAATACAGAGGAAACTCTCTCCTACTCTGCACATACTAGATTTTATTCAAGATCCTTTATGGAAGTTTTCAGACCTTGCAGAAGCTGTGCAGAGCAGATCATTAGTTTAAAATTGATTATGACATACTACATGAAACGAAACAAACGTCTCGTAATAATATTTGTAGATATAACCTTCAATACTAAAAATTTTAAATAATCTGGAACTCCATCGAAAACTAAATTGATAGGAGTTTCTCTAACCAACAGCAAACCGACAGTTAAGTTTAGAGGAGAAATTTCTGAGCCGTTCCTTGTAAAACAAGCTTAGGACAAGATGACTGCCTATCACCATTACTGTTCAACCGTGCCGTGGAAATTTATAATGAGAGAATGATACAAGGATAACCCAAGGAACGTAAGAATTGGAAGTGCTAAAAACAATATAAGTTTTAACTGCTTGGGATTTATTGGTGATCTTCCTCTCCTAGCCAACAATGTTCAAGAAGTCAGTCGACAATCAAATCACTACAAGAAATAGCACAGAAAATTGGCCTCAAAATATGATTTGAAAAAAAAACAGAGATTATACTGATTGATCCACCACTTGGAAACAAAATTACAATAGGAGAAGAAGAAATCAAAAGTCCCTATAAATTTAAATATTTTGGTGAAACCGAGACCTACAATCTAAATGAGAAACCACCGTGGCAAAATAGAATAAAAAATCTGACCAAAGCGAATTACATTAGCAGAAACACATTTAACAAAAAAACCTATCCATAGATGCAAAATTAAAACATTATAAAACAGTTAACACAACCAGAAATAACTTAGGCAGCTTAAACCATCTTCAAAACAACTAATACAACAGAAATTGACAAAATACTAAAATAGAAAGAAGAATAATTAGGACATGCATAAAAAAACAAGTAATCGGCGAAGAGCTTCAAATCAAACAGTGCACAAGAAAACAGAACCAATAATGAGCACGATCAGGAAGAAGCGTATCTCATTCTGTCGACGTCTGATGAGAACAACAGAAAACAGAATAAGTAAGGGAATAATAGAGAAATTGAGGAATAGAAAGAGTAACATTAAATGGCTCACAGAAATTAAGGAAGATGTAAGAGAAATCTAAATTACAGTAGACGACTTAAAAAAAAAAAAAAACAGAGAAAATCATAATACTGCAAGACACACAAACTGGGCTGCAAACGAGGATCAATAAGGGCTACAGGAAGACTGATTTCAGACGAAGAAAGAAAGAAAGTAACTATCTGAAAGAATGAAGAAGTATTGAGTAGACAGAAGAGCAAAACATCTTTCATATAATAATAAATTATAATAATCCCTGTGTAATGACTGTACTATTGAATTGTCCTATTGAATTATAATTGAACTGTATTGTGTTATTGAATAACAAGAAGCTGTATAAACCTTTGTATAACTGACTAGAGTGGTCCGACGAAGGCCATAAAATAAAAAATAAATAAATAAAGTAAATAGCTTGCGCAACAGAATTAAAGAATGACGTTTTCGAAACCCAGTAATTGATTCCAGTGCGACGCATAAGTTTGAAATTTGGCTCAAAGGTGCCTATTCTCTTCCTCTCTAATGATGCGAGAGTATGGCGGCCTGCGATGTCATTCTCGACTCGATGACGCTTCAGACAGCAAGCTGTTGAGACAGATGGAAAGAAAAGGCCACAGCTCAGATGTTCATGTGACACGTGGGGTGGATTAACTATGTCAGTTTGGCACAATTTTATCCAGAGCAACCTAGAATGTGTCACACGTTGGGAAGTTCGTTACAGCCTCTCTTCTCCACATTCCTCTCCCACTCCCGCTCTTGACGCCCCTGCGTTTGTGGTTAGAGTTGAGACATCCGGCGTTGAAATCACGCAGTTTTCTTATGGGTGGCTGAGGAAAACATTTCAGACACATCGTCATTCAGAACCGACAAGAAAAGACCTTAGGGTCTCGGCATGAAGGGCGTCAACGAAACCACCCCTTTCCCTGATACGTTGATTCCCTCCATTTCGCAGTCGAAAAACACAGCTCGCAGTGCTATGAGTAACAGGAAGACGTTTCTGACAACCTTTGATACTGCTGCCGTTTCAAATCCTCTGTAAGGATATTCTACATCTACGTCTACATCTACATCCATACTCCGCAAGCCACCTGACGGTATGTGGCGGAGGATACTTTGAGTACCTCTATCGGTTCTCCCTTCTATTCCAGTCTCGTATTGTTCGTGGAAAGAAAGATTGTCGGTATGCCTTTGTGTGGGCTCTAATCTCTCTGATGTTATCCTCATGGTCTCTTCGCGAGATGTACGTAGGAGGGAGGAATGTAGTGCTTGACTCCTCGGTGAAGGTATGTTCTCGAAACTTTAACAAAAGCCCGTACCGAGCTACTGAGCGTCTCTCCTGCAAAGTCTTCCACTGGAGTTTATCTATCATCTCCGTAACGCTTTCGCGATTACTAAATTATCCTGTAACGAAGCGCGCTGCTCTCCGTTGGATCTTCTCTATCTCTTCTATCAACCCTATCTGGTACGGTTCCCACACTGGTGAGCAGTATTCAAGCAGTGGGCGAACAAGCGTACTGTAACCTACTTCCTTTGTTTTCGGATTGCATTTACTTAGGATTCTTCCAATGAACCTCAGTCTGGCATCTGCTTTACCGACGATCAACTTTATATGATCATTCCATTTTAAATCACTCCTAATGCGTACTCCCAGATAATTTATGGAATTAACTGCTTCCAGTTGCTGACCTGCTATTTTGTAGCTAAATGATAAGGGATCTATATTTCTATGTATTCGCAGTACATTACACTTGTCTACATTGAGATTCAATTGCCATTCTCTGCACCATGTGTCAATTCGCTGCAGATCCTCCTGCATTTCAGTACAATTTTCCATTGTTACAACCTCTCGATTACCACAGCATCATCCGCGAAAAGCCTCAGTGAACTTCCGATGCTATCCACAAGGTCATTTATGTATATTGTGAATAGCAACGGTCCTACTACACTCCCCTCCGGCACACCGAAATCACTCTTACTTCGTAAGACTTCTCTCCATTGAGAATGACGTGCTGCGTTCTGTTATCTAGGAATTCTTCAATCCAATCACACAATTTGTCTGATAGACCATATGTACTTACTTTGGTCATTAAACGACTGTGGGGAACTGTATCGAACGCCTTGCGGAAGTCAAGATACACGGCATCTACCTGGGAACCCGTGTCTATGGCCCTCTGAGTCTCGTGGACGAGTAGCGCGAGCTGGGTTTCACACGATCGTCTTTTTCGAAACCCATGCAGGTTGCATTGTGGGGTTGCATTCGGTTTAAACGCGATCTGATCCCTTTGGATGGCAGCGCGACCGCAATTTTTGCCCTCTGTGTAGTGTAGACAGCAGAGATATCCAACTATCGCTGGAAGCTTTCGTTCCATGTTTTGTATTGTCTTGTACATTCCTTATTAGATTTACAAATTAAGTTTTTAGGGCAATCACTATTCGCGCTAAGTTGGTTTTTATTGACCTGTTTCGCTCTAGTCTATAATATTACAAGAGCATCATGTGAATCTCTGGAATTTACACTGTGAAATGTACTATAGAATGTGAAATGTACTATAGAATCTTACGTTGACATTAATAAACGTACATCATTTGCAGTATTGTAACTTGGGTTTCCAATACAGTAATTAGATGATTACATTGCCAGCGCTAAAAATTAAGCTGTCTGTAAAAAAGTGTTTGCAACGTCCGTGGCTATGTACATGCAAAGATAATGTAGTGTTCTTATTGAGCAAGATGAAATTACACACATCAAAAAAGTTTTGCATCACCTCCGTTCCGAGAGTTCCGGAACCTGCACAGAAAATTGGAATAGAGGTCAATATCAACATCATTTTCGCCCTTTTTATTGCTCATCAAAACCACACATTGCATATTGTACCATCATACAGCGAGACCTTCAGAGGTGGTGGTCCAGATTTCTATACACACCGGTTCCTCTAATTCCCAGTAGTACATCCTCTTGCATTGATGCTTGCCTGTATTCGTCGTGGCATAATATCCACAAGTTCATCAAGGCACTGTTGGTCCAGATTGTTCCACTACTCAACGGCGATTCGTCGTAGATCCCTCAGAGTGGTTGGTGGGTCGCGACGTCCATAAGCGGCATGTTCTATAGGGCTCATGTCTGGGAGAACAAGCTGGCCACTCTAGTCGAGCGATGTCGTTATCCCCAAGGAAGTCATCCACAAGATGGTGCACGGTGGGGGCGCGAATTGTCGTCCACGAAGACGAATGCCTCGCCAGTAAGCTGCCGATATGGTTGTACTACCGATCGTAGGATGGCATCACGTATCGTACAGCCGTTACGGTTCCTTCCATGACCACCAGCGGCGTACGTGGGCACATAATGGCACGCCAAAACAGCAGGGAAACTTCACCTCGCTGCACTCGCTGTACAGTGTGTCTAAGGCGTTCAACCTGACCGGGTTGCCTCCAAACACGTCTCCGATGATTGTCTGCTTGAAGGCATATGCGACACTCATCGGTGAAGAGAACGCGATGTCAATCCTTAGCGGTCCGTTCGGCACATTGTTGGGCCCATCTGTACCGCTCTGCATGGTGTCGTGGCTGCAAAGATGGACCTCGCCATGGACGTCGGGAGTGAAGTTGCGCATCACGCTGCCTATTGCGCACAGTTTGAGTCGTAACGCAACGTCCTGTGGCAGCACGAAAAACATTATTGAACATGGTGGCGTTGCTGTCAGGGTTGCTCAGAGCTATAATCCGTAGGTAACGGGCATCCACTGTACTTGTAGCCCTTGGACGACCTGAGCGAGGCATGTCATGGACAGTTCGTGTCTCTCTGTATCTCCTATATTTCCGAACACCATCGCTTTGGTTCATTCCGAGACGCCCGGACACTTTCCTTGATGATAACCCTTCCTGACACAAAGTAACAATGCCGTCGCGATCGAACCGCGGTATTGCCGTCTAGGCATGGTTGAACGGCAGAAAAAGCGAGCCGTGTACCTCCTTCGTGGCGGAATGACTGGAACTGATCGGCTGTCGGACCCCTTCCGTCTAATAGGCGCTGCTCATGCATGGTTGTTTACATCTTTGTGCGGGTTTAGTAACATCTCTGAACAGTCAAAGAGACTGCGTCCGCGCCCTCTCAAATAAGTAAAAGAAAGCTGAATACCGCCCGAACAGACCTCGGAAGGCCCAACGGGACCCCCTGACCGCCGTGTCATCCTTAGATGATAGACGTAAACTGGATGCGGAAATAGAGTAGCAGTACACCACTCTGCGCCGCCGTTGTGTTCTCAAACAAGTAGCTCCTCAGTTGGCCTGACAAGGGCTGAGTACAGCCGTTCGCCAGCAGCGCTCGGCAGATCCAGACTGTCATCAATCCAAATTCTAGTCAAGACCGACAGCGCTTAGCTTCGATGATCTGACAGGAACTTGTTTGCCGCGCCTGATTAGCCGAGCGGTCGAATGCGCTGCAGTCATGGACTGTGCGGCTGGTCCCGGCGGAGGTTCGCGTCGTCCTTCGGGTATGGGTGTGTGTGTTTGCCCTTAGGATAATTTAGGTTAAGTAGTGTGTAGGCTTAGGTACTGATGACCTTAGCTGTTAAGTCCCATAAGATTTCACGCACATTTGAACAGGAATCTGTTTACCACTGCGGCCCTCCTACATCACCCTCCCCCTCCCGCCCTACTCACAAAAACCAACCCCCCTCCTCTGGTCATGTCCTGTTCCTTACACCGCCAGAACCACTCTACGACCTCTCCTCTCCCAAATTATCTCCAACCCACCCCTCCCCTCCCACCGTGCTGGTGCTTCCCTTTAAATGAGAGAGGTGCTTCATCTGTTTTTTTGTTTTGTTTTGTTAGTTTAAAATAGCATCAACGTGAAATCCTTTAGAAATTTTAAAACCCATGTAAATATTCTCTTTCTTCTAATATCTCAAATATATATTAATATGTGACTGACGAGCGAACAAGTTCTACCCTTGAATGGAAGAACAATAAAGAAGAAAGTTATTTACATGAACACCTGTCAATACGATAATCACCCGCCAGACACGTCTGGTTTCGTGAAGGACAGATATCAACAAGAGCAGAGGCGGACTTAATTTCTCCTAACCGTACAACTTATCTTTCAGTTTCCGCCGGTGCAGTTGTTTACAGGCACAAAACGTTTCGTCCATAGAAAGGTAGAGCAAAATGGTTACAAACAAACAGGTTTGCATAGTTCGGATATGGGAAGAATTTGCATCGTTCTGCACAGCTGATGCACAAGTGGAAAACTGTATTCAATGCAAGTTACGTTACATACGTGTCCTAATTTGTCTTATAAATAAAGGGCGATCAAAAAGTTTCCATTCGAAGGCCGCACAGTCCAGAATCTGTATGCCAAACAGGCAAAATTGCCGTGAGCACTAAGGCAATCATCCCACAGACGCACCAGGTAGAAGATATCCGTTTGGTAAAACACTGTGTCTTGCTGCGCAAAGAAGTCTGTAACTGTTTGCTGCACATCCTTGTCCGACAGGAATCGTCGACCCTTCAAGGCCTTTTTTAAGGGGCCGAACGTGTGACAATCGCACTGTGGGAGATCAGACTACAGGGCGGGTTCCCTAGTCTCCCTCTTGAATGGTTCAAGTGGTTCTGAGCACTATGGGAGTTAACATCTGAGGTCATCAGTCCCCTAGACTTAGAAATGCTTAAACCCAACTAACCTGAGGACATCACACACATCCATGCCCGAGGCAGGATTCGAACCTGCGACCGTAGCAGCAGCGCGGTTCCGGACTGAAGCGCCTAGATCCGCTCGACCTCAAAGGCCGCCATTCTCCCTCTTAAACTGGCGTTACTTCTCCGTTACGACATTTTCGAGGTGAGCTTCCTGTGTGGAATAGCGACCAGCACGGAAGTTGGTGCACAATTTCACAACGGTTGTATGCGACGGACGTGCTGCCTCATACACATTCTTCATTCTCCGATGGATGTCCACCGGTGTCGGTCCTTCGGCAGCCAAGGAAAGAACAACAGCAAGTTGGTCCTGTTTAGACAAATCTGGTAATAACGTGTCCATTGTTCATGTTTCCGCATTTACCGCATGCGTATGGGAAAGACAGCCGTGGCACACTAATCCCTTGCCCTTCACGGCGGTGCTTATGTATCCACAGACGTTGCATATATGCTGCAACAACGCCCTCAAACGGAAATTTTTGGTCACCACTTATACAAATCTCGTATCTGATAGAGGCAGCATAGTGGTCGGCCTGTCTCCTTCAAATGCTGCTTCTGGGTTCCGCGAGACCTATGTCGTCTTTCTTAAAAGGATTCCAATTAACGCTCATCGAGCATTTCTGTTACACTTCCGTAGAGTCTACACCGACCTTTTAAGGCTCCAGCAACGCGGCTATGAAATCGGTCGAGGTTTGTCGTAATAACCCATTTGATGTGGACTCCAAACTCCAAACAAAAGGATACTCTAGAACTGCTGGCAGCAGTGTCTTTACAGATGCTTTGCATTTTTCCAGAACCCTTCTAGTCGCCTTCCCTAACACTGATTTTACGTGATCACTTTATATCGCTTCTCAGTCCTTCTTCTTATTCGTTTCGTTAGTGTTTACCCCGTGTTAGTTACGAGCTTCGCTGGAATCAAGTTTTACCAAAATTATTTTTTTTAACTTCATAGCCGGATGCTCTTTCTGCCGCCGCAGTCGTCAGTAGAAGCGACAAAAAAATATTTTAACCGGAATGACATAACCACAGTTAGCAAAATAACCGGTTGCAGTAACAGGTAATTACTTCAGTAATACCGTATGCCATTTGTCTACCAACGTGCGTACGCCATGGTTCACTACTTTCGGTCTCGCTCTTCGTACCAGTAGACTAGTTTACCACAGGCAATGGACGGTGAAGCTCTGCCGATACCATTCTCTCTCTCTTGTGCTGGCTAAACGCAAGAAAAATCATCAAACAAGCGCCGGCCGAAGAAGCCTAGACAGAAGCTAATAGGCAGTTTGTCAACAAGCGGGCAACAAAAGCCTCAAGAATTTTGTAGGCAGGCTAGAGTTTAATGTCCCGTCGACATCACTGATGTTAGAGACATAGCATAAGGTCGGATTACGGATCGGGAAGGAAATCGTTCCTGTCCTTTTCAGAACATCGATCCCGGCCTTTGCCTGGATCGATTTAGCGAAACCATGTAAATTCTAATTCCCGATGGGCGAACCGGGATTTGAACCGTCGTCCTCCCGAATACAAATGCGGCCACATCACTCGCCCTCGTGTGGTGAACAGTTCATGCACGTATATCGATAACGATAAAAGTTCTATAACGTTTCCTTCGTTAGTAGTCAACGCTGTGGTCCAGTGTTGAATGGCGATCGGAAATACAGGAACGTGCACCTATCGTTTGGGAGATATGTATGAATAAAGCATGCTTGCGGTTCACACGTATGATTTTCAATGAATCCGTAGGGGTTGTTTGAGAGCAGAAAGAACTGAACATAGTGTACGGCAGCAGCTTTCAGTAAAAGTACATTTCCAATTCAATAAATATCTCCACAATATATCGATAGCAAATCAGTGCCGTGAAGTGATGTCATGAAGCGATGTAAAAACCGCTCTTTAGCTTGTGCATTGTATATAACCAGCGGGAAGATGCTCCTACATGAGGACAAGAAAGACGAAAATGCTCCTTTTTATTTACAAGACTCTGAATTAAAAGTTATACGCCAGCTGCCTAATTCTACCTTCTTAAGAACCTACGTATTCACGTTCTTTTTAACATGCAATTTACCTCTCACTATCTCAAGCACCCCTAACTGTAACTCGCTCACTCCCACTATACCAGAGGGCCGCTGTGGCCAAGCGGTTGTAGGCGCTTCAGTCCGGAACTGCGCCGCTGCTACGATCGCAGGTTCGAATCCTGCCTCGGGCATGGATGTATGTGATGTCCTTAAGTTCGTTAGGTTTAAGTAGTTCTAAGTCTAAGGGACTGATGACCTCAGATGTTAAGTCTCATAGTGTTTAGAGCCATTTGGAGCCACTAGTAAGTCGCTCACACCCATCCATTCTCACTTGCCCATTCTTACCGATTCTCTCAGCGTGACACATTGTCATTTCTCTCTCTTAATGTCTCCTGTCTCACAGCCACAGTCTCCTTCATTCTACCCTACTATTATCGTATCCTCTCACTGTCACTGTCTCTTACTTGCTCTTTCTTACTGTTACTACCTCACTTATTCCTTCGCAATGTTGCTGCCCTTCACTGTCATTATCTCTCTCCTCCACGTAGTCACTATCATAGCCGCGTGGGATTAGCCGAGCGGTCTCAGGCGCTGCAGTCATGGACTGTGCGACTGGTCCCAGCGGAGGTTCGAGTCGTCCCTTGGGCATAGTTGTGTGTGATTGTCCTTAGGATAAGTAGTGTGTAAGTTTATGGGCTGATGGCCTTAGCAGTTAAGTCCCATAACATTTCACACACATTTGTTTTCATTATCATAGAGTGTCTCATCAGTGGCTCCCACTCACTTCCGCTTCCTTCTTCTCTTTGTTCTTCCCCTACTGGCTCTGTGTCCTCCCCTCTTTTCCTGTCACTGACTATTATGTTCCACTGCCACTGTATCCCTCTTTTTTCTCGCACTCAGCCATTGTCTTCCTCTCTCTTTCTATACCACAACCAGAGTGCACTATCTTCCAATACTTATTACTTTTCCGTCTCTTTCCCACTGCCACAGTCTCCTTGCACCTCAGCATAAAAAGTACAAATACATTCACACGCCCCAATTAATGCAAAGTTTTTTTAAACTGCTGAGACAGATAGAATGAGGCAGCTGGTAACCCAATTTTCAGTCAGTCTTTCGAATAAACAGGAGCATATTCGCTGTGTTTCTACTCCGATAGGAGCATTTTTTCGCTCGTTCTGTTCTTGTCCCTGTTACAGTCTGGTACGTTGCTCATATGAAAAGAACTTTATGGGCCAATAAAACATCGATAGTTCGCTTGCGTGGAACTGAAATAGCGCAAAAATAATTTTACACCTCAGACTGTATTTTACGTGCACAAAAATTTTTTCATACGCTTCAGTGCTACAACACTGGGTTCCCAGAACCCTTCTGATGATAAAGGAGACATTTGACAGCATACTTCTTAGTCCTACGTCATTTACTAAAATGCGTTTTCGCCTCACACTGTATATTACGTGCTTCTTTTACGTGTGCACAATAGTGTAATTTTGAATCACTTTAGCTCGGAAACGGATAAAGATATTAATAAAATTTTCGACGTGTTCGAGGTAAGGATCTTAGGAAAATATCTTGGAATCCGCTGGTGCCGACCATTGTGACCGAGTGGTTCTAGGCGCTTCAGTCCGGACTCGCCCTGCTGCTGTAGTCCCAGGTTCGAATCCTGCCTCGGGTATGGTTGTGTGTGACGCCCTTAGGTTAGTTAGGTTTATGTAGTTCTATGTCTAGGGGACTGATGACCTCAGATGAAAGTCCCATAGTGCTTAGAGCCATTTGAACCATTTTTTGAACCCGCTGGTTGTTTTGGAACCGAAAAAACATATCTTTGGAGTGTTCATCGATAACGTATAAATGGTTTTAAAAATGGGAAGATTGATCTTCTAAATAATGCCTAGAGAAAATTCTGTTTAGATTTGACCAATGTGCTGCGTTTGGTTATTTAGATATCCGCTCCTGACGGAGAAAAAATAGTGAAAGCGCTTTTTTCGGATTTTCTCAGAAACCGCCCATGAAATAAATGGTCCCCTTAAAACGCATTGTAGATCACATCCAATGCAAAAAGAATCAGTCAATTTCGTCCATTTGCCTAGGCTGAAGGAAGTGTGTAATATTCATAATTTGACCCAGTACTGTAGGTTGGTTAACAATAACACGATCCTTCTGTTTTGTATGCAAATAGTCTCTACCAGCTGTACAAATGCTCCCTAACCAAAGGGATATCCAAAATACTTTGTCACAAACAGAACCTGAAGGATGAGTCCCGAAAGATCCCTTTTTTATGCTCGGCGTTATGAAGCATATTTGTAAAACATATTGTCGGATGCATACCTATTATCAACACAAATACATAAAACTTTGAACTACTGAAAGAAGTAAAAGCAACATCTCTTTATATTTTGTGATATGACAGTTAAAATTAGATCGCTTTGACCCGAAAGATGTTCCAAACTGTATCAACACTGAATGTATACACGTGCTTCTGGTGTTGAACATATTCCTGTGATCATTTATTTCTGTGTGAAACCAGTGTAATGCCATTTGTGGTACTTTAGAACGGTGACAAAGTGATGCTAGTAATGGTTAATTTCTCTAAAAAAATTTCACTATGTGTGATACGTATTTCATGTTACATAGGAGATAATTATAGCTTCTTCATCAAAGTGGCGAACAGCGTGTCGTCAATTACAAACAGAGCGAATCTCCTCAGCCATCTCTGCTAATTTGTTACTTTGTACCCCTTACAATCAGGCAGTATCTTGTACATTACAGTTCGTCTCTCATTGTTACCATAGTTCAAAGTTATAAATAAACGTCCTTTCTCAGAGCCTTAGATTTAGAAGGATATTCGGAAGTATAAAAGTCAAAAAATTGATGTATTCCTGACGTAATCGCAGATGCAAATGACTCTTGTAAAAGCCTAAGCTGATTGAAGCAAAAGTTATTTGTCAGTGAAAACGCGTTCTAGGAAGACTTAGACAGCTAGCACCTGAGAGCGTTTCTAGTGTCTAATGGTTTCCACCTGGAAGCCTTCCAGGCCATTAGTGTCGTATCAGCGATCTCGATGAAACTAGTTCCGCAGAATGCGCTACTCTAGTGGTCTGCAAATCGCGCTTGTACTTGACACGTGCAAGGATATTACGCCGGAACCTCTGATCTCGTGACCTGAGTGAAAGCTATTCAGCTACTCAGCCCAGACATCCACGGTAGCTGAAAAGTGATTTTACTGATACGGTTCGTTAATGGTGGCAGTGCAAGCTATAACTATCAAATAAAACACTTGTTTGACAGGGCGGCACTAGAAGAGAAATGTGGCAACACAGTAAGAAATAACCAATAACATTTATTAAGGGCTATGATACAGTATGATACTTAGCTTTGGTAACAGTTTGATGCCTGGCAGTTGATTGTACGATGAAATCGAAATAATGCAGCTGTCTCTTGGCTGCCTATGATATGACTGAATGCAATATAAAGTGAAGAAAAACTCCAAAAAGCCAAGATCGTTAGTAAAGCATTTTTTTCGATAGCTGCTTTCGGCAAGACTACGTTACCATCTATGGATCTGCAATGGACAGAACCAAGTTGTCATATTAATAGTTTTACAAGTCAAGTATAACAAAGTAGAAAATTAACTGTTCGTACACTTGGAAAAGTAACATACCTTGTTGTTGTTGTTGTTGATGATGTTGTTGTTGCTGTTGTCTTCAGTCCTGAGACTGGTTTGATGTAGCTCTCCATGCTACTCTATCCTGTGCAAGCTTCTTCATCTCCCAGTTCGTATTGCAGCCTACATCCTTCTGAATCTGCTTACTGTATTCATCTCTTGGTCTCCCTCTACGGTTTTTACCCTCCACGCTGCCCTCCAATACTAAATTGGTGATCCCGCGATGTCTCAGAACACGTCCTACCAACCGACCCCTTCTTCTGGTCAAGTTGTGCCACAAGATCCTCTTCTCCCCAATCCTATTCAACACTTCCTGTTTAGTTATGTGATCTACCCATCAAATCTTCAGCATTCTTCTGTAGCACCACATTTCGAAAGCTTCTATACTCTTCTTGTCCAAACTATTTATCGTCCACGTTTCACTTTCATACGTGGCTACGCTCCATACAAATACTTTCAGGGACGACTTCCTGACATTTAAGTCTATACTCGATGTTAACCAATTTTTCTTCTTCAGAAACGCTTTCCTTGCCATTGCCAGTCTACATTTTATATCCTCTCTACTTTGACCATCATCAGTTATTTTGCACCCCAAAGAGTAAAACAGCTTTACTACTTTAAGTGTCTCATTTCCTAATCTAATTCCCTCAGCATCACCCGATTTAATTTGACTAAATTCCATTATCCTCGTTTTGCTTTTGTTGATGTTCATCTTATACCCTCCTTTCAAGACACTGTCCATTCCGTTCAACTGCTCTTCCAAGTCCTTTGCTGTCTCTGATAGAATTACAATGTCATCGGTAAACCTACTCCGAACTTTTCTTTTTGTTCCCTTTATTGCTTGCTCGATATACAGATTGAATAACGTCGGGGGTAGGTTACAACCCTGTCTCACTCACTTTCCAACCACTGCTTCCCTTTCATACCCCTCGACTCTTATAACTGCCATCTGCTTTCTGTACAAATTGTAAATAGCCTTTCGCTCCCTGTATTTTACCCCTGCCACCTTCAGAATTTGGAAAAGAATATTCCAATCATCATTGTCAAAAGCTTTCTCTAAGTCTACAAATGCTACAAACGTAGGTTTGCCTTTCCTTAATCTTTCTTCTAAGATAAGTCGTAGGGTCAGTATTGCCTCACGTGTTCCAACATTTCTACGGAATCCAAACTGATCTTCCCCGAGGTCGGCTTCTACCAGTTTTTCCATTCGTCTGTGAAGAATGCGCGTTTGTATTTTGCAGCTGCGAATTATTAAACTGATAGTTCGGTAATTTTCACATCTGTCAACACCTGCCTTCTTTGGGATTGGAATTATTATATTCTTCTTGAAGTCTGAGGGTATTTCGCCTGTCTCATTCATCTTGCTCACCACATGGTAGAGTTTTGTAAGGACTGGCTCTCCCGAGGCCGTCAGTAGTTCCAATGGAATGTTGTCTACTCCGGGGGCCTTGTTTCGACTCAGGTCATTCAGTGCTCTGTCAAACTCTACACGCAGTATCGTATCTCCCATTTCATCTTCATCTACATCCTCTTCCAATTCCATAATATTGTCCTCAAGTATATCGCCCTTGTATAGACCCTCTATATACTACTTCCACCTTTCTGCTTTATCTTCTTTGCTTAGAACTGGGTTTCCATCCGAGCTCTTGATGTTCATACAAGTGGTTCTCCTATCTCCAAAGGTCTCTTTAATTTTCCTGTAGGCAGTATCTATCTTACCCCTAGTGAGATAAGCCTCTACATCCTTCCATTTGTCCTCTAGCCATCCCTGCTTAGCCATTTTGCACTTCCTGTCAATCTCATTTTTGAGACGTCTGTATTTCTTTTTGCGTGCTTCATTTACTGCATTTTTATATTTTCTCCTTTCATCAATTAAATTCAATATTTCTTCTGTCACCCAAGGATTTCTACTAGCCCTCTTCTTTTTACCTACTTTATCCTGTGCTGCCTTCACTATTTCATCCCTCAGAGGTACCCATTCTGCTTCAGTTTTAATCTACAGTTCATGACCAATAGATTGTGGCCAGAGTCCACATCTGCCCCTGGAAATATCTTACAATTTAAAACCTGGTTCTTAAGTCTCTGTCTTACCATTGTATAATCTGTCTGATGCCTTTTAGTATCTCCAGGGTTCTTCCATGTATACAACCTTCTTTCGTGATTCTTGAACCAAGTGTTAGCTATGAGTAAGTTATGCTCTGCGCAAAATTTTACCAGGCGGCTTCCTCTTTCATTTCTTTGCCCCAATCCATATTCACCTACTATGTTTCCTTCTCTCCTTTTTCTTACTCTCGAATTCCTGTCACCCATGACTATTAAATTTTCGTCTCCCTTCACTACCTGAATAATTTATTTTATCTCATCATACATTTCATCAATTTCTTCGTCATCTGCAGAGCTAGTTGGCATATAAACTTGTACTACTGTAGTAGGCGTTCACTATGCTGTTTGTAGTAGCTTACACACTCCCCTATTTTTTATTCATTATTAAATCTACCCCTGCATACCCCTATTTCATTTTGTATTTATAACCCTGTATTCACCTGACCAAAAGTCTTGTTCCTCCTATCACCGAACTTCACTAATTCCCACTATATCTAACTTTAACCTATCCATTTCCCTTTTTAAATTTTCTCACCTACCTGCCCGATTAAGGGATCTGATATTCCACCCTCCGATCCGTAGAATGCCAGTTTTCTTTCTCCTGATAACGACATCCTCTTGAGTAGTCCTCGCCCGGATATCCGAATGGGGGACTATTTTACCTCCGGAATGTTTTACCCAAGAGGGCGCCATCATTATTTAACCATACAGTAAAGCTGCATGTCGTCGGGAAAAATTACGGCTGTAGTTTCCCTTTGCTTTTAGCCGTTCGCAGTACCAGAACAGCAAGGCCATTTTGGTTAGTGTTACAAGGCCAGATCAGTCAGTCATCAAGACTGTTGCCCCTGCAACTACTGTAAAGGCTGCTGCCCCTCTTCAGGAACCACACTCTTGTCTGGCCTCTCAACAGATACCGCTCCGTTGTGGTTGCACCTACGGTACGGCTATCTGTATCGTTGAGGCACGCAAGCCTCCCCACCAACGGCAAGGTTCATGGTTAAAATTCACATGATCTTGTCCCTTGTGCTAATTGGATACCGCCATATAAAATTTAGAACAGCAACATGTACAAATATATAGAGCGCCGCTACAGCTGACTACAGACAGATGCACAGTAAACACAACTTTTCCATGAGATTACCAAGTGGCACTGTCGCACAAATTGGAAACGTTTTGGGTGAAGCTATGGTATCAATATGCAATGTCAAGGAATTGTTAATATACGTACTGAAAAAGAGCTTTAAAAATCGTTATTTATATACAAAGCATAATCGAAATCAAAAACCATCGTGAACTTGAACTAACAAATTTTTGTCCAAAATTTTTGAGAATTTTTGAAAGAATCCATTCTATTAACAAA
Source organism: Schistocerca gregaria (assembly GCF_023897955.1). Lineage (NCBI taxonomy): Eukaryota > Metazoa > Arthropoda > Insecta > Orthoptera > Acrididae > Schistocerca > Schistocerca gregaria. Next base: position 220,867,423 of record NC_064925.1, on the reverse strand, counting down.
TAAAATTGATTATAATCAGTTTATGACATAATCCATATGCAATCAAGCCAAATATTTTTCATGCAGTATAACATACACAGATAAAAATTGTCAAAATAAATCTAATAAGTATTCAGAGTCCATTCCAAAAATGTTCAAATGTGTGTGAAATCTTATGGGACTTAACTGCTAAGGCCATCAGTCCCTAAGCTTACACACTGCTTAACCTAAATTATCCTAAGGACAGACACACACACCCATACCCGAGGGAGGACTCGAACCTCCGCCGGGAACAGCCGCACAGTCCATAACTGTAGCGCCTAAGACCGCTCGGCTAATCCCGCGCCGTGATTCCATTCCAAGAAATTGCTATATATACACTTATATACGGTAGCTTATACACTGGAGAGCCAAAGAAACTGGTACACCTGCCTAATATCGTGTAGGGTCTCAGAGAGCACGCAGAAGTGTCCCAACACGACGTGGCTTGGACTGGACTAATGTCTAAAGTAGTGCTGGAGACAATTGGCACCATGAATCCTGTAGGGCTGTCCATAAATCGGTAAGAGTACAAGCGAGTGGAGATCTCTTCTGAACAGCACATTGGAAGGCATTCCAGATATGCTCAATAATGTTCGTGTCTCGGGAGTTTGGTGGCCAGCGGTAGTGTTTAAACTCAGAAGAGTGTTCCTGGAGCCACTCAGTAGCAATTCTGGATGTGTGGGCTATCGCATTGTTCTGCTGGAATTGCCCAAGTCCATCGGAATGCACAATGGACATGAATGGGTGCACGGATGTAATGGCTTTTGGTTTTAATGTCGTCGAAAGACCTTTGTGTACTGGTTACAGTACATTTATTCGTATCTATGTATTATTTTAGATCTCATTCATTTCTTCGTGATCACTTACGTTTAACACACATGTGAACTTTTTGATCGGTGTGCTAGTCAGAAAGCTTTTTTGATTTTTCATGTATGTATATTGTTGAGTCATCCTTTATGATACACTGAATCCTTGCGGGCTACTTGGAGTCCTTCTTAGATTGTTTCATGGCAGTACATTATATATAGACTCATTCGCACATGAATGTTTTGCACCATGAACAGGTTCTAGTGGGCGTTTTTCTTACTTTCTACGTGTTATGATCTGAGGTGCGTCTTATATTCGGTCTTCTAACACGCCTTGGACATTCATTTTATACATATGACATAATGCGTGCCCCTCAACTGTGTATTACTTAGCTTTTTATACTTTGATACAACACATAGGTCATGTTCCTTCTCTTTACTTGTGTATGAGGTATTGTCTCCTTTATACATTTATCATCTTCTCCAGTTATTTTGTCTTTCAGTAGGTTATTTCAGGGTTGTGCGGATAATGTATATCCGACTGGCCAATAAACACACACTTAATAAAATTTTTAATAAATAATATTATTGTACGCTGTATTGAGTGGAAATTCTTTACGGTATATTTTAAATGCCTGCTGACCAAAAAGTCAGTATAAATTTGAAAACTGAATAAATCATGGAATAATGTAGATAGAGAGGTACAAATTGACACACATGCTTGGAATGACAAGGGGTATTATTAGAACCTAAAAATACAAAAGTTCAAAAAATGTCCGGCAGATGGCGCTTCATCTGATGAGAATAGCAATAATTAGCATAACGAAGTAAGACAAAGCAAAGATAACGTTCTTTACAGGAAATGCTCAACATGTCCACCATCATTCCTCAACAATAGCTGTAGTGGAGGAATAATGTTGTGAACAGCACTGTAAAGCATGTCCGGAGTTATGGTGAGGCATTGGCGTCGGATGTTGTCTTTCAGCATCCCTAGAGATGTCGGTCGATCACGATACACTCAGGTAACCCCTAAGCCAATAATCGCACGGACTGAGGTCTGGGGACGTGGGAGGCCAAGCATGACGAAAGTGACGGCTGAGCTCACGATCATCACCAAACGACGCGCGCAAGAGATCTTTCACGCGTCTAGCAATATGGTGTGGAGCGCCATCCTGCGCAAACATCGTACGTTCCAGCAGGTGTTTATCAGCCGGGCTGGAGAAGATGCGATTCTGTAACATATCGGCGTACCTATCACCCTTCACGGTAGCAGTTTTGCTGTCCAGCGCCATCTGTCGGACATTTTGTGAACTTTTTTTGGTTCTAATAAAACCCCATGTCATTCCAAGCATGTGTGTCAATTTTTACCTCTCTATCTACATTATTCCGTGGTTTATTAAGTTTTCAAATTTTTACTGACTTTTTAATCACCCCTTACGTGACAATGGGTGTATCTGTTCGTTCTATCAAATGTTTACTGTAGATTCACTTGTAGAGTCTTGTCCTTGTTTCTCATTTTGCTCTCAGTCTATTTGTATGTAGCTTGATTGATACATTGACATGCTATCGTTACTGTTTTATGCATACTGGCCTGAAGATTGCACACTGAAGTGCCGAAACTGGTTGCAAAAAAATAAATAAAATCATTGTCATCCATAAATATGAAGTCATGGCCGAATGCACCCAAGAATAAACGCGCATGGGGAAGGATGGCAGTGTCACAATAACGCAGAGTGTAAACCATAGTTTAGTTTTGAATAGCTATTCCAAAATTTGGTCAATACGTCTATGCAAGTGTATGCCTCTCCATCGCATAACACCAGGACCGCCATGCTCGACAATGCTCTGGGGTGCATTACCTATTCCCGACACTCGGCGAATGAGGCTATGCTCGGTTTCACAACGCAGACTGAATCTCTTGTCATCCTAGGAGAGCATGTGAGCCCGCTGGTCACTGTTCCAGCTACTATACTAATAGCACCATCGAAATCTTTGAACACCATGGACTCACAGGCATATGTTATTGTGACATCGTACTCCTTCCCCAATGTGGCGTCTGCGTCTCCTTAGAGTTGACACGACTCGGCGGTGATGGTTATCCCAGTCGGTATGACGTGGAACGGCGTCCGTCGCTCACGAAAACGCCTCCCTATAACTAGTAGTTAAAAACTCAAACTCCTCGCGTAGGTCATATTTCAGATACCGTCTTTCGTGATTAATATCAGTATTTCGATAGAGCAGCGTGCCAGAGTATGTAAGCCGCTCCTGGTTTTCCACTAGTTAACGCGGCAATTGCACCACTCGATGACTCCCTTGACATGAAATTCTGACCACCAGCCGGCCGCGGTAGTCTCGCGGTTCTAGGCGCGCAGTCCGGAACCATGCGACTGCTACGGTCGCAGGTTCGAATCCTGCCTCGGGCATGGATGTGTGTGATGTCCTTAGGTTAGTTAGGTTTAAGTAGTTCTAAGTTCTAGGGGACTAATGACCACAGCAGTTGAGTCCCATAGTGCTCAGAGTCATGTGAACCATTTTTTTTCTGACCACCAGTTCTCTTTAGTTCTGAGTCCAAAACAGACTTTCAGCTTGCGCGAACTGGCTAACTGTAGTTCTTCTTTTTATTATGCCTTGTTGGATAATGGATGTTGAATATTAGTAATGCCGGCCGCGGTGGTCTAGCGGTTCTAGGCGCTCAGTCCGGAACCGCGCGACTGCTACGGTCGTAGGTTCGAATCCTGCCTCGGGCATGGATGTGTGTGATGTCCTTAGGATAGTTAGGTTTAAGTACTTCTAAGTTTTAGGGGACTGATGACCACAGATGTTATGTCCCATAGTGCTATTTGAATATTAGTAATATAAAGTCTTGAATCTTCAATTCATCACCCAAGTCGCGGCCGTATTATGGAATTGCGAGGATATTAAGTTAATAAATTATTATTCCGTTATCAAGACGTCGCCACGCCGCGTGTTCAATAACTACAAAGATGACATATTGTATGCTAACCAGAGACCTAGAAACGACGGAGAGGCTCCGACCCTGCCGCAGCCACTGTGGTCTGCAACCCCATGACGACTACCGCAGTCCACTGCAACCCTCCGCCTCCCCACACCGAACCCAGGGTTATGGTGCGGTTCGGCCTCCGGTGGAACCCCCAGGGAACGCCTCACACTAGACGAGTGTAACCCCTAGAGTAATGGTGGTGTACGCGTACGTGGAGAACGCCGACATAGTGTAACTGAGGTGGAATAAGGGGAACCAGCCAGCATTCGCCGAGGCAGATGGAAAACCACCTGAAAACTATCCACAGACTGACCGGCTCACCGGACCTCGACACAAGTCGGCCGGGCGGATTCGTGCTGGGGCCAGGCGCTCATTCCTGCCCGGAAAGCCGTGCGTTCGACCGCACGGCCAGCCGGGTGGCCTAGGACAGCTTCTGTTAACTTGGCGCAATTGTACGTTCTTCGTGTTTGCGTTCGTCTGTTACCTACCCGTGACTAATAATTTTTTTGTTTTTCTGTCGGCGATATTTCTTTTTCAACGTCCTTGGATGTCCGTGCTTATTCACTGTCACGAATGCAAAGTCCCATCACAAATCCCACACGATTTAATTTCTTCGCGAATCTCCGTATCCCGTTATCTTGCTAACGGTAAAGATGACTTTGGCTTTAGTATGACTCCTGAATAATACTTCAGCCTATATCGCAAAACTTTCACACTTCCGGTAAGCTCAAAACAACCTAGTAGCGCTTCCGTGCATGCTACTATCGCAATTGTATTAGAGAGCGACTAGATAGCAACTGAAGCTAACATTTGCATTTCCGAGTTACATTGTAGTCACATCGAACTTCCTTTTCGATGCTGCTACAACTCAACGAGGATAATGGAATGTAGTCGAATAAAGTCGGGTGATGCTGAGGGATTTAGATTAGGAAATGAGACACTTAAAGTAGTAAAGCAGTTTTGCTATTTGGGAAGCAAAATAACTCGATGGTCGAAATAGAGAGGATATCAAATGTAGACTGGCAATGGCAAGGAAAGCTTTTCTGAAGAAGAGAAATTTGTTAACATCGAGTATTGCTTTAAGTGTCAGGAAGTCGTTTCTGAGAATATTTGTATGGAGTGTAGCCATGTATGGAAGTGAAACATGGACGATAACTAGCTTGGACAAGAAGGGAATAGAAGCTTTCGAAATGTGGTGCTACAGGAGAATGCTAAAGATTAGATAGGTAGATCATATAACTAATGAGGCGGTATTGAATAGGATTGGGGCGAAGAGAAGTTTGTGGCACAACTTAACTAGAAGAAGGGATCGGTTGTTAGGACATGTTCTGAGGCATCAAGGGATCACCAATTTAGTATTAGAGGGTAGCGTGGAGGGTAAAAATCATAGAGGGAGACCAAGAGATGAATACACTAAGCAGATTCAGAAGGATGTAGGTTGCAGTAAGTACTGAGAGATGAAGAAGCTTGCACAGGATAGAGTAGCATGGAGAGCTGCATCAAACCAGTCTCAGGACTGAAGACTGCAACAACAACAGAACTCTCTTCTACGATGAATGTTATCTTTGTCCAATTTACCATCTGGGCTTTAAGCTTCGTTGTTAATTACTTTACAATTGTTTCTTTGATTTTTTTTTGTTGCATATCCTATCATATTCTTTCATTCAGTCTCTATTTCATAATAAATTTTATTATTCACATGACATTCTTGTATATCAAATTATCACAAGTGTAAAGTTTGTCGTCAGTAGCTGCCATCACTGTCATAAATGACTAATTTTCCCACGTTTTTTACAACAAAGGGTTGTTTATTAGGGTTTCTGTAATTGGGGTGTTACACCATGTTTGTCTTTTCAGGGATGAATCAGCCGTAGCTTTATTTTGTGGATGGCACTGCGCGCCATCATAGAACAGTGCAGGCAAAGGGGCTCTTGCAGCGAGTGAATATTCGGCGAATATAAGGTCCAGCCCGTACCCCGTCGAGCACGTGTGCGATGCGTTGGCGATAATTACTGCAGCACGTCAACGAATACTGAGACTCTCCAGCAGTTGTCAACTGCGCAGGATGAGACATGGAACGCCGTACCTCAAGAACTTCATACCAACCTTGCGTCCAACTTGAGAGAGCGTTGCAAAACATGCACTGCCATCTGTGTTAATCACCGCCGTACTTAGAACCACGTCCCGCCTATTACACCGCGCAGGGACAATCGCAGATCGTGGTGTCTTTAGAGAAATTATTGCCTTTGAATAAAATTAGCATTTCTGTTCGTCTCATTGTATATTTCTTTCAGCTGCCTTCTGCACTATACTGTAGAAGTTCTTTGTATGTATGGTCCAAGATGCTTCGAGCTATGTTGCTTGATAATGACACATCGTGCTTGTCCTCGGTATGGTTTGTCTGCAATATTTAATTTTCGCCACAGTCACATGGCACATGTAGACACCAGATTCTCTCAAATTCAGGCTGTTTTTAACTGAACACAGCAAGTCCTTAATTTCCTGCAGTGTTTGGAATAGGCCTACTGGCCAAATACCATATCTGCTCGAGAAGGGTTGAAGCGTCCCTTTAGAAAAATTGATAAATGACAGTGCTGGAAAACCTCTACGTTATTTGATTTGCAAATAGCTGAACTTACTCAGACATTACTCTCTTTACTTATTCTGATCAACACTAAAGTGACACACAATATTTTTAGCGCAACGCAATCTGACTTTCAAAAATCCCTACAAAAGAATGGCCCTGACTAACAATAACCTATCCTTTCATGAATCACTTACCTCACAAAAATCTTCGTTACTCGAACTACTACAATGCAGCGTGCGCCAATACTGACAGCTGAATAAAAGATTCTAACCGCTGACGACACTAACTACTGAAGACACTAACTTCTGAAGTCCCTAACTACTGATAGGCATAGTTAGCAAATGAATGATTTTGATAGAGAACAAACAATGTATTTACCTTAATAATGTTGAAAAGTCATCATATATGTATCAGTTCATGATATCCAGTATTACAAATTTACTCTTTCTGATGGATCGTCCGCTCTCAAAATTCTGCCATCTCTCCCCCCACATCCACCACTGCTGGCGGCTCACCTCCAAGGCTACGCGCTCTTCACATCCGACTGCGCAACATAACAATAACAAATATTCCAACAATGTAAACCAGTCACAGACTGCACACAGCAAAGTCAGTGATTTTCATACAGAGCGCTACGTAACGTTACCAATATAAAAACCTAAACAGCCTACTTACAGGGTCCAGTTTTGCTTCAAGTCGCCCACAGAATCGAAGAAATGATGTGAGTTCGTCTTCTTCCGCTGGCAGGCCGCCTGTCTGCTTTCTTTACCAGCAAAATCAGTTCTAATTTGATGTGGTTTATATCCGTTTTCCTGAACACATTCTAAGAGGCATCTGTCCAGATGCCAGACAATAACGGCCTGAAATTATCTCTATTCTGTATAACAGAGTTCTCAGGATGGAATGCTTTTATTGTGAAAACGGCGCTTATTTGAAGTAAATCTCTCTCTCTCTCTCTCTCTCTCTCTCTCTCTCTCTCTCTCTCTCTCTCTCTCTCTCTCTCTGTGTGTGTGTGTGTGTGTGTGTGTGTGTGTGTGTGTGTGTGTGTGTATTCAGCTTACTGTACCCAGAATAATCAGTAGAAGGACACTCACCATTCTGGCTCGAGGTCACTGATATGATAAAACATCCACAGTATCATGCTACACCCAAGCCAGTTGCACTTGTTATTTCCAGGATCAATCATTCCCTCCCTCCTCCCCCTCTCACTGTGTGCACATGTCTCCCTCCACCGCCCAGCTTCTTCAGTGTACTAGTAAGATTCAATGTCTGTCCTCTTCCACGCCCTTTTATTAATAGAGCAAATGCATGAACCACATTATTTGAGGTCTGTGCACTGTAGTGGAGAATCATATTTGTTTGGGATCAGGGCGTGGATATTTGTTACAGTTAATAATAAGAAGAAATTATGATTGTTATATTAGAATTAGATGAGTATCACTGTTGGAGGTCTGTGCTCTGTAGCTAGAGGAGTACCATCACCATAGTCATCCTACTTAAAAATGGATTAATTTGAAGGCATAGCTTACACATATGTCAGAACAACCACCACAGTGAACTGTGAAACTAACGAATGCTTTCCATACCTGCACGTACTGCCAGTCACAGTTTTGAAAGATGCACATTTTGACAGTAGACACATCCCATGTTAATGTCAACTAGTATGTATGCGGTTGCAGTCTTTCTCGGCGTATTCCACTGACGAATTCTTCTCGGGTTTTCGGCCGCGTGGTGGCGTCGTCTTGTCGCAACGTTTCAATGAGCTTCGTACACTCCATTTTCTAGCGAAGTGATTTTTCATTGCGTTTCGTACCCATCATCTTCTAGCGAAGGGACTTCGCAAGAAGATGGTGGGTACGAAACGAATTGAAACGTTGCGACAAGACGACGTCAGCACTCGGCTGACAACCCGAGACGAATTAATCAACTAGGATGTGTCTAGATACTAACGTGAGCTTTGTAAGGTGTTTTGTGATAAAAGCAATGTTAAGAATATGTAAAAATCTATTGAAAGTCATTGTCTCCATGATAGAAAATCTAGAATGAAGAGAAGAGCTACACATCTGTGCCTACAATAGTGAGATCTGACTGCCTTACTGGCTACAGAATCTCTGATGTTAAATGTAATTGCATTCAAAATGGTTCGTAGATAATGTCACATAATTGGAGTTATAAGCTTGCCACTACCTACAAATTTGCGTGTACATTTTTTCACTCCCAACTACGAAGCATCCGTGTCCACTTCCAACTGTTTCACTTTGGTCCATTCACTCGACATGCATATAACACGAGCAATGGGCAAAAAGGCTAGAAACAGGTAGTCACAGTCACAGTAACATTAGATAAATGTACATGATGCTTTGGTAGCATTACGAATGTTAGGACCACTCCTTTTCTGCAATTATTCTCCGGAATGAGAGAGATGTGTAATAAAAAAATTTTTCGGCATCTGCATGTTGTGTTCTCAGACTAGATGCAACTTGCTAGCATTGTCACGGCTGCTTCCTATCGGTGATTCCTATTTACCATACATGGACCTTTCAGGAATGCGTCTATACCATTTAGCAGGCTGGGACATGGAGGGAAGAATCCGGCCTTTAGCTAAAGTGATACAATCGGTGATTCACATTCTCAGGTGCTTAGGTTGGCATCTCATATGCAGGCGTTGAGGCTTGTGAACGCTGCCAGTTGAGTCTTCTTGGCTTATTGATAGATGGTGTGCAAACAGTGCAGTTCTGTATGACTGGGCACTGTTTTGCATTTAACATGAGCAGTAGGCTCAGCAGGAGCTCTCATAACTGAAGAGTTCATGACCTCACATGTATAGTTAGCTTATTTGTTGCACTATGGTTACAGCTCAGTCTCATTTAGGTGGTGTACATGTGCATAATCTTACGAGTCTAAGCTGTTATTTACAAATCTGATACGATCAGTCTTACAACGATGTCATTATTTTATCACACCATGGTATCATTTTTTTTAAATATCAGAGGTGGTAATTTCTTACAATGTACATTTAGAGATGTAATTTGAGGATACATACTCTGCTTTCCATACTTATTTGTGAGTATTGTAGGCGTATCACATACTAATAATCTAGAATTGGTACTCAACATCATCATTTTATGTTGGTGGTGGGAGAATTTTTTTATGGTGTGAATTTAGCGATGTTGTACATGTGGAATTTTCGTTGTTATTTATAAATCTAATATGTGCACACTTTCAGTGAAGTAACACACACACACACACACACACACACACACACACACACACACACACACACACACACACACACACACACACAAACTAATAATGTGCATAAAATGTATACTTGATATGCAAGTGTGTATTTGTAGCATTTCATATTTTTGTAAGTGCTTAGGTATACTGGTTTTGGGGGGGGGGGGGAGGGGGTGTAGTGCTTTGCAGTGCTTACAGAACACACCCTGATTACATTAATGCAGTCATTTTAGCACACACAATGACGTCACATATTGTAATAGTTTAGGGGTGAAATACATTTGGCGTGTAACAAGAATTTCTTTCTTTAAATACCGTGTTGTGGTACACTGATTGTGCTGGGTGGTTATAATTGCTGCAGCAGCTCACGTAGGTGTGATGTAGGATGTAATTATTGTGTGGCAGCAAAAGTTAGTAGATATGATAATGCGTTAAAGTGGAACCGATTTACCCTGGAAAAAAAGGTTGCAATTTCGCCCATCAGGCGCAAACCTGGCGCTGTACAGCATCTCTCATATTGAACAAACTGTGAATACGACATTTAAAAATAAAATCAATGCTATACCTTTCTCACTTTTGTGACCTTTTCCGCTCACATCCTGTTCCTAAATCCATTACATATGGAAATATTTCTGTATGTCTTTCTTGCATTAACAATGCAAGAATGGCATGCGATGGCCAAAATTAGAACTATTTGTTTTATTCATTAACATATTAGAACACGTACAAAGTTTCTCTGCCGTACTGCAATTACAGCCCACACGGAACTTCTGTGAGTATCTGCGCTTTAATTATAATCTCTAGGTACTTAGAACGCTTTTTTTTATTCTGCCAGGTGGCGCCGGATGATGCCTGCTGCTGCTGGAGCTTCTTTTTTATCCTATCATAATGGTGAAAAGCGGTCCACGCAGTATATCTAGTAATTAAAGAAGGAGGAGAGTGAAGGGGAGCTTGATTGTTAGTGGTCTAGAGAGAAAGGCGGAGGGGAGGATTCTCGTGGTAGAGCGTTTCAGCTCGCAGTACTATCTCTTCTCAGCCATCGAGGATACCAGTAAAAAGTAATGAAGGGATGTGATAATTCATCAGTGTGCTTGCTGAAGATACAAGCAGGATTGGATGCACCACCATTTCTCCATTTTGAAGATTTTGAAATGCAAAACTGAAATGACTCACAAAAAAATTAGAAATAGTCATCCTTTGCAATGGACCTATTGGAGTTTTCCATCGTACTGGACTAATTATTCAAAATTTTCTGCTATTTTACATCTAGGCGCTCAGTCGGGAATCGCGCTACTGCTACGGTCGCAGGTTCGAATCCTGCCTCGGGCATGGATGTGTGTGATGTCCTTAGGTTAGTTAGGTTTAAGTAGTTCTAAGTTCTAGGGGACTGATGACCACAGATGACAAGTCCCATAATGCTCAGAGCCATTTGAACCATTTGCTATTTTACAGAAAATTCAATGATGTCATAAAATTATAGTAATTGAAGCACTTTCTTAATATCCAAATATCTTATGTCATAAATTAGGTTAATGTCAATATCTCTACGGAAAATACCCAATACTTTGTTGCTGGTCCTATACTCGAAGGCACTCAGTCTGAACCATGAATTACGGTATTGGTTACTATGTTGACGTAGGATAACAGTCACACACAAGGCCTGGAGAGGAGCGAATGGACTAACATTTTCAGAATATGTCATGATGTCATTAATTTATCTACGCACTGTAATGTCAATGTGTCTTACGTAATAAATTACGTTAATATTAACTGACATTTTGTAGAATATTCCATGACGTCAATTTATACACACATGTAATGTCAAAATGACTTACCTCGTGAACTATGGTAATATTCACATCCATTTTTTTTTTTTTAGCAGGATAGTCTGGTGCTGAGACTCCTCTCAATACTACGTAAGATTTTGGTAAATGGAATGTCGGATAGTCCCACAGTGAAAGTACCAGAGCAAAAACTACGCAGGCATCCTTCACCCCTGTCATCTATGGCCCATGGTGCACCATAGTTGCCGGACGCTGGTGGCCGAGCGGTTCTAGCCGCTGCAGTCTGGAACCGCGCGACCGCTACGGTCGCAGGTTCGAATCCTGTCTCGGGCATGGATGTGTGTGATGTCCTTAGGTTAGTTAGGTTTAAGTAGTTCTACGTTCTAGGGGACTGATGACCTCAGAAGTTGAGTCCCATAGTGCTCAGAGTCATTTTTTTGCACCATAGTTGCGTCAGTGCCGGTTTTGGATAGCCCCATTTTGCCAATGCGGTATAGTTCATCCACAGCGCCACGCAAACAGTTTACAAACTTACCGTTTCGGAAATGCTTGTATCCTTGGCCTGAAAGCCAATAATCATGTTCTATTTTGGACGTCAGGTAAATCGCTCCGTTTCCGCATTACGACGATTGCAGTGTTGTGGGCGCCTCCCCGCTCGCTCCCCTCCCCCTCCCCCTCCTCCCCCCCCCCGCACTGTGTACGTTGATGTCGAACATAGGTTGAGACACATTAATGTGACTGGACTGTGTATAAGTTTGAGTGTAGTCGTGATGTGTGTGTGTGTGTGTGTGTGTGTGCGTGCGTTTGTGTTTGTGTGTGTGTGTATGTGTGTGTGTGTGTGTGTGTGTGTGTGTGTGAGAGAGAGAGAGAGAGAGAGAGAGAGAGAGAGAGAGAGAGACAGAGTGGAGGGGGATGGGGTACCACTTGCGGGTACACCAACCCAATTGTTCAACGCATTCGGGAGATGAAAGTTACGGAGTTTATGGCACCGAGAGTTTAATGAGGTTCCTGGTCACACCGGTATCACCGTTTCGCTAATATTTTATTGAATGAAAGTAGCGACCTGCATTTCATTACGGACTGCAAGCAGAACTCTTATGTGGGCCGAGGTAGCCGCTTGCCTGGAGCGGCTGTCTGTGTACGAGACGGCACGTGTCGCTGCAGCTTCCAGCTGGGCCGAGGCCTACAGGCCAGCAAGGAGGGCACGTAGTGAGGCCCACATATTAGACTGCATCATGGGGAGCCACCTGCGTTCAAGGGCAAAAGGCTGTGCTTAGAGTCATCACTCTTCTGAATTCTTTGATGAAGCTCGTCAGGAATTTCTCACATCTGCCCCTCTTTATCTCAGAGTAGCACTTACATCCTGCACGCTCAATTATTTGCCGGATGTATTCCAACCTCCCTTCAGTTCCCTTTAGTACCGTGGAAGTTAATCCCTGATGTCTTAACAGACACCCTATCATCCTCTCCCTTCTTCTTTTCAATATTTTCCATATGTTCGTCTCTTCGCCGATTCTCCGGAGAACCTCCTTACTCTTTATTTTATCCATCGGCGTAATTCTCAACATTGTTCTGTAGGATCACGAATCAAATGCTACGACTCTCTTCTGTTTCCGTTTTCCCACTCTGCAAGATTGTGTTCAAATGTGTGTGAAATCTTATGGGGCTTAACTGCTAAGGTCATCAGTCCCTGAGCTTACACACTGCTTAACCTAAATTATCCTAAGGACCAACACACACATCCATGCCCGAGCACACTGGACTCGCATTCGGGAGGACGACAGTTCAATCCCGTCTCCATCCATCCTGATTTAGGTTTTCCGTGATTTCCCTAAATCGTTTCAGGCAAATGCCGGGATGGTTCCTTTGAAAGGGCACGGCCGATTTCCTTCCCAATCCTTCCCTAACCCGAGCTTGCGCTCCGTCTCTAATGACCTCGTTGTCGACGGGACGTTAAACACTAACCACCACCACCACCATGCCCGAGCGAGGACTCGAACCTCCGCCAGGACCAGCAGCACAGTCGATGACTGCAGCGCCTGAGACCGCTCAACTAATCCCTCGCGGCCTCTGCAAGATTCACTAATATAGAATATTGCGCTCCAAACGTGCATTCTCTGAAATTTCTTTCTGAAATTAGTCAGTTTCATACAAGCAAACCCCTCTTGGCCAGGATCGCTATCTTCGTCTGCGCTTGTCTGCTTTTATATGTCGTGCCTGCTTCGTCTGGAATGCATTATTAGCTTCCAACATAGCAGAATTCCTTAACTTTGTCTACGTCGTGGTGCCTAATTTTGAGGCTAAGTCTCTCGCTATTTCCATTACTATCGTGTTTTTTCCGTTTACTCTCAATGCATACTCTGTACTCACTAAACTGTTCACCCTCATTAACAGATCTTGTAATTATACCTCACTTACACTAAAGGTAAGCCGGCCTCTGTGGCCGGGCGGTTCTAGCCGCTTCAGTTCGGACCCGCGCTGCTGCTACGGTCGCAGGTTCGAATCCTGCTTCGGGCATGGATGTGTCTGATGTCCTTAGGTTAGTTAGGTCTAAGTACTTCTAAGTCTAGGCGACTGATGACCTCAGATGTTAAGTCCCATAGTGCTTAGAGCCATTTGAACCATTTCAACTACAGTTAAGTGACGTCATCAGAAGATCTTATCATTAATATCCTCTCACCGGGAATTTTAATCCCACTCTTAAAACTTTCTTTTACTCCCGTCGTAACTTCTTCCCAAACATAGACTGCAGACGGACGAAATAATGCGTCCATGCCGTACACCCTTCTCAATTCGATCTCTTCATTCTTTGCAAAATGTAGCGAACGGTTATTATGACGTACTACGTTCCATCTGTGTGTCTGGACTATAGTACTGTGGCTGTCCGATCCGTTTTCTCAGTCTTTTACGGCGCTTTGAAGACGTGGGTCGTTGTCTTGCGAACTGATAATGACCAGTAATTATATCACTAAACGGCTAAAGCGATGCTCGGGGCACTGTACCAGCTGCACGTTGCCTGTCTAGAGGCTGCGACTGGAAACAAAAATTTGACTTTCAGTATTTCTTGTAAATATCAACCGAATGTAAAAATTTAAAATGCTGTCATAGTCTACCCATAAAAGGGTATGATATTACACTAATCTTCACAATACCATGGGGGTGCGGAAGGGGGGAAGGGGGGTAGTAGGCGGGTAATTTCCACGCACCATTTGAAAATATTATAATCTAGTCATATTATAATAAAAATATTTTTAAAATTTTGAAAAAATACTCTTGTTAACGATTTCTTATACCAGATTCCGTAATTGTTTTGTATTTTGCAGTAAAATGTAACCAAAAAATCCAAATCTTAGTAATGAATATGTATTGTATTGTATTGTACGGAACTGGGGACCTAGAAACGACGGAGAGACATCGTCCCCGCCGTAGCCCTCAGTGGTTCACAACCCCACAACAGGCTACAGCAGTCCACTCACCCCACCGCCGCCCCACACCGAACTCAGGGTTATCGTGCGGTTCAGCCCCCAGTGCAACCCCCCTTATGGTGTACGCGTACGTGGAGGCAGTGTTTGCGCAGCAGTCGCCGACATAGTGTAACTGAGGCGGAATAAGGGGAACCAGCCCGCATTCGCCGAGGCAGATGGAAAACCGCCTTAAAAACCATCCACAGGCTGGCCGCCGCACCGGACCTCGACGCTAATCTACCGGGCGGATTCGTGCAGGGGACCGGCACGCCTTCCCGCCCGCAAAGTAATGCGTTAGACAGCACGAATGAATATGACTTCTAGCAAGAAATGTCATATTCACATTTGCAGATTCAGGACCCTTCTTATACGTCTATATATCTTTAAGAAGCATGTTGCGAATAAATTCAATGACAGTTAACGAAATCTATATTATTAAAAATTTTCTTCTGGTGGTAATAAACTACCTTTTCTCTTTGTGTACACGTTACGGAGAATACGTTGGGTATTGCTAAGATTGTACTAAAGATATTTTGTGGTTCTAGACCTACTTATACATCTACTCCTATTAAAAAAGAATGTTGATAATCAAAGATAACAACAATTAACGAATTTTTTTAGTTTTATTGTGGTGAGCATAATAGCTATGTATTGGGAGGATTCTGGTTCTGGGAACCTGTAGCTTACTTACAAAGAAGACCGCACTAGTGCAACACATTTTTGAGTAGGTTACTTTTTGAGCTTGGGATCCACACTGGGCATCCAAACTACATCTCCTCTTTCCAAACACGGAAATCCATCTCCCGCAATGGCGGCCTAGATCAGGGATTACGATCCATCCTCTCTGAATTTCAGCTGTTTCCTCTTCCTCCCCTTCTTTGGGCCCACTGAAGTATACCCCATGGTGCATCCCTCGACCACAAATTCGTCTTGACCTATAGCAATGTCAGAAAGACTCAGTTCATCCCGACGCCCTCCTCTGCCAATTTTTCTCCATCTTTGGCGCATTCCGGCGTTCAGAAGTAATCTATACTGGTTGCTCGGTGGTTGCTGGCCACGTAGGCTTTGCTTCTACTCACAAGGGACGTACTGAACTGCGCTCCTTGTTGGATGCCTGTAGTGTTTACACTGCGGAGCTGATAGCCATCTCTCGTGCTCTCGAGCATATCCATTCCTGCACCAGGGGGGGGGGGGGGGGGGGTCCTTTCTCATCCGCAGAGATTCCTTGAGCAGATGCCCTCGCCATCCTTGGTCATTGTTATCCAGGATTCTCTGTATACCCTTGAACAATGTGGAGCTCAGTGACCTTCGTCTGGACCCCAGGCCACATCCGGATCCCAGGAAAAGAACGCGCTGATAGCCTGGCCAAACTGGATATCAGTAAACCGACTTTGAGATCGGTACTCCGATCGGGATTACGCTTTTACAGATCTGGAATACGGAATGGCTCACTTTCACTTCACCAAACAAATAATTGATGATAAAGGAGATTGTGAATCCGTGGAGGTCCTTCAAGCAGGTCTCTTGTAAGGACTCTATCGTCCTTCAGCAACTCCACGTCGGGCATACGTGACTGACTCATGGTCATCTCCTTTGTCACGAGGACCTATCCTGCTGTTGTGGTTCCCGCTTGACTGAGGTCCACATTTTGCTGGACTGACTCAGTACCCATGGTGTTAGGAGACAAAGCGTCAGCGGCTGACTTATTTTTACGTTTTATTCGTGAAGGGGGCTCTTACCACTCTCTTTAAGGGAGATCCACTTAACCTTACCAGCCATTGAGGGGTTGGCAGGACACTGTTTCCTCTTCTGCCCAAACTGGGCATCTGCTGTCTGGGCTTGGTGGTCCAGCCTGGTCCTCATCCTAGCTGCTCTTTCCTCCCTTATCGCATGGTATGTTCGACTTGTTCGTCTTTTGTCTCGATGTGCTTCTCTTCTCCTGCCCGTGTTGTTAGACTTTCCTAGGCAATTTCTGCGTGGTGAGTGGCGGGACGGGAGAATGTATGTCCCCTCATTGGACTCCGCTTTCGGGACCTTCCGGCTGCTCCCTAGATGGGGCTTCTTGCCTTCCTTTCTCCCTCTGTTCTTTTTGTTCCTTACCTCGCCTTCGTTGACCTCCTGTAGACCATGGAATTTCTTCCCCTGGGTGTTGCGCAGTGGGCTATCTCTGATCTACAATCACGTAGACTTGTCTGTTCGATGAAAAAGTGACTGATGACCTAATAGTTTGATCCTTTTCATCATCCAACCAACCAACGAACACACACCAGGCATAATCAAAGGAAGACATCGAATGAATTTAGAGGCGTGCTGCTAGAAAATGGCAGTTTTGATCAAGACACGAGTATAACGGAAATGTTCCATGAACTCAAATGAGAATGTCTGGAGGGAAAACGACGTTCTTTTCGAGAAATAGTGTTGAGAAAAGTCATTTTCGGCTAAACGTAGTACGATTCGAATGCCAGCAACGTACGTTTCGCGTAAGGACGGTGAAAGAAATATGAGAGAAATTAGATCTCGGATGCAAGCATAAAGACAGTCGTTTTCCCTTAGTTTCATTTGCGATTGGAATAGGAAAGGGAATGATTAATATTGGTACAAGGAACCCTCTGTCATGCACCGTATACCAGCTTGTTGAGTACGTATGTAGATGTAGATATACACGGGAGACCAGTGTTTCGCTCATTCTGCAATTCCTGCCTTGTGGTGAACGGGATGTTTGATGGAATCGAAACGGCCTTCATGAATAAAAGAAAAAAATGGGTTAAAGTGATCGTCGACATCATTAGAGACAGAGCCTAAGCACGTATTGCGGTATAATAGGCACAGAAGTCGGAGTGGCTCGTCGTTGGCTGGGATGGATCCTTTCTAAATGACAATGGCCGATTTCCTTCCTTATACGCGTCAAATACACGAACCAGCGTTCTTTCACTTAATGATCCCTCTGCCGATAAGACGCTGAAGTCTCCTCTTCCTTTATTAAAGTCACAATAGCTCTGGCGCTCGATTGCCAGTATGTTGAGTGCCTGTAGGTGCGCTGCCAAAGTCAAATTTTGTTGAGTTTTCCTGACAAACGTTAATATTATAGTATCTGTTTTCCAAAGCGCTATCCCGGCATGGTGCTGTTTTTCGGACGACTGCGAGTTATGTAAAAATTGGCGTGTAAGGTCAAATCCACCTCTCAGGAAAAAAGTACGGTAGGCCAACCCCATCGGTAAGTCCTTCGTTTTGAAATATTTGGTTTTTCTGCCGAAGAGCTAGGAAAGAATTCATAAGTGTGACTAACTGGATTAACTTGTCACAGGATCGCGTACCAGTGATTTGCCATGTTCACTGAATTCCACTGTACTGAGCCATAGGTAATACGGTAGATGAGTTCCATTCTTCCTCCGCTTCTTACTTTTCTTGTTTCCTCAGAGATGACTATTATGTGTAGGAGACTCTTGTTTCTCAGCCTCTGTCAAAACCAAATTTACCAAAAGCACCACAGTATACGAGAGCAAGGTTGTTTAGAAGGACAGGAGGATAGATAAAGACTGAGCATTATTTTCAAATGAACTACCCTGTCATCCTGTTTTCCTTCTGCGGCTTTCGGAAAACCCGGAAAACCTCAATATACATATGTTGAAGGGAATTTGAACCCTACTACTCTCAAATGAGAGTACAGTGCTTTAATCGCTGCATCACGTCGCGTCGCTCTATAATGCTGTTATAGTCCCATGTACAGTCCAAGGAAACTGATGAAATAGTTTGTGGTTCAGCTGGAGACAGAGGGACGGCAATTGTAATCATCCTGCGTATTTACCCAACGTGAAACGAGTCGGGAACATCGTGTGATATTTGTCTCACATCTCAATGATGCTAATAAGAATCAGACGCTCCACTCGTGAGTAGTGAATGACATTGGCGCCTTAGAAATACAATGTCTTTCAAGAAGACTATACCTATTACTAACCGTTATGTTGTCAGAACTATCGAACTCTATGCTACGGCTCGGCTTCTGGAGGAACGAATATATTGTCTAGTTCGTATTGCCACTAGACGTCTGTTGTCTTCTGTTTACTTGCTTACCGTCACATGTTGCAAAATGGCTACTCTGTAGTAGAAATCATTTTGTGTTGTCGAGTCTGCGACAATTCCGTGGTTAAGTGTAAAGAGGTTTCAGACATACCAAACTCATCTTCCGAGTGGATGGAACATCCGCAGATGGTATCGACAGTTTGTAGACACGGGACATGAATGTAAATCAAAGAGTACTGGCCGCGACGAATTCTGCGCTATCCAGCGTATTCGTACAAAACCAACACATTGTACCAGTCGGGGGCGTGTTTTGAGACATCTGTTGGTTACGAAGTAATACAAGTGATACTGCTGTGACAACAAACGCAAACAGGTGGCATTTTCTGACGAACTTGAGAACGCTACTGACAGTAATAATACTTTCGCACAACCCAAATGTACAGTGATGAAGCGACTTTTCAGCTTACAGGGAAAGTAAAGAAACACAGAACCCACATGCACACATTGAACATGTACGAGATTCATCCAAAGTGAATGTGTTTTCTGCGATATCCCAGTCATCTGTTTAGGGCCCAATCTTCTTTGATGGAAATGCGGTTAACGGTCAGTGGTACCTTGCTACGTTACGAAACTGGTGGTTTCAACAAACAATACTGTTGGCAGAACATCCGCAACTGAGCATTATAGCAGAGGTTGAAAATACCGCTTCGGTTGTGCATTACTTTATTTTCAATCCCTGTTCTGCACTCATAGGCAGCACACCGCGCCTGGTACACGCGGCTCTCAGGGACCACAGCACAGGTACGACACCTGAGGATGGGCTTATCAGTCCGAAACCGATGGTGTTACAATAAAGTAAGTGACAACTGAAGCGGTATTTTCAACACCTGCTAGTTGTTTCAAAGGCTGAACGAGGATAGCTTCACTTTTCAAGAAGATGGGGAACCCCATAACTGGAGTCGTCAAGTGCGTGAATGTTGTTGTTGTGGTCTTCAGTCCCGAGACTGCTTTGATGCAGCTCTCCATGCTACTCTATCCTGTGCAAGCTTCTTCATCTCCCAGCACCTACTGCAACTTACATCCTTCTGAATCTGTGTAGTGTATTCATCTCTTGGTCTCCCTCTACAATTTTTATCCTCCACGCTGTCCACCGATGCTAAATTTGTGATCCGTTGATGCCTCAGAACATGTCCTACCAACCGATCCCTTCTTCTAGTCAAGTTGTGCCACAAACTTCTCTTCTCCCCAATCCTATTCAATACTTCCTCATTAGTTATGTGATCTACCCATCTAATCTTCTTCAGCATTCTTCTGTAGCACCACATTTCGAAAGCTTCTGTTCTCTTCTTGTCCAAACTATTTATCGTCCACGTTTCACTTCCATACATGGCCACACTCCATACAAATACTTTCAGAAACGACTTCCTGACAAATCTATACTCGATGTTAATAGAATTTCTCTTCTTCAGAAACGCTTTCCATTCCATTGTCAGTCTACATTTTATATCCTCTCTACTTCGACCATCATCAGTTGTTTTTCTCCCCAAATAGCGAAACACATTTACTACTTTAAGCGTCTCATTTCCTAATCTAATTCCCTCAGCATCACCCGATTTAATTCGACTACATTCCATTATCCTCGTTTTGCATTTGTTGATGTTCATCTTATATCCTCCTTTCAAGACACTGTCCATTCCGTTCAGCTGCTCTTCCAGGTCCTTTGCTGTCTCTGACAGAGTTGCAATGTCATCGGCTTACCTCAAAGTTTTTATTTCTTCTCCGTGGATTTTAATTCCTACTCCGAATTTTTCTTTTGTTTCCTTTACTGCTTGCTCAATATACAGATTGAATAACATCGGGGATAGGCTACAACCCTGTCTCACTCCCTTCCCAACCACTGCTTCCCTTTAATGTCCCTCGACTCTTATAACTGCCATCTGGTTTCAGTACAAACTGTAAATAATCTTTCGCTCCCTGTATTTTACTCCTGCCACTTCAGAATTTGAAAGAGAGTATTCCAGTCAAGATAGTCGAAGGCATTCTCTAAGTCTACAAATGCTAGATACATAGGTTTGTCTTTCCTTAATCTATTTTCTAAGATAAGTCGTAGGGTCAGTACTGCCCATGTGTTCCAACATTTCTACGGAATCTAAACTGAGGTCGGCTTCTACCTGTTCTTCCATTCGTCTGTAAAGAATTCGTGTCAGTATTTTGCAGGTGGTTAGTGTATGGTCCCCTTAGTGTATGGTCCCCTTATTACGATTAAGAAAACATTACATGTCGAAGGATATGAACTCATTTTTCAGCACTGTACACTGAATACAACAGAACAGTTCGGAGACGATGATTATATCAGCCTTACGATGCACACTGTCATAAAGCAACCTCTCTGAGGCAGTGGTTTGTGGAGAATATTCCTGGAATAGACTGGCCTGCCTAGAGTACCGACCTGAACACAATGGAGCACCTTTCGTCTTGGAACGCCGGCTTCGCTCCAGGACCAACCGTCAACATCGTTACCTTCCCTTGTTTCGGCTCTTGAGGAATAATGGGCCCTCATTCCTCCACAGACATTCAGACACCTCAGCAAAGGTGTCCCCAGCAATGTTTGAGCCGTCTTAAAGGCGAACGGTGGACACACCCCATGTTGATGTCCACTAATTTGTGTCCGGACACTGTTGATCAGATACTGCATGTCGCCACTTTATGAACTGCCTTATCCCCCTCCATCCGTGAGGAGAGCATGTAACTCTACAAGCTTCTGCCTGAGAAAATACTGCAGTGCATGAGACACATTAATATTTGACAATCTAATTAAAAGATATAAAGGAGCCAGTTAGGACAATGTACGATACACCTTCTTGTCTGACGGGTAATGATCTCACTGGCGATCGGTAATAGAGATCACTCTGTTAAGGATTGACTAGGATTTCTCGGGTGTGAGGAATAGCTGCCCTGGGATGAATAATAATAACCAAATGAGAAAAGCTAAAGTATACTTAATTAGAATTATATTAATACCTTCAGTTGCTAACGGGTGTTGATATATATCAACGGGGACAGGTGAAAATGTGTGCTCCGACCGGGATTCGAACCCGGGATCTCTTGCTTATGTCCACACACTACATACATTCGTAGTGTCTCCCCCCCCCCCCCCCCCCCCGACACACTCATTACTCGTGGAAGACATTCTTACCAAGTCCCGTAGGAGTCCGGGGAATATGAGTGCATCCGCACAGAAGAAGAAGGTCACGCTCGGTGTTGACAGAACTATATACTAATATGAATATGGTGTCTGTTCTTTCGGACATGTCACCAAGAGGAGAACCCGGGTTCTAGTCCCGGTCGGAGGACACATTTTCACCTGTCCCCGTTGGTATACATCAACGCGCGTTAGCAACTGAAGGTATTAATATAATTCTAATTTCGTTCTAGACGGCTGCAGGTCATCAATGGTGTCTGTTCTTTCGGACATGTCCAAAAGAACACACCATATCCATATAAGTATAATGTATACTTGTTTTGTTTACATTGTGCGGGAGGGATGGAGAGAGACTATCAGTAATTATCTACACTTGTTAGAATACTCAGCCACGTTTGCATAACCTTCGAATCATTTATTGTATCCCATATTTTTACTTATTCCATTTATTGTTAACCTGAGGTCAGACAATACGAATCACTTTTCCGTAAATGAGTGTGTATGGTGTTGGTCTAGCTACTGCCTATATTTAATCTTTTATCTTCAATTTCATATGTGACCTAACGAAGTGAAGCCGTCAGGCATCTATAGTGATTTCAATTTAGTATTTCTTCATGAATTAATCAGACACCAGTAGCCGTTAATAGTAGGTTATTCCTTCTTGTATTTTAATACCAGTCTTTATGGAAATAAATGTTCGTCGTAAATGTCTACAGTTTGTCTCCTCTCGTAATTTACACCAGTTTTCTCACCTGAGTCTCCTATTTTTCTTATTGATGCCCGCAGTAAATTTCCAGCTGAGACAATCCTTAAGTAATTTCGACTCAGCAGAATCGGTTAGAGCTTCCAGAGAGACTTGTTTACACGTGCCAAATATATGTGCGCTGCAAGGACGACGAGTTTGGCCCGCAGAACGTTTTGTTACTGCAATCCGCGAACCATTTGCAGTGTTGCCTCTGGACACGGCACTCAGAGCCGTGACACCTGCCAGCAGGAAACCACTTGACACCGTAAAACTAGATGTGTATATGCTGTCAGACCACTCGTAAATTCATTAACAATTTCATCTGGATAAAGGTAAACTCTCAGAGTTTTAATATTGAACAACCGCATGATGCACATTGCTTCTCATGTAGCGTCTGCCACTGGAGTGTGATAAGCGTCTTTTCAGTGCCCTTGCGTTTCCTGAACTAGCTGTACAATAAGGCGTCGCTCTTTATTGAATCTACCGATATTCCAACCCGGAAAGGGTCCAAAATGCATGAGTAGTACTCCTGGTGTCCGTACTGTAAGACCTTTGGTAAAACACACCATCAGATTATTTGACTTGTCGCTCTAACGAAGTAGGCGATTGTCAGCAATATGTCTCGTGGTCTTATCGTGGCGTGTTTATCTTCTGGCGTTAGGTCAGACGATAGAAATGCCACTTGCACGCTTAGAGTAGCAGATTGACGGTGACCAACTTTAAACACAACATGAATAATTTTCACACACATTTATTGAAATAATAAAAAGGATAGACATTACATAACTTGATTCTGGACGCTGTTTACAATTGACATTATGAAATTCCTTTGGTCTTGGTACGTTAATCTTATTCTCACATATCTCTGATGCTTGACAAAGTGTCTATACCTTTCTCTTCATGGCTATGCACGGGAATATGGTAATCTTATTAGGCGCAGACTGAAACTTGACTATAGATTGGTACAGACAAATGCAGACTGGTACAGACTAATGTAGACTGACTAATCGGAGGTCTGTATACTTGTTATAATATTTCGCGCGTTCAGGTATCACTGCGCGAGTGTGAGCCGCGAGGAGAAAAGGTTCTACGTTAGCAGCAATCTCATTGGCTGCGTTAAATATTAATACGCGGATCGGTGGAAGCAGAATTTGGTCCGTCTCTAAGGCAGCGCCATCTCGTAGTGTAGAGACGGACGAGCGCTGCGCCTACGCTGTTGTGCTTAGCGGGGCACGCTCTATTGGGAAAGTTGTGTACGCGCTGACTACGCGGAACTATGTACACAACAACTACACAAATGGTAATACACATATTTTGTGAAAGAATCAAATTTCTTTAGGATTCTCCCAGTGAATATCAGCCTAACATTCGCTTTTCGTAGAATATTAGTTTTATGTTGTCATCCCACATTAGGTAGTTTCGAACGGTTACTCCGAAACATTTTACGGTTGCTGTCACCAGTGATTTTTCAACGGCAGCGTAATACAGTGGGTACGATATTGCAGTACCTGTGTTATTTTCAATTACGATGCAAAGTTCCTTTGGGCATGCGCCGAAACCGGGTGAGCGACTCTCAAGTAAAACGTCTTCCCTGTACGGGGAATTACATAATGGATGTACGGGTACAGGTTGTCGACTGATTGTTGGTGACACATGGAAGTTTGGGTCTGGCGCCCGGCCGTTGTGGCTCAGCGGTTATAGGCGCTTCAGTCTGGAACCGCGCGACCGCTACAGTAGCAGGTTCGAACCCTGCCTCGGGCATGGATGTGTGTGATGTCCTTAGCATGAGTCTGCACGGATAGCGTAATGGTAAGGCGACCGCTCGTGATAAGCGGAAAATCCGTGTATGTCCCGGTCCCGCACAAATTTTCATTGTCATTCCAATTTACTTCTGATGGTTGCTTATCTTCGCAATTGCGAATACATTTAATGTGTAATAGAATGGAGGATAAGACGAAATGAAGAATGAAGATAGCTGTTCGAGCACTGTAACAATGGTTCAAATGGCTCTGAGCACTATGGGACTTAACATCTGAGGTCATCAGTCCCCTAGAACTTAGAACTACTAAAACCTAACCAACCTAAGGACATCACACACATCCATTCCCCCAGGCAGGATTCGAACATGCGACCGTAGCAGTCGCGCGGTTCCGGACTGAAGCGTCTAGATCCGCTCGGCCACCGCGGCCGGCCCTGTAACATTGTTAAGATGTTAAAAAAGAGAATGTTTAAATGGGCAGGCAATGTTGCAAGAACCACGGAAAATAGACTACCTACAATAAGAGCAGCATTCGGCAGTATAGTAGATTGAACGAGAGAGAGAATAAGACCCAGAGGGTAAGCCTTCTTACACCAAACCACATCCAGTAATCTACTGTTATGGGTTTTTGGAGGAGGAGATATAATTTTAATTTATCTATGTCTGTCTTGTAGATGTTCCTCATTGCCATTAAACCATAGCCTCTTTTAGCTCATTAAAATAAATTATCGAAACTTACACAAAAATTTAATACACTTGCCCTATCATTCATTGCGCTTTGGTAACCCTGACGATGATGCATAGGAGACTCAGGTGAGAAAACTGGTGTAAATTACCTGAGGAGATAAGCTGTAGACATTTACGATGAACATTTATTTTCGTAAAGACTGGTATTAAAATACAAGAAGGAATAACCTACTATTAAAGGCTGTTGGCGTTTGATTAATTCATAAAGAAATACTAAATTGAAATCACTATAGATTCCTGACGGCTTCACTTTGTTAGATCACATATGAATTTTAAGAGCCGGCCGATCTGGCCGACAGGTTCTAGCCGCTTCAGTCCGGAACCACGTGACTGCTACGGTCGCCATTTCGAATCGTGCCTCGGGCATGGATGTGTGTGATGTCCTTAGGTTAGTTAGGTTTAAGTAGTTCTAAGTTCTAGGGGACTGATGACCTCAGATTCTAAGTCCCATAGTGCTCAGAGCCATTTGAACCATTTGAAATTTAAGGAAATGAGAGGTTAGATTAACACACTCATCATTGCTTCAGCTTGTGGGGCGGCGAAGAAGTAGTCGAATGAGTTGTTTGAATGTTCATTTCACGTAACAGACTATTGCCGATGCAACATATGTGGGACGGCGAAGAAGTCGTTGTTTAATGTTGAATGAAAGTTGAACATTGCCACCTTAAATCACGCGAGCCTGGCAACTAATTTGGTGGCCAGTCAGAAAGCGAAGGGAAACTTACTGACCTTAGTTCCCAGTCTGCACGGCCACATTCCTGTACAGCCCAGCTAAACGAAAAATATCCATAGTTCTTCACGGGATTAGGGCTGCTTCAATAAATTTTAAAGTTCCAAACAAGATTTTATTATCTTAAAGGCTCACACAAATTACTCGAAACTTCTGAAAATGCTAAAGACATTAAATATTGTTAATTCAGCCAATCGTTTAATAGTTCAGAGGCGACTTCTACAGCAAGTTCCTCCCGAATAGTTCATTACTCTAACTAACGGTGCTCTATTAATAGTTCGCAATAATGTTAAAAAAAAAATTAATGCTCGCCTTAAAAGTGGAGTTAGTCACCACTTGCCACGCGGAATTATACTTCACACGGACGGCACAATAACAGTTTGTTACCGAAGTCTAAACGATCCAGGACGGTGTACAGTCCTCGCGATTTTCAATGTCCGTTTACATTGCTAAGTACGCGCATGTCACAGCCCGCTATGACGTCACCCGAGGCGAGGCGCGATCGGACGTTAAGCTCGCGTGGACTAGGCGTTGGTCTAATGCGGAGTGAGCTTACTACTGCCTCTGCCGCTCTTTTTATATAGCTCCGGCGCGTACCGCCAAGAGAGCATCTGTTCTTTTCGTTCCTATGCAGATGCCTGCAGCCTTCAAATGATCGCTATCTCAGGCACATAATCTTAAATATCACATTTAATAATAGCTTTACAAACTTCTCAATTTTTGTATACATACATCTGAGCAGTACAGAAGCACGTAGAAAATCTCAGCCCGCTAAAATTAAAACTTTACTCTCTAGAATTTTTACAATGGAACTAACGGTAGATTGTTACCTCTGAACCATAGCTTTATCAAGACTTGTATCAGCTGTTAATTATGCTACAAGACTAAAACTTGGTGTAGCTTTGTTAATTGTCCTATCTGATCATTGGTCTTAAAGAATTTGTTTTATCATTAAAATTTAAAGTACTTAATCTATAATGCTTATGTACATTTTACTCACAAAAGTAGTTTTTACTAAATTACTAAAAAACTAGAAGAGGTAACTGATTGTGGTATTTCCATTATTATTATTAGGGTGAACTGAAGCATCCTACCAATTTTCAATATTGTAGCTCTATTATTTCGCGCCTCTGATTTTTCCGAAAAACGCGGATTCTGGAGTCAATTTTAGTTTTATGGTTTTGGAAACCAGCACCACTCATTAATGACTTCTTACTGCACCTTCTCACCAAATTTTGGCTTCCTAGCGTCATTATTTAGCGCCTCCTATTTTTCTTTCAAAACGTGAATTTTACGTAAACTACTAATTTTATAACATTAAGATTTGTTACCTGAAACATTATTACATAGAACTATACTTTAACAAAGTTTTACACACAAATCTTAATTTTTACTTTTATGTTAAATGTGGTGCAATACTATATGCAGGCGCGTTACGATGACGTGACGCTACTAGCAGTGAACTAGGGTAAGTCCCGTGCACTCGCTCGCCTCTGTATCTTATACATGATACAGCGCTTGCTTTGCTTCATCACCCCCTTTTTAATTTTCGTGAAAATCTATTTTTGAACAAAATTAAATTTCTAAAAGAACAAACAAGCGATGGATTACTTTAGTATACCTCTTTCAACTTAAGTTGCTTCTTCTTAGGAAATTCCTTATTACTACATACACAAAATAACCATACTCATATACACATAGAAAACCTAGTACAGAAGACATTCACAAATTATTTACATACATTTACATGGAAATATAAATTTTTCAATGGTTACAAAATAGTTATTTTTTTTTCTTTAAAATCAGTCTCTTCCTGAAAAAGAAAATACACACGACTTTTATCACTGCAATGCACTCACATTTTTCTTTTACTATAATACTCGGCACTGTGGTGGGTGTCCTATTGTAACACTCATTTAATTTCACTGATTGACAAAATTGTGGGAGGAAATTGTATTCACTGTGGTTTGCGTCTCTACTTCCAATCTCCCTACCGCTTGTTGTCAGTCATTCATGCAGCCTGCATGTCCCTGAGAAACAGACAATACAGTCTAAGTTTCTGTTTTCAACTTATATCTAAGGTAGGACAAAGTACATTTTATAGTTTATATTCTGGCACTATTTTACTAATTGTGAAGTTGTCAGAAAGACATTTAGCACTAAGTCGTATCTGATACAATAGCTCCTACTTTCTTCTTTCATAAATAATCTTTTAGGTTCCTAAATAGTGAAAATTCTTTTAGCAAATTAATATATTAAGATCTTGCTTCAACTTAGAAAATTGAGTAACCTTTTAGTTTTAATGTACTCTGGCTTAATTATCGTATGGATTAGTTCATCAAAGAAGTCATTTGCTGACCAGCACTTTGCTTTATTGTATGAATTACTAAAGAAATTAGTTATTTTCAGTATACCGATTCCAAATTTCTGCATTTTCCAATATTTGTGTGTTTCTGTTGTCTGTTTAACTATTTATTTGCCTCAAGCAAGATTTAGCGTTTTTCACCATTTCACGAGACGTGAGGGAATTATTCTTTAATCCTACATCATTTACTTCAATTTACTTACTTCACTTCTTCACCTTATTCATTTTCTCCCTTTTCTTCCAGATTCAAAATACTTCATTTCTCCACTTCTTTCTCCCTTTTCCTTTTGTCAGCCTATTGACGTCCTGTTTCTATATATTTGGTGCGATCCTCACACCACTTCCACACATCTCCATTTATTTAATTCTAAAACGCCATTGCTTGCCTCTATGAGCATTACCTTCTTACGCTGTTTTCCTTCAGACAACCTTATTTCTAGCAACATACTACCTTCTGCATAATCTCATGGATTATTCATATTCATACCGTACTTCGTATACTGCAAAGTGTCTCTCTTAGTTGTAGTTTCTAACCCTTTACAATTACATGAAATATTTTAATTTATTTATTTTAGCCATGTTTGCCTCTTATTGGTACTCAGACTTTTGTTTTGCCATTCACTAGGTAGATCCTTACTAAGAATACTTAAAACCTAATAGCATATATACAACATGAAGACATATGTGATTCTTACCTGTTATGATAGACCAGAAGAAGGGAATGAAACTTGAAAAGGAAATAAAGTTTCACCCAGCTGGGACTGCACGGTACGCCAAACCGTGTATCCGCCAAAGAGTGGCAGACTCCCTACAGTAATTAATTACTGTTAATTTTAAATTCCTTTAGATCCACAATATTTCTTAGACCTAGTTCTCTCTTACTCTTTGGATATTCCAAACGATAGGCATTTGCATGAGGTTTACTTACTATTCTAAATGGTCCATGATATACATGCATAAACTTTTTAGTTTCTGCAGAAATTTTCTTTGATTTTTCTTTTGTTTTGACCAGCACTAGCTCACCAATTTTAAAACTAGTGGGGGAAGCCCTTGCATCATGCCTCTTTTTCCTATCTAAAGCTCTTTTGCGTATATTTGCCCTGGCCTGTGCTTTCTTCTCATCCAATGTACTCTGACTTAGAACTGGAAAGTCAATCATACTCGGAATGATATTATGTGGTTCCTGATTGAACATCAGCTCACATGGAGCAAAACCTGTGGCATCGTGTTTCAGATTATTAATTATCTCTTCAAAATACTTAATATGATCAGCCCATGTTGAATGCTTCCTAGCACAGTAGGTTCTACATAGTCTATTCAGTTCTCGCATAACCCTTTCACTCATATTTCCTTGCGGAAAGTATGCTGAAATCCTTATATGCCGAGTTCCGCTCCTTTCAAGACACAACTTAAATTTTTCTGATACAAATTGAGGACCATTATCTGACAATAGGTTCTTTGGCTTGCCAATTTTCACAAAATAATCTTTCTCCAATTTATCTACAAGTGTTTTGGCATTGGCTCTCTTAATCGGATACAGTTTAACATATTTACTAAACCCATCAATCACCACAAAAACATGCGTACACCCTCCTTTAGATGTCGGGAGAGGTCCAAAAAGATCAACTGCACATAACTCTAAGGGTTCACTTGGGTCTACGTGATGCATATCCCCTTGCACTATTTTATTTACTGCTCTTACCTTTTGACAAATAACACAGGATGCTAACCTTTCTGCAACTCTACGATGCATGTTATCAAAGATGACTTTCTCATTTAGTTTAGCAATGCACTTTTTTGTACCATAATGACCATACCTTAGATGTACATAATCTATTAGCAGATCTACGTGCTGTGAAGGAAAACACACTTTCCATTCTGCTAAAGTTACCTTCCTCCTACGGAACAAAATTCCTTTCTGTAGACAGTAATATTGTGCTACCTTTGGATAATTAGGGTCCCCTAAATAGCTTTTAACTAGCTTCAATTGATCATCCTCATTCTGTTCTCGTCTTAAATTCTTAAATACTTTCTTTAAGGCACTCTCCTCTCTGAGCTCATGTACTGTCAACATACTTACCTCATTCCTTTCTGCCAAAGGAAGTTCTGATTCATTCCATAATTCAGCACTTCTTGATAGCCCATCTGCTACCAAATTGCTCTTTCCCTGTATATAATTAATTTCAAGATCAAACTGCTGAAGGTACATGGCCCACCTTGTCAACCTTGGATGCCTTAGTTTACAAGTCTTCAAAAATGTAAGTGCTTTGTGATCACTATAGATAATTACCTTCTGTCCTAACAAATAGTGCTCAAACTTCTGCATACCAAATACTATGGCTAGTGCCTCTAATTCTGAGATAGCATAATTTCGCTCAGCAGATTGTAATGAACGACTTGCAAAAGCAATAGTTTTATGAACCTCCTGGTCGCCTTCTGTTTCTAGCTGAAACAATTCTACAGCAATCCCATAACCACTTGCATCCACTGACATGCAAAAGGGTCTTGTAAAATCGGGATGGTGCAAGAGCGGACTATTAATCAAACAATCTTTTAATCCCTCAAAAGCAGACTGGCATTCTGGAGTCCAAACCCATGGGGTATTCTTTTTTAGCAGGTTGAGTAAACATGGATCATTAAATAAATGATCTTTAACAAAACGTCGGTAGAATCCAAACAAACCGAACATTGACCTGAGTTGCTTTTTATTTCGGGGCGCTTCAAACTTTTCAATACATGATAATTTGGATGGATCAGGTAATATACCCTCTCTGCTAATTTCATGGCCCAGGAATTTTATTCTGTCCTTTACACATTCAGTCTTTTCTAACTTTAATTTCATACCTCCATTTTCAAGAGCTTCTAGTACCCTGTCCAACAGACTGATATGTTCTTCCCATGTGGGAGTTGCCAACAGAATATCGTCTACGTAAATGGTTACTTGATCTAATAATTCCTGTCCTAATACATGAGCCATAACTCTTACAAAGGCACACACTGAAATATTCAATCCGAACGGAACTACTTTATACTGGTAGCATACTCCTTCATACAAAAATGCTGTATACTTACGTGATTCCTTAGCCAGCGGCAAATTCCAGTAACCACATGTTATGTCCATGGAAGTAAAGTACTTAACCCCTCGGAACTTTTGAATTAACTCATCCATATTTTGAGGACGATCACTTTCTCTGATGACAATTTCATTTAACCAGCGTGCATCCAATACTAATCTAACACTTCCATCACGCTTAGGCACTACAACAAGAGGACTATTGTATTCACTAATTGCTTGCTCTATGACACCCCATGCCAACATACGTTTAATTTCATTTCGCACTGCTTGTTTCCTTGCAACATGTATTGGATAAGGCTTCTTAAAAAATACCTTCCCAGGCTTGATATTCAAATGGCATTCATAACCTTTAACTTCACCAGGTGCGTTTGAGAATACATTACTATGCTTAGTTAACACACTCTTTAACTCTGATCTTTGTTCGTCAGCAATTTGCTTTGTTGATTGTACCTTTTCCTCTATTTCCTTTAGGATGTGTCTCTCTTCAACCTTAGCACTTCCCTCATTCTCACTGAAAACCAAATTTTCCTGCAAGTATCCTTTATTCTTTATTACTCTAATAGGCAGTTCCCAAGTTTCATTACTACCGCCTATATGACTTCCTATAAAAGACTCTCTTATCACTTTAGAGTCAGGTAAAGTTAAAATTAAGTTGTTCTGATCAAAATTGATCTTTCCCTGGTACTTTGATAAGAAATCAGTACCAATCAACATATCAACACTTAAGCCTAGCACAATCAAACAAGGATGATCTATTACTACGTCATTTATACCAATGGGTATCAAAGCTTCGTGTTGAACTGGTCTAGAGACTTTTCCAGTAGCACCTATAATCTTTAAGCCACTTACTTTCATAACTGTTAACTTCTCTTTATTGGGTATGGTGTCAAAAAATGTTTGTGATAAAGCACTTGCTTCACTGCCACTGTCAAGCAGACAACGCACAGTGACTCCTGATATGTTTACTTTGATAACAGGGTGAGTTATTTTACATTGAACAGGTTGCTCACACACCTCGTCTAATAAATCTCGTTCTATGTTCTTCCAGCTAAAGTAATTCTGATCAGTTGCAATTACATTTACATTTACATCCTGGGGCTCATCATGCTCTATAATCCTAGCTGCTTTCTCTAATCTGTCCACTAACTTTAAATCGAAGCATCTGACGACTTTTTCTACTTTTGTTTGCTGCACATCAGCCAAACTATCCTCTACCTCTGAGCAACTGCGTCCCTGCGCAATATTGCTGTTCATAAGAATGTCGTCACCTTCAACCATTTGTGGCACGTTTACACAGCTACTAGATTCTTTCACCTCGTTACTATTTCTACCCCCTTCATTCATCATTTCCTCCTCTCTAAAGTTTTGCAGTACTGATTCTACTTCTGCTACTTCTACTTCAGCTTTTAGATTGCCATTTTCATCGAAGATGTAAGCTTTTACTTCATCATTATTCCCATCAGACTCAAACCCATTATCTATTTCTTCCCCATTATCTACCTTGAGTTCCTGTTCTTCCTTGACCCATTTTTCTAGTGTATCCAAAATACTATCCACTATTTTGTGAGAGTGGCTTAACACATCACTGGTATTATCTGTATTTATTTCGTCATCCATGTTGTCTGTCTGTGTATGTTGGCTGATTGTCTGTGTTTCCGTTACTGGCTGTGTTACTGTTACCGCCTGGTGAGCGCCAGTTTCCTCATAGACGGGATTTAGTTTCCCACACGCGGCCTGTTGTGTTCATCTGTGACACCACTAGATATAGTAGCATCATGACTCCCTTCTTGTCTTAATGGCATAGTATTTACTTCTCCACTTTCGTCATAGTAGTTGTTACGAAAGCGTGGTGAGTATCTACCCCCTCTTCCTCTGCCACGGCTTTGGTTTCGATAGTTTGTTTTGGTGTGCCTAACTTCCATATTTCTAACGTTCACGTTTCCATTATTTTGTACGTGATTGTTAGAAGATTTGTTATTCTGCTGCACCTGCTCCTCAGCAGCAGCTACTCTTTCCACTCTTTCCAGATATTCAATAAATTTGTCTATATTATCTCTAGGGGCGGAAATGATCCTCTTCTGCCAGTACCACGGCAGCTTACCTTCTAAACCCATAATGATCATATCTGGCTTCATCTTTTCTGTCAAATGTGACAGTCTTGAAACCCACTTCCTAGCGAAATCCTTTACTGATTCACGCCCTGGGAAAAACTTCTTACCACTCCAGAATTCCCTTAACACATCATTTTGTTTGTTATGTGACCAGTATTCGTTGAGAAATGCAGACTTAAATTCAGATAAAGTTTTACATTTGATCATTACATCCGCTGACCATCGCAAAGCATCACCTGACAAATGACTTCTTATAAATGAAATTTTTTCTCTTTCTGACCAAGTGTTGGGGAGAACATCCTCAAAGTCATTCCAAAATTCAAGAGGGTGAATGTACTTATCAGGATCAAAGCGCAAAAACTGTCGACACCCTATAAAAGCGGCGTCAACTGAAGTCACATGCTGTACAGTAGAATGACTAGAATTAACAGAGGTTACTCTATTTTCTAGGTTAGCAATGTTAGTATTTAATTCCTCTACTTGTGACTCTACTGCTTCTATCCTGGCAGAACATCTTTGTTCCACTGCACCACGAATTTCGGTACAGGTTTCTTTTACTTTCTCAATGTTTTTCTGACAAGTATCTACTTTAATTTGTACCTCTTTAACTTTGTCAGAGCAAAGTTTGGACTCGTTGCTCAATCTTTCGGACAACCTCACTTCCAAAAGTTCATCTGCCTCTTGATAATTTTTTTGAATTTGATCTATTTCACATTTGAAAGTACTATGCATTTTAGTTAACTGTTGCCCTACTTTTACTTGAATGTCATGATGAATAGCATCTATCTTATAATTCAAACTATTCCATTTTGATTGCAGTTCTTCTTTTAGTTCTTTATTACTAACCTCAATTTTAGCCTCAATTTTATTTTCCAACCCTTTATTACTAACCTCAATTTTATTCTCCAACTCTTTATTACTATTTTCAATTTTAGCCTCAATTTTATTTTGGTTTGATTCGAGTTTGGCAAACAGTATTTGCATCCAATCCGGAGCTTCTACCTTGATACTTTGTATCTCTTGACTTGACTGAGCTGGAGATATATTGAGCTCAGTTTCACTACCTGACAAAGTTAGCAACTCTACTGGCTCCCTTTTGACTTCTATTTCACTTATTGATTGCATCCCTGCACTCTCATTTAAATTAAAGTCATAATTTACTGGTGACAAATTACGTTCTAGTTCAATATTTGAGGGATTAATGGAACCATCCTCATTAAACTCAATTCCTGATCCTGAGGATTCTTGGTCAGAGACCGGTTCCCTTCTGAAATGTACACTACTTTCCATATCTTTTAATTTGTTAGCAGCAGTTAATAAATATTTTAAAAGTCTTTGACTTAACTTAAATGCTTGATTTCGACGAATGATGTCGTCGCGGTGTACCAGCAATCGTGATGCGACGCGTCGCGACGTATTGAAGGCAGCAGCAGCAGCTGTAGCGTCGAGTACCGCCACAGGAATCGCCTACTGCAATAGCTCCAGGGGGGGGGCAGCAAGGCACCGTTGACCGCTCGGCGCAGCCGGCAGCTGTCTCGCAGATCAGCGCAGCTCCGCGATGACGCACGGTCTTCCTTTAGTCTCAGCGCCGTCGGCAGCCGCGATCCAGCATCGTCGCCTTCCTCACCATCGTCACTAACCAACGTACAGCGGTAGACACTTATTGTTTATACACTACACCCGCCTTTACTGGTAACACTGTTCCCACACTAGTTCAATTCAGTGTCCTGTTATTGCCTACCGAGTTCGTTAATTTATACCAATCGCTTTCACACATCGAGCACTTTTATTTGCTTTTAATTCAGTTTTCCCGGCCGATAAGCACCATATGTGGGGCGGCGAAGAAGTCGTCGAATGAGTTGTTTGAATGTTCATTTCACGTAACAGACTATTGCCGATGCAACATATGTGGGACGGCGAAGAAGTCGTTGTTTAATGTTGAATGAAAGTTGAACATTGCCACCTTAAATCACGCGAGCCTGGCAACTAATTTGGTGGCCAGTCAGAAAGCGAAGGGAAACTTACTGACCTTAGTTCCCAGTCTGCACGGCCACATTCCTGTACAGCCCAGCTAAACGAAAAATATCCATAGTTCTTCACGGGATTAGGGCTGCTTCAATAAATTTTAAAGTTCCAAACAAGATTTTATTATCTTAAAGGCTCACACAAATTACTCGAAACTTCTGAAAATGCTAAAGACATTAAATATTGTTAATTCAGCCAATCGTTTAATAGTTCAGAGGCGACTTCTACAGCAAGTTCCTCCCGAATAGTTCATTACTCTAACTAACGGTGCTCTATTAATAGTTCGCAATAATGTTAAAAAAAAAATTAATGCTCGCCTTAAAAGTGGAGTTAGTCACCACTTGCCACGCGGAATTATACTTCACACGGACGGCACAATAACAGTTTGTTACCGAAGTCTAAACGATCCAGGACGGTGTACAGTCCTCGCGATTTTCAATGTCCGTTTACATTGCTAAGTACGCGCATGTCACAGCCCGCTATGACGTCACCCGAGGCGAGGCGCGATCGGACGTTAAGCTCGCGTGGACTAGGCGTTGGTCTAATGCGGAGTGAGCTTACTACTGCCTCTGCCGCTCTTTTTATATAGCTCCGGCGCGTACCGCCAAGAGAGCATCTGTTCTTTTCGTTCCTATGCAGATGCCTGCAGCCTTCAAATGATCGCTATCTCAGGCACATAATCTTAAATATCACATTTAATAATAGCTTTACAAACTTCTCAATTTTTGTATACATACATCTGAGCAGTACAGAAGCACGTAGAAAATCTCAGCCCGCTAAAATTAAAACTTTACTCTCTAGAATTTTTACAATGGAACTAACGGTAGATTGTTACCTCTGAACCATAGCTTTATCAAGACTTGTATCAGCTGTTAATTATGCTACAAGACTAAAACTTGGTGTAGCTTTGTTAATTGTCCTATCTGATCATTGGTCTTAAAGAATTTGTTTTATCATTAAAATTTAAAGTACTTAATCTATAATGCTTATGTACATTTTACTCACAAAAGTAGTTTTTACTAAATTACTAAAAAACTAGAAGAGGTAACTGATTGTGGTATTTCCATTATTATTATTAGGGTGAACTGAAGCATCCTACCAATTTTCAATATTGTAGCTCTATTATTTCGCGCCTCTGATTTTTCCGAAAAACGCGGATTCTGGAGTCAATTTTAGTTTTATGGTTTTGGAAACCAGCACCACTCATTAATGACTTCTTACTGCACCTTCTCACCAAATTTTGGCTTCCTAGCGTCATTATTTAGCGCCTCCTATTTTTCTTTCAAAACGTGAATTTTACGTAAACTACTAATTTTATAACATTAAGATTTGTTACCTGAAACATTATTACATAGAACTATACTTTAACAAAGTTTTACACACAAATCTTAATTTTTACTTTTATGTTAAATGTGGTGCAATACTATATGCAGGCGCGTTACGATGACGTGACGCTACTAGCAGTGAACTAGGGTAAGTCCCGTGCACTCGCTCGCCTCTGTATCTTATACATGATACAGCGCTTGCTTTGCTTCAAGCTCAAAAAAGATTAAATATAGGCAGTAACTAGACCAACACCATACTCTCAATTACGGCAAAGTGATTCGTACTACCTGACCTCAGGTTAACAATAAATGGAATAAGCACAAATACGGGATACAATAAATGATTCGAAGGTTATACAAACGTGGCTGAGTATTCTAGCACGTTTATCAGACAAGCGATTTACCATAAACTGCTGAAAATTGAATAAGTTAGCAAGTTCAAAAATAGTTAAGAGGAATGCAGTAGTGCCGATTAAATAATAAATAGCAAAATGCTGAGGAATTAACTTGCTCGCAGCAACAAGTGCAACGCTCCACCAAAACAAGTTTCACAAACACAGAAATGAAGAATTAATTCCATGCCGAAAATGGTTTAAACAGTGAATTCAGCATCACGAAACGTTGTGAATGGAATCGACGACAGATTAAATTGATGCCTCAGTGAGTGGAAAACGAACACATGTGGGGCCAGTGGGAGAAAGCACACGGATAAAGGATACAAATTAATTATTGAAACGATAGCACTAAAAAAATTACACGTCCACGAAGAGACGATTTCACACGTATCTAAACTAAGGAAAGCATTATTATCTCACAACTAAGCCTCACGCGGTATCTCAAACATCCACATCACAGAGTTCCAGTGGCACAAAGCAACTTACTGAATAATTTATTAAATCACGGAAATTATTTCATCCCCTACTCTGTAATGGACATGGTCCCCAAAAACTGAGCTATGAAAGAAAAGGATTAAATACTCCAGTCAGCTGAAGACTTACACAACCTCTTAACGATTATAAGTTACTAAGTTCGTACTTAAACTACGATGAGCACCCTCACTTGAACCCAGCAGCAGAACTTGCTGACCAGAGAACTACCCAGGTAAACTGAAGTGACCAGTGGCGTTCTTTCAACCACTATCCTAATTAGAGTCGAATAACTTACACAGAGGGGTCAAACTATTTGCCTTGATCAAGCTACTCAAAGTTGGTCATACTGCCACCACAGCAGACAGCAGAGACTACACTGCAACTACTTAAGCAGACACACACATTCATTCATTCTTTCATACAAGAGGGAGAAAAAGGAAAGAACATAGGGATATGTAGAGACAAGTAATGTTAAGCTAGAGGTGTGGGTTATGGGGGAACAAAGAATAGAATTTACGCATACTTAAGTAGCGTGTAAACTGACACAAAATACACGTCATTTGTTAACTATGCTTGAATTAATACAGGGTGAAAAGTATTTAAACCGAAAAACTCTGGAAGGTTGTAGGGTACATCAAAACAAATATTTTTCCCTAATGTCATTTTTTCCTATGAGTAGTATTTAAACCGGTAAAGGAAGATTTCTCTGGCTGCAGATTAATTAAACCAACAAACACTTTTCCATTTTTTATAACCAAGAGACAACACATTAACACAACCCAATATCAATTACAGTAGATTTTCAAAAATTGTTCCTACTGCTGCTACTATCCGGGCAACCGGATCCTCCTCTGATTCAACAGGAGATGTGTAATCAAGGTTGCGCATCTCTACCCACACAGGAATGTCCAGAGAGAACATGTCTGGGGTCGAGCAGACAATAGTTCAGGACCACATCTGCCAGCCCACGTTTCTGGGAACCGTCGGTCCAGGAGCCGACGCACACGACGACTGAAATGTGCCGGCGCCCCGTCGTGTTGGAACCACATGCGTTGTCTTGTAGGGAGCGGGACGTCTTCCAGCAGTTCTGTCAATGATCTGGCGATAAAATTGTAATAGTGCCTGCCATTTAATGGCCTAAGTAGCAGATACGGCCCAATTAAACAGTCCCCAACACCGACCCACACATTAACGAAGAACCGCACTTGATGAGCGCTAGTAACTGTGTCATGTGGGTTATCCTCACTCCAAACATGCGAATTGTGCATGTTGAAGACTCCATCACGCCCGAACGTTGCTTTATCGGTAAATAACACAGAGGATGGAAAAGTAGCATGCATTTCACACTGTTCCAGGAACCACTGCGAAAACTATGCTCTGGTTGGATAATGAACTGGTTCCAGGTTGTGGACTCGCTGCAAGTGAAATGGATGTAACAATTGCTCTTGAAGTACTGTTGTTACGTTCGTTGATTCGTCCCCATGTTACGTGCACTTGCACGAGTGTTGATTGAAGGATCCCGCTCCACATGCTGTAAGACAGCTTCCTCAAATTGCAGCGTTCTTACTGTGCGACGGCGTCCCTGTCCAGGTAATCTGCTAAATGGTCCAGTCTAAAGTAGACATTGCTACAGAGCAGCAAAGGTCGTATGATGCGGGATATGGCGATTGGGATATTGTTGCTGATAAACCCGCTGTGCAGCTCGTCCGTTGTGGTGCGCTGCGTAGCATGCACCAAACATATCAGTGTACTCACTACAGATGTATCGCTCCACTAGTAAACAGAGACAATGCACTACTACACTGGTGGACAGCACTTACCTACAACTGAAGAGCGTAATACGGCCTCAAACAACTGAAGAGAGTAATATGGCCTCGACCGGTTTAAATAATCCTCATAGGAAAAAAATGACATTAGGAAAAAATATTTGTTTTGATGTCTCCTATAACCTCCCAGAGTTTGTCGTTTTAAATACTTTTCACCCTGTATATTCTATTGCTCAATCTTCAATAAGAAGTACCCCGAAAGTCAGAGGTGTCAATATGATGAGATGTAATAACAAAGTAAACTAAAAAAATCTCATGAAACGTTTCTCACAGAGACCTTTCAGTACTTGGACCGAGGTAAAAATTCGGTATCCAAGCAGAACGTTCAGGATTTTTATTCACGTACTACAAATCAAAAATGGACTATTTAAAGCTAAGTTCTCGTTCGGCCACTGCAGAGGACACTGTAATTTAAAGTTTTCAGGATTTTTTGTGTCCTTTTAAGCTCTGAAATTAGGGTAACATCTGCTTTTAAAAGAATGGAATAACTTCAATAATATGTTCGTACAAGACTTGTGAAAATGTAATATAAAAAACTTCACAAAAGTTAAATTTTGCTGGTCGCACTCTATTTTCATACAAAGTATGTTCTGTATGCCAATATAGAGCGCAGCTGCGTCCTCTTGCTATACAAAGCTCGACCTTGCATTTGGTCAGCAAGTGGGCTCTGCTGGGTTCTGGTGAGTGTGCTCATCGTAGCTTAAGTGCGAGCTTAGTAGCTTAGAATCGTTATGAGGTTGTGTAAGTCTTCAGCTTAACTAGAGCATTTAATCCTTTTCTTTTATACCTTAGTTTTGGCAACATGACCATGACAGAGTAGTGGGTCGTAGCTTTGCACCCAGGATTTTTGCCTCTAGATGCCGATTTGTGCTGATCAAACCATGGTAAATGATCCACAGAATCAGTCTGTTATCCTCTACCGATTTCAGTTCGTTTATACGTTTTGAAAGGCGCATATACTGGGGTAGCTTCGTTATAAGGTTTGCCTCTCTTCCTTGTAATTGGTTTTCATGGCATAATCCTCGATTCTGCAATATAGTTGCTCAACAGAACCATTTTCTCCAAGGCTTGAGCCAGAAAAATGTTCTTCCAAAATATGATTGTTAGAAAGTGTATCAAAATCAGGCTCACCGTCACGATTATCTTCATCTAAGTCTTCGTTCTCGAGATAATTCACTGTTTGAGAAAGTTCAACATTGCTGCTAGCCACTGAAGAAAAATTGTCATCTTCAAATTCTTCTGTATCAGATATATCTCTTCTTTCCAGAATTTCTAAAATCCCTTTCACACCGAGTTTTTCTTCACAGTTCCTATTCATAGTTGAAATAATTCCAAACAATTACTAACAAAAACTGTTGCAAAAATGAGAGCAAACACTTAAAGACAATACACAGGCAAAACATGGATTTTTGTAGGAAACCAAAGATGAAAATAATTTTTGCCCACTGTCGAAGATTTTTGGAGCTTTACTTAGGCAACTGTAATTCCGCTAACGTATAACTGATTTTGAAAGTAGATAAACCTCTGTCAACAGGGGGAAATACCAGAAATACGTAGAACATTTAGAAAAGATGTGTACAATTCTTAAGGCTAAAATTATGAAGGTCACACTCAGCCACAGTCTTTGCACGACCGACACTTTGTACTTGCCTTGGAAGTTCATGCTTCGTCAGCAGATGATACTGGAATGCAGACTCGTAGAATAGAATGTTTTACTACACAGTACGCTATGCCAGTTACCTTACAAAGTTTGTAGAACGCATACATAGACTAAAAATAAAATCGTCCACAGCAGTGGAAAAATACACGGTGTGAAGTGCACTATTTATCAAGAAGATTCTTGCTACCATAAATGCTTTGGTAGGACTAGCATTTCATTAAGGTAAGCTAAAACAGGCATGCAATTTTTCTATACATGTTCTTTCGGTTCAGCAGTACAGTTTAAATACACACATCAATGCTCATAGCAAGATAAACTTTGCTTCCGACCATGTCGGCAGTGTCTTGCCATTTGTTATTTTTCAGACTGCGATCTACATATGTATAATTTCGACTTTCCATAACGCTGGTCGTAAACAAATAGCATTTATGAAACGCATACTTTTTTCGTTTGTTCGCTTTTTCACTACTGTACAATGTTAACCTACAACAACAAACAAAACAACTGGCTGTACAGGATTTTAGGGGTGTGAATGTAGATATTTCTGTTGAAGACCGAGGATAGTGTTCTCATAAAAGCTATCATTAGTATTTACTTAGTTTGTGGACTAATAATTGCAGCTATTACGAGTAGCATGTTTCTGGATTGGTTAGTACATCGAGGTACACGTTTCACAACGAAACAACTACTGTTTATTTTCCCTTAGGCAACAGGTCAGGTATTGAAGTGTGGACATGTGGATGCGAAACAGATAGTCAGGCGTGAGTGACGTAGATACGGCCGGCCGCGGTGGCCGTGCGGTTCTGGCGCTGCAGTCCGGAACCGCGGTGCTGCTACGGTCGCAGGTTCGAATCCTGCCTCGGGCATGGGTGTGTGTGACGTCCTTAGGTTAGTTAGGTTTAAGTAGTTCTAAGTTCTAGGGGACTTATGACCTAAGATGTTGAGTCCCATAGTGCTCAGAGCCATTTTTTTTTAACGTAGATACGACTGTTCAGAAAACATCAGGTAGTAAATTATGTGATGTATTTGTGATAAGATATATGCAACAAGAAAAACATCTGACGCACTGAAGTGGACACATATTAAGTTACCATTTATCACAATATCTGTATGTATACCCCTAAAACACTGTAAATTTGGTTAAAACTTTCGAACAAATGTGAAATGATGTTTTTCGCTAAGACACGTGACTGCATAAGTAGAAAACAAAAGTGAGATCGAGAGGAAAGCATTTACGAGGAAGGACAGAGATAGATATTGTCCT
This sequence comes from Schistocerca gregaria, assembly GCF_023897955.1. Lineage (NCBI taxonomy): Eukaryota > Metazoa > Arthropoda > Insecta > Orthoptera > Acrididae > Schistocerca > Schistocerca gregaria. Next base: position 220,824,796 of record NC_064925.1, on the reverse strand, counting down.
GCAAATACGAAATATTCTCTAACCCTGGTGGAAAACAACGTCGGGCCTTCGGCAATACATCGACAACCGTCTGTAACAGCGGCAATATTGCCCGGCCAAGCCACAAGATTGCCGTGCATTGCGGCCACATTTGAGCAATGTTGGCAGCGACGCCACAGAGTTAAATATTGCCGTAAAATATGACTTGCACTTCAAGTTTATAGCTATCTACATTGTTTCTTTAAGAATGAAGTATCGAGTTCTGTCTACTAGGAAGTCCTGACTATTCAGACATGTGGTACAATACTGGATAAGCTCGTATTTTGATCAGTAAAAAACAGTGCGAAACCGCATGGTCTGCCTTCCGGACACGAAGGAAAATGTGCATCGATCTGAGTAACTTCTTCTACACGCTCTGGATCTGAGAACGTGCTACTGGGGATTGGGCACTGAATTAGAAAGGGGGAAGCTGGAACGCGCTAAGCGAGGCACTGGGTGGCGGCCGGAGAACCTCAGATAGAGTTCTCGGTACTGCCGGCCTTCCGTGTCGGCCCACCGACCTCCCACGCAGCTTCCTGCGCTAGACCACTTACAGCCATTGTCCTCCCAGGACCTTGGTTGTCTTCCGACATCCGGCAGGAAGTCGACCATTTTAGCGTATTGTGCAGAGCAGTCTGTAAGCCGACTGCTCGGTTTAAAGTTAGATTACCAGTGCAAATAAACCCCAACATGCCCTGATTTGCAAAGCTATGCCCTATCACAGAAGGAGTAATGGCACGTGAAATTAATTTACTAACGCAGCCTGATAGATGAATAACGATATTGAGACTGGAGCTCTTCTGTCCGTGTTTGCTTACAAATAATATGTTTTTCGAGGAGTTCGCCTTGAGCAAAACACAATTATTTCTTTTCTTCTGTTATCTAAACATGTGTCGCTGAAGTTTCAGCATCACCAGTGGCCTTTCAGTTTCCTTCTATAAAACAAGAAAAATTCTCTTTACTACTGCACACGCACAAATTTGCGTTGTTCAGAAAGTATTAACAAAGTTGGAAAATCGTCAATGTTTTATTGTTATTAGACCTAAGAATAATTAATTCTGCGTGTGCCGCGTGTTTGTGTCTGCGTTTGCAATATGCTTCACTTAGCATGTCTGCTTTACCCATTATGTTCACTGTGAAAAATTGTGCTATGTAACCCCCACTGTCACTGTTTACAGACCATGAAAACAAGATGGCAGACAGTGGTTGGGAGATCTGAATCTTTGTGAAGTTTACCAGCCTTGTGTGTGTGGGGGGGGGGGGGGGGGGGATGTTTTGGTTTTGATGTTCTCTGATACTTTTTGAGGGCAGAGACCTGAGTTCCGTTGCACAGTTTTTCACAGTGGAGATAATGGGGAAACCGGAAAAACTAAGTGAAACATATTGGAAAAACAGCCACATACACAAACACTTATCTCTCACATAGAATTAATTAGCAAAATTAGAATTAATTAGTAAAATTTCGAAGTATCTAACTTCGCTACAATAAGTTCTATGTGGTTGCAGATGACAAACTAAGAAAACTAAACAAGCGTAATTCAAAACTAAAAATACAAAAAAGCCACGGCATATGGTAACAAGGTATATATGCGCAAAACTTCACCTGTTTTTCAGATTTGTAAATAACAGTCAAAGATGATATATCGAATATAACCACTTCTGTAGAACCAGGTACAACGTCTCTGCAAGATTCACGTACCTTATTTGTTGAAAATGAGTCCAAAGAATGGGGTACTCAATATTCAGAATAGTGTTTGCTATCTTTGATATGAAATATGATGTGAAAATGGTCGACTGTATGAGTTGCTATAGCCAAATGTTGTGTAATGCATTGTGGGATCGTATGAAATGCGAATACATCTTGAATGATTAACGAAATACTATCGCAGATGTGCATGTCCTACTCACATACCAATTATATTGGCGTGCAAACTTACAGACGAAAGCAACTTTTGCATGATGTGTCACTCCCCTGTAACAAAACTCAATGAAGGCAACTGACGGACGTAAGAAAAAGGAACGGAAAGGTAGTGGCACTTTTATTCAAAGACAATAATTATACTGTATTGAATGCGATTTTCATCATGGTCTCTCGGACATTAAAAAGGGTGGGCCATGGATATTAATAGCATGTGTGATTACCACAGACAGTAGATGCTTTGCAACGTGCTTCTATGCTCTCCACAACGTAATTAATGATTCCTTGTGGTAGGGCGTTCCATTCTTCCACCAGCGCGGTTGCAACTGTTGGATGGTCGCTGATGCATGTGGAGGCGCTGTAGTACTTCTCCCCAACGCATCCCATACGTGCTTGATAGGATTTATGTCGGGGGAACGGACAGGCAGGTCCATTCGTCGAATACCTTCTCGTTCTAGATGCTGCGCCATCTGCACTGTTCGATGCGATCGCGCATTTTCATCCGTAAAAATGAAGTCAAGGCTGAAGTCACCCCTGAAAAGGGGCACATACGGAGCGTGTCACACTATCGTCGACCGCTGTGTATCGTGTTCAGAGATTTGGGGTAAGTAGGCCCACACTACGTTGTACCTCCACACAGCACGACACCTGGAGTACCAAAGACGTTCGTTCGGCGGCGTTGGGTGTACCTTTATACAGTGGCAGAAGGGAACACCCGACGCACCCAGGGTCATTGTCATGAAAGTTTTCGTTGACCAGATGTTGTGGTATGGGGAGGCATATGGTCAGTGGTCAATAATACTTCGACACAATAGTCCTTCCCGAGGTGCATCTTGTCACACAGTCATTTGGCACGGCTTCGTTCTCATCGATTACATTGCTCCACCGCATCGAGCAGGTGGAGAAGCTCTTGGAAAGAGGGCATATTCATGAAGGGATTCGGGATGAGCTTTTTACCATGCGATTTGGTTGAAAGCACCTACGGATCATTATGGTGGTTTAACTACCATATTTTTCGTGGTTCATTTGTTCAAAGGCAGTGAGCATATTGTGATACCTGATAGTTAATATGATGTACATCTGTATTTTCACGATTATTTGGGTTTAAGACAATGACTAGATTATACGTTACGTGATATCGAAATATTTTAGAAATGTAATAATGGTGATGATGGTAATAATAATAATAATAATAATAATAATAATAATAAACTATTATTATTATTACAATTATCATGTTTCTAAAATGCTGCTCATATCAAGTAATACATAAAAAACAATAATCATAAATTATTATTATCATTATTAATACCTGCCTTTGTGCAGGTGCAATAATAATAATAAGTTATTATCATTATCATTTTCTAAAATGTTGTCCATATCAATTAATAAATAAAAAATAATTATGATAAATTATTACTATTATTATTATTTATACCTACTTTTGTGCCACCTTGCGAACTCATATGTCACAATACATTGTCGCTATGGTTTCTCCATAGTATCCCGCTTTTACCTCAGTTTTTAAGTCTTCCTGGCTCAGTCATCTGACGAATATTGTTGCACAAAACAGCTAGATTTTTAACAGTATGCTCAGAGTATCTCACAAGTTTTGGCACAACTTGACTAGAAGAAGGAATCGGTTGGTAGGACATGTGTTGAGGCATCAAGGGATCACCAATTTAGTATTGGAGGGCAGTGTGGAGGGTAAAAATCGTAGAGGGAGACTAAGAGATGAATACACTAAGCAAATTCAGAAGGATGTAGGTTGCAGTAGGTACTGGGAGATGAAGAAGCTTGCACAGTATAGAATAGCATGGACAGCTGCATCAAAACAGTCTCAGGACTGAAGACCACAACAACAACAACAATTTGTGCTATTTATCTTGACTTAAATACGCTTTCATCTGATGTATTCATGTCCTTAGGTATACTATATTTTGTACTTTGCTGTACATACTGATGCTTGCCTCTGCAAAACTGCTTCCTGTCATTCTGCGTGAGATATTGTAAATTTTGTTTATCTTGTAGTCGTAATATCAACATACCAATTTTACGTTTTTACGTATACATTAATGGACAGTATAGCCGCGCGGGATTAGCCGAGCGGTTTAAGGCGCTGCAATCATGGACTGTGCGGCTGGTCGCGCCGGAGGTTCGAGTCCTCCCTCGGGCATGGGTGTGTGTGTTTATCCTTAGGATAATTTAGGTTAAGTAGTGTGTAAGCTTAGGGACTGATGACCTTATCAGTTAAGTCCCATAAGATTTCACACACATTTGAACATTTTTTGAATGGAGGCTATATTACGCACATATTGCTCTATATTATTTTATTGAACAGATGGTGTTCACTTATTACAGTTACATTTTTGTACATTGAAGCCATGTTGTGGTGATAAGTTTTGGCCGTCTTATTGCGCCAGATGTATATTCGTTAGATTATAAACTGGGTGGTGTAGCAGACGTAAGAGAATGTTATTTGACATTTAAAACTACATTGTATTAATCAGTTCTATCAGTACATTTGTATTTAAACCAGAAAATTTTCATTCACACCGTGTAGTTCTGTCATCTGGCGACTTCTTCACCTAACACTTCGATGTGTACAGAGAGTCAGTTTGCACCCACATGACATCAAATAATGTAGATCAGATAATTTTTATCCATGTTTGACAATTTCAGTTTGGTTTTACCCAAGAATGTAAAACAGATATCTGGTGAGCTCTATCTTCCATTTTTTATGATGCGCATCGCATTCATGTTATCACATTCTTCATTGAGAGCTTGCTTCTTCCGTTTCTATAAAGTACGTTATACGTAACTGTACCAATGTATTTTTACTGATACCCTTCTACGTATTTCTTTTGTAGAGCATTTGAGACTTCCATATGGCCGAAACGCGTAAGTCATTATAAAATTAATTGTTACGGTGGCCAAAACTAATTCCAGGTTATGAGTGCATTAGAAAATGGCCACAAAGTGTCACAACGGGGCGTCAGAATTTTTCAAGGCATTCAACGTAAATAAGCTATTGTTCACTAACTGGTAAAATATTTGGTTATTTTATTTTATGTTACTGATGGCTAGACAGACAGTGGCCCAGTCACTATTCATTCGATATTACGAAATTCAATTCGCAAATTGCGAATCTAATTGACATCAGGTGTACTGATTAATGGTGACATATGAGAATTTGTGCCGGATCGGGACTAGAACCTGAATTTCCCACTTTATGTAGGCAGTGGCCTTAACCATTCAGCTATCCGAGTATGTTTTTTGGAGCGACACTAACATCCATATATTATACTTGTCCACGTCTCCCAGTGCTCGCACATACACTACGTGATTTCCGCCAAAGATGGACATTAAGTATGATCGTCGTTTTAACCCGTCACAGCATGTAGCAGTTATGATGAAGGAAAAAAAAATCGCAGTTCCAAGAAGGAGTTGTGCGACATTAAGTTGGTAGGTGTGTTTTTGCATCTGAAAGGTAATGTCTATTCATTTTTCACGTCAGTCGCATAAGCGAGACGCTAGTCGTGCTACTATGAGGATGCAAATCAGGTTTTCTTTAAATACACGCTGTAACGGTCGTGAGCACTGAGACTGAGTCGATGTTGGTTAAGAATGCCTTTAAGGCGAGAAAGACGCCGTTATGAACACCTCGCCGAGTTGAACAAGGTCGAGTAATAGGGCTACGAGAAGCTGGCTGTTCCTTCTGTGATAGTGCATAAAGTGTGGAACGAATGGAGCCATTGTACATGATCGCTCGCAGTGGTGGTTACGAGAACGTACGGTCGCTAGAAGACCAGGTTCCAGACGACCACGTGGCACTACCGGGACGGAAGACCATCGTTTCGACGTGTAGCTCTGGTGTTCGTACTGCAACTGCAGCAGAAGTATGAGTAGCAGTTGGCGCTACAGTGACACAACGAACTGTTATAAATAACTTACTTCAAGGAGAGATCAGAGAAGATGGTCTGTAGCGTGCATTCAACTAACCACAAACCACCGCCATTTGCGACTTCAGTGGTGCCAAGCGAGAACTCATTGGAGGATAGAGCGGAGGTCTGTTGTGTCCTCTGATGAAAGCTGGTCTGCCTCGGTGCCAGTGATGGCCGTGTTTTGGTTAGGAAGAGGTCAATTGGGGACCTGCATCCAACGCATCTGCTTGTTAGATGCACTGGACCTACACCTGCAGCTGTGGTCTGGAATACGACTTGGTATTACAGCAGGAGCACCCTCGTGGCTAGTTCATGCACCGTGACTGGAAATTTGTACGTCAGTCGCTTAGTGGCCGCACGGTTTGTGGCGCCATGTGACGGATTCCGCAGCTCCTCCCACCGGAGGTTCGAGTCCTCCCTCGGGCTTTGGTGTGAGTGTGGCCAAGTTTACATAGTGTGTAAGTCTAGGGACCGATGACCTCAGCAGTTTGGTCCTTTAGAATTTCACACCCATCTGAACATCTGGTGATTCAGCCTGTATTCCTGCCACGCATGAACAACATTCCAGGGGGTGTTTTCCAACAGGATAACGCCCACATACCGCTCCTGTAGCCCAACATGCTCTACAGAATGTCGACATGTTGCCTTGGCCCGCTCGATCAACAGATCTCTCCCCAGTCGAGCACAAATGGGACATGATGGGACGACAACTCTAGCGTAATTTTCAACCAGCAGTAGTGTTCCTGCATTGACCAGTTGAACAGGCGTGGAATTCCAACTCACAAACTGATATCTGGCACCTGTACAACACAATGTATGCGGGCGTGCATACTTGAATTCAACATTCTGGTGGTTACATGTTTATTAATGCAGCATCATTTCACATTTGCAATGACCTATCTCGTGCTTATATAAAACTATGTTCTTGCAATGTTAATGAATGAAAAATTTTACCTAGACAAACGTATTTCCGAAATTTCATTACTCTGCATAAACCGAGCGAGGTGGCGCAGTGGTTAGCACACTGGACTCCCATTCGGGAGGACGACGGTTCAATCCCGCGTCCGGCCACCCTGATTTAGGTTTTCCGTGATTTCCCTAAATCGCTCCAGGCAAATGCCGGGATGGTTCCTTTAAAAGGGGACGGCCGACTTCCTTCCCCGTCCTTCCCTAATCCGATGAGACCGTGTCCTTGCAGTTTGGTCTCTTCCCCCAAACAACCCAACCATACTCTGCATAAGTTATTTTTTGATGTAGCGACGTTTTTTCGTCAATGTATTATGTTATTGAACAGTGTTTGTGTTGACAGTTCACACTGTATAGTGCATGCTTGCATGCACGCCGGAAGCAACATTGTATAATGTGAATTGCACAGAAACATCATATTTATTCTTGTTAAACGTCTGAAGTAACTGATTAGGGCGCGTTGAAAAACGCTTCAGTAATAACTGTTATTTCGAAGCTGCTAGAGACACTAATGCAATTGATGGGTTTAAAGAATGTGCGATTGAAGCTTTTGACCGCCTTGCAGTCAATGAGCATCACTTTGCTAGTACTTAAACCAAATATCATATTTTTTTAAGGGCAATAATGAAACTGGAAAGGCTGTAGTACCTAAAGGCCAGATCTTTCTACTGGACCTAATACTTCTACATGAGTTGCAAAGTCGCAGTAAGACGCTGGTTCTCTGGCCTTTTTGGCTGTGTTATATAGTTTACAAGTTTTGCATGTGATACAGGTTCACTGGTCACTTGCACTATTTTCTTTGAGCCCAACAAAATAGGTTCTCATCGACTAGCGTGCGCTCACGAGCACCCACGTGTGGTCAGCAGCACTCTTATCCACTGATACACTCACACGTATACAGGGTGGTCAATTGATAGTGACCGGGCCAAATATCTCACGAAATAAGCGTCAAATGAAAAAACTACAAAGAACGAAACTCGTCTAGCTTGAAGGGGGAAACCAGATGGCGCTATGGTTGGCCCGCTAGATGGCGCTGCCATAGGTCAAACGGATATCAACTGCGTTTTTTTAAAAATAGGAACCTCCATTTTTTAAATTACATATTCGCGTAGTACGTAAAGAAATATGAATGTTTTACTTGGACAACTTTTTTTCGCTTTGTGATAGATGGCGCTGTAATAGTCACAAACGTACAAGTACGTGGTATCACGTAACATTCCGCCAGTGCGGATGGTATTTGCTTCGTGATACACTACCCATGTTAAAATGGACGGTTTACAAATTGCGGAAAAGGTCGATATCGTGTTGATGTATGGCTATTGTGATCAAAATGCTCAACGGGCGTGTGCTATGTATGCTGCTCGGTATCCTGGACGACGTCATTCAAGTGCCCGGACTGTGCGCCGGATAGTTACGTTATTTAGGGAAACAGGAAGTGTTCAGCCACATACGAAACATCAACCACAACCTGCAACAAGTGGTGATGCCCAAGTAGGTGTTTTAGCTGCTGTCGCAGCTAATCCGCACATCATTAGCAGACAAACTGCGAGAGAATCTGGAATCTCAAAAACGTCGGTATTGAGATGCTACATCAACATCGATTGCATCCGTACCATATTTCTATGCACCAGGAATAGCATGGCGAGGACTTTGAACGTCGTGTACAGTTCTGCCACCGGGCACAAGAGCAATTACGGGACGATGACAGATTTTTTGCACGCGTTCTATTTAGCGACGAAGCGTCATTCACCAACAGCAGTAACGTAAACCGCACATAATATGCTCTATTGGGCAACGGAAAATCCACGATGGCTGCGACAAGTGGAACATCAGCGACCTTGGTGGGTTAATGTATGGTGCGGCATTATAGAAGGAAGGATAATTGGCCCCCATTTTATCGATGGCAATCTAAATGGTGCAATGTATGCTGATTTCCTTCGTAATGTTCTACCGATGTTACTACAGGATGTTTCACTGCATGACAGAATGGCGATTTAGTTCCAACATGATGGATGTCCGGCACATAGCTCGCGTGCAGTTGGATTGGTCGTCGAAGCACCACACCATGCGCCGCACGTTCACCGGATCTGACGTCCCCGGATTTCTTTCTGTGGGGAAAGTTGAAAGATATTTGCTATCGTGAACCACCGACAAACCTTGAAAACATGCGTCAGCGCATTGTCAATGCATGTGCGAACATTATGGAAGGCGAACTACTCGCTGTTGAGAGGAATGTAGTTACACGTACTGCGAAATGCATTGAGGTTGACGGACATCATTTTGAGCATTTATTGCATTAATGTGGTATTTACAGGTAATCACGCTGTAGCAGCATGCGTTCTCAGAAGTGATAAGTTCACAAAAGTACGTGTATTACATTGGAACAACCGAAATAAAATGTTCAAATGTACCTACGTTCTGTATTTTAATTTTAAAAAACCTACCTGTTATCAACTGTTCGTCTAAAATTGTGAACCATACGTTTCTGACTGTTACACCGCCATCTATCACAAAGCGAAAAATTTGGTCTAACCAAAACGTTCATATTTCTTTACGTACTATCCGAATATGTAATAAAAATGGGGGTTACTATTTAAAAAAAAACGCAGTTGATATCCATTTGACCTATGACAGCGTCATCTAACGGGCCAACCATAGCGTCATCTGGTTTCCCCCTTCAAGCTAGAGAAGTTTCGTTCTTTGTTGTTTTTTCGTTTGACGCACATTTCGTGAGATATTTGGCCCGGTCACGATCAATGGACCACCCTGCATATACAGTGACAGGCGCACATGTATACGCACTGACACACTGACACATACACGCACACTGATACACTCTCAGATACAAATACACAGACACACTACACGAAAACTACAATCACGACATACATGACATATACAAAATAGATATCAGTGGATGGAGCATTTCTCCAGATTTTTAACTTGCACTACAGGTGCTCAACATAGGCACCATCCGTGCGGGCGAACGTCAATATATGTATAATATCATTGAAGTCGACGCCATTGGCGTTGCTGCTTCTGCATGTTAAGATCCAATGACAACAGCCTGCTTTGGAAACCTGATCACTTGGTTACCCATCTGCATGCATGAACTAATTTGATGCAACCTTACGGAGTGGATGATTTTCTACAAGTGCAGACACTCCTGTGCACCAGCGGTGCGCTCTGAAGCTAACAGAAGTGGAGAGATACCCTATCAACTGATACATGTCTGTATTCTGTACGTCTTGTAGTTTTCGCGCAGTCGCCTTCTGAAAACCTGGAGGTATGTATCGATATAACTGTGATAATAACTGGTATATTTGAAAATATTTTTAGAAATAGCAACTCGGCTACAGAAGTTTACGTACAGCGGCCGTTACTGACGGGATGAAACAGCAGTAGCTGACTTACAGCATTGTATATGGTCAGACAGGCAAAGGCAGCCATTGGCATTGTCTTCTTTACCAGAGTCGCAAATGGAGATACCACGAAGTCAATCCATTGTAAATGTTACCAGCTGCAGTCGTAACAGTATTACGTAGCGTTCGTGAATAATGTGATGCACTGATGTTTCCATTACCAGTGGCAGTTTAATTTTGGCACAATATATGCCTTTGTATTTTGATGAGTTTCATTTTGCGTTCCACTTCCCTCTGATCACTAGTTTGCTGAAGTTTAAAAGACCTACATCTAATGTACATGTATGTTCAGCCTCTACTTCCTAAGAAACTTCTTTGACCGGTTTGTGTCTGCTGTTTCAGTTGTATTGACGCCGCTCTGTGCCTTTACTCAGCACGTGGTGTTACCCTGACTTCTAGATGTGAGCTTTAAAATCAGGTCCACGATGTTGTATGTCACTGCATGATCCTTCCGTATCTGAGTAATCCGTTGGCTAACCTGGTATAAGAGTGGATTACTATCTGATCATCCGTACTCTTCTCGGCTTATGGAAGCGCTAGTTGTAGAGCTTTAAGCTCAGCTTTCATAATCGTTATTTAATTCCTTAGCCGGTAAGAATTTCTTGCCCTGTGGCAGCTGATGTAGCAGTAAGAGTCTGTGCAGAAGGTCCTCGGATTTCTATGACTAGCTAGATACTCCAGCCGTATTTTCCAAATATAAGGGTTGATTTAAGCGTTTCCGTTTGATGGCCGTACAGTCCATAATCGGTATGCCAATCTGACAAAATAGCAATGAGCATTGAGGTAACCATCACACCGACGCACCAGCTTGAAGATATACCCGTCTAGTAAAGCATTATGTACTGCCGCGTGAAGAAGACCGTAACTGTCTACTGCACACCCTAGTCCGACGGGAATCGTCAACCATTCAATCCCTTTCTTTAAGGGACCGATGGCATGATAACAGCATGAGAGAGAGAGATAAGGACTATTATAGGGCGGGTGCTCGAGTGTCTTCCATTTCAGGTGGCATTACATTTGCGATACAGCAGCCCTCGTCGTAGTTTTTCCGGTTATCGACAGACATGTTGCCTGATACACATTCTTCATTCCCTAATGATTGTCTACAAGTGTTTGTGATGGCTCTCGATCTTCCACCATAATAGAGTCCATCAACATGAGGTGGCAGATATGAGGTAGCCAAGGACGTGGAAGCGTGGGTTCTACTAAGCGAAGGCTGAAACTTCCTGGCAAATTAAAACTGTGTGCCGGACCGAGACTCGAACTCGGGACTTTTGCCTTTCGCGGGCAAGTGCTCTATCAGCTGAACTACCCAAGCACGACTCACGACCCGTCCTCACAGCTTTAATTCCGCCAGTACCTCGTCTCCTACCTCCCAAACTTCGCGGAATCTCTCCTGCAAATCTTGCAGAACTAGCACTCCTGGAAGAAAGGATATTGCGGAGTGATGTCTTATCCACAGCCTGGGGGATGTTTCCAGAATGAGATTTTCACTCTGCAGCGGAGTGTGCGCTGATATGAAACTTCCTGGCAGATTAAAACTGTGTACCTGACCGAGGCTCGAGCTCGGGACCTTTGCCTTTCGTGGGAAAGTGCTCTACCAACTGAGCTACCCAAGGACGACTCATGCCCCGTCCTCGCAGCTTCACTACACACTCCGCTGCAGAATGAAAATCTCATTCTGGAAACATTCACCAGGCTGTGGCTAAACCACGTCTCCGCAATATCCTTTCTTCCAGGAGTGCTAGTTCTGCAAGGCTCGCAGGAGAGCTTCTGTAAAGTTTGGAGGGCAGGAGAAGAGGTACTGGCAGAAGTGAAGCTGTGAGGACGGGGCATGAGTCGTGGTTGGGTAGCCAGTTAGTAGAACACTTACCCGCGAAAGCGAAGTCCCGAGTTCGAGTCTCGGTCCGACACACAGTTTTAATCTGCCAGGAAGTTTAATATCAAAGCACGCTCCACTGCAGAGTGCAAATCTCATTCTATGCCAAGACTGCTTGGTAGCTACAACAGGAAAACACAATTAATAGGCAGGAGTACAAAGTAAGAAAGTATTTATTAATTAACTTTGCTGTAGTCCATGATCAGTTGGTTGATAATTATAGAAGACGCGACTAGACCAAACGTGACGAATTAATCTCTCGTAATCTTGAAAGTCGAATCCGGTGTATCTGAAGGATAACTTGGAACGGAGCTACAAAGACTTGATGGCAGCAATGACTGAGCTGCAGGCGATGACTAACATCGGCACTGGCTGACCACTGACCGCGGCTACGAACTGCAGACTGGCACAACTGCACGACTCCCCTGCTGCTCATGAAGTGGCCTAGCGGCACCCCGCGGCGAACATAAGTACTGCGACTGGCTGTGTACTCTTTGGCTAACACAGCCTTTCTTCTGTTCCGTTTATCGAGAGAATCGCATCCAGCGGATTGATCTCCCAGGCGACGGTGTGGTTGTATGACTGACGACATCACAGTTTGTACTTCGGCAACCAAAAATAGCATGTCTTCCCTATTTGGGCGCATTTGGTAATAATGACGTCATAATTGACGTTTCCACATGTACCGCCCTCCACTTAGGAAGGACACGAATGCCACATTAATCCCTTGACCACATATCGGTACTTATTACCCGCATCGGATGGTGCTATGTTGCATATGCGTCGCAGCAACGCCCTGGAACGAAAGTTTGATGATTATTTGTTGTAAGGAACTTGATTACTTCAGTCCATACGTCATTGTCAATTCATAACTGTACTACTAGCACTGCGTACAGCTTACACTACCAAAATAATTTATATAAAATGCGTGGCAAATTTCGACACGATAACCTCCACTTACAAGTTCAATCGGAACGCTGTACGTAATAATAGAACCGCGAAACAGGCACATAATCCGATTGTTGGACGGTTATGAGAAAAGCAGTCCGAACATGCTGAGGCACATGTTTTCAGTACAATTACGTAGAATAAATGACTGATCACATTTATTCAATTAACAGAACAATATTCAAGATATGGTACCAATACTCCTTCAGCAATCTTTTTCAGAAAGTTTACTTCAAAAATGATTATTCCGACCGGGTGATAATCTGCTAATAAATGAATCTTGGATACTGAAAAGCTCCCGACCAAGATTTTCGGAAATTTTTATACGAAACTTCAGTTGTCCAGACGTATGCAATTAGTCTACGGTTTACACTTAAGTTTTGGCAGAGGTTTCATGGAACCACATTCAGACTATTCTCGACCGTTCAACACTCGAACAGCAAGTGGGGAAAAATTAACTGACACAACTTTACGCACGGACTCTCATATTTCTTATTTTATTACGATCGTTGTTTCTCCCTCTGTAGATAGGAATCAAGATAGTCTTTTACTATTTAGAGTTGGCGATTTAAGTTTCGTTAAGAGACCTCACCACAGCAACCAAAACTTTGTTTCAGTGATGGTCACCCCAAGTCACTTACCATATCCGTGACACTCTCTCTTCTCTATTCCACGATAATACTTGCCCCCCCCCCCCCCCCCTTCCGCTTTTTGTTTTACGAGCGAGATGGCGCAGTGGTTAGTACACTGGACTCGCATTCGAGGGAACGACGGTTCAGACCTGCGACCGGACATCCAGATTGAGGTTTTCAGTGATTTCCCTAAATCACTCCAGGCAAAAGCCGGGATGGTAAATTTCAACGGATGCGGTCGATTTCCTTTCCGATCCTTGAAACATCTAACTTGTTCTCCGGCTCTTATGACTTCTATGTCGTTGGGGCTTTGAACCCGAATTCTACTCCATTTTTGTTTGTACTTTTTCGGTGTCCTCTGACGACCCTATCTGGTAAGGATCCTGTACTGTGCAGCAATACTCGAGAATACAATGGACGAGTGAATCTCTTTAGCAGATTTTGTCCATCTGCTAAGTGTTCCGCCAATAACACGCACACGCCTTCCCCCACAACATTTTCTGCGTGATGCTTTCAACTCAATTAGCTCGTAATTGTAATCCCCAAGTTTATAGCTGAAACGACGAAATTTAAATTAGTAAGATTTATTGTGTAACCGAAACTTAACGGAATTTTTTATAGCACACCCGTGTAGAAGCTCACATTTTCTTTACTTAGTATCAGCTACCACTTTTCGCATCATGCCGATTTCTTGTCTAAATTATTATGCAGTTCGTTTGATCTTCCGATGATTGTGTTGGACTGTAATCCAGCTGGAATATGGAACCATATGGTCGATGATATCGAGTATTTAGTTGGATCCTGTGAGCTCAGTGAAGAGAGACGTAACTTCTGCAATCAGTATCGAGTCAATTACTCACTTTTATTCAGTGTCGTAGCAATTGCCCCTGCCAGAAGAATGTTGGTATTTCCAGTAAGTTCGACTGAAAACAGGTGTCTGAAATAACACTCCTCTCTCAATCATGTAATCGTTTGTAAGTTCCCGCTGCAAGAAGCAAAGGTTTATGTTGGTTTCCGTGCTTAATGATTATGTGGACGTATAAAAAAAGATTTTTTTTTTGTAGGAAATAGTAAAAAAATGTACTGAATTTGCCAACAGCGAGATACTGATTATACATAACTACACAAAAAGTTTATAGCAGACGGGAGTGATGAATCCTGGTCATCATTCTCGACACATACCCCTGCTAGATTCTCATCCTACTCTTGCTTCATAGCAACATCTTCAACGATGAAGAATATATGCCTCACACAACTGTATACGATGAAAAGAATGTCTAACAGGAATCTAACAGGAATATATTACTAATGTATATACATCCTTGCTGCCTCTTGGCTTCCAGCATCCTCTCAGTGTCGATCAGTTGACGCTATAATGCTGCAACAGCGAGATCAAAAATTTTATGATCAACTGTCACAATCTGAGTACATCAGGAGTTGTTTTGTGAAGATGTAAACTCATACACAGAATCTGGAGGTGTACTTGCATGATGGCAGCACAACCTCTTCGGCTTGCTGGAAACTTTCACCATCCAGCTGCTACTGCTCTGATGTTGAACAATAGTAGAAAAGTTAGAAGCACTTGTTACGATTTGAATGCTTTAAGAGATGTTTTATGAACATGTAAACTATCACACACAGCACTTTTTGGGTGTACTTACATGATGGTAGCACAACCTCTTCGGCTCGCTGTCGACTTTCAGCTGCCAGCTGATGTTCTAACAGCAAGGGAAAAAAAATAATTTTTATAACCATTTTTACGAAATATATCAACCTCAAAAACTTGTGTACTGTGCTATGAATGTTTATACTGACGCAATTTGAACTCATATTTTTTTTATAAACCCTTACATGACAGTTGCCCCAAATTTGGCCATTTCCCATCACCACTGGTGCTGGAATCGCTACTGGCTGACTACTTCATGTTGTGAGAATCTACCTGGACGCAGCTAGGCACTGTCAAAACTGATCATCGTTGTGGTGCTTGTTGGGCTTTATATAACTTCAGACTCCACTCTCTAATTTGCAGAGGACCAATAGAAACACAGAACGCCAAACCAACAAGTTATAAGTTGCCTTGTTTTTCTTCAAGCAGGCTGAAGCAGGCTTGGTGCAGGTGGCTGCTGTGAGGGAGAAAAAAAATTCTGGGACAAACAGATAGAGGGAGCTATCGACAACATCCTCCGTTTGCTGGCAAGTGACTGCATGGAGCTGGGAAACTGGACGCATCTGCTGTCTTTATACTAACAGATAGCCTTCTGACACCGACTGCATCCCTCAAAACACAAGTTGTTGTTCG
Source organism: Schistocerca gregaria (assembly GCF_023897955.1). NCBI lineage: Eukaryota > Metazoa > Arthropoda > Insecta > Orthoptera > Acrididae > Schistocerca > Schistocerca gregaria. The sequence continues at coordinate 220,808,770 of NC_064925.1, read as the reverse complement.
TCAGGTCACAGCTGTGGGAGAAAGATGCTAACCTTCAGAAACAAATCTATTGTTTGGGGTAGATGCCCACCGCCGCAGCGGGCCTGGGGAATGGCAGCTCTTATTACAGTCATCTGTCGATTTCTCTTTGACCACTGGCTGGCCGCTCCAGTCATCCCCTGTGGCCCTGAGCGGTAGTGGAGGGGAGGGGGGGGGGGGGGGCGTGGAGGCCGCATGGGAGGCAGCAGGCAGATCCTGTAACGTCATGAAAGGCGAAGCACCTGTGGTCCAGCCTGTAATTTTGTTCTGACAACAGGCAGCCTGAGAGAGAGAACCATCGCCTGACAGTAAAAGGTGCGCGGCGCGCCAACTGCACCCTGTGGAGCGCCCGCAATGTATGATGTGAAAGGAAGATAAATAAGGGTTTCCCTGCCCTTCGAAATGCAAGAGCATGATTTCCCGATTTCCCGTCCTCTGAATTTTTTTCCGATTTATACTTCCTATCCTCATTTTATAAACAATTTTCACCAACAATTTCCGTTAATATTACGTCCTCTGAATTGACAATTGCATTTAACAGTGAAATTCCGAAATTACCTCAAAAATTCGAACTTCCCGCAAAAATTCAAAATTTTCACCAATATGGGAGATGGAGGAGGGGGGTGGTGGGGGGTGGGGTGGAAGGGACATGGGCCAGGACGGGGACTCAGGTGCCGGATGGAGAAAACACATGATCAATTTGCATATAAATTTAAAATCAAAATTGCACTAGGAGCCCCAGTACCGTACTTCTAGCAGGATTCGCTTAGACATCAAGAAAACGGATTGGGATGACTTAGTTGCCTACTTGCAGAATTCTCAATGGAAACGCTTCCGATACATGTGGAACTGGGTACGCAGCTACTGTCTAACTATTTCAAAGAGTACAGGACATTTATATTCCGAAGAAAAATGTAAACAGTCAGGCTATAATTCCTGGAACCCAGAAGCGTCCAAGATAAGGCGAAAGGTAATGGCAACAACAAAAAAAAGTTCAAATCTGTGTGAAATCTTATGGGACTTAACTGCTAAGGTCATCAGTCCCTAAGCTTACACACTACTTAACCTAAATTATCCTAAGGACGAACACACACACCCATGCCCGAGGGAGGACTCGAACCTCCGCCGGGACCAGCCGCACAGTCCATGACTGCAGCGCCTGAGGCCGCTCGGCTAATTCCACGCGGCACTGTTCGTTTTTGGAGCATCACCTGCGACCAGCTTTGCGAAAGAAGCGGCGACGCTTTCTGCGCAACCTACCCATCATTTCGCACGACAATCCGCAGGCGCATACAGCGCAAGCTGTGGCTGCTCTGTTCGGTCGATAGTCGATGGAATTGGGAAGTACTGTACCATACACCATACTCCACGGACGTATGTCGTTGTGACTTTGATTTGATCCCGAAGATGAGGGAACCACTTCGTAGCATTCGCTTCAGAACTGTTCCAGAGATTCGACAGGCAGTAGACCGCTCCATGCGCACCACCCGTAGAACAGGCTCTGCTAACAGTATACTGCGCGTGCCACATGGCTGGCAACAAGTTCTACACGATGCTGGTGACTACTTTGAAGGACAGTAACAGGTGCATACATGTAACTCTTTTTTATCGGTCACGAATAAATAGTTGCCACTATTTAAGTTCCAATCCTCGTGTGTAGTCATTCTTCTAGACGAGAAAATAAACGTGCTAGAAATTGGCAAAACCTGTTACTTTACTCAGAAAGCGGCCAAAATTATGCATAAGATTGCCTGTGCTTGCAGTACTGACTATCAGTTACCGTTGCACGTTGTGCGATCATATTACAAAGCTATCACAGAGCTTCGCCGCCATCTTCTGGGCAAAGTGCCTCAGACCGGCAGCAACAAAACAAGACTGCGACGAATCCAGCGGAGCGTGCTTCTGAGGCTCACTGGTGCCTTTCGCATTACACCTGTAAAGGGTTTACTGGTGATCCGGTGGATGTGTCTGATGGATATGTCCGATGTATATCGTGGTACGTTACAGGGCAGCGCTGTATTGGTTGGAGCGTGAACGTTTTGATCGTGTGTATGAGATCACTGATTACTGATAAAAGACGTTTACCAGCCTGGAAGTTAGATGAATGGCAGTCTGACTATGACACCAGGAGCACTGGAAGGCTCTAACTGCGCGACATTGGCCCTACTCGAGGTACGGTGTACCTATCAACAGGTGACAGACATATCCGAAACATCTGCCTCGCGTGGGGTGTAGTAAGACACCAATCTGTGAATGTGGAGACGAAGGTTCCACTGATCATGTTGTTCTCAGACGTCCCGTTTTTCGGATAGAGAGAGACTGCAGGTGATTAGACTGCGATCTGCAAACGATTGTAAGTGACCAAAACTAGCGGACTAAAGTCAGCATGATAGCAAATCGGATGTCTAAAAAGGCAACCTACAAAATCAAATGGACGCTCTCGGTATCAAAATATTGTCAGCAGGTCACAAGAAACGTGTCTTCAATTAGATAACGGTAGGAAATATACACTACTGGCCGTTAAAATTGCTACACCACGAAGATGACGTGCTACAGACGCGAAATGTAACCGACAGGAAGAAGGTGCTGTGATACGCAAATGATTAGCTTTTCAGAGGTTTCACACAGGATTGCCGCCGATGGTGACACCTACAACGTGCTCACATGAGGAAAGCTTATAAACGATTTCTCATATAAAAACAGCAGTCGACCGGCGTTGCCTGGTGAAACGTTGTTGTGATGCCTCGTGTAAGGAGGAGAAATGCGTACCACCACGTTTCCGACTTTGATAAAGGTCGGATTGTAGCCTTCACGATTGCGGTTTATCGTATCGTGACATTGCTAGAAGCGTTGGTCGAGATCCAATGACTGTTAGCAGAATATGGAATCGGTGGGTTCAGGAGGGTAATACGGAACGCCGTGCTGGATCTCAACGGCCTCGCACACTAGCAGTCGAGATGACAGGCATCTTATCCTCATGGCTGTAACGGATCGTGCAGCCACGTCTCGATCCTTGTGTCAACAGATGGGGACGTTCCCAAGACAACAATCATCTGCACGAACAGTTCGACGACGTTTGCAGCAGCATGGACTATCAGGTCGGAAACCATGGGTGGGGGTTACCCTTGCCGCTGCATCACAGACAGGAGCGTCTGCGATGGTGTACTCAACGGCGAACCTGGGTGCGCGAATGGCAAAACGTCATTTTTTCGGATCAATCCACGTTCTGTTTACAGCATCATGTTGGTCGCATCCGTGTTTGGCGACATCGCAGCGAACGCACTTTGGAAGCGTCTAGTCGTCATCGCCATACTGGCGTATCACCTGGCGTGATTATACGGGGTGCCATTGGTTACACGTCTCGGCCACCTCTTCTTCGCAATGACGGCACTTTGAACAGTGGACGTTACATTTCAGATGTGTTACGACCTGTGGCTCTACCCTTCATTCGATCCCTGAGAAACTCTACATTTCAGCAGGATAATGCACGACCGCAAGTTGCAGGTCATGTACGGGTCTTTCTGGATACAGGAAATGTTCGACTGCTGCCCTGGCCAGCACATTCTCCAGATCTCTCACCAAGTGAAAATGTCTGGTCAATGGTGGCCGAGCAACTGGCTCGTCACAATACACCAATAATTACTCATGATGAACTGTGGTATCGTGTTGAATCTGCATGGGCAGCTGTACCTGTACTCGTCACCCAAGCTCTGAGTCGATGCCCAGACGTATCAAGGCCGTTATTACGGCCAGAGGTGGTTGTTCTGGGTAATGATTTCTCAGGATCTATGCACCCAAATTTCGTGAAAATGTTATCACTTGTGAGTTCTAGTATAATATATTTATCCAATGAATACCCGATTGTCATCTGCATTTCTTGTTGGTGTAGAAATTTTAATGGCCATTAGTGTAAATTAAGAGAAACTTCTAACACATACATATGTAAATAACAAAAAAGGAAAGAAAGTAGAAAGAAAAAACAAGAATGCTATGTCACCGACACGGATATGCGTAGACTCGAGGATTGCCGAGGCATACACATACCAATGTGGGTGATGTAGAATAGTGCAGAAACAATAGGTTTAGAGGTAAGTATATTTGTAGTTAGTCTGCAAATCTCGAGTTCTTCCGATGCCAATGACGTATTTAGTAATGTAAGAAGGAATTTATTCACTTCATGTTATTTTTTAATTGTTTCTTACTTTTCAAAGGTTCTGTTTTCTTCCTAAATTAATATTACCAATAACTGCTGTTAACGTGATTTTCTACAACATATGTAATATAAAACGTTATATATTACCATGATTAACGAATATGTACGACCCTTTCAGGGTTTCCAGATAACAGGCCTAAAATTCATAGCAGTAAATAAATTGTACTGAAAAAAAAATTGAACCTCCTCTGTCGTTATACTCATATTTTATAGAGTTATTGTCGACTGTACTAAATCTCTTTTATCTGCGATCAACATGTAGAAGTTCTTTCCAGATTAGCCAATCCGTCATACCTACTAATGAAACGTTAACTGCACCTGGTGATTCAACTGCAGGTATGCTTTCTCGTCATAAAGGAAGTAATCATGTTACGACTATCCTTAATATTGCTTGTGCAAATATATTTACGGCTGCAATTGAAAAATTCGACCTATGTATTCGAAATGAAATAATTTTTTGTATAGTGATCGTATAATGTAGTGTTTGCTTTTTACTACAGCATTATTCGTGTAAATAAACAGTACTGCAACAGCAGCTCTATGTTAATGGAACCGGTACCGACAAAAGAAAAATTTGGAAAATTGCCCGTCCTTTCTACGGAATTAACTGTAAAAGATTTCAACGCGTTGAAAGAAAGAAAAAAAAATTCTTACAACACATATACAGAAAATTTTTATTACTTTCAAATTTACAGGATCTTTAAAATTGCCAGTTATCTCTTATTAGTCGTTTTTTAAATTTTATCTATATAATATAATAACTTCTTTTTTTCTATCTCAGCCAGAAGAATCGCAGACCGGAAGTTACCTCTATCGATTCATAATGATGTTGAAAGATCGCGCTTCCGTCGACTAATGGTCGTGACTGTCACCTACACTGCATATTGTTATACAAACTAACAAAAAAGAAATGACAGTTGACGGTTTTCTTAAACATTTTTGTATCCCTATTTTAAAGAAGCGTAATCAGTTTCACTATATTATTTCATCTGCAATTTAATTTTATATACAGACTGGATAATACATATATCTGTGTATCATATGTCACTCAATTAGATAAATAGAAGCAAGCACGTATTCCATTACAACGTTGTCACGATTTCAAAAGAATCAGTGAAGATCTTTCGGAGATTAACGATGTTGTGCAAACAAACATTTACACTTTTATTTATATAGATAGATACAAATATGTATAATGGCTCTAGGATGTGACTAAAAGAGGAAAGTTTTCTCTTTTTGTTGTCTCCTAACGCTTTCTTTTTTTGTGGGTAGATGATATAACTTCATTGACTTACACGTGCGTATCAGTGATTACTTATGTGCTAGACAGGAAACATCGCCCATTTAGAGATGACCTTAAAGTAAACAGATTGAAAAGGAAGGAGCTTCATTATATATTATGCACGCTTTTTATTGTGATATGTCATGCAAATTCCAGAGGTTTATTTTGTCATGCTTCGCGCATTCATGTGCAGCAATTACTTGTCTTACGCAGAAAATAAAAAATGCTAATGGTAGGTTACGAGGTAGAGAGGAAAATGGCAAGGCAGTTGTTGTTGCAAATTGGACAAGAAAGAGGGCAATTAACGGATCTGATCTGCATGACTCCCTCCATAAATCATGTCCCTATGAACGCCGAAGATTGCCGTTTGCCCAAGTGTGAGAGCAGCGCATGCACGTTGTTTTTCAAGCTGGATGTAAGTACAGAGGCAGAGGTCAGATCCTCGAAATCGTCCCCTACAGATTCAATTACAACACTTACTACAGAATCAATTACAACACTTCCGTCTTGCTCAATGATTTTCCGTCGCGATGTAAGGTATAATTTTTATGTGGGCTTAAACTGGAATCAAGTAGGTAACTAAATGACTCTCCTAACCTATCATTTTCTTATTCGTCATATCGTCGCCTCAGAGCGTTATGCAATGTCGGTTAATATACGTTGGTAGGGACGAGATGGTCAGGTAAAATATTTTATCAGCCAGATCCAGGTAGCTAAGTCCAAAAAAATGTTCACGGTTTTACCTCTGTAGGATTATGGCGCAGGATGTACTACAACATGCGTCGAATGGGAAGAGTTACGAAATTTTTAACCGCGCTTGTTCGGTAAGATGGAGAATTACTTGTTAAAAATACTTATAAAAACTCATTAAGTGTGCAGGGTGATTATAAACATTCGCTCCTTGAAGAGGCGCCCTCATGGAAAAGTGTAATCATAGGGCAATGATACTTTGTGAAAACATTTGTAAGACTATGCGTAAGAGAAATAACGAAAAACCATTGAAAAACACACATTTTAATTTTCATATGAAAGGGTAACATTTCTTAATTGCGTACCATGTCACAAACGATGCTCAATATGACGATAATCTATAACCAGGTCAGCATGGAAACGCACTATAGATTGTTCTGTTGCTGCCCGAAACAACTGTTCGCAGCAGTTTTCGAACGGTGGACTCAAGCCCCTACCACGCCGTAGCGGAGAAGCGAGGCAACTGTCCCCCAATTGAAGCAGCTGATCGCCGCCATTTGCAGGGATGAATCCTAGTACTGGGTTAAAAAACAAAAATGGCTCTGAGCACTATTGGACTCAACATCTTAGGTCATAAGTCCCCTAGAACTTAGAACTACTTAAACCTAACTAACCTAAGGACATCACACACACCCATGCCCGAGGCAGGATTCGAACCTGCGACCGTAGCAGCCCCCCGGTTCCGGACTGCAGCGCCAGAACCGCACGGCCACCGCGGCCGGCCCTAGTACTGGGGTTGTGATTTGAAGTTTATGAGACGCAACTAGAGCAAACTGAAGAACAAGTTAAATACATGTTTGTTTAAAAAATGCTGAGTATTCGAGTCTATTTTAAAAGTATACTTAAATGAATGAAGTTATCTAATTTCCGAAATACGTCTGCATAGAGACGCGAAATTGAAGAATGTAAGGCTCTTTCCTGACAAGGTGGAGCTAGTTTACATCGAGCTATTTGCATTAGATAATTACGTGAAACTTTTAAAGTAGCAGACTGTACGATTATTATTTAATTCACATAATTTTTCTGTCAGGTCCTGTTTGCTTTTTGCCGACTACTGTGTACATTTTGCACGCTTACTTTTGTTTAGCACAGTATTGTCTATACCTGAATATTGGAATGATTAATTGTAATAACCCATATCACTTTAAATACCGTAGGAATTTCATTAGCACTGATAACACCTCTGAAAGTGGTTTAGTTTGCAACTTTTGATCAAATATTTGGCCATTTACGAAGTATAAACACCACCTGACAACGCATGTTAAGTATCTGAACGCAACTGCTCGACCTACCTCTGATTCATACTTAATATATATTTCGTTAAAAATCTAAATACCTATCATGTGCCTAGTTCTTCATTCAATTCAACTTAGTACATCAACCCTGTTAGTATTTTCAGTAATTTATATGCAAATACAATATAAGTACTTGACTTGCCGCAAAGTACCTTTGTCTGTAATCTAACACTGCAACTTTTTCCCTATGTAACTTCCAAGTTTTGTAGCAAATGGTTCAAATGGCTCTGAGCACTATGGGACTCAACTGCTGTGTTCATTAGTCTCCTAGAACTTAGAACTACTTAAACCTAACTAACCTAAGGACATCACACACATCCATGCCCGAGGCAGGATTCGAACCTGCGACCGTAGCAGTCGCACGGTTAGTTTTGTAGCAGAATGTTTATTAGATACAGTATAATGTGTAAATATAGACATCAGGTTGGGCTATAGAACAATCTGCTCTCACCTACGTTTAGCATTTGCATTGATTAGCTTTGCAAACACTATACCTTTTTCAAATGAGTTGGAAATCCAAATACTGTCGGTGTATCATCGTCCTTCAGTTGCTGTCTATTTACATAATTTTCCATGTAACAATTCTCTTCAAAATGAAGAGAGCACAGCAAATTATTTGCTGTCGGTTGGAAGTTCTCTCTGCGAGTAGCAGCCCATTTCCGATTTAGAAAATCATTTGTAAGGGGAAACCTAAACCAAAGCAAACCACACTGGACTCGCATTCGGGAGGACGACGGTTCAATCCCGTCTCCGGCCATCCTGATTTAGGTTTTCCGTGATTTCCCTAAATCGTTTCAGGCAAATGCCGGGATGGTTCCTTTGAAAGGGCACGGCCGACTTCCTTCCCAATCCTTCCCTAACCCGAGCTTGCGCTCCGTCTCTAATGACCTTGTTGTCGACGGGACGTTAAAACACAACCCACCACCAAAGCAAACGCTCATGATGTATTATTTCTCCATGAGAATACTATATACAAGTAATATAAAGTAACAAACAACCAGAAACATTGTTTCCGTCTTCGTATTTGCTTTCATTCTTACTGTTGCAATTAAAAGCAGTACACGGACGAACCATGTTTACGCACTGTTTCCCTGGAAATGGCGGCTTCTATCACGTTCGATGTGGGGACGCGACACTAGCGCCAATGCGCGGTCTAGTTTTTATTTATAAGTCTATGGGGTAGACTACGGAACGTTCATCCGTCACGACACAACTCACACACTGCTTGCAGACCGCACATTGCTTCCAGCATTCTCAGCCATGGCAAGAGCAACTTCAACAGTTTGTGGCGCATGCCATTTAATTCGAAATTCCGGATCATGTTCTTCAACCCCGGTGCGGAAAGAAGATCCCCTCCGTAATCCTTTAATGTGTCGATACTCGAGAAGAACAGGAGCTCTGTTGCTGCTGGTTTGATAAAACAACTTTACAAGTAGAACTCTGCTCGCCTTTCCGAGTCCCGGGTAGAGATTAATTTTAATGCACACTGATGCTTGTGTTTTAACGCTACGTCGTTGTACCAGTACTGGCGCCTAACGGCAAGTCACTACACGAACACTGCTAACAAGCAAATCCTGCCGCACACAGCCTGAGTTGGCTGCCCATACAGTAAATAGGTTTCTATTCACACTGGCTCGGGTAACCAAAGTATTAATAACCACTCTGTATAACAAAACACGACGTAGTGCCGAAGATCGAACAAATATACAGAGAAATGTTTCGCAACAGACGTATGCGTCTACATCTATGTGATTACTGTGCTATTCACATAAAGTGCCTGGCAGTGTGTTCACTGAAGCACCTTCAAGCTGTCTCTCTAGCGTTCCACTCTCGAACGGGGCGCGCGATGAACGAGCATCTGTTTAAGCCCTGATTTCTCCTATTTTATCGTGATGAACATTTCTCCCTATGTAGGTGGGTGCACACAGAATGTTTTCGCAATCGGAGGAGAAAACTGGTGATTGAAACTTCATGAGAAGCTCCCGCCGCAACGAAAAACACCTTTGTTTTAATGATTGCCACTCCAGTTCACGTATCATGTCTGTGGCACTCTCTCCCCTGTTTCGCGATCATGCTAAACCAGCCGCCCTTCTTTGAACTTTTTCGATGTCACCCGTCAGTCCCATCTGATGCGGACCACACACTGCACAGCAATACTCCAGAATAGGGCGAAAAAGCGAGGTGTAAGCGGTCTCTATAGTACATCTGTTGCACCTTCTTAGTGATGTGCCAATGAATCGCAGTATTTGGTTTTCTCTGCCCACAGTATTATCTATGTGATCGTTCCCAATGGTTCAAATGGGACTTAACATCAGAGGTCATCAGTCCCCTAGACTTAGAACTACCTAAACCAAACTAACCTAATGACATCACACACGTCCATGCCCGGGGCAGGATTCGAACCTGCGACCATTGCAGCAGCGCGGTTCTGGACTGAAACTCCTAGAACCGCTCGGTCACAGCGGCCGGCAATCGTTCCAATTTAGGTTATTTGTAATTGTATTCCCTAAGTATTTAGTTGAATTTACAGCTTTATGATCTGCGTGACTTATCGCGCCATCGAAATTGAGCGGATTTCGTTTAGTTCTCATGTGAATAACTTCACACTTTACTTTATTCAGGGTCAACTGCCAATTGTCGCACCACCATACAGGTAGCTTATCTAAATCATTTTGCAATTCGTTTCGGTCATCTGATGACTTTACAACTCGGTAAATGACAGCATCATCTGCAAACAATCTAATATGGCTGCTGAGTCGTCTCCTATGTCGTTAATATAGAGCAGAAACAATAGAGGGCCTACAACACTTCATTGGGGAACGCCGGATTTTACATCTGTTTTACTTGATGACTTTCCGTCTATTACTTCGAACTGTGACATTTCTGACAGGAAATCACGAATCCAGTCGCACAACTGAGGCGATATTTCATAGGCACGCAGTTTGGTCAGAAGACGCTTCAGAGGAACGGTGTCGAAAGCCTTCTGGAAATCTAAAAACATGGAATCAATTTGACATCCCCTGTTGATCGCACTCATTACTTCATGAATACAAAGAGCTGGTTGTGTTTCACAAGAACGATGTTTCTGAATCCGTGTCAATAAATCGTTTTCTTCGAGGTAATTCATAATGTTCTAACACAGTATATGTTCCAAAACCCTACTGCAAGTCGATGTTAGTGATATGGGCCTGCAATTCAGCGTCATCCTAATTGACAGACTCTGGTCGATAGACAGTACCTCGTTAAAAATGGAACAAAAGTATCATGGGCTAGTGCTGCTGTGTATACTGGTATTGAGGTAATCTTATACACTGGAATTTTTGATGAGATTGATGTCTTCTCAATCAAATTGGTGTTCAGACCGCGTCAAATCGGAGTTTATACTCGAGCTTTCGAATACTAACTATATTTTCTTCCTCAAGAGATGACTCTGCAGGAAAGGAAGTCTACTTTCTTTATTGTGTCGTTCAGGCTTGTCACTGGTCGAGTGATGTCGCTTGGAATTATTGTTACATCTATTGGTGATGTCGTCGCCTGGAGGACAGGATTCTCCTGTTCACATCCAGGAAATCGGTAATTTGGTGATGTGCCAGCACTCTACCACTGGGTCGTGACTGAGGGAGCAGAAGGGGAATGTAGAGAACCCTAGCATCAGCTATCCCACTGAAGAGTTGTAATATTTGGTTGTATACCTTTGAAGACGCTCCATCTCAAGTGCTTATGTTCGGCGCCACTGAAATTATAGCTCCTGTCTGTCAGAATTATAACTGCACATGCGAATTTATACCTCTTCTTTTATTGCGGTATCCAGGTACGTCGATTCGTGGAAGGGGACTTTCGTTTTCCGAAGCTGATGTTGTGCCCTTCAGTGTTCCATTTCTGCTGTTTTATCAAGATTTCTGTACCTGCAACACCGTCTATGTTCAGCGCAGCGCTCCGCTAAGGTGGGGATTGTATGCCCTACGTAATTTAATTCACATTAACATGGTACATTGTAGACATCAGGCACTCTCAAATCCAGGCTCTCTTACAGGGGACACAGCAAATCCATAATATTCCACGGAAGTCGGAATACTTGTTTAATACCACATTCACGTAATACGCGCTCAAATTTGCTTAAGGTTGTTGACAGAATGGACCGAGTGCTATGGGTTCGTCTCCTTTCGTTGGGTGCATGAGTTTGCACCTACTTTTACCAGAAAATGCAGCTCTACTTTGACGAAGTTTGCTTCCATTTCAACTAAATAGTTTGTTAAGGTGTTTCAATTCAGAACCCAGGGGATTTTGGTCAGAAATTATCTGCGCTCTGTATAATAAAATGCTTAGGTCAGAAAGCTTCTGACGTATTTTCCACAAGCATATCGCTGCGAAAAACTTCGGAGACCTCTTAACATGATGATGAGTTCAAGCCGAAGTGCAGAAACAGTTAGTATTCTCAGATCATCTGCTAAAGCTAGGCAAAAAACCTGGATGTCGTCTTTAGGTCTGCCACGTCGTATGAATTTCCAGTAGGTTTTTCTCTTAAGTTATTTTTATTACACTCGGATGACATTGTACAGCACAAGATTAAAGAGGGTAAGAGGCAGACAACCCTGTCGAACACGGGCTTTGATCAGAATTGGTTCTGACACTTCGCCCATTATTTTACTTTGTTTGTTTGTTGTTGAGTGTTTGTCTGATGACATTTCAAGCTTTCGGGTCGAGTCGTTGTTATTCGAGGATTATAAAAAAAGATTGCCGATCGTGTGAATCACAAAGGAGCCTATAATCGAGCTGTTCCTGAGTGCTTTACATTAGGCAACGGAGTATTTTCCAACTAGGGTCGATTTTATCCACTACTGGTAGCACAGTAAAAAGGTTCAGTTTATCGTGGCCAAACGGAACAAGAGTCGTAGCTGGCTCTTTATGTACGCAGCGAAAAGTAGAGCCAAGAGGAAGAACATTCTACCTTTGTAGCGTAAAATGTGTGTGTGAAATCTTATGGGACTTAACTGCTAAGGTCATCAGTTGCTAAGCTTACACACTACTTAACCTAAATTATCCTAAGGACAAACACACACACCCATGCCCGAGGGAGGACTCGAACCCCCTGCCGGGACCAGCCGCACGGTCCATGACTGTAGCGCCGGAGACCGCTTGGCTAATCCCGCGCGGCTTCGTAGCGCAGGTCGATCGTATTACTCCATATAAAGATGGAAAGCTGACATGAGAGCCGCACTTGTCGTTGTTCTGTCCGGGGACTGGGTGCTTGTAATGTATCATCATCTTCATTCGTGACTGTGGCTAGATTGGACTGAGTACAAATTGGACTCTGTAAAAATTGGGATTTTGTAAGGGCGCTGATGACCGCGCATTTGAGCGCCCCTCAAACCAAACATCGTCATCATCATCATCATCACCACTTCGCGTTGTTCAGCATTTAAATTCAATTTCATTTCATTTCTCGGATCTTTTTGCGAAAAATTTCGACACCAACATTAATAAACGTTATATCTCAGTGCTCGTCCTTTCTAGAGCAGTCTAATGCAGTTTAACAAAAGTATGTCATTCCACTAAAGAAAACATTCTTCTTTCATTACCTCTGTCGGTACAATAATTGCGAGTATTACCCATGCAACAAACTTACGCGCCCCTTATATACACTAGCAGCCGGCTGTGACTTCACTGGTGCCCGTGTCTTTGCCATGTATGGGCATGTTTTGAGTCGGCATTCGATGTGCCCTCTTCAACCGCGCGATCGCTGGATCCCACGCACCGCTGAGCTGCAACCCACTGTCTCTTTTCAGGGTATTTGCGGTAATTTTTATTTCAATAGCTGAGCATGCGTTTGAAAACGATCTCTACATAAAATTTGACGATACCTCTGTCTTGGCTAGCACTAACGGCAGTCATAACACTTGACGAAAGCTCGTGTAGTTTTAAGCAATTGACGCCGTTGGATACCCGGGAACATTTTATTCGTCATATGCCATATTTTTAAGAAGCCGAAACCAGTAATGATCTTTCTGTCCCGAGGCTGGAAAGATATATGAAAAACAGATAAAAACTTCATCCTTGATCCTTTTTGAAGGAACAATGCAGTGATTATTTTCTTCCCGGTCAGATCTGACGTGCCAAAATTGCTCACGTGTTTGTACCACTTAAAAAGACTTCTCGCGTGTGCTCATACGTCAGTCGATTCTACAACTTCCTTGTCTAGCCAAATAATAGGGAATTACGAGTTGATTCCTGACAAAATTCCAGTGAAACTAAATACTACACCTTAAGTTGCTATTAATTCACTGATAGACAACGCCACCACTTTCAGTCTCATGAAAGGAAATTATCCAGAAGAGACATTGCGCTTGGTCGAAATTCAGTATTTCATTGTGGCTCTCCATGAGTCCGAAAGCCATCACAGGTTTCTTAATTAGTAAGTTAACTGAAACTGGAACTGTCCAATTCAAGGTTGGATAACGCCATTCAGTGTTTTTTCTGAATCGGTTAAAAGCTCGCGTCATAATATTTGAGCAGTCATGAAGGTGGGTATTACTTTTAATTATATGACGGAGAGATCTGTCACCTCTTACGTGACGCCGGCCGCTGTGGCCGAGCGGTTCTAGGCGTTTCAGTCTGGAACTGCGCTGCTGCTACGGTAGCAGGTTCGAATCCTACCCCGGGCATGGATGTGTGTGCTGTCTTTAGGTTAGTTAGGTTTAAGTAGTTTTAAGTTCTAGTGGACTGATGACCTCAGATGTTAAGTCCCATAGAGCTTAGAGCCATTTGAACCATTTTTGTTACGTGACGGCAGGTCTCATGTTTTTGGATTTAGTGTGTACCCAGTTCCGCGTGTTGTTTGTCGGCCACAGCGAGGAAAATGAGGAACAGGGAAGCAGGAAGTTCGATATCTGTTATTGTTGTGCTATGTCCTAATGTACATTCGATATCAGGTCTATTTTGGACCATGTGATCGGTTCGTGATCACCGTGTGCTCGCGTCCGTCGAGTTACGTCGTTAATTTGTTTCCATTCTACTGTAGGCGTCTAGTTTTCTTGAGCACGAGTTAGGTCACGGTGCTGGCCTTCGACAAAGTCAAAGGACAAAACCAGTTTAAATTACAGCCACGAGGCGGGATGAAGTATACGACATAGGGGGACGAGTAATCTACTACGGTTGCAAAAAGCAAGTGGGCGTAATAAGAGTGAATGATCCTCGACCTGAAGGCCGCCTTAGGACGACAGGTAGAAGCTGTCGTCTGCATTACTGTTGCTTAATGGTGAAGTCGTACATGTCCTGAAAAAAGTGAATGAAAATATCTGAAGACTAATAGTTCTGCAAGACAAATATGCTAAGTTTTGACGAAGATACGAACAGCGTAAGGCCTATGGGAAGGAGAAGTACTGATTGGAATGGCCAAGGTAACAGAACTTTATATTGTAAATTAATATTATTATTGTTAGATCGTATTATTTTCTTATATTATAAAACAGTGTTTATTATGGAGCAGTGATCACTACAGCAGAAACAGAACTTGAAAGGGTGCTGTCCTATTTGCCATGACGATTTTCAGAATTTTACAAATTTTTCAGGTACCTACTTGAGTCTTGCAAACACCAGTTTAAATCAAGACGAACACTTTTCTCCAAGCTGATATCAGGAAAATTTGGAAAACTTATTTTGATATCGAAATACGTAAATCTCAGTCCAGGGCAACAGAGCTGTCTGCAAATTTAATACTGAACGAAAAAATGTCGAATTCGCGCTTCACAATGAAAAAACCAGCCTAGCCGATACATTAAACAATTCGTCTGTGAGAAAGAAATCCGTTTTCAATAAAATTTACTTATGCGATCTGACTGCAAAACAAATTATTCATATTAAAAACTGGACCTGAATGTTGTTGACATGTATCTTTAGTCTTGCAAACAATCACTGTATCAGAACTGAGAAGGATCTGAGGGGGGGGGGGGGGGGGGGCAAACCGAGTATGTACCCCGGGCGGCAATTTCAGGGGGCGCCAAATTATATGCGCCTAGTATCCAGCGTATGCATGTTGGTCTATGCATTATTCATATAACTTGGAAACTCGTTCCTCTTAGTTTTCGGACATCTTTCAACATCTTACAAGTTGATTTCTGAACGAATCATAAATTGATTTTTGGATGTGTGCATAGTGTACGTTATGTCTCTGGCAGGGGAATCCCCGTCGCATCAAGTAATAAAATATAAAAAAAAACTTTCCCGCAGAAATAAGGGACAACAGGGCTATACGAGCTGAGCAGAATAAAGCAGAACGGCTGTGCCGATTGAGCCCGAACGGGTTCATATCAATCGCTGTGTGTTAATGTGGTTGACGGTGTGCGAATGGTAAGCGTTGTTATAGTTTTTAGCGAAATTTATGCCAAAGTACCGGAGTGGAAATAAATGACCAACAGGTAAGAAAGATTGCATTTTATCTTCTGTCTTTCTGACAGAAAATCTTTGCCAGATCGTTACACTACCAAAAGCCAGTTGTCCAGTCCCCCTTTAGCAGCCGCAGAAGTTCCTATTCTCAGAAGATCGCGGAAAACGCGTTGAACGATCACGTAATAATGCCAGACTGGAGAATAAATGCGGAATAACTAAACCGGTGATTCTGGCAGCGTTAGTGCCGTTTACAGGAGAATAAGTTTTGACAATGGCAGGGACAGTTACAGAATTAGTGATGACAAGATTGTTTGTTAGAACGACAAAGCTGAAGAAATGGGTACATCACTCAAATTATATGGAAGGACATGACGATTCCAAATTTATATAAAAATTTTGTACTACTACTGCTTTTCTATTTCATCCTTGAGAAACTCGAGCGTATGAATGAAATGTGAAACTATTTACTAACATAAAACTTTTTGCTTCCTGCATTCCTAACAGGCATTTGGTACTGGTACTTTGTGAATTATGGTACCTCGTGTTATTTGCGTAAATGAAGTAGATAAAAATGATCATCTGTGGGGGGGGGGGGGGGGTCTTGGGAGAATGGAATATGGCTTAACAAGCCAAGAGATGGGGTTGTCCGCCGGCAAATTGGTAAAATTTGGTGTTCATTAAAGTAGTTTTTGGTCACTGTTTTGGAATTCAGGGTAAAAAATGTGTATTAATAAATAATAAGACGCCTATTTTACGTTAAATAATATTTTTTGGTTTAGGTAGTCAGCTATTTGTCGCTCTTATTCTTTTGTTAAAATGTGTTTGGAATGCAGTGTAACCTATATTGCTACATACTTATAAAATAAAATGATTGAATCTGTTGGCGTAATGTATTCGCTGATTTCTGAAGTAATTTTATCCAGTGTAATATGATACTCCATGGGGAGGGGGGGGGGGAGGGTCAATAGCCCCATAGTCCCCCTTTGGCGCTACCACTGCTGTGTTACAATGGATGCAATGTTAGAAAGGCCTATTTCGTTGTATCTAACAGACTGACAAAATAGACGTAATAAAATCGATAAATCACATCAGTCTTCGGTACTTTTCGTATTAACAGCTTTGTCAGTGTTAGGTAACCATATTTTGATTTTTCGATTAGCAAAACGTTTGACGAACTTTGACGAGGTAATAGATTCTTTCGGGCAAAGGAAAGCACGCTGTGGAAAGCAGGAGCAAGATTAGAGAGGAAAAACGTGCTGGGACCTAAGGGTTGAAGAAATGTGTACTGTTTTGCTTGTCTCTTGTCTTAACTGGTTTTATGTTTCATATATTTAATTATTTATAATTAAGGTATTTAATTTTATGTAACACAAAAGAGAAATTACATTTCCTCGAACATATATGTTTAACATATCAACCTCTTCAGAAGCATGTGCGCTACAAAATAAACATATCTTTGAAAAATCGATTTGTTTTTAATTTTTTACGTTCTTTATCAAATGCTGGATTGGGAGAGAGGCAAGGGCGCGAATATCAAGCTTTTGCCCCGATTTGGAAATATCTTAGATCGCGGTCTGCAACAGACGTCCTGATAAAACTACTAGAAAATTCACAAGCTAGAGCTTTACTGAAATATTTTAGAGTTGTTAAGCCTCTAAACTGATAGGATACTATTTTCACAAATCTCTGACAATCACTGTGCCTTACAGTCGACAAGAACTTTCATGGTAATTAAATTTATTGTCGTACATTTGGACAGGGAATGTGCATCTCCTCTGCAACCTGTCACTATTAGGAATATTGATCTGACTGTCGAAAATTTCATTTGGCGTACTGTAAGTAAGATGTTTAGGTTTTGTATGTTGGTAACGTCACCTAGCGCCCTCTATTAAAATAGCTGACTGCGCTGTGTGCAGTCTGTGGCTGGTTGGACTCATTGTTGAACGTTATTCGCTAGTGTAGTGTTAGGCAGTTGGATGTGAACAGTCCGTACGTAGCGTTGGGCAGTTCAAGACGAGCCTCTAGCAGTGGTGGATTTGGGGAGAGAGAAGGAAGTGTTCTGAGATGTTAATATGGGCCGACGATCTGAAAGTGTGTCCGCCAGAAAAAGGAAATCTGTTAAACTGAATGTTACGAATTTATATACACTACTGGCCATTAAAATTGCTACACCAAGAAGACATGCAGATGATAAACGGGTATTCATTGAACAAATATATTCTATTACAACTGACATGTGATTACATTTTCACGCAATTTGGGTGCATAGATCCTGAGAAATCAGTACCCAGAACAACCACCTCTGGCCGTAATAATCGCCTTGATACGCCTGGGCATTGAGTCAAACAGAACTTGGAAGACGTGTACAGGTACAGCTGCCCATGCAGCGTCAACAAGATACCACAGTTCATCAAGA
The DNA here is from genome assembly GCF_023897955.1 of Schistocerca gregaria. Taxonomy (NCBI): domain Eukaryota; kingdom Metazoa; phylum Arthropoda; class Insecta; order Orthoptera; family Acrididae; genus Schistocerca; species Schistocerca gregaria. Next base: position 220,790,411 of record NC_064925.1, on the reverse strand, counting down.
GTAGTGACTGGCGTATTGCGACGAGCCAGTTGATCGGACACCATTGACCAGACGTTTTCAGTTGGTGAGAGATCTGGAGATTGTGCTGGCCAGGGCAGCAGTCGAATATTTTCTGTATCCAGAAAGGCCCATACAGGACGTGCAACAGGCGGTCGTGCATTATCCTGCTGATATGTTGGGTTTCGCAGGGATCGAATGAAGGGTAGAGCCACGGGACGTAACACATCTGAAATGTAACGTCCACTGTTCAAAGTGCCTTCAATGCGAACAAGAGGTGACCGAGACGTGTAACCAATGACACCTCATACCATCACGCCGGGTGATACGCCAGTATGGCGATGACGAATACACGCTTCCAATGTGCGTTCACCGCAATGTCGCCAAATACGGATGCGACCATCATGATGCTGTAAACACAACTTGGATTCATCCGAAAAAATGAAGTTTTGCCATTCGTGCACCCAGGTTCGTCGTTGAGTACACCATCGCACGCGGTCCAGTCTGTGATGCTGCGCCAAGGGTAACCGGAGGCATGGTCTCCGAGGTGATAGTCCATGCTACTGCAAACGTTGTCGAACTGTTCTTACAGATGGTTGTCGTCTTGCAAACGCCCCCATCTGTTGACTCAGGGATCGTGACGTGGATGGACGATCCGTTACAGCCATGCGGATACGATGCCTGTGATCTCGACTGCTAGTGATAGGAGACCGTTGGGATCCAGCACGGCGTTCCGTATTACCCTCCTGAACCTACCGATTTTATATTCTGCTAAAAGTCATTGGATCTCGACTAACGCGAGCAGCAATGTGACGATATGATGAAACGCAATCGCTATAGGCTACAATCCAGTCGGAAACGGGATAGTACGCATTTCTCCTCCTTACACGAGGCATCACGACAACCTTTCACCAGGCAACGCCGGTCAACTGTTGTTTGTGTATGAGAAATCGGTTGGAATCTTACCTCATGTCAGCACGTTGTAGGGGTCGCCACCGGCGCCAACCTTGTATGAATGCTCTGAGAAGCTAATCATTTGCATATCACAGCATCTTCTTCCTGTCGGGTTCATTTCACGTCTGTAAGACGTCATCTTCATGATGTGGCAATTATAATGGCCAGTAATATACATAATGACTTTTGAGCATTTTTAAGGTAAATACATTGTTTGTTCTCTATAAAAATCTTTCATTTGCTAACTATCAGTAGTTAGTGGCTTCAGTAGTTAGAATCTTTTTATTTAGCTGGTAGTAGTGGCGCTCGCTGTATTGCAGTAGTTCGAGTAACGAAGATTTTTGTGAGGTAAGTTATTCATGAAGGGCACAGGTTATTGTTAGTCAGGGCTATTGTTCTGTAGGGATTATTGAAAGTCAGATTTCGTTGAGCTAAAATATTGTGTGTGAGTTTAGAAATGATCAGAATAAGTAAAGAGAAAACAATCTGAGTACGTTCATTTTGAAAATCAAGTAACGTATAGGTTTCACATGCACTGTTACTCCTTACATTCAACGGGGATGTTTCAGTATTTACAATGTGCAATGCAAGACGTTATCATACCACTTGTCACAAAAAATGCTTCTTAATCAGCATCTCGACATTTGCAATGGGGATATGCAGACACAGTCATGAAAGTAAATGAAAATGGCGAACTAGTCTTAACGAGAACAAGAGTTCAAGTTTAACTCTGCTTCATTAAGCCATGACAACAATACGACTTTAACAACAACAAAAAAATTTCACAGCTAGTCAAATTAGTAAAAATATTTCCTAATAAATGTTTGTGCACAGTCGCTTTCCTTGACACTTGTTTCGCCATACTTACACTAGGATAGTAGGAGAGAACTATTTAGACTTATTATCTAAATAGAAGAGGTGGAATGCACCATGAATTAAAAGAAGGGATAGTAACAGCCAGATCCAGGAGGCATCAGTCGCCAGCTGGTGTACCCTCCATAGAGACATGGATCCTCTACCTACATTGCATCTCATTCTTTCCTCTTTCACTATAAAACAACGGAATAGCATGACGTGGAACAAAAAACTTCGTGTGTTCCTTGACCTTACATTGTTACAGAAAATTTTGTATGGTAGTAGGTTTGTTGACAACAAAATCAGAGTGTGACTGTAAGATACCGAATAACTCTTGCCTATCCACTTGAAAAGCATCCTCTACACATTCTACTTTATCATGTATAATTTCAGAGGTATCAAAAGACGGTTGCACCTTCTTAGAAGTTCTTGATTTATGACCTATAACTTCAGTGGAAGTTTGTGATTTTGACGAAGATAAAAAATTTCAAATAGTTGATGTCTTTTTCCCCCCATGAAATACAGTCCTCGAATTGCAAATCGACTAACTTACCATCGACTTCAGCTTTCGCCTTAGGATCGTTAAAGTTTAGAATAGCCTTGTATTCAGTCAATTGTAAGTAGTCTGTTTAGGTTTTTATATTGGTAACGCCACGTAGCGCTCTGTATGAAAATCACTGGCTGTGCTGTGTGCAGTCTGTGGCTGGTTTCCATTGTTATCTGCCATTGTAGTGTTGGGCAGCGGCAATTGGATGTTAAAGCGCGTAGCGTTGCGCAGTTGGAGGTGAGACACCAGCAGTGGTGGATGTGGGGAGAGAGATGGCGGAGTTTTGAAATTTGTAAGACTGGATGTCATGAACTGCTATATATATTATGACTTTTGAACACTATTAAGGTAAATACATTGTTTGTTCTCTATTAAAATCTTTAATTTGTTAACTATGCCTATCAGTAGTTAGTGCCTTCCGTAGTTTGAATCTTTTATTTAGCTGGCAGTAGTGGCGCTCACTGTATTGCAGTAGCTTGAGTAACTAAGATTTTTGTGAGGTAAGTGATTTGTGAAACGTATAGGTTAATGTTAGTCAGGGCCATTCTTTTGTAGGTATTGTTGAAAGTCAGATTGCGTTGCGCAAAAAAAAATTGTGTGTCAGTTTAAGCACAGTCATGTATAATTTTTCAAAGGGGACGTTTCATATGTCGACCCTTAGCCGAGGACACCTCACTGGAATCTTCTGATTTTGTTCTTGTAGTTTGTGTAATTAGTGTAGCTATTGTTTATTGCTAGCGCGTAATCATAAAGAGAATTTCCTTTGTAGTTGTAGTTTTTCATTCTTGTACAGTAAAACAGTTGGGGCATGCATGTAGATTTGCACCTAGTATTTCGCAGCTGCGTTTGCAATTAACACGATATTATTTTCAATGTTATGTTAATGTGTTTTCTTGCTTTGCTCTTCAAATTGTATTTTTCTGTGTTATCTTGTGAAATATTGTGACAATAATGGCGTGTGAAAAACGTAACACTAGGCTCCAAAGTAAACTGAGAAATAATAGTGACGACGAGCGTAGCTTACCAGCACCACTGTGCAATGAATTAACAGACATTCAAAGTAGTAATTTGTTAACTGTTCTTAGGAAAATGGAGCGGGCGGTAAGTAATGGTGTAGACAGTGAAACAGGTAGTGAACAGGGAAGCATTATCGATCTATCAGTCGGCAACATCTCGCCTCAGGAATTGGGAGTGACAGAACACAATATTGCAAATACTGTAGACTCAGGTTTTGGGTTCTCACCGTTTTCTCAAATGAGTCAAGACACATTTTCTGCTTGTCAAAATGTGAATGTTGCCGGTGCAAATTCACTGCCGAAATTCACTGAGGACCATGTTTCAGACACCAGTGCATTGTTATTACAATTAATACAACAAATGGGACGAAAGCTTCAGAAGTTAGACACAATGGAACAAAATCAGAGACAAACACAGCAAAACTTCAAAACTTAGACACCACACTTGAACAAACACGTGAAGATTTAACTACTGAGTTACATAACATTTAATCGAAATGTCAAAAAGTCTGTAATGACGTAAAAACACAAATTTGTGAGCATTTTCAACCAATTTTTTCGCGGCATGAAAATGCATTACAGAATCATGAAGCAGCCATAAAAGAACTGCAAACCATTGTTCATGAAAATCATGAGACCTTGTGGGCTAAAATTGACTCAGTTGCATCTACCGATTCGGTTACGCTACTTTCAAAAACTTAGAAAAACTTAAAGAGCACAGTAGATACGATTTCAACACAAATGGACACTCTGAAACTTGGTTCAGAAAAACACACTGAGGAAATAAGTACACTATCGGAGAAAGTAGCCGAAATTTCGGATCAGTTCACTAATTTATCTGCAAAGGTAGATGATGATCTGAATGACACAAGACCTGTAGCCATCTCTGACACAGAAGAGTATGAACAAATTAAGAAATTCAAACAAAATCAGAATCAAATTAATACGCAATACAAAAGAGAAATCCGGGAAGTACAAGATCAGTTGGCACAAATAATACAAAAATTACATATTTCAGAAGACACTAGCGCTCCAACAAGGTAAGAGGAACTTAGAAATACGGAAAAGCCACAAAAGAATAACACAGGGCATTTCGGAAATCGTGAAAGAAATTGGCAAGGTGCACCGAATTTTGAGATGGAACCGCCGACACGACGTAATAATGACCGATATGCTACTCGCCGACAAGGTTATTTTGACTATAAGCTGTTCATTACTACACGTAAATTCAAAACATTTAAGAATTCTGGCAGCGACATTCATCCACAAGCGTGGCTCCATCAATTCTCTCATTGTTTTCCTCCCAACTGGTCATTAGAGCACAGATTAGAATTTATGTGTGGCTACTTAGAGAATGAACCTGCTGAAAGAATGCGATCGGTCATTCACGATTGTCACAGTGAAGGAGAATTTTATCATGCCTTCCTCTCAGCATATTGGTCTCAAGGTACACAAGACCGAGTAAAACATAGCATCATAATGATGAAACATTTCGAACAATCTGAATTTTCCAGTCTTGTGAAATATTTTGAAAACGTGTTGCACAAGAATCAGTACCTGTCAAACCCATACAGCCCCTCAGAACTCATCCGCATTTGCTTAATTAAACTACCTGAACATTTACGACATATTATTTTGGCAGGACGTTGCAAAGATGACATTGAAGCATTACAGGGACTGTTAAAAGAATTGGAAATTGACGCTGACAATCGCGGAACGCGAAAACAGGAACACAACAATTACAGGTCACATCCATCACAATTCCCCGTTGAAAGAAATAATAACTGGACACGACAAGGCTATTCTCACTACACAAATCGTGACCAAAACAGACACCACCCATATGACAACCGTTGGCAGAGTAGTAATTACAGGGAAAGATCACCTCACCGTGGTAATGACTATCACAGAGACAATCGGAGAAACAGACAATATGGGAACCAAAATAATTATTATCAAGGAGGACAGAATAACTTTAGACGCAACAGTCCAGCGCGCAGTTACGATTCAGGGAGAAATTCTCCACCACGTGACCGACAAGAAAGAATCTATGGAATTTACCGACATGACGACAGACGATATCATCGTAACGACAGACCTGAATTTCATCAGAACTGACGGGTTTCAAACAGGGCAGGACCCTCTAGGCAAGGTGAAATTGTAGAAGTTAGGTCTCCTAATCCTAATAACGACGCGCGCCAACAAAGAGGCAGACAATGACTCGCACCGCAGGCAGCCACGTGCGCCGGCTGGCTCAGAGAAAAATAAGATAGACGCTAACCTTGAGAAAAGATTTAGCATTCATTACCGACGTATAAAACATGATAATTGTTTTTCAGTTGAAGGTTTACACCACATTTCACATGTAAAACCGTTTATTGAATGATAATCTGTTGTTTAACTTAGTCTTTGCCATAAAACTTTTCACTTCACATTTCTAGTATGCTTTGTCAGACTTAGAATCTGTTAACATGCAACAGTGTTTAAAGTTAAATATCCAATCAAGAATCAAGAGAACTTATTTAAACAAAAATTACAAATGCATTGTCGTTGTGAACAGACGACACAGTGTTATTGTGTGTGTACATTCTTGCTTGTTAATTGCACGATTATGTAACGACTATAAAGCTTACATACTTAGAACATATACTGCTAATAAGATTTTAATGCAACATTTTGGTTTACTTGAAAATACATTCTGGATTTAAAATAGTTTCTGTGAGATACCAGATGACACAGTGGTTAGTTTATATGACAACCACACGATTTTATCAAGACGCTACTAATGAGTGACAATTTACAATGTTGCTTTTGCGGTGTATCTGTTTTATATCTGCACAGTTTTTCTGAATTATTCTGGAAAGTAAAACATGTTTTAGTAGTAACTTTTGTGGTATAGCTACAATGAGACAGCCTTTTCTGTAGCACAACAATACATTACAGCACAGTACTTTCTTCACCACGGCAATAAGCGTAATAACTAAGATATCTAACGAAGATATCTATACGCAAAGCATTTCACTTTTGTTTATCATGAGGTAAGTACATTGACTTTTGCAGAACTTAACTTTCGGAGGACGATAACTACGACACTTCCATAGACATTATCTTACAACAAGACGCACAGTTTAGCGTTACAGTACACGTATTTCAGTGATTAATTTTGTACTTAAAACATTTATTTTTAAAGATATTTGAAGTACAATGATACAAAGGTTTTCCGTGATACATTTCATTCCATTGCTGTAATCTGTAACACCTGAGGGTATTATTCATTAATTCTGGGGGGGTACACGCTTACTTTGTGTACCATATGTGTGGCAAGCACTAGGAGCCCTAGCTAATATGGTATTTGCTTATACAACTTTACACTTCGGTACCATATTTCTCTAACACATAAATTACACAGCTATATGATCATTTAACTGAGATACAAACATTTTTTTTACCACGTCAGTGACACATGTTTACGCAGTTACACAGTTGGATAATTTCACACTTTCGAAATTGTATTTGGTCTGTACTTTGTGAACTGTTCATATTTTTTCGGAACCATTGTGATACTATGAGAGCTTTGAATGATCTATTTGGTATGGGATCATGATTTTTAAAGTACGTTTGAGGTAGATGACACATTGAAATGCGCAGAGATTTTTTTTTTTTTTTAGTTTTTGACATTATTGCAGAAAGCTATGGTGTTTTAGAGATTTGACTGAGGTGTTATGATGTTATTATTACGATGACGATGTGTATTATGCTGTTGAGGTATGTTTGTGATCAATAAGATGATGCTACCGTGTATGAGTAATTTGATTATGCTACGTATTTCTTATGATTAAATATTGAAGAAGTGTCGACGAATATGTATATGTGTAATAAAGCAAGGAATAATGAGTAGTGGTTAGGGACTTTGGTTTGTGAAAAATGATGTTGGAAACCGAGAATCATGCTTTAAGAGTTATGAAATGTGTGTATATGCCTGAATGTGTCACTATGCTGGCTAAAAGTTTTTTGGACACTATTATATTTAAAGGATTTTGTTTCTACAGATTTGTAACGCAAATCCCTGACCTGTGAAAATTTTTTATATGAGACTGCCACTGTAGTGGAAACTGCTGTCGTAAATATTTCGGTAAGAAAGTTATGTGACCACCTTCATGTAATGCGTCGTGGGCACCCAGCTGCGCGACAGACGCCTGGAAAAAAGCCATTAGTGTGTGCCTTTCAGAGGCACAGGTAGAGAAGAAAAAAAAGGAGAGGCCATTGTTCTCGCTATTGACATTCCTTTGTAGAAAGCATCGTAAATACGACACCCTCAAACTTGAAAACATGATTACACTGTAGGGTTCTTAATTTATGATATTTACTGAAATGAAATGATGAGAAACGTTAAATGTCTATTGTCTTGCTAGTTGGAAGATTGTTTACTGCATTATGAAATGCCTTATGGATAGCAAATGACGTTTCACGCCTTGCTTTGCCTATTTTGTTTAATATCTAGTTTCTATGTGCACTGCAGCATTGGTTAAAATAAAATTTAATAGATGTACTAATATAGTTATTTTATGCCAACAGATTCAGTAAAAAAAAATTATGATCTACTTCTAAGAAAACGAGGGAGCATAAATAGACATTTCCCTCCACAGGAACTGCATAAATAATTTTTTTACTGTTTGGTAACTTGTATGCTAGAGTAAGTTCTCATGATGCTTCGCGCTAGTGTTAAGATGTGACATAGGTATTAAATATGGCCATTTTTACTGTAATATTTTTCTGCTTGAGCTTTGTCATGTTTAGATATAAGTTATTGCATTGGCTGCGCCTGTTTGCCACGCATAGTGCTACTAAATTTCACTTTGCATTACTCTGTTAAGCCAGTTTTACTACTGATTTACTTTTCTTGTTGCTACACATTGGTTCATATTAGTTGTAATGTTGCATTGCTTGGTAATTTAGAATTACTGTAGCTTGCTTTGCCAATTTTCATTTTTTTGTCATTGCTGTCTGTGTTCATTGTTTTGTGCTGCTGCATTTCTTCGTCCCCTAGTTTAGCATTTGAGCTCAGTAGATTTAAGTTAGTTTAAGAGGGGGTAGACTAAATAAGAGAATGAGTTGCGATGAATTGGAAGAAATGCATTAAGAAGTTATACGAAAAAAGTACAGAAAGCAGGTATAGGCAGGATTTTCTTGGAAATAAATGATGAGGTAAGATAATGGAAAATAAATAATGAGGTAAGAAATATGTGAACATATAAATACAGAAAGCATGCTTAGATAGGATTTTTTTGGTGGAAACAAATGTTGAAATAAGACGAAATATCTATGGAATGAAGTTTTGGGTTGGACTGCAGAACCAAATGTTACACTGAAAACAAACCCTGTCCTGTATTTTTGTGTTATTACACTATGTGAATTTGTGTTCTTCCTGTCTGTATGTGTTTAGCTAATAAGATTAATGTTGTAGAATTTTTCTGGTGATACATTATTTATCTTGTAAAGATGCTTTGACATTATTTATTCTGTTCTGTTTTAATGCTCATGTGTGAAGTTGATGTTTCAAAAGTTATTCTGATCTTTTATGTATTTACTTATGTAATAATTCCTCTAACACTGATGTATATGTTAGTTCTATTCTTTTGTAAAGCCTGTATCACTACAAATTTTATCTGTATTATTATGTTTTTAATTATGTATTTTGTACCATTATTATTGTATTCTTATGTTAGAAATTGTAATTGACACCAGTTCATCAAATTAAGTAACTTGTAAGTTACATTTCACTGCACACTTTTCTGTTGGTCATGGTATATGGACAATATGTGAGAAGTAGGGACTGATAGTGTTTGCACGTGTGTTATTAATTCAGCAAAGGACTGGATAACAGCATTGCTGCTTCTAAGGACATTTCAAAAAAAAAAAATTGTGAGTGCTTAAGTGGTGGTTCATGGACTTGCTATATTCTCTGCAAGACTCTTCTATGGTGATTATGCACCTGCACAGACGCAACAAATGGCTGCTGGCCATCTCTACGTGGACTGAAGTGGGTCTGTACCTCTGGTGGCCCACCAATACCGTAATCTCTACTAGGATTACAGTAGTCTGTTCTGTGATGACCTACCTACCATTATCCTTCAAAACTTCGACTGACTCAGCTGTGGGTTTGCTCTGTTGTGGCCCATTACCTGTCAGCATGTCAAGAGTCAGTACTGTCTTTCCGTTGAAAGGACAACACTACTTCTTCAAGACTGCATGGAAATCCACTACTTCTGTGTGCATTTTCTTTTACTGCTCAGACTTTGAGAAAAACACTCCTATTTTACTGTGACAAATGATCAGGACTGTCTTTATGGACTGAGAGAAAATTTTAGCTTTTGACCAACATTGTATCAATAAGCGTGTGCATTTGATATCTTTGTTATTGTAACTATGAAAAATGTTATCAAATCATTATTGGCCACTGCCCAAAAGAATTTGTAAAATTTTTTGTGGGGAGCTTGGGGGCTATGTAAGTAGGCTGTTTAGGTTTTTATATTGGTAACGCCACGTAGCGCTCTGTATGAAAATCACTGGCTGTGCTGTGTGCAGTCTGAGGCTGGTTTGCATTGTTGTCTGCCATTGTAGTGTTGGGCAGCGGCAGCTGGATAAGAACAGTGCGTAGCGTTGCGTAGTTGGAGGTGAGCCGCCAGCAGTGGTGGATGTGGGGAGAGAGATGGCGGAGTTTTGAAATTTGTAAGACTGGATGTCATGAACTGCTATATATATATTATGACTTTTGAATACTATTAAGGTAAATACAGTGTTTGTTCTCTATTAAAATCTTTAATTTGCTAGCTATGCCTATCAGTAGTTAGTGCCTTCCGTAGTTTTAATCTTTTATTTAGCTGGCAGTAGTGGCGCTCGCTGTATTGCAATAGCTAGAGTAACGAAGATTTTTGTGAGGTAAGTGATTTGTGAAACGTATAGGTTAATGTTAGTCAGGGCCATTCTTTTGTAGGTATTGTTGAAAGTCAGATTGCGTTGCGCTAAAAATATTCTGAGTCAATTTAAGCATAGTCATGTACATTTTTTCTAAGGGGACGTTTCACAATCAATATCTAGCATCATTTGTACAGTAAGAGGGGCCACACTATTGAAGTTGGCAAAAAGTGATGACCTTTGGCAAATGAAATCTAAGCGTGTCTGTTTCTTAACCTTCACAGTTTAACCAGTAATAAAACTCTTGGACAAACCGTTGACCCCTGGCATTTACTGAAAGCTGCCTCACTGATAACCGAAATAGGGCTATCCGAGTCTAATACCGTTGATAAATAAACTTTTCTAACAGAACCTCACACTGTTGGATGGATTAAGATGTTCTAATTGTCTACCTTCTCTTCTGACAAGGGATCTCTAATATTCTAAGACTGGACAAAATTTATTTGTCTGTTCTCTGAATCCATACCACAAAATGTTTTTCATAGATCAGTGTCCACAAAATCCTGTACCATATCATTAGTTATGTTCGCTACTGATTGTGGATGTACATCTGTTTCACATTCACTATCATCATCTGACCAAAGCATGTAATTAGTTGCCCAGTCAAAAACACTTATTTCCCTTAAGTTTAGTGCTTGGTCCGCAACAGTCTCTATACTGACAGGATTATGGTCGGTTACACCTAACATTCGTTCCTCATTTTGATTACTAGCCTCACATTGTTAATTTTTTTCACTAATGGTTTCACAATGTATGATTTTTATGCTATGAATGGAGGAATTACTTACATCGACAAACGAGTCGTTTGCTGCTTGTACCTTACTTCATACAGGGTTCAACGCGCCATACACATCTCGCCTAATCTGTGTCATCACATACTTGAAGCGCTTAATCTATTTCCAAAGCTCTTCTTGAATATTCTTATTTTCTTCTTTAAAGCTTTAAAACTATGACATAAGAATTTTGTTGTTTTCTTAAACAGTTTTAAGCTCTGTTAGTAGTATCTGCAAAAGGTCGCTGTCTGTGAGACTACTACTGGAATGAATAGAGACTGAGTTAGTTTGATTAACAGTTGTGAATGCAAAACCTGAATCTTGAACTACAGAATCTGACTGCTGCGACAAATTATGTCCTACAGACTCATTTTCCAAAACAGGCTCCCGAACTGCACTGTCTTGCTCCAAGTAGATACTGAAAAATTACCCTCATCAAGCAGGCCAAATATTGCCCAATTTGTCTCAGTTAAAACAATTTTGTGAGAAGATCGCTGTTAAGTTGTCCCTTATCTGTCTACAGAATTATCAGAAGTTACATCAGTTGTAGCTCTAGCATTTGACCTAGCTCTGGTCGCTTTTGAGATTTTAATGTCATTGCAATAACAGAGCAAGCAAAAAGAAAATACTGCACACACTGAAGATCAACACTACACAAACAACAACTACTACAATCACTTCCCATCAATGTTAATGAAAACAGAAAATATTTAAATTGCCACTGATAGAAATCACTGAATAAATGCAAATCCAAGCTTCTGGAAATATCACTATTCAGCGGAATATTTACAGTTCATTAAAGGACACAAGCATATATCATAATAAAATCACATCTCTCTAACCACATAACATTTCAAGATACAATTGACAAGAATAGTTTTAACCAGGAGTATATCATAATCAATAGGAGAGATCAATGGAAAAAATCAGTTATTACAGGAGAATATAACACTACAAATGCATGAAATGAAAGAATCTCACTTGCACTACGCTCAGTAAAATACTAGTCACAAATCGATATTCATATTTGTAGAAGATACACAAAAGTTCTTTTCTTGCAGAAGCTGACTTTAACTGCTCCTCAGAGAATTCGTTTGTGTTCACTGGTAATCAATATGCTAATCAAACTGTGTTGCTGTAATGGCGTACAGTGTACAATTACTTCTATTGTTATGTCACAAATCTTGAAAGTAATTGCTAAGTCAAAGCCTACAATTGAAATTTTAATTTGTGGTTGTAGAATAAATCTTTACCTGACTGCAAAAATCAGTAGACTACTATATAAATACGCATTCTGGCAGAAAGGGTCGACAGGTGACAGATGTTAGTATTTATTTAAACTGGTGTTTGTAAGTCTCAGGTTGGTATCTAAAAAATTTGTAAAACTTACTTAGATATCAAAATACGTAAATCTCAGTCCAGGGCATACAAAACAATGTGGAAATTGCACTGAAATATAAGGAGTTCACTCTGCACGATGCATCAGATAATTCTTCTGCGAGAAAGCAATCCGTTTTCAATAAAGTTTACATATGCCGGCTGTCTGCTAGACCAATCATTCAAATTAAAAAGTTGGACCTAAATATTGTTAATCTCTTAGTTTTGCAAAAAATAACTGTATCAGAAGGTTATTGTATTACACAGCAAATAGACACAAAATTTAACGCATCTGACTTTCTAATAAAGCTGCTTGAAAATTAATAAGACAGTACTTTGCTGAAATATTTTAGTGGTGTTAAACCTCTGAACTTATATGAAACTATTCTCACAAATACATTCTGACAATCACTGTGCCTTACAATTGACAAGAACTTTGATGGTAATTAAATTCATTGAAGTGCGTGTGGGCACGGAACTCTCATCTGTTCTGCGTCCTGTCACTATTAAGTATATTCATCTGACTGTCCAAAACCAAATTTTATTTGCCGTACTTACGATGTACAGCGCAAGACGGTATCATCCCAGTTTTCACAAAAAATGCTTCTTAGTCCACAACTCGCGATGTGCAATGCGAGTATGCAAACACAGTTATGAAAGTGAATGAAAATGGGGCACTAACCTTAACGAATGATAAACGAGATCAAGACTCCGAGTTTAACTGTGCTTCATTAGGATTATAAAATTTCTACTGCAAACTTCAGTCATACGCAATGTTCTAACACTAAGAAACAACGCACAAATATAAAAAAATTGGATTACATTAAAAGATCAGCCTTTTGACATTCTTCTCTTAATATAATCTCACTTTACTTCCTCAGAACATATTAATACAAAATCCCTTTCAAATAATGCTGCCTCCACTGCAAGGCAGGCCAGCTTCTATCTCCTTCAAACGAAATGCATAGCCAGACTGTCCAAGGCATACTGAATGTTACTATCTTAAGAGAAGTAACCTCTCTGACCAACATCTGCGGTCTCAAAAACAGACTTGCAAAGAATATGGTTATGTCGATACTAAGAGGTGGAGCACATTTATCAAGTTCGCAACTTCATTCACATTTATGGGTAAATAAGACAGCCCCTTTCAAACTATACCAACAAAGGCCCAGCCACAGAAGCGATTTCCGGTTCTCAGAGTAACCTACATCTGAACATCTGCAAGAAGAATTCAGAAAGCTCATGACAACATTCTGCTAAAACTGATTAGTTTCGTCTTCATCACAGTGGAGTTACCAACCGGCTTCCATAAATGCATCATGCTTCCTATACCGAAGAAAGCGGCAGCTACAAAATGTGAACACTACTGAACCTTGAACCTAACATAGCATGTACCCAAAATTCTGACAGTGATAATTCTGAGGAGAAAGGAAGAAAATGTGGAAGGCATGCTGGGTGAAGATCAGTTTGAATTCAGGAGGGGATTAGGAACAATAGAAGTGATTCTGGCACTGAGGTTTCTTACCGAAAAGCAAATACAGAAAAAAATACACTAACTTATATTGCCTTTGTACACCAGGAAAAGGCATTTTGATGATGTTATCTGGCAAGAGATGGTCAGAGTGGTGAAGAAAGCAGGTCTAAAATACAAAGAGTTGCGGGTAGTATACAGCTTTTATAAGAACAAAGTGGCTGTGAGTAGAAATTTTCTTCAGGAGCAAGAAGAAAAAATTAGAAAATGCTTAAGACAAGAATGTGATTGTTCTCTTCTTATTTTCAATGCTTGCATCCAGGGAACTTTACGCCAAGTTCGTGAAACTGATGTGGTGGGAATCAAAATCAATGGACAGAAGCTGGAGATGCTGCGTTACGCAGATGATATTGTTGTGATCACGGAGACGAAAGGAGGTCTGGAGAACGTCCTCAGCACAATGGAAAGGGTTCTTTATAAAGAATGTGGCATGAGGATGAACAAGCCAAAAACTGTGATTGTATGCAGTACTGAAAAGGAATGTGAATCTTTAAGAATAAGAATTTGTAGAGAGGAGCTACCAATTCGTGAAGCAGTATTACAATTGATGATAGAAGCCGGAACGAAATTGTGAGCGGTATATGACAGTCCAAAATTGCATTTAATTTAAGAAAGAACTCCCTCACCAGCAAGAACATCAGACTGGAAAAAAGGAAAGGGGTTATGAAAGCAGTTGTTTGGAGTGTGGCTCTACATGGGTGTGAAACTCGGACAGGAGGCAAATAAGAGAGAAGACGGCTAGAAATGCTTGGTGCAACACAAAGATGATGTTCAGCTGGAGAAACGCAGTTAACAATGAAGAGGTGCTGAGATGTGTACAGAAAACGAAATCTCTGTGTATACACATCCAAAGAAGAAGAGACTAACTCGTAGAACACATTTTAAGACAGAACAACGTCATCACAACAATAGCTAGAAGGGGTTATTGGGGGAAGGAAGCGCCGGTGTCGAACAACAATGTCATACATGCAGCACATTTATTTATGTATGATGTCGGATGCACTAAATACGCCTAAACGAAGAGGAAGGCAGACAGAAGAGGGGAATGGCTTATTGCTGCAAACCACCTGCGCGTAAAGCACTACACACACACACACACACACACACACACACACACACACACACACACAGAGAGAGAGAGAGAGAGAGAGAGAGAGAGAGAGAGAGAGATTTAGTCACTGCACAAACTTATCTCGCTGAACTCTCTTGAATAGAATCTAAGTATGTCTTCCATTTATACAGTGCGCTCAAATAGCGCGCAATATTTTTAAAAGGCACAGCAATGCTGAACTAGAAACAAAATCCTGTGAATATACACTGATGAACCAGAACATATGACGCACTTTCTGATCAGCGTATTAGTCCACTCTTTGTGGCATGGATTCAACAACTGCTTGTTAAGTTCTTGGAGACCACCAAATGTTCATAAAGGTAACACAGTTCTCGTAAATTAAGAGCCTAGCTGTTGCTCCTCCGGGTGTAGATAAACCGAATTTGATGGCCAATAAATCAACGTCTCTGCCAATAATTTTGCTTTCAGTCGCTGGATTTCACGACATCTACACACTATCATTCCTGAAAAATGTAGGAACGTTCTGTTACGTAGCAAATTATTTCGAATCTTACTCCCTTGAAGTGAAGTGAGCAGAGTTATAGTGTGTCTTCTTATATAGCCGGGAAGAGAGCAGTTTTTTTTCACAGCGTTGCAGCTGTGGTTGTACGTCATGCGTACCTGCTCCCTATGAATTTAAACAAGTAGTATTAAATTTCATTCAACGTTTTTCATATTCCATATACAGACTTGTATTGATAAAACAACTACGCTGTAAAAATCTCCAGTATATCTTCAATACTTTTAGAGCATAAATTTTAACCTAAAAACCACAATAACTTTTCTGGTGTTACGAAGCAGAACTAGGGACTATACCGTATTCATTTATAATTTCAGATGAAATTATAACTAAAAAGATTCAGTTCATAGAAGTTTTTATAAAAGACTTCTCTTTGCTTTCATTACTATAGCTGAACATGTAATATTAACTCCTTTAAAATTATTATTTAAGTATGTTTTGTTGTGTGAGTGTCCTGAAGAGACTGAGAGAATGAAGGACATGCGTGAAGCGTGGAAGTTTTATTTTGTCAAGAGTTATGTGAAATATTTGTGTGGGAAACTTCTTGTACAATCATAAATCAAACGGTGTGTGTGAAGTATGTCATAGTGTGCATGCTTTTGGAGAAAAATTGCCAGAAGGAATAATAGGTGTTAAATCAGGTAGTATTTGATTTCTGGGAGTATTTCGTATTTTGTTTTATTTAAATTAAATTTCATTTCGCAAGTGTAGAATTTTCATTTGTAAATTGCTTTCTGTAATTTTGTTCAATGACTTAAGAATTACCGCGAGTATTTGAGGGCTGCAGCTGTTCTGACTGGCTGCCTAAATAATCAGCCAATTGGAATAAGCAGTTCTTGCGCTTTTTGTAGGGGTTTGTGATATGGTTCTGTGCCTCTAGGAGTTTCTTGTGAAACGTCTTATTGTATCGATCAACGTGTTACTGCTGCATGTGAATTTCTGTTAAGATGAAAGAAATCTCACGTTCTATAGGCTCTGTTGTCGAGATTATAAAACGACTTCAGTTTTGAACGCTATAGTGAATGTAAATTTGAAGAGTGTTTTTTGGTGATTAGTTGCGTGTAAACATTCTTGTCGTACATAAAACTCCGCATGACACATTTCGTGTACATCTTGGAACATTTTGACGAACACTTTTTTTAAGAAGCCCACTGAACGACCTGAAGTAGTAGTTCGCGAATAGCTGTGGGTCAGTGGCTGTACAGAATGTTAAAATCATTCGGTTCGGATTGGTGAACGTCTCGCTGCTTTCGTGTGGAGAACTTGCACCAGAAACAGTCATTAATTTGCATCAATATTAGTTGGATTTTATAGCCATTTACAAGATTCTTTTGGAAGCAATAAACACCTAATTAGTTGTGCTTTAAAACATTTTCAGGCACTTTAGAATCTCGAACGCCTGAAATTTTACGAACTTATAAATGCTGCTCGCGAGTCTCTATTACGGGACCTTTGCTTGGGAGGGATTTAGTCGGTATATCTTCAGCGCTAATTTCCATCGTCTGGGAGAGTATCTACCAATGCAAAGTGAAGGTGTGGACAACAAGAAACATATCGAGATAAATGAACTGTTAGGGATGAGGAGATATAACCCACCGTGTCGCAACGCGAGGAAAAATTGACTGTACGACTTAGATTAAAGGTAGGTTAAGGAAAGGCAAACATACGTTTATATAGCATTTGTAAACTTAGAGGAAGCGTTTGATAGTGCTGACTGTAGAACTCTCTTTGAAATTCTGAAGTAGTAGGAGTAAAATACAAAGCCAGACGGCAATTATTTGAATCGAGGGGTCTGAAAGGGAAGCAGTGGCTGAGAAGGGAGTGAGACACTGTTGTAGCCTATCCCCGATGTTATTCAATATGTGCACTGAGCAAGCAATAAAGGAAACCAAAGAAAAATCTGGATAGGAATTAGATTTAAAGGAGAAGAAATAAAGACTTCGACATTTGTTGATGACACCGTAATTCCGTCAGAGACAGCAAAGGACTTAGAACAGGAGTTGTACAGAATGGACAGCGTCTTGAAATGAGGATATAAGATGAACATCAACAAAAGCAAAACGCGAATAGTGGAATGTATTCGAATTAAATGAGGATGTACTGAGGGAGCTAGGCTTGAAAAAGGAACACTAAAAGTCATAGCTGAGTTCTGCTATTTCTGCAGCAAAATAACTAATGACGGCTAAAGTAAAAGGGATATGGAAGTGTAGACTGGCAGTGGTAATGGGAATAAATGCGTTTCTGAAAAACAGAAATTTGTTAACATGGAATATAGATATGCGTGTTTGGAAGTTTTGTCTGGAGTTATGTTTCTGTAGTGTAGCCATTTATGGAAGTGAAACATGGACGTAAACAGCTCAGAGAAGCAGAAATTGAGGCCTTTGAAATGTGTTGCTACAGGAGACTACTGAAGATGAGATGGATAGATCACGTTACTAATTGCGAGGTACAGAATAGAATTGGGAGACAAGAAATTTGTAACACAATTTGACTAAAAGAGGGGATTAGTTGACACCAACGGATCGTCAGTTTAGTATTGGAGGAAAGTGTGTATGTGTATGTGCGTGGTGGGGGGGGGGGGGGGGGCGAGATCGAGAGGGAGACATTGGTAAGCAGTAATTAGATTCAGAAGGATGTATGTTGCAGTAGTTACTCGGAGATGAAGGGGCTTTCAAAGGATAGAGCAGCACTGAAGACCCCACAACAACAATAACAACAAGCACATACGATCAGAATTCGATCAAATTTCTGACTGACGTCTGTGACTCTAGAGGGTCTGGAGGTAGACCTCCGGAACGAGGGACTGATGACCTCGCCATTTAGTCTCTTAAACCCCCCACACCTGCGGCCCTGATCATAGAACCAAACGCGAAGGCAGTCGCATGTCTTCGCACGAATTCGTGAGTCTGTGAGAACCAGAGACGAAGAATGTGTACAACTGAAAGGCAACTGTATTGTGCACCTTTTGTAATTTCAACAGTCTATTTCCGAACAAATATTGTTTCTGGCCGCTTTCGCAGGACTTATATTTCGCTTTTGAGAATTGTATACTGATTCTGTTTAGCAAATAGGTTACCTAGAAAACACGGCTGAATGTTGTTCTAATTACTATCTGAAGCGAATGAGCAGACACTATTCAACGTTCGCAGGGGATGAAGATCGTCATGTACTGAGCAAAAAAAGTTGTTACACAAGTAGGACCTTCTTCCAGTAAAATTATTAATCCATAAAGAAAAACAAATATGAGTCTATTGCAACTTCGCACCGTGTTCAATGGTCTCTGTATAAGACGCGGCAACGTATATCTTTTGATTCGCTTCCGGGTGGTAATAATAACTAGGTGTGTCAGTTTCACTTTAATGCATTTTCGTCGTCCTCCTGTTTACATGGCGTCCAATAGTCGAAGTCACAGTCATATCTGAGCAGCCGATATGCTCCTCAGCTCTGTCGCAACTTTTACTTTCGCGTTTCCGTCACATCCTCCGCCTTCTCTCTCAGCGCTTCCAGCAGGGGCTTTGAACAGCAGCGTTACCTAAAACGATTGTTTTTGGTGTTAGAGGTACTCGACCTCCTCTGTATTTATCACTGTGGTTTTACTTTCCTAAATTTTAATATGATGTTATGAGGTGGGGTGTAGATCTTTCATACATTATTTCGTGTTCCGTACTTCAAAGCGTGGGAAAAAAAAATCGGTTAGCAACAGCGCTGCACCGAAGTGAGAGAGCGGTAGGGAGGTCGTCATATCGAAACTGCCGTTATTCTCCGAAACAAGATGGAGTAACTTCTGCGCTGGTTCCTAGACATGATAATAGCTGTTCCGGGTTTCTGCGGTTTTCCTCTGCCGTTTAGGACTTGTTCTCCATTGTTCTCCGCTTCCTCATTAGTTAACAACCTGTGAAATCACGTTATGGCCCAAGACGGAAGTTCCTCGTTTAGTACGATCACTAACTTCCGGAGCTTGTTCTGTGTGCCTCTGGTTGGTTATAAATGTAATTTCCTTTGGCTTTCGTGGGCATGGAGATTATTGAAGGAAATATGAAGAGGTAGCTGCAGAGTAGTTCAGTTACCTAAGAAAATACGCGGTGGTTTTAAGAGGCTAAAGTATCGGGTTATCAAAAAGTCAGTATAAATTTGAAAACTGAATAAATCACGGAATAATGTAGACAGAGAGGTACAAATAGACACAGATGGGCGTTTATTAGAACAAAAAAAATACAAAAGTTCAAAAACTGTCCGACATATGGCGTTTCATCTGATCAGAATAGCAATAATTATCATAACAAAGTAATACAAAGCAAATATGATGTTCTTTACAGGAAATACTCAATATGTCCACCATCATTCCTCAACAATAGCTGTAGTCGAGGAATAATGTTGTGAACAGTACTGTAAACCATGTCCGGAGTTATGGTGTGGCATTGGCGTCGGATGTTGTCTTTCAGAATCCCTAGAATGTCGGTCGATCACGATACACTTGCGACTTCAGGTAACCCCAAAGCCAATAATCGCACGGACTGAAGTCTGGGGACCTGGGAGGTCAAGCATGACGAAAGAGGCGGCTGAGCTCACGATCGTCGCCAAACGTCTAGCAATATGGGGTGGAGCGCCATCCTGCGCAAACATCGTACGTTCCAGAAGGTGTTTATCAGCCAGGCTGGGGATGATGCGGTTCTGTAACATACCGGCGTACCTCTCACCCGTCACGGTAGCAGGTTTGCTCTCCAGCGCCATCTGTCGGACATTTTGTGAACTGTTTTTTTGTTGTTGTTGTAATAAAAGCCCATGTCATTCCAAGCATGTGTGTCAATTTTTACCTCTCTATCTACATTATTCAGTGGTTTATTAAGTTTTCAAATTTATAATGACTTTTTAATCACCCGATACTTGGAAAATATCCAGATTGGTCGCTTCGATACACGGACCAATAATAGCAGTAGTAGTAGTAATAATTCTGTCCTTCCGTGTATCACTTTTACGAAGGTTTTGGATGTTTCAAGGAATTACTGTTTAAGAAGAACAAAAAATTAGCAATTAGCTTTAAATAAATTGTAGTTCATGATATCCCATCCCCCATTTTCTTTACAGTGTTTATTACTCTTAATAGCATTGTTTACTACAGTACATGGGCGTTGTTGTTGTAGCGTTTCTCTGTTACAAACTTATGTTTGCAAACTTCTGTAACTATAAACGGAAGTTTCTCCGGTTTACCAATTAGATTTAATAAATTTAATGTGTACCCTCCACTTTCTTTGCAGTATTTACTACTTTTAATAAGAATTTTACTGCATTCACGGCGAAATTTATTTCACTGTTGTCTTGCCTATATACACTTAATTTTATACACACCTATGCATTTAATTTTATACCAATTTAGGTATATACGTACATATGCATTTAATTTTATACCAATTTAGGTTAACATTGGTCTTATGGAAGACGCGATGTTCTTTTGTTTTTCTATTGTAATTGCATAATCTACTCAATACGTACAGTCTAGGCGGATTCCTTAAGCGCACACATTTAGCGCCCTCTGCAGCTAGCTTTCCTAAGTGCTGGAGCCTCCACATTTGGGTAGTTGACTTTCCTGTTTGCTGCAGTCTGGATGCCGTCATTGTCTTTTGTTGTGTACGAGTCAACTTCACGGCGTCAAAAGCCTCTGTATACTTGGCATTTGATCTGCGCACCTGTAATACAGTACTATGGTGCTGCAATCATAACTCATGGCTTGTACTTATTTGTATTCTTGAAGTGGATATGGAGTATGACGAGCCGTTCGGCTTCATTCAGTGCACTTAATGAGCATGTGCGGCAGCAAGCGAGTATCCTTATCATACAAACGTTTAGCTACAGTTGTTACTTAGTCCGTTCTAAAATATTTTTGTAACCACTAATGTAATTTTTAGGTTGCATTACAACTTATGAAGAAGACAATTTTAAAATTGTTGGAATCTAGTTCAAGGGTCCCAATAAATCTTTATTTGCAACTTTTTTTACAACAAAAAGGCGTAATTCCTACGAACATACATTTGCATACTTATTGGCATATTTTGATTTGGCAGTCCAGCAATCAGCCGGGGCCTTGTAATAAGAACCGTCCCACGATGTGCTTCAAGTAATTTAGTGAAACAACGGATATCCTCAATCAGTATGATCGGATGGAGACTGCAGTCTCCTGCTGACGAACGAAGGGACCACCTTGTTAAAAAAACGCCTACGGATACCAGGTACTGCGTGCAGTCCGCTATTTCGATTGCACATGAGGTTGGATTCTTCCTACACGCAAGTCACGCCGCCTGAAGATTACGTAGCGAAACGCCGAAACTGGTCGCTTAAGTAAAATAAAGTTTGAAGTATAGACGATTGAAGGTATTTTTGATTTGACGTTTTGTACTGAAAAACCGAAACCCCTCAGCCATCACTTACGGTGATTGGAGTTTCCATCATCACGAATACAAAGCTTGTCTGCTTAAAACACCACAACCTCAATAAGTTTGTCCCCACTGTAAAGTACTATTTTGCATACATATTTTAGCAGAGAAGGTATTTAGTAATCTGGGAAGCTAGGGCTACAAAGTTCATTTATTTCTTATTACTGGTCACTTTACGTAGCACACACACTACACCTGCATTACGTCGTAATACACACTACACACATACTATCAACTTACTTAATGACGATGGCGGTGATGTTAAGTTTCCGTTTTGTCCACTCTTCCCTATTAATTGCTAGAAAAAATAAAACTGCATCCGCAATGACTGAGATGTTTATCTCAGAAAGAGAATAGGACTTTAGTATTACCCATTTCAGAGCTGTGGAGTAAGGGTTTCTAAAAAGTAAAAAAAAATAATATTTTGGAATGTATAGTGTCAAATGGCAGATGTTTTTTTATACTCTTTACTTGTGTTTTATTTTTTACGAACGCCCCCTCTATTTGATTTCAGGAAGCATTCAGTGTATAGAATGTGTTGCTTAACGTCTAAGGATTATTGCTGTTTGTAATCTTCGAAAAGAAGGACCAGAGTTTAGAGTCTCGGCAACAAGGAGGTCATTAAATTCATAAGCTACACAGTAAGGAAATTACACGACCCCTTAAAATTTTCAGAATAAAGAAACGATTTGGTTGTTTGGTTTAGAATCTCCCACTTTACTTCTCTGGCGACACTTTTGTTAACGTGAGTGGGTGACTAGGTTATCCTGAGGAAATATAGAAAGATTTAAACAATAACTCCTCTTGGCAAATCTCATGCAGTGGTTTCATGTACTGTGTGAAGCAGGTATACCAGGGAGGATAAACAACAGAACCGCATTATATGACGTATGGTAATTTTCTGCAGACAATCACACTCTTCGGATATTCAACGGAAATAAAATTAAGGATTAACGTTCCATTGACATCAAGGTCACTACATACGAAGCGCACGTTCGGATTGTGGGGAAGATGGGAAACGAATCCGGCCTTGTCCTTTTCCAACGAACCACCCTACCATTTGCCTTACCCGATTTACGGATATTGAAGGTAGGCGAAATGCTACGCAGGCAGCGGAACTGTACAAAGAGCGACATCCTGACAAGAACCCACCTTCACGATGGATGTTTTCTCGTCATGTTGCGACGCTTCAGGAAACGGGAAGTTTCAACCCACGACAACGCAATCGTCGTAGCACTCGTACTGACGAAGCTGCCAAAGACTGTTCTCGCTTCCGTTGCTTTGAATCCATATGTGAGCGCACGACAGCTTGAACACTTGATTGGTATTCCTAAACCCAGTGTACGTCATATTTTTACACATCACTGGTTCCATCAAATGTTCAGATGTGTGTGAATTCGTAAGGGACCACACATCTGTGGTCATTGGTCCCTAAACTTACACACTACTTAAATTACGCTAAGAAAAACAAAGATACCCATGCCCGAGGGAGGACTTGAACATCCTGCGGAAGGGGCCGCGCAATCGGTGACATTGCGCCTCTAACCGCGCGACCACACCCCGGTTCCATCCCTACCATGTACACCTACATCAAGAATTGCATGGGAATGATATCCAGAACCGTGTACAGTTCTGTCAGTGGGCAGAGCAGCAAATCCTCGCCAACCCGAATTTCTTCTCCAATATTCTATTTACCGATGAATGTTCCTTCTCAAACAAAGGACAGGTAAATACAAGGAACATGCATTATTGGTCCAGCGACAACCTACGATGGCTTAGACAGGTGGAACATCAGTGCCAATGGAGAGTTAACGTCTGGTGTGGGATGCTTGGTACAACAATTATTGTCCCTTCTTTCATCAGTGGTGGTCTAAACGGCACAGCGTATGGCAACTTCTTCAGACGAATACTTCCTCCTTTTCTGGATGAAGTGCCGCTAAGAACTAGAATGCTTATGTCGTATCAACACGATGGATGTCCAGCACATAATGTCTTGCGTGCACGTCGTGTTCTGAACCGAAGGTATCCTGCCAGGTCTCCTAATTTAAACCCTCTAGACTTTTTTCTTTGGGGATGCATTAAAGACGTTGTCTGTCGCAATATTCCAACTCCAGAGACATACAGAAACATATTGTGCTTGCCTGTAATTCTCTTCAACATTGCAAACAGTAAATAATTCATTCATTCAACGAGTGGACCAGTGTATCGGTGTCCAGGGTCACCAATATGAGAAACTTTGAATGTTCAAAAAAAAAAAAAAAAGGTTCAAATGGCACTGAGCACTATGGGACTCAACTGCTGTGGTCATCAGTCCCCTAGTACTTAAAACTACTTAAACCTAACTAACCTAAGGACATCACACACATCCATGCCCGAGGCAGGATTTGAACCTGCGACCGTAGCAGTCGCACGGTTCCGGACTGCGCGCCTAGAACCGCGAGACCATCGCGGCCGGCTGAATGTTCTACTGCTGGGCAATGGTACAGGAGTGTCAAAGTCAATTTTGTGTTATGTTTTTACGTTATTTTCATTTGTTTTCTGCCAACTCCAGCAAGTGGACGAGTTTGTGATCCCGGGCTCAACGTCAATATTGAGTTACGTAGTTAACGTTGTGTTTCAGTGAATGGTACACTGTGATACATTTTTGAATAGGTCTTTAGGAGAGCAAATGAATTACGAAATAAAAAATACAGGGGGCCATTTGAAGAAGTAAAAAACAAAGGTACAACGAAGGCAATCATGCTGATGATGTCCCCGTAACGGCTAAAGAACATTTCCTGAAACATTTTGTAATTAGCATCAGGACAAACAGTTATTTAACGTGAATGTGAGCGAAAAAATATTTAGTTGCAGTGAGGTGAGAACCAGAAACACACTACGCAGTACCTTCCAACTCCGCGTCTCTGCTCAATACACTACTCCGACCGATGATGACCAACTTATCATCTCCTGAAAACTGTAATCGTAGATAGGTTATTAGCTGACATTTCACCATAATAAGAAAATGCAATTTTGCTGGCTCCTCAATGTACCGTCGCCTTGATTTTGGGTCGTTTCGGGAAGAGACCAAACAGCGAGGTCATCGGTCTCATCGGATTACGGAAGGACAGGGAAGGTAGTCGCCCGTGCCATTTCAAAGGAACCATCCCGGCTGGAGCGATTTAGGGAAATCAAGGAAAATCGTCGCCTTGAAACGGAATACTTCCATAAAATACAATTTACACTACTGGCCATTAAAATTGCTACACCACAAAGATGACGTGATACAGACGCGAAATTTAACCGACAGGAAGAAGATGCTGTGATATGCAAATGATTAGCATTTCAGAGCATTCACACAAGGTTGGCGCCGGTGGCGACACCTACAACGTACTGACATGAGGAAAGTTTCCAACCGATTTCTCATACGCAAACAGCAGTTAACCAGCGTTGCCTGGTGAAACGTTGTTGTGACGGCTCGTGTAAGGACGAGAAATGCTTACCATCACGTTTCCGACTTTCATAAAGGTCGGATTGTAGCCTATCGCGATTGCTGTTTATCGTATCGCGACACTGCTGCTTGCGTTGGTCGAGATCCAATGACTGTTATCAGAATATGGTATTGGTGGGTTCATGAGATTAATACGGAACGCCGTACTGGATCCCATGGCCTCGTATCACTAGCAGTCGAGATAACAGGCACCTTATCCGCATGGCTGTAACGGATCGTGCAGCCACGTCTCGATCCCTGAATCAATAGATGGGGACGTCTGCAAGATAACAACCATCTGCACGAACAGTTCGACGACGTTTTCAGCAGCATGGACTATCAGCTCGGAGACCATGGCTGGGGTTACCCTTGACGCTGCATCACAGACAGGAGCGCCTGCGATGGTGTAGTCAACGGCGAACCTGGGTGCACGAATGGCAAAACGTCATTTTTTGGGATGAATCCATGTTCTGTTTACAGCACCATGATGGTCGCATCCGTGTTTGGCGACATTGCAGTGAACGCACATTGGAAGCATGTATTCGTCATCGCCATACTGACGTATCACGCGGCGTGATGGTATGGTGTGGCATTGGTTACACGTCTCGGTCACCTCTTGTTCGCATTTGAACAGTGGACGTTACATTTCAGATGTGTTACGACCCGTGGCTCTAACCTTCATTCGATCCCTGCGAAACCCTACATTTCAGAAGGATAATGCACGACCGCATGTTGCAGGTCCTGTACCGGCCTTTCTGGATACAGAAAATGTTCGACTGCTTCTCTGGCCAGCACATTCTCTAGACCTCTCACCAACTGAAAACGTCTGGTCAATGGTGGCCGAGCAGCTGGCTCGTCACAATATGCCAGTCACTACTCTTGATGAACTGTGGTATCGTGTTGAAGCTGCATGGGCAGTTGTACCTGTGCACGCCATCCTAGCTCTGTTTGACTCAATGCCCAGATGTATTACGGCCGTTTATGCGGCCAGAGGTGGTTGTTCTGGGTACTGATTTCTCAGGATCTATGCACCCAAATTGCGTGAAAATGTAATCACATGTCAGTTCTAGTACAATATATTTGTGCAATGAATACCCGTTTATCATCTGCATTTCTTCTTGGTGTAGCAATTTTAATGGCTAGTGGCGTATAGTTTGATAATTCTTTAACCACGAATATGACGTTTCCATAATTTCATTACGACAAATGGTACAATTAACTAGGCGCTTTAGTCCGGAACTGCGGGACTGCTACGGTCGCAGGTTCGTATCCTGCCTCTGCCATGGATGTGTGTGATGTCCTGAGGTTATTTAGGTTTAAGTAGTTGCATGTTCTAGGGGACTGATGACCTAAGATGTTAAGTCTCATAGTGATCAGAGCCATTTTCTTTTTTTTTTTTTGGTACAATTAACGCCGAGTTTTCGAGAGATTTTCAAATTGCTGGTGCTTTGAAACGGCATTTACTCCTTTAAAACCCACCATATATGGGTCTTCATATGAAGGCCAATATGGTATCTCCCGACTCTGTAGTGAAGAGGAATGGCGTCATGTGCTGGGGTTCTCCGTATGACTGGTCAACGTTCAGATGCGCGTTCAGAATATCGTACGCGCTAGATATTGCTCTGCACGTTCGGAAACACTCCCGAACGTGCTTTTGCCATGCTATGACGGCAGAAACTCGACACGGTGACCGTTGACGTTCGAATGTGCGGTCGGCGCGCCGACGGCTCAAGTCGCCATTTCAACAGCCGCTAGTAACCGTCCATAACCGCATATAGCCGAGAGATCCGACTCGGCGGCACATTTAGGGCTCACTGCTGTGTCACAAGATGAAGCCTGATGCAGTGGGCTGCATATGTAGCTGCGTACGCGACCGTACCCGCTAGAGCACTGCATCAGAGTGGTGAATCCGAGTGAGTAGCGTTCGTCTGTCACTCGCTATGCACGCGCACGCGGTACCACTCGGTATCACGCGGCGCTCACTCTTCGAGTGATGGGCAACAGCCGCGTGGTCTTGCCTTGCGGTTAAGGGAACAAAGTCGCTAGACAGCTTCTTCACCACGTAGCGGCACTAGTAGGGCCGGCCAGCGAACGAGAGCACTTAGAATTTCTTTTTAATTGTCGATTTTTCATGTTTTCTATGGAGAAAGTGTGCGTTGTATACAGGGTGGTCGGAAATTTCCGTTACAAACTGCTAGGACATGTAGAGGGTAGTGAGTTCAGAACATTTTCAATAGAAATCCATGTCCGGAATCGTGTCGTTTCAGTTTCAGTTCTGATGTGTACCTCGTCAACGTCTGCTTAGGGCAAGAGAAACGTCTCAGAGTTCCCTATCCTGGTATGCAACAGGGTAGACGCGATGACGTGTACTACGTCAAACGATCCCCAGATGTCACTTATTGTCCGCTTTGCTGTGAGACCGAGGCAATACCTGTGGCCGGCCGGGATGACGGAGCGGTTCTAGGCGCTATAGTCTGGAACCGCGCGACCTCTACGGTCGCAGGTTCGAATCCTGCCTCAGGCATGGGTGTGCGTGATGTCCTTAGGTTAGCCATTTGAATACCTGTGCATCACCGGTAGAGGAAACATGGTTCTGTACACGTTTGCGGAATACACAGACAGGCTCCTTATGCATGGCGAAGCTGGAGGTAACGGAAGAGCTGCTGGTCTGCTGTATCACGAACGTTTTCCACATCGCCACACTACTTCTTGTGCGGTAGTATGAAGAGCCTAATTTATGAGACACCTGTAGAGACAGAGGAAGATCTGCTGGCCCGAGTTCTGGCCGCTGCACAAGACATTGAAGAGACACTAAGTGGGATGGAGAAAGTGTACCAGAACATGCTTCGGAGGTCAAATGTGAGTAACAACGTTGGTGGTCGCCGCTGTTGTAATGTATCGGTACGTTGTGGCTGGTGCTGTAGATGCCAAGTTCTTCTTGTTATCGACTAATGTAAACCATAAAGTGTAAGTTGTAATGCAAACGATTAAGTAATAACGGAACGAGTTAGTATTCATTTCAAATAGATTGCAACAATTGTACTGGGTCACGCCTAAGTACATTCCTCATGTGGGTGTGGATGAGATAATCATCAGCATTGAAACTGTCGAAGAACGGAAACAATACGTTTCCGGGCATGGGTTGCTATTCAAAATGTTATGTGCTCCCTACCCTCTAAATGTCCTAGAAGTTTGTAACAGGAATTTCCGACCACATTCGATATGAGATTCACCAAATGTGACCATAGTGTAACGAAAATTAAACTGATAATCGACTATTGAATGTTATTGAAGGTAACTGTTTTGCCTGTAGAACTTTATATTTGTGTGAAAGAATTGCTGACGGTTCAAAATGGTTCAAATGGCTCTGAGAACTATTCGACTTAACTTCTAAGGTCATCAGTCCCCTACAACTTAGAACTACTTAAACCTAACTAAGGACACCACACACACCCATGCCGGAGACAGGATTCGAACCTGCGACAGTAGCAGCAGCGCAGTTCCAGACTGTAGTGCCTAGAACCGCTCGGCCACCCCGGCCGGCATAGCTGACGGAATAATGCTCGCTTTCACCCAGCTGCTAAAATTGCACTGACACTGACACATATTTGGAACAGAACAAATTAAAGAGATTCGTGTTGACGAACGTGGCAACAGACTGTAACTGTCAACTGTAATTAAGAGAAAATAGCAATCTAGATACAACGACCGTTTTCGTGAATAGATAGAGCAGATGAACTAATAGGACTCGTTACAGTTGATAGTATGAACGGAAAGAGAAAGGAAGCGAAAGGTGTAGTGGTGTGAAGAGATGGTTATCTTTCAAAAAAAAAAAAAAGTTCTATCTGGATAATTATTCGAATAAGTCCTCACTCAGCTGAGTCGGCCATGCGGCCGGGTGTATTTACGCTCAGACGGTTGTAACTAGCATCGCTAATCTTTGGCAGCTTCCGCCAACGTTCGGGAAGCGTTTTCGCGCTCTTATTTGCACACTGCAGGCCCATATGGGACATGCGGACAGGAAACGCTTTTGCAGAATTCTAGTATCCGCCCAATGCAGACGACTTGTGAACACGAACATCGATCAGGTGTAACATGAAGTGTGATTCATTCGACTTGGCGAGACGTTTCCATTGATCTACGATCCAATCTCGTCGATCCTTTTGTCTACTGCCATCATAATTAACGATATTGAGTCGTCGTGGACACACGTAGAGTTCGCCTGCTGCGGCGCCCGTGTTGAACAATGTGCGCTGAACGCTGTGCTCCAAAATACTCGTATCTACATCACTACTGTACCCTGTCGTTAGGTCCGCCACATATCACCGCCTATCTTACTTTACAGAGCAGGCAAGCCTCCGACTTCCACGTTCTGTGATGTGGCGTGGCTGTCGAACACCTTGGCATGTAAATGGTCTCACCGCCCCAAGACTTCTATTGATGCTCAGTACAGTAGCACGCGAACAACAGACCAGCTTCCTCGTTCGCGAGACGCCCGCATCGCCACCAGGTGACATTTAGTCTCCAGTTGGGGAGCAGTCGTAATGTTTGGCTCATAAGGCAAGTGCTTGGTAACGGACTTTTGTACACTCTTTACCTGAAATATCTGGGCGACGATCGTCTTACAGCAATGGTACACTGGCCAGTCACATTAATGTTGTCAAAAACTCAATAACCACGTTGATATGCCTGGGCTGGCAGGACAGAGCGGATTAGGTTGTAGAAAGGGGCCAATATGAGTTCCTGTCAGTTGCACTCAACATACTGAAACGTCCCATTAGAAAAATTCATACACGACTGTGCTTAAACTGACACACAATATTTTTAGCGCAACGCAATCTGACTTTCAATAATCCCTACAAAAGAATGGCCCTGACTAACATTAACCTATACCTTTCACAAATCACTTACCTCACGAAAAATCTTCGTTACTCGAACTACTGCAATACAGCGAGCGCCACTACTGCCAGCTAACTAAAAGATTGAAACTACGGAAGTCACTAACTACTGATAGGCACAGTTAGCAAATGAAAGATTTTAATAGAGAACAAACAATGTATTTACCTTAATAGTCATAATATATATATCAGTTCATGACATCAATTCTTACAAATTTCAAAACTCAGCCATCTCTCTCCCCACGTCCACCACTGCTGGCGGCTCACCTCCAACTGCGCAACGCTACGCGCTGTTCACATCCAGCTGCCGCTGCCCAACACTACAATGGCAGACAACAATGGAAACCAGCCACAGTCTGCACCCAGCACAGCCAGTGATTTTCATACAGAGCGCTACGTGGCGGCGGCGTTAGCAATATAAGAACCTAAACAGCCTACTTACAATACAAATTTTGTATCCCGCCTGGAAGGCGGTGCGTAGGTCTGATCCTGAAAATTGAAAGGTTGGCAGAATGACGAAAGCGAGTAGGAGCAGGAGAGGGAAAACACTTCGGTACTGCGTGTAAAATTATAGATGTTTATTGTAGGCAAAAACCAAGTTGATAAATGCTTGCATAACTTTGCAACGATGAACACATAGGTGAGAAATCCTAGACCTCTCGTAAGTAGTGCAAAGTCTCTATATGAAGCGAAGTGTCCCGGGCGTCTGCTCATGGTCAAATGGGGTAGAGTCTACAGTGGCGCTCGTAGAGCTGAACAGCGCCTGCTAGAGGGCGCTGTGGTCGGTGTCGGTGTAGTGCCAACCTATGAACTTGCACTTACGCCGTGGCATCGTAGCTAACGATACCACGCAAACTTTATTTACCAACACACAATATTACAACAAGGACGCAAAACATTCAAAACTTTAATCGACCTCCTTTGATTAACTTTAGATCGGCTGAAAGCTACATTCAAAATCCAACACACAAGGCTTATGCAAATTTGAAATACAAGGATCTTCTGGAGGTTTCACCCAATAATATTTCCTAAATGTTCAATCTAATCGGCCGAAGGCCTTAGAAATTTAATTTTAATGGAACTATGCTGGAGGTCGCATATTAAGCAATAAGAGTAGTGTCAATCAAAATGCAGAAGGCCGTATCTTAAAACATTTCATGCAAATTGGGCTGAAGGCGCTATTCAAAAGCATAACAACCTTGTGTCTTAAGGGCAAGAGAAGAAGATTAATTTAAGAGATATTAAAACTCGGCTGAAGGCCGCTCACCAACAATTCATTTAACGGCTTAAGCTGTAGAAAGAAAAGTTTCAATTCTAAAGAGCAGAAGGCTGTAACTTAATACATTTCATGTAAAATAAACAATAACAATCTCATGCCTTAAGGGCAAGACAAGAACATTAATTTAAGAGGTATTGATACTCGGCTGAAAGTCACATATCAACCAAATAACTAAAATCCAAACAGGGAATTTACAACACAACACACAAGGAACGGCGCTCAGAAGTTTCCAAGGGACGGCCTGGGATAGTAACACTAACGCCCGTTTAGGTGAGACAGGCAGCCTGTCCAACGACTTCTTAATCTGGAGGCAACCCAACCGACAGACAGCAAGCCGAGCAACCAGCCAACCAACTCAGTTCCGCTCAACGCAACCAGCAAAACGACCACAAGATTTCAATACACGACACACAGAATACTGGCGCCCACAACGACCAACAACACCTCAGCTTTCGAACTACACGCCGCACTGGACAGCAGCAACACGGTGAGGAAAATACACAGCCTAAAATTACGTCAACGACCAGGGTAGGTAATCGGAACGTCAACCGTCACAAGGCAGAAGATACTGCTGGTAAACTTCCATAGCAGGGAATAAATTAAGTTAAATTTCGCAGGAAGATGGTTTGAATCTTAGCCGACCTAAATACACACACGTTGTTGCTCGCGGGAATGTCTCAAAAGCGACAACCAG
Source organism: Schistocerca gregaria (assembly GCF_023897955.1). Lineage (NCBI taxonomy): Eukaryota > Metazoa > Arthropoda > Insecta > Orthoptera > Acrididae > Schistocerca > Schistocerca gregaria. Next base: position 220,757,987 of record NC_064925.1, on the reverse strand, counting down.
AATCAGACGAAGAAATGTAAACAGTTGAGGCTCGATAGTAGGTAAAGTGAGGACTCAACTTTCATGTCCAAGATCGGTGGGCGACGAACTTCGTAGCACTCGCAAGCGGCACCTCACAATCCAACCGCGCGTGCACGCCGCCAGAGGCTTCAGCCAACACCGACGCAAAGGAAGGCCTCGGCGCTTGTTGGTGACGTCACGTCAGCTAGGCAAGGCGAACGCCACGTCTGTTGCAGGCAGAAACGCCGGGAAGTGCTTATCACTATAAATCTCTTATTTTTGGACAAACTGTTTGGTATTGTTTTCGATTCTGCAGTTTTATTTAGATCAAATATTTTCTTACTATCGTAAAGCTACAAATGAAGATCATAGTTCTGTATTACTGAATCCTGTCGAAACAAACGTATATCAATATGAGAAGATGCTTTGCCCCATTGCAAGCTTCGGAAATTTTACATTCAAGTAACTATATTTACTTGATCCATTTTGTTATCGAAACTTACCCCAACCCCCTTACAATTAACTCGTTGCTTTTATTATTTATTTATTTTTGTTTGACACCGTCACTGGAATGTGAACTAATTTACATGTGTAGATGTCCAACTGTTGCCAGTCATTAGGTTACAGTCGTTTTCAACGAAAGGAATTCTAACCAGGAAACAAAATAGCTTCATACATCGAAAATACTGCTGAGATTAAACTTTTTTAAACGTGCACATCAGAAAAGATAAATATTCCCCTCTTGCAACAGAAAGGAGAAACTTTATAATATAACAAAATTTTATTGGATAAAAAAAAGTATCTCTCTTTTGCCTCTTCTTCTGTCCCCCACCCCCTCTTCCCCACGTGTACAATCGCAAGATATTGCATTGACATTAAGTGCTCCTCACCCCATAGTCAACCAAGATACCTAAAGAAGAGCACCAATATGTTCACAGTTTCTTGTAAATGCCACCCAGTACAAATGCAACTTCCTCAGATTTACAAGTAAGGCAAAGAAGCACGAATTCTGTTGCTGCTGGACCATGAAGTTGTTCTTGTATGTAAACCCTTAAAGCAGGTGGAAATGTAAGTTCAGGAGTGCACTATTTGTTAAGAAGTGTAATGAATTGCACAATTAATTGATTGCAGAAATCTCTCAGAACAAAGTGTGTTGGTCAACTACTGCCAATAGTTTCACATTTTCCTGTGTCAGAGAGAGAGAGAGACAAGACCATTATGAGTATGCCTGAAACAGACCTGGCGTTCGCCGTGCCTAGCTGACGTGACGTCACGAACCCGCGCGACGGGGGCTTGGTTGCTGCTCCACGCCAACCGACCGACTGGACTGCTGGTACGTCCGCAACTGCTGCTTCGTCGCGACTGCATTACTGGTGCGTCTCCCACTCACTCCTGCCGAAACACGACAACCCGGAAATACTATCGGTCGCTCCAGAGATGGTGCAACAGTGCGCTTTTCGATACGTGCTGCTGCTGCTGCCACTCAAGGGCAAGCAAGCCAGGAAGTAAGTGACGCCAGTAAATGGAATAAGAAAGCGAGGCAGCACTAGCGTAATATATGACAAACAATGAATGGGATGAATACGAGCCGTGCACGGCAGACGTATTGCTATAGTGTCGCTCAAGAAAAGATTCTAGAAGGTGCCGGCAGGGACGTGGAGCCTCGCCGATTCCAGTGTCGTGGCCAACTGTGCTAGGTTTGTCGGTTGAGGATCGATTGTAAGAGGTCCATGATTAAGGAATTTGTTGCTAGCGCACTCGAGCAGATGTAATTTCGATGGATTGCTCACGCGCTGCCTGCGATATGTAAGCTATAAGAGAATCTCAGACCAGAGAGCAGTGTTGTATGCAGTAAGAGCAGTGTCTGTAGCAGTTGTAGTAGTAGTAGCTTGCAGTCGTGTGTATGAAGTTGGCTGGGCAGGTCGTGGGGAGCGATGGCGGAGCCTGAGCGATATAATATAAGGTAAAAGCAGCCTCGCGCATTTGTACTATTGTTATGTCAAGCCCCATGTAAATGTTTAAAAAAAAAATCTGTTAATAATAATCTTTCTTATAAAAAATTAGCTTTTGATAATCATTCATCTCAATTTAAAGAACTTACTAATTTCTCCAATCCATGGTCATCCCGATTATTGTAAAGAAAAATCAGCTGTTTCTTTTTATACATGACAAATCTATCGGCCAGCGTTGCACAGGGCTGTGCCAGAAAAATTACTTATAGGAGCAGATATACAGGGTGTTACAAAAAGGTACGGCCAAACTTTCAGGAAACATTCCTCACACACAAATAAAGAAAGATGTTATGTGGACATGTGTCCGGAAACGATTAATTTCCATTTAGACCTAATTTTAGTTTCGTCAGTATGTACTGTACTTCCTCGATTCACCTTTTTTTATATATAGGATGGGGCCCCTCCACGCCCGCACCAACGTGGTGACCAAACCAAAAGTTCTACTGTCACCTCCGTAAGCATGTTAGTTTTGAATCAGGCGTCACAGGATGCAGGCTGTGATGTTGTCCATGCGTCTGGGTAAGATTACTCATTTACATGGTCCATCAGGAGATAGAAGTGGTCGAAAGCGATCGAAGGGTAGCGGTTGTAAGGGCAGAGGGAAAAAAGTGCCAAGGCCAGCGCCAAGGGAAAAAAACCTCTGCGACAGTAGGACGGGTAGTAAGGGCTTGCGAGCTGCGATAGAGCATGCAAGGTGAGGTCGGTTAGCGTGAGGTATCGTGCATCGTTACCTATGTGTTGCGTGTCCGTTACCTGAGTCAGTCCGGGTGCTGCGGCTGGGCTCGCTTGTAGTCTCCTGGGCCGGCTGCAGTGGCTTCCTCCCTGTAACATAAGAGTTCGGCGCGGCAACGCATGCGTTGCTGTTAGGCCCTCTGCTGCGCCTTGTCGTCGGAGACTTGGTGCAGCTTCATCAGGCTGGTGCAGAACGGCAGCGAGGCTACCGTTCAGCGTCCTCCTCTACTGCACGCCGCAGCGCTTTCGCAATGTAGCTTCAAAGAGCTCCGTTTGTTCGAAGAGCTGCGTCAGTTCAGCGTCCGAGGAAGTATTGCCGTTCGCTCGCGACTCGGCGATAAAGGCTGCCCTTTTGGCTTCTCGAACCCTTGCGGGACCCGCTCCCGTAGCGGTCGGCGTTGCCACCAGTTCAGCTGGGGAGGCGGTTTTCTTATTAGCACCTTTCACCTGGGGTGGTGCTGGTCCAACCGCTGGCTCAGGCGTGCGGACGTCCTTCTGCGAGGTCGCAGGAGTGTTCGCAGGTACTACTGCGCTGGGGCCTCGGGAATAGACTGTTCGCAGCTGCCTCAAGGCCTCTTCTTTCTCTGCAGCCACGGCGGCTGCGAAGGCAGCCCTCTCTGCCGCAATGACGGCTCTGAGGGCTGCAGTGGCCTCCTTCACGGCGGTGCCGAGTTCGAGGTCACGTATCTTCTCGGGAGCGCGGGCTGCGTCCTGGCCGCTCGTTTCCAAGCGGTCTTCCCTGCTCCTGGCAGGTGGAGCTGCTGTTGCGCCATCCCTCTGCTGCGTCGGGCTGTTCTGCGCCCTACGCCGTTTCGGACGTCGTCTTCGCTTCTTCCGCTGTGTCGGTGCGGCCGCGGCCGATTCGCCGCCCCCGGCACGGCTGCGGCTTGCTAAAGCCGCACAACCGCGCCAACTGGCGACGTGCGGGCCGCCTCACCGGACACAGGTCGGCAGAACGTTGCTGCCCCGGTCTCAGGCGCGGCTGTCGTGCTCGCCTGAGCACTTGACGCACCGCACCGCGTTGCGGCAATACTTCGCCACATGGTCCTCGCCCTGGCACCTGAAGCACTGGGGCTGGGGGTCCGTGGCGGTCGGGAGAGCCTCTGACGTCACCGGGAAGCCCAGCAGCTTCCGCAAGTCGAAGATGTCACTCCCGCCGTCGACCGTTTGCACGGTCACGGCATAGAGCGGCGCCCTCTTCTTGTTGGTCCGGTTGTGCAGCCTTGCGGTTGCATTACCAAGCCCGGCTCGCAGCAGCCCTTCCCGGACCGCTGCCTCGTCACAGCACCAAGGTAGCCCCCTGAGGAGTGCCTCGGTCGTCTTCATCCTTCCTGCGGAAGGTGCCTTCTCACGCGCCGGCGGCGCGTCGACGATGTGGTCGGCCACTGCGACCTTGATCGCCCTGTGGTCGGCCACGTTTGCAGCTCGAACGCAGATCAGCGAGTCTGTATCGACAGACTCGTAGACCACTTCGTTCCGTGCGCAGTTCGTCATGGTGTCGAACAGCTCTGTCCACCCACCTTTACACTTGATGTATAAAGGGGGGACAGGCCGCGACTCGTCTTCTCGGGAGTTCCTTGCATGGTCGGCAGACTCAGTGAGTTGCGCAACCGAAGGACCCTTCGTAGCGGCAGGTTTCCTCTGCGCACCCTTCTTTCCCATGCTGTGAGGCGCGGAACACGACAATCTGCACGCGTTGTGAAAACAACACACGACAATTTGCTCTGCGCGGCTCCCACAGCACAGAAACCTCTTCACGAGCTCTCAACGGCCGAGTTAGCGTAGCGCGCAACGGCAGCGATGCGCTCGCCTCGCTAGCTCAGGCCGCTCTGCTGTCCTCGAATCACCGCCAGTTGGCCCAATTGAAGGGAGGTAATGTTGACTTCGGTGCTTGTGTTGACATGCGACTCATTGCTCTACAGTACTAGCATCAAGCACATCAGTACGTAGCATCAACAGGTTAGTGTTCATCACAAACGTGGTTTTGCAGTCAGTGCAATGTTTACAAATGCGGAGTTGGCAGATGCCCATTTGATGTATGGATTAGCACGGGGTAATAGCCGTGGCGCGGTACGTTTGTATCGAGACAGATTTCCAGAACGAAGGTTTCCCGACAGGAAGACGTTCGAAGCAACTGATCGCCATCTGAGGGAGCACGGAACATTCCAGCCTATGACTCGCGACTGGGGAAGACCTAGAACGACGAGGACACCTCCAATGGACGAGGCGATTCTTCGTGCAGTTGACGATAACCCTAATGTCAGCGTCAGAGAAGTTGCTGCTGTACAAGGTAACGTTGACCACGTCACTGTATGGAGAGTGCTACGGGAGAACCAGTTGTTTCCGTACCATGTACAGCGTGTGCAGGCACTATCAGCAGCTGATTGGCCTCCACGGGTACACTTCTGCGAATGGTTCATCCAAAAATGTGTCAATCCTCATTTCAGTGCAAATGTGGTCTTTACGGATGAGGCTTCATTCCAACGTGATCAAATAGTAAATTTTCACAATCAACATGTGTGGGCTGACGAGAATCCGCACGCAATTGTGCAATCACGTCATCAACACAGATTTTCTGTGAACGTTTGGGCAGGCATTGTTGGTGATGTCTTGATTGGGCCCCATGTTCTTCCACCTACGCTCAATGGAGCACGTTATCATGATTTCATACGGGATACTCTACCTGCGCTGCTTGAACTTGTGCCTTTACAAGTACGACACAACATGTGGTTCATGCACGATGGAACTCCACATTTCTGTGGAAGTGTTCGTAGCGTCTCAACAACAGATTCGGTGACCGATGGATTGGTAGAGGCGGACCAATTCCATGGCCTCCACGCTCTCCTGACCTCAACCCCCTTGATTATCATTTATGGGGGCATTTGAAAGCTCTTATCTACGCAACCCCGGTACCAAATGTAGATTTCTTGAAGTCACGCTGGTACCTTCTGTTGCTGTGTGTTTCCAATCCATGATTAATGTGATTTGAAGAGAAGTAATAAAATTAGCTCTAACATGGAAAGTAAGCGTTTCCAGATACATGTCCACATAACATATTTTCTTTCTTTGTGTGTGTGGAATGTTTCCTGAAAGTTTGGCCGTACGTTTTTGTAACACCCTGTATACGCGTTATCCGGCGACTTTATTGAGGTAAGAATTTTCAATTTATTCGGAATGATCTTTCAGGGCCATGACTCAGCACTGCTGACGTCCAAATTTTACCAGCTTAGATTCAGAGTCAGACAATTATTGATTGGTTATCTATGAGTCACATTTTTTTTTGTTAGCAGCTTAGTCATATTTTATTGTTCCAAGGTTACGGAATTTATCTGTGGGAGGTTACGTTGAATGTCAATGTTATAATTATATTTTCTACTTTTGGGAAGTTATTATATAATTATCTTTGGGGATGTTACACCATGGAGAGAAGTCTTCCGAAGTAAGACTGATTTCAGGTGTGCCGCAGGGGAGTGTCATAGGACCGTTGCTATTCACAATATACATAAATGACCTGGTGGATGACATCGGAAGTTCACTGAGGCTTTTTGTGGATGATGCTGTGGTATATCGAGAGATTGTAACACTGGAAAATTGTACTGAAATGCAGGAGGATCTGCAGCGAATTGACGCATGGTGCAGGGAATGGCAATTGAATCTCAATGTAGACAAGTATAATGTGCTGCGAATACATAGAAAGATAGATCCCTTATCATTTAGCTACAAAATAGATGGTCAGCAAAAAATGGTTCAAATGGCTCTGAGCACTATGGGACTCAACTGCTGTGGTCATTAGTCCCCTAGAACTTAGAACTACTTAAACCTAACTAACCTAAGGACATCACACACATCCATGCCCGAGGCAGGATTCGAACCTGCGACCGTAGCAGTCGCACGGTTCCGGACTGCGCGCCTAGAACCGCGAGACCACCGCGGTCGGCAGCTGGTCAGCAACTGGAAGCAGTTAATTCCATAAATTATCTGGGAGTAGGCATTAGGAGTGATTTAAAATGGAATGATCGTATAAAGTTGATCGTAGGTAAAGCAGATGCCAGACTGAGATTCATTGGAAGAATCCTAAGGAAATGCAATTCGAAAACAAAGGAAGTAGGTTACAGTACGCTTGTTCGTCCACTGCATGAATACTGCTCAGGAGTGTGGGACCCGTACCAGATAGGATTGATAGAAGAGATAGAGAAGATCTAACGGAGAGCAGCGCGCTTCGTTACAGGATCATTTAGTAATCGCGAAAGCGTTACGGAGATGACAGATAAACTCCAGTGGAAGACTCTGCAGGAGAGACGCTCAGTAGCTCGGTATGGGCTTTTGTTAAAGTTTCGAGAACATACCTTCACCGAAGAGTCAAGCAGTATATTGCTCCCTCCTACGTATATCTCGCGAAGAGACCATGAGGATAAAATCAGAGAGATTAGAGCCCACACAGAATCATACCAACAATCGTTCTTTCCACGAACAATACGAGACTGGAATAGATGGGAGAACCGATATAAGGTACTCAGGGTACCCTCCGCCACACACCGTCAGGTGGCTTGCGGAGTATGGATATAGATGTAAATGTAGGTGTAGTTGCTCTCCCAGTGCCTGCATTTTGATCAGAAACTCGTTTCTTAACTCAGAAACTATCTCGGAAAAGAGATCGTAAGCAACTTAAAATCCAGCACTACCGGTCGACAAGAGTGCATGAAAACGAGGAAAAATATGCTGCTTTTGCTAACCGGTTTCTGTAGACAGTTTCAGTCGTCTACACAGAATAAAATGAGACAAATCAGCCTCAGAACAGTTTGCTACTTCGCGTTGCATGCTTTCGCATTTTAAGTGTATACGAGTGTTATATTATATTGCATCCATTATCTCTCACATTAAAACAGCCTTCTCTTTATTTACAGGTAAGCGAACATCCTGCAGTACACTTGGGAGCCTTGGAATCTACTTTAGCAGTCGATGCAGGTTTGGAAGTACTGTGGCGTGAGTGCTCACCTAGTAATATTGTTATGGACATCTGAGTAACTTGTCTTTATTGATGGCATATTCACAATTTTGTTTCCTCGTTATTTCTGATGCTCTGCCATCTTTTCCATACATCTTATTCAAGTTTTGTCAGTTATGATTATTGCATTTTCAGGAGAACACTTAAAATTTTGAATGTTTTTCGAATTAACAGATTTTAACAAATGCCATTAATTAACGATATTAAAATTAATAATGAATATTTTTCTTGAAGAATTAGGTTTGACAAGATCGCTAGTAATTCTTTTTATTACAGTTACCGGTTTCGACAGAACCACGGTGCCATCGTTATATCTGGTAACTTCACGCACTGCTCGACATGAGCACAACAGGTTATATGTTTCAATTGTATAGTATTTTATTTGTGACATGCTTATGTTCCGTGTCATTTTTTATTACAGTCTGACGCAACACAACTATATGTATTGTAAAACCATTAACATCTAAGAATGTTAAAAGATCCGATGATGTCAGCGTAGATCTGTCGAAACAATTTAAAAGTATTAAAAGAATTACTATTGATTTTGGCTAAATTGATTCTTCAAGAATAATATAACCTTCATATCACCCTCAACGACTGACGCAATTTAAAACTTATGTAAGTAGCAATGTACGTCTAGTAATAAGTTAGAAAGCCCTAATAAATATGATTTTGCGTTTAAACATATATATATCAGTTGATCATGTTTTTGCGGGCACAAATTGATCGAGGACAGTTACAGATAGTGGGCTATGAGTGAAGCACTGGGAACTGGTAGTAAAGAATGTCACAGGTGGTAGGAAGAAAGTACTTTGTTGTCAAAGATGCTGCATTCTGAACGTAGGAACCGCAGCGCCACAGGAAATATCCGAGAAAGCAGTAGGTAGAGAGACTTCTGCAGGAATATTACTTACCATTGGCGAACTATGGTATTGCGCACAGTCTCCGTATAAAGCTGTATCGTCGGCTTTCTCCCACAAATAGAAAATGTATTTCATTTAGACGTATTTAATCTTGAGAGAAATCGTAGACACTCTACAAATCGTGAATTTTTCACAAGAAGAATCAGTGTCGTATCGATTGACATTCCTTGCTGTTTTAAGGTCAGTTCATGCTATCAAGGCTGACAATAATTAAACTATATAACAAAAAAAACGTAAATTAGTTACAAATACGGCGTGCACACATTTCATTCAACATGTAAACGTCACTACAGGTATTCGGGCTTAACCGGAGCTCTCCTGCGAACCTTGCAGTACTAGCACTCCTTTGGAAGGTAGGAGATGAGATACTGGAAGAAGTAAAGCTGTGAGGACGGGGCGTGAGTCGTGTTTGGATAGCTCAGTTGATGTCGGCACGGTAGCTCAGCGTGTTTGGTCAGAGAGCCGGTTGGCTTCTGTAATAAAAAAAACTGAGTGGAAGGATCAACCACAAAACTTGAACAGGATGTCTTGCGACGTCCGCAACGACCAAACACAACGATCAATAACGAACAAAATGGAAAAAAAAGTTGGTAGAGCACTTGCCCGCGAAAGGCAAAGATCCCGAGTTCCAGTCTCGGTCCGGCATACAGTTTTAATCTGCCAGGAAGTTTCATAGTTTTACATGGTTACACGACCTGCCAACAGATGGCAGCACATACTTGTCAGCCATTAGATGTGCACTGTAAATACAAAATGCTCTCTTTGTAAAGGAAACAAATATATATGTGAAGCCTTAGTATTACAATATATTATATACAAAAGGTGATTATAATTAAAGCTTCAAACCGCTGTAGAAAGAACACCACTGGTCAGAATGACGTCAAATTGCAACGGAATATTATCGGAGAAGGAGGATAACGTAGGGCAAAAGAAAAATAAATAGTTATGAAATGTAGCAATGGATGGCGTTGTAAACATCATAATACTGGTCGACTACAAATGACAAATGAATTATACATCAATGCCTGACGAGTACGTTTGTCGTTAGGTAAGTGTGATACTGTTAGTTACGTAAGCGCATCCACCACGGCACTGTCATATCACATTGGATGGGAAAAATCGGTTTTTAATTGTCCTGAGGCCAAAAACCGTATAAAAAGCATCAATCAAAATCAAATCGGATTATTAATTTCGGCGTGACTGGCGCAAAACATGTTCAATATGCTGTCCACCGTGTTCTGAAACAAGTTGATATCGAGAAACAGCATGTTCCATAACCGATCGCAGTGTTTGCGGGGTCACGTTCAGAATGTGTTGCGCAACACATGTCATTGCAGCCAGTGTCTGCGATCGGAACACTGAACACAACATCTTCCAGATAGCCCCACAGCCAGAAGTGACACGAATTAAGATCAGGTGATCGTGAGGCTAAGCTGTAGGGAAATTGCGGCTGATAATTCTAGCATTTCCGAAATGGCGGTTCAGCAGCTGCTTAACTGGATTCCTAATGTGCGGAGGTGCGCCATCTTGCATAAAAATGATCCCATCCACACATCCGCGCTGTTGGAGAGGTGGAATGACGTGGTTGCGCAAAAGACACTCACTCATAGCGGTTACCACTGACGGTACAGGTAACAGGACCGGAGGCACCTGTCTCTTCGAAAAAATATGGCCCTGTGATGAATGATACCTTAAACCCACACCACACAGTGACCTTTTCAGGATGAAGTGGTACTGTTTGATTTGCGTGTGGATTTTCCGTTGCCCATATTCGACAATTCTTCGTACTGACATTTCCTATCAGATGGAAGTGGGCTTCGTCTGTCCACAAAATCTTCCACGGCCAATCATTGTCCACACTCATGAGAGCAGGAAATTCTAAAACAAAGGTCTTTCTTGCAGACAGGTTAACAAAAAGCAGCTCGTGCACATGAATAATTTTGAATGGATGTTTCCTAGGAGTTTACGAACCGTGCTCACGGGTATGTCCAATGTTCGTTTCCTCCCTCTAACAGGTTGGACGCCAAAAGAATCCGTCTTTCCGAATTTCCGAATCATTTCCTCCAGAACCACGGGAATCATGGCACCCTCGCCTTTTTTCAAACCCTCCAGTGTCCGGGCAGAGCGACGGGTAAACATTCTTGTGATACAACTTTAGAAGTAGAGCTCGATCCGGCATTGAGACAGTCATGGCGAACGTCGCAGACGCGAAACGAGAAAAGACTGTTTTTTTTCTCTATTGTTATTTTCAAACCTGTTTACAGGCAGGCCATCAGCAGCATACTACGCCGCTCTCGGGAAACACTGTGTACCCGGCGTCTTTATACCAACTTTAATAGCTAGTGCACATGACAGGTGTCTTCATTTATGTATACTGACACATACAGCGCCATCTATTGATCAATTTTCACACTATTTTTTCTTCTGCCGTACGTTTTCCCCCTCCTCCGATAATATTCCGTTGCAATATGACGTCATTCTGTCGAGTGGTGCTATTTCTACAGCGTTTTGAAAGTTTAACTTTAGTTATAATCACCCTGTATAAATATAATACAATATACATTACAATTCGCTAGATGTGTGTTGCTGCACTTGCGGAAGTGGATACTTCCGTTAAGCGTTATGCAGAGAGTAGGTGTAAGTAGCCTTGGGGTCTAGATTGAATTCAATGTATAATGATATAGCTCACAAATAAATCGAGGTCAAAGATAATATTGTCGAATATAGGGTACAAAAACTACTTCAGTAATATTAATAGCAAATCGTACTTACAATAGTGAATTACGTCTGGAATCGTTTGAAGCCAGTTCTTACGTAATATCCCGCGGCGAAGCAGGTCTAAGAAAATTGAAACCCGTCCAAACTTTTCGTGGGCAGCGGCCTTGGCAGCTCTCAACTGCAGCCGGTGCAACGTGTTTGCCTGCCCATTGACGCAAGTCTTCGTAGTTTTGGCAGATATTCAGACTTTCCAGATTCTGCTTTAATCATACCTGTTAATATAGACGGAACAATCACGTTAATGTGACCACCGCCTATATTTGACGTCAAGGGGCAATAACGGATCACAGACTGCAGGTTGCAGCACTAGGAATGCAGACTGCACTGTATAAAGTAAGTCCGGAGCACGCGGAAAATAGTGCAGTACTTGTCGTAATACGGAAGCGGAGCTATTGGTCTGATTTCCAACAGGGCACGATCATCGGCTTTCGTGCCTAGGGTGGGAGAATTTCCGAAACGGCTAAGCCTCTAAACTGCCGCCTAGGTTAAAGTATACCATATAAGGGAAAATGGCGCTATCCAAAACCGGTCCCACAGGCCGTAGAGGTGAGGGGTGAATCACGGCCGCCGAGATGTGTATGGGCGAATTGACGTGCAACTGTTGAACAAGTGGCCGCTCAGATGAAACGGGGGCTACCAACAGTCTCTCTTCAATGTTCAGCGAACATTGCTGCATATGGGTCTCCGCAAATGGCTCCCATTTCATGCATCCATGCTGACTGCTCTTCATTAGCGACGAGGGGCACAGTGTCCAACTGCTATTATTTCGTTAAACCGTCATCAGAAAACGCCACCGACCAAGGAGGTTGGTAGGAACAATATCACCGTTCAAATGGCTCTGAGCACTATGGGACTTAATTGCTGAGGTCATCAGACCCCTAGAACTTAGAACTACTTAAACCTAACTAACCTAAGGACATCACACACATCCATGCTGGAGGAAGGATTCGAACCTGCTATCATAGCGGTCGCGCTGTTTCAGATTGTTGCGCCTAGTACCGCTCGGCCACTCCGGCCGGCACAATAAAAATGGTTCAAATGGCTCTGAGCACTATGGGACTTATCAATGGTCATCAGTCACCTAGAAGTTAGAACTACATAAACCTAACTAATCTAAGGACATCACACAACACCCAGTCATCACGAGACTGAAAAAATCCCTGACCCCGCCGAGAATCGAACCCGGGAACCAGGGCGCGGAAAGCAAGAACGCTACTGCACGACCACGAGATGCGGGCGGCCGGCACAATACCACCGTCATTCCACAAACATGTAAATGTACCTAATTGTTGAGCAAGGATGAGCACGCATATTACGTTCTGTTGTTGTTGTTGTTGTTGTTGTTGTTGTTGTTGTTGTGGTCTTCAGTCCTAAGACTGGTTTGATGCAGCTCTCCATGCTACTCTATCCTGTGCAAGCTTCTTCATCTCCCAGTACTTACTGCAACCTACATCCTTCTGAATCTGCTTACTGTATTCATCTCTTGGTCTCCCTCTACGATTTTTACCCTCCACGCTGTCCTCCAATGGTAAATTTGTGATCCGTTGATGCCTCAGAACATGTTCTACCAACCGGTCCCTTCTTCTTGTCAAGTTGTGCCACAGTCTCCTCATCTGCCCAATTCTATTCAATACTTCCTCATTAGTTATGTGATCTACCCATCTAATCTTCAGCATTCTTCTGTAGCACCAAATTTCGAAAGCTTCTATTCTCTTCTTGTCCCAACTATTTATCACTCATGTTTCACTTCCATACATGACTACACTACATACAAATACTTTCAGACACGACTTCGTGACACTTAAATCTATACTCGATGTTAACAAATTTCTCTTCTTCACGAACGCTTTCCTTGCCATTGCCAGTCTACATTTTATATCCTCTCTACTTTGACCATCATCAGTTATTTTGCTCCCTAAATAGCAAAACTCATTTACTGCTTTAAGTGTCTCATTTCCTAATCTAATTCCCTCAGCATCACCCGACTTAATTCAACTACATTCCATTATCCACGTTTTGCTTTTGTTGATGTTCATCTTATAGCCTTGTTTCAAGACACTGCTCTTCCAAGTCCTTTGCTGTCTCTGACAGAATTACAATGTCATCGGTGAACCTCAAAGTTTTTATTTCTTCTCCATAGATTTTAATACCTACCCCGAATTTTTCTTTTGTTCCCTTTACTGCTTGCTCAATATACAGATTGAATAACATCGGGGAGAGGCTACAACCCTGTCTCAGTGCCTTCCCAACCCCTGCTTCCCTTTCAGGCCCCTCGACTCTTATAACTGCCATCTGCTTTCTGTACAAATTGTATACAGCCTTTCGCTTCCTGTATTTTACCCCTGCCACCTATAGAATTTGAAAGAGAGTATTCCAGTCAACAGTGTCAAAAGCTTTCTCTAAGTCTACAAATGCTAGAAACGTAGGTTTGCCTTTTCTTAATCTTTCTTCTAAGATAAGTCGTAAGGTCAGTATTGTCTCACGTGTTCCAATATTTCTACGGAATCCAAACTGATCTTTCCCCAGGTCGGCTTCTACCAGTTTTTCCATTCGTCTGTAAAGAATTCGTCTTAGCATTTTGCAGGCTTATTAAATTGATAGATAATTTTCACATCTTTCAACGCTTGCTTTCTTTGGGATTGGAATTATTATATTATTCTTGAAGTCTGAGGGTATTTCGCCTGTCTCATATATCTTGCTCACCAGATGGTAGAGTTTTGTCAGCACTGGCTCTCCCAAGGCTGTCAGTAGTTCTAATGGAATGTTGTCTACTCCGGGGGCCTTGTTTCGACTCAGGTCTTTCAGTTCTCTGTCAAACTCTTCACGCAGTATCATATCTCTCATTTCATCTTCATCTATATCCTCTTCCATTTCCATAATATTGTCCTCATGTACAACGACCTTGTATAGACCCTCTATATACTCCTTCCACCTTTCTTCTTTCCCTTCTTTGCTTAGAGCTGGGTTTAGATCAAAGCTCTTGATATTCATGCAAGTACTTCTCTTTTCTCCAAAGGCCTCTTTAATTTTCCTGTAGGCAATATATATCTTACCCCTAGTGAGATAAATCTCTACATCCTTACATTTGTCCTCTAGCCATCCGTGATTAGCCATTTTGCACTTCCTGTCGTTTTTATTTTTGAGACGTTTGTATTCCTTTTTGCCTGCATCATTTACTGCATTTTTATATTTTCTACTTGTTTTCTTGTTAGTGAAAGTAAATTTATTTTCTTATTGGTGAAAGTAGATTTTGATGTGTACTCGAAGGCCACACTCGTGCTAAAGAAGTAATTACAACGATCAAAGTCCATAGTTCAAGGTTTATTTTGACACTACTAACTGCGATAAATGCTTAAATAGTTTCAGTAAACGTTCTAAGATGATTGCAATATGGCGATGGAGCACAGTGACGCACTTAAGTAGGGCCACTTTGGCCCTCATGGTCAACCTGCCTCTCTATCTTTAAGTAAGTAAGTACTCCAAATCATATTCAGTGCAATTTACGGAGGCAAATTGTGTGTTGCGTTGAATTTAAACCGGTAACCTGTGTGCGATTTTGATTTTTATTTCTATTTGATTTTTTGATCTTGACATGTGCTTTCGTACATAACACATATATTTGACCTTAATACTGTTGGTTCTTGTTATGTTGCTGAAGCTGGCCCTTCAATTGATCAAGAACACAGTGGTAGGTCTGTGCTGTCGAAATGACGCTTATTAAGTTGAACGTCACTTCATCTGACCAGCGCCTGAGGAAGTCCGGCCATTAGAAAAATGGCAACCAAAAAAAAAAAAAAAAAAAACATAGAAAACTAACGGTAAAGAACTTCAACAATACTGACAGGCACTCCAGCGAACGATGCGTTGCAATGCAAACAACAAGCCTCCACAGACAGAGAAGAAAGCACATTAAAGGGGAAATGTGGATTTTCTGCGCAAAAATAAATTTTCTAAAAAAGTGCCCATGATCAAGCTAAATCACATGATAAAACTTAAATAAAATGCAGTAGGGAAGCAGGCATTCCTAGGAAGGTGAGAGGATGAGAATGTCCTATGTCTTAGGTGTGTTAGCCGTCCGATGTGGCCGAGCGGTTCTACGCGCTTCAGTCTGGAAACGCGCGACCGCTACGGTCGCAGGTTCGAATCCTGCCTTGGGCATGGATGCAGGTGATGTCCTTAGTTAGGTTTAAGTAATTATAAGTTCTAGGGGACTGATGACCTCAGATGTTGAAGTCCCATAGAGCTCTCAACCATTTCTTAGGTGTGTTGAATCTTAATTGTGTTAAAGGATTTTTTCTCAGCAATCCAAGTGATGAAAAGATTCAATGGGCAAGTTGTAAGCTGTTGGCACATCCGTCATGTATTGAAAACGAGACGGAAAACCTTTTAATGAATGTTTGGACGGTAAAAATCCTATTGGGCATTCAAAGACCGATAAACGTTCTGGACTTACTTTTCTGTCAGACAGTTAGTCCAACAATTTATGATTATAATTTTTGTCATAAAACTGTGGAAATCTATATCAAAATAAACTGTGAGTATTAATCGATATATTTTTAGTTAAATAATGTTGTAACTAATTAAATGATAAAATCATATGGGGGAATTTGTCCCAACTGCTGGGCCAACTTACCCCATGGGTGGGGTAGCTTGGTCCCGATGGTTTTACTGTACAAAATAATTTTTTTAAATAGACAATCAGTGAGACGCCAGAATCACTTAGCAATAAAGATACTGAAATAATGTACCAATGTTTTCGCATAAAAAAGTCAATGGCAACATTTGAAATACAAGCTGGAAAAAATCATGAAAAAGTGGGCCAACCTGCTCCGGTCTCCCCTACCGTGCGTGGCAAAATAGCGCTATCCAAAACTGGTGCCGAGGCAACAGTGATGCTCCAAGACCCATAGAAGATAGGGGTGAACGACAGCTATGGGGATGTGTACGGTGAACAGACTTGCAAATTTTGAGCAACTGACCGTCCAGATGAACCAAGGGGCTACTAACACTCTCTTTTCAACTACCGTTCACCGATCATTGCTCTATACTCCTCTCAGCACCAGGTTCCTACTTAATGTACCCAAGCTGACTGCTGCTCATCAAGACTGGAATTTGCATGCCAGTACTTCAACTGTACGTTCACTGAATGGCTACAGATGAGCTTTTGAAATGAATCGCGGTTTATGCTCCATCGGCGTGATACGTCTGGAAGTAAACACCATGTAACAATCATCGTATGGATCCAGGCTGGAAGAGCGAGTGGTATGGTCTGTACAATGTTCTAAAGGCGTTCCCTCGATGAGCTTGTCATTTGAATCTACAGAAGTATGGATCCATCCTTGGGGATCGTGTCATCCGTACAAGCATTTTGTTTTTCCTCAGCACGATGGCATCTACCAGCAGGACAATGCAAAGTGCCACGTAGCTCGTACGTTACGTGCGTGGTTCAAAGAGCACCGGGATGAGTTGACTGTACTCCCCTGGCCACCAGACTACCCAGTTTTCAACCCAGTCGAGTATCTGTGAGACCACCTCGATCGGGCTTATACTTAATGAAGAAACCCAACGGAGCTGGCCACGTCAATGGAGTCGGCGTGGATCCACATCCCTGTAGGTACATTCCAGAACATGTCTCTCTAATGAAGAAACCCAACGGAGCTGGCCACGTCAATGGAGTCGGCGTGGATCCACATCCCTGTAGGTACATTCCAGAACATGTCTGTCTGTCTGTCTGTCTGTCTCTCTCTCTCTCTCTCTCTCTCTCTCTCTCTCTCTCTCTCTCTCTCTCTCCCTCCCTCTCTCTCTCTCTCTCTCCCTCCCTCTCTTCTTTCATGTCTCGCAGTGGACTGCGCTGCAAAAGCAGGTTATTCAGGCTCTTACCAGGAGGTCACATTAATGTGACTGAACTGTGTGACTCCTGGAAAATAGAAACTTCTAATGAGATGACTTAGAACTGTAATATTTGCTCGACGTGCTGATAGCTTCCAATAATGGAGGATAGGAGGAAAGAAAAATAATCAGGGATGTCTTGGGACCAAAATACGAGAATACCTAGGTGAAATAGAACAATCAAGTGCTTTGGACAAAGAAGCTAACTTAGCAAGGACACGGAAAATGGGAATGGCTACTCAACCAACGAAAGACCATATAACAAAAAATGTAATTCAGTATTCTGACACTACAATACCGTCATGTACTGCATTTTGTTTAATACAGCTAAAAAATTAGGTGAAATAGATAAGAAGGAAAGAAAAATAATAATGGAAGTCTTGGGACCAAAACACCGGAATGGGAAATGGAAGTTAAGAAGTAATAAAGAAATTTATGAAAAAATAGAACCAATATCAGACACAATGAGGAAGAGCAGAGTCGTATCCTATGGACACCTAAAATGGCTGGATTAACAAGACGGCACGAAAACGAATTTTTAACTTTTTTGACAGAAACCCAAAAGTAACAGTGACATGGATCAAGGAGGTTAAAGCAGACTTGAGAGAAATGGAAATAACGCAGGAAGAAATAGGAGAAAGAGACAAGTTCAGAGTGTAAGTAAAATCTTTTTTTTTTAATTTTTGACACAACCACTTTTTCGTGCTACAATCATAACCGGTTTCGGTCTTCAAGGGCTATCTTCAGATGCTACAATAGAGAACAGAAAAACCTAAATTAGGACCTAAAACAAGTCGTTATTTTCACTAGCTCTACATGTGAGCTTAATAATATCCGAATGACATGCATACCGTCCATACCTATGGCTGGAATTTGATGAACAAGTGTACATGCGTTATCAAGTGAATATAAAATAAGGAGTCAGGGAATTATACAACCAAGAGAACTCTTCCTTCCCTACTCTCTTACATAGATGCGCACGTTTTTTACAAGGCCATCTTCAATCGTAAAAACCATGCAATATGAAAACAATGACAAAAATATTTGAATCAGTTATACATAATATGTAAGTGAAGACCAGTTTTTAAAACAGTGGAACCTATTTAGAACAAAGTGAGGTCTTTATAATAAAAGGGGCAATGTAGCAATTCTTATGACATACTTCCGGTACCCGATGGCGCTGAACTTCACGCTGCTTGATGTTTACGCCACTGCAAGTAAGCTTGGAATGGATGAACAGGGCAGTTCCTTGTTCAACTCTCTGGCGCGCTTGGTATACAGGAAGTCAATTACTATCTCTGCAAACGGAATATGTTTTTTCCGAAATGATTTCTGCTGCAAAATGCTTGTACTCCATAGAATTTTTGAATATGTGATATCCGTGTGTACTTTTGATTAAATTTATTAAATTTTGATATGGATTAACATTTAATTAAAAATCCAATTATGTAAATGGCCAGCATATATTTATGCCTTCACAGAGGTAATGTGACCTTATGGCAAACGTAACGTTCCATTCACAGCTTGTGTTGTAAATATGGTCTGCATTACACGAAAGAACTTAGAGATTTCTTATATATTTTTCGACACCATGGCATGAGCATTTCGCAATGATGTACCAATTTTCGGCCACCCAATAGTCACCTTTAGACTGTCCATGGATGAAAAGTGAAGCGAAAAAACGTTATAAGGTCTATCAAATAAGCCAAATAACTATCTACGTTAATGACGGAAAACAATAAAATTATACCTAAAGGCACGAGCTACAAGCGGTGCTGTAAAATTCCCGTAGCGTTGTCCCGGTTGCAGCATATGGAGGAGCATAATTTGTGAATTAACGTTCATTCAGCGAATTCATATTGCGAACCTTTCGGAACCGTGCAACGAATTGCCCAATACGTTAGATACGAGTTGCGGCTGTTCGTCCATATTCTTACAAGAAAGGTATATATGAATCAAAAGGGAAAAAATAGTATATGTAATGTCGATAGGACCGGAAAAATAATAAAGCCCTCATCATTCCTATAGAAATGCAGATTTAATTAGAATGTGCAAAATAGTAAGAACAACGATGAAGTTAATGTATTCGTCCTGGCCTGATATTATCTTTTACATCCGGCCCTTACAGAGATTACTTTCAGAACACTGACCAATGATGACTGTCACTTGCTCTGGATATGACTGGCGACTTATTTCCCTTAGTAATTACAAATAACCGACAAGTACTTACGAACATGGATATAATTTCTTATGCGAGTTTTCTGGTATTTTTAATCCTGGCAGATCAATATTAGTAAGATTCAGTCAAACTCTTTGCAATGAAATTTGTCTTCAAATTTGAATCGCACTAAATCTCAGTGAGTCCCATGTGATTAGGCTCTAATTCAATATCAAATGAATAACTTTAACTAAGCAAAGATAACTTCTCTTCCAAAATTGTGAAGTCGACAGATTCAGTCTCTGAGTTACAGTTTTCTCCTGGTATTTCTGATTCAGCGCGGTTTCACTTGAACTAGATTTTATGTTTAATGTTGGAAAGTGCGCCCACCTTCCCTGTTCAACTGATTTGCACAAGAACCTAATTAATGTCTGAATGCTTGGACACACATGTTAGTGACACTCCGACCTTTCGCTTGGAGTTTTGAATTTATATCGCGCTGTTGTTTTGTTATGTCAGCCACGAAGAATAAATCTTTCAACCATATGGCATCAAAAACCAGGCTTGTATCTTCGTTGTTATAATTAGAAAGTGACACATTCCTTCTTTAAAGTTTCGGAATTGTTAAGTATCGTCTTCTGCGACGTGTATGGAACCAGCGACGAAAGAAAGTGTGACATTCATCAGTTAAGTAAAGGAATACCAAGGGCAAGTACCAACCGTCTCGCAAATAATGCATTTTATTTGGGACCTCGAAGTCGCAATGGGAGACAGTATCAAGCATCCATCATGGTTCCGAAATTAGGTCCTATACTATTTTAATTAAATTTCTATGATGTATTATCAATTTAGTCCCACTGTAAATAATGCGCGGTAATGGTTAAAATGGCTCTGAGCACTATGGGACTTAACATCGGAGGTCATCAGTCCTCTAGAACTTCGAACTACTGAAACCGAGCTAACCTCAGGACAACACATACATCCATGCCCGAGGCAGGATTCGAACCTGCGACCGTAGAGGTCGCGCGATTCCAGACTGAAGCGCCTAGAACCGCTCGGCCACCTCGGTCAGCTGTGTTGTAATGACAATGAGTTATAGCTAAGTACGAAACCAGCTCGAAGGCAGCTACCGAGTATGTTATGCTATTCTGTAGGCATTATGAAAATGGGAACAGAGTATTATAAGGTTAAAGCTCAATCCATCCAAAACCTAAGCGGTCCTGATTAGTCATTCTGGGCTCATTAATCCGAAATATGATGAGACTCTACGATCTTTAATCCTATATCGGATGAATATAAATTTATCTCCCTAATCCAAAAAGTAAAAATCCCTTCCATTTTGAATAAAAAAGAAAACTTGGGCTTCCAGTTATTGACTAAAGTGCTGTTAGGCTACAAAATCTTTCTCAGGAATGCTCTAGGTGCTTAGAACTGGTGATAAATACCTGTGTACGATAATCTCAAACGGTTCAACTGGCTCTAAGCACTATGGCACTTAACATCTGAGGTCAGCAGTCCCCTAGATTTAGAACTACTGCCGGCCGGAGTGACCGAGGGGTTCTAGGAGCTACAGTCTGGAACCAGGCGACCGCTACGGTCGCAGGTTCGAATCCTGACTCGGTCATTGTTGTGGTAGATGTCCTTAGGTTAGTTAGGTTTAAGTAGTTCTAAGTTCTAGGGGACTGATTACCTCAGAAGTTAAGTCCCTATAGTGCTCAGAACCATTTAGAACTACCTAAACCGAACTAACCTAAGGATATCACACACAACCATGCGCAAGGCAGGATTTGAACCTGCGACCGTAGCAGCAGCGCGGTTGCGGACTGAAGTGCCTAGAACCGCTCGGTCGTAACATTCGTCCCAAGCAGAGAAAAGCCCTTAATGTCCGATTCCATCACCCAGCCTGTAAGCCCTCGTCAGTAGCGGGAACCTGATTCTATGCCTTTCTCCTTCGCCATACGAGAGAACTGAATAATATCTCCAAGCTTCAAAAGGCAGTCAATGACATATCTACTACAACAACAATGTCTGCCAATGTCCAGTACGAACTCGTTACGTCATCGCAGCTGAGTGATCCCTCATTCCCATCACACCTTCCTCATTCCCCAAAGTTCACATGTGGTATAATCTACCAAAATTTATCGCCTTTAAAATTCTTTACATCAGAAAACATTACTTTAATGGTCTTCACTGTTAAGATTCCGAGAGCGTACATTCCTAGAAAAGTCAACAAATAAACGGCCCAATCACATTAATATGACCACCTGTCAAAAGCTTTTTGCAGAGTGAACGTTCAGGAAGAGAGTCATTGAAGTTCTGGAAGGTGCAGACAGGGTATGGAGCCATGCCGACTCCAATACTGTGGTCAGCTGTGCTAAGTTTCTCGGTGGAGGATGGAGGGTGGAAGCATAATGAGGACCAGTATCAGTTGCAAAGCGATTTAGAAAAGATTTCTGTATGGTGTGGCAAGTGGCAGTTGACGCTAAATAACGAAAAGTGTGAGGTGATCCACATGAGTTCCGAAAGAAATCCGTTGGAATTCGATTACTCGATAAATAGTACAATTCTCAAGGCTGTCAATTCAACTAAGTACCTGGGTGTTAAAATTACGAACAACTTCAGTTGGAAAGACCACATAGATAATATTATGGAGAAGGCGAGCCAAAGGTTGCGTTTCATTGGCAGGACACTTAGAAGATGCAACAAGTCCACTGTTAGAATATTGCTGCGCGGTGTGGGATCCTTACCAGGTGCGATTGACGGAGGACATCGAAAGGGTGCGAAAAAGGGCATCTCGTTTTGTATTATCACGTAATAGGGGAGAGAGTGTGGCAGATATGATACGCGAGTTGGGATGGAAGTCATTAAAGCAAAGACGTTTTTCGTCGCGGCGAGATCTATTTACGAAATTTGAGTCACCAACTTTCTCTTCCGAATGCGAAAATATTTAGTTGAGCCCAACCTCCATAGGTAGGAATGATCGTCAAAATAAAATAAGAGAAATCAGAGCTGGAACAGAAAGGTTTAGATATTCGTATTTCCCGGGCGCTGTTCAGGAGTGGAATGGTAGAGAGAAAGTATGATTGTGGTTCGATGAAGCACTTAAATGTGAATTGCAGAGTAATCATGTAGATGTAGACATACCGATCGAGGTGGCCCAACAGATTCTCGATTGGGTTTAAATCCGAGGAGTTTGTGGCCAGGGGAGTATCGCACATCCATCCTGGTATTCTTCGAACCTCTCACGTACACTGAAAGCTGTGTGACACATTAGAATGTCCTTCTGTTTGATGACACCGTGCCGAGAATAAAGAAAACCGTATGTAGGGGTGTACGTGTTCCTCAAGGACAGATGCGTACACGTATTGACCCATTCTGCCTCCCAGAATGGAAAAAATGCCACGAAAACATAGTCCAGACCATAACGGGGATAGGATGTTTCACGATAACTGCCACCTGTCCAACGGAACGTGATTCATCCAGAAAGGCCACCTGTTGCCGCCAAGCGAATGTCCAGTGGCATTATTTGTGCGCAATTTCCAGCCTGCATCGCCGATGAACGGCATTCAGCACGGGTGCGCGAAACAGATGCCTGCTGCGAAGTCCTTTATGCGGAAACGTTCGTTGAACGGTCGTTGAGGAAGCTCTGTTGGTAGCTCCTTGTTTCACCTGGACAGTCAGTTGCTCGACAGGTGCACGGCTATTCGACTGTACACATCTCTGCTGTGATCGTTCACCCCTGTCATAGGTGCACCGCACTTGCCTCAGTGCCTGTTTTGGGTAGCATCATTTTGCCATACACAGATTGCTTTAAGCACAGCAGCAGTTTGCAAAATTAGCCGTTTCGGGAATGCTTTTACTATTAGCCTGAGAAGTAATTATCATATCTTTTTTGCTTCGTTGCCGCATTACGACAGTGACTGCGCGTTCAACCGATACGCATAACACGTACCCTCCAACTAGTAGTACCTCCATATTCCGCATGTGAGTGGTTATTACAAGCTGACGTAGACCGTGTATATTACCTGCTCCTACGTTTATTTCGTGAAAGGACTGTGTAGATAAAGTCAGTGGAAATTATGCTCACCAGCAACCATTTGCGACTAGAACAGGAAAGACAGAAGTGACAGCAGTACCCAAAGTAGCCTCCACGACACTGCACAAGCTGGCTTGCCGACTGCACGAGGGCTGTTTTTCTTTTCTAACCCACGACCGGTCGCAAAATTAAAAACACAGTGAAAATTCGGTGTATCTTTGCGCACATGTGTTGTGCAGTGCCCCATGAGTAGTATGCCTATCACGTCAGCTCACACTTTTCAAGTCTGAATGTACGGTGAGCATGCGAAGAAGCCTAGAACTTAGCATCTGTGTGAAGCTCCGACGATGGGTTTCGCCTGATTTCGTTCATCCTACATAAAGTAACTGTCATGCATTTCCATCTTCATGTCAGTTCTTGTCCTCATTCTGCAGATGCAATGAAGACGCTCCCCAAGCGCTTTAGATACAGCGCAGACTTTTCTCTCTCTGAGGGGCTCAAAGTCTTGTTGAGGCACCTATGAAGGGTAGATCGGGCAGTGGCTGCCCACGACAGAGAAACTCAGTGTCTTTCTGACGTACTTTCTCCTGGACAGCATCGGTAGCGGTATTTTGTAAATATCTTTTACTATCTTTCTAATTTTTTATCTTATTAATACATAAATTTTGAGGTATTCTGTTTTCATAATTAGTTTTAATTTTACGGCTATTTAAAGCTGCAGGATTGTTAAACTTGGTTAAAATTTAAAAAAAAACTTCATATCCTGGGCGGCTGCCTCATATGTAGACGCTATTGGCAAACTGGTACCTTACTACGACAGATGAATCACTCGGAGCGTTGACTATGCCGAGCAGTAGCTGGAAGGTTTTGATTTTCACTGTCATTTCCATTTCGAAGCCGGTCGGAGGTTGGAAAAAAAGTAGCCCTCATATATGTAGATGAATACACCTATAAATACATTCTGCATCTTTTAATCTAACTATTATTTTTTTTGTTGGTTTGGGCCACTAAAGAATACATGAAGTAGTATCTTTCACTTCTTTCTCTATGGTTTTTCTCTTCTTTCTTCTGTCCATACTGTTTCTGTCTTTTTCTTTGTTCTCTCTTGGAAGCCCTTGAAACTTTTACTTACGCTCTGAACTTGTCTCTTTCTTCAATTTCTTCCGGCGTTAATTCCGTTTCTCTCAAATCTGCTTTAACCTCCTCAATCCGTGTCATTGTTGCTTTTGGGTTTCTGTCAAAAAAGTTAAAAATTAGTTTTCTTACCGTCTTTAAATTCAGCCATTTTAGGTGTCCATAGGATATGACTCTGCTCTTCCTCATTGTGTCTGACATTGGTTCTATTTTTTCATAAATTTCTTTATTAGTTCTTATCTTCCATTTCCCATTCCGGTGTTTTGGTCCCAAGACTTCCATTATTAATTTTCTTTCCTTCTTATCTATTTCACTTAATTTTTTAGCTGTATTGAACAAAATGCAGTACATGACGGTACTGTAGTGCCAGAATACTGAATTACATTTTTTATTATATGGTCTTTCGTTGGTTGAGTAGCCATTCCCATTTTCCGTGTCCTTGCGAAGTTAGCTTCTTTGTCCAAAGCATCTGATTGTAATATTTCACGTAGGTATTTAAATTGTATAGCCTTCCATAATCAGTTTCCATGTATTTTGGAGACTCTATTTTCTTCTGAAGATACACATAGTCCTGCTTTTGAAGCTGTCTCTTGTAGGAGATTTATCCGTATTGTTGCATCTTCTGTAAATTGAGCTAAGATGACAAGATCGTCTGCAAAAACCAGCAATCAGAACTAGTACTACTACAGGCTAACGAAACAAATATTCCTGTGTTCCTAAAGAAAGACATCAACGATAGCATGTGTTAAGGAAATAAAGAACTAGAAACAACAACATCAAAGGATCAGAAGTAACAGAAGGAAACACAATAATAAAATAGTAAATTTAGAAGTCTTTCACAGCGGAAGAAATAAGAAATCGGGAACTATGGTTAAAAGAACGGAAAAGACAGCATGGGGAGAATATGGAGTACTGGAAAAATAACAAACAACATCGGAAACGATATGAAGGTGTCACATGGTCGTAGTTCGTTAATACGAAGATTTTTTTTAAAAAAAAGCAACAGATTTTAGATTTTTTCACAAGTAAGAAATTAACACCAATATCGATCTTGCAGCTTGAAAAACGTTTGGAATTACACAATATAAAGGAAAACAAGCAGCTGAAACAAAGTCTTCAAAAGGAAAGTGTTAAAATTGGAAGAGCTCTGAGGTGGAAGCTGTAAGACAACAATTGTAATATTATCTCAAAAAAGACAAAAAGCGACGTAATGAAGAAAAGGAAAAATTATATTGGAGGAAAAGATAACGGTTTTGTTGTTCGTTTATAAGAGCAACCAGTACAATTTACCAGCACAAATTTGCACAAATCACTTAGGGCTTATTTTATGTTTATGTAAAACGTAAATTTTTGCTTCTAAGTTGGACGGGTTACTCCTCTTGTAACCAGAGCAATCAGATGGTTAGGATGGTTAAAGAAAACTGAAACGGGCCATCTAAAAAGAAAAGAAAAGAAAAGAAAAGAAAAGAAAAGAAAAGAAAAGAAAAGAAAAGAAAAGAAAAGAAAAGAAAAGAAAAGAAAAGAAAAAAAGTTTAGTCCAGGGATAGCTAAAAATGAAAGTCGCAAACTGTTCCCTGGCACAAGTGCCATAGCGCTCAACTTAGCTCACTTTCCCTCCACTACCACAGCATGCTGTCCACGCGTGAGGAGGGGGAAACTGTGAACGCCCGCATTTAAATTGCAGTGCAATCACATTGCAGACGACTTGGTTTTATTTCACACATTTCTCAACAACATAGACCACAAATAAAACAAATTTTCAGTATTATTTAATTATTTTTGACACACTGAAAGCATAACATAATTTTCATCTGGTACAGACTGTTGACGTATGGGCTGATGCGGAAATTTTCACAGATTTTTGCATTTAGGCTGCCACGTGATCATGACTGACTTAACCACATAATCGAAAGAGGTCTTTCACACACGTTTAGCTCGAAATATTGAAGCACTTTTGTAACAATGACTGAGGACACGCGGAAACTCTACCTTAGGAAAACAATGTACATGTCCTGGACAAAAGTAAAAAGGATTTGTCTTCAAAAAGGGAATTACGTTGCAGATCAATCAGTTACATCTGCAAATGCATAGGAGCGCTTTCAACTGAAATATCAAATAGTCTCGAAAGCAGATGTAAGGTTAGAAATGTCCTTAAAGCGTTTAGAAAACTATGGTTTTAATTTTTTCGAGGTGAGAATGAATTCATCAAACCTCGTTTTTTTGTTAGCTCCAGTGAGTTTAAGAAAACGGATGGGGTATTTTGTCAGAATTTGTCCCTTTGATTGTGCGATTTTCTTTTCAAAAGCATCCGAATCAAATCAGAAATATTTTTTTCACACAGTTCACTTAAAATGCAAGGTCTGCAATCCATTCTGGATGCTCTAATATCCGTTCCTGCACTCCTTTTTCCTTCATAAACTCAATAATAGTGGATTTTAAATAGAGAAATCGTTACAGACATGTCCCTTCACTTAACCAGCGTACTTCGCAGTAATATATCAAAGTCTACATACTCTTCGTTCAATCCCATTGAAAACTGTTGCAATTGAATAATGCGTGTGATTTCAGAAATTCTACTACTTTTATCACAAATTTCTTCACGTCCGCCATGGCTACAAATTTAGCGCAAAGTGAGTGTTGCTGTATGTAACAATGAATCCTGTCTAGCGATCGTTGTAATTTTTTGTTCTTTGATTGTCAACTAAATCTTTAAGTTCTTTCTGCATGTTCAAATGTGTGTGAAATCTTATGGGACTTAACTGCTAAGGCCATCAGTCCTTAAGCTTACACACTACTTAACCTAAATTATCGTAAGGACGAACACACACACCTATGCCCAAGGGAGGACGCGAACCTTCTCCGGGACCAGGTGTATACATAGTCTATGACTGCAGCCCCCTAGACCGCTCTGCGAATCCCGCGCGGCCGTTCTGCATGGTGTTATATTGTCATTTCATAGCAAACTTGTAGTACCTATCGATTATGTGACTGCATAATAAATATTAAGAATAATCATTCATCTCTTGTGTGACTGTCATTCAGTTTTAGAGGTTCGTGCTGATAGATTGCTAGACTGCCTCTTTTTGTGCAAACAGACATTGGACATGTGGACGTTCTTCATACCGCGAACATGAACAAAGAACGAATGGTAAACAGCGCTGACACCACGATTCAGCCAAACTGAAGCGAGTTGTGCCGACTGAAAAATACCACTTCGCAATAGTACAAGAAACGTCGCGTTTTACGCGGTACTTCTGAGGAGCGTCGAGCAAAGCCGAAACAGGTCGCCCCTTGGTCGTCACGCAACCCCCACAACTCGCTCGCGAGCAGTTTGGCAAGCCGTGTCTGACCCTAATTTAGATGGGTAACAATATCTGTTTTATACCGAATGAATGCAGAATTTCTCTGAAGACAGAATACCAGTCTTTTCCAAGGACAACAAAATGGTTGCCACATTTTCAATAGACGGGCATAACGAAAAAATTATCAGAGTAATTTACACTACTGGCCATTAAAATTTCTACACCATGAAGATGACGTTCTACAAACGCGAAATTTAACTGACAGGAAGAAGATGCTGTGATATGCAAATGATTAGCTTTTCAGAGCATTCACACAAGGATTGCGCCGGTGGCGACATCTACAACGTGCTGACATGAGAAAATTTCCCAACCGATATCTCATACACAAACAGCAGTTGACCGGCGTTGCCTGATGAAACGTTGTTGTGATGCCTCGTGTAAGGAGGAGAAATGCGTACCATCACGTTTCCGACTTTGATAAAGGTCGGATTGTAGCCTATCGCGATTGCTGTTTATCGTATCGCGACATTGCTGCTCGCGTTGGTCGAGATCCGATGACTGTTAGCAGAATATGGAATCGGTGGGTTCAGGAGGGTAATACGGAACGAAGTGCTGGGTCCCAACGGCCTCGTATCGAGATGACAGGCATCTTATCCGCATGGCTGTAACGGATCGTACATCCACGTCTCGATCCCTGAGTCAACAGATGGGGACGTTTGCAAAACAACCATCTACACGAACAGGTCAACGACGTTTGCAGCAGCATGGACTGTCAGCTCGGAGACCGTGGCTGCTGTTACCCTTGATGCTGCATCACAGACAGGAGCGCCTGCGATGGTGTACTAAACGACGAACCTGGGTGCACGAATGACAAAACGTCATTTTTTCGGATGGGTCCAGGTTCTGTTTACAGCATCATGATGGTCGCATCCGTGTTTGGCGACATCGCGGTGAACGCACACTGGAAGCGTGTATTCGTCATCGCCATACTGGCGTATGAGCCGGCGTGATGATAGGGGGTGCCATTGGTTACACGTCTCGGTCACCTCTTGTTCGCATTTACGACACTTTGAATAGTGGACGTTACATTTCAGATGTGTTACGACCCGTAGCTCTACCCTTCATTCGATCACTGTGAAACCCTACATTTCAGCAGGATAATGCACGACCGCATGTTGCAGGTCCTGTACGGGCCTTTCTGGATACAGAAAGTATTCGACTGCTGCCCTGGCCAGCACATTCTCCAGATCTCTCACCATTTGAAAACGTCTGGCCAATGGTGGCCGAACAACTGGCTCGTCACAATACTCCAGTCACTACTCTTGATGAAATGTGGTATCGTGTTGAAGCTGCATGGGCAGCTGTACCTGTACACGCCATCCCAGCTCTGTGCGACTCAATGCCCAGCCGTATCAAGGCCGTTATTAGGGCCAGAGGTGGTTGTTCTGGGCACTGTTTTTTCAGGATCTATGCATTCAAATTGCGTGAATATGTAATCACATGTTAGTTCTAGTATAATATATTGTAAGTAGGGTGTTTAGTTTTTTTTATTGGTAACGCCGCCGCCACGTAGCGCTCTGTATGAAAATCACTGGCTGTGCCGTGTGCAGTCTGTGGCTGGTTTGCATTGTTGTCTGCCATTGTAGTGTTGGGCAGCGGCAGCTGGATGCTAACAGCGCGTAGCGTTGCGCAGTTGGAGGTGAGCCGCCAGCAGTGGTGGACGTGGGTAGAGAGATGGCAGAGTTTTGAAATTTGTAAGAATTGGTGTCATGAAGTGATATATATATTATGACTACTAAGGTAAATACATTGTTTGTTCTCTATTAAAATCTTTCATTTGCTAACTATACCTATCAGTAGTTAGTGCCTTCCGTAGTTTGAATCTTTTATCTAGCTGGCAGTAGTGGCGCTCGCTGTATTGCAGTAGCTTAACGAAGAATTTTGTGAGGTAAGTGATTTGTGAAACGTATAGGTTAATGTTAGTCAGGGCCATTCTTTCGTAGGAAATTTTGGAAGTCAGATTGCGTTGCGCTAAAAATATTGTGTGTCAGTTTAAGCACAGTCTTGTAATAATTTTTCGAAGGGGACGTTTTAATATTTGGGCGAGGAATACCCGTTTGTCATCTGCATTTCTCCTTGGTGTAGCAATTTTAATGGCCAGTAGTGTATCAATTATTTGCATCCTACATCCTCAATTTTTCGTTGGACGCATTCCATGCACTGTCTTCCCCTACAATATGTTTATAACAAAGCGTTTTCATCGGAAGAACTCTTTGTTCGGCTCCGACATAACTTTTTTTAACGTGATTGTGGGGATATGGCGGTAATTATTGTAGTGTGAGTGCCAACTCTCCGCGAAAACGTGAAGCCATCATGGGACATTTTCTGAAAGGTCTAGGAATTTTAAGGTCGAACTATGCACGTGACGAGAAAGGCGCGGTGAGCAGATTGGTTCGAGTTTCTCGCAGTCAAGCTGTCGGCCTCGCCCACTTTATGACTGGCGAAAACCATCGGGGGCGCTGGGCGGATGGAGCTGCCAGACAGGTTAATCTGCGGCGAAGGCCGTGTCTGGCACGTGGCGCAGCGGCTGAGGTCGGTGCCAAGGCGCTTTGCAGAGGAGGAGTATGGTAGCACAGGGCCGGCAGGACCATCCATACTGACAGCACGGGATCGCAGCTTGCCTAATTCTGTGGGCGCCTACATTCGGTCCCAGACGGAGAACCGAGGTCTCCATTTTACAGGCAGCAAGTGGCCGCCAGCTGAAGTGAATACCAAACCAATTACCCAATAATGAAACTAAGCAGACAGTATCCACATATTATCCTTCCCACTAAAAAAAAAATGGTTCAGGTGGCTGTGAGCACTGTGCGACTTAACTTCTGAGGTCATCAGTCGCCTAGAGCTTAGAACTAATTAAACCTAACTAACTTAAGGACATCACACACATCCATGCCCGAAGCGGTCGCTCGGTTCCAGACTGTAGCGCTTGGAACCACACGGCCACTCCGGCCGGCCTATCCTTCCAACTCCTAAGTTCTTTTTAGGTGCTTAAGCACAAAAATTTTCCTAGATACCACATACCTTGTAAGCACATGATGTCTTCCTCATCTCATGACCAATGAATACTTCATAAATGTTTAGACAGTCGATCTAAGTACGTTCTGCACAGGATAACATATACGCCCTTTTCCTCAGCAAAACCTTTTATTTCACTTTGCTAGTAAATTCAAGGTCGGGAGTTGAGTTCGCGTCTAGTCCCAACAAGTAACTATCACACAGTTTATACGCAGGCGCAAGTTACTGCGTCCGCATAGGCGGGCCTCATGACGCTACGGTCAGTTCCAGTACAGCACTCGTGGCTGCCGCATCGCGTTCGCAAAGTGGGGCCGAGGCACTTTCAGATAAGTTTTTACAGTCTGACGATAATTTATGGATTTGTAGTTTTAGCTTGACGTTGTCCACTAGGGACAAGCGATAGTTACTGTTATTCTGAAGAATGTTGGTTCTAGGTAAACGGTGCAACTGAGGCTGTTGATTATTGAAATTAAAATTAGTATCCACATATTCCGTTCAATGTACATACAAAAATATATCATTGTAACCTAGGATTATTATTAATCTCATCAATGTTTTGACTTTCACTATCACGAATTAATATTATCTAGAAGAAACTATTTTCAACCCTTTTCCTTTTCATGAGAATATTCTTGGCTTAAATTTTTTTAGGTGGTGAATTTTATTCTTTTCCAATAATAAATATTGCTCTGTTATAAAATTTTGCTAAACATATTGTTATTTCTTGATAATTAATTTACAAGTCCGGTGTTTTTTTAAACTATTAAATGTAATGTTTATATTCTTTATTTTTACTTCTTCATCTAAATTGAAGCTACCTTAAAATAATTAAAATAAATCAGGAGATATGATGTCATGAACACTTAAATGTATGAGAAACTTCGTCTGAACGCCACTAATAGAATTTAATAACTTATTTGACCAGCTAAGAGAAGTTTAATGTAAAGCTAATGTTAATCACACTTGGCTACGTGTTGTTGAAATCATCCCCCAACAGGGGGGGGGGCAAAGAATGTGGTATATTTTACTACAATTTACATTTAAGCTGTTGTTTTTGTCACAGCTTTGGAGGGTGAAGTGACAAATATTATGGGATAGAGAAACGCACGTATGCAAATGACGGTAGTAACGCGTACACAAGCAGTACAAGGGTAATGCATTGGCGGAGCTGTCATTCATGCTCAAATGATTCATTTGAAAAGGTCTGCGACGTAACTGTTGCCCCACGACGGGAATTAATAGACTTTGGTTGTTGGAGCTAGACGCATGAGTCACTCCATTTAGGAAATCGTTCGGGAATCCAATATTCCGCGATACACAAAGTCAATAGAGCGCCGAGAATACCAAATTTCAGGTAATTGCCTCTCACCACGGACAACGCAGTGACCGATGACTTTCACTTAAGAATCGAGAGCAACGGCGTTTGCGTAGTGTTGCCAGTGCTGAAATTTTGGAAAATGAGGTAAGCTTCTACGGGACCAAACTGTTGAGGTCATCGGTCCCTAGACTTACACATTACTTAATCTAACTTAAACTAACTTACGCTAAGGACAACACACACACCCATGCCCGAGGGAGGACTCGAATCTCCGACGGGGGGAGCCGCGGGAAACGTGACAAGACGCCCCTAGACCGTGCGCTACTCCGCATGGTGTCAGTGCTGACAGACAAGCAATAATGTGTGGAATAACTACAGAAGTCAATGTGGGACGTACTACAAACGCAGCCATTTGCACAGTGCGACGAAATTTGGGGTTAATGGCCTATGGCAGCAGACGATCGGAGCGACTGCCTTTCGTAATAGTATGACAAATAGTTCAAATGGCTCTGAGCACTATGGGCCTTAACATCTGAGGTCATCAGTCCCCTAGAACTTAGAACTACTTAAACCTAACAAACCTAAAGACATCACACACATCCATGCCCGAGGCAGGATTCGAACCTGCGATCGTAGTAGTCGAGCGGTTCCGGACTGGAGCGCCTAGAACCGCTTGGCCACCGTGGCCGGCTAATAGTGTGACATCGCCTGGGTTGGATACCAGACGACTGAAAAACCATGGCCTCGTGACGTGAGTCCTGATTTCACTTGTTAAGGGGGGACGTTGATGAAAAACGCACACTATTTCAAAAATGCATCAAATCCACAGTTTTGGAGATATCGCAGTGAAATTTTGTACCACGCTTTACTTGAAAGTAACATATTTACATATAAAATCCTTTGAGAATATACAGGGTGGTCCATTGATCATGTCCGGGCCAAATATCTCACGAAATAAGCGCCAAACGAAAAAACTACAAAGAAAGGAACTTGTCTAGCTTGAAGGGGGAAACCAGATGGCGCTATGGTTGGCTTTGGCCCGCTAGATGTCGCTGCCATAGTCAAACAGATGACAACTGCCTTTTTTAAAAAATAGGAACCCCCATTTTTTATTACATATTCGTGTAGTAAGTAAAGAAATATGAATGTTTCAGTAGGACCACTTTTTTTTCGCTTTGTGATAGATGGCGCTGTAATAGTCACAAACATATGGCTCACAATTTTAGACGAACAGTTGTTAACAGGTAGGTTTCTTAAATTAAAAAACAGAACGTAGGTACGTTTGAACATTTTATTTCGGATGTTCCAATGTGATGCATTTACCTTTATGAACTTATCATTTCTGAGAACGCATTCTTTTACAGCGTGATTGCCTGTAAATACCATATTAATGCAATGAATGCTCAAAATGATTTCCGTCAACCTCAGTGCATTTGGCAATACGTGTAACGACATTCCTCTCAACAGTGAGTATTTCACCTTCCGTAATGTTCGCACATGCATTGACAATGCGCTGACGCATGTCGTCAGGCATTTTCGGTGGATTACGATAGCAAATATCCTTCAACTTTCCCCACAGCAACGTCAGATCCGGTGAACGTGCGGGAGATGGTATGGTGCTTCGACGACCAATCCACCTGCCATGAAATATGCTATTCAATAACACTTCAACCGCACGCGAGCTATTTGCCGGACATCCATCATGCTGGAAATTCATCGCCATTCTGTCATACAGTGAAACATCTTATAGTAACATCGGTAGAACATTACGTAGGAAATCGGCATACATTGCACCATTTACATTACCATCGATAAAATGGGGGCAATTATCCTTCCTCCCATAATGCCGGACCATACATTAACCCGCCAAGGTCGCCGATGTTCCACTTGTCGCAGCCATCGTGGATTTTCCGTTGCCCAATAGTGCATATTATGCCAATTTACGTTACCGCTGTTGGTGAATGACGCTTCTACATCTATATCTACATCCATACTCCGCAAGCCACCTGACGGTGTGTGGCGGAGGGTACCCTGAGTACCTCTATCGGTTCTCCCTTCTATTCCAGTCTCGTATTGTACGTGGAAAGAAGGATTGTCGGTATGCTTCTGTGTGGGCGCTAATCTCTCTGATTTTATCCTCATGGTCTCTTCGCGAGATATACGTAGAAGGGAGCAATATACTGCTTGACTCTTCGGTGAAGGTATGTTCTCGAAACTTTAACAAAAGCCCATACCGAACTATTGAGCGTCTCTCCTGCAGAGTCTTCCACTGGAGTTTATCTATCATCTCCGTAACGCTTTCGCGATTACTAAATGATCCTGTAACGAAGCGCGCTCTTCTCCGTTGGATCTTCTCTATCTCTTCTATCAACCCTATCAGGTGCGGATCCCACACTGCTGAGCAGTATTCAAGCAGTGGGCGAACAAGCGTACTGTAACCTTCTTCCTTTGTTGTCGGATTGCATTTCTTAGGATTCTTCCAATGAATCTCAGTCTGGCATCTGCTTTACCGACGATCAACTTTATATGATCATTCCATTTTAAATCACTCCTAAGGCCTACTCCCAGATAATTTATGGAATTAACTGCTTCCAGTTGCTGACCTGCTATTTTGTAGCTAAATGATAAGGGACCTATCTTTCTATGTATTCGCATCACATTACACTTGTCTACACTGAGGTTCAATTGCCATTCCGTGCACCATGCGTCAATTCGCTGCAGATCCACCTGCATTCCAGTACAATTTTCCATTGTTGCAACCTCTCGATACACCACAGCATCATCTGCAAAAAGCCTCACTGAACTTCCGATGTCATCCACCAGGTCATTTATGTATATTGTGAATAGCAACACTCCCCTGCGGCACACCTGAAATCACTTTTACTTCGGAAGACTTCTCTCCATTGAGAATGACATGCTGCGTTCTGTTATCTAGGAACTCCTCAATCCAATCACACAATTGATCTGATAGTCCGTATGCTCTTACTTTGTTCATTAAACGACTGTGGGGAACTGTGTCAAACGCCTTGCGGAAGTCAATAAACACGGCATCTACCTGTGAACCCGTGTCTAAGGCCCTCTGAGTCTCGTGGACGAATAGCGCGAGCTGGGTTTCACACGACCGTCTTTTTCGAAACCCCTGCTTCGTCGCTAAATAGACGGTGTGCAAAAAAACTGACATCGTCCCGTAGTTTCTATTGTGCCCAGTAGCAGAACTGTACACGACGTTCAAAGTCGTCGCCATGCAATTAATGGTGCATAGAAGTATGTTGATGTAGGATTCTCAACACCGACGTTTTTGAGATTCCCGACTCTAGCGCAATTTGA
Source organism: Schistocerca gregaria (assembly GCF_023897955.1). Classification (NCBI taxonomy): domain Eukaryota; kingdom Metazoa; phylum Arthropoda; class Insecta; order Orthoptera; family Acrididae; genus Schistocerca; species Schistocerca gregaria. The sequence continues at coordinate 220,722,298 of NC_064925.1, read as the reverse complement.
CTGCTACTGATGTGCGGATTAGCCGAAACAGCAGGTAAAACACCTACTTGGGCATCATCATTTGTTGCAGGTCGTGGTTGACGTTTCACATGCGGCTGAACACTTCCTGTTTACTTAAATAACGTAACTACCCGGCGAACGGTCCGGACACTTGGATGATGTCGTCCAGGATACCGAGCAACATACATAGCACATGCCCGTTTGGCATTTTGATCGCAATAGCCATACATCAACACGATATCGACCTTTTCCGCAATTGGTGAACGGTCCATTTTAAAAGGGGTAATGTATCACGAAGCAAATACCGTCCGCACTAGCGGAATGTTACGTGATACCAAGTACTTATACGTTTGTGACTATTACAGCGCTATCCATCACAAAGCTAAAAAAGGGATCCAACTAAAACATTCATATTTCTTACGTACTACAGGAATATGTAAAAAAAATGGGGGTTCCTATTTAAGTAAACGCAGTTGATATCTGTTTGACCTATGGCAGTGCCATCTAGCGGGCCAACGATAGCGCCATCCGGTGTCCCCCTTCAAGCTACACAAGTTTCTTTCTTTGTAGTTTTTTCAGTTGACGCTTATTTCGTGAGATATTTGGCGCGGTCACTATCAATGCACCACCTTGCATATTCAACTTTTTTTAATGATATTTGAAGTTTTATTTAAAAAAAGTATGTTCCTCTTTCTACAAAATAATTCTGTGTTTCATCTCTTTATATGTTGTATGCTTATCTCATGAGGTTTTTGGAATAGGTCAAATAGGAGAATTTTCATAATTTTTAATCATAATTCCACAAGTACAATTTTAAATTCATGCAAAATTTCAAGCACTTTGCCCCATATCTCAGCTTGCAATCAGAATTTCAAAATTTTCTTTTGAAACAACGTTTGTTAGGTTTACAGACATACACTCCTGGAAATTGAAATAAGAACACCGTGAATTCATTGTCCCATGAAGGGGAAACTTTATTGAACATTCCTGGGGTCAGATACATCATATGATCACACTGACAGAACCACCGGCACATAGACACAGGCAACAGAGCATGCACAATGTCGGCACTAGTACAGTGTATATCCATCTTTCGCAGCAATGCAGGTTGCTATTCTCCCATGGAGACGATCTTAGAGATGCTGGATGTAGTCCTGTGGAACGGCTTGCCATGCCATTTCCACCTGGCGCCTCAGATTGACCAGCGTTCGTGCTGGAAGTGAAGACCGCGTGAGACGACGCTTCATCCAGTCCCAAACATGCTCAATGGGGGACAGATCCGGAGATCTTGCTGGCCAGGGTAGTTGACTTACACCTTCTAGAGCACGTTGGGTGGCACGGGATACATGCGGACGTGCATTGCCCTGTTGGAACAGCAACTTCCCTTGCCGGTCTAGGAATGGTAGAACGGTGGGTTCGATGACGGTTTGGATGTACCGTTCACAATTCAGTGTCCCCTCGACGATCACCAGAGGTGTACGGCCAGTGTAGGAGATCGCTCCCCACACCATGATGCCGGGTGTTGGCCCTGTGTGCCTCGGTCGTATGCAGTCCTGATTGTGGCACTCACCTGCACGGCGGCAAACAGGCATACGACCATCATTGGCACCAAGGCAGAAGCGACTCTCATCGCTGAAGACGACACGTCTCCATTCGTCCCTCCATTCACGCCTGTCGCGACACCACTGGAGGCGGGCTGCACAATTTTGGGGCGTGAGCGGAAGACGGCCTAACGGTGTGCGGGACCGTAGCCCAGCTTCATGGAGACGGTTGCGAATGGTCCTCGCCGATACCCCAGGAGCAACAGTGTCCCTAATTTGCTGGGAAGTGGCGGTGCGGTCCCCTACGGCACTGCGTAGGATCCTACGGTCTTGGCGTGCATCCGTGCGTCGCTGCGGTCCGGTCCCAGGTCGACGGGCACATGCACCTTCCGCCGACCACTGGCGACAACATCGATGTACTGTGGAGACCTCACGCCCCACGTGTTGAGCAATTCGGTGGTACGTCCACCCGGCCTCCCGCATGCCCACTATACGCCCTCGCTCAAAGTCCGTCAACTGCACATACGGTTTACGTCCACGCTGTCGCGGCATGCTACCAGTGTTAAAGACTGCGATGGAGCTCCGTATGCCACGGCAAACTGGCTGACACTGACGGCGGCGGTGCACAAATCCTGCGCAGCTAGCGCCATTCGACGGCCAACACCGCGGTTCCTGGTGTGTCCGCTGTGCGGTGCGTGTGATCATTGCTTGTACAGCCCTCTCGCAGTGTCCGGAGCAAGTATGGTGGGTCTGTCACACCGGTGTCAATGTGTTCTTTTTTCCATTTCCAGGAGTGTATGTGTACAAAATTTCATAATTCTAGTATTCATAGAATCTGAGGAAAAGGTACATAAGCTTTAAAAAAACTATTCAGAAAACGCAATTGAAAGTTCCTTATGTCACTTCTTCAGATGGCACCACATTTGTACTCTGGGTCGTCTATCCCTCCAAGGCTTCTCTTCTCGTTTCTTGTAGTCCGTCTTCTTTCCTTTACCAGGTCTTCAACTGACTTTCAGCTGAAGAGAAGCGCTGTAAATCCATTTTTCTCAGGACGTCTTGAATAAAATTTCGTATCTTGAATCCCATTCTTTCTAATACCTTCATCCTCCCGACTTTCCCATCATTAAATACAATAACTGCATCATAAGTTGCAATTCTGACAACGCTAGCAGATGAAAATGTGTTTTTAGGGCATCGTTTCCATGTGAGTGAATTCAGAGACTCATTTGGATTTTGGGTTTTGTCGTGAACACACTTTTTGAGCCGTGCAAAAAACCGTTCAAATTACTCTAAGCACTATGGGACTAAATATCTGAGGTCATCCGTCCCCTAGACTACTTAAACCTAACTAACCTAAGGACATGCCCTAGGCAAGATTCGAACCTGCGACCGTGGCAGCCGCGTGGTTCTGGGCTGAAGCACCTAGAACTGCTCGGCCACCGCGGCCGGCTGAGAAGTGCAGGATCGGCCAGAAACCTGTAAGTGTGCTTGAGAAGATCCAGTATACAATTTGGAAGCCTCTCTTGTGAGTGTAGGGGTTGTTTACTGAGCTGGTACTGAAGTGCTGCTTTAAAACGTGGGCGGGGCAGGGAGGCCGCGTCACACTTTTAATTAATTTCAGGCAGTTCGGGCGCGATTTCATCATTGAAACTTTGGGAACTTATTGTCCATGAGCTGTACTAACAAATAAAAATTTCATCAACTTCCCCCCTTAAGTCCCGATGGTAGCGTTCGAGTTTGGGGCAGACCTCATGAAACCATGGACCTAATTTGGCAACAAGACGCTGTGAAAGCTGGTGTTGGCTCCATAATGGTGTGGACTGTGTTTACATGGAATGTTCTGGGCCCTCTGTTCCAACTGAACCGATCGTTGACTGGAAACGTTTGTGTTCGGCCACTTGGAGACTATTCGCACCATTCATGGACCTCATGTAACCAAATAGCAACGGAATTTTTATGGATGACAGGCGCCATGTCACCGGGCCGGAATTGTTCGAGATTGGTTTGGAGAACACTATGGACGATTCGCCCGACATAAATCCCAATGAAAATTTATGGGGCATAATCGAGAGGTGAGTTCGTGGATAAAATTCTGCACCTGAAACACTTTCGTAGTAATGCACAGCTACAGAGGCGCAATATTTCTGTAGAGGTCTTCCAACGACTTTTGAGTCCATGCTACATCAAGTCATTGTATTAGCCGGGCGAAAGGTAGTTCCACATCAACAAAATAAATATCGTAAATTTAATTTCTAGAGAAGTACTAACAATCTAAAACTTAAACATCAGCAACAGTAACCAAAAGGAAATCACAAAATAAAGTGGTCACAAACTCTTCCATAAAATTTTATTTATGCCATTAAATCGTCGAAATATCACGCGTCTGTTACATTAAATGTTTATAGTCTCTGGTAGAACGAGTTCTGGATGGGCTTACTTGATAACTTCGGTATCGGTGAACATGTTGCAACAATACGATTGATTATATTCCCTTAATTCGTAATAATTTGTGAATGGCCTCTGAGCTTACGCTTAATAATGGAATACAACTGTAACAAATGAAATGAACGTCCAGGCCACCTAATAAGCTTTCGAAGATTTGGTAACGTTACTTCATCGATAAAAAAGAATTGTTTGAGGAAACAATATGTATTCTGAAGTAGCATTAGAGCATAGAGAAAGAACTGCATGCATCTTCTAGGATCCCGCTGGTTAATCTGGTGGCGAAGAGACACATGATAAGTCTGGAAACTGTATGCGTGCACATGGAAGTTAAATTTTAGCGATACTCGCAGTTTCTCTGGAGCTAATGTGGGCTATGAGCAACAGCTACCAGAAAACCTTTTTCATTCATTTCGCTCCATGAAGTTTTGCCGTTTAACCTATGCGTTGCGTTCTAGTACCTTTCCAACAACAATTTTTTCACATTCGCTGAATCATTATTTTTGTTGGACACTGTCTTTCAGGATATCTTTGTAGGTACAACGTAATTTTCTGCGTTCTTCGTTAACAAGTAGAGCGTCTAGTTTCTCTTTGTTTGTGGAAGATTTTTCGCTTCTTCAAAGTAACCAAGAATAGATAAACGTGACCTAAGTAATCAAATAGAAAGCTTCATTTCCTCTGTTGCTCTTTTACACGTGCATCACGACGATGCATTACATTGATTCCTTGTTATCCGACGTGGATTATTTCCTTATCTGGGTAGGAAATCACGAACATTCGTATAAGACACCTTTTTGTTTCATACTCAGAACAGAGAAATCTTATCCAAGACAACTTACTGGATTTAGAATAGCTGAATTCATCTCTTTCATATCTACTATACTTCTATCACAAATTACTATAGTTCCACTTGAAAAAATTAAGTAGTTACCTGTATCATGGAGTCAACAAGTTTGTGTAGTTTTCACAGCTGTGAGAAGTGCCCGTAAGTCGTATAGTGATAACTTTCTTACGATTAATTTACGTGGAAACGAAATTAGGATATATTAAACTGTTCTGAAAATGAAAGCTCCTGGGAGATTAAAACTGGGTGCCAGATTCGAGCTCGAATGCGGAGCCTTGCGGAAGAGTTGCTGTGAGGGCGGGTCAGGTTGTGCCTGGATAGCTCAGTCGATACAAGCTTTGACCGCAGCAGACAAGGTTCAGGTTTGAATCACAGTCTCCTGTTTTAACCTGCTTGGAAGTTTCAAAACAGCACTCTCTCTGCTAGAGAGTGAAAGATTCATTCTGCTTTCTTAACTATCCCACATGAACAGCTTAGCTGAATCCCCCTAATTTCCACAGATTATTGTTAAAAACTATGTGGACAGAACTTACGAAATAATCACGTACACTACTACGAAGAACACACAACGAATGTATTCCATCGAAACGTGCTTGATCCAACAGATTACTAATTATTTTGGCTCTGGTAAAAAGGAAAATAGTAGGAACTGACGACGACTAGAATATGAAAAATATGTTATTGAGGATGGTGAGAGGGAGCTGCATAAAGATAAGAAGACAGGAATAGTTGGGGTAAGGTATTGAAATATTTGATACACTAAAAGTAATTTCCCTGACATCTTTATCCAACCATGACGAAATTTATTGGTGTATGGATTACATGAAGTAGTCTGAAAATTTAAAATTGTGGCTCACTATGGAAAACACCCAGTTCAATCAAAAGTAGGGATGGGAACGAAAATGAAAAATAGACCAAAACGAGACTCGATCCAACGATTACCATATTCGAGCGCTACTGGCTTTTTTTCCATCTTTGTGTATTTTACGGTTCAGGTAAATGCTCGTAGAAGGCGTGGCTTTGTTTAAAAATTTGAATCCACCGGAAAACTAATCCAGGCCCCCCAATGGCAATCGGATATTAGCAGTCGTGCTCGTTGTCGAAGTATCGATCTTACTTTAGCACCTTCAAGATAGTCGGAAAACGCTATAAGTTTCTTGAGAATTTTTGCGAGTGGCATTTACGTGATATTGATGATTGATGTTTGAATTTCACGCACCATAAATTTTAAAAAATGCAAAAATACCATTGCCAGGTGGTCTCCTTGTCAGATCTACTATGAACGTAGCCACCTTGTGATGATGACGAGTAACAGGAGTTTAAACCAGTAGTTGATTTTGAAGTTTTGTTGAGTATTATTTAAAGTAAAACTCATGTTCAACTATTTATTACTAATTCCTTAATTACATTGGATAAACAAATGTTGGTTTTCAACTCTTTAGAGAATATGTTATAAATTTTTCTGATATTTTATATTTTTCAACGAAGTTACCGATGTGGCTGGTGAACCAGACCATGAAAGATTTTCAAGTCAGTAGTGAAAGCATAATTGAAAACACCTTCGTACGTTTACGCAATCCAGATACCTTTTTAAGTGCGTGACGTGATGATGATGAATGTAAACGTCGTGTGACTAGGCTCTCCTGTCGGGTAGACCGTTCGCCGGGTTTAAGTCTTTCGATTTGGCGCCACTTCGGCGACTTGCGCGTCTATGGGGATGAATTGATGATGATTAGGATAACACCCAGTGCCTGAGCGGAGAAAATCTCCGACTCAGCCGGGAATCGAACCCGAGCGCTTAGGATTGACATTCTGTCGCACTGACCTCTCAGCTACCAGAGGGGGGGGGGGGGGGGAGAGACACATGTTGATGATAATGTTTGGTTTGTAGGGTGTTCAACTGCGGGGTCATCAGCGCCCGTACAAAGTCCCAATTTTTACACAGTCCAATCTATCCACTTTCACGAATGATGATGATGATGAAATGATGAGGATAACACAAACACCCAGTCCTCGGGTAGAGAAAATTCCCAACACGGCGGGGAATGAACCCGGGACCCCGTGATAAATGCGTGACGTAATTTCTTAAAAATAATTCAGGTGGTTTAGATACATTTAAAGGCAACCCAGATGGAGCTACATTGTAACTGGCTCTTTCATTTTAATAGGAGATAAAATACCTCATTCTGATTGGAGGAGGGAAGATGCGAGGGGCCTGGTACATTATGCACTGTGCATGTGTGTGTGTGTGTGGGGGGGGGGGTGTTGTTTGTTTATGGCAAATATCATTGCAATTTTACATGAATTTGTCATTTATACGAATCATTTTATTACAACGTTGTGACTGGTTGGAAAAGAGTAGGAATGGGTGAAAGGCGGCGTAGCTTTTTTCCCGTACTAGCACAGTTGGACTGGTTCCCCTATCTTTGATTTAGATTGGTTGTTTCATGATATTACTACACTGTGTGTAGCTGGAAGGGGACAGTAGGGGAGGGCATGGGGAACGGGCAAGGCTTGATAATGCTACAGGTAAGGGCCGTGGCTCGTGACGTTATGTTTCAAATGGCTCTGACAACTATGGGACTTAACTTCTGAGGTCATCAGTCCCCTAGAACTTAGAACTAATTAAACCTAACTAACCTAAGAACGTCACACACACCCATGCCCGAGGCAGTATTCGAACCAGCGCCCATAGCGGTCGCGCGGTTCCAGACTGTAGAGCCTAGAACCGCTCGGCCACCCCCGTGACGTTATCATGGAGAGGTTGATGACCGGGATTTAGTAATGTAAACAATATGTGTTGGGCTCAAAATACCTACGATGTTGAGATGAGTCAATAAATCATAATTAAACATGATCTATGATGAAAAACTTTTTGTATCCAGATGATAGAAGACCCATCGCGGAAAATGTGGAATACTATACTTATTAATTGGGATATAGATTTCTAACAACTGTGAATGGCTTATGGAAAACAAATTGACGTTATCTGTAAAACATGTAGAAATGTTATTAAAAGTGACGATTTATTATCAGGACTTGGTAAAATAGTCGTAATCGGACTATTAAAAATTTATGGAATTGAATAAGTACTGTCTTCCAAGTTCCCAGTGAGAATCTCGAGCAGTAACTGTGTCCTGCTGTCACCACCCACAAAAATTGACCACTGTCACTGAGAATGGGAAATTTATTTATTTCTCTTATATTTATCGTACGGGTAACTTTGAGGATGAATGGACAGTGAATCTGTCCCTTCTTTTAGTTAGCTAAGAAGGTAAAGTTAGAGGCGCAAGGCTGTGACCGTGTTATTCAAATGTTCAAATGTGTGTGAAATCTTATGGGACTTAACTGCTAAGGTCATCAGTCCCTAAGCTTACACACTATCCTAAGGACAAACACACACCCATGCCCGAGGGAGGACTCGAACCTCCGTCGTGACAAGCCGCACAGTCCATGACTGCAGTGCCTGAGACCGCTCGGCTAATCCCACGCGGCGACAGTGTTATTGGCTTGACTGCGGTTAGAGTACAGCACTAGGAGGAGGAGGTGGGCCCTCTCGCGGCTGCAGGAGAAATCCCTCGTACTCATTTGTCAGCAAGCTGAGAGGAGCTAGGACCGCCGAGGACAGACTGGAACGAGGAAAGTCCTATCCGGGGGTGATCCCAGGACCTACCGGGGGGAAGCTCTAGTGTTGCACCTGCTAGACCACCACGCTCACACTATTAGACAATATGCGACTTACATTTCTTTTTATGGCCGATTAGACTCTGTAGCTCTTCATCACTTATCATCTGGTCTTCAACATTCTTCTGCAGGAACACGTTTCAAAAGCTTCAGCTTTCTTGTCCCCACTTTTCATCTCTCACGTTTCGCTTCCGTCGAAGGCTACACTCACGACATGTAACTTCAGAGAAGGTTCACATATTTCTCTTTTTCAGGAACTCTTTTCTTGCAATTGCAATACTGTTTTTTATATGTTTTTTACTTAGGCCAGTATCAGTTACGTTTTCCACTTAGGCCATCGTCAGTTATTTCGCTCGCAAATACACTCCAGTCATTAAAACTGCAATACTGTCAAGGCAGTACACAGCAAATGTCAAATTGTTATGAAGTGTACTATATTTTTGGATATGCAGATAATTCATATTTGCGCCTAGCCACATAGCATTCACGCCATCCAAATCCATACATCAATACATATGACAAAAATGTATGTATATATGTATGTTACAATCTACTCCTAAACCACTGGACCGATTTCAACCAAACTTGGTGCATAAATCACTTACTGTCTGCAAAATTCGCTGTGGGGATGAGAACCACGTACCTATCAAAGGGGAGAGGTTGGGGCTGAAAAACAAATGCAGCACATCACACGCGAGGTCACAGACCTCATTCATCCGTTATTTGAAAATGAGAGAACTTAATGACTTGCAACAAATTTTAGACATTACTTCAAACCTTTACAAAACTTTTTCTCACTGAGAAACCCTAATAAAATAATGAAAGGAAAAAAGTATCGCTTACTATGTTTTCGCTGTACATGCAGTAAAACTGCCGCATCGGACATGACATTTTAATTCATTACTTCTTTACTACTAAATTTATTAACGAGACATTTTGCATACAGTACTCTCATACACCAACGAATGTACCTGCAAAATTGCAGTATATCATTGTTGACACGTACTTCAGGAGATGTGACGTCATAAACACAGAATTGAGTGAAAAACTGCCACATCATGCATGACGTTTGACTTACTACCAACTCTGTTCACATAGTATCCCAATACACAATTGAATGTACGTGCAAAACTATATATTTGTGTGACACACCGTTTACGAGATATGATGTCATAAACACTGAGATGCGTGTAAACGAATCTGCAGGGAGAAATTCGCCACAGATAGTGCTGGTATATATATACAAATATGTATGACACATGTTAAATGTACGTAACAGGTGCTTATTTTTGAAAAAGCGCTGGGAAAAAAGCTCCTTCTTACCCCCTTGATCGAGTTCAACCAAACTTGGTACACATATTACTTACTATCTGGAAAGAAATACTGTGGGGTAGGAACCACGAGGCTGGTTTTGTGATGGAACTATATCCTGGTCATGGTGAGAAAGAGGAGGACACGGAAAGAGAAGGGGGAGGGAGAATGGAAACAGAGAGGAGGGGGAGGGGGCGCAGGGGAAAGGGACAGATAAAGGCAGGAGGCTGAGAAGGATAGAGACAGGGGTGAAGAGGATGTGGACAGAGAGAAGCGGGTGGCGAGATTGACAGAGAGGAGGGGGTACTCAATAGGTGCGTCAGGGTGGCTGTACCTCTAGTTGTAAACACTCTCGCATTTCCGTCAGTGTTAGGGAAATATTTCAGTAATTCTTTCTTTCAAAGTAGTTTTTAAATTAGCATTTTTTGAAATATTTAAAAATTTTAATTAAATGGATGTAAAATGACCAAGAACATGAAGTTGTAAATCAACAAAGCTGTAACACCATAGCTTGTTTTGCCTACATATGTACGTAAACATCATTGTTAGCTCATTACTATTCCTATTACTATTCCGATTCCTGTTCGGGTTCCTGTCCTTTGATTGCTGTTATTACTGGTGTTGCGATTGCTATTATTGCGCGTTTTATAGGGCGAAGTACTTAAAATATACCAGTTATTATTAAACGTTTGCCGACCATTTTACGAAAATATTACATGCCCTTAGTCTCGGCGTAATTATCATCGTCCAAAGGTATAATTTCAGAGACTTGAATTTATTTAAAGAGAGGTAAAGTCAGATTTTTTACTGATTAGGGCTGGTGGTTTGTGATATTTGACGTTAAACGAAATTACCAAACGAAAAGTAAAAGGTGAAAATAACTGCATTTTAGTGTGAACATTTGCAGGATTTAACATTATCGATATCGACATTCATGTGTTAGTATAAAATTTGAGTACTGCAGACAGTTGGAGTCTCTGATCGGACGTAAACTTTGAGCTAGTTGGATCGTTTTCACAACTTGTTAATGAATTTTTATTGGCCTATGTAGAGAAGAAAAATAGGAAAGGCTATAAACTTTGCAAGCCCGTAATTAAAAATCAGAACGAATAGTTCAGGCCAGATAATTACGTCGACGCAGTCCCTTCTGTAACGTGTGTAATGAACAGTTCACTGGTATCACACGCAGTGACTATAAACTATTTAAATTAAATTGAAACGAGTTGTATCTTCTTGAAGCGAGATGTTGGTTGTTACTCTGTGCTCTTATACGTGATCAGAATGTAATAACTGAATCGAAGCTTCGCCGCCGGGCTTTGTGACCGAGCGGTTCTAGGGGCATCAGTCTGGAACCTCGCGACCGCTACGGTGGCAGGTTCGAATCCTGCCTCGGGCATGGATGTGTGTGATGTCCTTAGGTTGGTTGGATTTGAGTAGTTCCAAGTTCTAGGGGACTGATGACCTCAGATGTTAAGTCTCATCGTGCTCAGAGCCTTTTTTTTTTTTTTTTTTTTTTTTTTTGAAGCTTCGTCGCCGTGTTATTGAAATGAAACATACTCAGGTGACGACACTTCGTACGATTTACGTCGAGATTTGCATACATGACGACGCCACAGCTTAAGAGAACCACATATTACAGTCAAGACAAGACCACGACAACTCAGCACCAGCTTCAGCCGCTGGTGGTGGCTGTGGAACGGCCGGTGCGGTGTATCTGGCTCCAGAGGGACGGCCGCTTTGACGTGCGATTTAAGGACAGCCGCGGTCGGCAGCGGTCTCACTCAGTTCCGGGCAGGCAGTGAGCTGCGAGCAAGGGCAGTGTTTTCGCAGCCGGCGGTGGAGCTGCGGCAGCAGCAGCTACACGTAAAACATTAGTCTGTGCTGTTCTGATGTGACGGTTGTTGATGTTAGGACAACAAATGTCGTCTGGCAGGGACTTGTTCCGACGTAACGGTTGGATCTTTGCTTGTGCTCAGCAACCGAACATCTGAAGGATCTCTGTATCAGCTGTGGTGCCGAGTTTGCTATCTGCCCGTCAATTACGAACAGTGGTCGTAAGGGCTACCTTTAGATTGTGGTGTGTTGGTTGCTGAACTACAGCTGTACGGTGAAAGTACCCCTTTGCTAGCAGCCTCGGTTATTTAGGGCTGCTATTGATTTCCTCATCGATCTTCAGAAATAACGGTGAGCATTTTGTTTTACGATTATTATGTTGCTTGTGATCTACCCGTTTGTGTGCTCGCCATTCTGATTACCCAAAAACTTGTCAGAAGCACAGTATCACCAGTGACCTAGTTATCTCAGATCAGGTACTAAGTAATTTCCTATAAAATTATTTCTTATTAATCATACGGTATCAGCAGAACTATTAGGCCAAGATGGATCGTGTTAAGATTGGGCCCTGTTCAAAATGGGAAATCTGAATGTAAATTTCGCCCGGGTTCCCGGGTTCGATTCCGGGCGGGGTCAGGGATTTTCTCTGCCTCGTGATGGCTGGGTGTTCTGGGGTGTCCTTAGGTTAGTTAGGTTTAAGTAGTTCTAAGTTCTAGGGGACTGATGACCATAGATATTAAGTCCCATAGTGCTCACAGCCATGTGTGTATGAACGTAAATTCACTCCTGTGACGTGGCAGTTAAAGTCTTACTTATTGTACCTTGTGTGGACCAGCAGATCTTTAATCTGAAGGTGGTCTGTTCTGTGTATGTGTAATTCGTAAATTTATTTTGATTGTTTATCTCTGCCTCGTGTGTTACAGGAAGGGGACCTTGTAATTATGTCTGATCATTTTGTGTATCAATGGATCCTGGAGCCGGTGGCAGCAAATGATTAGTAAGGCTCCTACAGGAACCGATACATGACTTGCTACTATAAGCTTTACGTTATCCATAAGCTACGATAATAGAACTAAATTAAGAAACTAGTTAGACAAGCCAGCTGTTTAGTCTAGTATTCCTAAGCAAAATTCTGTTGTGCTTTTGCTTCTGTTACTGTCTGATAGTTCCGTCGTACAGACGGGGTTTGGTACTATTTCAGGGTACAGATAACGGTACTGATTTTTTTTTGATCACGCATCTTTGAGTGCTTTTCTGCAAGTTGTGGTCTGATTGAAGGTGCGTATGAGGAGTTGCTGAAAAGTTACTGGCCTTGCCAAGCTATAGTTTTACCCATTTATTAAATATATTATTCCCTGAGACTAGCTCTCCACAGCCTCCTTCATATCTTCACTGTCCTGAAAACAGTTACCCTTCAGGTGTTTCTTCAAGTTCGGGAAAGATGATACTCTGAGGGGCTATATTTGGCGAGATGGGTGGATGGCTGCCTAGTTCAAAGTCCTGGGTTGTCAATTTGTGAGCCACAAAGTTGGACTTGTGCGCAGGTGCGTTGTCATTCATCAAAAGAATCCTTTTGGTCCTCGGCGTTTGTTCTTAACTGCTTCGATCAGCTGGTCCAGCAGGTCAGCATAGTATTTTCCGGTTCTAGCGGATCCCTGAGATAAATAGTCCACCAGCATAATGCCATCCTACTCCCAGAAAACAGACACCAACAATGAGTGTGTAACTTCTTCAGGATTGCTGTGGCGCCATTATTTGATTCTTGTTTGCTTTCAGGATCATAAATTTGAAGTTTCATCCTCAGTCACTAACTTCTCCAGAAAGGTCTCTGGAGCTTCAAAATCGCGCAAAATGACTTTGATGTTCCTTCTGCTGATAACAGTTCAGATATTTCGGCACCTATTTCGCTGAACGCTTGCGCATATCTAGTGTTGTGGCGCTAATGAAACCAACATGCTCCCGGGCGATGTCTGGTATCTCGGCTATCTTTTGGGCGACTGTTTGTCGGTCCTGATGAAGCAGCTCATGGACAGCATCTGATGCTGCAATGTCTGTTGCAGTTTGAGGGCTAGTGCTGCGGGGCTCGTCGGGATATACAAGTTTTCACAGTGCTGCAGGAAGCACTGCAGTGCAGTGTGAAAGACATTTACGAACTTTGCCTGGAGAACCCCAGAGACAGAAAACTTGCTTGGGACTCTGTCATCTCGTCATCTCGTCAATTATGTGCCACAGAATAAATTGTTCGAATAGTGAACACGTTTTATTTGCGCTGTTACGTATTAAAATTTCAAACTTTCAATTGAGCCTCCATTTTCTTTTTTCCTTTTTTTTTGTTTCAGCTATAAGACAAGAAAGCCAAGAACTTTACAGCATCCCCTTGTACTGTTTTATTTTCATTATTTAATAGAGCCTTTTGGGCCGGTAGAAATAAACATATTTGCTCCCGTATTTTGGAGGAGAACCCATTCTGAATAATATTTAACTTTGAGTTTACGCCAGTGTGTTTTTTTTTCCAGTGAATCTTGTTGGCAGTTGGCGCTTTGCCATTGTTGAATTCTGCCGACAGTTGCCTTTCTTAAGTTGTAATAGTAAATCTTGCTGGCAGTTGCTGTCTTGCTCATTCATTATTCTGTTAAATTCTGCCAACAGTTACTTTTTTTAAATTGTAACAGTTGTTGCTTAACTTTATGCTCAAGTTATTAACTTCTGCCAGCTGTGACTTAGTAGATCACTGTAGTAAATCGTGTTGCCAATGGTTATTCAAATTTGAGGTGACAACCGTTTCTTCTCTTAAGTTTAATAGTCAATCTGGTTGGCAATGTTGCTTAAATGTTGACATCATTAAACTGCTGTGTTGAGCTTTTTTGTGGTAAATTCTGACACACAATTATTTTATAAAGTGATATAAGTTTCGGTGGTATCTGCTGATATATTTTACGCTTGTAAAATTTCCTGCTTCTTGAAATAAAGTGATTTTTTGAAATGTGAGTAAACTTGCTCTGATCCAGCACCTTACCACTCAACACTATCTGCCTAGAGCTCTTAATGAGGCAACTTAAGTGCTGCGAAACAGGTTGTAAGAAGAAAGGATTATTGAACAGCTGCTGCGGTTTTGTTTAACAGGAGTACGATTAAGGACCTGACTGGCGGGCAGAACGGAAAAAAATCTAGGCAGATTTTGAGGACGGCCGCAGTTGAGTCAGTCTCTTGTAGCGTCATTTCCAGGCTGAGGAGACAGTGTCGGAGAAAATATTCAGCATCTGGCAGGCCAAGGTAATCACGTGCTACATCACAGCACCAAGACAGTTGTCATGCTCCAAGTGCTAGGGTGCAGCCAATCAGCACAGCACCTGCCCTGCATATAGAGCTGTTCACACACGTGCCTTCAGGCTCGCAGGCTTTGGCTTCTAGTACCTGCTCTGTGTACTATGCGACGCATCACACACACTTCCCTTCGCTTAACAGCGCCGCTCCGTGCTCTGCACACCGTGCCTGGACGTGTAACAAAAGCGGTTCGGTAAACTTCCTGGCTGAGTCGCAGTTCTGCACAGAGACAGGCTTTCATCGTCCGTTCATGTGGTGCACGGCTGCTACACGTTACAACGCTATGAGTAATGTAAAAGGAAACCGATACTGCAGGTTCTGGGTGGGGGCCGAGACGCCATTTTATAATTTATAGATGGGCTGCATCGCGTTAAGAGCCTTGTCTAGGATATGGTGGCCTTTTCTTTTGTGCAGCGTCACGGTTCATTGTCCTCTTCCGGTAGCTGAGTGGTCAGCGCGACAGAATATTAATCCTCAGGGCTCGGGTTCGATTCCCAGCTGGGTCGGAGATTTTCTCCGTTCAGTGACTGGATATTATGTTGTCCTGATCATCATCATTTCATCCCCATAGACGCCAAGTCGCCGAAGTGGCGTTAAATCGAAAGACTTGCACCCGGCGAACGGTCTACGCAACGGGAGACCCTAGTCACGCGACATTTATTTACGGTTCATTACTCTGTATGTTCGACGTCCCCCCAGATCCACCCTCCAGCAGAGAAAGGCGTTCCACGGCTGGGGTAATTTGATGTCTTGTTCAACGTGACTTAATTCAGGAACAGTCGGCTAGCGTCCTATTGATGGACGTTTCAAGGTTCAGACCAGAGACTGGTCTTTGCCTTAAGCTCATCTGATGTAACTGTGAGATACTTTACCGTCCTTCCAGCGGCAGACCGTGATATCCTCGGTAATGAGGACCCGTAAGCTGCTCCTCCAATGATAGACCAATATGACTGCATAAATGTTCTCATTCTCGTGATTGATATATTTATTTCATTTATTTGTTTAGCATATGGTTACATCACAAACAAGTAATACAATTATCTTAAATTTCAAACTAATATCCGGGCCATGAATATAGTCTATTGATCTTCTGTCTTCACCAGGAAATCTGTTGGGTCGCCAGGCAAAGCTCTCAGAGGATATTCTCGAATTGTGTGGCGAACAATCTACTTCTCAGCGCCACAGTAACAACTCTGTGCAGTTATCGTCTTCCATTTGTGCAAAGAATCGGCATACATTCCAGTGTTGGTTGTTATTCGGGAGATGTGTATGGCTTGTTAAGTTGTTCTGTCGTAGCATTAGTATGCCATGTGTGTCTCTAAGAGCGGTCCTTGCCAGCTATTTGCAGTGTTGGCAGCCATCTATCGCGCTCTTGAGCATATCCGCTCCAGCTCCGGTGAGTCCTTTGTCATCTTAAGCAGCTTTAGAAGCTCTTGACCAGTTCTTCCCTCGTCATCCTTTGGTACTGTCTATCCAGAAGTCTCTTTACGCCCTCGGCAACAGTGGACGTTCAGTTACCTTCATTTGGTCTCTGGGACATGTCGGGATCCCGTTCAATGAACTTGCTGACCGCCTGGCCAACCAAGCTACCAGTAAACCAACTCTGGACATTGGCCCACGGGAGACTAATCTTCGGTCGGTCTCCGGCCGCAAAGTTTTCGGAATCTGGGAAACTGAATGGTGCACTCTCAGTACACCAAATATGCTTCGTGTTACCAAGAAGACAACGAATGTGTGGCGGTCATCCATGCAAGCCACTCGCAGGGACTCCGTTGTCCTTTGCCGGCTCCACATCGGCCATACGTGGCTAACACATGGTCAGCTCCTCCGTCCCTGTGGCTCCCCAAATGACTGCCGTCCACATCTTGTTGGACTGCCCATTTTTAGCCGCTCTGCGACGGACTTTTAACCATCCCGGCACCATGCCTCCGCTTTTGGGACACAATGCCTCAATAGTTGGTTTTGTTTTACGTTTTATTCGCAAGGGGGTTTCTATCACACAATCTAAGGGTGACCGTCTGGGCTTCTCTCCCAGGCCTCCGCCCTCCTTCCTCACTCTTTCTTTGCTTTTTGCCTTGGTGTGCTTCTTGTCCCTATGTGAGTTTATCTCGCCTTCTCTTTTAGGATGGAGATTTTAGTGTGTTGCAAAGTGGCTGGCTCATCCTTTTTTATTCTTGCGATCAGTCAGTGTCGGCCATCTGCCATAGTATTTTCACACCTTCCACAGTCCGCCCCCGGGAGTTGAGTGGCCAGCCGGCACAGTAGCTCAGCCGTGTTCGCCCAGAGGATTAGCTGCCCTCTGTAATAAAAAACTAAGTTAACTGATCAACAACAAACAAAAAACGGATGTCATACGACGGCCGCCCCGACCAGATGTAACGAACAAGAGCGAACAAAAAAGGCCGGCACAGTAGCTCATCGTGTTCGGTCAGAGGCTTAGCTGCACTCTGTAAAAAGAAAAAACACAAAAAAAACTGAGTTAATAGATCAACGACGAATTGAAACGGGTGTCTTGCGACGTCCGCCCCGAGCAGATACAAAGAACGGAAACGAACAAAATGCGCTTAAAACCAAAAGTGGTCAGCGCGACAGAATGTCAATCCTAATTGCATGGATTCCATTCCCGGCTGGGTCGGAGATTTTCTCCGCTCAGGGACTGGGTTTGGTGTTGTGCTAATCATCATCATTTCATTCCCATCGACGCGCAAATCGCCGAAGTGGTGTCAAATCGAAAGACTTGCACCTGTTGAATGGTCTACCTCGACGGGAGGCTCTAGTCACATGACATTTATATTTTTTACCTTCCACTACTTTTCCTTTTAGTGTATGTTTACCTCTTTTGCTTATCTTCTTTCGTTTCCTCTTTCCGTGCGGTTCCCCGTTATTTTGCCGTGCATTTCCTTTAACCGACTCCTTTTGGTAATTGTTTTAAGTTGAGCCTTGTTTCCACGAGGAGAAAGGGACTGATGACAGTGTATTTTAGTCCCTCTACACCCCAAATCAACCAACGAGTCCTCAGTATTACAGTTGCATCCACCAAAAA
Organism: Schistocerca gregaria; assembly: GCF_023897955.1. Classification (NCBI taxonomy): domain Eukaryota; kingdom Metazoa; phylum Arthropoda; class Insecta; order Orthoptera; family Acrididae; genus Schistocerca; species Schistocerca gregaria. Next base: position 220,704,276 of record NC_064925.1, on the reverse strand, counting down.
TGCTTGCGGTTTCTAGATGTGGATGACGAGAGCGAAACTTACCTTCGCTAATGCTTGGAATACCCGCGTGAACAGGGAGAATTTCTATAGTTTTTTGTACTGTGGCACAAATGCACTTTCCCGCCGCAGAGATGTAAATGGTACACGGCTAAGTATGGGTAGACGGAAAGGAGGTATGGGTCTGATGCTGCCAGTTATAAGACACAATGGTACGGTTGAGCTGTGTGTCAACAACTTTTGTTTGAACACTGCTCAGCCAGGCTGGTGGAGAGTTTACCGCCACAGGGTAACCTGAAGTACAGAGTGGTCATGCAGTTGATCCCAGTGATGTGCTGCCGCCCGGTGCACCGAGCGGTTCTAGATGCTTCAGTCTGGACCCGCGCGACCGTTACGGTCGCAGGTTCGAATCCTGACTCGGGCATGGATGTCGGTGGTGTCCTTAGGTTAGTTAGGTCTAATTGGTTCTAAGTTCTAGGCGACTGATGACCTCAGAAGTTGTCGCAGGTACTCAGAGCCATTTTATAATGAGACTGATGTATTAAAAATCAAGTTAAAAATGTTTTATAGAACATACTTCATTAATACGGGTCTGAAGCTATAAAGATAATTCTGCAGTGGAATGTGGGCTGGTTTGAAACTTTCTCGCAGATTAAAACAGTGTGCTGACCGAGTCTCGAACCTGTGACCACTGTGTATAATTTCCTTACTGCGTCAGTGCCGAGTGTCACCAGGCGGCATTCAGTTTCGTGACGGGAACTGCCATAAAATTTTTGTTCCTTAAAGTATACAGACCGTCAATATGTCGAAATGAATTCATTAATAGCAGTTACGTACTTCCCGTGCTTGCTAGCTGATGTGTCATATGGCAGTGTGACTGTGGAATATGTAATGAATCTTCTGTTTGTTAAGTTTATTTGGCAGGATGTGTGAAAACCAGTCAGTACTTAGTTCCAAGCCCTACTGGAAGTATAATGTGTGCGTGGTAAATCGAGGGTATGTGTTGATGTAGCATCTATATAGACACTTTAAAATCGTTGTCAATATTGAAACATAGTAATTAAAACATAAACTTAGTAATTAGAGACTGCGTGTGTGACAAAACCGCTCACTAGCAATGTGAAATCAATAACTTTTATTAAATTCCAATTACAGTATTATCCATGTATTCTGATCTAGAATAGCCATAACATAGCGAGTACAGTGGATTGAGAGTAAATCGAAGAAAGACGGAAGTAATGAAATGAGCAGAAATGAGAACAGCTGGAAACTTAACATCGGGGTTGGTGATCACTCAGCAGATGAAGTTAAGGAAGTCTGTTCCCTAGGCACCAAAACAACTCATGGCGGTCGAAAGAAGGAGGACATCAAAAATATGGTTCAAATGGCTCTGAGCACTATGGGACTTAACAGCTGAGGTCATCAGTCCCCTAGAACTTTAGAACTACTTAAACCTAACTAACCTAAGGCCATCACACAAATTGATGCCCTAGGCAGGATTCGAACCTGCAACCGTAGCTGTCGCGCGGTTCCAGACTGAAGCGGCTAGAACCGTTCTGCCACCACGGCCGGCGGAGGACATCAAAAGCAGACGAGCACTAGAAAAGGGGAATTTCTGGCCAAGAGAAGTCTACTAGTATCGAACATTGGCCATAGTTTAAGGAAGAAATTTCTGAGGAAGTATGTTTGGAGCACATAGTTGTATGGTAGACAGAAATGGTCCGCCTCCGGTAGCTGAGTGGTCAGCGCGACAGGGCCCGGGTTCGATTCCCGGCTGTGTCAGAGCTTTGCTCCGGGACTGGATGTTGTATAGTCCTGATCATCATCATTTCATCCCCATCGACGAGCAAGTCGCCGAAGTGGAGTCAAATCGAAAGACTTGTATCCGGCGAACGGTCTACAAGACGGGAGTCCCTAGTTATACGACATTTACATTTTTACTTTAGTCAGACATGGACTGTGGGAAAAACGGATCAGAAGAGAATCGAAGCATTTGCGATGCGGTGCTACAGACGAATGTTGAAACTTAGGTGAACAGATACGGTAAGTAATGAAGACGTTCTGCACAGGTTCGGAGAAGAAAGGAATATGTGGGGAACACTGACGAGAAGGAGGTACAGAATGGAAGAACATCTGTTAGGACGTCGAGGAGACACTCTTATGGTACTAGAGGTTGCTGTATAGAGTAAAACTGTGGAGGAAAACTGAAATTGAAATACATCCGTCCTATAATTGAGGATAGTAACTGCAACATTATCTATGTAAATTACTTTTTATGTGTATGATGCCAATTAATCGAAACTAAATCTGACTATAAATGAAATTAAATACAAAGAATGGTTATCAATAATCTGTAAACCTTCTGAATTGCTTCTTATGAAACAATCACTCACAATGACTAATAATGAGCACTGAAATTACATCCGGTTACAAATTTTGCAAATAAAAATAGTTACAAATTAAACCTAGAAAGTTCGCTTAGGTCCTACAATTGTTATCATATCCTGCAACGCATAGGTCAGCTCTGATGTGTCTCATGAAACGCTGAACAGAGTAATATGAAATTTAAACAGCGTGTACCAGAAATAAATCACTACGTAGCTAATTGCTTTATCTTTTGCTTTAGGCTGCCTTTGCAAATTAGACTTCTATCTTTCCAAAAATGCAACTAGGTATCTACGCAATAGCGCAAGGTGCGACAGTGCAGTAATGTTGGGATTGCGTTCAAACTGCGAGAATAAACTTTAATGAAATGGCTGCAAACGAATAAAAAGGTATTTCGAATTTATATTTAACCCCTTTCAAGAAGTGACTCGTACTAACATGAACTATGATTTTTTCCTAAGTTTGCCATACACCACGAGAATTAACTGACACAATTAATATTTAAATTAAGTAATATTTACTGTTTGCTTTTCTGATGAAATGCTTTTGACTGAAGGTGGAGGGTGAAGTATAATAATTAAGATTCTGAAGGCATGACAGGTAATTCGCCCTGGATACCAAAACGAGATATTGTTAAACACAACGTAATCTTTACAACAACCACTCGGCTAGCGCTGGCACAAAACAGAACTCAATGCATATTATCTTTTTCCAGTGAATTCTCTCTACAAAGTCATCTCAGAAGTTCATCCTCTATATTCAGTCACAGCAGTGAGTATCTTAAATAAAATTCATTCTCTGTACGGCACGTCCGCCGTCAAATATCACTCAGCGGCGACTCCACTCTGTCTCTTCTCTCTCTCTCTCTCTCTCTCTCTCTCTCGCTCTTTCTTCCTTTCTTTCTGCAGCCGACTCACTCACTCATGCTCTGCTAGTAGGCAAAGAATACGTATCCCTTATATCCGTAGACGTTCATAATGGTAAACAGTTCAAAGTGCCATTTCTCATGATATATACACTTTTCAATATATCGATATTACTTTTCGAAAATTCGTCCTGGAAATAATCCCCTAGGCTGTGACTAACCCATTTATCCACATTTTCTCCCTTCCAGGAGTAACCACAGCAGGTATGCACAATAACTTCTTTGAAGTTTGGAAAGTAGGGGAGAGCTACTGACGTTTGGAAAGCAATGGATGGGTACTGGAGGATGAATCGTCGTTCGTGCCAGGATAGTTGAGGCCTAGAGCATTTGCCCACGAAAAGCAAAGGTTCCGTGTTCCAGTCCCATTCCGGAAGACACGTTTACTTTGATTGAACTATAACAGGAGTCGTGCAACACTCGTACATAACTGGAGCAAATGGGCCCCAGTGACCCAGCATTGTAATTTTTTGGGTTTCTGTGGCCAATTCTGTAAATACGGACCTCTCATAGGCTCGCTTTGTAGTCCGACAAGAGCTCTTTCACATATTAACGTCTATGGTCCGTTAGAGCTGTAAAAATTTTAAGCTTCTAAGTCACTTCAGTGATAAAATACGCTCATTTATGTCACATATTTTGATACTCGCAAATTCACTCAACAAAGCCTGTAGGTACTTCCCGTTCAGCTATAAACATGAAATTTGGAAAAAGGCAAGTAAAGTTAAAAATATTAAAACTGTTAAATTGTATGTCACATGAAAAATATCTTTTTCCACATGAACATACAGCGAAGAGCCAAAGAAACCGGTAGGTCTGTATAATATCGTGTAGAGCCCCTGCGAACACGCAGAAGTGCCGCAGCGCGACGTGGCATGGACTCGAGTAATAACGCGGCACTTCCCGAGCGGGAAGGCGTGCCGGTCTCCGGCAAGAATCCGCCCGGCGGATTAGTGGCGAGGTCCGGTGTGCCGGCCAGCCTGCGGATGGCTTTTGAGACGGTCTTCTGTCTGCCTCGGCAAATGCGGGCTGGTTCCCCTTGTTCCGCTTCAGTAACACTACATCGGCGATTGCTGCGCAAACACTGTCTCCACGCACGCGTACACCATAATTACTCTACCACGCAATCATTTGGGGTTACACTCGTCTGATATGAGATTATCTCCCGGAGGGGGGGGGGGGGGGGGACTCGGCGCCGGACCGCGCAATAACTCTGGGTTCGATGTGGGGCGGCGGTAGGGTGGGTGGACTGCTGTGGATTGTTGTGGGATTGTGAACCACTGAGGGCTACGACGGGACGAAGCCTCTCCGTCGTTTCTAGGTCCCCGGTTTAATACACTAAACACAACACACAACGTCTGAAGTTGTGTTGGAGGGAATTGACACCACGAATCCTGCAGGACTATACATAAATCGGCAAGACTACGAAGGATTGGAAATCCCTTTTCGAAAAGCACTTTGCAAGGCATCCCAGATATGCTCGATAATGTTCGTGTCTTGGACGTTTGATGGCTAGCGGAAGTGTTTAAACTCAGAAGAGAGTTCCTGGAGGCACTCTGTAGCAACACTGGACTTATGGGGTATCGCATTGTCCTGCTGGAATTCACAATGCACTTGAATGCATACAAGTGACCAGACAGGATAGTTACGTACATTTCATCTGCCAGAATCGTATTAGACGTATCAGGGACCAATATAACTCCAACTCCACACGCCCAACACCATTGCATAGCCTCCACCGGCTTGAACAGTCGCCTGCTGACCTACAGGGCCCATGGTTTTATGAGGTTGTCTCCATACCCGTTTACGTCCATCCGTTCGATACAATTTGAAACGAGGCTCGTCAGACCAGGCAACATGTTTCCGGTCATCAACAGTCCAATGTCGGTGTTTGCGGGCCCAGGTGAGGTGTAAAGCTTTGTGTCGTGCAGTCATCAAGGCTACAGGAGTGGACCTTCGGCTCCGAAAACCCACATCGATGATGTTTCGTTGAATGCAGAATGAGATTTTCACTCTGCAGCGGAGTGTACGATGATATGAAACTTCCTGGCAGATTAAAACTGTGTGCCGCGCCGAGACTCGAACTCGGGACCTTTGCCTTTCGCGGGCAAGTGCTCTACCAACTGAACTACCCAAGCACGACTCACGCCCCGTCCTCACAGCTTCACTTCTGCCAGTACCTCGTCTCCTACCTTCTAAACTTTACAGAAGCTCTCCTACGAAACTTGCAGAACTTGCCCCGTCCTCACAGCTTCACTTCTGCCAGTACCTCGTCTCCTACCTTCTAAACTTTACAGAAGCTCTCCTACGAAACTTGCAGAACTAGCACTACTGCAAGAAAGGGTAGAGCACTTGCCAGCGAAAGGCAAAGGTCTCGAGTTCGAGTCTCGGCCCGGCACACAGTTTTAATTAGCCAGGAAGTTTCATTTCGTTCAATGGTTCGAATGCTGACACTTGTTGATGCTCCAGCATTGAAATCTGCAGGAATCTGCAGAAGGGTTGCACGTCTGTCACGCTGAACAGTCTTCAATCGTCGTTGGTCCCGTTCTTGCAGGATCTTTTTCCGGCCGCAGCGATGTCGGAGATTTGATGTTTTACCTGATGCCTGATATTCATGGCACACTCGTGAAATGATTGTACGGGAAAATCCCACTTCATCGCTACCTCGGAGATGTTGTGTCTCATCGCACGTGCGTCGACTATGACACCACGTTCAAAGGCACCTAAATCTTGATTGTAGCAGCCGTAACCGATCTAACATTCGCGCCAGGCACTTGTCTCATACAAGCGTCGCCGACGGCAGCGCCATATCTGGCTGTTTTCATATATCTGTACTTGAATACGCATGCCTATACCAGTTTCTTTGGCGCTTCAGTGTACACTGCATTCATCATCCGTGAAAAGCACACTACTGGATGCAAAGTTAAAATGTAAGTTGTACTCTTGTAATAGTAATGAAATGAAAAAAATTTATTAACTTCTGCCTCTCCATGTATAGACTGTAGTCGTTTGCTCGCTTCTTTTTGTGTGTCTGGGCTAGTGTGAGGAACTAGTTTAGAGATTTCGATGTGGGTGTTGGAATTCCCGGGGTCAATGTCCTGTTAGTATCGATATCGAAAACAGGCAAAAATCGTCGAGATGTTCGATTTCCAGGATGAATTAACTATATATATATATATATATATATATATATATATATATATATATATATATATATATAAGTCTGTACAGAACCCACAGTGTAGGAGTCTTACTCGCACTTGGGCAACTTTTTTTCCTTGTGCCAGCTGTATGAAATATATTGAAAGTATTTTATTGAAAAGTTATTACACTAGAGATACATTGCTAAAGACAAAGAACATACATTTCAAAACTACTTAAAGTAGATAGCATATATATTGAAACTTTTTAACATGTTCCTTTTCGTATTCAAAAGTAGATTTGATAACAATAATAACAGTGTAATACCATTTTCTTCAGAAATATTATGATTTTCAAAATGAAATGGTAACAACAAGAGAGAAATTTTTTCCTGTTGTACACAATTTTTGCAAATGGTTTGGAGACATATTACAGATAGCTTCTTTTACATTTCTTACAATATTGTGAAGTTTTCGTGTCTACCTTCGATGGCCATACGTAACGCCTCTTACTTTAAAATGTTTGCTTCAGGAAAACGAGGGTCATTCACAGTCGTTTTCTCAATGTTCGCCAAACTGGCCATTGTAAACTACAGTAATTTAAAATAATGCCTTAAAATATACAATTACGTTATTTAAAAATTAAATAAACTTAAATAAATCATTACACTAGATAATTATGTTATTAGCTATCTGTATACATTAAAAATATGAAACCTGGAAATTTACTTAATTGCAGCAGCTGAATGCTCAGTTACGTTTCCGCAAACTGACAGTGATGTGACGATTTTCGACAATGAACGACGTATTGGTCTTAATGGTAAACTAAAACAATAACACTACTGACAAACACATGGTGTTAGTAGTACGGATAAAGAATAAACGATTTATAATCTGAACTTCGGATTCTTTTGACCCGCAGTGCTAGTGTTGGAGGTTAATCGTTGCCATTTATCTGCTGTTGCCAGCGTCATCCGCCTTTGTCACAGGCTGCCGCGTTTGCTTTCTCGCAGCGACGCCATTGCCTCAACTCACCGACTGTAGCACAAAGTTTGCACATCACCATACCGGTGGCATAAACAGCACACAAGCGTGGAACACTCCACTGTAAATACGCCCCTCTCTGTCACCTACACGAGACAGTTACACGCCAGTCACACCTCGCGAGTGAAAAGTGCCACTGTGCACGAAGGGAGAAAACGTTACCAATTAGGCGATTAAAAATGCTCGTCGGAGTCTCAGAGATCGTGTAAACAACAGTCGATCTACAATCATTGTATAACACTTATTCATATTTTAAGTTCCAGTTTCTAGCCTTTGCAGTGATCGCTGAACATCTTACTCACCTCCACTGATAATTAGGTCCTGCTCAGTTGACTCTGGATAACTACGAGAACAGAAGAATTAGCTGGCGGACCAGTGACACCGCTACACTAATGTACATCTCACTAAATTTTCGCTGCTGCTTATGACTTGGATTACATGCTACCAAATTGGAAAATTACGACTCAGTTCTGCAGGCTCTTCGTAGTTGCCTGTCAGGTGCACGATCACAGCTGGTCGCAAAGTGTTTGCACGCACGAAAGCGCGAGGGCCAGATTTACATTCCCATTGGCGATGAGAAGAAACTGGACAGGTACATACTACAAAACTCGTTCCACAAGCGGCTCCAAGGCTATAGTCTCGACATACGCCAATAGCCCGACCGAAACGCAGCGCAGCTAAACCAGTTTCCAATGTAGCTGTTTTGTTTTTCAGTCGCACCAAGGTGCTTCACTAAATGCATTCAAAATTAGCGCCACGCTGAACAGAAACGAAGCGATGCACGAGTATGCAGTGACAATGACACATCGCATCTCTGGATATGGCGACATAATTTTTTTTTCAGATCCAGTTTCGTGAAAAAAAGAAGTTTGGAAACAAGTGAGAAAGAAACATAAAAAAGGTATGGAAAACTGTGTATACAAACGCGATAGAAATGTACAATTGGATCGAATTCGTAGGGATGGTTACACATACAACGACTACTGATGAAAAAGTATTTCGAAAATCAGATAATTTCTTTCGAACTTCTCTGAAGATGTCATGCTACCAAAACTACAAAAAGGCATAAAAATAAGTCATTTTCGTAAGTAATGTAACTTCAGGTGAGCAATCGAAAAAATGCACATGTTTTAAATAGAAAAGAATTTTACCATAATTATAGAAATAAATTGATACTGACAGAATATTACAAACACGTATCGAAACATTTCTGGGTAAACAAAAAGAGAAGTATAATGTGTTTTTCATAAGTGGAAGCTTTAAAAAAAATTCGCAAGCATGGAAACAGGGAAAGAAGTCAACAGGGACTTCCATCCCGAGCGAGATGAAATAGAAAGACATTTTACCCCGTTCAGGTGTTACCCAGTATAAAAATATACTCCGCTAGACCCATAATGAATTTTCACAGGGATTCGAAATTACCACGTTTGCCTTTCGCACGTAAGTTTAGAACTTTGGCGAACAGAACTGGCTGAAGAAAAGCTATGAGGGCGGGTCTTGAGTCGTGCTTGGATATTTCAAACGGTAAACACCTGTCCGTGAAAGTCAAAGGTTCAAAGTTCGACATCCGTTTCGGCACATAATTTACCAGGAAGTTTCACATCCTTTTACTTTCCAATATTCCACAGCTGAAACTCAAGCAACCACGTCAACATCGGAGATGAAAAGCTATCTGAGCCGATGTAGGTGAAAACTATTTGCGGTATGGGTACCCAACATTGCAGCAATGACGTTCAGACCACTCGCTGCACGATTTCCGTTGTTACTTGTTAGTATTATGACTGGCCTTTGTGAGCGGCTACTGATACGACGACGTTAGGTTGAAACACAAACATCAGTGTACATTACAGTGGCAGATAGTAAACATGGTTCTGGAGAACGCGAGCAGGGCTTACTCGTACATCTGTTTTATCGGAACAACAGAAATAGCGCCGCTGGTATTCGCGATTATCGACGCTTTAAAGGAATACGGAGAGGCATCTTTCCGCGCCGCGGTTTAACAACTCGATTCGGAAGTTCGAATTAACTGGTGATTTGGGAATTGCTCCTGTCAGAGGCCAGTTGCCAATTGCGCCACAAATTGTTGAAGGTCACCGTTCCACAGCTGAGAATGCGGGACGCAATTCGCAACCTTCAAGCAGTGCACGAGTTATGCCACGACATCTAAACATCACACGGTCCACCCTACGAGAAGTGGCGCGAACAGTTGGGGAATGTGGGTGTTTTTCCCGGTGTATATAATGTTCGAATATGTTGCGAGAATGCAGACAGGTGGCGTCGTCGACAACTGCCGACATTCAGACAGGGGCACAACTGCCATTTTCAAGGCAAAACTGCAGCACGTATGCGCTGTTCAAGCGAATTTAAAACGTCAGTTTCACCAGAGGTAAAGGTAACACACAAAAGCCCGCGTTTACACACACACACACACACACACACACACACACACACACACACACACACACAGAGAGAGAGAGAGAGAGAGAGAGAGAGAGAGAGAGAGATAGACTTTGAAAACTAGCAACAATACAAACCAAAGATGACCGACGTCAGAAATTGTCCCTCTGTTTCTTTGGCCATGTGAGAGAGGAGGATCCCATGCAGAATTCAGGCAACAACCACCGTCCATATTTATAAGATTATTTTCTAATTTAATTTCAACAGCCTTTTAATAACATTATTCGAACAGCTGGAAGCGCATGCCAGATTCTCCGTGTTGTTATATTCCACAAGATGACCGGTGTCAAGAAAATGTTCTATCAACCAACTGTGCACCAGGTGACTGATGATACAACCGAGGTGGCACGAACGTCTAAGGCATTTATGCCTTACACGTGGAGAATTTCGAACAGAATTTGTCGTATTTGCGGAAATATGATAAGTCTGTTTTTCGACCACCATCTGAGACCAGGGTCCTTTTAGGATCCGTAAACGATGATCTTGGTTTGCGTGAGGCGCGAGTGTCTACCGTATTTCTTGTAGTCGTGGCATGTCTACCACTGGTGAGATTATCAGGACTTTGGAGGATCGGTGTACTGAGCATAAGCGGCAAACATGCTTAAGACTGCCGAGCAAATCCATCGTTACAGAACAGTGTCTTGACTCCGGTAATCTTGTGGACTACACTATGTGATCAAAAGTATCTGGACACCAGGTTGAAAATGGCTTACAAGTTCGTGGCGCTTTCCATCGGTATTGCTGGAATTCAATATGGTGTTGGCCCACCCTTAGCCTTGATGACGCTTCCATTCTCACACGCATACGTTCGATCACGTGCTGGAGGGTTTCTTGGGGAACATCAGCCCATTCTTCACGGAGTGCTGCAGAGAGGTATCAATATCGTTCGGTGAGGCCTGGCACGAAGTCAGCGTTCCAAAACACCCCAAAAGTGCTATACAGGACTCAGGTCAGGACTCTGTGCAGACCAGTCCATTACAGGGATGTTATTGTCGTGTAACCACTCGGCCACAGGCCGTGCATTATGAAAAGATGCTCTATCGTGTTGAAAGACGCAGTTACATCCTCGAATTGCTGTTCGACATAGAGGGAAGCAAGAAGGTGCTTAAAACATCAATTAGGCCTGTGCTGTGATAGTGCCACGCAAAACAACAAGGGGTGCAAGTACCCTCCATGAAAAACACAACCATACCGTAACACCACTGCTTCCGATTTTTACTGTTGGTACTGCACACTCTGGCAGATGACGTTCACCGGGCATTTACCATACCCACACCCTGCATTCCGATCGCCACGTTGTGTGCCGTGATTCGTCACTGCACACAACGTCTTTCCACTGTTGGGACCTCCGGCGTTTACGCCCCTTACACCAAGCGAGGCGTCGTTTGGCATTTATCGGTCTATTACACATTACGACCCTATTCAACTGTTGGCTGTCTGTGTCAGTCAAAAGACGAGGTAGGCCTATACGCTTTTGTGCTGTACGTGTCCCTTCATGCCGGCCACTGTGGCCGAGCGGTTCTAGGCTCTTCAAACTAAGACCGCGCTGCTGCTACAGTCGCAGGTTCGAATCCTGCCTCGGGAATGGATGTGTGTGATGTCCTTAAATTAGTTAGGTTTAAGAAGTTCTAAGTCCGAAGAAGAGAAATTTGCTAACATCGAGTATAGACTTAAGTGTCAGGAAGTCGTACCTGAAAGTATTTGTATGGAGTGTAGCCATGTATGGAAGTGAAACATAAACGATAAATAGTTTGGACAATAAGAGAATAGAAGCTTTTGACATGTGGTGCTACAGAAGAATGGTGAAGATTAGATGGGTTGATCACATAACTCATGAGGAGGTATTGAATAAGATTGGGGAGAAGAGGAGTATGTGGCATAACTTGACTAGAAGAAGGGATCGGTTGGTAGGACATGTTCTGAGGCATCAAGGGATCACCAATTTAGTATTGGAGGGCATCGTGGAGGGTAAAAATCGTAGAGGGAGACCAAGAGATGAATACACTAAGCAGATTCAGAAGGATGTAGGTTGCAGTAGTTACTGGGAGATGAAGAAGCTTGCATGGAGAGCTGCATCAAACCAGTCTCAGGACTGAAGACCACAACAACCACAACAAGTCTAGGGGACTGATGACTTCAGATGTTAAGTCCTACAGTGCTTAGAGCCATTTGAACCATTTTTGTCCCTTCACGTTTCCACTTCACTATCACATCGGAAGCAGTGGACCTAGGGATCTTTAGGAGTGTGGAAATCTCGCGTACAGACGTATGACACAAGTGACACCCAACCACATGACGACCTTCGAAGTCCGTGAGTTCCAGGGAGCGCCCCATTCTGCTCTCTCACGATGTCTAATGACTACTGCGGTCGCTGATATGGAGTACCTGGCAGTAGGTGCCAGAAAAATGCACCTAATATGAAAAACGTATGTTTTTGGTGTGTCCGGATACTTTTGATCACATAGTGTATGAAAACACAGATATTATGGCATTCAATTCAGCTATGGGGGGTAGTGTTATTAAGGAAGCCATTGAACTGAAATTAGCAAATAACATTACAAACAGATATGTTGGTTTTTCTTTGAATTCTGCAAGGAATACTGATCCCTACCTTGTCAAAAAAAAAAAAAAAAAAAGCAGAGGGACAGAGTTAATGCTGCCACACACATTTGTTATGAATTTTCTCTCAGTGTGATAACTTCTGAGTCGGCCATCTTTGGTTGTGTCATGGCGCTGGTGTCTACTCTGTGTATGTCTGTCTGTTTGTGTGTGTGTGTGTGGCGGGGGGGGGGGGGGGGGGGGTGTATGTGGGTGTGTTTATCTTTTCAGAATTTGTGTGGGAACCTAATTTTAAATTCGCCTGCACATATCTTACTTCCTGCAGTTTTGCCTTAAAAATGGCCGGGTGTAACCCTCAAGAGATATTCGCGGTTTTCGACGACGTCATCCGGCTGCATTAACGTTAGTTATTTGAAAATGATGGTATGTTAGTTGTACTGTGATCCCAGGCTGTCGTGGTTGCAGATGATCGCCACACTGATGTTTACCTGGAACGTAAGCATGGTACGCAGTTAACAAGTGTTACTGTCTCCTGTGGAAATTAAAATATGTTTCAGTAGTTTAACCTTTATTTCTCTTCAGCATGTGCTTACACATTTTTCAGAAAATTTCATTGACCTGTGATGACTGGTTTTGCGTGGGAACCCACTCAAGTCACAAAAGCTCAATTAGAATTATTCTGTACTCTACTTTGAATGCATTACCACATCCTCGTTCATCACCATATCAGATGTGCTGGCTGAGATAAAAGCTATTAAAGCCCTTGCTCTTTGTTATGTAAATACTAATTCGGATAAAGGACCAGGGCTTCGGTGCTTTACAGTGACGAATACAATGCTGGCTTTCAGTTTTAGCGAGCAGCTTATATTGTTTCAGTTTCTTTAAGTGCAACTCTCGTGCGATGGTGAGAATGTCAAGCAGCTTCCATGGTTCATATCATCACCATTTTCGCTAGAGGACTCTGTCATCGCCCGTGTTCTCTCGTTCGTCGTAACTTACATGTAACATAACGTGCGTACAACAGCAATGAATACTAGTATTTTAAACGAGATGTGGTTAGCACACATGACTCGCATTCTGGACGACGACGATTCAAAACCGCGTTAGGTCATCCAGATTTAGGTTTTACGCGATTTCCATAGATCGCTCCTGGAAAATGCCTTCCAAAGGGCACGAGCCATTGCCTTCGCCATCCTTGAATCATTCCTAGATTGCGCTCTGTCTTCTCGATTTCTGCGAGACGTTAATCTCTAATCTTCTTTACTTTTCTAGTATTTTTAATACACAGCCGTGAAATTTACGTACTTTCTAATAGGAACATGTCTTTAATGAGTGGTGCGCCAATTAATCAGTGAAAATGTGCAGTAGAGCAGATTGGTGTCTGACGAGAGCGAGGATGGTTTCCATGTGGTCGACCTTCGTCCCGGGGCTGTGCTGCAGCGGGGCCTGGCTGCAGGAAGTGAAGATGCGTCGCTTAAAGCTGCGTATACACAGCTTTAGTGTTGCTCTGCTTTCAGCGGCCTTTGGCGGCTAAGGACAGGTTAATTTCGGATTTTAACGGCGCTTCTGGTTGTGTGTCTTTAGTCCTTCCCCTGTGCAGTTTTCCTCATGACGTGCACTGTGATGAAACTGTGATTACAAACCTTGGCGTGTGCAGTCAGAGTTACTTCTAAGTGTCTAGCAGAACCTGTGGTTATCTATTTATACTCACTCTCCTGCGGATCATCTTTTACCTCCTCCCAGGTAATTTTTCTATTTTTGAACAGTCTCTAATAAAGCTATTACGATATGTAGTAAATTTTCTTCTAAGACAAAATTCTCATGTAATTTTCAAATCGGTTGTTTCCGTTAAGCTTTTAAAAATATTGCCTCTCCCTTTTTAGAATTTTCTATATATACACTCTTGCTCTTAAGGATAATTGCAAAATTTTGTGCCACACATCGTGGCACTAAACAAAACTGGCGCTAATACCATAGGCACATAGGGAACGCACACGACACAGATTTGTAAGTCCACGGTATTGGTGATAAGTTGAGAAAACCGTCCCAAAACACACGTGTTACAAAACGCCACTGTTTCCTGCGCATGTACTCCGAAATCAATGTGGGTTATGACCACCATGCACAACTACACAAGCCGCTTAACGGGTTGGCCTACTCTGGATCAGAATGGTTCAAATGGCTCTGAGCACTATGGGACTTAACGTCTGAGGTCATCAGTCCCCTAGAACTCAGAACTACTTAAAACTAACTAACCTAAGGACATCACACACATCCATGCCCGAGGCAGGATTCAAACCTGCGACCGTAACGGTCACGCGGTTCCAGACTGTAGCGCCTAGAACCGCTCGGCCACCCCGGCCGGCAGTCTGGATCAGGTGGTCGAGCAGATGCTGGGGTACAACCTCCCGTTCTTGCTCCAGTGCCTGTCGGAGCTCCTGAAGTGTCGTAGGGGTTTGAAGACGTGCAGCGATAAGTCGAGCGAGAGCATCCCAGACGTGCTCGAAGGGGTTTAGGTCTGGAGAACAGGGAGGCCTCTCCATTCGCCTGATATCTTATGTTTCAAGGTATTCCTCCACAATGGCATCTCGGTGGTCCCGTGCGTTATCATCCATTAGGAGAAAGGTGAGAACCACTGCACCGCTGGAAAGCCGGACATACTGGTGCAGTATAACGTCCAGATACACCTGACCTGTTACAGTTACTCTGTCAAAGACATGCAGGGATGTACGTGCATCAATCATAATCCCACCACACACCATCAAACCATGACCTCCATACAGGCCCCTTTCAAGGACATTAAGGGGTTTGTATCTGGTTCCTGGTTCACGCCAGATGAAAACCCGGCGAGAACCACTGTTCAAACTATACCTGGACTCGTCCCTAAACATAACCTGGGACCACAATTCTAATGACCACGTACTGTGTTCTTGACGCCAGGCTTTACAGGCTCTCTTGTGACCAGGGGTCAGTGAAATGCACCTTGCAAGTCTCCGGACGAATAAGCCATGTCTGTTCAGTCGTCTGTAGACTGTGTGTCTGGGGACAATATTCCACTGGCTGCACTAAGGTCCTGAGCAAGGCTACCTGCAGTACTTCGTGGCCGTCTGGGGGCACTGATAATGAGATATCGGTCTTCTTGCGGTGTTGTACACTGTGGACGGCCCGTACTGTAGCGCCTGGACACGTTTCCTGTCTGCTGGAATCATTGCCATAATTCTGAGATCACACTTTGTGGCACACGGAGGGCACGTGTTACGACCTGCTGTGTTTGAGCAGTCTCCAATTGCCCTACTATTGTACCCCTCATAACGTCATCAATATGTGTTCTTTGAGCCATTTTCAACACACAGTCACCATTAGCACGTCTGAAAATGACTGCACACTTAGTCGCTGCTCCGTACTCTGACGTGCACCAACACACCTGCGCGTACGTGGACTGCTGCCAGCGCCACCATGCAACGACCTCAGGTCAAATGCATCGCATGGTCATACCCCGAGGTGATTTGAACCCGCAAAATGCCCACCAGAGCGTTGTTTCACCATATATCAGCATTATCCTGAATTTATGGGAATGAGTGTAGTTACTCGCGCACCAAACCAACCCGAGATTAAAATAATATGATAATACAACTAGGAAGAATTGTGTTTTGGGCTTTGCCAGTTCACTCACGGGTTGCACTTTTATTACGTATTTATTTTCCAAGAACATCACACTGCGTCAATTCGTATTTTTCACACACAATGCATCATTACCAGCGCCGAAATTTACTTTGTACACTATGTCGGTAAAAACACAAAAATTAAAAAAAAAATGACAACAAAAGAATTTTACTGTAAAATTTTTGTCTATTTAAGAATATTTTCAGAGTTCTGCTAAAAGTTAAACTTACTAAATCTTAAAAGTTCAAAATCTTTTAGAACAAGGATAGTTTTTGACGTGGCATTGCATCTTGAGCACCGGGAGAGGTGGCGCAGTGGATAGCACATTGGACTTGCATTTGGGAAGACGAATGCTCAAACTCGCGTCCGGCCAATGAAGAGTTAGATTTTCCGAGATTTCCCTAAATCTCTCCAGGAAAATGTCATGATGGTTCCTTTGAATGAGCACGGCCGATTTCCTTCCCCATCCTAGACGCACGGGACGGCAAGCCCAATCTTCCTTCCTTCTTTTTTACATTTCAAACGTAGGCTACCCATTAACCAAATTAAGCGGTAATGATCGAAGCAGACGAAATGAAATAAAATTTGTGCTGCGGTCGGGACTTTTTTTAAATGTATACTTCGTTGCGTTTGCTGTGGGCGGACGTCAGAAGACATCCGTTCAAGTTGATCGTTGATTCCTTAACTCAGTTTTTTATTACAGAGAGCACCCAGCCCTCTGACCGAACACGCTGAGCTACAGTACCGGCGAAGGGACCCGAAACCGGGTCTTCTTGATTGCTAGGAAGAAATGCTAACCATTACACCACAACAGCATGATGGTCAAAGTTTGCTGTACCCCATTACGCTCAATGCTGGGGTGCTTGCAAATATCGGAAAGCCCTGGCAGTAGTGACAATATGTAAGGGAAAAGTGAATTGAAGTTTGTGTCGGGGAGGGCACTCAGGTTAGGTAGTTCGTGCAGCAATGTTGACCATCGTGCTGTGGTGGTGTAATGGTTAGCATTTCTGCCTAGCCAGCAAGAAGAACCGTGTTCGAGTTCCGGCCGCATCACTAATTTTAATTCATTTCGTCTACTTCGATCGTTATCGTAGATAATAAAAAGAGACTTAAATGTCTCATGGAAACATTTAATTACAAGACAAATTAAGCGGACTCGGAGCACTGTGTGGGGGATGGCTCAGCATAGACCATCCCTTAAACAGGCAAGCCAGATTAACATTATATGGAATCTGCAAAAGAACTTGTGTTTAAATCACACAGTAATAATGTTAAATCTCACAAGAAATAACTTGCAAAGGAACCAGTTGATGTGAGTTACACGCTAACGACATATCAAGAAAACGCACTTAAGCTAATAATTTACTAAATTAAACATACATCGGCTCTGCTAAAACTATCCCGGTAGTTTCTTTTGCTTGCCAAATAACCCTCTCGCTTAGTTCAGGAGCCTGTAAGAGTTATTGGAACCTTGATCTAAAGAGTGGATGTGGAAACAATAGTTATAGCTGACAGGATTTCTGGAGGGAGAGGTAGCCTGTAGAATTGTCTTGAGAAAGCATATGGAGAGTGTGGTGGCAGGAGGAGGGTAGTATACATGCGGCTACAGCCTCGGATTAGAGAGACAGAGGTACAGAAGTTTGCGGGATGTTTAGGATTTGTCAAGATATTTAAGGAATCCATCGAAAGAACATATATATATAGGAGAAGGGAGGTCGTTATGGAATGCTAGGCAGAATGCACTGTGTTTTAAGACTTGTGAGGAGAGGAAAAATTTTTGGGGTGCGTAGATCCACTCTGTATTGGCAAAGGTGAAGATACTGTACTCTCTCTTTCATCTCTCTCTTTTCTTTTTTGTGTCATCAGATTTCTGAGTCGTTTGATGTGACCCTTCACGAATTTTTCTCATATTCCAACTTCTTTGTCTCAGAGTAACAATTGCACTCACCATTCCCATTGATGTGTTGGATGTATTCCAGTATTTTCACCCTCTACTAGCATATCTAAACATTCGTTCTGTCATCCTGTCCCTTCGTCTTGCAGCATTTTGCACGTGATTCTTTCCTCACTGATTCTGCGGAGGACTTTCTCTTTTTACACTGCTTCAGAAGAAAAAAGTGCAGCACCCGGAAGGTGAGGAGGAAACGAAATGTGACGTTACGAGGTAAGAGGGTATATGATGTTATTTCAGTGATTACAAAGCCGAGTCAAACTTGTTGTGGACGACATCGTTTACGATTGTAAGACGCCGTGGGCTACAGAATGCTGCGGCATCTGTCGTAGTAGAAAAGCTACACAGGAGCAGAAATCACCAGCGAACAAGTTAACACAGTAAACAGAAGATTATATTAATTTGTATTTCTCTAGACGTATGTACATTCGTGTGTAGTGTTCCAATAACAAGAAATCAAGCGGACTGAGACCAGGAATTCCTCTGCCTATCCACTTTTCATGAAATGTTCGATCTAGATGTTCACGAATCTTCAGTCCAAAGTGAGGTGGTGTTCCATCATGTTGCAACCACGTCGGTGGACGAATAAGAAGTGGTATATATTCCACTAACCTGGATAGTATGTCTGTGAGAAACTTTGTGTGCACTAGTGCATTAAACCCTTTATGATCTGATGAGGCTTCAAAGTGCCACTTTACAAAAATGGGTGTAAAACATACTTCGTCATTTGAATTGCCCCGGAAATGTAGCGCTCCACTTATTCTTGCTTTGGTACATTGGTAATGCATCGCGCTTCTTTCATGGTTGTGTTATTTGTGACGCCACAGCAATTTGAATTTCAGCACGCCCAGTCCTCGCGGTAATTAGTTGTTCCGTCAGGCCTACAGATATGTGCTTTTGCATGACAAGCTACTGAGAGAAAATTGTTAAATGAAGAGATACTGGAGTTACTCCTGGAGAATTTTCCATCTGACATCGAGACGCCTGATGAGGAGAGCAGTGATTCTGAAAGACAACAAGTTTTAGAAAACTTCGAACTCAACAATGTAAAAGTGCAAAGAACAAAAATTATGCCCACCTGTTCTGAAGAAGCTGTAGAAATACATTTTGAAGACAGTAGTGATTTTGAAAATGATCTGACAGATGACGGCCGGCCGGAGTGGCCGTGCGGTTCTAGGCGCTACAGTCTGGAACCGAGCGACCGCTACGGTCGCAGGTTGGAATCCTGCCTAGGGCATCAATTTGTGTGATGGCCTTAGGTTAGTTAGGTTTAAGTAGTTCTAAGTTCTAGGCGACTGATGCCCTCAGAAGTTAAGTCGCATAGTGCTCAGAGCCATTTGAACCATTTGACAGACGACGAACAATAAAGGAACAATGTACAAGCACAACAAGAGGGAAATAACAAAAAGCAAGCAAGCAGCTAGTCGCAAAGACAATATAGACTCTTCCTTCGCTGAAAATGAAATAAATTCCAAGATTGTGAATCGCAATCTAAAACTTTCTCGCAAATTTAGGAGACAAAGTTGTGTGACAGGTTTTCCTAAATTTATGCTCCTGAAGGGAGTGATCGAGCAATACTTTTCCCAAAAAGATCCTGCAACAGAGATCTTTTTGACTGTTTTGTCGAGCAAAGTGATTGAAAACATTAGTTTTCAAAGTAATCTATATATTGAGCAAAAGGGGAAACGGAGTCAGCGTATATATGAAGAAGATCTTTACGGATTTCTTGGTCTTGAATTCCTTTGCAGTTATTATCGTTTGCCGCAAAAACGTCATTATTGGCGTTGTGATAATGATCTGAACGTTCCACTTGTCACACAAACAATAACAAGAAAGAGATACAGACAAATTCTGTCTGTGATTCAGCTGAATGAGAATCTTTCTATACGTAAGAACAGTACAGACAAACTGTATAAAATACGTCCGCTATTTACAGAGTTGAACGAAAACTTTCAGAAACTGCAGCTTCCAAATCAGATACAGAGTATCGACGAGAGTACTGTTCGATTCAAAGTGCGATCTTCCCTAAAACAATACAATCCGATGAAGCCAGTGAAACGTGGGTACAAACTTCGGAGTCGCCCAGATATGTCAGGTTACATCTACGAATGTGATGTTTACCAGGCTAAAACATCAGATAGCGACAAAGGAAATTTCGGTCTTAGTGGAAGTGTAGTGCAGAAACTGACATCCCACCTTCACTACAATAATTATGTAGTTGTGATGGACAACTGTTTCTCTTCTGTGAATCTTCTTGAGTATCTAAGAGCAGATGGTGTATATGCATGTGGAACTGTGCGTCCCAATAGACTTGGCCTACTAAAACTAAAGAGCGATCAAGAGCTGGTAAGAGGTAAATTTGGCAGTCAATCTTCGGAAGAACGAATTACATGTATCAAGTGGAAAGAAGGTAGTAGTGTATATTTTTAGCTAATTTTCTTGGAACTGAAACTGTTAACGTTAAACGGAAACAGAAAGATGGCACAAAAGTTGATGTGACGGCCCCAGTAGTGGTTAGAGATTATAATTCACATATGGGTGGAGTTGATAAAGCACATATGCTCCGTTCCATTTATGACAGAGATTGTAAAGCTAAAAATGGTGGTACCGCCTCTTTTTCGCTGTCACTGATATAACACTTGTGAATTCATACGTTGTATGTTCAGATTTCAATGGACGAATATCTTTCCTTCAGTTGAAGTGTATGGTAACCCAAGGACTTTTGCAAAAGGTAAAAGAGCTTTGAAGAAAAAAGGAAGACCAAAGCAGGAAACGTCTCCTAGCTCTTTACTGAATAAAAGATGGAAGAAAGATTTTTCACCTTCAATTGAAATTCGAATACAAAATCTCGGAGCTCATTGGCCAAATTTTGTTGCAAATCGTGGTAGATGTGAAAACTGTGCTATTCGTAACATAGAATCAAGGCCTCATTCTAATGTTCTTGTTGTAAAGTATTTTTGTGTGCCAATGAAAGAAAAAAATGTTTTTATGAGTGCCACTTTTCATGAAGTAATGTTTGTTAGTATCTGTGCGGTTGTGCGTTGTCCCATTTTGAACAAAATTAATAAAATTCGCATAATATTATTTGATATGGTTTTTCTTTATACTAAACCTATTTCCTAACAACTAGAATAACACAGAAAAATTTCGAAATGTCAGAGTCAAAAAATAAAAAAAAAGGTCATAAATAGTTCTGAGAAACACTGTGTGCACTAGTGCGTTTAAGCGGGGAAGAAGAACATGAAAAAGCGGGCCTAATTTGTTATTATTGACTATGGCTGTCCACATGTTGACTGATAATGATCATCCGCGTTGAGGGCTCGTAGGCCCGAAAACAACTGTTGCGACTTTTTAGCATTCCGTCTCTGGTGTAACTGATTTCCTCCTTGAAAACTACATGCACCAGAAAGTGAGGATTGACTGTAAGGCTCTGCAAAAACCATTGGCTAAACGCGACCCGCGGTCCAATGTCATCAGGAGGGGTCAAACAGTGCACATTCTGTGGATGGCAGGAGTGTAGCTGCATTTCGCATGAAAGTCGGCTGACAGTGCTCTGCAAAACATTCATTTCACGAGCAACTGATCGAGTTCTCTGACTGCGGGCGCCTAATCCACTCGAACAAGTGCTGCGTCTTCTGAGTCGGCAGTCGGCGTAGTTCAACATCCTCCTTGATCGTCGTATCGTGATATCAGCTGCTACTATACAATGTTAGCAACGACAGTACCGGTACATGTCTTTCACTGTCAGAGGTGTCTGAACGATTTTCGCTTTTAGCATTCGACACAGTCGTTTCTGGGTCAATCTTTCTTACCTCATATTGCTACTAGCTCTTCTCCGTCACCCCTGAAAGTCTGAAACATCATCACGGAGTCACCGTGTGTAACTATAGACACTACTAGCCATTAAAATTGCTACACCACGAAGATGACGTTCTATAGATGCGAAATTTAACCGACAGGGAGAAGATGCTGTGATATGCAAATGATTAGCTTTTCAGAGCATTCACACAAGGTTGGCGCCGGTGGCGACACCTGCAAGGTGTTGACATGACGAAAGTTGCCAACCGATTTCTCACACACAAACAGCAGCTGACCGGCGTTGCCTGGTGAAACGTTGTTACGATGACTCGTGTAAGGAGGAGAAATGCCTATCATCACGTTTCCGTCTTTGATAAAGGTCGGATTGTAGCCTATCGCAATTGCGGTTTATCGTATCGCGACATTGCTGCTCGCGTTGGTCGAGATCAAATGACTGTTAGCAGGATATGGTATCGGTGGGTTCAGGAGGGTAATACGGAACGCCGTGCTGGATCCCAACGGACTAGTATCACTAGCAGTCGAGATGACAGGCATCTTATCCGCATGGCTGTAACGGATCGTGCAGTCACGTCTCGATCCCTGAGTCAACAGATGTGGACGTTTGCAAGACAACACCCATCTGCACGAACAGTTCCACGACGTTTGCAGCAGTATGGTCTATAAGCTCGGACACCATGGCTGCTGTTATCCTTGATGCTGCATCACAGACAGGAGCGCCTGCGATGGTGTACTCAACGACGAACCTGGGTGCACGAATGGCAAAACATCATTTTTTCGGATGAATCCAGGTTCTGTTGACAGCATCATGATGGTCGCATCCGTATTTGGCAACATCGTGGTGAACGCACATTGGAGGCGTGTATTCGTCATCGCCATACTGGCGCATCACCCGGCGACATGGTGTGGTGTGCCATTGGTTACACGTCTCGGTCACTTCTTGTTCGCATTGACGGCACTTTGAACAGTGGACGTTACATTTCAGATGAGTTACGACCAGTGGCTCTTCCCTTCATTCGATCCCAGCGAATCCCTACATTTCGGCAGGATAATGCACGACCGCATGTTGCAGGTCCTGTACAGGCCTTTCTGGATACAGAAAGTATTCGACTGCTGCCCTGGCCAGCACATTCTCCTGGTCTATCACCAATCGAAAACGCCTGGTCAATGGTGGCCGAGTAACTGGCTCGTCACAATACGCCAGTCACTACTCTTGATGAACTGTGGTATCGTGTTGAAGCGGCATGGGCAACTGTACCTGTACGCGCCATCGAAGCTCTGTTTGCTTCAATGCCTGTGCGTATCAAGGCCGTTATTACGGTCAAAGTTGGTTGTTCTGGGTACTGATTACTTAGGATCTATGCACCCAAACTGCGTGAAACTGTAATCACATGTCAGTTCTAGTATAATATATTTGTCCAATGAATACCCGTGTATCATCTGCATTTCTTCTTGGTGTAGCAACTTTAATGGCCAGCAGTGTATAAGAAATAATGGAGATCGTTGAACACAAGTGCTGCTTCGAGACGAGGAGATTGGCACAGGGGAGGAAGTGATGGAGTGCAGCTTCGAACCAATAAGAAGACTGGAGATGAAAAGCAAAAGAAACATTTTTCACTTCGGTGCCAATACCCTCTTGCCTTATGTTCTGCAGCACTTCTGTGCCTAGCAGCATTTCGTATGTCAGCTTAGCTGAAATTTATTTTGTAGCTACCACGTACGTGTAGCCCAAATGGGGCAATAGTGCTTAACTCCACATACAAAAGGAGATCCAGATGTAAAGGGAATTCGTCTCCTGTTGGCAGATGATTGGCAGTGCTTGTTTTCCCGAATGCTGTCTCTCTTCTGCGTTTTACTTTTGTATCCTGTATTTAGCCATATGTGTAATTTTTCCTTTAGGAATGGTCAGTTTCCTAAGCGATTAAAGTACCCAGTAGCAAAGCTGCTTTATAAAAAGGGAGAAAGGGATAATGTAGACAATTTTAGACCTATTTCTATGTCATCAGTGTTTGCAAAAGTTATCGAAAAGGCTGTGTATGTAAGGTTAATTGATCATTTTATATAACACGATTTGCTATAAAATGTACAGTTCGGCTTTAGAAGTCGTTTAACAACTGAAAACGCTATATTCTCTTTTCTCTGTGAGGTACTGGATGGGCTAAACAAAAAGTTTCGAACGCTTGGAGTATTTTTTGATTTAACAAAGGCATTTGACTGTGTTGATCAAGCAGTATTGCTCCAGAAGTTGGACCATTACGGAATAAGGAGAGTAGCACACAATTAGTTCACCTCTTATTTTAGCAACAGGCAGCAAAAAGTCATTATTCACAATGTTGATAACGGCTGTGATGTGGGATCTGAGTGGGGTACTGTCAAGTGGCGTGGTGCCCTAGGGATCAGTGCTGGGGCCGCTCCTGTTCCTTATTTACACTCCTGGAAATGGAAAAAAAGAACACATTGACACCGCTGTGTCAGACCCACCATACTTGCTCCGGACACTGCGAGAGGGCTGTACAAGCAATGATCACACTCACGGCACAGCGGACACACCAGGAACCGCGGTGTTGGCCGTCGAATGGCGCTAGCTGCGCAGGATTTGTGCACCGCCGCCGTCAGTGTCAGCCAGTTTGCCGTGGCATACGGAGCTCCATCGCAGTCTTTAACACTGGTAGCATGCCGCGACAGCGTGGACGTGAACCGTATGTGCAGTTGACGGACTTTGAGCGAGGGCGTATAATGGGCATGCAGGAGGCCGGGTGGACGTACCGCCGAATTGCTCAACACGTGGGGCGTGAGGTCTCCACAGACCGGACCGCAGCAACGCACGGATGCACGCCAAGACCGTAGGATCCTACGCAGTGCCGTAGGGGACCGCACCGCCACTTCCAAGCAAATTAGGGACACTGTTGCTCCTGGGGTATCGGCGAGGACCATTCGCAACCGTCTCCATGAAGCTGGGCTACGGTCCCGCACACCGTTAGGCCGTCTTCCGCTCACGCCCCAACATCGTGCAGCCCGCCTCCAGTGGTGTCGCGACAGGCGTGAATGGAGGGACGAATGGAGACGTGTGGTCTTCAGCGATGAGAGTCGCTTCTGCCTTGGTCCCAATGATGGTCGTATGCGTATTTGGCGCCGTGCAGGTGAGCGCCACAATCAGGACTGCATACGACCGAGGCACACAGGGCCAACACCCGGCATCATGGTGTGGGGAGCGATCTCCTACACTGGCCGTACACCTATGGTGATCGTCGAGGGGACACTGAATAGTGCACGGTACATCCAAACCGTCATCGAACCCATCGTTCTACCATTCCTAGACCGGCAAGGGAACTTACTGTTCCAACAGGACAATGCACGTCCGCATGTATCCCGTACCACCCAACGTGCTCTAGAAAGTGTAAGTCAACTACCCTGGCCAGCAAGATCTCCGGATCTGTCCCCCATTGAGCATGTTTGGGACTGGATGAAGCGTCGTCTCACGCTTTCTGCACGTCCAGCACGAACGCTGGTCCAACTGAGGCGCCAGGTGGAAATGGCATGGCAAGCCGTTCCACAGGACTACATCCAGCATCTCTACGATCGTCTCCATGGGAGAATAGCAGCCTGCATTGCTTGCGAAAGGTGGATATACACTGTACTAGTGCCGACATTGTGCATGCTGTGTTGCCTGTGTCTATGTGCCTGTGGTTCTGTCAGTGTGATCATGTGATGTATCTGACCCCAGGAATGTGTCAATAAAGTTTCCCCTTCCTGGGACAATGAATTCACGGTGTTCTTATTTCAATTTCCAGGAGTGTATATAAATGATATGCCCTCTAGTATTATGGGTAACTCTGAAATATTTCTGTTTGCTGATGACACTAGCTTGGTAGTAAAGGATGTTGTGTGCAACATGGACTCGGTTTCAAGTAGAGCAGTACATGACCTCAATTCATGTCTTGTAGAAAATAAACTAACGTTAAATCACAGTAAGACTCAGTTTTTACAGTTCCTAACACACAATTCAACAAAACCTGACGTTTTAATCTCACAGAACGGGCATATGATTAGTGAAACTGAACTGTTCAAATTCCTAGGTGTTCAGATAGATAGTAAGCTATCGTGGAAAGCCTTTTTTCAGGATCTTGTTTAAAGACTTAATACTGCCATTTTCACTATTCGAACGGTATCGAAAGTGAGTCATATTTCGACACGTAAATTAGTCTACTTTGCTTATTTTCAGACACTTATGTCCTATGATGTTATGTTTTGGGGTAACTCTTACCATTCTAGAAGGATATTTTTGGCTCAGAAAAGGGCGGTTCGGGCAATAAGTGGTGTGAGTTCACGAACCTCTTGTCGACCTATTTCACGAGTCTGGGTATTTTGGCATTGGCCTCTCAATATGTATATTCCTTAATGTCGTTTCTTGTTACCAATATTACTTTATTTCCAACAATAAGCAGCTTTCACTCGGTTAATACTCGGCAGAAATCAAACCCCCATTTGGATCGGACTTCCTTAACTCTTGAGCAAAAAGGTGTGCAGTATACTGCTGCATCCATTTTCAATAAGCTGCCACTCGAATTCAAAAATCTTAGAAGTAATCCACGTGCTTTCAAATTGAAACTGAAGAGTTTCCTCATGGGTCACTCCTTCTATTCTGTCGAGGAGGTCCTTGAAAAATTAAGATGATTCTCATTGTATTGCTGATAGCTTTCGCTTAAACTTATGGACTGATTTTCTTTCAGGTTCATGAACATTTATTTTTATCTGTTATTACTTTATTATGTTGTAAGTTCATGTACTGACACGTTCCATGACCTTGGAGATTTGCTCCTCAATTTGGTCCTACGGAACTTGACATTTAAATAAATAACAAAAAAGTGTAGCTGGTACTAGCCGAAGGGTGGCCGAGTATGTTCCGAGTATGCATTATGAATGCAACGTCGAAATATATTAAAATTCCTTGACCTAACGAATCTAAAGCGCAGAGGATGACAAGCGGGAAGATAATACAAGAGATCGGATGGGGTAAACAGAATGAGATAGAAGGCTTCAGCTCCATGGAATGCTGTAAAATGTGTATCCTTCCACACGAGATAACGTTCTCCACGCGCTTCCACTGGATTGCTGTAGGATATAGAGTGTTTAATCAGTAGCAAGGAACAAAATAGAACCAGTAGAGAAATGCTGCCGCCAGAGCAAAAAAGCGACGCATATGTTTCACTTTAAAAGACCTTGACAGAAAAGTGAGGAACAAGCTGCTTGATCATAATTCCGCCTTCCTCATCAAATATTTAAGCATGCGAAGATATTCTCGTTTTTCTTTGTGCTTAAAGGGAATAGCACAGACACAGTGATGGTGGAAGAGATGGTGGGAGAGAGAAAGTGTCAGTGAAAAAGAAAGATATATCCATGAAAACAATAGCAGTGGGAGCCAAAAAGCGTGGAGATAGTGATGAACAGTGAGAAACAGAGTCAATAAACAGAGAACTACATATACATCTACATGGTTACTCTGCAATTCAGACTTAAGTGCTTGGCAGAGGGTTGATCGAACCATTTTCATACTACTTCTCTACCATTCCACTCACGAAGGGCGCGTGGGAAAAAGGAACACCAAAATCTTTCCGTTCGAGCTCTGATTTCTCTTATTTTATTATAATGATCATTTCTCTCTACTTAGGTGGGCGTCAACAAGATATTTTCACATTCGGAAGATAAAGTTGGCGATTGAAATTTCGTAAATAGATCTCGCCGCAAAGAAGACCGCCTTTGTTACAGTGACTGCCACCCCAACTCGCGTATCATGTCACTGACACTCTCGCCCCTATTGCGCGATATCACGAAACGAGCTGCCCTTCTTTGCACTTTTTCGATGTCCTCCGTCAATCCTACCTACTAAGGGTCCCATACCGCGCATCAGTATTCAAGCAGAGGACGGACAAGTGTAATGTAGGCTGTCTCTGTAGTGGGTTTGTCGCATCTTCTAAGCGTTCTGCCAACAAAGCGCAGTCTTTGTTTCGCCTTCCCCACATTATTATCTATGTGGTTTTTCCAATTTAAGTTGCTCGTAATTCCCAGGGATTTAGTCGAATTGACAGCCCTTAGATTTGTGCGATTTATCGTATACCCAAAATTTATCGGATTTCTTTTAGTACCCATGTGGATGACCTCGTACTTTTCTTTGTTTAGTGCCAATTGCCACTTTTCGCACCATACAGAAATTCTATCTAGATCATTTTGTAATTGGAATTGATCGTCTAATGATTTTACTAGACGGTAAATTACAGCTTCATCTGCAAACAATCTAAGGGGGCTGCCCAGATTATCACCTAGATCATTTACGTAAATCAGGAACAGCAGAGGGCCTATGACACTACCTTGTTGAACGCTAGATATCACTTCTGTTCTACTTGGTGGTTTACCGCCTATCACTACGAACTGTTACCTCTCTGAGAAGAAATGACGAATCCAGTCATACAACTGAGACGATACTCCATATGCAGGCAATTTGAATAATAGTCGCTTGTGAGGAACGGTATCAAAAGCCTTCTGGAAATCTAGGGATATGGAATCGATCTGAGACCCTTTGTCGACAGAGCTCAGTACCTCATGGGAACAAAGAGCTGTGTTGCACAAGAACAATATTTTCTGAATCCGTGTTGGTTATGTATCAATAAGTCATTTTTTTCAAGGTGATTCATAATGTTCGAGTACAGTACATGCTCCAAAATCCTACTGCAAATTGAGGTCAGTGATATGGGTCTGTAATGCAGTGGGTTACTACTATTTCCTTTCTTGAATATTGGTGTGAGCTATGCTACTTTCCAGCCTTTAAGAACAGACCTTTCTTGAAGTGAGCGGTTGTATATGATTGCTAAGAAAGGCGCTATTCTGTCTGCATACTCTCAAAGGAACCTGACTGGTATACTATCTTGACCAGAAGACTTGTCTTTCTTGAGTGATTCGAGCTGTTTCGCAACACCTAAGATATCTACTTTTACGTCACTCATGTTAACAGCTGTTCTGGTTTCAAATTCTGGAATATTTACTTCGTCTTCTTTCATGAAGGAATTACGGAAAACTATATTTAGTAACTCCGTTTAGTGGCACCATCATCGGTAACATTTCCATCGCTATCACGCAGTGACCGTATTGACTGTTTTTTGCCACTGGTGTACTTAACATACGACCAGAATCTCTTTGGGTTTTCTACCATATTTTGAGACAATGTTTCATTGTGGACGCTATTAAAAGCATCTCGCATTGACGTCCGCACTAAATTTCGAGCTTCCGTGAAACTTACTCAGTCTACATAAATGGAGGAAGTATCAGTGGCGGAAAACAGAGAAGAGACAGTGAAATGAAAAAGAGAAATGACTGGAGATCATTTATAGGTTTGGGGGTCTGGACACGTCCGCCACTACCACACACCGGCGAACGTAACATACAGGTATAGGGAGGAAAAAATTCTTAGAACTTCCAAAATGTTTTAAGTGCCGAATTGTGGTGGAGGCAGTGGTGGTGGGGAAGAAAGACGAAAAGAGACAATGTAAGCTAGTGATGACATAGTGGCAGTGGGATCTACTGTAAATACAGGAGACGGTGTAAAAAGAGAGACAGAGACAACATCAGTGAGAGAGAAAGAAACAATGGCACACGTACAGAGGAGCCTTCTTGTTGGCTCGTCGCCTGTTTCGGGGAGAAGGGTCGAATTTTGTCCATCTTCACCCATCGCCCTATACTCACGCATTAAAAAATTGCCCAATTTTGCCCCGTACCCTATAACTATGTGTTGAAGTTTCCTGATCAAGGGATCGAAACCTCGAACAAATCTTTCCCATGGGCATGTGTGGGTACATTATCTCTTGAAGAGAAATACAGCAAATTGTAAGAGACAGTGGCAATGGGAGCTAAAGAGAATGGGACAAAGACAATGACAGTGGGACAGAGAGACAGTGCAAGAAGCAAACAGTGGTAAGGAGGAGAGAGAGAGAGAGAGAGAAAAGGATGAACACACTGACAGTCGGAGAGACAGGTTGGTGGAGATTGTTACAGTGGGTGAAAAAAATGTTCAAATTTGTGTGAAATCTTATGGGATTTAACTGCTGAGGTCATCAGTCCCTAAGCTTTACACACTACTTAACCTAAATTATCCTAAGAACAAACACACACACCCATGCCCGAGGGAGGACTCGAACCTCCACCGGGACCAGCCGCACAGTGCATGACTGCATCGCCTGAGACCGCTCGGCTAATCCAGCGCGGCCGACAATGGGTGAAACAGGAGATAATGGGAGAGAGACGTAAACGGACAATGGAAGTAAGAGGGGGGTGCTGAGTATGAAGGCTGCGGTACAAAAAGATATTGGGTGAATTGATTTAGAATGTTCTGTGTTTAAAGTGCGCGATTACCTTTCCGCATACCAAAGTGTTTGCAGATCAAGGGGGAGATGAGGATTGAGGCAGTTTTCTGTCAGAGGCTTTTAAAGAGGAACACATTCGCGTTTTATTGTGCCACGACAGGAGCGTTTTTCCGCTGATTATGTAAAATGTTTTACTTATTTATGTTTATTTGTGTTATTTGTCATTTTTTTAAATCTTAGGCATTTGTTGCTTTTTAAAAGTCAGGATGACCCCAATTTATATAGCAAGGGGGGCGGAGGAGTAGGGGTCAGTAAAAGAAACTGGTTCTTAAACCACCACCACCAACGCTGTCAGGAACCGAACGTTAGATCCGCGCCTGGTATGTCAGAAGAAGGGAACGTCCGCTAGGAAAGCTGCGCAGAAAGTGCCAGTCACCGTATGTTGAAAGCTGCGGTCGACAGCTGAAAATGAGGCTGAGGAGACCCAGTCTGATGTCAATAGCTCTTTCACATCCGCAGCTACATTCCTTACGTCACCTGCCTTGGCCTTGCCACGTGCAGCCGAACCACTAGGTGAAATCGCAATCGGAAGGACAAGGATTTGAACCTCGGCCATAGCTGACACAGGCTTTTTGCGCAACGTTAATATCGCTGCACTTCTGTATGACACGGAGTTCTCTATCTGGGGTCTGTGTCGTCTGGGACTTCCGGTGCTATTACCGACATTTGAAAAAAGAAAAGTATTACACTGTTGAAGCTAACGTTGCTAAATGTCGTGGGTTTACCTTTGGAAAGCAAAACTGTAGCGGTTCTGCGCGGTATAGATTCTAGAAGTCCTTAGTAAGTTTCAGAGGTACATTATCTGATAAAAAGTATGCCGACTCCTTTAAGTAATGCGCAATTGACCACCAGATGTCCCAAGAGATGGACACGGCAAAGTAAAAGGAGGCAAGGAGTAGTGTCTTACCAGTAGAGAACGGGTCGTTCAGGATAGCTCAAATGACTAAGCACGTGAACTTGCCATTGGACGTCACCTGAGCACCGAAATTCCTCAGTGATATTTCAACCCTTCTAAAGCTGCCAAGTCAACTGCTACTGACGTGAAGTAAAAATCACTGCTAAACGAAGAGCAGGCAGACATCACCTACTGACAAAATAGAGCCAAACAACAGAATGGAACTGGCAGAAGAAATCTATCGTTCTAAAGTGCTACCCTAAGTCCAGTTAACACAATCATTGTGGATAGGGTGTTAAAAAGAACGGTGTATAATGGGTGATCAGCTTGTCATAAAACAAATATTTCAGTCGTGATTCCCAAGCGAGACTTGAGATGGTGTGAAGACCGATATACCACGGGACAGTGGATGACTGAAGCGAAGCTTGTGATTTGTTTTATAATTTGAGGCCATTTTCGAGGTTACTAGTTTTCACGATGCTGTACTCCCTGAGAGTTAACTAAAAAATTTCGAAATTAATATGTGTAAAAATATAAACGCTGTTTGTAAAATGTTGTATGTGTGTGTATGTGGGGGGGGGGGGGGGGGGGGGGGAGGAGCAACACCTTCGTAATAAAGCGTGCCACGAGCTATGCAGGAGAAAGTGAGACAAAAGTGAACATCTTATTTCGCTGGTCTCCCTCAATCCAATAACATTTTAATTTCTGTAAGCAGTGATGCAACACTCCAGTATGTGAGGTGTTACCCAAAAGGCTGGAATGCATGTGTAGCTCGTGAAGTGTAGCTAATATGTCTAAACACCGCCAGGTGGTACCTCATACACCTTTTGTGAGTCAGTGCTTAAAGCAGCTCCGTGCTATGTAGTCGTGTTTAGATGTTATGCACATTTCCTTATTGTCGTGTGTTGCATGAACTTTCCTTGTAGACTCGGAAAAGATGCGGCAGAAACACATACAGGTTGAAGCACGCATACAGGGAAGACGCTTTAGATCGCAGTGAAACTTACGACTCGTTTAATCTTTTTTCAAAATGACAGAACATTCTGACGATGATCCCTGTTCAGGACTGCCGTCAACAAGGATTACTCCTGAAAATATTGCCGCTGTTCGGAATACGGTGGTACGAGATTTTAGGCAGACCATGCAAGAGATATGCAATACCTTGTCGCTGTCTTAAGGAACATGTCAGAGGATTTTGTCCGACGAACTGCAAATGAGATGTATTCCTGCAAAATTTGTGCCACAAATTCTGAGCGACGAGCAGAAAAACCATTGCGTGCAAGTCTGCAGAAAATTTCAATAGATGCTTGAAAATGAATCAGACCGCTTTTCGAGGGTTATTAGTGGCGACGAAAGCCGGATATGTGGGTACTGTCTCGAAACCAAGCGGCTTTCGTCACAATGGAAGAGACCACCGTGATCCCACTACAATAAAACCATAAAAGCGAAGAGAAATGTAAAATCCTTGTTGATCTTTTCCTTCGAATGGAAGTATTTATCCATAAGGAGTTAATCCATCCTCGTCAGTCCATCAACACAGTGTTCTTCCGTGATGCCCTGACGTTGTTGAGGGAGAAAGAACGTAAGAAGAAACCGTCCGGAAAAGTGGGTCACCCCACGGGCGAGGTCACATACTGCATTGATCACCCAGGTGCTTCTGGCGAAAAACACAGCACTAACCATAAATGGCACGGAGTGACATTTTTTATTCCCCAGAATGAAAATCAGATGAAAGGCAAAAGCTTTCACGTAGTAGACTCTAAGGAAAAAACAACACATCACAAAGGAATTATCCGCCGCACGAGGTTAGCCGAGCGGTCTAAGGCGCTGCAGTCATGGACTGAGCGGCTGGTCCCGGCGGAGGTTCGAGTCCTCCCTCGGGCATGGGTGTGTGTGTTTGTCCTTAGGATGATTTAGGTTAAGTAGTGTGTAAGCTCAGGGACTGATAACCGGAGCAGTTAAGTCCCATAGGATTTCACACATTTGATTTGAGCCGATGAGAGTGCTAGAGGTGGAAGTCCACAAAAGTTAGTTTGAGAACAGAGGCGTGTACACTCTTCGTTACGGGACCTTTTCCGCAGACTATTGAATGAAGTCCCTTGTTGAGCTGTAGGGTGCGACATGGCAGCATTGCACTTTGCAATTGAAACAGATACTTGTTATTTCAGACGTGTGAAGCAAGTCCAGGCTGCGTGCTGTATTTCGGGGTTTTGTAGTTTCATTAACCAAATAATCGCTCCTAGGGACGACTGTTCAGAAGAAAATGAAGGTAAACTAATGTAATTCACAATGTACTACGAAACATAGTTCACGTTTTTATCACTTATACGAGGGTCAGTCAAAAAGTAATGCCTCCTATTTTTTTTCTACGTTTAATTGTCAGGAAATTTAAATGCAATTACATAGGTTGAAAACCACAACATTGAGGATCATTTTGTCATTTTTCAATGTAATCTCCGCCCATCTCTACAGTTTTGGTCCTTCTTTGAACAAGGGCATGTATCCCAGCACGGTAAAAATCACAGCTCTGCTTCCTAAGCCATTGACGCACGGATGTTTTGACGGCCTCCTCATCTTCAAAATGAATCCCACGATGAGCTTCTTTTAGTGGCCCAAACAGATGGAAGTCTGATGGTGCCAGGTCAGGGCTGTATGGGGGATGAGGCAAAACTTCCCATCCAATTTTGACAATTTCGTCAGAGGTGTGACGACTGGTGTGTGGTCTTGCATTGTCATGCAAAAGAAGAACATCTGCCATTGATTTTGTTGGGCGAACTCGCTGAAGACGTGCTTTAAGTTTTTTGAGGGTTGTGACGTATTGAACAGAATTTATTGTGCATCCCTGCTCCAAAAAATCAACCAGAATCACACCCTCTGTATCCCAGAAAACTGTTGCCATAACTTTCCCTGCCGATCGCACAGTTTTGAATTTTTTCTTCCTCGGCGAGCTTGTGTGACGCCACTCCATTGACTGCCTCTTTGATTCGGGTTCAAAAAAATGCACCCATGTTTCGTCCCCGGTCACAATTTGTTTCAGAAACTCATCTCCCTCCAAACGGAAGCGCTGCAAGTGTTGGGAGGCTATTGTTTTCCTTGCCTCTTTATTCTGATCGGTTAACATTCTTGGAACCCACCGTGCACAAACTTTTGAGTACCCCAATTGTTTAATAATCGTCATCACACTGCCTTTACTAAGAGAAATAATGCGACACACTTCATCTGCAGTCACCCAACGGTCACCACGAATGATGTCATCAACTTGCTGAATGTTGTGTGGAGTCACTGCACTCACCGGCCTTCCGCTCCGCTTTTCGTCAGTCAACGGTGTTTGCCCTTCAGCTTCCTTACAACGACGAACCCATCGTCTAACAGTGCTGACATCCACTGTCACAACACCATACACCTTCTTCAGTCTTTCATGAATGCGTATGGGCGTTTCACCTTCTGCATTCAAGAAT
Source organism: Schistocerca gregaria (assembly GCF_023897955.1). Taxonomy (NCBI): domain Eukaryota; kingdom Metazoa; phylum Arthropoda; class Insecta; order Orthoptera; family Acrididae; genus Schistocerca; species Schistocerca gregaria. The sequence goes on along the minus strand of NC_064925.1, from coordinate 220,669,581 downwards.
TCAATCACACAACGCTGTCTCAAACGAACATCGATGTCGGCCATCTTACAAACTTCTGCTGTGCTGCCACCTGTTGACACAGAAAGTTACTACTGCAGTGGATTGCAGAAGAAGGTTTGAGGAATGGCGCCAAATTCAAATTTTTCACTTAACTTAATTTTTTTAAGTAGAAAACAAATGGGAGGCATTACTTTTTGACCGACCCTCGTACCATTTGTGTACATGGTTTGACAACAACATAACCTTTTTTGAAAACTTATAATGAACTTAATTATCTGAAATTTTGCTTTTGGTGTTTGTAATCGCTGTTTTTATTACATTATTTGTTCTAGGGCTGAGAGAGACAATCGTAGAGAATAGTTAGTAACCATGCTGCGCGCAAAACCGGTTTTACCAGTGTTTTAGCAAACTAAGCAGTACAGTCCCACAACGATTCCTTTATCAAAGTATAATAATTACATATTAATTTTACTTACTTTATGCAGCCTTATACCCATTCAATCACAGAACTGAAAACTTCCGAAAACATTTATTGCGACAGAAAAAGACCAACGAAGATTAGCAAGGAACGAATGGTACTGCATTCTGCGCCAGTTGTCTCTGTAGTAGCGTCTGCACTGTTTTCCACCAGAGTGAACACATCAGGCAAGTGTCCACATTAGGGCACCTTACCCTACCGGTTTTACGAACTTTCACTTTGTTCGCAAAATTATCTGTCGCTCTTGTGAGAACATTTTGCTGTACTTTTGCGGAGGTTATAATGTTTATATTTCGAGCATCTAACTGGAGACTTGTGTTCACGTTTCTGCGCAAGTACCTCGTTACGTCCATCAGCACAGATATATTACAGCAAGGTCCAGCTTCATCCGTGTCCAATGCATGTGACAGGTGAGGGTCAGTCTGAGTGGATAATGTATTACCTGACACGGAGAACATGTTGTCACTCGCCCACACTGACAAGAAGAAATCCTGTCTTGCAGCCAAAAGGACCTCTTCCAATGGCAGTGACAAAAATTTCCATACGTGAGGCCCGTGAGGTGATTAGACAAGACAGCAAGCCAAACATATGAAGGACTATAATTGCGTGTACGAAGATGGTATCTGTTCTTTCGGACAGTCCCACAATGACATGTCCCTAAGAACAGATACCATCTTCATATAGTTAAGGCTAACCGGCCATTGAGCTTCTTCTTCTGTGCCGATGCACACGTATTGCCCGAACTCTTACGGGACACAGCAAGATTGTCTGTCGCGAGTAATGAGTGTAATGGGCAGGGGAACTATGAATGTAGTGTGTGGACATTAAGTTGGGAATGTGGGTCTCACGGGGAGCGCGAAAGGGATAAATCCCTGCAGTCGCAATATCCTTCGCACTCTTGGTGGCTCAGATGGATAGAGTGTCTTCCATGTAAGCAGGAGGTCCCGGGTTCGAGTCCCGGTCGGGGCACACATTTTCAACTGTCCCCTTTGATGTATATCAACACCTGTCGGCAGCTTAGCGTCTTGATTTAATGATCGTATAATTGTGTAGGCTGTCCCGGCCAGAGTCAGTCGACATAAGTGTTTTCTGAGTGTATTAATGTATAAAACTACTGATGCCGGAGAAAATCCAACGTTTCGGCCACGGCTGCAGCAGTTTTCTTCTGGGTCTACTCGGTAAATGCAGACCCACAACAACGCCGCTGCAACCGTGGCCGAAACGTTGGTTTTTCTCCAGCAGCAGTAGTTTTATACATTATGGCGCGGCACTACACCCAGAAAACATTTATGTCGATATGGAGGACTGTTCATTGCCCGTTTACATTCTACCGTCACTTCCTCAGACCGTATTACTGGAACTGCCACACGAGGAAACAGTTTCATTAACGCCCGGTTGAACAGTTTTAACTGGAGACTTTCAGTTACCTGCATTGATACCATGTTCCATGACATCCAGAAGGCATCAGATACAGGTTCGCCTAATGAACAAAATATGACCGAATGGAATGTCAGACTCGCTTAGTGATTGGACTGAAGACTTTCTAGCAAACAGAACATATTGTGTCATTCTCAGCTGGCATACAGCATTAGAACTAAAAGAGACCTTGGGCGCACCCCAATGGTTGTTACAGGACCATATGACTCATTTGATAACATGTAAAAGTTTCCTTTAAAGTTTCTTTTTCGTTTGGTTTTGAACTTGTTCTGGCTTGGTTGGTTGGTTGTAACTCTGCTATTGTTTAGCTCTGGGTGACATTATCCATTCCATACTGCGAGAGAAACCAAATATATGGGCCTGTGAGAATAAAAAATGAATTTGGTCCCGTCATATAATCTTTCTAAAATGTGCAAACTGACTAAATCCTAAACTTTGCTGTTGATCTCTTTAATTAAACAAAGTGACCCGTCCGCGTTAATGATCTACCTACTAATGCTCTTCATGAAATGGTCCATGTGCGTAGACAATTTTTGTAGCAAACTGATCCTGAAACGAAAATGTCTTGCCTCGTAATATAATTGCTTGGAACCGCTGTACCTGCTGCTTTCTGTGTGCCAGATGCAAATTTCTAACTACAGTTGCTGAGAGCTTAGTGCAATTCTCCAGACAAGTAAACTATTTTATACACATAATTGAGCGAGACACTCTTTAAATAAAAATGACTTGGATTGGGGAAATTTAAATGTTCTTAGGTGAAATATTTATTTAAAAAACTGTTTTTAAATTATATGATATATTATTACTTTTAGATTCATGTTACAACACTCATTATCACTGACAAATGACAACATTGATATCAACCTCTTACTCTCACAAATGTTAGAGAAACAATTAAGAAACATGAAAAATAGCTGACTGTGAAAATTACGGAAGCAGACCGGAGAGGAAAACAAGTTCACACCATCACCATAGATATATAAATCGCCCTATGTTTTTTAGATCGTATAAAAATGATAATTTTACTGTTTTTTTATTAATGCTGACAAGTACAGATTTTAACCTTGACATCTACATATTTTAATTAAGTATTTTTAATTAATAAAAAAAGATCTACTGAATATAGTATGTGCAAATGGAATGTAACAAATGTACCAGACGCCACCTGTCGGTAATAGTGTTATAACTAATATAAATGACGTGCACTCTGCCAACCAATTTTATGTGACGTAGCATGTGAAAATTGCTGGATTTGGACGGGTTACTCCTGTAACTGAAATATCAGGTACGCTCTGGTACATTTGATGTTGATTAGATAGGATGAAAAAGATTTGCTTCCGTGAAATAGTAAATTAGTATCATTATTTTTACAGATCTGAAGATGGTTCTGAATGAACTGGAACCGGTCATATGAATAAAAAATTTGCAATCAAGACGGTTTTTAAGTAACATTATAAAATCACTGATTGCTGTTATCCCATAAGACATTATGTCTGTTTTTGCATAGTTGGGTTTAAGTAGTTCTAAGTTCTAGGTGACTGATGACCTAAGATGTTAAGTCCCATAGTGCTCGGAGCCATTTTTTTGAACGATACACTTGCGACTTCAGGTAACCTCAAAGCCAATAATTGCACGGACTGAGGTCTGTGGTCCTGGGAGGCCAAGCATGACGAATGTGGCCGCTGAGCTCATGATCATCACCAAACGACGCGCGCAAGAGATCTTTCACGCGTCTAGCAATACCTTCTTCTTTTTTTTTGTTCTAGCAAAACCCCATGTCATTCTAAGCATGTGTGTCAATTTTTACCTCTCTATCTACATTATGCCGTGGTTTATTAAGTTTTCAAATTTGTACTGACTTTTTGATCACCCGGTAGTAGGATGTGTAACCAAGCCCATTCTGCGCATCGTGTTGAGTAAGAACTGAACAACAGGTTTCCTGGTAAATGGTTGGGACGCCGTGCTCCTCGGGGAAAGCCCGCATGGTCACTCGATTTAACACCAATAGACTTCTTTTCGCGGGGTTCTCTAAGAGTCGTATTTATGTCACCGAACCCACAGGCCCAGATGCCTTCAAACAGCACATAGAGAAAACTTGTCGCTCCGTGATAGCAGGGATTTTACGTCTCGTGCGCCGTGCGTTTGTAATGAACAGGAAAATCGACAGTCGTTTGAATATCACATTTAAATGAATGTTCCGCAACCAGAACAGCCATCTAAACATCGCCAATTGTGTAGATCGTGCTGCTTTCATACCCAAAACATCAGTGCCCTTTTCTAGATTCATAAATAAACCGATAGAAAATTGATTTGCATTGAGTTAACACATCAAACTACATGACAGGGGAAAATTGATTTATTTCAAAAATTACACTCGTATCTGTCACTCTTTGGAAAACAACTGTATCAATTATGACCATAAATTTGCAGAAAGGGTAAAGTTTCTTATGCTTCTTCATATACATCACTGCCATCTGTTATCACGGTAGTTAAAGAGGAAAACACCTTACTTGTAATGTCCTTTATATATCAAACAATTGAGGGCGTTGAGTGTAAGCGCTACTGTGGGATAGAGGGGCTGGCGGAGGACAGGAAAAAAATGGTTCAAATGGCTCTGTGTTGAATCTTTCAAGTGAGAGTGTAACTCAAAATTAGTAGTTCATGTCAGCATTTCAGAATTTTTTTATTTCGGTCGTTACTTATATGAAATATCGAAAATCATACTTTTGTTGCCCCGGATGCCGCTAGATAGGCAACCTGCAAATCCATGTAGTCGCTTAATAATACAGATGTTAAGTATGAATCTTAACTCGAATGGATGCTTCATTTCAAAGCTTCTACTAATCTGGAAAATTGAAACTAGTGCTGTGTTTTCTCAAAACTATTATGTCAGCAAAATATAAGCAGTTGTAGTGTGAGAGTCTTTCTACACATTAGGCTAAGTTACATGCATCTGTAGTAGGAAGGTAAAAACGGAATCTAGTAGCTGGACGAAACAGAGAAATGGAGACTTGAGCTAAGACTGATTGTTCTGAATACATGGAGTAAAAGAAACTGACAGAATGACAGTAACCATCCGGAAGTAGTACCTATCTAACACAAGTTATTGAAGGATAAGAAACAGAACGGTATGGGGTACAAACTTTACAAAATGGATCAAATGGCTCTGAGTACTATGGGACTTAACTGCTGTGGTCATCAGTCCCCTAGAACTTAGAACTACTTAAACCTAACCAACCTAAGGACATTACACACACCCATGCCCGAGGCAGGATTCGAGACTGCGACCGTAGCGGTCGCGCGGTTCCAGACTGTAGCGCCTAGAATCACTCGACCTCCCCGGCCGGCGGAGAAGAGGAACTCGTGGCGACGCACTTAACACCAGTCGAGAGACTGTAGCTGCAATGTGGGAAAAGAAAACTCCTACTAGATGGTAACACCGACTGGAATATATCGTTACTTCTGGATTATAGTGATGTTTGATGGTGTTGTTTGTACTGGCTGAAGTTACTACACAGTCACTACGGTTTTGCTCCTCTTAGGCATTTCTCAGCCGGTCTCTGTGGCCGAGCGGTTCTAGGCGCTTCAGTCTGGAACCACGCGACCGCTACTGTCACAGGTTCGAATCCTGCCTCAGGCATGGATGTGTGTGATGTCCTTAGGTTAGGTTTAAGTAGTTCTAAGTTCTAGGAGACTGATGACCTCAGATGTTAAGTCCCATAGTGCTCGGAGCCATTTGAGCCTTTTTTTTGCATACCTTAAATTAACTTACTGAGAGTAAAGTACAACAAGTATAAGACTATTCATATGACTGCGTGATGTGAAGATGAAATCTTTTACGATGTACAGTGTCATTGTATTTTACAGAATAACTAAAAAGTGTTAAATCTTTAAAACTACAATCATAGTATTTATTAGAGCATCTATTGCCCCTAACCACTGCAGAAATATTTGGCGGCATTAATTGTTTAGGTTGCTAAAGTCGTTCACCGAAAAATCTGATTACTTCAATGAATATTTGACCATTACGCGGTCCAGGTCCAGACACTTTAACGTGACCACCACATTTGTTCGACGTCAACGTGCGATAACAACTCACAGACGATAGGTGGGAGCACTAGCGTTTGAGGGTACATACAACGTCCGGGAGAATGCGGAAAACACTTCAGTTGTCGTAATGTGGGAGCTGGCGTAGGCATGATCATTGATTTTCGGGCCAAGGTTGGAAGCATTTCCGAAAGGGCTAAATTTGTAAATCCTCTACATGCCGCCGTGGTTCGTGCAAGGCAAAATGGCGCTATCCAAAACTGGCGTCGAGGTAGCTGTGGTGCGCCAGGAGCCATAAATGACATGGATGAACGACAGCTGCAGAGATGTGTACGGGCGACTAGACGTGCAGCTATTGAGCAACTGACTACCAAGGGGCTACCAACAGTGTATCCTGAACGACCATTCAGAGAACGTTGCTCTGTATGGGACTTCACAGCTGACGCCGGGTTCATGCACCTAGCTGACTGCTGTTAATCGGTGACGAAGGCTGGAATTCTCACGCCAATACTGGACATCAACTGACTGGTGGCAGGTAGCCTTTTAAGATGAATCACGTTCAATATTCCATCGGAGCTGCGCGGGGTAGCCGCACGGTCTGCGGCGTCTGGTCACGGTCCGCGCAGCTCCCCCATGTCCGAGGTTCGAGTCCTCCCTCGGGCATGGGTGTGTGTGTCGTCCATAGCGTAACTTAGTTTAAGTTAGATTAAGTAGTGTGTCAGTTTAGGACTGATGACCAAAGCAGTTTGGTTCCATAAAAAAGTTCTATCGGACAGATGGCCGTTGCCGTTTACGGCATGAAACGTCTGGAAGCAAGCACCTTGTATGTGTTATGATCTGGGGAATGTTTTCGTGGTATTCCCTGGGTGACATCGTCATTCTGGAAGGCACAAGAACAAGTATGCATCTATCCTTGGGGGCCATATTCACCCACTCATCCTGTTAGTTTTTCCGCAGCACAATGGCATCTACCATCAGGACAATGCAACATGTCACACAGCTTGCAGTGTACGTGCGTGGTTCGAAGAGCACAAGGATGAGTTTACTGTGCTCCCCGGATTTAAACCCAACGGAGAATCTCAGAGACGATCTCGATCGGCATGTTCGCGCCGTGGATCCTCAACCGAGTAACCTAGGGCAGCTGGCCACCACGTACATGTCGGTATCTTACAAAACCTCACTGACCCCATCCCTGTACGTCTCGCAGTGGTCTGCGTTGCATAAGGTGGTTTTTCAGGCTTTTAGCAATTGACCACAGTGACTGTGCACTGAAATTACACTATAAACATTCCATAAAAGTAAACTAAAACTGGGTGTGCCTCAAGAAAGCATAATACCATCTGTAATGTTTATAATATACGTAAACAATTTATCAGAAACATTTTAAGATTATCCACTGGTGATGTTATCCTTTCCGGAGTAATCGTAAGAAAACGTACTGAGATTATCAATTGTAGTGGCTAATGATTGGTTATGTGATAGTCGGTCGGTACCAATGACCCCGTGTTTTCAGTTGGTGACAGTTCTGGAGAACGTTATGGCATGGGGACAGTAGGGAACTCAGTATCAAAGTACACTCCTGGAAATGGAAAAAAGAACACATTGACACCGGTGTGTCAGACCCACCATACTTGCCTCCGGACACTGCGAGAGGGCTGTACAAGCAAAGATCACATGCACGGCACAGCGAACACACCAGGAACCGCGGTGTTGGCCGTCGAATGGCGCTAGCTGCGCAGCATTTGTGCACCGCCGCCGTCAGTGTCAGCCAGATTGCCGTGGCATACGGAGCTCCATCGCAGTCTTTAACACTGGTAGCATGCCGCGACAGCTTGGACGTGAACCGTATGTGCACTTGACGGACTTTGAGCGAGGGCGTATAGTGGGCATGCTGGAGGCCGGGTGGACGTACCGCCGAATTGCTCAACACGTGGGGCGTGAGGTCTCCACAGTAAATCTATGTTGTCGCCAGTGGTCGGCGGAAGGTGCACGTGCCTGTCGACCTGGGACCGGACCGCAGCGACGCACGGATGCACGCCAAGACCGTAGGATCCTACGCAGTGCCGTAGGGGACCGCACCGCCACTTCCCAGCAAATTAAGGACACTGTTGCTCCTGGGGTATCGGCAAGGACCATTCGCAACCGTCTCCATGAAGCTGGGCTACGGTCCCGCACACCGTTAGGCCGTCTTCCGTTCACGCCCCAACATCGTGCAGCCCGCCTCCAGTGGTGTCGCGACAGGCGTGAATGGAGGGACGAATGGAGACGTGTCGTCTTCAGCGATGAGAGTCGCTTCTGCCTTGGTGCCAAAGATGGTCGTATGCGTGTTTGGCGCCGTGCAGGTGAGCGCCACTATCAGGACTGCATACGACCAAGGCACACAGGGCGAACACCCGGCATCATGGTGTGGGGAGCGATCTCCTACACTGGCTGTACACCTCTGGTGATAGTCGAGGGGACACTGAATAGTGCACGGTACATCCAAACCGTCATCGAACCCATCGTTCTACCATTCCTAGACCGGCAAGGGAACTTGCTGTTCCAACAGGACAATGCACATCCGCACGTATCCCGTGCCACCCAACGTGCTTTAGAAGGTGTAAGTCAACTACCCTGTCCAGCAAGATCTCCGGATCTGTCCCCCATTGAGCATGTTTGGGACTGGATGAAGCGTCGTCTCACGCGGTCTGCACGTCCAGCACGAACGTTGGTCCAACTGAGGCGCCAGGTGGAAATCGCATGGCAAGCCGTTCCACAGGACTACATCCAGCATCTCTACGATCGTCTCCATTGGAGAATAGCAGCCTGCATTGCTGCGAAAGGTGGATATACACTGTACTAGTGCCGACATTATGCATGCTCTGTTGCCTGAGTCTATGTGCCTGTGGTTCTGTCAGTGTGATCATGTGATGTATCTGACCCCAGGAATGTGTCAATAAAGTTTCCCCTTCCTGGGACAATGAATTCACGGTGTTCTTATTTCAATTTCCAGGAGTGTAGTTCAAGTCTCGACAGAGATAACGTTATGAAGAATTCGGGGATAAGGCACAACGCTGGCCTTAACACGTCATATAATTTAGAGCCCGCTGATCAGATTAGTATGTCATATGTCCAGTTCCTGGTCAGAGGAATATGGGGCAATGCCAACAGCAGCAGAAAGCGGTATAACGGGAGTAGGATTCGTTAGGAATAGGGAGGCAAGACAGAGAGTGAACAGTTCAGTGATATGGTTGTTCTCGTCGGTATCTACAGTAAACCAACACCGACAACGATAGTTCAGGCATACATGTCGACGTCGCAAGTGGGAGATGAAGAGACAGATATGATAGGGGGATACTGGAAGATAATACGATACACGAAGGAAGATGAAAATCTAATAGTCAAGGGGGATTGCAATGCGGTTGTGAGGGAAGAAGAAAGGGTTACGTGAGAATATGGACTGGGTACTAGCAATGAGAGAGGATGAAGACTCATTGAGTTCTGCAATAAATTTAAGTTAGTAATAGCGAATATACTGTTCAACAACTATAAGAGGAATAAATACACACACAAATAAAAAAAAATTACATCATTTCGGTGCCGAGGGTTCCGGAACCTGAACAGAAAATTGGAATAGAGATCAATACGAAAATCATTTCCGCCCTTTTTATTGCTCATGAAAACCACATGATGCATGCCTGTATACGTCGTAACACACTGTCCATTAGTTTATCAAGACACTGTTGGTCCAGATTGTCCCACTCCTGAACGGTTATTCGGTGTAGATTCCTCAGAGTCGTTGGTGGTTCACGTCGTCCATAAACAGCCCTTTTCAGTCTATCCCAGGCATGTTCGATAGTGTTCATGTCTGGAGAACATAATGGCCACTCTAGTCGAGCGATGTCGTTATCCTGAAGGAAGTCATTCACTGTGCATGACGGGGATGCCAGTTTTCGTCCACGAAGACGAATGCCTTGCAATTTTCTGGTTTGCGCTATCTGTCGGAGGCTGGCATTCACGTATATAGTACAGCCGTGACAGCGCCTTCCATGAGCACCATCGGCGTACGTCGACCCCACATAATGCCACCCCACAACAGCAGGGAACCTCCGCCTTGCTGCACTGGCTGGACATTGTGTCTAAGGCTTTCAGCCTGACCGGGTGCCTCCAAACACGTCTCCGACGATTGTGTGGTAGAAGACTATTCTAATGGCCCGGGTTCGATTCCCGGCTGGGTCGGAGATTTTCTCCACTCAGGGACTGGGTGTTGTGTGGTCCTAATCCCCATCTACGCACAAGTAGCCGAAGTGGCGTCAAACCGAAAGACTTGCACCCGGCGACCGGTCTACCCGACGGGAGGCACTAGTCAAACGACATTTACATTTTATTTACAAGCCCGTGCACTGTAATCAACGTAAAAAATTCAACGTTATTTAGTGTGGGAAAAATTGCCACGGCATCCTTCAGTAGTTTAGCCGATGACGTCAAACAGCTGGACAGCTATGCGGGCCGAATGACGTCCTCAGCGTCACGTCTCGTTCCACCTGGGTGAAAAAGAAAACATTGAACAGGTTATTCCAGAAACTTTATGAGTCCGCCCGTGCCGCAAACCGGATGTGTAGGGGCTGGTTTTACAACGAGTAGAATATTATCCTGCAACAAATCAACAAAGAACTGCCGCTACTAAGGCCACCAGACAGGTAAATTCTTCAATGGCATTTATTATATCTGTAATAGAGCACAAATGGCCATCGGCTTCGAAGGCGGAGTGTTGTAGATCTGCAGTTAACAGCTCCTATTTAGAGATAGCGGCGGGGGAGGTAGTGGGAATGGGTTCAGACAGAGTAGATTAATAAATTATTACAATTGACAACAGGGCAGGTGCGAATCGCCGAGCAATCAAGGATGCAAGGTGTTGGCTACTCTTTGCATAAAACGAAAGCAAGAGTTAAGGGTGGCAGGCTTCCAAGGCAGCACGCCTCACTGAACACGGGATGAGGTGCTGTTGAACAAGAATTCTGTGCGACAGATTACGTGAGTCATCGGAGAAAGTTGCCCTCGAAGGCATATCGGGCTCTTATGTGATATGTCGGAGAGAAGAGTGCATCGAGCCTTTGAGATGACTTTTCCAGTCATCATCTAACAGGATTTGGTTCACTTCACCATGGAACATTACCCCAGTTTGCAGGCTTCGTAAGGTAGTTAGTTATTTGTCAAGTATACTAATTCATATTGTAGACAGTAGCAATTTTGGCGTCCGACATTGCTTTAATACATCGAAAATTTCTTTGGAGAGATACCTTCGGTCGGTTTTTATATATAGGTAAAAAGTGAAGATCCCTTCTTTCATAAGCGTATCAAAACAGGCTGCAGATGAAATTTGTTAAAATCAAGCGCAATAGAATTTTAGTAGTGCGACTCTATGAAAATGAACTAAGTTATTTGACACTGAGATTATTTGGCCGACTGTCCAGGTCACGATTACTTTTTTTGTTATTTGTAAATTCTTTCTCTTGCTCGTGAGGCGAGCTGCTCATCTGCCACTCCTCAGCGAAGGACATTTATGATAAAGACAGGGTCAGATTTTAAAATATTATGAGTATAAATTAATTACTTACTATTAATAATAATTTTAAAAAGCACTGCAGCGCGCTGCACTAATTCGTCCGACGAGTGTTGAGACTAGAAGTTGGGATTACTGCTAGAGGGAGGCGGTAACGGTGGACAGGTGCATTGGGTATGCAGTGTGGGTGAGTAGGTGGCAGGAAGCACAGGACGGAGGTAGGGGTAACCAGCGCAGAGACAAGGCCATTTTTTTGAAGAGGGAAAAAGATCAGGGTGGGAACGGAGGTCAGAAATCTTACATAAAAGAAAAAAGATAGGTGTGTGTTGGATCTGCTGAGAAGGATATATGAGTAGCATTACATCGTTTGTAACGGTGTGTGATGTAACCTGGTTAGCAAGTGCAGTTAACAAGATGTATAGGGTGTTCAGTTTCCACGATAAGGGAGGGGAATTTCATGAGATGGTAAAGGATTCAGGTAGGGGTTTTGGAACAGTTAGCAACTATTGCTTGGGCCAGAAGATGAACTGCTTAAGACAGTAACGACGCGATTTTTGGGCTTTTGACCTATGTAAGCGATGCTACAGGGGTAGTTTAGAACATCAGGAAGAGGGACTGGTACAGGCATAATGGGCTCTTATGTGATATGCCGGAGAGAAGAGTGCACGGAACCTTTCGGATTACTTTTCCAGTCATCATGTAACTTATTCGGAGGAACGTACATAGCAAATGCAAAGCACACCAATGATACACATTTATCTAGCGCACTTTGTATTCAAAACCAGAAATACGTTTTCACGTACATTAACACTGATCTCGATTGCTGTGTAAACGAACACTTTAGCCAACACAAGGGCCATCCGGTGGTATCTATGGAAAGTGATTGAAGAATGGTGAACCCACGAAAAGTCGAAAAGGTGTTGGATGTCCAGAACTGTAAAACAGTATAGGCGGTAATCTGTGGGAAACTGGACAAGGCTGCTCGAGCACATCTTTCAGCGTACGTTCTTGAAGTTAGGTCACCATAGCAGCGACCTATAGATGTTCGTATGTTGACCATCGTCATTGTCAGTTACGACTTCAGAGGTCACAGGATCATCGAAATTGGACCGTGGATTCATGGAAACGTGTTGTCTAGTAGGATGAAATTTACTCCTGATTACATCCTGTCGATGGCCGTGTCCAGGTACGTAGTCATCCTGGAGAATGGCTGCACGAAACAAGCCGCACATGAAACGGAGATTTTTCAGGAGGACCCATATAGAGTTCTATTGATCTGAGAGGTAAAGCGTCAAGTATTTTGAAAAGCCCTTGAAGTAGTCCCGCTTTCTATACCTATCTGAAGAACGGGCATACTATTGATATGCTATAGCATAGGATCAAAATTTAAACATTTTGCACCTCCTCCAAACCGGACAAATTGAACAAAGCGGTTGGGTCTGTATATTGTGTGTGGTCTAGCTGAGAATTAAGCGGCTTGTAAAAGTACCATTTGTGTATCGGCGTTTCCAAAGATAACTCCGCGAAACCATGATTTTCGGCTACGAAAAGTACCTGCTATGTGGATGCCCACTTCTGTAATTTCTGTTCATGGTAAATCGTCGAAGTTTTTACCTTAAGTTCTTAAGATGATGTTCGCGGGGAAATATGGAAATTTTTTGATACCATTATCTGCTACCGAAATCCATAGATTCAAAGTTTGAGTGACATATGCACGTAATTTCCGGTCTGAGGCGTAATGTACAAAGGGCTCTCAATAATTAATGCTACATCTTTTTCTGAAAGAAGTTTGGTTTTATTCGGAATACCAATACACCATATTGTTCCCCAGTCGTTTGGCTACAAACGGAGAGTATGTTGAAAAGCACGGTTTTGGCTACGAAACCCTGCTTTTCAACGCGAAGGCCTGACGCCAGTTTATTGAGAGGCCCTTCATGCCCGCAGGGTACCACTCCACCAGTCGACTTCGGAACCAACTTCTTGCTGCATCAATAATCTTCGTATGATACCGTACTGCTTTCCAAGGAGGGCGCCCTTCATTGGGTCAAACATCTGGAAGTCGGAAGGGAAGGTGCGAGATCCGGGTTGAGGGGTGGATGAAGAAGAACGGTCCAATGAAGTCTTGTGAGCTTCTCTCGCAGCGCAGACTTACCTGAAGTCTTGCACTGTTATAGAGAAGAAGAAGAAAGAAGAACTTCGTTTGCATTTTTGTGTTGATGAACAATCTGAAGTCGGTTCTTCAACTTCCTGAGGCTGTGTGAGGCCGGTCGGCAGGCAGGAGATAGGACAACTTTGCGCAGTCTTATTGCGATGATAACAGGCGCCTCGTCCAACGACTCGCCTCGCTTTTGTTGAATACCAGGTCTCCGTAGACATTCTACAAGTGCCTACGAGTATCTGTGATGCTTTGGTTTTCAACCAAAACAGTCTCAGTGACACCTCCCTGCTTGGAACACACCTCTGCTACAGACTCCATTTTGAAGCCTGAGTATAGGGCCGACACCTTTCGGAACTGCACGAAACTATAGGGGCTGAAGTGGGAATGTTCCACGATGTACTACAATAAATTCAGTACTTTTTTTAAACGAAATCTAACGAGAAAAATGAAAATGCGTTGCGTTTATTGTTGAACGCCCCTCGTAGTTTTAACCAACATAGTGAATACATGGCGAGGGTTATAGGGTCATCGCAAGGGCTCTAAGATCACCATACTACTTTATAGTCACAATTTTTTCACTAATAAAACTCCACCGATTGGCATTTTATGCCTGTACAGTTATGCCCAAAGTGGTACTTCAGTTACAAAAAATGGGCTTAAGCAGCCTGAAAATAATTGTGAGCTAGTGCCAAAGTTTATGGAACACTGGAAAAACTGTAAATTCAGTACCATATTTCTAGTAAAATTCTTAATTTTTTGAGATTCAAATCATAATCCAGGCTTTTAGATGAACTGTCATCGATGACTAAAGTGTCTTCAAAAAAAGTAAAGCAAACGATTTTGTATTGACCTTATATTATGTGTACTTACTGTGGTTTATGTGTGTCCAAATATATGAATGTGTCGAAAAATGTAAATAAACTGTACCTATATAATTCGTTTTATATAAAGAGCACACACTGCTGTAGTAGGGAAAATAAGGGAACTAGCTAAAAACTGCTCCTGTAGAAGCACAAAAAGGAGCATCTGTTCCTCTTTGACAGACTCTGACAGAGAAGTGGGGAACCAACTGCTTCAATCCTCATTCCGCTTCTCTCACCAAAATTTTGGCCAGCGGGCGTATTGGCGCTCTTCTAACACACAACACACTAAGTCCTCTTACCCAACTTCTCTTTATTCTCAGCAGTTTCCTCTTATTTCCACTTATGTAATTGTCTCTCTCCCACTGCTTCCTTTCCTCCCACTGATATACAGTACACCTCATTTACACAGAAAGTTTTCGCAGTCGGAGAAGATAGTTGGTGATTCAGATTACAACAAAAGATCATGACGCAACGAAAAACACCTTTGTTTTAATGACTGCTACTCCAATTCGCATCGCATATCCGCGGCACTATCTCCCCTATCTCTTGATTATACAGAACCAGTTGCCCTCTTTGAACTTTTTCGATATCCTCTTTCAATCCTATCTGATGCGGTTCCCCATACCGCGCAGCAGTGCTCCGCAAGAAGGCGGACAAACGTAGAGTAGGTAGACTCTTTAGTAGAGTGTTGCTTTCTCTAAGTGTTCTGTCCATAAAACGCGATCTTTAGTTCGCTTTCCCTACAAAATTATCTATGTTATCGCTCCAGTTTGTTATTCGTAGTTGTAATCCATAGCTATTTGCTTGAATGCATAGCCTTTAAATTTGTGTGATTTATCGTCTAACCGAAATTTAGCGGATTCATTTTGCTACTCATGCGGAAAACTTAACTCTTTTCAGTATTTAGAGTAAATTGCCATTTTTTACTTCATACAGGTATGTTGTCTACATCATTTTTCTACAGGTTTTGAGCATTTAACAAGAGTAAATAACAGCGTCATCCAAAAGCAATCTAAGAGAGCTACTCTTAAATTGTTTCTGTAGATCAGTGACAGCAGAGGGCCAGTAATACTTTCTTTGGGAACACCAGGTGTTACTTTTTCTAGATGACGCTCCGTTAATTACAGCGAAATGTGACCTTTCTGACAGAAAACCACGTATCCAGCTGGACCGCTGAATCGATACTCCGCACGCACGAAATTATATCAGAATTTACTTGTGAGGAACGGTGTCAGAAACCTTCTGTAACCCTAAAAATATGAAATCAGTGTTACATGCTTTGTCGCTAGCACTCGTAACTCGGTGCGAATGAAAAGATAATTGTGCAGCTGTGTTTCACAAAAAGATATTTTCTGAATCCGTGTTGGCTGTTTGTAAATGAATCGATTTCTTCGTGTCAATTCATAATGTCTGAACGCAGTATATGTTCCAAAATCTTATTGCAAATTAATGTTAGTGATATGGGTTGTAATTCAGCACATTACTCCTGTTTCCTTTCTTGGGTATTCGTGTGACCTGTGCAACTTTCCAGTCTTTAGGTACGGATCTTCTGATACCCGAGGGGATGCACACAGTTGTTGAGTGTGGAACTATCGTACCAGCATGTTGTGTAAGGAACATAACAGATTTAGAATCTGCACCGGATGCCTTGCCTTCATTGAGTGATTTAAGCTGCTTCATTGTTATTTGATACTGTCAACTCGGAAGACAGGCGATATGTTATGTTAAAATGCGTAAATAAAAAACATAAGTCAAGATCAGTAAAACTCCTTTTTTGATTACTGATTTCAGCTCACTGACGAGCCAACTTCAGATTAGTAACAATTATTAATCCGTTCCGTGTGTATCAGTTGCAAAGCATTACACATCGTCATAATCTTTTGAGCCGAACTGCTCCTGTTATCATACACACACTATAGAGGATAGTCATGTTTACATAAAGTACAACATTAGCCATACATGCTGGCAGTGCTCATATTACCACACTGGTGACATAAATGGCTAACGTTGTACATTATATAACCAAGACAGCCTACTTTAGTTTGTACATGATAACAAGAACGATACAGATCAACAGATTATGACGATGAATAGTGCCTCGTGGCTGATACACAAAGAATTAAGCGATAATTTTTTGTTGATCTGAAGGTGGCTTGTCAGTGAGCTGAAACTAGTACTCAGTAAAAGATTTTTAGTTATTCTGGCTCAGAATTTTCATCGACACATCTGGAGACAGATTTTAGTCGTGGAAACTATTACAATTAACTTGATTTGAGGGTTGCACTAAATTTAGAGCTTCTGTAAAACTTCGCAAATCTTGGAGATTTTGCGTCCTTTTAAATTTGGCATCCTTCCCCGTTTCTTCTGCAACAGTGTTCTGTAAAATGGTTCAAATGGCTCTGAGCACTATGGGAATTAAAATCTGAGGATTATCGGTTCCCTAGACGTAGAACTACTTAAACCTAACTAGCCTAAGGACATCACACACATCCATGTCCGAGGCAGGATTCGAACCAGCGACCATAGCAGCCGTGTGGTTACGGACTGAAGCGCCTAGAACCGCTCGACCATACCGGCCGGCAACAGCATCTGACCTGTTTTGTGTACATGTGGTATCATTAACATCTCTTATAAATTTATTTGTATGTATTCTCGCAACTGCACTTCATAATTGGCTAAAGCAGTCCCGAAACACGTTGTGGTAAAAACATGACACATTTGGCAGCTGATGGTGCAACGTTTTCTGAACAGATCTGGTTCATAAGAAACAGGGATTTTCTAGGTCCATACCTGCCAAACTCCTGGAATCATGCTGTGGGGAGCTACTGGATGTGACAAGAGGGATGATTTGCTATTTGCTGGGTGGAGGCTGAAAGCTTGCCGGTATGTGTGCAGCCTGGTGTCATAACCGTTTTGACTCGGGTAACAACTGTCCCCACCGTAGTTCACAGCATAAATGCTCTGAGAAGTGTACGAATCTTTGACTGGCCTGCACGGTTCCCTGAAATGTCCTTCTATAGAGCATATCAAGGGTTCGATGGGAAGACGTATAGTGTCATACCAGCATCAAATCAGCAATGTTCATGAACTGACAGAGTATGTGTTTCAGGTATGACAAGCCAGTTCAAGATGACATTTATACGCTACTTTCTTCCATACCACAGTGAACACAAGAGTGTATTCTTGCCTGTAGGGGGAACACTTCATACCTGTGGGGTGGTTGTGATGGTGATGATAACGATGATGAAAGATATTAGTTCCTAACGGAAAGAAAGTATCCTTTTATACGATGAACATCTACACAAAGTTTTACAAACATCGCACTGTTCCACCTCCACTGACGTCAACTACAGACTACCTGCGGCGAATTATATAACTGATGAGAACTTTGTTGTGACCGTATGTCGCCATGGCGCAGTTGCAGATTGTAGTATATCTAGGAATTAGACGAACCCGCATTAGTCTTCATCCAATTAAAGTCTTCTTCTATTAAATACTGTTCTCCAGTATCAGATCCTTTTCGCTAACAACAAGAAGACTCAGGGATCATTTTGGACGATAATATTCGATTCCGTTTGTGACAAAAAGATGACAATATTGTGAAACAATAGAAAGATCAGTATATCGATATTCTGACAATTTGATAAACTCTGTAGCAGTGTCTTCCTTCATATGCGTTTATGATAAAAGTATTTCACAAAAAGCTTTTCTTGAGTACAGAAGCATTTGAATAATTGCATTAACTGACGTAACCAGCTGCACTTAGTTAATATAATTTAAACCTTAATGTTCACGTTAGCCGGCCGGAGAGGCCGAGCGGCTCTAGGCGCTTCAGTCTGGAACCGCGACACCGCTATCGTCGCAGGTTCAAATCCTGCATCGGGCATGGATGTGTGTGTCGTCCTTAGGTTAGTTAGGTTTAAGTAGTTCTAAGTTCTAGGGGACTGATGACCTCAGATGTTAAGTCCCATAGTGCTCAGAGCCATTTGAACCATTTGTTCACCTTAACTGTGGACGGCAATCAGAGAATACATTCTTACCAAGAAAATATACCACTCCGATATTGGTTGCAATTTTTCTTTTAAAGCAACATAAATGTATAACAGTCCTAATTAGAGGGATAAATACTTTAACAATGCTTAATTAAAGTTAATAGACCTTTTCGGCTCACTTGGCTCAGCCCACATGCACTGAATTTGAAACTCTCGTAATAGAATTCTGTGATTTCCATTTAACTATCAAATCATTATTTATGCTGGTTCAGCGACCACTACTAGTTCGTAAAGCTTCGCCAAGGTCCAGTACGTGTCTGAATACCAAAGAGAAATATTATCAGTCAAAGACTGCTCACTACTAACTGTCAAAGATATTGTAACACTTTTGATCATACTCAGCGCGTAAGTATATTTACTGTCCTTTAGCCTCCAATTTAAATTTCCATAAACTTAGTCTGAGTTATGAGAATTTCCATTAGAATTGCTTTGCACATCTTCCTGCAACTCGAAAGCACGAGAATTAAATATCTTCTTATGAATTATTTCTTCTGAGTAATTCTTACGTACAATGAAACACCAACGGACACGTACCTGAGAGAACACAATTTTTGATGTTCACAGCCGGACATCAGTAACACAATTCGTCATTTCATTCTTTAGCGAGACATTTTTAATAATTAACATTTAATCTCGGCATTGTCTTCCTGGTCGTCTGCCACACGCTAGCCAACGCTTGGACTCGACTAGAGTAATCAGAACTGCGCTGGGAACACCTTCTCTGGACTCGGTCGTGGATTATAAAACAAATACCAAGCATACATTTTAGTACATCAGTTCATACAAAATCAATAACAAAAAATTAGAACAGCCATTTGTACTTGTCTGGTGTTGCTCAGCGGACCCTCTCAGTGTTTGCCACGATTTATCGTAAGCACTATATGTTTCAGTGTATAACACTGTCCGCTCCCGTCACTGTAAGATGTGGAATTCCCCATGGCGTGTCGCATAGCATACACTGAAGTCTCACAGAATTTATACTACACAGCCTGATGGAAGATGTGCATCCTGAGTCAGAGGCTAGGTATGTATCTAAGACATGTGCCGTGCTAGCGGAATTTATTCAGGTACTAACGTCGATGTGATGTTCCTCGTGGCGGTGTGGCTCACACACCTCCCACCAGGCTGTGAGGCGTCGACTCCGAGAGACAGTTACGTACGCTATGCGACACGCCGTATGCATTCCCCCTGATGCAAAACACTGTGCAGTGGTATGCACTATCTGACTGGGTGCATAACACTAGGGTTAACAGGAACGGCGTAGCCTGTTCGTCTGGCGCTGCCCTACAAGGTGTCACAACGCTATAAGAAATCAATGTGGATTACTTGCGTTTCCACCTGGGACCAATATGACAGTTTGTGTATTCTCATCTGAAGCTGGACCCTGTTAGCAGCACGTACGTCACTGGATTCGTTTTGTACATTAACTTGGCCTTCTGAGTCATGCATAACGAAGGTTCGGTAAAGACTACGCATAGAGCACATCTACATCTATATTATGCAAGCCACTTTACGGTATGTGGTGGAGGATACTTCTGGTTCGACAATCTTTTCCCCCTTTGCGTGTTCCATTCGCGATGTGCTCATGGGAAGAATGAGTCAGTCAAGCTCCGGAGAAGCTTAAATTTATCTGCTTTCCTTACCGTGATCAATTTGCGAGAGGTACGTCGGAGGAAGTAATATGTTGCCCAACTGATGCGGAAACGGACTCCGCAAATTTCACCTTTTCGTGATGCACAATGCCTCTCTTGTAGCGCCTGCCTCTGGGGTTCCTTGAGCATCTCCGGAAAGATGATCACATGAAAAATAGTTGATTTTCGTGATTCTTTTTTTAGAGTAAAATAAAAAGTAATGCGAAATATGGTGATACAGTTTTACCCCTTTCGCTATTGTCTGTGCACTCAGGATGCTCCCTTTGACCACTGCACCAGGGGGAAGGATCCCTTGCAACCGGAACATCGGTCACCGGCGCGAATTCCCAAAGGCCTCCTATTGAAGCTGTAAATATATAATTTCGTATAAATTATTTTCAATATATTTTCAACTAGAGTACATAGGATAAGTGAAATATATTAAGTTCTAACAAAATGGCGATGTGTTGAAACCATAGACCGTAGATAACACAGACTGCGCATGACGTCATTTTACTGAAACCACATCTAAGTCACGTGACTCGGAGCACGGATACGAGTATGTCATTACGCGTTTGTAGTGCACAATTTATGACATTTTTTGACAGATCAAATGTTGTGCTGTTATGCTTTTTACTAGATGCAGACATAAAGACCTTCACATTTGTATCCTACAGATTAGGTAAAGTGACGAAAACTTCAGTTGTGTAAGTGAATTACTTTAAAATACTTGCAGAGTTATTTCCATGAGTTGAAAGCTAGGATGGATGTTGGTACTGGGATGTAAAACTTGGTGAATGACTAATCTTTTGAGACGACATACCGTTAATATGTAGCTCACTACACCATTATAATGAACATTTAGTGATGTATTACGCTTCCCTTCTTGATACCGTTTAGGTATCTCTACTGGATTACGCAAAAGTCAGAAAACGTATGTGCTTATTTTGTGTAAATACCTGAAATGATGCACATAAACTGATTTTCTTTCTTAAAAAGCGTACTAAAGCATTTCTCACGTATTCTTGTGGAACTAATGCAGCGTTCGAAATTGTTATTTTCTCTTACACTCCTGTGGAGGCAGTGAACTACAAGAATTCACAATGCAAAAAAAGTATTCACTAAAGAACAGTGACTCTGTCGCTTGTTAAAAGAACTGTCAATACATTTCAATTTGACCACATGTAAAAACGATAACCACTGATTTACTATCAGGAATTTCGGAGAAATTAGGTTAACTGCACTAATACATGTGTAAGAGCTGTACTACAGTTCGTTGAATCGTCAAAATCAATGTTTGATTTCAGCTGTAAGTGAGAGAAACTGTAACTGTCAGCTCCATGTCACACAGCGTCTAATGGCAGGAACTCAGCTTCCTGCCCCGAATCACGTGACTTAGATGTTGGTTTCAAGCGTTAACACGGCAGAGATAGGGACATGCACGGTCTATGTTATATTTGCTCTACGGTTGAAACAAATGTCATATTCTTCGCCCACAAAATCGAGACGAAAGCGTGCACTGTAAATAGACTTTTCAAGATATCGCGAAACGTCGATATACGCTGTCAGAGAACTCAGTTTAGAACGTGGAGATCACATTCCGATCAAAATCGGTAGCAACGCTCCCAAGTTAGGTTTCATGCCTGTCTGAAAAACACGGTTTCGAAAAAAAATGTGTTTTTGTTGTTAAGTTAAACAAACATCAGGTCAGCGATGCCTGGACTGTAGAGCAATGCACCACTACACGTCAACTATCATGTTCCTCTGAAAATGGGTTCCAAGGCACTTTTTCACAAATCCCCCTGTAACTCGATAACGGAGTTTCTAGCGAAACTGGGATCAACACTACAATATAAAAGACAGTCCGGAGAACATTTTAAGCCAAAAACAAAAAAAAAAGTATTTTTTCAAATTTTCAAAAAAGACCTTCATGGTATTCCAACTTGTTGATGGTCCCAGATTAATGAGTAGTACACAAAAATCGGACGATCAAGTATTTTGCAGGACACCTCTCTCGTGGATGAACTGCGTATCCTTAAGGTTGTTTCAATGAATCTCGGCCTCGTGTGCTTTTCTTACTATTTATTTTATGTGGTCATACCGGTTTAGGTCACTCCGAATGGCTAATAAAAAAATGAGTGTGAAATCGTCTGGGACTTAAATTCTAAGGTCATGAGTCTAAACTTACACACTACTTAACCTAAATTATTCTAAGGACAAACACACACACCCATGCCCGAGGAAGGACTCGAACCTCCACCGAGACCAGCCACACGATGGCTAATCCTAGATATTTTATGGTAGTTACTTTTTCCACAGACTTGTGAACGATAGTATAATCATACAGTGGTGGATTTGTTCGTCTATTTTTCCCAAGTTCAGGGTCAGCTTCCAGTTTCTCCATCAGTCGCCGATCGCCTTCAGTCCTTCATGCAGATCGCTACAGTCTTCTAAAGTTGCTACCTTCTCACAGACAACAGCAGCCTCTGCAGCCAGCCTCAAGGACCTTGCATCCTTATCAAATAGATCATTTTTGCTATTGTAAACACCAAAGACCTTATCACACTTCCTCCAAATACTCCCGAAATTTTTACGTTAAGGGCGACGTGTTGATTTCTACCTGCAAGGAGTGACTGAATCCAATCACAACTCTGGTTCGATCCTCGGTAAGCTAGTATTTTGTTAACTAAAAGACAGTCTATATGTGTATTAAAAGCCTTCTGGAAGTCAAGGGATGCGGCTTTGGATCTGCGGAGGACGTTCAAGGCCAATTAATTTGGCCCTTATACCATCATTACAGCCCATTGCTCAGCTTCAGAGGGCGCTTGTACGGCAGTCGGACTCACTACTATTAATCGTGTTCTGCTGCGTGGTGTACTGAAACATCCCCTTAGAAAAATTATGAATGACAGTGCTCGTAAACCTCTTACGTTATTTGATTTTTAATCAGCTGAGCAAAACTGAACGTACTCAGACATTTCTCTCTTTACTTATTCTGATCATCACTAAACTGACACACAATATTTCTAGAGCAACGCAATCTGACTTTCAATAATCCCTAAAAAAGACCAACAATAACCTATAACTTTCATGAATCACTTACCTCACAATAATCTTCGCTACTCAAACTACTGCAATACAGCGTGCGCCGATACTGCCAGCTGAACAAAAGATTCTAACTATTGAAGGCACTATCTACTGATAGGCATAGTTAGCAAATGAAAGATTTTGATGGAGAAAAAACAATGTTATTTACCTTAATAGTGATTATCAGTTCATGACATCGAGTCTTACAAATTTCCTTTTTCTGACGGATACACATCCAGATCGTCCGCTCTCAAAACTCTCCCATCTCTCTCCCCACGTCCACCACTGCTGGCGGCTCACCTCCAACTGCGCAACGCTACAATAGCAAATATTCCAACAATGCAAACCAGTCACAGACTGTACATAGCACAGTCAGTGATTTTCATTCAGAGCGCTACGTGGCGTTACCAACATAAAAACCTAAACAACCTATTTACAGTACATACACGCTCTGCAAGCCAGTATACAGTGAATAGCCCAAGCACTTTGTGCCATTGCTAGCCATTTTTTTCTTGTTGCACAGGAGGAGAACCGGTGCATACTTTTCCATACTGCAACTCCAGTAGACCCCAACCAAACTGTTAACTTTACAAGCATACTCCACCTGGAGAGCTATAAGTAACGTATGCAATAGTATGTTTTCATGTATCACATAGCGACCTGTCATGTGCTATCTATATTGTGTAGTAGCGGCTGGTTATCATGTGCTAATGTTCAGCAGCACACTATAAATATCACACTAAAACTACGCCATTTCCCTTCGAATGCGTGCTAGTATGCAAATAAAACGGATTAAAACATGTTTTGTAACGCCCTCTACGCGATAACTAGAAACGAGTATCGAATGGTCAGCAGCACTGCGATCAGCTCAGAGAAGGGACCGCTGCTGTGTATTCGAGTTGGCGTGCTGTGATGTGACGTCATCCGTTCTGTCACGATGAGCGCTATGTTTCTCATAGCACCAGGTCAGTATATTACTTTGAAAGTGTGTGTAACATATTGTGCAACCATAGGGAACGAGCTATTCTTGAGGAACCGTTGCCGTAATGGTGCTCCGGCTCAGTGGTCAAGCGCACTCACAGACAAGTCGTCAGCTCGGGTTTGATTCCGGATGATACCATCACATTTTTCATTTTATTGTATTCCTCGTGTGGTGTGCGTACTGTAAGACCTTCGGTACACACACCATCAGATTATTTGACTTGTCGCTCTAACGAAGTAGGCGAGTGTCAGCAATATGTCTCGAAGTCTTATCGTGGCGTGTTTATCTTCTGCCGTTAGGTCAGACGATAGAAATGCCACTTACACGCTTAGAGTAGCAGATTGACGGTGACCAACTTTAAACAGAACTTGATTAATTTTCACACACATTTATTAAAATAATGAAAAGGCATAGATATTACGTAACTTGATTCTGGTTACTGTTTACAATGGACAATCTGAAGTTCCTTTGGTCTTGGTAAGTTAATCTTCTCCTCACATATCTCTGATACTTGACAAAGTGTCTATTCATTTATCTTCATGGCTATGCACAAGAATATGGTAATCTTATTAGGCGCAGACTGAAACTTGACTATAGACTGGTACAGACAAATTCTGACTGGTACAGACTAATGTAGACTGGTACAGACAGGTGCAGATAAATGCAGATTGACTAATCATAGATCTGTACACTCGTTATAATACCTCATGCATTCAGGTTATTACTGTGCAAGTGTGATCCACGAGGAGAAAAGGTTCTACATTAGCAGCAATCTCATTGGCTGCGTTACATATTAATACGCAGATCGGCGGAAGCAGAATTTGGTCCATCTCTAAGGCAGCGCCATCTCGTAGTGTGAAGATGGACGAGCGCTGCGCCTGTGCTGTTGTGCTTAGCGGGTCGCGCTCTACTGCGAAAGTTGTGTACGCGCTGACTACGCGGACCTATGTACACAACACCTCGTAATGTTGAACGATTAATTATAAACTTTAAATATATTCGAACACTTCAATCTTTATACGTAAAATTAAAATATTCAATTTAGTCATGATTACTACTCTTGTAAGTCAAAAGACTATAGGCCACCACATTGTAACACATGGGTAAAATTTTGCACTAACTGTCACATATATTACGTAATAGTTCAGATACATTATTTATGTCGAAAAATATGTCTCTTATCTGTTTACAGTCATAACAAGCATTCAATGAAGTAAGAAATAAGATAGATATGAGCCTAGAACATCCGGTCGTCAATGTAGACTTTTTTGTGAAAGCCAAAGGACGCAGCTGCGAATCCCAGCCCAGCACACAGTTTTAAGTTGCCAGAAAGTTTAAAAACGGTGCACAGGCCGTCGAAAAGTTGAAATTCATTTTAGAACCATGGCAGTTTGCTACGGATATGTACTTGTAGCACGAACAGTTGCGACAGCGCGTAAAGGACGAGATCTCAAGTAAGAGTAAAATGTGCACTGAAACCTCTAACATAATCTTGTTAGATGGTCCTTTCGTTTATGTGTTTCTACAGAAAGCTTCAACTGTGAAAGAAGCAAGCAATAAATTAAAAAAAAAAAGGATTGGTGGAAACACTCTCAGGTGCTTTATTGCAGAACTATTGATCTGTGAAAGAATATGTGTCGAATATTGTTTAAACATCGAAGAAATAGAATAATTTTAACTTTAAAGTAAACTAGGAACGTAGTAGGATGTTTCATACTAACAAGGCCAGTTTATGATTGAAAACCAATGATAACGGGTTTGGAGAAGTCCATGACGGTGATAACGGGATATTTAGTAAAGAACAAATTACTACAGGATATAAAGGATGAAGCATGCGGCAATTCGAGTTTTAATGACGCAGCTCTTCAAGCAAATAACAATGACTGCCACAATAGCCACATTGGGTTCCAAGAGGTCCGAGATGTTGGAAGTACAACAAATCTGGGCACATTGATGCAGTAGAAACAAAGTAAACGGAAATATCTTCCACCAAAGTAACGAGTTATATAACATTCTTAACGATGCCAGCATCACGTAGTGTTACGGTGTGTAGATCCTGGCTCATTAGCACATACGTTAAAACATCTATACGATTAGAATTTTATGTGGTCAGTGTTCAGTTCACAGGGCTCGTGGCTAACGACGGGAACTCGCATCTTACAAGGTATGTATATTGTAGCTGTAATACGCAGAGATGAGGCAAACATCAGGGTGACTGATGTGTTTCATGTTCCTCAAAGTAAAATTTACTTTCCCTAAGAAAAACAATGAAACAGATCAAACCATTCATTTCTTATGATAAATCCTGTCGCATTTGTGATGCAAACTGATACCCACATCATCGTTAATGAATTGAATGTATGAATTGAATCAACCAAATGATCAGTGTTGAAGGTGAGCCTGGATCCTCGTATAATGATGCAGATCTGTGGCGTAAAGGATTGTCTATCCCACCTACATTCAGATGCGATTAAAGAATAACGAAAACATTTGGCCAGTGGCATCGGAGATAAAGGAACTGTTGATGTTCCACGCGTTACAGGCGTAGAAGATAAGCGAACTTGACTTTCAGTACCACAAACTTGACTTTCAGTACCACATTCTCACGGGGTCCCGGATTCGATTCCCGGCCGGATTGGGGATTTTCTCTGCCCGGGGACTGGGTGTTTGTGTTGTCCTCACCATTTCATCATCACCCTCATCATTCGAGACAGTGGCTGGATTGTACTGTGAAAAAAACTAGACTATGAAAAAACTGGGATTTTGTACTGGCGCTGATGCCCGCGCAGTTGAGCGCCTCACAAACTAAACATCAAGTACCACATTCCACTTTTAATGTTAAAAGGATTTTGGAATTGGTACATTGACACTACGTCAACCAGGAGACTTAGGTAACTGCTGACACTGATTGATGATCCTTTCAGAATGATTTTTTTACACTTTTAGCAATTAATACAAAGCATCTTAGCTTCTGCTCCATTTTTAAAAGGTGTGGAGGCAGGTGAAATAACATAATCTTACGAATGGGTAAAAGAAACTAATATAAGGGTGTTCTAAAATTCAGTGCTCGAAGTGACACATATTACGACAGAGGGAGCCAACAAATATATTTCGTTAAGCAAACAAGTGTCGGAAAAACCGAGTTGAGTCAGCTCTAAGTTAGCGTAAGAATACCCGTTGCGAAGGAGATGTACAAACCGTATCTTCCAGAAACATCGTTACACCAAAGATGATTTGAGGTGCGTAATGTTGTGACGTCCTAACATTCGTATTGAGCCAGTAGAAGGCATTTACTTCTGAAGTACCACTTTAGATAACATAGATCGCTACACATGGAAAAAATTGTCAGACACGCATTTGTTTGCGGTACAGCTGATGACAATAGTCGAAGAGTTCAGCGAATGTACCGCGAACGCTTCTGTGCACTAAGATGTCAGTGGTGTCGCACATTTATTGCAGTCTATTTCGACAGGGAAATACTGGTACACTGACGGTAAGAGGGCTCAATGGAGACACCTACTGTTGAATGAGACGTGCTGTTACCTTTTGAGAACAGGCCCGAGGCAAGTACTTGAGCAACTACCACCTATATCGGTGTTCATCAGAGATGTATATGGAATGTGTTGCGTGAACAGCTGCTTCTCCCTCTTTTTCTACCAGAGTGTAGTCCCTTGGATCAAATGATTATCCACCTCGACTTGAGTAAGAAAAGGCTGACTTCCGCAACAATTCCCTGAAACTCTTCTGCTATGCAAGAGGCTCACTTTGCTCGGGAACGCACGTCGAAATCTTACAAGCTGCACCTATTGGAGGGTGAAAATCCGTGTGTAACACTTGTGAGAGATTATTAGAGACAATTTGCAGTAGACATGTGGGCCGGTGGGCCGGCATCGTGGACGACTACTTGCTAAGGGCATAGATGTTGCCCCCTCGACTCAGGTTACCTGTGTACAGCCTGCTTTTGTAAGAGCAGCTGCCGATGTTTTGGAGGAACTACCCCTGTGTCCGACATGTAGTTCCGACATGATGGGGCTCCGATGCATTTTCCAAAATCAGTATTTCCATCAGTGACCCGTACTTTTGGCAACCGGTGCATTGGCAGTAGAGGAGCTAAGTATTGCACATTGACCTGCAGGATCGCTGGACCGTACCCCATTAAACTTCTTTCTCTGAACGACAAGAAAACCAAACTGCATTCCACCACAGCAGGACGTTGTGGCCGAGAGGTTCTAGGCGCTTCAGTTCAGAACTGCGCTGCTGCTACGGTCGCAGATTCGAATCATGCCTCGGGAATGGATGTGTGTTATGTCCTTAGTTTGGTTAGGTTTAAGTAGTTCTAAGTCTAGGGGACTGATGACCTCAGATGTTAAGTCCCAAAGTGCTTAGATCGATTTGACCCATTTGTATTCCTCCACTGTGGGCTCAGAGGCCGAAATAGTTGTAAATATTATAGCAGCAGTCACACACAAACAGAACAAATATCACATTTTCTGTCGAATACGGGACTCCCTGCGATGTTAATACCGGTTATGCGATAAAGTCACTGGTTCTCATTTTGAACATTTAATGCAGCATCGATGAGAACAATAAAGGACTGAAAGACATTGGACATTATTTTGCTCTCGGTCACATTCATGGACTTCCAGGATACCCTGTACTCAGTCAATGTGCATTTTTTGCACTTTTTTTTGAGAGTTGGAGCCCTTCCATGCCCACAACGGCGTGATGGCCAACACAAAAGGCCTATTTCCATCTCCGCAAAAGGGTTAGTTTTCACTAGATTGGTCTCGCAGGATGTGGGTACTGCGATGATTGTGTGCGTCTGGTTAAGGTTAACCATTACACGCTCACCTGGAGATAAATTGGGCCGAAAGTTGAATGGAGGAGAGCGGTTTGAAAGGCAGAGGGGAAAAAAGTGCCAAGGCAAGAACCAAGAGAATAAAAACCTCTGCGATTGTTAAGTCATGTGATAAGAGCAGTAGCAGTTTTCTTGCTGCCTGCGAAAGGTCATGCAAGGGTAGGCTTTGTTAGTAGTGGGTATCATGCAGGTCGATACCTTTGACGTTGTGCAGTGCTGTTACTCGGCGGCTACAGTTGGGTGTCGGTGCTGATTTCTCGGTCAGCGTCAGTATACGTGTAACAGTTAGGTTCATCGTCGTTTTGTGCCTGACAGTTCATACGTCAGATTCACAGTGTAGGGTAATGTTGGCGATTTGTTTGAGCGTCAATGTGCGAGCTTGTCGGTTTCCCTGCTTTAGCTGTTGGTCAACTTTAATAGCAGCTGGCATATCTAATCAACGTTTTTGATATACAAGGGCTTCCCGACGTTGTAGTTTGTGGGTCTATGTTAGCTTGCCATAGGTTTTTATACCCTAACTAGTACTGTCTTTGGCCGCTTATGCGTCCACCTATGGTTGTGATCATAGTTTCCCTGAGTAAGGATGAAAGGATTGTTCTAGTATCTCGAGTTCCTGTATATTCGTGTAGCGTGTTTTGAGGGTTTCAAGGCGGTATTCATTGTGAAGATCCACGGTGCGTGTGTAGCGTGGAGTGTTGTTAATGATGCGTAGCACTTTGCAGGCGGCGCAGGCGTGTAGGAGCTGCATATCCCCAGACGAGAGCTGCGTACGTCATCAGAGGTCTATACAGTGTTATGTGTATATCCTCGACACCCTCCTATTCAGTGTACTTTCTCTGTGGAGCATTGGGTAGAGTTGTTTGAGCCTCGCGTGCGCTCTGTTGACAATATATTCGATGTGGTCCTCCCATGTAAGTTTCCGGTCCAGCCAGATACCGAGCTGTCTTACTTTCTCTCCGAAACATATTGGGAGTTTATGTAATGTTACCTGTTGAAAGTGTTGACGTTTGCGCAGTAGTTTCGGTCTGCACGTGAACAAAACTACTTCGCACTTGTTTACGTTTAATTGGCCATCGTTCCCACCAAGGCTCGGCAGTTCTGAGTGGCGTCTGTATTCGTGAATTTACGGTCGACGTTTTCCAATCTTGCGCAATCTTGCTGTGTCATCCACGCAGACGGCTAATGTCGTGTTATGTGTTGCTGGAAAGTCATTAATGTACAGGTTGAACTACATGGGCCTCAAGATGCTTCCCTGGGATATTCCAGTTTGGATATCGTGTTGTGTCGATTGTTTGCCCTGCACGCCAGTGTTAAAACATCTGTTTGTGAGATATGAGTGTATGAGATGTACGAGTCCGTCCGGGAAACCAGCTTCGCTTAGTCTGTGTATAAGGCCGTTATGCCACAGATGGTTGAAAGCTTTTTAGATGTCCAGAAACACGGCCCCTGTGGCTTTGTTCATGCTGCAGCCGTGTGTTATATGTTGGACTACGCGGAGGAGTTGTTGTGTTGTTGAGTGGTGATTCCTAAAGCCGAATTGCTCCGGTCTTAGGGACCTGGTTTCTCAGATAAATATATTTTTGTCCCATCACCACATCTGTTAGTTTTGCATAGAATTTTTAAACAGCCTGTATGAAGGAGAGACTAACTAAATGCGCACAATGTCATAGAATAAGTCTTAAAATCCAGAATTTTAAAACGGATTTCTTACATGTGTAACTATGGAACATCAGAACGAAAGTTTTAAGGAAGTTTTTAGAAAATCAAAGGGGCGATTTCTGTCTGCAAATACATTCAGCCCAGTTTTGGTTGTATCCGTAATGACGTTTTCCTCGACGGGGCATTAAACCCTACTATTCCGTCATATTGGGTTATTAAAATCACTTCGGGAAACTGCTATTACTACATCATAAATCATCATTAGCAGTGTTCTGCCTGTTTGGAGATCCATAGATGGCCAGGGAGAGTTCGATTACAATCCAGATTCCAGTTATTTTCGTTGTTCAGCATCTTCAGTTTATTCCATTAACTACCAATATTTTGTAATTCATCAGTTTCATTCTTCATTAAAGTCTCTCCTACTCCTTAAATAGCAGTAATGTCTCAAGACATGACCTATTGAAATACATTTCCCATGAAGGATGGCTACCAAAACTGATTTCCTCCTATCAGATCGTTTCATCACCTCTAGGTTTGTTGTTCTGCCTAGTTTGCTTTTGCTGTCCTTCTCTGCCACATCTCAAAGCTCTTTAAATATTTTCTGTCATATTTTATTACTGCTCTACGTCGTCACTGACATCTACATGGCTAATCTCAGATTCACAATTGTCGGAGGATTCATAAATTACATTTAGACTATTTCTCGATCGTTCCACTCACGAACAGCAGGTAGGGAAAATTAACACATAAATCTTTCGCTGCGAGCTCTGATTTCTCGTTTTTTATGACGCCAGCCATTACTCCCTGTGTAGTAGGGAGCCAACAAAATATTTTCGCAGACGGAAGCTGATGATTGAAATTTCACCACAACGAAAGTCTCTTTTAAAGATTGGCGTCCCCAACTCGGTTATTATATTCGTGACACTCTCACGACAATATAAAACGAGCTGCAATCCTCTGAACTTTTTCAATATACTCCGTCAATCCTACCAATAGCGGAAGACGGAAAAGCGTTGTGTAAATAGTCCCTTTAGTAGACTTGTTGCATCTTCTAAGCGTTCTGCCAATAAAACGCAGCCTTTGATTCGCCATCCCCAAAAATTTTTCAGTGTGATGGTACCAGTTTGTCTCTAATTGAAATTCCTAGGAATTTGGTTGAATATACAACTTTTTAAGTAGTGTTATTCATCGTGTAACCGAAATGTAACGGAATTTAATACTCATGTGGAGGCCCTAAGTTTTTATTTTTTAGGATCTAGTACAAAAATATTTAAGGAAATTCAGGAACACAGAAAAGCAGTGATACAAATAGGCAAGTTAAGGCGAAATGGCTGTATGAACAATGTGAAGAAATCGAAAAACAAATGATTGTCGGGAGGACTGACTCAGTACACAGAAAAGTCAAAACAGCCTTCGGCGAAATTAAAACCAGGAGCGGTAACATTAAGACTGCAGTGGGAATTTCACTGCTAAAAGAGAAGAGAGCGGACAGGTAGAAAGAGTATATTGAAGGCCTCTATGAGGGGTGGACTTGTCGGATGTGATAGAAGAAGAAACAGAGTCGGCAGGGAAGAGGTAGTGGATCCAGTACTAGACCGGAATTTAAAACAGCTATGAAAGACTTGAGATCAAATAAGGGATAAATTGCATTGGAATTTCTAAAATCATTGGGGAAAGCGGCAATAAAATATCTATACACGCTGGTGTGTAGAACTATGAGAAGGGGCAATTACCATCAGACTTTCAGAGAAAACGTTATCCGCACAATTCCTGAGATAGCGATAGCCGACAAGTGCGAGAATTATCGCACAATCAGCTTATCAACTCTTGCTTCCAAGTTGCTGACAAAAATAATGTACAGAACAATGGAAAAGAAAATTGAGGATCTGATGGATGTCAGTCGGTCATGTAAATGTATACAGGGTTTGGGAAAGGGTGAAGCGGTTGTTACATATGCCTCGTGACGACAGGTTGCAGGGGGTCGAACGGTCAGGATTAGAGAGTAGACAACCAGGGCTGCCGTTAAATGACAAAACAGGAAATAGGTACAATAAAGAGGATGTATTTCAATGTAAGGTGTACAAAGGGCGCGCCTAAGGTCGGAAGTTACCAGGTTTAGGCCAGTCTAGGAGGTCGAAAAATTAATTGAAATGGTCAACGGAAGGGGAAGCGGTTCATGTTATTTTACGTTGGTGGCCGGTCTTGAAAAGCAGAGACAGAGGCTCTGCCTTCCAAAAAGACGTCCTGCTCGAGGTCTGGATTACAAGAGAGAGAAGCAACTGCGTTCCGCTCCGCAGAACACTCCAGCGTCCACACGCGGGATCTGTATCTCCCGCGCGCTATTGGCTAAAATCAATGGCGTGAATTCGCCAGCAGTTTCAGCAGAGGACTCAAGGCGTCTCTTGTCAGTAGCTTTAACTGGACAGAACTGCCTCGGTTGTGAAATACAGTTGACTTGTGTCACGTAGGCGCAGCGTAAGTTAATTGGGGAGAACTTTTGTAAAGTTTTGACTGGGCATTTCAAATTAATTTTTTAAACCAATTCCCTAAAATATTCATTGACTGGCTGCCACTATGTACAGTTTGGCTTTAGGAAAGGTAAAGGTACCAGAGAGGCAGTTCTTACGTTGGGCTTGATACTGGATGCAAGACTGAAGAAAAATCAAGACACGCTCATGGGATTTGTCGGCCTGGAAAAAGCGTTTAACAATGTAAAATAGTGCAAACGTTCGAAATTCTGAGAAAAATAGGGGTACACTATAGGAAAAGAATGAAGTGCTC
This sequence comes from Schistocerca gregaria, assembly GCF_023897955.1. Taxonomy (NCBI): domain Eukaryota; kingdom Metazoa; phylum Arthropoda; class Insecta; order Orthoptera; family Acrididae; genus Schistocerca; species Schistocerca gregaria. Next base: position 220,636,006 of record NC_064925.1, on the reverse strand, counting down.
AGATTAAGAAGTATGTAAGGCGTGGATACAGTCTTTTTTCCCTACTGTTCAATCTGTACATCGAAGAAGCAATGACGGAAATAAAAAGAAGGTTCAAAAGTGGAGTTAAAACTCAAGCTGAAAGGATATCAATGATCAGATTCGCTAATGACATTGCTATCCTCAGTGAAACAGAAAAATTGCAGGATAGGATATGTTGAATAGAATGAACAGCCTAATCAGTACAGAACACGGGTTTAAAGTAAGGAAGAAAGACGGAAGTAATGAGAAGTAGCATAAACGAGAACAGCGAGAAACTTTACATCAGACTTAATGATCGCGAAGTAGATGACGGTGAGAAATTCTGCTATGTAGGCAGCAAAATAACCCGTGACGGACGGATCTAGACGACACAAAAAGCATAGTACATATCACTGGCAAAAAGGGACTGTTGTCCAAGAAATAGTTCTTAATTTGAGGAAGGAATGTACGTTTAGAGCATAGAAGAGTATGGTAGTGAGATGTGGACTGTGCGAAAGCCGAAACAGAAGAGAATCTAAGGATTTGAGATGTTATGCTACGGAACAATACTGAAAAGCAGATGGACAAATAAGGTAAGGAAAGAAATACATGAAAAGAAAACAATGGCTAGCAGACGGGACAGGACGATCGGACATCTGTTCAGACATCAGGGAGTAACTTCCATGGTATTAGCGGCAACTGTAAAGAGTAGGAACATTAGAGGAGATCGTAGATTGGAATACACCCAGCAAATAATTTTGGATGTAGCTTGCAATTGCTACTCTGTGATGAAAAATTTGGCTGAGAAGTGGAATTCGTGGCGGACAATTTGTCTAAAAGAATTTTGCAGTTCGGCCTGAGCTCCTGATGACTTTACTAGACAATAAACGATAGCGTCATCTGCAAAAAGATTCAACAGGGCTACTCAGATTATCTTCATAATCATTTATGTAGATTAAGAATGCAGAGGGCCTGTAACACTTCTCTGGAAAACCCAAGGTGTCAAATTTCTGATCTACACACTATAAATAATATTTAACCTTTTTTCCTTCAGGTCAGTATTAATTCTGCTAACTAGCTGAGATCATTTTTGTGAACCATTACTTCGAATTTAATTGGTACTGTACTTCTCACTTACCAAAAGGCTTGCCAGATGTTTGAGCTGGTTATCTCCTTCCAGATTTGAAGTCGTCTGTTCAGAGCTTCTTGCCGGCTGGTGCTCGTAGAAATGGCCCAAAGCTTCGGTGAATGTCGTTCGTGTCATCTTCCGGCGAAATATGAAAAAGGCATCTGGTGCATCTTTATACATGGTGGGTTTTGAGGAGAGACAACATGCTTTGAGGGAAGGATGATAGTATTAATGATTCCGAACATTACACTTCTCATTGAGATACGCCCTATTCAAAATATTTTCCAGGATAGACAACATTTAGTGTACGTTGCTGTTTATTTTCTGTATTATTCATACATTGTCATAGTTTACAACGCGCCACAGCAATGTAGTAGACATCAGGTGTACAATGTCCGACTGGTATGTAGGCTGAGGCATCCGGATGTTTTGATTCTTGAGCATACACTGTCCGTTCAAAAAGATCCGAGATTGACATTTTCTTGGCGTATAAGTGACGTCAGCTTAGTAATTACGATGGCAACTTGAACCAACAACTGTAAACAACGGACATGCATTCGACCAGTCACTTGTGAGCAGGCAGTGTTAGGTAGTGGACGTGTGGATATAGTGTGTATACGTTATTTTGTCACAAATTGCAGTGGAGCAACATGTCTAAATGACGTGTTCAAGACAATCTCCAAAATGTTTTGAGGAAGAGAAAAATGTCTGGAAAGTTTATGCCGCACGCTTTGACTTCAGAAAAACTTCCATCTGCCACTACTTCATTGAAATGTAAGACAGGGAGAATTGTTGTCTGGAAAAAGTCATAGAGTCTGACGAGACTTGGTGTTAGCAATACTAACCTGACATTAAGACAATATGGTACGCGAACTGAACAGCACCCCAAAGAATGTTCTGAGAGTATCTTTCGGCAAAATTACGGCTTGGCAATGGGCTCAATTCCTTCTGGGATTCTATATGAGATTTTTATAAACAGTCTGGAATGCAAACGATTCGTGAAGCAGAATGAGCTAGTTAATAAAGTTGTAAACTAAAAACGTTATGGTGACGATATATTCGTCGTTTTTAACGGGACCAAGGACGAGGCGCTCAGGCTACAAGAAATTTTTAGCTTTTGATATCATAATATAATTTTCAGTGTGGACTTAGAAGTAGAAGGTTATCTTAACTTTTTTGGATTTATGGATAATTAGGATTGACTAGTGTTTAGAACACGAGGTTTTCAGTAAGTTGACAACAAGAGATGTCATTATTGCTGAGAGTTTTAATCATCCCTCATCACACAGGAAAGCATTTTCTCGTTCAATGTCCACAGCTTAAATGAACTTGATCACCGACAGGGAAACAGCTACTGTTGTACCGATAGGGATTGCAAACGGATTTAGCAAAAGTGGTTATTACGAAAGTGGGTGAAAAAATTCTGTAACAGACTCACGAAGGGACCGGAGTAAAGAACGAAGAAGTTAGTCATGCTACTGTGCCCATCCGCGCCGAAGATTAGTAATGAGTTTAAAAATCATAATGTGGTGGTAGGTTTTAATGCTATGAACAACTGGGGTGGCTCCTCCGAAATAGTATAGAGCAGCCTGTTAGTAAGTTTTGCAAGGGGGTTCTATAACATTACGTGTGGAGCTTGAGACAAGTTTTACAGCGGACAGACTGAGAGAGAGTTCAGAACGAGATATACGGAACACTTTTATCCTAGCTGTGGTAGTGCAGTAGGCGCTCATTTACGTGACTGCATTCATTAGTTTTGTGACACCGAAAACGATTTACAGATTCTTCATTATGAGAATAAATATGTTTATTTGGATATTTTGGAAGACCTAGTAATTTTCGAATATAGACGGCGTTTGCATGACCGATTACTTAATGAACAGATTATTGGAACAACAGATCGGTTTTTTCATATTTCTGATAATTTATTCAATTGCCATTGAGAGTAAAAATCGACAACTGCCGTTGAGTTTAATTTAACATGCTGTAATTGTCGTACATGTAATAGTTGCTGTCATGCCTTCCACGAATTTATGTCTTTGAGCTTCGCTTTTGTCAATGTTAGTAATCTTTATATAAAACTTTTATTAACTTTCCTTATGGTAATGGCGGTTCTTTTCCGCCACATGGAACTGTGCTTGCCCAATGTGTCCTCTATCAGCCTTGGCAGTCGTTACCCGCTGCTCTGGCGCTGGTACATTTGTTTCTGTCTGTGCGAGTGAAAATTTCTTGCACCTGATGCAATAACCATTTCTTGGTGTACGACATTTGTAACTGACTCTTGAGCTTACGTAATTGCATATGGTATGTACATTTATGTCTGTTTTGATTTCTTCGATTTTTTATTACTTTTGTACGTTTTGGACGTTGCAATTGTGTATACATGCATTTGTATTATGGGAATAGTTTGTAATCTCAAATTTTGATCACTGACAGGTCACCAGAAGATGGGCGTTGTAAACGTAGAATAAAAAAAAGACCTCAAAAATAGCTACGAGATTTTCTCAACAGCCAACAAGCATTTTTCCAGTCATTTTTATAATCCAGAATTAAATTTCCACTCCGCAGCTCTGTACGCTGATATAAAAGTTCCTGACAGATTAAAACTGAGTGCCAGACCGAGACTCGAACTCGGGACCTTTCCCAGTTCTATATGGACTGCAGGAGAGCTTCTGTGAAGTAGGAGACGAGGTACTGGCGGAACTGCAGCTGTGAGGACGCGTTGTGAATCGTGCTTGTGCAGCTCAGATGGTAGAGCACTTGCTCGCAAAAGGCAAAGGTCCCGAGTTCGAGTCTCGGTCTGTCACACAGGTTTAATCTACCAGGAAGTTTCATTTTTGTAATAATTTATTCTGAGAGTTTCACATGGTTACGGGTATGTGAACGTAATGTGTGTTGTATTCAGATCGGGAGGCGGAGGGTGTAAGACTATGTAGAACGCCTGAATCATTAGAATTGTTATTTTAACGTTTCTGTATTTTTACTTAATCCAGACACGAAACTTTTCGGACTGACGATGTAATCTGCGTTAGAATATAATAAATTTCCTTGAGACACAAAAGATTCTATCCAGCACAGACCCGGCAAGCATTATTTGTACGAAACTCAGGTTACTCCTGCCCCGCGCAATATTCCATATTACTAGATTCCCGGAAATCTTTTGCCACAGTGCCACAGTGCCGCACTGCAACCTGTTAAAGGAGAACCGAGTATACGAAATAGGTTCTCAGGGATGTAAGTTCCTCGAAAACTTTTTAAGCAATAATTCCTGTTTCGTTGTCCTGGACGGCGAGTGTTCCTTAGAGACAAAGATATCGTTAGGAGTGCCCCAGAGAAGTATCATAGGACCACTCTTGTTCTCTGTATGTAAGAGACAGTCAAGTAAAACGAGACAGTTCGAAAAAAATCTAAGTAAATTTTATTATTTAAAAAGTAATTGTTAATACATTTATCCCAATGTGAGATAAGACGACAAATGCCTTCACACAAAAGTTTTTTGCGATTACCTGCGGATCCATGGTTGTACCAAGGCGTGCACCCCTCTTGGTCTTCAAAGCTGCAAAAATATGGAAAGCGTATTGGAAGAGATCAGGAGTTAATGGAGGATGTGTAAGAGAGTCCCAGAGAAACTTCTGTTCAGAACTCGAAACAACTTTGGAAACGCGACACCAACACAGTTTTCGGTGCATTTTCAACATCTCTCGAAAACTAGGTGAAAATTTTCCATGTTAATATACACAGGTGTGGCATTATGGTGTACACAATTGTAACATTAGTAACATATTATATACCTTTTCGTTACCTACTGATTATCGTTTTACTCTCTATCATCTGCAATGCTCCGCTTCTTGTCAACTGCAACTAATATGGATTGCACAGTAGTATATTCCGTATATCTGCCGAATCATTAGGACTATGAGGGCAGTCGAATGAAAACCGAACACACATCACAACGGGACCATGGAGTGTTTCCATTCAAAAGTAATCACTGCACGCGTTAAGACATTTATCCCACTGGAGGACGAGGCGATCAGTTCCTGTTTCGCAGAAGACGGTCGGCCGCTGATAATGCATGACCGCACCCGTCCTTGCACTTCCTCGTCCGATTGAAACCGACGTTCACGATTCTCTTTCTTCAAGTCGCCAGAGATGTTAAAATCACACAGTGAAAGATCCGGGCTGTACGGAGGACGTTGAAGTCTTTCCCAACCAAATCGCCAAAGCGTACCCTCAGTCCGATTGGAAGTGTGGGAGCGGGCGTCATTGTACAAGAGGAACATTCAGTCCGACATCTCGGGGACAAGCGGCAAAGCCGACAGTGGAAACCCCCCAAATCTCTCACGCCAAAGAAGTCAAAAGTTATTCACACAAGTTCTAGTAAGCTCATGATGACCTCCTTCTTCGAGGGGCCCTCTGCTCGGGGAGTTCCTCGAGACTAAAACCACAATCAGTACTCAGCGCTGTGAAGGCTCTTTGCAGAAGATGAAACCCGCCATAAAGTCAAAATGCCTGATAATGCTGTACGATAACGCTCCCCCCCCCCCTTTTCTCTCAATCGAACAAAAAATGATTCAAATGGCTCTGAGCACTATGGGACAACATCTGAGGCCATCAGTCCCATAGAACTTATAACTACTTAAACCTAATTAACCTAAGGACATCACAAACATCCATGCCCGAAGCAGGATTCGAACCTGCGACCGTAGCGATCGCCCGGTTCCAGACTGAAGCGCCTAAAACCGCTAGGCCACACAGCCCGGCTCAATCGAACTACCAGGATTTTTCACCGTGTGATTTTTTAAATCTTTGGCGATATTAAGAAAGAGACGCGGGTTTGTCGGTTTCAGTTGGACGAGAAAGTGGAACAGTGGGTGTGGTTCTAGATCCGTCAGTGGCCGGCCGCGTTCTAGCAAACAGAAATGAACCGTCTTGTCTCCAGTGAGATAAATAACACGTTTCTTATTTTCTTTCTCCTTCGTCAGTGCTTCTGTTTACGATAGTAGCATAACATATGTCACGCGAGAAATCATCACTTGATAGGCACACTCATGTTGTAGTTGTAGCTTGAAATAAATAATCAATGTAGCAGAAATAAAAACCAGATCCACGTAAGCTAATACAAAGATGTCGAAACATATATGGATGAACATTACGTCTTGGGGAAAGCAGGATATAAAAAAAAATTAATTGTATCACATACACAAAAAATTACACATGGGGTTTATAGTTTCAACAGTAACTGCACCCATACTCCACAGAGTCCGCCTCACGGTACTCCTGGTACCAATACCTGTTCCGCCTTTCTCTCGTCCATTCGCGAATGGAGCATGTGAACAATGACTGCCGATAAACCTTTTATTTGCTCTAATTTCTCGGATATTCTCGTTGTGGTCATTTCACGAGGCGTGTGTGGAAGGAAGTAATATACACTACTATCCATTAAAATTGCTACACCACACCACGAAAATGACGTGCTACAGACGCGAAATTTAACCGACAGAAAGAAAATGCTCTGATAAGCAAATCATTAGCTTTCCAGAGCATCCACACACGGTTGGCGCCGGTGGCGACACCTACAACGTGCTGATATGAGGAAAGTTTCCAACCGATTTCTCATACACAAACAGCAGTTGACCACCGTTGCCTGGTGAAAAGTTGTTGTGATGCCTCGTGTAAGGAGGAGAAATGCGTACTATCACGTTTCCGACTTTGATAAAGGACGAATTGTAGCCTATCGCGATTGCAGTTTATCGTATCGCGACATTGCTGCTCGCGTTGGTTGAGATCCAATGACTCTTAGCAGAATATGGAATCGGTGAGTTCAAGAGGGTTATATGGAACGCCGTTCTGGATCCCAACGGCCCCGTATCACTAGGAGTCGAGATGACAGGCATCTTATCCTCATGGCTGTAACGGATCGTGCAGCCACTTCTCGGTCCCTGAGACAACAGATGGGGACGTTTGCAAGACAACAACCATCTGCACGAACAGTTCGACGACTTTTAAGCAGCATGGGCTATCAGCTCAGAGACCATGGCTGGGGTTACCCTTGACGCTGCATCACACACGGAGCGCCTGCGATGGTGTGCTCATCGACGAAACCTGGGTGCACTAATGGCAAAACGTCATTTTTTCGGATGAATCCACGTTGTGTTTACAGTATCATGATGGTCGCATCCGTTTTTGGCGACATCGCGGTGAACGCACATTGGAAGCACGTATTCGTCATCGCCATACTGGCGTATCACATTCAGCGTGATGGAATGGGGTGCCATTAGTTACACGTCTTGGTAACCTCTTGTTCGCATTGACGGCACTTTGAACAGTGGACGTTACATTTCAGCTGTGTTACGACCCGTGGCTCTACCCTTCATTCGATCCCTGCGAAACCCTACATTTGAGCAGCATAATGCACGACCGCACGTTGCAGGTCCTGTACTGGCCTTTCTGGATACAGAAAATGTTCGACTGCTGCCCTGGCCAGCACATTCTCCAGATCTCTCACCAATTAAAAACGTCTGGTCAATGGTGGTCGAGCAACTGGCTCGTCACAATCCGCCAGTCACTACTCTTGATGTACTGTGGTATCGTGTTGAAGCTGCATGGGCCGCTGTACCTGTACACGCCATCCAAGCTCTGTTTGACTCAATGCCCACCCGTTTATCATTTGCATTTCTTCTTGGCGTAACAATTTTAATGGCCAGTAGTGTATTGTGCCACACTTCCGGCAACGTACTCTCTCAGAATCTCAGTAGTAAACCTCTCTGTGATTCGCAATTCCTCTCGTGTAGCTCTGTCACCGGAGTTTTAAGGATTCCAGATTGATAGCCAGTACTCAACAATGGATCGACAGGGGCCTTATAAAACACTTCCTTCGTGGATATACTACATTTTCTAAAGAATCTTCCAATGAATCTCAGCCTAGTACCTGTTTTTCCTACAAAATGCTTCATGTGATGATTAGCCTTAGGTCGCTCCGAGAGGCTGTTGCTAGGTATTTCACGGTAGTTACTTTGCCAAATAATTTGTCGCCAATGGCGTAATTGTGGAGTAGTTATCCACTAGACCACTTGTATTTGTTGTTAACTGTGACGTCCTATCACTCATCTGTCGGGTACACCTAACATTAAGTTAACGTTTCTCGATTTTGTTCCGCTAAAACTGATATGTTGAGTTCTGTTTTCACCAAAGTCCAGAATCCATTCGCAAATCTGGTCAGATATTCGTAAGGTGATAATTTATTCACTAAACGACGGTCCGGAACTGTATAAAACAACGATAATTGTTTTAGTGTATGGCTAGAACTGACTGTGGAGAATGACACTGGGATTCCACGAAGTCCCCGTATCAGATGCCCATCAGTTCTAAAGCCGTGCGTTGCCGATTAATAAAACCACAAGCTTTAACTGTGTAGACGGTCAGCCACAGAGGAAACAGGTAGCAGCAAAGTATTGTATGTCGCTCCGCAGGCGAAGCAAGGACGGCTGGGTGCGAAGACTGGTTCTGCGGTCTGTTTCTGCGGCTACGCCACGTGGCGTATGACGTCAGCGGCTGGCTCGTGACCGGACGGCACGTGCTACGCGGCATGTGGGGACGCTGGTGTGAAGCGGGTAGCTGACCTCGCAGGGATCCGGTACGCCGAGATGTCGTTTGGTAAGCGTAGGTACCGGATGGCGCTTGGGCTTACCGACTTGACGAATACTGTCGGTGAAAATCTCTCTTACCGCATGGATAACAACCAGCTACCTCCGAGTCTAGGCGGCCACACAAATGAGCGTTAGGGACAGTAGTTACAGGGTTGGGTACAGTTCAATGGCCGTTCATTGTTGCGCTCTAACAGAGCTGGCTTTAGTCGAACTGTCTGCAGAAGTCGTAGCGATAGTTCAACTCACGCAAGTAACCAGTCCTGAATAACAAAATACACTCCTGGAAATGGAAAAAAGAACACATTGACACCGGTGTATCAGACCCACCATACTTGCTCCGGACACTGCGAGAGGGCTGTATAAGCAATGATCACACGCACGGCACAGCGGACACACCAGGAACCGCGGTGTTGGCCGTCGAATGGCGCTACCTGCGCAGCATTTGTGCACCGCCGCCGTCAGTGTCAGCCAGTTTGCCGTGGCATACGGAGCTCCATCGCAGTCTTTAACACTCGTAGCATGCCGCGACAGCGTGGACGTGAACCGCATGTGCAGTTGACGGACTTTGAGCGAGGGCGTATAGTGGGCATGCGGGAGGCCGATGGACGTACCGCCGAATTGCTCAACACGTGGGGCGTGAGGTCTCCACAGTACATCGATGATGTCGCCAGTGGTCGGCGGAAGGTGCACGTACCCGTCGACCTGGGACCGGACCGCAGCGACGCACGGATTCACGCCAAGACCGTAGGATCCTACGCAGTGCCGTAGGGGACCGCACCGCCACTTCCCAGCAAATTAGGGACACTGTTGCTCCTGGGGTATCGGCGAGGACCATTCGCAACCGTCTCCATGAAGCTGGGCTACGGTCCCTCACACCGTTAGGCCATTTTCCACTCACGCCCCAACATCGTGCAGCCCGCCTCCAGTGGTGTCGCGACAGGCGTGCATGGAGGGACGAATGGAGACGTGTGGTCTTCAGCGATGAGAGTCGCTTCTGCCTTGGTGCCAATGATGGTCGTATGCGTGTTTGGCGCCGTGCAGGTGAGCGCCACAATCAGGACTGCATACGACCGAGGCACACAGGGCCAACACCCGGCATCATGGTGTGGGGAGCAATCTCCTACACTGGCCGTACACTTCTGGTGATCGTCGAGGGGACACTGAGTAGTGCACGGTACATCCAAACCGTCATCGAACCCATCGTTCTACCATTCCTAGACCGGCAAGGGAACTTGCTGTTCCAACAGGACAATGCACGTCCGCATGTATCCCGTGCCACCCAACGTGCTCTAGAAGGTGTAAGTCAACTACCCTGGCCAGCAAGATCTCCGGATCTGTCCCCCATTGAGCATGTTTGGAACTGTATGAAGCGTCGTCTCACGCGGTCTGCAGGTCCAGCACGAACGCTGGTCCAACTGAGGCGCCAGGTGGAAATGGCATGGCAAGCCGTTCCACGGGACTACATCCAGCATCTCTACGATCGTCTCCATGGGAGAATAGCAGCCTGCAGTGGATATACACTGTACTAGTGCCGACATTGTGCATGCTCTGTTGCCTGTGTCTATGTGCCTGTGGTTCTGTCAGTGTGATCATGTGATGTATCTGACCCCAGGAATGTGTCAATAAAGTTTCCCCTTCCTGGGACAATGAATTTACGGTGTTTTTATTTCAATTTCCAGGAGTGTAGTATAAAATTTTAATTCTTATTTCCGTAAAATTTGTGTTTTCATCCTGAACTGCTTGGATAATCAACGATTACGTGATGCAACAGAAATATGTTTGAAAGAAAATAATGCTTTTGTCCATTCACTCTGTTGTGTCCCAGGAGGAATGCTCAGTATTCAGGGATATGACAGGAACGCTCATTTGAAGTAAAAAACTTCACATGGACGTATACCCTATTCCGAATGGTTTCCGAGATAGAATACGTTTAATGTGTATTTAAGTTTCGGAAACTGGTGCTCAAATACGTGTCTAAGCCAGCCAACCTCTTTGACGTTTTATTTTAATCGAATCAGCCTCTTTGATTTCAGTCTCTTTACTGGGGATATTTTTCTGCCATTAAACTAGCCCACCGAACGTACAGTTGGGCATGATTTTTTATGAAGGATTGAGGGTGTATCAGAGTGAAGCATCGGTTAACTTTGTTTGTACACACGCTGGCTAAAATGCCACGCAACTACACTAATGAGGGATACGCGGATATGGTGTACGATTAAGGCTTCTGCGCTTTCCGATACGTCGAATTCTTGATCGTAGAGTGTTTGCCGGAGTTTTGAGCACACTGCGTGAAACAGGTATTCCTTGAAATCCCCATTTTTGCTCTGCACGGGTGTTTCAACGACATGTGCAGGAACAGCAACACATCGTAAATGGTGCAGCGTAGTGTTACTGCCAGTGCGCAGTGACTTTCTACACGAGTCCCAAAAACATGTGTATGACGAACATTATGTGCGGGGAAACTTGTATACACTTCACGTAGAGCGTGTCCACTGTCTTCACATTGACGACAATCCCATACGATTTGGTTTTGTCGCCAGGTGAATGATAATCGCCATTTGCTTCCATTAATGCTATTCACTGAAGAAGCCACGCTTACACGGAATGGAATCAACTCCACACTTAACAACAATGATGGTAGCAGGAAAATCCTTACGCTACAGTGGAAATCAGTTTTCAGATTCTTTGTTCGTTCAATGTTTGGTGTGGCCCGATCGGTAACAAGTTGACAGGTCCAACCATTTCGGTGAGCGAATGATGGAACAAAATTACTCCCATTTTTTTTGGAAAAACTGTTTGTTGAATACCCTGAGGTCGTTCATTTGGTCAAGGTCTAGTATGACGGAGCCTCTCCATATTTTACCACACGTGTGAGGAAACATCTCAACCGCACCAACCATTATCGCTGGATTGGTAGTGATAGTACAATTAACTGGCCACCAAGATCGCCTGACCTACGGCATTAGATGTTTGTTTACGGTGTTGTGTGAAATGTGAGGTGTACGAACGAGAAGTGAATATGCTAGATGAACCACCTGGACGCACCACGAACGCTGCTGCCCTCATAAAGAAGCATGTAAGGACACACAGAGAACCAATATAAAATTTTCTGCCAAGAGTACCCAAATCTACTGCAGCTGATGGCGGCATATTCGAATATTTATTGAGCTGTTCATATGTTCAAATGTGTGTGATATCATATGGGACTTAACTGCTAAGGTCATCAGTCCCTAAGCTTACACACTACTTAACCTAAATTATCCTAAGGACAAACACACGCACCCATGCCCGAGGGAGGACTCGAACCTCCGCCAGGACCAGCGAAACAGTCCATGACTGCAGCGCCCGAGACAGCTCGGCTAATCCCGGGCGGCTATTGAGCTGTACAGCAGCTGTAATGTGACTTGTATTAACGTGTTAAGTAAACGTACACTGAGGTGAAAAAAGTCATGTCTTAGCGGTATTCACATACAGATATTGCGGTAGTGCCGCATACACAAGGTATAAAACGGCAGTGCATTGACGAAGCTATAATTTGTACTCAGGTTTCCGACGTGATTGCCGCCCAGAGTGGCCGAGCGGTTCTAGGCGCTACAGTCTGTAACCGCGCGACCGCTACGGTCGCAGGTTCGAATCCTGCCTCGGTCATGGATGTGTGTGGTGTCTTTAGGTTAGTTAGGTTTAAGTAGTTCTAAGTTCTAGGGGACTGTTGACCTCAGATGTTAAGTCCCACAGTGCTCAGAGCCATTTGGTTTGAACCGACGTGATTACGGGCGCACTGTGGGAATTCAGACTTCGAACGTGAAATGGCAGCTAGAGCTAAAAAAAATGGTTCAAATGGCTCTGAGCACTATGGGACTTAACATCTGTGGTCATCAGTCCCCTAGATATTACTAGATATTAGAACTACTTAAACCTAACAAACCTAAGGACATCACTCATATCCACGCCGATGAAGGATTCGAACCTGCGACCGTAGCGGTCTCGCGGTTCCAGACTGAAGCGCCTAGAACCGCACGGCCACAATGGCCAGAAGCTAGAGCTAGACGCGTGGGGCATTCCATTTCGGAAATGTTTAAGAAATTCAATATTTAGAGATCAACAATGTCAATTGTGTGCCGAGAATACCAAATTTCAGACATTACATCTCACCACGGACTTCGCAGTGTCCGGTGACGTTCATTTAAGCGGTGTTTGGGAAGACTTGTCAGCGCTTCCAGATGAACAACACTGCGTGAAAGAAATCGCGGAAATTATTGTGGGACATACGACAATCCGTGCGTGGCGTTAATGGGCTGTGGCAGCAGACGACCGACATGAATGCCTATGCTAACAGCGCGACATCGCCGACATCGCCGACAGCGCCTCTCCTGGGCTCGCAACCATATCGATTGGACCCTAGACGAGTATAAGACGGCGGTCTTGTCAGATGAGTCCCGATTTCACTTGGTAATACCTGATGACAGGTTTCGAGCAAAGAAGGAAAAGCAGAAAGGTGAAAGAGTATACAGAGGGTCTATACAGGGGCTATGTTCTTGAGGACAATATTTTGGAAATCGAAGAGGATGAAGATATGATACTGCATGAACAGTTTGACAGAGCACTGAAAGACCTAAGTCAAAACAAGGCCCCGGAAGTAGACAACATTCTATTAGACCTACTGATGGCCTTGGGAGAGCCAGTCTTGACAAAACTCTACCATGAATGAGACACTTAAAATAGTAAAGGAGTTTTGCTATTTGGGGAGCAAAGTAACTGATGATATTCAAAATAGAAACAACATAAAATGTAGACTGGCAACGGCAAGGAAAGCGTTTCTGAATACGAGAAATTTGTTAACATCGAGTATAGATTTAAGTGTCAGGAATCATTTCTGAAAGTATTTCTATGGAGTATAGCCATGTATGGAAGTAAAACATGGACGATAAATAGTTTGGACAGGAAGAGAATAGAAGCTTTCGATATGTGGTGCTACAGGAGAATGCTGAAGATTAGATGGGTAGATCACATAAGTAATGAGGAGGTATCGAACAGAATTGGGGAGAAGAAGAGTGTGGCACAAATTGACTAGAAGAACGGATCGGTTGGTAGAACATGTTCTGAGGCATCAAGGGATCACCAATTTAGTATTGCAGGGCAGCGTGGAGGGTAAAATTCGTAGAGGGAGACCAAGAGATGAATACACTAAGCAGATTCAGAAGGATGTATGTTGCAGTAGGTACTGGGAGATGAAGAAGCTTGTACAGGATAGAGCAGCATGGAGAGCTGCATCACACCAGTCTCAGGACTGAAGACCACAACAGCATCAACAGGTTTCGAGTGTGGCTGAGACGCCAGGAAGCCATAGACTCGAGTTGTTAACAAGGCTCTGTGCTAGATGGTGGTGACTCCATAATGATATGAGCTGTGTTTACGTGGAATGGACTGGGTCGTCTACTCGAACTGAACCGAACATTGACAAAAAATGGTTATGTTCTGCTACTTGGATAGCATTTACAGTAATTCATTGGCTTCATGTTCCCAAATAACAATGGAAATTTTTTGTAGGTGACTGTGCCGTGTCACAGAGCCATAGTTGCTTACGGTTTGTTTCAAGAACATTCTGGACAATTTGAGCGAATTATTTGGCCACCCGGATGGCCCGATAAGAATTCCGGCGAACATTTGTGGTACATAATCGACAGGTCAGTTAGTGCACAAATTCCTGCACCGGCAACACTTTCGCAATTATGGACGGCTGCCGAGACAGAATGGATCAACATCACTGCAGGGCACTTTCAACGACTTGTTAAATCCGTGCTACGTCGAGTTGCTGCACTGTGCCGGACGGAAGGAGGTCCGGCGCTGTATTAGAAGTTATCCTAAGACTTTTGTTACTTCAGCGGGTTTTTCAGTGGGTACTTTGTAAAACTGCATGTTGTAATGCTTACTACCTGTTGTACGTGTAAACCTGACAATGTATTGAATAGTACAGAAAATAAGGAACAGTGTGTATAAAATGTGTAATATCTCGGGAACTGTTCGCTGTATGGCATATGTTCAGACGAGTCTTGTGATTTAAATAATGGTTCATGTCATATCCTTGACCGTTCTTCCCGGGGCACACTGTAGATACGTCTGGTGTCGAAACTAAAGCCAGCAGACACGTAGCAGAAAACTTTAATCCCACATTTTAAAATGTATAAACGTCAGAGAACAAAACCGTACCACCATTTCATCGTCGAACACAAATTTCTCAAGAACAACTTGCACAGCGGAACACTCTTGTGTGACTGGAAAAGAGCACGCGTATCTTCTGTTTTGAGCAAGCGTAATACACTAACGGGAAAAAATCTCATCACCAAGAAGGAGTTGTGCGACATGAGGGGAAAGTTAGTGGGCGTGTTTTTGCATTCGAAAGGTGATATCCAATATGGCGCCATTCGCACAGGAGGGGCGGTAGTAGCACAACTATGAGGATGCAAATCAGGTTTGCTTTAATATACGCTGTAGCGGTATTGAGCTTCGTTATCTTTGAGACTGTACGCGGTGTGTTGATGGCAGTCAGGAATGACTTTAAGGCGACAAAGACACCATTGTCAACACCCCGCTGAGTTTGAACGAAGTCACATACGCTACGAGAAGCTGTATGTTCCTTCTGCGATACTGCAGAAACGCTTGGCAGGAACGAGTCCACTGTACATGATTGCTGACAATGGGTTCACAAGAATGTAAGGTCGCAGGAAGACTGGGTTCCGAACGGCCACGTGGCACTATATAAAAAAAAAAAATGTGTAAGTAGGCTGTTTAGGTTTTTATATTGGTAACGCCACGTAGCGCTCTGTATGAAAATCACTGGCTGTGCTGTGTGCAGTCTGTGGCTAGTTTGCATTGTTGTCTGCCATTATAGTGTTGGGCAGTTAGCTGTTAACAGCGCATAGCGTTGCGCAGTTGGAGGTGAGCCGCCAGCAGTGGTGGATGTGTGGAGAGAAATGGCGGAGTTTTGCAATTTGTAAGTCTAGATGTCATGAAGTGCTATATATATTATGACTTTTGAAGACTATTAAGGTAAATACATTGTTTATTATCCATCAAAATCTTTCAATTGCTAACTATGCCTATCAGTCGTTAGTGCCTTCAGTAGTTTGAATCTTTTATTTAGCTGGCTGTTGTGGCGCTCGCTGTATTGCAGTAGTTCGAGTAACGAAGATTTTTGGTGAGGTAAGTGATATGTGATAGGTATAGGTTAATGTTAGTCAGGGCCTTTCTTTTGTAGGGATTATCGAAAGTCAGGTTGCGTTGCGCTAAAAAGAATATTGTGTGTCAGTTTAAGCACAGTCATGTATAATTTTTCTAAGGGGACGTTTCATATGGCGACTGATAGTGTTTGCACGTGTGTTGATAATTCAGCAAGGGACTGGTTAACAGCATTGCTGGTTCTAAGGATATTCCAAAAAGTTTTGTGAGTACACAAGTGGTGGTTTATGGACTTGCTACATTCTCTGCAAGACCCTTCGATGGTGATTGTGCAAATGCACAGTCACAGCAGATGGCTGCTGGCCATCGCTACAAGGACTACAGTGGGTCTACATCTTTGATGACTCGCCAATACCATTATTTCTACAAGGACCGCAGAGGGTCTGCACCTCTGGTGGCCCACTAATACCGTAATCTCTACCAGGACTACAGTGGGTCTGCTCTGTGATGAAATACCTACCAATATTCTTCAAAACTTCGACTGACTCTGTTGTGGGTTTGCTCTGTTGTGGCCCATTATCTGTCTGCATGTCAAGAGTCAGCACTGTCTTTCCGTTGGAAGGACAACACTACTTCTTCAAGACTGCATGGAAATCCACTACTTCCATGGGCATTTTCTTTTACTGCTCAGACTTTGAGAACAAAAACTGCAATTTTACGTTGATGAATGATGAGGATTGTCTTTATGGACTGTGAGAAAATTTTAGCTTTTGACCAACATTGTATCGATAAGTGTGTGCATTTGATTTCTTTGATATTGTAATTATGAAAAAAATTTTCAAATCTGTATTGGCCAGTGCCCAAAACAATTTGTAAAATTTTTGTGGGGAGCATGGGGGCTATACAAGTAGGCTGTTTAGGTTTTTATATTGGTAACGCCACGTAGCGCTCTGTATGAGAATCGCTGGCTGTGGTGTGTGCAGTCTGTGGCTAGTTAGCAATGTTGTCTGCCATTTTAGTGTTGGGCAATTGGCTGTTAACAGCGCATAGCGTTCCGCAGTTGGAGGTGAGCGGCCAGCAGTGGTGGATCTGGGGAGAGAAATGGCGGAGTTTTGAAATTTGTAACACTGGATGTCATGAAGTGCTATATATATTATGACTTTTGAAGACTATTAAGGTAAATACATTGTTTATTCTCTATCAAAATCTTTCATTTGCTAACTATGCCTATCAGTAGTTAGTGCATTCAGTAGTGTGAATCTTTTATTTAGCTGGCAGTAGTGGCGCTCGCTGCATTGCAGTAGTTCGAGTAACGAAGATTTTTGGTGAGGTAAGTGATATGTGAAAGGTATAGGTTAATGTTAGTCAGGGCCATTCTTTTGTAGGGATTATCGAAAGTCAGATTGAGTTGCGCTAAAAAAAAATATTGTGTGTCAGTTTAAGCACAGTCATGTATAATTTATCTAAGGGGACGTTTCAAATGTTCAAATGTGTGTGAAATCTTATGGTACTTAACTGCTAAGGATATCAGTCCCTGTGCTTACACACTATTTAACCTAAATTATCCTAAGGACAAACACACACATCCATGCCCAAGGGAGGACTCAAACCTCCACCGGGAACAGCCGCACAGTCCATGACGGCAGCGTGGCACTGTCGAGAGGGAATACTATCTCGTATCCGGCATATAACCCTGGCGCATCGTATTGCATCTGCAGCAGCAATTTGAGCAGCAGTTGTCATCAGGTGAAAAGTTATGTTACAGATCGGTTACTTTATGGACAGCTCAGTGACACACGCGTATAGCGTGCAATCTCCTCATCCCTAACCACCCCCATTTGCGACTTCTGTGGTCTTAAGCGAGAACTCATAGGAGAGCAGGGTTGAAATCTTCCGTGTTTTCTGATGAAAACTGGTTCTACCTTGGTGCCACTGATGGTCGTGCGTTGGTTAGGAGGCCAGCCGAGGACCTGCAACCAAACTATCTGCGTTCTAGACACACTGGTCCCATCCGTGAAGTTATAGTCTGGGGCGCGATTTAGTTTGGCAACAAAAGCGTTCTCGTGGTTACCCCACACACCCTGAATGCAAATTTGGACGCCAATCTGGTAATTCTACCTGTTGAGCTACCGTTCATGAACAGTATTCCAGGTGGTGTTTTCTAACAGGATAACGCTCGCCCAGATACCGCTGTTGTAGC
Organism: Schistocerca gregaria; assembly: GCF_023897955.1. Taxonomy (NCBI): domain Eukaryota; kingdom Metazoa; phylum Arthropoda; class Insecta; order Orthoptera; family Acrididae; genus Schistocerca; species Schistocerca gregaria. The sequence continues at coordinate 220,617,855 of NC_064925.1, read as the reverse complement.
ACAACATGCTCTACGGAGTGTCGACATGTCTTGACCTTCTCGATCACGAGATCTGTCCCCAATGGAGCATATGTTCGACATCATCCGACGACGACTTCAGCCTCATCCACAAAAAGCATTTACTGTGTCTGTACGACCAATCAAGTGCAACAGGCATGGAACTCCATGTTACAAACTAACATCTGGTACCTGTACAACACAATGAAAGCACGTTTACATGCTTGCATTCAACATTCTGGGGGTTAAACTGGTTATTATTGGACCAGCATTTCACATTTTCTGTGACTTACTTCCCACTGACATTACCCTGTAATCTTGCAACAGCTAATCTTTTACATATGTTAACAAGACAAATGGATTCCAGAAACTTCACTACTCCGCATTAATTACTTTTTGGTGATGCGATTTTTTTCCTGTCAGTGTAGATCGAATATTCACTAATGTCACTACGTCCGTCAGTTGCAGAATCGTAAAGTGTATTATGAAAGACATTTTAAATACACATAAAAGTAAGTTACGTCTATAACAAAGAGGGAGAATTATACAGTACCTGATTACAGTACTATTGGTGAACTTCTTGAGCATGTTATAGTGTATAATTTTGTGAGGTTGGGACTATGAAGCTTTATAAAACGATACGATCACCTACAATCAGTACTACGGAAGGCGAATAGAAGACGTAGGGACCTGGAATAATGCATCTATAAATTGTGTACAAGAGGGCAGTGCGAGCAATTCTATTGCTCCAATGTTTGAAACCGTTATTAAGTAGACTTGGCAACAGACACCGGGCGAATTGAAAGACGCGCAACGGGACTCATAACAGATCGCTACGGGCCACATGAAAGTGTGACAGAGATATTGGCGGAACTTGAGTGGGAATCTTTGGAAGAAAGATGACATAGTTCTCGAGAGCACGTGCGTTCCAAATCAAGTTTTAGATTTCCTTATGATTATTTTCAGCTTTAGGAGCGGCTGATAAATATGAACCCTATGCCACTGGGAAGATGCGCAGCACATGAAAGACCGCACTTAAAGATCTACTATTCAGAATTCTAGTCGGCACATGAAAACAGTTCCCACTCATATGTTTGGACATTCCCCTTGACATTCCGTTTATGTCCCCAAACAGGCCACACGTGAGGTGACATTCTTTGGGTTGTGACGAGGCAGCTTAGCAAACAGAAACGCCTTTCGACAACGCAGGGTATCAGGCTGGCAACTTTGTTACTGCTGTTTGACGTCTCGAGTTTTGAAGATCAAACTTTAAACCAACTTCTTCGCACAAATGTCTGAACTGGAGCCGGAGTTCTAAATTAGGTTGGAAGTTCCAACCTTTCTGGGTTGGAAGCAACGAAGGAAGACTGGAGTTTTAAGTCCCGTCGACAGCACGATCCTTAGTTCCAAGGTCGGAAGCGAAGCTTCGACACCATTCTAGTACCTTGTTACTCAGTGCCCCCTGAGTTGTATCCACCCGAGTAGCAAAGATCCATAATTTTCAGGTTTATATTGGTACCACGAAAAGAAGTTGTGATATCCATCTGGTTGAATACAAGAGGAATTGCCGCCTGGGATGTACGGATAAATCGGCCGTAGCGGAACATGTTTACCAAGAGGGTGATAATGAAATAAATTTCAGTGCGATTAGTGTCGTACTGAAAACATCGCATTATCATGCGCACGTATACAGAGTAGCTATTAAGATGTATAAAAACCGTAGTAATTTTAACAGAAAAGAGGAAGATATTAAATTAGATAAAATTTGATTTATTAATGTTACAATTGTGTACACCATAATGGCAAAACTATGTATATTAACATGCAAAATGTTTACCTAGTTTTCGTCAGCTTTTGAAAACGCACCGAAAATTATGTTGGTGTCGCCATTTGAATATTTTTATCAAGTTCTAGTACTTTGTTACTCAGTGCTCCCTGAGTTGTATCCACCCGAGTAGCAAAGATCTATAATTTCCTGGTTTATATTGGTACCACGAAAATAAGTTGACAAATCATGGGTTCCGGCGCTTTCTGTGATAAACTCGCCATGATATCGCTACAGTGTAGCCAACAATGATACTTCGCTATTCCAATATAAATCGACCATGCGACCACTGATTCAGTCATGCCACAGATCAACGCCTCTGTCGCTAGTGTATCTGTGATTTCAAATGAGATAACAAGTACTTCAGATTACAGACAACAAAAATAACTACGATACAACTGAGTTTTGATGAAATCGATCGATTAAATATGGTGCGAACGTAAACGTTAGGCTGCGCTAGACGTCAATCTTTACCACAGCCTTCGTCTGGCATCTATGTTGATTCTGTGTTAGCTACATGTCGAGTCTGTGTGTGTGTGTGTGTGTGTGTGTGTGTGTGTTTGTGTGTGTGTGTGTGTGTGAGTGCACGCGTGTGCTCTTCCCGTTGTGGAGTCCCACCATGCGTCGGGTGCCAAAGGCACTTTTTTTTTTTTTTTGAGGACAGGATTTTCAACATTGCTTGTATTATGTTCACTCATTTGTTTATGATGAAGCGCTACTTTCAAGTCCTCACTCATGTGATTTGTGTTGTGTTCATATATGTGACGCCCCGCATCGAAAGGATAAGTCACTGCGAAAGCGAACAGTGGGCCCAAAGCCTATGTTGGTGCACAGCGACGCTTCTCCATCGTTTGGACCACGTCTTTAACATGTGTTTCTGCCTGTAGCTAGGGACCGTGCGGAGCAGGTTTCGCGTCCTGTGGTTGGGCAGCGTACCAGCTACGTTGCACGGGCGCCTGCAGACACAAGGGTCTACGTTTCACGGACGCCTCCAGACTCAAGGACACTCAGCGCTCTTTGTGTCTGGAGCACCGCGTTAACGATCTGTATCTGCGTTAGGCTTAGTGAGTTCTTCTGGCAATAATAACACGGCCGACCTCCGAATGAAGTCGTCCGTGTTTTTGTATAAAGTACTGGACTGGGACGAGGCATCCAATTCAAAATGAATACATAGAGCAAGGGGTACTGACCGTTACTTCTTCATAATGAGCTACGCTTCGTCTCCATTTCAGTATTAAGTAGCAGTCACACGTTACTGAAATACAGAGGGTAACACATATTGGTCTAAAATTCGATAACAAAGTGTTGACAAGGGCAGCGTGTTCCTAATCTGTCAGCGACCTTATAAAAGCAGGCAGGGCATATTGTGTTGTCGATAGTGAATAGCTAACTGCAGAATGGTTGGTCAGGAGAGTTTCGGTGACTTCATATGTGGGATAATCATTGAATGGCACGCAAGTAACAAAACCGTCAATGGCATTTCAAGATTTCTAAAGCTGTCCGAATCTGCTCTTGATGATGTGACTGTGAAGTGGAAACGGGAAAGAACATCCACCGCTAAGCCATCTAACCAGCTAACCAACAAATACAGGCTTCCGAGAGACAGGAACCGTCGAGCATTATGGAACGAAATTGTATAAAATGGCGAGAAATGAGGTGAAGGAGTCACTGTTGAGCTCCTAAGAGCTTCCGTAAGTCCAGCTAGCACAATTTGCGTAAGGAATTAAAAGTAGTGGGTTACAGTGGGCGAGAAACTCCTCATAATCCACACATTTCTGTAGCTGTCGTCGAGGTGGAGTAAAGAGGGACGATAGTGCCAACAGCGAAGTATTGAGGAGGTGGTGTTACAGTAAGTGTACGTTTTTCCTGGTTAGGAAAACGCTAAATGTGGAAACATTTTATAGCAATGTCTTCTGTGTACAGTTATGGGGCGCTTAGGACATAATGGCTGTATCGGTGTGACAGTGTACCCTGTCATACACCAGCATTTGTGAGGCAATAGTTTGTGGACAGCAACGTTCCTGATATGGACCGATCTGTCCAGAGTTTTGACCTGGACCCAGCAGAACACTTTTGGGCTTTTCAGGAAGACTGGATGTCATTCCTCGACATACTTTCAGACACCTCATTAAAAGTCCTTAGCAGAGTTCAAGACATCACGAAGGCAAACGTTGGACAGACCATATATTATTCTCCATTGATAAACATCGAGATACTTTTGACCACATAGTGTACATTTGGACAGAGGGGGGGGGGGGGGTTCAAGGACACCTCTTTGTTTTGTGGGTCGGATTAGAACTGGTAACTCATCGGAGTGACGGCGCTTTTTCATGACTCACCAATCATTTACTAAATTAAATCAATATAAGGCACCACGGCTTTTTAATTCATGTTCAGTGTACCTATATTTCCACCTCTTTTTGAAAGAATATAGAAAGAGGATTAATAATTTCTGTTATATTCCTTCTAGTTTTAAAATTTCCGAATAGTAGTAAATTTTGTCTCCAGCAAGAATTTAAAATACCTTAACAAAAATTTGAATATTTTTATCAAGTTGGGAAATTATAAAAATAACACTCATTCTTGTTACTTTTTCATAATTTTACTGAATGAAAAATATAATTTTATACATCCTGGAACTATCTACATCTTTCTCATTTACTGTCAGCATGAGGAATTAGTCAGTGATACGTTTTCATTTACAGTCAGCATGAGGAATTAGTCAGTGGGACGATTTATAAACAAAATTTGACAAATTTTACTCGAAGCGACTTAGTATCTTTGCCCAGTGCATGTCTATCTTTCTTTTGAAAAGCTACACTCACAGGTCACAGATACAGATGAAATATGTAAACTCGTATTTTTGGAACAAACTGGTGAAGCATTGGTTACAGCAGTTATCTGAATTCCCACATGTTTAAGGAATCGCTACTTCTTGTAGGAAACTATGCCTTAGGTAAGTACTGTATTTGTCAATTCCGACAATCGCTGCCGGTTGCGCTTCATGGTTTTTTTGGAGAGGACTGGTGGTATCATACAAACTGAAGAATTTGCAACTGTTAAGGTGATAATTTTTTTGTGATTTTTTAAAATTTTCTTATTCTTCAGCGGGTTTTCTTAAGGCAAATAAACACTTTTTGAAAAAAAAAAACAGCTCTTTTGATCTTATCAACAGTACTGCCTTCTGTATTGCACATAGCCAAACGAGTGTTAAAGAATGTGCAAAGTATGAGACGTGTGGGAAGTTCAGAAGCTTGGCAGTTGATTCCTGTTTAAAGTATTGCCCATTATTATGGTAGTGATTTTAAGGTTGATGCCATACTTAGAAATGAGAGCTTTTACTGTTTGACATATTTTCTGAAATGTGTATTTCTTCAGACTGGATGCACTGAAGAAGGCACAACTTTCAGATTCCTCGTCTATAAAATGGACTTTCAGGGCATAGCATGTAATATTACTTATAATTGTCCAGCTGTCCTTGTCTCTGCAGTGGTCAAATAATGTTTGACTTAGCTAGTACCTGATAAGATTTTTCGAATTTGTAAATTATAGTTTGGACAAGCATATTTATGATATTTTAAATGTTGTATATACAATTTCATTATTCTGTAACATTGGCGTTTACTTAAGGATTGTTGCAAACGAAACCCAGTTGAAGGTGAGGAGAAACTCCTCAGTCCTTATCAGTCCACTTAATTTTCATCATTTTAAGTAGCACCATATCTCAAATGCTTAGGTTGTCTTCTCCGGTTTGCCCACAGTTCAGGTCTCATTACCATTCAATGTTATGTTCCAGACGTACAGTCGCAAAAATTTCTTCCTCAAATCAAGGCTTATGTTTGATACCAGTAGACTTCTCTTGGACAGGAATGTCTCTCTTATCAGTGCTAGTCTGATTTTTACGTCCGCCTTGCTCCGTATATCATGGATTCTTTTGTTACCTAGGTATCAGGATTCTTACTAACTGAAATGTGGGCTCATCACGGTTTTCCAGTCGTCTAGAGCCAAACATATAGTGTCACTAGCCCAGAAGAGCCGCTGCAGGCTACTTCTTACTGTTAGCAAAGGCACTCGCGTCGGTCGGTCGTCTGCTGTAATAGTCCATTAACCCCTGTTTTCGCCGCACTGTTGTAAAAGGGGTTAGCACTGACAACTCTTCGCAAACGCCGCTGATCTCGGTCATTAAGTGAAGGCCGTCAGCCACTGCGTTGTCCGTCGTGAGAGGTAATGCCTGAAATTTGGCATTCTCGGTACACTCTTGACGCGGTGGATCTCGGAATACCGAGTTCCCTAATTATTTCCAAAATTAAGTGCCCCATACGTCTAGCTCGACTTACCATTTCACGTTCAAAGTGTGTTAATGCCTGTCATGCGGCCATAGGCACGTCCGAAATCTTTTCACACGAATCACCTAAGTACAAATGACAATTTCGCCAATGCGCTTCCCTTTTATACGTTGTATGCGCGATGATATATGTGCGTATCGCTACCCCATGACTTTTTTCACCTCTTTGTGTGTTTCACACGATGCTTCACCGTTAAATTTCAGCTAAAAAAAATGTTCTGAATAAAAGTACTTGTAACTGAAGTTCTTTTCTTTCGACATTTTTTTCGCGTCTTTCCATTAGTTAGGGTAATGTATTAAATTCCCTTCTTAAAATTTTGTAATAAATATGTAATAGTCCTCTTTAGCTTAACATTGCTACTCTCGTGCGATATGGATTACTGAGCTGGAGAGTGGCCAAGAGAAAATGACAGATCTGGTTCCCGTTGTGGAGCTAAGCATGCGGAAGTTGGGAACTTTATTTGAACTTCGTTCAAGCGCTCAAATGTCTTTTGCAACAATATTTTCTACTTTGATTGTCCTTCCTGGCGCAGATTTGAAATAAACTAAAAGGATCTACTTAAGTAGCCTATGTTATAGGAACATCTTACGCCACCAGCAAGTGTGGCCACCTAGTAGCGATGTGGCCATATTGCCCGGAGAAATGTTCAAGGGAGTTATTTCCTTCATTAATGAAACACGAGTACCAAGATACTGGTTTTTGATGGTGATGTAACGTAAATTTTTAATCATTATGTGCGGTGCCATTCATTTTCCATCATTAAAATAACAGAATAATTTCTTGAGGGAAGTCACTGTACTGCGTAGGTCGCTATCAGCTAATTGCGCCCCATTTGTCATTTTCACGCTGCGTGGTAGTGAAGCATAAGACAAAAATTACAAGGTGTACAACTTTGCTTCCGCCGTTTTTTCCCCAACATTTGAGGCTTTAATAAAATAAATTGGTTACACATATATTTTTCAAAGTATTTTCCATCGCTGACCACTATTTTCTCCCATCTTTTGGACAGTGAACGAATTCCGCGTCGAAAAATTTGTTCATCTTTTGAAGCAATCCACGAATCGATCCAATTTGTGACTTCTTCATGAGATCGGAAGTGCTGGTCAGCCAGACCGTGCGCCATTGATCTAAACAAGTGATTGTATTGTATTGTATGTTAACCAGGGACCTAGAAATGACGGAGAGGCTCCGTCCCCGCCGCAGCCAATGGTCTACAACCCTAAGACGACTACCGCAGTCCACTTCTCCCCTCCGCCGCCCCACACCGAACCCAAGCTTATTGTACGGTCCTCCTCCCCCCCCCCCCCCCCCAGAGGGAACGTCACACACCAGACAAGTGTAACTCCTATGTTTCTGTGGTAGAGAAATGGTGGTGTACGCGTACATGGACAACTTGTTTGCGCAGCAATCGCCGACGTAGTGTAGCTGAGGCGGAATCAGGAGAACCAGCCTGCATTTGCCGAAGCAGATGGAAAACCGCCTAAAAACCATCCACAGGCTGGGTGGCCCACCGGACCTCGACACAAGTCCGCCGGGCGGATTCGTACCGGGGACTAGGCGCACCTTCCCACTCTGGAAAGCCGTGCGTTTTTTTTAATTTATTTTTTCACCGTCAGACTTAAAACCTTTGCTGATATACATTTTGTTGTACTACCGTATAAATAGTGTCTACAATGTCCAAATGTTGACAAATAGTGTCTAATTAGAAAATTAATTAAGTAAGGAAATGAATAAAACTGAAAATGTCCAAATGAAAGACATGAGGACATCGCGGATAGTACAAATACAAAAGAAACATGCTCCTGTAGCAATGAAATGAAATTCGTGTCGGGGGCGACACCTGCTCATGACCCGACGTTCGATACAGCAAGAGAGCCATCTATCGACTCGTTCTCCACGTTAGTCCGCAGCTCGTGCGGTAGCGTTCTCGCTTCCCACGCGCGGGTTCCCGGGTTCGATTCCCGGCGGGGTTAGGGATTTTCTCTGCCTCGTGATGACTGGGTGTTATGTGATGTCCTTAGGTTAGTTAGGTTTAAGTAGTTCTAAGTTCTAGGGGACTGATGACCGTAGAAGTTAAGTCCTATAGTTCTTAGAGCCATTTGAATTTTTTTCTCCACATTAGAGCGCTCGGCTAACCGGGCGGGCCTAAACAGGCGATAGTCTGAGGGACAATGTCTGCAGAATAGGGCAGGTGGAGTAGGACTTTCCATTTTAACGTTTCCAAGTACGTTTTGACTTGTGTGTTCGAGCGTTGTCGTGCTGCAAAATCACTTTATCGTGCCTCTCACTGTATTGCGGCCGTTTGTCTCTTAATGCTCTGCTCAATCGCATTAATTGCGTTCGATAAAGAGCATCTGTGATTGTTTCACTTGGTTTCAACACCTTATAGTACACGACGCCGAGCTGCTCCCACCAAATGTAGAGCATGATCTTGGAGCCTTGAATATTCGGTTATGGACTTAGCATCTGAGGTCATCAGTCCCATAGAACTTAGAACTACTTATGTTAGTTAGGTTTAAGGACATCACACACATCCATACCAGTGGCAGCATTCGAACCTGCCACCGTAGCAACAGCGCGGTTCTGGACTGAAGCGCCTGGAAACGCTCGGCCACTCCGGCTGGCCATGATTTTTTGCATTTATGGTTATCGTAATGTACCCATTTTTCGTCCCTTGTCACAATGCGACGCAGAAATCGCTTCCGTTGTTGCCTCTGGAGCAACTGTTCACTAACACACTAACGCCGTTCAACGTCTTTTGGTTTCAGCTCGCACGGGGCTCAAGTTCCTTCTTTCTGAATGATACCCATAACCTTGAGACGTTTTGAAATGGTTTGCAGTGTCACTCCCACTAATCGTGACAATTCTTCTTGAGCTGCACTCAGCAATGACTTCAATTCTGTATCTTCGAAAACATTCTCTCTTCCACCATTATGACGCTCTACGACGTTAAAACCAACTTCTTGAAGAGTTGAAACCACTCACGACACGTTATTTCACTAATGGCGTCCTTACCATACGTACTTGAGAGCGTTCGATGAGACTCAGCCCCTGTTTTCTTCATATTGAAACAAAACAGTAATACCTCCCGCAAACTACGAGAATTAGGCTCGTAAACTGACATTTTCAATCAAGAACAACTTTATGATGCAGACAGAAATCGACTAATGTTTGAATGAGATAAAAAAAAATGTCGTGTGACTAGGCCTCCCGTCGGGTAGACCGTTCGCCGGGTGCAAGTCTTTCGATTTGAATGAGATTATGTTGACCGAGTTCCTAGCGAACTGCCTGAAGTCTGCGATCTGTTCCTTTCGACCGCTACTTACAGTTGTCGCCACCTATCGGCAAACGGCGGAAGCAAAGTTGTACACCTTGCACAACAGCTTCAATGTTAAAAAAACTAAAGTTCGAATTACACATAAAAACTTTTTACGCACTCCGTCACAATGAAAAACTGTAATCACATATTTTATCTTCCACACATTAGTAAGGAGGAAACGCTGTCTAATAGTATATCTAATGAAGGTTATTTGTGAACGTGGCGGATAGATCTCTAGTCAGCATAATTCATACAAAAATGCAAAAATGTGAATAATATTCGGTTTTATCGTCAAATGACGTTACAACTTACACAAATGTGAATTCCGTAGGCCAAATGATAAAATGTAACCCTTATTTGGGATTTGCCGCAGTGCCAGTCTTACATGACAGTGAATTTAACAGCACGATTTCGTTGTCGCAGATTAAAATGTAGCTTAAAGCAAAGAAACACTTTGGCAAAAGCATTCCTACATATGTTTAAACTCTCGTAGGTGAAATATACTGGGGAAATGTGAAGCTTCAAATATTTATAGGGAAGGTGGTGAGTCTACAGCTCTATTTATTACGTCTGCGGGGAAGCAAATAGCCTGCCAAAACACAAAAGAAGTCTTGCTCAGCGACAAAGTTATTACGATACAGCAAATGACTATGTCCTCGAAGTTATATGCCGGCTCGACGAGCGATTACATGTAATACTTCAATAGCCAGTGAGATCATTTCGCATGGCCGCTGCATGTAATCTTCTAAAACAGTACTACAGTTAACAAGCAAAATTCTAAACCATGAATACAGACACGGGCACAATGTAATGAAATAAAATTGTCCAATGTCTGAGTATTATGTATCCTTTGCGGTAGGAAGATCCATTGTAACTGGCAGTAATATGTCTTAAGCTTTTTGTGCCATGAAGGTCCGTTATAAAAAGTTTTGTCTTACGGACTTGACAGGAGGATCCATGCCAAGCACAATGAAAAAGCAGCGTAATATTGTAACAGTTTGAAAGTTGTATAAAAACTGTCTAAATACCGTCTATTTTTCAATTCCCTCTCTTGCTTTAAAATCTTTTCTGGATGTTTTTTATAATGGTTAAAAGTCTCAATCTCTTGTATAATATTTATGAGATATCCTTTACCTACTTCATGTGATATATTCAAACTAATAAAATAATTGCTAACTTTCAATGTAACGATTTGTTATGATTGTATTACCTAAATCGTTGTCTGCTTCCCTGCTTTGTGTTTCTCGATTTACGTTGTTTGCTTATAAGAATCCGTAGACGAGCTTCTATCATTACTAATTCACCGTCGAAAGTTCAACAGATTTGAATTAATGTTGCAAAGCAACAAATCTGTTTACTTTGTTTTTCTCTTAGACATGTAACACGAAGTTATTTTATTCAGTTTCTGTCGCTCTCGACCGTGTCTCAAATGTTTTGTCAAGTACGCACTTGGTCCTTAATTGCCTGTGCTTTCTGTGGTCTGTTTTGGTTTGCGTCAAGCAAAAAGTTTAAATTCTGAACTTAGATCGCTCGTTTAATTGAGCTCATGGCTTGTTTGCGTTCTCAGCGAGAGGTTTATCCAGTTTACTTATCCAGAAGCTTGTGAAACGAAAACGCTGTTGACTGAAGATTTAAAACGACTGTGTGTAATGTTTCCGCTTAGTACACTACCTTCGAGATAACGAGTGGGAAGATTACCCTAGGCTTCTTGTGCATGCAGTCATTAAAGCAGGATGAATAGATTGAAACCGTGTTTTCGTATTTTTCATGCTTACATTAAAAGCACCGATAGCACTACAGCTAATGGACACAGATTATTCGTCGCTTTTGCCACGAGACTGGACTGTTGCATTCGACGAATTGGTACGTTAGTTCCAGTGGCTTGCTGATAAGCTAGAACAGACTAATAGAAGTTTTTTTGCTTAGTGTTGAACCAAATGAGAATTAAAGTAAATAAACATGCCGATTCTTTACAAGGGAAGTGCTGTAAGTTTTCTGTAAAAAGTTGCCTGTATGTGCGAATACTGAGTATTTTGTTTTCCAAATCTTACTCTTAATGCTGTGTGTACCTTAGATACCGCATTCAACTGCTGAGCAATGTTGACTATCGGATGGCGCTGTGTTGTACATGTGAACAATGCCGTAAAACAAAACTTAATTAAATTCTGCATTTGAAATAATGAAAATGAATCTGGTTAACTGCAAAAAGAGACTAATTGTGCCCACTGAAAACAATGTGACTGAAACTCAATATCAAAGTACATTATGAAAGTTGCGTGATGTGTAGTGCAATGTTTGACTTGGATTAACCACAAAAATAAATTACTGCTCTACTCAGGAAATAAATAGCTGCAAGAAATTACCAACACTCTTCACCGAAAACTAATCTGTTTGCTTAGGAAAATACCAGATAATTCTGATTGCGTGCTGTTTCCTCATAAGAATGCAAGGAGAGATCTGCCTTGAAATAAAAGTGACTTACTTCTTGTTCAGCATGCTATTTTGTGTCTGATGTACTGAAGTCGGGAGGGCGACGGTTCAATCCCGCGTCCGGCCATCCTGATTTAGGTTTTCCTAAATCGCTCCAGGCAAATGCTGGGACGGTTCCCTTTGGAAGGACACCGCCGACTTTCTTCTCGGTCCTCCCCTAATCCGATGAGACTGATGATCTCGCTGTTTGGGCTCCTCCCCCAAACAGCTCAACCCGTTTTAAAGAAAATCACTCTTCAAAAATTAAATTCTGATTATGGACAAAGTGGACTGTGCAACATAAAAAAAGTCAAACAACGGCGAAAGTCTCTCATTACGAAAATTAAAGACATATCAACCAACCGCGTAATTTGTTACATAATGAAAATACAGAGAGCAAAGTTAACACTAATAATAAATATTATTAGTTATCTGAGGGACAAAGATTTCCTCCAATTACTAGTTATGACAGACAACCATCTTAATCTTGCATATACACGGGTTACCTTCAAAAATTCCTCCAAAAATCTTCTCCATTGATATAAAGAATTTCTTATCTCGATAATAAAATATAACATACAGTTTCTCCCAGATTCACAAATTACAGATCTCATTCTCTGAAAAACTAAACTGCTCGCTGTCAACCGTCAAAAAAGGATGCCCTAGCGCTGAACAACTAACTGACCGGCAAATGAACCACAGATAAAACGAATCACAGAGTCAAGATCTTAGTCACTACTCGTGCAGTGCGCTCATTCATCTTTGTCCCAGTACAGTAGAGATGGATTATTGTAATAACAGAAAAATATGAAAAGCTTTCTCTCTCTCTCTCTCTTTCTCTCTCTCTCTCTCTCTCTCTCTCTCTCTCTCTCTCTCTCTCTAACAGAGGACGAACGAGTTTAGTGTAAGCTGTCTCTTTAGTGGACTTGTTGCATCTTCTAAGTGTCCTGCCAATGAAACGCAACCTTTGTCTCGCCTTCCCCACAGTATTATCTATGTGGTCTTTCCAACTGAAGTCGTTCGTAATTTTAACACCCAGATACTTAGTTGAATTGACAGCCTTAAGAATTGTACTATTTATCGAGTAATGGATTTCTTTTGGAACTCATGTGGATCCCCTCACATTTTTCGTTATTTAGCGTCAACTGCCACCAGCCACACCATACAGCAATCTTTTCTAAATCGCTTTGAACTGATACTAGTCTTCGGATGACCTTACTAGACGGTAAATTACAGCATCATCTGCGAACAACCTAAGAGAACTGCTCAGTTTGCCATTCACGGTATGCTTTCACCACAGTGGCACGCGAACAGTATACAAAGTTAGCCGTTACGGAAATGCTTCCACCCTTGGTCCGTCAATATTAAACGATTGTTGTTAAGAGTGGATTCTTCTGGATTGCCCAAGCAATGTCTGCTACAATTGTTGCCTATTCCCCTCTGACTTTTTAAGCACTCATTACAGCGTTTGCACTGCTCTTACTACACGGTCTGGTCACCACCTGTCAAAAAACTGAATAACCACTTTTTGCAGAGCGGACCGCTGCAAGGTGTGCACGAAGAGAGTCAGTGAGGTTTTGTAAGCTACCGAAAGTTATATGGAGCCAGTTGCCAGCTGCGCTAGGTCTCTCACCTTAGAGAGACCCCTGCAGGGTTCATCGTATCAGTTTCTTCCAGCACTACTTCAGATATTAACCGAGTCCATGCCACGTCATGTTGGAGCATTTCTGCATTCTCGCGGGGACCTACACGATATTATGCAGATGTACCAGTTTCTTTAGCTCTTCAATGTATTTATTCAAAGCAGTATTCGATCATTGATCATCCTCACAGTGGAAAATATTGTGACAACTTCACATGTCATGCATGCTATTTAATCAGAAAAGATGCCAAACCGGTTTCGATCATTGATGATCTTCAGAGTGAAAAAATATTGTGACTACTTCACTTGTCGTACATGCTACTTAACCAGAAATTATGTCATAGCTGACTTGCAAACATCAGAATAAAATACTTCATCGTATAATATCGGCTTAAGCAAGCAAAAACCTTCACGATAAATCTTGAAACAAGAAAAAAACATTGAAAAATGAAATCATGTAACAGTAGTAAGTTCTTGTTGTGCTTGAGCAATGACGCTGTGCGCTTCCTGCTTTACATGGTTTTATTTTTCAATGTTTTATGCTTACATTAGGTGGTATTTTGGGTGAAGAATCTTTTTTATGTTTGCTAGTCAGCTATGGAATCTTTTCTGGTTAAATAGCGTGTATGAGATGTGAAGCTGTCATAATACACTCCTGGAAATTGAAATAAGAACACCGTGAATTCATTGTCCCAGGAAGGGGAAACTTTATTGACACATTCCTGGGGTCAGATACATCACATGATCACACTGACAGAACCACAGGCACATAGACACAGGCAACGGAGCATGCACAATGTCGACACTAGTATAGTGTATATCCACCTATCGCAGCAATGCAGGCTGCTATTCTCCCATGGAGACGATCGTAGAGATGCTGGATGTAGTCCTGTGGAACGGCTTGCCATGCCATTTCCACCTGGCGCCTCAGTTGGACCAGCGTTCGTGCTGGACGTACAGACCACGTGAGACGACGCTTCATCCAGTCCCAAACATGCTCAATGGGGGACAGATCCGGAGATATTGCTGGCCAGGGTAGTTGACTTACACCTTCTAGAGCACGTTGGGTGGCACGGGATACATGCCGACATGCATTGTCCTGTTGGAACAGCAAGTTCCCTTGCCGGTCTAGGAATGGTAGAACGATGGGTTCGATGACGGTTTGGATGTACCGTGCACTATTCAGTGTCCCCTCGACGATCACCAGAGTTGCACGGCCAGTGTAGGAGATCGCTCCCCACACCATGATGCCGGGTGTTGGCCCTGTGTGCCTCGGTCGTATGCAGTCCTGATTGTGGCGCTCACCTGCACGGCGCTAAACACGCATACGACCATCATTAGCACCAAGGCAGAAGCGCCTCTCATCGCTGAAGACGACACGTCTCCATTCGTCCCTCCATTCACGCCTGTCGCGACACCACTGGAGGCGGGCTGCACGATGTTGGGGCGTGAGCGGAAGATGGCCTAACGGTGTGCGGGACCGTAGCCCAGCTTCATGGAGACGGTTGCGAATGGTCCTCGCCGATACCCCTGGAGCAACAGTGTCCCTAATTTGCTGGGAAGTGGCGGTGCGGTCCCCTACGGCACTGCGTAGGATCCTACGGTCTTGGCGTGCATCCGTGCGTCGCTGAGCTCCGGTCCCAGGTCGACGGGCACGTGCACCTTCCGCCGGCCACTGGCGACAACATCGATGTACTGTGGAGACCTCACGCCCCACGTGTTGAGCAATTCGGCGGTACGTCCACCCGGCCTCCCGCATACCCACTATACGCCCTCGCTCAAAGTCCGTCAACTGCACATACGGTTCACGTCCACGCTGTCGCGGCATGCTACCAGTGTTAAAGACTGCGATGGAGCTCCGTATGCCACGGCAAACTGACTGACACTGACGGCAGCGGTGCACAAATGCTGCGCAGCTAGCGCCATTCGACGGCCAACACCGCTGTTCCTGGTGTGTCCGCTGTGCCGTGCGTGTGATCATTGCTTGTACAGCCCTCTCGCAGTGTCCGGAGCAAGTATGGTGGGTCTGACACACCGCTGTCAATGTGTTCTTTTTTCCATTTCCAGGAGTGTATATTTCCATTCTGAAGATGAACTCTGATCAAAATATATTGTAAGACAGCACAGTGTTTACCATTCATTTCTCGAAAGTGTAGCGATGCTGTTGACAGTCATCTGAAAAAAAATTTGATCCATTTTTGATTGTTCGCGATCCTCTTCAGCTCGGATTAAAGGAAGACATAGAAGCAATTCAGACGCGTACTGCCAGATTTGTTACCGGTAGGTTCGATCAACATGACAGTATTACAGAAATGCTCCGCTAACACAAATGGGAATCTCTGGAGGAGGTGAGTGGGGGGGGGGGGGGGGGGGAGTGGGAGGGAAAGACTTTCTTTTCGCCAAACACTACTGCGAAAGTTTAGAGAAACGGAATTTGCGACACAGTGCAAATCGCTTCTGCCGCTACAAACACGGACCCCGAGTAAGGAAAGCAAAAAAAAGAAAAGACAAGCCAGGGCTCTTATGGAAGAATGTAGAGACTCGTTTTTGCCTTGCACCATGTGCTAGTGGAGCCGGAATGGGCATGAGCAGCGGTGACACAAGGTAGCATCCGCCATGCACAGAATGGTGGCTTATGGAGTACGTACGTAGACTTACTCTTAGCTCTAGATGTGGATGTGTAGACTGACGCAGTACCAGCGTTATACGTAGCCAAGGCTTACCAGATGTTTGTACCCGAGCGAGTACGTGATACTGACATGCACACATACCATACTGTATAAGCAGCAAAACATTGACAACAGCGTTTTAATGGAAGATACTGAATGATACTGAAACGTGGGACTTAGGGACAGGTAGGAGTCAGTGTGGGCCGGGCCGTACTCAGTTATCATTGCTCAGTTTTCTTTTTCTATTTTTTTTAAATCACGTACACTTTATTTGAAAACAAATGCAAATAAGGTTGACAATAATAAATAATTATTTAATTTTACTGTTAAGATACAATGTCTAATAATAAGTTTCCTAAGCAAGTTGCTGAAGGCCTTATTGACCAAAAATTCAACTTATTTGTCGGCTGAAGGCCCCCATTAGTAATAACTTAAAACCAAATTGACGGTTAAAGGATCACATGGCTCTGAGCATTATGGGACTTGACATCTGAGGTCATCAGTCCCCTAGACTTAGAACTACTTAAACTAACCTAAGGACATCATACACATCCGTGTTCGAGGCAGGATTCGAACCGGTGACCGTAGCAGAAGCGCGGTTCCAGACTGAAGCGCCTAGAACCGCTCGGCCACAACGGCCGGCACAGCTGAAGGCCTAGATAGGAAATTCTTAAGCTCGAGCTAACTTCCCCAAGAAATACTAAAATATTATAAAAAAGGGGCTATCATCAAATTTTCGCTATTAAGAGACAATATCTCATTAAAAATTCTTGAGACAAATTGCATTCACGGCTGAAGGCCTTATTGACAATAAATTAAAATTATTTGTCAGCTGAAGGCCTCAGTAGTAATAACTCAAAAAACACTCATCACAATCTGACCAAATCAAGAGAGAAGTGGGCTTCAGACAGTGCTGCAAGGATGGACCTGGAAAAGTCGCTCAGCTTCGTAAATGATGAGACAGGCAGCCAAGATTTGTATTCACTTAACCGGATGGCAACTCAAACTAGTGACAGTTTGAATGCAGGCCAACACTCCTGCAACATATACCTAGCGCCTGATTACCAACACAACGATGGAATAACCCAGGCAAGGCGGAACCGGTGGACCTCACTGCGTCTTCAGAATCCAGTGTTTAGAACATCCGGCAACAAAAGCACCCACTACGACCACGGTAGTCCAAAAGAAGCAAATATCCGAACCACAATCAAGGAGGCTGTCGAACTACACACCTTACTGGTCAGCAGCGGCAAGGTGAGGAAAGGTACAGTGCTGCAAAAATACACTAACCTCCAGGGCAGGTACCTGGGGCGTTAGCGGTCACTAGGCAGAACAATACCGCTGGTTGAACTTCATCAATAAACACAAAGAATGCAGTGATTAATAATAAAAGGTGGAGAATAGGTAATTAATTTCGCTAACTCCAAAAACTCCACTCATTGCTCTTCATTTCAGCAACCCTGCGAACGCGCGAACAAATGGCGTGATCTCACAATAGTGGAGGTTTCCGTACTGGGTTAATGTTCACTGAACTCAGACGTCCCGGCTCCGGTGGAGAACGAGTCTGTGGCCCTTGCAACTACAGCCCCTCGATCCGGCAGTGCCTGCGTGTCGCCAGCGGTCCTGGCATGTCCTAGCACTGCCGAACCTCACTGCTGCTTCGTCCAAACCGAACTCCCGACACACTTGACCCGAAAAACACTTGACGCCCTTCTAAAGAGAGATCATCCAAGCAATGCCACAAGAACATTCCCCAGAAAATAAAGCCTTGCCTTTCGACTTGGATCCTTTGGTTTGAGACCTTTCATACCGTACACGCCAACGGCCACCTGCCTGGTCGAGTGTAAAACGTGATTCATCTGAAAAGGCCATCTATCGCTACTCAGTGAACGTCGAGTTGCGGTATTGGCGTGCAAATTCCAGCCTTCGTCGCCTATGAACAGCACTCACAATGGGCGCATGAACCAGCCACCTGCTGTGGAAGCCCACAAGCAGCAACGATCCGTGAACGTCTGTTAGCCCGTATGCAACTCCGCAGCCGTCGTTCACCCCTGCTACGTATGATCCGTGATGCACCACAGTTGTCTCAGCGCCTGTTTTTGATAGCACCAGTTTGCCATGCGCGGTATGTTTTGACCACAGCGGCACGCGAACAGTATACAAAGTTAGCCATTTCGAAAACGCTTCCACCCTTGGCCCCGAACGTCCTTTTGGACGTCAGATAAACTTTCCATGGTCCCGGCGGAGGTTCGAGTCCTCCCCCGAGCATGGGTCGTGTGTGTGTGTGTGTGTGTGTGTGTGTGTGTGTGTGTGTGTGTGTGTGTGTGTGTGTATGTGTGTTTGTGTTTGTGTGTGTGTGTGTGAATTTGTCCTTAGGATAATTTTAGGGACTGATGACCGTAGCAGTTAAGTCCCATAGGATTTCACACACATTTTTTAAACTTTCCATTTCCGCACTACGAATACGACTCTACAGTTTTCCGCTTCCCGCCTCCCGACACGCTTTATGTACAATACATTGCTAGTGGTTTCATCTGTCGTTTTTGAGTGGTTATTGCACGCTGACGTCGAACATAAGCGCTGATCATATTGTAAGTAGGCTGTTTAGGTTCTTATATTGGTAACGCCACCGCCGCCTAGCGCTCTGTATGAAAATCACTGGCTGTGCTGTGTGCAGTCTGTCGCTGGGTGGCATTGTTTGAATTTGTTATTGTAGTGTTGGGCAGTTGGCTGTTAACAGCGCGTAGCGTTGCGCAGTGGAGGTGAGAAGCCAGCAGTGGTGGATGTGGGAAGAGAGATGGCGGAATTTTGAGAGCGGATGATCTGGACAGAGACAGTAAATTTGTAATATTGGATATCATGGACTGATATATATATTATGACTTTCGAACACTATTAAGGTAAATACATTGTTTGTTCTCTATCAAAATCTTTCATTTGCTAATTATGCCTATCAGTAGTTAGTGACTTCAGTAGTTTGAATATTTTATTTAGCTGGCAGTATTGGCGCTCGCTGTACAGCAGTAGTTTGAGTAACGAAGATTTTTGTGAGGTAAGTGATTCACGAAAGGTATAGGTTATTGTCAGTCAGGGCCATTCTTTTGTAGGGATTATTAAAAGTCAGATTGCGTTGCGCTAAAAATATTGTGTGTCAGTTTAGTGTTGATCAGAATAGGGAAAGAGCGAAATGTCTGAGTACGTTCAGTTATGCTCAGCTGTTTGAAAATCAAATAATGTAAGAGGTTTATCAGCACAGTAAATCATTAATTTTTCCGAGGGGACGTTTCAATATTAACGTGACTGGAGCGTGTACTTTCAAAGGGAATTATCTGTCTGTGCTGTAACTGGCCACACCGTGCCTCCTTCTCCTATTTATTTTGAAATAGGAAACACCCATTTCTTATCGCGGATTCGGAGTCTACGGAAAAAAATATCTGGCGTTTACTCGAAACATTTTTTTTCCATTTGTGGTAAATAGCGCTGTATCTGACAAAATTCAGTATTTCCTGGTTCAGAATGGATCAAATGGCTCTAAGCTCTAAGGGGCTTAAAATCTAAGGTCATCAGTCCCATAGACGTAGAATTACTTAAACCTAACTAACCCAAGGACGTTACACACATCCATGCCCGAGGCAGGATTCGAGCCGAAGACCGTAGCAGTAACGCGGTTCCGGACCGAAGCGCTTAGATCTGCTCGGTCACAGCGGCCGTCGGGGCGTGTGCAGTTGGAGTGATATGGGACCCCTGATACGCCTAGATACGACTCTGACAGATGGCAAGTACGTAAGCATCCTGTCTGATCACTTGCATCCATTTATGTCCATTGTGCATTTCGACGATCTTGGGCAATTCCTGTAGGACAATGCGACACCCCACACGTCCATAACTGCTACATAGTGGCTCCAGGAACACTCTTCTAAGTTTAAAGACTTCCGCTGGCCACCATACTCTCCAAACATAAACATTATTTAGCGTTTCTGGGATGCCTGGCAACGTGCTGTTCAGAAGAGATCTCCACCCCTCGTAGTCTTACGGATTTATGGATAGCCCTTCAGGATTAATGTTGTCAATTCCCTCCATCACTACATCCGACATTAGTCGAGTCCGTCCCATGTCGTGTTGTGGTACTTTATGGTTCTTGCGGGGGCCTACATGATTTTAGGCAGGTGTACCAGTTTCTTTGGCTCTTCAGTATATTTAGGCACTGAGGAATTTCGAACAAGAGGAAGCTTATTAAAGATAGAAGACGAAACTTCATAACACGTCCCGTTTGAGAGACAAAGGAAATGTCACACCAACGAGAGGATGCGCATCTTACTCTAAGTATAGGTTGGACAGCTCATTGCATTGTAGAGAACGGGTAGCAGGATAAGTATCGTATAGTATTAAGCACCCCTGACCCAAATGCTGCCGACATTTTTCTTGTTGCCCTTGACCTTGTTTCCTCTTGTATAACATCGTTTCCTCGCACCATAAATGAGGGTAGAATCTCTATCTGAATGAAGATTTTATGTAGGAGCGGAATTTGCTGCGTTGTCAAATTTAATGGGAGATTAAAACTGTGTGCTGGACTGGGCGTGAAACATAGGACCTTGCCTGTCTTAGGCAATATTATTACTGTATTTTTTTGTAATTTTTTGCGAGGATATTTTCTTTTAATTTACCAACAGGTGCACATACGTTTTCCAGTGAACAAGTTTTGGTTTCCATAAGTTGTCCATTTTTGGACATAGAATTTTTTTCGCTTGTGTGTGTGAGTGTGTGTGTGTGTGTGTGTGTGTGTGTGTGTGTGTGTGTGTGTGTGTGTGTGTGTGTGTATACAAAGAAGCATAGACGACTATATCGTTAGTGACAAATAGGCCCTGATATTTTGAAGATATGCAGAATGTAAATTTCTAATGTCTGAAAGAAGAAACCTACTAACGGAATGCGAATCGAAAATTATTTGCAATACTCACTCTCATAAATTCAGCGCAACGAAAAGAAATTAAATGAGGGCTTGCATATCTAGGATGTGTAAGTAGCAAATAAATGAACATATTCCTGAATGCAGTAGATTACTTTAAACATGTGTTGCCTTTCCACATGTAGCATCCAGCTGTGCTACGGGGGTGTCTCCCCTTTTGTGTGTACACGTAACTTAGAATACAGAAACCAGTTATTCTTGTGAGTATTTGCAACCATAATTCGTTTCGTACATAACACGACACTAGATGAGTGACGTAATATAACACAGTACCCCATTGCCTCACCAGCAGCCCAACATTGTACGACGTATCTTTTTTTATCAGTATCTGCAACCTAACTGCAGTGCAGAGACATTCTGATTATTGTTCTTAGTAATTGCTGGTGTCATCTTTTTAGTTCAGTCGCCAGAGTGACTACGCCTCGCGTATTTGATATTAGTTTAGGCCAAGGTGAAGGTCCACAAAGAACGATATGTCTGGCAAATGAAGTCGTGAGTTTAACAGAGAATATATTTACTTATATACTCACAAAATCTCAAAACAAAAAAAAACAAAAATGGTTCAAATGGCCCTAAGCACTATGAGATCTAACATCTAAGGTCATCTGTCCCCTGTACTTAGAACTACTTAAACCTTACTAACCTAAGGACAACACACACATCCATGCCCGAGGTAGGATTCGAACCTGCGACCGTAGCGGTCGCGCGGTTCCAGACTGAAGCGCCTAGGAACCGCTCGGCCACTGCTGCCGGCAGTATTTCCTTTCCCGCAATTTAGAACGGATTCATTTGATTCTACATCATATTTGCGATAAAAAATGAACTTTTTTGTTCTAAATATTCGATACTTTGTTAGAAATTTAATTTAGTTTTGCAAATTTATTCTACACTAAAATAATTACGCTTAGACATTCAAATGTCTAAAGAAATTTCATTTTTATTGCAAGTGTAATGTAGAGTCGTAAGAGACATTTCTGAATTGCAAAAATTGAAAATTTTCCGATAAACTACCACCAATGGAGAAAATGTTTCGGCTAAATTATAGGTACATTTTGGCGTACATTCCGAATTTACAAATAAAATACGGGTGCCCTTTTTTGAAAATAAACAGTTGACCAGCCCATTTGTGGAGGGTGACAGGGGGAGTTACGGGGCAGCCAGATTTAGCACAAATAGATGTTTCCTTCGAAAATATTACATCGTTATTTGGCACGGTTTTCGGTACGATGCATATTTTTCGAGATATTTGGATTTTACAAGCTGAAACAAACACCCTTGTACTCAAGGCATAGTGCAGCACTCACACGCGTGTAACATAGCGAAAGAACAGCGGTCGTGAAAAGATTGTAATCCACAGGGACCGGAGGCGAGTGTCACGGCTTGCCAATGACAAACGCGACTGGTTGTTCCTATCGACGCGTACAGATTCATCTCAACCGGTTTCCGAGCGAACATTTCGAAGTGAAGCAATTTGGATTTTTGGAATCGTGTACCTCCCGAAAGGCCTTTGCTCACAGCTGCACCGAAGCTGGACAGTAACTGCCAGGAGGCGTTTAGTGTGCTCGATGAATCGTGATTTTTCCCTTCTCCACATATTGCAAGTCGACGACTGCACCGACGACGACGAAGTGTGGCGCTTAATTCACAGAGTGTGGAAGTAGTTCAGGTTGGAGGTGCGTCTGTGATTCACTGTGGGTGTTTATCATACCATGAAATGAGTCCACTGATTCAGGTAATCGTAAACATAGGCTAGAATGCTGTAACGTATCTACAACAAATAAAAATAGTCTGTGAAAATGGACACGATAAGCAATCTGAGCTATAAGTATTCAGACCCTGACCTGCATAACACTGTGCAGTGTTGTGTAAGGATCAGTTTCACTGTCATTTAAGCTCTCAACAGATCGTTACATGGAAAACTTAAAATTGACATTTGGGTAAGCTATCTGACTGCGTATTTGAATACGAATTCACAAGTGATACAAAATAAGGCTTGTGCAACGGAATTTGCTGGATTAGAGTATACGACATGTTGTGGCGTGTCAGTGGCTCAGTTTTGGCCCTGATTTTTGCGCTCACCTCCTTAGGCAACTGCCTTTTTCCATGTGGTTTACAGCAATTCGCAGCAGCATGCAGCAGCAGAGGCTAAAGCTTGTTGTTACTAAGATTGAATTTAATAAAAAGGAGTTTACTTGGGTCCTGATAATGACGAAGGAATTTCATAAATTAAGTCCATTTAAAAACTTTTGAAATCATCATGACCGATAACAGTTTGACAAGTGTTAATAATGGTGAAATGCCTGACAATGAACTTAAAGTATCAATTGGGGCTGAGTGCCAGAATAACAAAATATTTCGCCGGCCGCGGTGGTCTCGCGGTCCTAGGCGCGCAGTCCAGAACCATGCGACTGCTACGGTCGCAGGTTCGAATCCTGCCTCGGGCATGGATGTGTGTGATGTCCTTAGGTTAGTTAGGTTTAAGTAGTTCTAAGTTCTAGGGGACTGATGACCACAGCAGTTGAGTCCCATAGTGCTCAGAGCCATTTGAACTATAACAAATTATTTCAATTTCAAAGTTACATTAACAGTTAATAACCATAGCATATTTATGAAGTTAGATGTGGAAAATAAGTATTATTATTCGGAGGATAAGGAGACTTCTTTAACTGACAAGCAAAACATGGGATTATTACAAACTCTAACAAACACGAGCCTAACCGTGTAATTGCGCTTTACACTACGCTTGCGAATTTTACCTTGAATTTCATCTTCAAGCTTAGTTAATCCATCTAAATTTCTCCTGGCCAAATAAATGAAATCAGGCCTTGAGCGTGGTAAGGTCTGACATCATCGACTTGAGGGCAGCGTGACACGTCTTCTGTCTCCGGGCTCTCGACCGATGCTACTACTTCCACTCTCGCAGACAGACCTCGTCTCACAACAGTGCTTAGAATCGCGCGCCCATGTTCTGCCCTCAGATTGTTACTATCGGTATCTGAGTGCTTATTTATTTCTATAGAGAATCGCAGAATCTTACACAATGCAAAGAATGGCTATATTGTTTTCGTTACTCAATGCAATGGAGAGTTCTGACACACTCCTTACATTGCTTAATTCAGTTTTATCGGAGACCAAGTGTTACCCTTGTAGCTCGGACGAACTTGAAGTGGAAGAGGAGAAAAATTAAGTGGAATTAACTGCAACTGTCACCAGTTTCCTTTTAGCAGATTAAAGATACCTTGCGTACAGGTCTGCTGTCACTTGATTGTGACCGTTTGTGACCGAGCGAGGTGTCGCAGTGGTTAGCACACTGGACTCGCATTCGGGAGGACGACGGTTGAATCCCGTCTCCGGCCATCCTGATTTAGGTTTTCCGTGATTTCCCTAAATCGTTTCAGGCAAATGCCGGGATGGTTCCTTTGAAAGGGCACGGCCGATTTCCTTCCCAATCCTTCCCTAACCCGAGCTTCTGCTCCGTCTCTAATGACCTCGTTGTCGACGGGACGTTAAACACTAACCACCACCACCACTTGACTGTGAGTGTGTCGGAGGTCGACGCCATAGCAGTATTTTCGCCAGAAGAAGTTATATAATGTCTGGGCGAAGGCCACAAACACGCTACAAACAAGCAGTAAATCAGTGGAATAATTATATTCTGACCATCTAAAAAACCAAGTTAACCATGTTACAGCACGAGAGAATATCAACCCGCAGTTCCAGTTTACTCGTCGGATAGCCATTCCTCCGCAGGAATACAAGGTCACAAAAGAAAAGCAATCGAACAGGGCGTAAATGTGCGCCCAGCGCCTAGAGAGTCCTAAGTAATGAATTCTGATAAACCGTCTTAAGAAGCGCACTGGAGAGAGTGTTGTTGAGCATGTCTTCAGCATCGGCGAGTAGTCTGGAGGCGACTCACAAAGCTAAATTCGAGCATGCCTAATTACGGCAGTTGGAATAAGCACATCCATACTCTCACGACATGAGAAAATTTCTACTGACATACATTACTGGCCGTTAAAATTGCTACACCAAGAAGAAATGCAGATGATAAACGCGTATTCATTGGAGAAATATATTGTACTAGAACTGGCAGGTGATTGAATTTTCACGCAATTTGGGTGCATAGATCCTGAGAAATCAGTACCCATAACAACCACCTCTGGCTGCAATAACGGCCTTGAAACGCCTGGACATTGAGTCAAACAGAGCTTGGAAGGCACAGCTGCCCATGCAGCTTCAACACGATACCACAGTTCATCAAGAGCAGTGACTGGCGTATTGTGACGAGCCAGTTGCTCGGCCACCATTGACCAGACGTTTTCAATTGGTGAGAGATCTGGAGAATGTGCTGGCCAGGGCAGCAGTCGAACATTTTCTATATCCAGAAAGGTCCGTACAGGACGTGCAACATGCGATCGTGCATTATCTTGCTGAAATGTAGGGTTTCGCAGGGACCGAATGAAAGGTAGAGCCACGGATAGTAACTCATCTGAAATGTAACGTCCACTGTTCAAAGTGTCGTCAATGCGAACGAGAGGTGACCGAGACATGTAACCAATAGCACCCCATATCATCGCAGGCGCTCCTGTCTGTGATTCAGCGTCAAGGGTAACCGCAGCCATGGTCTCCGAGCTGATAACCAATGCTGCTGCAAAGGTCGTCGAAATGTTCGTGCACATGGTTGTTGTCTTGCAAACGTCCCCATCTGTTGACTCAAGGATCGAGACGTGGCTGCACGATCCGTTACAGCCATGCGGATAAGATGCCTGTCATCTCGACTGCTAGTGATACGAGCCTGTTGGGATCCAGCACGGCGTTCCGTATTACCCTCCTGAACTCACCGATTCCATATTCTGCTAACAGTCATTGGATCTCGACCAACGCGAACAGCAATGTCGCGATACGATAAACCGCAATCGCGATGGGCTACAATCCGACCTTTATCAAAGTCGGAAACGTGATGGTTCGTATTTCTCCTCCTTACACGAGGCATCACAACAACATTTCGCCAGGCAACGCCGGTCAACTGCTGTTGTGTATGAGAAATCGGTTGGAAACGTTCCTCATGTCAGCATGTTGTAGGTGGGGCTACCGGCGCCAACCTCGTGTGAATGCTCTGAAAAGCTAATCATTTGTGTATAACAGCATCTTCTTCCTGTCGGTTAAATTTCACGTGTGTAGCACGTCATCTTTGTGGTGTAGCAATTTTAATGGCCAGTAGTGTAATTTGACGCCTAACTCCTTATAAAGTAGTGGTAACCAGTTCGTGTTCACTAAAGACGGTGGCAATTGCTGGACTAATGCTTTAACAACAACGCTTCTGAATGAGTGCCGTCTGAACTCTGTAGGAGTTCTCCGTCGTTTTATTATCTCGGAGGAAACACAGTGGAGTGCCTATTCCGAAAAGAACATATCTTTTTTTTTCATGAATACTTATTTAGCAGACAACATAGCAGATATTGTCATTGCCTGCTTTATCTGATGGCACGCGGAAAACAGGAAAAATAATTCATTCGTTTAAGTTGTTGTAAAGAGACAAACTTGATATTGAAAGACTGCAAGTTCGCCTTTATACTGTGATTAATCTTGGCATGTATCGTCCCAAGCAATTGCCGTACCAGGTAAGATACAAATAATTGCAAAATGAAAATAGTCCAAAAATGTTTGCTGTTGTTTGGTATTTCAAATCTTTTCCTTTGCGTGATAAAATGTTACTCGGTAAAGTCACATTACTGCGACTAGGTTCTACGTTAGACGTCAGCGTGCGGGAACCATTCACACACGGCAGATGGCAGCACTATAAGTGGAGGATATATTAAGCATGACAGAAAGGGGGGGGGGGGGGGGGAATGGAAAACAGTGTAATCGTGGTGATGCGGAATCGAATCGATATTTATCTGACGCTCAAAAGGCTTTCGGAGCCAAGGGTGGAAGCATTTCCTAAACATTTAAGTTTGTAAACTGTTCGCGTGCCGCCGTGGTTAAAGTACACTGTGCATGGAAAAATGGCGCTATCCAAAACTCGCGCAGTGGCAACTGTTGTGAACCACGGGCCATAGATGGCAGGAGTGAACGACGGCTGTGGAGATGTATACAGATGTGGAACTGTCGAGCAGCTCCCCGGACTTAAACTCAATCCAGAAGTTATGGGAGCAGATAGATCGACTGTTCGCGCCATGGATCGTCAACTGAGAAATCTGACGTAGCTGGCCATGCCTCTGGAGACGGCAGTAGATTCTCATGTCTGTCGGTACCTTCCAGGACCTTACTGACACACTTTCTGCATGTCTCGCAGCGTCAGTGCCGCAAAAGATGGTTATTGAGGCTCTTGACAGTTGGTCACATTGACAAGGCCTGAAGGAACGTAATAAAAACACAGTATGCACATATAACTTTTAACA
Source organism: Schistocerca gregaria (assembly GCF_023897955.1). Taxonomy (NCBI): domain Eukaryota; kingdom Metazoa; phylum Arthropoda; class Insecta; order Orthoptera; family Acrididae; genus Schistocerca; species Schistocerca gregaria. The sequence continues at coordinate 220,590,221 of NC_064925.1, read as the reverse complement.
CAATTAAAATTTGTTCTTTTAAGAATACATATACATTTTTGCATCGGTGAGAACCGTAAGCCAACAAGAGCAGAGGCGAAATGCGATTTTAAAATGGTCGTAATGACTTTTCTAATATTTTACAGTAACTAGCCATTCATGTTCGAAGATTACAGAGTTTCGTATCCCGCACTACATGTTCCTACGCAACATCACGTAGTAAAAATCAGAGGCAACTCGAATTACTAACATTTTGCGGTGTATATTACGTTTTGACGACAGTGGAAGATTCCCTGGCGCTTAGATTGGTCATTCTGCGGTGGCACAAGGAAGGTGACTACAAAAAAAAATTATCTTTTCCGTTAATGTGCGTACGTCTTTACCGGTATATGCAATTTTGTGACTTCCTCAAGCTAGATGTTCGCCTGATATTAAAATCGGTTCATCCTCACCATTCGATAGTCCTGCATCTAGGCGGCGCATCGGTGGGTCCGAACGCCGAGAAAAATATTATAATTCATATTTGCCTATTTTGTTTCCAAACCTGTTAGATATTCATTCAATCGGCGTGTGATTATTGTCATATGATTTGTACTTTTGCCTCTGTAACTGCTCCTTCTATTGAAAATGTTCGTTGATGAAGTTCGTGCTCCGACCAGCTAGCGATAGCATGTCTGTATACTGCCTGATAAGGAACGCTACAAAAGAAGTCTTTCCTGTTGCACTATATTCACGCCGAGTGCGTATTAATTGTACCGGCCAGCTCAAATAATCCTATACTCCCCGACGTGTATTACCACAGCTACATGTAGATGCAAACAAACTGCTATTATTGCACTAATCATGGTTACAGTCTATATACAGCAATAGTTTCTCCACTACAGTTTTCAGTTTAGGTAAGATAAATAGTCTGAATCAATAAACAGTACGATAACATTTTTAGAGCTGCAAAGAATGCTGGTCTTGTCAAAGATTCATCCTCTGTTGCTGGCGGTGGACTGCAGTCGAACGCGCTGCCGGAAATAACGCAGGGTGGTTCCCTGATGGTACAAACTTTAAGGGATGACAGAGAAGGATGAATGTATCAATTTGAGGTGCTGTGGAAACAAGCGTCTCGAAAGTTATCACGAAATTAGTTATTTGATACCTCTGACAGTGGAGCTCTTGTACTGCAAACTCTTTGCTTTCCATATTTTGAGAGGAGGTAGTATGGGCTAAGACAAGGAAAAATTACTAGTAATCAAGGGTTTCAAAATGCATGCTTTCAGAGAAATGAGCACTTATTCAGTAGAAGACTTGTGTCTCAAAAGTGGTGAGAATGAACAACTGATCATAGCTCTTAAGGTTTGTATTTCAGGAGCCATTTTTATTGCACATTTTCTCTTGTATTGGGCCATACTAAATATAATCCTAAAATACGGTAAACAAAAGTTTGCAGTAGACGTCCTCTGTCAGAAGCATCAAACGACTTTCACGAGTAACTTCCGCCTAGGTTGTTTCCGGACTGTGGTACCTTATATGAAATTCATATATTTACCCTTCTCCATCATCTCTGACAGTCTGTAATATCATCCTGGAATCACCCTGTACATAACGTCTCAGTTCCTTTCCCTGGTCACTTCCACTGTGGTTGCCCCCTCGTTGCCTACAATGGTTGTTCGCTGTGTCACGGGAATCCAGGATTCGTTTACCTTGAGGCTTTCTTCTTTCTTGCTAAAGCTGTTGTCATATTTACGAATTTTAAGTGGCCTGCCTGAACTTATGAGCGTTTTAGCTCTTCTCCAAAGCGACAAACTGCGTTTCGGCGAGCTGGTCGGAGTGGCCGAGCGGTTCTAGGAGCTACAGTCTGGAACCGCGCGACTGATACGGTCACAGGTTCAAATCCTGCCTCGGGCCTGGATGTGTGTGATGTCCTTAAGTTAGTTAGGTTTAAGTAGTTCTAAGCTCTAGGGGACTGATGGCCTCAGATGTTAAGTCCCATAGTGCTCAGAGCCATTTGAACCATTTGCGTTTCGGAAATTTCATTACGGTGTCGTTCTCATAGAGCACATGCTCCTTTACAACCGATTTCTCCACATGTCCCATCGTGCAATACCGTTGATGTTCAATAATCGTGGTACTGATGGATCATCTGGTCACCAGAGCATGGAATTTTCCACATCATCGAAGAAACGTAGCAGATGATCCCGGCGGAGGTTCGAGTGCTCCCTCGGGCATGGGTGTGTGTGTTTGTCCTTAGGATAATTTAGGTTAAGTGCCATATGATTTTGTTAAAAAAAAAGAAGATAGTCAAGGATCTTGTGGTGAAAGCCAAGAGGCACAGTAGTCAGAAAGCATCAAGAATTTTGTACTTTTCTCGTTTACATCTCTTGCGACATAGAACTAGATCTTCAGTCCACACACATTGTAAAGTCCACTAGCTTCATATGGCACTTTCAAGTGTCAAGTGACATTAATGTGACCACCTGCCATAAGACTGAATGACAACCGTTTGCAGCGAAAACCGCTGCGAGATGTGCAAGAAGAGAGACAGTGAGATTTCGGCAGGTACCGACAGGGTTGCAGAGCCATGCCAACTGTAGTTGCGCTACGTTTCTCGACTGAGGATCCATGGCGCAAACACTGCGATCGAAATGGCCACACAAAATCTCGACTGGGTTTAAATCCGTACGGTTTGGTGGCCAGGGGAGTACGATAAACTCATCCTGGTGCTCTTCGAATTACGCACGTACACTGCGAGCTGTGTGACACGTTGCATTGTCCACCTGGTAGATGCCATCGTGTCGAGGAAAAACAAACTGCTTCTAAGGGTGGACAGGTGGACAGGGTCGCTAAGAATATACGCATACTTCTGTTGATCCATTGTGTTTTCCAGGGTGACGAGATCACCAAGGTAAGTTCCTTCGCTAGATTGTCGCACAGATGACAAAATGGTAGATATCGAAATAGATGACAGAAGGATAGAAAAACAATTAAAATCGCCGAAAGAGGAAAGGCCGCTGGACCTGAAGGGATACCAGTTCGATTTTACACAGAGTACGCTAAGGAACTTGCCCCCCCCCCCCCCCCCTTCTTGCAAAGTTGTACCGTAGGTCTCTAGAAGATCGGAACGTTCCAAAAGATTGGAAAAGGGCACAGGTCATTCTCCGTTTTCCAGAAGGGACGTCGAACAGATGTGCAGAACTATAGATATGTATCTCTAACGTCGATCAGTTGTATAATTGTGGAACACGTATTATGTTCGAATATAATGACGTTTCTAGACACTAGAAATCTACTCTGTAGGAATCAGCATGGGTTTCGAAAAAGACGATCGTGTGACACCCAGCTCGCGCTATTCGTCCACGAGACTCAAAGGGCCATAGACACGGGTCTCGAGGTAGATGCCGTGTTTCTTGACTTCCACAAGGCATTTAATACAGTTCCCCACAGTCGTTTAATGAACAAAGTAAGAGCGTATGGACTATCAGACATATTGTGTGATTGGATTGAAGAGTTCCTACATAACAGAACGCAGCATGTCATTCTCAACGGAGAGAAGTCTTCCGAAGTAAGAGTGATTTCAGGTGTGCCGCAGGGGAGTGTCGTAGGATCGTTGCTATTCACAATATATATAAATGACCTTGTGGATAATATCTGAAGTTCACTGAAGCTTTTTGCGGAGGATGCTGTAGTATATCGAGAGGTTGTAACAATGGAAAGTTGTACTGAAATGTAGGAGGATCTACAACTAACTGACGCATGGTGCAGGGAATGGCAATTAAATCTCAATGTAGACAAGTGTAATGTGGTGCGTATACATAAAAAGAAAGATCCTTTATCATTTAGCTACAATATAGCAGGTCAGCAACTGGAAGCAGTTAATTCCATAAATTATCTGGGAGTACGCATTAGGGGTGATTTAAAATGGAATGACCATACAAAAATAATCGTCGGTAAAGCAGATGCCAGACTGAGATTCATTGGAAGAATCCTAAGGAAATGCAGTCCGAAAACAAAGGAAGTAGGTTAAAGTACACTTGCTCGCCAACTGCTTGAATACTACTCACCAGTGTGGGATCCGCATCAGATGGGGTTGATAGAAGAGATAGAGAAGATTTAACGGAGAGCAGGGCGCTTCGTTACAGGATCATTTAGTAATCGAGAAAGCATTAGGGAGATGACAGATAAACTCCAGTGGAAGACTCTGCAAGAGAGACTCTCAGTTGCTAGGTACGTGCTTTTGTTGAAGTTTCGAGAACAGACCTTCACTGAGGAGTCAAGAAATATAGATCTCCCTCGTACGTATATCTCGTGATGAGGCCATGAGGATAAAATCAGAGTGATTAGAGCCCACACAGAGGCATATCGGCAATCTTTCTTTCCACGAACAATGCGAGACTGGAACAGAAGGGAGAACCGATAGAGGTACTTTAGGTACCCTCCACCACACACCGTCAGGTGGCTTGCGGAGTATGAATGTAGATGTAGATGTAGAAAACATTCCCCAGACAATAAAGCTCCGTCCTCCGGCCTGGACCCTTCCGACGATTGTTGCACGCCCGCAAACGCCATCGGCCATATGTCTGATGGAGGATAAAAAGGTATTCATCTTGAAAGGCCACCTGTTAGCACCCAGTGGAAGTCTAGTTGCGGCACTGACGTGCAAATTCCAGCCTTCGTCGCCCATGAACAGCAGTGAGCATGGCTGCGTGAACCAGGTACCTGCTGAATAGGCCTATACGCAGCAACGTTGGCCGAACGGTCGTTGAGGAGACACTGTTGGTAGCCGCTCGGTTTATCTGGGCGGTCAGTTGCTCAGCAGTTGCACGTCTGTTCGCCCTTACAGATCTCCACAGCCGTCGTTCACCCCTGTAATCTATGGACTGTGGTTCACCACCGTTGCCTCTGCACTGGTTTTGGATAGTAGCATTTTGTCATGCACAGCATACTTCTTCAACCACGGTGGAATGCGATCAGTTTATAAACGTAGCCGTTTCAGAAATGCTGCCACCCACGGCTCGAAAGCCAATGATCATGCTGTCTTGGACGTCAGATAAATCGAAAGTGAACACATTTCGTATGCCGCGATCGCAGTGTAGACACTTCTATTGTTTCAAGATAACAGGCTTAAGCCGTCGGCACACGGACCGTACATCGGAACGTGGAGCGTTGAGCGTACCGAGTTTCTGACGTCATACCGTGGAATAGCACGCTCGGGAGTTTTTCCGAACGTACAGAGCAAAATCTAGCATGTCAGATATTCTGAGTGTGCGTCTGAGCGTTGACCAATGAGATGGCACACCGCCACCTACGTCACATGCACGCCATCTCCATTCAGCACAGAGTTGTGAGGCGCCATATTGGCTTTCATTTCAAGCCTATACGTACATATGCCATTTCTGAGGAACAGAAAATTGAGAATTACTGGAAAACCTCTTGTTAACTGTGTGATTTTTCCAATAAAGTAATGAAAAACGTAATATTCGTAGCAAAAGAATTATTGTAACTTGCGTATTATGAGAGTATTCTATTTGAAAGCAGCGACACACTGAAGATCCACCCAAAACTCATTGTTCTTGTAAAATTTGTTACAATTAAATTTCAATGGGTAACATATCTACAATTAAAGATTGTTCTTGTACAATTTGCTACAATTAAATTTCAATGAGTAACATATCTACAATTAAAGATTGTTCTTGTACAATTTGTTACAATTAAATTTCAATGAGTAACATATCTACAATTAAAGTTTTTAGTAACTGGTAATATGCTATGATAGGTTACCAGTAGTGTGTTGCTGGTGTAGCGTAGCGAGTAGCGGCACTGATCCGTTTGAATACGATAGCCAGGGCGCTGGATTTTTTTTCCTACATTTGTGTTTTTATTAAGTTCTGATACTTTATCATTAGTTTAATATAAGTATATTGTATAATATTTGATGTTATTTAAATATAAGTTCACCTTTCTTCGAGGTGTGAGTTTGTTCGATTGGCCTGATCTGCAGGACAGCTTGGGCTACTTGTATAAAGATATGTTGCTCCTTTGTCTTTTACGCTTCGTAATTCACATGTTGCAAGGATTCTGTTACTGTGTAGGAACAGTGGTCAAGTAAGACTTACGTTGAGGTTTTACTGGAATGGGTGAATGATGAAATAATGTTTATATTACGTGGAGAAGTATTGCAAATTTGTATGGCACTGTTTGTAATGGAACTTTTATAGGCCTGTGTCACTGGGCATGGTACTTCCCTTTTCGTGGACGATGGAGGAAATGTCCGTTTTAATAGAGCTAACGTGGGAATTTTACGCGCACCCGTTTAGTAAACAGTGTGATTTATGATCTAGAAACATCCCGCAGCTGCCGCTGGAGTGCGTTGTGATCGCGTATACCACGTTGGGGCCCACGTGCCGAATGCACAAGTCGCATCATTTATGAGCGTTCAGCAGCACGTTGAACTTAGCACGCTCAACGTTGACGTTCGACAGCACGGTCCGTGTGCCGACGGCTTTAAGATGCCATCATCTGACCTAGGGGGAAAACATGAAGAAAACGAGAGAGAGTGGATATGCATATCACGTACGTTATGGACCTCGTTATAAAATTGCAATGAACATTACATGAAGTCAGGTCATAAGAGGCACTCCCCACGAATACGCGTTTTAATAACAGTCCTTTTGATAAAATACACACAGATGATAAAATTCAGCAGTTGATAAAATCCTCGTATCGTTCATGCATGTTGGTGGCGAACATGATACAAGCTTTCCGCACAGCACTACGCTGCCGGAGGAGTGTTAACATAGAGGCGGCAGATCCGCTACGAAGTTACCCATCTCGCAGGTGGATAGCGTGTGTAATACACTACTGGCCATTAACATTGTTACACCACGAAGATGACGTGCTACAGACGCTAAATTTAACCGAGGGGAAGAAGATGCTGTGATATGCAAATGATTAGCTTTTCAGAGCATTCACACAAGGTTGGCGCCGGTGGTGACACCTACAACGTGCTGACACGAGGAAAGTTTCCAACCGATTTCTCATACATAAACAGCAGTTGACCGGCGTTGCCTGGTGAAACGTTGTTGTGATGCCTCTTTTAAGGAGGAGAAATGCGTACCACCACATTTCCGACTTCAATAAACGTCGGATTGTAGCCTATCACGATTGCGATTTATCGTATCGCGCCATTGCTGCTCGCGTTGGTCGAGATCCAATGACTGTTAGCAGAATATGGAATCGGTGGGTTCAGGAGGGCAAAACGGGACGCCGTGCTGGATCCCAACGGCCTCGTATCACTAGCAGTCGAGATGACAGCTATCTTATCCGTATGGCTGTAACGGATCGTGCAGCCACGTTTGGCGACATCGCGGTGAACGCACATTGGAAGCGTGTATTCGCCATCGCCATACTGGCGTATCACTCGTCGTGATCAGTCACCTCTTATTCGCACTGACGGCACGTTGGACAGTGGACGTTACATTTAACATATGTTACGACCCGTGGCTCTACCCTTTCAACAGGACAATGCACGACCGCATGTTGCAGGTCCTGTACTGGCCTTTCTGGATTCAGAAAATGTTCGACTGCTGCCCTGGCCAGCATATTCTCCAAATGTCTCACCAATTGAAAACGTTGGTCAATGTTGTCCGAGCAACTGGCTCGTCACAATACGCCAGTCACTACTCTTGATGAACTGTGGTATCGTGTTGAAGATGCATGGGCAGCTGTACCTGTACACGCCATCCAAGTTCCGTTTGACTCAATGCCCAGGCGTATCAAGGCCGTTATTACGGCCAGAGGTGGTTGTTCTGGGTACTTGTTTCTCAGGATCTATACACCCAAATTGCGTGAAAATGTAATCACATGTCAGTTCTAGTATAATATATGTGTCCAATGAATACCCGTTAATCATCTGATTTTCTTCTTGGTGTAGCAATTTTAATGGCCAGTAGTGTAGATGTTAAATGATCACATGCTCTGATTACAAGCAATGACTAGCGGTGCTCCACTAAGAAAAATTTCTTCAGCGTTTCTGACATATCAATTAGGAATGCCACTAGCCATACGAGGAAAATTACCATGGGCTTAAGTCTTTTTGGTGCATCGCTATTTATTGAGAGAACTCGCAGCGCGGGAATCGCTTGGAGCACGTGGACTGGAGCCACTAGGAGTTTTTTCAGACCACGTGGAGGGTAGGAACGTGTCGATGTTTAGCGCACCAACCTTGTGTGTTCCCGGTGAGCATGGGCGGGAGTGTCGGCGAGAGATGCAAGCGCTTTCACAAAACTGACATCCCACATCCCGTTCCTTCTTCATGAGCGGCGACAGCTGATCTATCTACTGCAGCCTCCGAAATGTGTGACGGTGTTCTTTCGCTACTTGCGTGCGATGTATCTAATAAATAACTGCTGCCCATACCAATCGGGCTGAAAATAAGTCGTTATTTTTATGTTTTCTGTCGTTGGTTTTATACCACCATTATTTTTTCTTGTATATTTTGTCTGTTTATGCAACCAAATAAAATGTTGTCTGTTTTTTCTGACATACGCATTTCACGTCCTTTTATTTATGAAGCGTCCGCACCGATCTGTAATATTTTTCCTTGTACATATATAACAAATATGCTATGTAATGTAGTTATATGTGCAATTACAATATAGTGTTTTCATATTACCTTCTTATTAGATACCAAAGAACTTTTTAGAGAGGAAGTTTCGCAAATTTAAATAATTATTTCGGCGTTTCTGAACCCATTTCACTCAAACGTTTTACTTTTCGCTTTTGTTTAGATGCCTGTTTCCTTTCGACATCTACATTTAGAATCCATACTCGGCAAGCCACCTGATGGTGTGTGGCGGAGGATACTTTGAGTACCTTTATCGGTTCTCCCTTCTATTCCAGTCTTGTATTGTTCGTGGAAAGAAGGTTGTCGGTATGCCTCTGTGTGGGCTCTAATCTCTCTGATTTTATCCTCATAGTCTCTTCGCGAGATATACGTAGGAGGGAGCAATATACTGCTTGACTCCTCGGTGAAGTATGTTCTCGAAATTCAACAAAAGCCCGTACCGAGCTACTGAGCGTCTCTCCTGCAGAGTCTTTCAATGGAGTTTATCTGCCATCCCCGTAACGCTTTAGTGATTACTAAATTATCCTGTAACGAAGCGCGCTGCTCTCCGTTGGATCTTCTCTATCTCTTCTATCAACCTTATCTGATAAGGTGCCTCACTGGTGAGCAATATTCAAGCAGTGGGCGAACAAGTCTACTGTAACCTACTTCCTTTGTTTTCGAATTGCATTTCCTTAGGATTCTTCCAATGAATCTCAGTCCGGCATCTGCTTTACCGACGATCAATTTTAAATGATCATTCCATATTAAATCACTCCTAATGCCCACTCCCAGTAATTTATGGAATTACCTGCTTCCAGTTGCTGACCTGCTATATTGTAGCTAAATGATAAAGGATCTTTCTTTCTATGTGTTCGCAGCACATGAGATTCAGTTGCCATTCCCTGCACCATGCGGCAATTCGTTGATGATCCTTCTTCATTTCAGTACAATTTTCCATTGATACAACCTCTCGATATACTACAGTATCATCCGCAAAAAGCCTCAGTGAACTTCCGATGTTATTCACAAGGTCATTTATATATATTGTGGATAGTAACGGTCCCACGACACTCCCCTGCGGCACACCTGAAATCACTCTTACTTCAGAAGACTTCTCTCCATTGAGAATGACATGCTGCGTTTTGTTATCTAGGAACTCCTCAATCCAATTACACAATTGGTCTGACAGTCCATACTGGACTTACTGTTGGTAATGTTGCCAACCGTCGTAGTATGTTTTTTGGTCGTTGTTTGTTATTGAGGCCCGAACAGAGACGTCACTCCGCCTTAGAGATTTTGAAAATTCTTACTGGTACAGGGGCCTGTTGTATCAGATTGCTCTTCTATTGATTGCCCCTCCCCCCCCCCCTCCCTAGCAGTTATCTTGGAATGACGAAGTGGTAACATTACAGTCATCTTTAAGATGTCGAGGTGTCCAATAGCTCGAGACATCTTCCTTGACTCAATGCACTCGTTATCTCAACCGTTTACGCGTAATAGGAGGGCCTACATCACAAACTGAACTGGAGCTTTGTCTCTTCACCACCTCATGCTGTCGTAGCAGGAGGCTTCCTGGGCCGTACACACTGTCATTAGCTTCACATACAGATACAATTGCGTTTCGTGTAACCAGTGTGGCATATTGCACAATAACTGGATAAAATCCGGTGATCAAAGGCTTTGGAAATTTTATTTGTTAATGTTGTAACAAATTATAACAGTCTAAATGACATTAGGTGATTCAAAGTAAGTGTATGTTATTCAAAAACTTTTCAGCTTATTTCAAAACAACTCTTTGAGTACTTCTATCACGTACAATATTGTAATACTGCAGTAAATTATGTTTCATTTTCAGTTATTGGGATTTTATTAGGGCAGCATGCTGTGTATACGAAAATATCCTCCTTTTTGTGTGAGTTTCGTATTTGGGCAAAGCTAAAGCATTGGAGTGTATTAAGGTTTGCCAAATCTGAGACTTTTCCGATTGAGACTAAAAACACCTTTCATGGATCATTTATAGACACTAAAAAGGTATTGATTCCCGCACTACATACCACACTGAGCTCGGAGAAGCAGTTTGTAAATTTTGTTGCACAAGATGAATCTTCGTTAAAGTGCGTTACTATGAAATATTCCTTCATCAATCAAGATGTAAAACTGAAAGCTGGAACTCGTTTTTGGTCATAAAACGGTTGAAGCATCACGAATTTGACAGTACAATGAATGTTAGAGGAAAAGATGCCCGGACTGCTTTAAGATTTGTTATTGAAAATTTTCTAGGAGACGGGAAACATCCAAATTATGATAAAATTCTCAAAAAGTTAGTGTATTTCAAGAAGCTTGGTTCTATTATGAGTGTAAAAGTCCACTTCCTGCACTCACGTAATGACTACCTTCCTGACAGTCGGGGATATTATAGCCAAGTGGAAGGCGAAATCTTCCATCTGAATATGAAAGAGATGGAGAAACATTTTGCATGAGCCACGTGTAGTCTACAAAAAGATATTGCTTTCACCACCACAAACCAGAGACTGGTTTGATGCAGATCTCCATGCTACACTATCCTGTGCAAGCATCTTCATCTCACAGTACCTACTGCAATCTACGTCCTTCTGAACCTACTTAGTGTATTCATCTCTTGGTCTTCCTCTACGATTTTTACCCTCCACGCTGCCCTCCAATTGGTGATACCTTGATGCCTTAGAACATGTCCTACCAACCGATCCTTTCTTCTAGTCAAGTTGTGCCAAAAATTTCTCTTCTCCCCAATTCTATTCAATACCTCCTCATTAGCTATGTGATCTACCCATCTAATCTTTAGAATTCTTCTGTAGCACCACATTTCGAAAGCTTCTATTCTCTTCTTGTCTAAACTATTTATCGTCCACATTTCACTTCTATACATGACTACACTCCATACAAATACTTTCAGAAACGACTTCATGACACTTAAATCTATACTCGATGTTAACAAATTTCTCTTCTTCGGAAACACTTTCTTTGCCGTTGCTAGTCTACATTTTATATCTTCTCTACTTCGACCATCATCAGTTATTTTGATCCCCAAATACAAAACTCTTTTACTACTTTAAGTGTCTCGTTTCCTAATCTAATTCCCTCAGCATCACGCAATTTCATTCGACTACATTCGATTATCCTCGTTTTGCTTTTGTTGATGTTCATCTTATGCTCTCCTTTCAAGATAATGTCCATTTCGTTCAACTGCTCTTCCAGGCCCTTTGCTCTCTTTTACAGAATTACAATGTCATCGGCGAACCTCAAAGTTTTTATTTCTTCTCCGTGGATTTTAATTCCTACTCTGAATTTTTATTTCGTTTCGTTTACTGCTTGCTCAATATACAGATTGAATAATAACATATGTAGTATAGAATACTTATTATTGAGAAATGACCCGAAAAAAAATTAAGAAGGCAGATTTGTGTTATCTAAACGCAAAGATCTAAAAACTAACATCGTACAGTATAAAATGTGCTGATGTTGTAGTCAATATATTCGATAACACCTAGAAAATCCAAGGCAACCTTGAGAAGTGACAGACTCAATTATAGATAGCTCACACATTAGCAGAAGAAAGACTGAGTCATGATGAGCAACTTTAGCCTCGATGCCAGCCAGTTATCAAACTTGATAATGTCTCAGTTCCAAGAGATAAAATTTTTAAATATTTCGTATCAGTAAAATCAGATATAGGGGAGAGTTTTGTACCATGGAACGCTTTTCAGGCTTTCACTTCTAGTGCTTAATATATTTTCTTATTCCATTTTCAAATGATAGCATTTACTTTATGTATGTTACAGTCCTTTCCCATAAATTACTGCGGAAAAATAAGATTTTTCCCAAGGCTAATAACTCTTGGAAGTCCATCTAACTAGGAAAAAATATTCCGTTCAAATTTCAAAGTGCTGCAGTCGAAAAAAAAAATACTGCCGATAGTCTGTATTGTTAAACTATTACTCTACTATATGTTAAATCAAATTAAGAAATAGTATTGTGAAAAACAAGTTATATTCATTTGTCTCATGGTATAAGGCCTCCTTCCGTTTCAAGGTACAAGATGCTGCACTACGGATGAGGTGTAGTTTGACCGTCCACACGTCATGTAACCAGCTATTTTACTCACAATAAACCTCTGTAACTGAAGAATTAAAAGTATCCTTTAAATAGCTTTAATACATAAACAGAGCTTAATTATGTGAAACTTGTAATGTTGAAAAACTTCTCCTACAATAAAGGCGCAGAAAATGCCAGAAACTGCTTACGACTTTCTGTAGTCCGTATTGTTTCATGTGGTTCTAATGTAGGTCAATACATTGAAACACTGATCGGATAACATGAAAATGTTCTCTAGATACTTTATCTTACCGTAACAGCACTCTCTCCTATATGCAGAATAACATATCATCGAACTAGATTGATATACCTTCGGCGTAACTTTGTTACGTACAAATGACCATAATAATAAAAGACAAAATTTATGAAGCAGCTGCGAGACCAGTGCCATCGAATGGAAACGAAGTTTGGACATCAAAAAATAACGACCAACGCGAGTTGCACACAACAGTAACACGCATGTAACGATGGGTGGGAGGAATGACTCTTAAGGAAAAAGTGCTCAATGAATTCATTAGAGGTATTTAAAAATTTAGGAACCATTCTTCCAATGGACAGTGAACAGCGACCGGCGTAAAATGTTTTAAAAGTTTTACTAAACCAGTCTTGGTCGTAACAGATGTTTATTTTGGTTGGCAACCGATTTCGGTCTATAATTTAGACCATCTTCAGGCCGTAGGCACCATGATGACTGCTGTTGCTGGCGAAGGTGGACGGAGCGAGATCCGTAAGAGCAATGACGTTGTAATCTTACCTTCCCACACATCACTATTAAAGTTATCTTAGTGCATTTTTTAGTTTCAAAAGCTTCGAGAGGCCTAGGATATATAAAAGAAAACTTCTTACTTACCTTCAATTTTGTTGTGGTTGGCAGCAGAGCCAACACCTTGTACTAAAGGAGGGCGAAAGGCACGCGATTTAGCTCACGCAGGCTGGCGTGAGGTCTGGAACAGGGCAAGGAAATTAGAATACAGAAACAACGGACGTAGCTGGTGGAATGCTTAACTTTAATCTATTAATGACGTACGTCGCTCTTGACATTACATGATTCACAGTATCAATAGTAACAGATAATGGCGCCTTGCTAGGTCGTAGCAAATAACGTAGCTGAAGGCTATGCTATCGTCTTGGCAAATGAGAGCGTAGAAGTCACTATCGCTAGCAAAGTCGGCTGTACAACTGGGCCAAGTGCTAGGAAGTCTCTCTAGACCTGCCGTGTGGCGGCGCTCGGTCTGCAATCATTGATAGTGGCGACACGCGGGTCCGACGTATACTACCGGACCGCGGCCGATTTAAAGGCTACGACCTAGCAAGTGTGGTGTCTGGCGGTGACACCACAATTTTCTCTTCTCGTTAGCTCCATGTCTTGTGTCTAAGGGTACATTCTTGCGACTGAAATTTTGATTTAACATTGTGAGTTCCTGATGAATAAACAACTGATGAAGATTTACCTGTACATTTTTTAATTTTATTCTTTGTCACATTGTTAAATGTCAGACCATTTCTACAATTTCCTCTTTATGTTCCAAATTACATTGTTAGTGTCGATCACACAAATACGTCTGTCTCCATCAGAGGCATGCCCACTACTACTAACATTCTGCAGTACTCGTAATATTCCAAAGAGTATACAAAGCAAAGAGTTTACAATCTTTCTTGACAAAAGAAAGACATAACATTATTTTGTAAGTGAATCCACAAATAAATTTAATAATTAGCGCTAGATTGTGCAATTAATAATATGAATTTTAAGTGTAACAGAAATTTTACAATTTTAAATATTTTTGAAATAAGAGTAATTTTAACTGTACGTACAGAGTACTAACAAATTAATTTCTTTTATACATTTTAGCCTGAAATATAATACGTCGTATACAAAATCAAATGAAATTCTTTCAGTGAAACAGCCGAGAATGTTCACTTGTACCAGATTCGGGATTAATCCTGGTATTGGCTACTTCTATAAAAAAAAAAAGGGGGTATGTTAGGAAAGCGTGCCCCATTACAACGTCAAGTGCTCAGAACAGTTGACGACCATGTTCTTGCGGATCAGCACTGTCCCCCACCTTCACCAGTCGCCATCATGGTGCCTGCGGTCTGAAGATGGTCTGAAATATAGTCCGAAACTTGTAGAAACGTTTTTATCATAAGAGGTAAAGTCACCCCTGTAAATGAAAATATAGGCTGAGATGGAATGGATACGTAACACTAAGATTTGAAGAACATGTCATGAAGAAGTAGTTGTCCACGGCTACAAGGAGCAGCTGGTTGACGTAACCAAGGTGATATGAAGGAGCAAGGTAGGCCTTGGCGAAGAAGCCGCCTACCAGCAGGCTAAACGGAGCCGCATGAGGAGGAAAACCGAGTCGGAGTAACGGGAAAGGCAAGGACAAAGCAGGTGGATGGAGGCGGCGGGAGAGAGAAGTGAGGCCGGCACTCGCTTCCACATTTCCAACGGCACTGCAGCAGGCTAGGCTTGCTGCCACTGGCCGAGGTCATCCAGGCGGAAAACGGCACTCGTCAGTCACCTCAGTGGTTGGTCTCTGAGGACGCGGCTAAGTACCAAAACTAAGCCGTGATTAATTATTCGGGGGAGACAGGGCAACAAAACGGCTATTAAAGTTGGTAGGTAGAATTTATGAGACTAGCGATATACACTGTGTGATCAAAAGTATCCGGACACACCTAAAAACAAACGTTTTTTTTTATATTAGGTGCATTTTGCAGTCACCTACTGTCAGGTACTCCATATCAGCGACCTCAGTAGCCATTAGAAATCGTGAGAGAGCAGAATGGGGCGCTCCGCGGAACTCAGGGACTTCGAACGTGGTCAGGTGATTGGGTGTCACTTGTCATACGTCTGTACGCAAGGTTTCCACACTCCTAAACATCCCTAGGTCCACTGTTTTCGATGTGGTAGTGACGGAACACGTGTAACACAAAACGGTACAGGCCGGCCTCGTCTGTTGACTGGCAGAAATGGTTCAAATGGCTCTGAGCACTATGGGACTTAACTTCTGAGGTCATCAGTCCCCTAGAACTTAGAACTACTTAAACCTAGCCGGCCGGAGTGGCCTTGCGGCTCTAGACACTGCAGTCTGGAACCGACCGACCGCTACCGTCGCAGGTTCGAAGCCTGCCTTGGGCATGGATGTGTGTGATGTCCTTAGGTTAGTTAGGTTTAATTAGTTCTAAGTTCTAGGCTACTGATGACCTCAGAAGTTAAGTCGCATAGTGCTCAGAGCCATTTGAACTTAAACCTAACTAACTTAAGGACATCACACACATCCACGCCCGAGGCAGGATTCGAACCTGCGACCGTAGCGGTCGCGCGGTTCCAAGCTGTAGCGCCTAGAACCGCTCGGTCACTCGGGCCGGCTGACTGACAGAGACTGCCTGTAGTTGAAGAGGGTCGTAATGCCTATAGATAGACATTTATACAGACCATCGCATAGGAATTCCAAACTGCATTACGATCCACTGCAAGTACTGTGACAGTTAGGTGGGAGGTGAGAATACTTGGATTTCATGATCGAGTGGCTGCTCATAAGCCAGACATCAGGCCGGTAAATGCCAAACGACGCCTCGCTTTGTGTAAGGAACATAAACATTGGGCGATAGAAGAGTTACAAAACGTTGTGCAGAGTGGCGAATCACGGTTCACAATGTGGCGATCCGATGGCAGGGTGTGAGAATGGCGGTGAACGGCATCTGCCAACAAGAAAATTCGAAGGCAGTGGTGTTATGGTATGGTCGTGTTTTTCATGTAGGGTAATTCCACACCTTGTTGTTTTGCGTGGCAGTATCACAGCACAGGCTTATATTGATGTAAGTGGTGGAGTGGTTACACGACAATAACATCCCTATAATGGACTGGCCTGTACATAGTCCTGTAGATCATCTTTGAGATGTTTTGGAACGGCGATTTCGTGCCAGACCGCACCGACCGACATCGATACCTCTCCTCAGTACAGCACTCCGTGAAGAATGGGGTGCCATTTCCCCACCTTCCAGCACCTGATTGATCGTATGCATGCGAGACTGGAAGTTGTCGTCTAGGATAAAGTTGGGCCAACACCATGCTGAATTCCAGCATTAGCGAAGGAGGGCGCCACGAACTTGTAAGTCATTTTCAGCTAGGTGTCCAAAATACTTTTTGTCACTTAGTGTACCATCAGACTTTGGAAAAACAATAGCCACACAATTCCGAAGATAACAAGAGCCTACAAGTTCGAGAATATCGCACAATCGGCTTAACTGCTCATGCATTCACGGTGCTGAGATGGATAGTGTGCAGGAAAATGTAAAAGAAAAATGAGGATCTCTTAGATGACGAACGGTTTGGTTTTAGGAAAGAGAAATGTACCAGAGTGACAGTTCAGACACTGTTGTTGATAATGTAAGCAACACTAAAGAATATACCAGTTCACAGGATTTGTCGATCTGGAAATAGCTTTCGACAATGTAAAGTGGTGCAAGATGTTCGAAATTTTGAAAGAAATAGTGGTTAGCCATACGGAAAGACCGGTAACTAAGTATGTAGAAGAACCAAGAGGGAACAATAAGAGTATACGACCAAGAACGAAATGCTCGAATTAAAAATGTTGTAAGACAAGGGTGTAGTCTTTTGCCCTACTGTTCTGTCAATACATTGAAACATGGAAGAATAAATGACGGAAATAAGAGAGGTTTAAGAGTGGGTTTAAAATTCATGGTAAACTATATCAATGATAAGTTTCACTAATGACGTTGTTATCGTCAGGATTGAATGTGAATCGAAGAAAGACGAAAGTAATGAGAAGTAGCAAAAATGAGAACATCAAGAAATTAACAGCAGAATTGGGAACCTCGAAGGAGATGAAGTTAAGGAATGCTGCTACCGAGGCAGCAAAATAAAACGCAGACTAGCACCGGCGAAAAGGGCATTTCTGGCGAAGATATGTCTACTGGTATAAACAAAGGCCTTAATTTGGGGAAGACATTTCTGAGAATGTATGTGTAGAGAACAGCATTGTGTAGCAGTGAATCATGAACAGTGGGAAATCCGGTAGAGAAGAGAATCGAAGCATTTGAGATGTGATGTTGCAGAAGAATGTTGAAAATTAGGTGAAATGGAGGCATGAGAAAGCTCTCATCAGAATCAGCAAGAAAAGGACCATGTGGGAAATAATGACAAGACTGACACCAATCACTACTCTTGATGAACTGTGGTATCGTGTTGAAGCTGCATGGGCAGCTGTACCTGTAGACGCCATCCAAGCTCTGTTTGGCTCAATGCCCAGGCGTATCAAGGCCGTTATTACGGACAGAGGTGGTTTTCTGGGTACTGATTTCTCAGGATCTATGCACCCAAATTACGTGGAAATGTAGTCACATGTTAGTTCTAGTATAATATATTTCTTTTTGGTTCAAAATGGCTCTGAGCACTATGGGACTTAACATCTATGGTCATCAGTCCCCTAGAACTTAGAACTACTTAAACCTAACTAACCTAAGGACATCACACAACACCCAGTCATCACGAGGCAGAGAAAATCCCTGACCCCGCCGGGAATCGAACCCGGGAACCCGGGCGCGGGAAGCGAGAACGCTGCGACCACGAGCTTTCTTCTTGGTGCAGCAATTTTAATGGACGGTAGTGTATTTATTATTGTTATTGTTACCATTATTGGTGGCAGCAGCAGTAGTAGTAGTAGAGGTACTGCCAAAATTAAATTTTTCATTCCACAGTCAGTATAATTTACTCACGTTGTCACTGTAGACACTCAAATTATTTTAACACTATTTGTAATATGAAAATTGTCATTTGCTAGGTAACTATAATATAATAAAATACTGTATGTCTGCAGCCCAGGTACGATGTAAAAGAAGGCCCTATGGCCCTAATTAATTAATTAATTAATCAATAATATAAGCCCATGATCCCTAGCGGTTGTATTAAATCATTACTTGTCCTGCGTATG
Organism: Schistocerca gregaria; assembly: GCF_023897955.1. Classification (NCBI taxonomy): domain Eukaryota; kingdom Metazoa; phylum Arthropoda; class Insecta; order Orthoptera; family Acrididae; genus Schistocerca; species Schistocerca gregaria. The sequence continues at coordinate 220,571,555 of NC_064925.1, read as the reverse complement.
AAGATTGTATAACGTAGGTACCTACGTACATTATTATGTACACTGAGTGCTGTCCTCATGAACAAAACGCATCTGGCTCATCACATGTGAATAACCTCAATAATCTTATCGCTAATGGAAAGCTGTTACACAGTCACTGAGCTAAATAACGTCAAAATATGAATGTAATCTGACTAGACAATCAGTGTTCCTTAAGTGCACAAAACAATGGCCCTAATAGACACTTTAGCTTTGCTGTGCACAAATGGATAAATTCGTTATAATGCAACTACCTAACTGCAACAATCACGCTGCTTGCTATTGTTTAATTCATTTTGCCTTGTGCTGTGCAAGATCTTGCTCCAGATAAAGTGAATCTCGTGTTCGCGAAACGCAATGCGGGTGCGAAATACTTTTCTTTTAATACTTTTGGATGGTATGTGGGACGTGGAGGCTCAGTGTCGACTAATAATTTGCGAACTGACTGAACATAACCTTCATATTCGTTACCCAAATTAGATAATATGAACAAAGATTCCTATATCATTATATATTGTTATGAGAAACTGGTTTTAGTTTGGAAATGGGCAGCAAATTTAAAAAATTAACCCTTCGACAAAACTTGAATCAAAATTAACTCGTTATACAAAATTTACATTCAGTATTTAAAAATGAAAAGGGGCAAAGAGTGATGTATCCCTTTTCTGAGTTCGTGCATTTAGAAGATAATGAAACAACAGTACCATAATGGTCGAACAACGTGAGTTACGAAAATTTACAGATCAACTCTGAAATTATTTCCTGAACCCAATATCCTACTATCTACTACGGTAGCAATTTCTCATGCCGTAACAACCTTTCACAGAGTGGGATGTCTCTCTTGGGAGACAGATAAGGAACAATAGCTGGAAAACCCATTTGATCAGCTGTTCTAGAAGGAAAGGACGCGTTTTGATTGAAGACGATTGTGTAAAGTATAGGGCCTGACATAATCACTTTTTACAGGCGAATGAATTGGGTTTGCATATTGATCTATTACTTTTAAGTAGCTAGGGATAACAATATAACATTTCTTGAAAGACGTCATGGTCACTTTTCATTGTAAAATTATTTATTGGAACAACTAACTATTGCAATTGTTTCTTATAAGCATTATGAAGTAGAAATAATTGTGCTTTAGCACACGTCGAAACCTAAAAATCATATGACAGATATACATGACGTAGTTACATTAGTGCGTTTTGTCTATAACTACAAGACTGCGTATGCATTATACGAGAGCGAAGCTAGGTACCGGAAGCAGGTAGCGAAGAATCTTGCACCTCGTACAGTGACATTCACTACCAGGCTACTTAACGAAGAGAGTGGACAAATGCTGGTCGTCGTTTTTCGGCTTTAGTTTTGATGAAGATTGCTTCTAGGCTAGGATGTCTGCCGTTGCTGCTACACTCGTGCTTGAATCACTAAGTAGTACAGCTGTACAATGCGCCACTCCCTTTACACTATGACCTTTAGTGCATTCGAAGCCAGTCGCACTCTGTAGCTAACGTGTCACATCAGCCAGCATTTGTCAGTGCATTAGACTGGTAACAAGAGCTACAGCATTTGTTATGGTAATTATTTATAACTATAATTACGAGTTATATGCCATTTGTACAACATTATTCGTTGATTATTGCTTTGTCTTAATGATAACATTTTTCTCATTTGTTGCAGGTGAGTACAAATTCATCGTTGACGTTATCACATTGTAGACAGGTAAGGGGTGTTACTCAATTACTGCGTATATTTTACATTTGCCACAGCTAGTTTGGCTGGTTCTCATCTTCATAATTTAGTCTTAACTAGTTAACTCACGATTCCTTAATGAAAATGAACTCGCTTGTATGGAAAAGCATTTGACAGGTAAATTGAAGTTTATGAGTTAAATATCTTACGTCAAGCATCTAAGCGAGAAAAAGTATGGAGAAGATTTGAAAATTTGTGTAAAGTTTGACATAGATCAAAAAGTGCTCGCATTCGTGAACACTGGATAAATACAGTCTAAATATAAAAGCTAGTTTTGTACGAATCTCAGTGTTTATAACGACATATCTCCTAATGAGAATGATACAACTTTGAAAGTACATTTACTCATATATATGGACACTATCTGAAAAATGCATTGCGAACACAGTTAGTAGTGAAGAACTAAGAGATTAAAACGTCATGCGTGATGCAGCAGGTTTACTGCATGAGCAGCGAAAATCTAGCGACCGATAAACTTCATCATTTTGTGAATGGAGTCAGCAAAAACAAGTTTCGGCAAGGTTTAAGTTATGTTAAAACCTTGCCCCAGGTCACGAAGTGTTCTCTTTCTCATGTATTGGATGAATAGTCTGGGTGCCTGCGCGCTGTGAATTACGCTGTCGCAAGACATATATACAGTTTATGACTGTAGCACTTCTCCTAGTGTGTTGAATCTTTCACGTGAGATTGTAACTCAAAATTAGTAGTTTATGTCCGCATTTCAAAATTTTTTTTATTTCGGTCGTTACTTATATGAAATATCGAAAATCATATTTTTGTTGCCCCCGGATGCCGCTCGATAAGCAACCTGCAAATCCATGTAGTCTCTTAGTAATACAGATGTTCAGTATGAATCTTAACTCGAATGGATGTTTCATTTCAAAGCTTCTACTAATCTGAAAAAATTGAAACCAAAGCTGTGTTTTCTCAAAACTATTAAGTGAGCAAAATATAAGCAGTTGTAGTGTGCGAGTCTTTCTACTCATTAGGCTAAGTTACATGCATCTGTAGTATGAAGGTAAAAACCGAATCTAGTAGCTGGACGAAACAGAGACTTGAGCTAAGACGGATTGTTCTGAATACATGGAGTAAAAGAAGCTGCAGAATGACAGTAACCATCCCGGAAGTAATGCCTGCCTAACACAAGTTATTGAAGGATAAGAAGCAGAACGGTGTGGGGGACAAAGTTTACAGTCAGCGTGCATTGCCAGTTCTGACTTATGGCAGTAAGACATGGATTTTTATCAGGAAGTCTAATAAAAAGCTATAGCATGTTCAGCGAGTTATGGTGAAATGCACTACGGGCGTCACAATGAAAAAAGATGGAAAATAAACAGGTTGGTCTGGAAACGCATTGGATTTAACTACACCTGTGAGGAGACTCAAATTGTAGTGGTCCGGTCATTCAGCCAGGAGTCCCTGCTGGCTGCGAATACATATAAGAACAGAACGAGGCGACGACGGAATGGAGGATGGGGAGAAGACATTAGGAAATGTGAAGGGAAACGATGATGAAGGCCCTAACAGACTGAGAAGCCTAGAGCAGGTTTTTATTCTGCAGCGCTTGAGAAATGGCTGCTGGTGCTTCTAATGGTGGTGAAGCTGGTTGCACCACTATTTAGCTATTCATTCGAGCAGCACGATACAAAAGCGTCCTGTTGTAGGGAAGACATAGATGTTCCCCGTTCAAAAATATTTGCGATTCGTATGAACTGAAGGCGATTGGTGGCAAACCAAATACGAAGACGAAGAGACTTTTTCGTGGAATGGCAGTTTATATCTTTAGATCTATTCTTGTGATGCAAAAACTCTTAACGTATACTACACGAAAAATAAATAAATAAATAGGTAACACTTCTTAACTAAGTACGATCGAATTCAGTTAAAAGGCGCAATCATAGCTGTTAAAAGCGAATGCACAGACGGAGTTACAAATCTTCACCAACTTTGAAATAATTTGGTGGAGATCACCAATTCGAAGCAAAGAATGCTATGACGACACGACAGGTACTCCAGTTTATGAATTTCAACGATACACATTCAATGCAAACGCTTTTAGAAGTCGAACACACAGAATTGTTCAAGTTGACATGCGACAGCATACCAGAAACAAAATTTATTCCTCGGAGGTATCCACTCTGTGCAAGCCCCAGAAACATTTTTCTTGGTCAGCGGAAAATTTGAAGGGTTTCCTTTTGTGAAATTGTTATTTGCAGGTGTCTATTTCAATGTGTTTATTGCTAAAACATATAAATTCTCGTAATATATTACATTCATGCTGGAAAAATCATGTTATTAAACCCTTCAACAAGAAAGTGTTACGGCGTAAAGTCAAGCGCCGACACGCCAGTCAGGAACGATAGAGAAGAGAGGGCTGTGAGAAGACGTCAGCCAACTGCATGCCGACCGACCCCTTTCCACGACGACAACGCGCCAGCAACGGCCCCTATGTGAAGAGGGCACAGGCGCCGCGACCGACTGGTGACGTCCCGTTCAGTAGCAGCTTCAGGATCAACAACTTGAATAGAAGCGTAAACGCTCGTTACTTAGCTTGTACAGTCTGTGGCACCGACTTGGAATTGTTTATACTAAAGAACATTGATTGTTTTGTATGTCGCCCTTTGATTGTGGCACTTCCGTGTAATTTTCAAGTTGAGTATTGTCAGTTACTTTTTTGTAAAAAAACTCATTAATACGATTTGTTTGTATGTTTGTCTAGCTAACCTAGTAAGCAGGCTTCCTAGAGACCACGTACACTACTGGGCATTAAAATTGCTACACCAAGAAGAAATGCAGATGATAAACGGGTATTAATTGGACAAGTATATTATACACTCCTGGAAATTGAAATAAGAACACCGTGAATTCATTGTCCCAGGAAGGGGAAACATTATTGACACATTCCTGGGGTCAGATACATCACATGATCACACTGACAGAACCACAGGCACATAGAGACAGGCAACAGAGCATGCACAATGTCGGCACTAGTACAGTGTATATCCACCTTTCGCAGCAATGCACGCTGCTATTCTCCCATGGAGACGATCGTAGAGATGCTGGATGTAGTCCTGTGGAACGGCTTGCCATGCCATTTCCACCTGGCGCCTCAGTTGGACCAGCGTTCGTGCTGGACGTGCAGACCGCGTAAGACGACGCTTCATCCAGTCCCAAACATGCTCAATGGGGGACAGATCCGGAGATCTTGCTGGCCAGGGTAGTTGACTTACACCTTCTAGAGCACGTTGGGTGGCACGGGATACATGCGGACGTGCATTGTCCTGTTGGAACAGCAAGATCCCTTTCCGGTCTAGGAATGGTAGAACGATGGGTTCGATGACGGTTTGGATGTACCGTGCACTATTCAGTGTCCCCTCGACGATCACCAGAGGTGTACGGCCAGTGTAGGAGATCGCTCCCCACACCATGATGCCGGGTGTTGGCCCTGTGTGCCTCGGTCGTATGCAGTCCTGATTGTGGCGCTCACCTGCACGGCGCCAAACACGCATACGACCATCATTGGCACCAAGGCAGAAGCGACTCTCATCGCTGAAGACGACACGTCTCCATTCGTCCCTCCATTCACGCCTGTCGCGACACCACTGGAGGTGGGCTGCACGATGTTGGGGCGTGAGCGGAAGACGGCCTAACGGTGTGCGGGACCGTAGCCCAGCTTCATGGAGACGGTTGCGAATGGTCCTCGCCGATACCTCAGGAGCAACAGTGTCCCTAATTTGCTGGGAAGTGGCGGTGCGGTCCCCTACGGCACTGCGTAGGATCCTACGGTCTTGGCGTGCATCCGTGCGTCGCTGCGGTCCGGTCCCAGGTCGACGGGCATGTGCAACTTCCGCCGACCACTGGCGACAACATCGATGTACTGTGGAGACCTCACGCCCCACGTGTTGACCAATTCGGCGGTACGTCCACCCGGCCTCCCGCATGCCCACTAAACGCCCTCGCTCAAAGTCCGTCAACTGCACATACGGTTCACGTCCACGCTGTCGCGGCTGCTACCAGTGTTAAAGACTGCGATGGAGCTCCGTATGCCACGGCAAACTGGCTGACACTGACGTCGGCGGTGCACAAATGCTGCGCAGCTAGCGCCATTCGACGGCCAACACCGCGGTTCCTGGTGTGTCCGCTGTGCCGTGCGTGTGATCATTGCTTGTACAGCCCTCTCGCAGTGTCCGGAGCAAGTATGGTGGGTCTGACACACCGGTGTCAATGTGTTCTTTTTTCCATTTCCAGGAGTGTACTAGAACTGACATGTGATTACATTTTCATGCAATTTGGGTGCATAGATCCTAAGAAATCAGTACCCAGAACAACCACGTCTGGACGTAATAACGCCCTTGATACGCCTGGGCATTGTGTCAAACAGAGCTTGGATGGCGTATACAGGTACAGCTGACCATGCTGCTTCAACACGATACCACAGTTCATCAAGAGTAGTGACTGGCGTATTGTGACGAGCCAGTTGCTCGGCCATCATTGACCAGACGTTTTCAATTGGTGAGAGATCTGGAGAATGTGCTGGCCAGGGCAGCAGTCGAACATTTTCTGTATCCAGAAAGGCCCGTACCGGACCTGCAACATGCGGTCGTGCATTGTCCTGCTGAAATGTAGGGTTTCGCAGGGATCGATTGAAGGGGAGAGCCAAGGGTTGCAACACATCTGAAATGTAACGTCCACTGTTCAAAGTGCCGTCAATGCGAAAAAGAGGTGACCGAGACGTGTAACCAATGGCACCACATTTTGTCTGCCTTTCTTCCTGTTACCCCATTACAGTTAAGTAGTTTCCCTGCCAACCAAATCTTTCTCATTCCCAAAGTTATTAGAAAGTGGAGTCTACCTAAACTTCTCTTCCTCAGAACGCACTATGACATATAATATCACTTTTGTACACCTATAAATATATTTTTATTTGTTGCTTTCATTATTATTATTATTATTATTATTATTATAAGCGATTGTAATATTAGAAAACACCGCCTCCGATGCACGGTGATGCTACTCACTCGACACGCCAGTACTACAGGGCAGCCGAGATGTCAGGTGTTACTGAACATTTTCATCCCCAACCACACCCCTGTCGGAGCTAGACGGATCAGAGAACTGTTTAAAATTTCAAGTCTCTAGCTCATCGAGAAGCTAGTTTAAATTCAACTCCAAAATTTGCGCCAGTTAGAGCAACTTAATAAAAATGTATTAATAAATAGTACTAACTAGAAACCAATAACGTTAATACTAACAGTGCTTCTACTACTATTACATCTAATGCTGCTGCTAATGCTAATAGAAAAAGTAATAACAATGATGACAATGATAGTGACAGATACAAAATGTATAGTTGTTCTTTTCTGATGTAGGTGATTTCCAATAGAGGGAAATATAGGTGATTGGAGCAGCTAAGAACACTGGGAAATAATGATCACGTTGGACAGAAGGATGTAATGGCGTAACAAGTGCATACAGAGACAAAGGTAAACATTATTATCACTTCATCAGGTGTATTGTTAATTGTGTTTTGAAGCTGGAGATGTTATTCAGTTCTCTGATATAATGTAGGATATTATTCCAGAGGCAGATTCCTGCCACTGAGAAGGACTTTGAGTAAGTGGCTGAACGATGGAGTGAGACAGAAATGATGTTATTGTGACGGGAACAGCTTTAATGTCGAGGAGAGATAAGAGGGACAGTGTTCATTAATCAGACACTAGAGGAGACAGTGTAAATGCAAATCTCTGCACTTGCCTGCATGTAGCAGGGAAAGCTGTGCGTTTTATGGTGAATTTACAACAAAGAGTTAAACGTCACAGATATATCAGACACAGACGTTTTTAATCATCTCCAACAGCAGTGACCTTCCCTAACAAAAACTTTGCAGGATAACATCATTGTAATCAACAACTGAAAGTACAGGCATTTGAACAAATTTCTATTTCAGGTCAAAAGGAAGGAGCTTTTCTCACGGAGCATGGACAGATGCTGAAGCCTTCTTGCACATTACAACCATGTGCACATTCTGAAACAGTATTATGTCATTCAATTTTTTGGAGGCAGTTTCTGCCAGTTGACTGTTAATGTTAATTTATTTTACACAGTCACGATTTCGGCTTTATAGCCATTCTCAAGAGCACGTTGAAATGTTAAAATATATCTGAACCGTCTGTGATATTGTTGTCAAGAAAACATATTTCTGGTCTTATAGAGCAGTTGTCATATTATAGGGTGTGAGTTAATGTCGGAGATAGATAATATGGCTGATGCAGTGCACAGTGTATAACCATTAACACACACTATGGCATATTTAACAGCCAATACATTTTGTGACCTGCATTAGTTCCTTCTGTTCATCAACAGGTCAAGTCAGGTTAGTTGATGAACATAAGTGGCTAATGCTGTTAAATACGCCATACTGTGTTAATGGTTTTTCACTGCGCACAGTGTCAGGAATATTGTGTTTCTTCGATATGTACCATATCCTGTAATATGACAACTGGTCTATAAGACCAGAAATATGTTTTCTCGACGATAACATGTCGCAGACATGTCAGATATATTTTAACATTTCAACATGCTCTTGAGAATTATTATACAGCCGAAATAATGATTATGCAAAGTAAATGGAAATTATCATTTGATATATTCAGATCATTTAAAATTTTATTAGTACAATGCTGTTAGTATATACATATTAAGATTGTCATTCCTTAGGTATGACACTGTATGATGAAAAAAGATTAGGTATGTGTAAAACCCTGGTTCGACTTAAGAGAACACCTGAAGTCTCTAATCTAATGAGGTTAAATAAATAAATAAAAATATTAGGTGATTGTTACAGTTACATTTTTGTCACTTTCAACGTTGACTATATGTAGTTGCATTCGCGTCTTCCATTCTTTTAAATTAATGTTGTAGGTCCACAGTTTCGAATCTGCTACTGGATTGAATCGATTCCCCTCAAACCGTAGCAGTACCAGCTACAACCACAGGTTCCATTTGCACTTTACCGATACTGCCATAGTTATTCTCCGGAGAACCGGGTAGTGGGTTCATATGTCAGCCACATGGTCGTGCTACCTATCTTTCCTGATGTGTGGTGCCGATTGCAGTCCTCCGGTTAGAGGATACCGCCATTTAGTTTTAGTCGCAGCTGTAAAACTGGTGTCAGGTAAAACTGCTTTGTGTCCCTCCATGTGCTAACACAGCTCAAAATTCTATTTATGAGGTAACTCATATTTCGTGCATTCTTACAATTTTGAAGTAGAGCGATAGAAGCTGCATCTACTTAGGTACTCACCAAGCCGCCATACGGTGCATGGCAGAGGATACATTGTACTACTGCTAGTCATGTTCTTTTCCGTGCTATTTGCAAATGGAGGGAAGGAAAAGTGATTGTTCGTATTCTTCCGTACGAACCATCATTCCTCATATCTTGTCTTCAAGCTTATTTTTACCCAATGTGTACATTGCTGGCAGTAGAGAGTTTTGCAGTCTGACGCAAATGCTTGTTTTGTAAACACTCTCAATAGTGTTTGTTCAGGGATTGCCATTTATGCTCTCGGAGGATTTCCGTAATGTCTGATTGTTGATCGAACCTACCGTTATTATAACTAGCAGCACGCCTCTGAATTGCTTCAACGTCTTCCTTTATTCCTACGTGGTGACGATTCAAAACATTCGAGCAGTACTAAAAAATGGGTCACACAAATAGTCTGTCTCAGCAGCATTTTCGTAGAATTCACCCAATAAACAGAAGTCGACCATCCGCATCCCCTACCACCGACATAACGTGCTCCTTATATTTCATGTTGCGTTGCAACGTTTTGCTTAGATATTTAACTAACTTAACTGTGTCCTTAGCAATTTACTAATAATATATTCGAATAATGAATATTACAGGATTGTTTTTCGTACTCACGTAGATTAATTTACATTTCTGCACTTTTAGAGCATTCATCACAACAAACAGAGATTATGTCCAAGTAATCCTGTATCCTGCCCTCCTACAGACCTCCAAAGACAGCAATTTTGATTACTCTACAGCGTTATCGTCAAAGAACCGCAGATTGCGAGTCACTTTATCAGTCGGTTTATTTACGTATATAGAGGACAAAAGCGATCCTATTACACTTTCCTGGTGCACTGCGATGCCTTTATCTCTGATGACCACTCGCCGTCCAGGTCAACGTACACTTAAAAAGTCTTCGAGCCACTCGCTGTGAGAACCTACTCCGTACGCTCTGAAATCTAGGGAAAGTGAATTTCTCCTTTATCCTTCATCCGTGGTTCGCAGGATATCGTGCGAGAAAAGGGCAGGCTGAGTTTCGCATGGTTGATGCCTTCTACACCCGTGCTGATTTGGGGACAGGATGTTTCCGTCTCAAGAAAATGTACACGATAGTTATAATTAAATTTTTATTACGTGAGCCAGCGTAGACGGAAAACTTTAAACTTCTTTATTTAAATGAGTTTGTCTGTATTTAAATTGCTGAATAACTGAGAAGATGAAGCTTCTACGTTATTTGATTCTGAAACAGCCGGGTAAAACTGAGCGTCCTGAGCCTACTCTCCCTTTACTTTTTCTTATCATGTCAGCACTCACCCACAATATTCTAGCGCAACGCAATCTGACTGTTCAAAAAAATTACAGCCTGACTTCAAATAATTAATTCAAAAGAATGGCCCTGATTAAAAAGAAATCTTAACAATAACCTATACATTTTATTAAGCACTTACCTCACAAAGATCTTCATTACGTGCACTACTGCAATACAGCGAGCGTCAATACTGCCAGCTGAATAAAAGATTCTAACTACTCAAGTCACTAATTACTAACAAACATGTGGTTAGCAAAGGAAAGATTTTGTTGCAAACCAAATAATGTATTTTTTATCTGAATAATGTGACATCCAGTTCAAACACGAATGTAAATCGTCATTGACATCCAGTTCAAAGACATATAATCATGAATAATTTTCAATCTCCAAGTCGAACATGTACAGATCATTAGCCGACGCTAACACTTCAGACTTCTACACTCCATCAATGCTGACTTCTCACATTTAACATCCATCACTGCTGGCTGTTGCCGGCCTGGGTGGCCGAGCGGTTCTAGGCGTTACAGTCTGGAACCGCGCGACCGCAACGGTCGCAGGTTCGAATCCTGCCTCGGGCATAGATGTGTCTGATGTCCTTAGGTTAGTTAGGTTTAAGTAGTTCTAAGTTCTAGGGGACTGATGACCTCAGAAGTTAAGTCCCATAGTGCTCAGAGCCATTTGAACTCTTTTTTTTTTTTTTTTTTTTTTTTTGCTGGCTATTTACGTCCAACTGACCAACAGTACTTCCATCACTGATGGCGACTAACTTCCAACTGCTCAACATTACTGGCGATTAACTTCCAACAACGAGTCCGACCAGCCACAGTGTCTCTTACAAAGAAAGCGCAGTCAGAGATCCAATTCAAAGCGCTACACAGCGCTGCCAACACAGAAGCAGCCCACTTACACGCTATTTACATTTTGGATATACAGAGCTTTAAAGGATGATGTCCAGACTATGAACTGTAGGATTGTAATTGTTAATAGTGTTAGTGTGATGCCATGTCGTTAGACACCGGTACTGTCATGGACACGTAGGATTGAAATACAAGCATCAGTGTACTTTACAGTTGAAGACGGTCAACAAGCGTGTGGACAAGGTGAGCAGGGATTTATTCCCAAAGCTGTTTTACCAAAACAACAGAAGCAGTGGCGTTGTTCTTGGCGTAAGATCACTCGGCTAGTCCATAACCCATTTGAAGAAAACCGCATCAGTAGCCGATCGTTCCAAACTGCATGGCCACCAAGATCACCAGATTTGAACTGGTGTGTCTTCCGGCTGTAGTTACCTGAAAGAGAGGGTTTATCAAAGGTAAACTGGAACGTAAACATTGTATGCAATTTCCCTCTCATGTGTAAATTCAAAAGCGATCTGTTCAATGATTTATTCGTTATTTCTCTTCCGCATTGGCTTACAAATGTCTCCACAGAATTTCACTGCCCTACGATCACTCGTGTCTCATGGGGGACTTCTCAAGTAGCGAAAGTTTAGTAATAACTACCCTACATTACATTCAAACACAGAAAATGTCCAAGAATCCTGCAGTAAGCCGGCGTTGAGGATATTGGCCTGTGCATTTGCGGGTCCATTCTTTTACTCTGTCCGCCCGGATAGCTGAGCGATGCCGGCACGGTAGCTCAGCGTGTTCGGTCAGAGAGCTGGTTGGCCTCTGTAATAAAAAAAAAAATGAGTTAAAGGATCAACAAAATGAACTTGAACAGATGTCATGTGACGTCCACAACGACCAAATACAACGATCAATAACGAACAAAAAATGAAAAAAAAGAAAGAAGTGGTCAGCATAACGGATTACCGTCCTACGGGCCGGGTTTGATTTCCAACTGGGTCGGGGATTTTCTCCGCTCAGGGACTGGGTGTTGTGCTGTCTTCACCATCATTCCACCCCCAACCGGCACGCAGGTCGCCCAATGTGGCGTCGAATGTAATAAGACCTGCACCAAGGCGGCCGGACCTGCCCCGCTAGGGGCCTCCCGGCCAATGACGCCAAACGCTCATTTCATTTTTTCTTTTACTCTTCTTATATACAGGTTGTTCGGAAATTCCCGTTACAAACTTCTAGGACTTGGAGAGGGAGTGGGTGCATAATATTACGAATAGGAACGCATGTTCGGAAACGCACAATTTCCGTTCTGCGATAGCTTCAATTCAGAAGTGTTACGCGACCACATCTGCTGAGAGAAAGGGAAAAGTCTCAGAGTTCCTCTTCCTGGTATACAATAGGTTACTCAGGATGACGTGCGTTATCTCGGACGCCTGATGTCGTTTAACATGTGCGGTGCAAAGTTTAATTTACGAGGTTGCTATAGAGCCAGAGGATGGTCTACTGCCATGACGTCTCGCCACTGCTCTGGAAATGAAAAGACATTAGGTGGGATGGAGAATGTACACCAGAACGTGCTTCCTAGCGGGAACATCTGTAACAAAGTCGGTGGTGGCTGTATCGAGTCGCTGTTGTAATGCATCAGTATTATTCTGTTCGTTCCTTTTTGTTTTGGAATAGTGTAAGCACGTAATGTTTAAGTGTTAATACAAACAAATGTGCTTAAGTGATAAATGGATGTGAAACGTCCCCTTTGAACAATTATACAAGACTGTGCTTAAACTGACACACAATATTTTTAGCGCAACGCAATCTGACTTCCAAAAATCCCTACGAAAGAATGGCCCTGACTAGCATTAATCTATACCTTTCACAAATCACTTACCTCAGAAAAAATCTTCGTTACTCGAACTACTGCAATACAGCGAGCACCACTACTGCCAGCTAAATAAAAGATTCTAACTGCGGAAGGCACTAACTACTGATAGGTATAGTTAGCAAATGAAAGATTTTAATAGAGAACAAACAGTGTATTTACCTTAATAGTCAAAAAATATATGATAGTTCATGACATCCAGTCTTACAAATTACAAAACTCCGCCATCTCTCTCCCCACGTCCACCACTGCTGGCGGCTCACCTCCAACTGCGCAACGCTACGCGCTGTTAACAGCCAGCTGCCGCTGCCCAACACTACAATGGCAGACAACAATGCAAACTAAACACAGACTGCGCACAGTACAGCCAGTGATTTTTCATACCGAGCGCTAAGCGGCGTTACCAATAAGAAAACCTAAACAGCCTAGTTACAGATGTTTCGGCATAACTGCTTAGGAATTGTTACCTAATAACTGTAGGCCTACTGCGCACGCCTAATTCATTTCCTCAGGCAGAAGTGGATGACTTAAAGATCTCAATTGAAACCGTCGTAGAACGAAAACCGTACGTTTCTGGACATCCTAATTAAAATATTATCTACTCACTCTTCTCTGGAAGTATGTAAGGGGAATTTCCGAACGGCCCATATACGGATGTACTCAAGTGGTCTACGGGAGCGCCTCTGATTACTAATCAAAATGTCCTCGCTCCTGGTTTCGAACTTCGTTTCTGCTTAAATTTTGAATACGAATAATCGGGAATGGCGGCCGATCACTTCCGGCATAAGAAGTCACCCTCGTTCTGGCAACGGCCTTGTCAAAGAGGACGGGTTCAGGGCACTGCTTTCTGGCTGTAGTTACCCGAAGGACACCTGAAAAATAAACATGGTATGCTATTACCCTCTCATGTGGGAAATACCTCCTAAAAGGCGGACGAATCAGCTATGGTCAACGGCAAGAGAATCCACAAGACAACGAAAACCACTGAATTAAAGACACATAAAGTGTATCCACGGGACATATTGCCTGTCGTTGATAAAGTATCATAATGATCTCGCCATTTCCAAAAGATTCCGGAATAGTCTCCCATTCGGATCTCCTATAGGGGACTGTCAAGGGGAAGGTGACCATGAGAAAAATATTTAATAACCAACGAAAGGAAAATGTTCTACGATTCGAGACGTGCAATGTCAAAAGTAGACAGGAAAGCTAGAACATCAGAAAAGGGAAATGCTAAGGCTCAGTCTAGATAGAACGGCGGTCAGTGAAGTGAAATGGAAAGAAGACAAGGTTCTCTGGTCGGATGAGTGTAGGATATTATCAAGAGCAACAGAAGAATGTATAACGGTAATAAGATTTGTTATGAATAGGAAGGTAGGGCAGAGAGTGAGTTACTGTGAATAGTTCAGTGATAGGATTATTCTCATCAGAATTGACAGCAATCCAACAATAACAACAATAGTTCAGTATGAATGCCTATGGTGCAATTCGAAGACGAAGAGACAGAGAAAATATATGAGGATACTGAATGAGTAATTTAGTGCGCAAAGGGAGACGAAAATCTAGCTCTCATGAGGGACTGAAATGCAGTTGTAGGGGAAGGAGTAGAAGAAAGGGCTGCCACAGAATATGGTTTTAGTACTACGAATGAGAGAGGAGAAAAAATAATTCAGTTCACCAATAAATTTCGGCCGGTAACACCGAATACTCTGTTCAATAATCACAAGAGAAGGAGGTATACCTGGAAAAGGCCGGGAGACACGTCAAGATTTGAGTTACTTTACATCATGGTCAGGCAGAGATTCCGAAATCATATACTGGATTGTAAGACGTACCCAGGAGCAGACAGAAGCTCAGGGCACAATTTATTATAAAGAGCAAAAGGACCTTAAGGGACTAGTCAGGAAGGATCAGTGCACGATAAAGTGAGATACGAAAGTACTAACGAATGAGGAGACAGGCTTGAAGTTACCTGAAGCTATAGATACTATGATAAGGAATAGCTCAGTAGGCAGTTCAGTTGAAGCTGAATGGACATCTCTAAAAAGGGCCATCATGGAAGTTGGCAGGAGAAATATAGATATAAAGAAGGTAACTGCGACGGACCCATGGTAACAGAAGAAATACTTTGATTGGCCGACGAAAGAAAGAAATACAAAAATGTTCAGTGAATTCAGGAATACAGAAATACAAGTCAGTTGGGAAATGAAACAAAAAGAAAGTGCAAGGAAGCTCAGGCGAAATGGCTGCATGAAAAATGTGAAGAAATTGACAGAGAAATTATTGTCGGACCCAGTTCATAGAAACGTCAAATCAACCTTCGGCAAAATTAGTAGCAAGGACGATAATAATAAGAGTGCAATGGGAATTCCATTTTTAAATGTAGAGGAGAGATCGGAAAGGTGGAAAGAGTACACTCAAGCGCTCAATGAAGGGGAAGACTTGTGTGATGGCGTGATAGAAGATACAGACATAGGTACAGATATAGATATCGATATAGAAGAGATAGGGGACGCAGTATTAGAATCAGAATTTTAAAAACTGGCTCTGAGCACTATGGGACTTAACATCTGAGGCCATCAGTCCCCTAGAACTTAGAACTACTTAAACCTAACTAACCTAAGGACATCACACACATCCATGCCCGAGGCAGTATTCGAACCTGCAAACATAGCAGTCACGCGGTTCCAGACTGAAGCGCCTAGAACCGCTCGGCCACAACGGCCGGCTTCAGCATTTAAAAGAGCTATGGGAAACTTAAGATCAAATAAGGCTGAAGGGACAATAACATTCCATCAGAATTTTTAAAATAATTCACATTGGTGTGTAGACTCTATGAGACAGGCGATGTACCATCAGACATGCGGGAAAACATAGCACACACAATTCCGAAGATATCAAGAGCCGGCAGATGCACAAATTATCGCACTATCGGTTTAAAAGCTTAGGCATCCAAGTTTCTCAACAGACTAATATACATAAGAATGGAAAAGGAAACTGAAGATCAGTTAGAAGGTAATCAGTTTGATCTGCGGCAAAGGTAAAGGCAACAGGGAGGCAATTCTGACATTATGGTTGATAATGGAAGCAGGACTGAAAAAAATCGAGACACGCTCATTGGATTTGTCGACCTGGAAAAGGCGTTCGACAACGTAAAATCGTGCAAGATGTTCGAAAGTCTTAGAAAAATAGGAGTATGCTATAGGGAAAGACTCTTAATATACAATGTGCACAAGAGCTAAGAGGGAACAATAAGAGTGGAAGACCGAGAACGAATTTCTCGGATTAAAAAATGGTGTAAGACAGCGATGTAGTCTTTCACCAGTGCTGTTCAGTCTATACATCGTAGAAGCAATGAGGGAAATAAAAGAAAAGTTCAGGAGTGCGATTAAAATTTAGGGTGTAAGGATATCAGTGATAATATTGCATCCATAGTGAAAGTGAAGGAGTATTACATGACCTGCTGAATGGAATGAACAGTCGAATGAGTACAGAATATTAATTGAGAGTTATCTTCAGTTGAAATTTCCGGGCTGAGAGGCCTTGGTCGATGTATAAAATTTCGACCTAAGGCTTCGTCTCCATCTGCGGGAGATATCTTCTGAGGTCGTCCGGCAACTAGCCGGACGACCTCAAATGGTTCAAATGGCTCTGATCACTATGGGACTCAACTTCTGAGGTCATTAGTGCCCTAGAACTTAGAACTAGTTAACCTAAGGACATCACACACATTCATGGCCGAGGCAGGATTCGAACCTGCGACCGTAGGGACGACCTCAGAAGATGTCTCCCGCAGATGGAGACGAAACGTTAGGTGGAAATTTTATACATCGACCACGGCCTCTCAGCCGGGAAGTTTCAACTGAAGGCAACACCGACCGTGAAAGCCTACATTGTATAATTGAGAGTTATACAAAAGTAATGAGCAGTAGCAGAAATGAGAACAGCGAGAAACTTAACATCAGAATTGGGGATCACGAAGTAGAAGTAGTTACAGAATTCTACTACCTAGACAGCAAAATAACCTTGAAGGGGTGGAGCAACGCGGAATTAAAGGGCAGACTAGCAGTGGCGAAAAGGGCGTCCCCGGCCATGAGAAGTCTGCTAGTATCGAACTTAGGTCTTAGTTAGAGAAAGACGTTTCTGGCAATGTGCTTTTAGAACACAGCATTGCATGGTAGTGGAAAATGGACTGTGACAAAATCACAGATGTGGTGGTACAGAAGAATGTTGAACATTAGGTGGACCGATAAGGTAAGAAATGTGGAGGCTGTGTATAGTATCGGCGAGGAAAGGAGCATATGGAAAACACTGACAAGAAGAAGAAACAGAATGATAGGATATGTGTTGAGGCATCTGGGGATAAATTCCTTGGTAGTAGAGGGAGCTGTAGAGGGTAACAACTGTAAAGGAAGACAGAGATTGGAATACGTCCAGAAAATAACTAAGGACGTAGGTAGCAATTCCTACTCTGAGATGAAAAGGTTGGCACAGGATAGGAATCCGCAGGGGCCCGCGTCAAACCAGTCAGGAGACTAACAAACTGAAGGTCGCAAATATAGTCGGAACAACTGAATTATGGATACCTATCTGGTAACAAGTAGTGAAAAGTCGCGTTCGCCATGTTACTGGAGATCAGCATACGATAGAACATTACTTTTAACAATAAAGTTTAACTCAGTCACATGCTAACGTGAATTCTGTAATGGCTTAAACGATTCTTATACTGGTAACTCATTTTCAATAGTTCTATACAAATTAGAACACACTATATACACACAGACGTACAAAGGGATTATACCGATAAACTGGGTGATCAAAAAATCAGTATAACTTTGAAGACTGAATAAATCACGGAATAACGTAGATAGAGAGGTACAAATTGACGCACATGCTTGGAATGACATGGGGTTTTATTAGAACAAAAAAAAAAACAAAAAACGAATGATCAAAAAATCTCCGACAGATGGCAACCAAGACAAAGCAAAGATGATGTCCTTTACAGGAAATGCTCAATATGTCCACCATCATTCCTCAACAATAGCTGTTGTCGAGGAATAATGTTGTGAACAGCACTGTAAAGCATATCCGGAGTTATGTTGTGGCATTGGCGTCGGATGTTGTCTTTCAGCATCCCTAGAGATGTCGGTCGATCACGATACACTTGCGACTTCAGGTAACCCCAAAGCCAATAATCGCCGGACTGAGGTCTGGGGACCTAGGAGGCCAAGCATGATGAAAGTGGCGGCTGAGCACACGATCATCACCAAACGACGCGCGCAAGAGATCTTTCACGCGTCTAGCAATATGGGCTGGAGCGCCATCCTGCATAAACATCGTACTTTCCAGCAAATGTTTATCAGCGAGGCGGGGTGATTGGATTCTGTAACATATCGGCGTACCTCTCACCCGTCACGGTAGCAGTTTTGCTGTCCAGCGCCATCTGTCCCACATTTTGTGATCTTTGTTTTTGTTTTGTTCTAATAAAACCCCATGTCATTCCAAGCATGTGTGTCAATTTTTACCTCTCTATCTACATTATTCCGTGCTTTATTGAGTTTTCAAATTTATACCGACTTTTTGATCACCCTGCACTAAATGAGTACGTCACTAATCTACATCAGCCTTATAAGTAACGTTATGGGAACTTATTGGCATACTGTGACGCAACGACGCATACAATTTCTTGGTAATCTTCCACGGTGTTATTCAAATTGACTTACTAATTGAAAGCGACATCAACGTCCAGATTCATATTCTGCAAGTCGTATTATTGTGTGCGCCTGTAGATACATCCTACAACGGCCTTGCCGCAGTGGATACACCGGTTCCCGTGAGATCACCGAAGTTAAGCGCTGTTGGGCGTGGTCGGCACTTGAATGGGTGAACATCTAGGCCGCCATGTGCTGTTGCTATTTTTCGGGGTGCACTAAGCCTCGTGATGCCAACTGAGGAGCTACTCGACCGATTAGTGGCGGCTTCGGTCAAGAATACCATCATAACGACCGTGATAGCAGTGTGCTGACCTCACGCCCCTCCTATCCGCATCCTCCACTGAGGACGACACGGCGGTCGGATGGTCCCGGTAGGCCACTCCTGGCCTGAAGACGGAGTGAGTGTAGATACAACCTTGTTTCATTCTCGAATGGTGCATGGGAAGAACGGTTGTCTAAGAATCACCGTATGAGGTATAATTTATTGGATCTCGGTATGGTCGTAATGTGACCTCGTGTGAACAGCCTAAATAACTAGCTATCGCAGCGCGGACCTCTGCGAAACGCACAGAAAGCGGGCCAGTTAGGTTGTGACAGGTCCCGACAGGTATGTGAAGACATGCCGACTCGTGCCGCGGGCCAGGTGCACCAGGTTTCTCGTTTAAGGACACATACTGCAAACAGGCCGATCGAGGCGGTCCTACGCATTCTCGGAGAGTTTAGTGGCCAGGCGAGTGTGGTTAATGCATCTTGGTACTATACAAGCCACACATAAACTGCGAGCTGTGTGACACGTTGCATTGTCCTGCTGGTAGATGCTATCGTGCCGAAGGAGTATATAGTCCACAAGGACAGCTCTGTACCTGTTGATCCATTGTGCCTACCAGAAAGACCACGAAAACATCCCCCAATCCACAACGCTCTCTCCTCCGGCCTGGGCTCTTCCGACGACTGTTACAGGCCGTTTGCCTTCAGACGTTTCACTGGTACACGCCAACGGCCGTGTGCCCGATGGGGCACAAAAGATGATACATCTTGAAAATCCACCTGTAGCCATTCAGGGGATGTACAGTTGCTGTGATGGCGTGCAAATTCCATCCCTCGTCACCAATGAACGGCATTCAACATAGGTGCATGAACCAGACAGTTGCTGCGGAGGCCCATGTGCACCGCCGTTCGCTGAAAATTCGTTTCGCTCAACAGTTGCACGTCTAAACGGCCGTACATATCTCCGTGTCATCTATGGGCAGTGGTACACCAGAGTTGCCTCCTCACCGGTTTCGAATAGAGCCATTTTGCCAAGCACGGTATACTTTACCGCGGCGCAACACGAACAGTTTAAAAACCTAGGCGTTTCGGGAAAGCCTCCAGCCTCGGCTCGAAAGTCAGCGGTCATGCCCTTTCGGACGTCAGATAAGTTGCTCCGCTTCTGCTTTACAATGAGTGCACTGTTTCCTACACCGCAATGCATGAGGTAGAACCTTGGGATGAATTTTAGCTTTCGCGTAGGGCGACATATTCTTTTCAAAAGAACTCTCTGATTTGATAGGGGCAATATACTACTTGACAAGAAAAGTGAAGCACCCAGAAATCAAGCTCTGACGTCAATGTAACGTCCTTCACGTACACGACATCGGCAGGCATGTAAAAGGTTAAATCTGGAGTTCTATAGGAGAAGAGGAAAGACCATCCGACTGCATTAGTATTGTTCGTGTTCAGTGTTGTTACCAGGCCTGGTAGGCTACCTAAGTCATTGGACAGCGCCAGACATTGAGTCATCTCTGTGAAGGAGACAGAGGTGCTGCGTAACCGTGTGCGACAGCGATCAGCCACATTGCTTGTCTCCATGTGGGATGCTGGTCGAATCGTGTAGTATCCAGATTTGTGGGGCATTCGGATGTGACAGGGATCCAATATCCGGACTGCATGGGAACGTGACGCCAGTCACACTTGTCGCCTACGTTCTTGCTGACGTCGCCGGACCACAACGGGAGAGGAAAACCGAACTGTGCCAGCCACATGGTATCCTCTTTACTTCTGTCCCTGCCATCCAAGAACAAGTAACTGAATTGCCTGCAACATTCTGTGTCATCCCGCACGGTCAGCCAGATTTAGGAATTACCGTCCCACGCCTAGGCCGTGGTCAACACCACAAACGACTGCGTTTGGAGTGTTGCAGTGACCAGGAAGCACGCGCTGTTGGTGACTGGCGTCGCTTGTTTTGAGAAATGAATCGCGGTTCTGCACTGCTCCAGCTGAGCATCGTTGGCAAGTATGATGGCGGTCTGGGAAGACATTCGATTGTTCCAATGTTCTGGAGAGACGTATGGGTCGTACTCCTGCATTCATGGTGTGGGGAGCCGTAGAGTATGGCTTCAGGTCACGGCTGGTAGTAGTGACTGAGGGAACACTGACGGCACAACAGTACACAACGTACATCCTGCGTCGTTTCTTGTTACCAGACTGCGAGAGGGCTGTGGTGTCATTTTTCAGCAGAAAGATGCTCGTCCACGTTAGGCATGTATCTCTATGAACTCTCCTGATGCTGAGGTAGTCCAGTGGCCAGCAGGATCCCCAGATCTGTCGCCGATAAAACGTGTGTGGGGCCATATCGAACGTCAACTCCACCCAAGTGCCAGGATCCAGGATATCAAGTACCAGTTACAGTGGCCGTGGGCCAGCTTGCTTCAGGAGAGACAGTTTTATGACTCTCAGCCCAACCGATTCAGCGCATGCATCGATGCCACAAGGGTGCATCGGTCTGATTAAAAGTTCTTTGTACATCTGACTCGATCTTGTAACCACTGCAGAGAACCTCCTCATCGTTTATCTTATCAGACCACTTAATTTTCAACATTCTTATGTAGCACCAAATCTCAAACACTTCGATTATCTTCTGTTCCGGTTTTCACAGTGTCCATGATTCACTACCATACAATACTCTGCTCCAAACGTACATTTTTAGAAATTTCTTCGTCAAACTAAGGCCTATGTTTGATACTAGTAGACTTCTCTTGGATAGGAATGCCCTTTTTTCCAGTGCTGCCGGCAGCGGTGGCTGTGCGGTTCTAGGCGCTCCAATCCGGAGCCGCGCTGCTGCTACGGTCGCAGGTTCGAATCCTGCCCCGGGCATGGGTGTGTGTGATGTCCTTAGGTTAGTTAGGTTTAAGTAGTTCTAAGTTCTAGGGGACTAATAACCACAGCAGTTGAGTCCCATAGTGCTCAGAGCCATTTGAACCATTTTTCCAGTGCTAGTCTGCTTTTGATGTCCTCCTTCCTTCGTCTTTCATAGGTTATTTTGCTGCCTAGGTAACTTCATCTACCTCGTGACCATCAATCTTGATGTTAAATTTCTCGCTCTTCTCATTTCTGCTATATCTCATAACCTTTGTCTTTTCCCATATTCTATACTCATTAGGCTGCACATTACGTTGGAGAAATCCTGTAATTCTTCTTAAAATTCACTGAGAAAGCTTGCCCAGAAAGTTGTATACCACATTTTTTTTCTTCAACAATTCTTTAGTGAACATATTGAGAATTACACACACGAAAGAATGGTGTTTTTCTACGCACACTATTTTTCCACGTAATTTCCATCCTGTTCTGTGGCCTTCCTCCAGCGCGAAACAAGGGCGCGTATGCCCTGTCGGTACCAGTCCATGTCTTGGTGGCGGAGCAAGTGCTTCACTGTGTGAATCACCTCATTGTCCTCAAAATGCCTTCCAGGAATGGCATCATTTAATGGCCCAAACTCGCAAATGACAACGTCATCTCGTGGATGGCCTCCCCGACCGCTGCAAATCGTGGAGTTCCGCCGAACCGTCTTCTGATGACCTCACCCTCCGTGCCCAGCGACTAACAGATGGTCCATAGACATTGTACAAGCGTTTGTGAATATTTCCTACCAGTGCTTTCCCTGCAGTGAGAAATTCAACGACGGCATGTTGCTTGTAACGTACATCACCTACAGACGCCATTTTGAAACTGTCCTGCAATTACGCTGTCTGTCGGAAGTGACGGAAACTTGGTGCCCTCACTCAGGAGACTTCAAATAATACATATGTAACGTTTCGCATTCGTAGCATTGTTTTGGGCTGAGCTGGGCTAGCAGGACAGAGCGGGTAAGGTTATATTTGTAGAAAGGGGCCAAAATAAGTTACCGTCAATTGCACTCGACATATAAGCTTTATTTCTTAAAACAATCACAAACTCTCAAGGTTTTAACGAAAGACCTCCTTTGATTTAATTTAGATCAGCTGAAGGGCACATCAAAAATCCAAGGCACAAGGTCTAAGCAAGGAATTGAGGTACAGGAGTTCTTCTGGAGGTTTCACTTCTTTAGAAAAAAAAAATTTATCTTCAATATAAATAGGCTGAAAGCCTTCGCTTCAATTTTTCCCATATTAATCGGCTGAAGGCCTCACGTTAATCAAGAACAATGTTACGGCTTAAGGCCGAGACAAAGATTTTCAATGTTTAATCTAAATAGGTTGAAAACTCGGCTGAAGGCCGCATATCGACAAAAAATTTATAAAGCCTAGGAAGAAGAGCTTTCAATTTAAAAAGGCTGAAGGCGTTATCTTAAAATATTTCGTATGAAAATCGGCTGAAGGCCTCATACTAAAGAATAACAATCTTATGACTCAAGAGCAAGACAAGTACTTTGAATTCTTAAATTACGAGAGATTAAAACTCGGCTGAAGGCCACACAGCTTGCAGATATCAATTTTACGACTTAAGGCGTAAAGGAAAGAGCTTCTAAATTTCAACTGAAATAGGCTAAAGACTTTATCCAAAAAGGCTTCACATAAAACTCGGCTGAAGGCCAAATACGAAACCCACACAATCTCATGGCTTGAAGTCCAGACAAAGAAATTTCCAGTTTTAATTTAAGTTGGAAATCTCGGCTGAAGGCCACATACAAAGTTGAATATATTACTTAAGGCTTAAGACCTAGACAAAATTTTTCAAAAAATGGTTAAATGGCTCTGAGCACTATGGGACTTAACTTAGGAGGTCATCAGTCCCCTAGAACTTAGAACTTCGTAAATCTAACTAACTTAAGGACATCACACACATCCATACCCGAGGCATGGATAACCTGCGACCGTAGCGGTCGCGCGGTTCCAGACTGTAGCGCCTAGAACCGTTCGGCCACTACGGCCAGCACAAAAAATTTCAACTTTTGATTTGAAAAGGCTGAAACCTCGGCTGAACGCCACATACCAAACAAATTTACAGGTTAAAGTCTGGGCACAAGGAATTTTAATTTCTAATTTTGAAAGGCTGAAACTCGGCAGATGGCCACACACTAAAAAGGAAATCATTATGTAAAGTGCAAGGAGCGGCACTCAGAAGGTTCCAAGGATCGTCCTGGGAAGGTAACACTAACGGACGTTTAGGTGAGACAGGCAGCCAGACCGACAACCTCTTAATTGGAACTCAATCATAAGGCGACGAATCAACCAACGAGATCAGTTTTTCTCCACCCGACCACCAAACGACAACAAGAGGTTAATAGTACAATGTTCTGGATACTGATGCCCAATCCAGCCAAGTCAGAATAAACACCCAAAACCTCCAACAAAACCTCAGCTGTCGAACTACAAGCCGCGCTGGACAGCATCAACATGAGGAGGAAAATACGCTGCCAAACCTACGTAAACAACCAGGGCACGTCACAGGAACGTCAATGGCCACAAGACAGAAGACACCGCTGGTACACTTCATTAATGAAGGAATGAATTAAATTAAGTTAAACACCACACAGGAAGACGGCTGCAATTCTAGCTGACTTCGTCCACACAAGTTGTTGATTGTGAGAATCTCCCAGAAAGCGACAACCAGGATCAAATGAAGTGATGTGATAGCAGTTGAGGCTCGATAGTAGTTTAAGTGAGCACACAACTTTATTGTCCAGGATCGGCGGGTGACGAACTTCGTAACCCTCGCAAGAAGCATCCCACAACTCGAGCCGCACGTGCACGCCGCCAGCTGCTCCGGCCTGACTACGCGCCACGGAGACTTCCTCGCTGCTCTGCCCAAACCGACCGACTGCCACCACCTGGAAACGGTCAAAGGACCAAACAGACGTCGGCTGATGGGACGACTGACCAACCAACCAACGGTCGTTTCCGCTCCAGTCTCCTTCAGTCGGGCAGTGCATGTGTGTCGCGAGCGGTCGGCAAGTACTGGCTGTCCGCACCTCACTGGCGCTCCGTGCCCGATGCTCCTTCCGCCCCGACTGCTGCTCCATGCCTGACTGAGCTCCCAACTGCTCCAGATACACGACGACCCGGAAATACTAGCGGTCGCTCCAGAGATGGTACGACAGTGCACTATCGATACGCGCTGCTGCTGCCGCTCAGGGGCAAGTAAGGCAGGAAGTTAGTGACGCCAGCAAATGGAATAAGAAAACGAGGCGGCAGTTCCGTAATAGAAGATGTCAAACAATAAATGGCATGGACACGACCCATGCACGGCTCATGAGGTGCACTACTTTCGGTGCAACCCACGTATCAGTGATTTCCTTTCACCCTGAATGTCAGCCCCACTATTTAACTTTTCTTTTATTTCCTTCATTGCCTGGTCCATGTGGATCTTAAACAGTAAGAGCAGAAAACTGCATCTCTGTCCGATGCCCTTTTTAATCCGACCACTTCGTTCTTGGCCTTCCAGACTTACTATTCCTTCTTGGTCCTTGTAAATCTTGTATATTACCCATCTTTCCCTATAGCTTATCCGTATTTTTCTCAGACTTCCGAACATCTTGCACGATTTTACATTGTCGAACGCCTAGGTCGACGTATCCTGTGAGGGTGTCTTGATTTTTCTTCAGGCTTGCTTCCATTACCAAGGGCAACGCGAAAACTGCCTCTCTGGTGCCTTTGCCTTTCGTAAAGCCAAAGTGATCCTTACCTAACTGATCTTCAGTTTTCTTTTTGTCAGTGGCTTGGATGCATGAGCTGTTAAGCTGATCGTGCTATGGTTTCTGCACTTATCTGCCCTTACTGCCTTCAGTATTTTGTGGACGATATTTTTCGGAAACCTGATGTTACGTCACCAATCTTATAGATTCTATACACGGACGTGAATATTTGGTTGCCACATCCCCAATGACTTTCGAAATTTCGATGTAATGTTAGCTGTCCCTTTTGCCTTATTGAAGTGCAAGTCTTGTAGAGCTCTTTAAAATTCTAATTCTGGGTTCCCTAAGTCATCCATATTGACTCCAGTTTCTTTTTCTTTCACGTCGTCAGACAAGACCTCTCCTTCAATATACTCTCCCGCATATACACTCTCCCTCTTCTGCGTTTAATAGCGGAATTCCCATTGGCCAATTAATATTACTACCGTGCATTTAACTACACCGAAGATTGTTTGACTTTACTACATGCTGAGTCAGTACTTCGGGTGATAATTTCTTTTTCGATTTCTTTATTTCTTTTCTGCGTCCATTTCACCTTATCTGTCCTGCACTTTCCATTTGTTTCATTCCTAAAGCGTTTATACTACTGTACTCTTATCTTTTACTGAATATGTTTGTACTTCGTCCTTTCGTTTATCAATTGAAGTATTTCATCTGATCCTCACCCCAAGGGCAAGAAAGTGCCCTGAACCTCCGCCCTCGTTGACATGATCGTTGGCCGAACGAGTTTGCTTCTTATGCTGGAAGTCTTCGGCCTCCATTGTTGATGTTTTCTTATTGAAAATGTAGTCAGTGGACTGGTTCCCAAGTGAGGCACGACGTTTAGTGAAAGACGCGACCCCTAGACCAAAAATCTGCAATAGTCGTAATGTGCAATGTGGGAGTATATAATAAGGAAACTTCTGCGAGCTAGACGTAATTATTCATAAAAATTACAACCAGTTCGTCATTTGAGAAAGCAGGACACTTCATTGTGGACACATGCCTCAACACAAATATATTAATTAAAGCGATGAAATGGTCTTGTTTCGTTTTTCTTAGGCCAACGGATGTTACAGCAGTACTCGTAATATGTGAGAAGCAGGTACCATTCATTTTACGGTAAAGGTGATCAGAGGCATGCCCCATTTGCCAGAGGTGAACCAGTTAAACCGTACCGGCACGGGCAGGCTGGTAATTGGCCCCGTAACCTCCAGTATAAGTGTTTGATTTCTTGATCAGTGACTGCCTCGAAACGTATCGTATTGTAGAGTCCGCTGTTCCATTTATTCTCCCACTTTGGCGCTCTTCGTAGGGTCGCAAGCCAGTATGCATCCTGTTGGTCGGAACAATGAACTAAGGAGACTGGAAATGATACTTGAACACCGGTCGTTCGTATTCCATTTGGTAGTGCCTCTGCTGTTTCGTGTGTGACAACCCAGCTCTGTGCAGAGCTTGTCCCGTTCCACGTTACACGGTAGCTGCCGTGTGAAGACTTTCATTCACGCAAGGGAGAATCCAAAGCGAGTGACAATTACTTTTCAGTAAGCGAAAAAACCTGTAAGTGTCTCCAGTACGTATTGATCTGATCGCTTGCCCAATCAGATAGGTGCAGATGCATTATGTCGGAATGCTAGTTCTCATGAAAGCTGCGCCACGTGTTCGGCTATATTTTTCGCTTCATCTTAATCCTAAAAGCACTTTTATTTTATTTTCATTTTCAGTCACAGGAAAGTATCAGTAATGACAGACCCGTCGAGTGGGTCCAAAAGGGTTCTCAATTAACTATGCATGCATGTCCAAATAAACACTGCATCGTATTTCTTGCAAACACAGTTACTGCAGTATCGTATTTATAAGCCAATACCAAACTAGCGATTTTCGATTAAATGTCTCTCCCGCATGGAAGTTATAGTAAGTGTATTAGTGCAAATTAATGAGACATGGACGGCGACAAAGGGAAGTTTTGGTTTGGCCGTGAAGCGCCCACTGATGGCTGAAATGGTTAAGGTGACCACTCGCGACAAGTTCTCGAGTTCTAGTCCGGCACAAATTTACAATGTCGTCATTCCAGTCTACAACTGGAGGTTGCCTGTATTCGCAACAGCAAATACGTCTGCTGTGGTGTTCTCAATTTATTTGCTAGCAGTCACTGCTTTACGCTCGACGCTACGAGACAGCCAACGCTGTTGCTACAGAGACGCCCATCCTCTGATAACATAAGCCTGCATCTTTGAAAGGAAATGTAAGATGTAAGATATGAATTCTCAAAAACAGTTGTTCAGGAATGCTGTTTCTGAAAATTACTTTCTCGTTTTTGAGTCTCGTCAGAATTCATCACGTAATAAGATCTCATATTTTACAGAGCTAAGGAGTTGAGGCACAAAAATTAAAAAAAAAGAAATTCGATCAAGATCTATATTACTTCAGAAAAACTGCTCTCACCAACATTATTAATAAACTGTTACAGATGATTCTCACTTTTTTTTCTCTCTGGTTTCCTCGCAGAACATTCGTGTTTACTGGCCTTCTTCAACATCCACCATACTTTCATTTTTGTTTCCCTGGCACAGCTTCTCCATCTCGTCAATGCCCTAGTGGCAGCATTCTTCAGAAGTGTAATAAATACAGGGTTTAAAAAAGTTTATACAAAACTTCATGTAGAGCTTTTAGAGGAGATTAAAAAAACTTGTATGGCAAAAATATCACGGGTAGTGCATCTTTCCCGGCTAGTGATCTAGGAAGGTTTTGACGATAGTTATGTCCAGACCCGGTATTGACACTGCCGTGTGATGAGTATTGTTTTGGAGATTTTCCTGAAAATGTCGTCCGTTTTCGTTAATACCAACTGGCATTTGCGTGCTAATTATTGTCTAAAAGCAATCCGATGGCTCACCAGTAATTATTACCTAAAAACAGTCGGATCTTTCACCAAAAATGATTGCAACTTCAGCCAAATGGACAACCAGTTTTTGTGCCATGTTTACCGGTTTCCCGTAAGCCAGGTGCTTCTTTTCCCCGCACAACAAGAAAACCATAGCAGTGAGGTAGGGAGAACGTGGTAGCCACAGTACTGGTCCACACCTCCCAATCTTTTGTCTAAAAGTTCTCTTGACATAAACGGCAAAGCGTGGAGAGGCCACGTCATGTTGGAACCATAGTCGTTGCCTGAGCGCTAGCGGCATATTCTTCATTATTTCCGGTAGTACTTCACTGAGAAAGATACGGTCATTAACTCTTCCGACTGTTAAGCATAAGATATGCCACAGTAAGACGGTTGAGAACAATACCAGCCTACGCATTCCTTGCTTTATGAAGGCAACATAATTATTAAGCAGGGGTTTGGAAGTGTGGGATATTCGCTGTTTCTTTTAGATACGATTGTCAGAATTTCACGCTCTGTGGGAAGTAATTTAATATTATCTTCTACCATATTTTATGACTTCAACCCTTTGTGTACATGTGACTTCCATCAGAAACCACCCTTTTTTCCCTTTTTTTTTATAACTACCTGTGCTACTGCAAGACATCTAATGGTATACGAATGTACTTCCACGAATGTAGTGCATTGCAGCAGTCATTTACAGGGTTCAAAGCAACAGTCGACGCGTGATTGTACGAGATTGTGTGTATGTGTGTGTGTGTGTGTGTTTTTTTTATCATACTGATATCGCTGACAGTGAAAGTACTCGTAAGTATATCTACAGTTATCCTAATGTAAATTTGAGTTTTTACTACTTTTATAAGTGGTTTCGAAATGTAACTACTGGAGCATTATGTACTTTGATATGGATTTGTTAAGTTTTAGGCCAATTTTTGCTTGTGATTTAGGACTATAATTTATTTTAGACGTTTTGAGTTCAAGGGTGTTTCGAAATGTGGGATTGTGCCGAGGAAAAATGCGAAATGGCATTCAAATATATCTCATTAAATGATGAGCGGTTGAAAACTGTATGTCCCAATAATTCCAAAATGAAACTACCTCGCCGGCCTGAGTGGCCGAGTGGTTCTAGGCGCTACAGTCTGGAACCGTGCGACCGCTACAGTCGTAGGTTCGACTCCTGCCTCGGGCATGGATGTGTGTGATATCTTTAGGTTAGTTAGGTTTAAGTAGTTCTAAGTTATAGGGGACTGATGACCTAAGAAGTTAAGTCCCATAGTGCTCGGAGCCACTTGAACCATTTGAAAGTACCTCCATAAAACAATTGTCTGTTTACTTTTAGCTATGATTTTCCTTTTATTCGGTACTGACTATGACGGTAAAAGTTAATTCTGTGAAAAACTTTAAAGTTATATTACAAAGTGAGAACACATCCTTTGAACAATTGGCTGTTAACTTTTTACCAATTTTTGTTGTATTCCTAGTGTACTGGGAAGAAAGATTAATTCTGTGAAAAATTAAAATATTTTTTTAATATTGTAGGATCTCAAGGGGTTAAACATTTGTAATTAATTCACAGTCGCGCACATCATGCATATGATCAACGTAGTTGTCAAACGCTCTATTATGATCTATGTTTTTAATAAAATAATTGTGAATAGCCCAGCTTCACTGCTAGGGCCGCAAATTTCTAAAGCATTAATTTAATCCGTTGAGCACATTTAATCCAGCGCTGGTTCTTAAATGTGGATCTGTCTCATAGTCAATTCCGACAGACATTCTTTTTCACCACACTGAGGTTTCACAATACGAGTTATCATAGCTCCATGTAATATTTCCTGCGTAATAGAGTCTGTGCAGTTTTTAAAAAAAATTTATCAAATTTTGGATTCCTGCACATTAGTATCTTTCTGGACCCTAGTCAGCTGTTAATTTACGATGGTATAATAATCGAGAGACTAGTTAATAAACCAAATAATCGTAGAACGAAAGAGTATTTGCTTGTATTTCACCTTTAAATGCAAGATTTGTAAGTCAAGATTCAACGGAAAGACCTCTTTTCATTTCTAAGGGAAATCAAAATTGATTCGCGCTAGTAAATGTTTGTAATCTGGACATTAGTGAACTTCTTACGAGATACAAAGAATCTCGGGCTACTTGTCAGCGAATTCATGTTTGAAATGAACATATACGTACACCGAAGAGGCCAAAGAAACTGGTACACCTGGCTGATATCCTGTAGAACCCCTGCAAGCACGCAGAAGTGCTGCGACAGGACGTGGCGTGGACTCGACTAATGTCTTAAGTGGTGATGGAGGGAATAGACACTATGAATTCTGCACGGCTGTCCATAAATCCGTAACAGTACGAGGAGGTGGAGGTCTCT
The DNA here is from genome assembly GCF_023897955.1 of Schistocerca gregaria. Lineage (NCBI taxonomy): Eukaryota > Metazoa > Arthropoda > Insecta > Orthoptera > Acrididae > Schistocerca > Schistocerca gregaria. The sequence goes on along the minus strand of NC_064925.1, from coordinate 220,540,579 downwards.
TCTGAACATCAAGTTGCAGGGCATCGCAGATGTGCTCAATAATGTTCTTGTCTGGGGAGTATGGTGCCCAGAGGAAGTGTTTTAACTCAGGAGAATGTTCCTGGAGGCACTTTGTAGCAATTCTGGACGTGTGCGGTGTCGTATTGTCCTGCTGGAACTGCCCAGTCCGTCGGAATGCACGATGGACATGAATCGATGCATGGGATCAGATAGGATGCTTCCGTACGTGTCATCTGTCAGAGTTGTATCTAGACGTATCAGCAGCCCCGTATCACTCCAACTCCACACTATTACAGAGCCTCCACCAGCTTGAACAGTCCCCTTCTGGCATGCAGGTCCAAAGATTCATGAGGTTGTCTCCATACCCGTACATGTCGATCCACTCGATACAATTTGAAACGAGACTCACCCGACCAGGGAACATGTCTCCAGTATCAACAGTCCTTTGTCGGTGTTGACGGGCCTAGGCGAGGAATGAAGCCTGGTGTCGTGGCGTCATCAAGGGTATACGAGTGGGTCTTCGGCTCCGAATGTTCATATCGATGATGTTTCGTTGAATGGCTCGCTGGCTGACACTTGTTGATGGCCCAGCATTGAAATCTGCAGAATTTCGCGGAGGGGCTATGCTTGTGTCACGTTGAAAGGTTTTCTTCATTCGTCCCTTGTCCCGTTCTTGCAGGATCTTTTTCCGGCCGCAGTGATGTCGGAGATTTGATGTTTGTCCGAATACCTGATATTCACGGTACACTCGTGAAATGATCGAACGGGAAAATCCCCACATCATCCGTGCCTCGAAGAGGCTATGTCCCATTGCTCGTGTGTCAACTATAACACCACGTTCAAACTCATTTGAATTTTGACAAACTGCCATTTTAGCTCCAGTAACCGGTGTAACAACAGCGCCAGACGCTTTGTGTCTTATATAGGCGTTGCCAACCGGAGCGCCGTAATCTGTCTGTCTACATATCTCTGTATTTGAATACGCATGCCTATACCAGTTTCTGTGGCGCTTCAGTGTATGTATTCACCAGCGGGAAGGACTTTCAAATTCCCGTGCCACAAACATCTGTGGCCTGCGAATAAAGCCAGTGTGTCATAGCTGTCTACAGTTCTTCTTCATTCACTAACGGTAAATGTTCGGGAATAAAAAACTTTTTATGAAGGTTCCTGCTGTTTCCCATACAGGTAGCTCAGGTATACGGCCCTATGGCAACTTAATTTCTAGATAGGCGGGGGTGGGGGTTAGGGGTTTGGTTAGGGGTAAATTGGGTTTGACGCAGCGTTTATTTTTGTGACACTATTTGAATTTTGTACACGTGCATTGAATTTAAGCTGGAGTCGCGCGAATGGTGGGTAAAACAGAAGAATATGGCAGAAAACATACATTGTCCAATCACATGAACACGACCGTCTCTCACATGCCTGAGTAACCACCTTTTCCAGCGCGTACCGCTGTGAGACGTGCAGGAAGGGAATGGATGAGGTTCCTGGAGATACGTGCATTGACGTGGAGTCATGCCGATTCCAGTATATTAGCCAGCTGCGCTAGGTTTCTCGTTTGCCCGATCGAAGAGCCCCCACAAATTCTCGACTGGGCGAGGTCCACACGCAGCAACGGTCGCTAAACGGTCGTTGGGAAGGCACTTGGTAGCTCCTTGGGTAATCTGGGTAGAAGGTGGGTGTTCGCCCGTACACAACCCCACAGCCGTCGTTCACCGCATCATCTGTGGCCCGTGTGCACCGAAGTAGCCTCAGCGCGGTTTTGGATGGCGCCATTTTGCCATGCACGCTACTTTTTGACCGCAGTGGCGCGCGAACAGTTTACAAAGTTAGCCGTTTCGAAAAAGCTTCTACCCTTCGTCCGAAAGCCAATAATCATGGCCTTTTGGACATCAGAGAAGTCGTTCCGTTTCCGTATTATGACGACGACGCTCTGATTTGCACATACCCGGACACGGTTTATTCAGGGTGGTCCATTGATCGTGAACGGGTCAAATATCTCACGAAGTAAGAGTTAAACGAAAAAACTACAAAGAACTAAACTTTAGCTTGAAGGGGGAAACCATGTGGCGCTATCGTTGGCCCGCTAGATGGCGCTGCCATAGGTCAAACTGATATCAACAGCGTTTCCTTTTTTTAAATAAGAACCCCCATTTCCTATTACATATTCGGGTAGTACGTGAAGAGATATGATTGTTTTAGTTGGACCACTTTTATCGCTTTGTGATAGATGGCGCTGTAATAGTCACAAACATATGGCTCACAATTTTAGACGAACAGTTGGTAACAGGTAGATTTTTTAAATTGAGATGCAGAACGTAGGTAACGTTGAACATTTTATTTCGGTTGTTCTAATGTGACACTGAACTTATCATTTCTGAGAACGCATGCTGTTACAGCATGATTACCTGTAAATAGCACATTAATGCAATAAATGCTCAAAATGATGTCCGTCAACCTCAATGCATTTGGCAGTACATGTAACGACATTCCTCTCAACAGCGAGTAGTTCGCCTTCCGTAATGTTCGCACATGCATTGACAATGCGCTGACACACATTGTCAGGCGTTGTCAGTGGATCACGATAGCAAATATTCTTCAGCTTTCCCCACAGAAACAAATCCGGCGACGTCAGATCCGGTGAACGTGTGGGCCATGGTGCATCGACCTGTCATGAAATATGCTATTCAATACCGCTTCAACCGCACGCGAGCTATGTGCCGGACATCCATCATGTTGGAAGCACATCGCCATTCTGTCATACAGTGAAACATCTTGTAGTAACATCGGTGGAACATTACATAGGAAATCAGCATACATTGGACCATTTAGATTGCCATCGATAAAATGGAGGTCAATTATCCCTCTTCCCATAATGCCCCACCATACATTAACCCGCCAAGGTCGCTAATGTTCCACTTGTCGCAGCCATCGTGAATTTTCCTTTGCCCAATAGTGCATAATATGCTGGTTTACGTTACCGCTGTTGGTGAATGACGCTTCGTCGCGAAATAGAAAGAGTGCAAAAAATCTGTCATCGTCCGGTAATTTCTCTTGTGCCCAGTGCAGAACTGTACACTACGTTCAGAGTCGTCGCCATGCAAGTCCTGGTGCATAAAAATATGGTACGGGGGCAATCGATGCTGATGTAGCATTCTCAACACGACGTTTTTGATATTCCCGATTCTTCCACAATTTGTCTGCTACTGATGTGCGGATTACTCGCGACAGCAGCTAAAACACCTACTTGGGCATCATCATTTGTTGCAGGTCGTGGTTGACGTTTCACATGTGATTGAACACTTCCTGTTTCCTTAAATGACGTAACTATCCGGCGAACGGCCGGACACTTGGATGATGTCCAGGATACCGAGCAATATACATAGCACACACCCGTTGGGCATTTTGATTACAATAGCTATACATAAACACGATATTGACCTTTTCCGCAATTAGTAAACGGTCTATTTTAACACGGGTTATGTATCACGAAACAAATACCGTCCGCACTGGCGCAATGTTACGTGATACCACGTACTTACACGTTTGTGACTATTACAGTGCCATCTATTACCAATCGAAAAAAAGTGATCCAACTAAAACATTCACACTTCTTTACATACTACACGAATATGTAATAAAGAATGGGCGTTCCTACTTAAAAAAAAAAAAACGCAGTTGGTATCCGTTTGACCTATGGCAGCGCCATCTGGCGGCCAACCATAGCGCCATCAGGTTTGCCCCCTCAAGCTAGACCAGATTCGTTCTCTGTAGTTTTTTCGTTTGATGCTTATTTCTTGAGATATGTGGCCCGCTCACTATCAATGGACCATTCCGTATATTTTTCACTGCTAGTTCTAGCTATGAGTGCTTATTGACGTTGACGTCGAACATAGCCAATGGTCTCGTTAATGTGGCTGGACCGTGTATTATTATTTTAAGGAGGCAACAACAAAGAGACTCTGTCTGCCTAGATGGTCTGGCAACGCAGATGGTTGGCGTAAGTTGATTATTATTTGTATTTGCCTGTACGTATGGTCGTAGAGTAGTGTTTATCAGTATTTTTGCTGGGGGAAGTACCTCAGACATTGCACCAAGCTGCTAAGGCAATTATGTAAGCCTCCTGTTATGAGAAACCGTTCTGAAGTGGCTCTGCCCCGGTCACTGCTTGTGATATTTCAGTGCCATAAATAGACTCCATGCAAGTTCAAAGGATGCTGTCAAAAACGTTCCACTGTGATAACAGTTAAAATACCAACTTTCATTAAAAGGAAAGACTGGCTGAATCTGCTGCCACAGCAAAGGATGAGAATCTTTCTGGACCAAATGCGCTGAAGGAAACGAAGTTAGCTTCGGGACTTTCTAAATGTTGTTTAGTATATTTTATCGTTATTCGTCATCATCATCGTCTCGTTTATGAAACAGGTACTAAGCATATGTCTCTTGTGCCTTCAAAACGTTTGTATCTATTTCCTTGGTCAGCTGATTTATCTCCATCCTTTCTGGCATATTTCGAGGTTTTCTTGGACGGTCTTTCGTCTCTCGATACATTTGAAAGTTATTTCCATTTATTTCTGTATTCAGTTGTTTTCCCAGTAATAGCATGTAAATTCGAATCACCACGATAGCAATGCACAGAAAAATATCGTCATAGAGTAGAAGCATAAAAGTAATTACGGGAGCAGATTGATAATATTGACAAGACCCATAGCAAATGACTTGAACGTACTCTTACTTTTTACCGTTATTATCAGTCCAATATCCTAATTCTATATTTACTTGTATACTACGTTAATTATTTTATTGAGCGTTGATATTATGATATTTGAAGTCAAGTAATTCCAGTCTCTGTTACACAACATGGAATTCACACATCGTATCGAATTCCTTTCTTTACCTCAATTTTCCTATATTTATTTATTTTATTTTTCCAGATTTATTTTACTACTAATTCCCATGTTCTCCACATACTCTGTTGCTACAGTTATGTTCTACACTATCAAATTTCAATATACTTCTTTAAGCCGTTAATCAGATTGGAATCCATGTGATCCCATTTTCGGCAACGATCGTTGAATATAGATGGTAGTGAAAAGAAAAGCAATCGATCGCGAAATCCATCGTTTTATTACAGTACGTCTAGATTTCAACTATTACATATTCATCTTAAGTGCATATAAGAACAGATAAGAACAGCTGAAATCTTGATCTGCTGAAAAAAAAAAAAAAAAAAAAAAAACGGATTTCGCGATCAATTACCATTCTTTTTTCCGCTTGTTCAAGTTATTCTATAGTAGTCTTGTCAAGTACTAATTTTATTTTATTGGTATTGTTAACTTAATTTGAATTTTTATATAGGCACTGTTTTTCGACTTTAGTGCTCTTTTTTTCCTGGTTTGCTCCCTTTGCATTTATTTACTATTTAACTTTTAATTACATTCTCAAAGTTGTCATTTGCAGTGTGTCTGTGCCTCAATCTAGAGGAGTATCATCGTTTCCAATGTGGTCTACAAATATTGTAATCCCTTCGACGACGATAGCAGTTAATACGATATTCCAGAGCCTTTTTTGCTCAGAAATACGACGCAGAATTCCTTCGGACATGAGTGTTGTTCAAAACAACGATTCACGGTATTTGTAAACGACACACGCACTGCAATATCGTATCTATTCGGCGACACGTGGCAGCGACTTTCAATTGAAATGTTTCCTCTGTACAGGAATATACACTACTGGCCATTAAAATTGCTGCACCACGAAGATGACGTGCTACAGACGAAAAATTTGCCGACAGGAAGAAGATGCTGTGATATGCAAATGATTAGCTTTTCAGAGCATTCACAACGTGCTGACATGAGGAAAGTTTCCAACCGAATTCTCATACACAAATAGCAGTTGACCGGCGTTGCCTGGTGAAACGTTGTTGTGATGCCTCGTGTAAGGAGGAGAAATGCCTACAAGCACGTTTCCGGCTTTGATAAAGGTCGGATTGTGGCCTATCGAGATTGCGGTTTGTCGTATCGCGACATTGCTGCTCGCGTTGGTCGATATCCAATGACTATTAGCAGAATGTGGAATCGGTGGGTTCAGGAGAGTAATACGGAATGCCGTGCTGGATCCACAACGGCCTCGTATCACTAGCAGTCGAGATGACAGGCATCTTATCCGCAATGGCTGTAACGGATCGTGCAGCCACGTCTCGATCCCTGAGCCAACAGATGGGGAAGTTTGCAAGACAACAACCATCTGCACGAACAGTTCGACTACGTTTGTAGCCGCATGGACTATCAGCTCGGAGACCATGGCTGCAGTTACCCTTGACGCTGCGTCACACACAGGAGCGCCTTCGATGGTGTACTCAACGACGAACCTGGGTGCACGAATTTTTTCCGATGAATCCAGGTTCTGTTAATAGCATCATGATGGTCCCATCCGTGTTTGGCGACATCGCGGGGAACGCACATTGGAAGCGTGTATTCGTCATCGCCATACTGGCGTATTGCCCGGGGTGATGGTATCGCGTGCCATTGGTTACACGTCTCGGTCACCTCTTGTTCGCATTGACGGCACTTTGAACAGTGGACGTTACATTTCAGATGTGTTGCGACCCGTGGCTCTACGCTTCATTTGATCCCTGCGAAACTGTACTTTTTAGCAGGATAATGCACGATCGCATGTTGCAGGTCCTGTACGGTCCTTTATGGATACAGAAAATGTTCGACTGCTGCGCTGGCCAACAGATTCTCCACATCTCTCACCAATTGAAAACGCCTGGTCAATGGTGGCCGAGCAACTGGCTCGCCACAATACGCTAGTCACTACTCTTGATGAAATGTGGTATCGTGTTGAAGCTGCATGGGAAGCTGTACCTGTACCCGCCATCCGAGCTCTGTTTGACTCAATGCCCAGGCGTATCAAGGCCGTTATTATGGCCAGAGGTGGTTGTTCTGGGTACTGATTTCTCAGGATCTATGCACCCAAATTGCGTGAGAATGTAATCACATGTCAGTTCTAGTATAATATATTTGTCCAATGAATACCCGTTTATCATCTGCATTTCTTCTTGGTGTAGCAATTTTAATGGCCAGCAGTGTACATAACGGATGTGTGCGTGCAGTTTATGGACACGTGGTTGACGACATATGCAAGTTTGGTCTAGCCGTGAGTCGTGCTCGGGTAGCTTAATGCTCGCGATAAGCTGGAACTCCTGATTCGATTCCCGATACGGCACAAATTGTCATTGATGCCATTCCATTACACAGTTGATGGTTGTTCATGTTTGCAAACTGCAAATACATTCCGTTTATAGTTAGTTAAGGGCTGATGATGCCCTTTTAAACCCAAAGCCGCGTAACTGAATAATTTAATCCTGTGGAACATACACAAAATTGTGCTTTTCATTTAGTAAAAACAATGCTTTGCGAGAAAGTTCTAACAAACACTTGACTACCACTTGATCAGAGGTATCTGCAATTAGAAAGAGAAATGAGGAGGAAAAAGGATTGGTATTTTGGAGTAATTGAAGTGTTTGTGGAGCAAAGCGGTTCAGTTGTGTTGTGTTGTGGGGATAGGTATAATGTGGTGCGAAAATATGGGATTCTGGGTTCAGGCAGCCGTGGGTGGGGAGCCATGAAGTCGGAAATGAATATGGTGGAGCGGATTAAATCTGGTGTTAGACGTAGGTGTTAGGGCTAATATAGTTGTCGTGGAGTGGGAGTCAGTTAAAATTGCGGTGGGAGAGAATATTGAGCATGTGTAAGCGTATGTAAGTGTAGAGAAGATGGGCTGCAAATCAGGATTTACGATTATGGGAAAAATAATGAGGTTTTTGGAGTTGAGGTTACAGGAAATACAAGATGTAAAGAGTGGTTCAAGTGAGCAAGAAGGTGGGAAAAAGGTGTGAACTGGCGAAGGGTTCTTGTAGGAGAGGGTAAGCGGATTCAGAAAAAAGACGAAGTGCGTAGTGTTCAAGGATTTGGAGGGATTAATACAATAATGGTGGGATAGATACGAAGCCGACATTCCCGTAAGATAGTTCGCACCAAGGCTTGATGTGGAGAGAGGCAATTCCCATGTTCGGCCGGACGACTGAAACTTGGCTACACTCATTATACACTGAAGCGCTAAATAAAGTGGTACAGGCATGCGAATTCAAATACAGAGATATGTAAATAGACAGAATAAATCGCTGCAGTCGGCAACGCCTATATAAGACGACTAGCGACTGGCGCAGTTGTTAGACCGGTTACTGTTGCTAGAATGACAGGTTATAAAGATTTAAGCGAGTTTGAACGTAGTGTTACAGTTGGCGCTGGAGCGATGGGGCACAACATCTCTGACGTAGCCATGAAGTGGGGATTTCCCCGCATTTCACGAGTGTACCGTGTATATCAGGAATCTGGTAAAACATCGAGTCTGCTACAGCGCTGCGGCCATAACGATACTGTAAGAACTGTACCAACGACGACTGAAGAGGAACGTTCAACATGAGAGAAGTGTAGTCCTTTCGCAAATTGGTGCAGAATTCAACAAGTGTCAATGTGAGAACCATTCAACGAAATGTCATCGATATGGGCTTTCGGAGCCGAAGGCCCACTCGTGTACCCTTGATGACTGCACGACACAAAGCTTTGTGTCTCGCCTGGACCCGTCAGAACCGACATTGGACTGTTGATGACTGGAAACACGGTGCGTGGTCGAACGAGTCTCGTTTCAAATTGCATCGAGCGAATGGACGTGTTCGGGTATGGAGACAACCTCATAAATCCATGGACCTTGCGTGTCAGCAGGGGCTGTTGAAACTGGTAGAGGCTGAGAGGCTGTGTAATGTTTTGGGGCGTGTGAAAGAAAAAAAAAAAGAAGGAAAAAAAATTGCTCCAAGCACTATGGGGCTTAACATCGGAGGTCACCAGTCCGATAGACTTAGAACTACTTAAACCTAACTAATCTAAGGACATCACACACACCCATGCACGAGGCAGGATTCGAACCTGCGACCGTAGCAGTAACGCGGTTCCGGACCGAAGCGCTTACATCCGCTCGGCCACAGCGGCTGGCGGGGCGTGTGCAGTTGGAGTGATATGGGACCCCTGATACGCCTAGATACGACTCTGACAGATGGCAAGTACGTGAGCATCCTGTCTGATCACTTGAATCCATTCATATCCACTGTGCATTTCGACGGTCTTGGGCAATTCCTGTTGGACATCCCGACACCCCACACGTCCATAACTGCTACAGAGTGGCTCCAGGAACACTCTTCTGAGTTTCAAGACTTCCGCTGGCCACCATACTCTCCGAACATAAACATTATTTAGCGTTTCTGGGATGCCTCGCAACGTGCTGTTCGGAAGAGATCTCCACCCCTCGTAGTCTTACGGATTTATGGATAGCCCTGCAGGATTAATGTTGTCAATTCCCTCCATCACTACATCCGACATTAGTCGAGTCCGTGCCATGTCGTGTTGTGGTACTTTATGGTTCTTGCGGGGGCCTACATGATTTTAGGCAGGTGTACCAGATTCTTTGGCTCTTCAGTATATTTAGGCACTGAGGAATTTCGAACAAGAGGAAGCTTATTAAAGGTTGAAGACGAAACTTTATAACACGTCCCGTTTGAGAGACAAAGGAAATGTCACACCAACGAGAGGATGCGCATCTTACTCTAAGTATAGGTTGGACAACATATTTCATTGTAGAGGCCGGGTAGCAGGAAAAGTATCGTATAGTATTAAACGCCCCTGACCCAAATGCTGCCGACATTTTTCTTTTTGCCCTTGACCTTGTTTCCCTCTTGTATAACATCGTTTCCTCGCAACATGAATCACGGAAGAACCTCCACCTGAATGAAGATTTCACATAGGAGCGGAATTTGCTCCATTGTCAAATTTTATGGGAGATTAAAACTGTGTGCTGGACTGGGCGTCAAACACAGGACCTTGCCTGTCTTAGGCAATATTATTAGTAAAACTTTTTGTAATTTGTAGAATGAAGGCTTTCACGACGGGGTGACATGGCTGTTGATATACTTTCCGGGATGTGAGGTCGTGGTCCAAGAACTTTTCTGCTCCTTATGTTTCGTCCAGGACTGCTCTGGACTTCCTCAGAGACGCTGCTCCGCTGAGTCTTGCCGACTGAGTGGTCGGGTGTCTGAGAGCGACTTATATATTGTGAGAAAGGGGGGCGTGTTTCAGGTGACACGTGATGAGCAGTGATAATCCATAGCAAAGATAAGGTTGACTATCGATTACTACCTTGTCAAGATAAAAATTGTTAGCAATTTTGTAGAACCACTGTCCATATAGCGCTGAGTTTCATAGCCTCCTCTTTCCTATTAAAATTATCATGATGTTTATAAATTTCAATAGCTTCTCTGTATAGCCGTGGATAGTAATTTAACGTTGTAGATAAAACTTCGGTATCCGAAAACTTCCCTTGGTGGTTGCCTGGTTGAAGAGCATGTTCCGCTACAGCTGATTTTCCTATTTTTCCAAGTCGACAAAGACTTTTATGTTCTTTCAGGCGCGTATTTACGCTTCTTTTGGTAGTACCAATATAAACTTTACCACAGGTACATGGAATTTTATACACACCACATGTCGACAGAGGAGGGCGTTTATCCTTCACAGATCGTAGTACTAGACTTATTTTCTTTGTTGGTTTAAAGACGGTGTTATGTCACGTTTTCGTAAAATCTTACCGATCCGATCTGTTACTTTTTTAATAAAAGGGAGAACTACTGTATTTTTCTGTCGTTGTGGTTCATTCTTATCTTTTGGTCTTCTGTTCCATGGACGCAAAATTCTATTTAACTCTTTTTTTGAGTAGCCGTTTTTTTTCAAAAACCTGCTTCAGATGTTTCACTTCAGCATCCAAATGTTCCGGTGTACATATCCGTTCCGCTCGATCGACAAGACTTTTTATGACACCCCTTTTTTGTTGTGGATGATGATTAGAATTTTTATGTAAATATCTGTCCGTATGTGTTTCCTTCCGAAAAACTTTATATTCCAAGCTTCTATCGGACCCTCTCATAACTAAGATATCCAAGAAAGATATTATGTTATCCTTTTCTATTTCCATGGTAAACTGTATTTTTGGGTGAATTTTATTTAAATAATCAAAGAAATCGTCCAAGGCCTTTCTGCCATGGGACCAAACAACAAATGTGTCATCTACATATCGATACCAACGAGATGGTTTGTTATTAGCTTTGTCTGGGACTGATTGTTCAAATCTCTCCATGTAAAGATTGGCAATCGCAGAGCCTAATGGATTACCCATTGCTACTCCATCAAGTTGTTCATAAAATTCATTATCCCACTGGAACTGACTTGATGTGAGACAATGTCTGAAAAGAACAGTCAAATCTTCTGGAAAAATATCCGCTATGAAAATCATAACTTCGTTAACAGGAATCATTGTGAATAAGGACACAATGTCATAACTTACAAGAATATCTTCAGGGGCCAGAGTTAGTCTCTCTAGTTTTTCAATAAAATGACGCGAGTCTTTTATATATGAGTCCATTTTTCCAATAATTGGTTGTAAACAAGTTGTTAAATATCTTGCTATTTCATATGTGGGAGAATTGATGGCACTGGCTATGGGTCTTAAAGGAAAATTTATTTTGTGAATTTTAGGTACACCATACAATCGAGGACACATAGCTTCACTTTTCAACAAAGTTCTTTTATCTTCTTTTTGGATAGAGGTAGATGACATAATCAGATTATTAGTTTTCCTAAGTAGACTGGCTGTAGGATACCTCGCAAGTTTTTTATACTGTCCTTTACTTGTCCTTTACTTGTCCTTATACTTGTAATTTTTTACGAGGATATTTTCTTTTGCCGCGCGGGATTAGCTGAGTGGTCTTAGACGTTGCAGTCACGGAATGTGCGGCTGGTCTCGGCGGAAGTTCGAGTCCTCCCTCGGGCATGGGTGTGTGTGTTTGTCCTTAGGATAATTAAGGTGAAGTAGTGTGTAAGCTTAGGGACTGATGTCCTTAGCAGTGAAGTCCCATAAGATTTCACACACATTTGAACATTTTTATTTTCTTTTAATTTATCAACAAGTGCATATACGTTTACCGGTTAACAAATTTTCGTTTCCGTCAGTTGTCCATTTTTGGACATAGATTTTTTCTATTTTTCTTACTTAGCATTACACAATATCTTTACTGCTGAAAGGCGTGTGCATGCACGCACCCGTGTGTGTGACAAATAGGTCCTAATATTTTGAAGATATGCAGAATATAAATTTCTAATGTCTAAAAGACAAATTCCTAGTAACGAATGCGACTCGAAAATAAGTTGCAATACTCGCTTTCATAAATTCAGCTCAACGAAAAGAAATTAAATGAGGGCTTGTATATCTTGGATGTGTACGTAGCAAATAAATGAACATTTTCCTGAATGCAGTAGATTACTTTAAAAATATATTGCCTTTCCACATGTAGCATCTAGCTGTGCTACGGGGGTGACTCCCCTTTTGTGTGCACATATAACTTAGAACACAGAAAACAACTATTCTTGTGAGGATTTGCAACCATAATTCGTTTCGTACATAACACGGCACTAGATGAGTGAGGTGATACAACACAGTACCCCATTGCCGCACCAGCAGCCCAACATTGTACGACGTATCTTTTTTTATCAGCATCTGCAACCTAATTGCAGTGCAGAGACATTCTGATTATTGTTCTTAGTAATTGCTGGTGTCATATTTTTAGTTCAGTCGCCAGAGTGACTACGCCTCGCGTATTTGATATTAGTACAGGATAAGGTGACGGTCCACAAAGAACGATATGTATGGCAAATGAAGTCGTGAGTTTAACAGAGAATATATTTACTTTAAAAATAACAGAAAAGCTTTACGACCCAGCAGGTACAGTCGAACTTACATTCAATTTTACAAACCAAAGTAGCATCTTCTAAAATACGTAATAGTGATTTCTTACCAAAAAAAAAGGTTATTGGCGATGCGATAACCAGCTTGCAAGCATGTAGTGAGTGCAGGCTTTGGGCATGTATTGTCTGCGCAGAATCACGTGATCGGCTACCTACTCGAGAAGCTATACAAGCAAGCATTCCCCAACTAATCTCGACATCTAATAGAGTTGGTTGAAGAATATGAAAGGGAAGCAGCCTAGGAATTTAGCCTTGGAATTTTATCATCCCTCCCGACTTGTGGTAAACGATACGGACTCGTTGGAAAGAGTGTACCACATGCGTTCAGTGAACATTATACTGAAAAACGGATTTCACCTTGATAATTATGTAATAAATCATGGTTGCAACAATCATGAAAACAAATATTTGCTGAAGAACAGAACAACTGGTGGAAGCCACATCGTGGGAGATCAGTTAGAGTTTCGAAAATAATTTAGGAACACTTGAGGCAATACTGACTCTGTGATTTATCTTACAAATTGGATAAGGAAACGCAAACATACATTTGTAACGTCTGTACGTTTAGAGAGAGCATTTGACAGTGGGCTGGAATAAACTTTTTGAAATTCTGAAGTAGGAAGAATAAAATGCAAAGATCTAAGACTCATGAACAACTTGTCCAGGAACCGGACTGCTGTTACAGGACGTAAAAGGGAAGCAAAAGTTGAGAAGTTATAACGACAGGGTTTAGTCTATCCGCGATATTATTCAGTCTGTATAATGAGCGAGCTATTAATGGGAAACTGGGAAATAAATTAATCGTGAGGGAGAACTAATAAAAATTTCAGGTTTGCCGATCACATTGTAGACTGTAAGAGACAGCAACAGATTTCGATGAGCAGCTGAACGGAATGGACAGTGTCTTGAAAAACTTATAACATACACATAAAAGAAAGGAAAAAAGGGTAATCGAATGTAGTCGACTTAAATCAGGTGATGCTGAGAAAATTATATTGAGAAATAGGAACACTAAAAGTAATAAATGAATTTTACTACTTGTCCAGCAATATAACTGATGATTCCCGATGTAAGAGGATTTAAAAAGCAAAATGGCAATAACAAGTAAAGTATTAGTAAAAAAACTGAACTTTGTTAACGTTGAATTTAAGTTTATGGAAATTATTAGGATATACTTTTCGAAGGAGTCTGGACTGTAACACTGTAAGAAAGTGAAACGTGGACAAGAATACGATAGAAGCTGTAGAAATGTCGTGCTACGGAAGAATACTCAGCGTGAGACTGGTATGTGGGATAACAAATGAAGATGTACTGAATATAAATGTGGAAAAAAGAAATTTATGGCATATGTTGCCTAAAAGAAGGCATCGATAGATAGGACTCACCCAGATGAATCAAGGAGTTTGGTGAGGGTGGGAGGTGTGGGTGGTAAGAATTGTAGGTAGAGCGGGACCAAGGGCTGAATGCAGTAATCAGATTCAAACAGATGTTGCGGTGCTTACATTGCGTTGAACAGGATTACACAAGATAAACGAGCTTGGAGAGCTGCATCAAAGCAGTCTTTGGACTGAAGACTATAACAACAACAAGGTGTTATCGCAACACTTTAAAGGCTTATAGTGAGCCATATTATATAATGTATGTACAACTGTAGATCTAATTTATGTTTCTTTGCAATTTTTATAGTCTTTTTTCTGATATTTATGTTTTCTTATCAGAGTTATGGAAGTTGTCTCTCGTTTAAGTATCTTCGACTCACGTGGTCTCACTAGACCTGATGAATTAAATTAATCCAAATAATACTGCTAGCATACTCCTACCAGTCACTGTATGTTTCTATCCACAATGCGTTTCAAGAATTTAATCTTCCATCACCAGTAAGATTTTTGCGTATTACTACGGTACGTTTATATGTTACATTAAATCTTTTGGGTAACTTATGGCACTTTCTAGTGAAGAACAAAACAGTATTTCAGAACATGGCTCTGTGGAGGTCTTCGACTAAAAATGGTTCTAATGGCTGTAAGCACTATCGAACTGAACATCTGAGGTCACCAGTCCCCTAGACCTAGAACTACTTAAAGTAGTATCACACGAAAGTTGTGAACAAATCAATGAGTATTTGCAGAAAATAAATGCGTGGTGTAATGACTCAATATTAGTAAGTGTAACCTACTGCGTATAACAAGGCGAAAATCCCCATTAATGTATGAGTACAACATAAATGATCAGTTTTTGGAAGTTGTAACATCAGTGAAGTATCTGGGTTTGACTATTCGAAACGATCTCAAATGGAATGATCAGATTACACAAGTAACGGGTAAGGCGAACTCTAGATTGCGGTTTATTGGTAGAATCCTGAAGCGATGCAGTCCTTCAACAAAGGAAATAGCTTACAATACGTTAGTTCGTCCATTCTTAGAGTATTGTTCGTCTGTATGGGACCTTTACCAGTTGGGTCTGATTCAAGAAATTGAGAAGCTCCAAAGAAGAGCAGCAAGATTCGTGACTGGTACATTTAGCCATCGTAAGAGCGTTACAAATCTCATAGAAAGTTTGAAGTGGGACACACTTGGAGATAGACGACGCGCTAAACAGAAAGGGCTGCTCACTAAATTCCGAAATCAAATCATCACCGAGGATGTAGAGCATATATTATTACCACCAACTTTCAAATCGCGTGATGATCATCATTCAAAAATATAAAGGATAAAAGAGCTCGTACAGAGGGTTTCAGACAGTCGTTTTTCCCTCGCGCGATCTGCGAGTGGAACAGGGAACGGGGGGGGGGGGGGGGGGGGGGGGGGGGAGATATGACTTTGACGCGAATTGTGCCCTCCGCCACACACCGCTTGGTGGCTAGCGTAGTATATATTTAGATGTAGATGTAGAACCTGCGAACGTAGCAGCAGCGTGGATCTAGACTGAAGAGCCTAGAAGCACTCGGCCACAGCAGCCGGCTTCTTCAACTAAAGACTAAATGTAAACGTACATGTGGAAACAAAACAACTAAAATAGGATACCTCCATCGGTCACAGGTATATTTCTCTGTCGTACCATATCACAGAATTAACTGCCACATTTTGAAAACGAAGATGGTATCTGGAAACTACTACTGCAGGTGCAAAGAAAATATAGCAAAAACAGAAATACTGTTTCACAGTGCAAAGAACATACAGCTAAACATCATTATTTCAGAGTAAATCTTAAAGCATTGTAGAGAACTGTGGTCGAGTAGATATTTAACATTAAATGTTTCGGATGGTACACGAATCATTTTCTACCAAGTTTGTATTTCGTACTCGTTCACCTATCAGGTGACATGTTGAAAATATTAAGTGAATAATTATGTCCCCAAAAGTGGTAAAATTATACATGAATAACAATATAGGCTGGTATACAGATATACATGACGAAAGGAACGAGAGAAGGAGAGCAACGTTTTGGATGTGGTAGAGCTGTCTGCTTGTTAAACTTTTATCTGTTACAAGCTATAACTAACTAAATGTTGAAATGATACGTTGATATCGAACTATACATGGATAGATTCTTAGCCATGGGGGCTCTAATAATGACGGTATGGCATTCCACTGGCGCCACTAACTACTTAGGTTGCCGATATCGATTCGATCGTGTGTCGCGAGCTAAGGTCTTGGATCGAGGCGTGTGTGTGTTTGGTTTGGAGGGGTCTGGAGAAACAGTTAGCTGGAGGGCACGTGGCCGGCGAGTTATGGCTTTTGGAGGACTCCTGTCCCTCACGGGTCTCGAGAAGCCGCGTAAGGTTAAATCGGTCGGGGGAAAGCCTGCCCGGCTCGCTTAAGGATTGGTAGCGGCGGGCGGCGCAAAGACGTATGTACGTTGCATGTAGTCTGGTCGGCAGGTTCCCGGCTACTCTGCAAGTGTAATTAAAGTTTACGGCACCGCCTGTATGGAGTGGAGGCAGTAACACCCTGGTTGGAATTCTGCAAGTCACGACTCCTTCACACCAGAGTGCAGTTACGTGTTTTCTTATTTTGAGTGCTTGGTATGTACGGCCATGTCTGCGTTATATGGAATTGGACCTGTTATATTAACGCGCCTTCGAGTGATTGAGCGCGTGACCATCGGTCAGTGTTACTAATAGCCATTTGCGTTCCATGCCATATGTCATACAAGTGTAAAACTATTACCTGTTATAAGTTCCGTTCAAACGGTTCAAATGGCTCTGAGCATAATGGGACTTCATATCTGAGGTCATCAGTCCCCTACCTACTTAAACCTAACTAATCTAAGGACATCAAACACATCCATGCCCGAGGCAGGATTCGAACCTGCGACCGTAGCGGTCGCGCGGCTCCAGACTGAAGCGCCTGGAACCGCTCTACCACACCGGCCGGCTGTAAGTTCCGTTACTCATCGGCCATTCTTGTGTGGAAGCCTTATTTGCGCAAATTACTGTTCGCTTTTGGGATGTGTCGGCCGGGTAGCTTTGGCGGCAAACTATGCGTTGCATTACTGTTTCTTGACCCCGGAGCAGAGGCGTGTTTGCTTTTTGCCACGGAGGTACTTCCATCGTCGCACGGCGTCCAGGTTGGTCGGTAGTCTGGTGACCCTACCAGCCGTGTCGTCGTGGCTCAAGTGAAGTTGACTGTTGATGCGTGCCACGGTGGAGTGTCGCCGTCTAAGCAGAACACGTAGTTGGATTTTTTTGGTGAATTTAAGAAGCTCAGCAAGTTAAGGCGTGTTTGCCAAGTTTGGAGTTCTTCCTCATTATACCACTGTAAGTATTCGTATAAACTTTGCACTCTTATTACTGCTTCTCAGCGCGTCAACTTTAAGACCTGTTACTTATCAATATGAACTGCCGAGCCTTACCATGACCCACAGTCATTATCTACTCCCCTTGTTTTGAAATTTGGCTCCTTGTTCCATGTTGCCTGTGGTAGCTGTCTGCTGTGGCTCTCTTCTTACTTTGAATTTTGGACAATTGTGTATTTATTAAAGGTTGTTATTAATGCCTGCTTGGAATATACAAGTGGGCATTTATATTTAAATTTTATAACCTCCCAGTTTGTCTGTTTTGAGGGACTGTGTATTTTACTGCTTAAGGGATTTTGCTAAGGGTTATATAAGAGATAGATAGGCTAGAGGAAGAGAAAAAGAATGGTAAAATTCGAAGCTGTGATGGAGTGGAGAAAGAAAGAGATGGGAGGGGCACAACAATGGTGGCTATACCGTCCCTAATATGTAAGTTTTGAGTTCCCTCTTGAATGTTGAGTAGTTCTGGATAAGACGCAGATCACAGGGGAGTGCGTTCCATAGTCGTATGGCTGAGATGGAGAAAATACTACACCAAGAAGAAATGCAGATGACAAACGGGTATTCATTGGGCAAATATATTATACTAGAACTGACAAGTGATTACATTTTCACGGAATTTGGGTGCATGGATCCTGAGAAATCAGATCCAGAACAACACCCCCTGGTCGTAATAACGACCTTGATACGCCTGGGCATTGAGTCAAACACAGCTTGGATGGCGTGTACAGATACAGCGGCCCATGCAGCTTCAACGCGGTACCACAGTTCATCATGAGTAGTGACTGGCCTATTGTGACGAGCCAGTTGCTCGGCCACCACTGACCAGACGTTTTCAGTTGGTGAGAGATCTAGGGAATCTGCTGGCCACGGCAGCAGTCGAACGTTTTCTGTATCCAGAAAGGCCCGTACATAACCTGCAACATGCGGTCGTGCATTATCCTGCTGAAATGTAGGGTTTCGCAGGGATCGAATGAAGTGTAGAGCCGCGGGTCGTATCACATCTGAAATGTAACGTCCACTCTTCAAAGTGCCGTCAATACGAACACGAGGTGACCGTGTAACCAATAGCACTCCATACCATCACGCCGGGTGATACGCCAGTATGGCCATGACGAATACACGTTTCCAGTGTGTGTTGACCCGCGATGTCGCAAAACACGGATGCGACCATCATGATGCTATAAACAGAACCTGGATTCATCCAAAAAAATTACCTTTTACCATTCGTGCACCCAGGTTCGTCGTTGAGCACACCATCGCAGGAGCTCTTGTCTGTGATGCAGCGTGAAGAGTAACCGCAGCCATGGTCTCCGAGCTGATAGTCCCTGCTACTGTAAACGTCGTCGAACTGTTCGTGCAGATGGTTGTTGTCTTGCAAACTTCCCCATCTGTTGACTCAGGGCTCGAGACGTGGCTGCACGACCCGTTACAGCCATGCGGATAAGATGCCTGTCATCTCGACTGCTCGTGATACGAGGCCGTTGGGATCCAGCACGGCGTTCCGTAATACCCTCCTGAACCCACGGATTCCATATTCTGCTAACTGTCATTGGATCCCAACCAACGCGAGCGGCAATGTCACGATATGATAAACCGCAATCGCGATAGGCTACAACCCGACCTTTATCGAAGTCGGAAACGTGGTGATACGCATTTCTCCTCCTTACACGAGGCATCACAACAACGTTTCAGCAGGCAACGGCGGTCAACTGCTGTTTCTGTATGAGAAATCGGTTGGAAACTTTTCGCATGTCAGCACGTTGTAAGTGTCGCCACTGGCGCTATCCGGAAAAGCTAATCATTTGCGTATTACAGCATCTTCTTCCTGTTGGTTAAATTTCGCGTCTGTATCACGTCATCTTCGTGGTGTAGCAATTTTAATGGCCAGTAGTGTAGTTTCGAGCGTGGTTCATCTCAAGCGCATCTGCAAGCATAACAACACAACACATTCAAATGAAAGTAAAAAATCTTATTTAGCTTACCGGATGTACCGTTGCTTTGAGAAACAGTACTTTCCTACAACAGATATAGATACATCATCCTCGTGAAATAGAGACCGCTTGCCATGCGTCGTTGTACACTGCACGTTTTTGTAAAATGCAAGAAGTGATAACAGATGAGAGAACTGTATACTAAAAATTACAAAGCCAGACGTAACCAGTAGTGATAACGGGAAGTCGAATCTCGCAACGCATACGTAGTCACGTAACACACCCACACACATTTGTTGAATGTACCACGCCATGGTTACAAATATATGCGTGAAAACTGTGTCAAAGAGAGTACAGTCAAATGATCTTAAAGTAAAAGTAGCTATATACAATTTCACATGACGTATTTAGTCATGTACTGCAACTTGCGTGGCAGACGGGCGGGCATGTCACTTTAATATTTTCGAAACACGTCACACGTAAGTATCGATACAGTAAACCCTTTTTTTTTTAAAAAAAAAAAAAAGAGAGATTAGGTTGACATTCACAGACGGAACATAAAAATTTCTAAAACGAACATTCGTTGCAATTGTAGTAACAGTCAAACACGTAGAGCCTTGCCTCAAACAACTAACCTGGAAAATAATATCGTCTATATCTGTAGTGTAAAACACTTCTGAAGACGTCGAAGGAAGCTCATGACAACAGCACAGTACGTCGTTGTGTCGAAGCATGCAGAGCATCAGTAATTAAGTGCGGGTTAAAGGTATTCCCTTAGTCTTCATAAACAACATTGAAATGAAATATAGTTAAGCACGAGAAGTTGATTTATGATAATTTTTATTGCATATTGCTATCGTGATATTTTCATTTGCGTATTCCCTCTCTCCGATTAACAAGAGTTCCTATTTTCCACTGGAACGTTATCCTCCAGTTGTCATTTTCAGACTGTGCGAGATTTCAAACAAATGAACAATAATTAAAAGCTGAGGTCAGTTCATCATAGCACGTTCCGTTAAATGGACTCTGGTGTAATCATTTCCATTACACGTCCGTCTTGATCTAAGAATAGGTCGCATAACATGTTACAATAGAGACCGGCTAGAAGGAAAACTGGTCGTCTAGCTAGGCTCACGTGCCCTTGCCTCAAATACTGCCTGACATTCTCCGCTTACTTGTGACAGTTTAATGTTTCATTGACGGTTCCAATGTCTGTGTTTGTACAGTGTCTGTATCTTCACAATACATCGACCTTCAGACATGCATGCATGTGTAAAGGACATTGTACTGTGAAGTTATAGGCATTGTATAAACACAGATACTGCAACCCTCAATGATATTTGCATGTCTAGACGGGCATAAATGACGACATAATATTTGACTCTCAGTGCAGGAAATTACGCGAGCACGACGACTGAGCCTACGTGACGTGTGGAAATTTGGATCGGTCCTGGAGGCACGGACAGCCGAATGGTTAAGGCGGCCGTTCGCGATAAGGAGGAGATCCGGGTTCGAGTCCCAGTCCAGCACAAATTTTGATGTAATGCAAACAGCTGACATGAATGAAAACTCGCTGAATGCAAACCTATTTCGTAAACGTTAAAGTATGGCCAGGGATCTTGGCTTTCGCAATCAGTGGCCTTACGAACTGAACGATTCAGAGTCGCAGCCAGTACATACACATTTTAGTGAATTATGTAAAATATTATGCTTATTTCTACAATTAAGAGATCGTCGGTTCCCTTACGCACTTACTGTACTCTGAAATTCATCAACTTTGACTATGGAACTGGATAAACAGTATGTAAGAATTCTGTCTTTTTGTAAGCATCATTTTTTCCGTAATTTACCTACAAATAGCAGAAGCTACAAGAGAGGCGTTAAGCATTACGGTATCTACACCTACACCTACATGCTTACTCCGCAAGCCACATGAGGGTGGCGGAGGGTACTTTGAGTACCTCTATCGGTTCTTCCTTTTATTCCAGTCTCGTATTGCTCGTGGAAAGAAAGATTGTCGATATGCCTCTGTGTGGGCTCTAATCTCTATGATTTTATCCTTCGCGAAATATACGTAGTAGGGAGCAGTATACTGGTTGACTCCTCGGTGAAGGTATGTTCTCGAAACTTCAACAAAAGCCCATAGCGAGCCACTGAGCGTCTCTCCTGCACAGTCTTCCACTGGAGTTTATCTATCATCTCCGTAACGCTTTCGCAATCACTAAATGATCCTGTAACGAAGCGCGCTGCTCTCCGTTGGATCTTCTCTATCACTTCTATCAACCCTACCCGGTACGGATCCCACACTGGTGAGAAATATTCAAGCAGTGGGCGAACAAGGTACTGTAATCTACTTCCTTTGTTTCCAGATTGTATTTCCTTAGGATTCTTCCAATGAATCTCAGTGGAGCATCTGCTTTACCGACGATCAACTTTATATGATCATTCCATTTTAAATCACTCCTAATGCCTACTCCCAGATAATTTATGGAATTAACTGCTTCCAGTTGCTGACCTGCTATATTGTAGCTAAATGATAAAGGATCTTTCTTTCTATGTATCCGCAGCACATTACACTTGTCTACATTGAGATTCAATTGCCATTCCCTGCACCATGCGTCAATTCGCTGCAGATCCTCCTGCATTTCAGTACAATTTTCCATTGTTACATCTTCTCGATATAACACAGCATCATCCGCAAAATGCCTCAGTCAACTTCCGATGTAATCCACAAGATCATTTATATATATTGTGAATAGCAACGGTACTACGACACTCCCCTGCGGCACACCCGAAATCACTCTCACTTCGGAAGATTTCTCTCCATTGAGAATGACATGCTGCGATCTGTTATCTAGGAACTCTTCAATCCAATCACACAATTGGTCTGATAGTCCAAATGCTCTTACTTTTTTCATTAAACGACTGTGGGGAACTGCATCGAACGCCTTGCGGAAGTCAAGAAACACGGCATCTACCTGGGAACCCGTGTCTATGGCCCTCTGAGTCTCGTGGACGAATAGCGCGAGCTGGGTTTCACACGATCGTCTTTTTCGAACCCCATGGTGATTCCTGCAGAGTAGATTTCTATTCTCTAGAAAAGTCATTATACATGTATTCTGTTTATTCTATGTATTCATGTATTCTATTTTGCTATTAAAATTCAGCGAGCGTACGTTCCTTTCTCCGTCCTAAGTGCGTCTCACAGAAAGACCATGAAGGTAAAATTAGAGATGGTCGCGTTGTGAAGATGATGTTCGTACGGCACTGACACGGGTAAGGGTGATCTGGTGAAGCATCGGACAGTTCTCTTAACGTTTTCAAATCACAAGTTCTGCTCACTGGAGGTGACCTGCCTGAGGGGTGCGTCGCACCTCTACGGCAACCATCGTCCGCTGCTTCGACACTAATTTCACGAATTATATTCGCCTTTCGGCGGCAACAAACAGTAGACGTCTCCTCCAAACGATGAGGGCTGGCCTCGTTGATCCCAGCATAGATCCTTCGACACTGTTCAGCAGGCGCTATTCGCGAACGTCCACCATGCCTCTCGTATTCCTCACCTGGCACAAGTGTTCACAGTCCCGATTACCCTTGCCTGTAGTATGTTGATGGCACTAGGATCCTTTGTCTGTAACGGGATGTTATTCAAAGTTCAATGTACTTCCCTTGCCATCCGACGGGGACGTGGCGGGGTTAGCTTATTCCACGAGCCGAACAGAGTTACGGCAGTTTTTGTTAGCTTCCAAGTCTGGCGCCGTTTTCCGACGAGCCTGATCGAACTGCTTATGTGGTGGTCTCCTTGTCAGACCAGTTATGTTATCAGACATTTAACCCCCTCCCTCCTAACCACTTCCAGCATTTCTTTTTGGAATTAAGTTACATCCTCCAATTCTTACCAGTCCCACGAATACTCCAGACAAAGATGATACACGACGTATTACAAAGGCATCAGTCCCCAGTCCCATCGAAACAAGTTTCCCCAGATCATATGGCTTCACATGTGGAAAGCGGTGCATTCAGGCCTTCTCGACACCAGCGTCCAATCCGCCTAGTACGTCACAATCGATGGCAAACAGGTCAACCAGCTTCGTTTTCACCGCATCCGCCTCGCTGACACACCGCTGCTTGTTCACTGTGGACGACACAGCCGTCCACTGATTCTCGTGTGGTCTGTCGTCTGATGACTGGAGGCTTGCCAGACAGACAGCTGCTTAGATCACTTTCCAGACGCTTTTATTCCCGGACGTGATTCATTACCCTGCACTGAAAACTAACGCCGTGAGTAAGATACGCGGCCATACAGTCAGCTTCCTTTCGGGCTCCGACGAGAAATCGGAATTGGGTTATTGGACGTATTGCAATGGTCGACACTGCACACGTGCCGCAACCCTAGAAGCAAGCAGTTCTTTCCAGATTTTAATCGAACGCCTTTCATGACGCCACTTCTAGCTGTAACGGCCAATCCAAGAGATTCTGATGTTTATTTTGACGACATGGTGCTCTGAAGGTTGCATACATGGAAGAAGCCTGGAGACACTGGAAGGTCTCAGATAGATTATGTAATGGTAAGACAGTGACTCAGGAACCAGGTTTTAAATTTTAAGACTTTTCCAGGGGCAGATGTGGACTCTGACCACAATCTATTGGTTATGAACTGCAGATTAAAACTGAAGAAACTGCAAAAAGGTTGGATTTTGAGGAGATGGGACCTGTATAAACTGAAAGAACCAGAGGTTGTAGAGTTCTTCAGGGTGAGCATTAAGGAACGATTAACAAGAGTGGGGGAAAGAAATCCAGTAGAAGAAGAATGGGTAGCTTTGAGAGATGAAATAATGAAGGTAGCAGAGGATCAAGTAGGTAAAAAGACGAGGTCTAGTAGAAATCCTTGGATAACAGAAGACATATTAAATTTAATTTATGAAAGGAGAAAATATAAAAATGCAGTAAATGAAGCAGGCAAAAAGGAGTACAAACGTCTCAAAAATAAGATCGACAGGAAGTGCAAAATGGCTAAGCAGGGATGGCTAGAGGACAAATGTAAGGATTTAGAGGAGCATATCACTAGGGGTAAGATACATGCTGCCTACAGAAAAATTAAAGAGCCCATTGGAGAAAAGAGAAGCACTTGCATGAATATCAAGAGCTCAGATGGAAACCCAGTCCTAAACAAAGAAGGGAAAGCAGAAAGGTAGAAGGAGTATATAGAGGGTCTATACAAGGGCGATGTACTTGAGGACAATGTTATAGAAATGGAAGAGAATGTAGATGAAGATAAAATGGGAGATACTATACTGCGTGGAGAGTCTGACAGAGCACTGAAAGACCTGAGTCGAAACAAGGCCCAGGGAGTAGACAACATTCCATTAGAACTACTGACAACCTTGTGAGAGCCAGGCCTAACTAAACTCTACCATCTAGTGAGCAAGATGTATGAGACAGACGAAATACCCTCAGACTTCAAGAA
The DNA here is from genome assembly GCF_023897955.1 of Schistocerca gregaria. Lineage (NCBI taxonomy): Eukaryota > Metazoa > Arthropoda > Insecta > Orthoptera > Acrididae > Schistocerca > Schistocerca gregaria. The sequence continues at coordinate 220,515,473 of NC_064925.1, read as the reverse complement.
GAATATAATAAGTCCAATTCCAAAGAAAGCATATGTTGACAGATGTGAAAATTACCGAACTATCAGTTTGAACAAACTAAAAACGGAATCTCCAAAAAAAATTCGAGGAGACAGCTTTGGATGTTCCACAATTCGAAGGTGCGAGCGACTCCCGGAATGTCGGTATATCTAAAAATAAAAAAGAGCCCCTGTACAACTCCTTTAATTTTCATCGCTTTCCTGTGTGGTCTTTTCCCATACTTTCTTCCTTCCCTATCCCCATTTTAGTAAAACGGTAGTTGCTTGGAATAGGCATAGATAGACGCCAACGCCTGAGGAAATGCAGTTCTTCTTTCTCTTAGGGCACAAGTAGCGGTGGCAAGTAGATTTATTTTTGTAGTTCCATTCCCTGTACAGGGCAGATAAATAAAGAGGAAGCGTTTAGCTTCATAAGTGCGAGATCTCTGGATCGAATGTCACTGCCACTACATCTTTTTTTTCATTCCCACATAATTATAACAACAGATGTTTTACGACTGTGTAAATTGTCAGTATTTAATGATTCATTTGTTATTTTGACAATCAGTGTCTTCAAAAACGGAGAGAGTTTTTTTTTCGTTGGAGATTGAATGTAAAAATCAGATACAAAGGAACTTTCAGTCAAATCAGTATAGCAATCTTATTTACATTGTTCTATTTACATTTATGAAAAGTATAATATGTATCCCACCGAGTTCGGGAGAATCAGGATGATACTGATCATGTATAACAACAGTGATTGCGATGTACAGCACATGTAATTGGAGCCGAATTTTTGTGTGTGCTTGGTTTTCCAATATGTCGATTGCAAAACAAAGTTAGTTTACATTCGTGAACGGTTCTCGGCCATCATACAATTTCGTTGCGTACCACGCACATCTGTTGGTAGAATTACTCGGAATGAAAAAAAAAAGAAGAAGAAGTATACTGGAAGTGATGTTCGATCTAGAGACCTGGCGGTAATGAAGTTGGGCGCTTACTCGCCGGTCTCCGGACTCCTCGAATACTAGCGTCGATCAGACGAAGTTATAAGCACGCCTAAAATGTTCAAACACGATTTTGTCAGAAATGGTTGGGAGCTGCGTCTTCCCGTGTACATATGTTGAAGTCCTAATCGTACCCTGCGCACCCTATCGATACGAACCAAATCGGTGACGGAAAGTTGCACGATTTCCTTGTAAGTGCTGCAAGAGAAGGTGGCAACAAATTGGTATCTTCGATTGTCACTAGATGACGCGACTTGTTTCGTGTGACAACTTCGGTATGTGAACCTCTTAGTCTGACGGCATCTGCAACCACTTTTTCCTCTTGCAGTCCTTAGCGCCGTGTACCGTACTAAGCCATGAAGTTATAGCTTTACTGGCAGTTACCAACTTTACTTCAGTTTCAATGTTCTTAATTTTATGTGGTTTTAATATCAACTTCTCAATGAAGCATTTCGTGAGACTAGACAATTATTGCTCTTAAATTTGTTCGTCAGTTACTACATTGCAGTTGTGGCCTTTCTGGTGAAGACACCCGCAGTCAGTGTCTAAACCTGGTGCAAGTAAAATTCTGTTGCAACCCGTAGGCTTTTTTATACTTATCATATTTTTGTATGGTTGCTGCCTCACTGCCAATGTTTAAAATTGTAATACATATGTACTTGAAAGTAAATGTTTCGGTTAAGTCCCAATCTCACTGGGCTCGAATTTCACGCATTACCCACTGTTTCTGAGTATGGTAAATGTATTCTGGGGCACAACCAAATTTTTCTGCATAAGTAAGACGATATCTCAAGCGCCAATATGGTCCAAGAAATGGATAGGTTGTGCAAGGTCTGTACCTTGGCCCCAAGGTTGAGGGTTATTTTGGAGGAGGAGACCAGAGTGCGAGGTCATCGGTCTCATGGGCTTAGGGAAGGACGGGGAAGGAAGTCGGCCGCGCCCTTTCGAAGGAAACATCCCGGCATTTGCCTGGAGCGATTTAGGGAAATCACGGAAAACCTAAATCAGGATGGCGGGACGCGGGATTGTACCGTCGTCCTCCCGAATGCGAGTCCAGTGTGCAAGCCATGGCCTCAAGGCCTCTGTATTTTTCTGTTGTGTGTTATTTCAGAAGTGAAGTGCACAGCACTCCCATTAATACGCCTCAAGATGTGGAACAGTGAATTGTATGATCCTCTCCAGATTTACGAGAAGATTGGTGTCTGCTTCAAAGAACTCCCAACTTACTGCAGAGATCAGTGCAGCATTTTATGCAAAAGAGAGAGCGACACATGAAACAGGTTCCGAAATGGACTCAATCTTAAAGTTTACATTTGTACAAACTAAGGCAATATTTCATACTGGAGTCTGTTCTGACTCGTAACCACGCACTTGTACTTATCTCACAAACGTCTCGTTTTCAGACTGTTGATTACTACAAAGTTTTTGCTTCTATCACCGTATTTTGGTAATTTCCAAGAGCAATAGCAAACAACGAGTTTAAATTTCATAGAGTGGCCACACGCCCGCCACGTTTGAAGCCAATTGATCCGCCATTTTTTCTGTATTCGAGGGCGTCGTCTGCTGCGCCGCCTCCCTTGAAATTACGTTTAACTAACTTCAGACAGCTCACGCTAGCGTTAGTTTTTTAAAAAAAAGAGGAAACATCGGTGATTTCTGCGTAAACTGGCAGCAACAAGTAGAGCGTCAGTCGAAATATGGATAAACTTTTCGATGCAGATAAAGCTGCCAGATGACTCAAAACATGTTCGTCTACTCACAGGTTTTAAATGCACGGGAATTGAAAATAACTGAATGTAATTTCAGCAAGTAACACGTCTATGTTATGTCGTCAACTTCAAAACGCGCTTTTTTGGTTAATAAAAACGATTGCTGGCGCAGAAATTCTGTATTTTTGTTTCTGTCATAAGAATACTGTCACAGCCTCAAAAACCAGTGCACTATGGACGATCTGTATATTTCGAGTGGCGTACCGTGGACCATGTTGAGGGCTAAACAATGTGTTGTTCTTCCTTTTAAATAGTTAAGTGTAACTAAATCAGAGTGCTTTCCACAGCAATCATTTTAGTTAAGCATTTTCAATACACTTTAGTAATTTAACCAGAGTGTCTTTCCAGTGTAATCATTTTAGAAAAGTATATGTAAAACATTTTGGTGGGGTTGTTAGTTGACCCGCCATGAGATCTTCTATAGCAAACTCTGCTAAAATAAGAATATACCGTTCGGCTGTGGTTGTTACGGGCAGTCTGGTAAACAAAATTTGACATCTGAGATTTGGTTGCTTAGCTATTTGAAATAGAGGGTTTTGCGTTAGTTCAAATGGCGCTGAGCACTATGGGACTTAACATTTGAGGTCATCAGTCCCTTGGAACTTAAAACTATGTAAACCTAAGAGCATCAAACACATCAATGCCCGAGGCAGGATTCGAACCTGCGACCGTAGCAGTCGCGTGGTTCAGGAGTAAAGCGCCCAGGACCGCTCAGCCACAATAGCTGGCTTTGCGTTAGTAACAGCTGCCTGATTAGTTACTTATGGCTAGTATTTCTGTAAAACATGTTGGAAGTCAGAAAGTTTGAATTTTCTTCCATTTCAAAATAGTGTGTAATGACTGTCCTGCTGCATAATTAGTACAAGTAACTGCCAATTAATTTTGGGGGCACATAATCCTTATTGGTTTTCTCATTCTTGTAATCAGAGTGCTACACAGCTGTTAACTACTTTGTTGTTTGTCACCATATTCGCTGGGTAGATGTATGTTTATTTATTTATATTGGATTTTAAATGGTAATATAATGAAATATGTGGCGCCCTTTGTAAAGCAGTGCACTGTTACTAGTTTTCTAAGGTTACTTCTTAGTCTGTTGTAGTTCACGTTGTACGAGGCCTGCCCCTTCGACCAGCATATCCGTGGGTGGCGAGTTCACACTGCTCTCCCTGTCTGTCGGTTTATCCCGCCTGTCACGGGGCTGAATTGTATCTCTGCAACTTTTCCTGGTGCTGAACTTGCGTCAGCAATGGATGTGAGGCGTTGCTTTTGTTACTATTATTGTTAACAAATCTGCTGCACTCATTCAAAATATTACATTTTAAAAGTTAATTGAAAAAAAATTGTGAATATTAAGCTTTTCATTACTGACATGCAGCTTGGCTGACTTCAGATACTTGTTAATGTTTGAAAAAACTGCTTAGTTTCTTTATTGTTTAAAGCCTCTTTTGCTGACGTCAATTCTGAACTCATTTCCTCTTTAATACTCGACTAATTGTTTCTTACTTGTTTTTAAAAGCTATTTTACTGACGTCATAAGCTGTTGGCTTTTATTTAACTAAGTTATAATTCATGTATTCAACTTTGAGCGCTGTTTCTTGCCTTTTGGTCCAGCTCTATCGCTCAATAGTATATTAAGCTGCTGTAGGGTACCTACGCTCATTTCAACCATCACATAACACACCTCGCGATAGAAAACATAAACATAGTCATCGTGAACAGAATTAGTAGTTAATCCAGTTTCTTGTAACGTATATACTTTAACCTAGCTAGAAACTAAAATAGTACTCTGCTAAATACACAACTTAACGTTTATCGAACCACGTGTCGTTCCTGTTTGTAGTTCCTTTATGGCCTTTCACACAATATAACTGGAATGGGAAATCAAAGAGCTCGTTTTTTACCAAGTTTCACACACAACGTTCTATGACCACACATTTTCTACAATCGTCGTTCCGCAATAAATGATACTCCAAACAGCAGTCCTACCATTTTCCACAGTACACAATCTTAGAATTAAGTACAAGCAAGTCTACATTTCACTCTTGTCAAAAGCACTCGTGACTAATGTTCTGCTGTCATCGCTGTGAACAAAATAGAAAACTAATAGACGTATGGCGCAATGACAGCCGCGCGCTCAATGTATATCGTTTGCAAGTAATCTTGGAAATTACCCGTACTTTGTCAGCGGCACGTGGTCTTGCGGTAGCGTTCTCGCTGCCTGCGCACCGGGCCCCGGGTTTGATTCCCGGCGGGGTCAGGGATTTTCTCTGCCTCGAGATGACTGGGTGTTGTGTGTCTTTCATCCTCATTCACTCGCAAGTCGCCGTAGTGGCGTTAAAGAACTTGTGGAGCAGCAGCTGAACCGCCCCGCGTGGGGTCTCTCGGCCACCAATGCCAACGTATTTTTATATCCGTCCAAGTTTTCGCTGTTAATTATGATACTTCCTGTATACAGGGTGTTACAAAAAGGTACGGCCAAACTTTCACGAAACATTCCTCACACACAAATAAAGAAAAGATGTTATGTGGACATGTGTCCGGAAACGCTGAATTTCCATGTTAGAGCTCATTTTAGTTTCGTCAGTATGTAGTGTACTTCCTCGATTCACCGCCAGTTGACCCAATTGAAGGAAGGTAATGTTGACTTCGGTACTTGTGTTGACATGCGACTCATTGCTCTATAGTACTAGCATCAAGCACATCAGTACATAGCATCAACAGGTTAGTGTTCATCACGAACGTGGTTTTGCAGCCAGTGCAATGTTTACAGATGCGGAGTTGGCAGATGCCCATTTGACGTAAGGATTAGCACGGACAATAGCCGTGGCGAGGTACGTTTGTATCGAGGCAGATTTCCGGAACGAAGGTGTCCCGACGGGAAGACGTTTGAAGCAACTGATAGCCGTCTGAGGGAGCACGGAACATTCGAGCCTATGACTTGCGCGTCCGGCCATCCTGATTTAGGTTTTCCGTGATTTCCCTGAATCGCTCCAGGTAAATTCTGGGATGGTTCCTTTGAAAGGGCACGGCCGACTTCCTTCCCCATCCTTCCTTAATCCTATGAGACCGATAACCTCGCTGTTTCGTCTCTTCCCCCAAACAACCAACAAACCAACCTATGACTCGCGACTGGGGAAGACCTAGAACGAAGAGGACACCTGCAATGGACGAGGCAATTCTTCGTGCAGTTGACAATAAGCTTAATGTCAGCGTCAGAGAAGTTGCTGCTCTACAAGCTAACGTTGACCACGTCACTGTATGGAGAGTGCAACGGGTGAACCAGTTGTTTCCGCACCATGTACAGCGTGTGCAGGCACTATCAGCAGTTGATTGGCCTCCACGGGTACACTTCTGCGAATGGTTCATCCAGCAATGTGTCAATCCTCATTTCAGTGCAAATGTTCTCTTTACGGATAAGGCTTCATTCCAACGTGATCAAATAGTAAATTTTCACAATCAACATGTGTGGGCTGACGAGAATCCGCACGCAATTGTGCAATCACGTCATCAACACAGATTTTCTGTGAACGTTTGGGCAGGCATTGTTGGTGATGTCTTGATTGGGCCCCATGTTCTTCCACCTACGCTCAATGGAGCACGTTATCATTATATTCATACGGGATATTGATACTATACCTGTGCTGCCAGAACATGTGGCTTTACAAGTACGACACAACATGTGCTTCATGCACGATGGAGCTCCTGTACATTTCAGTCGAAGTGTTCGTACGATTCTCAACAACAGATTCGCTGACCGATGGATTGGTAGAGGCGGACCGATTCTATGGCCTCCACGCTCTCCTGACTACAACCCTCTCGACTTTCATTTATGGGGGCATTTGAAAGCTCTTGTCTACACAAACTCGGTACCAAATGTAGAGACTCTTTGTGCTCGTATTGTGGACGGCTGTGATACAATACGCCATTCTCCAGGGCTGCATCAGCGCATCAGGGTTTCCATGCGACGGAGGGTGGATGCATGTATCCTCGCTAACGGAGGACATTTTGAACATTTCCTGTAACAAAGTGTTTGAAGTCACGCTGGTACGTTCTGTTGCTGTGTGTTACCATTCAGTGATTAATGTGATTTGAAGAGAAGTAATAAAATGAGCTCTAACATGGAAAGTAAGAGTTTCCGGACCCATGTCCACATAATATATTTTCTTTCTTTGTGTGTGAGGTATGTTTCCTGAAAGTCTGGCCGTATCTTTTTGTAACACCCTGTATAGATACCTGCTGCTCGGTTGGGTGGGAGACCACTTCATGCCCCCTCTACCCGCTCCTTCACAGCCCACGCAGGACCATTACTTTCCGCCAGTAAAGATATTTCAAACAGACAGTTGTTGTGACATCGTGCGACGTCTTTGTATAGACCCCCATGACGACTAGTAACGCCACACACTTGTTTGTTCAGAAGCAATATGTGGGACGATCTGTAAATGCTTCCCCGTCTAACGGACAGATGCGTGACGCAAAGCACCAGGATATCAGAGCCGTTGCTCTAAGAGGAGGAAGACAGTGTTCTCGCGCTATTTCTGTGTATCCTGTTCAATTCATCACTTCTCGCTACAGGAGGGAAAAAGTACGGTGGGTCTGGTAAGGGGAATCACCTGTTTGTGTCCGATCTGCCAGTGCCAAGCAGCAGAATTCCTGGGAGCGCCTGTGATCTTTGTGGTCATCTGCCATACCGTAAAAAATTTGGACGTCAGTATACTCAGTGTCATAACTTTACTACCCATTCGAATGGCGGAAAAGTGAAGCAGGTAGATAAATAGGTGGACCAGTGTGAAAAAAAGGGTCTGCTACTGTTCTGGTGTTGGTTACTGAACAATGCTTGACACATTTATAATTCGTGATTGAGCATTACGGAAATCTTACAAGGTGGTGCAGACGTGTAGAACCATTCTAAAACAAGAACAGGCGGATAAATAGCAGGTAGCATCAGATGGGAGAAGGGGAAAACCTGTGAGGCAATGGTACCAACATGATAGCTTTGGGAAGTAGCCATCTTGAATGCAACTCGTAATTTTCGAATGGAAAGGATGTCATGTGGCATATCAGACATACAGAGAATTATATGAGAAAAATACAGGGTCCAGTCAAATTAATGTGACGACTGTTTATCTTCGAGGTCACCGTACAGTAACTATCTACAGACGGCCGGTCACACCACTAGCAGTAGGGAGTATACAGGGTGGTCCTTTGATAGTGACCGGGCCAAATATCTCACGAAATAAGCATCAAACGAAAAAACTACAAAGAATGAAACTCGTCTAGCTTGAAGGGCGAAACCAGATGGCGCTATGCTTGGCCGGCTAGATCGCGCTGCCATAGGTCAAACGGATATCAACTGCGTATTTTTTATATAGGAACCCTCATTTTTTATTACAAATTCGTGTAGAACGTAAAGAAATATGAATGTTTTAGTTGGACCACTTTTTTCGCTTTCTGACAGATGGCGCTGTAATAGACACAAATGTATAAGTACGTGGTATCACGTAACATTCTGTCAGTGCGGACGGTATTTGCTTCGTGATATATTAGTCATGTTATAACGGACCCTTTACCAATTGCGGAAAATGTCGATATCGTGTTGATGTATGGCTATTGTGATCAAAATATCCAACGGGCGTGTGCTATGTATGCTGCTCGGTGACCTGGATATCATCATCCAAGTGTCTGGACCGTTCGCTGGATAGTTACGTTATTTAAGGAAACAGGAAGTGTTCAGCCACGTGTGAAACGTTAACCACAACCTGCAACAAATGATGATGCCCAAGTAGGTGTTTTAGCTGCTGTCGCGAGTAATCCGCACATCAGTAGCACAAAAATTGCGCGAGAATCGGCAATCTCAAAAACGTCGATGTTGAGAATGCTACATCAACATCGATTGCACCCGTACCATATTTCTATGCACCAGGAATTGCATGGCGACGATTTTGAACGTCGTCTACAGTTTTGCTGGGCCCTTCTTCATTCAGTGTACTTCAACATCAGCACATTATCTATAGATGCTAGACAATTATGTGATGCCGTCGCCGCTGTCTGAAGACAAGACATTTCGTACTTTAAGCACGATGGTGTCCCTCATTACAATCTACATCTCCTTGTGTATGAGTGTTCGCGTGAAAACTCCAAAACCGGCAGCCACTGTGCAATACGTTTTGTACCAGTGATCAATATGAAACATAACATGGTAGTCCAAACAATGGGAGAGCCGTTATCTGGAAACAGTACGAAGTTCAATACACATATAAACAGCAGGATTATAAGAACCTGAATAATTCACACTGTTTGATTTTTTAGCGTTTCCGGTTGCAGGCTGATACATTCCAAAGCCACTTTCACATGTTCACATCGTTTAGAAGCACAGACGAGAGCATCACCCTGTCACTGGACGTAGTACACACTTCAGGTGAAGGTCTATAATGTAACGAAGCGACTATTTTTTTTTTTTTTTTTTTTTTTTTTGGGTCATCAGTCTGCTGACTAGTTTGATGCGGCCCGCCACGAATTCCTTTCCTGTGCTAACCTCTTCTTCTCAGAGCAGTTGCAACCTACGTCCTCAATTATTTGCTTGACGTATTCCAACCTCTGTCTTCCTCTACAGTTTTTACCCTCTACAGCTCCCTCTAGTACCATGGAAGACATTCCCTCATGTCTTAGCAGATGTCCTATCATCCTGTCCCTTCTCCTTATTAGTGTTTTCCACATATTCCTTTCCTCTCCGATTCTGCGTAGAATCTCCTCATTCCTTACCTTATCAGTCCACATAATTTTCAACATTCGTCTATAGCACCACATCTCAAATGCTTCGATTCTCTTCTGTTCCGGTTTTCTCACAGTCCATTTTCACAACCATACAATGCTGTACTCCAGACGTACATCCTCAGAAATTTCTTCCTCAAATTAAGGCCGGTATTTGATATTAGTAGACTTCTCTTGGCCAGAAATGCCTTTTTGCCATAGCGAGTCTGCTTTTGATGTTCTCCTTGCTCCGTCCGTGATTGGTTATTTTACTGCCTAGGTAGCAGAATTCCTTAACTTCGTTGACTTCGTGACCATCAATCCTGATGTTAAGTTTCTCGCTGTTCTCATTTCTACTACTTCTCATTACCTTCGTCTTTCTCCGATTTACTCTCAAACCATACTGTGTACTCATTAGACTGTTCATTCCGTTCAGCAGATCATTTAATTCTTCTTCACTTTCACTCAGGATAGCAATGTCATCAGCGAATCGTATCATTGATATCCTTTCACCTTGTATTTTAATTCCACTCCTGAACCTTTCGTTTATTTCCATCATTGCTTCCTCGATGTACAGATTGAAGAATAGGGGCGAAAGGCTACAGCCTTGTCTTACACCCTTCTTAATACGAGCACTTCGTTCTTAATCGTACACTCTTATTATTCCCTCTTGGTTGTTGTACATATTGTATATGACCCGTCTCTCCCTATAGCTTGCCCCTACTTTTTTCAGAATCTCGAACAGCTTGCATCATTTTATATTGTCGAACGCTTTTTCCAGGTCGACAAATCCTATGAACGTGTCTTGATTTTTCTTTAGCCTTGCTTCCAGTATTAGCCGTAACGTCAGAATTGCCTCTCTCGTGCCTTTACTTTTCCTAAAGCCAAACTGATCGTCACATAGCGCATTCTCAATTTTCTTTTCCATTCTTCTGTATATTATCCTCGTAATCAGCTTCGATGCATGAGCTGTTAAGCTGATTGTGCGATAATTCTCGCACTTGTCAGCTCTTGCCGTCTTCGGAATTCTGTGGATGATGCTTTTCCGAAAGTCAGATGGTATGTCGCCAGACTCATATATTCTACACACCAAAGTGAATAGTCGTTTCGTTGCCACTTCCCCTAATGATTTTAGAAATTCTGATGGAATGTTATCTATCCCTTCTGCCTTATTTGACCGTAAGTCCTCCAAAGCTCTTTTAAATTCCGATTCTAATATTGGATCCCCTATCTCTTCTAAATCGACTCCTGTTTCTTCTTATATCACACACTCCCTACGGCACTCAGATCTCCGTCCGCAGCGCCACTGTCCACGTGACTGAATGACGCAGAGCATGCGCAGAGAGGGACCACCGACAACCAGACTGCACACCAGAGCACCAATCAACCGACCAAAACCAGCCCTCTCCCCACCGCGTCGTGGATTTAAATAGCCAAAAAGCGACCAAAGAGGAAAACCGTGGCCACGCAATAGAGAGTCAATCGCAGAGGTCTTAAATGAAAGGAGAGAAGCGACTGGCGCCAACGGTGTCACGTATCACTGTACTGTTTTCTTCCTCGCAGTCGATTTTCTCAGAAAACAGTAAAGATGTATTTATGATTTATCAGCTTACGATTAGAATATTACTAAGAAATACTGATTTGCATTAACAATAAACAATGCTCAGAGAGAAATGGAACAGTAGATGGACAAATGAAGGGGGTATTCTCTTTACTTATTCCAAAGATGGAATGTGGGCTCTAGGTCCATGAGCTCTTTTGTGATACTGTTTTCTACACTTTTTGTTGGTAATTGAGGAGCTTCGGTGATAGACCGTGACTTTCGATTCCGGTGTCAAAGAGGCAGCAGATCCGACGTAGTCCAGGTGGCGGGTAGCCGGCCAGAGATCTTCAGTGGTGTCCAGTTGTCGTCTTCCTGATGGTGCCCTGTATGGGGTCAATCTCAAGATCTTGATGAAGGTACCTCATCCGAGCCCAAAGAGGAGTTTTGAGAATGAACCAAAGATAGTGATTTTGCAACGCCTGTAGTTGTTTAATGATTGTATTGTTTGTGGTGCTCCACGAGCAGCAGCCATATAACGTGAAGGGTAGAACCATTGCTCAGTATTGCTTAAGATATACGAGATCTGGCGAGGAGAGGTTACAAGTAGCACATCAGGCGCATCGTTTTAGTCTTTACAGCGTTGAAGTGTTCCTTGATTAATTTTTTGTCCATTATGACTCTCAAATAACGGACAGGTCACCCCACGGGACTGGGACGTTGTTTATAAACAGTTTGTCTCAAAGATAAGGTCGTAGTATGGGGAAGAGAATTGCCCTTATTTTCTCTGCATTAAATTTTATACGCTGTGCTGTTGGCCATAGGTCTGTGATGTTCAGCTGCCTTAATAGGCGCCAGATTGCCGAGATGATGCGTCGACTGCCTGTCAATAACGCGGTGTCGTCTGCGAACTGCACGACGTCAACCTGCGGGAGCACTGATATGTCATTGACGTAAAACGTAGAAAGTATTGGCAAGGGGACGGACCCTTGTGGGAAGTCTTTTCGTGATTCTAGCGTGCTGGAGCGTTGCCCATTTATGTTGACACAGATGCGCCGTTCTTGGAGGAAACTGTCGATAATCTTGATGCAGCAGTCCCATACCGAACCTAAGATGTGAAGTTTGACGACCAGTTTTTACTTCCGTACCCGATCGTAGGCTTTTTCGACACCCAGGAAAACAGCCGCAGTGCAATTCGATCGATTCATGTTGTAAGCTGTATATTACGTAGCGTGCAGTAGTACCGCCGATAGCCTTGGTTGATGTCTGATTATTGTAAGAAAATGAAACACCTACATACAGCCGCTTTCATGTTGTCATTTAATGTGTAGCAACCAGATGCGGCGCTTCAGTGCACCACATTCAGTCCTTCATGCTGAAGGGGTTATCACGATGCATCAGTAGCCAACAAGCTGGTTTACGCAGCCTACCTGTAACTGTGACGTCGTCTCAGTTGATTCTTGGAGAGCCAGCCGGGGTGGTCGAGCGGTTCTAGGCGCTACAGGGTGGAACCGAGCGACCGCTACGGTCGCAGGTTCGAATCCTGCCTCGGGCATGGGTGTGTGTGATGTCCTTAGTTAGGTATAAGTAGTTCTAAGTTCTAGGGGACTGATGACCTCAGAAGTTAAGTCCCAAAGTGCTCAGAGCCATTCGAACCAACCATTTGATTCTTGGAGAGAATATATACATATTCCTCACAGACGTATATGGACGTAGCCTTATGGACAAGATGCTGTGTGTTTTTAAGTATTTTAGCGATAACAAGCGTTTATAATGTGATGAGGTTTTATCCACTTGACATCTTGTGCGTGAGGTTAACTAAAAATGAACACCTTTTGTTACAAAAAAAGTTGAAGACGTAAACATGACAGCTAAGACTGGCGAAAACGGCTGTCTTGAATAAAAAATATTTTGTGCAATCTTGGGTTCTTGAATGGTTTTTAACAATGAAAATAGATCGCCATTCAGTACTCTCATAGTGAGAAGATTCGGTCTACAAGTTTCAATTTGGACCTTGGTATTCACCAAGTGTTTGATCTCATAAATAGATTCACTGGCTGGCCCAGCCGGCAGCGAGACGCATTAAAAATACTGTGGAATTACACTCCTGGAAATTGAAATAAGAACACCGTGAATTCATTGTCCCAGGAAGGGGAAACTTTATTGACACATTCCTGGGGTCAGATACATCACATGATCACACTGACAAAACCACAGGCACATAGACACAGGCAACAGAGCATGTACAATGTCGGCACTAGTACAGTGTATATCCACCTTTCACAGCAATGCAGGCTGCTATTCTCCCATGGAGACGATCGTAGAGATGCTGGATGTAGTCCTGTGGAACGGCTTGCCATGCCATTTCCACCTGGCGCCTCAGTTGGACCAGCGTTCGTGCTGGACGTGCAGACCGCGTGAGACGACGCTTCATCCAGTCCCAAACATGCTCAATGGGGGACAGATCCGGAGATCTTGCTGGCCAGGGTAGTTGACTTACACCTTCTAGAGCACGTTGGGTGGCACGGGATACATGCGGACGTGCATTGTCCTGTTGGAACAGCAAGTTCCCTTGCCGGTCTAGGAATGGTAGAACGATGGGTTCGATGACGGTTTGGATGTACCGTGCACTATTCAGTGTCCCCTCGACGATCACCAGAGGTGTACGGCCAGTGTAGGAGATCGCTCCCCACACCATGATGCCGGGTGTTGGCCCTGTGTGCCTCGGTCGTATGCAGTCCTGATTGTGGCGCTCACCTGCACGGCGCCAAACACGCATACGACCATCATTGGCACCAAGGCAGAAGCAACTCTCATCGCTGAAGACGACACGTCTCCATTCGTCCCTCCATTCACGCCTGTCGCGACACCACTGGAGGCGGGCTGCACGATGTTGGGGCGTGACCGGAAGACGGCCTAACGATGTGCGGGACCGTAGCCCAGCTTCAAGGAGACGGTTGCGAATAGTCCTCGCCGATACCCCAGGAGCAACAGTGTCCCTAATTTGCTGGGAAGTGGCGGTGCGGTCCCCTACGGCACTGCGTAGGATCCTACGGTCTTGGCGTGCATCCGTGCGTCGCTGCGGTCCGGTCCCTGGTCGACGGGCACGTGCACCTTCCGCCGGCCACTGGCGACAACATCGATGTACTGTGGAGACCTCACGTCCCACGTGTTGAGCAATTCGGCGGTACGTCCACCCGGCCTCCCGTATACCCACTATACGCCCTCGCTCAAAGTCCGTCAACTGCACATACGGTTCACGTCCACGCTGTCGCGGCATGCTACCAGTGTTAAAGACTGCGATGGAGCTCCGTATGCCACGGCAAACTGGCTGACACTGACGGCGGCGGTGCACAAATGCTGCGCAGCTAGCGCCATTCGACGGCCAACACCGCGGTTCCTGGTGTGTCCGTTGTGCCGTGCGTGTGATCATTGCTTGTACAGCCCTCTCGCAGTGTCCGGAGCAAGTATGGTGGGCCTGACAGACCGGTGTCAATGTGTTCTTTTTTCCATTTCCAGGAGTGTAGTTTGGCGGCATGTTTGTCGAGTGATTTGGATTCATGCATTGATGCAATCTGAAATTCAATGGCGTGGAGTTCTGTTTACAGTTCGTGCCCTGGTATGTCAGCTGTTAAGTATTTGACTACGATTTTAAGTATCTATTCCGTAGGTGGTTGGTATGTATGGACGAGGATCTTCGCTTCGCAAAAGAAGCGGAGACCTATTCGTTGATCAGATTGTGTTTCAAAATGGTTTCGCCTTTATACAGGGTGTTACATAAAGGTACGGCCAAACTTTAAGGAAACATTCGTCAGACACAAATAAAGAAAAGATCTAATGTGGACATGTGTCCGGAAACGCTGAATTTCCATGTTAGAGCTCCTTTTAGTTTCGTCAGTATGTACTGTACTTCCTCGATTCACCGCCGATTGGCCCAATTGAAGGGAGGTAATGTTGACTTCGGTGCTTGTGTTGACATGCGACTCATTGCTCTACGGCACTAGACTCAAGCGCATCAATACGTAGCATCAACAGGTTAGTGTTCATCACGAACGTGGTTTTGCAGTCAGTGCAATGTTTAGAAATGCGGAGTTGGCAGATGCCCATTTGATGTATGGATTAGCACGGGCAATAGCAGTGGCGCGGTACGTTTGTACCGAGACAGATTTCCAGAACGAAGGTGTCCCGACAGGAAGACGTTCGAAGCAACTGATCGCCATCTGAGGGAGCACGGAACATTCCAGCCTATGACTCGCGATTGGGGAAGATCCAGAACGACGAGGACACCTGCAATGGACGAGGCAGTTCTTGGTGCAGTTGACGATAACCCTAACGTCAGCATCAGAGAAGTTGCTGCTGTACAAGGTAACGTTGACCACGTCACTGTATGGAGAGTGCATCGGGGAAAGCAGTTGTTTCCGCACCATGTACAGTGTGTGCAGGCACTATCAGCAGCTGATTGGCCTCCACGGGTACTCTTCTGCGAATGGTCTGCGAATGTGTCAATCCTCATTTCAGTGCAAATGTTCTCTTTACGGATGAGGCTTCATTCCAACGTGATCAAATTGTAAATTTTCACAATCAACATGTGTGGGCTGACGAGTATCCGCACGCAGTTGTGCAATCACGTCATCAACACAGATTTTCTGTGAACGTTTGGGCAGGCATTGTTGGTGATGTCTTGATTGGGCCCCATGTTCTTCCACCTACTCTCAATGGAGCACGTTATCATGATTTCATACGGGATACTCTACCTGTGCTTCAAAAATGGCCATGAGCACTATGGGACTTACCTGCTGTGGTCATCAGTCTCCTAGAACTTAGAACTACTTAAACCTAACTAACCTAAGGACATCACACACATCCATGCCCGAGGGAGGATTCGAACCTGAAACCGCAGCGGTCGCGCGTTTCCAGACTGTAGCGCCTAGAACCTATCGGCCACTCCGGCCGGCTCTACCTGTGCTGGTAGAACATGTGCCTTTACAAGTACGACACAACATGCTTCATGCACCATGGAGCTCCTGTACATTTCAGTCGAAGTGTTCGTCCTTTTCTCAACAACAGATTCGGTGACCGATGGATTGGTAGAGGCGAACCAATTCCGTAGCATCCACGCTCTCTTGACCACAACCCTCTTGACTTTTATTTATGGGGGCATTTGAAAGCTCTTGTCTACGCAACCCCGGTGCCAATTGTAGAGACTCTTCGTGCTCGTACTGTGGACGGCTGTGATACAATACGCCATTATCCAGGGCTGCATCAGCGCATCAGGGTTTCCATGCGACGGAGGGTGGATGCATGTATCCTCGCTAACGGAGGACATTTTGAACATTTCCTGTAACAAAGTGTTTGAAGTCACGCTGGTACGTTCTGTTGCTGTGTGTTTCCATTCCATGATTAATGTGATTTGAAGAGAAGTAATAAAATGAGCTCTAACGCGGAAAATTAGCGTTTCCGGACACATGTCCACATAACGTATTTTCTTTCTTTGTGTGTGAGGAATGTTTCCTGAAAGTTTGGGCGTATCTTAATGTAACACCCTGTATATGGCTGTAATTGGGCTGGCCACGTGTTGCTTAAGTTCAGCGTTCAGTGACAGATATTTTCCCCTGTACTGAATAGCAAATGGGTGGTATTTTAGACTGTGGCGTGTTGACGTCCTGTGAAGTGCTCCGTGCAGTGGCGGAACGGGCTTCTTCAGTTTCAGGAGCTGGTGAGACATCAGTTTGTTCACTGTCTGTTTGGATCTGGGTGAAATGGCTCGAACCAGCGATTGGTAACTGCCTCTTGGTGACATCGATAAGATCTTGAGAGTGCTTTCGTTTACTCACGGCTTGTCTGCGGTGGATGAGTTGAAGGTTACCTTCTTCGTGTTCTGGCTGCTGGTAAACATCTGAATCGGATCCTAATGCCAATTCTTGTGCTTTTCCCTCTCCTGAGATGGTGTCTGCGTCACGTTCAAATGGCTCTGAGCACTATGGGACTTAACATCCGAGGTCATCAGTCCCCTTGAACTTAAAACTACTTAAACCTAAGTACTATATTAGAACAAATAAGCCCTCGGTCACAAATATTAAGTCAAAATTGACCAGGTTTCGACGCTACTATGATTGTCGTCTTCAGAATTATAGTAACTGTTCTAAAACATATTAGGCATATAATACATTAATAAAATTTAAGTTTGTACTGAGTGGAGAGGTGCAGTACATACGCCACATTTAAAAAAAAATCTAAGCCGTAAAGGTGACGTCATGAATAGTTGTGAATAAGATGGCGAGCCGCTAAGAGCTGCTCGTATTTGAGTGAATAAGGGTTGCTCTCCATCTTATTTACGACTATTCACGACGTCGCTTTTCCAGCTTAGATTTTTTTTAAAATGTGACGTATGTACTGCATCTCTCCACTCAGTACAAACTTAAATTTTATTAATGTACTATATACCTAATATGTTTTAGAACAATTAGTGTAATTCTGAAGACGACAATCATAGAAGCGTCGAAACGTGGTCAATTTCGACTTAATATTTGTGACCGAGGGCTTATTTGTTCTAATATAACTCTGACACGGTCACTGAACCTTAGCAGCCATGTTCAGAGTTTAACCTAAGTACATGACACACATCCACGCCCGAGGCAGGATGCGAACCTGCGACCGTAGCGGTGGCACGGTTCCAGAGTGAAGCTCCTAGAACCGCTCGGCCACTGCGTGCGTCACGTTCGGGTGTTATCTGACCGCGTCTGGTGGCGTGTCTCGTGGCAGTTGGTCCCTCTTTCGTCTGTCTCCACTGGTGGACAGTTGGTAACGGTCCACTTCTTTGGATGCGGTGTTGATAGAAGACGGAGTATGAGTTCCTAACGCAACGCTTCTACCAGCGGAGCCGTTTCTCCTTCCTGACCTCGACGTTTGCCTCGTGTGGGGTCACCAGCCGGGGTCGGGGCCTGGGCCATTTGTTGTTTACGTCCGTGGCGGCGCCACAGTGTGCCGCATTCGAAGCTGTCGTCGTTCCGCAACAGCCGGTGTCGTCACACACGGCAGTCCAGCCGCCACTGCCTGGGTCGTCGTACTCGGGTGTCCTTCCTCCTTTGCAGGGGCCGTCATAAACGGAGTGGCCGATGGGGCCGCCGATGGGGCAACCAGAGCCGGAAGGAATTCGACCAGCTCCTGTGCTACCGAGGCTGCTGCCCGGACCGCGTGCGCCCTGCAGTCCATCTTCCGTGGCGTCGCTGCACACTAATGACTGTGGACGTAGATGCAATTCCCAAACATGTATAGTAATTGCAAGGCATTGCCGGGTTCGTTACCTGTAAATACTGGGTGATCAAAAAGTCAGTATAAATTAGAAAACTTAATAAACCACGGAATAATGTAGATAGAGAGGTAAAAATTGACACACATGCTTGGGATGACATGGGGTTATATTAGAACCAAAAGAAACAAAGTTCACAAAATGTCAGACAGATGGCGCTGGACAGCAAAACGACTGCGCATGACAATCGTCTATAAAAGGAGCTGTAATGAGAGAGAGAA
This sequence comes from Schistocerca gregaria, assembly GCF_023897955.1. Taxonomy (NCBI): domain Eukaryota; kingdom Metazoa; phylum Arthropoda; class Insecta; order Orthoptera; family Acrididae; genus Schistocerca; species Schistocerca gregaria. Next base: position 220,496,883 of record NC_064925.1, on the reverse strand, counting down.
TCAGATGGGCCAGCAGTCGCAGCATGTTGACGTTACCTGAAAAGACGCTTTTAGTGAAGCTCTATTATCAGAATGGGGAATGTGCTACTTCAGTGTTACGATCCTATCGCGTTACGATGCTATCCGTACAAAATCCATCGGCATCATGAACTGTTGCCTGGCGATTTAAGGGAAGCGGAGGGCATTTGCGGTGTGGGCGTTTCAAAGGTTGGCGGAAGCTGACGATTGGTTGAGTAACGTGTGGTGGACCGACGAAGCTCATTTCACGCTCCGAGGGTCTGTCAATGTCCACAACTGCAGAATTTGGTCTAGCGAAAATCCTAGAACTGTCGTGGAAACTCCATTGCACGACGAGAAAGTCACGGTATGGGTTGGATTTACCACATCTACCGTTATCGAGCCTTTTTTTCTTCGAGGAAATGCGTGATTCTGGTTTTGTAACTGCTACCGTGACGGGTGAGAGGTACGCCGATATGGTACAGAATCGCATCATCCCCAGTCTGGGTGATAAACACCTGCTGGAACGTACGATGTTTATGCAGGATGGCGCTCCACCCAATATTGCTACACGCGTGAAAAATCTCTTGCGAGCGTCGTTTGGTGATGATCGTGTGCTCAGCCACCACTTTCGTCATGCTTGGTCTCCCAGGTCCCAGGACCTCAGTTTGTGCGATTATTGGCTTTGGGTTCCCTGAAGTCGCAAGTGTATCGTGATCGACCGACATCTCTAGGGATGCTGAAAGACAACATCCGACGCCAATGCCTCACCATAACTCCGGACATGCTTTATAGTGCTGTTCACAACATTATTCCTCGACTACAGCTATTGTTGAGGAATGATGGTGGACATATTGAACATTTCCTGTAAAGAACATCATCTTTGATTTGTCTTACTTTGTTATGCTAATCATTGCTATTCTGATCAGATGAAGCGCCATCTGTCGGACATTTTTTGAACTTTTGTATTTTTTTGGTTCTAATAAAACCCCATGTCATTCCAAGCATGTGTGTCAATTTGTACCTGTCTATCTACATTATTCCGTGAGTTGTTCAGCTTTCAAATTTGTACTGACTTTTTGATCACCGGTATTAGCCAAGCTAATTTTATTTATTAACCCCGCTGTAGATGTAGTTAAACGTAGAAGTTACAGACTCATTTGTGTCTGGACAACTTAATGATATCCATAAAAGTTTCACAACAGAAAAATTTATAGCCTGTGGTTTCTCTTCTAGCAAACACTTAGATAAACACAAACACACACAAAACATACACACTGCAAAAGCAACGGATGCAGCATACAAAAGGCATACCATCATGAAGCATAGCCCAAAGGCGCTGCGAAATTAAGTGAACTGAAACTCATCTAGCCAGAGCTTAAAATACCTTTATTGAGCAACAAATCCCTACTTGACAGTTATGGGACAGTGAAGAAAAAAAAAATAGCTTCAGCGGTTCAGCCGCTGCTGGTAGAAAGGCCAGATGACGGGTTTCATCCCTGGGCGTCGGCGGAAACTGATATGATTGCCCATTCAGCGATCTGAAGAAGTTGTGCAGGTCAGTTGTGGTAATGTGTAACACCAGCAGAAGGATTTATCACTCCGTGCCAACAAGGGCACTGGATAAGGCACGTCCATTCAGGCGTCTCACACATGAATGCCACCGAGACATTATCTGGATACTAGAAGCACAAACCCCTCGATGGCCGATATACAGTAGCGTAGTGGCAGTAAGACACTGGACTCGCATAGTGGAAGACGGGGCCATCAGATTCTCGTCCAGCCATCCAGGTATAGGTACTCCGTGGTTTCCATGAAGGTGGATGGTAGTCCATCTGCCTTTAATTTCGATATTCAATTAAAACACAACAATGCACTGCATCAGTTATCCACACGTATAGAGACTGTTCCAAATCAACTGACTGAAAAAATCGCAACACCAAAAAATAATTAATAAAGAATAATTAAATTTCGGGAATAGATCTGTCTATATAACATATTTAAGTGATTAACTTAATGTAAGCGCGAGTTAAGCGACAGCAAATGTGAAATTGTTCACACCGTCTTCAGGCCACAAGTGGTCCATTGGGTCCATCCGACCACCGTGTCATCCTCAGTTGTGAATTCGGATAGGAGGGGAGTGTGGTCAGCACACCGCTCTCGCAGTCGTTATGATGGTTTTCTTTGACTGGAGCCGCTACTATTCGGTCGAGTAGCTCCTCAATTGGCATCATGAGGCTTCACCCCGAAAAATGGCAACAGCTGATGGCGGCCTGGATGGTCACTGCGAATGTGAAATGCTGTTATATTAATAACCGGTGTAACTGCCAGCACGTTGAATACAAGCGTGCAAATGTGCAAGCATTGTGATGTGCAGGTGCCGGATGTCAGTTTTTGGGTTGGAGTTCCATGCCTGTCGCACTTGCTCGGTCAGTACAGGGACGGTTAATGCCAGTTGTGGATGACGCTGGAGTTGTCGTCCGATGATGTCCCATATTTCCCCGATTGGAGACAGATCCGGTGATCAAGCAGGCCAACATGTCGATACCCTGCAGAGCATGTTGGGTTACAACAGCGGTGTGTGGGAGAGCGTTATCCTGTTGGAAAACACGCTCTTCTCTACTGTTGGGTCCGTGGGATAACCACAAATGTGCTCCTGCTGTCTGTCATACGAAGTCGCACCCCACACCATATATCCAGTTGTAGGTCCAGTTTATTTAGCGCTCAGAAAGGTTGGTTGCAGGGCCTCATCTAGCCTCCTTCCAGCTAACAGACGACCATTATTGGCGTCGTGGCAGAACCAGATTTCGTCAGAAAACACAACAAGCCTCCACCCTGCCCTCTAATGAGCTCTCGCTTGACACCATTGAAGTGTCAAACGGCAGTGGTTTTGGGTCACTATAATGCACGCTTCAGGGCGTCAGTCTCGGAGCTGTACTTTAAGTAATCGATGTGTAACAGTTCTTTGTGTATGTAGGTACCCTGAGATAAAGAACTAATGGTTGGAAATGGATATTTGTGGACGTACGAGGTCTCGAATAGGCAGTGCGTGTGAGACATGTGTTTGTGAGCTGATTAAGTTTCGTAAGAGTCAGCAGAATGCCATATCGACTTTGGTGTCCTATCTGTTTACAGTTCATGCTTCGTTCTTGGAGAGAAAACATTACTCGTTACAGGAACCATCAGCCATCCATTTCATATATGGTACTTTTTTTACATTTACTATATTTATCTTAGTTGATGATGCATCAATTTGTTAACTAAACAGGCCGTTTTTTCAAATACATTACATGCTGAAACAAGTTATAGGAATAAAAACACATACACTTTTAATGCCATTTCGTATAATTTACTGAGGAAAGTCGTTGTCCTGCGTAAACTGTTTTTATTTTTGAAGTAAGCACTTTATTTCATGCTTTTGCGCTGTTGGCTAATTTCTCTCCCTTAGGAATCTTCAAACTATTGGTAATGAAACTAATGACAGGAGGTATGGCAGCTTCAGAATAGGAAAGTTGTCAGAGATGTACATAAAGATTTTTTACACACCTTCGGCACAGAGAAAAACTGCCATTGTACACTCGTATTTTATTTCCCACACATTGTGTGCTGCAAGCAACATCTAATAGTAACATAATAAGGGTTATTTGTGAACCTGGCAGTAAGGGGAAGAACCTGCATATATATCACTAATTTTGCCATTTGTTTCACTCCTTGGTTATGGGGTGTCGTACTTCGATATTCAATAACGGCCTTATAGTGGAACTTGAAACGGAAGCGGTGTCCCATCGCCAGTACTATTTCAGATTTCACTCCTACGGATTTTTACCTATCAGGTTAAACCAAACCCTAGAAGTAACTGAGGGGGAACTGATTCGTGAGGTCCTAACTGTTTTGAGCTTTCCAAAACATACGAGAATAATATTTGACAGAATGTCGTAAGGCTTTGTGCATCGCTGTAAAGCACGCGTTGAGCTCGTATTTACGTAAACAACTTACGTTAAAGTAAGAACTTATACTCTTAGCATAAGTTGTTATTTTAATGTGTAAGTTGTTTATGTCAATAAATAGCTATTCGTTTCTGGTCATTAGTTCCTTTCCTCAAAGTGTTCACTTTTGAGACGTCGTTGAATGAGACTTACGTTTCACCTATCGAACGAGAACACGATCAAATCGCCTCCGTTTGAAACCTGTGGCAGAAGCATGTGTATGTTGATCCATATCATCGTCAATTTCAGTGATGTGTGGAAATATTCACGTGTTTAGGGAGCCCAATAATGCGATTATTAACGCCCTATGGAGCTAAGCGACCGAGCAAATGGCCAAACTGGATGATGTCAATTGCTGTCTTGCCTACAGCGACATCTATTGTGGTACACAGTGAGAAACGAAAAAAGTGAACCACACAGAAGTGGTGGAGGAAACGAAATGAAAATTCACGGACTGATAGTGTATGTAATACCGTGACTGGAAAACCGAGTCACATTTACAAAGAACTTGACAGTTTGAGCCGCTTATCAGTACAACGCTGGATCTCTTCTGGGCTGCATGCATACTTGCGCTGATTCAGGTGTGAAAGATATCGCAAAACCGTTGTATCGTTTCCAGAGGCAAGGTGGCCCGCAGCTGTCGATACAGGCACTGGGACGAAGATGACGTCGGATCGACGGGGATGCCTAAACTTCATATACACAATTCATAGAGACACGTGCCGTGTGTGGATGAACATTGTCCTGTTGAAAAATGACATCACCACGTGGTCACCTCAGAGTCAACAACATGAGGACGCAGAATGTCCGTAACGTACTGTTGTACCTACAGAGTTCCTTCAGTCACTACCAGCCGTGGTTCCCCACACCATATGCCCGCAAACCCACCGTCGTCGCGACTGCAAACATATCGCTACGTCGTGCCCTCTCCTATGTGCACGGTGCACAGTATGGCGATCCTGCCTTGCGGCGGTCAGACGTGGTTGACCGAAAACTTTCGAGCATGCCTGTCTCAGTTACCCATGCAGTCTAACATCGGGACACTGTCACATCTGAAACCTCCATAAATCTGAATATTGCACCTTTTGATCAGTCAGCCAAATAGACCCCCACAATTAAACCCCTTTCAAACTCTTTCAGTTGCTGGCAACGTTGTCTCGCATGCCTACACGGCATTTCCGCGTCATTCGCAGTGATCACTCAACATCGGGGCTGTGCATGCTCTTTTATACCCTATCAGGCCTGGCGTTAACAATAAACGTCAACATGACTAATGCACTCCGGTTGTTGTCATATCCGTCACAGGGATATGCAACTCTAATCATCTGCATACTTGCCGATGGTGTGAGACGTACAAAGTACATTAACATCCACATGTGTCTTCGGGGTGTTCCACTTTTTCGTCATGCCGCTTATTTTTATAGACTATGTGATCAAAAGTATCTGGACACCTGGCTGAAAATGACTTACAAGTTCGTGGCACCCTCCATCGGTAATGGTGAAATTCAATATGGTGTAGACCCACCTTTAGCATTGATGACAACTTCCACTCTTGCAGGCATACGATCAATCAGGTGCTGGAAGCTTTCTTGGGAAATGGCAGCCCATTCTTCACGGAGTACTGCACTGAGGAGAGGTATCGATGTCGGTCTGTGAGGCCTGGAACGAAGTCGGCGTTCCAAAACATCCCAAAGGTGTTCTGTAGGATTCAGTTCAGGACTCTGTATAGGCCCGTCCATTACAAGGATGTTATTGTCGTGTGAACAAGTGCTCGATCGTGTTGAAAAATGCAGTCGCCATCCCCAAATTGCTCTTCAACAGTGGGAAGCAAGAAGGTGCTTAAAACATTAGTGTAGGCCTGTGCTGTGATAGTGCCACGCAAATCAACAAGCCCTGGGCTCCATGAAAAACACTACCACACCGTAACACCACCGCCTACGAATTTTACTTTTAGCACAACACATGCTGGCAGATGACGTTCACCGGGCATTCGTCCTACCCACACCCTGCCATCGGATCGCTACATTGCATACCTTGGTTCGTCACTCCACACTACGGTTTTGGACTGTTTAGTCTCCTTAAACCAAGCGAGGCGTCGTTTGGTATTTACCGGCGTGATGTGTGGCTTGTGAGCAGCCGCTCGACCATGAAATCCAAGTTTTCTCACCTCCCGCCTAACTGTCATTGTACTTGCAGTGGATCCTGATACAGTTTTTATTTCCCGTGTGATGGTCTGGATAGATGTCTGCCTATTACTAATTACGACCCTCTTCAACTGTCGGCGATCTCTGTCAGTCAACAGACAAGGACGGCCTGTACGCTTTTGTGCTGTACATGTCCCTTCAAGTTATAATGTTACTTAAAAACCGTCTTGATTGCAACTTTTTTTAAATTCATATGACCGGTTTCGGTTCATTCAGAACCATCTTCAGATCTGATATTTCAGTTACAGGAGTAACCCGTCCAAATCCAGCAGTTTTCACATGCTACGTCACATAAATAAATAAATAATTTTATGTAACGTAGCATGTGAAAACTGCTGGATTTGGACGGGTTACTCCTGTAACTGAAATATCAGATCTGAAGATGGTTCTGAATGAACCGAAACCGGTCATATGAATAAAAAAAATTGCAATCAAGACGGTTTTAAGTAGCATTACAAAAACACTGATTGCTGTTGTCCCATAAGACATTATGTCTGTTTTTGCAAAATCCCTTCAAGTTACCACTTCACTATCTCATTGGAAACGTGGATGTAGAGATGTTTAGGAGTGTGGAAATCTCGCGTACAGATGTATGACACAAGTGACACTCAGTCACCTGACCACGTTCGAAGTCTGTTAGTTCGGCGGAGCGCCCCATTCTGCTCTCTCACGATAGCAAATGACTTCTGAGGTCGCTGATATGGAGTACCTGGCAGTAGATGGCAGCACAATGCACCTAATAAGAAAAACGTATGTTTTTGGGGGTGTCCGGATACATTTGAACACAAGATGTATTAACTTTCGTTACTTTAAACGTTCGAAATTGTGAAAGAATAATGAACTTTCCTGGCTGTAGCGTAATGTTATCTATGTTTCAGATAAAAGATTGTTTAAGCGAAGACACTCATCAAAGGCTTTTTCCTAATGACGGCATCTTTTCCCTGTCACCTATACAACACTTTGAAAGAAATTTCTCCGTTGCGAAACACTACATTTACGGGTCACCATTATCTGCTAGATGTGACAGATCGTCGTCAATCAAGTGCGACTATAGCTTTCACTTGTGAGCTCAATTCCGCAACGATAACAGCAATGGAAAGTTAACAATACCAGCCTTTCTAACTTAGCGACACATAGAGAAATAATCTTTCTCCGCATCGGTTCCTAAAGCTGAATTCTGAAATAATTTATAAGAGTGCCTGAAACGAACGCCCACTGTAAGAAATAATATTTTACGTCTTATTACATGATAGTGTTAACCCAGTTCCAGTAAATTTCTTTTCAGCTGTCTTTTATGTAATTTATTAATATTACATTGCTGTTTTAGGGTTGCACAATCCCATCTTCAGATGTTTATAGTTCTGGTGTGGTGATCCAAACGTGCATAAGTAGTGCATATCAAAAAGGCTTCTAGAGATTTTGCAAGTGTCTTATCTTTAAGGGTGTTATATACGACCAATATCTGCGGTATTAAGAATTCTATATTGGACCCTATAGTTCCACTCTCCACCTGATTGGTTTGGTTTGTACGACGTAGGCAGATTTCGATCAGTCAACTAGATGGACGTCTGAAGATGGGCTTCTATAAACTTGAAAGCGATAAGGTAATACGAATTTCTTAGATGAAATATGGCTGAGTGGATATTTACCCAACAAGTGATTAACAAAACAATTGAAGGCATACCAAGTCACCATGAAAAGATGCAATCTACCACAACATCGTGCTACATTTTTGTTAGTAGATAGTTTATAATAGAAAAAGAAGACATGACAAGTCGTCAATTAGTAGCCTATTCTTTCAACCAGAGGATTCAAGTAGCATCACGCAAGTATTTTCGTTGGTGACTCAAGAGTACATCACCTCGAAAGAGGGATTCGTCGTAGGCACGTGACTACATACTCTTTTGACGGGAAGTTGTTGAGCCAGGCGCCGACGTGAAACTTGATGTCGTCCTTGAAGGTTTCCCTTCAGTTACGTAAGTCTTTGGCCTTCTTCCCATTTGATGCACTCTGTATTAAAAGTGTTAATATCGCACAAGGTGTAATCTTTAAAGTACAGTGCAGGTCTTCCAGGGCGTATCTTGGCAAGTACTATCTCACAAGTAGAGTGCGCCGGGGAAGATGGGAGTGATCTATTTATGTAAGTGTCCTAACACCTCAAGCGACGTTTCTTGAGAGTGGCAGTGGTACTTGTTAGCTTCGCAGCATTGAGGACCATCTCATTTGTCACTTGGTCCCTCCATGTTTTACCTAGAATGTTTCGTAAGCACCGCAGATAAAAGGTATTGAAGGAAGGAAGGTAGGAAGATCAGAGTTTAATGTCCTGTCAACAGCATGTTAATTAAAGATGCAGCACATGCTCGGATTACCAAAGGGTGGGAAAAGAAACCGGCGGTGCTTTGTCCAAAGGAACCGCCTCGATATTTCCCGGGAGCGATTTAGAGAACTCTGGATGGACGGGTGGGAATTTGAAACGTCGTCCTCTCGAATGCGAGTCCGTGTTAATCAATGCGCCATCCCGCTCGGCTGAAACCTACCGAGCTTTCTTCCTTATTTTGATATATGTCCACGTCTCGGCGCAATGCAAGGGGGTGTTGATAGACGACAACTTTTGTGGGCAGTGTAAGGTGTTTATTGACCCAGTTTCTTGCACAGATTCCCGAAAGTAGTCGTCAGTTTGCTAATAGGTCGCTCGCAGTAGCACATTTGTCCACAAGCGTTTGAAGGTCGTCTTGAGGATCTGTTACGAATACTGCAACGCCAGCTAGTAAATTGTTGCTTACGGGTACACTGGTGATGAGAACTTGAGAACAGACGTAACTTTCACATGATGTGTTGCTGCCACCTGACACAGCTCGATGAAACTTGACTATACATACAAATAAATTCTACAATACAGTACAGTATATTACAGATGGAAACTGAAAGAAATACGCAATGAGACGAACGGAAATGACACTTTTCTTCAAATGCAGTAAATACGCAGATGTCACCTCGTTTTTCATGGTCATCTGGTCATTACTAAAGGCGGACATTGTTCTTCATAAGGTATGCGATCACCACGGAATGCAGTGCATGCTCTTAAACATGCTTCTACGCTGACGACATATTTGGTAAGGAATTCTTTTGTAGGACGTTCTATTCCTCCACCAGGTGGCTCACAACTGCTGGATAGTACTGGTGCATGTGTACGTACAGTAGTAAGTCTCCCAACGCATCTGACAAGTTCAAATGGTTCAAATTGCTCTGAGCACTGTGGGACTTAACTTCTGAGGTCATCAGTCCCCTAGAACTTAGAACTACTTAGACCTAACTAACTTAAAGACATCGCACACAACCATGCCCGAGGCAGGATTAGAACCTGCGACCGTAGCGGTCGCGCAGCTCCAGACTGTAGCGCCTAGAACCGCTCAGCTACTCCGGCCGGCATCTGACAAGTACTCGATGGGATATAAGATGGGTGAACGCGCAGGCCAGTCCATTCAAAGAATATTCTCTTCGTTCCAAGTGCTCCACCAGCCGTGGAATGTTTGATCTTGTGGCATTTTGTGGAGGCAACACCAACACAAACTTTGGTGGTTTAAAAAGACAAGGCAAATGCAACGTATTTACCAAATTAAAGGCAACATTGCATGAAAACATTGAATGCATAGGGTGCCCTGCGCATGTTTTACACAATAGCGTGCAGACATCTGCTGACAGTTTAAGCTGTGATGTTGAAACTATCGTCATGAAGGTATACTCACACTTTCACATATATACTGTTAAAACAGAGAGGCTTAAGGAGTTCTGTGATTATGTGGGAACTGAATATATGAATGTAATGTGTCACTCGAAAACTCGCTGGTTATAACTGTTTCCAGTAGTTGAAAGAGTAATCCGCCTCTTTGAACCGTTAAAAGATTTTTTCCTAAATGAAGACAAAGCCCCCAAAATATTGGTTCAGTTTTTCAGTAACCATTTAAGTCAGACCCACTTATGGTTCATTCACAATCAGCTTAGCACTTTGCAGCATGGGATAAAGGAAATTGAGGGAAGCACGAAAAGTGTAATAGGGGTAAATGATGTTTTGAGAACTACTCTGGAAACTGTTACTAAGAGGAGAGAAGAGCACTTCTTTTCTTTTCATGTTAAATCTGTCCTTAAAAGAGCAGAAGTATCAGAAGCAGCGACAAGGAGTTTTAGAGAAGAAGTTAACAAGTTTTATGACACTTATGTAGAATATCTCATATTTACCCTCATCGCTGGTGTTTGATTGGATGTTACTGAGAGAGTGCCAAAATGGGAAAGTGTTGAAGAGACAGTTTCCTATTTGAAGAGTAAAGAGATTGAAATCGATGATTCCATTCTCTTTGATCAGTTCGGCATACTGACTAATTTTGTTGAAGAAAGTCTTCACAAGTGTAATGATGAAAAAAAAAAACACCATTGGAATGTCATGAGAAGTGGGCGAGTTTTTTTAAAAGCTGTGACTGTCTTCAGCATTACTCTGAGTTGGTATAATTGCAAGTTATTTATTTGCAATCCCAGCCTATAATGCCAATGTAGAAACAATATTTTCGTTTATGAATATCCAGTGGATTGATGAAAGAAACAGAATGGAGGTGGACTCTCTTGAAGCAATCCTGCAGATCCTGTACAACTACAAAATGGATTGTGCCGAGTTTTATCACTGTGTCTCAAAGAACGAAGACATTATTAAGAAGGCTGGAGGCAGTGAAAAATGCCCTTTTCTCTAAGGACAGTTAATTCCATCTAGAAGTGCTCAGTAACATTAAAGCTGTAAAATGGCTGTAAAATTTTGTAAAATCGTAATACGTTTCTTTATTACTATATACGTTTATTAAATGTAATTAATTATACAGATAATCTAGATTATATCAGTATTTTGTATCCTCTTATTAGTTATAATAATCGATTAACAAAATGTATCAGCAAAACATTAATATTTAAAATTAAGGAACCTGGGTACATGTGGAATGAGGTGTCCATTGGCACCCGGGTGAATGTGTCCCGGTTTCCACAGAAAATAATTTGGTCACCCTAATCTAGTAGCTCTTCAATGGGCCTCACGAAGCTAAGTGCGTCCTTTTCCAGTCCTTCCACAAAGGAGATGTTCCGGGCAGTACGGGGAATCGAAAACGGATACAATGCAAGGCGGTCAGCCTCGTTGAACAGTCAGCTATAGCGCGAACAGCGTAACGGGAGACGTCGAAGAAATTACGTGACATGCTTCTTGGTCTTTTTCGTCAATAGTTGAAGTTCTACTCTCGTCACTTTTTCTCTGTTTTGCACATGGCATTGTGGTTTATTTCTTGCTGTCCATTAACAAACCGTGAGGCGTTGCAATATTACTGTCGTTCAAATTCTACTCTGCACCTGGCTGTTTGCCGAGCATCACTGAACAAAAAGATCGCACGTCTCTGTCTGAACGCGGCACAAATAACAAGCGCAATTTCTATCGTTCTTTCCGCGTAGGCACAGAAGTCCCGCCTGTTCACTCCAACAACTGTTAAATAGTTGTAATGTTTCATTGCTTGTTGTAAGGTGGTACGTAATGGACCGCAATATTACATACGAAATAGGAAAAACGCAAATGAGCAAATACTGTGAACACTTCACACTCGCTATAGTAACCGATTAAGATACTAGCAGCGTTTCTCCGAATTCCTCCCATACGCTAACTTTACTTACAATTACAAACACTAGAGTAGTTGTGTAGAATAGGTACGCCGAGAGTGTCGCGCATGCTTTCATTCAAAGCTGGACTGGAAGTTCTCAGAAATCTCAAACGTTTTAGGTTTTCCATTTGCCATTCATCACTGATTTAGTGTTAGTACATTTCCTGTCAACTGAAAGTACTGTCCTCCATAGCCCGCCATTCCAAAAAGTTCCGAGAAAAACCGTTAACATGTTTTAATGTTTCAGATGTTCTACACTACTGACCATTAACATTGCTACACCAAGAAGAAATGCAGATGATGAACGGGTATTCATTGGACAAATATATTATACTAGAACTGATAAGTGATATGTGATACATTTTCACGCAATTTGGGTGCAAAGATCCTGAGAAATCAGTACCCAGAACAACCACCTCTGGCCGCAATAACGGCCTTGGTACTCCTTGGCATTGAGTCAAACAGAGCTTGGATGACTTGAACAGATACAGCTGCCCATGCAGCTTCAACACGATACCACAGTTCATCAAGAGTAGTGACTGGCGTATTGTGACGATCCAGTTGCTCGGCCACCATTGACCAGACGTTTTCAATTGGTGAGAGATCTGGAGAATGTGCTGGCCAGGGCAGCAGTTGAACATTTTCTGTATCTAGAAAGGCCCGTACAGGAACTGCAATATACGGTCTTGCATTATCCTGCACGATCCGTTACAGCCATGCGGATAAAATGTCTCTCATCTCAACTGCTAGTGATACGAGGCCGTTGGGATCTAGCACGGCGTTCCATATTACCCTCCTGAACCCACCGATTCCATATTCTGCTAACAGTGACTGGATCTCGACCAACGCGAGCAGCAATGTCGCGATACGATAAACCGCAATCGCGATAGGTTACAATCCGGCGTCTATCAAAGTCGGAAACGTGGTGGTACGCATTTCTCCTCCTCACACGAGGCATCCCAACGTTTCACCATGCAACGCCGGGCAACTGCTGTTTATGTATGAGAAGTTGGTTGGAAACTTTCCACATGTCAGCACGTTGTAGTTGTCGCCATCGGCGCCAACCTTGTGTGAATGCTCTGAAAAGTTAATCATTTGCATATCACAGCATCTTCTTCCTATCGGTTAAATTTCACTTCTGTAGCTCGTCATCTTCGTGGTGTAGCAATTTTAATGGCCAGTAGTGTACATAGCCTCCCCTTTCCATTTGATTACGAACCACAGAACATATATATAACCACGTAAAACTTCATAAAACTGGTTTTCTGGGGCGTTCTACTCGCGCTTCACAATCGCTTGAACGTCGGTATGTCGTCAAAGTATTCACCCTTCATGTGAATTTCTGCACTTTGTCGTTTTTTGGTAGGTTCGTATTTATAACACCAAATCTTCCGTAACAGAATTGTCTAATCTGTGCATTTCAATCAAGCCGCGACAGGCATCCGCCAATCCTCGCTTTTGTGCGGGAGTCAAGGTATGCGCGACTAACTTCACACCCACTCTTCTCTTCCTAACAACGTTTACAGCGCATAAATCGATAACCTCGAGGACCACAACAAAACTAATCACTATCCACTGGAACACACATGAAAGTGTATAAAACTATTTCACCTTATATCTAAATAAAAGCAGATACATTTGAATGTTTTTGTTAATAAAACAGCATATAAAATGCCTCTAAATATTCAAATATTCTTGCATAATGCAAGAGCAGAGGACATGCTGTTAACCAAAACTTCAATGTACTTCGAAATGTTAGCCATCTGATAAAGGATATGGTATTCCGAAACCAGCTAACGGCACTGAACACGCTGTGCTGGTACTAAGAACGGCTGAAAGCAAGGGGAAACTACAGCCATAATTTTTCCCGAGGGCATGCAGCTTTACTGTACGGTTAAATGTTATGGCGTCCACTTGGGTAAATTATTTCGGAGGTAAAATAATCCCCCATTCGGATCTACGGGCGGGGACTACTCAGGAGGACGTCGTTATCAGGAGAAAGAAAACTGGCGTTCTACGGATCGGAGCGTGGAATGTCAGATCCCTTAATCGGGCAGGTAGGTTAGAAAATTTATAAGGGGAAATGGATAGGTTAAAGTTAGACATAGTGGGAATTAGTGAAGTTCGGTGGCAGGAGGAACAAGACTTCTGGTCAGGTGAATACAGGTATAAATACAAAATCAAATAGGGGTAATGCAGGAGTAGGTTTAATAATGAATAAAAAATAGGAGTGCGGGTAAACTACTACAAGCAGCATAGTGAACGCATTATTGTGGCCAAGATAGGCACGACGTCCACGCCTACTACAGTAGTACAAGTTTATATGCCAACTAACTCTGCAGATGATGAAGATATTGATGAAATGTATGATGAGATAAAAGAAACTGCTCAGGTAGTGAAGAGAGACGAAAATTTAATAGTCATGGGTGATTGGAAATCGAGAGTAGGAAAAGGGAGTGAAGGGAACATAGTAGGTGAATATGGATAGGGGATAAGAAATGAAAGAGGAAGCCATATGGTAGAATTTTGTACAGAGCAAAACTTAATCATAGCTAACACTTGGTTTAACACTCATAAAAGAAGGTTGTATGCATGGAAGAATCCTGGAGATACTAGAAGGTATCAGATATATTATATAATGGTAAGACAGGTATTTAGGAACCAGGTTTTAAATTATTAGACATTTCCATGGCCAGATGTGGACTCTGACCACAATCTGTTAGTTATGAAGTATAGATTAAAACTTAAGAAACTGCAAAAGGAGGAAATTTAGGGAGATGGGACCTGGATAAACTGACTAAACCAGAGGTTGTACAGAGTTTCAGGGAGAGCATAAGGGAAAAAGTTACAGGAATGTGGAAAAGAAATATAGTAGAAGAAGAATGGGTAGCTCTGAGGAATGAAGTAGTACCTTCACAGAGGATCAAGTAGGTAAAAAGACAAGGGCTAGTAGAAATCCTTTGGTAACAGAAGAAATATTAAATTGATGAAGAAGAAATTATAAAAATGCAATAAATGAAGCAGGCAAAAAGGAATACAAACGTCTCAAATATGAGATCAACAGGAAGTGCAAAATGAAAAAGCAGGGACGGCTAGAGGACGAATGTAAGGATGTAGAGGCTTATCTCACTAGGGGTGTGATAGATACTGCCTACAGGAAAATTAAAGAGACCTTTGGAGAAAAGAGAACGATTTTTATGAATATCAAGAGCTCAGATGGAAACCCAATTCTAAGCAAAGAAGGGAAAGCAGAAATGTGGAAGGAGCATATAGGGGGTCTATAAAAGGACGATGTACTTAAGGACAATATTATGGAAATGGAAGAGGACGTAAATGAAGATGAAATGGGAGATACGAAACTGCGTGAAGAATTTGACAGAGCACTGAAAGTCGAAACAAGGCCCCGCTAGGAGACAACATTGCATTAGAACTACTGATAGCCTCACCGTCTGGTGAGCGAGATGTGTGAGACAGACGAAATACCGTCAAACTTCAAGAAGTATTTGATAATTCCAATCCCAAAGAAAGCAAATGTTGACGGGTGTGAAAATTACCGAACTATCAGCTTACTAAGTTACGGCTGAAAAATAATGACACAAGTGGAAAAAGTAGTAGAAGCCGTTCTTGGGGAAGATCAGTTCGGATTCCGTAGAAATGTTGCAACACGTGAGGCAATATTGACCCTACGACTTATCTTAGAATATAGATTAAGGAAAGACAAACTTAAGTTTCTAGCATTTGTAGACTTAGAGAAAGCTTTTGACATTGTAGACAGGAATACTCTCTTTCAAATTCTGAAGGTGGCAGGGGTAAAATACAGGGAGAAAGTGGCTATTTACAATTTGTACAGAAACCATATGGCAGTTATAAGAGTCGAGGGGCATGAAAAGCAAGCAGTGGTTGGGAAGGGAGTGAGACAGGGTTGTAGCGTCTCCCCGATGTTATTCAATCTGTATATTGAGCAAGCAATAAAGGAAACAAAAGAAAAGTTCGGAGTAGGTATTAAAATCCATGGAGAAGAAATAAAAACTTTGAGGTTCGCTGATGATATTGAAATTCTGTCAGAGACAGCAAGGGACTTGGAAGAGCAGTTGAACGGAATGGACAGTGTCTTGAAAGGAGGGCATAAGATGAACACCAACAAAAGCAAAACGAGGATAATGGAATGTAATCTAATTAAATCCGGTGATGCAGAGGGAATTAGATTAAAAAATGAGACACTTAAAGTAGAGTTTTGCTATTTGAGAAGCAAAATAATTGATGATGGTCGAAGTAGAGAGGATATAAAGACTAGCAATGGCAAGAAAAGCATTTCTGAAAAAGAGATATTTGTTAACATCGAGTATAGATTTAAGTGTCACGATGTCTTTTCTAGGAGTATTTGTATGGAGTGTAGTCATGCATGTATGTGAAACATGGATAAATAGTTTAGACCAAAAGAGAATAGAAACTTTCGAAATATGGTGCTACAGAAGAATACTGAAAGTTAGATGGGTAGATCACGTAACGAATGAGGAAGACCCCAACAACAACAACGTGAAATTACCGCACGTGTTTGATTTGACTGATTCTTTTGTATTATTTCAAGGGTAGAGCTGATAGAATAACCACAACAGTTCAAATGGTTCAAATGGGTCTGAGCACTATGCGACTTAACTTCTGAGGTCATCAGTCGCCTAGAACTTAGAACTACTTAAACCTAAGTAACCTAAGGACACCACACACATCCATGCCCTAGGCAGGATTCGAACGTGCGACCGTAGCAGTTGCTCGATTCCAGACTGCAGCGTCTACAACCGCACGGCCACTCCGGCCGGCTAACCACAACAGTCAGAGCAGTTGTGTTGACCCTGACCAGTGAGGACTGTAAAAGCCTGTAAAAGCCGGTGTGCACTTTGCTGTCGCACTATTATGAAACAGCTTTCCTCTTTATTGTGCCACTTGCGCGAATCCCGCAGCTTGTCAAAAAAAATCTCATCCGACGGAGATCCCGAATTCCTGTGGATATTCGGGGCTCAACTTCTTCATTAACAGGGAGCAAATGTCCCTGTGCTCAAACTTTTAGGATCTAACCTAATTCCTACTCCTGGCATTACATCGTCGTTCTGCCCTTCTCCTAAGACTAACGCGGATATTGTCAAAGCAAATACTGCGTAGATAATTGCGTTCTCCAAGTCTAAAATGCTGTGAAACGTAAATATAATAATTTTGTTGAACTATAATGACAGAAAACGAACACTTCAGTCCATCATTAGTCCGTAGCTCGTGGTCTAGTGGCTAGCGTTGCTGCCTCTGGATCACTGGTTCCCGGGTTTGACTCCCGACCGGGTTGGATATTTTCTCTGCACGGGGACTGGGTGTTTGTGTTGTCCTCATCGTTTCGGGACATCGTACAGGCGCTGATGAACCCGCAGTTGAGAGTATTATTATTATTATTATTATTATTATTATTATTATTATTATTATTGTTATTATTTGCAGTGTATATGCTAATGTGAGGCATTGTTTC
Source organism: Schistocerca gregaria (assembly GCF_023897955.1). NCBI lineage: Eukaryota > Metazoa > Arthropoda > Insecta > Orthoptera > Acrididae > Schistocerca > Schistocerca gregaria. The sequence goes on along the minus strand of NC_064925.1, from coordinate 220,479,506 downwards.
GTTTACTGTTAGTATTAGTCTTACTGCTATTATTACTATCAATGCCACTGTTTCTTCTGCCACGACTTTGAATTCTGCCTGGTGTGACGTTCACTGTGCTATAAGAGAAAAATTTACTAATCTGAAGATATCTTAAAGTGATTAATTCACAGTGATTTCAAATTTTTTCAAACATTCACGGGCACTTTAACAGACAATATTTGAGTTATTTTGCAAACTGAAAACTATGAGACTTTATTCAAATGTGATTTTTTCAGAGCAATATACTACATGAAATTTACGCGACAAAGGAAAACGTTATTCAATTATCAGGGTTAGTTGCTCTTTTAGTAACGGATATTCTGGATCTCATTATTGTGCGCTAGTCGGCTTTATTTAAATAAACTTTAATTGAAAGTTTATAAATTATGGGCTGAACCGACAGGGAAGAGTTATTTAATTCAAATCGGATACGTTTATAGAGAAAATCTTCAAATACCGTGTTTTATATGTTGTATAGCTTCCGACCGTAGAAATATTTTTTTGCGTAAGCTCAATAGCAAAAAATTCACGTAGAGTACAGAATTCAGCCTACCTTCGCTACAACAACAAAGAACGAAGACCTTCATGGAAGACTCTACATTATTGTACCGTTCTTCCGTGCATAGAACGAAAATGCAGTGTCCTTGAAATTAATACTGGAAAAATAAAAATCTACAATAAATATAAATCTGCGTAACAATTTATCATTCGCTCACGAGAGGAAACATTACAATAATGAATGCTGTCATTAGTCTAACGTTGTTTTCGAGATCCTTGGGACGACTTTCGTAAGAGAAGGGGGATGGATTCTGTATGTAGTATATTCCTCACTTAACACTGGTTCGTTAAACATGATAAACAGTTTTTTTCCAGCCAGTTGACAACTACCTTCTGCTGCCTAGCAGTTTAGGGTTTAAGCATTTACGTGACACACTTCTGTAGGTCAAATAAACGACTTACTATTCACGCTGTCCTTTTTTCGTAGTGCCAGGTTAATTCTTTTGTTTACATTTCATTTATCTACATTTAAGGAAAGCCTCCATTCAGTACACGATATCTGAAATCTGACGTAAGCTTTCTCCGTTTCCTTTGAATAACGCAGCATTTGTCTGCAGTGGATACGAGTTTTCAATAATACTATCATCGAAACTTTCTTATCTCGTGCACTTCACTGTTTGCCAAGCATCACCGAATAAAAATATCTCATGTCTGTCGTTTCATTAATAAACATGGCACCTTCGATAAATAAAATATTACAATCGCCCCTTTTGCGTAATCGCAGGAGACTTGTTTGTTGGTCTGCACATGCTGTTAAAAGGTTGTGACGCTCCGCGGTTTTGTTACCGGCTAATAAATAATGGGCCATAATGCGACGTGGAAGAGAAAAGGGAAATGAGCGAACAGTGCAGCTGCGGCTCGGCTTCGCTTCTCAAGGCCGTGCGGCGCAACGGCAGGTCTGGCAATGACCTCGCGCCAGCCAGCCGTAGACCCAGATCCAGCGGCACCGGCACAAGGAAAACGGCGCCGTTTTCCTGCTACGGAGGGAGCCGCCTCTCAGCCAATCAACGCGCGTCCCGCGCTGCCTGCCCGCGGGGTGGGGAAAGGCGCCGCGGGCGTCACAACAGTCGAACGACAGCTCCGCTCGGCGACACGGGCGCCAATTCCGTCACTGCACCGCTCCTAATTATACCAGCACAGCCCCCGCTGGTGTCTTGCGCTTCTGCTTCCGACAAGATCGCGCAAATCTGCCCACGGGTCACAGATACATAAAGAAGATGCCGTTGATATGCGCTCAGGCACTGTTTCGACGTGAAAAACCTCTCTTCGCTCGTCGGTCGAACGTTTTTGTGTGATAAAATACCGTATGATTTGTACTGGTAATAATTACGAGATTGATAATGCGTAAACAATGCTCTGTTTTTCGAGCAGTATTTGTTTTGTTTGTGACGTCATTGTAACGCAGTAAGCGCATGTGCGTAATTCTTACGAATTTGCTTTGTGCAAAGTTATAAATTTTCATGTAGGACGGATCCTCACCTTTTTTAAATTTCTTAAAGGATTTCTTCTCGCTTTCAGCTGTTAGAATTTTATTTTACGATTGCAATTTCTGCGTTAAGCTATTTTCAAGCATCTATTTTCAAGCATCTAATAACACAGCGTAATGAGAACAATGTACAGTGAGCTTAACAGTAGATGCAACCTCCCTTGTAGTTTTTTGACATTCGTACATCGTACTTAACAAGATTTTGACAAATAGAGATAACAACGTAATAGGCTCATCTGCACATCAAAGAACAACTATTCAGCGATGCTAGGTAATATTCCAGTTTTTGTGTCCTGCGGTTTTTAGAGGGCTTTATACATCTCCCCAATGCAACAGGGTAAATGTAAAAAAAAAAAAAAAAAAGGCGAGAAAATTCTTATTTCTGTGGTCTGTTTGTTCATTGACTACGTATTGCGATTGTTGTTTGAAGGCGCCAAAAGTTTCAAATTTTGTAGAGTGTTCATTTCTTTCCATTTTACTACCCTGTGTAGTATCTTTAAGGATTTCTTGACGATGCTAGTTTCGTACATGTGAACTAAATGAAGATTTACAGCTTATGTTTGTCCCTACTTTATTGTTCGTTCGAAACCCGGTTCGTACATTAGTTTCATGAAAATCATCGACTCTTATGCCTGAAGTGGCACATTAATAAGGTAAAGCAATGTATTTCGTTCTTTTGTCACTCTACTTCTTATGTTTATTTATTTCTTTATCTGTAATGTTGATTTAGTTATGTAATTTGGTACTATACAGTTTGTCTACCTTATCACTGTTGTAACCGTTATTTGTTGCTATATGTTTTCGGTAATTTCGTTATGTTCCAGTGGGAAGTTAACGATACTGTTTGTCATGCAATGAAGAAATGCTTTCTTATACATTTCTGGGTGGCTTCAACTGTAGTGGATTATGCTTTCAGTGTAGCTTGGATTCTGAAATATTCCGATTTTCTGGGCACCTTTATCATCCTTTAAAGGGTAGAGGAAGACAGAGCAATGGACCATGTTTTCCGTTTCAAAATCTTTTTATTGTTTTACTCTGGGTCCTAGTTCGTAAATTTGTAGCACCTTCAAAGAAGAATCACAATACGTGCTCAGTGAACAAGCAGATCTCAGAAATAAAAGTTTTCTCCTCTGTTTTAGACATTTTCTATAATGTATCGTAAATGAACACTTGTTGTTATGTGATATATAAAATCTACTCCAAATCGCAGCACACAAAATGGAATATTGACTAGTATCACTGAATAATTGTCCTTTGGTGTGCAGTTGTGCATACAACATAGTTATCTCTGCCTGTATGTCAAAATCTTGTAGGTATGGTACATGAATGTCAAAAAACTACAAAACTGGTTGTACCTACCGTTAATTGCCCTGTAAAATGTCTCATTACGTTGTGTTATGTTTTATAGATGCTTGAAAATGGCTTAATGCCTAAATTGCAATCGCAAAAAAAATTCTAACGGCTGAAAGCAAGATGAAATTCTTAAAAAATTTATAAGCTGGCTTAGCACGGAAACAACACGTTGAGCTGGGACTGCGCCACTGTGAGGAGCCTGTGGAGCATTACGAACTAGGACCCAGAGTAAAACAATAAAAAGATTTTGAAACGGAAAACATGGTCCGTAGCAAGAAGTAATATTCTTTATTAATTGTGCGATCAGCCAATTTCGACGTATATGTCATTTTCAGGGACTTAAAATAGAAAAATACCGACGTAGAAAACATTTTAGTGTAAGTATACATTTGTATAGTGATGTACTGTAATAACCGTCATATTACAATCATGGAACAAACCCTTTTGTAACACAACTTTATGACTCACTGTCATAGATTTAATTATTCTGTCAAAAGCTCATCTCTGATGCCTGTTGTACTGTCGATCGGAAATTCATTTCTATGTTGTGTTAAAAACTGAAGACATGTACAACTCACTCTTGTTCTGTCTCTTGTCTTCTCCTCTGTTCTTAGAGCTTCCACATGAGAAGGCCCTCTATATTTTATTAGATTAGTTATGCCGCGTTATTTTAGGAGGAGTAGGCGTTCGCGTCTTACAGTTTTTAAAGCAATAGACAACATTTCTATTACTACCAAGGATTTCGTAGGCGCCCAACTCATCTTGCATGGTCCATCGGTGTTTTGTGGTGGAGTTTTGAACTTCACTCTCGCTAAAAAGGATACGAATGAACACGGTAACGGCTGGAACACCGTTGCTCTTGTACGTGTACCAAAAGTCGATAAAGTAAAAGGGCTAGATAATTTCAATTCACGTGATGTCATCGCTTATCGGAGATTTCAGATTTGTGAAGTGTACAACAGAGATAAGGGTCCATCGTATTACATGTCGACTATGTCTTTGGTTCTCAGGACCATGAATCGTCGTAAAATAAATGAATCGGAATCTGTATGAGTGTGGGTGAAAGGTGTAGACAACTGTAAAAAGATCGAACTCGTTGATGATCTGACTCATTATTATAGAAATTAAATAAAGTTCCCTTCCTTATCCTTAATCCTTATCTATTAAAAAAAACTGCACATTGATCTTGTCTTATATTGGAGTAGCAGTAGGATGCTTAACATGCATTATGTTTCAATTGGTAGAGGTACACGTACAGACCTACCCCCGTAATATAAAATCTTTTACGTATTTTTCAGCCTGTGAAATTGGTTGGAAGTGGTCGGTTTAGTTACGTAACGATGGTGCGCCATTTGTACGCAATCGTACTCAATTTATTGCTTAAGTCATTCGAGTCTGCGGTCTATATGTTCAACGAAGACCTATTAACATCACCTTTTATATGCGAAGCTGACTTTTGCCATTAACAGCAACAGTTACCCGATAAGATGTCACAAAGGTTACTGTTTCCAACTACGACCTCTCGCTATAAAAGTCTCAATATTCCGCCGAAAAAAGGTTTGTTAGCACCATGGATATATTTGCGTCTTATCATTACAGTAATTATTATTTTCTTGTCTGCAATGTAACGCTAATGTCGACGATCCTGAAATTCACTACTGGCCATTAAAATTGCTACACCACGAAGATGACGTGCTACAGACGTGAAATTTAACCGACAGGAAGACGATGCTGTCATATGCAAATGATGAGCTTTTCAGGGCATTCACACAAGGTTGACGCCGGTATCGACACCTACAACGTGCTGACGTGGGGAAAGTTTCCAACCGATTTACCATGCACAAACAGCAGGTGACCGGTACGTTGTTGTGATGCTTCATGTAAGAAGGAGAAATGTCATCACGTTTCCGACTTTGATAAAGGTCGGACTGTAGCCTATCGCGATTGCGGTGTATCGTATCGCGACATGCTGCTCGCGTTGGTCGAGATCCAATCACTGTTAGCAGAATACGGGATCGGTGGGTTCAGGAGGGTAACACGGAACGCCGTGCTGGATCCCAACGGCCTCGTATCACTAGCAGTCGAGAAGACAGGCATCTTATACGCATGCCTGTAACGGATCGTGCAGCCACGTCTCGATCCCTGAGTCAACAGATGGGGACGTTTGCAAGACAACACCCATCTGCACGAACAGTTCGACGACGTTTGCAGTAGCATGGACTATCAGCTCGGAGACCATGGCTGCGATTACCCTTGACGCTGTATCACAGACAAGAGCGCCTGCGACGGTGTATTCAACGACGAACCTGGGTGCACGAATGGCGAAACGTCATTTTTTCGGATGAGTCCCGGTCCTGTTTACAGCATCATGATGGTCGCATCCGTGTTTGGCGACATCGCGGTGAACGCACATCGGAAGCGTGTATTCGTCATCGCCATACTGGCGTATCACCCGGCGTGACGGTATGGGGTGCCATTGGTTACACGTCTCGGTCACCTCTTGTTCGCATTGACGGCACTTTGAAAAGTGGACGTTACATTTCAGATGTGTTACGACCCGTGGCTCTACCCTTCATTCGATTCCTGCGAAACCCTACATTTCAGCAGGATAATGAACGAGCGCATGTTACAGGTCCTTTACGGGCCTTCCTGGATACAGAAAACGTTTGACTGTTGCCCTGACCATCACCTTCTCCAGATCTCTCACCAATGGAAAACGGTTGGTCAATGGTGACCGAGCAACTGCCTCGTCACAATACGCCAGTCACTACTATTGATGAACTGTGGTATCGTGCTGAAGGTGCATGAGCGGCTGTATCTGTACACGCCATCCAAGGTCTGTTTGACTCAATGCCCAAGCGTACCAAGGCGATTATTACGGACAGAAGTGGTTGTTCTGGGTACTGATTTCTCAGGTTCTATGCACCCAAATTGCCTGAAAATGTAATCACATGTAAGTACCAGTATAATACGTTTGTCCAATGAATACCCGCTTATCATCTGCATTTCTTCTTGGTGTAGCAATTTTAATGGCCAGTAGCGTAGAAAGATAAGATTGCCGGAAACGTTCCTCCGCAGCTTGGTCCGTTGGTGGCCACAGGGCAGGTGAGGAGTATTTGCGGTAGTCGTTCCATTCCTCCACAAGCGCGGCTTACAACAGTACATTTCACCACCACATTCCACCTGCTCGACAGGGCGTAAGTCGGCTGGGCCGGGAGGGGGGGGGGGGGGGGAGGGGGGAGGCAAGGCCAGTCTATTCGTGGAGTATCTTCTCGTTTTAACGGCTCCTCCACCTGTGCAGTCCGCTGCGGTCACGCATTGTCATTAATAAAAGTGACGTCATGACCGAGTGCATCCCTGAAAAGACGCACACGCGGAAGGAGTAAAACAAATAAAATTGACCGGTGAGTGTACCGTCCTCAGCCGGCCGGTGTGGCCTTGCGGTTCTAGGCGCTTCAGTCTGGAACCGCGTGACCGCTACGGCCGCAGGTTCGAATCCCGCCTCGGGCACACATGTGTGCGATGTCATTAGGTTAGTTAGATTTAAGTAGTTCCAAGTTCTAGGGGACTGATGACCTCAGATGTTAAGTCCCATAGTGCTAAGAGCCATTTGTACCGTGCTCAAAACTCAGGAGGTTAGTATGCTATGACCTATTACTTGTAATTATTGCAAACAACTGAGCCCAGTTAGAAGAGAAAGCCAGTGGAATACTACAAACAATTACTCAGTGGTGTCACAACAACTAACTCAGGATAGCCGAAAACAAAACGACATACACTTTACTGAAAGGATCACTCCAAAGGAATCCTTCGGTTAAAATTAGGGACACAAACATCAAGCGAGCACGTATTACGTGCTATCTTGGGATACATATAGATGAAAAATTGAATTTCCACGAACACATAAGGCTAACAACAGATTACACAAACTGATGAGGCTAAATTCAAAACAGTACAGACTACCTCTACCAGTCATACGTACACACCACTATGCGCTTTTCGAATTAGTACTCAGCTTCACTTTTAGCACGTGGGCACATAGACTGAACGTTGTCACCAACAAAGCATCCGTCAGACGAGGGCAGAGAAGTGTCCTACTTAGGCTATCTGGAGCCTTCGGTACCATCTCAGCCTATGCACTGTGTATGGTGCTCGGAATATGCCCCATAGATATCACGATCAAATACAGAGCTGCACGGTACTGGTTAAAGGTGGGAAGACTAGATAAGGTACACACAACAACCGGTGTGCCCATAGAGACGATACGTCACCTTAAAAGATGGCGTTTGGATACATGGCAAGGTGAGTGGGATGTACGTGACAAGGGACGTAGACTGCACGACTTCCTCCCTGACATAAGGGAGCGGTTCAGAATGAGACACATCGATACCAGCCGCGGTATGGTACATTTCGTAACCGGACACGGACCTCATCCCACGCACTTTAATCGCGTGAGTGTGAGGCAGACACCTACATGCACATGCGGGGAAGAAGGTTCCCCAGAACACACTGTCTTTTTCTGCGGGCAATACGCGAACAATAGACATACACTACACTTAGATTACACAGATACAGACATAGATATATACACAGCGTTAAGAGACGAAGAATAATGGGCACAATTAAACGCACTGCCAAACAGTATTAAAAAAAAAAAACATGAAGAGTATATGCGGACACGACATCACAGACATGCCTATGTGCAGCGTAACAGAAATCTCCAGAGGATGGACGGCGATACCCACAGTGACAGCGAAAATAGTGACAATGAGGAGGAACAGGACGAGGAAGCTGAGATGTGACAGTAAATAAACATAAGGTGCTGGCAATCTAGCCAAGAAAATAACAAATACTGTACATGGATGGGCACCTAAAGTAGTTCATACATAGGAATAGTGACAAATAGGATAAGCAACATAATTTCTCTACTAATAACCATTTGTGTATGTGTGTGTGTGTGACTGGAGGTCAACGGTTCGAAGAAACCATTCCGAGGTATTCACCGTCAGTCACATTCGGTGATGGTGCTAACAAATCTCTCATCTATCCTATCTTATTTTTATATTATTCTTAAAAAAAACAACAAAATTTTATTTATATTTCAACCTTAAATTATTGTTATTTTGAAAAGTATCATTATTTGTAAATGCTGTAGATAAAACAAAAGGAAAGAAAATTTTAAAAAGATGAAAAACCAAAAATTGTAAGATGTGCGACCTGTTTTAAACATTAGGTAAGTAGTCTATAATTTTGCAATAAATAAATAAATCCCGACACCGCAACACCTGGATCACCAAAACGCTCATGTTCCTGGCTGAATTGCGTACCCTCATATGGCGAAACGATTGAACACATAATGCACCCGAGAACTTCGTCGAACACGATCGTTTTGGCGGTCCGAAAATAATAATGCGCGGGGGGTGACTGATCTCCAAATCTTTGAAGACGGTACGCTCTTCTGTCAACATTTTTCAGGGCGCGTTCTTCCACGACTTCGTTTTGATGGATGGCAATGCGCGACCACATTGTAGTACACATAGAGCCATCGGAACGAGAGGATATTCCGCGAATAGACTGGCGATCCACTTGCCCCGGCTTAAATCCCACCGAGCACGTACGGGATGCGTTGGGGAGACATCCTGCAGAATGTCCACTTGCATCCCAACGATCATCTACATCTACATCTACCGGGTGATCAAAAAGTCAGTATAAAATTGAAAACTTAACAAACCACTGAATAACATAGATAGAGAGGTAAAAATTGACATGCTTGGAATGACATGGGGTTTTATTATAACCAAAGAAAGAAAACACCCCATTTTGCCAGACGCGTGAAAGAACTCTTGCGCGCGTCGTTTGGTGATGATCGTGTGCTCAGCCGCCACTTTCGTCATGCTTGGCCTCCCAGATCCCCAGGCCTCAGTCCGTGCGATTATTGGCTTTGGGGTTACCTGAAGTCGCAAGTGTATCGTGATCGACCGACATCTCTAGGGATGCTGAAAGACAACATCCGACGCCAATGCCTCACCATAACTCCGAACATGCTTTACAGTGCTGTTCACAACATTATTCCTCGACTACAGCTATTGTTGAGGAATGATGGTGGACATATTGAGCATTTCCTGTAAAGAACATCATCTTCGCTTTGTCTTACTTTGTTATGCTAATTATTGCTATTACGATCAGATGAAGCTCCGTCTGTCGGATATGTTACGAACGTTTGTATTTTTTTTTTTTTTTTTGTTCTAATGAAACCCCATGTCATTCCGAGCATGTATGTCAATTTGTAACTCTCTATCTACTTTATTTCGTGATTTATTCAGTTTTCAAATTTATACTGACTTTTTGATCACCCGGTACATCCATACCCCACAAGCCACCTGACGGTATGTAGCGGAGGGTACCTTGAGCACCTCTATCGGTTCTCCCTTCTATTCGAGTCTCGTATTTTTCATGGAAAGATAGATTGTCGGTATGCCTCGGTGTGGGCTCTGATCTCTCTGATTTTATCCTTATTGTCTCTTCGCGAGATATACGTAGGAGGGAGCAATATACTGCGTGACTCCTCGTGAAGGTATGTTCAAGAAACTTCAACAAAAGCCTGTACCGAGCTACTGAGCGTCTCTCCTGCAGAGTCTTACACTGGAGTTTATCTATCATCTTCGTAACGCCTTCGCGATTACTAAATGCTCTCTGTTGGATCTTCTCTATCTCTTCTATCAACCCTGTCTGGTACGGATCCCACACCGGTGAGCAGTGTTCAAGAAGTGGGCGAACAAGTGTACTGTAATATTTCCTTTGTTTTCGGATTGCATTTCCTTAGGATTCTTCCAATGAATCTCAGTCTGGCATCTGCTTTACCGACGATCAACTGTATATGATAATTCCATTTTAAATCACTCCTAATGCGTACTCCTAGATACGTTATGGTTTTAACTGCTTCCAGTTGCTGACCTGCTATATTGTAGCTAAATGATAAGGGATGTTTCTTTCTACGTACTCGCAGCACATTGCACTTGTCTCCATTGAGATTCAATTGCCATTCTTTGCACCATGCGTCAGTTCGTAGCACATCCTCCTGCATTTCAGTACAATTTTCAATTGTTACAACCGCTCGATATAGTACAGCATTATCTGCAAAAAGCCTCAGTGAACATCCGATGTTATCCACTAGGTCATTTATATACAGGGTGGTCCATTGATAGTGACCGGGCCAAATATCTCACGAAATAAGCATCAAACGAAAAAAACTACAAAGAACGAAACTCGTCTAGCTTGAAAGGGAACACCGTTTGGCGCTATGGTTGGCCCGCTAGATGGCGGTACTTTAGGCCAAATGGATAACAACGACGTTTTTTAAAAAATAGGAACCCCCATTTCTATTACATATTAGTGTAGCACGTAAAGAAATATGAATGTTTTAGTTGGACCTTTTTTTTCGCTTTGTGATAGATGGCGCTGTAATAGTCACAAACGTATAAGAACGTGGTATCCCGTAACATTCCGCCAGTCCGGACGGTATTTGCTTCGCGATACATTACCCGTGTTAAAACGGACCGTTTACCAATTGCGGGAAAGGTCGATATCGTGTTGATGTAGGGCTATTGTGATCATAATGCCAAACGGGCGTGTGCTATGTATGCTGCACGGTATCCTGGACGACATCATCCAAGTGTCGGTAACGTTCGCAGGATAGTTACGTTATTTAAGGAAACAGGAAGTGTTCAGCCTCATGTGAAAGGTCAACAACGACCTGCAACAAATGGTGATGCCCAAGTAGATGTTCTACCTGCTGTCGCGGCTAATCCGCACATCAGTAGCAGACAAATTGCGCGAAAATCGGGAATCTCAAAAACGTCGGTGTTGAGAATGCGTCCGCAGCTCGTGGTCGTGCGTTAGCGTTCTCTCGCCCGGGTTCCCGGGTTCGATTCCCGGCGGGGTCAGGGATTTTCTCCGCCTCGTGATGACTGGGTGTTGTGTGATGTCCTTAGGTTAGTTGGGATTAAGTAGTTCCAAGTTCTAGGGGACTGATGCCCATAGATGTTAAGTTCCATAGTGCTCAGAGCCATTTTTGGATTTCTGTGCACCAGGAATTGCATGGCGACGACTTTGAACGTCGTGTACAGTTCTGCCACTGGGCACAAGAGAAATTACGGGACGATGACAGATTTTTTGCACGCGTACTATTTAGCGACGAAGAGTCATACACCAACAGCGGTAACGTAAACCGGCATAATGTGCACTGATGGGCAACGGAAAATCCACGATGGCTGCGACAAGTGGGACATCAGCGACCTTGGCGGGATAATGTATGGTGCGGCATTATGGGAGGAAGGATAACTGGCCTCCATTTTATCGAAGGCAGTCTAAATGGTGCAATGTACGCTGATATCCTACTTAATGTTCTACCGATGTTGCTACAAGATGTTTCACTGCATGACAGAATGGCGATGTACTTCCAACATGATGGATGTCGGCACATAGCTCGCGTGGGGTTGAAGCGGTATTGAATAGCGTATTTCATGACAGGTGGATTGGTAGTCGAAGCACCATACCATGGCCCCCACGTTCACCGGATCTGACATCCCCGGATTTCTTTCTGTGGGGAAAGTTGAAGGATATTTGCTATCGTGATCCACCGACAATGCCGGGCAACATGCGTCAGCGCATTGTCAATGCATGTGCGAACATTACGGAAGGCGAACTACTCGCTGTTGAGAGGTATGCCGTTATACGTATTGCCAAATGCATTGAAGTTGACAGACATCATTTTGAGCATTTACTGCATTAATATGGCTATTACAGGTAATCATACTGTGACAGTATGCGTTCTCAGAAATGTTATTTCACAAAGGTACAAGTATCATATTGGAAAAACCGAAATAAAATGTTCGTACCTTCGTCATGCTTTTTAATTTAATAAACCTCCCTGTTACCAACCGTTCGCCTAAAATTCTGTGTCATCTGTTTCTGACTATTACAGCGCCATCTATCACAAAGCGAAAAAAGTGGTCCGACTAAAACATTCATATTTCCTTACGTTCTATACGAATATGTAGTAAAAAATGGGGGTCCCTGTTTTAAAAAAATGCAGTTGATATCCGTTTGACCCATGGCAGCGCCATTTAGCACGCCAACCATAGCGCCATCTGGTTTCCCCCTTCAAGCTATACAAGTTTCGTTCTTTGTAGTTTTTAGGTTTGACCCTTATTTCGTGAGATATTTGGCCCGGTCACAATGAATGGACCACCCTGTATATTGTGAATAGCAACGGTCCTGCGACTCTTCTCTGCGGCACACCTGGAATCCAGCAATTATCAGCCGCGCTCCTGGAGAGATGAAACGCCATTCCACAGGCATCCTTTATCAACCTCATGGCCGGCGTAGGAGCCCGATGCAAAGCCTAAATTGTGTGGTCCATGGCGATCGCACATACATATATACCAAAACACACGACTGTTGGTAAAGTGTTTTGAATCAAAAAATACGTACCATCCGTTGTCCCCCAGGCCATTACGGACCGACAGAGACTATTAACAATCATGTCCCATCTTTTGCAATGTCCAGGGGACCAGCATAAATCGCGGGGACTTCAGCTGGTTATTGTATTAGAATAGAAGTGTCTCATTGCGTATTTGTTCTTCTGTGTTGTACTCTAGCAGTTGTTTCTATGTATGGTCGATGTTGCACCGAGCTATCTTGCTTGGCAATGACTCATCATGTGAAATTTCTTTTCATCCGTAAGTTTTTCACGCCAGCGCTTCTATTTTTAACCGCGAAGAGGAAGAATAGCGACTATGGAAAGCTGAAGTAAGTGGTCATGTTCCATTTGCGCTGAGTACCGAAATAGCTTTGTCTGCCTTCCTCCAAAATTGAATACGGCCCATTGCCGTAATATAGCAAAGGGCACTTTCTCATAGACTGGGCGCTCTATATCGACAAACATTAGTGGAAGTCATGAAAAATTGTCTGTGCCGAGTTAAAATTTCATCCTGAGTATATATAAGTTAGCAAACGGGCACAAAAGAGTGCGCACGTTGTAATCTCATGTGCGAAAAGTGTCTCAATTTAAAACTTTATAAGAGCACTATACGGTTTGTACAGTGGTAGAGGTGTGTTAGAAAACTTACTGTACATTACTCATTTCTAGTATTTTTTGTGTTTGTTACTATAAAGAAATTTCCATAAATTCTCCAAAGAATCTTAAAAACATTTTAACCTTTTGTTTTGAGAGTAAATGAAAATTCTTCAAGCTCGCATTAGCTGTTTAGGCAACACAACCGGTTTCACTGTATTATAGGTGCATCTTCAGGTGGAAATCTGTATCGAATACAAAAAAATATTTTTATAAAATGCCGTTATAACTAAGGGTAAAATAGCGAGAAAACAGGAACAGGTTTTTACTAATGGCTTTTCACTTCATATGGGTAGAGAAAATATACGATGTCTCAACATTCAAGTTGTAAACCGATTAGTTGTGTAACCTCTTAAAAGTTTAATCACCGAGTGGCTAAACTCAGAATTATACACTGTAAGGTGAACGCCGAAAGCGTCGAAACTCGTGTTCCAATAAAAAACATGGGAACGAGAGCAAATCACTGGAACTACAACATATAGGCGCACCACTAATAATGGATACATGTAACAGAGCTCTCTTATTAGACCCGAGGTCTAAAAAATTTACACCTTATTAAATGTGGTCCTAAAATGTAGTCTTCTTTGAAAACCTGTAATCAGGATGTACAAGGTCTCCGTCAGGCAGATAAAACCATAGTTCATGAAGATCATTTACGGACAAATATTAAGCGAGAAAATATTTTTACCGGCTGTAGTCGAGCAGAAGTTGGGCGAAAATGGGGCAACAAGCGAACACTTGTTAGCCGGGAAGAACTGATGAGCAAAATGTTTTTGGAAACTTACCAAAAAGAAAAGGAGCTATGATAGTTTAAGTTGGGCATCTGAAGATTGGTTCTTGCACATTGCTACCGGGAATCCATCTTGTAAGGTATTCGTTACAATGCGCTGTTGCAACACTCGCACCGCAGAAGAGGCCACTGAGAGGTACTATACGAACGAAACGCGGGCCATTCTCGTATGGATTTCATGCAAGATGGACTTCCAACAGCAGGGTGAAACAACCTATTACTGGATGACCAGCTTAAAGTATCAAAGCTCTTTCTCACTATCTTGCACAGTTTTATTGGTAAGTTTCCAAAAAGCCGTTTTTTTCCTATCCGTTCTTCCCGCTTAACAGGTGTTCGCTTGCTGCCCCATTTTTGCCCTAGTTATGCTCGACTACAGTCGGAAAAAAGAAAGAAAAATAAACGAATGGTCGGTGACGTCTTTCACTACACAATTTAAAATTGCTATGGTCCTATTTGTTTTAATTGCAGTGATTGCTCTCGTTCCCCAGGTTTTTAATGGAGCATGACGCTTCCGACTTTCACCTGAAGGTGCATAATTCAGAGTTTATTCATTCGATGCTGAACCTTTTAAGAGGTTACGCAACTAATCACTTTACAACTTGAATGTTGCTACACCGTACAATTTCTCTTGCCTTACAAACTGAAAATTTTTCAGCAAAAGCCTGCTCCCGTTTTCTCGCTAATTTACACAATGTATAAAATGCATGTTAGAGAAGCATTTTCTGTGTTCAATATAGATTATAGCCTGAAGATGCTATTTTAATTGTGTGAAACCGGTCGTGTTGCCTAGCAGAGAGACCTCTGAACAGCTAAAGCGACCTTGAGGAATTTTCACTCATTAAAAAAAATTAAAGAACTTTTAAGATATTTTGGAGAATTTTTAGAAATTTCTTTATGGTACCAATGCATAATCTAAGTTGTGGTTGCACTACTACAGCCGCGCGCATTGGCGCTCGATTTGAGGTGCCATGTTACGGATGGCTCTGCCGCTTCCGCCGGAGGTTCGAGTCCACCCTCGGGCAACGGTGGGTGTGTTGTTCTTAGCATTAGTTAGTTTAAGTTAGTCGAAGTAGTGTGTAAGTCTAGGGGCCGAAGACCTCAGCAGTTTGGTCCCTTAAGAATACACACATATTTGAATACTAACTACATTTTTGTTTGTTTTTGTTCACTGCTTTTAATCTGTCAAGTTCTTACTCGTTACACAGTAATTACACAGGTCCGGTTTGAAAAATGCGCAGTTACTCAATCGTAACGCGAAAGTAAGTATACAGTCGTTTTAATTGTTCAAAATTTGAATTCGAGTTTTATTATTTTTAGCCTGTTGTCAGCTTTGCTTCTTGAGCTTTCTCCTGTTTGTTCTAAGAGAGGAAGTGGATTTTCGAATAAAAAATATAGGACGCTGTGAAGAAGAAGTGAATTTCCAAATAAAAAAAACCGGTGTTATTAAAAAAAATAGGTACTGTTATTCAAAGTTGCAGGAAAGGCAGTCGTCCTGCTTGATGCCCATGGTAGCAAAAAAAAAAAAAAAAAAGGTTTCTTCGGTATATTTTTCATTTAGGCTCTGCACAAAAAGTTATTTGGGGTAGGAGACCTTGTACATGAAAAACACATCAGCTGCAGTTAAGAAATACAGTATGACTGTACTTAAACTTTTAGTTTCAAAAAGCTGTAAATATTGAATCACTTCTCAGAAGGACTTTAAATGTCAATGAGTATTATGGAAGGAGAGGGAACGTTATTGAAAAAAAGAAAAAGTAATGAACATTTTCCCGATAGATGGCGCTGTAAGCCTTATAACGTAAATGGTTTCGGCTACAAATGGCAGATGAATTGCAGTACGATGGCCATGGTGTTAGTTGCGCATTAAACCAACATTACTGCGCAATGTGCATGGCCGCCGAAGTTTGGCATTCAACCATTGTAGCACATCACAGCAATGTCGTACCACATCGGATGGTCCTGAGACTCAAACCGTATGAAAAGCAACAATCATCGCGAGACTGGCACAAGACATGTCCGATATGCTGTTCAACGTTTTCTGCCACATGTTGAAATCGAGAAACAGCATGTTCTCCAACAGATCAGAGTGTCTGAGGAGCCACATTCAGAATGCGTTGTACAACGCATGTCTTCAATTCAGCTACGTTCGTAATCGGAGCACAGAATACAGTATCTTTCGAATAACTCCACAGACAGAAGACAAATGAACTAAGATCAGGTGATCTGGACGTCCAGGCTACATGGAAATGACGCCTGATGATTCTAGTACTTCCAAAACCCCTCTGCAGCAGCCGCTTCACTGGCTCTGCAATCTTCAGAGGAGCGCCATCTTGCATGGGGATGGTCCTCCCTACACAACCATGCTGCTGAAGGGCTTGAATGACGTTGGTGCACACACAGCGTTTACCAGTGACGGTACAGGCACGGGACTAGAAAGATTTATCTCCTTGAAAAAATATGGCCCTACGAAAAACGATGCACGACAAGTTACTTTAGCAGAACGAGGTGGAACCTGTTCATGTGCGAGTGGATTTTTCGTTGCCTATATTCTGCAATTCTGTGTGTTGTTCGTGTCCTTGTCTTGAATATGGGCTTCATCTGTCCACAGAATGTTCCATGGCCATTAAATGTTCAAGTCCTTGCGAGGAGGGAAATTCTAGAACAAACGATGTCTTGCTGGCGGGTCAGCTTGAAGCAGCTCCTGAACATCGATAATTTTGTATGGCAGGATATTTCGAGGAATTTTGTGCACCGTGCTCGCAAGCAAGTCCAAAATTCGGGCAATTCCCCGTGCACTGCATGTTTGCAAACCACTGCTAGAACTCTCCTGCAGTACGGAGACTACATTTTCTAATGAAGTCGAATCAACTGTTTTCCTCCCTCTGCCTATTGCACTTCAAAAGAACCTTATTTTTCGAATTTCGCAATCTTTTTCTCCAGGCCCTTGGCAGACATCGGTAAAATTCCCTTTTTTTTTCATACTCTTCGAGTGCTCGGAACTTATGCGGAGCTACTGGGGCACTGTCATCGTTTTTGAGGAAGATCTTTCTTTATAAGCAGTACGATCCTGTGTTGGGACAGTCTTGCTGAACGTTTCAAACGCAAACTGAGGCACAGCCGTGTAAAGCGCGCTTTTTATTTTGCATATTCTGCCGCTAATAGCGCCATCTGCTGATAAAATTTTCATTAATATTTTTTTTTTACCACAATGTTTGCCCCTTCGTCAATAATATTTCGTTCAAATTGGGCGTCATTCTACGCATTTGTGCTCTTTTTTTTTTAAACTGGAACTTTAATTATAATCACACTGTACTTCAATCTCCATTACCGGATTTTTTATTGAACATATTGAGGCGATAGGTGTCTAGAAACTTGCCGAGCGCTTCGGTGCACAGCTTAGGTGGTATTCTGTACATACTTAGAAGCGGCAGCGCAACGCAAAACATGCATAAAGTTGTTTTGAGATCTACTGGCTTATATAATGGAGGATATTGCTCTTACTGAATATTCGGAGATAATCTACATACGGTGTGTGTGTGTGTGTGTGTGTATGTGTGTGTGTTTGTTTTGTAATGTTATCAAAAATTAAGAGACCAACAGCGTGGCCTCCGCGATATCTGACCTAAGCCTGCCTGCCTTTCACTCATGCAGTGGTCTAACGAGTAATGTGTGTGCAAACCTACACATACGGCATGAAATTCTCCAGCAAATAAAAAGCACACAGGTGACATTTCAACTCTTACGAGACGTCGTACTGACGCACGGTTGTGAGCTAATGAAGCCTTGAGGTCGAGTGCTTTCTATTGATCTCGCTGTGCAACGTGGGGAAATACTTACTTGCTCGTCCTAGCCTTGTCTGGTTCCGCCTTTTCTAATCTTGGATCGTCATTTCTCATGTTCCCGTATACTGCATAGAGAAGACCATTGATCTTCATGTCTTTGTCGATGATATGAGGAATATATTTTCAAAACGCAGTGACTACACAAAAGAAGAAAAAGAAAGTTATTTGAGAGACCAAAAACTAATATCGAGTTAAGTTTTATAACAATTGACAATTTCATATGAGGAGGTACTAATGGTACTGAATATAAAAAAAGTGGGATAAGGAGGAAAAATCTCACTATTTAAAGGCACAACTGCTTCTCAAAGTTTTGGAATCTGTGGATTTACTTCGTTTTACACCAACCAGAACGTTTCGTACGTTTGAACCAAATTTATATAATAAAAACTCAAGAATCCATTCTTTAGCTTTTATTTTGAGCAATGATGATCGGTACAAATAAACAATAAGATATGTAAGACTGTACTGTAAAGAATACAGTCAAAATTAATGATTTTGGTTTAATGATAACATAATGTTTGTATGAGAAGTCTCCATTTATTCTGTGAGCACTCTTTTAAAACTGTAATTACGCAGTATACTTTTAAATAATCTTTCAAAAGTAGAATTAAACTAGTTATTTTGTTACACTTTTTGTTTTTCAGATAAAAAGCTTTTTGGTCGTTTAAATGAATTTTGTATCCAGCTTCCTTCTACAAAACGATCAAGCTTTCCTTTCTCTACTTGCTCTTTATATTGTTTGCCAAATCAATATTTTTAATGTGTTCCAACGTGATGATGCTTTTCTGCTCATGCTTTAAGTGACCTTGAAATGGGATAAAGCATTCAGAAACCTATCGTAAGGATTAAATAAGTAATTATTGCAACTGGTGCGATTTTATTCAGGAATCTGCTGAATAGTCGACTTCGAACCAAAATTTTGTTTTAAAATCACTTACCCTTCCTTCTGGTCCACTATTCTTTGCACTACGCTCTTCTCTTGCCTCTAGATCCAGAAAAGCACTCCCCTACACGTACACTTTTTTCCATGTCAACCGAGCGAGGTGGCGCAATGTTTAGCACACTGGACTCGCATTCGGGAGAACGACGGTTCAATCCCGCGTCCGGCCATCCTGTTTTAGGTTTTCCGTGATTTCCCTAAATCCCTCAAGGCAAATGCCGAGATGGTAGCTTTGAAAGAGCACGGCCGAATTCCGTCCCCGTCCTTCCCTAATCCGATGAGACCAATGACCTCGCTGTCTGGTCTCCTCCCCCAAAACAGCCCAGTCCCAATCTTCAGCGCCCGTCATATCTTATATGAACTGCATGCTCACACAAAAATAAAATCCTAGACAACAGACCTGTTCTATACGACATTGCATTGGCCACAACATTCTGCAGTATACAACGGAAACATTGTTGTGAACTTTCAAAATTCTTGCTGCAATGGCGTAACAAATTTTATTGAACTTTACACCGATGGAAAAATCGCAATAGTAAAAAAATAATGCAGAGCAATGAAATTTCGGAAGTACAACTGACTAGGTAACATATTTAAGTGATTAACATTGCAAGATCGCAGGTTATTGTAAGTGCGAGATAGGCCATTGCAAATGAGAAATGATGGTACATTAATAACTCTTGTAACTGCCAGAACGTTGAATGCAAGCATGCAAAGCTCCATGCATTATGTTGTAGAGGTGCCAGGTATCAGTTTGTGCAATGGAGTTTGAAACGTCCCCTTAGAAAAATTTATGAATTACAGGGCTGATACACCCCTTACGTTATTTGATTTTCGAACAGCTGCGCAAAACTGAACGTACTCAGACATTAATCTCTTTACTTATTCTGGTCAACACTAAACGGACATATAATATTTTTAGCGCAACGCAGTCTGACTTTTAATAATCCCTACAAAACAATGGCCCTGACTAACAATAACCTATACCTTTCATGAATCACTTACCTCACAAAAATCTTCGTTACTCGAACTACTGAAATACAGCGAGCGCCAATACTGCCAGCTAAATAAAAGATTTGATGTCACTAACTATTGATAGGAATAGTTAGCAAATGAAAAATTTTGATGAAGAACAAACAATGTATTTACATTAATAGTGTTCAAAAGTCATAATATATATATATATATATATATATATATATATATATATATATATATATATATATCAGTTCATGACATCCAGTCTTACAAATTTACGCTCTCTGATGGACACACGTCCAGATCATCCGCTCTCAAAACTCCACCATCTCACTCCCCACATGCACCACTGCTGGAGGCTCACCTCCAACTGCGCAACGCTACGCGCTGTTAACAGCCAACTGCCTAACACTACAATAGCAAATAAGCAACAATGCAAACCAGCCACAGACTGCACACAGTACAGTCAGTGATTTTCATACAGAGCGCTACGTGGCGTTACCAATATAAAAAACTAAACAGCCTACTTACAAGTTCCATGCCTGTTGGTCGGTGAGTACAGAGACGGTTAATGGTGTTTGTGAATGACTCTAGAGTTGTTGTATGATGATGTCTTATATGTCGTCGCATGGAGAGAGACTGGTGATCGAACAAGCCAACACAACATGTCGACACTCTGTAGAGCTTGTTACGTTACAGCAGCGGTATGTGGCTGATCGGCGCCCTGTTGGAAAACACTCCCTGGAATGCTGTTCATGAATGCCAACACAGCAAGTCAAATCACCAGTCTTACGTACAAATTTACTGTAAGAGTTCGTGGGACAGCCACAGACACACGAAATCACACCACAGAGCGTAACTACAGGTGTAGGAGCAGTGTGCCTAGCACGCAGGCAGGTTGGTTCCAGGCCCTCGACTGGTCTCCTTCTAACCAGCACACTGCCATCACATGCACTAAGACAGAGACAACATCCTGTTACGGCGTAAAGCCAAGCGCCGGCACGACAGGCGGGAACGCTAGGGAAGAGAAGGCTGTGAGAAGAAGTCCGCCGATCGCACACTGATCGTACCTCCCTCCAGGACGACAATGCGACAGTAGCTGCCCCTATATGAAGAGGACATAAGTGCCGCAACTGACTGGTGACATTCCAGTTCAATAGCAGCTTCAAGATTAGCGACTTGGATAGCAGCATCAACGATAGGCTCTTCGATGGCAAATATTTACTATCAAAAACACTCGTGATCACAATTTATTTAGTCTGGTGACCGGTTTCGACCACTACTGTGGTCATCTTCAAACCAATGAGCAAGAACCACCTTCTGGTGATTTACCATCAGAAGGAGGTTCTTCCTCATTGTTCTGAAGATGACCACAGCAGTGGTCGAAACTGGTCACTGGAATAAATACACTACTGGTCATTAAAAGTGCTACACCAAGAAGAATTGCAGGTGATAAACGGGTATTACTTGCACAAATATATTATACTATGACTGACATGTGATTACATTTCCACGCAATCTGAGTGCATAGATTCTGAGAAATCAGAACCCAGACCAACCACCTCTGGCGTTAATAACGGCCTTGATAGGCTTGGGCATTGAGTCAGAGCTTGGATGGCGTGTACAGGTACAGCTGCCCATGCAGCTTCAACACGATACCACAGTTAATCAAGAGTAGTGACTGGCGTATTGTGACGAGCCAGTTGCTCGGCCACAATTGACCAGACGTTTTCAGTTGGTGAGAGATCTGGAGAATGTACTTGCCAGCGCAGCAGTCGAACATTTTCTGTATCCAGAAAGGCCCGTACAGGACCTGAAACATGCGGTCGTGCATTATCCTGCTGAAATGTAGGGTTTCGCAGGGATCTAATGAAGGGTAGAGCCACGGCCCATAACACATCTGAAGTGTAACGTCCACTGTTCAAAGTGCAGACAATGCGAACAAGAGGTGATCGACACGTGTAACCAATGGCACCCCATACCATCACGCCAGTATGGCGATGACGAATGCACGGTTCCATTGTGCGTTCACCGTGATGTCGCCAAACACGGATGCGACCATCATGATGCTGTAACAGAATCTGGATTCATCAGAAAAAAATGACGTTTTGCCATTCGTGCATCCGGGTTCGTCGTTGAGTACACCATCGCAGGCGCTCCTGTCTGTGATGCAGCGTCAAGGGTAACCGCAGCTATGGTCTCCGAGCTGATAGTCCATGCTGCTGCAAACGTCGTCGAACTGTTCGTGCAGATGGTTGTTGTCTTTCAACGTCCCATCTGTTAACTCAGGGATCTAGACGTGGTTGCACAATCCGTTACGGCCATGCGGATAAGATGTCTGCCATCTCGACTGCTAGTGACACGAGGCCGTTGGTATCTAGCACGGCATCCATATTACCCTGCTGAACCCACCGATTCCCTTTTGTGCTAACAGTCATTGGATCTCGACAACGGGATACGCTACAATCCGACATTTATCAACGTCGGAAACTTGATGGTATGCATCTCTCCTCCTTACACGAGGCATCACAACAACGTTTCAACCGGCAACGCCGGTCAACTGCTGTTTGTGTATGAGAAATCGGTCAGCACGTTATAGGTGTCGCCACCGGCGCCAACCTTGTGTGAATGCTCTGAAAAGCTGATCATTTGCATATAACAGCAACTTCTTGCTGACGGGTAAATTTCGCGTCTGTAGCACGTCATCTTCATGGTGTGGCAATTTTAATGGCCAGTAGTGTAAAATGTGATCAAGACTGTTTTTTATAGTAAATATTTGCAACAACATTGATTACTGTTCACTCCCACAATGTAATCAAAAGTAATTTCCTCGATAGCAGTTCAGGAAAGACTGTTGTCAATAGAGTTCAGCAGTCACTCCAGAGACTCATTATTTCGTATGTCGCCCTTTGCTTGCGGCAAATCTGTGTCTTTGCTAAGGTTAACTATTGTTTTTGAGTAATTGTAATAAAACTCATTAATACGGAATGTATGTTTGTCTAGCGAACCGAGCATGCAGGCTTCCTAGACACAATAAGATTGACGGCGCGGCTCGACGGAACACTTTTGTCATAAAACATAACAGACCCCGATCATGACCTCCAATGAGCTCTTGCTTGACAGCACAGGAGTTGCAAATGGCGGTGAGTCGGGGACAGTGGAATGCACGCTATAGTTGGTTGTATCACCGTGGTGCCAACTCTGCAGTATCGCTGAACGAACTTCTAGTAGCTTTATTACAGGACCTCGTTCGAGGTGTTGATAACAGCGTGTTTGTCGCCTTAAGAGCATTCTTGGATAACATCAGCTCACCTCGTCCAATCTCGAAGGTAACTAATGCTGACGACTGTAACAGCTTGTATTTAAAGCAAACCCTATTTGCATCCTCATAGTGGATCTACTAGAGCCACTCTTATACGACTGGCACGAAATTTGAAGAGACATCGTCTTTGAGCTGTACAAATACGTTTATCAATTTTCATTTATTTCGCACGACTCTTTCTTGACGTGGCGATTTCTTCTCTGTCAGTGTATCTTTACGTCAAGGACGCTTGCCATGTGTCAGAATTTATTTTCCACATAGGAAATATCTGAAAAAAAAGTCAGAAATGCAAAATGGACGGTAGGCACTACTTAAGTTGGCAGTCGGGAAAAATCTATCGCGATTTGAACCAAATTTGCTGCTGGACGTATTGTGTTTTGAACCAGAGGCCAAACTTTGCACTTGATCTAGATATAAATGGTTAACAATAGCGTTTTGAGTGAAAAGAGCACTGTGGCTCCACGCGGCCCATCTTCTGGATTAGAAATATGTTTCATACTAATTTACAAAAAAAAATTCGGAGTAGGAATTAAAGTCCATGGAGAAGAAATAAAAACTTTGAGGTTCGCCGATGACAATTCTGTCAGAGACAGCAAAGGACTCAGAAGAGCAGTTGAACAGAATGGACAGTGTCATGAAATGACGATATAAGATGAACATCATAAACAAAAGCAAAATGAGGATAACGGAATGTAGTCGAATTAAGTCGGGTGATACTGAGGGAATTAGATTAGGAAATGAGTCACTTAAAGTATTAAAGGAGTTTTGCTATCTGGGGAGCAAAATAACCGATGATGGTCGGAGAGGATATCAAATGTAGACTGGCAATGGCATGGAAAGCGTTTCTGAATAAGAGAAATTTGTTAATATCGGGTATAGATTTAAGTGTCAGGAAGTCGTTTCTGAAAGTATATGTATGGAGTGTAGCAATGTGTGGAATTGAAACATGGACGATAAATAGTTTGGACAAGAAGAGAATAGAAGCTTTCGAAAAGTGGTGCTACAGAAGAATGCTGAAGATTTGATGGGTAGATCATATAACTAATGAGGAGGTATTGAATAGGATTGGAGGAAAGAGAAGTTTGTGGCACAACTTGACTAGAAGAAGCAATCGGTTGGTAGGACATGTTATGAGGCATCAAGGGTTCACCAATTTAGTATTGGAGGGCAGCGTGGAGGGTAAAAATCGGAGAAGCGGACCAAGAGATGAATACACTAAGCAGATTCAGAAGGATGTATGTTGCAGTAGGCACTGGGAGATGAAGAAGCTTGCACAGGATAGAGTAGCATGGAGAGCTGCACAAACCAATCTTTGGACTAAAGATCACAACAAGAACAACAACACTAATTTACGATGGCGAGTGGATTTATCGCGTTTTGAAACGTCACTATTCATTTATTCTCCCATTGTTGCCTAGGTCAGCCATGATTTTCCGGCTTCCAGACTGTGGCGTCACGAGATGGCACAGAGTCACATATCCGCTGCGATGTGAAGTATGCCGCCAAATTTGCCTGTGAGGATCTCGCCTCTGCCAAGTATGCTCCGTAAAACCCGGTCCTTCTTTTGTTTTTTGTTGTTTTTTATTTTCGTGACGATCATTCTGTGTCAATCGTCAGCTGCACCTGTAGGAGTAGGATGGTTCAATGGACGGAACGTTACGTCAAGAGATTGTAGAAGTCTGACTGCTTAGTCATGGGGTTGTTGTATTGTCTCGATGTACGTTGTGCTATCCAAAATTATCGAGAGTGGTGCTCCCATCTGTAGAAAACCTTACCTTTGTACTAATGGTCACCATCACCCTCGAAGTAGTTCCCATCCGCACGTACACACCGGTCCCAGCACTTCTGCCACTGGTCAAACGTTTCCTGGAAGTCCTGTTCTTTGAGGGTGCCAGCGATTCTTCTCGAATCCTTTCTAGAGTGTCGAACCGACGCCCTTTCAACTTGAGTTTCAATTTCGGGAATAGCCCGAAGTCGCAAGGTGCCAAATCTGGCGAGTTCGGTGGGTGGGGTACAAGCGCCATGTTGTTTTTTGCCAAAAAGATCCTGGTGAGCAAGGACGTGTGACAGGGCGCGTTATCGCTATGCAGCAGCCAGTTCCCTTGATGCCAAAGTTCGGGCCGTCGTCGCCAGAAGTTTTCACGTAGCCGTCGCAAAACGTCACAGTAGTATGCGGTTGGTTGGGACGAATTCTTTGTTCACAATTCCCTTGGTATCAAAAATCATGCTCTTCATTTTGGCCTTCAACTGTCTCACTTTTTTGGGTCTAGGAGAACGTGGGCTCTTCCACTGGGACGATTGTTGCTTTGTCATCACCAGCTCTTGTCACCGGTGATAACCTGTGACTAGAAGGTTGGATCACCAGATGCAGTCTGACGAAGGTCCGTGCACACTTCAACACGCTGTGCCTTCTGATAAGCAGTTAAGATCCTTGGCGCAAATTTTCCGGCGACACGATGCATGCCCAATTCATCAGTCAACATTCGTTGACATGTCCCATAATCAATACCCACTTCATCCGCAAGGTCTTGAATGGGTGGACGTCGACCCGCACGAACCAATTGTTGAAGTCTGGCAACAATGTCTGGCGTTGTGCAGCTAATCGGCCTTTCAGTGTGAGCATCATCTTCGACATCTGTACGGCCGGTCCTGAAACGAGCATGCCACTCAAACACACGCGTACGGCTCATGCTCTGTCCTCCAAACACTTGTTGAATCATTGCAAGAGTCTCCGTAGCACTTTTCCCGAGTTTCGCACGAAATTTGATACACACGCGCTGTTCTGTTCGCGGATCCATTGTAAAATCGCCACACACTAAACACTGAGTATTACGGAAATCACTATGGACACGCAACACGCCCTCCCAGCTGAACACGATTCTGCACCCTGACTCATCAGATATGCAGCTCTCGCCACCTAGCGGTGCAAAGATCTACTACTATACTTTCCAGGTGGCAGCACCAGTCCCGAAAATTTTGGATTCCACCTTGTATGTGGTAGGTTTATTTCATAAAAGGCCGAATAATCGAAAAATTTTTGGTATGTAATTTTCAAGGTTACTCATTAGTGTCTATCCGGAGCGCGGCTTGTGCTCGAGTGAGCGCTGTGCTGATGTTTTCATCTACTCGTACATTGTCCAGTCGCATTAAGGTGACCATCTGTCAAAAGTCGGAGTAACCACCTTTTGCAGTGCGAGATGTGCAGGAAGGATGTCTATAGGCTTTAGAAGGCACAGACAGGTATGTGGGGCTATACTGACCTCAGTGCCGTTCTAGCTCCGCCAGGTTTCTGGTTTGAGGATCCATGGCACGAACAGCCCAATCGAGTTGGCCACACATATTCTCTATTGGATTTAAATTCTGGGAGTTTGATTGCCAGGGGAGTAAGGTAGATTCATCCTGGCGCTCTTCGAATCACGCACGTACGCTGAGAGCTATGTGACACATTTCATTGTCCCGTTGGTAGATATCATTGTGCCGATGAAAAAGAAGCTACATGTAGGCTTGAGCATGATCCCCAAGGGCAGATACACACTTGCGTTGATCCGTTGTGCCTTCCAAAATAACGACAACGTTCCCAAGGCTCCCTCCTGGTTGCAAGGTGTTTTCTTTCAGACTTACGGGGACGCATACGCAGCAACGTTCGCTGAACGGTCGTCGTGGAGACAGTATTGGTAACCGCCTGGTTCGCGTGGGCGGTCAGTTGCTCAACAGTTGCACTACTGTTCACCCGTGCACATCTCCGAAGCCCTCGTTCACTCATTCATCACAGCTACCTCAACACCGGTTTTTGATAGCACCATTTGCCATGTACGGTATACCACGGTGCCATGCAGAATTTACGAAATTATGCGTTCCGGGAATGCTTCCATCATTGGCCCGAAATCCAATGCCCATGCCCTTTTGAAAGTCAGATAAATGACTGCATTGCTTCACATTGGTATTGCTGAATAGTTCTGATTATCATTCCGATACTTCTGATCTGTAACTGTGGCTATGTGTTTACTTGCGTATCCAGTGATGTTCTAACGGATGTGCTAAAACTGGCTGGATGAGCATTATTGTAGTAAGCGAGTAATAGTAGCGTTAGTTTTGGTGGGGGAGGAGGGATTACCCTTGCGATAACAGATACTTTTATGATGTAGTATTTCCGGCATCAGCCGGAGGTAGAACAGCGTTTTGTGGAACTTATCAGTTTGTAGTAGAGATTGTTAAATAGGCTGTAACATGGCCTGTTTGTGTTAATGCCAGTTGTACCTCGCATTCGGTAGGCCTGTATATCTAAAGGTGTTGCGGTGAGGGCTTACAGTCTACCTATCTTGTTAAATATAGCGCGTCAGCAGCGTGAGTGAAGTGACTGCCTACCCCCATTGATTTTACAATTTTATTGCTTAGACTCATGTTTCAAATTTAATTAATCTTACTCGTTATAAATCAACTCATATTTAATGAAACTGATATGAAAGTTCTGGTTCAGTGATTCACCAAATCAATACATAATTTATACTGTGACGCCACATCTGGCAAGAATTATTCTATTTAATTATTTGCAGGCCAAATGATGACTAATAACGTTAAATGGGTATCAGTTAAATTGTTACGGGTTTGTACAGGAGGTGCGCCTTAAATCAATTGATTTTTAAGTGATTTTATGAAAAATAATGTTTCCAGAATGAGATTATCACTCTGCAGTGGAGTGTGCGCTGACATGAAACTTCCTGACAGATTAAAACTGTGTGCTCGAACTCCGGACCTTTTCCTTTCGCGGGAAAGTGCTCTACCAACTGAGCTACCCAAGCACGACTCACGCTCCGTCCTTACAGCTTTACTTCTGGCAATGCCTCGTCTCCTATCTTCCAAACTTTACAGAAGCTCTCCTGAGAACCTTGCAGAACTAGCACTCCTGAAAGAAAGGATTTTGCGGAGACATGGCTTAGCCCCAGCCTAGGGGATGTTTCCAGAATGAGATTTTCACTCTGCAGCCGAGTGTGCGCTGAGTCGTGCTTGGGTAGCTCAGTTGGTAGAGCACTTGCCCGCGAAAGGCAAAGGTCCCTAGTTCGAGTCCCGGTCCGCCACACAGTTTTAATGTGCTAGGAAGTTACAGAAATAAATGTTCTCATACAAATCTTAGCGCTCAACGATGAAATTACATCCATGATACACGGACAATAAGTCATATTTGTTATTGGCTTGAGTTTTCTTATCATTAGTGTGCCCATTATTTATAACTGAAGTTTTTGTGCACTAATATATGTTCAAAAACGATGTTTATTCACAGCTCACCTCAGCCCTTCCAAGTGGTAAATCTATTCCACTTCACGGTAGTCCGCAGCTCGTGGTCTCGCGGTCGCGTTCTCGCTTCCCGACCAGTGGGTCCCGGGTTCGATTCCCGGCGAGGTCGGGGATTTTCACCTGCCTCGAGATGACTGTGTGTTTGTGTTGTCCTCATCATTTCATCATCATTCATGAATGTGGCGAGTTTGGAGTGAGCAAAGGTTGGAAATTTGTACGGGAGCTGGTAACCACGTAGTTGAGCGCCCCACAAACCAAACATCATCATCATCCACCACTCAGAATTTACTCTGAGGTGACATAAGTTATGTGATACCACCTAATATCGTGTCAGACCTCATTTTGTCCGGTGTAGTGCAGCAATTTGGCTTGCATGGACTCAATAAGTCGTAGTACCCTACAGAAATATTGAGCCATGGTGCCTCTTTAGACGTCCATAATTGCGAAAGCGTTGCCGGTGCAGGATCTTTTGCACGAACTGACCTCCCGATTATGTCCCACAAACGTACGACAGGATTAATGTAGGGTGATGTGGGAGGCCAAGTAATTCGCTCGAACTGTCCAGAATGTTCTTCAAACTGTGGCCCTTGATGTAGGACATTGCCATGAAGTCCATGAATGGCTGCAAATGGTCTTCAAGTATCCGAATATAACCATTTACAATAAATGTCGGTTCAGTTTCGCCAGTCCATGTAAACACAGCCCCCGCCGTTATGGAGCCACCACCAGCTTGCACAATGGCTCTTGACAACAGCGGTAGTGGCTTCGTGGGATCTGTGCCACACTCGAACCCTATCATCAGCTCTTACCAACTGAAATTGGGACACATCTGACCTGGCCATGGTTTTGCAGTAGTGTAGGGTCCAACTGGTATGGCCACTGGCCCAGGAGAAGCGCTGTAGGCGATGTCGTCGGTCGTCTGCTGCCATAGCCCATTAACGCCAAATTGTCCTAACGGATACGTTCAGCATACGTCCCACATTGATTTCTGGCGTTATTTTATTAAGTGTTGCTTGTCTGTTAGCATTGACAACTCTACTCTAACACTGCTGTTCTCGATTGTTAAGTGAAGGACGTAGGCTCAAATGGTTCAAATGGCTCTAAGCACTATGGGTCTTAACATCTGAGGTCATCAGTCCCCTAGACTTAGAACAACTTAAACCTAGCTAACCTAAGGACATCACACATATCAATACCCGAGGTAGGATTGGAACCTGCGACCGTAGCAGCAGCGCGGTTTCGGACTGAAACGCCTAGAACCGCTCAACCACAGCGGCTGGCCAGTAGGCCACTGTGTTGCTCGTGGTGGAAGGTAAAGCCTGAAATCTGGTATTCGTGGCACACTCTTGACGCTGTGGACCTCGGAATATTTAAGTCACTGACGATTTCCGAAATGGAATGTCACATGCGTCTCGCTCCAGGTGCTATTCCACGGGCAGTCTGGTACTTCCCGTTATGCGACCATAATCAGGTCGAAACCTTTTCATATGAATCACCTGGGTACAAATGACATCTCTACCAACGCACTGCAGTACTACCGCGATCTGTATATGTTCGTAACACTATCCCGTCACTCACCATCTCAGTGAGCACAGTTTTTCTTGAGGATGTATGCATACTGGCAAACCCTTCCCCCATTTTGTCTGTAATGGACGATACGTCGAATCACGTCTGGATAATGGCTTTGAAGATATGATAAATGATCAGTTTGTATCTCGTGAAAGTATCCTGACACCTATTGGTGGACATCAGTATAGCTTTTCAGCTTGGACTGTGCTGGGGACAATTTCAGTGAGGTATCCAATGTCTCTGGAGGAATGGTTGCCAGGGCTGAAACCAGGGAAGGTAGTGAGTTCTGAAGCAAAGCAGTCTTTCTAACTCGCACCAAAGAAGTTCCATTGGGATCAGGTCGGTACTCTAGGCAGGTGTGCCCACTTCTGAAAAGTTGTTGTCCAGAACCATTGCCTCACAGACGCTGATTTATGACAGGGTCCATTGTCACAGTGATTGAAATAATCATCGTCTCGTAACAGTTCCTCTACTGCAAACAGTACACAATATTGTAAAATGTGTTCATACACTTCGGCACTTCTCGTTTTCTTAAATGCAATAAGGTACTCACACCCTAACCATGAAAAGCATCCCCACACCTTAAACCACCTCCACGCACTTCACTGTCGGTGTGGTACTTCACATCATGGAAGCTAAGTTCTCCAGGCATATTCCAAATGCACACTCTTCCCTTGTATTGCCATAGTCTACGGGTGGTCCATTGATCGTGACCGGGCCAAATATCTCACCAAATAAGAGCCAAACGAGAAAGCTACAAAGAACGAAACTTGTCTAGCTTGAAGGGGGAAACCAGATGGCGCTATGGTTGGCCCGCTACATGGCGCTGCCATAGGTCAAGCGGATATCAACTGCGTCTTTTAAATAGGAACCCACATCTTTTATTACATATTCGTGTAGAACGTAACGAAATATGAATGTTTTAGTTGGACGCCTTTTTTTGCTTTGTGATGATGGCGCTGTAATAGTCACAAACATATGGTTCACAATTTTAGACGAACAGTTGGTAACAGGTAGGTTTCTTAAATTAAAATACAGAACGTACGTTTGAACATTTTATTTCGGTTTCTAATGTGATGCATGTACCTTTGTGAACTTATCATTTCTGAGAACGCATGCTGTTACAGCTTGATTACCTGTAAATGCCACATTAATGTAATAAATGCTCAGAATGATGTTCGTCAACCACAATGCATTTGACAATACGTGTAACGACATTCCTATCAACACATGCACATGCATTGACAATGCGCTGACGGATGTTGTCAGGCGTTGTCGGAGGATCACGATAGCAAATATCCTTCACCTTTTCCCACAGAAAGAAATCCGGGGGCGTCAGATGTGGTGAACGTGCAGGCCGTGATATGTCATGAAATATGTTATTCAGTACCGCTTCAACCGCACGCGAGATAAGTGCCGGACATCCATCATGTTGGAAGTACATCTCCATTCTATCATGCAGTGAAACATCTTGTAGTAACATCGGTAGAACATTACGTAGGAAATCAGCATACATTGCACCATTTAGATTGCCATCGATAAAATGGGGGCCAATTACCCTTCCTCTCATAATGCCGCATCATACAGTAACCCGCCAATGTCGCTGATGTTCCACTTACCGCAGCCATCGTGGATTTTCCGTTGCCCAATAGTGCACATTATACTGGTTTACGTTACCGCTGTTGGTGAATGACGCTTCGTCGCTAAATAGAACGTGTGCAAAAAATCTATCATCGTCCCGTAATTTCTCTTGTGCCCAGTGTCAGAACTGTACACGACGTTCAAAGTCGTCGCCATGCAATTCCTAGTGCATAGAAATATGGTACGATCGCAATCGATGTTGATGTAACATTCTCAACACGACGTTTTTGAGATTCCCGATTCTTCCACAATTTGTCTGCTACTGATGTGCGGTTTAGCCGCGACAGCAGCTAAAACACCTACCTGGGCATCATCATTTGTTGCAGGTCGTGGTTGTCGTTTCACATTTGGTTGAACACTTCCTGTTTCCATAAATAACAGCGCCATCTATCACAAAGCTCACTGAAGCCGCCCAAAGATGTAAAGAACCATGCATGAGCAGCGCCTACTAGACGGAAGGTGCCGACAGCCGACCAGTTACAGTCATTCCACCAGGAAAGAGGTTCACGGCTCTGTAGTCCAACCATGTCTACACGGTCAGTACCGCGGATGGATCACGTCCGCATTGTTACTTTGTGCCAGGAAGGACTCTCAACAAGAGAAGTGTCCAGGCGTCTCGGAGTGAAACAAAGCAATGTTGTCGGACATGGAGGAGATACAAAGAGACAGGAAATCTCGATGACATGCCTCGCTCAGCCCACCCAAAGGCTACTACTTCAGTGGATGACCGCTACATAGGGATTACTGCTCGGAGGGACCCTGACAGCAAAGCCACCATGTTGAATAATGCTTTTCGTGAAGCCACTGGACGTCGTGTTACGACTCGAACTGTGTGCAATAGGCTGCATGATGCGCAACTTCGCTCCCGACTTCCATGGCGAGGTCTATCTTTGCAACCACGACACGATGCTGGGCCGTACAGATGCGCCCAACAACATGCCGAATGTACCGCTCAGGATTGGCATCACGTTCTCTTCGCCGATGAGTATCGCATATGCCTTCAAGCAGACAAACGTCGGAGACTTGTTTGGAGGCAACCCAGTCAGGCTGAACGCCTTAGACACACTGTCCAGCGAGTGCAGCAAGGTGGAGGTTCCCTGCTGTTTTGGGGTGGCATTAAGTGGGGCAGGCGTACGCCGCTGTTGGTCATGGAAGACGCCATAACGGATGTACGATACGTGAATGCCATCTTCCAACCGATAGTGCAACCATATCGGCAGCGTATTGGCGAGGCATCCGTCTTCATGGAGGACGATTCGCGCCACCGTCGTGCACATCTTGTGAATGACTTTCTTCAGGATAACGACTCGCTCAACTAGAGTGGCCAGCACGTTCTCCAGACATGAACCGTATCGAACAAACCTGGGGTACACTGAGAAGGATTGTTCATAGACGACTTGAACCTCCAACCACTCTAAGGAATCTACGCCGAATCGCCGTTGGGAGCGGGACAGTCTGGACCAATAGCGTCTTGATGAACTTGTGGATAGTATGACACGACGAATACAGGGAAGCATCAATGCAAAAAGACGTGGTACTGGGTGTTAGAAGTACCGGTGTGTACAGCGATCTGGACCATCACCTCTGAAGGTCCCACTGTATGGTGATACAACATGAATTAGTGTAATTATAGCTCTTTGTTCAGGGTTTCCCCGGGACGAGGGCGACACGTTTGACCGCTACTTCGAAAATGGCCACTGCTTTCTAGTCCGTGATTTCCAACAACGGAACTTCAGCATCATTCACACATCACTCCTGGCTCTTCGACCTCGATGATTGATGTTTATGCGCACTCGTGACCTGTTTTGAGTATACAGATAGACGGTCCAGTCACATTAATATGACAACTGCCCATCTTCGACGTCAATGTGGCAGTACTAACAGTGGAGCGTATACAGGGTGGTGGATTGATGGTGACCGGGCCAAATATCTCACGAAATAAGCATCAAACGAAAAAACTACAAAGAACGAAACTTGTCTAGCTTGAAGGGGGAAACGGCGCTAAGGTTGGCCCGCCAGATGGCGCTGCCATAGGCCGAACGGGTATCAACTGCGTTTTTTAAAATAGAAACCCCCATTTTTTATTATATATTCGGGTAGTTCGTAAAAGAAATATGAATGTTTTAGTTAAACCACTTTTTTCGCTTTGTGACAGATGGCGCTGTAATAGTCACAAACGTATAAGTACGTGGTATCACGTACATTCCACCAGTGCGGACGGTATTTGCTTCGTGATACATTGCCCGTGTTAAAATGGACCGTTTACCAATTGCGGAAAAAGTCGATATCGTTGTAATGTATCGCTATTGTGATCAAAATGCCCAACGAGCGTGTGCTATGTATGCTGCTCGGTATCCTGGACGACATCATCTGAGTGTCCGGACCGTTCGCCGGATAGTTACGTTATTTAAGGAAACAGGAAGTGTTCAGCCACATGTGAAACGTCATCCACGACCTGCAACAAATGATGATGCCCAAGTAGATGTATTAGCTGCTGTCGCGGCTAATCTGCACATCAATAACACGCAAATTGCGTGAGCACTGGGAATCCCAAAAATGTCGGTGTTGAGAATGCTACATCAACATCGATTGCACTCTTACCATATTCTATGCACGAGGAATTGCATGGCGATGACTTTGAATGTCGTGTACAGTTCTGCCACTGGGCACAAGAAAAATTACGGGAAGGTGACAGATTTTTTTTTGCTCGCGTTCTATTTAGCGACGAAGCGACATTTACCAACAGCGATAACGTAAACCGGTATAATATGCACTTTTGGGCAACGGAAAATCCACGATGGCTGCGACAAGTGGAACATCAGCGACCTTGGCGGGTTAATTTATGGTGCGGCATTATGGGAGGAAGGGTAATTGGCTACCATTTTATCGATGGCAATCTAAATGGTGCAATGTATGTTGATTTGATTTCCTATGTAATGTTCTACCGATGTTACTACAATATGTTTCACTGCATGATAGAATGTCGATGTACTTCTAACATGATCGGTGTCCGGTACATTTCTCGCCTGCGGTTGCGCTCTTGAGAGGAATATCGTTACACGTTTTGCCAAATGCATTGAGGTTGACGGACATCATTTTGAGCATTTATTGCATTAATGTGGCATTTACAGGTAATCACACTCTAACAGCATGCGTTCTCAGAAATGATAAGTTCACAAAGGTACATGTATCACATTGGAACAACCGAAATAAAATGTTCAAACGTACCTACGTTCTGTATTTTAATTTTAAAAACTTACCTGTTGCCAACTGTTCGTCTAAAATTGTGTGCCATGTTTGTGATTATTACAGTGCCATCTATCAGAAAGCGAAAAAAGTGGTCCAAATAAAACATTCGTATTTCTTTACGTACCAGACGAATATGTAATAAAAATGGGGGTTCCTATTTTAAAAAATCACAGTTGATATTCGTTTGACCTATGGCAGCGCCATCTAGCAGGCCAGCCATAGCGCCATCTATTTTTCCCCTTCAAGATAGACAAGTTTTGTTCTTCGTAGTTTTTTCGTTTGACTCTTTATTTCGTGTGATATTTGGCCCGGCCACGATCCATGGACCACCCTGTATAAAGCCCGTCGGGTGACGCGGGAAACAGTGCAGTCGTTGTCGTAATGGGCAATGGACCGATTTATCTGTCCCAATGGACCATGATCATTGGCTTTCGGGACAAAGGTGGAAGCATTTGTGAAACGGCTAATTTTGCAAACCGTTTACCTGCCTCCATATTTAAATTGTACTGCGCGCACAGCAAAACGGTGCTGTCCAAAACTTGCACCGAGGCAACTGTGGTGCAGCAAAGGGTATTGTTGGCAAGGCTCAGCGACAGTTCCTGATATGTGATCGGGCGAATAGACGAGCAACTGTTGAATAAGTAACGGTCCTGACGAGTCTAGGGACTACGAACAGTGTCTCCTCAACGATATTTCAGCTCAAATTGCTGCGTACAGACCTCTACAGCAGGCGCCTGGTTCATCGGCCCACGCTGACCACTATTTATCGGCGACGAACGCATCTGGCTCAGAAATGGTTCAAACTGCTCTGAGCACTATAGGACTTAAGAGCTGAGGTCATCAGTCCCCTAGAACTTAGAACTACACGAAGATGACGTGCTACAGACTCGAAATTTAACCGACAGGAAAAAGATGCTGTGAAATACAAATGATTAGCTTTTCAGAGCATTCACACAAGGTTGACGCCGGTGGCGTCACCTACAACGTGCTGACATGAGGAAAGTTTCCAACCGATTTCTCAAACACAAACAGTAGTTGACACGCGTTGCCTGGTGAAACGTTGTTGTGATGTCTCGTGTAACGAGGAGAAATGCGTACCATCACGTTTCCGACTTTGATAAAGGTGGGATTGTAGTCTATCGCGATTGCGGTTTATCATATCGCCACATTGCTGCTCGCATTGGTAGAGATCCAATGACTGTTAGCGCCTGCGATGGTGTACTCAATGACGAATGACAAAACATCATTTTTTCGGATGAATCCACGTTCTGTTTACAGTATCGCGATGGTCTCATCCGTATTTGCCGACATCTTGGTGAATGCAAATTGGAAGCGTGTATTCCTCATCGCCATACTGGCGTAATACCCGTGATGGTATGGGGTGCCATTGGTTACACGTCTCGGTCACCTCTTCTTCGCATTGAGGGCACTTTGAACAATGGACATTACATTTCAGATGTGTTACGACCCGTGGCTCTACCCTTTATTCTATCCCTGAGAAACCCTACATTTCAGCAGGATAATGCACGGCCGCATGTTGCAGGTCCTGTACGGGCAATTCTTGATACAGAAAAAGTTCGACTGCTGGCCTGGCCAGCACATTCTCCAGATCTCTCACCAATTGAAAACGTCTGGTCAGTGGTGGCTGTTCTGGGTACTGATTTCTCAGGATCTATGCACCCAGATTGATTGAAAATGTAATCACATGTCAGTTCTAGTATAATATATTTGTCCAATTAATACCCGATTATCATCTGCATTTCTTCTTGGTGTAGCAATTTTAATGGACAGTAGGGTACTTAAACCTAACTAACCTAAGGACATCACAGACATCCGAGGCAGGATTCGAACCTGCGACCGTAGCGGTCTCGCGGTTCCAGACTGACCCGCCTAAAACCCTTGGCCACTCCGGCCGGCCCAACGCTACTTGACACCCACTGAGATGCGACAGGCGTCCTTTTGGGACGAGTCACATTTTATGCTCCATCAGACTGATGGCCGCAGGCGTGTACGGCTTGAAACGAATCATAGGAAAGATCCTGCAACCATTGGCGGAACGATCCAGACCGGAGGAGTGTATGGGGAATGTTTTGTGGCATTCCCTGGGCGTTCTCATCGTTCTGAAATATACCGTGTATCAAACCAAGTATGCATCTATCCTTGGGTGCGATATCCAACCCTAAGTACAGTTGGTTTTTCCTCGCCACAATCCCGTATACCAGTAGGCTAATGCAACACCGATCGCAATTTATGTGCGTGATTCGAAGAGCACCAGCATGAGTTTACCGTGTGTGCCTGGTCACCAAACTACACCGAGTTAAACCAAATCGAGAGCTTGCGAGACTACCTCGATCGAGTTGTTAACGATATGGATAATCTACTGAGGGACCAATGCCATAACACTGGTGACGGCACGGCTCCACATGCCAGACGTTACCTCCCAGTATCTCACTGACTCTCATCCCTTACGCCTGCACTGCAAAAGATGGTTATTCATCATCTGACAGGTGGTAAGTTTAAGGTGACTGGACATTGAAATAGCACTGAATGCACGATCGTACAACGTTTACATAGGGCATGAATGGAATACGAGGAGTGTTCAACAAGTAATGTAACAAATTTTTTTATTGGCTAGTTTCAACTGAAAAAATGCCTAATTTGTTGTGGAACATCGTGGAATATTCCCGCTGTAGAGCCTATATTTTCATGAAGCTCCAACATGTGGTAACGCTATACATAGCCTTCAAATGACACAACGGAGGTGCATTCCGGGCAGAGAACTGTCACTGAGTTTCTTTTAGAGGAAAATCAGAGCATCGCAGAAATTAGGATGCCCTTGCAAAATATCTACGTAGACCTGGCAAGAGCATGGTAAGTCTCGCTGAGCGAGGAATCTCAAGGTCACGCAAACCAGTCCAATATCCCGCGTGAGGCAGGCCGCACACGGCTGTGACGTCTGCAGTATTGGATCGTTCAGACCCACTCACTCGAGATAATCAAATGGTTCAAACGGTGTATGGGACTTAACTTCTGAGGTCATCAGTCCCCTACAACTTAGAACTACTTAAACCTACCTAACCTAAGGACAACATACACATCCACGCCCGAGGCAGGATTCGAACCTGGGACCGTAGCGGTGGTGCGGTTCCCGACTGTAGCGCCCAGAATCTCTCAGCCACCCCGGCCAACTCGAGATAATCGATGATTCATAAACAAACACCTCGCTGCTCAACTGGATGTCTCTGTTGGTAGTTGTGACACACTCGTCCATCAGGTGTTGTACTGAATGGTGTGTGCCCCCAGGTTACTCGCCGCCTAATAGAAGTTCATAAAGAGCAACGAAGGATCATCTGCGCGAAATTGCTTGCGCGTTACGAGGCTGATCGTCACAGGCGGTGGAACATGGGTTAATCACTTCATGTTGCTACCTGGGGCTTAGATGGGTCTGGTGTCCTTAGGTTCGTTAGGTTTAAGTAGTTCTAAGTTCTAGGGGACTGATGACCTCAGAAGTTGAGCCCCACAGTGCTCAGAGCCATTTGAACCAACTTCAAGTCGGAAACAAAGACAACCCATCGAGTGGTGCACCCTCAGTTGGCAAAGTCATGGCAAAGATCTTCTGGGAATGTGAAGGGGTTATTCTTTTACGTAGATCTCCCCCGTCGTTTTTCAACGATCAGCTCGGAAGTGTACTGTTCTA
This sequence comes from Schistocerca gregaria, assembly GCF_023897955.1. Taxonomy (NCBI): domain Eukaryota; kingdom Metazoa; phylum Arthropoda; class Insecta; order Orthoptera; family Acrididae; genus Schistocerca; species Schistocerca gregaria. Next base: position 220,440,633 of record NC_064925.1, on the reverse strand, counting down.
CCCTCAAGAAATTGAAGAAACGACTTCAGCGTGTTCGTTGCCACTTCTCGATGACACTGCCGGGTTTCATACTCGTCTGCGTACCCGAGAGGAACGCACAAAACTGCAGTGGACTGTTCTTCCTCAGCCATCCTACAGGCACCATCTGGCACCTTCCGACTTGCATCTCTTCGACCCAATAAAGGATGCACTGTGCGGGGAGCAGTACGTGGATCGATTTTACACAGAGTACGCGAAGGAACTTGCCACCCTTCTTGCAGCGGTGTACCGTAGGTCTTTAGAAGAGCGTAGCTTTCCAAAAGATTCGAAAAGGGCACATGTCATCCCTGTTTTCAAGAAGGGACGTCGAACAGATGTGCAGAACTATAGACCTATATCTCTAACGTCGATCAGTTGTAGAATTTTGGAACACGTATTGTGTTCGAGTATAATGACTTTTCTGGAGACTAGGAATCAGCATGGGTTTCGAAAAAGACGATCGTGTGAAACCCAGCTCGCGCTATTCGCCCAAGAGACTCAGAGGGCCATAGATACGGGTTCCCAGGCAGATGCCGTGTTTCTTGACTTCCGCAAGACGTTCGATACAGTTCCCCACAGTCGTTTAATGAACAAAGCAAGAGCATATGCACTGTCAGATCAATTGTGTAATTGGACTGAAGAGTTCCTAGATAACAGAACACAGCATGTCATTCTCAATGGAGAGAAGTCTTCCGAAGTACGGGTGGTTTCAGGTGTGCCGCGGGGGAGTGTCGTAGGACCGTTGCTATTCACGATATATATAAATGACCTTGTAGATAACATCGGAAGTTCACTGAGGTTATTTCTGGATGATGCTGTGGTATATCGAGAGGTTGTAACAATGGAAAATTGTACTGGAATGCTGGAGGATCTGCAGCGAATTGACGCATGGTGCAGGGAATGGCAATTGAATCTCAATGTAGACAAGTGTAATGTGCTGCGAGTACATAGAAAGAAACATCCCTTATCATTTAGCTACAATATAGCAGGTCAGCAACTGGAAGCAGTTAAATCCATAAAGTATCTAGGAGTACGCATTAGGAGTGATTTAAAATGGTATTATCATTTACAGTTGATCGTTGGTAAAGCAGATGCCAGACTGAGATTCATTGGAAGAATCCTAAGGAAATGCAATCCGAAAACAAAGGAAGTATTACAGTACACTTGTTCGCCCACTTCTTGAACATTGCTCACCGGTGTGGGATCCGTACCAGACAGGGTGGTAGAAGAGATAGAGAAGATCCAATGGAGAGCGTTTAGTAATTGCGAAAGCGTTACGAAGATGATAGATAAACTCCAGCGGAAGACTCTGTACGAGAGACGCTCAGTAGCTCGGTACGGGCTTTTGTTTCGAGAACATACCTTCACGGAGGAGTCAAGCAGTATATTGCTCCCTCCTACGTATATCCCACGAAGAGACCATGAGGATAAAATCAGAGAGATTAGAGCCCACACAGAGGCATACCGACAATCTTTCTTTCCACGAACAATACGAGACTGGAATAGAAGGGAAAACCGATAGAGGTACTCAAGGTACCCTCCGCCTAGATGTAGATGTAGATGTAGACTGATGCAGCAAGGCGTTGGCTCCGACGTCGGGCATAGAGTGGTACCAGGTGGCCATACAGGCCTTCCCGAGTAAGGTGAAGCTAGGCCTTCGCATTCAACGGAGATTATGTTGAAAAATAGGGTTTTGTAACCAGAAGAGTGGGGAATGATATTGTGTACTGGAATCCTAAACAAAACCAACCTGCTTTTAGAGAAAAATGAGTTACCTTACTTATATATTAGATAATGTTAGCGCAAAATACTCACCGCAATGCACTGTTCATTGAATTCATAACAATATAAGTACATATTCATCATTTTGATTTGCAGCTCCTTCTGTTGGCCGTGTTTGCAGTTACAATTGTTAGATATGAGGTCCACCAGTTATGCAAAACACCATTTTTTTCTCAGTACCCAAACATGTTTCGGCACCGCTGTGCCATCATCAGTGGTTTTTCGTTTTTATTTATTCTGTAATGTCAGCATTTTTTAAAATGATTATAAAATGATATGCATCTTTAGTTCAAACAATAGATTGTTTCTTTTTGTAAATACCTTTACATTTGGTGTGCATGAATTTTCTGGATCAGATTGGTTCAAATGACTCTGAGCACTATGGGACTTAACATCTTAGGTCATCAGTCCCCTAGAACTTAGAACTACTTAAACCTAACTAACCTAAGGACATCACACACATCCATGCCCGAGGCAGAATTCGAACCTGCGACTGTAGCAGTCCCGCGGTTCCGGACTGAAACGCCTAGAACCGCACGGCCACCACGGCCGGCCTTTCTGGATCACTTGCGTGTCAGTACTACAGCTAAGTATATTTACATTCTAAAAGACACCTCTTACAGGCTATTTTACCCAGATACAGTCTGCTTATTGGCACATCAGGTGCTGTATTTAGTGTGACTGATGTTACCCTCTTTCTTCTTTCTTTCTATTTTTACCCCAAAAATAGGAAAGGCTTTCGTAACGTGTCGCTAGGGATTTATGATAGCTTCTGAAAAATTGATGACGCTATGAGCGCTAGCAACCAAATTTGTGTCTGCTGTCGTAATTTCCGACAAGGACGAATAAGACCTGAGTTTGCTTCTCCTCAATAGCTCCTCGCGATAGATCAGCGTCCTAGATCGCCCTCTGCGGGACATCTGTTTTCCTTCGTGGTTAACATTAACACCACTCCTTTACTGATGACGTGCGGTATATCGTTTCTGTTTCTTTTCCCTAATTAGGTAGGGGACCTTGCACGGAATTCAAAGCATGGTTTTTCCTGTTATATCCCTGCCTACACGCACCAGTCGAGTAGCGCCGTAGGGAAGAATCTCTCCAAGTGTTGGTAAATGTGGGCTAGGAACGGAGAGCCAAAGGCGGAGGGCGCTATCGCGACACACGGCTTCCGGCTGTTTGTTTAAGCGTCGCCGCACGTGGTCGACTTCCTGGTGTGTCTGGCGTTACCCACGTGGCTAGTCACTGCACGTGTCTGCCGTCTCTTGCAAGACCAGGCTCACAACTACCGGGTGGTTGTGATTACAGTGCAGGTACTCGAAGAGGTCCTTTGTGGGTTGTAATTATCTTACGGGAACGAATCTTGCTATACAGGGTGTTAAAAAAAGGTACGGCCAAACTTTCAGGAAACATTCCTCACACACAAATAAAGAAAAGATGTTATGTGGACATGTGTCCGGAAACGCTTAATTTCAATGTTAGAGCTCATTTTAGTTTCGTTCTTCCACCTACGCTCAATGCAGCACTTTATCATGATTTCATACGGGATACTCTACCTGTGCTGCTAGAACATGTGCCTTTACAAGTACGACACAACATGTGCTTCATGCACGATGGAGCTCCTGCACATTTCGGTCGATGTGTTCGTACGCTTCTCAACAACAGATTCGGTGACCGATGGATTGGTAGAGGCGGACCAATTCCATGGCCTCCACGCTCTCCTGCCCTCAACCCTCTTGACTTTCATTTATGGGGGCATTTGAAAGCTCTTGTCTACGCAACCCCGGTACCAAATGTAGAGACTCTTCGTGCTCGTATTGTGGACGGATGTGATACGCCATTCTCCAGGGCTGCATCAGAGCATCAGGGATTCCGTGCGACCACGGAGGGTGGATGCATGTATCCTCGCTAACGGAGGACATTTTGAACATTTCCTGTAACAAAGTGTTTGAGGTCACGCTGGTACGTTCTGCTGCTGTGTGTTTCCATTCCATGATTAATGAGATTTGAAAAAAATGGTTCAAATGGCTCTGAGCACTAAGGGACTCAACAGCTGTGGTCATCAGTCCCCTAGAACTTAGAACTACTTAAACCTAACTAACCTAAGGACATCACAAACATCCATGCCCGAGGCAGGATTCGAACCTGCGACATGTGATTTGAAGAGAAGTGATAAAATGAGCTCTAACATGGAAAGTAAACGTTTCCGGACATATGTCCACATAACATATTTTCTTTCTTTGTGTGTGAGGAATGTTTCCTTAAAGTTTTGCCGCACCCTTTTGTAACACCCTGTATATTCTAATATGTTACTGTGTAACCGATTTACCCTGCAAAAAATTGGTTCATGTTTTGTCACCAGGTGCAAATATGCTCCTGTGAATGTTTCCTCTGTAATGGATTAGGAATTGGATCGGGGCAGAAAAGATCAAACAAATGAGAAAGGCATAAGTTGGTCGTATTATTAACAGCCGCATACACGCTTTCACAATTCTTTCAATCTGAGCACCTTAGAAGTCAACGAGGTGCTGTACAGCGCCAGATTTGCACCTGGTGGTCGACATTGGAACTATTTTTCTCAGCGTAAATCGGTTCCGCATGAACGATTTAGCATATCGACAAAAATTTGCTACCGCACTGAACAACTCTGAGTAGCTGCACATTATAACGGCCAAATACGAAACACAGTGACCGCTTGTAAAACATTTCACTATATTCCAGCCGAAAAAGACAGGCTTCACTTGGTCTTCGTTTACATTTATTTTCTGAAAACATTGCAGATCACGGATTCAACGAAGAGCAGCGCGCTTCGTTACAGGATCATTTAGTAATCACGAAAGCGTACGGTGATGATAGATAAACAGTGGAAGACTCTGTAGGAGAGACGCTCAGTAGCTCGGTAAGGACTTTTGTTGAAGTTTCGAGAACATACCTTCACCGAAGAGTCAAGCAGTATATTGCTCCGTCCTACGTATATCTCGCGAAGAGACCATGACGATAAAATCAGAGAGATTAGAGCCCACACAGAGACATACCGACAATCTTTCTTTCCACGAACAATACGAGACTGGAATAGAAGGGAGAACCGATAGAGGTACTCAAGGTACCCTCCGCCACACACCGTCAGGTGACTTGCGGAGTATGGATGTAGATGTAGATGTAGAATACTGTAATAATGAATTTCATGAAAATTTTATTGTTTCACGCTCTAAAATACTCTCGAATGATCTGAAGTACTCTGAAGCACTCTTGAATACATTTAAGTACTAAAGAATGTCCTAATCAATACCTATATACAAAGCCTGAGGCAGCTAAAATATATCTCCACAAATACATGAAGAATATCTATAGAGGTGTGGTTTTCGCCAAGTTATAGCTGACAGTGTGGGGGATTTCCTGGCGTTAGCAAATAATTTTTATAGTCGTCGAATTACGACACTGACTTTTGTAGTGTAACGACGTAAGTTCTGTATAAATAATTTTCTTTTCACATATGACCATGTGCAAACTTCGCCACCAACGTCAGTTACAAAACACTTCAGAATTATTTAAACTCTTTTTATAAGTGGTCGCTGAATGGTTCTTGAACGAAACTGTAATTAGAACATCATCATTTGAGTCGTATGCGCAGAATTACGTCACTCAGTCCAATTGGTTTGTGCAAACCTTTTTCAATTTAGATGTCATTTGTTTTTTCTCCAACATTATATTAGCGCAAGAATCTGCTTTAATAAATATTAAAACCACATTGAAAAACTTTTAAGACTGAAACACGCGATGAACGTTGTCAATATTAAAATCTTGTCAAATAAATCAATAAATCTTCATAAATAGATTCTCGGAACACGTATTTAAACTTTTGTAGTATACACTATTTTATTATCTTCCTATATACTACATATAGACGTGAACCTGAGCCTTGACAAGATAGGACTGAACATTTACAACATGATTAAACTTTCTATGACGTCATTGTTGTAGAAACATTACAAATTCTTATTTTTTCAGTTTTTAGAAGCACGACGCTACAAATCTGTTTCTGGATCTTCTGTTGCTGTATGGCTGTCGACCCGCGACGTATAGTGGCCAGCAATTTTCTCTCTGGTCCGGAAGCGAAGATGCTGTCTCCGTTCGTTGCGCCGCCCTCTACGTACATGAAACATAAAAATAAATACAAAACTTTAAATAATTCACAACAATTATAAATATTACACAATACCTAAACAAAACACTAAATTAAACTTACATTCACCTGCAAACTGGGCTGACACTGGTGGATGGGTGACGCTTCAATTTCACGTCCCACTACACTTTATTTTTTGGTTATAATGCAACAAAATACTTTATCTGTGGCATTTGAAAGAAGTTTCTAAGAGAACTACAATGACATAACGTGTATGGGACTTCATGAAATAGTATCAAGATAACAGCGCTGCAAACTACTGTCCCGCTGTCAGGAAGGGAGGTGTGGCAACAAAAGCGAAAATTTTAGTTACATTTACACATAATACTAGCTGTGTCTACCTCCATAGCTGAATGGTCTGCGTAGAGGGCTACCATATGTAGGACCTGGGTTTGATTCACAGTACTGCCAAGGAGTTTTCCTTGGTGGCAGGTCCGCTATGAGGCGCACTCATCCACGTGTTTCCAATCGCAGAACTGCTTCATCGAGTATTATCTGCTGCAAAATTGCCCATTGGACTTTGTACTGACCACATGCCCATCCATACAGCATTCGCATCATACCGAAAGGCAGATGGAGACACGGCAGCCGACAGACATCCATCGGGCATTCATGACATGGACGGGAGCTCGTTAGTATAATACTGGCTGGGCTGGAAGGTGTTACCCACTGTTAAACAGCTATTTATAAAAAGTTCCCTACTTAGCAATCATATACAACCGCTCACTCACTGATAGATCTGTACCTACAGATTGGAAAATTGCGCAGGTCGCACCAGTGTTTAAGAAGGGTAGTAGGAGTAATCCTTCTAACTGCAGACCTATATCATTGACGTCGGTTTGCAGTAGGATTTTGGAACATATATTGTATTCAAACATTATGAATCACCTCGAAGGGAACTATCTATTGATACGTAATCAGCGTGGTTTCAGAAAACATCGTTCTTGTGCAACGCAGCTAGCTCTTTATTCGCACGAAGTAATGGCCGCTATCGACAGGGGATCTCAAGTTGATTCCGTATTTCCAGATTTCCGGAAAGCTTTTGACACCGTTCCTCACAAGCGACTTCTAATCAAGCTAATCAAGCTGCAGGCCTATGGGATATCGTCTCAGTTGTGTGACTGTATTCGTGATTTCCTGTCAGAAAAGTCGCAGTTCGTAGTAGTAGACGGCAAATCATCGAGTAAAACCGAAGTGATATCAGGTGTTCCCCAGGGAAGCGTCCTGGGACCTCAGCTGTTCCTGATCTATATAAATGACCTGTGAGCAGTTCTCTTAGGTTGCTCGCAGATGATGCTGTGATGTACCGTCTAGTAAGGTCATCCAAAGACCAGTATCAGTTGCAAAGCGATTTAGAAAAGATTGCTGTATGGTGTGGCAGGTGGCAGTTGACGCTAAATAACGAAAAGTTTGAGGTGATCCACATGAGTTCCAAAAGAAATCCGTTGGAATTCGATTACTCGATAAATAGTACAATTCTCAAGGCTGTCAATTCAACTAAGTACCTGGGTGTTAAAATTACGAACAACTTCAGTTGGAAAGACTACATAGATAATATTGTTTGGAAGGCGAGCCAAAGGTTGCGTTTCATTGGCAGGACACTTAGAAGATGCACCAAATCCACTAAAGAGACAGCTTACACTATACTCGTTCGTCCTCTGATAGAATATTGCTGAACGGTGTGGGATCCTTACCAGGTGGGATTGACGGAGGCCATCGAAAGGGTGCAATACAGAGCAGCTCGTGTTGTATTATCACGTAATAGGGGAGAGACTGTGACACATATGATACGTGAGTTGGGATGGAAGTCATTAAAGCAAAGTCGTCTTTCGTCGCGGCGAAATCTACTTACGAAATTTCAGTCACCAACTTTCTCTTCCGAATGCGAAAATATTTTGTTGAGCCCAACCGACATAGGTAGGAATGATCATAACAGTAAAATAAGAGAAATCAGAGCTCTAACAGAAAGGTTTAGGTGTTCGTTTTTCCCGCGCGCTGTTCGGGAGTGGAATGGTAGGGAGATAGTATGATTGTGGTTCGATAAACCCTCTGCCAAGCACTTAAATGTGAATTGCAGAGTAATCATGTAGAAAATGGCCCGTTGGACTTTGTACTGACCACATTCTCCTCCATACAGCATTCGCATCATACCGAAAGGCAGATGAAGACACGGCAGCCGACATACATCCCTCAGGCCTTCATGATCTGGACGGGAGCTCGTTTTTATAATACTGGCTGGGCTGTAAGGTGTTACCCACGGTTAAACAGCTATTTATAAAAAGTGCCCGGGTAGATATTCATTCCAATATTCTATTAATCTATCTCCCCGTTCCCGTTCCTTTGTACACCGCCTCCTTCCCTTCGTCTCTGTTCAACTGCATCCCTTCTCTCCATTCACCTCCTACACCCTCCACTCTCTCGATGTCACCCTCCCCCCATGCCATCCGCCCCCCATGTCGTCCCCCCCCCCCCGCCATTCTCTCACCCCCTTTGTTGTCGCCTGTATTCATACCCTCTCGCTCTCCACTTCCTGCACCCACCACTCTCTCAATATCACTCTCTCCCCCATGTCATCCCCCCCCTTCATTTCTGCCCATTTCTTCTTCCACATCTCTCTGTCCTCCTCCAATACTCTCTCTGTCCATGTCCTCCTCTCCATTCTTGCAGTTCATCTCGTCTTTGCTTCTCTCCCTGACTTGTCCACCTCATTCGTTTCTTTGCCCATTCCCCCCCCCCCCCCCCCTCTGTCCATCTTCTCCTCTACCCATGTCCTGCTTCGCTTTGTCTGTCCATCTCCTCCTCCCCCCCCCCCCCCCTTCTCTCTCCACATTATCACCACTACCCCAGTAGGAGGCCAGTGGTGCTTAACCGCACAGTATTTTCCAGATCGTAACTAATATGTGTAGCAAATTTGGTTGAATTTGTTGTCAGGATTTAAGATTAGCTTTCTACCTGGGGCTTCGCGCACCTATGCAAATATAAAATATATTTCACACGAATTTAACGTATGTCGCACGTATTTATGCACATATTTCACCTGCATCTCCAGCGAATTTCGACCTGCAGTTTCATTTTCGAGCAGATCAATGTTTATGCAGTCTTCTGAACTATGTGTCGTACAGTGATGTAATTTTGCAAGTACATCCAGTGGTATATGTGGTAACTATCTGTGAAATGTGTTGTGAATAGAGTAAGTAGTAAATAAGTAATAAACTGAAACGTCATACACTTTTTCACGCATCAGTATTAGGCATGTTATAATTTTGCTGGTACATTCAGTGGTAGGTCTGTATTTGAACACTGTCTGCAAAATTTATAACGAATACAGTTAGTAGTGAAGAAATAAAAAAGTAAAACTTCATGTTTCATGCGGCACTTTTACTCCTTGAAAAGCGGAAATGTGGCAAGTGATAATTTTTTTTCCTTTCGCCATTTTGTGGGGATCGACGGCAAGAAAATTTTTCTTAAATGTTTGATATTATGTGTAAAGTTTGCTGCAAGACACAAAATGTTTTCATTCTCAAATAGTGGATGATTAAAATGTGGGTATTCCCTCGTCGTACACTACAAATGGTTCAAATGGCTCTGAGCACTATGGGAGCGGTTCAAAGGGTTCTGAGCACTATGGGACTTAACTTCTGAGGTCATCAGTCCCCTAGAACTCAAAACTACTTAAACCTAACTAACCTAAGGACATGCCACACATCCATGCCCGAGGCAGGATTCGAACCTGCGACCGTAGCGGTCGCGCGGTTCCAGACTGAAGCGCCTAGAACCGCTGGGCCACACTGGCCGGCGTCGTGCAGTACACTTCTTTATCGCAACCCCTACCCCTTTGATAGGTAGCCTATAAGTTAATTCCGGGTATAAGTTAGCTCGATTCCAGATTTTATCGCAGTCCGTCCAACCGTTTCAGAATGAAATAATAACAAACATACTAACATAACACATACTCTCAATACATAAGAAATAGAACTCATCTATCTGATGTTACTCAGGGAGATCGGGAAAGAGAGAGAGAGAGAGAGAGAGAGAGAGAGAGAGAGAGAGAGAAGGAGAAAGAGAAACAGAGAGTGGAGGTGAGGGTAGAATAGTTGCAGAAGTGTGTTGCGAAGGAAACTGGTCGTCATGTGTCAGCAAGGCGTGAAATACTTATGTCCAAACGTGCACATGTCAGTGCTTTCCAGGAAACCTCCGCGTTCTGTTTGTGTAAACACTGCAGAGTGCCTTACTGCGCTGCACTCGCTGCGTCACGTTACAAAAACATTTTATGAAGCTCTAGGTCGCAGAATCATGTCACTTTTGCCTTTACGTTCGTAACATCTGACTCAGTCTGTTAGTTGTGAGTAGCCTGACAGCTTATGACAGTTTTTCAACAGCAATGTCTAGCAAGAACAGCTTCGTTTGTTCTGACGGAAAGGTACCCAAGGAGAACACGAGTGGCTTTAAAATTTTCCCCAGATGCGCACTGACGCATGTCAACACCAATCACTTTCATCAGGATACGTACCGCGCAATCGCTGTTCACAGTCCAGTAAGGGAGCTACTTCTTTGCAGTAGGACTACATCCTGAATCATTTACTACGATCAAATCAACTGCAAAATCTTTGTCATCTTACTAACTTGGCTAAGCTCTGTATCAAAACGCAACGTTCGGTGACCATATTTCTTTCTCATTAAAGGTGGGAATGACAGGTTATTAGTAAGGTAGCATATGAAAGAGACGTTAAAATGCTGTCGAATATTCATTAGCTGTAATGCGTGTTGTTATTGAATTTATGCTTTTAGCCAGACATAACCTGAATTTCCATACGAACATTCGTTGTGCGACATCTTCCACATTTTCTGCTTTACGACTGTTTTTGTGCAATCCTTCTTCATTTCGCATATTAAGCTGAACTTTCTCGTCTCTATTTACTTACTTACATATAATATTTTAACGTATCTAGTCTTTGTCTAGATCTACCATTTTCATCATCTAACGCCTTTTCCAGTGCAGCGTGATTCCTGGTCGCTACAGCACGTGACCCATACCGTAGGATATTTTCTTATCAGGATATTTTTAAAAAAAGATTCAAATGGCTCTGAGCACTATGGGACTTCACTTCTGAGGTCATCAGTTCCCTAGAACTTAGAACTACTTAAACCTAACTAACCTAAGGACATCACACACATCCATTCCCCAGGCAGGATTCGAACCTGCGACCGTAGCGGTCGCGCAATTCCAGGCCGTAGCGCCTAGAACCGCTCGGCCACCCCGGCCGGCTAAGGATGTTTCACAGACATCTTTCCGTACCTGTTCCTTCTAGTACCTCTTCACTACGTACCGTGTTGGGCCACTCAATTTTTAACGTCCTTCTGTTGTACCCTATTTCAAATGCTTCCAGTTTCTTGTCTTCGGCATTCTTCATTGTCCATACTTCACTTCCATGTAATGTCGTTCGCTCAGATACTATCAGCCATGTTGATACGTTCTTGAGCCTGCCGGAGTGGCCGAGCGGTTCTAGGCGCTTCAGTTTGGAACCGGGCGACCTCTACGGTCGCAGGTCGAATCCAGCCTCCGGCATGGATGGGTGTGGTGTCCTAAGGTTTAGCTGGCTTTAAGTAGTTCTAAGTTCTAGGGGACTGATGACCTCCGCTGTTAAGTCCCATAGTGCTCAAGCCATTTGAACCAGTTGGTATGTTCTTGGTTTAATGTACTCTCGGGCACCTCGTCGCAGTGCTGATATCGCGCTGAACCCCGTGATTTTTATGCCATAGACGAAGTCTGGAACTACAGGGGGAGCACAAAAACGCGGAAACACCAAAAACAAAGCTCAATACGATGCTTAGTGCGGTGTAGGAAACCCGATGGCATTGAAAACAGCTTCCAGTCGTCTCGGAGTGTCTAACCACAGGATCTGTGGGGTTTTCAAAGGAATTTTATACCATACTGCCTACAAAATAGTGGCACGTTAAGGTAACGATGATGGAGACAGACAGCAATCACATACCATTCTCTCCAAAGTAGAGCGCAAAGGCTCAAAAATAATGAGATCTGGTAACTGTGGTAACCAGGTGAGATGCCACAATTCATCCTCGTGCTCACAAAAAGTCCTGGAGGATCGGAGCTGAGGAGCGGGGCACTGTTGTTGGGGAGGATAATATCACCACTAGCGAACAAACATTGTACCATGCGATGGACCTGACCAGCCAAAATGGTCACATGAACCATGGCAGTAATGCAGCCTTGTAGAGTTACCATGGAGCTCGTAGTACACCACGATATGGCTGCTCGGATCATCACTAACACCCCCCTCCCCCGCAGTGTTTCATTCTTGGGACGTAAACTCGGTCAGAAGGTGGAAACAGTGTGTAACAAGAGTCATCCGATCAAATGACATTCTTGAGCCGTGCTGCGGCTCGCGTTGCTAGGTTGGCATCGTTTAGTTGGTATAGTTACGGTTGTCGTCTTCGTCTTGTGTTCATTGGCGACACACCGTTTGTAGGCGTTGTCTGGCTGCTAGTGGCTTCAGCGGCGGTTATCGATATCTACTAATGGTGCTACGATTTTTGGGGCGACCTTGTGGTAAGTCAGCAATTTGGTTAGGGATGGACGAGCAGCCAGGTCCGCGCAGCGCGAAAACACGCCGGGACCGCTGGCAGCACGCATGCACTGCCGGATGGAACGGCTATAGTCGCGAGGGGTACAGCCTCGTTGTCAACTGGACCCAGGAAGTTTAAGTTGAGTGGGTCTTAATTCAAGTAGTGAAACCTCCACCGTTGTGAGATCTCGCCATTTGCTTGCGTGTTGCTGATCGCAGTGTCACCGAGACGAAGAGCAGCATGTGGAGGCGAACCTAATTTGCCTTCCTCCTCTTATTATTATTAATTGTTGCATTCTATGTGTTATTATTTGTGAAGTTCAACCAGTGGTATTTTTCCTGCCTAGTGGCCGCTAACGCCCCAGTTACCTGCCCTGGAGCTTAGTGTATGTTATGACAGTGTACTTTTCCTCACCTTTCCGTTGCTGTCTGATAAGGTGTCTAGTTCGACAGTTTACTTGATTTGTGGGATGGGTGGTATTTTTTTTCTACTCTGGTTGCAGTGGTTCCTTTCTGCTTCCGGACCCTTCCAGGGTCTGAAGACATAGTGCTGGCCGCCGGTTCCGGCTTGAGTGTGTTATTCCAGCGTTCCATTGGTCATCAGACATTAGGTAGATTCGGCAAATTATTATTGGTCATGCGTTTAAACTGCAACTAATCTGAGTTACCATTTCGTGAAGTGAATGCAACTCTAGGCTGCCTGTCTCATCGCTTGTGAAGTTTTGAGGGACTGGTTCAAATGGCTCTGAGTGCTATGGGACTTAACATCTATGGTTATCGGTCCCATAGAACTTAGAACTACTTAAACCTAACTAAGCTAAGGACATCACACAACACCCAGCCTCGTGATGACTGGGTGTTGTGTGCTGTCCTTAGGTAAGTTAGGTTTAAGTAGTTCTAATTCCTAGGGGACTTATGACCAGAGATGTTAAGTCCCATAGTGCCCAGAGCCATTTCAACCCTTTTTTTAACTTAAACGTAACTAACCTAAGGACATCATACCCATCCATGCCCGAGGCACTATTCGAATCTGCGACAGTAGCGGTCGCGCGGTCCTTCAACCGTGGAACACTTCTTAATTTATTGTCATCTTTTATTTGTTGTTGTTTCTAAATAAAGTGTACGTGATTGAAGAATAAAGTAACCAACAGTAACTGATTACGGCCCCGACTACAGTCTTAACCCACTCCTGCCTTCCTTGGTACCAGGTCTCAATTCTTCCATTGCTACATAGTTCAGGTATTATGGATTCGGCTTTCATGTTACGGGCATCTACATCACTGACGTGTTGTTTTGGGATTCCAACTCGCCCCGCAGTTGCCAGCTTATGGAGCTCCCTTCACGTTGTTTTGGTGCTGACAGGTAACACGAGTGTGACATTCTGTTCTGCAGCGACTTTTACAGCTTTTGTCACCTTATTTTTCGTCACAGCTCTTTCGAGTGACCGCCTGTCACTAACACTCACTACTATACTTTCTTCCGCGTTGTGACGTAGTGAATGATGTGTTCCCGCTTTCCCTGTGTGCAGCATAAATATTCGATACGGTGCCTCTAGATACATCAAACACTTGGTCTGCCCTGGTCATGGTAGCACCCAGCATACGAGCAGCAACAACTTGTCCACGTTCGAATTGACTTGCGCTCTGATACAAAGCACTCACAATTACACATAACGCTGTTCTGAGAATGACTGACGCTTGCAACGCATTGTGGACATTGCATAGGTGCCATTCGGTGTCAAATACTGTAGCATCACCCTTTTTCTGTCACTTTTTCTCTTCTAGCGCACATGTTTATGCGTAACTAAGCAACTGATCTGTATGGATCAAAGACTCATTACGACTGCGATAGAGAAGGAGATTAACTCTGACTCGTGATATAAAAGCTCTATGGATAGAATGTGGAACGTCACTTGTACTGTGGACATACTTCTCATTCCTGATTTAGCAAATGCGGAGAGTAGGACTGCAGCGGAACTGTAATTAGCGGCAATGTTGTAAGCTGCCATTTTGAATATGGAATGTAATTTCATTAATTCACGATAGTATTTCATCTCATACAAGAGGATGGTGTATCCTGAAATGTAGCTATGAAGATCATTTATGGAATTCATGAACGGCAAAGGTATGTTTAATTCTTTGGTTATTTTAACTTCTCCCTTGTGTGTGGCTCGGAACACTCTTTAAGTGTCGTAACTCGTAGGGAACTTTGTATCCTGGGAAATCAGTAAAGCCGGCACCAATGTCGTTTATGCTCTATTTTGAGAGATTACTTTCTGGACTTTTATCGACACAACTTGGACACTGATTCCCATGCTGCAGAATGTGTAGCCATACTAGCCAAAATAGCCTCCCCACGGCGTAAAACTGTGCCTCAGACTATTTCAGATCCGAGACTCGCCGGAATTCTGCAGAGCCACAGAAATTTTATCGCAGGTGATGACTTCGACATCGAGAGGCAGACAGAGTACGGTTATGAACTGTAACTGTCTAATCAGTTTGTTTTATAGACTTGAGAATTCAAATAGGAATTAAATTGTATCTGGATGTGTGAGAGACAGTTGTGTTAAAACATCGAAAAGTTTCTGTTAAAGAAAGTAGATATTATCCAGTGATAATAATTTAACATGAATTCAGTGGGGAGAGAAGTTAAAATACGACAAGACAGTCTCGAGGCTCAGCTCGTATTTGCATTTGTGTTCAAGCATGATATTCCCACGGTCCTTCCGTATTCTTGCCCAACCCCTGTATCCGGAACAGCGCGAGAAATTTAGCAACCAACGTCTTCGCAGTTTGGTAGCTCCACAGGACCTAATTGTCAACGAGTCGTCTGAGTTGGGTGTGTCATACTTGAAGACTCTTTTGGACACTCTTCCTCGCCGAACTGAGACCAGTGTCAAAGCCAGGGGCGCCTTTACACGATATTATCGTGATGTCTCCTGGAGGAAGACTAAATTTTTGACTCTTGCGCGTCCGTACTAGGCAAAATAATAGCAGATCAACACTGATTTAATGGTAATATTGGTAAAAATGTTGCTAAAACATAGGTTGTTAAATTCACTAAAAATCTGGGAATACTAAAAGAAACATTTTAATCATAAGTCGTGTATCCCTAAGAAAGGCAATACGACAAGTCTGCTGTCATTACCACAGTGAGATTCAAAGAAAAAATAGTACAGGCACTCGTAGAAAGTTCTGGTCCTACTTCTACATGTACATCTATGTTATTACTCTGCTATTCACAGTAAAATGCCTGGCAGAAGATTCAATGAACCACCTTCAAGCTGTCTCTCCACCGTTCCATTCTCGAACGGCACGCGGGAAAAACGAGCACTTACATTTTTCTGTGCAAGTCCTGATTTCTCTGATTTTATCGTGATGATTATTTCTCCCTATGTAGGTGGGTGCCCACAGAATGTTTTCGCAATCGGAGGAGAAAACTGGTGGTTGAAATTTCATGAGAAGATCCCGTCGCAACGAAAAACGCGTTTTAATGATCGCCACTCCAATTCACGTAATCATGCCTGTGACACTATCTCCTCTATTTCGCGGTAATACAAAACGAGCTGCCCTTCTGTGTACTTTTTCGATGTCATCCGTCGGTCCCACCTGATGCCGATCCCACACTACACAGTAATACTCCAGAATAGGGCGGACATGCGTGGTGTAAGCAGTCTCTTTAGTAGACCTGTTACACCTTCTAAGTGTTCTGCCAATGAATCATAGTCTTTGGTTTGCTCTACCTACAATATTATCTATGTCATCGTTCCAATTTAAGTAATTTGTAATTGTAATCCGTAAGTATATAGCTGAATTTACAGCCTTCAGATTTGTGTGACTTCTCGCGTAATCGAAATTTAGCTGATTTCTTTTAGTACTAATGTGAATAACATCACACTTTTCCTTATTCAGGGTCAATTGTCACTTTTTGCACCATACAGGTATCTTATCTAAATCATTTTGCAAGTCGTTTTGATCACCTGATGACTTAACAAGACGGTAAATGACATATCTGCAAACAATCTAAGACGGATACTCAGATTGTCTCCTATGTCGTTAATATAGATCAGCAACAATGGAGGGCCTATAGCACTTTTTTGGGGAACGCCCGATATTACTTCTGTTTTAATCGATGACTTTCCGTCTATTACTACGATCTGTGACCTTTCTCACAGGAAATCACGAATCCAGTCGCACAACTGAGGCGATACTCCGTAGACTCGCAGTTTGGATAGATGACGCTTGTGAGGAACGGTGTCGAAAGCCTTCTGGAAATCTAAATGCTATCCGCATCTTCCAGTGAACTTTATTTCATACGTACATAGTGTCCATAATTATGGTTCCTGTTTCAAAATACTGTGGAAAGACACGTTAGCGAAAAAACTACGAAAATATGAAAAGTAGATGGCGCTGTACGCGTCAGAATATGCATGGCCAAAGACGCGCAGCACACGGCTGTTTACATTTTTCGTCCGAGACGCCCAACAAGACTGTCTATATGTAGGATCGCGAAGTGCTGGTAAAATTTTAGCAAAAGAACGACGATCGTGCGTCAACAGCCCTGCTGAAGTTCCGGAGATTCAAGAATATGAAAAACAGCGTTTGACTGAATAATGCCAAGAATCTGGAGAAAATGATTACGAAATTCGAAAAGACGGTTTCTTTTGAAATGGGGGAGGGGTGATGGGGCGTAACAGTTGATCCGACGGCTGCCGAAAATGTGGTCACAGCATTGCAGGAGGGGGTGTAGCGGTGGTGTGCGAACCTGAGTTGCGTGGGGAATTGCCCGATTGTTGGACCTGCCTGCGAGCATATTGCATAAAATCTTACGAAACATACTGCATAGGTATCCACACAGAATCACCCATGTTCAGGAGTCTCTTTCTGCTGATCTACCGGCAAGAGAGTCGTTCGCTCTGGAATTTCTTGCCCGTATGGAAATAGACTATGAATGGCCATGCAACATTCTGTCGACGGACCAAAACCATTTCCATCTCCAAGGATACATACAAAGAATTACAGAATATCGGCAACGGAAAATTCACACGCACATCAACCGCTATCGCTTCGTTCTGGGAACGTGACTGTGTGGTACGGGTTGACGGCTTTTTTTTTAATCGTAGGGCCGTATTTTTCCGGGAGATGCGTCCTGTGGGTCCTTTTACCTATATCGTCACTGCTAAACACTGTGAGAGTCTTCTGTGCACCATCGGCATTCGAACTCTCTGACAGCGTGGATGTGTGGGTAGGATCATTTTTATGCAAGATGGCGCTCTTCCGCTCATTGCACAGCCAGTTGACCGACTGCTGCATAGGCATTTCGGAAATGGCAGAATTATCAGCCGTCATTTTCCTACATCCAGGCCATTCAGATCATCTGATCTTAACCCCTGCGGCTTCTGTGTGTAGGGTTGTCTGAAAAATTTTGTGTTTAGTGGTCCAACTGAATTGAAGACACGCATTGCGTAACGTATTTTAAACTTGACCCCGAGACACTCCGATGTTTTGTGGATCATGCTGTTTCTCTGTATCAACTTGTGAGACAAAACCGTGGACAGCGTATTGAACATGTCTTGCGCAGGCCTCACGACGTTTAAAATCCGCTGTAAATTTGAATTTTATACGGTTTTGGGCCTTAAGACAGTTAAAAACAGGTTTACCCATCTGATGTACGACCCTGCCGTCAAGGATGGGCTTACCTAATGAGGAGCGTCACAACTGTTAAATACCAAATTTGTGCAGTTGTGCACACTGAACATTATGGATGACACAATGTGCAGCTCAAACAATAGCCGTCGCACAGCGATTCATTTATCACTTGTAGCAGATCCCGTTTACGTTAAGACGCTCACAGCGCCGTCTATTGGTAAAATTTTTGGTAAAATTTTCGTTAAATTTTTTTGTTCCATGACTTTTCACCTGCGTCAAAAACATGCTGCTCAATCTTCACGTCATACTAAGGAATCTGTATATGGTTGTATGTTTGTGTTGAAGTATACAGAAACTGTAACTTTATTAAGAGCATTTTTCAGATTTCATATAAATTTACGCTACATGATTGAGCACGTTCAGCAATGTTACTACGCAGGCTTCTGAAAGTTAGCTTTACACTGTTCGGATAATGGACGAGGGTTATTCCTTCGAGTGAAAATGTGCATATGGAAGACATGATTCGGTGCATTTCTTTTTGAACTTCGGTACGAGACGTACTACAAAGTAAGTATATCAACAAAATTGATACTGATACTTCGTTGTATTGTTGGTGGCCAGTGTGCAAAAAAATTCTAACTTAATGAAATACGCCCTACGTGGGCGCATCTACAATAACACTTGTCACGAAATTGTTGGAGGTTATGAATTGTTCAACAACAAAGGTACGTCTACCAAAAGTTTCTTGTACGTCCTGCACTCTATATTTCATGCATACCGAATTTTTTCAACGTAAATTACGGGAATGTTTGAAGTATGACGGGTTAGTTGAGTTCTACTCCACGGTCTTTGCAACTTTGTCTAATTTTATAATTAACGGAACTGTATGTTATCGTACAACAAGTTTAAAATCCGGCCAAGCTCCATGCAGTGCTCTTACTTGCACAAATGTCCGGATCTAGAAGCAGGAATTAAATCCAAAGATAAGCGCTTCAAACTTAGTGCCTTTATGCAGTATAGATATGCAGTGTTGGTGAATGCAGAATTCTCAAGATAACAATATTCATTCAAATCTGGAATTTACTGAAATGAACTTAGTGAGCATGCCTGTTACAGAAATGATAGAATTTCTTGTCGTTCACTTAGGAAAACAGAGAATTTTCTCTTAACAATTTGATTCAAGCACTGTTAACCGAACATTACTTGTTTGATTCAGAGTATTACACTTTCAATCAGTTTACTATAGTATTGCCCGTTTGAATTAGAATCAATAAAATTATTTTCTGGGGCCAAAATATTTTCGAAAATGCAATTTTCGCTACATTCAAGTTTACAAAATCTGCTTCTGATCATTTCAAATTACTCACACTTGCAATACACTCTTGTACTTATGTTATTGTAACTGCTTCGTAGTATGTACAGATACAGTATATATTATGTGAAAAATCAGTTCCAAATCTTTCAAGTTCTTTTTCGTGGACGGAAAAGGATTTGAAACTGACAACAACAGAGAGAAAACATATGTATGACTTTGTTTATGCCTGAGAATACAACTGTGCCAATGTTTGAGCACTGCACATCCAAACGAGAGACAATGAAATGATTAAGCCCCGTACCTGATTAACAAGAACGACTTTTTTGAAGCAAGGAGTGCACCATGTCCTCAAGGAATTTGTTTTAAATTCATGTACGATTAGCACCTATCACACTTAATGTTTGTTGGGAGTACCTCGCGGTGAGTTTATTCTTTCACATCACGTGAAATGAGCTCAGGTCACTTGTTTACAGAAAAGGTAAAAGAGCGTTTGCTGTGGATTATTGAAGAATATCGATAACTAAGCTGATGGAAGGTCATTAGAATATTTTTCATCAACTTCATTTCAAGAGGCTTTTTGAAGGCACGCTGCCTTGTGAGCAGCCAAAAATTTTAAGCAAATATCATGATACTTTTGTTGTTATTGTACTTTTGTGAATATTGCTTATGGAAGAAATAAGATGGCTATACAGGCTACCCCATTCGCTCAATAGTCTTCAGTTGAAGATCTGTAATGTAACGAAGTGAATTAAACATTAAGATTCCTACGATTGTGGAGGGTATCGGTGTCTTGACCATAACGTGAGACCAAATCGTGACCATATTGATGAGACCCTATACGACTGGGAAACCGTGACCTGCTCAGATGAGTTCCGATTCCAGTTGGTAAGAGCTGATGGTAAGGTTCGAGAGTGGAAGTCGTGGATCCAGGTTGTCAACAAGGCACTGTGCAACTGGTGGTGGCTTTATAATTGTGTAACCTGTGTTTACATTGAGTGGGTTAGTTGGGCCAACTGAACCGATCACTGAATCATGATGGTTGTGATCGGCTACTTACAGACAATTTGCAGTCTTTCATGGACTTCATATTCTGGTTTGAAAACATTCTGGACAATTACAGCGAATGATTTGCTCACCCAGTTCGCCCGACGTGAATCCCATCGAACATTTCTGGGACTTAATCGAGACATCAGTTCGTGCAAAAAATGGTTCAAATGGCTCTGAGCACTAACGGACTTAACTTCTGAGGTATTCAGTCCCCTAAAACGTAGAACTACTTAAACCTAACTGACCTAAAGACATCACACACATCCATGCCCGAGGCAGAATTCGAACCTGCGACCGTAGCGGTCTCGCGGTTCCAGACTGTAGCGCCTAGATCCGCACGGCCTCCCCGGCCGGCTCAGTTCGTGCATAAAATCATACACTGGCAAAATTTTCACAATTATGGACGGCTATAGAGGCAGCATTGGTCAGTACTTCTGCAGGAGACTTCTAACAACTTGTTGAGTACAGTCATGTCGAGTTGTGCTGCCTGCGCCGGGTGAAAGGGAGTCCCACATATTGTTACGAGGTATCCCATAACTTTCGTCACCTCAGTCTACTCGTCATGGTCAGTTAGTCTATTAGTACGGCAGTGCAGTTAGACCTGAAGTAGTGACACCTTTCATGAGGATCGATTAGCTGTGTTGGCGCAGAGGGTTTGCTACAGACCTGACCTTGCGCTCTACGGTAAAGCGTTACATGCGATGACCTTCTGGCCAGTGCATGTTACTTTCACGGCTGAAATAATTTGTAGATGCAGTTTTTTCGTCAGACTGCACGCGCGATCGCGCCGAGAGTTATGCCTTCCGGCAAGGGGGGCGAGAACAGGTCTTGCCACTGAGTGGTTCAATCGTCAGGATACCGTATTTCGAGACACGCCAAGGTCGCGAAACAGTCGCACGCAAATTCATCGTAATACGCAGTTACATGGTAAAGCGAGCATCTTACTTTATTTTGTGTCGATGTCGAACGTTTGGAAGAGTTTAGTAGTATCTCTGTCTTCAGTCGAATTTCCAGTTCCCGCTACTGATAAATTCGGTAAACGTATCTTTCTTTTAGTGTTCAACCCTGAGGTTTGTTTGCAGCAGAGCATCATTCCTCTTTTCTGTCTGCCTTCCTCTTCATTTCCACGTATGTGTTACATCCAACGTCATTCATGATCAGCTGCATGTATGTTGTCCTTGGTCGTCCCCGCCGATTACTTCCATCAATAGCTCCTTCTGCTATTGTTCCAATGATGTGCCGTAGGGTGTGCCCTACAAGTTTGTCTCTTCTTGTTTGGACGTGCCTCCACAAAGATTTGGTTTCCTGTACTCTTCTAAGCACCTCTTCATTTGTTACTTTGTCTCTCCAGCTGGTCTTCGTCATCCTCCTATAGCACCACATCTCCACGGTCTATTAGGAGGATCAGGAAATGTTTTACGAGGTAGTAGTATAGACTGACTGCTAAAAAACATTCCATACGGCTTTTACAGAGATGTTTTCATTTCGGATGCTTTTACTCCCATTGCTATAGTGTATTTTTTTTATATAGCTTTATTCATCGAAGTGTGCCTATAGTTTAACTTGTGCATCCTACCTAAATTGCTACTGTTGATTGGGGCGCTGGGACAGGAGTATAACCGAAGATACCTGACATTCATTCATGGCGTCCATGTGCATAAAGATAATTTATTCATTCCAAAATTATACGCCTCCAAAATTTACAGAATTCTATACGTTGCTCACAACACTTGAAATCATACTCAAAAAATATCAAGTTAAGATATTCCTAACATCAATTCACCAAGACATATCACAGCACAAATCCCAGATACGGGCCAATATCTCTAACAATGAATACCTTACCAAAGTTCAGAAAAACTCCCACAATGTCACAACAACTTTAAAAGAACTTCCCCAAAGGTTAGTTACATTAGGATAGCAAAACAAGTTTTCAAACAACAAAGATAACAACACATTAGGCAAAATGGTAAAAGCGTTAGGTAAGGCCTGTTCAACTCTTTTAATAAAATACAAAACACGTAAGTAGAACGAACGATTAAATTTACGATAACTACAGGCTAGCTGGAAGGCAATTACATCTATCGAAATTACAGCAACTTTGCGTTATACATTCCACATACGGCGCCCATGTCTTAACGACCATTGAGGTCACTCATGTCTCCTTTCATTACACAGACCAGCTCCATAGTATACATCTGAATGTATTGCCTTCCCTTAATGGAATCCGTTTCCTAAAACATGTATATTTTAGACACAGCTAACGGTAGATCATACACACAGAATAAATCATACACAAAGAAAGTGACTGGCAGTAGCGTTTGCTGTGTGAGAGTAAAATTTCAAATTTTCCAAGAAAGGAAGAGAGAAAATATCATCCTTTAAGAGGACATGCTCGTGAAAATGAACAAAAATTTGAAAAAAAATTCTTGGTGCATGGAAAAGAGCATTTCATGCTGATTTCAAAAATATGTAGTTTATATTCATTACCATTTTCCATTAGTCCTAAATTTGAAGTTGAATGTAATGTTGTTTGAAGTGCTTCAGAATAGGTGACGCATTATTTTGTTCTTCCGTTTTTCCCGTCTCGCTAGTTACGGATCGTTAACACAGGTGTATTCGTAAGCCACTGACACCTGGAATCAAAGTACAGTCATGTCTAGAAGGCTATGGTTAGAATGTAAACAAAAATCTGAGAATATAAGATTTCGGAAATACATTCGCCTGTGGTTTTGCAGTTATTGTGTGTTGTTTTGTTTCTGTGTGTGTGTTTCCTGTGCTACAAATGCCGAGAGTAAAGAAATTTAGCCCCAAACTAAAGTTTCGCGGCTACCAGTTCCAAAAACCGAATAATACACATCAGAGTGCTGTGAAATGTAAGTACTGCGATTGTGAAGGTAGAATTGACGTTTCTGAGGACATTTCAGCGAGGAAAGACCTTTCAAGTCGGTTAGTGATTGCCTGTAAGTCGTGTAAGATGCGAAGTGATACCATGACATCGCCAGTAACTGATGGTCGACAGGGTAAAAATTCAGCTTGCTTATGCAATGCGATGTGTTGGAAGAGGAAGGAGAGCTGCCCAGACTTTTTGCGCAATAATGGATTTGCCTCCACTTCCACTGAAGCTTGATATATACAATAAATTAATACATAACGCTTTACGTGGTGTAAGTGAACATTCAATGAAAAGGGCAGCACAAGAAGCAGTAGCCTTGTCTGAGAATAGAGACGTTGTAGCAGCATTTGTTGAATCTTGGCAGAAGAGAGGTCATACTTCTCTGAATGGGGTTGTAACTGCCACATTTATCGAAACTGGTAAGATACTAGATTATGAATATCTAACGAAGCCCTGCCAGGGTTGTTCAAGTAAATTTATTGGCACTCATGTTTGTGCAAAGAACTTTGATGGCCCAAGTGGAAGTATGGAAATGAAGAGTTCTAAGCATTTTTAAAAGATCAGAGGTCAGTCGTGGTGTGAGGTATGTAGGCTACCTTGGGGATGGAGACTGTAAAGAACACACTGCTGCTGTTAATGACAAACCATGTGGGGACACTCTGCTGGGAAAGATTGAATGATTTGGGCATGTACAAAAAAGACTGGAAGCTCAGCTGAGAAAATTGTGTAAAGACTTCAGTGGAAAAAAAACTGTCAGACGAAAAACATATAGGTGGTCCAGGTCGTCTAACAAAAAGTAAAATTGATTCTTTGATTCAATATTATCGACTATCACTAAGGAGAAATGTAGGAGATTTGGAGAACATGAGATGAGGTATTTAGGCAACATGGTTTCACAGAGTGTCAACAGATGAAACACCACAGCATGGTTTGTGTCCAAAAGGGGAAGATTCGTGGTGCAAGTACTGGTTGAGCAATGCTACAGGTATACTATATACACACAAGCATTCCTTACCACTTGCTGTAATGGAGGCAATTAGGCCTATATATAGGGATCTGGCAAATAAAAAACTACCTAGGAAATGTATGCATACTCTCTCTCAGAATGCAAATGCAAGCTGTATAAGGGAGAGAATACCCTAAACAGTATTTTTTGGGCTTACAGTGCTGAAGAT
The DNA here is from genome assembly GCF_023897955.1 of Schistocerca gregaria. NCBI lineage: Eukaryota > Metazoa > Arthropoda > Insecta > Orthoptera > Acrididae > Schistocerca > Schistocerca gregaria. The sequence continues at coordinate 220,415,988 of NC_064925.1, read as the reverse complement.
TGGTGTAAAGGTTGCAATAATAACATTCAATAATGGTACAATTTCAAGAATAAATGTTATGAAGAAATTGGACATCCAGACGGGAAGGAATATGGCTTCAGCTCTGACTGCTATTGATAAGCGGCGCGTAACCGAAGCAGAGACAGCTACAGAAGCTGCTACCAAGGAGTCAAGGATAAAGAAAAGAATGAAGAGAAAGAGCATGGAGGATAAGGAAATAGGAGGACAACTGGAGAATGCAGCTGGAATGTTCTAAGCGAGCATAGTGGTAAGTTAATAAATCCGTAAATCTGCTTTCGCGATTTACCGAAAACTTGAATTTTCATCATTCACATACACTTTTCTCCTAAATGACTGAAGTTAAACTCACAAAAATTGGTACAGATATTTAGAATGACCTCCTCTACCTCCTTTGCCTACTATTTCCTGAAAAATTTATAACGTGATGATGATGTCGGTGATATTTGAGCTACACTTTTAACTATTGTTGTTGTAGTAAAATAAATAATTTGTCTTTTTCACAGATCAGAAAGGAAACTGGAGGCATAAAACACTTATGTGAATGTTGTCTGTACTCTGACTCTTTTTCCAAGCTGTGCAGTCATGCAGTGAGTGGCTCCAAAGAAAAGGGTACCGCAGTGAAATAGTGTTCCGTTCTTTATACTATTATAAATATTGTTGTCAGTACCGAAATGTAATAAATATATCAATGAATTTTTGGTAAATGCTTTGACTAATGACCCTAATTGTGTGTAAGAATTTTGATCTATCTCTCCATTATAGATGAGTTGCACTATGAGAGTGAAGATAAGGATTAAAATGCATCCCGTTTAGGGGGTGTCCCCTTAAGGCGAGCGGCAGTAGTTCCAGTAAGTATTCGTAAAGTCCAGCGAGACATGCAAAACACTTCTAATCTCTCTTCAGAAAATATATCGAAATATCAGTCTTAACACGACCATTACGTGTACCTGACAGGCTCTACATCTCCCGCGATTGTATGAATCATAATCAAAATTATACTTCGTGCCGCAGATATAAAAAAATAAAGAAAACAGTAATACTGAAGAAGACAAGTACCCGGTATTCTTAAAGCAACTCGGACGCAGCACCATAACAATTGCATATCTTGAAGCAAGCAGAAGTAATTACTATACAAATTACGGATGTAGCGGTAGCTTTAATCTTCCACTCCAAGTTGCACAAGGGTAAGTATACACAGTAAATGTCACTAATATGTGTAAATAGCCTATAAAACAGCATCCAAACCAGAGCCCATCATCACAACGCCGTTCAATTCAACGGTGACCCGAGAAGCATCACACGAGAGTGCCCAATCGGCGCTGCCCCAACTTAGCACTGGTTGCCGAATGTGGATGTTGCTTCCTTGTGGATTAGGCAAAGTCAGGCGTACGTTGTAATACGCACCTAGTAAGAACTGCTCCCTCCCAGAAAGCACTGAATTTTACTGCAACACAAGCAAATATTAACCAGGAGCCCTCTGACACAGCCGGTCGCTTGTGAAACTGTTCTTGAATTTACATAGGCGAGCTTTTCAACTGTGATTGTGACTGTGATTCGTTGTCCAATTCCACTGTATCGCTTGAGCACGCCGCATATATTTACAAATGCTCAGTATGCCGAGATGTTATTTAAATGCTGGTTTTGTGATGGAAAGTATATTGCTTCCTTCTTCCGACCGCCGAGGGCTCCTAATTTTTTCGAATCAGAAGTAAAATGTTCACGAAACAACGTCGCATCACACTGACGACAGCAAGAGAACAACAAAATCATGAATATGGAGGCTTTAGATTTAATAATATGAAACAAAGTTCTCCTGCTTCGTCTAATACCTTGAATTTTTTAAATACCTGTTATCTTTACGAAAATGAATCATTAGGCACAGAAGTCCTTGTGGGAAGGTGGAAAAGGCTGACGACACAAGGCCCTAGTTTTATGTTAGGTTACATAGCGAAAAATTATTTGCGTGATAATACTAATACTGATCGGTCTTTGTTAACATTACAATGAACAGTCTCCAATGATGTACCTTGAAATTTGGAAGCGATGGCGTGCGCTCGTTGCGTCAGCAAACCAATCGCTTCTTACTAGTTAACACACATAACAGTTTTTAGATTAGTCAGCATGGTGCTGATTACACCACTCGAAATAAAATATAGTGTATTTTAAGCATTTAGTTATTATTTAATCAGAAATTATCATAACAAAAAACAGAACCATCTCTAACAAGAAGAACTCAACAAGTGTGGGCTGTACAAAGTTCTTTCGTTTTAAAATAACAGAAGAACGAAAACTCCTCAGACAGCTGCATATAAACAAAAGATAAGCTTTCTACATCTATATTTGTCGCCGAATCCCCACCGCACACCCTTCTTACATTATATACAGCTTATATGGCATAAAATTTTAATTAATTTTATATTGCTTATTATTGCGAGCACGACAGATAGAATACGACTCTCATTATTAGTTTCTGCAGTTGAAAATATTCTAACTTTATGCACTTTGACCTATTATGTGGGGATACGCACACCACTGAAAGATTTCCTTCTGTGGACGTACGATCTTTAATTTACATACTATTTTTATATAACACTGATCTGGTTTGTTAGATATGGAACATGGTAATTATGGAATGAAACTAATTATGGAATGAAAAACTGCCCTTCGCTACTTTCATCTCCTGGTTCAAATGCCTCTGAGCACTATGGGACTTAACATCTATGGTCATCAGTCCCCTAGAACTTAGAACTACTTAAATCTAACTAACCTAAGGAAATCACACAACACCCAGTCACCACGAGGCAGAGAAAATCCCTGACCCCACCGGGAATCGAACCCGAGAACCCGGTTTATCTCTTGAATGCGCAGAAAATTACTCTTATTGCCTGTACGGAATTTACAGTATGTTATGTTCACTAAACGTAAAAGCTGCAGTGGATTTTTTAAAAATATATGAACACTATTAACTGCGCATTATTACACTTTCTTGTGAGCCTTGCTCACACCATAAATATTCTTTACTGTCTTGTTATTCAGAACTGAATATCCACAAACTCATGCTTAAAACTAAACACACTGATATTCTCAGACACAAATATAAAATTTCCATATGGCTGCTATTTACAATCTTTCGCCACTGCCTCCCTCTCGACCATGGGTTGGGTAAGACGCTCGACAATAAATTTAGTAGGTCGTAACCTCTATATGATAGTTGTAACCCCTAATTACTCCTGGTCGCTCAGAAAATACCATTGTATATTCTGACAGCAGCTGCGTTAGCTCTTGTTTTTGCATATTATTTGAACGTTCAGAAATCTTGGACTTTATTCTGGAATGCATCAACATTTACTTCAGAATCATTACTTTCTTTATTGGGATAGTAAAGATCTGTCGTTGTTGAATAATTTTCTAAGTGCAGTACACACGGGTTCCTACGCTTGATATTTAATCTTTCTCCCAGAATGCAGGCCACCCTTAACCCCTTATCAGCGAGGAACGCGCTCACTGTGGCTACGCCCTCTTTAAAAATTTCTACCTGCACCTGGCGCTTAATTAACTGGCTCTGTGCACTTATGGCTCCAGTCACCTTGCAGTTATTCACTAGGAAGGTCGATATATATCGTCCCTTCCCAAGTGCTTTATACAGTTCTGCACTCATCACACTGGCCTGTGTCATTCATTATGTTTACAGCAATATCGTAGATTTTTGCTTTTAGGATTGCTTGTATGTTTTCATTATTATTCTTTGCACAGTCGCGTGGTTCTATTAGGAGGTCGTGCTCCATACTAATTCCGTCATTATAACGCAGCATTTTGACTCCAGGTATACTATCATTTGTGAGGCTCTCACTCCACCCCACGGCCTGCGACGGAGAGCATATCGTGGCCGATTCTAGTTTGTTGAACTATTTTCGTGCGAGTTGGTTGGACGGTTGTTTTCCGTGACCTCTATAATATGCACATTTTGATTTGCAGGTCGCCACGGCTGCGCGATAGGCGCGTCTAGCTGCGGTGGTCTGATGTTATCGTACCTCTCGTTATTTTATCGGTCTAGGTTCGGTCGGTAATTATGATTCCAGTTACTATTGTTTTCATTGTAATTGTCGTGCCATTAACCTCGCGCATTTTTCCAGCGGTTGGCCCCGGCTTGTCCCGAATCATATCGATCGTCAAATCTACGTTTTTTTTATTATTTTACGGGTGACCATAACCATTTTGATATCGGTTGTTCGCTACTACTCGGCTGATATTCACGCCTTTTACCAACGTCCCCACCATTTCCATGGTTGTGATTCGGTGCTTTACCATTTCTACCGTTTGTGCACCCTGAGCCATTATTTCTAGCTTTTCCTTAATGTAGGTAGGTAAATGAGATTTAAGTAGCCTAATAATGTCTCTCGACGATATAGGCTCGTCCCAGTAGCGCGTCTCGTTAATGTATTTTTCAAAATATCGTTTCAGGTTTCCAAGACAAGTTGAATAAGGTTCAGGATTATATACCTCCTTCCTAAGCCGCTCTTGGATGCAAGGCGACGAATATTTGGCTAATAATGCCTTCCCAAATTGCGCATATGTCATGCAGCTGTCCGCTAATTCAGTAGCCCATAATGCTGCGTCACCCTGAATACAGGACTGCTCTGATCTGGAGCTGCGGCTATTCGTATTGTCGCACGAAGACTCCTCGTTGTTGCGTCGGGCATAGGTCTGTGCGTTATCAAAAACGTTAGTTACTGGCGACACACTTTCATTTTCCACACGTTTGCTACTATCGGCTAAACCTTTTTTTAAGTCTTGATATCCGCTTAGCTATATTCATCTGCCAATGCGGAATATCATCACTTAGTATTTGTTTGATAAGCCGGCAGGAGTGGCCATGCGGTTCTAGGCGCTACAGTCTGCAATCGAGCGACCGCTACGGTCGCAGGTTCGAATCCTGCCTCGGGCATGGATGTGTGTGATGTCCTTAGGTTAGTTAGGTTTAACTAGTTCTAAGTTATAGGCGACTGATGACCTCAGACGCTAAGTCGCATAGTGCTCAGAGCAATCTGAACCATTTCTTTGATAGTCTGAACATCACCCTGTACCTGACTGTTTATTTCACCGCTAAAAGATTCAGAGTCCTTATCGTCAAAAGCTGCTTTTACCTTTGAATCAATCCTTTTCTCGATTTCATTGTCTTTCGATTCTAACCAGGAATTAAACTCAGCCTCAATTTTAGTAGCATGTTCGTTCAGTTTGTGTTCGACAAGCTGTGTAGACTCTAGTTCTAATGGTATTATTCGCTAACTGCAGATTATTTACTTGCGCAGTCAAGTCTTGTACAGATTTAGGTATTGACTCATAGGTATGTTTCACATTTGATATTTCCTTTTACACGTATTCTAAGGACTGTACTACTTGTTGGTCACGCTCTGATTGTCGTGCAAGAAAACTTTCGAATTTTTTCATCCCTTTTCGACTGCTGACAGAAAAAGGCTTCCAATTACTTGTCCTTTCCCGACTGCTGGCGGTCCCGTTCAGCTTGCTGACAGAAAAAGGCTTCCAATTGCTTGTCCTTTTCCGCTTGCTGTTGCGCCAAATTCGCATGATAATTCGCATGCGCTCTAACATAGCTTGAATCGAATATCCACCAGGCAGATTATCTGTACCCGGTTTCTGCTGTGTTGGTGGTTGTACTACTTCTTTTTCTACATCTGCTTGGACACGGATGGACGTAGGCAACACTTCCTGTGCCCCCGCCGCCACTGTTTCACAGGGTATTTCCTCAAACAGATTGCATGTGCTGTCTAAATCTCTCGCTTCTACATTTACTTCATTGGTTAATTGATGTTGCTCAGTATCCGCGTTGCCTTTGCGTTGCCTACGCAGTTTGACCATATTTATGGCTTCGAATTAGATATACATTCAAACTCTGTCTTGTCACAAAAAATTATCTTTAAACTACACACACACCAATAGTGACGTGAGAGGACTTCACTGAAATTCATACTCTGCTGACAGGACAACTACACTGTAGTCTTACGCTTAATTGGCATGGTTCTGATTTCGGGTGTTCCAGGCTAATGTTGTTGCAATTTCTCTGTAGAATCAGTTTTTACTCGTTCAGTTTCAGTGAAAATATTTTCAACTGCAGAAACTAAGAGTGAGAATCGTAGCCGGCTGGGATGGCCGAGCGGTTCTAGGCGCTACAGTCTGGAACCGCGTGACCGCTACGGTTGCAGGTTCGAATCCTGCCTCGGGCATGGATGTGTGTGATGTCCTTAGGCTATTTAGGTTTAACTAGTTCTAAGTTCTAGGAGACTGATGACCACAGATGTTAAGCCCCATAGTGTTCAGAGCCACTTGAACCATTTCTTTTCACAATAAAGTGCCTGGCAGAGAGTTCAAAGAACCACCTTCAAGCTGTCTGTCTACCGTTCCAGTCTCAAACGGCACGAGGGAAAAAACGACCACTTAAATTTTTCTATGCGAGCCCTGATTTCTCTTATTTTATCCTGATGATCATTTCTCCCTATGTAGGTGGGTGCCAACAGAACGTTTTTGTAATCGGAGGAGAAAACTGGTGGTTGAAATTTCATGAGAAGATCCCGTCGCAACGAAAAACGCCTTTGTTTTAATGATTGCCACTCCAATTCACGTAACATATCTGTAACACTATCTCCCCTATTTCGCGATAATACAAAACGAGCTGGCCTTCTTTGTACTTTTTCGATGTCATTCGTCACGTCAGTCCCACCTGATGCGGATTCCACACCGCTCAGCAATACTCCAGAATAGGACGGACAAGCGTGGTGTAAACCTGTTGCACCTTCTAAGTGTTCTGCCAATGAATCACAGTCTTTGGTTTGGTCTACCCACAATATTATCTATGTGGTCGTTCCAATTTAGGTTATTTGTAATTGTAATCCTTAAGTATTTAGCGGAATTTACGGCCTTCAGATTTGTGTGACTAATCACGTAATCAAAATTTGGCTCATTTCTTTTAGTACTTATGTGAATAACTTCACACTTTTCTTTATGCAGGGTAAATTGCCACTTTTCGCACCATTATTTTTTACCTAAATCATTTTGCAATTGGTTTTGATCATCTGATGACTTTACAAATGGTAAATGACAGCATCATCTGCAAACAATCTAGGACGGTTACTCAGATTGTTTTCTATCTAGTTAACATAGACCAGGAACAATAGAGGTCCTATAACACTTCCTTGGGGAACGCCGGTTATTACTTCTGTTTCACTCGATGACTTTCCGTCTATTACTACGAACTGTGATGTTTCTGACAGGAAATCACGAATCCAGTCGTACAACTGAGGCGATACTCCGTAGGCACGCAGTTTGATTAGAAGACGCTTGTGAGGAACGGTGTCGTAAGTCTTTTGGAAATCTAAAAATATGGAATCAATTTGTCATCCTATGTCGATAGCAATACATCTGAGTCTGTGACATTGAATCAAATCATTTCTTATAAAATGCTGCAGCTAGTTGTATAGAACACAGTAGACGATTTTCTAACCGCAGAGTGCAAGATTCGAGAATGTTTACTAGAGTTTCAAGTTAACTTCGTGAAACTTGCGTAGTGGCTAGAAGTCAAATCTCATCTGAAAGAGGAAATGAGCAGTGTGTGGATGAAGTAGAATACTTTTACATTGTACTCAGCACCTTCATGTGTAAAAGGAAATAAAGCTTTTCGCACACCGTTAATGGATTACCTTGTAACAGAAGAATCATGCGCAAGAAGAAAATTTTTCAGTTTACATTATTTATTTATTGATACTACATTCTGATTGGGCTGCCTCATTAAAATGCCATACTGTGATTGGCTAGAGAAAGGGAGGAGGGAAGGGGGATGGGGTTGGGGTATGGCTTGCTTTTTTTCTTAATTCTCCTGGTAGCACAGTTGAGCTTGTTCACCATCTTAGATTATGATTGGTAGTTTTATTTTAATACTACTCTATGATTGCCTGTAGTGACGGGCATAGGAGAGGGTCAGGTGCCTGGTTTAATGATGTCATTGATAAGGATGATGACATCACTGATAAGATTATCCCTCGCGTAGGTAACTCTCACTAACTCTTGCACGTTGCAAGGACAAGTAGCCACCGTCTAGGAGTGTAACGTCAGAGGTATTGCATACTTCAATATCGCAGCTGAGTGCAAAGCGTCAGTGAGTCACCATTGATTTATCACTGTGTGCATAAATAACCAGTTTTCTTGGCCAGCAGCGTCTCTTGTCCTTACGACTTCAGATTTTTCTCTGTAGGGATGATTGAAAGGCAACGCCTACAAAGAAGAAGGAAACACAAGACACAGACTGATCGTTCGAATTATAAATAAATAAATAAATAAATCCTCGCCGGCCGGAGTGACCGAGCGGTTCTAGGCGCTACAGTCTGGAACCGCGTGACCGCTACGGTCTCAGGTTCGAATCCTGCCTCGGGAATGGATGTGTGTGATGTCTTTAGGTTAGTTAGGTTTAAGTAGTCCTAAGTTCTAGGGGACTGATGACCTCAGAAGTTAAGTCTCATAGTGCTCAGAGCCATTTGAACCGTTCGAATTATGAACAGTGCTGCCTTTATAAAAGAAAGCCAAGACGATCTCAGAAGAGCTACGTGTGATGTTGCCAAGAGGATTCGAAAATGCACTGAAATGGAAGGTGTAATTTATGCAAATGAGGTTGCAATTTAATGATTTGCTTTGCTTACACCTTCTGTGAGTATTTATTTGGGTTACGTTCTAACAACCGTGTCTCTGTATCTGTAAAAACTGGAAACACATTACATGGAATTACTTACTGATTTACTCTACCTTCTTGTAAAATATTTACTGTTCTTCCTGAAAGATCCTCTATATTTTTTTATACATTGTGACATAATATTCCTTATCAATGTGTTTAAAATATCTGAGGGTACATAGCGTGCCAGCTTTCTTTGCACACTCTTCTTTTTTTCCAGATGCTATACAGAAAGGAAAATTGTCCGTGCGTTTGAGTATGAGCCGGAAAGTGTCTAATTTCATTGTCGTATTCATTATACGGGAAATATGTTGATAATGTTATTAACTTGTTTTTGAACGTGGCCGTTTTGAGTTTTCTGAGTAAATCTCTTCTCGATGCACAACATTTCACTGTAACATATCTCGACTTTCACTGCAGTTCGTTGCGTATTTCAATGGCCTACTCAGTCTGACTATACAAACCCGCGAAGAACTGTGCAGCTCTTATTTGAATCTTTTAGATTTGTTTCGGTAATCCAACATGCTGAGGATAGCTTGGTAAGATTCCAAACCCGAATGATAATAACCCTGACTTTGACGAATGGTTGTTCACAAGTTTGCGAAGCAATTTTGCTGGTCTTATATACGTATTGGAATATAATGGTAAACGTATACTAGGACAGAAACCAGTTCCTCTCCAACATAGAATGGTTACAGGAACACTATCAGATCCTGTATCCTTTCCTCAAATGGTCGACTTGATCCGTTTCCCAATTCAGTACTCACTTTTTTCCTTATCGATCATTTATGCATGCGTCCTATGGACGAACATTGGGACTGTCTTGTGATCTTTGGTGAAGCAGAGTCGGAAGATAGAATATTGGATTAATTTTATCAACTTCCGATTCGGTGCTATCATAAACAACGAGCATTTTGTGAAGACACCTTAATTACATAAACTGAATTCATATGGTACCCAAACTTGTCATTAACTCAGCAAGTGATTTCTTGCTCCATGGTTTGTTGAATGCTTCTCTCTTGGCTGTCTTGATGCTTATTTTGGCTTCCTTCACATCCGATTATTCAGCAAGGAACGGATTTGTTTGAATCTCCTTGCAGCTCTGTTCTAACATAGTGTCTTCTTCATACCATCATTAAACCAATTGGAGTCACTACCATCTCTCGTTATCTTTCACGTCGCCAGCATGTGAAGTATATTAGAATTATATATTAATACCTTCAGATGCTGACGGGCGTTGATATATATCAACGGGGACAGGTGAAAATGTGTGCCCGAACCGAGACTAAAATCCGGGATCTCCCGCTTACATGGCACACGCTCTACCAATCTGAGCCACCGAGGGTACAAGAGGATCGTGCGACTGCAGGGACTATTTCGCGCACGCCTCCCGCGAGACCCACATTCTTCAAATGGTTCAGATGGCTCTGAGCACTATGGGACTCAACTGCTGAGGTCATAAGTCCCCTAGAACTACTTAAACCTAACTAATATAAGGACATCACACACATCCATGCCCGAGGCAGGATTCGAACCTGCGACCGTAGCGGTCACGCTGTTCCAGACTGTAGCGCCTAGAACCGCTCGGCCACTCCGGCCGGCAGACCCACATTCTCACCTTATATGTCCACACACTACATTCGTTGTCTCCCTACGCAACACATTCATTACTTGTGGAAGACATTCTTACCAAGTCCCGAAAGAGTTCGGGTAATATGTGTACACCCGCACAGACGAAGAAAGTCATGGCCGGTACTGCCAGAACTATATACTTATATGGATATGGTGTCTGTTCTTTCGGACATGACCGAAATATTTTTGAATTCTGTTACCTAGATACCGTTTCTCTGGCGTCTCGGTACGTGAACGTCTTGTAGCAGCTCAGGCGGGATTAAAGCTCACTCTAAAGGCTCGCTCTAAAGGCCTGCCTGCTTGGGGTTGGCTGTCTTGGAAGGAGACTCTCTGGAACGTGGCCTGAACTTGCTAGCCTTGGAAGTTCGCTTGCCGCGTTTAGATGGCGGGTGTTTGGTGTGAGGAGTATGCTTACGCCTACGGGAGATTCTCCACTTCCCTCTGCCCTTGTGAGAGTCGGCCATACTCTGGACTTCGACTAGACCTGTTCCCTGCTGCCTTGGTTGGTTAACGTGGCCACACACACCTCTTAATTCTGCCGACGCAGGAATAACACTGAGCACCATTTCTTGTGTAGAGTGAAGTGTCCACTATAGTTCTTGAAAAGCCCCTGTGATTCTGCTATTGAGTTTCGTTCGATTTTCTTTTGTTAAATGTATAAGTGGGCTCCTTGTGTGTTGGCAGCGTTGTGTAGCGCTTTGCATTGGATCTCTGACTGCGCTTTTTCTGTAAGAAACTCTGTGGATGATCTGTCCTGTTGGTAGTTAATCGCCAGTACTATTGGGCTGTTGGAAGTTAGTCGCCAGCAGTGATAGAAATACTGTTTGGCAGCTGGAGGTGAAAAGCCAGCAGTGATGGATGTCTTCTTGGGCAGGGCCTTTCTTTTCAATTAATTATTTGATGTCAGGTTATATTTTTTGAGCAGTCAGATTGCGTTGCTCTAGGATATTGTGGGTCTCAGTCATTCACCAATTAAAGCCCAGACACAATCATTTAAATATAGAAGTTTCATCTGTCGACCCTTAGCCGGGGATACCTCACTGGAACCTTCTGATATTTCTGGTAGTTTGAATAATTAGTGTGTGGTTAGAAATAATTGTTACTGCTGGCGCGTAACTGTATAGAGAATTTCCTTTGTAGTTGTAGTTTTTCATTGTTGTACAATATTGTAATGGACAAAGCATATGTGGCATGCAAGAGGAGTTGTACCAAGTATTTCGCATTCGCGTTTGCAATTAGTTAGGTATTATTTGCACTGCTATTTTTGATGTGTCTTCTTATTTTTCAAATTGTGTTTTTCTATGTTATCGTGTGAAATTCTGTGCTAATCATGGCGTGTGAAAAGCGCAGTCAAAGACTCGATGCAAAGCGCTCTACAGCGCTGCCAACACACAACCAGCCCACTTAGAACTGATATGGATTCTGTTGTTGGTCGTTGCTAGAAGCTGGAACTTGGATCAGCATCCCGGAGCCACTTTAAACATTCATTTGATTGTAAGAGGGCTTCCACTTTACCTTGTTATTGTTGTTGGTACCCGGACAGAACAATTAGGCTGGTGCGTGTGTTCCCTGTATTTAGGAATCTTCGAATTTTTTTAATTGTCTATTAACCTTGATCTAGGGCAGTGGTTGACAATGCTGAACAAAGCCAAATATCAACAGTACAACGACAGAATTTCTTTTGAGAGCCAAATTTGTTAAACTTAAACTATGTAGGTAAATAGATGCCATGTGTCTAGGGCCTCCCGTCGGGTAGACCGTTCGCGTGGTGCAAGTCTTTCGAGTTAACGCCACTGCGGCGACTTGGGTGTCGATGAGGATGAAATGATAATGATAAGGACAACACAACACCCAGTCCCTGAGTGGAGAAAATCTCCGACCCAACCGGGAATAGAACCCGGTCCCTTAGGAGATACATTCCGTCGCGCTGACCACTCAGCTACCACGGGCGGGCAACTATATAGGTTGGTACATAATTATTAATATACGGTCCAGTCACATTAATCAGAACACCACCTATGTCTGACATCAACGTGCATTGAGAACGCTTCAATAGCAGATGCCAGCACTAGTAGTAGAGATCATATAAAGCGTGTCGGGGAGATGCGGAAAACAGTGCGGTCATTGTCATTAGGCAGAAATGGAGCGATGACGTCGAAAACGGGATGATCAATGGCCTTTGATTCAAGGTTGGAAGCATTTCTGAAACGGTTAAATGCAAACTGTTCGTGTGTCCCCTTAGTTGAAATATACTGTGCATGACAAAATGGCGCCAGTCAAACCGGTGCCAACAGCACTGTGGTGGATCACGGGACATGGGTGTGAACGACGGCTGCGCAGATGTGCACAGGCAAACAGACATGCAACTGTTGAGCAGCTAACCACCGAGACGAAATAAGAGGGCTGGTAACATTGTCTCCTCAACGATAATTCAGCGAACGCTGCTGCATACGGATCCGCAACAGCTGCCTGGTTCATGCACCCATGCTGACTCATGTTCATTGACGACGAAGGCTGGAATTGGCTCGCCAGTATCGCAGCTCTACGTCCTCTGAGTGGCGACAGGTGGCCTTTTCAGATGAATCATATTTGATGACAGATGTTCGTTGGCTTGTACGGCATAAAACGTCTGAAAAGCAAGGGATGAGGGAGCATTATGGGCTGGCGAATGCTTTCGTGGCACTCTCTGGGCGATCTCGTCATTCCCGAAGACACAATGGATCTATCCTTGGTGATCATGTCCACCCCTAAATGCAGTTGGTTTTTCCGCAGCACGATCGCATCTGTTAGCAGGACATTGCAACGTGTTACACAGCTCGCGGTGTTCGTGCACAGTTCGAAGATCACCAGGGTGAATTTATCATACTCCCCTGGCTACCATTCAGCTCAAATGGCTCTAAGCGCTATGGGACTTAACATCTGAGGTCATCAGTCCCCTAGACTTAGAACTAATTAAACCTAACCAACCTAAGGACGTCACACATGTCCATGCCCGAGGCAGGATTCGAGCCTGCGACCGTAGCAGCAGCGTGGTTCCCGACTGAAGGGCCTAGAACCGCTCGGCCACAGTGGCCGGCTAGCCACCAGTCATCCCGGATTTAAAACCAGTTTCGTATGAAACTCCTGGTCTCGCAGTCGCGTACTCGCTTCCCGAGAACGGGGTCCCGGCTTCGATTGCCGGTGGGGTCAGAGATTTTCACCTGCCTTGAGATGACTGGGTGTTTGTGTTGTCTTCATTTTTTCATCCTCATTCATGAAAGTGGTGAGATTGGGCTGAGCAAAGGTTGGGAATTTGTATGGGTGCTGATAACCGCGCAGTTAAGCGACCCCCCCCCCTCCCAAACCAAACATCATCATCATCATCATTAAACCAAGCCGCGAATTTGCGGGACTACAGCGGTCGGGCGGTTCGCGCTATGGGTCCCCAATTGAGAAACCTAGAGCACGTGCCACGGCACTGGAGTCGGCATGGATCCAAATACGTGTCAGTATCTTTCAGAACCTCAGTGACACTCTTGCTGCATGTCTTGTAGCGGTCCAGGCTGCAAAATGTCGTTCTTTAGGCTGTTGGCAGGAGGTCATGTAGGGTATTACTGCGGTCCTTTCACACTTCACTGGGCCACTGCTGACGATGCCCTCGTGCTTGATAAATTCTCGCCCTGGAGGACAACGTGCCGGGTTCTGTTACTTAACAAGTCTTCGAGTCACACATCAGGGAAGCTAATCCGTATTCTCAGACCTTCGTCAACATATTAACCAGAATCAACCTGAATGCTTTCATTTTTATTGACGAATGACCTCGTAATGATAAAATATGGACCTTAATTTACACTTGTAAACAGCTCTATTGTTGTTGAGTGCAATGTAGGCGGCAAACGCTGGTGACGTTAATGCAGGAAAGTAACCGACGCGCCGGAGTATTTATAGTGTGCGAATTGCGTATCCGCTAGCATTTGCAGCTCTGGAACTGGACTGGTGGCCCGGCGAGCAGGGAGGCTTTGCCGGTGGCGTCCGGCGCGCTGATTGGCTGCCGGGTACCTGGCCCGGCGGGCCCTTGCCGGGCCGCTGGTGGCTTTTCCTCGTTACGTGTCCGCTCAGGCACGCGGTGACCACGGCAGCCAGCCTCGTCTGCACATGTCCTTCTGCGCTCGCGTGGTGCACGCTAAACCAGCGGCAACTTTTTTTTCTTTTAATCCATTTCAAGGCTGGCCAGAAGCGCCCAACAGGCTTTGCACTCGATCGTGTACTCTGTTTAACAACTTGCTCTACGTACATTCAGTTAAATATTCGATGACGTACGTTGGTAAAAGACTCCTCGCGGTTTAGAAAGTTGACCAGCGTTGCCTGGTGAAATGTTGTGATGCCTCGTGTAAGGAGGAGAAATGCGTACCATCAAGTTTCCGACTTTGATAAAGGTCGGATTGTAGCCTATCGCGATTGCGGTTTATCGTATCGCGACTTTGCTTCTCGCGTTGGTTGACATCCAATGACTGTCAGTAGAATATGGAATCGGTGGGTTCAGGAGGGTAACACGAAACGCCGTGCTGGATCCCAACGGCCTCGTATCACTACTAGTCGAGATGACAGGCATCTTATCCGCATGGCTGTAACGGATCGTGCAGCCACGTCTCGATCCCTGAGTGAACAGATGCGGACGTTTGCAAGACAACAACCATCTGCACGAACAGTTCGACGACGTTTGCAGCAGCATGGACTGTCATCTCGGAGACCATAGCTGCGGTTATCCTTGACGCTGCATCACAGACAGGAACGTGTGCGATGGTGTATTCCACGGCGAAGCTGGGTGCACGAATGGCAACACGTCATTTTGTCGGATGAATCCAGGTTCTGTTTACAGCATCATGATGATCGCATCCGTGTTTGCCGACGTCGCGGTGAACGCACATTGTAAGCGTACATTTGTCATCGCTATACTGGCGTATCACCCGGCGTGATGGCATGTGGTGCCATTGGTTACACCTCTCGGTCACCTCTTCTTCGCATTGACGGCGCTTTGAACAGTGGACGTTACATTTCAGACGTGTTACGACCCGTGGCTCAACCCTTCATTCGATCCCTGCGAAACCCTACATTTCAGCAGCGTAATGCACGACCGCATGTTGCAGGTCCTGTACGGGCCTTTCTGGATACAGAAAATGTTCGACTGGTGCGCTGTCCAGCACGTTCTCCAGATCTCTCACCAATTGAAAACGTCTGCTCAATAGTGGCCGAGCAACTGGCTCGTCACAATTCGCCACTCACTACTCTTGATGAAATGTGGTATCGTGTTGAAGCTGCATGGGCAGCTGTATCTGTACACGCCATCCAAGTTCTGTTTGACTAAATGCCCATCCGTATCAAGGCCGTTATTAAAGCCACAGGTGGTTGTTCTGGGTACTGATTTCTCAGGATCTATGCACCCAAATTGCGTGAAAATGTAATCACGAGTTAGTTCTAGTATAGTATATTTGTCCAATGAATACCCGTTTATAATCTCCATTTCTTCTTGGTGTAGCAGTTTTAGTGGCCAGTAGTGTAGCTATACACATGAAAAGTTTTGCATCACCTCCTTTATTTCGAAATTCATAGCACGGAATACAAAAATAGGCTCTTAGGCACACATATACGGGGTGATTGCGTGAGACTGATATAAAGTTCTGGGATAAGTATATCATTTTGAGTTAAAGGACCTTGGACCGGAAACAATTGCATCGAAAGTTATAAGCGAAAATCCTTCCTAATTACTGACAGTAGACCTCTTAGCCTGTAAGCTCTTGGTTTTCTATATTTTGGGAGGCTGTAGTACGGACCAAAACAAGAAAAAAAAATTTCTTGATGCAATAATTTACCAACAGCCGTATGTATTGTAGAAATTAATTTTATTTTATGCATTTCTATGTGCTATCAGTTTCGGCATTATATTGATACCATCTTGAGGCCACACTCGATATAGTCGTAAAATCACTATACACGGAAGGAGCCATATAATTGGATCCGTGAATCAATTCGTCCTTGGTGGCCAGGCGACACAGAAATGGTTCACGGATCTGGTTATATGGTTCCTTCCGTGTATAGTGGTTTTACGGCTTTGACGTGTGGGGCCTGAAGAAGTTATCAATATAATGCCGAAACTGGTAGCGCATAGAAGTTCATAACACAAAATAAATTTGTATAATACACTCCTGGAAATGGAAAAAAGAACACATTGACACCGGTGTGTCAGACCCACCATACTTGCTCTGGACACTGCGAGAGGGCTGTACAAGCAATGATCACACGCACGGCACAGCGGACACACCAGGAACCGCGGTGTTGGCCGTCGAATGGCGCTAGCTGCGCAGCATTTGTGCACCGCCGCCGTCAGTGTCAGCCAGTTTGCCGTGGCATACGGAGCTCCATCGCTGTCTTTAACACTGGTAGCATGCCGCGACAGCGTGGACGTGAACCGTATGTGCAGTTGACGGACTTTGAGCGAGGGCGTATAGTGGGCATGCGGGAGGCCGGGTGGACGTACCGCCGAATTGCTCAACACGTGGGGCTTGAGGTCTCCACAGTACATCGATGTTGTCGCCAGTTGTCGCCAGGTGCACGTGCTCGTCGACCTGGGACCGGACCGCAGGGACGCACGGATGCACGCCAAGACCGTAGGATCCTACGCAGTGCTGTAGGGGACCGCACCGCCACTTCCCAGCAAATTAGAGACACTGTTGCTCCTGGGGTATCGACGAGGACCATTCGCAACCGTCTCCATGAAGCTGGGCTACGGTCCCGCACACCGTTAGGCCGTCTTCCGCTCACGCCCCAACATCGTGCAGCCCTCCTCCAGTGGTGTCACGACAGGCGTGAATGGAGGGACGAATGGAGACGTGTCGTCTTCAGCGATGAGAGTCGCTTCTGCCATGGTGCCAATGATGGTCGTATGCGTGTTTGGCGCCGTGCAGGTGAGCGCCACAATCTGGACTGCATACGACCGAGGCACATAGGGCCAACACCCGGCATCATGGTGTGGGGAGCGATCTCCTACACTGGCCGTACACCTCTGGTGATCGTCGAGGGGACACTGAATAGTGCACGGTAATCCAAACCGTCATCGAACCCATCGTTCTACCATTCCTAGACCGGCACGGAACTTGCTGTTCCAACAGGACAATGCACGTCCGCATGTATCCCGTGCCACCCAACATGCTCTAGAAGGTGTAAGTCAACTATCCTGGCCAGCAAGATCTCCGGATCTGTCCTCCATTGAGCATGTTTGGGACTGGATGAAGCGTCGTCTCACGCGGTCTGCACGTCCAGCACGAACGCTGGTCCAACTGAGGCACCAGGTGGAAATGGCGTGGCAAGCCGTTCCACAGGACTACATCCAGCATCTCTACGATCGTCTCCATGGGAGAATAGCAGCCTGCATTGCTGCGAAAGGTGGATATACACTGTACTAGTGTCGACATTGTGCATGCTCTGTTGCCTGTGTCTATGTGCCTGTGGTTCTGTCAGTGTGATCATGTGGTGTATCTGACTCCAGGAATGTGTCAATAAAGTTTCCCCTTCCTGGGACAATGAATTCACGGTGTTCTTATTTCAATTTCCAGGAGTGTACATACGGCTGTTGGTAAATTACTGCATCAAGAAGTTCATGCCAGGCGTCGTCCTACGATCCATAATGGATCAAAGAAGAACAACAAATGACTCAAATGGCTCTGAGCACTATGGGACTTAACATCTGAGGTCATCAGTCCCATGTAACTTAGAACTACTTAAACCTAACTAACCTAAGGACAGCACACACATCCATGCCCGAGGCAGGATTGGAACCTGAGCCAGTAGCAGCAACGTTGTTCCAGACTGAAAAGCCTAGAACCGCTTGGCCACAGCGGCCGGCTTCTTCGACTAAAGACTAAAAGTAAACGTACATATGGAAACAAAACAACTAAAGTAGAATACCTCCATCGGTAACAGGTATATTTCTCTGTCGTACCATATCACAGAATTAACTGCCACATTTTGCAAACGAAGATGGTATTTGGGAACTACTACTGCAGGTACAAAGGACGTATAGCAAAAACAGAAACACTGTTTCAAAGTGCAAAGAAGGAGGGCAGCAACAGTGATGGGCGGCGCATGCGCTGTGTACTGAACGGTGGCCTGTATAGGACGCCGATTTGCATCCTTGCGTCAGTTCTCAGCGGAACTCATCAGCAAAAAATGGTTCAAATGGCTATGAGCACTATGGGACTTGACATCTAAGGTCATCAGTCCCGAAGAACTTAGAACTACTTAAACCTAACTAAGGACATCACACATATCCACGCCCGAGGAAGGATTCGAACCTGCGACCGTAGCGGTCGTGCGGTTCCAGATCGAAGCGCATAGAATCGCTCGGCCACACCTGCCGGCCCAAAACAAGACAAAATGGCCAGTAAACTTGGAATCAAAATTGCATACCTTAAGAGTTACGAGCGCTTGTTCAGTAGAAAAGATGTGTTTCACAGTATCAGAGGTGAACAAATGCTCATATCCCATAAGGTACGCATTTTGCAGCTCGTGTTTACTGCGTGTTTTTTTATTATTTGGTCCATACTACCTCCTCCTAAAATATGGAAAGCAAAGAGTTTGCATTTGAAGAGGTCCACTATCAGAAGTAACAGAACAATTTTCGCTTACAACTTCCGACTCCGTCGTTTCTGGACCAAATCCCCTTACCTCAAAGCGATACATTGGGTCTTCTCCAGCATCAATGATAATTTGTAGCATGATCACGGAATGTGTGTATTCACTTGCAATGTGTCTGGAACGCACCTTACTCAAACGCAGGCTTCAATCAATCGTGGCAAACCATCGAGGTCTTCATGCCATATAATGCAACCCCAGAACATGACTCCACCACCACTTTGTTGAACATGTGAGATACATTTTTAGAGGCGTTCGACATTACCAGGTTGCCTCCAAACAAGTTGTTTCTGATTATGAGGGTACATCCGAATTTCGTCCATAAACAACACCCACCAGTCGCCAATCTTAGGGCGTGCATTCTACATGATTCCTTGCCTATCTGTAACGAAGTCCACGGTGTTGTTGTGTAGGGCATGGTGCTCGCCAGGGTGGTCGGAAGTGGAGATTTGCATCATACAGTCGTCTCCTAAAAGTTTGAAGCAATACGTATCTTCCTGTAGCCGCTTCGAACGTCGAATTCAGTTCTAGAGTACGTAGCGCATGGTTCCTTTGATTGAAAAGTCATAGATATCTATCTTCCTGTGTATTTTTCGAAAGCGGACGGCCTGCCCCTGTAAGTGTGTCAGCTGGAAGCGATTACATGTCCGACCACGTCATCATGAGCTACTTCTCTAGCTGAGAAGCCTTCTATGCGTAACTTGATGAAGCGGACCCGATCATTGACCTTCATGGCATGTTGGATGTTCACTCTGCTGTTCCACCGACATCTGTAATTCATCCGTACTGATTCTTTACTTTCAGCCAAAATCCTGCAATCCATTCGTGTGCGACAGTCTACCAGTAAAAACACTCGCGGTAACTATGTCTATGTTTAAAAACAACGGCAGGGGTGATCTTCCAATTGGTACAAGAACAGTCACAATAGCAGCACTCCTGCGCGGCCCTCCGGGTTGGCCGAGCGGTTCTAGGTGCTACAGTCTGGATCCGCGCGACCGCTACGGTCGCAGGTTCGAATCCTGCCTCGGGCATGGATGTATGTGATGTCGTTATGTTAGTTAGGTTTAAGTAGTTTTAAGTTCTAGGGGACCGATGACCTCAGAAGTTAAGTCTCATAGTACTCAGAGCCATTTGAACCACTTGAACCACTCCTGCGCGACCTTTCGGGGTGACGCGAAACTTTTGCTGATGGGTGTACTTTAGCCAATAAAAATGTAGCATCATGAAGGCGGCATACAACAATAGTCGAGCTGACATGAACCGTGCTGCATGTTTGAATATGCAACCTCAGTACAACCTCACAAAATAGGCAGGGTAACGCAATCTGCGAGGGACGCTCCGAAAGTAAATTTCGCCATTGTCTTCGAAAGGTAAGATGGTACGCTACGTGACACAAACAAATGCCATATGATATACACCTGTGGCTGGTTCAACGACATAAAAGATGGACATGTACTGACAACGTGGTCTCCAGTGGAAGTGCTTGCTGTTATCCGGTATAAATGGAGTCTACTATGTCAGACATCCATGAACGTCTACAGACCGTGCATGGTGAATAAATCACTTCTCGTCAATTGCAACCGATCATTGTGCCTCCTGCCTTGTTCACAGAAGAAAGGCAGAGTGTGGTGGATGAAGGCCGAAGTGGGCACCCTACACATCCACGAATGAAATCAACGTTGTCAGAGTACAGGTCATGGTGATAGCGGACAGGCACATAACGGTGTCATACGTGGCGTCCACACTGTGTATCGGCCGTGCTCCACGATAAGTTGGAATACCATAAAGTGTCTGCGAGATGGGTGCCGAGAAACCTGACCCCGGATTAGAGGAGTGCAAGAATGGGAATCAACCTCCATCACTTGATGCAATATGTGTGAGCGAAACGACTTACTGTTCAGAATCATCACGGGCCACGAGACATGGTTGCACCTCTTCACCCCATAATCCATGGCCGCCTCAATGACCCGGAAGCATCCCAGTTCGTGAGAGAGGAAAAAATTCAAAGTGTCGCTCTCCGCAGGTAATATTACGGTCACAGTATTCCGGGACGTGAAAAGTGTGGTTTTGCTTGACCATCAGTGCGGCACGCTACTGCAATATCCTCACCAGACTTAGGTCCATCATTCGACGAAAGAGACCTAGTCTCTGGAGTGAAGGTGTTATGCTCTTGAAAGACAATGTAAAATCACACAAAGCAAGACTCACACAGGACGAGATTCGTCGCTTCGTTTGGGAGACTTTGGATCTTCTGACCTGGAGCTCCCATATGTCCCAACGGACTTTCACCTGTTCCTTTATTGAAAGTCGCACTCTCAAGACGTCACTTACAAATCGACGTTGAGATGGCGCAGATTATGTGACAATTCCTTGCACTGCAGGGCACCGAGTTTTATCATAGTGGTTCTTCAAAATTACTGCGCGCTACGACAAATTTCTCAATGTCTTTGGTCTTTACATCGAAGAATAGTGCAACGTGTATTGTCCATGATGCCACAGTGTATTTGTTGTTTGCCATGAAGTTCCCGTGACGAAATTTGCTTTTGGAACGTTCCTCGCACATCTGTACATAAGGAGAGGTTCTCGTTTAAAAACCGTAATAAAATATTGATTGTTTTTGTTATGCTTTGTGTGAGATGGGCAAATTCCTACCAGAATAAGTTTGAACTCCACAGCGGAAAGGTCGTGGCTTCTAGATGGGTTAACGTTCCGAAGTATTGCTGTCCACATTACATTAGTCGTGATACGACGACTGTCACGAATCGATATGGTCAGGGACGCCTCACTTAACGTCAAGCAGGTTCTCAACGGCCCCAATGCGACAAGAGCGCGAGACGTATTTGTTCGCTTGGCTGCGCAGGCTCGTCAGCCACATAACGTTCCACCTATTACGTTTGCAGCAAGACAGGTATACAGTCGGATAATACAGCTAAATCTGTCATGGGCTGTCAGCATGAAGGCCATTACTGCGGATTTCCTTGACGCGGCCGCATAAAGAGACGCGCCGACAATGAACACTGGATGCAGGATTACTTACAATCACAGTCTTTACAGGCGGGTTCTGGTACTGCATACTGTATGAGGACGGGCGTATCCGTAAGTGGAGTCTCTTACGAGAACGAGCTTTGTTAGATTTAATTGTCGTCATATGGCGCGTGACGGAAGGGGATGCCGTTGAATCGACATACTCATAGCCGGTATTTTGAAATACTAATTGCACTTGTGAGCGTAGTGTTATAGTGGGTAGAGTGCTAGACTCTGGCTCCAGTCCCATGTTCAGTCTCATATAATGTCAGGGATATTTCCACATTCCAGTTCCCTCATAACAGACCTAGGTTCACTCAGCTTGCTATCAAATGGGTACCGGGTACCTTTCCCAGAGATAAAAGGTGCCCGGAGTGATGAGCCCTAAGCCCAACTATTCCTAAGGCCATCGCAGAGAAAGGCTGCACCGTACCTGCAACCAGACCAACAGCCCAGCCACTGGCTCAGGCCACAGATTTTATCTTTTACTTTCCTTATCACACTTGGCAGCATTTGGTTTTGCTTGGCACCAGGGCTCAGTTCGAAAGTGGACTCACCACTGAAAACATTTTTACTCCAGCCAATGAGATTCTAGGCCGAAGAAATAAAGGGAGACACCTTGGACAGGCGTGGGATACCAACCTGACTGTTGCCCGTCATATGGTCTGACAACCATGTGTGATGGTCTCGAGTGTCATTTCTTATCGTAGCAGAACCCCTTTGGTTGTCTTCCGCTGCACCCTTACAGCACTGCGGTGCGTCGACGGTTTTCTATGCCCCGTTATGTTGCCCTTCAAGGAAAACCATCCTCGGCTTCCTGCTCATTGTCTTCGTCCTTACTAAACCCTACCTTAGCCAACAAGATCGTCGGATCTCTCCCCAATGGAGACGTTTTGGAGCAGGGCCCTCTAACCAGCTGGGATTTTGATGATCTGGTCATCCAATATCAACATCTCCGTCAAATAGCTGCTTGCATAAGCACTCCGTCTTCAGGCCACAAGTTGACCATCGGGACCATCCGACCGCCGTGTCATCCTCAGTTAAGGATCCGGATAGGAGGGGAATGTGGTCAGCACATCGCTCTCCTGGTCGTCATGATGGTTTTCTGTGACGGGAGCCGCTACTATTCGGTCGAGTAGCTCCTCCATTGGCATTACGAGGCCGAGTGCAACCTGAAAAATGGAAGCTTCGTATGGCGGTCTGGATGGTCACCCATCCAAGTGCCGACCACGCCCGACAGCGCTTAACTTCGGTGATCTCACGAGAACCGGTGTATCCACTGCTCCAAGGCCGTTGCCTGCTTGCATGAGGGCCAGAGGTTATTGACTTGCTCGATTTGCAAAGCTCCTTCTCTTGAATAAATCATCTAATTTCTCTGAAATTGGAACCATTTGTTTGTGTGTACATGTATATCACATCTACCAAATTTCCTTTCGGTCTATTTCAGATTAAACTTCAGGTCCTGAGTTTAATATCACAATATTCGCTTCCGCTACAAAATTACTTCAGCAAAAGCATCAAAAAGACAATCACAAAATATGTGTTCATCAGGGAATATGAAGGCAACATTATACAAACTGAAAAGGACATAGACGAATATGAGATGGTAGATTTGATACTATGAAGAAGTCGAAATATAAGCCCTAGAGTAGACGACGTTGAGTCAGAACTATTGATAGCATTGGGAGAGCCAGCCATGGCAAAACCATTCCATCTGGTGTGCGAAATGTATGACACAGGCGAAATACTCTCACACTCCAAGAAAACAGAAGAAAACAGGTTGCTGACGAATGTGAATTTTATCGAACTGTGGTTGCAAAATACATGAGTTCCTTATAGAATGGAAAAAGTAGTAGAAGGCGATCTCGGGCAAGATCAGTTTGAATTCTGGAGAAATGTAGGAACACGCAAGGTAATACTAACCCTGCGACTTGTCTTAGAAGATATGTTAAGGAAAAGCAAACCTATGTTCATAGCATTTGTAGACTTAAAGCTTTTGATAATGTTGTCTGGGGTACACTCTGAAATTCTGAAGGTAGCAGAGATAAAATGAAGGGAGCGAAGGGGTATATACAACTGGGACAGAAGGTAGATTGCAGTTATAATAGTCAAGGCCGATGAAAAGGAAGCAGTTGTTGAAAAGGGATTGAGACAGGGTTGTAACCTACTATCATTGTTATTCTGTACATTTTGCAGGCAGTAAAAGAAACTAAAGGAAGATTTAAAGTAGGAACTACAGATCGGGGAGAAGACAGAAGAATTTATCAGAGACAGCAAAGGACTTGGAGGGGCAGTTGAGCGCAATGGACAGTGTCTTGAAACAAGGACGCAAGATGAACTTCAACAAAAACAAAATAAAGATGATGGAATGTTGTCGAATTAAAACACGTGATGCTTAGGGAATTAGATTAGGAAACGGGAAGCTATTTCGACACAAAAATACCTAACGATGGATAGAGGGTATAAAACGCAGACTGAGAATGGCAAGAGAAGAAAAATGTTTTACATTGAATGTAGATTTAAGTGTTACGAAGTCTTTCCTGAAGGTATTTGTATTGAGTGGAGACATGTATGGAAGTGAAATATACACGATCAACAGTTTAGATAAGGAAAAATATAGTATTTTAAAATGTGGCACTACAAAAGGCTACTGAACATTAGGTGGGTAGATCGCATGACTAATGAGGATGTATTGAATAGAATTGAGGAAACAAGGAATTTGTGACACAACCTGACTATAAGAAGGGATCGGTTGAAAGGACACATTCAGAGACAGCAAGGGATCACCAATTTAGTACCGATGGGAAATTTGGAGGCTAAAACCGTAGTGTGAGACCGAGAGATGAACACAGTATGCAGATTCAGAAAGATGTAAATTGTGGTAGTTATTCGGTAATGAAGAGGCTTACGCAGGGTAGACTAGTACGGATAGCTGCATCAAACCAGTCTTCGGACTGATGATCTCAACAACACACACTTCCTTAAAATTTCATTTATATCAACAAGTGTTCGAAATGCCCACCGTTTACTGTAATGTAAGTTCAAAGTCGTTGGTGCAAGGACTTATGGAAAGGCGGAAGAAATTCCTTAGATATTGCACCTACAGCAAAAATGCATTGTTTCCAATTATATTGGCTAGTGGTAACTTGTTCATAGACCTTATATTTGATTTTAATCCAGTGAGGCGAAATTGGGAGAACGTGTGGGCCAACTGAGAACGCCTTCATGTCCTATACAGCGACTAGGAAAGAGCTGTATGAGCGCTTTCCCAGTCACAAGCGAGTAGTGAGTTGGGCACTTACTGTTCTGGCACCATCTGCGTACACACTGTCGACTCCAGTGCCATGATAAACTATGGTAGATTCCTCGGTTGAGAATCCATGGCTCTGACAGCCCTATCAAGGTGGTTCCACAGATTCTCGATTGGGTTTGGCAGCCAGGAGAGTACGGCAAATCCATCCTCGTGATCTTCGAACCACGCAAGTACTCTGCAGGCTGTGCGACTTGTTGCATTGTCCTGCTGGTAGATGACAACGTGCCTAGGAAAAAATGGCTCTAAGCACTATGGGATTTAACATCTGAGGTCATCAGTCCCCTAGTACTTAGAACTACTTAAACCTAACTACTCTAAGGACATCATACACATCCATGTCCGAGGCAGGATTCGAACCTGCGACTGCTGGCATGCCTACAAAAAACAAAGTACAGGCAGGTGAGGAAACGGTCACTAAGGATAGCTGCAATCCTGTGTCGATCCATCGTGCCTTCCACAATGACGAGATCCCCCAGGGAACGGCCTATGGCTGGACCCTTCCAATGACTGTTGCAGAATGTTTGCTTTCAGATGTTTCGGGCAGTACACGCCAACGACCGTTTGTTCGATGGAGTATAAAACATGATTAAACTGAGAAGAATACCTGTCATGACTCAGCAGCCGCCCAGTTGCTGTACTGGTGTGTCAATTCCAGTGTTTGTTGAACAGCCCTCAGCATAGTGCATGAACCAGGAGCATGCTGCAGAGGCCCATATACAGAAACGTTCGCTGAACAGTTGTTGAGCAGACACTGTTGGTAGCCCCCTTGGTTCATAAGGGCGGTCAGTTGCTCAAAAGTTGCACGTCTGTTCGCCCACAACATCTCCACAGATGTCGTTCACCCGTGTCATCGATGGCCTGTAGCTCGCCAAAGTTGCCTCACTGAACGGTTGTTGAGCAGTCACTTTTGGTAGCCCCCTTGGTTCATGTGGGTGGTCAGTTGCTCAACAGTTACACGTCTGTTCGGCCATACACATCTCCACAGATGTCGTTCACCTGTGTCATCGATGGCCTGTGGTGCACCAAAGTTACCTCGCTGACGGTTGTTGAGCAGACACTTTTGGTAGCCCCCTTGGCTCATGTGGGCGATCAGTTACTCAACAGTTGCATGTCTGTTCGTCCATACACATCTCCACAGATGTCGTTCACCCCTGTCATCGATGGTCTGTGGTGCGCCAAAGTTGCCTCAGCACCAATTGTGGATAGCGCCATTTTGGCATACGTGTTATACTGTAACTACTGCCACAGTTTACGAACATAGCCGTTTCCGAAACGCTTCCACACTTGGCCCAAAATCCAGCTGTCATGCACTTTTGGAAAATAGATAAATCGCTCCTTTTCCGACAATGACTCCGCTATATTGCGCATTCACCTGGTGCACTTTATATATCTTCCGCTGCTAGTACCGTCACCTGCCATTTGTGAGTGTTTATTGCACGTTGAGCGGGGAGATGGACCGTGTATGTCTTCCGAGTGATACCTCTTCTAGGAGAGTTGGTGGTATTTCGCTAATTAATTGTGCATACCTTTTACCAGTAACGTTGCCTCCTAATAATCCTGTATTACACGTTCACAATCCACTTCCTCTGATGTTCAGTGTGTTCCTGTCAGTGCCCATGACATCAGTCAAGCTGTCAAGGGAAGGCAGGATTCCGTTACGATTGTGGACGGGGCCGTAATCAGTTACTATTGGTTGCAATCACACACAATTTACACTCCTGGAAATGGAAAAAAGAACACATTGACACCGGTGTGTCAGACCCGCCATACTTGCTCCGGACACTGCGAGAGGGCTGTACAAGCAATGATCACACGCACGGCACAGCGGACACACCAGGAACCGCGGTGTTGGCCGTCGAATGGCGCTAGCTGCGCAGCATTTGTGCACCGCCGCCGTCAGTGTCAGCCAGTTTGCCGTGGCATGCAAAACAGGCACCACAGGCACATAGACACAGGCAACAGAGCATGCACAATGTCGGCACTAGTACAGTGTATATCCACCTTTCGCAGCAATGCAGGCTGCTATTCTCCCATGGAGACGATCGTAGAGATGCTGGATGTAGTCCTGTGGAACGGCTTGCCATGCCATTTCCACCTGGCACCTCAGTTGGACCAGCGTTCGTGCTGGACGTGCAGACCGCGTGAGACGACGCTTCATCCAGTCCCAAACATGCTCAATGGGGGACAGATCCGGAGATCTTGCTGGCCAGGGTAATTGACTTACACCTTCTAGAGCACGTTGGGTGGCAAAGGATACATGTGGACGTGCATTGTCCTGTTGGAACAGCAAGTTCCCTTGCCCGTCTAGGAATGGTAGAACGATGGGTTCGATGACGGTTTGGATGTACCGTGCACTATTCAGTGTCCCCTCGACGATCGCCAGAGGTGTAAGGCCAGTGTAGGAGATCGCTCCCCACACCATGATGCCGGGTGTTGGCCCTGTGTGCCTCGGTCGTATGCAGTCCTGATTGTGGCGCTCACCTGCACGGCGCCAAACACGCATACGACCATCATTGGCACCAAGGCAGAAGCGACTCTCATCGCTGAAGACGACACGTCTCCATTCGTCCCTCCATTCACGCCTGTCGCGACACCACTTGTGGCGGGCTGCAAGATGTTGGGGCGTGAGCGGAAGACGGCCTAACGATGTGCGGGACCGTAGCCCAGCTTCATGGAGACGGTTGCGAATGGTCCTCGCCGATACCCCAGGAGCAACAGTGTCCCTAATTTGCTGGGAAGTGGCGGTGCGGTCCCCTACGGCACTGCGTAGGATCCTACGGTCTTGGCGTGCATCCGTGCGTCGCTGCGGTCCGGTCCCAGGTCGACGGGGACGTGCACCTTCCGCCGACCACTGGCGACAACATCGATGTACTGTGGAGACCTCATGCCCCACGTGTTGAGCAATTCGGCGGTACGTCCACCCGGCCTCCCGCATGCCCACTATACGCCCTCGCTCAAAGTCCGTCAACTGCACATGCGGTTCACGTCCACGCTGTCGCGGCATGCTACCAGTGTTAAAGACTGCGATGGAGCTCCGTATGCCACGGCAAACTGGCTGACACTGACGGCGGCGGTGCACAAATGCTGCGCAGCTAGCGCCATTCGACGGCCAACACCGCGGTTCCTGGTGTGTCCGCTGTGCCGTGCGTGTGATCATTGCTTGTACAGCCCTCTCGCAGTGTCCGGAGCAAGTATGGCGGGTCTGACACACCGGTGTCAATGTGTTCTTTTTCCATTTCCAGGAGTGTATATCAAAGGTGACAGGTGAAAATGTGTGCCACCGAGGACACAGAGGATAGTGCGACTGTAGGAACAATCTCGCTCACGCCTACCGCGAGACCCACATTCTCACCTTGTATGCCCACACACTACACTCGTAGTGTCCCACCCCAACCCACTCATTACTCATGGAAGACATTCTTACCAAGTCCCGTAAGAGTTCAGGGGGGAGTACGGCTGCAGGCCATCAATGGTGTCAGTTCTTTCGGACGTGTTCGAAAGATCAGACACCATATCCGTATAAGTATATAGTTCTGACAATACATGTCATGACCTCCTTCTTCTGTGCGGATGCGCACATATTCCAGAACTCTTACGGGACGCGGTAAGAATGTCTTCCACGAGTAATGAGTGAGTTGGGGTGGGACACTACGAATGTACTGTGTGGACATATAAGGTGTGAATGTGGGTCTCACAGGAGGCGTGCGCGAGATAGTCCCTGCAGTCGCCCTAACCTCCGTGACCTCGGTGGCTCTGATGGATAAAGCGTCTGCCATGTAAGCAGGAGATCCCGGGTTCGAGTCCCTGTCGGGGCACACATTTTCGCCTGTCCCCGTTGATATATATCAACGCCCGTCTGCAGCTGAAGGTATTAATATAATTCTGATAAACAGGCACATGTCGGAGCTTATAGAGGCTGGCCACGGTTG
Organism: Schistocerca gregaria; assembly: GCF_023897955.1. NCBI lineage: Eukaryota > Metazoa > Arthropoda > Insecta > Orthoptera > Acrididae > Schistocerca > Schistocerca gregaria. Next base: position 220,386,668 of record NC_064925.1, on the reverse strand, counting down.
AGACTGAGTCAGACCCCAAGCGACCTGACTGGGAACTCTCTCTGAGTACAAAAATATTGGTCCTACCGGCACTTAATAATCTGGCGAGTCATTCTGTATCTCTCCTACTCTTACTCGGTAGGTAGGGATACCTCAATACTCCAAGTTTGGTATCAAGAGCGTTCAACTGAAAGTTAAATGCCACTGCCGTTCCTATTATGGCCACCAACAACAGAGTTTCACCTCACTTGGCCCCACCCATCGCCCTTCTTTGTAAACCCACTGACGTTGCAGTTCTAAGGAGCAAGTATCAAGCTTGCTGCCGCTGCTGAGACGTGCCCTTTCGTAGCCACCTTCTACAGTGACGCCTTACGACAACGTCTCGGTGGTGTTAATTCTCCGAAGTGAAACTTCGCTGGTACAGCTGCGCAGAGCGTCTGCAATTTGTACGGCTCTAGTGTTACTGTTTATCTCCGGTGACACTTTTGCCTGCTCCTTGCACTGTGTCTATGATTTCCTACCCAGTAGTCCCCTTGATGGATCCAAATGGCATTAAAACAACGTACAACTCATTATGTCGTCAATATATGACTCTTATGTGCGACCGCATTCAATAGCAAAGGTAGGAGAGCTCTTGGAACGAGAGGACATTCGGCGAATAGACTGGCGTGCCCATTCCCCCGACGTAAGTCCCATCGGGCACGTGTGGGATGTGTTAGGGAGATGTATTTCATCATGTCCACATGCGCCATCGACCTATAGCAGTTTCCAACCGCGCTGGTGGAGAAATCGAACGCCCTACCACAACAACTCCTTACGAACCTTGTGGTCAGCACGAGAAGTCGTTGCAGAGCATACATTGTCATCTGTGGCTATTTACGTCGTCATTACACACAGTGTCCAGCCTTTTCTAATGTTGAAGGGACCATCATGAATGGCGATTAGTACAGTGTAATTATTATCTTTGAATAAAAGTGATATTTCTGTTCGTCTCGTGGCATATATGTTTCAGTTACACCATGTACTATACCGTAGCAGTTCTTTCTATGTATGGTCCACGTTTCACCAAGCTATATTAACTGTCAGTGACACGTCATGCTAAAGTAACTTTTTTCCTCTTTTGCACAGCAATGCACGTTCGCAGCGAGTAAACCTACCAAGGTGCAGTTGTTTTAAGTTACAACGGATATTGTGACAAATTTTATTACGTACGCAAATGATGTTTAGCGTTTGGAGCTGCCGAATTGTGGAATCAACATTTTTAATGGAACAGTCTACTTTTTTCTCTGCGCCGGCCAGAGTAGCCGAGCGGTTCTAGGCGCTACAGTCTGGAACCGCGCGACAGCTACGGTCGCAGGTTCGAATCCTGCCTCGGGCATGGATGTGTGTGATTTCCTTAGGTTAGTTGGGTTTAAGTAGTTCTAAGTTCTAGGGGACTGATGACCTTAGAAGTTAAGTCCCATAGTGCTCAGAGCTATTTTTTTCTGTGGCATTAGAAAGAGTCTTCGAAGAAGACTTCAGTGAATTGACGTGTGCGGAACGTGATTAAACAGTGGCAAGACAACAACACCGTAAACCACTGTCCTACCGTCAGGAGATGAGGCTCCAAATCAATCCTTCCCGCTTATCGATTGGAGGGGGGGGGGGGGGGGGGAATAAACCTATCCTGTTGAGTCTCTGTCACATATTTCCAGAGATCAAACCTAGAATTAGATGTTCAAATTGAGGAGCGCTCCTTCGAATTAGTGCAGTCCCCACATAAGGAAACTACAGAGAAACGCAACTCTTATGTAAGTGCCGCCCTTGACAGATAAGTTACACCTACGCACAGCTCTCGCGTGTAACCACGTTTGTTCTTCGTTTTTTCCTCGTACGAATCCTTGTTGTCATTCCTCTGCATGACGCACTACCGCGCAGCTCATGGTGTGCACCCGACGTGCATCGCAACGCAGCTCTTTCGAGTCGTACACTACGTGATCAAAGATAACCAGAATCCCCCAAAAACACACGTTTTTCATATTAGGTACATTCTGCTGCGACATACTGCCAAGTATTCCATATTAGTAACCTCAGTAGTTATTAGACATCTTGAGAGGCCAGGATAGGGCGCTCCGTGGAACTCACGGACTTCGAACGTGGTCAGGTGACTGGGTCTCACTTGTGCCATACGTCTGTACACGAGATTTCCACACTCCTAAATATCGCTAGGTTCACTGTTTCCGACGTGATATTGAAGTGTAAACGTGAAGGAGACGTACAGCACAAAAGCGTACAGGCCGACCTCGCTTATTCACTGACAGAGACCACTGACAGTGGGTCGTGATGTGTAATAGGCAGATATCTATCCACACCATCGCACAGGAATTCCAAACTGCATCAGGATCCAATGCAAGTATTATGACAGGCGGGAGTTGAGGAAACTTGGATTCCATGATCGAGCGGCTGCTCATAAGCCACACATCACGCCGGTAAATACCAAACGACGCCTCGCTTGGTGTAAGGATCGTAAGCATTGGACGATTGAACAGTAGAAAAACGTTGTGTGGACTGACGAATCACGGTACACAATGTGGCGATCCGATGGCTGAATGTGGGTATGGCGAATGCCCGGTGAACGTCATCTGCCAGCTTGTGTAGTGCCAACACTAAAATTCGGAGGCGGTAGTGTTATGGTGTGTCCGTGTTTCGAGAGCTGGACATCACGCACCAAACATGATCGTAAGATCATCACCTTTCATCTGTGGTTCCTACGAAACATTGTAGGCGTAGCATGGAGGGACCGTGTGACAAATGAGATGGACCTTAGTGGCGCCAATCAACACAACCACCCTCAAGGATCATCACTTGCGGTCCCAAGGACACTTACACCGTCTGGACCACTCCCGTCTTCCCAGATGCACAGTACTTAGTGATGTAGCACATTCCAAGAGGCCCTTTGAAAGACCTGCTTCGCTGTTTAAAGAGCTTTCAGTATAAAGTGCTACAAATGGGAGGAGCTCGCAGAAAACCGCAGCAAATGGAGGAAACTCATGGAGGATAGGAGCAAGTTCGATGATGGCCCATGGCTCAACAACTTAGCTGCGAAACGAGCATACAGACAAGCGCCTCCGACGAACCCCTCATTCAGAGTGTTATACACTTGCACAACCTGTGCGCGCCAAGTGCACTCTCGCATTGTATTCCTGAGCCGGAAGTGTGGGACATTCAGGGTATTGGTGATGATTTCTTATCACTAATAGCATCACAGAATGTCCTCCACTTTACCGAGGCCGCTGAATCTTGTCTTTTTCGTATCTCTTCCCGAAATAGAGAGCAGTATTCATTATGGAATTTACTCGCGGTTCTTTATTTTTTTCTTACCCCCGGTTCTGCCAAAACGAGAAGACAAGAGGAGATTTTGGCTTGTTACGTGTAGGTATACCTTATATTGTCACCATATACGCAACAGAGTCTTTCGAATTTGCAGTATTTATTAAGCAGTTGTATCTTATTAAAAAGTAAGGGCCGGTCGGGGTAGCTGAGCGGTTCTAGAAGCTACAGTCTGGAACCGCGTTACCGATGCGGTCGCAGGGTCGAATCCTGCCTCGGGCATGTGTGTGTGTGATGTCCTTAGGTTAGTTAGGTTTAAGTAGCTCTACGTTCTAGGGGACTGATGACCTCAGAAGTTAAGTCCCATAGTGCTCAGAGCCATTTGAACCATTTTTTTAAAAGTAAGGATAATGATCAATGGGTTGCGAGAAGGTGGCAGTAAAATTCTCCAGCCATACAGGAATTATTATTTAATTTATTTTATTATAAATCCAGGCAGCGACCACAAATTTTCATCAATCAGGCCATTTTCATACCTAAAAACAGGCATACACAGGCAGCTTGACGTACAATGTTTACAAGTTACACAAAATGCACAATCAGAAATTACTATAAGTAAACATGATAACTTTTTCATTATTGAGTAATTGCTGTATACTACACAATTTGTGTCACTGCGTACTTATAAGGGGTGTTGCTGCACCGTATATGCAGCGTAGCGCGTCTTCAATGTGGGTACATAAGTACCAACATGTAGAAAAGCACATTCGTGTCTTTCAGACGTGTGAGCAGTAAATAAGGAATCATGAACTATGTGGACGTTATTACCAAATGCATGCAAACAGTCGCAGCGTGCTGCTATCCTTTTCTTGGCTGCCGAAGGACAAACACCGGTAGACATTCGTTGGAGAATGAAATGTGTATGGGACTGTATGACTGTCGACAATCTCCGTTGTGAAAAGGTGCGCCAAGTTCCGTGCTGGTTGTGATTGGACACAAGACGCCGATCGATTTGGGAGGCCAGCCTCAGTCACTAAGGACAACAAGAAGCGGGTGGTAAATGACGCGTTTAGTGCGGACCGGCGTATAACCGTTCGTGCGCTAGCCTTTCGACATCTGCCTCGGTAGCGTGGAACACCTTATCCGCTAGGTTACTGTAAGGTCTGCAGCCAGTAGATATCCAAGTGTTGAATGCCGAACATAAAGCAAACCCGGAACGCCGCTGCTGCTACGGTCGCGGGTTCGAATTCTGCCTCGGGCATGGATGTGTTTGATGTCCTTAGGTTAGTTAGGTTTAAGTAGTACTAAGTCTAGGGGACAGATGACCTCAGATGTTAAGGCTCATAGTTCTCAGAGCCATCTGAACTATTTGTATCATCTATGTAGGCAATGACACGAATTGCGTAGTATACAGCATTTACTCAGATACGGAAATGTTGTCTTTTTGCCTACAGTGATTTATGATTATGTATTTCGTGTAATTTGGCATAATTGTACGTTAGATTTAAGTTTGACGATGGCCATCTTTGACCGAATTCAAAAATTTCCTTGATAAACTTTAGTGGCCCGTGACAAGGTTTATAATAAAATAAAACAGTTAATGATTAAGATAATGATCAACAGCAAGGGGCAGCCATCACAAACATAAGAATAAATAAATCCAGTTCCAATCAAGAAATGACTTTATTGCCCTCTTAATACCGATACAAGACAATTACAGCACATACATTTAATAACAAACAGCGCTAGAATGTTGAGCAAGAGTACCCACAAAACAACTGTATACGCTATACACAGTAAACAAAAATTCCTTCTACGAAGACGTACTGAAAGTAATGTTTCCCAATTTTTATGTGAAAACTCTTAAAACGTTTTAAATAAAACAAACGTTATTAACATTCTTAGTGTCTACATAATTAGTTTTAAATATAGTCTCCCTGGCAACGAACACGATGTTCAATAACTGACTGTGCAGTTCATAACTTGCCGTACCCCCTTGAGCTTGAATATACAGATGTACACGTTTCTGCATGTGCTTGGAGACGTCTGCAGAACATCAGGAGTGATGTTCCGAATGTGACGTGTCACGGCAGCTTGTATGGTGTGCTTGTATGGTGTGCGGATTACCTTCATAGGCCTTTCCCCTCAACGTACACCGTAGAAAGCAATACGGTGGAGCCAAGTCGAGTGAACACGGAGGCCAGTCCACGAGAGATGATGCGGTCACCGAAGATGTCCTTTAAAAACTTCATCGCCTTCTGGGCGGTATGTGCAGTCGCACCATCCTGTTGGAACCAGGCAGTCTCAATTTCTTCCTCATTCAGTTCGCCTTGGAAGGGCTCCAGAATGCACGTGCAGTACCATTCTGCATTTATGGTGTGCTGAAACAAGATCGGCCCCTACGATGCGTTTACGAGTCACGGCGCACCAAACACCAACATTTTGATCATGCAGCGGGGCCACCATAAATTCATGCGCATTCTCCGTAGCCCACACACGACTATTCTGGATATTCAAGCAACTAGAGGGATGAAACCGTGCCTCATGCGTGAAAAACATTGTGTTAAGAATCCCCTCACAATTATCCTGCAGGACAGAAACCAGTTGCAAAAGTTCACACGCGCCGGGCAATTTGTGTCTCTCAGTTCATGCACGATCGACATTTTGTACGGATACATGAACAGTGACATCCGGAGAATCTTGTGAGCAGAACCCACGGACACGTGAGCGTGCTGAGCAAGTTGTCTAACTGATTACTTTGGACTTTGCAGCATCATGTCTTGCACTTCCTCCACCTTATTTACGGATATCGATACACATGGCCTGCCTGATTTTGGAGCATTATGAACGCTTCCGCTCTTTAGAAACTTGGTGATGAGTTCCAGTACAGCATTGCGGTTAGGCATCTTCACTCCTGGGAACTTTGCTGCAAATGCAGCTTCTACTGCTCAAGTGAACTTGTCTCCATTGCTGAACACAAGCTCCACAAGAAACATTCTTTGTTCAGTCGTCAGCATGATGACCTGAATCACAATGATGTCACCCAAGACGTTGGTTTTCAGTCAAACTGGACTTGCGAACAAATACAAATACCTGGTCAAATATGCTTCAGATATGGTTCGAAAATGTTAAATAATGGAAAATGCTACATTAAAATTGACAATCATATCTGTCATTACTTAGCACACCACAACATGGCACAGCATAGTTACTTTCTGAACACCTGGTATTTCTCCCAACGAGAGACCAGTTTGTTGACGCCGTCACTGCAGAATGTTTGACCTCGTTGACGGATGCGCAACCTCAGATCTGCTTGCACCGCTTCATCACTATGAGAGTGAAGTTCTCAAAGACGTTCTTTAATTTTTGGAAACAGGATGGGGCCCAGTCGGAACTGAATGGAGGACGAACGAGGTCAGCGAAAGCAAGGCTTCGGACTGCTGCAGATGTCGAAGCGCTCGTTTGTGGTATGGCACTGTAACAGTGAAGGAGAGGATACATCATCTGTGGACGAACTCTTCAAATAAGAAATTATCGCACTCAGTTCGTGGCAGTACTTGATAGGCTTCACCTCGTGAGCAGCAGTCGCTTGCTAGTAAGCGACATTTTGCGATGCATGTGTTTATTTCCACCGTCTTGGAAGCAGCCGTGCAGTTGGGTTCAGTATTCATTAAGTCTCTAATGGTAGGACACTCACAAAAAAATCTGACCAATTTAAAATGCAAATTTTCGGTTTGCATCGCGAAAGATCAGCCTCGCGGTTTTATCAGTGTTAAATCGATAGTATTTAAAGGCCTGCCTGTGTACTCGCACTGTGTTCCTACCCATGACTTTACATTAATTTATGATCGGAATCTTGGCGTTCGTTTTAATTAAGCTGCATCAGAACTCTCTCTGGGGACGGGGATAGTGATCGTTATTTATGTTTGTATTTTATGTCTTTTCACGTAGTTACGGCTTCAGCCACAAGCCTGTGGATAGCTTTTGTACCCGAAAACTGTGGACTAACTTAGTTTCTATCTATCTTTATCGAGACTGCCTCCCATTTTAATCCGTTGACGAGAATACGCTAAATTTTCTTTGCTGGCTCTTACTGGCCTGTGGTATCCCCCTGTTCTCTTAATTAACCAATTAATTTCGGTCACCAGTCGGAATCCCTGGTGTACGAGAAAATGAATCCGGCGCCGTGACGGTCCGGAGAGTAGCGTATCAATCAGGCGAGGTCCTTCTAATCTGATGGCAGGGAAGATTGCGACAGGCAAAATTCAGTTACTTCTTTCATTTCAGTCAGTCTTTAGCCAAAATAACAAAGACAGCTACAATATGACACTACGAGCTATGCTAGCTTAGCCATTGGTAGGGTCTCTGTAACTCGATGAACCAGACGAAGTATGTCTCACAGATCCTATCTTCCCACAGCCTTTAACATTTTATGGGAAGGGGAGACGAACCTCGACAGCTGTCGGAAAGCAGTTCATCTAAGGGAAGCTTACTTCAAAATCAAAACCCTGGTACTTGAGGTTCCGGGTAACTTGGTAACGGTTAAGAGGATACGAGGAAGCCTCGGAGGAGAGGACCCTGACTGCTGTGTGCAGTCATCTGGGTCTGATCACGCAAACAGAAAAAAGGGTAAGCTTTATACATGGTGCAGTCTCATTAATGTGACCACCGCTTATGTCCGGCGTCAATGTGCAACAGCCACTCACAGACGGCAAGTGGCAGCACTAACAGTGGAAGGGGTATATAGTGTGTCGGGGGGACGTGGACAACCAGTGCAGTGATTGTCGTAATGCGGAAACCGAGTGATTTATTCGACGTCCAGAGTGCATGGTCATTCGCTTTCGGGCCACAGACCATAGATGAAAGGGGTAAACGACTGCTGCGGAGATGTGTGCAGGGCAAGAGACGTCCAACTGTTAAGGAACTGACTGCCCAGTTGAAGAAAGGTGCCGACCGGGGTGGCCGAGCGGTTCTAGGCGCTACAGTCTGAAACCGGTGCGGACGTAGGTTCGAATCCTGTCTCGGGCACGGATGTGTGTGATGTCCTTAGGTTAGTTAGGTTTAATTTGTTCTAAGTTCTAGGGGACTTACGACCTTAGAAGTTAAGTCCCATAGTGCTCAGAGCCATTTGAACCATCTTTTTGAAGCAAGCTGTCATCAACAGTATGCCCTCAACGACAGTTCACGGAAAGTTGCTGCATATGGGCCTCCGCAGCAGGAACCTGATTCATGCACACACGCTGACTGCTGTTCATAAAGGCTGGAATTTGCCCGCCATTACCTCAACTAGACGTTCACTGAGTAGCGACAGGTGGTACGATCGTCGTATCACGAAAAATCCGAGGAGCCGCCAGCACCAGCCTTAGGGGGCCTAAAAATTCTGAAGATGGCTTGTAGATAAGACGAAACCGGTTAATACAGAAATATTATAGCGATACCGACTGGTCTTTTTTTAAATATAGAAGGGGGTCGCTGCTCTCTGTGGACTATTTTGTCAAAATTTATGAACTATTTAGGTGAGTCATGTTTTATACTCCATCAGACAGGTGGTCTTTGGAGTGCCCAGCGTGAAACATCTGAAAGCAAAGGGTCCAGGCTGGAAGAGGGAGCGTTAAGGTCTTGTTTTCCCTAGGCTTCTCGTCAACCTGAAGGCACAAGGGGTCAACAATTGTACATCTTCTCTTGGGAAACACGCCCACTCCTAAATGCAGTTTGTTTTTTCCCTGGCACAATGACGTCTACCGGCAGGACAGTGCAACGTGTCTCAAAGCTCTTAGTGTACGTGTACGTGTCGAAAGCACCGGGACGAGTTTGGCTTAGTCCTCTGGCCAACAAACTACACACATTAAAACCCATTTGAAAATCAACTGAGAAACATAGTGCAGTTGACCCCGTCACTGGAATCAGCATAGATCCACATCCCTATCGGTACATTCGAGAACCCCATTGACTCCTTACCAACACGTCCGCGGTGCGTAAGGTGGTTATTCAGGTGGTTTTATTAATGTCACCGGACCATATATATGAAGTCATCAGTTTTAGTTTTATGAGTAGTATTGGGAACCTTTGTGTAATCAACCACTGCTGCACAACGTGTTGAGATGGATGAAGTCACGAGGGAGGAGGTAGGCACTGCATTTATTCCATACACAGGCGCACTCTCGGGGAAAATCGCCCGCATTCTGAAGAAACACCGGGTCGGAACTGTGTTTTGTCCTCCGAATAAAACTCGTGCACTGGTGGGAAGCGCCAAAGATGACCTCGGTTTGAGGAAGGCCGGCGTGTACCAGATTCCGTGTCAATGTGGCAAGTCGTATATTGGTCAGACGATGCGTACCGTCGAGGATCGATGCCGTGAACACCAAAGGCACACTCGACTGATGTATCCGAGCAAGTCGGCGGTCGCTGAACATTGTTTGTCGGAAAATCACGCTATGGAGTATGACCGCACGAGGATTCTGGTACAGACGTCGAGATATTGGGACAGCGTTGTTAGAGAGGCCATCGAAATTCGCACCAATGACGACCTCATAAACCGTGACTGTGGCTATAATCTTACCAAGGCTTGGGACTCAGCGATTGGGTTAATCAAGAGTAAATCGAGCAAACGCATAGTTGTGACGACCACGGCGGACAGAGCCATCACACCGACGTCATCTCAGACGCCGTCGCAATCTGCTCCATCGCGCTACCGTGGCGCGGGGCGCGGACGGCAGAGGGAGCGCGCTGCGGGCCGAGGGTATTTAAATCGGCCGCCGCCGCGACCGAACCCAGTTCCCCCTGAGCAGCCATAGCGTACGGATCTCCGTGCCGGCACGTTCACAGGAGCTCAGTCCGTCAGTTCACCTGATGATGGCGACATGTTTGATCGCCGAAATATTGTGCCCGTTGGACACTATAGACCGGCAGTACACCCGTGGATATTTTGATTAACAATACCGTTTCCCACGACTGTATTTTCTAAAACATGATTACATATCTAGCTTGATAAGCACACCCGACAAAAAATTTGTCATCCCTCGAGGAGACACGGCTTTCATCAACATCTGCAGCCTCAGTAACGGCCACAGTTCGATGATGATGAGCATCCACTAATTTATTAAGGTTGCAATATCCAGCAGAAGCAACTCTTTGATAATCAGGTCTCATAGAGCTACCAAAGTGTCGGCTAGTTCCAAAGATTCCTGTGGATTTAAGGACGGGTGATTTAGCGGGTCAGTTGAGATGCGGTAGGGTGCGTGAGTTACTCATTCGTGCAGCCTTTTGAACACTGTTGTAGTTACCTTGGACGACAGGAGTGCCCGTAGCATGCTCATAAAGAAGAATAGAAGGAACAGGTGCCCTTGGTCACCGACAATGTTGAAATGAAACTTCTGGTTCATGCCCACAGTAACATAAAAACCAGTATGGCCAAGTCATGGTAAACAACATGACAGAACCGTCTCCACCCTGAACTGCGTCCGCAACACTGTCCCGGCAAAACCACTGTGGGCCGTCAGTGCACGAGATGGCTTGCATCGTCTGAAAATGTCTTGAGTTTAGTAAGTGAATTCTACCCTTAATTCAGCCCAAACATCTACATTAGGGGAAAAATGTTTCTCTGCTATGGTTCCATAATGGTGGCCCTTTATCACTATGATTACTGAACCACTTATTTGATAGTGCACATTCCAAGAAAATGAGATTTGTTATACAGATGAAATTTATTGCGTGTGAATTTCACTTAAACCTCCTTCGTAATCATGGTCAGATGTTGGTCACCTCCCTTGGAAACCGTGATCAAATGTTGCTGACCCTACCTCACAGTACCTTACCGAGGAGATGCATGTGCTGTACTGCACTATCAAGCTGCTGGTGCAAATCTGGCTGAGTGTACTTAGTACACTGTGTTTTGGTGCCTGTCGGTTGAAGGATTTGCATGCCTGCCAGTACAAGGCTGAAGCGGTGTAGGCTGTGGTTCACAGTGTGACACTATTGTAGAAAGTATACGACCTGCTAAAGGAAGTGGCACAGAAGAAAGAAGAGGTCTAGGTTTGTGGGCGTCATTTGGACGGTGCGGCGCGGACCTGAGGCGCCCTGCGATTGGTTGTGATTGTGTGGTGGCGCCCTCTTGCAGTATTTGTTTGCACCTCTTGCTTGGTACACAACAGAAAAGAGGCAAAATAGCGGCACGTTGGACAACACTACACATCTCCAGTGACGTCCTGTCTAGTTTCTGTGTTGTTTGGTCCATTGAAGGTTCCATCTTTGTTTTCACTCAGATGCTGGCTGGAATGGGCCTACGTATATTGACGGACGTAATTGATGTTGAATATGAAACAATTGTCATTGACAATGCATGACACTCGTCTCAGGTGCCTGTCGGTTATTCTCGGTTAGGATATTTTTACGACCACTGCTCTCACTACGTGTTTAGTGGCTGTGAGTAGGACACCAATTCATTTGCAGACACGGTGGACAGTCCTCGTTGATACATACCCAAATTTGATAGTTTCGTTCATAGTATTGCCTTGGCCAAGCCCACAATCGATAGCTCCTTCCTGCCATTCTATCACGTCTCCACGTCTATCGATCTGACTACTTTGACTCCATACAATTGTTGCACAGCAGAACAGTAAGAACAGGAATAAAATTTGTTTACAGATGCAGACGTCGCTAAGCGGGGCGCATCTGCCGGATACGGATTGATGTCGTAGCTGAATGTCAACACGGAAGGCCCAAAGTACAAATAAGCTCGTAGCTCATTTCATGAGGCCATGGTAGAGGGAAGCCAAGAACAAGTGATTCAGCACTGTAACATCAAAGTGGGGAAAACAGAACGCTCTACCGTAACGAAGCTAAATGCAGTAACTTCGATTAGCGGTGTCAAAAGAATACCTTTCAGGACGCAAACATTTCATAAAGGAAAGCTCTGGAACCCTGACCACTAGAGCAGCTGAGAGCGCTGAAAGGATCAGAAAACGAGTGCATATTCGCTCTCCAGCGTGTGTTTGGTTGGGGGGGGAGGGTGTTTCCGGTGGGGGGGGGGGGGTTAACGGAGGTAGTATCACGCCATCGCTTGCTTAAAGCCTTCGCTCTCCTCAATCTCATTCTCAGAGTTAGGCCATTCTATCTGTATCACAGATATCGATGGAAGACGAGATCTATTAAGTTGGAGGATGCTTTGATGAATTCAACAGGTGTCTATAAGATGCCGCCAACTTCTGCAGATCTACAGCCGTCTAGCCATGGAGGTGACTTCTGGATTGCCGGTCATAACGGTGACTGACTGAGGATGGGGAGGGAAGGGTGGCAGGCCAGTCGTCTGTGGATTAAGAACAGATCTGCCCTCCTGCAGACTGTTCAACTTGGGGTGTTGGGCGCCTTACCAGCTGTGTGCTGTGACCCCCCACTCCTTTGAGTTGCTGCTGGGTCTTTCGTCCACCCGCCGTCCCGACAACAGCGGCATCCAGATTTCTGCGACCGAGCCTAAGTCCAGCTTCAGTCAACGAGAGCACTGAGGATGGACGTACACAGTCACGCCAGGCTTACAAGGGACACGTGGTCATCCCATTTTCCTCCGAGGGGGCTACAGTGCTGACTGCAGGCAATGGCGGCACCTCATAAAATTCCTTGCTTGGCAATGACGTGCTACCTCGTGCTTCCATGCAGTGATGACTCAGCATAGGCGCTGCCAGGCAGCGCTGAAAAGAGGACGGAGGACTAAAAAACTCTCGCCAACAAATGATGTTTCGTTAATGCCGTATCCTTCTAAAGAATTACTCACCCCCTGTTTTCGCTCGGCATTCTGATAACAACGTGACCCCGGGTAGGGGCGTAACACAACCGAATGGCACATACACATTACTTCACTGTTATATGAGTACATTAGCGGTGGAGGTGATGTGATTGCCTGGTACCGGTTCTATACTCTCTACAGTGATCCAAATCAAGCAGCGTGCTCCTTTATGGTGGTGCCGGATGTTTCTCCCGATGAGCTTAGTTCAGTTACACTTTCGCTGCCACCAAACGTGGACGCCGTTGTGATGGGTGTGAGTTTATCACGCACGAGTTACAAGTAGCAACGGCGGGTGGGTCGCAGTTTCTGGCCCGCGTACTACGGAATGTATCGGCACTCTGAACGGAAGTTTAGTCAGCGTGCATCTAATGGGACGTTGACTGTCAGTATCATCGGACTAGACTAGCAGGGAAGGTGCATATTGTCGGGTCGAAGCAAACTAAACAGAACCTTATGAGGGAGGAGGGGGGGGGGGGGAGGGGCGGCGGCTAATCTGGGTTGTAGAATCACCTTTAGGTGCTGCACGAAAACGTGAGACTACAGAAGGGGACCCCTTTTTATTGCAGAAAACCATAAAGACCGTTACCTTTTTTCTTTTTTTTTTTAAAAAAAAAAAGACTCCAGGAAGAACGTACCCTACGAGTTTGGCAGATCTCGCACACCTGCTCTGTATAACCATAGAGCATTTTCCACTTGACAGAGTCGTCTATATTTCGAAGAAAGCAGGTGTTTCATGGTCATACAACAGCGTGGATACATTTAACATTTGCCTCTCCCTCGGCTCGGAGAAACACAAAATTATGGCATTAAATGCGAACATTTCAGTTTTGCACAGATACTGATAATTACGCACTATACAATATTCGAGATTTTTACTAGTTCGCAGTATGTATTGTGATCCACGTTGGATCTATCAGCAGGTCATTCCAGCATTCAAACGAACATCCGGAGTAAAATTGCTGTAGGAACTCTGACTGACTTTGTTTGTCTGGAGTAATATGGCTACGGGGCCTTTGATTAACATTGTTTACATTTGTGGCATCACGTCACCTAGGTCAGCGACCTACCCATGGTGTCAGAAGCCGCGCCTTCTTATCTATGATGTCATTATTGTAGCTACACAAGTCACACGACTTTTCGATGACATCGTCAAGCTGGAGGGTGCCACGAAATTTGAAACTGGAGGAAAATTATAAATGCAAGATGGTGGGAAACTTGAAGATGGCGGAGATCAGTAAATTAAAAAAAGATAATAGCGCTGGTGTGAAACATTTTTCAGTCAATCACAGTGTACTATTAAAAACAATCTTGATCACGATTTATTTATTAAGGTGACCGGTTTCGACCATTACTGTGGTCATCTTCAGACCATTTAGTAGGAACCTCTTTCTCCAGCAAAAAGAGGTTCCTACCCAATGGTCCGAAGATGACCACAGTAGTGGTCGAAACCGGTCACCTTAATAAATAAATCGTGATCAAGACTGTTTTTAATAGTAAATATTTGTAACTCATTGATCACTGCTACTCCCATAATGTATTCAAAAGTAATCACAGTGTAGTTTGGTGATGGTAGGAACAATTTTACACCCAGCGACAGTTCGCTACATTTATTTGCATTGTATTTAACTATACTACAGTATTTTCACACTAAAAAATTAAGTAAGGTTCTCCATCTGAACTGGCCGGTCGGAGTGCCCGAGCGGTTCTAGGCGCTGCAGTCTGGAACCGCGCGACGGCTACTGTCGCAGATTCGAATCCTCCCTCGGGCATGGATCTGTGTGATGTCTTTAGGTTAGTTAAGTTTAAATAGTTCTATGTTCTAAGGGACTGATGACCACAGCAGTTATGTCCAATAGTGCTCAGAGCCATTTGAACCATCCATTTGAACTGGCAGCATAGATCAGTACTACAGTATTTCCAAAATAAGTGACCTAAGCTTCTGTACATTAATTGTTTAAACTGACAGTATTTAGCGCATACGTGCGAGCTCGCCCCCCCCCCCCCCCCCCCCCACACACACACACCCTCCCTCCCTCTTTTCTCTCCCTCTCTCTCTCCAAAAACGTATGTACATTGTATAAAGTGCAGTATTTCAAAGTACTTTACAGTGTGCTCAAACGTATCCGAACTATCTGAATGTTTTTTCATATTCAGAAGTGTTGGTACAAAAATACGTAAAGCTGTTATGATGACGACGAACGAAACGTCGCCAATGTTGAATGGCTGGTGGCCAATGCTAAATAGAAACATACAAATCTCTTTGCTCATACAGCAGGTTTGTCAGTGAAGTCGATAAGGAGCTGGCTGCATGGTCTGTGTCTACAACGACTAAAATAATTAAAAGTTGTTGGTAAAAAAATAATATATTGTACTTAACTGGTGGTACAGGAGTCTTCTTAGTCAGCATGAGTATAAAGATAAACAGAGAGCTATTTGCGGGACCAGCGATACCAGTACGGACCGCGGTCGATAACTGAAACCCCTAACAAGTGCAGCATCGAACGTTGACACCACAATGGCAACACTTGCGTATGTGAATAGTTTGTTTTTTGCTTGAAGTCGCTGATGAGAATTTTGTTTGTTCAGACAAATCTTGTCTTGCTGGCATTCAATGCATTTGACTCCCCTATCCTGGCATAATCAGACGCACCTAGCACGTTGTAAAACACACATG
Source organism: Schistocerca gregaria (assembly GCF_023897955.1). NCBI lineage: Eukaryota > Metazoa > Arthropoda > Insecta > Orthoptera > Acrididae > Schistocerca > Schistocerca gregaria. The sequence goes on along the minus strand of NC_064925.1, from coordinate 220,370,928 downwards.
TGTACTATTGCTGATACAACTCACAGCTTCAAATTCACTTGTCTATAAGAGTAAACAATGTCATTCACACATCAAACACTCGTCTCTCACTACTCATTAAATACTCGTAATTTTATGCGTAAGTCGGATATAGAGCTTACGATCGCTGAACAAAATATAAGTCATCGCCTTAAAAGGAAAAAAAATTGGCTACAAGATTTATGCTGAATGGTGTTTTCGGTTCCGATTTAAGGCATTAGTTTTTGATGCAGCAGCATTAAATACAGACACACTTCAAGAAGCGTGTGTTTTGACGGAAAATGTTTTGGAAAAATATTTCTTGAGCTTGCCTCGAAGACATTAGATATATAAAATCAAAGTGAGTAGTGCTTTTGAGGAAATGATGAACTGTAGACCCACAGTTCCTGGCAAATGGCGAAACAGTAAAATTGATGAATAGGTGAATGGTTGAACAATTGATCGATTGAATAGTTTAATTGTTGAATGGTAAAATTGTTGAACTCTATATTGTCCTTTAAGATTAAGTTAACTATGAATTTAACGTATGTTTGAAAATGTAAAAAAACAATAAATGTGATCTAGTATGTGTCACACGCAGGTGATGGAGACCAGTGCATTTGAATAAGGGACAGGCAAAGTATGACATACGAGTACATTAGCAATCAGCAAATCTCAGCTCAACAACTGCACGTTTTGAAAGCCAAAAGATGTCCTGCTTTTCCAGTATTTGAAGTGTGGTGTTGCAAAACATATTGACTTGCGGACGAAACATAAAATCGCTCAAGAAGTAGTGCTTTACAGGTTCTGAATACTTCGTTGCTTTCCTAGTGTGTGTGATAAGTATCAACTTACTTACTGCACATGAGTGATTGTGTTTCAGTATAAGAAAGTGGTTGAGTGTTACGGCAACGCTAGTTGAGTATCTTTGTAGAGCGAAAAAAAACATAATAAAGTACAGAAAATGTGTGAAAAATGTAAAAAATACTAAATGTAAATGTACAACTAAACTCCCAATATCCATTGTTGTACGTAAATGTGTACCGAACGTGCATGTAACTTTCTCTCCAACGTAATTTTTTATTTTATTTTAAACATAGCTGCACAACGGCAACGATTTCACGCAATAAAATTATAAACAGCCGACCACTTTCAACTGGTCGGCTGTTTATAATTTTGTTGTAATTTTTTTATTATACATTTTAAATTTACAGTATTTTTGTTTGAATGTCTTTTCTTTTTGCATTTCTTCTGTAATATGTTAGAAAGACAGAGACAAAGTTTAGTAATGATTTCAGGCAGTACAATACTTGACATAAAAAGGGAGACATGAAAGTATTGATGATTAGGTAGTACAGTACTTTGACGTAAACATTGGTAGAGAATGAAAACAGAGACGAAATTTACTGATGCTTCAGATGTGATATGAAATTTACTGGCAAGATAATATAGTTTTTGGCATCAACGTGTGTGTGTGTGTGTGTGTGTGTGTGTGTGTGTGTGTGTGTGTGTACGTGCGTGCGTGACTGCGTGCTTGGTGAATATCACAAATTTGCAAGATTAAGGCGGAACAGTTTGGAAATACTGCGGTATTGGTAATATTTTTTTCTGAACACGGCTACTGTACAATAATTAAATATAATGCAAAAAACACCGCGCTGCGATTGGTTGAAAAATATTCGTCATCTTTAATCTTTATAAGTTTATTGCCCACCGCTATGTCGCAAATTTTTCGCCCACACCATCTTTAACATTTAAATTTCGCACCTCTTTTAGTATTTAAATTTCCCACGAAATTTCAAATTTCCTGTCAATTTTTAAATTTCCCACCGTCTGCCATCTTGATGACGTCATCTGAAAGGGGGCGTGGCTTTTGATGACACAATGATCACGTCATGTATAAGGGGTTGAGGCATGTGACGTCACCGATCTGGATCATGTGATGACACAAATGTAATCAACGATAGCCGAAGGCGCCATAGTTACACGACTGCCTGGAAACAAACACTTATTGAGATTTTTTGGAACAACGTACCTGGGAAACAGAGATAAAAAATTGAAATCAATGTTTTTAAATAAAGTGTAGGATCGCATGTAAATTTTTAAAGTTTACTTATCAGGTGACCGCTTTTGACCTTGGTATTACCATCATCAGGCCATTGAAGCTGCATGATGATGGTTGGAGGAGCAGCTCACTGTGTAGCGACAATAAACACTGAGCAGTGAAACCGGCCACCTGATTAATAAATAGACTGTTTGTATTTAAAAATTCTTATTTGTTAAGATATTTGTTATTCTCTCCCACGATATCGGGGAGGCGCTAAATGTAGTTACCACTCACTGTTAACACACTCTCCAGCCTGCCTCCACAGAGACTCACGAACTCTCAACAACACTCCTGCATACTCTTGCATTTGGTCACACCCATGGCACATACGCCCCTCTAACACTTGTATTTCATCGAAGGACTTGAAATACAACGATTTCTAAAGGATTAAGATCACGTCGAATGGGACGCTATGCTGTTGGATCAGTCCATCGCTTACTAACCGTTTGTGTTCGATAGTGTCATACGAGGCCTAGAAACTCGATCGGTGCCATGCCGTAAACAATCCAAATCCGAATGTTACATGTATGGAGTTTCATTTTGGATAGCCACTTTCAAAAGATACAGGTGTATCCTAGAGGTTCGTTGTCACTTTAATGAAGGACGCTGAACTCTTTTTCTTGGGAAATCTTTGGTATACATAAATATACAACAAAGTCAGTCAGAAAATGTTGGATAACAAGTTTAAAATAGATTTTCTTAACTGCAGGAGCACAAAAAATGTAAGTGCCACACTAAATAGACACAGGCGTTGTTTGAGGAGCGGCAGAGTTTTGTTCCTTGCAACTACCAGATGTTACCTGCGTTTGTCTCTCGCAAGCCGACGAGTTGGGGCCTTACTTAACCATGTGCCACAGTGCAGCTACACCGAAGGTCGGACGATGACATTTCCTCCACGGCACTGCCATTGTAATGTTGAGAACAATAAACTGACGAGGAAAAGATTACAGGCTTGCAGCTGTGCTGAAGAACGCGGAAATTCAGACGCCATACACAACAAAGTCGTTGATGCAACAGAGCACACAAAAAAGTAATTATCAGACATGTTTTTCTCAGCCAGCATGATGCATGATGTCAACATACATTAGAAGGTGTTAATATTCTTAACACAATGGTCTGGTGCTCCTTTCTGCCCCACTACAGTGTTTGTAATATGCTCAACATGAAACGACACCGAACAGCTGTTAATTGAATTTATTCGACCACTACTGTTACAATTTACGAACAGAATTTTAGAGACCACCCATAGTTTCTTTTTGATAAAATTAAGTAGGAAACACTTCCTAAGATATATAACCGCACAATCATGCAAAACTCACTGCACCCTATTAGGCAGAAATGAGCAGTAACAAATCTTATGCAATGGTTATCATGAATAAAGCAAATGCATTTTTACAGCACGTTTTCGTTTGTATATTCATTTCAATGAAATGTCATTATTTGCCGGAAGATCTCACCTGGGGTTGTCTTGCCGGCCGGAGTGGCCGAGCGGCTCTAGGCGCTACAGTCTGGAACCTCACGATCGCTACGGTCGCAGGTTCGAATCCTGCCTCCGGCATGGATGTGTGTGATGTCCTTAGGTTATTTAGGTTTAACTATTTCTAAGTTCTAGGGGACTGATGACCTCAGAAGTTAACTCCCATAGTGCTCAGAGCCATTTAAACCTTTTTTTTTAACCATTTGGTTGTCTATTTGACGCTGCTTTAGCAACTATTAAGCAACGTGCACGTCTTTGTGATGAAGATGAAACGATTAGGAATATGTGAACACCCTGTCCCTGAGCGAAGAAAATCTCAGAACCGGACGGGAATCGACTACGGGACACCATGACCTAGAGGCTGCAATGCTTACCGCAGTGGACGATCATTACAATAATTTGAGATTATCAAAATTAATTTTGTAAAACAAATAATTATTCTGATTTTTAATTTTAATAGTAAATTGTTGTTGTTGTTGTTGTCTTCAGTCCTGAGACTGGTTTGATGCAGCTCTCCATGCTACTCTATCCTGTGCAAGCTGCTTCATCTCCCAGTACCTACTGCAACCTACATCCTTCTGAATCTGCTTAGTGTATTCATCTCTTGGTCTCCCTCTACGATTTTTACCCTCCCCGCTGCCCTCCAATGCAAAATTTGTGATCCCTTGATGCCTCAAAACATGTCCTACCAACCGATCCCTTCTTCTAGTCAAGTTGTGCCACAAACTTCTCTTCTCCCCAATCCTATTCAATACCTCCTCATTAGTTACGTGATCTACCCATCTAATCTTCAGCATTCTTCTGTAGCACCACATTTCGAAAGCTTCTATTCTCTTCTTGTCCAAACTAGGTATCTTCCATGTTTCACTTCCATAAATGGCTACACTCCAAACAAATACTTTCAGAAACGACTTCCTGATACATAAATCTATATTCGATGTTAACAAATTTCTCTTCTTCAGAAACGCTTTCCTTGCCATTGTCAGTCTACATTTTATATCCTCTCTACTTCGACCATCATCAGTTATTTTACTTCCTAAATAGCAAAACTCCTTTACTACTTTAAGTGTCTCATTTCCTAATCTAATTCGCTCAGCATCACCCGATTTAATTTGACTACATTCCATTATCCTCGTTTTGCTTTTGTTGATGTTCATCTTATATCCTCTTTTCAAGACACTGTCCATTCCATTCAACTGCTCTTCCAAGTCCTTTGCCGTCTCTGACAGAATTACAATGTTATCGGCGAACCGCAAAGTTTTTACTTCTTCTCCTTCAATTTTAATACCTACTCCAAATTTTTCTTTTGTTTCCTTTACTGCTTGCTCAATATACAGATTGAATAACATCGGGGAGAGGCTACAACCCTGTCTCACTCCTTTCCCAACCACTGCTTCCCTTTCATGCCCCTCGACTCTAATAACTGCCATCTGGTTTCTGTACAAATTGTAAATAGCCTTTCGCTCCCTGTATTTTACCCCTGCCACCTTCAGAATTTGAAAGAGAGTATTCCAGTCAACATTGTCAAAAGCTTTCTCTAAGTCTACAAATGCTAGAAACGTAGGTTTGCCTTTTTTTCATCTACATCCTCTTCCATTTCCATAATATTGTCCTCAAGTACATAGCTCTTGTATAAACCTTCCATATACTCCTTCCACCTTTCTGCCTTCCCTTCTTTGCTTAGAACTGGGTTGCCATCTGAGCTCTTGATATTCATACACGTGGTTCTCTTCTCTCCAAAGGTCTCTTTGATTTTCCTGTAGGCAGTATCTATCTTACCCCTAGTGAGATAAGCTTCTACATCCTTACATTTGTCCTCTAGCCATCCCTGCTTAGCCATTTTGCACTTCCTGTCGATCTCATTTTCGAGACGTTTGTATTCCCTTTTGCCTGCTTCATTTACTGCATTTTTATATTTTCTCCTTTCCTCAATTAAATTCAATGTTTCTTCTGTTACCCAAGGATTTTTAGCAGCCCTCGTCTTTTTACCCACTTTATCCTCTGCTGCCTTCACTACTTCATCCCTCAGAGCTACCCATTCTTCTTCTACTGTGTTTCTTTCCCCCATTGTTGTCAATTGTTCCCTTATGCTCTCCTTGAAACTCTGTACAACCTCTGGTTCTTTCAGCTTATCCAGATCCCATGTCCTTAAATTCCCACCTTTTTGCAGTTTCTTCAGTTTTAACCTACAGGTCATAACCAATAGATTGTGGTCAGAGTCCACATCTGCCCCTGGAAATGTCCTACAATTTAAAACCTGATTCCTAAATCTCTGTCTTACCATTATATAATCTATCTGAAACCTGTCAGTATCTCCAGGCTTCTTCCATGTATAGAGCCTTCTTTTATGGTTCTTGAACCAAGTGTTAGCTTTGATTAAGTTGTGCTCTGTGCAAAATTCTACCAGACGGCTTCCTCTTTCATTTCTTAGCCCCAATCCATAATCACCTACTATGTTTTCTTCTCTCCCTATTCCTACACTCGAGTTCCAGTCACCCATGACTATTAAATTTTCGTCTCCCTTCACTACCTGAATAATTTCTTTTATCTCATCATACATTTCATCAATTTCTTCATCAACTGCAGAGCTAGTTGGCATATAAACTTGTACTACTGTAGTAGGCATGGGCTTTGTGTCTATCTTGGCCACAATAATACGTTCACTATGCTGTTTGTAGTAGCTTACCTGCACTCCTATTTTTTTATTCATTATTAAACCTACTCCTGCATTAGCCCTATTTGATTTTGTATTTATAACCCTGTGGTCACCTGACCAGAACTCTTGTTCCTCCTGCCACCGAACTTCACTAATTCCCACTATATCTAACTTTAACCTATCCATTTCCCTTTTTAAATTTTCTAACCTACTTGCCCGATTAAGGGATCTGACATTCCACGCTCCGATCCGTAGAACGCCAGTTTTCTTTCTCCTGATAACGACGTCCTCCTGAGTAGTCCCCGCCCGGAGATGCGAATGGGGGACTATTTTACCTCTGGAATATTTTACCCAAGAGGACGCCATCATCATTTAATCATACCGTAAAGCTGCATGTCCTCGGGAAAAATTACGGCTGTAGTTTCCCCTTGCTTTCAGCCGTTCGCAGTACCAGCACAGCAAGGCCGTTTTGGTTAATGTTGCAAGGCCAGATCAGTCAATCATCCAGACTGTTGCCCCTGCAACTACTGAAAAGGCTGCTGCCCCTCTTCAGGAACCACATGTTTGTCTGGCCTCTCAACAGATACCCCTCCGTTGTGGTTGCACCTACGGTACGGCCATCTGTATCGCTGAGGCACGCAAGCCTCCCCACCAACGGCAAGGTCCATGGTTCATGGGGGGGGGGGGGGGGGGGAGTAGTAAATAGAAAATGTAAATGAAAATTTACTAGGCCTAATATCTTCTTTCCTGAATGTGACGGAATCGTACGCATAATTGTTACTTAAGGAATCCTTACTTCAAAAGTGCAGCTAAATGTACGAGGGTAATTCGGAAAGTAAGGTCCGAATCCCCGTAGCTAATAGAATGACGAGCGAATATTGAAACGCTCTTGCGCACCGATTCCTGGTATGTCTTGCTTGTTAAACGACGCCATTTCCTAGGGTATTATCGTAGTGTACTGCTTACAGTCCCAGTTCAAAATGTTCAAAACAGTTGAGTAGCGCGCCGACTGTGAAGCAATGAACGTTGCAACAGGGGAAATTCATCGAACTGAAAGTGAGGTGTATGACTCCAATTTGATGAGTGACAGCAAGTGCGTAAGCGGGTGAGAGATTTCAAAGACGGACGGGAAAATATCCATCATGAACAATGATCAGGCCGACCACCAATGATCTCAGAAGATTTGGTGAAAACCGTGGACGGAAATATTCGTGAAGAACCGCTACACAATGGATTTTCAAGATGGCAAGCCCTTCGCAACAGATCACGAGCCAAAAAAAAAGCAATTAAAGACTGGTTATCTTAACAGGTGGCTAACGACTCTGACTTAACGATACAAACGCTTGCAGAACGTTACGAAAAATGATTGAACAAATATTGAAACTATATAGAAGAATAGAGAAACATGCAAGGAATTAAATAAAACCAATGTTTTGAAGAAACAATCTGTGATGCTTTATGTTTTATTAGAAATCGGACCCTAATTTCAGAATAACCCTAGTATAACGATATCTGAAATTTGCGTATGAAAAATGATAACTTCAACTTCTCGGTACCACGTTGCAATATGAAAACAGATCTTGAAACGAGATCTCCATTTCTGCATTAGAGATATAAAGGGAAATTTTCGACAGCAGAATTAAAATCCAGGTGGAAGAATATAAGTGATAAGAGTCGCTGATGTTACTACTGACCTCTGGAAAAGTGAGGAATCATTACAGCCTTGCTGAATAGAATGGAGAAACCACGTGGTAGACGAGGCAAATTAATTAGGATACATCGGAAGTGAAATAACGCATGACGGAAGAGGCAAGCAGGCTAGGACATGACAGGAGCATATTATTCGCAAAAGAAGTCTACTGGTATCAGACAAAGGTATTAATCTACATCTACATGATTCCTCTGCAATTCACAATCAAGTGCCTAGCAGAGGATTCATCGAATCACCTTCAAGCTATTTTTCTATCGCTCCACTTGCGAGAAGTGTGAATGAAAAGTGGGGACTTAGATCTTTTTGCGCGAGCTCAGATTTCTCTTATTTTATCATAACGATCATTTCCACCTGTGTACGAGAGCGCCAACAGAATATCTGCCCAATCAGTGCAGATAGTTGGTGATTGGTATTTCACGAGAAGATATTGCTGCAACAAAAACGCCTTTGTTTTAATGATTGCCACCCCAATACGAGTATCCTGTTCATGGCACTCTCGCCCCTATTTCGGGAAGTTTTTCGATGGCCCCCTCACTCCCATCTGATGCAGATCCCACACTGCGCAGCAATACTTTGGAAGAGGGTGAACGAGCGTAGTGTTGCCAGTCTGTGGTAGATCTGTTGCACGTTCTACACTGAAGCACCAAAGAAACTGCTATAGGCATGCGTATTCAAATACAGAGATATGTAAACAGACAGAATACGGTGCTGCTGTCGGCAACGCCTATGTAAGACACCAAGTGTCTGACGCACTGACGTTCAAATGGCTCTGGGCACTATGGGACTTAACATCGGAGGTCATCAGTCCCCTAGAACTTAGAACTACTTAAACCTAACTAACATCGATGCCCGAGGCAGGATTCGAACCTGCGACCGTAGCAGTCACTCGTTTCCATACTGAAGCGCCTAGAACCGCACGGCCACTGCGCCCGCCCGCAGTTGTTAGACCGGTTACTGCTGCTACAATGGCAGGTTATCAAGATTTAAGTGAGTTTAAACGACGTGCTATAGTCAGCGCACGAGCAATGAGTGCAGCATCTCCGAGTTAGCGATGAAGTGAGGATTTTCCAGTATAACCATTTCACGAGAATACCGTGAATATCAGGAATCCGGTAAAACATCAAATCTCGGACATCACTGCGGCCGGAAAAATATTCTGCAAGCACGCGACCAACGACGGCTGAAGAGAATCGTTCAACGTGACAGAAGTACAACACTTCCGCAAAATGCTACATATTTCAGTGCTAGGCCATCAACAAATGCCAGCGTACCAACCATTCAACGAAACGTCATCGATATGGGCTTTCTGACCTAAAGGCCCACTCGTGTACCCTTGATGACTGTACGACACAAAGCCTTACGCCTCGCTTGGGCCCGTCTACACTGAAGTTGGACTATTGATGACTGGAAAACATGTCTGGTCGGACGAGTCTCGTTTCAAATTGTATCAAGCGGATGGACGTGTACGGGTATGGAGACAACTTCATGAACCCATGGACCCTGCATGTCAGCAGAGGACTGTTCAAGCTTTTGGAGGCTCTGTAATGATGTGGGGCGTGTGCAGTTGGAGTGATATGGGACCCCTGTGATACCTCTAGATACGACTGACAGGTGACACGTACTTAAGCATCCTGTCTGGTAACCTGCATCCATCCATGTTCATTGTGCATTCCGACGGACTTGGTCAATTCCGCCAGGACAAAGTGACCCCCACACGTCCATAATATATACAGAGTGGCTCCAGGAACACTCTTCTGAGTTTAAACACATCCGCTGCCCACCAAACTCCCATTATTGAGCATATCTGGGATGCCTTGCAACGTGCTGTTCGGAAGAGATCTCTACCCGCTCTTATTCTTACGGATTTGTGAACAGTGCCGTAGGATTCATGGTTTCAATTCCCTCCAGCACTATCTCTGACATTAATCGAATCCCTGCCACGTCGTGTTGCAGCACTTCTGCGTGTTCGCGGGGGCCCTACACGATATTAGCAGGTGCATAACTTTCTTTGGCTCTTCAGTGTAAGTTTTCTGCCAATAAATCAGTCTTTGGTTTGCATCCCCCCAACATCATCTGTGTGATAGTTCCAATTTAAGTTATTCGTAACTGTAATCCGTAATTGTTAGAAGAATTTACAGCATATAGATTTTTTTGATTCGTTGTGTAACCGAAATTTAGCTGATTTCTTCTAGTGTTATGTGAATGACTTCAAACTTTTCGTTATTTAGTGTCAATTGCCACTTTTCGCACCATATATGTATATATATGTTTTCTAAATCATTGTGGAGTTGGTTCTGATGACTTTATAAGACGGTAAATGATAACATTCTAAGAGGACTACTCAGATTTTCTACTAAATAGTTTATGTAGGTGAGGAACTGCAGAGAGCCTATAATACTTTCTTGGGGAATGTAAGATACCATTTCTGCTTTACTCGCTGACTTTCCGTCAATTACTACGAACTGTGACCTTTCTGAGGGGAACTCACGAATCCAGTCGCAACTCAGGCGCAACTGTATAGGCATGCAGTTTGAAGTCCCTTGTGAGGAACTGTATCAACAGCGTTCTGGAACTCTAAAAATATGGAATCAATTTGACGTCTGCTGTTGATAGCACTCATTACGTAGTGAGACTAAACAGCTAGTTGTGTTTCGCAAGGACTATATATGCTCAATCCGTGTTGGCTATTTGTCAAGAAATAGTTTCTTCGGGGTAATTCATAATGTATACACTAAACATGTTCGAAAATACTACTACAGTATGACGATAGTGATTTCGGTCTGTAATTCAGCGTCTTATTTCTGTTTTCTTTCTTGGGTGTAGGTGTGACGGGCAGCTTTCCAGTCTTTAGGGGCGAGCTATTGTGTATAATTTCTAAGTATGTAGCTATTTTCGATGTGGATAGAAGCTCAAGTAATACATTAAAATTTTTACCAAGGCCTGGACTCTGTATTAGCATGCACCGAAAGGAATATGACGTATACCGTCTGGACTGGAGGCTTTGGTTTCATTGAGTGATATAAGCTGCTTTGCTACATCGACGATATCAACTTCTAAGTTATTCCTGTTGGAACTTCTTCTAGGTTCGATTTCTGGAATATTTCCTTCATCTTCTTTGGTGAAGGTGTTTCGGAAAACGGTGTTTAATAACTCCGATTTAGTGGCACTGTCATCAGTGAGATCACCATTGTTATGACGCAGTGAAAGTATTAACAGCGTCTTGCCCCTGGTGTAGTTTATACATGAGCAGAACCTCTTTGGGTTTTCTGCCAGATATCGAGACAGAGTTTCACTGTAGAAACTATTAAAAGCGTCTCGTAATGAAGTATGCACTAAATTTCGAGCTTCTGTAAATCAGTGCCAATCTTGGTGACTTTAAATTTCGCATAATTTTTCGTTGTTTCTGCAACAGTTTTCAGACCTGTTCAGTGTTCCGTGCGGGATTAATTCCATCGCTTAACCTTGGCGATTATCAGTGTAAATGAAACGGATTTAGCAAAAACAGGAAAAGAAGAGGTGGAGGAAAAACATGCAAAAAGTTAAGTGGACTGATAATAGGTTGACTAGAAGAAGGGACAGAATGATAGGAGATGAAGGGATAGAAGACAGAGAAAACAAATGATTGTGAATTATTCTGAGATGTAGAGTTGGCTTAGGGGAGAAAGCGTCGCCGTTCGCATCAAATTTGTCACAAGATTGACAACAAGGAAAAAATTACATAAACTTCTGCGTCTTTCAGAACACTTTCCTTGCTACCTTGTTCAGTGGACTGTTACCACATGATCAGGAAGCTGAGTGTGTGGTGAACGTGACTCGCTTTTGAAGTAAATGAAGGCAAACCAGGGGACGCAGTGACGCACGAAGCACAATTAATTGAAAACCAGTAATGTAACCTCGACAGCACAAACAATTGCTGTTGCTGACATTTGAATTACTCGCTATGTTACCCAGGATCCAAAGTAATTACGGGATGTACCGATCTGCTCATAAAAGTAATGAGCAGTTGTGGTTGTAGTTGAAGGATTAACACCTTTTTGACATGTAGCATAAGAACGACCTCGCTAAAAATACGCGGGAAAACTGCTTCGCATTATTAGCCACTATACCCAGCAAAGGCAGAAGTCGGTGGCTGTAGCATAATGCATCGTAGCTCAGTGGCGTAGTTGGTGGTCTAGTACTGTGAGGTGACAGAAGTCGCGGGACAGCGATGTGCATATAGTTAGATGGCGGTAGTATCGCGTACACAAGGTATAAAATGGCAGTCCATTGGCATTTGTACTCAGCTGGTTCATGTGAAAAGGAGTCCGACGTGATTACGGCCGCACGACCGGAATTAACAGACATTTAATGCCGAACCGTAGACGGAGCTACGAGCATTCCACTTCGGAAATCGTTAGGGAATCCAATATTATGAGATTCACGGTGTCAAGAGCGTGGCGACAAGACCAAATGTTAGGCATTACCTCTCACCATGGACAAGGCAGTGGCTGCTGGCCTTCACTTAACGACCAAGAGCAGTAGCGGTTGAGTAGTCAGTGCTATCAGACGAGCAACAGTCCGTGAAATAACCTCAGAATTCAATATGGAACGTACGGCGAAAGTATTCGTTAAGACAGTGCAGTGAAATCTGGCGTTAATGGGCCATGACAGCTGACGAGCGACGCGGGTGCCTTTGCTAACAGCACATCACCTGCAGCGCTTCTCCGGGGCTCGTGACAATATCGGTTGGACTATAGACGATGGGGAACCCGTAGCTTGGTCAGATGAGTCCCGATTTCAGATGACAAGAGCTGAGGGTAGGGTTCGAATGTGGTGCAGCCCTCAAGAATCCCCAAGGGCCCAAGTCGTCAACAAGGCAGTGTGCAGCTGGTGGTGACTTCATCATGATGGTGTGTTTACACGGAATTTATTGGATCCTCCGGTCCAATTGAACCGATCAATGACTGGAAATGGTTGTGTTCGGCTACTTGGAGACCATTTCTAGCAAACAACGATGGTATTTTTATGAATGACAATGTACCATGTCACTGGCCCATAACTGTTCGCGACTGGTTTGAAGAACATTCTGGACACTTCGAGTGAATGATTTGGCTATGCAGATCGCCCAATATGAATCCCATCGAACGTTTAATGGACATAATGGAGAGGTCAGTTCGTGCACAAAATTATGCACTGGCAACATTTTCGCAATTATGGATGGCTGTAGAGGTGGCAAGGCTCAGTACTTCTGCAGGGAACATATGAACGATTTGTTGAGTCCATGCCATGTCATGTTGCTCTGACCTTTGTCACCTCAGTGTAGACAGCTGGCTGGCGACAATGTTTGGTTCGTGCCTGTCTCAGAACTTTTTTCTTAGTTTTTTTTTTTGCCGTACTCCCATAACTTGTTCAAACTGTAGAAATTACAAAAGAAACAGAACTGTAATATAACAGTCCCCAGAATGATATTTTCACTCTGCAGCGGAGTGTGCACTGATAGGAAACTTACTGGCAGATTAGAACTGTGTGCGGGACCGAGACTCGAACTCAGGATCTTTGCCTTTCGCGGGCAAGTGCTCTGCTATCTGAGCTACCCAATCACGACTTACGATCCCCCCTCACACCTTAATTTTTTGCCAGTACCTCGTCTCCTACCTTCCAAATTTCACAGAAGCTCTTCTGCAAAGAAGTGCTTCCGTGAAGTGTGGAAGGTAGGAGTCGAGGTACTGGCAGAAATGAAGCTGTGACGGCTGATCGTGAGTCGTGATTGGGTAGCTCAGTTACAGCACTTGCCGGCGAAAGGCAAAGGTCCCGAATTCAGTCTCGGTCCGGCACGAAGTTTTAATCTGAAAGGAAATTTAATATGACAGTTACTTGGTTGGCCATGGGCTGGGTTTCGCTGTTGAAGATGTGGGTACGGACAAGAGCAGAGGCGAGTCTTTGTGAGGATACAGTACTTCTTTATTGTTTCCTTACTAATTTATACACCTTGGATTCCACCAATTCAGGAGTGGTCGTGGACACACATCACAAGAATCGCAACAAGTCTACAAGTATTGAATCCTGGTGGTGCAGCCGGTCAAGCGCATTTTCTTCTTCGCATAATATCCAGCGTTGGAGCGGCCGGCGAGGTAACGGCTGGAGAAGCGTATAGGCGAGGTGCTTGCACAGTAGAGTTCTGACACAGGGCACAGCGCAGACACCGCACTCGACACGGCTGCGGCTCTGAGCACGCAATGTATGACGTCTGACGTCACGGTTCTGCCCAGAACATGACTCCAAACTGTTAGCTGGGGTCTGGCAATGATAATTATGTCTTAATGGCTACATGTAGTACTGCTAGTGATGTAAACAGCTGGAGCCTGTCGGTTGCTTCTTGTCTCTTCGCGGATGACACATTCCACTCAGGCAGTGAACAATCTCTTGTCCGCCTTGCGTGCGTCAAAGATTGTTTGACTATTGTAAAAATTAGTCCAGGTGTGCAAAACTTTTGTTGTTGTTGTAGTCTTAAGTCAGAAGCAGCTCTCCATGCCACTCTATCCAGTGCAAGCATATGCATCTTTGACAGTCTTTACTGCATTCATCTCTTGGTCTCCCTCTACGATTTTTACCCCATACACTTCCCTCTAATACTAATCTCTTGGTACTTTGGTGTTCCAGAATGTGTCCTATGAACCGACCCTTTCTTTTTGTCAGGTTGTACCACAAATTTCTTTTCTTCCCAATTCTATTCAGTACCAGCTCATTACTTACACGATCTAATCTTTAGCATTGTACAGTAACATCACATTTCAAAAATGTGTATTCTCTTCTTGTCCTATCTGTTTATCGTCCCTGTTTAACTTCCACACACGTCTTCACTCCATACAAATACCTTCAGAACAGAGTTCCTGACACTTAAATCGATATTCGAGGTTAACAAATTTTTCTTCTTCAGAAATGCTGTTCTTGCCATTGCCAGTCTACATTTTATGTCCTCTCTTCTTCCTCCACCATAATTTGTTTTGGTTCCCAAACAACGAAACTCATTTGCTACATTTAGTGTCTCGTTTCCTAATGTAATTCGCTCAGCGTCACCTGAATTAATTCGACTACATTCCATTATCCTTGTTTTGCTTTTCTTGGTATTTATCTTATATCCTTCTTTCAAGAGACTGTCCATTCCTTTAAACTGTTCTTTGACGGTCTTTGCTGTCTCTGAGATAATTACAGCGTCATCAGTAAAACTCAGTTATTATTTTTTCTCCCTGAACTTAAATTCCGACTCCTTTTTTTTTTCTTTCTTTTTTTTTTTTGTTTCCTTTACTGCTTGCCCAAGCGACAGATTGAGTAACATCAGGAATAGAGTAGAATCCCATCTCAATCCCTTCTCAACACTCCTTCCCTTTCACGCCCCATGACTGTTATAGCTTACAACTGCCTTCTGGTTATTGTACAAGTTGTATACAGACTTCCACTCCCTGCATTTTATCGCTGCATCTTCAGAATATCAAAGAGAGTATTTCAGTCAGCATTGCAAAAACTCTTCTGTAAGTCTACAAGTAATATAAACGTAGGCTTGCCTTCCCTTGACTTATCTCCCAAGATAAATCGTAAGGTCAATATTGTGTCGCATATTCCTACATTTCTGTGCAATCAATAGTGACCTTCCATGAGGTTGGCTTCTACCAGTTGCTCCAGTCTTCTGTAAAGAAGAGTTCGTGTTGGCATTTTGCAACCATGACTTATTAAACTGATAGATCGGAAATATTCACAACTGACAGCACCTACTTTCTTTGGAACTGGAATTATTACATTCTCCTTGAAGTATGAGGGTATTTTTCTGTCTCATACAGCTTGCTTACCGGTAAGTATGCCATCAGAATTATGTTAGTTTTATGGGATTAATGGAGAGGGATGAAAAATGTTGGCTTATTCTGCTAAGGAACACCTTGAGTGCGAAATATAAAGTTTGATCTTTAGTAAGGCACATTTAAAAGTGTTGTGCTAACAGTTATGACAAGAAAAACATTAACTGCTAATGACTCGCCATGTGCATCGGAAGGGAGACAGAAAATGAGTGTACAGGAGGTGCAGAGTACGGCATGAAAGGAAGAATGAAATGATTGTTGGTGTTAATAACGATCATCCCCCTTTACCTCCTCTGCATTACTGCAGATGACGTGTCACTGAGCACATTTGTTCTGTGCATGCAGTACACGTGAGGCGCCCAGTTGTTTCCACTGCACTGTGTGGAATACGAAGGTTCTGTTATAGTTCACTTACCTGCTGTCTTCAAGTTGATGTCCCCAGCGCAGAAAACAGCACGCAGGTCGTAGGTTCTGTATCTTGAAGCTGAAACTGACTTTTAGCGAGGTTCTGTTCTGAAATAATGTATCACTTCTTTGGGATGCCACTGGTGTATCTTAATATAGCCACACGAGAAGACTACATGATCTTAATACAACACCTTCTGACATAGCAGAGTACATGATCGAACACAATGTTTACGGAAATGCATCTTTACACTATTTGTGGCACGTGTAAGTGTCTCATGACTATGTGGTGGTTAGTGTTTAACGTCCCGTCGACAACGAGGTCATTAGAGACGGAGCTCAAGCTCCGGTTAGGGAAGGATTGGGAAGGAAATCGGCCGTGCCCTTTCAAAGGAACCATCCCGGCATTTGCCTGAAGGGATTTAGGGAAATCACGGAAAACCTAAATCAGGATGGCTGGCGACGGGATTGAACCGTCGTCCTCCCGAATGCGAGTGTCTCATGACTACCGGAGTGAATCTTTTAATACTTAATACTGGCAAACACATCCTGCCACAGACAACATGACTGTACATCTCGACTGCCTAATCCAGAGTGACGAACAGGAACTTAAATAAAAATTGGAAACACGCCGGCCGCGGTGGTCTCGCGGTTCTAGGCGCGCAGTCCGGAGCCGTGCGACTGCTACGGTCGCAGGTTCGAATCCTGCCTCGGGCATGGATGTGTGTGGTGTCCTTAGGTTAGTTAGGTTTAAGTAGTTCTAAGTTCTAGGGGACTAATGACCACAGCAGTTGAGTCCCATAGTGCTCAGAGCCATTTCGAAACACGTCCTCCGACAGACAACGTGTCTGTTCTTCTCGACTGCCTAATCCAGAGTCACGAACAGGAACTTAAAAAAAAATTGGAGACACATCCTACGACAGACCACATGAATGTTCTTCTCAACTGTATAATCCAGAGTGACGAACAGCACGAAACACTTCGCGCGCCATATCAGAAAAGGCGTGGCCCGAACACTTCCGAAGTGCTTCGTCTGCAATTTCGTCAGTCTTTTGTTTTTTATTTAAATTCTTTTTAATAATTCTAAAATGACTGACTGATAGTCAGCTGTTGAGAGATACACTCCTGGAAATTGAAATAAGAACACCGTGAATTCATTGTCCCAGGAAGGGGAAACTTTATTGACACATTCCTGGGGTCAGATACATCACATGATCACACTGACAGAACCACAGGCACATAGACACAGGCAACAGAACATGCACAATGTCGGCAATAGTACAGTGTATATCCACCTTTCGCAGCAATGCAGGCTGCTATTCTCCCATGGAGACGATCGGAGAGATGCTGGATGTAGTCCTGTGGAACGGCTTGCCGTGCCATTTTCACCTGGCGCCTCAGTTGGACCAGCGTTCGTGCTGGACGTGCAGACCGCGTGAGACGACGCTTCATCCAGTCCCAAACATGCTCAATGGGGGACAGATCCGGAGATCTTGCTGGCCAGGGTAGTTGACTTACACCTTCTAGAGCACGTTGGGTGGCACGGGATACATGCGGACGTGCATTGTCCTGTTGGAACAGCAAGTTCCCTTGCCGGTCTAGGAATGGTAGAACGATGGGTTCGATGACGGTTTGGATGTACCGTGCACTATTCAGTGTCCACTCGACGATCACCAGAGGTGTACGGCCAGTGTAGGAGATCGCTCCACACACCATGTTGCTGGGTGTTGGCCCTGTGTGCCTCGGTCGTATGCAGTCCTGATTGTGGCGCTCACCTGCACGGCGCCAAACACGCATACGACCATCATTGTCACCAAGGCAGAAGCGACTCTCATCGCTGAAGACGACACGTCTCCATTCGCCCCTCCATTCATGCCTGTCGCGACACCACGATGTTGGGGCGTGAGCGGAAGACGGCCTAACGGTGTGCGGGACCGTAGCCCAGCTTCATGGAGACGGTTGCGATTGGTCCTCGCCGATACCCCAGGAGCAACAGTGTCCCTAATTTGCTGGGAAGTGGCGGTGCGGTCCCTACGGCACTGCGTAGGATCCTACGGTCTTGGCGTGCATCCGTGCGTCGCTGCGATCCGGTCCCAGGTCGACGGGCACGTGCACCTTCCGCCGACGACTGGCGACAACATCGATGTACTGTGGAGACCTCACGCCCCACGTGTTGAGCAATTCGGCGGTACGTCCACCCGGCCTCCCGCATGCCCACTATACGCCCTCGCTCAAAGTCCGTCAACTGCACATACGGTTCACGTCCACGCTGTCGCGGCATGCTACCAGTGTTAAAGACTGCGATGGAGCTCCGTATGCCACGGCAAACTGGCTGACACTGACGGCGGCGGTGCACAAATGCTGCGCAGCTAGCGCCATTCGACGGCCAACACCGCGGTTCCTGGTGTGTCCGCTGTGCCGTGCGTGTGATCATTGCTTGTACAGCCCTCTCGCAGTGTCCGGAGCAAGTATGGTGGGTCTGACACACCGGTGTCAATGTGTTCTTTTTTCCATTTCCAAGAGTGTATATTAAAAAGTGAAGTCATTCTAATGAGTAATTTAACTAATAGTAATAACTATACTTTAACGTTTTGGCGTCCATTCTCCGAACACAGCATTCAATCACAGAGCAGTAGCATTATGCAGGCGGTCTTTCTCAAGGGAATGGTACCGAATCGAACATCTGTCGCAGTTACCTCACACCACATTTCGTCATCTATATACTTCTTGCAACTCCGCTGCTCTGGGAACAGCTTATTGGAGCCTAATATGATGGCTGACTAAGCCAGAAATATTACAAGAGACGGAATACCTTCTATTGTATGTATGTATTACACTTCACAAAATGGCCATCGTCTACATTCAAGAAATGTTCAAAATAAATGTTAACTAGCACAATGAACACCGAAAGAATATACACTCCTGCAAATTGAAATAAGAACACCGTGAATTCATTGTCCCAGGAAGGGGAAACTTTATTGACACATTCCTGGGGTCAGATACATCACATGATCACACTGACAGAACCACAGGCACATAGACACAGGCAACAGAGCATGCACAATGTCGGCACTAGTACAGTGGATATCCACCTTTCGCAGCAATGCAGGCTGCTATTCTCCCATGGAGACGATCGTAGAATGCTGGATGTAGTCCTGTGGAACGGCTTGCCATGCCATTTTCACCTGGCGCCTCAGTTGGACCAGCGTTCGTGCTGGACGTGCAGACCGCGTGAGACGACGCTTCATCCAGTCCCAAACATGCTCAATGGGGGACAGATCCGGAGATCTTGCTGGCCAGGGTAGTTGACTTACACCTTCTAGAGCACGTTGGGTGGCACGGGATACATGCGGACGTGCATTGTCCTGTTGGAACAGCAAGTTCCCTTGCCGGTCTAGGAATGGTAGAACGATGGGTTCGATGACGGTTTGGATGTACCGTGCACTATTCAGTGTCCCCTCGACGATCACCAGAGGTGTGCGGCCGGTGTAGGAGATCGCTCCCCACACCATGATGCCTGGTGTTGGCCCTGTGTGCCTCGGTCGTATGCAGTCCTGATTGTGGCGCTCAGCTGCATGGCGCCAAACACGCATACGACCATCACTGGCACCAAGGCAGAAGCGACTCTCATCGCTGAAGACGACACGTCTCCATTCGTCCCTCCATTCACGCCTGTCGCGACACCACTGGAGGCGGGCTGCACGATGTTGGGGCGTGAGCGGAAGACGGCCTAACGGTGTGCGGGACCGTAGCCCAGCTTCATGGAGACGGTATCGAATGGTCCTCGCCGATACCCCAGGAGCAACAGTGTCCCTAATTTGCTGCGAAGTGGCGGTGCGGTCCCCTACGGCACTGCGTAGGATACTACGGTCTTGGCGTGCATCCGTGCGTCGCTGCGGTCCGGTCTCAGGTCGACGGGCACGTGCACCTTCCGCCGACCACTGGCGACAACATCGATGTACTGTGGAGACCTCACGCCCCACGTGTTGAGCAATTCGGCGGTACGTCCACCCGGCCTCCCGTATGCCCACTATACGTCCTCGCTCAAAGTCCGTCAACTGCACATACGGTTCACGTCCACGCTGTCGCGGCATGCTACCAGTGTTAAAGACTGCGATGGAGCTCCATATGCCACGGCAAACTGGCTGACACTGACGGCGGCGGTGCACAAATGCTGCGCAGCTAGCGCCATTCGACGGCCAACACCGCGGTTCCTGGTGTGTCCGCTGTGCCGTGCGTGTGATCATTGCTTGTACAGCCCTCTCGCAGTGTCCGGAGCAAGTATGGTGGGTCTGACACACCGGTGTCAATGTGTTCTTTTTTCCATTTCCAGGAGTTTAGTTGCCCCACAGCGATCACAAAAGTTTGCCCATCAAGCTTGAAGGCGAACTCCTTCGGAGTTACAGACCGTGCTGGACATTCAGAAAGGTGTCCACTCTACAAGAATGCATTTATCATCGTTTTGGTGTAACGGTGTGATGAGAACTGATGAAATGTAATGTCAAGCAACCGGATGCGAACCAATCTGTCGTGCAGCTTACCGTGAAACTGGATATCCTTTAAAGCGTAGCTGCAGAAAGTAAAATAATGTGTTTTTTAGTCACGGAAAAGAGAAACATACAGATGCTGAATTTGTCCAGTGATTCCAGGTCGTATGAACTATGAACTGCAATGTCACACACTTTTCAAAATGTTACCACCGTTGTTCGCTGCGACGTAAATATTCCCTACTGCTCTTGCAAGATCACGCACACGAGAAAGAATCGTAGGGGACAGAGCACTGCCAACTTCTCGCGGCACAATAAATAACTTTCCAGACATTTTACCATCAGCATTAACAGTCAGCGCAATTGCATACGAATGCGTTAAGGCATTCATGTTAGCTGACCTTGATACAATACTCTCGGCACCTCTAATTTTAAGGGTTCGTTTCATATGCATTTCCTCTTCATGTACCGACTGGTCGGAATATGAAACGAATTCGTTACTGAACGTTGGTACAAGTTTGTTTATATCATCTACAAATTTTCTGGCTGATTCCACAGTTTTCTGTGCATCGTCAGTCTGACACTTTGTTTGAAGTTTCGTTATCCTACGTCCATCAGTTCTGTAGCACTGTTTGGAGATATGCAACCATCCACAGCTTCCCTTAAAACCACTGCAATCTAAGTCGCACCCAATTTGATGAGCATCAAATAGCATTTCACTATCATGCAAATCCTGTAAACCGCATCGAGCAACTTTGAAACGGCCGATTTTTGTAACAAGTGTGCTTTCTCCTCGCTTGCGTTGTTGTTGTTGTTGTGGTGGTCTTCAGTCCAGAGACTGGTTTGATGCAGCTCTCCATGCTCTCTATCCTGTGCAAGCTTCTTCATCTCCCAGAACCCACCGCAACCCACATCCTTCTGAATCTGCTTAGTGTAGTCATCTATTGGTCTCCCTCTGCGATTTTTACCCTCTACGCTGCCCTCCAATACTACATTGGTGATCCCTTGATGCCTCAGAACATGTCCTACCAACCGATCCCTTCTTCTGGTCAAGTTGTGCCACAAACTTCTCTTCTCCCCAATCCTATTCAATACTTCCTCATTAGTTATATGATCTACCTATCTAATCTTTAGCATTCTCCTGTAGCACCACATTTCGAAAGCTTCTATTCCCTTCTTGTCCTAGCTAGTTATCGTCCATGTTTCACTTCCATACATGGCTACACTCCGAACAAATACTTTCAGAAACGACTTCCTGATACATAAATCTATATTCGATGTTAACAAATTTCTGTTATTCAGAAACGCTTTCCTTGCCATTTCCAGTCTACATTTTATATCCTTTCTTCTTCGACCATCATCAGTTATTCTCCTCCCCAAATAGCAAAACTCCTTTACTACTTTAAGTGTCTCATTTCCTAATATAATTCCCTCAGCGTCACCCGACTTAATTCGACTACATTCCATTATCCTCGTTTTGCTTTTGTTGATGTTCATCTTATATCCTCCTTTCAAGACACTATCCATTCCGTTCAACAGCTCTTCCAATTCCTTTGCTGTCTCTGACAGAATTACGATGTCATCGGCGAACATCAAAGTTTTTATTCCTTCTCCATGGATTTTAACACCTGCTCCCTTATGCTCTCCCTGAAACTCTGTACAACCTCTGGTTCTTTTAGTTTATCCATGTCCCATCTCCTTAAATTCCCACCTTTTTGCAGTTTCTTCAGTTTTAATCTACAAGTCATAACCAATAGATTGTGGTCAGAGTCCACATCTGGCCCTGGAAATGTCTTACAATTTAAAACCTGGTTCCTAAATCTCTGTCTTACCATTATATAATCTATCTGATACCTTTTAGTATTTCCAGGCTTCTTTCATGTATACAGCCTTCTTTTATGATTCTTGAACCAAGTGTTAGCTATGATTAAGTTGTGCTCTGTGCAACATTCTACCAGGCGGCTTCCTCTTTCATTTCTTTGCCCCAGTCCATATTCACCTTCTACGTTTCCTTCTCTCCCTTTTCCTACTACCGAATTCCAGTCACCCATGACTATTAAATTTTCATCTCCCTTCACTATCTGAATAGTTTCTTTTATTTGATCATACATTTCTTCAATTTCTTCGTCATCTGTAGAGCTAGTTGGCATATAAACTTGTACTACTGTAGTAGGTGTGTGCTTCGTATTTATCTTGGCCACAATAATTCGTTCACTATGCTGTTTGTAGTAGCTTAGCCGCATTTCTATTTTCCTATTCATTATTAAACCTACTCCTGCATTTCCCCTATTTGATTTTGTGTTTATAACCCTGTAGTCACCTGACCAGAACTCTTGTTCCTCCTGCCACCGAACTTCACTAATTCCCACTATATCTAACTTTAACCTATCCATTTCCCTTTTTTTTCTAACCTACCTGCCCGATTAAGGGATCTGGCATTCCACGCTCCGATCCGTAGAACGCCAGTTTTCTTTCTCCTGATAACGACATCCTCTTGAGTAGTCCCCGCCCGGAGATCTGAATGGGGGTCTATTTTACCTCCGGAATATTTTACCCAAGAGGACGCCATCATCATTTAATCATACAGTAAAGGTGCATGCCCTCGGGAAAAATTACGGCTGTAGTTTCCCCTTCCTTTCAGCCGTTCGCAGTATCAGCCCAGCAAGGGCGTTTTGGCTATTGTTACAAGGCCAGATCAGTCAATCATCCAGACTGTTGCCTCTGCAACTACTGAAAAGGCTGCTGCCTCTCTTCAGGAGCCACACGTTTGTCTGGCCTCTCAACAGATACCTCTCCGTTGTGGTTGTACCTACGGTACGGCTATCTGTATCGCTGAGACACGCAAGCCTCCCCACCAACGGCAAGGTCCATGGTTCATATCCGTAATTCTTCTTATGCACTGCACGGTCATATTGCTGTGGACGTATTCGGAATCTGTTACTGCTTTTTAACTATGCTGCAGATGATCTTCCACGTACGTTATTATGTTTGTTACCCGCTCCTTGGACAATGATTCTCCTTTACTAATTTTCACTGGAGGCGGGATTTGTGGCCCCCTTTCCGACACGGATGATGAACTACATTGCCCGACATCTGTTTCAGTGTCACTTTGAATTGTTAAGCACTTATCGTCGTTATTGTGCTCCTCATGAAACTTGTCGGCAGAGTCGTGGGTATACGACATCACACATTCTACTGGCTCACCTTTCAGGAACGCTGATATTTCATCTACCACTTCTTTTTCACTCTGCGAAATTCCTTCGGTTCCTTTCTGATGCAATGTCAACTTCGGCAACTGTTGTTGTGGGTATAAGGCAATGCTTGCTTTGTTTATCGTTGACATTGCTCTGCTTTGTATCGACACCTTAGCACTGTGGCACTGTTGTCAGTTACACGTCGACTAAGCAGTTCAACTACGCTACGTAACTCCATGCAGTGCTTACCATTGGAGACTTCCAGTCAAACCCCCCCCCCCCCCCCCCACGCACACACACACTACCACAACCTTTGTTGCCATTAGCAGCTAGTACTGAATATTATCTTTGCATGCTAAACAGTATATGTGGCGTCAAATGCCGTAAACATTTTTGGCCTTAAGCGACCTCACACTCTAAGATATTCCTTGTGAGTCTCTATGTTTGTCGCTCAGGAACTAATTACCAGTTCCTATATTTATTGTAACGAGCAATAGTATCGTTGTTTCTTGGCTCCATTCCACGCAGAGTGTTTTATGTAAGACTTCCGTTCGCTATGTGAGTAGCGGATGTGCGGTTATTACGCTTGACTTGGTGCATGCAGATTAGTTTGCTTCATGCATTGCAAAAGGAAATGCATGTAAGCCGCAGCGTAACAGGTCGTTGACTATTTACTGCATTAACATGCCTTGGCAGTTTAACGTGCCACGTTGCAGGTTATGCGCGAGACGTCCTTTTCTATTGATTAACTTTTTCCATACTTATTAAACATAATTAACCGTAGCTGTCAAAACTGACTGCTTGATGCGACGAGCCCCAGTCGCTGAATTGGCCGTTCCAATATCATCCACGCGGTATTATAAACGTCAACAGAGATATGGTTTTATGGGAGGTGACTGAAGGGTAGGAGTATGGGAGGTGTGACATGGTGAGAGGAAGAATCATATGAATGTAATAAATATTATATCAACTGTTCTATTATATGTAAATGGTTTACCACGTCGGTATGATTATTTATAAGCTGTATGTTTTCAGCTTTGGTTAAATCAGTGTGCTAGTTTTATTGAAGGGTGGTAAGGTACTTGGCCAACAGTCTTGTCGCAGTAGTAACACCGGTTCCCGTCAGATCACCAAAGTTAAGCGCTGTCGGGCTGGGCTAGCACGTGGATGAGTAACCTTCCGGTCTGCCGAGCGCTGTTGGCAAGTAGGGTGCACTCAGCCCTTGTGCGGCAAACTGAGGAGCTACTTGATTGAGAAGTAGCGGCTCCGGTCTCGGAAACTGACATACGGCCGGGAGAGCGGTGTGCTGACCACATGCCCCTCCACATCCGCATCCAGTGACGCCTGTGTGCTGAGGATGACACGGCGGCCGGTCGGTACCGTTTGGGCCTTCATGGCCTGTTCGGGAGGAGTTTAGTTTAGGAAAGGTACTTGTTGCTTACACTATATAATACAGCCCTCTTCTCAGAATCATTTTCTGTATCAGGAACTCGACTTCGGAATGATCTTCCTCAAATGGCCTGAAAAACTCCACCTTCTGCAACGTACGATTGACTCCTTCTTCTTACTTGTGCTAAACAAAGACACTTCTTCAAAGAAAATAAACCCCTTCAATTATTATCCAAAACAAAAACACATGATTCTTACCATCCCCCTCCTCCTCTCTTGCACCACACATTCGAAATTAGCGCCGCACTAGCCCAAAACAAAATTTTAAAAAAAATGATGAGCAGGTGAGTGGCGACTCTAGCATAACATTTCTCGATCGATTTGGTGACGTAATTTTCTGTATAACAACATCTGATACCACGTGATAGCGAAGGTTAGAAGGCTTTAAAGACAGTGTACGTAATTACATACCAATAGACGGGACACACCAAAGGTGTACAGCAGTAAGGAAAGCGTAAGTACAAGACACAAACCACTAATACTCTCTAAAAAGTACTCCAGAGTTAATAACTCTTGAAGTAAATTATTAGATAACTCTGCGCAGACAACGTGCTGTCAGATTATAAAATGCACAAATGCAGTAAGACCTGTACAAATCGACTGTCATAACTAATGCAGTTGTAGGTGAGCAAACAAAACAAAATGAAAAAAAAACACATGTGATAGATTTAGGTATAAAATAGAAAAATAGCCCTGAAATTTATGTAATATTTTTACAGAAAGAAGTCTAGACCCACTGAGGGTGACGCTTAGATATCCACACACGTTCGAGTAGACAGAAAACAGACGTACACTGTATTTTGCAGAAGGCAGATTAATCTTTCAAATGTAATTCACAAACACAGAAAACCACGAACAGGAGGTTCAAATCCCAGTGTCAGAGAAATTACGTTTCCATCCTAAAAACTGTCATATTCTGACACCGTCAGATAGAGACGAAACAGCAATCTGTTTTATTTATTACAAATTTTAATACTCTTGATAGCAGTCCAATACAATAGCAAAAGCCATTTTCAGGTCATACTTCCACTGTAATTGATGTTTGATTGTGATGTCCTGATGTGTCAGGTACCACGGTATTGAAGATATGATTTTAACTGACGTTTCAGGTATCAGTAACAGTGTAAGTATAATCTGAATATGGTTGTTGGCCGGCCGTAACCGAGTACGACTTACTGTCGTGCTGTACTGCCTTAGAGGTAATTAAAATTTGCAATAAACAAATTTAAATGGTGGTTAATGTTCCACTTTTTATAACAATAGCTCTGTCTTTCACATGTTTGTGCACAGCTCGCTCTAGTGACTGCCTCTCCTCCCCTTTCTTTTTCCGTCCTCCTTGTGTACAGAGTCATATATTGAAACGGTACGCTCTTTCTCAACAGTTGCTGTGTTTTCCTCTGTCATTATCCTTACTGTTTATGATGTTTTAACAACGGCATCCAGACTGATAAACTAATTAATGGTATTGTTATACTTATGGTCTTCTGGAAATTGTGAATATTTTCTAATATTAGGTTTGCGCGTAAGTTCGTAGGGTGTTCTTTCCATATGTTGGCAATCCGGTCGCTTTTGGTTTATTTTTCGCTTGCCATTTTTATTTGTGCTTCACTGATGCTATTTGAATTTACGTATTGCCGTTCTGTCATTTGAAGATAGTGAGTTGAGCTGCGTACGCTAGAAAATGGCGTTCTAAGTGGAGAAATCGAACCATTTCTGACATATTCTTCTGTCTGAGTTCAACAGAGGGGTGATAGCAGCAGAGGCAACCAAAAACAAATGCGCCGCGTATAGGGTTAATGCCACTGGACAGATCACGGCAAAACAAATGGTTTCCTCGTTTTAAGGAGGGTCGTTTTGACATTAGTGACTTCCACGTTCATGAAGGCCGCCGGAGTTTGATGAAGATCGTTTAAAAGCATTTATCCACAATGGTCCACGTTATTGTACTCTAGAACAGGCAAATGTGATGAACAGTTATCATTCCATTGTAGTGTGACTTTTGCATGCAATGGTTCAAATGGCTCTGAGCACTATGGGACTTAACATCTGTGGTCATCAGTCCACTAGAACTTAGAACTACTTAAACCTAACTAACCTAAGGACATCACACACATCCGTGCCCGAGGCAGGATTCGAACCTGCCACCGTAGCAGTCGCGTGGATCCGGACTGAGCGCCTAGAATCGCTCGGCCACCGCGGCCGGCTTTGCATGCAAAGGGGAGATTGAAAAATCGGGTGCCGCATGCTCTAAGCCAAAACCACACAAATCAGAGGGTGGTCATATGTGCATCTGTGCTTGCTGGTATTCAGTTGACTCGTGAACAATACCGATCGTCGTAACTTCGTGGCAGATTAAAACTGTGTGCCGGACTGAGATTCGAACTCCAGCACTTGCCTGCGAAAGGCAAACGTCCAGAGTTCGAGTCTCGGTGCAGCACACAGTTTTAACCTGTCACGAAGTTTCATATCAGCGTACGTTCCGCTGCAGAGTGAAAATCACATTCTGGGAACACCTATCATCCCTGTCCTGTGTCGTTACTTGTGATGAGAAATGGCATCTTTTTGCTAACATAAGGAAAAGAAAGGAATAGTTGAGCCCAAACAAAGCAGCAACGCCCCGTACAAAGACCTACACGCATGCACAAAAGACAATGTTGACGGTGACGGTGTGGTGTTCTGAGAACTGCTACCTTGAGGTGTAATTATATCCGCTGCTTTTTATTTTTTTAAACCAACAACTGAGACATCTTGCAGACATAATCCAAGCATAACGAGCAGTAAGTCTGCGTGAAGTCACGATACTCCACGGTAACGTTCACCCCCATTTTGCTAGAGTGACAAAAAGCACTATACAGGAGATGAGTTGGGACGTCATTCCGCATCCACCTTGTTCACCTGATTTTTCCCACTCAGGTTTTCGCCTTTTCCGGTCTCTTTCGAACAACCTTCAAGGAAATCCTTTCAGGATGAAAATACGCTCCGAACATGGCTCGACATTTTCTTCGCCTCAAACTAGGTGATTTCTACAATCGTAGAATCGAAAAGTTGTCCCAGCGTTGGAAAATATTTTCAGTAGTGAGTAAGAATACATTATTGAGGAATCAAGTCTCTGTTATGTGGCTGTTGTGTTTATTAAACTTACGTAAAAATGCTACGAACTTGTGCACCAACCCAATAGTCTCTGATATGTGTATCCCTAGTCGGATGTAAGATGGTCAGCGTGAATAAAGCAAGAAATAAAACTATTATTACTATCGCGAACAGTAATTTTGCACTTGGGTTGGTGCAAGCGTTAGATTGTACTTCCATGCTCTGTGTAGCTGGTGTTTAATGCCTACGTGTGGTTTTAAACTGTGGTTGGTAGTCAGCGTATTGCTGCTGCGATCGCGTGAAGCTCGTAAACCCATTGCAACAGCGACAAATGGCTCACGTAGGCCAATAGACGCTATTGGCTCGCCGGTCGGCCAAACTGGTTTCCTCTTTCTGTCCTTGTTTGTATCGCTCTCTGGACCGCCGTGTCGTTAGGGGGCCAACTCTACAGCCCATGGATGGGGAAATAGTCATCAGTGGCCTTTTTGAAGGCCTACTACCCGCATTCAGCTTAACTTACCTGACAATAGACTAATATCCGTGTCGAATAAACGCTCTGCCGCCTGTAACGGCTGCTGCACCACTGTATTTGCTCACTCACTGCCAAAAGAAAGAAAAATGATTAAATTAGAATCAGGTTATACCGGTTTCATGCCAGGTTCGTTGTTCTGATATCTTGTAGTAATATCGTTATCTATTTATAAGGGTGAATCTGTATAAATGTGTGAGTTGTAACATTTTATATGATATGGATTTCATGCTTGATTGTCATAGTCTACAAGAGGAGGAGGGATATACTTGAAAAAGACCCGGAGACACGGGAAGGTTCCAGATGGATTAAATCATGGTCAGGCAGTGATACCGAAATCAGGTTCTGACTTGCAATGCGTACCAGGAGGGAATATAGACTCAGATCACAACTGAGTAATGATGAATAGTAAACTGAAGTTTAAGAGACTAGTCAGGAAGTATCAGTGTGGGAGGAAGTGGAATATTGAAGTATTGCGGAGAGACGACGAGACGTTTGCAGTTCGCTAAAGATGTGAATACTGCGATAAGAAACACCAGAGTAGTTCAGTTGAAGAGCAGTGGACATCTACAAAAAGGAGAATCACAGACGCTGGACAGACAGACACTGTTACAAGGAAGGTAACTGCGAAAAAAACCTTGGGCAACAGATGAAATACTTTAGCTGATCGATGAAAGAAAAAAATACAGAAATGTTCAAGGAAACGGCAGGAATACAGTAATATAAATCACTAAAGAACAAGGCAAAATGGCAGCAGGAAAAATACGAAGAAATCGAAAAGGAAATGGTCATCCTGAGAACTGACTCAGAAAAGACTGGTTCCTGTAAAAACTTTCGGACACTCAGCTTAAAAGTTCATGCATCCAAGCTGCTGACAGGGATAATGTATAGAAGAACTGAAAAGCAACTTGAGGATCTGTTAGATGTCGGTCAGTTTGGCTTTAGAAAGGCAAAGAGACCAGAGAGACAGTTCTCTTGTTGTGAATGATAATCAAAGCAAGGCCGAAGAAAAATCAAGACACACCCATAGGCGTAGTCGATCTACGAAAAGCGTCCGAAAATATAAAATGTTCCATTATATTAGAAATCCTGGGAAAATAGGGGTAAACTACAGGGAAAGACGGGTAATACGTAGAAGAACCAAGAGGGAACAGTAAAACTGGAAGACCAAGGACAAAGTGCTCGAATTTAAAAGGATGTGAGATGCAGCCTTTCGGCCCTACAGTTCAGTCTATATCTCGAAGAAGCTATGACAGAAATACAAGAAAAATTCAATTGTGGGAATCGCAGAATCGATGCTGACCCCACGAAAAGTATTGAGAGAAAGACCAACAATCTCTTGAAGTAAAGTGGTTCGTCGCAGGACACTATCAACAGTATTAACACCTATAGTACTGTTCCCCCTAGATCATATAGCCTTCCGAAGATGCACAAGGAAGGCGTTCCTTTCCGTCCTGTAGTGAGCAATATCGGCACTCTGACATATCATATAACGAAACATCTTGCTTCTCTGTTAAGTCCACAAGTTGGTCGGTGCGAACATCATATCAGGTACTCAGCTGGTTTCTTACGTCGTTTGGAGGGAGTGCCGTTGAATGACTCTGATATTTTAGTGAGTTTTGATGTGGTCTCTTTCCTCACTCGTGTTCTTCTGTCTGATTCGTTGCGGTTAATTGAGGTTAGGTTCGGCGTTGAATTAACTAATCTCTTTCGGCATGTGTTGACATCCACTTACTTTTTATTCAATGACCAGTTTTACAAGCAGACAGATGGAGTTGCAATGGGTTGTCCGCTGTCTCCTGTGATTGCATATTTGTTGGTGGAAGACTTAGAGGAACGTGGAGTGGAGTCGGTGCCTCTGAAACCCGCCTGTATGTTGATGATACTTTTGTTGTGTTGCCTCATTGTAGGGAACATTTGAATACCTTTTTGGATCACCTGAACTCGATCCACCCGAACATTCGTTTTACGATGGAGGGGGAGGAGGATGGTTGCCTTCCCTTTCTTGATGTTTTGGTTAGGAGAAAGGTTCATGGATCATTGGGACACGCAGTTTACGGGTAATGCACTTAAACTGACTTGTATTTGCAGGTTGATAGTTCTCACCGTCCGGTTCAGCGTGAATGGGTACTTCGTACCTTGGTATATAGGGCCCATGTCATTTCCGACACTGAGACTTTGCCAACTGAGCTGGCCCATCCTGAAGTTACATTTAGTCAAATTGGGTATAGTGAAAGACAGATTGAACGTGCGTTGCGCTATCGACTAACTGTGCAAAGGGTGATTGATGATAATACTGAGTCGACACATAAGTCTAGTGCCTTTTTTGCCTTACCTAGGAACCACTTCCAACACGATCAGTCATATTTTACGGAAATACGATATGAGATGTGTTTTCCGATCTCCATCTAAAACTAGAGTGCTTTTTGGTTCTGTTAAGGACGATCTTGGTTTGCGTTTGGGGGGATGTATATCGCATTCGTTATAGCTGTAGCGTGGCATATATTGGTCAGACTATCAGGACCGTGGAGGACCGATGTAGTGAGCATAAACTGCACAAACGATTACAGCAGCCAAGTAGATGTGCTACTGCAGAACATTTTTTGGATACTTATCACCCTATAACATTACCGAGATATTGGCTTGCACGTCCATTTATTGGGACACTGTTATTAAGGAGGCTGTTGAGATTAAATTATCGAGCAGCCTTGTAAACAGGGATGGAGATTTTTGCTTAAACTCTGCTTGGAATCCTCTCTCTCCCTTGCCAAAAAACAGAGGAACTTGCATGTTCGTAGTCTTTCAGTATCGATACCTCTGACTTTGAACATCTTTGGTGGCACTAATGTTCAGTGTGTGTGTGTGTGTGTGTGTGTGTGTGTGTGTGTGTGTGTGTGTGTGTGTGTATTATCTTTCCTGAATTACTCCAAGAACCGAGGTTTTAAATTTGCCTGTACATCGCCTGTCCGTTGTAGTTTGTGCTTTGAAAATGGCGGGGTGTACTCCAGCCGAAATATCGGCGGTCGCTGTGAACATTACCTGGCTGAATTCCCGTAAGTTGTTTGAAAACTGTATGAGCCAGGAGAAACTGAGGTCTCACAAAATAACCAATGATGGACGAAGCAAGAAAGACAGGAAACGTAGACAGCACGAGAAAAAGAGGCATTGCTGGCTGGGAGAAGTCTACTGATATTAAACATAGGCCTTACTTTGAGGAAGAAATTTCTGAGAATGTTCCTTTGAAGCATGGTAGTAAATTAGGCACTTTGGGAAAACCAGAACAGAGGAGAATCGAAGCGTTTAAGATGTGGTGGTAAAGAAGAACGCTGAAAATTATGTGGACTGATAAGGTAAAGATCGAGGTGCTTCACCGAAGAAACTTATGGAAAACACTAACGCGAAGAAGGGACAGGATAATACGACTTGTTTTACGAGACCAAGGAGTAACCTCTAAGGTACTAGAGTGAGCTGTAAAGGATAACAAATGTAGTGGAAGACAGACATGTGAACACATCCAAAAAGTTATTGAGGATTGGGGTGAAAGTGCTATTGTGAGATGAAGAGGCTAACGCAGGAGAATAATTCGTGGCGGGTGCATCAAACCACCTGTTTGGAGCACGGCTTGGTTTAAGGTACGTTTGCACCTCTGCAACTTACTGTGCATATTAGGCGCATGCGGCCGTAGCACGAATAGGCAAGAATGCGCATTCAACGGTGCGAAGTGAATGAAGGCTTCGACTTTGTGCGTGCAAGCCACTGTACACAGTATAACGTTTCCTGGTAAAACATGCTTTGTAACTATGGGATTACAATTTCATTTATATATATATAGGCACATTACGTCTGTGTTATATTTTGCGTTTGTAGAGGATCAAGTAATGGATTTGAGAAATAATATATGTGTCGGCGAGTTCTGAAACAGCTACAGAAAAGAATTAGTAACGAAAAACTCAGCGATTTCATGACAATCAACCATTGTATAAATAGAAGTGTAAGAATAATAATGTCATTGTCGTCTTCTTGGAGTCACGTAGAGAGGAGGAACCTGTGACGCTATGTTTAACGAATAGGTAGCTTTCGTTTGTTAAGATTGTTAGGAGGACGCCATTAGAGGCTGATTATAAAGAAAGGTGTGTGAACTTGTTATTATTCGAGTTTTAAATATAGTTATTTAATGAGAACTTGCATGGTGTTATTAGAAAGCTTGCCCGGTATTTTACCCATTTATTTAAGACATTTGCACCTTTTTAAGCTGTGTTCGTGGTGCAGAGCTGCGACACGCCGGAGCGAGCCGCCGCAGCGGCAGATGCAAATCTGATAATAAGGACAATCGTACTGCAATAAGCGGTCAGGTAAAGAGTGAATTTAAACTTAATTCTTACAGCAGTCCGAGATCGGAGTACAAAGCTGCAGATTTTACGTTGCGTGTGAAAGGCGGACGCGGGCTGCTAATATGGTAAACTTTAACAGTGTCAAAGTTAAAATACTTTCATGTTTCAAAAGGAAATCTTGCTAGGCAAAACTTCTGGACTGGTAAAAGTTATAGAAAAATCATTTTCTGGTTAATAATGATAGTCTCATGCTCTACTGTTAGCCGTGGCTCTGATTAATAATTAAAGTTGACGAAAAATCCACTGCAAGACAGGTTCTTTAAGCATTGCATACGGTAACTTCATTATTTTTGATAACAGAAATAATTTCAGAACATTTTTACGATAGTTGTAGCAGAGATGGGTATGTTGTGCATTCTATTGAGTCACAGTAACAAACCGATTCATTTAACAAGAAGCCAGTTCCAGTATAATAATAATTAACCTCACTTGTTCGCGACATATAGTTAACCAAAGTAAACCAGTGTACAGAAAAAATAGTGGAGCGCGAAAACACGAGCAGGGGTCTCCCCACCCCAGGTTGAGAGACAGGCGTGCAACAATCGTGTTGTTCGCACCCGCGGGACAATCCAGTAGATCCTTCCTCTCCAGTTGGTCAGCGCAGACTGAGCCCTTTTGGTCCTCCGTATTATTACGTCCCGCTCATACACTGTCGAGTCATACTAACGTGACCACGTGTGAAAGGCCTGAATAACCACGTTTTGCAAGAAAAGGTTGTGGAAAGTACTGGGAGGCATGTGGAACCATGACGAATTCAGTGCCTTGAACAGCTGCGCTAGGTATCTCTTTTGAGGATCCAAGGAGTGACTAGCCCGATCAACGTGTTCCCACATATCGTGAATTGGGTTTAAATTTGGGAAGGAAGGTGGCTACAGAGAATTGTAAACTCATCCTATCGATCTTCGAACCATGGACGTACACTGCGATCTGTGTGGCACGTTGCATAGTCCTTTCGGTAGATGTAATCGTTCCGAGGAGGAAGAAACTATATGTAGGGTTGTACATGGTTCCCAAGAATAGATGCATATTTTTATGGATCTATTATGCCTTCGACAGTAACCAGATCACATAGGGAATGCCACGAAAACATTCCCGAGTCCATAACGCTCCCATGTCCGTCCGGTACACTTCTGACGATTGTTGCAGAGTGCATTCAGACTTTTACGCTGTTCACGCCAACGGTCATCTGCCCAATGGAGCATAAAACGTGTGTCATATGACAATGCCACCTGTAACCAGTCAGTGAACGTTAAGTTGCGTTCGTCGCTGATGAACAACGGTCAGCATGAGTACACGCACCTGTCGCCTGCTGCAGAGTTGCACACGCAACAACGTACGCTGAACGACCATTGAGTAGCCCCTTGGTTCATTCGGGCCGTCAATTGCTCAACAGTTGTAGATATATTCTCCCGTACACATGTCCGCAGCCGTCGTTCACCAGTTTTATCTGTGGCCCATTTTGCCATGCACTGTGTACTTTAACCAGGGCTGCACGCAAACAGTTTACAAACTTATCTGTTCGGAAATGCTTTCACCCGTTTGCCGGAAGCCAATGATCATGCCCTTTTGGGCGTCAGATAAATCCCGCCGCTTCTGCCTTACGACAACTACTGCACTGTTACAACTAGTGCAGTCTTCTGCCGTTTGTGAGTGGCTATTGCGTGTTGAAGTCGAACGTAGGTGGTGGTTACATTAATACGACTCGACCTCCGTCTTTCACTCGTATTCAAGTTTGCCTTTCCTTCGGCACAGATAGAAATTGAACTGTATTATCGAGTGTTTCCTTTTCTCTGGCTGGTTATTTCGGCGATTTAAAAAGACGAAGTGAAGCTAATTAACTGTTTACAGTTCCTCACACACAAGAACAACTGGGAAAAAAACAAAGGTAAAGCAGAACCAAATGAAAAGCCTTAGTTCGTACTTTCAATAAAAACATGTTGAAGAAGAGGAATGATTCAGGAGCCCCTGATGTGACGCAGCCGTCCGTCCAGGTTGTTTTTCGAGCCACTTTCATTCGACGAGGGCCCCTAAAAGAACATTGAAATCTGGCAAAAATGGGCATCCTTTTTAGTTTGTAAATATGGTCTGGTATTTCTGCATTAGTTACCAGCCAGTCCTTTTACGTTGCAGATCCAAATACTGCAGAAACTGCTCACCTCTGTGCGTCACAAATTTCGACTCCCTTCGCATACGGCTCTGCCAGAGAATCGAATTCATCACTGCAAGAGTCAAATGCCCAAATGTTTCAGACTATTTCTAATGCCACACTCTGCTAACTTTCCGCATGAAGCAAAAATTGGAATTCGTAGAATAAACAAACATGATGATTTAATGATTGTTACTTTTTTTCAGTGTAAAGTTTTCTCATTATAATTTAAGGTTTTGTGATATAAATTAAAATATGCACACTGGAATATTTTTCATCTGTTCGTTGTAAATAGTAAGAACTTAGCAAGTATTTTGTTGCGCACAGTAAGCCTTACATAGTAGGTTTTTCGTCAGCCTGCCTTTAGGCAGTGCTCAGATTAGCCGCCGGGACGTGGCCCGCGGGCGACATTTCAGAAAGTTTAATATTTCCGGCGAGAGCAGGTGAGGCTTCGCTTCACTTCCTGCAGTACATGTATCAGACGTCTCCTGTCTACAATAATGTATCCATTTTACTGGTTGTTGAGCTCCGTGGCTGCGCGTATATTATTTTATTTTAACAACTGCTGCAATCAACCACTTTCTTACGGATTTTCATTTAAGCTAATATGCATTTCGGGCTTTCACCCATCTTCAGTTAGCGAAATACATATTCGAGATTTCAGTCAGTACATTGTTATAACACAGATAGCAAATTGACTGATGCAGCTGTCTGTCTACTCTGCTTATTCCCATTCAGATTTTAACCCTTATGGATGTGCCGCAAACATGTTTTTAATCCCATTTTGCACAGAAACAGCGAAATATCCGCCATGTTGGCGACTGTCCAGAATCAGAATAACAACAAGCAGAGAAGAAAGGCAGCTGCAGCACCAAATTTGCTGTCTCTGTTGCAACCATGTACTAACTGATGACTCAAATACGTATTACGCTAACTGAAGATGGGTGAAAGCCCGGAATGCATATGAGATTAGATAAAAATTCATAGCAAAATGACTGGTTGCTGTACTTAATATTACGTCTCCTGTCTATTTTAATCAAAATGTCTCTGCACAAGTTAGTTTGTTTTTGTTTGCTAGAGAAAGAAAAAAGTTGCTTTACATTTCACAATTGACAGCAAAATATTACAAGTAATGTAATGACAAACAAATTTTTTCTCACATTTGTTAGTAAAATAGATATTGACTTAGTCCATCTATTTTCATAGTCTTGTAGCACTGGGGAACTTAAGAGCCACATTTTCTTATATCCTTTAATTACTATTTCGGGTGAAATAGTGAAATCGAAATGGAAACACCTTACATATAGTTACAGAGAAGAACTTAAAAAGAGCTTGACAGAGTGAAGTTAGCTAATCCAGGGAAAAGTCCACAGTTACGAAATTCCGCTTGATCTGTGTGTCACCACATGAATTCGTTGAAATAAATATAAAGCTAGACCTATGTGTAGTTCCTTGCCAGTGGAAACAGAACCAATGAGTAAAATCGGATTTTCTCAAAAATTTTCGCTTTTCAATCTATCTGTGTCACAAGATGAAGATTATTCTAGGAGGACGTTATTAGCTTTAGTCAATGCACCAAGGACGGCATCATTAAGGAAAAGAAAAAAAAATGACAAAGAATTTTGGCGGCTCGATAAGTAGGAAATAGCTTCGTTGAAGAGACAGCCAGACGCCATCCATGACGATGGCACTTCCTGCGTCCTGAGGACACTCAGGAGTGCAATAAACGCCCTTCTTCTTCAAAGGCAAATATTTATAAAACTTGAAATACGACAGCTTTTGTTAGTGAATAGGATGCAGTAAGTTCTGCTTAAAGTCTTCCTTCAAAACAGTGATTGTGAACTAATTCATCTTACTTCGTCATACACAGTTTTCTTCTGCTTATACCCCTACAAAAATTCGTTCTGTTTTGAAATTTTTCTTGATTCTTCTGCGTGGATACTGAAATCCATGGTCCGTTACGTAATATGAATAACATTTCTGAAAAATTTGTTAGTTATTCCTGTACGGTAACAAAGTTCATAAACGTTAGCCAATATTCGTGGGAAGAGTTCATAACGTCTTATTTGTTCTGTGCCTTGAAACTCGATGGTTAACGGTACTGTCGAAGCCATGCTAGTAAAACACTAGTCATTTTTCTGTACAATGACTCGCAGTGAACAGTTAGTAGCTGCACCTTGTGTGTCTACAACCTTGTACGTCAGTTGTCAAGTTTGAAAACTCCCTCTAACGGTATGGATCAACCAATCTGTGTGAAAAAAAGAAACACATATCAAAAGCAATGACACGAACGTCTGAAGGTTTAAACTGGTTTGAATTGCATGTGGGTACAACAGTCCACCTGCATCGATACTAACTCGTTTACTTGGCGTGCAGAGTTTGATGCCACGCTCGTTCAGTCCATTATTCTTTCTGTTAAAATACGAAAATCAAAATGTAAACACGTTAGAGACAGAGAGAAGATTTTAAAAATTCCTGAAGTAAGGTTATCCAAGGAAAAGTCCATTAAAACGAAGGTCCACTTGGACTTCATTTCATCATGTGGTTTTTCTAAAAGAAATATTATTGCTAAGAGCTGTGTACAGTTCTTTGAAAGTGGAGATAAGGTAATTATTTACAGCTTGCGGTACTGCACTCGCCTAGAAATACGAAAGCAAAAATGTCGAAGAGTAACATTTCAACATCTTGTGTATTAATATCTTTAGCTGTAATAACATCTATAAATGTACTTCTATGTTTGCGTCTGTCGTTTTTCAGCTACAACTAGAAATCAGTTAAATATAATTTCACCGGTTTTATTATAGTCAGTACACAGCAAATTCTTATCTAATATTAATTTATTCTCTTCTTAGTTTCATGTATAAAACGTACATTCTATTTAATTTTAAGATATGGGCAAGAATTAATTGCTTCACTTTTATAATATAATGTGTTGGCTACTGCAACACCACAGCAGATGACTGTGGAGTGAAATCAGTTTTTGCCAAGGGAAAAGTTCGTAAATACGTGGAGTTTTCTGAAAATGGATCATTAAAATCGTATGAGGGTTCGATACTATGCCAGTGTCACTGAAATTTCAATGTTTTTAAATGGTTTTAGCAACATTTCACTCGCAGCAAATTGTGGTCTAAAATGTAGCAAATGGTAAGCTACAGGCTACCTCAATTTCTCGATACCAGATTTGTAAAGGAAAATGGTTGCACACAACCACAAGCGAAAAAAAATCAGAGTTTGAAATTGATTAATTTCTGCAAAATAGACGGAGAAACAAGACAACTAAAAAATCACGTGAAATGAAAAGTAGCCGTTTTATTTCTTCGCAAGAAAAGAAAAACTTTTGATGAAGAAATAAGTTAGAAAAGATTTGGCGTAGCCTCACATACTTTTCAAAGTGTTTTTCAGCATAAAAATCGGAAAAGTAGCTTTCCCCCCTTCTCACAGTCCCACGCGAAACCCCCTGGCCTTGCACCCGTTGTGACGTTGTGAACGCTTACATGGGAATGGGATCACTCGTGCACAGATGTTGAGAAAGAGGCGTGTGCCTACACGTTTGCTCCTACTTGCGTATGAGGCAAACATAGGCGCACGGTGACTAAGCGCTTGGTACACAGGTGTAAATGCACCTTTATTCACATACGATATCTTGCAAACAGGTAATGCAGGTCAACAAATGGATTCAGTCTTCTTTGATATCTGAAAGGCTTAGACATTGTACTAGGTCGTTAACTAGTCTCCAAAAGGTGTGATACGAAGTACCCTCACAGTTTTCGTTCGACTCCAATGTGTCTTGAAAAGATGAACGTGAAATTGTTTAGTGGACAGCGGATGTTCAGCACAAGCGAAAGTAAAGCATGCCTGGTTGAAGCATGACAGCGCCTCTCAAATTCTCTACACACATACACGATTTAGCAGATTGTTCACTAACGACGATGATGTCTACAGGAAAGTATCGTTGTTGGCCAAACTTTGCACTTGATGACATAAATGGAAGCTTTCTTTAAATATGGATACATGCAAGATAAAATCTATAAGAATGGGAAAAGACCAGATACTATCTGATTTTAAGATCAGTGGCAATCGTTTGAAGCAAGTCATATGATGTAAGGGTTTTGGGATAATACTAAGAAGCAAAATGATAGGGATTGGTCACTTACAACCACTGTTTGGAAAGTCGAATGGGAGACATACACCAGCTGGAAGGGTCTGGGTAACTGCAAAGCATGTATAAAGGAAATTGCCAACAACACGGTAGTGCACTCAATTCAAGAGTATTATTCCAGCGTTTGGCGTCCTTATCAAGTACTTGAAGAAATGACATGGACATAGGTGTGCTGCTAGATCAGTGTAGGTATATCGCATACAAAAGCGAAACAGAGATGTTGGGAAAACTCAGATGGGATGTCTGGATGAAGACAATGTTATTCTCACTGTACTCTGGTGGATAAATTGAGAGAACCGGAATTAGAGAAAGACTGTGCGGAATTTCTCCTATCACAATCGTATAGCTCACACAGAAATCATGAGAAAAAGAGAATATATATTTCGATACTTACAGAGATATGTGGGCGGTCATTTCTTCTTCGCCCAGTGCAAACAGAATATGACAGAATACCGCGAAACTGGTGCAAAATAGTCTCCAATAAGCATTCCACAGTATACTGTCTAGTATAAACAGGGTGTTTCAAAGTTTTTGCATCAAACTTCTAGCCGTGATAGATCACATCATGGGGATCAACTTTTGTTAGACACAGACTGTTTACTGACACTCCGAGGCAATGCTAGCAGTCTGTTTGTCACTCATCAATTATGCCCGTGAAAGGTGACAGGCGTAAGCACTCTACAGTATGCATCGTCTGCTCCTGCCCCAGTAAATTCAAAAAGTTATTTCCAACAAGAAAACCTTAAGAACGAGTG
The DNA here is from genome assembly GCF_023897955.1 of Schistocerca gregaria. Lineage (NCBI taxonomy): Eukaryota > Metazoa > Arthropoda > Insecta > Orthoptera > Acrididae > Schistocerca > Schistocerca gregaria. The sequence goes on along the minus strand of NC_064925.1, from coordinate 220,330,546 downwards.
GACGAGTGGAGACTTTTAGAAGCGAATCAGGAAGTTTAATTTTGCTCGTTCCAACTCCTCTTCCCGCGGAGCAGATGATTGGATTATAGGCAACACACGTTGCATACGTATGCCGCAGAGTGCCGCGTTTCAGGGCCACGATCAATAATAATGACACCTGGTGTTGCTAGGAGCGTCAACGAACATTTTATACAGAAACAAGTGGTTCCGCATGGCGTAATCTACCACCCTCTACACGGTTGATGCAAAGACTGTAGAACACTCTGAATACGCTGATTTTTCTGATATCAGACCAAGAGTTTTTTTCGTTTTATAGTTACTTTCAGTCCTAAATTAACTGTTCTTGTATGATTTCCACTTTCATACCCCTCATTCCCGTAAGATTTTTCCATAGGCTTCTTTCCTTTCCTGTTAATTGTAAAATCTCTTTACTCTGAATCCATATTTATCTGTGTGCATCTTTAAACATAGTCAAGCGCAAGCGTTCGCTATTGTTTCTGACATTGCGACGGTAAACATAGCACTTTTATACAGTGCTGTGCTTAAGATGTACATGTTCAGCAACGTTTTCTCCGTTTCCTTCTATACTCAAAATGTCTTATATTATTAGCTACATACAATAGAATTAAGTTTTGTAGTAAACATACTGCACGCAGGGGATGGACAAAAATATGGAAATGCCAAAAAGACAAAACATTACCATGCCTAATAGAGTGTCGTTTCGGAATGGACCAGTGTGGTTTTAAGGGAATCTTGTAGCAGTCTTCCTGTAAAATAGTGACAAGTTCAGATAATAGAGGTGGAGGGTGGTAGCGATGAAGCACACTTCTCTCCAAAGTAGATCACGAAGGCTCAATAAGATTGAGATCTGGTGATTGTGTCGACAGTTCATCCTCCTGTTCACAAAACCAGTCCTGGACGATGTGAGCTGTGTAAACAGGGCCCTGTTGCCTTAGAACACAGCATTACTATTGGGGAACAAATATTACACCATGGGATGGACCTGATCAGTCGAAATGGCTCATAATTTTTAGCAGTAATGCTTCCCTGCAGAGTGACCACGGGGTCCGTGGAATACCACGATGCGGTAGCCTAAATCATCACCGAACCCACTGCGATATTTCGCTCTTGGGACGTAAATTCAGCTACAAGTTGGAAGCAGTATGCAGTGAGACTCATTCGACCAGATGACTTTCTTCCATTGCTCCAAAGTCCAGGTTTTTATGGCTTCAGGGTCACATTTTCCTGTGTGGTAATTTTCACCACTGATGAGTAGTTTTGGAGTTCCAACTCGCCCTCGAATTCCCAACTTGGTGCTGACAGGGTTCGTTAGTGCAACATTCAGTTCTCTAGTAACTTTTGCCACTTCCGTTCTCTTATTTTTCGTCACAATCCTCTTCAATGACCGTACGTCGTCACCCAACACACACTTTTGTCCAATTCGTGACCTAGCGGAAGATGTTTTTCCGCTTTTCTTGTATGCATTTTAAATCTTCGTTACGGTGACTCTCGAAACAAACCAGTGCGGCTACCTTCGTTACGGAAGCACCCACCACACGATAACCAACAATTTTCCCACGTTCTAAGCTATTTAGCTCCATTATAATGCGTACAATACACGGAATACTCTTCTAGCCACGACTGACCCACGCAATGTATTGAGAACATTTCACAGATGCCATTCGAGGCCACATACAACAGCGCAACGCGCAGGCTCGTCTAGCATCTGCATCTGTGTTCAGGCGAGCATGCCTCGCGGCGTTTCCAAATTTTTCCGAAGCCATATAGGACCAGAGTATCTCATTTCACTTGAGCTCTTTTTTACATATACGGCGATCATGTGGATATTTTCATTATTTATCTTTTATTTCATTCCCATCTGACTAACCGTTGAAGGCCTGCTGGCGACATTACAGTTAGTCGCTCTTCGGCCACAAGAGCGTTAAAAACTCGTTCAGAAGAGAAAGTAAACAAAGACTGCGGAGTTAGCAGATGACGGAGAAAACATGATTTTATGGAACATGTGCATGCATAGGGAGGATAGCTACCTCCTTCCATAGAAAAAAACTTTGTCAAGTGCGTATTGCACCCACACTCTGAGGATTCCGTATAAATTCCATCCCTGGAATTGATAATCTCGACAATTGCCTGTTATTCTTATCGATGCTGGCAAGATCTCGCTCCAGGGAATCCCAAGACTTTTGAGAATGTTTTAAGTTTTAAGTTAAATTTTTTGGGTGTAATTCGTGTTTGCTATTGTAGTTATTGAGAAAAAGGGGTCGTCACAGACGGACAAACTATCAGCCTGATAACAAACAAAAAGCAAAAGATTTATTTTCGCGTGACGTAAGTAGAAACTAACAATTTCATTTTTTCGCGTGCTGTAAGTTGTTGTGTCTGTTGTTGTGGTCTTCAGTCCTGAGACTGGTTTGATTCAGCTCTCCATGCTTCTCTATCCCGTGCAAGCTTCTTCATCTCCCAGGACCCACTGCAACCCACATCCTTCTGAATCTGCTTAGTGTAGTCATCTCTTGCTCTCCCTCTACGATTTTTACCCTCTACGCTGCCCTCCAATACTAAATTGGTGATCCCTTGATGCCTCAGAACATGTCCTAGCAACCGATCCCTTCTTCTAGTCAAGTTGTGCCGTAATTTCTCTTCTTTCCAATTCTGTTCAACACCTCCTCATTAGTTATGTGATCTACCCATCTAATCTTCAGCATTCTTCTGTAGCACCACATTTCGAAAGCTTCTATTCTCTTCTTGTCCAAACTATTTATCGTCCATGTTTCACTTCCATACATAGTTACACTCCATACAAATACTTTCAGAAATAACTTCCTGACACTTAAATCTATACTCGATGTTAACAAATTTCTCTTCTTCAGACACGCTTTCCTGTCCATTGCCAGTCTACATTTTATATCCTCTCTACTTCGACCATCATCAGTTATTTTGCCATCCAAATAGCAAAACTCCTTTACTACTTTAAGTGTCTCATTTCCTAATCTAATTCCCTCATCATCACCTGCTCCAAATTTTTCTTTTGTTTCCTTTACTGCTTGCTCAATATACAGATTGAATAACGTCGGGGAGAGACTACAACCCTGTCTCACTCCCTTCCCAACCACTGCTTGCTTTTCATGTCCCTCGACTCTAATAACTGCCATCTGGTTTATGTACAAATTGTAAATAGCCACTTTCTCCCTATATTTTACCCCTGCCACCTTCAGAATTTGAAAGAGAGTATTCCAGTCAACATTGTCAAAAGCTTTCTCTAAGTCTACAAATGCTAGAAACGTAGGTTTGCCCTTCCTTAATATAGCTTCTAAGATAAGTCGTAGAGTCAGTATTGCCTCACGTGTTCCAACATTTCTACGGAATCCAAACTGATCTTCCCCGAGGTCGGCTTCTACTAGTTTTTCCATTCGTCTGTAAAGAATTCGCGTTAGTATTTTGCAGCTGTGATTTATTAAACTGATAGTTCGGTAATTTTCACATCTGTCAACACCTGCTTTCTTTGGGATTGGAATTATTATATTCTTCTTGAAGTCTACGGGTATTTCGCCTGTCTCATACATCTATCTCACCAGATGGTAGAGTTTTGTCAGGACTGGCTCTCCCAAGGCCGTCAGTAGTTCCAATGGAATGTTGTCTACTGCGGGGGCCTTGTTTCGACTCAGGTCTTTCAGTGCTCTGTCAAACTCTACACACAGTATCGTATCTCCCATTTTGTCTTCATCTACAACCTCTTCCATTTCCATAATATTATCCTCAAGTACATCGCCCTTGTATAGACCCTCTATATACTCCTTTCACCTTTCTGCTTTCCCTTCTTTGCTTAGAACTGGGTTTCCATCTGAGCTCTTGATGTTCATACAAGTGCTCCAAATGTTTCTTTAATTTTCCTGTAGGCAGTATCTATATTACCCCTAGTGAGATAAGCCTCTACATCCTTACATTTGTCCTCTAGCCATCCCTGCTTAGCCATTTTGCACTTCCTGTCGATCTCATTTTTGAGACGTCTGTATTCCTTTTTGCCTGCTTCATTTATTGCATTTTTATATTTTCTCCTTTCATCAATTAAATTCAATATTTCTTCTGTTACCCAAGGATTTGTACTAGCCCTCGTCTTTTTACCTACTTGATCCTCTGCTGCCTTCACTACTTCACCCCTCAAAGCTACCCATTCTTCTTCTACTGTATTTCTTTCCCGCATTCCTGTCAATTGCTCCCTTATGCTCTCCCTGAAACTCTGTACAACCTCTGGTTCTTTTGGTTTATCCATGTCCCATCTCCTTAAATTCCCACCTTTTTGCAGTTTCTTCAGTTTTAATCTACAGGTCATAACCAATAGATTCTGGTCAGAGTCCATATCTGCCCCTGGAAATGTCTTACAATTTAAAACCTGGTTCCTAAATCTCTGTCTTTCCATTATATAATCTATCTCCAGGCGCAGTAGAAACTAACAATTTCCGATTTTTTCCCCTTACTTTTACTGTGAATGCTTGGTTCTTGCCACATTTTGTGATTCTAGATCAGTGGGTAGTACCGTATGGGCTTTGATGAGAGAGTTTGTGAGTACAAAAATATGTGATTTAAATGGACATATCTTTTGATTGCATTGACTGAAAAAGTTACTTTTTTTTACCCGACCAAGTACCTATAGACCTTAGTACGTGATATAAATTTCAATTTGATACGTCTACCCGTTAATGAGAAAGATGGGTCTTAACAGACGGACTGGATAACAGCCTGAAAATAAACGACAAAAACAATATTTTCTTTCATGTGATATAAATGCCAATCAACAGTTTTTGCAATTTTTCCATCACATGTCTGTTGAAAGCTTTCTTCTTGCCTGAGTTCATCATCCTGTGTCAACGGGAAATACCCTATAGCTTTTGACAAGCGATTACGCAGAGAACTGGAAACAGTATGCTGCTCGATATTTCGGCTTTATTATCTTGATTATTAATCTGTAAACAGTAGCACTTATTTGTAATTTAAATAATATATAATTTATAAAGTTTTTTTATTTGATGATGTCTCGCGTCCTGACGTTGTTAGTGGATTTATATCAACTTTGAGTAAACCATTATTGCTGTCCGTAGTTGTTGGCTGTAATATTGTTTCCAGCAACGTTTTGAAACTGCTCGATAACTTGCAGTTGAGCGTATAATACTTTTTTTAACAATCTGACAGTTGTAGAAATTCAAGGGTGACACCTAGCTATTTACTCAAAGATCTTTGTGTTGTTGTCGGTCGTGTATCTGCGGGACAGTTATTGATGTATTTGTAATGTGTAGTGTTTTGGTTGGATAATCAAATTATCTCTATATAACATTCCAATAATTTTTTTTGAAAAACTGAGTGTGCCTGTGTTTGTTGATTTACTATATCGTAGGGTTATTTCTTGGTGTTTATGTACATTTCGGATTCCTCCAACATAATCATGACTGGACCTTTTGGGATTTTGTGCAGGATTTGGAGTGTATTTTCAATGTTGTGAATTTCGTAGTTTTCATTTTTGAGTCGTGTAAAGAAGCTGGCTTGGTTGCTGTTTATTTTATCTAACGCTAAAACTTCTTCCCGTTTATCGTATACAAAATTTTGTGCATTTATTGCAGTTTATTTTGTACACGCCAGAGTTTGCGTTTCGGGAGTATGACTTTTCCTCAACGTAGTTTTGTGATAATGTTATTTGTCGTTCTGAAGGCTAATTTCACGTTAGTATTTTTTAGTAAGGCGTTTATTTTATCTGATGCTTTTCCCATATAGTTTTTTTGATACGTAGATGGTCTTTTTCTTTAATGCAGTTTCTCTCATTAGCCTTATTTTATGATTGATGTTCGCGCGGCTGCCCCCGTCGGAGGTTCGAGTCGTCATTCGGGCATGGGTGTGTGTGTTGTCCTTAGTGTAAGTAGTTTAAGTATAATTATGATTGATAAGGTCTTTTGTAGGTATAAAAAATATTTAACGTTAATGATTGTATATTCTGACTGCGTTGATTTAGAAGCTCAGATTTTTACGGGACCGCAGACCTTAGTATGCGACATAAATTTCGTCTTGATACGTTTATCAGTTGCCGAGAAAAAGCGTTCTTAAGAGTTAGACAGAGATACAGATAAACAGGCAACAAAGCGTTTCTATGAGGTTTTCATTCTTACCGAATGAGGCATCGAACATTGAAAACAAAAGGAAAGGAAAGTCTTTGCAAACCTGACGTTCCAAACATACAACCGGACGCAATGGGCAGTGTGTAGTAGGTAGTCTAGTCAAAGCTGTTTGTCGTGAAAACTCACTTCGTCACTCACCGCGGAAGTAAGCAAGGTGGAAAGGGGGGTGAGGGTGGCGGCCCTTCCCGTAGCTCAGTTCCTGATACTTTCTTCTTGTGACTGGAAGTATTACACCTATTACAAACAAAACAACGAAACTTGGAAGCAGCACACTGCACGTGTAATTATCTTCTCCCAGTCATTCAGACAAATTGCGGTTATTAAATTTCCTGGGGGATTAAAACTTTGTGCCAGATCGAGACTCGAACCTTTGCCTTTCACGGTTTGTGCTTGGGTAGCTCAGTCGGTTGGCCACTTTTCCGCGAAAGGCTTGGACTGCCGGCCCGACGCATAGTTTCAATGTGTAAGAACGTTTAATACCAACGCACACTCCTTTACAGAGTAAAAATTCATTCTGCAGCCTGCAGTTGTTCTTCCTCAACTCTGAATAAATGGTTGCGCTAGGTTAACTGCTGTGTCACGATCCAACAGAGTGCGAAGCGCGACTTTCATAGACCATACCAGTCAGCACGACGTTTCCTGCCGACAGATTCACATCTTCCGCAAACAGACCTCTTCGCAGCCAGTGGAACTAGTACATTTATCTGACTTTATTGATCGGGGAAACTCTTTCAAAAGATATCAAGGAATTTTATTAACATGTACGACTCGTACGAGGTAGTAAAAAGACAGTAACAAATACCTATCAAAAAACGAAAACAAAAAGCAAAAGATAAAAATACACGTGGTGCCTTCGTAAGAGCCCCAATTCCTTCTATAATAAATCTGTAAGAGTCGATTACATGGGCTAAAATTCAAAGAAACTACATTGACGGCAGTTGATGGTTTTACACCAAGGAATTTAATAAAGGACGGAAGAGATGTCCCATGGTTAAAAAAAAAAAAAAAGGATTTGGACACTGTTGCAGAATGTTCTGTCGTAACCACAGACCAGAGAAGGCAGTGAAGAAACGGCGGCCAATGGTGGGCCGAATCGGACCGCGCTGCACCAGGCGCGCCCCTACAACAATTGCATATAAACGCAGCTCCTGCTAGACTCGGTCGCACATGATCGGCCCGAGTCTGCAACATGATTCTTGCTGTGCTGTCTGTTTCAAGTGTTTCCTTGGACTCTGTGTATACCAATAACTGCAATTTTTTCATGTCGCCTTTCGCTAGCAACATTTTCTGTAAATAAATTTAAGTATTGTCAGTTTGCATTCTAGAAATAAAACTACTAATACTATTTCTTTGAAATTAATGTATAGCATTCCGAGAACGCTGCATCTCGTAGGCATACTATTAGCGACGAGTTGGCTGGGACCAACACAGAAGATTTAAAACCATTCAACACCTCCAAGCCTGGCAACAGTGTTCAGAGACTCAAATCTAAGCGTGGATTTTGAGCCGAAATGTTTTTAATATACACTACTGGCCATTAAAATTGCTACACCACGAAGATGACGTGCTACAGACGCGAAATTTGACCGACAGGAAAAAGATGCTGTGATATGCAAATGATTAGCTTTCCACAGCATTCACCCAAGGTTGACGCCGGTGGCGACACCTACAACGTGCTGACATGAGGAAAGTTTCCAACCGATTTCCCATACACAAACGGCAGTTGACTAGCGTTGCCTGGTGAAACGTTGTTGTGATGCCTCGTGTAAGGAGGAGAAATGCGTACCGTCACGTTTCTGACTTTGAAAAAAGTTCGGATTGTAGCCTATCCCGATTACGGTTTATCGTATCGCGACATTGCTGCTCGCGTTGGTCGAGATCCAATGACTGTTAGCAGAATATGGAATCGGTGGGTTCGGGAGGGTAATACGGAACACCGTGCTGGATCCCAACGGCCTCGTATCACTAGCAGTCGAGATGACAGGCATCTTATCCGCATGGCTGTAACGGGTCGTGCGGCCAAGTCTCGATCCCTGAGCCAACAGACGGGGACGTTTGAAAGACAACAACCATCTGCACGAGAAGTTCGACGACGTTTGCAGCAGCATGGGCTATCAGCTCGGAGACCACTGCTGCGGTTACCCTTGACTCAACGACGAACCTGGGTGCACGAATGACAAATCGTCATTTTTTCGGATGATTGCAGGTTCTGTTTACACCATCATGATGGTCGCATCTGTGTTTGGTGACATCACGGTGAACGCACATTGCAAGCGTGTCTTCGTCACCGCCATACTGGGATACCACCCGGCGTCATGGTATTGCGTGCCATCTCGGTCACCTGTTGTACGCATTGACGGCACTTTGAGCCGTGGACGTAACATTTGAGATGTGTTACGACCCGTGGCTCTACCCTTCATTCGATTCCTTCGAAATCCTACATTTCAGCAGGATAATGCACGACCGCATATTGCAGATCCTCTGTGGGCCTTTCTGGATACAGAAAATTTTCGAGTGCTGCCCTGTACACCACATTCTCCAGATCTCTCACCAACTGAAAACGTCTGGTCATTGGTGGCCGAGCAACTGGCTTGTTACAATACGCCAGTCACTACTCTTGATGAACTGTGCTATCGTGGTGAAGCTGCATGGACAGCTGTACCTGTACACGCCATCCAAGCTCTGTGTGACTCAATGCTCAGGCGTATCAAGGACGTTATTTAGGCCCTAGGTGGTTGCTCTGGGTAGTGATTTCTCAGGATCTATGGACCCAAATTGCGTGAAAATGTAATCGCATGTCAGTTCTAGTATAATATATTTGCCCAATGAATACCCGTTTAACATCTGCATTTCATCTTGGTGTAGCAAATTTAATGGCCAGTAGTGTAGGTTGGTCAAAAAGAAAATGATCGAGAACATATCTCACGCGCTTTAAATAGGAAATGCTAATTACCTCATCCACAACTGGGGGAGGTGATGTAAATTGGGTTGCCTATATTAAAGTGCATGAAGTATTTTACGGGTCAGTTTTATTTTACCCACTCTTTGTGTTCAATAACAACGAAACTCAGTATCAAAATACGGCAGAAAATACAAAGATATTCTTGTAGTACGTGAAGTACACCTACACTGCCTGATGACAACGGTAATTTTACCGATGACATCACTGGGTTACTAAACATAGTTTCCTAAAATTCTTTCACCAAGGATGACTCAGTAAATATTCCAGAATTCGGACGAAGAACAGCTGCCAATATGAATAATTTGCAAGCAGATACCCTTGATTGAGCGGATCAACTTACATCTTATCCGCATGGCTGTAACGGGTCGTGCGGCCAAGTCTCGATCCCTGAGCCAACAGGGCGATCAGAAAGTTTCCATTTGAGGGCGTTGCTGCAAGATAATTGCAACTTAGCGTGACTTCAGGGCTGGTATATGATTACGTTACTCCAATGCGAGTATATATGTACCGGTATGTAGCCAAGGGATTAGTATGACATCCACATCTTTCCGACGTGCCCACGGTAAATGCAGAAAAGTGAACTATGGCGTCGTTATTACTAAATGCTTCGAAACAGGATATTCTGTACTTGGCTTTAGAAGGACAGACACTGTTAGACATCCATCAGAGAATGAATGACGCGTAAGAGGCAGCACGTCAGCTGAAAACCACAACTGTGGGATGGTGCACCAAGTTCCGTGCTGGTCGCGATTCGACACAAGACGCCGGTCGTTCTGGAGGCCAGCCTCATCCATTACGCCAACTCAAGTTGGAGACTGTGGAGAATCCGTCCTATAGCCCTGATTTCTCCCCATATGATTTTCACGCCTTCGGTCGCTTAAAAAAGGCCTTGAAAAGTCAACGATTTCTGTCGGATTAGGATGAGCAGCAGGCTATTACGGACTTGTTCTGTCACGGGAAACATTGTTTTACCAAACGGTTATCTTCAACCTGGTGCGTCGGTGTAATGATTGCCTCGAGCTCACGGGAATTTTTCCTAGTTGGTGGCCTTCGAAAGGTAACTCTTTGATCGCCCCTTATATGTAATAAAGTCGTCTCACGCTCGAGATAGTATGCCAGCTATGTTCCTTTCGGGTTGTGCTGATATAACATCTTCAATTACAGCAAATATATATGTAGCCGGTCTCTAGACGGGAGATCAGTACCTAAAGACTGGAAAGTTGCACACGTCACACCAATACATAATAAATGAAATAGAAGTGCTCCGCTGAATTATAGTTCCTTATCACTGACGTAGATCTGAAGTTGGATGAACATATACTGTCCAGAATGAAATTTTCACTCTGCAGCGGAGTGTGCGCTGATATGAAACTGCCTGGCAGATTAAAACTACACTCCTGGAAATGGAAAAAAGAACACATTGACACCGGTGTGTCAGACCCACCATACTTGCTCCGGACACTGCGAGAGGGCTGTACAAGCAATGATCACACGCACGGCACAGCGGACACACCAGGAACCGCGGTGTTGGCCGTCGAATGGCGCTAGCTGCGCAGCATTTGTGCACCGCCGCCGTCAGTGTCAGCCAGTTTGCCGTGGCATACGGAGCTCCATCGCAGTCTTTAGCACTGGTAGCATGCCGCGACAGCGTGGACGTGAACCGTATGTGCAGTTGACGGACTTTGAGCGAGGGCGTATAGTGGGCATGCGGGAGGCCGGGTGGACGTACCGCCGAATTGCTCAACACGTGGGGCGTGAGGTCTCCACAGTACATCGATGTTGTCGCCAGTGGTCGGCGGGAGGTGCACGTGCCCGTCGACCTGGGACCGGACCGCAGCGACGCACGGATGCACGCCAAGACCGTAGGATCCTACGCAGTGCCGTAGGGGACGGCACCGCCACTTCCCAGCAAATTAGGGACACTGTTGCTCCTGGGGTATCGGCGAGGACCATTCACAACCGTCCCCATGAAGCTGGGCTACCGTCCCGCACACCGTTAGGCCGTCTTCCGCTCACGCCCCAACATCGTGCAGCCCGCCTCCAGTGGTGTCGCGACAGGCGTGAATGGAGGGACGAATGGAGACGTGTCGTCTTCAGCGATGAGAGTCGCTTCTGCCTTGGTGCCAATGATGGTCGTATGCGTGTTTGGCGCCGTGCAGGTGAGCGCCACAATCAGGACTGCATACGACCAAGGCACACAGGGCCAACACCCGGCATCATGGTGTGGGGAGCGATCTCCTACACTGGCCGTACACCTCTGGTGTTCGTCGAGGGGACACTGAATAGTGCACGGTACATCCAAACCGTCATCGAACCCATCGTTCGACCATTCCTAGAACGGCAAGGGAACTTGCTGTTCCAACAGGACAATGCACGTCCGTATGTATCCCGTGCCACCCAACGTGCTCTAGAAGGTGTAAGTCAACTACCCTGGCCAGCAAGATATCCGGATCTGTCCCCCGTTGAGCATGTTTGGGACTGGATGAAGCGTCGTCTCACGCGGTCTGCACGTCCAGCACGAACGCTGGTCCAACTAAGGCGCCATGTGGAAATGGCATAGCAAGCCGTTCCACAGGACTACATCCGGCATCTCTACGATCGTCTCCATGGGAGAATAGCAGCCTGCATTGCTGCGAAAGGGGGATATACACTGCACTAGTGCCGACATTGTGCATGCTCTGTTGCCTGTGTCTATGTGCCTATGGTTCTGCCAGTGTAATCATGTGATGTATCTGACCCCAGGAATGTGTCAATAAAGTTTCCCCTTCCTGGGACAATGAATTCACGGTGTTCTGTTCTTATTTCAATTTCCAGGAGTGTATATGCCGGCCCGAGACCTTTGCCTTTCGCGGACAAGTGCTCTACCATCTGAGCTAGCCAAACACGACTCACGCCCCGTCCCCACAGCTTTACTTCCGCCAATATCTCGTCTCCTACTTCCCAAACTTCGTAGAACCTCTCCTGTGAACCTTGCAGAACTAGCACTCCTGGAAGAAAGGCTATTGCGGATACATGGCTTAGCCACAGCCTGGGGGATGTTTCCAGAATGAGATTTTCACTCTGCAGCGGAGTGTGCTCTGATATGAAACATCCTGGCAGATTAAAACTGTGTGCTGGTCCGAGATTCGAACTCGGGACCTTTGCCTTGCGCGGGCAAGTGCTCTACCATCGGAGCTACCCAAGCACCACTCACGCCAGTACCTCGTCTCCTACCTTCCTACAAAGTAACATATACTGTGTTCCAACATTATGAAGTACCTCGGAGAAAACGATCGGCTGACACATAAGCAGCACGAGTTCAGAAAACATCGTTCTTGTGAAACACAACTGGCATTTTATTTGCACAAAGTAATGAGTAGTATCGAAAGAGGAACGCAAGTTGAATTCCTGTTTGTAGGTTTACAGAAGATACTATTCCAGAAGATATAGTTCCCCACAAGTGGATTCTAATCATACTGCGTACCAGTGGATCTCAATTATGAGACTGGATTCCTGATTTACTGTCAGAAAGGATACAGTAATTACGAAAATTCACCTAAGGAGATTGAATTAATACCTGGGGCTTTTCAACGAACTTTCCTACGAATAGGCTAATTTTTTTAATTAAGCAGCTCCTTAGATTTTTTGTGGTAAATATTATCGTTTATCTTAAAACAAATTCATCGAAAGATCAAAATTAATTACATAATGATATAGACTAGATATCTGCATGGTGCAAAAAGTGGCAATCGACCTTAAATAGTAAAGATCACTAAAAATTTTTTGCAAAATTTCGGTTACACGATGAATAACACAAGTTTAAAGGTAGTAGATTTAACTAAATACTCTGGAATTACAATTATAAAAATCTTGACTTTGGTACAGCAGATAGAAAATGTTGTGGGGAAGACGCACCGAAGACTGCATTTTACTGACGTAATACTTGGAAGATGAAACAGATGCACTTGTTTGTCCTACGAGAAAACTATTGGCAAAAGTAAAGTCCGATTGGTCACGAAATGGAAACCATAGTGACACTCGAAAATGTTTTATTCGCGAAAGTTTTCAACACGTTCCAGCTACTTCTACACATATTCACCATACATTTGTCACATCGTTGTACCAAATTTCCAATACCCTCGTCATAGAAAGGAAGCCGCCTGTGCTTTCCGCCATTTCTCTGCGCTGATCTGCAGTTCGTTGTCTGTGCCAAAATGTTGTCTTCATAGTCAGCGGTTCATGTGAGCCGAGGTGTACATCACAGGAAGCCAGTTCCGGGATATACGGTGGATGATCAAATATTTTCCATCAAAAAAGTTACAGGAGCGTTCTCATTGCCCCTGCTCTTTGCGGCCAAGAATTGTCATGAGGAAGGAAATATACAATAGGTACGTTATGTGAGGTTGCATGAAATCAGGCAAAACCTCTCATCGAGCACCCATACTTCCTGAGAGTCACTATTGTTCCAGGAATCTTTATGTGCTCATTGTGGGCTCAGAATTGAAAAGAGCGACGTGACGCGATCGACAGGCATACTGCAGATGCTGCGCAGCACATCTGTGCAAAGCTTCATCGGATTTTCTCTGTCGTTTCCATTTCGCGTCCTATCGGATCTTACTTTCCGAATAGCTCTCGTATTCTGGCGTATTACTCTGCGATATAGATTTAAATCTGACGGGACTGACGGAGGACGTCGAAAAAGTTAAAAGAAGAGCTGTTGGTTTTGTATTACCGTGACATAGGGAAGTGAATGCCATCTGAGCTGAGACAGCAATCTTTAAAACAAAGGCGACTTTTGTTGCGCCGAGATGTCTCGAAATTTCAGTCTGCAACTCTCTCCTCTGGATGGAAAAATATTTCGTTCCACCTAGAGAAAAATGACCATCGAAACAAAATAAGAGAAATCAGACCTCACACGGAAAGATTTAGGTGTTCACTTTTTCCATGTGCTGTTCGAGACTAGAAAGGTCGGAAAATAGTCTGTACGTGGTTCTGTGTATCCTACAGTAAATACTTCAGCTTGAAATGGTGAGTAGTGATGTAGGTGTAGCCGGTCGCTGTGGCCGAGGGGTTCTAGGCGCTTCAGTCTGGAACCGCGTTCCTGCTTCAGTCTCAGGTACGAACCCTGCCTCGGGCATGGATGTGTGATGTCCTTAGGTTAGTTAGGTTTACGTCGTTCTAAGTCTAGAGGACTGATGACCTCAGATGTTAAGTCTCATAGTACTTAGAGCCATTTGAACCATCTGATGTAGGTGTAGGTGGAGGAATCCTCCTATGCTCTTCATGAAGACCCAGAATCGTGATCATCAATGGACACAATTGCAGGCAGTGTTTCAAAAATAGAGCAGCTGATAAAGTGTAAATTTGAGTATTGTTAGTACATATTTGATTCTTCTGTATTGCAGAATAAAGTATGATTAAATTTAGTGCATCAGCCAGAACGGACTTGTAGGAGGCTGGAATTGTTGTGAGATATATAATAACCACAGCTTAAGTGTATGTTACGTATGGCATATTCACGTAGGTGACGGCAGACGACAAGGGTTGTCGAGACTCGAAGTCATCCCGAAACAGCCGTGAAACTTTAATTTTGTAGAACTGAAACAAAGATTGCTGCCCGTTAACATTGCAACACTAGGCAGAATACCGAAAGACGTAAATTTATTTATTGTACGTCAGAAGTGTGGTAAGGAGTAAGTGGTTTTGAGACGGCCGTTATGGCTGGGACAAGCGGTTTTAGATTTATCTGATCTTTTTTTCCAACGCTAATTTTACCTGAGTGTAAAAAACGCTCAAAAAATCGGTTTCTGAAATGATCGATTTTGTTTTTGTTCCTATTATTTCTCGTAATACACGTAGAAATCGAACAAGGTTGAAAAATTTTGACTTCCTCAGTTTCAAGATACTAAATTAAATAGAAAAATAAAAGAAAACTTAGTCCGTCCACAGTTTGCTGCTTTTCACAAACAGTGATAACTGACTGAATACTACAATCAACAGTATTGTCCTACTGATACAAACTTTTTGAAACTCTGCTCAAAAATCATTTTCTAATCGAAAATCGTACCACCACTTGGGAGTACAGAACAGTGAATGTTAAAGGGAGAAAACCGAGGTTGAAAAACTCTATTTTTCGTGTCTGTTTTCAAGGGCAACAAGCAAATAAAGGTATGTTACGTAGACACAGGCAACAGACCAGAACTATCAGATTGTAAGCTTTTTTCTTTCAGGATGTCGCAAATCTGTGGTGGCTTCTTCCGTTCTTAAACTTTTAAAGGGAGTGGAGCATTGTACTTCACTGGTACAGCACTTCGTAAAATGCTTCCAGACTAGAGATGGTGCCAGTCTGTGATACAACTAATGTTGGCCGACGACACCTTGATACTACCATATAGACCATATAAGGCAAGTCTCACACACTGCATGTACACGTGTGTCAACCATTAGGTTCATTATTATCTCAGCAGTGCTGTACCAATTCTTATGCGACGCGTCTGTTCTTCGTTTCTCGCGGCATTATCTTCCATTTTTTTAAATAATGCAATTTTTAAAAACAATGGAAATTTTACGAATAAAAATTACTCGTTTTTAAAGGATTTATTTAGACATTAAAATTTTTAGCACTGGTGCTATGGATAATTAATTTTTCCGGTTTTTATCAGGTTATTACTAAAAATAAAAAAACAGTTATAACCAAGAACAAACAAATACCGAAAAAGACCAGTGTGGGCTTTCACATCCCAATTTGGTTGAATGTTTAAAACCTTGTGACTACCTCTACACCCAAATGACAAGGATAAGCTTTTAACATACACAGATTCAAATAACTTACGTTACAAAGTAAATCAGGTCCAGTTTATAGAGCAAGTGAAAGACTAAACTTTTCCCGGACCAATTGGGGCGAACCTATAATAATATTCAGAATCGTATCTCCTACTGAAGATGAAATTAGTCGCTGACCAGTCCTCGGTTCGCTAACAATTTGTTTTCCGCTTTAGCTAGTAAAGCGTAAAAAATAAAAACAATAGAAGCATTTGTATAGGAAAAATGTGTAGCGAATACATGGTGTCTCAGAAAGATTCATCCCATTTTCACAATCCTTCGACATGAATGAAGACAGAAGCTTCGGGAAAATTTTAACTTGCACGTAGGACTACTATCCGATTTTTCAAGTGTATAAGTTTTACATGTCTGCACATAAAACACTGCGATATGTTTTACAATTACGTTTAGTATCAAAGTTTCCATTTACCTTTTCCAAATGTTCAGTGTACCCTCCACAGTATGGACGACAAACATAGAGAGACCAGTCAAACTCGTCCCATACTTTTGCGAACATATCCCTAGTTGATGCATTAACTGCTGTTGGTGCCGGCCGGGTGGCCGAGCGGTTCTAGGCGCTTCAGTCTGGAACCGCGCGACCGCTACGGTTGCAGGTTCGAATACTGCCTCGGGTATGGATGTGTGTGATGTCTTTAGGTTAGTTAGGTTTAAGTAGTTCTAAGTTCTAGGGGACTGATGACCCTCAGAAGTCCTATAGTGCTGAGAGCCATTTGAACTGCTGTTGGTAAGCTGCAATGCAGTACACCCAAAAGTGTCTGCAGAAATTCCGCGTCGACGGGCGCGTTCACAAAGTGTATTTTTGTATTTACCGAAACACTCCACGCCGTGCACCGCTAAAACACTGTGTAAAACTGCTTTTGCGAAAACACATTTCCCTCTCTTATGTGCGGCATGACATTACAATTCTCTTTAATCCTCTCCAAAAACCTTTGTTACCGTTTTCAACAAACAATTCTGAAAGCATTTTAAGCTGAACGCTTCTGACAGAACATTACACAGATTCCAATTTTCGAACTATTAAGCGAAATTACAATTTAATAACATTATATGTACCGAAATGCTAAATGCACAATGTTAATAAACGGTCGGGGTTCGTAAATTTTGATAAATGGTCACTTTAGAATGTATATAGCAACAAAAATACAAAACCTATACTATCGCTACCGTCTGCTAAAAACAAAGAATAGAAAAAATTTTCGTCGAACTTCAGATACTATGGGGAATAACCTATCTTTTCTAGAAACTCTCTATCCAGGGAAGACAAGGTGCAAGAGGTGGATTTTTACGTTGACTCTTGATGCTACATGGGAAACACGAGTTTGAAAAGCCGTGAAACTAGATCAAGGCAGTGTTTGTAGGCATTGGACAAGTGGTAGGGAAATTGGTTTCCAAGGTGACACAAGGGTGCTACGTTTTTTGCCTCTACAGACATGCCCTCAGGAATGTGGGCGTTGCGTTGCAATCTAGAAAATTGCCCGCCTGAGGTTTCTGTGTCATTACGTCTTCCACTTTCCTTCTAAAGGCTTAGGACTTGGGCTGGTATTTGTGGTTATCAGGTAAAAAGATCTCGCACGTGGTACCACGGGTGTCGGGTTCTTTTCTTCCACCTAATAAAAAAAAACCACTCACACAAGGCTAGTTCTTTCATTCTGTGCGCGGGGTTAAGCATAAAAAGTGTACCTGTTTTCACCTCACGGCCAAATGATCAGGCGGAGATAGCGGCCACAAATGTTAGAGTCATTTGGCTAGACGTCTTTGCCGAAATCTACCGAACTTGTGTGAAGAAACATAAAACCTTTCAGGTTTATGCGAAATGTGTAGAGCTGAAGGAAATACCGCAGACAGATATCCATGTAAGTAAAGGTTGACTATTTTCAGGTGTGTGAGAAAAACCTATCATTAGGAGAACACCCATAAATACAAGAAAATGTCGGCCATGTTATGGGGCCGTAATGGAAATTTTTCCCTGTCGCTAAAGACAGTACATTTACCTGTCCTGTCGGTCAAATCACGTCACTTCTCGCCACACTCGAGGGCTTAGACATACGAGAGTCTATCGATTTTTAGTCATTACGACACTGGTGCCTCTAATCTCATCTAAGAAACAATATAGACAGACAGTGCGCAATTATCTGTGGGTGATTATGGAGACGGATAAGAAATAAAAACTACAGCTGATAAAATAATGTAAAATAATAAGGAAAATGGATTGAATTAAAAATGTTTTGAGCCTTTATAAATACTATACAGAAACAAAGCATTGTTTGTCTAAAAATGTATTATCTCCCAATAAAATTGAAGAAAATTGTATTTTTGCAATTCAAGTCTTATCGTGTTATGTGAACAGTTGAATTCACACAAATTTCGAAAATAAGTTTCATCTACAGCAAATTTGAAGAAATCGTTCATATTATTAAAGTAAATATCTTACTGTCAGTTTCTTGTATTGCACTTGAAATTCCTATTTTACGAAAAAGAACAATCCGTTTGGTATCACATACATCAACAAGAACACAGCAAATTCTTTGCAAGAAGAAATCAAAATCAGTTTATGTTGTTTCTTAAAAAAATATATCTTTGTGCATACAAATGTACACCGTCGATTCCTCTCTTCTATTCTTCGTTATTTTTTTAACTCGATTTCTTGCTTGTGTAATACGAGTAATTTTAAGGCTGTGATGGTAGTGCATAAGCATTTGTAATTCATTTTACTTTATTTCACCGAAAGATTGCCTAAAAAAATTTGCCCTAGTTGCTAGCGTTTCTGGCTATACACCTTAAGAACCCAGATTCCAGAGTCCGATTTTTCCGTGGTGGAAAGGTCTGGAACAAGATGTGTCAGCATCGTGCGGCCAAACGAGAAGATGTCCATTGAAGTATGATTTGCAGCTCACACGCTGACCACCCAAGTGGCATCCAATCGCAAGGCTTTGCCAGGACTCGGAGGCACGCGACACAACACAGAAGCGCCCTTCGCCATTCCCGATGTTCGCTATGTTACGTTATCGAGATCATAATGACTCAGTTACTCACGTTGCCTAATATTTAATACAAATTCGGATACACAGCAGATGAAGGTTGCGATCGCGTTTATCTGCTAGCAAATGCTCCGTGCACTGCCATAATGTATGATCGATGTTCACCTGTTTAGCCAACAGATGATAAAGTGTAATGAACGCTTGATTGGAGCTTAATCTCTCTCTCTCTCTCTCTCTCTCTCTCTCTCTCTCTCTCTCTCTCTCTCTCATTGTCCCGTCCTCTCCTCTTGTTCACACCTTTTTCTCTATCCTCCCATCCCTCCGCTTGATAGCAGAAGTGATTCACAAAACTACCATCCAGTTTCTTCCGAATCAATATGTTTTAGAACACATTTTGAGCTCAAAGGTAATGTACACTACTGTCCATAAAAATTGCAACACCAAGAAGAAATGCAGATGATAAACGGGTATTCATTGGACAAATATATTATACTAGAACTAACATGTGATGGGTGCATAGATGCTGAGAAATCAGTACCCAGAACAACCACCTCTGTCCGTAAGAACGGTCTGATACGCCTGGGCATTGAGCCAAACAGATCTTAGATGGCGTGTACAGATATAGCTGCCCATGCAGCTTCAACACGATACCACATTTCATCAAGAGTAGTGAGTGGCGAATTGTGACGAGCCAGTTGCTCGGCCACTATTGAGCAGATGTTTTCATTTGGTGAGAGATCTGGAGAACGTGTTGGACAGCGCAGCAGTCGAACATTTTCTGTATCCAGAACGGCCCGTACAGGACCTGCAACATGCGGTCGTGCATTACCCTGCTGAAATGTAGGGTTTCGCAGGGATCGAATGAAGGGTAGAGCCACGGGTCGTAACACTTCTTAAATGTAGCGTCCACTGTTCAAATTGGCGTCAGTGCGAACAAGAGGCGAATGAGACGTGTAACCAATGGCACCCCATATCATCACGCCGGGTGATACACCAGTATGGCGATGACGAAGACACGCTTACAATGTGCCTTCACTGCGATGTCGCCAAACACGGATGTGATCATCATGATGCTGTAACAGAACCTGGATTCATCCGAAAAAAAGACGTTTAGCCATTCGTGCACGCAGGTTCGTCGTTGAGTACACCATCGCACGCGCTCCTGTCTGTGATGCAGCGTCAAGGGTAGCCGCAGCCATGGTCTCCGAGCTGATAGTCCATGCTGCTCCAAACGTCGTCGAACTGGTCGTGCAGATGGTTGTAATCTTGCAAACGTCCCCGTCTGTTGACTCAGGGATCGAGACGTGGCTGCACGATTCGTTACAGCCATGCGGATAAAATGCCTGTCATCTCGACTGCTAGTGATACGAGACTGTTGGGATCCAGCACGGCGTTCCGTATTACCCTCCTGAACCCACCGATTCTATATTCTGTTAACAGTAATTGGATCTCGACCAAGGCGAGCAGTAATGTCGCGATACGATAAACCGCAATCGCGATAGGCTACAATCCGATCTTTATCAAAGTCGAAAATGTGATGGTACGCATTTCTCCTCCTTACACGAGGCATCACAACAACGTTTCACCAGGCAACGCGGTCAACTGCTGTTTGTGTATGAGAAATCATTGGAAACTTTCCTCAAGTTAGCACGTTGTAGGTGTCGCCACCGGCGCCAACCTTGTGTGAATGCCCTGAAAAGCTAATCATTTGCATATCACAGCATCTTCTTCCTGTCTGTTAAATTTCGCGTCTGTAGCACGTCATCTGGCAATTTTAATGGCCAGTAGTGCATTTCAAAAGGAACGCCAACTAGCATGAATTCTGAAAACATCGCTTATGCGAATCTCAACTCGCGCTTTTCTCACATGATGTTCTGAAAGTTATAGATGAAGACCATCAGGTATAGGCAACATTTCGTACATTTCGAGAAGTATTTGTGCCAGAACTACAGCCAACGTTTATTAACGAAATTGCGATCGACTTACGAGAAACACGCCACAGATGTTGAATTTGTATAGATGGTTTTGTAACGTCAGCTTGCCGATGAAATTCAAACTTGGAAGAATGTAGTATTATTCCTTGTATATAGAGTCACTTTTTAATAGCAGGTGGTCCCCTGATACCAACGTTTGCGTGCAGTGAAGCCAAGTCATTTTGAAAACAGGCCAAACTCAGATCCGGCTTCTAACTTCCTACTACTTCTTGTCAGGTGATTTCGTTCCTGGAGTGATTAAAGTGCTCATAACCGGAAGAAAATACTCACACCGGTTCAACAGGTTCTTTTTTCTTTTTTTGCTCTGGGAGGAGACCGAGCGGTACGTAAAATATTAGTTCATTTTGTTGCAACATAGAGAAGAATTACTTTGTACTATGAGTGTCCACAGAAATGTCATAAGTATTTACGTCTGTCTCTGAACATTAACGCATCACTTTGTAAGGCCAGCATCTCATTTTGATTTTTGTTAGTTATCGAAGTGCACGTCAGAGAGAGAGCAAGTTAGGTTACTATTATACAATCTTTGGTCTGGTTGCGGCGCGGTCTTTACCATTGCGCAGTCTGATACATTCTTTGTTGAAGTGTGGTTGGAGATGGACGTATTCAGTAATGTTATGTTGATTTGTGATTTTTATCGGTTAGATGAAGAAAGAAGAAAAGAAGTCTGAGGTAAGACTGCAGCACTGCGCAGCTAGTTTGCCGACGTGGTTATTGTTAGCTAGTTAATTCATTTGCTCAGAGCTGAGATGAAGACCACCCCACTTCTCTGAGTCAGGCGTTAACACATCAAATGAGTAAGCTGTTTGGATTTTATAGAAATTCTCTGTTAACATTATACCCTTCTTAAATCGTTGTTCACTTTCTTAAGCATAGTAGTTGAGCCGTGGCTAGCTCGTGTTATGCTTTGCATTAAACCTCGATTGCTTTCTGTGATTAGTCTATCGCGGTTATCGCGATTATGCTGTTATCCTCTCTCTACACGAGTCACAGCAGCAGCGTGTATCAATATTCGCACCCTTGTACTATATTCGGCCTCGCGCTTATAGTTTCCGGCTGTGGCGTGTGCGGGCAGTTGGTCGGTTGGCGCGTGTCTTGCCGGGGCCACTGGTGGCGTCCACGCACGTTCAGAGTGTGAGGGGCTGTTCCCATTGCTACGAGGTCCGTGGCTCACTGACCCGGGACACGAGAGTTGAGTCTTTACTTACTCTACCAGCCAACCCCAATTGTTCACAGTGTGTCGTTCGAATTTCGTTGTGGGCTGTTGGGACATTCCCAGGAGCAAAAACGTGTTTTTTCAAGTTCGCGAAGTTCTAGCCGCCTTCTTGTGGAGTTTAACTTGATTATTATTGAATTGAAGTGCACCAGCGGAATCTTCTGCCTTGTGGCCGTTAACGTTCCGGCTACCTGCCCTGGCTGTTGACATAAATTCAGGCAGTGTATTTTCCTCGACATGTTGTGGCTGTCCAGGTTGGCTTGTAGTTTGACAGCTGAGTGTGTAAGTCGTTGTGGGAGCCAATACCTTGTGTATTGTTCCATTGAACTTCCTGTTGTGTGCCGGTCGGGTGGAGCGGAAGTTATCCTATCGCTTGGTCCGTCGCCTGTCTTGTCAGTTGGGTTGCCGTCGGATAGAGAATTGTTTGGCCGACTGCCTGCCTCACCTAAGTGAGCGTTAGTGTTTCAGTTCCAGGCCGACCCTTGGAAACTTATGAGCGCCGTTTGATTTGCTGCCTTTTCTTCTTTATGTATGACTTCTAGACGATTTTAAATTAAAGGTTTTTTTGCCCTTAAGGCGTGAGATTGCTTGGGCTTTCGGCCAAATTTAGAGAAATGTTTTAAGATAAGGCCTTCTGCCTTTTAAATTCAAATTCCTGTTTTTGAGTCTTAAGTTATTGGGCTTCAGCCGTTTGTAAATCAAAGTTGTTTTGCCCTTAAGGCGTGAGATTGTTTGGACCTTCAGCCTAGTTTAGAGAAGTGTTTTAAGATGAGGCCTTATGCCTTTTAAAATTCAAATTCTTGTTTTTGAGTCTTAAGTGATTGGCCTTCAGCCGGTTTTAAATTAAAGTTGTTTTGCCCTTGAAGCGTGAGATTGAATGGCGCATTTAGCCAGGAATTACGTTCTAAAATTGTTTGGCTTGCTCTGTTTTTAAGGTTATGTCAAATAAATAAAGTGGTATGTTCGAGTGCAACTGACAACCACTCATTTTGGGCCCTTTCAACAAATTATACTATCTGTCCTGTCCTGCGGGTACAGCAGGGGATCTCAGTAGTCTTCAGATCAAAGTTATGTGTGACGACCACGCGGAGATTTACTCTGTCTTTTTAAATACCTACTTTATTCTAAAATCGTTGTGTGGAAATGATTTCATACGGGTAGTTAGTCTCCCCATCCCACTGTTTAAAGGACGTTTGTCACTACGCATTACCACATTGCAACATATGTTATGCAACAGTTTCAGTGTTGTTTGGAAATTATTTTTAAAAATAGAAATCTAGCTTAGCCATTGACTGCTTGCGGTATGCTGTTGTGCTTTCGAGAAATCTGCAACAGTGCTGTCAAGACACAAGGTAAGTGCAAATTTTGATTAGGGCCAGATGATTGTTTAACTTCAGTTGTGCATTTAATATAAAGATAAGTTGTATTGAGACAAGTTACAGTTCAGTACAAATTAGGTTCTGTTTAGTCAAAGGTAAGTACACGAGTTTTAAGTTGGATGATGGTTTGTGGGTACATAGTTTGTGGGTACATAGTTTGTGGGTACATAGCTTTGGTAGTTTGTAGACTCTTCGTAGAATGGGACGCAAATTTGGCCTAAATTTCACACAAAAACACGTATTGGGGAAGTTACAACTCTCTTCACTTGATTTACAACTGACATAACTCATGTTCTGCTTCAGACATTGGTTACACAGCTGACCTATTATAAGGCGTTTTTGTCATCTTAATCGATGATCGATGAGTGGGCTAAGTAGAGCGGCTGTGGCGACGTATCGGAACTCTGGTGGGCGGGGCTACGCCTTTCCCCCTCATACGCCGATGCTGCTTGCAGCGACTATTCCTTTCTTGTGATTGCGTTGCGAGGTACCAACTTTGCTTTGGTATCTCGCTCTTTTGGTTGACACTATATAACGTCCTTACTCTGATGGTCCAACTGTTCTCTTGAGATATCACGTTCAATATTTACTAACGTACAAAGTCATCAGAAAATTTATCGACTAGTTGGTCATACACTATGATTTTTACCCCGGTGCTTGACCCTATATTCACCTCCGGTGTGATGTCGGTGCTTTCCTAAGAGGAGAAGTGTGGTCTGTCAGGGGCGCCTCTAATATGTCACTGCGGATTGGAACGAGACCTGGCTAACATCTGTGTTATCGATCTCTCTTGCTGATTTTGGTGTAGCACTGTAGTCTCTGGACGATTTCCTACTTGGCACGGGGGGCGGGGGAATATCGTTTAAGACCGAAAGAATTTTAAGCAGGTTTGACATTAAAAGTGTGAGCATTCCACATGCCAAGATTGGAGCACTACTCATCTGGGTTAACGTTGATTTGGGACCTAGTAAGCACAGCATATAGAAATTCCGTGTCAGTGTACGAAGGCCTGCATGTAATGTGCAGGACAGGTGCATGGAACATTGCTGTCACATGAGGCTACAACAGCCTGAAAAATCGGCTGTAGCGTAACTTTGTTCAAAAAAGGGACACGGGATGAAATTTGAGAAGACCCTGATAGTTGCCAGTATGTTCGGAATTAGCAGGACGAGGAACCTTACACTGACACGACATAGGCTTGGGATACCTCCTAATATTGTGTAGGATCTCTGGGGTAGTGAAGCAGCTCGACGTGGCTTCGACACAACTCGTTGTAAGTCCCCTGTAGAAATACTCAACAATGCTGCCTCTATAGCCGTGTTACCGGTGCAGGATGTTGTCCACGAACTGACCTCTCGAGGAGGAGGAGATTAGTGTTCAACATCCAATCGACAACGATATCATTAGATGGTTCAAATGGCTCTGAGCACTTAACTTCTGAGGTCATCAGTCCCCTAGAACTTAGAACTACTTAAACCTAACTAACCTAAGGACACCACACACATCCATGCCCGAGGCAGGATTCGAACCTGCGACCGTAGCGGTCGCGCGGCTCCAGACTGAAGCGCCTAGAACCGCGCGGCCACACTGGCCGGCGATATCATTAGAGACGAGCGCAAACTCCGGTTAGGGAAGGGTGGGAAAGGAAATCGGCCGTGCTCTTTCAAAGAAACCATCCTGGTGTTTTGTCTGAAGTGATGTTGGGAAATCACGGGAAAACTAAATCTGGGTGATCGGACACGGCCTTGAACCGGCGTCCTTCTGAATGCAGGTCCAGTGTGCTAATCACTGCGCCTTTTTCTCGGTTAACCTCTCGGTTATATCCCACTGATATTCGATGGGATTCATGTCGGGCGACATGGGTGGCCAAATCATTTGTTCGAATTATCCAGAATTTTCTTCAAACCATTAACAAACAATTGTGGCTCATTCGCAAGGCGCATTGTCATCTTTAAAAAAATCCGTCGTTTGGGAACATGAAGTCCATGAATGGCTGCAATCGGTCTCCAAGTAGCCGAACATAGCCATTTCCAATAGATGATCGGTTAAGTAGGACTAGAGGATCCAGTCCATTCCATGTAATCATTATAGCAGCTTTCACAGCGTCTTGTCGATACCTTGAGTCCATGAACTTCGTGGGGTCTGCGCAAAATTCGCAGTCTATTGTCAGGTTTCAGTCTGGAACGCGCGACCGCTATGGTCGCAGCTTCGAATCCTGCTTTGGGCATGGATGTGTGTGATGTCCTTAGGTTAGTTAGGTTTAAGCAGTTCTACGTTCTAGAGGACAGATGACCTCAGATGTTAAGTCCCGTAGCGCTCAGAGCAATTTTGAACCATTTGATCCTACCAGACCATGGTTTTCCAGTGGTGTGGGATCCAACTGATATGGTCACGAGCCTGGCAGTGGCGCTGCAGGCGATGTCGAGCTGTTTGCAAAAGTACTCGAGTCGGTCGTCTGCCGCCATAGCCCATTAACGCCAAATTTCGCCGCACAGTCCTAACGGATACGTTTTTCGTACGTCCCACGTTGATTCATGAGGTAATTTCACGCATTGTTGCTTCTCTGTTAACAATGACGACCATACACAAACGCCGCTGCTCTCGTTTAACTGTAGGCCATCGGTCTCTGCATTGTCTGTGGTGAGCGAAATGCCTGAAATTTTGTATTTTCGGCACACTCTTGGCACTGTGGATCTGAGAATATTGAATTCCCTACAGATTCCCGAAATGGAATGTCCCATGCGTCTAGTTCAAACTACCGTTCCGTATTCAAAGTCTGTTAGTTGCTGTATTGCGGCCATAATCACGTCGGAAACCTTTCCACATGATACACCAGAATACAAATGACAGCTCCGCCAATGCACTGCCATTTATATCTTGTGTACGCGATATTACCGCCATCTGTATGTGTGCACAGCGCTCTCCCACGATTTTTGTCGCTTCAGTGTATACTATCTTCCATCAGAACACTAAGTTCTTTGGGGCTCCGGTCCGAGTGTTTGAGGATAGCCTTCGAGTGCAGTACATTGAAAGGGCTATTGTTCTGCTACGGGTGGCGACAAGAACCCAGTACTGCGGGGCAGTGCGTATGTGGTGTATACAGTACCGGTAACTATATGGAAGACAGTCTCCAGCCGTGGCACCGGTTTTCAGCGGGATTTAGCGGCAGCAGCTCCAGCGTTTCTGTTGATAATGGCGGACAGATGGATCACCGAAACATTGTCGGATATCGAGTCGCTTTCATTTTAGGACCCAACAGAAAAACGCAAGGCAAGCTACGCGTTCAAAATACTTGTATAAGATACAGCTACGATGGTGCGATTCAAGATGGAAGCAGGACGTTAGAAAAATCAAGACACCTTCACAGCACTTGTCGACCTGTAAAAAGCATCCCACAATCCTTGGTGTTCACTGTTAAGACAAAAATAAGAATAAGCTGTAGGGAAGGACGGGAAATACACAATATGCCAAGAACCAAGTGGGGTGGAAGAGTATGAGCGGAGTTCCCAGACTGAAATTAGCATATACAAGGAGACAGTCTTTTGCCCCTACGTTCAGTCTACACATGGATAAGCAATGACGGAAATAAAACAAAGGTTCAAGAGAGGAATTAAAATTCAGTGTGAAAGGATATTAATCATAAGATTTGTTGATAACACTGCTATCCTAAGTGAAAGTGAAAAATAATTACAGCACGTGTGGAATCAAATTGGGAGTCTAGTGAGAAGAGATTATGTATTGAGAGTAAACCAAAGAAGATGAAAATAATGAGGAATAGCAGTGATGAGGTTAACGGTAAACTCGTCAGAATGGTGACCAGGAAGTAGATGAAGTTAAGGAATCCTGATAAGTTGGAAACGAAATATAACATGACGGACCAATCAAGGACTAAGACAGACAAAGAGGGCATTCCTTGTCAAAAGAAGTCTACTACTGTCAAGCACATGCTTCAGTTTGAGAAATGGACACTTGCAGCACAATATTGTTTGATAGTGGATAATGGAATGCGAGAAAATCGAAAAATAAGAATGAAATGATAGGGAGCATGGAGTTGAGTGTAAGATGCCGAACAAAAGAGAGAGAGAGAGAGAGGGGGGGGGGGGAGGGAGGGAGGGAGAGAGACTTACTTTTAACTATATTTATTTACCTAAACGCCATTTTACTATTGACAAAATAAACACTTCAAAACAGGCGTTATAAGTGTAGCATCGTATTATTGATAAAACCAGAGAAGGTGTTTTAACTCATCGGTACCTCATCTATATGTAAAGGGAAACACTATGAGAGGAGTATGAGGAGAACACTGAAACACTCATAATGATTAGTGACAAGAATATACACTTTTATTGACGAATGCTCATCTTTTTCAAATCGGCTCAGGGGGCAGATCCTGAAGTTCAACTACTATTACAGAAGTTACGGCTGCATAGTAAACAGATCTTGTCCCACTAGAATGTTTACCGAAAACGGGCTGGTGTGGACTCGCTAGAAGCAGACGATGCGGCGTGAAGTACACAAGTGTAGTCCACTCAAGATAGTGATGCATTTTCGTCCAAAGCTTTGGGCGAGTTCTTTCGCTTGTTTGAAATGGGAGACCGCCTCAGTCCATTGTCACCTACCGTCCATTGTCACCTACCGTCCCGTGCACGTCCAGTGATCGCACTGCTGTACGCAACATGGCATCGCAGTCTCCAAGTACTGTAGGTGCAGGAAGAGTTCTGCATGGCCTGTCACGAGGGACTGTGTACAATGTAATTAAATTTATGTCGGGAGAGACAAAAGAGGGGATAAAAATCCCATTCTCAGTATCACAGAAAGAGCTCAGGCTGTTACTGGTGTTTCTCTTCGAGCAATAAAAAGAATAAAGAAAGAGGAAAAAAAGTTGTTGCTGGTATTTCTGAGGGTTTCTGTGCTCGAGGAAAAAACAAGGATAGAGAGAGAAAAATTTTACATATAGATGATTTTGATGAACAAGCTTTGAGGAGACTAATACACAATCTCCATGTTACAAACAAACAGCGTCCCAAAATAAAGTAACTTTTTTCACATAATAAGAGAAAACATAATAAGAGAAACCCTTTTAAGGGAAGTATTTCTTCATCATGGTAGCTTCTCCACAAGTTAGACTTCAGGTATGTGAATTTTTTTGTCTTTGGATTACATATTTTTGTGTAGTTATAAGTCTAATTTTTACCAGATGGCGCAAAACAACAGATTTCGGAAAGTTGCTTGTGGACGCTTAGAACTATGCCCTAAATGTATACAGTACTTAAATAAAATAAAGAAGTACCGTGAGAAGGGGAGATCAACGAAATATTTCGATAAAACATACATTCATAGTTCGCGTACTACATCTAATGAGTGGAAAGATGGCTCAATTGAGGAAGTAAAGGCGCCAATTGCGAAAGGACGTCTAATTATAGTACACACAGATAACACAAATATCTGACAAGGACATGTATTTATGTAGACTGCAGAGTGTTAACTTGTTTAAAGAAGCAATACTGTATAAGAGAACAAAGTGAGAATTTCTTTTGAATTTAAACATGTTCTACCAAGCAGCGACTGAAAATTCCGTCAGTTTTATTAATTCATTTGTGAAATGCTTCTGGTCGTAGATGGAGTAGACAACATTCCATAGGAACTACTGACGGCCTAGAGAGAGCCAGTCCTGACAAAACTCTACCATCTGGTGAGCAAGATGTATGACACAGGCGAAATACCCTCAGACTTCAAGAAGAATATAATAATTCCAATCCCAAAGAAAGCAGGTGTTGACAGATGTGAAAATTACCGCACTATCAGTTTAATAAATCACAGCTGCAAAATACTAACGCGAATTCTTTACAGACGAATGGAAAAACTAGTAGAAGCCGACCTCGGGGAAGATCAGTTTGGATTCCGTAGAAATGTTGGAACACATGAGGCAATACTGACCCTACGGCTTATCTTAGAATCTAGATTAAGGAAGGGCAAACCTACGTTTCTAGCATTTGTGGACTTAGAGAAAGCTTTTGACAATGTTGACTGGAATACTCTCTTTCAACTTCTGAATGTGTCAGGGATAAAGTATAGGGGACGAAAGGCTATTTACAATTTGTACAGAAACCAGATGGCAGTTATAAGAGTCAAGGGACATGAAAGGGAAGCAGTGGTTGGGAAGGGAGTGAGACGGGGTTGTAGTCTCTCCCCGATGTTATTCAATCTGTATATTGAGCAAGCAGTAAGGGAAACAAAAGAAAAATTTGAAGTAGGTATTAAAATCTATGGAGAAGAAATAAAAACTTTGAGGTTCGCCGATGACATCGTAATTCTGTCAGAGACAGCAAAGGACTTGGAAGAGCAGTTGAACGTAATGGATAGTGTCTTGAAAGGAGGATATAAGATGAACATCAACAAGAGCAAAACGAGGATAATGGAATGTAGTCGAATTAAGTCGGGTGATGCTGAGAGAATTAGATTAGGAAATGAGACACTTAAAGTAGTAAAGGAGTTTTAATATTTGGGGAGCAAAATAACTGATGATGGTCGAAGTAGAGAGGATATAAAATGTAGACTGGAAATGGAAAGGAAAGCGTTTCTGAAGAAGAGAAATTTGTTAACATCGAGTATAGATTTAAGTGTCAGGAAGTGTTTTCTGAAAGTATTTGTATGGAGTGTAGCCTTGTATGGAGTGTAGCCATGTATGGAAGTGAAACATGGACGATAAATAGTTTGGACAAGAAGAGAATAGAAGCTTTCGAAATGTGGTGCTACAGAAGAATGCTGAAGATTAGATGGATAGATCACATAACTAATGAGGAAGTATTGAATAGGATTGGAGACAAGAGAAGTTTGTGGCACAACTTGATCAGAAGAAGGGATCGGTTGGTAGGACATGTTTTGAGGCATCAAGGGATCACCAATTTAGTATTAGAGGGCAGAGTGGAGGGTGAAAATCGTAGAGGGAGACCAAGAGATGAGTACACTAAGCAGATTCAGAAGGATGTGGGTTCTGGGAGATGAAGAAGCTTGCACGGGATAGAGTTGCATGGAGAGCTGCATCAAACCAGTCTCAGGACTGAAGACCACAACAAAACAACATAAACATAGGCTTCAGATTAGAACAGCACTTTCCCACCCGCGCTCGGCATTTTCCCTACAACGCTCTGAGCTGACTGCGTACCTAGTGGCCACTGTATTTTGCTCGCACTATAGCATGCGGTCTTCTTTGTAGTCGAGCTGAGTTTGGAACTGTCTGCTCTGCTGTGGCGCCGGCGCATGTCACTTCTCTGGCTGCGACTTCCTGATGCGACAACCACTGGGCTATACGTCTTATCTGAAGTGGGCTGTTCATCTACTGATGGCTGTGGTGCTGCCTGGTGTTGTGTGTTGTGCTTACGAGACCACAAAAAGTAGTAATATAAAGAAGTTAATGACTATCACAATGAGAATGTTACAACATTTAATGAAAACCTTAAAGGGGAAGCAAATTTCTTTAGTATGCTATAAACAGTGAGAGAATCAGTATTTTTTTTATTTAATCACCAATCTTCTGACTGGTTTGATGAGGTCTGTCAAGATGCCTCTCCCGTGCCAACTCTTCATTTCAGAGTAGCACTTGCACCCTACATCCTCACTTATGTGTTGGATGTGTTCCAGTCTTTGTTTTTACCCTTTACAACACCCTCTAGTACTATTAGTACTATGGAATTTAACAGATGTCCTACCTTCCTGCCCCTTCTTATTGTTTTTCATATATTCCTTTCCTTGTCAATTCTCTGGAGAACTTCTTCATTTCTAATGCTCTAATTTTCATTATTCTCCTGTACCACCATTTCTCAAATGCTTCGATTCTCTTCTTTTCCGGTTTTCCCACAGCCCATATTTCACTATCATACTATGCTGTACTCCAGACACATATTTTCAGAAATTTCTTCCTCAAATTAAGGCCTATGATATTAGTAGACTTCTATTGGCAAGGGAGACCCTTTTGCTGTGTTAGTCTGCTTTTAATGTCCTCTTTGCTTCGTCCATCATGGGTCACTTTGCTGCCTAGGTAGCAGGATTTAGTTCTCAACTTCAGCTGCTTCGTGATCAGCAATCCTGATGTGAACAGTCTCGCTATTATCATTTCTGCTACTTCTCATTATTTTAGTCTTTCTTAGATTTACTCTCAAGCCATATTCTGCGCTCATTAGCCTGTTAATTTCATTCAACACATCCTGTAATTCTTCTTCATTTTCACTGTGGATAGAAATGTCATCAACGTATGTTGTCATTGATATCCTCACACCACGAGTTTTTGGTTCCACACCTGA
This sequence comes from Schistocerca gregaria, assembly GCF_023897955.1. Lineage (NCBI taxonomy): Eukaryota > Metazoa > Arthropoda > Insecta > Orthoptera > Acrididae > Schistocerca > Schistocerca gregaria. Next base: position 220,298,716 of record NC_064925.1, on the reverse strand, counting down.
AGATTTCTGTTACTTCTGTCATTGTTTCTTTGAAGTATAGATTGAACAGTTGGGGTGAAAGACTACATTCCTGTCTTACAAGTTTTTTTATACGAGCACTTCGTTCTTGGCCTTCCAGTCTTATTGTTCTCTCTTGGCTCTTGTACATATTGTATATTACCCGTCTTTCCTTTTCGCTTACTTCTATTTTTCTTAGGATTTCGTACATCTTGCACCATTTTACGTTGTCGTGCGCTTTTTGTAGGTCGAGCAATCTTGTGAATGTATTTTGATTTTTTTTCACTCTTGCTTCCACTATAAATCGGAATGTTAGAGCTGCTTCTCTGGTGTCTCTACGTTTCTTACAGCGAAACTGATCGTCGTCTAACATATCCTCAATTTTCTTTTTCATTCTTCTCTGCTTTATTCTTGTCAGCAACTTGGATGCGCGAAGTGTTAAGCAGATTGTGTGATAATATTCGCAATTGTCGGCTATTCGTATCTTCTAATGATGTTTCTCAAAAAAAAAAAAAAAAAAAAAAAAAAAAAAAAAAAAAAAAAAAAAAAAAAGGTTCAGATGGCTCTGAGCACTATGGGACTCAACTGCTGTGATCATCAGTCCCCTAGAACTTAGAACTACTTAAACCTAACCAACCTAAGGACATCACACACACCCATGCCCGAGGCAGGATTCGAACCTGCGACCGTAGCAGCAGCGCGGCTCCGGACTGGAGCGCCTAGAACCGCACGGCCACCACTGCCGGCTTGTGTTTCCAAAAGTATGATGGTATATAGCCAGGCATATACGTTCTGGACACCAAAATGAATGTTTTTTTCTTGACACTTTCCTAATGATTTTAGAAATTATGATGGAATGTTAGCGATCTCTTCTGAATTCTTCTGTATAGACTTCTGCTTCTTCTTCCATCACGTTATCAGTTAATTCTTCCCCTCATAGAGGCCTACAATGTACTCTTTCTACGTATCTGCTGTCTTCTCCGCATTCAGCAGTGGAATTCCCATTGTACTTTTAATGTTGCAAACCTTGCTTTCAATTTCAACGTAGGTGGTTTTGACATTTCTTTATGCTGAGTGATTTCTTTCGACAGTCATTTCTTTTCTGATTTCTTCACATTTTTATTGTAGCCCTTTCACCTTAGCTACCCTTTACTTCCTATTTATCTCATTCCCAAGTGACTTGTATTTTTATATTGCTGAATTTTCCTGAACCTGTCTGTACTTCCCTCTTTCATCGATCAACTGAAGTATTTCTTCTGTTACTAATGACTTTTTTTAGTTACCTTCACTGTACCTGTGTTTTTCTTTCTAGCTTGTCTGATTGCCTTTTTAGAGATGCCCACTGCTCTTCAGTTGAACTGTCTACTGAGCTATTTCTTATCGCCATATTTATAGGTCCGAACGTTATTGCAAAGGCAACGGAAAAAGCATGCAAAGTTCAGAAGAACGCGAAATCCTGAAGATTGGCTAAAATTTACAGATGCGCGAAATTTGGCACGGACTTCGATGCGAGATGCCTTTAATAGGTTCCACAACAAAACATTGCCTCGAAATTTGGTAGAAAATCCGAAGAAATTCTGGTCGTATGTAAAGTACACAAGCAGCAATACGCAGTCAATACCTTCGCTGCGCAGTGCCGATGGTACTGTTACTGACGACAGTGCCGCTAAAGCGGAGTTATTGAGCGAGGTTTTCCGAAATCCTTCACCAAGGAAGACGAATGGAATATTCCAGAATTTGAAACACGAACAGCTGCTAGCATGAGTTTCTTAGAAGTAGATACCTTAGGGGTTGCGAAGCAACTCAAATCGCTTTGATACGGGCAAGTCTTCAGGTCCAGATTGTATACCGATTAGGATTACGCTGATACAATAGCTCCCTACGAAGCACTCATACACAACCGCTCGCTCACCGATAGATCTGCAACTACAAATTGGAAAATTGCGCAGGTCGCACCAGTGTTTAAGAAGGGTAGTAGGAGTAATCCATCTAACTACAGACCTATATCATTGACGTCGGTTTGCAGTAGGGTTTTGGAGCATATACTGTATTCAAACATTACGAATCACCTTGAAGGAAACGATCTATTTTATACGTAATCAGCATGGTTTCAGAAAACATCGCTCTTGTGCAACGAAGCTAGCTCTTTATTCGCATGAAGTAATGGCCGCTATCGACAGGGGATATCTAGTTGATTCCGTATTTCTAGATTTCCGGAAAGCTTTTGACACCGTTCCTCACAAGCGACTTCTAATCAAGCTGTGGGCCTATGGGGTATCGTCTCAGTTATGTGACTGGATTCGTGTTTTCCTGTCGGGAAGGTCGCAATTCGTAGTAATAGACGGCAAATCATCGAGTAAAACTGAAGTTATATCAGGTGTTCCCCAGGGAAGCGTCCAGGGACCTCTACTGTTCCCGATCTATATAAATGACCTGGCTGACAATCTGAGCAGTTCTCTTAGGTTGTTCGCAGATGATGCTGTAATCTACCGTCTAGTAAGGTCATCCGAAGACCAGTATCAGTTGCAAAGCGATTTAGAAAAGATTGCTATATGGTGTGGCAGGTGGCAGTTGACGCTAAATAACGAAAAGTTTGAGGTGATCCACATGAGTTCCAAAAGAAATCCGTTGGAATTCGATTCTCGATAAATAGTACAATTCTCAAGGCTGTCAATTCAACTAAGTACCTGGGTGTTAAAATTACTGACAACTTCAGTTGGAAACATCACATAGATAATATTGTGGGGAAGGCGAGCCAAAGGTTGCGTTTCATTGGCAGGACACTTAGAAGATACAACAAGTCCACTAAAGAGACAGCTTACACCACACTCGTTCGTCCTGATAGCGGTTGTGTATGAGTGCTTCGTAGGGAGCTATTGTATCAGAATATTGCTGCGCGGTATGGGATCCTTACCAGGGGGGATTGACAGAGGACATCGAAAGGGTGCAAAAAAGGGCAGCTCGTTTTGTATTATCACGTTATAGGGGAGAGAGTGTGGCAGATATGATACACGAGTTGGGATGGAAATCATTACAGCAAAGACGTTTTTCGTCGCGGCGAGACCTTTTTACGAAATTTCAGTCACCAACTTTCTGTTCCGAATGCGAAAATATTTTGTTGAGCCCAACCTACATAGGTAGGAATGATCATCAAAATAAAATACGAGAAATCAGAGCTCGTACAGAAAGGTTTAGGTGTTCGTTTTTTCCGCGCGCTGTTAGGGAGTGGAATGGTAGAGAGATAGTATAATTGTGGTTCGATGAACCCTCTGCCAAGCACTTAAATGTGAATTGCAGAGTAGTCATATAGATGTAGATGTAGAGAACTTAAAGCGTATTTCGTCATTTCTCAGCATTCCTTCGCGCATTGATTCTTTTTGACTAGTCTCTTAAACTTCAGCCTACTCTTCATCACTACTAAATTGTGATCTGAGTTTGTATGTGCTACTGAGTACATCTTACAATCGAGCAACTGATTTCGGAACTGACGCTGATGTACTCTAATTGAAATCTTTCCATCTTCCAGCCTTTTCCAAGTATACCTCCTCCTCTTGTAAGGAGCTGAAGTTGATGTCGAACACAGTATTACAATTTCTTCTCTTTCATTCCTGGTACCAAGCCAATATTGTCTCCTAACCCTTTCTTGTACTCCTTCCCCTACAACGGCATTCCTATTCCCCGTGACTATTAGATTTTCACTTCCGTTTACTTATTGAATTATCCGTTCAGTATCCTCATACAATTCCTCTATCTCTTCATCCTCTTCTTTCGACGTCGCCATGTATACCTGATTTAATGTTGTAGATGCCGGTTTTGTGTCCATTCTGATGAGAACAATGCTATGACTGAAGTGTTCACAGTAGCTCACTCTCTGCTCCATGTTCCTAGTCATAACCAGCCGTACTGCCGTTATACTATTTTCTACTGCTGTTGATATTACCATATACTCATCTGACAAAAAATCCTTGTCCCCTTTTCAGTTAACTTCAGGGAACTCCACAGTATCTAGAGCGAGCCTTAGCATTTCATTTTTCAGAATTTCTATCTCCCCTACCACGTTCAAACTTGTTCCAGTCCACGTCCCGACTCATAGAATGTTATCGTTTCGTTGGTTATTCAGTCTTTTTCTTATGGTGGCTTCCGCCTTGGCAACCCCTCCCGTAGCTCCGAATGGGGGACTATGCCGCTATCTTTTGCTAGTGGAGAGATCATTATGAAACTTTGCAGCTACAACAACATTTCCAGTTAATATTAACGAAATTCAAACAGTGAAAATATTAATAATATTAAATCACAGATCAAAGAGCTGAAGCAAATACATTTGTTGATTAATTAGGCGTTGACATAAGGCGACCCGTTGAGTTTAGCCCAGATATCGTTCAATCTCCTCATTCATCCTAGATTAGGCACTATAAAACACATATATTAAAAATTACTTTATTACCTCTATTATAGAATTTTCTATGTTGTAGGAGGAGTTGTTAAGGAGACAAATCTTTTACCTACATTTGAAAACATTTCTTCTCTCTGATATTTTATTTCCTTGGATAGATTAACAAAAGAGTTTTTATAGCTGCCTATTTCAACAATTTCTGTGCCAAAAATTAGATTCATTAAGGTTTAACACAGATCATTTTTCCTTCTAGTTTTCTACTTGCGAATATCTCTGTTACTCTAAAGTTAGATTGAGTGTTGACAACAAATTTCATAAGTGACTGAATGTACAGTGAGGCTGTGGTTAACATTCCCAGCTACTTACGGACATACCTGCAAGATGTATGTGGGTGAATTCTGCACATAATTCTAATGGCTCTCTTTTGTGCAATGAGTATTGCCTAAGCGAGGAGTTATTCCACAGTTTTAACCCATAAGATGTTAGTGAATGAAAACATGCAGTATATATTAACTTACTGACTTCTATATCCTTGTCAGTTGTTTTTAGGGCAAACGTAACCGGAATTAAACGTTTTAGCAGATCTAGGCATAGTTTTTCCAGATTCAGTTTTCATCAATAGGTGCACCTCAGTACTTACAATTTTCTATCTTGCTATTTCTTATTGTTAGTTTGGATTAATAGCAGATAGGATATTTTTGACAGTAGAAAACTGACTTAACTGCATAATTTTGAAGTTTAAATCTAGCTCATTTCCTCGAAACCATTCAGTAACTTGCACAAAAACATCGTTTACAATTCTCTCTGTTAATGCTTGTTTGCGCGCCTTCACAACAATGCCTGTATCATCTGAAAACAGGACTAATTCTGCCTCCTGATTCAAATTAAGTGACTGATCATTGACATAACGGAAGGGCAGTGGTGGGCCAATGATCAATTCCTGTTGGATTTCCATTGTAAAGTTAGCGCTAACATCGTATCTCACTCCAGTTGTTATAGATGTCGGCACTGTGTCTTTCACATGTTATGGACTGATCCTCTCAGAATCAAAGCTGCAAACTGCACCGAATATGGGGTTGAGTTCCGAATAAGTGATTGCATCACAAGTATCGAGTGTCGCCTCTCCAGCGTGTGGACTTTCGATCTATTCTCTTTCGACACTAACGCTTCCTAAAAAAAAAAAAAAAAAAAAAAAAAACCGTTGCCTTTATCATACTGTACATTGTTGGTGGTCTACCTTAGTCTACCTCATTTGTCTTCCTCGCACGAAAGGTACCTGATTTCTGTAGGTGAAAGCGTGGCCATTTATTCCTTGTGACGCCAGAAACACACTTTGACCCAAATACATGTGACAAGGACACTTTATAAATAAAAACTTTTTTATACACCGAAACGCCAAAGATACTGATATAGGCATGCGTATTCAAATACAGAGATATGTTAAACAGGCAGAATACGGCGCTGCGGTCGGGGACGCCTATTAAAGACAAAAAATGTCTGACGCAGTTGTTACATCGGTTACTGCTGCTACAATGGCAGGTTATTATGATTTTAGTGAGTTTAAACGACATGCTTCTGCAAATTGCTGCACATTTCAATTCAGGGCCATCAACAAATGTCAGCGTGTGAAGTATTCAGCGAAACATCATCGACATGTACTCTTGATGACTGCATGACACATAGCTTTACGCCTCGCCTGGGCTCGTCAATACCGACATTGGACTGTTGATGACTGGAAACATGTTGCCTGGTCGGACGAGTCTCGTTTCAAGTTGTATCGAGCTGATGGACGTGTACGAGTATGGAGGCAATCTCATGAGCCCGTGGATCCTGCATGTCAGCAGGGGACTGTTCAAGCTGGTGGAGGCTCTGTAATGACGTGGTGCATGTGCAGCTCGAGTGATATGGGACCCCTGATACGTCTAGATACGATTCTGACAGGTGACACGTAAGTAAGCATTCTGTCTGACCTACATACATTCGTGTCCATTGTGCATTCCGACGGACTTGGACACTTCCAGCAGGACAATGCGACATCCCACACTTTCAGCATTGCTATAGAGTGACGCCAGGAACACTTTCCACACTTCCAACGTGCTGTTCAGAAGAGAGCCCCACCCTCTCGTACTCTAGCGGATTTCTGGACAGCCCTGCAGGATTCATGGTGTCTGTTCCCTCCAGCACTACTTCAGACAGTCGAGTGCATGCCAAGTCGTTTTCGGTACTTCTGCGTTATCACTGGGACTCTACATCATTTTAGGCAGGTGTATCAGTTTCTTTGGCGCTTTAGTGTATTTGTATTTGATGACGAACTACGGTTTCAAACATTCAAATTTATCCCTGAACTTAAACTTAACTGTAATAGTTGTAGATCACCTACAGCTACATATGAAAATTTGTGACGGATCGGGTCATGAACTCTGATTTCCCGCTTATCGGAAGTGAGCACTTTACCATCAGGCCATCAGAGCACACTCATCAGACCAACTCAAGCATATGTATGTCTCAAAACTATTTGTTCTCATAGATTGTTATTTCATTTGCTTACACTCGCACATCTCGTGATATCCCTGCATTTTTAAAATCAAGACAACGAGAAGTCATATGCTATCGTTGTCATTTTCTACACAGGTCCGTCTTCGCCTTAAATATTGATAATTGATGACGAACTACAGTTTCCAATATTGAAATTTATTCCTGAAATTCAGCTTCACTGCAATAGATATAGAAGTATTACAAGGCGACCTTTCGCGATGACCGGGGAATTCGGGTTCGTGTTCCAGTCCGGTACAAATTTTCATATGTCGCTGTATGTTACATACTTACACGTACTACAGTTAAATTGATCGCACGGGGTAGCCGCGCGGTCCACCGTGGTGCGCCCCCCACCCTCCGCCCCTCCCCCCTCCCGTCGGAGGTTGAAGTCCTCTTACGGGCATGGGTGTATGTGTGTTGTCCATAGCTTAAGTTCGTCTAAGCTAGATTAAGTAGTGTGTAAGATTAGGGACAGATGACCTCAGCATTTTGGTCCCATAAGACCTTACCACAAATCTCCAAATACAATTAAACTGAATTTCAGCAAGAAATTTCGAAAACTACTTTGTTTACGAACTGCCGCTATCCTTTGCCGGCTAATAACGGTCAATAGATGTTTGGTCCACAGGGCCCATGTCGCATATAACTCTGAAGCCTTCAGCACAACTGATACACTTACAGTCTGTATATACAGGATGTTGTTAAATCCTCCCTAGTAGTCAATTGTGAGGTGTACAGGAAACCTGCTTTCTCGGATCGCTAGGCAATAATGCAAGCAAAAAAGTAAATGACAATACTTAACTTTGAGAATTACATAGACGTGTCGCAAGCAAAGGGCGACATCGGAAAAAAAACACGCTACTTCAGTATAACAATTCTAATACAAGCAACGTAGTGAGCTTTGACTCTTCTATTCAGGTCTCAATTCTTGCAGCTTCTCTTCAACTGGGCCGCGACCAGTCGGGCGCGGCGCTAATGTCTTCTGCGCGTTGTCGTCCTGGAAAGTGATCGGTCAGCGTGCAATTGGCTGACGTCACAGCCCTCTCTAGTCTATCGTTCCCGACTGGCGTGCTGGCGCTTGACTTTACGCCGTAACAGGTGAAGTGTCACATATTCCTACAGGAGCTAGAAGAAAAGTTCCTATAATGCTATGTCCGGAAACCAGAGTCTGTTGAGATATGGGCCCTTGAAGATGGGCATTTCATAGCCCGCAATGCATTTACAGGTGACGCAGGACTTAAAAGAGGTGGTTTAGCATATTACCACAATACGTACGTGTTGGCAGATACAAATGTCCGTGTACTCATGGAGGTGAGGCATCAGGAACGCTCCAGTGTCAATATACGGGAGGAAATTGCCGGTGACATAGGATCATACAGATTACCAAACAGATTATCTGGTGCTGTTTATCACCGATTTCTGCGCGATGAATTACGACCGATATTAGAGATTGTTACCCAAACAGGGGGGATTGTGGTTTATGCACGATAGGTCTCCGTCCCACTTGTTAAGATTCGTGAAGCTGTGTCTCGCCGTAGGGTTTCATTGGAAATGTATTGGTGGGAGTAGTCCGATAGCATGGTCTCCCAGTTCACCGGACCTGCATCCATTGGTGTCCGCCTGATGATGATGATGAGGTCCCATCATTCGAGGAGCGTAGGCGACGACGCGGGACACCCGCACCGCCGACTAGGCAAGGTCCTAGCGGAGGTGGTTTGCCATTGCCTTTCTCCAATCGTAATGGGGATGAATGATGATGATGAAGATGACACAACAACACCCAGTCATCTCGAGGCAGAGAAGATTCCTGACCCCGCCGGGAATCGCACCCCGGACCCCATGCGTGAGGAGCGAGAACGCTACCAAGACCACGAACTGCGGACGGAGTCCGCCTATGAGGACATTTAAAGGCATTGGTGTATGCCCGTCCTATCGACAAAATGCAGACAAGAGCGTGTCACCAAAGCACGTGACGCAATCCCAGCCGATCCAGGAGTATCTGTAAAATTGCGTGCTTCACTGCGAAGAAGAGATGAAGGATGTGTCAATATGCGTGTAAGCACATGCGGCACTGCATACAGTGTCTGCTTCAACAAAACAGACCTGAGAATGAGAGGACAGATTGGCCCATACGCATTGGTTTTTCGGACATATCATTTTAGGAAATTTTCCTCTAGTTTTGACCTACACTAACTCTAAACACACTGCGTTTCTTTCTTTTTTAATTCAAACTCCAACTGGAAAAGCACTACGAGTCAAGCCGCCATGCAACCACCGGAAGAAGAAGAGGAAAGATATTTCTTGTTTATATGAGAAATTTTTCCTCAGCAATTCACATAATCATGAAGAAGCTTAAAGTGAAAGTGATATTATTTCCTCCGCAATGAGAGTAACGCTGTAGTGGTTAGAACATCTGGACTTGCATTTGGGAGGATAGAGGTTTAAATCCACTTTGGGTCCCACAGTTTTAGATTTTCCGTCATTTCACTAAATCAAATTTGGAAATTTGTGGTAAGGGCTTATGGGACCAAACTGCTGAAGTCATCGGTCCCTATACTTACACAATACTTAAACTAACTTACGCTATGGACGACACACACGCCCATGTCCGAGGGAGGACTCGAACCTCCGAAGGAAGTAGCCGCGCGGACCGTGGCAAGGCGCCCCAGACCGCGCGGCTACCCCGCGCGACTCCCTAAATCACTTAAGGAAAACACCAGGATGATTTCTTTCAAAAAACAAGGGCAGTTTCCTTCTGCATTCTTCATCCGACAGTCCGAGGTGGCGCAGTGATTAGCACAATGCACTCGCACCCGTAAGGACTACAGTTCAAACCGACTTCCGGCCATCCTGATTTACATTTTCCGTGATTCCCTAATCCCTTCAGGCAAATGCTGCGATGGTTCCGTTGAAAGGGCACCGCCGATTTCCTTCCTATCCTTCCTTAATCCTCCGTCTCTAATGTCCTCGTTGTTGATAGGACGTCAAACACTGATATCCTCTTCCTCCTCTTTGTGATCCGAGCTTGGGCGTAACGACCCTATCACCGAGGGGACATCGAAACAAAAACCTTTTTTTTCCCTCGTACCGTCCCCCGGCAAAGAAAGGCGCTCTTCTGCGGACCACGGAGGATTACCTACTTTTATGAAGTGCAAATTCCGAGTCAGCGTGATAATTGATTTATAGGACAAACAACATGCATTGCGGAGTCTCTTGCATCATATTCCAGCAATGCATCCAACTTGAGCTACACACATTTTTAGAGGCTGCGCATCGTATTCCATCCTAAGAATTATGATAATATTTAGTTACTTGCTACAGCCTCACTCTGCTGACGTTCTACGGTCACGCAAGCAGTGTAAAACAAACTGCCAAATTAATCAAAGTGGACGGTGACCTCCATTTGCAAACTTAGTGGAAACCATACGCATCACAACTCTTACACAAGAAATTCCGTTTTAAATCTTGGCAGCATGGCACACTGGCATCTTCCACACCCCTGAACAATGAGACCATCTGGCTACCAATCCCTATGCGTGTAGAGGTGTTGGATTACTGTGACAGCATTTTACCTGCGACGCTTAAGTCTTGTCTGTGAATGGCAGTGGTGTCCCAACTGTGTCAACAGTGACGCATGCGCCGTAGGTCTCTGAGTAGCGTGTTTTTGGCGTCGTATTGCATGCGAAGGTAGGCGTGTCACTCTTGGAAGTCATTTACCGTCTCACCTTGACGGAGGTTAGAAAGTTTCCAGCCGAAATATCTGAATAGGAAGGAGCAGTCTCTTCCAGATGCACACCCGGAAAGTGATGGAAAACTCCAGTTGTATCACATTACCACTCTTCCCTTTTGACTCTGCGCCAATATTCTAAATATTGTTTTTTATACTTTAGTGGCTGATATCACAACAACAGTGTATGAGAAATATTCCTTCAAGCGCACACTTGAAAAACAAATTAGATACAGCAGTCTCTAGATAACGAGGCAGGGGCTCGCCCGGTTTACGGTTCATCCGTGCGCAGTTTGGCTATTTATAAAAAGTAAGTAACCAGGCATAAAGTATTACACTCTTCAGTCACATTAATGCCACCACGTGTCAAAAGTATGATTGACCACCTTTCGCAGCGCGGACCGCGCACAGCAATACAAACTGAACTTCTTCAGATCTATTTTATTGCATTAGTCTTTCTACAGCGGCTCGCATCAACCAACACTCAAAGTTGAATATTTCATTCTGTATAATCTGTTTTAACAGATGTTGTTTATTTTTTTCATTATGTTTCTCGTATTACTATGTTTCAGATGTATCACCCTGTGATCACATACACTCCTGGAAATTGAAATAAGAACACCATGAATTCATTGTCCCAGGAAGGGGAAACTTTATTGACACATTCCTGGGGTCAGATACATCACATGATCACACTGACAGAACCACAGGCACATAGACACAGGCAACAGAGCATGCACAATGTCGCCACTAGTACAGTGTATATCCACCTTTCGCAGCAATGGAGACGATCGTAGAGATGTTGGATGTAGTCCTGTGGAACGGCTTGCCATGCCATTTCCACCTGGCGCCTCAGTTGGACCAGCGTTCGTGCTGGACGTGCAGACCGCGTGAGACGACGCCTCATCCAGTCCCAAACATGCTCAATGGGGGACAGATCCGGAGATCTTGCTGGCCAGGGTAGTTGACTTACACCTTCTAGAGCACGTTGGGTGGCACGGGATACGTGCGGACGTGCATTGTCCTGTTGGAACAGCAAGTTCCCTTGCCGGCCTAGGAATGGTAGAACGATGGGTTCGATGACGGTTTGGATGTACCGTGCACTATTCAGTGTCCCCTCGACGATCACCAGAGGTGTACGGCCAGTGTAGGAGATCGCTCCCCACACCATGATGCCGGGTGTTGGCCCTGTGTGCCTAGGTCGTATGCAGTCCTGATTGTGGCGCTCACCTGCACGGCGCCAAACACGCATACGACCATCATTGGCACCAAGGCAGAAGCGACTCTCATCGCTGAAGACGACAAGTCTCCATTCGTCCCTCCATTCACGCCTGTCGCGACACCACTGGAGGCGGGCTGCACGATGTTGGGGCATGAGCGGAAGACGGCCTAACGGTGTGCGGGACCGTAGCCCAGCTTCATGGAGACGGTTTCGAATGGTCCTCGCCGATACCCCAGGAGGAACAGTGTCCCTAATTTGCTGGAAAGTGGCGGTGCGGTCCCCTACGGCACTGCGTAGGATCCTACGGTCTTGGCGTGCATCCGTGCGTCGTTGCGGTCCGGTCCCAGGTCGACTGGCACGTGCACCTTCCGCCGACCACTGGCGACAGCATCGATGGACTGTGGAGACCTCACGGCCCACGTGTTGAGCAATTCGGCGGTACGTCCACCCGGCCTCCCGCATGCCCACTATACGCCCTCGCTCAAAGTCCGTCAACTGCACATACGGTTCACGTCCACGCTTTCGCGTCATGCTACCAGTGTTAAAGACTGCGATGGAGCTCCGTATGCCACGGCAAACTGGCTGACACTGACGGCGGCGGTGCACAAATGCTGCGCAGCCAGCGCCATTCGACGGCCAACACCGCGGTTCCTAGTGTGTCCGCTGTGCCGTGCGTGTGATCATTGCTTGTACAGCCCTCTCGCAGTGTCCGGAGCAAGTACGGTGGGTATGACACACCGGTGTCAATGTGTTCTTTTTTCCATTTCCAGGAGTGTATGTTGCTAAGCGCGCAAACCAGTTGCTTGTAAAGCAATAATTATTATGTAGTAGGGTGTTCGCTTTTATGCAGATTTGAAATTTTTTTTCCGGAATATTACCGCTGCAGACTGCGTAAAAAACCAAAATTTATAGGAGTGAATATTGATTCTCAGTTGAAGTGGCAGGAACACACAAAGATACAGTCTGTTGGTAAACATATGTCCCCTTTGTAGGGGACGCGGTCTTTCGCGAAAGAACCCTGCAACTACCCTACAGGGGCAGCAAAAACCAGTTGTACGCTTCGTTTCTTGCACTGTAGTGAAGCGTGCATTGATTTACGTCGATTATGTTTGTGTCATTTTACTTACAAGAGTCCGCTCTGTTTGTATCTTTGGTGATATACTTATTTAGGAAAGATTGATAAGCGTACTACAACTCAAAATACGTTAACAACGCGAGTAAGAGATATTTGCAGAGTAAACAGCGTTCGTTCGTCACTAGTATAATAACAGCTTGTATTAAAGAATCCAAACAAAACAAAACTGTTGGTTAACATTGTCAGTCCCAATCAGAAGGCTTACTGCAATAGGACACATTAGAGGAACGCGAGAATGGTTCAAATGGCTCTGAGCCCTATGGGACTCAACATCTGAGGTCATTAGTCCCCCAGAACTTAGAACTACGTAAACCTAACTAACCTAATGACATCACACACATCCATGCCCGAGGCAGGATTCGAACCTGCGACCGTAGCGGTCGCGAGGTTCCAGACTGAAGGGCCTAGAACCGCTCGACCACTGCGGCCGGCTGAACGTGAGAATCAACCACATGATTTACTAGAATCACAAAGAATGAGCGCTGAAGATTTTAGGAGGATAACCATCGTTATAGACAGCTGTACAGAATCGTTAAGCCGACAAACAATGGGTGACTTTTACATAAATCAAAAACTTACGCATCTTACTTTTTTCTGTAAGATTAAAAAAATCAATTTCCCTGAGTACAAAGATGTTTTTCACAAGACGCTATGTGAAATGCGATTTATCTAGAAGACATCAGTAAGTGTAAGACATGTTTACCACCACAGTGAGAAAAACCCTGCGAATCGGAATAATTACCATTTCCCCGCTGCTTTTGAATACTGCTCATATAGTAATAATTGGTTTCGTTTCACCGCAACCCGTCAAAGGAAACTTTTGCCCCTTAGGGGAAACACAAGGAAGGAATAAGCCTTCAATGGTCCAGGGTAATTGTGTTGAAAATACTGTCGGAGTACATCCAAGCCTTTAGGAGGAGGTACTATACGAACATGCTTACAGATGAACACACGCTCTGTCCTACATTTGTAGTAGATACATGAATCCTGATTTTTATTTATGTTCGTCCATTAAAATGGTTCAAATGGCTCTGAGCACTATGGGACTTAACATCTGAGGTCATCAGTCCCCTAGAACTTAGAACTACTTAAACCTAACTAACCTAAGGACATCACACACATCCATGCCCGAGGCAGGATTCGAACCTGCGACCGTAGCGGTCGCGCGGCTCCAGACTGTAGCGCCTAGAACCGCTCGGCCACTTCGGCCGGCCCGTCCATTAAAGTCATTTGCTTTATAACGTTGTGTTACAAAAGAAGGCAGTCATCCTATGTATTCTGTGTAGTGTTAAGTCGTTTATGTGGATGTGTCAGCACAAAGCTCCGCCATTGGTTTAAAGAGCGTGCCAGGGGAGGCCTAATACAATGTCAAAGAACAGAGAGCATACAGAAAGCAAATCAGAGGCCGGCTCCGTTGATTTGTATGGAATCAAGCTTTGTGTTCCACGCTATACTGAAACTAAGTAAACACGGAAAGATAGCTGCTTACTAGATTCTACGTTCGAAATGAACATTCGTACGAAACTGAATAATCTAACGGATTAAATGAAAACTTTTGTAACATAAAACGCTAATGAAGCAACTTGTGATAAATCTTTAGTTAAAATTTATCACAGAAGCTTTTAAATTCATTACTGTTCCCGTGTGCAGGCTGTGAAATTCCACTGCTTTTCAGCTTCATACGACAGTGAAGCTACTTCATTTTGTAAATATCAGTTTTTTCCTAGCAGAAATTTTATTCTAGTTCTCAATTTTTCTATTCTGGGCTTTTGAGATGATGGATCAACAGAAATTGATGTTATGTGGTACACTGCAGGAGTTTCAGCGTGTGTATCAGTGCTGGAATTTTTATTCATGTTTTCGAACTGAAAGACATAGGTTTTGCGTTGAATGAAGACATTAGGCTGCATTAAAATTTAATTTATACAAATGTTTCGAATTAAGCCCAGACCTATAAGTTCCTATCTTCACCCAGTCGCCAGCCGGTGTGGCCGAGCGGTTCTAGGCACTTCAGTCGCAGGTTCGAATCCTGCCTTGGGAATGGATGTGTGTGATGTCCTTAGGTTAGCTAGGTTTAAGTAGTTCTAAGTTCTAGGGGACTGATGACCTCAGATGTTAACTCCCATAGTGCTCAGAGCCATTTCAACCATTTTTTTTTTCACCCAGTCATCTTGGTTTAGGTTTCCCGTGGTTTCCGTATATTACTTGAGACAAATGTCTGAATGGTTCCAGTTATAAGGGCATGACCTGTCTCATCGTTGTCAAACTAGACCTATTAGTATCTAAATGCCTGCGAGTATGAAATATGTTACTTTTAATCGTATTTTAGATGTTGCTGCTCTTATTTGTCACTCTTGTTAAGAAGAACTTTAAAGGACTTCCGCCTTGTGTCTTATAGTTTCGTTATTATACAAACACGTATAAACACTTTATGTGCTACTTTCACTTGAATTTTTGCTCATTTTACTCCTGAAAAAATATTGTTGCGTGTTAATGTCTTCTTTAGGTTAGATGGATTTTTGGTTCAAAAGTATTTCCATTTGTAAAGGAGCGATAATTAGGTGTTTAATATTTTACATGTTTGAAAACTCACGATTGCACACAGCTGTATTATTCCAAAATTTAGTACACAACCAGTTTGAATCGTTAACACACACACTCTTCTTGTGTGGTTTTGAAATCGTAATCAGATGTAAGTCAACACGTATCCTTCAAAAACCATCATGTCACAAGCCAGGCTTTCCATTTAGTGTATATAGACTCATGAGACGCTACATGTGTTTTCTTGAATTTGTTATTAATGTATAATTTGTAGTAGTTGTTGCCTTGTTAAAGCGCTTCGTCATTGAATGACGAGACGCTATAAGTATTGTTGCCTGAAAATTAAATTGAAAGCTTCGGCATGCGCCATTATTTATCATGGTTATGAATTGTATAATATTTAATTACGATTTGAAAATACACAGCCGGCCGAAGTGGCTGTGCGCTTCTAGGCGCTGCAGTCTGGAACCGCGAGGCCGCTGCGCTACGGTCACAGGTTCGAATCCTGCATCGGTCATGGATGTGTGTGATGTCCTTAGGTTAGTTAGGTTTAACTAGTTCTAAGTTCTAGGGGACTAATGACCTCAGAAGTTGAGTCCCATAGTGCTCAGAGCCATTTGAAGTTTTTTTTTTTTTTTTTTTTTTTTTTTTTTTATGCACAGGTGTATGGTCTGTTAACGACTGAAACCGGTTGTGCAGTGATCTTCGAGTAATGAAGCTGTGTGCAATCATGAGTTTTTCAAAATTCTTAAAAGCTGAAATCATCGCTTCCTCAAAATAATTTGTATTTTACATTGGTTTACACACAGTAAAGACGTTTGTCACAGAGTTGCGGCATTATGCGTATGTTGTCTTCTTACACTATGTTCAAAGATTTATGTGTAGTTTACTAATTTGGAAATAATATCGATGTATACGCTGAGGCCAAAAAAATTAGTACACCCTTTTAGAGCTTTGCAATATATTGCAATATATTGTTGTAACAGTGCGTATGGAGTCCATGAAATGATTATATGTACAGCTCAATAATACCAGCGATACAGAGGCACCATATATGGTTCGAATGGCTCCAAGCACCATGAGACTTAACATCTGAGGTAATCAGTCCCCTAGATTTAGAATTACTTAAACCTAAGGATATCACACACATCAATGCCCGAGGCAGGATTCGTACCTGCGACCATAGCAGCAATGCGGTTCTGGACTAGAACCGCTCGGTCACGTTGGCCAGCACCAGGTATGGACCCATGCTGAAACATCCACATTAGTACGTGGTCTAGTCGATCGTACAGATGGCGAATACTGTCCAGAGATACGTTAGGCCACGTTGCTCGACCTGTTCACGTAGTTCTGTAAGAGTTTTCGGTTGACAAGTCGCACGAGTCACTTCTCGGTCCATCATATCCCACACGTGATCGATTGGAGTCAAGTCCGGAGATCGTGCTGGTCACGGAAGCTGCTGCTCGTCTTGCAGAGCGCGTTGAGTTTCACCGACAGTGCCGGCCGCGGTGGTCTAGCGGTTCTAGGCGCGCAGTCCGGAACCGCGCGACTGCTGCGGTCGCAGCTTCGAATGCTGCCTCGGGCATGGATGTGTGTGATGTCCTTAGGTTAGTTAGGTTTAAGTAGTTCTAAGTTCTAGGGAACTGATGACCACAGATGTTAAGTCCCATAGTGCTCAGAGCCATTTTTTTTCACCGACAGTGTCTGGGTGAGCATTACCTTTTTGCAACCTTTCTGTTGCAAGGACGTCAAAAGAACGGATCTAACAACATTCTGCAAGTACCGCGCGCTGGTTAGCGTCCCCTCCAAAAACACCAAAGGTGAACGAGAGTTGTAGCTTATCGCGTCCCAGACCATAACGTCTGTGGTGGGTCAGAGCTTCCTGGACGAATGCACTCTACGAGACAGTGATCACTAGATCTACGTCGTATGCGCAAACAACCGTCAGTAGCTTGTTGACACGTCTGGGGTCAAAAGTCCTGTTATCTGTGCTGTGTTAGCTGTACGATCTGCCACTGCTGCACTTAAAATACGATGATCCTGGCTGACATCTGTACTGCGTGGACGTCCAGAAGCTTGTATACGTATGTGATGATGATCACGTGACCACTGATACCAACACCATTGCACAACTGACGCAGCACGTCCACCTTGTGTGGCAGTTCTCGGAAGGCCTCAATCTGATCCTTTTCAAACTCGCTCAGTTGGCTGTAGGAATCACGAGTGCGTCTTCGTAGCACAGTGGCCTGCTTGCTTCACACATCTGCACTGCTCTGAAGCTTTTGGCTGTGAGCACTCCCTACTAAAGGATAGACATACAGATGGCACTCTGGTAGCTATGCCCGTACACTGTCTGTTGGCGGACGACGTTTAAATCATTATTTCAGTACATCTACTATCCTCCATGTGGCGTATGTCGTCAACAGATCAAAATTGACGTCGTCTTTCTAGGTGTACTAAATTATTTCGGGTAGTGTATTTACTCAAATGACGCTATTAGTTGTGACTGCTGGTAGCTTTACATCTACCGTACCAGGGTAATCCCCAAAAGTAAGGTCTCCTATTTTTTTATATGTACAGAACTATGTGTGGCAGTTGGTCACACTGTTATGAAGAGTGCTTCACGCGTTGTGTGTAAACATGAGGCTTGGCAGCTGTTGAAAATGGAGCTCCCGTTGGACTTTACCGCCAAGTGCGAATTGCGCGCAGTTTCTCGGTTTTTAGACTCAAAGGGCACTGCGCCGATTGAAATCCATCGACAATTGACGGAAGTGTACGGTGAGTCGTGCATGGATGTCAAAAATGTTCGTAAGTGGTGTTTGCAGCTGGAGGGACCGAAATTCACGACGAACAAAGGAGCGGGAGACCGTCAATTTCTGAGGAGACAGTGTTGAAGGTTGATCAAAGCATGCGTGAAGATCGGCAGATCACCCTGGATGATCTCTGCACGTTGGTTCCTGAGGTTTCCCGAAGCACCGATCACGGAATTTTAGCGGAAACATTGAACTACCGGAAGGTGTGCGCAAATGGCTCTGAGCACTATGGGACTTAAGTGCTGTGGTCATCAGTCCCCTAGAACTTAGAACTACTTAAACCTAACTAACCTAAGGACATCACACACATCCATCCCCGAGGCAGGATTCGATCCTGCTACCGTAGCGGTCACGCAGCTCCAGGCTGTAGCGCCTAGAACCGTACAGCCACTCCGGCCGGCAAGGTGTGCGCAAGATGGGTGCCACGCATGCTGACCGAGGACTACATGCGGCAACGAGTTGATGCTTCCCGTGCTTTTCTTCACTCCCTTGCAGCCAAACAGGACAACTTTCTG
Organism: Schistocerca gregaria; assembly: GCF_023897955.1. Lineage (NCBI taxonomy): Eukaryota > Metazoa > Arthropoda > Insecta > Orthoptera > Acrididae > Schistocerca > Schistocerca gregaria. Next base: position 220,279,838 of record NC_064925.1, on the reverse strand, counting down.
GACTCAATTGTCATGGGTGACGAAACCGGGGCATACCACTTTACACCTGAGACCAAGCAATAATCACGTCAGTGGCAGCATCCTTCTTCGCCAAACCCGCAGAAATTCAAACTAACACAGTCTGCCGGTAAAGTCATGACAACCGTTTTTTTGGGGTGGGAAAGAGGTATTTGTTGGTAGACTTTATGCCCACTGTGACCACAATTAAAGCTGGCAGGTACGATGAGACTCTGAAAAATTCAAACGGGCAATTTAGAACCGTAGAAGAGGAATGTTGAGCAAGGGCGTACACATTCTCCATGGCAACGCTCGCCCACACATCGCTCGGCAAACCGTTGCTCTTCTGCAACAGTTTCAGTGGAAATTAATCACCCACCCACTCTACAGTACTGACTTGGGGCCCAGTGACTATCACCTGTTCCTTAAGTTGAAAGAACATTTGGCCGGAAAGCGATTCAGCTCCGGCGACGAGGTGAAAGAAGTGGTTCATAACTTATAATATTCTTCTCGGGTATGCAGCCGGATCGTAACGTCTTCAAGACACAATATTTCCGTGGTCCAACTGGCCGCCATCTTCAGGTGAGAGTGCTGGTGCACGATCTCGCCAGAACTGACTTCCCAGCGCAAGCGGCGGCCTCTATATAGGCCGCAGAAGACCCACAACGCGTGCGCGAGAAGGTGCCGTAACCGCCCTCTGGCGCAGTAGACATACCCCGCCGCCAGTGATGGAAAGAGGCGAAATCGAGATATCGCTGTCAGAAATTAAAAAAATAATAAAAATAAATTAAAATGTTATTCCGACGATAGAACCACAGACCGCTGTTTTTTAATGTCAGACAACACTGGGTCCCAAGTCTTACTAAAAGAAAACCCTTATCTCTATTAATAAGATTGTCAGATAACCGAATCTCTATGGATTCTTTTAAAATACAGTCCCAATAGCGAGATGCAGGGGCAACCATCTGTGGCTCGTCATATAGTATTCTGTGTCCCTCGGTGAGACAGTGTTCCGCCACTGCAGACTTCTCAGGTTGAAGCAGCCTTGTGTGCCGCTGATGCTCAACACATCGCTCCTGGATGGTCCGGATTGTCTGACCAATATAAGTCTTTCCACAGTGGCAAGGGATCTTGTACACACCGGGCTTCTTCAAACCCAAGTCATCCTTAACAGAGCCAAGGAGCGCTCTAATCTTAGCTGGCGGCGAAAAATACTTCTGATGTGATATCTTTTCAGAATCCTTCCTATCTTCGAGGAAATGCTCCCAGCAAAAGGCAGAAAAGCTACCGATTTGCAGGTATCTTCTGGTGGTTCAGGCGAAGGTCCAAACTGGAAAGCACGACGGATCTGTTTATCTGTATAGTCATTCTGCTTGAACACAATCTTAAGATGGTCCAATTCTTGTGTCAAGCTTTCTCCATCTGAAATGGCATAAGCTCTTCTCGCCAACGTCCGCAGGACCCCCGTACGCTGGAACGATGGATGACAGCTAGAAGCATGTAAGTAACGGTCCGTGTGCGTAGTCTTTCGATAAACGCTGTGTCCCAGTGTCCCATCATCCTTTCTGTACACCAGAACATCCAGAAACGGAAGCTTTCCATCATTTTCCACCTCCATGGTAAATTTGATGCTAGGATGCAGGGAATTGAAATGATCTAGGAGGCGGTCCAGAGCTTCTCTCCCATGAGGCCACACCATAAACGTATCGTCAACGTACCTCCAGAAACAGGTTGGTTTTAAGGACGCCGTCTTCAGCGCCATGTCCTCAAAATCTTCCATAAAAAGATTGGCGACTATTGGGGACAAAGGGCTCCCCATAGCCACTCCGTCAGTCTGTTCAAAATATTTGTCATTGAATAAAAAGTACGTCGACGTTAACACGTGGCGACAAAGCCTGGTTGTTTCCTCATCCAGTTTCTCACCAATTAATTGCAAGGATTCTTCCAGAGGAACCCGGGTAAAAAGCGACACGACATCAAAGCTCACAAGCAAATCCCAGGGACTAAGAGACAAGGACTTCAATCTCTGAATAAACACCATAGAATTGGAAATGTGATGTTCGCATTTACCGACGTGAGGGCCAAGAACAGATGCTAAATACTTGGCTAGATTGTAGGTAGGAGCACCCAAATTACTCACGATCGGACGAAGCGGGACCCCTTTCTTATGAATCTTGGGTAGACCGTATAATCTCGGTGGCACGGCAGCACCAGGACGAAGTTTTTTGAGAACGTCGTCAGGTAAAGAACTCTTCTTCAACAGTGAAAGCGTCTTCCGTTTTATCCGTTCAGTTGGGTCGCCCTGCAATGTTCTGTATGCTGAGTCTTCAACTAAGAGGTCCATCTTTCCCAGATAGTCATCACGTGACAGAAGAACAGTTGCGTTGCCTTTGTCCGCTGGTAGAACTATCAGATCTTCGTCTTCTCTAATGGACCGGACGGCTGCCCTTTCGAGAGAGATGTTACTCCGTGGAGGCAGCGCCCGCCGCAATGTATGTGAGACCTCTTGCCTAATCTCTTCAGCTTGATCCTGCGAAAATCTGGACACTGCTTGTTCGACTGCGCAGATGAATTCGGTGATAGGCACATTCCTCGGTGTAGGGGCAAAATTCAGGCCTTTCTCCAACACTGACAGCGTGACGTCGTCCAATTCTTTACTCGTGAGGTTAATCACTGTCCGTCGACGGGTGTCGTCATCAGATATCATGGGTTGAGAACAAAGCCGTTGAAACTTCGAAGACTGTTTCTTGACGGCGCTCCTATGCGTCCAATCTGATAGTGCCCAAGAAGAACTATCCACCCATTCCCAAGATGCATCCGACAGCAGCGACGATAACTCCAAGTGCAAGAAAAGTAAATCCTTGGATATGAGATCCAGTTGTCTTCGAGTGAAGCGAATGCGTTCCTTGACCAAGGCGAAACTGGCACGCTTCTTGATGTTGTTGGCCGTTTTCGTATCAATAAAATGCACAAATCTAGCAAACTTAGGTATTACTCTTCCATCACGGCATCTCAGCAAAAAGGCGAGGGCACTCAGCAACTTGCCTTTTTTCTTACGAAGTTTATCAAACTTCTTCACAAGTTCCACCATCTCCTCCCCGTAGAGGTTTCTGATGTGACTACGAAGGCTTTCCCGGCGTAATAATTGATAATATTCTTCTCGGGTATGCAGCCGGATCGTAACGTCTTCAAGACACAATATTTTCGCGGTCCAACTGGCCGCCATCTTCAGGTGAGAGTGCTGGTGCACGATCTCGCCAGAACTGACTTCCCAGCGCAAGCGGCGGCCTCTATATAGGCCGCAGAAGACCCACAACGCGTGCGCGAGAAGGTGCCGTAACCACCCTCTAGCGCAGTAGACATACCCCGCCGCCAGTGATGGAAAGAGGCGAAATCGAGATATCGCTGTCAGAAATTAAAAAAATAATAAAAATAAATTAAAATGTTATTCCGACGATAGAACCACAGACCGCTGTTTTTTAATGTCAGACAACACTGGGTCCCAAGTCTTACTAAAAGAAAACCCTTATCTCTATTAATAAGATTGTCAGATAACCGAATCTCTATGGATTCTTTTAAAATACAGTCCCAATAGCGAGATGCAGGGGCAACCATCTGTGGCTCGTCATATAGTATTCTGTGTCCCTCGGTGAGACAGTGTTCCGCCACTGCAGACTTCTCAGGTTGAAGCAGCCTTGTGTGCCGCTGATGCTCAACACATCGCTCCTGAATGGTCCGGATTGTCTGACCAATATAAGTCTTTCCACAGTGGCAAGGGATCTTGTACACACCGGGCTTCCTCAAACCCAAGTCATCCTTAACAGAGCCAAGGAGCGCTCTAATCTTGGGTGGTGGACGAAAAATACTTTTGATGTGATATCTTTTCAGAATCCTTCCTATCTTCGAGGAAATGCTCCCAGCAAAAGGCAAAAATGCTACCGATTTGCAGGTATCTTCTGGTGGTTCAGGCGAAGGTCCAAACTGGAAAGCACGACGGATCTGTTTATCTGTAAAGCCATTCTGCTTGAACACAATCTTAAGATGGTCCAATTCTTGTGTCAAGCTTTCTCCATCTGAAATGGCATAAGCTCTTCTCGCCAACGTCCGCAGGACCCCCGTACGCTGGAACGATGGATGACAGCTAGAAGCATGTAAGTAACGGTCCGTGTGCGTAGTCTTTCGATAAACGCTGTGTCCCAGTGTCCCATCATCCTTTCTGTACACCAGAACACGCTTCAGTTGCAGCACTTGTATGACCATACTATTTTTCTTTTATGTTTCAGGTGAGTACGACGTACGCTGTGCTCGTTATTCTACTTTGAATGAAAGGTAAGGGACTCTTCTACGGTGTTCTTCAACATCTACATTCACACTCCACAAGCCATTGTGAAGTACATGGAAAAGAGTACTCCACATTTTACAGTTGTTAGGGCGTTTTCCCCATTCTATTAATGTGTAGTGCGAAGGAACATTGATTGCTTTATCGCCTCTGTGTTCGCTCTAGTTACTCGTGTCTTATCTTCGCGATGAGCAGGGGTTGTTGTATAGTCCTAGAGTCATTACTTAAAGCTGGTTTTTCAAATTTATAAAATAGGTTTTCATGGGATAGCTTGTATGTATCTTCAAGCACTTGCCAGTTCAATTCTTTCAGTGTCTGTGTGACAATCTCCCGTGGAGCGTTTCAAACCTGTGACCTTTCTTTACCACTGCTCTTCTTTCTGTTCGTTCAATATCCCAGCTTAATCTTGTCTGCAACAGGCTCCACACACGTGAGTAGTATTCTAAGACGTATCGCATGAGTGTTTTGGGAGTAACTTCGTTTATAGACTGATAGCACTGTTGTAATATTCTACTAATGACACTAAATCTACAACCCACCTTATCCAGCTTTTTGCATGAATTGACCGATTCCAACTGTGACTCATTGTAATCATAGGACATTTTGTTTTTACGTTTTGTGAAGCGCAAGTTTTACTTTATTGAACATTTAAAATAAGTTGCTCTTCTCTGCACCACTTCGAAATATTATGAAGCTCCCACTGGACGTTTATGCAACTTTCTTCAGATAGTATTTGAGGGTTGGGTTGGGTTGTTAGGGGGAAGAGACCAAACAGCGAGGTCATCGGTATCATCGGATTAGGGAAGGACAGGGAAGGAAGTCGGCCGTGCCCTTTCAAAGGAACCATCCCGGCATTTGCCTGGAGCGATTTAGGGAAATCACGGAAAACCTAAATTAGGATGGCCGGACGCGGGACTGAACCGTCGTCCTCCCGAATAGTATTTGATTTTAGAAAACTTCGTCATCTGCGAATGTCTGAGGTTACTATTAATGTTGTGTGTGCTATGTTCTCCAGAAGATACGGGCAAAGTTGTACATGCTAGTAGAGCGCCGATCTACCTGCAACTCAGACAGCAGAAATTTAAGAATACAACTGTGTGTAAGATCACTATTGTACAACAAAACATCAGGGATCCCAATATACCATCGCGTGGCAGACCTCTAGCTACATTACCAACTGTCAATGGCTCTCCATCCTACGTAATATGCTCTATTTTCACCTACCAAGAAACACTGAATCCAGTCGCAAATGATCGTATAGTAAGCGTATGTGTAGTACTGAGTCGCTTTCCGAAGACAAGAAATACTGCATTTAATTGACTCTCTTGATCCACAGCTTTCAGAGTGTCATGCGGGAGAAGCTTAATGCGGGCTTCACAAGATCTATATTTTGAGAATCCATGCTGATTGGCATGGAGGAGCTATCCTGTTCGATATACCTCAATATTTATTGTATTATCTCTAAAGGATTCCACACTGCCTGCAGAAACGGCTATCTCCTGAAAGTGACGTATCTCCGTTCGTCTCTGAGAGCAAGAGGTCAGCAGATAGTCGCGCGGGATTAACCGAGCGGTCTAAGACGCTGCACTCATGGACTGTGCGCCTGGTCCCGGCGGAGGTTCGAGACCTCCATTGGGCATCGGTGTGTGTGTTTGTCCTTAGGATAATTTAGGTTAAGTAGTGTGTAAGCTTAGGGACTGATGACCTTAGCAGTTAAGTCCCATAAGATTTCACGAACATTTGAACATTTGTCAGCAGATAACAGTCCCGCGGTTGACGGCGTGCACTGACTTCGAACTTTGACTGCTCACTGGATGTTACTTGAGTAAAAAATTCATCAGTCACATTTAAATCCATGCAAAGCTGCCCGTCTCGACTGTTTGTGATGTGGTTGTGAAGTGCAAACACGAATGAACACTCACCGCTAAACGCATACCAGATGGACCTCATGGGGTGGGGGGAGGGGGCAGCCAAACTTTTCAGAGGGCGGTTGTAAAATCATCGCCTATCAACAGGAGGAACCAACCATGAGTTCCAAAGTTCTAACATCACTCCGTTTAGCGCAGTGTAAGTAGGGATTTAAAAACAATAGTGTACAACGGCGGAGTAGCTCCACGCTGGTATAACACTAGCATATTTATTTGTCGAAGTTGATATGTCAAAAATTTGAGTCAAAGAAAATTGATAGCGTAATAATGAACATCGTCAAATCTGGTCCTTCGTCAAAGAAATATGATCCAGTCTAGCGCCTTTCCGAAAATATGACCTCAAAAGTCGTTCCTCTCCGGTTCACTACAATGTGAAATGTAACCGCTTTGAGCCCTGGCATCGCTACAGCTATTTGACGTCTGGAGTGGCTGAAAAGTTTAGTAGGTGTGTTTTTTTTTGATTATTTTTAATAATCTTGCTTCGAGTGAGGTGGGAGGTGAGGACAGTGCATGCTATTAAATCGTGTGCTGATAGGCAGGTAGGATACGTCGCAGGTGAGTTCAAATTCACAACCATGGCTACAGCCAACCATCTCTACGTCTGGTAGTTTTCCAGCATGCCAGAATAGAGGAAGAGGGCACACTCCAAAGTAAAAACAAAATCTTAGCTCTGCATTCTACACTGTCTAATTTTGTATTCTGGATGCACAAAGTTAAAAAGTGTTTCATCTGTTTTGTACTTTTTATTAATTTTATAATTGTTCAAACATTAATTCTATTAATGTAGTTATTCAAAAATAAAAACATTTCTTAAAGCCTAAACAATGTGCTAAACATTTATTGACATTCAGATATTTGTCCTTCAGTGCTGTAGAAAGCGCTACATATATTTATGGAACTATTTTGTTTGATTTGCAGCGTGGTATCCGAGTGCTGTATTGTTAACTAGAGTAGCTTCCTCCTGCAGTGAGAAATCGCAGTGTTATAGTGCTCTTGTCTCCTGCTTTTTCCAAGTGAGTACTCTGCTTTGTAATACAAGAAGCCACTTTATTGGGCAAACACTGAAACACAGTCACATCCATTTGTAAGTAATTTATGTAAGACCTGACGTCCTCCATTTGCAGCTCTCGTAGCAAATTTTGCTTATTGCTTTTATTATCTCAACGTAAAACGCACGGTTTCGCCCAAGTATGTTCCCCTTTTACTCCGCTGCTTCTCTTTCAAATACACTTACAATACAATTATGGTACAAGCAACTGCAGTGCATAACAACAAGTTGTTGTTGTCCGCCATCTTGAACTTTGATGAAAAATATGATGACAATGTAATACCCCCTTTTTGCGTTCCGTCAAAGAACTTTGTCAGGGAAATTCGAGGAATATTTGATCGTATTTGTTTATCAAAAAAATATGATAGCGTGATACCGGCCTAGGTCACACATTTCTGTAGGCAGTGCCAAGCCACGCTTGGTGTCGTTTAAAGAGCGACACCCCTGGATAGAGAATGACTAGAAGCGAGTGATTTGGAGTGATGAATGACGCTATGTCCTGTGGGAGCCCAAGGGTTCGTTTCTGGTTGCGTTGAGTTGATTGTGTGACTAGGGCCTCCCGTCGGGTAGACCGTTACCCGCGAGCAAGTCTTTCGATTCGACGCCACTTCGGCGACTTGCGCGTCGATGGGGATGAAATGATGATGATTAGGACAACACAACACTCAGCCTCTGAGCGAAGAAAATCTCCGACCCAGACGGGATTCGAACCCGGACCCTTAGGACTGACATTCTGTTACGCTGACCACTTCTTTTTTTTTTTAATCTCATTTTGTTCGTTATCGTTCGTTGCAATTGTTCGTGGCGGACGTGCCCTGACGCCCATTGAAGTTCGTTATTGATCCATTCACTCAGTTTTTTATTGCAGAGGGCAGCTAACCCTCTGACCGAACACGCTGAGCTACCGTGCCGGCTTTTCGATACAGCCATTGATGCGAGGGAAGTAATATACTATCCGATTCCTTCACTCAGCTACCGGGGGCGGACGTTACTGGTGAATTTCTGGAACTGTTACCTGCCACCATGTGTAGTGCCATCATTGATTTGCGTAGGAGGTGGTGTTGCGGTACGGAGGTATCTTTAGTTTTTAGGTTATGGTCCCCTTATTGCCCTTACTAAAACGCTAAAAGTGAAAGGGTAGGAAACACCCTTTACAGCGTTGTGTACTGCATGCGGCAGCGAAATAGTTTGCAGGTGATGATCGTTTCTATTGTCACCACATAGTATACACCGCCAAAAAGCAGCGTCTGTGAGGCAATGGTTTGTTGACAATAACGTATTTGAAGTGGATTGGGCTGCCCAGAGTTCCGATCGCAAGCCAATGCACCACCTCTAAGATTTGTTAGAAAGTCGACTTAGTTTCGTACCCCTGTGTCAAACACCACTACTTTGTCTGGTTTCTGCTCTGGAGGAAGAATGGGCTGTATTCTTCCACAGACATTCAGACGCGTCATTGCGAGTATCCCCAGCGGAGTTAAACCCGTAATATAGGCGCATGGTGGCCACATCCCATGTTAATATACTGCCCGGATACTTCTGAACAGATAGTGTATATCTCACAAAAGTCTGATAAGACCGTTCTTACTCAAAGATACATCGGGTGTAATATAACGACAGTCTTCGACTGGTTGTAGAGTCTTTAGGAACAAACTGAGGATAGAAGTACGTATCCAGTAACGTCGTCCAAAGATGTTAGCATGCATGAAAGAGTACACTCAACAATGTTATTTTGGCAGGTTAGAACGTGTTTGGCGTAATCCATAATGCATAACAGCGTCATGAAAACTGTCGACACAAAGTGTGAGAAGTTGTACTACCCAGCCGGCATCGAACTTCGGCAGGCTTTGGAGCGTTATTGGATGACGTTCCTGGGCATGAATTTCTGTCCTCAGTTTGTTCCTTAGGGCTCCCTTTACTGCCCCTCTAAGACGGTCAGAATTATTTTATTATACCAAGAATATAAAGGAGATGCCATAGAATGTTTACGTTTTGAGGTCTTTGTCCCTGTTCGCTGACAAAACAGTTGTATTAAGTTCTCACGCCGCTGAGAATCTTGGCTTTCTAGAACAGCGCAGGCGCCAGCGGAGGCATAACGACCTCGAAGACCAATCGTAGACGGCGTCGAATACCAGAGCCCTCTGCTGCCCGCAGCGTGGGAAATGCGGCCGGGAGCGACGGACCCGTTCGCGCGCGCGAGGTGTTGGCGCGCGATTTAAGCATCTACGCTGTTTCCCACCTGCGTTGACTCGGTGCAGTTGCTAATCTGCGGCTGACGATTCCTTAGTGCCGCCAAGGCTGGCTCCCAGGCTTTGCTCAGGTGAAACCCTGTGTCTCTGTTTATTAGGCCACTGCTTATACGTATTTCGACAGCCTCTTTGATGATGGAGTCCCAGTATGTGGAAGCATACGAGAGGATCTTGGTTTTTTCATAATTCATGCCGTGTCCCGTGTCAAGGCAGTGTTCAGCAACCACAGATTTCTCTTGGTGACCAAACCTCGTGTAACGTTTATGTTCGTCGCATCTATCTTTAACCGTACGACACATCTGGCCAATATAAGACTTCCCACGGTGGCACGGGCTGGGGGCCGGAGAACACATATAATCCGGTATTTCTTGAAAATTCTGCCCATCTTAAAAGACACGCCACCGACATACGGTATAAAAACCAACCCCGTGGTGTTCTCTGCTTCTTCAGATTGTTCTTGAGGTTTGGAGCGTGCTGGTCGAAATGCGTTCCGGATCTGCGTCTCGGAATACCCGTTCTGGGCAAACACAGAGCGGAGATGGGTAAGCTCTGCCGATAAGCAGTCCTGATCTGAGATGGCTCTATCCTTATGCAGTAGCGTCCGTAATACCTCGCTGAGCTGTGAGGGATGATGACAGCTCGTAACTTGTAAATACATGTCTGTGTGCGAGGCTTCCGGAACACACTGTGACCCAAGGAGCCGTCTCCTTTGCTACGAACCAAAACATCCAGAAACGGGAGCTCACCATCTTTCTCTACTTTTTTTGTGGTATAAGGTGATCTCGAACTCCACCGCCGAAATTTTGGGTAGGTTTTTAATGTTCTGGTGTAAGGGGCGTGCGGTCTTCGGTAGCTCGTTTCAGAGTAACAATGCAATTTGGATTTCTTCGCTTTGTTACAGCAGTTACGTTAAAAAGATAAGAGTGGGGAAGTGGCGCAAGAAATTAAACGAAATGCAATTAGTTTGTTTCTAGCCACCGACGACCGCCAGTCTGTCAAGGAAAATACTCAAAAAGTATCACTGAACAACCTCCGAAATCTTTTGTTTGTGGAGTTCGGACACACCCTACCTAATGTATAACTGAAAACCAAGCAAAACTACTATTTTTCCATCTAGTTGGTTATTCCAGTCTGGGTACAGTTCATCTTATTATGTTATACTGCTCTCTACAATTCATCTTACAATGTTGTAGTGCTCTCTGATGTCCCTTTTATCGCCGCGAATTTCCAGCAGATGTACCCAGACTTCAGAATTGCTACTGCCGGAAAAGAGAATGTTAAAGTAACAACAAAATTACGCTACGACAAGGGTGCAATTTATCTCCGATACTTTCTAATTTCCATGTTGATAATATGTTGACACAATCGCTAGGAGAAATAGTGCTTTTCACTCACAACTTAAATAAAAAAAATTATCTAATGACAACATATTTTGCTGATAACCAACTTCTTATAACTGGGAGCGAGAATAATAATTTATAAATTATTACTGCTAAAAGCTATAACTTAACAATCTCGACCAAAACCGCGAACGTCTTAACTTTTTAAGGTCAAGACTCCGTCCCAAATAAAATTGTAATGAACGACCAGACAACAGAGAGCCTGAACGAATTCAGCTTTCTGGGAATTGCCGACTCCATCTCAAACGGAAAAGACGTACCGAAAAAAATTAAAAGCTTCATTTATGTAATAAGGGGACCATGAAAAGTTGAGGAAAGAAACAAAATTCTACAAAATTATGTCAGTACCATCTACAATTTATGACAGTGAGACATGGATAATAAATGACCGAAAGATACAAACTGCGGCAGCGAAGTTCTCAGAAACAGCAGCTGGCTGTAGACCATCTGGTTTGAAGATTACAGGAATCAGATAAGAACTAGGACTTAAAAGCATAAATGAGCACAGAAATAAAGGGAGATATCACCCCACAAGAATGATTGAAAACTGAGTGCCGAAAATAGTAATGAATTCTCGACCAATTGCCGGCCGCGGTGGTCTTGCGGTTCTAGGCGCTCAGTCCGAAACCGCGCGACTGCTACGGTCGCAGATTCGAATCCTGCCTCGGGCATGGATGTATGTGATGTCCTTAGGTTAGTTAGGTTTAAGTAATTCTAAGTTCTAGGGGACTGATGACCATAGATGTTAAGTCCCATAGTGCTCAGAGCCATTTGAACCATTTTTTTTCTCGACCAATTGGGAAATGATCCCCATACGTTATCTGAGGAAGAGGCTGTGATATCAAACAGAAACTAACCACAGAGGTATCGATCAAGAAGGCGTAACAGACGAATGCGTAACACTGTAAAAAAGAAGAAGAAAAAGAAGAAGAGGAGGAGGAGAATTCCCTCCGTGTCCACTTCCACACTGCTTCTACACTTCATGGTATTAGTTGCTGGATAGCTGGAGCCGCGATATTGTAATAACAGTATTTGTGTCCGAGTATTCCAACTAGCTTGCACTTAACGCAGAAAGACGTTAGTAACGAATTTCACGTACCCGCTCCCCTGTCTTTCGCTTCAGATGCCATACGAAGTCGGTCTGACGGTTGAAGGAAGAACTGGAATAATTACAGTCTTTAAAATCTATTTTAGGTTCGTTGTTCGGTTTTGCTCTCGATTGGGTTTCTCGCTTTTCTCTTCACAATCGCCTCGGTTCTCATTTTCTGGGTATCGGTTTGGACATAATTCGAAAAAGTGCTGCCGTGTGTATTCTAACTCCAGGTAGGTATGACCATTGTTTTTTCGAAGCATCACTCACTTTGGAAGTCGCCCATTAAAACGATTTTTCCTAATGCCATGCTGATACCTTTGTCTCGTTTTAGTAATACCTGCAATATAAAGAGCCATACTCTGGAGCCGGGCCTTTTTAATGCCGTGTTTATACCAGAGCATGTGCACAAGTAGTTAGGAATTCCAGTTGGTCGTCTTCCAAGCGAAACAAAGGAATATACAGCGATTTACTTCATAATATGGCGGACACGGCTGGCATTCCTACTACGCCAGTTGGTAAGCAGTTCACGGCGATTCACGTGTCGCACCTGCGTTGCTGTCAGACCACAGCAGTGCTACTTTTCCAGTCAGCTTTTAAAAAAGTACCTCGACGTGAGCTCGTTGTAAAGACGGCGCGTGAGCGTATACGTGTTTATCCTGCAATGCGGGTGTTGAGTAAAAAGTTCCACTTCCAACTGAATAACAATGCGCTTTCATGCTGAAGCGACAATCCGTTTCCGTAAATAGATTGCTTGAGAATATCACGTCTACGCAGGACTTCGAAGTCGTTATTTTGCATTCATGCCGAAGGCTTTTAAATAAGGTTTTAGAGAACAAATGCACCAAGTAAAATAACTTTCGCAAATTACAGGAAACAACGAAAATAACCGTAGGAAAAAATGTTAACTTGACTCATTTAAAGATCTATTCCAAGAGTTGGGAATTCGATTTGCGCAGTGTGAATAGAGCTAGTAATCGGCTGTTAAGAGTGAGAATAACTTTAGTACGAGAGCATGTTGACAAATATTGCCTCAGAACTTTTTATTCTGTTCTCAATCTCGGTTAAAATTGCTACACAAAGAACTAATGCAGATGATAAGCGGGTATTCATTGGACAAATCTATTATACTAGAACTGACGTGTGATAACGTTTTCACGCAATTTGGGTGCATAGGTACTGAGAAACCAGTACCCAGAACATCCACCTCTGGCCGTAATAACGGCCTTGATACTCCTGATCATTGAGTCAAACAGAGCTTGGATGGCGTGTACAGGTACAGCTGCCCATGCAGCTTCAACACGATACCACCGTTCATCAAGAGTAGTGACTGGCTTATTGTGACGAGCCAGTTTCTCGGCCACCATTGACCAGACTTTTCAATTGGTGAGAGATCTGAGGAATGTGCTGACCAGGGCAGCCGTCGAACATTATCTGTATCCAGAAAGGCCCGTACAGGACCTGCAACAGGGAGCTGACGACCTCGATATTGAGCGCCCATAAGCCCCAACACACACACAGGACCTGCAACATGCGGTAGTGCATTATCCTGCTGAACTGTAGCGTTTCGCAGGCATAGAATGAAGGGTAGAGCCACGGGTCGTAACAGATCTGAAATGTAACGTCCACTGTTCATAGTGCCGTCAATGCGAACAAGACGTTACTGAGACTTGTAGCCAATGGCACTCCATACCATCACGCCGGGTGATACGCCAGTATGGCGATGACGAATACACGCTTCCAACGAGCGTTGACCGCGATGTCACCAAACACGGAAGCGACCATCATAATGCTGTAAACAGAACCTGGACTCATCCGAAAAAAGACGTTTTGCCATTCGTGCACTCAGGTTCGTCGTTGAGTACACCATCGCAGGCGCTTCTGTCTGTGATGCAGCGTCAAGGGTAACCACAGCCATGGTCTCCGAGCTGATAGTCCATGCTGCTGCAAACGTCATCGAACTGTTCGTGCAGATGGTTTTAGTCTTCCAAACGTCCCCATCTGTTGACTCAGTGATCAAGACGTGGCTGCACGATCCGTTACAACCATGCGGATAAGATGCCTGTCATCTCGACTGCTAGTGATACGAGGCCGTTGAGATCCAACACGGCGTTCCGTATTGCCCTCCTGAACCCACCGAATCCATGTTCCGCTAACAGTCATTGGATCTCGACCAACGCGAGCAGCAACGTCGCGATACGATAAACCGCAATCGCTATAGGCTACAATCCGACCTTTATCAACGTGATGGTACGCATTTCTCCTCCTTACACGAGGCATGACAAGAACGTTTCACCAGGCAACGCCGGTCAACTGTCGTTTGTGTATGAGAAATCGGTTGGAAACTTTCCTCATGTCAGCATGTCGTAGGTGTCGCCACCGGCGCCAGCCTTGTGTGAATGCTCTGAAAAGCTAATCATTTGCATATCACAGCACCTTCTTCCTACGGTTAAATCTCGTGTCTGTAGCACGACATCTTCGTGGTGCAGCAGTTTTAATGGCCAGTAGTGTATAAGTCATGTATACTTCTCGGTCGTCCTCCTCGCTTCCCTGAGGGTAGCTGTAAACATCTGCTCCTAGGGGGTCAGAACTGTAGTGTGTAACAAGCGGCGTGTAATGTAACTATGTCGGTGCGTGAGAAAGAGCTGTAATGGAGCACGCACTCCTTCAGCACGACAATGCCAGGCCACACACAATCCGACGCTTCGGTTTCACTGTCATCGATCATCCTTCATACAACCCAGACTTGACCCCCATCCGATTTTCATCTGCTTCCAAAATTCGAAGAAGATCTTCCAGGACTTCACTTCGATTGCGATGAAACGGTGCAAGCTGAGTTTGTGGCTCCGTCAACAAATTCAAACATTCTACAGTGACTTATCAAAAAACTGGTTTCGCGTTGGGAGAAATATGTTAATCGCCAGGGTGCCTATTATAAGAAATAAATATGCGGATATGAGAATAAAGACGCAGAATTGTTCTTTTTCAGGGCGTCCACGTAGTTCACAGCTCCACTCCTTACTCTTATCTAGATCTAGACTAAAATTACGTAAAAAATAAACGAAAACTTGAGCTGTGTTACTGGTCAAGTTACGTGCTAGAGAAACCCATTGCAATTGAACCACAGCTACTCAAAGGAGATAGGAGGCTGAGGGACAAACTTGTGGTTGATACATAATTTTAATTTCAACTAAAGAACAACTTTCATTATTACAGAATAACAGAATCAGAATAACAATATAAAAATTTAATTCAGACCTTTGTCCTCTTAAGAAAATATACAACTGACTTTAACCGTCTGCCCCTCTTTTCTTTTCTTTTTTCTTTCTTTTTTTAAGATGCAAATGGAATTACCAAAGATCAAGTCTTTAAATTTCGGACGCTTGTCCTTCACCAAACTTAGGAAAACTATGTCATTAGATCTAGAATTAAAGTAACAAACAGTATTTTAAAGATAATAATTAGATCTGATTGCAAAAGGATCACAGACTGTCACCACCATAAGCACACTATCAAGTTCATTGCTTACGTGATCAAAATTTACGCAGCACTAATGATTCACCTTGAGATACTTGTGAAAAGATCTCGTCCATCCCGGCAGACAGGCCGGATGTTTAACTAAAGGATGAAAACGCAGCTTATACACAGTTTTACTCGGAACAAACGATTAAAAACCAACCTCCATGCAATTTCGAAGATGATCAGGCTGCAAGCCAGAGCAGAAAACACGTCGAACGCACACACGATCTCAGCCTGCCCGCCAAGGCGACAAACTCCATGTGCCCCACATACCAGATCATTTCTGCAACAGCAAATAATTAACGCGGCAGACAGATTCAACTCGTGAGTCAACTTTTTCAAGACCCTACAAGCCTTACTAACTACGTGACTATCTGCAACATAGCTGGAAACCAAACTTGGCGAAGAGCACACTAATTAACATACTACATCAAATTAACACTGCAAAGAACCTTTTAAACAAGCAGTAAAACTCTATTCCCTTTTGCATTTGCCGAAATAATTCCGGTCCACGGGAACAACTCTTCGAAGCCTTAGACTTCATAAGTTCCCTATAACACTCTCTTGTTCAAAACCATCCTTAACTGATTTCCTGCAGGTACAACATGCCACCATAACTTTCACAAATCTTCACAGGTTAACAGCAGAATATGAATCATACGTAACTTCATGTTTCCAGTTACGTGATGAGAAGACGTCCAGCGTGAGATGACGGACCCGCCACCGTTTCGCTAGCAAACGCGCCGTCTGTTCAGCACCGTACACCCGGCGCGCGGCAAAACGGCGAGGACGGCGAGGCCCAGGCACAGCGGATAGAGACGAGGGCCGGCCTTCAAAACATGTTGCCTCGTTGAACTCCAGCCACACGCCGAGCCGGAAAAGCAAAGGTGGAACAGTCAGAGATACAAGACGAGACGAGAGTCGATATCAGCGACGTCAGTCGCCACAGCAATCGGTATCAGGGAATAAATCTCTGGAACGAATTGTTTAAGGTGATTAAGAAGACAACGAAAACTAACAGATGTGAAAATGCAGTTAAAGAATACAAAGTGTACACGGATCACGGATGATCAGAAAGATAAATAGTTTTAGTGTAAAGTTATTTATTTACGGCGTCTGGTTTAAGTATAACTGCAATTACCTTCTGGCAACCTCCCAAGTAACAGAAATATATTAGTATGATGGGCTTGTCAGTTATTTGACGGTACATACATGGTGCATCAATGCATAGTTTTAATGAGTGGTGGGATTGACAACTGACCATCAACTTCGATCAAATTTAAAAGTAATTTGTAACTGAAAGTAAATAGGTATTCACTACTTACATAGCGTGTTATTTTTTTTTGCGAAGTCCCTTCTGGTCTGGCTAATTTTAGTTTGTCCAATGGTTGCCTTCAGTGTAGTTAAAAAGAAGAAGTAGCGACTTATATAACTAAACCCTCTTCCGTTCCTTTCATTGTTGCAGTCACTTACGAACGTTTGCAAATCTATAGCATAACCTAGTGGAATATTGAGATTACGGACACTTATCCATATACATTGTTGATTTAATTCTATTTTGTGCATTATTTATTTAAGTGCAGCCATTGTCCTCATATATTGCTAGCAACAATAAGCAAATGGTTCTAAGGAATGGTATTAGTATACATCACGTTACAGGTACAAAACAGTATCACTAATGAAAAATAGATGAAAACAAACTGCAAATATCGTACATATGTGCTATGGTAGTATAGTTCTATAGAAAACGCGATACTAAAATTAATATCTCAATCCCATTAACAGCATCTGTGAAAGAAAGAAGTAGGATTAGTGTTTAACGTCAGAGAAAGAGCACAAACTTGGGCAGGAGAGAGGAGAGGGAAGAAATCCGACCATGACATTTCAAACGACCCATACTACCATTCGCCTCAAGCGATTTAGGGAGAGAACAGAAAGCGTGAATTTGTATACTTGGATGAAAATTCCAGTCACTGTCCTCCAGAACAGTAGTCCAATATCTTATCATTGTGCTACCTGCAGTTAGAATCGGGAATTCATTTGCTTTGGGTGTGTGCAATGTTAAAGTAACCTGCTGCAGAATGTGAAGAACGCTGTGGGGTGTCTTTCTGCACATTCAAGATGGATTGAGTACACTTTTCACATTGAGAAAAATTTAATCGCGTGTTAGATGTAGTGTCTAAATGAATTGCACGGATTCTGTTAGCTGTCTTCCATATACGCTGATGCTTATCGAAGCCTTCTGGTTTAATGCAGGTATTTATGTTGGTTTGAACTCCTGGTTGTGGTTACATGATCAGAATTTCCCTTTGTAGATCACTAACCTTTTCCCCAAGGCTGCAACCATTTATACATTCAGCACATACTGAACACATCTTCTCCTCCCCATCTCTGTGTCCACCTCTTCTACCCTATGTCTGTCAACCTCCTCCTCCCCACTCTCTCTCCTGCCTCCATCTCTCTTTCCCCAGCTCCGCCTCCCTCTCTCTTTGTCCATTCCTCCATTCCCTCTCATCCCCTCTCTCTCTGGCCATATCTTCCTCCCCCTTCATCTGACCATATTATTTTCCCTTTTTCTCTTTCTGTCCCCCCTTTTCCTTTTCCACAGTCCTCTACCCTCTACACTTTCCAGTTGCCTCATGCATCTCCCACTCGGCTCTTTCACTGTTAATTTCCTCCTCCCCTCACTCTATCCATATCCTCCTCTACCCCTATCAATATTTCCCTAGCTATACTCATCGGCATATTTAGCCTTTGCAGTATAGTTCAACCAAGCAGGCTGTTACTACTCCCACAACACACCTGCCATGCACGGTGGGCTAGACATCAGAGTATTGAAAATCAAATATTGGCCCCTGGCATACAGGCCACCATCCAAAGCAAGTCAACACTAGTTCCATACAACATGCCTAACATGTGGGCATCCTACATGTGTACTCCTGGCACATAGGCCAGGAAGGCTGAAACTGTTTCCACACAACATATCGTCCAGGGGCTGAAAAAAATACGATTTTGCCTACATCTGTGCTGTTGGGGCTAGGAGGTTATAAACCGACAATGCCGATGCTCATGAGGCCTGCCCTTTCTGTGTCAAATTTGGTTCAAACGAATAGAAGGTTTTCAGAGGAGATCCCAGACATTCACACACACATTCAGACAGCTTTATATATAGAACAGATATCAAATGGTGGTGGTGGTGGTGGTGGGTAGTGTTTAACGTCCCGTCGACAACGAGGTCATTAGAGACGGAGCACAAGCTCGGGTTAGGGAAGGAGAGGGAAGGAAATCGGCCGTGCCCTTTCAAAGGAACCATCTCAGCATTTGCCTGAAACGATTTAGGGAAATCACGGAAAACCTAAATCAGGATGGCCGGAGACGGGATTGAACCGTCGTCCTCCCGAATGCGAGTCCAGTGTGCTAACCACTGCGCCACTTCACTCGGTAGATATTAAATACTTCACAAGAAGTGCTACAGCAGTTTTCATTGTTGGCAGTTGGGATTTTACTCTACCTGATGTAGCACTCGAGACTTAGTCATGAATGGGAAGATGGGGATTGTCCATTATCTTATTATGTAGCAAAGCTTCCTGCCTTCTTACTGCAGATGGAGAGACGTGATTTACACTTGAAGAACCACTAAGTTGGTGTAGTTTTTAGATGGACTTTTTGTACACATTGTTACACGGAACTGGCTTTGGAGCCAGCTGCTGTGGTTGCTGTTTAGCCACTTGGAAGCACAATATTCCACTGTGCTGTACACTAATTTCAACATAGAGCAGTGGAGCATTATAGCTTTTCCATCCCCATGTGGCGCGACACAAATTTTGGAAGATATCATTCCTGGAGCGAACTTTTCTCTAGTATCAGTCAACTGTGACAGATAGGTCAAGTATGTGTGAGGTTGCCCTGCACAGTAGCCATTGCCACACGCGTAGACAATAGTATTTTCTACTACTTCCATCAAAAACAAAACTTAAAGATGGGAGAGGTAAAGTAACATAAAATATTAACAACTTGGTGGCAATCAATGAAAGTGCCAGAACATGTTGCCGGACTTCTTCCAGTCAGGTACAGAAAGCTGGACAAATATGACGTGAAGTCGAGAGTTGAGCCCGGAACACGAGGCGCAGCAAAAGACAGTGTGTGTCATTTGGAGAGTAGTTACAATGCTCTGCGTTGGTATTCATTTCAATATGGTCCAGAGAAAACATCTGGATGACGTCACATGAAGAAAAATCATCGTGACACTGGAAGAAGGTATAAGTGTGAAATATGTAGCCCTGCAGTTTGGTGTTGAGCATTGTCACATATGCATGGGAAGCTTTCCAAATAAGGCACCGGCTGTCCAAAAGAGAAAAAGTGGTCGATCGCGGTCAAATATGGCAGTAGCAGCAGCAGCATGAGTGTTACATTGTGCAGCAGGCAAGAGGGACCCACGTCAGAAAGCGAGTGAAACTGCAACCAATAAATGGTTCAAATGGCTCTGAGCACTACGGGACTTAACACCTATGGTCATCAGTCCCCTAGAACTTAGAACTACTTAAACCAAACTAACAGAAGGACATCACACACATCCATGCCCAAGGCAGGATTCGAAATTGCCACCGTAGCCGTCACGCGGTTCCGGATTGAAGCGCCTAGGACCGCACGGCCACACCGGCCGGCAACTGCAACCACATTTATCAGGACAGCAATTCATGCGATCTCACGATCCATAATGGCATGGCGATAGTGGCACGGTGATTGTGTGCGGGTGTTTTTGGCACCCACAAATAGCCACACTGTTTGCGATGGTGACAAGAGCATAGGAGCTGGACCTACGAGAAGTGGATCGCTTGCTCTTTTCGGATGAGAGCAGATGATTCTAGACGTACCTTTATATGGCGGGAGGAAAGTGCATTACGCGTACTGATAATGCACCTAGAGATACTGTCGAACTTGCTCGTTTTGGTGGTCGAGGGGCTGTTGCGTGAGGAGGCGTAACGTTTCATGGCCATATTGACCTCGAAATCTTTGAAAACGGTACACTCGACGGCCAGCGTTATTGTAACACTAGACTCCTCCTACATGTACATCTTTCCAGTGGTGTACTTGGCCCTGACTTCATTCCTATCGATGATTGCATAGAAGAGCAGAGATGTTATTGGAACGATAGATTATTCGGCGATGGGACTGGATTACCTGTTCCTCCGAGTTTCCCATGAAGCAGTGAGGAACGTGTTCGGGAGATGTGTTTTAACACGACCACGTGCACCACCGACCATTCAGCAGTTGTTAGCCGCTGTGGTCGCTGTGTGGGGCGCCCTGCCACGAGAACACCTTACCAACCTAGTGCCTTGCATGGGAATACGTTGCATAGCATGCGGTAATCATGCACCCCATTAAGGATCATGTCTCGTCTTTTTTAATGTCCTGGGGGCCGTCATAACTACCGGTGACACCAGCGTCATTACTTTCTTTGGCCGGCCGCGGTGGTCTCGCGGTTCTAGGCGCGCAGTCCGGAACCGTACGACTGCTACGGTCGCAGGTTCGAATCCTGCCTCGGGCATGGATGTGTGTGGTGTCTTTAGGTTAGTTAGGTTTAAGTAGTTCTAAGTTCTAGGGGACTAATAACCACAGCAGTTGAGTCCCATAGTGCTCAGAGCCATTTGAACCATTACTTTCTTTGAATAATAGTGTCATTTCCTTCGTATCATTGTCGTATTTCTTACAGTTACCGTCTGTACTGTACTGTCGCAGTCCTTTTATACGTATGGTGCATTTTTCATCGAGGTGTGTTACTTGATGGTGAGGCACCATGCCGAAATTACTTTTGCCGTTAAGTTTTGCACACCACTGTAGATTTTCAGTTGACAGTTTGCCTGTCTGTTATTGAGCTGCGAACACGGACATTGTGTTTTATCCGAGCTGGGTTTGAACCCAGTTTACTATTGAAATACCTTAAACATACAGGCTGAGAACAACTGGCCCAATTCACGATCTCTAGGAGAACGGATACTAGATGGACCAAGAAATTAATGTGAATCCTGAGAAAGGCCTTTATGGGCTCTAAGCACTATGGGACTTAATATCTGAAGTCATCAGTACCCTGGACATAGAACTACTTAAACCTAACCAACCGAAGGACATCACATACAGCCATGCCTGAGGCGGGATTCTGTAATGCATATATGCATTCCCTTCACGTGTTTAAGCCATGTATTAGGCACAGTTATGCGATCGGGAATGCAGCCAGGCTACATGTACATTTAACAATTAAGAGTCAGCAAAAGCATTAGTAATGAAATCATAGGAGGCAATGTTGTGCAACCTTAGTAGGGACAAGATCCGACTATTTGGGAGTAGGATATTACAATCTGAGACAGTATTCCTAGACAAACTTCCGTCAAAATGCCCGCAAACGTCACATAAGATCCGCCTAGCAACAGCGATCTGAACGCCCATTGGCTGAGAGAGAAAGGTGGGGTGGTCTTGTCCTTCGGGAAGACAGAGCGAATAGGTCGCGAGGAGCCACGCAAAATGCATGGCCGAGTAACCAGGGCGGCTCTAAAAGAACGGTCGCGAGTGCATATTTCAGATGTTAAGTAAGATATAAAGTGAAGTTATTAGTTATAAGAACGCCACGTGTCGTGGGCAGTGTCTCTCATTATGTAACTGTGTTAATGTGTGTCAAGGGTCGAATAACTGCGTAGTACAGAGCCGCTGTATTGCGGATGCTGATTGTGACGTGTGTGACAAAGCAATTTCTGTATTAAAAGATAAAAGAAGTATAGTACAAACGTTGTTGAGACTTAACAACTGGTATCCCTAAACACTCCAATTCAGCATGATGACCACCTACGTGGAACCTGGCGACTGAGCGCTACTTCTGTGCTACGAGGGACTTACCGAAGCAGCAAGCCACCAGGATAGCGATACAGCCCAGAGAAGCATTTCCTTCTCGCTACAATGCCAATGAGGGTATTGTAATTCGAACCTGCGACTGCAGCAGCAGCGCGGCTCCGGACTGAAGAAAGGCTTTTATCCAGATATGGTTGTCTAATGGGTAATAACGGTGGTGGGGATGGTGATGCTGTTGATCGTGATCCTGATATCAAGAAGAGACCATGAACCGAGGCGAAACACGCGCGTGGAAACGGCTACTATGCAGCTCAATCTCATCACCCGCATATCCGTGAGCAATTTGTTGACGCTGGCTGTTTTTATTGTGGCCCCTAGGTGCCTGGATGTCCATGATATCTCGTTCACTCCAGTAGCTATTCTTCTTATTCCTCTCGTACAGTGAAGGAGATGAGATATCGGCCACCTACGTTATCACTGGTTCTTGATAAAAGCAAATGTCACTCTTTGAGTTACTTAAACGTTGCCTGGCGGCCGAGATAGCGAGATCGTCCGTTTTCCTGTTTCTCTTTACCTGTACGTCTGTCACCTATGGGCTGTTAAACATTGGCATAGCTCAAAGGTCAAGGTTTCTTTGGAAAAGTCCACTTCTACCGAAACGCTTGAAGTTTTTTCCCCTGTCGACCACAATCTTGGTACGAAGAAAACCTGTATCTCTTGTGGTTATCATAGGGTGTTCCCGCTCATGTCTCTCCGGTTGCGAGAGATATTGACAGGCGCCTTCCTGGATAAGGATAAACGTCACTGCACGCTTGCTGCCGCTGTAACGCAAAGCTGTGTCGTCTTTGTGACGAGCCGACACACGAAAGGAAGACTGAATTTTAACGTCGTGGACAACAGAGGCTTGTCGCTAGTTCATCTGAAGAAGGCCAGTGGGAGATTTTAAGACTGTATGACTGTTTCATCAAGCCTGTGGGAAACTTAAATTAGCTGGACAGGACAAGTCTAAGCGTTCCGCTCCTACCGAACACGAACTCAAGTTCGTCATCACGATACTCCAATAACGTCTGCCACAGCAAATATATGTCTGAAAGTCTTAGAGATCTCAAAAATGGCTCTGAGCACTATGGGACTTAACTGCTGTCGTCATCAGTCCCCTAGAACTTAGAACTACTTAAACCTAACTAATCTAAGGACATCACACACATCCATGCCCGAGGCAGGATTCGAACCTGCGACCGTAGCGGTCACGCGGTTCCAGACAGTAGCGCCTAGAACCGCATGGCCACTCCGGCCGGCTTAGAGATCTGTGCACGTATCATGGCTAAGGGGGCTTTGTGGTCGGAATTGTTGAGTGCGTGTCAGTCGCTGCAACGCATATGCATATGAGTTGGGTTGGGTTCGGTTATTTGGGGAAGGAGACCAGACAGCGCGGTCATCGGTCTCATCGGATTAGGGCAGGACGGGGAAGGAAGTCGGCCGTGCCCTTTGAAAGGAACCATCCCGGCATTTGCTTGGGGCGGTTTAGGGAAATCACGGAAAACCTAAATCAGGATAGCCGGACGCGGGATTGAACCGATTTCCTCCCGAATGCGAGTCCAGTGTTCGCTGCAGCGATGGACATGAAGGAATTGCTTCCATAGTAGATATGCAGCAGGCGTACTTACATGGAGAGGAAATGCTAATAAAAATAGCGTCGACTATATTCCAAGTACAGCCGGCCGGTGTGGCCGAGCGGTTCTAGGTACTTCAGTCTGGCTACCGCTACGGTCGCACGTTCGAATCCTGCCTCGGGCGTCGATGTGTGTGATGTACTTAGGTTAGTTAGGTTTAAGTAGTTCTAAGCACTAGGGGACTTACGACATCAGATGTTAAGTCCTATAGTGCTCAGAGCCATTTGAACCAAGAAACTGGCCAACATTCCTGACGTCCACGAGAGCGGGATCAGTGGCGTTCGGACCAAGGATGTAAGCATTTCCGAAACGGCAAAGTATGTAAGTTGTTCACGTGCCGCCGTGCTTAAAGGCATAGCAAAATGGCACTATCCAAAGCTGACGCGGGGCTTATCAACGACTGCTGTGAAATAATGAGTCACGTTTTATGCTCCACTGGATAGATGGACTTATGCGCGGAAAAAAAGGTAGGAAGTCCCTGGGTGATTTCATCATTCTGGAAAGAATAATGGATCAACACAAGTATGCATCTGTCCTTGGGGATCATGTCCATCCCAACGTGTAATTTGTGTTTCCCTCAGCTCGATGGCATCTACGAACAGGACAATGCAATGTGTCACACAGCTTGCAATGTACGTGGGTGGTTCGAAGAGCACCACAATGAGAGTACCGTCTTCCCATGGCCACCATGCTCCTCGTATTTAAACACAATCGAGAGTCCGCGCGACCACCCCGATCCGGTTGTTCGCAACGTGGATCCTCAATCGATACACAGAATGATCGATAAACAGAATGCTGCTGGCCATGGCACTCGAGTCGATGTGGCTCCACATCCCTGACCCTCACTCACTCTCTTTCTGCACGTCTCGCAGCGAGCCACGCATTTAGGCTTTAGACAGTTGATTACATTTATGTGACTGTCCACTATCAGTCCTAAACGTTCTACGATTGAGTTCCTTTCGTATAAGCGACTTTAGCGCATTAACAACGGTGGCCGCTTGGGTTAACAACTGTCAACAACAGATTTGCATCGAATCAGTCAGTTACAGGCAGTGATAAGTAGTGGACGTGCGGCCGTAGTATATCAACGTTGTAGCACAAATCTCAAAGCAGCAGCATCTTTGAATCAAGTGTCCAAGACATTCTCCCGAAATATGTGTGGAGAATTTATCCTCTGCGCCTTGATTCCCGAACAAAAACAACGACGCTTGGACACTTGCTACAACGCGATTCAAATTCAAAACGCTGAAAATTCTTTTCCGGGCAAACTGATCACGGGTGACGAGACTTGGAGTTATCAAAACGAACCAACTACATAACGAGAAGATGTAGGAGTTCAAGTGAGGTGTCAACACTTTGACGACAGAACCGACATTCAAGCCAATGTGTTGCACGAAGTGAACAGCTCCCGAAAGGAAGACGTATCTGACAGGTCCACGTGGTTGTATGAACGTTCTGTGCATTGTGTTTGGGTGGGTGGGGAGTCTGTGAAACACCTGAAGCATTAAAAACTTATGAAGCCGGTTTTGCGTGAGACGGAATGCTAAATAGTCGCAATATGTTTGAGCCGATGAGAATCTGCACGCTACAGTTGTGAAGAGCCTTATCGGTCAATTTATGAGAGCCATATGTAATAGACCTGTTTATTCTATCTGCCGACTTAAATGCACCAGTGTACACAGTGTTTATCAGATAGATACTAACCAGGTTCCTGGAAAACATCTCACTTGTTATTCATTAACATATGTAGTTTCAACATGATAAAGCCCCGCCTGCCGAAGTGGCGGAGCGGCTCTAGGCGCTACAATCTGGAACCGCGCGACCGCTACGGTCGGAGGTTCGAATCCTGCCTCTGGCATCGATGTGTGTGATGTCCTTAGGTTAGTTAGGTTTAAGTACTTCTAAGTTCTAGGAGACTGGTTACCTCAGAAGTTAAGTCCCTTAGTGCTCGGAGCCATTTGAACCATTCGATAAAGCCCCACCTAACTTTGGATTGAGGGTTCGTTGAAAAGTGGATGTGCAAAGGAGTCTCTACATCGTCGCCATCACGTTGACCTGATCTCATCCCCACATGATTTCTTCTTGTGGACCATGGGAAAAGTTTTGTCTAACAGACGCCTGTCGAGATTGAAAAGGATCTCTTGGCAAGAATACACTGTTCAGACGACGTCAGAGATATTATAACGGGTACAAAGAGAAAGAGATTAAGATGGTATGGGTATGGGATGCATGGGCAGAGACTCTCAAAAATTGTGGAAGAACTAAAGATGAATGGGAAAAGACCTTGAGGGCGCCCAAGAACACGGTGGAAAATGGGAGTGAAAATATCTGTAGGAAGGAGAGATGTGACCTGGCAGTAAGTGGAGGATGAAAAGCGGTGGGAGGACCGAGCCAAATGGAGAGGACTCATTAGCACCCAGACCCGGCAGTAGCTGGAGCGGGATTCGGATATAGATTGATAGAGAGATAGACAAAGAACTTTGTGGGCTATGGGACGACATATTAGACAACTTCTGTAAATATACGAGTAGTAGCTTGTGAAGCGTGTGCAGGTAGATGGAGTCCAGTTCCGTAGACTTAGGCTTTTTAGTCTCATTGGCATCAAGATACGCCCGCCGTTAGTAGTCCACCAATAAGGGAAATTACCTGAGGGTGTTGTGTAGTATTCAGGGTGGAATTCCGTACGTCATGAACAGAGTTTGGAAGTTGGGGCTTTTAGTTCGAGCACGGCGCGATGATAAGCGGAACTGGAATAGATTTTCACTTAGTTCTTTCGAATCGATCGTTTACGGACTAATGTCCCTTATCTGAAATTTATACACTTACCCCTATCGATCATCCGTGACAATTTGTAACATCATCGCATAAACAGCCTGTGTGTGTGCGTGTGTATATATACCCAAAAAATAGCCTAAAATGGTCATGTAAAACACGTGAAACACCTGGAAATGTACTACAGTTATGTAACTCTGATTGCAAAACTGTTTTGTTTCACATCATGGGGAGAGACTTCATGTATGATCAACACAACATGCATATAACTAAACACACACAGACACTCAGACATCAGTAACAATAGCTATACGAATTGTCGTCAAGGTGGGATTTCAAATGGGTTCAAAATACGCTAGTTCAAAAGTCGTCCATCAATCTAAAACACCTTATTGCATACATATATATGTAGAACCGATTGATAAAGACTATTCGATAATATGTTGTCACCATCGTATACATCCCCGTCCAATCATGAGAAATACTGGCAGAAATGAAGCTGTGAGGAAGGGTCGTGAGTCGTGCTTGGGTAGCTCAGATAGTAGAGCACTTGCCCGCGAAAGGCAAAGGTCCCGAGTTAGAGTCTCGGTCCGGCACTCAGTTTTAATCTGCCAGGAAGTTTTATATCAGCGCACACTCCACTGCTGAGTGAAAATCTCATTCTGGAATAAGGGAGGTATTTGTGTGAACCAGGTAAATGGACAATTTTCGTTTCTTCGCGCCTCATGCGATTGGAACACGATAGAAAGTCACTGATATGAGTACGCAATACCATCCACTACACATTTGTAAATAAACTGCTGAAAAGAATAAGTGGAAAGTGACTTTGGGAGTTTGGTATGCTCCATTGAGCAATCTTTGAGGAGTCTGTGTGTTACCAAGTTATCCCTCTATCTTTAACAAATTAAGTGCACAACAAAACATCATTACATCCTCGCTCATTTCCATTGCAGGAATTGAAATGTCGGAATTGTGTGGATGATGTTTTTCAAAAGTCAGACTCGTATCTTCTACACACCAATGCGAATAGTCGTTTTGTTGCCACTTCCCCAAATGACTTTAGAAATTGTGATGGAACGTTATCTTACCCTTCTATCTTATAGTCTCACAAAGCTCTTTTAAATTCTGATTCTAATACTGTATCCCCGTTTCTTCTATGTTTTCCATATCGACTCCTGTTTCTTCTTCTAGCATGTTATCAGACAAGTCCTTCCCCTCATAGAAGCCCTTAATATACTCTTCCCGTCTATCCGCTCTCACCTCTACATTTAACAGTGTAATTCCCATTGTTGTCTTAATGTTACCACCCTTGCTTTTAATTTAACTGAATTTTGTTTTGAATTTTCTATATGCTGAGTCAGTCCTTACGACAATAATTTCTTTATCTATTTCTTCACATTTTTCATGTTGTTATTTCGCCTTTGCTTCGCTGCACTTCCTCTTTATGTCATTCCAAAGACACTTGTATTTTCCTATTTCTGAATTTCACTGAGTCTTTTTGTACTCCCTTCTTTCTTTCTATCAGCGTAATTATTTCTTCTGTTAACCATGGTTTCTTCGCAGTTACCTTCCTTGTACCTATGTTTTTCTCTCGAATTTGTGTGACTGAGCTTTTTAGAGGGGTCCATTCCTCTTCTACTGAACTACATATTGTGCTATTCATTATCGCAGTACCTAAAGCTTCAGAGCACCTCAAGCGTGTCTCTTCATTCCTTAGTACTGCCGTTTCATTTCTTAGTACTTCCGTATCTCACTTGTTTGCGTATTGATTCTTCCTGACTAATCTCTTAAATTCAGACTACTCTTTATCATATCTAAATTTTGATCTGGGTATACATCTGCTCCTGGGTACGGCTTAGAATCCGGTATCTGATTTCAGAATCTCTACCTGACAATGATTTTATCTAAAATAATCTCGTCCCCGCTGGCTTCTTACAAGTATACCTCCTCTACTTGTGATTCTTCAACACAGTATTCGCTATTACTAGCAGAAATCTATTGCATGACTCAATTAATTTTTCTCCTTTCTCATTGCTAGTTCCAAGCCCATATTCTCTCGTAATCGTTTTAACTACTCCTTCCCCTACATCCGCATTCGAATCCACCATGACTATTAGAGTTGTGTGTTCTTTTATCTACTGAATTACCCATTCAGTATCCTCGTATAATTTCTATATGTCTTCATCTCCTACTTGCGACGTCTTCATGTATACGTGAACTATTTTTGTCACTGAACTGTTCACAGCAACTCACTTCACAGACCAGTACTATATCTAGCTGAGCCTCTGCATTTCCCTTTTAAGATTTTTTAGCTTCCGTACCACGCCCAAGTTTCTGACGTTCAACGCCACGACTCATAGAACGTTATCTTTTCGTTTGTTATTCAATCTTTTTCTCATGGTCGCTTCCCACTTGGCAGTCCCCTTTCGGAGATCCGAAGGAGAAATTAGTCTGGACTCTTTTGCGAAATGGAGAGATCATCATGACAATTTTTCAATTACAGACCACATGCTCTGTGGATTACATGTTACATGTATTTAATGCAATAGTTTCCATTGACTTCTGAAACCTCAATGCTGATTCTTTTGCCTTTTGGGGCATTTCCCATCCCAAGGGCAAGAGAGTGCCCTGAAGCTATGTCCTCTCCTCCGCCCTTTTGACAAGGTCGTTGCAGAGTGACGGTGATTATTTTTCCGAGAACCAGTGAATTCAGCGTGACTTTTTTTAAAAAGGAGAGTGTGGAGGGGATGGCAGGAAGGGCAGAGTGGCCAGGCCAGGGATCGTAACCCGCGTCCTACCCACGTTGTACCCTTCGCTGTCAAGGGATTAGGAGCGGTGAAGGGGAATCAGCAATGGGACCTTTTCTAATTTTTCAGTTTTTTATTTTTGATTTTTTATACCACACCTAAAATACGTGTAACTAGCACCACATCGTTCTCTAAATAAACAAAACATATAATTCTAGACTTTCCGACGAGATATATACGGGGAAACGGAAAATGTGCTTCGTAGCACAATGCAAAAGTGTGAACTGCTGATCTCCTTAAGCTTGACCACCCAGGTATTTTTTCATGCATGTCGTAGGCTACCCTACCGATAATCTGTCGTATTACCCTCAGCTCAGTGAATGGGTATCTTCTCCTACCTGTTGTTGATCCAGCTGAGTCCAGGGTGGCGTAGGACAGTACCTAAGTAATTAGAAAAATATTTCCTGTTCCTTGGGTTACGTACAGTCTGCAATGACGTTCTCGAAGGTAGTCCCTGAAGTCCAACTCGTCTTTAGGTCGATAGTGAAAAAATAAATGGTTCACTGGGTGGCCAAAGACTCACGTGACTGCGTTGGATTTGGTGCTCGAGAAATACAATTCATCCGGATAAAGTAGAAAGCGAGCTGCGATACATTCCGGGGTCACTCGTAGAAAGTATGTCAGATTTGTCGCATCAAGAGCCTTACGTCTTCTGCTGCGCCACATCTGAGACGGTGCTCACCTGTGTCTGCTAATTCATATTCCGCACACAGAGGCGAGTGCGTCATATGTATACTGTAGAGGCGCGATCGGGTGACTTGTTAACCGCTGGTAATGTACCAGGGGCTCCAGAAGCAGACCCGTAAAACTTTCCAGGCAGTGGCGCCACAGCTTTACATGCGAGCTGACAAACAGGGACAAAGCTTTGTCGAGGACACGGGCTAGGCCAAGACCTCGTCTGTCTGGGGGAAAGGGGCAGCCATTCATAACTGACTTGGAAGAGCATGCCCACACTGATGCAGGCCCCAAATGCCGTTAACATACGTCAAGCCATCAGTAACGGTATTGGAGGTACACGCGCTATGTGTGGAACATTAACGAAGTGTGTCCTTTGATGGATGTCGAGAGTCCACAGACAGAGGCTGGCGACCTTCGCTCAGTTTGTTTAACAAGCGGCGGTAGTTAAGGGCTGCAGTGCGCCGTACGTCGTCGCGAAACTCTAATCAGAGGGATTTGATAGTATCATTAAGCTGCAAAGGCTTGACACGCTGTGGCCAACCGGTCTCCTATGTTTCTAGCGACAGATTTGGTATTACTGAGACAGCTGCCGCAAGTCATACCATATGTGTCAATCTATTCTAGTGCGTTGGCTACGTCGTTACCTTTGCGGAGCACAAGAACCAGTTCGTCTGTATAAGTTGTACAGCGAAATGTGACGCCACGTAAAGTGATGCGTTGACGGAGGCCGTAGAGGATCGGTTCCAGTCCCACGACGTAGAGTAAGTAAGGTCGACAGGAGGCAGCCTTGACGCACAATGAAGAGATCGGGAGAGACTGCGTGAGTCGCCCGTTGACGAGCACCATGGAGGTAGCCCTTCGGAGGAGGCGCATCTTGGCGTTTGTGAATGGCTGTGGGTACTGCATGTGATGGAGATTGGACTACAGGTACACGTGATCCACCCGATCAGAAGCTTGGGTAAAATCTAGCTCCCGAGGTGCGTCGTGCCCTCGCCAGAGCTGTTGCGTCACGGTATCGACACAGTGCTGTGTGAATGTTATCGATGTTCTGTAGGGAAGCCTGATCTGATGAGATGACGTGAGGCAGGGTCGACTGTATAAGGGTAGCTAACAATGTGGTGAATATCTTCATGTCGCAGTTGAGGAGAGTCAGCCAGCGGTTATCATGTACACGAGCTCGACCTGTCGATTTGTGGACTGTTATAATCATTCCTTCGACGAAGACAGCGGGAAAAGCACCGCAGGGGGACATAATCTCCCGACAGCCGTCAGCTTGCGAGCCAGTAAGCACTGAAAAGTTCTATAAGACTCCACAGGGAGTCCATCGGGGCCAGGAGATTTGTTCGACGCCTTTTTACCTATGGCGCCGATATCTTCATCTTGAATAAAGAGCTCAGATGGAAACCCAGTTCTAAGCAAAGAAGGTAAAGCAGAAAGGTGGAAGGAGTATATAGACGATCTATACAATGGCGATGTACTTGAGGACAGTATTTTGGAAATGGAAGGGAATGTAGATGAAGATGAAATGGGAGATATGATACTGCGTGAAGAGTTTGACAGAGCACTGAAAGAACTGAGTCGAAACAAGGCCACCGGAGTAGACAACATTCCATTGGAACTACTGACGGCCTTGGGAGAGCCAGTCCTGACAAAACTCTACCATCTGGTGCGATAGATGTATGAGACAGGCGAAATACCAGTAGACTTCAAGAAGAATATACTAATTCCAATCCCAAAGAAAGCAGGTGTTGACAGATGTGAAAATTACCGAAGTATCAGTTTATTAAGTCATAGCTGCAAAATACTAACTCGAATTCTTTACAGACGAATGAAAAAACTAGTAGAAGCCGACCTCGGGGAAGATCAGCTTGGATTCGGTAGAAATATCGGAATACGTGAGGCAATACTGACCTTACGGCTTATTTTAGAAGCTAGATTAAGGAAATGCAAACCTACGTTTCTAGCATTTCTAGACTTAGAGAAAGCTTTTGACAATGTTGACTGGAATACTCTTTCAAATTCTAAAGGTGGCAGGGGTAAAATACAGGGAGCGAAAAGCTATTTGCAATTTGTACAGAAACCAGATGGCAGTTGTAAGAGTCGAGGGACATGAAAGGGAAGCAGTGGTTGGGAAGGGAGTGAGACAGGGTTGTAGCCTCTCCCCGATGTTATTCAATCTCTATATTGAGTGAAGGAATCAAAAGAAAAATTCGGAGTAGGTATTAAAATCCATGGAGCAGAAATAAAAACACAGAGGAGCAGTGGAACAGTGCCTTAATCCAATTGTGAGACAGATGTCGGGTTGGAACAATGAGCTGAGTAAACTCTTGCGTAATGGTCGAAGAAGGCTGCACCAGCACCACATTGCGTGGTGAGGCGGCGACCGCCCATACTGGTGATGGCCTGTATCAGCGCCCTTCGTCGTAGTTTACGTTGTCGAATGACGTGGCACGTGGTCGGTCGTTCTGTTGCTATTCTGCCATGTGTTCGCGCTCAGACAATCGTCCCTTCGAGGTGTCGGCGTGCATGGGCTACGATCTGTGCCTTCGCACGATGTTTGTCCTTCCAGCAGGGTTTGCGTGTAGACGCATTCACGAAGGACGGTGAGATAAAAATCTAGGTTGTGCCGCCTCCAATCAGCGGTCTCGCAATCGAAAGTAATAAAGGTTCTTCGTAGGGAGGCGGCGGCAGCGCGAACTGTACGTATCCTAGATGGCGCGCCGACTGTCCGGAGAAGCGAGATGAGCGAGGTTTAACTTCCAGTGATATCGACTGCGCCACACCCGTTGGCGAGGAAGGGTGACGACACATGCCGCGAGAGAACAGGGTGCATAAAATGTGTGAATCGCGGCCATAGACACATATTCCCATGTATCTACCAGTCCAGTTGGAGATCACTGATGAGTGCCCACATTTCGCGGCTCGGTGAATGGCGTGGCAGTTGGTCAGTAGACTCTTGGACGCTGTTGAGTTCGCCGCCCCCCCTCCCCCCCCCCCCCCCCCACCCGTCCAGATGTGTAGGGGTGCACTCAGCCCTTGTGAGGATTGGTTGAGAAGTAGCGGCTCAGGTCACGAAAAGTGCGAACGAGCATGAGAGCGGTATGCTGACCACATGAGCCGCCACACCTGCACCCGGTGACACCTATCGGCTAAGAACGACACGGCGATCGGTTGGTACCATTGGGCCTTCTGAGCCCCGTTCGGACGGAGGAGATGTACTCCTGAAAATTTGCCACCGCTGTGCTGAAAAACCCTGTGAAATTATTATTATTATCACTATCAGAATTCTACGCATTTGCGGAATGTTAAAGCAAGGGGTAGCGGCAATCTGCATTTGTAGGTTGAGGAGGTGGCGTGAAAGTTACTGTGTACATTTGTATCTAAAGTGAAAGTAGCGTACATACTGAATAAGAACAAAAAATCTGGAGGGAGAGATAATGTATGCGTCAGACTCATCCCACGTCTTCCCCCTAAACAAACGCTGAAGATGAGAAATAGTCATTAATTAAAACTTTCGGGCTGAGTTGCCGTGGTCCATATATAAAATTACTTCTCTTTCCTGACGTTTCGTTGCCTACTGCGGGCAGCATCTTCTGCCACCACACATCACGTGCTTTCGACTTTAAAACTGTCTTTGGCTAGTGCCATCTCTCTCGATTACAGGTAATCGATTGTCACTTCGTTGGTACAAAGTCGACCGCCATATCTTGTCTAGTTTTAATCCTTCTTCTTTTCTAAAAAATTATTTTCGTTGTAGATCTCGATAGCTTCTCTATACATGAGGGTATAATAATTTGAGGTCCTACCTATCACGTTTGTGTCACTAAATTTTATTTAGTGATCACCATCTTGAAAAGGTGTTCCGCTACAGCTGATTTGTCAATATGTCCCAATTTACAGTTCCTTTTGTGTTCCGTTACGCGGGTATTAACACTCCTTTTAGTTGTTCCAATATAAACCATGCCACAGCTACGCGGAATTTTATACACACCTGGGGTAGCTAAGGGGTGTCGTGGGTCTTTCACCGATCTTGGACGCGCTGGATTAGCCGACCGGTCTCGGGCGCTGCAGTCATGTACTGTGCGGCTGGTCCCGGCGGAGGTTCGAGTCCTCCCTCGGGCATGGGTGTGTGTTTGTCCTTAGGACATTTTAGGTTAAGTAGTGTGTAAGCTTAAGGACAGATGACCTTAGCAGTTAAGTCTAATAAGATTTCACACACATTTGAACATCACCGATCTTAAAACTTTCACTAATTTTCTTGGTAGGTAGAAAGATTGTCTCCACTTGAAACTTGGCCAAAACTTTCCCAATAGGATCTGTGATGTTATGAATAAATGGAAGAAAAACTTTTCCAGCCGACGGTTGTTGTTGTCGTGTATTTTCGGACACTTTCTTCTAGGGTGGAGGGCTCGATCTATTTCATTGTCAGTGTACCCATTTAGTGAGACAAACGTGATAGCTAGCACCTCACATAATTTTACCCGCATGTATAGAGAAGCTACAAGTACGAAAATAATTTTAATAAAAAAAGAAGAGGGATTCAAACTATATAAGATATGGCGGTCGACTTTGTACCAACGAAGTGACAATCGATTACCTATAATCGAGAGAGATGGCACTAGCCAGAGATAGTTTTGAAGTCGAAAGCACGTGATGAGTGGTGGCGCTATCTAAGCGCTCTATATAATCGGGACCTCCAGCGCCTAGCAGCAGGTCGCGCCGACTCACCTCACAAAACGCTTCCGACAGGAAGGCAACGAAACGTTAGGAAGGAGAAGAAGTTTTATATATGGAGCACGGCAATTCAGCCCAGAAGTTTTAATTAATGAAGACGCCGGCCGTGAAAGCTTACATGATATGATGAGAAATAGCGTTGAAAATCAACCTTAAATCTCGAATATACACTCCTGGAAATGGAAAAAAGAACACATTGACACCGGTGTGTCAGACCCACCGTACTTGCTCCGGACACTGCGAGAGGGCTGTACAAGCAATGATCACACGCACGGCACAGCGGACACACCAGGAACCGCGGTGTTGGCCGTCGAATGGCGCTAGCTGCGCAGCATTTGTGCACCGCCGCCGTCAGTGTCAGCCAGTTTGCCGTGGCATACGGAGCTCCACCGCAGTCTTTAACACTGGTAGCATGCCGCGACAGCGTGGACGTGAACCGTATGTGCAGTTGACGGACTTTGAGCGAGGGCGTATAGTGGGCATGCGGGAGGCCGGGTGGACGAGGTCTCCACAGTACATCGATGTTGTCGCCAGTGGTCGGCGGAAGGTGCACGAGCCCGTCGACCTGGGACCGGACCGCAGCGACGCACGGATGCACGCCAAGACCGTAGGATCCTACGCAGTGCCGTAGGGGACCGCACCGCCACTTCCCAGCAAATTAGGGACACTGTTGCTCCTGGGGTATCGGCGAGGACCATTCGCAACCGTCTCCATGAAGCTGGGCTACGGTCCCGCACACCGTTAGGCCCTTCTTCCGCTCACGCCCCGACATCGTGCAGCCCGCCTCCAGTGGTGTCGCGACAGGCGTGAATGGAGGGACGAATGGAGACATGTCGTCTTCAGCGATGAGAGTCCCTTCTGCCTTGGTGCCAATGATGGTCGTCTGCGTATTTGGCGCCGTGCAGGTGAGCGCACAACCAGGACTGCATACGACCGAGGCACACAGGGCCAACACCCGGCATCATGGTGTGGGGAGCGATCTCCTACACTGGCAGTACACCTCTGGTGATCGTAGAGGGGACACTGTATAGTGCACGGTACATCTAAACCGTCATCGAACCCATCGTTCTACCATTCCTAGACCGGCAAGGGAACTTGCTGTTCCAACAGGACAATGCACGTCCGCATGTATCCTGTGCCACCCAACGTGCTCTAGAAGGTGTAAGTCAATTACCCTGGCCAGCAAGATCTCCGGATCTGTCCCCCATTGAGCATGTTTGGGACTGGATGAAGCGTCGTCTCACGCGGTCTGCACGTCCAGCAAAAACGCTGGTCCAACTGAGGCGCCAGGTGGAAATGGCATGGCAAGCCGTTCCACCGGACTACATCCAGCATCTCTACGATCATCTCCATGGGTGAATAGCAGCCTGCATTGCTGCGAAAGGTGGATATACACGGTACTAGTGCCGACATTGTGGATGCTCTGTTGCCTGTGTCTATGTGCCAGTGGTTCTGTCAGTGTGATCATGTGATGTATCTGACCCCAGGAATGTGTCAATAAAGTTTCCCCTTCCTGGGACAATGAATTCACGGTGTTCTTATTTCAATTTCCAGGAGTGTATTATGAGCCCCCCCCCCCCCCCCCCCGCCCCTTCACTCTACACCCTCTTCAATGCCCTTCACTCTACACCCTCTTCAATGTAATGGCACAACAGCCTTCCTGCTTTCGGCCTTTTTTATTTTTATTTATTTATTTTTTATGCATTTGGGGTTGGTCTCACGCGGCAGTTCTCTTGTAAGAACGAGAGCCTCGAGGATGACGTTCGTCTTGATCCATATTTCATGAACACGTGGTGTTCCGAGTTAGCATGTTACATCGTGCACTTTGTTTGTAATTAGGTCAGCCTCGTTAACGCTCGAAAGGCAGTCCGCGCACGACGCCCCGGAAGTTCGTTGTGCACGAGCGACCCTTGGTATTTAGTTATCCATTTGCGTCTGTTGCTGAAATTGTTCTGCCATTTCCGCACACGAACCTTTTATCTGTAACTTTCTCCGTAGAGCTGCTGGCCGCAAATGCCAGGCGCTACGAGGAACCGAGCCACAATAACGCCTAGTCAGCTCGTTTACATCACGCATCGGACAAAGGCGTTTGACTGCCCAAATCATGTAAATAAAATATTATAGTCTATCTAACGGTAAACAAAGGGTGTCAATGGGAAAGTGACCTGTATTAAGCTATTTGTCATTATCCACCTTCGAAGTAATTGCATGTGGTGTCCTGCAAAGTTCCATCTTATGTCCCTTACTTTTCCGGAACGTAATTGAAAAACTTGTTTTTTGTGATTCATGTTGCTACTTTTCTCTTAAAATTGTATATAAAAGCCTGTTGGGTCTTCTCTTGTAACGCTCTGTGGTCGTTATTCAGGGAGTATGTTTCGTACAGGTAATGATACCCGGAAGTTGCTTGTGTAACCTTGCTGCCATCTCATCGTCTGTGCATTTCATTGAGCTTAAAATTGATTATATGAATCTATAATGCAGATTCTGTTGTGAGCCGGACCGCGTAAGTCATACCTATCTAGTTACTTAGATTAACTGACCAAAAGCAGCCGGAAACCTATTGGTGGACATTAATAAGGGGTGTGTCCATCCTTCGCATTTATTATGGGCTGAACTCTGTTGTGGCAGTTTCAGCGTCAGACCATTCTTCATCAAGAGCTGAAATCAGATAAAGTGGTGATGCTGGCCTTCTAATGCATCCGAAAGTCCTCCCATCATTTCAGGTCGCAAATCTGGCCAGGTCTGCCCATTTTAGAAATTATGTTGTCCACAAGCCACTGCTTTCACAGAGTGCACTGCCATGTTAATATAGTCATCGCTTCAGAGTTGTTGATCTACTGTATTCAGTACACAACGGTGTAAAATGTGTTCATATCCTTCTGCGTCTAGCGTTTTCTTAAGCTCACAAAGGGGACCGCATCTTAACCACGAAAGAGCCACTCTTACAGTAACACCACCGCCTCTGTGCTTCACTGTTGGCACAACGCATTATGGCAGGCAAAGTTTTAAAGAAATTCGCCAAACCTAGCCCTCCATAGGACTGCAACCGAGTATAGCGTTATTCATCACTCCAGATTATTCGTTTCCAATCATTCACTGTACAAAAAATGGTTCAAATGGCTCTGAGCACTATGGGACTTAACATCTGAGGTCATCAGTCCCTTAGACAGAACTACTTAAACCTAACTAACCTAAGGACATCACACACATCCATTCCCGAGGCAGGATTCGAACCTGCACGGTTCCAGACTGAAGCGCCTAGAACAGCTCGGCCACAGTGGCCGACCACTGTACAATGGCGTCGCGCTTTGCACTAACTCAAGATGAGCGTGTTTCGTCCACTAACGACACGAGGGAGAAGATCCGTTATCGTACACTGTTACGGGTAACGACACATGGACATTCTGCGATAACGTAGATCCAAATCGGGACCGCAGTGGTACTATTCAACTTCCGTAAGACCGAAAAAAATTGAGGTATCCGCTTACTCGAGTCGAAACATGGTGGCTACCGTTTCTGGGATAACGCTGGCATTCTTCCAGTTGAGTTCGCGGAACGCAGGTCAAGAATGACAGCTGACAAGTACTGCGAAACGCTCACCGCTCTGAGACGGAACGTACAAACTCGACGGCGCGGAAAACTGCTCTACTACGCGCGGTCAACAAGCCCCTGCTAGTACCAAGAGGGAGTGAAAACAGGCAGCTAGCGAGAAGCTGGCTGTGGTACGGTGCCCGGCCACGAAAAACATAACACGTCACCCAGGAAAGATCACATGATATTATGTAACATGTAGTGCAAACTTCTGTTACGGCGAAACTTCCCGGCAGATTAAAACTGTGTGCTGGACCTAGTTTCGAAATCGGGACCTTTACCTTTGACGGGCAGGTGTGTTACCGACAGTACCCACGCACAACTCACGACCTGTCCTCATGGCTTTGCTTCCTTCAGTATATCTACATCTACATCGTTCTCCACAAGCCACTTAATGGTGTGTGGCGGAGGCTACTTTCGGTACCAGTATCTGATCCCTTCAACCCTGTTCCATTCGCGAATAGTGCGTGGGTAGAACGATTGTCGGTAAGCCTCTATATTGGCTCTAATTTCTCTAGTTTTACCCTCGTGGTCAATGTACGAGATGAATGTGGGGCGGGGGGGGGGGGGGGGGCGCTGTCCCGAAATTTCAATAGTAAATCTCTCCGTGATGCACAGCGTCTCTCTTGTAACGTCTGCCAATGGAGTTTGCTTAGCATCTCCGTAACGCTCTCTCGCCATATAAACGATCCTGTGACGAAACGCCCCGCTCTTCACTGAATCTTCTCTACCTCCTCTATCAGTCCTACCTTATAGAGATCCCAGATAGATGAACAATACTCACGAATCTGGCGAGTAAACGCCTTATAAGATACTTTTTTCTTGGATGAGTTACATTTCCTTAAGATTCTTCCGATTAAATCTGAGGCTGGTGTCTGCTTTTCCCACTATTTGTTTTATATGGTCATTCACTTAAGGTGGTTCTCGATAGTTATGCCTAGATATTTTATGGCAGACGCTCTCTCCAGCTGTTTGTCATCAATAATGCAGTTGTACAGTAGTGGATTTCTTTTCCTGTGTATGCCCAATGTTACATTTATTTACGTTCAGAGTCAACTGCCAGAGTCTGCACCATTCATCAATTCTCAGAAGGTCGTTCTGCAAATTCTTTCTATCTTCTGGCGCCGCTACTTCGGTATAGACAACTGCATAATCAGCGAATAGAAGAGCATCCGAAGCTTTCTGCTAGATCATTTATACATAATATAAACAGTAACGGTCCTATCATACTTCCCAGTGGTACTCCGATTATTACCTTTACATCTGTTGATTTAGTTCCGTTAAAGATCGGCATGTTGAGTTGTATCTGCAAGAAAGTGTGGAATCCAATCTCAGGTCTGTTCCTATACCCCGTAAGCTCGTTTTTATTTTTTATTTTTATTAAACGGCTGTGCGGGATGGTGTTAAATGCCTTACTGAAATCAAGGAACACGGCATTAACCTGAGCGCCGTTGTCCACTGCTCTGTGGATCTCTTGGAGGAACAGAGCGACCTGAGTTTCGCCGGATCTCTGTTTGGGGAATCCATGCTCATTGTTATAGAGAAAATGTTCATTTTCCAAGAACGTCATAGTTCTTGAGCATAAAACATGTTCCATAATTCTTCAACAAATTGACGTCAACGGTTTAGGTCTATAATTGTGTAGATCTGTCTAAAAAACGGGAATGACCTGCTATTATGGTTTTTTTTAATACTTTACATTTGACAAACTCAAATGGATGCAATTATTTACAACAGTCCAAGAAAATCCGCAATCAACACTTAGTATTTCAGTGTTAATCTGAGATTTCAAATCGTGACATTGCTTAGAGCTTGATCTGAGTCTCGAAATAAATTCAATAAAGCACATTGTCAATTCCGGTACTACTACATTAGACAGGAAAACTTTGCAAGTAATAACCGAATCACAACAGGTAATGAGGAACCATAAAAGCATCATCTTCCTTTCAAGGAGTAGGCTGTTGTTATTACTGAATTCACAATCATTCCCATCTTTTTCGAGGTCTTCCAACATCTCTCTTCCCATTTGGCGTGTTGTTCAGAATCTTCTGGGAAAATCTGTGACTTGGTCTTATCATGAGTTCTTGTCCTCAATCTTCATGACGTTTTTGATTTTTTTTTATTCATGTCGACAATATTTAATTGTGTTTCATATCTTCATTTCTGATCACGTCTCTTCTTGTGCAGCACTTCGTCTTCCTTAGGAATTTTATGTCTTCTGTTTGAATTCTTTTTAATCAAACTTTCGCTTCCATAGTATAACACAGGAATTGCAGTGTACTTATGGCCCAGTGACTGCTTGGAATTTGCGTATTGTAGTTTGTCGAAATATGAGATTTGAGAGACTTGTTCCAAAAATGAATTATCCAAAACAAATTTTGATCTATCTGGATATTTTCTTCGTAATGAAATTCTTTTCGTTTTATTACTAG
Source organism: Schistocerca gregaria (assembly GCF_023897955.1). Lineage (NCBI taxonomy): Eukaryota > Metazoa > Arthropoda > Insecta > Orthoptera > Acrididae > Schistocerca > Schistocerca gregaria. Next base: position 220,238,744 of record NC_064925.1, on the reverse strand, counting down.
AAATTTTAATGTTGTATTTATTGCATATTTCGTTCAGCTAGTATACTGGTCTTTTGAGCCCATCCTCATTCTTTGATGTAGAAACGATATCATCTGCAAACAGAAGCACAGTCATGTATTCCTCATTTGTTACCTTAGTTCCTTTGTTTACTTCACATACATTTAGGAAGAATGAAGCCAGTGTAAATATTAAAAAGGGTAGGTGATAGTCCACACTCTTATCTTACATCTTCGTTAAGAATTATTTCTTCTAATCGATTCCTACCTCTGTTTATTACCGTGTATTTTTGTAAAGACTTTTCACAGCCTCTATTAGGAGATAAGGATATCAACATTCAGACATAATCTTCCATAGGCCATAAAACGATGTGAAATATACCCTTAACGTAAATCAGAGGAACTTTATTCGAGCTCTGGTAAATAGGTAGCGGTTGCCTCATTAAAGACCCTCGAGATTAGAAACAAATAGCGTAACACAGAATTCAGTAAAATACAAATTTCAGCCAAGAGAGAATGTACCAATATACATAGCTTGGTTTCAAGAAGCGTTAACGCAGGCTAGCTCTATAAAAGAATGTGTAAATAAAATTTAAATAACAACACCCAGATGGCCTCAAAATAAAACAGGAGGTACTAAAATTGAACTCACATTAATCTTGAGTACAAAATAAATTAAACACAATCTGGGTGTGTAATAATCATAAATTACCAACAGGGCATAAACCAGATAACTGTGGTGTAAACAGTTTCAGCAGATTCAGATGGCTCTCAATATCTGTTTGTACAGTCTACAAACGAAGGTGCTCACCAAGTCCAACAGACACCAATGACTACGGCTTACTAACCCCGTTTGCCTATCAATTTTGTAGACACAAACAGTGGAAAAAGATAAAAGGCAGTGTTCCAACAAATCTCCTTGGCCACGAAATGAACAATAGAGAACCACAACTCATTCATAGTCAACTTCTGCAAATGCCCACAGTATTCACATGTCACATGACTAATAACACTTATACTTGGACGGCCATCCTGCAGTTACGTTGGTAAACGAAGAAGAGCGGGCTCGTGCGGAACTCCGCTGAGCCGCTGCTATGGTAATCGGATGCTTTTGTGGACCGCCTGGGTGATGAGCTGGAGTGGTAGAGTGCTTCAGAGAGAACTTGCAGAATATTGTCAAAAACTTTCCTGGTCATGCTGTTGTACTGGGGGATAAGTTGTGGATAGGGAGAGTCATGCTACAAAAACTGGTGCCGGAGACAGGAATTCGTGTGACATTATTCTGAATTTCTAGTCCCAAAATATTTTCGAGCAGGTAATTCGGGAACTAACTCGACAGGTAAAAGTCCTGGACCTCCTAGCAACAAACAGATCTGAACTTTGCGGCTCAGTTGTCGTAGAGGAAGGTATCAGTGATCATAAGGATGTGATAGCAACCACGACCACGGTTTTTACACGGAATGTTAAGAAAGGCAGGAATTGTGTTTTTACTTTGCAAGAGTGGCAGAATACAAATTGCACAGCATCTAAGCAGTTAACAACAAATAATCAGTGCTCAGGACGAAGGCGTGAAGCAAAAATGGAAAAAGCTTCGTTCAGTATGCCTTAGACAAATGTGTTCTAAACAAGGCCTTAAGGGATGGGGGAGTCACAATGTGGCTTAATGACCGTTTTGGAAAACCGCTACGTCAGCAAAGAGAGCTTCATCAAATATTCAAGGGAAGTCAAAACCTAGAAGAAAAACAAAAGCGGAACGGAGAGAAAATGAGCGTAAGGAGATCAATGAGAGAAGCGTTCAGTAACTTTCAAACTAAAATCTTGTCAACTGATCTAACAAAAAAACCTAAGAAGTTTCCGTCTCACGTAAAGTCAGTAAGTGAGTCGAAATGATCTATTAGTCATTCAGTGATCATACAGGCACCTAAACAGAACACAGGCAAGTTTGTTTTGTTTTGTTTTAGGATGCGAAAACAACTAGGGTCATATGCGCCCATGTCAGAACCGTAGAACACGAAAAAAAAAGCAGGTACAAGCAACTACAAGTTAAGCCCAACGACGGAAGGAAAGACAGCTAAAAACAGGTGCACTGTGTGATCAAAGATATCCGGATACCCTCAAAAACATACATTTTTCATATTAGGTGCAGTATGGTGCCACCTACTGCCAGTACTCCACATCAGTGACCTCAGTAGTCATTAGACATCGTGAGAAAGCAGAATGGGGTGCTCCGCAGAACTCGCGGACTTCGGTCGGGGTCAGGAGATTGGGTGTCACTTGTGTCATACGTCCACACTTCTAAACATCCCTAGGTCCACTGCTTCCGATGTGGTAGTGAAATGGAAGCGTGAAGGGACACGTACAGCACAAAAGCGTACAGGCCGACCTCGTCTGTTGACTGACAGAGACCGCCGTAAGTTGAAGAGGGTCATAATGCGTAATTGGCAGAAATCTACCCTCACCATCACACAGGCATTCCAAACTGCATCAGGATCTACCGCAAGTACAACAGTTAGGAGGGAGGTGAGAAAATCAGCGGCTGCTGATAAGCCACACAACACATGACGCCTCGCTTGGTGTAAGGAGCGTAAACATTGGACGACTGAACAGCGTAAAAACATTGTGTGGAGTGACGGATGACGGTAGACAATGTGGCGATCCGATGGCAGGGTGTGGGTATGGCGAATGCCCGCTGAACGTCATCTGCCAACGTGTGTAGTGGCAACAGTAAAATTCGGAGGCGGTGGTGTTATGGTGTGGTGGTGTTTTGCGTGGCACTATCACAGCACAGGCCTACATTGATGTTTCAAACATCTTCTTGCTTCCCACCGTTGAAGACAATTCGGGGATGGCGATTGCATCTTTCAATACTATCGAGCACCTGCTCATAATGCATGGCCTGTGGTGTTGTGGTTACACGACAATAACATCCTGTAATGGACCGGTCTGCACAGAGTCCTGTCCTGAATCCTACAGAATACCTTTGGGTTTTGGAACGCCGACTTCGTGCCAGTCCTCAACGACCGACATCGATACCTCTCTTCAGTGCAGCAGTGCTTGAAAAATGGGCTGGAATTTTCAGGAAACCTTCCAGCACCTGATTAACGTATGGCCTCACCGACCGACATCGATACCTCTCTTCAGTGCAGCAGTGCTTGAAAAATGGGCTGGAATTTTCAGGAAACCTTCCAGCACCTGATTAACGTATGCTTGACAGAGTGGAAGATGTCATCAAGGCTAAGGATGGGCCAACACCATACTGAATTCCAGCATTACCGATGGAGGGCGCCACAATCTTAAAGTCCTTTTTAGCCAGGTGTCCGGATACTTTTGATCACTAAGTGTTCTTGGAGAAAGATCCATAAAATACGCCGTAGAAAAACTAGGTCCTGAACTAAAATTCCTTCGACATACTTCTACGGAAATGCCGAAATAATCAATCCGGTCTGACGAAATTGTTTCACCGCGCAAGATCCTAACACGGTCCCTCCTTTCAATTGTCGTGTGAACGTCAAAATGGCGGACATTGACATAATCGACTGCACAGCGCAGAAAGCAACTACAGTCATGTACTAGGGGAAATGCATCAGGACCAGATGAGATCCGTATAAGATTCTAGCATCAGGACCAAATGAGATCCGTATAAGATTCTATAAAGATTATACGAAAGAACTTGCTTCCCGTCTAGAAGTAGTATATCGTAGTTCGCTAGAGCAACGGAGGGTACATAGCGACCGTACTCAAGAAGGATCGTAGGACAGATGTACATATTTATAGGCCTATATCGTTGACGTCAATCTGTTGTACAATTATGAAACATGTTTTACGCTCAAGCGTTACGACTCTTTTCGAGAACGAAAATCTTGTCTATGAAAATCAACATGGATTCCGCAAACAAAGATCTTGGCGAACTCAGCTGTCTCTGTTCCTCTATGAGACCCACAGAGCCGTAGACAATGGTGCTCAGATTGATGCCATGTTCCTTGACTTCAGGAAGCCATTTCACACCTACCCACGACATTTTAGTGAAAAAAATAAAATACGAACATACCGAATTTTTGACCAAATTTGCAAGTGGATACAAAACTTCCGTACGAAGAGAACTCATCACGTTGCTCTGAATGCAACAAAATCAACACGCTATGATTACCTATGAAGGTAATTTCCGGAATTTCGCAATGCAAATTCTATGACTGGATCACTACTGTTTACAATGTACATTTAAGTGGCAAAGAAACTGGTATAGGCATACGTATTCAAATACAGAGATATGCAGATAGGCAGAATACGCCGCTGCTGGCGGCAACGTCTATATACGACAAAAAGTGTCTGGCGCTGCTACTATGATAGATTATCAGGATTTAAGTGAGTTTGAACGCAGTGTTATAGTCGGCGCACGAGCGATGGGACACAGCGTCTCGGAAATAGCGATGAAGTGGGGATTTTACCGTACGACCATTACTTGAGTGTTCACTGAAAATCAGAAATCTGGTAAAACATCAAATATCCAACATCACTGCGGCCGGAAAAATATGCTTCTAGAACGGGGCCAACGACAACTGAAGAGAACCGTTGAACGTGACAGACGTGCAATCCTTCCACAAATTGCTGCTGATTTCAATGCTGGGCCATCAGCAAGTGTTCGCGTGCGAAACATTCAATGAAACATCATCGATGTGGGCTTTCGGCACCGAAGGCCCACTCGTGCATCCTTGGTGAGTGCACGACACAAAGCTTTATGCTAGCCTGGGTCAGTCAACACCGACATTGGACTGTTCATGCCTGGAAACATATTGCTTCGTCGGACGAGTCTCGTTTCCAGTTGTATCGAGCGGATGGACGTGTTCGGGTGTGGGGACAACCTCATGAATCTGTGGACCCTGCATATCAGCAAGTTACTGTTCAGCCAGGTGTCCGGATACTTTTGACCACTTAGTATTCTTGGAGAAAGATCCATAAAATACGCCGTAGAAAAACTAGGTCTCCAACTAAAATTCCGTAATGGTGTGGGGCGTATGCAGTTGGAGTGATGTAGGACACCTGCCGCGTCTAGATACTACTCTGACAGGTGATACGTGCGTAAGCGTTCTGTCCGATCACCTGCATCCATGCTTGTCCGTTCGGACGCACTTGAGCAATTCCAGCCGGACAATGCGACACACCACACGTCCAGAACTGCTAAAGAGTGGCTCCGTGAATACTCTTCTGAGCTTAAACACTTCCGCTGGCCACTAAATCCCTCAGGCATGAACGTTATTGAGCATGTCTGCGATGCCTTGCAATGTGCTATTCAGAAGAGATCTCCAGCCCCTCCTACTCGCACGGATTTCTGGACAGACGTGCAGGATTCAAGGTGTCAATTCCCTCCAGCATTACTTCATACATTAATCGGGTCCATACCACGTCGTGTTGCGACACTTCTGCGGGCTCACAGGTGTACCAGTTTCTTTGGCTCTTCGTTGTCTACAAATCGTATAGTAGAAAGCGTCGGAAGCTCTTGAAGGTTGTTTGCAGATGATGCGGTTGTCTATAAGAAAGAAAGAACGCCAGAAGACTGTATCGGTTTGCAAAATGACCTACGGAAGATTGGATAATGGTGTAGCCTTTGACTGTTACCCCGAACGTAATAAGTATAACATATTGCGCATACAGAAGGAAAGAAATTCACTACCGTACTACTACACTACTGATGAAAAATTGCTGGTAACGTTAAAATATACTGTAAAATATCTAGGAGTAAATTTCCAGAGTGACCTTAAGTGAAACGACCACATAAAACGAGTAGTAGGAAAAGCCGATGCCAGACTGAGATTCCTGAGTCTTGTTCATCAATCTGCAATCATTACCAGATAGGACTGACAAAAGAGATAGATTCAACGAAGAGCGGCGCGTTTCGTCACTGTATCGTTTAGCTGGCGCGAAAGCATTACAGTGATTCTGAACAGACTCGAGTGGTAGACGCTACAAGAGAGGCGTTGTACATCACAGAGAGGTTTACTATTGAAATTCCGTGCGAATACTTCCTTGGAACAGTCGGACAACATATTACTTCCTCCCGTGTACACCTTGCGAAATGACCACGATAAAAAAATTAAAGGAAATACAGTCTTCCCCACTACATTTCTTCCCACGCGCCACTCCCGAATGAAACAGGGAACGTAAAAGGGGGGATCAGTTAGTGCTACCAGAATTACCCTCCGCCACACACCGGCTTGCGAAGTACCGATGTAGATGGAGATGGAAAGGCTGCATGCCTCCTGGCGGGACGTGAAGGAGACGGTTGCTTCGATACGCAGGCTAAGCATAACACCCTTTCGAGTTCGTATCGAAGCATTGCACGCATCAAGAAGGTTCAACCATTTCACTGGAAGTTCTCGACAGTGCATCCTACTGTCCCGACATCACACAAAGCACCTATAATCTCTACTTGAACTTGAAACAATGGCTTTTTGCACAATATTTCTAAGATGATGCTGAACTCTAAACATTAGCTGGTTCAAATCCCAGACAGAAAACTTCTACGCAGAAGTTATCAAGAAGTATGTTAAACGTTACTAAAAGTAACGTGACTTTCGTCTAGAGATCTTTGATCTTTGGCCGACGTTTGTTTAATGATTTTTTCTGACTTACCACCAGTAGAGACCTTAGCATTGTCAAATATTCACCTTCCTCCATTGCTGGTGGCAGAGTGGAGTCGAGCTTCCCGCACCTGCTGCATCATTAGCTCGTGGCTGACTGTCACCGCTGAGTTTTTCCCTTTATTATCTGCAATGCGCTGCAACACGTGAATTAAGAAAACGCTTATACGGTTGCCTTGAGGATTTCCTCTTTATTCCTGACACTACTGCCATGCCTACGAATTTCAATAGTTTCTCTGAACAAACGGGCGTGGTAACTCTTATCCATAGCGAGAACCTGCTCGTCGGCGAATTACGTTACGTAGTCGTTCTCACACACATTGTGTGTTCCGCTACGGCCGATTTATCCAACTTTCCCGTACTTCCAATAGTGTTTATCTTCGATATCCTGATACTGAGAACTCGTCCGGTCATTCCAACATAAGACTGTTCTATACGTACATGGTATGTGGTTGCGAGTGAGTCCGGTTTCCCTTTGCCGATCGGAGACATCACTGACCTTGAGCAGTTTATAAATAGTCTTTATGCCGTGTTTATGCAATTTAATGTCTGTTCTATTCGCCACGCTGGAGATATATGGTAAAAGGACCGTCCCTGATATTTCTTCTTCCGATGTGTTACTTCGCCTTGTGTTAAGTTTCCTGATACTTCTTATTTAACTCGTGCTTATTTAACTGGTTGCAGATATTTGTTAGTCCTGCCATTTGAGTTCTTGTGGTGATATTTCCGTAGAAAATTTCACCTCTTAACACATATTTATTTATAAGCTAAAAAAATATTCATAGATTTAGCTGTAAAAATATTTTAACGTAAAGGAATATTTTCAGAAAAATTTTCATACCCTATTTCACCCCCTTATGGGTTGAATTTCCAGAATCGCTGAGACATGTTTGATTTTCCCAACCAAGAACCCAAATATAGATTTTATTAGTTTTAACTTAAAAACTTCTTTAGTAATGAATTGTTTTTATAAAAATTTCCATCGCTGTTCACCCCCTTAGGGGATGATTTTCCAAAAACACTGAAACAGGTAGTTTTCATTTCTAACTGAAAAGTCAAATTCCAGTTTTCGTAGATGTAGCTTTAAAAATGCTTTATTAGGACTTCAGTAATGATTTATTTTCCCAAAAAAGCTGTCTCTCGCTATTATTCCCTTTAGTGGATGAATTTCCAAAAATGCGTAAGTGCGTACATGAATTTTTGACAGAGAATTCAGATACCAATTTTTGTAGTTCTAGCTTCAAAATGCCTGAATAGCGACAAATTAAAAAAAATCCTTTTATCCCCTACTTAGGGGTGGAATTTCAAACTAATCCCTTACTAAACTATGCCTAGAGTATAAAATGAACACCCTCGCGAATCGCGAAATTTCATGTTCCTATCCTTAGTTGTTTGATCGGGGCCACGATAATGAATCAGTCAGACACAATTACGTCCCCATAGAGGTTGAATTTCCAAAAATACTGAAACACATCCTATTTTATTTCTAACCGAGAAGCCAAATTCAATGCTTCCTCAATGAAATATTTCTATAAAAGTTTTCATCTCCTGTTTCATCCTGTTAGGGTTTGAATTTCCAAAAACACTGCAACACCGATGAATCAAATACCAATTTTAGTAGATGTAGCTTTAAGAATGCTTTAATAGTTCTTTAGTAATGATTTGTTTAAAAACAATATCCACCAACTATTTCACCCCCATAGGGGTTATATTTCCAAAAATGCTGAAATACATATTTCTTTATTTCTGACCGAGATACAAAATACCAATTTTAGTAGATCTAGGTTCAAAATTGCACTAATGGTGACAATTTCCCAAAAATATTTCGTCCCCTATTTCACCTTCTGCAAATTTTGAAGTTTCTATCCTTAGTGGTTTGAGCTGGGCGATGATCACTGAGTGAGTCAGTCGGGACATTGCCTTCTATATAGGGAGATAACTTATTTTCCTGTGAGCTTGTCCTGAGTTCTAACAAATTCTCTCACGCTTGCACGCCCCTATGATCGCAAGTGATTTAAATAAAGCTCACATCAGTATTTGTCAATGTTCCTTTTGAATGTCTTATACATCCAGCGTGTAACTTTCAGAACGGGTTGTAGTTAGTTACTTTAGTGCAGGCGTTAGAGTGAAAGTTCCAGCCTGGAAGCAATCTGTAGGCTGCGGCTTAGTCATTTCTCCGTGATAACCTGTTTTTCCAGAAGTGCTACACCCGCAAGGTATGCGGGAGAGCTTCTGTAAGTTTGGAAATAGCTCCGAGGGCGAGTTGTGAGTCGTGCTTGGATAGCTTAATCGATATTAACTCTGATCCTGAAAGGAAATATTCCGTGTTCTGATATCGGACCGTCAAACAGTTTCAATCTCACAGGAAATTTAAATTATTTTTTAACTGAATTCTGTATGGATATTCCGCCTAGGTACCGGTACTTTCTCCCTGTATTGAATAGAAGAACTGCAGTTTTTTCAGACAGTGGGATAACCTGTCACGCTGAAAGCTAAAACGCAAAAGTGTACTAAAATATTTCCGAGCAGTGCTCTGTCCCTTTACTCAATGCATTGGTTGCAGAGATTTATCCAGTCGTCCAGTCGTTTCCTCGTTCACGTCAACCTCAGCTTCTTGCGAAATTTCGTATTTCAAATGGTGAAACCCGGACCGCTATCGGCCATATCTTGGCATTTCGTGGAAACACTTGTTGACCACAGCCGACCGCCAAGACCCGTTGCTAGTTCCTTCGTTTGTCGGTTAATTGTACACAGCACGAAATCTGATGGTTCAAAAGTATCAGTATTATTTCAACAAGACATGTCTTGTTCGTACAGTTCTGAGCTGATGGTACCTAGCCATTAGTTTGACAATGAATGGAGGACACACTTTCGAAAGTGTTGGTATAGAGAATACCGGGTGTGACGAATTTGTGGTAGTAGATTCAAAAGCAGGAGCAGAGCGTCCAGATCCGCAACCTGCAATCTGTATTAAGGTTTCATATTAATAATAAATTGCTTACTGTCTCTCGCTTAATAATCCTGTATTAATGCTGTGCTTTCAGTTTTGAGATCAGCACCCATTTTGAGGTAAAATTGATGTGTAGCTCATGTGGCATTGTTGTCCAGAGATCCGAGCGGTAGGTTCAGCTGCCTAATATCCTTTCTCCAGTCCGCAGCACGTGGTCTAGAGGCTAGCGTTGCTGCCTGTGGATCACCCTGCCAGGGTGTGCGGATTTTCACCTCCCGCGAACTCGGTGTTTGTGCTGTCCTCCTCACTCCCTCATTATTCTTGAAACAGGCGAGACTGGACTGCGTAAAGACTGGGAATTTGTACGGGCGCTGGTAAACGTGCAGTTGAACGCCGCATAAACCAGACATCATCATCACCCCATTCTTTTTAACTCCCTGCGCAGTGTCATTTTGCTAGCTAGACTGACGGTAGCACTTTGAAATTCAGGAGTGATTCCTTACAGTTATTTCATGCTACGTTTCGCAACCACCATCCACAGTGCTCGATGGTCCCTGTTCGTCAGTACATGAGGTCCTCCTGATCTTGGTTTAGTTGTGCTTATTCCTTCACAATTCCACTTCACAGTCACAACACTAACATTCGTTATTTCGAGCAGTTCGTTCATGAGCCCATGCAAATAATAAACGGTTGTGAAAACACACTTGACCTCTCAGCAACAGATAATCCTGAGTTAATAACCAGCATCACAACCGATATAGGAATTAGTGAACACAGGGTTGTCGTAGCGAGATTGAATATTGTAATCCCCAAATCCTCGAAACATAAGCGAAAAATATACCTATTCAAAAAAGAAGATAAAAATTCACTTCACGTCTTCCTGAGAGACCATCTCCACTCATTCCAAATTAATAATATAAATTTAGACCAGATGTGGCTTAAATTCAAAGAAATAGTATCGGCAGCAATTGAGAGGTTTATACCAAATAAACTAACAAACGACGGAGCTCATCCTCCTTGGTACACAAAACGGGTTAGAACACTGTTGCAGAAACAACGACACAAACATGCCAAATTTAAACAGACGCAAAATCCCCAAGATTGGCGATCCTTCACAGAAGCTCGAAACTTAGCGCGGAGTTCAATGCGGGACGCCTATAACAGTTTCCACAACGAAACTTTGTCTCGAAACCTGCCAGAAAATCCGAAGAGATTCTGATCGTATGTTAACTATGTTGTTGTTGTTGTTGTTGTTGCTGTTGTTGTCTTCAGTCCTGAGACTGGTTTGATGCAGCTCTCCATGCTACTCTATCCTGTGCAAGTTGCTTCATCTCCCAGTACCTACTGCAATCTACATCCTTCTGAATCTGCTTAGTGTATTTATCTCTTGGTCTCCCTCTACGATTTTTACCCTCCACGCTGCCCTCCGATATTAAATTGGTGATCCCTTGATGCCTCAGAACATGTCCTACCAACCGATCCCTTCTTCTAGTCGCGGCAAGAAACAATCAATGCCTTCTCTGCGCGATAACAATGGAGATACTATCGAAGACAGTGCTGCTGCCGGTCGCGGTGGCCGAGCAGTTCTAGGCGCTGCAGTTCGGAACCGCGGGACTGCTACGTTCGCAGGTTCGAATCCTGCCTCGGGCATGGATGTGTGTGATGTCCTTAGGTTAGTTAGGTTTAAGTAGTTCTAAGTTCTAGGGGACTTATGACCTAAGATGTTAAGTCCCATAGTGCTCAGAGCCATTTGAACAATTTTGAACAGTACTGCCAAAGCAGATTTACTAAACACAGTCTTCAGAAATGCCTTCACAAAAGAAGATAAAGTAAATATTCCAGAGATCGAATCGAGAACAGCTGCCAACATGAGTAACGTAGAAGTAAATATCCTCGGAGTAGTGAAACAACTCAAATCACTTAATAAAACAAGTCTTCTGGCCCAGACTGTATACCAATTAGGTTCCTTTCCGAATATGCTGATGCATTAGCTCCATACTCAACAATCATATACAACCGTTCGCTCCGTACCCAAAGACTGGAAAGTTGCACAGGTCACATCAATATTCAAGAAAGGTAGTAGGTGTAATCCACTAAATTACAGGCCCTTATCGTTAACGTCGATAAGCAGCATTTTGGCCGCCCGAAAGGAATAAACAGATGTCGAACACGGAATTCTAGCTGGATCTAAAAGCGTGGGACATTTTATTTCGGAAATCGTTAGGGAATTCAATATCCCGACGAACACAGTAACAAGAGCGTGCTGAGGTTACCAAATTTCCGGCTTTCTCCTGACGATCTAGAGCAGTGGCGCTTGCATAGAATTGTCAGTGCTAACAGACAAGCAGCGCGGCGTGAAATAACCACAGAAATTAATGTGGGACGGATGACGAACGCTCCGTTAGCACATGCGGCGAAATTTGGCGTTAGTAGGGTAAGCAACAGACGACTGACGCGAGTGCCTTTGCTAGTAACACCACATCGCATGCAACACCTCTTGAGCTTGTGACCATATCGGTTGGACGCTAGACACCTGGAAAACCGTGGCCTCGTCAGACGAGTCCCGATTGTATTTGCTAATATCTGATGGTAAGGTTCGAGTGTGACGAGCCCATGAACCTAAGTTGTCAACAAGGCACTGTGTAAGCAGGTGGTGGTTTCATAATAGTGTGGCCTGTGTTTTCTTGGAATGAACTGGATCCTCTGATTCAACTGAATCCATCGTTGACTGGAAATGGGTATATTGGGCCACTTGGAGACCGAATGCAACCCTTCGTGGGCCTCACGTTCTCAAACAACGATAGAATTTGTATGGATCACAATGTGTCATGTGACGTGGCCTCAGTTGTTCGCGAGTGGTTTTAAGAACATACTGAAGAATCCGACCGAATGATTTAGTCACCCAGATCGCCCGACAAGAATCATGTCGTACACTTATGGGACATAATGGAAATGTTAGTTCAGGCACAAAATCATTCTCTGGCAACATTTTCGCCATTATGAATGCCTATAGAGGCAGCATAGCTCAATATATCCTGCTGCCCAAGTCATCCTGCTGCTTCCACTCTGTCCATCTCATTCTCCCACCTCTCTCTGGCTGCCTCTTCCCTCTCTGACCATGTCTTCCCCCCACTGCCTTTGTTAATTCTGTTCTCCTTGTCCATCCCCTTCTCCCCCTCTATCTCCTCCTACCCCCTACCTTGGTTACTCTGCTCCCTCTCTCCGTTCATTTCTTCCTCCATCTGTCTGTTCATCGCCTCCAACATCTCTCTCTATGTGCATCTCTGACTCCCATATTCGTCCTTCTCTTACACCCCCTTTTCACTGTCAGTCTCATACTCCTCCCTCTCACTGCCCATCTTCCCAGTCCCACTCTTTCTGCTCAGCTGTGGCCATCTGCATACATACCCCCTGATACTGTCTGCACAACACACCAGTTGTGTGGATCAACCTAGATGTCAGGTAGTACCAACCTTGATTTACCCCCCCCTCCCAACCCCATGGGAACTAGGTGATACTTACCTCCACAGTACTTCTTTCCAGAGAATAAGTAGTATATGTGTCAAATTTGATTGGAATCGAGACTGTAGTGCAACATGCATACATACAGAGATATGAAATGCTCTTAAGACAAAAAAAAAACCTCACTGTAAAGGAATTATCCGAATGGGGCAGAAATCATTAGATTTAACGTACATGTACAGGCAAACAAATGATTACAATTTAAGAAAAAATGATTGATATATTCATGAGAAAAAGCTTCACAAATTGAGCAGGTCCCTTTTGCAAGCAGGTATTCGGCTTGGTATTGATTGATAGAATTGTTGGATACCGTCCTGTCGGGTAACATGTCGAATTATATCCGACTACCGCATTAGATCGTCTTAGTTAGGAGCTGATTGAAGGGCCCTGTCCATAGTGCTCAAACGTTCTCAACTGGTGAGAGATCTGACGACTTTACTGACTGAGGTAGCGTATGGCAAACACGAAGGTAAGCAGTAGAAACTCGCATCATGTGCAGAAGGCTATTATCTTGCTGAAATGTAAGCCCAGGATGGCTTGCAATGAAAGGCATCAAAACGGTACGTAGAATATCATATACATACCACTGTACTGGAAGGGTTCAACGGATGACAGCGAAAGAGGTTCCTGTTATGAAATGAAATCACTTCTGGTTGTTGGGCCATATGGAGGGTGAGAGTGAAGTTGGTGTCTCGTCATTATTTGGCGGTCTCCAGACACGTCTTCACTGGTCATCTGTGTCTGGAATCTCATTGACTGGAGTAGGTCTTCAGTGATGATACTGGTGACCGTCGACGACGTGTCTGGAGACGTTCTGGATAGTGGCGGGGTACCAATCCGACAAGCACCTGCCATATATTGCCCTACAACCAGGAGTAATGGTCTAAAGTGCCATTTATTTTCATAGCGAGACGCCTTTGGTTGTCATATGCGGCATCCTTACAGCACAGTGGTACGTTGAGGACATTCTACGTCCCGTTTTGTTGCCCTTCTTGGCAAGCAGTCCTTGGCTTACATTTCAGCAAGATAATGTCCTTCCCAAACATTACCTCAGCCAGTAACGTCATCACATCTCTCACTGAGAAAGTTTGGAGCATTGTGGCAGGGCCCACTACTGAAATCGTGATTTGACGATTTAACGTGGTAATTGGTCATAATTTGTTACGATATTCCGCTTTAGAACATCCAGCATCTCTACTAATGAGTGCCGAGCGGGATTATTGCTTGCTTAAGGGCCAGAGATGGACCAATGCTTTATTGACTTGCTCAGTTTGTGAAGCTCCTGGCTTTGAATACATTTTCCAATTTTTCTGGCGTAATACATACCTGATTGCCTGTACAAGCACATCAGATCTACCGCTATCAGTCCTATTTCCCTTTGAGCACAAATAATTGCAAAAGCTGCTTTAATACGTTGTCGGTTACTTGAAAACACCAAGTAGAGGAAAGCGACTAGGGTGAGTAAAATGATCGACGAGACCGAAACCACACGGGAAAGTCGGACGTGAGGTTACTTGCCACAGTGTGGTTTTCGGTCACTTCGAAGATATTAGCGGGACAGTCGTATATTCCTGACAGTCCATAGGGGGGAGAACTACCACACCAGAAAGCCCTATGTGTCCGATGAGGAGAATTATGACTTCGTAGAGTTTCCTGGCTTAATAAGTCTCGAAAGTCTGTTCGGGTTTGCTGCTAGATCCTAAAATCAACACGATTCAATATTTCGGTGATCCATTCGTCTGCCATCTCAAAGAAAGCTTTTGCTGCTGAGTCCCGCTGAATGCTGAAGGACTCAGTAACAGCGTTTTCCTGAAGATAACGGACGAATGGATCGTCGAAATATGGAATCATTTTGATTTTAGTGTCCGGCAACAAATCCGAGGAGACCTGCAAGAGAAGTGAATCATAACGGAACGAGCGAAGGAGAATAATTTCAGCCTATCTAGTCTTCGTCTCTTGGGCAGCTTATGTGTACGATTTGTTAACTATAACAATCTTCTGCAGATGTGTGTGTGTGTGTGGGGGGGGGGGGGGGGGGGGGTTAGTACCCGAGGCTGATAGTTTGAGGAAGGTACACAATTTTCAGCATACAAATTCGCCTCCGCCCCAGAGGACGGCAATATTCGAAGGTTACGCCATCCTGTAGTACCGCTAAATGACCGATAACTTTCCTCGCCTTCATCCACCCACGCTTGTGCTGCATCCGTAACGATCTCGAGACTGGACACTCGATTCTAATCAACCATTCATGTTTCCTTTTGTTCCAATTCTGCATTGTGATCGGTCGCCATCACATAGCTTAGCGTCCCATATTTGTACCTAGATCACCTGACAATTCTGCTGAGTCACCGAGAAAACGAAGAGAGGGAGCCAGGTAAACCTTGGTATTCACACAGTGTGAAGCCTCTCGAATAACAGGATGGGGTCTCGAGCTTAATGTAAAAATCATCAGTGTCACCCTCATCGGGTGAGCTACTCAAGAGAGAAGAAGAACTTTGGCGCAAGATTTCTTGATACGGACTCTCTCGCCACACTGTCTCCAGACCTTGCTCGCCAAATATTGGTGAACAAATTTGATTTCTACCACCAGTTACCTTTTAGTCGAATGCCACCTCTATAACTGTATTGGCGTTTAGGTCCTTCGTGCTTCTGGCTCTTCCAATTACTACCTTACTATCCCTCAGGTCTAATCATTCCAGGCAGCTGTGAACGTCAGCAAACCATGTGTGTTTGCTACAGTTCCTTCCTGCTTGCCAAATTGCTTTCATAGATACTGCCTCACAATACCTCACTGGTGGTCAGCTCAAACATCCCCGTCTAAAATATCATAGTTATCTCAACATACGCCTCCCTCCGCGGTGCTGTTAGTTGCAACATGTACCGCGGTATCTACAGTACGTTGCGGGACCTGGTGTGTCAAGTCTCGTGACAATGTTAGTCGTTTCCGCAAGCTGTGTGCCACATATGTGTCTATTACACCATATGTTGCTGATAACTATAATGGACCTGACACACGAGTGTTGTAGGTGCCGTGACGTAGCCGGCGTACGGGAAGAGGACGAAACTTAATGCACGATGCGGAAGAGTGATTCAGCTGACGTCTAAATATGGGACACAGCGAGTCCGACGTAGCGATGAAGTGGGGATTTTCCCTTACGACCATTACACGAGTGTACCTTGAATATCAGAAATCTGATAAAACATCAAATCTCCGACATTGCTGCGACCGGAAAAACATCCCGCAAGAACGGGACCAACGACGACTGAAAAGGATCGTTCATTGTGACAGAAGTGCAACTCTTCCGCAAATTACTGCAGATTTCAATGCTGGGTCATCAACAAGTGTCAGCGTGTGAACCATTCAACGAAATATCATCGATATGGGCGTTCGGTGCCGAAGACCCGCTCATGTATCCTTGATGACTGCGCAACACCAAGCTTTACGACTCACCTGGGCCTGTCAACACCCATATTGGACTGCTGGTGACTGGAAATACGTTGCCTGGTCGGACGAGTCTCATTCAAACTGTATCGAGCGGATGAACTTGTACTGGTCTGGAGACAACCTCATGAATTCATGGACCCTGCATGTCAACAGGAGACTGTTCAAGCTAGTGGAGGTTCTGTAATGGTGTGGGGCGTGTGCAGTTGAATTGTTATGGGACCCCTGATACGTCTAGATATACGACTCTGACAGGTTACATGTATGTAAATATCCCGTCTGAGCACCTGCATCCATCCATGTCCATTATGCGTTCCGACGGACTTGGGCAATTCCAGAAGAATAACGCGATCCCACACGTCCAGAATTGCTACACAGTGGCTACAGGAACACTCTTCTGAGTTTAAACACTTCCGCTGGCCACCAAACTCCCCACACATGAGCATTATTAAACATATCTGGGGTGCCTTGTAACGCGCTGTTCAGAACAGATCTCCACCCCCTCGTACTCTTAATGATTTATGGAGAGCCCTGCAGGATTCATGGTGTCAATTCCCTCCAACGCTACTTCAGACATTAGTTGAGTCCACTCCTCGAAGTGTTGCGGCACTTCTGCGTGACCACTGGGGCCCTAGACGATATTAAGCAGGTGTACCAAGTCCTTTGGCTCTTCATTGTATAACGAACAATACAAAATTGTTTCATTCTTTCCTTATGAAGACCAACATCGCTTATGTTATAAGTAAGAAGTTTGTTTGAAGAACCTATACATTTTGCGAAAAAATAATTGTTTCGCGCCGGTCGTGGTGGCCGAGCGGTTCTAGGCGCTACAGTCTGGAACCGCGCGACCGCTACGGTCTCAGGTTCGAATTCTGCCTTGGGCATGGATGTGTGTGATGTCCTTAGGTTAGTTAGGTTTAAGTAGTTGTAAGTTCTAGGGGACTGATGACCTTAGAAGTTAAGTCCCATAGTGCTCAGAGCCATTTGAGCCAATTGTTTCGCAACAAGAGGCCAATTGACAAACACGCATATAGTCTAGTGACGATACGATTTATTTATTCGCTCGGAAATGAAATAGATTTTCAAGTCTATCTAACATTCGTTTGAAGAACAGATAAGCTTGTCATTTGACTGAACTTTTTGACTGCAAGTAATGTTGTGAAGTTAGGAAACAGAAAATTATTACATTAGGCCATATCTGGGAATGAATTTGTTTGGGGAACAGGGCGAGCATGTGCACGTTTTCTGTCGCAATGGCCGAGTATATGCAGTTCTGGTGCAAGAACCCTTGGTCGCAAGACAATCTTTGTCACTACTTCAATACAAACAAAGGGCACAACAACGTTTATTAACAACAGGTCTCAATGTTAGTCTTCCCAAATAACTGTTGGAACGGAGTTACACTTGAAAACGGTCACCACTTTACCCTCTGACATAACTTTTTTTTACATAATGTTGTGGGGAAAAGTCTGCCATTCCCATAACGTTTTAACCGTTTTTTTCTCTGACCGTATGTTTACTGTGAGGCAGTTTAACATCCATGTTCAAGTAATGTTAGTCCTGTGTTATTCCCTTCCAAAGATTATAATGTTTGTAAGTAAAGTGTTATATGTTTCACGTAAGATCGTTATTCTATAGCAATGTTGTGCAGAATATGCTGGTAGCTGGCCGATTTCTCGTGAGAAACTTTTTGTGACAACCTCTAGCTTCCCATAGTATACATTCCTTCCTGATACTGCGGAGAATCTTCTCATTCTTTACCTTATCAATCCGCTTAGCAACTTTCTTTTGTAGCACCACACCTCAAATTGTTCGATTCTATTTTTCCCCCCACAGTCAGTGTTTCGCCACCATAAATGCTGTGCTCCAAACGTACATTCTCAAAAGTTTCTTCATCAAATTAAGGCCAACGTTTGATATTAGTAAACTTCTTCTCTTAACTAGGACTGCCCTTTTTGCTAGGGCTAGTCTGCTCTTTATGTCCTCCATGCTCTGACCATCTTGGGTTATTTTGCTGCCTTTGTAGCAGAATTCCTTAACTTCGTCTACTTCGTGATCCTCAATGCTAAAGTTAAGTTTATCTCTGTTCTCATGCCTGCTACTACTCATTACTTCAGTCCTTCTTCGATTTAGTCTCAATCCATGTTCTGTAGGAATTAGACAGTTCATTCCATTTAGTATATCTCGTAATTCTTCTTCATTTTCACTGACAATAGTCAACAGTGAATCTTATCATTTACGTCCTTTCAACTTGAAATTTAATTCCAGACTTGAACCTTTTTTATTTCCCTTATTGCCCCTTCGACGTATCGATCGAACAGTAGGGGCGGAAGACTACCTCCCTGGGTACACCAGTTTTAATCCCAGCTCTTCCAGTCTTATTGTTCCTTCTTGGCACCCATAATTCCTTACACTTACCCCTATTTTTCTCAGAATTTCAAACATCTTTCTCCATTTCACATTGTCTAACGCTTTTTACACGTCGATAAATCCTACGACGGTGTCTTGATTTTTCTTTAGTCTTGCTTCCACTATCAACCGCCCCTATCGTGCCTCTACATTTCATAAAGCTAAACCGATCACCAGTAAACAGATTCACAATTTTCTTTTCATTCTTCTGTATATCATTCGTGCCAGAAACTTGTAAATGAGCTGTTTCTGTATATCATTCGTGCCAGAAACTTGTAAATGAGTTGTTAACATGATTGTTCGATAATTCTCGTACTTGTTGGCTCTTGCTATCTTCGGAATTTGTGGATGGCTTTTTCCTGAAAGTCGAATGGTATATCGCCAGTCATATACATTCTACACACCAAGGTGAATAGTCGTTTTGTCGCCACTTCCTCCAACGATTTTAGAAATGCCGTGGACTGTTTCTCTTTCTACTACCTTATTTGATTTTAAGTCTTACGAAGCCCTTTCAAATTCTGTTTCTACCCCACGGTATCTAGGTTGACTATTACACTACTGGCCATTAAAATTGCTACGCCACGAAGATGACGTGCTACAGACGCGAATTTTAACCGACAGGAAAAAGATACTGTGATATGCAAATGATTAGCTTTTCAGAGCATTCACACAAGTTTGGCGCCCGTGGCGTGACCTACAACATGCTGACATAAGGAAAGTTTCCAACAGATTTCTCATACAGAAACATCAGTTGACCGGCGTTGCCTGGTGAAACGTTGTTGTGGTGCTCGTGTAAGGAGGAGAAATGCGTACCATCACCTTTCCAACTTTGACAAAGATCGGATTGTAGCCTATCACGATTGCGGTTTATCGTATCGCGACATTGCTTCTCGCGTTGGTCGAGATCCAATTACTGTTAGCCGAATATGGAAACGGTGGGTTCAGGAGGGTAATACGGAACGCCGTGCTAGATCCCAACGGCCTCGGTTCACTAGCAGTCGAGATGACAGGCATCTTATCGGCATGGCTGTAACGGATCGTGCACCTACGTCTCGAGGAGTCAACAGATGGGGACGTTTGCAAGACAAAAACTATCTCCACGAACAAAATGGTTCAAATGGTCTGATCACAATGGGACTTAACTTCTGAAGTCATCAGTCCCCTAGAACTTACAACTACTTAAACCTAACTGACCTAAGGACATCACACACATCCATGCCCGAGGCAGGATTCGAACCTGCGAACGTAGTGATCGCGCGGTTCCAGACTGTAGCGCCTAGAACCGCTCAGTCACCCCCGCCGACTCTGCACGAACAGTTCGACGACGTTTGCAGCACCATGGACTATCAGCTCGGAGACTGTGGCTGCGGTTACCCTTGACGCTGCATCACAGACAGGAGCACCTGCGTACTCAACGACGAACCTGGGTGCACGAATGGCAAAACGTCATTTTTTCGGATGAAACCAGGTTCTATTTACAGCATCATGATGGTCGCATCCGTGTTTGGCGACATCGCGATGAACGCACATTGGAATTGTGTATTCGCCATCGCCATACTGGTGTATCACCCGGCGTGATGGTATGGGGTGCCATTGGTTACACGTCTCGGTCAGCTCTTGTTTGCATTGACAGCACTTTGAACAGTGGACGTTACATTTCAGACGTGTTACGAGCCGTGGCTCTACCCTTGATTCGATCCGTGCGAAACCCTACATTTCAGTAGGATAATGCATGACCGCATGTTGCAGGTCCTGCACGGGGCTTTCTGGATACAGAAAATGTTCGACTGCTGCACTGGCCAGCACATTCTCCAAATCTCTCACCAACTGAGAACGTCTGGTGAATGGTGGCTGAGCAACTGGCTCGTCACAATACGCCAGTCACTATTCTTGATGAACCGTGGTGTAGTGTTGAAGCTGCATGGGCAGCCGTACCTGTACATGCGATCCAGGCTCTGTTTGACTCAATGCCCCTGGCGTATCAAAGCCGTTATTACGGCCAGAGGTGTTTTTTCTGGGTACTGATTTCTCAGGATCTATGCACCAAAATTGCGTGAAAATGCAATCACATGTCAGCTCTAGTATAATATATTTGTCCAATGAATACCTGTTTATCATCTGCATTTCTTCTTGATGTAACAGTTTTAATGGCCAGTAGTGTAGCATTTCTCCCTACGGATTTTATAGCATTGATCAACCAAGCATCAAAAACAAATATTCAGTGATAGTTTCAGTGCGTAGGGCCTAACTCTGCGACTGAAAGGCAATGGTAACAGTATTGTAGTTTTACTGTAATGCTCTGTTAAGCAAATGAGTTCAACCTTCGACCGAAGTAGAAGGATAACTACTTCAAAAGACCATATATTATAGGTTACCCTATTTTCTGCCTCTTAGAAGCAATCTCCATTGTCCAGCACCTTGTTGTAATGATGACTACGTAAGCCTATGCTCAAATTTTTGGAAGATAAGCCTGAACTAGATAGAGAACTAGTTTTTTTTCCTTTTGGCCTTCACTTTGAAGATTGGTTTGACGCAACTCTCGACCTTAGAATATCTTGTACTAGAATTTTCGTATCTCCATAACTGCTGCGCGTACATTCATTTGAATACGATTACTGTAGTAAAACCTAGGTCCTCCTCTAGAAATTTTAGTCACCATTTTTCTGCTGTTCAAATGTCTGTGGATTCCCAAGGGACCAAACTGCTGAGGCCATTGGTCCCTACATTTACACACTACTTAAACTAACTTATGCTACGAACAGTACTCACACCCATGCCCGAGGGAAGACTCGAACCTCCGGCGGGAGACGCCGCGCAAATCCGTGACACGTTGCCTACAACCGCGCGGTCACCCTGCGCCGCTCTTCTCCTGTACTGGATTCATTATACCTTGATCCCTCCCTTTACTCAAGTTGTGTTGCATACGCTCTCCGATTCGATACAGTACCTCTCCATTTTGTATCCGATCTGCCCACCTAATCTTCATAATTCCTTAGCATCAAATGTCAAAATGTTCTATCGACATCTTACCTATGTTTCACTTCCTTCTAAGGCTGTGCTCCAGACAAACACTTTCAGAAAAAGCTTCCAGACATTTTCATTAATATCAGATGTTAACGAATTTGTCTTTCTCAGACAGTCTATTGGTCTGCATTTTACTCGGTAAATGGAAATGAGCGTTTGGCGTCATTGGCCGGGAGGCCCCTTGCTGGACAGGTCCGGCCGCCGTGGTGCAGGTCTTATTACATTCGACGCCACATTGGGCGACCTGCAAGCCGAATGAGGATGAAATGATGATGAAGACAAGACCCTTTTTTTTCGTTAAGTGTGGTCGTTGCGCACGTCGCAAGAGATCCTGTTCAAGTTCGGTGGTTGATCCTTCCACTCAGTTTTTTATTACAGAGGCCAACCGCCTCTCTGACCGAACACGCTGAGCTATCGTGCCGGTTCACTCAGCTATCGGAGCGGACATTTTACTTGGTGCCGTCACATTAATGTGACCACCTCGTACGTTCGAAGCCAACGTGCAAAGAACACTTACTGATTGCAGGTGGCAGCACTAGCAATGTTGGGTATATAAAGCGTGTGGGGTATTGCGGACAACAGAGAAGTCATTGTCGTAATGTGGAAACCGAGTGATTTGTTTGAGGTGCAAAAGGGCACGATCACTGACTTTCAGACCAAAGGTGGAAGCATTTCCGAAACGGCAAATTTTGTAAACTGTTCGCGTGCATCCATGATTAAACTATGCCGTGCATGACAAAATGATGCTATCCAAAACCAGCGCTAAGGCAACTGTGGCGAACCTCGGGCCATTGATGACAGAAGTGAACGACGGCTGCGGTGACGTGTACTGGCGACTGGACGTACAACTTTTGAGGAGCTTACGGTGTAAAGTGTGTGAAAGCAGACACGGTGCGACAGTCGTAATTGTGGAAGCCACACTGCACGGATAAGCACTTGGTGCAGGGAGTGGCAACTGACCCTTAACATAAACAAATGTAATGTATTGCGAATACATGAATACATACAAAGAAGGATAAAAAAATGGTTCAAATGGCTCTGAGCACTATTGGACTTAACATCTGTGGTCATCAGTCCCCTAGAACTTAGAGCTACTTAAACCTAACTAAGGACATCACATACATCCATGCCCGAGGCAGGATTCGAACCTGCGATCGTCGCGGTCACGTGGTTCCAGACTGAAGTGCCTAGAACCGCACGGCCACACCGGCCGGCAAGAAGGATCCTTTACTGTATGATTATATGATACTGGAACAAACATTAGTACCAGTTACTTCTGTAAAATATCTCTGAGTATGTGTACGGAACGATTTTAAGTGGAATGATCATATAAAATTAATTGTTGGTGAGGCGGGTGCCAGGTTGAGATTCATTGGGAGAGTCCTTAGAAAATGTAGTCCATCAACAAAGGAGGTGGCTTACAAAACACTCCTTCGACCTATACTTGAGTATTGCTCATCAGTGTGAGATCCGTACGAGATCGGGTTGACAGAGGAGATAGAGAAGATCAAAAGAAGAGCGGCGCCTTTCGTCACAGGGTTATTTGGTAAGCGTGATAGCGTTACGCAGATGTTTAGCAAACTCAAGTGGCAGACTCTGCAAGAGAGGCGCTCTGCATCGCGGTGTAGCTTGTACGCCAGGTTTCGAGAGGGTGCGTTTCTGGATGAGGTATCGAATATATTGCTTCCCCCTACTTATACCTCCCGAGGAGATCACGAATGTAAAATTACAGAGATTCGAGCGCGCACGGAGGCTTTCCGGCAGACGTTCTTACCGCGAACCATACTCGACTGGAAGAGGAAAGAGAGGTAATGACAGTGGGACGTGAAGTTGAAACGTCCCCTTTGAAAAATTATACACAACTGTGCTTAAACTGACACACAATATTTTTAGCGCAACGCAATCTGACTTTCAATAATCCCTACAAAAGAATGGCCCTGACTAACATTAACCTATACGTTACACAAATCACTTACCTCACAAAAATCTTCGTTACTCGAACTACTGCAATACAGCGAGCGCCACTACCGCCAGCTAACTAAATGATTCAAACTACGGAAGTCACTAACTACTGAGGCACAGTTAGCAAACGAAAGATTTTAATAGAGAACAAACAATGTATTTACCTTAATAGTCATAATATATATATCACTTCATGACACCAATTCTTACAAATTTCAAAACTCCGCCATCTCTCTACCCACGTCCACCACTGCTGGCGGCTCACCTCCAACTGCCCAACGCTACGCGCTTATACAGCTGCCCAACACGACAATGGCAGACAACAATGCAAACGAGCCACAGACTGCACACGGCACAGCCAGTGATTTTTATACAGAGCGCTACGTGGCGGCGGCGTTACCAATAAAAAACCTAAACAGCCTACTTACAAAGTGCCCTACGCCACACACCGTTGGGTGGCTTGCGGAGTGTAAATGTAGATGTAGAGTGGATGAACGCAAGTATGTATCTATCCTTGGGGATAACGTCCACCCCTACGTACACTTTGTTTTTGCTCGACACGCAGCGTCTAGCAGCAGCAGGGTGCAACGCGTTACACAGCTCGCAGTGTCCGCGCGTGGTTCCAAGAACACCACGATAGATTTACAGTACTCCTCTGGTCACCAAGCGGCCCGGATTTAAACCCAGCCAAGAATCTGTGAGAGCACCTCCTTCGCGCCACGGGTCCTCAACCGAGAAACCTTGCGCAAGAGCCCAAGACACTGGAATCGGCGTGCCTCCACATCTGTGTCGGTACCTGCCAGAACCTCATTGACTCTCTCGCTGCACGTCTCGCAGCGGTCCCGCTACAGTAAGTAGTTATTCAGACCTCTGACAGGTGATCACATTAATGTGACTAGACAGTTATATCCTTCCTACTTCTGACAATTTCCTATCAGAATCGTATGATTTAATTGGTTTACATTCTAAGATCCTTATTTTTCCTTTCTTGGTCTTCACCTTATAACGTCCTTTTTAGGTGGAGGTTTACTATCTTTTGGTTCAAAAAACTGATTTTTCTAAAATTATATTTTTCGACCCATAAAAGTGTTTAGAATCCACCCCTGAAACGATTTTTCCGAATACGGAACGGAAATGTTTGTTATTCACGGTTGAACAAAGAAATGCACCTGTCTGAAATCGGCCTTTTTCACGCACCAGGTTTTCTGTTTCGGAGAAGGAGTTATTGGACCGGTGCTTGAGAGGAAACACACAAAATTCAAATCAAAGTTTGAACGCATGTGTTTGGAAGTCAGCTCCCAAGCATTTGCATTCTGGTGCGAAGACTGGAGATTGCGACTTTCCTGGCAGTGAGCAGCTTCAACGAAGGGTATTCAGCAATTCTGAAGACCGTGACAACGATGGGCGTCACCCTGGGACTATTCGACGCAGTTCGCCAAGCATTCGGACGACCACCGGATTCAAGCCATATAGAGCAGAACGTCCTCTATGAGGAAGAGGAAGGACTAGTTTATGAACCAGGAATATAAGATTGAACGTAAGTTACATTTATATGTGTTCAAAACTTCAAACGTGTTTTTCTCGAAATGACATTTTTTTTTTTTATTTTTTTTTTATTTTTTTTTTTTTTTTTTTTTTGATCGCGCGGTATGGTAACTTCATGTCTACTGTACCGATTGGCATGATTCTTTGTTTCCGACGAAACTAACTAAATTTTCTAGAAGTTGTACCACTTTTGTTCCAATCCATCAACTATAAATATTTTTACTTGCCCGACGAAGTCGAAAAAATGATGCAAAAACACTTTTTTTCAAATGGTCGCCATACTGTTTCCTATGGTCCAAATAACTTAAGCGAGGTACAAATCCTAAAGAATCTTATGTACTTCGCTAAACGTCAACTCATTTTGATTTTAGACGTGCCGGCTGACCTGTGACATCCGCGCATGGAGGTCTACATCGAAATGTTGTTTCGTTCTGACGGCTCTTCCATCTTTGCTCTTCGACATTTCTGTTCGAAAACATTCCCGTTCATAGAGGAAAAATGAATAAACATTTTGGCCAAATTTCTATCTATGACACATCCCGAGAAAAGAATTCTCAAAGAACATGCTATTTCTGCCAAAGATAGTAAACCTCCCCTCAACACATTCCCTACAAATTGCTCTTTTACGTCCTTTTCCGCCTCTGACAGAATTACAATGACACCGACAAACCTCAAAGTCATTATTTCTACTCCCTGATCGTAAATCCTCATGCCAATTTCGCCTAAGCTTCCTTTACTGTTTGTTCAGTGGACACATTAATTACATGGGGAACAGACTGCGCCAGGCCTATCTTTCTCCTCAATTACTTCCACCCTCTTCTAACCTGTACTCTTAGAACACAGCAATCTGATTTCTGTCCGTTGTATATAATCTTTCGTTTGTTGTATTTTGTCTCTGATACCTCGATAATCTGAAATAATGTGTTTATAACAACGTTACGAAAACAATGTTTCCTTAAGTGACTGGTTGTAGCTGTACGTCGCTACGAGTGGTTCAAATGGCTCTGAGCACAATGGGACTTAACTGCTGAGGTCAGCAGTCCTCTAGAACTTAGAACTACTTAAACCTAACTAACCTAAGGACATCACACACATCCATGGCCGAGGCAGGATTCGAACCTGCGACCGTAGCAGTCACGCAGGCTACGAGTGGTCTTCAGTTTTTTCTGAAAGCTGGTTAGTTTTATTGACGGTTCCAACACACCGTATTATTCCCCAGTCATTTGGCTACAAAACACTATTTTTCGACATAACCTCCGTTCAATGCGGTGGCCTTACCCTCCCTTTCTGGGAAGGCCTATATGCCCGCATTTTTCAGAAGACCGTCGGCTTTGATCTTTTGCTCCAGAAGAAAGGTGCGCGGTGCCACTCCATGCATTGACATTTTGTTTCCTGTTCGAAGTGATGAACCCATGTTACATCGTCTGTGACGATGTTCGAGAGAAAATTGTCAACATCTACCTAGTAACGAGCAATCAATTCCGCACAAATGGTCTTTCGTTGCTCTTAACAATCTTCTGTTAAGTGTCGAGGAACCCAGGGGACACACACCTTTGAGTACTGCAACTGGTGGACGAGTGTGTCAGCACTACCAACCGAGACGTTCAGCTATGCAGCGATGTGTTAGTTTGTGATATGTCGATCACCTCAAATGAGATTGTCAGCACGTTCCAACTGTGAGCGTGTGGGTTTTATTGTGTCATTCTGCGAAACGGATTAATTTGAATTGTACCCTTTACCCTGTGGCTCCTGCAAGATGTAATTTCCATCCCCACACTACTACAGAAGTCAGACAGACGCTCCTAACGTTCTAAAGAGAAATGCCTAAAAATCTTTCAGCAATAAATATCTTCTGGAGTCGTCCGCTGTAAGGAAATGACACAAAAATTCACAAAATTTCTTACGTAACTTGTAGGATACTTGGGCACTAGTTAGTGTAAGAAAAACATGAAACTTTTGCAAAAATTCTGAGAAATCACAATGGCACTTTTAGTTATGGGCTGAACAAGTCTTTTCCGGGTTTTGTTTTGGAATGTGAAGTTACCTCTTAAGGATAGGATTCGCTAATGAAATTTTAAAATTTAAAATTTAAATGAAAGTTTAAGATTGTTATTGACTTGGCAGAATGGCTGAGAAGCGCGCCTACTCAACTTGAATAATTATCCTTTAGAATGTTGCTGGGTACGGTCGAGGCTGTCGCGTGTAAAATGCAGTGAAGCGTACTGTTGTGGAGGAAATATGGGGCTCACAATAGCGTAAGCTGCGATGATTGTTGCCTGCGCTGCTCCCATCTGACAAATAAGATAACTCTCGTTCTATCTGAATTGACTTTCGCCAATCAAACTCTCCCTACACCTTGATGAAGTCAAGGACTCGTATTCATCCCTTGTCTAACTATTGACGTGGTACACCGGTCAGATAACCAGTCCAGCGTGATGCCACTCAAAAATTCGCTCACAGGCGTTTAACTATAACTCTGTTCGTTCACACCGCACAATAAGTGTGGCAGCCAACACAGTGAACAACACTTAATCACAAGGACTCAATATAGAGTTGCACTCAGATTCGCTCTCGACAGAGGTGCTCTCCCAGTGAAGCACTGTCGAGAGACTTGTTCCTCACTCTTTAAGTACACGTACGAGCGCACACACTCTCGTTACGTGTTCTCGCTCCAAGAGCGATAACGGAATGGCCCCTCTCCAAGCCAGATATGAAGGGGTGTATCTGTCGATCTCTTCCATTACTCCTTCAGCTCGAGGCGTCAGGAATATTGTCTGCCAATCAGCATTGCTCTTCTAAAATG
This sequence comes from Schistocerca gregaria, assembly GCF_023897955.1. Lineage (NCBI taxonomy): Eukaryota > Metazoa > Arthropoda > Insecta > Orthoptera > Acrididae > Schistocerca > Schistocerca gregaria. The sequence goes on along the minus strand of NC_064925.1, from coordinate 220,210,455 downwards.
GGAGAATGACGTTTCGTTTAAGGCGACCAATCCGGAAATCTGTAGCATTGGCTTTTGACGTCTGCTGTCTCCCTGTGAAAACCTCTGAAACTGCTTGCTATGTTTGTAAAGAATGCGTAGGCTGACTGCTCCCACACAATGTAGCGGAATTTGCTTTTAAGCCGAACACGGGGTCGTTCCCCCTTTTCAATCGAGCCCACGCTGTCCACTCCACGGGCGGTCACCTCGGCCAACAAAGGCTGGGTCGTCCTCTGAAGGGACTGGCCTCTCAGTGTGTGGTCTACCTCTCTTAAACTAAAAGCTCCTGTGACCGTCGAGTCTGGAATGTATGTATGTACGCCAGTCTCGAGTATTTCAACCACGGTGCACTTACTTGTTATTTCCATATCGTTTACATGAATTCATACAACATTGACTTTATACTATCGAGTTTGGATTCGAATGAAGCGTCTTGATGTGCGGAATATGATTGTGAGGGCGGAATATGTAAGCAATGGTCAGGAGACCACGACGTCTTACACAACATAACAGGAGTCACAGCTTGGGAAGTTTTTCGACACTGTTGCGATGGTGACAGACCTATCGCTGTGCTTTCATTCACTGCTAGGTCTCCGTAGATATTCTGCAAGCGCCTATGAATGTCTGCGATGCTCTAGTTTTCCGCCAAAAGAAACTCAATGACAGCTCTCTGCTTGGAACGCTTCTCCGTTACACACGCCATTTTGAAGGCTACGTAAAGCGCTGCCACGTATATGAATTTCTGGAAACTATCAGGGCGGAAGCGGGAATAATCCACGACGTTCCGCAACAAATTCCACATTGTTTCAGCCGAAACTGGCCGATAAAAAATGTGTTGCATTACTTTTTGAAGGTCTCTCATACAATTCACTTAACATACAGTAACAGTGTTCACCAGTATCGGTAGTGGCAGTCATATGGCATTAGGTATGGCTTAAAGCAACATGCCCTTGTCTAGTGGGTGTATTAATCACAGTAGTTTCCTCTCAATTATCATATCGAAATACTGGATTTATGCTTGTGAGAAGCGAAATTCAAATGTCTTTGGCTATTCCAATTTAAGATATCGCTCCTTTCCGCAAATAACTACAGGACTACGCTGCAAAAGTTTCTTCACCAGTGCCATTATCGATTACACCCTCCACCTTACACATTTATGGGTCTACGAGGCATTAAATCCTAAAAGAAACGTGTGAACGATGTCCACATTTTCTGTTTTCGGTAATTATTTCGTCGCTTCCACCTAGTATAAAGAAGCGTAACCCTTATATAAGTCACTCAAGAGACGTAGTGCATTTCTCCATAGCCACGTATATCGTGTTATAGAATAATTAGCGCTTTTCATAATTACTTGAGTCCAGTACTTGGTGTACCTCAGACATGTGTAGCTGGTTTGTTAGCTAATCAGCCAATCTGGTTTCCGTATGGGTAGATGAAACAGATCTGTACTGTTGACACGTTCCTCTAGAAAGAGACGTACTGGTTTCACTTGCTGAATGCTAAGCGCAAGGCAAAGGAGAGATTGGAGGTGGTCTTGCAGAAGTGATGTGAGCCTGAATAATACAGTGGAAAACGATGAAGTACACACTCAAAATGAAAATCATCCATGAAGGTCATTGTTTTTCTTGACTTCAAGAAGGTTTTCAATACAATTCCAAACTACAGTCCAATAGGTACACTACTGGTCATTAAAATTGCTACACAACGACGATGACGTGCTACAGATGCGAAACTTAGCCGACAGGAAGGAGATGCTGTGATATGCAAATGATTAGTTTTTCAGAACATTCACACAAGGTTGGCGCCTGTGGCGACACCTACAACGTACTGACATGAGGAAAGTTTTCAACCGATTTCTCATACACAAACAGCAGTTGACCGGCGTTGCCTGATGAAACGTTGTGTGATGCCTCGTGTAAGGAGGAGAAATGAGTAGCATCACGTTTCCGACTTTGATAAAGGTCGCATTGTAGCCAATCGCGATTGCGGTTTATCGTATAGCGACATTGCTGCTCGCGTTGGTCGAGATCCAATGACTGTTAGCAGAATATGGAATTGGTGGGTTCAGGAGGGTAATACGGAACACCGTGCTGGATCCCTACAGCCTGGTATCACTAGCAGTCGAGATGACAGGCATCTTATCCGCATGGCTGTAACGGATCGTGCAGCCACGTCTCGATGCCTGAGTCAACAGATGGGGACGTTTGTAAGACAACCACCAACTGCACGAACAGTTCGACTATGTTTGCAACAGCATGGACTATCAGCCCGGAGACCGTGGCTGCGGTTACCCTTGTCGCTGCATCACAGACAGGAGCGCCTGCGATGGTGTACTCAACGACGAACCTGGGTGCACGAATGGCAAAAAGTCATTTTTTTCGGATGAATCCAGTTTCTGTTTACTGTATCATGATGGTCGCATCCGCGTTTGGCGACATCGCGGTAAACGCACATTGGAAGCGTGTATTCGTCATCGCCATACTGGCGTATCACCCGGCGTGATGGTATGGGGTGCCACTGGTTACACGTTTCGGTCACCTCTTGTACGCATTGGCGGCACTTTGAGCAGTGGACGTTACATGTCAGATTTGTTACGACCCGTGGCTCTACTCTTCATTCTACACTCCTGGAAATGGAAAAAAGAACACATTGATACCGGTGTGTCAGACCCACCATACTTGCTCCGGACACTGCGAGAGGGCTGTACAAGCAATGATCACACGCACGGCACAGCGGACACACCAGGAACCGCGGTGTTGGCCGTCGAATAGCGCTAGCTGCGCAGCATTTGTACACCGCCGCCGTCAGTGTCAGCCAGTTTGCCGTGGCATACGGAGCTCCATCGCAGTCTTTAACACTGCTAGCATGCCGCGACAGCGTGGACGTGAACCGTATGTGCAGTTGACGGACTTTGAGCGAGGGCGTATAGTGGGCATGCGGGAGGCCGGGTGGACGTACCGCAGAATTGCTCAACACGTGGGGCGTGAGGTCTCCACAGTACATGGATGTTGTCGCCAGTGGTCGGCGGAAGGTGCACGTCCCCGTCGACCTAGGACCGGACGGATGCACGGATGCACGCCAAGACCGTAGGATCCTACGCAGTGCCGTAGGGGACCGCACCGCCACTTCCCAGCAAATTAGGGACACTGTTGCTCCTGGGGTATCGGCGAGGACCATTCGCAACCGTCTCCATGAAGCTGGGCTACGGTCCCGCACACCGTTAGGCCGTCTTCCGCTCACGCCCCAACATCGTGCAGCCCGCCTCCAGTGGTGTCGCGACAGGCGTGAATGGAAGGACGAATGGAGACGTGTCGTCTTCAGCGATGAGAGTCGCTTCTGCCTTGGTGCCAATGATGGTCGTATGCGTGTTTGGCGCCGTGCAGGTGAGCGCCACAATCAGGACTGCATACGACCGAGGCACACAGGGCCAACACCCGGCATCATGGTGTGGGGAGCGATCTCCTACACTGGCCGTACACCTCTGGTGATCGTCGAGGGGACACTGAATACTGCACGGTACATCCAAACCGTCATCGAACCCATCGTTCTACCATTCCTAGACCGGCAAGGGAACTTGCTGTTCCAACAGGACAATGCACGTCCGCATGTATCCCGTGCCACCCAACGTGCTCTAGAAGGTGTAAGTCAACTACCCTGGCCAGCAAGATCTCCGGATCTATCCCCCATTGAGCATGTTTGGGACTGGATGAAGCGTCGTCTCACGCGGTCTGCACGTCCAGCACGAACGCTGGTCCAACTGAGGCGCCAGGTGGAAATGGCATGGCAAGCCGTTCCACAGGACTACATCCAGCACCTCTACGATCGTCTCCATGGGAGAATAGCAGCCTGCATTGCTGCAAAAGGTGGATATACACTGTACTAGTGCCGACATTGTGCATGCTCTGTTGCCTGTGTCTATGTGCCTGTGGTTCTGTCAGTGTGATCATGTGATGTATCTGACCCCAGGAATGTGTCAATAAAGTTTCCCCTTCCTGGGACAATGAATTCACGGTGTTCTTATTTCAATTTCACACACACATTCATGCCCGACGCAGGATTCGAACCTGCGACTGTAGCGGTCGCTCGGTTCCGGACTGTAGCGCCTAGAACCGCACGGCCACTCCGGCCGGCGAAGTAGGTTACAGTACACTAGTTCGCCCACTGCTTGAATATTGCTCACGTGTGTGGGATAGGGATAGGGTTGACAGAAGAGACAGAGACGATCCAACGGAGAGCAGCGTGCTTCGTTACAGGATCATTTAGTAATCGCGAAAGCGTTACGGAGATGATAGATAAACTCCAGTGGAAGACTGCAGGAGAGACGCTCAGTAGCTCGGTACGGGCTTTTGGTGAAGTTTCCAGAACATACCTTCACCGAGGAGTCAAGCAGTATATTGCTCCCTCCTATGTATATCTCGCGAGGAGACCATGAGGAGATTAGAGCCCACACAGAGGCATACCGACAATATTTCTTTCCACTAACCGTGCGAGACTGGAATAGGAGAGCTGATAGAGGTACTCAAAGTACCCTCCGCCACAGACCGTCAGGTGGCTTGCGGAGTATGGATATAGATGTAGATGTAGATGAATGGGCACATGACCATCGGTAGTGAATGCTGACGCACAGGCACAGCATCGCATGGTCTGATGAATCCCGGTATCTTCTTAATTATGCCAATGGGAGGGCGCGAAACCGACGTGCTGCAGGGGAACAGTTTCTCGACACCTGTACCCCGGGACGGTGAAAAGCTGGTGACCGCTCCATTATGTTCTGGGGAACATTCACGTGCAATGCACCATGACAGCCAAGAAGTATCGTACACTGGTTGCAGGCCACGTACATACCTTCACGAAGATCATTTTTCCCGAGAGCAGTGGCATTTTTCAACAAAATAATGCACCATGTCACAAGACCAGGAGTAGTGGAGTTGTTTGAGGAACACAGTGGCGAGTTCCAGTGGACATAGTGAGCCACCAGCTCGCCAGATGAGAACCCGATCGAACACATTTGGGATGTGACTGAACGTAGCGTCAGAGTTCATCGCTTCTCTCCGCAGAGTTTACGAAAATTAGGTGGCTTGTGTGCGCAGAAGTGATCCCACCTCCGTCCAGCGACCTATCAAGGCCTCATTGCTCCCATGCCACGGCGCGTCGTCGCAGTTATCCGCGAGAAAAGTGGACATTCCGGCTATTGGGTGGGTGGTTATAATTTTCTGGCTAATCAGTATACGTCCTTGCATCGTCTGCTACGCTGAATTCTCAGCAAACACTTTACACTACGTTATGACAGGTGAAGAGGATAAATTAATGATACGTTTTGCTGCACTATTAACACTCGAGGATATAAGCAGACGAAGAAAAAGACGTAGTAGTCGTTGGCGGACAGGAACTCACGGGAATGGTACGCTGCGCGACTTGGATTTGTGAGATGTTTTTCTGGTTTTCGTAACTTCACCACGACGCTAATTTTGTAAATTTAATGGATGTGATACGGCCAGAAAGACACGTACTTCAGAAAAGCAATTCCTGTGAAGCAGTTACTATTCGGTTTTTTTTTTTAGATTTCTATCAAACCCTTGTATATGTATTACTAATTTCCGAAGCCAGCCGTATTTCAAGCAGTTGCTGCAATTCGTGAAGCGTTGACGATTGAGTGAAAGATTACGTAAAGTTCATATTTTATTGATAATAGATAAAAATTACACCAAATCATCATAATTTTCAACAAACAGCGCATCCTCCACTTTAGGGTCACTGGCAACTCCAATGAATGTGTCAGAGGAGTCCGTTTTGTAGTACCTTTCAATAAATTATTTTTTGTATCTGTATAAATGTTTCACGTATTGATCCAAATGTCATGTGTAATAAAGGAAGGTGCAGCCTTCAAACTCTTTAGAGAGCAGCTAGGAGAAGCCTGGTTGTCCATATTTTTCCTTCTTCCAGCCATCAGAATGTAAGCGAAAAAAATGTGTGTGAAATCTTATGGGACTTAACTGCTAAGGTCATCAGTCCCTAAGCTTACTTAACCTAAATTATCCTAAGGACAAAAACACACACCCATGCCCGAGGGAGGACTCGAAACTCTGCCGGGACCAGCCGCTCAGTCCATGATTGCAGCGGCCTAGACCGCTCGGCTAATCCCGTGCGGCTCAGAATGTAGGTTCAAATCGTTCAAATGGCTCTGAGCACTATGGGACTTAACTTCTGAGGTTATCAGTCCCCTAGAACTTAGAACTACTTAAACCTAACTAACCTAAGGAGATCACACTCATTCATGCCCAAGGCTGGATTCGAACCTGCGACCGTAGCGGTCGCGCGATTCCAGAATGTAGCGCCTAGAATCGCTCGGCCACCCAGGCCGGCCAGAATGTAGGCACCGTGGACTGTAGCTATAAAAGATTTCTAATGCAAGTAACTAATTTTTACTTACTAACGTGTTATGCCTTTATTCATCCACCATATGGCATTTTTATGCCAATATTATTCGTATTAAAAGTTATTTTTTTCAGATTTTCTCCCGGATAAGACGCAACACTTCGATGTGGCACCGTTCCGCCATTGGCGTGGTTTTATTAGTAATTTAAAATGTTCAGTTTTCCTTATCGTACGACCACAACCTACAATCATTCGGAGAAGAAGTCAGAGATTTCTTTAAAGCAATTATACGGCGTAGAGCCGATATCAAAACGCTATATGCAATTTATATTTTCTAAAATTCCATCGGCACACATCCTCCGTTGCGCCGTCTCCAGAACGAATATGGGACACTTACAAACTTCATTCTGGTAGAGTTTTATTTGAAATATTTGAGTGAGGGGAGGTGGGAGCCAACTCACGGCGTTAACTGTTGACTCCTCTCTTTTGTACAAATGGATCTCTGCCTCAGAGAGAGTGTCATTTCTTTATTCTTCTACTCTTTTGTTTAAAAAAAAGAAACAATAAATACCGTTTCATAGGACAGCAACTACCTTAACTTGCTGACAACGAACTTCCCGAAGGCACTGATTGAATCGTATTCTCGTTGTTGTTGCTGCAGAACACTCTTCAACGTTCCTGTTGCCTCGTTTAATGGTCGCCTCTTCTGCCCCTCTTCGCTCGTCTTTGTTGAGGAGGCGTACTTAGCTGTTCATCTGGACGCGAAGCATCTTCCGTATCCTCATCTGTTAACTCTTACGGAACCTGAAGTCAAGTCTACTAGTTTCAGATGCCTGCTATGAAGATGAATGGCGCGAAAAAGAAATTGTATTCAGCCAGGTGCGCCACTTCCCGCATCGTTGATGCGAATTCAAACAGAAAGGAAGTCAGCAACGCTATAGCTATCACTAGCACTAGAAAATTCGAGAAATAAAAAGGAATCTGACACTGAATGGCATAAAACTAAATCTCTATCGCAGTTATACAGAATTGGAGGCCCCTTAGCGAATATCATACCGGAGGAGGAGGAGGTTAGTGTTTAACATCCCCTCGACAAGTCATTAGAGGATGGGGGAGGAAATCTATGCCCTTTCAAAGGAACCATCACGGCATTTTCCTGAAGGGATTTAGGGAAATCACGGAAAGCCTAAATCAGGATGGCCGGGCGCGGGTTTGAACTATCGTCACCCACAGCGCGAGCCTAGCCTGCTACCCACTGCGCCACCTCGCTCGGTAACAACATACATTACGAAGTGAGTAATATAGACTCAACAGGCTTGTAAATGCCCTTATTATTACACGGCCTTAGCATGTTCATAGTCTAATTCAAAGTGAGGCTGCTGCTTACAGGACTGCGCCACCTAGCTCGGTAACAACATACATTACGGAGTGAGTGATATAGACTCAACAGGCTTCTAAATGTCCATATTATTACACGGCCTTAGCATGTTCATAGTCTAATTCAAAGTGAGGCTGCTGCTTACAGGACTGCGCCACCTCGCTCGGTAACAACATACATTACGGAGTGAGTGATATAGACTCAACAGGCTTCTAAATGTCCATATTATTACACGGCCTTAGCATGTTCATAGTCTAATTCAAAGTGAGGCTGCTGCTTACAGGACTGCGCCACCTCGCTCGGTAACAACATACATTACGGAGTGAGTGATATAGACTCAACAGGCTTCTAAATGTCCATATTATTACACGGCCTTAGCATGTTCATAGTCTAATTCAAAGTGAGGCTGCTGCTTACAGGACTGCGCCACCTCGCTCGGTAACAACATACATTACGGAGTGAGTGATATAGACTCAACAGGCTTCTAAATGTCCATATTATTACACGGCCTTAGCATGTTCATAGTCTAATTCAAAGTGAGGCTGCTGCTTACAGGACTGCGCCACCTCGCTCGGTAACAACATACATTACGGAGTGAGTGATATAGACTCAACAGGCTTCTAAATGTCCATATTATTACATGGCCTTAGCATGTTCATAGTCTAATTCAAAGTGAGGCTGCTGCTTACAGGACTGCGCCACCTCGCTCGGTAACAACATACATTACGGAGTGAGTGATATAGACTCAACAGGCTTCTAAATGTCCATATTATTACACGGCCTTAGCATGTTCATAGTCTAATTCAAAGTGAGGCTGCTGCTTACAGGACTGCGCCACCTCGCTCGGTAACAACATACATTACGGAGTGAGTGATATAGACTCAACAGGCTTCTAAATGTCCATATTATTACATGGCCTTAGCATGTTCATAGTCTAATTCAAAGTGAGGCTGCTGCTTACAGGACTGCGCCACCTCGCTCGCTAACAACATACATTACGAAGTGAGTAATATAGACTCAACAGGCTTGTAAATGCCCGTATTATTACACAGCCTTAGCATGTGCATAGTCTAATTCAAAGTGAGGCTGCTGCTTACAGGACTGCGCCACCTCGCTCGGTAACAACATACATTACGAAGTGAGTGATAAAGACTCAACAGGCTTGTAAATGCCCATATTATTACACGGCCTTAGCATGTTCATAGTCTAATTCAAAGTGAGGCTGCTGCTTACAGGACTATATAACCAGCCGCAGTATACATCGTAGGGGATAACCAACCCCTTTTATAACAGTGACATTAGTGTATGACTAGCAGTTTGAACATTTCTCTTTACTTAAGTAAAAGCAGACAAATAACATGTGTAGTAAGATGGCGGTTTTGCATAAACATGATCAGCGTTTTCTTTTCCTTTGTTGTTTATTTCATCCACCTCACCCTGTATTGGCGGGAAGAGGGGGTGGAGGGGGGAAGGGCTGTCAGCGGTACAATATTTTCGCTCTTCAGCTGAGAGATGACAAAGGTAAGAAGAAATGTTACTAAAAGAGAAGCAAAACACTTAAAAAAAAGAAACAATATACAGGCTGCACTTTGTCGGTGTCTGTATAAAAATCGGGACTGTTTCCTTTTTCCAGTTAAAAATAAGTTTATAATTTAAAAAATGAAAGTATATACATCGCAGAAAGGTGGAATTCTTCTAATAAAAAGCATTGCACTTTCATATAAAATTAGAAAGACACACAGTGAGACAGAGGGATTTCAGAAGGAGAGAATATGTTCCACAGAGACGACGGGTGTGGCAGGGAAAGATAGGGTCTTCTCTGTAGGAGTTGAAGAGAAGTGTTGGGCTGTACAGTGGGAAGGCAGAAGGTGGGAAAGACAGAGGCTGAGGATGAGTATGCGGGGTGGGTAGCGCAGTGTTATGAAGAGGAAAGCGGTGGGAATGAACGCAGAGGGGAAACGAGAGACGAGCTCTGATGTGGCGTGGGATGCAGTCGGCGGGGAAGAGTTAGAGTTGCTAAGAGGAATAAATATGGGGATGCATCTCATGGGATCACAAGATAAAGTAAGAGCGATATAATGAACCAGGGAAACAACCCACTGACTTATGTGAAACATGTGACTTAAAATTAATGGTAAAACTCACTTGAAACTTTTTTTAAAAATTTCATAGTTTGGTGCAATCAAATCACAATAGGTAGTTTTATTGTTAATTTTATTTTATAATGTACTGAATAAAACACCAAAAACTACATGCTAACACTCTGTGTGGTAAGTCATGTGAACTCCTGTGTCATAGTTGTTGAATGAAATTACATACAATAAAATTTCCTGTAAACGGTATATTAACAACTCAAGTAAATATGTAATGACCTGAATTGACGCTAATAACATTACTATCACAGATAATGCCAATAGGTACAGGAAGAACAACATAATTTTGCGATCACAAATTTTGTGCTAATTTGATAGTTATCAAGCCTCACTACATACAGAAGCTGGGCAGAATACTGTCTTCCGATAGTTGTTTGAGTAGATGGGCCAGGGTAATCTCTAGTGCTATAGAACCGTTTGCCATCATCTACCTTAATGACTGGTAAGGGTAGTACCCTTTCATTTCACCAGTACCTGGTCGTGTGTATTGTCACGTGTGTTCATAGTCACCTCACTTTTGGGATCATCGTCATTGTCGCCGTCGCCGCAGCCGCCGTCACCACCGTCGACGACGTCAACGGTGCATCACCCATCAACCGTCCTCTGGCCGTCTTGATCTCGCCACTTTTGTCTCGCCGCCGCTGTTTTCTCGCCACCACCGTCTTCGTGCCGCCGTCATTCTCATCTATTTTCCGTCACCACCACATCAGCTCATTCGGTGCTGCTGTATTCTGTGTCACATGGGAAATATTTCATCTTTAGCCACCTATTCAGCGTCCGTGACTCTACCACAAGTCACCGTTGTCCTCAGTGCCGCTTAGACCGTCTGCCATCAGTACCATCCCACAACGTCTTCCCATCTCTTGCTCCCACTGTCACCACATGGTTCTTGTTATCCCACCCACTCCTCTACTCCCGTCCTCCCCTACCTACAATATCCTATCCTCTCAAACCACAACAGCAGCACATGAATCTCCATATCTTCTTTCTCTAAGCCACAACCCACAATACACCACATGTACCACTCCTGCACATTTCAGAGCACCGGAAAAAAGTAGCAACAGATTATGTTTCAGTCAACCCTTCCACGAATCTCACCACATCAACCGACATAGGCAGTGCTGAAGGACTTGCACAATGCCCAGGTAACCCGCAACAAAGTCACATCCCGCCACTCCCATCCCACAACCATACTTCCCTCCAACAGCCTTTAAAAAAATCCAAAACACCAACACCTCTCCCTATCCCTCGCATAAGCAACGGAAAACTGAAGCTGACGACACTCAGCACACGACCACAACTTCTCCACCTCCAACATCTTTCCCTGACCTTCACACATGTATCCTCATCAACCCATAGCAAAAATTCCTCAAAACGAATCCTTCACCCTCGAAATCAAGAAACAACATCCAAACACCAAATCCAACAAATTACCCCAGGGAAGGACTTCACATTACTAAAGTACCTGAATCCGAACATTCACACTGACATCCTTTCCAAAATTCCTCACATTACATTCGGTCCCAAAAACTCCTTACGACGCCTCACCACCACATCCTGGGCCAAACAACCACAACTCTTTGCCGTCCTCCCACCCTCACTGTGGTAGTCACCATGGTCAACATCGAGGTCATGTTTGAGGACGTGGCATCTGAACTAAACAAAAATTCGGATCAATAATGCCCTTGGCGCCTCTCGCCTTGTTCGTGTTTTATCTAAACTTGCCTCCACCATCGATCTTCTCCTTGAAGAGGGTGCCCAAATGTACCAACACTAGATCGCGTGTTTTCCAAATCCCACCCTCAGTCCTGCTGCTGCCAAAACGTCTCTGGTAGTATGATTGCCTTACTGCAAATTGCAAAAACCCACCAACCTGTACACTCGGTAAAGCCTCAATTTTCGTTAAACAGTGACCAAACCCTTCTTTTACTCCTACCGTTCAACACCTGCAACGAGTCTGACCCCACCTGTTCTGCGAAATGCAAAGCCAACCCACCACCTGCCAAACCTGAACTCATTCTCCCAATCTGGTCCCATTGATAACCCCATTCACCCCAACAATTTCCTCTACCTGTGTCCCCACTAGTAAAGATATAAAATTCATGACAATTGTTCTCCAAAATGTCCATGTATTTCAAAGTCCATGCACACTCCAAAAAACTCCCTTGCTGCCAGCTCCATCTCAACACCCAAACTACCTACTGTGTGTTCAGTGATCGTTGTAGACGATCATTGAAATGGACTCTGACGAAAAATAAAAGGACGACAGCTCCACAAGTCACTTCAGAACGGAATTTCACACTCGTGAATCCTGCCAACACGAAAATAAGGCGAAGGTAGTTCCATAAGCTGAGAATTGTAGAGCGTTCAGTAATTCCAAATTCCCATAAAAAATTAGTATCTGTGACAGGAAAATGTCGTGCCAAAACCATTAAACCTGGACTGTGGACTAATGGAAGATGTCATTTGATCTGATGAGTCTTGTTTAGCACTGTTTCCAACTTCTCATCGAGTTTTCTTTCTACTACTGAATCATGACGAGAGATCAATGATGATTTGGGGCAGCCATGTCGTGGTATTCAGTCAGCCCATGGTTACTCTGCAAAGTCACTTTACTGCCAAGTACTGTACGACCATTTTGGCTGATCAGCTCCATCCCATGGTACAATATTTGCTTCCTGTTGGTGATACTGTTTTCCAGGAGGACAGGGCCCCTGTTCACACAGCTAATCGCTGTCAACCTCTACCATTCTTACCTCAACTTGTTACTATTTTGCAGGAAGAATGGTATAAGAATCCCTTGACCATACAGTTCCTTTACTCATCCATTCCACGACGGCTAGATGCTGATTCGAATGCCAACAGTTTTCCTGTACCATATTAGACATGATAATTTATTGTGTTTTCAGTGTTTACATATTTTGCGCCCCCTGCAGCTTCCATCAAAGAAGAAAGAGGTGAAGTTAATTTGGCACAGCATCTATTCTACCCTGTCACGGAAAATTCCATCTCGCACGATGTTAAGGACTGCGCCAAAACGTATCGGTATGTGGACGAGGCTTGCCGGCAGCAAACAGTTGCGCTCTCTCTCTCTCTCTCTCTCTCTCTCTCTCTCTCTCTCCCTCCCATCTGCAGGGCGTTTCCACCGCTACTGGCCTTGATCGACGGCCGGCTTGTGCTACTGTCCGCATTTCCCAGGAGCTGCCGTGACGCACTGGGGAACCTCACCACTACTCCAACGGATTCCACGCCGTGTAGAAACTTTCCATTTCTTATTCCAACTATCGTCTCGCGGTACAGTAGGAAGCTTATCCATTCTTGACGTAAGACTATGCAAATGTTAGGGGACCATTACTGTCCGCAATCTCAGTAAATCATGTTGAGGGAGTTTAGTGAGGCCGTTCTCAGATGATCCTGTTGTATGTAGAGAAGTCGCAACGCTAGGCAACTGAAGTGAAATGAAAATCTACTAAGGGTCGACGCTTCATACTGATAAAAGCAGTAGATCCTAAACGCACAGAAAAATGTAACGTGTAGCTCGTGAATACTAATCAAAAACGTCCATTATTGTTTAAGTCACGATCGTTGTACAGGCTGATCAGAAACAGCCTGAAAAGCTTGTAAGGGTGTTTGCAGGGTAGGTTGTGGTAAAAAAATACGTGTAAAGAAAAAAAATCGATACGTTACGCCGTTTTCGGTTAACTAGTCAGAGCGTTGTGCGCGCAAATACGAGCGCCCCGTCTGACGTTTGGTTGCCTAAAACCGGATAAGAGGGCTATACAAAAATTTGGCATGGGACGGTAGTAACGATACAACCCGATCCAAAGGCTGAGCAGTCTTGTGCGCTATCATCTACACAATGAGAACAACTGATACTAATTTTATTTGGCGGTCCGCTTGAAAGTGCGCGCGCAACAGCCTGATCGGCTTACTCCAATACTTTTTTATTTAACTTTAACATTTTTGAACAGAATGAAGGAGTGGCTATGGGTAGTCCTTTACCACCCATAGTCGCCATTTTATTTACGGAGGACTTCGAGGATATGGCACTGAGGACTTCAGCTTTGCAACCAACGTGCTTCTGGAGATATGTCGATGACACCTTATCCGTCTGGCCGCATGGACGTGATTCTCTTCATAGATTTTTGGACCACTTCAACTATCTTCATCCCCGTATCGAATTTACTATGGAGGTTGAAAGTGATGGGATGCTTCCGTTTTTAGACGTTTTGGTTTATAAAAAAACCAGATGGTACTTTGGGACCCAGTGTTCACCGAAAGCCGACGCACACAGATCGGTATCTGCATCCTAAGAGTTGTCATCCACCACACCAACGCAGTGGCGTCCTTAGGACTTCGGCACGCAGAGCGTATGCCATTTCCGACTCGGATAGCTTAACACAAGAACTTGCGCATTTGGTAGCTGTTTTTAAGGAAAATGGATACTCCGAGATGCAGAATCGTCGGGCTGTAGAGTTGGGACCATCTCTGGATGTGCATGAAGAGGAACATAGATGGGCGGCCTTTCTTCCTTAGGCTGGAGGCATATCGTTTAAGATTGGACGAATTTTAAGGAATGTTAACATTAAGAGTGTGTTCCGTCCACCTTCTAAGATTAGGGCACTACTCGGCTCTGTGAAAGATGTTTCGGGGCTTAGGAAACCCGGTGTATACAAAATTCCGTCTCAATATGGGAAGCTTACACTGGCCGTTCGATTCGCGGAGTTCATGACAGGTGTGTGGAACATCGCCGTTATACGAGGCTACAACAGCCGAAAAAAAACGGCAGTAGCAGAACACTGCTTAAATGAGGGACACAGTATGAAATTTGATGAAACTTTGGTTGTTGCCAACATTTCCGGTTTTTGAAACAGTGTCTGTAAAGAGGCGATTGAAATTAGCTTGGCGGATAATTTAATCAACAGAGACAATGGGTATCCTCTTACTAAGACGTGGAATCCTGTATTACCTCGCAACAAAATTTAACGGTCTTCGATGCGGCCCTGAGTGCGATACATCGTTGCCGCCAGTGGTCTACTAGGGCAGCGCCACCTCCCTGTCTTGGAGGGCAGCAAGCGTGATGGGCGGCGCATGCGCCGTGTACTGAACGGTGGCCTATATAGGACGTCGTTTGCATCCTGGCGTCAGTTCTCAGCGGGACTCATCAGCAAAAAATGGTTCAAATGGAGCTGAGCACTATGGGACTTAACATCTGAGGTCATCAGTCCCCTAGAACTTAGAATCACTAAAACCTAACTAACCTAAGGACATCACACACACCCATGCCCGAGGCACGATTCGAACGTGCGACCGTAGCGGTCGCACGGTTCCAGACTGAAGCGCCTAGAACCGTTCCGGTTTGTTTCGTTTATACCTTTCGTGACAATCGCCAAATCGTCTGCAAAAGCCAGGCATTTAATCAGTAGGTTTCTTAGCGTTATCCCCTGTTGTGATGTTTCCCATTCCTTTATTATCTTATCTAACCACCAGAATGAAAAGGAGAGGTGGGAGGCCATCGCCTTGTCAGACACCTGTGCGAATTTCAAAGGGCTCTGATAGTTCCCCACAGAACTTTACTTTGGAAGTCGTGTTGGTCAAGGTTTGCTCTATGATAGTCCGTGTTTTTTTGTCTACTTTGTATTGAGCTAGGACTTTGAAGAGATTTTTCTAGTCGATAGAGTCGTACGCCTTTTTGAAGTTTTGTTTGTGTTTTTCAAAATGGTTCAAATGGCTCTAAGCACTTTGGGACTTAACATCTGAGGTCATCAGTCCCCTAGACTTATAACTACATAAACCTGTCTAACCTAAGGACATCACACACATCCATGCCCGAGGCAGGATTCGAACGAGCGACCATAGCAGCAGTGCGGTTTCGGACTGAAGCGCCTGAAGCCACTCGGTCACAGCGGTCGGCGTTTGTGTTGTAAAATCATTTTTAGGTTCCAAATTTGTTCCACACAAGACCCTCCCTTTACGGAAGCCTGCTTGGTATCCCCCAATCAAGTGGTCGGTCTGATATTCTAGTCTGTTTATATACCGGGTGAGTCGCGTAAGACATAACACCTCCATTATTCCGGGGGTGATTGCACGTATCGTCAAGCGGTGTTGATTGAAGGTCGAGGCGGTAGGAAGCGGCTGCGGACTGTAAACAAGCGAACCGAGCGACCGCTACGGTCGCAGGTTCGAATCCTGCCTCGGGCATTGATGTGTGTGGTGTCCTTAGGTTAGTTAGGTTTAAGTAGTTCTAAGTTCTAGGTGACTGATGATCTTAGAAGTTAAGTCCCATGGTGCTCAAAGCCATTTGAACCATTTGTAAACACGCCTCGCGCGATTCGCAGGCCGAGTTGCAGTGCTCTATGCAGCATGCACGGCCTACGCTATCTAGGTAGGTCGCTTCAGACCCGTTACCGACTAGCTTCACTTCCCGCTTACTACAGACTTCCTACGAACGCTGATGTGCGGTCTCTCCTGCCAACAATGCTTTCTGGTGCAAATAATCCCTGCTACCATTACAAAATGTATCAATGCGCGGTCTTTCCCGCTCTTTTCTTAAATGTATCCATACGCGGTCCCCCCCGCCCTTTTTAAAATTATATCAGTTTGCGGTTTCTCTTGCCAACAATACTTTCGTGCAGACATACCCTGCTACCACAATTATTTCCTAGTTAATCATATTAATAAAGTATAAACATCTTTCATATATTGTGGGTTGATAATAGACATTAGAAATATACACGTCTTACACCGTGTACGCCGTGAAACGTCAGAAAGTAAAACCCTGCAACAATCGTCGGAAGGGTCGAGGCTGGAGTAGGGCACCTTAGGCTCTGTGGAATGTTCTTGGGGCATTCCCTGGGTGATGTCGACCTTCTAGAAGGCACCATTGATTAACACAAGGGTGTATCCATCATTGGAGACCATTTCCAGCCCAGAAACCGTTTGATCTTCCTTAACGCGACGGCATCTACCAGTAGGATAATAATACGTATCACACAGCTCGCAATGCACCTATGTTTTCCTAAGTGTACCAGGATGAGTTTACCGTACTCCTCTGGCCAACAACCTCCCTAAATTTGAAGCTAATCAGGAGTCTGGGGGATCGCCTCGGCCGGGTTTTCTGCACGTTGGATACTCAGTCGAGAAACCTGGCGCATCTGGCGACGGCATTGGGGTCTGCACGTCTCCACAGCCCCGTCGGTACCTTTTATAAGCTCACTGACTCTCTGCCTGTACATCTCGCGGCGGTCCGTGCTGCAAAGGCATCTGACAGGTGGTCGCATTAATGTGACTGGACAGCGGCCTTGATCATTCCCAATTTAACAAACATGTAATGCTTGAGCCGTGCTGGCCCCGGTCTATGCGCTGGTTTAAATCTTGACTGTTACTCTGCGTCTGGTATCCTGCAGTGATTGCGGTTATGCCGTGGTTCTTCCTCTTTCTACGTGTGCCAACAGAGGTTATAACACTGCAACTGGTTTTACGTAGCTTGTGCAATGAAATACCTAATTTAGTCTATTAAGTACTATGCCCGTACAGAACAAATAGTCCTGTCACGGAAAAGCCACATATAACACTTCCGTCTGCTACTGCTGTACCATAACCTTAAAGTTGGAGGCAGGTCGCAATTTTGTTATGTTGAGCGTGTTATACCTAACGGAAGCGGCTTATCGGAAATGAAAGTCAGACTAACGTAAATATTCGAACAATAACAAACAATATTTTTGCCTCTCTACACTGTTTAAAGAATAAAGACCTTGCCTAATTAGGCAAGAGAATGATTAATATTCTTGTTTAAGAAAATAGATATGAGTAACTTCAACGGACAAACACAACCTATATTTTGCCACACGCGAGTGCAATGAACTCTGATACCTGCATATGTTCACGGTGAAGATTGGAAGCTGACAGAGCAGAACAGACTATTTGCATAAATATAACAGATAACATTACACGCTATTACTTTTCACACATTTTCCTAGCTGACATAAAATCGTAAATGTAGTTCACTGCAAAATTATGAACTGATCACAGGTTAAGTCCCTCTTAGCTAAATACTATTTTATTTAGAATGAAAGTTAATTGGAATTCACTAACAGGTTACTTCTCACTATCTTTTGAATAAAGAAATTCTTGTTTTCATAAATAGTGGTATTTCTATTAATTGTTATTTATCATGAGCATAAAGGATAACCTGTGGATCCTATTACACTATTAATATGCACTTTCATTACCCAAAAGAAACAAGTACTTAGCAAGCATGAGTATATAACTTTCTACTATTGCAGTTTTCCACTATTACTACAGTGAGACACAATGTTGACAAATTTGCAAGACACTGGCTCACCTTTTAAAATTTACCACAGGCAGCACTATGATCATTAACTAAGCAAAACTTTATAAGCCTCAGTTTTAAGAACTTTTAATCGTTAAAAGAAACAGCAAATTGTCTTTATTACCACAGTCCTCTACTTTCAAGTAAATCATTAAATAGGGGACTTTGAAACTCCACAAAGCTTTAAATTGGACTGTTTCCATCACTGAGAGGCTTTCACAAAACTACATTTCCTACCTCCCACAATTTCACTATATCCACAGTAAATCTGGATACTCACTTCTTACCAAAGATCAAACAACATTATTTAATTTACTATTTGGCTTTGAGGCTTTCATTTTTTCAGCAAAATGGGACACTCGGTAATCATAGTTCAAATGGAGAGGAACCTGAGAGGTGGTGTGGTAGGGAAAAAAATCAATGTAGGTACATGAAATCAGTCATAAGTTATCTTATATTTGTGCACACTAAAACAGCCAATGAGCTGATCCTTCACTGTACATTACTACAGTGCTCCATTATAGTGATTGCACAGTGTGGTGGCGATTGTATGTTGGTAGGTGGAATTGCAGGTAGAATTGCTGGACTCCGTCATTTCTTGGTGGCGATGATAGATACCAATTCCAGAATAGTTCCAGCTATTTATCCATCCATCCGAGGCATTGGAAAGCGGCAGGAAAAGTCTGTCTCGGAAGCAGCACAATATACAACTATTACATGGGCAGTTCACAGTTTGGTAGCTCGTCCCCGACTGACCCTTTGTTCCACCTTTTCTACCTAGGCCAACCACAATTTCCACGCGTTACACAGTTCCGTTCCCGAGGGGAACCACTACACCTTTTTCATACAAAGTAACTAAGAATCCTAAGTGAAGGTCAGCAGTTTACATAACAGCAAATAAACATTTTAAATATAACAGAACATTTGCACATATTGACATTTCTAAAAAAAATGTTCAAACAAATTCCAAATATATATAGTAAGTTTTGTCTCCCTTCAACTGGGACAAAGAATTTAAATGATAGATACATCATAGATAGATGTATCATAGATAGATAGATCATAAATAGATAGATCATGACATCAAAGTTTTTACAAAGAAAGGAGTATACAATTTCGTGTTATCTATTCAATCACGCTGACGTAGAATTCAGGCAGTGTCCTTTCTTCACCGTGTTGTCACTGTCCAACACGTGTATGTAGTTTTGACAGCTTATGCATACTTGGTTGTGGGCGGCCACGCCTTTTACGTTTTGGCTTTGGAGTTCCTAGTGTACTGATCGAGTGGAAAGCAAATCGTCTTGTCGGTGGGTCCGTTGACTGTCTTTCGGTTGGGTTGGTGGTGGATGGCGTGTACTTGGGCCGACTATCTCTCCCCAAAGCGAACGTTAATATTTTAAGGGCAGACCGACCCCCGGAAACGTCTGAGCGCCGCTGACTGTACTGCCTCTTCTTACTCATGTTTGATTGTGTATTTTAATGACTCATAGTCGATTATTTGAATTTGTAAGCTTTTAGTTGGGTTTTAAATAATGGGCCTTCAGCCGGTTTAAAATTGAATACTTGTCATGTCTTGCATTGTTTGTGCCTTCAGCCAAATCTATTTTTTTTTTTTTTTTGATAAAGCTTTGGGCCTTCCGCCTTTGAAAATTTATTGTAGTTGTGATTTTAAATCATAAGTCTTCAGCCGTTTTAAAAATAAAATTCCTTACTTGTCAAGTCTTAGATCGTTTGGGTCTTCAGTCTCATTGGAAATATTATGTAACGATAAAACCTTGCGCTTTCTGCCTTTTGAAAATTTATTGTAGTTGTGTTTTAAATCATGGGCCTTCAGCCGTTTCTAAAATTAAAGAGGCTGTGCCATTAAGCCATAAGGTTGTGTGACATATTCAGTCGATAGTTAAGCTCGGAAATTTACGCTGTAATGTTTGGACAACTAAATAAAGTTATGTGTGTTCGAGTGTAGCTGACAGCCGCTCATTTTGGGCCCCTTTCCCCAATTCCAACTACCTGTTCTGTCCTGCGGATTTAACCAGGCGTTTCAATGCTGAGATGTTCGATTTAACAAAACTGTATAAAACACCACTGAGTATGGCGTCTAATGCTCTACGATTGATTAAGAGCAATATAAAAAAAGGTACATTAGGTTCATGTTGATGTTTCCCAGTACATGTTATTGCCGTGGCCTTCAATCCGATGATTGGTTCAGTGTAATTATCCACGATAGTCAGTCCTGTGAAAGCCTCTTCATCTCCGCATAACTACAGCAGTCTACATCCTTTAGAACCTGAGTAACGTGACAAACGTTGGCCTCTGTCTAAAGATTTGATCTACCCCCACCCCACCCATTCCACATATCACTCCAGTATCAGAGTGACGATTCCTTGATGCCTCTCTCCTATCAACCGATCCTCTCTCTTAGTCAGCTTGTGCAATAAATTTCATTTCTCCATATTTCGGTTCACTATCTGCTCAGTTAGCTAATCTATCAAACGTTTGTACCGCCTCTTTTCAAAATCTTCCATTGCCTTCTTGCTTTTCACTTCCGTACAATGTCATACTCCACATAACTCACTTCAGAACGCCGGCCGCGGTGGTCTAGCGGTTCTAGGCGCTCAGTCCGGACCGCGTGACTGCTACGGTCGCAGGTTCGAATCCTGCCTCGGGCATGGATGTGTGTGATGTCCTTAGGTTAGTTAGGTTTAAGTAGTTCTAAATTCTAGGGGACTGATGACCACAGATGTTAAGTCCCATAGTGCTCAGAGCCATTCGAACCATTCCATTCACTTCAGAACAGAATACCTAACGCATCAAATTATATTTTAGGTTAGTAAATTTTGCTTCTTCAAAACTGCTTTTCTTGCTAATGTCAGTCTGTAATTTATATCCTAATTGCTTTGCTCATCGTCGGTTATTATGCTGCGCAAACAAAAAGAACTCGTCTACTATTATTAGTGTCTCATTTTCTTATACAATTCCCTCGGCATCTCCAGATTTAATTCGACCACATTCATTTACCCTCGTCTTAATTATGTTCATATTCGTCTTGTTCTGAAGCGACTATCCATTGTTTTGAACTGCTCTTCTAGGCCCATTGCTACCTCTGACAGAACTGTAATGCCGGTGCAACGACCGTTAATGATCGGTTTGTGGTTCGCCTTTTCAAATGCAAATCTCGCTCGCTTATCTGCCTGCGAGCTTGTGCTGCATAAACGGTACATTCAATTACCTGTACTATATCAACGAAATTAATTTCGCCCAGAAGAATTAAAGTGCCTAGCGTGGAGGCTAGAATCAAATGGCCTCTCCTGCCTACGAATCGCGTAGCCTTCATTCATTGTGAAATTATTAAAATGGCCGCTTGTGTTGACCATTACTGTAACTCTCTGTAAGATATTACCGTCGTCGACAGTTGGAAAGGAGTGTGGACCGACCGTAATCATCAAGGAACTCACGCTTCAGGCCAACTCAATAAATAGCGGTGGGCACGGATGTGCTGGTTTGACCAGTGATGGCAGAATAATTTTTATTTTTATTTTTGTAAGAGACTTAGATCTTAAAAGAGACCTGAAAGACTTGAAATCAAATAAGGCAGAAGGGATAGCCAACATCGCAACGTATTCCCAAAGTCATTTTGGAGGGGGGGGGGGGGGGGGGGGAATCAAACTACTATATAAGTATATAATTCTGGTAATACTGGCCATGACCTTCCTCTTCTGTGGAGATGCACACATATTACCCGAACTCTTACGTGACTTGGTAAGAATGTCTTCCACGAATAATTATGTTGGGTAGGGACACTACGAATGTACTGTGTGGATATATAAGGTGGGAAGGTGGGTCTGGAGGGAGGCGTGTGCGAGATAGTTCCTGCAGTCGCACTATCCTCTGTGAACGCGGTGGCTCATATGGATAGAGCGTCTGCCGTGTAAGCAGGACATCCCGGGTTCGAGTCCCGGTTGGGGCACATATTTTCACCTGTCTCCGTTGCTATATATCAACGCCAGTCTGCAGCTGAAGGTATTAATATATAATTCTAACTATTCAAGTTGGTGTGCAGAATCTATGAGACTGGCAACATGGCTTCAGACTTTCGGAAAATTTTAATCATTAACACAATTCCAAAGATAGCTTAACACTTATCTACCCTTGCTATCTTACGGTCAGAGTAACAGCCCTTGCTTCCAAGCTGCTGACAAGAATAACACCCAGAAGAACAGAAAAGGCACTAGAGAGGCCGTTCTGACGTTGCGTTCAAGCAAGGATGATGAAAAATCAAGACACGTTCATAGGATTTGTCACTCTAGAAAAAGCATTCAGCACTGTCACATAGTGCAATAAGATCGAAATTGTGATTAAAACAGGAATAAGCTATTGGAAAAAGACGAATGATGTCCGAAATTGCGAGAAAAACAGGAATAAGCTATTGGAAAAAGACGAATGATATACAATATGTGCAAAAACCAAGAGGGAACATTAAGACTGGAAGCTAGAGAACGGAGTGCTCGCATTAAAAAGGATGTGAGGGATGTAGTCTTTCGCCCCTACTGTACGATCTGTACATCGAAGAAGCAATGATTGAAATAAAAGAAAATTTCATAAGTGGGACTGAAACTCAGAGTGAAAGGATATCAGGGATAAGATTCGCTGGTGAAATTGCGATCCTCAGTGAATGTGATGAAGAATTACAGGATCTGTTGGATGGAATGAAAAATCTAATTAGTGAAGAATATGGATTGAGGGTAAACCGGAAAAAGGCAAAGGCAATGAGATGTAGTAAAAAAGAAAATAGAGAGAAACGTATCAAGTAAATTGGGGATCACGAAGTAAACGAAGTTTAAGAATTCTGCTACCTTGGAAACAAAATTGCCTACAGCTGACGGACCGAGCGAGGTGGCGCAGTGGTAGCACACGGGACTCGCATTCGGGTGGCCGCCATCCTGATTTAGGTTTTCCGTGATTTCCTTCAATCGCTCCAGGCAAATGCTGGGATGGTTCCTTTGAAGACACGGCCGACTTCCTTCCCTAATCCGATGAGACCGATGACCTCGCTGTTTGGTCTCTTCCCCCAAACAATCCAATCCATGGCTGACGGAGCAAGGAGGACATAAAAAGCAGACTGGTACGGGAAAAGAGGGCTTTCCTGGCCAAGAGAAGTCTGCTGGTATCAAACAGTGGATTTAATTTCAGGTAGAAATTTCTGAGAATGTACGTCGGAGGCGCAGGTAGTGAATCACGGACAGTGGGAAATTTGGAACAAAAGGCAATCGAAGCATTTGAGATGTGATATCACAGAATAATGTTGAAAATCAGTTTGACTGATAAGGTAAGGAATGAGGAGGTTCTGCTCAGAATCGGCGAGGAAAGGAATATACGGAAAACACTGACATGAAGAAGGGACAGGATGGCAGGATATGTGTAAAGGCATCAAGCAATAACATCCAAGGAACTGTAGCGGGTAAAACTGTAGGGAAAGCAGAGATCTGACTACATCCAGCAAATAGTTGAGGATTTAGGGTGTAGATGCTACTCTGAAATAAAAAGACTGGCAGCCGCTGGTTAATTATACCAGATAGTGAGCCAATATTACGAATTAAATCCCAGATTTGTCAACTGTGCCTTATGGACTGACGGTTAACCTTTTTGACCCAGAAGACAGGCAATGATGTAGGTGTGGCTAATACAATTGTAGTTCTTCGCCAAGAGTAAACCTATATTCTACATTCCTATTTCATCATGTGTGAGGCTATCTGCCCTTGGAGTATTTGACCATTGGTCTTCATTTCATGCCATACTCACCGTTCTGAACAGCCGTATTTTCGTAGACACTTCTTAATCCGTCCTCACACAGTATGTACAGGAAATATTTCGTTGGTTCCAACTCGTCTCTCTAGAAGTCCTCTATCTTTCCTTTTCATGCAATTCGTGTCTAGGTTCACGCTAATTCTGAAATGGACCAAGAAGTTTTTCGATGGCTCTACTGCCCAACCCGTCTGAGATTATTACACCTAAATGAGTTTAGATGACCTTGTTTTCAACCGTATTTTTTGTCCTTCTCTCTTTCTCATGAGGCTCGGTTTACGCATCCGCTTACCTGGTTCTGCTCTCGTCCACGATGTGTGCCGCTTCTGGGCAATCACTCTTCATCTGAAACTGATTGTGCCACTTACGCACTACAACTTGTTTAAACAAAAGAATTCTTCATAATTTACTATCTGTGATACACTGATCATCCCCTGTGTACTGAATAATTCACAACTCGATTTCATGACGAGCGGAGCCTCCAATATAAAAGCAGGACTAATGTGTTGTCAGTATATAAGTAGTCACATCAGAATGTGTGTTAGGAGAACTTACAATGGAACATTCCCAAATGTCAACAAACCATATAGATGAAACTTGTTGGGTGGGTAGCGGGGGAAAATGGTTGAATTTGTATGTTTTTGTTTTTTCTCCAGTTTCACTTTTAAAGTGTAAAACAGATCCCAAAAGGTAATTTAACATTTTAGCTTCACAGGGAATAACTTCGAAACGATGATATATAAAAAATGTTGATATGTAATTAATTTCCTTGAAAAACTTTATAATCAACTTTTGTTATAATTTGAATTTTGCAAAATACCCCACCGCCATTAATTAATTCTGAAAAATGAAAAATTTTGTTAGAACATAAATTAAAGAAGCTTTCAAGCAAGATGCACCCCTGTGTAATAAAGCTGGTTCCTGAAATACCATTCTCAGAAAATGAGCTGTACATAATGTGCTGGTGGAATCTTTTGAGTATACTTAGTGAAATATCTAAACGTTCATTACTATTCTAATTATTTGGTTTACTTATATTTGTTCTGTGTTTTGAATTATTATTTTACGTTTTAAATTCATGGTTTTCTTTGTACGTTACTTTACTGTTCCACATACGTGAATTCTGTTAATTGAAAATATTGTGTAATTCATTATTGTGAAAGAAAATAATTACAATTATAGTAATCTGTAAAGATATTCTTAAAACATAGCGTTTGTTACACCAAGCATATAAAATGAACGGAACTTCTCCTCGTAATATACGAGACGGAAAAGACTATATAAAACAAAACCTAAAAAGCTAAATTACCTTTCGGGGTGCTTTTTACCTTCTGAACGTGGAAGTGGGTGGCACAAAAAAACACATATTGCACCTTTTTCCCCCTCTAAGCATCCACCAATTTTCATGCTGGTCATTTATTGACACTTCGGAGTGTTCCCTTGTCAGTGACATCGGACGATGACTAGTTATTGGATGTCACGTTAGCTTTAAATCCATCAGAGACATTTCATCCCTTCTGAAGCTGCCCAAGTCGACTTTTGATGATGTAACAATAGCGATTATTACTGAATGAATAAATCCCCGATACTGTTACTCCTACGAAAGGAATTTGAGGTTGATCGTGAACGTGCACCAGGGAGAGGGAATCGGACTATATTTCGTCACCAGAAATATGACTTCTTGACATGGAGCAGTAGTCAGGTCAACGGTTGTTTGACCAATATTACCCAAGTTGTAAAGTATAGTCCGCCTGCTTAGCTGGGTGATAACGTGCTCGCCTCCCATTCAGCGGGCCCGGCTTCGATTCCTGTCCGGGTTAGAGATGATCTCCGCTCGGGGTCTGGATGGTGTGTTGTCCTCATCATCATCTCATCCTCAATGTGGCTTACAGCTTGGCGGCCGAACTTCCCCGAATAGGGGCCTCCCGGCCAAGAATGCCATACGCTCATTTCCATTTTGTTAAGTATAATTGTAATCAACTGAAGTAAAATCTGCTGCAAGCCTAATTAGGCAAAGTGATCCCAAGTAAATATACTCTTAATCAAGAATACTGACTGCTGCGTATGTATTCACATTCACTGGAGTCTGTTTTGTAAATTGGATACGAAACGCTAGCACAGTCTAGCATGTGTTTGTGAAGTAGTTATTCATGAGCAACAGAGATAAAATCTTGAAACATGTTGGCAATAAACTCATTCTTACTAATATATACTGTCTGTTTCAAAGCAATAAGAACGGTCTTCGTTACACTGCACTACTTAATATGAGAGCACAGCTAAACTGGGTATGATGCGGCTCTAGCACTTTACAACTGCGAGACTACTAAACTAAACTAAAAGACAATTTCCATTCCTTCCGAACTGACTATGCGAATGTAGACGAGATGTGGCTCAAATTCAAAGATATAGTAGCAACAGCAATTGAGATATTCATACCTCATAAATTGGTAAGAGATGGAACGGATCCCCCGTGGTACACAAAAAAGGTCCGAACGCTGTTGCAGAGGCAACGGAAAAAGCATGCGAAGTTCAGAAGAACGCGAAATCCTGAAGATGGGCTAAAATTTACAGACGCGCGAAATTTGGCACGTACTTCGATGCGAGATGCCTTTAATAGGTTCCACAACGAAACATTGTCTCGAAATTTGGTAGAAAATCCGAAGAAATTCTGGTCGTATGTAAAGTACACAAGCGGCAAGACGCAGTCAATACCTTCGCTGCGCAGTGCCGATGGTACTGTTATCGACGACTGTGCCGTTAAAGCGGAGTTATTGAACGCAATTTTCCGAAATTCCTTCACCAGGGAAGACGAATGGAATATTCCAGAATTTGAAACACGAACATCTGCTAGCATGAGTTTCTTAGAAGTAGATACCTTAGGGGTTGCGAAGCAACTCAAATCGCTTGATACGGGCAAGTCTTCAGGTCCAGATTGTATACCGATTAGGTTCCTTTCAGATTACGCTGATACTATAGCTCCCTACTTAGCACTCATATACAACCGCTCGCTCACCGATAGATCTGTACCTACAGATTGGAAAATTGCGCAGGTCGCACCAGTGTTCAAGAAGGGTAGTAGGAGTAATCCATTTAACTACAGACCTATATCATTGACGTCGGTTTGCAGTAGGGTTTTGGAGCATATACTGTATTCAAACATTATGAATCACCTCGAAGAGAACGATCTATTGACACGTAATCAGCATGGCTTCAGAAAACATCGCTCTTGTGCAACGCAGCTAGCTCTTTATTCGCACGAAGTAATGGCCGCTATCGACAGGGGATCTCAAGTTGATTCCGTATTTCTAGATTTCCGGAAAGCTTTTGACACCGTTCCTCACAAGCGACTTCTAATCAAGCTGCGGAGCTATGGGGTATCGTCTCAGTTGTGCGACTGGATTCGTGATTTCCTGTCAGGAACGTCGCAGTTCGTAGTAATAGACGGCAAATCATCGAGTAAAACTGAAGTGATATCAGGTGTTCCCCAGGGAAGCGTCCTGGGGCCTCTACTGTTCCTGATCTATATAAATGACCTGGGTGACAATCTGAGCAGTTCTCTTAGACTGTTCGCAGATGATGCTGTAATTTACCGTCTAGTAAGGTCATCCGAAGACCAGTATCAGCTGCAAAGCGATTTAGAAAAGATTGCTGTATGGTGTGTCAGGTGGCAGTTGACGCTAAATAACGAAAAGTGTGAGATGATCCACATGAGTTCCAAAAGAACTCCGTTGGAATTCGATTACTCGATAAATAGTACAATTCTCAAGGCTGTCAATTCAACTAAGTACCTGGGTGTTAAAATTACGAACAACTTCAGTTGGAAGGACCACATAGATAATATTGTCGGGAAGGCGAGCCAAAGGTTGCGTTTCATTGGCAGGACACTTAGAAGATGCAACAAGTCCACTAAAGAGACAGCTTACACTACACTCGTTCGTCCTCTGTTAGAATATTGCTGCGCGGTGTGGGATCCTTACCAGGTGGGATTGACGGAGGACATCGAGAGGGTGCAAAGAAGGGCAGCTCGTTTTGTATTATCGCGTTATAGAGGAGAGAGTGTGGCAGATATGATACACGAGTTGGGATGGAAGTCATTACAGCATAGACGTTTTTCGTCGCGGCGTGAGCTTTTTACGAAATTTCAGTCACCAACTTTCTCTTCCGAATGCGAAAATATTTTGTTGAGCCCAACCTACATAGGTAGGAATGATTATCAAAATAAAATAAGAGAAATCAGAGCTCGAACAGAAAGGTTTAGGTGTTCGTTTTTCCCGATCGCTGTTCGGGAGTGGAATAGTAGAGAGATAGTATGATTGTGGTTCGATGAACCCTCTGCCAAGCACTTAAATGTGAATTGCAGAGTAGTCATGTAGATGTAGATGTAGATGTAGATGTAGATGTAGACAGTAAAAGAGAAATGATCATCAAACTGCTGTACTAACTAGTATGCTTTCTAAGTACTTTCAAGTGGAACATATACGTGTTTGCACTAAGTGAAGCCCGAGGAGCCTGAATCTGTCATGGTCTTACTAATTGGTGGCCACTTAGATCTATAAGAACTCAAATGTATCTAACTGATTACAGCACTTCATACAGCAGTTTCACTATAAGGATTACTGAACTGCTGGCTCAACATTAAGTGGGGAAAAACAGAAACTGTACTGTCTATTAACTGATTCTAGCACAAACACTTCTGACCAGGCGTAGTAAAAATGCATACGCATATGTAAATGGAGATATTAGAAAGAAAGCACAAAGTACGGAATAGTTGTCTTGGCTTTTAAAGTGTAATGACGTATACATATTTCTAATAATCACCTCTCCAGTCTATTACATCAGTACTGAGCCAAAGCTTTTAATTATAATGAAAATTGAATAATGTAAATAGGCCATTTTCTTAGAAATTTTTATTTTGCAATACCTTTACTGAATGTGTGGAGGATTTCACACAAAGATTAATTAACAGTTGGGAGAATGGTAGCATCACGAAAAAAGATAACACTCTTGCAACAGTAATGATTCTGTAGTCCATTAGACACTCGGGATTATTTAAGCACTAGGAATGGAAAACCTGTCCTGGTAGGTGACTGAGGAATAAATCATTATTTTTAACACAACGTTGAAAAGGAATTATTTATTACTTGCACGTTAAGCAACTTACTGGCCCATGTATTTATGAGTAAATACAATATTAAACTTTACTTGCAATGAAGGTAGTGGCTTCGATGATTTTCTGTAGCGCTAGTGTGAAGTCATCATACGTGATCAAGGCTCTCGATGTAAAACAATTATGCAAATTATCTTCTTGCCGCCGGAATTTTAAGATTAATAACAAACCAAAGAAACTGCATGATCCAACAGCCAATAGGCATAATGACTCCAATCTTGCTGCTATCCTTGCCCCGTTTAGCTTTAAAGATGTTCACCGTTTGGAAGCTAGCCACCGACTTTATCTCTTACAAAGACTTCTTACAATGCTTCCCCTCAAACCACCTATTACCGAAATGGCTCATGGACAATAATATTCACGAAATGGATTGACCTGCCCAGGGTCTTGACCTCAGCCCAATGAAGCACCTTTGGCATAAGTGATTAGAATTTGGGATGAGTTACAACGAAGATCTCATTCTACGTCCCAGCGTCCAACAACACTCACTACCTTCTCTGGTTTCGGCTGTTAAGGAAGAATGAGCAGCCATTCCTCCACAGACATTCAAATGCCTCAAAATTTTCCCTAGTACAATTACACACGTCCTAAAGCCGAACGGTGGACATAACTCATATTAATATCCACTAACAGGTGTCCGGATATTTTTTGTCGTGATATCTATAAACGACACTCTTCAGGTTGACTGTGTAATTCTATTTGAACTCTCAAGGACCTGAAACTGAACTGAATTTTATTTCACAAAAGTTGATTACATTTTTCTATCAGTATTTTTTTCCAAAGAGGTCGGCGCTCCTCTAGAGTGACAACTTCATTTATTGAGTTTTTATTACCACGATTGAGGAGGTATTCTGATCTCAGCAAGGCCTCTTCCATCAATTTTAATAACCCGCCTCCCTAGCGGAGGTCGCTAACGCTCGCTTGAGCGCTGGCGATCTACTTTGAGTTAAACCGATTTGAATCCTGGTTATGGATGAAATTTTCAATGTCAGTATTTGGCAGGCGACGATGGGAGGTTACATATAGCTTCTGATTACCGGTCTTTGCGCCAGTGACCTGTATTAAATTCCAACCTCTCTTCAGTGTATCTTCGGCTCTCAGATACAGGACGCAGGAGAGCGGAAACGGAGAATAAAGAGCTGGTGGCTCACATATATCTGGAGGAGGCGGTGACTGTGACGGACTTCCCTGCTGCTGTTGCTGTACGAGTCCCTGGATGATACGTCGGTGTGTTGTTCTGAGCTTGTTCGGCAGGGCGAGAGTTATTTATTTTGTCGTTAGATATCTCTCAGTTAACAATTTGCGACAAATTTTGTAAACTGATTATTAAAACCATTTCTTGAATGGGTTTTCTTCCAAGCCCATGTGGCCCTCAGTCACTTAGTCATTCTATTACCGTGCTCATTAGTTAAACAAATGCTTTGCTTTGCATTGTTTCCATATGTTCCATGTTTCACGAATTAGCGTACAAAGATGTTGATTGATGTTTCTTGCCAAGTACCTTTGTGTGAATTTAGATGATATTTCTGTGGTCGCTTCTGGGCCAAATATCTCGTAACTACTAAGTAGCCTCTCCCCAATGTTATTCAATCTGTATATTGAGCAAGCAGTGAAGGAAACAAATGAAAAATTCGGAGTAGGTATTAAAATCCATGGAGAAGAAATAAAAACTTTGAGGTTCGCCGATGACATTGTAATTCTGTCAGAGACAGCAAAGGACTTGGAAGAGCAGTTGAACTGAATGGACAGTGTCTTGAAAGGAGGATATAAGATGAACATCAACAAGAGCAAAACGAGGGTAATGGAATGTAGTCGATTTAAGTCGGATGCTGCTGAGGGAATTAGATTAGGAAATGAGACACATAAACTAGTAAAGGAGTTTTGCGATTTGGGGAGCAAAATAACTGATGACGGTCGAAGTAGAGAGGATATAAAATGTAGACTGGCAATGGCAAGGAAAGCGTTTCTGAAGAAGAGAAATTTGTTAACATCGAATACAGATTTAAGCGTCAGGAAGTCGTTTCTGAAAGTATTTGTATGGAGTGTAGCCATGTATGGAAGTGAAACATGGACGATAAATAGTTTGGACAAGAAGAGAATAGAAGCTTTCGAAAAGTGGTGCTACAGAAGAATGGTGAAGATTGGATGGGTAGATCACATAACTAATGAGGAGGTATTGAATAGAATTGGGGAGAAGAGGAGTCTGTGGCACAACTCTACTAGAAGAGGGGATCGATTGGTAGAACATGTTCTAAGGCATCAAGAGATCACGAATTTAGTATTGGAGTACATCGTGGAGGGTAAAAATCATAGAGGGAGATCAAGAGATGAATACACTAAGCAGATTCAGAAGGATGTAGGTTGCAGCAGGTACTGGGAGATGAAGAAACTTGCGCAGGATAGAGTAGCATGGAGAGCTGCATCAAACCAGCCTCAGGACTGAAGACCACAACAACTACGTGATATGCTCGTAACATTCCTGAAAAAGAATTCTTTGAATTTCATTATTTCGCATACCACGTGGTGTCTAGTAATCACCAAGTCCTTTGTCTTACCAGTTATTAATAATGCTGGAATCCAAGCAGTTTTTTTTCCGGAATAGCGATGCGCACTCTTATTCCGTTGGAATTCATGGTTATTTGAGCAGTTTCGAGGTGTTTCTGTATTGTTAATAGGGGGACACCAAAGCCTTTGTAGCAAGTGATTGTATGTGTAATGCGACATGTGTCTGAACGGTCGTTTTGTAGCATCCGGGCCGATAAAACCTTTCCATTTAAAGACCTTACAGCCCAGAATCGGTACGCCAATCAGATAAAATTGCCATCAGCGTTGAGCCGATCATCCCTCCGATACGCAAGCTTGAATATATCCATCTGGTAAAGCACTATGTCCTGCTACTTGACAAAATCCGAAACAGCATCCCCGTCCTAAAGGAGTCGTCGACCCTTCAAGAACATTTTTAAGGGACCGAAAGCGTAATAATCGGATGGAGAGAATCGGGACTATAGGGCGGGAGTTCGATTGTCGCCCATGGGGGTGAAGCTGGCTTCCCAGTTCAGCCGGAGTCTTCTCTCGATTCGCGACCATCACGGAACTTGGTGCACCATTCACCAACGGTAGTTTTCGACAGATGTGCTGCCCCATACACGTTCGTCATTCATTCTGCGTTGGATGTCTTACGGTGTCTGTCTTTGAGCAACCAAGAAAAGAATAACAGTGCCCTGCTCCTGTTTGGACGCATTTGGTAACAATGTTGCCATAGTTTAGTTCCAGTATTCACTGCACGCACGTCCAAAAGGCACGAATGTTACAGTAATCCCTTGGCTACATGTCGGTGCTTATATACCCGCATCGGAGTCGCACTATGTTCCATATGCAGACGTGTTCAAATTATTAGACATTTTTTCCAAAATTTTACATTTTTTACGCATTTACAACGACATACAGATTATATTTATGCATTCAATATTTGGTAGGCATGCCTTTGTTCCTAATCATCATTTTTATCCTGTTTGGCATAGTTATAATTAACTTTTCACAAGACATTTCGGTATCATTTTCATGGTACCAGATTGCCTTTTGGTGCTTAGTGCAGATAACCTTTTCCGCTATTTCGCAATAGCCCATAAATTTTCAATTGGGTTCATTTCAAGGCTATTCCCTGGCCAGGGCAACACTTTCAGTTGCTTTTCTTCCAAGTACTTGGAAACACTTTTGGCTTTCTGGCAAGAACAACCGTCATGCATAAAAGTGGCATCTTTATTAGGAAACCACTCAGTTATTTGGGGGAAAAGTTCCTTTTCAAGGATTTCTTTATATAGTTCTTGCCTCATTGTCGCTTCAACAATGTGCAATCTGCCAAGATCTTTCACGGACATTACACTCCAGACCATAACGGAAGTTGGATGCTTCACACATTTCTGCACACACTTACCTTTGAACTGATCTCCAGGTCTGCAACGAACATACTGGCTTCATTCTTCCATCACAGTGTGTATAGATTCATCACTGAAGCATACCTGAAGCATTTGTACAAAATTGCGATGTATATACTATATATAGAAGAATAGGAGACCTCAAAAATCCCAAAATTCAAATGTGCATTTCTTCAGTATCAATAACACATCACAATTTCAAGCCAAACCTCCTAACTTTAGAGCTCAGACCCACTTAATTTACCATATCATTGCACATACATTAGCCCAGTCCTCACTTATCCACTCCTGAAGTTGTATAGCCCACTGCAATATTTTAGTTTTAATGGCAGGTGTGATTTTTTGTTTCTTCCTTGGTCGGCATGCCTTTAAACCACATTCAAACAGCCTCAACCGCACTGACACAGGTGAAACTTCAACGCTGGCCGCGGTGGCGGAGCTGTTCTAGGCGCTTCAGTCCCGAACCACGCGGCTGCTAAGGTCGCAAGTTCGAATCCCGCCTCGGGCATGGATGTGTGTAATGTCCTTAAGTTAATCAGGTTTAAGTAGTTCTAAATCTAGGGGACTGTTGACCTCAGATGTTAAGTCTCATAGTGCTTAGAGCCATTTGCACCATTTGAAACTTCAACACCCAAATTTTTTAACTGATGGCTCATGTCTGTAGAAGTAAGTTTACGGTTCATTGTTGCCATGTTTGTAAGTTTTCTCATTTTCGTTTACGTTCATATTTTCCTTTCCTGTTTAGCTTGTATTCACCACCTTTCTGCACTGAAACTTTGATTCTGCTGACAGTTTTCTCTGATATTCTCATTCTGTCAACTATTTGTTGCTGTTTATAATGATTTTCAGCAGGAAGTGCTACCACAGCCGAAACTTTCGGAGGTGAAACATCTTTTATCTTCCTCATGAGCTCAGTTTCTTTGGAAACTCCACGATTTATGCAAGTTCGCAAGCTATGTAATCTCTTGTTAATGAAGGAAGAAGAATAAATAACAAGCTTAAGTATACCACAGAAGCATAAAACATTAGTGTAAACACAGTTTCAAAGCATGTACACAGACAACTAACACCAACGCGATTTTGAGGGAAAATGACAAATATTACCAATTGTGAAAATTCTGTTATATGTGAGTTGCTTGGAAGGGAAATTTCGTGGCATCAGTCATACCATTAAAACAAATCAATTATTACACTTTTCTCACATATTTTTACACAAGAAAACTTAAGAGTATAAAAAATAATTTTCTAGTCTAATAATTTGAACACGTCTGTACGCTGCAGCAACGCCTTCAAACATAAACTTTTTGATCGTCCCTAATGTATAAATATATTTTCTAATTCCGAAGGCTGTTTCCATTTTGTGGCAACGAATTTCGTAACTTACGTATATTTTCGAGGCTAGTCACCTGAATGGTTTCGAAGTCTGCTAAGCTAACAATTGAATTTCACAAAAGAAATATCAGATACCGAAAATATCTGTATAAAAAGAAATGAGACAAACTTGAGTGACAAGCGTTATCAAATACGCAGAATTGCATAGAACAGAAAGTATTTTTGTACAGAATGTGTGTATCTGTAATAAACCGCAATTTATCAGACAGGAAAAGAAGAGAGTTTAAGCATTTAAATGTGATACTGTCGAAGGATGTTGAATATTAAGTGGGAGGTTCCTCACAGATTCGGTGGAGAAAGGAATATGTGGACAACACTGATGTGAAGAATGGACAGGATAATAGGACATAGGTTGATACATCAGGGATTAACTATCATGCAAAGAGTGAAAGCTGTATGGGAATACAGATACTGGAATATATCCAGCAAATAACTGAGGAGGACACAACGTGTATGTGCTACAAATTAATCAGAAGACCGATGTAAGAGTGGTTCATGGTGTGGGTTCCTGTAGTCATGTCCTAGTTCATGAACCACGGGCAACGTATGAGTGGCCGAGTAAGTGTCCTGACAGTCGGGATACCAGTTACTTGGAATAAGGCTGGGTATCTCGGACATATTCCGAGTCGTGGTCACCTTTGTGCTCAGACGGCAAAGACTACCAGATCCACCGGTTAGTCCCTCAACCATTAGGGGTAAAACTCACTGGGACTCGGGGCAAGTAAGGTTAGCAACCTGCTTCCCTGGTACTTTAAATATGATGCTGGCAACAATCAGAGCAAAATGCCTCGGACCTTTGGAGGTAACGGAGTCCCACCTCTAATTGACAAACCAGGGACTCATAAGATACGACTCGGGGCAAACGAATGGTAACGAGATGGGGAGCGATTAATATCAATGGGGGCTACTCTGGGAAGAAGGTAGAGCTGGCAGAGGCTGCAAGTAAGATGGGGTTGGACGTTTTAGCTGTTAATGACATTCGGGTAAGGGGTGAGAAAGAAGAAGAAGTGGGAGAATACAAGGTCTACCTGTCAGGAGTCAAAGCAGGAATAGCACAATGGGGTGTAGGGCTTTTCATCAGGAAAGAAATGGAACCCAGCAACAAGGTATGTAAACAAACGACTGATGTGGATAGATTTGACAGTGTCTAGCAAGAAAATTAGGATTGTGTCAGTATATTCGCTTTGTGAAAGGACACATCAAGATAAGATGGATCGTTTTTATAAGGCTCTCAGTGAAGTAGTTCTTAGAGTAAGGGACAAGGACAGTGTTCTGCTCATGGGTGATTTTAATGCCAGGATTGGAAATCGAACAGAAGGGTATGAAAAGGCTATGGGTAAATTTGGAGAGAATATTGAGGCCAACAGGAACGGGAAACAACTCTTGGATTTCTGTGTCAGTATGGGCTTAGTAATCACAAACTCCTTCTTTAAACATAAGAACATTCACCGGTATACTTGGGAAGGCAGGGGAACCAGATCTGTCATTCACTATATAATAACAGATCAGGAATTCAGGAAGGCTGTGAGGGACACACGTGTATTCAGTGGATTCTTTGATGACACTGATCACTATTTAATGTGCAGTGAAATTGGTATTGTGAGGTCCAAAGTGCAGAAGGTCAGGTCCATGTGCAGGAGGATAGGAGTGGAGAAACTTCAGAATAAGGAAATGAGGCGCAAGTACATAGCAGTGATCTCAGAAAGGTACCAGTTAGTTGAATGTAGTCAATTGTAGTCACTGGAAAAGGAATGGACAAGGTACAGGGACGCAGTACTAAAAGTGGCCAAAGAATGTCTTGGAACAGTAGTGTGTAAAGGTAGGATGAAGCAAACAGCTTGGTGGAATGACACAGTCAAGGCAGCATGTAAAATGAAAAAGACGGCATATCAAAAATGGCTACATACTAGAACTCAGGTAGACAGAGAAAGTTATGTTGAAGAAAGAAACAAAGCTAAACAGATAATTGCAGCATCCAAGAAAAAATCTTGGGAAGACTTTGGAAACAGGTTGGAGACTTTGGGTCAAACTGCTGGAAAACCATTCTGCAGTGTAATTAGCAGTCTTCGAAAGGGAGGTAAGAAGGAAATGACAAGTAGTTTGGACAGGCCAGGAAAACTGCTGGTGAATCCTATTGATGCCTCGGGCAGATGGAGGGAATATTTTGAAGAGTTGCTCAATGTAGGTGAAAATGCGATCAATAATGTTTCAGATTTCGATGTACAATGGGACAGGAATGATGATGGAAATAGGATCACATTTGAGGAAGTGGAGAAAATGGTCAATAGATTGCAGTGCAATAAAGCGGATGGGGTGGATGAAATTAAGTCGGAACTCATCAAATACAGTGGAATGTCAGGTCTTACATGGCTAAACAGGATAACTGAAATGGCGTGGGAGTCGGGACAGGTTCCATCAGATTGGACGAAAGCAGTAATCACACCAGTCTTTAAACA
This sequence comes from Schistocerca gregaria, assembly GCF_023897955.1. NCBI lineage: Eukaryota > Metazoa > Arthropoda > Insecta > Orthoptera > Acrididae > Schistocerca > Schistocerca gregaria. The sequence continues at coordinate 220,173,447 of NC_064925.1, read as the reverse complement.
TGGAAACAGAAAAGACTGTAACAACTACAGAGGTATCTCTTTGATCAGCGTTGTGGGTAAAATCTTCTCAGGTATTGTTAAAAGGAAAGTGCGAGTATTAGTTGAGGACCAATTGGATGAAAATCAGTGTGGGTTTATGCCTCTTAGAAGTTGTCAGGACCAGATCTTTATCTTACGGCAAATAATGGAGAAGTGTTACGAGTGGAACAGGGAATTGTATCTATGTTTTATAGATATATAAAAGGCATACGACCGGGTTCCTAGGAGGAAGTTATTGTCTGTTCCACGTGATTATGGAATAGGAGGCAAACTTTTGCAAGCAATTAAAGGTCTTTACATAGATAGTCAGGCAGCAGTTAGAGTTGACGATAAATTGAGTTCATGGTTCAGAGTAGTTTCAGGGGTAAGACAAGGCTTCAGCCTGCTCCACTGTTGTTCATATTATTTATGGATCATATGTTGAAAGCAATAGACTGGCTGGGTGAGATTAAGATAGGTTAACACAAAATAAGCAGTCTTGCATATGCGGATAACTTAGTTGTGATGGCATATTCTATTGAAAGTTTGCAAAGTTATATTTCAGATCTAGATCATAAATGTAAGGACTATGGTATGAAGATTAGCATCTCCAAAACGAAAGTAATGTCAGTGGGAAAGAGATATAAACGGATTGAGTGCCAAATAGGAGGAACAAAGTTAGCACAGGTGGACGGTTTCAATTACTTAGGATGCATATTCTCACAGGATGGCAACATAGTGAAAAAGCTGGAAGCGAGGGGTAGCAAAGCTAATGCAGTGAGCGCTCAGCTACGATCTACTCTCTTCTGCAAGAAGGAAGACTGTACCAAGACTAAGTTATCTGTGCACCGTTCAATCTTTCGACCAACTTTGTTGTATGGGAGTGAAAGCTGGGTGGATTCAGGTTACCTTATCAATTATGTTGAGGTTATGGATATGAAAGTAACTAGGATGATTGCAGGTACTAGTAGATGGGAACAATGGTAGGAGGGTGTGCACAATGAGGAAATCAAAGAAAAACTGGGAAGGAACTCTATAGATGTAGCAGTCAGGGCGAACAGGCTTAGACGGTGGGTCATGTTACACGTATGGAAGAAGCAAGGTTACCGAAGAAACTCATGGGTTCAGCAGTAGAGGGTAGGTGGAGTCGGGATAGACCAAGGAGAAGAATGATTTTGAAGTAATAGGCTTAACATCAGAAGAGGCACCAATGTTAGCAATGAATAGGGGATCATGGAGGAACTTTATAAGGGGGACTTTGCTCCAGACTGAACTCTGTAAAGCATAATCAGTCTTAAATGATGATGATGATGAAGACCGATGTAAAAACAGGTCTATGTGTTGTTATTTTAATGGCGACTGAAAATGTTTCGCTGATTCATGGCCCCTTTGCACTCTTTTTGTGATTCAATTTGTATGATGTTATAATGAAAAACAAAACTGAAGCTATCTCTTATGGAAAATATCATTTATTGTAAAGTAATTACGTTAATACTATTGAAGAACTGTGAATATTCACCTCTTTCCGGTCGCTATAAATTTTGATTTATCAACCGCAAGATTATGGTTTACAGTGGAACAGAACTTATTCGGAAGAGAAGGACAGTATTATATTCAAGACAAGATGATACGTTGCCGAAAGTCTACAGCAAAAAACCCAGGATGTACGTTTCTTTCCGAAGAACAGCCGTTGAAGTCGTGGTAGATTTTTGTGAGAGGTGCCACACTTTTGAAAATTTTAAAAATATTTAGTTCGTGAAGCCGTATCTGATAATTACTAATGAAACGCTTTCAGGTGACGCTTTTTAATCACAATAGTGATAGCGATGCTACGTTAGAATAAGTGCGTATAGAGGGGTGACTGAATTTTTGGTACTTTCTGCGTATAACATTTTGCAACGTCTTGGACATCAGCGTTTAGTTCTCTAGACTTTAAATGAAAGATCATTCTGGATGAGGTCTCAGAACCGCATGTTTTTCTAGCATTCTAAAACTCTTTATCTCTTCTTTTGTTTCAGGTGAGTACGATGTCATTTATCGAGAAGACTGCGCCTCAAGCAACCTCAACAAGGTATGCACTAACATACTAGTTCCTGTTTACGTTTGATGTTTGGAATCCTAAAACGCCAGCATTTCAGTCGTAAGACTTTACATTGGTAAAATCACGAGAAATGTTACTATGCTTTTATGGATTTTGCAGATGTTGCCTCGGATCTATTTTTTTCTTATGAGAAATATTTCACAGCAGCGATGTATTTTACTTATTTGTTAGCTTCTTTACTCTGGACATTTTCGAGATTTCGACCTTTCGCTACGTAGAAGTGACTCGTTACTTTTTGCTGGGCTGTTTGAATACAGTTTTACGAACCATGTTACGGAAAGATATGAGAATATTTAAAATGTATAGTATTGCTACTATGTATCATATTCTGCGTTATGATAATTTTACTTCAAAATGAAAACAGTGAATTAAGAAAAACAGAAAACTAAAAAAAAGACACAGAAAGAGAATTTGGCGCAAAATGGTCATTTGGAAAGCTATCATGATGTACATAATATTTACTGAATTGTCTTGCGGGCACAATAGAATTAGTGGTTTCGGCTATACAATAGCCATCTTCAGACTCTACAATAGACATAAAAGAAAGTACATTACCAGCTATCACATCGAGAGATTAGGAACAAATGAGAAAAGTGATAAGCAAAAACACAGTACACCTGTAATTCTGATACAATGAAATGAGTCATAACATGTAAAAATAAGAAGAGTCAAAACCGCCATGCATGCTCCAACCAGTCATATAATGGATTCAACGCTGTTCTATAGGTCTTTGATGCATGTATAACGTACAAATAAATATAAAAAGTTCATTTAAAATTATAGTTATTTAAAGCATTCTCAGTTGAATATAAGAAAGAAGAAACAGGTAAAGAGCACAACATCCTGAAACAAATAGCCTATGAAAACGGCTTTAAAAGTAGAGACGTAAGAAATATTTATTGCAAGACCAAAAAATGAATGACAGCGCTTGGAAACAGACAACGGATCAACAACAGCAAAGAAACGAAATACACTACTGGCCATTAAAATTGCTACACCAAAAAGAAATGCAAATGATAAATGGGTATTCGTTGGACAAATATATTATACTAGAACTGACGTGTAATTACGTTTTCAAGCAATTTGGGGGCATAGATCATGAGAAATCAGTACCCAGAACAACCACCTCTGGCCGTAATAACGGCCTTGATACGCCAACGCCTGGGCATTGAGTCAAACAGAGCTTGGATGGCGTGTACAGGTATAGCTGCCCATGCAGCGTCAACACGATACCACTGTTCATCAAGAGTAGTGAGTGGCGTATTGTGACGAGCCAGTTGCTCGGCCACCATTGACCACACGTTTTCAATTGGTGAGAGATCTGGTGAATGTGCTGGTCAGGGCAGCAGTCTAACATTTTCTATATCCAGAAAGGCCCGTACAGGAGTTGCAACATGCGGTCGTGCGTTATCCTGCTGAAATGTAGGGCTTCGCACGGATCGAATGAAGGGTAGAGCCACGGGTCGTAACACATCTGAAATGTAACGTCCACTGTTCAAAGTGCCGTCAATGCGAACAAGAGGTGGCAGAGACGTGTAACCAATGGCACCCCATACAATCACACTGGTGATACGCCAGTATGGCGATGACGAATACACACTTCCAATGTGTGTTCACCAAGATGCCGCCAAACACGGATACGACCATCGTGATGCTGTAAACAGAATCTGGATTATCCGAAATATGGTGTTTTGCCATTCGTGCACACAGGTTTGTCGCCGAGTAAACCATCGCAGGTGCTCCTGTCTGTGATGCAGCGTCAAGAGTAACCGTAGCCACGGTCTCCGAGCTGATAGTCCATGCTGCTCCAAACGTCGTCGAACTGTTTGTGTAGATGGTTGTTGTCTTGCACACGTTACAGCCATGCGGATAAGATGCCTGTCATCTCTACTGCTAGTGATACGAGGTCGTTGGGATCCAGCACGGCGTTCCGTATTACCCTTCTGAACTCACCGATTCCATGTTCTGCTACCAGTCATTGGATCTCGATCAACGCGAGCAGCAATATCGCGATACGATAAACTGCAATCGCGATAGCCTACAATCCGACCTTTATCAAAGTCGGAAACGTGATGGTACGCATTCCTCCTCATACGAGGCATCACAAGAACGTTTCACTAGGCAGCGCCTGTCAACTGCTGTTTTTGTATGAGAAATCGGTTGGAAACTTTGCTCATGTCAGCACGTTGTAGGTGTCGCCATCGGCGCCAAACTTGTGTGAATGCTCTGAAAAGCTAATCATTTGCATATCACAGCATCTTCTTTCTGTTGGTTAAATTTCTCGTCTGTAGCACGTCATCTTCGTGGTGTAGCAATTTTAATGGCCAGTAGTGTATGCCGACATGGAATATCAGAAATGGCGTCTCAAAAAACTGAAAATTGATTTCGCAAATCCAGTGTCCAGTTAGGCTTCCAAATTAATAACACTATGTAAATGTGTCTTCACGATAAGATCGGCCAGAATCACAGTAAATTTTCACAGTCAGGCGTTTACAAAATTACATGTGAGAAATGCAGTTGCTTTTGTATAACTTTGAAATGTTGCTTCTATATTTGAAAGAAGGGTCATAATTTTGAAACAAAGTTCAAAAGAATAAACACAGTGCCATAACAAAACGCTTTTAGTGATCGTTTACAAAAATAAGAAACACTGAATAAAGGGCATATCAAATTCTTTGATGATTTTTGCAAACCACTTCCAAAAGTAGATGCTTTTTGGAGGAAATGAAAAACCGTTAGTAGCAGGTTAAAAAAATTGCTCAAATGGCTCTGAGCACTATGGGACTCAACTTCTGAGGTCATCAGCCCCTGGAACTTAAAACTACTTAAACTTAACTAACCTAAGGACATCACACCACATCCATGCCAGAGGCAGGATTCGAACCTGCGACCGTAGCGGTCTCGCGGTTCCAGACTGTAGCGCCTAGAACCGTATGGCCACTCCGGCCGGCGTTGTTAGCGTTCTTAACAACAGAAATGTCTTCAACCAAAACTTTTATTTCTAAATCGTTTAAGAACTCCTTTCCTGACATACGATTTCCGAGTGAGAAGTGTTATCGTGCATCGTCGAAGACTTGCAGAGATCAACTGTGCCGCCAATATCTACATATCTTAGCCGCTCCTGGCAGGAACGTTCGCTACCTTGAATGACACAACAAGAATTGTGGCCAAGAGGAAGTAATACGCAACCACGAGTAACATAGCGACGACAGCTGCACTTCACCACAGATTATGCTATGTTTTATTTTATTGGTAGACTTTCGTAACTTACTTCTTTTCGTTACTTTACGTTCCATTTTCATTATTTACTATCCTTATCAAAATATAAACTGGAATATGAGAACCAGCACAATATGCATGTTCTCGAAGTTCATTCCGCCTTCTTCCAAGGCTGCTTTTAGAGCGCTCCCGATGTATTCGACTTAAAATGATATCAGTGATCAATTTTTGTTTCTGAATATTTTTTAAAAAAATTGACCAATTTAAAGTGTCGGAAGACGAATACATTTTTGATGTGGTTAAACCGTTTTTTTTTTAATCTTGCTTTGTTATATATTATTGACAGTATTTTCAAGGACTTCCTTTTTAAATGGTCTTTATTTTACTTACTTTGGCTCGTGTTATTTGTACGTGTTATGACTTGTTGCACTGCAGCAGAATGAGAGTATATTTTGTTTTTGTTCATAACTTCTGTCATTTGTTTTTAATCTCCTAATATAGTAGCTAGAAATTTACTTTCTTTTACTTCTGTTGTAGAGTCTGAAGGTGGCTATTGCACAGCTCTGAGCACTATGGGACTTAAAACGTGAGGTCATCAGTCCCCCAGAACTTATAACTAATTAAACCTAACTTACCTAAGGACATCACACACATCCATGCCCGATGCAGGATTCGAACTTGCGACCATAGTGGTCGCGCGGTTGCAGACTAAAGCGCCTACAACAGCTCGGTCACAGCGGCTGGGCTATTGCACAGCCGAAACTGGCAATTCTATTCCAAAAACTGCGCGATCTAGAAATTATATAAAAATTAAGAGATGAGAAAAGTTAGGAAAAGAAACGAGTGTGTGACTTTGAGCATAAATTCTTGAAACTGGAGATTCTAGTTTTCAGGGATTCATTCAGAAGTTAAGACAGACGTACCATCATTTCAAAAGATAAGCCATTGTATCCTTTTTATGTAGAGAAATGTTTACTTTCTTTTATGTTGCTTCAGAATGGAGTACTTGCTACAAAGAAAGACATAGCCTATACTTCGGAATTTGGAAACTTTTTTCTAGGGCTGAAGATTTGACCAAACACAAATGAATCGTTGTCCGTATGCCGGCAGCCTTGTTGCGCAAACAAGAAAAGGAAACATGACAGCAACACTAAATAGCATACATTCTGAACTAAAAGCATTCATAATATTTCAACATGAGATTAATCTAACGGTGAGCCGATTGGTACAGTAATAAAACGTAATGGATACGAAAGTTCACCTTTGCCACTTTCATTCCTTGAAAACTTTATGATACAGACAATCTTCAGAACACAACAGTTTGGTCTAAGTATATCTAGAAGGAATGATACACACTAAAAAAACTGATACCATCTGAAACGTGTTAGTGTAGCTGATTCGGAAGCTGTTCACAAATAAATATCCACACTAATATTATAAATGGACAAGTATCTCCATCTCTCAAGTTTTCACAACTAAATTGCTAAACCAATTTTGATGAAATTTGGGAAGGAGTTAGCTTAAACCCTGAGGAAGAACATTGGCTACTTTACAAAGCGAAAAAAAAAAAGAAAGAGAACAGAGATCGACCCCTAACAGACTGAGGTAGGGAATGAAAAATCATTTTTTTCATTATTCACCTTAAATCACGTTAAATATTACTAAATTTATTGCTACTTCAATAAAGCCATGCATAGATGCACGTTCTTATCCACACACATACACACACATACACACACATACACACACACACAAATACACACACACACACACACACACACATACAGGTCGACGGGCACGTGCACCTTCCGCCGACCACTAGCGACATCATCGATGTACTGTGGAGATCTCACGCCCCACGTGTTGAGCCATTCGGCGGTACGTCCACCCGGCCTCCCGCATGCCCACTATACGCCCTCGCTCAAAGTCCGTCAACTGCACATACGGTTCACGTCCACGCTGTCGCGGCATGCTACCAGTGTTAAAGACTGCGATGGAGCTCCGTATGCCACGGCAAACTGGCTGACACTGACGGAGGCGGTACACAAATGCTGCGCAGCTAGCGCCATTCGACGGCCAACACCGCGGTTCGTGGTGTGTCCGCTGTGCCGTGCGTGTGATCATTGCTTGTAATGCCCTCTCGCAGTGTCCGGAGCAAGTATGGTGGGTCTGACACACCGGTGTCAATGTGTTCTTTTTTCCATTTACAGGAGTGTACATATCTACATCACTATATACCCAGACATTCACAAATTGCTCTTACTTATCATCAGCTATCATAACAAAACTGCTGATATGTGATAATGGCTAGTTTATACATATTCCATTATATTTTCCTACGTTGAAGTGCTCTTTCTCATTGATTGATTAATTTTTTCACCGTGTTCAGTACATGCCAAGGAGGAGACCCTTCAGAGACGTGAAACGAATAAAGGGATACATTAAAAACAGAAGAAAATCATCCAAATTTAACCTGTAGTTCGTAGTGAAAATAACTATCACTGTACTACATAATGCTATTGGCGTTTATGATATCTAAAGTTAATCGAGTACAACAGCAAGGAAGTTTCTACTTTGAAAAGCGGTGCTGCCTCCTCTGTTATATTCTCGAGTTGTTTACTATCATTTAGATATTCAGATAATTTGTACAAAGAGTGGCTAATGAGATATGTTTTTAAATTTCTTTGCTAGTTGGTAGGGATTCACAATTTCTTGGTTTATATTTCATGCGAGCTTGTTGAATAGTATCCCCCACAGAATTCTACACAAAGTGGCGAAATCTACACGAACATTATTTTTGTGTCTTGTATTGTAAGCATTTATATCACAGGTCATCTGAAACGGACTTTTACTGTCAGTAACGAAATCCATTAATGAATAAATGTATTGGAAACCGAATGCAAGAACTCCAACATCCTAAGGGAGTTCTCTGTTTCAACATTATTGTTACTGCAAGCTCCTTCTGAATAAATACTTCACTTGCTTCAGATGTAATGCCCCAGAAGATAATTCCATAAGACAACAGAGAATGAAGATATGCATAGTCAACAGCCTTGTCTTTAGGGTCAGGACGATGAGAGATGCTCCTAACGGCACAACTCAGTGAACTGAGTTTCCTAATTATTTTATTTACAGCCAACGATCTTGCTACGTTAGTGACACCCATTACCGATCTCCGAGCATAAGCAAAATTGGGCCTGGGTAGAGCTTGGACGGGTGACCGTTCAGGGAATACTGTGTGCCGTTGATTTTAAGGATACACAAGTCATCGAAGTGGCGCCCAATTGAAAGATTGCACGGGGCCATAGTGCCACACATGTTGAATCCATTTTAACGTGTTATACAGCTCGACTGCAAGGAACTTCGAACATTAAAATTTTCATGTATGATCATTAATGTCTACTTCTGTTGTTATCAAGTAATTATCGCTGGTTTAACTGCACAATATGAGTTACATTTTAGGACTTTTGATTAGCATACTTGTGTCATTAGCAAACATTAGTTTTCTAACCACCTTTTAAGGGCCACTGGAAGAGCATTTCTGTAGGTTAGGGACAAGTGTGGATCCAGTTCTGTAGGCTGTATGTCGCTCGAGTAAAATACTTTATTCTTCGTTACTGGCCAATTCCGACCAAATGATCATTATACAGTGATCCAATAAACACTGTAACATAATATATGAGGGCATGTACAAAGAGAAATATGTACATACTAGGTATATAGATTCAAGTGTGTATAAAAAGAAACCAAGTAAAATATCTCAATAATTTGTACTTTGTACTTAGTTTTTACAAATTCAAACCAAAACGAAAAAGTTACTCGCTGTTTCGAGCAGTGGTTATGGTATGAGGGGACATATTTATATACATGTACACACTTTTCGTCTCACAGCACATTTGTAAACGAAATTCAGACATATTAAAGAATAATCACACTTTCAAAAATTTATTTTCTCTAAGGAAACAAGTTTTATTAGGTCACAACTGAAATCTGCAAAATAATTGTTTTATAAATAACATATATGTATAAATAATAATTTAATATTTTTGTATCATCTTAGAAATAGCAACACCTGTGTACTTACATCTAGAAATGTAACAGCTTACATTTGGTTATTCTTTGACGTGTTTGAATTTTTTTTACAAATGTGGTGCGAGACGAAAATTGTGTACACGGTATATACGTAAATCTGTCTACTCACACGATGTTTAAAAACCTGAGGGATGAATAACCATTCTGACTGGACACATCTCATCCATGCAAGCAGTAATGGGATGGATTAGTGCGCTAATAATTAAGCAAGCCAACTGCATTTAGAACTTTAGTGAGGGAAATGACAGTGCTAAGTCTCTGTGCTTCCTTGTTCTGATGCAATTTCTTGCATGCCAAATATAGAGCTGGGCAAGGTGCCGTAAGGAGCGAGCGACACTGGGGAGAGTGAGGGCCGCTACAGGGGTCAAACCCTCGGGATGTAGGAGGCGGTGTCCTTTACAGGCTGGACGGTGAACCTCCAGGTGAGGGAAAGCAGGACAACGGGGATTTGTGTGGACGGCAGAGCAGTCGCCAGACTAGGCTGCAGGCCGCCAGAGCCGAGGGCAACTCTTAGTGACGCAGTTAGGGTGCTACTGACGCAGTCCCCACTGTTACTCGAAGTCTAACAGGCGGACGGCATACCTCGCCCTCAAGTTAACGACAAAGACTTGCCAGGTAGAGTGAGGGGCTTCAGAGAAACGCTACTGGGTTCTCTGGGTGAGCACAAACATAGGGTCCAGCATCAGATTACATCTTTAGAAAGCGTCCCAAAAGACCAGTGACTGAGATGTTATTGCGCAGCTGTTGGGCAACCAAGATAACCCCAACAGAGTAGGACGTTTCTTTCTCCTTTTTGGTTTCCCACAAAGGCGGAAACGCGCCGGCGGGGAAGGCACGGTCTGACGCTGGTAGACGAGCTGTTACGGCCTTGAGTACCACTTTTTAGACTGAGAGGGCCGGCAAAGACGTTTATAGGAAAGACAGTTTTACAGAGCCACTGGCGGGAGGATGAAAAAGATAAAGTCACAAAACTGCCTGACGTTGGCGGAAAGTCTTGTAACTGACTGGAAATTTTAGGCGGGCGCTGAATAGTTGCAGGCCTCGAGGAGTGCGTGAATGCTTATTTGTGGAAAGGAAATAGCTACACACATTCAGGCTTGAATACTGGAGTATACAGATATGGTCTCGGACATTCAGAAAGGTGATTCGGGAACGAGATTAGCAGGCAGATGGACACAGAAGAGTGCACATCCAAATAACAGAGATCGAGAGCATGTAGCTACACGCCTTCAGGTCACTCCCGAACATCTTTGCTTATGGGAAGAACACGCTGCAGCAACATCAGTATTGAGACGGACAGGCACAATAACTTGTTAATTTTTACGGAAGCAGCAAACCTTCTACCAGTCGCTCTGCTCCAGTAATATGTTTGTCTTCAGCTGGTGCCATGCTCATGCCTCACAGTCACTGCACACCCGTTATACAACAACAAGATTTAATGACAATGGTAATGAATTACCGTAACCAAATTGCTAGCCCCATCCACCTTAGAATCTTACCATCAATGTTGTGTAAGGTACAGTCTTGAGTAATTTCCTAGTAAAGTGCGTTTGGTTACACTACAAGATGATTTTTTATACTGCTAAGAAATGTTTTCTTGCGTTCTCTTGTTTTATAAATACATGAAGTAACCAATTCTGTCTAGAGCTCTTCTACCTATGTATTCTTAACAGTAGTAATCTAAATTTAACAGTGATGTAGACTGATCAGGCATCTGAAATTAAGCTCCCAGGTTTCGAAGTGCATCGTTTATTGAAGTAAAAATCACGATTTGTGACTGAAGGCGGTTCGTTTGCTATTTTATATGCTGTATCTTTATAGCAAATCGAATACGCAGTCGTAAATAAAAACGAAATACCAAGGCTTTCACAGATACAGGATTTGCTATTAACATATGGATATGCTCGTATATTATATGTAAACATAAAGTATTGATTATTATGGTACTTTCTTTTATTTCTTTTTGTAGAGACTATTATCGCTGTGTATGTACGTATCTCCTTGTTTATGACCTAATTTATGTCCGTTGTTACTTTTTGAGAATGATCATGTGATCTAAGTTGTAAATTGCCCAATACTGAAGAGTAAAATATCTTACTCAAATAACACAGCATCAGTAGAGACATGTTTTTGAATCACGGTTTGATGCCAATGAGCTCACGTATAAGGAAAACAAACATTCGTTACTACTTTAAGAAGTGATTTGTTACTTTCTGTGCTTTTTTTATTTAGATCATTTTAGTTTTTTGTCATAATATCTCTATTTATATAAGTTGACAGATTAGAGCCATCCAATCTCTCGTACATCGAACCAGTATCCCAGACGTACAATACCTTTTCCACGTCATGGTTAGCTAAAAAATAACAATTTTAATATGATAAATTGTATTAAAATGATCTGAGCGTTTGTAGCGGCCGTGTGAGTAAATAATACTGACTATGATCTAATAAAGTTAATACTGGCAGTACTCGTACTACTAAAGCTGCTGCCACTAATAGCAATTATAGTAATAGTAATAATAATGACAATAATAACAGTGAAGATAGTGGCAGATGTACAAGAAATTTATAGGTGTACCCCGTAAGAGTTTTCTGATATAGCGAGTTGTGGGGAAAGGTAATTCATGGCGAATACTCCGGCTAAAAATATTTGCAAATAAGAAAGATCTGGTTGTAAAGAAGGTTGTGCAGGGTTAACGAGTGCGTACAAAGACAATGGTAGTCATTAGTGATCCTAGTTATTTTCTCACGATATACCAAAAAAAATAGCTACAAGCTATACTATTAGTACCACAACATAATTTTTCGCATTTTAAACAAATTTGACGACATTAAAAAATTTTCTTAGTAGGTCGTAGGCATGAATATCAATAACGCCAATTAATGCTATTAAGATGATCTGTAACTCATGCACTGCAAGTTACTTAAGCATTAAGTAGCTGCCAAGCAGTGGGCTTGTTTTTCTGTTTGCTCTTGTTTTCGCTGTTGGCCAGCTTTTTGTGTTGACCGACATTCCAAAGCGTTCCCAGAAATCTCGGAAGACACGAGCGTAAGTCACAACGCAACCACAACAAGATTGTGAGTCACCTCTTTCGTTTGAACCGACGGAATTCTTCTAGGGACAATGATAAAACGTGACATTTGTAGAAATGAACGCGGGAAAACAGACCTTGAAGCGTTTAATCTTAGACCGCTGCCATACTGCTGCCACAGAAAACTTTAATTTCATCTTTCATGTCTTAAAAACCTACAAGAAATGTCAGTGGCTTCCCGGTGACAAAACGTTGCTCACCATAAAATCCTTTTCAGAAATCAGACTGAATCGACCGTCTTTTAGCAGACAGATGACAGTCTGCAACGCCAAGTACGTCTACACATACCTACTCAGCAAGCCACCGAACGGTGCGTGGTAGAGAGTACCCTGTATCAGTACTGGCCATCTCCTTACTTGTTCCACTCGCAAACAGAGCGATGGAAAATCGACTATCACCACTCATGCTCATAAATTAAGGATAATGCTGATACATGGTGAAAAAACGTTCTGTTGGGCGGTTTTGCGGGTTTATATCACCTCGGGGTATGACCATGCGGTGCATTTGACCTGCGGTCGTCGCACGGCAGCGCTGGCAGCATCCCACATACACAGAGGTGTGTTGGTTCATGTCAGAGTACGGTGCAGCTAGTAAGTGTGCTCAAAGAACACATATTGATGACGTTATGAGGAGTAGAATACTAGGGCGACTGGAGGATGGTCAAACAGCATGTCGTAGCACGGGCCCTCCGTGTACCACAAAGTGTGATCTCAAGAATATGGCAGCGATTCCAGAAGACAGGAAACTTGTCCAGGCGCTACGGTACGGGTCGTCCACAGTGTACAACACCACAAGAATATCGATATTTCACCATCAGTGCCCGCAGACGGCTACGGAGTATTGCAGGTAGCCTTACTCGGAACCTTACCGCAGCCACTGGAACACTTTTCTCCAGACACACAGTCTACCGACGACTGAACAGTCATGATTTATTCGCCTGGATACCTGCAAGGTGTATTCCAATGATCCGTGGTTACAGGAGAGTCCGTAAAACCTGGTGTCAAGAACACAGTACATGGTCAATATAGTGGTCCCAGATTATGTTCACGGACGAGCCCAGGTATAGTCTGAACAGTGATTCTCGCCAGGTTTTCATCTGGCGTGAACCAGGAACCAGATACCAGCTTCTTAATGTCCTTGAAAGGGACCTGTATGGAGGTCGTGGTTTGATGGTGTGGGGTGGGATTATGACTGGTGCACGTACACCCATGCATGTCTTTGACAGACGAACTGTAACGGATCAGGTGTATCGGGACGTCATTTTGCCCCAGTACATACCACTTTTCAGGGGTGCAGTGGGTCTCACCTTTATCCTGATGAATGATAATGCCCGGCCCCACCGAGCTGCCATCGTAGGGGAGTACCTTTAAGCAGAAGATATCAGCCGAAAGAGACCTAAACCCCATCGATCACGTCTGGGATGCTGTCGGTCGACGTATCGGTGCACGTCTTCAAACCCCTAGGACACTTCAGGAGTTCCGACAGGCACTGGTGCAAGAATGGGAGGCTATACCCCAGCATGTGCTCGACCACCTGGTCCAGAGTATGCCAACCTGTTGTGCGGCCTGTGTACGTGTGGATGGTGATCATATCCCATACTGACGTGTTTGGGGACGGTTTTCTCAACTTATCACCAATACCGTGGACTTACAGATCTGTGTCGTGTGTGTTCCCTATGTGCCTATGCTGTTAGCGCCCATTTTTGTAGTGCCACGTTGTTTGGCACCACATTCTTCAATTATTCTTAATTTATGAGCATGAGTACACATACATAAACGATCTGGCTGAGCAGAAATCTGCCATTGTTTGCTGATGATGCTGTTGTGTAATGAAAGGTGTCGGCGTTGAATTACCGAAAGAGGATACAAGGTAAGTTACACAAAATTTGTATTTAGTGTTATGAGTGATAGCTAGCTCTAAATAAAGGAAAATGTGAAGTAATACCTATAAGTAGAAAAAACAAACCCGTAATGTTCGAATACAGCCTTAGTAATGACAAAGTCACATCGATTAAATATCCAGGCACAATGTTTGAAAGCGATATGAAATGGAGCGAACACGTAATGACAATAGAAGGGAAGTTGAGTAGTCGACTTCAGTTTGTTGGGCGAATTTGAGTAAAGTGTGGTTCAGATGTATAGAAGACCATATATAGGACACTAGTGCGACCCATTCTCGAGTACTGCTCGAATATTTGGGATCCATAGCAGGTCTAATTATAGGAAGACATGAAAGGAATTCAGAGACGGGCTGCTAGATATTCGAACAACACGCAAGTATTACTGATGTCCAAAATGAGATTTTCACTCTGCAGCGGAGTGTGCGCTGATATGAAACTTCCTGATAGATTAAAACTGTGTGCCGAACCAAGACTCGAACTTGGGACCTTTGCGTTTCGTGGGAAAGTGCTATACCACCTGAGCTACCCAAGCACGACTCACGCCCCGTCCTCACAGCTTTACTGATGTCTTCGGGAACTCCAATCGGGTTACCCAGAGGGAAGGAGACATTATTTTCGAGGAGCACTAATAAGAAAATCTGGAGAACCAGTATTTGAAGGTGACTGCAGAACGATTCTACGGCCACCGACGTGCGTTTCCAGTAAGGACCATGAAGATAAGGCAAGAGATTAGGGCTCGTATGGAGGCATATAGACAGTCGTTTTTCCTTCGCTCATTTTACGAGTGTAACCGGAATGGAAATGGCTAATAATGCTACAGATATTCTACGCCGCGAACTGTACGGGGATTCGCGGAGAATGTTTGTAGATGTAGGTGGGGATTGTTATGGCCCGGCGCCTGGGAACGAGCAACTCGGAAATGGCGAAGGTGGTCTGCTGATCACGTGTTGCTCTCGTGTTGAAGGACGGTGGAACCAGGAGCAGGCGACAACGTATTAGACGTGAAGGTCGGAGGCTTGCCCTTTCTCGAAAGCAGGAAGGCGGCGATCTGTGGCTCATCTCACGACAGAGTACGACGCTGGGGCGAGCGCAGGTGTTTCGAACACATCTTTCGGGGCATATCGTTTTAGATTATTTTATAATTATCGTTACCACTGCAATATTTCGTAATCTTAAGTGATTTCTTTGTATTTACTTACGTAAAACATGCATCTTGTTTTTTTTTTTTTTTTTTTTTTTTTTTTTTTTTTGTAGCCTTGCAAGGCCTCTCTCCCGTATCTATAGAATATTGCTAATGTAATGAAAATGTAATGCAGTTATTATTATTACTGTTATATCAGTTTGGCCTACTATGGACCTCATGAAATAGCTTGTGTCTTCTTTCTTTTCTTTTTTTTCTTTCAGGAATTTTTCATCCTTTCCCTATGTTTTTCTCTTTTTTCTTCTGTCCGTACTGCACCAATCTTTTTCTCTGCTTTGACCTGGAAGCCCTTAAATCTTTTTACTTTTACTGTGAATTTTTCTCTTTCTCCTATTTCTTCCTACGTTTTTCCATTTCTCTCGGGTCTGCTTTAACTTCCTTGATTCATGTCATTGAAATTTTTGTATTTATGTCAAAAAAGCTAAAAATTCTTTTTGTTATACCCTTTTCATGGAGCCGTTTTAGGTTTCCACAGAATACAACTCTTCTCCCCCTTATCGTGTCTAATATTGGTTCTGTTTATTCATCAATTTGTTTATGATTATTACTGTTTGACATATAGCAAACGAAGGTCCACAATTTCCAAATAAGAACGCAAATTACAAATCAGAAATTAGAGTATTTATAAAACACAAATTCAACAAAACATTAATACAAGTAACGACCTTTAGTAAAAAAATAGCTTTGGCACATTGTTCCACTTTGTCAGATCTGCGCAAAGCTCGATATCCATTTAACAGTCTCAGTTGTAGATTCAAAGACATCGCTCAATTGCCCAGAGGATCTTTTCCTGGAGCCCTGTTGAACAATGATCTCCACGATCTGCTTTGCTTCTCATTAATTAACATTCAGCGATGTCGACGATACACCATCTGTGTAGGGACGCCCTAGTTCCGAAGTAACCCGACGGATCCTGTTCAGGCGGTACCAGATCTTCCCGGATAGTTCAGCTGGAGCTGGTATGGAGTAGTTCGAATTCTGGAACTGATATTAAGAGATACGATGGAAATCTCACTACATTTGTATTTTCATTCCGCATCTGGGAAAACAGATCGACATAGAAAGTGGACATAATCCTCCGGCGGTAGTTACAAGTTACGACGGTTTTAAGCTAAGAAGAGGTAGTTCGTTTGAGGTACTTGCCTCATTTGTTGTGAAACTTCAGTCCGTGTGGGGATCATCATTTGATTTCAACACGATGCAAAAGATCGCAACATTCTATAGCGCATATAAAGAGTAACGTTATAAAGCACAACGACTCATTTAGAGGACCATCTATTTCATTGGTGCGCTTGTTTCAACAAAATATACCGGTGCAAAATACGAGTAGTACATAGTTGACTGTAGCAGGGACTGTATACCGCTTCCTAAATGTTCCTGCAAATTCCATTATTATGTTATTTCTGTCACAAAATTTCTGATAAGGAGTGTTTTTAATCATGAGTCTCCTGGCTGGTTTGGTGGCGCCCACCACGAATTCTTTTCTTGGGCCATTTTCTTCATCTCGGAGCGGCACTTATGTCATCAATTATTTGTGCGACAGATTCCAGTCTCTGTCTTCTCCTACACTTTAATCCTCTACAACTCCCTCTAGTACCAATACGTCATTCCCCGATGTCCTAACGCATGTTCTAACACACTGTCCTTTCTTTTCGTCAGTGTTTTCCGTATGTTTCTTTCTTCGCCGATTTTGCAGAGGTTCATTATCTGTTCGCACAGTTTTCGACATCCTTCTAAAACACCACTTCTTAGATACTTCGCTTCTCTTCTTTTTCGGTTTTGCCACAGTCCACGTTTCAGCAAAGTGCAAGTATGTTCTGCAGTCGTACATTCTCAAAATTGATCCCCAACTTAATGCCGATGTTTGACGCTAGAATACTTCGTTTGACATGTTACGTCCGCTTTGCATATTCTAGCCTAGTTATGACGCCCGTCCTCCCAGACTAGCAGAAGTCTTTAACTTCATCTACTTCAAGGGCACCAATGTTACGTTTATTGCTAATTTCATTTTTACTACTGCTCGTTACTGTCGCCTTTCGTCGCTTTACTCAGTCCATATTCTTTACCCAGTGGAAAAATCATTTCATTCAAGAGGTCCTGCGATTCTTCCTAACTTTCGCTGAGGATAGAAAAATAATCAGCGAATCTTGTTATTGTCATCCTCTCGTTCCGAATTTTAGCCCCGCTTTTAAAACACTCTTTTATTTTCATCATTCCTTCTTCGACGTATAGATTGAACAGGTGGGAAGGGGGGGGGGCGAAAGACTGCATCCCTGTCTTAACCCTTTCTGATCCGATTAATTCTTACTTGATTGTCCCCTCTTTGTTCTTGTATATACTGTACATAGCCCGTCTTTCCCCCAATCTTATTCATATTTTTCTCAGGATTTGTATAATTTTACATTGTAAAATGGTTGAAATGGCTTTGAGCACTATGGGACTTAACATCTGAGGTCATCAGTTCCCTAGAACTTAGAACTATTTAAACCTAACTAACCTAAGGACATCACACACGTGCATGCCAGAGGCAGGGTTTGAACCTGCGACCGTTGCAGTCACGCGGTTCCACACAGAAGCGCCTAGAACCGCTCAGCCACCCCGGGCGGCACTTTTACATTGTCGAACGCTTCGCTAGGGTGAGAACGTATCTTAAAGAAAATCAAGCTATCATTAGTAAGCGCAGTATCACAGCTGCCTCTCAGGTGCCTTTACCTTGCCGAAATACAAAGTGATCGTCACCGGTAGCCGATACATGACGAGGTGAGCCACACAACAGTGAGAGAAATGGAAGTAAAACCAGGCTGCAGGAAGTGACTTCCTGCGAACGGCGCAGGAAACTGTGATGGTTTCGCTAAAACTGGCACGGCCACAGCGAAGGCAAACACAGCGCCACAGCACGTGACAGAAGCTGGTGTAGGAGTGGCAGCCGCTCCCTCACGTGAGGTCCCCTCGCAGTGACCGGCATGTCCTTCGCCTGAGTCTAAAGCCTGTCCAACCAGTGCACGTTTCTCCTCGTAGTAAACAGCTTTGGCGCAGAGGTGAGCCAAATGCTACGTCCGAGTATCAATTGTCGCTGTTATGACTGTTTTTTCATACCAGTTACTTGTAACAGTTATTTATAACTATCAGCTACTTGTACGACCAAATTTTCCACACCGGGGTATAGTTGTCTGTGAGCGTTCCCAGCTAGTGTACGCAGTAGCTCGGATGTAAAAGGAAACATTCCCAAGGGTAAATCAAGGCTCTTAACGAAACTTGGTGGGAGTCTAGAGGAGGAAAAGTAATGCAATACTTATTTTTTTATTTTCACCCAGCTTGATATTTCATGAATAAAAAGTGTTTTTAATATGAAAGTTAATAAATAATTAACGTTGTAAAATGTGTAATCAACGGTTGTAATAAATTAAATTTTACAAACTACTTCATCACCATTAAATAATTTTGTAAAACGAGAACCTTTGTTACAACACAAATTAGAGAAATTTGCAAGCCACACACATCCACGTGTAATAATTCTGGTTTCTAAAATACCATTTTTGGAAAATTAGCTGTACACAATGTGCTGTATGAGTATTTTCGACGTACCTAATTAAAAAATATAAACATTGATTAATATGCTAGTTCCAGAATGAGATTTTCACTCTGCAGCGGATGTGCGCTGATATGAAACTTCCTGCAGATTAAAACTGTGTGCCCGACCGAGACTCGAACTCGGGACCTTTTGCCTTTAGCGGGCAAGTGCTCTACCATTTGAGCTACCGAAGCACGACTCGCGCCCGGTACTCACAGCTTTACTTCTGCCAGTATCCGTCTCCTACCTTCCAAACTTTACAGAAGCTCTCCTGCGAACCTAGCAGAACTAGCACTCCTGAAAGAAAGGATATTGCGGAGACATGGCTTAGCCACAGCCTGGGGGATGTTTCCAGAATGAGATTTTCACTCTGCAGCGGAGTGTGCGCTGATATGAAACTTCCTGGCAGATTAAAACTGTGTGCCCGACCGAGACTCGAACTCGGGACCTTTGCCTTTCGCGGGCAAGTGCTCTACCAACTTTTTTTTTTTGTTTATATTTTCTTTTTTTTTTCAGTACTTCTTTTCATTATGCTCTGTGCATTGTTCTTAAGCTGTATACAGTTTGCGAGTGTATTTATGCTTTTCCTATTTTTGCTGCAGATCTGATGATGGTCATTAAAGACCGAAACAGGTAGTCTGTTAACAAAAAGTTTGTGACCATAGATGTAAATTAAAGGAAACTTACTGCATGTACGGGTCACTGTTTTTTCGCGACGATGTCGCAGCTTGTGATACATCTGGTTGTTTGAAGAAAAGTGAGGACACATAACAGTGACTGGAAGAGCCATTGTAAAACGACCAGGAGTAACATTTTACTTATTTACTGTCGCAAGAGCTGTGAAAAATTTATTTGTCTGTCTTTTTGTCATTCCTTATTGAACCCTTATATCCCTATCAACTGAGGCAAGGAAAAATACAAAGGAGAAAATAAAATCTGCTAGGTTTCCTCGATATTCGATCCCTTGTTATCCGCTTCTCAGCTAGTTACCTAGGTCGTTGCCCTATTTTTTTTCCTTTTTTTTTGTTTTCTTTTAAATTTCTAATAAGACGCTACCCCTTTTTTTTATCTGGACAGGAAAGGAAAAACTACAAAAAAAATGTCTATTTGCCACCGCCACTTGTATTCTAACAAAAAAATAAAATTAAATGCACCTCTTCAGGCGTTGGCACCTATCTACACCTATTCCAAAACAACTAACCTATTACTGCAAAGGTGTAGGAAAGGAAGAAAGTAGGGGGGAAGAAACATAGAGAGTAGCGATAAAAAAATGAAATTTGTTGTGAACAGGAACTTTTTTGTTTTTTGTTTTTAGTTTATTGTATTGCATTTTTGTTTTCTTTATTTTTCTTTGTTTTTTTTTGTATGTATGTTTTTATTTATTCATTTTTTTGTATTATGGCAGTCGTTGCACCAGAATTCTAGGAGTCGCTTGCGCCGTCTGATTGGCGGAACATCCAAACGTGTCTTCTCGAAATTTTAGTGGGGATTCCGTGTGTAGTACGTTCAGAACATCATATCGGCAAAAAAGCATCAGCATCTCATGGCTTGGACGTTCCAGCTGGAAGGCGGGTCATGAAAGGCGCTCCGTAGAAAATTGGAAAAGAACTGCTTGTATCTGGGGTTGCGAACAAGTGCACAATGTTGATCGTTAAGGTACGTCCAATAACCTAGTTCTGATTTCTCATCGGGCCCAAAAAGGTAGCGGACTGTATGACCGCGTATCCAATTCACGGCATTAGTTTTTGTTGTGGGGTAATGAATCACATCCGGGAATAGAAGCGTCAGGAAAATAATCTGAGCAGGCGGCTGTCGGGTGAGGAAAGCCAGGATACGCTGCGCGAGCCTCCAGACGTCAGCAGACGGACCACATGAGAACCGATGAGCGTCCGTGTCCTCTACACCACAGTGAACACAGAGTGGTGTGTCAGCAAGGCGGATGCGGTGCAAACGAGACTGGTTGACCTGTTTGCCATTGACGGTGATATACCAGGTGGACTGAACGCTGGTGTCGAGGTAACCAGCATGCACTGCTTTCCACACACGGCGCCATATGATCTCGGGAAACTTGTGTTCAATGGGGTTGGGGGTTTGACACATTTGTAAGGTGTCGTATACAGTCTTTGTCTGGAGTATACGGAGAAGGGGTAAGGAGTGCAGAATGTAACTGATTTCAAAGAAGAAGTACCGAAAGTGATAAAAGGGGGGTGGAATGTCGGATAACATGACCGGGGCTGACATGGAGACTGGTGCGTATTCACGCAAAAGCAGTCCGGTCAGGCTCGTCGGGCAGCGACGCCAGACTTTCAGTTGGGAGCTAACAAAAAGTGCGGTAACTCTGTCTGGCACATGGAATAAGCCCACTCCACCACGCTCCCGCGGGAGGGCAAGGGAGGAATATTGAACTTTAAATAACATCCCGGCACAGACAAAGGATCCCATCGCCATCAACATACGACGTGCGAGGGTAATCGGAACCGGGAACACTTGTGCCACATGGGGGATGCGTGAGGCGTGATAAACATTCACGTATTGCGCGCGCTGTATAATGTCGAGGGATCGAAGCCGGTGGTCCACAAGGCCAGCCCTGATCGTTTGTAGGAGACGTCGACCGTTGGTTGCCGCTGAGCGACGGAGGTCATTCATAAAATCAATGCCCAAACAGCGGACACTGGTGGCCACACTTAGAGGAGCGACAGATCTTTCTGGTAGACCCTCACCAATGAGCAGAACCTTCGATTTGGAAATGTTAAGAGAACTGCCCGATGCCTCCCCATAAGTCGTCACCCAAGTCAGAGCAGCGCGAACATCGTCTTCATTGCGGAGGTAGAGGACTAGATCGTCAGCATAGGCTGTACAACAGAAGCGGTGCCCATGCAATGTCAGGCCCACCAGGCGTTGGCGAAGCCCCTGTAGGAGGGGCTCTAATGCCAAAGCATACAGTATCGTGGAAAGTGGGCATCCCTGTCGGACAGAGCGCTCGATCGCTAGAGGCGCGGTGAGGCGACCATTACAGAGTATTCTTGAAGTTGCGCCGCTCAAGAGCCGCATTACCACGGTGATTGTACGAACCGGAAAACCCATGTGTTGGAGGACCGATTTCAGAAAAGTATGGTCGACACGGTTGAAAGCTTGACGGAAGTCAAGCGATGCCAATGCGCCAGGTAAATGTCGCGAGCGCGCGAGCGCAATCATGTCCCTATAACGGCAAAGGGCCGTATGGATGTTGTTGTCACCGCCCAACGAAGTCTGATCAAGGGAGGTGACGGATCTTGCTGCCTTCTTGAGGCGTGAGGCCAACAAACGGGTGAAAATTTTCATGTCACTGTTGAGTAGAGTGATGGGCCGGTAATCACAGATCCGTGATCGCCCATGTGGCTTAGGGACCAGGATGATGACCCCATCAAGGAAGGTGGCTGGGATCATCGTTGTGGGTGACATCAATTCACGACAGATGGACGTCCAAGCAGGTAACAAAAGGTAGCTAAAATACTTCTAAAAGTCGAGGGGGAGGCCGTCAGGTCCAGGGGACTTGTTGGCAGCCCCCACCTTGATTGCATCTAGGACTTCATCAGAGGTCACTTGTTCCTGAAGTTCTTGAGCCACATCCTCTGGCATGGTGTTGACAGTCATTGCTGCCACCTCCTCAATTAAGGTCGGGGGATGAGGGACGGCAGCGAACAGTTGACGGAAATGAGAATAGAAAGCGTGACCAATGTCGCATTGCGTAGTGTGTCGTCGTCCTTCCGCATCTGTGAGATCGTGGATGAGGGTTCGACGACGACGTCGGCGTTCCCTGAGAAGGTGGTACATCGATGGCGTTTCATGAGGCATATGGTCACGGGTGCAGGATCTGACAAGAGTCCCTTCTAAGCGCCGTCGCGTGAGGGAAGTGATCTGCGCTTTAGCACGATGCACCATCATCTGACGATCAGGAGAGAAGGCCATCGAAGTGCAGTCACGAAGGACTGCATAATAAAAGTCCATGGTGCTCGCTTGCCAGGCTTTGAAGTCTTTGCCATATCCTATCAGCGCCCTGCGCAGAGCTGGTTTCGCGCATGATACCCACCACGATAAGGTGGATGCGTAGGCGGGGCGACGACGATGACAGAGGGCCCACGCATCCTCAACGATTCGTCGGCAGTCAGGGACAGTCAGGTGGGAAACGTTGAATTTCCACAAGCCGCGGCTGTGCCACACTTGTTGGCGGGCGAGGACGACATCGCAGATGTAGGCGTCATGGTCAGAGAAAGCCAGAGGCCATACTTCGGCATGTCGAGTGTCGGCAGCAAGGGAACGTGTGAGGTATATACGATCGAGACGACTAGATGAATGCGCCGTATAATATGTGAAACCTGCACGGGTGCCATGCACCTTTGTCCATGTGTCAACAAGCTGGAGTCTGTCGATGATGACGGAGAGGGCCGCACAAGGGGAATGATGCGGTAATTGATCTTCAGGCCTTTGCGTGGAGTTGAAATCGCCACCGAGGACCATATCATCTAGGGGACCCTCAAACAGCGGCGTTACCTCGTCAGCAAAGAAAGTGTGTCGATCACGACGTCGACTGGAGCCGGACGGCGCATATACATTGAGGATACGGACGCCGAACAGCGTGAGAGCCATACCCCTAGCATTAGCAAGGTACACTACATCTTCAGCAGGGAGTCCAGAACGGAAGAGGATGGCAACTCCACTACCGTTGTCAGAAGCATGGGAGATGTGTGCCACGTAGCCAGTGGGGGCATGGAAATCGGCGACAAACACTTCTTGGAGGAGGGCAATGTCGACATCAGCAGCATAAATGGTCTCACGGAACATTGCCAGTTTATGGGGGGCCCGAATGGTGGCCAGATTCATCGTCGCTATGCGGTAATGTTGGGGGCGTGCTCCCACCATTGGCACAGATGTTCCGGCAGAGATGTCTGGCTGGCGTGTAACATCTGACGTAGTCACCGTTGTCGTAATCACTGGCTGGAAGGTGGGTCAGGCACCTCCATGGGGCACTGCCTGATGGGAGGACCACCATCTCGAACTGCTCCTTCGTCGATATCATCAGCCCAGGAGACTGGAACAGACGGTGAGCGACTGTCACACTCCTCGGGGGCGAGTTGTAGCGACGCTGCTGTAGTGGGGTCCAGGGAGGCACCCTCCTTGGAATCCGTCATATTCGTGTGAGATCGTTCTTCAGATGGGACATCAGGAGCAGCCTCTCCTGTCGTCAGAACGCTCGAAGGGAGATCACTGTCGTGTATCAGCTCCACTGCCTGTGATGCCACATGAAGAAGTGTGTCGTCAGATGGCGTTTGACTCCTCTTCTTCCGTTTTCTGGGCGACCGTTGCTTTCGGAGGTGCTGTTCTGAATCAGAATGTGGATGTTCGATGTCCGAGGTCGCGCCAGTCTGAAGAAAGGCAGAGGTAGGCACCGCATTCGCGTCGATGTCCATCGAGCTCTGGAGAGTTGGTGGTGTCGTAGCCGTCAGAGGAGATGGTGCCGGTGAGGCCATGGCAGCACCGTCATTTCCAGTGTGGAGTGCCGGGTGGAGAAGAGGTGCTTCCTGAAGTGACGCATCGGGGCTGCGTACGGCTGTGGCGTAGCTATCTGGTAAAGAAGCGGCCGTCACTTTGGGAGCTGAGTCACTGGTCGGGACCTGGAGCAAACGTCGGCGGAGACATTCTGACCGAACATGGCCCTCCTGTCCGCAACCGGCACACGTCCGCGGCTGGCCATCATACATAACGATGGCTCGCACGCCACCTATCAGCAGATAGGATGGTACATGTTTGGAGAGTTCGATTTTGATTTGGCGGACACCATTCAACACGTTGTATGTCGTGAATGTCTGCCATTTCTCCGCGATGTGCCCCACAACATTGCCATAGGGTCGGAAAGCTTCGACGACCACATCTTGCGGCACTTCGAAAGGGAGCTCAAAAACCCGGATTGTTCGAAGTCCGAAACCAGCGTGATCGACCGTCACCTCTCCAATATGCCCGTCAGAATGTTTGAACTTGAGTCCGCGTGCGTGTTGTCGAACTACGTTAGCACACGCTTCCTCCGTCGTCATCTTAATATAGACGATGCTGCTAGTGATAGAGAAATGAATACCTATCACTTCCTGAGGGTCCAGACGTAGCTCTTCGCGAATGAATTGCTCAATTTCAAAAGCGCGTGGTCTAGCATGTTCGGCTTGGAATGTTACTTTAACTGTCGCTCGGCGGTAACAGTGCGCCATGAGGTGCAATAGAAATGGACGCTACACAACACGAAATACCGCGACGCGGAAGTAAACAAACTACTGTGCGCTGTCCGGCGCGCGGAGCCGGTCCGCACGCGACCACGGCCGAAAGCCGACTCCATCCAACTGAGCTACTGAAGCACGACTCACGTCCGGTACTCACAGCTTTACTTCTGCCAGTATCCGTCTCCTACCTTCCAAACTTTACAGAAGCTCTCCTGCGAAGGTTCAATGCTGGGCAGAACACAAATGTGTCTCAGTACATAGTCCATCGAACACTTCTAACGGTGGGCCTCTACAGCCGACGATTGATGCATGTGCCAATGTTAACACCAAGATATCGGCAACTGTGACTGAAATTTTTAAAACGCAACCGACAGTAGAGCATGACCTCTGAACTGCCTCTTTCAGATTACTATTATTTAGAATACAGTCTTGAAATATGGTTCAAAAATGTTTCAAATGGCTCTGAGCACTATGGGACTTAACTTCTTAGGTCATGTGTCCTGTAGAACTTAGAACTATTGAAACCTAACTAACCTAAGAACATCACACACATCCATGCCCGAAGCAGGATTCGAACCTGCGACCATAGCGGTCGCGCGGTTCCAGACTGTAGCGCCTAGAACAGCATGGCCACTCCGGCCGGCCCTTCAAATGTGGTGCAACTGTATTTTTGTATGAGTGTAGTCTAGTGTTGTAGATAGAACCTTCACTTACAAATACAAAATGTGTATGTGTGAAATCTTATCGGACTTAGCTGCTAAGGTCATCAGTCCCTAGTCTTACACACTACTTAACCTAAAATATCCTAAGGACAAACACACACACCCATGACTCGAACCTCCGCCGGGACCAGCCACACAGTCCATGACTGCAGCACCTTAGACCGCTCGGCTAAAATTACAAATATAAATGATACTTCGTCTACCATGAATAAGGACGTTACCGTTCGAAATTTGATTGCTATTGAATAAATTGAAAACTACAAGAGGTAGCTTATTGGTATCACGTAGTTAAAGGTTTTATGTGAAACTGAGATTACATACGAATTTTCGTCTTTATGAGTCTAATATTTAGGGCCTTCACCTTTCACCAAAAACACCGCTTTTGACCAAAATATAGCACTGATAAAGTTGAGACTTGTAACTTTTAATTATGACATACATTTGCACATTCTGAATTATTTTTTGCTTTGTAGTCTTATTATTCAGCGTCACAAATTTTTGTTCTTAAGATAGTTTATTTTGCCTAACATATTCATTTGGTCATTCTGAGAGCTTACAGTGTTAGCATTAATATATCGAAGCATACAGTGACGAAGTTTGGAGAATTTATTTCAATTTTTAATTTCACTCATAGATTATGGTGCAATCCTTTGTGTGGCAAACACTGACACTTCATGATGACATGGCGCTGGTGGTAGTGAACTGGGGTAAGTCCCGGCACACCCGCTCGCATCTGTACCTGTCACAACAATACAGCGCTTGTTCCACCTCAGTTTTGTAGTCATACAAGTTGATTCTGGTGCCCGATACCTGTCTAACAGCTACTGCATACAGACTAACGGCAACTGCATTTGCAGCAACATGTGGATCACTCTGAGTTATTAGCAAACTTCGTGTAACTTACGTTTTTATTCTGACCTGTTTGATGCGGTCCGCCACGAATTCCTCTCTTGTCCTCCCACGTCCTCAATTTTTGCTCCACGTATTACACTCTCTATCTTCCCTCAAGTACCATGCAAGATGTTCCCTGAAATCTTAACAGATATCCTATCATCCTGTCCGTTCTTGTCAGCGTTTACCATATATTCCTATCTCGCCGATTCTGCAGAGAATCTCCTCATGCCTTACATTAAAAGTTAACCTAATGCAGTTTCTTAAACTAGAGCCTACTCTTCAACTTTGCTAAATTGTGGTCTGACTCTATATCTGCTCTTGGGTAAGCCTGACAATCCAATACCTGATTTCGAAACCTCTGACTGACCAGGATGTAATCTGACTGAAATCTTCTCGCATGTCCCAGATTTTTCCAAGTATTCTACCTTCCCTTGTGATTCCCGAACAAAGTAATGGCTATTAATAAATGATATCTATTGATAAACTCAGGGAACCATCTATCACAGTGTGTTTGGCAAACGGACTCACACTGACCCATATCTACGAGCTACGAGATGCTATCACCCACCTTAACGCGGTGGCGTGTTACGGACTCTCTTTCATAGGACTACAATTATTAGAGATGCAACGAGCTTATCAGCAGAACTTAGCTATCTTCGCTCTTTGTTTGTACAAAACAGGTGCTCAGACAAACAGATCCGTAATGCATTTAAGCCTTCACGCACTAAAACTCAAGAACTGCCAGAAGAAGCAGAGAACCCCACGAGGATGGTTTTTCTACCTTATCTTGGTGGCGCGTCCTTTAAGATTGGCAGGCTGTTCAAAAAACATCAAATAAAATTTGTCTTCCGCCCTCTAGCGCTAGTGCAAATTATACTGGGTTCTGTTAAAGACAACCTAAGTCTAAGGAGACCAGGAATATACATTCATCACAAAAAGTTTTGCATCATCTCGGTTCCGATATTTCCTGAACCTGTCCAGAAAATTAGGTTAGACATCAGCATAAACATCATTTCCGCAATTTTTATTGCTCATGAAAACCACACATTGCATGTTGTACCACCATACAGCGAGACATTCAGAATTGGTGGTCCAGACTGCTGTACACACCGGTACCTCTAATACCCAGTAGCACGTCCTCTTTCACTGATTCATACCTATATTCGTCGTGGCATACTATCCACAGGTTCATCAAGGCACCGTTGGTCCAGATTGCTGGCCGCTCTAGTAGAGCGATGTCGTTATCCTGAAGGAATTCATTCACAAGACGTGCACGATGTGGGCGAGAATTATCGTCTATGAAAACGAATGCCTCGCCAATATGCTGCCGATATGGTTGCACTATCGCTCGGAATATGGCATTCACTTATCGTACAGCCGTTATGGCGCCGTCCATGACCACCAACGGCGTACGTCGGGCCCCATGTAATAGTACCGCAAAACAGCAGGGAACCCCACCTTGCTGCACTTGCTCGACAATGTGTCTAAGGCGTTCAGCCTGACAGGGCTGCGTCCAAACACGTCTCCGACGATTGTCTGGTTGAAGGAATATGCGACACTCATCGGTGAAGAGGATGTGATGCTAATCCTGAGCGGTACATTCGGCGTGTTGTTGGGCCCATCTGTGCCGCGCTACTTGGTGTCGTGGTTGCAAAGATGGACCTCGCCATGGACGTCGGGAGTGAAGTTGCCCATCATGCAGCTTATTGCGCACAGTTTGAGTCCTGCGGTTGCACGAAAAGCAATATTCAACACGATGGTGTTGTTGTCAGGGTTCCTCGGAGCTCTAATAGCTATAATCCGTAGGTAGCGGTCATCCACAGCATTAGTAGCCCTTGGCAGCCTGAGCGAGGCATGTCATCGACAGTTCCAGTCTCTCTGTATCTGCACCATGTCCGAACAACATCGCTTTGGTTCACTCCCAGGTGCCTGGACACTTCCCTTTTTCAGAGCCCTTCCTGGCAGAAAGTAACAATGTGGACGCGATTGAACAGCGGTACTGATCGTTTAGGCATGGTTGAACTACAGACAACACGAGCTGTGTACCTCCTTCCTGGTGGAATGTCTGGAACTGATCGGCAGTCAGACCACCTCCGTCTAATAGGCACTGCTCATGCATGGTTCTTTACATCTTTGGGCGGGTTTAGTGACATCTCGGAACAGTCAAATGGACTGTGTCTGTGGTACAATATCCACAGCCAACGTCTGCCTTCTGTAGCTCTGGGGACCGGGGTAATACAAAACTTTTTTGATGTGTGTATAAAATCCCATACCAGTGTGGGAAACCATCCATTGGCCAGACGTGTCGCACGGTTGAGTATAGGTGTTCTGAACATAGACATCACACCAGACTTAATCAGCCAGAAAAATTTGCTGTGGCTGAACACTGTTATTGAGACGGGACACAGCATTAAGTATGGAGAGACAGATCATTTCATCTGCTTCCACGTACTGGGACTCCATCATTAAAGAAGCAGCCGAAATTCGTATAAGTAAGGACCTGATCAATAGAGGCACGGGATTTCAACTCAGCAAGGCTTGGGAACCAGCATTGGCCATACTAAGCCATCGTCGGCAACAGGCGAACGAATCTGAGTCAACGGAGAATCAGAGTCCGTACACTTAACCCTAGGACGCCTAAAGTGTATGTGGGGGGGGGGGGGGGGGGAGGGTTCGTTGAACCCACAATTTTTTTATGTCCCCTGCTTTTGCCCAAGTAGCTTTCATACTACATATTCCCTTTGAGTTATTGTTTGTTGGCTATTTTATGAAACTTTAGTGTCAATATATTTTATAGAAAATTCCTGCTTTGAAAGAAAACATAAATAAATTTATTATGGTCCAACAACCCATATTTCGTATTTCTCATCTCTACAACAATGCAAGTTAGTTTCTTGTTGGTTGGTATTCTTGATATTCACAACAATCGGTTTACTTTCAGAGGATGTGATTGTTGATGTCAGTCAGCTGTTCTTTATCTTGTAAACTTGCAGTGAGTTAGTGCAGTTCCCAACACGTAGGCCTCCAGTAACTTTGGTGTCCTACACAGCGAAAAGGAAACCAAGTAAAAACTTGTGTATCATGAAGTTTTCCCGGTTTTTTATTGAAGTGTCGGGACAATTGCTTTATCCCTAAGTTTGCCTTTGGATCCCTACGTAATTCGGTGCTCTCCGATACACACGATCGAACTGCGGAGGAGTGGTACTCAAGCGTCAACTTTAGGTTACAATATCTCCGGATGTAATTAACATTTTACAATGCAACAAACGGCACTGATTACGTATTTGTTTAGATGTTCAGATGTGCTAGCAAAACTAACGGGGTTCCATTAAAAAAACGTAGGTTTGTGTTAAAAAACATACTTCCGTGCATTTTTTTATGGTTTGTATCAACCAGTTACACTAGCCCCTCTCCTCACGTTCGGTCTGTGGAATCGATTCGTCAGTATTTGATGTGGTTTACGAAATATATCCAGCGGTAATGTTAGGTGACTCACCCTGTATACGAGGGTTGGAAGTTAAATAGTGACAACTTTTTATTCACTACCGAAACAATAGAGATACATGTTTGCACCTGTTACTGTCCTTTAAAGTAGTCACCAGCGTTGTGTATAGCCCGTTACCAACAATGTGGAAGGCCTAGTATACCGTTAGCAAAGCCCGTTCTATTGATGGTGCGAATGGTGCTGTCTACTGCCTGTCGAATCTGTGGAACTGTTCTAAAGCGAATGCCACGAAGTGGTTCCTTCATCTTCGGAACCGAATCAAAGTCACAAAGACTTAAGTCCGGGGAGTATGGTGGACGGTACAGTACTTCCTGGTCCCACCGACCGAACAGAACAGCCACAGCTTGCGCTGTATGCGCCCGCCCATTGTCGTGCAAAATTATGGGTGGGTTGTGCAGAAAGTGTTGCCGCTTCTTTCGCAAAGCTGCTCGCAGGAGATGCTCCAAAAATGAACAGGAATGCTGTGCATTGGCGGTCTGCGTGGAGGAACGTAATGCGTTAGGATAACACAATCACAGTCGTATACGAGAATCACCATAACTTTCACCATACTGAGGCTCAGTCGCACTTTCGACTTTCGCGGCGACCCATAATGCTTTGAGATTCGACAGGCAGAAGACCGCTCCATTCGCACCATCAACACAACAGGCTTTGCTAACGTTATACTACACCCTCCACATCGCTGGCAACGGGTTCTACACAACGCTGGTGACTACTTCGAACGACAGTAAGAAGTGCAAACATGTAACTCTTTGGAATCGGTTGTGAATGAATTGAAAATGAAATGAGAGTTCGGCGTCATTGGCCAGGAGGTCCCTTACGGGGCAGGTCCAGCCCCGCCTTGGTGCAGGTCTTATTCGACGTCACATTGGGCGACCTGCCCGCCGGATGGGGATTCAATGATGATGAAGACAACACAACACCCAGTCCCTGAGCAGAATAAATAGTTGCCAATATTTAAGTTCCAACCCTCGTCTATGGTATAGTTTTTCTGAGTTGTTTGTTGTTTGAGACCGCCATGTTTTCCTTACTACAGATTGGTCGCCATACGATACAGTAACTCACAAATTCATTTATTCTTTTACCAAGAGAGTATTCTACAAATATTGTTTAAAAACGGTTTTTTTGTCTTTGCTTGAAATTGATAGAGTATGCTTTTTAATTTGCTTTTTAATTTTCGTACGGTATTTACATTTTTAATAGATGTAAACAAAATTACTATAATTTGACATTGAAAATGTACCTGATCACTTTTTCCTGATCAACTGAAAACTTAAAACCAGAGATAAATAACTTGCCTGTTGTTAAAAAAAAAATATGGCTCTGAGCACTATGGGACTTAACATCTATGGTCATCAGTCCCCTAGAACTTAGAACTACTTAAACGTAACTAACCTAAGGACATCACACAACACCCAGTCATCACGAGGCAGAGAATTGCCTGTTGTCGGTTACAGCTTCAGAAACAAAGTAATTACTGAATTTATATTTATTTCTGACAGCGTTCGCCGACACGTTACCTCTACTATTTGCTCAGTGGGGGAGTTCTCGCAGTTTCGAGTTCACGCGTAGCTACAGCCAGTCAGCTGCATGTAGGAGCCAATATTTATGGAGTTATGTTAGTTACCAAATCCTTGCAATGCTTACGCGACAGTTAAAAATTAGTGTCATTTTTTACAATCTCCAGCTCGCACTGCTCATTGTTATTAGTTTGCTGTATGGCAAAGTAGCTGTACTATAATTTGGATAATTTGCTGGGATTTTTCCACGCATGCGTTCATAAAAGTATGTAGCGGTGATAATTATGGCCTGTTAATTCAGCCAGGATAGGCTGGACCAGTGGGGATGTTTACACACTTCATTCACTGGTAGAACAAATTTATTTTGCACAGTTTCAGTCAAATAGCAAACAATTAAGCTTTTACTTATTTTTAAATTAACAAAAACCCAAGCAACGAGGTTCTCGTTTAAAATTGAATGACAGTTTAAATAATTTACAGAAAATGCAAAGTTAACTTTAACCCAAGATGACTAACACTCTTTAGGGCAAGACATTCCCTATGTAAGACAAAGAATGTAATGAGGGTAAAGCCGTAATAACGGCAGACGTAAATCTAAACAGTACCAGAACCGATCAGAACGGCCTTAATCACAAAATGGTGACAATAAAATGTGATTTAAATCTGACTGATTAAAAAAAACGAAAACCATACTTAAAACGATGAGAAACAGTTTAACGCCAATATCTAGGAACGATAATTTTAAACGCAGAAATACACAACTGAAGATTTAACACATTTTCCTGTAACACAAGGATGATTAAGTTACAACAGATTAATATGTTTAAGGTGACGGCCACAAGCTAACGGATGAAAATTCAGACTTAGTAGTGCGGCTGCGTTGGAGGAAACAGCTCGAAACACAGCGGCGAGAGCTGCCGAGTGTACG
Organism: Schistocerca gregaria; assembly: GCF_023897955.1. Taxonomy (NCBI): domain Eukaryota; kingdom Metazoa; phylum Arthropoda; class Insecta; order Orthoptera; family Acrididae; genus Schistocerca; species Schistocerca gregaria. The sequence continues at coordinate 220,140,439 of NC_064925.1, read as the reverse complement.
CACTCTAAATGACGTAAACAGTCGGTTAAGCAAGCTGACGGGGCGTGAGTAATGGTACCCGATCCTGCGTAACACATGCCAGCAGTGGAGTACAAGATGTGAGTAACGACAGCTCCCTGCAGCACAAATAATTTTAATTATACAGAACTGCAACACACCGCCGTGCGTCAAATACCAGGTGCTTATAATAAAACTTTCCTTGTTTAACACGTTAGAACACGGAAACTAATTACCATACGAGTACCAAACTTGGTAGCATTAATGTCAAGGACAGGGGGAAGAGAAATTATGCATTATCAATTCAAATGAAGCACTTTTAATGTGCTACTATGGTACGTCACGTCTTATCATTAAATACCGGTGCCATTACTGATATATGGCCGGCCGGAGTGGATGGGTTCTAGGCGCTTCAGTCTGGAGCCGTGCGACCGCTACGGTCGCAGGTTCGAATCCTGCCTCGGGCATAGATGTGTGCAGTGTCCTTAGGTTGGTTAGGTTTAAGTAGTTCTAAGTTCTAGGGGACTGATGACCTCCGATGTTAAGTCCCATAGTACTCAGAGCCATTCGGTGGGCCATCCGTACCCAAAAGAGTCGGAATTTGCAGAATTGCATTCTGCACAGCAGAACGAAGAATGTCCGTTGGTATGTTCGCTACCTCTCCTGATATGCTGCGCTTCAGATCAGCACACGTGTGAATGTTCCCCTGGTGAACCATATCCTTCACATAGCCGCACAACCAGAAATCACAGATAGATCAGGTGGTCGTGCCGGCTGCGATTATGGAAACGATCGACTGATAATTCGATCGTTTTCAAAGGTGTTTCTGAGCACGAGCGCTGAGCGCTGTGCGATGGAGCCCCGTTTTGCATGAAAACTGTTGAGTTCAATGCACCTCTCTGTATAGGGCGTGCATGACATGCTGGCGAAGCATATCGCAGTCGCATATCGCTGGTCGGTCACAGTGCACGCCTTTGGTCCTTCAATAAACAGTGGGCCAATGATGAACGTAACCGTGAAGCCACACCATATGGTGTCACGTTCACCACACAGAGGAACTTCACGCTCAGTGGCGATGTGAAGATCCCCACACTCGGTATTTCTGTGTGTTAGCCTCACCCGTCAGAGAAAAATGACCGTCTGTCCATAGGATGGTCCAGGGTCAGCCCTCGTTAGCTTAAATCTTTGCGAGAAAGTGCAGAGCGAAGTTAATACATCGTTGTGGTCATGTGGTGGAAGCTGCTGCACGATGCGGATCTTGTACAGATTCCATTTGATAATGGTACGAAGCACCTTCGCCTTATAATTAAATACCGTTGCCATTACTGATATATGGCCGGCCATAGTGGCCGTGCGGTTCTAGGCGCTGCAGTCTGGAACCGCGAGACCGCTACGGTCGCAGGTTCGAATCCTGCCTCGGGTATGGATGTGCGTGATGTCCGTAGGTTAGTTAGGTTTAACTAGTTCTAAGTTCTAGGGGCCTAATGACCTCAGAAGTTGAGTCCCATAGTGCTCAGAGCCATTTGAACCATTTTTTTGAAGCACCTTCCGTACAGTGGACCACAGGATGTTCAGCTGTCGTGACACAGCACGCGCACTGCCTGACGATGGGGAATTTGTTCAGCATTGTCTGCCATAACAAGAGCGTTATCATCAACCACCTTGTTGCAACCGGTCGGTGGCCTCTTCTTGGAGAGGCACCCAGTTCTCTAGTTTGATTCAAGCTTCTTCATCATGCTGCGAAAACCAGGTGGTGAAAGAGGACCCTTTCTTCCGTAATCCTTTCAGCCGGCGATACTCTTGAAGTGCAGCAGTACTGTTGTTTTGATAATTGAGCTTCACCAATAAAGCGTTGCTCCTTTTGTCCAAGCTCATGTTGACAAGTGCATTGCGACTGGTCAGGCTATGAATCACGATGACTGATCATGACACATCGTGGCCATTGTTGGAACTGGACGGTGGCTCAAAATTGGCTCTGAGCATTATGGGACCTAGCATCTGAGGTCTTCAATTCCCTTAGAACTTAGAACTACTTTAACCTAACTAACCTGAGAACATCAAGCACATCGATGCCCGAGGCGGGATTCGAACCTGCGACCGTAGCGGTCCGGACTGAAGTGCCTATAACCGCTCGGCCACAGCGGCTGGCTGGACGGTGGCGTTGTGTTGCATGAAAAACAGGCATCCCATTCTCTGAACATTAAAATCAAGTTTGGTACTCGTACGGTAACTAGTTACCGTGTTGAAGAGGAAAGTTTAATTATAACCACGCGGTAGATAACTCTTAGGGTAGAATAAATTAATCTCAACTCATACCAAAAACAACTTAATTGCTCTTTAATAAGTTAAGCAAAGGATTTAAGAAACCAGTTACAAATATTTAAATAATGATTTCAGTAATATCCGGCCGCGGTGGTCTCGCGGTTACGGCGCTCAGTCCGGAACGGCGTGGCTGCTACGGTCGCAGGTTCGAATCCTGCCTCGGGCATGGATGTGTGTGATGTCGTTAGGTTAGTTAGGTTTAAGTAGTTCTAAGTTCTAGGGGACTGATGACCACAGATGTTAAGTCCCATAGTGCTCAGAGCCATTTGAACCATTTGATTTCAGTAATAAGTAGTAATATCAGAAGAATTTTGCTTTCTAACACAAGGACATTCATAGCTCGCATGACATTAGTCCATAGCGGTTTGGAAGTACTCAAACGCGTCCTCGAACAGACTAAAGTTTATCTTAGTCGCTTAAATAGAACAGAGGCATAATATAATTTCTTAGACTCCGTAGACCTTTAGCACTAGCTTCAAAGAAACTAGAACAACAAAGCAAATCATCAATAGGACCTTAAAATAGCGAAGCAGACACACATTCTGACGTGAACAATTAATCACCCTTGGTAACTGGTAATATTAAACATTTGACTGCGCCTCCAGTTGAAAATTACATGACCAATCATTTACTTTAAAAATCAGAAGCAATAAGGGGAGGCGGGCAACAGGCAACACATATACTAATGCACAACGCTAACCTTCATAATAAGCTTACATATGGAACGCGGTGCTTTATACTGGCTAAAGGTTCATAAGCATCACGTATACGTAAGGTTAACACATAAAATAAATTGTAATGATATATCAGCCAATGAATCAGTCTAAAATGTCTACCAGATCTTGCATTGACACTGACCTTCAAATACCATGGAGACACGGGCGTCCATACCCAAGAGACAGGAGAAAGACTGAACAAAATGCCAGTGAACACTGCCCTGACAGCTCGGCACCCTTCTGATAGATCACAGCACAAGCCACGACGGTATTCGATAACTTATACGGAGTAACATTACCGCAATTTTTGTCGCCCGCCATCAACTAACGTCACGGTGAAGAGGCCCCACGGAAAGCTCGTTACAGCCTCGTTCCTCAGCTCATACTCCCCCCAGACTGCCCGGAGCCGCCACACCAGAGGGCGCTGCGCTCCAACGGTAACATTTTAGTCAAAGATCATAAAAATAGTGATATAGATACATTGCTAGAAAGCCACCTCGGCTCACTGTATTCAGTCGCTTGCGGAGGCATATGGTTTGAAAATGGATGCAAGTCCGAGATTAGTTACCATAAATAAACAAAACAGACTTCCAACCATTTCTTTCGTATCAGTTTTCTACTCCTGGCTACCATCAGGAAAAACTAAATTATAATGTAAAGCAGATGATTCATACCCTACGAATACTTGTAGCAGCCTGGGAAGCATTTATCGGGACAGCATCTTGAAATGCGGTGCATCCAGATATTAATCCAATGAATTCAGAAGTGCTCCACTTTTCTGGAAAAAAGGAAAAAAAAACTGAATCGAAATGAGAGAGCCTCTGTTGTAAGTATCCGACATTGATACAACGGACTGATGCAAAAAGACTTCACCATCTAAGAGCATTGATTGCTGTCCGGAGAATGCATACAATTTACTTTCTCTTCGTCGGCCTGCTTCACAACTCGGTGTAAATCCTTCTGAACTAGGCACCTCGGTTTAGGCTTTCTCTACTTTTCTTCAAGGATCATAACAAAACCCGGAAAAATTAATTTCCAATGACAAAATTTGTCTCTTACCTGTTTCTGCGTATGTTGTGTAAATCGTGTGCTGGCAATGGAAGTGTTTCTCTCTGCTCCGTAATTTTCCTGTCTTCTCCAACTTTGCTCCTTCCCTCCTCGTAACTAGTTCACTCACATACACTGCTCAGCGAGAAATGAAGTTACTAACGCATTGTTCAACAAAACCGTTCAGAAGATCAACAGTAAAAATGTAAAACATTGGAGTAATAGTAAAAATAGAATTATTACTTAATTCAACTACAGTAAATTATTATTGTGACCAAATATGAAAGTTTAGGGTACTACTCTCCATGTTGACTGTCTGCTCGTTTGAAGTACAATGTTAGTGTCAGCGCCTATTCAGTAGGTTGCGGTTTTGTGAAACAGTTGAGTATTATCGCCATCGAAAAGGCACCAGAGACCAACTGTATTTCTTTGTTTTTATTCTTTGTTGATCGTAATTTTAATCGAGTAGCTTGGTACCGCCTGGAGCGTCACCGTGAATTTCTTATGATGGTGGTCTCCACACACTCTTGCTCGTCACTTCTCGGAAAGATCATCCCCCCAAACAACATGAGCAGCAGTGAGACAAAAACTTAGCTGAAGTTTTAAACTTTTCCCTTCCCTTACCAGTTCTCTCATGAATATCCTTTTTTTACATATTTTGATTACATACCTATTATGACAAACCTGATAGTGTGTCATTGATTTTGTAGCATAAAATTTTGTTGGTAATTGGTACGAATGATGTGCTATGTATTGCCAATATTGACAAGCTGCTATATAGAAAAAGCCAAAACGTTACAAATGCTGGAAATCGTCTAATTTGACGCAAAAATCATCAGTGGTTAAGTTGGTAGGGAGTGGCTGCATTGCACCCAGTGTTGAAACATATGGTTAATGGCGTTGGCATTAAGTATATTAACAAACATAGGTTAGTGACAGTGAATTTATTTAATATGGAAAAGTTGTTTGTATGTAGAGAGCCACAAACAGTTAATGTAATGTCAGTTTAAATGGTCAGGACCATACCTCGGTTTGGTTTGAAGAGTGTGAAGTCACCTAAATCTCCTTCATAATTTTGTCATTGCACGCCTTTGATAGCAGATAAACCAATGACAGCGTAATTACTATTCTGAGCAAAACATTCAGCAGTTTTGTGTTCACTTCTGATATTCTGAAATGGTAATTAAATGTTCACATGTACACATCCAACCATTTGAAGTATATGGTGCTTTGACAATCCTGTTACACACTTCCTTGTAGAGGGGACTTAGTATATCAAGTATTACATAGGGACCCATGCCATCCAACGACGCTATAGAGCGTCAAAGTTATAGGGGCTGGCGCTTGTAATTGTATATATATACAGAGTGATTCCGTTATGTGTCACAAACTTGTTAGGGTAATAGAGAAAGGTAAATGTATCAGTTGGAGGCGTGGAATCCCTGTACCAGAAACGAACGAATCGAAAGCTATGAGTGAAAACCGTTCTGATACCTCTGACAGGGGAATACATGTAGCTGTACTGTTGATGCTAAGATTGTACGGTAGGCAACATTCAGAGAGAGTAAGATGGATCAGAACCAGGAAAAAATGTCCAGTAAAATGCTTACCTGAGAATCTATGAGCACTTTTTCATTTCGCTACTGTGAAACACATCTCTATTGAACAAAGGCTCATAGCTCTTAACGCATGCATTTTAGAGCCCTTGTTTGGACATATTTTCTTGTTTTGATCCGTACTATCGCGTCTGAAAGTTGCCTAATGTACGATCTTAGCAACAACAGTACCAGCAACGCATTCCACTGGCAGTGGTATCACAAGGGTTTCACTTGCAACTTTCGACTCGCTCGTTTCCGCAACAGCGTCCTTCACCTTAAATTGATACTTTTAACCTTCTCTGCCATTCTTGAAAGAAAGTAACATCCTCACGGAATCATAATGTTTGCACATAATTATAAAGGGGACGTGGGTTCCTAAGTAAAATGTGATCTCCTCTCTGCAACCTCTACTAGAAATGTGTAACATGAACTATGAAACACCCTGTATCTGTAACAGTAATGCATGCATATTTCTACCTATGCCATCTCGCCTCTAAAGTGAGCCAAGTTAATGTGTCAGTGTCATTATAGCAATAAGTATAGCATCTGGCCCACAACTCTAGAATCTTGTGATCTGAAGCTTGTATGAAAAAGAGAAAAATTATTCCTTTTGAAAGTTACGTTAACAAAGGAGAGTGGCGTACTTTTGTTTTCCAAACACCAGGATTCATATAAAGAATAAATTTCAGCTGAAATTACAGCAGGATGTGTTAAATTTTCGCTAGATTGGATGTAACGTCCCTTTAATCAAAAAAGGCTACCAGGAACTTAATAGTTCTTTTCTTCAAGGAGAAGCTAACCAGATTGAACACAAAAAGCTATGCCCATGAAAGGGCTTTTCTCCTGGAGCAAGGTTATTAAACGCTTTGAGTACCAGTCACTTACGTAAATCGACTTACTCCAGTGCCGGTCTGTTGTCTCCTTCTCCTTCACCAAGTGCCGGGAATTTTCCATGTAATTTGACTCTCTGGTACAAATTCAAGAAACAAAGCAAAACCATTTTTATTACTTTGAACAAAAAATAAAAATGAAGTTTACGAATTGCTTTTTAAATAAATGCGAATGATATGTTCACGTGCTAAACTTTCATCATCACAGGGCGTAAAAAGACTTAATTTTTCATGTGCAAAGAAAGTTTATTTTAGCATTTCTTTTACAATTTACGAGTAAAAATAGTGAGATGAAATATCTACATACAGTCGAAAGCAAGAATATGTTACGAGAAAGATTTAATATTTCAAACAGTTCTTCTTGGTGTGGTAGAGCTGGAAATACAGTGGCACACAAAACCCCACTTTGCGTACACCATACTGAAACGACCCTTTTGGCTGCTCCTTCTTTCCTGCCTCCTTCTGAGCACACTCTACTCGTAATGGAAATCTGCCGGACCACTGCCCCTCTTCAAATTGTATCTTCCCATTAGCACGAGTCTAAAATTTGCACTCACCTGGGCTAGCCCGTTTTCCTCTTCTACCGTTTGCTCCTTGCAAATGCCTCTCAGTTTCTGAGGGCCCAGTAGCAGCTGGCACCACATTTTCACTCTCACACTTGATTATGTAATAGTATATTAACTGTAACTGAATATGAGCGCCTGTGTAACATAACAGTAAAAAAATATCGAAAAACAACATCGTAACACGCTGTTTCATTAGATACTTTCTTCTTGTTGTTATGCTGCTATGGCGGCGGCGGCGGTGGCGGTGGTGATGATGATGTTCTGCAGTTCGAAGTCTGGTTTGATGTAGCTCTCCACGCTATTCTATCCTGTGCAAGGCTCTTCATTTCCCAATAACTGTTTCAAGTGTTTCCTTCGAATACCTGACAACAAGTCGAGTTTTCGACTGAAGCACTTAAAGTACGAATTCACGACGTCCATAAGATGATGGCCCCGGTATGCCAATATCGATACGTTTCAGTGTCTATACTTGAGGGGCATATGGGGCCTGAAGCTGGCATATTGAACTGCCGAAAATGGTAGTGAAAATAAAATAAAATAAAATAATTTTTCAAATTGCACTACTGTTTAGAGGTTTTTTGTGTTGAATGTTTGACCAGCCGCTGTTCCGCTTCCTCAGTGGATCAACACAGGAGTTCAGTGATAGAATTGTTCTCATCAGAATGGACGACAATAGTTCGGGTATACATGCCAACTTCCAAATCAGGAGTTGAAGAGATAAAGAAAGTATAGGAAGATACTGGATGGGTGATTCAGTAATTAAAAGGAGATGAAAATCTAATAGTCATCGGGGATTGCAATGCGGTTATAGGGAAAGAAGGACAAGAAAAGGTTACAGAAGAATACGGACGTTAGGAACGAGAGAGGGGGAAGAATGAGTTCTGCAATAAATCTCAATTAGTAATACCTAATACTCTGTTCGAGAATCAGAAGAGCAAGAGCTATACTTGAAAAACGCCAACTTCAATTAGATTAAACCATGGTCAAGGTCACCCGCAGTAGCTGAGTGTTCAGAACTTAGAACTACTTAAACCTAATTAAGCTAAGGACATCACACACATCCATGCCCGAGGCAGGATTCGAACCTGCCACCGCAGTGGTCGCGCGATTCCAGACTGTAGCGCCTAGAACCGCTCAAGGGAATATTCAAAACAACTTTATTAAAAGCGTTCTCTAAGTTTATAAAAATACTATTAACATTTGTTCCTTCACCTGTATTCTAAGATAAGTCTAGGGTCAGTATTGCATCGCGTGTGCTTCAGAATCCAAGCTGATCTTCCCCGTGGTCGGCTTGTGCCAGTTTCTCCATTGTTCTGCAACGATTTCGTGTAGATATTTTGAACCATGACTTACTAAACAGATACCTCGAGAATATTCCGACCTGTCAGAAACTGCTTTCTTTGTTCTTGGAAATACTACATTCTTCTTTAAAGTTAACAAAACATGTATACAAATAAAAAAAATCATACTTTTTCACGCGAATCAGATAAATCTTAAGTATAATATTCTTCCGTGTCAACAGAATCAAAAAGTTTGCTAAGGTATCTTCGGGGTCAATGGGTGGATTATTCTTGGAAGTATTACTTCGAGTACACAGTTTCCTAGTAGTGGTGTTTTACGTTCAACAGATTGGTTGTGTCGATTATCATAATGCATTGGCGTGAAAATGTTCACTAGAAGTGACTTCTGTTATCTCTTGGACAGCTAATATTATTCACGAGAGCTAACACTTGGATGGGGAGCGGTGAAAGTAATATTCCGTTCCTCGCCACGGGACTGTCACTAACACACTGAAGCGCCGAAGAACCTGGTATAGACAAGCATATTCAGATACAGAGATATGTAAGCAGGCAAAGTACGGTGCTACGGTTGGCAAAGCCTGTGTAAGACAACAAGGGTCTGGCGCTGATTTTAGGTCGTTTACTGCTGCTACAATAGCAGGTTGTCAAGATTTAAGTGAGTTTGAACGTGGTGTTATAGTCGGCGCACGAGGGATCGGACACAGGACCTCTGATGTAGCGATGAAGTGGGGAATTTCGGGTACGACCATTCCACGAGTGTAACGTGAATATCAGAAATCCGGTAAAATATCAAACCTCCTACATCGCTGCAGCCGGAAAAAGATCGTGCAAGAACGGGACTAACGACGACTAAAGAGAATATTTCAACGTAACAGAAGTGCAACCCACCCGCAAATTGTCGCAGATCTCAATACTGGACCATCAACAAGTGTCAGCGTGCGAACCATTCAACGAAACATCATCGATGTGGGCTTTTGGGGCTGAAGGCCCACTCGTGGAACATTGATGACTGCACGCCACACAGCTTTACGCCTCGCCTGGGCCCGTCGATGATTGGAAACATATTACCTGGTCGGACGAGTCTCGTTTCAAATTGAATCGAGCGGGTGGACGTATACGGGTGTGGAGGAACCTCATGAATCCATGGACGTTTTATGTCAGCAGGGGACTGTTCAAGCTGGTGGAGACTCTTTAATGGTGTGGGGCGTGTGAAGTGGGAGTGATATGGGACCCCTAATACCTCTAGATACGATTCTGACTGGTGACACATACTTAATCATCCTGTCTGATCACCTCCATCCTTTCATATCCATTATGGATTCCAACGGACTTGGACAACTCCAGCAGGACAATGCGACACCCCACGCGTCCAGAATTGCTGCAGAATGGCTCCAGGAACATTTAAACACTTGCGCTGGGCAGCAAACACCCCAGTTATGAACATTATTTAGCATGTATGGAGTGCCTTGCAACGTGCTGTCTTACGGATTTATGGACAGCCTTGCAGGATTCATGGTGTCAGTTCCCTCCAGCACTACTTCAGACATTAGTCGAGTCCATGGTACTTCAGCGTGCTCTTGGGAAGGGGGGCAGGGGACAGGGGGGGTCTAAACGATATTAGACAGGTGCACCAGTTTCTTTGGCTCTCTATTGTATTACTGGAGCCGCGCGGCCCCTCTCGCCGGAGGTTCGAGGCGTCCCAAGGGCATGGGTGTATGTGTTGTTATTAGCATAAGTTACCTTAACTAGTATGTAAGTCTAGGGACCGTTAAACTCAGCAGTTTGGTTCCTTAGGAATTCACACACATTCGAACATTTTGTATGACTGGCACGACATTCTTTCCAACAATGAAAGCAACTTGATGTCATGGATATGGCAGTTTAAGTGTTAATGCTTTGCAATCGCTGGAAGAATTTTCTGTGGACAGTCGAGACTGGTCCTGACTTCCTGCTGGCCACACTTGAACAGCTTTCAGCCTGTCGTGACCCACTGGAACTGGCGGAATGCCTCACCCGAAAGCATTCATGTGATCATGAGTTGTGCTGATCGTTACGCGAACGAACTCCTTGTCAATCGTGGGTGCTGGACGCCGGCAACATTGCTTGCAAGTCAACAATGCTATCTGACTAGAGCCGTAAAAGCTGTACTGACCACTGCAGACTAGCTCCAGGTTCCTGCTCTGTGCTGCAGTGATGTTTGGATACGTGGGGAAACCTAGTGTCCCTGGAATCTCCGGTTTTTTGTTGTTGTCTTTTTTGGGATTTGTGTGACTTCATTCAACCACCCAAAAGAAATGAAGGAAATGTATTAAGAATGTTCACAAAAAGTAGATACGCAGAGTCTGTTACAGACTTGGAGAACAAGCTCCTTGCATCAAATTAAGAAAAAAATTCAGTTAAACATAGGCTATCAAATGCATAGCTTAAGATCTATGTGCACTTGCTCACCCTCGCTACTGTGAAAGACACCTCTTCTATTGAACAAGTGCTCGTAGCTCCTCAGATATGCATTTTAGAGCCCACGTTTATGCGACATTGTTTTCTTGTTTTGGTGCATGCTTCTTGCCGGCCGCGGTGGTCTCGCGGTTCTAGGCGCGCTGTGCGGAACCGTGCGACTGCTACGGTCGCAGGTACGAATCCTGCCTCGGGCATGGATGTGTGTGATGTCCTTAGGTTAGTTAGGTTTAAGTAGTTTTAAGTTCTAGGGGACTGATGACCACAGCAGCTGAGTCCCATAGTGCTCAGAGCCATTTTTGCATGCTACTTACTCCCTAAATATCGACAGCGAAGAGCTATCAGTGGAAGAGATGTGCTTCACAGTACCGAAGATGAACAAGAAGTCAAAGAGCGTAAGGTTAGCATTTTAGAGCCCATTATTTCTTTGTTTTAGTGTAAGGAACACGTTCTAAATGTTCAAATATATGTGAAATCTTATGGGTCTTAACTGCTAAGGCCACCAGTTCCTAAGCTTACACACTACTTAACCTAAATTATCCTAAGGACAAACACACACACACACACACACACACACACACACACACACACACACACCCATGCCCGAGGGAGGACTCGAACCTCCACCGGGCCCAGCCGCACAGTCCACGCCTACAGCGCCTAAGACCGCTCGGCTAATCCAGCGGGGCGAACCTGTTCTCAGTCTGTAAGGGGAATTTCGTTAGGCCGCGTACAATCCTAGTAGTCTGACAATTCGTACAGAAATATAGCAAATGCCATAATAAGCAATTTTCAGCATTAAAATCACTGTCTTTTGCGTGATGACAATCTCTTATACTGGGTAGTCCTTTGATCGTGACTGGGCAAATATCTCAAGAAATAAGCGTCAAACGAAAAAACTACAAAGAACGAAACTTGTCTAGCTTGAAGGGGGAAACCAGATGGTGCTATAGTTGGCCCGCTAGATGGCGCTGCCATAGTTCAAACGGATATCAACTGCGTTTTTAAAAAAAATAGGAACCCTCATTTTTATTACATATTTGTGTAGTTCGTAAAGAAATATGAATGTTTTAGTTGGACCACTTTTTTCACTTTGTGTTAGATGGCGCTATAATAGTCACAGACATATGGTTCACAATCTTAGACGAACAGTTGGCAACAAGTAGGTTTTTTAAGCTAAAATACAGAACGTAGGTACGTTTGAACATTTTATTTCGATAGTTCCAATGTGATACATGTACCTTTGTGAACTTCTCATTTCTGAGAACGCATGCTGTTGCAGCGTGATTACCTGTAAATACCACATTAATGCAATAAACGCTCAAAATGATGTCCGTCAACCTCAATGCATTTGGCAATACGTGTAACGACATTCCTCTCAACAGCGAATAGATAGCCTTCCGTATGTTTGCACATGCATTGACAGTGCGCTGGCGCATGTTATCAGGCGTTGTCTGAGGATCACGATAGAAAATATCCTTCAACTTTCCCCATAGAAATATTTCCATGGACGTCAGATCCGGTGAAAGTGCGGGCCACGGTATGGTGCTTCGACGACCAATCCACCTCTCATAAAATATGCTATTCAATACCGCTTCAACCGCACGCGAGCTATGTGCCGGACATCCATTATGTTGGAAGTACATCGCCATTCTGACATGCAGTGAAACATCTTGTAGTAACATCGGTAGAACATTACGTATGAAATCAGCATACATTGCACCATTTCGATTGCCATCGACAAAATGGGGGCCAATTATCCTTCCTCCCATAATGCCGCACCTTACATTAACCCGCCAAGGTCGCTGATGTTCCACTTGTCGCAGCCATCGTGGATTTCCCGCTGCCCAGTAGCGCATATTATGCCGGTTTAAGTTACCGATGTTGGTGAATGACGCTTCGTCGCTAAATAGAACGCGTGCAAAAAATCTGCCATCGTCCCGTAATTTCTCTTGTGCCCAGTGTCAGAACTGTACAGGACTTTCAAAGTCGTCACCATGCAATGTTGATGTAGCATTCTCAACACCGACGTTTTTGAGATTCCAGATTCTCGCGCAATTTGTCTGCTGCTGATGTGCGAATTAGCCGTGATAGCAGCTAAAACACCTACGTGGGTATCATCATTTGTTGCAGGTCGTGGTTGACGTTTCACATGTGGCTGAACGCTTCCTGTTTGCTTAAATAACGTAACTATTCGGTGAACGGTCTGGACACTTGGACGATGTCGTCTAGGATACCAAGCAGCATACATAGCACACGCCCGTCGGGCATTTTGATCACAATAGCCATACATCAACACGATATCGACCTTTTCCGCAAATGGTAAACCGTCCATTTTAACACAGGTAATGTATCACGAAGCAAATACCGTCCGCATTGGGGGAATGTTACGTGATACCAAGTACTTATACGATTGTGACTATTACAGCGCCATCTATCACAAATCGAAAAAAGTGGTCCAGTTAAAACATTCATATTTATTTAAGTATTACACGAATATGTTACAAAAATGGGGGTTCCTATTTTTAAAAAAACGCAGTTCATATCCGCTTGACTTATGGCAGCGCTATCTAGCGGGCCAACCATAGCGCCATCTGGTTTCCCCTTCAAGCTAGACGAGTTTCGTTCTTTGTAGTTTTTTCGTTTGATGCTTATTTCGTGTGATATTTGGCCCGGTCACTATCAATGGACCACCTTGTATAGTTCGTTTTCCTTCCAGTAATGCGTTATGTATTAAAATATCTTTTGAGGATTGTACTGAAACTGAAATTGGTAAATGATGTTTGAGGCGGGGAATGTTTCATAGCAGCTCTCTTAAAAAGTCCTTCATCCCGATAGCCTTAAGATGCATCGGTCCCACCGGCTTCCCAGAACTGATTAAGAGCCCTTCGTGGAAAAGCAGGCAGCCGCGTGGCCGCGACCTGAATAGTGAACTCTCCACTCTTGGTCATCCTGAGAACGTTGGACGTCGCGACTCAGCAGACACACGACAGGCCGGCATTTCCTCTGAGTAGTCAGCAGTTGGAAACGGTCAACCAGACGTGTAAACTACTGCTCGCGGTAAAAGAGAAGTATTCATATGAAGCTCACGATTTGCAGGCCACTAACGAGGAACCCCTCGAATGCAAGGACGCAAGTTCAATCTTTGCTAAGGCTCGTTTGATACTGCTGTGTTAACAATTACGACAAGCAAAATATTAACCATCAGTGACTCGCCATTCGCATCGGTAGCGCGATAGGAAATGAGTGTCCGGGAGGTGCAGATATCAACCCACGGCATGTAAGTATCAGCTTGGCAAAATGTATGTCGTCGAAATTCAAAAAATATTCAAAGAAACTGGTTTCCCATGGGGCGCCTCCCCAGGTGGCGGACAGGGGAATGCTCACCCGATATGGTGTGTACCGGGGAAATTAAATACCCGGGGTGGACCAAAACTAGCAACTGCTGCCTTGTAGTATGATATTGGCTTATCAAAGGCTAAAGGAAGAAAACCTCGAGTAAAAATTACCTGGTCCTCCGGGTTGGGGGTTGTGCAGTGGGCCAGCTCCTCACTCACATAAAAATATAAAAATGCTAAAAAACCTAATAATATGCCTCGGAAAAATTGGAACTTTGGACGACGAACTGGCGATGAGAAACGGAAATTATGTTTGGATGCTGGAATGTGCAAGGTATTTCCACTAAAATAAATTTACTACCTACAGAACTTGACATGTTCAACATGGATGTGGTAGTACTCTCTGAAGCAAAGAAGAAAGGCCAAGGAGAAGAAGAACTGGATAATTGTGTACATATCTGGAGTGGGGTATCAAAAGCAGTAAGAGCCAGAGCAGGAGTCTCCATTATGATAAAGAAATCATGGAAAGAAAGAATCACAAATTAGTCATTCATCAATCAACGTATTATAACTGTTGAAATGACATTATTTGCGAGGGAAGTTGTGATTATTGGCGTATATGCACCCACGAACGACACAAAAGATAAGGAGAAAGATACATTCTGGGCCACCCTCAGGGAGACTATTGAAAAAATCGCAAGAAGAAAGGAACTGATTATCATGGGAGATCTGAATGGAAGGATAGGAATTAGAGAATCTTGTAGAATAGTAGGAAAACATGGAGAGGACGAATATAATGACAATGGGGAACGATTGATTGCAATTTGTGAACAATTTGATCTGAAAATTACCAACACATTTTTCAAACATAAGGACATTCATAAATATACTTGGCAACAGAACACCAAAGAACTTCGTTCTATAATAGATTATATTATCATTAGGCAATCAAGTAGTTTCAAAGCAGTAGACGTCAGATCTTATAGAGGAGCCCAGTGTGGATCAGACAATTTTTAGTTAAAATGAAGTCTTTGTGGCCATGGAAGAATGCAAGGAGTTGTACAAGTAACATGAATAAAACGAACCAGACTGAGAAAGATGAAAATTTACCTTTTAATATTGACAGCCTACAAGACGAAAATATCAGAACACTCTTTGCGGCCAGGATGGAAAGGAAACTGGTTGAATCATTTGAAGGAAGTACAGAGGAAGTATATGACTATATAAAAGCTAATGTGAAAATCATAGCAACAGAAGCGTTGGGTAAAAAAGATAGCAACCACAACTAGAGGTCCTCGTTAGAGAAAAACGAAATGCGTTCCTTCAGTGGTTGAATGATAAATCAGAAGAAACAAGATCAATATACAAGGAAAAGAAGAATGAAGTGATGAAAAAAATAAGGATGGCAAAAAATGAAGCATGGGAAAGAACATGTGCCAAGGTGAATAGCAAATTAGGATTTGGGAGAGCAAAAGAAGCATGGTCAGTATTGAAAGGGCTTCGACAGGATACAAAAAGCAAAACTAATCTCCAACTGATAACACAAAAGGAGTGGGAAGAGTATTTCCGAAAATTATTAAATGAGGACAGAGAAGAATATCTAGAAGAAGGAACAGGGAAAGATGAAGGACATGAAGAGGATGAGATCCAGATTTTAGAAAGTGAAGCACTTCAGGCGTTGAGAACAGGAAAGAATGGTAAATCACCTGGACCAGGCAATATCAATCTGGAGTGTCTGAAATATGGTGGTGACAAAATTGTGAAACTGATAACACAGCTCTTCAACAAAATGATACATGGAGATTCAATACCCAACGAGATGAAGCTGGGTTACATTAATACAATATTTAAGAAAGGGGATCGCTAAATTTGTTCAAACTATCGAGGAATTTGTGTTACAAACACATTAATGAGAATTTTTGCGAAAGTAATTAAAAACAAACTGGAAAAAAATTTTAGAACCCAAGAAGAACAATGTGGATTCACGGCTGGGAGATCATGTGTAGACCATATTTTCACATTACGACAGATTTTGGAGAGACATAGGGAAAAATCAAAAAATTTAGGATTAATTTTCATAAATCTAGAAAAGCGTGTGATACTGTTCCCAGAAAATTACTTTGGAGAGCACTACATATGGCAAACATAAACCCTTCCTTGATTAAAATAATACAACAGATGTATAAAGATAACATTTGCCAAGTAAAAGTTGGTAATAAACTTTCACAGAAATTTAGAACAAGCAAAGGCCTTTTACAGGGCTGTCCCATGTCACCATCATTATTTAAAATCTATATAGATATTAGCCTTAGAACATGGTCTCGTAAATGTAATAGTATGGGATTAGAAATAAGAGATGGAGTTTACCTACAGCATTTATTATTTGCTGATGATCAAGTAGTCGTAGCACAAGATGGGGAGGATGCTAACTACATGTGCAATCAACTAGCAGTAGCATACAAAACTTGGGGTTTGAAGATTAATTACCAAAAAACAGAAAACTTGACTAATGATTCAGATAAGCTATACATTGAAGCAAAGAAAATCAAAAAGATAAACACTTTCTGTTATTTGGGATCCATTTTAGAAATCGAGGGAAAATCGGAGTCAGAAATCAATAAAAGAATTAGTAGCGCACGTAGGGTCATTGGGATGCTTAACTCAGTCGTATGGAGCAGGAATATAATGAGCAACACTAAAAAATTAATATGCAAATCCATATTAGAGAGTGTCGTTCTGTATGGAACGGAGACCTGGACAATTAACGTGAAGCACATTAAAAAATTGCAAGCTCTAGAGAAGGACTTTTGGAGAAGATCGGCAAGAATCTCCAGGATAGAAAAGATAAGGAACACCGAAGTAATAAGGAGAATGGAAATAAAAGAAAGAATATATGACGTAATGGATAGGAAGAAATTACAGTGGTACAGGCATGTACGACGAATGGAGAAAACCAGAATACCAAAATTGATACTGGAGTGGGAACCGGAGGGGAGAAGAAGAAGACGCCCTATGACCACCGGCTCCAAAATGTACAGCACACAATGAGGAGAATGGGCACAGAGGAAGAAGACACGCAAGATCGAAACACCTGGAGAAATATTTTGAGAATATAGTTTAAGAACGGTTATTGTTTGTATTGTAATTTCCAAGTAAATTATTATGTTGGAGATAAGCCTCTGTAATGAGGAAAAGCTCAAATAATAATAATAATAAAACAACTATTAACTTGCATCATGAACACCGAATGAAAAATGTCGCGCCGTAGTGATCACAGAGATTCGCATCATCAGATCGCAGGCGAACTCCTTGCGAGTTGAGGCTGTGTTTGAAATTTCACAAGTAAGCGATTAATGTCTATTTCCCACTCGGCAACAGGTGAGGTATTGCTTCATAGAAGCATCCACGCAAAACGGAGTGCCTATATTGAGAGGCGTCATTCACTTCGCTGCCCAGGTACGGCCATGCCAAATATATCAGGTCGTAGAGTTTATGACATGTTTTTGGGGAGACTGTTTGATGCAAAGGAAAAAAAAATCAACAATCAGCCCACCGATGTGTGTTCGTATTTAGGTACCACACATAAAAATATGTGTATTTACAGGGTGTTTCAAAAATGACCGGTATATTTGAAACGGCAATACAAACTAAACGAGCAGCGATAGAAATACACCGTTTGTTGCAATATACTTGGGACTACAGTACATTTTCAGGCAGACAAACTTTCGAAATTACAGTAGTTACAATTGTCAACAACAGATGGCGCTGCGGTCTGGGAAACTCTATAGTACGATATTTTCCACATATCCACCATGCGTAGCAATAATATGGCGTAGTCTCTGAATGAAATTACCCGAAACCTTTGACAACGTGTGTGGCGGAATGGCTTCACATGCAGATGAGATGTACTGCTTCAGCTGTTCAATTGTTTCTGGATTCTGGCGATACACCTGGTCTTTCAAGTGTCACCACAGAAAGAAGTCACAGGGGTTCATGTCTGGCGAATAGGGAGGCCAATCCACGCCGCCTCCTGTATGTTTCGGATAGCCCAAAGGAATCACACGATCATCGAAATATTCATTCAGGGAATTAAAGACGTCCGCCGTGCGATGTGGCCGGGCACCATCTTGCATAAACCACGAGGTGTTCGCAGTGTCGTCTAAGGCAGTTTGTACCGCCGCAAATTCACGAACAATGTCCAGATAATCGTTTCGGATGTGAAAAATGGGCCAATGATTCCTTTGGAAGAAATGGCGGCCCAGACCAGTACTTTTTGAGGATGCAGGGACGATGGGACTGCAACATGGGGCTTTTCGGTTCCCGATATGCGCCAGTTCTGTTTATTGACGAAGCCGTCCAGGTAAAAATAAGCTTCGTCAGTAAACCAAATACTGCCCACATGCATATCGCCGTCATCAATCCTGTGCACTATATCGTTAGCGAATGTCTCTCATGCAGCAATCGTAGCGGCGCTGAGGGGTTGCCGCATTTGAATTTTGTATGGATAGAGGTGTAAACTCTGGCGCATGAGACGATACGTGGACGTTGGCGTCATTTGGACCGCAGCTGCAACACGGCAAACGGAAACCCGAGGCCGCTGTTGGATTACCTGCTGCACTAGCTGCACGTTGTGAACAGCACACGCTTACAGCAGAAAGACGACCTACAGAATGGCGCACCCACAGACTGCGTTGTCTTCTATATCTTTCACATCACTTGCAGCGCCATCTGTTGTTGAAAATTGTAACTACTGTAATTTCGAAAGTTTGTCCGCCTGAAAATGTACTGTTGTCCCAAGCATATTGCAACAAACGGTGTATTTCTATCGCTGCTCGTTTAGTTTTTATTGCCGTTTCAAATATACCGGTCATTTTTGAAATACCCTGTATATCCGTTACACGCTGTATAAATTAAAAGTCAAGCTTCTTTGTTTATTTTGGGCAATTATCATCTTCATGCTGCGACACTTTGAAACTTAAGATTCACGTTAACAATAGTGACACCCTCAATAGCTCAAGAGTGCTTGAAATGAAACCAGTGAAGCTGCTTTGGCACTTTACCTATCGCTGTGAACACTGTACAACAGTTTCGGCTAGGTGTCTTAATGTCTGCGGAGGAATGGCAAAGCAATCTTTCTCAAGAGCAAAACCGGAGAAAGTACGAATGATGGACGCTGCTATCTGGAGCGAAGTTTGAAATTCTAACTCATACCAAAGGTGCTGCACTGGCTTCAGGCCGGGACTCCGCGCAGGACAGTTCTTTTCAGAGACCGAGCAAGGTGGCGCACACTGGACTCGCATTCGGGAGGACGACGGTTCAATCCCGTCTCCGGCCATCTTGATTTAGGTTTTCCGTGATTTCCCTAAATCATTTCAGGCAAATGCCGGGATGGTTCCTTTGAAAGGGCACGGCCGATTTCCTTCCCCATCCTTCCCTAACCCGAGCTTGCGCTCCGTCTCTAATGACCTCGTTGTCGACGGGACGTTAAACAACACTAACCTAACTAACCAAAGTTCTTTTCAGAAAGAATATTGTCCGCAAACAAGACGACGCAGTCCTGCACATTCAGTTCTGAGCGGAAACACTGCATAGTTTTCCTAAAGTTAAATCATTACTGTTGACTGCACTTTGTTGTCGCTCGCCGTCACTGTTACTGCCGTTCCTAAATTTGCTTTCCATTTAGTTCAAACAAGTAGCTTTCGAATCAGGTTTTCTTCCATGTTAATGAATAGATACTTCCTTAATAGTGAACTTTCTGTCGCAGATTTAATCATTTTAGCTCATTGGAGATCGAGATACTGTGTGAACACGAACACTGTAGTCCTCATTAATCGCATCGACGAGCTAAAATGACGATATGATATTTGTCTTACTGTGCAGGAACACGAATTGTGCAAGCGTAAGGTTCAAATGGCTCTGAGCACTATGGGACTTAACTTCTGAGGTCATCAGTCCCCTAGAACTTAGAACTACTTAAACCTAATTAACCTAAGGACATCACACACATCCATGCCCGAGGCAGGATTCGAACCTGCGAGCGTACGTGACACATGGAATTTTGGATCGGTCCTCGAGGCGTGCTTAGCTAGCCTAAGCTGTTAAGCCGACCGCTCGCAATAAGCCGGAAATCCGGCTTGTGCCGGTGTGGCACAAATTTTATTGCGACGCAAACAGGTGACGCCAATGCACAGAATGGGAATCTGTCTCTTAATGTATAGATTTTTGTATGTTGTCGCTATCACATAATCTGATGTTTTGTTATGTTTTTAGATGCACCTGTCAGAGATCTGAATTCGGAACTACCACAGTTTTAAAATACAGATTGGTGTAACGATATTTTTCTTCCATTTTGTCAAGGCTGTTGTGCCCAATCAGAAGAAATTAATTTGAGAAATTTCTTAGTCATGTACTTAGTTTAGTTGTAACAATAGCCAGTAATTCGAACAACTTCAACAGGATGAAAAGTCGAAGCGTGCACTCGCCATTATCGGCTCTTCGCTACTACTGTGACCACTGCATATTATGTCTATGTGTGAATGTACATAGAAAGTTGCTGCATGCTTCAGTCATTTCCACGTACATTTGGGAGCGTTATGTTTTTCTTAGTGAAGGGTATTTCCCTTTCTGCCTTCCTTTACCCACCTTTCTGTGGTTTGCCGGTTCTACAAATGGTTAAAATGGCTTTGAGCACTATGGGACTTAACATCTATTGGCATCAGTCCCCTAGAACTTAGAACTACTTAAACCTAACTAATCTAAGGACATCACACACATCCATGCCAGAGGCAGGATTCGAACCTGCGACCCTTAGCGGTCACGCGGTTCCGGACTGAAGCGCCTAGAACCGCACACACTGAACTCAGGAGATTATATAGTGGCATAACTGTTCTCACATTGCACATTCTTTCGACGTTTTGAAGAAGTCGATGCTGAGGCTTCATTCTCTGTATGACACTTTGCAAAATAATGCAAGACGCCAGCGTTGAGGACAATTGTGTTATATCGCGTAGCTATTAATAAATTTGGTGCCCTGCTCACATAAATTTACGACTTTTCAATATTATATGATCAAACATTGAGAACATCAGTACTGCTAAAGTATTTACTTAGCATAGCTAATTATATAACGCATTTACCTCGTAACGCAGCACATCTGTAATGTACTGCCGCTTAAACTTTTTCTCTCTCAGTTATCGAGAGATCATTTTGATGCTGCACCTGTGGTAGTAGAAATAATGCAAGCAAATGTATCGACTTTATTTCCATTTTTTAGCTTAAGAGTTTTCGAGTGCTTGCCTTCCGTAGCGGTGCTTCCCGCGAATGTTTGACAATATTGAGGCACACCGCCTTCTTAAATTACGATCTCTTATCCAGTTATGGGTGTTTAAAATATTTCACCAAAATATAAATTTCATTTATAAATGCGTCGTTTTACATACGTGGGAGTGCTTTCCTTACTGTCCGCCACATTCTCAACACAGTGTTTGTGTAGCCGGTACACTCATTGCACAAGCAGCTGCGGCGTTTAATCACTGGCAGCTTCCAGCAGCTTCGTATCCCCCCTGAAATACTACGATAAAATAAATTAATTTTTTATCTAACTGGTAATCCCAGATCCCAAACAAGTGTATTTTTTTCCAAGCTCACGTAAATCTTCAGTAATTTTTTCATGCTGCTTTAACACGGATTTTAGTATCCCAGCGAGTCTCTACGTGCTGCTTCACGGTAAACTACAACCGTGAGTCTTTCACTCCTTTTTTGTTTAATTTACGCCGTGCTTCGTTGATTCCAACGATTGGTGAACGTTACGACAATATCCCTGCAACCATTTTTCCGCAAGAGTATAGCGCAGAACAGTGCAGAACGAGTGGTTTGTGTATGGAAGGCGACAGCAGTTCTCCGGGGGCTTTTTCACATTTGCCCCTTGAGCGGTAACGAACGTAACCTTCTAGAGGTGATAATTAATTGAAACTCTCAGCTGCCGACAGGTGTTGTTGGTAATAAGAGTTGAAAATGTGTGCTCCGACCGGGACTCGAACCCGGGATCCCCTGCTTACATGGCAGACGCTCTATCCGAGTCACCGAGGACACAGATGAATAGCGCGACTGCAGCGACTTATCCCTTACACGCTTCCCGTGATACCCACATTCCCAACTCCCTACAATCTACATACGTAATGCACCTAATAAACATTTGCCCATCCACTCATTACTCGCACACACTAAGGTGACGATTCCCCTACAAACTGTGCGCATTCGCACAGACGAAGGTGAATGGCTGTGTAGCCTTTAATTATATATATGAAGACAGTAACTGTTCTCGAAAGAACAGATACCATTGATGACCGTGTAGCTTCTCTAGAATAAGTGATATCGAGGTATATCAACAACACCTGTCGGCAGCTGAGGGTTTCAATTAATTATCATTCATTCTAGAGAAGCTCCACGGTCATCAATGGTATCTGTTCTTTCGAGAAAAGTTACTATTGTCATACTTCTAGAGATGGCTTGTAAATATACATGACGAGCTAATGTTAGTTACAGGTTCGTCCCGTACATTTGTAACACTTTTCTCCAACAAACAGCACCCGTTTTACGTACTGGAACTCTGAAAACATTTAAGTCGTAATAAGAGGCAAATAATGCCTTTTAGTGTGCACGCCTGTCCATGTGTCAGTTCTACATGCACACGAACCAGGACAATGCACTTTGCTGACGCCGAAAGGTAGCAAAAGCTTTGCAGTTATTCAAGTGTCGCAACGGGGTGCACGAGTTTTCCTCTTCGTGACAGCAAGTTCCAGTTGATTTCAGTATAGCGAAGGAATAGACCACTGACCGCATATAAAACAAATAAAATTGTACTCCAAAAGTAATCGCTTGTGGACAATCAAGCAAAAATGTTACATGAAAAAGAAAAATATAAAAAGTAGGGTGCACGAAGACATTCTTGAAACATTTCTAGACGATATAAAACTGTCGACCGAAGTGTAGTAAAAACCTAACTACAAAATGTGATATCAAGTTTCATAAAAGAGCACAGAAAGGTAGTGGCTTTGGAACGAAGCGGAAAAAGAAAGGATAAATTGCATAAAGCAATAAAACGTTACTTGTACTATATTTGTTGTTGTCTTACGCATTGCTGTGTTGCATTCATTATTTTACACTGAAGCGCCAAAGAAGCTGGTATAAGTATGGGTATTCAAATACAGACATCTATAAACAGGCAGAATAGGGCACTATCTGGCATAGTTGTTAGATCGGTTACTGCTGCTACAATGGCAGGTTATCAAGATTAAGTAAGTTTGAACGTGGTGTCATAATCGGCGCACAAGGCATGGAACACAGCACCTCCGAGGTAGCGATGAAGTGGGGATTTTCCCGTACGAACACTTAAAGAATGTACCGTGAATATCAGAAATCCGATAAAACATCTAATCTCCGCCATCGCTGCTGCTGGAAAAAAATCCTGCAAGAAAAGGGACCAACGACGACTAAATAGAATCGTTCAGTGTGACAGAAGTGCCAACCTTCCGCAAAGTGCTGCAAATTTCAATGCTGAGCCCATCGACAACTGCCAGCGTGAGAATCATTCAACGAAAATTCATCGATATGGGCTTTCGGAGCTGAAGGCCCACTGGTGTACCCTTGATGACCACGACACAAAGCTTTACGCCTCGCCTGGGCCGTCAACACCGACATTGGACAGTTGATGACTGAAAACATGATGCCTGGTCGGACGAGTCTCATTTTAAATTGTGTCGAGCGTATAGACATGTATGGGAATGGAGACAACGTCATGAATACATGGACGCTGCATGTCAACAGGGGTGTGTTCAAGCGGGCGGAGACTCTTTAATGGTGTGGGACGTGTGCGGTTGGAGTGATATAGAGCCCCTGATACGTATAGATACGACTCTGTCAGGTGACACCTACGCAAGCACCCTGTCTGATCACTTGCATCCATTCATGTCCATTGTGCATTCCGATGGATTTGGGCAATTCCAGCAGGACAATGCGAGAACCCACACGTCCAGAATTGCTACAGAGTGGCTCCAGGAACACTCTTCTCTGTTTGAATGGTTCCGTTGGCCACCAAACTCCCCAGACATGAACATTATTGAGCATACCTGGGGTGTCTTGCAAAGTGCTGTTCAGAAGAGGTCTCCACCGCCTCGTACTCTTACGGATTTATGGACAGCCCTGCAGAATTCATAGTGCAATTCCCTCCAGCACTAGTTCAGACATTATCGAGTCCATGCCACGTCGTATTGCGGCACTTCTGCGTGTTCGCGTGTCCCTACACGATATTAGGCTGGCATACCAGTTTCCTTGGCTCTTCATTGCACATTACGAATTGTTTTTCTTGACAATGGTGCAAGAACAGCCTCATTCTGGGACATCAAACCTCCACGATTCTCAGAGGTGTTCATACGATCCGGACAGCTATTCTGCTCACGTGTGGCCCGTCATTGCCGCCTTCCGAGCGCTATCTGTTTCCCGGTTGCGACTGCTACGGTCGCAGGTTCGAATCCTGCCTCGGGCATAGATGTGTGTGATGTCCTTAGGTTAGGTTTAAGTAGTTCTGAGTTCTAGGGTACTGATGACCTCAGATGTTAAGTCCCATGGTGCTCAGAGCCATTTGAACCATTTTGCACGGAGCCCTGTTGACACCCGGGCTCGGCCGGATACCCTATCGAGTCGCGGGCCTGACGGCGTATCGCGGTTCTCGCACCCAGTTCCCGGTACAGCTGAACTCGACTGCCCGCGGTCCGCATAGCTGAACGGAGCGGTCGGCCTCGGGTAGGATAGGGATGCTAAATGCGACGCACTACACGGCTCTACTAGAGACAGACATTTTATTACTGTCGCTGTTTTAGGCCGCTGAAGCATCAGTATCATTGATTATTACAACGTCTGCGTTGGGTTGGGTTGTTTGGGGGAAGAGACAAAACGGCGAGGTCATCGGTCTCATCGGATTAGGGAAGGACGGGGAAGGAAGGCAGCCGTGCCCTTTCAAAGGAACCTCTCCGGTATTTTCCTGGAGCGATTTAGGGAATTCCCGGGAAACCTGAATCAGGATGGCCGGACGGGGGACTGAACCGCTGTCCTCTCGATTGCGAGTCCAGTGCGCCAACTACTGCGCCACCTCGCTCTGCAACTTCTGTGTTTTTAGGTTACCTACAGACACGAATGCATATCTGAGGGAAATTGTAATATAAGATGCAGACGCTGTATGAGCACATTGTCATAATAAATGATATTACGTTCAATTACATTACATTCAGCTTATTTAAATATGAAACGCGTGACAACTCTGAATGTGCCGTTCTCCTTGAACGACCGACGCACACCTGGCACAAGAAACGCTCCAGTGAGATTATCCTTGCTGCGATGAATTGTGAAGTAGCCTACAACAAAATGACACAACTGTCGTGAAGTGGACAATTTGCGACGTGGTGATATGACGTTTATCGTACACGTTGGGGTCTTCGCCCGTATTTATTCTGTGACATTAACTTAAAATTCCCCATTTTCGTCTTCTGCTTTTTTTTTCTTGCCCGAGTGCGATGTGTAAACAGCATGATGCAACTCCCAGCCATTTCGAGATAGTCGAATCTGAAAACTGTAGGCTTATTTATATACACTTAATGGTCGTCAGTATTCAAGAATTCCGCAGTCGGGCCAGTACGAATCTAGTTTCATAAACGCGAGGTCTCTGGAGAGAATCTCCATGCTGGCACATCTTTTTACATTCCCACGTTATTCTAACAACAGATTTATTATGACTGTGCAAATAATTAATATCTAGTGAAGCATTTATTATTTTCATAGTCTGTATCCTGAAAAAAAGAGTATTTTTTTCATAGGAAGCTTTTAAATAGAAATAGGATGCACAAGAACATCCAATAAATCAGTACAGTTATTTTATCTATATTAATCTATCTGCATTTGTAATAAGCATAATGTGTAACCCATAGAGCACCACATGAATCAGGATGATACTGATGGTAGAAACTCGGAAATCAAAAATTACTGCAACATACAGCACATATAACGAATGCCAAATTTTTTCATGTGCATGGTTGTTACAATGTTTCTTTTGCACAAAAAATGGTTCAAATGGCTCTGAGCACTATGGGACTTAACATCTGTCATCATCAGTCCCCTAGAACTTAGAACTACTTAAACCTAACTAACCTAAGGACATCACACACATCCATGCCCGAGGCAGGATTCGAACCTGCGACCGTAGCAGTCGCGCGGTTCCGGACTGCGCGCCTAGAACCGCTAGACCACCGCGGCCGGCTTCTTTTGCACAACAAACTTGGTTTATTCATAAACACTTCTCGGTCATCACACAATTTCGCGGCATATTATGCATATCCGAGCAAACAGCCGGCCGTCATCATACAATTTCGCGGCATACTACGCATATCCGAGCTGTCGGCCGGCCGATGTGGCCGAGCGGTTCAAGGCGATTCAGTCTGGAACCGGGAGACAGCTACGGTCGCAGGATCGTATCCTGCCTCGGTCAGCGATGTGTGTGATGTCCTTAGGTTAGGTAGGTTTAAGTAGTTCTAAGTTCTAGGGGACTGATGACCTCAGATGCTAAGTCCCGTAGTGCTCAGAGCCATTTGAACCATTCGAGCTATGACCCAATGTCCTCTGATGGTGGCCAGTTGATTGAATTTTAGTGCAGTCTAATCTAGAAACTATTTCCCTATTCTTTTTGATGATGTATGCACATGTTTATAATTTTTATAATGTTCTTCGCCTGCCTTTACAAATAAACGCCCCTCCCGCCGGAGGTTCAAGTCCTCCTCCCTCGGGGATGGGTGTGAGTGTTGTCCTTAGCGTTGAGTTAGTTTAAGTAGTGTGTAAGTCTATGGACCGATGACCTCAGCAGTTTGGTCCCTTAGGAATATACACACACTTGAACATTTTTATAAATAAACGTGCCAGGCCTGCACCAGCAGAGTACATTTTGGAAGAATTACTTTAATACTCCATGTTGCGAGACCACCTTCATCCCGAAAACTTTTCGTGGGAATGGAAAACGAAAACAATTCTGGCAGCGAGATTCGACGCACAGACCTCGCGCTTATTAATCTCTCGGCTGTGATTCCCTTGAGTGTTAGCGACCATAAAACTTCCAAGCTCGAAATTCTCGAAAACGGCTGAGAGTTGTGTCTTCCTGTTTACGTATCGCATCCTATCAAGAACAGGTGTATTTCAGAAACAATATTATGAAAAGGATAGTTCCTACTCACTACATAGCGGAAATGCTAAGCCGCAGCCTCACACACACAACCCGCAGTCTCTGGCAGCTGAAACCAAAAGACTGCTTAAAGCGTTCTATTAAACTTGTATTGAAATACACTCCTGGAAATGGAAAAAAGAACACATTGACACCGGTGTGTCAGACCCACCACACTTGCTCCGGACACTGCGAGAGGGCTGTACGAGCAATGATCACACGCACGGCAAAGCGGACACACCAGGAACCGCGGTGTTGGCCGTCGAATGGCGCTAGCTGCGCAGCATTTGTGCACCGCCGCCGTCAGTGTCAGCCAGTTTGCCGTGGCATACGGAGCTCCATCGCAGTCTTTAACACTGGTAGCATGCCGCGACAGCGTGGACGTGAACCGTATGTGCAGTTGACGGACTTTCAGCGAGGGCGTATAGTGGGCATGCGGGAGGCCGGGTGGACGTACCGCCGAATTGCTCAACAGGTGGGGCGTGAGGTCTCCACAGTACATGGATGTTGTCGCCAGTGGTCGGTGG
The DNA here is from genome assembly GCF_023897955.1 of Schistocerca gregaria. NCBI lineage: Eukaryota > Metazoa > Arthropoda > Insecta > Orthoptera > Acrididae > Schistocerca > Schistocerca gregaria. Next base: position 220,112,425 of record NC_064925.1, on the reverse strand, counting down.
AAGGTGCACGTGCCCGTCGACCTGGGACCGGACCGCAGCGACGCACGGATGCACGCCAAGACCGTAGGATCCTACGCAGTGCCGTAGGGGACCGCACCTCCACTTCCCAGCAAATTAGGGACACTGTTGCTCCTGGGGTATCGGCGAGGACCATTCGCAACCGTCTCCATGAAGCTGGGCTACGGTCCCGCACACCGTTAGGCCGTCTTCCGCTCACGCCCCAACATCGTGCAGCCCGCCTCCAGTGGTGTCGCGACAGGCGTGAATGGAGGGACGAATGGAGACGTGTCGTCTTCAGCGATGAGAGTCGCTTCTGCCTTGGTGCCAATGATGGTCGTATGCGTGTTTGGCGCCGTGCAGGTGAGCGCCACAATCAGGACTGCATACGACCGAGGCACACAGGGCCAACACCCGGCATCATGGTGTGGGGAGCGATCTCCTACACTGGCCGTACACCTCTGGTGATCGTCGAGGGGACACTGAATAGTGCACGGTACATCCAAACCGTCATCGAACCCATCGTTCTACCATTCCTAGACCGGCAAGGGAACTTGCTGTTCCAACAGAACAATGCACGTCCGCATGTATCCCGTGCCACCCAACGTGCTCTAGAAGGTGTAAGTCAACTACCCTGGCCAGCAATATCTCCGGATCTGTCCCCCATTGAGCATGTTTGGGACTGGATGAAGCGTCGTCTGACGCGGTCTGCACGTCCAGCACGAACGCTGGTCCAACTGAGGCGCCAGGTGGAAATGGCATGGCAAGCCGTTCCACAGGACTACATCCAGCATCTCTACGATCGTCTCCATGGGAGAATAGCAGCCTGCATTGCTGCGAAAGGTGGATATACACTGTACTAGTGCCGACATTTTGCATGCTCTGTTGCCTGTGTCTATGTGCCTGTGGTTCTGTCAGTGTGATCATGTGATGTATCTGACCCCAGGAATGTGTCAATAAAGTTTCCCCTTCCTGGGACAATGAATTCACGGTGTTCTTTTTTCAATTTCTAGGAGTGTAGTATAAGCTTCATTTGAATTTTTCAAATATTTAGTGTTGGCAGTAAATATCCATTATAGTCCATTCAACATTAATACGGGCGTTCAGTTCTCCTCTCATCGAATGTGAGGTGTTATCAGGCAATTAATAATTAATTAGTTATTAATTATTTCTTTTTTTAAATTGTTTTTGTTATGACCCCTAATATTGTTGCCACTTTTCCATTATTTATTCTTTTAAGCTCCGTCCGAACCGGTCTTGGATGGCCCAACGGTACTGACCGGCCGCCGTGTCATCCTCAGCTCATAGACGTCGCTGGATGCGGATATGGAGGGGCATGTGGTCAGCACACCGCTCTCCGGCCGTATGTCAGTTTACAACACCGGAGCCGCCACTTCTCAATCAAGTAGCACGCCAGTTTGCCTCAAAAGGGCTGAGTGCACCCGGCTTGCCAACAGCGCTCAGCAGACCGGATGGTCACACATTCAAGTGCTATCTCAGCCAGACAGAACTTAACTTTGGTGATCTGACGGGAACCGGTGTTACCACTGCAGCAAGGCCGTTGGCTATTTATTCTTTTACTTACTGTAATATGATACTGCTTTCGAATTTCCATCAGGCAAAATTATGATTAAGGTTAAAATAAAAATTGAAAGGCAAGTTGAAATTGTTGTATTAGAAAAATACAAATTTCAAAATAGTAATTTATGAAAATTAATCTATTTCATAAGGAGTATCAATTACGTAAAATTTAAGGAACACAGCTCATGAAACCATACACTCATAAATCAGCTTATATAATGTAGGAATACTTCTCATCGAGAAAAGGGATTATATACGAACTTCCTTTATAGTAGAAATTTCTATTTCTTTCCGATATACTGCAACGGACGAAATTTCGTAATATTTACAACGGCTGTAATCCGAACAAACAAAAAAATTGTTCAAATGGCTCTGAGCACTATGGGACTTAACATCTGAGGTCATCAGTCGTCTAGAAATTAGAACTACTTAAACCCAACTAACCTAAGAACATCACACCAATCGATGCCCAAGGCAGGATTCGAACCTGCGACCGTAGCGGTCGCGCGGTTCCAGACTGAAGCGCTTAGAACCGCTTGGCCACAACGGCCGGCGTAATCCGAACAGTCTCTGTCCTTTCAAACATGCGTGCCTCACTGATGGACATTGTAATTTAAGACATAAACACTGTATAAATACCGACGTTGTAATAATCAATGTTATTAAAAATTACATGCAGCTTGCGTTATCCATTAAACGTGTCGCCGGCCGCGGTGGTCTCGCGGTTCTAGGCGCCGAGTCCGGAACCGTGGGATGCTACGGTCGCAGGTTCGAATCCTGCCTCGGGCATGGATGTGTGTGGTGTCCTTAGGTTAGTTACGTTTAAGTAGTTCTAAGTTCTAGGGGACTTATGACCACAGATGTTGAGTCCCATAGTGCTCAGACCCATTTGAACCATTAAACGTGTCATAGTTCAGAATGTGCCGTTCTACTTGAATGGTCCCTGCACACCTGCCAATAGCAACGGTGAAGTGTTACTGTTCCTACCGTGGCAGATAATGAAGTGGCCTACAACAGAAGTGACACCACTGCTATCAGGTGGACAAACTGCAAGGTTGAGCTGTGTGGTTTTTCGTGCACACTTTCAGTGAAATCAACGAAAAAAATGCCGTTTTTTGACTCGTGTCATTTTTCTTGCCTGGGTGCGATGTGTTGAAGTCCTACTCGCGCCCTTATCGTCATGAATCAAATCAGTGAGAGGAAGTTCGTACATCCCCTTATAAGCGATGATCCAGTTTCTGCCATGTTCGGCCTAGCGTGTTTTCGCACGCCCAAAATTCGCCCTCTCCATGCTACTTCGGGGTTCCTTGAGCATCGTATTCCAGTTTGAAGATTTGACGTGATCGTGGTCCGCTTGTGTGATTTGTCCGGAAATTCCGCGGCACCTGGTTGTGGGATTCAGTCTCTGTCAATCATTACACACACTCTGCTATCTGTTGGGATGTGGCAGTTGCTGATATTAACTAACTTGTAAAAACAATATACACACATGAAAAAAGTTTTGCATCACCTCGGTTCCGATAGTACCTGTACAGAAAATTGGAAGAGAGATCAGCATAAACATCAAGAAATGGTTCACATATCACTAAGCGATATGGAACTTATCATATGAGATCATCAGTCCCCTAGACTTAGAACTACTTAAACCAAAGTAACCTGAGGACACCACACACATCCTTGCCCGAGGCAGGATTCTAACCTGCGACCGTAGCAGCAGTGCGGTTCCGGACTGAAGTGCCTAGAACCGCTCGGCGACAACGGCCAGCCATAAACATCATTTCCGCCCTTTTTATTGTTCATGAGAACCACACATTGCATATTGTACCACCATACAGCGAGACCTTCAGAGGTGGTGGTCCACATTTCTGTACATACTGGTACTTCTGACACCCAGAACCACAAAATCATCAAGGCTCTGTTGGTCCAGATTGTCCCACTCCTCAACGGCGATTCGGCGTGGATCCCTAGGAGTCCATAAACAGCGCTTTTCAATCTATCCCAGGCATTTCCGATAGGGTTCATGTCTGTAGAACATCCTAGCCACTCAAGTCGAGCGATGTAGTTATGCTGAAGGAGGTCTTTCACAAGATGTGCACGATGGGAGCGCGAATTGTCGTCTGTGAAGACGAATGTTTCACCAATATTCTGCCGATATGGTTGCACTATCGGTCGGAGGATGACATTCACGTATGGTACCGCCGTTACAGCGCCTTCCATGACCACCAGTGGCGTACGTAGGTCCCACATAATGCCACCCCAAAATAGCAGGGAACCTACACCTTTCTGCACATGCTAGACGGTGTGTCTAAGGCGTTCAGCCTGACCAGGTTGTCTCCAAACAAGTCTCCGACGATTGTCTGATTGAAGGTATATGCGACGCTCGTCGGTGAAGAGAACGTGATGCCAATACTGAGGAGTCCATTCGGCATGTTGTTGGGAACATATGTACCGCGCTGCATTGTGTCGTGGTTGCAAAGGTGGACCTTGCCATCTCCGTCGGGAGTAAAGTTGCGCATCGTGCAGCCTATTGCCTACTGTTTGAGTCTTAACAAGACGTTCTGTGGCTGCACGAAAATCATTATTCAACATGGTGGCGTTGCTGTCAGAGATCCTCCGAGCTATAATTCGTAGGGAGCGGTCATCCACTGCAATAGTAGCCATTGGGCGGCATGAGCGAGGAATGTCATCGACAGTTCCTGTCTCTCTGTAGCTCCTCCATATCCGCTTTGGTTCGTTCAGAGAAACCAGGACACTTCCCTTGTTGCGCGGGAATAGCCGAGCGGTCTAGGGCGCTGCAGTCATGGACTGTGCGGCTGGTCCGGCGGAGGTTCGAGTCCTCCCTCCGGCATGGGTGTGTGTGTTTGTCCTTAGGATAATTTAGGTTAAGTAGTGTGTAAGCTTTGGGACTGATGACCTTAGCAGTTAAATCCCATAAAATTTCACACACACACACACACACACACACACACACACACACTCTCTTCCCTTGTTGAGATCCTTTCCTGGCACAAAGTAACAATGTGGACGCGATCGAACAGCGGTATTGATCGTCTAGGCATGGTTGAACTACAGAAAACGCGAGCCGTGTACCTCCTACGTGGCGGAATGTCTGGAACTTATCAGCTGTCGGACCCTCTCTGTCTAATAGGCGCTGCTCATGCAGGGCGGATTTAGTGACATCTCTGAACAGTGAAAGGGTGTCCCAACTATCTTGTCCACCCAAAATATCTCTGGAACAATAACAGCTATTGGAAAACGACTTTCACCGGTATCTATGTAGGACTGAGGCCCGTGAATGTACATATTTGGAAACATTCTACATTGAAAGCGTATGTGTTTTTTAACACAAACTTATGTTTTTTTTAAATGGACCTCCTATATTTTTTCTTCAGCAATCTATAGCATGACAGAGCACATACACAATGGCGAGGATTGCATCGCAATATTCCCATTACACCCCGAGATATTGAGATGCAAAGTTGACGCTTGAAACACCCGACATGCGCTGCTAGCGCACGTCCAGAGGCTCAGGCGTGAACCGCATGCTGCTCGTAATCGCGATGTGATTGACATGAGTAATCACACGTCCATACTTATCAAGAGGTCCGAAACGAATAATACGGTCTGCTGCCATCCTGCATTAACGTCGTACAATCCAGCAGGTATTTATCCCATAGGCTAGGGGTGATGCGGTTCTGTAACATATCTGTGTACCGCAATGTTAGTCACAAAGTTAACTTCGCTTATCGTTAATCCGTTACTAAAAAGGTAATGCCGTTCAACGTTAAAACTTTACTTTACTGTAAATCTAGCGCAAGTGACAGTTAATCATTCACTCGTAATAGTAAAATTCATGTTGATGGTTTTAGTGAAACGAACAAGTGGACTAAAAGTTTTACCGTTGTTTAGGTAAAAATGTTTTGATTTGGGAAGTTCAGGTAGGACATAGAAGATGAATGTAAGCATGTTTAACCAGTTAGTTTTATTATCACATAATTATCAATGTTATGTTTATCTAATGCGTTAAACGACAAATTGCTACAAACAAATGTTTCTTAACATCACTGGGTAAAATGGCCCTTTGTAGAAACTTCCACTGTGATACCAGCACTACATACTAAACATAGCGTTCTCATCTCATGCTCAAAGTGATGCCCATTGGCTTGCATACATGGGGTCACTCTGCGGATGAAGGATGCCCTACTTCGTGCTACTGTTTCCTCTTTGATGGCTGTACAAGCATCAATAATGCGTTGCTTCATGTCCTCTGGTGTTGTTGCTTCATGTTGGTAAACAGCATCCTTCACTGCTCCCCGAAGAAAATAATCCATCGGTGTAAGGTCCGGAGATTGGGCAGGCCACCTAACTGGGCCACCTCGTCCAATCCACCTACCAGGGAACTTTCGGTTCAGAAGTCGTCGTGCTCGTAAGGCGTTATGTGCAGGGCATCCGTCATGCTGATACAACATGACCATTCTCCGGTTCACAGGTACGGTGTCCAAGAGAACAGGAAGATTGCGTCGTATAAATCTGGAGTATTGTCTGCCATTCTGGATGCCATTTATAAAGAAAGGTCCGATAATGGTATCTCCAATAATCCCACACCAAACATCAACTTTCCACGGACGTTGATTCTCTACCTGAAGGAGCCATTTTGGATTGTCTGCGGACCAATAATGCATATTCCTCATATTGACAATTCCTTTGTTGGAGAATGATGCCTCGTCGGTAAAAAGAACATCTGCAAAAAAATTTGGATTAGTCATAAGTTTTTGCTGAGCCCACCGACAAAATGTTACCCTATTTCGGAAGTCATTTCCATGAAGAACCTGGTGTAAATGAACATGGTAAGGATGAAATTTATGACGTTTAAGAATACGCTGTGCCCTTGCTTTCGATACACCAACTTCACGTTCAATTTGACGTGTGGTGATAGACCAAACATCCGGCGCGAAGGCGACGGCTTGTCAGGGAATCGTCTTCTGTACAGTCGTTCTGCCTGAACAGCATTTCGTCTACCTACAACAGGGCACAGTACACGTATGTAGGAGGGTAGAAAACAGACATACCTGTATTAACTTAATAATCATAATATTCGCTAACAGTAATATCAACAAACAAGCAATCTCATAACGTATTTCCCGACAACGTACATTCTCCATAGATCAGCATCATTTCTACCATATCTTCATGTGTGTACATTATACTGTACAGTATAAGTTCCACAACACAACGTTTATTCACAATGTGTACTACCTCCGTGCCGTCACTAGATTACTCTGATGCACGACTACACTGGCAAGCGGTGTACTGCACGCCAAAGCAACAACAAATGGGATGCTCGGAGGGTGGTGGAGTACAGGTGTTTGCAGGGGTCGCAAATCATAAACAAGGCGAAGTGGTAACTGTGGCAGTAGTGGGAACTACGTTGGACACTTGACTAGGTAGAGCCAGGCCCTGCGCGACAGGCACAATGGGTCATACAACGCATTAGATAAACCTTATTTTGGGAGTGCAGGATAAATAAGACAACCTGACGGGTGTACACCGATCGGTACTGGTTCATATTGTGTACGTACCTGTAGGTATGTAAAACGTGCAAGAGGGAAACCATTATGTGCTTATGAGAGTTGATGGCAGCAGACCGTATTATTCGTTTCTGACCTCGATGCGTATGGAGGTGTGATTACACATGTCAATCACATCTGGATTTCGGACAGCATGGGGTTCACGCCTGAGCCTCAGGACGTGCGCTAGCAGTGCATGTCGGGTGTTTCAAGCGTCAACTTCGCACCTCAATATCTCGAGATGTAATGGGAACATTGCGATGCAATCAACGCCATTGTATATGTGCTCTGTCATGCTATGGATTGCTGAAGAAAAAATATAGGAAGTCCATTTAAAAAAAAAAAAAACATAATTTTGTGTTAAAAAACACATAGGCTTTCGTTTTAGAATGTTTCAAAACATGTACATTTATGGGCTCCAGCCCTACATTGATACCGGTGAAAGTCGTTTTCCAACAGCTGTTATTGTTCCAGAGATATTTTGGGTGGACAAGATAGCTGGGACACCCTGTGTATATATATGAAACTTCCACATGGGAAAAATATATTAAAAACAAAGATTCCAAGACTTACCAAGCGGGAAAGCGCCGGCAGACAGGCACAATGAACAAAACACACAAACACACACACAGAATTACCAGCTTTCGCAACCGATGGTTGCTTCTTCAGGAAGGAGAGGGAAAGACGAAAGGATGTGGGTTTTAAGGGAGAGGGTAAGGATTCATTCCAATCCCGGGAGCGGAAAGACTTCCCTTAGGGGAAAAAAAGGACAGGTGTACACTCGCACACACACACACACACACACACACACACACACACACACACACACATATCCATCCGCACGTACACAGACACAAGCAGACATATGTCCTTTCGTCTTTCCCTCTCCTTCCTGAAGAAGCAACCATCGGTTGCGAAAGCTAGTAATTCTGTGTGTGTGTTTGTGTGTTTTGTTCATGTGCCTAGATATTAATTATTGGCACAATTATAATAAATATGCCGTTAAAATAACGTGGGAAAAATATGTATCAAATATACCATTTTTGAGCTTTGTCATTGTTCTTTTGCCGGCCGCGGTGGTCTCGCGGTTCTAGGCGCGCAGTCCGGAACCTTGCGACTGCTACGGTCGCAGGTTCGAATCCTGCCTCGGGCATGGATGTGTGTGATGTCCTTAGGTTAGTTAGGTTTAAGTAGTTCTAAGTTCTAGGGGACTAATGACCTCAGAAGTTGAGTCCCATAGTGCTCAGAGCCATTTGAACCATTGTTCTTTCCGGGGTGCGACATAAAACAGGAAGACGCAACTCTCAACCGTTTTCGAGACGTCTGCCCGCTACTAGTCAAGGGGGTCACAGCCAAGAGATTGAGCGCTTAGTTCCATAAGGGCGAGGTCTCTGCGTCGAATCTCGCTGCCAGAATTGCTTACGTTTTCCATTCCCACACAAGAGTTTCGGGATGGAGGTGGTCTGCCAACATGCAGTATTGAAATAATTCCTCCAAAATGTACCCTGCCGGTGCAGCTCTGCCATGTTTATTTATACAGGCATGCGAAGAACTTTACAAAAAAAAAACTGCAAAATAGAGCATACATCATCAGACTAGGGAAAGAGTTTGTAGATGAGATTTCAAAAACATTCAATCAATTGTCCACCGTCAGTGGATATTGGGTGATATGCTTGGATATGCGTGGTAAGGCGCGAAATTGTAGTGTTTATGTACAAACCAAGTTTGTTTCGCAACAGAAACATTGAAAAAACCATGCACATGCAAAAATTAGGCTTTCATTACATGTTCTGTATGTTGCAGTAATTGTTCTTCTTCCATTTTCTACGATCAGAACCATTGTGATTCGTGGTTCAAAAAATGGTTCAAATGGCTCTGAGCACTATGGGACTTAACATCTGTGGTCATCAGTCCCCTGGATATTAGAACCAATTAAACCTAACTAACCTAAGAACATCACACACTTCCATGCCCGAGGCAGGATTCGAACCTGCGACCGTAGCGGTCGCTCGGTTGCAGACTGCAGCGCCTAGAACCACACGGCCCCTCCGGCCGGCTTTCGTGTATCAGCTGAAGTATTTTTTCTGGTACTCAAGATTTTAGTCGTGTAACATACATGACCAAAGTTGTAAGGATCGTTTTGGAACCCCCTGTATACGGTGATGTACACAGCTTGTAATTTTCCTGCACTTGTTGCCGTTGTAAAGTGCCATAGTTTCCGTGGTTCTTTACAGTTGGCTGAAAGATTTGGAAATTTACTTATCTGAAAATACAAACGCCTGTAGTAAAATGTTCTTTGAAGGAGAGAACATGATCTCCATGACGTGCCCCCACACCCCGTCTTGGATCTGCGTCTGACGAAATGAAAGTGAAGTAGAAAGTGAAAAATGCTGTATCGACTAACTCTCGAATAACACCAATACTATATGTAGTTCAAGACCTGTAGGAGGGTTCCAACAACATGTACATAAAATATGAGAACACGCAGGACACCAAACTCGTACAATGCTCAGCGCGTGTTGTCTGCTATTTCATGCTGTGTAAGAATGTGGATTACCAATAGTGCTGCGGTTTGTGGCTTACTGGCCTGGTGCAGGCCTTTCATTTGGGCGCCACTTCGGCGCCTTTCGTGTCCCTAACCTACCCGAAGTATCCAACCGGTGAAAGGAGGCCTACAGTTTAACGTGAAATCCGAAATGTTACGGTACTCCTTGCGAGATTGCTGTTCATTGTATAACGAACAATACAAAATTGTTTCATTTTTCCTTATGAAGACCAACATCGCTTATGTTATGAGTAAGAAGTTTGTTTAAAGAACCTATACATTTTGCGAAAAAATAATTGTTTCGCGCCGGTCGGGGTGGCCGAGCGGTTCTGGGCGCTTCAGTCTGGTACCGCGCGACCGCTACGGTCGCAGGTTCGAATCCTAACTCGGGCATGGGTGTGTGTGATGTCCTTAGGTTAGTTAGGTTTAAATAGTTCTAATTTCTAGGGAACTAATGACCTCAGATGTTAAGTCCCATAGTGCTCAGAGCCATTTGAACCATTTTTTTCCTTGTGAAATTTGCTTCTCACATGGACCTACATCTAAACCTAGCGTGCATACTCCGTATTACTCTGTACAGAGGGTATTCGAGGTAATATTATTGATTTTGTGTCCCATTCGCATACTGATGAGTGGAAATTTGACTGTCTGAATGTATGCGCCGAGTGCAGTTTCTAGAACCCGCTCAGCGCAGGGTCTCCTGAAAGGAAGCCTAGTGCAGAATCGTGCGTCGAGGCGAAAGTGTGTTACGCCATCACAACAGCGGCGGCGAGTGTCCTCGAGGCTAAGTCGGACGCGGAACCGGTTCCGAGGAGCACTGCCCCCGGATGATCGTCTGATTTACCTGCTCCGGCCGCGCGATTGGCTGGCGCCTTACCAGGAAACTTGCGCTGCGCCCCGCCTGGTTGGCCGCGCTTCGAAGCCAGCTGTGGGCATCCTTTTCCTCCAGTCCCCCCTCCCCCAACCACCCCCTCATCTTTTTGCTCTAGCCACTGCAGACTGTTGTGATCCGTTCGCTGTAGCTGCGCCGTCTGCACCTCAGTAATCGCAACACGTGACATAAGTTACTGCCCGCGAAACTCTGTCACTGTTTCTGGAAGTGTTACTCGCTTACTGCAGAAACCGACAGCGGGAAAGCTCCACCGCGTTTGTATACAACAGTGCGCTCCCTCTTCACGTTCGGGCATAGATCCGCAATTCGGGAAAAGTTGAGTAATAGTCTAACAACAGCTGTTCCCAAATTCCGCAGTTCAATAAAGGTCGAGGAAGGTTCGATGAAGGGACCAACAGTCCTCTTACCCAAATTCTGCACATCACAAAAGATTGGAGAAGGGGCTACTAACTCGCGCTAGAATTCCGCAATTCGGTAAAGGCTGAAGAAGGTTCGATGAAGTGCCGAACAACCCTTCTACCCGAATTCTGCATTCTATAATAGATCGATAAAAGGTACACTAACAGTTATTGGAGTGTGGCCGAGCGGTTCTAGGCGCTACAGTCTGGCACCGCGCGACCGCTACGGTCACAGGTTCGAATCCTGCCTCGGGCATGGATTTGTGTGATGTCGTTAGGTTAGTTAGGTTTAAGTAGTTCTAAGTTCTAGGGTTATGATGACCTCAGCACTTAAGTCTCATAGTGCTCACAGCCAGTTATTGGAGTACTGCAATTCAGATAATATTGAGGAAGTGTCCCAGCACACCCCGTACCCGAATCCGCAACTTGCTTGGTTCAAATGTCTCTGAGCACTATGCGACTTAACGTCTGAGGTCTCAGTCGCCTAGAACTTAGAACTAATTAAACCTAACTAACCTAAGGACATCACACACATCCATGCCCGCGGCAGGATTCGAACCTGCGACCGGAGCGGTCGCTCGGCTCCAGACTGTAGCGCCTAGAACCGCACGGCCACTCTGGCCGGCCCGCAACTTGCTCTTCAGTTACAGGAGCACGTACGAGGTATAGTCAAAAGAGTCCTCTACACTTGCCGGCCGCTGTGGCCGAGCGGTTCTAAGCGCTTCTGTCCGGACCCGCCCCGCTGTTACGGTCGCAGGTTCGAATGGATGTGTGTGATGTCCTTAGGTTAGTTAGGTTTAAGTGGTTCTAAGTCTACGGGACTGATGACGTCAGATGGTAAGTCCCATAGTGCTTAGAGCCATTTGAACCTCTGCACTTCGGGGAACGACAAATTCCTCCTCTGACTTTTTGTTTAATAGGCTAATATTTATATCTTTGTAACAGACTAATTACATTCGGCTAGATTGTGTCGACTCTGGTTCAAAATGTTCAAATGTGGGTGAAGTCCTAAGGGACCAAACTGCTGAGATCATCGGTCCCTAGGCTGTCACACTACTTAAACTAACTTCTGCTGAGAGCAACACACACACACCCATCCCCAGGGAGGACTCGAACCTCCGGCAAGGAATCCGCGCAATCCGTGACATGGCGACATAGACCGCGCGGCCACTCTGCGCGGCTCGACTCTGATTCTGTACCAAAAACTGACATAAAGACGAAGTGAAGTATTCACCCAGAACAGAACAGTGCCATGTAAAAATGTTGAAATACACAGATAGCTCTATCTGAAGTGTCTTTGCTACAATAGATATTGTCGTTCGCTTACGAGCATCTTCGGATCAGAAGTATTTGCAGCTTAGGCTCGTTACTACGTTTCTTGTCTTCAAACACTGTTTCATCACTCCGTTTCTGTTAGGCTATTTATGATAACAGTTTACCTTTTTCTTGTTTTTGTGTTATAAAAGTAATAGTACGCTTTAAATTAATATTGCTACGCTCCTAAAATATAGCTTACTGTGGCCAAGAGGAAATCACAGGTACTGGTGATAAGGACAGTTTAGGGCGAGTTGCGGAGTTCAGCAGGTAAGAAAGTTACAGAGTTAGTGCCAGCCACATCGATGACTTGAGAAAGCCAAGTATTTTCCTTGTGTGTTTAGGAACTTCTTGAGATGATGTTTGCACGGGAGATCCCTGTTGTTTATTCTTTTGTTTATAAACTTGTATTAATCTCTAGCAAAAAAAGAGGAATAAGTCATACGGTGTATCTTCACTTATATACGGAATCGCCTGGATGAATCTTTGACCAATAAAACGCAGTACATTGTGTAAGTAGGCTGTTTAAGATTTTTTTATTGGTAACGCCGCCGCCACGTAGCGCTCTGTATGAAAATCACTGGCTGTGCCGTGTGCAGTCTGTGGCTGGTTGGCATTGTTGTAATATTCGCCATTGTAGTGTTGGGCAGCGGCAGCTGGATGCTAACAGCGCGTAGCGTTGGCAATTGGAGGTGAGCCGCCAGCAGTGGTGGACGTGGGGAGAGAGATGGCGGAGTTTTGAAATTTGTAAGAATTGGTGTCATGAACTGCTATATATATTATGACTAGTGAGGTAAATACATTGTTTGTTCTCTATTAAAATCTTTCATTTGCTAACTATGCCTATCAGTAGTTAGTGCCTTCAGTAGTTTGAATCTTTTATTTAGCTGGCAGCAGTGGCGCTCGCTGTATTGCAGTAGCTTGAGTAACGAAGATTTTTGTGAGGTAAGTGATTTGTGAAACGTATAGGTTATTGTTAGTCAGGGCTATTCTTTCGTAGGGATTTTTGAAAGTCAGATTGCGTTGCGCTAAAAAATATTGTGTTTCAGTTTAAGCACAGTCTTGTATAATTTTTCTAAGGGGACGTTTCATATAAGTCATACGGTGTATCTTCACTTATATACGGAATCGCCTGGATGAATCTTTGACCAATAAAACGCAGTACATTGTACTGAATGGATAGTGTTCTACAGAAACGAAAGTACCATTGGGTGAACCTCAATGAAGCGTATTAGGACCCCTAACGGGCTGAGTATACGTAAACAGTTTGTCAGGTAGGATTATCAACATTATCAGATTCTTCGCTAACGATGTCGTTGACTGCGGGAAAAGTATTATCGCTGGGTGATCATAAGGAAATGTAGGAAGACTTCGACACAGTTTCTACTTCGTGTATAGAATGACAGCTGTCTCAATACGGATAAATCAAAGACAATCCCTGTAACAAAGGGAGATAACCTGACACCATCCCATCAGGAGATTAGTGGTAAGAATCCTGTATGGCCTTCCACAAACAAAACAAAACAAAAACAAAAAAAAGAAAGAAAAAATTTAAGACGCTTGATGTAAGTTCTTAGGTAATCCCAAGAAGTGATATGAAATGTAATGACTATGTAAACGCAGCATTAGGGAAAGCAAATGGAAGAGCAGATCTCAAACATAACACTTATGAGGGTAATCTGATGGTCCTGTATTCGGAAACTCTATCAAGTAAGAATGACAGTAGACATATAAGGAAATCAGAGATGCATTGGTAAGATTGTATGAGACTGATATAGGCAATATAGAAATATAACAAAAATGCTCGTGGAACTTAAAGGGGTATCCTCAGAAGTATGATGGCGTAGCTACCGCGAAAGCCCGTCGGCTAAATTTAGGGAGCCTGCATTCGAGGAGTACTTAGCGTTGAATGACAAAACATAGATTAGGGCGCTTAAGCGGCATATAAACTACAGTAGCCCCCTCGTTTCTATGCGATTGTACAGGACACAAAATGGATAATATTGATACGAAGTAGCTGCCTCTGTTCACTTGTGAAGAGCATGTATACTGGTGTGCAAAAGTTCAGGTCGACTTTAGCAAGATGTGACACTGCCTAGTAATATATATAGAAAGAACTGCTGCAATAGGGTGCAGAAGATAGCTGAAAGCAATACACAATGGGACGAACATATATGCCACTACTATCCAAAGACAATAATAATTACACTCGAGTCACAGCAATTTATGATGGTCACTCGGAACTACAACAGACGGGAAATGATTCTTAATAGGATGTGTGATTACCATGAACGGCATACATGCTTTGCAACGTGCTTCACCGAATATTTTCTCGTCCCAGGAGCGCCTCCACCTACGCTAATCGATGCGGTGGCGCGTTGTCATCAGGACCGAATGTACACCTGAAAAGACGCACATGAGAATGGAATACAGTATCACAATAACGTTGACCGGTGAATTTACCTTGTTCAAAGATTTGGATGTGAGCAGCTCGTGCAACTTAATGCCTTCCCACACCATAACACGACCACCACAACGATCATGTTCGACATTTTTTCTGGGTGCCTTACGTACCTTCATATGGCGAGAGGTAGGAACACGTAATGGATCCGGGAATATTGTCGAGCATGATCGCCGTGGTTCTCCAAGTGTTCCAGGTGTTATTGTGTGGGGAGCCATAATGTTGCATTCGACATACTGACCTCCAGATACATGAACACGGTACTGTCAACGATCAACGTTATTGTCACCCTGCACTCTTCCCCAGTTCCGTATTTTCAGGGTGTACTCGACTCTGACTAAATTTTTAAGGATGACAATGCCCGACAGCATCGAGCTACGCAAATGCAGAAGCTCTTGGAACGAGAAGATAATTGGTGAATGGACTGCGCTGTCCGTTCCCCCGACTTAAAACCCATCGAGCACGTGTGGGATGTGTCGGGTAGACAGATGTACTACATCTCGTCCGCATGCTGCAAGATCCGTCCAACAGTTGTACCCTGCGCTGGTGCGCCCTATCACAAGAAATGCTTAGCAAACTTGTGGCTCGCATGGGATCACGTTCCAGAGCAGTCATTGCCACTCATGATAATCACACACCCTATCAAGGTCGTGTCCCAACTTCTATAATATCCAGGGGAGTAGTTATTATCTTTGACAAGATGTGTCATTGCGAGCCGGCCGCGGTGGTCTCGCGGTTCTAGGCGCGCAGTCCGGAACCGTGCGACTGCTACGGTCGCAGGTTAGAATCCTGCCTCGGGCATGGATGTGTGTGATGTCCTTAGGTTAGTTAGGTTTAAGTAGTTCTAAGTCCTAGGGGACTGATGATCACAGCAGTTGAGTCCCATAGTGCTCAGAGCCATTTGAACCATGTGTCATTGCGTATTTTATTCAGTTAGCTTCTGTACTATACCGCAACAGTTCTATGTATGGTCAAGATTCATCGAACTACGTTACTTCACATTGATAAATGCGCGAAAGTCTCTTTCTTCCGTAAGTTTTGCATACTGTTCTATATACACGTTCCAGCGTTTCAGTAGCTTTGAAGAGTTGTAGCCTATTAGTGACAAATGGAAAGTCCACGCTACTAGGCAAGGCCGACATATTTGGATAAAGGCAGGAGCGATGAATGCGGAGTCCTGTTGAAGATGAGGAAAAATGGCAACAGATGCACAGCTGTTACAGGTTTACGCAATTGCCCGAGCATGTAATTCGATGTTATCGGTTCTGTAGGATACAGTACCTTTAATATTTCGAGTGTTCTGTTATAACTGTAAGTCACCGAAGTGTATTTAGATGGTCGATAGCCAGTCATATAAATATGATACAGGCTTGCTTGCCTAGTGCAGATACCCTCGTTGCAATTCTTTCATTTATTTATTTTCTTTTTTACTGATTTGAGCCCGCCAGAGTGGCCATGAGGTTCTAGGCGCTACAGTCTGGAACCGAGCGACCGCTTCGGTCGCAGGTTCGAATCCTGCCTCGGGCATGGATGTGTGTGCTGTCCTTAGGTTAGTTAGGTTTAAGTAGTTCTAAGTTCTAGGCGACTGATGACCTCAGAAGTTAAGTCGCATAGTGCTCAGAGCAATGTTTTTACTGATTTGATGCGGCCCGCCACGAATTCCTCTCCTGTACCAACCTTTTCATCTCAGAGTGCAATTGCGCTCTACGTCCTCAATTATTTGCTGGATGTATTCTAAACTCTGTCTTCCTCTGCAGTATTTATCCTCTACGTTTCCTCTAGTACCATGGAAGTTATTCCCTGATGTGTTAACTAATGTCCTATCATCCTGTCCCTGCTTCTCTTTAGCATTTTCCACATGTTCCTTTCCTCTCCGATTATGCAGACCACCTCCTCATTCATTACCTTATCAGTCCACCTAATTTTCAACATTCTTCTGTAGCACCACACCTCAAGTGCTTCGATTCTCTTCTGTTTCGGATTTCCCCGCAGTTCATGTCTCACTACCATACGATGCTCTGCTCCAAACGTACATTATCAGAAATTTCTTCCTCAACTTAAGATCTGCAGTCGTTGTTTGAAAGATTCATTCTAGAGATGAAGAGGTATTGCTTATTTATATCGTCCAGAATGCAACTAAGTTGCAGTCTTTTGTTTTTGACTGTGGTGTCTCCAAACTGTCCAACTCTTAGCTTTTTAACTGGACTTACTGGATACTAGTGGCTGTATTCTCAACTTACCGCGGTGTTTCGTGAAAGTTTGTGGATGCTGGTGCTGTAAGGAACTCTTTTTACTTCTCATTGCTGCCGTGTGTTGTTGTACTCTTCAGTACGAACAGTGGGTTGATGATGCTCTTCTCGCTAGTCCATCGTGTGGAAACCTCTTCATCTCTGTCTATGGCAGCCTAAATCCATTTTAATTTGGTTTTACTGGTCAGGTCTTTGTCAATGACGTTTTGCCATTCGTGCACCCAGGTTCGTCGTGGAGTACACCATCGCAGGCGCTCCTGTCTGTGATTCAGCGTCAAGGGTAACCGCAGCCATGGTCTCCGAGCTGATAGTCCATGCTGCTGCAGACGTCATCGAAATGTTTATGCAGGTGGTTGTTGTCTTGCAAACGTCCCAAACTGTTGACTCAGGGATCGAGACGTGACTGCACGATCCGTTACAGCCATGCGGATAAGATGCCTGTAATCTCGACTGCTAGTGATACGAGGCCGTTGGAATCCATGACGGCCTTCCGCATTACCCTCCTGAACCCACAGATTCCATATTCTGCTAACAGTCATTGGATCTCGACCAATGCGAGCAGCAATGTCGCGATATGATAAACCGCAATCGTGATAGGCAACAATCCTTGATGGTACGCATTTCTCCTCCTTACACGAGGCATCACAACAACGTTTTCCAGGCAACGCCGGTCAATTGCTGTTTGTGTATGGAACTTTCCTCATGTCAGCACGTTGTAGGTATAGCCACCGGCGCCAACCTTGTGTGAATGCTCTGAAAAGCTAATCATTTGCATATCACAAAATCTTCTTCTTGTCGGTTAAATTTCTTGTCTGTAGCACGTCATCTTCGTGGCGTAGCAATTTTAATGGCCAGTAGTGTACTTCAGTGTATCATTTCCTTATCCAATTCCCTCACCACGACCTGATTTAACGTGGCTGCCCACAGTTATACCTGTTTTGCAGCCAATTCCGTTCTTCTCATCTTCCAGGATCTTTGCCGTTTCTGAGTTCTGAGCTCTAGGGGACTGATGACCTCAGAAGTTAAGTCCCATAGTGCTCAGAGCCATTTGAACAATTTTTTTGCAGAACACAGTACTGTGGCCTGTAGCACCTCACTTCACGCTTCCCATTACAACCTGCAGACGATTTACGTCAAGAAAAAAATTCTTATACTCGTATTGCAGGGTATAAGACATAAAATCTGTTTTCTACTACCGTGATCACTATCTGTTATCTTCGTCGACGTTTCTAGACACCTCTTGCGAGCTACGTTCTCGGAAAGTCGGAACCGAAACGAAAATGCCTTAAATTAGCCCAGACTACAACATTAACGAGTCACAAACGAAATAGTCGGTTTTATACATATTCCTGTGACTGCCATTGTGCAATGACATGTTGCTCGTGCGGTACATTAGCTCATTTGAGAATAGAGAAAATAGTACGCTTCAGTTCGCGTAATGTATATTGAAAAACAGTAGTTGTGTTCTTACCTTGCAGTTTATGCAGGTGTACCATGGAATGTCCTTCGGACAGGCGTGTGTGTCTGAAGGAACTGACACTGCTATGGACTACAGCTGTACGAAGTAGAAGAAATGTATTCGCAACTGCGAATATGATTAGGTTTCAACTGTACAGTTTATTAGCGAATAGGAAAGTTGCTGCCTGGACGGGGCTGGAACCTGGATTTCCCACTTTAAGCTAGCGGCCGTCTCTACAGCTCCTGCTACGCGAGCATGCATCCCAGACAGACCCAAACCTCCGAAAGTCACCATGGGCCCATGTTCTGCAGTCGCGCAGTTGCTGTGATTCCCACACAGGGATGGACTTATTATTGTCGCGGCCTGTCTAGGCATGTAATAGGGAATCTCACATAAAATCGGTACGCCTCACCCCAGAAATTCAAGTAACAATCAACTAACTGTAAAAGAATAGATAATACATTACTGACCATTAAAATTGCTACACCACGAAGATGACGTGCTACAGACGCGAAATTTAACCGACAAGAAGAAGATGTTGTGACTTGCAAATGATTAGCTTTTCAGAGCATTCACACAAGGTTGGCGCCGGTGGCGACACCTACAACGTGCTGACATGAGGAAAGTTTCCAACCGATTTCTCATACACAAACAGCAGTTGACCGGCGTTGCCTGGTGAAACGTTGTTGTAATGCCTCGTGTAAGGAGGAGAAATGCGTACCATCACGTTTCCGACTTTTATAAAGGTCGGATTGTAGCCTGTCGCGATTGCGGTTTATCGTATCGCGACATTGCTCCTCGCGTTGGTCGAGATCCAATTACTGTTTGCAGAATATGGAATCGGTGGGTTCAGGAGAGTAATACGGAACGCCGTGTTGGATCACAACGGCCTCGTATCACTAGCAGTCTAGATGACAGTCATCTTATCCGCATGGCTGTAACGGATCGTGCAGCCACGTCTCGATGCCTGGCGTCAACAGATGGGGACGTTTATAGGACAACAACCATCTGCACGAACAGTTCGACAACGTTTGCAGCAGCATGGACTATCAGCTCAGAGTCCATGGCTGCGGTTACCCTTGACGCTGCATCACAGACAGGAGCGCCTGCGACGGTGTGCTCAACGACGAACCTGGGTGCACGAATGGCAAAACGTCATTTTTTCCGATGAATCCTGGTTCTGTTTACAGCATCATGATTGTCGCATCCGTGTTTCGACTGCTGCTCTGGCCAGCTCATTCTTCAGATCTCTCACCAATTGAAAACGTCTGGTCAATGGTGGCCGAGCAACTGGTTCGTCACAATACGCTAGTCACTACTCTTGACGAAGTGTGGTATCGTGTTGAAGCTGCATGGGCAGCTGTACCTTTACACGCCATCCAAGCTCTGTTTGATTCAATGCCCAGGCGCATCAAGGCCGTTATTACGGCTAGAGGTGGTTGTTCTGGGTACTGATTTCTCAGGATCTATGCACCCAAACTGCGAGAAAATGTAATCACATGTCAGTTCTAGTATAATATATGTGTCCAATGAATACCCGTTTATCATCTTCATTTCGTCTGGCTGTAGCAATTTTAATGGCCAGTAGTGTACTTGTTATTGTCGCTGCTTCTCTACGCATATAATAGGGAAACTCACATGAAATCGGTACGCCTCACCCCAGAAATTCAAATAACAGTGAACTAACTGATAAAGAATAAATAATAGTAACGGTAGAAAAAATAGATTTACGTGTTTGTAAGAGAGGCTGGAAGTGCAGTGTCGTCAACTTTTGCGACAGTGTTGCTACTTCACAAGGAACTCTACTCGTAATGATTAACCAGTACGTGAGGCGTACCAGTTTTATGTGGGACACCCTTTATTTTGCAGCGTCTGTGTTTAAACTCATTAAATTTCAGATGCAGAGCGTGATTGGTCTGACTTAAAATAATAATAAAATAAATTAATGGAATAAGTAAAGTTAAATATGACAAGCATATGGAAAGGCAGTATATCATAGAATAAAATATTTATACGAAAAATATTTAGAATTGTAGGCACAACACCTGGTGTTCTGAAAACAGTTACACACACAGCATAGACATGAAAAACCGTAAGAGTGTATTGAAGTATGACGGTGACACCTCGCGACTGACTGGTCAGAGAATCCGAGCGGAATGATATGCTGTATGTCCAACGTTTGTTAACCAGGGAACTAACATAGCACAATATATGAGTGGCAGCAAGGGATGATGAGTTGCTTTAGGCTTTTGCAGACTGGACGCTGCAGAGTCATCATGACGTCCTCATTTTTTTTAGAGGTGAGGCTGAACTGGTTTGCAACAGCCGCTTAGTTGCTGACCTTCTGCGTTTCCTATACGACTAGCTGTCCGCTCCGCCGCTCAGATGTTCATGTAGAGAGTGTCATTCCTAACGTAGCAGGTATTCTACATTTCACTTCGCTATTTACGTGAAGTCAGCTGCTCAAGAACAGGGAGCCAAAACGGCCACTGTTTGTTCCTCAGGCACTATCCCTGTATTTGTCCAGAACAGTTTAAAGAAATAGCGTAAAAACTAAATTTTTGTGATACAACGAAAATTTGAATCCCAGTGCGAGTCCTCCTTCAGAGCCACAACACCTGAGCTCCTGGTAGGTTCAGTTACAGTGCAGATTGTGACAGGAACGCTTATTACCGGAAGTACGGTACTATGGGCTGTCTAGTGATATTGTGACTGGACTGGGGAGTTTTTGCTAGACATGACGCAGCGTGTAAACCTGCATCGAGAGTCACTGACTCACATAGAAATAACGCAAGGCGTACGACAGAAAAGAGTGTTAGGACATCCGCTGTTCACGTTTTATATTTACAATCTTGCAGAGAGTATTGTGTCGTGTGCCCGAGTTTAATTTCGCCTACTTCCCGCGGATTTGGAATCCCTTTGCCGCAAGACCACATGGAGCGTTACTGCTCTGCTACTGAAGTTGTAAGCAGTTTGTGTCCATTGTGGTGCGGGGTTGGAGTCCAGTCTGACCTTTGCCAGTACTGGACGCGGTGGCGTCGGCTGGAAGATGTCCGTGGGTTCCGGACTACGAGTAACCTTCGTTACATCCTTCTCTCGGCGCTCTCTAAGCAAGCGTTTCTCAATCGGCGCTGGATTTTACGAGAAATCACGCTGAACATCCGATTAGTGTGCACGTCACTTGGTGTCGCGTGGTGGCTATTTTGACTCCGTATCCTGGTTGCCCGTTGTTATACATATAATTGTGTTGGTTATAGAGATTTTTCTTAGTACTGCTTGAGTTCAGTTCTGTCAATGTGCGCGGGATTGTGGCTGTCACTATTCCAAAAAGTGGTACAAATGGCTCTAAGCACTATGGGACTTAACATCTGAGGTCATCAGTCCCATAGACATAGAAAGTACTTAAACCTAACTAACCTAAGGACATCACACACATCCATGCCCGAGGCAGGATTCGAACTTGCGACCGTAGCAGCGGCGTGGTTCCGGGCTGAAGCGCCTAGAACCGCTCGGCCACAGCGGCCGGCCTGTCACTATTCCGAATTGATTTTAGAATGTAAGGGTATAGAATAGGTAGGGACCTGGTGTTGAGTGGAAAGGTACTGAGCCATGATGAAATTATTAACGCTTCTGAAAACACTCATGAATTTATTTTTAAAAAGCAAAACTCTAACAATAACATTAAAAAATTGCCTCCAGATCTTAAAAGACTAAATTTCAATAACACAACTGATAGCAAAAACCTCAAAACAGCAACAGTATAAAACGACCTCCTCTTATTAAAGAATACAAAATGAAGTAAAAATACATTTACATTACAAACAGCAAAACATATGATCGAATGAATATGTCACAAATATCAACCATCGGCTGTTGCCAGTAATTATCAAAACGCCATTGCCTTCGAAGTAGCCAAAATGACAAATGTAGTTCAAATTTATGATGATAGAGGCGGTGGCAGAGGCAACGCATGCAGCAACAATTCCTCCTCCTCTAGTAGCACAGGACGGCGGTTTGCCGCTACCACAGTACTGGAAACCTTCATTAAAAATTTCAATCACGGTACACAGCCATATTTAACTAGACCACAGTTAACAAGACATATAATCACCTATCCTGTAACACAGAGACAACTCATTAATTATTTAGTAAAAATTAAACGTACTAAAAATTCAGAAAAGTACGAACATTATGCGGGAAACTCTGGCTTGACTATTGAGGCATAAAATTTTTCTTTAGGTTTTTTTTTCTTTGTTTGGTAGATGCAAACAACTTGGTAACTAGCTCGATCTCATGATACTAGCCATTAGGTAACTATAGACATGCCTCAGAAATAAGGTAGATAGATTAAACAATTTTCACTGACTGTTAAGTACAATTCATAAATCAGAATAATTACATCTGCATTCTGTTCCCTTACATTCTAAAATCAGTTAGGAGTAGTGACAGCCACAAGGCCACACACATTGACAGAACTGAACTCAAGTACTACCAGGCAAAACCTTCACAAATAACACGCATGTATAACTACGGGCAACCAGGATACGGAGTCAAAATAGCCACCACGCGACACCAAGTGACGTGCACACTAATCGGATGTTCACCGTGATTCCTCGTAAAATCTAGCGCCCATGGACAAACGCTTGCTTAGAGAGCGCCGAGAGAAGCATGTAACGAAGATTACTCGCAGTCGGAAACCCACGGGCAACATCCAGCAGACGCCACCACGTCCAGTACTTGCTAAGGTCATACCGGACTCCCAACCCCGCACCACAATGGACACAAACTGCTTGCAACTTCAACAGCAGAGGACACTCCGAATGCTGTGCTTCCTTCCGAAGTAGCTTTTAACGAGCAATGTTCAGGGCTGCAACCAACACTCGTCACCGCGAAACCCGCAGTGAGCAAAGGTACCACTATTGCCAACAGCAGACGCTTGGCCACAACACCACGTGCTCTTCGCCGCCCGTGTCGTACCTTCCTTTCCTCCACGTCAAGTATTAATAGTAGCCACAAATTTTTCGCTGATGATGCTGTTATCTGTAACTAAGATATATCTGATAAAAACTACACACTTATTCAACCAGAATAATATTTCAAAGTGTTGCAAATGCCATGACTTGGTTTAAATGTTCAGGAGCGAATAACCTGTGACTTCAACATTAATGAGTCACAGCTGGGAACGGTACATTCATACCAATGCCTGGGTGGAGCAATCTGTAGGGGTAAGAAAAACAACCATCATATAGACTCAGTCCTAAGCGAGGTGGACGGTAGAGTGCAGCCCATCGGGAGTATAATAGAGAAACGCAGACAGACTACTAATGAGATTGTTTACAAAACAATCATGCGACACATCCTACAACATCGCTCAAGTATGTGGGACACATACCAAATATGTAGCACTAACAGGGTATTCAACAGGTAATGGTTTGTTTCACCTGCGCGACAACGTTGAGGATCCGCTGAAAAGAATAAACTGACACACTCTTGAATAAAGAAGCAGACTTTCTCTCGAAAACATATTTACAGTGATTCAAGAACCAGCTGCAAGTGAGGAATCTAGGAATGTATGTACTGCAAACTCCTATCGCTCTCGTAGGGATCACGAAGAAATTAGTCAGTTGCACCAAGGCGTTTAAAAAGCTATTCTTCTCAGCATCCACACATCATTAGCACACCAAGAGGCACTAATAAGTGACACAACAGATAGTACCCATACGGAACATATCATAGCGGTTTTTAAGCAGGTGTCATTGTCTTTTCAAGTTCTGATTGCTGACTCCATCACTATAGATTAATCGAGAGATACAGCGAAGTACCAGTCAGACTTATAACAGAAGTGTAAATAACCGTCAGGGCAGCGTTCTTGCATCTGAGAATCGGGTTTCGAGATTTCACAAATCAATACAACAGCAGAATGGGGACGGACAAAACGAATCTATCGATACCTCTTTCGGCCACAATTGGCAGTAAATATGTTACAAAAACGGTTCAAATGGCTCTGAGTACTATGGGACTCAACATCTGAGGTCATCACTCCCCTAGACTTAGAACTACTTAAACCCAACTAACGTGAGGACATCACAAACATCCATGCCCGAGACAGGATTCGAACCTGCTACCGTAGCAGCAGCGCGGTTCCGGGCTAAAGCGCCTATAGCCGCGCGGCCCGCACACATGTTACGTATTGTATTTATTCACAAGAAACAACTTCCAGCTGTACGTATATACACAAATTGCGGAGGAAAAAGTCGTGTGGTAGCAATATGCACATATTCAGATGGTAGAGGTATCGCGTACGCAAGGTACAAAAGGGCAGTGCATTGGCGGAGCTGTTATTTGTACTCAGGTAATTCATGTGAAAAGGTTTCCGACTTGATTATGGTGGCAGGACGGGAATTAATAGATTTTGAACTAGGAATGGTAGTTGAAGCTAGACTCATGGGACGTTCCATTTACGAAATCGTTAGGGAATTCAGTATTCCGAGATCCACAGTGTCAACAGTGTGCCGAGAATACCAGATTTCGGGCGCTACCTCTCACTACGTGCAATCCAATTCCCAAAGGCCTTCACTTAACGACCGAGAGCAACGGCGTTTGTGTAGAGTTCTCAATACTAACAGACAAGCAAAACTGCGTAAAATAACCACAGGAATCAATAGGGGACGTTCGACGAATATATCCATTAGGAAAGTGCGGTGAAATTTGGCTTTGATGGGCTAAGCATCAGACGATCGACTCGAGTGCCTTTGCTAACAGCATGACATCTCCTGCAGTGTCTCTCCTGTGCTCGTGACCCTATCGGTTGGACTCTAGGCGACTGGAAAACCCTATCCTGGCCAGATGAATCTTGATTTCAGCTGGTAAGAGGTGATGGTAGGGTTCTAGCGTGGCGCAGACCCCAAAAGCCTGGAACCGAGTTGTCATCAAGGTACTGTGCAAGCTGGTGGTGGCTCCATAATGGTGTGGGCTGTGCTTACATGGAATGGACTGGGTCCTCTGATCCAACTGAATCGATATGAATCCCATCGAACATGTATGGGACGTAATCGACAGATTAGTTCGTCTACAAAATCCTGCACTGGCAACACTTTCGCAATTATGGACCAGCATTTCTGGAGGGAACTTCCAACGGATTTTTGAGTTTATGCCATGTCGAGGTGCTACACTAAGCCGTGCAGAGGAGGTCCGACACGATTTGAGGAGGTGTCTACTGACTGGTTCGATGCGGCTTGACGTATTCCAATCTCTGTCTTCCTCTACAGTTTTTGCCCTCTACAGTTCCCTCTAGTACCATGGAAGTCATTCCCTCATGTCTTAGCAGATGTCCTATCATCCTGTCCCTTCTCCTTGTGTTTTCCACATATTCCTTTCCTCTCCGATTCTGCGTAGAACCTCCTCATTCCTTACCTTATCGGTCCACCTAATTTTCAACATTCGTCTATAGCACCACCTCTGAAATGCTTCGATTCTCTTCTGTTCCGGTATTCCCACAGTCCATGTTTCACTACCATACAATGCTGTACTCCAGACGTACATCCTCAGAAAATTCTTCCTCAAATTAAGGCCGGTATTTGATATTAGTAGACTTCTTTTGGGCAGAAATGCCTTTTTTGCCATAGCGAGTCTGCTTTTGATGTCTTCCTTGCTCCGTCCGTCATTTGTTATTTTACTGCCTAGGTAGAGAATTCCTTAACTTCACTGACTTCGTGACCATCAATCCTGATGTTAAGTTTCTCGCTGTTCTCATTTCTACTACTTCTCATTACCTTCGTCTTTCTCCGATTTACTCTCAAACCATACTGTGCACTCATTAGACTGTTCATTCCGTTCAGCAGATCATTTAATTCTTCTTCACTTTCACTCAGGATAGCAATGTCATCCGCGAATCGTATCACTGATATCCTTTAACCTTGTATTATAATTCCACTCCTGAACCTTCCTTTTATTTCCATCATTGCTTCCTCGATGTACAGATTGAAGAGTAGGGGCGAAAGGCTACAGCCTTGTCTCACACCCTTCTTAATACGAGCACTTCGTTCTTGATCGTCCACTCTTATAATTCCCTCTTGGCTGTTATACATATTGCATATGACCCGTCTCTCCCTATAGCTTACCCCTACTTTTTTCAGAATCTCGAACAGCTTGCACCATTTTATATTGTCGAACGCTTTTTCCAGGTCGACAAATCCTATGAAAGTGTCTTGATTTTTCTTTAGTCTTCGTTCCATTATTAGCCGTAACGTCAGAATTCTCTCTCTCGTGCCTTTACTTTTCCTAAAGCTAAACTGATCGTCACCTAGTGCATTCTCAATTTCTTTTCCATTCTTCTGTATATTATTCTTGTAAGCGGGCTTCGATGCATGAGCTGTTAAGCTGGTTGTGCGATAATTCTCGCACATGTCAGATCTTGCCGTCTTTGGAATTGTGTGGATGATGCTTTACCGAAAGTCAGATGGTATGTCGCTAGACTCATACATTCTACACACCAACGTGAATAGTCGTTTTGTTGCCACTCCCCCAAAGGTTTTTTGAAATTCTGGTGGAATGTTATCTATCCCTTCTGCCTTATTTGACCGTAAGTCCTCCAAAGCTCCTTTAAATTCCGATTCTAATACTGGATCGCATCAGACAAATCTTCACCCTCATAGAGGCTTTCAATGTATTCTTTCCACCTATCTGCTCTCTCCTCTGCATTTAACAGTGGAATTCGCGTTGCACTCTTAATGTTACCACCGTTGCCTTTAATGTCACCAAAGGTTGTTTTGACTTTCATGTATGCTGAGTCTGTCCTTCCGACAATCATATCTTTTTCGATGTCTTCACATTTTTCCTGCAGCCATTTCGTCTTAGCTTCCCTGCACTTCCTATTTATTTCATTCCTCAGCGACTTGTATTTCTGTATTCCTGATTTTCCCGGAACTGTTTGTACTTCCTCCTTTCATCAATCAACTGAAGTATTTCTTCTGTTACGCATGGTTTCTTCGCAGCTACCTTCTTTGTACCTATGTTTTCCTTCCCAACTTCTGTGATGGCCCTTTTTGGAGATGTCCATTCCTCTTCAACTGTGCTGCCTACTGCGCTATTCCTTTTTGCTGTAGCTATAGCGTTAGAGAACTTCAAACGTATCTCGTCATTCCTTAGAACTTCCGTATCCCACTTATTTGCGTATTGATTTTTCCTATATCTGCTCCTGGGTACGCCTTACTCCTTCCCCTACAACTGAATTCCAGTCGCCCATGACTATTAGATTTTCGTCCCCCTTTACATACTGCATTACCCTGTTATTAATCTTAATTCACCTTAATGTCCCAATAATTCGTATTGTTATACCTGTCATTGTTATTGTAATTAACGTCATGTAATTGTATATTGTATGGCAATGGTTTTGTAAAATTATCATCATGTGGGAAGCTTTGATTTATGTTAATGTATTTCTCCACTAAATTGATTAAACCAACACAAGTATGTAAAAATACTATAAAATATGTTAATTGTAAGTAAACTACTGGCCATTAAAATTGGTACACCAAGAAGAAATGCAGATGAAAAAATGGTATTCACTGGACTAATATATTATACTAGAACTGACATGTGATTACATGTTCACGCAATTTGGGTGCATAGATCCTGAGAAATCAGTACCCAAAACAACCGCTTCTGGTCGTAATAACGGCCTTGAAACGCCTGGTCATTGACCCACACAGAGCTTGGATGGCGTGTACAGGTACAGTTGCCCATTCAGCTTCAACACGATACCACTGTTCATCAAGAGTAGTGAGTGGCGTATTGTGACGAGCCAGTTGCTCGGCCAACATTGACCACACGTTTTCAATTGGTGACAGATCTGGTGAATGTGCTGGTCAGGGCAGCAGTCGAACATTTTCTATATCCAGAAAGGCCCGTACGGGAGTTGCAACATGCGGTCGTGCGTTATCCTGCTGAAATGTAGGGCTTCGCACGGATCGAATGAAGGGTAGAGCCACGGGTCGTAACACATCTGAAATGTAACGTCCACTGTTCAGAGTGCCGTCAATGCGAACTAGAGGTGACCGAGACGTGTAACCAATGGCACGCCATACCATCGCGTCGGGTGATACGCCAGTATGGCGATGACGAATACACGCTTCCAATGTGCGTTCACCGCGATGTCGCCGGCCGCGGTGGCTGTGCGGTTCTAGGCGCTGCAGTCCGGAACCGAGGGACTGCTACGGTCGCAGGCTCGAATCCTGCCTAGGGCATGGATGTGTGTGATGTCCTTATTTTAGTTAGCTTTAAGTAGTTCTAAGCTCTAGGGGACTGGTGACCTAAGATGTTAAGTCCCATAGTGCTCAGAGCCATTTGAACTATTTGAATCACCACGATGTCGCGAAACACGGATGCGGCCATCATGATGCTGTAAACAGAACCTCGACACATCCGAAAAAATGACGTTTTGCCATTCGTGCACCCAGGTTCGTCGTTGAGTACACCATCGCTGGCGCTCCTCTCTGTGATGCAGCGTCAAGGGTAACCACAGCCATGGCCTCCGAGCTGATAGTCCATGCTCCTGAAAACGTCGTCGAACTGTTCGTGCAGATGGTTGTTGTCTTGCAGTGGTCCATATCTGTTGACACAGGGATTGAGACGTGGCTGCACGATCCGTTACAGCCATGCGGATAACATACCTGTCATCTCGTCTGCTAGTGATACGAGGCCGTTGGGATCCAACAAGGCGTTCCGTGTTACCCTCCTGAACCCACCGATTCCATATTCTTCTAACAGTCATTGGATCCCGAGCAACGCGAGCAGGAATGTCGCGATACGATAAACCGCAATCGCGATAGGCCACAATCCGATCTTTATAAAAGTCGGAAACGTGATGGTACGCATTTCCCCTCCTTACACGAGGCATCACAAGAACGTTTCACCAGGCAACGCCGGTCAACTGCTGTTTGTGTATGAGAAACCGGTTGGAAACTTTCCTCATGTCAGCATGTAGTAGGTGTCGCCACCGGCGCCAACCTTGTGTGAATGCTCTGAAAAGGTAATCATTTGCATAACACAGCATCTTCCTCCCGTCGGTTAAATTTCGCGTCTGTAGCACGTCATCTTCTTTGTGTAGCAATTTTAATGGCCAGTAGTGTATATGTTTTGCCGCAAAGGCCATGCTGTCAGGGGCAGTACAAAGTGTTGAAGTGTGTGAGTGCAGTGTCTGTTGAATCAACGACACATCAGCCTTGTACAGAGTTGCAAAATAGTTTCAGAATACATATGAATATTTTTACTTACAAATAACTGGGCCCGATTTCAAACGATAAAGATCTTGCAGCAGCTTGGACAACCTAAGGATATCACCATTTCTGTATCGAGAAGACTGAGTTAAACCACATACGCATAAGACGAGATTAAATTACAAAGCTTAGTGGTGTGCTAATTGCCGTCTCATCTTAAGGTCAATATTTGATATCCTTGACACTGTGCAGAGCTGCCAAAGTCAGTCTCAGTAATGGTATACTTGCAATTCTAGACTCACTACCTCACAGTGTCCGCCACCATAATTGAGTGGCCAGCTTGTCCGATTGCCATACGGTGTAACCGGGATCAATTCCCGATACTGCCAGAGCGGGAGGTTTGGAATGGGGGTGTACTCAGACTCGTAATGCTAACTGAGAAGCTACTTGAATGAGAAGCAGCAGCTCCAAGTACTGGGAAGCTGATGACAGGAAAATAACGGTTTGCAAATTTCACACCTTCAGTAACACATTGCCGGTCGGCACTCAGTGGATCTGAAAGTTTCACATAGGCAAGGCTCAGGCAGTAACAAAGCTCCTATCACGTACCCTGAAACACGAAACATCATCATCATCATCATCATTATCATCATCATCATCATTATCAAGCGCTCTCAGGTTGTCAGTTACTAGTAGTAATATCAGGACGTCGGATATCCTCACACTATCTCAAATGAAAAACACCTTCAGCCGTCTATATTTCCAATTTTATTTTATTTTTACTACAAGTGATGATCCAAGTGATCGCCTTGTTAAAAAAAAAAAAAAGCCAACGAATTCCAATGCCTGTATGCTAGCCCCTATTTCGAGTGTACACGTAGGTCAGGGGTCTTGAAGATGGCATAGTATAACGCCGTAACTGGTAACAAAAGTAAAATAAAATTGGGGGTTCCCGGGTTCGATTCCCGGCGGGGTCAGGGATTTTCTCTGTCTCGTGATGGACGGGTGTTGTGTGCTGTCCTTAGGTTAGTTAGGTTTAAGTAGTTCTAAGTTCTAGGGGACTGATGACCATAGATGTTAAGTCCCATAGTGCTCAGAGCCATTTGAACCAAAATAAAATTGGAAATATAGCCGAGGTCCCGCAAACTTTCTGTGTGAAGATGGACTCTCAGAGACACTCTTAATTGGGTGATATTCCGATGGTTGTTTCGTAATTACCTTATTTAATGAATGGTCCTCTGACTGGCAAATCAAAAATCAGTACTCACGAATGGTAATAATTTTTTTTCAGTAAGAAGGCAACTTAAATATAAAATACTTCCCTTCCCCCAGATCGAAGAAAATTAATTAAAATACTTCGCTACCCCGTACTACTCACTTGCTTTTTTGTGTAAACATCGTTTGCTATCAGCCTAATCTTTTGGTGCTTAATCTACATCAAGTGCTTCATGGCGCTTAATGTATGAGAGATGATTGTTGTACTATAGCTCTACTAATTAACTGAGAGTTGATTAAAATACAAGCTTTTACGTTCATTCGATTACCTGTACCGATATTGCTGAACACACTGCGACGTGTGTAATACCACAATCACTTAGCTGCCTGATGTAATCAGAATTATGCGGTACTACATGTGTAAATCAGCTCATATCAGATCAGATCGGACATTTTAATGAAGCAGTCTCCTACAAAAACCAGATTCAGTATGAACTACGTGTGCTCTTGCCTTCCAGTAAATGTTAGTATGAGACCGGGTACTATAAGTGTATCCTGGATCACTCACAGATATCTGCACGAGAAAATGTACGTGGCGTGTCTGATATTAAATGAACCAGAAAATTACAAGCTAAATTAATGTAGTGCCGGAACTACACGTTGACCATTATACGCAGGCTGACTTGTCAGTTGGTCGATCAACTTCACAATAACATCATTTCGTTGCAAATGGTAAGCTATACGAGTGTAAAAGACGGTCATACAGAACATAATATTCTAGACCTCCAGAGAGTAAGTCGACAGTCACAAAAGAAAAAATTATTAAGGCTAGTTTTCGTTAAAATAGTTATTAGTTAAAGCCCTGTATGCATTTTACAGACCTGAATAAGAGCACCCAATGAGCAGTATTGAAACGAGACTGAGCAGTAAAAAGAACAGTTGCTTTCATAATAAGCCGATCTGAATTCCCACTACTTAAACTGCGAACGCGGCTGCTTTTACAACATGAAAACCAGTCGATGATAACTTGCACTTATTATTTTCCGTCTTTGCTTAATAGCGTATACTTATTTTTCTGAATGTTTTAAACATGTTCCACCGCTTTACACAATCTCGCGCTCTTTCTGGGTGAATTCATACTGCTGCTATGAGGCATACCGTCGGAATTGTCTCTAATTTACTGTCTTAACATCACACAGGTCGTCTTCTAACATGTCTTACAAGTTCCGACATTGTCGCCATTAATTGGCAGTGATGTGGTGAATATTCAAACGATTTTATTCACAAAACTTGATCAATATTTTTCTTAAATATGATCAATGATTTTAAATAGAATAGTTTGAGCTAACAGATCCACAATTTTCCTTTCCATTCTGCTACACAATTCTGGTGAGCAGATCAGTGGCAACATCTCTCAAGATGATTGTAGGAGAGCTCTACTGTTTGCCTGTCTTTTATATCATCGGGATTGAGTGAATGGTATCCTCTCGATATTTCAGAGGTATGTCTCCAGTGTCATAGATTCTACTCGCAACCTGTAGTAATCGTTTGATTGCCCAACGATTCTAAAAATTCCGATGGAGTGTTGCCTTTTGCTACTGCCGTATGTGACTGCAGGCCTACCAAATCTCTGTAAAAGTCTGGTCCTTAGCCCTGGATCTCCCATATCGTACAGATCAAGATCGCAGCCGCGTTTTATCGAGTTGACAGAATTTTCCTCCTTTCGTAATCGCCTTGAATTTACGCTTTGCACCTCTCGGCTTTTCCCTCTATGTTTAGCAGTGAAATTCCGCTCGCACTCTTAATGGATCATTTGCTTTTTAATACTCCGAAAGTTATTTCGACTTTCTAGAAGCAGAATCCCGTCATTCCAGCGATTATTTCCTTTACGACTTTACCACATTTTTCCTGCCGCCATTTCGATTTAGCTGCTCTGCTTTTTCTACTGATTTAATTTCTAAGTGTTCTACATTGCCGCTGTCCTTTCTTTTCCTGAACATATTTAATTAGCTTCTCTTTTCGATCAGTTGAAGTATTTCTCCTGTTCCCACAGCCTCTTCGGGTTGTGTTTCTTTTAACTACAGTTCTCTGGCCAACTTCATGATTACTCTTTCTAGAAATATCTGTTCTTTCTCGCCTGAACGACCTACTCATAAGCCGCGCGGAGTGGCCTCGCGGTTTGAGGCATCATGTCCAGGACTGTGCGGCCTCTCCCGCCGGAGGTTCGAGTCCTCCCCCGGGCATGGGTGTGTGTGTTGTTCTTAGCATAAGTTAGTTTAAGTAGCGTGTAAATCTAGGGACCGATGAACAATGCAGTTTGGTCTCTTAGGAATTCACACACATCTGAACATTTTTGACCTTCTCACTGTTTACATCTACATCGATACTCCGAAAGAGAAGAGTTCTGTGTGTACCACAATCACATCCCCTTTTCCTGTTCCAAATGCTGTTTAATGCAGATTTAACCACCAGTCGTTAGGAGAGGCGAAACCCACCAGTGTAAACAGAGGGAAGTGGGGAGTATTGTGTTGTCAGTTGAGAGGCAGTAATAGCAGAACAACGGGTCGTACAGGAGAGTTCAGTGACTTTGAACGTCACCTGAGTAACAAATCCATCCTCACGTGCTGACGGACAGGGATGGTGGTTGAAAAATTCGCATGAAATCAGCAAAAACTGTGTTCCAAAGTGCTACCAGGAGTCCAGCTAGAGCAACGCCTGTTTGTAGGGAGTTAAAAAGAATGTGCTACAGTGGTGGAGTAGCTGCTCATAAGTAACATATTCCCTTAGTCAGTGCTAAGCGACGAGTGTTGTTGTTGTGATCTTCAGTCCAGAGACTGGTTTGATGCAGTTCTCCATGCTACTCTATCCTGTGCAAGCTTCTTCATCTCCCAGTACTGCAACCCACATCTTCTGGATCTGCTTAGTGTATTCATCTCTTGGTCTCCCTCTATGATTTTTACCCTCCACGATGCCCTCCAATACTAAATTGGTGATCCCTTCACGTCTCAGAACATGTCCTACCAACAGATCCCTTCTTCTAATCAAGTTGTGCCACAGACTCCTCTTCTCCCCAATTCTATTCAATACTTCCTCATTAGTTATGTGATCTACCCATCTGATCTTCAGCATTCTTCTATAGCACCACATTTCGAAAGCTTCTGTTCTCTTCTTGTCTAAACTATTTATCGTTCATGTTTCACTTCCATGCATGGCTATACTCCATACAAATACTTTCAGAAACGACTTCCTGGCACTTAAATGTATACTCGATGATAACAAATTTCTTTTCTTCAGAATCTCTTTCCTTGCCATTGCCAGTCTACATTTTATATGCTCTCTACTTCGACCATCATCAGTTTTTTGCTCCCCAAATAGCAAAACACATTTACTACTTTAAGCGTCTCATTTCCTAATCTAATTCCCTCAGCATCACCCGATTTAATTCGACAACATTCCATTATCCTCGACGATTAAGGTGGTGTAAAGAGCGTCACCATTCTGTATTGGATGACTGGAAACGTGTGGTTTATAGTGATGAATCAAACTATACACTGTGGTGGTTCGATTGAAGGACTTGCCGTCATGTGTAGTACGAACAGTGGAGTACGGAGGAGCTGGTGTTACGCTATGGGAGTGTTCTTTGTAGTTAGGGTATGATAGTTATTTTCATGTTCCATGGATCATTATGCGCGATAAATCGTCGTGATGCGGAACGAGTCTATATGTACAGGGTGTTTCGGAATTGGTGGCCAATATTCAGGGATTTAACAGGAACGATCATTCGAAACAAAAAGATCAAGTAAACATGGGCCCTAACACGCATACCTTAAGAGCTGTGAGCAATTGTTGATCTTTGATACTGTGAAACAAATCTCTTCTACTGCAAGCTCTTTACTTTCCATATTTTGTGAAGTGGTAGTATGGACTAAAACGAGAAAAAAAGTCCAGTAAACATGTGCTCGATAAGACATACCTTAAACATTATGAATGTTGTGGTTGGCAGGAGAGCCAACACCGTGTTACTAAAGGAGGCCGAAATGCACGCGTTTTAGCTCACGCAGGCTGGCATGAGGTCTGGAACATGACAAGGGAATTAGAATTGAGAAAAACGGACGTAGCTGGTGGAATACTTAACTTTAATCCATTAATGACGAACGTCGGTCTTGACGGTACATGATACACAATATCAATAGAAACGGATAATGGCGCCTTGCTAGGTCGTAGCAAATAACGTAGCTGAAGGCTAACTATCGTCTCGGCAAATGAGAGCGTATTTTCTCAGTGAACCATCGCTAGCAAAGTCGGCTGTACAACTGGGGCGAGTGCTAGGAAGTCTCTCTAGACCTGCCGTGTGGCGGCACTCGGTCTGCAATCATTGATAGTGGCGACACGCGGATCCGACGTATACTAACGGACTGCGGCCGATTTAAAGGCTACCACCTAGCAAGTGTCTGGCGGTGACACCACAATGAGCACTTGTTCATTCGAAGAGTTGTGTTTCAAAATAGCGGAGATGAACATGTGCCCATAGCTCTTAAGTTATGCGTCTTAGGGCACATGTTTACTGGACTTCTTTCCTTGTTTTAGTCCATACTACCACTTCACAACATATGGAAAGCAAAGAGCTTGCAGGAGAAGAGGTATTTGTTTCACAGTATCTAAGATCAAGAATTGCTCACAGCTCTTAAGGTATGCGTTTTAGACCCCATGTTTACTTTATATATCTGTTACAGCATTGTGATCGAGCGAGGTGGCGCAGTGGTTAGCACACTGGACTCGCATTCGGGAGGACGACAGTTGAAACATGTGGCTTGCATGGGATCACGTTCCAGAGCAGTCATTGCCACTCATGATAATCACACACCCTATCAAGGTCATGTCCCAACTTTTATAATATCCAGGGGACTTTTGAGTAGTTATTATCTTTGACAAGATGTGTCATTGCGAGCAGGCCGCGGTGGTCTCGCGGTTCTAGGCGCGCAGTCCGGAACCGTGCGACTGCTACGGTCGCAGGTTCGAATCCTGCCTCGGGCATTGATGTGTGTGATGTCCGTAGGTTAGTTAGGTTTAAGTAATTCTAAGTTCTAGGGGACTGATCACCTCAGATTTTACGTCTCATAGTGCTCAGAGCCATTTGAACCAACAGTATTGCCGTCTCAGGTTTCGGCTCTTGAGGCTCCACTTTTGATCACTTGCATAAGAGACATGTTCAATGTCTTGTCACTCTTGAAAATCCTATTACTTGTTAAGTAGTGATTACAATAATTAGAATTTAGAAATTATGTGCTCTACGGGCGAACCAGATTGCTGTCTT
Source organism: Schistocerca gregaria (assembly GCF_023897955.1). Taxonomy (NCBI): domain Eukaryota; kingdom Metazoa; phylum Arthropoda; class Insecta; order Orthoptera; family Acrididae; genus Schistocerca; species Schistocerca gregaria. The sequence continues at coordinate 220,076,217 of NC_064925.1, read as the reverse complement.
CTGCGGCAGCGTATGTTGTTATACGGGAGTGTCGCGTCAGTCTGATGGGGCCAGCTTTATGCAGCCAGTTGAGTCTACTTATGAAAGCGGAATAGTGGAGAATAGTGTAGTCTGAAACAGTACTATTCGCACTTGGCTACAAATGGTTGGACGGACAGCAAGTGGAAGGCTCAGCATATGTCGTGTAAGAAAGGTTCACCAGTTAAATGCGGTAACAATTCTGCTCCTGTTTCCGCCAGAGCCCTAATAGAAAGGTGTACGGCAAACAGTGATGGATAGGTAAATCAGGCGTTGATGTATGAAGATCATTAAATATCAGTTTAAAGTTTAATGCTAAGATACATACTTACATTGCATTATTACATCGGTAAGGACATCACACAAGAGTGTGGTCATTACCGCTTCTTTAGAATTCTATTTATGTCATGCTGACTGTCTACTGCAATACACGTTGCTGTTGTAAAGAGCACTGGACAGGTATCATTACGCCTGGTGGAACAAGGTGATGTTTTTACCCGGCTTTAGTCACCAGAACTTGTGGGTAGACTTTATCTTTGAGTTTACCCTATAGAAAAAAGGCCCGTTGGCGTCACGTCGGGCGAACCTGTAGGTTATTTGATAACACCAGGTGGCTGAGCGGTTCTAGGCGCTTCAGTCTGAAACCGCGCTACCGCTACGGTTGCAGGTTCGTATCCTGCGTCGGGCATGGATGTGTGTGATGTCCTTAGGTTAGTTAGGTTTAAGTAGTTCTAGGGGACTGATCACCTCAGATGTTAAGTCCTATAGTGCTCAGAGCCATTCTAACCATTTTTGATAACACCTTCGCGTCCTGTTCAGCAAAGAGCTGGATGAGCGCAGCCATAAGCGAGTAGGGACAGGGCACCCATCATGGTGGCACCGTACATAGCTATATACATTGCACAACAAAATTAAAGGATCACTTTTTCGACACCCCGTAGTTGCCTCCACTGCAGCGTAGAAGTTTGAAATTCTGCTGAAAGGTGCCTGCAGCCGTCTTCGGTAACGACTTTAAAGCGTGGTTTCCTGTGACGTCACCCTCTGGTCTGGACGACGCTTCAAATTGCAAAACGGCAAGGTGTCGACACATGCGAAAATAAAGCAGCGCTCGGAAGTTCGTGTGAGTCGTAAGGTGGGTTAATGCTGTGTCTTGCCACAATGTTTCAGTACCATTCTCCCAACGCCACGGTAGACGTGTCACACTAGTAGTAGATCGTCACAGTCCTTCTTACCCACATTTGATCACTTCTTTCGACGTCTCTGCGAAGGAGGTCTGAACCACGACACCTAGCGTTGAAACCACGTGGCTGGTTGCTGTCCCAACACCATCAAAAATTGCCTTCAAATAACAGCCACAGTCTCCAACCATGACATCGTCTGACAAAATTGTATTAACCACGTGGTTTTATTATGGATGGCCGAGGAAAAACACTTAAGACACACTGTCGTTAAGAATTGACACGAACAGCCCTCAGGGTATCGCCTAAAAGGTGTCAATGAAACCACGCCTTCCCTGGGGCGTTAATTCCTACCTATTTCGCAGTCGAAAACGACAGTTCGCAATGCGATGAGCGAAAGGAAGTTCTTGTCAACCTTTAACACTGCTGACATCGTCGGACGTTTCAACCCTCCTCTAAGGACACTGTGGGGCTGCATTCCAATGAACATGATCGCACCTTTATGGAGTGCAGCGTGGCCGCCATTTTTGATATCGTGCACAGTTTGGAAGCATAATGGACCGTTCAAAACAATTTGTCGAAATTTGGACGTGATCCGATGCAGCAAACGCTACTTATACTTTTCCATCCCTCCTGATTTTCGGCATCCTTTGGCATGAGCGGGCGTGGAACGTTAACATGTACGTGAATAAAACAGCAAAGAATCCCTCTAAGACTCCTCAGTCTGGATCCGACGCAACTTCGTTGAGCACGTTGCAGGTGCCACAAACTTCGACAACAGTTCAGACTGAAATTACAATGAAATCCAGACCATTAGCTGCTTACAGGCGTTGACAAATATCAACGGGGACCGTTAAAAATGTGTGCCCCTGCTTACATGGCATATGCTCTATGTGACTGAGCCATCGAGGACACAGATGATAGTGCGACTGCACGGACTTATTTCTGGTAACGCTCCCCGTGAGACCAACATGTCCAACTAACTGTCCACAAACTACATTTGCAGCACCCCTGCCCACTATACTCATTACTCGTGGCAGTCAATCTACAAATTCCCGTAAGAGTTTGAGTAATGTGAGTGCATCCACACTGAAGAATATCATTGGCCGGTAAGTACAGATACCATCTTCATGCCAGTTCAGACTGGTAGCTACTCTAGCGCCTGAAGGTAGGCAAACTGCACCCAATGGTTGTCGAAAAGGTTGTATAAGAGTAAGGCGCTGGAGCAGCTGCCAGGGTAAAATGGTGTCGAAATTTCTACATCTACATCTACATCTACATGACTACTCTGCAATTCACATTTAAGTGCTTGGCAGAGGGTTCATCGAACCACAATCATACTATCTCTCTACTATTCCACGCCCGAACAGCGAGCGGGAAAAACGAACACCTAAACCTTTCTGTTCGAGCTCTGATTTCTCTTATTTTATTTTGATGATCATTCCTACCTATGTAGGTTGGGCTCAACAAAATATTTTCGCATTCGGAATAGAAAGTTGGTGACTGAAATTTCGTAAAAAGGTCTCGCCGCGACGAAAAACGTCTATGCTGTAATGACTTCCATCCCAACTCGTGTATCATATCTGCCACACTCTCTCCCCTATAACGCGATAATACAAAACGAGCTGCCCTTTTTTGCACCCTTTCGATGTCCTCCGTCAATCCCAACTGGTAAGGATCCCACACCGTGCAGCAATATTCTAACAGAGGACGAACGAGTGTAGTGTAAGCTGTCTCTTTAGTGGACTTGTTGCATCTTCTAAGTGCCCTGCCAATGAAACGCAACCTTTGGCTCGCCTTCCCGACAATATTATCTATGTGGTCCTTCCAACTGAAGTTGTTCGTAATTTTAACACCCAGGTACTTAGTTGAATTGACAGCCTTGAAAATTGTACTATTTATCGAGTAATCGAATTCAAACGGATTTCTTTTGGAACTCATGTGGATCATCTCACACTTTTCGTTATTTAGCGTTAACTGCCACCTGACACAGCATACAGCAATCTTTTCTAAATCGCTTTGCAGCTGATACTGGTCTTCGGATGACCTTACTAGACGGTAAATTACAGCATCATCTGCTCAGATTGTCACCCAGGTCATTTCTATAGATCAGGCGCAATACTGTTTCCTCCTGATCCGACGTGACTTAGTCTGTTATTTGGTTATGTAATTTACATGCGACACCCTTTCTGATACGCTTGTCCGCACCACACCTTTACTGGACCCCACATTGTTTAGTTCTGACCGAGCTACGTTGCACAGTGTTTATTATAGTAGCTGGCCTCGCAGTCAAGAGGTGTTGTGTTCATATCCCCGTCTGACTATCCAGATTTCGGCTTTCCGTAGTTTCCCCGACTTTCTCGTGCCAGAATGATTCCTTCAAATGGGACACATGATGTTTCCTTCCCTGTGCTTGGCTATTCCGAGCTTGCGCTCCACCACTGATGACCTCATTGTCGATGAGCTGTTATACTCTATCATAATCGGTTGCTTGTTCATGATACACCAAGGAATCACACAGTCGTTATTGTACCAAACATGTACCGCTTCTTACATTTTAACAAAATGACAGAAAAACAATTTTCGTTCAAATTGTTCCATTGTTTTGTAAAATATTCCCCATCTAAATCCATGTTTTTTTTGCATACGTTTAAAAAATTCTGGAAAAATTTATTTCTATTCATGTTAGTACCTCAAAAACGCGGTTTTTGGAATATCCAAAATTTTTGAAACCTTTGTCGCCAGTTTTATAAAGGCCTCGTCACTACTGCTGTGGAAGTCGAGTTTGTGAGTTTTTGAAACGGCTTCCGGTGCAGTACACCGCTAAGACAATTTCTCCCTGCCACTATTACACAGCTATGCCTCAGGGTTAGGTAGCGGGATAAGAGAACGGAGGTTCAACAACACTCCAACAAATTAGTAACTAAGAGGCACAGAATGACTTAAAAAGGTTTACTTATCTTTGTGACGTGTTGAACGATAAAGTCTGCAACACAAAAAGGCCCTAATGGCTAAGTTCAAATAATCATAGATAAATGTCACAATTAGAACAACTGTTTGTTCAGTTCTGAGAGTTCACAAGACGACGCTCCCTGCCTAAGTCAGCCCTCGACGATGATCTATAACCACGTGGGCCAGAGCTGCACCTCTGTCTTCCGAGTAGGCCACTGTTCCTTGTGGTCCGGTCATTAGAGGATGCCGGCCGGGGCAAAGTCGATATCTTCATGGTCAGCGCCGCCCGTGGCGCTGGTGGAACTCGCGTATTTGGCGAGTGTCTATGGCAACGGCACCAGCTCGCATCTTTTCGCCTGTGGTCCTCTTGCGCTGGCTGTGTCTTGTTCGGACTACACAGCAAAAAGCCTCTTGAGTCGACCAACATTGCCGCCCTCACGTTATTGTTTGACTTTAGGGATCAAAAACGAAATCATGTGATAAATAAAGCTAACACAGAGAGGTCACAGTTCTTAGTGATAGACGGCAAACCATCGAGTAGAATAGGAGTGATATCTGGCGTTCCGCAAGGTAGTGTCATAGGCCCTCTGCTGTTGCTGATTTACATAGATGATCAACGTGATAATCTGATCAGCCCCCTTAGATTGCTTGCAGATGACGTTGTAATTTGCCGTCTAGTAAATTCATCAGACGATCAATTCCAATCACAAAATGATGCGAAACGTGGCAATTGGCACTAAACAAAGAAAAGTGCGAGGTCATCCCCATGGGTAATAAAAGAGCACAGCGCATATTTCTACATCTACATCTACATCCATACTCCGCAAGCCACCTGACGGTGTGTGGCGGAGGGTACCTTGAGTACCTCCATCGGTTCTCCCTTCTATTCCAGTCTCGTATTGTACGTGGAAAGAAGGATTGTCGGTATGCTTCTGTGTGGGCTCTGATCTCTCTGATTTTATCCTCATGGTCCCTTTGCGAGATATACGTAGGAGGGAGCAATATACTGCTTGACTCTTCGGTGAAGGTATGTTCTCGAAACTTTAACAAAAGCCCGTACCGAGCTACTGAGCGTCTCTCCTGCAGAGTCTTCCACTGGAGTTTATCTATCATCTCCGTAACGCTTTCGCAATTACTAAATGATCCTGTAACGAAGCGCGCTGCTCTCCGTTGGATCTTCTCTATCTCTTCTATCAACCCAACCTGGTGCGGATCCCACACTGCTGAGCAGTATTCAAGCATTGGGCGAACAAACGTACTGTAACCTACTTCCTTTGTTGTCGGATTGCATTTCCTTAGGATTCTTCCAATGAATCTCAGTCTGGCATCTGCTTTACCGACGATCAACTTTATATGATCATTCCATTTTAAATCACTCCTAATAAGTACTCCCAGATAATTTATGGAATTAACTGCTTCCAGTTGCTGACCTGCTATTTTGTAGCTAAATGATAAGGGACCTATCTTTCTATGTATTCGCATCACATTACACTTCGCTACATTGAGATTCAATTGCCATTCTGTGCACCATGCGTCAATTCGCTGCAGATCCTCCTGCATTTCAGTACAATTTTCCATTGTTGCAACCTCTCGATACACCACAGCATCATCTGCAAAAAGCCTCAGTGAACTTCCGATGTCATCCACCAGGTCATTTATGTATATTGTGAACAGCAACGGTCCTATGACACTCCCCTGCGGCACACCTGAAATCACTCTTACTTCGGAAGACTTCTCTCCATTGAGAATGACATGCTGCGTTCTGTTATCTAGGAACTCCTCAATCCAATCACACAATTGATCTGATAGTCCGTATGCTCTTACTTTGTTCATTAAACGTCTGTGGGGAACTATGTCAAACGCCTTGCGGAAGTCAAGAAACACGGCATCTACCTGTGAACCCGTGTCTAAGGCCCTCTGAGACTCGTGGACGAATAGCGCGAGCTGGGTTTCACACGACCGTCTTTTTCGAAACCCATGCTGATTCCTACAGAGTAGATTTCTAGTCTCCAGAAAAGACATTATACTCGAACATAATACGTGTTCCAAAATTCTACAACTGATCGACGTTGGAGATATAGGTCTATAGTTCTGCACATCTGTTCGACGTCCCTTCTTAAAAACGGGGATGACCTGTGCCCTTTTCCAATCCTTTGGAACGCTTCGCTCTTCTAGAGACCTACGGTACACCGCTGCAAGAAGGGGGGCAAGTTCCTTCGCGTACTCAGTGTAAAATCGAACTGGTATTCCATCAGGACCAGCGGCCTTTCCTCTTTTGAGCGATTTTAATTGTTTCTCTATCCCTCTGTCGTCTACTTCGATATCTACCATTTTGTCAACTGTGCAACACTCTAGAGAAGGAAGCACAGTGCAGTCTACCTCTGTCAAACAGCTTTGGAAGAAGACATTTAGTAAGTAGGCCTTTAGTCTGTCATCCTCTGTTTCAGTACCATTTTGGTCACAGAGTGTCTGGACATTTTGTTTTGATCCACCTATCGCTTTGACATAGGACCAAAATTTCTTACGATTTTCTGCCAAGTCAGTACATAAAACTTTACTTTCGAATTCATTGAAAGCCTCTCGCATAGCCCTCCTCACACTGCATTTCGCTACGCGTAATTTTTGTTTGTCTGCAAGCCTTTGGCTATGTTTATGTTTGCTGTGAAGTTCCCTTTGCTTCCGCAGCAGTTTTCTAACTCGGTTGTTGTACCACAGTGGCTCTTTCCCATCTCTTACGATCTTGCTTGGCACATACTCATCTAACGCATATTGTACCATGGTTTTGAACTTTGTCCTCTGATCCTCAACACTATCTGCACTTGAGACAAAACTTTTGTGTTGAGCCGTCAGGTACTCTGTAATCTGCTTTTTGTCACTTTTGCTAAACAGAAAAATCTTCCTACCTTTTTTTAATATTTCTATTTACGGCTGAAATCATCGATGCAGTAACCGCTTTATGATCGCTGATTCCCTGTTCTGCATTAACTGATTCAAATAGTTCGGGTCTGTTTGTCACCAGGAGGTCTAATATGTTATCGCCACGAGTCGGTTTTCTGTTTAACTGCTCAAGGTAGTTTTCAGATAAAGCACTTAAAAATATTTCGCTGGATTCTTTGTCCCTGCCACCCGTTATGAACGTTTGAGTCTCCCAGTCTATATCCGGCAAATTAAAATCTCCACCCAGAACTATAACATGGTGGGGAAATCTACTCGAAATATTTTCCAAATTATTCTTCAGGTGCTGAGCCACAACAGCTGCTGAGCCCGGGGGCCTATAGAGACATCCAATTACCATGTCTGAGCCTGCTTTAACCGTGACCTTCACCCAAATCATTTCACAATTCGAATCTCCGTCAATTTCCTTCGATACTATTGCACTTCTTATCGCTATAAACACCCCTCCCCCTTCACTGTCCAGCCTATCTCTGCGGTATACATTCCAATCCGAGTTTAGGATTTCATTACTGTTTACGTCTGGTTTCAGCCAACTTTCTGTTCCTAGTACTATATGGGCGTTGTGACCCTTTATTAATGAGAGCAGTTCTGGGACCTTTCTATAGACGCTCCTGCAGTTTACTATTAGCACATTAATATTGTTACTCCTTGTTGCATTTTGCCTACTTCTGCCTTGCCGCGTCTCAGGAGGCGTCTTGTCGGGCCTAGGGAGGGAATTCTCTAACCTAAAAAAAACCCATGTGCACTCCACACGTACTCCGCTACCCTCGTAGCCGCTTCCGGCGTGTAGTGCACGCCTGACCTATTCAGGGGGACCCTACATTTCTCCACCCGATAGCGGAGGTCGAGAAATTTGCACCCCAGCTCTCCGCAGAATCGTCTGAGCCTCTAGTTTAAGCCTTCCACTCGGCTCCAAACCAGAGGACCGCGATCGGTTCTGGGAACGATACTACAAATAGTTAGCTCTGATTCCACCCCGCGAGCGAGGCTTTCCGCCTTCACCAACTCCGCCAACCGCCTGTACGAACTGAGGATGACCACTGAACCCAGACGGCAGGAGTCATTGGTGCCGACATGAGCAACAATTTGCAGTCGGGTGCACCCAGTGCTCTCTATCGCCGCCGGTAGGGCCTCCTCCACATCTCGGATGAGACCCCCCGGCAAGCAGACAGAGTGAACACTGGCCTTCTTCCCCGACCTTTCCGCTATTTCCCTAAGGGGCTCCATCACCCGCCTAACGTTGGAGCTCCCAATAACTAATAAACCCCTCCCCCCGTGTGCCTGCTCGGACCTTGCTGAAGGAGCGGCCACATGTCCACTCACAGTCAGAGCGGGAGATGCCACATGGCCAGCCTCCACATTGACCCTCCGCCTCGTGCGCCGCGAACGCCGCTGAACCCGCCACTCCCCTTGGGGAGAGGGTGGCCCAACCGCGCCCGGTACCCGCGAAGATGTCTCGACAGCAGGGACAGTGGGTGAAGCATGTAACACCTGAGGTGTACCTTGCGACGCACCAGACTCCCCACTGCCGCTACACTCCGAGGCAGCAGCCTGAAGATGGCTGACCGCGACCATCAACACGCTCAGCTGTTCGCGAAGAGTGGCCAGCTCCTCCTGCGTCCGTACACAGCAGCCACACATCTTATCCATCCTACGAAATCAATTTACTATAGAGTGTTAATCAACTTTTAACTAGACTGCTAATTCACTAAAGGCGGTTGATTATTGACTAAACTGTGATTGCTAACCACTTCTTGTAGAAAACAAGGAAAATAGCACTACTTGTCTCTGGACTGTATTGAAAACAACACTAGCACTACTAGCACTATGGCTGACTAAAGGGACTCTCTCTGACTGTATTCAAAACAAACACGAGATTTATGGAACACTTAGTAGCACTCGACTATTGAAGCTACCTAAAAGCAAAAACACGCAGAACAAGAAGTGACAAGTAAGATAAATACAGTTAATACTTAAATTAAGGTAGCTCGCTGCACAGCAGACGTGAAGCAGACGGCGGTTAGGGCGGATCTCCTCATTCCGCAAATACCATTTTGCTCGGACTACAAAAATGGTGGCGATATACACTCCTGGAAATTGAAATAAGAACACCGTGAATTCATTGTCCCAGGAAGGGGAAACTTTATTGACACATTCCAGGGGTCAGATACATCACATGATCACACTGACAGAACCACAGGCACATAGACACAGGCAACAGAGCATGCACAATGTCGGCACTAGTACAGTGTATATCCACCTTTTCAGCAATGCAGGCTGCTATTCTCCCATGGAGACGATCGTAGAGATGCTGGATGTAGTCCTGTGGAACGGCTTGCCATGCCATTTCCACCTGGCGCCTCAGTTGGACCAGCGTTCGTGCTGGACGTGCAGACCGCGTGAGACGACGCTTCATCCAGTCACAAACATGCTCAATGGGGGACAGATGCGGAGATCTTGCTGGCCAGGGTAGTTGACTTACACCTTCTAGAGCATGTTGGGTGGCACGGGATACATGCGGACGTGCATTGTCCTGTTGGAACAGCAAGTTCCCTTGCCGGTCTAGGAATGGTAGAACAATGGGTTCGATGACGGTTTGGATGTACCGTGCACTATTCAGTGTCCCCTCGACGATCACCAGAGGTGTACGGCCAGTGTAGGAGATCGCTCCCCACACCATGATGCCGGATGTTGGCCCTGTGTGCCTCGGTCGCATGCAGTCCTGATTGTGGCGCTCACCTGCACGGCGCCAAACATGCATACGACCATCATTGGCACCAAGGCAGAAGCTACTCTCATCGCTGAAGACGACACGTCTCCATTCGTCCCTCCATTCACGCCTGTCGCGACACCACTGGAGGCGGGCTGCACGATGTTGGGGCGTGAGCGGAAGACGGCCTAACGGTGTGCGGGACCGTAGCCCAGCTTCATGGAGACGGTTGCGAATGGTCCTCGCCGATACCCCAGGAGCAACAGTGTCCCTAATTTGCTGGGAAGTGGCGGTGCGTCCCCTACGGCACTGCGCGTAGGATCCTACGGTCTTGGCGTGCATCCGTGCGTCGCTGCGGTCCGGTCCCATGTCGACAGGCACGTGCACCTTCCGCCGACCACTGGCGACAACATCGATGTACTGTGGAGACCTCACGCCCCACTTGTTGAGCAATTCGGCGGTACGTCCACCCGGCCTCCCGCATGCCCACTATACGCCCTCGCTCAAAGTCCGTCAGCTGCACATACGGTTCACGTCCACGCTGTCGCGGCATGCTTCCAGTGTTAAAGACTACGATGGAGCTCCGTATGCCACGGCAAACTGGCTGACACTGACGGCGGCGGTGCACAAATGCTGCGCAGCTAGCGCCATTCGACGGCCAACACCGCGGTTCCTGGTGTGTCCGCTGTGCCGTGCGTGTGATCATTGCTTGTACAGCCCTCTCACAGTGTCCGGAGCAAGTATGGTGGGTCTGACACACCGGTGTCAATGTGTTCTTTTTTCCATTTCCCGGAGTGTATGTACGTTTGCTACAAGGAGAGTTGACTATGCTGGTCCTCGGACGCACACCGCGGCCTGTGGATTCGCGTGTATAAACGCACACGTCGCAGATACATCTTGTGCAATGAAATGCGTGTTCGCCACTTGAAGCAGCTCCTGCAGAACACACAAGACAGGACAGAACTCATTGATTCCGCTGTGTGCGTACCTCGAAGCGGGCGATCTAAAAGTGATATGATCTGCAACCTTATTTTGTACCCAAACTGTACATTTCTGGAAATGGGTTCTTCATCTGAACTTTATCTACTAAGTCCCCGCCACAGCCCCTAGAGGCCTGTAATAGGAATTATGAAACTCCATGTGTATCCAAGTACCGTTTCCTACTACGACTGTGAGGTAACGGGCGAATTGTGACGCCCTGAGAATATACTGACAAGGGAACCTCCCCATCGTGCCCTCCTCAGATTTAGTTATAAGTTGGCACAGTGGATAGGCTTCGAAACACTGAACACAGATCAATCGAGAAAACAGGAAGAAGTTGTGTGGAACTATGAGAAAAATAAGCATAATATACAAACTGAGTAGTCCATGGCCAAGATAGGCAACATCAAAGAGAGAGTGAGCTCTGCAGCGCCGTGGTCCCGTGGTTAGCGTGAGCAGCTGCAGAACGAGAGGTCGTATGTTCAAGTATTCCCTCCAGTGAAAAGTTTAATTTTTTTTATTTTCGCAAAGTTACGATCTGTCCGTTCGTTCATTGACGTCTCTGTTCACTGTAATAAGTTTAGTGTCCGTGTTTTGTTACCGCACCGCAAATAGTAAACGAAAGAACGTGCCTCTGCAATGGGAATCGAAAAAATTTGATCGCAAGGTCATAGGTCAACCGATTCCTCCGTGGGAAAGCACGTCTGATATATTACTTACGACAATGGTGACGGCATCTGCGTCACATGACAGGAATATGTTGCCGACCCACCTAACTTTTACACTTGGCGAATGGGAAAACAGTTACTTCTACCTTGCCCGATTTAGGTTTTCTTGTATATGTGATAATCACTCTCAAAAAGTGATGAAAACCTAAGAGTTTGTCGCATAAACTGCAACAAATGAATGCAACAGTTTCACAGTCGCACAGTTTTAAAAAATGGCTCTGAGCACTATGGGACTTAACATGTGTGGTCATCAGTCCCCTAGAACTTAGAACTACTTAAACCTAACTAACCTAAGGACATCACACACATCCATGCCCGAGGCAGGATTCGAACCTGCGACCGTAGCAGTCGCGCGGTTCCCTACTGAGCGCTTAGAACTGCTAGACCACCGCGGCCGGCCGCACAGTTTTCCCTGTGCTCTGTCAAAACATATGATTCTAACGTTTTCAAATTTTTCCGTGTGTAGACCGTCAAATCCTGCATATGTCCAAGCAAATCTGAATATGTCCTGCAATTTTGGAGAGCGAAGATGATTATGTGCGAGCGCCTGAAATTTGCTAATTGACACACGATCAGGTAAACAATACTTCTCTGTGTACCTGTGCAGCTTTGCAAAATAATTGTCTGAATATAAAAAGTTAAACATTTCACGCGAGGGAAGACTTGAAGCAAGGACCTCTCGTTCCGCAGCTGCTCACGCTGACCACGGGACCACGGCGCTCCTGAGCTCACATTATCCTTGACGTTGCCTATCTTGCCCATAGACTAATCAGTTTGTATATTTTGCTTGTTTTTTCCATAGTTCCACACAAATTCTTCCTGTTTTCTCGAGTGATCTGTGCTAAGTTCGGAGTTGGCGTGGCTGCACGGGCCTCTCGGCGGGCCGGCCACACGCTGCCGGACGTTGGCAGAAGCAAGAAGGGTCCAGCGGCATGGCTGGGAATTCCATGGAGACACTGCGTCGATGAGCGAGATACGCCGGGAGTGCCAAAGATAGCGGACTTCGTGAAACCTTAATGGCAGACACTTCACAGTTCACATATAAATTAATAGTAGCCAGATGAATCACGATACCTCAAAAAGAAACATGTGCATTACCATTATTTAAATGACGATTCTGATGGTGTAACCAGATTTTCAATATTTTTATTACTTTAAAGTTTAATATCTGACTGTAAATTATACAAGTAACACCCAGCAACGAATTTCCAGAATCTAAATGGTTCATCTGATTTTGTGGATCGATGTGTCTTTAAAAAGATATTAGTGTAAACCTAAATTAGTATGAATTACAGGCATGTAACTTGAATAGTACATGAGTTATTGGGGGTCAAAGTGGCCGATTACTATTGATTGCGTCAGGCCACAGTACTCCACAGTTACACGACAAAACAGTAGCAGCGTGCTTATAAATATATTTACTCATCTGTGTCTGTTTATATCTGATATACACTATTCATGAAGAAGTTGGTTAAATATTTACTGTGTTTTAGGAAGCACAGAGACATTAGGCTACTGGCCTACCTTTTGTTGCTATTCCTTTGATATACGTTTATTTAACTTGTTTATGTATTTAATAATGTGTGATAGAGCGTGTTTACGGCACAGTCGTAGGAATAGTTATTTAACCAGCAAGTTATTTAAATGAAAATCCAGTATTTCGAATGTGTTTCATTATGTCTGTGTGGGTGCGTTGGCTTGAAGACATGGCGTGAGCGCTCTAGCCAATCACAGTGCACGTGAGTGGGGAGACTGTTTGGAAGCGGGAGAAGAGTTCGGAGTCTTGGACAGTTGCACAGGACACGGGAGGGCTGGACGGCTCAATGAACGCACGGTGGCGGGAAAGATTTGGAGTGGAGCAGTTTGCGCGTGGTTACGAGAGATAGAAATATTTCGTAGTGCCGACTGGTGTATTTATGAGACTTCTGTGGCTTCTGCAGTGAAGACGTAGTACGCCTTTTGTAAGAGAATAGCTCGCGAGCTAAGTTGTTGTTCATAACTAATTACGTGAAGTAGGAATCTATTGTTTTCCTGTTATTCGACTTATATTTTATTTAATTGCTGGACCAACGACACCAATAAGTGTTTTGCAGAAATAAATCGCAGTCTCAAAAGTACTTCTACTACCGTACTCATCATTTAAAGTCGATAAGAGCTGCACCTCCTGATTTTAATTAATTGCAATCTTTTATAAATTTCTACGTTACATTCGCAATTTCCAAGTGATAGGAACCTTTGACCGTTCGATTCATGTGTACATTGTATACTGTAGACTCAGCAGTATTTGGTTTGTAATGCAGCAACTACGTACCCCAGCCCCTTGACAAAGAAACCAGCCAAAACTTTTAATATTTTATCACTCAGTCAGAGGGTACGTAGTTGAGGGCCACACCCATACCATTTCATTTAATATAATTTGAAAGCCCGCACGACATTGTATACAAATTATATATTTTCTCGCTGGAATTTTTGAGCATTTTCATGCTTCAGTTGACTCCTTGTTTGCCGGCTGGAGTGGCCTAGCGGTTCTAGGCGCTACAGTCTGGAACGGCGCGACCGCTACGGTCACAGGTTCGATTCCTGCCTCGGGTATGGATGTGTGTGATGTCATTAGGTTAGTTAGATTTAAGTACTTCTAAATACTAGAGGATTAATGACCTCAGAAGTTAAGTCCCATAGTGCTCAGAGCCACTTTTTGACTCCTGGTTCATGAGCTTCGGTTAAACTATGGATAATCAATATGGAACAGATCTTTTCTTCTGAATATTCACGCAGAATCGAATGACATGCAGTCTTCTAGGTAACAGTCTATCTCATGATAGGGCAGGTGCCAATTCTCTTCAGTCAGTTTTGCGCCTAACATCGGCGTTTTCTGAAGCGAAATTCACCGCTGACGGAAATAAGACTGTGATTGATTACTAAAAGCTGAACGAAGAGATTCGAAGCTCAGTTATTGAGTTAGGCCAACAAGCAACAAGATAGGACTATTGTGCAGAGACACTCACTGACACCAGTGTTCTGGCCCGCCTCCAGGATACGAGGTGTGTGACGAGATGTGCTCTTAGAGTGCTCACTGTGTACGGTGTCCACTGTGAATGAGGCAGTATGACTCAAACTATTCACACTGTTGGTGAGTGTTGTACTGAGGACACACGACGTTTTAAAGATAGAAGCTTTAGAATTCGGCCGTAACTGAACTTTACGTGGAAAACGGAAATGGAAGACAAATTTAAAATACGAGAATCTTGACTCATAAAGTCACCTTATTCGAATCCCGTTATGAAGGAGACAGTCGCGACATTTTTAAAAGGTATCAGAGGTACGTTCTTTTTTAGGGAATGGGGGTGAGCTTTGAATATCGAATGAAAGCGAAGACGGTCGTTTGGTGCTTGTACGGAGGTGGAAGCGACAATTTGAAACGTTGCGCCAGCACCTCGCGCCAGATGACGTCACTCGATCCCGCGGCAGAGCTGCTACGACCTGCCCAACTCGCCGTGTGCGCATGCGTCACTTCGACCGTCTCTGGAAGGTTCCAGTCGCTGCCATCGTGCCTATATAAGCAGAACACCGTACCAGCCTCTGCAGTCAGTGGTTTTCACTCCTGATGTTGATGATGGAGACCATCTTCGATAGCTCGAGTGCTTTAATCAAAGATTTTTATCCATACAAAAAATATCCAGCGAAGACCTCCACAACACAACATTGTCACTATAATCGCTCACTATTCGACCAGTTTCATAACTGCCTTTGCTTTAACAATGCAAAATGGCAAATTTTAAAATAGTAGTAATATGAAGAAATCGAAGGAAGAAATTGTTAACCCACAAGAGCGTTTTTTGAGTTACTGCATGTTATGGGTTCGGTTAAATTTAAAGACAATAACGCAAATAAAATAAAGACAAAACCATTAATGTTGTAGATACAGCGTTTTAGCAGTAAAAATGGAATTATCCGTGCTCTGGGGGTCGATCCGAGGGCTGGTTATCCTTCGTAATAAAAAAAATTGATTACAGCGTAAAGGAGTCAACGATCAACTTTAACGGATATCATGTGACGTCCTCCCTGACAAACGCAACGAACAATACCGAAAAAAAGGTAGCATCATTGATTACTAATTTAAATGTCCTCGCTCGATCCTGGGTTCCAACCACACCAACGCTTAAATTTTCAATAAAAATCGCAGCGATGGTCGCCGAACACTTCCAATATAAGAAGTCACCTCCATTCTGCCAACGAACTTATCAAACAGGGCAGAGGAGCGGACAGAGGTTCAGGGCACTCTCTTACCACTAGGGTGGGAGACTGCCTCTAAAGACGGAAGAAACAGCTATGATCAACGGCATGAGGATGCAAGAGGCAATCGAAACAGCGGAATTAAAGACACATAATGTGTACCAGCAGGACATATGGAGGTGGCCATCAAAAGAAGATTGAATAACCAACCACAGACTAACGTTCTACGAGAAGGGGCGTGGAATGTCAGGCGTTTCAACATCACAGGGAAGCTAGAAAATCTGAAAATGGAAATGTTAAGGTTCAATGTAGATATGGTGTGGATCAGTGAAGTAAATGCAAAGTAGACGAAGATTTCTGGTCAGATGGGTATAAGATAATACCAACAGCAGCGGAAAATGGTATAAGGGGTGTAGGATTCGTTATGAATAGGAAGGTAGGGCAAAGAGTGAGTTACTGTGGACAGTTCAGTGATAGGGTTGTTCTAATCAGAATCGACAGAAAACCATCACCGATGACAATAGTTCAGATATATATGCCGACGTAGCAAGCGGAAGATGAAGAGGTGGAAAAAGTATGTGAGGATATTTAACGGGTAATACAGTACGTAGAAGGAGACGAAAATGTAATAGTCATGTCGGACTGAAATGCGGTTGTAGGGGTAGAAATAGAAGAAAGGATTACGAGAGAATATGAGCATGGAACAGGGCATGAGAGAAGAGAAAGGCTAATTGAGCTCTGCGATAAATTACAGCTGGTAATAGCGAATACTCTGTTCAATAATCATTGTAAGATGAGCTACACGTGGAAAAGGCCGGAAAACACGGCATGATTTCAGTTAGATTACGTCATGGTCAGGCGGAGATATCAAAATCACACATTGGATTGTAAGGCAAACCCAAGAACAGATGCATAGACTCATACCACAATTAGTTGTGATGAAGAGTAGTCTGTAAGTTTAGGAGACTAGTCAGGAATAATCAATGCGTAAAGAAGTGAGACAGGGAAGTACTAAGGGACAAAGCGATACGCTTGAATTTCTCCAAGGCATAGATACCGTGATAAGGGATAGTTCAGTAGGTAGATTAACTGAAGAGGGATGGACACCTCTAAAAAGGCCAATGACAGAAGCTGGTGAAGTAAAACGTAGTTAAAAGAAGTTAACTACAAAGAAACCATGGGCAACAGAAGAAATACTTCAGATATTCGATAAAAGAAGGAAATACAAAAATTTCCGGGGAAATTCTGGAATACAGAAATACAGGTACTTCGGAATGAAATGAATAGGAAGTGCAGGGAACCTAAGACGGAATGGTTCCACGAAAAGTGAGAACAAATCCAAAACGAAATGTTTGCCGAAAGGACTGACTCAGCATATAGAAGTGCCAAAATCACCTTCGGTGAAATTAAAAGCAATGGCGGTAACATTAAGAGAGCAATGGGAATTCCACTGTTAAATGCAGAGGAGAGGCAAGAGTACAGTGAAGGTCTTTGTAAGGAGAAAGACTCTGCTGATGACGATAGAAGAAGAAACAGGAGACGATACAGAAGAGATAGGACATTCTATATTAGAATCAGAATTTAAAAAAGCTTTGGACGACTTAAGATGAAATAAGGCAGAAGGGATAGGTAACACTCCGTCGCAATTTCTAAAATCATTGTGGAAGTGGAAACAAGTTCATATTGTTACCTAGAATATACCAGTCTGGCGATATACCATCTGACTTTGGCTTTAGGAAAGAGGCTCTAGGGAGGCCATGTTGAAGTAGCAGTTGATAACGGAAGCAAGACTAAAGAAAAATAATGATACCTTCGTAGGGTTTGTCTACCTGGAAGAAGCGCTCGACAATGTAAAGTGGTGCAAGATGTTTGAAATTCTGAGAAAAACAGGGGGTTAGCTGTAGGGAACGACGGATAATATAGAGTATGTACAAGAGCCAGAAGGGAATAATAAGAGTGAAAGACCAAGAACGGAGTGCACAGATAAAAAAGGTTCTAAGACAGGGATGAGGTCTTTCGCCCCTATTGTTCCTTCTATACATGGAAGAAACAATGAAGGAAATAAAAGAAAGATTCAAGAGTGGAGTAAAAATTCAGGGTAAAAGAATACCAATGATAAGATTCGCTGATGACATTTCTATCGTTAGTAAAAGTGAATAATAATCACAGGATCTGTTGAATGGAATCAACTGTTTAATGAGCACAGAATATGTACTTAGAGTAAATCGAAGAAAGCATGGTAGCAGAAATCAGAACAGAGAAGATAATTAATATCAGGATTGGTGATCATGAAGTAGGTGAAGTTAAGAACTTTCGGTAGCTAGGCAGCAAAATGACCAATAAAGGATGGAAAGAGGAGGAGATCAAAAACGGACTCTCACTGGCAAAAAAGGCTTTCTTGGCCAAAAGAATTCTACTAGTATGAAACATAGGCCTTAATTTGAGGAAGAAATTTCTGAGAATGTATATTCGGAGAACAACATTGTATGGTAGTGAAACATGGACAGTGGGAAAACCGAATTGAAAGAGAATCGAAGCATTTGAGATGTGAAGCTACCGTAGAATAGTTGGACAGATAAGGTAAGAAATGAGGATGTACTCGGCAGAATCGGCGAGGAAAGGAGTATATGGAAAACAATCACAAGAAGAAGGGACAGGATGATAAGTTATCTGTTAAGACATCAGGGAATAACTTCATGGTACTGGAGGGAATGTAGAGGGTAGAAACTGTAGAGGAAGAGATAGATTGGAATGCGTCAAGTAAATAATTCAGAACGTGGGTTGCAAGTGCTTTTGTGAGATGAAGAGGTTGGCACAGGAGAGGAGTTTGTGGTGGGCTGCAACAAACCAGTTAGAAGACTAATGATACAAAAAAAGTGCTTCTCATCAGCATGTGGGACCTTGGGATACATAACGGATAACTTAATCACACGAACCCTTATTCATTTGAGGACTGACAGCTACTCTCGCCGACCACTTCACACAACATTTAAATTCGTCTAGTGGCTCTGATACGTTTCCCAAACCGTTCTTTAAGACTGAGAATGCCCTGATTACACGATGAATACTCCTCTACAACAGCCAAAAGTATGGCAGTCGTGTAGAATGATTCTCATACAGTCTCGAAACAGCTACAAATAAACAACTCTTAATATGCTTCACTGGTTCACGAAAAAAAAAGAGGAAAGGAAAGAAAAACTAGGATTTTACGTCGAGTTGTTCAGAAACAATTTCACAAATTTTTACCTCATTAATGCAGAGCGTCTCTTTTTGCATTTCTAGCATATTCTTCTGAGGGTATCTTAAGAGGTTGGTTGCGTGAGCTTTCTGTGATGGGCGTTCTCTTTGACCTTTTTACTAACAGTTACCGTGGAACGGATGAGAGAGAGAGAATCTTGGAAATGCGATGACTGGAGTTTCTTCGGGAAGAACTGCCTCCTGGGATTGCAGCGTGTCATAATGGGGAATGTGACTGGCCCCAGTGAAGCGGATGTCTACGCCAGCTCAACGGCGACGGGCTGGTGGTTTCCGCGATGACGTAGCGTGTTTTTTCTGACAAATCCGAAACTGGCCGGTTATTCATTTTGCCAGTTTTCTATCAGAAACGGAAACAAAAAATTAACTGTTTATGTAGTGCAATATCGAAAAGCTTCGAAATCATGGAACAGTCGAACAAAGAAATATGGATAATACGCAAATGTATAAGTCCATCTGCTTCGCGTGTCTATAAAGCGATTATGTAAAAGTCTGTATGGCAATGCCTCTTCGTAGCTCTAGATATGGCTATTATTTTTGCGTACAGTCGTTTACACTGCACAGTTCAAAAATGGCCCAAATGGCTCTAATCACTATGGGACTTAACATCTGAGGTCATCAGTCCCCTAGACTTAGAAATATTTAAACGTAACTAACCGAAGGACATCACACACATGCATGCCCGGGGCAGAATTCGAACCTGTGACCGTAGCAGCAGCGCGGTTCCGGGCTTAAGCGCCTAGAAAAAATGGCTCTGAGCACTATGGGACTCAACTGCTGTGGTCATTAGTCCCCTAGAACTTAGAACTACTTAAACCTAACTAACCTAGGACCATCACACACATCCATGCCCGAGGCAGGATTCGAACCTGCGACCGTAGCAGTCGCACGGTTCCGAACTGCGCGCCTAGAACCGCGAGACCACCGCGGCCGGCTTAAGCGCCTAGAACCGCTCGGCCACAGAGACCGGCGCTACACAGTTGAAATCTGTCAAAAGCGCTGTCAGGTGTCAGGGATTTCCGTAAGTTGACTCGACTGTGGGAGTGTCTTAGTAGTAAAGAATAAATCTATTAAAACTTCATGCATGATGTGGCATTTTTTCACGTATCACAATGTTTATGAGGTCGCGTTTCCTGATCTACGGGTCGTACAATGATATAATTTTACAGGTACATTCAGCGACACATATGGATACTGACTGCAAAATGTGTCGCGAATAGGTTTAACATCAAATAAGTAATAAATTTAAACTGCATGCTCAATGCGGTATTGACGCATCTGAGTTTTCTTAACGTCATCATTGAACTATGATAGACAGATGGTTTTTACCCCGACAGTAATTGTTAACTGATAGTACGGATATGTTTACCAAGTTTGGTTGAAATCGGTCCTGTGGTTTAGGAGTAGTTAAACATACATACAAGCACACATGGATTTTTATAATATGTATGGATTACACCAATGTCACACAATCACTGGAAGCAGTTAAAGCCATAAATATATATTGAACTATGTGTACTAAGCGATTTAAAGAGCAGCTAACATACCGCAGCCACGGCAGATGATCGACTGAGATTCGCGATACCAGACTACTGTTCGTCGGTGTCGGATGTGTTTCAGTGATGGGACTGACAAGGTGTAAGTAGGCTGTTTAGGTTTTTATGTTGGTAACGTCATGTAGTGCTCTGTATGAAAATCACTGGCTGTGCTGCGTGCAGTCTGTGGCTGGTTGGCATTGTCGTAATATTCGCTATTGTAGTGTTGGGCATTTGGATGTGAACAGCGCGAAGCGTTGCGCAGTTGGTGTTGAGCCGCCAGCAGTGGTGGATGTGGAAAGAGAGATGGCAGAGATTTCAGAGCGAACGATCTGGACGTGTGTCCGTCAGAAAAACGAGATATGTAAGACTGGATGTCATGAACTGACCTATATATTATGACTTTTGAACACTATTAAAGTAAATACATTGTCTGTTCTCTATCAAAATCTTTCATTTGCTAACTATGCCTATCAGTAGTCAGTCCATTCAGTAGTTAGAATCCATTATTTAGGTGGCAGTATTGGCGCTCACTGTATTGCAGTAGTTCGAGTAACGAAGATTTTTGCGAGGTAAGTGATTCAAGAAAGGTATAGGTTATTGTTAGTCAGGGCCATTCTTTCGTAGAGATTATTGAAAGTCAGATTGTGTTGCGCTAAAAATATTGTGTGTCAGTTTAGTGATGATCAGAATAAGTAAAGTGAGAAATGTCTGAGTACGTTCAGTTTTGGTCATCTGTTTAAAAATGAAATAACGTAAGGGGTTTACCAGCTCAGTAATTCATAAATTTTCCAAGGGGACGTTTCAAAGATAAACATAATATCCAGAGGATACCAGCACGTTTCGTCACAGTGTCAAATAATTCCACTGAGCTCGCCGCTCTTTTCATAAGTGCGACATTGCTTGCAACCAGGCGATCTATTCCGGAACGATTGCTTCAGATGAAAACTCTGCTCCATAGATTAACCTAAAATTTTACGTATATGTTGGTCTGTTGCGACATAAAATAGCTTTAAATTGTCCCTTTCCATAAATACCTATTTTACTTGTATTTGCTTTCCTTGGCTCTTAGAAATTCTGTCCAGCTTTACCAACGTTGAAAGAATTATCCGAGTGGGACCGATGTCAGTAGGTGTGATGTGTGCATGTACAGGTAACCAAATGATTACAATTTCAGAAAAGTTGGACAATCTACTCAAGAGAAAGAGCTTCACAAATTGAACAAGACAATAACGCGTTAGTCCATCTCTGGCCCTTGCACAAGCAGTTATTCGGCTTCGAAATAAATGTAAATGTCACGTGAGTAGGGCCTCCCGTCGGGTAGACCGTTCGTCATGTGCCAGTCTTTCGAGTTGACGTCACTTTGGCGACTTGCGGGTCGATGGGGATGAAATGATGATTAGGACAACAGAACACCCACTCCCTGAGCGGCGAAAATCTCCGACCCCGCCGGGAATCGAAACCGGGCCCTTAGGATTGACATTCTGTGGGCTGACCACTCAACCACCGGGGGCAGACGGCTTGGAACTGGATGACTGAGTAATTGGATGTCCTTTTGAAGGATATCGTACCAAATTCTGTCCATCTGGTGCGTTTCATCAAGATCCCAACCCGGTTGGAGCGGTCTGCCCATAATGCTGCAAACATTCTCAGTTGGGGAGACATCCAGCGACCTTTCTGCACAAGATGGGCTTTGGCAAGCACGCACTAGGAACTCTCTCTGTTGGCGGGCTGCCTTTATCTTGCTGAAATGTGAGCCCCAGGATAGCTTCCCATGATGGGCGACAAAACGAGGCGTAGAATATCGTCGACGTACCGCTGTGACACGAACCAAAGAGGTCCTGATATGAAACAAAATGGCACACTAGACCATAACTCCTGGTTATTGGGCTGTATGGCAGGCGATAGTCAAATTGGTACCCAACTACTGTCTGATGCGTCTCCAGACACGTCATTGCTGGCCACCGGAGCTCAGTTCGAAGCGGAACTCATCGCTGAACACTGTTCTACTTCAGTCAAATCGAAGACGGGTCTGAAGATGCTCCAATCAGCGGTGCGGTACCAACCTAACTTAGCCTGCCATACAGCCTGACAACCACAAGTGATGGATTGGGTGCCAAATTTCATAGCAGGATCCCTTTGGTTGTCAGCTGTGGCACGGTTACAGCATAGCAGCCCCATTGTGGTAAACTCATCCTGGTGCTCTATGAACCATGCACGTACACTGTGAGCTGTGTGAATCTGTCCTGCTGGTAGATTCCATCATGACGAGGAAAAAGAAACTACTTATAGGGGTGGAATAGTCCATAAGGATAGAAGCCACTTATATTGACCATTGTGCGTTCCAGAACGACAAGATGACGAGGGGATTCCACGAGAACATTCCCCAGACCATAACACTCCTTTCTCCAGCCTAGATTCTTAAGACGATTGTCGCAGTGTGTCTGCTTTCAGCCGTTTCACACTGTTTAAACTAACTGTCAGCCTTCATCTGAAAAGGCCACAGGCCACCATTCAGTGGACGTTCAGTTGCGGTACTGGCGCGCAAATACCAGCCTTCGTCGCTGATGAACAGCTGATGCACGAACCCAGCGCCTGCTGTGGAGGTCCATAAGCAGCTACATTCGCTGAACGGTCGCTGAGGAGATACTGTCGGTAGCCCCTCTGTTCATCTGGGTGGTCAAGTGTTTAACAGTTGCACGTATACCCACCTATACACATAGCAGCTGTCATTCACCTCCACCGTCTATGGCCCGTGGTGCGCCATAGTTGCCTTGACATCGGTTTTGGATAGCGCTGTTTTGCCATTTACAGTATGCTTTAACCACAATGACACGTAAGCAATTTACGAACTTAGCCGCTTCAGAAATGCTTCCACCCTGGGCAAAAAGCCAATGATCATGTCTTTTGAACTTTAGATAAGTCGCCCCATTTTCGCATTACGACGACTGCAATGTTTTCCTCTACCATGCCCCCACCGCCCCGACATGCTTTATATACCGCTCTCGCACCCCCCCCCCCCCCCCTCCGCCGGCCGCGGTGGTCTCGCGGTTCTAGGCGCGCAGTCCGGAACCGTGCGACTGCTACGGTCGCAGGTTCGAATCCTGCCTCGGGCATTGATGTGTGTGATGTCCGTAGGTTAGTTAGGTTTAAGTAGTTCTAAGTTCTAGGGGACTGATGACCACAGCAGTTTCTAGGGGACTGATGACCACAGCAGTTGAGTCCCATAGTACTCAGAACCATTTGAACCATTTTTCGCACCCCCCCCCCCCTCCCACACACACACACACACACTTTCCAGCTAGTTTTGCCATATGCAAAAAAATGTTTCACATTGCTCTGAGCACAATGGGACTTAACATCTGAAGTCATCAGTCCCCTAGAACTTAGAACTACTTAAACCTAACTAACCTAAGGAAATCACACACATCCATGCCCAAGGCAGGATTCGATCCTACGACCATAGCACCAGCGCGGTTCAGGACTGAAGCGCCTAGAACCGTTCGGCCACAACGGCCGCCTTCCATCTGCCGTGGTGGTTGTTGTACATAGATGTCGAACATAGAGGTGGTTACATTAATGTGACTGGACCGTGTTGAAGCTATAAGATGCCACAACATAAAGAATCATTCAACATCCTACGTCGTAAACATGATTTGTACGAGGACGGAATCCACAATTTTTGAAGGACTTCGAACGTCATTAAGATGCACTGAATGATCCATATAATTCGTAGTCAACAAAAAAATTGAACGAACCTTAGTGTGAAATGTAAGTCTGACGTAGGGTTTTTTTGGCGCCACGGTGATGACGTCCCAAGGAACTAGGATAAAAGAAACAACTTCAGCAAAAAGCGGCCAGTGGTAGCAATTGATCTTAAGGTTGCCCGGCTATTCAACTGTTTCTACTGTTATCGGATGTACAGCCGGAACCAGTAGTTCACAAAATGCTGTCGAAATGTCGTGCTTCTTAAACAACTGCATCTGTCAGAACACCCGAGAATAATTCAGGCAGTCTTGACTAGTGTTCAGTCAGCCGTGGACACTAGAAAATCCTGGAGAAGCCACGTGTCTAAGCATCGGTCACATATAAGAAATATTATGCTACCTGACAAGCCAGTAGATTTTACCTTCAGATGGGACGTCGTAACAAACAGACGTTTCAACGGCTACAGATGTGCATTTTTATCACTATGATAATGCACTGCTTCTGCTTAGTGTGAAGGTAACAATACCGAAGCAGAGCTATTCGCTGTGTTGTTGTTTTTGTACTATAAATAAACATTACTCAAAAGCTCTGTTTGTAATTTATGAAGTTAAGGTCAATACAAACAAACAAAAATGATCCATAGAAATGGAACCTTGGACTCACAAGATAAGCATCTCTAGAGAAGTTGTGTAGTTCTTCATCTACATCTACATCTACATGACTACTCTGCAATTCACATTTAAGTGCTTGGCAGAGGGTTCATCGAACCACAATCATACTATCTCTCTACTATTCCACTCCCGAACAGCGAGCGGGAAAAACGAACACCTAAACCTTTCTGTTCGAGCTCTGATTTCTCTTATTTTATTTTGATGATCATTCCTACCTATGTAGGTTGGGCTCAACAAAATATTTTCGCATTCGGAAGAGAAAGTTGGTGACTGAAATTTCGTAAAAAGGTCTCGCCGCGACGAAAAACGTCTATGCTGTAATGACTTCCATCCCAACTCGTGTATCATATCTGCCACACTCTCTCCCCTATAACGCGATAATACAAAACGAGCTGCCCTTTTTTGCACCCTTTCGATGTCCTCCGTCAATCCCACCTGGTAAGGATCCCACACCGCGCAGCAATATTCTAACAGAGGACGAACGAGTGTAGTGTAAGCTGTCTCTTTAGTGGACTTGTTGCATCTTCTAAGTGTCCTGCCAATGAAACGCAACCTTTGGCTCGCCTTCCCGACAATATGATCTATGTGGTCCTTCCAACTGAAGTTGTTCGTAATTTTAACACCCAGGTACTTAGTTGAATTGACAGCCTTGAGAATTGTACTATTTATCGAGTAATGGAATTCCAACGGATTTCTTTTGGAACTCATGTGGATCATCTCACACTTTTCGTTATTTAGCGTCAACTGCCCCCTGACACACCATACAGCAATCTTTTCTAAATCACTTTGCAGCTGATACTGGTCTTCGGATGACCTTACTAGACGGTAAATTACAGCATCATCTGCGAACAGTCTAAGAGAACTGCTCAGATTGTCACCCAGGTCATTTATATAGATCAGGAACAGTAGAGGTCCCAGGACGCTTCCCTGGGGAACACCTGATATCACTTCAGTTTTACTCGATGATTTGCCGTCTATTACTACGAACGGCGACCTTCCTGACAGGAAATCACGAATCCAGTCGCACAACTGAGACGATACCCCATAGCTCCGCAGCTTGATTAGAAGTCGCTTGTGAGGAACGGTGTCAAAAGCTTTCCGGAAATCTAGAAATACGGAATCAACTTGAGATCCCCTGTCGATAGCGGCCATTACTTCGTGCGAATAAAGAGCTAGCTGCGTTGCACAAGAGCGATGTTTTCTGAAGCCATGCTGATTACGTGTCAATAGATCGTTCCCTTCGAGGTGATTCATAATGTTTGAATACAGTATATGCTCCAAAACCCTACTGCAAACCGACGTCAATGATATAGGTCTGTAGTTAAATGGACTACTCCTACTACCCTTCTTGAACACTGGTGCGACCTGCGCAATTTTCCAATCTGTAGGTACAGATCTATCGCTGAGCGAGCGGTTGTATATGAGTGCTAAGTAGGGAGCTATAGTATCAGCGTAATCTGAAAGGAACCTAATCGGTATACAATCTGGACCTGAAGACTTGCCCGTATCAAGCGATTTGAGTTGCTTCGCAACCCCTAAGGTATCTACTTCTAAGAAACTCATGCTAGCAGATGTTCGTGTTTCAAATTCTGGAATATTCCATTCGTCTTCCCTGGTGAAGGAATTTCGGAAAACTGCGTTCAATAACTCCGCTTTAGCGGCACAGTCGTCGATAACAGTACCATCGGCACTGCGCAGCGAAGGTATTGACTGCGTCTTGCCGCTTGTGTACTTTACATACGACCAGAATTTCTTCGGATTTTCTACCAAATTTCGAGACAATGTTTCGTTGTGGAACCTATTAAAGGCATCTCGCATCGAAGTACGTGCCAAATTTCGCGCGTCTGTAAATTTTAGCCCATCTTCGGGATTTCGCGTTCTTCTGAACTTCGCATGCATTTTCCGTTGCCTCTGCAACAGCGTTCGGACCTTTTTTGTGTACCACGGGGGATCCGTTCCATCTCTTACCAATTTATGAGGTATGAATCTCTCAATTGCTGTTGCTACTATATCTTTGAATTTGAGCCACATCTCATCTACATTCGCATAGTCAGTTCGGAAGGAATGGAAATTGTCTTTTAGGAAGGTTTCTAGTGGCACTTTATCCGCTTTTTTAAATAAAATTATTTTGCGTTTGTTTCTGATGGATTTGGAAGAAATGGTTTTGAGCCTAGCTACAATGACCTTGTGATCACTAATCCCTGTATCAGTCATGATGCTCTCTATCAGCTCTGGATTGTTTGTGGCCAAGAGGTCAAGTGTGTTTTCGCAACCATTTACAATTCGCGTGGGTTCGTGGACTAACTGCTCGAAATAATTTTCGGAGAATGCATTTAGGACAATCTCGGAAGACGTTTTCTGCCTACCACCGGTTTTGAACAAGTATTTTAGCCAACATACCGAGGGTAGGTTGAAGTCCCCACCAACTATAACCGTATGAGTGGGGTATTTATTTGTTACGAGACTCAAACTTTCTCTGAACTGTTCCGCAGCTGTATCATCGGAGTCTGGGGGTCGGTAGAAGGAGCCAATTATTAACTTAATTCGGCTGTTAAGTATAACCTCCACCCACACCAATTCGCACAGAGTATCTACTTCGACTTCACTACAAGATAAACCACTACTGACAGACACAAACACTCCACCACCAATTCTGCCTAATCTATCTTTCCTGAACACCGTCTGAGACTTCGTAAAAATTTCTGCAGAACTTATTTCAGGCTTTAGCCAGCTTTGTGTACCTATAACGATATCAGCTTCTGTGCTTTCTATTTCTTTTTGGGGGCTCATATTAACGCCATTCCAAATACACACGTGTAGATCTCAACAGGTGCACCTGTACAGCAATACCATTGCTTTTCACCTGTTTACTGCAATGAGTCAGGATTTATTCCTTGTAGATTGTCGTCATCATTTGGTTCCGTTACCTTCCATGTCCTGACTAGTGCTGGAACTATCGACGATGTCTTTTATTTCCTTCTGAGATGTCGTGAGTTTATTGTTTGTTCTTCAGTTTGATTTGTCGTGATTTTTCTCTCTTTTTGGGAGCCTCAGTTTCAGCTGCTGGATGAGCTATTTTCCTTTTCTTGCTCTTACGAGCTGTTACAATATGTTCTTCAGATGTGAGTACATTGCTGCCCATTTCCATTATGTTTATGTCATCCGGCACGGGTTGCGGTACTAGTTTTCGTTATTCTCTGTAGGTCCTATTTTCTGTTGACTAGAATCGGTATGTTCAGAAGCCATGTGCATTTCTAAGTTTTTAGCAACTGGGTCATTCTCGCCCTCCGTTTGCATCACTGGGATAAGTAAGCAAACCGGTGAAAGATTTCATTTTTTACTGCGTTTACTTTTACGCATACATGGTACGGCGACCCAAAAAATCTCTGTAGAGAGAGGCGTCTGGGCCAGAGTATGTTTGAGGAAACCCTGTTCTGGTTGTCATCAGGCAAAACACCGTAACGATTCAGTCTGTACTGAAACCTGCCTTCAACATGATAACAAAGCGCTCCACAACACGTACAGGCACAAAAATATGTGTTTTTCATTTCACAATACCGCTTGCAGAGATAAAGTCTTTGTGCAATATTATACGAGGTTTCCAGTTAAGTGTAAGGAAAACTTGTGGTGATTAGCTCCATAAGTACAGGAAAATAATGGCATTTACCGAGAACCTTCGTTTTTCCTGTTGCAATTAGCGTACAGTCCACGACAGAACTTTCTGTTGTATGGGTGAATAGGTCTGAAACTCTTCCGTGATGCTATCCACTGGTAGAATCTTGTTTCTGAAATATATGTAACTCATTCTGAGAAAAAAATGAAGGTGCGAAGCCTCAAACCTTCGGAATATATTCCGTTGTTCCCTGGCTAGCAGAGTTTCATAAACAACGAAAGAATGATGTAACCTTCATCCAGCTATGCGTTTCGCCGTTTCTGAACTGAAACTGTTTTCTTTGCGGCGATCGGACATGGGTAAGAGTTAACATAGAGAAAACGCTTCGCATGTACTAAAAATGATCATGTTTCCCAGAATGAAGACGTGTCATTTTTCTTTACGAATATTGCAGTATTCAAGTGAAACGAAAAGATTTCTTTGAAAGGCATGCAGTTCTCATCATTTACTTGGCTTATCGACTTCATAAGCAACACACAACCTTTCTAATGGGGCTAAATGTCCACATCCAACTGACAGATGACCAGCCTCGCATGCTCTCATTTCTCAAGATACTGCGCAGTTGTTTAGCATTCAGCCCAGGACATTGGCTCGAAGTTTGGTGATAAGGAACCTTTTCCTCTTGCCGGCCAAATAATGACAGTGAATTTTTTTTCAAAACCGAGAGTTACCTCCAAATAGAGCACCAGTGCACAGTCGTGCTTTATAGGGTGGATCGATCACAAAGGAATGAGTCCAAAAGAACAGGTCAGTGCACTGAACTGAAAGACCAACGAACGACTAAAGAACTATCGTTCACTGTTCCCTTCAGGTCGATCTTGTTCCTATCTCAGTCTCCTTCAGCCGGCACCTTTCTTTTCCGAGTACCACTCATTCTTCATTCCGGCTACACCGTTTATTTGTAACTCCTTCAATGCATTCGTCTATTCTCGTTCAAATTCAAACCGTTCTCGATATCTCAAGGTCTAGTTTACTGCATACACAGGTCAGCTTTCATGGCTCGTAATTTACAGTGCTGTCGTTATTACATATTAAAATTAACACAAGAACTCCCGATTTGCTAGAACTTTATTTTTGATGTATTAGCACTTGTTTTTGAAACAAAGTACCCATAATTTCTACTTAAGAATTTTACAGTAATATTTACCAATAACTATACTTAAGATTGCGTGTATCTATCTTCTACAAGTTTATAAGAAATTAAATATTAAAATGAAATTGAGTTAATTTAGCAAAAGAGCTTTCTGTTCTATTTTCATTATTCAGCTCCTGATTTCAGCTGCTAATCGTTCGAATGGATTATAGGGTAGTCTCTGACCTGTGTCCGATCACCGCAAAAAAAGCTGTTTCAGTTGAGAAACATCAAAGCATAGCTGCAGGAAGGCTATATCCTTCTTTCCTAGTTTAAGAAACTCTGCTAGCTAGGGACCAACAAGACATATGCGGAAGCTTCCATTTTCATTTTAATCTGTTTCGTTTCTTCAAGGCACCAACTCTTTGGTTAACATATCAAAAATTTGATGCATCAATATTTGTCTGACATAGGGACCTTGCAGACTGTCCTATTTCTATTTCCGTTATACTTAGACAACTGTCTGTGAAACTTCCCCTTTTTTATGTACAGAATGACTGTGCTGGTAAAACTTCTACGTTACTTGATTTTCAAACTCCAGAGTAAAACTGAACTTACTGAGACAGTTTTCTCTTTGCTTATTGTGATCATTACTAAATTGACACTCAATATTTTAGGCCAACGCAATGTGACTTTCAGTAATCCCTCCAAAAGAATAGCCATGACTAACAATAACCTATAACCTTCATGAATCACTTACCTCACAAAAATCTTCTTTACTCGAACTACCACTGCGCGGCCCCTCCCGACGGAGCTTCGAGTCCTCCCTCGGGCATGGGTGTGTGTGATGTCCTTAGGTTAGTTAGGTTTAAGTAGTTGGAAGTCTAGTGGAGTGATGACCTCAGGTAGTGCTTAGAGACATTTGAACCAGTCGAACTACTGCAATACAGCGAGCGCCAATACTGCCAGCTAAATAAAAGATTCTGACTACTGAAGGCACTAATTTCTGATAGGCATATAGTTAGCAAATGAAAGATTTTGATAGAGAACAACAAACAATGGATTTACCTTAACAGTGTTCAAAAGTCATTATATCTGTTTAACAAATGTTTAACAAATTTCTTTTTCTGACGGACACATGTCCAGATCGTCCGCTCATATTAGCATCTCAGAATGTCATCCCTCTCCCCACATCCACCACTGCTGGCGGCTCATCTCCAAACGCCCAACACTACAGCCAGTTCATATACAACAGCCCAACACTGCACCGGCGAAAAACTTCCAACAATGAGTCCAACCAGCCACAGACTGCACACAGCACAGTCAGCGATTTTAATACAGAGCGCTACGTTGCGTCACGAACATAAAAACCGAAACAGCCTACATACATCTGGAATCAATTTCATAAAGCAGTACAACTCGATACCCAAAAACCGGTAAATGGTCTTCGAAGATTGGAAGATTAAATTGTTCAAATGGCTCTGAGAACTATGGGACTTAACAGCTGAGGTCATCCGTCACCTAGAACTACTTAAACCTAACTAACCTAAGGACATCACACACATCCATGCCCGAGGCAGGATTCGAACCTGCGACCGTAGCGGTCGCGCGGTTATAGACTGAAGCGCCTAGAACCGCTCGGCCACTCCGGCCGGCGACTGGAAGATTATTGAGCTCCTTTAATTACAAAAAATTCCTGCTCTCCATCATTTTCGTCACTCGTTTCGTAACTGTTGCATAGAAAATTCGATTCTTAAGTCTGCATTACATGGCACAGACGGCAGAAAATCAAATCTGGCTCGTATTGGGTTGCACAACAAGTATCTGGGGCACACAAAGTGTGCAGTGTTGCAGGAGGTGTAGGGCGCCGCTCATAACGCATTCCCACACCTAACCGAGCCTTAAATGGCGCAGCACGACGGCGCCTAATGCGTGGATCTGTGAGCCTGCCACGTAACCATCGAGCCCAGCCGCTCCGCAGCGGCCTAGCACTGACAGAAAGTGCGGAGGCAACGGGAAGTGACAAAAACTGCGCCACCACAGTGGGGCAAGTCCGCTGACACCTCTGGATAGTGGGGGCAAATAACCGCATCGCCAGCCACAAAGAAATTACGTCCAAATTAAATACGAACATTTCCTAAGTCTCAGTCTCAGAGTCTGATCATCGATCTGCATCTCTGGTTCTGACGGAATGACATCCTCACTATTTACAGGATATCTGTATTGGCGAATCATGAAGTGGTGCCAGCTACGAAGAGAAGACTTCACAGCCAGCTAGCTGTTGTGGTACTGCCATGTCGGCGTGACGGAAGAAACTGTGGGCGAGCTGGGCCTGCCCCTGGTGAAGGACCGTACCAAGCAACTGCAGGCTAGCGCCTACAACCTGTTGGGAGAGACACGCCTATTTGGCCGTATGTTGTATTGCTGATTTGGGTCGCGGGCTTCTGCCTTCACAGCACCCACTGTCCGTAATATACTGTTGACACTCACTTAAGCACACTTCCATTACCGAGAGCGCTGGAGTGAATTGCACGACGCTGCTACTGGGTTCTGACACAAACAACGGTCGCAGCTGATGAAGCGCTGTGTCCATATTCCTTGTCGCATGCGAGTGTGCGACTCAGCGCGCCTTTTGCCGCGCTGCAGTAAATAAATGTGAGCCCAGACAATACTGTGACAGCGATGTCTTAGTGCATATGACAGCCATCCACACCACCTCCCGAGCTCAGCCTACTTCTCCAGTAATGTCACTGCCTGACCTGCTCAGTTTCCACATCCACCAAAAATGTTAACCTGAGGAGTGACTGTAAAGTTGCTGTTTTGAATCCCAGGAAGTTATTTTTTTACTTTTATTTGGATTCCATACACATTACGAAATGGAAATGGTAATTAAAGTTACTGAATTACAATTTTGTAATAAAAGTTGTGTCTTATTATTTTAATGAATGATCATAAGAACACAAATTAAGATTATATCAGGTACAGTATAACATAATTGTATAAAAAGGGGAGCGAGTAAAAATAATGGCTCCCAAAAAGGACTGGTAACAGTTAACTAGTTAAAAATTTATGTACTGGAAGAAGATACGAGAAATGGCCAAGGAGTGATATCTACAGCTGCATCCACACGACTACTCACCAATTCGCACTAACTCCCTGTCAGAATGTTCTTGGAACAACCTTTAGACTATTTCTCTACCGATCCAGCGGGTTAGGAAAGTGAACAATTAAATATTTGTGTGCGAGCTCTGATCTCTCTTATTTTATTATGATGATTATTCCTCCCTGTGTAGGTTGGAAACAAGAAAATATTTTCACATTCAGAGCAGAAAGTTGGCAACTCAAATTTCTGAAAAATCTCACCACAACGAAAAACTCCTTTGTTTTAATGATTTCCACTGATCCGCAACAGGTGCATCTTGTAAGTGTTGTGCCAATCTTTCTCTGAGTTGGTGTTCCAATTCAAGTTGTTCGTAATTGTAATCCCCCAGTACCTAGTGAATTCACAGCTTTTTGGTTTGTCTGATTTATCGTGTAACCGAAATTTCGTTGGTTCCTATTAGGACCAATGTGCATGTCCTCACACTTTACAATATTTAGAGTGAATTGCCACTTTTCGCACCGTATTTTAGCCATTTTGCAATTGGTTTTGATATTCCGATGACATTACAAGACGGTAAATGACAGCGTCATCTGCAAACAATCGAAGAGGGCTGCTCACATTGTCTCCTAACTCGTTATGAACACTAGGAGCAGCAGAGGGCATATGACACTTTTTGGACACCGCTGGATTTCATTTCTGTTTTACTGAAAGATTTTCTGTCGGTTACTACGTAAGTAGTGCGGCGATGGGACTCCGTCAACAATTTTGATCTGAAATTGATATCACTTTAATTATGCTAATGAATGAAATTGATCCCCCACCTACCGATGACGTCATGAGTCCTCCGTCCCCTCACCTCCCCCTGCCCCAACTGCCCTGTTGGTGGAAGTTCGAGTTTTGGCTGGAATTTCGAATTTTGGTGGGAAATTAGAAAAATGGTAGGAATTTCTCTGACCCAAAGCTTTTCCGACGTTCCACCATACCTCCCCCACCAGGGAATTTGCGGAAAATGGTGCCCTTTCCGCGACTCAAACCCCAGCCCTGGGAGCAGAACCCAAGTGCACCCTCCCACACAGGGAATCTTCCCAACTCCAGGAGAGGAACGTTAAGTTAGTGTACTTTACTTATTTTGCAGAGGAAACTTAAGTAAAGATCGGCCCTAATTACGTAATTACTCATGAAGATTGGACCTCATTACATATCAAAATGTTTAGTGCTACACAAGGAGCGCCGGACACCGAAATACAGCTCAAAAAATGACGATGTCATACAACTGGTGCTAACCTGCTAGGAAAAAAATTAAGAGTACCACTCAAAAATAGTGGCAGACCTACTTAATATAGACTCTGCCTTGAATTATCCCTTCTCCTACAAGCTGGCTGGAAAAAGGCTGGAGTGGAAGGTATTATCTTTATTTTTGTCAGGAAATGCGTTCATCTGATGAATGCTGGTGTTGGACAGAGAGGTATTTAATAAATGCATTAACTGTAAGTATACAGCTGAGAACTGTGTCCATCGCTGTTTGATGACAGAGGTCGCTGCAGATGCTTCCCGGCTGCATTGCTCAACAAAAAGCATGCAGCCATGGTGCTCCGAAATTGAAATAAATGATGCTATCTTTATTTCTCAACTATTCCATTGCCCCCCCCCCCCCCCCCTCCGAGGTACAACAGGAAGTGTAGGAACGTCAATACACGCTACCACAACTGTTGGAAAATGCTTCACTGTTCTAATTACACATCGAAATAGTCGTGAAAAAAGCTGCCACATAACAATGCGACACAAATGATGGCAATCCCAGTCACGTGTTGTTTGTCTAAAAGTGCAGCTGCGGCAGCTCTCCCCCTACCATGGCCAAATGCTTCTGCTGGTGGCCACCGTTCTGCAGGAAACAATTCAATGTAACAGCTGTATCTACCATCAATACACCTCTTACAAGCGAGTAATCGTTTTGACAATAAAAAACAGTCTTGTTCTCAATAAAATAAGAGCAGTCCATTTTCTTTTAATTTTGTGAGCAAAGCTAGTATAGCTTGAGAGCAATCCTCATGTTCAAATTATTGTCGAGCATGAGGACATTACATTCTTTTTGGACAATTGACTTAACAATGTTACGTTTGACTGTAGGATACAATTCACATCTCTCGCTCTCTCTCTCTCTCTCTCTTTCTCTCTCTCTCTCTCTCTCTCTCTCTCTCTCTCAATCTCTCTCTCTCGCTCGCTCTCCCTCCGCACCTAACATTATTTTGTAACATCCAACGATGTGAAGAAGAAGAAGAAGAAGGAAAAAAAAAACAAAAAAACTACAGCACTGCCGCCGATTACAGATGACCAAACTACAAAAGTTGAATATATCTGACAGATGTATTAACTTCTACTATATACGTCCAACCTGGATAAAATTAAAACAACATGCACTGTTTCGCTGTGAAAACTATCGATCACTGCAGAATGTCATCGTTATTTCGAAGCTTTCAATGGAGTAAAGAAAAAGTGAGAATTTAAGCTTCAAAGGAAAAAAAAACTCTCTAACGAAACATCTATGTTAACCGATTTCTTTCAGTTTGATGGAGAACATTGCGTGGTTTGAGAGCATCCCTGGCGTTCAAATCATTGTCTGTAGATAAAATATCACTCACTTTGGTATTACAAACATTTCAGACATGTAAAATAACATTAAAGAATGCAGACTTTCACGCCATCTATTCACATGTCATAAAAGACATAATCATTTTATGTTCATCAAAAACAAGCTGTAATTCAAGAGGACATTGTTGTTTTGTACACTGTGGAGCAGATCCCATTTCACCAGTGCAATGATATATGGTGCTGCCATTAACAGCACATAAAAAACAAATCGTGAGAGGATGTGTTGTGATAGAACCTCTTAACGTTGCCTAGTAGAAGAACCTACAGGATTCCACCAATACATAGAAAACGTATGGTGTCTGTGTGCTGATATTTTGACATTTGTGCTCCATAACTCGCCTCTACTGACCTGTGTGTAAAGTTGCTATCACCCGTACTTGAAAAAGAAGCCGCACCCAGCAGACCATCATTTGCAATATCAGCAGATTCTTCTGTTGTAGCTTCATAAGCAATTTGGTCATCACAGAACAGCCTGTTTCGCTCCATCTACTCCTATGTTGTGGAAAACCATTATCATTTCTAGGTTCCACAATGAGCTACAGGGTGTTTCAAAAATGACCGGTATATTTGAAACGGCAATAAAATCTAAACGAGCAGCGATAGAAATACACCGTTTGTTCCAATATGCTTGGGACAATAGTACATTTTCAGGCGGACAAACTTTCTAAATTACATTAGTTACAATTTTCAACAACAGATGGCGCTGCAAGTGATGTGAAAGATATAGAAGACAGCGCAGTCTGTGGGTGCGCCATTCTGTACGTCGTCTTTCTGCTGTAAGCGTGTGCTGTTCACAACGTGCAAGTGTGCTGTGGACAACATGGTTTATTCCTTAGAACAGAGGATTTTTCTGGTGTTGGAATTCCACCGCCTAGAACACAGTGTTGTTGCAACAAGACGAAGTTTTCAACGTAGGTTTAATGTAACCAAAGGACCGAAAAGCGATACAATAAAGGATCTGTTTGAAAAATTTCAACGGACTGGGAACGTGACGGATGAACGTGCTGGAAAGGTAGGGCGACCGCGTACGGCAACCACAGAGGGCAACGCGCAGCTAGTGCAGCAGGTGATCCAACAGCGGCCTCGGGTTTCCGTTCGCCGTGTCGCCAAAGTCCACGTATCGTCTCATACGGCAGAGTTTACACCTCTATCCATAAAAAATTCAAACGCGGCAACCCCTCAGCGCCGCTACCATTGCTGCACGAGAGACATTCGCTAACGATATAGTGCACAGGATTGATGATGGCGATATGCATGTGGGCAGCATTTGGTTTACTGACGAAGCTTATTTTTACCTGGACGGCTTCGTCAATAAACAGAAGTGGCGCATATGGGGAACCGAAAAGCCCCATGTTGCACTCCCATCGTCCCTGCATCCTCAAAAAGTACTGGTCTGGGCCGCCATTTCTTCCAAAGGAATCATTGGCCCATTTTTCAGATCAGAAACGATTACTGCATCAAGCTATCTGGACATTCTTCGTGAATTTGTGGCGGTACAAACTGCCTTAGACGACACTGTGAACACGTCGTGGCTTATGCAAGACGGTGCCCGGCCACATCGCACGGCCGACGTCTTTAATTTCCTGAATGAATATTTCGATGATCGTGTGATTGCTTTGGGCTATCCGAAACATACAGGAGGCGGCGTGGATTGGCCTCCCTATTCGCCAGATATGAACCCCTGTGACTTCTTTCTGTGGGGACACTTGAAAGACCCGGTGTACCGCCAGAATCCAGAAACAATTGAACAGCTGAAGCAGTACATCTCATCTGCCTGTGAAGCCATTCCGCCAGACACGTTGTCAAAGGTTTCGGGTAATTTCATTCAGAGACTACGCCATATTATTGCTACGCATGGTGGATATGTGGAAAATATCGTACTATAGTTTCCCAGACCACAGCGCCATCTGTTGTTGACAATTGTAACTACTGTAATTTCGAAAGTTTGTCTGCCTGAAAATGTATTGTTGTCCCAAGCATATTGCAACAACCGGTGTATTTCTATCGCTGCTCGTTTAGTTTGTATTGCCGTTTCAAATATACCGATCATTTTTGAAACACCCTGTATAATTCACATGGTGGCTGCTTTATAATTAGTGGTAATGAAGTATGAAACAACACAGGACTTGCAGTAAAACACATTTTTAAATACAAATCATGGTGATAGTAATAAACCACTCACGAATCCATAAGAATAGACAGAGTTGGTTTCCATTAGTCTTACGAGCGAAATTGGTGTAGTTTGATAGTTGATTAAATTACAAATTATCATGCATGAAGGCATTACATTCATTTCAGTCATATGAAAGACCAATACAGATAAGCGTCTATACCCTCATTTATTACGTTCAAGACCATTCTTCAACTTTATTCTGCAACATCCAGAATAGGTAAAAAAAAGTTATCTATCTGCATCCAACTTTAACTAATCATACCACTCATTGTAATGGCTCAAATGGTTCAAATGGCTCTGAGCACTATGGGACTTGACTTCTGAGGTCATCACTCCCCTAGAACGTACCTAAGGACATCACATCCATGCCCGAGGCAGGATTCGAACCTGCGACCGTGGCGGTCGCACGGTTCCAGACTGTAGGGCCCAGAACCGCTCGGCCACCTCGGCCGGCCATTGTAATGGAACCTCCTAACATCACCCTATAAGGTTATATTGCGTCTCTCTCTTCCGATATATCAAAAAATAAATACCATCTGCATGCTGAAATCGACCATATTACACATACAAGTATTTCTCTGAGCCTGCCGCGGTGGTCTCGCGGTTCTAGGCGCGCAGTCCGGAACCGTGCGACTGCTACGGTCGCAGGTTCGAATCCTGCCTCGGGCATGGATGTGTGTGATGTCCTTAGGTTAGTTAGGTTTAAGTAGTTCTAAGTTCTAGGGGACTAATGACCACAGCAGTTGAGTCCCATAGTGCTCAGAGCCATTTGAACCATTTCTCTGTTGGAGCATGTAGCCACTGATCAATGTCTCTTACACAGATCTGTGTAATGTTTTGTCGCCTGTACTGGAGGAAGACCATATCCCACAGACTATCAGTCACAAGAGATGGTTCCTGTGTTGTTCTTTCATAAGCAGTCTGATACATTGTTTTTCTGCTGTAACACATCCAAGCAGTGTATTTCAGCTTTGTGCACTGCCATACATTTTGTTTTTCCAACATGACGTCAAGGTTTTGTCAAGTACTAAACTGACATTAACATATTTCAATCCACTGGCTCTCACAGAAAGATGGACATCGCATGGTGCAAACTATGCTGCTCCCACCACACGTAAGATAGTAGAAATAAAACACAGAGGCGTTTTTTCTTATTGACAAAAATGTGTAAGACATCGCAACATAACTAGACGTGTTTGGGGCATTATGAAGTGTTTAAAAACAGTTATCTGCGGGTGATGACCTATACATTTAATGAGGTCTTCGACAGTGACAGGGTAGCAGATGTCTCAGTGTTCTGTTTTGAAGAGAGCAAGAACATTCTTTCTTCTTATTGCAGCCATGTGCATGATCAATGTTCTGGGGTCGACCATCGCTGGAAGGTGCTTTTCGCAATACGAGTTACTGTTGCCTTGTTCGGGGGAAAAGGCGTGGTGGTCATTGCAGCCTGTAGAAATAGGATGAGTTCGCAGCACTGAGAAACATCTCCATACAATTGCCTGAAGGCGATGACCTGTACATTTAATCCCATGTTGCACACAGACAATTAGCAGATGCCCAGTGTTCCATAAAAGCTCTCTCCACCTGAAACAAGTGACGTCAGTCGATCATTTAGTGGCAAACAACAGCATACATTGGCCGACAGGATGGAAAAGACACCATTGATATGGAATGATGTACTGCAATAAGCACCACAGTTGATAGCATAATCAATTTTGCAATTTTACCAGTTCTGTAATTTCACTGACAGCCAATGACACAGCATGATGCTTCCCAATTTCTGTATCATTGCTAAACCACCCCTCCACTACTTTGCGAGTACCATATACTAGACTGTGAATGCAACTAGATGATTTTGCAGCATGTCCATTCGTTCATATAAACCAAAAATTACCAAACAGTGTCCTATACCAATGTCGTTATGTTATCTACTGATTTCTATCACATCGATCATAGTTTGGAATTTAGCATCACGACAGACTATCTTACTCTATGTGCATCGAGTCACAGGTTATTCTTGGATTCATAGGATAAAATCGGAGACTGAAAGATCTCCCGTATTGCCCTTAATCAACCCTCCCTGCAACAATGTCGCCAATTTAGTTTGCAACTGACTAGAAGCAGGAGGGTATTATACCCACTACATTCCGCTTCTTGTGAAGGAGTCCATAACTGTTCTGCACCAGTCTCACTCACGGCATCCATCCAAGGGCACGAGATCTTTCCAGATGTGCTCATGTCGAGGAGGTTAGCTCCCTTTATCGGTGTATAGTGGTCATGAGAGTGGTGTGATGATATAGCAGACGGTTTTTAAAAAATGCGTGGTTTATGCATTATGGAGCTCCAGACTGATGGGGTTGCGACATTTTACGTAAATCAACTGTGCTATCACTTCTGGAGTATTATCCCAGTGACTGGAATCAGTATTAAAAAAAAAAGGTTGAAATGGCTCTGAGCACTATGCGACTTAACTTCTGAGGTCATCAATCATCTAGAACTTAGAAATTAGACCTAACTAACCTAAGGACATCAGACACATCCATACCTGAGGCAGGATTCGAACCTGCGACCGAAGCGGTCGCGCGGTTTCAGACTGTAGCGCCTAGAACCGCTCGGCCACTCCGGTCGGCTGGAATCAGTACCAAGATGGTACCGGCAAAGAGTAAAATAATTGTAAAGTATAAACACATGCACTCCTAAATCTACACAGTTCTGTGTGCTTACCGGTAATGAACTTATGAAACTCCTGTCTGCCCAACATCAACATCTCGTCAGTTGAACACATTCCCTGCCAAAAATATAGATAGTACCTCCCACTCCAGCCTTTTTCCCGGCAGCTTGTAGGTGAAGGGATAGTCCTATGCAGAGTTTACTTTCAGTAGGTCTGCCACTAGTACTAAGTGGTATAGTGCACTTTTTTTCCTCACAGGATAAAACTAGTTGCATGACATCTTCAATTTTTGAGTTGTATTGCGATTTTAGGGGCTCCTTATGTAGTGCTATTCATATAGATGTGTAATTAGGCGCGATTTTTATGATTTGTTACGTAATTAGGATCGATGTTTACTTCAGTTTCCCACCCAAAATAAATAAAGTACGATACTCTAACCTTCTTCTACAACAGCCGGACAGTTTCCCTTTGTAGGGGTGCACTTGGGCTTTCCGCACAAAAGGACCAGGTTTTGTGTCCCAGGAAGGGCACCAACATTTTAGATATCCCACCAATTACCAGGTCGTAGAAAGTTTTCCAAAAATGAACAGCATAGAGACAGAAGTGATGACACTTTCTGCAGGACCTGACCATCATTTTGCAGGACAATGCTCAAACACGTTCAGTGCAAGCTGTTACTGATTTGTTTGACTGATGGGGCTGCTAAGTGCTATACCACCTACAGCACTCCCCTGAATTAAGCCTTCATAAGTTAACTTGATTTCTAAACTGAAGGAAACACTTCACTGCATTCGCTTCAGAACTGCTACAAATTCGTCGGCCAATAGACCGCGCCGCTCGAACTGTCAACACAACTGGCACTGCTAAGAGTATCCTACGACTTCCACATCACTGACAACGGGTTATAAACAATGCTGGTGACTACTTTGAAGGTCAGGAAAACTTTGAACCCATATCTATTTTGTACGAGCTGTAAATAAATAGTTACCACTATTGAAGTTCCAACCCTTGTATCTTTATTGAGGCCACTGTTGACCTTGTTCTTCCTTTATGTTAAAATACCCTTTGTGGAGCTGTACTGGAAATCTTATTATCCTGTTTATTAATGGCAATGCAATATTCATGTATTGCTGAGTCTTTGTATACCAGAAATTGGTCCGTCTTGTTGCTAATGCTATCGTAAGGTTAGACCTTGCTTTGCTCTTTAATGGGGTTGAAGCCTTAGGGTCTGTTTTTTATTCTTATCGAAGATTAAATTAACATTATAATTGTAGTTAACCAGTTAGGTTTGTTTTCATAGTGATTTAAACGCCTTGCATGGTAACATTGTTTCGTAACTTACGGCACGCAAAATCTGTTTATATCTATTAATGTTGTACAATTGTTTGGTGACCAGTCTACTACAGACATTTAATCACTGAGTAAATTGTTAAATATAAGGTTAATAAAAGGTGAGTGAACGTTTGTAAGCCCCTGGTCCAATCATTCCAGAAATTCCCGGTACTCGCCGTTCACATTCAGTAAATAAAATATTTGAACTTGCCTGCAGAGCGTTTTTTCCCTTAGTGATAGTAATTATCAGGCAGTGCGTGTGAAAGTGTTCTTGGAAATCGGTCCAGAAGCGAAGATCACGTTTCCTTTTTCGAGGACATGTTAGGAGAGATAAGAAATCTACAGTGGCCCCTGGACAGGCTGTTGGCTACTTGGACAGCGCCATCTCATTCCTTCAATGATAGTGAGTTATCCCTGTGCGTGTGTCATAAACGCTGTTAAGTCACGCCGTGTTTCTTCATTAATGGAGCCATCTGCCACGAGCCAGCAGCACGGTAGTAAACATGACGATATCGCGGGCGTTAATTGTGTAATCACGTAGCTGAGGACGATAACGCATAACTCTTCATTGCAGCAGTAAAAATAGACGCAGCCGGAAAAGTGAGCATGCCCGGACTGCTGACATGCGTGTTGGCTTTCGCTGGTTCTTTCGCCGCCGTTCGACAAAGCTGCCAACGCCACGCCCGCGGGCGATATGAGCGTTGCAGGGCATCAAACGCTCTCTGTGGAATCTAGATTGTTACTCTTTCTGTTGACTTCACAGTGGGTACTTAGTGAAACATCAGTAAAGCGAAAAAATACTTTTTTCGACATTGATTCACTTATTATTCATCATTTTTGCCTCCTAGGTTCCGATTTTGATTTTATTCAGGATTCCAACACACCATATTATTCCTCACTCTTTGGGCTACAAAACCCTGTTTTTCAACCTAATCTCCGTTCCATGCGACGGCCTTACGCCACCATTCTGTGAGGGCCTGCGTGCACGCGTGGTGTTATTTTACTGGTGGACATGAGACCCAACGTCTTGCTGCATCAGTAGCCTCCCCCACATCCGCTTACTACTTTCCGCGGAGTCCATCCCTCATCGAGCAAGCAGATGGAAGATGCAAGATCTCGGCTGTAGGGTGAACGAATAACAGTTCGATAACGCTTTGTAAGCTCCTATCGCCTGCGCAGGCTTGTGTGGGACCATGCATTGTCACGGAGAAGGTGAAGTTAGTTTGCGTTTTTTGTGGCGACGAACAAGCTGAAGTCTTTTCCTCCTCAACTCTTTCCACCACTGCAGCAGTCACAGCAGTGTGCGGCCGGCAGGGTCGCCGGAGCTCGGACTCGTTTGCTCGTTCTTGTTGCGATGATTACAGACCCCTAGCCCAACGACTCACCGTGCTTTTGTTCATTGCCATGTCTCCGTAGACATGCTGCAAGCGCCTGTGAATATCTGCGACGCTCTGTTTTTCCGCCAAGAGAAGCTCAGTGACGGCTCTGCAGGGCACGCATATCCGTTACAGACACCATTTTGGAGGCCATCTAGAGCACCACCACCTATCGGGACATTAGGGATCTATAGGGGCTGAAATCGGAATATTCCACGATATCTCACAACAAATTCCGAATTTTTTCAACGTAAACTGGCCGAGAAAGAAGGTGTTGCATAACCGAAAGCCCTTCGTACAAAAAATCCATACTCATCAAACCACTTTGATGGTACTTTCCATTTTCCCTGTTGCTTGGGCTTCTTTATTTTTCATTCATGCCTGGAGCGCGGAAAGAGTTCCTGGCCACAGTGCTTGTTTTGTTGAGTTTAATCTTGTCTCCGAGATCCTTACGGGAACAATACGTAGCGGATGTAGTTCCTCGATTTCTCACTTAAAACTGGTGCTTGGAAATTTGTACATAGGTCTTCAGTGGATATTTTCCGTTTGTTTTCTAGCACCTACTAGTTCAGCTTCTTTACCATCTGCATAACGCTGTCGCATGAGTCGAACAAACCTGTGGCTCTTCGTATTGCCCTCCTCTGTATACATTCAGTATCTGTTATCAGTTGCATTTGCTATGGGTTTCACGCAACTGAGTATATTCTACGATGGATCTACCATCTCCTTTGTAGACTAAATATATCTTCCTGGCATCGTACCAATGAACAGATGTCTACCCTCTGCTGTTCGTATGATTGAGCTTGTGTGAGTGATAAATTTCATATTACTGTATACTGTCAAGCACAGGCATTCGTATGAGTTGGTTGATTACAACTGTGACTCAGTGACATTGTAATCAGTCAAATTAAATGTCGTGTTGTTTGGGCCTCTTGGTGGGTAGACTGAATTGGCTGGTGCAAGTCTTTTGAAGTGATGCCACTTTGGGGACTTGTGTGTCAATGAGGATGAAATGAGGATGATGAAGATGACACAAGTACCTGAGCAGAGATAATCTCCAACAAAGTCATAAATCAATGCCAGGCCCCCTGACATGATTCGCCAGTGCGCTGTCCACTCAGCTATTGTGGAGGCCCCTCAACATGACAAGCCGATGCACTCTCCACATAGCTATGGTGGACCCCCTCCCCCCACATGACAAGCCAGTACACTGACCACTCAGCTACAGAGGAGGCCGCCCAGCTTCACAAGCCAGCATGATTTCCACTCAGCTATGGTGGAGGCCCCCCATCATGA
The DNA here is from genome assembly GCF_023897955.1 of Schistocerca gregaria. Taxonomy (NCBI): domain Eukaryota; kingdom Metazoa; phylum Arthropoda; class Insecta; order Orthoptera; family Acrididae; genus Schistocerca; species Schistocerca gregaria. Next base: position 220,031,948 of record NC_064925.1, on the reverse strand, counting down.
CATGCCATAACGCTGTCCACTCAGCTATGGTGGAGGCCCCTCGACATGACAAGCTGGCATGCTGTCTACTCATCTATGGTGGACGCCCCCCATCATGACATGCCAGCGTGCTGTCCACTCAGCTATGGTGGATGCCCCCTGACATGAAAAGCCAGCACTCTGTCCACTCAGCTAATGGTGCACGCCCCCCCCCCCCCCAATTATGACATGCCAGTGCACTGTCCACTTAGCTATGGTGGACGCCCCCTGACATGACAAGCCGGCGTGCTGTCCATTCAGCTATGGTGAAGGCCACTCGACATGACAAGCCGGCATGCTGTCCACTCAGCTACGGTGGCGGACATTGTAGTCGGTGGCTGATATGTATTTTCGTTTGTGAAACACAGTCAATGCGCCTGCGAGAGAGGTTAGTGGTCTTTGAATTGTGGTATTTATTCAGTGAAATGACAACTTACCAAGAAGGAACTGAGATAGAGATATGTTTGAGTGATCGGACTAGAAGGTTTCTGTAACTGCAGCTAGATTCCTTTGTAAAGCCAAGGTATTGTTGGTAATCATCATTCAAGATTTTTAATTTATGTTCACTTCAGAGATATTAATTATTCATATTATGCTCAATTTTTCATTTTTGATTTAATTTATTAGTTAACTGATCTAAGAGTATCAGGAAAATATTTGCTACACTCTGTAATCGTACGAAGATCTTGTGTGACTTTCTTCAGACTGTACTTATTTATACATAACTGCACATCTGTCTAGCGTAACTGGCAAAGCTAATATTGTAGACACTGCTAAAAACGTAAACAAAGCAAATAATTTATACCATCAGATTACTAATGAAAATACAGAATTATACTTTCACAAACAAAGAATACTGATGTAAATTATTGCAGATGGATTTATAATGGGACAGACATGAACAGAGTGTATGACTGTCAGTGGCGTCGCCTTCCTGGAAAAGTTCATGCGAAGATGCGTGCATCAGCTAGAGGAAGATCTCCCTCATTGTGTATTTCAACAAGATGAGCACTCTCCATTCCCACATAGTGTTGTTCGCGAACATCTGACTGATTGAGCTACCAAAACGTTTCTGGGTCTCGTAAGCTGGTAATTGTTGCCCCCCATCCCCCCCCCCCCCCCCCCCCCCACACACACACACCAAAGAAAAATCCTAATTCTCACTGCAGAATAATATGAATGCTTTTTAAATACTGAGATGTGTCGTAAAAAAATATAAGAATTTCTGTAATTCCACCATTGTGTTGGTATCAGGATCAACAATTCCATATATTCGTAATTTATTAATTCTAATAATATTTTGTTAAATGCTAACGTTCGTTCTTAAACCATTACCTATATTAGAAATTCAATGTTATTAAAAAAAAACATTTTCAAGCATTTTGTGTGCACATAGCTTTCATGACATACCTGCATTAGTAATGTTTCACTGTACATAATATATTTGTTTTTACATCAGATCAGTAGAACAGGTGATACTTGATAATAAAGGTGCAAAAAAAGGCAAAAAGGAAACTTCACATAATGAAAACAGAGAGCTTCTGGAAAAGCGATAGTGTCAAGGGCTCCATGAACACCAGTGTAAAGTCAACACAGTTGTAAAAATAATGGATTATGTAACCTCTTGCCACATGAGACGAGCAAAACTTTTGCCCTATAGTTTGTCGCATATTCGTTTAGATATCTACCGAAATCAGTATGATATAATGACAGGATGGTTTATCTCGTTTCGTGTAACGGTTAGTGAATTGTTTGTTCCTATTTGTTTATTATTTTATTGCACTTGTTAAATAAGTGTTTCTCATCTTCCTGTACTTTTTCTTTCATGTGACATTTGACGATTAGATGTTTTTGCAGTTACGTTTATATATGTCATTCCTTCTTGTAATCTTTTCCTGTTCTACTCTCCAGTTTTCTATTCCTTTTAGCGGTTCTTGTGTTGCTTCACAACCCAGTTACACCATTAAAATAGGTTCGCCTTCTTCCTTCATCATACTCATGCTTTCATTATTTCACTTCCATATAAATTAATATTTAAGACAGATCTTCTGTCTGCATGATGTTTCGTTAGAGTATTCCCACTGTATATGATAGTATTGTTTCTGTGACCTGATTCAGTATATTTTTCGACGAAGGCTTTCCTAATCACTGCAATATAGCAATTTTACTTTAGTTTGTAATGTTATGTTAATCTTCTTCTTCTTTTGCTTACGCCTTTGTCCCACAGATTTCGCAAGGTCAGCGTGGTTACAATCGAATATCGCAAGGTTAATTTGAAGGGGTGGCCGGATGCCCTTCCTACCGCCACCCCATACCCCCAGGACTGTATCCCAGCTTTCTGCATCTAGTGTAAATCATGAAACAGTGTGAACGTGTTGCAAATGTCTGTGAGTCGTGTAACTGACACGGAACGTGGGGACCAGCCAGATATTCACCTAGTGGGATGTGCAAAACCACCTAAAAACGGATACAGGCTGGCCATCACACCAGCCCTCGTCGTTAATCCTCCGAGCGGATTTGATCAGGGGCCAGCGCGCCTACCCGAGTCCGGGAAGCAGCGCATTAGCGCTCTCGGCTAACCTGGCGCGTTTTGTAATGTTATGTTAATATTGTATTTTATCTAAGCGGTGTTTATAAATACATTTAGAAGGTACACAGCAGTTCCCACAGGTATGGGAAGGGGAGGTTGGCAAAGCTTATAGGTGACAGCATAGGTGGGGGTGGTAGGATCACTCATGGGAAAATTCCTGTAGTACTGGGTGTTAGAGCTGCACCTTTTTTAGATTGATAGGTATTCCTGCTTAAGGGAAGTTTCTCCAACAAAGGAACCACTTTCGACAAAGCCTAGGTATCCCAGTAATGAGGGAATTAGTATATTTCATCAAAATATACAAGATATTAGAGTTAAAGTCAGTGAACTGCTTATAGATGTTGACTCCGAAATTACTGGTATATCTAAACACTTCAGAGGCTTCATTTACTAGGATACAGGTTGGCTGGCAGCTTTTCTAGGAGCTCTTTACGGTGTGGGGGAGTAGCCATGTATGTAAAAAACGGCATCCAATTTGAGTCAATTGGTGTTTCAAAGTACTGCACTGAAAAGGTGTTTGAATGTTGTGCAGGTGTGGCTAAATTTAGTGGAGCTAAACTTCTAACTGTTGTTATTTACAGATCCCCAGACTCCGATTTCACAACATTTTTGCTAAAGATAGAGGAGGTTCGTGGTTCACTTTATAGGAAATACAAAAAGTTAGTTATATGTGGTGACTTCAGTAATTGTATTAGTGATTGTGCAAGGAAAAGGATACTGGTAGACTTCCTTAATTCATATAATCTTATGCAAACCGTATTCTTTCTAACGAGAGTGCAAGGGAACAATAGAACAACCATGGACAATATTTTTCTTCATTCCTCATTACAATAAGGGCATTCTGTTAGCAAAAAAGGTGAATCATCTTTCAGATCATGATGCACAAATGTTAACTCTAAAAGATTTTTGTGCTGCAACACATGTTGAATACAGTTATCAACTGTTTTGGAGAGCTGATCCAGTTGCTGTAGAGACCTTTGTAAACTTCATTAAGGAACAAGAGTGGCAAGATGTTTATAGTTCTGATACAGTAGACGATAAATGTAACGCTTTCCTCAAGACTTTTTTTCGTGCTCTTTGAAAGTTGCTTTCCGTTAGAACGTTCAAAACAGGGTACTAGCACAATCAGGCAGTCTGGGTGGCTGACTAGAGGGATAAGAATGTCTTGTAGAATAAAGTGGCAGTTATATCAAAACGTTAGAAACAGTCAAAATCTAAATGCACCAGCCCATTACAAACAGTATTGTAAGGTTCTTAAAAATGTTATTAGGGAGGCAAAAAGTATGTGGTATGAAAATAGAATAGCCAAGTCTGAGGATAAAATTAAAACCATATGGTCAGTCGTAAAGGAAGTGGCTGGTCTGCAGAGACAGGTCGAGGATAGAGAATCAGTGCGTAGTGGGAATGTCCCTGTTACTGATAAGTAATACGGACAGTATTTAATAATCACACTATTTAATAATCACTTTCTGAATATAGCAGGTGAACTAAATAGGTACCTAGTCCCAACAGGGAATCATATAGCGCTCTTAGAAAACAGTCTTCCGAGATTGTTACTTGAAATGCTCCTCCATGATAGTGACAAGAGGGAGATGAGTTAATAATTAAATCACTAAAGACCAAGACCTCTCATGGATATGACGGGGTATCTAGCAGAATACTGAAATATTGTTCTATGTATGTTAGCCTAATACTTAGCCATATCTGTAACTTTTCCTTCAGGATTGGCCATTTTCCTGACCGATTAAAGTACTCGGTAGTGAAGCCACTTTATAAAGAGGGAGACAGGGATAATGATGACGAATTTCAGACCTATTTCTATGCCATCGGTGTTTGCTAAAGTTATCGAGAAGGTTGTATATACAAGGTTACTGGAGCATTTAAATTCATATAATTTGCTGTCAAATGTACAGTTTGGTTTTAGAAATGGTTTAACAACTGAAAATGCTATATTCTCTTTTCTCTGTGAGGTTTTGGACGGATTAAATAAAAGGTTGCGAACGCTAGGTGTTTTCTTTGATTTAACGAAGGCCTTTGACAGTGTTGACCACAAAATATTACTGCAGATGTTGGGCCATTATGGAGTAAGGGGAGTAGCTTACAATTGGTTCGCCTCTTACTTTAAGAATAGAAAGCAGAAGGTAAGTCTCCGCAATATTGAGAGTGGTCGTGATGTTCACTCCCAATGGGACACTGTTAAGTTGGGCGTTCCCCAAGGGTCGGTGCTGGGGCCACAGCTGTTTCTTACTTATATAAATGATATGCCTTCTAGTATTACAGGTGATTCAAAAATATTTCTGTTTTCTGATGACACCGGCTTGGTAGTGAAGGATCTTGTGTGTAATATTGAAACAGTATCAAATAATGTAATTCATGAAATAAGTTCATGGCTTATGGAAAATAATTTGATGCTAAATAACAGTTTCTAACTCACAATTCAACGAGAACCGATATTTCGATCAGACAGAATGGGCATATTATAAGCGAGACGGAACAGTTCAAGTTCCTAGGCGTTCGGATAGATAGTAAGCTGTTGTGGAAAGCCCATGTCCAGGATCTTGTTCAGAAACTAAATGCAGCTTTATTTACCATTAGAACAGTATCTGAAATAAGTGACAGTTCAACACGAAAACATACACTCCTGGAAATGCAAAAAAGAACACATTGACACCGGTGTGTCAGACCCACCATACTTGCTCCGGACACTGCGAGAGGGCTGTACAAGCAATGATCACACGCACGGCACAGCGGACACACCAGGAACCGCGGTGTTGGCCGTCGAATGGCGCTAGCTGCGCAGCATTTGTGCACCGCCGCAGTCAGTGTCAGCCAGTTTGCCGTGGCATACGGAGCTCCATCGCAGTCTTTAACACTGGTAGCATGCCGCGACAGCGTGGACGTGAACCGTATGTGCAGTTGACGGACTTTGAGCGAGGGAGTATAGTGGGCATGCGGGAGGCCGGTTGGACGTTGCCGAATTGCTCAACACGTGGGGCGTGAGGTCTCCACAGTACATCGATGTTGTCGCCAGTGGTCGGCGGAAGGTGCACGTGCCCGTCGACCTGGGACCGGACCGCAGCGACGCACGGATGCACGCCAAGACCGTAGGATCCTACGCAGTGCCGTAGGGGACCGCACCGCAACTTCCCAGCAAATTAGGGGTATCGGCTCCTGGGGTATCAGCGAGGACCATTCGCAACCGTCTCCATGAAGCTGGGCTACGGTCCCGCACACCGTTACGCCGTCTTCCGCTCACGCCCCAACATCGTGCAGCCCGCCTCCAGTGGTGTCGCGACAGGCGTGAATGGAGGGACGAATGGAGACGTGTCGTCTTCAGCGATGAGAGTCGCTTCTGCCTTGGTACCAATGATGGTCGTATGCGTGTTTGGCGCCGTGCAGGTGAGCGCCACAATCAGGACTTCCTACGACCGAGGCACACAGGGCCAACACCCGGCATCATGGTGTGGGGAGCGATCTCCTACACTGGCCGACAACCTATGGTGATCGTCGAGGGGACACTGAATAGTGCACGGTACATCCAAACCGTCATCGAACCCATCGTTCTACCATTCCTAGACCGGCAAGGGAACTTGCTGTTCCAACAGGACAATGCACGTCCGCATGTATCCCGTGCCACCCTACGTGCTCTAGAAGGTGTAAGTCAACTACTCTGGCCAGCAAGATCTCCGGATCTGTCCCCCATTGAGCATGTTTGGGACTGGATGAAGCGTCGTCTCACGCGGTCTGCACGTCCAGCACGAACGCTGGTCCAACTGAGGCGCCAGGTGGAAATGGCATGGCAAGCCGTTCCACAGGACTACATCCAGCATCTCTACGATCGTCTCCATGGGAGAATAGCAGCCTGCATTGCTGCGAAAGGTGGATATACACTGTACTAGTGCCGACATTGTGCATGCTCTGTTGCCTGTGTCTATGTGCCTGTGGTTCTGTCAGTGTGATCATGTGATGTATCTGACCCCAGGAATGTGTCAATAAAGTTTCCCTTTCCTGCGACAATGAATTCACGGTGTTCTTATTTCAATTTCCAGGAGTGTATATTCATACGCTTATGTCGTATAGTATTATTTTTTGGGATAATTCTTCTGATTCAAAAAGGGTATTTTTGGCTCAAAAACGGGCTGTTCGAGCTACATGTGGTGAAAGTTCGAGAACCTCTTGTCGACTCCTATTTAATAGTCTGGAAATTCTGACACTGCCCTCACAGTATATATTTTCTTTAATGTCGTTTGTTGTTAGCAATATTAGCTTATTCCCAAGAGTTAGCAGCATTCACTCAGTTAATACTAGGCAGAAATCAAATCTGCATGTGGAATGCACTTCCTTGACTCTTGTGCAGAAAGCAGTGCAGTATTCTGCTGCATCCATTTTCAATAAGCTGCCACAAGAACTCAAAAATCTTAGCAGTAGCCCAAACACTCTCAAGTCCAAACTGAAGAGTTTGTTACTGGTTCTCTCCTATTCTGTCGACCTCGAAGAGCTGAAAAATTAAGCAAATTCCAGTGTTACATTGTTGATTTTCTTTATTTAAGCTTACGACTTGTCGCCTGAATATGTTTCTTATATTTCATGTTATCTGTTTCTACTATCATGTTATAATTTAATGTATTGATTCGTTCCATGACCATGGAGACTTCTCCTTAATTTGGTCACACGGAACAATAAATAAATAAAAAAATAAATATGTAAGTACTATTGAGAAGAGATCTTCACCCTCTCGTACTCTTACGAATTTATGGACGGTCCAGCAGAATTCACGGTGTCATTCCCTCCACCACTACTGCAGACATTAGTCGAGTCCATGCCTCGTCGTGTTGTGGCAATTCTACGTGCTCGCGGTGGCCGTACACGATATTAGGCAAATATGCCATTTCTTTGGCTCCTCAGTGTAGTATTGGAGTGAAGTGGCGTTGGGGGGGGGGGGGGGGGCGAAAATCCCCGAACCAGTCGGGAATCGAACCCGGGCGCGTAGGACGGCAATCCGTCACTCTAACCACTCAGTTACCGCGGGTGACGGGGGAAGGGGGGGGGGGGGGGGAAATCATAGAGGGAGCCCAACAGATGAATAAAAGCAAATTCAATCGGAGACCAAGAGGCTCGCATAGGAAAGAGCACCATGGTGAGTTGCATTAAATTAGTCTTCGGACTGAAGACAACTACAGCAACTGATCAGAGATTAGAAGCACAATCTAAGACAAACACTCACGTCCTATTTTATCACAACACTCTTGCTCATTTCCTTATACTCTGTGACAAGAGCGCACCAACTGCTGAATATGATATCATGTAAATGCGAACAGTGTCTTTTATACCGTTTTGTAACACAGTATTTAGAATAGGGAGCGAATGTAGCGCCATAAAAATCAGCACTAACTGAAAAGTGAGACCAAAATTCCCTTTTTTAGTTTCCCAAGGACCTTTGGAAACATTACAGACAGCTTATTGTTGTAACCTACAGATATTTACTAAGAATGCCATTTTCTTTCAAGAATAATTTTTTTTTTTTTTTGGTAAACAAGAGAAGGGCTGGCATTTTGGAGCAAAACGTTTTACATCTACTCGACAACGTGAAGTTTTTTTCATTGCATTTGCTATCAAATCAGTGAATGTGGAACGTAGGAAACGTACATAGAAGGCAATACATTGTTTAACGTACCAAATTAACCACCACAACTCGAAACCACACAGACGAGATAATAAAACATCACAAGCAGTAAAACTGTTTCCCAACACGGAAGATACCAGTGCCTCTATTTTTCCTACAAATGAGCCACAAACGGCAACAAGCTTCAACACATTCGATTTTGGAACAAAAGCATTTATATTTACAAAAATATTCTTTAGAAAGTCGAGTGAAGTTTAAGGATGCACAAATCATGAGGCTCAGTGCAAAACTGTTATGTGTCAAGGAAAGTACCTATCATAATAATAAAACACAACTAAGACATATGCTTCTCATGCGTGAAATTCGTGTTTATAATGTCTTGCTCACAGCGAAACTAAGTAGCAATTATACATGTATTCGAAAATATTTCTTCAGGGTGTAATTGTGGCTTCTGCCACTAAATCAATGAGATTCGGGTATTTTTACATTTATTTCACGATCATTCGTGTTTATTGATAATATGCGTGGAACCAGAAATATGATAACTGTTTAGTTAATTAAGTAGAAAAACAATTACTAACGAAGATTAATCGTATGACTGGCTTTCTCGCCGCTTGGGGTGCTAGTTTCGTTTCAACTGTCGGACGACAACAATTTTCACGCCATTGATTGTCGCGACTACGTATGTTAGACGGTGGTCAGTTTCCCCACATATTCACGCAGCGACGTACAGGGTGTTTAGAAACAGTCTGAGAAACTTGTATGGGTGTTGCAGAGTGCGCTATGCTGAGAAACATTTGTTAAGAAAAAAAATCGATATGTTGCCCCGTTTCCGAGTTAATAAGCGTTGGAGTCAGCCAGTCAGCAGATTCACGCGATCCGCCACAGTCGGTGTCCCCAAATGTGTTCTTCCTTTGGTTTCCGAAAATCGAACAAGAGACCCACACAAAAATTGGAGACGGGACGGTAAAAAGGATCAAGTCCGTGTGCTATCGGCTACGCTATGAGAACATATGTCACTAATTGTACCTGACGGGCCGCTAAAATTTGCGCTCGCAACGGCCTTTTGTCTAATTTCAGTGGTAATTAACTCGAAAATGCAGTAAAGGATCGAATTTTCTTCTCAACAATTATTTTTGAGCGTGACCTATCTTGTAATAATCTCACACGCTTCTCAGACTGTTTCTGACCGCCCACTATAAGGTGCAGCAAATGAAAACGAGGCACACGGAAAAAATTTACGTGAACGGTTTATAATTTCAAGCGTAATCGTCGTAATTGTTAATACATTTATTCGAATGTGAAACCAGACGGTTAATGCCTTCAAGAAAAAATGTTTGCATTCGCGTTTGCAAGCATGATTGTACCAATTTGTGCACGCACCTCTTTTTTTTTTTTCTTTTAGTCTCCAGTTACCTGACTGGTTTCACACACACGGCCCGCTACGAATTCCTCTCCTGTGCCAACCTCTTCATCTTAAAGTAGCATTTGCAACGTACGTCCTGAATTATTTGCTGGATGTATTCCAATGTCTCCTTTCCTCTACAGTTTTTACTCTATACAGCTCCCTCTAGTTCCACGAAAGTTTCTCCATGATATCTTAGCAGATGCCCTACCATACTGTCCTTTTTTGTCGATGTTCTCCATATATCCCTTTCCTCGGCGATTCTGCGGAGAACCTCCTCATTCCTTACATTATCGGTCCACATAATTTTCAACATTCTTCTGTATCATCACATCTCAAATGCTTAGATTTTCTTCCGTTCCGGTTCTTCCACAGTTCAGGGCTCACTAGCATACTATGTTTTGCTCCTGAAGTACATTCTCAAAAATTTCTTCCTCCAGTTAAGACCTATGTTTGAATAAACAAACACTGTTTTTTGCCTTGTTTCACAATTTTATTATTAATGTTACTGCACAACCTAGGTTTCGGGCTATAAGCCCATTTTCAAGTACATTACTGATTTCCGAATATGATAACGAACAGATAAACCTGATGGAAAAGTAAAGTAATCATCTCAACTTCTTAAGGAGGAGGAGGATATTGGTGTTTAACGTCCCATCGTCAACGAGGTCATTAGAGACGGAGCACAATCTGGGATTAGGGAAGGATGGGGAAGGAAATCGGCCGTGCCCTTTGAAAGGAACCATGCCAGCATTTGCCTGAAATGATCTAGGGAAATCACGGAGAACCTAAATCAGGATGGCCGGACGCGGGATTGAACCGTCGTCCTCCCGAATGCGAGTCCAGTGTGCCAACCACTGCGCCACCTCGCTCGGTCAACTTCTTAAGGTATCGATCCATAGCTTAATGTACAGTTATGTCACTGACCATTTTTTTAACAAATTGCAGACTTTATTTACACAATTCAGCAATTACACTACTATGGTGGGACTAAAGTATGCATCAGCCAAGCAATTTTTAGCAACGATGGATTGGGGACCAAAGTTTTGCTTCTATCTTGGGGTTGTGACATCATGTAAAAGAAGTGAATAACTGAATTGGGTTTTCTCGTTTAATAATAGGTGTGGGGAAATACACATCTGTCGTTTAATTTCTACAATTTTTAGTTGGTTGAGTTTGGCCCCATTTTCCCCTGTGTGTAAGACTTGTACATCTATTGTGTACTTGTGGTTATCGTTCAGGCAATGTTCTGCAAAGGCTGAATCAGGCTTCTTCAAGCCTAGTCTTGAAGCCTAGTACAGATTGACCTCCCGGTTGGTCCAATGTAGCAAGACTGACATTCACGACATGTGATTTTATAAACGCCACTATTTGTGATGGTTGGTTGTTTGTCTTTTGCAATTAACAAGAAACTACCTATTGTCTGAGGAAAAAAGAAAAACACAGAGAATTTCTTTGCCTTCAAGATGTTACTTATGCTATTTGATGTTTTCCCTATAAAAAGTAAACAGCATCGTCTCTTTTCCTGCTTGTCTGTGTTCTTCGTTGCGGACAATAGGGACCTGGCTTGCTTCTTCAACATTTACATCATTGGTAAAATCTGAGGTAAAAAGATAAGAAGCAAGCAAGGTCTCTGTTGTCCCCAATGCAAAAACACAGACAAACTGGAAAAGGAATAGTGCAGATTACCTTTTATAGGGAAAACATCAAATAGCGTAACTAGCAAGTGGAAGGCAAAGAGTGTTTTTCTATGCCTGTCAGACAACAGGTAGTCTCTTCTTCAATGCAATAGACAAACAACCAACCATCACGAAAAGTGGGGTTTATAAAATCACATGCTGTGAGTGTCAGTCATTAAAAGATAGATGTGTATATCCCCACATCTGTTATTAAACAAGCAAACCCAATTCAGTTATTCACCTCTTTTAGATGATATCACAACCCCAAAATAGAAGCAAAACTTTGGTCCCCAGTCCATAGTAGTTAAAAATTTCTTGTCTGATGCATAACTTTAGTCCTGTCATTGTAGTATAATTGTCGAATTGTGTAATAAGGTCTGTAATTTGTTAAAAATATGGTCATTGACGTAACTGTACATTGAGATATGGATCGATACTTTATGAAGTTGAGATGATTATCTTTGCCTTGCCACCATGTTTATCTGTGCATTATCATCTTTGGAAATCAGTAATGTAATTGAAAATGGGCTTATAACCCGAAAACTAGGATGCAACATTAATAATAAAATTGTGAAACAAGGCAAAGAACAGTGTTTGTTTAGTTAATTTACAGATTTTCACCAATAACCCACAGTGGATTCCAAAAAATTACCTATTTTTTATATTAGTACACTTCTCTTGGCCAGAAATGCCCTTTTTGCCAGTACTAGTCTGTTTTTTATATCTATCTTGCCCCGTCCGGATATGGTAATTTTGCTACCCATGTAGCTGACGTCCTTCACTTCATCCACTTTGTGATACCCAGTTATAATGTTTTGAGTTTATCGCTGTTCTTATTTCTGCTACTCGCCTTCGTCTTTCTTCGATTTACTCTCAATCCATACATTGTACTCAATAGACAGTTCATTCCATTCAGCAGATCCTACAACCCTTCTTCACTTTCACTGACGATAGGAATGTCATCAGCGAATCTTATCATTGATTTCCTTTCACTTTGGGTTTGAATTCCACTCTTCAACCTCTCTTTTATCTCCGTCACTGCTTCTTCGATGTGTAGATTGAAGAGTAGGGGTGAAAGACTGGCATTGCTAAGAGTATCCTACGACTTCCACATCGCTGGCAACGGGTTATACACAATGCTGGTGACTACTTTGAAGGTCAGGAAAACTTTGAAACTCATATCTATTTTGTACGAGCTATAAATAAATAGTTGCCACTATTAAAGTTCCAACCCTCGAACCTTTATTGAGGCAACTGTTGACCTTATTCTTCCTTTATGTTAAAATCCCCTTTGTGGAGCTGTACTGACATTCTTATTATCCTGTTCATTAATGGTAATGCAATATTCATGTATTTGCTGGGTGTTTGTATACCAGAAATTGTTCCGGGTACATCTGTTAGCCGAAATCAAATCGACGGCCAAAGGGGTCCAAAAATGTTGCAAATGCATGGGGAGAGGTCGGGAGTGTATGGAGGGTGTATAAGGACTTCCCAGGAAAACTTTTGCAGCATTCTCTATACAATCTTGGCAACATTTGAGCCCGCCCCTCCTTTACGGGTTGTGCATTCCGTGACTCTTGCGCCATTTTCCTGCGTCAGTACCGCATCCACATCAGTTTCCACGGTGCTGCATTCCCCTGAACCCGAAGATAGTTGGCAGTTCCGAAGCTCTTGCAGTTCTTCACGATTCAGTTTGTTTCAAAATTATTAATAAAAGGTTTTATCTTAATTATTACTTTTCTTGAGTCTCATTCAGCAACAGTTTGATAATCTATATTTCTTAATCTATATGTTATAATCTATATGTTAGCTTTTAAAAAAAAAGCTGGCATTAACTGGACTCTGACTTGTAACCTGTAGAATTCTTCTACGTTTACATCTGCATCGGCAAGCCGCCTGACGGCAGGTGACGAGAGGTACTTCTGGTATACTATTATAACTGATTCTTCCTTCCCAGTTCCTCCCATGAATTACGCTGGGGAAGGATAATTGTCGTTAAACCTCTGTATTAGCTCTAATTTCTCAAATATTTTCATCGTGGGGATTACGTGAGATGTATGGGAGAGGAAGCAGTGTGTTGTGTGACTTTTACGGGGAAATACTCTTTCGAAATTTCAATAGTAGACCTGTCCATGATGCCCAACAACTCTTTTGTAGCGTCTGAAACTGGAGTTTTGTTGGGTACCTCTGCAACGCTCTCTCGCGGAGTAAACGATCCCATGATCAAACGTGCCACTCTAGGTTCGACCTCTCTCTTCTATCAATCCTACCCAGTAATCATCAAACTGAAGAAATATAATACAAAATTTAACTATTTTCCCACAGCTTTCTGATCTCAAAGGTACAGTAAACTGCATAAGAGCTCTTCGTGCGGTTGCACTTCGTTCGTGGTTTGTTGTAAGAAAGACAAATGCTGGTGTCTTAGTACCGTTTTTTACTCTCTTGTTTCCTGGCTTTCCTACTGAACGGATTGCCTCATGTTATATCGTTGTAAATATTTACTTTAATCACTTCTTATTTAATGTATTTATTGTCCTCATCTGATTTTTTTAAATGTCTTTCACTAGATATTTGTTGTCGATCGTTTTAATACGATGACACAGTGGAGCAGCCGCCATTGTCGCTGTCTTAAGTGCCTCCATCCAGCAGCCAATACAAAGTCCGATGTCATTTTTTTAGAGTCATTTTATTACAAGGTCAACTGTTAGTTATCTTTTCACGGTCACTCATCATCGAGTTAAAGGGGGCCGACAACAAAAGTGTCGCCGATTTCATTTCCTCCTCTCATCAGTATAATCACATTTTCCCTCTCTTGGTTATCTTATTCCTTAAACTAACATGTAAAAAAAGTAAGATTCCGAGATAGGGTGATTATAGAAGTACACTTAAGAATCGGGCCAGCAAGCGCCTTGTAGGGCACTTCTTTCGTGGATGAATTACATTCCCTTAAGATTCTTTCTAGGAGTCACACTACTGTTCGTTTTACGTGGTCATCCCACTTAAGATCGCTCTTGATACTTACTCCTAGATATTTTACAGTATGTACTGTTTGCAGCAACTTGTCATCAGTAGTGTAGTAGTGCAGTAGTGGATTCCTTTTCCTATGTTCGTCCAGTATGTTACATTTATTTATGTTCAGCATCAACACCATTCGTCAATCTTCTGCAGGCCATTTTGCAAATCGATACTGTCTTCTAGTCTTTCTCCTTTCTCAGAGACAACCGCATCATCTGCGAACGCTCTTAAAGAGCTTCCGACATTTTCCACTAGATAGTTCATATTGTAAACACTAAAGGTACTATCACACTTTCTGGGGATGCTCCGAAATTTACCTTTACGTCTCAAGATTTTGCCCCGTTGAGAGCAACATGTTGACTTCTACACTGAAGACCCAAAGAAACTAGTACACCTGCCTAATATTGTCTAGAGCCCCCGCGAGCATGCAGAAGTGCCGGAACACGTCGTAGCATGGACTCGATGAATATCTGAAGTACTGCTGGAGAGAACTGACACCATGAATTCTGCATTCTTAAGAGTAGGAGGGGGTGGATCTCCTCTGAATAGCACGTTGAAAGGCGTCCCAAATATGCTCAATAATGTTCATGTCTCGGGAATTTTGTGGCCAGTGGAAGTATTTAAACTCAGAAGAGTGTTCCTGGAGCCACTCTGTAGCATTTCTGGACGTGTGGGGTGTCGCATTGTTCTGCTGGAATTGCCCAAATGACATGAATGGGTGAAGTTGATCAGATAGGATGCTTACGCACGTGTCACGTGTCAGAGTCGTATCTAGACGTACAGGGGTCCCATATCACTCCAATTGTAACACGTCCCACACCATTACAGAGAAAAGTCCCTTGCTGACGTGCAGGGTCCATGGTCTCGTTAGGTTGTCTCCATACCCGTACACGTCCGTCCGCTCGATACAGTTTGAAACGAGACTCGTCAGACCAGGCAACATGTTTCCAGTCATAAACAGTCCAGTTGACGGGCCCAGGCCGTTTTTGTGATGTGCAGTCATAAAGGGTACACGAGTGGGCCTTCGGCTCCGAAAGCCCATATCGATGGTGTATCTTTGAACGGTTCGCACGCTGGCACTTACTGATATCCCAGCATTGAAATCTGCAGCAATTTGCGGAAGGGTTGCACTTCTGTCACGTTGAACGATTCTTTTCAGTTGTCGTTTATCCCGTTCTTGCAAGATTTTTCTCCGGTCGCAGCGATGTCGGGAATATGATGTTTTATCGGATTCTTGATATTGACGGTGCACTCGTAAAATGGATGTATGGGAAAATCCACACTTCATCGCTACCTCGGAGATGCTGTGTCCCATCACCCGTGCGCCGACTATAACACCACGTTGAAACTCGCTTAAATCTCCAAAGCCCACCCGGTCTAACGCACGGCTTTCCGGACTGGGAAGGAGCGCCTGGTCCCCGGCACGAATCCGCCCTGCGGACTTGTGT
Source organism: Schistocerca gregaria (assembly GCF_023897955.1). Taxonomy (NCBI): domain Eukaryota; kingdom Metazoa; phylum Arthropoda; class Insecta; order Orthoptera; family Acrididae; genus Schistocerca; species Schistocerca gregaria. Next base: position 220,016,170 of record NC_064925.1, on the reverse strand, counting down.
AGAGGTTCGGTGAGCCGGCTAGTCTGTGGATGGTTTTTAGGCGGGTTTGCCATCTGCCTCGGTGAATGCGGGCTGCTTCTCCTTATTCCTCCTCAGCTACACTATGTCGGCGATTGCTGCGCAAATAAGTTCTCCACGTACGCGTACACCATCATTACTCTACCACGCAAACATAGGGTGGTGGTGGTTAGTGTTTAACGTCCCGTCGACAACAAGGTCATTAGAGCCGGAGAGCAAGCTCGGGGTAGGAAGGATTGGGAAGGAAATCGGCCGTGCCCTTTCAAGGGAACCATCCCGGCATTTGCCCGAAACGATTTAGGGAAATCGCGGAAAACCTAAATCAGGATGGCCGGAGACGGGATTGAACCGTCGTCCTCCCGAATGCGAGTCCAGTGTGCTAACCACTGCGCCACCTCGCTCGGTGCAAACATATGGGTTACACTCCTCTGGTGTGAGACGTTCCCTGGGGGGTCCACCGGGGGCCGAACTGCACAATAACCCTGGGTTCGGTGTGGGACGGCGGAGGGGTGAAGTGGACCGCGATAGTCGTCGTGGGGTTGTGGACCACTGCGGCTGCGGCGGGGACGGAGCCTCTCCGTCGTTGCTAGGCCCCTGGTTAACATACAATACAAATCTTGATAACATGCCATTGTGGCAGCAGTAACCGATCTAACAACTCGGCCAGATACTTGTTGTCTTATATAGGCATTGCCGACTGCAGCGCCGTGTTCTGCCTGTTTACACTTTATTTGAATATGCATGCCTACACCAGTTTCTTCGGCGCTTCAGTGTATGTGCAAGGAAGTCTTGAATCCAATCACAAACGCGCCCGATACTAAATAAGCTCGTATTTTTTGGCTAGACGGTAGTGCGGTTCGGTGTCAAATGCCTTACTGAAGCAAGGAACATGACATCTATCTGTCTAATGTGCTACGGATCTCACGGAAGAACAGAGCGAGCTGCGTTCTGCAAGCTCTCTGCGGAATCCATGTTGATTTCTATAGAGGTGATTTTTCTTCTCAAAAAGCGCCATAATTCTTGAGCGTAAAACACAATTCATAACTCTACAACAGACTGATGAATGTAACTCCATCCTCTTTCTGGAGTGTGGGACTATAGCTGGTCAATTTCCAACAGTACAATACCAATAGCCGTTATTTAAGTTTTATTTTTAGGCTACCAGTTTCGACTTTACGTTAAGCCATCTTCAGGTCTGCTTAAATTGAGTAACTTTCGTCTTAGAAAACACAGCAGCACTATAACTGGTCTCGTGAAGATTATTACGGCCATGCGTGCTCCTTGGACAGCTACGAGTTGCTGACAGCTGTCCAAGAAGAACGCATGCCCGTAATAATCTTCACGTGACCAGTTACAGTGTCGCTGTATTTTGTAACACGAAAGTTACTCGATTTAAGCAGGCCTGAAGATGGCATAATGTGAAATCGAAACTGGCAGCCTAAAAATAAAACTTAAATAACGGCTATTGGTACAGTAGTAGTGAACAACAGATTGACGTCAACAATGTAGGCCTGTAAGTACGTGCAACTGTCCTACGACACTACCTGAATATGAGAATGACGTACGCGTTTTTCCAGACAGTAGACACCCATCACTGCTCCAGCGAACTACGATAAACTGGTGGTAGAAGGGGAGAAAGTTCTTTCGCATAATCTTTATAGAATCTTACAGTTATCTCATCTGGCATGGCATGGTATGGTATGGTACGGCAGATGAGCCGAGAAAGTACTTTGCTGGGTTCCAAGAGATAATGAGAGGCCGTGCGGGGTAGCCGCGCGGTCTGGAGTGTCTTGCCACGGTTCGGGGGCTGCCCCCGAGGGAGGTTTGAGTCCTACCTCGGGCACGGATCTTGTGTTGTCCTTAGCGTAAGTTAGTTTAAGTAGTGTGTAAGACTAAGGACCGATTACCTTAGCAAGTAGTGTGTAAGACTAAGGACCGATTACCTTAGCAATTCACACACACAGATAGAAAAGTTCGAGGATGATTGGTAGAAGACGTTAGAGAACATACTGGAGAAACGCGAGAATAGATTTATTTCAAAGCCGTAAACTGCAAAGCGTGGAGACGCTTAGGTTAGGTCTTCACTGAACAGTGGATGTGAAATGGCTAATGCTGATATTGACGAGCTGCTGACGAGCGAGATAATCATGCTTACCGGGCAAGTTGCCGTAGGTAAGACAACTGACATTCATTCGGAAAAACTGCGAAAAGATTCCCGTTCGTCGACGCAGATTTAGATTTTCCATGGTTTCCTGAAATTGAGACAAAAACTGGAATGATTCACTTGAAAAGAACGCGGATTTTTCCAATCATGCACCTTGTCCCAACTGCTCCGATGATGTGTTAAATCATAAGTTATCTTCCTTCCATTTTCAGTCCTGCTCGCTAACAATATTGGTTATGCCGTGTGGATAGACAGGTGCCTCTGTGATTAAGACAGCGATGACGTGAAACAACAGAACAATCTACATGTTCTCGTCACATTAATACGACCATCGCCTAAGTTCGAAGTCAGCGTGCAATAACCACTCACACACGGCAGGTGGCAGCAACAGCAGTTATATAAAGGCTTTAAGGGAAACGCGGAAAACAGTGCAATCGTTATCGTAACTTTTTATTTTTATTTATTTATTTATTGTTCCGTGGTACCAAATTAAGGAGATGTCTCCATGGTCATGGAACAAGTCAATACATGAAATTATAACACGATATTAGAAACAGATAAAATGAAATATAAAAAACATTCAGGTGACAAGTAAGTTTAAATAAAGAAAATTAACAATGTAGCACAGGAATTTGCTTAATTTTTTAGATCTTCCAGGAGCTCCTCGACAGAATAGAAGGAGTGAGCCATGAGGAAACTCATCAATTCAGACTTAAAAGAGTTTGGGCTACTGCTAAGATTTTTGAGTTCTTGTGGTAGCGTGTTGAAAATGGATGCAGCAGAATACTGCACTCCTTTCTGCACAAGAGTCAAGGACGTGCATTCCACATGCAGATTTGATTTCTGCCTAGTATTAACTGAGTGAAAGCTGATAACTCTTGGGAATAGGCTAATATTGCAAACAACAAACGACATTAAAGAAAATATATACCGTGAGGGCAATGTCAGAATTCCCAGACTATTGAATAGGGGTCGACAAGAGGTTCTCGAACTTACACGACATATAGCTCGAACAGCCCTTTTTGAGCCAAAAATACCCTTTTTGAATCAGAAGAATTACCCAAAAAATATAATACCATACGACATAGGCGTATGAAAATATACGATGTAGACTACTTATCGTATTGAAGTGTCACTTATTTCAGATACTGTTCTAATGGTAAATAAAGCAGCATTTAGTTTCTGAACAAGATCCTGGACATGGGCTTTCCACAACAGCTTTCTATCTATCCGAACGCCTAGGAAGTTGAACTGTTCCCTCTCGCTTATAATATGCCCATTCTGTCTGATCAAAATATCGGTTCTTGTTGAATTGTGAGTTAGAAACTGTAAAAACTGAGTCTTACTGCGATTTAACATCAAATTATTTTCCACAAGCCACGAACTTATTTCACGAACTACATTATTTGATACTGTTTCAATTTTATACAGAAGATCCTTCACTACCAAGCCGGTGTCATCAGCAAACAGAAAAATTTTTGAATCACCTGTAATACTAGAAGGCATATCATTTATATAAATAAGAAAGAGCAGTGGGCCCAGCACCGACCCTTGGGGAACGCCCCACTTAACAGTGCCCCATTGGGACTGAACATCACTGCCACTATCAATATTGCATTGTGTTACTGATAAGTCACATATATGTACAGTATTTAATAATCACTTTCTGAATATAGCAGGTGAACTAAATAGATTCCCAACAGGGAATCATATAGCGCTCTTAGAAAAAAGTGTTCTGAGACACCTGAAATGCTCCGCCATGGAAACGGAGAGATTTATCTGATGTCCAAAAGGGCACGAACATTGTACGGGCCAAGTGTGGCAGCTTTACCGAACCGGCTATTCGCGTGCCGCCGTGGTTAAATTACACCGTGCATGGCAAAATGGCTCTAAGAAAAGCTGGCGCCGAGGCACCTGTGGTGAACCGCATGCCATAGACGACATGGGATGAACGGCGGCTACGCAGAAGTGCAACTGCTGTGCAAATGACCACCCAGATGTAACAAGGGGCCACGAATGGTGCTTGTCAGCAACCGTTCAGCGAATATTGCTGCGAGTGGACTTCAGCAGCAAAAGAAACAAAAGAAAAGTTCTGAGTAGGTATTCAAATCCACGGAGAAGAAATAAAAACTTTGAGGTTCGCCGATGACATTGTAATTCTATCAGAAACAGCAAAGGACTTGGAAGAGCAGTTGAACGGAATGAACAGTGTCTTGACAGAAGGAAATAAGATGAACAGCAGCAAAAGTTAAACGAGGATAATGCAATGTAGTCGAATTAAGTGGGGTGATGCTAAGGGAATTAGATCAGGAAATGAGACACTTAAAATAGTAAAGGAGTTTTGCTATTTGGGGAGCAAAGTAACTGATGATGGTCGAAGTAGAGAAGATATAAAATGTAGACTGGCAATGGCAAGGAAAGCGTTTCTGAAGAAGGAAATTTGTTAACATCGAGTATAGATTAAAGTGTCAGGAAGTCGTTCCTGAAAATATACGTATGGAGTGTAGCTATGTATGGAAGTGAAACATGGGCGATAAATAGTTTGGACAAGAAGAGAATAGAAGCTTTCGAAATGTGGTGCTACAGAAGAATGCTGAAGATTGGATGGGTAGATCACATGACTAATGATGAAGTATTGAATAGAAATGGGGAGAAGAGGAGTTTGTGGCACAACTTGACAAAAAGAAGGGACTAGTTAGTAGGACATGTTCTAAGGCATCAAGGGATCACAAATTTAGCATTGGATGGCAGCGTGGAGGGTAAAAATCGTAGAGGGAGACCAAGAGATGACTACACTAAGCAGATTCAGAGGGATATAGGTTGCAGTAGGTACTGGGAGATGAAGAAGCCTGCACAGGATTGGGTGGCATGGAGAGCTACATCAAACCAGTCTCTGGACTGAAGACCACAACAACAACAACAACAACGGACCTCAACCGTAGGCAATTAGTTCATGCACACACGCTTACTGCTGTTCGTCGGCGACGAAGGCTAGGATTTTCACACTAGTATCGCAACTGGCCGTCCACAGAGTGCCCTCTCAGGAGAAACGGCTTAATGGGCGTTGGCACGTACAGCGTGAAATGTCTGAAAGCAAACGATCTGAATCTTGCAGGGTGCGCTATGGTATGGGGAATATTTTCGTGGTATTCTCTGGGTGATTTCGCCATTCCCAAAGGTACGATGAATCAACACAAGTATGCACCTGCCCTTGGGGACCATTTCAGCTCCCACATGCAGTTTCCTCTGCACAGTGGTGTCTACCAGCAGGACAATGCAAGTTGTCACCTCACAATGTACGTGCGTTGTTCGAAGTGCATCAAATCACCAGATTTTGTACCCAATCTGTGGGACCACCTCAATCGGGCCCTTCGCGCCATGGATCCTGAGCCGAGAAACCTGCAGCTGCCCACGGCACGGGGGTCGGCGTGGCTGCACATGCCTGTCGGTACCTTCCAAAACCTCGCTGGCTCTCTTCCCACACATCTCGCAGCGGTCCGCACTGCAAAAGGTGGTTATTCGGCCTTTTCACAGGTGCTCACATTATGTGACTCTACAGAGTATGTTATTAAACAGCTCATACGATCACAGTACCCCAGTCGCAAGAAACTTGTTATCCCAGTATATACATATAATTATTGACTGAATTTAAACCTTTAAAATGCTTTCACAGTCTGTTCATTAGGAGGTGTAATCTTAAGTTAAAGGTTTAACACAGTAAGACAAGTATTGAAGTTAGAAACTGTGTAAATAACTTGAGGCAGCATAACTCATGGCGTGCGAATTACCGAAACATCCACTACTTGAGAATGAGTGCACTTCGCATTTTCCAGCAAACTTTACACTTAATTTCAAACATTCTGTAATTTTTTTTCTCGTGACACTGCTTACAAAGTACTGCAGTAAAATTTCAGCATCGGTATTGACGTTTTAATTTGTTGGTTCATAGTACTAAATTCTACTCGCATTCGGGAGGACGATGGTTCAATCCCGCCTCCGGCCATCCTGATTTAGGTTTTCCGTGATTTCCCTAATTCATTCGAGGCAAATGCCGGGATGGTTCCTCTGAAAGGGCACGGCCGACTTCCTTCCCCATCCTTCCCTAATCCGATGAGACCGATGACCACGCTGTCTGGTCTCCTTCCCCAAACAACCAACCAACTAAATTCTACCCGCAACAGATTTTGCAGGCAGTATTCAAATAAACCACTGGATGTAGCTGCAAAATTATATCATTGTACGACAAACGGTTCAGGAGATAGAGCGTCGGACATATTCAGATGTATGCAAAACAACTTTCCTTAAAACGCTGCCAAATTACTCTGACTGTGGGACTATACTCATCCACTGCTTGATAATGAGCCGCTGAGCGACTTCTACAAAACTTTAAACAATATTTCAAACCTCTGTGGGTGAAGAATCCCGACATATACACTGAGGTGTTCCAAAGCAGGGAGAGCGGTATGCACATACACATATGGCGTTAGTATCACGTACACAAGGTATAAAAGCCCAGTGCACAGGCGGAGCTGTCATTTGTAGTCACGTGATTCATGTGAAATTTTCGACGTGATTATCACCGCACGACGGGAATCAAACGACTTTGAACGCAGAATGATCGTTGGAGCTAGGCGCTTGGGACATTCCACTTCGGAAATCGTTACGGAATTCAATATTCCGAGATCCACAGTGCCTAGAGTGTGCCCAGGATACCAAATTTCAGGCATTATTTCTCACCGTGGACAACGCAGTGCCCGACGGCCTTCACTTAATGACCGAGAGTAGTGGACTTTGCGTAGAGTTGTCAGTGCCAACAGACAAGCAACGCCGCGTTTAATAACCGTAGGAACCAATGTGAGACGTACGACGAAAGTGTCCGCTGGACAGTGCAGCCAAATTTAGTATTAATGGACTATGGGAACTGACGACCAACGCTTGTGCCTTTGCTAACAGAACGACATCGCCTCTGGGCTCGTGACCAGATGGGGTGAACCCTAAACGACTGAAAAACAGCTGCCTGCTCAGATGACTGTTGATATCAGTTGGCAAAATCTGATGGTCGTATTCAAGTGTGGCGCGTTCCTCACGAAGCCACGTACCCAATTGTCTACAAAGCCCCTGCGAAAGCTCCTTAATGGTGGAGGCAGTCTTTACGCTGGAAAAGACTGGGTCCTTTCGTCAAACTGAACCGATCATTGACTGAAAATGGTTACGTTCGTCTACTTGGAGACCATTTGCAGCCATTCGTCGACTTCATGTTCCCGTAACAATGCGCCATTTCACCAGACCACAGTTTTTTCACGATTAGTTTGAAGAACATTCTTGTGAATTCGAGCGAATGGTTTGGCCTCCCATATTGCTCGTCATGAATCACACCAAACATTCAAGAGAATTAATCGACATGTCGGTTCCTGCCCCGGCAGCACTTTCGCAATTATGGTCGGCTGTAGAGTCAGCATGGTTCAATACTTCTGAACTGAGCCTCCAGCGACTTGTTAAGTCCATGCCACGTCGAGATGCTGCGATGCGCCGTGCAAAACGAGGTGCAACACGATATTAGCACGTATCCATGACTTTTCACCTCAGCGTAAAACTAACATACGAGGGCGTGCTAAAAATAATGCCAGCGAATTTTGTAATCTGTTCTCAATACTGGTTGGTATATTACATGTCGCCGGCCGCGGTGGTCGTGCGGTTCTAGGCGCTGCAGTCCGGAACCGCGGGACTGCTACGGTCGCAGGTTCGAATCCTGCCTCGGGCATGGATGTGTGTGATGTCCTTAGGTTACTTCGGTTTAAGTAGTTCTAAGCTCTACGGGACTGATGACCTAAGATGTTAAGTCCCATAGTGCTCAGAGCCATTTTTTTTATTACATGTCCTGCATATTTCTCACTCTCCTGACCCACTTTGCTGGAGCAACTTGCATTTGTCTGCCGGTAGATGGCTCCGAATTGTAGTACATAACATGGCAGTGGATGAGTGAGAAATGGCTTGCTGTAATGGAGTTTCGTTTTGAAGAGTTCGCCCACGCATGGCGCAACCTCTGCTTCAGCACGACAATGTCAGGCCCCACACCAGCGTTGCGACATCTGCAGCAATCCGACTCCTTGAGTTTACTGTTATCCATCATTCTCTATTCAGGCCACTGTCTGAGAGAGAGCACGAGCATTTTACGATTTCCTAACCACGTACACGTGGTCTAGGGGTAGCGTCTTTGATTCGTAAACAAAACGCCTTCGGTCCCAGGTTCGATCCCCGCCAATGCCTGAATTTTGATATATAGTAAGCATTGGCGACCGAAGACTTCCGGCATAAGAAGTCAGCATCACTCTGCCAACGGCCTTGTCAAAGAGGGCGGAGGAGCGGATAGAGGTTCAGGGCACTCTCTTGTCCTAGGGGTGGGAAATTGCCCCTAAAGGCGGAAGAATCAGCAACGATCAACAACATGAGGATGCAGAAGGCAATGGAAACCACTGCATTAAAGACACGTAACGTGTATCCACAGGACATGTGGACTGTAATTGAAGAAGTGTCATGATGATCTATCCATTGGTAAAAAATTCCGGAATAGTCCCCCATTCGGATCTCCGGGAGGGGACTGCCAAGGGGGAGGTTACCACGAGAAAAAGATTGAATTATCATAGAAAGGATAATGTTCTACGAGTCGGGAAGTGGAATGTCAAAGCTTGAACGTGGTAGGGAAACTAGAAAATCTGAAAAGGGAAATGCAAAGGCTCAATCTAGATATAGTAGGGGTCAGTGAAGTGAAGTGGAAGGAAGAAAAGTATTTCTGGTCAGATCAGTATCGGGTAATATCAACAGCAGCAAAAAATGGTATAACAGGTGTAGGATTCGTTATGAATAGGAAGGTAGGGCAGAGGGTGTGTTACTGTGAACAGTTCAGTGACCGGGTTGTTATAATCAGAATCGACAGCAGACCAACACCGACAACGATAGTTCACGTATACATGCCGACGTCGCAAGCTGAAGATGAACAGATAGAGAAAGTGTATGAGGATATTGAAAGGGTAATGCAGTATGTAAAGGGGTACGAAAATCTAATAGTCATGGGCGACTGGAATGTAGTTGTAGGGGAAGGAGTAGAAGAAAAGGTTACAGGAGAATATGGGCTTGGGACAAGGAATGAAAGAGGAGAAAGACTAATTGAGTTCTGTAAAAAGTTTCAGCTAGTAATAGCGAATACCCTATTCAAGAATCACAAGAGGAGGAGGTATACTTGGAAAAGGCCGAGAGATACGGGAAGATTTCAATTTGATTACATCATGGTCAGACAGAGATTCCGAAATCAGATATTGGATTGTAAGGCATACCCAGGAGCAGATATAGACTCAGATCACAATATAGTAGTGAAGAAGAGTAGGCTGAAGTTCAAGATATTAGTCAGGAAGAATCAATACGCTAAGAAGTGGGATACGGAAGTTCTAAGGAATGACGAGATACGTTTGAAGTTCTCTAACGCTATAGATACAGCAATAAGGAATAACGCAGTAGGCATTACAGTTGAAGAGGAATGGACTTCTCTAAAAAGGATCATCCCAGAAGTTGAGAAGGAAAACATAGGTACAAAGAAGGTAGCTGCGAAGAAACCATGGATAACAGAAGAAATACTTCAGTTAATTGATGAAAGGAGGAAGTGCAAACATGTTCCGGGAAAATCAGCAATACAGAAGTCGTTGAGGAATGAAATAAATAGGAAGTGCAGGGAAACTAAGACGAAATGGCTGCAGGAAAAATGTGAAGACATCGAAAAAGATATGATTGTCGGAAGGACAGACTCAGCATACAGGAAAGTCAAAACAACCTTTGGTGACATTAAAAGCAACGGTTGTAATATTAAGAGTGCAACGGGGATTCCACTGTTAAATGCAGAGGAGAGAGCAGATAGGTGGAAAGAATACATTGAAAGCCTCTATGAGGGTGAAGATTTGTCTGATGTGATAGAAGAAGAAACAGGAGTCGATTTAGAAGAGATAGGGGATCCAGTATTAGAATCGGAATTTAAAAGAGCTTTGGAGTACTTACGTTCAAATAAGGCAGAAGGGATATATAACATTCCATCAGAATTTCTAAAATCATTGGGGAAGTGGCAACAAAACGACTATTCACGTTGGTGTGTAGAATATATGAGTCTGGCGACATACCATCTGACTTCCCGAAAAGCATCATCCACACAATTCCGAAGACGTCAAGAGCTGACAAGTGCGAAAATTATCGCACAATCAGCTTAACAACTCATGCATCGAAGCTGCTTACAAGAATGATATACAGAAGAATGGAAAAGAAAATTGAGAATGCGCTAGGTGAAGATCAGTTTGACTTTAGGAAAAGTAAAGGCACGAGAGAGGCAATTCTAACGTTACAGCTAATAATGGAAGCAAGGCTCAAGAAAAATCAACACACGGTCATAAGATTTGTCGATCTGGAAAAAGCGTTCGATAATATAAAATGGTGCAAGCTGTTCGAGATTCTGAAAAAAGAAGGGGTAAGCTATAGGGAGAGACGGGTCATATACAATATATACAACAACCAAGAGGGAATAATAAGAGTGGACGATCAAGAACGAAGTGCTCGTATTAAGAAGGGTGTAAGACAAGGCTGTAGCCTTTCGCCCTTACTCTTCAATCTGTACATCGAGGAAGAAATGATGGAAATAAAAGAAAGGTTCCGGAGTGGAATTAAAATACAAGGTGAAAGGATACCAATGATACTATTCGCTGATGACATTGCTGTCCTGAGTGAAAGTGAAGAAGAATTAAAAGATCTGCTGAACGGAATGAACAGTCTAATGAGTACACAGTATGGTTTGAGAGTAAATCGGAGAAAGACGAAGGTAATGGGAAGTAGTAGAAATGAGAACAGCGAGAAACTTAACATCAGGATTGATGGTCACGAAGTGAAACATGGACTGTGGGAAAACCGGAACAGAAAAGAATCGAAGCATTTGAGATGTGGTGCTATAGACGAATGTTGAAAATTAGGTGGACTGATAAGATAAGGAATGAGGAGGTTCTACGCAGAATCGGAGAGGAAAGAAATATGTGGAAAACACTGATAAGGAGAAGGGACAGGATGATAGGACATCTGCTAAGACATGAGGGAATGACTTCCATGGTACTAGAGGGAGCTGTAGAGGGCAAAAACTGTAGAGGAAGAGAAAGACTGGAATACGTCAAGCAAATAATTGAGGACGTAGTTTGCAAGTGCTACTGTGAGATGAAGAGGTTGGCACAGGAAAGGAATTTGTGGCGGGCCACATCAAACCAGTCAGTAGACTGATGCCCCCCCCCCCCCCCCAAAAAAAAGAAACCAAAAGTGAATTATATAATTTCAACTGTGTACTTTGGTAGTATAGTTTTAGGTTTTATGTGTGTTAATTTAATAGACACAGTTCTAGCGTTTTCGTTTGTGTCGGAAAATAAACCGCATTTGTGGCATTTTACAAGTTTCTGACCAGGAGCGAATTATTTCGTCACTACTGTGTGCCTTGGTAGTTTAGTATTTGGATCTCTGCTTGTTAATCTATTAGTATCAGTTCTTACGTTTTTGTAAGTGTCTACAGTAGACTTCCGTACCGCATTTCGATAGTCCTTTGTTTGTATCTGCAGTGTAGATTTCCACGGTCTTCAGTATGTTACGGGCTGCATTGCAGTGTTCAGATGTGAGCACAACTGCTGGTACTTCACTCTCAGCTCCAGGCTGTGTTGGCTTCAGTTAGACACCTTGAGGCTAGAATGGGTGCCATCACTGTTGTGAGCCAACCTTGGTGATCCCACGGTTGTCCAGAATGAGTCCAGTGATCGGTCCACACCAGCAGCCAACCCAGTTACTGCTGGTGAGCGAAAGACAGGGTGGAGGGAGGGAGGGGGGTGTAAGGGGACCAAATGTAAGGCCTCCCCACTTAGTCTGAGAAACAGTTTCCAGGTGCTGTCTGTTGCTGACACTGTATCTCGACCACAAGCAGTCCCAAAGAAAACCTCTAAGCCTGCGAGATCTGGGCGGTCTCCGACGGTACCATTATTGGTAGTTGGGAGCTCCACCGTTAGCCGTGTTTTCGTGCCCCTTACGAACATGGCTGCCAAGGAGAGGATGAAGGCCAATGTACACATGGTGTGAATACCAGGTGCAGTCACCTCAAAAGTGGTACAGGTCCTCCCAGATGCCGTGAAGAGCATAGGGTGCACCAACTGCAAGTGTTGGCTCACATCGGCGCTGATGACCTGTGTCGCTTTGGATTGGAAGAGATTCTCTCTCGTTTGGAGTGGCTATCGGAAGTGCTAAAGTCTGCCCAGTCTTGCTTGCGAGATGAAAACAAAGCTCACCTCTTGCATCGTAGTCGATAGGATCGATTGCGGATCTTTGATTCGGAGCCGAGTGGAGGATCTGAATCAGAGGCTCAAACGATTCTACGACTTTATAGGCTGCAGATTCCTCGACTTGCAGGGTATGGTGATGGGGTTTTGGGTTCCGCTAAACAGGTCGACAGTCCACAGCACACAAGAGGCGGCTACAGAGGGATAGCAGTAGCAGTGCAACGTGGGCTGGGCCGTTTTTTACGTTAGAGAGTCTCGGGGAAACACAAAAAGGGCCTCATTCTCAAGGAGTGTAAGTTGAAGACAGTAAGCCACTGGTATAACAGTCGTAAATTGTCGAAGCTTTGTTGCGAAAATAGAAAGCACCGATGCTCAAATCGTTATAGGTACTGAAAGCTGGCTAAAGCCAGAGATAAGATCAGCTGAAATTTTTGCGAAGGACCTAACGGTGTTAAGAAATTTTAGGCTAATTACAATGGTGGTGGCGTGTTTGTTTCTGTTAGAAGTAGTTTGTCTTGTAGCGGAATCGAAGTAGTTCCTCTAAGTTAGTATGGATAGAGGTCATTCCCGTCAACCGGAATACGACAATAATTGGATCCTTTTACCGACCTCCCAACTCACGATACAATTGCTGAAAGGTTCAAAGAAAACTTGAATTTAATTTCGAACACATACTGACTCATCCATATATAGTTTGTGATTATTTCAGTTTACCCTCGATATGCTGGCGAAAATACATGTTTAAATCCGAATATACGCATAAAACATCATTGCCAAATTGTGCTAAACGCATTGTCTGAAAGTCATTTCGAGTAATTAGTTCATGAGACCACTCTAATAGCAAAAAATAATTCTAATCTAATAACGAGCATTAAAACAGGTACAGGGATTAGTGAACACAGAATTGTCATAGCGTGACTGAGTACCGTAACTCCCAAATCCATCAAAAATCAACGAAATATATATCTATTCAAAATAGCAGATAAAAATTCGCTTCACCCCTTCCTGATAGACAGTCTACACTTCTTCCAAGTTTACAATGTAAATGTAGACCAGATATGGCTTGAATTCAAAGACACAGTATCGACAGTATCTGAAAGATATATATACCAAAAAACTAAGAAATGACGGAGCTGATCCCTCTTGGTACACAAAACAGGTGAGAACGGTGTTGCAGAAACATAGCTAGAAATTTAGCGCGGGCGTCAATGCGAGATGCGTATAATACTTTCCACAATGAAACTGTCTCGAAACCTGACAGTAAATCCAAACAGATTCTGGTCACATGTAAAATATGTTAGCGGCAATAAACAATAAATCCCTTCTCTGCGCTATAACGATGAAAATATTATCGGCGACAGTGTTGCTAAGAGATGTTACTAAACACAGCCTTCCGAAGTCCTTCACCAAAGAAGAAAAAGTAAATACTCCAGAACTCGAATAAAGAACATGTGCCAACGTGAGTACTTAGAAGCAAGTATTCTCGAGTTGTGAAGCAACTCAAATCAATAAAAGCAAGTCTTCCGGTACAGATTGTATACCCATTAGACTCCTTTCAGAGTATGCTGATGCAATACCTCCATACTTAATAACCTTACACAACCGCTTGCTCGACGAAAGATCCGTACCAAAGAGTGGAAAGTTGAGCAGGTCAAACCAATATTCAATAAAGACAATATAAGTAATCCACTAAACTACAGATCCATACCATTAATTTTGCAACATATATTGTATGCGAACATTATGAATTACCTCGAAGACAACAGTCTATTGACACAGAGTCAGCATGGATTTAGAAAATTTCGTTCTTGGGAAACATAACTAGCTCTTGACTCGCACGAAGTGCTGAATGCTATGGACAAGGGATTTCAAATTGATTCCGTATTTCTAGATTTCTAGAAGGTTTTTGACACCGTGCCTTACAAGCCGCTTGTAATCAAAATGCGTGCTTACGAAATATCGTCTCTGTTATGAGACGGGATTCATAATTTCCTGTCAAAGGGGCCACAGTCGTAGTAACTGACGAAAAGCCATAGAGTAAAACATATGTGATTTATGTCATTATGAAAGGCATTGTTATACGCGCTCTTCTCTTACTTATGTATATAAACGATTTAGGAGACAATCTGAGCACCCGTCTTAGGTTGTTTGCAGATGATGCTGTCGTTTATCGTCCAGTAAACTAATCAGAAGATAAAAAAATGCAAAACGATTTACAAAAGATATCTGTATGGTGCGAAAATTGGCAGTTGACATTAAGTGATGGGAAGTGTGAGGTCATCCACATGAGTGCTAAAAGGAATCCATTAAACTTCGGTTACACGATAAATCAGTCAAATATGAAGGCCGCAAATTCAAATAAATAAGTAGGAATCACAACTACGTACAACTTAAATTGGAAAGGACATATAGAAAATGTTGTGGGGAAGGCGCACCAAAGGCTACGTTTTACTGGCAAAACACTTAGAAGACGCAACCGATCTACTAAAGGGACTGCCCACATTATGCTTGTCCGTCCTCTTTTGGAATACTGCTATGCAGTGTGGCATTTTTACCAGACAGGGTTAACGAAGCACAACGAGAAAGTTCAAAGGAGGACAGCTCGTTTAGTATTATCGAGAAACAGGGCATAGAGTCTCGTGAAGATGTTACAGGATTTGGGATGGACATAATTAAAGCAAAGGCGTTTCTTGTTGCGGAAGATTCTTCTCACGAAATTTCGGTCACCTAATTTCTTCTTCGTATTAGACTCCGACCTATAAAGGGCGAAACGAACATCATAATAAAATAATGGAAATCAGAGCTCTAACGGAAAGGTATAGGTGTTCATTTTGTCCTCATGGTATTCGACAGTGGAATAAGAGAGAAGTGTTGTGAAGGTGGTTCCATTAACTCTGTGCCAGGCACTTGTGTGATTTGCAAAGTAGCCATGCAGATGCAGATGTAGCCGCCGTACACTTGGCTTTGTCTGAGTTTCTCCCCCTGTGAGAAGACTGCTTACAAAACACTCGTGCGATCCATCCTATAATACCGGTCCGCTGTGTGAGGCCGTACCAGTAGCCCAGGCAAGGGTAGTACGAATGGTAGTAGCTTGGTTTGATCCATTGGGAACCGTGAGTGAGTGCTTACGAAACCCCAGTTGGCAGATGCTTGAAGACCTTTCGAAAGCCTCCTTACAAAATTCGATGAATCAGCCTTAAGCGACTAATCTAGGGATGTACTACAAATCCCTTCATATTGTTTCCGTTGGGACCAGAAAGACAGTATTAGCCTAACTGCAAGCACACTGCAGTGCAGTGTCGGAGACACTGCAATGACGATCAACAGCCGCATTCAATTAAGAACGAACTCACAAATCGCAATCATGGTTTCAGTGAAAATGAAAATTTGTGCCGGACCGTGAATAGTTTCCAACTTGTCGCGAGCGATCGCCTTAACAACTTCGGCAATCTGAGCATTTCTTCCAGGAGCCGCCCGAACCTCCTTTTGTCCTGTTGTGTATTCTCCCTTGTGGTCGCACTATAGTACTGTGATTCCCGGACAGGGTTCGAGTCCCAGTCCAGCAGAAATTTTTGTTTGTTCTCCAATATTCTTCGGCTGATATGGAACCATTATCGCAGTTCGTGAGTTTATACTTAATTAGACACTGAAGAGGCACTGGAGTTATACTAACGCAGTCCACAAGCGAATGGAACAGGAAGGAGCCTCTGCCCTGCGCTTCACAGTGGTTTACAGATTGTAGACGTAGATGTAGATAGCGGGGAGTAAATCTCTACCTCAGAAACCGATGTGGTCTTGAATCCGAAGAAGCCTTGTTCGATACAGCTCTCCATATTAAGCTACCCTTTGCAAACCTCTTCGTCTCTATAAGACTACTGAAACACACAACCACTTGAATCTGTAAAGTCTTCATTTCACTGTACAGTTTTAACCAACCTCCATCCCCAGTCTCCCCCACCGCACACTCCCTCAGTTACCAAATGAACGATCCCTTGATGCTTCAGGATGTGTCCAATCAACTTATTTCTTCTTTTAGACAAGATGCAACATAAATTTCTTTTCTCCTCTATTACATCCAGTACCTTTTCGGTAGGTACCCGATCTACCTTCTTCTCTTCAGCAGACACTTCTCCTTTTGGCCCAAGATATGACATAAATTTCTTTCTCCCGGGCCTGCCGGAGTGGCCGAGCAGTTCTAGGCGCTACAGTCTGGAACCGCGCGACCGCTACGGCCGCAGGTTCGAATTCTGTCTCGGGCATGGATGTGTGTGATGTCCTTAGGTTGGTTAGGTTTAAGTAGTTCTATGTTATATGGGACTGATGGCCTCAGAAGTTAAGTCCCATAGTGCTCAGAGCCATTTACAACCATTTCTTTCTCCCGTATTACATCAAGCACCTCTTCGTTAGGTACCCGATCTACTATTTCCTCTTCAGCAAACTGTTTATTGTCCACGTTGGTCGGCTGATTTGGGGCAGGGGACCCAACAGCGAGATCATCGGTCCCATCGGATTAGGGGAGGATAGGAAAGGAAGTCGGCCGTGCCATCTCAAAGAAACCATCCCGGCATTTGCCGCAAGTGATTTAGGGAAATCACGGAATACCTAAACCAGGATAGTCAGGCGGGAGTTTGAACCGCCGTCCTCCCTATGCGAGTCCAGTGTGCTAACCACTGAGCCACCTCGCTCGATATTGTCTACTTTCATCTTCACGTAAGACTACCATCTAGAAGTACCTTCAGAAGCGATTTTGTAAAATTTAAATATGTATTATGTGCTAACATCTAACATATTTATCTGTTTCGATAAGTTTTTCTTGATACTTTAAGTTTTCGTCAGCTAATTCTTCCATCGTCCGTTATTTAGCTGCACAAATACCCATGTGTTTAATTTCAGTGTCTCATCTCCAAAGACTGACTCCATCACAATCGCCTAATTTAACTCGACTACAATCTGTCGCCCTTGTTTTACTTTTATTGTTCGTATTATAACCTCTTTTGAAGACACTGTCCATTTCTTCAACCGGTCTTCCAAGTCTTGTGCGTCTCTGTATCAGTAAACCAACCCGAAAATAAATTCCTTTCCTCCTTTCATTCCTTTAGCTCTTGCTTAGTGCGCATATCGAATAACATCTGTATTGGCTACCGTCCTGTCTCACTGCCTTCTGTATCACCACCTTCCTTTCATGTCCTTCGACTTATAACTGTTGTTTCTACGTAAGCTGTAGGTAACATTTCAGTCACCGTATTTACTACCTTTAGTATTTCAAAGAATGAGTCCAGATAACATTGTTAAGAGCTTTTTCTAAATCTACAAATGCTACAAACTACACTGGTACTATAAGAAATCCCTTTACAAAATTTTAGGGTGGATGCCTCACCTCAGATCGTGAAATAATATTCAGATCATACTGACACAGTTAGCAACAACTTGATTTGCTGTTTGTTACTGTGCTTGAGCTGTGGCTACTGGTCCTGAATATTAACCACAGAATTCACTGTATCCTTGGCAGACGGTGCCTATGCTTTCAAAATGAATAATAAAATTCCAATAAGCATATCACGAAATTCCTTTATTTTCCAGTTTTTAATTTTAGAGTGACAAAACATTTAGAAGACCAGATCAGCAGAACAGACAATGTCTTGGAAAAAGGCTATAAGATGAAAATTAACAAAAGTGAAACAAGGCAGTAAAATGTAGTCGAATTAATTCAGGTGATTCAGATGAAATAAGTTTAGAAAATGATACACTGAAAGTAGTAGACGAGTTCCGGTGTTTCGGCAGCAAAAAGTGCATAACTGAAGAGAATATAAAATGAAAACGTTCAATATCAAGAACATTTTGCTGAAAAATACAAATAAGTTAACATCTAATTTAAATTTAAGGGTTTGTAAATCTATTCCGAAAGTATTTGTCTAGAGCTTAGTCGTACACGAAAATGAAGCGTGAACAATAAACTGTTCCGACAAGGAGAGAAGAGAACCTTGTGAAATAGGTATCTGCGGAAGAATGTTGAAGATTAGGTGTGCAGATCGAAGTACTAATGCGGCGGTACTGAACAGAATTCGCAGAAATAAACATATGACACAACTTGACTAAAAGACGAGATAGTTAAATAGGAGACATCCTGAGACGTCAAGGACTCTTTAATTTGATAATTAAGGGTAACGCGAGTGGTAAAAATCGTAGAGAGAGATGAAGGAGTGAATACAGTAAGGCGGTTCTAACAAACCTAGATTACAGTACTTGCCGGCCGGGGTGGCCGAGCGGTTCTAGGCGCTACAGCCTGGAACCGCGCGACCGCTACGGTCGCAGGTTCGAATACTGCCTCGGGCATGGATGTGTGTGATGTCCTTAGGTTAGTTAGGTTTAAGTAGTTCTAAGTTCTAGGGGACTGATGACCTTAGAAGTTAAGTCCCATAGTGCTCAGAGCCAGTTTTTATTACAGAACTTGGCTTGCGTAGGATAGAGTAGCGTGTAGAGCTGCTGCATGAAACAAGTCTTCGGACGGAAGACTACAACAACACAATGTAATAAACTGATATGAAGCCACTATACAGCTGTTGAGCGTGCAATACTGAGGATATTCAGCTCAGTTGTCAATCGTAGTATTACTGCCACAACAAGTTTCGGGACAACTGGAGAGTGTTGCACTTTGGAAAAAAAGGCTGGTTGCTATCAAATTTAGAGGAGGTAGAGGTTTATTGTGCCTTGAAGGAGGAGTGCTTCGGCGCTTTGAATGAGAGGACATAATTGTCTAAAGGACATTTCTGGGCACACTGTAGCGATATTCTCCTTAAGAAGCAGCCACTAACATATGTTACCTATTGACATAGGGTTTCATCATGCTGTTTTCGTTCAGATTGCAGAGTAGAGGTGGTTTTAAGCAATAATGGGCTAGGATCAGACAGGAATTTCTCAAAAGTTTTATGAGAGACTGTAGTATCGTTGGTACTGAGGATTAGGCTTTAAGTAAATACCATCGTTGATAGGTGATGCAAGCAGCTTTGAAACTGTGCCTCGGGAACGGTTGATGCATCGGTTTGTGATGTTTTATGGTTTGAGTTGACAATCCAAGTGTGCAGGCTGTTTCTAAGTTGTGACGAGGCCTAATGGCATAAAAACTTTTCTAAGGTAGGTTATAACTCAGGAAATATGTATCCCTTATATGTCTGACGGTATAAAGACGACTGTTTTATCTGGTTTCCTTGTTTTTAGCACTTGAAAATGGGATAACGTTGTCGCGAAACAAGTGGCAATAATCAGACGATTGACAACTGGGTTGAATAGCCTCAATATTGTTACAGTGTAAGAAAGTTTTAGAAATTTAAGTCATAAACATATGTTCAAAATGACTCCCGCTTTTTTGCTTTTGTTGCGATGAATCTGCCCTAAAGTTTGTAACCGTTTTTTCTGGGACCCGTAAAGGAAATATATCGATTTTGTTTCTGAATTAAAATATGATGTAGCTTCTTTACAAACGAAACTAATACAATAACGATGAGAGGGAGAGAGAGGGGAAGGGGGCTGGGAGAGAGAGAGAGAGATAGAGCGAGGGAGAGAGAGAGAGAGAGAGAGCGAGAGCGGGGATAACACAAACGCATTAGACTACGCATCAAAAATGGCTCTGAGCACTATGGGACTCAACTGCTATGGTCATCAGTCCCCTAGAACTTAGAACTACTTAAACCTAACCAACCTAAGGACATCACACACATCAATGCCCGAGGCAGGATTCGAACCTGCGGCCGTAGCGATCGCGCGGTTCCAGGCTGTAGCGCATAGAACTGCTCGGCCACTCCGGCAGGCCCGGGAGAAAGAAATTTATGTCATACTTTCCAAGCAAAACTGTCCCAATAACGAAGATCATGGCTTTCACGGCATCTTTTCGTTTCTCCTCAAGAAATTTTATTTTAACATTATTCACATAAAACATTTAGTATACTATAGTTTTATGGTATAGGGTGTTTCAAAAATGACCGGTATGTTTGAAACGGCAATACAAACTAAACGAGCAGCGATAGAAATACACCGTTTGTTGCAATACGCTTGGGACAACAGTACATTTTCAGGCAGACAAACTTTCGAAATTACAGTAGTTACAATTGTCAACAACAGATGGCGCTGCGGTCTGGGAAACTCTATAGTACGATATTTTCCACATATCCACCATGCGTAGCAATAATATGGCGTAGTCTCTGAATGAAATTACCCGAAACCTTTGACAACGTGTCTGGCGGAATGGCTTCACATGCAGATGAGATGTACTGCTTCAGCTGTTCAATTGTTTCTGGATTCTGGCGGTACACCTGGTCTTTCAAGTGTCCCCACAGAAAGAAGTCACAGGGGTTCATATCTGGCGAATAGGGAGGAAAATCCACGCCGCCTCCTGTATGTTTCGGATAGCCCAAAGCAATCACACGATCATCGAAATATTCATTCAGGAAATTAAAGACGTCGGCCGTGCGATGTGGCCGGGCACCATCTTGCATAAACCACGAGGTGTTCGCAGTGTCGTCTAAGGCAGTTTGTACCGCCACAAATTCACGAAGAATGTCCAGATAGCGTGATGCAGTAATCGTTTCGGATCTGAACAATGGGCCAATGATTCCTTTGGAAGAAATGGCGGCCCAGACCAGTACTTTTTGAGGATGCAGGGACGATGGGAGTGCAACATGGGGCTTTTCGGTTCCCCATATGCGCCACTTCTGTTTATTGACGAAGCCGTCCAGGTAAAAATAAACTTCGTCAGTAAACCAAATGCTGCCGACATGCATATCGCCGTCATCAATCCTGTGCACTATATCGTTAGCGAATGTCTCTCGTGCAGCAATGGTAGCGGCGCTGAGGGGTTGCCGCGTTTGAATTTTGTGTGGATAGAGGTGTAAACTCTGGTGCATGAGACGATACGTGGACGTTGGCGTCATTTGGACCGCAGCCGCAACACGGCGAATGGAAACCCGAGGCCGCTGTTGGATCACCTGCTGCACTAGCTGCACGTTGCCCTCTGTGGTTGCCGTACGCGGTCGCCCTACCTTTCCAGCACGTTCAACCGTCACGTTCCCAGTCCGTTGAAATTTTTCAAACAGATCCTTTATTGTATCGCTTTTCGGTCCTTTGGTTACATTAAACCTCCGTTGAAAACTTCGTCTTGTTGCAACAACACTGTGTTCTAGGCGGTGGAATTCCAACACCAGAAAAATCCTCTGTTCTAAGGAACAAACCATGTTGTCCACAGCACACTTGCACGTTGTGAACAGCACACGCTTACAGCAGAAAGACGACGTACAGAATGGCGCACCCACAGACTGCGTTGTCTTCTATATCTTTCACATCACTTGCAGCGCCATCTGTTGTTGAAAACAGTAACTACTGTAATTTCGAAAGTTTGGCCGCCTGAAAATGTACTGTTGTCCCAAGCATATTGCAACAAACGGTGTATTTCTATCGCTGCTCGTTTAGTTTTTATTGCCGTTTCAAATATACCGGTCATTTTTGAAACACCCTGTAAAAGCACGCCGAATCTTCTCAGTGAAATGCGAGCAAAGTAATAATTTCCCTGGCTGTCTTTGATCGGTAGCGCTAGTGAAATGTTTTCGGCTGCTTATGTCAGTTCACCTACGATATAACTAAGAACATCGTAGTACTGGACAATGGTGAAGGAGTATCCCTCTTCTGCTGTATCAAAGTTGGTAGGAACGTAACAATGAAGGTCCGGATTCCGCTCAACTGTATTTACCTTATAAGAACACCTTCTGAGAAACTCTCATTGCCACTTATATAAGATGTCGTTCTTAGTAAACCTGAGAAAGGAAGTATCCTTCGCATTTTACACGGTTTGTATCGCTCAAGCAGCCTGTTGCACTTCCTGAAGGTTTCTGTGGTATGTCCGGTGGAAACGTGTGACAGCAGTTAGCCATGGTATACTAGAAACTTCTGCTAGTATAGACAACATGGTTATCGATTAACAGCGATTAATATAATTAACTTAGTATTAAGAAAACAGTCTTAATCGCATTTTACATTTATTTAGTGCTGACCGGTTTCAGCCCATCATAGTGCCCATCTTCAGGGCGAAGATATGGTCGACTGCTGGTGGTGTCACGTCAACCAAGGTATGGCGGGAGACAGTCTTCTGAAGATGGCCCCTGCGATGGGCTGAAACCGGTCGGCACTAAATAAATATAAAATGCGATTAATACTGTTTTCTTAAAACTAAGTTCTGCTAGTGTGTCGAACCAATAAACTTATATCGGCATGAAACAAGTTACTTTTCAGTTACATAAATTTATAAAGCTAACAGCACATGAGTTGCAAAGCAAGCTTCTCTTGTTTTCAGTTGTAGTGCCACAAACCACCCGCTTTCATAGCGTGTCAGTTACAGGACATCCTAGGGCACCAAAATGTTATTTGGTTATCGAGGAGGAAGAAAGTGGCATTGATCGAGCTTCTTCACAATAAGCTTAGCTGTCATTCTCCAGCCGGATTAGCACATATTGTGTGATCGCAAAAGTGGCTCATTTAGCTTGCTGTTGAGTAACAAACGGCACTATGAACGTGATAGATTTTCAAACTTACATGTAGCAGCAGCAACAGCACTGCACCATGTAAAAAAAGAGGCAGCAGAAAATACGTTGAATTGTTCCAATAGTTTTCAGTCATCTATCTTTGTTTGCAACAACGGGAAATGCGAGATGGAGTTCGACGAGAACCGACAACAATCGTGCGTTGATCCTGTCCTATATTAGACTAGAGAGAATATTTTAATGCCCTAAGAATGAGAAGCTTTTAGTTTTCCAACTATGAAGAATTGTATTTTCAGAAAATGGCAAATAAACAAGTTAGTAAAAATTGTAAGTAGGCTGTTTAGTTTTTTTTATTGGTAACGCCGCCGCTACGTAGCGCTGTGTATGAAAATCACTGGCTGTGCCGTGTGCAGTCTGTGGCTGGTTGGCATTGTTGTAATACTCGCCATTGTAGTGTCGGGCATCGGCAGCTGGATGCTAACAGCGCGTAGCGTTGCGCAGTTGGAGGTGAGCTGTTGCCGACCGATCGATCGATAATGCTTCCCTGTTCACTACCTGTTTCACTGTCTACACCATTATTTGACGCCCGCTCCATTTCCCTATGCATAGTTACCAAATTACTACTTATAATGTCTGTTAATTCATTACACAGTGGTGCTGGTAAGCTACGCTCGTCGTCACTATTATTTCTCAGTTTACTTTGGAGCCTAGTGTTACGTTTGTCACACGTCATTATTGTCACAATATTTCACACAACAACACAGAAAACCACAATTTAACAATCAAAATAAGAGAACACATTAATGTGACACTGAAAATAATATCTAGTTAATTGCAAGCGCGGATGCGAAATACTTGGTGCAAATCTACATGCATGCCACAACTGTTTTGCTGTGCACCAATGAAAGACTGCAACTACAAAGGAAATTCTCTCTATGATTACGCGCTAGCAATACACAAAGGCTACACTAACTACACAAACTACAAGAAAAAATCTGAATATTCCAGTGAGGTATCCTTGGCTAAGGGTCGACATATGTAACGTCCCCTTAGAAAAATTTATACACGACTGTGCTTAAACTGACACACAATAATTTTTAGCGCAACGCAATCTGACTTTCAATAATCCCTACAAGAGAATGGCCCTGACTAACATTAACCCATATGTTTCACAAATCACTTACCTCACAAAAATCTTCGTTACTCGAACTAGTGCAATACAGCGAGCGCCACTACTGCCAGCTAACTAAAAGATTCAAACAACGGAAGTCACTAACTACTGATAGGCACAGTTAGCAAATGAAAGATTTTAATAGAGAAAAAACAATGTATTTACCTTTATAGTCATAATATGTATATCAGTTCATGACACCAGTTCTCACAAATTTCAAAACTCCGCCATCTCTCTCCCCACGTCCACCACTGCTGGCGGCTCACCTCCAACTGCGCAACGCTACGCGCTGTTAGCATCCAGCTGCCGCTGCCCGACACTACAATGGCGAGTATTACAACAATGCCAACCAGCCACAGACTGCACACGGCACAGCCAGTGATTTTCATACACAGCGCTACGTAGCGGCGGCGTTACCAATAAAAAAAACTAAACAGCCTACTTACAAAATGTGTAACACCGAAACTGCAGGATGCATGGCACCTGCTACATACATATAAAAATTTTTTCTGCTGTATTGTATGTTGTTGTTGTTGTTGTTGTTGTTGTTGTTGTCTTCAGTCCTGAGACTGGTTTGATGCACCTCTCCATGCTACTCTGTCATGTGCAAGCTTCTTCATCTCATCTCTCTACTGGGAGATGTTAATATTTGTAATTTAAATGCTTTCTCTTAAGTAAGGACATTGCTTCACTGTATTTGGGCAGAAGTCTGTTGACATTTCATTGTGTTTAACTGTGTCTTACTGTGAAACTTATAAGCTCTGGGAAAAAGCCAAAAGAATTGTTATTTGTTATTTGTATCGACTAGCACTGATAACAGCAGTGCTTGTGCGTTGTAAAACTTTTGGGTAGGGAGTTGTTAAATGGTCCAAATGGCTCTGAGCGCCATGGGACTTAACATCTGAGGTCATCAGTCCCCTAGAACTTAGAACTACTTAAACCTAACTAACCTAAGGACATCACCCACATCCATGCCCGTGGCAGGATTCGAAGCTGCGACCGTAGCAATCCCGCGGTTCTGGACTGCAGCGCCTATAACCGCAAGACCACCGCGGCCGGCTAGGGAGTTGTTACGCCGAGCGCACGGAGAGAAAGGGACGGGTTCCAACCTTGTAGTGTACGGAAGTGTGCTGTTAACGCTCTCACAGTACAGTGCACCATTTTGGCGACATCATGTACGCGCACCGGCCAGATGTCTAGTAGTAGGGGTAAGGACAGTGGACATGCCTAAGAACCAGTATTAATTGCGATTGGCCGTTCCTGTAAGTAGCCGTGCTCACCAAGATGCTACCATCTTCAACAACAGCAGCAGTTCCAACAACACAAATTCGTCGTCGGCTCCGAGTTTCGTCGTATGCACAGCACTGAAGTAAGAGTGTTCATTGGTAGAAAGTATTAACGGTTAACCCAGCACCACAACTGATTACGATTTGATTGATAAAACTTATTTAAATAATAATCTGTTAAACTCAGGAAGATTGTGTCCTCATTGTCCTCAGACATTGTTACCAAGTACGGTCCTTGTTCCTGTTTTCCCTTATATGCTAACCGAGTGTCTTAAGAAATAAATTGAATAGTTACAGCCAGTTTATTAATCAATAGTTTCACTTTTAAGAATTTTAGCCTCAGTCTACTTTCAATTAACTGTTGCTTCCCCAAGGTGTAATCATCAGTGCTGGCATTGAGGTCTTACAGACGCAATACAAGGACAATGACTAGAAAGACTGGGTTAAGTGATGCTACTCAACGATAACGCCCGTCCACATTCTGCTAGATTGCTGAAAAACACTACGCAGGTGTTCGGTTGGAAAGTCATTCTGCACCCACCTTAGTCACCTGATCTTGTGCCCTCGTTTTCACTCCCTACGGACCAGACTTCAAGGAACATCCTTTCCGGATGAAAATGCGCTCCAAACTTGACGACTTCTTCGCCTCAAAACCACTTGACTGCTACACTCTCGGAATCGAAAAGTTACACCAGCGTTGACAGACTGTTGTAAAACTTGAAAGAGAACATATTATTGATGACTGAAGTCTCTGTTACGAGTATGTGTTGTGTTTATTAAATTTATAGACAAACGCTACCAATTTATACATCAACCCAATAGTTTCAGTTACAGAGACAAGCCGCCATGGGAATCTCCTCCAAAAGGAAATGTGTCACCTTTAAACAATAAAGCTATACAGGGTCGTCCATTGATCGTGACTGGATCAAATATCTCACGAAATAAGCGTCGAACGAAAAAACTACATAGAACGAAATTTGTCTAACTTGAAGAGGGAAACCAATTGGCGCTATGGTTGGCCCGCTAGATGGCGCTGCCACAGGTCAAACGGATATCAATTGCTTTTTTTTTTTAAGTAGGAACCCCCATTTTTATTACATACTCGTGTAATACGTAAAGAAATATGAATTTTTTTGTTGGATCACTTTTTTCACTTTGCGACAGATTGCGCTGTAATAGTCACAAACATATGGCTCACAATTTTAGTCGAACAGCCGGCCGGAGTGGCTGAGTGTTTCTAGGCGCTACAGTCTGGAACGGGGATCCTGCTTCGGGCATGGATTGTGTGTGATGTCCTTTGGTTAGTGAGGTCAACGGGACTGATGACCACAGAAGTTAAGTCCCATAGTGCTCAGAGCCATTTGAACCATTAAACGAACAGTTAGTAACAGGTAGGTTTTTTAAATTACAATACAGAACATAGGTACGTTTGAACATTTTATTTCGGTTGGTCCAATGTGATACATGTACATTTGTGAACTTTTCATTTCTGATAACGCATGCTGTTACAGCGTGATTACCTGTAAATGCCACATTACTGCAATAAATGCTCAAAATTATGTCCGTCACCCTCGATGCATTTGGCAACAGGTGTAACGACGTTCCTCTCAACAGCGAGCAGTTCGCCTTCCGTAATGTTCGCACACCCATTGACAATGCGCTGACGCATCTTGTCAGGCATTGCCGGTGGATCACGACAGCAAATATCCTTCAACTTTCCCCACAGAAAGAAATACGAGGACGTCAGATCCGGTGGACGTGCTGGCAATGGTTCGGTGCTTCGACGACCAGTCCACCTGTCATGAAATATGCTATTCAATACCGCTTCAACCGCACGCGAGCTATGTGCCGACATCCACCATGTTGGCAGTACATCGCCATTCTGTCATGCAGTGAAACATCTTGTAGCAACATTTGTGGAACATTACGTAGGACATCTGCGTACATTGCACCATTTACATTGACATCGATAAAATGGGTCCAATTATCCTTCCTCCCATAATTCCGCACCATACATTAATCCGCCAAGGTCGCTGACGTTCCACTTGTCGCAGCCATCGTGGATTTTCCGTAACCCAATAGTGCATATTATACCGGTTTACGTTACCGCTGTTTGCTTCAGCGCTAGTAGAACGCGTGCAAAAAATCTGTCGTCCTCATCGTCATCTGCTCAGTGGCAGAACTCCACGACGTTCAAAGTCCTGGTACACAGAAATATGGTATGGGTGCAGTCGATGTTCATATAGCATTCTCAACACTGACGTTTTTGAGACTCCCGATTCTCGGGCGGTTTCTCTGCTACTGATGTGCGGATTACTCGCGACAGCAGCTAAAAGACCTACTTGGGCATCATCATTTGTTGCAGGTCGTGGTTGACGTTTCACATGTGGCTGAACACTTCCTGTTTCCTAAAATAACGTAACTATCCGGCGAACTGTCCGGACACTTGGATGATGTCGTCCAGGATACCGAGCAGCATAAACAGCACACGCCCGTTGGGCATTTTGGTCACAATAGCCATACATCAACACGATATCGACCTTTTCGTTCTTTGTAGTTTTTTTCGTTTGACGCTTATTTCGTGAGATATTTGGCCCGGTCACTATCAGTGGACCACCCTGTTCCTGCGACGAGTAGTGGTAAAATTTTAAGACTCACCTACAATCATAGTGTGACCGTGAAACTAGGTATCGGTATTAGTACGTGTCTTCATATTCACCAATGAAACAGGATATTCCAATGACTGACTGTCTGTCTGTATCTTAGTTATGGATGTATCTAGGCTATTCAGGAATAATCCCACTTCGAATATCACCTCGTCGCCGTTCTTAAACCGTCTGCCATGCAGTCGTTTCATCATCCGAGGAAAGAGAAGGAAGTTACTGGGAACCACGTCAGTGCCTGCAGCATAAGTCGATGCTTCGTAGAAACACCATGTGTATTCTCTGTGAAATGAAGTAGGAAAAGCACCCGTTTGTACCCCTTTCCCATATGCTTTGTATTGCTATCCTTCCTTAAGCTCGTCAGGGAATTTTCGTAGTCTGCACCTCTGTGGTCGGAAAAAGATTCTAATTGAGAGGGACCGGAGACGCATTTCGTGGCTTGCGCCTCAAAAACTTTCAAACCCTGTTATCGAGAGAATATTGCGACGGAAACTGCATACAATGAACATCTGGAGTAGTTCACCTTGCAAGAGACCATTCCTCATATAGGCACGTAAAGTCGAAAACAGCAAAGGTCTTCGGGCTGGAAGAATATCTGAACGATTTTCTGAACTGTCCCTCCCGCATCCTATTACATCTCTATTGGCCTGAAAAATCGTCTGAATTAAACCTGATAGAAAATCTGTAGTACATGTTGGAACAGCAGGTAAAAATCAAAAACGTCAGCATCCCGGCTGTTTGGAGAAATTGCACGACCAAATCTTCAGCGAGTGTATTAACATGGCTGCGTAGTACCTGCACAACTAGCGGGCTCACTTCCTAACAGAATCCAGGTGGTTACCAAGTCCAGGGTGGAATTTCTCGGCATAAAATGAAGCATGTAATGATTCCTCCAGGGGTGACTAATTTTTGTCGAGTTTACCACATGGTAGTCCACTTTCTCAAAGAACTACTCCACCTTCTTTTGGCTGCCCTATCAGCGTGCTACGATACTGCAACTTGGAAATTTCATTGTCTACCTAGCCTACAGACATGTACCTGCGAGCGAACGAAACAATAGTTTTCATAATCGTATTTAACCTAGGCAATAATTATGTACTAATGACTTTGCGCGGCACTGCTAATGGTCCATCAGCAAGAGCCTGTCGCCTGCTTCTCGTCTCTTAGCAGATGACACATTCCACTCAGACAGTTCACAACCACATGTCCCATTGTTGTGTAGAAAATAGTCTGACTGTCGTGAAAATTCTTCCGCTATCATCCAGGAGTGCAATATTTATTGGGGTTTTTATTGTTGTTGTTGTGTTCAGTCCTAAGAATAGTTTGATGCAGCTTTCCGCACACACACACTTCCCTCCAACACTAAATTGGTAATCCCTTGTCGTCTCACAAAGTATACTACCAACTGATCACTTGTTCTAATCAAGTTGTGTGACAAACTTCTTGTCTCCCCAGGTCTGCTGAGCACCCTCCTCATTAGTTACTCGATCAATCCATCTAACCCTCGGCATTCTTCTGTAGCATCAGATTTTAAAAACCTCTGTTATCTTCCTGACTAAACTTTATCGTACATGTTTCACTTCCATACACGGCTACACTCAAGACAAATATCTCCAGGAAAGACTTCCTAATACCTAAATCTGTATTCGATGGCTTTTCTTGCCATTTGCAGTCTGTATTTTATATCCTCTCTACTTCGGCCATCATCAGTTATTTTGCTGCCAAATAGCAACACTCATCTACCGCTTTTAGCGTCTTGTTTTCTACTCTAATTCCCTCAGCGTCACCTGATTTAATTCGACTACATTCCATTATCCCTGTTTTGTCTTTATTGATGTTCGTCTTACATCCCCATTTCAAGACGCTGTCCATTCCGTTCAACTAAGACCTTTGCTTTCTCCGGCAGAATTACAGTGTCATCGGCAAACCTCAACGATTTTGTTGCTTCTCCCTGAACTCTAACTCCTAGATTGAATAACATCGGGAATAGGTTATAACCCTGTCTCACTGCCTTCTCAAGCACTGCTTTCCTTTCACATTTCTCGACAGTTTTAACTCCATATACTTTCTATACAAGTTGCATAATAACCTTTCGTTCTCTTCTACCTTCAGAGAGTATCCCATTCAACACTGTCTAAATCTTTCTTTAAGTCTACCAAAAGTAAGTTTCCCTTTCCTTAACCTATCTTCTAAGTAAAACCGTAGGGTCAGTACTGCCTCGCGTCCTCGTAACTGATCTTTCCTGATTTCGGCTTCTGCCAGTTTTTTCCTTCTTTTTATTGGGGTTGTGCAAAAAATTGGTTTTCTGGAGGTGTGTCACAGGTGAATTATTGTTGCATGATAATTCTGGCTATATAACATCCGTAAAGAATACGTATATAAACTTAATCATGTGAAAAGAAATGGGAACTGTTCTACGACCCGTTGACGATGAGGTCATTAGGGACGTAGGACGAGATCGGAGAAAATTGGCCATGTTTTGCTGCTTTACTTAACTACCACTTAAGCGATTTAAGAAAATCACGGAACCCAAAAAACTGGTTGCCGGCAGGATTGAAGTGCCGTCCTCCGAAATGCGCGCGTAGTATCCAACATTTCGCCACCTCGTTCCGGCAATTACGTCAACAAGTTGTTCACAACGCTCGCATTCATACTTTGATAAATTACACAAGCCATTCAGCATTCTACAAATCGATAACTAAAACGACCACGCCTAATACATGGTCCTCTAAAAGAACTCCGACTTCTCTGATAAACGACTAACTGCAGCTGCAGGAAAATGTGAGTTTATCGAATAACGTTATAACAAGGAAAAGCAGCGTTCTTCACTGTGCATTTATCAGGTATCGCGCTGGAATAAGTGAACTCATCTACAACTGTTCAAGACCAAGGACCGAGAGAAGGATGTAGCGTTATCTAACATTGGATGTATAAAATCAACTGCAATCTGAGCCCCTCTAAGTAAACTGACGCCACAAATCCATAAAAGGTCGATAAGAACGATAAATGAAAATGGCTGTGGTCCATTCCAGGAGACTAGTCCCTCGGTTTACTTGTGCTGAATGTGCCATGTTCCACGTATTAATGAATAAGTAGAAACATTAATTCATAGTGCGTGGTTCACTGAAATCACAGTTCACAACAAACATCAGCCATGTCGCTTCAGTGTCGCCAACCTAATTTTTGGTTGAAAATCACAAAAATATACGAATTGTATATCACACGACTTACCGCAACGGCATCTCATATTGAACTGCCGTTGGCATGTTCCCAAAATCTATTTAAAGACCTGCCTTTTCCCGCCAGGAGACGTGAGGTCACGAAAACAAAGTATAAATATGTACTTCATAATAGAAGTAAGCTGCCTGGAGCAAGCACTGTTCTAATTTATAATACTTTTAACAAATGAGATTGTCACTTGCATATTAAATCACTCGCAATCCATACAAGTGTGGCAGCAACAGTAATTGCGTTAGTATTCCTTCCATTAATGGTTCAGTCATCATACATGAAGATAAAATAAATGTAATTTTTACGAAATTTAGAAATACAGTGAAATCACATTAAAGTGTCTCATTTTAAAGCATCTGTTGTGCTGATTCCAAAACTGGATGTATATTTTGTGTCACAGCCATATTTCCAAAGTTATGAATAGGAAAATTTTGATATTAACATGGCTAAACAGTTTCTTTATATTAAATCACTTGATTTGTTTGCGATCCAGTTGTAGGTGTGAAACGTATTTTGTCCTCAAACATTAATTGAATGACCTATATATCAGAAAACATCGTTTAATTGAATTCTGACATTTCATATCAGATTCCTTTCTCACTAGGTGATACAATTTTGTAATTAGCCAAAAGAGCAGGGGTCCCATGATAGTAGTTGACTTATTGTGGTCTTAAGTTGTTAAACATCCTCAATTTGCGGTAGCAAAATATGGAGTAATGGATTATCTACTTTCAACATTCGAAATTTGGATTTCTTACAGGCATCCGTAAATACTATTTCAGAAGGTGTGCTCGGTATCTAGGAGTCAGCAAACACTTTGTAATGCTGCGTCGATGTTACAGGCATGTTGTGTGTACAACACAAATAAAATTTACGTAATACCAAGTTTTGTTAGAATCAAAGGACCTGTTGGCACGTATCGCTATCCACTTTGTCCCCACAATCGATAATCCATTAGTTAAATTATATCTCAAGGAGAACGAAATTAACGCTATGTCAATATCTATGGGGCGGTAAACTGAAAGCATTCTTTCTTTTTTTTTACGAATATGATAGGCAAGTTGAAAAAGATATCAAAGTAATTTGTGTGTATAAAGACGCGTCACTTCATTACATTACATTAATACTTGTTTCATAGATCATGAATACGACATTTCGTAATGATGTGGAACATGTCAGTTTAACATAAGTTTTCACTACACAATGTTGTTATTATTATTATTATTATGATTGTATTATCATTTACAGTTACTACTTCATATCTAAAAATTCATATATTAAATAGAAGGAGACGCCATTCAGAAATTCTTTTAATATGTTTTTAAATGTTGGTTGGCTATCTGACAGACTTTTATGGCAAACGACGAAAGATTTTTGTGGCCGCAGAAGTCACTCCTTTCTGTGCCAGAACAGTGAAGATCATCCTTTCTTCTACAGTTGTAGCTGTGCACGTCGCTATTATTTTTGAATTGGAATGGGTTATTAATAAAAAATTACATAAGTGAATAATATATTGCGAACGTGCTGTGAATATCCCGGGTTCCTTAATCAAATGCCTGCAAGGTGATTTTGAGTGGGCTCCAGTTATTACTCTGATTACACGCTTTTGTGCAATGAATACTTTTTCTCTTAATGATGTTATCTGAAAGCAGTGAATGAAAATAGGCATAGTATGCTAATTTACTGATAAGTTTATCACCAAAATTTGCGATAACCGTATAGCGTAAGTAGCTGAACCTAACAACTTCCTATAAAACACTTGAGTTTTTAACAGCTGTCTTCGTCAACGTAGTCAGGAATAAAAACACTTACTCCGAATGACGATAGCTAAGGCAATTGTCGAAACCTCAAGGGTTTTATTCAAACTAATGCACAATATCGAGTTAGGTTAGACTCAAACGATCTGTTGCAGTGTATTGCTATCGACTTTGCTCCCATAATCGACAATCAGTTACCTATGCAATATCTCGAAGACTACGAAGTTAAAGCCCAGCCTCTAACTATGTCAATATCGAGGGGCGTTAGACCGAAAGCACTCTTTTTTCTTTTTTTAGCAACGTGACAGACCAGTCGAAACACAGCTCAGAGGAATTTGTGTGTATGAAGAAGCATCAACGTCGTCATGATTAAAAACATTCACTCCAGATGACGATGGCGGAGGCAGTTGTTCATTGGAGTTGTCGACCTGGAAAAAGCGTCCGACAATATAAAATGGTGCAAGCTGTTCGAGATTCTGAAAAAAGTAGGGGTAAGCTATAGGGAGACACGGGTCATATAGAATATGTACAACAACCAAGAGGGAATAATAAGAGTGGACGATCAAGAACGAAGTGCTCGTATTAAGAAGGGTGTAAGACAAGGCTGTAGCCTTTCGCCCCTACTCTTCAATCTGTACATCGAGGAAGCAAAGATGGAAATAAAAGAAAGGTTCAGGAGTGGAATTAAAATACAAGGTGAAAGGATATCAATGATACGATTCGCTGATGACATTGATATCCTGAGTGAAAGTAAAGAATTAAATAATCTGCTGAACGGAATGAACGGTCTAATGAGTACACAGTATGGTTTGAGAGTAAATCGGAGAAAGACGAAGGTAATGAGAAGTAGTAGAAATGAGAACAGCGAGAAACTTAACATCAGGATTGATGGTCATGAAGTCAATGAAGTTAAGGAATTCTGCTACCTAGGCAGTAAAATAACCAATGACGGACGGAGCAAGGAGGACATCAAAAGCAGACTTGCTATGGCAAAAAAGGCATTTCTGGCCAAGAGAAGTCTACTAATATCAAATACCGG
Organism: Schistocerca gregaria; assembly: GCF_023897955.1. Taxonomy (NCBI): domain Eukaryota; kingdom Metazoa; phylum Arthropoda; class Insecta; order Orthoptera; family Acrididae; genus Schistocerca; species Schistocerca gregaria. The sequence continues at coordinate 219,981,987 of NC_064925.1, read as the reverse complement.
CCTTAATTTGAGGAAGAAATTTCTGAGGATGTACGTCTGGAGTACAGTATTGTATGGTAGTGAAACATGGACTGTGGGAAAACCGGAACAGAAGAGAATGGAAGCATTTGAGATGTGGTGCTATAGACGAATGTTGAAAATTAGGTGGACAGATAAGGTAAGGAATGAGGAGGTTCTACGCAGAATCGGAGAGGAAAGGAATATGTGAAAAACACTGATAAGGAGAAGGGACAGGATGATAGGATATCTGCTAAGACATGAGGGAATGACTTCCATGTTACTAGAGGGAGCTGTAGAGGGCAAAAACTGTAGATGAAGACAGAGATTGGAATACGTCAAGCAAATAATTGAGGACGTAGTTTGCAAGTGCTACTCTGAGATGAGGAGGTTAGCACAGGAAAGGAATTCGTGGCGGGACTCATCAAACCAGTCAGTAGACTGGTGACCAAAAAACAAAAAAAACAAAAAATGGAGAAGCTCACGACAGCATCACATGAAGTACCGAACAGATGCGCCGGACTTGGACTCGAACCAGGATTTCCCGCTTATCGCTAGTGGTCACCCCCCCCCCCCCTCCCAGACACTGGGTTATCCGAGCACGGCTCATGGCGAGATTCAAAGTTGTGAACCAGTATCTACAACCTGTACTCGTACATCCATTATGGATATTCCCAAACGGGGAAGACATTGTACTTGAAAGTCCCTCGCTGGGTATCGACGGATAAATATTGTATTCCCCACGTGCGGCCCGCATCGTTACTAGAACAATACGCTGTTGCCCTCTTATACACTTGTATACTTTCCTTGCCATGTCACGTGTCCACAATGCCACTAGGCTACGTTCAATCTCGTGATGGGCAGTCATAATGTTTTGGCTTATTAGTGTATACAGAATTTCTTCTCCAGTAGCGCTACAGCCCTTGGTGAGCCTTGAATTCTTCAACAATCTTCCTCCACACTTCTCAGATATTTGCTGCTCTTTTCCACCCCCGGACTCCCATACCGGTGATATCCATTATTACCTCGTCGATCCATCTTCTTCTAGGTCTCCCTTTTCGCCTAACCGAATGGATCACACCTTTCATCATTTTCTTTGGAATTCTTTCCTCTGCCATTCTCTCCAAGTGTCCTAGCAATCATATTCGCTGTAATTTCACAAATTTTACTATTCGCATGCTTTGTATTAACTCTTGTAATTCGGCACTGTAGCGTATTCTTCCGCCTTCTTCCTCCCTAATTGCCCCATAGATTTTGTGTACTATTTTCCACTCAATGGTTCTCAGTGCATTTTTATCGTGTTCTGTCAGCGTCCATACCTCTAACCCGTATGTGATAACTGGGCGCACTAGGGAATCATATATTAGCAATTTAGTTTTTCTAGTAACAAGGCTATTTTAGAAAAGTTGCATTTTTGCCAAGTAAGCTTTGTTTCCTGCTTGTATTCTTTCCCTTATAGCCTTTCCAATACTGTTATCATTTGTTATTAGGGCTCTCAAGTAGTTAAAAGAGGACACTCCTTTTAAGCATTTCCCATTGATGTTTAGGTTTTTAGGCCTTCTTCTGGCCTCAGATTTTGACATTACCATATATTTTGTTTTGTTTTCATTTACTATGAGGCCAATTTTTAAGGCTTCAGTTTGCATTTGCCGATATGTTTCTGGGAGTGTATTGGTATTTCTTCCTATTATAGCAATGTCATCAGCGTATGCACGTAACTGGCTAGTTTTCATAAATATGGTGCCTCTTTTGTTAATTTTATTTACTACGCTATGCAGGGCTATGTGGAATAGGACAGTGGAGAGACAATCACCTTGCTTCACACCTTTATTACAGTCAAAGCTTGCGCTTGCTCTGCTAAGGACCTTTACTTTCGCTGTTGTCTCTGTCATTGTCATTCTGATTAGTGTTATTAGTTTAGCACATATACCAACTTCTTTCAGTACTCTGTGTAGTTCATCAGAACTTATGCTGTCAAAGGCTTGTTTGAAGTCGATGAATAGGAAATGCAGATCTATATCATATTCATAGAACTTTTCCATCATTTGTCTTATCACAAATAATTGATCAGTTGTTCCTCTGTCTGGTCGAAAGCCACATTTATATTCCCCTAGTATGACTTTTGCACACTTCTGTAACATTTCGTTTAATATGCTTGTGAAGATCTTATAAGCTGTGCTTAGGAGTGTTATACCTCTATAGTTTTCACGTGCTGCTCTGTTCCCTTTCTTATAAATGGAGATTATTATTCCACCGGCCGAAATGGCCGAGCGGTTCGAGGCGCTACAGTCTGGAACCGCACGACCGCTACGGTCGCAGGTTCGTATCCTGCCCTGGGCATGGATGTGTGTGATGGCCTTAGGCTAGTTAGGTTTAATTAGTTCTAAGTTTTAGGGGCCTGATGACCTCAGAAGTTAAGTCCCATAGTGCTCAGAGCCATTTGTACCATTTGATTATTATTCCAATTTTCAAATTATCTGGCATAGTTTCTGTTTCCCATATATCTGACATTAATGTGTGCAGTTTCTTTATTACAGCCTCACCTCCACCTTTTATTAATTCAGCAATTATGCTGTCTTCCCCATGGGCTCGATAGTGTTTTGAATTGTGCACAGCCTGCGAGACCTCTTGTAGTGCTGGCTTTCTTGCCTCATTTGTTTCATTGTCTTCTTCCGGCTCCACTCTTTCCTTCTGTGCGGCTGTCTCGTCATCTTGTAGGCTGGTGCTTAGTGTATCTTTGAAATACTCTGCCCATCTTCCCACTATCTGTTCTTCCTCCCTTATCATTTTCCCATCTTTACTGGAACAGGCCATTGTTTTTGGTTGGAATCTATTCTTCATTTTGCCTGTGGCATGATAGAACTTTCTTATTTCACTCTGTTCCTTTACTTCTTCTAGTTCTTTAAATTTCTTCTTATTCCACTCTCTTTTCTTTCTCTTGTACAGTCTGTTAGCTCTTCTCCTTATTATATTGTTCCACATTATTTCTGGTCTCTCTCTGTAGCACTTTTGTTCTTACCCTGTGTACAGAACTGTACTTACGAATGTTGTTTGTTGTTGTTGTCTTCAGTCCTGAGATTGGTTTGATGCAGCTCTCCGTGCTACTCTATCCTGTGCAAGCTGCTTCATCTCCCAGTACTTAGTGCAACCTACATCCTTCTGAATCTGCTTAGTGTAGTCATCTCTTGGTCTCCCTCTACGATTTTTACCCTCCACGCTGCCCTCCAATGCTAAATTTGTAATCCCTTGATGCCTCAGAACATGTCCAACCATGTCCTGTTCCATTTCCATAATATATAATTTGTCAAATTTTAAAGTTTCGTTTTACTAAGAGAAATTAAATGTCAATTACATTTGTCAATGAATCCGTCCATGGGACCAAGAACTGCTCTAAGGGAAAAGTAATACGGTTTTTTTTTTTTTAAATATTGTAGAGTGTACTCCTTCTTAAATGATTATTCAGTGACGGAAAAAAATCGCAACACCAAAAAAAAAAAGGAGTTGTGCGACACAAATGTAAGTTGTTAGGAGTGTTTCTACATCTGAAGGATGAAGTTTATTCAGATTACGCGGCAGTGCCGTAAGAGTGGTTGGTGCTAGTAGCGGCACTACGAGGATACAAACAGACTTGCACAAAACAACAATATCAAATACTGAGTCTGCCCTGATGCAAAACACCTTGTTATTTGTTTACGTGTTTATTTTACCAAACTAGTTTCGGCGACAAATATCACCACCATAAGCGTTTTTTTTTTTTTAAATCTTATTTACTGTATGTTATAGCATGTTTTTCAGAATTATTGTCGCTGTTTGATACATACTTTCTGTGCTTTTTTTCTGTTGCCGTTTGTTTGTGTTCCAAAAATGAGCGCAAAAACAAAACCTTCGCACTTTGTTTATAATCAAGAATATTACGGCATCTTGCTGTTCACGTAATATTCTTGATTGTAAACAAAGTGCGAAACTTTTGTTCTCCTGCGTATAGATTCAACTACATGCCATCCAAAGAACTTGCAGATGAGATGATGTTTGCAAAGAAAAAACGGCACCAGAAAAAAAAGCATAGAAAAATGTCGCAAACACCGACAATAATTCTGAAAAACATGCTATAATATACAGTAAATAAGATTAAAAAACGCTAATGATTGTGATATTTTTCACCGATACTAGTTTGGGAAAATAAACAAGAAAACAATTAACAACGTGTTTTGCACCAAGGCGGACTCAATTTCTGATATTGTTGTTTTTCTATGCAAACAAGGACCAAATGAAAGAGTTCCAAAAATAAAGTTATTGTTAAACAGACTTGCTTTAAATACACAGTCGTGAACTTTAGTTATGTTTGAGATTGGGCGTGGTGAATGTTAGTGAATAATTCCTTTAAAATGACAGAGAAATCATTATCAACACTTCACTGTGTTTGTACGATGTCGTGTAATAGGGCTACGAGAAGCTGGACGTTACTTCTGCGATACTGCAGAAATACTTGGCAGGAATCTAGACATTGTAAATAATTGTTGGCAGCAGCCCTCACGAGAATGCGCTGGCGCAAGAAGACGCGGCTCTGGGCGGCCATGTGCGCGGCCGAGAGGAGACCACCGTGTTCAGCGTATGGCACTGCACTGCATCTGCAGCAGGAATCTGAGCAGCCGTTACATCCACAGTGACACAACTAACTCTTACAAATCGGTTGCTTCAAAGACAGCTCCGAGTCAGACGTCCTTTAGCTTACATTTCAGTACCCCAAACCAACAACATTTACAACTTCAGAGGTGTCAAGCAAGAGTCCATTGGAAGGCTGGGTGGATGTCTGTTGTGTTTTCTAATGAAAGCTGGTTCTGCCTCGTTGCCAGGGATGCCCATGTGTTGGTTAGGAGGAGGTCAGTTGAGGACCTGTGTGCTAGACAGGCTAAAACTACACCTGGCGTTATGATCTGGGGTGCAATTTTGTATGGTATCGGTACCACGAACAAGGACTTCAAATTTGTACGTTACTCTGGTTATTCTACCTGTTGTGTTGCCATTCGTGAACAGCATTCGAGGGGGTGTTTTCCAACAGGATAACGGCTGTCCACACAACGCTGTTGCAACACAATATGCTTCACAGAGTGTGGAAATGTTGCCTTGTCCTGCTCGGACACAAGGTCTGTCTCCAATCGAGAACATGTTGTACATCATCAGACGAGAACTCCAACGTCATCCACAACCACCGTTAACTACCCCTGTACTGAATGGCCTAGTGCAACAGGCGTGGAACTCCATCCGACAAACTGACATCCGGCACCTGTACAACACAGTGGATGCACGTTTGCATGCTTGCATTCGACATTCTGGCGGCTACACCGGTTATTAATGTACTAGAATTTCACATTTGCATATATCTCACATATATTAACATATGTTTTTGCAGTGTTTTCACTAAAATATGTTACCTAAACAAATGTATTCCTGGAATTTCATTACTAAACATTAATTATTTTTTGGTGTTGCGTTTTATTCCACCAAGGTATTTATTAAGTTCATTAAATATGTGTTCAGTGTATTAGTGCGGCAGAAATTTTAGTTTTCAGAGCAACAATCTTTTTTAGTAGTCGTCTATCCATGAGACCTGCTCTTCGTCTGTTAACAATAGTAATATAATTTCTCGTGAGGACTTTGTTGAGAAACAAAACGTGGTGTGGAATCTGTTGCTGAATAGCCCAGTTTCATGTGTCTTTGAGTTAACGATCCACGTTTTGTAATACTGTACATCTCGATTTGCTTGGCTAGCGAGTGTGCTACGAAACTCACTGTTTGTTAGAGGTACACCAGCGAAAGTAAATACTGTACTTTTTTCGCCATTGGTTTGTGGAACCGTCGCACTGACAGTCTCTTCAACACTATCACATCCAAACTTCCCATAAATCTGGATACTGGATGATTCGATCAGACGACGAAGTGGAGACCCACAATAACGCCCCTTTCAACTCTGTCAGGTGCTGATAACGCTGTCTCAGACGAGTACGCGCCATCTCCGTGTCCTTCACAGTGATTACTCACCCTCTGATGCTCTTCACGCCCCTTATACACTCCTGGAAATTGAAAAAAGAACACCGTGAATTCATTGACCCAGGAAGGGGAAACTTTATTGACACATTCCTGGGGTCAGATACATCACATGATCACACTGACAGAACCACAGGCACATAGACACAGGCAACAGAGCATGCACAATGTCGGCACTAGTACAGTGTATATCCACCTTTCGCAGCAATGCAGGCTGCTATTCTCCCATGGAGGCGATCGTAGAGATGCTGGATGTAGTCCTGTGGAACTGCTTGCCATGCCATTTCAACCTGGCGCCTCAGTTGGACCAGCGTTCGTGCTGGACGTGCAGACCGCGTGAGACGACGCTTCATCCAGTCCCAAACATGCTCAATGGGGGACAGATCCGGAGATCTTGCTGGCCAGGGTAGTTGACTTACACCTTCTAGAGCACGTTGGGTGGCACGGGATACATGCGGACGTGCATTGTTCTGTTGGAACAGCAAGTTCCCTTGCCGGTCTAGGAATGGTAGAACGATGGGTTCGATGACTGATTGGATGTACCGTGCACTATTCAGTGTCCCCTCGACGATCACCAGAGGTGTACGGCCAGTGTAGGAGATCGCTCCCCACACCATGATGCCGGGTGTTGGCCCTGTGTGCCTCGGTCGTATGCAGTCCTGATTGTGGCGCTCACCTGCACGGCGCCAAACACGCATACAACCATCATTGGCACCAAGGCAGAAGCGACTCTCATCGCTGAAGACGACACGTCTCCATTCGTCCCTCCATTCACGCCTGTCGCGACACCACTGGAGGCGGGCTGCACGATGTTGGGGCGTGAGCGGAAGACGGCCTAACGGTGTGCGGGACCGTAGCCCATCTTCATGGAGACGCTTGCGAATGGTCTTCGCCGATACCCCAGGAGCAACAGTGTCCCTAATTTGCTGGGAAGTGGCGGTGCGGTCCCCTACGGCACGGCGTAGGATCCCACGGTCTTGGCATGCATCCGTGCGTCGCTGCGGTCCGGTCCCAGCTCGACGGGCACGTGCACCTTCCGCCCACCACTGGCGACAACATCGATGTACTGTGGAGACCTCACGCCCCACGTGTTGGGCAATTCGGCGGTACGTCCACCCGGCTCCCGCATGCCCAATATACGCCCTCGCTCAAAGTCCGTCAACTGCACATACGGTTCACGTCCACGCTGTCGCGGCATGCTACCAGTGTTAAAGACTGCGATGGAGCTTCGTATGCCACGGCAAACTGGCTGACACTGAAGGCGGCGGTGCACAAATGCTGCGCAGCTAGCGCCATTCGACGGCCAACACCGCGGTTCCTGGTGTGTCCGCTGTGCCGTGCGTGTGATCATTGCTTGTACAGCCCTCTCGCAGTGTCCGGAGCAAGTATGGTGGGTCTGACACACCGGTGTCAATGTGTTCTTTTTTCCATTTCCAGGAGTGTATATCGTTCCAGACCTGGTGACAGCAATAAGCACAAACAACACGAATACACACTGTAACCGTTCTACGTGTCACAGAGATGTGAAACTAATCATTTACATACCCACCGACAGCGTGTACGTGTACTTACAATGGAAGCTTCTTATCGTACTCCTCCATCTCCACCCCTCACCCCATCCTCAGATTTAGTGGTAAGATGGTCCGGTGAATAGACAGTCAAAAACCGAACACAGATCAAGCCTGAAAAGGGGAAGAAGATGTACTGAATTGTGAAAAAAAAAGAAGCAAAATCTAAACAGTGAACGGTCCAAGCGCAAGTGTGCTACACTGAGTGTATTTGCAGAGCTGCCGCGTCGTGGTTATGTGGTCACGGTGTTGGCCTCCGAAGAGGGAGACCCATGTTTGAATCTCCTTGGTTCCCCATTTTTCTTTTTCTTTTCACAAAATTATGAACTGTCCGTCCGGTCGTTCACGTGTCTGTTCGCTGTATTCAGATCAGTGTCTCTGTTGTTGTATAACGTCCCTTCGCAACAGCGAGGTGTGAGGGAGGAACCTCCAGACTTACGTACCTCCTATTTCTTCCCCAGAAGTATCACATTGACTCCTGAATTTCTTTCTTGTAATATAGCTCACACACGTTTATTTGTTGTTTTCATTTCTGTGAGAGGTCTATGCTGCATCTCGCCTGCTCTCACAATTCATCATATTTCCTGCCACCACATGACTCATATTCTGTAATCAACATATAGTATGACAACTGCCAGGGCTACAGAAGGAAAACAGACTTGTCAAAGACCGGACGGAAAGTTCATAAATTTGTGAAAAAAGCAATGGGGCAGCAGGGAGATTTGAATACGGATCTACAGCTTCGCAGTCCGAACCGTACCCACGTATCTATGACACTATGGTTCTTGACATTTGCTCTACGTTGCATATCTCGAGCTTCGACCGTTCACGTTCCTTTTTCGCTTCTTTTTTCATATTTCAGTACACATTCTTCCTGTTTTCGTGCTTGATCTTTCAGTTTTTGACGGGGTATCCACTGAGCCATGTTATCACTAATTCTGAAAGGTTGTGGAGGGGTAGGAGTGGGGGGGGGGGGCGATGCCGAGTTTCCCTCGTTAGCTACTACATCTTTTCGGGCCTCGCTTGTTTCATCAGGCAATGTATAATCAGGAACTCGAGCTCCAGTGTTCAGTCCACGCTGCGTCAGTATGCATACATCTGTACATGATCAGTAAATAGTGGGCCCGCTCATTGATATAATAATAAGTACAACAATAGACTTTAGTAATAGATACTACGCTGTCCGGTCTTCGTTAATGTGACCACTTGTCGAAAGCTCGAATAATCATCTTTTACAACACGGACTGCTGCGAGACATGCAGGAAGAGGGTCATCGAGGTTCTGGAAGGTATCGACAAGTATGTGGAGCCATACCGACTGGAGTGCTGTGGCGCTAGGTTTCTCCTTTGAGAGTCCGTAGAGCGAACAGATTGACCGAGGTAATCGATTGCGGTCAAATCTGTGGAGTTCGGTTGCTAGAGGCGTACGATAGACTCATACCGGTGCTCTTAAAACCACCCACATACACTGCGAGCTGTGTGGCACATTGCACTGTCCTGCTGTACATAACACCTTGCCGAGGAAAAACAAACTGCATGTAATGGTGAACATGGCCCGTAATGGTAGATGCATACTTGTTTTGATCCACTGTACCTTATAGAATGACGATATCACCCAGGGAACGGCACGAAAACATTCCCCGACTGTAACGCCGCTTATGTGTTTGCTTTCAGACATTTCACGCCGTACACGCCAACAGCCATCTGTTCGATGGGGCATAAGACGTGATTCACATGATAATCCTACCTGTACCGTCTCAGTGGACGTATAATTGCGGTACTGTCGTGCAAATTCTAGCCATCGTCACCGATGAACAACAGTCACCATGGCTGCATGAACCAGTCGCCTGCTATGGTGGCTCATGCGCACCTATCTTGGTTCGACGGTTGTTGAGGAGATACTGTTCGTAGCCTCTCGGTTCACCGGGACTGTCAGTTGCTCAACAGTTGCACGTCTACTCGCCCTTAAACATCTCCGCAGCTATCGTTCACCCGTGCCATCTATGGCCCGGGGTGTACCACAGTTGCTTCGGAGCAGGATTTGGATAGAGATTTTGCCATGCACTATATACTTCAATCACGGTGGCACGTGAACAATTTACAAACTTAGACGTCTCGGAAATGCTTGACCGGAATCCCGTTGGTCATTCGCTTTTCGACGTTAGATAAATCGCTCCGCATTACGAAAACGATTCCATGTTTTCCGCATGCCCCGACACGATGTACACTGTATACCCTTCACTGTTAGTGCTGCTGCCTGCCATTTGTGATGGACGTCGACACAGTCGGTGGTCACATTAATGTGACTAGAACATGTATGGTGGAACCTCCTTTATAAATGACAGTGCTGGAAGATATCTTACGTTATTTGATTTTCAAACAGCTGAGCAGAACTGAACGTACTCATACATTTCTCTCTTTACTTATTCTGATCAACACTAAACTGTCACACAATATTTCTAGTGCAACGCAGACTGACTTTTAAAAATCCCTACAAAAGAATGGCCCTGACTAACAATAACCTATACCTTTCACGAATCACTTACCCCACAAAATTCTTCGTTACTCGAACTACTGCAATACAGCGTGCGCCAATACTGCCAGCTAAATAAAAGATTCTAGCTGGTGAAGGCACTAACTATTGATAGGCGTAGTTAGGAAATGAAAGATTTTGATGGAGAACAAACAATGTATCTACCTTCAAAGTGTTCAAAAGTCATTATATATATATATATATATATATATATATATATATATATATATATATATATATAGCAGTTCATGACATCCACTCTTACAAATTTCCTTTTTCTGACGGACACACGTCCAGATCGACCGTTCTCAAAACTCTGCCATCTCTCTCTCTCCCAACATCCACCAGTCAGTGCTGGCGGCTCACCTCCAACTGAGGAACGCTACGCCCTGTTCACATCCAACTGCCCAACACTACAATAGCAAATATTCGAACAATGCAAACCAGCCGCAGACTGCAGACAGCACAGCCAGTGATTTTCATACAGAGCGCTACGTGGCGTCACCAACATAAAAACCAAACAGCCTACATACAATGGTAACCCAGTTTCCTCGTTCTTGTAAAAGATGGAGGAAGGATGCAAAGCCCTCCACGCGAATTCCGCAACTTGCCAATCGAGTAGCAGAGCACGCTTTCCGTCATGTGGCTGTGTCTAGTAGCGTACTCTCCAGCTGGCGGCAGAGACGAGCATAGCTGAGCTAAATCTAATGCTGAGGAAGTCAGTTACTCAAAAGTGGTACTGAGGACAGAGACCAATGTAGAAACCGCTACCCTGGTTCATAATTTTTTTTCATCACGGGTCCAGTACTTCTAAAAGCTGCAACCCATCGGAGTACAGTAGCCGGCCGTTGTGACGGGCAGTTCTAGGCGCTTCAGTCTCGAACCGTGCGACCGCTACGGTCGCAGGTTCTAATCCTGCCTCGGGCATGGATGTGTGTGATGTCCTTAGGTTAGTTAGGTTAGGTTAGTTCTAGAGGACTGGTGAACTCAGTGTTACGTTCAGTGCCATTTGAACCATTTGTAGTACAGTATCTCGATCAGGCACTGCACATCATCGGCCCACTCTAAGATTTTGAAGGAAAAGACGTTGCACTGTTACTATGGAATCGTTGTTTCTAAAGTACTGCTCGACAACGAACACACGATTCTATAGGCTAGAACGCTCCATAGCGACTGAAACTGCATTGTATGGGCAGTCTGCCAGCATTCATTCAAGGTCAATACCCCCTCTCGTCGCCGCGTAATAGCGGCTCAAAAACACGTGCGTTTCGTCTGCTCCACCCTGTATAATTATTTCCCATAAATACTTTTTGTTAAGCTTCCGTAATTTAGGGTATTTAAAATAATAATCAACCTTTTTTTAAAATTTCGTAATAAAAATGTAGTAGCATTCTGCGGCTTAACATTGCTGGACTGTTACAATATGGCTTAATGATGTAATACATCTCGTGGCCAACAGAAAATCGCTGGTCTGCTACTCGTCACGAAGCTCACGTACTTAGTATATGGTCAGTTTTCGCAAGTTGTAGATATTGTTTATTGAGCAGGTAAAAGCAGCGGAGTATGTGTAAGCCTGTTTAACGTGTTGTGTTCTTGTGCAACTCTACCACACTTACAACATGCCCAGATTTCGTACGGAGAGTTTTATCTTGTCCTGAGTTATTAACGTATTTGTGCTTCATCTTTTCTTAATATATGTACGCAAGCATAAGTATAGCGGAAACTCCAAGGCTTCTTTATCAAAAGCCAATCAGAAAGGCAGGCCTACGTCTTTATCAACTGAAGCTCGTATCTTTCGCAAGGACAACTCAGTAGCTTCGGTCCTATTCGCTGTGCAATCGGCACTCGATATCTCTTCCTTGTTGCGATAGTGTAAATATTGGATTTATCAGACCTATCAGATCAAGTTATTGTAAGTAAGTGACACCCTGCAGGCATAAATACGTTGCCAGCTACAATACAATAACTATCCGAATGGTACGTCAAACGACACATAATACACTTGCTTCCGTAATTTAGAAAAAACTTACGTAACCAGTTTGAACTCGAGAAACATTTATCAATTGACACGTAAGTTATGTTTTGCTGCACATAGCAGGCAGCTGTATAGGAGAGAAGACCGTCTTGTGAGAAGATGGGAGGCGATATCTGAGATAGATTACCTGATAGGACTGTAGCTAGATGGGAGACATCTCAATCGTAGTTGCTGCTGTTGCGGTCATTAGTCCAAAGGCTGCTTTCATGCAGCTATCCACTTTGTTCTGGGTGCATTACGTACTCCCACTTTATGCCGTAGGGCGGTACCTCCGCCACTATCCAATATGATCGCTTTCATGATACGAGCCTTATGGTATGAGAAAGCATGATGCTCCATAGGCATACAGACCTCGCGTGCTTCTACATATCTCGGCAACGCAAAAATATCTTTTGCCAGAATGTTTTCTACCACCCTTTCCATTCTTCTCTAAATAGCTCGTGTAGTATTTTGGAATTCTGACTTATGAAATTGATGGATCGTTAATATTCACTTCCGTCACCTATCTACCTTCGTCAATATTGGAATTATTACCTTCCTCTTAAATCCTCATGGTGTTTGTCTGGCTCAGTTTTTTTGTACATAAAAGGTAGAGCAGCTATGTCTTGGTTGGTTATTTCATGGACCTTCATAATTCTGAAGGAATGTGATCTACTCCAGGTACCTTGTAGCGAATTAGGTGCTTCATTACTCAGTCATACATTCCTTACAGTATCACTCCACCTGATGTTTCCATAATACTGGCCTGAAGATTATTTCCTATTTGTATTCGCTGTACCTCTCAGCCTTATCTTCTTAGTAGTGGTTAGCCATTCCAAATCTTGATATTTATATAGCTTCTTCTCTTTTGTCCATATATTCAGTCTGTTATATACACCACCGGCCATTAAAATTGCTACACCACGAAGATGACGTGCTACAGATGCGAAATATAACCCACAAGAAAAAGATGCTGTGATATGTAGATGATTAGCTTTTCTGAGCATTCACACAAGGCTGGCGCCGGTGGCGACACCTACAACGTGCTGACATGAGGAAAGTTTCCAACCGATGTCTCATACACAAACAGCAGTTGACCAGCGTTGCCTGGTGAAACGTTGTTGTGTTGCCTCGTGTAAGGAGGAGAAAGGCGTACCATCAGGTTTCCCACTTTGATAAAGGTCGAATTGTAGCCTATAGCGATTGCGGTTTTTCGTATCGCGACATTGCTGCTCGCATTGCTCGAGAACTACTGACTGACTGTTAGCAGAATATGGAATCGGTGGGTTCAGGAGGGTAATAGGGAATGCCGTGCTGGATCCCAACGGCCTCGTATCACTAGCAGTCGAGATGACAGGCATCTTATCCGCATGGCTGTAACGGATCGTGCAGCCACGTCTCGATCCCTGAGTCAACAGATGGGGTCGTTTGCAAGACAACAACCATCTGCACGAACAATTCCACGATGTGCAGGGACTATCACCTCGTAGACCATGGCTGCGGTTACCCTTGACGCTGCATCACATAGACAGGAGAGCCTGCAATGGTGTACTCAACGACGAATTCTGTTTACAGCATAATGATGTTCGCATCCGTGTTTGGCGACATCGCGATGAACGCACATTGGAAGCGTGTATTTGCCATCGCCATACTGGGATGGTTGCACGTATCGGTCACCTCTTCTTCGCATTGACGGCACTTTGAACAGTGGACGTTACGTTTCAGACGTGTTACGACCTGTGGCTCTACCCTTCATTCGATCCCTGCGAAACCCTACATTTCAACAGAATAATGCACGACCGCATGTTGCAGGTCCTGTACGGGGCTTTCTGGATACGGAAAATATTCGACTGCTGCCCTGGCCAGCACATTCTCCAGATCTCTCAGCAATTGAAAACGTCTGGTCAATGGTGGTCGACCAACTGGCTCGTCACAATATGCTAGTCACTACTCTTGATGAATTGTAGTATCGTGTTGAAGCTGCATGGGCAGCTGTACCTGTACACGCCATCCAAGCTCTGTTTGACTCAATGCCCAGGCGTGTCAAGGCTGTTATTACGGCCAGAGGTGGTTGTTCTGGGTACTGATTCCTCAGGATCTATGCACCCAAATTGCGTGAAAATGTAATCACATGTCAGTTCTAGTATAATATATTTGTCCAATGAATACCCGTTTATCATCTGCCTTTCTGCTTGGTGTAGGAATTTTAAAGCAGAGTGTACACGTGCTTTTAGTGTTCCTGGGATCTCCTCCCAAAACCCTACACTGATTTCAACCAAACTAAGCACAGAAGAAACAACAGGTCTCATGAGTATTAGCACTGTGGGGTTTGTAACCTCCTAACTCGAATATCAGCATAGATACGAGCAAAACCGTGGTTTCCAGTCCCTGTCGTATAGGCTGTCCTACATGACAGGAATGTTGTGTGGGAATAGAATCAGCCTGCCAGATCAACCGGCATGACAGGCGTGTTGTGTTGGAGTAACATCAACCTGTTTTATTGATCTGCTTTGCACAGTGGCCTGTATATGATGGGCAAAGACATGATTTTCAAGACCCTGATGTGTAGCATGCCCTGCATGAGAGGTGTGTTGTTGGGGTGTTATTGGCCTGCTTTGTTGAACTTACACAAGGGACTACATGTGTCAATGAGCATGACTAGGGATAGGTTGGCATGTATAAAGGAGGAGGTGGACAGTGAGGGGAAGGTGGAAATGGACGGTGGAAGGGACGAAGGGGGAGGTGCATGAGGCAGGTGGGAGCTTTAGACGGTTGGTGGGCAGGTAGAAAAGGAGGAGGGAGAGGCAAAGATGGAAAGATATAAGGGATTGGGGGGGGGGAGAAAATGGTCAGAGCGAGGGGGAGGAAGATATGGCCAGACAGAGGGGATGGAGAAAATGGATGGAGAGTGGAGGAGGAGGTAAAGAAACAGAATGGTGAGAAGGGGATAGAGATGGAAGGATGAAGTGGACAGACAAAAAGAGGAATGGGTGGACCCAGAGAGAAGAAAGAGGAAATGTGTTCAATATTTGTTATGTGCAGATTGAAGGTGGAAGGGGTGGGGGCCGGAAAGCAAAGGGAAGGGGTAACTAACATCAACTGCATTGTGACATTATATGGAATGTCCGCCCCCGGTAACTGAGTGGTGGGCGCGACTGAATGTCAATCCAAAGGGCCCGGATTCGACTCCCGGCTGGGTCGGAGATTTTCTCCGCTCAGGGACTGGGTGATGTGTTGTCCTACTAATCATCATTTCATCCCCATCGACGCGCAAGTCACCGAAGTGGCCTCAAATCGAAAGACTTGCACCAGCCGAACGGTCTACACGACGGGAGGCCCATGTCACATGACATTATTATTATGTGGAATCAGCGGCGACGAGTGAAAATGCATACCAGGCTGGGGTTCGAACCCAGGATCTCCTCCTTACTAGACAGGTGCGTTAACCACTGCAAAATCCGGGACATAGTGTTATCACAAATGAGCGGACTATCTAGGCACGCCTCACAGCCGACCCATATTTCCACTGAGCGTCACCTATCTGCATTCATTTCCTCGATGCTTGCTACTCTGAGATTCCCGCAGGAGGTCGGACTTAACTGTGCATTCGAACTGAAGAAGGTGGACCCATTGTCCATCTAGGTGAATCACTTACATGAATGTGTGGTGTCTGCTGTTTCGGACATGTCCGAAAGAACAGACACCACGTATACATATAATTCAATATATGTGTCGAATATATATGTGGGAGAAGCCATGGTGGAAAGGCCAGTTTTCCAATAAACGGCAACTATCTACGTTCATACATGTTCCTACAACTTTATATTCATCCTTATCCACTCCTGTTATGTTCACTCTCTGTCAGGCTCATTTTTAGGCATATACACTGATGAAACGAAAAATAATGATCACTGCCCATCACAATACTGAATGCCACCTGGTGGCATGTGACGCAGTAACAAGAGTATATAAATGGGGAAATACACGGAAATAAGCAACTTTGACAGAGAGCAGGTTGGAACAGGTATCTCGGCAACACCGAAGATGGTTGGTCGCGTGCTATGTCATGAGGCTGAAGGAAGGCGAAACCACAAATTGTCAATAAGGTGTTGGACGGGTTACCAACACCTTGACGCCAATATGTGGTTTCGCCTCAGCGCTGAACGTAGAAGCTGGAGGATTATAGACTCTGTAAAGCCGGGTTCTCATAGGAGTGGGAAATTGTGCGCTGTGTGAATAACACCGGGCGTTTTGTGTTGGCAGCGACACAAAACTTAAATGCGAAGCATTTGTGAAACTGCTAGCGCATTAACTATTCAGTCCATATATGATGTCTGTGAAGTTCAATGTGTGAAAGCAGATTTCTTACCGTGACAAAAAAAGCAGCTACATACAACCACAAAATAATTTTCCATTGAGTTCTATATAGCAAATAAAGTGTGGAACATTATGTATTAGTACAGCTCATCAGGAGCTCATGCAATGAAAACCCTAGCGATTGACTGACAATGTTAGTTATCTGATACATTAAATGTTTTGGCAATTGCTTGTAAAGACAACCATCAGCAGTAGAATGAAATGACGACAGTGGAAACTTGTGCCAGACCGGGACTCGAACCTGGATTTCCGCTTATTGCGAGCGATCACCTTACTCTCTGGCTATCCGTGCGCGACTCACGGCCACACACAAACTTCCATATAGAAGTACGTGGTATCACGTAGCATTCGGCCAGTGCGGACGGTATTTGCTTCGTGATACATTACTCGTGTTAAAATGGACCGTTTACCAATTGCGGAAAAGGTCGATATCGTGTTGATTTATGGCTATTGTGGTCAAAATAACAAACGGGCGTGTACGATGTATGCTGCTCGGTAATCTGGACGACATCATCCAAGTGCCCGGACCGTTCGCCGGATAGGAAACCGGAAGTGTTCAGCCACATGTGAAACGTCAACCACGACCTTAAACAAATGATGATGCAAAGTAGGTGTTTTAGCCACTGTCGCAGCTAATCCGCACATCAGTAGCAGACAAACTGCGCGAGAAACGGGTATCTCAAAAACGTCGGTGTTGAGAAAGCTACATCAACATCAACATCAATGGCACCCATACCATATTTCTATGCACCAGGAATTGCATGGAGACAACTCTGAACGTCGTGTACACTTTTACCACTAGGCAGAAGAGAAACTACGAGACGATGACAGATTTTTTGCACGCGTTCTATTTAGCGACGAAGCGTCATTCGCCAACTGCGGTAACGTAAACCGGCATAATATGCACTATTGGGCAACGGAAAATCCACGATGGCTGCGACAAGTGGAACATTAGCGACCTTGGCTGGTTAATGTATGGTGCGCAATATGGGAGGAAGGATAATTGGCCCCCATTTTATCGATGGCTATCTAAATGGTACAATGTATGCTGATTTCCTACGTAATGTTCTACCGATGTTACTACAGGATGTTTCACTGCAAGACAGAATAGCGATGTACTTCCAACATGATGGATGTCCGACACATAGCTCACTTGCGGTTGAAGCGATATTGAATAGCATATTTCATGAGAGGTGTTTTGGTCGTCGAAGCACCATACCATGGCCCGCATGTTCACCAGATCTGACGTCCCCGGATTTCTTTCTGAGGGAAAAGTTGAAGGATATTAGCTATCGTGAACCACCGACAACGCCTGACAACATGCGTCAGCGCATTGTCAATGCATATGCGAACATTACGGAAGGCGAACTACTCGCTGTTGAGAGGAATGTCGTTATACGTATTGCCAAATTCATTAAGTTTGACGGACATTATTTTGAGCATTTATTGCATCAATGTGGTATTTACAGGTAATCACGCTGTAACAGCATGCGTTCTCAGAAATGCAGGTTTGAAAAAAAAAAAAGTCTCTGAGCACTATGGGACTTAACATCTGAGGTCATGCGTTCAGTACCGAATATATTTGCCGACACCGGGCAAGCGACTTTCAAATAAAATGCCTCACCTGTATGGGAATATACAGGATGGTCCATTGATCCTGAGTTACGTTGCAAAATTCCTTTTAACACGCACTTTCAAGTAAAGTGTCTCACCTGTATGATAATATACATAACGAATGTACGAGCACATATTGTAGATGCAAGGTTGACGACGTATGGAAATTTGAATATGGCCGTAAGTCGTGCACGAATAGCCAAATGTCGGGTTTTAGAAACCTATGTCTTCAGTAAAGTATATTACGTTGCTCAGGTCTTCCCGCGATGACGGCCCGCAGACTGAAACAACTGTCTTGTCGATTCCTGTGGCGCCGCCATATCTTTCGTGTCCTGTTTGAAGTAGTGTCTAGGACTCGAAAGCTTGGAGGATTGGGTGTTTCCGATATCAAAATGAAGACATCCACCTTATTTGCCCGCCGCAATGTTTTAACCTGTACGCGGGCTCTGCATTCAGTTACCTCTTGTTTACTTTCCTGCCTCCGGCCGGTCTGTCTGGCGCCTCCTGTTGATGTTGGACGGATTAATCCTAAATTGCTGCACATTCGTGAATACTTCCTAATTATCGGTATCCTAGGTGCTGATATACTTTGTATGACGCATATTAATACCAACATGCTATCTCCCCGTCGGGGTGCACCCTGTCCCCTTTCTTCTGATGAACTTGCTTCCCCCGTCAACGTCTTGGAAAACGGTCTGGTCTCATCTTAGCCTTCCTATATCGCCAATGGAGATCGTTTCAACGTGGTATAAGATGATTCACCCTCTGACCCTTCTGGTGATCGTGTTTATCGTCCGACTAATCAGTGTGAGGAATGTCATCAGACTGACATCTTACTTCACAGGCTTGTTGCTTGCGGACTGGACCATTGGCTCTGGGTCCGCCGTCAGTTAGCTTTCCTTACTCGAGGGCCTGAAACCGCTTGCCCCGACGACATTCTCCTACATCCGGACATCTCCTTTTTTCCTCAGACGGAAATGAACACGACCATCTGGCTCATGGTTTACTATGTTCACTGTGTCGTTGAAGGAGGGAATGACACAGATCCGCGCCTTTTTCACCATTATTTGACGACTGCGCATTGGAAATGGCAGCGGTCGCCACGATACCGCACGCTTTTTCTTGTGTTTAACCGTCAGGGTGTTGGTTAAGCTCCACTGTGATATCTGTTTCTTCCCTGAGCTTGAGTCTCCTACCTTGTAGCTTAGGTTTGTCACTTTTCCTCATCCACGTGTATATTAAAAAAAATTAACAAGAAAGATGGGATAATGGGTTAGTCTTCCGTTCAGAATTTAATTATTGTTTGTGCATGAACTAATTTGTTGATATTCTTTTTTCAGCTGATATTAAATGATGAATTGACTATGTTTGTCTGCTTTTCATGATGTTACCAAGCCAATCTGATAATTAAAAAAAATGGTAAGGTGACTATTCGTGATAAGCGGTAAATCCGGGCACGAGTCCCGGTCGGGCATAAATTTTCAGTGTTGTCATTCCATTTTACAGCTGATGGTTGTCCATATTCCCAATTGAGAATTCATTTAATGTGTCTCATAATGGATGTAGTCGCGGCAGTTCCTGCAACGTATTTCGGAATAACACAAGCACTCCAATATTGTGTTAGTTATTTGAGTCACTTCACCAACAGGTGCTTTAGGCATCTTATTTGGTGGCCATGGGGACGAGTGCTGCGAGGACGAATGACTTTGACTATATTCCGCAGTTGGTGAACGAGAATCGCAATGTCGCTGTTGGTTTAACACTTCCAGAGAAATCCAGTCTTGGCCTGTGTAATGGGATCCGACCCAAATTTTTTCACTGCCATGGCCACGGTTGTAAAGAGCATATCTACTGCATTCATGCATAAGTCGTAGCGTTTCTCCATAAGTTTAATAAACACAAGAATATGACTTTAGTCAATAATACTATGTTCTCCTTGACTATTTACGATGTCCACCAACGCTGAGGTAATTTTTAGATTCGGCGACTGTAGAAATCAGGTGGTTTTGAGGCGAATACCTCATCCAACCATGTTCAGAGAGTATTTTCATCCGGAAAGGATGTTCCTTGAAGTTTGTTCGACAGAGAGCGTAGAAAGTGGATATCCGAGAGCACAAGAGCAGGTGAATAACGTGGGTGCAGAATGACTTCCCAGCCCGAATCCTGTATAGTGGATTTTTTTTCAGTCTAGCAGAATGTTGACGGGCGTTATCGTGATGTACCATCACTTCATGCTGTCTTCTTGGTCGTTGTTCTTTTATTGTATCTGCAAGACGTCTCAGTTGTTGACAATAAATGTCAGCAGCGATGTTTACAACTTGGGGAAGCAATTCATAGCACACCGCACAGTCACCGTTTCGCCAGACGCATAACATTATCTTTTAAGGATTGGCATAGGTCCTTGTACTGGGAGCTGCTGCTTTGTTTGGACCCAAACATTCTTTTATTTTCATTACATTAGCATAAAGACACCATTTCTCGTCACCCACTCACTATCTCCAAATACGAAAATGACAGTATGTACACTCAGATAATAGCAGTGAACATAAAATAAAGTGACAGTCGATAAATAAACCCACACCTATCAGAATATTAACAAGCGAAACAAAAACGCTAGGAACTTATGCACCAATCTTGTGGTGGTTTTGAAAACTCTTCCAAATAGTTTCTGAACTGGTGCCTGTGTTCTTTGTTATCATTTCAGTATCTGAGAAGTGCTTCACTTCTTTCCTCTTTTTCGTAGGAGGACATTGGTATTTGGCTTAAAGATGTGGTTTTAGTGTTCACTGATATTCGGAGAAAAGTGGTTCATACTCAGTTTTTTCTGGACATTTACGTCAGCGTTGCAGCCGAGGCCATTACTGGGTTCTGCCGACACATTAGGACAATTTTACATATTTTCAGTGTACGATATAACATTTGAAAAAATTGATACGGTAAGAAGCTTGGCTTGGAGCGGTTCAACAAGTTGATTTATACAATCAAAAAAATTAATGGCAACGAACTTTTCCAGAGGTCCATTAAAATACGTGAACAAATCTTTATAATACTGTAATAATAAACCCAAACAATTTGTTTACTAAATTTACGATAGTACAATTATTAATATGACGTTAGTAATCAAAAGTTTATTCTCATTTTAGAAAAAAAAAACAGTAACAAAGTCACATTGAGTTAACAACATGAAACCAATATTATGCACTTGCAGCCCTTACAGGTACACGGGATGATGACTCTTAGTTCACAAATAGTTTCAAGACCATGAAAAAAAACTTAGAAAAACATAAGACCTTAAGTTTATTTACCGTTCAATTGTGTTAAAGTAGCAGAGTTCTTACACAGAACATACAGTACTGAGTGTGTTTATTCTTTAGTCAGTGCTGCCGAAGCCCACATAGATTTCAACTCTCTGCGATCAGTTACTGGTAGTATTCTTTAAGCAAGACCATACGTAGGTTTGGGCCTAAGCACTTACACAGTTATACATTAGAGAGACAAGAATTCAGCGCTTGTGGACACACTGGCTTGACTTGAAGCAATCAATCACAGTGTCGCAACTATCTAATCTAATACTCGTACCGTTGCAGAAATTTTTATTTATACGACCGAAAGGCCGATCCCAACCTCAGGTCAAAAGGGCGCCAACCGATATCAGGTAAGAGGTTACTTACGCATGCCGAAGTCAAAATTCTGAAATACAGAGAAAACTTACGTTACATAAAAGCGTCTGTTCACCTGAGCTAGTATCAATTTTTCTGTTAGCAATCAGTTCTTTAAATTTAACTGAGTTAAGTTTAGCCGGGCCAGCGTAGACCTCAGAGTAACAGATACTATTTAATTCGACCTTCCGAGTAAAACAGTCAGTAAGATACGTCCTTGGATGCCTCGCACAGCAGCCTACAGTAACTTACGAGATTAAACAATACTAAACTTCCTCTTCTTATCTCAATCAAATTTACAACAGAATCGACAGATCAATAGATTAACTGTAACACTTGCGACGCCTGTGTCAGCTGTTTGATAATTCGTAATTCAGTAAACATCTGTATCTTATTGCACCGAGAACGTTCTCGACCAGATAAAAGCATTCAATATTTACAATACACCTGGCGTCCAACTCGCCGCAGCCTTTACAAGTAAGCGTCAAGGCCAGAAAGAACATCAGCACTCTAGTCAGTCGTGTACACTGGTTACTGCCGTAACATACATAACGGGAAATTACTCTACCAAGTATTAAGAAAATCAGTGCTCTAACTCTGAAGCTATAGAAACGTACATGCGGATGTGGTCTTGCTCACCCACAAAATGTTCTCAATTTTTAACTAAGCAGACCAAATACATTAGTAAACTGCGAGCGTTATTGCCGGTGCACAAACCTTCGATTTTGGAAATACCGCCGGCTGGGGTGGCCGAGCGGTTCTAGGCGCTACAGTCTTGAATCGATACCGCTACGGTTGCAGGTTCGAATCCAGCCTCGGGCATGGATGTGTGTGATCTCCTTAGGTTAGTTAGGCTTAAGTAGTTCTAAGTTCTAGGGTATTGATGACCTCAGAAGTTGAGTCCCATAGTGCTCAGAGCCATTGAACCATTTTGGAAATTCCACTGGCACACAACTGTCGCTCTGACTCAACAGTAAAAGAAAAACCAACACGTACGGAACAGTATCTCTCATTAATCATGCGCGGAGATTACTACTGAACATACACAACGGAACAAATTGTTCAAATGGCTCTGAGCACCATGGGACTTAACTGCTGAGGTCATCAGAACCCTAGAACTTAGAACTACTTAAACGTAACTAACCTAAGGACATCACACACATCCATGCCCGAGGCATGTTTCGAACCTGCGACCGTAGCGGTCGCACGGTTCCAGACTGAAGCGCCTAGAACCGCTTGGCCACTCCGGCGGGCACAACGGAACATTAATCCACTAGTTAATGAAATACAAAAATTTTAAACAGCTCTGATCTAGACGCTGGAGAGAGCAAATTGATTATAGACATGGGCTTGCTATATCAGCTGATCAAGCTTCACGAGCAGATCAAATGCCACACTTCCCCTTGAACAGCAAAAAAATGTAAACCACGTGGTAAATCGTAAATATCGTAGCTAATTATCAATAACTGGTACCAGGTCGGGAAAGCACAAAAGCCAACAAAGGAGTGACCAAGTTTTAGCACATGCAAGTTGTTGGCTAAGAATAAGGTTTTTTCCTTTATTGTTATTTCATCCCCCTTCGCCCTATGTGAAACGGGGGGGGAGGTGCTGGCAGCGGTACAGTCAACCCATTCTTCAGCCAGTAAACGTTATTCTCTAATTATATTCTAAAACAAAAAACAAGAAGAGATATTTACCATGAATTTAAAATTATTTTAAAGGATGATGTTAATGGGAGAATGCTGTTTAAAAACAGTGGAAAAAGGTGGACAAACAGCATAGTTAAAAATACTTGAAGACCACTAAACACATCGACACTCTACCTTGGGATGGTAGATTGTTTATGAGAAGAGCTGGGTATAGATGTAGATAGGAAAGTGGTAATGTTGATAAATCTGGAAGAAAAAGTGGTTGGGGGGGGGGGCAGGAAAGGGGAAAAGGAGGTGTGGTATGAGGAGAGGACGACGAGGGGCTCTTGCAGGGTGGATAGGATGGGGTGACGTCAAGTTTTGTGGGATGGATATACGTCAGGACAGAGTTCAGGTTCTGTTGAAATTCCTTTGGGAGAGGACGTGGAGGATGTGCGGGTGGAGGGTTAGTAGGATGTGTACATAGAGGTGTGGCAGCGCACTAGGATTGGAAAGGAGAAGGGGCATAATAGGACTGTTGATGATGTAGGTTATTTGGAGGTGTTCAATGTAAGTGGAGAAAGGTGATAATTTCATGAGTTGGTAAAGGATCCTTGTGGGGAAAGTTAAGGGGATGTGGAAAGCGAGGCGGAAAGCATGATATTCGAGGGTCTGGAGGGATTTGTAGAGCTTTGATGGGGCAGATATCGATGTAACATTTGCATATCAAAGTCTGGTGCGGATCAGGGATTTTTTTGTGTGAAGAACAGTGGAAGATGTACTCCGAGTGATCGACCATTTATCAGCTTTAGTAGTTTTAATCCGTTGTGGGCTTTCTGTTGAACGGTTAGAAGAGAGGTATCCACGTTAGTTGCCTGTCGAAGATTAACTGAAATTATTTTAGTGTTTTATTTACTCAGATGGGACAGTCCTAAATAGTAAGGTTGAAGTCTTGGAAACAGAAGGTGCATGTGGTGCGTTTTATAATTATTGTTTGGGGTTTGGAGATGTTAATGTTAAGGAGCCATTGATTGTGCCAGGAGGAACTGATGGAGGTGGATTTGGGGGATCGTTGTGATTTTTGGAGCTTAGGACAGAGGACGAGGTAAACGATGTTATCAGTATACTGAAGGGGGTGGATGGAAAGATGTGATTTCAGTGTGTCAGCCGTATTTGAAAGGTTCAAATGGTCAAATGGCTCTGAGCACTATGGGACTTAACATCTATGGTCATCAGTCCCCTAGAACGTAGAACTACTTAAACCTAACTAACCTAAGGACTGAAGCGCCTAGAACCGCTTGCCCACCCCGGCTATTTATTTGAAAGGTAAAGGAGTGTGAGGGAGAACGGAACCTTGGGGCACTCCGCAGTGGGATGGAAGGTAAGGGAATTAGTGACATAGGATGGGCGGATAGAGAGGAAGGATGCAATAAGGTACACATAGTTAATTGAAGGTGTCTAATTCTGGATTATGAAAAGGAGACGAGAGTTCCATATCCAGTCATGTACTTTGTCTAGGTCAAGAGGGACAAAGATGGTGGATTCGTGGTTTTTGAGCTGTTGGGAGAGGAGATGGGTGAAATTCAGAAGGAAATCATCAGCAGAAAAGGAGAAATGGAAGCCACACTGGGTAATAGGGAGGAGGCGGTGTTGATGCAGATGGTGGTGGATGTATAGGAACAGGATATATTCAAAGACTTTTCTAAATTCTGAGGTGAGGGATGGAGTGATAGGAGTTGTAGGTAGGGGGGTTGTTCGGTTTAAGAAGAAGCAGGATTTTGGAGTTTTTCCACAGGTCGGAATAGTAGTCTGTGAAGAGAATAGTTGGATATATGAATATTGGACGTTCTCACCAAAGAAGGAAGAAGCTGATCGACTTCCACTGGACGGCTCGATTCTCCCACAGTTGTAACGACTACAAACTGGTCTTCCGCGTTGTAGCTGCAGTGCCCAACAGATTCTTCTTCAAGCAGCCGCCGTCTGTGCCTCCGTTCGTCTTCTCAAGGCAGCGCGGCCGCAGACGTCATACAGCGTACCTTCACCCACTCGCACCAGCGGATTAAATACCCTTCCTCCGGCAATCTGACTAGCCCGACCTCTGTTGTCACCTTGCTTCTGCTAAAAATATAAAGAGGGCTAGATCAGAGTCGGTGCGCCAGGAACACTGGCTCGCATGGTACAGAAGTGTTAGTTTAATATTCCACACATTCTAGAAATCCCAGCCTGTCCATGTAGGGGGCTCTCTTCTTTTTTGCAGCAGGCTCTGTTCACCTATTATTCCTTTTCCCTTCGTTCTGTAGAGATCACGAACATTCTTCCACTGTCTTTGGCACTCACTCACTTGAACGCAGCGTGCAACGCATTAGACTCGTCCAGAACCAGTTGGCCTGGCACTCCTGATGCAAATCGTTGGCATTACGCTCTGTCGGAAAACACCGCGGCTCTTCTGTCACTGTCCAGTGAACGACGCAGTACTTCTGGAGCATTATATACTGCGCAGTGCAAAGTTTGTGCTGCGAGGAAGATCCCGAGTAAAGCAGGAGAGGCGGCGAACTCTGCTAGATATGACACAGGGCGCATAGCGGGTGCAGGCGCAACGCTTTTGGAGCACGCCGTTCAGTGTACATTGTTCAAAATGGGGCCCCATGGCACAAGACGGAGCAAAACTACTTCATGATTGACTACGCTAAATACGAACATAACTACACAGATTGACACCAAAGAATAAATGCTACTTGTGGTGTAGGGTTAGTGTAAACAGTGCGTGATTATGTGTTAGGAAAAGGTCCTGGGTTCGATTCTGGGCCAATATTATATTTTTACTGACTCAGTTACAATTCTGAATACTAAGTTGTTCGTATACTGTTTACACTGCATTGCTAAGTATATTTTTAAGGTCTTTGCTAAAGAACTTGATCTTCACACCTATCTCAGTATATTACACACATTTAATTCCTAATAAATTACAATGAACCATGATATTTTACAGATATTTGATACTGCAAACGTAATTCATCATCATTCAATGTTAAGGCCAAGCGATTCAGCTACTCTAAACAGTCTCTAAAAGTAAAGCTTAAAAAGGTTTTTAAAAATAAAGTCAAACGTTTTGTATAATGATTTCTCTAAAAGTATGAAATAAAAAATATTAGGGAAATGTTTGGTGCACCTCATTTTCTATTCATGATTTCGAACATCATTCAAAGGCACGTAGAAAGTTTTTCTGATCCACTTATTTCATTTTATACAAATCATTTCTTAAAATATTTGACTGGCTTCTTTCATGTTTTAATTTCAAGTTTTATTCAGAAAGCATGATCCTACTGACTATCGTTTGCCTTTCTAACGTACTTGATTAGAAGGAAGCCTTTTTGACGTTAAAATACCGCTCCAATGTATCCTTTTATGTGTGAAATAGCTAGGTCTTGAACAGATGAAATTTTTGACACTTCATTTACAGCATCTTGTCGTGAAATATTTCAATTTTTCCTCGGCTTATTAAGTTTTCGTTAATTACCCTGACTACTTTCAAGTAGTTAATTATTTTTATGCCAAACTAGACCTCATGCTGGTCACTTTGCTACTCCGTTTGCCTGTTTCTCTCCCATTGTTTGGCTCTGAAAATTTTGACAAAACCTCATGGTGTAAGTTATAAGGAGTCTTGTTTTCGCTCTGCTCACGCGTTTACATAACCGTATCGAGTGTTAATCACATGATAAAGTGGCCCTTTCTGCGTGCTGTCATTCCCAAAATTCGTCGTTTCGATATCTTCAACCTTTTATGAGATACGACGATTTTTACGACCACTTGATTCCCGAAGCGCAGGTAAGGTTCGGACGCGCCGAGAGCGACCCGTCCGCGGATATAACAACGAATATCTCAAGAATGAAAAGAGATATCATTCCGGTCTCAACTTTAAATACAATTTAGATATATTGGTTACGTTTCATACGCAATAATGTATGGCCATAAATTAACTATATGGAACGTCTACGCAATGTGATTTTACCTCTGCAAATTCTTAAAAGTTTCGTGCAGCCATGTACTCAATTTCGTGCAGCACAGTAACTATGACGAATAACGAAAATAAAGTCAGAGCTTTATTTTTTAAAGATATCAAGCTATAGGTGGCAGAAGAATCAATTTTTTTTCAAAAAATCAATTGGCTCTGAGCAATATGGGACTTACCATCTGAGGTCATCATCGGTCCCCTAGAAATTAGAACTACTTAAACCTAACTAACCTAAGGACATCAGACACATCCATGCCCGAGGCAAGATTCGAACCTGCGACCTTAGCGGTCGCGCGGTTCCGGACTGAAGCGCCTAGAATCGCTCGGCCAGACCGGCCGGCATATTTTTCCACCCAATAGTTTTCTTAAAATCGGATGATAAGTAATTCATAGCTGCCGTCGCGTCCGCTCCACTGCTTTGCCGAGAAGACACGTGGCTGTCGCTCTGTGTCGCGTGTGCTGCAGCGACAAGATTTAAACACGTTTGAATTCAAACGTCGCCAGCTGTAGCGGGAGACAGGCAGTGACACAGATGTCGCTCACGTAGGACACTTCCGTAACTACACCTGTGGTTGTGTTTCGTTGTCTTTCGCTTCTTTCGCTCATGTAGGACACGGCCTAAGCGTTGGCAGGCCACACACGAATCTGCGGATCTCCCGCCCCAGCCTCAAGTTGAGTAGCTTGTCGTTATTCTTCGCGTATTGTGTCACGGCGGTGGTGTGGCCGGATTAGGAAGTAACTGACTCTGTATTTCTGTTATTGTATGACCCTTGTGGGCGTGTGATGAATGCCTTTGTGCAAACTAAGTACTACGTTTCTTGTTTCCATTAAAAAATTAAGGATTTAATTGTCATTATCCTTTTAACTGTGTTTTTCGGGCCCGGTAATTTATTTAAGTATTTAACGTGATTTATGTGGAATAGGCTTGCGGCCAATCAGTGAAGCACTACCGTTGCTTCGATTTTACATATGGGTAGCCTTTGGGCGGCTTGGCTGTATCTTGTCTATATGAGAGCAGAATAACCAATAGAGATGTACGCATTTTAAAGTTTTTTATTTAATTATATTAAAGTCCTGTTGTTGGATTAGCCCACAGTTGTGATCTAGTTGCTAGGACAAAGTGGCGCAGCAGGTTTGCTTAAATCTTTGTAGTCGGGCCACAAGTGTGGCACAGTTGACATTTTTTTTAGTACTATTTGTAATTTTATGTATAATGCAAACGGCCTTATACATTGTGAATTAAAAAATGGTTCAAATGGCTCTGACCACTATGGGACTTAACAGCTATGGTCATCAGTCCTGTAGAACTTATAACTACTTAAACCCAACTAACCTAAGGACATCACACAACACCCAGTCATCACGAGACAGAGAAAATCCCTGACCCCGCCGGGTGCGAATTTAAATTGAAATTCTTAACTATTTGTATGTATTTCGCAATAATCTTGGTAACTGGTGACTCATGATTGAACTGTTATTAAATAAAAATGTTTGTTTGGGAATGTTAAATGACTCATCAAGTTCGGCCACCCTTCCTCGTATTTTCCTTCAATTAATCCCAGTCCTTGTTTTTGGTCACCACTCCATGATGGTTGTTGGAATAGCGTATTCGCGTGTGCCATCTAGCGTGAACGTCGAGAACTAACAGTCTTAGGCGGGAATAAAAGTTGAAGATATAGTGCATTCCGTGCTGTATCAAACATTTCTGTAAGATATTTACCCATTTCACAATTATAGGTTACTTTTACGTAACTAATTCATAAACAGCCTCTATTGGTGAACGTAATGAAAATTTGGCTGACCGTGTTATCGAATCTGACGAAATGTCAAACATTAGCTAAACGTGTAAATCTTCTGAAGAGGAAAAGTTCCATCATGGTTCTGACACGATTTGTGAGGAAACGTCAGGCTTCTAGATTTTAACTTTAAATACTAATCTGTGAACGGATGGACTTCATTATCACTGCTACTGAAACAGCTGTTACTTGATATAACGATCATGTTTCTGGCCCTGCGTTTTGTGTGCATTCCTATCCGGTGTCGACACAAGAATTAGTTGCTTAGTACACAAAGCTCCCATCCTGAATCTTAACAAATGGCAGTGCTAATGGGAGCTGTTTGTGCGTTGGTTACAGTCGAGGAAACGGGTGACTTCTGAAAGAAATGCCGGAATGCTGGTTTCGCTGTTCGGTTTTCCCTGTTGGTCATAGCTAGTGAACATCCTCTTCTGTCTTTGTGAGGACTTCTGTCAGCTGTCATGCCTTCACAAACATGTTTTCCTTCCTTCTATGCTTGCTCACTGAAAAAGTAGATACTTTGTCTCTAGCACTTTTTTGAACCTTTCCGGAACATCAGACAATCACGGACAGACTTCTGTGCGCTTATCTCCCGCAGCAGCAAGTAGACAAATTTGTAATAAAATCTTTTTCCCTCTTACAATTAAATTTTCTTATTATTTAATTGGTACAGGTGAATCGAAAGACTTGGTACAGGTGAATCGAAACAATCGCCCTCCAGATTTATTTGTTCAGCATATGTCTCACAGAATTCCAAATAATTAAGTTAAAATTACATGAATCAGTACACGCAGATACGTTTATACAGGGTGATCTGAAACAGACTGAAAAGCTTGCAAGGATGTTTGACGGTACGTTGTTCTGAGAAATAATTAAGGACGCTGCGCCGTTCCCTAGTTAAATAGCACTGAAGTTCACCAATAAGGCCGTTGCACATGCTAATTCAAGCGATACGCCAGACACAATTAGTAGTAGTTGTGCTCATGGCGTAGATGCTAGCGCACTAGATTGCTCAGCCTTTTGCTTGGGTTCGATCCTTACTACCGTCCGTGTCCGATTTTCGTATCACTCTGTTGGTCAGGCCGGCCGCTGTGGAAGAGCCGTTCTAGGCGCTTCAGTCCGGAACCGCGCTGCTGCTACGGTCGCAGGTTCGAATCCTGCCTCTGTCATGGATATGTGTGATGCCCTTGGGTTAGTTAGAATTAATTAGTTCTATGTCTAGAGGACTGATGACCTCAGATGTTAAGTCCCATAGTGCTTAGAGCCACTTGAACCATTTTTTCTGTTGGTCATTTTTAGAATACCAAAGGAAGTAATGTTTGGCGGGTTGCTCGGATTTCCAAGCGCAACGGCATGAATGGCCAACTTTAACTCGGAAACGGCGCACCTTTGAATTTTTTTCTTAATAGTTATTTCACAGTACAGCGCACCCCGATAACACGATACCACCCTGTACACACGGTGAAGAAAAATAAAACAAACTGCAGGGCCCGATTCCTGATTTGAAATGGAGGAGAAAAGGTCGCGTGAACATGTGACGGAAAATGCATCGTTGCCATGGCAGACGGCGATGACGAATTATAGTTCCTCTAAATGGTTCGAATGGCTCTGAGCACTATGGGACTTAACATCTGTGGTCATCAGTCCCCTAGAACTTAGAACTACTTAAACCTAATATAACCTAAGGACATCACACACATCCATGCCCGAGGCAGGATTCGAACCTGCGACCGTAGCAGTCGCGCGGTTCCGGACTGAGCGCTTAGAACCGCGAGGCCACCGCGGCCGGCTATAGTTCCTCTGGCCACCTACCTTGCGTGTTGCAGGCTGTGTGATTGAAGCAACGCACTGTACAGGCGCCCAAAAAGGCCTTGAAATGCTGTTTGATGTGGTTGGTGCCTGTGAGGAAACTTGTTTTCATGTAACCGTGCTGCCTCTAGACCGTATACCGAGATAGGTGGCGCAGTGGTTAGCACACTGGACTCACATTCGGGAGGACGACGGTTCAATCCCGTCTCCAGCCATCCTGATTTAGGTTTTCCGTGATTTCCCTAAATCGTTTCAGGCAAATGCCGGGATGGTTCCTTTGAAAGTGAACGGCCGATTTCCTTCCCTAACCCGAGCTTGCGCTCCGTCTCTAATGACCTAGTTGTCGACGGGACGTTAAACACTAACCACCACCACCATATAGACCGTTTCTCTCTGCTAGGCGCCGGCCGCGGTGGTCTCGCGGTTCTAGGCGCGCAGTCCGGAACCGTGCGACTGCTACGGTCGCAGGTTCGAGTCCTGCCTCGGGCACTGATGTGTGTGATGTCCTTACGTTAGTTAGGTTTAAGTAGTTCTAAGTTCTAGGGGACTAATGACCACAGCAGTTGAGTCCCATAGTGCTCAGAGCCATCTCTGCTAGGCACCGGCCACTGTGGTCGAGAGGTTCTAGGGGCTTCAGTGCAGAACCGCGCTGCTGCTACGGTCGCAGGTTTGAATACTGCCTCGGGCATGGATGTGTGTGATGTCCTTAGGTTAGTTAGGTTTAAGTAGTTCTACGTCTAGTGGACTGATGACCTCAGCTGTTAAGTCCCATAGTGCTTAGAGCCCTTTGTAGCATCTCTGCTTGGTCGTACACAAACTGTTGAGCATGAGGCGGAACTATGAGCCTCATGGAAAAAGGGTGACTCGGCTGAGTCACGCAATTTGACTCTTAGTCTGATCACGAGGTGTGGGCATTACACGAATTGAACACGTGGGTTGATCTGAGGATCAATGAACTACACTTGACGGGATGTATCTGGAAAATCTTAGGTGATTAGAAGTTAGTGGACAGGAATAGAATTAAATACTTAGCTTTAATTCAGCATCAGCGGTGAACGTTGATCTTGACTTTGTACAATAATATTTAAAAGTGCAGTTATAGACTAAACTGCGAATACTGCTTTAGAATTCTGATTGCTTCACACATACAGTTCAATTGGCAATGCATAAACTGTATGTGGCGCCTGCCTAGGTCGTAGCTACTGACTTAGCTGAAGGCTATGCTAACTAGCATCTCTGCAAATGAGATCTCTGAAGCTATAACAAGTGAACCATTCCTATTAAAGTCGGGTGTAGAACTGGCCAGTGCGCCAGCTTGTCTCGTAAGACCAGCCGAGTGGCGGCGCTCGGTCTGCTAGCGGCGACTCACGGGTCCGATGTGTACTGACGGACCGCGGCCGATTTGAAGCCTACAACCTAGCCAGTGGGGTGCATTGCGGTGACACCACACAAACACCATCTCGGTTTGTTTCCGACATGAATACTGGACCAATCTGCTGCTTATAGTACGCTGCGTGAATCACACAGCCTGCAACAAAGAACGAACACAGGATTAGTGGTCAGAGGAACTGTCGTTCGTCAGCGCCATCTACCGTGGCAACGATGCACATCAGGACACTTGTTCGTGGGATCTTTTCTCGTCCAGTCCCAGTCATGAATCATTCCCTGCAAATTTTTTATAAATGCTTAGCCTGCATATATAAGTATAAGTAATACGAAAGCTGAAGAATCGATTGTAGCTAAAAGAAGTTGAGGTATTCATCATAGTTGGATATCCAAGTATACCAGATCGTTGACTGCTGCACTTGTTGCATCTGTTATGTCTTTCCTGCTACCCATGAATTTTCTTTTGGGGCAGTCGTGCAAAATGCGCTCCAGTGTTTGTTCCGATGTTTCGCAGTTGTATGGGTCATCATAGGTGTATTCCCACTTGTGTATCGTTGCTTTGGTCACGGCGACGACAGTTCTAATACGGTTGAGGGAGCGCCATAGTTTTCCTGGTTGGTTTGCTTCCGGGGATTGGAGGGTCTGATCCGTTTTACCAAACTTGTTATGACCAGGGACAGACGTCCACTGCTTTCTCCATTCATTTCCTACATTACTGCGTTACGGGGCTAGTTGGTCGTTGTTAACCCAGATTCGTCCCCTAGATTTTAGCCTGCTACGTAGTTAATATCGGAGCCTTTTGAGTTTACGTGTTATTGCTTCTTGTTGTCGTCAGAGAGTTGAACGGACAATATTTGCGGCACGTTTGACACGATACGCGGTAGTGTGCAGCGCCTAGGTCTGGATGCTGCTGAGTACGTCGCACGTAACCCACCTCTCCAGCTCCTCCGTTGTTGCGAGGAGTTTCCCCTAAACACAAAGAACAAAAAAAAATTAATCGTGCTTAAGAGACATCAGACTAACACCGTGGAATGCCTTGTGTAACCTTAACAAGACGTACCCGTGGTCTAGGGGAGTTTACTACAGGTTCTGATGCCAGTCTCTAACGTCCAGCCGGTGTCGGTTGCGCACGTCGCACCACAGCTCTCCCATGTGTCGACCTTCATTCTTGATTACAGCTATGTCAGCTCGAACCTCTCCGCCACGCGTCCGCCAAAGGCGAAAGATTTTTATACCAACCTTCTGCGTGCTGTTCCCCATAACGTGGTGGGAAACAAGTACCCTACGGTTCACTGGCCAAGAGTGTGGAAAACGATACACCACAACTTTCTGTCCTCCACGGTGCGTTCGAAGTGGTATCAGATCGCCAACAAAAAATATGCCACACTACAGCGACTTCACACTATTGGACTGGCAGACTCCCCTTATTGCCCAGATTGTCACCTTTTGGATACTGATAAACATCGTTTTACTTGTGCCTCATCGTCCGGAGTTTGGCGACTAACACAGAAGATATTGGCTTGTTATCTCCGGGTCACACCTGATATGATTGACCCTCACACCCTACTCTGTCCCGATGGAACTTTCCGGCTGCAAAATATCATGCGCTTACATAATTCAAAGGACTTACCGTCGCCTACATCTTTAGCGACGGAGAGAAAGAGCAGCTTGATTACTGGTGGTTCCTGCAAAACGCTCACAATGCCCTCGAACGCACACCGAAATACCGTACGCTCTTCGCAAATTATTTACGCAGCGTTTCCGTTAACCCACCACTCAGCTGGGGAGTGCCGAGCTGCGGTTAATGTTCTGTGCTGCATCACACAAACGGCTGAACGTTCTGTCTTGTCAGCCATGAGCGAAGGAAGAGACAAGCTGCTGCAAGGATGCTGTTTTACTTGAGGCACTAGCGAAGCTGAATGCCTCTGTTGCAGATGCCTTTCAAAGGCGCAATTGGAGATATCAGATAACGATGACGAGGCTCCAAGTGGAACCAGTTACATTATTGAAGAACCTTTTAGTTGGAATTACATCAGTGATTTATGTTTTTATTTCTGGCTTTCTCTTTTATGCCACCTTTGTTGTTGTAACACTTACCTGTAACACTTAGTTACTAGAATTCTCATTTGTACATGTTCCCTAAACTTAATCATGTAACAAAAAAAAAGGGGGCAAAGGATAGCCCTAACCTTGATTTCCCATATTTCCCCTGATATATAGGCAGCTCTCTGGGGCGGGGGGTTTACTCAGGAGCCAACGCCTGAAGTGGATCAGATTTTCTGTTATAGGATGAAAAGTGGCAGTGGCACTTAGGGTTTTTTTAGTTCCATTTTCCTAAGGGGCTTTTTAAGGGAAATTACTAAAAAAAAGGGTAAAAATAATAAAAAACCAAACAAAAGAAAAGCAAAAAATAATAAAAAAGAAAAAGGGGGTAAAAAAAAACAAAAAACAAAAAAGAACGAAACAAAAAAACAAAAAAAGGTGTAGCGTCTTTCATTCATAATCAAAAACGTCTTCTATCCCGTGTTCGATCCCCGCCACTGCCTAAATTTTGATAAATAATCAGCACTGGCGGCCGAAGACTTCCGGCATAAGAAGATAGCCTCATTCTGCCAATGGCCTTGTCAAAGAGGGCGGAGGAGCGGATAGAGGTTCAGGGCACTCTCTTGTCCTGGGGGTGGGAAATTGCCCCTAAAGGCATGAGGATGCAGAAGGCACTGGAAACCACTGCATTGAAGACACGTAACGTGTATCCACAGGACATGTGGCCTGTAGTTGAAGAAGTGTCATGATGATCTCTCCATTGGCAAAAGATTCCGGAATAATCCCCCATTCGGATCCCCGGGAGGGGACTGCCAAGGGTGAGGTTAACATGAGAAAAAGATTGAATAATCAACGGGGCGTGGAATGTCAGAAGCTTGAACGTGGTAGGAAAGCTAGAATATCTGAAAAGGGAAATGGAAAGGCTCAATCTAGATATAGTAGGGGTCAGTGAAGTGAAGTGGAAGGAAGACAAGGATTTCTGGTCAGATGAGTATCGGGTAATATAAACAGCAGCAGAAAATGGTATAACAGGTGTAGGATTCGTTATGAATAGGAAGGCAGGGCAGAGGGTGTGTTACTGTGAACAGTTCAGTGACCGGGTTGTTCTAATCAGAATCGACAGCAGACCAACACCGACAACGATAGTTCAGGTATACATGCCGACGTCGCAAGCTGAAGATGAAAAGATAGAGAAACTGTATGAGGATATTGAAAGGGTAATGCAGTATGTAAAGGGGGACGAAAATCTAATGGTCATGGGCGACTGGAATGCAGTTGTAGGGGAAGGAGTAGAAGAAAAGGTTACAGGAGAATATGGGCTTGGGATAAGGAATGAAAGAGGAGAAAGACTAATTGAGTTCTGTAACAAGTTTCAGCTAGTAATAGCGAATACCTTGTTCAAGAATCACAAGAGGAGGAGGTATACTTAGAAAAGACCGGGAGATACGGGAAAATTTCAATTAGATTACATCATGGTCAGACAGAGATTCCGAAATCAGATACTGGATTGTAAGGCGTACCCAGGAGCAGATATAGACTCAGATCACAATATACACTCCTTGAAATTGAAATAAGAACACCGTGAATTCATTGTCCCAGGAAGGGGAAACTTTATTGACACATTCCTGGGGTCAGATACATCACATGATCACACTGACAGAACCACAGGCACATAGACACAGGCAACAGAGCATGCACAATGTCGGCACTAGTACAGTGTATATCCACCTTTCGCAGCAATGCAGGCTGCTGTTCTCCCATGGAGACGATCGTAGAAATGCTGGATGTAGTCCTGTGGAACGGCTTGCCATGCCATTTCCACCTGGCGCCTCAGTTGGACCAGCGTTCGTGCTGGACGTGCAGACCGCGTGAGACGACGCTTCAGCCAGTCCCAAACATGCTCAATGGGGGACAGATCCGGAGATCTTGCTGGCCAGGGTAGTTGACTTACACCTTCTAGAGCACGTTGCGTGGCGCGGGATACATGAGGACGTGCATTGTCCTCTTGGAACAGCAAGTTCACTTGCCGGTCTAGGAATGGTAGAACGATGGGTTCGATGACGGTTTGGATGTACCGTGCATTATTCAGTGTCCCCTCGACGATCACCAGAGGTGTACGGCCAGTGTAGGAGATCGCTCCCCACACCATGATGCCGGGTGTTGGCCCTGTGTGCCTCGGTCGTATGCAGTCCTGATTGTGGCGCTCACCTGCACGTCGCCAAACACGCATACGACCATCATTGGCACCAAGGCAGAAGCGACTCTCATCGCTGAAGACGACACGTCTCCATTCGTCCCTCCATTCACGCCTGTCGCGACACCACTGGAGGCGGGCTGCACAATGTTGGGGTGTGAGCGGAAGACGGCCTAACGGTGTGAGGGACCGTAGCCCAGCTTCATGGAGACGGTTGCGAATGGTCTTCGCCGATACCCGAGGACCAACAGTGTCCCTAATTTGCTGGGAAGTGGCGGTGCGGTCCCCTACGGCACTGCGTAGGATCCTACGGTCTTGGCGTGCATCCGTGCGTCGCTGCGGTCCGGTCCCAGGTCGACGGGCACGTGCACCTTCCGCCGACCACTGGCGACAACATTGATGTACTGTGGAGACCTCACGCCCCACGTGTTGAGCAATTCGGCGGTACGTCCACCCGGCCTCCCGCATGCCCACTATACGCCCTCGCTCAAAGTCCGTCAACTGCACATACGGTTCACGTCCACGCTGTCGCGGCATGCTACCAGTGTTAAAGACTGCGATGGAGCTCCGTATGCCACGGCAAACTGGCTCACACTGACGGCGGCGGTGCACAAATGCTGCGCAGCTAGCGCCTTTCGACGGCCAACACCGCGGTTCCTGGTGTGTCCGCTGTGCCGTGCGTGTGATCATTGCTTGTACAGCCCTCTCGCAGTGTCCAGAGCAATTATGGTGGGTCTGACACACCGGTGTCAATGTGTTCTTTTTTCCATTTCCAGGAGTGTAGTAGTGATGAAGAGTAGGTTGAAGTTCCAGCCATTAGTCAGGAAGAATCAATACGCAAAGAAGTGGGATACGGAAGTTCTAAGGAATGACGAGATACGTTTGAAGTTCTCTAACGCTATAGATACAGCAATAAGGAATAGTGCAGTAGGCAACACAGTTGAAGAGGAATGGACATCTCTAAAAAGGGCCATCACAGAAGTTGGGAAGGAAAACATAGGTACAAAGAAGGTAGCTGCGTAGAAACCATGGGTAACAGAAGAAATACTTCAGTTGATTGATGAAAGGAGGAAGTACAAACATGTTCCGGGAAAATCGGGAATACAGAAATACAAGTCGCTGAGGAATTAAATAAATAGGAAGTGCAGGGAAACTAAGACGAAATGGCTGCAGCAAAAATGTGAAGACGTCGAAAAAGGTATGATTGTCGGAAGGACAGACTCAGCGTACAGGAAAGTCAAAACAACCTTTGGTGACATTAAAAGGAACGGTGGTAACATTAAGAGTGCAACGGGAATTCCACTGTTAAATGCAGAGGAGAGAGCAGATAGGTGGAAAGAATACATTGAAATCCTCGATGAGGGTGAAGATTTGTCTGATGTGATAGAAGAAGAAACAGGGGTCGATTTAGAAGAGATAGGGGATCCAGTATTAGAATCGGAATTTAAAAGAGCTTTGGAGAACTTACGGTCAAATAAGGCAGAAGGGATAGATAACATTCCATCAGAATTTCTAAAATCATTTGGGGAAGTGGCAACAAAACGACTATTCACGTTGGTATGTAGAATATATGAGTCTGGCGACATACCACCTGACTTTCGGAAAAGCATCATCCACACAACTCCGAAAACGGCAAGAGCTGACAAGTGCGAGAATTATCGCACAATCAGCTTAACAGCTCATGCATCGAAGCTGCTTACAAGAATAATATACAGAAGAATGGAAAAGAAAATTGAGAATGCGCTAGGTGACGATTAGTTTGGCTTTAGGAAAAGTAAAGGCACGAGAGAGGCAATTCTGACGTTACGGCTAATAATGGAAGCAAGGCTAAAGAAAAATCAAGACACGTTCATAGGATTTGTCGACCTGGAAAAAGCGTTCGACAATATAAAATGGTGCAAGCTGTTCAAGATTCTGAAAAAAGTGGGGGTAAGCTATAGGAAGAGACGGGTGTTTTACAATATGTACAACAACCAAGAGGGAATAGTAAAAGTGGACGATCAAGAACGAAGTGCTCGTATTAAGAAGGGAGTAAGTAGCCTTTCGCCACTACTCTTCAATCTGTACATCGAGGAAGCAATGATGGAAATAAAAGAAAGGTTCAGAAGTGAAATTAAAATACAAGGTGAAAGGATATCAATGATACGATTCGCTGATGACATTGCTATCCTGAGTGAAAGTGAAGAAGAATTAAATGATCTGCTGAACGGAATGAACAGTCTAATGAGTACACAGTATGGTTTGAGGGTAAATCGGAGAAAGACGAAGGTAATGAGAAGTAGTAGAAAAGAGAACAGCTAGAAACTTAAAATCAGGAGGATGGTCACGAAGTCAATGAAGTTAAGGAATTCTGCCACCTAGGCAGTAAAACAACCAATGACGGACGGAGCAAGGATGACATCAAAAGCAGACTCGCTGTGGCGAAAAAGGCATTTCTGGCCAAGAGAAGTCTACTAATATCAAATACCGGCCTTAATTTGAGGAAGAAATTTCTGAGGATGTACGTCTGGAGTACAGCATTGTATGGTAGTGAAACATAGACTGTGGGAAAACCGGAACAGAAGAGAATCGAAGCATTTGAGATGTGGTGCTATAGACGAATGTTGAAAATTAGGTGGACTGATAAGGTAAGGAATGAGGAGGTTCTACGCAGAATCGGAGAGGAAAGGAATATGTGGAAAACACTGATAAGGAGAAGGGACAGGATGATAGGACATCTGCTAAGACATGAGGGAATGACCTCCATGGTACTAGAGGGAGCTGTAGAGGGCAAAAGCTGTAGGGGAAGACAGAGATTGGAATACGTCAAGCAAATAATTGAGGACGTAGGTTGCAAGTGCTACTCTGAGATGAAGAGGATAGCACAGGGGAGGAATTCGTGGCGGGCCGCATCAAACCAGTCAGTAGACTGATGACCCAAAAAAAAACAAACCTTAACAATGTCCTCTTCGATAAGAAATATAGACCACAGTTTTTTTCACGTATGCGACGTCCGGTTGAAGCCACTCATTCATGATTTGAGTCGATAGATCCATGGAACTGCAGGGAAATTGGTTGCGGCTTTTCACCGTCTGTTTGAAATACTCCCAGACACTTTCTATGGAATTAATATCGGAAGATTTTGTCGGCCATTCGAGAGGCGCGATAGACTGAGTTTTTGTCAACTCGAGAACATACACATGCAGCCGAAAATACAGGGTGCCCGAGTAGAAATGGTCATATTCAGGGATATGACAGGAACGATCATCCGAAACAGGCGCTCTGCATTGCACGTCTTAAAATCTATGAGCACTTGCAT
This sequence comes from Schistocerca gregaria, assembly GCF_023897955.1. Lineage (NCBI taxonomy): Eukaryota > Metazoa > Arthropoda > Insecta > Orthoptera > Acrididae > Schistocerca > Schistocerca gregaria. The sequence goes on along the minus strand of NC_064925.1, from coordinate 219,942,015 downwards.
ATCTTCGATACCGTGAAACACGTGTTTTCTACTCAACAAGTGCACATAGATCGTAAGGTATGAATTTTGGAGCCCCTGTTTATTATCCAATTTTACCTTGTTTCGGTCCTTTTACCTCGTTCCAAAATATGGAAAGCAAATATGTTGCAGTAGAAGAGATTTGTTACACGGTATCGAAGATGAAAAAGTGCTCATACCTCTTAATGTATGCTTTCCAGAGCCCATATTTACCAGACTTTATTGCTTCGGATGGTCATTCCTGTTATATCACTCAATGCTATAAAAAATAAACACCGTCTGGATCACAACCTTTTATTTTCCGACAGGATGGACAAAGTCGGTAACAGTAACGATTCTACAGAAGTGCGATGTTACCCACACACAAACAGAGAACGAATTCTCGAATTTTTGTTGTGGATTAGTAGCTGGGTAATTGGTTAAGGATTTAGTGTAGTTTATTAGTATCAGAAATAAATAATTAACAGATAATTTATTATTATCTAAGAAAATGTGATTTGTATGGCCTATTTTAGCTTTTCATATAACAGGCTGTAATTATGAAGAATAAATTAAAAAATTCGAACACCTGTCTGACGGGTAGTAGAAATAACAACAAAGTATCACGAACTCACACATCCCTGGCGCTGCAAATTACAATTTGTCAACGTTGTTTGGAACTAACATAAAAGTCAAGGATGGGGTGAGGAAGAAATATTTTTTTCGTTTAATCACAAGACAATTGAGGAAGTCATAGATCAGTGCATTAAAGCAATGTAAAACCATTTCTCCCTATATAATTAAGTAAAGAATTAGTAAAAACTTAGACTTAAAGAACACGTTGTTGTAATACATTTCAGCATGAGTGATGTGTTACACAACAATAGATTATAAACAAATGTTTCAAACATAACTACAGGACACTTGTCCATTGTACATTTTCGTTCTTGGTTACATACTTTACAAAGCCAGTGCAAAATAACCGAACGTATACGAGACTTTTAAGAAATTTCTCTTCATTGTTATGAATAAAATAGAAATACAGTGAGTACTCTTAAAGCAAGTTAAAAAAGGAGGAAGAAAAAGGTATCTAGTTGCGAGATAATCATAACTACATGAATGTAGTACGTTTCAATATGAATGATGCGTTATGCAATAGTACATAAAAAACATGTTATAAATGTACCGGCAGCAACTGAGTGTCGTATGTTTTTGTTCTTGTTTACATATTTTAAAAAGCAATGCAAAATTACCAAACATATCCGAGCTTTTAAGAAATTTCCGTAATTTTGATGAATAGGAACGGAAACACATTGAGGACTCTTACTGTGAGGTAAAAAGGGAATTTTGACCATTCCCCCTGGGACACCCTGTATATGCATGCAGCCGGTGAACGTGAGTGCTGTCATACTGTATGATGGGTGTGTCGACGCAACACTCTTCAAGAGCGTTTGACAGACAAAAGGGACTGGTAGGGGACAATGGAACAAGCAAATAAACCTAGTAAACATAGGCCCAGAAACCAAAGGTTTTCCAATAAAACATGAACACCTTATAACTGAGTCCTCGAGGATCCAAACTGCAGATGTGCGTTTAAGAACAAACACATCATAATAAGTGGTGCACATGTCCACTGCTCAATTGCAGGCAAGCTTCGGCCTTCCTCCTCGTCGATGCTCGTACGCGTTCAGAAGACCCAGTGCTATTCTGAATGCAATGGCAACTATCTCGACTCTATTAACAGTGCTCGAATGCACCAGAGCTTGTAAATGCCCTAGGTGTTCAAGTCAGGAGATGTGGGAGGCCGTGTTACTGGAGAGCCACGACCGATGCATTTATTGTTGCAACGCCATCAACCCCTGGATAAACACGTTATACAAGGTGTTACAAAAGGGACGGACAAACTTTCAGGAAAAATTCCTCACACACAAATAAAGAAAAGATGTTATGTGGACATGTGTCCGGAAACGCTTAATTTCCATGTTAGAGCTCATTTTAGGTTCGTCAGTATGTACTGTACTTCCTCGATTCACCGCCAGTTGTCCCAATTGAAGGAATGTAATGATGACTTCGGTGCTTGTGTTGACATGTGACTCATTGCTCTACAGTATTAGTATCAAGCACATCAGTACGTAGCATCAACAGGTTAGTGTTTATTACGAACGTGGTTTTGCAGTCAGTGCAATGTTTACAAATGCGGAGTTGGCAGATGCCCATTTGATGTATGAATTAGCACGGGGCAATAGCCGTGGCGCGGTACGTTTGTATCGAGACAGATTTCCAGAACGAAGGTGTCCCGACAGGAAGACGTTCGAGGCAATTGATCGGCGTCTTAGGGAGCACGGAACATTCCAGACTATGACTCGCGACTGGGGAAGACCTAGAACGACGAGGACACCTGCAATGGACGAGGCAATTCTTCGTGCAGTTGACGATAACCCTAATGTCAGCGTCAGAGAAGTTGCTGCTGTACAAGGTAACGTTGACCACCTCACTGTATGGAGACTGCTATGGGAGAACCAGTTGTTTCTGTACCATGTACAAGGTGTGCAGGCGCTATCAGCAGCTGATTGGCCTCCACGGGTACACTTCTGCGAATGGTTCATCCAACAATGTGTCAATCCTCATTGAAGTGCAAATGTTCTCTTTACGGACGAGGCTTCATTCCAACGTGATCAAATGGTAAATTTTCACAATCAACATGTGTGGGCTCACGCAATTGTGCAATCACGTCATCAACATAGATTTTCTGTGAACGTTTGGGCAGGCATTGTTGGTGATATCTTCATTCCCCATGTGCTTCCACCTACGCTCAGTGGAGCACTTTATCATTATTTCATACGGGATACTCTATCTGTGCTGCTAGAACATGTGCCTTTACAAGTACGACACAACATGTGGTTCATGCACGATGGAGCTCCTGCACTTTTCAGTCGAAGTGTTCGTACGCTTCTCAGCAACAGATTCGGTGACCGATGGATTGGTAGAGGCGGACCAATTCCATGACCTCCACGCTCTCCTGACCTCAACCCTCTTGACTTTGATTTATGGAGGCATTTGAAAGCTCTTGTCTACGCAACCCAGGTACCAAATGTAGAGACTCTTCGTGCTCGAATTGTGGACGGCTGTGATACAATACGGCATTCTCCAGGGCTGCATCAATGCATCAGGGATTCTATGCGACGGAGGGTGGATGCATGTATCCTCGCTAACGGAGGACAGTTTGAACATTTCCTGTAACAAAGTGTTTGAAGTCACGCTGGTACGTTCTGTTGCTGTGTGTTACCATTCCACGATTAATGTGATTTGAAGAGAAGTAATAAAATGAGCTCAAACATGGAAAGTAAGCGTTTCCGGACACATGTCCACATAACATATTTCCTTTCTTTGTGTGTGAGGAATGTTTCCTGAAAGTTTGGCCGTACCTTTTTGTAGCACCCTGTATAATAGATCTCTAAATAAAATACAAATCACCTAAAAGCTACTTTTTGAAGCCAAGGGAGGTGTGCAGGACATCACAAGTAAAACTGTTATTTACTACCATAGCTCTTACAGATGTCTTTACACAGCGATTAACCTGTTCTAAAACGAGGGCCGATCAAGACTGAGACTGATTTTTCCCCCAGATGATTTGTTTATTACTCCATTTCAACGTTTACGTGATGTTTCTCAAAGTACTCCCCTCCTAATTGAATGTACCTTTTACACCATCTCTACCAGTCCACGAACACATGGTGCGGTTCATTCTCTGACAGACCCTTGAGAATCGCCTCACTTTTCTTGAGCACTGTCCAAAGATTTGTGTTTAGTGATCGTAACAGAAAATCACAGGCTGCACTGAGCCAGAAACTGCATAACTTGATAACCCTCCGCCACACACCGTCAGGTGGCTTGCGGAGCATGGATGTAGATGTAGAACTTGATTTGTGACGTGAGGCCGCGCATTGTCATCATGAAGTCGCCACCCAGTCCGGGAAAGTCCTGGTCGTTCCCTTGCGATGTGCTTTCTCAGTTTAGCCCGTACTGACGTGTATTATACTGCTGTAATAGAAATGAAATGGTGAAATGCAAGCTGGTAAATCATTCGTTGACAGTGAAAAATGTGAACACCATTACTTTCCCTGCAGATGGAGCAACTTTCGCCTTTTTTTGTGTTGTCGAACGTGGCGACTTCCACTCGTTTTCTTTCAGAACTGTAATGCTGCAGCCATGACTCATCAACGGTGATAATCGACACGAGAAAAGCATCCCAGCCCTCGGTAGAGAGAGGCGGCACCTCACGGCTTGTCTCCATTCGCACGACCTTTAGTTCGGGAGTCAACGGACGTGGCACCCAAAGAGCACAAACACAGATCATAGGGAAATGATCACGCATAATCGTAAAGACACCGTCATATGAAATTCTCAACACTGCACTGTCGTGTGACTAGGGCCTCCCGTCGGGTAGACCGTTCGCCGTTCGTCTTTCGGTTTGACGCCACTTCGGCAACTTGCGCGTCGATGGGGATGAAATGATGATGATTAGTACAATACAATATGCAGTCCCTGAGCAGAGAAAAATCTCCGATCCAGCCGGGAATCGAACCCGGGCCCTTAGGATTGACATTATGTCACGCTGACCACTTTTTTTTATTTTTTTAAATCTCATTTTGTTCGTTATTTTTCGTTTCAATTGTTCTTGGCGGACGTCACCTGACGCCCGTTGAAGTTCTTTATTGATCCATTGACTCAGTTTTTTTTTATTACAGAGGGCAATTAAACCTCTGACCGAACACGCTGATCTACCGTGCCGGCGAAAATGTTCAAATGTGTGTGAAATCTTATGGGACTTAACTGCTAAGGTCAACAGTCCCTAAGCTTACACACTACTTAACCTAAATTATCCTAAGGACAAACACACCCACCCATGCCCGAGGGAGGACTCGAACCTCCTCCAGGACCAGCCGCACAGTCCATGACTGCAGCGCCTAAGACTGCACGGCTAATCCCGCGCGCCAACCACTCAGCTACCGGGAGCGGACACTTCACTGAGGTTACGTAACATTTTCCGGTGACCTCACGGTCAGTCACAGCAGCGGTGTTGATGTTGACTTAGTCACAGCGGATGCCGCAACACCATGCCTACCTTGTGTAACACTAACAATTCGGCCTTCTTGGAAGTCCTTGAACCACTTAAACACTGCTACACGAGGTAGTTCATCTCCACCGTACGCTTGGTGCGGCTCTTCCTAAGTTTCAGTGGCTGTATGGTTTAAACGAACGCAGAATTTTACTGCGCCGTACTGATCCTAAAGCGTCACAGCCTGGACCGAGCGAGGTCGCGCAGTGGTTAGCACACTAGACCAGCATTCGGGAGAACGACGATCCAACCTGCGTCCGGCCATCCTGATTTAGGTTTTTCGTGATTTCCCAAAATCGCTTGAGGCAAATGCTGGGTTGTTTCCTCTGAGAGGGCGCGGCTGACTTCCTTCCCCATACTTCACTAATCTCATGGGACCGAGTCTAAATATATACCTAACTTCTGACTTCGAGTTGGGGTGGGACTACGATAACACATAGTGTCTCTAGAACTTGAAAGGTCTCTGTTGGATTCGTTTCATGTTAATTTCTTAAATCTGTTGTCATTTACGGCATACATTCCTCTTCTAAATTTACTATGGTGTTTCTGACTATCTGGGAGGAGACTGAGCAGTGAAACGTGTTAATTTTACACATAAACAAGAACGATCTGTCACACTACTACACTTTAAAACACCGTTTATATGTTATTCATGTCACACAGTCTCATACGGAACCTACATCCGCTTTCTTTTATATACTGTATATGATAAGATACTGTCATCCCCCTTCCCTTCCGTGTGAGAGGATGAATGAGCAAACGTATTTCTAGTTGCATGCTTGGTGGTAGCAGACAAGCCTGTCTGCTAGAGAACAGTAGGACCAACGTCGGAACAGGTAGCTACGCTTTCTAAAAGCAGACATGTTTCTATTCTTAGTATGGTCCTGTCCGTCCCTTGTCGTGTTGGTATAGGAAGCTGCCTCTCTGGTCACTTCCGTTTGTATCTGTTAAGCACGCTCGGTAGGGTCCCAGGTCAGTCTGTCCGCGGCGAGCGTCTGAAGTGGTAAGATCTCCGGCTAAGCGCGTGTCTGCTAAGTCTGTAGGACAATGGATTTCTTAAGTTCAGCCTAACTGAAAATTTAATCACCTTTATTTCAGGTTTAGCTCTAAAATATCTAATGTTATCTTCAATTGCATCGCAGTGTAATTCGAGTGTGAAGTTCAGAATATCTTCGGGTAGTTGCTTTGTCACTACTTTGTGAGTAAAGTGGAACCACGTGTTGATCAGTAACTCTAACTAAGATCATCAATCTTAAATGCGAATGTGCGTCTCGTCTTGACAATATTTTTCAATATAGCAACTTTTCTTTATGTTCAACGCACGTGGGGTGTACTTTGTGAGACCAGTACCACGTGCTTATACAATTGTTTGACCCATCAGGTTAATAGTAAGACGATAGTAACCAGTTCGAGGTTTTTCTTTAGTAATTTGCGTTTCGATGTAATTTATTTTAATTATCAAAATTATTGTGGAGTTACACTCTTTGTGTAAACCAAGTTGACCACGTGAAGCATGTGGTGTAAGCATCAAAGTAGCCCTCAGCTGTTCTTTTCGGGAAGATTTCACAGAGAGTTAGTATGAATTTAGTATACCAGTGTGTGGTAATTTCATGACGGACGGGATTGCGCTACGAACGTAACTTCTTTGGGTGAAAATTGAATCGGTTGGTTGTGGTTAATTTCCTCTTGCATATGTTTCAACGTTCTTTGTGTGTTACTTTATAAATTCAGTGTTGTATGCAGTCTCCCAATCTTGGCTCCATATTTGATGTGTTCCGTAAGATTACAAACTCACATTTTCACAATCCTAAATAAGGTACCCGTTTAATGATGAATCAAGTTTAAGATGCTGAAATTTTAACCGCACAATGATCTAAATCAATGCAATAACCTTACACATAACAACATTACAAACTTATTGTTTTACGTGCGGTATACGAGCGAGAAAACTCTGAGGTATATGAATAATGCAGTGGAGTTCTAAACGCTTAGGAGCTAATGAAGAGGAACGGACGTGAGAGGAGATCGCAATACACCACGGAGATCACGCAGCTGTGTCCTTTCGCCTTCGAATTGTTCGGCTATTGGATGCCTAAGCTTTTATCGGCCTAAGCCAGTTACGGTGCAGACACCTGTTTCAGTGATGTCACTTGTGAGTTTGCCTGCACCCGTGACAGTCTGCCAATGAGTCTGCTTTGTAGAGCTGGAAATTAATGGGAGCGTGGAAAGCCGTTTGCATTCCCGATAAATGTTGTCTCACCTGCATCATACATTAGTTTCGCGGGATGTAATCCCAGAAATTCCACCATTCGAGTCACCATTTCGGCCAAATATTTCCCCTGATGCGTTAAAAGATCGTTTCGATAAATTTCTTTGCTAGTTACGTAAATTGTTTATATTTATTTTCCCTTTGCACTTATTTCAAAAATGGCTCTGAGCACTATGGGACTTAACATCTGAGGTCATTAGTCCCCTAGTACTTAGAACTACTTAAACCTAACTAACCTAAGGACATCACACACATCCATGCCCGAGGCAGGATTCGAACCTGCGACCGTAGCGGTATTTACGGATTTCTAGCGCACTGAAGTGAAATAGGAGCGCGAGTTTTTCTTTATTGAAATAAATGGTTGAAATACCGTCGTAAATTGCATTAGTAAGTATCCGTAGTTACTTCTTAAGCAGCTTATGTAGGGAGTCTAACCATTTATTTAATCACAATACATCTAGTACATCAGCATTACATAATAATAATTGGCAAAATGGCTCTGAGCACTATGGGACTTAACTACTGTGGTCATCAGTCCCCTAGAACTTAGAACTACTTAAACCTAACTAACCTAAGGACATCACACACATCCATGCCCGAGGCAGGATTCGAACCTGCGACCGTAGCAGTCGCGCGGTTCCGGACAGCGCGCCTAGAACCGCTAGACCACCGCGGCCGGTAATAATAATTACAATGATAATTGTTGTTATTATTATTGTTACTATTGTTATTGTTATTATTATAGTTATCTTTGATAATATACGCTCATCCGCAGCTTGCAGACCATTTGTTAAGATATGGTGCTTCTTCATCACCAACTTAAGTACAGTACACAAGTTTATACTTTTGCTTATTGGACAACAGACGACATTGGGCCAGGCTAGGAAATTTACAATACATTTACATTCGTTTTACCGGCACCTTTAAGATACATTACGTTTTAGTAACTGAATACTTGCTCACTGGTAAAACTTTCACGGATAAATTAGTCAACAAGTTAAAAATAATAACTTCGTATAAAACATAAGCGTTCCCAGCACAATTTAAATTTCAAAAACTTCGAGACAGCAATATTTAATATGCAGTCAAAGTAACGACAACAAAATATTTCTTTAAATTAAGAGGTGCAAAGCAATCTGTTTACGTTCAGTACCTATGACCATGAGTAAAGCCCATCACTAAGGTTAAGACAGTTACGAGCAGGCAGAACCGATATACAGTATAATACAACTGTTTACAAATGAGCAATGTCCAGCTCACACACAGCATACACTGACAAGTTCCGCCGTACAACTGACACCCGATACATACGTTAGCTGCATTTTATTTATTTCTTCTTTTAACACGGAACAAGCTGCTGGACATGAAGTAGACAAATTAACATATGGTTACCTTAAACCAAAATTGCATTAATTGACTGTTCTGTCGGCTCTTGGTAGAATATTTTATACATTAGGAAAGAAAAAAAATCACTTTATTGAGTGTTTTCATTCATAAGGGACCGTAATCAGTCCTGCTTGGCGTCGCATTCGAGCTTTGTTCCGGGCGAAAACTGGCACAAGGATATGAAATCAGTCGGGAACTAAAACCCAGAACACCGTAGTAGGCTAGAAAAATGTGGTAATATCCAAAAGCGTGGGTAATGAGTTTTTTTGCCGGCCGGGGTGGCCGTGCGGTTCTAGGCGCTACAGTCTGGAACCGCCCGACCGCTACTGTCGCAGGTTGGAATCCTGCCTCGGGCATGGATGTGTGTGATATCCTTAGGTTAGTTAGGTTTAAGTAGTTCTAAGTTCTAGGGAACTGATGGCCTTAGAAGTAAAGTTCCATAGTGCTAAGAACCATTTGAACCATTTGAATGAGGTCTTTAAACACTGCTCGTGAAACTCAAACGAAATTATCTGCCACAATACATCTATGACCAGAACCGAGTACCAAGACAGTGTAATGTTCTTCCACAGTACCTTCGCCATAACAGCAAGTTCTTGAAGAGAGGGGATAGCCAACCACTGTCACGAATGATGACGATGAAATGATGAGAACAACACAAACACCCAGTCCCTGGGTGGGCCGGGAATCGAACCCGGGACCTCGTGATCCAGAGGCAGCAACGCTACCTACTTTTTTTTTTCTTTTCTTTTGTTAATTTCATTTTGTTCGTGATCGTTCGTTCTATTTGTTCGGGTCGGACGTCCCATGACGCTTGTTCAAGTCCATTGTCGTTCCATTAACTCAGTTTTTTTTTGTTTTTTTTTAATTACAAAAGGCGGCTAGCCATGTGACTGAACACGCTCAGCTGGCGTGCCGGCTATCACTAGACCACGAGCTGCATACATAAATACAGATGATAGCCATTTCTGCAGGTTGCACTGCTGTGTTTAACGACGAACGGCACCTACATGCTGTCCTCAGTTCGTTGTGAACTCATTCGCAGTCATAAAAGTCTTTTATGTAGATGTGCGTGCATTATAATTAAAGTCTAACATGGGCAGATTGTTGGTGGTCGTATTGTGGGTGTTTTCGTAAGCAAGGGAGACGTAGTGTTTGTTATTTCAAGACGCACCGTATCGAAGATTTATACCGCAAGCAGGGAAAGCGTGAAAACATCATTCGGTAAATCACAACGTGGACGAAAGTGTGTGGTAAGTGATCATGACAGGTAGTCACTGAAAGGGATTGAGACGAAAAATAAGAGGACGACAGCTCCAGAAGTCACTGTAGAAGTCAGCGTCGCACTCGCGAACCCTGACAGCAACCTAAACAACACGAAGCTCCAAAAGTTGGGAACTGCAGACGAGCTGGAATTCTAAAACCATTGATCAGTGAAGGAAATGCCCATAGCAGGAAAACGTGTTGCCGACGCCATATAATATGGACTGTGGAGTCAAGGGAAACAAATGGTTCAAATGTCTCTGAGCACTATAGGACTTAACTTCTGAGGTCATCAGTCCCCTAGAACTGAGAACTACTTAAGCGTAACTAACCTAAGCACATCACACACATCCATGCCCGAGGCAGGATTCGAACCTGCGACCGTAGCGGTCACGCGGTTCCAGACTGTAGGGCCTAGAACCGCTCGGCCACTCTGGCCGGCCATGGAATCAAGTCATTTGGTCACGTGAGTCTTGTTTCACTTTGTTTTCAACTTATGGCGGATGTTTACGTCCCAAGAATGAAACCTGTCATGGGTTCGGTGACGATTTGGGCTGTCCTATCGTGGTATTCCACGGGCCCCAAGGTTACTTTGCTAAGTCGCATTACTGTCGAGAATTATATGACCAGTTTGGTTAGTCAGATCCATCCCATGATACAATGTTTGCTTCCCATTGTTGATGCTCTGATCCAAAACGACAGAACCCCCATTCGCACAGCTCGCATAGCGCAGGAATGGTTTTGTGAGCACGAGGGTTAACTGACGAATCTTACCTGGCCATCACAGTCACCAGATCTCAATATTATTGGGCCTTTGTGGTCAAAGGACCGATATCACTATCCATCATCGGTACTCGAACTTTCCACTATTTTACTGGAAGGATAGAACAAGATTCTCTTGAAAATCATACAGGACCTGCATTTATCCATTCCGAGACGAATGGGAGCTATTTCGAATTCCGTTTTCCTACACCGTCTTGGTCGTGGTCATGTGTTGTGTGTTTGGTGTTTCCACATTTGTGTCCAACCCCTGTAGTTCTCAGAAAGAGGTTTTCACTCTTCAGCGTAGTGTGCGTCGCGCCAGGTGCAACTTCCGTCACGGCCAAAGCCAAGCTGATTTTGCGACGTACGACGCGCGGGACAAAGCCTCTCAGGTATTGCTCCACCGTTTCACCCAGAAACGTCTATTGGAGGGTCCGGATTAAACATCTGTGATGTAACGTTGTTAAGTCTAAATAAGGATCACCAGATACGTTTTGAGCCGGGAGACTGGGTTAAAATTGTTCCTTCCTCCGTATCACTAGTCATTGAGCTGTAGTAACACAAATACGTGGAAACCTCCTGACAGATTAAAACTGTGTCCCGGACCGAGACTCGACCTCGGGACCTTTGCCTTTCGCTCTACCAACTGAGCTACCCAATCTCACTCTGGAAACATCCCCCAGGCAGTGGCTAAGCCATGTCTGCGCAATACCCTTTCTTCCTGGAGTGCTAATCCTGCAAGGTTTGCAGAAGATCTTCTGTGACGTTTGGAAGGTTGGAGATGAGGTACTCGCAGAACTGAAACTGTGAGGATGGGTCGTGAGTTGCGCTTGGGTAGCTCTGTTGATGTCGGCACGGTAGCTCAGCGTGTCCGGTCAGAGGGTTAGCTGCCCGCAGTAATAAAGAGACTGAGTAAACGGAACAACGATGAACTTTAACTGGTGTCATGGGATATCCGACACGAACTATCTAAAGAACATTTAAGAACAAAATGAGGACAGCAAAAAAAAATAAATAAATAAAATAAAATTAAATTGTAGAGCACTTGACCGCGAAAGGCAAAGGTCGCGAGTTTGAGTCTCCGTCCGGTACACAGTTTCAATCTGTCAGAAAGTTCAAATGGTTCAAATGGCTCAGAGCACTATGGGACTTAACATCTGAGGCCATCAGTCCCCTAGACCTTTTTTTTTCTTTTTTGGTCATCAGTCTACTGACTGGTTTGATGCGGCCCGCCACGAATTCCTCCCCTGTGCTAACCTCTTCATTTTAGAGTAGCACTTGCAACCTACGTCCTCAATTATTTGCTTGACGTATTCCAATCTCTGTCTTCATCTACAGTTTTTGCCCTCTACAGCTCCCTCTAGTACCATGGAAGTCATTCCCTCATGTCTTAGCAGATGTCCTATCATCCTGTCCCTTCTCCTTATCAGTGTTTTCCACATATTCCTTTCCTCTCCGATTCTGCGTAGAATCTCCTCATTCCTTACCTTATCAGTCCACCTAATTTTCAACATTCGTCTATAGCACCACATCTCAAATGCTTCGATTCTCTTCTGTTCCGGTTTCCCACAGTCCATGTTTCACTACCATACAATGCTGTACTCCAGTACTCCAGACGTGCATCCTCAGAAATTTCTTCCTCAAATTAAGGCCGGTATTTGATATTAGTAGACTTCTCTTGGCCAGAAATGCCTTTTTTGCCATAGCGAGTCTGCTTTTGATGTCCTCCTTGCTCCGTCCGTCATTGGTTATTTTACTGCCTAGGTAGCAGAATTCCTTAACTTCATCGACTTCGTGACCATCAATCCTGATGTTAAGTTTCTCGCTGTTCTCATTTCTACTACTTTTCATTACCTTCGTCTTTCTCCGATTTACTCTCAAACCGTACTGTGTACTCATTAGACTGTTCATTCCGTTCAGCAGATCATTTAATTCTTCTTCACTTTCACTCAGGATAGCAATGTCATCAGCGAATCGTATCATTGATATCCTTTCACCGTGTATTTTAATTCAACTCCTGAAGCTTTCTTTTATTTCCATCATTGCTTCCTCGATGTACAGATTGAAGAGTAGCGGCGAAAGGCTACAGCCTTGTCTTACTCCCTTCTTAATACGAGCACTTCGTTCTTGATCGTCCACTCTTATTATTCCCTCTTGGTTGTTGTACATATTCTATATGACCCGTCTCTCTCTATAGCTTACCCCTACTTTTTTCAGAATCTTGAATAGCTTGCACCTTTCTATATTGTCGAAAGCCTTTCCCAGGTCGACAACTCCTATGAACGTGTCTTGATTTTTCTTTAGCCTTGCTTCCATTATTAGCCGTAACGTCAGAATTGCCTCTCTCGTGCCTTTACTTTTCCTAAAACCAAACTGATCGTCACCTAGCGCATTCTCAATTTTCTTTTCCATTCTTCTGTATATTATCCTTGTAAGCAGCTTCGATGCATGAGCTGTTAAGCTGATTGTGCGATAATTCTCGCACTTGTCAGCTCTTGCCGTCTTCGGAATTGTGTGGATGATGCTTTTCCGAAAGTCAGATGGTATCTCGCCAGACTCATATATTCTACACACCAACGTGAATAGTCGTTTTGTTGCCACTTCCCCCTAGACCTAGGACTACTTAAACCTAGCTAAACTAAGGACATCACACACATCCATGCCCGAGGCAGGATTCGAACCCGCAATCATAGCAGTCGCGCGGTTCCGGACTGAATCACCTAGAACCGCTCGGCCACAGCGGCCGGCTATCAGGACGCTTCCCTGTAGTTGTGTTGCTACAGCGCAATGACTAGTGATACAGAGGAAGTGACAGTTGTAACCCAGCCTCCTGGCTCAAAACGTATCTGGTGTTCCTTATTTAGACTTAACAACGTTACAGCACAAATATTTAATCCCTCGTACAGACGTTTCTGGGTAAAACGGCGGAGCAATACCTCAGAGGCTTTGTCTCGCGCTTCGTACGTCGCAAAGGCAACTCGGCTTTGGCAGTGCCGAAGTTCGACGTGGCGCGACGTAGCGTGAGCTGCAAGGGCGGACGAAAGACACGCTTCACGTTGCACGTCCACACGCTGTTTCCCGTGAGACTGCTCATGTGTTCCATCGTTTTTGCCTTCCAGCGAGGCGCGGAAAGGTATGCTTCAATGTCACAGTCTTTGATGAATTTCTTATGAACCTGCATACAACACGGTTTTTCTACATCTGCGTCTACATCTACACTCCTCAAGCTACCTTGCGGTGTGGAGCGAAGGGTATTTCGTGTACCATTCTCACTCCAACACTTTTTTTGTTCCAGTCGCGAATAGTTTGCGGGAAGAATGATTGCTCATAAACCTCCGTGCTGGCTTGAATCTCTCTAATTTCATCCCATATTGCGAGAAATACGTCTGAAGAAGCAATATGTTTGTTGACTCTTCTAGGGACGTAAGCTCTCAGAATGTTGACAGTACACCACACTGCGATGCAGAACGCCTCTCTTGCAGCGTATGCCACTGGAGTTGCATGGTCACCTCCGTTACGCTTTCGTGCTTGCTAAATGACGCTTTAACGGAACGCACTGCTCTTCTCTGAATCTTCTTTACTGCGTCTATCAGTCCTATCTGATACTGCTCTCACGCTAACGAGCAGTATTCAAGTATTGGTCAAATCAGTGTTTTGTTGGTGGACACCATTTCCTGAGTAATCTTCCTATGAGCCTCGTTCCGGCATCCATCTTTTGAGCATCTCCTTTAGCGTGATCTGGGCTGTGGACACCTGCTTTATTCAGAATGAAGACGAAGCCTTCTCACTGCCACATCCTGGTAAGACATGAGGTCATGGACCCGTGGTTCCGTGAACAACGGGGCTGTTGGGCTGACGATGCAAGGAGGAAGAATGTGCCTTCTGTCGTATTGTGACATTGTTTTGCTGGAAGGGAAGAGCTCAGAACAGGTAAGAAGCCACACCCGATTCATAACTCCGCTGCCACGACTAAGGAAAACGGAAAAATGGCCTGCAAAAGCCGGCTCTATTTCATCCTGGAAGACATTACAGAGTTGTGGGCTGTACAGCTCGTTTCATCACTAATGCAACGCCGTCATCGACAATAATGTGATCTTGCTTTCTGTACTATTATTACAACTTATTGTTATTATTTACAATTAACAGAATAAATCGAGCGACTTGGCGGTCATCAAAGAATCTTGCCTTCTATTCACAGATCATACAAAGCAATGAACGACATGAATCGAAACAAGGCACCAGGAGTAGAAGCCATTCCTTCAGGATTATTACGATCTTTGAGAGAACCTGCCACAGTGAAACTGTTACACCTCATATGCAGGGTATATGAGACAGGAGGAATACTCTCAAACTTCAAATAGAGGCAATAATCCATGGAGCTGACTGTCTTAACACCGAACTATCAGTTTACTAACTCATGGCTGTGAAATACTTACACAAATTTTCTAAAGAAGAATCCAACAATTGGTAAGAACTGACACAGGGGAAGATCAGTTTGAGTTCCAGAGAAATGTACCAACACGCGAAGTTACGCTGGTCTTACGACTTATTTTAGACAGGGGTCTGTTGAATGGAACTGCAAAAATTTGTTAATTAAATAATGACACTGTCTGATTCGCAAGCAGCACTACAAATATTACAGCACCGCCAAAGGCAGCGAAGCAGTAGCCTCTTAGCGTTCGAGATAATGCGACAAATGAACGTTCTGCAGCAGAATAACACTCAAATTAAATTAATTTGGTAAAAGACCACCTCGGGGTAACGAATTAGCGGACTGATTAGCGAAGAGAATAATCATTACGAGCAGTCATGAGTACGACCGACTTACCTCAGACTTCTGTTGCGATTTTAAAGCGATCACTATGAAACCATTGAGGCAATTAATAGACCCAAGTCGTCTACACAAGACTGTCCTATAACTAGCTGTATCTCAACGTCTCAGCCTCGCAGTGGTGTTCCAAATAACATTCCAAATAAAGCATTCCAAAAAGGTTCTGTGTGTTCTATGTGCCGGTGACACTTCGCACATTATACAGACATCAAAAAAGGTTTTGTATCACCTCGATTCCGAGAGTTCCGGCAGAAAATTGGAATAGAGATCAACATAAGCATCATCTCCGCCCTTTTCGTTGTTCATGAAAACCACACATTGCATGTCGTATCATTCAGCGAGACCTTCAAAGGTGGTGGCCAAGATTTCTGTACACTCCACTACATCTACTACCCAGTAGCACGTCCTCTTGCGTCGAAGCATGCCTGTATCCGTCGTGCCATACTGTCCACAAGTTCATGAAGACACTGTTGATCCAGATTGTCCCACTCCTCAACGGCGATTCGGCGTAGATC
Organism: Schistocerca gregaria; assembly: GCF_023897955.1. Lineage (NCBI taxonomy): Eukaryota > Metazoa > Arthropoda > Insecta > Orthoptera > Acrididae > Schistocerca > Schistocerca gregaria. The sequence continues at coordinate 219,925,873 of NC_064925.1, read as the reverse complement.
CCTCAGATTGGTTGGTTCGTCACGTCGTCTATAAACAGCCCTTTTCTATCTATCCCAGGTATGTTCGATAGGGTTCATGTCTGGAGAAGATGATGGTCACTCTAGTCGAGCGATGCCGTTATCCTGAAGGAAGTCATTCACAAGATGTGCGTGAATTGTCGTCCATGAAGACGAATGCCTCACCAATATGCCGCCGATATGGTTGCACTATCGATCGGACCATGGCATTCATATACCGGTCAGCCGTTACGGCGCCTTCCATGACCACCAACGGCGTACGTCGGTCCCACATAATGCCACCCCTAAATAGCAGGGAACCTCCATCTTGCTACACTCGCTGGACAGTGTGTCTAAGGCGTTCAGCCTGACCGTGTTGCTTCCAAACACATCTCAGAAGATTGTCTGGTTGAAGGCAAATGCGACACACATCGCTAAAGAGAATGTGATCCCAATCCTGAGTGGTCCATTCAAGATGTTGTTGAGCCCATCTGTATCGCGCTGCATGGTGTTGTGGTTGCATAGATGGACATCGCAATGGACGTCGGAAGTGAAGTTGCGCATCATGCAGTCTATTGCGCACAGTTTGAGTCGAAACACGACGTCCTGTGGCTGCACGAAAGCATTGTTCAATATAGTGACGGTGCTGTCAGGGTTCCTCCGAGTCATAACCCGTCGGCAGCGGTCATCCACTGCAGTAGTAGCCCTTGGGTGGACTGAGCGAGGAATGTCATCGACAGTTCCTGTCTCTCCGTATCTGCTCCATGTCAGATCATTGATATGGTTCACTCCGAGACGCCTGGACACTTCCCTTGTTGAGAGCCCTTCCTGGCACAAAGTAACAATGCGGAAGCGTTCGAACCGTGGTTCTGACCGTCTAGGCATGGTTGAACTACAGACAACACGAGCCGTGTTCCTCCTTCCTGGCGGAATGACTGGAACTGATCGGCTGTCGGATCCTCTCCGTCTAATAGGAGCTGCTCATGCAGGGTTCCTTACATATTTGGGCGCGTTTAGTGACATCTCGGAACAATCTAAGGGACTGTGTGTGTGATACAATATCCACAGTCAACGTCTAATTTCACGAGTTCTGTGAACCGAGGTGATGCGAAACTTTTTTTGATATGTGTATATACACTAAGAAACTCAATATCTGATCAAAGGTATCCGGACCCCTGTTAGTGGACACTAATGTGATGTGTGTCCACCCTTTATGACGCCTTGAACTCTGATGGGGATAGTTTCACTGTCGTGTCTGAATATCTGTGGAGGAATGGAAACCAATTACCTTTCAGGAGCCGAAACCAGACGAGATAGCAATATTCGGCGCTGGTGTTTGCGACGAAGTATACCTTTTAAACACATCCCAAACACATTCCACTGGGGTCAGGTCTGGACTGTAGGCAGTCCAGTCCATTCCAGAAACGTTATTGTCCAAAAACCATTGCCTCACAACTGTTATTTTATTGCAGAGTGCTTTAACATGCTCACGCCATCAGCCACGGTTTCTGAACTGTTCATTTACCGCACGTAGTACACAATGTAGTATAATGTGTTCACATCCTTCGCATTTAGCATTTTTGTTAAATGCAATAAGGGGACCACACCCTAGCCACGAACTTATCAACATGCTAAAACTATCTCGTCCTTACTTCACTGTTGACCCTACACTTGACGGCAGGTAGCAGGTTCGAGTCCTGCCTCGGCATGGACGTCTGTGATGTCCTTAGGTTAGTTAGTTTTGGGTAGTTCTAAGTTCTACGGGGACTGATCTCAGATGTTAAGTCCCATAGTGCTCAGAGCCAATTGAACCTTTTTTTCAGACTTGCAGTTCTGAGAACGCATGCTGTTACAGCGTGATTACCTGCAAATACTACATTAATGCAATAAATGCTGAAACTGATGTCCGTCAACCTCAATGCATTTGGCAATACATGTAACGACATTCCTCTCAACAGCGAGTAGTTCGCCTTCCGTAGTGTTCGCACATGCATTGACAAAGAGCTGACGCATGTTGTCAGGCGTTGTCGGTGGATCACGATAGCAAATATCCTTCAACTTTCCCCACATAATGAAATCCGGCGACGTCAGATCTGGTGAACGTGCGGGCCATGGTATGGTGCTTCGACGAGCAATCCACCTGCCATGAAATATGCAATTTAATACCGCTTCAATCGCACACGAGCTATGTGCCGACATCCATCATGTTGGAAGTACATCGCCATTCTGTCATGCAGTAACATCTTGTAGTAACATTGGTAGAACATTACGTATTAAATCAGCATACATTGCACCATTTAGATTGCCATCGATAAAATGGGGGCTAATTATCCTTCCTCCCATAATGCCGCACCATACATGAACCCGCCAAGGTCGCTAATGTTCCACTTGTCGCAGCCATCGTGGATTTTCTCTTGCCCATTAGTGCATATTATGCTGGTTTACGTTGCCGCCGTTGGTGAATGGCTCTACGTCGCTAAATAGACCGCGTGCAAAAAATCTGTCTCGTCCCGTAATTTCTCTTGTGCCCAGTGGCAGAACTGTACACGACGTTCAATGTTGTCCCCATGCAACTCCTGGTGCATAGAAATATGATATGGGTGCAAACGATATTGATGTAGCATTCTCAACACCGACCTTTTTGAGAGTCCAGATTCTCGCGCAGTTTGTCTGCTACTGATGTGCGGATTAGCTGCGACAGTGGCTAAAAGACCTACTTTGCATCATCATTTGTTGAAGGTCGTGGTTGACGTTTCACATGTGGCTGAACACTTTCTGTTTCCTTAAATAACGTAACTATTCGGCGAACGGTCCGGACACTTGGATGATGTCGTCCAGGGTACCGAGCAGCATACATAGCACATGTCCGTTGGGCATTTTGATCACAATGGCCATACATTAACACGATATCGACCTTTTCCGCAATTGGTAAACGGTCCATTTTAACACGGGTAATGTATCACGAAGCAAATACCGTCCGCAGTGGCGGAATTTTGCGTGATACCACGTACTTCTACGTTTGTGACTATTACAGCACCATGTATCACAAAGCGAAAAAAGTGCTCCAACTAAAACATTCATATTTCTTACTTACTACACGAATATGTAATATAAAGTGAGGGTTCGTATTTAAAAAAAAACACATTGATATCCGTTTGACCTATGGCAGCGCCACCTAGCGGACCAACCATAGCGCCCTTCAAGCTAGACAAGTTTCGTTCTTAGTAGTTTTTTCGTTTGACGCTTATTTCGTGAGAAGAGCTACCCCAAAATACAACACCATACGACATATGTGGTGTCACCGCCAGACACCACACTTGCTAGGTGGTAGCCTATAAATCGCCCGCGGTTCGTTAGTATACGTCGGACCCACGTGTCGCCACTATCAGTGATTGCAGACTGAGCGCCACCACACGGCAGGTCTAGAGAGACTTCCTAGCACTCGCTCCAGTTGTACAGCCGACTTTGCTAGCGATGGTTAACTGAATAAATACGCTCTCATTTGCCGAGACGATAGTTAGCATAGCCTTCAGCTACGTTATTTGCTACGACCTAGCAAGGTGCCATGATCAGTTTCTATTGATATTGTAAATCATGTACCGTCAAGAGCGACGTTCGTCATTAATGGATTAAAGTTAAGTATTCCACCAGCTACGTCCGTTTTTCTCAATTCTAATTCCCTTGTCATGTTCCAGACCCCACGCCAGCCTTCGTGAGCTAAAACGCGTGCATTTTGGCCTCCTTTAGTAACCCTGTTGTGGCTCTCCTGCCAACCACAACAACATAAGCTACTGAAAATAAGCAAAGTAGACTAATTTCCGCGTCGAACTATCAGTCACTTCAGATACCGTTCAAATATTAAAAATGGCAGCATTAAGTCTTTAAATAAGATCCTGAACGTGGGCTTTCCACGACAGTTTACTATTTATCTGAACATCTAGAAATCTGATTTGTTCAGTTTCACTAATCATAGTCCCATTCTGTGAAAGTAAAACGTCACGTTTTTTTTAGTTGTATGTTAGAAACTACAAAAATTGAGTCATTCTGTGATTTAGCGTTAGTTTATTTTGTACTAGCCGTCAACTAAGGTCATGAAATGCACTGTTTGAAACCGAGCCAATGTTGCACACAACATTCTTCACTACCAAGTACACTCCTGGAAATGGAAAAAAGAACACATTGACACCGGTGTGTCAGACCCACCATACTTGCTCCGGACACTGCGAGAGGGCTGTACAAGCAATGATCACACGCACGGCACAGCGGACACACCAGGAACCGCGGTGTTGGCCGTCGAATGGCGCTAGCTGCGCAGAATTTGTGCACCGTTGCCGTCAGTGTCAGCCAGTTTGCCGTGGCATACGGAGCTCCATCGCAGTCTTTAACACTGGTAGCATGCCGCGACAGCGTGGACGTGAACCGTATGTGCAGTTGACGGACCATGAGCGAGGGCGTATAGTGGGCATGCGGGATGCCGGGTGGACGTACCGCCGAATTGCTCAACACGTGGGGCGTGAGGTCTCCACAGTACATCGATGTTGTCGCCAGTGGTCGGCGGAAGGTGCACGTGCCCGTCGACCTGGGACCGGACCGCAGCGACGCACGGATGCACGCCAATACCGCAGGATCCTACGCAGTGCCGTAGGGGACCGCACCGCCACTTCCCAGCAAATTAGGGACACTGTTGCTCCTGGGGTATCGGCGAGGACCATTCGCAACCGTCTCCATGAAGCTGGGCTACGGTTCCGCACACCGTTAGGCCGTCTTCCGCTCACACCCCAACATCGTGCAGCCCGCCTCCAGTGGTGTCGCGACAGGCGTGAATGGAGGGACGAATGGAGACGTGTCGTCTTCAGCGATGAGAGTCGCTTCTGCCTTGGTGCCAATGATGGTCGTATGCGTGTTTGGCGCCGTGCAGGTGAGCGTCACAATCAGGACTGCATACGACCGAGGCACACAGGGCCAACACCTGGCATCATGGTGTGGGGAGCGATCTCGTACACTGGCCGTACACCTCTGGTGATCGTCGAGAGGACATTGAATAGTGCACGGTACATCCAAACCGTCATCGAACCCATCGTTCTACCATTCCTAGACCGGCAAGGGAACTTGTTGTTCCAACAGGACAATGCACGTCCGCATGTATCCCGTGCCACCCAACGTGCTCTAGAAGGTGTAAGTCAACTACCCTGGCCAGCAAGATCTCCGGATCTGTCCCCCATTGAGCATGTTTGGGACTGGATGAAGCGTCGTCTCACGCGGTCTGCACGTCCAGCAAGAACGCTGGTCCAACTGAGGCGCCAGGTGGAAATGGCATGGCAAGCCGTTCCACAGGACTACATCCAGCATCTCTACGATCGTCTCCATGGGAGAATAGCAGCCTGCATTGCTGCGAAAGGTGGATATACATTGTACTAGTGCCGACATTGTGCATGCTCTGTTGCCTGTGTCTATGTGCCTGTGGTTCTGTCAGTGTGATCATGTGATGTATCTGACCCCAGGAATGTGTCAATAAAGTTTCCCCTTCCTGGGACAATGAATTCACGGTGTTCTTATTTCAATTTCCAGGAGTGTACTTTAGAGTCACCCGTAATAGTAGAGGGCATATGAGTTATATAAATAAGGAACAGGAGTGGCCCCGAACACCGTACTGTAGTGGTAGTGGGACTCTAATAGTGCCTAGAAAAGAGTTTGCGAAGCTATTGTTCATGAATACGAATATTATGTTTTGTGCTTTGTATGTATTACAAACTTGTACGCGAGTTTGTGAAGGAAAGCACTGATGTACAAATAAGTCAAACTCGTCAGGCGGATGGGCGAATGAAATTGTGTGAGTGGAAGTAAGAGAGGTATCATGTGATACTAAGAATTTGAGAGTAAACAAGTCTAATTTTCGTACATTAGAGATGCTAGATGATTGTAAAATTCAAAACCAATGGAAAAATGGGATGAAGTGAAAAGTTAGCAAGAGATGTGGCGGAATTAGGAAACGAGCAGCAGAAAGTAGTAAATGACTTCTATTTGTGTGGCAGAAGCTGACTTGTTATAGCAAGAGACGGCTTCGCAATGGTAAGACACTGGCCTCGAAATCGAAATGTGATAATACAGAATAATTCGGGAGATTAAGTTGGATAATGAATGGGTACTGAGTTGAGTAGCGATATATTTATGGCCGTAAGCATCACATAACAATATTAATTCAATGCGAAATTAAGCTTCTCCCTGCGTGTCTAGTATTCTGATATTTTTGGAGACTGCAGCCGGGTTACGTCCCCTACAAGAGCGGATATTCCGAAGGTGAGCACACATTCACTTACAAGACACAACTGTGTCTTGTCGCCCTATGAGTCACTCAGCTGGTACCTTATAAAGCGTAAATTTGGCACGGAACACATCTGTACTGTATAAAATTTAAATAAACTTATCCCAACTTACTCTTGTTGATTCTTTTTATTAGCAGCTGAGTATCTTCCAACTAATTCAGTGATCGTTGGGTAGCATCACCTTGCCTCCTGAAACAACGCTTTTAATCACTTCAATCTTTTCGTTGACTTAGGACGTATACCTCATGCGTACTATAAACTTTTGTTTTCACGCGTGTACACTTGTGAGACGACATCGTTTTATGTTTTGGTCCAGAGATTTAAAATGTGAACTGTATCAAGAGAGCGTTTGGAATGGAAAATTATGTATTCCGTGATGAAGTTACAGACTTTCAGGGATGATGAAGAAGGGTAAATGTATAAAGCTGAGGTAAGGAACCCTGGTTATAGTCGAAAATCAGTCTCGTACTTTGTGTCAATAAATTTAAATAAACAAACGCTCGTTTTTTTTTTAGTTATGCTGCCGCGTATTTGCTGAAGAACGGGAAAACAATTAAAACATTTCATCCGAACCTGAAACACGTTATATTTTTAGCCCATGCGCTACATCGTGAAGTAAAACAGTACGCTTAAAATATGACAGTGTGAATGATATCCTACACGAACAAGGCAAATAGGCACAAAACATGCAAGGTTTGATAATTCTGACAGCATTTATTAGGTCACATGCTGCCCTTTGCCCTTTTTGAAGGTATACTTGAAAACGCCTGTCCGTGGTGCCACATTTAGATATATATTCCCTGATTTAGCTTCGCTCCCACAACCTGCATATTTTCACCAGGTGAGGTACCTGGATAAATGCTACCATATTTTACTGTGATAATCTTGATAAAGTTAAGAGACACTGTAAATCCTCATAGATTTATCGAATTTAACATATAGTTGCTTCATGCTATTGGAAAGCCTTATGTTACTGACTCTCTGTTCTTCAGTTGTGGTTTGTAGACCCCTTAGAAGTCACTAAAATGCAGCTAGCATTAAAGACACACAACTGACATTCTAGAAAACACTTTCAAGCAAGACCTGATTAACATCAAATAATATTTTGTGCATTTGGTTGCGGCAGTAACGAAGATGGAAGCCACATGTGACTGGTGGAATCTCTTTCAATTACTGAAGAGATCGAAAAATTTTTGCAGTCATCCTATGCAAAGCGATCCATTGCATCAAAAGATAAGATGGACATAGTTATCGAATCAAACCTCAAGTTCTGAATTATTTGTTGTTGTTGTTGTGTGGTCTTCAGTCCAGAGACTGGTTTGATGCAGCTCTCCATGCTCCTCTATCCTATGCAAGCTTCTTCATCTCCCACTACCTACTGCAACCTACATCCTTCTGAATCTGCTTAGTGTATTCATCTCTTGGTCTCCCTCTACGATTTTTACCCTCCACGCTGCCCTCCAATTCTAAATTTGTGATCCCTTGATGCCTCAGAATATGCTCCACAAACCGATCCCTTCTTCTAGTCAAGTTGTGCCATAAACTCCTCCCCAATTCTATTCAATACTTCCTCATTAGTTATGTGATCTACCCATCTAATCTTCAGCATTCTTCTGTAGCAGCACATTTCCAAAGCTTCTATTCTCTTCTTGTCCAAACTATTTATCGTCCACGTTTCACTTCCATACACGCTACGTTCGATACAAATACTTTCAGAAACGACTTCCTAACACTCGATGTTAACAAATTTCTCCTCTTCAGAAACGCTTTCCTTGCCATTTCCAGTCTACATTTTATATCCTCTCTACTTTGACCATCATCAGTTATTTTGCTCCCCAAATAGCAATACTCCTTTACTACTTTAAGTATCTCATTTCTTAATCTAATTCCGGCAACATCACCCGATTTAATTCAACTAAATTCCATTACCCTCGTTTTGATTTTGTTGATGTTCATCTGATATCCTCCTTTCAAGACGCTATCCATTCCGTTCAACTGCTCTTCCAAGTCCGTTGCTGTCTCTGACAGAATTACAATGTCATCGGCGAACCTCAAAGTTTTTATTTCTTCTCCATGGATTTTAACACCTACTCCGATTTTTTCTTTTGTTTCCTTCACTGCTTGCTCAATATACAGATTGAATAGCATCGGGGAGAGGCTACAACCCTGTCTCACTCCCTTCCCAACCATTGCTTCCCTTTCATGTCCCTCGAGTCTTATATCTGCCATCTGGTTTCTGTACAAATTGTAAATAGCCTTTCGCTCCCTGTATTTTACCCCTGACACCTTCAGAATTTGAAGGAAAGTATTCCAGTGAACATTGTGAAAAGCTTTCTCTAAGACTACAAATGCTACAAATGTAGGTTTGCCTTTCCTTAATCTATTTTCTAAGATAAGTCGTAGGCTCAGTATTGCCTCACGTGTTCCAACATTTCTACGGAATCCAAACTCTTTCAGCTTGATCTGACTTTGTCCGAAATATCTTCATGTAAGTATGCATGTCACTTTTCACGTAGAATGGTCATTTTCTATGTACAAAAATGTTCTGTCTGGTAATCACCGAGCCTAAGTGAAGATTATTTGGAGAAATTAGTTGTTGTGTACTATTTGAGAAGAAAACAGAATAAATATTGAACTAAATTTTGATACTGCATTTTTTATTGTTTTGCTGCTCTATTGTGCATCTTTAATGGTATGATACAGCACGAATGCATGTACGTTTCACGATTTAAGAGTGAATGGAAATGTGAATGGAAATCCGGGCTCAAGTAATTAGGGTTAATTCTTCAGGAAAGAGCGGCGGGTTGTAGTCGCCGCTGCTTTTCTTCCTTTTCCATTGTGCTGCATCGTCGCAGGACTTCCGGGTACAGTATCACCCTAATGGTAATGTCAGCGTGGAGGCTTGTGCTTTACATACAACATATTTTCATAAAAAAATTAGTAAAAGAGTTTCTTCCCACTTGCCGCTCTTCTCCAACCCCTTCAGCGAAGTATTTCAATACATCATTCTAATTTTACGTTTTGAATTAATGCTTTGCCGCGAAATAAAAAGGCGAATGCAACCGGACTGTTAAACGTTAGTGTGCAACACAACTTTTTCGTGCAACCTCGTTCCCCAAGCTACCAGCCGAGCAGGTAGTACGCAATCACTGCATGTTCAAAAAGTGGCAGGGAAAAAAACGGCAACTTTCCTCGCTGAGACTGTGTAAATAGAAAGCGGCGGAAGTGCACGGGTAGAGGTGAGTCCCGTGGTTGGCTGGCGTTGCAGGAAAAGCCAACTAGTAGATACGACGATCGAGTTACGACACCAGACCTAGCCGCCGCCTCTACTCGCCCTCGAGTTGACTGGCGCCGTTACTAGCGAACACCTTGCTTCCTTGTTCACCACGACTGTGGCCCTTGTCTGTGCCTGTTGCTGCCCGAGATATGGTAACCACATTGATTTACTCTGTGCTGATGAAAAAAAAATCATATTCATATCACGACGAGTTGGAGCTATCTTCAAGGACGCACAAACGTCTCAGCAGTAAATGTGGCTTTACCGTGACTGTTATTGACATTAAATGAAACAAGTTTACTGTTACCAGTCACGACGCGTTTCAACGGTCCTCCATCATCAGGTGGATATATATTTGTGTGTGTTGTGTTACGGTTTTTGGAGGAAGTTGTGACACTGTCTACTGTGGTCACAGGTTTCTTTCACTGTAGTGACACTCCTCCCCCTGTAGCTGAGTGGTTAGCAGGCACGGTAGCTCAGCGTGTTCGGTCAGAGGGCTGCTCGCCCTCTGTAATAAAAAAAACTCAGTAAAGGAATCAACGTTCAACTTGAACGGATGTCTTGTGACGTCAGCCCAGACCAAACGCAAAGAACAATACCGAATAAAATGAAGGGGAAAGAAAGTGGTCAGCGTGACAGAATGTCAATCCTAAGGGCCCGGGTTCGATACCCGGCTGGGTCGGAAATTTTCTCCGCTCGGGCACTGGGTGTTGTGTTGTCCTAATCATCATCATTTCATCCCCATCGACGCGCAAGTCGCCGAAGTGGCGTCAAATCGAAAGACTTGCACCAGGCGAACGGTCTACCCGATGGGAGCCCCTAGTCACAGGACATTATGTATTTATTTACTGTAGTGACACATCACGTGTATACTGTCACATTTTGTAAAAAAAAAAGACCTATACATGGCGTCCCAGACAGACTGTAGACAGTGCCACAAGTTCCTCCAAAAATCGTAACACAACACACAAATGTCATACTAACAAATGTAAATCCACCTGAAGATGGAGGTTTAAACCTTTGAAACGTGCCGTGAAGATAAATAAACAACGACTGGTAATAGTGAAATTGTTGTTTCATTTATTCTCAGCAGTAGTAAGATTTAGATCTTATTTTGGGCAAAATTTCGAATCCAGAGAACTAAACATGCAATCTGTCGTTTCAGATAGGATAAATAGTATAAAAATGGCTAATAATCACCAAGTGTGATCTGTCTAAGCCATTAACACGCACAAGTCCCTTTGTTTACATCTATAAATGTATTCTACTAGCAGATCCGGTTCGAGAACAAAATGGCTCTGAGCAGTATGGGACTCAACATCTGAGGTCATCAGTCCCCTAGAACTTAGAACTACTTAAACCTAACTAACCTAAGAACATTGCACACATCCATGGCCGAGGCAGCATTCGAACCTGCGACCGTAGCGGTCGCGCGGCTCCAGACTGTAGCGCCTAGAACCACTCGACCACTGCGGCTGGCGTTCGAGAACATTTTACAAGACAAGCAGTATATCATTTGGCTCATAACCCGTCCCCCCACCCCTTCGGCCACCACCATCCCCTTCAGACCACTCAGTACTTACCTTTTCTTGCACTCTTGGTAAATCTAGATCCAGCGACCGTCGGAATGTGCGAGTGTTTTTTCTTTTAAAATACAAGGTACAGAGTCCTCTGTAACAAAAATAAATTTATGACAAAAATAAATTATTATTTTTACTGAGTATTGCGTTTCGCGGCTGTGAATTACATTATTTTAAGAAATACAGCAGCCAGCCGGCTTTTTACGTATTTTTGTGTATGCATTCGAGCGTTTAGAGGCTTCAATCATCTTCAGTTGGCGTAATACATATTTGAATCTTCATTAAGCACATCGTTAAAGCATCGACAGCAGTTTGGATGCTGCTGCTGGCCTGTGTAAAATTAACAAGTTGTTTTAGTGACCATACTTCGCGTGTTGTATATTTGCGATGTATTACTCGATAGGGTACTTACTTTCTGCTCTGCTTGCTATTATTCCGATTTTCTCGTTTGTAGATGTGGCACAAACCCTTTTTCACTTACATTGTGCACAAAAAACAACGTAATATCCGCTATGTTTCCAAATGACATCTTTGTTTACCTTTAAATCCGAACATTTTAGATTAATCTTTGCCGTGTCCGTTATTCACATAGAATGAAAGAACAAGTTTACTGTTACCAGTCACTGTTATTTATCTCCACGACGCGTTTCAAAAGTTTAAACCTCCGTCATCAGGTGGCTTTACATTTGTCAGTATGACATGTGTGTTTGTGTGTGTGTGTGTGTGTTACTATGTTTTTGCAGGAAGTTATGAAACTGTCTAATGGAGAAATAAAATACTATTTCAGAAAGTGGTTTTGGGTTACTTGTGACAAAAGCTAAACGTATATCTAACGTAAAAATAAAATAACTGAAATAGAGTGCCTTCAGAAGTAAAATAGAGTACCTTTAGTGGTCACAGATTCCTCTCACTATCGTAACACATCACATGTATACTGTCATATTTTGTAAACAAATGTGGCGTCTGGAAGCTATTTGGTGCAAGGATCATATAGCATGAGAGAAACATTATCACATAGTACAAACAGTATACATCATAACAACATTATTACAGAATAAGTTTTAAAGGATTTTGGAGACCTTTGCTTTGAGATGTATACATGCGTCGGAATAAATATTTCAGGTGACATATAAAACCGATTTTGTCAAGTTTATATAGCTTAAATTTCATATTCGTTTATATGGTCAGGTAATATGTTGCAAACTTCAAGTACAATAATTACGTTGGCTACAGTGGTAAAATTATACACAAATAACAATTTTGTTTGGGATCTACAGATAGGAATGAAAGTCTGGAAGCAGAGGGACAGGAAGAGAAAGAGAAAGTGAGAAGGAGAGGAGAGGGTGGAAAAAGTGATTGGATTAGAGCAAACTTTCCAAAGCAGGTTTTTTTTAAGATTATATCTGTTACATGTAATACCTGCTTAAAGGTTGGCGTAATGCATTGGTTAATGCTTTAAAATAAGAAAATAGATGCACAATTTGTGTCTTTAGTTGCTGTATGTATAGTTTCAAGCTGACATGGGGTACAAGCTGTTGGTGTGATGGTATATTAGTAAATGAAGTCAATCCCTTGTACATTCGGTGGCTATCATGGTAACATAACTAAACATTTATGGTAAGTATTAAAGCGAGTGTGTGCGTGTTTGTGTGTGTGTGTGTGTGTGTGTGTGTGTGTGTGTGTGTGTGTGTGCACATTGTAACTTTAATAATGTAGGTTCTTGCTGAAAACAGAGATGATGCTATTGTAAATATTGTCGTTTTACACCAAACAAAACAACCTGAATCCATCTTGAACTACTTTAGACAATTTTTGTTGGGTAACTCTGTTGGCCATTTAAGATGTCATTTGGGGATGCACATTTGTGGCATTAAATTTCATTTATTCAAGTAAGAACTGTTTTTCCGTTTGTTGGCAGGTAGAGTATTAGTAAGTTATGAGCTACATCTCTCATTTGATGTTCACTTTCCACTACTTTACGGGAAAATGTCGGTTTGGTAAAGTTTATAAACGAAGAGTATGCTTGTGTACCTGGAAATGTGTATTGATTTTTTTTTTCCTTTCTGGCCTGTGCATATCTTAAAATGTGACTTGTGATAAAATTTTTATGTTTTAAGTTTGCGTATACTTGACTGATTGTGTGGACTGATGTTATATTTAGTTCTGTGGCTGGCTTTGTCATTTATTTTGTTATCTGTGTAGAAACCTATTCTAACATTTGTTCCTTCTGACAGGGTTTTCAACTTTTATTGAAAGTTGTACTAAAAATGGCATGCTCACATTTTGCTGTTAGGTATGATGTGGTGTTCTTTAGTGTTGCTTTATCTTTATGGATGGTTACGTGGGAATTTATTTTACTATGTAACTCATCGAATACTACTGGACTGTAATCATTATTGTAAACAATTGCTTTAATGTAGTTTTTTGAAGGAACTGCCACAGACAGTTAACAAAGTATTTTATTGTGGAAGATATATTGTGATACAGTAATCTTATTTGGTGGTACAACAGAAGAATTTGAGGGATTAGCAAAACAAATGAATAGAATGATAAACATCATCTTCATTGCTGAATAGCAAACAGTCAAAGTTTTAAATTTCCTGGACCTGTCAGTGAGTCACTCCAGCAGCAAATATAAATTTCAAGTATACAGGAAACTAACATTTACAGATACCACATCAATAACACTTCATACCATCCAGATATGCACAAAATGGCTTCATATAGAGCAATGCTCAACAAAATACACAAATTTCCTTTAGAAACAGCTGACCAAACTGATGAACTAAACATCATTAAAGCAACTGCTTAGTATAACGGCTACAGTCAAATTAATATATGACCTAAATTCTAAAATACATTTTCACATATCTAGCCATAAGGATAAACCAATAAAATAACACCACATCACAGCTAACAGAAAAACATGTATGCCATTTTTGGGAAAACTTTCATATAAAGTAGCAAGCTCCAGCTTCTGTAACAAATGTCAGAAACAGTTTTTACACAAATAACAAAATAAAGGACAAAGACATCCATAGTATTAAAAATTACAGCAAGCCGTAGAATCTATGAGTAATGTGCAAACTTACAACATTCAAATTTTACTGTAATTCATGTACGAAGAAATACACTGGGCAAAAAGAAAAAGGAATTTCAATGTACGTTTCTGAGTACACGTGCGTACTCTCCTTTTACAGGACGTAATGAAATCCACATTTCCCTTAAACTTATCTGAAGGTGAACATCAAGTGACAGACATATATCACAACTTACTAATACTCCGCCTTGCTAACAAAGGAAAAAGAGTGAACCTAGTTGAAGAATCTGAAATTTGTTCTCACAAAAGACCAAATAGGGTTATCCAACAAAGTTTTACTGAGGAATTTCCATAATTTGCTTATACAAGCGTACAGGAAGTACATTCATGAGGAAACGTAATCCAATGTATGGGTATCCAGTGTATATGGTTGTTCTACATAATGGTAAGTTTCTTGTTCTGCCTTCATTGTTTGTAAATGTTTTTCCAACCTGAGTAAAATATGACGTAATACTAATCCATTTATATAAAATTATATAAAATTTACTGTGTTATTTTTATGGTATTCAGTACCGCAAAACTACAAAGTCACTACAGCACTTATTTAATAACGATACAGATCGCTCAGTACATTCCTGCTGACCACTTTATTTTATTTTTTGTATTCCTACAAAAACTTAAACTAGAAATAGTTCTTTCAGAACCTGCAAGAAAAACATAACTTTGACAATCTATGATTTTCTGAAGTGAACTGAATGCCCTTAACAGGAGAACGTGGTGCCATAGTCATGAAATCTACACTATGGAACAATGGAAGAAAGTCATTTCGTTGTACGAGTCCTGTTTCACACTGTTTCTAATCTCCTGGCTGGGTTTACGTCCGAAAAGTGAATCATAACCGGTTTTCGGTGATGATGTGGGCAGCCATACAGTGGTATTCCATGGGCCCCATGGCTACTCTGGAAGATCACATTACTACCAAGAATTACGAGACCATTTTGGCTGATCAGGTCCATTTTTTGGTACAGTGTTTGTTCCCCAATGGTGATGCTCTGTTCCAAGACGACAGGACACCTTGTCGCACAACTCGCATCGCTCAGGACTAGTTTAGTCAACACGAGAATGAATTGTGTCATCTGCCTTGGCCGCCACGGTCACCTGATATCAATATTACTGAGTTTGAGGTGATGGTTATTCATTTCCATCATCATTACCTCCGCTTGACACAATTTGGCTAGAAGAATAGTATGAGAGTCTCTCTTAAACCACACAGAAACTGTATTTATCCATTCCGAGATGAATAAAAATGGTTTTGAATGAAAACTGTTTCAGTATTCAAAGAACTGTGACTGACGCCCGAACAACAGGGACTTAACATGCATTGAGAATAGAAAACAGAGAATGGCTAGCTTCTAGCCGAAATCTGGATTTGCGTAATAAAATCTGAAAAAGGACGACTGATTGCTGCACTCTATAATTTATAAGTCACATAACAGCCGCTGAGTGCACCCATTTTCCGAATTGAAGGTAACCTGACGACAACTGTTTTTCTTACAAATATTAGGCATGGTCATCTGTTGTGTTTCAGGTGTTTCCATATATTCGATCAGTCCCTGTAGACGATCACCATCGCACGACCTGCTACTGCAGCTTTTTTACGACGGGTCATTACTGACACTGTTACATAAAGGCGACGCCAGATGTGCGTCATTCGGCGTACACCGAGCGAGCGCTCGTGGAATGCGGAGTAGTGGGTCCATGTCGTCAGCTGCATGCTGAGCGAAGACGTTGGGTGCTCGCCATTTTCCACATTATATCGCTTTTCAGAGCCACATCAGGGTGTACGTTGTCTGCCCCCAGCAGCTGAATGGTCAGTGTGACCGATTGTCAATCCTCTGGGCCCGGGTTCGATTCCCAGCTGGGTCTGGGAATTTTCTCCACCCAAGGACTGGGTGTTGTGCTGGCCTCACCATCATCCTATCATCCTTATAGACTGCAGGTCACCGAAGTGGCATCAAATTGAAAAACCGGCATCCGGCGAACGGATAAAATAAATAAATTAATTAAATAAATACAGGGCGTACGTGCTCGTCAATGCACTTCGGCTCCGCTCCCAAGCGTTTTCGGTTGAGTAGTTGTTCATCAGCCTAATTATCCTTTATTGAATTTACCCTCGAGAATCAGTATATTGTCTGACTAGGCACCCCTATGTGATGCGGGATTGACCACTAGATGCCACGAAATGCAAACCCGCCAGTATAAAGAAGTCAGGGAGAATTACGTTCTCTTTAGAGAAGCGGCAAAAACAGAATGGGTCATTCTACATCTACATCTACATCGATACTGTGCAAATCACATTTAAGTGCCTGGCAGAGGGTTCCTCAAACCACAATTCTCTCTTATTCCAATTTCGCATAGAGCGCGGACATAATGAAAACCTATATCTTTCCGTACGAGCTCTGATTTCCTGTATTTTATCTTCGTGATCGTTCCTCCCTATGTAAGTCGGTATCAACAAAATATTTTCGCATTTGGAGGAGAAGGTTGGTGATTGCAATGTCGTGAGAAGATTCCGTCGCAACAAAAAACGCCTTTCTTTTAATGATGTTCATCCCAAATCATGTATCATTTCTGTGACACTCTCTCCCATATTTCGCGATAATACAAAACGTGCTGCCTTTCTATGAACTTTTTCGATGTGTTCCGTCAATCCTATCTGGAAAGGATCCCACACCGCACAGCAGTATTCTAAAACAGGACGGACAAGCGTAGTGTAGACAGTCTTCTTAGTAGGTCTGTTACATTTTCTAAGTGTCCTGCCAATAAAACGCAGTCTCTGGTTAGCCTTCCCCACAACATTTTTTCTGTGTTCCTTCCAATTTAAGTTGTTCGTAATTTTAATACCTAGGTATTTAATCGAATTTACGGCTTTTAGATTAGACTCATTTATCGTTTAAGCGAAGTTTAACGAGTTCTTTTTAGCACTCATTAGGATGACCTCACACTTTTCGTTATTGAAGGTAAACTGCCACTTTTCGCACCATCAGATATTTCTTCTAAATCGTTTTACAGTTTATTTTGATCTTCTGATGACTTTTTTAGTCGATAAACGACAGCGTCATCTGCAAACAGCCGAAGACGGGTGCTCAGATTGTCTCCCAAATCGTTTATATAGATAAGGAACAGCAAAGGGCCTATTACACTATCTTGCGGAACGCCAGAACTCACTTCTGTTTTACTCGATGACTTTCCGTCATTTACTACGAACTGTGACATATCTGACTGGAAATCACAAATCCAGTCACATAACTGGGACGATATTCCATAAGCATGCAATTTCACTACGAGCCGCTTGTGTGGTACAGTGTCAAAAGCCTTACGGAAATCCAGAAATACGTATTTCACAGGAACGATGTTTTTTAAACCCATGTTGACTGTGTGTCAATAGACCGTTATCTTCAAGGTAATTCATAATGTTCGAACACAATATTTTTTCTAAAATCCTGCTGCATATCGATGTTAACGATATGGGCCTGTAATTTAGTGGGTTACTCCTACTACCTTTCTTGATAATTGGTGTGACCTGTGCAACTTTCCAGTCTTTGGGTACGGATCTTTTGTCGAGCGAACGGTTGTATATGATTGTATTGGATGTTACCTGACAAATAATCCATCAGGGACGTTTGAGCACTTCTAAAAGTGCCCAAGTTGAGGCTCCATGAGGTGACTGTGAAGTGGAAACGCGATGGAGTAACCACAGCTAATCCGAGACCAGGCGGAATTCATGTATTGACGGACATGGATCGTCAAGAATGTTTGTAAAAAAAGTTCTCTTGAGATCAGCGGAAAGAATCAGTCGTGAGTTACATAGTGCTACCAGCAGTCCAGCAGCTCTTCATAAGCCACAAATGTTTGCAGCCAGTGTTAAACGGCGCTTGATGTGTCGTACAGAGCGTAACCACTGGACAGTGAATGACTGAAAACCAGTGATTTGGAGTGATGAATGAAGCTATTCCCTGTGGCAACCCGGTGGAAGTGTCTGGGCTTCGGGAATACCTAGAGAAGAGAACGTTAGCTGCCATCTGTGTAGCGCCAACAGTGAAGTACACAGGAGACGAGGTATGGGTGTGTTTCTCGTGGTAGCATGTGGTCCCCTCACTGCGCTGAAAAAACCGCTAAATGTGTACAGTAGAGTAGCAGTTCGGAGGCGACGATTAACGAACATGACAACGCACTCTGTCGTGAAACAACATGTGTGAGACAGTCGTTTGTGGACAATATCATTCCTGAAATGGACCTCCCTTCCCAGGATCCTACTTGAACACAATGCAACGGTCTTGGGACGAGCTAACTTCGCGTCCGACATCAGTACCTTCTCTCCCGTGCCTCGACAGACATTAAAAGCGTCTCAAGCAGAGTTCGAGCCGTCATCAAGGCGAAGGATGGACACAACCCTTATTAATGTCCACTAACTGGTGTCCAAATACTATTGATCAGATAGTGCATATTTGTGCAACAAAGCGTGTCGCTTAATTTATCATCACCTGTATGTGACTGTTATTTTCTTTCGTTAATTCTTTAGCTTTGTAACTATCGGTAATCATCTAACTTTAAAGATTCAATTACACTGTGTGATCAGAAGTATCCGGACACCTGGCTGAAAACGACTTACAAGTTCGTGGTGCCCTCTGTCGGAAATGCTGGAATTCAATACAGTGTTGGCCCACCCTTATCCTTGATGACGGCTTCCACTGTCGCAGGCATACGTTCAATCATGTGCTGGAAGGTTTCTTGGGGAATGGCAGTCCATTCTTCACGGAGTGCTGCACTGAGGAGATGTGTCGATGTCGGTCTGTGAGTCCTGGAACGAAGTCGGCGTACCAAAACATCCCAAAGGTGTTCTCTAGGATTCAAGTCAGGACTCTGTGCAGGCTACTCCATTACAGGAGTGTTATTGTAGTGTAACCACTCCGCCACAGGATGTGCATTATGAACAGGTGCTCGATCGTGTTGAAAGATGCAATCCCCATCCCCGAATTGCTCTTTATCAGTGGGAAGCAAGAAGGTGCTTAAAACATGAATGTAGGCCTGTGCTGTGATAGTGCCACGCAAAGAAACAAGAGGTGAAAGCCCCCTCCATGAAAAGCTCAACCACACCATAACACCACCGCCTCCGAATTTTACTGTAGGTACTACACACGCTGGTCGATGACGTTCATACCCACGTTCATAACGCCATACCCACACCCTGCCATCGGATCGCCACGTTTTTTGCCGTGATTCGTCACTCCACACAACGTTTTCCACTGTTCAATCGTCCAATGTTTACGCTCCTTACACCAAGCGAGGCGTCGTTTGGCATTTACCTGCTTATGAGCAGACGTTCGACCATGACTTTTTCATGTCCGAAAGAACAGATACCATCTCCATATATATCTCAGGTTAACCGGCCGTGACCTCCTTCTTCTGTGCAGATGCACACGCAATGCCGTAACTCTTACGGGACTCAGTCAGATTGTCTGCCGCGAATAATGAGTGTAGTGGGCAGGGGTACTACGAATGTAGTGTGTGGACATTAAGCTGGGAATGTCGGTCTCTCGGGGAGCGTGCAAGGGATAAATTCCTGCAGTCGCACTATCCTCTGTGCCCTCAGTGGCTCAGATGGATGTCAGCATGGTAGCTGAGCGTGCTCGGTCAGAGGGCTCCGTGCTCTCTGTAATAAAAAAAAAAAAAAAAACTGAGTCAATGAATCAACGATCAACTTGAATGGATATCTTGTGACGTCCATCCAGACCAAACGCAACGAACTATATCGAACAAAATGAAAAACAAAATGATGGATAGAGCGTCTACCATGTAAGCAGGAGATCCCGGGTTCGAGTCCCTGTCGGGGCACACATTTTCAACTGTCGACAGCGTAGGGTCTTGCTTTAACTATCATTTCTTTCTAGAGCGTTGCATCGTCACTGATGGTATCTGTTCTTTCGGACATGTCCGAAAGAACAGATACCATCTCCATATAAAGTTCCTTTATGTCTCATTATGTGTCCTATTAATCGATCCAATCCTTTAGGGAAGGCTTTTCTTAATGACATACAGCCAGCGTCACACCATAAAAAGCAACAATTATCTGTTACTTCCATTGGAATTAACATATTTAATGTATAGGTAAGAAAATTTTCTATTCTTATTTCCCCTCCTATTATAAAATCGTATAGGAGCTTGTACACTTCTGTGTCTTCTGTTGCTAAAAGAGATGTAATGATTGTAGGAACGCCATTTCAAGATGTCATCATGTGCTGTAATAATTTTGTAGCTTCTTGAAATCTTCCGTGACAGCCGAAGAAAATGAGATGAATATCTTCCTCACTGTAGCGTTCTCATGAAGATGATGTGAGCATGTTGAGGCGATAGTTATGTTGTCAGAATCTCGCGTAACTAAAGCGAAGTCGTGTCATTGTCACTATAAAGTTTGTGCTGTATCTGCAATTTTGGTTCCAGGGACGGGAAGGGAGATTTGACGCCACTGTGGCATAGCGTCTCTCTTTAATTTCGTAAGGCTATTGAAGATTTTCATTCTCTGATTATAGTCTGTCCTGATTATAGTCTTTACGACATTTTGTCATATTTTACTGAACCAGTGTATACAGCTTCTTTGGCCAAAACATCTACTTTTTCATTTCCTTTATTCCACTGTCCACTTTCACGTGCAACATCCATTCCTTTAGCAAAGCTGGGCCGTAAATTTCCCCCATTTCCATTCAGTGCGTCCTAATTAGTTATCTGCTCTAATCATTAAATCTTCGGCATCCTTCTATAGCACAACATTTTAGAACCTTCTATTCTGCTCCTGTCTGAACTGCTTACTGTTCACGTTCGATTTCCATAGGATGACACGTCCCTAGACAGTTAGCTTAAGAAAGGTTTCCTAACATTTAAATTATTCGTGTATAGCTAGCCTCAATTTTATATTCTTTCTACTTTGGCCATCATCAGTTATTTTCCTGAACAAATAGCAAAACTCATCCTCAAAAAAAAAGATTTTAGTGTCTCGTTTGCTAGTCCCTGCAGCATCTCCTGATTTAATTCAGTACATTCCATTACCCTTGCTTTACTTTTTCTGACATTCATCGTATAACCTCTTTTCATGACATTATTATTCCATTCACCTGCTCTTCCAACAGCTTTGTTGTCTCTGACCCAATTACAGTTTCATCGGCACGTCTCAAATTTTTATTTCTTCTCCCTTAACTTTTATTTCCTTTCCAAATTTCTCGTTGTCTTCCTTTACTACTTGCTCACTGTGCCGATCAAATAATATCGGCGATAGGCTACACCCCCTTCTAAACCGCTACTTCCATGTCCTTCGACTCTCATTACTATAGTGTGATTTGTGTCGCAAATAACTCTTCACTCCCAGTATTTTGCCCCTGCTACCTACAGAATTTCAAAGCGTGCATTTCATAAATATTGTCAAAAGCTGTCTCTAAATCTACTAATGCTATAAACGTAGGTTTCTCTTACTTTAACCTATCTTCTAGGGTAAGGCATAGAGTCCTCGTGTGTTCTTATATTTCTCCAGAACCCATACTGATGTTCCCAGGGGCCAGCTTCTACAGAAGTCTGTTGGTAGGCACTTCACGAGTTGGAGTTGGTTTCCTCCAATCAAACCCCCAACGCCACGCCCGAACAGTCAGTTCTCTAACAGACAGTCGTGACAAATCGCATGCGACATGCAGGAATACTTTGAGAGGGAGTCCTGTCTTACCGGTTTCCAAAGTATCGCGCGAACGGGAGCCGCAGTTACAGTTAGTGAAATCACGCTACTTCGAAACGCTAAAGAAAATTACGTTATAAAGGAAGCGAAGCAGGATCCTATTGTCTGCATACGGGGGGAGAGGGGGGCCAAGGAGAAAAGTATTCAGAAACGCGTAACAAATCTAGAACCATTCGCACAGGGTATGATTCGGAGTACCTACTGAGAAAATTTAGGGGACAGGCATTTCGAGCTGACTATAGAACTATTATAGCTCAGCCAATATACATTTCGCGTTATGACCACTAAGATAAGAGAAATTGGGGCTCTTACGTAGGTATATAGAGAGTCGTTTTTCTCTCTCTCTGTTTGCAAATGGAACAGGAAAGGAAATCAGTAAAAGTGGTATAGGATACTCTTCGCCACGCACCGTACGGTGGCTTGTGGAGTGTGTATGTAGATATAGATGTATTATAATGACAGAGATCGGCTTACATTATATAAGCTTCGTACGACATTGCGTGTACAGGTACAGCTGCCCATGCAGCTTCAACACGATACCACAGTTCATCAACAGTAGTGACGCGTATTGTGACGAGCCAGTTGCTAGTCCGCCATTGACCAGACGTTTTCAGTTGGTGAGAGATCTGGAAAATGTGCTGGCCAGCTCAGCAGTCGAACATTTTCCGTATCCAGAAAGGCCCGTACAGGACCTGCAACATGCTGTTGTGCATTATCCTGCTGAAATGTAGTGATTCGCAGGGATCGAATGAAGGGTAGAGCCACGGGTCATAACACATCTGAAATGTAACGTCCACCGTTCAAAGTGCCGTCAATGCGACCAAGAGGTGACCGAGACGTGTAACCAATGGTACCCCATTCCATCACGCCGGGTGATACGCCAGTAAGGCGATGACGAATACACGCTTCCAATGTGAGTTCACCGCGATGTCGCCAAACACTCATTGCGACCATCATAATGCTGTACACAGAACGTGGATTCATCCACAAAAATGACGTTTTGCCATTCGTGCAACCAGGTTCATCGTTGAGTACACCACCGCAGGTGCTCCTGTGATGTAGCGTCAAGCGTGACCGCAGCCATGGTCTCCGAGCTGATAGTACTTGCTGCTATAAATATCGACGAACAGTTCGTGCAGATGGTTGTTGCCTTGAAATTTGTCCCTATCTGTTGTCTCTGGGATCGTGACGTGGCTACACTATCCGTTACAGCCATACGGATAAGGTGTTTGTCATCTCGACTACTAGTGATACGAGGCCGTTGGGTTCCAGCACTGCGTTCCGTATTACCCTCCTGAACTCACCGATTCCATATTCTACTAACAGTCATTGGATCTCGACCAACGCGAGCAGCAATGTCCCGATACCATAAACCGCAATCGCGATAGGCTACAATCCTACCTTTATCAAAGACGGAAACGTGATGGTAGGCATTTCTCCTCCTTACACGAGGCATCACAACAAAGTTTCACCAGGCAACGCCTGTCGGTTAAATTTTGCGTCTGTAGCACGTCATCTTCGTGGTCTAGCAATTTTAATGACCAGTAGTGCACTTTGTTATCAAGTTTAGAAACTCTATCACTAATTATTTTCGACAATGCTCCATATCGTTCAGTTTTAAAGGATACATTTCAAACCCTGTTCTCTCGAAAGGAAAACTTTATTCAGTGGTTACGACAACACGAATTAAGTGTGGATGATTTACCGGAATATACTGAATTATTAGAACTAGAAGTTCTGATGTCCATCCTTGTAAAAAAAAAAAAAAAAAAAAAAAAATTGAATGAGTGTGTGGCATCGTTGACCGGGAGGCCCCATTCGGGGAAGTTCGGCCGCCAATTGCGAGTCTTATTTCATTTGGCGTCACATTGGTGACTTTCACGCCGGAGATGAGGATGAAATGATGATGAAGACAACACAACACCCAGTCCACGAGCGGAGAAATTCTCCAACCCGGCCAGGAATCGAACCCGGTCCGATTGCTTCGGAGGCAAGCACGTTTCCACCGAGCGAAGCAGGTGGACAGTCCATCCTTGTAATAGACGGTTACGAGGACTTCGGCTGTTCAATATGAAATGAAAGTTAAAGGACCTGCAGCCTCTCTTTTGTATTTAATGTATTTACGCAACCTGTTTCGGTGCTCCATTACACTATTTTGAGGCCCTTTGACCAATGTTTACCTCCCCCAGTTTCGCACCGTACTATATTATTCGCATACTCTGTAGGTGAAGTTATATTTTAATTATTTTAGCATAATACGCATCTTTCCTCGTTGTCATGAGAGTCATTGTTGTCCACTTCCGTTATTGTGAAAACTACTAAATGATAACATCTCCTTTCTTAAATGCTGGAATTTGTTAATTAAATCACTCAATTTATAAACATTCATGAACATGAAACACTGTGTGCTATTCTGCCGGCCTCGCTACCGAGCAACCTCTCTCTAGCCTCTCACACCCGACTTCCACCCACGGACTTCAACACTCGACTACTGCTTATCCACTCGCATATTGTTGACTGCACTGCAGTCTTTGCTTGGTGACTTTCGGGCCGGTGATGAGGATGAAGTGATGATGAGTTCTGTTATGCATAGTGCATAATCGATACTACGTAAGGGTACTGTACCCTTACAATTGGGAGGAATCCAATCTCGTGTGCATTCATAACCGGATCCTGTAGACTCTGGTTATACAACACTGTTTCTTCGTTCATCAACCGACGACTGTCAGGACAACATTCAAAGTAGAGCGTCCAAAGACGAAGAACCATTGACTTTAATCTTTGGTCGTTCTGGTATGAGTGTCGTTCTGACAGTCGTCGGTTGATGAACGAAGGGATAATGTCGTGTAAACCAGAGATCAGCAGACACCGGTTATTTAATATTGACTCCTGTCATGACTACAAACGAGACTGAATTCCTCTCAGTTTATGTTGATCGGTAGGCTTGAAGATGGTGTAATGAAGCACCGAAACTGGTTACGTAAATTAACTAAGTACAAAAGGTTAGCCGCGCGGGATTAGCCGAGCGGTCTACGTGCTGCAGTCATGGACTGTGCTTCTGGTCCCGGCGGAGGTTCGAGTCCTCCCTCGGGCATGGGTGGGTGTGTTTGTCTTAGGATAATTTAGGTTAAGTAGTGTGTAAGCTTAGGGAATGATGACCTTTGCAGTTAAGTCCTATAAGATTTCCACACATTTCAACATTTTGCACAAAAGGTTACGATAATCCACTTAGCACCGACCGGGCAGACAGCCTGCGGTGCACAGGCGTGCTTCAGGGCCCAGTGCTGCTCCAGAGTGTTCCAGCTAGTTGCTCTCTCTTGGTGCTGAGCCCTTCATTTTGACCGACGCCTCATACAGGCCCGCCGCGGTGGTCTCGCGGTTCTAGGCGCTCAGTCCGGAACCGCGCGATGCTACGGTCGCAGGTTCGAATCCTGCCTCGGGCATGGGTGTGTGTGATGTCCTTAGGTTAGTTAGGTTTAAGTAGTTCTAAGTTCTAGGAGACTGATGACCACAGATGTTAAGTCCCATAGTGCTCAGAGCCATTTGAACCATTTTTGAACCTCATACAGAATTTGGACAAATATGTGAAAACACCGCGAAAAATGTATGCTTGAACGTAAAAGCAGGTGCCTCCTATGCCTAAAAGTTTCACTGTAGTATATGACCATAGCGGAACCTGTGCAATGTCCTCAATACTTTGAAGTGTCAGTGAACAGTGTTGTATGTAGCTGTGAGGGCATTATGTCGGAGCTAGGTGACTTCGAACGTGGGCAAATTCTTGGTGATCGTATGGTGAGTGCTTCTGTAACCAGGATAGCAGAGTCTCTGGTGTTTCAAGAAACACAGCACCCGAAGATTTATACTGCATACAGGGAAAGCGGAAAAACATCTTCTGCCAAGTTGCAATGTGTTCGTATGGTGGGGGCTTCTGTAACCAGAATAGCGAAGTCTTTGGTGTTTCGAGAAGTACCGCACCGGGAAAGCGGAAAAACATCATCTGCTAAGTTTCAATGTGGGCGAAAGTGCGTAATGAGTAACAGTGACAGTCGGTCATTGAAGCGGATTGCGACGAAAAACAAGAGGTCGACAGCTGAAAAAGTCGCTGCACAACTGAATGTCGCACCCGCGGACCCTATGAGCACCGAAACACCACGAAGGTAGCGACATAAACAGGGAATTGAGAGCGAACTGGAATTCCACACCCACTCGTCAGTGATGCAAATGCTCGTAACAGGAAGAAGGGTGCCGAAGCCATTGAAACATAGAGTATGGAGCAATGGAAGAAAATCGTTAGGTTCGATGACTCACGTTTCACGCTGCTTATAATTTCTAGCCGAGGTTATGTCCCAAGAATATAACATGACGAGCATTCGGTGATGATTTGGGCAGTTATATCGTGGTATCCAATGGACCCCATGGTTACTCTGCAGGTCGTATTATTGTCAAGGACTATGTGACCATTTTGACTTATCAGGTCCATCCCATGGAATAGTATTTGTTTACTATTGGTGATGCTCTTGTCCTGTGTACACGAGGATTAATTGACCCATCTCCCCTGTCCACCGCAGTTATCAGATCTCAATATTATTGAGGCTTCATCACCTACTTTGCGGAGAACGGTGTGTGATCGCTATCGATGTCTATCGGCATTACTGGAATTTGCCACGCTTTTGCTGCGGGAAGAGTGATATAGCATTCCCTTGAAAACCATAAAGGGTCCGTATTTATCTATTTCGTGACTTCTGGAAGTTGCTTTGAATGCCTACAACGTATTAGGATTGCTAATGTTTTGTGTTTTTAATGCTTCTATGTTTTTGTCCACCCGTGTATATCTTGCACACCAGGTGGAATAGTTCTGTTATAGTTGGCGCTCCCAACAATCTCAGTAATTCGGAGGGAATGTCGTCTACTCCAGGGTCTCTGTTTCGACTTTGCTGCTTCAGTGCTCTGTAAAATTCTTCTCTCAATACCATACCTGCCAACTTATCTTCATCTAGTTCCTCTTCTCTTTCTATATTATTGCCTTCATTTCCCTTGTATAGCCCTTCTATATACTCCTTCAGACTTTCAGCTTTCCGGTATTTTTTTAGTACTGTATTGCCGTCGGGTGCTTGATATCGTACAACTTCTCTTTATTCCCCTCAAATCCTCTTTAATTTTACTGTAGGCAGCATCTATCTGTCCCCTAGTTGTGCATGCATGCTTCTATGCTTCTACGTTCTTGTTCTTGTCCTCTTCCCACTCCTGTTTCTCCTTTTCGACTTTCTCGGTCTCTGTATTAACTTTTACCTGTTTCATTTGCTGCATTTTTATTCACTGCTTTCGTCAATTAGACTCAATGTATCGTGAGGTACCAAGGATTTCCATAGCACTTTGTATTTTTACTTACTTGATTCTCTGTTATCTTCGCTATTTCATCACTCAAGTCTACCCACCTGTTTCATATTGCGTTCCTTACCCTTGTTTGAATCGATCTATGCCTAATGCTCCATTTGAGACTCTGTAATAACATTCGGTTCTTTCAGCTTGTCAATGTCCCATCTCCTTAATTTCCTATGTACAGCTGTGATCTCGTGATTCCGGCATCTGACGAGCGAGCCACGTCAAAATAAATCAAATAATGGATGATTTTTGGCTGTGTTCTGTGCACGAAGTATTTTTTGCTATGAAAAAGAAATTGTTTTACTGTTGCAGACTATTTTGGACTATTTTTCTATGATCTCAATTGAATCAGAGAAGAAGTAACATAGACATGTGTATCTTTTACTTTATTATTCGTTATTATTCATGCATCATCTCGATCCAACCTACACATGTTGACTCTTTGGTTGGTTTGAATTTTGGAATTGAAAGTTCGGTGATTTCTTGTCGAAACAAACAACTACAATGCTATAGAGGTAAAAATTATTCTTCCCTAAAATACTTAACAATTTGTGGAAAGCTAGTACACTGCAATTTTGCTTTATTGGCACATTCAAATGTAGCAAAAATAATTGTTGCTGTGGCTGCACTCACAAATCAAAATTTTCGTTATGATGAGCGATGGTGAGTGAGTAAGCTACAATGTGCAATAACGTCAGCTACCGTGACGGGTCCGACTGCTCAGATACGCATAGCCTGTGATGTGGACCTCGCTCTCTGCCAACTCATGACGACGTTGCATTGCTAATAAGAGATCTCTGCGGATGGGCATGGGAAACAGTACACATCGGTGCACTGTGCTTTGAATTATACAACGAGTACGTTAGGCAACAAATAAAATAATTATTAACAAGATATGTCTTCACTGATGTAAAACAAATGTTCAATTCCCTACTGTTTGTCACTGAGCGAGGTGGCGCAGTGGTTAACACACTGGACTCGCATTCGGGAGGACGACGGTTCAATCCCGCGTCTGGCCATGCTGATTTCGGTTTTCCGTGATTTTCCTAAATCGCTTCAGGCAAATGCCGGTATGGTTCCTTTGAAAGGTCACGGCCGACTTCCTTCCCCATCCTTCCCTAATCCGATGAGTCCGTTGGCCTCGCAGTTTGGTCTCTTCCCCCAACTCATCCCAACTCCCGAAAATCATTTCTTCTTCACACCCTAATGTTTGTCACATTCTGAAGGTGGCCTATCTTATTCCTCACAGTTCAAGCAATTTCCGTACCAAATTTCATCGACATTGGTTCAGCGGTGTAGTCGTAAAACGTGACAGAGTTCTTTCAAATTTAATAACATTAGTAGGGAAGTATGGATTAAAGATTTTTAGGATTGTAGAAGCAATGTATTCATTGCGTTGCACCTTATTACGAAGGACACATCGACCAATAAAAGAATTTTCACTTTTATGATGTCCGCCGCCGGTAGCTGAGTGGTCAGCGCGACAGAATGTCAATCCTAAGGGTCCGGGTTCGATACCCGGCTGGGTCGGAGGTTTGCTGTTCTGAGGGACTGGGTGTTGTGTAGTCCTAATCATCGTCAATCTCATCTCCATCGACGCGCAAGTCGCCGAAGTGGCGTCAAATCGAAAGACTTGCACCAGGCGAACGGTCTACCCGACGGGAGACCCAAGACACACGACATTTAAGGAGTAAACACTTTTTATAAAGAGTAAATATTTTCCACTGGTCATGTAATATTCTTCAAATCAACACACATTCGAAAGTAGCGTATGTTACTCCTTAGGGTTCTCCCTATCTCCGTACAAGATTCTATCAAAATCTGTTCAACGGTTTAGTCGCGTAAAGTAACAGATAGAGTTACTTTCGCATTCATAGTATCATATTATTCGTATGGGCAAGGATAAATGAGAGCTCGGTAGGGCTGAGTATTAAACAAGAAATGATCGTGTGGTGGTGATAGCCGCGAGGCCCAACCGGGGAAGTTCGGCCGCCGAGTTGCAAGTCTTATTTCAGATGACGCCACATTGGGCAACTTGCGTGTCGGTGATGATGAGATGATGATGAGAACAAGACAACATCCAGTCTATGAGCAGAGAAAATCTCCAACCCTGTCGAAAATCGAACCCGGGCGTGCTATATGGTACGCAAACACGGTACCACTCAGCTAAGCAGGCGGACTATTAAACAAGAAATGGGGGGGAGCTTGACAGTGGTCGCTGCGGGAGGTGGGGGGGGGGGGGGATGAGGAGCGGAGGGTGGTCGAGTAGGTCTAAATTTTCTCCGGCGCAAGCTACCCCAGACACACAACTGTTAATAGGCAAGAACCATAGATCCGTGGATACCGTAGTGCGAGTCAACTGAACCCCACCATCTATCCTCAGTCAGGGGACGTCCGAAAGAATGGGAAATATGGTGTGCTGGTAGTCTAGTAGCGATGAGGCACAACTATATCATGCCAGGAAAGACGTCTCAGTTAGAGATCTGAAGGGATACGAAGTACACTAACACGAAGCAAACGAGTTTTCAGTTTGGAGCCATGCCGTTTCTCGTCTTCTTGTTTTTAAAGTTCTGTCGCCTCTTTCTTATTCAATTTTTTTGGCGTCACTAAGTTGCTGATTTGCTTGCCCGTGAGTGGCAGCAGCGGCGCTTATCGATAAGGGCACTGTCGTACCATCTCTGGAGCGACCTCTAGTACTTCCGGGTCGTCGTGGGTCGGTAGTGAAGTCGGGGACGGAGCACCAGTGAGGCGCTGACAGCCAGTACTTGTCGACCGCTAGCCACACTCATGAACTGCCCGACGAAAAGAGATTGGGGCGGGAATGACCGTCGCTTGGTCGTTCGGTTGGTCTCTCATTGGGCGACGTGTATTTGGTATTTTGACGTTTTCTGGGCCTCGTCAGTTGGTCATCTTGCCGGACGTTGGTCGGTTCATTCCACGTGCAGAGATGTCGTCGCCGATGGGCAAGAGATACTTCTGCATGGTTGGCTACGAGCCAGTGTGCCGGGGTCGCCGTGTCTCCGAGTTCCGAACGGACATCAAGTTGACTCGGGTTGGTGCTGCAGTGAGCTCCGGACAGCCAAGGCTCGCGCAACCCTTGCCGACACAACTTGATTGGGGATGACCTTGGTTGGTCGTTTGGCCGATCGTCTCATCGAACGACGTGTATTTGGTCGCCGACCGCTTATGGAAATTCTCTGTGTGTGTCGACTTGTGATTTCTCCTTGTTGTTCCACAGTGATTGGTTTTAGGATTGTCGGAGTTCTTGGTTCAAGTGTTTATGTGGAACCGTGTGTAGCTTCTGTGATTTCCACTCAGCAGTTATGAATGCTGCCTGCATACTGGAGTAGGCAGTCGGTTGTTACAGAGCAGCGAGTGGTGTTTCCTAGCCGTGTTGGTGCCGTCCGGCGCGGCATGTAGTTTGACAGCCTTTGGTGTTGCTCATATTTTTGAGTGCTTATTGTGCCTTGACTGTATCTAGACGTCAATTTTGAAGACGTGGTGCTGCTGGTATCTTCGTCCTCGCTGATATTTTCAATTGTCGTGCCGATGGTCGGTGGAAGGGAATTGATTAGGTTGTTGGTCAATCCTTCAGCCGTCCCTGGGTCGGGCTGCCATCCAATTATTTACTCTTACTTTTGACTGCCTGTCTCACCTAAATTTATGTTAGAGTTTCCTCCCCAGGCCGACCCTTGGAACACTTCTGAGCACCATTGTTCTTTTGTCATTGTCATTTTCCTTTGTCGCAAGTACTGTGCCAGGCCTTCAGTCGTGTATTAATGTTGTCTGTTCTATGTTCAGTATAAGGCATTCAGCCGAATATTATGTGAAGTATTTTAAGATTAGGCCTTCAGCCGTGTTTATTTAAAATTCTTGTTTGCTCTGTATTTAGGCCTTCAGCCGCGTTTGTTTTAAAATTTGTGGCTTTCAGCCGTAATGTGTTTATTCCTGTCTGTAAGGTTTCTCTTTCATTATCTTGAATTCTTAAAATGGTCTGCAGCCTTACTGTGTAAATGCTTGTCTCAAGGTTTGTCTTTAATTATTTTGAATAATTGTTTGGGCCTTCAGCCGTCATGATATTTCATGTTTTCTTAAGTTGGTTTTCTGTTTACTGTGTCTTTGTCTTTAAAGGTTGCCTTTTATTATGTTGTTATTATTGAGCTTTAAGCCGAGGAATTAATATAAATTTTCCTTTTAATGTGGCTTTTAGCCGAGATTCGTAAATGCTTGCCTTTTAAATAATGTCCTTGCTGATGTGAAATATTATTTGGGTCTTTAGCCGAGAATTTATTTTAATTTTACTTAAGTAAGGCCTTCAGCCGTTTCACTAAATCCCTGTGTTTTAAAACTTTATTATTGAGAAGTTACTTGGGCCCTCAGCCGTGAATTGATCCTTGTTGTTATAAAGAGAAAACTGTGCATAGTTTTTCGAGGAATAAAGTAGTGTGTTCTTGTGCAACTAACGGTAACTGATTTTGGCCCCTTTTCACAACTTGATCCGCTCTGTCCTGCGAAACCAGATTTGGGTACTCAGTTCTTCAGGGGTACAAGGTCTTCTCTGGTATCGTTTTGCGAAAGAAAAAAAAAAAGACTTGAAAAATTATTTTTTCAGCACCACACAGAAACTACAGTCTATAAACCAGCTGATTTGAATGACAGAGTGTAGCTTTGTAAAGCAATGATTCAGTAGCAGTGTTATGTAGGTGCAAAAATGTATCATTCTTTCAAGAGCTCTTTCTTTTGCCTCTTAAACTGACGTTGTTTAATTCTGTAACACTGTTTTTAAAATATATAACCAACTAGTTTAAAGACAGATGTAGTCGTAGAGATACTCAAGAAACAAGTGCTACTGACTTATATTGATTATTTTGACAAGCTTCTGCATGTGCTTACATGCTTTGGGCTGATTTTCCCAGATATGATGTACTTGTGCAGTAATGTGCTGCATTCCTTCAAGACGTTAATTCTGTACCTTTATATCGTGTTGAGCAAATCTGGTGAACTACGTATATGTCTTCGTGCACAGTACACAGAAAAATGTTGACTGTCTGAACATTGCACTCGATAATTGCGTGAAATAATATGTCATCTAGCACAGTGCACAGCAAAATACGTTAATGGTCTGAGCTCACTGTAATCGATAATGGCGCGAAAGCCGGAACATAAATTGTACACAGGAAATATACAGCCAGATGGTGGTACGTCCTTTTAAAAAAAATTCTGTGTGACTGTGGCTCAGCACCACCGAAAGCTGCAGTCTCTCCTTCACATCATCTGGTTTATCGATTGTAGTTTTCTTTTTGGTGCTAAAACATAATTTTGTCATGTTTTCTTTTCCTTCGTAAGACGACGAACGGGCAGATTTGTATGCACCATATTTGTCAAACATCTGTTAGCTTTGTGTCTGTATTGCACTGAAACACTGGTTCACAACAGTGCAGATGTCGGCGGTATGCGCTTTGTGTCTTGTTTCCATTCGCTGCTGTTGACTGTAGTAGTTACCAATTTGTTCTTCGCATTCAAATTTGCGTTCAGGTTCAAAAAATG
Organism: Schistocerca gregaria; assembly: GCF_023897955.1. Taxonomy (NCBI): domain Eukaryota; kingdom Metazoa; phylum Arthropoda; class Insecta; order Orthoptera; family Acrididae; genus Schistocerca; species Schistocerca gregaria. Next base: position 219,892,950 of record NC_064925.1, on the reverse strand, counting down.
GTTCAAACGGCTCTGAGCACTGTGGGACTTAACATCAGTAGTCATCAGTCCCCTACAACTGAGAACTACATAAACCTAAGTAACCTAAGGACATCACACACATCCATGCCCGAGGCAGGATTCGAACCTGCGACCGTAACGGTCACGCGGTTCCAGACTGAAGCGCCTAGAACCGCACGGCTACACCGGCCGACAGTTGTGTTCAGTATTGTCCGGCTATGTCTAAGGTGCGTTTTCCCGTCATTGTTACTTGTATGTTAACAGTGACGCAGAATTGTATGGATAGGTTTATTGATGAAGAGTTCTTGATATGCACCTCGTGTGTGGCTGCACTGGAGGCAATGAAACACCGGCACAAGGACGCTATGCTGAACTGCTCGCGCAACGAAAGCAGCCACATCATAATACAGTGCTTAGACTATGAGTTGTTGCATGACTCTATGTTGTGTAGTGTTCGTTTTGGTTATTGCATACTAGAGGCTTCTTCACTGTTATGAAGGTATGTTCACAAAAACAACGGCGTTCGCCATTGCATACCGAATAAATCATAATTACATAATTACTCTGTAACGAGCAGCTAGAGACCATATGGTCTTCATCCCAAAATACTCAGAAGGCATAGAAGGCATCCCTGAACAACCTCTGGAACTTTGTATGCGGAATTCTGGTTCGACTTTATAAAATTCCTCGTTAGAGCACGGCTACCTCTTCTGGGGGTAAGAATGTGAGCTGCTATGTTATTACTAATCTGCACAGCACCCAGTACATCGCTTAGCAGCTAAAGTCTATAAAGTTGCTCAGAATTATCTTGCAACTGCGGCTGCTATAAATTAACTACACAAACAATTTTCTGCTTGAAACTTCCTGGCAGATTAAAACTGTGTGCCAGACCGAGACTCGAACTCGGAACCTTTGCCTTTCGCGGGCAAGTGCTCTACCGACTAAGCTACCCAAGTACGATTCACGCCCCGTCCTCACAGCTTTAATTCCGCCAGTACCTCGCCTCCTACCTTCCAAACTTCACAGAAGCTCTCCTGCGAATCTTGCAGAACTAGCACTCCTAGAAGAAAGGATACTGCGGAGACATGGCTTAGCCACAGCCTGGGGGATGTTTCTAGAATTAAATTTTCACTTTACAGCGGAGTGTGTGCTGACATGAAACTTCCTGGCAGATTAAAACTCTGTGCCGGACCGAGACTCGTTCTTATCAGCACACACTCCGCTGTAGAGTGAAAATTTCATTCTAGAAACATCCCCCAGGCTGTGGCTAAGCCATGTCTCCGCAGTATCCTTTCTTCCAGGAGTGCTAGTTCTGCAAGGTTCGCAGGAGAGTTTCTGTGAAGTTTGGAAGGTAGGAGGAGAGGTACTGGCGGAATTAAAGCTGTGAGGACGGGGCGTGAGTCGTGCTTGAGTAGCTCAGTCGGAAGAGCACTTGCCCGCGAAAGACAAAGTTCCCGAGTTCGAGTTTCATTCTAAATTTTCTGCTTGACTATCCTCAAATAGTGTCACATATCAAGACAGTGAGCTTCCAAAAGTTCTCACTTTATCGTCGCCAGTAACTGTTGTATAACAGAAATTACGGATGGAATAGATGGTAAAGAACAAAATGGAAAGTTGTTCATACAGTATGTCATTAAAAGTATCCGGACACCTGGCTGAAAATGACTTACAAGTTCGCTGCGCCCTCCATCGGTAATGCTGGAAATTTAATATGATGTTGGCCCACCCGTAGCCCTGATGACTGCTTCCACTCTCGCAGACATACGTTCAATCAGGTGCTGGAAGGTTTCTTGGAAAGTGGCAGCCTTTTCTTCACGGAGTGCTGCACTGAGGAGAGGTATCAATGTCGGTCGGTGAGCCCTGTCACCAAGTCGCCATACCAAATCATCCCACAGATTTTCTTTAGGATACAGGTCAGGATTCTGTGTAGGCCAGTCCATTACAGGAATGTTAACATGTAATCACTCCGCCACAGGCCATGCATTATGAACAGGTGCTCGATGGTGAAAGATGCTGTCGCTATCCCCAATTTGCCCTTCAACAGTGGGAAGCAAGAAGGTGCTTAAGCATCGATGTAGGCCTGTGCTGTGATAGTGCCACGCAAAACAATAACGGCTGCAACCCCCCTCCATGAAAAACACAACCACACCATAACACCACCGCCTCCAAATTTTACTGTAGGCGCTACACACGCTGCAGATGGCGTTCACCGGGCATGCGCCATACCCACACCCTGCCATCGGATCGCTACATTGTGTACCGTGATTCGTCGCTCCACACAACGTTTTCCCACTGTTCAGTCGCCCAATGTTTACGCTCCTTACACCAAGCGAAGCGTCGTTTGGCGTTTACTGGCGAGATGTGTGGCCTATGAGCAGCCGCTCGACCAGGAATTCCAAGTTCTCTCACCTCCCGCCTAACTGTCATAGTACTTGCAGTGCAGCCTGATACAGTTTGGAATTCCTGTGTGATGGTCTGGATAGATGTCTGCTCACTACAAAATACGATCCTCTTCAACTGTCGGCGGTCTCTGTCAGTCAACAGACGGGGTCGGCCTATACGCTTTTGTGTTGCACATGTCCCTTCACAAGTTTCCACTTCACTATCACATCGGAAACAGTGGACGTTTAGGAGTGAGCAAATCTCGCGTACAGAAGTACCAAGTGACACCCAGTCACGTGACCACGTTCGAAATCCGTGAGTTCCGCGGAGCACCTCATTCTGCTCTCTCACGATGTCTAATGACTACTGAGGTCACTGATATGGAGTATCTGGCAGTAGGTGGCAGCACAATGCATCTAATGCGATAAAAGTATGCTTTCGGTACTCTCCGGAAACTTTTTATTACATGTCGTATAAGGTGTGAAAGTAATAGGAAAAATTTAATAAATCAGAAGAAACGTAGTTTTCACTACGCTTAAGTGAAATATTTCAAATTAATAAACAATTTCTCATACGTTCCTTAAAACAATTGATCAAAAATGTCTCGAATTAAAATTCATTGTGGTTGTTGTTGTTGTTGTTGTCTTCAGTCCTGAGACTGGTTTGATGCAGCTCTCCATGCTACTCTATCCTGTGCAAGCTTCTTCATGTCCCAGTACTTACTGCAAACTACATCCTTCTGAATCTGCTTAGTGTATTCATCTCTTGGTCTTCCTCTACGATTTTTACCCTCCACGCTACCCTCCAGTACTAAATTGGTGATCCCTTGATGCCTCAGAACATGTTCTACCAACCGGTCCCTTCTTCTTGTCAAGTTGTGCCACAAACTCCTCTTCTCCACAGTTCTATTCAATACCTCCTAATTAGTTATGTGATCTACCCATCTAATCTTCAGCATTCTTCTGTAGCACCACATTTCAAAAGCTTCTATTCTCTTCTTGTTTTAACTGTTAATCGTCCATGTTTCACTTCCATACATGGCTACACTCCATACAAATACTTTCAGAAACGACTTCCTGACACTGAAATCTATGCTCGATGTTAACAAATTTCTCTTCTTCAGAAACGCTTTCCTTCCCATTGCCAGCCTACATTTTAAATCCTCTCTACATCGACCATCATCAGTTATTTTGCTCCCCAAATAGCAAAACTCCTTTACTACTTTAAGTGTCTCATTTCCTAATCTAATTCCCTCAGCATCACCCGACTTAATTCGACTACATTCCATTATCCTCGTTTTGCTTTTGTTGATGTTCATCTTATATCTTCCCTTCAAGACACTATCCATTCCGTTCAACTGTTCTTCCAAGTCCTTTGCTGTCTCTGACAGAATTACAATGTCATCGGCGAACCTCAACGTTATTATTTCTTCTCCATGGACCTACTCTGAATTTTTCTTTTGTTTCCTTTACTGCTTGCTCAATATACAGATTGAATAAGATCGGGGACAGGCTGCAACTCTGTCTCACTCCCATCCCAACCACTGCCTCCCTTTCATGCGCCTCGACTCTTGTAACTGCCATCTGGTTTCTGTACAAATTGTAAATAGCCTTTCGCTCCCTATATTTTACCCCTGCCACCTTTAGAATTTGAAAGAGAGTATCTCAGTCAACATTGTCAAAAGCTTTCTCTATGTCTACAAATGCTAGAAATGTAGGTTTGCCCTTCCTTAATCTATTTTCTAAGATAAGTCGTAGGGTCAGTATTGCCTCACGTATTCCAACATTTCTGCGGAATCCAAACTGATCTACTGTACTTTCTGTGGCATTGGAATTATTATATTCTTCTTGAAGTCTGAGGGTATTTCGCCTGTCTCATACATCTTGCTCAGCAAATGGTAGAGTTTTGTCAGGACTGGCTCTCCCAAGGCCGTCAGTAGTTCTAATGGAATGTTGTCTACTCCCGGGGCCTTGTTTCGACTCAGGTCTTTCAGTTCTCTGTCAAACTCTTCACGCAGTATCGTATCATCCATTTCATCTTCATCTACATCCTCTTCCATTTCAATAGTACTGTCCTTAAGAACATCGCCCTTGTATAGACCCTCTATGTACTCCTTCCACCTTTCTGCTTTCCCTTCTTTGCTTAGAACTGGGTTTCCATCAGAGCTCTTGATATTAATACAAGTGGTCATCTTTTCTCCAAAGGTCTCTTTAATTTTCCTGTAGGCAGTATCTATCATACCCCTAGTGAGATAAGCCTCTACATCCTTACATTTGTCCTCTAGCCATCCCTGATTAGCCATTTTGCACTTCCTGTCGATCTCTTTTTTGAGACGTTTGTATTCCTTTTTGCCTGCCTCATTTACTGCGTTTTTGTATTTTCTCCTTTCATCAATTAAATTCAATATTTATTCTGTTACCCTAGGATTTCTACTAGCCCTCGTCTTTGTACCTACTTGATCCTCTTCTGCCTTCACTACTTCATCCATCAGTGCTACCCATTCTTCTTCTATTGTATTTCTTTCCCCCATTCCTGTAAGTTGTTCCCTTATGCTCTCCCTGAAACTCTGTACAACCTCTGGTTTAGTCAGTTTATACAGGTCCCATCTCCTTAAATTCCCACCTTTTTGCAGTTTCTTCAGTTTTAATCTACAGTTCATAACCAATAGATTGTGGTCAGAGTCCACATCTGCCCCTGGAAATGTCTTACAATTTAAAACCTGGTTCCTAAATCTCTGTCTTGCCATTATATAATCTATCTGATACCTTCTAGTATCTCCAGCATTCTTCCATGTATACAACCTTCTTTTATGATTCTTGAATCAAGTGTAGCTATGATTAAGTTGTTCTCTGTGCAAAATTCTACCAGGAGGCTTCCTCTTTCATTTCTTACCCCCAATCCATATTCATCTACCACGTCCCCGTCTCTCCCTTTTCCTACTGCCGAATTCCAGTCACCCATGACTATTAAATTTTCGTCTCCCTTCACAATCTGAATAATTTCTTTTATTTCTTCAATTTCTTCATCTGCAGAGCTGGTTGGCATATAAACTTGTACCACTGTAGTAGGCGTGGGCTTGGTGTCTATCTTGGCCACAATATTGCGTTCACTATGCTGTTTGTAGCAGCTTACGCGCACTCCTATTTTTTTATTCATTATTAAACCTACTCCTGCATTACCCCTATTTTATTTTTTATTTATAACCCTCTATTCACCTGATCAAAAGTCTTGCTCCTCCTGCCACCGATCTTCACTAATTCCCACTATATCTAACTTTAACCTATCCATTTCCCTTTTTAAATTTTCTAACCTACCTGCCCGATTAAGGGATCTGACATTCCACACTCCGATCCGTAGAACGCCAGTTTTCTATCTACTGGTAACGACGTCCTCTTGAGTAGTCCCCGCCCGGAGATCCGAATGGGGGACTATTTTACCTCCGGAATATTTTACCCAAGATGACGCCATCATCATTTAACCGTACAGTAAATCTGCATGCCCTCGGGAAAAATTACGGCTGTAGTTTCCCCTTGCTTTCAGCCGTTAACAGTACCAGCACGGCAAGGGCGATTTGGTTAGTGTTACAAGGCCAGATCAGTTCATTATCCAGACTGTTGCCTCTACGACTACTGAAAACGCTGCCACTCTTCAGGAACCACACGTTTGTCTGGCCTCTCAAGAGATACCCTTCCGTTGTGGTTGCACCTACGGTACGGCCATCTGTATTGCTGAGCCACGCAAGCCTCCCCACCACCGGCAAGGTCCATGGCTCATGGGGGTTCACAGGGAAGAAGAAACGTGATATGAGGAGCGATGATGATTTTGACAAAGGAAAAACTAACAACATCTTCTTACCGACTACATCACTACCAAATATTACTTAATTCTTTCCTTAAATATAATTGTTACTCTTACAAAAGTGTAAAGCGCGTATGTCAGTATTTGCGTAGTTGGTCGTTACGGCACAGCTCTATGAAAGAAAAATCAGCCATCGCAACAGGAATTTCGAAAGGCGCCATAAGAGTTGATTACGTTTCCAGTCAGTCATGCGCAGCTTGTAAATTTCCTGTTCGATGAGGAAAATATTTTCCCCTCAAGGTAACTAACAAAATGAGATCAGCACCCGTGATGTAGGCGCCTCTTTACCTAAAACAGAAAATAGCGCTTATGTTCCTTTTCTCAACGAGGAAAACTCGTGATATCGAAATTTTGCAGTGTAGTTAATACTACATTACTTTTTATTTACACATATATTTTAGGTGTAGGGACGTACTTTATAATGATATTCAAGAGTTCTTACAATGGAGAGTTCGTTTGCTAATGGTTGCAGGCGGACATTTCTTAAAAATGCTCCAGAAGTATGCTACAGTGGAACTTCGTGTATCCAGACTTGGTGGGACTGTAAGCCATCCGGATAATGGAAAATAGGGAAAATTTGTAAGCTCAGTAAAAAATGGAATGACATACATTGAATGCTATAAAAAAAACGTTGTATTTATTTTTACGTAGAACCAAATTACACATTATAATCACATCACTGCCGCCCAGAAATTGAAACAACTCCGTGTTTTATACACCAACTAGACTGACTGGTCGTTTATGTACAACAATAGCAATAGATCGGCCGAAATCGCTTCTCCCTGGCGTTCCAAATAAACTATTATTTTATCCAACTGCTTTATTGCCTCCGTAAGTGTCGCAATGTTCTCACATTGAGCACCAGTTCCCTCATGTTATCCCTCAGCACTACCATTATTTTCTACAGACCAACGACGATAATTTCACTATCGGACATCATACCGTAGCCAGTGTCATTGCCTGGTCTTTCAATTATTTATTTATTTTATTAATTTGAATCATCAGTCTCTATGCTTTATAGATCTAGAAAAGGCATATGACCGGGTTCCTAGAAGGAAGTTATTGTCTGTTCTAAGAGATTATGGAATAGGAGGCAAACTTTTGCAAGCTATTAAAGGTCTTTACATGGATAGTCAGACAGCGGTTAGAGTTGACGGTAAATTGAGTTCATGGTTCAGAGTAGTTTCAGGGGTAAGACAAGGCTGCAACCTGTCTCCACTGTTGTTCATATTATTTATGGATCATACGTTGAAAACAATAGAGTGGGTGGGTGAGATCAAGATATGTGAACACAAAATAAGCAGTCTTGCATATGCGGACGACTTAGTTGTGATGGCAGATTCGATTGAAAGTTTGCAAAGTAATATTTCAGTGCTAGATCAGAAATATAAGGACTATGGTATGAAGATTAGCATCTCCAAAACAAAAGTAATGTCAGTAGGAAAGAGATATAAACGGATTGAGTGCCAAATATGAGGAACAAAGTTACCACAGGTGGGCGGTTTCAAGTACTTAGGATGCATATTCTCACAGGATGGCAACATAGTGAAAGAACTGGAAGCGAGGTGTAGCAAAGCTAATGCAGTGAGCGCTCAGCTACGATCTACTCTCTTCTGCAAGAAGGACGTCAGTACCAAGACAAAGTTATCTGTGCACCTTTCAATCTTTCGACCAACTTTGTTGTATAGGAGCGAAAGCTGGGTGGATTCAGGCTACCTTATCAACAAGGTTTAGGTTGCAGATATGAAAGTAGCTAGGATGATTGCAGGTACTAGTAGATGGGAACAATGGCAGGAGGGTGTCCACAGTGAGGAAATCAAAGAAAAACTGGGAATGAACTCTATAGATGTAGCAGTCAGGATGAACTGGCTTAGATGGTGGGGTCATGTTACACGCATGGGAGAAATAAGGTTACCCAAGAGACTCATGGGTTCAGCAGCAGAGGGTAGGAGGAGTCAGAGTAGATCAGGGGAAGGTTACCTGGATTCGGTTAAGAATGATTTTGAAGTAATAGGTTTAACATCAGAAGAGGCACCAATGTTAGCACTGAATAGGGGATCATGGAGGAATGTTATAAGGGGGGGCTATGCTCCAGACTGAACGCTGAAAGGCATAATCAGTCTTAAATGATAATGATGAGGAGGAGGAGGAATCATCAGTCTTCTGACAGGTTTGACGCGACCGGTCACGAATTCTTCTCCTGTGCCAACCCAACGTTCTCCTGTAGTGCCACATCTCCAGTGTTTCGATTTTCTTCTGTTCCGGTTTTCCTGCACTTCATATTTCACTACCATGCAATACTATGCTCTAAAAGTACATTCTCAGAAGTTTCTTCCTCAGATTAAGGCCTAGGTTAGATAGTAGAACACTCTTGGCCAGAATGACCTTTTTGTCATTTCTGGAGTGCTTGTAACGTCCTCCTTGCTCTGTCCATCATGAGTTATTTTGCTGCCTAGGTAACAGAATTCCTTAACTTCATCTACTTCGTCATCGCCAGCTGTGATGTTAAGTTTCTCAATGTCCTCAATTCCGCTAATTCTCATGACTTCCATCTTTCTTTGATTTACTCTCAACCCATGTTCTGTACTCATTAGACTGATCAATCAATTGAACAGATCTTCTATTTAATGTTTACCTTCACTGAGGACAGCAATGTCATCAGCGAATCTTAAAATTGGTGTCGTTCCATCCTTCATTTAACTCCCGCTCTTGAATTTTTCTTTCATTTCCATCATTCATTCATCATATTTAGATTGAACAGTAGGGGCGAAAGGCTGCATCCTTCTTCAATCCGAGCATTTCGTTCTTGGTCTTCCAATCTTATTGTTCTTTTCTCGTTGTTGTAAGTATTGCTTAGTATTTCTATGTAGCCCCTTCCTATTATTCTCAGAATTTCGAACATCTTGCACATTTTACACTGTCGAACGTTTTTTCTAGGTCTAGGTCGACAAATCCTATGAAGGTGTCTTGACTTTCCTGCAGTTTTGTTTCCGTTATAAAGTGCAACGTGAATACCGCTTGTCTCGTGCCTCTTCCTTCCCTAAAGCCAAACTAATCATTGTCTAGCTGATCCTCAGTTTTGTGTCCCATTGTTCCGTATATTATTTTCGTAATCAACTTGGACGCATAAGTTGTTAAGCCGATTTGCGATGCTCACATTCAGAAGTGAATGGATGTTATTTTTCCGAATGTCTGTTCGTATGTCGCCTGTCTCATAGATTCTATACACCAACTTGAACAGTCGTTTGTCTGCCACTTCCTCCAACGAATTTATAATTTCTGATGTAATGTTACCCAATGTTTCTGTCTTATTTTAGTCAAAAAAATGGTTCAAATGGCTCTGAGCACTATGGGACTTAACATCTATGGTCATCAGTCCCCTAGAACTTAGAACATCTTAAACCTAACTAACCTAAGGGCATCACACAACAGCCAGCCATCACGAGGCAGAGAAATCCCTGACCCCGCCGGGAATCGAACCCGGGAACCCGGCCGTGGGAAGCGAGAACGCTACCGCACGACCACGAGATGCGGGCTTATTTTAGTCTTCCAAATTCTGATTCTAATACTGGATCGCTATTACTTCCCTATTGACTACTGTTTCTTCTTCTATCACGTCATCAGATAAGTCTTCGCCTCATTGAGGTCTTCAATGTCCTCTTTCCACCTGTCTGCTTTCTCATCTGCGTTTAATAGTGGGATTCCCATAGTCACGTTTGCCTTTTCCTTTACTGGAGGCTGTTTCGGATTTCCTATAAGCTGAGTCAGTCTTCTCGACGATCATTTCTTTTTCGAGTTCTTCACACGTTTCTGCAGCCATTTCACAGTGGCTGCCCTGAACTTCTTTTTTATTTCAGTCGTAAGTGGTTTATATTGCTGTGTTCCTGCCTTTCGGTGAACATTTTTGTACTTGTTTCTTTCGTCGATCAATTGAAGTATCTCTCCTGTTACCTAAAGTTTATTCACTGTTATCTTCATTGTATCTACGCTTCTCTGTCGAACATCTGTGATTACTCTATTCAGTGATGTCCGCTTCTCTTCATTCAACTGAACTGGCTACTCTGATATTCGTCATCGCAGCGTCCACATATCCAGCGAACTTCAGATGAGTCTCCTCATTCCTCAGTACTTTATCATCCCACTTCCTTCCACTCTGATCCTTCCATACGAGTCTTCTGAACTTCGGCCTGCTCTTCATTATTGGTGCGCTGTGAGCCTTAGTCGTAGTAAAAAGTCTTGCTGCTCCCTGTTTTGTCTCCAACTCCTCATAGACTTCTTTCCAAGAGCAACCTCCGATTTTCCAACTGCTCTTGTTGTCAACATTCGCGAATACTGTATAACACTAGAAGGAGACATGTCTTAACACTACCCTTCACGCAGCCTTGGTGTGACATAGAAAGTAGTCAGGTATTCTGCCTTAAAAATCTTTGGCCCTCTACCCAGCAGCGTAAAGAATTTTGTTAGATTGAACCTAGTCAAGCGTAAGAATGGAAAATGAGCCAAGATCCCTTATTATCTCTCAATAGCCTTGTTTTGTTTTGTCGCATTAATGTTTGTGATATTCTACACCATTTACCATGGCAAACACAACACATAAAAAATTTTAGTCGATTGACCCTGGCATAATTCATTACTCCAGATCTGAGACAATGGTGGAAGCGAGAAAATCCTTTTTCAGATTTAGGTCTTTCCACTCATATATAGAGGGGCCGGAAACTGTCAGCAAAGCTTGTAAGTGTGTTGCGGTGTATTTTGTGTCAGAAATAGCTGTTAGAAAGAAATTCGATGCGATGCACCGTCTCCGATTAAATTAGCATTAAATTAGACACAATGCCGTTACGTGGGTAAATTCTAGCGGCCCGGCAGATACGGTGTTGCCAAACGTGTCCTTCGTTTATTTTCCCAAAACTGATTTAGCGATACAAAACTTGGACATGGGATGGTAGTAACGATCGAAGCCTAGCCAAATGCTGAGCAGTCTCGTGGCCTAACATCTGCACAATGAGAACAAATGACACTAATTGGAATTTTTAGGATACCAAACGGAGAACACGTGTGGCGACAGCATCTTTGACGGACTGCTTGAATTTGCGCGCAGTTGCCTGCGGCTCAACGCGTCGAATTCTTTTCAATCTGTATCTGGATCCCGCTCCAGATACTGTCGGGTCTGGAATGCTGACGAGTTCCCTCCATTCGGCTCGGTCCTCCCACCACTTTTCTTCCTTCACTTGCTGCCAGGTCACACCTCTCCTTTCCACAGATATTCTCACTCCCGTTTTCCACCGTGTTCTTGGGCGCCCTGTAGGTCTTTTTCCATCCATCTTTAGTTCTTCCATAATTTTGGAGAGTCTCTGCCCACACATCCTCTTAACATACCCGTACCATCTTAATCTCTTTTTTTTCAATTTCTCCTTTCATACTTTCTTTTATTAACAATTACTTATCAGCACAACCTACCCTGCAACATCGTTACAACCTTGTATATTACTTTCTGTGTTCTGGTGGTAGACGTATATATCATGATTAATAAATACATTTTGGTCCCGTTTATCCATTTATACATTCCTATAGACAACAATCAGATACCTTAATGTACGCGCATTATCTTCCGAACCGAAGTGAAACAATATTGTTTCGTTGCTCTGATTATGTAACTTGACACTGCAGCGCTGTCAGCGTGAGAAGGAAGAAAGGAAGTCTGAGAGTAAGTAGAAGCATTTACAGAGACGGACCGAGGGAGAAATGACATGGCCTTACGAAATATTCTCTGTCCTCCATGGACAATATTGGCTACATCTCGGCCATACCTCGGTAACTGCCTGCAACAGCCTGCTTTATCAGCAATATTTCCCAGCCATACCACAGTGTTGCCGTGTGTTGCACCCACAATGCGGAAAAATTGACGGGAAACCTATTTTGGCCATAGTTCTCAATAAAATATCACCCGTGTGAAGGCACCTTATACAGCTGTGTAATTGGTCAGCATGTTGCCACGCTTTCCATTGATGAAGAGTACTATATTTTCAAAATCAACTTGTTCATTATCTTAGGGATAGGTCGCAATAACGGATCATGGAACATGGGACATGGAAATAACTAATCTTAACTATACTGCCCTGTAGCACCGTTAAGATAAAGCTTGACAAAGAGCGGCTCCCTCAGAGTCTTGTCATCAATCTCTCCATGCCATCATTCGTACTTGTAGGAGCAGGTATAAAAATGTAATGTACGGCACAGAGGAAAAGAAACCCTGCCAGCACATTGTAGAGACTGCCAGCAGACTGATGCAGAGTCCAACTCCTTATTAAGTCTCAGACTCATACGGCGCGCTCGTTATATAAGGGAGACGCGTTGACGTGGTCATTTGCAGACGGCGCCTGTGATCTCTCGTCACAGTGGGTGGACGCCAAGATGGAGTCCTGCACACTCACCGTTGACGCATTGACAAGTGACCGTCTGACTCAGGCCGATGAATATGAAAGAGACTGTCCAGTTGCGCAACGCGTGTGCACATACTGATATAGCAGCACCACATGTTCTGCATAAGCAATTCGGACGTCCGTAACCTGTGAGTAAAAAAATACTTTGATGAAGAGTCAACTTTGTAACACGGTTCGAACGTGTGCATTGGCGAAAACTTGTGTTCACCTGGAGCTAATCACGACTGCCTCAACAATCTTTCACTGTTTCACCATACTTGCAAACTCTTAGGAAACTTTTTCTTACAGTAGCTGACAAACTTTACACTTTATCTTTTGAATGAAACCGAAAGTAGCATGTGGTTGCAGGGAGCTTATAATAAATATTTCGCCACTTGAGAGGGCCCCCATGAAAAACGAGTGATCGTACAACAATTAAAGCCTCATAGATACATACATAACGACATGTTTAAGAGAAATAGCGACTGAACCTTTGAAAGAAACAGATTTTAATTTCCTCATGACAGAGCAAACGTTTGTTAACTGCGTACCATGTTTACGTTCTAGGTTACAGACGTTGTCCAATATGATGGCCATCTGGATCCACGACAGCTTGGAACAGCTCTACTGCTGCCCGAAATAACGGTGGACCATGGAATGTTCAGCTGTCGTGACACAGCTCGTGCACTGCCTGAAGTTCGCGCATTGCGTACAGCATTCCCAGCCATGGCAGTAGCAATTTCAACAATTTGTGGTGCAATTGGCCTTTGGCCTCTCCCAGGAGGATGGTGGTGGTGGTTAGTGTTTAACGTCCCGTCGACAACGAGGTCGTTAGAGACGGAGCGCAAGCTCGGAAGGATGGGGAAAGAAATCGGCCATGCCCTTTCAAAGGAACCATCCCGGCATTTGCCTGAAACGATTTAGGGAAATCACGGAAAACCTAAATCAGGATGGCCGGAGACGGGATTGAACCGTCGTCCTCCCGAATGCGAGTCCAGTGTGCTAACCACTGCGCCACCTCGCTCGGTCCCCAGGAGGAATCCCTGATTCACCAGTTACTTACAACTTCTGTATCATGTTCTTCAAAGAGGACTTCTCAGTGTTCCTTTAATGCGTCGATATTCGCGAAGAGCAGCATCACTATTGCTCATTTTTTGATAAACCAGCTTATCTCGTCCATATTGTTGACCGTCTACGTCACCATACCAGTAGCGGCGCCTAACACCACTGACAGCGCGAACCCTGCAGTGCACAGTCCGAACAAGATGGGGATACCCATATGCTTAATACTTCCCATCTACACTGGCTCGACTAGCGAAAGTTGAATTATAGCCATCCTGCACATGAAACGACGTTCGACGCCGTGTATTTCCTTCCCCATCCTTCGCCAATCCGAACTTGAGCTACGTCTCTAACGATCCCATTGTCAGAGACACGTTAAAGCTTAATATTCCTTCTTGTTTGAACTAATTTAAAGTTCCCCTTGTATGTGCATGACTGCTATTTTTGGAATTCAAGGACGTTCACATTCCCAGGAAACGCACATTAATATGTTTTGCACAAATGATTAGCATTTCAATCAGCTCGGTTAGACATGTTTCCTGTTATCTAACAGGCAAAGCGTCCAGCAAAGGTCCTGATAACCTGTTCCAAGCATGATTGCATCGGCGAGTATAAGGAGTGAATGGTGTCCTGTGGTATAGCCATCGATGCTACATTCACCTGGTTGCTAAGTTCATCTGTGGTGGTTGGCCCTGTGTCACACCACTGCACGCATCATTTCAGCATATCAAACACATCTTTGGCTGTCAGGTGTACTGCCGGATACCAATGTCGTACATGTATGGTATTTCAGTAGCGATATGATCACTGTTAGAAGTATATTCGTGGAATTTCTGGTGCAAAGCCCATTTTGAAGTAAAAATTCCAGATTGAAAGCCTGGAATTTTGTTCTTTATGAATAAGGACCAAAAAACCTCATTTGCCTATTCGAAAAAACTAAATTCTATATAAATACAGCGAAATCAGAATGACCAACAAAGTTGAATTATTTAAAATGTTAAAAATTATAGTGAAGGAAAATTTAATTTTATTGAAAGAAAAACATTTTTTAATTTATGTCATATCAGTAAAACAAATAGATGCAGTAGTTGAAAATACAGTTACAAATAATAAAGAATTAGAAGAACAAAAAACATAATTTGGAAGTGGAAAAGAAGGAAAAAAGAGTAAAAAAAATTAAAAGAAGTAATCAGCAAAGTTAATAATCATTTATCTAATTTTGAAATGGAAGAATTAGTTAAAAAATTAAAAATTAAACATTTTTGGGAGTTTTTATTATTAATTAATTACCAAATGTACCCAAAAATTTAGAATGTGGAACATTAAATTTAGATAAATCTGATCATGTTGGAACTCATTGCATTTTTTACTATAAAATAAATATATAAAATTTGGTTTGATTCATGCGGAGAAAATATTCCAAAATAACTTGTAAACACTTTGGGAAAAAGTGATCTTTATTATAACATCAAAGGAACACAAAACTTTTATAAAGTAACTTGTGGACATTTCTGTTTAATTGTTTTGAAATTTATAAATTATAAGTTTACTGATACTTTAAATTTTTTAAATGGATATTTTTTGAACTAAACTCAATAAAGATTTTCAATCATTAAAATCAACAGCTGACAATGAACTAATTTCAAATATCAAAAATATTCAATCATCGGTAGATCTAAAAATAGATGATGTAATCAAACAATTTCAAAAAGAATTAAGTAACATTATTAAGTTAGCTAAATATTTTATTGATTTTAAAATAGAAGAATTGTTATATTATTGATCCACTTGATGATTTCGATGCAGTTAGTAAAAGATAGTTGGAATCAAGACTATACCAACCCAAACAGTGGTATATAAATGCGTTAACTGTGGTTGAAAATTATTATTCCAAGAAAAATATTGAGAAAGTTTTGTCACACCTTGTTCCAAAATCTGAATACAGCAAAATGCTCACTGATTTAAGACAACGAAATAGTATTTATGATGGTATCACAGAACTTCATTATAAAGAAATTAATAACACAAAAATTCCATAATGCAATAGATAAAATAGTTTCATTAGACGATAAACTTAATTCAAAGGTTTTGAAAATTATTAATTTAGACAAGAAAGTTGGAAAAGGTTTAGAAATACTGAAGTCTTTTCCATTGAACAATTGAAAGTGAACTAATTATCTTGTATTCTTTATAAATGAAGACTGATAATCACATTCATCCTCTGAAGTGCAAAAAGTTTACTGAAACACTTCATCCTCATAGATTAACAACTAAGAATGGAAAACAAAGGATTGCAGGTCTTCATTCAGTGTATAAAACTATAAAAAGTAAATTTAAAAAAATTTTGTAGTTGGTCTAAATATTCACGAAGAAACTTCCTGGCAGATTTCAACTGTGTGCCGGACCGAGACTCGAACTCGAGGCACAGGCACACAGTTTTAGTGTGCCAGGAAGTTTCATATCAGCGACACTCTGCTGCAGAGTGAAAATCTCATTCTGTATTCATGAAGAAATATTAATGAATACATAAACCAATTAGAAATAATTTTGAACGAAATAATGTAATTTATTTTGGAGTTCATGATTTGTGGCAGTCTGACTTTATCGAAATGGATTCTGGAAATATGAAAAGAATTTCGAAAATAAATAAAGGATATAAATAATTTTTAACCATTGTAGATGTTTTTCAAAATTTGCTTGGGCAATTCTGGTTAAAGACAAAACACGTAAAAATATAGTTGATTCTTTAAAACAAATATTTGACTGAAGAAAAGCCGAAAATTAGCAAACAGATAATGGTAAAAAGTTTTACAACAAAAAATTTCAAGAATTATAGAAACATTTAACATTAATCGTTATTTAACTTTTAGTACATTAAAAGCGACTGTTGTTGAACGATATGAAAGAACATTTTAAAAAATGTGGAAGACATTTGCTCTTTAGGGAAACCATAAATGGGTTGCCTTAGTTTCTACACTAATTGATAGATATAATAACACTTCACATTCTTTTTTTAATGCTGCCCATGAAGCTCTTTACAACCTCTTGTTCTTTGAGTGTACCCAGGTCCCATCACCTCAAATTACTGTCTTTTGCAATTTCTTCAGTGTTAATCTGCACTTCGTTACCAATAAATTGTGGTCAGAGTCCACATCTGCCTATGGAAATGTCTTACAATTCAAAATCTGGTTCCTAAATCTCTGTCTAACCGTTATATAATCAATCTGAAACCTTCTGGTGTCTCCATGTCTCTTTCATCTATACAACCTTCCCACATGATTCTTAAACCAAGTGTTAGCTGTGATTAAATTATGCTCCATGCAAAATTCTACCAGGCGGATCCCTCTTTCATTCTTCTCCCCCAGTCCATATTCAGCTACTAGTTTTCCTTCTCTTCCTTTTTCTAATATCGAATTCCAGTCCCCCAATTAACTATCTGAATAATTTCTTTGATCTCATCAGTCATTTCCTCAATCTCCTCCTCATGTGCGGAAGTAGCTGGCAAATAAACTTATACTACTCTGGTGGGTGAGGGCTTCATGTCAATCGTGGCTACAATAATGCATTCAATATGCTGTTAATAGTACCTTATCCGTGTTCCTATTTTTTATTTGTTATTAAATCTATTCCTGCATAACCCCTGTCTGATCCTGTATTTATAAACCTGTATTCACCTCACCAGAAGTTCTGGTCCTCCTGCCACCGATCTTCACTAATCAACACTTTGTCTAACTTTAACCTATCCATTTACCTTTTTAAATTTTCTAACCTAGCAGCCAAATTAAGGGATCTGACATTCCACTCTCCTAGCCATAGAACGCCGGTTTCGTTTCTCCTGATAACGACATCCTCCTGAGTAGTCCCCGCCCCGAGATCCGAACGGGTGACTGTTTTGCCTCCGTATGTCGCCTGTCTCATACATTCTATACACCAACTTGAACAGTCGTTTGTCTGCCACTTCCTCCAACGAATTTTTAATTTCTGATGTAATGTTACCTAATGTTTCTGTCTTATTTTAGTCAAAAAAATGGTTCAAATGGCTCTGAGCACTATGAGACTTAACATCTGAGGTCATCAGTCCCCTAAACTTAGAACTACTTAAACCTAACTAACCTAAGGACATCACACACATCCTTGCCCGAGGCAGGATTCGAACCTACGACCGTAGCAGCAGTGCGGTTCCGGACTGCAGCGCCTATAGCTCCTAGAACCGCTCGGCCACTGCGGACGGCTCATAGCGTTTTTCCATAAGTTTAATAAACAAGACAGATACACATTATAGAAATTTCAGTCATTAATGATATATTACCCCCAAACTATTTAAAACAGTCTGCCAACGCTGGAGTAACTTTTCGATTCCGCGTCTGTAGATATCAGGTGTAGGATTCGTTATGAATAGGAAGGTAGGGCAGAGGGTGTGTTACTGTGAACAGTTCAGTGACCGGGTTGTTCTAATCAGAATCAACAGCAGACCAACACCGACAACGATAGTTCAGGTGTACATACCGACGTCGCAAGCTTAAGATGAACAGATAGAGAAAGTGTATGAGGATATTGAAAGGGTAATGCAGTATGTAAAGGGGGACGAAAATCTAATAGTCATGGGCGACTGGAATGCAGTTGTAGGGGAAGGAGTAGAAGAAAAGGTTACAGGAGAATATGGGCTTGGGACAAGGAATGAAAGAGGGGAAAGACTAATTGAGTTCTGTAACAAGTTTCAGCTAGTAATAGCGAATACCCTGTTCAAGAATCACAAGAGGAGGAGGTATACTTGGAAAAGGCCGGAAGGTACGGGAAGATTTCAATTAGATTACATCATGTTCAGACAGAGATTCCGAAATCAGATACTGGATTGTAAGACGTACCCAGGAGCAGATATAGACTCACATCACAATATAGTAGTGATGAAGGGTAGCCTGAAGTTCAAGACATTAGTCAGGAAGAATCAATACGCAAAGAAATGGGATACGCAAATTCTAAGGAATGACGAGATACGTTTGAAGTTCTCTAACGCTATAGATACAGCAATGAGGAATAGCGCAGTAGGCAGCAAAGTTGAAAGGCAATGGATATCTCTAAAAAGGGCCATCACAGAAGTTGGGAAGAAAAACATAGGTACAAAGAAGGTAGCTGCAAAGAAACCATGGGTAATAGAAGAAATACTTCAGTTGATTGATGAAAGGAGTAAGTAAAAACATGTTCCGGGAAAATCAGGAATACAGAACTACAAGTCACTGAGGAATGAAATAAATAGGAAGTGCAGAGAAGCTAAGACGAAATGGCTGCAGCAAAAATGTGAAGACATCGAAAAAGATATGATTGTCGGAAGGACAGACTCAGCATACAGCAAAGTCAAAACAACCTTTGGTGACAAACGCAACGGTGGTAACATTAAGAGTGCAACGGGAATTCCACTGTTAAATGCAGAGGAGAGAGTAGATAGGTGGAAAGAATACATTGAAAGCCTATATGAGGGTGAAGATTTGTCTGATGTGATAGAAGAAGAAACAGGAGTCGATTTAGAAGAGATAGGGGAACCAGTATTAGAATCGGAATTTAAAAGAGCTTTAGAGAACTTACGGTCAAATAAGGCAGAAGGGATAGATAACATTCCATCAGAATTTCTAAAATCATTAGGGGAAGTGGCAACAAAACGACTATTCACGTTGGTGTGTAGAATATATGAGTCTGGCGAGATACCATCTGACTTCCGGAAAAGCATCATCCACGCAATTCCGAAGACGGCAAGAGCTGACAAGTGCGAGAATTATCGCACAACAGCCTAACAGCTCATGCATCGAAGCTGCTTACAAGAATAATATACAGAAGAATGGAAAAGAAAATTTAAAATGCGCTAGGTGACGATTAGTTTGGCTTTAGGAAAAGTAAAGGCACGAGAGAGGCAATTCTGACGTTACGGCTAATAATGGAAGCAAGGCTGAAGAAAAATCAAGACACGTTCATAGGATTTGTCGACCTGAAAAAAGCGTTCGACAATATAAAATGGTGCAAGCTGTTCGAGATTCTGAAAAATGTAGGGGTAAGCTATAGGGAGAGACGGGTCATATGCAATATGTATAACAACCAAGAGGGAATAATAAGAGTGGACGATCAAGAACGAAGTGCTCGTATTAAGAAGGGAGTAAGACAAGGCTGTAGCCTTTCGCCGCTACTCTTCAATCTGTACATCGAGGAAGCAATGATGTAAATAAAAGAAAGGTTCAGGAGTGGAATTAAAATACAAGGTGAAAGGATATCAATGATACGATTCGCTGATGACATTGCTATCCTGAGTGAAAGTGAAGAAGAATTAAATGATGTGCCGAACGGAATGAACAGTCTAATGAGTACACAGTATGGTTTGAGAGTAAATCGGAGAAAGACGAAGGTAATGAGAAGTAGTAGAAATGAGAACAGCGAGAAACTTAACATCAGGATTGGTAGTCACGAAGTCAATGAAGTTAAGGAATTCTGCTACCTAGGCAGTAAAATAACCAATAACGGACGGAGCAAGGAGGACATAAAAAGCAGACTCGCTATGGCAAAAAAGGCATTTTTGGCCAAGAGAAGTCTACTAATATCAAATACCGGCCTTAATTTGAGGAAGAAATTTCTAAGGATGTACGTCTGTAGTACAGCATTGTATGGTAGTGAAACATGGACTGTGGGAAAACTGGATCAGAAGAGAATCGAAGCATTTGAGATGTGGTGCTATAGACGAATGTTGAAAATTAGGTGGACTGATAAGGTAAGGAATGAGGAGATTCTACACAGAATCGGAGAGGAAAGGAATATGTGGAAAACACTGATAAGGAGAAGGGACAGGATGATAGGACATCTGCTAAGACATGAGGGAATGACTTCCATGGTACTAGAGGGAGCTGTAGAGGGAAAAAACTGTAGAGGAAGACAGAGATTGGAATACTTCAAGCAAATAATTGAGGACGTAGGTTGCAAGTGCTAATCTGAGATGAAGAGGATAGCACAGGAAAGGAATTCGTGGCGGGCCGCATCAAACCAGTCAGTAGACTGATGACCAAAAAAACAGATATCATGTAGTTTTGAGGCGAAGAACTCATCGAGCTATGTTCCGAGCGCATTTTCATCCAGAAAGGAAATTCCTTGAAAGTTGTTCGATAAAGAACGGAAAAAATGAAAATCTAAAAGGTACAAGATCAGGTGAATAAGGTGGGTGAGGAATGGTTTCCCAAATCTACTCCTGTGTAGTGTTTTTCGTCAATCTAGCAGAATGCTTTTCCTTATGTTAGCACGAAGACGCCATTTTTTCGTCACCAGTAACGACGGGGTTGGGACGGTCAGTATTGTTCGCGCACCACTGGATGACGAGCATTTGCGCTGACTTTTGTGATTTTGATTTAGAGCATGCAGTACCCATACACATGATTCTTGAATCTTCTCATTGCATGTACACTCCTGGAAATGGAAAAAAGAACACATTGACACCGGTGTGTCAGACCCACCAAACTTGCTCCGGACACTGCGAGAGGGCTGTACAAGCAATTATCACACGCACGGCACAGCGGACACACCAGGAACCGCGGTGTTGGCCGTCGAATGGCGCTAGCTGCGCAGCATTTGTGCACCGCCGCCGTCAGTGTCAGCCAGTTTGCCGTGGCACACGGAGCTCCATCGCAGTCTTTAACACTGGTAGCATGCCGCGACAGCGTGGACGTGAACCGTATGTGCAGTTGACGGACTTTGAGCGAGGGCGTATAGTGGGCATGCGGGAGGCCGGGTGGACGTACCGCCGAATTGCTCAACACGTGGGGCGTGAGGTCTCCACAGTACATCGATGTTGTCGCCAGTGGTCGGCGGAAGGTGCACGTGCCCGTCGACCTGGGACCGGACCGCAGCGACTCACGGATGCACGCCAAGACCGTAGGATCCTACGCAGTGCCGTAGGGGACGCTCCGCCACTTCCCAGCAAATTAGGAACACTGTTGCTCCTGGGGTATCGGCGAGGACCATTCGCAACCGTCTCCATGAAGCTGGGCTACGGTCCCGCACACCGTTAGGCCGTCTTCCGCTCACGCCCCAACATGGTGCAGCCCGCCTCCAGTGGTGTCGCGACAGGCGTGAATGGAGGGACGAACGGAGACGTGTCGTCTTCAGCGATGAGAGTCGCTTCTGCCTTGGTGCCAATGATGGTCGTATGCGTGTTTGGCGCCGTGCAGGTGAGCGCCACAATCAGGACTGCATACGACCGAGGCACACAGGGCCAACACCCGGCATCATGGTGTGGGGAGCGATCTCCTACACTGGCCGTACACCTCTGGTGATCGTCGAGGGGACACTGAATAGTGCACGGTACATCCAAACCGTCATCGAACCCATCGTTCTACCATTCCTAGACCGGCAAGGGAACTTGCTGTTCCAACAGGACAATGCACATCCGCATGTATCCTGTGCCACCCAACGTGCTCTAGAAGGTGTAAGTCAACTACTCTAGCCAGCAAGATCTGTCCCCCATTGAGCATGTTAGGGACTGGATGAAGCGTCGTCTCACGCGGTCTGCACGTCCAGCACGAACGCTGGTCTAACTGAGGCGCCAGGTGGAAATGGCATGGCAAGCCGTTCCACAGGACTACATCCAGTGTGATCATGTGATGTATCTGACCCCAGGAATGTGTCAATAAAGTTTCCCCTTCCTGGGACAATGAATTCACGGTGTTCTTATTTCAGTTTCCAGGAGTGTATATGAGCCGCGCGCAGTGGCCGCACGGTTACAAGCGCCATATCACTGACTGCGCGGACCCTCCCGCCGCAGGTTCGACTCCTCCCTCGGGCATGGGTGTGTGTGTCGTTCTTAGCATAAGTTAGTTTAAGTAGTGTGCAAGTTTAGGGACCGTTGGCCTCAGCAGTTTGGTCCCTTAGAAATTCACACACATTTGAACATTTTGCATGTAAATGTCGCATGATGGTGCAATGATCACAGTTCATGAGATTTGCCACAGAAGTGGATTATTGTGAATTAATGCGTTTAAAGGACATTATCACACCCGAAGGTCTTCCCGAACGTAGAGAGTCAGTAAAGTCAAAACGATCCTGCTCAAAAAGACAAAACCATTTTCTTGCCTTGCTGTGCCCAGTGGCATTATTTCCATACATGTTTGTGGCTGCCGCTGATGTTTTCATCCCTCTACTGAACTCAAACAGAAGAATATGTAGAAAATGTTCCGATTTCACCACTTCCGTTTTCTAGCTCCCACAGCTCCATTATCTGCAAATGACAGAATGACACTATGTAAACTCAAATAGCAATAGTGAATTACATTTAAAAATGACAACCGATAAGAAAACCATACCACTCGGAATAGCAACATACAAAACAAAAAAAACAAAAAACACGATTGTACGCATCAACCTAATAGTAAGAGGAGAAAGGATGAAGAAATATGCAAAAGATATCAAGCGATATTGGCTTAATCAGAGAAAGAACTACAATTTGTGATGGAAAACATAGTAAAAGTAGGAAAAGAGTAAGAAACGAGGATAAGTGTAGAAAAAAATGGTTCAAATGGCTCTGAGCACTATGGGACTTAACTCCTGAGGTCATCAGTCCCCTAGAACTTAGAACTACTTAATCCTAACTAACCTAAGGACATCACACACATCCATGTCCGAGGCAGGACTCGAACCTGCGACCGTTGCAGTCGCGCGGTTCCAGACTGTAGCGCCTAGAACCGCTTGGCCACTCCGGCCGGCAAAATGTAGAAGAGGTAGAAGTGATGAGCATCAGTACGTTTGAACGCTCTGTCGAAACATGAGGTGAAAACAAAGACTTTGAAACAAGAACAATCTGGGATTGAAGATTTTATTGACAGTAAAAATAGTTGCGATAGAATAAATTAAGAGTACACTGATTTGAGTGACGTGGATTATTCTATGGTAGCGTATGATGCTCAGCAAAAAGAAAGAAAGCAATGTGGTTGCGAAGAAAAACGCAAATGCTAAAGTGATAGAATGAATGAATAAATACTTCTAGGAAATTACGAGGAAAGAAAACTAGTGGAAATGTTAAAAATGGGAAAAACGTCTTTGCTGGTATACATATATTGCTCATTAATTATCTGAAAAGACGGATCACTGAAGGAAAGATTGCAGTAAAGACCTCGCTTACGTGTGCAAAAGCAAAACAAATCTCTGTCGTTGTGGCTGCAGAGCGGCCAATAGGGATTGACTGTCGTCTCATCCTCCGCCAATGGGAGCGTTATGCGGGGGCGTGGTGAGACACACCGCTCTCACGGCCGTTGTCGGCTTTCAGAACTTGGAGCCGCTACTTACTCAAGTAGCTCCTCCACTGACTTCAGGTGACTAAGTAAACAGTCCCTCCCTCTAAGGAAAAGTTGCTGGCAGTACCAGTAGCCTGCACTCAACTCTGAAGCCAGATGATGGAAGGAAAATTTGTTCGCATGCCACAATAGATGGCTTTGTGATATCATCACTCTGGTAATGTTATTCTGATTTCGAATTACATTAGCACTGTGTAGCCAAGAAACAGTTATGTATCTTTAATCTGAGTGAAAACATACAAGAGAATAAATACCTTGAACCGGGATGTGATTGTGTGATGGGAGTGGAGGGCTGGATAGAAGTTGTGACGAGTTTGATTCGACTCCGATTCAGTAATTTGACGTTTGGATAGAAGTAACTGAAGCTCTCAAGGACGACTGATCCGTTTGTGTCCCCCCAGTCACTCTGAACGCAGGAGAGCTTTTTCATCACGCTGGGTGCAGCGGATGCGGCATTGCGCAAACTCCAGCGTTCTGCCCCAGAAACCTGAAACTATAACTTTAATCATTCCTACAATCTTGGAAACAGATTAGTCCAGATCATGACATCCACCGTAACCATAGGAACACCGTAAATAACAATTTTGGAAGCTCATCAGAATTAACAAACTTCTTGCATGATGCGACACGTTTCCATTGATCGACAGTCGAATCACCACGGTCCCGTAATCGACCATGTCGTTGGTTCAACATGGGAACACGTAGGAGTGGTCTGCTGTGAAGCTCCGTGTTCAACAATCTACGATGAATGGTGTGCTCTGAAACACTTCTACATGCAGTTGCGTTGTGCTCTTTCGACAGAGATGCCGCAGATCACCATCTAGCCTACTTTTCAGAGCGGACAAACTTCCGAGCCACATGTTCTGTGAAGATTCGTGGACGTCCAACAATTAAGCGCCTCTTCGTAGTTTCACTGTCCTTCTACACTATGTGATCAAAAGTATCCGGACAACCCCACAAACATACGTTTTTTTTATATCAGGTGTATTGTGCTGCCACCTACTGACAGTTACTCCACATCAGTGACCTCAGTGGTCATTAGACATCGTGAGAGAGCAGGATGAGGATCTCCACGGAACTCACGGACTTCGAACGTGGTCAGGTGATTGGGAGTCACTTGTGTCATACGTCTGTACGCGAGATTTCTACACTCCTAAACATCCCTAGGTCCACTGTTTCCGATGTGATAGTGAAGTGGAAATGTGAAGGGACACGTACAGCACAAAAGCATACAGGCCAACCTCGTCTGTTAACAGACAGACACCGCCGTCCGTTGAAGAGGGTCGTAATGGGTAATAGGCAGACATGTATCCAGACCATCACACAGGAATTCCAAACTGCATCAGGATTCATTGAAAGTATTATGGCAGTTAGGCGGGAGGGGAGAAAACTTGGATTTCATGGTCGAGCGGCTGCTCATAAGCCACAATTCACGCCGGTAAATGCCAAACGACGCCTGTCTTGGTGTAAGAAGAGTGTACATTGGACGATTGAACAGTGGAAAAACGTTGTGTGGAGTGACGAATCACAGTACACAATGTGGCGATCCGATGGCAGGGTGTGGGTTGGTATGGTGAATGCCCAGTGAACGTTATCTACCAGCGTGTGGTGCCAACAGTAAAATTCGGAGGCGGTGGTGTTATGGTGTTGTCGTGTTTTTCATGGAGGGGGCTTGCACTCCTTGTTGTTTTGCATGGCACTACCACAGCACAGGCCTACATTGATGTCTTAAACACCTTCTTACGTCCCACTGTTGAAGAGCAATTCGGTTATGGTGATAGCAACTTTCAACACGATCGAGCACCTGTTGATAATGCACGGCCTGTGGCGGAGTGGTTACATCACAGTAACATCCCTGTAATGGACTGGCCTGCACAGAGTCCTGACCTGAATCCTATAGAACACCTGTGGGATGCTATGGAACACCAACTTCGTGCCAGTCCTCACCGACCGACATCGATACCTTTCTTTAGTGCAGCACTCCGTGAAGAATGGGCTACCATTCCCCAAGAAACCTGATTGAACGTATGCCTGCGAGATTGGAAGCTGTCATCAAGCCTAAGGGTGGGCCAACACGATATTGAATTCCAGCATTACCGAGGAGGGCGCCACGAACTTGTAAGTCATTTTCAGCTGGTGTCCGGATACTTTTGACCACATAGTGTACCTCTTTCTGTAAATTCTCACGACAGTAGCACGTAAGTATTCGAGTAGCTTAGCCGTTTTCGAGATACTGGTTCACAGGATCTGCGTAATAATAATCTGCCCTTTGTCAAAGTCGCTTATCTCAACGGATTTCCCCATTTCCAGCCCATATCTTCGCCAATGTGATCCGCATCCGTGTACGCTCCGCTTACATACTTTTGTTACCGCATCACTTGGCCGTAACGCCACCGAGCGACATCTAAAGTCGCGGTGGGCAGTGGTCGTAATGTTTTGGCTGATCAGTCTATTTCAGCCGATAGCGACAGTGCGAATTCAGAAGTGTCGAAGAAGAACCAACCGGCACGCACTTTGCTAACGAAATGGCAATAGCGCTAATCGCGCTGTCAAAAATAGATTGTGACGTTTTTGAATGAGATGTCGTGTCAGTACATGGTGAACATAAATACACTACTGGCCATTAAAATTGCTACACCACAAAGATAACGTGCTACAGGTTCGAAATTTAACCGACAGGAAGAAGATGCAGTGATATGCAAATGGTTAGCTTCTCAGGGCATTCACACAAGGTTGGCGCCAGTGGCGACACCTACACCGTCCTGACATGAGGAAAGTTACCAACCGATTTCTCATACACAAACAGCAGGTGACCAGCATTGCCTGGTGAAACGTTGTTGTGATGCCTCGTGTAAGGAGGAGAAATGCGTACCAACACGTTTCCGACTTTGATAAAGATCGGATTGTAGCCTATTGCGGTTTGTAGTATCAAGACATTGCTGCCCGCGTTTGTCGAAATCCAATGACTGTTAGCAGAATATGGAATCGGTGGATTCAGGAGGGTAATACGGAACGCCGTGCTTTCCCAAAGGCCTCGTACCACTAACAGTCGAAATGACAGGCATCTCATTCGCATGGCTGTAACGGATCGTGCAGCCACGTCTCGATCCCTGAGTCGACAGATGGGAACTTTTGCACGACAACAACCCTATGCACGAACAGTTCGACGACGTTTGCAGCAGCATGGACTATCAGCTCGGAGACCATTGCTTCGGTTACCCCTGACGCAGCATCACAGACTGCAGTGCCTGCAATGGTGTACTCAACGACGAACCTGGGTGCACGAATGGCAAAACGTCATTTTTCGGATGAATCCAGGTTCTGTTTACAGCATCATGATGGTCACATTCGTGTTTGGCGACATCGCGGTGATCGCACATTGGAAGCGTGTACTCATCATCGCCATACTGGCGTATCACCCGGCGTGATTCTATGGGATGCCACTGTTTACACGTCTCGGTCACCTATTGTGCGCATTGACGGCACTTTGAACAATGGACTGAACAATTTCAGATTTGTTACGACCTGTAGCTCTACCCTTCATTCGATCCCTGCGAAACCCTACATGTCAGCAGGATAATGCACGACCGCATGTTTCAGGTCATGTACGGGCCTTTCTGGGTACAGAAAATGTTCGACTGCTGCCCTGGCCAGCACATTCTCCAGATCTCTCACCAACTGAAATGTATGGTCAATGGTGGCCGTGCAACTGGCTCGTCACATTACGCCAGTCACTACTCGTGATGAACTGTGGTATCGTGTTGAAGCTGCATGGGCTGCTGTACCTGTACAAGCCATCCAAGCTCTGTTTGACTCAATGCACTGGCGTATCACGGCCGTTATTACGGCCAGAGGTGGTTCTTCTGGGTACTGATTTCTCAGGATCTTGCACCAAAATTGCGTGAAAATGTAATCACATGTCAGTTGTAGTATAATACATTGGTCCAATGAATACCCGTTTATCATCTGCATTTATTCTTGGTGTAGCAATTTTAATGGCCAGTAGTGTAATTTGATTTCTATTTAGCACTTCATTCCCCTGAACGTAGCACTGAAAAAGCTTGTAGAAATCACGACGAAAGTTTAACAACACAGGCACATAGTAGGCATCATATGTGGAAAGAACCACATACCGATCACGAAACAGTTTTAAAATATTCAGATGAAGCTGCAAGCCAATAGCACGATTTCATATGATCTGGCGGTGAATCCTTTGTCTGGAAAAACTATCTGAAGCAAAACTAATTTTCAGAATTTTTCAAATGCTGATTATGGACGACAAACATTAGCCACGTACGACAACAATGCATGAAAAATGTAGTAGTCAGTGAAAGATGAAGTCTTTTGAAACGAGGCAATAGAAAGGAGCAAGAAGCTCGCCCCTGTTATGTGTGGAGCGGTTTTATTTTGAAACGCGTTATCTTTTAATAAAAACACACAATATTGTTCTGTGTGTCGTGCCAAAAAGCCACGATGATTCTTTGAGAAGGAGACGGCCCCTTCCTTTCTCCAACCTAAGTTCGTGTTCTGTCTGTAAAGACCTCGTTGCCCAAGGGACTTTAAACTCTAAGCTTCCTTCCTTTTGTCTTTAAAATGCATTTTCTTCAATCCTAAGACGCATCTTCTGCAATGAGCTCGCGGGAATTGGTTAGGGCACAGTTTTTACGCCATCCATGAAAAACCTACGTTGAGGGAGCTATCGTGAAGCGCCTGGCATTCAGGGGTACCCTTCCTCTGCTGTCACCTTCTTTCTGATTTTTTTATTCATTATTTTCAATTCCTCAAAGGGGACGTGCTGACAGAGAACAGTTTGATGTTCTTTCAACATCTGCTTTACAAAACTTAAATGAATAGAAGTTAAAATTTATTAGTGATTAATTTATAATCCGATGGTCAAGATAACGTGAGTTGTTATTGGTTAGTTAGTTAGTTACATATTCCACAGTTTATTTGAACGATTCTTTCATCGAAAGGATGTGCTTATAGAATATGTATACATGTTTAGGTCAAATGGTTCTAATGGCTCTGAGCACTACGGGACTTAACTTCTGAGGTCATCAGTCCCCTAGAACTTAGAATTACTTAAACGTAACTAAGCAAGGGCATCACACACATCCATGCCCGAGGCAGGATTCGAACCTGCGATCGTAGCGGTCGCGCGGTTCAGACTATAGGGCTTACAACCGCTCGGCCACTCCGTCCGGCACATGTTTAGTGATAACATCAACGAACACATTATCATTTGATCCTACTCAGGAAACTACACTTAAAAACAAGATTTTCTTTTTTTTTGTGGCTATCAGTTTTTAAGCAGATATTCGTCGGTGAATTTGGAGTTGCTCAGGAGAGATGATTTTAAGTTAGATTTAAAACTTGCTCGGCTACCTGTCAGACACTTTACGTGGAAAAAATTTTATGATTAAAATTTTTCTCTTGCTGCATATTGAAACACTTTCTAAGATACTGGCAGTTTTAATAACGAGTAACAAAGGTCGTTATTGCCTCCATTGTCTTAGGTGCGGCCATCACTGATCTTCTCAAATTGTGATGGATTATTAACGACGAATTTCATTAGCGAATATATGTTTTTTGACGGTGCAGCTAAAACGCCTAGCTTATTGAACTGGTTCCTACTTGACGCCCATGGGTGAACACCATATATTATGCCTACCGATCGCTTTTTTCCAGTCAATACTTTCTTTGGAAGTGACGAGCTACCGCACAAACTATTCCGTAAGACTTTATAGGGTGGAAATATGCAAAATATGTCGGGAGATTGATTCGTTTTTTTCCAAGATTATAAATTATAAGCAGTGCTTTTTTTCTAAAAATAAGTATGAGGGTACTCCGACATTGGATATAATGCAGCAAAAATTACTTATAACTGAAGCAAGGGATACCACCCGTCTGTTTTTAGCCATAACGTCATCAACATGTCGAACTACAAAGAAAATGGTTGCGGACTCTTCAGTTGAAATGCTGCCCAAAAGAAGCAGATGATATGGAGAAACACCCAAACATACAAGAGAATGTGGTATCGAACACTTCAGTTTACAGCACCTCAAATGAAGCATGCGATTCCCATCAACCCCTAGTTTTCTGCTCATCTCTCACCTCCAACTTAACTTACAAATTGCAACGAAAGACAGGACACACTGTAAAACTTCGCACAACTGACAAGAACGGAACAGCAAACGCAAACGAATAAAGAATAACAAAACAAAGATGGCAGTGAATCGCGAAGGATGATAGTAGCGGGACCGTAGAGACATCTACCGGTTGCTCGGCGTTTGAGCGTATACATATCCGTTTAGCACTACCAACTGCCACTATTAGCGGGCTGGCTGCCAGCGATTCAGTTGTCGAGAACGGTTACCACAGCTTCGAAATGCTTGAAAGAGACAATGACATCGCTTTTCCCACCAAAACCTGCACTGGTACCGTTCGTATTACAATTACCGATACGAAAAAATGGAATAAAAAATTTACGTCCATGAAATAAATCTTTGGCACTCTTTGAAGTTCTCAACATCATAAAAAAATACATTCTCGACAATAAAGTTTAGGGGTACGCATCCCCCAACGTTCCCCCAGAAAAACCAAAAATTTGGAGCAATCTACGCTACTTTCTGACTCTTATTCATGTTCTACGCCAGTAGTTGGTATAGCCCAGTTTTATAGAATGAAGGCTTTCGTGGTCGGATGACACTGCTACTGGTAAACCTTTTGGGATATGTCGTCGTCGTGCGCAAAACTCTTCTGTTCCTATCGTTTAGTCCAGAGCTGCGCTGGACATCTTCAGAGGCGTTGCTCCTCCATTGATCCTTATCGACTGATGGGTCGAACGTTGAGGGTGACGTATATACTGTGGAAAAATGGGCGCGGCCGGAGATACACGTGATAAGCAGAAATGATGCTTGTCAGTGATAAAACTTAACTATCAACTCTCTTCTTCTTTATGATAAAAACTGTGTAGCGATTCTGCAGAGCTATTGTCCATATGTCGTTAAGTTAAAAGGTCTCTTGTTTCCTATTAAAACCATCCCTATGTTTATATATATCAGTGGCTTCTCTACACAGCCATAGATAATAGTTCGTTGTCGTAGATAAAATTTTTGTTTCAGATAACTTCACTTTATGACTTCCTGGCTGAAGAGCGTGCTCTGATATAGCCGATTTGTCTATTTTGCCTTGTCCATGTTCCTTTAGCCATGTATTCACGGTTTTCTTTGTTATTCCAATATGAACTTTAATACACGTACACGGAATTTTATATACGCCACACGCTGACAGGTCGGACAGCTTGGCCTATTTTCCTTGTTGGTCTAAAAACCAGTCTAAATTCACGCTTCTGCAAAATCTTTCCGATCTGGAGGAGCAGCAATGCCTCTGAAGATGTCCAGCGCAGTTCTGGAAGAAAAGTTAAAAACAGAATGGTTTCGTGGATCACGACCTTATAGCCCAGAAGGTTTACCAGTAGCAATGACTCTACTTGTTGTACAGAACTGAATACATAGGATTTCTCAAAATTTTGGAAGAGTCCATTTCAGAGAACCCTTTTATAATTCTTTGGAAAATATCATTTACCAACTCTTCTCTGGCTTTCTCTCTAAACCGATTTACAATAATGCTAGTATCGTCTACAAAAGATACCATTTCTGCTTCTCAAATGTTAAGTGGGAGATCATATATAAAGAATAGGAGTGGATACAAAATTGAACCCTGTGGGACTCCATTTACGGTTTCTCTCCAGTCACTCAAATTTTCTATCCTTTGAGATATTCACCACGATCGTTTGCATTCTGTTCGTTACGTATAATTCCAAGCATCTGTGTGTAAAACCATCAGTTCGATAAAACTTGAGTGACATGATCTACACAATAAGATACCATGAAAAGATCGCAAAGTATACTAACTGACGATATTTTATCACAGAAGGCTTGTACTGTTGGACGAGTGAATGTATAAATAGCATTCTCAGTCGAACAACCACGCTGAAAACCAAACTGTGAAATGCTAAGTAAATTATTTCTACTTAAGTAAGAGACTGCGCTTAAGTAAATTACATTTTTGGAATATTTCGGAAAAAGATGTCTGTTGTTGTTGTTGTGGTCTTCAGTCCTGAGATTGGTTTGATGCAACTCTCCATGATACTTTATCCTGTGCAAGCTTTTTCATCTCCCAGTACCTGCTGCAACCAACATCCTTCTGAATCTGCTTAGTGTATTCATCTCTTGGTCTCCCTCTATGATTTTTATCCTCCACACTCCCTCAAATACTAAACTGGCGATCCCTTGATGCCTCAACACATGTCCTACCAACCGATCCCTTCTTCTAGTCAAGTTGTCCCACAAACTTCTCTTCTCCCCAATCCTATTCAATACTTCCTCATTAGTTATGTGATATACCCATCTAATCTTCAGCATTCTTCTGAAGCACCACATTTCAAAAGCTTCTATTCTCTTCTTGTCCAAACTATTTATCGTCCATGTTTCACTTCCATACATGGCTACTCTCCATCCAAATACTTTCAGAAATGACTTTCTGACACTTAAAATCTATACTCGATGTTAACAAATTCCTCTCCTTCAGAAACGCTTTCCTTGCCACTGCCAGTCTACATTTAATATCGTCTCTACTGCGACCATCATCAATTATTTTGCTCCCCAAATAGCAAAATTCCTTTACTACTTTAAGTGTCTCATTTCCTAATCTAATTCCCTCAGCATCACCCGACTTAATCAGACTACATTCCATTATCCTCGTTTTGCTTTTGTTGATGTTCATCTTATATACTCCTCTCAAGACACTGTCCATTCCATTCAACTGCTCTTCCAAGTCCTTTGCTGTCTCTGACAGAATTACAATGCCATCGCAGAACCTCAAATTTTTTATTTGTTCTCCATGGATTTTAATACCTCCTCCGAATTTTTCTTTTGCTTCCTTCACTGCTTGCTCAATATACAGATTGAATATCATCAGGGAGAGACTACAACCCTGTCTCACTCCCTTCCCAACCACTCCTTTCCTTTCATGCCCCTCGACTCTTATAACTGCCATCTGGTTTCTGTACAAATTGTAAATAGCCTTTCGCTCCCTGTATTTTACCCCTGCCTGCTTCAGAATTAGAAAGAGAGTATTCCAGTCAACATTGTTAAAAGCTTTCTCTAAGTCTACAAATGCTAGAAACGTAGGTTTGCCTTTCCTTAATCTTTCTTCTAAGATAAGTCGTAGGGTCAGTATTGCCTCACGTGTCCCAACATTTCTACGGAATCCAAACTGATCTTCCCCGAGCTCGGATTCTACTAGTTTTTCCATTCGTCTGTAAAGAATCCGCGTTAGTATTTTGAAGCCGTGACTTATTAAACTGATAGTTCGGTAATTTTCACATTTGTCAACAGTTGCTTTCTTTGGGATTGGAATTATTATATTCTTCTTGAAGTCTGAGGGTATTTCGCCTGTTTCATACATCTTGCTCACCAGATGGTAGAGTTTCGTCAGGACTGGCTCTCCCAAGGCTGTCAGTAGTACTAATGCAATGTTGTCTACTCTCGGGGCCTTGTTTTGACTCAGGTCTTTCAGTGCTCTGTCAAACTCTTCACACAGTATTATATCTCCCTTTTCATCTTCATCTATATCCTCTTCCATTTCAATAATATTTTCCTCAAGTACATCGCCCTTGAATGTTGTTGTTGTTGTCTTCAGTCCTGAGACTGGTTTGATGCAGCTCTCCATGCTACTCTATCCTGTGCAAGCTGCTTCATCTCCCAGTACCTACTGCAACCTACATCCTTCTGTATCTGCTTAGTGTACTCATCTCTCGGTCTCCCTCTACGATTTTTAGCCTCCACGCTGCCCTCCAATGCTAAATTTGTGATCCCTTGATGCCTCAAAACATGTCCTACCAACCGATCCCTTCTTCTAGTCAAGTTGTGCTACAAACTTCTCTTCTCCCCAATCCTATTCAATACCTCCTCATTAGTTACGTGATCTATCCACTTTATCTTCAGTATTCTTCTGTAGCACCACATTTCGAAAGCTTCTATTCTCTTCTTGTCCAAACTAGTTATCGTCCATGTTTCACTTCCATACATGGCTACACTCCAAACAAATACTTTCAGAAACGACTTCCTGATACATAAATCTATATTCGATGTTAACAAATTTCTCTTCTTCAGAAACGCTTTCCTTGCCATTGCCAGTCTACATTTTATATCCTCTCTACTTCGACCATCATCAGTTATTTTACTTCCTAAATAGCAAAACTCCTTTACTACTTTAAGTGTCTCATTTCCTAATCTAATTCCCTCAGCATCACCCGATTTAATTTGACTACATTCCATTATCCTCGTTTTGCTTTTGTTAATGTTCATCTTATATCCTCCTTTCAAGACACTGTCCATTCCGTTCAACTGCTCTTCCAAGTCCTTTGCCGTCTCTGACAGAATTACAATGTCATCGGCGAACCTCAAAGTTTTTACTTCGTCTCCATGAATTTTAATACCTACTCCAAATTTTTCTTTTGTTTCCTTTACTGCTTGCTCAATATACAGATTGAATAACATCGGGGAGAGGCTACAACCCTGTCTCACTCCTTTCCCAACCACTGCTTCCCTTTCATGCCCCTCGACTCTTATGACTGCCATCTGGTTTCTGTACAAATTATAAATAGCCTTTCGCTCCCTGTATTTTACCCCTGCCACCTTTAGAATTTGAAAAAGTGTATTCCAGTCAACATTGTCAACAGCTTTCTCTAAGTCTACAAATGCTAGAAACGTAGGTTTGCCTTTCCTTAATCTTTCTTCTAAGATAAGTCGTAAGGTCAGTATTGCCTCACGTGTTCCAACATTTCGACGGAATCCAAACTGATCCTCCCCGAGGTCTGCATCTACCAGTTTTTCCATTCGTCTGTAAAGAATTCGCGTTAGTATTTTGCAGCCGTGGCTTATTAAACTGATAGTTCGGTAATTTTCACATCTGTCAGCACCTGCTTTCTTTGGGATTGGAATTATTATATTCTTCTTGAAGTCTGAGGGTATTTCGCCTGTCTCATACATCTTGCTCACCAGCTGGTAGAGTTTTCTCAGGACTGGTTGTCCCAAGGCCGTCAGTAGTTCTAATGGAGTGTTGTCTACTCCGGGGGCCTTGTTTCGAATTAGGTCTTTCAGCCCTTGAATAGACCCTCTATATACTCCTTCCACCTTTCTGCCTTCCCTTCTTTGCTTACAACTGGATTTCCATCTGAGCTTTTGATATTCATACAAGTGGCTCTCTTTTCTCCAAAGGTCTCTTTAATTTTCTTATATTCAGTATCTATCTAACCCCTAGTGAGATAAGCCTCTACATCCTTAGATTTGTCCTCTAGCCATCCCTGGTTAGCCGTTTTCCACTTCCTGTCGATC
The DNA here is from genome assembly GCF_023897955.1 of Schistocerca gregaria. Classification (NCBI taxonomy): domain Eukaryota; kingdom Metazoa; phylum Arthropoda; class Insecta; order Orthoptera; family Acrididae; genus Schistocerca; species Schistocerca gregaria. The sequence goes on along the minus strand of NC_064925.1, from coordinate 219,857,514 downwards.
TCATTTTTGAGACGTTTGTATTCCTTTTTGCCTGCTTCATTTACTACAGTTTTATATTTTCTCCTTTCGTCAATTAAATTTAGTATTTCTTCTGTCCCCCAAGGATTTCTACTAGCCCTCGTCTTTTTACCTACTTGATCCTCTTCTGCCTTCACTACTTCATCCCTCAAAGCTACCCATTATTCTTCTACTGTATTTCTTTCCCCATTCCTGTCAATTGTTGCCTTATGCTCTCCCTGAAACTCTGTCAACCTCTGGTTCTTTCAGTTTGTCCAGGTCCCATCTCCTTAAATTCGCACCTTTGTCAGTTTCTTCAGTTTTAATCTACAGGTCATAATCAATAGATTGTGGTCAGAGTCCACATCTGGCCCTGGAAATGTCTTACAATTCAAAACCTGGTTCCTAAATCTCTGTCTTACCATTATATAATCTATATGAAACCTTTTAGTATCTCCAGGGTTCTTCCACGTATACAACCTTCTTTCATGATTCTTGAACCAAGTGTTAGCTATGATTAAGTTGTTCTCTGTGCAAAATTCTACCAGGCGGCTTCCTCTATCATTTCTTACCCCCAATCCATATTCACCTACCACGCCCCCGTCTCTCCCTTTTCCTACTGCCGAATTCCAGTCACCCATGACTATTAAATTTTCGTCTCCCTTCACAATCTGAATAATTTCTTTTATTTCATCAAATATTTCTTCAATTTCTTCATCTGCAGAGCTGGTTGGCATATAAACTTGTACTACTGTAGTAGGCGTGGGCTTCGTATCTATCTTGGTCACAATAATGCGTTCAGTATGTTGTTTGTAGTAGCTTACCCGCATTCCTATTTTCCTATTCATTAGTAAACCCACTCCTGCATTACCCCTATTTGATTTTGTATTTATAACCCTGTAGTCACCTGACCAGAAGTCTTGTTCCTCCTGCCACTGAATTTCACTAATTCCCACTATATCTAACTTTAACCTATCCATGTCCCTTTTTAAATTTTCTAACCTACCTGCCCGGTTAAGGAATCTGACATTCCACGCTCCGATCAGCAGAACGCCAGTTTTCTTTCTCCTGATAACGACATTCTCTAGACTAGTCCCCGCCCGGATATCCGAATGGGGAACTATTTTACCTCCGGAATACTTTACCCAAGAGGACTCCATCATCATTTAACCATACATTAAAGCTGCATGCCCTCGGGAAAAAATTACGGCCGTAGTTTCCCCTTGCTTTCAGCCGTTCGCAGTACCAACACGGCAAGGCCTTTTTGGTTAGTGTTACAAGGCCAGATCAGTCAATCATCCAGACTGTTGCTCTTACAACTACTAACAAGGCTGCTGCCCCTCTTCAGGAACTACACGTTTGTCTGGCCTCTCAAAAGATACCCCTCCGTTGTGGTTGCACCTACGGTACGGCTATCTGTATCGCTAAGGCACGCAAGCCTCCCCACCAACGGCAAGATCCATGGTTCATCGGGGGGAAGGTGTCAGTAGAGTTTCTTATTTTAACCAGCTTGGAAAATATCTTGTGCCAGTGTTGCATTGCATCTATCCCTAAGGACACTACTTCTTAAGTTGGAACAACTTCTCAGAATTCTGTTTGAAATTCCATTGACACCACATGAGCTTGCTGTATAGAATTTTTTGCAAGACTATTAATTTCAGTGATGGGTGTTGGTGTCACTTCTAGTTGCTTAAGTTTTGTGGAATTTCATTTTGAAATATTCTCTTGTTTCTTTAACTGAACCTTTTTTGCTGCCACATTTAGCAAGCGATTGTTAAAAATAGTTGCACGTTGGGAATTATTAGTCGCAACATTTTCATTTAATTTAATTTTTATGGTGTATAGTACACTGATTGGGTATTCTGTTTCTTGTTTGATAATATCCCACGTAGCTTTTTATCTTATTATCTGCATTAATTATTTCTGTTTGGATGTGGATACTTCTGGATATTTTAATGACAATCCTCACAATACAACGGTATTTTTTTGTAGTACGCAAGTAACGGCTGATCTGCCCGCCCGGTTGGCCGTGCGGTCTAACGCACGGCTTTCCAGGCGGGAATGAGTGCCTGGTACCCGGCCTGAATCGGCCCAGCAGATGTGTGTCGAGGTCCGGTGAACCGGCCAGTCTGTGGATGGTTTTTAGGCGGTTTTCCATCTGCTTCGGCGAATGCGAGCTGGTTCGCCTTATTCCGCCTCAGCTGCACTATGTCGGCGATTCTGCACGTACGCGTACACCACCGTTACTCTACCACGCAAACATAGGGGTTACACTCGTCTGGTGTGAGACGTTCCCTGGGGGGTCCACCGGGGGCCGAACTGCACAATAACCCTGGGTTCGGTGTGGGGCGGCGGAGGGGTGAAGTGGACTGCGGTAGTCGTCGTGGGGTTGTGGACAACTGGGGCTGCGGCGGGGACGGAGCCTCTCCGTCGTTTCTAGGTCCCCGGTTAACATACAATACAATACAATACTATTTCGGATCTTGATTTAGTCGGCATTTATTTTTTTATGGATATTCCAGATTTTTTTAGGAAAGGAATTTTCAAATAGTGACACAAATTAACTATAGAATAAACTGAATTTGACATTAGCATATATTCCATACTGCCCCTTTTAACCTACCTTTAAAACATTTTATATGCAATGGGAGAAATCTGAGTGGGGCCTCCTAGCAATTGTAAGAACGGAATTTGGGTGGGGAGGCTAAGGTAGATGACGTGATACGGGAAAGGACTAAGGTATGCATTGCTGTGCAAAACTTAAGGAGGGTAGTAACTTTCGCACGATGTGTCACTGTCAAGTGACATAGCACAAATAAACGTGGGCCATTCACAGAAAGAACTACTGCAGTACAATACAGAAGCTATCTGAAAGAAATACGCGCTGGGACAATCAGAAATGAGACCTTCATCCAAAGACAATAATTACACTGGTCACCATGATTTATAATGCTTCCCTGGTTATTACAAAAGGCGCGGCGTGCTCCTTAATAGAGTGTCTAGTCATCACGGACGACAGTGCATGCTCTGCAATGCGCTCCTGTGCTGGCTACGGAGTTGCTAAGGAGTTCCACTCCTCCACTGGAGGGGTTGATAACTGCTGGAAGGTCGCTGGTGCATTTGTGTATGTGGGCGTGCTGGAGTACATCTCTTCAAAGCATTCCATACGTGCTTGATCGGGTTCAAGTCGGGGATAACATACAGGCAGTCCATTCACCGAATATGCCCTCATTACAAGAGTGCATCCGCAACAATGAAGTCAGAGTGGAATGCACACCTGAAAAGAAGCACATGGTGGAAGAGGAAAGTGTTACAATAGCGTTGGCTGGTGAGTATCCCGTGCTTAAATATTTGGAGGTCAGTGTGCGTACCCATACCATAACACCTGGACCACCAATACGGCCATGTTCGACAATGTTCCTGTGTCCGTTGGGTGTTTCCACTTCTAGCCGTATGATGGTACGTCCAGAATCACTACTCATACTTAATGTACTCTCATCTGAAAAGAGTAAGCGGACGCACTCCTCGTTGGTCCAGTGCTTATGCTCTTGATACCGTCGCAAATGGTGTCGCTGATTTGCGGGTGTCAACGGATCACCAGCGTACTGATGGCCTGTCGAAGAGACCACCCCCACGAAGTAGCCGTGTCACTGTGCAGCGTGAGATTGCGTGCCTGTCAGACCTGTTAAATTTCGTTGTAATTACACCCTCTGTTTGACGTGTGCCCCTTCCTCCATGTTGCACAATATACCGGGTCATCAAAAAGTCAGTATAAATTTGAAATCGTAATAAACCACTGAATAATGTAGATAGAGAGGTAAAAATTGACAGAAATCTTGGAATGACATGGGGTTTTATTAGAACAAAAAAAAGTTCACAAAATATCCGACAGATCTCTTGCGCGCTTCGTTTGGTGATGATCGTGTGCTCAGCCGCCACTTTCGTCATGCTTAGCCTCCCAGGTCCCCAGAACTCAGTCTGTGCGATTATTGGCTTTGAGGATACCTGAAGTCGCAAGTGTATCGTGATCGACCGACATCTCTCGGGGTTGCTAAAAGACAACATCTGACGCCAATATCTCACCATAACTCCGGACAAGCTTTACAGTGCTGTTCACAACATTATTCCTCGACTACAGCTATTGTTGAGGAATGATGGTGGACATAATGAGCATTTCCTGTGAAGAACGCAATATTTGCTTTGTCTTACTTTGTTATGCTAATTATTCCTAATCTGATCAGATGAAGCGCCATCTGTCGGACATTTTTTGAACTATTGTATTTTTTGGTTCTAATGAAATCCCATGTTATTCCAAGCATGTGTGTCAATTTTTACCTCTCTATCTACATTATTCCGTGATTTATTCAGTTTTCAAATTTATACTGACTTTTTGAGAACCCGGTAGCGGTCATCTGTTGCTGTAGTTGACCGTTGTCTACCACGTCCTCTCCTTCGGGCAGCAGCGCCTGGTTTCGTACCGCTCTCATTGCATATGAAATGGTGCTGTGAGCAGTGGCAAACTACTGCGCAACACATGTCACATCCAGTTCCCCGATGATTCCTCATCCGTGTGAAGTCATGCATATGTTGTGTCTGGGTCACACTGCACCTTAACTGCCTGCTGATTGACCCACACTGCCTTTTGCTGTTCCTTTAACTGTCTCGTTTTGTGGGTCAAGCTTTATTTGGTGCTATAGTGACGCTGATCTCACGTCATGTGACGTCCAACTTTACTGACACCTTTGGCAACATGCTCCCTCACTTTTATTTATTTCCACCGATTATTTAATAAGTTACGTTACTTTACGTCCCTCATCCTTTAGGGGACCACATCCTGCCTATCTAACCCATCTTAATTTAGGCAAGTATTCGACCGATTTCTGAAAAAACATATTATATGCAGGGCCTTAATATTTTTACTGTATGTTACATGCTGCTAATAGAGTCAACTGTACTAAAACCTACTTTATCCATGTTATAGTTTCTAAGAAATAGTTTTTCAAATTTATTAACAAAAAATATTATTTTTTTCTGCAGAAAATACTTTTTTGTGAACATCCTAATGAGGGAATATTAATAAAAGTAGTACCAGAGGTGGCTTTTTATGTTATGCAGAGGCTCTGAAAATATAATTCATTTACCTGTGATAAAATAATGGGGCTTATGTACTGGAAATTTTAGTTTGCGGGAAATTGACTGTAAATAAAAAACTTTTGAAATTTGTTACTTACAATTAATTAAAACTGTCCTGCTGCATATGATGGCCCTTTTTTGGACTCTAGCAGGTGTTTTTAACCTTCCTGGATGTTTGTCTTGCTTTCTTGGCCATATTAGATGCACACCTGTCTGCATCTTCTATCCTCATTTTATCGCAATGTTGCAGCCCAGTGATCATATTTTCACCATGATTAACTCCCAGCTTTTTCAGTACCAACATTTTCAAATATTACCACAATTGAATCTAATAACAGCATCATGAACTCCTAGTTTCATTGTATGCATGCCTACAAATACAGTTTTAGGAAGGCGGCTCCGAATTATGCTGTTGAAATATTCATTTGGGTTGCGTGTCTGCCCTTGCAGACATTTCCTTAGAAAGTCAGGATGAGCCAAGTCTCTGAAAATAGGTTTAATTGCTGTAATAACAGCAGGAGGAAGAGAATGCTGGTGAGACGAAGATTCTCCAGTTGCCTGAGCCCAATTGTATTTGCACCACGAAATTTCTCCTGATGGACGCAATCCATGACATAGCCTGTAATCAGTAGAGGACATGGAAGAATATGGCACAAACATCGCTCTTAATTTCCTCTAGATTTTCTTTATTTTTCCTAATTGCCTGCCCTGCAAGTTTTCTATAACAACTACTCGCAATCACACTTGAACAAAACAAACCGCGTGTTTGAAAACGTGTTATTTGCAAACAGCAGCAACAAAAGAATACCGACCGTTGCATTCCTAGGATAGCCAAAATATTCGGCAGTAAAAAAAATCCTTAACGTGCAATGTAGGGGATATAAAGATCTAAAATATTTGCGGAAAAGTGGGTGACAGAAAAGTGTGCGTGGCACATAAACACACGTGATAGGAAAATGCTCTTTAAATACTGGAAAAAAAAATTTCAGCATAATCCTTTTCAGAGTACTTAAATAAAACCTTAATCTATCGAAATACACTCCTGGAAATGGAAAAAAGAACACATTGACACCGGTGTGTCAGACCCACCATACTTGCTCCGGACACTGCGAGAGGGCTGTACAAGCAATGATCACACGCACGGCACAGCGGACACACCAGGAACCGCGGTGTTGGCCGACGAATGGCGCTAGCTGCGCAGCATTTTTGCACCGCCACCGTCAGTGTCAGCCAGTTTGCCGTGGCATACGGAGCTCCATCGCAGTCTTTAACACTGGTAGCATGCCGCGACAGCGTGGACGTGAAACGTATGTGCAGTTGACGGACTTTGAGCGAGGGCGTATAGTGGGCATGCGGGAGGCCGCGTGGACGTACCGCCGAATTGCTCAACACGTGGGGCGTGAGGTCTCCACAGTACATCGATGTAGTCGCCAGTGGTCGGCGGAAGGTGCACGTGCCTGTCGACGTGGGACCGGACCGCAGCGACGCACGGATGCACGCCAAGACCGTAGGATCCTACGCAGTGCCGTAGGGGATCGCACCGCCACTTCCCAGCAAATTAGGGACACTGTTGCTCCTGGGGTATCGGCGAGGACCATTCGCAACCGTCTCCATGAAGCTGGGCTACGGTCCCGCACACCGTTAGGCCGTCTTCCGCTCACGCCCCAACATCGTTCTGCCCGCCACCAGTGGTGTCGCGACAGGCGTGAATGGAGGGACGAATGGAGACGTGTCGTCTTCAGCGATGAGAGTCGCTTCTGCCTTGGTGCCAATGATGGTCGTATGCGTGTTTGGCGCCGTGCAGGTGAGCGCCACAATCAGGACTGCATACGACCGAGGCACACAGGGCCAACACCCGGCATCATGGTGTGGGGAGCGATCTTCTACACTGGCCGTACACCTCTGGTGATCGTCGAGGGGACACTGAATAGTGCACGGTACATCCAAACCGCCATCGAACCCATCGTTCTACCATTCCTAGACCGGCAAGGGAACTTGCTGTTCCAACAGGACAATGCACGTCCGCATGTATCCCGTGCCACCCAACGTGCTCTAGAAGGTGTAAGTCAACTACCCTGGCCAGCAAGATCTCCGGATCTGTCCCCCATTGAGCATGTTTCGCACTGGATGAAGCGTCGTCTTACGCGGTCTGCACGTCCAGCACGAACGCTGGTCCAACTGAGGCGCCAGGTGGAAATGGCATGGCAAGCCGTTCCACAGGACTACATCAGCATCTCTACGATCGTCTCCATGGGAGAATAGCAGCCTGCATTGCTGCGAAAGTTGGATATACACTGTACTAGTGCCGACATTGTGCATGCTCTGTTGCCTGTGTCTATGTGCCTGTGGTTCTGTCAGTGTGATCACGTGATGTATCTGACCCCAGGAATGTGTCAATAAAATTTCCCCTTCCTGGGACAATGAATTCACGGTGTTCTTATTTCAATTTCTAGGAGTGTATGATGAAAACTGAAAATCGATTGTTTTCGACCTGAACCACCGTGCGGTCGCCGTACGTTTGATAGTGATGTGTATGTAGGGGGAGCTGGGCTGTGGGAGATCCTTGTTAATATTCACAAGAAGCTATCACAGCTTTATTGGACAGCATTTATAATATAACGACCGGTTTCATTCGAGGAAACATCATCCTGTTACCTGCACTAGAAAATAATGTTAGGACGAAAGTTATAGTACCGAAATAGTCTTTTGCGACTGTAATAAAAGTCTTATTAAGGCATCTTCAGTAGCTAATTTTTTTGCTTCCTATTTCAAATATTTTCACATGCATAGGTACTCGGTTTTTTAAGAGACTGTACTTCAATTGCAATAGCTAAAGATAAGTTTTCATGTTGTTTACGTGTACTTATACCTTAATGTGGTAGACCATGAGAATGAAACAGGATGCAAAAATATCAGACCACTGAGGATGCTTTGAAATAAATGAAACGTTTATGATCTAAAACTGGTTCAAATGGCTCTAAGCACTATGCGACTTAACATCTGAGGTCATCAGTCCCCTAGACTTAGAACTACTTAAACCTAACTAGCCTAAGAAAATCACACACAGCCATGCCCGAGGCAGGATTCGAACCTGCGACCGTAGCGGTTCCGGACTGAAGCGCCTAGAACCGCTCGGCCACAGCGGCCAGCGTTTATGATCTAAATAAGATCTTTACTACAGTCGCAGAAGTGGCGGGAAAAGGGGAAGCCTGAAAACAAAAAAGACAACAGCTCTAGTAATGGATAATGACATGCCACTCGCAACGCCAAAACTTCATAAGAAATCCCCACAGAGTGGTGGCAATAGCGACACTGTCCAGGAAGGGCTTTACCACGAGAGAGGTATGCGCGTAAACATTCTAGCTGATCTCAATCGAATACGAATTATCGATTGCTGCTTATTATGAACGTTACTAACAAAGACAGTAACTAATTACAGCAACGACGCCGGCCGGTGTGGTCGTGCGGTTCTAAGCGCTTCAGTTTGGAACCGCGTGACCGCTACGGTGGCAGGTTCGAATCCTGGCTCGGGCATGGATGTGTGCGATGTCCTTAGGTTAGTTAGGTTTAAGTAGTTCTAAGTTCTAGGGGACTGATGACCTCAGAAGTTAAGTCTCATAGTGCTCAGAGCCATTTGAACCATTTTTTGAACAGCAACGACGTTCAAGTGTAAAAATGCCACACAATTCCCCAAACAATTTGCAAAAAAAAGCAACAAGCAAAAGCAGAACAAAACAATTATGCACAATAAAAAGGAATAAATGTCAGTGCTTACACAGAAAGTGACTGATTATACGTAACGATTGAAAGTAATCTACATGTACTGTAAAAGCCAATATCCTGACTGACTCATCATCGCCCAGCCTGGGCTGCTGAGGATAGCAACTTTGAATTCGGAGAGAGTGTTGATCTTGTAGTGCAAGCGTCGTTTAAGAAGAGATTTTTCGAAATTCCACCCCTAACGGAGTGAAATAAACCACAAATGTTTTTAAAAATGTCGCTATAAGTGCAGTTTTGAAGCATGAGGTGAAAAATTGGAGTTTTGTTTCTCGATCACAAATAAAGAAACATGTGTTTCAGCATTTATGGAAATTTACGTCTGCAAATTACACTTAAGTGTCACCTGGAGGGTTCATAGTGCCACCTTCACACTAGTTCTCTATTATTCTACTCTCGAACAGCGCGCGGAAAAACTGAACACATACACTGAAGACCAAAGAAACTGGTACACCTGCCAAATATCGTGTAGGGCCTCCATGAGCACGCAAAAGTGCCACAACACGACATGCCATCGACTCGGCTAATGTCTGAAGTAGTGCTGGAGGGAACTGACACCATGGATTCTGCAGGGCTGTCCATAAATCTGTACAAGTACGTTGTAAGACATCCCAGGTATCGTCAATAATGTCCATGTCTGGGGAGTTTGGCGGCCAGCGGAAGTGTTTAAACTCAGAAGAGGGGTGTTTCTGGAGCCAAGGAGTGTTTCTGGAGCCACTCTGTAACAATTCTGGACGTGTGGGCTGTCGCATTGTCCGACGGAATGCACAACGGATATGAACGGATACAGGCGATCAAATAGCATGCTTATGTACATGTCAACTGTCAGAGTCGCATCAAGACGTATCGGGAATCTCATATCACTCGAACTGCACAGGCCCCATACTATTACCAGCTTGAACAGTCCCTTGCTGACATGCAAGGTCCATGGATTCATGAGGTTGTCTCCATACCCGTATACGTCCATCCGCTCGATACAATTTGAAACGAGACTAATGCAACCAGGCAACATGTTTCCAGTGGTCAACAACCCATGTCTGTGTTGTAGGGTCCAGGCGAGGCTCAAAATTGGTTCAAATGGCTCTAAGAACTATGAGACTTAGCATCTGAGATCATCAATCCCCTAGACTTAGAACTGCTAAAACCTAGCTAACCTAAGGACATCACACACACCCATCCCCAAGGCAGGATTCAAACCTGCGACTTTAGCAGCAGCGCGGTTCCGGACAGAAGCGCCTAGAACCGCTCGGCCACAGCAGCCGGCCCAGGATAGGCGTAGAGCTTTGTGTCGAGCAGTCATGAAGGGCACACGAATGGGCCTACGGGTCCGAAAGCACATATCGATGATGTTTCGTTGAATGGTTCGCACGCTGACACTTGTTGATGGCCCAGCAGTTTTCTCTTCAGTCGTCGTAGATCCCATTCTTGCAGGATTTTCCGGCCGCAACGATCTCGGAGATTTGATGTTTTATCGCATTCCTGATATTCACGGTACACCCGTGAAATGGTCGTACGGGAAAATCCCCACTTCTCCGTTACCTCGCAGGTGCTGTGTCCCATCGCTCGTGCTCCGGCTATAACACCACGTTCAAACTCACTTAAATCTTGATAACCTACCATTCCAGCTGCAGTAACCGATATAACAACTGCGGCAGACGCGTGTTGTCATATATAGGTGTTGCGGACTGCAGCGCCGTATTCTGCCTGTTTACATATCTCTGTAATTGAATACGCGTACCTATACCAGTTTCTTTGGCGCTTCAGTGTACAGCTTTCTGTGCGAGCCCTGAATTCCGTTATTTTATTATGATAATCGTTTCTCCGTACGTAAGTCGGCGTCAACAAAATATTCCCGCATTCGGAGAAAAAAGTTAGTGATCGAAGATCCCTCAGCAAAAAGAAACGCCTTTGTTTTAATGATGTCCGCCCCAAATCATATATCAAGTCGGTGATACTCTCTTCCCTATTTCTCGATAATGCAAAATGTGTTGTCCTTCTTTGAACTTTCTCGATGTACTCCGTTAAGCCTGCCTGGAAAGAACCCCAGACTGCGAAGCAGTACTCCAAAAGACGACGGACAAGCGTAGTGCAGGCAGCCTCTACAGTGGATCTGTTGCATCTTCTAAGTGTTCTGCCAGCAAAACGTAGTCTTTGGTTCACTTTCCCACAATATTTTCTGTGTATTGTTTCCAATTTCGGTAGTTCGCAATTGTAATTCCTAGGTATTTAGTGGACTTTACGGCTTTTAGATTGGACTGATTTATCGTGCAGCCGAAGTTTGACGGATTCCTTTTAGGAATCAGTGTGGATGAGCTCATACTTTTAATTATGTAGGGTCAATTGCCAATTTTTGCACCATAAGCATATCTAAATGGTTTTGAAATTGGTTTTGATATTCTGCTGACTTTACTAGATAAACGACAGCATCATCTGCAAACAAGCCAAGCGGCTGCTCAGATTGTCTCCTAAATCCTTTATTCAGATAAAAAAAACAGCAGGGGGTCTGTAACACTACCTAGGGGAATGCCAGAAATCACTTTTTTATTCGATTACTTTCCGTTAATTACTAGGAACTGTAACCTTACTAACAGGAAATTATGAATCCAGTCCCGTAACTGAGACGACATTCCACAAGCACACAATTTGATTTCAATCAATTTAAAATCCCTTGCCGACAGCACTCAACACTTCGTGTTTCACAAGAACGGTGTTACGTAACTCCCAGTTGACTAGGTGTCAATAGACCGTTCTCTTCTAGGTAATTCATAACGTTCGAACACAATGGGTTCCAAAATCGTGCTGTATATCGATGTTAATGATACGAGCCTGTAATGTTTTGGATTACTCCTATTGCCTTTCTTGAAGAGTGATGTGACCTGTGCCACTTTCCAGTCCTTAGGTACCGATCTTTCGTCGAGTGAGCGGTTGTACATGATTGTTAGGTGTGGAGGTATCGCGTGAGCGTACTCTGAAAGTAACATAATTGGTGTATGGTCTTGACCGGAAGACTTGTTCGTAATGAGTGATTTAAGTTGTCCAACTACTCCGAAGATATCTACTTCTGAGTTATTCGTGTTAGAAAATCTGAACTTTATGGGAGTGAAATTGTTGGTAACTTTTTTTTAATAAATCATTATTAAAGAACCACTACAGTATTTTTAAATCTGCATCTGTGAAAATTAGTGTTTGACTTCCCGAAAACAAATAAAAAACGCGTATTTCAATGTTTCTGGAAAAAGTAAATCATTATTAAAAAACTGCTAAAGCGTTTTTAAAGTTACATTTATGCAAACTGGTATTCGACTTCTCCCTTAGTCTGATGCTATTTCCAGTGCCTGTTTCCTCGTACAGCCCTTAGCGGCGTACAGTGTGCTACGTTATGTAGTTATATTTTCTTACTGACAAGTACCACTCTTATGTTATTCCCGATAACTGTAATTATTGTATGATTTTGAATAAGAGGTTAAGAAGTTATTTTGTATGACGAGAGCATTTTGCATGTAAGTTGTTTTTTACTATCACCACATGCAATTGTTTTTGGTTTTTTCTGATGAAGACACCTATAGTCGGTATCGAAAACAGATCAATTTAAATATTGTTGCAACCGGTTGGCTGTATTGTAAAAATCATATTTCCTTATATTAAAAATTTTTTAAGGTGAATCTATGAAAATTGGTATTTCACTTCTCGGTTAGTTATAAAGATATGTGTTAGGAGATGAAAGTGCCTATGAAATATCACCGCAAGATTATGTTTGTGTGTGTACGTAAATATTTAATACATAAAGGGACAACGTTACTACGAAAAAGCTCGAGAGATTCTTACAGAATACTTTAATGAACATTCCGACGGTCAGCGAACCATTGTTAGCAAACCGCAAAGTCGTATTTATGGCTTATCGTCTTACGTTTATACAGTTGGTAAATTTGCGATAGCAATAAACAAGGCTCAAGGACAGAGAGAGTGGGAAGAGGAGATGGAGAGAGGTGGAGGAGAAGACAGACAGATAAAGTCGGGGGCAGGTGATAGAGAGGGGGAGACCAGGAGATGGAGAGAGGGGGAGGAGAAGACGGAGAGAGAGAGGGGAAGAGGTTGTGGACGGAGAAAGGGGGCAGGAGGAGAAGTTGGACAAAGAAAGGGGGAGGAGAAAATGGAAGGAAACAGGGGGGGGGGGGGGGGGGAAAGCGTTTAGGACTTACGTCCAATTCCCGTACATATTTGAAATGAGTGATTTCTCTTTTCTTTCTTTTCCATCTAGCCAGACTGAGACACAGTAACACGTGGCAGGGTACAGCAGTTCGGCAATATAACAGAAATAATGATCGTTACTGATGAAGGGATGAGATTAAAAATGACATTATCACTGAACGTGTGAAATATTTAAAACAACTAAACTGTATGTTCAGTTGTGTGCTGGTAACAAAATTAAGATCTCAAAAATGGTTCAAATTTCTCTGAGCACTATGGGACTTAACATTTGTGGTCATCAGTACCCTAGACTTAGAACTACTTAAACCTAACTAACCTAAGGACATCACACACATCCATCCCCGAGGCAGGATTCGAACCTGCGACCATGGGTTCATTACTACAACTGGCTCTACTGTGTACAAGAGTTACAGTATTATTTATGACAGTTAATCGTAACTACAGACTTCGAGAGGAATGTAATAATTCCAGTTCCAAAGAAAGCAGGTTCTGACAGGTGTGAGTATTACCGAACTATCACTTAAATAATTCATGGTAGCAAAATACTAACATGAATTCCATATAGAATAATGGAAAAATTGGTAGAAGCTGAGCTTGAGGAATATCTGTTTGGATTCCTGAGAAATGTAGGAACACGCGAGGCGGTACTGACCCTACGACTTTCTTAGAAGGTAGGTTAAGGAACGGCAAAGCTACGTTTAAAGCACTTGTAGACTTAAAGCTTTTGACAATATTGACTGCAACGCTCTCTTTGAAACTGTGAGGGTATCAGGGGTAAAATACATGGAGCGCAAGGATATTTACAACTTGTACAGAAACCGTACGCCAGTTACAAGAATCGAGGGGCATGAAAGGGAAGCAGACGTTAAGAAGGGAGTGAGACAGGATTGCAGCCTATCCCCGATGTTATTCAGTCTGTACATTAAGCAACCAGTAAAGGAAACAAAAGATAAATTCGGGGTAGGAATTAAAGTCCAGGGAGAAGAAATACAAACTTTGCAGTTTGCCGACAACATTGTAATTCCGTCAGAGACAGCAAAAGACATGGAAGAGCAGTTGAAAGGAATGCACAGTGTCTTGAAAGGAGCGTATAAGATGAACATCAACAAAATCGCGACATGGATAATAGGATTAAGTCGAATTACATCAGGTGATGCTAAAGGAACTAAATAAGAAAACGAGGCACTTAAAGTATTAGATGCCTTTTGCTGTTTGGGCACCAAGATAACTAATGATGGCCAAAGTAGAGATGATATAAAATGTAGACTGGCATGGTAAGAAGAAGTGAAATTTGTTATTGCTGAATATAGACTAAAATGTTAGGAAGTCTTTTCTAAAGGTTTTGTACGGAGTGTAGAGATGTATGGAAGTGAAACTTGGACGGTAAACATTTTCGAAAAGAAGAGAACAGAAGCTGAAAAGAGGTGCTGCAGAAGAATGCTGAAGATTAGACGGGTAGATCACGTAATTGCTAAGTAGGCCCGTGACCGCTACGGTCGAATCCTTCCTCGGGCATGGGTGTGTGTGATGTCCTTAGGTTAGTTAGGTTTAAGTAGTTCTAAGTTCTAGGGGACTGATGACCTCAGATGTTAAGTCCCATAGTGCTCAGAGCAATTTGAACCATTTGATAAGTAGGTTCTGAACAGAGTTTTGAAAACAAGAAATGTGTGGCACAAGTTGACTGACTGAAGGAATCAGTTGACGGGACACATTCTGAGACATCAAGAGATCACCAATTTAGTACTGGAGGGACGTGTGGGGAGTGAAAATCATAGAGGAAGACAAGGAGATTGAGAATTATGCAGGTTGCAGTAATTATTCGGAAATCGAGACACTTGTGCAAGATAGAGCAGCGTGGTGAGCTGCATCAGACCAGTCTTTGCACTGAAGACCACAACCACAAAAACAACAACGACAACAACTATAACTGTAATTATGAGCTGTGTCACACATACACTGCTGCATCAATATAATGATAACATTTTCTCTTTTGTTGCAGGTGAGTCCAAATTCAACATTGCATGTAGCACACTACGTTGTGAAGAGGTAAGACACATTACTATAATTATTTTATGTATTCTACATTTGCTACAGTCAGTTCGTCTGCATTTCATCTTTGTACTTTAGTTTAAGATGAAGAATGAAACTTCACTTGAATTGATACTTAATTTTATTATTTTACAAAAATTAATACTCAGATACTGCTTCGTTTCCTTGAAATTACTTCGTTAGAGAACTGTAAGCAGCCGCAAGGTGACAGACTCTTTTTTACACATTACTGATAAGTTTACATCCTTCTAATCGTATATAACCACGAAAAGAGAACCTAATAATTGGAAGAAATCAAGACAAAAAAATTAATTTATTGCAATAACCTCCAACAGCATTATACCATATATCGTGTACCTAGCGATTGGGAAAAAAGTGCAGCTCACTCTTGTTTTCAAGAAACAATGGGCCTATATCACCGACGTCAGCATTTTGTAGAATTTTCGAAAACGTTTTATGCTTGCGTATTGTAACATTTCTGGAGACCGATAATCTCCACTATGGATACAGCAAACAAAGTATAGATCATGTGTAACTAAGCTCGCTCTGCTCATGCACGAGATCCAAGAAGCAGTTAATATTGGCGCCCTTGTTGATATCGTGTCCCTTGGCTTTCAGAAAGAGTTCGATACAGTTCCGCACTCTGCCTAATGAACAAAAGACGAGTGCACGATATATCGGCCTAGCTGTGTGATTGGATTGAAGGGTTCCTAGTAAACAGATCACAGCATGTTACACGTAACGGAGTGAGAGATTCAGCCACACGGCGTGGTCACGTGGTTTGCGGCGCCAAGTCATGGACTGCGAGGCCCCTCACGCCCGAGGTTCGAGTTCTCCTTCGGGCATGGGTGTGTGTGTGTGTGTGTGTTGTTATTAGCATAAGATAATTTCAGTTAGTTGAAGTAGTGTGTAAGTCTAGGGAGCGATGACCTCAGCAGTTTGGCCTCTTAGGAATACACACACACACACACACAGAGAGAGAGAGAGAGAGAGAGAGAGAGAGAGAGAGAGAGAGAGAGAGAGAGAGAGAGAGGGAGGGAGAAAAAGAGAAAGAGAGAGAGAGAGAGAGAGAGAGAGAGAGAGAGAGGGAAAGATGGAAAGATATTGAGAGAAAGAGAGAGAGCTTCAGACCTAAAAGTAACTTAGTCTGTACCACATGGGAGTGTATAGGGCACTTAGTTTTCACAATATATATAAAGGACATAGTGGGTTTCGTCGGAAATTGCATGAGACTTTTCACCGATGATTCTGTTGTATACGAGAAGTTGCAACGCCAGAGAATTGAAGCGAAATGGAGGAAGACTTGTGGAGGATCGACACTTCGCACGCGAATTTCCAGTTGACCCTCAGTGTAAACAAATGTAACGTTTTGAGAGTTGATATGTAGAAAGATCGATTAGTGTATGAGTACATGATTGAGGATGAGTGCGAGCAGTTACATCAATTAAATGTCTGGGAGTATACACTCATTCCCATAAATTAAGGATAATACTGATACATGGTGAACCAACGCTCTGGTGGGCGGTTTGCGGGTTTATATCACCTAGGGGTGTGAGCATGAGGTGCATTTGACTGCGGCCGTCGCACGGTGGCGCTGGCAGTAGTCCACATACACAGAGGTGTGCATGTCACAGAACGGTAAGCGACTTAGTGTGCAGACGTTTCAGACGTGCTAATGGTGACTGTGTGTTGAAAATGTCTCAAAGAACACATATTGGTGATGGTGTGTACAGGTACAGCTGCCCATGCGGCTTCAACACGATACCACAGTTCATCAAGAGTAGTGACTGGCGTATTGTGACGAGCCAGTTGCTCGACCACCATTGACCAGCCGTTTTCAATTGGTGAGAGATCTGGAGTATGTGCTGGCCAGGACAGCAGACGAACATTTGATGTATCCTGAAAGGCCCGTACAGGACCTGAAACATGCGGTCGTGCATTATCCTGATAAAATGTAGAAGTTCGCAGGGATCGAATGAAGGGTAGAGCCACGGGTCGTAACACATCTGAAATGTAACGCCCACTGTTCAAAGTGCCGTCAATGCGAACAAGAGGT
Organism: Schistocerca gregaria; assembly: GCF_023897955.1. Lineage (NCBI taxonomy): Eukaryota > Metazoa > Arthropoda > Insecta > Orthoptera > Acrididae > Schistocerca > Schistocerca gregaria. The sequence goes on along the minus strand of NC_064925.1, from coordinate 219,840,293 downwards.
GACCGAGGCGTGTAACCAATGGCACCCCATAACATCACGCCGATTGCTACGCCAGTATGGTGATGACGAATACACGCTTCCAATGTCAGTTCACTGCGATGTCGCCAAACACGGATGCAACCATCGTGACGCTGTAAACAGAACCTGGATCCACCCGAAAAAAATGACGTTTTGCCATTCGTGCACCCAGGTTCTTCGTTGAGTACACCATCGCAGGCGCTCCTGTCTGTGATGCAGCGTCAAGGGTAAAAGCAGTCATAGTCTGCTAGATGATAGACCATGCTGCTGCAAACGTCGTCGAAATGTTCGCGCAGGTGGTTGTTGTCTTGAAAACGTCCCCAACTGTTGACTCGGGGATCGAAACGTGGCTGCACGATGCGTTACAACCATGCGAATAACATGCCTGTCATCACGACTGCTAGTGATACGAGGCCGTTGGGATCCAGCACGGCGTTCCGTATTACCCTCCTGAACTCACCGATTCCATATTCGGCTAACAGTCATTGGATCTCGACCAACGCGAGCAGCAATTTCGCGATACGATAAACCGCCATCGCGGTAGGCTACAATCCGACCTTTATCAAAGTCGGAAACGTGATGGTACGCATTTCTCCTCCTTACACGAGGCATCACAACTACGTTTTCACCAGGCAACGCCGGTCAATTACTGTTTGTGTATGAGAAATCGGTTGGAAACTTTCCTCATGTCAGCACGTTGTAGGTGTCGCCACCGGCGCCAACCTTGTGTGAATGCTCTGAAAAGCTAATCATTTGCATATCACAGCATCTTCTTCCTGTCGATTAAATTTCGCGTCTGTAGCACGTCATCTTCGTGGTGAAGCAATTTTAATGCCAGTGGTGTATTACTGAGCGAAGCTACTCAGGTACGCGACCCTGCAGTTGTCTTTGTCGTCATTATCGGCTTCGCCACCACTGCCATCCCCAGTATTATCATCGTCATTACTCAAGGCCGTAGTATCTCACCATAGCCACCGGTATCGTCATCAGAGACCGGAATGCATCACCACGCCGTTGCAGGTCATTCTAACCGCTACCGCCGCTGCCGTCCGCTGCATTCGTGAATGGACTACACTTTCTGAGGAATCTTCGAAAATCTTAGTCTTTCGTCTGCCTTACCTGCGATAAATGTAGTCGTTCCACTTTAAGTCACGCTGCAAGCACACTCGGAGATTTTCATTGGATGATACTGCTCCCAGTGATTGTTCTAGAATCGTTTAATCATACAACAGTGGGTCCTTCTATCTACAGGTTGACAGTTACTGAACTATACGAAAAAAAACGTTAATTAGTTACAAACTATGACGAGCACACACTTTATTCAGCATCGAACCGTCACTAAAGATATACAGATTTAGCGTGTGACACGTTCGATATGCCTGCCATCATTGGCGATGATGTGGCGCTGACGAATAGAGAAATTGTGCAGGACCGCTGAAGTGCCGGAAAATTGATGCTGTCGATGACCTCCTGAATGACTGTTTTCAGCTCAGCTTTGGTCTTGTGGTTATTGCTGCACACCTTGTCTTTAATATAGCCCCACAAAAAGGAGTCACATTTGTTCAGATATGGAGAATATGGCGGTCCATCGAGCCCCATGCCAGTGGTCTCTAGGAAACCCAGAAGCAGAATGCATTCCCCAGAGCCAGCCGCGGTGGTCGAGCGGCTCTAGACGCTTTAGTCCGGAACCGTGGGACTGCTACGGTCGCAAGTTCGAATCTTTCCTCGGGAATGGATGTGTGTGATGTCCTTAGGTTAGTTAGGTTTTGGTAGTTCCAAGTTCTAGGGGACTGATGACCTCAGATGTTGTCCCATTTGAACGAATTTTTGAACCGTTCCCCGAAGTGCTTGTTCCTCCAGAACATCAAACACTCTTCTGCTCGGATGGGGTCGATCTCCGACTTGTGTGAATAATATCTTGTCGAAATTAAGGTCGAGTTTGATAACGGGACGAAATCATCTTCCAAAACTTTCACGTAACCGGCAATCCTTGTGCTTTCCCTGTGCCATAAATGAATATCGCACCGATTATTCTGTAACTGGATATTGCAGACTACACAGTCAACCATTGAGGGTGGGTCGTGCGGTAGCGTTCTCGCTTCCCGCGTCCGGGTTCCCGGGTTCAATTCCCGGAGGGGTCAGGGGTTTTCTCTGCCTCGTGATGACTGGGTGTTGTGTGCTGTCCCTAGGTTAGTTAGTTTTAAGTAGTTCTAAGTTCTAGGGGACTGATGACCATAGATGTTAAGTCCCATAGTGCTCAGAGCCATTTGAACCATTTTGAACCATTGAGGGTGAAGAGTCTTCTCGATTGCGAAATGCGGATTCTCGGTCCCCCAAATGCGCCAATTTTGCTTATTGGCGAACCCATTCGAATGAAACTTGGCTTCGTCGCTACAAGCGCGTGCGCATGCGCATATTAATTCCCACAATGGCCTGTGGCCAACCGGGCAGTTTGAACGTCATAACGCAAACCATACAGAAGTTATGTCGCTTTCATTTCATATACACTCCTGGAAATTGAAATAAGAACACCGTGAATTCATTGTCCCAGGAAGGGGAAACTTTATTGACACATTCCTGGGGTCAGATACATCACATGATCACACTGACAGAACCACAGGCACATAGACACAGGCAACAGAGCATGCACAATGTCGGCACTAGTACAGTGTATATCCACCTTTCGCAGCAATGCAGGCTGCTATTCTCCCATGGAGACGATCGTAGAGATGCTGGATGTAATCCTGTGGAACGGCTTGCCATGCAATTTCCACCTGGCGCCTCAGTTGGACCAGCGTTCGTGCTGGACGTGCAGACCGCATAAGACGACGCTTCATCCAGTCCCAAACATGCTCAATGGGGGACAGATCCGGAGATCTTGCTGGTCAGGGTAGTTGACTTACACCTTCTAGAGCACGTTGGGTGACACGGGATACATGCGGACGTGCATTGTCCTGTTGGAACAGCAAGTTCCCTTGCCGGTCTAGGAATGGTAGAACGATGGGTTCGATGACGGTTTGGATGTACCGTGCACTATTCAGTGTCCCCTCGACGATCACCAGAGGTGTACGGCCACTGTAGGAGATCGCTCCCCACACCATGATGCCGGGTGTTGGCCCTGTGTGCCTCGGTCGTATGCAGTCCTGATTGTGGCGCTCACCTGCACGGCGTCAAACACGCATACGACCATCATTGGCACCAAGGCAGAAGCGACTCTCATCGCTGAAGACGACACGTCTCCATTCGTCCCTCCATTCACGGCTGTCGCGACACCACTGGAGGCGGGCTGCACCATGTTGGGGCGTGAGCGGAAGACGGCCTAACGGTGTGCGGGACCGTAGCCCAGCTTCATGGAGACGGTTGCGAATGGTCCTCGCCGATACCCCAGGAGCAACAGTGTCCCTAATTTGCTGGGAAGTGGCGGTGCGGTCCCCTACAGCACTGCGTAGGATCCTACGGTCTTCGTGCGTCGCTGCGGTCCGGTCTCAGGTCGACGGGCACGTGCACCTTCCGCCGACCACTGGCGACAACATCGATGTACTGTGGAGACCTCACGCCCCAAGTGTTGAGCAATTCGGCGGTACGTCCACCCGGCCTCCCGCATGCCCACTATACGCCCTCGCTCAAAGTCCGTCAACTGCACATACGGTTCACGTCCACGCTGTCGCGGCATGCTACCAGTGTTAAAGACTGCGATGGTGCTCCGTATGCCACGGCAAACTGGCTGACACTGACTGCGGCGGTGCACAAATGCTGCGCAGCTAGCGCCATTCGACGGCCAACACCGCGGTTCCTGGTGTGTCCGCTGTGCCGTGCGTGTGATCATTGCTTGTACAGCCCTCTCGCAGTGTCCGGAGCAAGTATGGTGGGTCTGACACACCGGTGTCAATGTGTTCTTTTTTCCATTTCCAGGAGTGTAGTTCAATAATTGTCACCCTGTATTTATACGCAGCACGTCACATTCCTTTGTGTTGCGGGTCAACAGCCGTTTCCTGCACCAATCGTCGATCTTCTTGAGGGTTCCCCGCATTTCCTTACAATTTTCTAACACTGCGATTTCTTTATATATAAACGCAGCATGGAATGTCGGATGTTATTTTCTATGTCATTGATATAAGGGGCTATCAAAAAGTTTCCTTTCGAATGTCGCACAGCTCAGAATCGGTTGACAATCAGGCAAAATCATCGTGAGCATTCAGGCAACGATGCCACCGACACATGGGGTTTGGTAAACAACATGTCCTGCTGCGTGAAGAAACCACAACTGCCTGTCGTACATCCTCGTCCGATAGGATCCGTCAAAGGCCCTTTTTAAGGGCTCTAAGGCGTAATATCCGTGATGGGGAGAGATAAGGACGGTAGGGAGGATGATCAGTTGTCTCCTGTTTGAGCCTCCCAAATTGAGGGTAGCCTCCCAGGTCGACAGGTGTCCTGTGTCGAATCGTGACCAGCACGGAACTTGGTGCACCATTCCACAACGGTGGCTTTCGACAGACATGCTGCCCCATACACATTTTCATTCTCTGATGTTCTTTCCATGTTTGTCCTTTGGCAACCAAGAAAAGAATAACGAGACGTTCATACTATTTGGACGCATTTGGTAATAACGTCACCATAGTTCAGTATCAGCATTTACCACACACCCATCACAGAGACACAAATGCCACACTGATATTTGTCGCTGCTTATATACTCGCAGTACATTCCATATACGCTGCAGCAACGCCCTCAGACGACCACTTATTGATCGCCTCTTATACACATTGTGAAAAGTGATGGTCCTATAAAACTCTCTTGGAATACGTCTTTTTGAAGATTTGTCTCCGACGTGTTCTATTAGGAACGCTTCAAGCCCATCATAAAGTTGGCCTGATATGTCGTACACTCGTATTGTGTTCAACCAGTGACTCTGTCGAACTGTACTGGACGCCTTACTTAAGTCAAGGAGGGCGGCGTCAAACCCGAGCGCCGGTATCTACGGCTGTCAAGAAGTAGGTTCCAGGCTGCATGTCTACTTGCAAACCCGTTTCTGCTCTGCAAAACAACAACAGAAATCGTACTTACGATTTAGAGCTGACGGAAAACTGTAAGGTCTTCGGTTCACATAACTTTTCTTAATTTCATAACGGCAGAACAGCTATTGCAGCGTCATATTGCGTAATACGAAAATAGTTGGTCTGCCAATGGGCAGTTAGCATATATCAACGCTAGAAGCACGCGGAGGTGTGTTTATAGCTCTCTTTACAGTCTCTCGTTTTCTTAAAGGAGGTACTACCACTCATAGCTAGAAATAAAAGTACTGCAAACATTTAGACATAAGCAAATATCGTGCCAATTGAAAGAAAAACAGCCCTCGGTCACTATTTTTAACAAATTAACCTGATTCCAACACTGCTAAGAGTGTCTTCCTCAGAATTTAAATCACAGAATGGTCTATATTCTATAACATGGCCACAGAATTATGACCAAAAACGTATTATAGGGTTGTTGTTGTTGTTGTTGTTTTTGTTGTTGTTGTGGCCTTCAGTCCAGATACTGGTTTGATGCAGCTCTCCATGCTACTCTATCCTGTGCAAGCTTCTTCATCTCCCAGTACCTTCTGCAACCAACATCCTTCTGAATCTGTTTACAGTACTCATCTCTTATTCTCCCTCTACGATTTTTACCCTCCAACCTGCCCTCCAATACTACACTGGTGATACCTTGATGCCTCAGAATATGCCCCACAAACCGATCCCTTCCCCTAGTAAAGTTGTGCCACAAATTTCTCTTCTCTCCAATTCTATTCAGTACCTCCTCATTAGTTATGTGATCTACCCATCTAATCTTCAGCATTCTTCTGTAGCACCACATTTCGAAAGCTTCTATTCTCTTCTTGTCTAAACTATTTATCGTCCATGTTTCACTTCCATACATGGCTACACTCCAAACAAACACTTTCATAAACGACTTCCTGATACATAAATCTATATTCGATGTTAACAAACTTCTCTTCTTCAGAAACGCTTTCTTTGCCATTGCCAGTCTACATTTTATATCCTCTCTACTTCGACCATCATCAGTTATTTAGCTCCCCAAATAGCAAAACTCCTTCACTACTTTAAGTGTCTCATTTCCTAATCGAATTCTGGCAGCATCACCCGATTTAATTCGACTACATTCCATTATCCTCGTTTTGCTTTTGTTGATGTTCATCTTATATCCTCCTTTCAAGACAATGTCCATTCCGTTCAATTGCCCTTCCAGGCCCTTTGCAGTCGCTGACAGAATTACAGTGTCGTCGGCGTAGTTTTTATTTTTCTCCATGTATTTTAATTCCTACTCCGAATTTTTCTCTTGTTTCCCTTTACTGCTTGCTCAATATACAGATTGAATAACATCGGGGAGAGGCTACAACCCTCTCTCACTCTCTTCCCAACCACTGCTTCCCTTTCATGTCCCTCGACTCCTAAAACTGCCATCTGGTTTCTGTACAAGTTGTAAATAGCCTTTCGCTCCTTGTTTTTTACCCTTGCCACCCTCAGAATTTGAAAAAACAGTATTTCCGTAAACATTGTCAAAATCTTTCTCTAAGTCTACAAATGCTAGAAACGTAGGTTTGTCTTTCCTTAATCTACTTTGTAAGTAGGGTCAGTATTGCCTCACGTGTTCCAATATTTCTACGGATTCCAAACTGATCCTCCCAGAGGTCGGCTTCTGCCAGTTTTTCCATTCGTCTGTAAAGAATTCGTGTTAGTATTTTGCAGCCGTGGCTTATTAAAACGTAATTTTCACATCTGTCAACACCTTCTTTCTTTGGAATTGGAATTATTATATTCTTCTTGAAGTCCGAGGGTATTTCGTCTGTCTCATACATCTTGCTCACTAGATGGTAGAGTTTTGTTAGTCCTGGCTCTCCAAGGCTATCATTAGTTCTAATGGGATGTTGTCTACTCCCGGGGCCTTGTTTCGACTTAGGTCTTTCAGTGCTCTGTCAAACTCTTTACGCAGTATCATACCTCCTATTTCATCTTCATCTACATTCTCTTCCATTTCTATAATATTGTCATCAAGAACACCGCCTTTGTATTGACCCTCTATATACTCCTTCCACATATCTGCTTTCCCTTCTTTGGTTAGAACTGGGTTTCCATCTGAGCTCTTGGTATTCATACAAGTGGTTCTCTTTTTTCCAAAGGTCTTTTTAATTTTCATGTAGGCAGTATCTATGTTACCCCTAGTTAGATAAGCCTCTACATTCTTACACTTGTCCTCTAGCCATTTTGCACTTCCTGTCGATCTCATTTTTGCCTGCTTCATTTACTGCATTTTTGTATTTTCTCCTTTCATAAATTAAATTCAATATCTCTTGTGTTACCCAAGGATTTCAATTAACCGTCGTCTTTTTATCTACTTGATTCTCTGCTACCCTCACTATTTGGTCTCTCAAAGCTACCCATTCTTCTACTGTACTTCTTTCCCCAATTCTTGTCAATCGTTCCCTATTGCTCTCCCTCAAGCTCTCTACAACCTCTGGTTCTTTCAGTTTATCCAGGTCCCATCTGCTCAATTTACCACCTTTTTGCAGTTTCTTCAGTTTTAGGGTATAGGGTGTAATTACGGAATCATCGTAAAAGACTGGCAGTACTTATATATCATTTATAAAATAATAATTATGCCAAAAGGGCATGGGTCACAAAGATATTTAAGATAAAGAAAACTGTGATGGCGAGCCACTAAAGGCTGCTCGTTATCTTTTTATTTTATAAATGACACCTAATTACTGCCAGTCTTTTACAATGATTCTGTACTTACACCCTATCATACGATTTTAGTCATAATTCTGTGGCCATGTTATAGAATATAGACCATTCTGTGATTTAAATTTTGTGGAAGACATTCCTAGCAGTGTTGAAACCAGGTTAATTTGTTAAAAATAGTGACCGAGGGCTGTTTTACTTTCAATTGTAACTATTCACGGTCTCTGAACGTGCAGCCATCTACAAAATTTTGAAATATCGTGCTGTTTTACTTTTTTTCGAGAACAGCAAGGACTCAGTGGAGTAGGCTGTCTTCTTATTGTGTCTGATTGCTCATTTCTTACTGGCTTCGACGCTAGATGCAGATTACTCTGACGATCATTGAAACAAAGCATAAGCTTCACTTTACTGTAAGGGGTGATCAAAGGGTTTCCCTTTGAGGGCGTTGTTACAGCGCATATGCAACTCCGATGAGGGTATATAAGCACCGACATGTAGGCACGGCATAAGTGTGGCACACGCGTCATTTCGTAGGTGGGTGCAGTATATGCGGAAACGTGAACTATGGCGACGTTTTCACCTAATATGCACAAACAGAACCAACGTGTTATTCTTTTGTTGGCTGCTGAAGGACAAAAACTGGTAACCATCCGAGAATGAAGAACGTTTAAGTAGCAACATGTCCGTGGAAGACCACTGTTGTCAAACGGTTGAAACGGTGCTCCAGTTCCGGTAGTGTGACACTACCGTCTCTTGGTCGGCAAAGAGAGTAGCACTCCATCTTCAGGCCACAAGTGGCCCATAGGGGCCATCCGACCGCCGTGTCATCCTCAGATAAGGATGCGGATAGGAAGGGCGTGGGGTCAGCACACCGCTCTCCTGGTCGTTCTGATGGATTTCTTTGACCGGAACCGCTACTATTCGATCGAGTAGTTCCTCAATTGGCATCACGAGGCTGAGTGCACCCCGAAAAATGGCAACAGCGCATGGTGGCCTGAATGTTCACCCATCCAAGTGCTGGCCACTCCCGACAGCGCTTAACTTCTGTGATCTGACGGGAACCGGTGCATCCACTTTAATACTTTTTTTGTGGTATTCAAAAAATTTGAAACCTCTCTCACACCGGCCTGATTTAGCTTCACTGATCAAGATAGTAAAAACATGCGTATGTTAAGGGAATTTTCATTCACAAAGCTGGCTTATCACATTCACACAGTTCAATACTGTTCTATCCTGATTAAACTGATCTTAACTTATATTCCATAAGGCAGTGAAGCAATTTAGAAGTCTAGGTGTGACGAAAATTGTCAGTCGATCTCCTGAAAACATTTGTAATAATTATTAACTTTAGGTGATCACATGGGGAAGACCGGAGATCTGCTGGTAAGACCGTGTTAGCCTATTTATTTGAAGTAACTGGATATCTTGAGCATACAAAACGGCAGGTTCGTCCAGTGTAAATCAGACGTTCCCCACTGATCCCGTGCAACACAGCGTAGTAAGCAGACACTGTCAATAATAATCAGTCAAATAGTACGCCAACACACTTACTTTAGTTTAGTTCATGTATTAAATTCCTTCTCATACAGAATCTCATCAAGATGGCGACTAGCTCAACAATACATACATATACATCCTCCTTCTTTCACGGCTAATCCGCAAGCATTGCCTCATTCTTTTCATAAGAGAAAACAGGTAGCAGAGAAGTTATTCCATGGAGTAAATGGACGCTCCAAGGAATAATAGGGCTTGAAACTACTTTGCATTGATAATCATCGTATATTAAAGTTTAGGAATCGGTAAGATAAGAAGAGATATTTCGAGATATGTACTAAGTTATATATAAAATTTCGGAAAATATCGCGGAGAGACCGCTGCAAGAGACATTACACAATGCGGCAAGGCCGTTGCCAAAGAGAGTAGAGGTAAAGAAAAATTCCCTTCGCATCAGAACAAGCCGTACATATTATGGGTCAAGTCATCACATATTTTGTCTGCTCTGTGAACAAAACAAATTTAGGTTAGCTCCGAAATATCATCAATAGACGCCTTGAAGTATAGCCACGTATTCAAACGAGCTTGATGTTGCGTTATCTAGGGAATATAAACCAGTCACAAGTGATAAATGAAGCTCACGGAATATATTTCAGAATAAACTTAAGGAACAGGTAGTGGGTTCTATTAACAGTTTTAAATCAGTATCTTTATGGCGAATTATGAACAATGATTCGCTCGCAAACGCCAAACAAGCTCTTGACTAAATCACAGCGGCCGATATGATTTAAATCCAATGAAGTATTTAGTCCAGCTAGCGCAATTGACTACACGGTACAAGCTACAAATTAATTATATCCTTGGAATTAAAATGTTGATTATTATTTGAGAGGAAATATAAGAACATTCTTACAACAGCTGCTCATCGTAATCTAACAATAGGATAGATGCAGTAAGTCACACGTTTTTAAGAAAACATGTGAGCCGCCTAAGGCACCCTAGAGATGATAACGAGTCTGCAGTCTATTCACGTCTTGTAAAATCAACTTCGAAAATTTCTCATAAGAATAAACTACTGTCCTATGAAGCATTACTGTAGTAGCATACAACACATCATCTGCCACGAGTTAGGTTACCATAAGGTCTGTAGTCAGTGAAGACCCACGGCGTCCAGTGTCGAACAAAAAGCAAACCGGATGGCTGTTTGCCTGAAGCACCTGATGCGTTTCACTGTTGAAGTCAACACTTTCCTTGAACGCATTGCTGCAGGCTACGAAAGCTGTTGTCATCACTGGGAACTGGAGTCGAAAGTTTCGACACTGCAGTTGTGTCATCCACGGTCTCCTCTCCTCAAGAAGTTCAAGAGCGAGCCACCTGCTGGCAAGGTGACACTCACCCCGTTCTTCGATTGCCGGGGGCCCATTGCTTCTTGATTTCAAGAAAACTTGTATCTCCGTAACAGGAGAAATTACGGCGTTTAGCTAAGGCCAATCGTCCGGGAAAACTGAAATGTTTGAAAGTAAACACATCACCAGGTCAGGATGGAATCCTAGTTGGATTTTACAAAGACTACTCTACGGCATTGTCCCCTTACCTAGTTTGCATTTATCGTTAATCTCTCTCCCAGCATGATGTCTCAAGCGGCTGGCAAAAAGTGTAGGGGACTCTAGTACATAAGGGGGATAACAGAACGGACCCGCAAAATTAAGAGCAATATCCATAACTTCTGTTTGCTGGGGAATCGTTGAACGTATTTTCAGTTCGATTATATTAAACTTTCTTGAGAAGTTTATGTCCAGGAATGAGCATGGTTTTAGAAAGCATCGATCGTGAGAAAATCGGCTTGCCCTTTTCTCACACGATATACCACGAACTATGGATGAAGGGCAACGGGCAGATTCCATCATTCTAGATTTCCGGAAAACATTTGATACGGTGACCCATTGCAGGCTGTTAACGAACGTACGAGCACATGTAATAAGTTCACAGATATGTGAATGGCTCGAAGAGTTCTTAAACAATAGAAACCAGTTTGTTGTCCTCGACGCCGTGTGTTCATCAGAGACAAGGGTATCGTCTGGAATGCCCCAGGGAAATGTGATAGTACCGCTGTTTTTCTCTCTATACATAAGTAATTTGGCAGACAGAACGGGTAGCAATCTGCGATATTTTGTTGATGATGCCGTGGCGTCAGGTAAGGTGTCGAAGTTGAGTGGCTGCAGGAAGATACAAGATGACTTTATTAAACAGTATTTCCGGTTAGTGTGATAAACGGCAGCTAGCCCTCAATGTGAACAAATGTAAGTTAATGTGGATGAATAGAAATAACAAACCCGTAATGTTCGCATGCAGTATTACTAGTGTTCGTTTAAATACACTACTGGCCATTGAAATTGCTACAGGACGAAGATGACGTGCTACAGACGCGAAATTTAATCGACAGGAAGAAGATGCTGTGATATGCAAATGATTAGCTTTTCGGAGCATTCACACAAGGTTGGCGCCGGTGGCGACACCTACAACGTGCTGACATGAGGAAAGTTTTCAACCGATTTCTCATACACAAACAGCATATGATCGGCGTGTCCTGGTGAAACGTTGTTGTGATGCCTCGTGTAAGGAGGAGAAATGCGTAACATCACGTTTCCTACTTTGATAAATGTCGGATTGTAGCCTCTCGCGATTGCGGTTTATCGTATCGCGAAATTGCTGATCGCGTTGGTCAAGATCCAATGACTGTTAGCAGAATATGAAATCGATGCGTTCAGGAGGGTAATACGGAACGCCGTGCTGGATCCCAACAGCCTCGTATCACTAGCAGTCGAGATGACAGGCATCTTATCCGCATGGCTGTAACGGATCGTGCAGCCACGTCTCGATCCCTGAGTCAACAGATGGGGACGTTTGCAAGACAACAACCATCTGCACGAACAGTTCGACGACGTTTGCAGCAGCATCGACTATCAGCTCGGAGACCATGGTTGCGGTTACCCTAGACGCTGCATCACAGACAGGAGCGCCTGCGATGGTGTACTCAACGACGAACCTGGTTGCACGAATGGCAAAACGTCATTTTTTCGGATGAATCCAGTTTCTGTTTACAGCAACGTGATGGTTGCATCTGTGTTTGGCGCCATCGCGTTGAACGCACATTGGAAGCGTGTATTCGTCATCGCTATACTGGCGTATCAACCTTCGTGATGGTATGGGATACCATTGGTTACACGTCTCGGTCACCTCTTGTTCGCATTGACGGCACTTTGAACAGTGGACGTTACATTTCAGATGTGTTACGACCCGTGTCTCTACCCTTCATTCGATCCCTGCGAAACCCTACATTTCATCAGGATAATGCACGACCGCATGTTGCAGTTCCTGTACGGGCCTTTCTGGATACAGAAAAAGTTCGACTGTTGCCCTGGCCAGCACATTCTCCAGAACTCTCACCAATTGAAAACGTCTGGTCAATGGTGGCCGAGCAACTGGCTCGTCACAATACGCCAGTCACTACTCTTGATGAACTGTGGTATCATGTTGAAGCTGCATGGTCACACCATCCAAGCTGTTTGACTCAATGCCCAGGCGCTTCAAGGCCGTTATTACGGCCAGAGATGGTTGTTCTGGGTACTGACTTCTCAGGATCTATGCACCCGAATTGCGTGAAGATATAATCACATGTCAGTTCTAGTATAATATATTTGTCCAATGAATACCCGTTTATCATCTGCATTTCTGCTTGGTGTAGCAATTGTAATGGCCAGTAGTGTAATTCGTAACAAAACGGTGAAGTGTAGAACAAATTTTCTGTCAGCATACAAAGAATAAATTGGAAAACATTAATTCGTAAGCAAATGGAGAAGTGTAGAACAAGATGCCCATTTTTCGCCCAAAAAAATCTATAGAAAAGCGTGTAACGAAAACAGATTTTTGAAGACATCAGAAAACGGCTACGTTTGCCGATAGAGAATTCAATTTAGAATACCGGCATCAAATTCCGATCAAAATCGTATGTATCATTCTAATGTTATGTTTCCCGCCAATATGAAAAAAATACGGTATAGAGACAAACCCGTTTTGGGTTGCATCTTTTGTAGTTAAGGAAAGGCAGCCCGTGCAAAATATTACTAGTATAGTACAGTGTAGTGACATATAGCCTCCTGGCTTACAAGGGTGGTAGTTGCAACTAAATCAGATTTATTAATTTTATATGTGTAAACTGAACTGTTTAAGTGAATTTAAACTTTGTAATGTGTAGTTTAACATTGTAAGGAAGAAAATAAAATGGAAACAAAAGGTTTTGGTAGCAGCAGGAATCGAACTCGAGCTAATGAACCGCAGCTCGGTGCGATTGCTCATTCGGCCACATCATTGTTACAATAACTGGTCTAAAATTACTTATACTCTAGACTTACATAACATGTTACTCGAAATTTCAAAGTAAAATACTGACGTGGTGCTCTGAGTAACATAGCGTTCATAGTGCCGGAAGGGATGACATCACATCAGAGTGTGCACAGTCGAAAACAGACAGCTGTATTCCTTCACTGAGTTGAGCGTAGTGACACTGGCCATAATTTCATAACCCGACCTTGGTTTCTAGTTGTCGAGGAGAGAGTGTTACAAAATATGTTTCGTCAGTTACATCTGCATACCAGTATGCATTCGCAGAGAAGTGGCGTAATTTTTGTACGATTTATGGCTCGCATTCGAAGAGAAATGGTGTAATTTTAGTGTGATATCAGGCTCGCATTCAAAGAGAGGTGGAATAATTGAAGGGCTTCTTTCAACAGTGGTACAGTTAGATTTTTGTTCATTTTGAGATACAGAGTCCTAAAGTTGAATGACCGCTGAAAAATCGGCAGTTGAGATACCAGAAACATTCAAGCATATGGCTTCTTGCTAGAGATGAACCTTTCATTCTGTTTGTTTGGATCATTAATTTCAGAAGCATCATAAGTAGAAAAGTAGAGGTAATGGACTTGTACCGCTATTAAAATAAGCCCTTCAATATTACTTCAATATTTACATTGATCTGTGTAAAAATTGGGACTTTGTACGGGCGCTGATGACCGCTCAGGTGAGCGCCCCACAAACCCACCATCATCAGTCTATACATCTACCGTGGAAAAATGAACACTTCAATCATTCCGTAGCAGCTCTGATTTTTCCATCGTTATTACAACGATCATTTCTCCCTATATAGGTTGGCGTCAATAAAATGTTTTCGCACTAAAAAAGGAGAAGGTAGTTGTTAAAAATTTCATGAAGAGAGCTCGCCGCAACGAAAAATGCATTTGTTTCAATGATTGCCACACCAATCTCGCTTAATATATCCATGACACTCTCTCTCCTATTTCACGATAATACAAAATGTGTTTTCCTTATTTGAATTTTTTTCGATTTCCTCCGTCAGTCCCCTCTGGTACGGACTCCATACGGCGCAGCAATACTCTAGCAGATGACGGGCAAGGGTAGTGTAAGCACTCTCTTTAGCTAACTGGTTGCATATTGGCTCACTTTCTCCACAACATTATCTATGTGGTAGTCCTATCTTAAGTTACTCGTAAATGTAATTACTCGGTATTTGGTTCAGCTGACATCCTTTAGATTTGTCTGATGTAACGTTTAACCGAAATTTAAGGTACTCTGTTTTGTTCTCATGTCGGTGACCTCACACTTTTCGTTATTTTTCGCACCATACAGATATTGTGTTTCATTTTGCAATTGGTTTTGATCTTCTGACGACTAGACGGTAAACGACGGCGCATTTACAATCTAGAAGAGTTGCTCAGATAGTCTCATAAATCGATTATGTGGATTAGGATCAGCGGAGGGCCTATAACAGTTCCTTGGGGAACGCCAGGTATTACTTGTTTTTTATTCAATGACTCCGTCGATTACACGAACTGTGATTGTCCTGACAGGGAACCACTAATCTAATCGCACAACTGAGACGACACTCCATAGCAATTTGTTTAGAAGTCGCTTGTGAGGAATGGTGTCAAGTACTGCCTGAAAATATAGAATTGTGGAACCAGTTTGAGATCCCACCTCATTAGCACTCTTTACTTCGTGCAAATAAAGAGTTAATTGTGTTTCACAAGAACGATGACATTCTCTGAATCCTTACCCAGATTTGTTGGATAGGTTTGGAAAGGCGCAGTGAATCTGTAAACTAGATTGCATACAAATCGCTATTGTGACCAGTTGTAGATTATTATTCCTGGTTTTGGAGACCTTACCAAGTAACCTACAGCAGACAGAATTCAGAGGCGCCCTATTATTCATCGTAACAGGTTGATATGGCCGATATGAAAGTTAGACAGAAGTGCTTGGAGAACATAGTTGGGAATCTTTGGAAGAAATTAGACGAAGTTCAAAGCTCTGATGGGCAAACTTAGATAATTTGTATTTGAGAAAGACCCTACGACTATTCTGCGGCCACGTTTGTATCATGAGAATAAGCTAAGACTGACTAGGGTACGTACAGAGACATATAGATCGTCCTTTGTCCTAGGGTCAGAAAATCACTAACCGCCCGGCTAGCAGCGCATGTTAACGTGACCGCTTCCGCGATGAGGAGGTACGCTGGTCGCAGATTGATCCAACCCAGCGGATTAAGGACGATGGGTCGGTGGATGTGGTTTTTAGGCGGTTTCCCACAGCCCACTAGGTGAATACCGCCTGGTTCCCATGTTCTTCCTCAGACACACGTTTCAGAATGCTTTCTCATGCATGCACACAGAATTTACTGTGTACACAGACCGACTGGGTGCACTGCTTCTGTCCTGGTGGGCAACTAGAAGACTGACGACCTTCGCTGTTTGGTCTCAAACACACTGTCAAAATCAAAAAATTCCTAATATCAGTACCAAGTCCCTTTCGCATGCAGAGTAGCTTGCAGTATATATAAACATAGGTGTAGACGGGATGTTAAACCCTAGTTTTCATTCATTAACGACTGCTACAAGTTGTTCGGACGCTGTCCAGTTTCATAGGCCACACACGGGTATACTCGTCTCCTGAATATAAGTCACTTTGAGGCTACGGTTCTCATCGCTTTTGACGTCTAGTGCATGACACCTGTCTGTTACGCATTGTCATGTGTTCTGTTTATACGCTTACTAGCTGGCAAACCCATCTTTGGCCTGGTATACATTTTGCCGTTCTTCTGTTAGAAATGCAAAAATATGAATTCTGTTTACAGTGTAATTTCGAAACAATTTCATTTTCATGTAATCGTGAAAACACCTTTAAAATTATGAAATAATCGTACGAAGAAATATGCATAATATACAAATGTATAACAACAGCTGCTTTCTGCAACGCGATTTGTAACCGTCGCTGTGGCAACGTCTCTTTGTAGCTCTGTATAGGCGGCTATTGTTTTCGCTTACAGCCATTTACGTTTCGCAGTTGATGGCTGTCAGAAGCGTTGCCAAGTGTCAGGGATTTTCTCAAGTTGACTCGACTGCAGGAGGGTCTTAGTAGTAAAGAACAAATCTACCAAAAGTTCATTCATGATACAGCATTTTTTATGCGTCTCAGGGTTTGTGACCTCATATCTCTTGAGCAATATGTTGAACAATGATATATTTGTGTAGGTACATTTAGCGGCATATGAGGATTCTGCCTGCGAAATGTGTTTCGAACTGAGTTAGTAGGAAAGAAGTAAGAAGCTTAAATGTCATGCGACATTTTTTTACGCATCTCATTGTGTATGACGTAGTATCCCTGGTCTATGTGGAATACAACGATTTTATTTTGTTCGTACATTCAGAAGCATACGCGGTTACTGACTACAAAAAAAACGTTACGAACAGAGTTAGAAGCAAATAAGTAATAAATTTAAACTTCATGTACAATGCGGAAGTTTTTGACGCATCTCATTGTTTATGATATCATATCTGCTGAAGTATGACACTTAAGTACTTGTTACACCGACAGCGACTGTTGCCTGACAGTAAGGGATACGTGTACCAAGTTTGGTTGAAATCGGTCTAGTGGTTTAGCAGAAGTTGTGAACATACATACACAAACACACACACATTTTTGTAATGTGTATCGCTTCTGTACGCCACGTTAACACTGCTCCGTCGTAATCGTACAACATAACTGAGGAGTATGTTTCACCTGCATTTGAGAAAAACAATGTCTGCTATCAATTATTTACTTCAGAAAGTATTATATCGTTATTGAGTCGTTTGAGTTCAAATAGTTAGTAACGTGTTCAGCAGGTCACGTGAACGAATCTTTTATCGAAATAATGTGGAACGAATCAGTTTAAAGAGATTACACGCGATTTGTAATCTTAATCATCCAGCTAAAATTAAAAACTAGGTTTTCTTACAATCTACAGTTTTTAAATAAAATTTGGTCCATGGAATACAAGGAACTTCCTCGGAAAAATTGTATTGTGTTAGAATGAGCATTTTAAAGTACTTGGACAATGAAACTTCCTGGCAGATTAAAACTGTGTGCCCGACCGAGACTCGAACTCGGGACCTTTGCCTTTCGCGGGCAAGTGCTATACCATCTGAGGTACCGAAGCACGACTCACGCCCGGTACTCACAGCTTTACTTCTGCCAGTGTCCGTCTCCTACCTTCCAAACTTTACAGAAGTTTTAATCTGCCAGGAAGTTTCATATCAGCGCACACTTCGCTGCAGAGTGAAAATCTCATTCCGGCTACTTGGAAAATGATCGAAAAATTTTCTCGCTGCATATTGAACTCATTTCCTATCCACTCACACTTTTAATAATTGATATTAACATTATAAATGCAAAAGTGTGTTTATCTGTTACCTTTTTACGACTAAACCGTTGGACTGATTTTGATAAAATTTAATGTGGAACTGCTTGAAAGCCGAAAAAGAACATAGATTGCTTTAGAAAGTATGTAGTACAACATGGTATTTTTTGATTCGAAGAATATAACGCAAAATACGAAAAAATGTGTACACTTTGAAAAAGCTATGTACTCGTTGACTTTTAAACCTTTACATATTTGTGAAAATTCTTTCTGGTTAATATGTTCTACGTAAGACAATTCCTATTAATGAATAAAATGCTAATACAATTCTCAACGTGTTTAATCCAAACTTCCATACTAATTTTATTAAATAGGAAAGTTACTCTGTCTGATACGTTTGAATGACTAAACCACCGAACTGACTTCGGGAGAAATTTGTTTTGTAACAAGTTTGAACCCTGAGAAAGAATATAAGCTACTTTATAAAAAAAGGAAAGATAAGAAAAATCGACGCCCAAGAGGATGAAATAGGTAATGAAACATCTTTTCTAACGTCAGTGAACATAAACAGTGTTCAAAAACTATTAAATTTGTTGCAAAATGTAGACAGTGTATAATCTATAGCGACTTTAGTACCACAACGCATAGATGTGAGCTCCTGCCCATACCTCCCTGTATGCACCGCATGGTGGCAACGCTATGTGTGCCACGGCGTCGTCAGGCGACGGAAGGGGTAGGGGGGGGGGGGGCGGGGGACAGATCACGAGCTACATTTACCCAAACCGACGGACACGTCAGAGGACAGCTGAAGTTACTCCACATACTAACCATCAGTCATCACAACACAGCAGCAGCAGATAACGGCTAGAGGGTAACAAAGATCATTTTTCCTCTAGTGCAGTAGGTATAGAAATCACTATTCATCTTAAATTGTGATGGATTTTTTTGTAACTAATTTAATTACGGAATATATTTGTGATAGTACAGATAAAATCCGGAATTCCTTGAAGAGGTGCCCACATGTCGACTATGAGTGAACACCACATATTATTATTACTGTTCACTTTTGTGCAATCAATACTTTCTCTCTAAGTGATGACACAAGTGGCTCAAATGGCTCTGAGAACTATGGGACTCTAACTGCTGAGGTTATAAGTCCCATAGAACTTAGAACTACTTAAACTTAACTAACCTAAGGACATCACACACATCCATGCCCGAGGCAGGATTTGAACCTGCGACCGTAGCGGTCGCGCGGTTCCAGACTGTAGCACCTAGAACCGCTCGGCCACTTCGGCCGGCTAAGTGATGACACATCCTACACAATTATTCTGTGAGATATTATTGAGTGGAAACGTTCGAAATATGTCAGGAAGTTGATTCATTTGCTTCCAAATCTAGAAGTTACACGAAAAACAAAACAAGCTGAACTGAATTTTTTGGGCAACTCAGTAAAATGGTTCTTCTGATTCAAGTTCACATTACTAATCTGCATCCAAAAACTTTGAGCATTCTGCCCTATTTGTTAACACCTTTTTCATTTGCTACATCAATTGTTGGTATTTCTCTACATGTTGTACATAACTGAACACAGTGTGTTTTCTCTAAATTAAGTGGGAGTGAATTTTCAGAGGACGACTAAATAACGCCTTGCAAAAATATCATTAATAATCTCTTCTGTTTATTTCTCTCTAATTGGATCTATTATAGCACTAGTATCGTTTGAAAACATATAATCCTGCTTCGTGAATGTTGTATGTGGAACGTCATTCACATACACAGGTTGTCTCTCGTAAAGGTCGTCAGGTACATTTTTCACTGCTGCTTCGACAGATATTTGCAATTTCGTTTTTTCAGTATGCAACTAGAGTCAGCCCTAACAAAATAGTGCTCATCAAGTCTTTCATGCGGCCCCCTGTGTCGACGGAAAGCACGTGTTTGTTTCCCATTACAAAGAAAATTATTTTTAAAGGGGAACATTCCATGCGCATTCGATAGGGCGTGGTCGAAAATTCGCCAAGTGCGGTATTCGTTTCATCGATGTGTATTATCAGGCACAGCAAAATACGAAGGAAAGACAGCTACTCCAGCAGCAACCGAGTAGCGCTGCTACATTGTGGTAGCAGCTAGCGCAGGCCGCGGTAGTTCTGGCACTGCTAGGGTACTGGTTATCCTCCGCGTTTTACCGTTCCTGTCCGTACATATCAATGAAATTAATATCGCAATAGACTAATCTGAGACCATTTTGTCGACTAGACGCGTAAAATTCCGGTTTAAAAGTTACTTTGTTTGCAATGGGAAGCAAACCGACACTTACGAACGACACTGGGCGTTGCATGAAAGTGATGAGCAGTACTTCGTTGGGACTGACTCTAACTACACACTGCAAAAATGAAACTACAAATATCTTTCGAAACATCGGAGGAAATGCAACTGACAACTTTTTAAGATGACATACAGTATAAAGATCAGGAATGGGCTCAAAATTGAATCTTGTAGGACTCTCTTCGTCATTTCTCCCCAGTCACTAAATTCTTCTTTTTTTCTGAACGTTGTTTGAATTACACAACACAATCTTTTGCATTCTGCTAGTGAAGTATTATTTCAAACAGGCGTGTAAAGCCATCAGTTTTTTCCAGAAAAGCAACATGATCTATGCAATGAAACGCCTCGAAAGTTCACAGAAAATACCAAATGGCGACATTTTACTATTTAAGGATGTTATATTTGATGACCAGATCCTCCCTTCTCTAATCCAAATCTTGATGTGCCAAGTAAATTGTTTCTCCTTAAATGTGAGAGTACTCTTTAGGACTTTAGCTTTTCGAATAATTTGGACAAGGACGTCGGTAAGGAAAGTGCACGATAGCTTTTTAAGTCAAGGTTTAATAATAGCATATTTTAATCTGTCCGGAAATATTCCCTGTTCCAATGATGTTAGTGGGGATATAACAACTTTTCAGAATTATGTCTGACATTCCATCAACACTGTGCGAACTTTTGCTTCTATAATTCTGTTAATTACTGCTGATGCTTCTTTCAACTTGCTCAAAGTCTTGTGGAATGACTTTTTAACATATTCTCTTGCTCCGTCGACTGATGCATTTTATCTCATTTATGCTGCTATATTTAGAAAAGTGATTGTTAAAAATATTTGCAACTTGTGAATAAAAGTGCCACTTAGTTTTAACTACTGTGGTATCTTGTACGCTGACTGATTGTCATGTGTCCAGTTTTACGTATGCTATATGGTTTTAATCTTATTATCTGTATTATTAATTTCCGTCTGGACTTGTATATTTCTGGACATTTTAATGACATTCCTTAAATCATTACAGTATTTTTTTGTTGAATGCAACGGACGTTGGATCTTCACGTATTCTGACTTCTACGTAAATTTCCCTCTCCCTCTTAGATGAAGTTTTAAACTTTTAGTTATATACAGCGCAGGTTATTTCATAATTAACTTTCGGCACAGCTCCTCAAGAAAGGTCTTCAAATTCAAGCTGACTATAAAATACAAGTAACTAAATAATACCACATTTTTGCTACTGCGTACAAGACAAAGTTCACTTTTAAAAGGGTAAATTAGAGATACAAGTGGATAATTTGAAAGCAGAAAAACGAAAACATTTTAAAAGTTGGAAAATACGTGTCCTGTATTGTAACATTCAGCATGTTCATTGGAAATTGTACCACAAATTGAATGATAAACCGATGGTTTTTATAAGTAAGTTCGTATAACAATAAAATAAAAATTATTCCCGGCGGCAGCATCATTAAAAAAAATATACATATCGTAGTTTCAGTACAGTAATGTCTCCGCAGACATCAGTGCAGTAATTTAAGAAGGTACAGCTATAGGGCACGTCAGTGAAATTTAGATCTTTTTACAGGCATCTCTTCCAATAATTTCTTTTTTCAGTTTGTGCAGGTCCTATATGGTACTTTCGTAAAGTAGTGTGGTTCTTTCCATGATTCCTCCTTGCATTTTTGTCTCCTCGCAGCATTAAACACAGCATTTGCGTTAAATGAATTTTCGAAGGTGCCTGACAGAACATGACAACGATATTAAACAGGAACTACTTTAACGTTATGATAGCCATTTCTTCGTTGATGTACAGATTGAACAGTAGGGGAGGAAGACATTACGCCTGTCTTATATCTCTTCTGATCTGAGCAGTTCATTCTCGGTTTTCCATTCTCATTATTAAAAAATTCCAAACACGTAGCTTAAAATATCATATTGTTGACGCCAATGACGTCTATAATCTACCCATCCTCATATACGGAATAGCTCCTACTGGTACTGACGGTCTCATTAAGAATTAGAATGAGCAACTTTGTTTAAACTATCATAGATGACAGCTGAGATATATCGATACTAGAGATTTTAAAACCTGCTAACCCGTTGATTGGCATTAGTTGTCCAAACATCTCACGAAATCATTTTTTTATATATGTTGCACTGTTACTAGGTCCCTGAATGCGACATTGGCCGTTGCTCTTATGAAACACGATTCTCGGTCGGGAAGTAGGCCACTCAGTCAGTCACACGATGCCAGGGCGCTCTAGCGGCAAATGGCGAGTCACGTTCTGGGAACGACTTATAGCTGACAAGGAAGCAACGGTATCTCCCACTTGCGAAATGTCACACTGTACGCCGAAATACTTTCCATTGCCGATATAGCAAATTGTTGTTCCGACCACGTAGGCAGCAGCGTTATGTTTAGGTTCGAGAAAGAAAGTGACGGGTACAGAACAGGTATTTAACGGGTCTGGATATTTTCCTTGTGAGCAGTATCGTAAGGAAACTAACGTTCTCACAAAAGTACCGACAGAAACGTATCGATACCAATACTTTGATAAAAGGATTAGAGTATATATCCTCTGTCAGCTCCAGTCTCTTCGTATGTGTTTTCAAAATCCACACTTATTATAAAAATGGATCTATGTGTGTGTGTGTATGTGTGTGTGTTTTCCAAATCTCCTCCTAAACCACCAGGCCGATTTCAACAAAACTAAAACTTGGTACACATATCTCTTATTGTCAGGTAACAACTTCTATTAATGGGGGGGGGGGGGGGGTTAGAACCTCGTACCTCTCATAGCTCGGGAGATACGTCACAAACAATGAGACGCGAGAAAAGCTGTCACATCATGCTTGACGTTTTAATTTATTTCGTCTTTATTATTATATTTGTTCGAAACACATTTCCCAGACAGTAACCACATAAGCTATCTAATGTACCTACCCAAGTACGTCATTGGTCGACACATACTTCAAGAGATGCGTGAAAAATGCCGCATCATTAATTAAGTTTTTGTACGTCTATTCTTCACTACTAAGACACTCCTACTCCTTCAATGGAATGTACAAACGACAGTACTGGTAAGCTGTTACAATTTTCAGTGTGTAGTTTGTAGAAAGCTCCAATACCACCATAATCAGCATATGAATTGCAGTCCACCAGATAAGAGATTACAACTATAAACTGAAAATCACTACGACGTAACAGTACTATCAGAATTGGATTCCATTGAAATACGAATGTAACAATTCGTCTCCTTTGAATTAGTGCTGAAAAAGACAAGAAAATTTGTTGTACACCGGTGACGTGATGGAAAACTGTCTCGACTGAATGTAATTAATACAAGAGATAAGTGAATTAAATATACGATAGATTATATAACATGTTATAATACAAGTCGTGGCATTGGGGGGGGGGGGGGGTCATCAGTCTACTGACTGGTTAGATGCGGCCCGCCACGAATTCCTTTCCTGTGCTAACCTCTTCATCTCAGAGTAGCACTTGCAACCTACGTCCTCAATTATTTGCTTGACGTATTCCAATCTCTGTATTCCTCTTCAGTTCTGGCCCTCTACAACTCCCTCAAGTACCATTGAAGTCATTCCCTCATGTCTTAGCAGATGTCCTATCATCCTGTCCCTTCTCCTTATCAGTGTTCTCCACATATTCCTTTCCTCTCCGATTCTCCGTAGAACCTCATCATTCCTTACCTTATCAGTCCACCTAATTATCAACATTCGTCTATAGCACCACATCTCAAATGCTTCGATTCTCTTCTGTTCCGGTTTTCCCACAGTCCATGTTTCACTACCATACAATGCTGTACTCCAGACGTACATCCTCAGAAATTTCTTCCTCAAATTAAGGCCGGTATTTGATATTAGTAGACTTCTCTTGGCCAGAAATGCCTTTTTTGCCATAGCGAGTCTGCTTTTGATGTCCTCCTTGCTCCGTCCGTCATTGGTTATTTTACTGCCTAGGTAGCAGAATTCCTTAACTTCATCGACTTCGTGACCATCAATCCTGATGTTAAGTTTCTCGCTGTTCTCATTTCTACTACTTCTCATTACCTTCGTCTTTCTCCGATTTACTCTCAAACCATACTGTGTACTCATTAGACTGTTCATTCCGTTCAGCAGATCATTTAATTCTTCTTCACTTTCACTCAGGATAGCAATGTCATCAGCGAATCGTATCATTGATATCCTTTCACCTTGTATTTTAATTCCACTCCTGAACGTTTCTTTTATTTCCATCATTGCTTCCTCGATGTACAGATTGAAGAGCAGAGTCGAAAGGCTACAGCCTTGTCTTACACCCTTTTAATACGAGCACTTCGTTCTCGATCGTCCACTCTTATTATTCCCTCTTGGTTGTTGTACATATTGTATATGACCCGTCTCTCCCTATACCTTACCCCTACTTTTTTCAGAATCTCGAACAGCTTGCACCATTTTATATTGTCGAACGTTTTTTCCAGATCGACAAATCCTATGAACGTGTCTTGATTTTTCTTCAGCCTTGCTTCCATTATTAGCCGTAACGCCAGAATTGCCTCTCTCGTGCCTTTACTTTTCCTAAAGCCAAACTGATCGTCACATAGCGCATTCTCAATTTTCTTTTCCATTCTTTTGTATATTATTCTTGTAAGCAGCTTCGATGCATGAGCTGTTAAGCTGATTGTGCGATAATTCTCGCACTTGTCAGCTCTTGCCGTCTTCGGTATTGTGTGGATGATGCTTTTCCGAAAGTCAGATGGTATGTCGCCAGACTCATATATTCTACACACCAACGGAAGTTCTAAGGAATGACGAGATACGTTTGAAGTTCTCTAACGCTATAGATACAGCAATAAGGAATAGCGCAGTAGGCAGCACAGTTGAAGAGGAATGGACATCTCTAAAAAGGGCCATCACAGAAGTCGGGAAGGAAAACATAGGTACAAAGAAGGTAGCTGCGAATACACCATGGGTAACAGTAGAAATACTTCAGTTGATTGATGAAAGGAGGAAGTAAAAACATGTTAAGGGAAAATCAGGAATACAGAAATACAAGTCGCTGAGGAATGAAATAAATAGGAAGTGCAGGGAAGCTAAGACGAAATGGCTGCAGGAAAACTGTGAAGACATCGAAAAAGATATGATTGTCGGAATGACAGACTCAGCATACTGGAAAGTCAAAACAACCTTTGGTGACATTAAAAGCAACGGTGGTAACATTAAGAGTGCAACGGGAATTCCACTGCTAAATGTAGAGGAGAGAGCAGATAGATGGAAAGAATACATTGAAAGCCTCTATGAGAGTGAAGATTTGTCTGATGTGATAGAAGAAGAAACAGGAGTGGATTTAGAAGGGATAGGGGATCCAGTATTAGAATCGGTCGTTGCATTAACATCGGTTAAAATGATGAATTCATCATTAGAATACGCCGAGAAACACTAGAATCGCATATATCGGTTAAAATTACGAATACACCTACGATAAATAATCCAGCGTGAAACACGGTCTAATCCAATAATAAAAAATTCTACACTGCATATAAAATATCGTTGTCACGTGAGTCATCATTCTGGATAATGAAAGTACCACAATTAAGAAAAATACATATCAACATAATCCTATAATGTGTAACTTCAACTATGACATCTTTTAACTCGGAGATGAGATACATTTTATTCTGATGACATAAACAGAACTGTTCATACCAAACATATCCTAAATACAAATAAGTAAGCAGTTGCCATATGAACTATTTTACCTTCGATATCTATATTATGACATTCGATTCACGCACGCTCGCCGGCCGCGGTGGTCTCGCGGTTCTAGGCGCGCAGTCCGGAACCGTGCGACTGCTACGGGCGCAGGTTCGAATCCTGCCTCGGGCATGGATGTGTGTGATGTCCTTAGGTTAGTTAGGTTTAAGTAGTTCTAAGTTCTAGGGGACTAATGACCACAGCAGTTAAGTCCCATAGTGCTCAGAGCCATTTTTTTCACCCACGCTCAACTAATTTTGTTCTCTGCAATAGATGGATTGTGAAACTTGGCAAATCACAAAACCTCATTTCATTGTAATCCAGTTTATCATAATGCTGCCACGTTTTACTTCCCATAGGTTTAATTCAGTCTGCTGATTAGTATTTTTTTTATTTAAAATGTTTTAAACAACAACAAGAAAACAAACAAGTAAGTCCGGTCTCAAAAACAAAGATTTTCCAATCGAAAGAGCTACAAACGAAACGTTGCAAAGGTTGATAAAATATCACAAATATCTTCGTAAACTCATTCTGTCACTCGCGCCCACACCGTTCGCTGGGACCTGTAGGTGCTTGTGCAATCAGTTGTTGACAGCGCTGGAACTGAGTCGTGCTGCCAAGATTTTGAATAAATAATAAAAATGTAATAAATGATCTGTAACGGCACAAGTCTAGGTAACAGAGCTCACAGCCATAAAAGGGCGATTTGCAGTATAAGGTTAGCGCAGCATTACGCCACGGAACCCGCTGTTACCACCGACCGCCTCCCGGTCACTTCCTGACTATTTAGCGAAACGCGACACGTGGCGCACGTGACATCTGCGGCAGCAACACCACAACAAACCTGCTTTGGCACGTATAGATACTGGCCACCCAGGCAGATCAGTGAATCAGCAAGTCATTAACTCAGCATCCGTCACAGAGTCGGTTCTGAGGTGAGGTCCCTACCGCTTCATTGTCATCCTCACAGGACACCTTAAGAGGGTGGGTGTCCAGCTGCAGAGCCGGTAAACTGAGGGTCCTCCAGGCCACTGAGCCACTGGGTGTCCACCAGCGACGAACGCTGCCACTCAGGCATCGGTACGGGTTTCGTTCCCGGGACATTTACGCTCCTGTAAAAGTATCAGCTGAAACAAAGTGGGTAAAAATTATCAGTTTTGAGATGAAAGTAATCGTGCTGAGGAATACCAACACTTTTTCCCTCTCCTTAATGACGGGAAAGTTACTTTTTTTCTTGATTTTTATGCAACAGTACGCCGCTCTTCGGCCACAGTCAGTACAAATAGAAACAATGAAGACACAGAAAAACAGATCATAACGGTGGACAAAAAACAGGAGACACATGAGTAAAAAACACAGAGCCATTCACAGGTGTACTAAAAAGATAAAAAAACGGTCAGCACTGTACATGAACACTGAAGACTTAGATAACACACCACACACAGACCCGATGGCGATGATCTCCAGAGCACGAATGTTCCCTTTACGTGTGCGAGTCTGGGAACCTGCTAAAAGGGCAAAAGGTGGGGGAGGAGGGAGAGGGGAGAGGATAGATGCCAGTGGCAGAGGAGATGGGAGGGGGGGAAGAAGGTACAGGGGTAAGGGAAGCCTGGGGGAGCAGGGAGGGAGGAAGGGAGGAGGGAGAGAAGGAAGAGATGGTGCCCTAAGAAACCACAGGAAGGGGACAGGGAGGATCAAAGTTGATAGGAGAGGTAGATGGAGGGGATGAGGGCATCATCAGGGAGGGGGAGTTGGTGGAAGCCACCTTGGGAGAGGGTATGGAGAGTGGAAAGAAGAAGAGCAGGTGGGACATGGGAATACAGGCGCAGCAGCAGACAGGGGTGGGAGAGGATGGGAGAGACAAGCGGGTGAGGGAGATAAAGTTTAAAAGAGGTGTAGAGGATCCGTATCCGTTCAAGGAAAAGGAGGAGTTGTGAGAAGGGAATAAGGTCGTACAGGATTCACGTGGGGGAGGGGAAACAGATGCGGCAGGCGAGGCAGAGAGCATGGTGTTCTAGGATTTGAAGGGATTTGTAAAAGGCAGGAGGAGTGGAGATCCAGGCAGGGTGGGAGTAGCGGAGGATAGGGCTGATGAGGGATTTATAGATATGGAGGATGGTGGAGGGGTCCAGACCCCATGTGCGGCCAGAAAGGAGCTTGAGGAGACAGAGTCGGGAGTGTGCCTTGGCTTGGATTGTCCGGAGATGGGGAGTCCAGGAGAGGCGACAGTCAAGGGTGACACCAAGGTACATGAGGGTGGACGTGAGAGTGATAGGTCGCCATAAACGGTGATATAGAAATCAAGGAGACGGAAGGAAGGGGTTGTTTTGCCTACAATGATCGCCTGGGTTTTAGAAGGATTGACCTTGAGCAACCACTGGTTATACCAAGTGGTGAACCGGTCAAGACGTGATTGGAGAAGGTGTTGGGAGCGTTGCAGGATGGGGGCGAGGGCGAGGAAAGCGGTGTCATCGGCATACTGGAGAAGGTGGACGGGGGGTGTAGGCGGCGGCATGTCCGCCGTGTGCAGAAGATAGAGAAGAGGGGAGAGGATGGAGCCTTGGGGCACTCCGGCAGAGGGGTAGAAGGTGTAGGAATCCGTGTTATGGATGATGACGTAGGAAGGAGGCAAGCTACATAAAGTCCATCATTGTTATGAGACTGTGTTGCACACTACCCGAGTAAATGTTTACTCACGTGCTTCTCGCATTGTTGTGTGCACACAAATTACTAACTCTGTCCATACAGGCCTTTGAAGGTCCACTGTTACAGACCAATCGCAGAGTCATCCTCATCCCAAAGGTGCCAGCAGGTACGGATGTGGAGGGGAACGGGGTCAGCACACTACTCTTCCATCTATCGTCAGTTTTTGTGACTCTCAGCCGTTACTTCTAAATTAAGCAGCTTCTATGTTGGCCTCTCAAGCACTGAGTGCACCCCGCTTGCTGTGGCATTTACGCCCAAACTGGAGCGCAATCTATTTCATAATGTAATACGTGCATTCTAGTGATGAGGATAATCGATTCTTTAAAACGAAAACTACAGACAATATTCTATACTGCCAGTGACTGCACAGCTAATTACTTCTTCTCCTTTCCTGTTGTTATGGAGAAGAAGATCTGTTATTTCTGCAGTCTTTGGAGTTTTCTTTAGCTGGCTCAAGTTGACTTAACAAGGCCCAGAGTCTCATAAACTTGCTAAGCGCTGAAAGTTGCCACCTAGTATTTGCACTGTCCTGTACCCACACAGCAGGTGCATAGCAGGATGGCCTGCGATCCATAAAAATTGCATTGTGCGAGATACTAGAAGAAATCCTTTTTTGTGGGCTAAGTTCTGAAAACCGACTGAAGAACTCAGAGCACGACACCACTGGCCTCAGCCACACCACGCAGGAATGTTCTTTTAAATTCGTATACGAGGGAGTGTGAGTGGCTCACAATAATTATTTCGACAGGAGGCCTGTTTTCCTGTCTGTGTCTAGCGTGCAGGGATTTTGGTTGGCTGCGCTTGGAAACCTGTCATGTTGTGGAAGAGATTTCCTGCCTTCTTTCCCACACCACACCATTGTTTATTAACCGCAACAAAAACTCTGAGAGTGGGAATTTGGTAATCATGTATTTAAAATTGTTATAGGTCAAAAATCGCAAGGTCTGCTGCAGTTGGCCAGCGAGATTCCTCCGCTGGCAGAAGCAGCTAAGTGTTGAGGAGTGAAGTCAGAAGGCACTTGCTTCAGAGATGCCATCGAGAATGTACTTCACTTTCGGCAGCTTCTAGGAGAGATGTCCTCCGACTTACAGCAGGCTACAGAGTACAGAGCTGGACTATCCAGAAGTTACCGTAGTCGAGGGGAACGCAAACCTAGTTAATTTGCACACATAGCTGCACTTGTCACACACTTTGAACGAAAGTACTGGTGTAATACTTGCTCCCCTGGTGACCTTCCTTCAAATCACTAATTATTCTCAGAGTAATCGGCCATATCCAAGATACAATGTCATATCATCGTTTCGTTAAAAACAATTCAACGGCAAGATTGCACAAAGTATTTTTTTTTATTCAAGACAACGGGATTCTTACCTGCCATCACTTTTATAGTAAAACAGGTTCATTTTACGCTGACCTCGTGCGCAAAAGTCAAGTGGATAAAAATCAGCACATTATAAAAGTTTGTCATCGCTAAAATATGTCAAAACACACAGCATCTTGTCCAGAAGTCCTTATGCAAGATGAAGAAACACAACCTGAAAGCGCAGTGTTAGCACACTGGACTCGTATTCGGGAGGACGACGGTTCAGTCCCGTCTCCAGCCATCCTGATTTAGGTTTTCCGTGATTTCCCTAAATCGTTTCAGGCAAATGCCGGGATGGTTCCTTTGAAAGGGCAAGGCCGATTTCCTTCCCAACCCTTCCCTAACCTGAGCTTTCGCTCCGTCTCTAATGACCTCGTTGTCGACGGGGCGTTAAACACTAACCACCACCACCACCACAACCTGAAAATGTAAGATAAGGGTAAAGGATGTCAAATCGGTCAAACATTTCCAGAGAACCAGAGCTTAGAAATATACTATTGTGGATCAACGGTCTTAAAACGACCGCCTGTCAGCGACGAATACTTGGACGTGTGTCCATTACACATTTGCTCCAGTTACCTGACACCGGTATGTTACGTTTGATGCGAATTTGCATTACATGTGACCCCTTTCTACAACAACTCCGCTTCTAAAAAGGTTAAACGTCACTGGGACTGCTAAAATTGAAAAAAAAAATCTGTGCGGATTTCCTTGAGGCACATGGAAGTACATATTTGGAACCGTCAAAGCCCATCCCTAAAGGTATCGCTCATACTAGGCAATGTTAACCGTGCAAAATGCAAGTTAACGCTGGAAGAGTAGGTTGATGATGGGAATACTCAAACTGGTAGAGGAGTTAAGGGTGGACATGTCGTGCATCGATAAGAGCTCTATGTCAGAAATAGTGCAGCACTTTATTTTTTCAGTAGCAGCCTTGGCGATGTAGGGCCAGGTTGTTGCCAAGGAGGTGAGCATAGTGCTCAATTGAAAATTACTGCAAAGCTGGTGTATTAATATGACGAAAATATGGCCACTATTGAGTACAGGTGGCAGTTAATACGTAGACAATTACATGTACTCTATTTTCTCAAAAGTACACGAACACATATTATTGGGCGCTCTTCGACTTTATGACTCTTCGATTTGCTGGGGGCACTTTGAATGAGATGTCCATATGTCTATGGAGGAATGGTATCCCATTCTTCCTAAACAGCCGAAACTAGGGAAGAGAGTGTTGTTAGACTCTGGTGGATGGAGCCAAGTCGACTTTCTAACCCAACCCAAAGGTGTTCCATTGTGTCTAGATAGGGATTCTGTAGAGGACAGTCAATTTCAGGAATGTTATTGTCCACAAACCACTGCCTCATACATGATGATTCATAACACCATGCATTGTCGTGTTCATATAACAGATATTGTCTCCAAACTGTTCTTCCACTGTACACAGTACATAATGGCGCAAAATATGTTCATATACTTCCGAAATTAGCGTTTTCTTAGACACAGTAATGGGGCAGCACCCTAACCCCGAAATTCAGACCCATTCCCCTAATACCACCACTTCTCTACATTGCTGTGATGAACACGGCCTATTACTAAGATATGATAGCAGAATTAAACCTAGTTGTCGACAGAGGTGGTTTTATTTAATCGTATGGTGATTCTATACAATATATAGTTGATATAAGACAAGTGATTTTATACAATATACATATGACTCCGCCACTGCCGGTCCCAAGCCCAGGGCCTCATCTCGCAAGTGATGAGGAAGGAGGAGGGGGAGGAGTAACACCTCGTTAAAAAAAAACCTGGGTCCATCTGGCTCCGGATGGTAGCACCCTGTCAGGGCCCCTGCATAGGGTTACATGCGAAGTCCCAAAATCCAGACACGTCTGCGTGGCAGCCACCGGTACTCTGGTCAGCGTCTGTTGGCTCTGTGAGCTCGGCTGTAAGTTAATCTTCTGGAACTCAAAACTCCAGTCGAAATTATGTGAGATCCTTCGTGATTTCACCACCAATTCTTCAACACAAACCAATAATCATGACAGAACAACGGGAAAGAATCCACTACCCTGGGCCCCAGTCAGTAAGACTGGGTAATAGACCTGATCATTCGATTCCAGGGGATCAGGCATGTCATGAAGAGAAGAATCGGAGCCTCTCAAAAACCCTCAAGATGAAGAAAGTATTTTACATGGGAACACTCAACACCAACACACTACTGAGGCCAGGTAAACTGAAACAATTAACAAACGCCATGGATAAATACAACATCAAAGTTATGGCAATATAGGAAACACGATTTGCAGATGAGAACCACTTTGATTCCGAAAATTACAGAATATATAAGGGGAAACCAGCCATAACCATCCCAGGAAGAAATCTCAAACTCTTCGGAACTGGTTTTGTAGTACATAAATCGATACTGGACTCCGTAATAGATTTCACATCAAAATCAGAAAAAATGTCGACACTCACAATAAGATCTGGAAACAAAGCCTATACATTAATCAATGGACATGCCCCCACAAACAATTATAACAAGAAGAACCCAGAGATGATAGAGGAATTCTGGGAAGATCTGGAAGAAACTACCAGCAAAATCCCCAAGAATCACATAAAAGTTTTGGTTCAAATGGTTCAAATGGCTCTGAGCACTATGGGACTCAACTGCTGTGGTCATTAGTCCCCTAGAACTTAGAACTACTTAAACCTAACTAACCTAAGGACATCACACACATCCATGCCCGAGGCAGGATTCGAACCTGCGACCGTAGCAGTCGCACGGTTCCGGACTGCGCGCCTAGAACCGCGAGACCACCGCGGCCGGCATATAAAAGTTTTACTAGGAGACTTCAATGCTCAGTTAGGCAAGGAAAGAAAATTCCGAGATACGACAGGAAAACACACGGCCCACATGAGAACAAACAAAAATGGAGAGAACTTGATAAACTTCTGCAGAAATTTTTATCTGAAAATCATGTCAACGCAGTTCCAGAAACCACACAGAAAACTTGCAAGTTGGAAATCCCCCAACCACGCTCTAGGAGAATTTCAGATAGACCACGTAGCAATATCCACAAAAAGCACCAGAGAAATAATGAACGTAAGAACAAGGAAAGGAGTTTTCGAATCTGATCATCACCTTCTCCAAATTAAAGTAAAATTTATACCCAATAGACAAATCAAGAGAACCAACAGACCTTTCACAATAGATCCAGAGTACCTACAAATAAACAAGAAAGAAATAATAGAAGAAGTTACGAAAATCAATAGCAACAACTGGACAGAACTGTCAGAAAAAATAAAAGAACTGATAAAATTGGGGCAGCCACCGAGAAAAAGGAAACACCGATAGTGGAACATGACATGCGACAGGGCCATAGAAGAGAGAATACAAGCCTGGAAGAAATTTAACAGCCATAAAACACAAGAAAAATGGGAGGACTTCAACAGGATATAAAAAAACACTTCAAAAATAATACGAAGAGAAAAAAGAGGTTACGAAAACAGCAGGTTGAAGGAGATAGAAGAAGACTTCACCAGAAACAACACACGAAATTTTTACAGAGTATTCCGAGAAAATATGACAGGATATCAGCCACCAATCTTATGCTTCAAACGACAAGATGGAACACTGGAGACAAATCCGAAGAGAAACTGTGAAATATTAGCCAGATACTTTGAAACATTACTTAACTGTGATAAACCAAAACAGAGATTACAGTTTACAAAACTAGAACCCAACCGGGACTCCGAACCCCCATCATATGAAGAAATCGTGAAAATAATAAAATCATTGAAAAATAACAGAGCACCAGGTGAAGATGGACTGATTGCAGAAATCTGGAAATTAGACCATGAAAACATTACACCCAAAATTCATAGTATAATAAAAAACATCTGGGAAACAGAAAAGATACCAGAAGAATGGAAGTCAGCCCTAATACACCCCCTCCACAAGAAAGGAGACAAAACAGACCCTAATAACTACAGAGGAATTTCGTTACTGCCGGTGGCATACAAAATTCTATCAAAAGCTCTGTCAAATCGCCTAGAACCTCAGATAGATCCACAGATCGGAGAATACCAAGGAGGGTTCAGGAAGGGAAGATCATGCAGTGAGCAGATCTGGTGTCTGAGAACATTATTAACAACGGGAAAGTCCAGAAACACCACAGTAACATTTGTTGATTTCAAGAAGGCTTACGATTCCATAGACAGAGAAACACTTTTTAATACACTAGAAGAAATGAAGGTAGACAATAAGACCAGAAAACTAATTCAGGAAACATTAACAAATACAAAGTCGAAAGTGAAGTTCATGGGCGAGATCTCAGAATCTTTCGAAATCAAGACAGGAGTGAGACAGGGAGATGGCCTGTCACCCATTTTATTTAACGCTGTTTTAGAGAAAATAATCAGGACGTGGGACAAAGGAGTCAATGGGGTAAAAATGGGGAGAGAGAAAAATAGAACCGTCAACATAAAATGTCTGGCCTTTGCCGACGATATAGCCATCATTACAAATGACAGAAAAGAAGCCAGAGAAGCCCTAGAGATATTGCATGAAATCGCAGCCAGAACAGGACTACAAATATCATATGAAAAAACACAGTACGTGGACACAAAATCTGCAGACAGAAGCCCATTGATAACAAAGTACGCAAAAATAACACAAGTAGAAAGTTTCAAATACCTGGGAGAGATTATACAGAAAACAGGACTGAATTCAACAGCCAATGAAGAAAGGGCTACAAAACTACAAAAAGCATTCAAACTTAGATGGAACCATTACAATAAAAGAAATATTTCCATCAATGCCAAATTAAGACATTACAAAACAGTAGTCTTACCTGAGGCCTTGTATGCCTCAGAAACAACAGTAATCAGAGGAAGAACTAAAATCAAGGAAATGGAAAATCAAGAGAGGAAAATTCTGAGAAAGATCTATGGGCCAGTTCAGAGACAGGGGATCTGGATAAAGAGACCAACAGAGGAATTGTACAAACAGGCAGAGACAATTACAGACAATATCAGAAAAAGAAGGGCAAAATTCTATGGGTACATTCATAGGATGAATGAAAATAGGCTGACCAAGAAGATTTTTAACATAGTGGTGACGAATAAAGTGAAAACTAACTGGGTAAAGGAAACCATGGAAGACCTTAAAAATCTTAACATCTCTACAGAAGAAATATCAAACAGAGGAAAATACAGAGAAAAAATCAACAAACAGAAATTCGATGAACCACCAAAAGAGGAGAAAGCAGGAAGGAAGTGGACAGAAGAGAGGAAGAAGAAGCACAGTGAATTTATGAGAGGTTTTTGGGAAGAGAAAAGAAAGAGACAGAAAAAAGTGCCATGAATTTGAAATGTACCAATTTATGTACCATATTGTCATTGTGATTAATGATTGTGTTTTAACGCTCTCCTCAATGGGGAATTAACGATAATAATAAATAAATATGACATAAGAAAAAGATTAAACCTTAAAGTCCGTGATTTTCAACCAATTAATTAAGCTGGGTGAGAGGGAGAACAAGTCGTCGGAAATTCCAGGGTATGAACGAAGTGGACAGCGTTGGACTAGAAGTTCAGTTGTCTGCTCTTCTTGATTACATTCACACATTGGAGAACTGATCCAGCCCCATTTGTACCTGAAGTAGTTACAACAGCCATGTCCAATCCTTAACCTGTTGAGGCAGCACCAGAGGTTCCTCGGTAGGTCAAAACCTTTTGGCTTCTTTGTGGGATCAAGGTGATGGGCTCTTGTTCCCAATGTTTTTGTTGACCATTCATGCCTTCAGCTTTCATTTGGATCAAAACCATCCACGATAAGTTGTCCTGCAGTAGCACTTGCTGGTCTTCTTGATCGCAATCGTTGCTGTGGGGGATAACAGAATTCCTGGTGCAGAGGTAGAGAGGGTGATGCAGAGATTTTCTTGGCCTCCCTCAGTAGAGCTTGTTTCCGCCTTAAGTGAGGTGGAGGGATGTCTCAGTACAGATAACCAGTGGCATGGGGTTGATTTGATGGATCCAATAATGCAGCGCATTATGTCGTTCAGTTTTGTGTGTCGTCCTTCTTCATATGTACGCTGCCCAACCAGACATGTACACAGTACTCGACAGCAGGGTACACAACATACATACCATACCAGAGCGGGTGCTAACATTGAATTAACTCTGGTAGACTACGTTGGAGGATGAGCTGTTGAATGGCAGGCTGGTCAGCCAAGTAAATACGTTACCAGAGGCTGCTTTCAGGGTCCAATTTTCGTGATATCCCCATTGACCTCTTGCTCACCATACTGGACGAATAGGGCGATGTCTACGAACGACATTCTGCTAGTTGTCTCAGGAGCTGGAGGCAAGGCAGTAAGTATTCAATCTGATGCAACAATAGAGTGTTAACAACGAACTGTCAGTAGTTGCCCGCGAAAAGACACGTCATCAATCTGAAAATCAGTCTAAACTCACTGGAGCTTAGGCCTATGACTGAATGCCGACAGAGAATGCAAGGGACCGACTCGCTGCTAGTGACACAGCATGACATAATCTTTGTAGTACCACCACCACGCTTCTCAACGGGCGCTGCATCGTGTATTGTTCGGCGATAACATACAGAGCAGAACACAATCGACGTTTCGCTCTGGAAAAGTGCCAGAGTAGCTCAGATCCAAAATATAATAGTGTTTAAAGTAGAATTGGAATTGCTTGTTGAATTTATAATAAAATAATAAAACTTGCCCAGAAAATATTTCATGCAATTTAAGACAGGCAACCGAATTTCTATCATGTGCCGTCGGGGATAGATGATTTAGCCGGCAAATGTGGCCGAGCGGTTCTGGGCGCTTCAGTCCGGAACCGCGCTGCTGCTACGGTCACAGATTCGAATTCTGCCTCGGGCATGGATGTGTGTCACGTCCTTAGGTTATTTAGGTTTAACTAGTTCTAAGTTCTAGGGGACTGATGACCTCAGATGTTAAGTACTATAGTGCTCAGAGCCATTTGATCCATTTTTGATAGATGATTTCAGTTGGGTTGCATGTCTTGAAGTGTATGAGATATTTTCTGGGCAAGATTTATTTTGCGCCCACACTGTACATTATAGTTGGAGTGAAACAGTAGGATTTTATCTTCCTTTCCAATCATTAACTGTCTCCTTTGAAAATGCCAGAAATTTATACACATAATACCATACATATTTACAAACATGTATTTACGAGACTTGTTTCAGACAGCTAGGTAACAGATCATGTAAACTGATAGCCTCAATAAATGAAATGAAATGAATGACACCATTCAGCCTACCAACTCAGCGAACCGTTCAACACTAACGCAGATCGTCTTCGATTATTTTTACATACCTATCACAACTCTAAGCACGTTAAGAGACTCTTAATCAACAGAATTTTGTCATTCTTGTAGTACATTTTGCTTAAATTTCTCCCAGCATTACTGGCGTACCATTACGTGTCCGTTTTTCCACCCCAAATCGCACAATTATTGATGCTAGAGGTGCCTCATTCTGCTAAGTCATCTGTGTACCAAGTTGCTCGGTCAAGTTGCTCAGTGGCCTTTCAAACCTATCCTGGAACCACTGCCCCCCGTGACTTCCCTAAATCACTCCAGGCAAATGCCGGGATGGTTCCTCTGAAAGGGTACGGCCGACTTTCTTCCCCATCCTTCCCTAATCCGATGATACCGATGACCACGCTGTCTGGTCTCCTTCCCCAAACCAACCAACCACTCCCCCCCCCCCCCCTCGCTTCCTCCGCACACACACACGTACGCATCATTTTGAGAAGGTGTTTCATGAGTAACACTAAGTATAGGATGTCCCACCTAACTTTGTCACCTCATGTACGTATTTGCAACAACATGTGAAAAATGCAATTGGCCAGGGTTGCACCTGTATCAGGGACTCACACAATGTGTAGGAATGCGCAATTCCTACAAATAAACAAATATCACTTACAACTCCAAGTTAGGTTTTCTTAAATGGCACGTGTATGTTTTTTTCTATGGAGATGAAAACGAAATACACAGTTAGTGACGGCAAACTTGGTTTTGGTTCAAATGGCTCTGAGCACTATGGGACTTAACATCTGTGGTCATCAGTCCCCTAGAACTAAGAACTACTTAAACCTAACTAACCTAAGGACATCACACAACACCCAGCCATCACGAGGCCGAGAAAATCCCTGACCCCGTCGGGAATCGAACCAGGAAACCCGGGCGTGGGACGCGAGAACGCTACTGCACGACCACGAGATACGGGCAAACTTGGTATTACTGCTCTAAACTTCATATCTATTCTTACAATGGGAACTCCCCATCGCACCTCCCTCAGATTTAGTGGTAATATGGCTCGGTGGGCAGTCCGTAACAAACTGAAGACAGATCAAGCATTACAACAGGAAGAAGGAGTACTGATCTTTGAAAAAATAGCAAAATAGAAACTGCGAATGGTCAAGAACAATAAATGAAATAAAGAGCTGCCTAAAAGAGCAACTTCTTTGTGGGTAAGTGGTCAGGGAGTTGACTGGGAAAGTCGTGTTTAAAACCTCCTCTCACTATAAATTACTTTTTTTTCCACAACCTTATGAACTGTCCATCCGGTCACTGGAATGTTTCTTCTCTTGCTGCAGTCTTGGCAGTTGTCGTACTATACATTGGTTGTAGAATATGACTCATGTGGTAAGAACACTTTACCATCGCAAGTAAAAGTGATGAATAGTGAGAGCAGGTGAGATACCACATAGACGTCTATCAGAAATGAAAACAACAAATAAACATGTGTGAACTACATTACAACAAAGCAGTTCAAGGGTCAACTTATGTTTGCTTACGCATATTAATTGTGCATTCCTGCACATTGTGTGAACCTCTGACATAGGTGCGTCCTGGTCAGTGGCATTTTTCACATTTCGTTACGTTTCGTAAAAATGTGAGATGGCAGTGTTAGGTGGGACACCCTGTATCTTACGAGATGATAATGTAGACTAACTCGAATAAAATTTACCCTGTAACATGTGCCCGATTGTTATTGGTTACAGAGATAAGTTTTCATTCCGTGTGTTGGAAGTACAGCTGCTATGGTTCATTTATCGGGTGTCATTTTCATTTTAAAGTTTAAATAGTGCAGTGCTTCAATTTGTATAAATGAATGTTTCAGCTGTGACTGTCATGTGATGGTCAGTTCTGCAGTGCCGTGTAAGCATGCTGCACATATTTACAAATGCAGAGTATGCCGGGGTGGTATCTTGTACGGGTTTTGCAATGGAAACGCTACTGCTGCTTGTAAAGAACAAGATAGACGATTTCCTGACAGCAGAGTACCAGATTAGAGAGTGTTTAATCGTATTTTCACTAAACTGCGTGCCACTGCTGCAGTGTCCAACAGTCATACTTCGTCTCAACGTATAAATGAACACAGTGTGGGTGAAGAAGAAGGCATTATTCAGTTGCTAGAAGGCATTCCCTCAACAAGTGCACCAGAATTCCTACCCCTATCCGTGTTCCACATACGAGACCGTAGTGGATATTGCATGTTCACGGCGTCTGTCCTTATCATTTACAGCCCTTTCAACACCTTCGAGAAGTTGATGAAGGTAAACGATCGGAATTTTCTCATTGGCTAACTTCAAAATCGTCCAGTACTCCGACTAATGCTGTTTGATGATGAAGCAACTCTCACTCATGGCAGTAGCAGCAACAGTCGAAAATCACGTCAGTGGCCCAATGAAAACCCACATACTTTTGAGGAGACACATTTTAAAGAACGTTCTCCTGTACGTGCGTTGTATAGTATGATAGAAAGTTGGTTGAATTTGCAAGATATATAGCCTGATCATCTTTATAGGACCTCATTAACTGCGTGAGAGAGAAGTCTTTCTCAACGACATTATTGTATGAAACATCCTCGGATTTTTGGCCACGTCCATTCAGGGTAGGACGTCAAGCTTTCGACGATTAGCGCTATCGTCAGGAGCAATTGCCTGTGGTCGCCTTATACAGTCCATAGATGGCTCCTGATTGGTCGGTAACTACGTAATGCTGCCGCAGATGGTTTCAACGTTTGCGCTAGTGGCGCCACCGCTCCCCCAGTAGCGCAAAAGTTGCGACGAGCATCTCTGCCTCTTCTCTGCATCGAGAGCTTAATTCCATGCATCGAATACCCGCTGTCATGGTTGAAGTTCCTCTTGCACATTCTTATTTCTACAGTCCCTTTAATTACAGAATGATAGGATATGGGAGCGAGGGACAAATATAGGACAAAACTCGTCGCAATCTTTATGCTACTAAGGCAGCGTTAGGTTACGTAATCACCTACCAATCAGAAGCCGTCACGAACTACGTAAGGCCACCACGGCAGCAGTAGAGACAGTCAGTTGCTCTTGACGAAGACGATGAAGGTAATCGTCTAAAGCTTGAGGTTTTACCCTGGACTGACGGCTCTAGACTTTCTTGAAAATGAGCTTCCAGCATCACTGGAAGAGGTTCCGTTGGCTACAAGGATGGGTACGTTTTCCCAGCGTGACATGGTCCTTGCACATTGTAGGCATCAGGTGACACTAGTCAGAGCAAACACTGGATAATGGTAAGTCAGAAATCGTCACTTTGATTCGCCTCGTATCAAACCCCTTTGTGTCTTTGCCTATTGGGATAGATAAAAGCCAAAGCGTGGAAAGATAAAGCAAACGCAGAAGACCAATTGTTTGTTTTGATTATGGATATACGCTACTGACCATTAAAATTGCTACAGCAGGAAGATGACGTGTTACAGACGCGAAATGTAACCGACAGGGAGACGATGCTGTGATATGCAAATGATTAGCTTTACAGAGCATTCATACAAGGTTGGCGCCGGTAGCGACATCTACAATGTGCTGACATGAGGAAAGTTTCCAACCGATTTCTCATACACAAACAGCAGTTGACCGGCGTTCCCTGGTGAAACGTTGATGCCTCGTGTAAGGAGGAAAAATGCGTCCCATCACGATTCCGACTTTGGTAAAGGTAGGATTGTAGCCTCTCGCGATTGCGGTTTATCGTATCGCGACATTGTTGCTCGCGTTGGTCGAGATCCAATGACTGTTCGCAGAATATGGAATCTGTGGGTTCAGGAGGGTAATACGGAACGTAGTGCTGGATCCCAACGGCCTCGTACCACTAGCAGTCGAGATGAAACGCATCTTATCCGCATGGCTGTAACTGATCGTGCAGCCACGTCTCGATCCCTGAGTCAACAGATGGGGACGTTTGCATGACAACAACCATCTGGACGAACAGTTCGGCGACTTTTGCAGCAGCATGGACTATCAGCTTGGAGACCATTGCTGCGGTTACTCTTGACGCTGCATCATAGACAGGAACGCCTGCGATGGTGTACTCAACGACGAACCTGGGTGCACGAATGGCAAAACGTCATTTTTTCGGATGAATCCAGGTTCCGTTTACAACATCATGATTGTCGCATCCCTGTTTGGTGACATGGCGGTGAACGTACATTGGAAGCGTGTATTCGTCATCGCCATATTGGCGTATCACCCGGTTTGAAGGTATGGGGTGCCTCTGGTTACACGTCTCGGTCACCTCTTGTTCGCATTGACGGCACTTTGAACAGTGGACGTTACGTTTCAGATGTGCTACGACCCGTGGCTCTACCCTTCTTTCGATCCCTGCGAAACCCTACATTTCAGTAGGAAAATGCGCGACCGCATGTTGCAGATCCTCTACATGCCTTTCTGGATACAGAAAATGCTCGACTGCTGCCCTGGCCAGCACATTCTCCAGATCTCTCACCAATTGAAAACGTCTGGCCAATGGTGGCCGAGCAACTGGCTCGTCACAGTACGCCAGTCACTACTCTTGATGAACTGTGGTATCGTGTTGCATGGGCAGTCGTACCAGTACGCGCCATCCAACCTTTGTTTGACTCAATGCCCAGGCGTATCAAGGCCGTTATTACGGCCAGAGGTGGTTGTTCTGGGTACTGATTGCTCAGGTTCTATGCACCCAAATTCCGGGAAAATGTAAAGGCATGTCAGTTATTTGTCCAATGAATACCCGTTTATCATCCGCATTTCTTCTTAGTGTAGCAATTTTAATGGCCAGTAGTGTGTTCTATACTACATGGTCCAGTCAAATTAATGTGACCACCACCCATGTTCGAAGTCAACGTGCAGTGACTACTGACAGCCGGCAGGTGACAGAACTAGCAGTGGATGATATATATCGGAGGAACGCGGAATAGCCAGGTGTCGACGTAATGAGGAAACGGAGCGATTTACCTGACGTCCAGCGGGACATAGTCATTGGCTTTCGGGATAATAGACATGCAGCTGTTGAACAACTGATGGCCTAGATGAACCAAGGGGCCACCAACAATGTCGTCTCAACGACCGTTGCTGCGAATGGGCCTCCGCAGCAGTTGTCTGGTTGATGCACTGCTGTTCATCGGCGACGAAGTCTGGAATTTGCACGCCATTATTACAACTGGACTTCCCTTGAATGGCGACAGGTGGCCTTTTCGGATGAACGTTTTATGCTCCATGTGACAGATGGCCGTTGGCATGTAATGTGTGTAATGTCGGAAATCAAACACACTACAACTATCGTAAGAAGGGTGCAGGCCGAAGGAGGGAGCTTTAAGGTCTGCG
This sequence comes from Schistocerca gregaria, assembly GCF_023897955.1. Taxonomy (NCBI): domain Eukaryota; kingdom Metazoa; phylum Arthropoda; class Insecta; order Orthoptera; family Acrididae; genus Schistocerca; species Schistocerca gregaria. Next base: position 219,797,488 of record NC_064925.1, on the reverse strand, counting down.
TATCTTTCCGTGGAACTCCCCGGGTGACATCGTCATTCCGAAAGGCACAATGGATCAAAACAAGTATAAAACTATTCTTGTGAACCATGTCGCTCCTACATGTAGTTTGTTTTTCCTCAGAGCGATGACATCTACCAGCAGGACAATGCAACATGCCACGCAGCTCATAGTGTATCTGCGTGCTTCAGAGATCACCAGGACGGGTTTACCATACTCTCCTGGCCACCAAACCCTACTTGACTTAATCCCAGTCGAGAATCTGTGGGGCCACCTCGATCGGGGTGTTGACGCCATGGATCCTCAACCTAGAAACTTCGCGCACTAGAAACTGCGGCACTGAAGTCGGCATGGTTGTACATCCGTCGTTACTTCCCAAAATCTCACGGACTCACTTCCTACACGTCACGCAGGGGTCTCTTTGCCGAAGTTGGTTATTCAGGTATGTGACACGTTCTCACGTTAATGTGATTGGACAGTGGACAATCGCCATAACTGTTGGTACATTTATCGCTCTGTGAGCCAAGATGGTGGATGTTTTCATGTTCTCACGTTAATGTGATTGGGCAATGTACAAGGGGCAGTTAAATGAAAACGATACAATAGAAAAAAAGGAATCGCCATAACTGTTTGTACATTTATCGCTCTGTGAGGCAAGATGGTGTGTTCGTGGATAAATGTTTGCCGGCGCCTACTGTAATGGTATTTGAATTACGTAACCATTACGGCACCTCACCTCAACCTCTCGATACCAGCAATGTTCTACTGTGTTCCTGTAAAATAGTTAACATATTTCTGAGACAACATTCAGATATGATTTCATTAATGTAGAGGTACTTTGATACATCAATATATTTATATTGCAATGATATTATTCTTATGTGAATTCTTTCTTTTTGTCACTACGATCTTTGACGTACTTGTAACTCTGATTTCTGGGCTCGTAAGCGGTTATTGAAAAGTCAAGTCTTGGTCGTCATGTTGAAAAGACGCATATTGTAGTCAGTTTATAAAATGTGAACTTTAACAGTGAGGAAGATATTTTCAAGTATGTTTTATATTGTGAAGTGATGTTTTGTGAGTTACGTGATATTGCAACAAAAGTAATAAAAGAAAGTGTAACTTAAATTCGGAGTGTTGATTACTTTTTTACATCGCCATGGAGCTAACTTGCAAAAGTTTAATCTTCAAGAATGGTTTATGAAACACATCTATAAAACTTTTGAATATCGCAGAATAGCACCTGGGCCTTTTCGTATCCGAGCTTGGAATCATCACCAACTAGAATATTCGACGATTGAGCCAGCGTGGGAAACACGAAAAGGTGAGTGCCTAGTTTATCCATTATTTCATGAAATGACTTTATTAACTGTGCTCTAATGACATCTGCCACGTAATATAACTTTGTTGTAGCCCGAAAATGCAATATTCATCAGCGTGAGCAACACTACAAATCATAATTAATTTTTGACCTTTGTTGTGGTAGGATTCTTAGACTACGGAACCATGACAGTACCCAGGCGTGCACGGTTTTGTGCGAAGCAAATCGACTGCCGCGAATGTCTTTCTTCGGGACTCCAAAAATATGGAAATCGCAAGGAAAGAGCCGGACTGTCTGGAGTATGTGTAAGGACTTCCTAGCGAAACTTCTGCAACGTAGCAGAAACAACTTTATTAGCAATATGGATGGGTATTACCCAGCAACATAATTATACCATCCATCACCATCCCTGGGCGTTGGGACTTGATAACCCATTTCATGTTTTGAAAAGTGTCATCGTACGCTCTGTGTTAATTATGGCGCCGTGTTCCAGAAAGTCGATCAATAGCGGGCCATTGCAGTCAGCGAAAAAAGTCAGCTGGAGTGCCCGTCGTTTCGACTACGCAGCAAAAGTTTCGCTGGAAGTTTCCAAACAGTCCCGATGTCTCCCCATGCGATTTCCGCATTTTTGTAGCCCCGAAGAAAGACATTCGTGGCCGTAGATTTGCTTCGGACGAAGCGGTGCACGCCTGGGTACAATCATGGTTCCTTACGCAACCGCAAACATTTTTCCTTGAAGGCAATGTAGTACTGGTCTTTCCATTGTTGGTATTTGGTATATTAATAATGCACTCTTGTACCATCTGCCACTACTATTTCAGTACATACTTGTCCTGTTGGGAAAGAGCCAAATTTCTCTGAAAGTGCAATGCACGATAATAAAACCAGATGTTGTACTCATCTTTTAAGTTGACCGTGATTCGGGCTCTTCGTATTCTATAGGAGTTTATCAGATGGCCTGGGTGTTAAATACTCAATTGAAAACGCTTCTTCTCGCTATCACTTATTCACACGATGTTTCACGCTCGAGACTTTACGCAGAACTGAAACGAAGAACACCCACATGTTGCCCATTTTAGTTCTGAAGCTCTCTCTCTGCGTGTGTGTGTGTGTGTGTGTGTGTGAATTGCTAAAGGATGAAACTGCTGAGGTCATCGGTCCCTAGACTTACACACTACGTAAACTAACGTAAACAGAGAACAAGACACACACACACACACACGCCCACCAATGCGCGAGGGAGGACTCGAACCTCCGGCAAATTATTGATTATAAGAACATCTGGTCTCTAATCCAGTGAACGTTTAAACAAAACTGCATATTTTGATGTTTACAAAAATATAAGTATAGAACAGTAATATAATTAAGTCTCATAGTTACGAAATATAACTTTTGAAATTATGTAATGTGTCATGTGTAAGAGAGAGTATATATTTAGTCTTTACAACAAGTTAATATATTTCTGATTAGATTAATTATGGCTTTGATATATAAAAATGATCCTTTATTTGGTGAGCAATGAAGTTTTATTTGACATCACATAAATTAAATTTGGAAAGTAATCCTTTTTAAGAGGCTACTTATGATTATATCAAGAGAATATGAAGACCAGATAGCGTTTTGCATAGGTACAAAATTTATTTTGACTGTTTGCCATTATAAATTCCATACCACAACATTACCTCGCAGAAACATGCAAAATTAGTATTACCTAATAGACGAATTTGGAAACATATAAAATTTCGTAAATGCTCAAATGTACTGTGTGATTACCTGAGAAACATGAATTTCATACTTTGTAACCGAAAATCGTAGTAAACGTTACTGAAACGAAGGTGGTATCAGACAGTTCGGTTAATCCGAAAAGCAGGCATAAATCTTGGTTTCTTATAGTATTGACCGTCTCGCCTCACGTGGGATAAATGTATTAACAGTTAATGCGATTACTTTTGAAATCATAAAAAGTTCACTTACTCTTTGCAATACGTTTTCTTTTCATCTGACGGCCTCTCTTACTGACGTCTCCTAAAATATTCTTTACTGTTTCTCTTGAGACACTCCGTATACATTTTTATCTGATGAGTGTGCAGCGTGAGCCTGAACGCTATATAAGATCAAAATATCCCCGACCGTCACGAAAAATTTCAAGGGTCCGGAGCATTACTCCGGAATCCAGGCCTACTTTTATGGTACAAGGTAAATGTTTCAATTCTAGGTAGCGACTGAGTTTCCCGCAGAAGCATGCCGACTGGTATGACACCATATTTCATGGAAACCAAAGGATACCGACGGCCACATTGACCTCATTTTCTTTCGGGTGAGAGAGACTGGAGACAACCAAACTGTCTCTCTGGCCTATTCGTGGGCGCATACAGTTAGAAGTTTAGATAATACACCATCCTCTCTTTATAAGCTGGCATACATGCAATTAGAAACAATTTTTTTTCTTTTACGTAGCAATAGTAGCAAAACATTCATCAAGGAACCTGTAGGAGCTAGACAGTTGAATTTTGGCTTTTCAGGACACTTTACGTATCTTCAATAATATACTGCAGTGATATTTAAGAATTTCCAATGCATACAGAGTCAGTCTTTTTATTTATTTATCTTCTCATCATTATCATGGTCGTTGCATGAGGCTGTGGTTATCATCATAGTCCTAACGATAATCTGAGATTGTGTGTTGAACTCCTGGTTGCACAATACGTCTGTAGCGTCCAAAATACGTCACAAGGAACGGTTTTACAGACGTTCTTTGTTTTTCGGTTGTCATTGTTTCGTCTAGTTTGACGTCTGTCTGCATACAATGGCTCTACGCTACAACTCAGACGCGCAAAAAACAGTCTTTACCAGCTCATTTGGCAGCGTTCCACTGCATATATCAGGACATCAGCTTTCATGGAATACACCTGTCGGAGATGCGGGTATCTCCTCCAGCTCTAAGTATTGTTGGCTATGTTTTCCTGAGACACGATAGACGTAACAGGCGACAGTGCTGTGTGGCAGCGTAAATACACAATCCGATCAAAAGTTTCAGGACACAAAACGGAATTGATGACTAGGTGTTACAAAAGCCGGACCTGCTAGTACAAAAATACACTACTGGTCTTTACAATTGCTACACCACGAAGATGACGTGCTACAGACGCTAAATTTAATCGACAGGAAGAAGATGCAGTGATATGCAAATGATTAGCTTTTCAGAGCATTCACACAAGGTTGGCGCCGGTGGCGACACCTACAACGTGCTGACATGACGAAAGTTTCCAACTGATTTCTCATACAAAAACAGCAGTTGATCGGCGTTGGCTGGTGAAACGTTGTTGTTATGCCTCGTGTAAGGAGGAGAAATGCGTCCCATCACGATTCCGACTTTGATAAAGGTCGGATTGTAGCCTACCGCGATTGCGGTTTATCGTATCGCGACATTGCTGCTCGCGTTGGTCGAGATCCAATGACTGTTAGCAGAATATGGAATCGGTGGGTTCAGGAGGGTAATACGGAACGCTGTGCTGGATCCCAACGGCCTCGTTTCACTAGCAGTCGAGATGACAGACATCTTATCCTCATGGCTGTAACCGATCGTGCAGCCACGTCTCGATCCCTGAGTCAACAAATGGGGACGTTTGCAAGACAACAACCATCTGCACCAACAGTTCGACAGAAGATCTGGAGGATGTGCTGGCCAGGGCAGCAGTCGAACATTTTCTGTGTTCAGAAAGGCCCGTACAATACCTGCAACATGCGGTCGTGGATTATCCTGCTGAAATGTAGGGTTTCGCAAGGATCGAATGAAGGGTAGAGCCACGGGTCGTAACACATCTGAAATTTAACGTCCACTGTTCAAAGTGCCGTCAACGCGAACAAGAGCTAACCGAGACGTGTAACCAATGGCACCTCATACCATCACGCTGGGTGATGCGCCAGTATGGCTATACGAATACACGCTTCCAATGTGCGTTCACCGCGATGCCGCCAAACACGGATGCGACCATCATGATGCTGTAAACAGAATCTGTATTCATCCGAAAAAATGACATTCAGCCATTCGTCGTTGAGTACACCATCTCAGGCGCTCCTGTTTTTGATGCAGCGTCGAGGGTAACCGCAGCCATGGTCTCCGCGCTGATAGTCCATGTTGCTGCAAACGTCGTGTTCTAAAGTCGTGTTGACGTCCAAGAATGAAGACCAACAGCTTCAGTAAATGTTCTTTGAAATTAAACCTATCAGCACACTGTCTTATCTCTGACATATGCACTGAAGATCCATGGAAACTGGTACACCTGCCTAATATCGTGTAGGGCCCCCGCGAGCACGCAGAAGTGTCGCAACACGACTCGGCATGGATTCGACTGATGTTTGAAGTAGTACTGGAAGGATCTGACACCACGAATCTTATAGGGCTGACCATAAATCCATAAGAATACGAGAGGGAGGTGATCTCTTCTGAGCAGCACGTTGCAAGGCATACCAGATATACTCAACAATGGTCATGTCTGGGGACTTTGGTGGCCAGCGGAAGTGTTTAAACTCAGAAGAGTCTTCTCGGAGCCACTCTGTAGCAATTCTGGACATGTGAAGTGTCACATTGTTCTGCTGGAATTCCCCATACCGTCGGAAAGCACAATGAACATGAGTAGATGCACGTGATCAGACAGGATGCATACGTACGTGTCACCTGTCAGAGTCCCATCTAGACATATCAGGCGTCCCATTACACTCCAACTGCACACGACCTACACGATTACAGAGCCTCTATCAGCATGAACAGTCCCCAGCTGACACGCAGGGTGCATTGTTTCATAAGGTTGTTTCCATACCCGTAAACGTCAATCCGCATTTGAAACGAGACTCTTACGACCAGACAAATTGTTTCCAGTCTTCAGCAGTCCAATATCGGTGTTGACGGGCCCAATCTTGGCGTAAAGCTTAGGTCGTGCAGTCATCAAGGGTACACGAGTGGGCCTTCGGTTCCGAAAGCCCATATCGATAATGTTTCGTTGAATGGTTCTCATGCTGACATTTGTTGATGGCCCAGCATTGAAATCTGTAGCAATTTGCGGAAGGTTTGCACTTCTGTCACGTTGAACGATTCTCTTCACTCGTCGTTGGTCCCGTTCTTTTTCCAGCCGCAGTGATGTCGGAGATTTTATGTTTTATCGGATTCTTGATATTCAAGGTACACTTGTGAAATGGTCTTACGGGAAAATCCCCACTTCATCGCTACCTCGCTCGTGAGCCGACTATAATACCACGTCCAAACTCACTTAAGTCTTGATAACCTGCTATTGTAGCAGCAGTAACCGATCTAACAGCTGTGCCTGACGTTTCTTGTTTTCTACAGGCGTATCCGACCGCAGCGCCATATTCTGCCTGTTTACATATCTCTGTTCTTGAAAACGCTTGCCTATACCAGTTTCTTTGGGCTTCAGCGTAAAAGCCACCCAAAGTTGGGCAGCATTCTAGCTTTGAAACCACACTTTCAGATCATGTATCTTCGTGTGACAGCGTAATTATAGCCACGAAAACGAACATAAATTATCTAAATAACAGTCCCTTTGTGTCAATATTCAGGCGTTTACTATCCCGCTCAAACTGCTTTCCTTTGGGATGACTCACCATACACCAAATATTAGTACGTTTATCGATATATTCGCAGCCGAATCTGCAAGTAAAGTAATTCGGAGCGCTCACAATGTAACATTCAAGACTTACTCGTTGCAATGCGCAAAAAGTAAAAGGCAAGTGGTGACTTTCACGGATTTTATGCTCTTGAATATGTTAATCTTACAGCTGACGCCTATAAAATTTCTTGGCAGACAGCGACTTAGAATAACTTCAGTATAAATTATGAGGTACCTAAGCTGCTGAGAGACTCAATAATTTTCACGACAAACACGATCCTCCAGAAACTGCAAGAGTAAAGAGAAAACTTGCACCATGGCTAACAGATCACCATAAATACTGTAAAATATGAGCCTCTATTTCCTATTGACCTCGTAAACCATTATTTCGCCACTCTCGTATCTTAACTTGACCAGCGCACGAAGGCGCAAACTATCGTACAGTGCGCCATGTCATTCGATTCGATTCGCATCCCCACAGGCTGCTTAAGTGCAGCAAGTCATTCAAAACCAACAGAATTCAAATATGTGCAAAATCTTGTTTGTAAGGTACGCAGCTCGTCGTCTTGCGGTAACGTTCTCGCTTCCCGCGCACGGGGTCTTGGGTTCAATTCCCAGCGGGGTCAGGGATTTTTCCTGCCTCGAGATGACTGGGTGGTGCTTTGTCGTCTTCATCATCATCATTCATCCCCATTACGGTCGGAGGAAGGCAATGGCAAACCACCTCCACAAGGACCTTGCGTAGTACGTCGGTGCGGGTCTCCAGCATCGGCCGCTACTCTCCTCGGTGTATGGGACATCTAAATAACGTGTTTGCTGGATTCCTAGCTTCTAAAGAGGCAAAAACTGGAAGGATTCAGGTTGCCAATGCTTAATGTATGAACACTACCACTAATAATACAGCAGCGTAGTAGCCATTACATAGCTACTGTTGTGTTCTGCTGCCAAATAGTTCTCATACCTGCGAAGTGAGTAATGAAGAAAGTTCTGTTCCTTTGCGGGTACTGCCTACAACTGGTAGAAGGGATCTTTAAGAAATATTTGTACATATGTGGGGTATATGTCCCATGTTTACGGTCCTAGATACATGCTGCAAAGCACAAAGTGTGTGTGTATTGGGTGGACTATGTGTGAAAGATTTTCACACTCTCATACCTGTTGCGAAGTGAGTAATGAAGAAATTTCTGTTCCTTTGCGAGTACTGCCTACAACTGGTAGAAGGGATCTTTAAGAAATATTTGTACATATGTGAGGTATATGTCCCACGTTTACCGTCCTAGATGCATGCTGCAAAGCATAAAATGTGTGTGTAGTGGGTGGACTATGTGTGGAAGATTTTCACACTCCCGATTCACAAGCTGTAACCTTCACGACGTATAAATGATAGTACAACAATGTGAGATCATGGGTCCGCCTTGATGCAAAACACTTTCGATTTATTTATTTTCTTTCCCAACTCAGTTTCAGCGACATCGCCATCGTTAATAGTTATAGATAGTCATTTTTCCTCCATTTGCGATTGATGTAAGACAGTAAATTACTAGTAGTGATACATGGTATCGTTCACCATACGTCCCATGGTGTCTTGCGGAGTGTGTACTTAGGTGTAGAACATTTCAACAATTCTGAAGCTGTCCAAGTCGACTGTCGGTGATTTGACTGGAACTGGAAACGTGTAGGAATAACCGCAGCCAGCCGGCAGCTTTGGACGAGCGCCGCTAGGCGCTTCAGTCCGGAACCGCGCTGCTGCTACGGTAGCAGGTTTGAATCCTGCCTCGGGCATGGATGTGTGTGATGTCCTTAGGTAGTTAAGTTTAAGTCGTTCTAAGTCTAGGAGATTGATGACCTCAGATGTTAAGCCCCATAGTGCTCAGAGCCATTTCAACCAACTGCAACTAAACCTAGACCAGGCAGAGCTCATGTAATGATGGACAGGGAGTATTGCGAAGGTTGGCTGTAAAAATCAGCGGAAGGAATCACTCGTGAGGTCAAAGTGCGACCAGTTGTCCGGCTAACACAGTGACTGCGCGTAGAGAGTTAAAAAGAATGGACTACATTACTCGAGCATCTGCTCATGAGCCACACATTTCTGAAGTCAGTGCTAGGTAGCGCTTCAGGTGGTTCAAAAAACGACGCCACTGGACAACGGGTAATTGGACAAGAGTCATCTGGAGCCATGAGCCGCGTTATACCCAAAGGCTATCCATTAGGGATCGTTGACTGCCATCATATGTAGTGCCGACAGTAATGTACAGAGGAGGCAGTGTTCAGATATGGGAATGTTTCACGTGATTATCGTGTAGTCCCCCTATTGCGGTTGACAAAATGCTTAATTCGGAAGGATATGAAGGGAAAATAGAAAGGTTGAAGGAGCATATAGAGGGCCTATACAAGGGCGATGTTCTTTAGGACAATATTATGGAAATGGAAGAGGACGTAGATGAAGATGAAATGGGAGATATGATATTGCGTGAAGAATTTGACAGACCACTGAAAGACCTAAGTCAAAACAAGGCCCCGGGAGTAGACAACATTCCATTAGAACTACTGACAGCCTTGGGAAAGCCAGGCCTAACAAAACTCTACCATCTAGTGAGCAAGATGTATGAGACAGCCGAAATACCCTCAGACTTCAAGAAGAATATAATAATTCCAATCCCGAAGAAAGCAGGTGTTGACAGATGTGGAAATTACCGAACTATAATTACCCACTGCTGCAAAATACTAGCACGAATTCTTTACAGACGAATGGAAAAACTGGTAGAAACTGACGTCGGGGAAGATCAGTTTGGATTCTGTAGAAATGTTGGAACACGTGAGGCAATATTGACACATCGACTTATCTTAGAAATAGATTAAGGAAAGGCAAACCTAAGTTTCTAGCATTCGTAGACTTAGAGAAAGCTTTTGACAATGTTGAGTGGAATACTCTCTTTCGAATTCTGTAGGTGACAGGGGTAGAATACAGGAAGCGAAAGGCTATTTACAATTTGTACAGAAACTAGATGGCAGCTATGAGAGTCGAAGGGCATGAAAGGGAAGCAGTGGTTGGGAAGGGAGTGAGACAGGGTTGTAGCCTATCCCCGATGTTGTTCAATCAGTATATCGAGCAAGCACTACAGGATACAAAAGAAAAATTCGGAGTAGGAATGAAAATCCATGGAGAAGAAATAAAAACTTTGAGGTTCGGCGATGACATTGTAATTCTGTCTGAAATAGCACAGCATCTGAAAGAGCAGCTGAACGGAATGGACAGTGTCTTAAAAGGAGCATATAAGATGAACATCAATAACAGTAAAACGAGGGTAATGGAATGTAGTCGAATTAAATCGGGTGATGCTGCGGGAGTTAGATTAAGAAATGAGAGGCTTAAAGTATTTGGGAGTTTTGCTACTTGGGGAGCTAAATAACTGATGATGGTCGAAGTAGAGAGGATATAAAATGTAGGCTGACAATGGCAAGGAAAGCGTTTCTGAAGAAGAGAAATTTGTTAACATTGAGTATAGATATAAGTGTCAGGAAGTCATTTCTCAAAGTATTTGTATGGAAGTGAAAGATGTACGATAAATAGTTTGGACAAGAAGAGAATAGAAGCTTTCGAAATGTGGTGCTACAGAAGAATGCTGAAGATTAGATGGCTAGATAACATAACTAATGAGGAGGTGTTGAATAGAATTGGAAAGAAGAGAAATTACGGCACAACTTGACTAGAAGAAGGGATCGGCTGGTAGGGCATATTCTGAGGCATCAAGGGATCACCAATTTAGTATTGGAGGGCAGCGTGGAGGGTAAAAATCGTAGAGGGAGACAAGAGATGAATACTGTAAACAGATTCAGGAGGATGTAGGTTGCAGTAGGTACTGGGAGATGAAGAAGATTGCACAGGATAGAGTAGCATGGAGAGCTGCATCAAACCAGTCTCTGGACTGAATACCACAACATCAACAACATGAACGTATTATACAGCACGTGCATTGCGTACACTACAGGAACACTTCAGAGGCGGTGATTGACGCTCTCAGCACTACGATGAATGCTGCCACAGTGAGGCACCTATTAGGGAATTATTTGTGGACAATAACGTACCTGAAACGGATGGCCCGGAGTCCCTACCTGAACCCAAAGGAACACTTTTTGGATGACTCAGATCGTGGACTTCCTTCCAGATCATAGTTTCCAACATCACTACCTTCCTTTGTTTCGGCTCTAGAGGAAGAATGGGCTTCCATTCGTCCACACACACTCACTGTAAGAGTCCCCGGCAGATTCCAGCTGTCGCAAATGCCTAAGAGTGAACAAACTGAGCCGTGGCGCAGCAGTTCGATTTATCTTTGCGCGAATATTCTCTTTGCCTCTACCGATATCTCGTATGAGCCAAAGTTGATACTCGCACAAACATAAATCAGCTCTTTGGTTGTGACTAGAGGGTGTGGTAGAAAGGAGCAAATGCTCAGTAGTGCTTTCTTGGTGAGCGAGCGAGAGAAGAACTAGGCTGGACGGCATTCGCTAAGAAGGAGTGAGATCTGTTGCGCTCCTAGTGGCAGTCCTTTCTACGGACTTGAGTGGCGAACGGTTCGAGTATGTGTGTAATGTCGTGGTGTGCTGAAGCGCGTCCTGAAGAGATGGTTCGCTGGTCTGGGGCATAGCGGACGGAAATTTCTACTGCACAACTTGAAAGGAGCCATGGCTGTTTGCTACGCCAGTGCGATGATGACTTCTCACCTGGATCGCTAACGTCCTGTGGATCCGGCTTCGTTTGTCCCCTTGTTACCGAGACTTCCTTCGTTTAACCGTGAGCAATGATAAATTTTCTTGGGAAATTGTGGCTTACCAGCCTTATCGCACTTTCGTTGTGTGCCACCTTAAGGTTTAAAAAGAAAGTGTGTTTGTGTGTGTGTGTGGGGGGGGGGGGGGGGGAGGGGGGGAAGAGTTCAGGAACGAGATGCGTGTAGTTATACAAGCTATGAAAAGAACTGGCAAGTTTCGTGACTCAGCTCGTCACACTGCTTAAATAATACCTTATTGTTTAGACACTGGTCGGAGCAGTTGATGCATTTAAATAGTTATTTGGAGTCCTTTCCTTAATCAACATGATCGTTGTTAAAGCCCAAGTAGTTAAATTTTGTTCATTTGTGGAAATTTGAACTTGTTCCTTTTAAACTGTGTGTGTTAATTTTTTTTAGCCTATGCTTAGAATTCTTTCATGTGTTCTAGGTAGTTTAATCATTATGCTTGTAAATTCTAGAGCATGCATTGATGACTGACGAGCGTTATGTATATCATGGCTTAGCGGTCCCTTGTTACAGCTACATGTAATTACTCCGCCACTGGATGCTAGTAGTTACGCTCGCTGGTTCTGGCGGAATGCCTAAGTCTGTTATTGAGACAACGTGCAGCCTTTCTAATGTGTTAAACTTAATACTCTAAGTGGCTCAGAGAGTAATTCATTTAACGAAATTCTGTGTAAGGTTTTAACTAGTTATTAGCTTTGTTACTGTCTTGAAATTTTAATTTTGGTCACTAGTAAATTCTGTCACTGTAAGAACTCTTTGGCATGCAGCAGCTGTCAGTTAAAGTCAATTGAGCGCTTGAAGATTTAAAGGAGAAGTTGCGTATGGGTTTTCTTGTGTAACAGTTGCTTGTCAAAGTCAATTGTGCACCTCATCAGTTAAAGGTGTAATTAAGGTACTGTTTAGCCGTTCACCGGACTTGGCACCTTGCTATTTTTTCTTGTGAGGTTGTATCAGGGATGGTGTTTACGTTACGCCCTTACCACAGAACATCGAACTCTTGCCATACCGCATGGCAGCAGCTGATCTTACCGTCACTTCTGATGCACTGCGACGGGTATGAGCGGAATTTGATTACCTCTTAGATGTTTGCCGTGTGACGAAGGGTAGACACACAGAACATTTGTAAACATTGTAAAAAAAAAAAAAAAAAAGTATGACAACGGCGCTATACGGAGCACGACGTGCAGGTTGATTCCGTGATAATGTATAACGAGGTATGATTGAGAAGGGTAAATACATCAATTTGAGGTAAGGGACCCTAGTGCGGAAACGACCGGGCCGAAAGTTAGAAAGTTGTGAGAGAAAAAACTCTGTGGTACCTCTGACAGCGTAATAAACGTACCAACACTGTTGTTGCTGACACTGTAGTGTAGGAAATTTTCAGTGGTTGTCATATGGACCAAAACAAGAAAACAATATGTAGTAAACATGGGCTCTAAAACACGCACCGTAAGGGATTTGGATATTTTTTAATAGACGTTTCACCGTATCGAGTTTTCTTCTTAAATTATTGGTTTTCGGAACGGGCCGACAGAGCCAGTTTGTTGTGATAATTCAGAGTAGACATTAGTTCCAGTAGTATCCTGGTACGAAGGTATATAGGCTTTACAAAGGACAGATGCCGACTTAAAACAAATTTTACATCCGTGTTATACTGAAACGAGTTAACAAAATGAAAACGTAGCTTAGGATACACAGTGGTAGTATGCTATAAAACTCCTACTGGTAAATCTCCGCTGGTAGGCACTTGGCATATTCCCAATTCAATCCATATTAATGACTATGTATTTAAATTAGCAATAAAATGTTCTATTGTGTGTCCTGTAGGAATTGTTTCAAAAGCTGCGAAAAGAGATTTGTGAAGGTCTATGAGTACCAGCTAGACAGAACATGAGAACAGAACAAGAACCGCATTTGGGTATTACAGCCATACGTATAGATACACTACAGACATATGCATATAGGAGGTACAAGTGACATACATTTGTAGGCTGAGCGTCCCATATCCTGCTGAATAGCACGTGGAAATGTAGCCAGTTGTTCTCTGGTCATCCCCTGGCATTCTGATTACAAAGAGTCTTAGAGAACAGTGTAGAGAGCTATGTAGCAATGTTGGCCTGTATTTTATTCGTTGCTTTATCGTCGGCTGTTAGCAAGGTTAGGGACCGATGTCCGAGAGCCGGAAGATTACTTGCAAGTACGTTTATGTAACACATGATCCAAGGACATTATAGGATTGGTCGGAGCTTCTTCCTATCTGCAAACACATACAGGGGTGGCGCTTGGGTTGAGCCAATAGAGGTGTTTGTTGAATTTCTAGTGATTGAATTTTACGTGTGCTGTAGCTGTCGTGGAGTTTCTCGATGTTTGTGTCTTATTATACCAAGGTACTCTTCTTTTTCACCCAATATTAAAAGTGTCCTATCAACCGAGACCTTCTTTTGGCACAACTTGACCAAAAGAAAGGATCATTGATAGGACACAATCTAAGACGTCAAAGGATCACCAATTTTGTATTGGGGAAAGGTGTGGAGGGTAATAGTCGTAGAAGGAGACTAAAAGATGAGTACAGTAAGCAGGTTCAGAAAGATGCAAATCATAGTTCATATTCAGAGATGGAGAGTCTTGCACAGGATAGAGTGGCATGGAGAGCTTCATCAAGCCAGCCTTTGGACTGAAGCACACAACAACAACAACAACTGTTTGAATGATGAAGGGAATTAGTGCGCAGCGCCTGGCTTTGATATTAGACGTCTCTAGCAGTCCATATCGAAGATGAAAAAGTGCCCACATCTCTTAAGGTATGCATGTTACATCCCATGTTTACTGGACATTTTTTCTTGTTTCAGTCCGTATTACCACCTCTGAAATTTTATCAGTGGAGTTCAAAGTAGCTTACCTACAATCTTAGCAGTACCGGTACATGTATTCTACTGTCAGAGGTATGTAACTGTTTTCGCTTGTAACTTTCGACGCTGTCGTTTCCGGACGAGGGTCCCTTAGCGGATTAGGGAAACCGCAAAAAATTTAACGACTCGGAATTTGAACCACTGGCTTCCCGTGCCTGGATAAGGTTTATGGAGTGGTTTCTACATTTAGGTTTCAAGAACGGCGGTGACAAAACGAAGAAACCACGGCAGACTCCGCCTATAGAGCAAAAACAATGCCTGGCGCCTCGTAAAGTAACAATTCAAAGCGATTTCGAGGGCAATTTCAGTTTGCTGATGACTTTGCCAAACGGGAACAGGGCACTAAAAATGATGCTTATACCAGTAAGCGCTTTTTTCATTAAATACCCTTAAGTGCACAAATTCTGGGGACTGATGAGGTGCTGACGAAGAAGAGCAAAGAAATCTTGAGGACAATGTGCCACTGATGTCGAGAAATTTAAAACTTACTGCTTGAAAGTGACTAGCCGTTAAGTAGGTTTATACTCATGCTACCTGGTATCTACATTTTGGGGGCACGGATGTGCCGTAACGAAGCTGTTCCGTCGGTGTCGCAAGATGTGCAGGAAGCCCGGAATAAGGATGGTACCGACATGATTTTACGTCCAAGAACTCCCGTGAGAAAAAAATGCAAGACGTATTCCATCGGCTTCTTGCATCTCGGGAACCAATCACCTCGAACTTCTAAAAAATGAAAAACACCACACGAGGAAAAAGATCAGCCTTCTGAGCCAGTGGTGAACCCGACAGTAATAATGATGCAATCGACGAATGTGCCTACGATTTCGACTGAAAAATGTAAAATATCCGATAAAATATTTCAGTACGGTAGTTCTGACTTCTAATTCGTTGTCAGCGACATCAGAAAACTTATATCCGTAGTTTTACTAGAATCCCCTAAATTCATAATTTTTCATCCCCCGTATTGGATCCGCCATTTTGAATTTAGTAATCCCGACATCGTATTGACAACTAGCGACCCGAAAAATAGAAGAGCCAAAGAAACTGGTACACCTGCCTAATCTGGTGTAGGGCCGACGCGAGCACGCATAAATGCCGCAACACGACTTGGCATGGACTCGACTAATGTCTGAAGTGGTGCTGGGGAGAACAGACACCATTATTCCTGCAGGACTGTCCGTAAATCCGTACGAGTACGTTGCAAGGTATCCCAGGTATGCTCAAAATGTCCATGTCTGGCGAGTTTGGTGGCCAGCGAAAGTATTTAAACTCAGAAGAGTGTTCCTGGAATCACCCTGCAGCAGTTCTGGGCGTGTGGGGTGTAGCATTGTCCTGCTGCAATTGCTCCAATCCATCGGAATGCACAATGGACATGAATGGATGCAGGTGATCAGATAGGATACTTACGTACGTGTGACCTGTCAGAGTCGTATCTAGACCTATCAGAGTTCCCATATCACTCCATCTACATACGCCCTACACCATTATAGAGCTCCTACCAATTTGAACAGTCCCCTGCTGAACGGCCGGCCCAAGTGGTCGAGCGGTTCTAGGCGCTACAGTCTGGAACCGCGCGACCGCTAAGGTCGCTGGTTCGAATCCTGCCTCGGGCATGGATCTGTGTGCTGTCCTTAGGTTAGTTAGGTTTAAGTAGTTCTAAGTTCTAGGGGACTGATGACCTCAGAAGTTAAGTCCCATAGTGCTCAGAGCCATTTCGAACTCTGCTGAATGCAGAGTCCATGGATTCATGAGGTTGTCTCCATACCCGTCCACATCCATCCGGTAGATACAATCTGAAACGAGACTCGCCCGACGAGGCAACATGTTTCCAGTCATCAACAGTCCAATGTCGCTGTTGACGGACCCTGGCGAGGCTTAAAGCTTTGTGTCGTGCAGTCAACAAGGGTACACTAGTGAGCCTCCGGCTCCCCGAAAGCCCATGTCGGTGATGTTTCGTTGAATGGTTCGCACGCTGACAATTGTTGATGGTTCAAATGGCTCTGAGCACTATAGGACTTAACATCTGAGGTCATCAGTCCCCTAGAACTTAGAACTACATAAACCTAACTATCCTAACGACACACACACACACAATCACGAGGCAGGATTCGAACCTGCGACTGTAGCGATCGCGCGGTTCCAGACTATAGCGCCTAGAACCGCTCGGCCACCCAGGCCGGCACAATTGTTGATGGCCCATCACTGAAATCTGCAGCAGTTTGCGGAAGGGTTGCATTTCCGCCACGTTTAACGATTATAACATCATGTTCAAACTCATTTAAATTTTGATAACCTAGCAGCAGTAACCGATCACACAACTGCACCAGACACTTGTTGTCTGATATGGGCGTTGCCGACCACAGTGCGATATTTTGCCTGTTTACATATCTCTGTATTTGAATACGCATTCCTGACCAGATTCTTTGCCGCTTCAGTGTATTATGTCCTGATTTTGAAGCGAGTTGGCCCACGGTGTGCTAGTATCTACCGCCCTCTGGGTCTTGTGGATGAAAACAGAGATCTTGGTTTGGAATCGCTGTTGTGATGTACATTCCTACTGAGGAGAATTCATGTGACCCTCGTAAGCGCTTCTGGGCCCGAAATGTGTTGCCGCTTACATGAAGTAGCAACAGCGGCTGGCAATGTTGCCCAACAAGTAGTTGCAATTCGTGTGGCCGACAATGTTGCAGCTGGCCGCGGTGGCCGAGCGGTTCTATTCAGGTCGCAGGTTCGAATCCTGCCTCGGACATGGATGTGTATGATGTCCTTAGGTCAGTTAGGTTTTAGTAGTTCTAAGATCTAGGGACTGATGACCTCAGATGTTAAGTCCCATAGCGCTCAGAGCCATTGGAGCCATTTTTGACAATGTTGCCGGGCCATGCTGTCAGCAATATGCAAGTTTTGTGGCACATGCGAGTGTACATTTAGGGCGGTGGCTTCCCAGAGGTGGGTTTAGCAAGACTGGCCGCTGCGCAACGCTGGTGGCGCCACGGCGATATCGCGGGGCTATTGCACGGGGCCTTTTTCCGCTGGATTACGCGGAAGGGAAGCGCCGCCTCGCGCCGGACAGCGGGTAAATATTTACCGCAGGCGGCGCTGTTTCGCTGGGTCGCAGTTACTGCGCAGTTTCGGTACAGATTGTCCTCCGTCGCGCGGTACGGCAATGCTCTACCCCCACCCAATTCGAGTAGCCGTCTGTCTCCCCACCTCGCCGGTTCCAGTCGTACAAACCGATTAGAAGCTACCTTCCCCACTCCTCGTACGCCAAGTCCCAAGCACACAAACGATGACCAACATCACACTGCATGTTTCTTAATACTGTTTGTTTTCCGTGTCGTGCGGTAAACACTGTATTTGGAAACGACTCTGCGCCGCCTTTCTTGTTTCGCAACGTTTAGAGATTAACGAAAACGCGTTTATTCGCACTATCGCACAATATGAGTACGAAATTTTCCATGGCTCGCATATAGGCCCACCAAGCGAGGCTGCGCAGTGGTAAGACACTAGATTCAAGCAGAAGGCCTGTGATTATCCAATCTGGCGGCTAGTTAATTTAGATTTGCTCACGAATTTTCCTAAGGAACAAAATTGGATATTATATAAACGCTTGGTGTCTGTTCTTTCGGACATGTCCGGAAGAACAGGCACCACACACTCGTATAATTTGGTTGACCAAGCTGGGCAACGGAACCACCTTCTTCGTTATGGATGCACAAATATGAGGGTCACTCCAAAAGAAATGCACACTATTTTTGTAAAAATACAGTTTTCATTCTAGATGTGTGAAAGTTTTACAGTGTGTAGATACATGCTTCCCGCTTGTTTTCAAACTTAGTTCAACCTGTTCCCGTGAGTGGTGCCGTCACAGCACGTCTTCAAGATGGCTGCTACACTTGACCTTCGTCAGAAGCAACGTGCTGTCACAGAATTACTGTGCTGTGAAAACGAGACAGTGGGAAACATCCACATGAGGTTGAAAAAGGTGTATGGAGATGGTGCTGTCGATCGCAGTACAGTTAGTCGGTGGGCAAGCAGGTTACATGATGAGAGCGGGCACAGCAATATTGAGGATTGTCCTCGCAGCGGCAGGCCTCGTACTGCACAGCAATATTGAGGATTGTCCTCGCAGCGGCAGGCCCCGTACTGCACACACTCCAGACAATGTGCAGAGAGTTAACGAATTGGTGAGTGCTGACAGACGCATCACAATGATGGAATTGTCACGCTGCGTTGGGATAGCGGAAGGAAGTGTTTTCAGAGTACTAAAAGTGTTGGCGTTAAAAAAGGTTTGTGACAGGTTGGTTCCCAGAATGTTGACAGTGGCTCACAAACAAACAAGAAAAACGGTATACAGCGAACTTTTTGAACAGTACGAGAATGGTGGAGATTAATTTCATGGAAGAATTGTGGCAGGTGATGAAACATAGCTCCATCATTTTTCACCAGAGACGAAGAGGCAATCAATGGAGTGGCATCATGCAAATTTGCCCACGAAAAAATAAAATTCAAAACCACACCTCCTACTGGAAAAGTTATGGCTATGGTGATTTTCGATTCCGAACGACTCTTGCTTCTGGACATCATGCCAAATGGAACTACCATAAATTCTGATGCATATTTGACGACACTGAAGAAACTTCAAGCTCGACTGAGTCGTGTTCGACCACATCGGCAAAAGCGGGACGTTTTCCTGTTGCACTACAATGCACGGCCACATGTCAGTCAAGAACCCATGGGAGCGATCACAAAACTCGGATGGACAACACTGAAACACCCGCCTTACAGTCATGACCTGGCTCCATGTGACTATCATCTCTTTGGGAAACTGAAAGACTCTCTTCGTGGAACAAGGTTTGAAGATGATAATTCCCTTGTGCACGCTGCCGAACAGTGGCTTTAACAGGTTGGTCCGGAATTTTACCGTGCGGGTATACAGGTACCGGCTCCAAGATGGCGTAAAGGAGTTGAGAGGGATGGAAACCATGTGGAAAAATGAAAATATTCGTCGTAAAGGATGTGTCTACCCACTGTAAAACTTTCAATAATGTAGAGTAAAAGATTTAAAAAATAGTGTGCATTTCTTTTGGAGTGACCCTAGTATGTCCGACGTCCTGTGGGAGTCTCAGACAGCGAACATGGAGGAAATGGACAGGGATTGCGGGCTGGTGGCGCTCGATGGGATCACAGTTCGGCCGTGACGCGTGGTGAGATGGTCCGCGCAGTTGAGATAACGCTGTGTCCCGGATGGCGCAGTCCTAGCAAGCTGGAGATCCCCAGATCGAATACCAGTCCGGTACACATCTTCACTCGTGGCCGCTGATTTCGCGAAATGTTCCGATGCAGCTGACAGCAGTGTTCCTTCTTCCCCTCTCCAACTTCAGTTTACTCTATTATACTCTGTTTCATAGTTCGTAGAAGCCGACCACGGGAAAGATCAGTTTGGATTCCGTAGAAATGTTGGGACACGTGAGGCAATACTGACCCTACGAGTTATCTTAGAAAATAGTTTAAGGAAAGACAAACCTACGTTTCTAGCATTTTTAGACAATGCTGATTGGAATACTCTCTTTCAGATTATGAAGGTGGCAGGGGAAAAATACAGGGAGCGAAAGACTATTTACAATTTGTACCGAAACCAGATGACAGTTATAAGAGTCGAGGGGCATGAAAGGGAAGCAGTGGTTGGGAAGGGAGTGAGACAGGGTTGTAGCCTCTCCCCGATGTTATTCAATCTGTATACTGAGCAAGCAGTAAAGGAAACAAAAGAAAAATTCGGAGTAGGAATTAAAATTCATGGAGAAGAAATAAAAAAATTGGGGTTCGCCGATGACATTGTAATTCTGTCAGAGATAGCAAAGGACCTGGTAGAGCAACTGAACGGAATGGACAGTGTCTTGAAAGGAGGATATAAGATGAACATCAACAGAATTAAAACTAGGATATTGGAATGTAGTGGTATTAAATCGGGTTATGTTGCGGGAATTAGACTAGGAAATGAGACGCTTAAAGTAGTAAACGAGTTTTGCTATTTGGGGAGCAAAGTAACTGATGATGGTCGAAGTAGAGAGGATATAAAATGAAGACTGGCTATGGCAAGGAAAGCGTTCCTGAAGAAGAGAAATTTGTTAACATCGAGTATAGATTTAAGTGTCAGGGAGTCGTTTCTGAAAGTATTTGTATGGAGTGTATGAAAGTGAAACATGGACGATTAACAGTTAAAACAAGAAGAGAATAGAAGCTTTCGAAATGTGGTGCTACAGAGTAATGTTGAAGATTAGATGGGTAGATCACATAACTAATGAGGAGGTATTGAATAGAATTGGAGAGAAGAGAAATTTGTGGCACAACTTGACTAGGAGAAGGGATCGGTTGGTGGGGCATATTCTGAAGCATCAAGGGATCACCAATTTAGTATTGGAGGGCAGTGTGGAGGGTAAAAATCGCAGAGGGAGACCAAGAGATGAATACTGTTAACAGATTCAGAAGGATGTTGGTTGCAGTAGGTACTGGGAGATGAAGAAACATGCACAGGATAGAGTAGCATGGAGAGCTGCAGCAAACCAGTTTCAGGACTGAAGACCACAACAACAACAGTTATGATATTAGATCATACCAAAAGGAATTTTGGAATCGGAATTCTATCCCAAGTACTAACGACGTAGGTGAATGATGAAGTCTACCACACGCAGACTGTGCTCTGCGCTGGTACAAAATATTTATATATGAAAAATTATGTTTTCAAAAGAGCCATCGAAATTTACATTTTTAATTGCGCTTCACTCTATGCATCAATAGCACAGTTCCGTGATGGTGGTGTCGTCGAACGTCGTAACCTTGTGGAGAGGTTGGTCGCCGGCAACATTGGTTCAGAACAGCTCCATTTTCAAAGTTGTAACAGCGTCTTAATGTTGTGGAGTATCATAAACTGTTGTACGACTTTACTTCTCCGCCCATTGCAATTCTTGAGGGTCAGTCTTGCAAGAAACTCACATGTCTCGTGAAGCGCAGTCTGCCTTTTTAAGAACTCAACCCGCCTCTCGAATCATCTGCTACGAGTAATGCAGCCGAATTTTCTCTGTGACTAGAGAGGGCAATCGCGCACGTTTATTTCAACTGAATTAGACGTACCAGTCTTTTGTTCGCAGCAGTTACACGTTAACATCATAAACATTGATTAACGTCTGATGAAAGTGTGCTTCCGTTTTAGCATTCGCTGTACATATACTACAAGCGTAATAGATACGGCATTGAGAGAGCTGAGCACTCTTTGCAATGCAGTATTGCTTCGTAAATGGATCAATTGTAACGTTATTAGTGCAGTATTGGTGCACTTATATCTGAGAACTCCTACGACTAAGTCAATGTATTGCTCACAGAATCTTTTTGCGTAATAGATGTATTGTCGGCAGCCGCCATTACTGAATTTTCCTTTCAAGTAAATTTATATGAAATGTTGCGACTCAGTTAGTATAGGGATTAAGTCGAGTTGCGTGGGTAAATGTACTGCTCATTCCAGAATATATTCTGAGTAATGTTTGAAAGGTACATGGTGGTTCTATTTCAAGGAACACAGATTCGTCATTACGATGTTCTACGGCGTCTGATAGATCCTACGGACTGTTGCATCAGTGCGAATTCCTCGCATTTCTTCGTTGCTTGTCTAATGATGGATCAGTTTATTATGCGTGTGCAATGGATTTATGGCGGGAATTTGCAGCCACGGTTACAATCCTTCGGAAAATGCTATTATCTTTTACGAATTTTTTAATACCTATATATTGGACACCATCATCCACTGTTCATCGATAAGCCGTACTTGCATAAAAAAGGATTCTGGGTGATCTACGGGGACATAGTAGTGACTTCTTTACAGTTTCCAGGTTATCAGATTAATTGCAACATCATCACCGAGCACACTACCAGGTTCTTCAGAAAGTTGCACGAGGAACACCAGCAAGCTGACAGCATTTCTACATCGAATAACGTCGTTCGATCAAACCACGATTGCTATTAATAGAAGGAAAAGTATATCTGCGTTCATGATTAGTTTCAGATTTTTTGCAAAAACCTTTGTAAGATTCTTTCGGTTTTTATATTATTATTAACATTTAGAAAATTTAGGTACCACAGGGCAAATTCTCTTACACTTATAGATTAACTTATAGCGGTGATATATTTTAAATAAGGGAGAACGATAAATCCATGCATGTTATTTTATGAAGGATCCTACATGTATAGCGCCAGTTTGGAATCGGGTAACAGGCTTTCTTTTTGTCGCTTGACCACAATGTCGTGTAGAATTTTGGTTTCCACAAACATACCGATTGTTGCTTCACTGTGAATTCCTCGCATTTCTTCATTGCGTGTTTAACCATAGTGCACTTTACTATGCGTGTGCAAATAGTGAAGGCACTTTACCAGAACGGAGAAAGTTATGCGGCAACCGTGTGACATCTTCGCATGGTTGTAGGGGGAAATGAATCAATAGTTCGCAGGCTTATTTCAAAGTTCAATGTAATGGGTTCAGCGATGAACATTAAGAAATCTGGCACGCTCGTTAGGGCCGACATGTGCAAAACATTGTGATGGTTCCTGACAGTGTTGCTGTTATCCCAGTCAAGTCGGTTCTTCGCCGTTCCCGAGAAATGAGAGTAGGATATTCTCCTGTATGATTTCCATTACCACCCTTACACAATTCAGTTAACGCAGCAACTGAAAGAAGCTGATAACCAGAAAAAGCTATATTTTTGTTGACTGATTTCTGAGAAGACGGTGGTTTTGCTAGGAAAACCACATCTAATGGATAGGCGCATTTCCACTGAAATGGATACGTAAATAAACTGACTGGCCGTACCGGGAGGAGGGAGGATATGCATCCACGCCGAGTGTCGGTTTGGTGTTGCTTTTGAGTGGCCGGCATCATCTGCCACTATTTTTTTAAGAGGAGGCGTGTTGTGAGGGACGAAAAAACACTTGAGACATTCACTTCAGCGCTGTAGTAGATCCTAACAAGGCTGTATTTACTTCTGGTTTTGTGGTTTCAGCACGATACCTCAAGTCCCACGTAACAAATGAGTTACTCCATGAACAGTTTTCGAACCGCCTAATCTCGCGTAATAGTGATCAACAATAGCCACCAAGGTCGTATTAATTAATTCCTTGCGATTTTTGTTCTTTAAGGCTATGTTAAATCATTGGTGTATCATGTGTCTGTTAAACCCGAAACATCCGCGAGTGGAAGGAGGATGTTTGTCGCGTTGTTGGTCAAATACAAGTGTTGTCTTGGCAGGCAGTCATAGTGAATTTCACGGACAGAGTTCTTGCATGCCAGCGCAGAAGAGGAGGTCGTCCGCTAGACGTAATTTACTGTACCTGAAATTGGGAAATGTGATGACCATGTTTACATATTTTGTTGCTGTGTTTTGAAAAAATAACGCTCTTGATTTGATATGCGAAAATCGGAGCGCTCTTTGAACGACCCTTCATCTGAGAAATAAAAATATTATGCATAAATGATACTGTTTTGGGACGTTACGAAATGAGAGCGGCTCGCCTGTTTCTGTATTCCGCCAGAAATAAGTTGTCAAGACGAAGAGAAATAAAACTTTAGTGATGCCCTCTTGTATGTGAAAGGTAATTGTTTCCGAAAGTGCAGCTCGTGAACTGACACTGGCTACATGCATTTTCCAGAGTTTTTGATATATCGTGAAAGTAATTGGTTTGAGAATTGCTAAGACTAATACCAATATGAAAGTCTTAAAGAGATTTTTGAATACTCTTCCTAATTCTTACGTGTGAATTGCATCACTATCGTGTAGCTATAAATTTTTTAAAAAGTAGCTCTAAGCACTATGGGACCTAGAACTACTTAAATCTAACTAACCTAAGGACATCACACACGTCCATGCCCGAGACAGGGTTCGAACCTGCGGCTGTAGTAGCAGCACGGTTCTGGACTGAAGGGCCTAGAGCCGCTCGGTCACAGCAGCTATAAATTTAGAAAGACTGTACATCAGGTAAAAACCAGACTGGCGATTATTCTTCGGTTTTTGGCTATGGTAACAGATAAAAGTTTTAATGTGGTTCTAAAATGCACTTATCACTGATATGCCTTTGGGTTCAGAAGTTTGCAACGCTTCTGTGGATTGATCCAAATACAAAATTGTTAAGGCTTTCGTGGCCACTTGTTGACAAACTGCCTATTAGCTTCTGTCTCGGGTTCTTCGGCCGACGTTCATCTAATGATTTTACTGACGTTTCGCCAGCACGAGTGGCTGGCACTGTCAAAGCTTCACCCTCCATTGCCGGTGGTGAACCCAAATAGTTGATTAAGATAGTCAGAAAAAAACGAATGCATACATTAATATTTGACTGTTGTTCAGCAGTACAGTAAGTGAAGTTTGACTATTTTCATAGATTTCTATTTATTGATGAGGTAGATATTTGTTTTTCTAGTATAAATAGTAAATTTGACTTCCAATCAAAATGGTTCAAATGGCTCTGAGCACTATGGGACTTAACTTCTAAGGTCATCAGTCCCCTAGAACTTAGAACTACTTTAACCTAACTAACCTAAGGACATCACACACATCCATGCCCGAGGCAGGATTCGAGCCTGCGACCGTAGCAGTCGCGCGGTTCCGGACTGAGCGCCTAGAACCGCGAGACCACCGCGGCCGGCGACTTCCAATCAGAAAGATTGATATAAATGAAGAAAAACAATCTTAATTCTATCTACAAGAGTTTTTATTAGATGTATTACTCCAATAATTGTTATAATCCTTGCAACAACGCTATCAAAAAAATTAATCAACGACCGGGAAAAAAAGATCACCATTCGAATGCAGGTTCGATCCAAAAAGATCAGCACGAATACCGTTCTCCCTTCGATTCTTCTTAATTGCAGTAATTTTTCTAATCTTTGATGTAGAAATCGCACTAATTCTACCAATTGTAATTATTTTTAAAACATCTGAACAGCATCAACAATATTTTATAAATGCGGTACAACTAGGATCAGAGTTATGGCACGTTGTAAGTAATGGAGGCACATACCAAGACTGTAGTCAAGAAACAGACAATAGGTAATTTGCTTTTCATGAACACCCAACCACACATGATGAACCGTACAAAAAGTTTAGAAATCTTCATAATCTACGTTGAGTATAATTACAGCTCACTCCTGAAGATCTTCTAACATGACGGTGGAAGAGAGATTCTTCTTTTCCATATTGCGGTATTTGCATACATCTGTTTTTATGTCCCACAACTTTGGTCGCAGTTGCATCACATTTATGGAACTCTGCCTTGCCCACCTTTACACTCAAGAAGACAAGTGACAAATCGGGTACCTATGTGCGGTGGCTTACGAATAACTTTTTCTTTGTTCTTTGGCTTTTCCCACTAGAAGTTAGTTCAAAATGGTTTAAATGGCCTTGAGCACTATGGAACTTACCATCTGAGGTCATCAGTCCCCTATAATGTAGAACTACTTAAACCTAACATAAGGACATCACACACATCCATGGCCGAGGCAGGATTCGAACCTGCGACCGTAGCAGTCACGCGGTTGCAGACTGAAGCGCCTAGAACCGCTCGGCCACACCGGCCCGCACTAGAAGTTAGTCATTTTTTGCTTACACTAGTCACGATTACTCCATTCGAAAGCTGCTAACCGCTTCTATCCATTGCTTACGAACTTTGCGAAATGACATCGGTTTAACACCACCACAACAACGGCCATACTTCGGCAACTGCCTGCTCCGTCAGCAGTATTGGGGCCCTATCGCAATACTGCTGTGCATTGCAGTCTTTGCAGGAATGTTGACGGTGAGATTATCGTGTCCACACATTGCCCTGAAATAATCGGCCCACCACGAATTCCCCCTCTGTGACCACATCTACACGTCACAATAGAACTTGCAACCTACTGGATCTATTCCAATCTCTATTTGTCTCTACAGTTTTTACCGTCTGCAGCTCCCTGTTGTACCATGGAAGTTATTCTCTGATGGCCTACCATTCTGTCCTTTCTTCTTGTCAGTGTTTTCCATACATTCCTTTCCTCGCCGACTCTCCGGAGAATTTCCTCATTCCTTTCCTTATCGGTCTACCTAATTTTCAACAGTCTTATGTAACACCACATTTGAAATGCTTCGAGTCTCTTCTTTTCCGATTGTCCCACAGTCCATGTTTCACTACCATACAATTCTGTGCTCTAAAGCACACTCTCTGAATTTTTTTCCTCAAATTAGGGTCTGCATTTGATACTACAACACGTCTCTTGGACGGGAATGCCGTTTTTGCCACTGCTAGTCTGCTTTTGATGTCTTCCTTGCTCCGTTCGTCATGAGTTATTTAGCTGCGAAAAAAAGCAGAATTACTTAACTTCATCTACTTCGTGACCATCAGTCCTGATTAAGTTTCTCGCTGTTTTCATTCTGCTTCTTCTCATTACTTTCGTCTTTCTTCGAAGACCCACGTAAACGCCCCATAAGACACACACCAACCTTAGCTATAGGTCATTCTTCGTATATGGATAGGCAGCATGTATGACTGTACTTTGTTCCTGCTAAAGGGTGTTTCACACACTCTTGAATGCATCCAGAATAAATTTTCACGCTGCAGTTGAGTGTGTACTGGTTTGACACTTCCTGGCCGATGAAAACTGGTGCCGGAAGAGGACACTAACCTGGAACTTTGCTTTCCATGGCCAGTTCTCGTACCAGCTCAGCTATAGAGACACGACTAACGACGTCTCCTGACTGCAATTCTTTTTCACGTACATTCTCTCTTCTCCACTCGAATAAAAGCCGCTGTTTATTACAGTTAATTTATTCTGTTGGTAAATTAAATTAACCTGTAAAACTTCCATGTTCGCCTGGCCAACTGAGCGGTCAGCGCTGCTGGAAGATGACACGGTGGTTGGTCAGTACCGATAAGCTTGCCAGGGCCTGTGGACGGAGTTTGCGTTTTTAAAAATTCAATGAGTTTTCTCATTAAATTACTAAAGACTCTTTATTTGGAGCTAATTACCAACAGCGTTGCAAGAATTAAAAACATTGTTCTATTTTAACTCAACCAGTATCGAATATCTTTAAAGTAGACGTCTTGAGATGTGGGATATTCTGCCGCATATCAGCGTCATTCATGTACGATATTTCGACAACGTGGTCGATTTCTTCTTAGGTGCTAGCTGAGAAATGATACATTTTCTGTAACATTTTCGTGTCCACTTGCTACATTTAAGTTCATGTGTGTACTATTCAGTTGGGAACTCTTCTTAATCGTACCAAATGTCACAGTGAAGAATTTTATTTTTAAGGACTGTATTAAGTTGATAGAGACCTGTTCCGACTTCGCAGTGGTACCACTAACAGGGGATGTGCGTAACTTCGCACGCCCAGAACAGCAAAACATTCCTGCTCAGAATATAAATCGCTCATTCAAAAAACAGTGGTACGGGGCCGGTCACGTGAAAAACTGTAAGTTCTAACATGAGAGACGTTTGAAACGTCATGTGTTCAAGGTCTAAGGTTGGGTGTTTGGTAAGTCGAAGAAACAAAATATTGATATACATGTAACACGATTAAAGACAAGCTTGTTTCAATGTCACGGCCTCAACGCAATATACCCTTCTTTTGAAAATAATTACGCTCTCTGAACGAGAAAATTTTTTTACTTACATGACAGCGTTGGAGACTATTCAGTCTTCAAAGTGCAGCTGTGTGATTTCCGTGAAGTGCTCAAGCGGAGTGGAGCAAAACGGTATGCACATCGCACTACAGCCCCTTTTTCAGATTCAACATCACTTCTGCGTTGAAGCTGGTTGGGGCACTCAGGTACCAATACCATCTTTTGAAAACGAAATTAGTGAAACATTTGACATTTGGCTGCCTGAAATCAGAAGTGATGCTGACGTGAGAAAGTGGCTTTAGTCAAATCTACATCTACGGTGGATACGCTGCAAATCACATTCAAGTGCCTGGCAGAGGGTTCATCTCCACTTTGCTCTGATCACTTTATTGAAATTCTGCACTTTGAACAGCTTGCTGTTCAGACAGCTTTATTACTTTAAGCAGAGGGAATAATAAGTCACGACATTGAAATACGTGTGTTTTTCATCCTTTTACACCCACGTTTTGATTCTTCGCATTACCGAAGTTCCTCTCTTCGACCGTGATTAGGTTATCATTTAAACGTGTCTCGTGGAAAGATGCCCAGTTTTATATGCCAACGGCTCATTTCATTGTTTTCTGGAGTAAATGATTTATAGTGTAAGAGCAATTTCGTGCGTTCGAGGTCTCGCACTTCGCTCGTATTTTCCGCCGAATGGCTTGTCTGTCATAGTGGTAATAAATTACCCTTCCTCGTGAACCTATCTACTAAGGTCGTAAGGTACTTTTACAACTGCGTACCTTGCGCATAGTCGCGGTGCGTCTGTGGCTGCCCCGCATGCAAGCAGACGCACGTGTGTAGGCTGCATGCCTCTTCCGCAACAGCCGGCCGCGGTGGTCGTGCGGTTCTAGGCGCTCCAGTCCGGAGCCGCGCTGCTGCTACGGTCACAGGTTCGAATCCTGCCTCGGGCATGGATGTGTGTGATGTCCATAGGTTAGTTAGGTTTAAGTAGTTCTAAGTTCTAGGGGACTGATGACCACAGCAGTTGAGTCCCATTAGTGCTCAGAGCCATTTGAACCATTTGAACCATCTTCCGCAACAGGTGCGTGCGAGTGATTCCATTTACACCTGTGTTGATAAAGTGCACCTCTACTTAAGTGATGGACATGCTACAGCCGTACAGCCCTACGGCGGCTAGCTGCAAGGGACGCAGGTGTGAATGCACTTTTAGTGAATAAACTATCAGAATTCTTAAAACAGTTCCTCAGATCACCCGTCATGTACAGATGGGAAAACGCGGCGATGGCATTAATTTATAATACGTATAAGAGATATGTATAGATTCTAATCAAACTTCGCTGCTTTCTGGAACCGCAGCGACTGTTTGCTGCTTTTGCTCCCAGACACCACCTTTTCTGTAACGGTCAGCTCGTGGTCCCAAAAAAGTGTTCAAATGTGAAATCTTATGGGACTTAAATGCTACTCGTTGCCCCCTCGTTGCCATTAGATGTCACTCCAAATTCAAATTAAATGTGGAACGTATAAGAATATATTACACATTGATAATTACAACAACTATAAATTATAAGGTCTGATGTTAAAGTGTGCGTTTGTGACCTTTTCTGCAGCGTATAACCAGCCATTCACAACTCCGATGCGGGTATATAAGCACACGGACACGAGGACGAAGAGATAGTGTGGCCTCCGAAAGGAAACTTTTTGACCGCCCTTTATATATACAGAAACCTTCCTCGTGAATCAGCCTACTGATTGTAAACCGTATGAGAATCGCTACGTTAATTACTGAGATCAAAATAACTTATAGATAGAAATGACGACTGGGAACTTTAATTTACATGAAGTACTAAGTTATAGATATGTACGGCCGACAAGACAGTTCTTCAAAATGGCTCTGAGCACTATGGGACTTAACTTCTGAGGTCATCAGTCCCCTAGAACTTAGAACTACTTAAACCTAACTAACCTAAGGACATCACACACATCCATGCCCGAAGCAGGATTCGAACCTGCGACCGCAGCGGTCACGCGGTTCCAGTCTGTAACGCCTAGAACCGTTCGGCCACTCCGGCCGGCAGTCAATTCTTGTCAACGTGAGATGGAACCAAAAGGTTGCCGATCTGTGGCCTTTGCTGAAGACCCGTTGAGGAGAGAGATAACTGTGAATCAACTGACTGTAAAGCTTGCCCCGTTTCACGACGATCGGGTGTAGCTGCTCCCCGCGTAAAACCTTGAGCACAGGTCGATGGCTCGCGTGTTGTCCAAACGCTTCCGTGGAAGCTACTTGATGGCGTGTCGGCGATGCATTGCAATTCTTCTTCCCCAAACCTGGCTGTTCAAACACACCACAATATGGAACGTGCCAAGCTTTCTCGTTGAAGATGTCTATCCTCTATCAGCGCGTGGGACCGTATGTCTTCTTATCGGCCGTTGAAACCACTGGCAGCGGTTGGCTCTGACGAGCATTTGGAAGTGCGACGTGTTCCCGGCTCTGGGGTGAAGTGCGAGAGGTTGAGTATTGTTTTTATGTAACAGAGTTTGAGTGTAAACGGTATAAGGCGCTAAAATTATACAGATGGTACATCTCGGTGTGCTCGACAAAAAGTCTAATACCTTTTTCTTGTATCATGTACTTTATTTTTGTACTTTTAAAACCTAATGTTCGTAGGATAGATAGTATACGCATTTCTGTTTACGTAGTCAACCGACAGTACTCGGCGTACCGGGCTTACTGCCTACAATGACGGGGCGGCCAGAGAACGGCAACGAGCCGACCAGAGGATTGAAATCATTAGACGTGTACAACGACGTGGTGTGATAATCAGGTGGTACCGAAAAAAGGAATGTAAACGGTTTTTGGGTTGTCAAGAATGTGTAATTCGCTTTACGTGAATTGAATACAAGTCGATAACGAAGGTCATAGTAGTAATCAAGCTAATATCAAACACAATGTACTCTCCTGGAAATTGAAATAAGAACACCGTGAATTCATTGTCCCAGGAAGGGGAAACTTTATTGACACATTCCTGGGGTTAGATACATCACATGATCACGCTGACAGAACCACAGGCACATAGACACAGGCAACAGAGCATGCACATAGTCGGCACTAGTACAGTGTATATCCACCTTTCGCAGCAATGCAGGCTACTATTCTCCCATGGAGACGATCGTAGAGATGCTGGATGTAGTCCTGTGGAGCGGCTTGCCATGCCATTTCCACCTGGCGCCTCAGTTGGACCAGCGTTCGTGCTGGACGTGCAGACCGCGTGAGACAACGCTTCATCCAGTCCCAAACATGCTCAATGGGGGACAGATCCGGAGATCTTGCTGGCCAGGGTAGTTGACTTACACCTTCTAGAGCACGTTGGGTGGCACGGGATACATGCGGACGTGCATTGTCCTGTTGGAACAGCAAGTTCCCTTGCCGGTCTAGGAATGGTAGAACGATGGGTTCGATGACGGTTTGGATGAAACCGTGCACTATTCAGTGTCCCCTCGACGATCACCAGAGGTGTACGGCCAGTGTAGGAGATCGCTCCCCACACCATGATGCCGGGTGTTGGCCCTGTGTGCCTCGGTCGTATGAAGTCCTGATTGTGGCGCTCACCTGCACGGCGCCAAACAGGCATACGACCATCATTGGCACCAACTCAGAAGCGACTCTCAGCGCTGAATACGACACGTCCCCATTCGTCCCTCCATTCACGCCTGTCGTGACACCACTGGAGGCGGGCTACACGATGTTGGGGCGTGAGCAGAAGACGGCCTAACGGTGTGCGGGACCGTAGCCCAGCTTCATGGAGACGGCTGCGAATGGTCCTCGCCGATACCCCAGGAGCAACAGTGTCCCTAATTTGCTGGGAAGTGGCGGTGTGGTCCCCTACGGCACTGCGTAGGATCCTACGGTCTTGGCGTGCATCCGTGCGTCGCTGCGGTCCGGTCCCAGGTCGACGGGCACGTGCACCTTCCGCCGACCACTGGCGACAACATCGATGTACTGTGGAGACCTCACGCCCCACGTGTTGAGCAATTCGGCGGTACGTCCACCCGGCCTCCCGCATGCCCACTATACGCCCTCGCTCAAAGTCCGTCAACTGCACATACGGTTCACGTCCACGCTGTCGCGGCATGCTACCAGTGTTAAAGACTGCGATGGAGCTCCGTATGCCACGGCAAACTGGCTGACACTGAAGGCGGCGGTGCACAAATGCTGCGCAGCTAGCGCCATTCGACGGCCAACACCGCGGTTCTTGGTGTGTCCGCTGTGCCGTGCGTGTGATCATTACTTGTACAGCCCTCTCGCAGTGTCCGGAGCAAGTATGGTGGGTCTGACACACCGGTGTCAATGTGTTCTTTTTTCCATTTCCAGGAGTGTATTTCCATTTGTACAAATTCAGTCAATCACCAAGTAGATAGTTGTGCATTAATTACAATCAACTGTTTCACCTTTTTTTACGGCAATGCCATGACGAATACTAAATTCACACTATTTTCGTTGTGTGCAATATCATTGTAACGAAAAGAAAACCCATACTTCGTTTCCTCTTACACCAATACTACAATAAACGTTCGAAATGACCACCATTCTCTTCTACACGTGCTTCATTATGGTGAACCCAGTTTCGTCACACTCGTTCACACACATGCACATTGGCCTTTATGGTATTGGCAGCATCTAAAACCTTCTGCGTCAATTCGTCCACATTATTTACTGGCTCAGCATAAACAAGTTCCTTCATATGGCCCCAAAAGTAAAAGTCCAGTGGATTTAAATCAGGGCTGCGTGCTGGCCATCGACTTGGTCCCGAACGCCCGATCCATCGTCCTGGAAATCGACTATCCAAAAATCTGCGTACTCTGTGACTAATGTGGGGTGGAGCACCATCGTGGAGGAACCACATGTTATGACGTATGCCTAACGGGATGTCTTCTAACAACGTTAGTAACAATGTTTCCTCTAGAAACGTACGGTAATAGTTACCAGTCAAACTTGCAGGTATAACATAAGGGCCAATAATGTAATTATCGAGCATACCCGCCCACACATTTTCGGAAAATCGTCGCTGAAAAGTGTTGCCACTACGTGGCGAGGATTGTGTACACCCCACCTGTGCATGTTATGGAAATTAGTTATTCCGTCGAGAGTGAAACACGCTTCATCTGTGACGAGTGTTTTGTTGACAAAATCATGCTGCGCACTGTGTAACAAAAACCACTTTGAGAATTCACGTATTGGGGGGAAATCTTGTTCTTCCGATGCTTGTACGCGTTGAATGTGGTAAGGCCGCAGACGCTCGTCTTGCAAAGTGCGATGAATGACAGTGTACGATATACCCAAGTGGCGGGCGATGCTTCTAGTACACCGAGAAGGATCCTCTTGGATGCGGTCCAGAATTCTTTCCTCAGCTTCCAATGTACGATCGGCGCGTTGTGGGCCTCTGCCTTCTGCGCGGGGCAGTAAAGAGCCAGTATCTCTCAAACTAAGGAAATTAAATACGTACTCGTCAGTTGTATTCTGTCATGGTGTTACAAAAACGGAAAGCATATCAGAACAGAAGATACGTTTCGCATACGGACGAAAATTTGCAAAGGTGCAGATAACTACTGTCCTTTATTAAGGTGTAAATGCATAATAATTGCATACAAGTAGAGAATTACAATGACGCAAACCTTTGGTGCACAGCAGCACATGTCTTTTGTGCAGGAAGTCGTCGTACAGCTGCCCTCTGAACACCTTTTGCATCGCCACTAATTAAATGCATATCGCATAGTTCAGCTATAGTGAATCTCCTTTCCAACCTAACAGTTAACAGAGTTGCAATAACGGTTCTCCATAAATCAGGCAGCTGACGACAGCTACTGGCATGCGGAACGCGCCTATCGTCACGTCACCGTGCGGCAAGGCTTTCTTAAGTGATCTTCTCACGGGACGTGAAAACGTACGGGGATAAGGAGCTGCTGACACCGCAGCGTGGAATTCGGTAATACGGAACGCCGGCCAGGGTGCCGTCAATGCGAACAAGTGGTGACCGAGACTTATAACCAATGGCATCCCATACCATCACGCCGGGTGATACGCCAGTATGTCGATGA
This sequence comes from Schistocerca gregaria, assembly GCF_023897955.1. NCBI lineage: Eukaryota > Metazoa > Arthropoda > Insecta > Orthoptera > Acrididae > Schistocerca > Schistocerca gregaria. Next base: position 219,763,113 of record NC_064925.1, on the reverse strand, counting down.
CGAGTACACGCTTCCAATGTGCGTTCACCGCGATGTCGTCAAACACGGATGCGAGCATCATGATGCTGTAAACAGAACCTGGATTCATCCGAAAAAATGACGTTTTGCCATTCGTGCACCCAGGTTCGTCGTTGAGTTCACCATCGCAGGCGCTCTTGTATGTGATGCAAAGTCAAGAGTAACCGCAGCCATGGTCTCCGAGATGATAATCCGTACTGCTGTAAACGTCGTCGAACTGTTCGTGAATATGGTTGTAGTTTTGTAAACGTCCCCATCTGTTGACTCAGGGATCGAGACGTAGCTGCACGATCCGTTACAGCCATGCGGATAAGATTCCTGTCATCTCCACTGCTAGTGATACGAGGCCGTTGGGATCCGTATTAAAAAAAATCGGTCTGAGCGCTATGGAACTTAACATCTGAGGTCATCAGCCCCCTAGAATTTAGAACTGCTGAAGCCTAACTAACCTGAGGACATCACACACATCAATGCCCGAGGCAGGATTTGAACCTGCGACCGTAGCGGTAGCGCGGTTCCAGACTGTAGCACCTAGAACCGCTCGGCCACTCCGGCATGCGAGTGCTGCGGGTTTCGCCGGCTGGCGCCAGGCTTGGCGTGTGGGCCTTCACCGCCAGGCCCTCGCTCTGCTCTCGGTGCGTCAGAACCGCCCACAGCAGGAGCTCACGTCAGCCAGGGTCGAACACCTCGGCAGGCTGCGGGACATCGCCGTGGGTCGACCCAAGTTTGCGGCACCGGACAGGGCGCGCACCCGTAACTGCTCTGCCTTGTTAGGACAATAAAGAGATACCCTTAATTACGTCTACCTTGCTGCAGCCACCTCGCTCTTCCGACGGACTCTGGTCGCCCTCGTCAAACTGTCGAATCCTCAACGTCAGGGTGGCAGCGGGTTATGGAACATATAGCCAGATTAAAATTGTGTTCCGGACCGGGATTCCAGCCCGGGACCTTTGCTTTTCGCGGACAAGTGCTGTACCAACGGAGCTACCCGAACACGAGTCGCAACCGTCCTCAGAGCTCTACTTCCATCAGTACCTACCGAACTTCCGTATCAGCGCACATTCCATTGCACAGTGATAATTCCTTCTGGGAACAACCCATCAAGGTTCTTCAATGTAATAAACTTCACCAACAGCCGTATACTTTAAGTTATTTTATTTTATTCTGTCAGGGACAGCAAAGGACTTGCAAGAGCAGTTGAATGGAATGGATAATGTCTTGAAGGGAGGATATAAGATGAACATCAAAACGAGGATAATGGAATGTAGTCGAATCAAGTAGGGTGATGCTGCGAGAATTAGATTAGGTAATAAGACACTTAAAGTAGTTTTGCTATTTGGGGAGCAAAATAACTGATGATGGTCGAAGTAGAGAGGAAAGCATTTCTGAAGAAGAGAAATTTGTTAACATCGAGTATACATTTAAGCGTCAGGAAGTCGTTTCTGAAAGTATTCGTATGGAGTGTAGCCATGTATGGAATTGAAACATGGACGATAAATAGTTTGGACAAGAAGAGAATAGAAGCTTTCGAAATGTGGTGCTACAGAAGAATGCTGAAGATTAAATGGGTAGATCACATTACTAATGAGGAGGTATTGAATAGAATTGGGGAGGACTTTGTGGCACGACTAGAAAAAGGGATCGGTTGGTAGGACATGTTCTGAGGCATCAAGGGATCACCAGTTTAGTATTGGAGGGCAGCGTGGAGGGTAAAAATCGTAGAGGGAGACCAAGAGATGAATACACTAAACAGATTCAGAAGGATGTAGGTTGCAGTAGGTACTGGGAGATGAAGAAGGTTGCGCAGGATAGAGTAGCATGGAGAGCTACATCAAACCACTATCAGGACAGAAGACTGCAACAAGGACAACATTTCATTCTGAAAGCAAACAGTTTCGCCAATTCATTTTGCCATCTTCCGAGTCCATAGGCTTTTATCCAAATAAACGAAATTATAGCATAGCGCCATAAAATAATGGATATCGTGAGATGCAATCGTTATACAAATGCTTCATACGAAGACGTGACAGCAACTCTGTTTACGATGGTAAGCAGTCAAACTGTAATGTACTGGTGCGAGTATATTCGATTACACTCACTTAAATGTACTAATGATGGCTATTGATAGCGGTAATCTGGATGTGCAAGACTAATAAAAAAAACAATGTGATTGCAACTGACTACTGTGTTCTTGTCCTTCCAAAAAAACTGCCTTTCCTCTTCCCCGTCCGCCTTCTCTCATACCCCTTGCCTTTTCCGGTCCCATCCTCTCCTCCTCTCTCCTCCATTATCCCTCCTGTGAGTCCTATGCCGATAGCGAGACCAACGGAGCCGGAGCACCGTATAAGTCAAAGATACGGTACTTGAAGTTTTCATGGTGTTGTGCACGATGCCTTCCGGCATTCAGCTCCAACGATTTAGGAACATCTCAGTAACTCTCATTCACATATTGAGACGGGGATTCGAGGTCATCTTCGTCTAAATACGCCTTCTAGAAATCACCGCTCATCGTCGTTCCATTCCTAACTCGAGGTCACTTAATCAGGTGATATCCTGGTGATAGATTTATTGAATTTTTTTTAAATCTTTTAAATAAATTAGTGCTAGAGAATATTTTAAGCCGCACATCAAGCTGGTGTCAAGTCGCTTAAAAAGGCTACAAGAATTTGTTCCAGCTCAAGGTTGATTAGATATACTTTGTTCTGTAGATCAACAGAGGGTAGATCCTTAAGGATGTACAACGTACCACAAAATGAGAATACATAATACCTATTTACAAAATAATGTACTAATATTCTTTCCATTGATTCTAAGCGAAATGGTCTTCTTGGAGATTACATAAGCCGACAACCTCTGTAACAGATATTCATTAAAAAGGTAATTACAAACGTTTTACAGAATACGTAATGTATGAGCCGGTCGCGGTGGCCGAGCGGTTATACACGCTTCAGTCCGGAACCGCGTAGCTGCTACGGTTGCAGGTTCGAATTCTGCCTCGGGCATGGATGTGTGTGATGTCCTTAGGTTAGTTAGGTTTAAGTAGTTTTACTGCATTAAAGACACGTAACGTGTATCCACAGGACATGTGGCCGGTAGTTGAAGAAGTGTCATGATGATCTCTCCATTGGCAAAAGATTCCGGAATAGTCCCCCATTCGGATCTCCGGGAGGGGACTGCCAAGGGGGAGGTTACCATGACAAAAAGATTGAATAATCAACGAAAGGGTAACGTTCTACGAGTCGGGGCGTGGAATGTCAGAAGCTTGAACGTGGTAGGGAAACTAGAAAATCTGAAAAGGGAAATGCAAAGGCTCAATCTAGATATAGTAGGGGTCAGTGAAGTGAAGTGGAAGGAAGACAAGGATTTCTGGTCAGATGAGTATCGGGTAATATCAACAGCAGCAGAAAATGGTATAACAGGTGTAGGATTCGTTATGAATAGGAAGGTAGGGCAGAGGGTGTGTTACTGTGAACAGTTCAGTGACCGGGTTGTTCTAATCAGAATCGACAGCAGACCAACACCGACAACTATAGTTCAGGTATACATGCCGACGTCGCAAGCTGAAGATGAACAGATAGAGAAAGTGTATGAGGATATTGAAAGGGTAATGCAATATGTAAAGGGGGACGAAAATCTAATAGTCATGGGCGATTGGAATGCAGTTGTAGGGGAAGGAGTAGAAGCAAAGGTTACAGGAGAATATGGGCTTGGGACAAGGAATGAAAGAGGAGAAAGAGTAATTGAGTTCTGTAACAAGTTTCAGCTAGTAATAGCGAATGCCCTGTTCAAGAATCACAAGAGATGGAGGTATACTTGGAAAAGGCCGGGAGATACGGGAAGATTTCAATTAGATTACATCATGGTCAGACAGAGATTCCGAAATCAGATACTGGCTTGTAAGGCGTACCCAGGAGCAGATATAGACTCAGATCACAATATAGTAGTGATGAAGAGTAGGCTGAAGTTCAAGATATTAGTCAGGAAGAATCAATACGCAAAGAAGTGCGATACGGAAGTTCTAAGGAATGACGAGATACGTTTGAAGTTCTCTAACGCTATAGATACAGCAATAAGGAATAGTGCAGTAGGCAACACAGTTGAAGAGGAATGGACGTCTCTAAAAAGGGCCATCACAGAAGTTAGGAAGGAAAATATAGGTACAAAGAAGGTAGCTGCGAAGAAACCATGGGTAACAGAGGAAATACTTCAGTTGATTGTTGAAAGGAGGAAGTACAAACATGTTCCGGGAAAATCAGGAATACAGAAATACAAGTCGCTGAGGAATTAAATAAATAAGAAGTGCAGGGAAGCTAAGACGAAATGGCTGCAGGGAAAATGTGAAAACATCGAAAAAGATATTATTGTCGGAAGGACAGACTCAGCACACAGGAAAGTCAAAACAACCTTTGGTGACATTAAAAGCAACGGTGGTAACATTAAGAGTGCAACGGGAATTCCACTGTTAAATGCAGAGGAGAGAGCAGATAGGTGGAAAGAATACATTGAAAGCCTCCATGAGGGTGAAGATTTGTCTGATGTGATAGAAGAAGAAACAGGAGTCGATTTAGAAGAGATAGGGGATCCAGTATTAGAATTGGAATTTAAAAGAGCTTTGGAGGACTTACGTTCAAATAAGGCGGAAGGGATAGATAACATTCCACCAGAATTTCTAAAATCATTAGGGGAAGTGGCAACAAAACGACTATTCACGTTGGTGTGTAGAATATATGAGTCTGGCGACATACCATCTGACTTTTGGAAAAGCATCATCCACACAATTCCGAAGACGGCAAGAGCTGACAAGTGCGAGAGTTATCGCACAATCAGCTTAACAGCTCATGCATCAAAGCTGCTTACAAGAATAATATACAGAAGAATGGAAAAGAAAATTGAGAATGCGCTAGGTGACGATCAGTTTGGCCGTAGGAAAAGTAAAGGCATGGAGAGGCAATTCTGACGTTACGGCTAATAATGGAAGCAAGGCTAAAGAAAAATCAAGACACGTTCACAGGATTTGTCGACCTGTAAAAAGCGTTCGACAATATAAAATGGTGCAAGCTGTTCAAGACTCTGAAAAAAAGTAGGGGTAAGCTATAGGGAGAGACGGGTCATATACAATATGTACAACAACCAAGAGGGAATAATAAGAGTGGACGATGAAGAACGAAGTGCTCGTATTAAGAAGGGAGTAAGACAAGGCTGTAGCCTTTCGCTCCTACTCTTCAACCTGTACATCGAGGAAGCAATGATGGAAATAAAAGAAACGTTCAGGAGTGGAATTAAAATACAAGGTGAAAGGATATCAATGATACGATTCGCTGATGACATTGCTATCCTGAGTGAAAGTGAAGAAGAATTAAATGATCTGCTGAACGGAATGAACAGTCTAATGAGTACACAGTATGGTTTGAGAGTAAATCGGAGAAAGACGAAGGTAATGAGAAGTAGAAGAAATGAGAACAGCGAGAAACTTAACATCAGGATTGATGGTCACGAAGTCGATGAAGTTAAGGAATTCTGCTACCTAGGCAGTAAAATAACCAATGACGGACGGAGCAAGGAGGACATCAAAAGCAGACTCGCTATGGCAAAAAAGTCATTTCTGGCCAAGAGTACTAATATCAAATACCGGCCTTAATTTGAGGAAGAAATTTATGAGGATGTACGTCTGGAGTACAGCATTTCATGGTAGTGAAACATGGACTGTGGGAAAACCGGAACAGAAGAGAATCGAAGCATTTGAGATGTGGTGCTATAGACGAATGTTGAAAATTAGGTGGACTGATAAGGTAAGGAATGAGGAGGGTCTACGCAGAATCGGAGAGGAAAGGAATATGTGGAAAACACTGATAAGGAGAAGGGACAGGATGATAGGACATCTGCTAACACATGAGGGAATGACTTCCATGGTACTAGAGGGAGCTGTAGAGGGTAAAAACTGTAGAGGAAGACAGAGATTGGAGTACGTCAAGCAAATAATTGAGGACGTAGGAGAAGAAGAGATGAAGAGGTTAGCACAGGAAAAGAATTCGTGGCGGGCCGCATCAAACCAGTCAGTAGACTGATGACCAAAAAAAAAAAAAATTCTAGGGGACTGATGACCTCAGATGTTAAGTCCCATAGTGCTCTGAGCCATTTTTGAACCTCGTGATGGAAGAAAAGTTCATGACAAAAACTGGCCGTCGGAGTGCGAAAAGTTTGTGGCTCACTCGCAAAAATAAGAACCCAAAACGCTCAGCAGTATCTCATGAGGAGCATGTGACTTCGTTGATAGTGATCCGAGCGTTAGATGGGGATCTGAAACTCTATGCAATTGGAGAGGAGAAGCCTGTGTGTTTGCCAGCGGTTTACAGTCAGACATTGTCTTGCATCACCAAACAAGGTTGCGCAGTGGTGAGAGACTGGAATCCTATTCTGGAGGACCGTAGTTGAATTTCCCGTCCTACCGATCATATTTAAGTTCATAATCTTCCTTTTTTCTTTTCTCTCGTCGCCATAACCATTCACTCACATCAGTCATCGACTTAGCACTATGAGCCTCAGACACACAATGCTGAGAAAAAGTAGGTTGACGCAACCTCAGTAATGCATTACGTCCGACAAAGACACACAGCGACGACTCATGATGTCCGGATCGCAATGATGACTAGATAGGCTTGTCCTCTCATGTTGTTGGGGAAAGCTGTAGTCCTGCATGAGGTCAACTTAGTAAGCTGTACTTAACTAGATTCGCGTCAGGTGATGTCAATATATTCCTGCAAGCGGTCGTGAGAAATCCTTCTGCGAAAACGAAGAAGGATGTTAAACAAGTATTGGAAACGAACTTTCCCTTTATACTCACAAGGAACTCGTGTTTAAAACAGCAAGCTTAGGATTCCACTCACCGTCGACGACAAAGTCTTACGCCGCTTAGCCACAGAATTCCACAGGGCTTTGAAACACTTGCTGTTGAATAAGGCAGAAGACATAAACAACACTCTTCTGGAAATTCTAAAATCGCTGGGGGAAGTGGCAACCAAACGGCCATTCAAGTCTTTGTAGAATGTATGAGATGGAAGCCATGCCATCAGGCTTTCGGAAAAGATCATCCCCACAATCACGAAGGTAGTAAAGGCAGATAAGTGCTAGAACTATTGGACAATCAGCTTAAGAGCTCACGTTTCCAAGTGGCTCACAAGAATAATATACAGGATAGTCGTGATTAAACTTTCACTACTCGAGGCAGTGTGGACGGAAAACTACCTAACTTTATAGGAATCATGTTCAGACTGTGCGTTGTAGGATTTTTATTGTGAATGGTGTTAGAGTCATGAGTTTCCATTAGGCGCTGCTGCTGGTACGGCAACGTAGGGTTGAAACACATGCATCATTGTGCATTAGAGTTGAAGACAGTCAACACGGTTCTCGACAAGGTGAGGATCTCGACAAGGCGAGCAAGACTTACTCGTAAAGCTGTTTCATCAAAACGACAGCAGTAGTGCTGCGTGAATAAATACGGAGAGGTCCATGTCCTCCCCACCATTACTTATGGTGGCACACCATGTGGAACAGCTAGCAAAACCAAAAGGTATGAGTTGCACACAATACAGTACGAAGTCCTTCGATGGATCCTAAACGCTCCCCTATGGACCAAAACTACAACCCTGCATGAAGCTCTGGAGATGGACACTGTCGAAACAACAATAAAAAAAGCTAACCACAACTGTCTATAAAAAGCTAGACATTTTCAGAGACAACGGCAGACACCTACAAAACACCGGAACAATCCAACCAAGAACATGGCACAAACAAAGAGTTCCACGAAGCATCATACAGCCAGCAATCTGAATTCGTGACCAGCAGCAGAAGAAACCTCACTCCCTTAGAAAATCACCATCTTAGATAGGCTAATTACTATCCCATACTATCCACGATGTAAAACGAACTCATGGTGACAAACCAATTAGAATAGGCTTACTAAAAACCTTAGTGGATCCATAAGACGTAGGATAAATTCATGGCATGGTGTTAAAAGCCAATTAGAATAGGCTAACCGAAACCATATTAGATCAGTAAGATGTAGAATAAATTCATGTTGTCCGAACAAGTAAAATAGAAATCAAGTAAAATAGGCTATCCACAAAGAAAAAACTAGAAGTGTAGGACCTCTAAATAAGTAATCTTAAATATAAGTCAAACCAAGACAACAAAGCTAGAAAACGTCTAAAGGAAACAAAAACCAAAACCTGAACCCAAAGAAGCACAGAACCCCACCTATGGCGGCGGATTGGCGAACTTCTAATTTAGATCATTCACGTTCCTGTCCCCAAAAGTTTAAATAAACCGTGCCACCACACCACTAAAGTCAAACAAAACACCACACCAAAACACGTCAAACCGGCGAAGCCGGTGGGACTGATCTTCAACAATGTTACACAAAAAAAATCCCCAACCGGCAATGAAGTACGTTATTCAGAATTTCTGATTAACTGGTGATTTCGGAATTCGTCGTCGAAAAGGTCGACGGCCAATTGCGCCATAAACTGCTGAAGACGTTTCTGTTGCCACGTCTGAAAATTCTGGAAGCAATGTGCCATCTTCAAGCAGTGCACGAGTTGCGTCACGACAGCTGAACTTTCCAAGGTCAATCGTTCGAAAAATGTTGCGAAAAATTGTGAAATGTTATCCGTACAGACGTTACATTACTCAACAGCTTTTGCCACGTGACGCAAAAATTCGAGCAGACTTCGCGCTTACTTTTCTTGCAAGCGCTGAAGTCGGCATGTGGCCTTGGAAGGAGTATGTTCTTATATATGTTTCCACGAAGTTTTATTGTTGCACTGTCACTAGTTCTCGTGGGAGCCTTCTTACGTGGCAAAATTTTCATTATTACCGCCCTCTAGAGGAGAACGGACTATAAAATTAAGGATCTCTTTGATGACAATCAGTTTGTCTTTAGGGAAGACAACGACACCAGAGAGGTACTTCAGGCATAGCGCTTGACAATGGATGCACGTCTTAAGAAAGATCAAGATACTTTCATAGGATTTGTCTTTCTTGAATTTTCCAGCGAGGGGTGTTGTTTTCTGCGGCTGATTTGTCACACATCTCCCTGAAATTGTCTCACTTTCTGCCTCTGCCCCTATTATTCGGCTGTGGTGACAGAATTCCTTTACACAGCCGTCTTCATTACCATGACACATTCCATAGCAAGGATCCTGGTGTGTAGGCAAGATGTGTAAAAACAGTAGCCGTACTGGTTTCCTCGTACGCCGAAACACTTGGTCAAAGTGCAAACTTACAGGCGTCACACAGAGCCGACCGCGGTGGTCTAGCGGTGCTGGGCGCTCAGTCCGGAACCGCGGGACTGCTACGGTCGCAGGTTCGAATCCTGCCTCGGGCATGGATGTGTGTGATGTCCTTAGGTTAGTTAGGTTTAAGTAGTTCTAAGTTCTAGGGGACTGATGACCACAGATGTTAAGTCCCATAGTACTCAGAGCCATTTGAACCATTTTTGCGTCACACAGATATGGGTAGAAATGAATGATATATTAGCTCTGGTATAGTGGCACAAGTTTTATAATAACGTAAGTCAAATACCATACTCGTATGTAGAGGAGTATGTACATTCGGCTGCCCGAAGTATCGTGCGTTTCGTTCAATAGAATGAACTGCAGTATAGAATAGCCATAAAATTCTTTGTTTTGTACGGTTTATTACCAATGGATATTCGTCTTTAAGTTTTATAGGCACCCTATTCCTTCGCGTTGAACGATTAAGAAATGAGTAATTGAATTCAAATGTGAATGTATTCCTGTTGATAATGCTCCATGCGACGGGCATCCCAGAAATGCAAGCACAGATGAAAATATCGAGAAATTGCGCAATATGGTATTTGACAATAGGTTATTAACGGTGTATTAAACAACTGATAGCATAGGAATATAACAAGTACGGTACATTTTAAGTGAACTGTTATCGGTGAGAAAGCTGTATGCTGTAGAACTGATTGCTAGTCGGAAGCAGAACTCGGAAACGAATGTTTGTTTCGTTAAAAATAAGCTCAACTGATATACGGCGCGCTCTTTTATTTCAGAAGATGAAGTGAGTGTCCACTGCTTCATATCAAAAACGGCGGAGCAAAGAAAGAAGAGCCGGCCGCGGTGGTTTCGCGGTTCTAGGTGCGCAGTCCGGAACCGTGCGACTGCTACGGTCGCAGGTTCTAATCCTGCCTCGGGCATGGATGTGTGTGATGTCCTTAGGTTAGTTAGGTTTAAGTAGTTCTAAGTTCTAGGGGACTGATGACCACAGCAGTTGAGTCCCATAGTGCTCAGAGCCATTTGAACCATTTTTTTTAAAGAAAGAAGAGAGGAACCCAGAGACTCTGGTGTAAAGAAAGCGAGTACTTACGCCCACATTTTTGTTGTAGTCTTCCGTCTGAAAGCAATTTAATTCCTCTGCCCCGTTGAGCTATTCAGTTCAAGTCTCTGCAAGTCTTACCGGCCAACGATCTTCTTCAGTGCGGATGCACTCAAATTGCTCAAACTCTTACCGGAATCGGTAGATTGACTGCCGCGAGTAATGAGTATAGTGGCCAGGGGCACTGCAAATGTAGTGATTGGACAGCAAGCTAGAAATGTGAGCCTCACGAGGAGCTTAACAGACATAAGTCCCTGCAGTCGCACTATCCTCTGTGACCTCGATGGCTCGGCGCCGGCACGGTAGCTCAGCGTGTTCGGCCAGAGGGCTGCTTGCCCTCCGTAATAAAAAACTGAGGAAAGGAATCAACGAATAACTTGAACGGATGTCTTGTCATGTCCGCCGAGACGAAATGCAACAAACTATATCGAACAAAATGCAAAAAAAAAGGTCGGATTGAGCGTCTGCCATTTGAGCAGGAGACCCCGCGTTCGAGTCCCGGTCGGGGCACACATTTTTCAACTGTCTCCATTGATGTTTATCAACGCCTGTAAGCATCCAATGGTCTAGATTTCATTGCAATTTCACTCTACGTATCATTTACATCCGTTTTCCCTGGCTTTCTGTATTTAAGTCTTCCTCCACGATTCCCCCCCCCCCCCCCCTCTCCCTTCCCCGGTTCATGAACACCCTTTCTTCCGTTACCAAGTTAAAATTCCTTCTTGACAGGATCTACCTCTTTTTCCAGTCACATTGTACCATAAGGGTCTCTTCTCCCCGTTTCGATTCAGTAGGCCTACCTCATCATCATTAGCCACTCTATCCATCAGCATTCAGTTTTACCACCATATTTCTAAATCTTCTGCTCTCTTCTTGTCTCTGCTGTTTACTGACCACGACTCCCATATAAAGCTACTTTCCACACAAATACCTTCAGGTATGACTTTCTAAAACTGAAATTTATGTTTGATATTCATACCTATCTCATTTTCAGAAAAGCTTTCTTGCTGTTGGCAGCCAACACTTTTTAGCTCTCTAATATTGACACGGTCAGTTATTTTTCTGCTAAATACGGAAAACTCGACTTCAACGTTTAGCGTTTCATTTCTTAATCTAATTCCCGTAGCATAAACTGATTTAACTCTACTACATTCCACGTTTCAGTTTTGTTGATTTTTACCTTATAACATGCTTTCTACACACTATTCATTCCTTTCAACTGGTCTTTCAAGTCCTTTGTCGACTCTGACAGTATTAAAATATCACTGGAAAACCCTAAGGGTTTTGTTCCTTCTCCCAGAACTTCTTTTTGCAACTTATTCTTTGGTTTTCTTCACCGCTTGTTCTCCGACCAGATTGAATAACATGAGGTCTACACTATAACCCTGTCTCTTTATTTTTCCAACTGTTCTTCCCTTTCACGATTTTCGACTCATGACTATAGTCCGGTTTTTAGACAAGTTGATCCCTTGTATTTTTTTAATCTTCTAAATAAATTAGTGTCTAGAAAATATTTTGAGTCGCACTTCATGCTCGTGTCAAGTCGCTGAAGAATTTGTTTCAGCTCAAAAATGATTAGACACACTTTGTTCTATAAATGCAAAAAATGGCTCTGAGCACTATGGGACTCAACTGCTGTGGTCATCAGTCCCCTAGAGCTTAGAACAACTTGAACCTAACTAACCTAAGGACATCACACACATCCATGCCAAAGGCAGGATTCGAACCTGCGACCGTAGCAGTCGCACGGTTCCGGACTGCGCGCCTAGAACCGCGAGACCACCTCGGCCGGCTATAAATGCACAGAGGGGAGATCCTGAAGGATGTACAAAGTGCCACAAAAGAAGAATACAAAATACCTATTTACAAAATAATGTACTAATTTTCTTTCCATTGATTCTCAGCGCAATGGTCTTCGTGGAGGTGACATAAGCCGACAACCTCTGTACCATATGTTCATTTAGAAGGTAATAACAAACTTTTTACAAAATGCATAATGTAGAAGACATAAGTAAGTGATTGGTGGAGAAGTGTAGAGAACGCATATGCTCTTCCAGACCAAAGCATCAATTAAGAAGAAAAATAGGAAAGAGAAGAAAAAGACTGTGATGTCAATTCTTGTGCCACACGACGTCAAACAAAATGTTTATAATACTTATTTACATTGATCACATCACTGCATTGAAGATATGCAGAAGTCAGATTTTACGTAATACTCATGTTATTTGATATTTTTGTGTGTGTATTATACATCGATCAGTTCTTCTAAGAAATTCATCAGTGGATTAGGATTTTGTCACCAATAAATCCTTATTAGCAGCTAATCTTTTTACGACTTAGGAAAATTATTGACAATGTGTACAGGTATTCCTGAATAGTGAACACATTCTTGGACGAAAGTAAGTGACTTTAAATATTTATTTCTAGCTATTTATTTCTAAAACTGATTCCACGAAATGAAATGTTGGTTTGAAAAAGAGATATGCTTATGACAAATTCCATTACGGAATAAATACATTAATCACTAGTACTGTTCGTTCAACAAGACGTTCTTGAGTTTACCTCACAAATAATTCATATTACACGCGTCTGTATTGGATAAACTGTAGCTTGTCTTGAGGCCGTCACCCAAAAAATGGTCCAGCACGAGATTATGCGGCGAAAGTAACCAAAGTATGTTACCTTTTTTATTTTTATATCACACAAATTAATCAAAGTATGCTACCTTTTTTTATTTTTATATCGCCCAAGTCTGGCAAAACCCGCATTGCGTAAAGATTTGCTTAGATGTTTCAATAGTTCTTTGGTATGTTCCTCCCAACTGAGTATTTTTTTTAATCTTATGGGATTTAACTGCTAAGATCATCAGTCCCTCAGCTCACACACTACTTAACCTAAATTATCCTAAGGACAAACACACACACACACACACAGGCCCGAGGGAGGACTCGAACCTCCGCCGGGATCAGCCGCACAGTCCTGAGTTTATTATCCAGCTATAATCCCAAGATTTTCAATTTCTTCTATCTGTTCGTCATTTTATTTCAGATTTATACTGGGAGGAAGCCTTAAAAGCTCTGAACTGCATACAATGTGTCTTTTCAAAATATAGTGACAAAGAATTGGCTTAGAATCATTTCTTAATGTCCGTGAAACCGTCGTTGCGATCTTCCTAAAACTATTCTTGATTTTCTATTTATTGGAATATTTGCACCACTTAGATGCAAAACAAACTTGGCATCTAAAATGGTACTGATCAAAGATCATTAGTATTAGAGGGTCACTCAAAAATTAATTTCCGCTAATAAAAAATAGAAATAGGAAAATGTAGCTACATGAAAAACTTTTCAGGTAAAAGATACAGCACTCTCTGATTGTGAGCTATTTTACTACGCAATTGCCACCAGACTTCAGACATTTGTCATGTCGTGGGATCAACTTTTGTATTCCAGGGTCGTAAGAATCTACCGCCTGGGAATGGAATCAGCATGGGACGATTGTCTTTTCTTTTTACGAAAATTCTGACTGGAGGACAGGATTTCTTGAGGAAATACTGAAATCGCGTGGTGAAACATAATCAGGACTATGTGGTGAATGTTCAAACAACTCCCAGCCGAAATCCTTCGGAACAGTTGTGCTGAGAACCTCATGTGGGAGAGCATTGTCACTGATAGCACATGTGCAATAAGGAGTCCACGCCTCTTGTTCTGAATGTTCCGTCTTGTTCTGAACGGCTTGCCGCAACTACCACATCGTTTCATAGTAACGGGCTTCGTTGACTGTATCATATCTGAGCAAGAAGTCAGTGCAGTGAGCACAACGCCTTTCTTGTCCCAGGTTATCGAGCACGTCACTGTCCGCACCGACAAAGCCTAATTGGACTTCATCCGACCGGAGATCCACTGCGATGTCTGTACACAGACTCCTGCTTTGTTTCCGGAGTAAAGTGAGCAAACTACATAACAGCTCTTTCACAGAGGAGTATCAAGCTGTAGTTCCTCCTTTAAATTGACGCACAGGTATCGAAAGAAGTGACCAAAGGATAGAAAAGCAGCTGAAATCGCGGAGATGCTACTGGGCATGACGGCATACCAGTTCGATTCTACACAGAGTATGGGAAAGAAATCGCCTCTCTTCTGGCAGCGGTGTAGCGTAAGTCTGTTGAAGATCCAAGCGTTCCCACAGATTTGAAATAAGCGCACATCATTCCCGTTTTCAAGAAGGATCGTCGAACGGACGCACAGAGCTATAAGCCTCTATCTCTGACGTCGGTCTCTTGTGGAATTTTGGAAGACGTTTTTTACTCGCGTGTTATGAAATTTCTGGAGATTGAAAATGGCCTCTTTAGGAAGCAACATGGATTCTGAGAACAACAATAGTGTGAAGCCTAGCTCGCTCACTTCGTCCGCGAGATCCAGAGAGCAATAGTTACAGGCGCCCAGGGAGATGCCGTGCTTCTTGACTTCCGAAATGCATTGGAAACAGTTCAGCACTGCCACCTTATAACAGGACGATGATAAATAATAAATGTCGTGTAACTAGGGGTCTCCCGTCGGGTAGACCGTTCGCCGAGTTCAAGTCTTTTAATTTGTCACCACTTCGGCGACTTGAGCGTCGATGGGAGTGAAATGATAATGATTAGGACAACGCATCACCCAGTCCCTGAGGGGAGAAAATTTCCACCCAGCCAGGAAACGAACCCAGAGACTGACATGCTGTCGCACTGAACACGCAGCTACCGGGGGCGGACTGATATGATGATGACGATGATGATGTTTGATCTATGGGGCGCTCACCTGCGAGGTCATCAGCGTCTGTAAAAAGTCCCAATTTTTTCACCGTCCAATTTAGCCACTGTCACGAATGATGATGATGATGATGATGATTATGGAATGATGTGGACGACACAAACACCCAGTCCCCCATCAGAGAAAATCCCCAACCCGGCCGGGAATCGAACACGGGACCCCGTGATCGAGACCACAGGCTGCGGGCTAGCAATACGAGCGTATGGAATATCAGAGCAACTTAAGATTGACGTTCTGTCGAGCTGACCTCGCAGCTACCGGGGGCGGACTAATACGACGATGACGATGATGATGTCTGGTCTGTGGGGCGCTCAACTGCGCGGTCGTCAGCGTCCGTACAAAGTCCCAATTTTTTCACCGTCCAATTTTGCCACTGTCACGAATGATGATAATGATGAGGACGACACAAGCACCCAGTGCCCCGACAGAGAAAATCCTGAACCCGGTCGGGAATCGAACACGGGACCCTGTGATTCAGAGCACGAGCTGCGGACTAGCAATACGAACGTATGGAGTATCACAGCAACTGTGTGACTAGATTGAAGAGTTCCTAGGAAACTGAACAGTTCTCAGGAAATTAAAGAGATCTTAGCAACCAGAAAACAGCAATTAATTCTGAACGGATAGGAGTTTTCAGACGTAAAAGTAACTTCGGGCTTGCCCCAAGCGAGGAACATTATTTTTCACACTGTACATAAATGACCTATCAGATAATGTCGGAAGTTCTCTGAGGCTTTTCGTGGATGGTTCAAATCGCTCTGACCAAAAATGGTTCAAATGGCTCTGAGCACTATGGGACTTAACTTCTGAGGTCATCAGTCCCCTAGAACTTAGAACTACTTAAACCTAACTAACCTAAGGACATCACACACATCCATGCCCGAGGCAGGATTCGAACCTGCGACGTAGCGGTCGTGCGGTTCCAGACTGTAGCGCCTAGGACCTCTCGGCCACTCCGGCCGGCGGCTCTGACCACTATGGGACTTAACATCTGAGGTCATCAGTCCCCTAGAACTTAGAACTACTTAAACCTAAAGAACCTAAGGACATCACACACATCCATGCTCAAGGCAGGATTCGAACCAGGTTCCAGACTGAAGCGCCTAGAACCGCTACGCCACAGCGGCCGGCTTTTCGCGGATGATGCTGCTGTATATGGAGAAGTCGCAACGCTAGAAAATTGTAGCGAAATGCAGGAAGATCTGCAGTTGATCGACGTTTGGTGCAGGGAGTAAAAATTAACCCTTAATATACACAAATGTAGAACCTTGAGATTACATGGACGAAAAAGGGCCTTTATTGTATGAATAGAAAATTGCAATCAGTGGAAGCAGTTATTTCCATAAAACATCTAGGAGCATGCGTACGGAGCGATCTGACGTGAGACTACCACATAAAATAAATTACTAGTAAAGCAGATGCCAGACAGATTCATTGGAAGAATTCTCCGTAAATGTAGTCCTGCAACAGATGAACTAACTTACAAAACACTCCTTCGACCAATACTTGAATATTGCTCAATAAAGAATCCCTATCAGATAGAAGAGACGGATAATATACAATATGTCCAGGAGCCAAGAGGGAATAATAAGTGTGGACGGCCAAGAACGAAGTGCTCGGATTAAAAAGCGTGTGAGACAGGGATGTAGTCTTTCACTCCAACTGTTCAATCTGTACATCGAAGAAGCAATGATGGAAATGAAAGAAAGGTTCAGGAGGGAAATCAAAATTCAAGGTGAAAGGACATCAGTGATTCGATTCGCCTATGACGTTCCTAACCTGAGTGAAATTGATGAAGAATAACAGGATCTGCTAAATTTATTTAATCGTATGGCTAGGGCCCCCTGTCAGAAAGAACGGTCGCCGGGTGCCGGTCTTTCAATTTGACGCCACTTCGGCGACCTGCAGTCGATAAGGATGATAGGATGATGATGAGGTCAGTACAACACCCAGTCCCTGGGCGGAGAAAATTCCCCGACCTAACCGGGAATCGAACCTGGGGCCCCAGAGGATTGACAATCCGTCACGCTGACCATTCAACGACCGGGGGCGAACCTCCACTAAGTGAAATGAACAGTCTAATGAGTACAGAATGTGGACTAAGAGTAAATCGAAGAAAGACGAAAGTAATGAGAAGTAGCAGAAATGAGAACAACGAGAAACTTAACATCAGGATCAAGGTTCACGAAGTAGATGAAGTTAAGGTATGCTACTACCTACGTAGCAAAATAACCACTAACGGACGGAGCAAGGAGGGCATCAGAAGCAGATTAGCATTGGCGAAAAGGACATTTCTGGCCGAGAGATGTGTGCCAGTATCAAACATAGGCCTTGATTTGAGGAAGAAATGTCTGAGAATGTAGTTTGGAGCATAGCATTGTATGAATGTGAAACATGGACTGCTGAAAAACCAGAACAGAAGAGAATCGAAGCTTTTGAGATGTGGTGCTACAGATAAACACGAATGTTGAAAATTAGGTGGACTGATAAGGTAAGGAATGACGAGGTTCTGCGCGGAATAGCAGAGGAAAGGAGTAAGTGGAAAATACTGACAAGGAGAAGGGGCAGGATGATACAACATCTATTAAGACATTACGGAATAACTTCCATGGTACTAGAGGGTGTTATAGAGGGCAAAAACTATAAAGTAAGGTAGAGATCGGAATACATACAGCAAGCAGGTTGCAAGTGCCCCTCTGAGATGAACAGATTGTCACAGGAGGGAAATTCGAGGTGGGCCGCTTCAAACCAGTCAAAAATAAAAATAAGATAGGACTCACAAGGGAAAGAGACAAGATCCAAAGAAGAGCAGCACGTTTAGTTACGGATTCATATAGTAAGTACGATAGTGGCAAAGAGATGTTCAGCCAACACCAGTGTCAGACAGTGCGAAAGAGGCGTCCTGCAAAACGTTATGGCCTACTCTAAAAAGTTCCAAGAGCGTAAATTCCTAAAAGAGTCAACCAATATATTCCCTACTCATACGTATACCCTGCGAAAAGACAATGAAGATAAAATGAGAGAGGTTTGAGCACACATGGGGGCGTACCAACAATCGTTCTTCCCACGAACCATACGCGACTGGACCAGGAAAAGGGGGCCGGCGTCATGGTACCGCTGCAGAAATGTCGATGCTGCTGGTGATGTTTCAAATTTGTTAACTTTTCTGTTGCTACTGCTTTGGTCCTGGATCTTGCGTAGTGTCGGCAGGGTTAAGTACGGATGTGGCATGGTTAATTTTAAGGGGTGGTCGGATACCCTTCCTGCCGCCACCCCATAACCCCTGGGACAGAATTTGTGTACCCCAGCAGTCTGCATCTAGTGTAAATCATGAAATAGTGCGAATGTGTTTCAAATGTCTGCGAGTCATGTAACTGAGGCGGGACGTGGGGACCAGCCCGGTATTCACCTAGTGGGATGTGGAAAACCGCTTAAAAACCACATCCAGGCTGGCCGCCACACTGGCCCTCGTCGTTAATCCGCCGGGCATTCTCGACCCGTGGCCAGCGCTCATACCCGAGTCCATGAAGCAGCACATTAGCGCTCTCGGCTAACCTGGCGGGTCGTTTCACTTTGTCAACTTAATTTTTAAAAAATTTAAGTTAATTTTTTTTTTACCACTAGACTGCAATTCTCCTATCACTGATAGGAAAATTACAGTTCAGACATTAAAAGATTTTTTTGTCTTTTAAAAAATTTTCTTTAATAAACAACATCAATATCGCCGTCTCCTCCATGGCAATGACAGGCTTCACTGACGCACTTCATGTTTCGAAGTAATGTTTTTCGACACCCTGTATACACAATGTGCCCGGTGATCAGTGACAGTGCAACAATCGCGATATCTGCTGAAAATGGCTGCTGAGATCCAGAACTGTGAAGTGACTGTTCTCTAAAATGTGCTGTCGCACTAGCTCCTCAAGATCGTCATGATGAAGCATGGTCGCTCATGCTCCTCTTCAATGTGGACACTTCGATGATCTTCTGAAAATTGATTACACTAGTGGCCGAATGAGGTGGCGCAGTGGTTAGCACATTGGATTCGCATTCGGGAGGACGACGGTTCAAATCTCCGCCCGGCCATCCAGATGTATGCCGGGATGGTTTCTTTGCAAAGGCCACGCCCTCTTTTCTTTCCCATCCTTCCTCTGATCAGAGCTTGAGTTCCGTCTCTAATGACCAGTTGTCAGTGGGACGTTATGCTCCAATTTCGTATACCAGCGGGGTACTATTTATTTGCTTATGACTTCTCGCTCTTGACACGGATTTCACAGTTGACATGGATTTCGATTTCTAGGTGTCGCTCATCAAGAAACTTTATCACAGACCGAACCTCACTATCGGCGGGATAAAAAATGAGAACCGCCGTCTTCAGCCAATGCTGCAGCGCTATATACAACAGTAGACACTTGTATGGCTGTCATGTGATTATTACGTCATAACTCTGTCGCGCATGCTCTGAAGTTCTTCACACATTTACTTTAAAATGCTAAATTTGGAAATTTGTGGTAAGGTCCTATGGGACCGAACTGCTGAGGTCATCGAAATGGCTCTGAGCACTATGGGACTTAACATCTATGGTCATCAGTCCCCTAGAACTTAGAACTACTTAAACCTAACTAACCTAAGGACAGCACACAACACCCAGCCATCACGAGGCACAGAAAATCCCTGACCCGCCGGGAATCGAATCCGGGAACTCGGGCGTGGGAAGCGAGAAGGCTACCGCACGACTACGAGATGTGGGCTGAGGTCATCGGCCCCTAGGCTTACACACTACTTAAACTAATTTAACTTACGCTAAGGACAACAGGACCCATGCCCGAGCGAGGGCTCGAACCTCAGACGGAGGGAGCAGTGCAAACCGTGGCAAGACGACCAAGACCGCGCGGCTACCCCGTGCGCACAAAATGCTAAGGACACATAATTTTGTAGGTAAGCCTCTATAAAAATAAACAGTAAAGGAATCTTGTGGGACACATAATTAGTTCTCAGTTGGATGACGACAGCTTAACACTGCGTTTAAAAGTAAGCGCGATTTTGCCCCAAAGACTACGACCGTTCATTGTCTTGTTCTCACAGTTCACAGCGCTTCCTGTTTCCTCTGCCACAAAGGAAATTTCAAGAAGATGCTCAAACCTACTAGCTGAGTGCTGTCGGACCCGTTAAGGATCGGCGGGAACGCTTTATGTCTGCGGTACGCAGGGGGGACCACCGCAAAGCCAACTTCTTCCTCCTGCAGTCCTTCCCAGAAATGCGCTTGCAAAACGGACTGTCTTCACACCGTGTGTAGACGCATCTGCAGATCAGATTAATCGCTATACGTGGTGCTGTAAGACGGAAGCTACATTCTTTGAGGGGTGATATTCTTTGTGATTCTAAACAAAAAAACTTCACATGAACATACGCCCTATTCCGAATGGTTTCCGAAGTAGAACTTATTAAATGTCACTTTTGTACGTTTTTCTTCACTAACTCGAAAACCATAACCTCCCGCGAAAAACGTGTTGCAGAACAAAACTAAACTGCATTAAATTTCCTACGAATAATGTACTGTCCATCTTTTCTGTAGGAATAATAGTTTGTGCGAAGAGAGACTGAAAAATTTAGCAGTAGGCGTAAGCACTGTAGTTTAGGTACTTTCTGTAGGCCAATTTGAGGTAGCTTCGAAACTTGGTAGACCATCAATCATTTATCAAATTATTCGTCTCAACTTCATCTTCACTACTGTGGTGCGTTGTAAACAGTGACACTGTTTGAATAATATATGTGTGTGTGTGAAATCTTATGGGATTTAACTGCTAAGGTCGTCAGTCCCTAAGCTTACACACTACGTAACCTAAATTATCCTAAGGACAAACACACACATCCATGCCCGAGGGAGGACTCAAACCTCCTCCGGGACCAGCCGCACAGTCCATGACTGCAGCGCCCTAGACCGCTCGACGGATCCCGCGCGGCGTTTGAATAATACAGAAAATAAATAACAGTGTACATTAAATGTGTTCTAATTCGGAAACCATTCGGAATAGAGCATGGTGCATGTGATATTTTTTGTTCAGTCATGAATACTATCACCCCTTATAACATGTACCTTTCTTCCTCACCCACGCTGTATACTAGCTGAAACGCGTGCAGTGGAGAACGATTACTTTTTCGTACAGAAATTAACGACTAGATTGGAATTGTTTAATTTGTACCATTGTGTTCTCTAGCATTCTCTGTGTATACTCTCAAAAGAGTATTACCCTGGTATCGCCGGCCGCGGTGGTCTAGCATTTCTAGGCGCTCAGTCCGGAACCGCGCGACTACTACGGTCGCAGGTTCGAATCCTGCCTCGGGCATGGATGTGTGTGATGTCCTTAGGTTAGTTAGGTTTAAGTAGTTCTAAGTTCCAGGGGACTGATGACCACAAATGTTAAGTCCCATAGTGCTCAGAGCCATTTGAACCATTTTTGAACCCTGGTATCGACAGTTGACGTGCTGTGCTAATCTGAAGTTTCGCCTTTCGTAAGAATATCGTTTCCAACAAGGGTCCATTCTCCACAGTTAGCCTACAAAATAAGTGATTTTTACGATTTTTTTGGAAAAGCTAATGAACCAATCAAATGTTTTTGCACCTTGTTTATTGATTCTTGGACAACATTTTCTGTTTTTTGTGAAATTCAGTTATCCTTAAGGCCTCCATCCGAGGAATTAAAGCTGCTCTGTCCAAACTGACGTGCACATGGCGCAATTCCTGCAGTCTGCAAATCTTATCTGACATCAGAATACAAACAATTGTCTTAATCTATAGGAAATTGCGACAGAATAATAGCACAATTTTTTGAAATTTAAAAGAAAATAATAAAATTGCGGGTGTTTGAAACAAAAGTGTAGCTTCGTCGCGTTCGTTTGGTCACGTTTTTGCAATAACTAATGTATAAATTTAAAAAATGACCTATTAGTCCTTTGCAGACATGCCCGAGGATTAATTCAGAGAAGTTTCAGAAATACATCTTTAGTATGAGATATGTAGCTGCGTATGGCATAAAGGAACATGAATACAGGATTGTACCGTTTCAGTACGGATTCCGTTTCATAATAAAGGAAATGTACGAATTCGTGAGAATGACAGAAACATTTAATTAATTCCACATGCCAGCAAGATCCCTCTAAATGTCATCCATGAACGCCTGAGTACCTCTTTAGATGAAGAAATAACACGACAGCAAGCTGAGATTCTCAGTCAGCCGCAGGTCGTAGGTTCGAACCCTGCCTCGGACATGGATGTGTGCGATGTCCTTACGTTAGTTAGGTTTAAGTAGTTCCAAGTCTAGGGGACTGATGACCTCAGAAGTTAAGTCCCATAGTGCTCAGAGCCATTTGAACCATTTTTTGAGATTCTCAATGTCAGATAGCTAATTGGAAAATGTAGAGAATTCAGTACCCCATTAATTCTTTGTTTCTTGAACTATGGCAAGGTTTTCGTCGGTGTTAGATGGAAAGAACTATGGAGCATATTAGCAGAAACTGGATTTCCTGATCATATTATTAGCTTGTAAGAAATCTCCACTGTGACCATAAGGCAATAATCTGACTAGATAAATTATTTCAAGCCCTTTTGAACCACGTAAATAAAGTAATTAGAAAGGTGTGCAGTCGATAGTCCATTCGACTTAATATCTATGTAGAATATGTTCCGATAAAGTCATCATGGCTGAACTGGTCGGATATAAATTGGAGGACGAATAATCAGTAATTTGAGATTTGTTGATGTCACCATACTGTCCACAGAACCACAAGTGGAAAGAAAGGAACTGCTGGATAGAGCTAAGAGAGAAAGCGAAAAATTTGGATTGTTAATTAATAAGAAAAAGTCCAAGATCATGATAAATGACGCAGGTGATTCACTACCAGCTACCGAAGTACTATCAGAATTTGAAGAAGTTGATCACTTTCTCTACCTGCACTCGATGGTTCAAAAAGAGGGTGGTTACACACGGGACGTAGGATTGTTCTGGGTAGGGACGCCGCACCGAAATGCACAGTGGTTTGGATAGACCGAGCCCTAACCAGACATATTAAACTGAGAGTGCTGAAATCTCTGGTCTTTCCACATTTCCTTTATGGCGCCGAAACATGGACAATAACTGAAGGGGACCCCAAAAGAACTGATCCTTTGGAGATATGGTTATGTAGGAGGTTGTTCAGGATATCATGGATGAACAAACACCAACAAATCAATCCTTCAAGAACTCATATTGGAGAACTTGTCCAGAATCTGTTTTCAGCGAGTTCTGCAACTCTTTGGTCACATAATTCGTCGACAGAAGGATAACTTGGAAAAGATATTCATTCAAGGAAATCCGAACGGAAAAGATTGCAGGGAAGATCACCGAGACGTTGGATAGACCAGATAAAGGAGAAGACACACCCGTAACTCCGAATACAGAAAATGGAGGCAGACTCTTAACAGTAGTGTGTGATAAGTCACCAAATTTCAACATTGAAAGACAATTTGTTGATGATGATCTTTATTAGTCTGCCGGCAGTTCATCCGTCAGCTTGAAAAACACTGATCGAGAAATACGCGTTTGAAGATAAACGTGTGATTTCTGTCAGAATAAAATGAATTCACGTAAAAAATTTATACTCGGAGCTAATCTGCTATACCGTCACCACGCACGAGTCCATCCACGACCTCTAAATACTGCTGCTCCACAGCAGTTTCCGCACGTATCCTGGCCGCCCACGCTTCACGGGAATCGTGCAGCGCGTGGCGGTGAGCCGTTCTGCAGGCAATCACTGTCGCCGTCGATGGCAGCTGTTATGCAAAGCATCCGACATCGACTCCCATGTGTCCATCAAATATAGTACCGAGAGTGCCGTGTGTGCCCGCATTCGCATCTGCTCTCCGGCGCGCCACAGCGGATCCCTGCACGCCCAAACTACACTCATGCTAATAACTTAAGGATGATGCTGTATATGGTGAAACAACGTTCTGGGCGGTGGTTTGCGGGTTTAAATCACCTCGGGGTATGACCAAGCGGTGCATTTGACCTGCGGTCGTCGCACGGTTGCGCTAGCAGCAGTCAAATGGCTCTGAGCACTATGGGACTTAACATCTATGTTCATCAGTCCCCGAGAACTTAGAACTACTTAAACCTAACTAACCTAAGGACATCACACAACACCCAGTCATCACAAGGCAGAGAAAATCCCTGACCCAGCCGGGAATCGAACCCGGGAACCCGGGCGCGGGGAGCGAGAACGCTCCCTCACGACCACGAGCTGCTAGCAGCAGTCAAACTTACGCAGAGGTGTGTTGGTGCATGTCAGAGTACGGTGCTGTGAGTAAGTGTGCAGACGTTTTAAGATGTGCTAATGGTGACTCTGTGTTGAAAATGGTTCAAAGAACACATGTTGATGACGTTATGAGGGGTAGAATACTAGGGCGACTGGAGGCTGGTCAAATACAGCAGTTCTTAGCACGGGCCCTCCATGAGCCACAAAGTGTGTTCTCAAGATTACGGCAACGATTCCAGTAGACAGGAAACGTGTCCAGGTGCTACAGTACTGGACGTCCACCGTGTACAACACCACAAGAAGACCGATATCTGACCACCAGGGCCAACAGAAGGCCACGGAGTACTACAGGTAGCCTTGCTTGGGTCCTTACCGCAGCCACTGGAACAGTTGTCTCTAGACGACTGAAAAGACATGGTTTATTCGCCCGGAGATCTGCAAGGTGCATTCCACTGACCCCTGGTTGCAGGAGAGCCCGTAAAGCCTGGTGTCAAGAACACAGTACATGGTCATTGGAACAGTGGTCCCAGGTTATGTTCACGGACGAGTCCAGGTATAGTCTGAACAGTGATTCTCACCGTGTTTTGATCTGTCGTGAACCAGGAACAAGATACCAACCCCTTAATGTCCTTGAAGGAGACCTATATGGAGGTCGTAGTTTGATGGTGTGGGATGGCATTATGATTGGTGCACGTACACCCCTGCATGTCTGACAGAGTAACTGTGACAGATCAGGTGTATCGCGACGTCATTTTGCACCAGTATGTCCACCATTTCAGGGATGCATTGGGTCCCACGTGCCTCCTGACGGATGATAACGCACGGCCCCACTGAGCTGCCTTCGTGCACTTGAAACAGAAGATATCAGGCGAATGGAGTGGCCTGCCTGTTCTCCAGACCTAAGCCCCATCGCGCACGTCCGGGATGCTCTCGGTCGACGTATCGCTGCATGTCTTCAAACCCCTAGGACACTCCAGGAGCTCCAACAGGCACTGTTGCAAGAATGGGAGGCTATACCCCAGCAGCTGCTCGACCACCGGATCCAGAGTATGCCAACCCGTTGTGCGGCCTGTGTACGGGTGCATGGTGATCATATCCCATTTGGATGTCGGCATACATGCTCAGCGAACAATGGCGTTTTGTAGCGCATGTACCGAGCGAGGTGGCGCAGTAGTTAGCACACTGGACTCGCATTCGGGAGGACGACGGTTCAATCCCGTCTCCAGCCATCCTGATTTAGGTTTTCCGTGATTTCCCTAAATCGTTTCAGGCAAATGCCGGGATGGTTCCTTTGAAAGGGCACGGCCGATTTCCTTCCCTAACGCGAGCTTGCGCTCCGTCTCTAATGACCTCGTTGTCGATGGGACGTTAAACACTAACAACCACCACCACCACCTGTAGCGCATGTGTTTCGGGATGGTTTTCTCAACTTATGACCAATACCGTGGACTTAGAGATCTGTGTCGCGTGTGTTCCCTATGTATATAAGCGCCTGTTTTTGTGTAGCGCCACGTTGTGTGGCACCACATTCTGCACTCATCCTTAATTTATGAGCATGAGTGTAAATGACGCGTAACTTGGTACCTACTTGTATCAATTTAGGGTTTTGATATGATAATTCACACACTTGTAGCTTCAAAAAGAATCGATCTTTCTGAAGCTGAGTGAGAAGAATGGACGCTTACGGCACTTCCTCAGAGAGGCCTCGCGTCTCCAGACACAGTGAACTGAAGTGTCGCACTACACTGTACGCTACGGATGGGCAAGTAATGGCGTAGCTGCTGTAAGTAATTAGTTAGTTTGCTATCACCTATCGATACTAACCCGTCGGCGTCACAGTTGGCAGCGGAATTGCAAGTTTCAGTCAGGCGCCGACAGCAATCGGGCAGGATCCCACGGACCCAACAGAGCACACCCTCTGAGACACCCCTTCAGCGAGTCGGTACCATGAGCACCCTCTGCCACCACTTTATAGGAGGGCCGGCAGGGAAACCCCATTCACATTTGGAGCCCCCGCGCTACGTTGTCCTTTGCGGACGCCGCCTAGTCCTGGCTCTGAGACGCCTGTTCGTGCTTTCGTACAGAGTGTCTCACCCTTGTTGGTACCGATAGCTGGACTCTATCTCTTGTTGCATTACTTGTAATAACTCTTTGTGAGCTTGGAGAAATACAAGTAAATCGTCTGTTTGTTGTGTTAACTTGTTCGCTAATCACTTCGCTAATCAACAAAAGTAAATCGAGCATAACGGAATGTAGTCGAATTAAATCGGGTGATGCCGAGGGAATTAGATTCGGAAATGAGACACTTAAAGTAGTAAAGGAGTCTTGCTATTTGGGAAGCCAAATACCTGATGATGGTCGAAGTAGAGAGGATATAAAATGTAGACTGGCAATGGCTAGGAAAGCGTTTCTGAAGAAGAGAAATTTGTTAACATTGAGTATAGATTTAAGTGTCAGGAAGTGGTGTAGCCATGTATGGAAGTGAGACATGGACGATAAATAGTTTGAACAAGAAGAGAATAGAAGCTTTCCAAATGTGGTGCTACATAAGAATGCTGAAGATTAGATGGGTAGATCGCATAACTAATGAGGAGGTATTGAATAGAATTGGGAAGAAGAGGAGTTTGTGGCACAACTTGACAAGAAGAAGGGACCGGTTGGTAGGACATGTTCTGAGGCATTAAGGGATCGCAAATTTAGCATTGGAGGGTAGCGTGGAGGGTAATCATAGAGGGAGACCAAGAGATGAATACACTAAGCAGATTCAGAAGGATGTAGGTTGCAGTAAGTAAAGGGAGATGAAGAAGTTTGCACAGGATAGAGTAGCACGGAGAGCTACATCAAACCAGTCTCTGGACTGAAGACCACAACAACAACAATCACTTCTACTCCTGTCCAGCTTTTCTGCGAAAACAGTTGCCGCGCCACTCTGTACCCCACCTCTCCTTACCGATCGGTACGAAGTCGAACACAACAAAAATTCAGTTATTATGATTACGTGTTAATTGTATTTACCATAAACAACCAACCCAGTGAACATCACAGCTATATCTAAGTATGAGGGAAGCATCAGCAGACCGCTAGCAGCAATCATGGCGAGAGCAATAATTGTTACAGGACCTCATCCATCACACTTCTCTGCTAAGTCAGCGGTGAAAAGTGGAGCATATCAGACGAAAATCTTACGATGTCCATACACGCAGAAATTAACAACTGAGTTAGGGGACCTCAAAATAGAAGTGAATAAGTTCTGCTACCTTGGAAGCAAAATAATGCGTGATGGACGAAGGGACGAAGACATAAGGAGCAGGCCAGAACAGGCAAAGAGGACATCCCTGGCCAAAAGATTGCTGTTGGTATTAAACATCCACCTCAGTCTAAGTAAGAAGCTTATGAAAATGTATTCTTGGAGTGCACCATTATAGGCAAGTGAATCAAAGACTGTGAGAAAACAGGAAAAGAACAGAAGCGTTTGGGGTGTGGTGCTATTACGTGAACTTATAAGATAAAAACCGGAGAGGATTATGTGGAAGAGACTGACAAGAAGAATGGACAGTATGAGAGGACACTCGATAAGAGGTGAGAGAACTTCCCTGGAACTAGGGAAAGCTACAAACGGTAAAAACTGTAGGTGATGACAAAGATTGGAATATATCCAACAAATATCTCTGGACGTTGGATACAAGCATTACTCGGAGGTGAAAAGGCTGGCACAGAAATGGAACTGGTGGTCGGTCGCATCAAACCACTCAGACTGCTGTCATAAAAGAAATACGTATTTAAAGGAGTAGAAAATATGTGAAAACGAGGGCATCAAAATGAAACCTTCCTTAGGGTAACGGGAACAAGAATGTAAAAAGGTCTCCCTCCCTGTTAACCAGAGAAAAGCATTTTCTCAGACTAGTCTGCTGTTCTCAATCCATTATGATAGGTGACGCCAGAAGCAAAAGGACCGAAGTTTTCAATCCAAATATTTGTCCCATTAGTGTATTCTCATGATGGAGTTGCATCAGGTTGTTGAAATTCCTATTTTCTGTGATAAATCTAACTTGCTAGAAGGTGTCAGGTCTGCAGGCACTACACTGTATTGAATTCCAGTCACTTATCGTGAGATTAAATGCAGGAAAAGAAAGGCACTAAAGGCCTACTTAAAATTCTGAGAGAATATGAATGTCTATGGTCTGAAATGGGAGAAACGATAATGCGGGAAAAATTTGACAGAGCACTGAAAGACCTGAGTCGAAACAAGGCCCCGAGAGTAGACAACATTCCATTAGAACTACTGACGGCCTTGGGAGAGCCAGTCACGACAAAACTCTACCATCTGGTGAGCAAGATGTATGAGACAGGCGAAATACCCTCAGACTTCAAGAAGAATGTAATATTTCCAATCCCAAAGAAAGCAGGTGTTGACAGATGTGAAAATTACCGAACTATCAGTTTAATAAGTCACAGCTGCAAAATACTAACGCGAATTCTTTACAGACGAATGGAAAAACTGGTGGAAGTGGACCTTGGGGAAGATCAGTTTGGATTCCGTAGAAATGTTGGATCACGTGAGGCAATACTAACCTTACGACTTATCTTAGAAGAAAGATTAAGAAAAGGCAAACCTACGTTTCTAGCATTTGTAGACTTAGAGAAAGCTTTTGACAATGTTGACTGGAATACTCTCTTTCAAATTCTAAAGGTGGCAGGGGTAAAATACAGGGAGCGTAAGACTATTTACAATGTGTACAGAAACCAGATGGCAGTTATAAGAGTCGAGGGACATGAAAGGGAAGCAGTGGTTGGGAAGGGAGTGAGACAGGGTTGTAGTCTGTCCCGATGTTATTCAATCTGTATATTGAGCAAGCAGTGAAGGAAACAAAAGAAAAATTTGGAGTAGGTATTAAAATTCATGGAGAAGAAATAAAAACTTGGAGGTTCGCCGATGACATCGTAATTCTGTCAGAGACAGCAAAGGACTTGGAAGAGCAGTTGAATGGAATGGACTGTGTCTTGAGAGGAGTATATAAGATGAACATAAACAAAAGCAAAACGAGGATAATGGAATGTAGTCAAATTAAATCGGGTGATGCTGGCGGAATTAGATTAGGAAATCAGACACTTAAAGTAGTAAAGGAGTTTTGCTATTTAGGGAGTAAAATAACTGATGATGGTCGAAGTAGAGAGGATGTAAAATGTAGACTGGCAATGGCAAGGAAAGCGTTTTTGAAGAAGAGAAATTTGTTAACATCAAGTATAGATTTAAATTCAGGAAGTCGTTTCTGAAAGTATTTGTATGGAGTGTAGCCATGTATGGTAGTGAAACATGGACGATAACTAGTTTGGACAAAAAGAGAATAGAAGCTTTCGAAATGTGGTGCTACAGAAGAATGCTGAAGATTAGATGGGTAGATCACATAACTAATGAGGAGGTATTGAATAGAATTGGGGAGAAGAGGAATTTATGGCACAACTTGACAAAAAGAAGGGACCGGTTGGTAGAACATGTTTTGAGGCATCAAGGGATCACAAATTTAGCACTGGAGGGCAGCGTGGAGGGTAAAAATCGTAGAGGGAGACCAAGAGATGAATACACTAAGCAGATTCAGAAGGATGTAGGTTGCAGTAAGTACTGGGAGATGAAGAAGCTTGCACAGGATAGAGTAGCATGGAGAGCTGCATCAAACCAGTCTGAGGACTGAAGACCACAACAACAACATGGTCTGAAAAGATGTCTCGCGCAGTTCAATGTGGGGAACTGATGCATTCACTTTTGTGTATCCCTTGCACCACGAAAAAGCCAATAACCGAAAAAAATGTCTAAATATAGAATAAGGAAATATATCAATAAAGTAAAAAAAAAACAGCCAGTCCTTCGGGCATTTAAAAATATTTCAGTAGATGTTCGCAAATTAGTGTATTTTGTCAAGCACTATAATATAACAAAACTCCGTCCGAACAGGCCACGAAGGCCCAATGGTACCTACCGGCTGCCGTGTCAACCCACAGGCGTCACTAGATGCGAATACGGAGAGGCATGTGGTCAGCACATCGCTCCCCTGGCCGTATGTCAGTTTTCGTCATCGGAGCCACTAATTCTGAGTCAAGTAGCTCCTCAGTTTGCCTCGGAAGTGCTGAGTGCACCCTCCCCCCTTGCCAACAGCGCTCGGCAGACCGGATGGGCACCCATCCAAGTGCTAGCCCAGCCCGACAGCGCTAAACTTCGGTGATCTGACAGGAACCGGTGTTACCATTGTGGCAAGGCCGTTGGCAAGCAGTATACACTACTGGCCATTAAAATTGCTTCACCACGAAGATGACGTGCAACAGTCGCGAAATTTAACCGACAGGAAGAAGATTCGGTGATATGCAAATGATTAGCTTTTCAGAGCATTCACACAAAGTTGGCGCCGATGGTGACACCTACAACCTGCTGACATGAGGAAAGTTTCCAACAGATTTCTCATACACAAACAGCAGCTGACCGGCGTTGCCTGCTGAAACGTTGTTGTGATGCCTCGCGTAAGGAGGAGAAATGCGTACCATCACGTTTTCGACTTTGATTAATTTCGGATTGTAGCCTATCGCGATTGCGGTTTATCGTATCGCGGCATTGCTGCTCGCGTTGGTCAAGATCCAATGACTGTTAGCAGAAAATGGAATCGGGTATTACGGAAGGCCGTGCTGGATCCCAACGGCCTCGTATCACTAGCAGTCGAGATGACAGGCATCTTATCCGCATGGCTGTAACGGATGGTGCAGGCACGTCTCAATCCTTGAGTCAACAGATGGGGACGTTTGCAAGAAAACAACCATCTGCACGAACATTTCGACGACGTTTGAAGCAACATGGAATATCAGCTCGAAGACCATGTCTGCGGTTACCCTTGACGCTGCATCACAGACAGTAGCGCCTGCAATGGTGTACTCAACGACGAACCTGAGTGCACGAATGGCAAAACGTCATTTTTTCGGATGAATCCAGGTTCTGTTTACAGCATCTTGATGGTCGCATCCGTGTTTGGCGACATCGCCGTGAACGCACATTGGAAGCGTGTATTCGTCATCGCCATACTGGCGTATCACCCGGCGTGATGGTATGGGATGCCATTGGTTACTTGTCTCGGTCACCTCTTGTTCGCATTGACGGCACTTTGAACAGTGGACGTTACATTTCAGATGTGTTAAGACCCGTGGCTCCACCCTTTATTCGATCCGTGCGAAACCCTACATTTCAGCAGGATAATGCACGACCGCACGTTTCAGGTCCTTTCTGGATACAGAAAATGTTCGACTGCCGCCCTGGCCAGCACATTCTCCAGATTTCTCACCAATTCAAAACGTCTGGTCAATGGTGGCCGAGCAACTGGCTCGTCACAATACGCCAGTCACTACTCTTGATGAAGTGTGGTATTGTGTTGAAGCTGCATGGGCAGCTGTACCAGTACACGCCATCCAAGCTCTGTTTGACTCAATGCCCAGGCGTATCAAGCCCGATTTTACGGCCTGAGGTGGTTGTTCTGAGTACTGATTTCTCAGGATCTATGCACTCAAATTGCGTGAAAATGCAATCACAGTCAGTTCTAGTATATTTGTCCAATGAATACCCGTTTATCGTCTACATATCTTCTTGGTGTAGCAATTGTAATGGCCAGTAGTGTAATATAGCAAGCAACAATTATTCTAGGCTTACACTTACGATATTAAATTTTTAATCCCAGTTTGTAAATTACGTCCTTGTTCCATCCATGTCAGTTGTGAGTGACTTCCATTACATTTGACGGAAGTCACCAATTTAGCGTAATCTCACCTTGGGAACGTTTTGATCCAAAAGTAGGAACTCCATACGTCAGTAACTGATTCAGTTGTGTCCTGTATGTTCGACCTGCTTCTGCATCCCGTGTTAAATGATGTCTCTAGCAGAACTGCTACTCCAATCAATGAGATTACAAATCGAAGACTTGTCTGGAGACGACCCCTCCGCCCCCCCCCCTCCCCCCAAGCCAGACAGCGATGGGATACAATCAAGTCGCCCGCCATACGTCCTGACAGGCAAGAAAGATAGTATAGAGTGCCATTTTCTTTTCATATCACGACCCCTTTGGTTGTCATACGTTGCACCTTTACTCTTCAACAGTACGTCGATGATATTATACACCCCGTTTTGTTGCCCTTCATGACAAGCTATCATAGTATTACATTTCAGCAAGATAATGCCTGCCCATACACGGCGAGAGTTTCTATTGCTTGCGAAACCCTACCTTGGCCAGCAAGCCGCCTTCTCTCTCATCAAGTGAAAAAAATTGGAACGTTCCACGGTTGGCCAACCATCTCGGGGTTCTGACGATCTAACGCGCCAGTTGAACAGACTTGGGCACGACCTCCCTCAGAAGGACACCCAACAACTTTATCAGTTAGTATCAAGCAGAAGGGACAGAGTTCGACCAATAAGTTATCAACTTGCTCAACTTGTGAAGCACTTCCTCTTGAATATATCATCTAATTTTTTCCGAAATTTTGATCATTTGTTTGTCTTTACATGTAAATCACATCTGCCGGTTTCCGCCCCCTCGTCCCATTCGGATAATCGTTTTCTAGAGTGAATTGAGATGACAGTGCTGTTCTATATATTTTTCGTTCGCTTTTGATTGGAGTAAGATGTACGAGTTTTTTTTAATAAAAACGCTGTTTGAAGCACAAACAGTTCTTTCAAGTATGAACTAAGATCAGGGTCAATAATGCTTTGTGCAGTCCTCTATTTTTCCTGAAAACAGACTGGTCTTCCTCCAGGTGGCTTTTGCGCCAGCGTGCTACATGCGTTTATCTCGCTCGTGGCATTGTAATCGGAGAAGACCTCTACTAAATTAGCTAGAACTATCTGCGAAGTTCAGCGACCGGAAAATGATAAAGCCGTTTTCGTAGAATGGCCAGTGCTACAGCTTTTCCTTGCCGTCTTCAAGGTAGGAGGTTAGTTAACAATGGAGCACAGTTGTGCTTCGCGTACGAATTTTCAAGACTCACGGTTAGTATCCAGCAGTCACACTCAAGTTTCGGCGCATTCTAAATGATATACAAAACGTCTGTTTAGCTACGGTGTTTTAGAGAACGTCCAAATGAGTGCTGATGGGCTTACGACAGTCGACGGTTTTTTTACTACACACACGCGCCGTCACAAGGGGGTTACATTTTCACATATTAGCAGACAAGTAATTATAGCTATTAGGAGTAGTTCTTTTTTGGTTGGTTTGTACCACCAAGTATAGGTGGCAAGAGAAAACTATTAATGCTAAGTTTCCCTTGGGCAACTGGTCAGTTATCGAAGGGTGAACCCTTGGACGCAAAACGGTTAGTCTATATTGACAGTCGTAGTCCACTTACTGGAGCAGTCACAACTGTGCAGAAAACATCAGGTAGTAAATTGTGCACCGTGTTTGTGAGAAGACTGCTAGACGTAAGGGAAAAACAACTAACATACTGAAGTGGGTACTTTTTAAAGTACCAATGATCAACCCCTAACACACACACACACACATATATATATATATATATATATATATATATATATATATATATATATATATATATATGACAACAGCAACTAATTCATATTTGTATTATATGATGCCAATGATTTTATATTCGCTAAACATGATGCTGTAAATGCATTTAAGAACCTGGTGATGGTCAGTCGACCGAAACTGGTTATTTAAATAATGGTTTTATTAGCAGCTCAAGGCGGTGATTATGACATATCTCTATTAAATAACCTTGTTCTTTTATCGTTCATTTGCACATTAAGAACATTGTTGAATTTCATCTCGGAATGGCTATTCCTAATTCTTCTAGTAAGTCGAATTCTACTCTTTTCTTTTCCACGTGCAGAATTTTCAAACCGTCTTCTATAGCGTTTAAGGGGTGAACTCTTTCATACAGATTCTTAATGGGAAAAATAATGAAAACAGAACGAGAATTTTAATAGGTTTCTGGATTTATATTTACAGATGAATATGAAATGATAGTACGTCATTTTGGGCGGTAGACACAGTATGGCGTTGTTCTCCCTCCTGGAGTAAGTCTTGTAGTCAAGACGAGTGCGAAGGAAACTCCGACCCGGACGGGAATCGAACCCAGGACCCCACAATCTCCCCCCCCCCCTCTCTCTCTCTCTCTGTCTCTCTCTCTCTCTCTCTCTTTCTCTCTCTCTCTCTCTCTCTCTCTCTCTCTCTCTCTCTCTCTCTCTCTCTCTCTCTCTCTCTTTCCTCCGTTTTGACCTCATTTCCATGCTTTATAGCCCTTCCATTCGCTCACCTTAGTTGCCTTCTCGGCTGGCTTCCTTGCCTCTTATCTTGCTTGTTCAAACACACTACTTCTGAACGATGAAAGAAATTAGCTAACGTAACTATTTCGTCTGATGAGACAGCTTCTTTTTCTTATTTAAATTAAATTCCTTGTTAATTGTAAATTAAATGATGAAGAGAAAATACTTTGTTTCTCCATTTTTAAAACTGAAATTTATGCTTCTGTGCAGTAAATGGATGCTGATAAGTTGTCAAAATTCACTCACTTCGATATCTAAGAGACTAATGATTATGCTACCTTTGCACGGTCAAAATACCACGGCTCTTTAAAAATCCGCTCAGTTGTTGTTCTTATTTCTTGTTGAAGAAAAGAAGTAAATTAACGAAATAAAATAAAATTTTCCTGCTCCATTGAAGCATTTTTTTCTCTGTCGATTTAGGCTGGATATAAAAAGCATTGGAAAGATTCAGTTTAGGGTTATTTGGAATTCTGTTAACTTTTTAAAGCAAAAATTTTATAAGTTTGATAGACCATTAACGCCTCCCGTGGGTGGGAATTACTTCTTGCCAGTACCGCTGCCTACGTTTGTTCATTTCTAACCTCTTATTAGGTCTGGATTTTGAATTGAGAATAGGATCCGCTTCTATTTTTACAAAAGTTCGCTCTGCTCCACTTGACCGTACAATCCGCAGTTTCTGTACATTCATAACTCCCTTTCGGTTGTCCGCAGACTGTACAAGTTCGGCGTGGGACATCGCTTCCGAGCAGGCACTGATATATCCTCATCCTCGCTTTCCCTAGTTGTTGAGGGCTCCTTGTTTAGATTGCTTTGTCCTTCTTCTTTACTATAAGGAGCGATGAGAAAGCTTCCATTAGAAAGCCCTAAAGCCCAGAATCTGTACGATAACCATGAAAAATTGCTGTGAGCATTCGCCAATGTGGGTATGTAAGCGCCGACATGCATGAAAGGGATTAGCGTAGTAATCGTTTCTTTCTGATATGCTTACAACAAATGCTGAAACGTGGATTGTGGCGACGTTGTTACTAAATGCGTCCAAACAGGACCAATGTGCTGTTATTCTTTTCTTGGCTGGTTAAGAGACTCGTTTGCTAAAGCACCGTGTCTTGATGCGTGCAGAAGTCCTTTACTGGCTGCTGTCCATACTCGCCCGACAGGAATGATCGACCCTCCATGACCTATTTTAAATGAGCGAAGGCGTCATGGATAGATATCAGGACTATTGGTCAGGTGTTCGAGTGTCTCCCCCCCCCCCCCCTTGAGTTGTAACTTGCGCGTTATGACATTTGGATTATGCGGACATGCGTTATCATGAAGCAGTAGCACCGGTTATCGCGCTACATTCCACAACGGTGCTTTCCGAAAGACATACTGGCCCATACATACATTCTCCGGTGGAAGCCTACCAGTGTTTCTCCTTCGGCAGCCAAGAACAGAGTAACACCACTTTGGTCTTGTTTGGACGCATTTAGTAACAACGTCGCCATAGTTCACGTTTCCGTATTTACCACACGTACATCTACATCTACATCTACATACATACTCCGCAGTCCACCATACGGTGCGTGGGGAGGGTACCTCGTACCACAACTAGCATCTTCTCTCCCTGTTCCACTCCCAAACAGAACGAGGGAAAAAGAAAGAGCATTCTGAAAGCTAGCCAAAGGCCGTACCTCTTGTTTGTGTGCCTACCACACAGGACTTTTGTCGTTTCCTTTGTTGTTGTTTTTGTTGTGGTCTTCAGTCCTGAGACTGGTTTGGTGCAGCTCTCCATGCCACTCTATCTTGTGCAAGCTTCTTCATCTCCCAGTACCTACTGCAACCTACATCCTTCTTAATCTGCTTAGTGTTTTCATCTCTTGGTGTCCGTCTACGATTTTTACACTCCACGCTGCCCTCCAATACTAAATTGGTGATCCCTTGATGCCTCGTAATGTGTCCTACCAACCGATCCCTTTTTTTAGTCAAGTTGTGCCACAAACTCCTCGCCAATCCTATTCAATACCTCCTCATTAGTTATGCGATCTACCCATCTAATCTTCAGCACTCTTCTGTAGCACCACATTTCGAAAACTTCTATTCTCTTCTTGTCCAAACTATTTATCGTCCATGTTTCACTTCCATACATGGCTACACTCCATACAAATACTTTCAAAAACGGCTTCCTGGCACTTAAATCTATACTCGATGTCAACAAATTTCCCTTCTTCAGAAACGCTTTCCTTGCCATTGCCAGTCTGCATTTTATATCCTCTCTACTTCGACCATCATCAGTTATTGTGCTCCCCAAATAGCAAAACTCCTTTACTACTTTAAGTGTCTCATTTCCTAATCTAATTCCCTCAACATCACCCGACTTAATTCGACTACACTCCATTATCCACGTTTTGCTTTTGTTGATGTTCATCTTATATCCATTCCGTTCAACTGCTCTTCCTTTTATTCCTAATTTTCAACCAGGACCTTCTGTACTTTGTTATCCGCTGTTTTCAGAAAATCTGATGATGTGTAAATCGATAACGTGTTCTATTACAGTCATCTGTTCATCAACTGGTGACACTTCATTGAGTGACCTACCCAACAATTCTTGCAGTTCTGCCTAACTTAACGCATTATGGTGGCAAGTTTTCTACACGATTTTCTGTCGCATCTTCAAGTGTCCGATGTGTTAAGGCCAAAAGGAGATTTCAGCGTTGACGAGGTAATATGGTGAGAAAGACTTAATTCGTTAGCCAGAGCAGTAACTGGTAAAAATCGACAGCACAGCAGAAAAAGTCATACGCACTTAAATCCTAAAGACAGAAGTATTTGGTGTAAACGAAGGTGGTAGCAGTGGAACATGGCATCACCAGCTGATGTAGCCAGCAGGATGTGAACCTGACGACTGTGGGATTTCCTGACACTAAAGGTACACTATCTGAAACATGACGAATTTGTTTTGAATCTCTGCTCGTGTGAGCCAGCGATATGTTTCGCAGAGATGACGTCGAATTGTCCGTGAATCGGCCCGTGTGCGTACTCAGCTACTCCGCTGGTTCACGTCACTTCCACGAATGTGCGGATATCAGTGAGCAGTTCCTTAGAAGCAGGATGTTTGTCCGCCGAAGAGTGATGCGGCGCCAAAGTCCTTGGCGTTTGCCGGGAGACGGCTTTGCCCGCTGCTCCTTGCGTCAACGTAACCTGTCTCACAGCCCTTGCCAGAGGCGGAAGATGCAGATGAAGGCACGACCGAAGCCGCTGCTCCCGTAATTCGCGATGAAATTAATTGCGTTGGGGTAACGCAGACTCCGAGCTAACGTCCAAAACTGTCATAAATACACTATCTGATCAAAACTATCAGGTCATTTACTAGGGGACATTAATATGGGGGTGTCCACGCCTCGCCTTGATCACGGCTTGACCCTTCCAATGAGTTGTCTGAACGGCTGTGGAGGAATAGCAGCCAATTCTTGGGCAAGAGTGGAACCAGATAATGTAGTGATGTTGGCTGCGTGGTCTGGAGTGAAGTTCACTTTCCAACTCACCCAAAGATACTCTGCTGCATTCAGGCTGGTACTCGGGGCAGGCCAGTTCATTTCAGAACTGTTAGTGTCCACAAACCAATGCATCGCAGATGGTGCTTTATGACAGGGTACATTCTCATGCTGATACATGTAAACAATGCAAAATGTGCTCGTCTCCTTCCGCATTTAGCGTTTTCTTAAGTACACCCTAACTGTATGATGGTAGATAATGTTCAGCAGGCATTCGCCAGACCC
Organism: Schistocerca gregaria; assembly: GCF_023897955.1. NCBI lineage: Eukaryota > Metazoa > Arthropoda > Insecta > Orthoptera > Acrididae > Schistocerca > Schistocerca gregaria. The sequence continues at coordinate 219,724,537 of NC_064925.1, read as the reverse complement.
AAACCCTTCCCTTCGCAAGGTATAGCGTGATTCATCACTCCAAATCATACGTGTCCAATTAAACACTATCCAGCGGTGTCGCTATTTACACCACCTCAAGCATCACTTGGCATCAACTACAGAAGTGAGGAGTTGCTGGACAATTGTACCCAAATTTTTGTAACTCCCTATGCAAATTCATTGTGTTAGCTCGAGTGTAGTACCACTTTGAAAGTGACGAGTGAGTCCTTTCGCTGATTTCATGTGGTTTAAAACCACCCTCCGCAGAGCACAACAGGCTCTGTCGGTTAGTACATGAGATCTGGTAGGACTTGGTAGTTCATACCCATTCTATTTCACATTATTAACAGTCGACTTGGGCAGCTTTAGAACGGTTGAAATGCCCCTCATGGATTTATTATTCATGTGACATCCAGTGAGTTGTGCACGTTCGAACACCTCCTGACGAACCATTCCGCTATTACTCTATCTCTATTAACAGCACAATACTCCCCGCCTCCTTTCACACTGGCAGATCCGTCCCTCTTGACATCAATTCCGCACTACAAAGGGGTGCCGATGTCAATTTTACTGAAATCCTTCTGGGTGTAACCGCCGCGTCATCTTAGAAAATATTGAGCATGCTACAGTACTAAAATAAGTGTCATTTCGTTCGTGTTGCAGCGGCCTTCGTCAGGGCATAGACTGAGGAGTGCGCGCCAGCAACGAAAAAAGCACGCCAAATTCAGATGAACGTAAAATCCCCAAGTCTGACTAAGTTTCATGGAAGTTCTAAATTTAATGCGGATGTCAATGCGAGATGCTTTTAACAGTTTTCACAATGAAACAGTGTCTCACAATATGGTAGAAAACCTAAAGAGATTCTAGTCGTATGTAAAGTACACCAGCGGCAAAAAAACTGTCAATACGGTCACTGCGTGATATCGATGAAAATGTTACCGATGATGGTGCCACTAAAGCTGAGTTGCTAAATACAGTTTTCTGTAATTCCTTCACGAAAGAAGATGAAGTAAATATTCCAGAATTCGAAACCAGTACAGCTGTTAGCATGAGTGACATAAAAGTAGATATCGTAAGTGTTGCGAAACAACTTAAATCACTTAAGAAAGGCAAGTCTTCCGGTCCAGATGGTATACCAATCAGGTTCCTTCCAGAGCATGCAGATCCAATAGCGCCTTTCTTAGCAATCACATACAACTGCTCACTTGACGAAAGGTCTGTTCCTAAAGACTGGAAAGTAGCACAAGTCACACCAATATTCAAGAAAGGAAATAGGAGTAACCCATTGAATTACAGACATATTCTGTATTCGAACATCATGAATCACCTTGAAGAAAATGACTTATTGATACATAACCAACACGGATTCAGAAAATATCGTTCTTGTGCAAGGCAGCTAGCTCTTTATTCCCATGAAGTAATGAGTGCTGTCGACAAGGCATCTCAGATCGATTCCATTTTCCTAGATTTCCAGAAGGCTTTTGATACTGTTCCTCACAAGCGACTATTAATCAAATTGCATGCATATAGAGTATCGTCTCAGTTGTGTGACTGGATTCGTGATTTCCTCTCAGAGAGGTCACAATTCTTAGTGATAGACGGTAAATCATCTAGTAGAACAGAAGTGATACCTGGCGTTCCGCAAGGTAGTGTCATAGGCCCTCTGTTGTTCCTGATTTACATAAATGATCTAGGTGATAATCTGTGCAGCCCCCTTAGATTGTTTGCAGATGACGCTGTAATTTACCATCTAGTAAAATCATCAGACGATAAATTCCAATTACAAAATGATCTAGAGAGAATTTCTGTATGGTGCGAAAAGTGGCAATTGGCACTAAACAAAGAAAAGTGCGAGGTCATCCACATGGGTACTATAAGAAATCCGATAAATTTTGGGTATACGATAAATCGCACAAATCTAAGGGCCGGCCGGCAAAGAATGGCAATCATGGACTGTATTTGCTATACTGTTAATCATCAATGAATAATAATTTCCCTACAGACCTCTTCCTGAACGTGTAGACAGATTGTCTCCTAGGTTTGAAAGATGTGCTACAGAAGGATCAGTATAGTGTGATACGTCCGGCCTTAGCACCATTCGCCAGCCGCTCTCACCAAGCGGTTCTAGGCGTTTCAGTTCGGAACCGCGCTGCTGCTACGGTCGCAGGTTCGAATCCTGCCTCGGGCATGGATGTGTGTGCTGTCCTTAGGCCGTGGAGGAGGAGGAGGAGGGAGCGCAAACGCAGCGGAAAGCGTCTGAGGAGAGGACACTGCAGTCATGCTGCAGGCACACAGCGGAAAGTCGGCGGATGTTCTCGCATCGCTCAAGGAGGGACCCGTTGCGAGGAGCCTATTAGACAATGAGAAGCGTGCAGACAATTGACGGACACCTACAGCCATTAGGACAGAACGATAAAAATTTACGCATGAAAGCATGTGAGTTTTTCGCGCCTGGCGGCAGTCATTTTACCTGCCTTAGAAGGCAGGGATGTGCCGACAGTTCCAACACCCTATGGGCACAGGGAGGAGCGTACACAAAGCGCGGGAAATTTGCGCAATGTGGCGTATGAAAGAAGTCAGCGTTCTTCAGAAGATGTTTTTCTACATCTACATCTACATATATACTCAGCTAGCCACCAAGAAGTGTGCAGCGGAGGGCACAATTCGCGCCAAAGTCGTATTCTCCCCCTGTTCCACTCGCGGATCGCGCTAAGGAAAAACGACTGTCTGAACGCCTCAGAACGAGCTCTTATTTCCCTTATCGTTGAATGACGATGATTACGCTATTTGAAAGTTGGTGGTAATAATATATGCTCTACATCCTCGGCGAAGATTGGATTTCGGAATTAAGTGAGCAGCCCCTTCTGTTTAGCGCGCCGTCTATCTACAAGTGCGTCCCATTTCAAACTTTCTATGAGATTTGTAACGCTCTCGCGGTGGCTAAATGTACCAGTCACGAATCTTGCCGCTCTTCTTTGGACCTTCTCAATCTCTTGATTCAGACCCAACTGGTAAGGGTCCCATACAGACGAACAATACTCCAAGACTGGACGAACTAACGATTGTAAGCTATTTCCTTTGTTGAAGGACTGCATCGCTTCAGGATTCTACCAATAAACCGCAATCTAGAGTTCGCCTTACCCGTTACTTGTGTAATCTGATCATTCCATTTGAGATCGTTTCGAATAGTCAAACCCAGACACTTCACTGATGTTATCGCTTCCAAAAACTGATCATTTATGTTGTACTCATACATTAATGGGGATTTTTGCCTTGTTATACGCAGTGAGTTACACTTACTAATATTGAGTCATTACACCACGCATTTATTTTCTGCAAATACTCATTGATTTGTTCACAACTTTCGTGTGATACTACTTTCCTGTAGACTACAGCATCATCGGCAAACAGTCTAAGGCCGCTGTCAATACGATCAACCAGATCGTTTATGTAAATCGTAAAAATCAGAGGACCTAATAGCTGCCATGGGGCACACCTGAAGTTACTCTTGTTTCTGTTGAAGTTACCCCGTTCAGGACGACATACTGCTCCCTGTCTGTTAGAAAACTTTGTATCCAACCGCATATGTCATTGGATAAACCGTAAGCCCGCACTTTTTGTAGCAAGCGACAGTGCGGAACTAAGTCGAACGCCTTTCGAAAGTCGAGAAATATGGCATCAATCTGGGAGCCGTTATCTAGAGCCTGTTGTATACCTTGCACAAAGAGGTCCAGCTGTGTCTCGCATGAACGCTGTTTCCTAAAACCGTGCTGGTTTCTACAGATGAGTTTCTCAGGGTCTAGAAAGGTCATTATGTCTGAACATAAAATATGTTCCATGATTCTGCATCAAATCGATGTCAGTGAAATTGGCCGGTAATTATGTGCATCTGATTTTCTACCCTTTTTATAGATTTCTATGACCTGGGCCTTCTTCCAGTCTCGTGGAACTTTCACCGTTCCAATGATCTCTGATAGATGACGGATAACAGCGGTGCTATATTTGTAGCATAGTCAACAGTGGGGACATTTCTGATGAATCACGGACCCGACACTCTCGCAGACGAAACCAAACATGGTCTGTTCAGGCAGGCCTCATGCAGAGGGAGCGGTTATAAAGAAGTGTTGTGTAGCTGCTCTCACAGCTGCCTCAAAATGCAGGAAAACATCGTCAGAATGCGAAATCGTGAAAAAGATGCCGATTCACGAGGCACACGCCAGCCCACGCCGGATAGGAAATTTACACCCCGCACGGAGAGGTGTGGTTATGAATCTGTCATTGAGCTGCACTGAAAGTTTTGTCAGCCAGTGATAACGCCGAAAGAAAAATATTTGGAAGAGGAGTTGAGATGAGAGATAGATGAGGAGCGAAAGGGGGAGTCGAGAGCGAGAGGACGTGGGCGTTCTTCCACCCATCGCCAACACTCGCCTTCCACCACCGTGACACCACGGTTTCGGTCACGCAGCCGACAACAGACAGACGCCTCGGAGATCGAACCGGGGCCCCGCCGCAAAACCGCGATTGCTGATGAGGGCAGCCGACGTAGCATCTGCCGCCGAGAGCAATACACGACGAATGATAAAGAATAAAGGTGAAACGATTCACCCGCCTCCTCCTTCCCCCTAATAAATTGACACGTGTCCACGCACAGTCATATCTGCCCTGAGATGTGTAATTTATTTGGTTTGTGTAAGCAGCACATAAATAAATGCATTTCTTTCATGTTTTGATCATATAACCAATCTTTTACATTCCTACGTGAACCCGTTAACATCATGCCATTTGTATCTGATTTCATTATCGATATCAAGTAATTGTTGGCTCCTAATGCGGGGCAGTATAAATTACTAACTCGTCATTTCGTGTTTGAAAGCAAATAGTAGGATCTGCGCCACGAATTCCTTTCCTGTGCTAACCTCTTCATCTCAGAGTATCACTTGCAACCTACGTCCTCAATTATTTGCTTGACGTATTCCAATCTCGGTCTTCCTCTACAGTTTTTGCCCTCGACAGCTCCCTCTAGTACCATGGAAGTCATTCCATCAAGTCTTAGCAGATGTCCTATCATCCTGTCCCTTCTCCTTATCAGTGTTTTCCACATATTCCTTTCCTCTCCGATTCTGCGTACAATCTCCTCATTCCTTACCTTATCAGTCCACTTAATTTTCAACATTCGTCTATAGCACCACATCTCAAATGCTTCGATTCTCTTCTGTTCCGGTTTTCCCGCAGTCCATGTTTCACTCCCATACAATGCTGTACTCCAGACGTACATCCTCAGAAATTTCTTCCTCCAATTAAGGCCGGTGTTTGATATTAGTAGACTTCTCTTGGCCAGAAATGCCTTTTTTGCCATAGCGAGTCTGCTTTTGATGTCCTCCTTGCTCCGTCCGTCATTGGTTATTTTACTGCCTAGGTAGCAGAATTCCTTAACTTCATTGACTTCGTGACCATCAATCCTGATGCTAAGTTTCTCGCTGTTCTCATTTCTACTACTTCTCATTACCTTCGTCTTTCTCCGATTTACTCTCAAACCATACTGTGTACTCATTAGACTGTTCATTCCGTTCAGCAGATCATTTAATTCTTCTTCACTTTCACTCAGGATAGCAATGTCATCAGCGAATCGTATCATTGATATCCTTTCACCTTGTATTTTAATTCCACTACTGAACCTTTCTTTTATTTCCATCATTGCTTCTTCGATGTACAGGTTGAAGAGTAGGGGCGAAAGGCTACAGCCTTGTCTTACTCCCTTCTTAATACGAGCTCTTCGTTCTTGATTGTCCACTCTTATTATTCCCTCTTGGTTGTTGTACATATTGTATATGACCCGTCTCTCCCTATAGCTTACCCCTACTTTTTTCAGAGTCTTGAACAGCTTGCACCATTTTATATTGTCGAACGCTTTTTCCAGGTCGACAAATCCTGTGAACGTGTCTTGATTTTTCTTTAGCCTTGCTTCCATTATTAGCCGTAACGTCTGAATTGCCTCTCTGGTGCCTTTACTTTTCCTAAGGCCAAACTGATCGTCACCTAGCGCATTCTCAATTTTCTTTTCCATTCTTCTGTATATTATTCTTGTAAGCAGCTTCGATGCATGAGCTGTTAAGCTGATTGTCCGATAACTCTCGCACTTGTCAGCTCTTGCCGTCTTCGGAATTGTGTGGACGATGCTTTTCCGAAAGTCAGATGGTATGTCGCCAGACTCATATATTCTACACACCAACTTGAATAGTCGTTTTGTTGCCACTTCCCCTACTGATTTTAGAAATTCTGATGGAATGTTATCTATCCCTTCTGCCTTATTTGAACGTAAGTCCTCCAAAGCTCTTTTAAATTCAAATTTTAATACTGGATCCCCTATCTCTTCTAAATCGACTCCTGTTTCTTCTTCTATCACATCAGACAAATCTTCACCCTCATGGAGGCTTTCAATGTATTCTTTCCACCTATCTGCTCTCTCCTCTGCATTTAACAGTGGAATTCCCGTTGCACTCTTAATGTTACCACCGTTGCTTTTAATGTCACCAAAGGTTGTTTTCACTTTCCTGTATGCTGAGTCTGTCCTTCCGACAATCATATCTTTTTCGATGTCCTCACATTTTCCCTGCAGCCATTTCGTCTTAGCTTCCCTGCACTTCTTATTTATTTAATTCCTCAGCGACTTGTATTTCTGTATTCCTGATTTTCCCGGAACATGTTTGTACTTCCTCCTTTCATCAATCAACTAAAGTATTTCTTCTGTTACCCATGGTTTCTTCGCAGCTACCTTCTTTGTACCTATGTTTTCCTTCCCAACTTCTGTGATGGCCCTTTTTAGAGATGTCCATTCCTCTTCAACTGTGTTGCCTACTGCGCTATTCCTTATTGCTGTATCTATAGCGTTAGAGAACCCGTCATTCCTTAGAACCTCCGTATCCCACCTATGTTTTCCTTCCCAACTTCTGTGATGGCCCTTTTTAGAGATGTCCATTCCTCTTCAACTGTGTTGCCTACTGCACTATTCCTTATTGCTGTATCTATAGCGTTAGAGAACCCGTCATTCCTTAGAACCTCCGTATCCCACTTCTTTGCGAATTGATTCTTCCTGACTAATGTCTTGAACTTCAGCCTACTCTTCATCACTACTATATTGTGATCTGAGTCTATATCTGCTCCTGGGTACGCCTTACAATCCAGTATCTGATTTCGGAATCTCTGTCTGACCATGATGTAATCTAATTGAAATCTTACCGTATCTCCATGCCTTTTCCAAGTATACCTCCTCCTCTTGTGATTCTTGAACAGGGTATTCGCTTTTATTAGCTGAAACTTGTTACAGAACTCAATTAGTCTTTCTCCTTTTTCATTCCTTGTACCAAGCCCATATTCTCCTGCAACCTTTTCTTCTACTCCTTCCTCTACAACTGCATTCCAGTCGCCCATGACTATTAGATTTCCGTCCCCCTTTACATACTGCATTACCCTTTCAATATCCTCATACACTTTCTCTATCTGTTCATCTTCAGCTTGCGACGTCGGCATGTATATCTGAACTATAGTTGTCGGTGTTGGTCTGCTGTCGATTCTGATTAGAACAACCCGGTCGCTGAACTGTTCACAGTAACACACCCTCTGCCCTACCTTCCTACTCATAACGAATCCTACACCTGTTATACCATTTTCTGCTGCTGTTGATATTACCCGATACTCATCTGACCAGAAATCCTTGTCTTGCATCCACTTCACTTCACTGACCCCTACTATATCTAGATTGAGCCTTTGCATTTCCCTTTTCAGATTTTCTTGTTTCCCTACCACGTTCAAGCTTCTGACATTCCACGCCCCGACTCGTAGAACATTATCCTTTCGTTGATTATTCAATCTTTTTCTTATGGTAACCTCCCCCTTGGCAGTCCTCTCACGGAGATCCGAATGGGGGACTATTCCGGAATCTTTTGCCAATGGAGAGATCATCATGACACTTCTTCAACTACAGGCCACATGTCCTGTGGGTACACGTTACGTGTCTTTAATGCAGTAGTTTCCATTGCCTTCTGCATCCTCATGTCGTTGATCATTGCTGATTCTTCCGCCTTTAGGGGCAATTTCCCACCCCTAGGACAAGAGAGTGCCCTGAACCTCTATCCGCTCCTCCGCCCTCTTTGAAAAGGCCGTTGGCAGAATGAGGCTGACTTCTTACGCCGGAAGTCTTCGGCCGCCAATTCTGATTATTTATCAAAATTTAGGCAGTGGCAGGGATTGAACCCTGTACCGAAGACGTTTTGATTATGAATCAAAGACGCTACCCCTAGACCACGGGTCTAGGTTACCTACCAGTAACAAATCTAGCAGCCCGCCTCTGAATTGCTTCTATGTCCTCCCTCAGTCCGACCTGATAGGGATCCCAAAGGCTCAAGCAGTACTCAAGAATAGATCGTATTAGTGTTTTGTAAGCTGTCTCCTTTACAGATGAACTACATCTTTCAAAAATTCTACCAATGAACCGAAGACGACTATCCGCCGTCCCCACAACTGCCATTACATGTTTGTCCCACTCCATATCACTCTGCAATGTTACGCCCAAATATTTAATCGAGCTGACTGTGTCAAATGCTACACTACTAATAGTGTATTCAAACATTACAGGATTATTTTTCCTATTCATCTGCATTAATTTACATTTATCTGTATTTAGAGTTAGCTGTCATTCTTAACACCAATCAGAAATCCTGTCCAAATCATCTTGTATCCTCCTAGAGTCACTCAACGACGACACCTTCCCGTACACCACAGCATCATCAGCAAACAGCCGCACATTGCTACCCACTTTATCCAAAAGATTATTTATGTAGATAGAAAACAACAGCGGACCTACTACACTTCCCTGGGGCACTCAGATGATACCCTCACCTCCGATAAACACTCACCATCTAGGACAACGTACTGGGTTCTATTACTTAAGAAGTCTTCGAGCCACTCACATACTTGGGAAACAATCTCACATGCTCATTCCATGGTTAGGAGTCTGCAGTGGGGCACCGAGTCAAACGCTACCGGAAGTCAAGGAATATGGCATCCGTTTGATACCCTTCATCCATGGTTCGCAAGATGTTGTTGTTGTTGTTGTGGTCTTCAGTCCTGAAACTGGTTTGATGCAGCTCTCCATGCTACTCTATCCTGTGCAAGCTTCTTCATCTCCCAGTACCTACTGCAACCTAAATCCTTCTGAATCTGCTTAGTGTAGTCATCTCTTGGTCTCCCTCTACGATTTTTACCCTCCACACTGCCCTCCAATACTAAATTGGTGATCCCTTGATGTCTCAGAACATATCCTACCAACCGCTCCCTTCTTCTGGTCAAGTTGTGCCACAAACTTCTCTTCTCCCCAATCCGATTCAATACTTCCTCATTAGTTATGTGATCTACCCATCTAATCTGCAGCATTCTTCTGTAGCACCACATTTCGAAAGCTTCTATTCTCTTCTTGTCCAAACTATTTATCGTCCATGATTCACTTCCATACATGGCTACACTCCATACAAATACTTTCAGAAGTGACTTCCTGACACTTAAATCTATACTCGATGTTAACAAACTTCTCTTCTTCAGAAACGCTTTCCTTGCCATTGCCAGTCTGCATTTTATATCCTCTCTTCTTCGACCATCATCAGTTATTTTGCTCCCCAAATAGCAAAACTCCTTTACTACTTTAAGTGTCTCACTTCCTAATCTAATTCCCTCAGCATCACCCAACTTAATTCGACTACATTCCATTATCCTCGTTTTGCTTTTGTTGATGTTCATCTTATATACTCCTCTCAAGACACTGTCCATTCCATTCAACTGCTCTTCCAAGTCCTTTGCTGTCTCTGACAGAATTACAATGTCATCGGCGAACCTCCAAGTTTTTATTTCTTCTCCATGGACTTTAATACCTACTCCGAATTTTTCTTTTGTTTCCTTTACTGCTTGCTCAATATACAGATTGAATAACATCGGGGATAGACTACAGCTCTGTCTCAGTCCCTTCCCAACCACTGCTTCCCTTTCATGTCCCTCGACTCTTATAACTGCCATCTGGTTTCTGTACAAATTGTAAATAGCCTTTCGCTCCCTGTATTTTACCCCTGCCACCTTCAGAATTTGAAAGAGAGTATTCCAGTCAACATTGTCAAAAGCTTTCTCTAAGTCTACAAATGCTAGAAACGTAGGTTTGCCCTTCCTTAATCTAGCTTCTAAGATAAGTCGTAGGGTCAGTATTGCCTCACGTGTTCCAGCGTTTCTACGGAATCCAAACTGATCTTCCCCGAGGTCGGCTTCTACTAGTTTTTCCATTCGTGTGTAAAGAACTCGTGTTAGTATTTTGCAGCTGTGACTTATTAAACTGATAGTTCGGTAATTTTCACATCTGTCAACACCTGCTTTCTTTGGGATTGGAATTATTATATTCTTCTTGAAGTCTGAGGGTGTTTCGCCTGTCTCATACATCTTGCTCACCAGATGGTAGAGTTTTGTCAGGACTGGCTCTACCAAGGCCATCAGTCTCTTCCATTTCCATAATATTGTCCTTAAGTACATCGCCCTTGTATAGACCCTCTATATACTCCTTCCACCTTTCTGCTTTCCCTTCTTTGGTTAGAACTGGGTTTCCATCTGAGCTCTTAATATTCATACAAGTGGTCCTCTTTTCTCCAAAGGTCTCTTTAATTTTCCTGTAGGCAGTATCTATCTTACCCCTAGTGAGATAAGCCCCTACATCCTTACATTTGTCCTCTAGCCATCCCTCCTTAGCCATTTTGCACTTCCTGTCGATGTCATTTTTGAGACGTTTGTATTCCCTTTTGCCTGCTTCATTTACTGCATTTTTATATTTTCTCCTTTCATCAAGTAAATTCAATATTTCTTCTGTTACCCAAGGATTTCTACTAGCCCTCGTCTTTTTGCCTACTTGATCCTCTGCTGCCTTCACTACTTCATCCCTCAAAGCTACCCATTCTTCTTCTATTGTATTTCTTTCCCCCATTCCTGTCAATTGCTCCCTTATGCTCTCCTTGAAACTCCGTACAACCTCTGGTTCTTTTAGTTTATCCAGGTCCCATCTCCTTAAATTCCCACCTTTTTGCAGTTTCTTCAGTTTTAATCTACAGGTCATAACCAACAGATTGTGGTCAGAGTCCACATCTGCCCCTGGAAATGTCTTACAATTTAAAACCTGGTTCCTAAATCTCTGTCTTACCATTATATAATCTATCTGAAACCTGTCAGTTTCTCCAGGCTTCTTCCATGTATACAGCCTTCTTTTATGATTCTTGAACCAAGTGTTACCTATGATTAAGTTGTGCTCTGTGCAAAATTCTACCAGGCGGCTTCCTCTTTCATTTCTTTGCCCCAGTCCATATTCACCTACTACGTTTCCTTCTCTCCCTTTTCCTACTACCGAATTCCAGTCACCCATGACTATTAAATTTTCGTCACCCTTCACTATCTGAATAATTTCTTTTATTTGATCATACATTTCTTCAATTTCTTCGTCATCTGCAGAGCTAGTTGGCCTTAAACTTGTACTACTGTAGTAGGTGTGGGCTTCGTATCTATCTTGGCCACAATAATGCGTTCACTATGTTGTTTGTAGGAGCTTACCCGCATTCCTATTTCCCTATTCATTATTAAACCTACTCCTGCATTACTCCTATTTGATTTTGTGTTTATAACCCTGTAGTCACCTGAGCAGAAGTCTTGTTCCTCCTGCCACCGAACTTCACTTATTCCCACTATATCTAACTTTAACCTATCCATTTCCCTTTTTAAATTTTCTAACCTACCTGCCCGATTAAGGGATCTGACATTCCACGCTCCGACCCGTAGAACGCCAGTTTTCTTTCTCCTGATAACGACATCCTCATGTGATAAAAGGGCGAGTTGCGTTTCGCAGGAGCGATGCTTTCTAAAGCCGTGCTGATATATGGGCAGCAACTTCTCTGTCTTAAGGAAATTCATTATATTCGAACTGAGAATATGTTCGAGAATCCTGCATCAAACCGATGTTAAGGATATTGGTGTGTAATTTTGAGGATCCGTCCTTCTACCCTTCTTATATACAGGAGTCACCTGCGCTTTTTTTTCCAGTCGCTCAGGACTTTACGTTGGGCAAGAGATTCGCGATAAATGCAAGCTAAGTAAGGAGCCAATGCACTAGAGTACTCTCTGTAAAACCGAATTGGAACCCCATCAGTACCTGGTGATTTATTTATTTTCAACACATTCAGCTGCTTCACAACCCCAGGGATATCTATCACTATGTTCTCCATACTGGAATCTGTACGAGACTCCAACGGCGGTATGTTTGTACGATCCTCCTGCGTGAAAGATTTCTCAAATGCTAAATTTAAAATTTCAGCTTTCGTTTTGGTGTCTTCCGTTGGCAGGCCAGACTGATCATTGAGTGACTGGATGGAAGACTTCGACCCGCTTACTGATTTTACGTAAGACTAGAATTTCCTTGGGTTTTCAGCAAGATCTCTTGCTAAGGTATGACGGTGGTAGTGGTTGAAAGCTTCGCGCGTCGCTCTTTTTACAGCAGCACGAATCTCTACTAACTTCGGTCTGTCCTCATTCTCCCGATCTTTCTTGTACCGCGAGTGCAACTGTCTTTGCTTCCTGAGCAAAGGCAGTTGGTTCTTAGTTTTCCTCGTGTGTTTTCTTTGGGAGAACATTGCTTACTGGAAATAGGTCTTACATTTCGAGTTACGGTTTCAAACACTGTTCTAATTTGTTACATACAGTCAAATCCTCAAGACCATAATTCCTATTCATAACTGGCGCAATACGCGTGAAAGGAGGAAGCGCTCAGTCAAGTACAGAGGTGCCACTGACGTGGATAACAGTTTTTCCATCTGATACATGTTGCCCAGTAATATAAGAAATGAGTAATTGTTTGTAGCAAAAAAGTATTAGTGCATGGACAGGAAACAGATTTTTACATTCATATCAACCATTTTCCTGTGTCGGACTGCACTAGGGAAGCGGACAATTTTACACCGTGGACAAGCTACCAAACTAATAGTCCGATTGTGACATGACAGTCTCACATCGCTGAGCGATACTTGATTATTTTTCTGCCATTTTTTTTAAAAAGAAGAGTACAAGCCTTCCTGGCTCGCAATGGAGATCCTGTTAGGAAACAAGCAAGCCCAGATGTCTGTCCCGATGTCTGGCTTCACCACAGGATGTCAGTTACCGAGGCTACAGAGAAGGTAAGTGGGTCCCGGAGCACTGATTGCAGTAGGCCCCTGCTCTAGGCTTTGACGGCAAAAGCGATTTGCTCCTTTGAAGGCAGCTGCAGCTATTCCATTGAAGGTGCCTAGAGGATAATTCTGCATGACGAATGCAACTCCCTGTACGCAGATCTAAGACTGGGCCGCCACAGAGTCGGTCGGCCACCATGAGAAAACTTGATGCCTTCCCCTACAGATCTTGTTATCCAGTCGAGCGAGTTTTGCCTGCCAGCATGCTTGGGCGCGAAGGCCTCGAACGATGAGTAGAACATGGCTAGCAGCCGGTACCAACCTCTTGCCTGTTACGATGTATTCCGTAAGCCACGACTAGGAAATTTCTGCAACGTTCCCCTGTCTGTATTCATGTAAATAAAGCGAAATTGTCGCTGTTCACCGTGGCAATGCTGCGTGTCATTGTTTCCAAGCAGAGTCTTTCAAAAATCCTGGGATTAGGTTTAGAGGAGGATAACTTTAGGCACTTACAGTCCTGCTGTGGAGGGAGAGAGATTTACGGTCCTACCACAGAGGCAAAAGGACTTCTCGTCTAGCGCTGATTGGGAGCATGTTTGCCGAGTTTTCAATAACTGTAGCATTTCACATTAGCGCTATACACTTTCTGAGCAGCTCACAATCTGTGGGATTTTCTGCGCGACTCGTGTTGCCTGAGTAATTTTACAGAGTCATTTAAAAGTACCGTTAACAGGCCGTACAATCCAGAATCGGTATGCCAATCAGGCAAATTCGTCTTGATCATTGAGGCAGTCATTCCACCGACGCACCAAGTTGAATATACCTCTTTGATAAAACACCGCATTATGTTGTGTGAAGAAGTCTGTTACTGCCTGCTGTACACGCTTTTCCGACAGAATCTTCAACACTTCAGTGCCTTTTTTAAGAGACCGAGACACAGTAATCGCGTGGGTAGAGGTCAGGATTACTGCGCGGAATCTCTGCAGTCTCCCTCTTGACCTGCGTAGCTTCTGGTGGCATCCCAGATCGAAGGGCGTCTTTGCGTCAATTCACGATCAGCACAGAGGTTGGTGCGCCATTCCAAAACGATGGTTTTCCAAAGACTTGCTGTCTCATACACACTCGTCATTCTCTTAGGGTGTCTACCGCTGTTTGTCCTTTAGCGGCCAATAAAAAATAACAACACGTTGCTCCTGTTTGGACATATTTAGTAATTACGTCGCCGTAATTCACGTTTCCGCATTTATCGCACGTTTGTCGGCAAGACAGGAATACACCACATTGACCTCTTGTCTACATGTCGGTGCAGATATACCTTCACCAATGTCGTAATACGGCGCATACACGCTGCAGCAACGCCCTCAGCAGGCAACTTTTTCATCGCTCCTTATATATTTCATGTCTCTTGAACTCGTTTGCTTTGAAAAGACAATAAAAACTGTCTATACTACATAAAACAATTTTATTTTAAAGAAGGTGACCGGTTCCGATCAGTGATTGATCACCTTCAGACTGTTACTCCCTGCCGATTGCTGGTGATGGCGGTTATCAGCACGAACTGCTCTAGGAGAGTGTGAAGAGCAACCGCTCGTTTGCTTTGCACTTGCGAGCTGCACAGATTGGGAATGCTTGTTGCGTTTGCCATTCAGTCTCCCAGGTAGATGATGTACATTTATTTATCACACTGAGCTTCTAGGGAACTTTGTGTTTCAATTATTTTGGGTGACTCCGCGGTCATTATGCTGGGAGCAATTTCTTCTAGCGGCATTACGAGACCTCATGTCCATTTCGTTAGAAACTTATTCTCTGTGATTTTCATATCATATGTGTCGAGATCTCAGAGTAAATAAGTGACTTAAACACAGACTTGATCTGAATCCCAGATCCAAATGTCCTGCAAAAACAAAGATAATCTCTGCATTCATAATTTGTACGTCTTTCTACGACGGCGATGCATTGAAAAGCAGGTGCCAATCCTTTTTGTTTAAATATTACATATGAATTTTTATCTGTGGTCATGATTTACGTGCATTGGACGGAGCTCGTCACAAATGTGCTAAAGACAGGTTAGAGAGATATAAGAAAGATAGGCATTACACGTTCTGTTCACTGTCTTTCCTCATCTGTGAGATATGTCATCCTTACGTGAGCTTATTTTCATTACAGAAAAAAAGCCATTCCTACAGATGAAGATTAATGTGCGTACATGGCGACTATTTTTTGGTGTGTATAACGTTACTGGAACTTTTCAGGTGGATATTACAGCACACAATGCCTAGAAGATGGTTACGTGGAGCTTATACTATGTTTCGGACTTAAAGAAAGGTCAAAAAATTGTGATGAAATACATGGGAGCATCATATAGACGCATCGCACTCACGATTGTTGTGCAATCACTTCCGAACCAATGGTTATGAAATGCACCCAGAAGAATTATATTACGAGACCATAGGAATTCTCGAATGGTATAAACAGACGAAAACAGCTGAAATTCCGGATGAGGTTAGGGACCGTGTATCAGGATAAACTTACAGACGCAGAATATGGGTTTAGATCCCCAGCTGCCACGTGTTCATTACCGCTGAAACCATAGCACACACAAGAGAGACTTTCATCGTTCTCAGTGAGGTGTTCATCCGAATCCAACGTGTCTGTAGACAAATTGGTTGAAGGTCGCAGAATGGGGCTTCTCAAGACCCAAGCCTCCACAGCTCCTGGCTTCATGACGTAGGAAGCTATTTGACATGACCAAAGTGCTGGTTTGCTTATCGTTAAAGGGTTGGCTCAATATTCGCCAAACGATACGATACCCTTTATTGCCAGGGTAACAAATGGGGTATTCCAGTAGGATAATGCAAGATCCCACATTGCAGTTCACACCATAAACGCCTAGATGAATGTACGGAGCCTTGAGTGGCCTTCCCAGTCGACTGATTTGTCCCTGTTTACAATTGTTACTGATTTTCGCCAAAATTACTTCAGCAGTTTTCTGAGTGTCCGACTGCAGTTTCGTTCTCCTTGCCTAGTTCTTAATCTGTAACATCTTCCCTATGATTACGTTCACTGCTTCACTGCCCTACGGAGTTTCTTTCTTCTGAAGCAGTCTCTTCCTGTTCTTTTTTTTCTCGGGGAATGACATAATGTTGAGGAACATGATCCCTTACCCTCTTCTCCATTTCAGCAATTAACCAAATGAAAACTTCAGTATCCGTCTTCTTGTGTCTATGCCTCTTTAGTTTTCTCTTTTTTCACATCGTATTCTCACTAGCTCCATTGTTGAGATATAATTTGCATACTTTCATCGATATTTAGCGTCTTTCGTTAACAGTTGTGCCTGGGTTGCGATGTATACTCTATAGCCGGGATAAGATCGCTCTTCGTGCTCATTGGTCCCGTAATGCAGGGTATGTCCCACAAACCATGTCCATATTTTTTTATTGGTTGTGGGATAGTAGTTTTCATCTGGTAGAAGTGCCGACGGTAGCATGATGTGCTGTCTTGCTGTTCTGCAAGTCGCAACCAGATTCTTTTTACACCTCTCCTATACAACGTTGTACCCTCCACAGACGTGTGTGTTTGCCAGGGTGACGATAAGATTACATTCTCTATATTTGTCAGACCTCGACAAATATCCTGTGAAGTTTTTGTTTCGTAGAATACCTATTTCATTAACTATTTTGCACCAGGTTGGTCTTACATTCTCTATATTTGTCAGACCTCGACAAATATCCTGTGAAGTTTTTGTTTCGTAGAATACCTATTTCATTAACTATTTTGCACCAGGTTGGTCTTATATCGGTTCCTAGGACTCTTGTGGATGTTCTCCAGATTATGTTCCATTCCTTAGAGGGATGGTTTATTTCCATGCGGTTGTCGATTCCATTGCTGCCCATTACCTGGTATAGCTGAACGGTGGTTCAATCTCGCATGTAGTTAATTTGCAACAGAAACGTCCTGATGTGGTTCCCCTTACGGTATATTCCCCAAAATATCTTGGATATTCTCCGCCTTATGTGTGTTTATAGCCTCACTTAGTGCACTGTCTGCGTATTTATGGCGCAGCTGCACCATTCTCTGTGTTAAAAATGCCTACCGTTTTGTTTCGATCAGAGACCATCTTTTTGTGCTCGGAGGGTTGTAACATTTATCCGCACCTTGAAGATTTCATCCCTCCAGATATATCAGCTTATTGCAGCCATTATTTTCGTAGCTACACTTTCTACCACAGATATTCAAAAAATGTTCAAATGTGTGTGAATTCCTAAGGAACCAAACTCCTGAGGTCATCGATCGCTGGCTTACACTCTACATAAACTAACTCATGGTAAGAATAACACATACATCAGTGCCCGAGGGAGGATTAGAAATTCCGGCGGTAGTGGCCGCGCAATCCGTGACAACGTGCCTCACACCGCGCGGCCACAGAGATTAGTACCATATTTTTGACAGTATTTTGGCGTTCACAAATTCTCTACTCTACCTTTTTGTGCTGTAGACAGCTTCTCGTCATGGCCATAAGTATCTTTCAATTTCCCAGCGTTGTTTTTAGAGGGCAAATACTCCATTATTCCGTGCAGTTTGATTTTCTCCCATACTCTGAATGGGGTGCTTTTGTCTATCTTGAATTCACTCCCGATTGGCATTGGGCTACATTTTATGAGATTTAGCTTAGACGTACACTAGTGGCGATCAAAATTGCTACACCAACAATAATTGCAGATAATAAACGGGTATTCATTGGACGAATATATTATACTAGAACTGACGTGTGATTACATTTTCACGCAATTTCGGTGCATAGATCCTGAGAAATCAGTACCCAGAACAACCACCTCTGGCCGTAATAATGGTCTTGATATGCCTGGGCATTGAGTCAAACAGAGCTTGGATGGCGTGTACAGGTACAGCTGCCCATGCAACTTCAACACGATACCACAGTTCATCAAGAGTAGTGACTAGCGTATTGTGACGAGCCAGTTCCTCGGCCACCATTGACCAGACGTTTTCAGTTGGTGAGAGATCTGGAGAATGTGCTGGCCAGGGCAACAGTCGAACATTTTCTGTATCCAGATAGGCCCGTACAGGACGTGCAATTACACTTATGCATTATCCAGTGGAAATGTAGGGTTTCGCAGAATGAAGGGTAGAGCCACGGGTCGTAAACATCCTAAATCTAACGTCCATTGTTCAAAGTGCCGTGAATGCGAACAAGAGGTCACCGAGACGTGTAACCAACGGCACTCCGTACCATCACGCCGGGTGATACGGCAGTATGGCGATGACGAATATACGCTTCCAATGTGCGTTCACCGCCATGTCACCAAACAGGGATGCGACAGTCATGATGCTGTAAACGGAACCTGGATTCATCCGGAAAAATGACGTTTTGCCATTCGTGCACCCAGGTTCGTCGATGAGTACACCATCGCAGGCGCTCCTGTCTGTGATGCAGCGTCAAGGATAACCGCAGCCATGGTCTCCGAGCTGATAGACTATGCTGCTGCAAACGTCGTCGAACTTTTCTTGCAGATGGTTGTTGTCTTGCAAACGTTCCCATCTGCTGACTCAGGAATCGAGACGTGGCTGCACGAACCATTTCAGCCATGTGGATAAGATGCCTGTTATCTCGACTGCTAGTGATTTGAGACCGTTGGGATCCAGCACCCTCCTGAACCCACCGATTCCATATTCTGCTAACAGTCATTGGATCTCGACCAACGTGAGCAACAATGTCGCGATACGATAAACCGCAATCGCGATAGGCTACAATCCGATCTTTATCAAAGTCAGAAACGTGATGGTACGCATTTCTCCTTCTTACACGAGGCATCACAACAACGTTTCACCCGGCAACGCCGGTCAACTGCTGTTTGTGTATGAGAAATCGGTTGGAAATTTTTCTAATGTCAGCACGTTGTAGGTGTCGCCACCGGCGCCAACCTTGTGTGAATGCTCTGAAAAGCTAATCATTTGCATATCACAGCATCTTCTTCCTGTATGTAGCACGAATCTTCGGGGTGCAGCAATTTTAATGCCCAGTAGTGTAGATGCTTTTTCCTTTTTGTGTATGCTGTTGTTGACTTCCGGAAGGTCCATCTCCGACAGTATGATGAGACACACGTCACATCCGATCCTTTGCGTTTAATTATGCTTGACTACAGATCTTTATGCTTAAAGTTCTTATGGAAAAATGCATGGCAAAATATGTGATCCATTTTTATAAAAAATAAATAATCGGCCCTACTACGGAAACACACAGGCTTTTTGAAAGTTGAGAACAGAGTAAATATCAGATTTGGTTAACATTCTACAGAAACTTGTCATACATTCTTACCAACAAAACAACGGAAACGGAAACTAAATCACTAATACAACAAATGAAGTTACAAAATCCATTACTCTTTTTAACACGGTTCGTATGTTTTCAAAAACGAAAAACGTATCGCGAATTCCTACAGCCCAAAACCTGAAATAAATCTTCCGTGGAAACAATGTTACATACAGTGTGTTACAAAAATGTACAGCCAAACTTTCAGGAAACATCCCTCACACACAAAGGAAAAAAATGTGTTATGTGGACATGTGTCCGGAAATGCTTACTTTCCATGTTAGAGCTCATTTTATTGCTTCTCTTCAAATCACATTAATCATGGGATGGAAACACACAGCAACAGAACGTACCAGCGTGACTTCAAACACTTTGTTACAGGAAATGTTCAAAATGCCCTCCGTTAGCGAGGATACATGCATCCACCCTCCGTCGCATGGAATACCTGATGCGCTGATGCAGCCCTGGATAATGGCGTATTGTATCAAAGCCGTCCACAATACGAGCACGAAGAATCTCTACATTTGGTACCGGGGTTGCGTAGACACGAGCTTTCAAATGCCCCCATAAATGAAAGTCAAGAGGGTTGAGGTCAGGAGAGCGTGGAGGCCATGGAATTGGTCCGCCTCTACCAATCCATCGGTCACCGAAGCTGCTAATAGTGCCTGCACATGCTGTACATGGTACGGAAACAACTGGTTCTCCCGTAGCACTCTCCATACAGTGACGTGGTCAACGTTACCTTCTACAGCAGCAACTTAGGGTTATCGTCAACTGCACGAAGAATTGCCTCGTCCTACGCAGGTGTCCTCGTCGTTCTAGGTCTTCCCCAGTCGCGAGTCATAGGTTGTAGTGTTCCGTGCTCCCTAAGACGCCGATCAATTGCTTCGAACGTCTTCCTGTAGGGACACCTTCGTTTTGGAAATCTGTCTCGATACAAACGTACCGCGCCACGGCTATTGCCCCGTGCTAATCCATACATCATATGGGCATCTGCCGACTCCGCATTTGTACACACTGCACTGACTGCGAAAACCCCGTTCGTGATGATCACTAACCTGTTGATGCTACGTACTGATGTGCTTGACTGTAGAGCAATGAGTCGCATGTCAATACAACCACCGAAGTCAACATTACCTTCCTTCAATTGGGCCAACTGGCGGTGAATCGAGGAAGTACAGTACATACTGACGAAACTAAAATGAGCTCTAACATGGAATCTTTTCTTTATTTGTGTGTGAGGAACGTTTCCTGAAAGTTTAGCCGAACCTTTTTATAACACCCTGTATAACGCACTCGTCGGACTGACTCACCGCTGCATCACACTGCTTAATGGTCGTCTATATTCGGCGAGATGTGCCGGCTTTCCCGGAGATAGTGAGGCACTGGAATCGTGGTAGCCACAACACGGGTGGCGCGGCCGCAGCGCGCTCCCCCCGCCGCTGACATAACGAGTGCCGTCACCGCCGCTAGCTGCCTGCGGACTCCGCACTCTGACGTCATGCAGTGTGACGTCTGCGCAGTGACGCACGCCGGGCACCGGGAGCTGCGCCGACGCACGGCGCTCTGCAGCCAGCTGACTCGAGAGGTGTGGCCGTCTTCTGCGAACGCCTCTTTCTCCGCCGTCTTACTCTCTTATATAAAAACATTTCTGCATCACGGTGCGTACTTGTCGTAGAACCTGTCTGTCTAGTGACTGACGGCAGTGAGCGTCTCGTGGGAACCGAGATATAGGGCTACCCGACACGAGTGAAATAGCTTAAAACTGGACTGCGCCCAAAGTGCCAGTCAATACTATGACTCATTCTGTTACATCCTGTAGTAAACTACCAGTTATACTTGTATACGCATTCTCTCATCAACAAATAGCCAGCCCGAGTGGTCGAGCGGTTCTAGGCGCTACAGTCTGCAACAGCGTGACCGCTACGGTAGCAGGTTCGAATCCTGCCTCGGGCATGGATGTGTGTGATGTCCTTAGGTTGGTTAGGTTTAAGTAGTTTTAAGTTCTAGGGGACTAATGACCTCAGATGTTAAGTCCCAAAGCGCTCAGAGCCATTTGAACGACGGCTGCAAAATACTAACAAGAATTCTTTACAGACGAATGGAAAAACTAATAGAAGCCGACCTCGGAGATGATCCGTTTGGATTCCGTAGAAATGTTGGAACACGTGAGGCAATACTGACCCTACGACTTAACGTAGAAGCTAGATTAAGGAAAGGCAAACCTATTTTCTATGATTTGTAGACTTAGAGAAAGCTTTTGAAAATGTATACTGGAATATTCTCTTTCAAATTCTGAAGGTGACAGGGGTAAAATACAGGGAGCGAAAGGCTATTTACAAATTGTACAGAAACCAGATGGCAGTTATAAGATGGTTGGTTGGTTGTTTGGGGAAGGAGACCAGACAGCGTGGTCATCGGTCTCATCGGATTTGGGAAGGATGTGGAAGGACGTCGGCCGTGCCATTTCAGAGGAACCATCCCGGCATTTGACTGCAGTGATTTAGGGAAATCACGGAAAACCCAAATCAGGATGGCCGGACGCGGGATTGAACCGTCGTACTCCCGAGTGTCTAACCACTGGACCACCTCGCTCGGTATGCAGTTATAAGAGTCGAGGGACATGAGAAGGAAGCAGTGGTTGGGAAGGGAGTGACACAGGGTTGTAGCCTCTCCCTGATGTTATTTAATCTGTATATTGAACAAGCAGTAAAGGAAACAAAAGAAAAATTTGGAGTAGGAATTAAAATCCGTGGAGAAGAAATAAAACCTTGAGGCTCACCGATGACGCTGTAATTCTGTCACAAACAACAAAGGACCTGGAAGAGAAGCTGAATGGAATGGACAGCGTCTTGAGAGGAGGAGATAAGATGAACATCAACAAAAGCAAAACGAGGATAATGGAATGCAGTCGAATTAAATCAAGTGATGCTGCGGGAATTAGATTAGAAAATGACTACTACTTAAAGCAGTAAATGAGTTTTGCTAAAAAATAACTGATGATGGTCGAAGTAGAGAGAATATCAAATATAGACTGGAAATGGCAAGGAAAACATTTCTGAAGAAGAGAAATTTGTTAACATCGAGTATAGATTTAAGTGTTAGGAAGTCGTTTCTGAAAGTATTTGTACGGAGTGTAGCCATGTATGGAAGCGAAATGTGGACCATAAATAGTTTAGAAAAGAAGAAAATAGCAGCTTTCAAAATGTGGTGCTACAGAAGAATGCTGAAGGTTAGATGGGTAGATCACATAAGTAATGAGGAGGTACTGAATAGAAATGAGGAGAAGAGAAAGTTGTGGCAAAACTTGACTAGAAGAAGGGATCGGTTGGTAGAGCATATGCTGAGGCATCAAGCAATCACCGATTTAGTATTGGAGGGCAGCGTGGAGGGTAAAAATCGTAGAGGGAGACCAAGAGATGAATACACTAAGCAGATTCAGAAGGATGTAGGTTGCAGTAGGTACTGGGAGATGAAGAACTTTGCACAGGATAAAGTAGCATGGAGAGCTGCATCAGACCAGTCTCTGGACTGAAGACCACAACAACAACAACAACATGTTAGCGGAACCGGTGAGTATTGTGTGTCATTGGAGAACCAGTAAAAACAGAATGGGTCGATCAAAAGAGATCCCCAAATCAATTGTTGGTGATATGGCTGTGAAGTGGAAACGCCAAGGAACAACCACAGTAAATGAAGACTAAACAGTCCTCATGCACTGACGGACTGGACCATCGAAGGTGGGTGGTTGTAAAAGATCACATAATATCAGCGGAAGGACTCACCGCTGAGTTGCAAAGTGCTACTAGCAATGTAGGTAGCGCAATGACAGTGCTTAGGGAACTGAAAAAGACCGAGTAGCTCCCCATAAGCTACAAATATCAGTGGTCTATGCTAAGCGACGCTTGAGGTGGAGTAAAGAGCTAAGCTGCTGGGCAGTGAATGACTGGAAAAGGGTGATTTGGAGTGATGAATCACGCTACACCCTGTGGCGATCCGATGGAAGAGTTTGGGTTTGGCAAATACCTGGGGAATATTACAGCAACAGTAAAACCCAAAGAGTGACTGGTACTCCAACAGCAACTGAGCAGCGCTGCTACGTGGTAGTAGCAGTCAGTGTGGACCAGGATAGTGCCGCCACTGCTGGGGTACTGTTTATTATTCTTCGTATTTTACTGTTCCTATTAATTCATACAGATAAGACGATAAAGCAATAGACCAGTTTAGGACGCTCTATCGTGTGGGCACGTAAAATTCTGCTTTAAAAATCAGTTTCTTTGTAAAGTGAAATAAACCGACATTTTCTGTCGACACTGGATGTCGCATGAAAGACGTGATGAGCAGTATTTGTTTCGGCTGATTCCAGCTACACATTAATAAACCTAAATTGTTAATATGTGCTGAAACATCAGAGTAAATGCATCTGACGACTCTTGGGAGGAATATCCGGTATATACACTCCTGGAAATTGAAATAAGAACACCGTGAATTCATTGTCCCAGGAAGGGGAAACTTTATTGACACATTCCTGGGGTCAGATACATCACATGATCACACTGACAGAACCACAGGCACATAGACACAGGCAACAGAGCACGCACAATGTCGGCACTAGTACAGTGTATATCAACCTTTCGCAGCAATGCAGGCTGCTATTCTCTCATGGAAACGATCGTAGAGATGCTGGATGTAGTCCTGTGGAACGACTTGCCATGCCATTTCCACCTGGCGCCTCAGTTGGACCAGCGTTCGTGCTGGACGTGCAGATCGCGTGAGACGACGCTTCATCCAGTCCCAAACATGCTCAATGGGGGACAGATCCGGAGATCTTGCTGGCCAGGGTAGTTGACTTACACCTTCTAGAGCACGTTGGGTGGCACGGGATACATGCGGACGTGCATTGTCCTGTTGGAACAGCAAGTTCCCTTGCCGGTCTAGGAATGGTAGAACGATGGGTTCGATGACGGTTTGGATGTACCGTGCACTATTCAGTGTCCCCTCGACGATCACCAGAGGTGTACGGCCAGTGTAGCGGATCGCTCTCCACACCATCATGCCGGGTGTTGGCCCTGTGTGCCTCGGTCGTATGCAGTCCTGATTGTGGCGCTCACCTGCACGGCGCCAAACACGTATACGACCATCATTGGCACCAAGGCAGAAGCGACTCTCATCGCTCAAGACGACACGTCTCCATTCGTCCCTCCATTCACGCCTGTCGCCACACCACTGGAGGCGGGCTGCACGATGTTGGGGCGTGAGCGGAAGACGGCCTAACGGTGTGCGGGACCGTAGCCCAGCTTCATGGAGACGGTTGCGAATGGTCCTCGCCGATACCCCAGGAGCAACAGTGTCCCTAATTTGCTGGGAAGTGGCGGTGCGGTCCCCTACGGCACTGCGTAGGATCCTACGGTCTTGGGGGGGGGATCCGTGCGTCGCTGCGGTCCGGTCCCACGTCGACGGGCACGTGCACCTTCCGCCGACCACTGGCGACAACATCGATGTACTGTGGAGACCTCACGCCCCACGTGTTGAGCAATTCGGCGGTACGTCCACCCGGCCTCCCGCATGCCCACTATACGCTCGCTCAAAGTCCGTCAACTGCACATACGGTTCACGTCCACGCTGTCGCGGCATGCTACCAGCGTTAAAGACTGCGATGGAGCTCCGTATGCCACGGCAAACTGGCTGATACTGACGGCGGCGGTGCACAAATGCTGCGCAGCTAGCGCCATTCGACGGCCAACACCGCGGTTCCTGGTGTGTCCGCTGTGCCGTGCCTGTGATCATTGCTTGTACAGCCCTCTCGCAGTGTCCGGAGCAAGTATGGTGGGTCTGACACACCGGTGTCAATGTGTTCTTTTTTCCATTTCCAGGAGTGTAGATATTGAGCTGTGCTGTGGCTCGCGTTGGTGCCGTGCGTAGGTTTCTACCAGACCGTATCGTTTAGTTGGCATGGTTATGCTCTTTGTCTTCTTCTCGTGTTCACTGGCGCCACTCGGTTTCGTAAGCGTTGCCTGTCCACTAGTGGCAGCAGCGACGCTTATCGATATGTAGTTCTGCTGCCCTATCTTTGGTATGACCTCGTGCTTCTTCCGTGTGGTGTGAGTGGGGAGATCGATTGGAGACGCAGGGGCAGCGAGGTACACGCAGAGTGACAACACGCTGGGACCGCTGGCAGCGGGTATGGACTGTCGCATTGAACGCGCAGTGGTCACGAGGGTGCACGACCTCGTCGAAAACGGGTCCTGCATGGTTAAGTTGAGTACATAGCAAATTCGCGTAGAGAAACCTCCACCATTGTGAAATCTCGCGATTCTCCAGTGACTTGGGTTCGTGTTGCTTCCCGTAGTGTCGCCGAGGCGAAAAGCAGCGAGTGGAGTACCTGTGGAAGGCGGATCTGATTAACCTTCCTGAGCTTCTAATTACTATTTACTATTTTCAGCTTCTTACATTGTTAAGTACAACCAGCGGTATTTTTCTGTCTTGTGGCCGCTAACCCCCCAGTAACCTGCCCTGGGTGTTAGTGTATGTAACGGCAGTTTACATTTCCTCGCCGCCGCTTTCCGGTGAGGCGTGTTTATGTTTGACAGCTTCTTGATCGTAGGTTGGGTGGCGTTCTTCTACCTCAGCGGTAGTCATTCCTCTTTGTTCCGAGCGCTCTAAGCCCAGTATTCTGTGGGTGGAGCCCAGACTGCCGATTCCGGCTGTGGCGTAATTTTACATCTTGCATTCGTTTGGTTAGATGTCAGGTAGCCTCACCAAGATTCTCATTAGTCGCTCGTTAGACGGCCACTAGTCCGAGTTACCATCTTGTGATCTGAATGCAACTCTTGGCTGCTTTCTCTTCTCTCGCCAAAGTGTATTTGGTGTGACCTACAAGAGATCGATTCCTGGAACACCGTCTGTCACTTGTTTCACCTGTGTGGTGAGCTGATGGTTTTTTTTTTAACTAAACTTTTGCTATTCCATTTTCCGTTCGACAGTATATTTGTTAATTTTTTTTTATAATTGCCATTTTGGCGTTAGAGGCCTTCAGTCGTGATTGTGGCTACTTGCTTTAAAATTCTGATTGCGACCACATTGGGTTGTTTTCAAAAATTATTTGGTGTCTGTGTTTTATGTATGTTTGCTAAATTTTTTTGATAATTGCCATTTGGGCCTTAAAGGCCTTCAGCCGTGATTGTGGTTACTTGCCTTAAAATTCTGATTGCGACCACGTTGGCTTGTCTTCAAAATTATTGGCTGTCTGTATTTTATGTATTTGTTAAATTTTAAATTGCCATTTTTTGCATTAAAGACCTTCAGCCGTGATTGTGGTTACGTGCCTTAATAGTCTGATTGCGACCTCATTGGCTTGTTTTCAAAAATTATTTATTAAAATAAATAAGTGAAGTTGGAAAGCAAACCAATAGTAATTGATTCGGGCCACGTCCACAATCGTAACTCAATCCTGCTTTCCTTAATTACCAGGTTTCACTGGTAGCAGATCAAATGCATCTGACGACTCTTAGGAGGGATGCTCGGTATATTGATACAGATATTGTTTAGTAGCTGTCAGAACTCTCTGCGTGTTAATGTCGAATTAATTCTTATTACCCATTTACGTATTTGGGATACAGTGGCCCTATAACCTAAGTGTCCCCAAGAAAAGATTCCTTAGCG
This sequence comes from Schistocerca gregaria, assembly GCF_023897955.1. NCBI lineage: Eukaryota > Metazoa > Arthropoda > Insecta > Orthoptera > Acrididae > Schistocerca > Schistocerca gregaria. The sequence goes on along the minus strand of NC_064925.1, from coordinate 219,697,318 downwards.
AATGAAAATATGCAAAATCAACTAGTTTCTTCATTTTATACGACCTACGGCAATAATCATGTGTATTGCCAACTTAGCTGAGCTAAGGCACTTTATTAATTCTGGGCAGTGTGGTTTAGAATTAAGATTGTGATCTATCTCTAGTCTCAAAAACTTAAAAGGTTTCAATTCTTGTATCTCATGTTTTGCCAATTCTGTTTTTTACAGATGGTGGAGTTCTATGAGCAATGCTGAATTGCATTTACTGAGTCTTGCCAATATTCATTGATAATGCCTGTTCCTGGAAAGCTCTGATGATGTTTTAGATTCTTTCTTTAGCTGCATTTTGAGTCAGGATAATGGAACCATTTTTTATTCCCACACATCCTGAGATGTGAAGAAGTAGTCAATTTGGTAATGAAGGGAAGTGTGTCGGTATAAAAACAGTTGAGGGAGGCCTAGGCATGAACACAGTAAGCAGTATGCACTGGACGTAGGTTGCAATACTTATTCAAACATAAAGAGGCTTTCCCAGGGCAGAGTAGCTTGGAAAGCTTCATCAAACCGGTCTATGAACTGAAACCCAACAATGACAACAAGTTTCATCGTCTTCAAAAAATAACAAAAACTGTATCTTCTGAAACTGAAAGTAGATCATACGTGTATATAAGGCGCAAACAGAGAACCTAGAATAGAGCCTCGTGGTACTCCATGTCTGCTTCTTTCAAATTTCGAGTGTCTATTGTTATATATTTATTTACATGTCTATTTCCGTAGGCCAAATTGAGGAACAAGTCTGTGTGGTCGTGGAACGAGTCAGTAGACGAAATTACATCGGAAAAGTTAATAATAAATAAAATAAAATAAAATTTACACGAATCCAAAGACAAGCTACTGAGCGTATATTGACACAGAAAAACAATAAAACACCGGGATCCACATAAATTTATTCCGCGAGCATCCCGCCAGCAAAGGGGTAAACCGCGAGGAAATTCTTCAATTTGCACTTGAAAGTGAGAGGATTACTGCTAACAGTCTTTAATTGTTGTGGTAACTTACTACTGATGCAGCAGAATACTGTATGCCTTTCAGCACAAGAGTTAAGGCGATGCATTAGATTTCTGCCAAGCATTAGTGAAAGCTATTAATTCTAGGAAATAAGCCCGCATTGTCAAAAACAAACGTCATTAAATAAATATACATTGAAAGACCAATGCCAGAATTCCCGGTTTCCTGAACAATTACGTGATCGATGTGGACCTGGTAAATTTTGCTGTGCGTCACGCAGATAAGATACAAATCATGAACTTGCGTTCGTTAAACAGTGCTCGATCTCGCTGGAAGTGGAATCTGGTGATCAGAGACAGAGAGAGAGGGGTGGTAGGGTGGGGGGTGGGTGGATGTATACTGACAGCTCGATTTGTGTGTTTTAGTCTGGTAGTTTATGTACACGACACAGTCTCAGAATTTGAGCCCCTGATTGGCACACGCTTGTAACGTGTCACGGATTCGTATCCTGAGTAGTCCATTGAAGATATACAGAGGAGGTTATGCAGCGCCCAGCACGTTCAGCGGCAAGGTCGTTCTATGCCGGAACTCCCATCAGCTGTTGAGGGATGTCCCGCCTTTTTTCCCGTTAACTGCGCACGTGGTGTTTGTGCCGGTGGCTGACTCCGGGAAATACGTTGCCTTTCCACAAGTGGTCTTAACGAGAGAAAAATACAGTGACCTCACGGGTCAAATAGGACAGGCGACGTTATGTGGATGGCGTCGCAAACTTTACCGGAACATGCGACACGGCGCGTGTGTCGAACAGGTGAGAAATGCGCGGAGGGGTTTTGGGATGATCCGGGAGATTTCTGTCACTCCACAAACAGTGCAAGTCTCGTGAGTGCGTTCTCATGAAGAAGTTGCCCTTTGACATAAAATGCTGTAGGAGAACTTTTTTTAAGTTATCAGTCTCAGTGTTAAAACAACAGCTGATTCCTCAAACTGGGGGGGGGGGGGGGGCTATCAAGTTCGGGGTCCCACAGGGTTTAGTCTTAGGTCCTTTACTGTTCTTGATATACATTAATGACTTACCATTCCACATTGATGAAGATGCAAAGTTAGTTCTTTTTGCTGATGATACAAGTATAGTAATAACATCCAAAAACCAAGAACTAAGTGATGTAATTGTAAATGATGTTTTTCACAAAGCAAACGGATTCTCTTAAAATTTTGATAAAACACAGTATATACAGTTCTGTACAGTAAATGGCACAACTCCAGTAATAAATATAGACTTTGAAAAGAAGTCTGTAGCTAAGGTAGAATTTTCAAAATTTTTAGGTGTGTCCATTGATGAGAGGTTAAACTGGAAGTAACACATTGATGGTCTGCTGAAACGTCTGAGGTCAGCTATGTATACTATTAGGGTTATTGCAAATTTTGGTGATAAGAATCTCCGTAAATTAGCTTACTATGCCTACTTTCATTCACTGCTTTCGTATGGCATCATATTCTGGGGCAATTCATCGTTGAGTAGAAAAGTATTCATTGCTCAAAAACGTGTAATCAGAATAATTGCTGGAGCCCACCCACAGTCATCCTGCAGACATCTATTTAAGGATCTAGGGATCCTCATAGTAACCTCACAGTATATATATTCACTTATGAAATTTGTTGTTAATAATCCAACCCAGTTGAAAAGTAATAGCAGTGTGTATAGCTATAACACCAGGAGGAAGGATGATCTTCACTATGCAGGGTTAAATCTGACTTTGACACAGAAAGAGGTAAATTATGCCACAAAAGCCTGACAGATAGCCAACTAACATTTAAAAATAAATTAAAAGCATTTCTAGATAACAACTCCTTCTACTCATTGGCTGAATTTTTAGATATAAATTAAGGGGGGGGGGAACAACAACAACTTAAACATTAGTGTCATGCAATATTTTGTGTAATGTAATATCTTGTACAGACATCTTTTATTAACCTGACACGTTCCACATCATTACGAAGTGTCGTATTCATGATCTATGGAACAAGTATTAATATAATCTAATCTCTACTGGTTTCATACTGACCTCCATCTTTCTCTGTTGTTGCTGTTGTCTTCAGTCAGAAGACATTTTTGAAGGCTCTCCACGTCGGTCTACCACGCTCGAACCCGGATTTCCCGCTTCGGCTATTAGGGCACGACTCACAGCCTCATCCAGACTTCCATATGCCGTCGTCCAGGTGTCATCCTTGCATGCATGTACGAAGTAACACTGGACCGTACTTCTTCAAAAAGAAAATTCACTGCACTTCCGTAATTCCGTTGAGTACTGTGTTGCTGTGAGTGCATTACGTCGGAGTGACTTCGAACGTGGGCTAGTTGTTGGTGCCTCCGTATCCAAGGGAGACGAAATATTGGTGTTTCAAGAGGCATCGTATCGAAAATTTATACCGCTTACGGGGAAAGCGGAAGACTATCGCACGCTAAGTCACAACGCAGACGAGAATGCGTGTGCTTAGTGATCGTGATGGACGATCATTTGAGAATTGTGATAAAAAAATATGAGGACGACAGCTGCAAAAGTTACTGCAGAATTGAATGTCGCAGCACCATAGCAACACTGAGGGAACTCCATAACCAGGAAATTGTAGGGCGAGCCTGAATTCCAAGACCATGCGTCAGTGATACAGGTGCTCCTAACTGGAAAATGTGATACCGAAACCGTAAAGCGTGGTCTGTGGAGCGCTGGAAGAAAGTAGTTTGGTCGGATGAGTCTTGTTTCACAGTTTCCAATTACTGGTCGAGTTTAGTCTGAGGAATGAAAAATGGTTAGAGTTCGGCAATGATTTGCGCAGCCTTATTGGAATTCCAAGGGTTCCATAGTTGCTATGCAGGGTCACAATACTACCGAAGATTACGTGACTATTTTTACTGGTCAGATCCATCTCAGGATAAAGTATTTGTTCCCCAATGATGATGCTGTGTTCTTAGCTGACAGGGCCCTTGTTCACACAGCTCTCGTCGTCCAGAATAGGTTTTATGAGCACGAGGATGAATTGACGCATCTGCCCTGGCCTCTACAGTCACCAGATCTCAATGTTATTGAGCTTTGGAGAGTAGGGCACGTGGTCGCTAGCCGTGTTCATCGTCGTTACCCATCATGCCACTATTTTTCAGGACGAATGGTATAAGATTCCCTTGATAACTATACAGGACCTATATTTATTCATCGCGAGACGACTCTATTGAATGCCATTATGTTTCTTACACCATGTTAGGCATGGTAATGTGACGTGATTGTGGTGTTTCCATATTCTTGTCAAACCCCCTGTATATCCATTCCAACGTGCTTACTTTATTTATGTCTCGGTCTTCCTCTACACATTTTACATGCTACACTAGTACACACGAATGCATAGCCAGATATTACCTAATTTGAAATTTTCCAACCTCCAGCGACAGCGCTCCGAAACCACACCAACCGCCCAAGTCACCACATCCACTTCTACCAACACTGGATGAGGAAGTGCTCAGAGGCCCATACTGATTGCAATATAAGCCATGCAATTCGACGGCCGTCCTCTATAGATGTACTCAGGAACCACGCTTTCTGTAGCATATACAACAAATAAAACTGCCATCTCCCACATTATAGAAAGCTTAAATTATCCGCACCCTACCAAGCAAGAAATTTACAGCATGTTTCTTTTTAAGAGATGTAGCATGGAATACTCAAGAAATTCTTTTACATTTATGTTCAAATAGAAAATACATAAAGTTATGCATCCAACTACTATAAATCAAAATAAAAATCACTGTGTGTCAATGAACAAATATTTACTGTTTGACAAGTAAACAATGTGATGATTCTTGAAACAAGAAAATATAGGTTAATGAGAAAATTTTGGGTATTTCATACATTGGTCACAAATTTTTGTATAGATCACATGAAAATTGTGTATACATATAGAATTAGAGAAACAGCAGTAAGTCACACCTTACATTACTCAAATAGAATTATTCAGACTGCCGGTGAGACAATAATCAGTTACTGGGATAAGAAAGAAATTCTGGAGCAACAATACAAATGCTTTAAGTATTGTTATTTATTTTTATTTTTTGAGTTGAAATGTTTGTTAGATTTTAAGTTATAGGGTGCAACCATGGAGAGAACTATTTCATTATAAAAACGTGAAAAATGTCCTTCTACTCAATGCATATAACTACACAAATACACTAACCTACAACACATCTATAACACAGGCTTAGGAAAAAAGGGATTGGCACAAGGCCGCAAGGAGTGGACGCCCAGTTAGAGGTGCCATGTAACCGATTGCGCGGCCCTTCCCGCCGAAGTTTCAAGTCCTTCCTCGGACATGAGTGTGTGTATTGTTCTTAGCGTAAGTTAGTTTAAGATACTTTAAGTAGTGTATAAGTCTAGGGACCAATGACCTCAGCAGTTTGGTCCCTTAGGAATTCATACACATTTTGAACATTTGGATAGGCACAACCATTGTTTTGATATCTATAGGTGTTGCAAGAACTTATCACCCTAGAAAAAAGTCACAGTCAAAAGTCAATCAAATGTGCATATTCTTTATGCCTATATGTAACTTAATCTAACACCATAAAAATTCGTTAGGTCAAGTAATATAAAGTATGTGACAATATAATGGTCTAATGGCAATTTTAGCCATCAAATCAATGGCATATGAAGAAAATCTTAAATGAAATCTTTGTATTTGAGAAAGAGTAATATTGAATAATAACTGGAAGGATACAGAACCCAGCATTATTTGTATAACTAGTCCCCAGTATATACCTTGCCAAATGTTTCATATAGAGGTTTCTATTGAATTCATTTTATCATCTGTCGATGATTTTCCTGAGTACTGGGAACAATAAATAACATTAAAACATTGTTGAATCAAAGTTATAAGGAAAGAATAGGTCTGAGTTAAACATTAACTTCTCTATCATCAAACTGAAAGTGTGTTCACATATTTACCAAATATTTCACACTGTCTGTATTACATATACCATAACCAACTCTAATTTTCTCATGATCCTCATTTTATCCTTAATAAACATTACGCATCAACTTCTCATGTATAACTCCCACAAAGGTTTCTTAGCTACCAGTAAATGGTACTCATCTTTAAGCTTCATTACGTCTTAGCCTGGGCTATAACAATAATCATATAGAACTTTACAAGTCATCAACATACAGTTTCTTCTCTCATCTGACAAACATAAATGTATACATGATGAAGCTCCTATCTCATTATACTTGTGCTCAAAAATCTTGTTGTCATCCTCCACTATCCCAAATTGCCCCAAACTTCTTACATCCCATGTTAAGTTCTCATATTTCCTCAAAATCCTACAAACTTTATCGTAGACAGCCAAAAAACCACTAGCAGTTTTCTAATCCCACTGAAAAACATTTTAAGGAATGCACTGCATACATAAAATTAGTAATGGTTGTAGATACATAATACTTTCTCATATATATCCTTTCAAACTTCCGAAAGAAAGAGACTTTGCAAATATCTGTGATGATCAGTGAAACATCAGTAAATACAAAAGCAAGTGGACCTTACAAATTTGCTTTTCCTTGTTGTTAGTCTTGTATTCCTGGCCTACTATTTACTCAAACATATCAACCTAAGACCATAGACAAATATATAACCTCACAATTTCTTAAGACTTTATAAGTAATTTGTAGGTAGATTCCCTTTCTGAAACATTATGCAATAATTTTAGCGAAAAACTCAGTTCAAACTTCATCAGTATGGGGTCACAATGTCACATCAGTTACATGCTTTCACACATAATTGTAACTGACGCATGACCTATCTATTTAAAAAAAAATCTACGTAGATAGCAAAGGATCTGAGAAGAGAAGAACATGGCAGCAAAAATACATTATGACAACACTGAAAAGCAGAATGCAAAGAATAATTGAAGGGCTTATTTCAATAGTGGTACAACTCCATTACCTCCACTTTTCTGCCTATAACGCTTCCGTAATTAATGATCCAAACAAACAGAAAGAAAGGTTCATCTCTAGCAAGAAGCCATATGCTTGGATATTTCTTGTATCTCAACTGCAGATTTTTCAGCGCTCTTTTAACTTAAGGACTCTGTATCTCACAATGAACAAAAATGGACTTGTACCACTACTGAAATAAGTCATTCAATTAACAGCTAAAATAGTCATCACCAAATTTGTAGAAATTTTGCGGCCTGTCTGTGCTAACACTTTCATTTCTACACAGAACGTCATTGTTTGGTGTCAAGCCCCACATTATATATATGCTCTGACACACAGCAATCTTCTCTACGCATTCTCTCTTGGACAAGGATTTGACGCTACCACTTACGTTAAACGGAAACTATTACTCTTCTCATGGCAGTTCTTTACTCTTTTTGTGCTTTAATTAAGCCACTCAGTGAAGTACTTCTCTGGTACACGACTACATTTTTTTTTAAATCTACAGACAGGAAAGATGAGAGAGGAGTGGAGTGAAACTTGAAACAGGAAGAAAAGTTTCACTTGGCTGGGATTATAATAATCGCCAGTTGGTGTATCAACAATAGAGCTATTCAATCCCTACGCTAGCACTGTGCCATCTTCATTTACGTAAGTTGAGCAGCACTTCATTGTGCTGTGCTCAGACCTCATTCTTTCTCCATAATCTCGAATTACCAATTTAATACATAAAAGCCGTTCATGCTCTTAAACATAATGACCTGCCATCATTTCTCTACACCAGAGTTTACTGTTAAACTTGCTGGAAGCTTGTATCATTAGCTACACAAACAAATTTTGACAATGTACTTCATACACTAAGAAAGAACGCAGGTGTAGCAACCAAAACCTCGCATGTACAGTCAGTATAATTTTCAAAATAATTAGATGGTTTTACCAAACTGGTGACTAGCTCAGATCTCCCTGTAGTCTTACTCAGGTGTTAATTATTTACTCTTTGCCTGGAAGAATTGTACTTGACATCTTGACATTCCAGTTCAGGGCACATTGAATCTAGCTAATCTCCCTGTTCAAGTGAAAACAAATTTTGTTTTTATTACTATCACCTCCTTACCTGTCTCCGGTGTATCCATTAAATCCATGAAAGTTTCTTCTACTACGCTATCTCCATGTGTGAATACTGTGAGGAGTCTAATTAATTTTTCCTGTGTGTTCTCAGGACTGATCTTTATACTGCCTGTATCAGTCTCCAGCTCCACACAAACCTAGATATTTACATACGTAATTTCAGTTTTAGATAAGATTTAATTTTGTACCTGCTTTATTTCCTCAACATCTATTTCATTGTGTACTGCATCCCATCTCATCATTACATCAGCACTTTCACTTCCTGCTGAAGGGTTTACTAACTAGTTACCATCATTACCAATGAGAACCTCAGTTTTCTCATTGTAGCCTGTCACTACATCAGCCTTTCCACTTTTTACTGGAGAAGTTTCTAATTTATTTGCTATCATTAGCTGACAACTCTGCTTGGTATTTTCAGAAACAGGATGGTGAGTTCGCACTGTCCCCATACTGTCAAGACTTTCCCTATTTCCTTGTTTCTCAGTAATACAGTGAATGTATCCTTTCACCTCTTCCTGTTTTAGTACTCTCATCTTGCATGTTACAACACTCATCTGCTATTTTCCTACGTTTTTACAACTCCCCTCAGTCCATTTAAAATTCTCTTTTTGTTTCTTATTATTTTCTTTTATATCTTCCCTTAACCTTTTATTAGTCTCTTCTTACCTTAACCTACTCTCTTCTTGCATATCATTGAACTTCTTTTTCTTCTTACCTTCTCGTTTATTATTTCCTCACTCTTTCTCCAAAATCTTCTTGAATCTCTGTATAACTCTCTGCCAATTTTTTAAAAATTCTCTTCCCACCTTCTAACATCCTCTTTAATAAACTCTTCCCATCTTTTAACATACTGTTCCAATCTTTTAACAAACTGTTCCCATCTTAACAAACTCTTTGTGTCTTAAGAAACTCTTCTGTATTAGGAATCCGTTCCTATCTTAAACTCTTTGTGTATTTAAGAAACCCTTCTCACATTGCCAGCATAATATGCAGAAGATTCTCACCCCCAAGTTGACCATTACCACAGAAAGAGAGACTGTGTCTGTTTGCAATGATGTTATAAGTGCAAGATCCAAACATTTAGCCAGTAAACTAGAGTGTTGTGACAAATCACATCCTGCAGAATTGTTTTCAAATATTGGCTCACCTGATACATTCTCTTGTTCCTCTCTTAAAACCTGGAAGGTGGCTTCTGCTTATGCGTATCTACCGTTTGGATGCCTACGTCACTTCAATAATTAATCTGTGAAGGTTTCTCTTCATAAACCTTTTGTATATCTATTACATCGTTTCAAGCAGCTTTCCCTTGTTCTCTAACTGCCGTTTAGGATATAGCAGTCCTTGACACCTTCTCAGATACAGAGAACAATGAATGAGACTGACTAATATACTAATAATATCACAGAATAGTTGTTGTACAGGAGTAATTACTAGAAACCACACACTAACTTCACGTCAGTTCTGAGAATCAATAAAAGCACAAAAAACTAACCATACCACTCTCTTAAAGCTTGATGTAAACTACAAAAGAAAGCACAGAAGTATCCTGCTGTATAAGTACAAAAGAAGAGAAACGCCTGCACCTCAATAACACAAGAATGAACATTTAGCACAAACATCCGCCATAAATCACTGCATAACTGTACAACATCACAAGCCAAAAACACTATTCACTGGAAACTAAAGTTTCTCCGAAAAGGAAAATGGCCACAGGAAAAAAATAAGCCAGAATAAAAAAGGTAACACACAGAATATAGAAAATTTTCCCATGCAGAGCCGTATCCTTGACATGTAACAGTATAAATACTTCCATCTAACAGATAATAAAATGTACTAAATTGTTCTCCTTCTCATAAACGTCAAATGGAAATAATCGTTACACACTTTCAGTTTTCCATGTTAAGTGACTGCATGACTGTTCATACAGTGTGACACAGTTGTTTACATACAGGTGTTAAAACTTTCAGAAGTAGAATACTGAATGAAAAGTCTAACAGTCCATAATGGCTGTATTTATTCATCAGTGATGAATAGCTTTACCAGTTTAAGAAAACTTTGCCTAGATGCATAATTCTGAGACAGCTCCCAGAACCAAATGAAATGGATCGTATACACCAGAAGACGCAAGTTAACAGTTGTGAAACCGGTTGTAAGCATTGCCTATTCAAAAGTTTTTAAAATAAGATTATCCAGGCATGCATTGCAGCTAGTGTGATGTGATTACTAATATGTGATTTGCTGGCGCTTGGCATGCACGCGTTTAACTGAGTTCTATCAAACTCAGCTGATTTCTTGTAGAGGGCCAATCAGGGCACACTCACTTCTCAAAGTTTGTTGCAGAAATTCCCGTCTGACGTCAAGAGACGATAGGTGGATCAGAGCGTTGTTCGTGCAGTTTCGAATTTCCAGCACGCCAAGTGAACGCGACATGAACTTCACCAGCTCCCGTTCCTACAGCAGTAGACTCGGTCTCTTCAAAAGTAGTGAGCTCTCTCGAGACGCTATCAGGTGGCGGTTCAGATCTGAAGACTCAAACCCGCTATTTGAGTATCAGAAAGTACCATACGCTGCAGCACCGAAGACCACGTCCTTCTTTGAGTGACAGGAGAGTCCCGCAAACCTCACTGGAGTGGCTCTACCGCCCTCGTAAGCCCGAGGCTTGAACCTCCGCATAGCGAGCGGATTGCCGCGTTGCTCCCAGTGTTGTGTGCTTCGGCCGTTCCCAACTCCTGGGGGAACGAACAGCAAGCTTCCCACTGATTCTCTTGGCCAAAGCCACATACGTTCAGACAGACCACAGCTGCACTTTTATCCAATACAGTACTCAGAATCAAGTACGTTAGTAACAGTTAAATAAAGAGATGAGAATCATGTCATGACCTCCAGTCATGACAAGGAGCAGTTAGTTTCAACTGGAAGCTATCACAGTCACAGTAATCAGACCACAAATAATAAAACAACATAACTACTAATTTTCATTTACATGTAGTAAAGCATACATTTTGTACAAAATGCGTCCCATTTCATATTTTTCCTATATTTTCTTCCTATATTTTTATTATTTGAGAAGTTAACTATGTCTTGTTGCCACATTTCGTGTAAGACTTGAGGTGCACTAAAGTATCGCGTAACACGACCAACTATCGCTGCCGCCAAAGCCACTTTTCATCGTCGTCACAGCATTTTAAGTATTCCGACCATGCCAAATTTAATCCAATACAGTCCAAATTTTCCGTGGATATAGTTTGGTGCGATTTCAGTTATGACTTCATCTCTCGCCCACGTCTTGTGGTGAGAGACAAACGGCTACTTAGTAAAGCATTCATTTCGCTGAAAGCAACTTCTATCCTGAAGACTTCACATAGCCGTGACTGCAGTCGCCTTATGCTTTCTTGTTCCTTAAGGAGAACGCACATTGTGATCGTTCCTTCCTTGAAGAGAAAACAGGGCTTTGATGTCTGGATGGAATACGTCTGGAAAAGGCTGTGATACCAAGCGCTTTTCCCCTCTTGTATGTACTGATTTGCAACCACCACGTAACAGGTTGTCATCGATCCCGCTATCCTCCATTTTTAATAGATTGAAGGTACTACCTATGTACCAGGAATAATCCTGAGATTTTAGTTATTATATCGAAAAGTGAAGTTACTTTTTTTTTGCGGGTACTTACATGGTATAACTGGTGTAACGGGTAGAGGTGCAGATGTCTTTATTGCTGATTGGTGACAGTGTACTGAACAACATTACATCATTATTTACTTCAGTTGCGGACTAAAACACTAGCCAAAAGTGAAAATGTAAATAGCATGAAACAAATGTTTGTTAACTACACTGAACAGCCAAAGATACTGGTACACCTGCCTAATATCGTGTAGTGCCCTCGCGAGCACGGAGAAGTGCTGCAACACGACGTGGCATGGACTCGATTAATTTTTGGAGTAGTGCTGGAGGGAACTGACACCATGAATCCTGCAGGGCTGTCCATAAATCCGTAAGAGTACGAGGGGGTGGAGATCTCTTCTGAACAGCACATTGAAAGGCATCCCAGATATGCTCGATAATGTTCATGTCTGGGGTGTTTGGTGGCAACGGAAGAGATTAAACTCAGAAGATTGGTCGTGGAGCTACTCCGTAGCAATTCTGCACGAGTGGGGTGTCGCATTGTCCTGCTGGAATTTCCCAAGGCCTTCAGAATGCACAATGGACATGAACAGATGCAGGTGATCAGACAGATGCTTACGTACGTCTCACCTGTCAGAGTCGTATCTAGACGTATCAGGGGCCCCATATCACTCCAACCGCACACGCCTCACGCGGTTACAGAGCTTCCACCAGCTTGAACAGTTCCCTGCTGACATACAGAATCCATGGAGTCACGAGGTTATCTCCATACACACACACGTCCATCCGCTCTATACAATATGAAACGAGACTCGTCCGATCAGGCAACTTGTTTCCAGTCATCAACAGCCCAATGTCGGTGTTGACACGCCCAGGCGAGGCGTAAAGCTTTGTGTCGTGCAATCATCACCTCCGAAAGCCCATATCGATTTTCTTTCACTGAATTGTTCGCACGTTGACACTTGGTGATGGCCCAGCACTGAAATCTGTAGCAATTTGCGGAAGGTTTACACTTCTGTCACTTTGAACGATTCTCTTCAGTCGTCGTTGTTCTGTGAAGTTACTAATATATATTGCTGAAACTTCTTGAAAGTGTTAAAGTGTTACTTGGCTTTTATTGTTTGACTGCATCCACAAAACACAATCAAATTAGCAACCACACAAAAACTCACAAAATAATTCCAGAAACGAACACGAAGTAGTCAAATACAAAAACTAAGAATAAACATGGAACCAAAGGCGTTCCGTGCGCAGTCATACCCAGCTGCGTTGGAACGTCTCTGTTTTTACCGCGAACACTCGAAATCACTGTCGTTCGCCACACAGCCTCCCTGCTGAAAGTGCGGAGCACACGGGACGTATGGGTACTTGAAGCGTACCCGCCGACCTGCTCGTGTGTCTATGCGGTACTTGCTCGGGCGATATCTGCTGACTGGACGGTGGAGGCACTAGAGAAACTGTTACCTCCGAAGTCCTCGGTGCTTGTCTGCTGGGTGATGTTCTTCGTTACCATCTGCAGGCATGTAAGCTGGCTTGACTCTTTCTATTGACACCACTGTTGATTTCCCATTGTAGGAGATTTCCATCGTATGCTTGTTTCGGCACAAAACTCCGTAAGGACCCGAATACGGTTGTTGCAGTGGTGGTTTGACGATGTCTGATCTCAACTCAAGTGTTTGTGCATGAAAGTTGGTTGATGTCCATGCCTAGTGCCTGGAATTGTGCCCAGATGCGACACTTGTTGTCGTAACTGCGCTATGAATGTAGGTGATGTATCAACTCTCCTGTTTCAATTAAGTCCGCTGGGACGTGGATATTCTGGCCATACACCATTTCTGCGGTTGACGTGCCTTAATCAGGCTTGTAAGCAGTGCACAAACCAAGTGATACCAAAGGGAGAGCCTGTGTCCATTTATCTCCAAGACACATAAGAGCTGCTTTTAAAGTTCGATGCCATCTTTCAAGCATACCGTTACTCTTGGGATGATAACTGATAGCTTTGTGGTGGTTCATTCCACAAAGATTGTGTGGTGTCCGTACTGTAAGACCTTCGGTACACACACCATCAGATTATTTGAGTTGTCGCTCTAACGAAGTAGGCGAGTGTCAGCAATATGTCTCGTGGTCTTATCGTGGCGTGTTTATCTTCTGCCGTTAGGTCAGACGATAGAGATGCCATATGCACGCTTAGAGTAGCAGATTGACGGTGACCAACTTTAAACAGAGCTTGATTAATTTTCACACACATTTATTAAAGTGATAACAAGCATAAACATTGCGTAACTTGATTCTGGATGCTATTTACAATTGACAATCTGAAGTTCCTTTGGTCTTGGTACGTTAATCTTATTCTCACATGTCTCTGATACTTGACAAAGTGTCTATGCATTTATCTTCATGGCTATGTACAGGAAGATGATAATCTTCTTAGGTGCAGGCTGAAACTTGACTATAGACTGGCACAGACTAATGCAGACTGGTACAGACTGGTGCAGACAAATGCAGACTGACTAATCGGAGGCCTGTACACTCGTTATAATACCTCGCGCATTCAGGTATCACTGCGCGAGTGCGATCCGCGAGGAGAAAAGGTTCTACGTTAGCAGCTATCTCATTGGCTGCGTTACATATTAATACACGGATCGGCGGAAGCAGAATTTGGTCCATCTCTAAGGCAGCGCCATCTCGTAGTGTGAAGATGGACGAGCGCTGCGCCTGCCCTGTTATGCTTAGCAGGGCGCACTCTAGTGGGAAAGTTCTGCACGCGCTGACTACGTGGAACTATGTACACAACAGCTTGGCTAACTGTTGAAATAAAGTTGACTGAAACTGTCCCCCTCTATACGTGGTTATATGTACAGGACATCGAAACCGCGCTATCCATACGCCCACGAAGGTCTGCTGTCGTTTCTGCTGAAATGTCCGCTATCGGAACGGCTTCCGCCCAACAGGTGTATTGATCAGTTACCGTATGAAGGTAGCGGAAACCATTTGAGGGCGGTAATGGTCCTACCAAGTCAAGATGGACATGAGCGAATCTTTCGCAACTGTCAGGAAAAATCCCTAACGGAGGATGGGCGTGACGATCCACTTTGCTTCTTTGGCAGGCCAAACATTCTTGCGCCCATCTCCTTCATTCTTTGCTTTCCCGGGGGCATACGAAACGTTCTGTCACCAGGCGGACCGTGCTCCTGATATCAGGATGTGCCAGATCGTGAACACTATGAAATGCTCGTTTGCAGTAGTCTTTTGGCACGAATGGGCCCTTTCTACCTGTAGAAACGTCGCACTAAACTTTGAGACTCGGTAATCTAATTTGCGCTAGATGGAATCCCGTATTCTCGTTCAAGAGGAAATGCTACAACTCTGCATCCTTCTCTCGTGCCACTGCCAACTCATTAAAGTCAATGGTTTGTGATATACCATTTATTCGGGGAAGATAATCTGCTGCAAAATTGTCTGCCCCTGCTATATGCCGTATGCCGGCTGTGAATTGAGCTATACATTCAACCTGTCTGTGTGGCCTCGGAGAACTGTGTTTGCCTCGCTGTTTGAAAACAAACGTTAAGGGTTTATGGCCCGTGAAAATGGTGAAGTCTTTGGCCTCTACTGACGTTCTGAAATATTTGATTGCCTCAAAAACCGCCAGCAGCTCACGATCAAATGCACTTCAATTTATTTGTTGTGCATTTAATTTTTTGGAAAAAAATACCAAAGTCTGGCACGCAAAAGTAACATATTGTTGCAGGACTGCGCCTATGGCTACGTGACTTGCATTGACAACAATTGCCAAAAGTACAGTCGGATCAGGGTGCGCTAGAAGCGTTGCGTCAACTACACTTTGTTCGACCACCTCGAACGAGCGTTACATTTCCATAGACCAGTGAATTCTGCGCTTACCTTTAGTATTGGTACTTGCGAGTGCTGCTGTCAACAGCTCCTGTTTCTCCGCCGTTCCTGGTAAGTACAGCCTATAGAAATTTACCATTCCTAGAAATCTTCGTAATTCTTGGTATGTGGTCGGGGGTGATGCGTGCTGTAACGCTCGCACCTTCTCCGGCGTTGGGGCAATTCCTGCTGCGGTAACTAAATACCCTAAAAAAGCCATTTGGTTTTGTCCTAGGACACACTTCTTGCAATTAATGGTCACACCATAATCACTGAGATGTTTAAAAACCTGTGACAGATAATCCTTATGCTCGGCTGTAGTTTTAGAATGCCGTCAATGTAAGCGAAACAAAAGTGCAGGCCACGAAAAATCTCGTCGATAAACCTTTGCCATGTCTGGGCTGCATTTTTACCAAAAGGCATATATATGTGTTCGGAAAGGCCAAACGGAGTAGTAATAGCCGTCTTTGGGACGTCTTCTGGCTCCACTGGAATTTGTATGTAAGCTCTCGCACAATCCACTACATGAGCACGTGTGATCCAGCTAGCAAATTGTTAAACTCCTGTAAACTCGGAACCGGTTACTTATCTGGTATTGTCCTTGCGTTTAGTGCCCGGAAAACCCCACAAACTCTCCACGTTTTATCTTTCTTGGGAACTGAATGCAACGGCGAAACCCACGGGCTATCAGACGGACGGATCATGTTTTTCTTCAACAATTTCTCAAATTCTTGTTTTGCTATTACTAGGCGGTGAGGTGGTAATTTCCGTGACCGTGTAGACTCTGGTGGACCTGGTGTGGTTTTGATGAAATGTTGCATATTATGTGTCACGTCTCTCTTCTCGTATTGTCGTGTAACAATCTCAGGAAAGAGTTGAAAAAGCTGCGTAAACTCATTTGTGACGAATGCTGCTCGCACCTGTTTCATGGGATAAGGTGCCCGGGTGCCCCTTGTACTGCAACTGGAAGTATTGCCCTTTAGACAGCCATTCCTGACATCAGGAAGCAAGCTGAAATTCGCGAGGAAGTCTGCTCTTATTATTTGACTGCCTCAAAAACCGCCAGCAGTTCGCGATCATATGCACTACAATTTCTTTGCTGCGCATTTAATTTCTTGGGAAAAAATGCCAAAAGCTGACACGCAAAAATAACATATTGTTGCAGGACTGCGCCTATGGCTGCCTGAGTTGCACCAACAACAGTTGCCAAAGGTGCGGTCGGAACAGGGTGTGCTAGAAGCGTTGCGTTAACTATCTTCTCCGGCGTTGGAGTAATTCCTGCTGCGGAAACAAACTACCCTAAAAAAGTCACTTGGTTTTGTCCTAGGACAAACTTCTTGCAATTAATGGTCACACCATAATCACTGAGATGTTGAAAAACCTGTGTCAGACGATCCTTATGCTCGGCTGTAGTTTTAGAACGTTGTCAATGTAAGCGAAACAAAAATGCAGACCACGCAAAATCTCGTCGATTGTAGCTACATCAGCTACAATAAATTGCCACTGATATCCCTTCCCCAGTCCAAAATCTAACGGCAGAGTTATTTCACCAAATGTCTTAATCACCGAGTTGTTTGCTGCAGAAAACTGTAAGGGCATGGGCTTCACACGAACACGTAACATCTTGTGAGGGTGTAAGGAAGCATCCGACCCTGCGTCTATGAGGAACTTGCTCCACGAAAGTTTGTCTGCCACAAAGAGTCGTTGCGAGAATGAATTGTTTTGTTGGCGCTGTAAATAACTCCCGCAGCCGATCGCGCCTTTTGCCCGCGGCTCTAGAAGTTTGTGTAATTGCACGGTTGTGAGCACCGTGTTGCATGTTCACCAAAACGCTCTTGATACCAACAAAACTGACGTCGACGTGGGCTCGGGTTGTTGCTCCTAGATACTGATTGAGAAAACGTTTTCCGTCGTCTCTGATTTTTTTCTCTTTATCGTCAACTTCCGTTTGCTCGTGCTAGAATGTTAACGTCTCTACTTGGCATATCAGCTGCTGTACTGCATCTGACAACTGCTGCAACTCGTACTGTATATCTGTATGGTACTCCTGCTGTGTTGCTGCGACGATCTCTGTTGACATTGCTGTATAATGTCGTATAACGCTGTATAATGTGATTGGAGATAGCGGAAGTCAAATTGTTTCCTGTACTCAGTAAACCACCTCTGCCAGCTTATCTAAATTCAATTCCATGCGTGAATGTCGGATGCTTTGCACCGATAGAGGTAGGCAACTTGTCCACAGCACTCGCAGCATTGAGTCTGGCATTTCCGTGTCCGCTGCGAGGCTTCTGAGGCGTCGGAGAAATTGCGTAGGCGTCTTGTCTACCATCCCTTCGTGATGCAAAAAACGCAGGATTTGTTGCTCAAACGACTTGAAAACCCATTGTATCAACGCTGACTTCAGATGCTGGTAACAGTTTTCAGATGGTGGGCTGACAATTATATCTTCCACCATAGATGCGTAGTTTTGGTCCAACTGGCTTACTACACTACTAGCCATTAAAATTGCTACACCACGAAGATGACGTGCTACAGACGCGAAATTTAACCGACAGGAAGAAGATGCTGTGATATGCAAATGAGTAGCTCATCAGAGTATTCACGCAAGGCTGGTGCCGGTGGCGACACCTACAACGTGCTGACATGAGGAAAGTTTCCAACCGATTTCTCATATACACAAACAGCAGTTGACCGACGTTGCCTGGTGAAACGTTGTTGTGATGCCTCATGTAAGGAGGAGAAATGCGTACCATCACGTTTCCGACTTTGATAAAGGTCGCATTGTAGCCTGTCGCGATTGCGGTTTATCGTATCACGACATTGCTCCTCGCGTTGGTCGAGATCCAATGACTGTTAGCAGAATATGGAATCGGTGGGTTCAGGAGAGTAATATGGAACGCCGTGCTGGATCCCAACGGCCTCGTATCACTAGCAGTCGAGATGACAGGCATCTTATCCACATGGCTCGGTCCCTGAGTCAACAGATGGGACTGTTTGTAAGACAATAACCATCTGCACGAACAGTTCGACGATGTTTGCAGCAGCATGGACTATCAGCTCGGAGACCATGGCTGCGGTTACAGTTGACGCTGCATCACAGACAGGAGCGCCTGCGATGGTGTACTCAACAACGAATCTGGGTGCACGAATGGCAAAACGTCATTTTTTCGGATGAATCCAGGTTCGGTTTACAGCATCATGATGGTCGCATCCGTGTTTGGCGACATCGCGGTGAATGCATATTGGAAGCGTGTATTCGTCATCGCCATACTGGCGCATCACCCGGCATGATGGTATGGGGTACCATTGTTTACTCATCTCGGTCACCCCTTGTTCGCATTGTCGGCTCTCTGAACAGTGGACGTTACATTTCAGATCTGTTACGACCCGTGGCTGTACCCTTCATTCGATCCCTGCGAAACCCTACATTTCAGTAGGATAATGCACGACCTGTACGGGCCTTTCTGGATACAGAAAACGTTCGACTGCTGCCCTGGCCAGCGCATTCTCCAGATCTCTCACCAACTGAAAACGACTGGTCAATGCTGGCCGAGCAACTAGTTCGTCACAATACGCCAGTCACTACTCTTGATGAACTGTGGTATTGTGTTGAAGCTGCATGGGCAGCTGTACCTGTACACGCCATCCGAGCTCTATTTGACTCAATGCCCAGGCGTATCAAAGCCGTTAGTATGGCCAGAGGTGGTTGTTCTGGGTACTGATTTCTCAGGATCTACATACCCAAAATGCGTGAAAATGTAGTCACATGTCAGTTCTAGTATAATATATTTGTCCAATGAATACCCGTTTATCATCTGCATTTCTTCTTGGTGCAGCAATTTTAATGGCCAGTAGTGTAACACAGTGTGAACTTCTGTCTTAGTGAGAGATCTCGAACTGCCGAAAGGTATTGCTGAACTGTTTGCGTCAGTACTACAACAGTGGAATTGTCTTGATAAGACCGTAATTGGGAATGAGTTCCGTAACCGCCATACGCAATTCTTTCCATTTTCAAAAGCGAAAAGAACTTGGTATTTTATAGTGATGTACGGGAAGCAATGGCAGCTATGCGCTTTGACTGTAAAAGCGATCAATGGGGGTTATTCTTTGACTCCTCCAAATTGTGTGCTACTGCATAGTGACAACGTGTTCCTATCGATTCGGAGTGGGTGTAAAACTTACACGAAAGAAACATATGGTAACAGGAAACAATTGTTTTTACGATAGGAGTGACAAGTTTAACTGGCAGTTCTCCGGGGATCTGAAAGTCATAGGCATATTACTTGGACTACATCACGGCTACATCAAATTCTGTTGCTTCCTGTGCCTCTGAGATAGCCACTCCAAAGCGAAGAAGAATAGGCCTAAGCGTCAATTGCTTGAACCACAATCTCACAGTGTTACGCACGAATCATTTGTCGAATCCAAGAACACAATACTCCACAATGAGATTTTCACTCTGCATCGGAGTGTGTGCTGATATGAAACATTCTGGCAGATTAAAACTGTGTGCCCGACCGAGACTCGAACTCGGGAACTTTGCCTTTCGCGGGCAAGCGCTCTACCATTTTTTTATTTTTTTATTTTTTTGGATCTCATTCTGTTTGTTTTCGTTCGTTGTATCTGCTCTGGGCGGACGTCGAAAGACACCCTTTTCAGTTCGTTGTTGATCCGGTAACTCAGTTTTTTATTACAGAGGGCAGCTAGCCCTCTGACCGAACACGCTGAGCTACCGTGCCGGCTGTCCATCTGAGCTACCGAAGCACTACTCACGCCCGGTCCTCACAGCCTTACTTCTGCCAGTATCTTGTCTCCTACCTTCCAAACTTTACAGAAGCTCTCCTGCGAACCTTGCAGCACTAGCACTCCTGAAAGAAAGGATACTGCGGAGACATGTCTTAGCCACAGCCGGGGGAAGTTTCCAGAATGAGATTTTCACTCTGCAGCGGAGTGTGCGCTGATATGAAACTTCCTGGCACATTAAAACTGTGTGCCCGACCGAGACTGCCAGGAAGTTTCAGAATTCTCCATGTTCTTCATATAAAAATGGGTGCAATGAAAAATATCGTTAAGGCCTTGGACAAAACTGGGGGAGCATTTATATATTTGCGTGAGAAATTTCCACATCTTAGTGAGTCGAAAATAAAAGAGGTGATTTGCATTGGTCCCCAGATACGCAAATTTTACAAATATGGGTATTTCAACATCACCATGACAGGGGATGAAAAGTTATCTTGTAATGCCTTTGTTGAAGTATCAACAAATGTTCCAGGAAATAAGAGGCAGTAAACTGTAAGAACCTTGTGGCAAATCTTCTGCACTACTACAATACACTAGAGTGCAACATGTCCTTTAAGTTACATTTCCTAGATTCCTACTTGGACCTCTTTCCTGACAATTGTGGATCTGTAACCGACGAGCTCAAAGAACGCTTCCGCCAGCAAATTTCGGAGATGGAAATGAGATGCCAGGGAAAGTAGAGTGCATCAGTGATATCCGATTACCGCTGGACACTAATTACGGAATCACAAGCGGAGAAGTACAAATGCCAGGCAAGACGCTTAATCTCCAGTGACCTTCCTCCAAGGGATAACCCAAAGTAAATACAAGCATAAGCTTATAGGCAATAGCGTAAAGTTATAAATTCAAAACGAGAGATAATCTTACAATTTTGGTTCAAATGGCTCTGAGCATTACGGAACTTAACAGCTGAGGTCATGAGTCTCCTAGAACTTAGAACTAGTTAAACCTAACGAACCTAAGGGCATCACACACATCCATGCACGAGGCTGGATTCGAACCTGCGACCGTAGCTCTTACAGTTTTCAAAAACATTTTCGTTATCAGCTGTTCCGTGATAGTTACAGAAAAAAAGAAAAATTTTGTTGGCTAGTGTAATTATAGCTACGAGGAGTAGTATGTTTTTAGGTTGGTTAGTACTTCCATGCACATGCGGCAAGAACAAGCCATTAATGCTTATTTTCCCCTGGGCAGCAGATCATATGTTTAAGTGTGGAGACAAACGGTTAGTCTATAGTGACAGATTTACACAACCAGTTAGTGGAATAGTTACGACCTTTCAGAAAACATTGGGTCATGACATCAGGGAACATGTTTGTGGGAAGACTGTTCTGAGCAGAGAAAAAGCAACCAACACACCGATCTGTGTATGTATTAAGGTACTGCATACAAAAATATCTCCACTTACACCCGTCACACTATGTACTACAACGCTGACATCCCTGTGCCACAGTAGTGTAGCATATTTATGTTGCCCATATCTCCCATCGATACAAGAGCGCTGGTCGTACAACGAATATGTAGGAATATGGTTGACCTGCTTGTGCCATGGATAAACTCTTTCACATGCAACTTTCTAAAGCTGCTCCGAAATGAACGTTCGCATAAAGGCGTATTCCCTGGTATGGAAACGAGTCAACATTCTTTTAGGTAGCTGCACCTTCACACCTTCCTTCAGTCCTCTGTTAACTAAGCTAATATTGATGCCTTTTCTGCAATTGTTCTTGTTTTCGTCATAAGCGTTTTAGCTAGTTGGCACAACCATCCATCTGTTTCCTCTTCCATGTCAGGAAAATTGCAGAGAAACGCTGCTTGCATAAACTCCATAACCAACTCTTTTCCTGTAGCATTTTCCCCCTAGGTGATTCCTGTAAAACCTAGCTTGTAGATTCCAAAGTGGCTTCCTCGTCTTCTCTTGCTCTTTAAATTGCATCAGTAAATGGATACCCATTCACTGCACATTCAGTATTGGTTATTGCGCTAAGTAAAAGTGTGTCTACTCGTATGAGCCATCCACAACATTGTCTTGATCTTCAAGGACAATGATGATGCCAGCTATTGTTTCCTCGAAGATGAATATTCATATTTCCTTCCAGAGAGAATTCAAGCGACACTCTATTTTACAGTTTTCTGGAAAGAACTGACGCAAAGAGTGTAGTGAATTCTGCCTTGGGATATTCTACAAGACATACGCTTCTAAACATTCATGGTGGTGTCTGTTTGTTCTATATCGTGTCTCCCTACCACTTTCGCACAACGATGCTCTGAGTGTTTTTTTTTTAGGGAATTGATTAGTTTGAACCTGGGACCTGTTGCTGGTAAGGAGACTCCAGACCACACATGACATGTAGAATTCAGAAGAGTTCAGTGAGACTAGCGATGATATAACCAAATACTAAATGATCTCAGCGTCACTGCACTCCCTGTAAAAGAATCTTAATACTAACTAAATTTAGTGGAAGGGGTTCAAGGCTTTCCTATTTTTAGTTAGCTGGTAAAATAACGTCGAAAAAGCAGTTAAGTTTACCACTGGACATTTTATTGTACTCACAAAACATTGTTTATAAATTGTACTATTGATAAAAGGAAATGTTTTAATACAGGATGGTAAAAATCAACTGAGTTCAACAAAAATGTGAACGAATATTCCTTGAATGGGTTCTACAATGGATCGAAGGATGACCTATGCCATATCACATCAGTAATCTAGGTTTAATTTAAGTTTCACAAAAGAGAAAACTATCAAACTGGTCTACAGTGACCCTCAGTTATCTTTAATTACTTATCTAACTTGTCGTAAATTACAGTGGCTGATGTGGCTTCTCAATAACTATATAAAAGAAAAATCATCGCGTTTCAGACGTGTTCTTCAAGTGGCAAATGTGAACACAATGAGTTTTAACTAACGATCGACACTAGTATTACGCAAAAAAGGGGGTTAACAGATGAGACTTCTGCAGTTCTGAGTGAAGCCTTATCCGCTCAAAAATGCGGCATCGTGTGTGTTCATTACCTTGTCGGTGTTTAGGCAGCGTCAGGGTAGCGGCGGGCAGCACAGCTCCGCTCACCTCGCCATCTCGGAAGCAACTCTCTTAACTTCTCCTTACTACAATTTCCCGAAGTTGGTTTAAAAAAAACTATCTGGCTGTGTTTTCATCTGACCAATCAGGGTCTCAATGTTAACCTTAAGCTCCGCCTACAAAAATTCTGTGTATCCAATGAGAAACGTTATACTTTTCGTGGTTGGGCAATGTTTTTAAAGTTTGCAAGGTAACAGAGACGCGAAAAAGTCTCACGCTAAAACCTGCAGCTGGTGTGGTCCTTTTAGCGTTATCGTAAGATCTATACTGTTCTTCTGGAGGGCTCTAGCTTTTAACATGGGCTGGGGGGTGGTCCTTGACGTAACAGAGACGCGAAAAAGTCTCACGCTAAAACTGCGGGTGGTGTGGCCCTAGTGGTTAGCTGGCAACGTGGGTGTCCAGTCCGTCCCTTATCGTAGGGCCTTCTAGCTTAACACGGTTCTGCTCTCGGCTTCTGTTCTCGTTTCTTCCCTCAGAACTGCGTCGGTCTCACGGTGGGAAATTACGACATGTATTTAGGCATTCTTGTGTTAGTCTGTGGTATTCCATTTGCTCACTCGTTACTCGTATTACTTTGGTTAATTTAATGTCACGATTTATTCCGAGCTATGTGACATACTACTGGATTTGCTTATCATGTCAGGGTTTTCATGGAAGGTGTTGGATTTGCCTGACACCTTACACGCTATATGAATAATATATATGAGCTGCCCGGGGTGGCCGAGCGGTTCTAGGCGCTACAGTCTGGAACCGCGCGACAGCTACGGTCGCAGGTTCGCATCCTGTCTTGGGCATGGATGTGTGTGATGTCCTTTGGTTAGTTAGGTTTAAGTAGTTCTAAGTTCTATGGGACTGATGACCTTAGAAGTTAAGTCCCATAGTGCTCAGTGCCATTAGAACCATTATTATATATGAGGTCCACCCTTCGCCTTTATAACGGCTTGAACTCTACTGGGGAAATTTTCAGTGACGTGTCGAAATGCCTGAGGTGTAACCACCATTGCTGACATACTTATTTTCAACAACTGGGACGTCTTGAAAACGCAATCCAAGGACAAGGACGAGGGAGACTGCGTGAAGTGATGCTTTTGCACGATAACGTCTGCCCGCATTACGCTATACTTGCAGAAAACATTACACAGGAATTGTGTTGGGAAGTCATTCCGCACCCACGATGTTCCTTTTCCGCTCTGTGTCGAACAACCTTCAGGGAGCTTCCTTTCCGGATGAAAATGCGCTCCGAAGATAGCTCGATGAGTTCCTCGTCTCAAAACCACCTGATTTCCATAGTCGCGGAATCGAGAAGTTATCCCAGCGTTGGCAGACTGTTGTAAATAGTAAAGGGGAATACTGATGACTGAAGCCTCCGTTATGTGTATCTGCTGTATTTATCAAACTTATGGATAAACGGTACGAATTTATGCACCAACCCAATACCAGTCATTCAAGTTTCTTGTGGCCAGTTTTTGCTGCAGCTGTATGTAAATTGCAGTAATCTACAAAAAAAAAAACCGGCTTCCGCACGCTGCACATTAATTTTTTATATTATTTACGCCCCCAGTCGTGTTTCGTCTTTTTAACGAGACATCTTCCCTGGGTGTCACTAAAGCGTTCAGTTTATAATGCTGAAACTATGCAGTATTCTCATGTGAAGACTGGTTTAAAGTCTCCACTTTTTCCTGCAGTTCTCCGTGTAGATTCTGTGGCATTGTAACGTCACATTTCAATTGCCATTTTCGGTGTGTCGTTTTTTGTACAAAATGAGAATTTTACTACTTCTCAACATAATCCCCATCAACATTAATACACTTATCCCAACGAGGAACTTGTTTTCTCATACCTGATGCAAGGCAGTTGTTGTCTCGTTGTTTAACCCACTTTCACACAAAATCGTTGATTTTGTTGTTGCTGAAGTTATTTTCTCGTGATGCCTCCTTGTGTGACTATAAAAAAGGAAAATCCGAGGGAGCCTAATCTAGGCTGGCTGCAGATGTTTGGGCTCAAACAGAGCAGTAACCCGTTTCTTGAATGGTTTCTTGGATCAGCTGGACGGTCAGAGGGCGACCATTGTCGTGTAGCAATATCAGCTCTTTTGACATCCGCGACGTTCTTCTGTCTTTGTTGGCTTTCCTTTTTTTATTAGTACATCTGAGTAGAAGACACTATTGATTGTGCGCTGATCTTCGAAATAAACACAAAAGACGACAACTTGGGCATACCGAAAGATTGTCAACATGACTTTTCCCTCTGATGCTTAACTCTATCAGGACCCACCCTGCACTTATTTTCAGGCCCGTATCTGGGAAGGAGGGGATAGGGGCAAACCGGGGTATCTGCCTCGGGTGGCAATTTCACATTCTTGAAGGAAGAAACCTTGTTTACAAAGCTCCTAGCGTCCAGCGCATGTTGCTCTATCAATTATTCACGTAAGTTTGAAATGCATCCCTGTTGGTTTTTAAACATTTCTGAACACATTCTAAGTTGATTTCTGTACAAATCATACGTTGATTTTTGAGTGCGTGCATAGCGTACCTTATGGCTCTGTCGGGGGAATCCCCGTCGCATCAAGAAATGAAAAACTTTCCCGCAGACAAAAGATGACAGGGCTGGGCTATACCCTCGAGCTGAGCCAAATCGACCCGAACGGGTGAATACCGATCGCTGTTTATCAGGTTGATTGGGTGTGCGAATGATAAGCGTTGTTATAATTATTACCGAAATCCGTAAATTCAGACTACCAGATGGAAAGGAACGACTAACAGGAATAACACGTAAGGAAGATTACATATTATCTTTCCGGTGTATCTAAGAAAATGAAATTTTGATAGACAATTTTTGCCATATCGCTACAATACTAATGGCCAGTTGTACCAGGGACTGTACAATTGGTTAGCAGTCCCTAAGTTCTATTTCCGGCATAGCGCGGAAAACGCATTGTATGCCTAACCGGAGAATAAATGCGGGATAACTAAAGCGGTGATTCTGGAAGGGCTAGTGACGTTAACTGGAGAATAAGTTTTGAAAATGGCAGTAATAGTAACAGGATTAGTGATGACAAGATTATTTGTTAGAACAAGGAAGGAAAAGAAACAGGATCATTACACAAATTATATGGAAGAATATGATGATTCCAAATTCTTATAAAAATTTTGATGAAAAACTGGAGCATCAGAGTAATATGTGAAACTATTTCCTTAGATAAAAAATGGCTCTGAGTACTATGAGACTTAAATACTGAGGTCGTCAGTCCCCTAGAACTTAGAATTACTTAAACCTAACTAATCCATGCCCAAGGCAGGATTCGAACGTGCGACCATAGCGGTTGATTGACTGTTTCGTCCCGTTACATTGTTCATTGATTGACTGTTTCGTCGGTTCTTGGTAGAATATTTTATGCATTATGAATGTAACAGTCACTGGTGTAATAATCTACACTATTTATTATTTGCTATATGAACCGGTGTTAAATCCAGGTGTGTAAAAACATCATTTTTGCGCACAACACTGTTGCAGGCTTTTGCCCAATGGCTAAGAGAGCACTCCAGCTTTGGAAAGCAGTAAAATATATAAAAGTTCTTGTAGTTGTGGCAAATTCTATATAGGTCAATACACGAGGACAATAAGTACCCGCTTGAAGGAACAGCACAGAAATAGGAATCTTAGAAAAGGAGACTACTTTTGCAGACTACCTACTTAAAGAAGACCACTGTTACATGGTGAAACATGAAGTATTACATCACATCTATAAAGGAAATTTTAGAAATTAATAAAGACGTGTCCATCAACCCAAGCTTAGTACTGAATGACCACATACAGTTCCCTTCCTGCCGCTTCCAACTGCAAATGCTACTCGTAATCCCACCCAGGCTATGTTCTAAATTACCCCTCTTACTCAAATACCCCATTTTCCTTTCTATCAGTTTGTATAATTTTTCTCATTGGGTTAAAAAAATTTCCTTTGTATTATCACAACTGCTTCACTCACCTGATTAATATCACTATTATTTCTCATCTGCTTGTAATTTATGACCTATTAAAAATAAGATTATATTCTTCAGCCACATCTTTCGAATATGTATCAAAGTTTAGTGTTCAGTTGTAATTTGTGTATAACAGTTAATTTGCCACATATTTTACCTCTGTTTAATAACCTTACATCACATTTACACTGAAATAATCCCTTTTGTTTTATTCCTAATTGTAACATTAACATTTTCGTCTCTTGAAATGGAGATACTCTGTCGATGCATTAGTATAAAAGGACTATGCAACTGGTCCCGGCGGAGGTTCGAGTCCTCCCTCGGGCATGGGTGTGTGTGTGTCTGTCCTTAGGATAATTTAGGTTAAGTAGTGTGGAAGCTTACGGACTGATGTCCATAGCAGTTAAGTCCCATAAGATTTCACACACATTTGAACATTTCAACTAGTATAAAATTGTTTGATCCAACAAAATTTGTGACGATTTTGTTAAAAGTGCTGCGCTATGTACTCATTAAACTCAAACCACATACTAGCATCAAAATTTCACTGCACCACATACTTATCTTTGTGCCTGAGGATGGTGTAACAGCCGAAAACCGGTTCATGTAACAAATAATACATATTGTAGACCATTACACTAGTGCTTTGTGTGTTTCATTCATTATGTCACATTGCTCGGTCTCGAACACCCAGGAACATGCATGGTCGTCTATGGCTGCCAAGAATTACAAAGCGCAGTCAAAATCAGAGGCCGGTCGGCAAACTATAGGCTGTAGGCTATACCGTGTTCAAAAGTTCAATCCATTCAGTACGCCCAGCGATCTACATCAGATGTGACGCTACGGGAAATTTGCCCTACTTATCTGTTAGTTATTGCACTATTATTCTAGAGTAATTGGTACAATGAGACACGGTAGAGCATTGCAATTCTTAAGTGTTTTTGGCCATCATCGTGTTAAATGTTTAACTCGTGAATTTCATGTTTCAAATCTCACTGGGCTGTTCTTTTGTCTGTCCCACCAGATGTACTCATGTAGTTCAAATGCGCGGTGAAAATCAGTTCTATGATAAAACACAGGAGAGGAAAACCCTAGAAAAGTTGCGAGAAATATACCGTTGAAAAAACAAACCGACGCTACGGCTGCTGCAGATCTCATAAGTAACATCAAAGTATACCAGAGTGTCTGTGTCGAGTGTGTTACGAGTGCGGAAATAAGAACACATGTAATAAATCTACTACCGGCAACAGGAGAAGGCGAAAAGCGTGTGTATTAGGAAAATGTGACGATTCTGCGACAAGTGCATCATGATGTACTTATTAAACTCAAACCGCATATTGGCAACAAAATTCATTCAAGCACTCCGTCCTCCACTGCCTATCTTACCATGTATTTTACCCCTGGTGCCTTCAAAACTGCGAAGAGTATATTCCAGTCAGCCTTTTCAAAACTTCTCTCCAATTCTTCAAATATTAAGACCATTTGTTTGTCTTTCCTTCGCCAATCATCTAATATGAGTCACAGAGATAGTATCGTGTGTTCCTATACTTCTCTAGAGCCCAAACTGATCTTCCCTGAGGCGGGCATCCAAGAGCTTTTCGACACTGCTGTAAATAATTTGTGTCAGTATTTTGCAACCGCGAGTCATTGAACTAATAGTTCGATAATATTTGCAGCATAGAATATTAATCGTACTAGTTGTAAAGTAACACAAATGAAGAAACTTAAGCAGGAAAGGAAATAGTCCACATTTAAATTGCCTAAAGGCCATGTCACGTTCTATGTAGAATAAAAACTTAACGTGATCGGTAGAAACAGCTACACTACTGGTCATTAAAATTGCTACACCACGAAAATGACGTGGTACAGACGCGAAAATTAACCGACAGGAAGAAGATGCTGTGATATGCAAATGGTTAGCTTTTCAGAGCATTCACAAAAGGTTGGCGCCGGTGGCGACACCTACAACCTCCTGACATGAGGGAAGTTTCCAACAGATTTCTCACACAGAAACAGCAGTTGACCGGCGTTGCCTGGTGAAACGTTGTTGTGATGCCTCGTGTAAGGAGGAGAAATGCGTACCATCACGTTTCCGACTTTGATAAAGTAGGATTGCAGCCTATCGCGATTGCGGTTTCTCGTATCGCGACATTGCTGCTCGCGTTGGTCGAGATCCAATGACTGTTAGCAGAATATGGAAACAGTGGGTTCAGGAGGGTAATACGGAACGCAGTGCTGGATCCCAACGGTCTCGTATCACTAGCAGTCGAGATGACAGCTATCTTATTCGCATGGCTGTAACGGATCGTGCAGCCACGTCTCGATCCCTGAGTCAACAGATGGGGACGTTTGCAAGACAACAACCATCTGCACGAACAGTTCGACGACGTTTGCAGCAGCATGGACTATCAGCTCGGAGACCATGACTGCGGTTATCCTTGACGCTGCATCACAGACAGGAGCGCCTGTGTTGGTGTACTCAACGACGACCTGGGTGCACGAATGGCAAAACTTCATTTTTTCGGATGAATCCAGGTTCTGTTTACAGCATCATGACAGTCGCATCCGTGTTTGGCGACAAGGCGGTGAACGCACCTTGGAAGCGTGTATTCGTCATCGCCATACTGGCGTATCAACCTGCGTGATGATATGGGGTGCCATTGGTTACACGTCTCGGTCACCTCTTGTTCGCACTGACGGCACTTTGAAAGTGGGCGTTACATTTCAGATGTGTTACGACCCGTGGCTCTACCCTTCATTCGATCCCTGCGAAACCTTATAATTCAGCAGGATAATTCACGACCGCATGTTGCAGGTCCTGTACGGGCCTTTCTGGATGCAGAAAATGTTTGACGGTTGTCCTGGCCAGCACATTCTCCAGATCTCTCACCAATTGAAAGCATCTGGTCAATGGTGGCCGAGCAACTGGCTCGTTACAATACGCCAGTAACTACTCTTGATGAAGTGTGGTATTGTGTTGAAGCTGCATGGGCAGCTGTACCTGTACGCGCCATCCAAGCTCTGTTTGACTCAATGCCCAGGCGTATCAAGGCCGTTATTACGGCCAGAGGTGGTTGTTCTGGGTACTTTCTTAGGATCTATGCACTCAAACTGCGTGAAAGTGTAATCACATGTCAGTTCTAGTATAATATATTTGTCCATTGAATACCCGTTAATCGTCTGCATTTCTGCTTGGTGTAGCAATTTTAATGGCCAGTGGTGTATACAAAGACCTTTAGAATGCATAGTAAGCCAAGTGCTCATTGATTCAGGAACTGAACTCGCAATGATGATAGGTCAAATCCTCATCTGGCCACCCGAATTTAGTGTTTCCATGAGTTCCATACTGATCAAGGATAATGCCTGGGTGGTTTTTTCAAAAATACACGGTAGATTTTCGTCCCCATTCTTATATTGTCCAGGCATCACTTTGTTGCACTGTTTCGTCATAGATAGGACGTTCAGTCATTGTTTTACTTTGTTGTTTTCCAAGTGGCCAAAGACAGGCAGATGTTGCATTAACTTGTCTAGTTACACGTTTTTCTTAGGACAATATAGAACTTATACAACTCGTGACGTCAAGAGATAGGCGAGAGATTGTTGTTGCACACACACAGTAGGTATCCTGGGTGTCTCTTGTAAAAGTTAATCCACATAAAGGCCTTTGGAATGCATAGCAAGCCAAGTTCTCATTGATTGAGGAATTGAACTCGCAAGAATTAAAGAGGATCTAAGGCAGAGATGGCCAAGGTTTCCGCTCACAAGCTATGCTCTGGCCAGAGTGCCACAGCGCTCAACCTCGCTACACACTTCCCCCACCTCCACGCCATGCTCTCTCAGTATGAGGAGGTGGAAAGGGGTAACTACGAACGCGCCACATTTAAATGGAAGTGCAGTCAGAATGCAATACAGCTTTATTTTGTAGTTCACGTTTCCCAACGATATAGATGACAAAACAAATTTTAAATATTAATTAATTATTTTAGGCGTGCTGAAGACAAAATTCTAATCAGAATCGACAGCAGACCAACACCGACAACGATAGTTCGGGTATACATGCCGACGTCGCAAACTGAAAATGAACAGATAGAGAAAGTGTATGAGGATATTGAAAGAGTAATGCAGTATGTAGAGGGGGACGAAAATCTAATAGTCATGGGCGACTGGAATGCAGTTGTAGGGGAAGGAGTAGAAGAAAAGGTTACAGGAGAATATGGACTTGGGACAAGGAAGGAGAAAGACTAATTGAGTTCTGTAACAAGTTTCGGCTAGTAACAGCGAATACCCTGTTCAAGAATCACAAGAGGGGGAGGTATACTTGGAAAAGGCCGGGAGATACGGGAAGATTTCAACTAGATTACATCATGGTCAGACAGAGATTCCGGAATCAGATACTGGATTGTAAGGCGTACCCAGGAGCAGATATAGACTCAGATCACAATATAGTAGTGATGAAAAGTAGGCTGAAGTTCAAGACATTAGTCAGGAAGAATCAATACGCAAAGAAGTGCGATACGGAAGTTCTAAGGAATGACGAGATACGTTTGAAGTTCTCTAACGATGTAGATACAGCAAAAAGGAATAGCGCAGTAGGCAGTGCAGTTGAATAGGAATGGACATCTCTAAAAAGGGCCATCACAGAAGTTGGGAAGGAAAACATAGGTACAAAGAAGGTAGCTGCGAAGAAACCATGGGTAACAGAAGAAATACTTCAGTTGATTGATGAAAGGAGGAAGCACAAACATGTTGCGGGAAAATCAGGAATACAGAAATACAAGACGCTGAGGAATGAAATAAATAGGAAGTGCAGGGAAGCAAAGAAAAGTGGCTGCAGGAAAAATGTGAAGACATCGAAAAAGATATGATCGTCGGAAGGACAGACTCAGCATACAGGAAAGTGAAAACAACCTTTGGTGACATTAAAAGCAACGGTGGTAACATTAAGAATGCAACGGGAATTCCACTGTTAAATGCAGAGGAGAGAGCAGATAGGTGGAAAGAATACATTGAAAGCCTCTATGAGGGTGAAGATTTGTCTGATGTGATAGAAGAAGAAACGGGGGTCGATTTAGAAGAGATAGGGGATCCAGTATTAGAATCGGAATTTAAAAGAGCTTTAGAGGACTTACGGTCAAATAAGGCAGAAGGGATAGATAACATTCCATCAGAATTTCAAAAATCATTGGGGGAAGTGGAAACAAAACGACTATTCACGTTGGTGTGTAGAATATATGAGTCTGGCGACATACCATCTGACTTTCGGAAAAGCATCATCCACACAATCCCGAAGACGGCAAGAGCTGACAAATGCGAAAATTATCGCACAATCAGCTTAACAGCTAAGCTATAGGGTGAGACGGATCATATACAATATGTACAACAACCAAGAGGGAATAATAAGAGTGGACGATAATGTATGAAGTGCTCGTATTAGGAAGGGTGTAAGACAAGGCTGTAGCCTTTCGCCCCTACTCTGTACATCGAGGAAGCAATGATGGAAATAAAAGAAACGTTCAGGAGTGGAATTAAAATACAAGGTGAAAGGATATCAATGATACGATTCGCTGATGACATTGCTATCCTGAGTGAAAGTGAAGAAGAATTAAATGATCTGCTGAACGGAATGAACAGTCTAATGAGTACACAGTATGGTTTGAGAGTAAATCGGAGAAAGACGAAGGTAATGAGAAGTAGTAGAAATGAGAACAGCGAGAAACTTAACATCAGGATTGATGGTCATGAAGTCAATGAAGTTAAGGAATTCTGCTACCTAGGCAGTAAAATAACCAATGACGGACGGAGCAAGGAGGACATCAAAAGCAGACTCGCTATGGCAAAAAAGGCATTTCTGGCCAAGAGAAGTCTGCTAATATCAAATACCGGCCTTAATTTGAGGAAGAAATTTCTGAGGATGTACGTCTGGAGTACAGCATTGTATGGTAGTGAAACATGGACTGTGGGGAAACCGGAACAGAAGAGAATCGAAGCATTTGAGATGTGGTGCTATAGACGAATGTTGAAAATTAGGTGGACTGATAAGGTAAGGAATGAGGAGATTCTACGCAGAATCGGAGAGGAAAGGAATATGTGGAAAACACTGATAAGGAGAAGGGACATGATGATAGGACATCTGCTAAGACATGAGGGAATGACTTCCATGGTACTAGAGGAAGCTGTAGAGGGCAAAAACTGTACAGGAAGGCAGAGATTGTAATACGTCAAGCAAATAATTGTGGACATAGTTTGCAAGTGCTACTCTGAGATGAAGAGGTTAGCACAGGAAAGGAATTCGTGCGGGCCGCATCAAACCAGTCAGTAGACTGGTCAGACACAGTTTCACAAATTTTCACGCTCAGCTTACTATGTAATTATGACATGTTTAGTTTCCTAAATGAAAAAGTCTTGTACAGAAATATGTCACTCGAGCTTTTGTATCACTTCTGCAACCACATTACAAAGATATGGAAATGGTACCTGTGGAAAGCAATGTAGACATACAGGACAGTTTTAACATAAATGGATTTGTCATTAAAATGGGAATAAGCTTACAGATGACTCGATGACATCTGCACACCACAGGGCCGCTTTCAACTCAAATGGCAAACGGCCTCGAAAACAGATGTTTAAAAAACTAGCCTCATAATTATTTCAGTTCCTTAAACTTCACTGGTTTGTGAGCTTAGGGCAATGAATTGTTCAAATGGTTCAAATGGCTCTGAGCACTAAGGGACTTAAAGCTGAGGTCATCAGTCCCCTAGAACTTAGAACTACTTAAACTTCGACCGTAGCAGTCGCGCGGTTCCGGACTGAAGCGCCTAGAAGAGCTAGGCCACACCGGCACGCTGAATGGTGTTACTTGTCAGAATTTTTCCCTTCCATAATGCAATTTTCTTTTTTAAATACATCACTACAAAATCAGAAATAAGTTTTCAACTGTGTTACTGTGGGCAGTAAGCAGTCAAGTCGACTTGACATGCAATGTCTGCAATATATTCCTGATGTTCTAAGTTTCATTCCTGCACTCTTTTTTCCCTCATAAATTCAACAATAGCAAGTTATAACAAGAAAAATTATTCTAGGCACGCCCATTGCTGTAACTAACGTCCTTTGCAGAAATATATAAAGTCTCTCTACACTCCATTCTGTTCCAACGAAAACTGTTACAACTGACAGTGGAATAATGTGTGTGACTTTTGCTATTTTGTTATTCACACCACTAGTTTCTTCGCGTGCTGCATGCCGCCAAATTTCGCAAAAAGTGGTCCTTTATGTACTGAATAAAGGATCCCATGCGTCCATCATTGTATTTTTTTTAGTCTTTCATTGTTAACAAAATTTAATTTCCACGTGGTACTGCCCGCAGCTCGTGGTCGTGCGGTAGCGTTCTCGCTTCCCGCCCCCGTGTTCCCGGGTTCGATTCCCGGCGGGGTCAGTGATTTTCTCTGCCTCGTGATGACTGGGTGTTGTGTGCTGTCCTTAGGTTAGTTAGGTTTAAGTAGTTCTAAGTTCTAGGGGACTGATGACCATAGATGTTAAGTCCCATAGTGCTCAGAGCCATTTGAACACTCTTTCAAATTCTAAAGGTGGCAGGGGTAAAATCCACGGAGTGAAAGGCTATTTACAATTTGTACAGAAACCAGATGGCAGTTATAAGAGTCGAGGGGCATGAAAGGGAAGCAGTGGTTGGGAAGGGGGTGAGACAGGGTTGTAGCCTCTCCCCGATGTTATTCAAACTGTATATTGAGCAAGAAGTGAAGGAAACAAAAGAAAAATTCGGAGTAGGTATTAACATCCACGGAGAAGAAGTAAAAACCTTGAAGTTCACCGATGACATTGTAATTCTGTCCGAGGCAGCAAAGGACTTGGAAGAGCAGTTAGACGGACTGGACAGTGTCTTAAAAGGAGGATATAAAATGAACATCAACAAAAGCAAAACGAGGATAATGGAATGTAGTCGAATTAAGTCGGGTGATGCTGAAGGAATTAGATTACGAAATGAGACACTTAACGTAGTAAAGGAGTTTTGCTATTTGGGGAGCAAAATAACTGATAATGGTCGAAGTAGAGAGGATATAAAATGTAGACTGGCAATGGCAAGGAAAGCGTTTCTGAAGAAGAGAAATTTGTTAACATCGAGTATAGATTTAAATGTCAGGAAGTCGTTTCTGAAAGTATTTGTATGGAGTGTAGCCATGTATGAAAGTGAAACATGGACGATAACTAGTTTGGACAAGAAGAGAATAGAAGCTTTCGAAATGTGGTGCTACAGAAAGATGCTGAAGATTAGATGGGTAGATCACATAACTAATGAGGAGGTATTGAATAGAATTGGGGAGAAGAGGAGTTTGTGGCACAACTTGACAAAAAGAAGGGACCGGTTGGTAGGACATGTTTTGAGGCATCAAGGGATCACAAATTTAGCATTGGCGGGCAGCGTGGAGGGTAAAAATCGTAGAGGGAGACCAAGAGATGAATACACTAAGCAGATTCAGAAGGATTTAGGTTTCAGTAAGTACTGGGAGATGAAGAAGCTTGCACAGGATAAAGTAGCATGGAGAGCTGCATCTAACCAGTCTCAGGACTGTGGGAGTGTTATGCTATTAAACGTCTTAAATCAATTTCTCGAGCATTAGCTTGTCAGTTATCTGACAAACACGTCTCAAATGTCGTCCTTCTATCAACTGCAATTTCTTATTGAAGCAAATAACTGCAATTTTTTTCTTCTTCTTCCTTGCCTGTTGCTATTTCTCGACAAGATCAGCGTTGTTATGAATTGTGGCATTGTCAGTGACAGTGGAAGTCTAGATGTCCTTCATGGAGCCATCATACCTCCCAGGAAGGAATCTTTGTACCCCTTCCGTCTGCATGTAGAGTAAATCTTGTTGTGTATGACTTCGTACACAATGGCAAGGAGAGGTGGGCTACGTAGTGGGGTGGCAACTGACGTCGTAGGAAAGCTGGACAGGAGCAGAAACGATTAACGAACAAGTTAGCACAGAAAATGGAAGATTCACTTCACTTGTATTCCTCCAGGCATAGGAAGACTCATTACTCAATATGCAGGGAGAAACAGATTCCACCTGCTAGAACAGCAACAAGGGTGAGTCTGTATTAACGCACGAATGATGGCGTTAGAGACCGTCTAGGCGGCGTCTGCATAGTGTCACGTAACGAATAGGCTCAAGGGCTGTCTGGCTTTCGCCATCTGTTCTACATTGTGGCGGTAGAGGGCGCTCATGATATGGAGCCGCTCGAGGATTGGCACAGCAGGTGTGCTCCATTGGCTCCTCCAGATCCTGCACAACTGCTGCCAGCATCTGACAGAAACTTGCAATTCCATTGCCAACTTTAACGCCCATGGGGTGGTATCAATACGTGGTACCGCAAATAAAAGTGTGTGAAAGTTTTCTAAATGTTTGCATAGTGTGTATTTGAGGAGGTACATGGATGCCAGCCCAATATCTTCCTTCATGCCTCCAGTGTGCTGGGTGCAGTGGGACAGCAGTAAACCCTTTTAGCTGCAACTCTGGCTCTCTCTTTTTCATCACAGTATTTACCTAGTTGGGTATAGAAAACAACCTACGGGCTGGCTGACTCACCAGCCCCCGCCGTTAATCAGCGAGACGGATTTCATCCGGGGCATGCTAGCTGCACCGAATCCTAGAAGTGGCGAGTTAACCCTCTCAGGTATTCCGGAAGGTCAAATAGTTGGTATAATCATCTTCTTAAAACATTTTGTAAATTGTACTGAAATGAAATAGTCTATTATTAAAAACCTTTTTTCATTTTCTTGTTAGTATTTAAATCGCGGGCATCTGTGAAACATTAAAAGTGACATGTCCCTTCTTCCTACGCAGACCTAATCCTGGATCCTTCCCTACCTCGAAAGGCAAGAGTCTAGGTTAAAACCTCGTCTACTCTGTAGGAATCAACATGGATTCCGGATAGAGCGATCGTGTGAGCCCAACTCGCTTTATTTGTTCATCAGAACCAAAAAATATTAGATACAGGCTCCCAGGCCATTTTCCTTGGCTTCCGGAAGGCATTCGATACAGTTCCGCACTGTCGCCTGATAAACAAAGTAAGAGCCTACGGAATATCAGACGAGATGTGTGGCTGGATTGACGAGTTTTCAGCAAACAGAACACAGCATGTTGTTCTCAATGGAGAGACGTCTACAGACGTTAAAGTAACCCCTGGCGTGCCACAGGAGAGTGTTATGGCACCATTGTTTTTCACAATATATATAAATGACCTAGTAGATAGTGTCGGAACTTCCATGTGGCTTTTCGCGGATGATGCTGTAGTATACAGAGAAGTTGCAGTATTAGAAAATTGCAGTGTAATGCAGGAAGATCTGCAGCCGATAGGTACTTGGTGCAGGAAGTGGCAACTGACTCTTAACATAGACAAATGTAATGTATTGCGAATACATAGAAAAAAGGATCCTTTATTGTATGATTATACGATAGCGGAACAAACACTGGTAGCAGTTACTTCTGTAAAATATCTGGGAGCATGCGTACGGAACGATTTGAAGTGGACTGATCATATTAAATTAATTGTTGGTAAGGCGGGTGCCAGGTTGAGATTCATTGGGAGAGTCCTTAGAAAATGTAGTCCATCAACAAACGAGGTGGCTTACAAAACACTCGTTCGACCTATACTTGAGTATAGCTCATCAGTGTGGGATCCGTACCAGGTCGGGTTGACAGAGAAGATAGAGAAGACCCAAAGAAGAGCGGCGCGTCTCGTCATAGGGTTACTTGAGGCGCTATGCATCGCGGTGTAGCTTGCTGTCCAGGTTTCGAGAGGGTGCGTTTCTGGATGAGGTATCGAATTTATTGCTTCTCCCTACTTATACCTCCTGAGGAGATCACGAATGTAAAATTAGAAAAATTAGAGAGATTCGAGCGCGCACGGATGTTTCCCGGCAGTCGTTCTTCCCGTAAACCATACGCGACTGGAACAGGAAAGGGAGGTAATGACAGTGGCACGTAAAGCGCCCTCCGCCACACACCTTCGGGTGGCTTACGGAGTATAAATGTAGACGTAGATGTTGATGAACGCAGTTGTAGTATGTCAGTAAGTTTCACACTCAGCAGTGTACGGTCCGTTGCAGATTGAAAGATTCCCACAGGACTACGACAAATGATTGAAATCTCAAACAGCGAAATTCAGCGTGCTTCGTTTCGCGAGAGATAACAGAAGGGTCTTGTGCTTCATGTTAATTCAAGTGGCCCAATTAAATAAGCAAGCAGAAACACTTATCTGAAATCACGATTATTGGTCTGTGACGCATTCCGTCCGTTTTCATTGTATTATATAACTCGGAAAATACGCGCACCGAAATTGAAGAGGAACATGTATAAGATAACGCTTTTTCTCTGTTCACCAGTGCCTGTAGTAGCGTCCTAACACACTAATTTGGAGTTTTCGCAATATCTTATAACAAGACCACATGATGCCCAATAACGCAGGGAAAGCTGGGTACTTGCCATCATAAGAAAACTGTTGTTTTTCCCTGAACTCATTTCACACATAAGCTTAAGAAATATATCTGTCTAAACTGAATAAATTTTGTAACTGTAAAACAATTCTGTTTTTATTCATAGCTTCCTTTTACAGCATAAAAGTGAGTTTATGTGAAAGGTCGCCAACCAGAGACAGAAAAGAGCAAAAATGAGACTGATGAAAATTTTAGGATTGTGAAAAGGGAGAGAATGTGAAATGAAGAACATACGTATTTAGAAAATGAAGTACATTTAAAATAGAGACAAAAATATTAGAATATAATTTACCAAAGTGTGCAAAATGTTAATAGATTTTCAGTTTCCAAGCTGCGTGGTAACACTTTTCACCTGTCCCATGTTAAATTATACAGGGTGTTACAAAAAGGTACGGCCAAACTTTTAGGAAACATTCCTCACACACAAATAAAGAAAAGATGTTATGTGGACATGTGTCCGGAAACGCTTAATTTTCATGTTAGGGCTCATTTTAGTTTCGCCAGCGTGTACTGTACTTCCTCGATTCACCGCCAGTTGGCCCAATTGAAGGAAGGTAATGTTGACTTCGGTGCTTGTGTTGACATGCGACTCATTGTTTGGGAAGGCATTGTTGGTGATGTCTTGATTGGGCCCCATGTCCTTCCACCTACGCTCAATGGAGCACGTTATCATGATTTCATACGGGATACTCGACCTGTGCTGCTAGAATATGTGCCTTTACAAGTACGACACAACATGTGGTTCAAGCACGATGGAGCTCCTGCACATTTCAGTCGAAGTGTTCGTACGCTTCTCAACAACAGATTCGGTGATCGATGCATTGGTAGAGGCGGACTAATTCCATGGCCTCCACGCTCTCCTGGCCTCAACCCTCTTGACATTCATTTATGGGGCATTTGAAAGCTCTTGTCCACGCAACCCCGGTACCAATTGTAGAGACTCTTCGTGTTCGTGTTGTGGACGGCTGTGATACAATACGCCATTCTCCAGAGCTGCATCAGCGCATCAGGGATTCCATGCAACGGAGGGTGGATGCATGTATCCTCGCTAACGGAGGACATTTTGAACATTTCCTGTAACAAAGTGTTTGAAGTCACGCTGGTACGTTCTGTTGCTGTGTGTTTCCATTCCATGATTAATGTGATTTGAAGAGAAGTAATAAAATGAGCTCTAACATGGAAAGTAAGCGTTTCCGGACACATGTCCACATTACATATTTTCTTTCTTTGTGTGTGAGGAATGTTTCCTGAAAGTTTGGCCGTACCTTTTTGTAACACCCTGTATTCAAAAGTCAAGTATTAGTAAGGTATACAGATTCATACATGTCATCATCCTCGTCACAAACTGGACATTCTTCAAGAGCTCACTGCGTGCAGTTAGACCCTGTAGCCCAACATTGATTGGCTTTAGAGTTAGAGAAAGTTTCGTTGCATCCTCCAAAAAGCTGCTTGCGCTTTACTGGAGCCTTTCGATGTTGCATGTCTATTTTCTTATTATTCATTTAATCGAGTTTTGACCTTTCAGTCTCTTCAATTGTTTCTATGACTTTCTTCCTCTCTTCTTCATCTGCTCTTTTTTTAAGGGGGGACGGGTGATCGACGTTATTACCATTTCCTTAATCTTCCTATCGACTTTCTTTCGTTGTTCTTATTGTTGTTGGCGTAATTTTAATTTTGGTGAGAAAAGATGTACCTAGGACTTAAATGCAATACGTCGGCTATGTCATTTACGTCAGTGACAAATGAGCTTACATTATTGTCATTACAACTCTCTTTTCCTTTATGTACAGCTCCACTTTCATCGCCTCTTTTTCTTTTCTTACAGCAACCAGCGCCTGTTGCATAACTTGGTAATCTGATGATGTGATACTGATTTCCTTAACTTCACGGCATATTAACATACATCTGTAGTAAAAGATCAAAGTTTTTCAGCAAGTTGTTAATACAGTAAATCAGCAGTATTCATATTTCATTAAATATTGGTCTTATTATCAATTCAGTTGGTTTGAAATAAGGTAAATATATAACTTGGCCATTTTGCACTGTCAGGCGACTGGCCACTGCACCCTCAAGGACTCCATTAACGTTAAATGCCGCCTGAATACGGAATTACGTAACTTCCGCAAATTAGGCGCACGTGGCTTCGAGGGCGAAACTACAACGTTTTACCAGCACGATACCAATTAACTAATACAGTATACATTTTTCAACACATGCAAATGAATTTGTCTCTTACCTTACATCAAAAGTACGGAAAAGCGAAATATTTCACTGC
Source organism: Schistocerca gregaria (assembly GCF_023897955.1). Lineage (NCBI taxonomy): Eukaryota > Metazoa > Arthropoda > Insecta > Orthoptera > Acrididae > Schistocerca > Schistocerca gregaria. The sequence goes on along the minus strand of NC_064925.1, from coordinate 219,656,078 downwards.
AGACATGTGTGAGCAGTTATCGCCACAAAACTCACTGACATTACTGAAGGAGTGTCTTTGAATAGTTTTAAGTGTTTGCCACTAAACTACAGAACTCTAAAAAAAAAAAAAAAAAAAAAAATGTTGTGGCCACTTCGCCCGTCCTGGCGACTAAAGCTCACTGTGGCCGTCATTACCCTACTAACAGTGACATGGGTTAAAGTAATATTTAGGTTTTTGTTTTTTCGGAATAATTTGCACGACAGTGACTTCAGTTTGGTAGTCACCATTATTGGGAATAAACATCATTTACGTACAATGTGTAACTGAACGATGTCCGCAATTTTGGTGAATGAACTCTGCTGTGGCCGTGGTAAAGGATAAGGTCAGCGTGTCACGTTTCTGACATGGTGTCACAATTTGACAGCCGTAGTGGCAACACGTTTGACCTGGGCCTCACAGATGGTGCCGGATGCACTGCACTCCCCAACTCCTAGGCTGTGAGAACAACGGGGTTTTCGAGTGCTACTGTGCCAAGGGTCTATTCCGCGTCTAACATGTACAGCCGGCCGTAGTGGCCTAGCGGTTGTAGGCGTTACAGTCTGGAACCGCGCGACCGCTACGGTCGCAGGTTCGAATCCTGCCTCGGGCATGGATGTGGGTATGTCCTTAGGTTTAAGTAGTTCTAAGTTCTAGGGGACTGATGACCTCAGAAGTTAAGTCCCATAGTGCTCAGAGCCATTTGAACCATTTTAACATGTACAGTCACCGCTCACTCGCTAATTTTTGTTGTACACAGAGACAGCAATACGCCACGTGGCCAGTTAGCTACACTGTTGAAGACGATAGCGCATGGCTGATGAATGCAAAAATGGTTCAAATGGCTCTGAGTACTATGGGACTTAACTTCTGAGGTCGTCAGTCCCCAGGAACTTAGAACTACTTAAACCTGACTAAACTAAGGACATCGCACACACCCATGCCCGAGGCAGGATTCGGACCTGCGACCGTAGCGGTCACGTGGTTCCAGACTGTAGCGCCTAGAACCGCTCGGCCACTCCGGCCGGCTGATGAATGCAAATAGAGTCGTTTATATTGATGTGTGATATGATTTTTTAAGCGTATATAGAGCAATAAACCGCAGCAATAACAAAAAGAAAACACATTTGTCATTACGAAGTTTTCCTAAGGACCTGCAAACGGATGAAATATCACAATACAGGTCTTTTTAATTATAGTTCTCTCATAAGTTTGAAGTACACGTGTTACCCCTTGGTATGTTCCAGCCAACCAATCCATACCAGTTAGTTTCGTGTTCCATATATCATGTATGACCGTAACGATTTGAAACGAGTCATTATACAGAGTCCGCCAGAAAAATGTATACGCTCTTTAAGGAACGAAAGGTATTCCTTATGTAAACATACAACCTTCAGTTTAACACATGGTTGCTTTAAATGTTCAAAATATTCACAGTTGGCGGCTATACACATAACAGAATGACGACCGGTTGCGCAACTACGACACGTGTTACAGTGGAGATCGCTGCAAATGTAACTGTAATCTCCTGGCGAATTTCCTCCAGCGTGTGGCTCACGTCGATAGATGTTATCTATCACGGTTCCCCACAAGTAAAAGTCCGTAGATGTTAGAACTAGCGACGGTGGAGGGAACTCAGCGGACCCTCTTCGTCCAATTCAGTGCCCTGGAAAATTGTCATCCAGGAAAACTCGTACGGCTAGGTGGTAAAGTGGTGGCGCCCCATCCTGTTGAAAGTTGTTGCATTAATTTATTCTGAAAGCGCCGTTGATAGACAATAAAAGCGGGTTAAAAGCTGTGAGCTGTCTGGGGAAGTTAACCTTGCGTTACTGAGCAGCTGTTTCACCAGGCATCTAGTCTAGCTTACCAAATTCCCAACCAGACTAACATTAATTATAATCTTTAAATAGTCATACGACAACCGGTGATATATATATAAAGAGAATTTGAATAAAAAGAAATAAATCAGTTTATATTTGGAAATTTATTTTAACATTGATCATTGAAATTTCAGCATATTAAACTTGATTCATAACTAAACTGGTGCTTTATTTAGGATTGTGAAAATGTGAGTTTGTAATCTTACGGAACACATCAAATAGGGAGCCAAGATTGGGAGACTGCATACAACACTGCATTCATAAAATAACACACGTAGAACGTTGAAACATATGCAAGAGGAAATTAACCACAACCAACCGATTCAATTTTCACCCAAAGAAGTTACGTTCGTAGCGCAAACCTGTCCGCCATGTAATTACCACACACTGGTATACTAAATTAATACTAACTCTCTGTGAAATCTTCCCGAAAAGAATAGCTGAGGGCTACTTTGATGATTACACTACATGCTTCACGTGGTCAACTTGGTTTACACAAAGAGTGTAACTCCACAATAATTTTGATAATTAAAATAAATTACATCGAAACGCAATTTACAAAACAAAAACCTCTAAGTGGTTACTATCGTCTTACTATTAACCTGATGGGTCAAACAATTGTATAAGCACGTGGTACTGGTCTCACAAAGTACACCCCACGTGGGTTGAACATAAAGAAAAGTTGCTATATTGAAAAATATTGTCAAGACGAGACGTTATAATCTCACGCACATTCGCATTTAAGATTGATGATCTTAGTTAGAGTTACTGATCAACACGTGGTTTCACTTTACTCACAAAGTAGTGACAAAGCAACTACCGGAAGATATTCTGAACTTCACACTCGAATTACACTGTGATGCAATTTAAGATAACATTAGATATTTTAGAGCTAAAACTGAAATAAAGGTGATTAAATTTTCAGTTAGGCTGAACTTAAGAAATCCATTGTCCTACGGACTTAGCAGACCTGCGCTTAGTCGGAGATCTTACCACTTCAGACGCTCACTGCGGACAGACTGACCTGCTGGGCTCCTACCGAGCGTGCATCACAAATACAAACGGAAGTGACCTGAGAGGCAGCTCCCTATATCAACATGACAAGGGACGGACAGGACCATAGTAAGAATAGAAACCTCTCTACTTTTAGAAAGTGTAGCTACCTGTTCCGACGTTGGTCCTACTGTTCTCTAGCAGACAGGCTTGTCTGCTACCATCCAGCATGCAACTAGAAATACATTTGCTCATTCATTCTTTCACACAGAAGGGAAGGGGGATGACAGTATCTTATCATACACAGTATATAAAAGAAAGCGAATGTAGGTTCCGTATGAGACTGTGTGACATGAATTACATATAAACTGTGTTTTAAAGTGTAGTAGTGTGACAAATCGTTCTTGTTGATGTGTAAAAGTAACACGTTTCACTGCTCAGTCTCCTCCCAGATAGTCAGAAACACCACAGTAAATTTGGAAGAGGAATTTATGCCGTAAATGACAACAGATTTAAGAAATTAACATGAAAGGAATCCAACAGAGACTTTTCACTGTTGGTAGAAGACCTGTTTATCAGCTCCATAAAGTGCACGTATACCTGGCAAAATTGATGTGCGTAACATTTCCAGGAACACTTCTCCCGTAGACTGTGTGGCTGGTCCTGGCGGAGGTTTGAGTCCTCTCTTGGGCATGATTGTGTGTGTTTGTCCTTAGGATAATTTAGGTTAAGTAGTGTGTAAGCTTAGGGACTGATGACCTTAGCAGTTAAGTTCCATAAGATTTCACACACATTTGAACATTTTTAAACACTTCTCCGTTGGCAGTAGCATCAACATCAAAGAAAAAGGGTTCTACTAAACCCGTAGATGATAGTCCACACCACACATAAACCCCTGGCAGATTGACCGCTTTATCCACATAAACATGCGTATTTTCCGGTACCCAGTTATGCCGATTCAAGGTTCCATTAAGTTTAAAATTGTGCCTCGTCACTTCACACTACCTTCGTCACAAATTGTTCGTCATCAGTTACCACTTGCTGATACAATTCGCAAAATTGCATTCGGCGATCAGAATCGCGTGCAGTAATCGTGGAATATAAACTTATCGCTTTGTAGCTTTCAGAATTCTTCGTACACTTGTACTGCTAACCCCCACTTCAAATGCTCATTGCGTTGCAGACTTCTGCGGAGAATTAACAAACGTTTCCAACACGAGAGCCGACGAAGCAGGACTTGTACGCTGTCTTCCTGATCTTCCTCTGTGAATGTCACAAATCGTTCCATGCAATTCAAGCTTGTCAATGATACGTTTAATTGTTAGGCGGGTGGCGGTTCTGTTTCAAACTCCCGCCTCCACTGACGTTGCATTTCAACAGCACGATCAAACTTGAAAAACCACTTCACAATACATTTTCGTTGCTCGAGAGTCAAGCGTGCTCAAGCCATCTTGTTTTCTCAATACCGAGAGGACAGTGCTAACATTTGTTGAGCCAAAGACCATACTACAGCACTCTCGTAACTCAAATCGAACGACAATATCGATATCTCGATAGAGCTTGACAAAGGATGTATAGATTTTTATGGCGGACTCTGTACATTCACATCAAAAATTTGTAATATATTTTTCCTTTTAAATATAGGGATGTGAGTTAATAATTCCTACCCACCACCCTTCACACACTACAATAATAGAAATTATTCTACAGATTGGTAGGAATTGTCAAAGGAAAACATTTTCAGTTTGTTTTCAGGCAAAAAGGAATTTCTGGCATTGGCTGCGAATGGTCATTGATTTAAATCAGTGAGGAAAGTTGAAAGTTTGTGGTACATCGGGCAGATGCTCTGAGCTCTGAGCCAACTGGACAAAACGGTTATCGCAACAGCATAGATTACCTTAGCACGTCTCCCGTCAAACCCAAATTCTCAACTGACCCACACACTACAAAAGTAGTGCTCCTTGCCCAGTATCCACATTACTGCGGCATTTCGACGAGTCCCGTAGAGTTCGACCTTGGTGTACATTCTCACTGAAGAGACCACTGGCCGTCCTATTCTGTCTGTTTTTTCGGATATGTATATGTTTCCAACTTTTACGTTGTTATTCTGTCAGACATTCCATGTGTCTGGATCAGTGATTAAAAATTTTAGTTGCAGCGATGTGCACCCTTCTTGTGCTAAACACATCAGTGTGCAGTAACGAATGTCAGTTTTTTCTTCTGCTGTTGTAATTAAATGTATATAGTGGTTCCTGTTTAGCTGCGGTGCATTATGCGCAGCAGACTTCCTGCCGGAATAAATACACTGAGAAGCAATAGCTAAATTGTCCAACCTACAGCGCGTTTTTGAGCAATGAAGACTTTCTTTCTTAAAGCTGAGCTATTCCAGAACTTCATCCCACATTACGTTATTGAATAGAAATATGCAAAATGCCTCGACTTGGCGATTTGTCTGTTTTCAAGATTTGCGGTGATTCGAATTGCAAATGCCGCTGAACTAAGTTATTTTAGTAGTTCCAAAATGCGTTTTTCCAGTTTCAATACTCGTCAATACATACAACAAAAATTTTTGAAGTTGCACTCAACTTATTTCCTATTACCTCACCATGTGTTACTCTTGTCATTGGTGTAATAATACCTCCAGATGTGCGTAAAGGAATATGTTTTGTCTTTTTGAAATTGGAAGTGAGACCATGAAACCAGTCAGTGACACTCGTAAGAATATTGGTCACCCGTTATTGTTCTCATGTTGTACGTATGCTTGGATTGGTCGAAAGAATAGTGTCATTCGTAGAAAAAACTGCATTGCTCAAACACACTAATGTGACCACCGCCTATGTTCTACATCAATGTGCAATAACCACTCAAGTGATGACGGGTGGATAGCACTAGCAGTGAGGGTATGAAGCCTTTCGGGGGGGGGGGGGGGGGGGGGGGGGGGAGGGATGTGGAAGAGGGGGGGGGGGGGGTAAGCGGAGAGTAGTGCAGTCGTTGTCGCTATCTGACGCCCAGAAGGGCACGATCATTGGCTTTCATACCAAGAGTGGAAGCATTACCATAACGGCTTTGTATGTTGTTCGTGTGCCGTCGTCTTTAAAGTATACCGTGCATGGAAGTTGGTGCTATCCAAAACCGAGGCAATTGTGGTGCACCGCAGGCCACAAATAGCAAGGGTGAACAACACCTGCGGAGATGTGAACGGCCGAAGACATGGAACTATTGAGAAACTGACTGCCCAGCCGAACCAGGGGGCTATCAGCAGTGTGTGCTCAACTATCGTTCAGCGAACGTCGTTGCGCGTGGGTATCTGCAGAGGGCGCCTGGTCCATGCAGTCCCGCTGATTGCGATGCACTTACAATTGCTATAAAATTGTATAAAATGTTGTTAGAAATAAGCAGTATCAATTGTTTCACTAGAACATTAGTTTGTGCTTTAATAAAACACCCAAAGGAGCTAGATATTCACCTTACGTCATTTTGAAAATGAAGCTGTTCAATAAAAATTCTTTTTCATTCATAAGTTTAATTAGGAGCTTATGTTGATGATGCTGGTGAGGGAGGAAGGTGGGACACACTAAATAATGTCTAACTGCGGTCGGAGGTAGTGGTGTCGAAAATGGCGGGAACCACTGCCGCAGGCTAACTCAGCTGCGATAGATAGTAAACCGGTCTTTGACGTCAAAATAAATAAATAAAATTCTACTTTAAGCGAAATTGAGTGCTTACCCTTGATGATTATCCCCCGGTAGCTGAAAACAATATCACGGTGCAAGAATTTTGAATTCAAAGGACTTACGCAACACGTCGCATTACATCCGAGAGCAGCAGCCACAACTTAATTTGAAAAACGTTTCTCCCGCATCGTGCGGGAAAAGCAGTATTAAAGGCAGTCAAGCGAGCATGGCTCAATCGATACATAATTATATTCCAAATTTATTACTTCCAGAATCATCGAATTAATTAAGAAATTTGTCAGACTGGAAAACAAGATCCTGGTAGCCTAACAGCAGGTGTGGTTTAGATCTCGCAACACAGCCGTTTCGAAAGCGGTGAGGTACATAATTCCGGAATGACATTGGGGAACACATTAAATATGTCCCCGCAGCCAAGATTTTCCGGCATTTGACTCGTACATTTGACAGCTAGGAATCTGCAACCTCGCTTCCCACGCCCGGGTTCCCGGGTTCGATTCCCGGTGGGGTCAGGGATTTTCTCTGCCTCGTGATGGCTGGGTGTTGTGTGATGTCCTTAGGTTAGTTAGGTTTAAGTAGTTCTAAGCTCTAGAGGACTGATGACCATAGATATTAAGTCCCATAGTGCTCAGAGCCATTTGAACCATTTTTGAAACTGCAACGACGACGTTTGCTGCCGAGTACAATAATTTTTGTTCCAAAGAACCACCTAACTAAACAATATGAACATCGTCTTGTAACACCTCTTTGACGGAACCAGTTTTACTATACTGCTGAGGAGTAAAACCAATACACTCGGAAGAATTGCAACTTACTGTTTTACTCAATGTGCAAACGCGATGGTTGATTATTTTAGGTATAAACGAAAGGGATGAGGCGCTGGTCGAGATGGGGAGGAGAGGAAAACGAAACGGACAAACAGTCCTAATAAACATAGGTCCCGGACCAATGGCTTCCCAGATATGACATATTACGACTGAGTACGTGAACACCTTACACTCATGTGACAAGTCATGATATAGCGGTAATATCGGGTACTGAAGGTATGAAAGGGCTGTGAATTGGCGGAGCTGTCATTTGTACTCAAGTGAGTCATGTGAAACGGTTTCCAATGTGATTATAGATTCTCAACTGGAATTAACAGACTTTGAACGCGGAATGGCAGTTGGAGCTAGACGCATAGGACATGTCATTTCGGAAATCGCTAGGGAATTCAGTGCTCGAACATCTCCATTGCAAGGAATGTGCCCAGAATACCAAATTTCGGGCATTACCTCTCGCCACGGGCGACGCCGGCAGCCATCACTTAACGAGCCGCCGGCCGTGGTGACCGAGCGGTTCTAGGCGCTACAGTCTGGAACCGCGCGACCGCTACTGTCGCAGGTTCGGATCCTGCCTCGGGCATGGATGTGTGTGATGTCCTTAGGTTAGTTAGGTTTAAGTAGAACTAAGTTCTAGGGGACTGACGATCTCACATGTTAAGTCCCATAGTGCACAGAGCCATTTGAAAGCTTTTTTTTGTTTTTTTTTGCGTTGCGAAGTCCTAGCGAAATTACCTGGTCGTATCGGAGACTACTGTCACAGCGCGAAAACATGGGTCTGTTGGTCAAGCAAAGTGTCTCACAGTACGATTACCTGTGAGAGCATGCCTGAAAAGATCTCTGGCATGCACTCACAATGTACATCGAATTCCGAATTTGGATCAATAGAGTACATGGATAGAACATATAACGAGACAAAAAGTGATGCCAAATATTACGAACAACACTGACAAGATGGATGCAAAATTAAATAAAACTTGTGTCTACTGTACAACACTGAGCAAAATGGATATTAATGTAATCGACTGCGTAATGAGGATGAAACCCAGAACCAGAGCTAAGGATTTACTGACATATCGGTATCGGTGTTTAGTCAAATTATATCCAGGTAACCTGAGCTTACCTGGTTAAACCATTGTTGAAGTTCTGTATAGCTGCGTAGCTCAGTCTGTTAATTAAGGATACCGTCCGCGTGTTTCGCCATCTCAGTGGGTATATCCTGTAACACTTTTGTCCAGTATCGACTATACCTGTATCACATAATGTATTTGCCTTCTGACGCTTAATTTGACATGTGTGTCACCATGTTCTTTAGTTAAAGATCTATGTCAATGTTAATTTCTTGTTAATTTGCTTCAGTATAATATATCTGTTCCTGTAATTTCGAAATTTATGTTCTGTGTAAATGCTGTTCGTTAAAATAGTATTTGTAGTACTGATTCATGTATAGCGCAGATAAGTTTGTAATTACGTAAAACCTGGATTGAAGTCCCTCCACTACGAGTTCCGCATGACGGGAATAGAAACGAAGGTCGCTTTGGTGATAGAAGCGCGAGGAGTCTTTGTGGCACAGTGTGTCGGCAGCTAGCATGGGAACTAATCACATCATGTAAGTTGAAGGAGACAATGAAAAAAAAAAACTGAGTAACAATGCCTCGGAAGTGGAAGATTGTTGGCGGATTACTTATGGTATTTATTGGCTCGCTGTTAATCACAAAAGTTTGACGCCAAGAAGTTATTTTTGAGTGCCTTTTATACGTCAAGAACTATGAGTATGTTTTCCACTTATACCTTGTATATACACGGTGGTCCATTGATCGAAACCAGGCAAGATACCTCACGAAATAAGCGTCAAACGAAAAAACTACAAAGAACGAAACTTGTCTAGCTTGAAGAGGGAAACCAGATGGCGCTATGGTTGGTCCGCTAGATAGCGCTGCCATAGGTCAAACGGATATCAACTGCGTTTTTTTGTTTTAAATAGGAACTTCATTTTTATTACATACTCGTGTAGTACGTAAAGAAATATGAATGTTTTAGTTGGACCACTTTTTTCGCTTTGTGATAGATGGCGCTGTAATAGTCATAAACATATGGCTCACAATTTTAGACGAACAGTTAGTAACATTCAAGTTTTTTAAATTAAAATACAGAACGTAGGTACGTTTGAACATTTCATTTCGGTTGTTCCATTGTGATACATGTACCTTTGTGAACTTATCATTTCTGAGAATGCATGATGTTACAGCGTGATTACCTGTAAATACCACATTAGTGCAATAAATGCTCAAAATGATGTCCGTCAACCTCAATGCATTTGGCAATACGTGTAACGACATTCCTCTCAACAGCGAGTAGTTCGCCTTCCGTTATGTTCGCACGTGCATTCGCAATGCGCTGACGCATGTTGTCAGGCGTTGTCGGTGGATCACGACAGCAGACATCCTTCAACTTTCCCCACAGAAAGAAATCCGGGGACGTCAGATCCGGTAAACGTACTGGCCATGGTATGGTGCTTTGATGACCAATCCACCTGTCATGAAACAGTGGGGGAGCACTACCGACATGTGACAGCTTGAGAATTTGGGGTGGTTGGGAAGTGTATCTGGATGTCCGAAGCGATTAAGGCAACCGTTCTCGGAATGCAGAGCATACGGGTTCGAATCCCAATCCGACATAGATTTTCAGCCTTCACTAGGACTTAGGTCTTGATTTCTCATAATGTAGCCTTTGCTTGAGTCACAGAAGATCACACAGCCACTACCAGCATCTCAAATAATAATTTAGAACTGTATCTACTCATGTGAGCTAGTTATTTGCTTTATTCGGAAATAATAATTGCTTTTAGTTCAACTTTGTATTGAGAACCCTGAATCAATCTATCATGTTCCTAGAAGAGATTCCTTTCCTAATGATTAAGTATACCCGAGTGTCCTATTTTGTTGAATTACAACGTATTCATTACTTCAATAGTTCAACTTTCGTTGAGTAGCAAATTCCTTAAGCGTTCAGTTAGTTTTTTTCCGAAATACTCTACGTAAATTTTCATAAGTGATTAACTAAAGCAATGAGGAAGAGTAGATTTATTGGCCATTGCTGTCTAAGGACCAACTTAATGAATGCCTGTCTCACAAGTTAGTAAAAGTGTTTATATACATGTACTTTTATTTAAAAGTACTTGCACATTGTGCCTTGCCATAAGTGTTCAATTCTGGTCGCAGTCAACTAATACAATAGTTTCTGAGTCCCCATGCTAAAAGTTGAGCCATAATTACAGCATTATTACTTTAAAAATAATTATAAAGTGCAGCTATCATTTTACCTGCTTTCGCGTTGTTTAAACTAGTTACAACTTTTCAGACAATTACAGATTCTGGGATCCCATGTTCCATTTATGATCTGCAAGCAAAAAAAGCAAATGTTCCCCAAGAAAATATATAGAAATCAGTTCAGTTGATATAACAGCTTAAAGCACAATTTCATGCTGGTGTTTTTCAATAGTCAAATTGTTAAAGTTCCTCGTGGCCAAATTAGTTGTGCAGTTACTCCGTGTAATGAATATTAGCTTTCCGGTGATGAATACAGTAAGCGTACGTTAGTGAGAGACAGTTTGTTGCCAGAACAAATTTTAAGATTCCATATATGTTGGTCATGGCAAACTTCTGTTCCAAGGCTTACAGGATTGTGCTACTGTTTCGTATCCTATTAGCAAAACAGAATTTTAGTACCGAGGAATATCATATAATGTAGTCAATTTTCTTAATGAAGAGTGTAAATGCTCGGTCAACTTTGCGTAATTAAGCTGGCGATCGTATTCCCATTTACATGATTACAGATTACTTTATAACTACCAGAACCTTGGCTCGATTCTCGCTAATTCGGCAACTGCTGTTTTTAGTGCATAATTATTTAGTTAATCGAGAATAGCCTGATAGCTTTTCCTGTAGCACATGTTCGCAGTCAAATTAAATTCCTTTCATATGAGTAGCATTGACGGCTTAGCTATGTTGTGGTAGTAGACGTTAGTGTTATAATCTGTTCCTTCAAGAGAAAGGAAAGTATCGCCGTTGGACAATCCTAAGGAAATCCAGAAAAATTTGGACAAAATTTCCACGAGATGTAATCAATGAGAGTTCTTTTATCTCGTATGGAACGCACCGCCATTTTACTGTTTTATTGTTTATTTAAGTACAACCAGGTTTCGGCCTTTTATGTCGTTTTCAAGTATTTGCTAAAAGCGAAAATTGCGTACAGTAAGACGACGCAAAATTTCAAAAGATGTAAAATGTTTTAAACAATAAATATAAATTGGTGTGTAATAACGTAATACCTCCTTAAATTTTATGTCTTTAACATATATTTTAGGACGCTTAACATGTTGTCAGGTTCAAAGTAAGCCATAAATTAAGAAAAATATTAACTCTCTACGAAATGCTAGACGTAAAATCACCATCTCGTAACAGATCAGTAAACTGTCGTGGGAGCACGTCATATTCACTAAAAACAGACTTACGTTGGTAAATAAAAGATGAGCACATGTCCTTAAAACGTAATGATAGTGAAATCAAAGAGTATAAGTAATAGAACAACTGAATACTAAAATGACAAAGTGTCATAGGTAGATGACTATTGATGTTAAATATCTTCAGAATGTATATAATTATCTGTGGAGTGGCACTGTGCACCATCATCTGTACAATAAACACGTGTTCCTCAGATCGTCAACATCTGTAAGTGGTATTTGATGTATACATGTTTATTGCAAAGATGATGGTGCACAATGCCACCCCAAAGATCAGTGAATATTTGTAATATTTCACATCCTAATGAAAGGCATCTGGACAGCTATTGGTGGACATTGACATGAGTTGTGTCCACCATTCTCCTTCAAGACGACTTGAACTCCGCTGTGGACACTTTCAGTGAGATGTCTGGATGTCTGTAAAGAAATGGCAACCCAAATTTCCTCAAGAGCAGAAATCAGAGAGGATAGTGGTTTTGGACACTGGGATCTGAAGCAGAGTCGACATTTTGTCTCGCCCAAAGGTGTTCCACTGGGTTCGGAACGGAGCCATGGGCAGGCCGGTCCATTTAAGGAATGTTACTGTCCACATACAATTGCCTCAAAAATGCTGATTTATGATAGGGTGCATTGCCATGCTGATCATCATCTCCCAACGGTTCCTCTACTGTACGCATTACACATCCCTGTAAGACGTGCTCATATCCTTCTGCATTTAGCGTTTTCTTAAGCGCAATAAGGGTACCATAAATCAACAGCAAAAAACACCCTCATAACGTAAAAGGTCCTGCATGTTGCACTGTTGACAGTATACATGTTGGCAGGTAAAGTTCCCCAGGCATTTGCCAAACCCGAACCGTCCCGTGGGATCGCCACGTGGTATACCGTGGTTCATAACTTCCAGTCGTTCGTTTCCAGTCATCCACTCCAGTGGCATTGCTCTTTACACCGCCTCAGGCATGGATTAGCTTCGCCTACAGAAATGTGTGGCTCGATCACTATACTCCATTCTTCTTAAGTGTCCGTGCACAGTCATTGTGCTATCTGACTTCCGCTGATTTCATACGACTTTTTTACAACCACCCTCCTTAATGCTCTAGAGTCCTTGTCCGTCGGTACATGAGGTCTGTGTCGTCTTAATTTAGATGTGGATATTCCTACACGTTACAAAACCGGTCGACTTAAGTTGCTCTGCAAGAGCTTAAATGTCCCTAATGGATTTGTTTTCCGGTGACATTCAGTGACTAGACCACGTCCGAAATCACTGAACTCAATCGATTCTGGTGTTACAGCGTCCCTGCTGAAATACAATTCTACCCGCCTCCTTTCCTACATCTACTTCTACATCTACATAGCTACTAACCAAGCCAGTGTACGGTGCGTGGCGTAGGGTACTGTGTACAACTACGAGGGTAATCCCAAAAGTAAAGCCTCCTATTTTTTTTATAAGTACATAGACCTGTTTATTTCTACAATGGTTTACATCAGTTTAGAGCTGGAACATTTAGCTATTTTTCGACATAATCACCATTTCTGTCGATGAATTTTTGTAGACAATGCTGCAGTTTTTGTATGCCCATGTCATACCAGCTTGCCGCCATGCTGTTCAGAAAGTTATGAACCTCTTCTTTCACCTCGGCGTCGGAGCTAAATCGCTGGGACCATAATTAACGCTGACAGGTACTGTGAGACACTGAAAAAACTCAATTTAGAACCGGAGAAGAGGAATTCTCCATGACAACGCTCGCCCACACATCGCTCGGCAAACCGTTGCTCTCCTGTAACAGTTTCAGTGGAACATAATCATCCAACCATCCTATAGTCCCGACTTGGCGCCCAGTGACTATCACCTTTTTCCCTATGTTAAAAGAACATTTGGCCGGAAAGCGATTCAGCTCCGACGACTAGGTGAAAGAAGAGGTTCATAACTTTCTGAACAGCATGGCGGCAAACTGGTATGACGTGGGCATACAAAAACTGCCACAGCGTCTACAAAAATACATCGACATAAATGGTGATTATGTTGAAAAATAGCTAAATGTTCAAGCTGTAAACTGATGAAAACCATTGTGGAAATAAACAGGCCTATGTACTTATAAAAAACAGGAGACCCTGCTTTTGGGATTACCCTCGTACTTGCGAGTTCCTTTTCTGTTCCACTCGTAAATAGAACGAGAGAAAAACGACAGTCTGTTAGCCTCCGTGTGACCTAGTAGTCAATTCCGCATTACATAGGCGTGTCCAAATGCTTTTGATCAGACAGTGTCTATAGTTCTAGAGCACAGAACCTATACTGCAAACCAAAGTAAGCATGTAACGTCTTTCAACGAGTCTGCTTTTACAGTGTTGCCTATTGACGATTTTCTGGTGTTGAGAATACAATGGGAAGCGGCCATTGCGGAATGTCTTACGCCAGCTGTGAAGGATGGACGAGATTCTCCAATGGTTTTGGCTCTCCTTAGTGGTCAGAATGGCAGCCAATGCCTATGAAACGACAATATTGTTTTCTTTGGAAACGTCTAATAGACGAGTTCTGGTTTATTGTACGTGCAGCAGTCAACGTACAAATGTACCAATAAACTGAAGGCAAGATTTCAGATATGCGTTTCGATTGTACGCTATTCATCTCTGTTCTGCACGTGATTACTCTATTGTAATGGATTCTCCATGGTGGTGTCGACTAAACAACTAGAACTTGTATGGAGCAAAAGTATAGTTTTCAAATATACTTCTGAGAAAGCAGACGGGGCAGATTTAGTTGTAGCATTTGAAATCTCTGCATGTATACAGCGCATCGCTTGTCTGTGGATAATTACGTGGAATTTGTGCACAGAGAGATGACGTAAGTGACCTTTTCAGATAAGGAAGCGTTCGATACAGGACCTCGAGGTGGAAGTTCGATAATGCGAAGGACTGACGCATTGTACCGATTACAGCGTAAGAAAGTAGATACGGAACTCATTCACGGTATGGCGATTTTATCTGATGGCTTAGTATTGCGAAATATCTTTTATAATTACACTATCTTCATGGGTTAAGCAACTACTCTGTAATATAACATTTTTAGGTGACAGAACTACTGAAATCTTGAGGCGCAGAGGATTTTATCGTAGAGAAAATTGTTGGGACATCTTTCTCGGTGCATTGTGGAAATGTCGAGCAGTTCTTCACGGTGTAAGTATATGACATTGATCACAATCTATTTCCACATTTACCGAGATTAATTTTCTCTTAGAAGAATTGACGCACGAGGTAGACCAGATGTTCTAGTCCGGCGATTCTAAATTCTAAAAAGGCGTATTATTTAGTTTTTTTTCGAAAAACATCACGACGGAATCCTTCACTTCCTCAGTGTGGAATAGAAGGTTCCAACTTTTACGTCTCTAATTATCTAAGAAAGAGAAAGCTAACAATTTAACTATAAAACTTGCCCCCGGGTGAAGTGGAAAATAATGTGGTGCTGTTTGTCGCCTCACTACACGTGGCTTCCCGCTGCCAACACGGCATAAAAGATACTGCGATAGAGTTACAACAAAAGATGCTACTAAAATTTATACATTGCTGGTTCTCGATCTGTGACTGTGAATTAAACGGTTGTTTGCGTCAATACATCGGCCTTCAATCACAGTCATATTTAATTATTTCGCAATATGTCGTTCGAAGCAAACTGTTTCATCATCAGGTGCTTGTTAATTCTCCGAAAAGTAATGTCAGTGTTTGACTTATTTTCATGTGTCTGCGGAAATACACTACTGCCAGAGCCAGAATGTCATTCAACGTTATACCGAACTCTAGTGGGTACAGACAAGTATTCAGCAACTAATGTAAAAATTATCTTGTAACATGCGTTTGTTAGTGATATGGCTCAATATCGAGGAAGAGTTGCTACATAGAGCACTACCTCATGGTTGGTAAGAAAAGACAAATGCTTCATACAGATAAAGTTCAAGTGACACTAAAGAGACATCATCATATTTCTTCACCTCATAATGACTACATCTTCTTTGAATGGGACTAGTTCTTTCGATGTATGAATGTAATCTACTTGTTTGACACCTAAGCATGAAACTTCATCCAAGTGAAGAATATTGCGTCGCATTGGTAATTGGCTGTCTTTCTCATATCTTTAACAGGAAAGCATCTTTAAAACCGATTCCCGGTATGTGGATATAACCAAGTTCAAGCGAGCAATACTTGCTGTTGAAGTAAATTAAGTTTTAAATTTATCGGCTAAAAACTGACATATTGACGCCATATTAGTCTAATTGTAGAGAGAGGAAGCATAAAGTATTTTATCAGTACCACTTCAGCATTCGTGGTGGCTTTGGAATTATTATATGGAATTATATGGAAGAGGGGTGGACGAAATGAAACACAATTTGTTACAACATGAAACTGAAAACTGTTGAAAACATATGTTTATTAATCATCAAACATATATTTTCCTTTATTTTTATTTCATTTGTCTTGCCCCCATATGGACAGAGGGGGCAGGGGGGGGGGGGGCGGGGTTACTAGCAGTATAACATCTCGTTCTAAAGCCAAAAGCTTCAAAGATATAAGTAAAGGCAAAGGAAAAGTGATTAACAGGTGAAAAGATTACCAAGTGTTTTTAAAATCTATAAAAACATGAATTTGAGGGGGGGGGGGATCTTATGTAACATTAAACACTTGATTCTCATTGTTGTCTGAACAGAAATCGAAAGGATAAAAGTTAAAGGAAAAACAAATTACGTGATGAAATCTTATCAAGTAGTGAAGTCGTGTCGTCTTTACGTTTCGATGAGTTGGAAACTGGTGGAAATGTTGTGACAACACAACGTGGCGACTCGGCTGAAAACATGTGTAAGAATGTTAGTATCCACAAAGTGTATAGACAACTATCCTTCTAATTCTTTCAACACCGCAACCAATTATTCGAAACTCGCATTTCCCTTAACGCCAGTGAGCTTAGGGAACTGGACGGTGTTTTTTGCCCGAATTTAACCCTTCCACAAAGCGATTTTCTTGAATGCATCCTCGTAAAGTCAGAAATAAGTCTCACCTTACAATGTCTCACTGTGGGCAGTGAATAGTGAAGCCCTCTTAAGAAGCGAGGAGAGTAGTCCATTCCAGATGTTCTCGTTTTCGTTCCTGCTTTCCTTTTTCCTTCAAAAATTTAACAATGCAGGTTTCAAGTCGCAAATCGTTCCAGGCGTGACACTTGACTTGACCAGCTTACTTTGCAGTATTATATCGAGACCCTGTACTCTCCGTTCAATTCCATCAAAAACTGTTGCAACCGACATTATAATAATACATGTGACTTCAGGAAATTTTCTATTTGTATACCAACAATTTCAACTCGACGCCATGCTTGCAAATTTAGCAGAGAATGATTGTTGATGTACAGAATGTACAGAACAATGAATCCCACCTGTCGATCATTGTAATTTTTTGCTCTTCCATCGTCAACTCAATAATTAAAATCTTTCTGCGTGGTATTGTAATGTCATTCCATAACAAATTTGAGGTACCTCATATTTCTCGTCTGTCATCCCCAGTCATTTTTTAATGGCTTAAGACGATGGATCACTAGACTGCCTCTTTTTGTACAACCTGTCAACTTCCGTATACTACGAACAAATAGAGAAGTGTGAACAGCGCTGACATCACCATTCTGCCGAACAGAAGAAAGTCGTGGCAACCGAAAAACGCCCCACCCCAATGCTAAGTGAAATGTCACGCTGGACGTAGTACTTTCAAGAAGGACGGAGCAAAGTCGGGACAGGCATCCTTTGCTCGGAAGCATGCACCAGACCGTGCTAGCGTGCACTATGGCACGCAGTGGCCGACCCTGATCTATCCTGTATTTAGCTGAGACAATGTACTTTATATGACATTTGTTGATGTACAGAACAACGAATCCCACCTGTCGATCATTGTACTTTATTGCTCTTCCATCGTCAACTCAATAATTAAATTCTTTTGTTTTCACACAGGTAACGTTCAGATACATGAAAATGCCTTCTATCTTCATATTTTTGACATGAGAAAAAATATAGCACATTGAAGATACAGCGGCAATGAAAGCTTTTAGAACCCAGAGCCATGTGCTATCTTCACTCGCAAGAACGTACGAGGCCAATAGCGGAACAGTATTGAGATTCCATGTGAAATAGCTATGGATAGGCAGTATTCATTACGTGTTCTGGATTTCTTCAAGCTGATATCGAACTAATACGTCTCAATGTGTGGTAGAACAGGATGCGAATTCAGTTTCCGAAAGGTCATTCTTTCAAAGAGAGGGTAGGAAGGGATCTGCTTCTATCCCCCACCCTTGAATGTAAACATTAACTATGGCCAACTAGAAACGACGAGAGGCTTCGTCACGCCGTATCCCTCAGTGCTTCACACACCCGCAACAGGCCACAGCAGTCCAGCCACCCCACCGCCGTCCCACACCGAACCCAGGGTTATCGTGCGGTTCGGCCCCCAGTTGCGTAGCCTGGTGAAACGTTGTTGTGATGCATCGTGTAATTAGGAGAAATGCGTACCATCACGTTTCCGACTTTGACAAAGTTCAGATTGTAGCCTATCGCGATTGCGGTTTATCGTAGCGCGACATTTCTCCTCGCGTTGGTCGAGATCCAATGACTGTTAACAGAATATGGAATCGGTGGGTTCAGGAGGGTAATATGGAACGCCGTGCTCGATCCCAACGGCCTCGTATCACTAGTCGAGATGACAGGCATCTCATCCGCGTGGCTGTAACGAAACCTGCAGCCATATCTCGATCCCTGAGTCAACAGGTGGGGACGTTTGCAAGACAACAACAATCTGCACGAACAGTTCGACGACGTTTGCAGCAGCATGGACTATCAGCTCGGAGACCATGGCTGCGGTTACCCTTGACGCTGCATCAGAGACAGGAGCGCCTGCTATGGTGTACTCAACGACGAACCTGGGTGCACGAATGGCAAAACGTCATTTTATCGGATGAATCCAGGTTATGTTTACAGCACCATGATGGTCGCATCCGTGTTTGGCAACATTGCGGTGAACGCACATTGGAAGCGTGTATTCGTCATCGCCATACTGGCGTATCACCCGGCTTGATAGTATGGGGTGCGATTGGTTACACGTCTCGCTCACCTCTTGTTCGGTTTGACGGCACTTTGAACAGTGGACGTTACATTTCAGATGTGTTACGATCCGTGGTTCTACCCTTCATTCGATTCCTACGAAACCCTACATTTCAGCAGGATAATGCATGACCGCATGTTGCAGGTCCTGTACGGTCCTTTCTGGATACAGGAAATATTCGACTGCTGCGCTGGCCAGCACATTCTCCAGATCTCTCACCAATTGAAAACGTCTGGTCAATGGTGGCCGAACAACTGGCTCGTCACAATACGCCAGTCACTACTCTTGATGAACTGTGGTAGCGTGTTGAAGCTGCATGGGCAGCTTTAGCTGTATACAACATCCAAGCTCTGTTTGACTCAATGCCCAGGCGTATCAAGGCCGTTATTACGGCCAGAGGTGTTTGTTCTGGGTACTGATTTCTCAGGATCTATGCACCCAAATTTCGTGGAAATGTAATCACATGTCAGTCCTAGTATAATCAATACCCGTTTATTATCTGCACTTCTTCTTTGTGAAGCAATTTTAATGACCAGTAATGTGTTTACCTGTCGTGAACATTATTTCTTTATTTTTCGGCGTTTTACTATAGCTTCCATTGCAGAATTCTGCAATGCCGTTAGTAAATAAATATGGCGAGAAAAACTTGTGCACTGGCTGTTAAAATATTTTTATTATAGAATTGCTACTGGTTTCGCATCAGTAGAGCTGCATCTTCAGCTGATATGCACAAGAAATTAAAACATTACGCCACCTCGCACACGTTTCTCGTGATACTGGCCCATCAGTACAGTTTACGCTTGAGCCGTGCACAGTTCTATGCTGCCTATGACATGGTAAGACATTCAAAGCTCTACCGTACTTGCCTAACGAAGTCACGTTAATGTGGAGTTTTTAGTTAGTTCCCATAATTATTCGAGACTTAGAAATTTGAATAGGTTTAACCGGCTTCCTATCATTTATAGGTGCTGCGCAATCCCAGTCAGTTTAATGATAGACAACCGCTTTTTGCGTCCTATCTGTTTTTATCTTGACGATGAACGATGGGACTTGGCTCTACGCAATCACTTTGTCGCGCCATGGCTATTTAAAAAGCCTCTCATAGACATATGGCTCATTATGGTAGTACACATCAATTTTAAGACCTTTCTAATTCCGTAATGTTTAAACTCCTTGTACAGATCATCTGAAGATGCATCTCGGCTGATGCGAAACTGGTAGTGACTTTTATTAAAAGTATTCTAACAGCCAGTGTGGAAGATCTGATTCAGCATTTGGAATTTTGGCTCCGGTTTGCCGACCTCTAAGGTACAGAAACAGTTTTCATGACACATAAATAAATGTAAGCAACTGAAGGCAGGATGGAAAGCATCTTGAAATGTCATCATCGAAAAATAAATTCCTATAAAACCATAGGGTAACAGCTAATTCATAATAAATTTATTTCAGTTTTAACATCTACCTCGTTCTAATCTGCAAGTATCTAATCTGCAACGTTCTTCAATGCGCGGAAGGACAGAAAAACAAAATATGGCAGCAAGACAGGCAATCCCAGTCAACACGCAGTTACGAGCAGCTTTGAGACTTTTGGCCACAGGCAGCTTATTAGAGTGTTAGTAATTTAGTGACTTAATGTCCACAAACACCATTAGCAAGAAGTTTTTTTTTTAATTCCTCCAAAATACTTTTGATGGTTGATAGCATAGACATGGGTTGTTCCTGTAACACTAAATAAATTAAGCCTTAACTTCCTTGTTTATTTTTAAAAGACTAACACGTTTGAACCGTACATATATCAGCTGTATTATACAGAAGCCAAACTAGAAAAATGCGAAAAACAGAAGGGCTAATATCTGAAAATGCATCACAGATGACGTACAACACGATCACTTCTCACTCCCAACAGTTTCTTCCGCGTGCCGGATCGAAACGAATCGTAGGTCTGCCCACCCGTGATCTATTCCATAAGGACTGCTCCAAATGAGAAGTGCTTTGTTCGTCATAACCTAATTCCTAGATACGATATGTGGATTCTTGTGTAACTTAACGCACATTCAGTCAATAAACAAAATATATCGAAATTACCGGCCCCTTTTCGTACTGATCCTTTTACTTATATTTATTGTCTTGTTCGTGAGATTAAAGCTTCGTATTTGGTTTCTCTTTCAGAAATTGTTTCCAACTTTACTTACAATTATTAGAAGTCAGAAACACCTCTTAATCACCACTGAGGTAACAGGTTTTGAGTAGGGTGGATTCCACCAACTAATCTTGCGAAGTCTAATATAACAAAACTACCCATTTTACTTTTGACACGTTTTTGAAGAAAGGCCTTTCGTTGCAGTTGATTTATACTGAAGGAGCTGTGCGACATGAACAACAATTGGTGGGCCTGTTTCTACATTAGAAAGACGATGTCTGTTTAAATTTCTCACCAGTCGCATAAGAGCGGGGTTAGTTGTGCTAACAAGAGAATCCAAATCCGGTTTACTTTAAATATACGGTGTAATGGTAGTGAGCGTTAGTTACAGGGTGTCCAGAAAAGGACTCCCTGATTTCAGAATTAAATATCTCGAAAACAAAGATCGATAGAGGAATGCAGTAAACGGTAGGTTTATTGTGAAAGCTGTAAGAAGTTTATACAGCAGTTTGAAATAATAGTTACAGAAGCTGCTAACAGATGGCGCTGTACGCTGTACAGCTCATATCAGCATACATAAGTGAAATAATCGTATGAAAACAATCTTTGCAAACAATCACATCACAATGTTTTCAAAATGTTCACCATTGGCACTACAGACGTGGCGCAAACGAAGAATGAAATTCGCCATCACATTTCGTAGTGTCTCAACCGAAATGGATTCACATGCCACAGAGATCGCCGATTCCAGCGTGGTGGGATGCTTCGGGTAGACCATGTCTTTCACTGTGCCCCACCAAAAATAAAAGTCACAGGGAGTCAAATCCGGCGAATATGGAGGCCAATTCATGCCTGCACCAGTAAATTTGGGATATTCCCGAAGTATTCCTCAAGAAAGCGAAACACTTGTTCGGTCCGATGTTGTCGGGCTCCATCTTGTATAAACCATTCAGTACCTGGTCGGTCCTCTAACGCTTGCTATGTGGCGACAAATTGTTCCAAAATTGCAACGTAACGTGCACCAGTGAACGTTTCTCGAATGAAAAAAGGGCCAATAATGCCTCTGGTGCATACTGCAGCCCACACAGTAACTTCAGGAGAATACAGAGGTTTCGCTTCACACCAATATGGCTTTTCGGAACCCCAAAATCGCCAGTTCTGCTTATTCACGTATCCATTCAGGTGGAAGTGTGCTTCATCTGTAAACCAGATGCAGCCAACATCAAATCCTTCACTATCAATCATTGTGAGCATCTGATTAGCAAAGGTAACCCTTTGTTGCACAGCTCGTACGGGTAGGGCCTGGTGTGTTTGAATTTTGAATAGAAACATGTGTAAGCTCTTTATCAGTATTTTCTGCGTGCTGGAACGCTTAAAACCAGTCTCAGGTGCAATTCTACGGACGGATGACACTGGATTTCGCTGAATAATTCCAGAAACTGTGGCGATATTTTCAGGCGTAACTGCGATTTGCTTGCGGCCAACATGCCCCACTAGATCATCAGTTACGCTGCCTGTTCGTTGAAATTTTGCGAAGGGCGTACGAATGGTTTTCGCATCAGGTCCTTTTGGAACATTAAATCGTGCTTGAAAACTTCGCCTTGTTGCCGTAGGACTCTCTTCTAACCTGTGGTACTCTAGCACTAGAAAAACGTGTTGTTCAATGAAGTACATGGTTTTAATCTCTTCCTTCGGTACGCTAGCCTCCTTTCACGTTTCAATAGTGTAACTGATGGCTCTGTGCTTCGGATCACTATTTATATTAGACATTACGTATGGCGATTACAGCGCCATCTGTTAGCAGCTTTTGTAACTATTATTTCAAACTGCTATAGAAACTTCTTACAGCTTTCACAATAAGCATACCGTTTACTGCATTCCTCTATCGATCTTTGTTTTCGAGGTATTTAATTTTGAAATCAGGGAGTCCTTTTCTGGACACACTTTACCTCTGAGATTGTACGTGGAGGGTTGCTGTTAGTCAAAAGCCTCAAAGGCGACGAAGACGCCATTATTAACACCTAATTGAGTCTGAACGAGGCCGTGTAACAGGGCTACGAGAAGTCAGATGTTCCTTCTGCGATGTTGCAAACAGACTTGACAGGAATGTAGCAACTGTACATGACTGCTGGCAGCGGTGATCACAAGAACACCTGGCTCCGGACGGCCACGTGGCACTACCGACAAAGAAGACCATAGTGTTCGGCTTATGGCTCCGGCGCATTGTACTGCATCTGCAGTAGCAATTTGACCAACAATTGCCACCACATTGACACAACGAATTGTTACAAATAGGTTACTTCAAGGAAAGCTCCGAGCCCGGCGCTCTGTAGCGTGCATTTCACTGAAAACAAACCATCGCCATTTGCGACTTCAGTGGTGTCAAGCTCATTGGAGGGTTGGGTGGAGGTCTGTTGTGTTTTCTAATGGAAGCTGATTCAGCCTCGTTGCCAGTGACGGCCGCGTGTAGCACATGTAAAATTCTTTTCACTTACATTATCCATAATTAGCTCAGGATGTTTCCCTAGAAAGGCTGAAATATACCATTGTATAAAATGTGTCTCCACATATGTCAATAACTACCGTCAACTGTCACTCTTGACATCGTTTTAGAAAATGTTTTACAAGGTAATGTACTCCAGGGTTGTTATCCACCTGTACACTCAGCTACTTATACATTCATTGAGCCCACAATAAAGTACTTAAACAATAAAATAACGCTAATTGTGATCTTATCGGCGGCATTTGAATGTGTCAGTCGCAGTATTCCATTGGAGAAGTTGAATTTTTAAGGGCTGCGAAGTTCAGGAAATGCCTGGTTTAGTTCTTATTTAAGAAACACAAAGAGGGACCCCACATCATCCGCATGGGGGAAATTAATGTGGATGTCCCCGTTTTATTTGAATTAGGAGGCGGAATTACTCATGTTTGCAAATGATACAAGCACTGTCGTGAACTCGACCGAAGTAGTAGTGTCACAGGAAATAGTGAAGAGTGTTTTTGTGAAAGTTGCTAAATGGTTTTGCAGAAATGGGCTAGTTTTTAACCTTGAAGAAATGCAATACATTGCGTTTTATAGTATCAGAGATTACCCACTCTTTACTAACCTAGCATACCAACAATAAGCAATAAACAGGTAGAAAATAGTAAGTTCTTAGGTGTGCATATTGACGAAAACTTAAACTGTAAAAACTGTACAATATACCTGCAAAAACTGTTAGGTGTGGCTACTTTTCCCATAGGAAAAGCTGACAAATTCGGGGACATAGAAGTTAGTAACTTAACATATTTTGCATATTTTCATCCATTTATACCATACGAGATATTATGCTGGGAATGCACTTAGGCAAAAATTATTCATCGCACGAAAGAAAGTAACTACACACACACACACACACACACACACACACACACACACATACGTCTTGCAGGTAACTCTTCAAGAAGCTGGGAATATTAACCACGGCCTCACAGTGCACTTATTCACCTACGAAATTTTCTGTAGTCTACATCTCAGTTCGAGGGTAACACATATATTCGAAAGTACAAAGTCAGAAGGAGAAATAGTATACATTTCTGTTTAATGAACATAACTTCGGCACAGAACGGGGTGAAACATGCAGCTACAAAACTCTGACAGCCTACCCGTGGAAATAAAATGTCTCACAGGCAGCAGAAATGTATACAAATGTAGATTATAAACGTTTCTCCATGTCAACTTGTTCTGTAGCGTAGAGGAATTGTTGAATATGGATGATCAGTCATTTAAAACTAAGCGGCCGGCGTGAAGCCATACAAATACTATTTTTATACACTTTCTTTTTAAGTTGTACGTAAGTGCTCTATGCTTGTTCTATAGACTCTCTCTATATCATAACGTTTATTGTGAATATGGTCTATGCAACAAGGAGCTAACAAACTAATTATGTACGGAAGTTGTGTATTGGAGATTCTAATGATGGTTCGAGTTTATGCAGATTATAATAAGCAATAGTTAGTTCTCAGATGTACATACTGGACAAAAAAGACACGAGAATGTTGAGAGGGGGGCGGGGGAGGCTTCGCAGGAGTCACTCTTACCCAAAATCCCTAACAGAAATGAGAATAAAACAAATTTTGATAATCGTCCTAAAAGACAAACTGTCGCTCAAGAACCCACCCCGGAACAGAATCCTGGATGAGGACCTGCGAGTGTGTGGAAGTGGCAAGACTATACGTGGGGTAACTTCGAATCAGGAGCCGAAGACAATATAAGAGGAAAAATGTAAACGCGGAAATGTGTGGCAGTCGCGCGGAGCGACAGGCATGTGTTCGCCCGATCGAGGAAACAACGCGTCACCCAAGCCTCATAGAGGAAAACCGCCGCAGCTAGACACGACATTTGAATTGCTCTTATCTCTGGAACGTGCTTATCGGCATTTTATCGCTGATCATGTGTATGGCAAGAACTCCGTAGTGTTGCTTCAGCAAACTTTCTTCGAAACTTGGCGAATGTAGCAGAGTCTGGAGTAAACTGGGAGCCACACTGGGACCTCACCACTGCTGTCAACAGAAGGAAGTAAACATGGCAGCGAACGCCTTCCTCAGAAATAAACTAGTACAGCTGCTTTCTGGCCAGCTTCAAGGAAGGAAGGCGGTGGAACATGGCCGGTTTCTCGGGAAGGACTGGTAACAGGGGGGCAACGGTACTGTTCCTCTTCGAGACACTGTAGCGAAATCGCTGCGAGTCACTTTTCACAAGTTATAAGTGGGCACACGACTATAAACGGGTAAATTACTGCCGTTTTCAACGTTGACAACCGACGGAGGTCTTGTCCAGCATTACTGGAGTTTTTATCCGAGTCTACTTGGAAGTGTCGGACTTGCCTTTCACCTGCGCGACCAGTTCCCAGACCAGGCGCAGGTCCAGGGTTCGGTTCTGGGGAAGTTAACAGTTTGGTACTGTGCCCTCACCCCCTCCTTCCCTCCCCCTCTCCACCAACAAACACTCTTATCCACACTTTTAACGTGCCACAGACATCTATCAGCTATACTACTATATAAAGACAAGCTATTATTAACAAATATCTCCAGAAGTACTTAACCGATTTACGTCAGATATTTACACAATACCCTAATAAACATACGGATGGACACAGCCTTCGTATGCAATATTCTCAGCAAAGATTTCGGAGAGTTTGTGACTGATTTACTTTATTTTTTAAACAATACTGTAATAAACTCTGGGGAAAAACATAGGCCACAGATATTTAATATAAGTGATATATAAATACATACATTTGAAATCCGTACTGTTACAGAAAGACAAGTTGATGTTTAAGGTTATTACCAAAAATCTCGAATACTCTAACTTCCGGAAGGACATAGGATATATATTTTTAATGTATGTAATATATAAATATATAATAAATAAAGCAGAAACATGGTTTCCACAAATCTGGGAAAGCAATTGACCGATTTACTTGAAATTATTACACAATACTCTATTAAACGTTTCGAAAGAGATAAAGTATATTTCACAATAGATAAGCTTTTTACAAAAAAAAAAATCAAAAAATTCTTGACCAAACTACTTCAAATTTTTAGACAATACTCCAATACCATTCAGAAGGACATGCTATATATATTGCTATATGCTATACATATGCTATATGCTATATATCTCTTTTATACAACTACGTACAGGTTTTCTGTTAAAACCGACTACAGGGAAGAAAATGCTGTACTTTGTGGTGAAAAAGTATGCTTTCCAGTTTCAACTGCGATAGGAGTATATATATATATATATATATATATATATATATATATATATATATACTCTCGTAAATTTCCTGTTTTCTGTAAAACTGGTGGCGAGGAAAAAACAAATCAGCACATTGATATGTATACATTTTTTTCTTTTTTGCATCCAGTTTCAACTGCAGTAGGAATATATATATATATATATATATATATATATATATATATATATATATATATATATAAAATACTCTCGTATCGCAGTTGAAACTGAATGCAAAAAAAGAAAAAAATGTATACATATCAATGTGCTGATTGATATGTATACATTTTTTTTCTTTTTTGCATCCAGTTTCAACTGCAGTAGGAATATATATATATATATATATATATATATATATATATATATATATATATATATATATATATATAAAATACTCTCGTATCACAGTTGAAACTGTAGGCAAAAAAAGAAAAAAATGTATACATATCAATGTGCTGATTTGTTTTTTCCTCGCCACCAGTTTTACAGAAAACAGGAACTTTACATCCGCACAGACACAGCACACAGCAGCTGCCCATGTCTCTCTCATTCCCCTCATACCGATTTACCCATTCTTTTTAAATGACTTCGCTTTTGAAGCAAGGTTTTGTTCGTAATAAGAACAAACAAGGCTCAATGTCAGAGTGAGAGGTAAGGAGGCAGAGAGTGGGGAAAGAAGAGGAGATATACAAAGAAGTGGAGCACGAGGAAACGAGCAGAGATGAAGATGGAGGGGGCATGGGAAGTAGTTTAGGGTGTATATCCAATTCCCATACAGGTTTAGCTTTTGCGAAGCATTGCCGGGTTTACTTGATTAATAATAATGACAATAAAATGTAGAACATGAATTAATGTAATTAAAATTGTTTACATTGGTACTTGGTACATCAATTTAATATAATATCCAAAACTGGCAGTTCTGAGAAATATAGCATCTGGACAAAATTAGTTCGCAAATTTACATTTGAAATGGTTATGAGTGAACACCACACATTATTTGTACTGGTCGCTTTGTGCACTAAGTACATTCTCTGTAACAGTAAGTGATGAGTTACCCTATAAAATTCTTCTGTAAGAT
Source organism: Schistocerca gregaria (assembly GCF_023897955.1). NCBI lineage: Eukaryota > Metazoa > Arthropoda > Insecta > Orthoptera > Acrididae > Schistocerca > Schistocerca gregaria. Next base: position 219,628,027 of record NC_064925.1, on the reverse strand, counting down.
ATTATTGAACGGAAATACCAAAATATGTTGGGAGGTCGATTTGCTTGTTTGAAAACTAGCAGTTATACGAAGAGCAAAGTTACCTGAATTTAATTGTCTGAGCAACTCAGTAATATGTCTTTCCCTTCAAGTATTTGTCACTATGTAACTACAGAAAAAAAGACTGTTCTGTTCTGTTTACTGACTCCTGCGCAAGAGCTACATCAATTGACACTATTTGTTGTTCAGAACTGAATATAGTGTTTTTCTCAAAAGTCCGTTATCAGGAAAGTAATTATTAATTCTTTGAAAAACACCGTTAACAATTTCTTTTGTTGCTTCCTGTGTAAAGAGATTTATTGTAACATTAATGTGCGCGTCATTTACGTCGGCGGCCGAGTTTAGGTTCGTTCTGCGCATCTGACATCACAAACCCAGTCAGCTAATGAACAGAGAACGACGTTGCCAGAGTTCGACTACAGTGCAGAGCACGGACGAGTGTCTTCAGTTTTAGAAACGTTCAGTCATAAATAAAGTAATTGAACAAAACCAATGTCTTGATAGCAGACTTTGTTTTATAAAAAGTTTGGACAAAGCATTCTTTATACCAATCGCTTCATATTCTATCAATTAATTAAACCAAACAAGCAATAAGCCTCCTAATTCAGGCGATAGCAAGGAAAGCTGTTTGTATCATTCTCACTAACCGCTTTTTCGCAATAAAGAACAGCGGTAATTGTTTATTTCCTGTTGTACTTCGACGAAAAATGAGTAATTCATATTCATACCAACAGTGTTTGTCGGTATTTTGCGTGATATTTTAAAGTCCTCCGCCGAGAGACCTATTGAATAACGAGTTGCGTTAGCGTAATGGTGAAAGTGCTGCCGGCACAGTAGCTCAGCGTGTTCGGTCAAAGGGTTAGCTATCCCCTGCAATAAAAAAACTGAGTGAACGGATCAACGAAGAACCTTAACGGGTGTCATCGGACGTCTGCCCTGAACAAATTCAACGAACAATACAGAACAAAATGAGATCAACTAAAAAAAGAAAAAAGTGAATGGCTGCTAAGCGAAAGGTTCTGAGTTCACCTTGTTCGGTGTTTAATATTTCCACACTTACCCTGAAAATGAACACAGCATCACTTCCTCTTACTATGTTGTACTTGCGTTTTTATTTAATGAACAGTTTGCTATTCTGACAGTAACTATATTTAAACTTTGATTGTAACTGCTATTAAAAAACTGTGCCAACTTATAAAAAGTCACTCACGTTTGTTAGTGGACACCACTATTGTTAAGAGAGCCAAAAGACACTTCTGTCAAGAAAGCATAAATAACTGCTTAAACAATACTTAAGTACAATCTGTTGTCATTTATTGTGTGCACACTTGTACAAGAATGCTGGGTTATTTATTTATCAACCAACTATTGCTTATATTTATTGTAAATGATCAGGTGTAACCGAATGTTTATGACATTTCTTGATTTAAATATTGTTGTAATGTATTTGTTTACTCTAGGAAGTGGCCAGCTTTAGTCAAATCTAGTCTGTAGAACTTAGGGATGACACTTCTTGGCAGATTAAAACTGTGTGCCGAACCGAGACTCGAACTCGGAACCTTTGGATTTCGTGGGAAAGTGCTTAAGGACGATATTTGTTTAGTCCGTGAAATGGTCAGCTTTAATCAAATCATGTCTGTAGAACATAAGGATGAAACTTCTTGGCAGATTAAAATTGTGTGTCGGACCGAGAATCGATGTCGGGACCTTTGCCTTTCGCGGGAAAGTGCTTAACGATGATTTATTTTTGGTGGAGATGGCTTTCAGCCTACGGAAAAGCAGACGGTAGCAGAACACTATGAGCATCATCAATTGTAGACTGGGACTTTTCGAGTGAAGAGCTCAAAGGAGCACATTCACACGAGTTCTGCAAGAAGGCAGACCTTTCTAATGTATGTGATTCTGTCGTCTAGGTGATTGATTCTGGGTAGTGAATGGCAACGACAATACTTTAACTTCTGAATGGACTTTATATTTCGAGAGGTATGAATGTGCTAAAGTGTAGGACTTTTATGACTTTTATGTCTCAACTGAGATAGAGTATTACTGCTCCTTGTATTGCGTGTGTTAATATTTGAATCATCATGTCGAACTCTGAACTATTTTGAGCTGGCGAATATTTGATGTACTGTGATAGCGAAATGTACTTTGTTGCTGGGTATCTTCGACGACTGTTTAGTTAGCGGTTTTTTCCAACCATTGTTGTAATGCTCTAAACGTAATATGTGCATCTGGAAAGAGTATTTCCTGTCTGTATTTTATCTGAAAATCGTAGGACGACTTCTCCTTTATTTGAGAAGTCCTTTCTTGAATAAAAGGTTATTCACAATAGCACACTGGCATCTAAATCATCTGGAACCGAGCGACCGCTACGGTCGCAGGTTCGAATCCTGCCTCGGGCATGGATGTGTGTGATGCCCTTGGGTTAGTTAGGTTTAATTAGTTGTAAGTTCTAGGCGACTGATTAAGTTGCATAGTGCTCAGAGCCATTTCAACCATTTGAACCATCTAAATCAATTACAGATATTAAAATAGAATCCTTATTATTAAATTAAAAAATATCTTTATTTTATATTTCTGTGTAATTTATTATTTCGCAGTTACCAGCGCATACTGTAGACCGACTATTCGACTGCAGTATCACAGTTACAGGTTATTATTTGCTGCCAATTACCTGTGGGGCGTGAAAGCAAGCGCGTGTTGCTCGACTTTATGACTATGTCGAGCTTATCCTTTTAAAAAGAGCCGTGCATAGCCCAAGGAAATGACAGCTTTGCCGCATTTGACATTTAGACACTCAAAAGACAACAAGTGTGTTTTTATTGTTTCAATTTAATTTTTGTGCAAATTGCATCACTAGATTTACCTTATTAAATAAAACGATCGCAAAACAAACGATAAGTGATTTTATAGGGCATTTATTCAGTGTATGTATCGTTTCTGTTGGAAATTTCGTGCAAATTGTTTCTATGTGTGTTAAATGAAAAATGACGTGGTGGGGTAAATCCAACAGCATATTTTTTAACGTTTATGTATATGGAATTATTTATTTATGGAAACAAAGAGAATTTTTGTTTATTTTTAGGAAAAATGTTCGAAATTACAAACAAAAAAACGACAAAACCCAATCAAAACAATATTCGCCGAGCAGTTGCCGCAATGCAAATGGGAATGTCTTTAAGAGCTGTCGCTCGTAATTTTAACATTCCGAGATCGACATTGCTGTTGCACCGCCCTGCAATGAAATCGTCTTCTTCCAGTTAAAATTTACATTCATTTAACTTTCAGTACATGTAGTACTCTAAACATTGTTATTTTTTTGAATACATTTTTTTCATTTATCTAAACAACATAATTGCAATTAATTACTTCCCGAAAAACGTTCATTTAGGACTAATTCTGTGCAAAATCAGCCAAACAAATAGTGAGTCGGATTTACCCGACCATTTTTGCAAATGGCAAAAATGAACGTTTCATAAAATACGGATAGCTCAAAAACTATTGATGGTATAACAAACATATTTTGCAAACAGTTGCTCCTTTATATCATCTGTAATTTAACGTATATAACGTTGAGATCCGACCACGGATAAGCTTTTTATAGCCAAAAGAAATTATTAGGTCGGATATACCCCACCTTACCCTAAGGCATAAACTGTCATGACAGACTTACATAGTTCCTTTCATAACATAAGTAAAAAATTAGTCTTTTGTATTTCATGGATGGAAATTGGTATAAAGGCACACACTGTCCTGTTGTGTTGTTTAACTGTCAGTACATCGTCCAGCATCCGTTCTGCCTAATTATCTCAAAAATTCTCTTCGGCATTGACTTTTTTCGTATTTGTATCCTTGCAGTGAAACTATCGCTGACTCTTTTCGTAAAGCTTTTTTCAGCTCATTTACGGTCTCAAATTGCTCTCCATTGCGATAAACAAGCATTTCAGTTGTTCGCCAAATGTTTTCCAAGGGGTTGAAATCCGGTTTACGTGCAGGCCATGGCAAAACATCGATATCTTTATCCTCAAATCACATTTTTGTCGAGTAGGAACCGGCACAGATCCATTGTCTTTTTGAAACATTAGACTTTCGTCCCATAGGTCCCCATACATTCTAATCCATTCTGTCTCTAACAGCTTAGTGTACATATTATAGTGATTCTCCTTTACTGCAGAATGTTACCCAAATCATAATACTTCCAAAATTTCTGCTCATTCTTACCTGCTGCTCTGTTCTCAGATCATGCCGATCGTACTGAAATTCGTCTTGACCATCTAGATTAAACTTCTTTTCATCACCGACGGCCACTTTATCCTATTCTGAAATCCATGACATACGTTTCTCAGCAACTCCAATCTAGCCTGTTTATATTTGGCTGTTAGAACAGGTCTCTGCAATCGTTTCTTGAGCGCAAGATTTTTTTCATTTGACGGTATTTGACGTATACGTCTGGCAATTACTGGCAACTGTAAATCAGCAAAAAGTTGAGAAGAATAACGGTTTGCTGTGCGCAAAAGTAAGCTTTCAGTGTCTCAGATAATTTTCTACTTTTCCCATATTTTCCGTTCGGTCGACAATCTAACGAAATTATAAATCACTGTGTTTGAACGGTTCAACTTCTTGGCGATTTAACGATTAAAGTCCCATTTCCTTCTACGCGCAGATTTTTGCTTTCTCACCACAAGCTAACTGGTACCTGCGTGGCTATGCCACAATCGTTGTTTATGTAGACAAGATGCACTCTCACTAACGGTGTCTGTTTCTCATCTGCAAAAAAGGCTCATACACACACATACTAACACTGCACAATGCCGAGTTCTACCCTCTACCACCTTAATCGTTGTCTTGTTAAGTACTGTACTACTGACATCAAATGCTACACCATTTGACTGACAAGGGGAGGCCGCCAATTGTGAAATTCAGATTTGATTCACACTGCGCACAATAAAAGCTCATGGCCAGAGGTATAATGTGGTCAAAGCACCAAGATGCACTTCTCAGCCGTTGTCGAGAAAATCGACAGTTAAAAGAAACCGTTGCGATGAAATACTGTCTACGATTAGTAATTTTCTACACCATCGTGGTGCAGCGGTAAGCGCTCGGGGTCGTGATCCGAAAGTCGCCGGATCGAATCTCGCGCCATGTAACCTTTTCTTTTAGTATTTGTTTTTTGTAATTCAAATATCAGTTGCAACAGTTATGCATATAATAAGTTGTTAAAAGTCGTGGAAAAACGTGCGACTTCGAACATCATTATGTTTTCCGCAAACAAAGTTGTATTTCACAAATGTTATTAATTGTCTTCATAATGTTAACCACGTATAGTTATCTTAAGACGTAGAAACGATATTCCGAAACGAATACGTATAGCGTAAGTCAAACGTTCGAATTAGAATAGAGACCCCTCGTACACAAACTTGCTGTGGCAGGTATGAAATATAAACTCCGTTACTCGCTCGTTACACTTGAAGGACAGATGTTGAATGGGCCGAAACGAGCTTCCGCATAACAGCGTAGTTGCCTGCTAACTTCGAAAGAAGGTAGATGCGGTCCCTAGCGTAACTTATAACATCGTCGAAAATCAGTGGGGACGGGAGAGCTTTGGTACACCCTGTTACACAAACGGAAAAATGGAGGCGGTACAACTGGAGAGCGATCCGCCTTCAACAACATGCATAAACAATTCATTAATAGTTATATATATATATATATATATATATATATATATATATATATATATATATATATATATATATATATATATATATATATATATATATTCGATCCGGCGACTTTTGGATTAGAACCAGAGCGCTTACCGCTGCGCCACGACGCTGTAGAAAAGTATTAATCGTAGAGAGTATTTCACCGCAACGGTTTCTTTTAACTGTCTATTTTCTCGACAACGGCTGCGAAGTGCATCTTGGTGCTTTGCCACATTACACCTCTGGCCATGAACTTTTATTATGTACAGTATGAATCGAATCTGAATTTCACAATTGGCGACCTCCCCTTGTGAGTTAGTCTATATACTGGATCCATACTATTGTATATAAACTGTGTACAATTATTCCAACCGACGACGTTCATTCTCCTACGAATACCCATGCCTTTATACTAATTTCCACTACTGTAGGAAGTAATACGGTTTGTGATCATTTTCGTTCAAATGGCTCTGAGCACTATGGGACTAAACATCTATGGTCATCAGTCCCCTAGAACTTAGAATTAGTTAAACCTAACTAACCTAAGGACATCACACAACACCCAGTCATCACGAGGCAGAGAAAATCCCTGACCCCGTCGGGAATAGAACCCGGGAACCCGGGCGTGGGAAGCGAGAACGCTGATAATTTTGTATAACGCCGCAGTTTGATTTTTTAAATCTGATAGTTAAAACGTCTCTCCCTTCAGTTAAGATCTAAACCTGTGCCCATCCCTAATGCTATGGCTTGACATTCGAATGTTATTTACTCACACTTGTTACATCGGTGCCATTTGTTACGTTATGTATGTAAAAAATTATATATATATATATATTTTTTTTAATTTATCAGCATGAATTTTTGTTTTTTAGAGCATGATTCTTTCTCTCAGGTATATTATCTTTTCTTATCACTTTTACTTACGTGCATAAGTAAATATTTGACGACTTTTTGAAGGGCAGCTGTTATTCATGTACCAACTTTAGATTTTGAACGTAATGACTAAAATATAGTTGCGGTTAACTGAATTGAATGTATTTTGTTAATTTCTATTTATTGATTGCAAAGCAAGGCTCGAGAGAATTTCGATTGTTGCCGTGGGGCGGCCAAGATAAAACTTATTGAACTCATGGAATCTGTATAATTTAAAAAAATTAACTTTAACGTTAATAAATTATCAGCTGCAATTTAGAAAGGTTCTTACAACTAAATCTCTCACATTTACAGTTACTGCTAACACTTTAAAAAAAAATGCTTCGGCACGTAATGGCCTACCAGAGGCTGCATTGATAGATGAGCTTCCCGGAGAGCAAATTATTGAAAAAATGCTTATTAAAAATAATTAGCAGCTGCGACCATGTAAGGTGACAACTATTACACAGAAATTCATTTTGTGATAACAATAATTAGTTTATTTTAGCAGAATACCGAATAACTTACACAAAACATGTGTAGTCGCTCAATGGCTGCCTTCCGTATCGCGAAACAAAACACTGTGTGTACCATAAAGTACGTCCTACAATCGCGTCTCTTTACGATCCTTTACTCTTAATCAGTTGTTTCAAGAACATTAACTATATCTCTTTTATCCTAATTTTATTGATAAAATACGTTAAATACGGTTTACAACCGATAATAATGTCAACATTTATGTAACGTACCGTCACACACTCCATTCTCACCGTCACGAACTTTACATATGATTGGAATGCTGTTAAGAACTTGGTTGCTGCCCCTATATTTAATCTCGTGTCTTGCCTCTATTTCATTTTCACTGTAGTCACAGCTACACCTCCCACAAGTATCTTCGCTGATTCTATTGTTTGTTTTCCTGTCTGTGCTAGAATTCACAACACGTGTCTCCTCATCATTCGCTTAGCGTACACGGAGACGTTACCGACGCTGCCAGGAGGAGGAAGTAAACAGAAGCAAAACTGCCCATCTGCTTTTTGGGCAGTTTCAAGGAAGGGAAACTGCGAAGGGCGCTTGGTTCTCGAGAATGATCGGTAATTTTTGTAGGTATTTGTCCTGGTGGTTCCTTCCCTCACAAGAGATAGAAAAATTACCAAGAACTGTGAGGTGTCAGAGACACACCTCCGCGTTAGTTACTATGTAACTTACTTATTATGTTTATTACAGTTAATTTGATTAACACAGTTTTCAAACACGGTCTGGCTTCTGAGTTAGTTAATTCAGTCTAATACTATCCTTCTTAAGAACAAGACGAAGCAGTTGCGAAGATAATCGTCGTAATTAATTTACCATGTAAGATAATTGTTAGAAACGCAATCTTCCGCAAGCTCCTATCATGTTTCTACCTGTGTTAACCCCATATAAACGAGCAGTTAAAAACCATTTTTATCACTTTATGTGCTCTATAAGTGCATGATTATGCGGAGTTAACGCAGACTGCAAGATGGTGGTAGCTTGACTCTCGAAACGCTTTGTTGACTATTAAGCTCCTAAGCGTAGTGCCAGTATGCAAAATGAAATATAATAGTTAATTCGTTCTCTGTGTAGTCAGAAATTACACTACTCGCCATTAAAATTGCTACACCAGAAAGAAATGCAGATGATAAACGGGTATTTATTGGAAAAATATATTATCTATAACTGACATGTGACTACATGTTCACGAAGATTGGGTACATAGATCCTGAGAAATCAGAACCCAGAACAACCACCTCTGGCCGTAATATGGTCTTCATACGTCTGGGCATTGAGTCAAACAGAGCTTGGATGGCGTGTACAGGTACAGCTGCCTATGCAGCTTCAACACGATACCACAGTTTATCAAGAGTAGCGACTGGCGTGTGGTGACGAGCCAGTTGCTCGGCCACCATTGACCAGACGTTTTCAATTGGTGAGAGATCTGGAGAATGTGCTGGCCCGGGCAGCAGTCGAACATTTTTTGTATCCAGAAAGGCCCGTACAGGACCTGCAACATGCGGTCGTGAATTATCCTGCTGAATTATAAGGTTTCGCAGGGATCGAATGAAGGGTAGAGCCACGAGTCGTAACACACCTGAAATGTAACGTCCACTGTTCAAAGTGCCGTCAATGCGAACAAGAGGTGACCGAGACGTGTAACCAATGGCACCCGATACCATCACGCCGGTTGATACGCCAGTATGGCGATGACGAATACACGCTTCCAATGTGCGTTCACCGCCTTGTCGCCAAACACGGATGCGACCGTCATGATGCTGTACACAGAACCTGGATTCATCCGAAAAAATGACGTTTTGCTATTCGTGCACCCACGTTCGTGGTTGAGTACACCATCGCAGTCGCTCCTGTCAGTGATGCACCGTCAAGGGTAACAGCAGCCATGGTCTCCGAGCTGATAGTTCATGTTGTTGCAAACGTCGTCGAACTGTTCGTGCTGATGGTTGTTGGCTGGAAAACGTCCCCATCTGTTGACTCAGGGATCGAGACGTGGCTGCACGATCTGTTACAGCCATGCGTATAAGATATCTGTCATCTCGACTGCTAGTGATACGAGGCCGTTGGGATCCAGCATGAGGTTCCGTATTATCCTCCTGAACCCACCGATTCCATATTCTGTTAACAGTCGTGGGATCTCGACCAACGCGGCAGCAATGTCGCCATACGATAAACGGCAATCGCGATATGCTACAATCTGACCTTCATCAAAGTCGGAAACGTGACGGTACGCATTTCTCCTCCTTACACGAGGCATCACAACAACGTTTCACCAGGCAACGCCGGTCAACTGCTGTTTGTGTATGAGAAATCGGTTGGAAACTTTCCTCATTTCAACACGTTGTAGGTCTCGCCACTGGCTCCAACCTTGTGTGAATGCTCTGAAAAGCTAATCATTTGCATATCACAGCATCTTCTTCCTGTCGGTTAAATTTCGCGTCTGTAACATGTCATCTTCATGGTGTAGCAAGTTTAATGGCCAGTAGTGTAGGTGTTTCGCAACAGTTGCAAGCGAGTGCTATTTGTTACGTCTTCCTCAAGCTATCGATTCACACAGAACGACAAAGTTACCTGTCTGTGCGGGTCTCTGTTTTGCAAATTCTGCTGGAGCTTGCGTTTATCGTGTCCGGCAACTGTCAATTTCGCCACACAGCGTCAAAGACCAACTTGCCACCACCTGCAGCGTTATGTCAGTGACTCCCTGCGTACTTGTTGCGTGTGGGGTAGTCGCTAAAAGAAGCAACTTCTGTCGTCATTCTGGGATTAATGGCGGAAGTACTTAAGGGTCAGTCCTGCTCTGGTCAGACAGGGTGGGTGTGCATATTGAAAATTTAGAATTGTTTTCACGTCGGGATAGGCACTCTGCCGAAACAAGCGCCGTTTCGGTATTTCGGCATTTGATACATACGAGTGAAGTGCTAAATATGATGCGTGAAATCTATGTCAGACGCTTATATTGTTCATCAAGAGAGAAATTACGTTTCATTTGAACTGTGATTTAAATTTTATTTAATAATCGCGCAAGGAAACTTGTTTTGTCAACCCACTGCCAAGCTATCACAAAGTAAGCTGTCCACGCAAAATAATTATTTATTTAAAAGCGTGTTTATTGGTAGAATGGTGCTGGCCAAATTTCATGTCTTTACTAGAAGCAAAAACGGACGTCGGATGAATGTTACTAAAATTTAACCCTAATCTTTCCTGGAGAAAATATCTAACTCAAATCCAGCTTGCCATATTACTATTTGTTTTAATTTTTTTTTTTTTTTTTTTTTTTTGCACTGATCATGTAAGTGGCTCATTTACGCAGGGAAATAAAACGATAGCGGGCTTAGGCAACTGTTGCCCGCACCGAAACTGAGTTTGTTGTGTCGTTTCTCTCACTGTAATTCTAATAATTTTAGCAGCGCCAACCCATACCTTAAAAGAGTAATAGGATGCCTTTTACTAGTTCTTTATAGACACAATTTCTTCGGGAGTTAAAATTCCAAAGTCTCTGTCTTTGGGCTTTCAGCACCTCGCATTGGAAGATTAAATGTGGTGCCGTTCAACTCTCTCACCTCATAGTCTGAACTCACGGGCTTCTTTCTCTTTAGGCTTCCACAGCCAGTCGTCGGTCTACCATAAGTTCTTGTCTCCGGTTCAAGCCCAGGATTACAAACTTCTCTCGAAACATGGCTTCGGTATCATTAGCTTGCCATTTTTCTTTTCTTTTTTTTTTTTTTTTTTTTTTTTGGATCTTAGTCCAATATTATACGTGCTGCCTTCTGATATAGTTTCGTAGTTTTGATTTAACTATCGCCTTTATCTACGTCTACATCTACATTTATACTCCGCAAGCCACCCAACGGTGTGTGGTGGAGCGCACTTTACGTGCCACTGTCATTACCTCTCTTCTCTGTTCCAGTCGCGTGTGGTTCGCGGGAAGAACGACTGTCTGAAAGCCTCCATGCGCGCTCGAATCTCTCTAATTTTACATTCGTGATCTCCTCGGGAGGTATAAGTAGGGCGAAGCAATATATTCGATACCTCATCCAGAAACGCACCCTCTCGAAACCTGGACAGCAAGCTACACCGCGATGGAGAGCGCCTCTCTTGCAGAGTCTGCCACTTTGCTAAACATGTCCGTAACGCTATCACGGTTACCAAATAACCCTGTGAAGAAACGCCCCGCTCTTCTTTGGACCTTCTCTATCTCCTCCGTCAACCCGATCTGGTACGGATCCCACACTGATGAGCAATCCTCAAGTAGAGGTCCAACGAGTGTTTTGTAAGCCACCTTCTTTGTTGATGGAGAACATTTTCTAAGGACTCTCCCAATGAATCTCAACCTGGTACCCGCCTTACCAACAATTAATTTTATATGATCATTCCACTTCAAATCGTTCCGCACGCATACTCCCAGATATTTTACAGATGTAACTGCTACCAGTGTTTGTTCCGCTATCATATAATCGTACAATAAATGATCCTCCTTTCAATGTATTCGCAATACATTACATTTGTCGATGTTAAGGGTCAGTTGCCACTCCCTGCACCAAGTGCCTATCCGCTGCAGGTCTTCCTGCATTTCGCTACAATTTTCTAATGCTGCAACTTCTCTGTATACTACAGCATCATCCGCGAAAAGCCGCATGGAAGTTCCGACACTATCTACTAGGTCATTTACATATATATTGTGAAGTGCAATGGTACCATAACACTCCCCTGTGGCACGCCAGAGGTTACTTAGAGGTTGCCTTAGTGATGGCTACGATAGGTTCCGTTCCGTAAAATGGAGTCGTCGCACCTGTCGAGGCTAGCCTATCGGCTTGCCACTGACTGCTGAATGACCACGGGATCCATAGCAACTGTTGCTTTCCCTTAGTCTCACAAGGACTTCGTGGCATTCTACAACGATCTTTGATCCCGTTGCAGGGGCTGATGGGGAATTCAGGACATGATGGCTGTCCGAATGAACATAGATGCCACGATCCTTGTAACATCTACGCACATTCTGCTCCACGCATACTCTAACAGCAGATATTCCCGCCTCGAACGAACTTCCCTAGAAAGACTGCTCTGTCTAGTCTAGGCTGTACCCGGTACACCATGGTCCCAGTGCCTTCGACTGTTTTTGATCCTTCAGTAAACCAGACTATGTCTCCTGAGTGGTCTCCACGTTCGTTCTTCCACTGCTCTCTAGTTCCAATCATTGCCTTGCAAGGTTTATTGAAGCAGCTGAACGTTATGTGGTCAGTGGATATCTCCCGGATATTTCACGTATTTGACACATTCACTGTATTGGTGTGGGATTCTGGATTTCCTGAAGTTCTCCAGATATTCCAAGTTACTGAAATATATGCTCCTGCCGCTGCCTCCATTGTACCCCCAAGGTGTAAAGGGGCAAGTCCAGCGCGGTCCCCGTTTCAGCTGTGGGTGCGCTGCCAGTTCCGCCTGTTATGGCTAAGCCTAACTCCTTACCAGCCAATTTCTGTTGTACTTTGTTCCATGCTACTGTATCAGTGTAACTTACGGCAGGTCTTATTACAGTGATGTACAACCTGCATATGCTCCTGGAGATTACACCACAGTTCTAACCACTGGCCCTTCATATTCACTCAAGAGCGTCTTTCGCCTTGGTACTCGTATTCTTTATCTTTATTACACACATCAAAAAAAGTTTTGCATCACCTCGGTTCCGAGAGTTCCGGAACCTGTACAGAAAATTGGAATAGAAATCAAGATAAACATTTTCGCCCTTTTTATTGCTCATGAAAACCATACACTAGATGTTGTACCACCAAATAGAGAGACCTTCTGAGGTGGTGGTCCAGATAGCAGTACATACCGGTACCTCTAATATCCAGTACACGTCCTCTTGCATTGATGCATGCCTGTATTCGTCGTGGCATACTATCCATAAGTTCATCAAGGCACTGTTGGTCCAGCTTGTCCCACTCCTCTATGGCGATTCGGTGTAGATCTCTCAGAGTGGTTGGTGGGTCATGTCATACATAAACAGCCCTCTTCAATCTATCCCAGGCATGTTCGATAGAGTTCGTCTCTGGAGAACATGCTGGCCACCTAGTAGAGCGATGTTGTTACCGCCGGCCACGGTGGCCGAGCGGTTCTAGGCGCTTCAGTCCGGAACCGCGCAACTGCTACTGTCGCAGGTTCAAATCCTGCCTCGGGCATGGATGTGTATGATGTCCTTAGGTTAGTTAGGTTTAAGTAGTTCTGAGCTCTAGGGGACTTATGACCTCAGCTGTTAAGTCCCATAGTGCTCAGGGCCATTTGAGCCATTTTTGATGTCGTTACCCTGGAGGAAATCATTCACAAGATGTGCACGATGGGGACGCGAATTATCGTCCATGAAGACGAATGCCTCGCCAATATGCTGCCGATATGGTTGCATTATCGGACGGAGGATGGCATTCACGTATTGTACAGCCGTTACGGCGCCTTCCATGACCACCAGCGGCGTACGTCGGCCCACTTAGTGCCACTCCAAAACATCAGCCAACCTCCACCTTGCTGCACTAGCTAGACACTATGTCTACGGCGTTCAGAGACAGGGTTGCCCCAAACATGTCTCCGACGACTGTCTGGTTGAAGGCATATGCGACACACATCTCCGAAGAGAACGTGACGCTAATCCTGATAGGTCAATTCAACATGTTGCTGGACCCATCTGTACCACGCTGCACGGTGTCGTGGTTGCAAAGGTGGACATCGTCATGGACGTCGGGAGTGAAGTTGCGCATCATGCAGTCTATTACGCACAGTTTGAGTCTTAACACGACGTCCTGTACCTGCACGAAAAGCGTTATTCAACATGTTGGCATTGCTGTCAGGGTTCCTCGGAGCCATAATCCATAGTTAGCAGTCATCCACTACAGCAGCAGCCCTTGGGTGGCCTGAGCGAGACATGTCATCGACAGTTCCCGTCTCCCTGAATCTCCTCCATGTCCGAAAAACATAGCTTTGGTTCACTTCGAGAAGCCTGGACACTTCCCTTGTTGAGAGCCCTTCCTGGCACAAAGTAACAACGTGAACGCGATCGAACCGAGGTATTGACCGTCTAGGCATGGTTGAACTACAGAAAAAACGAGCCGTGTACCTCCTTCCTGGTGGAATGACTGGAACTGATCAGCTGCCGGACCCCATCCGACTAATAGGCGCTGCTAATTCATGGTTGTTTACATCTTTGGGAGGATTTAGTGACATCCCTGAACAGTCAAAGGGACTGTGTCTGCGATACAATATCCACAGTCAACGTCTGTCTTCAGGAGTTCTGGGAAACGGGTTGATGCAAAACTTTTTTTTTGATGTGTGTGCTATGAAAGAACCGAAACGCTCTGAAGAAAATAAGGAAGCTCCATTTGAAGTTTTTGACAAGTGACGCGTCTCAACTAAATCTGTAATTAGTTTCTTAGATCCAATAATCAAGCAATTATTCCGTCGCGCAAATTATACAGTTGTGATGATAGCCCCTCCATCACTCAATATGGTGTGGTGGCACCAGCATGTTTAAACGTCATCCACCCGCCTTCCAGCTTCTTTAGATCATCGGCTGGATCTTTTCGTATCTCCTGGAGTGCAGCGAATTTTCATTATGGCTGTAGTTACATTTTCTAGTTAACTTAGTTCGTCCATAAGTTTGTTTATTTTCTTGTCTGTCACAGTACTTTTCGTTATGCAGCTCTTCATTAATTTGTTGGCACATCTCTCCATTTTTTGCTGAGTAACATTCAGTGTTTGAAAGGTTACCGCATTGCAGTTAGTTTGTCCCACTAACTTAACTCAGTTTAGGCATTACACATTGGCCATAAACTTCTTTTCAGACTCACCGGAAGCCTAATTTTGGACACTTGTGTTGTTTACCAGCAGAACTCATTTTTAACACTTCGGTTTAATTTTATTTATTTTGTAGTTTTTCTTTTGTACACACTGTCTTTGTCCTCAGCTTAAAAACAGAAATTACATAGACTGCTCATTGTTAATTAGTACCATTTCATTTTGTATATGTTGTTTATACTTTATTTTAATCACATTTCAATTGATTTTCATGCCTGTGAATACTTTCAAACTTGCTCTGTACAGAGAGAAGGCGAATTAGTAATATGGGATATTGGCGACCCTTCGATTTCATTATTGAGATCTAGACATCTGCGTGAGACACTGCAGAGGTTTGGTTAAACCAGGACTTTGGCGCAATGCCTGGTGATCAGGAACTTTACGCTACCACCACTCGCTCCCCTGTCGTTCCTCAGTGCCTCACTGGGAGAGCACCTCTGTCGAGAGCGGATCGAAGTGCGACTCTATAGTGAGTCCTTGCGATTAAGCGTTATTCACTGTGTTGGCCGACACACTTATTGTGCCGTGTGAACGGACAGAGTTAAACGCCTGCGAGCGAATTTTTGAGTGGCATCGCGGTGGATTGGTTATCTGACTGGTGTACCACGCCAATAGTTAGACTAGGGGCGAATAGGAATCCTTGACTTCATCAAGGCATAGGGAGAGTTTGACTGGCGAAGGTCATTCCATATAAACGAGAGTTATCTTCTTTGTCAGCAGTGAGCGGCGCAGACAGCAGTCATCGTAGCTTACAGTATTGTGCGCTATAGCTATGGCGAGCCCCATATTTCCTCCACAACAGTACACTTCACTGCATTTCACACACGACAGCCTCGACGGTACTTAGCAACATTCTAAAGCATAATTATTCAAGTTGAGTAGGCGCGCCTCTCAGCCATTCTGCCAAGTCAATAACAATCTTAAACTTTGTATAGAAATTTCATTAGCGAATCCTATCCTTAAGAGGTAACTTCACATTCCGAAAAGAACCCGGAAATAACGTGTTAATTTCATAACTATAAGTGCCATTGTGATTTCTCAGAATTTTCGCAAAATAAATAATAATTTTCGTTAGTTTCATGTTTTTCTTACACTGACTAGCACTACTCCAGTACCCAAGTATCTCAACAGTTACGTAAGAAATTTTGCGAATTTTTGTGTCATTTGCTTACAACGGACGACTCCAGAAGATATTTATTGCTGAAAGTTTTTCAGCCATTTCTCTTTAGAACGTTAGGAGCGTCTGTCTGACTTCTGTAGTAGTATGGGGGTGGAAATAGCATCTTGCAGGAGCCGCAGGGTAAAGGGTACACCTCAGATTAATCCGTTGCGCAGGATAACAGAATAACAGATGAACCCCACGTTCACACGCTTTCGCAGTCACCTGTTGGGTTTGTCAGTTGCTACAAGATTCTAAGGCATCCAGCGAGGAGAGTAACGAGGAACGAACAGTAGGCTGCGCAAGTGTGGGCAGACGTCGTATCGACCGCCTGGCTGTCGTTTCGCCACGAGCGGAGCGGAGCGACGCTTGGCATGATTTGCAAGGCCTGGAGGCTTGCGAGTCCGCAGAGGCCCGCGGGCCCGAGAGCGCGGTCACTTCCCGACATAGCGAGCCGCGGGTATTTTTCTAAGAGGAAGAGCTGTCCACGCCCACTCCGCGCAACACCTCCCAGCTTCCTGGACACAGGGAAGGCCTGAATTCACCGTTTCCGCAGAGGGAACATCGTAACTTGAGAAACAATTGTCCCACCCGCTGATTTCTTAACTGTCGTTGGAGACCACAAAATTGCAGCGGAAATGCGAGATGTGGTCACGGCGTCTTCCCTTATAACTGCAAATGACTGTTACATTATATATATATATATATATATATATATATATATATATATATATATATATATATATATAGTGGTTAGGAAATGTGTGAAATGCGTGTAGGGATGTTACAGGGCAGATTGTACTGAGACATAAATGTTAAGAAAGAAATTCGATACGGTGTGTGTGTAGGGTGGTCCACTGTTCGTGACCACACCAAATATCTCACGAAACACGCTTCAAACGAAAAAACTACAAAGAACGAAACTCGTCTAGCTTGAAGGGGGAAACCAGCTGGCGCTATGGTTGACCCGCTAGATGGCGCTGCCATAGGTCAAACGGATATCAACTGCGTTTTTTTTTGTTTTTTTTTTTTAGTAGAAACCCCCATTTTCTATTAGATATTCGTGTAGTACGTAAGGAAATATGAATGCTTCAGTTGAACCACTTTTTTCGCTTTGTGGGGCAACCTTAGCGCCATCTGGTTTTCCCCTTCAAGCTAGACGATTTTCGTTCTCTGTAGTTTTTTCGTTTGATGCTTATTTCGTGAGATATTTGCCCCAGTCACTATCAATGGACCACCCTATATATAACCTGCAACTGTAGCGGTCACGCGGTTCCAGACTTAATTTAACAGGTGAATTTTTCTTTTGTTAGAGCATGATTCTTTCACTCAGGAATATTATCTTTTCTTATCACTTTTACTTTCGTGCATAAGTAAATATGAAACGGGTTCTTGAAGGTCCGCTGTTATTCAGGTACCAACTTTAGATTTTGAACGTGATGACTAAAATATAGTTGCCGTTAACTGAATTCAATGTAATTCTGTTAATTTATATTTATTCATTGCCAAGAAACGCTCGAGAGAATTTCGGTTGTTGCCGTGGAGCTGCGAAGATAAAACTTAATGAACTCATGGAATCTGTATAATTTAAAAAATGAACTTTAACGTAAATTAATTATCTGTTGCAATTTAAAAAGGTTCTTACTGTTAACACTTTGAAAATTAAAGTAATACTTCGGCGCATAATGGCCAACCAGAGGCTGCATCGGTAGATGAGCTTACCGGAGCGCAAATTATTGAAAAAATGCTTATTAAAAATAATTAGCCGCTGCGACCATTTAAGGTGACAACTATTACAAATAAATTCATTTTGTGATAACAATAACTAGTTTATTTTAGCAGAATACCGAATAACTTACATAAAATGTGTGTAGCCGCTCAATGGCTGCCTTCCGTGTCGCGAAACAAAACAGTGTGTGTACCATAAAGTACGTCCTTCCTCCTCGGCCGTACAATCGCGTCTCTTTTCGATCCTTTTTTATTTTCATAGACATGTTTTAAATACAGCTGCTACTTTTAAATTATGGCTGCATATCAGTTGTTTCTAGAACATTAACTCTATCTTTTATACTAATTGCCGGCCGCGGTGGTCTCGCGGTTCTAGTCGCGCAGTCCGGAACCGTGGGACTGCCACGGTCGCAGGTTCGAATCCTGCCTCGGGCATGGATGTGTGTGATGTCCTTAGGTTAGTTAGGTTTAAGTAGTTCTAAGTTCTAGGGGACTAATGACCACAGCAGTTGAGTCCCATAGTGCTCAGAGCCATTTGAACCATTTTATACTAATTATATTCATAAAATACGTTAACTACGGTTTACAACCGATAATAATGTCAATATTTATGTTACGTACCGTCACAATATATCAACCGCGGCATAGAGAATCAACTAAAGTAGTATAAAATGGTATTGTTAAGTTTGCAGAAAGGGAGCCCCTATCAGAAGACTCTCAAATACGCAACCCCCTGCGGGCATACAAGGTTGTTATAAATGACTGAAACGATTCTATAAATTCACTGTAGTACATTAATTGACGAATTGTATTAAAACTCGACACTCATTCAGAACAACTCAAAACGTTTTGTACTGTTGCAGACGAAAAATCATATTTCTGTCAAGCGAGCCCAATCGTGAGCAGTTAGGCAAGAACGGCGACAGGTGCCGAGAAAGCGTATGTAGAGCTTGAAATTCATTCATATCAGTCTGCTGTAACACTGCAGCGACACTTTATAATGACATTCAACAAAGATCTATCAACTTGCCAAGTCCATTTGGCGATGGGATGCGCAGTTTAAGTCTTCAGGTCACCTCTGCGAGGGAAATGAACGGTCGGCCTTCAGTGAGTGGAGAAAAGGTTGATCGAGTGCGGGCGAGTACCGCATGTAGCCCACAGAAATCGACTAACAGCGCAAGCAGAAAGCTGAATGTAACACAACAGACCGATTGGAAGATCTCAAGGAAACGACTGAATCAAGCCATACCGTTTGCAGTTGCAAGAACCCATGACTCCCGATTATCAAGTCACACACCTTGAATTTTCGGTACATTTGCAACAGCTTATGGACGAGGATGGGTTTTCTGAGGGACTCATCTTCAGCGATGAATTAACGTTTTTTGTGGACTTCACAGTGAACAGGTACAATGTGCGAATGTCGGGGTACAGTATCCCCCAGCCATAGTGCAGCACATTCGAGCTTCACCAAAAGTTAATGTGTTCTGTGCAGTCTCACGGTTTAAAATTTACAGTCCCTTTTTCTTCTGTGAAAAGATCGTTACAGAACGCGTGTATCTGGACATTCTGGAAAAGTGGCTCTTGCCGCAACTGGAGACCTACTGTGTTGACTTCATCTACCAACAGTATGGTACTCCACTCCACTACTATCATGATGCTCGAAAAATCTTAAACAGGAAACTGAGAAACGGATGGATTGGTCGTGGTGGGCTTGATAATCAGCAATTCATATCATTTAACCCCATGCGACTCTTTTGGGTAAGATTTAGTGTTTATACCTCATGTACCAACAAGTCCACCAGGACTTCGATCTCCCATCAATAGTGCATTTGAACATATTGACTGGGACTTGTTGAGCAAAACGTGGGAAAAACTATATTATCGACTTGATATCTGTATAATCAGTGGGAGGGCAAATGTAGAGTACTTGTAATTTGTCCAAAAAAGTCTTGAGTTTTTCTATGCGTGTGCGAAACCCTGTTACAAAATGTCAAATAATATACCTACGACAAATCTGTAAAATTGCTTCAGTCATTTACAGCTTTCGGACGTTAGTTGACCCGGACTGCACGTCCATGGATCCACTTGTAAGTGGGCTTGTTTAGGTTTTTATGTTCGTAACGCCACATAGCGCTCTGTATAAAATTCAGTATGTAAAGGGGGACGAAAATGAAATAGTAATGGGCGACTGGAATGCAGTTGTAGGGGAAGGAGTAGAAGAAAAGGTTACAGGAGAATATGGGCTTGGAACAAGGAATGAAAGAGGAGAAAGACTAATTGAGTTCTGTAACAAGTTTCAGCTAGTAATAGCGAATACCCTGTTCAAGAATCACAAGAAGAGGAGGTATACTTGGAAAAGGCCGGGAGATACGGGAAGATTTCAATTAGATTACATCATGGTCAGACAGAGATTCCGAAATCAGATACTGGATTGTAAGGCGAACCCAGGAGCAGATATAGACTCAGATCACAATATAGTAGTGATGAAGAGTAGGCTGAAGTTCAAGACATTAGTCAGGAAGAATCAACACGCAAAGAAGTGCGATACGGAAGTTCTAAGGAATGACGAGATACGTTTGAAGTTCTCTAACGCTGTAGATACAGCAATACGAAATAGCGCAGTAGGCAGCATAGTTGAAGAGGAATGGACATTTCTAACAAGGGCCATCACAGAAGTTGGGAAGGAAAACATTGGTACAAAGAAGGTAGCTGCAAAGAAACCATGGGTAACAGAAGAAATACTTCAGTTGATTGATGAAAGGAGGAACTACAAACATGTTCCGGGAAAATCAGGAATACAGAAATACAAGTCGCTGAGGAATGAAATAAATAGGAAGTGCAGGGAAGCTAAGACGAAATGGCTGCAGAAAAAACGTGAAGACATCGAAAAAGATATGATTGTCGGAAGGACAAACTCAGCATACAGGAAAGTCAAAACAACCTTTGGTGACATTGAAAGCAACGGTGGTAACATTAAGAATGCAACGGGAATTCCACTGTTAAATGCAGAGGAGAGAGCAGATACGTGGAAAGAATACATTGAAAGCCTCTATGAGGGTGAAGATTTGTCTGATGTGATAGAAGAAGAAACAGGAGTCGATTTAGAAGAGATAGGGGATCCATTATTAGAATCGGAATTTAAAAGAGCTTTGGAGGACTTGCGGTCAAATAACGCAGAAGGGATAGATAACATTCCATCAGAATTTCTAAAATCATTAGGGGAAGTGGCAACAAAACGACTATTCACGTTGGTGTGTAGAATACACGAGTCTGGCGACATACCATCTGACTTTCGGAAAAGCATCATCGACCCAATTCCGAAGACGGCAAGAGCTGACAAGTGCGAGAAATATCGCACAATCAGCTTAACAGCTCATGCATCGAAGCTGCTTACCAGAATAATATACAGAAGAATGGAAAAGAAAATAGAGAATGCGCTAGGTGACGATCAGTTTGGCTTTAGGAAAAGTAAAGGCACGAGAGAGGCAATTCTAACGTTACGGCTAATAATGGAAGCAAGGCTAAAGAAAAATCAAGACACGTTCATAGGATTTGTCGACCTGGAAAAAGCGTTCGACAATATAAAATGGTGCAAGCTGTTCGATATACTGAAAAAAGTAGGGGTAAGCTATAGGGAGAGACGGGTCATATACAATATGTACAGCAACCAAGAGGGAATAATAAGAGTGGACGACCAAGAACGAAGTGCTCGTATTAAGAATGGAGTAAGACAAGGCTGTAGCCTTTCGCCCCTACTCTTCAATCTGTACATCGAGGAAACAATGATGGAAATAAAAGAAAGATTCAGGAGTGGAATTAAAATACACGGTGAAAGGATATCAATGATACGATTCGCTGATGACATTGCTATCCTGAGTGAAAGTGAAGAAGAATTAAATGATCTGCTGAACGGAATGAACAGTCTAATGAGTGCACAGTATGGTTTGAGAGTAAATCGGAGAAAGATGAAGGTAATGAGAAGTAGTAGAAATGAGAACAGCGAGAAACTTAACATCAGGATTGATGGTCACGAAGTCAATGAAGTTGAGGAATTCTGGTACCTAGGCAGTAAAATAACCAATGACGGACGGAGCAAGGAAGACATCAAAAGCAGACTCGCTATGGCAAAAAAGGCATTTCTGGCCAAGAGAAGTCTACTAATATCAAATACCGGCCTTAATTTGAGGAAGAAATTTCTGAGGATGTACGTCTAAAGTACAGCAATGTATGGTTGTGAAACATGGACTGTGGGAAAACCGGAACAGAAGAGAATCGAAGCATCTGAGATGTGGTGCTATAGACGAATGTTGATAATTAGGTGGACTGATAAGGTAAGGAATGAGGAGGTTCTACGCAGAATCGGAGAGGAAAGGAATATGTGGAAAACACTGATAAGGAGAAGGGACAGGATGATAGGACATCTGCTAAGACATGAGGGAATGACTTCCATGGTACTAGAGGGAACTGTAGAGGGCAAAAACTGCAGAGGAAGACAGAGATTGGAATACGTCAAGCAAATAATTGAGGACGTGGGTTGCAAGTGCTACTCTGAGATGAAGAGGTTAGCACAGGAAAGGAATTCGTGGCGCGCCGCATCAAACCAGCCAGTAGACAGATGACAAAAAAAAAAAAAAAAAAAAAAAAAAAATTAAAAAAAATTAAATTTACTGAGTGTGCTGTGTGCAGTCTGTGGCTGGTTGGACTCATTGTTGGAATATTCGCTTGTGTAGTGCTGGGCAGTTGGACGTGAACAGCACGTAGCGTTGGACAGTTGGAGGTGAGCTGCCAGCAGTGGGAGATGTGGAGAGACAGATGCCAGAGTTTAGAGAGGTTGCTATAAGCGGACGATCTGGACGTATGTCCGTCCAAAAAGAATGTTTGAGAAGATGGTTGTCATGAATTAACAGATATATATGATGACTTTACAACACTATGAAGGTAAATACATTGTTTGTTCTCTATCAAAATATTTAATTTGCTAACTATGCCTATCAATAGTTAGTGCCTTCAGTAGTTAGAATACACTCCTGGAAATTGAAATAAGAACACCGTGAATTCATTGTCCCAGGAAGGGGAAACTTTATTGACACATTCCTGGGGTCAGATACATCACATGATCACACTGACAGAACCACAGGCACATAGACACAGGCAACAGAGCATGCACAATGTCGGCACTAGTACAGTGTATATCCACCTTTCGCAGCAATGCAGGCTGCTATTCTCCCATGGAGACGATCGTAGAGATGCTGGATGTAGTCCTGTGGAACGGCTTGCCATGCCATTTCCACCTGGCGCCTCAGTTGGACCAGCGTTTGTACTGGACGTGCAGACCGCGTGAGACGACGCTTCATCCAGTCCCAAACACGCTCAATGGGGGACAGTTCCGGAGATCTTGCTGGCCAGGGTAGTTGACTTACACCTTCTAGAGCACGCTGGGTGGCACGGGATACATGCGGACGTGCATTGTCCTGTTGGAACAGAAAGTTCCCTTGCCGGTCTAGGAATGGTAGAACGATGGGTTCGATGACGGTTTGGATGTACCGTGCACTATTCAGTGTCCCCTCGACGATCACCAGAGGTGTACGGCCATTGTAGGAGATCGCTCCCCACACTATGATGCCGGGTGTTGGCCCTGTGTGCCTCGTTCATATGCAGTCCTGATTGTGGCGCTCACCTGCACGGCGCCAAATACACATACGACCATCATTGGCACCAATGCAGAAGCGACTCTCATCGCTGAAGACGACACGTCTCCATTCGTCCCTCCATTCACGCCTGTCGCGACACCACTGGAGGCGGGCTGCACGATGTTGGGGCGTGAGCGGAAGACGGCCTAACGGTGTGTGGGACCGTAGCCCAGCTTCATGGAGACGGTTGCGAATGGTCCTCGCTGATACCCCAGGAGCAACAGTGTTCCTAATTTGCTGGGAAGTGGAGGTGCGGTCCCCTACGGCACTGCGTAGGATCCTACGGTCTTGGCGTGCATCCGTGCGTCGCTGCGGTCCGGTCCCAGGTCGACGGGCACGTGCACCTTCCGCCGACCACTGGCGACAACATCGATGTACTGTGGAGACCTCACGCCCCACGTGTTGAGCAATTCGGCGGTACGTCCACCCGGCCTCCCGCATGCCCACTATACGCCCTCGCTCAAAGTCCGTCAACTGCACATACGGTTCACGTCCACGCCGTCGCGGCATGCTACCAGTGTTAAAGACTGCGATGGAGCTCCGTATGCCACGGCAAACTGGCTGACACTGACGGCGGCGGTGCACAAATGCTGCGCAACTAGCGCCATTCGACGGCCAACACCGCGGTTCCTGGTGTGTCCGCTGTGCCGTGCGTGTGATCATTGCTTGTACAGCCCTCTCGCAGTGTCCGGAGCAAGTATGGTGGGTCTGACACACCGGTGTCAATGTGTTCTTTTTTCCATTTCCAGGAGTGTATTTTATTTAGCTGGCAGTATTGGCGCTCGCTGTATTGCAGGAGTTTGAGCAACGAAGATTTTTGTGAGGTAAGTGATTCATGAAAGGTATAGGTTATTGTGAGTCAGGGCCATTGTTTTGTAGGGATTATTAAAAGTCTGACTGCGTTGCGCTAAAAATATTGTGTGTCAGTTTAGTGATGATCAGAATAAGTAAAGAGAAAACTGTTTGAATACGTTGAGTTTTTCTCAGCTGTTTGGAAAACAAATAACGTAGACGTTGACCAGCACAGCCATTCATAATTTTCCAAAGGAGACGTCTCACACTTTAATATTTGACATGAGTTATCTTTCTTCTTAATATTCATGGTGGTGTCTGTTCGTTCTATATCATGTCTCCTTACCACTTTCGCGCAACAACGCTCTGAGCGTGTTTTTTAGGGAATTGACTACTTTGAACCTGGGACCTGTTGCTGGTAAGGAGACGCCAGACCACACATGACACGTAGAATTCAGAAGAGTTCAGTGAGACTAGCGATGATATAACCAAATACTAAATGATCTCAGCGTCAGCTCCACTGCACTCTCTGTAAAAGAATCTTAATACTAACTAAATTTAGTGGAAGGGGTTCAAGGCTTTCCTATTTTTAATTAGCTGGTAAAATAACGTCGAAAAAGCAGTTAAGCTTACCATTGGAAATTTTAGTCTACTCACAAAACATTGTTTATAAATTGCACTGTTCATAAAAGGAAGTGTTTTATACAGGATGGTAAAAACCAACTGTGTTCAACAAAAATGTGAACGAATATTCCCTGAATGGGTTTCCAAGTTCTACAATGGATCGAAGGATGACCTATGCCTTATCACATCTATAATCTAGGTTTAAATTAAGTTTCACAAAAGTGCAAACTATCAAAATGGTCTACAGTGACCCTCAATTATGATTAATTACTTATCTAACTTGTCGTAAATTACAGTGGCTGATGTGGCATCTCAATAATTATATAACAGAGAAATCATCGCGTTTCAGATTTTTACTTCAAGTGGCAAATGTGAACACCATGAGCTTTAATTTACGATCGACACTAGCATTACGCGAAGGGCGTGTGACAGATGAGACTTCTGCAGTTCTGAGTGAAGCCTTGTTGTTGTTGTTGTTGTTGTTGTTGTCTTCAGTCCTGAGACTGGTTTGATGCAGCTTTCCATGTTACTCTATCCTGTGCAAGCTTCTTCATCTCCCAGTACCTACTGCAACCTACATCCTTCTGAATCTGCTTAGTGTATTCACCTCTTGGTCTTCCTCTACGATTTTTAGCCTCCACGCTGCCCTCCAATACTAAAAGGTGATCCATTGATGCCTCAGAACATGTCCTACCAACCGATCCCTTCTTCTGCTCAAATTGTGCCACAAACTTCTCTTCTCCCCAATCCTATAAAATACCTCCTCATTAGTTATGTGATCTACCCATCTAATCTTCAGCATTCTTCTGTAGCACCACATTTCGAAAGCTTCTATTCTCTTCTTGTCCAAACTATTTATCGTCCATGTTTCAATTCCATACATGGCTACACTCCATACAAATACTTTCAGAAATGACTTCCTGACACTTAAATCTATACTCGATGTTAACAAATTTCTCTTCTTCAGAAACGCTTTCCTTGCCATTGCCAGTCTGCATTTTATATCCTCTCTACTTCGACCACCATCAGTTATTTTGCTCCCCAAATAGCAAAACTCCTTTACTACTTTAAGTGTCTCATTTCCTAATCTAATTCCCTCAGCATCACCCGACTTAATTCGACTACATTCCATTATTCTCGTTTTGCTTTTGTTGATGTTCATCTTATATCCTCCTTTCAAGACACTGTCCATTCCGTTCAACTGCTCTTCCAAGTCCTTTGCTGTCTCTGACAGAATTACAATGTCACCGGCGAACCTCAAAGTTTTTATTTCTTCTCCATGGATTTTAATACCTACTCCGAATTTTTCTTTAGTTTCCTTTACTGCTTGCTCAATATACAGATTGAATAACATCGGGGACAGGCTGCAACCCTGTCTTACTCCCTTCCCAACCAGTGCTTCCCTTTCATGTCCCTCGACTCTTATAACTGCCATCTGGTTTCTGTACAAATTGTAAATAGCCTTTCGCTCCCTGTATTTTACCCTTTTCACACTTAGAATTTGAAAGAGAGTATTCCAGTTGTCAAAAGCTTTCTCTAAGTCTACAAATGCTAGAAACGTAGGTCTGTCTTTCCTTAATCTTTTTTCTAAGATAAGTCGTAAGGTCAGTATTGCCTCACGTGTTCCAGTATTTCTACGGAATCCAAACCGATCTTCCCCGAGGACGGCTTGTACTGGTTTTTCCTTTCGTCTGTAAAGAATTCGAGTTAGTATTTTGCAGCTGTGCCTTATTAAACTAATAGTTCGCTAATTTTCACATCTGTCAACACCTGCTTTCTTTGGGATTGGAGTTATTATATTCTTCTAGAAGTCTGACGGTATTTCGCCTGTTTCATACATCTTGCTCACCAGATGGTACAGTTTCGTCAGGACTGGCTCTCCCAAGGCCGTCAGTAGCTCCAATGGAGTGTTGTCTACTCTCGGGGCCTTGTTTCGACTCAGGTCTTTCAGTGCTCTGTCAAACTCTTCACGCAGTATCGTATCTCCCATTTCATCTTCATCTACATCCTCTTCCATTTCCATAATATTGTCCTGAAGTACATCGCCCTTTTATAGACCCTCTGTATACTCCTTCCACCTTTCTGCTTTTCCCTCTTTGCTTAGAACTGGGCTGCCATCTGAGCTCTTGATATTCATACACGTGGTTCTCTTCTCTCCAAAGGTCTCTTTAATTTTCCTGTAGGCAGTATCTATCTTACCCCTAGTGAGATAAGCTTCTACATCCTTACATTTGTCCTCTAGCCATCCCTGCTTAGCCATTTTGCACTTCCTGTCGATCTCATTTTTGAGACGTCTGTATTCCTTTTTGCCTGATTCGTTTAATCCATTTTTATATTTTCTCCTTTCATCAATTAAATTCAATATTTCTTCTGTTACCCAGGGACTTCTACTAGCCCTTGTCTTTTTACCTACGTGATCCTCTGCTGCCTTTACTACTTCATCCCTCAAAGCTACCCATTCTTCTACTACTGTATTTCTTTCCCCTGTTTCTGTCAATTGTTCCCTTATGCTCTCCTCGAAACTGTGTACAACCTCTGGTTATTTCAGTTTATCCAGGTCCCATCTCCTTAAATTCCCACCTTTTTGCAGTTTATTCAGTTTTAATCTACAGTTCATAACCAATAGATTGTGGTCAGAGTCCACATCTGCCCCTGGAAATGTCTTACAATTTAAAACCTGGTTCCTAAATCTCTGTCTTACCATTATATAATCTATCTGATACCTTTTAGTACATCCAGGGTTCTTCATGTATACAACCTCCTTTCATGATTCTGAAACCAAGTGTTAGCTATGGCTAAGTTGTGCTCTGTGCAAAATTCTACCAGGCGGCTTCCTCTTTCATTTCTTAGCCCCAATCCATAATCACCTACCACGTTTCCTTCTCTCCCTTGTCCTACACTCGAATTCCAGTCACCCATGACTATTAAATTTTCGTCTCCCTTCACTATCTGAATAATTTATTTTATTTCATCATACATTTCTTCAATTTCATCGTCATCTGCAGAGCTAGTTGGCATATAAACTTGTACTACTGTAGTAGGTGTGGGCTTCGTATCTATCTTGGCCACAATAATGCGTTCACTATGCTGTTTGTAGTAGCTTACCCGCATTCCTATTTTCCTATTCATTATTAAACCTACTCCTGCATTACCCCTATTTGATTTTGTGTTTATAACCCTGTAGTCACCTGACCAGAAGTCTTGTTCCTCCTGCCACCGAACTTCACTAATTCCCACTACATCTAACTTTAACCTATCCATTTCCCTTTTTAAATTTTCTAACCTACCTGCCCGATTAAGGGATCTGACATTCTACCCTCTGATTCGTAGAACGCCAGTTTTCTTTCTCCTGATAACGGCATCCTCTTGAGCAGTCCCCGCCCGGAGATCCGAATGGGGGATTATTTGACCTCCGGAATATTTTACCCAAGAGGACGCCATCATCATTTAATCATACAGTAAAGCTGCATGCCCTCGGGAAAAATTACGGCTGTAGTTTACCCTTGCTTTCAGCCGTTCACAGTACCAGCACAGCAAGGCCGTTTTGGTTATTGTTACAAGGCCAGATCAGTCAATCATCCAGACTGTTGCCCTTGCAACTACTGAAAAGGCTGCTACCCCTCTTTAGGAACCACACGTTTGTCTGGCCTCTGAACAGATACCCCTCCGTTGTGGTTGTACCTACGGTACGGCTATCTGTATCGCTGAGGCATGCAAGCCTCCCCTCCAACGACAAGGTCCATGGTTCATGGGGGGGGAGTTATGCGCTCAAAAATGTGGCATCACATGCATTACCTATTCGGTGTTTGTCAGGGACCGCGGCCGGCGGAGCAGCCATCCATCTCGCCGTCTCGGAACTAACTCTCCTCTAACTTCTCCTTACTACAATTTACCGAAGTTGGTTTAGAAAACACTATCTGGCAGTGTTTTCTTCTGACCAATCAGGGTCTCAATGTTAACCTTAAGCTCCGCCTACAAAAATTCTGTCTATCCAATGAGAAACGTTATACTTTTCGTGGTGGGGCAATGTTTTTAAGGTTTGCAGCCTAACAGAGACGTGAAAAAGTCTCACGCTAAAACTGCGGGTGGTGTGGCCCTAGTGGTTAGCTGGCGACGTGGGTGTCCAGTCCGTCCCTTATCGTACGGCCTTCTAGCTTAACACGGTTCTGCTCTCAGCTTCTGTTCTCGTTTCTCCCCTCGGAACTGCGTCGGTCACACGGTGGGAAGGTACGACATGCATTTAGGCATTTTTGAATTAGTCTGTGGTATTCCATTTGCTCACTCGTTACTCGTATTACTTTGGTTAATTTAATGTCATGAGCTATGTGACATACTGCTGGATTTGCTTATCATGTCAGGGTTTTCATGGAAGGTGTTGGATTTGCCTGACACCTTACATATCACCACCCTTCGAAATTAATTTTTGCACTGAATTTAGGCAATGATTGAATTGTTGTCTAAGTCAGTCAAAAATTTTCCAATTTATCTAAAATTTGTTGCGTTCTGTTCAGCCACATTATTCTGTTCTATGCTAGCTTGTATTACTAATTTATATTTTTATATTCTTCCATATTATAATTAAAAGTGACAAGAGAAGAATATTTTATACTATTATTAATTTTTAATTATTTTCTTTATTTATTTAAGTGTAAAGTTTGTTTTTTAAGAAGTTTGTTATCGAAAGTGAAGAGTCTTTCACATCGATTTTCTTAGAAATATTGTTTTTATAAATGTAGTAATTAAGTAAAATCTATTCCTAACACATTTTCTAAATATCATGTGCAAGTAAAAATGTTTTTATTTCTAGACACTCATTTCAACATTGTTACACTAACAAATAAGAATTATTTCCAAGAACTGCTTTGACAAAGAAATATACATACACAAGTATTGAGATATTATCCTAACAAGTGGTACAACTGTTGAAAAAAGGGAAAACATCCGACAAGATAATTTTTATTCTTAGTTTTTATAAGGAGAAAATAAGTAAAATATAGTTAGTCTTTTATTTTTATGAGGAGAAAATAAGTGGCATATTGTTTCTTTATACACTCACCATTTCAGAACTAATGACTTATTTTTATCGATAGTCTGTTTCTTACTTAAGTCCATAGTCAATTACTGTTCTTTTTTTAGTTTATTAGCTGTCTGGTGTGCTTAACTTATTTAGTTTTTCACACGTTTCTTTTACACAATTCCTACATCACATAATTTGATTTCACACATTCACACAATCCTATGAATGTTTAAGCATGAGGTTGGCGAATGTTTTTGCACGAAGGTGATGGACTTGAGCAAGATGGATGTGGGCAAGTATTTGATGTACAGGTTCGTTCGTCGTTCCTTGTTGGCTTTGCAAGTGTGTGTCGCTGTTGTGGAGGACCCATAATGGAAAGGAGCTGTGACTGCAGAATCTCGTGGTTTACTGGCTTCGTATGCGTGAAAGTCATCGTTATGTGTCGCTGAATGCGGTCGTTTTTCGTTGTAATACTTCGCAGACGACTAGTTTACAATAGGATAGGGATTTGGGAAGGTATGTCGGCTATTCTTGACCCATCTTCTTTCTTGGTCTCAATCTTGCGAATCTTCAACTTCTGTTCTTCCTGCTTTTTCTCTGCTTCTTACTTGCTTCTTGGTTCTTCTCTGGGCAGGATATGGAAATATTTATTGATAACTAGTCGCTTTGAAGTTCTCCTCCTAGTAACAGTTTGATAAATTGTTTGGGCGCATCATTTTTACTTTGTGGAAGCTTTCTTCAGTTTCGTGCATCAGTGTGCTGTTTAATAGCAGTACTGTGACTTTTACACATATTTTTTGCCAGTGGTGGCTTGTCCAAGTGGTCTTCTCGTCAGGCCGTTTTTTGGTCGCTCCGCTGAGTCGGGGGCGCCCCGGGGTTTACGAGCGGCGAAAGTGGTGTGTCTGCTTGTCTGTCGGTGCACCAGTCCGTTCTAACGTTCGGCGTCCCGTCTCGTCTCTGCAGGGCACCAGCACTCTATGATTCCGGTTGGTAGATATACAGAAGCCCATTTCAGCTCCAAGGGCCTTCTGTTGGTCTCGCTGTCCTTGTGTCTTGCTAATAATGTCCTTTTCTTTCTTGGTACTTCTCACGTTGCAACTTGTGGGTCATTGCATGTCTTCCTTACTGGAGTTTTTACAATGGTTCTTACAAAAAGTTTTACTTATAATCATCTAACATATGTCTAGTATCTACTTGTTTCAAGCCTTCTTAAAAAGCTTTACAAATTTCGGCGCCCTTTCCATGTTACAATTCTAACGTCTACTCAAGAATCCTCAAATTCGTTTTTTATTTTTGTGTAGTGTCGTGGTGTATAGAATTTTAATATTTCATGCTGTTAGACTATCTACGCTTTATCCCTTCACCTTAATCTCTGGTATTATTGGTGTTATTATTGAAACTACTTTCTTTTTCCCACCTTCCTCTCTCTTCGTTCTTCTTTCTCTTGACGATCTTACAATTATCTTTAATTACTTATCTAACTTGTCATAAATTACAGTGGCTGATGTGGCTTCTCAATAACTATATTACAGAGAAACCATCGCATATCAGATTTTTACTTCAAGTGGCAAATGTGAACACCATGAGCTTTAATTTACGATCGACACTAGCATTACGCAAAAAGGGGGTGTGACAGATGAGACTTCTGCAGTTCTGAGTGAAGCCTTATACACTCAAAATTGTGGCATCACGTGCGTTCATTACCTTGTCGGTGTTTGTCAGGGGCCGCGGCCGGCGGAGCAGCCATCCATCTCGCCGTCTCGGAACTAAGTCTCCTCTAACTTCTCCTTACTACAATTTACCGAAGTTAGTTTAAAAAAACTATCTGGCAGTGTTTTCATCTGACCAAGCAGGGTCTCAATGTTAACCTTAAGCTCCGCCTACAAAAATTCTGTCTATCCAATGAGAAACATTATACTTTTCGTGGTGGGGCAATGTTTTTAAGGTTTGCAGCGTAACAGAGACGCGAAAAAGTCTCACGCTACAACCTGCAGCTGGTGTGGTGCTTTTAGCGTTATCGTAAAATCTATACTGTTTTTCTGGAGGGCTCTATCTTTTAACATGGGCTTTGGGGTGGTCCTAATGTAACAGAGACGCGAAAAAGTCTCATGCTAAAACTTGCGGGTGGTAGTGGCCTTTTTCGTGTTATTGTAAGATCTATACTGATTTTCTGGAGGGCTCTAGCTTTTAACATGGGCTGGGGGGTGGTCCTTGACGTAAAAGAGACGCGAAAAAGTCTCACACTAAAACTGCGGGTAGTGTTGCCCTAGTCGTTAGCTGGCGACGTGGGTGTCCAGTCCGTCCCTTATCGTAGGGCCTTCTAGATTAACACAGTTCTGCTCTCAGCTTCTGTTCTCGTTTCTCCCCTCGGAACTGCGTCAGTCTCACGGTGGGAAGGTACGACATGCATTTAGGCATTCTTGTGTTAGTCTGTGGTATTCCATTTGCTCACTCGTTACTCGTATTACGTTGGTTAATTTAATGTCTCGAGGTATGTGACATACTACTGGGTTTGCTTATCATGTCAGGGTTTTCATGAAAGGTGTTGGATTTGCCTGATACCTTACATTCTGTATAATAAAAAAGACATGAATAATGTTCCTCTATTGTAGTTCAGTATAAAAATACGTCTTGCATCTGGTTTACTCTGTATTGCCCATAGGTTATTTAATCTCTACATCTACATCTGTATGGGTACTCTGAAAATCACATTTAAGTGCCCGGATGAGGGTTCATCGAACCATCTTCACACCAGTTCCCTATTATTCCAATCACGTACAGCCCACGGAAAAAATGAACACACATGTCTTTCCACGCGAGCTATGGTTTCCTTATTTTATGACGACGATCGTTTCTCCCTAAGTAGTTCGGCGTCAACAAAATATTTTCGCATTCGGAGGAGGAAGTTGGTGACTGAAATTTCATGAGAAGATTCCGCCGCATCGAAAATGATGTCCACCTCAAATCCTGTATCAGTTGAGTGACACACTCTCGGCTATTCCGCGATAATACAAAACGTGCTGCCCTTTCTTAAGCTTTCTCGATGTACTCCGTTAATCCTATCTGGTAAGGATACCAACAGTACTCCAAAAGAGGACGGACAAGCGTAGTGTAGGCAGTCTCTTCAGTTGATCTGTTGCATCTTCTAAGTGTCCTGCCAACAAAACGTAGTCTTTGGTTTGCCTTCCCCACGACAGTTTCTATATGTTCTTTCCAATTTAAGTTGTTCGTAATTTTGATTTCTAAGTATTTAGTTGAATTTACTACCTTTGGATTTGACTGATTTATCGTTTAACCGAAGTGTCACGGTTTCCTTTTAGCACTCATGTGGATGACTTCACACTTTTCGTTATTTAGGGTCAACTGCTAAATTTTGCACCATTTAGATATCTTTCCTAAATCGTCCTGCAATTTGTTTTGATCTTCTGATGTCTTTACTAGGCGCTCATCTGCAAAAAATCGTTTATATGGATAAGTGGATAAGGAACAGCAGAGGGCCTATAACACTACCTTGTGGAACCTTTTTAATTCACTGACTGTCCGTTAATTACTACGAACTGTGATCGCTCTGACGGATAATCACAAATCCAGTCACATAACTGAGACGATATTAAATAAGCAATTTCGCTACAAGCCACTTGTGTGGTACAGTGTCAAAAGCCTTCTAGAAATCCAGAAATATGGAATCAATTCTAAAGCTCTTGTTAATAGTACTCGGCACTACGTGTGAGTAAAGAGCCAGCTGTGTTTCACAAGAACGCTGTTTTCTAAATAGGTGTTGACTGTGTGTCAATAGACCGTTCTGTTCGAGGTAATGGATAATTTTAGAATACAACACGTCACAAAATCCTACTGCATATCGACTTTAATGATATGGGCCTGTGACTTAGTGGATTACTCCTACTGACTTTCTTGAATATTGGTGTCACTTGTGCGACTGTCCAGTCTTTGGATACGGATCTCTCGTCGGGCGAACGGTTGTATATGATTGTTAAATATGGATATATTGTGTCAGCATGCTCTGAAAGGAACCTAAGTTGTATACAGTCTGGACCGGAAGACTTGCTTTTGTTAAGTTAAACTTTAAGTTAAACTCGGAAAACCGGCATCACTGGGCTATCTATGTATCTTAGCACGCTCCAAATCTCTCCAGAAAATGATTCAAATGACTTTGAGCACCATGGGAGTTAACATCTTAGGTCATCAGTCCCCTAGAACTACTTAAACCTAACTAACCTAAGGACATCACACACATCCATGCCCGACGCAGGATTCGAACCTCCGACCGTAGCAGTCCTGCGGTTCCGGACTGCAGCGCCTAGAACCGCACGGCCATCGCGGCCGGCAAATCTCTCCAGACAGCGTCTCATCTTCAGTTGTAGTCTGGGGTCTTGTGGTGCCATTTCCTTGATGTCAAACAAGATGTATGTCAGAACAAAGTATTTTGTAAATCAGATTAAGTTTCATTAAATTCTAACCTTCGCTAATGGCCAGTACCAATTCAGTGCACCTAAATGAGACCTAAACAAACTGTTTCTTTTCCCATGTAAATCGTGCTTTGTATCTTAGTAAGACAAGAAAAACGTCTCTAGAAAATTTCCAAAGCAGAAGTCGAATAGAATGATTTTTGGATGTATACAAAACGGTTCCGTTTGCTCAGACAATTACTAAACTGAAATTGGACTCCGTCTAGGAGAAGTATTACGAGAGTTATCGGTTTATCTTTCTTGATGTTCTAATTAGTTAATCATAATTCAAACATCATCAAGAGGAACGAAATCTTCCAAGGTATGAAAGGGCGCACGTCATTCCCGTTTTCAAGAAGGATCGCCGAACAAATGCCTGCAGCTATAGACCTGCATCGTTGAAATCAGTCTGTTGTTGTATTTTGGAACGCGCTCTTTATTCTCGCGAATTATGACTTTTCCCAATACCGGAAATCTCCTCTGTAAGAACCAACACGGATTCCGCAAACAAAGATGGTGTAAAGCCCACGGGATTTAGAGGGCAGGAGATACAGCTGCACAGAAAATGCAAAAGTCGTAGAACGCATTCCTCCAAAATTAATTTTCATTACTGCAAAATATGAATTTTCAGTATCGCTAAATTATATTGCTAATAGTGTGCTACGTAAGTTTTGCAACTCCGCCTTTGTTCTGTCCCATCCTGCATACAAAACTACTGCTGGTTGTAAGTGTGCTGGATCCAAAATTTTGTGTTGGTTCTGTGGCAACAGGCGATATTTACTGTAGATGGATCTACACAAGGTAGAACGCTGTATGTTGTGTTGATTACGTCCGTGTACACAGTCGAAAATTATTGCTTTACGCGGGTAGAGGGAACGAGACCTCGACATTGGTACCCAAGTGCATTTATCTTTCGCTTGTCACTTTAAGCGTTAAGAAGATTGACTCCATAAAACCTATTACAATTCGTAGAGTGGATTGTATTATTAAGGACATTTTTGAATAACAGAAAGCAGCGGATAACGAGGATGGGTCACGTATCGTGAAGATGCACGGAAAGGATTGTGTCGCAACTTCACAGACTAATGCAGAAATGACTAAAATAATGTATTTAAGAGAAACTCATGATCATGAAAACAAAATCGTTAGGATTATTTAATCACATTTTATGCGGAATAACTGCAAAAGAAAAGTGTGCGAAGAACCAAGCTCACAATTTCATAACCTACTAAAATCAGTCAGTGAGTCAGCTACTGATGAAATACAGAAAACGGAGACTTTTGAGTTCCACCAAAAGATTTCCTTCATATTTACACGTTACATGCATATACTACTATAGAAAACCAACCTTAGATTTTTAAGTTGCAGTTCATGTGGTGGCACTGAAAGTGTTTCAAAGCATTAACATTAATGGATGCAGTTTCGCTTAAAGGCATGGTATTGAAAGACAGTCGAACTTGAACTTCGTTCTGAGTATACCAATCGTCAATCATAAGTCAGAAAGTTTCTTAAATATATGTTCGCTTTAAAATTTCAACCCCCCAAGCATAGTCATGGATGCGTTCGTAGAGTTACATAGTAATGATACCAATCACATTCCGTTAAATTTTTCCTAGACTATGACCTTGAAAATTATGAAAGGAGGATGCTGATTTTCCCACCTAATTTATACCCACAGATGGAATCATAACTACAAATGATGCGGAGTTGTTTCATCGACATCTAAAATGGTAGTTTCACGAACCTCATCCTTCTATCCGCGACTTTATGGAAGTTTTAAAGCAACTGCAAAGTGAAACTTATCTATGCATTAACACAGTGCACAATAAAAGAAAAATAAACAGACGTAGCCGTGAAAACCATAGTGTTGCTACTTGAATGGCGGTACGAATATCAACGTGGTGAATTATCGTTGCTGATGTATATAAAAAGAACTGCTCATCGGTTCCAGTCTGCCCCTCCCTAGGATAAGTGTTTGACAGAGCAAGCAATGTGCTGCACTGCCAGTTTTAAAGGTTGGTTGTTGTACATTTCATAAGTGCGGTAGTGATTCCTAGTATTTTGCGGTAACGATACGTGCAATTTTGCGGTAATGAAAATAGGAAGTTTTGCGGTAAAGCTAGGCTGTTTTGCGGAAATGAAACCTGCCACAGATACCGGCGGTCAGTTTGATCCTTTGTTCCTTGACTTCCAAAGGGCAGTCCATATTGTTCCCCATCATCACCTAATTCTTTCTCGTATGCGTGATCCTGTTAGGCGATAGGGAATATTTACGTCACAGAAAGCAATAGCGGGAAAATGGGCTTAATGATATGAGCACTGCTTTTGGTCAATAGCTGATCAAAGTAACTTGCTTTTGCTTGATTCTGGTCTGCGTATAAAACTCGTACTCCTTTGGAGCAAACTATTCTCCCTGAAAAGTATGTGGCATTGCAGTTTATACCACCTGGAGCCACTGGCCAAAATCAGCCTATAGAACGTATTATCGCTCTACCTGCAGCTACTTGTTAAAGGATAGCCGGTTTCGCGATAAGCCCCACGACAGATTGTTGCATGTTACCACATTCCATCAATTCTTACCACCCCGTTGCACCGTTATGATTATACATGCATTCTTTAAGAGTGTATACCTATCTGACATCCTGTACACCTTCGATCTCGACAGTGTGAATCTCTGTGAACACAGTGGTGCGCCATCTTTCGTTGGGTGTTCATGATGCAAGTTTATGGATTGTTTTAAATATGTCTTGAATGTCGACGATGTCCATTTTGTGAAGTGTAATACATGCATACCATAGAAGGTTGATCTCTGCACCTCCCGGACACTTTTTCTGTCTCCCTCCAGATGCACATTGCCAATCATTAGCAGCTAATATTTTTCCTGTCGTAACTGTTAACACAACACTCTCAAATCAGCCTTACTGAAGACCGCACTTGCACCCTCGCACTCAAGGAAGTCCTTTTGAGTGTTGCAGGGTCATTACTATACACGTTATACACAATTGACCTAATGGATAACTTCGGAATCTCCATGAGACTGTTCGCGGATGATGCTGCAGGGTATAAAACGGTGGTAACGCTAGAAATGTAGTAACACCTGCAGAGCATCAACGCTTGTTGCAGGGGGTAGCAGCTGGCCTCACAATAAACATGTGTTACGTACTGGCATGTAAATCACAAATAGATGAAAATCTGTTCATTCTTTGACTAGCTTAGCACCAGCTGCTTCGCTCGCATAGAGTAAGTGGCCTGCACACATTAATCGAATTTCTATGTTTTTCGCAATTTCTAAACTTTTCACACTAATTAAGGCAGTATAAGAATGGTCTTTTCTGAGTGTGCTTCCGACCAAAAAGAGATTGTGGTAGCTGGAGTCGGAGGTCTTTGTTGATCCTGTGAGTTCTTGTGGTGATATTTCCAAAGAAAGTTTCATCCCTTAACACACATTTCTTTAGAAGTCGAATACCAGTTTTCATAGATTAAGCGGTAAATATTTTTGAATGTAACGAAATATGTTCATAAAAATTTTCACCCCTTTATTTCACTCCCTTAGGGGATCAATTCCACAAAAAAAGAAAAAAGACAAAAACTGAAATACGTCCTTTTTTTAACGTCTAACCGAGAAGTCAAATACAAATTTTCAGATTTAGTTTCAAACATTCATCCGTAGTGATATATTTCCGTAAAAATTTATACCATATCTACCCCCCCTAAGGATTTAATTTCCAGAAACATTGGTACAAGTTATTTTTTAATTTATAACCTCGACGCCCAATACAAATTTTCTTAGATTTAACTTTGAAATCGTTTTCTTCTACCTAGGGTACACAGTCTCAACAAATTTGAAGAACTACTTTTGGCACCAGACTCTGTATACAATTATATATTTTTTACAATAAAAAACAAAGTTTTTATACACATCCCGATGGAAAAATATGATTCTTCACATTAAGCTTTAAAAATTTTCAAAACATTTTATCCCCTATTTCATCCCTTAGGGGTTTAATTTCCAAAAACAGTGAAACACGCATTTTTTTTAGTTTTCAACCGAGAAGTCAAATACCAGTTTTTACACGTTTAGCTGTTCAGCTGCTTTAGTAGTACTTTAATAATTATCTATTTTCGAAAAAAATCCACACACTGTTTTACCCCCCTCGGCGACTGAATTTCCAAAATTGCTGAACCACTTTTTTTTTAATTTCTGACCGGGGAACCAAATGACAGTTTTCCTTGATCTAGCTTTAAAATGTCAGCGTTGGCCGTAATATTGATGATTTATTGACAGCAAACTCGATTTTCAATCACACAGTGGTCGTCTTCAGTACTGTGGTGTATAAATTAAACTCATAGGCACTGGTGTCAAGTTATTATCAGTCATCAAAGCTAAGAAACGATCACAACTCATTGTGATCGTTTCGTAGCTTTGGTTACTGATAATAACTTGACACCAGTGCCTGTGAGTTTAATTTGTACACCAAAGCACGGAAGATGACCAAAATGCATTTGAAAATCGATTTTGCTGTCAATAAACCATCAATATTACGGCCAACGCTGGCCGTCCTTATAATTTCACATATATGGTCGCTGTGCACACAGCACTCTATGGAGTCGCCAATCAATTACAAAAATGTCTTAAATACGACATATTTTCAAAAAACAAAAAAAAGAAACTTTGATCGCTACTTAACTCATTTAGAGGTGTAATTTCGAACAATCCGTCACTAAACCACCAAACGATGCCTACAGTATAAAATCAACACCCTCTCCAAAATTCAAGTTTCTGTCCTTAGCGGTCAGTGAGGACATTTCCTGTTATATTCAGAAATTTCACGATAGCTTAACAATCAGTGGAACCAATAACATCCTTTAAATTTCTGAGCTGTCTGAGTACGGAACCCTTTGAAGTGGGACGACTATATGAAACTAATCATTGGAAAGGCAGATGGCACACTGGGACTCATCGCACGAATCCTCAGGACATGTAGACCACCGGCGAAGGAGATAGCTTAGCGACGTCTGCAACGCAAATGCGGCAACATTGGGTTCCTGCGCTGTTGTGAAGCAACCAGAGAGAATTTCTCGTTTGAAAAGGTCAGTTTCGTCATGCGGCTTTTCCAGTAAGTTTGCAGAATACTCACTGGTTTTGGCGTGGAAATTCGTCCGTCACCACTCACATCGTAACAAACGAGAAGCGAAATTTTCTCGGAAAACTTAGTCCCTCTAGTCTTATTTGTGGACTCAGATCTCCTACATTGTCATAATTTTCGAGGGAAACAGATTCCGTCACTGTTAGTAAACACTGCAGGCTCGTATTCTCTGCTTTTTCGGAAAGATGCTACAGGGCAAACTCAGCAGATATCGTAAACATATAAATATGTATATGCGCAAATAGTTGAATTCCGGGGAGCGTATACCTTAAGGGTTAAGGGGGACCCCCCACCTCCTCCCGGGTATAATTCTTGAAGTACTCCCAGGAGTTTCATCATCTCTGACGCTCTTACCAGCATATTTAAAACCACTGCATTGTGAGGTTGCACGGTAGTTAAGAGGCTGGAATAGTTTTCAGAAGCGGTTTTGAAACCTCCGTCTGGCTGTCCATATACATATTATTCGTTTATCCCTAAACAACTTAAAAGAGAATATTGGAGTACTTTCATTTAAAATGCCACTGTTATCCGGTGCAGATATAGACTCACATCACAATTTAATAATGATGAAGTAGTCTCAAGTTTAAGAGAATCGTCTGAAGGACCCAGTGTGGAATAATGAGATGCGTTTGAAGTTCATTAAGGATGTGGATGCTGCGATAAGGAACACTGAAGCGCGCACTTCAGTTGAAGAGAAGCGGACATCTCTAAAAAGGGTTGAGCCGGCCGAAGTGGCCGAGCGCTATGGAACAGCGCGACCGCTACGGCCGCAGGTTCGATTCCTGCTTCGGGTATGGATGTGTGTGAAGTCCTTAGGTTAGTTAGATTTAAGTAGCTCTAAGTTCTAGGGGACTGATGACCTCAGAAGTTAAGTCCCATAGTGCTCAGAGCCATTTTTGAACCACAGATGTTCGACAGAAAAACGTAGGTACAAGTGTGGCAACTACGAAGAAACTTTAGATAAGAGAAGAAATTAAATGATCGACGAAAGTAGGAAGGAAAAAATGTTCAAGAAAAGACGGGAATACAGCAAATAAATCCCTCTGGAATGACAAAAATAGCAAATTCAGAGCATCGAATGTGAAATGGGTGTGGGAAATAAGTGAAGAAATCGAAAACAAAATGATTGGCGGTAAGACTGACGCATTATTTAGAGAAGTCGAAACAACCTATGGTGAATTTAAAAGCTAGGGTGGTAGCTCAAGAGTGCCGTGGGAATTCCACTGTTAAACGCAGAAGAGAGAGCAGATGTGTAAGAAAATTGTTCAACTGGCTCTGAGCACTATAGAACTTAACATCTGTGGTCATCAGTCCCCTAGAACTTAGAACTACTGAAACCTAACTAACCTAAGGACATCACACACATCCATGCCCGAGGCAGGATTCGAACCTGCGACCGTAGCGGTCACGCGGTTCCAAACTGAAGCGCCTAGAACCGCACGGCCACACCGACCGGTAGATGTGTAGAAAGAATACACTGAAGGCCTCTATAGACTTGTCTGATGACGCGCTAGAAGAAGAAACAGCACCGATGGGAATGACATAAAGCGCCCATTCCTACAGTCAGAATTTCATGCCATTGGAATTTCATCTGACTACTTACAGTATTAGGGGAAGTGGCAACCAAACGATTATTCACTTTACACATCAGATTTCTCGGTTATCGCG
Source organism: Schistocerca gregaria (assembly GCF_023897955.1). Taxonomy (NCBI): domain Eukaryota; kingdom Metazoa; phylum Arthropoda; class Insecta; order Orthoptera; family Acrididae; genus Schistocerca; species Schistocerca gregaria. The sequence goes on along the minus strand of NC_064925.1, from coordinate 219,586,707 downwards.
AGCGGTCGCCTTGCCTTTTGGCTATCCGTGCACGGCTCACGGCAAAACCCAAACTTCCATATGTCATCAACCGTACGCTACGATTTGTACTCGCACATCCATTATGTCTATTCCCGTACAGATCAGACGTTGTGCTTGAAAGCGGAAAATCTAGGTACAAGTCCCGATCCGGCACAAATTTTCATTGTCGTCATTCCATTCTGCAGCTAATGGTAGTCATTATTCGCAATTGCGAATTCATCTGATGTATTTAGTAACGACTGTGCTCGCCGCAGTGCATCATCATCAGAATAACACCGGCACTGCAATATCGTACTACAGTAGAGTCTCGATTATCCGACCTAAACCGGTCGCGGCAAGGTCGGATATGCGGGAAGGTCGGATAACACGGAAAATAATACAAATAAAACACAAAAATTAAACTAAAGTAGGCCAAATGAGCAAAACATTTAATACAATTCAAATCAAATTAGACTGAGTAGATATTTACTGTTTGCCGCTAAATCATGTAGTCTCTTAAGAAGTAAAACTTCGGTAGACGATTTTTCCTGCAGTTGCTCTACATGTTTTAAAGCAGTTTCTAAGGTCTTCCGTCCTTCTTTGTGAGAAATCTTGGGCGCACTTTCCTCCACTACATCCGCTTCTTCGTCTTCTTCTTTTTCGTTTACCATGTTGACTATTTCTTCATCTGTCACTTCAAATTCTTCATCTATGTCATCTTCTGTGGCGTCAGCACATCCCGGAACTTTTCTTAACAATGAAAGCAGGGTAGTATTTTCTGATTTGGTCTGCTGCTGTAGATTTTCATCATCTGGAGAATTTTCTTGATTTTCCTGTAGCAAAATTTTCTAGGATTTTGCATTTGCATTTGCTCCAACACTCTCCCAAGATTGGGCCACGTCATAAGCTACGTCTTTCAAATTAATACGTCGCAACTGCTCTACCATGTCTTCTCCCTTGTCCGTAGCATTAATTAAAGAGGAAAGCAAGTTTCTACTGTAGTTTCTCTTCGGTGTCTCTAAGGTCCCTTGGTCCATAGGCTGACGTAAGGATGTGACATTTGGAGGCAAAAACATGGCCTTTATATCTTGAACTTGAAGGTCATCTACATTAGGATGACAGGTGGCACAGTCTAGAAGCAACAGTGCTTTGCGGGGCAAGTTGTTGGCTTTCAAAAACTTTTCAGTTTGTGGCACGAACTCGTTAAAAAAACCATTCTTTAAAATGTCTGAGCTCATCCAAGCATTTTTTTGATTGTAATATTTCACCAGTAAGGCATTTTAGATACATTTTAAATGCTCTCGGTTTTTTTGGCTTACCTATCATAGACAGTTTCATTTTTAAATTTGCTGTGGCATTACTGCATGCAAGAATTGTCACTCTTTCTTTGCTACGTTTGTAACCTGGCGCTGCCTTTCCGGCCTTTGACGCTAATTTTTTCCTGTAACATTTTGTAACTGAGACCAGTCTCGTCGCAGTTAAAAATTTGATCGCCTGTTAAGTTTTCATTGTCCAATACCTTGTGAAGTTTATTCCTAAACAATTTAACAGCTTCAAAATTTGCTGAAAGCTCTTCGCCACAGAGATTAAGTTGCCGAATTCCGTATCTTTTCTTCCATCTATCGAGCCAGCCTACACTAGCTGTGAAATCAGGTTCATCTTCGTTTAGTTAGTTACGAAACTTTAAGGCTTTTTCCTGCAAAATAGTTCCCGACATGGTTACACCTTTATCTCTACGTCGAGTAAACCATAGGTACAAAGCTTCACTTACATTTTCATAATCAGATTCTTTCATGGTTTTCCGATCTTCCAAAGCAGCCGAGGTTGCTCGCTGAGAACACCACTTCTCAATTTCATTGCGTTTCCTTTTCCAGTCTCCAACTGTTCTTTTCCCGACGTAATAATGTTGCGCTACTTTTAATAAAGTTTCACCATTGTCTATACTTTTTAAAGCTTTTAAGTTTTTCTTCCATTGAAAGGACCACCATTTTCCGTTTTGAAGCCATCACCACAATTTTTTACAATACAACACGTCCACTGCACTACAGATCTAAGTTAGCACTGAGGAGTGAGAAGTAGCAGACGGCGACAATGAACTATCAACAAACAACACGTTAGTCACTGACCTGTCGTAGGCTGGCGCACGGCCGGCGCAGTGAAAGGGTCGGATAACACGGAAGGTCGGATAACCGAAGATCGGATAATCGAGACTCTACTGTATTCGCTTTGGTGTGTAGAATGTATGAGACTGGCGATATACCATCAGACTTTAGTAAAAATATCATCCATAATTTCGATTATAGCAACGGCAGATGAATGCGAAAACTATCGCACTTTCAGCTTAACAATTCACGCACCGAAGCACTTCACAAGAATAATATGCACAAGAACGCAAAATAAAACTGAGAAACAGTTATATGACGAACAATTTGGCCTTAGGAAAGATGAAGGCACCAGAGAGGCAGTTTTCACAATGCAGCTGAATAAAAGCAAGACTAAAGAAAAATCAAGACACAATCGTAGGGTTTGTCTACCTGGGAAAAAGCGTTAGACAATCTCAAGTTGTGTAAGATGTCCGAAATTCTGAGGAAAATAGGAGTCATCTACAGGGAAAGACGGGTAAAATATACAGTACGTAAAAGAACCGTGAGGGAACAATAAGACTGGATGATGATAAACGAAGTGCTCGGATTAAATAGGGTGCAATTCAGGAACGCAGTCTTTCGGTCCCAATGTTCAATTTACACATCGAAGAAGCAATGATGGAAATAAAGAAAAGGTTCAAGAGAGGGATTAAAATCCAGGTTGAAAGAATGTCAATGATAAGATTCGCCGATGACGTCGCTAACTTGAGTGAATGTGAAGAATGATGACAGAATATGTTGGATTAATGAGTAGAGACGGAAGTATATGCGTCATAAAAACCTTAAAACATGCAAGCAAATATGCATAAAAATGCTTAAAAATTGCAAGAAAATGTCAAAATATGCAAGATCGAATAATAAAAAACATAGTAGTTACTGCGTGAATTATATCTCGAAATTGAGCCTGTGCATATTAGTTACGAGGAAGAGCGCCGGCCACGCGAATAATCACTAATTTAGACCGCTGGTATCATTTTCTGAATATTCTCTGGTAGGGGTTAGAAAGGGGGCTTTTCTAGGGTTATTTTCTAAAAATTTGCAAAATGGGGACGTATAGTGTGTTTCAAAAATTGTTCCGGAAACAAGCGGATGCAATACGAGTGAGTCTCAGCAAAACAATCAATATGTACAGGACCAACGTCGAGATATATCGCACACAGAGGGGAACGCTCAAACTCTGCGTAATATTTTATGTAAAAACAACATACAACCATGAATTTTTTTGAACAGCAATAACTTTTAATTAATACTATTGGACAAAAGAATCTTTTACAGTTTTCAACTATTGTAAACTTAATCGACCAATTATTGTTTCGTATTTTCGCTAGTAAGGTTGTGTCTCCGGTCACTCCAAACACTTTTATAAGCAGAAAAAGACTATACCACATCAACTGAGGTTGGCACTTACTATTTCTGATAAAATTTCACCTGTTCCATTAATAAAACTATCAATTTGGAACAAGGGTTCAAAGCCTGGGTTATTGTTTAAAATGTTTTCAAACTCTTCTTTAATTTTTCTTGGGAATACCTCCGACAATGAGGAATCCACTAGAATAATTTTATTCATTAATTGAATAGATTCATTCAGCGCCAAACCCTGAGTTTCAAGCTTTTTATTACTTGCAGGTATATGGGAAAAATGAGTGCTAATCACAGAAATGTCTTTTTTAATACCAAAATTATTAAAAGCTTCCTTGCACTGGCAAATTGCCAAAGCCTGTGCACTATCGAAGTCGTTTACTACCCCTCTAATGGCCTCGAAATCTTCACTGTAAAACAACACAGCTTCGGCCCACGTACCCCACGTATGAGGTAAAGGCACATTTGGTTGTTTTTCTTTGTACGTCTTGATACGAGCAGGAGCCTTTACAAACACTTTCATTGAGGATGAAATCAGTTTATTTACATTCACAAACGTGGAGCATACTACTTCAGCAAAACAATGTACTCCATGAGCAAAGCACATCACATGAATGAAATTGGGATAAAATACTCGGAGGCCTTTTCCTGCTTTGATCAGAGGGAGCAGCATCTGAAATAAACACAAACACCCTTTTATCTGCAGAAGATTCTGGAAAGATTTTTCTAATACCCTCATTCACAAATCTGGCGATCGTAGAATGATTTACTTTTTCAAGTTCTTTGCAGGCCACTAAAAAGGAAGAAGAGAGCCCTACTTTTATAGCACCAACAACTGAATTTACAATGTAACGGCCGAAAGTATCTGTATTTTCGTCAACTGAAATCCAGATAATGCTGTCCTTGAGTTCATTGCGTATTTCTTCCAGAAAATTTACGTAAATTGTCGGTAAGTAATTTTTACGCAATGTTGATTCATCTGGTATGTTTTGATTTACGCAGCGGTTTCGCAGAAAGGCTTTGAGGATAGTATTTGTAAGCCTGTGAAGAGGAATATTGCTTGCAATGATCCTTGTTAAATCGACTTTTTGGTAACTTTTGGACGAATCTCTGCTACTGCGACTTGCTGTTGTAAGAACTTGTCGTGGCCCTTTTTTTGCATTCCTGCGATATGAAGACTTGTCTTGACAAGCTGGTCTATTTCAAACTTTTTTTGCGCGAAACGTTTTTGTCGCAAACTCGACAATATAAAACAATTCCCTCATATGTAAATGTTCCAGGATGGTCAGCTACCCACGAAACGACGTTTCTTTTTTAGGATGGCATGGTGCACAACACGTTACACACTACACGTCGTAAACACGTTCAACTGTGTACAAGTAAACTGAAACAATGGACGTGCATCTAAAAGCTTGCGTAGTTTAATTTAATTGTTGCCGAAGCTTACGGTGTGACTCTGTCTGTCTGTTCCCGTTCTTCTCCTGTAATGATTTCACTGGGCAGTGTCTTCTCGGCTAGCCATTGCACGCAGTTTTAGGTCGCGGTCAATGAGTGAGACATCAAAACTAGGTCAAGCTAGAGGCAGCCCATCTAAATTTGTAAAATGCTGTAAGCATAGAGCGAAAATATGCTTCTAACTAAAATATGAAAATAACCGGTGAAAAGTAGCCAAATACGCAAATATATATGGAACATGCAAATGCATATAATTCGGTCTCTACTAATGAGTAAAGAACATGTATTGGAAGTAATGGGAAAAAGACACAGGTAATGTGATGTAGCAGGAATGAGAGCAGGGATTATGCCACATTGAAACTAATATTATCCAGGGTGGACGATGCAAAGAGGACATAAAAATTAGACTAGCACAGGCAAAGACGGCATTACGGCCAAGAGAAGTCTCCTGGTATGAAACAGTGGCCTTAGTGTGGGGAAGAAATTCCTGAGAATGTACCTTTGGAGCACAGTATTGTATGGTAGTGAATCGTGGACCGGAACAGAAGAGAATCGAAGCGTTTGAGATGTGGTGTTACAGAAGATGTTGAAAATCAAGTGTACTTATAAGATAAGGAATGAGAGTTTTCCATCTGTTCCATCCTTCGCTGATTCTCCGAAAAGCCCCTGGCGGGAAGCACGGACAGGATGATAGAACATTTGTTAAGGCATCAGGGAATAACCGGGATGGTACTAGAGGGAACTGCAGTGGGGAAAAACTGCAGAGGAAAACAGAGATTGGAATTCATCCAGCAAATAAGGACACCATGTGCAGGAGCTACTCTGAGATGAAGAGGTTGACACAGGAGAGGAATTCATAGCGTGCCACATTAAACCAGCCATAAGATTTATGGCTTTAAAAAAATGTGGCTGTAGGGGATATTTTCAACGGATCGGCAAACAAAAAGACGAGCCGCGTGGGATTAGACGAGCGGTCTGAGACGCTGCAGTCATGGACTGTGCGGCTGTGCGTCTGGTCCCGGCGGAGGTTCGAGTCCTGCCTCGGGCATGGGAGTGTATGTTTGTCCTTATGATAATTTAGGTTAAGTAGTGTGTAAGCTTAGGGACTGGTGACCTTAGCAGTTAAGTCCCATATGATTTCACACACATTTGAACAAAAAGACGATGTGCGACACACTAGCTCTGCAAAGAAGTAAAAAAATTCGGATGTATACTTTTCAGAACGCCCTAATTCATATGAGTTCCACAAGATCGTTTCATGTTATATAAAGCAAAAGAATTTAGTTGTTGGTTGCAGATTGAAATTTAAAAGTATAAATCAGATAATGGAATGTAACAGCATGTTCTTATTAACATGCCTAAGCCTGTGCACAGCAATTTATAAAAGCAAATAAACAAAAGCTGGAAAAAAATTGAAATACTGCCATGTAAACCACATGTGACAACCTTGCTAGACAACAACGTAAACAGGCAAACTAGAAACTGCGACGACCACACAGCTCTGGTTTATCATTTATGAGATGACGTCATCTTATCACCTGCGCAACATCTGGTTTACCTTTCATGTCAGAGGCCAGTCCTTTGTTGAGCGTGGACTACTGCTTTGTGTTGCGAGGTTCCAGCGATACATAGCAGCGTGTAACACACCTCTGTCGTACCAAACGGGAGGAGAGAGTGACTCGACACTAGACTACAAATCAAAGGCCCTTGCTTCGATCGCGGGTGGGTCCGACCAACTTTCATATCGCATGATGTGGATTCGATATGTGTAAATGCTCTGTGTGTGTGTGTGTGTGTGTGTGTGTGTGTGTGTGTGTGTGTGTGCGCGCGCGCGCGCGCGTGCGCGCGCAGGCTGATAAGGAGTTCACTATGATCTTGAAGTTTCTCTGTAAATGATTGGGTAACTAGTCAATTCATTGGCACGAGAAAATTCTACGTCTAGTAATACCATATCTCTTAAAGTAATGTAGTATTCAAACCATTCTTCAGATTTAAGTACATGGCTGTTTTTATTTTCTCATTCTTTCCTAGTTGGAAGTATTTTGTCAGCCCCTACCCGTTCGATTAGATAATTTTTGTTCCTTAGATTTTTAACAGAAATTTTGATTATCTGTCATACATGGGTAACGTTTAAGAAAGCACAATAAACAACTGTGTAAATTTGTACAAAAGTATCTAGCTACTGCGAAGTATAACGATAACAGCCCCCTCATGAACTATGGACCTTGCCGTTGGTGGGGAGGCTTGCGTGCCTCAGGTGCAACCACAACGGAGGGGTATCTGTTGAGAGGCCAGGCAAACGTGTAGTTCCTGAAGAGCGGCAGCAGCCTTTTCAGTAGTTGCAGGGGCAACAGTCTGGATGATTGACTGATCTGGCCTTGTAACAGTAACCAAAACAGCCTTGCTGTGCTGGTACTGCGAACGGCTGAAAGCAAGGGGAAACAACGGCCGTAATTTTTCCCGAGGGCATGCATTGTATCAAACCAGTCTCAGGACTGAAGACCACAACAACAACAACAACGATAACAGGAAAGTTGGAAAGGAATATAAAATGGTTCAAATGGCTCTGAGCACTATAGGATTTAACATCTGAGGTCATCAGTCCTCTACACTTAGAACTATTTAAACCTAACTAACCTAAGGACATCACACACATCCACGCCCGAGGCAGAATTCGAACCTGCGACCGTAGCAGCAGCGCTGTTCCAGACTGAAGCGCCTACAACCACTCGGTCACACCGGCCGGCTGAAAGGAAGATAGTCGAAGTCGAAGTGTTTCAGGCGTTGTGTTACGGAGCGGTACTGAAAATTAAATTGAATGATAGTATGAGAAATCAAGAGGTTATGCCAAAATAGGCGAAGAAAGTAATATATGCAAAACTTAAATGGAAACATAGATAGCATGATGGCTTATGTGTTACGTCGAGGAGTAACATCCTTAGTACTAAAGGAGGCCGTGGAAAGCAAATACTTTAGGGGAAAGCAGAGACTGGAATACACAGAATAAATATAAGTACTGTTCAAATGAAAAGGTACGAAACATCGTAACAACCAAACTGGTAGGAATTTGTGTATACCACTTTGGGGAAAGATAATGAGACCTCTATGGACACGTATGTAGTGTCTGGTGTGGTTGTGTGCATGTGTCATCTCCCCCAAAAACGTTCAAAGCTGTGATGCTCACCAGGCACGGTGACACCGTCTTTTTCGACATCCAAGCTCCGATACGATTCGAATTCCTAGAACATGGAAAAACCATTAACACTATTAAAAATCACTTGTACACTAGTCTACTCAAATCCATCAAGAGCAAAGGGCCTGGGCTGCTCACGGAGAGAATGATTCTGCTCCGCGATAAAGCGCTTCCGTACGTCACGAATGTCACACAAAGTGTAATGGACAAGTTCAAGTGGCTTGAGCATCGGCCATAAAAAAAAAAAAAAAAAAAAAAAAAAAAAAAAAAAAAAAAAAAAAGTGTGGGAACAGGGAATTCTTCGGCCCCTGAAACAGTGGAATAGCTGTGCTCAGACCTTGGATGATTACTTTTTAGTAAAGACTTCAGTTATACCCACAGTGTTATTTCGTACCTTATATTTTGAACACCCTTATAATTGACGACATTGGGTGTAAATTCTTCTCTGAAATGAAGTGACTGGACTGGAAAGGAAATCGTAGCAGGAAGCATCAGGCACATGTCAGAAGACTGATGACCAAAAAGTAATTAATTGAATGAAGAGTTAAGGTATTTATGTATGAAGTTCAGGGGTAAAAAAGGTTTACAGTATTTTCTGATTTAAGACTCACTAAGGTGTTTGCAGTAGATAAAACCAAGTTTTCAAAATTTCCAAAGTTGATGTCGACACATTCTTCATTCCTGTATGCAAGAGAAAGCTCGTGCATTCTTTTAATCTACAATGGTAGCAGTGTTCACTGTAGTTGCTCTTGTGTTTACTTTTGAGCTGCAGGTCGTTTATCGATTGTAATAAACGAAAAAGTTAATTTATGAATATTCCAGTAGCTTTTTTGTTATTCAACGTGACCTGTTCGTCTTTTGGGAAATCTTAAATTCTGATTGTTTCAACGGTACCAAAGTAATTTACTAGCTGTAGATAGGCTGTAGAGGAGCAGTAACCCATGTTGGGAGATATCATCGAACAAAGCCGGACGGTATGGAAATGTAGGGCACCAACCCAGCATTTGTATTAACGTTGCCACTCACTTGCAATAAAGAAAATAATCAAATACTTCACGTTTGTTTTTGATCTTGTAGGGCTCGAACTCATGGCTCGGCCGATGTACTTTGGTCCTTAATCTTTGACTCTTTATCCGCACTGTGGATTCTTACGCTGTTCAAGTCTACAATACCTCATACGCTTTTCAGTGTCATTTTGAAACACTCTTTGAAATTTTTTTCAAATCAAGTTCACCAGTAGTTAATTGTGTTGTTCTTTTATTCACACAACTACTTCTGACTAAGGTGAATTTAGATATATGTCGGGCACATTGTGGTCACTTAATAAAATATGTAAGGTCAGACAATATATGAAGTTTTCATCTGGGGATATTATGTAGCCTCAAGACAGAATGCGTGCCTACACGTGATGCCTAAATGGCAGTTTAGTAACGCAGCATATCCTGTTAATTCATTCAGTCGATCGCACTGTAGGATTCCAAACTCTTTTATGTTAAATATTGTGAGTCAAGGCAGTGCAGCAGTTCGGGGTCGTTATTTTACTGGAATTAAGTCACTTTTATCTCAGTGAGCTCGTTACAACCACGGTCTGCCTTGAAACCATGTACAGGGTAATTCAAAATGATGTAGACGCTTTCAGTTGACTGTAAAAAATGTTTGTGTTGAGTTAAGCTATTACATACGGTCTAGGCACGTTGTTGTGACCACCAGCTATGTGCGGTGTCAACGTCCAACTAACAACTCAAAGACGGCAGGTGACAGAACCAGCGGTGGAGGGCATACAGGGTGAAAAGTATTTAAACCGAGAAACTCTAGGAGGTTGTAGGAGACATCAAAACAAATATTTTTCCTTAATGTCATTTTTTCCTATGAGGAGTATTTAAACCAGTAGAGGAAGATTTCTCTGGCGGCAAATCAATAAACCAACAAACACTTTTCCATTTTTTTTTATGACCAAGAGATAACAGATTAACACAACCCAGTTTCAATTACAGTAGATTTTCAAAAATGCCTCCATTGACACGTAAACAAAGGTTACGCCGTCGGATCATGTTCTGTCTGACACGGGCAAAAACTCCAGGAGTATCCTGAATTGTTGCTGCTGATGCTACTATCCGGGCAACCAGATCCTCTTCTGATGCAACAGGAGTTGCGTAAACAAAGTTGCGCATCAATCCCCACACAAAAAAGTCCAAAGGGGACATATCTGGGTATCGAGCAGGCCATGGTACAGAACCACCTCTGCCAATCCACGTTTCTGGGAACCGTCGGTCCACGAATCGACGCACACGACGGCTGAAATGTGCCGGCGCCCCGTCATGTTGGAACCATATGCAATGTCTTGCAGGGAGCGGGACGTCGTCCAGAAATTCTGACAATGCTCTGGCGTGAAAATTGTAATAGTGCCTGCCATTTAATGGCCTAGGTAGCAGATACGGCCCAATTAAACAGTCACCAGCAACACCGACCCACACATTAACGAAGAAGCGCACTTGATGAGCGCTAGTAACTGTGCCATGTGTGTTATCCCTACTCCAAACATGCGAATTGTGAATGTTGAAGACTCCATCACGCCCGAACGTGATAGATGATAGAAATGTAGGACGCATTTAACACTTTTCCAGGCACCACTGCGAAAATTGGGCTCTGGGTGGATAATCAACTAGTTCCACGTTGTGGGCACGCTGTAAGTGAAATGGACGTAACAATTGCTCTCGAAGGACTGTTCTTACATTCGTCTCATTCGTCCCCATGTTACGTGCAATTTTACGAATGTTGATTGAAGGCACCCGCTCCACATGTTGCAAGACAGCTTCCTCAAATTGCGGCGTTCTTACCGTGCGACGGCGTCCCTGTCCATGTAATCTGCTAAATGGTCCAGTCTAAAGTAGTCATTCGTACAGAGCAGCAAAGGTCGTATGATGCGGGATATGGCGATTGGGATATTGTTGCTGATAAACCCGCTGTGCAGCTCGTCCGTTGTGTTGCGCTACGTAGTACGCACCAACCATATCAGTGTACTCACTACAGATGTATCGCTCCACTACTAAACAGAGACAATGCACTACAGCACTTGTGGACAGCACTTACCTACAACTGAAGAGCGTAATACGACCTCTAACAACTGATGAGCATAATACGGCCTCCATCTGTTTAAATAATCCTCATAGGAATGACATTAGAGAAAATATTTGTTTTGATGTCCCCTACAACCTCCCAGAGTTTGTCAGTTTAAATACTTTTCACCCTATATAAAACTTGTCAGGAAGACGAGGGAAAAAGTGCAGCCAAGTAAGGAGTGATTTCGCATTTACCGGCGTGATGTGTGGTTTATGAGCAGCCGCTCTATCATGAAATCCAAGTTTTCTCATCCCCTCCTAACTATCACAGTACTTGCAGTGGATCCTGATGCAGTTTGTAATTCCTGTGTGATGGTCTGGATAGATGTCTGCGTATTACATATTACGACCCTCTTCGAATGCAGGCTGTCTCTGTCAGTCAACAGACGAGGTCCGCCTGTACGCTTTTCTCTTGTACGTGTCCCTCCACGTTTCCACTTCACTATCACATCGGGAGCTATGGACCTAGGGATGTTTAGGAGTGTGAAAATCACGCGTACAAACGTATGACATAAGTGACACCCAATCACCTGACCACGTTCAAAGACTGTGCCTTTCGCGGAGCGCCCCATTCTGCTCTCTCACGATGTCTAATAACTACTGAGGTGGCTGATATGGTGTACCTGGCAGAATGTGGCAGCACAATGCACCTAATATGAAAAACGTATGTTTTGGGGTGTCCGGATAATTTTGATCACATAGTTTAATTGATGATGGGTTGATGCCCTGAATATCGATACCGTCATGAGTTGTTCGATGGCGTTTCCCAATAAGGGTTTCTGTTTTCCATTTGTCTTCCACAGCCTATCTACAGCAAATAAATCACTTTGGTACCATTGAAACAACCGGAATTTAACATTTCCCGAAAGACGAATAGGTCTCGTTGAATAACAACAAAGCTACTGGAATGTATCTAAATTAACTTTTTTTTTACAATCGATAAATAACCTGCCCATCAAAAGTAAACACAAGAGGAAATAAAGTGTACACTGCTACTATGTTTTGTTTATTACAAACGATAAAAACTCACTACAGTCGCAGGTTCGAACCTTGCCTCGGGCATGGATGTGTGTGATGTTCTTAGGTAAGTTAGGTTTAAGTAGTTCTAAGTTATAGGGGACTAATGACCTATAATGTTAAGTCCCATAGTCCTCAGAGCCATTTGAACCATTTTTGATAAAAACTGTTACTATTTTTTTATTACAATCGATAAAAAACCTGCACATCGAAAGTAACCACGAGAGGAAATACGGTGAACACTGTTACTATTGTAGATTAAAAGCATGTATGTGCTTTCTCTTGCGTACAGGGATGAAAACTGTATCGACATCAACATTTGAAGTTTTGAAAACTTAGTTTTATCCACTGTAAACACGTTAGTAAGTCTTAAATCAGTAAATGCTGGTAAATCTCTTTTGCGCCTGAACTTCATACGAAAATACCTTAACTCTTAATTTATTTAATCATTGTTTTGGTCATCAGTCTGCTGACATGTCGGCAACGGCCTTGCCGCAGTGGGTACACCGGTTCCCGTCAGATGACCGAAGTTAAGCGCTGTTGTGCGTGGCCGGCACTTGGATGGGTGACCATCCGGTCCGCCATGCACTGTTGCCATTTTTAGGCGTGCATTCAGCCTCGTGATGCCAATTGAGGAGCTACTAGACCGAATAGTAACGGCTCCGCTCAAAGAAAACTATCATAACGACCGGGAGAGTGGTGTGCTGACCACACGCCCCTCCTTTCTGCATCCTCAGCTCAGGATGACATGGCGGTCGGATGGTCCCGATGGGCCACATGTGGCCGGAAGATGGAGTGTTTCTGACATGTCTGATGCTTCCTGCTACGATTTCCTTTCCCATCCAATCACTTCATTTCAGAGAAGAGTTTACACCCAACATCATCAATTATAAGGGGTATCCAAAAGATAAGGTACGAAACAACATTTTAGGTATAACTGAAGTCTTTACTGAAAAACTGAAAAGTAATCATCTGAGGCCTGAGCACAACTAGCCCACTGTTTCACGAGCCGAAGGATTCCCTATTCCCACAGTTACTAATGTCTTGGAACCATTTCAACCAGCCCTTGTGCACACGGTAAGAACCAGCAATCTCCTATTGAGGTGGGCTGGTAATGTCGAGAGAAAACGGAGGGAGAAAGAGATGAACAGGCAGACAGGGGAAAAGGAAAGCAAAAGAAAAGGGGAAGAGGAAGAAATGGACAGAGAGATGGGGAGAAGGAAATGGACAGAGAATGCGAAGAGAGATGGACAGAGAAAGGGAAGAGAGATGAACAGAGAAAGAAGGGGTGGAGGAGATAAACTGATAGATTTGGAATCAGTATATTCGTGGGCAATACCGGGTACTCAGCTACCAATGTAATAATTGGTACAGTCAGTGGCGAATATGGAGTTATTTATAAAAATTCCACGCGACTGTGATACCACAGCAGACCCATTGTAGAAGGGCTATTCTTTCAGGCGAACTGGATGTTGATGTTAGAGGCCCTTTTCTCGGCTGTCTTGTTTGCAATCTGTAACGCTCATAAAGTGTGGGCAGCAATCTGTTTGCTGTGGTGTACGGATCGGTTGAAATGGTTCAAATGGCTCTGAGCACCATGGGACTTAACATCTGAGGTCTTCAGGCTCCTAGACTTAGAACTACTCGATCCTAACTAACCTAAGGACATCACACACATCCCTGCGCGAAGCAGGATTCGAACCCGCGATCGTAGCAGCAGCGCGGTTCCGGACAGAAGCTCCTAGAACTTCTCGGTCACATCCGGCGGCGTGCGGTTCGGTGTCGAAGTTGAATGACTGCAGCAAGATACAACATGACTTGGTGTGATGAATGGCAGCCAGCTCAAAATGTAGAATAATGTATTTTTTTGTGGATGAGTAGGAAAAAGAAATCTGTAATGTTCAGATACAGCATTAGTAGCGTCCTGCCGGACACTGGTTGTCGTTTAAATATCTGGTCGTAACGTTGCAAAGCGATATAAAATGGAACGAGCATGTGAGATTGTGGTAAGAAGGCCGAATGGTCGATTTAGTTTTATTGGGAGAATTTTGGGAAAGCGTGGTTTATCTCTAAAATCGACCTCATATAGGACGCTAGTGCGTCCTATCCGTTAGTACTGCTCGAGTGCTTGGGATCCGTACCACTTCGGAATAATTCAGAGGTGGGAGCTAGATTTGTTACTGGTAGGTTCGAACAACACGAAAGTGTTATGGAAATGCTTCGGAAGCTCCTTTGGGAATAGCTGGAGGAAAGGCGACATTCTTTTCGGAGAACAGTATAAATTTAGACAACCGGTATTTGAAGCTGACTGCAGAACTTTTCTACGCCTGCATCATACACTGCGCGTAAGGACCGTTACGATAAAATACGAGAAATTAGGGCTCATAAGGAGGCATATAGACGGTCGTTTTTCCTCACTCTGTTTGCTAGTGGAACAGGAATGTAAATGGCTATTAATGGTATGGGGAAGCCTGAGCACGTTGCAGAGCATGTACTACCGCCCTGTGTATCACACACCCTACAAGGAACGACGTTTGTGAAGTCCAGGAGACCATCATGAACCGCAGTGACTTAAATATCTTTGAATAAAAGTTTATTTCTATTTGGATCACAGTGTGTATATTTCTTTCAGTTACTTCTTTACCCTATACTGTAGCACATCTTTCTGTGTGCGATCCAAGTTCCACTGCGGGCGTGGGGGAGGAGTTTAGTGTTAAACATCCCGTCAACAACTAGACGGTGCCCTTTCGAAGGAACCATCGCGGCATTTGCCTTGCGCGATTTAGGGAAATCACGGAAAAGACTAATCAGGATGACCGGATGCGGGTTTCAGCCGTTTTCCTCCCGAGTGCAAGTCCAGTGTGCTAACCACTCCGCTATCACGCTCGTTAAGTTTCATCGAGCTTTATTGCTTGGTAGTGACACACCATGCTTGTTACTTTCGTCCTTATGTTTTGCAGATCAGTATAATATTTTTCTGGTGTGCAGGAAACGTTTCAGGTGCATGCTAATATTTTCTCTATTCACATATTCCGTAGTTTATAACGGTGCCTGATAACAGGAGTAGAAACATCTCGTACGACCGGCCAGCGCAGGTGATTAACACTCGTCATCAAATCACGCTTACACTAGAATTGAACGACAAGTCAATTTTTCACCCTGGCTCTTATAAAGTCACTGTTATTTACGCAATACTCAACTGATTATGCCTGTTAGCCATTTTCTAGTGCAAGCTAGAAGCCTAAATCAGATAAACCCGGCGCAGCAGCAGCAATTTCATAACAGCCAGGAAGTAAAATGGAATCTGTGGTTACGGCACCCAAAATGAACAAAATTGCACAACTGGTACCTACGTACAATATTAACCACCACAACATCGTTACTAAGCATAACTCTTCAGTATCGAAACGCTTGTGAGAGAAAGACCTTGACAGACTGATTTTATACGCCAGCTAGCTTAGCGTCCGCTGCTTCGCTCGCGCACAATGCGTGGCCTCAGAGATCTTTTGTATTTTTATTTAAACGAATTTTTGTGTTGTTCACAAATTGCAATACCTTCTAAGCTTTACACGCTAGTTAAGACCATATAAGCACGGTCTTTTCCGAATGTACTTCTGGCCAAAATGCGATTCTGGTAACTGGAGTCCAAAGTTTTTGTTAATTATGCCCTTGGTGTTTATATGGAGATATTTCCATAGCAACTTTCATCCCCTAACAAATTTTTCCTTATATCTAACTGAGGAGTGAAACACCAATTTTCATAAATTAAGCTTTAAATTTTTTTAATGTAACGAAATATTTTCTTTAAAATTTTAATCCCCTATTCCACTAACTTAGGGGTTGAATTTCCAGAAACAGTCAAACACATATATCCTCTATTTCTAACCGAGAAGTCAAATACCAGTTGTCATAGATGTAGCCTTAAAATCCTTTAGTAGTTCATTAGTAATTATTTATTTCCAAAAGGACTTTCACCCTCTATTTTATCCCCTTAGCACGTGAATTTCCGAAAGTACGTATTTTTTTTATTTTTCGACTGAGAAACCAAATACAAGTTTCCGTAGCTCTAGCTTCAAAATTTGCTAACTAGCGACATACTTTCAAAAACCCCCATGATCCCCTATTTCACCACCTTAGGAGTAGAATTCCGGACAATCCCTTCTTAAACGATGCCTACAGCACAACATCCTCAGGCTCTCCAAACATTAAGTTTCTATCCATAGCGGTTTGGGCTGGCTGGTGATGAGTCAGTGAATCAGTCCGACCCTATTTGACCCCCGTACGGACTGGATTTCCAAAAACAGTGAAACATATTTTTTTTCATCTATAATCGAGAAACCACGCACCAATTTTCAAAGATTTGTCTTTAAAATTACTTTCGCAATGAAAATTTTCATTAAACGTTTCACCTCCTATGTCATCCCCTTAGAGATTGAATTTCCAAAAACTGTGACGTATGTGTGTTTTATTTCTAACAGAGAAACCAAATACAGAGTTCCATAGATTAAGCGTCGAAAATACACAATGAAATATTTCCATAAAAACGTTCATTTTCCGTTTCACACCCAGAGGGGTTCAATTCCCAAAAGCAGTGAAACACGTATTTCTTTATTTCTAACTAAAAAGCCAAATTTAATTATCCATATATTTAGCTTTAGAAATGCTTACATAATAAAATATTTGCATAAAAAATCTCAACCGCTATTTCACTTCGTTAGAGGTTCAATTTCCAGAAACACTTAAACACGTATTTCCTTATCTGTAACCGAGAAGTCAAACACCAATGGTCATACATGAAGCTTTAAAAATACTTTAGTACTTCCTTAATAATGAAATATTTTCATAAAAAGCGTTCACCCACTATTTCACACACATAAAGAGGTTCGCCGATGACATTGTAATTCTGTCAGAGACGGCAAAGGACTTCAAAGAGCAGTTGAACGGAATGAACAGCGTCTTGAAAGGATGGTATAAGATGAACCTCAACAAAAGCAAAACGAAGATAATGGAATGTAGTCGAATTAAGTCGGGTGATGGTGAGGGAATTAGAGTAGGTAATGAGACATTTAAAGTAGTAAAGGAGTTTTGCTATTTGGGGAGCAAAATAACTGATGATGGTCGAAGTAGAGAGGATATAAAATGTAGACTGGCAATGGCAAGGAAAGCGTTACTAAAGAAGAGAAATTTGTTAACATCGAGTATTGATTTAAGTGTCAGGGAGACGTTTCTGAAAGTATTTGTATGGAGTGTAGCCATGTATGGAAGTGAAACATAGACGATAAATAGTTTAGAAGCTTTCGAAATGTGGTGCTACAGAAGAATGCTGAAGATTAGATGGGTGCATCACATTACTAATGAGGAGGTATTGAACAGAACTGGGGAGAAGAGGAGTTTGTGGGACAACTTGACTAGAAGAAGGGATCGGTTGGTAGGACATGTTCTGAGGCATCAAGGGATCACCAATTTAGTACTGGAGGGCAGCGTGGAGGGAAAAAATCGTAGAGGGAGACCAAGAGATGAATACACTAAGCATATTGAGAAGTATGTAGGCTGCAGTAGGTACTGCGAGATGAAGAAGCTTGCACAGGATAGAGTAGCATGGAGAGCTGCATCAAACCAGTCTCAGGACTTAAGACCCCACCAACAACAGGGTTAAGTTTTCAAAAATGATAAAAAATGCATTTTTCAACGAGAAACCAAATACCAGCTTTAGCAGTTCCCTTACTAACGACGTACTTTAAAAAGCCTTTCATCCCCTGTTTCACCTCCTTAGGAGTGTAATTTCGGACGACTCCTTCTTAAATGATACCTACAGCATAAGATCCACACATTTCAAGTTTCTATTCTTAGCAGTTTGGGCTGGACAATGATGAGTCAGGCAGTCAGTTTGGACACTGACTGTTATATATAAGATAGTCATTCTCTGACCAGCCTTTGGACATTAACAAGTGTCGCTTGGCAACGCCGTTGTGGTTGTTAACACGGTATTTAGGTAACAGATACAGAGTAAGCGATGATGTGAGGACAGTCTTTGTACACCCGAAACCGGTTACCATCTAGCAGTTGTTATACACTGAAGTGCCAAAGAAACGGGTACATCTGCCGAACATTGTGTAGGGCCCCGGGAGCTCACAGAAATGCCGCAGCACGACGTGGCATGCACTCGACTAATGTCTGCAGTAGTGCTGGGTGGAATTGACACCACGAATCTTGCAGAGCTGTCCATAAATCCGTAAGAGTACGAGAGGGTGGAGATCTATTCTGAACAGCAGGTCACAGGGCATCCCAGATAAGCTCAAATGCCTGCCAGGGTGGACGAGCGGTTCTAGGCGCTACAGTCTGGAACCGCGCGACCGCTACGGTCTCAACTTCGAATCCTGCCTCGGGCATGGATGTGTGTGATGTCCTTAGGTTAGTTAGGTTTAAGTAGTTATGAGTTCTAGGGGATTGATAACCTGAGAAGTTAAGTCCCATAGTGCTCAGAGCCATTTTTTATGCTCAATAATGTTCATGTCTAGGGAGTTTGGTGGCCAGGGGAAGCGTTTAAACTCAGGTGAGTGTTTCTGGAGCCACTCTGTAGTACTTCTGGGCGTGTGGGGTGTCGCATTGTCTTGCTGGAATTGCTCAAGTCCATCGCAATGCACAATGGACATGAATGGATACAGGTGATCAAACAGGATGGTTATTCATGTGCCACCTGTCAGAGTCGTATCTAGACGTATCAGGGGTCCCA
Organism: Schistocerca gregaria; assembly: GCF_023897955.1. Classification (NCBI taxonomy): domain Eukaryota; kingdom Metazoa; phylum Arthropoda; class Insecta; order Orthoptera; family Acrididae; genus Schistocerca; species Schistocerca gregaria. The sequence goes on along the minus strand of NC_064925.1, from coordinate 219,567,687 downwards.
TATCACTCCAACTTCATACGTCCCACACCATTAGAGAGCCTTCACCAGCTTCAACAGTCCCCTTCGGACATGCAGGGTCCATGGATTCATGAGTTGACTTCATACCCGTGCACCTCCATCTGCTATATACAATTTGAAACGAGACTCGTCCGACCAGGCAACATGTTTCCAGTCATCAACAGTCCAATGTCGGTGTGAAAGGGGCCCAAGCGAGGCGTAAAGATTTGTGTCGTCCAGTCATCAAGGATACACGAGTGAGACATCGGTTCCGAAAGCCCATGTCGATTATGTTTCGTTGAATGTGTCACACGCTGACATTTGTTGATGGCCCAGCACTGAAATCTGCAGCAATTTGCGGAAGGGTTGCTCTTCTGTCACGCTGAACGATTCTCCTCAGTCGTCGTTGGTCCCGTTCTTGCAGGATCTTTTTCCGGCCGCAGCGATGCGGAACACTCGTAGTACGGGAAAATCCCTACTTCATCGCTACCTCGAAGATGCTGTCCCAGCGCTCGTGCACTGACTATAACACCACTTTCAAACTCACTTAAATCTTGATAGCCTACCATTTTAGCAGCAGTGACCGAGCCCAAGTGCGCCGGACATTTATTGTCTTACATAGGCGTTGCCGACCGCAGCGCCGTATTCTGCCTCTTTTCATATCTCTGTATTTTAATAGGCATGCCTATACCAGTTTCTTTGGAGCTTCAGTGTATTATACTGCTATTAAGACCATTATAATTTATAATTTAAAAATATCCAAAATTGGAGGTACAACGCTGCTTGAAGCTTTTAGATCCCAGAGCCATTTTGGCATTTTCCATTTCAGGGAGAAGAGCAGTAACGGGTGAAATAGTTTTCCGATTTCGAGACAAATTGTTTTGTCTATGTCTGTTACTGGTCGGCACTCAGGTAAAGTTCTGGCTATCTTCAAGCATATGCTGAACTGAAACGCTTGTCTGTGCAGAGGAGCAGTGGACAGGACACAGTTTCACTTTCAAAAATGGTTCAAATGGTTCTGAGCACTATGGGACTCAACATCTCAGGTCATCAGTCCCCTAGAGAAACTGTTTTAAATACTTAAAATGGCGACGTTTTCCTTACTTGAACAGCGTGCAATCATTCGTTTTCTGAATTTGCGTGGTGCGAAACAAATTGAAATTCATCGACAGTTGAAGGAGACATGTGGTTATGGATGTGTCGAAAGTGCGACAGTTTAATGAAGGCAGAACATTGTGTGACAACAAACCTAAACAGCCTCGGACTCGCACAAGCCGGTCTGACGACATGATCGAGAAAGTGGAGAGAATTGTTTTGGGGGACCGCCGAATGACTGTTAAACAGATCGCCTCCAGAGTTGGCATTTCTGTAGGTTCTGTGCACACAATCCTGCATGACGACCTGAAAATGTGAAAAGTGTCATCCAGGTGGGTGCCACGAATGCTGACGGACGACCACATGGCTGCCCATGTGGCATGTTGCCGAGCAATGTTGACGCACAACGACAGCACGAATGCGACTTTCTTTTCGTCGGTTGTGACAATGGATGAAACGTGGATGACATTTTTCAATCCACAAACAAAGCGCCAGTCAGCTCAATGGAAGCACACAGATTCACCGCCACCAAAAAACTTTCGGGTAACCGCCAGTGCTGAAAAAATTATGGTGTCCATGTTCTGGGAGAGCGAGGGCGTAATCCTTACCCATTGCGTTCCAAAGGGCACTACGGTAACAGGTGCATCCTACGAAAATGTTTTGAAGAACAAATCCCTTCCTGCACTGCAACAGTAACGTCCGGGAAGGGCTGCGCGTGTGCTGTTTCACCAAGACAACGCACCCGCATATCCAGCTAACGTTACGCAACAGTTTCTTCGTGATAACAACTTTTAAGTGGTTCCATAAAAACACGGGAGAACTGCCGGATATCAGTAACTTCCTGCCACAATATTTCGGCGAAGAGTCTTCTGGCCATCTTCAGGTGAGTGCCACTGTAGTAGTACACTGTAGTACTACTACAGTGGCACTCACCTCAAGATGGCCAGAAGACTCTGCGCCGAAATATCGTGGCAGGAAGTTACTGATATCCGGCAGTTCTCCCGTGTTTTTATGGAACAATCAGTAAGCCGGGAAAGCTTTAAACATCACAACTTTTAAGTGATTCCTCATGCTCCCTACTCACCTGACCTGGCTCCTAGTGACTTTTGACTTTTTCCAACAATGAAAGACACTCTCCGTGACCGCACATTCACCAGCCGTGCTGCTATTGCCTCAGCGATATTCCAGTGGTCAAAACAGACTCCTAAAGAAGCCTTCGCCGCTGCCATGGAATCATGGCGTCAGCGTTGTGAAAAATGTGTACGTCTGCAGGGCGATTACGTCGAGAAGTAACGCCAGTTTCATCGATTTCGGGTGAGTAGCTAATTAGAAAAAAATATCGGAGGCCTTAGAACTTGAATGCACCTCGTATTGGCTGAAGTCGTCTCACAGCCTTGCCTGCTCCTGCGGTCTTCACCTTCGTGTCGGCGCTTTCGTTACGCCGGAACAGCCACTCATCTGGTTTTTTCCGTGCAACGCATCTCAGATAACATTTTTTTTACGATCAACACCATTAGGATGTCACAACAAACGCGATATTTATTTTGGACCTTTTCCTTTAACAGAAGACAGCTACTCGTCATCAGCGATATGGTTCTACCTTATCGTCTGCTGTGCTGAGAACCCCACTCGAACGCAGTGACTCAAACTGCAACACAGGAAAAAATTGCCCTGTGTGTCAAGACGACAGATTTCTTGTAAACAAGAGGTAGTACATGTTTTCCGATTAAAAAGAGTTGCAAGGTATCCTGTATTTATGTTTGTCGAAGCCAATACTTCGTACGATCGAGTCACTGACAGACTGCTCTAATGTTCGCAGATTTCAGGAAGTCTGCCAGTTGTTGAGATATTCCTGGACTGTCTTAGTAAGAGCAGAAGCAGACAACCTTGTATGTGGGACAACTACAGTTATGAGTAATCGTCTTCTACATCTATATCTACGTGATTACTCTGCTATTCACAATAAAGTGCCTGGCAGAGGGTTCAATGAACCATCTTCAAGCTGTCTCTACTGTTCCACTCTCCAACGGCACGCGGGAAGAACGAGCACTTCAATTTTTCTGTGCGAGCCCTGATTTCTCTTATTTTATCGTGACCATTTCTCCTTATGTAGGCGGGTGCCAACAAAATGTTTACACAATCGGAGGAGAAAACTGGTGGTTGAAATTTTATGAGAAGATCCCGTCGCAAGGAGAAACGCCTTTATTTTAATGATTGCGACTCCAATTCACGTATCATGTCTGTGACACTATCTCCCCTATTTCGCGATAATACAAAACGATCTGCCCTTCTTGGTACTTTTTCAGTATCATCCCTCAGTCCCACCTGATGCGGATCCCACACCGCACAGCAATACTCCAGAATAGGGCGGACAAACGTGGTGCAAGCAGTCTCTTTAGTAGACCTGTTGCACCTTCTAAGTGTTCTGCCATTGAATCGCAGTCTTTGGTTCGCTCTACCCACAATATTATCTATGTCGTTCCAACTCAGATTATTTGTAATTGTAATCCCTTACTTATCGCATGATCGAAATTTAGCTGATTGGGTATTAGTAATCGCTTCAGCTGTATTTTGGTCCTTTATTACTGTACCACTCCCGGTTTCGTCAAGTGAAAGCCACACCTTCAGGTGACATATGATTAAAACATTAGAGCGGAAAAGCTCGGAATTTTTTTCCCAACATTTTAGTTGTCTGACAAAATACAAAACATCGCTAAAAGACGGTATGTCATGGATTAAAAACTGCCAAATTCCAAAATAGTGGATAGGTCTAAAACAAATCGTATCATAGTGATCGCTTCTCCAATCTATATGGAACCGCGTACAGGGGTTTCTTGCTGTCAGTATGACAGAGCACGCAGCCGCGTCCCCTGTACACGGTTCCATACATATTATTAATACTCAAGAGAAGAGCAAAAGGTCACCGGGGTCTAGGTAGTAGACAATAAGAGAATTAGACGTTCATCTCTGGACGTTATCTCGTTGGGACAAGCCCATCGGCACGAGACGGGCAAAATAAAAGTAAAATGCTACAATGCCAACAGTGCATATAATGATATTAAAGTGGCTATCATTGTCTAATACTGCAATCAGAATAGAGTTGGCTAGTTCAGTAGCATTGCCCATTTTAAATACTAGACAATGGGCACTGTGTATCCAGTAAATTAAAATAAGAAGTTTCTTCACTTCCGAAAAACTTCCGATACAGTTAGGACCCAACGACTACAGTGGAGCCAAATTGGTTGGCATTCGACAACTGACCAGCTAGACTGCTTCTCCGCCGACACCATAACAGTGGAAGGTGCCACTTTGTTGGCTGCCGTTGGCTCTCAAGTAGAAAAGTTTTCCGGACACGAAACTTCCTCCGATCTCATGCATAAAACATAACTTTGAGCCTAATTAAAATCAAGAACAGACTTTTGACACCCTTAGAGACGTTACAGAGATCTAAAATATATAAGAGGTGCACAGATATCTCACTGTGACCATCTAAGGACCACAGCTTAATAAATAAATAAATATCTATACTATATAAGGGGTGCACAAATATCTCGCTGTGACCATTTAAGGACCACAGCTTAATAAATAAATAAATAAATAAAAGTGTTCACATAATTTGTTTCACAAATATTCTTTTCATTTAAATTTTATACTTCTCTCTTTTCTTAAGGTTTCATTGACCGATGATCGTGAAGTAAATGCTTATAGGTTCACAGAAATAAACATTGCTGTTTACCTCCGTCGCATACGTTTAGCTACAACTATGAAATGAAATGATCGTATGACATTGTTAGCCGGGAGGCCCCATGCGGGGAAGTTCGGCCGCCATATTGCAAGTCCTTCTTAGCTGACGCCAATTCGGCGACTTGCGAGTCAATGATGATGAAAGACACACAACACCCAGTCATCACGAGATAGAGAAAATCCCTGACCCCGCTGGGAATCAACCCCGTGCACGGGAAGCGAGAACGCTACCGCAAGACCACGAGCTGCGGGCAGCTACAACTATATCTACATCTATGCACTGCAAGCCGCCAGTCAGTACCACTTATTAGGGCGTCTTTCTGTTCCATTCACGGGAAGAATGATTGTTTGAATGCCTCTGAGCGTGCTGTAATTATTGTAGTCTTATCCTCACCATCCCTAAGTGAGCGTTACGTATCTGGTTGTAGAATACTCCTAGAGTCATCTTTTAAAGCCGGCTCCTGAAACTTTGTTAGTAGACTTTAGTAGGATAGTTCATGTTTACCCTCAAGAGTCTTCCACTTCAGTTCCTTCAGTATCTCTGTGACACTCTTCTACAGATCAAACAAATCTGTCACCATTGGTGTTGCCCTTTTCTGCATACGTTCAATATCTTCAGTTAGTCCTATTTGGTATGGGTCCCCTTCACTTGAGCAGTATTCTAGAACCGGTCGCACGAGTGATTTGTAAGTGATCTCCTTTTTAGACAAATAGCACTTTCCCAGCATTCTACCAACAAACCGAAGTCTACCACCTGCTTCACCGAGGTCGGAGTCTATGTGATCATTCCATTTCATATCCCTACAAAATGATACACACGGTGTTTATATGAGCTGACCGATTCCAACAGTGACGCACTGATATTATAGTAATAGGATACTATGTTGTTTCGTTCCTTAAGCGTTCAGTTCTACATTTTTGAACATCTAAATCATGTTGCTAGTCTTAGCACCACTTTGAAATCTTATCAAGGTCTGACTGAATATTTATACAGCTTCTTTCAGACAGTAGCAACAAGCCTGACGTTACTATTAATATTGTCTGCAAGGTCATTAACATACAACATGAACAGCAAGGGGTCCCAACAAACTTCCGTGGGACAGACCCGAAGTTACTTCTACAACTGTTGATGACTCTCCGTACAAGATAATACGCTCTGTCCTCCGTACCAAAAGATCTCAATCCAGTCACAAATTTCAGTTGATATCCTATGTGGTCATACTTTTGACAATAAGCGTAGGTATGGTCCAGAAATATTGCGTTACCTGCCTGCCATGATCCAAAACTTTCACTACCTCATGTGAGAAAAATGTGAGTTGGGTTTCACATGATCGATGTTTCCAGAATCCATGCTGTATGGCATGGAGGAGACCATTCTGTTCAAGATACCTCATTAAATTTGAACTCAGAATATGCTCTAAGATTCTACAACAAATCGATGTCAAGGATATTGGACGGTAGTTTTGTGGATGATTTCTACTACCTCCCTTGTAGGCGGTTGTGACCTTTGCTTTTTTCGAAGAACTGAGCACGGTTTTTTGTTCGAGGGATCTACGGTAGATTATAGTCAGAAAAGGGGATAACTCAGCTGAAAATTCAGTATAGAATCTGACAAGCATTCCATCGGGCCCTGGGGCTTTGTTCAGTCTTAATAATTTAAGCTGTTTTCAACTCCACTGACACTAATACTCAATTTACTCTTCTTTTCAATAGTACGAGGATTGAAGTGGGCAGTTCTCCAGGGTTTTAGTTCGTAAAGGAAATTTTGAAACAGAGTTAAACTTTTCGACTTTTGCTTTGTTACCCTCAATTTCAGTTTCTGTCTTATTCACTGGGGACTGCACACTAACTTTGGATGGCACTAACAGCCTTTACAAATGACCAGAATTTCTTTGGGTTTGGGAAAGATCATTTGATACTATTCTGCTACGGCACTCACTAATGAGTACGCTGACTAAGTCACTAACGCCAAGTGTTTGCTGCACAATAGACGAACCACTGACGACTGAACAATGTCGTTGCTGCTGGTCCAAGGGCAGTCCTTGCCACCGTGACTCCATTGTTGCGCAAGTTCAAAAATGACGTGCCGTGAGACGCACTATTTATTCAGAAATGGGTTGCCCCTGCCACATTTCCAGCAAAACTAGCGTGACTGAAATGGACAAAGTTCTACAAAGGGACGTCGTCTCTTTCTCTGAAGGTAATGAATGGCGAGAACGAACAGTGAGTGGAGGGTCACCATCAGGTCATCTATGGGCCACATGTGACCCGCAGGCTTCTGTCTGTGCATCCCTGCCTTACATGAATTCCAAAATTTTAATGTGTGTTGTAGCAGATAGGGATTTTAAAGTTCATACCTATCAAGACTTCGAGACAATTGGAAAAAACGACATACTCCGAAATTTATTCACAGCAAACGCGACGGAGCACGAAACTTTGGAAAGTCCGTTGTTTAACGACGTATTTAGGTAGCCAACCGAAGAAATGTGTCTGAGGACCTCATTATTTTTCCAGTTTTCACGTGATGAAATTTGAAATTGTTTCTCGAACGAATTAAATTCTTCCGTTCCAAAACACTTGCCTTGACTCTGCTCCTGATTCAAAATAAAAACAGATTTGTTGCGTACTAAGAGACACTATACTAGACCTATACCATACATAAATTATAGAACTGTTACGTGAGTTTTGTAGCACACTGAAGCCTCGAAGCAATTTACTAACGTTATGGAGAGCAGAGCGCTGTCGTGGTTGCCCTCAGACAGTACTCTTCCCGACAAGGTCCAACTTACGACCTTAAACGTCAGAACTATTTTTTTTTTAATATTGTAAACAAAATACATCCTTACGGAATATCAGAATAGGTGCGCGACTGAACTGGTGGCTGCACAGCAAAGACCTTCCGGTACACTGCAGGGGAAACGTTTCAAAAGCGCAAGTAGCGACTGCTGTGCCACAAGAAATTGTGGTGGGACTGTTACCGCCATTAAGCAGGGGCGCCCATGATCGGTGCCGACGGTTGGGGAAGAGACTCCCGCTAGTTCTCAGGGAAAGTAGTACAATTCTCAAGGCTGTCAATTCAACTAAGTACCTGGGTGTTAAAATTACGAACAACATCAGTTGGAAAGACCACATAGATAATATTGTGGGGAAGGCGAGCCAAAGGTTGCGTTTCATTGGCAGGACACTTAGAAGATGCAACAAGTCCACTAAAGAGACAGCTTACACTACACTCGTTCGTCCTCTGCGCGGTGTGGGATCCTTACCAGGTGGGACTGACGGAGGACATCGAAAGGGTGCAAAAAAGGGCAGCTCGTTTTGTATTATCACGTAATAGGAGAGAGAGTGTGGCAGATATGATCCGCGAATTGGGATGGAAGTCATTACAGCAAAGACGCTTTTCGTCGCGGCGAGGTCTTTTTACGAAATTTCAGTCACCAACTTTCTCTTCCGAATGCGAAAATATTTTGTTGAGCCCAACCTACATTGGTAGGTTGGATCATCAAAATAAAATACGAGAAATCAGAGCTCGAACAGAAAGGTTTAGGTGTTCGTTTTTCCCGCGCGCTGTTAGGGAGTGGAATGGTAGAGAGATAGTATGATTGTGGCTCGATGAACCCTCTGCCAAGCACTTAAATGTGAATTGCGGAGTAGTCATGTAGATGTAGATGTAGATGGAAAGGAAAAATTAGTGTTGTTAAATGTTTTCAAGATAATGATTTAAAAGTCGGTATTCCGTAGGTTTTTAACAGGTTCATAAATGGAACTTTTTTATGGCTGCTTATTAGTTGCTATTTTTCTTCCATAGCAAAAACTAGCGACCCGGCAATGTTTCGCAATTGCTAAATATGATGGGAACTGGATGCATGTCATAATATCCTTCTGGCCGCTCTCTCTATCGTTGTTGATCATTCTTCGAGGTTATATGGCCGTGGTACATGGAATACTTCTATTCCTAACGTTTCGTCCAATACTACGTTGGACATCCTCAGAGGTATGGCTGGTCCTGCTGAGTCCTGCCGACTAACGAGTCGGGCGTCGGAGAGCGCCCTAAATACTGAGGAAAATGGGCGTGGTCTAGCTTGCACATAGTAGCAGAGAGAAAACTAGTCAAAGATAAAATGTAACTATCGATAATAGTCCGCCACAGATAAAAATCACTTATAGGTTCTGTAACGCCACTGTCCACATCTCACTTAATTTCAAGGCCTCTTCTATTAAAATTATCTTCATGTTTATAAATTTCAATAGCCTCCCTATACAGTCGTGGATAATAGTTCGTGGTAGCACTTAAAACTGTAGTTTCAGAAAACTTAACTACATGGTCCCCTGACTGAAGAGCATGTTCCGCAACGGCCGATTTATCTATTTTACCCAGTCGGCAAAGACTTTTATGCTCCTTTGCCCTCGTATTCACACTTCTTTTCGCAGTACCAATATAGACCTTGCCACAGGTACACGGAATTTTATACACGCCGCTAGATGATAATGGTGGCCTTCTATCTTTACCAGAACGAAGTACTTGTCCTATTTTTCTGGTAGGTTTGAATACCGGTTTCACTTTATGTTTCAGCAAAAATTTGCCGATTCGATCTGTAACGTTACTAATGAAAGGTAAAGACACCGTGTTCTTCCGTTATTGTGTACCATCCTTGTCCTTTGGCCTGCTGAAATTAGGTCTTAAAACTCTATTAATTTCTTTGTTTGAGTACCCATTCTTTTCGAAGGCCTGTTTCAGATGATTCAGTTCCGTATCCAAATGTTCCGGCGTACAAATCCGTTTTGCCCTGTCCACTAAACTTTTGATTACACCTCTTTTTTGTTGTGGGTGATGATTGGAGTTCTTATGTAACTATCTATCAATATGTGTGCTTTTCCGAAACACTTTATGTTACAGACTGCCATCGGTCTGTCTTATGACAAGGATGTCAAAGTGAATGAGTAAATCGATTGGCATCGTTAGTATAAGAGGGTATGAGACAGACCTTTCCAGCTGCTGAATCTGTGAGGGTAGTTTTAATGACAATATTTCGCTCTGTTTTAATCTAAGAATAGGTAGAATTATGAAGTTAGCCATTAACACAACATTCCTGTTTTCACAGCACAGCTATACTGCCTTTTCTCGCAGACGGTTTCACAGGAACATGCGTATATGTCCAGTGGTTGAGGCCTCTTTCACCTGCACAAACTTATAAGCTTTCAAAACCGCATCCTCCGTTCCATAGCGGAAGCAGGCAGATATACGCCCAACACACACTTTAAAGAGTTATTAGACGAACCATCCATCCTCTCATACATTTAAAAGAAGTCAGTAACTCTATACGAAAGGACTTCAACTTCGCCCCACCAACTAATTCACCAGCTAGGCACACAGTACCCCTACGCTTCAAATAATAGACCAATTTCCACAACCACCAGACAACTTAGAAAATAACAGGTACAGACATACAGTCATACATACAAACAATCACTTAGACAAATAAATAAACGCTAACCTCAAAAACTCATTAGCCATGCTAGAAGTCAGACGGGCAAAGCCCTGTGGTGCTTCAAATGGAATTAAATATAGATAGCAGCTACTACTTCACCTGTCCATCACTCAGTCAATCAATTAGTGTTTATTGTATAACATGTCTACATCGCCAGAGGTTGAGGCTATGTGTAACCTGTGGGTCTGTCTGATTGACAGTGTTGATTGTATAACACGCCTATAACTCCAGTGCTTGAGCGTGTGCGTTACATGTCCATCTGTCAGTAAGGTGGTCGAGAAGGGGTTCATCCAACCAAATCTTTTCTTGAATTTCTGTCAACTGATACAAAAAAATCACTAAAATTACGAATATATTGAAGTGAAATAAACCGGAATTCAATTTTCGGGTGTCATAAAGCATTGCTCTTAATAATATTCGATTTGCCTCCAAATTCTGTGTACACTCTTCGTCAGTCTGACTCGAGGATCATGTGGTTGGCTTGCGTTGGGCGTAGGCTGACCAGTATTCCGACACCACATTGGTGGCTTTCATTCCAAACAAGCAACCCATCAACTGAAATAAATGGAATGATTGCAACACACCAAATTACTACGAAGTGACATCAATAGAATCTTTGCAACGCACCAAAGATATGATCATAACCGATAACACACTGAACTATCGCTTTCACTTGTATTCTTTTTTCCAAGATATCAATATTCAATGCAGAATTTGCTTTTGTTATGAAAACTTTCGTCAGCATAATTGTCACACTAAACGTTACAGCTGTTTTTTAATTTTTATGAAAACATGTGACAGAAGAACTACCAACGAACTTGAGATTTTCGCTACAAAAATACAATCCAAATTTCCGACTTTTCCTGTGGATTTCCCAAAATTTCCTTCGTTCAGACGTTGCCCTGACAATTACGAACACAACAAGAAAAAAGTCAGCCAAATCGGTAGAGCCATTCTCAAGTAATGATGTTTCACACATGCGGCAATTGATTTTTATTTATATAGCTAGTCCACATCCCCCCTCCCCCCCCCCCCTCCTTCCCGTCTACAAAATGGCGTACGAGCGCCGTTCACGATTGAGTTTTTGCAAAAAAGCGGGATCTATCTCTTCGATAGTCAGTTGCTCCTCTACCGAAGACAATATATTCAAATTTTGTACAAATTTGGCACAAGTTCCCCTGATCCAAATACTTCAGAGATCGGTATTTAGCCTTAAATAAAGGTAAAATAAAAAGTTAAGAAGACGAATAATCTCGATATTTTTAATGAAATAATTTTGGGTTTCTGGTCAATACCCAAAATTATTTTATCCAAAATTACACCAACTGTGGAAGCCAACGAACTTAAATTCGACATCGTTATACCAAACGATCGGCAATCAGTACCTATTCCCCAGTCCCTCACTACCAGCCATCAAATACAGGGCATCATAACCTTTATGGTCAAAATTTTGCAGATCGTAGTCAGTCCTAAATTGAGTGCGAGGGATTATCAGAAACAAAGGTTACGAAGCCGATAATCCTGGAGTTTTGTCTGTTACAGAGAAATTAGTAGTGTCTGGTATTTACGATGCATGGGGTTGGCACCTGTGCAGAGTTTCAGCCACGCACCACCTAGAGCGCTAGTTGTAGGTAAACACAAATGACAAATCGCTTGGAAAACTGGTCTCGCGAAGAAATACGCTTAGTTATTCCATCTCTGCTGGTGAAACATGTCACCGTGCCTGCGTGCTATGGAGTGGTGTCGAAAATTTGCGGCCAGTAGAGAAAATGTCGCCTACGAGGGTCCCAGTGGCCAATGTAGCATGACATCAACGTATTTGAACACAGGTCACGTGGAGGAACTGATTCAGACCAAGAGGATCGCGTCACGGCATACGACGGCAGAAATTGGAATGTTGTCCTGAGGAATTCGCTATATTGTTCACGATATACTGTAGTACTGTACCGGAACGTTTGTTCTGAGAAGCGAGTGGGACATGTCTCCAACTATTGCCGCGGTCCTTTAAGGAACGGAACAATTTTTTTTCTTCATACTGTAAAAGGTGTCGAAAAATGGATCCACCACTACACCCCCAGTAGTAAGTGGCCGTCAGTGAAGCGGAAATATTCTTCCCTCGAAAGACAAAGAATTTTAAGGTAATGCCATGTGGCGGGAAGGTGATGCCATGTGGCGGGAAGGTGATGCCATGTGGCGGGAAGGTGATAACCATAAAATTTTGGGACAACACTCGTGTCATACCGGTGAAGTTTTTGGGAAGAGGGGAGATACTTACTTCTGACCAATACTACCAGAACTTAATGTGACTGCACGAAGCAATAAGGAGGAAACAGCCATTACTCCTCACTGAGGACGTCTCATCATTTACAATGCCGTACGACCTCATAGAGCCAAGAAGACCTACACACTGCTGAAGCATACTTGCTGGGACATCATCAACCGCCTTCCTTGCTGCTCAGAACTCGCTCTAAACGTTTTTCACCTTTTCCCTGTAGCATCTAGGATGCCGACGATTCGCTTCAGTCGAGGAGAGCGACAACGTGGCTGAGAATGCAAGGACAGTAACCTAATGCATGAACTAACAGTTGGCTCTATTGGTTGTGTGAAATAAAATGTACACGTTTCACTGCAGGCTTTGTGACCTTAGTTTCTTGTCATCCCGCGTTCTTTGCGATAGTGAACTAATGGTCAGAAATGAATTTTTACTCTTTATATTCAATACACAACGGAAGTATGGCATGTAGCTGCCAGTGACCATTAATTTAGATCAATGAGGAAAATTCAAAATTTGTGCCGGAATGGGATTCGAATCTGGGTCTCCTGCTTACTGATCAGATGTTCTGGCCACTGAGCCATCCAGACACAGTGGTCATTACAACTGCATGGACTACCCTAGAACGTCTCCCATCAGATCAAAATTCTCAACTTATCCGCTCACTACTGATGTACTGCCTCTGCCCATCACGGTTATTAGTCGCGGGGCTTCGCTGTTTTCCATAAGAGTCTGAGCATGGTGTGCGTCTGGACCGAAGGGATCTTTGGCTAGTCTCGCCTTTATCATATATGTGACGTTTATTCTTTCGGACAGGGACAGACATTTTTGATCCTGCAATCATTATCAATCAATACACAGAGGAATTGCACCGTGTAGTTGATAGTGGTCATTTATTTACATTATTGGGCAAAGCACCTGGCCAGGCCTGCTTACGAGGCAAATGCTCTGACCACTGGGCCATCCCGATACAATGATCACTGCAACTTTAAATTTATTGTTATAAGGATCTTATACATGAAAAATTTATACGCAGTACATTAAAAGCTTCCAGTCACTGCACAAGTTGTTTATCCTTTGCAGGTTCTTAGGTATTTCGCAAAATACTGCTGGTGTTGGAATTTTCCTGTAAAAGCTGGAACAAACTGCAGAAATCTACGCATGAGAGTATAACGCGCAAAAAATGTCATATGAATATATGGTTGGAAACGTGTTCCAAGTGATGTACACCCACTTGAAGGTGGAGATAAAAATATCATTGTCAGTGTCGGTTTCAATAATGAGAATACACCAGGCAAATAGGAATGTTCTGTACGCAGTAGTGTTTTGGCTCAACTCCAAAGGCGGTCGGCAATAACCCCCGTCCACATATTGGGGTGTAATGGTTGCCTACTCTTTCAATAGGATGGGCGACAGAAATCCCAGCACTATCGTGGCCTGCACCACGCACCATTGACAAAAGTTGTTGTTGTTGTCTTCAGTCCTGAGACTGGTTTGATGCAGCTCTCCATGCTACCCCTTATCTTGTGCAAGTTGCTTCATCTCCCAGTACCTACTGCAACCTACATCCTTCTGAATCTGTTTAGTGTATTCATCTCTTGGTCTCCCTCTACGATTTTTACCCTCCACACTGCCCTCCAATGCTAAATTTGTGGTCCCTTGATGCCTCAGAACATGTCCTACCAACCGGTCCCTTCTTCTTGTCAAGTTGTGCCACAAACTCCTCCTCTCCCCAATTGTATTCAATACCTCCTCATTAGCTATGTGATCTAACCATCTAATATTCAGCATTCTTCTGTAGCACCAAATTTCGAAAGCTTATAACCTCTTCTTGTCCAAACTATTTATCGTCCGTGTTTCACTTCCATACATGGTTACACTCCATACAAATACTTTCAGAAACGACTTCCTGACACTTTCCTTGCCATTGCCAGTCTACATTTTATATCATCTCTACTTCAACCATCATCAGTTATTTTGCTCCCCAAATAGCAAAACTCTTTTACTACTTTAAGTGTCTCATTTCTTAATCTAATTCCCTCGGCATCACCCGATTTAATTTGACTACATTCCATTATCCTCATTTTGCTTTTGTTGATGTTCATCTTATATCCTCCTTTCAAGACATTGTCCATTCCATTCAACTGCTCTTCCAAGTCCTTTTCCCAGTCTGACAGAATTACACTGTCATTGGCGAACCTCAAAGTTTTTATTTCTCTTTCATGGATTTTAATACCTACTCCTAATTTTTCTTTTGTTTCCTTTAGTGCTACATAAGTGATAACTGTACCTCATGTGGCGGGCCGCCTATCTGGTACTTATACTAGGGTCATATTCTACTGCGTTTGACACCTTTCATATCTACCTGTAAGTGCCTCCCTTGGAACACTTTTGCTTCTCTGTTTCTTATCCAGTTTCCTGGAGTTTGCTCTCCACATTTGACAAAATGAAAACTGTACGCAATAGAGATATACCCATGGTCTAGGGATAGCTTCTTCGGTCCCGAGTTCGCATCCCACCACTGCTTAAATTTTGATTAATAATCAACATTGGCGGCCAAAGACTTCCGGCATAAGAAGTCACCATCATTTTGCCAACGGCCTTGTCAAAGAGGGCGGAGAAGGAGACAGAGATTCAGGGCACTCTCTTGTCCTAGGGGAGCCGGCCGGAGTGGCCGTGCGGCTCTAGGCGCTACAGTCTGGAGCCGAGCGACCGCTACGGTCGCAGGATCGAATCCTGCCTCGGGCATGGATGTGTGTGATGTCCTTAGGTTAGTTAGGTATAATTAGTTCTAAGTTCTAGGCGACTAATGACCTCAGAAGTTAAGTAGCATAGTGCTCAGAACCATTTGAACCATTTGTCCTAGGGGCGGGAAACTGCCACTGAAGGCGGAAGAATAATGGCAATGGAAACCACTGCATTAAAGACAAATAAAGTGTATCCACACGACATGTGCCCTGTAATTGAAAAAGTGTCATGATGATCTCTCCGTTGGAAAAGGATTTCGGAATAGTCCCCCATTCGGATCTATGGGAAAGAACTGCCAAGGAGGAGGTTGCCATGAGAAAAAGATTGAATAATCGACGAAGCGATAACGTTCTACGAGTCGGTGCATGGAATTTCAGAAGCTTGAACGTGGTAGGGAAACTAGAAAAACTGAAAAGGGAAATGCAAAGGCTCAATCTAGATATCGTAGGCTCAGTGAAGTGAAGTGGAAAGAAGCCAAGGATTTCTGGTCAGATGAGTACAGCGTAATATCAACAGCATCAGAAAATGGTATAACAGGTGTAGGATTCGTTATGAATAGGAAGGTAGGACAGAGAGAGTGTTACTGTGAACAGTTCAGTGACCGGGTTGTTCTTATCAAAATCGACAGCAAACCAACATCGACAACGATAGTTCAAGTATACATGCCGACGTCGCAAGCTGAAGATGAAGAGATAGAGAATGTGTATGAGGACATTGAAATGTAAAGGTGGATGAAAGTCACTTCTCATGAAGGACTGGAATGCAGTTATAGGCGAAGGAGTAGAAGAAAAGATTACAGGAGAATATGAGCTTGGGACAAGGAATGAGAGAGGAGAAAGACTAATTGAGTTCTGTAACAAGTTTAAGCAAGTAATAGCGAATACTCGATTCAAGAATCACGAGAGGCGGAAATGTACTTGGAAAAGGCTGGGTGATTACGGGAAGATTTCAGTTAGATTACATCATGGCCGGACAGAGATTCCAACATCAGATACTGTATTGTAAGGTGTACCCAGGAGCTGATATAGACTCAGATCCCAATATAGTAGTGATGAAAGTAGGCTGAAATTTAAGACATTAGTCAGGAAGAATCAATACACAAAGAAGTGGGATACGGAAGTTCTAAGAAATGATAAGATACGCTTAAAGTTCTGTGAGGCTATAGATACAGCAATAAGGAATAGCTCAGTAGGCAGTACAGTTGAAGAGGAATGGAAATCTCTAAAAAGGGCCGTCACAGAAATTGGGAAGGAAAACATAGTTACAAAGAAGGTAACTGGGAAGAAACCATGGTTAACAGAAGGAATTATTCAATTGATTGATGAAAGAAGGAAGTACAAAACTGTTTCGGGAAACTCAGGAAAAACAGAAACACAAGTCGCTGAGGAATGAAATAAATTGGAAGTGCAGGAAAGCTAAGACAAAATAGCTGCAGGAAAAATGCGAAGACATCGAAAAAGAAATGATCGTCGGAAGGAGAGACTCAGCCCACAGAAAAGTCTGATGTAATCGAAGAAGAAACAGGAGTCGATTTAGAATAGATAGGGAATCCAGTATTAGAATCAGAATTTAAAAGAGCTTTGGAGGACTTAAGATCAAATAAGGCAGAAGTGATACATAACATTCCATCAGAATTTCTAAAATCATTGGGGGACGTGACAACAAAACGTCTATTCACGGAGTGTAGAATGTACGAGCCTGGCGACATACCATCTAAAGAAAAATCAAGACATAGGATTTGTCGACCTGGAAAAAGCGTTCGACAATGTAAAATGGTGCAAGATGATCGAAATTCTGAAAAAAGTGGGGTAAGCTATAGGGAGACACGAGTCATATACAATATGTACAACAGCCAAGAGGGAATAATAAGAGTGGACGACCAGGAACAAAGTGCTCGTATTAAAAAGGGTGTAAGACAAGGATGTAGCCTTTCGCCCCTACTGTTCAATCTGTACATCGAGGAAGCAATGATGTAAACAAAAGAAAGGTTCAGGAGAGTAATTAAAATTCAAAGTGAAAGGATATCAGTGATACAATTCACTGATGACATTGCAACCTAGAGTGAAAGTGAAGAAGAATTACATGATCTGCTGAACGGAATCAACAGTCTAATGAGTACTGAGTATGGATTGAGAGTAAATCGAAGAAAGACGAAAGTAAAGAGAAGTAGCAGTAAATAGAACAGCGACAAACTTAACATGAGGATTGATGGTCACGAAATAGATGAAGTTAAGGAATTCTGCCACCTAGGCAATGAAATAACCAATGACGGATGGATCAAGGAGGACATCAAAAGTAGACTAGCAATGGTGAAAAGGCATTCCTGGCCAAGAGAAGTCTACCAATATGAAATGCGAGGAAGAAATTTCTGAGAATGTACGTCTGGAGTACCACATTGTATGGTAGTGAAACATGGACTGTGGAAAACCGAAACAGAAGAGAATCGAAGCATATGTAATGTGGTGCTAAAGACGAATGTTGGAAATTAGGTGGACTGATAAGGTAAGAAATGAGGAGGTTCTTCGCAGAATCGCAGAGGAAAGGAACACGTGGAAAACACTGATAAGGAGAAGGGACAGGGTGATAGGACATCTGTTAAGACATGAGGGAATGACTTCCATGCTACTAGAGGGAGCTGTAGAGGGCAAACACTGTAGAAGAAGGCAAAGATTGGAATACATCCAGCAAATAATTGAGGACGTAGATTGCAAGTGCTACTCTGAGATAAAGAGGTTGGCACAGGAGGGGAATTCGTGGCGGGCCGCATCCAACCAGTCAAAAGACTGATGAGCAAAACATAAATAAATAAATAAAAACAAAAAAAGCGGAACAGTATGGCTCGCATACAACATCAGGGAACTTCCGACGCTATCCACAAAGAAAGAGGTCATCAAACTTTTTCACTGCGGGTCGGGTGCCTGACAAAATGAGTCCGCACAGGTACAATGACCGATGTGTAGTGACCAGTTTTCGTCCAAAGCGCTGGAGGTATTCAATCGTTTGTGCGGAAGGGGAGGCGAAACTTCTTTGCTCGCTTATCGGCCGGTCATTATTTGTAACTGTAAGTTGAACTTAATAAATACTACAAAGCCTTAAAACCCCGATATTCGTTTTGGAACACCCGGTACTGTGATGTGGTTGCCACAGATGCGGGAACAGCTGAGTACAGCATCGTTGTCCCGCTCTTTAATTGTATTCCGCAAAACTGTATACGATACGCATATCGGCCAGATCTTTACCACCAGAACTATCTTTACTGCCGTGTATCACTGTTAACATTCAACCAAAACTGCCGGAGAAAACAATCCAGAGACAGAACCGAGCCGTAATGAATGCAAGTTTGAAAGTGCAGAGTAAAGTGGGCATTATTGTTGTCAACACTAAGTACCATAGATGAATGAAAAAAGTTTGACTTGAAACAAGACATGTAAGCGCTTACTGTGCAAATCTGCACTAATGCGCAGGTAGGGGAGAGTTGCCTGTATTTTACAGGCTCGTATTTCGTACCACTACTATAAAATTGGTTCTTCTTGTACTATCCGATATTTAGTGTGGTCGGCGTTAGCTACGTACTGTGTGAAGGCACATTGTCAGCTATAAGTTCTATGTGTTACGGAACACAGCGTCTGAAGATGGCGTTGATTTTGTAGTTTTCATATAACATTTTGTGTTAATGGGGAAGAGAATTTCTGTTATAAGTAAGTGGTAAGAGTGCTTTATTTATGAGTGAATATACATGGAATAACCTTAGTTTTCTGACAGTCATGAGTCTGTATTCGTTGTGTTTGATTTGTAGGAAATTAGCAAAGAGAAAATGGCAACTTTGCCTGTAATACACCGCTACAATTTCACAACGTTGTATCCATGCAATATAAGAAGCTTCCTCGTACAGAGATTTAAGAAATCTGTTTAGCTAGTGCAGCGTAAGACTTAAAGATTTTCTAATACATTCTGTATCCTAAGTTATTAATTAAATAATTATTATATTTTGTAGAACGGCAACTGAAAGACGTTATAGAAAGTGGAGTACAGATCACCTGTTTTTAGATGTAACCGTATGTCTAAACTGAGATCGTAATTAAGTGGACGTGCACCCGAATAAAATGTGCCTAAACCAATGATAGATCGTGCGGTAGCGTTCTCGCTTCCCGCGCACGGGTTCCCGGGTTCGATTCCCGGCGGGGTCAGGGATTTTCTTTGCCTCGTGATGACTGGGTGTTGTGTGATGTCCTTAGGTTAGTAAGGTTTAAGTAGTTCTAAGTTCTAGGGGACTGATGACCATACATGTTAAGTCCCATAGTGCTCAGAGCCATTTGAACCATTTTTGAACCAATAATAGAGAGGAATGCTGAAAAGAGAGGAATGCTGAAAATAGTTTAAAAGATGGGGTGATGGAGTCTTTCACATGCACAATTCGCATATTTGGAGGAGGATAACCCACATGCCACAGTTACTAGTGCGGTTCTTCGTTAATGTGTGGGTCGTTGTTGTTGGGGACTGTTTAAAGGGCTGTATCTGCTACCTAGGCCATTAAATGGCAGGCACTATTACAATTTTCTCGATAGAGCATTCCCAGAATTGCTCGAAAACACCCCGCTCCTTACAAGACAACGCATGTGGTTCCAACATGACGGGGGCAAGAACATTTCAGTTGTCGTGTGCGTCGATTCCTAGACCGACGGTTCCCAGACACGTGGAGTGACAGAGGTGGTCCTATACCATGGCCTGCTCTATCCCAACTTTTTGGGGTGGGGAACAATTCAGGACACTCCTAATGTTTTTGCCCGTGTCAGACAGAACATGATCCGACAGTGTAACCTTTGTTTACGTGTCAATGGCGACATTTTTGAAAATCTACTGTAATTGAAACTGGGTTGTATTAATGTGTTGTCTCTAGGTCATAAAAAATGGAAAAGTGTTTCCTGGTTTAATTAATTTGTCGCCAGAGAAATCTTCCTGTATCGGTGTAAATACTCCTCACAGGAAAAAATGACATTAGGGAAAAATATTTCTTTTGATGTCCCATATAACCTCCCAGAGTTTGTCGGTTTAGACACTTTTCACCCTGTATACCACCTGTTAACCAACGCATAACCCAGTAGGCGAACCTTGCCACTAGCTGTAGCTGGGCATTCCGTGGCCAGAGCACGTAGGCTTCTAATGCTGGCCTCCTTATCGGTTCCTCACAGTTCTTCCCCGTCCGCTGGTTGCTGAACCCCGAGGAACTGTGAGGCAACGTTCGCTGCGCGCGAGTTTCCTTGTGCTGCCGATTGAAAGGATGCCTGAAAGCGCAGAGCACTCGTTGCGTCAGCCGTTACGAGATCGTGGTGACAGTCGCATCTTAAAAAGGCGGCCGCGAAGGGCACAGCGTAATCGGCGTAGTTTGTCTTCTCGGTCCTCAGAGACTTCTGACAGATGGTCTTCTGCGTGTCGGCAGCATAAACCATCGTTGACTCGCTGCACTGCAGTGTGCGGTAACCGCTGTCGTGCGCGGCGAGAAACCATCACAAAAAAAAAAAAAATGCAGGAACAGTCTTTACAGATGATGTACTTATCTCTAAATCTTATAATCGGAAATGATGGTCAGAAACTTTCTGAACGGCTTGATACGGTGTTGCTGGGTAAGACGTGCAGAGCAGTAAATGTGCAGAAAAAAATTTTATACGCTGGGGTGTTTGCGAGTTATTTAGCATTGAAGTTAGCCTATCAGGCCGCTCCACACGAAATTCAAGCAGGAGGCAGATACAATTAGCTGTTCTCCCAGCGTAGATGATAGCGCACGAGATTGCTCAGCCTTTGGCTCAGGTTCGATCCTTACTACCGTCCAATGTCCAGTTTTTGTATCGGTCTTGTTCGGTTTTAGGAAAGCAAACGAAAAACAAGTTTGGCGACGCCGACCCTGGTGGCCTGCATGAATCTGCGTGGGCAACGACCTGATTGCCTAACTCCAGTGCTAATTCACTTGGAAACGGAACAACGTATCGATTTTTTTCTTACCAGTTATTTCTCGGCACGACCTACCCTGTAACACTATTACCAGCTTTTCAGACTGTTCCTGACCAGCCTTTAAACTGTACTGAAGCAAGATACTAGTCGCGCCTGTTATTACAAATGGCTCTGAGCACTATGAGACTTAACTCCTGAGTTCATCAGTCCCCTAGAATTTAGAACTACTTAAACCTAACTAACCTAAGGACATCACACACATCCATGCCCGAGGCAGGGTTCGAACCTGCGACCGTAGCGGTCGCGAGGTTCCAGACTGTAGCGCCTAGAACGGCCCGGCCACCCCGGCCGGCGCCTGTTATTACAATCTCTTCGTTTTCTACCAAATATACACTACAGAAGAAAAAACTGCAACACGTTCAATGACAAGTTTATCGACAAGTGAGGAGGCGAGTAATTCCTCATTGCAGGAATATGTTATAACAAACTGAGACGTACTGTATCACAGTAATGATTGCCCAAACAGTCGCATCAGTAACCGAGCGAGGTGGCGCAGTGGTTAGACACTGGACTCGTATTCGGGAGGACGACGGTTCAATCCCGCGTCCGGCCATCCTGATTTAGGTTTTCCGTGATTTCCCTAAATCACTCCAGGCAATGCCGGGATGGTTCCTCTGAAAGGGCACAGCCGACTTCCTTCCCTAATCCGATGAGACCGATGACCACGCTGTCTGGTCTCATTCCCCAAATAACCAAACCAAACCAATCGCATCAGTACACAGTGCAGCTCCTCTGGCGGCAAAGGCCCGGCGCTGTCCTTAGGTTAGTTAGGTTTAAGTAGTTCTAAGTCTAGGGGACTGATGACCTTAGATGTTAAGTCCCACGGTGCTTAGAGCCATTTGAACCACTTGGCGGCAACGTAGGAGCGTATTCTCTCGTGCAATAAAGGTGCCGAACGGCATCCTGCGATAGGATGTCGCAAGCATCTAGCACATTTTATTACAATTCGGCAACGGTTCTTTCAGGCCCCCTTCACCGTGTTCTATGGGAAAGACGTGTGGGACTGTTGTTGTACACCATATAAGGTCGATTTATTATAACAGTAGTTCTTGAATGCAACTAAGATTCTCTATTTCACTTCAACTCTTCATTCTGCACGAAGAGCTAGAAGCGTCGCAGCAGCCGTATGTGGACGTGCATTGTACTGCTGAAAAAAAGCACGTCACCCTCCTGCACAGCAGCCCGTTTCATGTGGCGAGCACTGCTTAATTTACTCTGCAGCAACACCGCAAGCGACCGCGAGTACTAATTGATACCATGAAACCTGGATGGGACTTGTTTGTAGTGTGTAAATGCATTCTGGAATAGGTCGCTCACCAGGTCTACGGAGTACACGTGTACGTCCGTCACTCACATACAGACAGAACCCATTCTCATCACTGGAGACAACAGAGTGCCATTCCAATCTCCAGTCGACTATTTCACGACACCAGAGTAGCAGGACAGGGCGCTATCGCGGTGTGAGTGGTAGCCTAGGGATAGGCACACATGATATTAGTCCTGCTCCAGGCAGACTGTTCCCAATGGCGCTTTATGGCACAAGAGATGTAACGTGCGCCCAGATTTCTTTCCTAGATGGTGTCCGGTCGACCACTTCTGCTCTCTTGATGTGCGTCTGTACTACGCGGACGCCCAGAACATGACTTACTGGTGTGGGGATGTCACTGATGTAATAAGCGACACAGAACTGATACATTATGCCCAAAGTGTGCAGCAGTCCGTCAGTACGTCCATATAGCTTCCCACTGGCCCACAATGAGACACCGTTCAAATAGCTGAAGCTGTTCAGAGTAACTACACTACTGGCCATTAAAATTGATACACCAAGAAGAAATGCAGATGATAAACGGGTATTCATTGGACAAATATATTATACTAGAACTGACATGTGAGTACATTTTCACTCAATTTGGGTGCATGCATCCTGAGAAGCCAGTACCCAGAACAACCACCTCTGGCCGTAATAACGACCTTGATACACCTGGGCATTGAGTCAAACAGAACTTGGATGCCGTGAACATGTACACTGCCCATGCAGCTTCAACACGATACCACAGTTCATCAAGAGTAGTGACTGGCGTATTGTGACGAGCCAGTTGCTCATCCACCATTGACCAGACTTTTCAATTGGTGATAGATCTGGAGAATGTGCTGGCCAGGGCAGCAGGCAAACATTTTCTGTATCCAGAAAGGCCTGTACAGGACCTGCAACACGCGATCGTGCATTATCCTTCTGAAATGTAGGGTTTCGCAGGGATCGAATGAAGGGTAGAGCCCCGAGTCGTAACACCTCTGAAATGTAATGTCCGCTGTTCAAAGTGCCGTCAATGCGAGGCATTGGCCAGTGGTCACCGAGACGTGTGACCACTGGCACCCCATACCATCATGCCGGGTGATACGGCAGTAAGGCGATGACGAATACACGCTTCCAATGTGCGTTCACCGCGATGACGCCAAATATGCATGCGACCATCATGATGCTGATTCATCCGAAAAAATGACGTTTTGCCATTAGTGCACCCAGGTTCGTCTTTGACTACGCTATCGCACGCCCTCCTGTGTCAGATACAGCGTCAAGGGTAACCGCAGCCATGGTCTCCGAGCTGATAGTCAATGCTGCTGTAAACGTCGTAGAACTGTTCGTGCAGATGTTTGTTGTCTTGCAAACGTCCCCATCTGTTGACTCAGGGATCGAGACGTGGCTGCACGCTCCGTTACAGCCATGCGGATAAGATGCCTGTCATCTCGACTGCTAGTGATAAAAGAACGTTGGGATCCAGCACGGAGTTCCATATTACCCTCCTGAACCCGCCGATTCCATATTCTGCCAACAGTCATTGGATCTCGACCAACGCCAGCAGCAGTGTCCCGATACGATAAACCGCAATCGCGATAGGCTACAATCCGACCTTTATCAAAGTCGGAAACGTGATGGTACGCATTTCTCCTCCTTACACGAGGCATCACAACAACGTTTCATCAGGCAACGCCGGTCAACTGCTGTTTGTGCATGAGAAATCGGTTGGAAACCTTCCTCATGTCAGCACGTTGTAGGTGTCGCCACAGGCGACAACCTTGTGTAAATGCTCTGAAAAGCTAATCATTTGCACATCAAAGCATTATTTTTGTGTCGGTTAAATGTCGCGTCTGTATCACATCATCTTTGTGTTGTAACACTTTTAATGACCAGTAGTGTATGTACTCGTCGGTGGGGTACTTTTGAACTCTAGTACGAGTGTTGCAAACACAGTTCACCTGTAAACTCAGCAGAGTTACTGCCTGCACAGTCAAAACAGAAGGTGCGCAGGCACGCCTCCTGAGCGCCAGATGATCACCGACAAACGTGATAGGTGAACAACCCGAAAATGCCTCAGCATGTACATATCATACACTGGTGTCACTGAACACGGTCCTTGAGGGTGTTGCAATTTTTTCCCAAAAGTGTATGTGCTGGACGAAATTTTGTTTAGATGTTTTTGAACTTAGTACGTAAGAAATCGCGATGCGACGACCGACTATACGAATTTTGGGTCACCTTGTATATATAGATATAGTGTACTTTATCTGTGATCATTCATTAGGAAGTTCTCTCCTGGTAGCTAAGTGGTTAGCGCGATGGAATGTCATGCCTACCGGCCCGGGTTCGATTCCCGGCTGGGTCGGAGATTTTCTCCGTTCAGGGACTGGGTGTTGTGTTGCCCTTATCATCATCATTTCATCCTCATCGACACGCAAGTTGCCGCAGTTTCGTCAGCTCGAAAGACGTGCACCAGGCGAACGGTCTAACCGACGGGAGGCCCTAGCCACATTGCAAAAAGTTCATTAGAAGGAGCCTATTTACTCTCTATTTATATAGAGATAAGTGTGAGTCGATCTGCTCACTTTTACATTACGGATGTTGCGGCACATATACACTACGCTCCGAAGTCGAGAACAGATGAACTTCGTACATTGAGAAGATGTCGGTCTGTTAGCCCAGTGGCACAGAATCAGCTGATCAAAGTGGCCAGCAATTACTTCCAGACAAGATTCAGTCCAGTGTCTCGTAATGTCTTCCTGCAACTGATGGTCCTGTGCGAATGTTGGCAGTGGTAAGGCAGTGCTGCGTTAATAATGTGGTACCAAAGTATTGTTGATGAAGTACTGGACATTTATGTAATCAAACCTAAAACTGGATAGGGACTCATATTTTCGTCTGTCCAGACATATTTACGTTTTATCCCCGTTTGCTTAAATTGCTTAAAGCAAATACTGTGTTGGTCCTTTGAGAAGAATATGGCCAATAAGCTTCGTCAGTCCGAACTTGTGCTTCGTTTTTCACGACTTAGCGTCGTCGGTACTTCGAAAACTAATCCTTTTTACCCCTTATTTTTTTAAAAAAAGGCAATATTTGCCAAAACAGTGTTATGAATCTTGCGAAAATGGCATCTAAACTGAAAGTGGTTCGCAAATCATTTTCTCTTGACCAGAAATACCCTCTTTGCCCGTGTTAGTCTGCTCTTTACTTCATATGTCACTGGTTTTTAGTCCAATTAGACGATTCTGTCCTACTTGTTTCTAAACACAAGGGAAGGAAGATCAGGTTTAACATCCTATCGATGACGAGGCCTTTAGAGACCGATCGGCAGCGCTCTTTCAAAGAGAACTTCTCAGTGTCCATCTTAAGCGATTTATGGAACTTTCATCCCGTCAGTCTTCTGAAAAATCTGATGCAGATCACCACGACTTCCGTGCCAACATCTACTCAGACTAGCACTTAGACATAATGTCCTCAATTTTTGTCGGAGATACTACAGTCTGGAACTACTCCCCGCCCCCCCCCCCCCCCCCCCCCGATCTCCATCTTCCCAAACAGTTCCTACGTCCTACAGTTCCCTTTAATACCAGTCCTTATATAATAAGTCCACCTAATTTTCAACATTATTGTGAGGCTCCACGTCTCAAACGCTGCAGTTTTCTTCTATTCTAGTTTTCCTACAGTCTGTATTTCACTACCGCACAATGCGTTGCTCCAAACGTACATTCTCAGAAATTTTGTCCTCAAATGAAAGCCAATGTTTGATATTAGTAGACTTCTCTTGGCCAGGAATGTCCTTTTTACCAGTGCCACTCTGGGTGTTATATCCTCTTTGCTTCGCATGTCATCAGTTATTTTCTTACCAAGGTAGCAGAATTCCTTAACATGGTCTACTTTACGAGCACCAATTTTGATGTTAAGTTTCTTGCTATCCTTATTTCTGCTACTTCTCATTGCTTTCGTCTTCAGGTTTAATCGCAGTCCATATTCTGTACTCTTAGACAGTTCATTCCATTCAACAGATCCTGTAATTCTTATTCAGTTTTACTGAGGACAACAATGTCATCAGCGAATCTTATCACTAATATCATTTCACCTTGAATTTTAATCCCAGTTTTGAACCTTTCTTTTATTTTCGTCATTGCTCTTTCGATGTATAGACTGCACATGAGCCTTGCAACGCAGCATCTCTGTCTTATTCCCTTTTTTTTAATCCGACTACTTCGTCCTTGATATTCCATTCTTATTGTTCCTATCATTTTTTGAGGTGCCACAGCTGTATTTTTAAAGGACATTGTAATGGTTCCACCTCGGCTGTTGCCTAACTTATTTACTTTATTTAATTCGCACGATTGGCCAATTTAGATCTCCTGTCCATTCTCCAGTTATATAGGCGCCAACATGGCACAACATATATGACTATTTAACTGTACATTCAGTATATTACCCGGCTTTCCCTATAACATTCATCTACTTTCCTGAGAATTTAGAACATTATACATCGCTTTATATTGTCAAATAGTTTTTCTAGGTCGACAAATCCCACGGACGCGTCTTGATTTTCCTTAATTCTTGTTTCCATAATCAAGCACAATGTCAGAACTGCATCTCTTGGTGTTTGTACACGTTTTACATTAGGCGACTTTCCCTATACGATTCTCCTACTTTTCTTAGATTTTAGAACATTACTGTCCAACAGTTCTTCTAAGTCGACAAATCCAGGAACGCTCCTTGATTTTCCTTAAACCTTGCTTCCATAATCAAGCGCAATGTCAGAACTGCTTGTCTGGTGCCCTAACCTTTTCGAAAGCCAAACTGATCATCTAGAACATCCTCAGTTTTCTATTCCATTCTTATGTATATTATCCATGTTAGCAAATATGACGCGTGAGCCGTTAACCTGGTTGTACGATATCTTTAACACTTGTTTGCCGTTGCTATCTTTGTGAATGTCTTGACAGTATTTTTCCGAAAATTTGATGGTATGTTCCCAGTCCCATAGATTCTACACGCCATCTTGAACAGTCGTTTGTTTGCCACTAACCCTCAGTGATTTCAGAAACTCCAAAGTAATGTTACCTGTGCTTTCTCTCTTATTGGATTGCAACTCTTCCAAAGCCTCTGCTTGATCCCCCGGTTGCCGTTGCCTCCACACCACGGCATTGCGCTCTACCTAAAGCCGTCGGCACACGGACCGTGCTGTCGAACGTTAACGTTGAGCGTGCCGAGTTCAACGTGCTGCTGAACGCTCAGGAACGATGCGACTTGTGCATACGGTACGTGGGCCCCAACTAGTTATACGCGATCGCAACGCATTCCAGCGGCAGTTGAGGGATGTTTCTAGTTCGCAAATCACACTGTTTACTCAACGGGCGCGCGTAAAACTCCCACGTTAGCCCTACTAAACGCACATTTCCTCCATCGTCCACGAAAAGGAAAGTACCATGTCCAAGCAATAAGGACACAGGCTTATAAAAGTTGCATTACAAACAGTGCGGTACAAATCTGGAATACTTCTCCGCATAAGATAAACATTATTTCATCATTCCCACATTTTAGTAAAACCCGAAGGTCAGTCTTACTTCATCACTGTTCCTACCCAGTAGCAGAATCTTTGCAACATGTGAATTACGAATCGTAAAAGAAAGA
This sequence comes from Schistocerca gregaria, assembly GCF_023897955.1. Classification (NCBI taxonomy): domain Eukaryota; kingdom Metazoa; phylum Arthropoda; class Insecta; order Orthoptera; family Acrididae; genus Schistocerca; species Schistocerca gregaria. Next base: position 219,539,393 of record NC_064925.1, on the reverse strand, counting down.
GGAGCAATCTTTTTTTATACAAGTAGCGCAAGCTGTCCTGTAGATTAAGCCAATCGAACAAAGTCACCCCTCAAAAAAAAAGGTGAACTTATATTTATATAACATTAAATATTATAATATATACTTATATTAAACTAATGATAAAGTACCAGAATCTAATAAAAGCGTGAGTGTTAGGAAAAAAATTAGATTTTGACAAGACACGAACCAACGTCCCAACCAACAACTAAATTCAGAATACTGACCGTACTCATTCCGCTTTTTTTTATTTTGATTTTTTGTTTTTTGTTTTTGTTGGTCGATGTGTTTGGTCGTTGCGGACGTCATATGACATCCGGTCAAGTTCGTTTTGTTGATCCTTCCACTCAGTTTTTTACTGCAGAGGCCAACCCGCTCTCTGACCGAACACGCTGAGCTACCGTGCCGTCATGAAAATGTGTGCCCCGCCCGCATCTCGTGGTCGTGCGGTAGCGTTCTCGCTTCCCACGCCCAGGTTCCCGGGTTCGATTCCCGGCGTGGTCAGGGATTTTCTCTGCCTCGTGATGGCTGGGTGTTGTGTGCTGTCCTTAGGTTAGTTAGGTTTAAGTAGTTCTAAGTTCTAGGGGACTGATGACCATAGATGTTAAGTACAATAGTGCTCAGAGCCATTTGAACCATTTTGTGCCCCGACCTTGACTCGAACCCGTGATCTCCTGCCTACATGGCAGACGCTCCATCCATCTAGCCACAGAGGATGCTAAACTAACAACACGTCTTCTGCTCCTAGTCATATTATCTTACCCCTTGCTGAAAACCTTACTCGTAGATATGTTACTAATTGAAATTAAATTAAAACAAATTGTACCAAGAACAATGCGTTTTGGGTGTATATTCAGTGTGTCGCTGCCTTCAAATAGCCTACTCTCATAATAAGCAAGTTACAATAATTCTTTTGCCACGAATCTGTTATTTTAATGGAACGAATCGGTTAGCAACGGCTTTTTTAGTGCTTCTCAATTTGCAGGTGCTCAGAAACGGCATATATACATATAGACTTGAAATGAATGCCAATATGGCGCCTCATAACTCTTTACTGAAGGGAGACGGCGTGCGTGTGACGTAGGTGGCGTTATGCCATCTCATTGGTCAAACGCTCAGACGCACTCTCAGAATATCTGACATGCCAGATATTGCCCTGCACTTTCGGAAAGACTCCCGAACGTGCTATTCCACGCTATGACGTCAGAAACTCGGCACGCTCAACGTTCTGATGCACTGTCCCAGACCAGTGCTAGAGTACGCGGCCTTGGTGTGGAGAAAGGCCGGTGACTCACATCGCGGTGCTGCAGAAGGTGCAGAACCGATCTCTAAAACTCGCTCTGTGCCTCCCACGTCTGCATTCAACTCGTCTGTCGCACGAAGACACGGGCATCCCACTGCTGCGGGACAGAATCAGGCCCACTGCTCCCGACATCTACGACTAGTCGGGTGAATTCCGAGTCGTCAGGTCCTGCAACTGCGCTACCGACAACACCGCAGGCCGACAACGCGTTTCTCGGACTGCTGCGAGAATAATTGTATCCGCAACAGCGGGAGAACTACCCACCTCCACATCACCAACCAGCTCTCTGACCGAACACACTGAGCTACCGTGCCGGCATGAAAATGTGTGCCCCGACCTTGACTCGAACCCGGGATCTCCTGCTTACATGGCAGACGCTCTATCCATCTAGCCACAGAGGATGCTAAACCAACAACACGTCTTCTGCTCCTAATCACATTATCTTACCCCTTGCTGAAAACCTTGCTGCGAGAATAATTTTCTCCACAGCAGCTTAAGGACAAACAGCTCCGTATCACCTGAGGCCAATCCAGCGACTCCGGTAATCATAACACCACATCGGGAGATTCAACTGGAATAACAATTTAATGTTTAAACCGCACACATGCCGAGCAAGGAATGCTCGCCAGATAAGTGACTAGGGACTAGCAGAGCCTGTTAAACTCTGTCTCTAAGACTGGCCCAACAAATCGACTACCAATTCTTCTATCACGTCATCAGATAAATCCTCCTCTTCATAGAGACAATCTACGCGCACGTGCTCTTCTCGCCTATTTGCTCTTGCACTCTTAATGATGACGCTCTTGTTTTTCATTCCCTGAAGGTTTCTTGACTTTTCTATATGCTAAATTAGTCTTCTTCACGACCATATCTTTATCCACTTCTTCACATTTTTCCTGCAAGCCTTTCGCCTTTGCTTCCTTGCACCTCCTACTGTTTTCATGCTAAAGTTTATTTCTGCTGCTGTAGCCGGCCGGAGTGGCCGAGCGGTTCTAGGCGCTACAGTTTGGAACCGCGCGACCGCTACCGTCGCAGGTTCGAATCCTGCCTCGGGCATGGATGTCTGTGATGTCCTTAGTTAGGTTTAAGTAGTTCTAAGTTCTAGGGGACTAATGACCTTAGAAGTTAAGTCCCATAGTGCTCAGAGCCATTTGAGCCATTTTTTTCTACTGCTGTATTCCTCTCTCCCCGTAAACATTATTGTACTTCCTTTCTTCGTCGATCAATTTAACAGTTTTCTCTATTCGCCAAGTTTTCGTCGCATTTACTTTCTTTATATTTTTGTTTATCTGCCCAGCTTCAGTGATCGCTGGTTTTAGATATGGCTCCGCGCTGAATGGCTGCGCGGTTTGAGGCGCCATGTCACGGACTGCGCAGGCCCTCCCGTCAAAGGTTCCAGTCCTCCCTCGGGCATGGATGTGTGTGTTGTGCGCAGCAAATGTTAGTTTAAGTTAGTTTAAGTAGTATATAAGTCTAGGGACCGATGCCCTCAGCAGTTTGGTCCCTTAGGATTTCACACACACACACACACACACACACACACACATCTGATGTGGCCATTCCTATTCCATTGAACGGCCTGTAGTGTTATTCATTGCAGCAGTATCTACAGTCTTAGAGAATTTCAAAAGCATATTACCCTTCAGTACTTCAGAATCTCGCTTCTTTCCACATTGGAGGTATGAATTAAACAACGCCTTCAGTCACAATGTTTTCGTGTTTTATTAACTACACGATGCATTTCGGACCATGTGGGTCCCTCGTCAGGCGTAATTTGTCGCAATACATGTTTTATTTCGTCTCCTGAATGAGGTGTAATGCATATTCCTGTCACGAAAAGGTTTAATGTTAGGTTATGAATTTCGAAAGTCGAACGCGGAAAACATGTGCAAAATAGTGGAAAATGAACAGTCTAAAGTTACCACATAATCCAAGGAAAGCATTTTGAACGCATTAGTACCGGCAAACAATCTTTTCTCCGTGTTGAGAGTAGAACTCGGTATTAACGTAGTGTTACTGTGTCTGTGTAAGTGCCTTTCCTGCAGGTGAGAAACAGACACCGTTAGTGAGAGCGCATCTTGTCTACATAACCACAATTGTGGCATAGCCACGCGGACACCAGATAGCATGTGATGACAAAGCAAAAATCTGTTTTGTGTTTTTGTTGGTGGCTGGTGATTTTAAGATCCAGGAAATTTATGCTTTTGTTGTCTTCATGTTCTATTGTGAATTTTACGTTTCTGTGGAAAGAATTGAATACATTGATTGTTCCGGACGATTCTCTTAAATTTCATTCCACTCTTCATTGCCGGCCGGTGTGGCTGTGCAGCTCTAGGCGCGTCAGTCTGGAACCGCGTGACCGCTACGGTTGCAGGTTCGAATTGTGCCTGGGGCATGGATGTGTGTGATGCGCTTAAGTTAGGTAGGTTTACGTAGTTCTAGTTCTAGGGGACTGATGACCTCAGATGTTGAGTCCCATAGTGCTCAGAGCCATTTGAACCATCTTCCTTCTTATTAATCTGTGATTTTGGCGGCTGGGTACGCCTTTCAATCCACTATTTGGTTTCGGAATGTTTGTCTGATCATCATGTACTGCTGATAGAATGTGACCGTATCTCCATGCCTTTTCCAAGTATACCACCTCCTCCTGTGACTTTTCAAGAATGTTCGGTATTACTAGCAGAAATTTATTTATGAGCTCAATTAGGTTTTATCCTCTTTTATTCCTACTAACGAGTCTATATTCTCCCGTAAGTCTGTCTTCGATTCCGTCGCTTACTAAAGTTTTCCTATCATTCATGATTATTACATTATTATTTACCTTTACAAACTGAAATAACCCTTCAATTTCATCGTTTTCTTTCTTTACCTTTTCATCTTCTGCTTATGACGTCGGCATGTATATCTGGACTACTGTTGTTGACGTTAGTCTGCTGTTTATTCTGATGAGAACAGCCCTGTCACAGAACTGTTCACATGAACTCACATAGGCTTTCATCTGAGGACAAAATTTCTGAGAATGTACGTTTGGAGTACAGTATTGTGGGTAGCGAAATACAGACTGCGCTGTTGATATTACCCTACATTCGCGTGACGAAAAATCCTTATCTCCTTTCTGTTTCACTTAACTGAATGCCACTGTATCTCTCCCCTTGGCAAACCTCTTATGAAAGGGGGTCTAACATTGTGTCTTGTAAGTCAGGAGATCATCATGACAACTGAATTACAAACCACATATCCTGTGGATACAGATTGTGTCTTTAATGTAGAGTTTTCCATTACGTTTTGTATCCCCATACCGTTGATTACTGCTGATTCTCGTGGGTTATAGGGCCAGTTTCCCACACCAACGGCAAGAGAACACCCTGAAACTGTGTATCTCCGCCCTCTCTGACGCCGCCGTCGGCAGACGAAAGTGAGTTAGGATACTCACGGGAAAATAGTTCTGTGTTCCCGAAAATTGCTACCATACTTTTCCTACCATTGCGCCATCTGGCCCAAATCTGTCAGTTCCACGCTCTTGCCAGCTGAAGCGGTATAGATATGTCACTCTGCTCTTGTTGTAAATTCGAATCGGAAGGCATAGATCTGTGATTTTGGCGAAGCTCCTAATAAATTTACAATTAGCTATGTAAATAATTCTGAGTGTGCGCAGTATAAACAGGCCAAGCACGTTTGCAATCTATATCTGCCGCTGGAGCCTCGGCCTTGAATTTAAAATGACACGCTAGAATAAGAAAAGAAGACTAGGCGGAGGAATATGTATCTTACGGCATCAGCATATAAAGCAAGCCGATAACGTAAGCGCGCCCTTACGCTGTTGGCAAGGAGAATGACATACGCACTAGGATGCTTTGTCACTGCTAAGGAATGCAACGATTTCATCTTCGCGTGTTCAACTGAGAAGCGCCTACCAACGGACTCCAACTGTCAGAGATAACACTTGTTGAACTCTTTCACTTTCATAAGTTGAGCTCGAGATCTGCTAATGTTTATTTATTTACCAATTTGTTGGCTTTCGGAACGTGGCCATACAGCCGTACTGGAAGTACACAGTTCGTTGTGACAGTTCAGAGTTGATACTATTTTAAGTTACATAGTCTTAACAAAGGAGTGATTCCGAAACAAAACATGTGTTACAACCACAATATACTGAAACAAGTAAACAAGACAAAATGTGACACAGAATACGCAGAGGCAGTATGAATGAAAATTTTACTGGTAACACAATTAGAAATGATAAATCTCCATTGGTACATAGTTGAGTTATTCTCAAAACGATACATATGAATGATTATATACCTAAATTAACAATGAAATGTTCTTTTGTGTGTCCGGTAAGTACTGTTTGAAGAGCTACGGATAGAGAATTGAATATTTGTGCAGCAATATAAGCACCATCCATAAGGAACATGACAACAATACGCAAGAAAGAGATTTGCTTATTTCAGCCACACGTATAGAGACATCAGTATGGTTCAAATGGCTCTGAGAACTATGGGAGTTAACTTCTGAGGTCATCACTCCCCTAGAGCATAGAACTACTTAAACCTACCTAACTTAAGGACATCATACACATGCCCAAGGCAGGATTCGAACCTGCGACCGTAGCGGTCGCGCGGCCCCAGACTGTAGCGCCTAGAACGGCTCGGCCACTCCGGCCGGCAGACATAGTATTCACCAATGTTTATTTGAAACGGCATTAAGGCGTGCCCTCATTAATAGTGAAGAATCCGGTATCTTTTGATCTTGCCATCTTTGGTTGATCCAAGGTTGCAGGTCAACAAGTCAGTTTTATGTTTGACGTCATCTTAACTTTATAAATAATGGGTAAAAACTTTAAATTTGTATATTATTCCTCTGCACGAAAACAACATCGCAAGTGATACAATTGAAATATCACGCTGTCATCAGTGTTGCCTCCTTCTCACAAGCTCTGTGGTTTTTAAACTTTTTTGGGTCCACTGTTCCCTTGGCGTGAACATAATCACCCGCGGTTCCTTTTGCACTAACTATCCGACTCGAAATGTGAGGAAAATAAATTTAAGTTTAGAAACAAGTGAATAAGAGCAGTTACTTCTTTACTAGCTGTTGATATAACACATTTTAATCAACTTTTAATGTTATTACGACCGCGAATTTTCATGCCCTATTAAATCGTTAAACACGCGTGCTTTCATGCAGTATCATGTTATTAAACATGCACAATGCGGTAGCAAAGCCAGCCGGTGTGGCCATGCGGTTCTAGGCGCTTCAGTCTAGAACCGCGTGACCGCTACGGTCGCGGGTTCGAATCCTGCCTCGGGCATGGATGTGTGTGATGTCCTTATGTTAGTTAGGTTTAAGTAGTTCTAAGTTCTATGGGACTGATGACCACAGATGTTAAGTCCCATAGTGCTCAGAGCCATTTTTTTGTGGCAGCAAATCAACGAAAATATGCGATATCAAAATTCAGTTCTATATTTATTTCTACTTTTTTTCTAAAACAGCACTCACAACTAACTTCTCCAAATTTTCTTCACATATGCTCACGAGTTTATCAGATAAAACAGTGACATTCATAGAAAATGACTTTCTACGGCACGAGAAGTGACACATGTATACTTAAGTGAAGAAATTTCGGACAAAGTCTGGTTGAAAGTCTTTCATATTTTCGCCAATAATAAGAAAACGACACTGCCAAAACAATGACTAAGTTATGTGTATATTTATAGTTACTCTTAGCATTATTAAGTTTATACTACAGTATGGCTTACCTTTGTTGTTTTGCTCCTAGTTAAATTTTCTCTTGGGGTAGCCACTTTCCATTTGTCTCTTGCTAACACAAACTTGAACTGTCCATCACATAAATAAAGTTGAAAACATTCTAAAACAGTTACACTGGGCAACAATCATTTATTACCAGGCTCAGCACAATGGTAGACAACACAAGTCATTTGTTGTTATTATTACTTTCGTATATCCATCATGCTGTTTACAAAAGCAAAGAAACCAGATTATTATTTTAATGAAACCTCCTCAACACCCCTGGGAGCCAGGACACGCAGTTTGTACTCCACTATACAAGACAAAAACAACAGTGTCACCTTGAAAAATATCCACGTGCACACTGGTCAAAGCGACTGCTCGTTGCACCTATCGGTATCACGGCAAGACTAGACGCAAATGTTAACCTTCAGCTTGCACTGTGCTGGTTTGTGACGTCATTCACTCGGTATTAAACAAGACCGACATGTCTTACGGATCAAATTAACGTTCCTCTTATGTTAAGTTATGCTGATGGCAACTTAGATGGATAATTCAGTTCATCTAAATGACAAACGATCACAAATTGCCGGTTATATCCGCCTGCACGTCATGTTTACAGCATAATAGCTGTTACCCACAACTGTGGGCACACATCAATTTTTTTTATGATGGGTGATGGTGAGTAAGTAAGCTACTGAACGAGCAATAAGGTTAGCCGCCCTCACATGTCTGCCTATTTGGGTAAGCATAGCTCGTGATACACAACCGCTTACTCCCCTCCCTGCCACCCTTCCTCAGCGTTCAAGCTATAACCATACAAAATTTCGTCAAACTGGTTTCAACTGCTTAATCATGAAAAGGTAACACACAAACATACTTTCACATTTGTAGTACTCATATGAATTGCTTGAACAGAGTGTGAACGTAGCTGGAAAGACTAGAAACTTTTGAGTCATCAGTCTTCAGACGGATTTCATGCAACCCGCCACAAATTCCTCTCTTGTGCCAACCTCTTTATCTCAGAGTAGCACTTGCAATCTACGTCCTCAGTTACTTGTTGGATATATTTAAATCCTTGTCTTCCTCTACAGTTTTTATCGTCTACAGCTCCCTCTAGTACCATGCAAATTATTCCCCAATGTTTTGACAGATGTCCTGTCATCTTGTCCCTTCTTGTTTTCCCTATATTCCTTCCCTCTCTGATTTTGCACAGAACCTCCTCATTCCTTACGTTATCATTCCACCTAATTTTCAACATTCTGTTTGTAGCACCACATCTCAACTATTTCGATTCTCTTCTGTTCCGATTTTTCCACAGTCCGTGTTTCACTGCCATACAATGCTGTCCTCCAAACGTGCGTTCTCAGAAATTTCTTCCTCAAATTAGGGCCTATCCAGGGATGTTCATTCAGGAGATCCTGTTACTCTTCTTCACTTTGACTGAGGATATCAATGCCGTCAGCGAATCCGATAATTGATATCATTTCACCTTGAATTTTAATTCCACACTTGAATCTTCGTTTATTTCCATAATTGTTTCATTGATGTACAAATTGAACAGTAGGGGCGAAAGACAATCTCTTTCTTACACGCTGTTCAATCAGAGCACTTCGTTCTTGGTCTTCCACTCTTATTATTCCCTCTTGGCTCTTGTACATGTTGTATGTTATACGTCTCTCCCTGTAGCTTACCCCTATTTTCTTCAGAATTTCGAACAGCTTTCAACATTTGATATTGTCGAACGTTTTTTTCTTTATTCTTGCTTCCATTATTAACCGCAACGTCAGAATTGCCTCTCTGGTGCCTTTACCTTTCCTAATGCCAAAGTGATAGTCATCTAACACATCCTCCATTTTCTTTCCCATTCTTCTTATATTATTCTCGTCAGCAACTTGGATGCATGAGATACTAAGCTGATTGTGCAACAGTTCTCGCACTTCTCAGCTCTTGCAGTCCTCGGAATTGTGTGGACGATATTTTTCCGAAAGTCAGATGATATATCGCCAGTCTCATACGTTCTACACACCAACATGAATAGTCGTCTTGTTGCCACATCGCCCAATGACTTTGGAAATTGTGATAGAATGTTATATATCCTTCTGCCTTATTTGGCTTTAAGACTTCCAAAGCTCTTTTAAATTCTGATTCTGATAGTAGATCCCCTATCTCTTTTATATCGATTCCTATTTCTCTTCCTATCGCATCTGACAGCTCTTCCCACTTATAGAGGCCTTCAATGTACTCTTTCCATCTATCCGCTCTCTCCTCTGCATTTAACGGTGCAATTCTCATTGCACTCTTAGTTCCTCGCCCTTTGCTTTCAACGTCACCAAAGGTTGCTTTGACTTTTCTATATCCTGAGTAAGTCCTTCCGACAATCACTTTTTTTCGATTTCTTCACATTTTTTTTAAAGGAGCCATTTCGCCTTAGCTTCCTGCACTTTTGTATTTATTTCATTCCTAAGTTAATTATATTTCTGCATTCCTGTATTTCCCGAATATTTTTGTACTTTGTCTTTCATCGATCGACGGAAGCACTTCTTGTGTTACACATGGTATCTTTTCAGCTACCTTCTTTGAGCCTACGTTGTTTTTTTTTATTTTTTTATTTCTGTGATTGCCCTTTTTAGAGATGTCCATTCTTCTTCATCTGAACTGCCTACTGAGCTTTCCTTATCACGTTATCTGTAGCCTCCGAGAACTTCAAGCATATAGAACTTCAAACGTATCTCCTTATTCCTTAGTACTTCCGTATTCCACTTCTTTGCGTACTGAGTTTTCCTGACTAGTCTCCTCACCTTCAGCCTACTCTTCATCAGCACTACATTGCTGTCTGAATCTATATCTGCTCCTGCGAACGCATTACAATCCAGTATCTGACCGAGCGAGATGGCGCAATGGTTACACACTGGACTCGCCTTCGGGAGGACGACGGTTCAATCCCGTCTCCGGCCATCCTGATTCAGGCAAATGCCGGGATGGTTCCTTTGAAAGGGCATGGCCGATTTCCTTCCCCATGCTTCCCTCACCCGAGCTTTCGCTCCGTCTCTAATGACCTCGTTGTCGACGGGACGTTAAACACTAATCTCCTCCTCCTCCTTCAGTATCTGATGTCGGAAGCTCTGCATGACCATGATGTAATCTAACTCAAAACTTCCCGTATCACCCAGCCCTTTCCAGGTTATACGTCCTCTTGTGAGGCTTGAACAGAGTATTCATTATTACAAGCTGATATTTATTATAGAACTCAATCTTTCTTCTCAGTTATTCCTAGTACCAATCTCATGTTATCCCGTAATCCTTCCCCTACAACCACTTTCCAGTCCCACCATGGTTATTACATTTTCATATCCCTTTACGTACTGCATTACACTTTCAATATCCTTATATACTTCCTCTGTTTCTTCATTTTCGGCTTGCGACGTCAGCTTGTATATCTGAACTATCGTTGTCGGTGTTGGTTTTCTGTCGATTCTGTTAAGAACAACATTACCACTGAACAGTTCACAGTAACCTACTCTCTGCCCAACCTTCCTAGTCATAACGAATCCTACTCCTGTTATACCATTTTCTGTTGCTACTGATATACTTATCTGAACAGCAGTCCTTGTGTTCTCTCTATTTCACTTCACGGTCCCTCACTGTATCTAGACTGAGCCTTTGCATTTCGCTTTTAAGATTTTCTAGCTTCCCTGCCAGTTTCAATCTTCTGACATTCCAAGCGCCGATTCGTAGAACGTTATCCTTTCATCGGTTATTCAATTTTTGTCTCATGGTCTCCACCCCCTTGGCAGCCCCATCCTGGAGATCCGAACTGGGGACTATTCCGGAATCTTTTGACAATGGAGAGATCGTTATGTCACTTTTTTTTAGTTACAGTCCACATGTCCTAAGGATAAGCATTTTGTGTCTTTAATGCAGTGCTTTCTATAGCATTCTTCATCCTGATGCCGTTGGTCATTGCTGATCCTTCCGCCGTTAGGGGTAGTTTCCCACCCCAAGAACAAGACAGTGCCCTGAACCTTCGTCCGTTTCTCCGTTCTCTTTTAAGAGGCCGTTGGCAGAATCAGGGTGACTTCTTATATGGAACTCTTTGGTTGCCAATGCTGATGATATTTATTCAACATTTAAGCCATGTCCGGTTTCGGACACGGGACTGAGAATGTTTTGATTACTAATCACACACGTTAGCCCTAGAGCACACCTAGATCAATAAAACCATGCCAACACTAAAATCACTAGGAAAAGGACCAATTAAAATCAAAGAGAATGTTTTTGTGGTTTATATCAAGCGTTTCCGTTTACTCAGAGGATTACATTACTGAAATTTGATTTTATCATGTGAAGTATTACGAGTGTTAACCATACACCCGAACTATTTGAAACAGTTAAGGCAGAACAGGGAATCAGCGATCATAAAGCGGTTACTGCATCGATGATTTCAGCCGTAAATAGAAATATTAAAAAAGGTAGGAAGATTTTTCTGTTTAGCAAAAGTGACAAAAAGCAGATTTCAGAATACCTGACGGCTCAGCACAAAAATTTTATCTCATGTGCAGATAGTGTTGTGGATCAGTGGACAAAGTTCAAAACCATCGTACAATATGCGTTAGATGAGTATGTGCCAATCAAGATCGTAAGAGATGGAAAAGAGCCACCGTGATACAACAAACGAGTTAGAAAACTGCTGCGAAAGCAAAGGGAACTTCACAGCAAACATAAACATAGCCAAAGCCTTGCAGACAAACAAAAATTACATGAAGCGAAATGTAGTGTGAGGAGGGCTATGCGAGAGGCGTTCAATGAATTCGAAAGTAAAGTTCTATGTAATCACTTGGCACAAAATAATAAGAAATTTTGGTCTTTTGTCAAAGCGGTAGGTGGATCAAAACAAAATGTCCAGGCACTCTGTGGCCAAAATGGCACTGAAACAGAGGATGACAGACTAAAGGCCGAAATACTAAATGTCTTTTTCCAAAGCTGTTTCACAGAGGAAGACTGCACTGAAGTTCCTTCTCTAGATTGTCGCACAGATGACAAAATGGTAGTATCGAAATAGACGACAGAGGGATAGAGAAACAATTAAAATCGCTCAAAAGAGGAAAGGCCGCTGGACCTGATGGGATACTACTTCGATTTTACACAGAGTACACGAAGGAACTTGCCCCCCTTCTTGCAGCGGTTTACCGTAGGTCTCTAGAAGAGCGTAGCGTTCCAAAGGATTGGAAAAGGGCACAGGTCATCCCCGTTTTTAAGAAGGGACGTCGAACAGATGTGCAGAACTATAGACCTATATCTCTAACGTCGATCAGTTGTAGAATTTTGGAACACGTATTATGTTCGAGTATAATGACTTTTCTGGAGACTAGAAATCTACTCTGTAGGAACCAGCATGGGTTTCGAAAAAGACGATCGCGTGAAAACCCAGCTCGCGCTATTCGTCCACGATACTCAGAGGGCCATAGACACGGGTTCCCAGATATATGCCGTGTTTCTTGACTTCCGCAAGGCGTTCGATACGGTTCCCCACAGTCGCTTATTGAACAAAGTAAGAGCATATGGACTATCAGACCAATTGTGTGATTGGATTGAAGAGTTCCTGGATAGCAGAACGCAGCATGTCATTCTCAATGGAGAGGAGTCTTCCGAAGTAAGAGTGATTTCAGCTGTGCCACAGGGGAGCGTCATAGGACCGTTGCTATTCACAATATACATAAATGACTCCGTGGATGAGATTGGAAGTTCACTGAGGCTTTTTGCGGCTGATGCTGTGGTATAACGAGAGGTTGTAACAATGGAAAATTGTACTGAAATGTAGGAGGATCTGCAGCGAATTGACGCATGGTGCAGGGAATGGTAATTGAAACTCAGTGTAGACAAGTGTAATGTGCTGCAAATACATAGAAAGAAAGATCGCTTATCATTTAGCTACAAAATAGCAGGTCAGCAACTGGAAGCAGTTAATTCCATAAATTATCTGGGAGTACGCATTCGGAGTGATTTAAAATGGAATGATCATATAAAGTTGATCGTCGGTAAAGCAGATGCCAGACTGAGATTCATTGGAAGAATCCTAAGGAAATGCAATCCGAAAACAAAGGAAGTAGGTTACAGTCCGCTTGTTCGCCCACTGCTTGAATACTGGTCAGCAGTGTGGGATCCGTACCAGATAGGGTTGATAGAAGAGATAGAGAAGATCCAACGGAGACCAACGCGCTTCGTTACAGGATCATTTAGTAATCGCGAAAGCGTTACGGAGATGATAGATAAACTCCAGTGGAAGACTCTGCACGAGAGGTGGTCAGTAGCTCGGTATGGGCTTTTGTTAAAGTTTCGAGAACATACCTTCATCGAGGAGTCTAGCAGTATATTGCTCCCTCCTACGTATATCTTGCGAAGAGACCATGAGGATGAAATCAGAGAGATTAGAGCCCACACAGAAGCATACCGACAATCCTTTCCACGAACAATACGAGACTGGAATAGAAGGGAGAACCGATAGAGGTACTCACGGTACCCTCCGCCACACACCGTCAGGTGGCTTGCGGAGTATGGATGTAGATGAAGATGTAGATATCGATGTTTTAAAATATTCAGAAAAGTTATGTACTCAACAGCAGTCTCACAGTTAATTAAAGCCACTTTACTTAGCAAATTACAGTTTGGATTCCAGAAGGGGTGCTCGACTGAGACCGCCATTTATACATTCACTCATCGAATAGGGAAGTCAAACAATAAAATATCGCCAACTGGTATTATTTGCTATCTCTCTAAGGCGTCTGAGTGTAGATCATGTCACTCTCTTAGAAAAACTCAAGTCTTATGGGAAGCGTTACCCCAGGGCTGGTTTGAATCATTCTTAACAAAAAGAATAAAAAGTGGTGCTGAATAATTCAAATAATGTAATAAGATTATAAAATTTTAATGACTGAGGAGAAACCACAAAGGACGTCTCACACGGTTCACTGGTGGGTCCAATCCTGTTCCCTATATACGTGATGGCCTGTAACTCGACATTCAGCAAGACTTACTTTTTACAGAAAGTACTACCGTTATAATGAATCCTATAAGAGAGAAAGCAACATGAGAGATTGCAAATGATGTTTTCCAAAAAATTAAAAAATGATTCTCAGAAAATGGACCCTCCCTAAATTATGGAAAACACACTATATTCAGTTCTGTACAACAAATAGTCATACCAACAACTGACATAGCACATTATCAGTAGTTAGTAAACAGGGTAAAATACTGCAAATTTTGCGAGGTACATATTGATAAAAGTTTGATCTGGAAGAAGCATATTACTGAGCTTCTCAGAGAATTGCGTTCAGGTACTTTTGCTCTTCGTACAGTTGCTAATCTTGGAAACAAACCAGTTAATCTCCAATAGCGGGATAATTTTCTGGGGTAACTCACCACTTAGAAGGAAAGTATTGATTGCAAAAAAGCGCGTAGTGAGTCCTCATGTAGGTACCTGTTCAAAGAGCCATCATAATATATATACTCGCTAGTGAAATTCGTCATAACAAATAAGTCACAATTCGAGAAGAAGAGTAATGTCCGTACTTACAACACTAAAGTGAAACATCACTTTTATTGCCTATTATCAGTGCTATCAGTGGCTGAGAAAGGTGTTCAACATGCAGCATCAACAAATTTTAATCATTTCTCTAATACCGCAGAATGTTTGACAGAAAGCAAAAAAAAGTTTTAAATCTAATTTAAAATCAATTCTCCTGGACAGCCCCATCTGTTTCATACGAATATACACTCCTGGAAATGGAAAAAAGAACACATTGACACCGGTGTGTCAGACCCACCATATCTGCTCCGGACACTGCGAGAGGGCTGTACAAGCAATGATCACACGCACGGCACAGCGGGCACACCAGGAACCGCGGTGTTGGCCGTCGAATGGCGCTAGCTGCGCAGCATTTGTGCACCGCCGCCGTCAGTGTCAGCCAGTTTGCCGTGGCATACGGAGCTCCATCGCAGTCTTTAACACTGGTAGCATGCCGCGACAGCGTGGACGTGAACCGTATGTGCAGTTGGCGGACTTTGAGCAAGGGCGTGTAGTGGGCATGCGGGAGGCCGGGTGGACGTACCGCCGAATTGCTCAACACGTGGGGCGTTAGGTCTCCACAGTACATCGATGTTGTCGCCAGTGGTCGACGGAAGGGGCACGTGCCCGTCGACCTGGGACCGGACCGCAGCGACGCACGGATGCACGCCAAGACCGTAGGATCCTACGCAGTGCCGTAGGGGCCGCACCGCCACTTCCCAGCAAATTAGGGACACTGTTGCTCCTGGGGTATCGGCGAGGACCATTCGCAACAGTCTCCATGAAGCTGGGCTACGGTCCCGCACACCGTTAGGCCGTCTTCCGCTCACGCCCCAATATCGTGTAGCCCGCCTCCAGTGGTGTCGCGACAGGCGTGAATGGAGGGACGAATGGAGACGTGTCGTCTTCAGCGATGAGAGTCGCTTCTGCCTTGGTGCCAATGATGGTCGTATGCGTGTTTGGCGCTGTGCAGGTGAGCGCCACAATCAGGACTGCATACGACCGAAGCACACAGGACCAACACCCGACATCATGGTGTGGGGAGCGATCTCCTACACTGGCCGTACACCTCTGGTGATCGTCGAGGGGACACTGAATAGTGCACGGTACATCCAAACCGTCATCGAACCCATCGTTCTACCATTCCTAGACCGGCAAGGGAACTTGCTGTTCCAACAGGACAATGCACGTCCGCATGTATCCCGTGCCACCCAACGTACTCTAGAAGGTGTAGGTCAACTACCCTGGCCAGCAAGATCTCCGGATCTGTCCCCCATCGAGCATGTTTGGGACTGGATGAAGCGTCGTCTCACGCGGTCTGCACGTCCAGCACGAACGCTGGTCCAACTGAGGCGCCAGGTGGAAATGGCATGGCAAGCCGTTCCACAGGACTACATCCAGCATCTCTACGATCGTCTCCATGGGAGAATAGCAGCCTGCATTGCTGCGAAAGGTGGATATACACTGTACTAGTGCCGACATTGTGCATGCTCTGTTGCCTGTGTCTATGTGCCTGTGGTTCTGTCAGTGTGATCATGTGATGTATCTGACCCCAGGAATGTGTCAATAAAGTTTCCCCTTCCTGGGACAATGAATTCACGGTGTTCTTATTTCAATTTCCAGGAGTGTACACTTAATACCATGTAGTCAAAAAAAATTAAGTGTAGTTGCACGAGTGTGACTGAAGAAAACTTGTTCATTGATGTTGACATTAATCACGTATAATACATATCCTGTAAACTGACTCGTTCCACATGATTTCGATAAAAGAATCATTCAACATTAGGAGTGGCATGGAATATGGAACTAACTTAATTAGTTCATAGTAATTAAAACATCTTCGTTTAAGTAAACTGAGGTACCAAAATCGAGGTATTTTGACCTCGTGCTTTGATTGAAATACCTCAGGACCTCAATTGCTCCAAAGATATTTCTAATACAGTGCTAAAATTAGGATGAGCAGCGTTCACATATCAAGTTATGAAGATTTAGTTCATACAAGCTATCCCGAAAAAATGTATTACTTGACTGCAAATAAGGGGTGGTACAAACTTGTACTTTAACGCTGGGGTTATTTTTAAAATAGAGTCCAAGTACCGAAGCTAGTTCAACAACATTAGGAGTGCCATTTGCAATAGTGGCCGAGATGTTGAAGAGTTTCTCATATTGATAATGCGGTTACACACCTTGAAGAATTTTATTGACAGTAATAACGGCGGCTGAGACCTACGCTTATAAAAATACAACAACCACAAAACGAAAGCTGCTAAAATAAATAGTACAACTGAACACATCAATGTGGAATGGCATGGATCATTAAAGCAGTTTTGTTTAGTAGCCGAAAGTTTCTGTAATGTTAAACGTATAATTTTAAAGTTATATTTACTTTACAAAGGCGTCTTCATGTGGAGCAATCGATTGGGAATAGATAGAGGGGTCGTAAGCTATCACAGATTTATGGAAATATCGGCAAGTTTACTAATATTATGTCACAAGCTCTGTCCAAGTTCACAACGTAGCTATAACATTTACTGAGCAAGTTGCTTTTTCACATTGTTCTTCGGGATTACGGTATTATTGTTTCGACCTAGTGCTTCCTCATACTGATATAAAACTGTTATTTCTGTCCTTATTCAGCCGTACCTATTTTTTTACTCCGCCGCACTAAACTGAACTTTCAGTCTTTTGTCAGCAAACAGTGCATTTTGTAGGAACAAAGCATATGAAAGACTGGAATCTAACAGTTTCTTTGAATCTCATGCACAGTAGAGACCCGCTTAAATGCCAGATCCATGACCAAATCCGTACTCTTGGTTTCACTTGTTGGCGGAGGAATTCCGAATCTCAAAAATTGGAAATTGACAGTTGTTTAAAATTTATTCACACCACCATGCTTACAATTTGGCGTGATGCACAAAGAGTAAGCATCACGCACCCATCTCTACCCTGTTACTACAGGTACACATGGCCTTGCGTTCCGAAGTATATGTGCTTGTCTTCCGATACTTACTGAATCGGTATCTATAGCAAGTATTCGATAATTTTACAGTATCTTAAGAATGAGCATGATAACGGAAGTCTCGAGTGGTGTTAGAGAAAATAACGTTTCGCTGCTAGTTTAATGAGGATCAAGTCATATACAGTGTCTGTGTAGCGTATAGAAAACGAAAGTTCGGTACTAGAAATTACACACCATGTGCAGTAGGTAATAAAATGTCATAGTTTAGCAATCCATATGAGTAACGAGGTTGGTACATGAGAAATCGTGGTGAACTGCATCAAACTAAAACTGTGTGCCGGACCGAAATTCGAACTCGAGACCTTTGCCTTTTGCGGGCAAGTGCTCTACCAACTGAGCTACCCAAGCACGACTCACGTCCCGTCCTCACAGCCTTACTTCTGCCAGTACCTTGTCTCCTACATTCCAAACTTTACAGAACTAGGTTCGCAGAAGAGCTTCTCTAAAGTTTGGAATGCAGGAGACGAGTTATTGGCAGAAGTAAGGCTGTGAGGACGAGGCATGAGTCGTGCTTCGGTAGCTCGGTCGGTAGAGCACTTTCCCGCGGAACGCAAAGGTCCCTAGTTCGAGTCTCGGTCCGGCACACAGTTTTAGTCTGCCAGTATGTTTCATATCTGCGCACATTCCGCTGCAGAGTGAAAATCTCATTCTGGAAGCGTCAAAGTAGTTGGAAGACTGATGTTGAAAAACGGTAATAATGTATCCGCTACTTTAGGAAAGTACTGTAGCGACCTCTTTCTTGGGCCACGTTGCCATCGGAAGGTCAAGCGAGAGTGTCAGTGGTCCAGTGCACGCCCAGAGGTGTCAGAGATGTAGTATTACTTGTAATTGCGTTTATTAGTCGAACAGAGTTTACAAAGGTGTAACTGCAGTCGGCTGCCGGTTGCGTGCGCGAATGGCGCAAAGGAATGTTGACGCCTCATCGTTAAGTTGTGCAGTCGGTGTGCCATGGCTGCGTGACGGGCTGGTGGCTGCCTTGGACGAGGGAGGCACTGCCACCCAGACGTTCTCCGGTGACCTGGTTCGGTTTCCACCTCTTCACTCTCGGAGATAGCCTGTCACGCGCTCAGATAGGAAGTGCCATCCAGGGCCCAGGATGCTGGAAGTCGTGAAGACTAGTTTCCAGTCATCCACCAGACATTCACCTTCACTATAGTAGATGTTCACTTATCGTCCTGGGGGTGGTGCGGTCGCGCCTCGCCTGATCGGCGCAAAGATCTTCTAACAACCCTACCACAACAAAGGTCAGAATTTAATAACGATTGTGGTGTTGCTCACGCTGCTAAATACTGCATTTTCGGGCAACAACAGTCACATTATGTGGCAGGTGTCATTAGAGCACAGTTAATAAAGTCATTTCATGTAATAATCAAAAAACTAGGCACTCATCTTTTTGTGTCTCCCACGCTGGTCTCGTCGCAAAATCATGGCTCAATCATTGAAAATCTAGGTGGTTATGATTCCAAGCTCAGATGCAAAGAGGCCTAGGTTTTATCCTGCTATATTCAAAAGTTTTGTAGATGCGCTTCACAAAACATTCTTCAAGATTACACTTTTGCATGACAATGGTGATGTAAAAAAAACAGTCAGCACTCCGAATTTAAGATACACTTCCTTTTAATTGCATTTATTGCAATATCACGTAACACACAAAACATCACTTCACAATACAAAACATACTTGAAAACGTCTTCCTCACAGTCACTCTTAAAGTTCACATTTTATAAGCTGACTACGTCATGCGTCTTTCCAATATGACGTCCAAGACTTGACCTTCTCAAGGTCCGACTCTCTAACAAGTTAAAAACTAACTAACTATCGCTTACACGCCCAAAAATCAGAGTTACAAGCACGTCAAAGATCATATGGTGGTGGTGGTTAGTGTTTAACGTCCCGTCGACAACGAGGTCATTAGAGACGGAGCGCAAGCTCGGGTTAGGGAAGGATTGGGAAGGAAATCGGCCGTGCCCTTTTCAAAGGAACCATCCCGGCATTTGCCTGAAACGATTTAGGGAAATCACGGAAATCCTAAATCAGGCTGGCCGGGGACGGGATTGAACCGTCGTCCTCCCGAATGCGAGTCCAGTGTGCTAACCACTGCGCCACCTCGCTCGGTGTCAAAGATCATAGTGACAAAAGAAAGAATATACATAAGAATAATATCATTGCAATATAAACATATCGATGTATCACAAATGAAATCAAATCTGAATGTTGTCTCAGAAATATGTTAAATAGTTAACAGAAACACAGTAGAATATAGCTGGTATCGAGAGGTTCGGGTAGTGTCGTAATGGTTGCGTAATTCAAGTACCATTACAATCTGCATGTACGTCATTACTCCGCAAACATCTTTACGGCGCATGACGAAGGGCACCCCCTACCACAATTAGTCATTTCCTTTCCTGTTCCACGGACAAATAGAGCGAGGCACAAATGGCTGTCTAAACGGCTCCTCATCAGCCCTAATTTCTCATATCTTGTCTTCGTGATCCTAACGCGCATTGTGCACTACAGGCCATTAAAATTGCTACACCACGAAGATGACGTTCTACAGACGCGAAATTTAACCGACAGGAAGAAGATGCTGTGATGCGCAAATGATTAGCTTTTCAGAGCATTCACACAAGGTTGGCGCCGGTGGCGACACCTACCACGTGCTGACATGAGGAAAGTTTCCAACCGATTTCTCATAGACAAATAGCAGTTGACTGGCGTTGCCTGGTGCAACGTTGTTGTGATGCCTCGTGTAAGGAGGAGAAATGCGTACCATCACGTTTCCGACTTTGATAAAGGTCGGACTGTAGCCTATCGCGATTGCGGTTTATCGTGTCGCGACATTGCTGCTCGCGTTGGTCGAGATCCCATGACTGTTAGCAGAATATGGAATCGGTGGGTTCAGGAGGATAATACGGAACGCCGTGCTGGATCCCAACGGCCTCGTATCACTAGCAGTCGAGATGACAGGCATCTTATTCGCATTGCTGTAACGGATCGTGCAGTCACGTCTCGATCCATGAGTCAACAGATGAGGACGTTTTCAAGACAACAACCACCTGCACGATTAGTTCGACGACTTTTAAGCAGCATGGGCTATCAGCTCAGAGACCATGGCTGCGGTTACCCTTGACGCTGCATCACACACAGGAGCGCCTGCGATGGTGTGCTCATCGACGAAACCTGGGTGCACTAATGGCAAAACGTCATTTTTTCGGATGAATCCACGTTGTGTTTACAGTATCATGATGGTCGCATTCGTTTTTGGCGACATCGCGGTGAACGCACACTGGAAGCACGTATTCGTCATCGCCATACTGGCGTATCACATTCAGCGTGATGGAATGGGGTGCCATTAGTTACACGTCTCGGTAACCTCTTGTTCGCATTGACGGCACTTTGAACAGTGGACGTTACATTTCAGCTGTGTTACGACCCGTGGCTCTACCCTTCATTCGATCCCTGCGAAACCCTACATTTGAGCAGGATAATGCACGACCGCACGTTGCAGGTCCTGTACTGGCCTTTCTGGATACAGAAAATGTTCGACTGCTGCCCTGGCCAGCACATTCTCCAGATCTCTCACCAATTGAAAACGGCTGGTCAATGGTGGCCGAGCAACGGGCTCGTCACAATACGCCAGTCACTACTCTCGATGAACTGTGGTAGCGTGATGAAGTTGCATGGGCAGCTGTACCTGTACACGTCATACAAGCTCTGTTTGACTCAATGCCCTGGCGTATCAAGGCCGTTATTACAGCCAGAGGTAGCTGTTCTGGGTACTGATTTCTCAGGATCTATGCACCCAAATTGCGTGAAAATGTAATCAAGAGTCTAGAACCGCTCGGTCATAGCGGTCGGCAAAGGATTACTAAGTGAAACATTATGCCGGTTTATTATATTTCTCATAGTTCATCTGACAAACGATACTAATTCTGAAGTAAAGACTTGGCACATTTGACTAAAGAGTCCAGGGAAGGTTCTAATAACTGTGTACACAAATAAAACAATTGCATTGGGGAAGTTGCACCTTGATTGTCGTGCTCTTAGTATAAAAGACAGATAGTACTAGAGAGTGGAATGTGTTGCATCTGTGGCCAGAGTTAGAAGCAAATCGGTCATTCGAATCTGAAATTAAGTCTTCAGAGTAAGGCTTGAAGCTACTGAAATTCTATAAAAATGACTTTACTGTATCCCCGTCACGGCTCCTTCTCACCGTACCAGTCTATATGTGGAGGCTGAAGCAGCTGCAAAATCAGCCATTGGTGGCGCAGGAACGACCCGCGCCTGCTACTAAAGTTCGAGTCAGCCCGAAATCTTTCAGAGTCCTTCAGCTCATCTGCTTGGGAATGGACCCCGGTGGAGACTAAAGCCAATGGAGGATATGGTTGCCAGTGGTCGAGGGAAGAAAAAGTCTAAATGTCGAATGCCGAAAATCGAATGAATTTGTACCGACTGATTCTTAAAAGGAAATCTCGTATTTCTGCATTTTGCGTCTTGTAATTTGCTCAGATTGGTTGGGCAATGGACATTCCCAACGCCGACTACTGGAAGATGCTGCTCACCTTCTCTTTTTCCAGTAAAGCATTCCCTACAATTTGGTACTGACAAAAGGCATCTCCCTTTATACCTCTTTCTGTGGCCGCTAAAGTGAGACCTTGGAAGCATAGTCGAGTTTCTCTCCCACTTCCAGTTTTTTTACATTAGCCAATCCTGGCTTAATCCTGACTTTCGACAGCGTACTACGCATGCAAGTAGGACCCAAACTGCGGGCTCTCCATAGAGACAGAATACCATAGAGAGGCAACACCGTGGCCAGAGTGAAGCAAACTGGATCACCCGGAAGTCGAAAGAAAGGAGGGTGGTACGAGACAGCGAGTAAGGAAATTACGAAATTGCGACTGTCAAGGTTTAGCAGTTATAAGCAGAAACAATATTACATCTGAGTATAGCGCACTAACACCTTATATACATCCACTCTTGACAGTCAGTAGTTTTGATATAAACAATGTAACCGCAGTCAGCAGCGAAGTGTTTACAAGTAAAATGAACAGCAAGTAAAATGTAGTTTAGGATCCATCGCTGTGTGCTTTACTACATCCTTTTCTCTAGAAACCTTCCGGAGAGTGAAAAAGGTTTCAGAGACGAACGTTCTGCTGGAAGATTACAATTTTGATTGTATGTACCATTCATTTTACGTTCAAAACAAAAACTGTGTTGCGCTGAGCGAGGAAACAACACCCCACGCAGCAGGTATATTACGATCTAAGCTACCTAGGCAGTCAAATATGCAGTGGAGTTTTTGGTTGATTCTAAGTTTATTAAAATAAAAGTCAACGCACTACCTTGTCTTTCTTATGAATCAAATTACTCTGCTTACATTAAGAGCCAATTTTTGTAAGGTTACATAGCGCACACAACGTTTTCCCACTCTTCAATCGTCCAATGTTTACGCTCCTTACACCAAGCGAGCCGTCGTTTAGCATTTACAGGTGTGATGGGCAGCTTATGAGCAGCTGCTCGACCACGAAATCCAAGTTTTCTCACCTTCCGCCTAACTGTCGTAGTACTTGCAGTGCATCCTGATGCAGTTTGGAATTCCTGTGTGGTGGTCTGGATAGATGTCTACCTATTAGACGTTAAGGCCCTCTTCAGCTGTCGGCGGTCTCTGTCAGTCAACAGGTCAGTCTATAGGCATTTCCACTTCACTATCACGTCGGAAACCTTGGACCTAGGGATGTTTAGCAGTGTGGAAATCTCGCGTACAGACGTATGACACAAGTGACACCCAATCAGCTGACCACCTTCGAAGTCCGTGAGTACCGCGGAGCGCCCCATTCTGCTCTCTCACGATGTCTAACGACTACTGAGACCGCTGATATGGAGTACCTGGCAGTAGGTGGCAGCACTATGCACCTAATATGAAAAACCTATGTTTTTGGGGGTGTCCGGATACTTTTGATCTCATAGTGTAGAAGTAGAAGTTTGCTGACTGGACGCATTTAGTGAGGTCCGACGAGTCACGAAATGATGCAAGATGTCGAATCGAATTACTTGGGCTTCACCTGCGTATGGCATATCTGAAGGGTGTTACCTTCTTCCACAGTAAAAACCATTACCACAGATAATGGTGTTTCACCCTGGTGTCTCCCGGGGCTGAGTGTTTTTACATTTGTAGTGGCTGTCCTGCATAATGGGGGCGTCCACTTTGCTCTTGAGTAGGCATGCCTTCAGCTGATTACGAAAGCCACACTGCGCAACAGAATTTCATAACTGTTTCTCACTGCGCCACAGCAGTTTTAAATTTGGCCCAAAGGTGCCTACGACCTTCTCCTATGACGGTGCAAAAACGTGGCGCCCTGAGACATCACGCTTGGGCTCCACGGCGCTTCGGACAGCAAGATGGTAACACATGCGAAAAAAAGACCAGAACTCGGAATCTCATGTAGTGTAAGGTGGATTATGCAGTCATATTGGCGCTAAATTTCTCCACAGTTCGTAAGATTGGTTGATTTGTCACATTGGCAGTAAATTTCACCACAAATCAGTCCCTGGACGTGTCACACCATAGGGAGGTCGAGACTCTCCCTCTGAGTCACGTTTGACCCGTTCCTTTGACGTCTCTGCGATGGAGGTCAGAAGCCGGCCGGAGTGGCCGAGCGATTCTAGGCGCTACAATCTGGAACCGCGCGCCCGCTACTGTTGCATGTGTGTGATGTGTGTGATGTCAGGTTAGTTAGGTTTAAGTAGATCTAAGTCCCATAGTGCTCAAAGCCATTTGAACCATTTGATGGAGGTCAGAACCGTGACGTCCAGCGTTCAAATCACGCGGTTTTCTTATGAACGGCCGAGAAAAACATTTCAGACACAACGCTGCTGAGAATCGGCACGAAAAGGCCTTTTCCTTGCAGCATTGATTCCAACACGTTTCGCGGTCGAAAACGACAGTTTGCAGTGCGATGAGTAACGGGACAACGATCTCAACAACCTTTGGCACTGTTAACACCTCCTGGGCGATTAAACTCTTCTCGAAGGACATCACGGAGCTCCAACACCACTGAACGTAATCTAACAAAAAAAATGGCTCTGAACACTATGGGACTCAACTGCTGTGGTCATTAGTCCACTAGAACTTAGAACTACTTAAACCTAACTAACCTAAGGACATCACACACATCCATGCCCGAGGCAAGATTCGAACCTGCGACCGTAGCAGTCGCACGGTTCCGGACTGCGCGCCTAGAACCGCGAGACCACCGCGGCCGGCGTAATCTAACACCTTTGAAGTGCAGCGCGACCGCAATTTTTGCTTTCCTGTACAGGGTGTAACCACGAGTGACTGTCCCAAACGATTCGACGAAATTTATACGCAAGGGGCAAGAGGTGATTATGGTTTTTAGTCCCTCCCGTTTCGAGTCGTCCTTGAACCGTGAATTTACTTTCAAAACCTTCTCTAAGAATTTACTTTATTCTCGTACTAGCGATTCATCAAGAACATTAACACCTTTAATCACACTAAGTGAGCGTGGAAGTAGTTGCCGGTGGGTAAATGATGAAAACAAATCAAATTTCTTTCAACAAATGGAAGTTTTATTCCTAAAAGCCTTCTTTTACAGATTTAAAATTATAATCAGAAAGCACCCTCTAAATATCAATTTACAATTTATTCAGAGGCAGAAAGAAACAAATTTTTAACTGTATGAGCTTTCGGGCTGAGAACCTTGCCGCTCCCTTTTGACACGGCCGTAGTCACGACTCTGAAAGACTACACTGGTGCAAATCTGCAACACGCCAGATTACTTTAAATTAAAAATTTTAACAATTCACACAAGCACTTAAACTATGCACCCCGTAGGAGAGATGGAAATGGTACAAAACACTAACATTAAAAGATTAACTTGCCACCGAAAGAGCAACTTGAATTTTTTTTTTAATTCTTACGGTGGAAGGGTGGCAACTTTATATACAAAAATGGCCATTTAAATAAAAACCCATGAAATGCAGCCTTACATAAAATATACAAGGTTGGCCAAACATCCTCTACATTCACATATACCGCCTCTCAAGATGATAGGCAAGATAAAAACATATTTCAGGAATTCGGCCGTTACACTTCAAGCAATAAATTCGTTAACACCGAATCCGACAAACCTGAGAGAGGCAGCAATTAACGTACGGCAGACCGACAGACGGACAGACAGAAACTAACAGCCTAACAAATGCGGACGAGAGACAGACGAGCAAGCTGGGGACGAGAGACTGACCAAGAAGCCAAGTAGAATTTAACAAGTAAATAAAACAACATATCACGAATCACTTAACTTCCAATAAACTGCGATGTCTGGCGACGACCTGGCGCAGCACCGCCAAAACTCTCCTCCGAATCGTCCGCTGCCAGCCGCTTCAACGGACGCAAGAAGGCGCACCGATCTCCCGTCTCACGGCGTCGCAGCTCGCACCGGCCAGACCGATGTCGTGGTTTGACTTCTGTTGCTCTCGTGTCAGCCGCGAAGCCTCTACCCCTCGCTAAATGGCGCGGCTCACTGGACTGACGTGGCGACCTCACATGCGCCGACGCTCAAGACGGACAAGTCATCTTGTGTCCCAGTGCGCGACTGACCAACCGATCGATCCAACCGCCAATGACCATTGCCTGGACAAACTCGAGCAAACTGGCGGCCGAACACATACTAGCACTCCGGACGACAGACAGACACTGACTGCCCCACACTGACCCAGGTGATCAACTGACCGACTGGCGCGCTCATAGCATCCCTTAAATGCACGTGAACGGGCAACCTTTCCCCTTTCCGAGCAGAGGGAGACACCAAAGCTGCGATTGCCACAGCGGCGCCACCGCCATAAAAGGAGGGCGCCTGCTTCACACTACGGCTCAGTCCTGTTCTGTCATCATAGGAGCGATGCAACAGTGATACATCCGTTAATAAAACGACAAAAGATTGCACCAAGTCCCGCAGTTCTACAGAACTCATGTGGTAACCAGTCACCTTTACCGAGAATTTAAGAAATGAAACTGTACAGAGACAACCAAAGAAGCCGGCCGCTGTGACCGAGTGGTTCTAGGTACTTCAGTCCGGAACCGTCCGGCTGCTACGGTCGCAGGTTCGAATCCTGCCTCGGGCGTGGATGTGTGTGATGTCCTTAGGTTAGTTAGGTTTAAGTAGTTCTAAGTATAGGGGACTGATGACCTCAGATGTTAAGCCCCATAGTGCTTAGAGCCATTTGAACCATTTGAACAACCTAAGAAGTAGTTCTATGCGCCTGCAGGCAGCCAAGGTGACTTGGAGACTTGTCAAGGGGTTGCCTGCCTGCAGGTGCCTAGAAATGAGTCTCGGCTTGTCACTGTCTCTGTACTGGTTCATCTCTAAATTTTCAATAGAGATGGGCAGGTGCGACCGAGAGTTTTGCCGAACTGCGTGTGTGTGTGTGTGTGTGGGGGGGGGGGGGGGGGGGTCGTCATTTACCATTTTATTCGGACTTATGTCAGTGTCGCACGTCTCTGGGATCATGCCGCATGAAGATGCGACACAAGAAGTCAAAAAAGCATATGCACTCTGTACTGCTTCGGATCACGTTCAAAATTCATTGATTGCCTTGAATGGTTCCTTGTGGTTCCGACCTGCACACGAAAGTCAAAATTGTGGTCGCGCTGCACTTCAAAACGGCGAAATCACGTCTATTGTGACTGCAGCCCCGTGATGTCCGCCGGTAAGTGTTGGGTAGCCCAGGAGGTGTCAACAGTGTCAAAAGTTGTCACGATCTTCGTCCTGCCGCTCACTGCACTCCGAAATCTCATTTTCGATAGCGAAATGTGTGGGAATCACCGCCCCAAGGAATGGTGTGGTTTCAGTGACGTCATTTACACCGCCTCGTGAAGCCTTTTCGTGTCAGTTCTGAGCGGCAACGTATCTAAAACTTTCTCCGCGGCCACTCGTAAGAAAACCACGTGAATTCAACTCCAGGCGTTGCTATTCTGATCTTGATTGCAGAAGCATAAAAAAAAGAAACTTTGTCTTCTGCCTTACGGCAGGTCTTGTCATGGGTCATGCCTTGTCAGAGAGGTCCACCGCATGAGCTTCTAGGGAATTGTTTCCAGTGGTGGTTTCCCGTTGCCTTCCACTGATGATGATGAAATGATAATGAGGTCAACACAACGCACAGTCCATGAGCGGAGAAAATCTCCGACCCAGCCGGGAATCGAACCCGGCCCCCTTAGCGTGACAGACCGCCGCGCTGACCACTCAGCTATCGGGGCGGACAGAGGCATCAAAAGAAGGGGTAAATGGAAATGAGCGTCTGGCGTCGTTGACCGAGAGGCCAGTTGCGGGGCAGGTCAGGCTGCCTTGGTGCATATCTTATTACAGTCGACGACACATTGGGCGACCTGCGCACCGGATGAAATGATGATGAAAAGAGCACCAACCCAGGACCTGAGCGGAGAAAATCCCGGACCAAGCCGGAAATCGAATCCAGGGTAAATGGAAACGGGCGTCTGCCATCGTTGACCGGGAGGCCCCTTGCGGGGCAGGTACAGACGCTTTGGTGCAGATCTTATTACAGTCAACGACACATTGGGCGACCTGCGCGCCGGATGAAATGATGATGAAGAGAGCACGACACCCAGTCCCTGAGCGGAGAAAATCCCGGACCAAGCCGGAAATCGAATCCGGGCCCGTAGGACGGGAATCCATCACACTGACTGCTCAGCTATTGGGGCGGACAAAAGAAGGGGTGAAATGTGGGGAAGAGGTGCTGAGACGACCTTCCCATCGTGTGATCCGACCACGGTGGCGCTCGGCAGAACTGTAGCAAAATCTGGTGCCAACATGACGTCATTACCCCACTTTACACGTCCCACGCACTCCTCAGCGTTGGCCCTTTTCTCGCATGTGTCGACCCTGCCGCTTGAAGCATCGTCGAGCCTGAGGGTGACACAGTAGGACGCTACGCTTTTGCACCGTTATAGGGGAAAGCTGCAGGCACCTTTGAACCAAATTTCAAACTTCTCCATCGCAATGAGAGACAATTACGCGGTTTCGAAAAAGCGATTCCTTAGTTCTGTTGTGCAGTGTAGTTATTTGCTGTGTCACAAGACACATAAGACAGTTCATTATCCTGCCTCATCTTTCCTTCTGAGAGCCTCACAATGCCTGTTCGCCATGCTGCAGGCTGGCGGAAGGCTTGTCATGCGGCTGTGGAACTTTCGCGCTCTAATGAGCGGCGCGTGTCAATGTCACAAGTGAAGGTTACAATATCGCAGGCGTTGCACTGAGCGCGTGGCAGGATTGCAATCTGCATTAATGGCACAGTGGACACTGGACTCGGATTCGGGAAGTTTGCGTTCATACCCCTCCGGCCATCAAGATACAGATTTTCCGTGATTTCCCAGTCGCTTCATCTATAACCTACGTGAGTGCCCTGACAGAGGGTTCATCGAACCACTTTCAGCCTAGTCGGGAACCTTTCCTTACAATCTTTGATTTCTGTTACTTTATTACGACGGACATTTCTTCCACTGTAGGCGGGAAGTCAAAAAAATAATTTTCTCATTCGGAAGGGAAAGGTGACGGTTGAAATTTCGTGGAAAGATCGCGCTACAATGGAAAATGCCTTTTTTTTCATTATAGCCACCCCAACTGGCGTATCTTAACCGTGACACTCTCTCCTCATTATCGCGATAACTCAATAAGGGCTGCATTACTTTTAACTTTTTCGATGTCCTCCCTGAACCCTATGTGGTAAGGATCCCATACCCCCCACCAATACCCGAGGAGAGGGCGGATAAAGTAGCCAGTCTCTTCAGTAGGTTTGTTGAATCTTCTAAGTGTCCTGCCACTAAAAAGCAATCTTTGGTTCACCTTCCACGCGCAATTTTCTATGTGATCTTTCCAATTCAAGCTGTTCGTAATTGTAATCCCTAGATTTTTTTATGAATTCAGAGCCTTTTAATTTCGCGATTTTGGATCGTGTATTGTGTTCAAACATTATGAATTGTCCCCCAAAAAAACGATCGATTGACGCACAGTCAGCACAGATTTAGCAAATATCGTTCTTATGAAACACAATCAGATCTTTATTCACACAAAGTAATGAGTAATATCGACAGGGGAACTAAGTTTGATTCCGTATTTCTAGATTTCCGGAAAGATTTCGACTCCGTTCCCTGCAAACGGCATCTAATCAAATAGCGTATCTACGAACTATAGTCGCAGTTGTGTGACTGGATACGTGATTTCCTCCAGGAAGGTAGTTCGTAGTAACTGTCAGAAAATCATAAGAGAAAAAAAAAACCAGAAATGATATCTAGAGTGCCACACGGAAGTTTTACAGGCGCTCTGCTTTTACTAACCTACATGAACGATTTAGGAGACGATCTGAGCTGTTCTTTTACATTGTTTTCACTTGTTGCTGTCGTTTACCGTTTAGTTAAGTCATTAGAAGATCACTACCAATTGCAAAATAATTTATGCAAGGTATGGTGCGAATAGTGGAAATTGACTCCAAACGATAAAAAGTGTCAGCCATATAACTACGAAAAGCCATCCGTCGTATTTCAGTTACACGACAAGTCACACAAATTAAAAGGCTCTGAATTCATAAAAAAATCTAGGGATTACAATTACGAACAGCTTGAATTGGAAAGATCACATAGAAAATTGCGTGTGGAAGGTGAACCAAAGATTGCTTTTTAGTGGCAGGACACTTAGAAGATTCAACAAACCTACTGAAGAGACTGGCTACTTTATCCGCCCTCTCCTCGGGTATTGGTGGGGGGTATGGGATCCTTACCACATAGGGTTCAGGGAGGACATCGAAAAAGTTAAAAGTAATGCAGCCCTTATTGAGTTATCGCGATAATGAGGAGAGAGTGTCACGGTTAAGATACGCCAGTTGGGGTGGCTATAATGAAAAAAAAAGGCATTTTCCATTATAGCGCGATCTTTCCACGAAATTTCAACCGTCACCTTTCCCTTCCGAATGAGAAAATTATTTTTTTGACTTCCCGCCTACAGTGGAAGAAATGTCCGTCGTAATAAAGTAACAGAAATCAAAGATTGTAAGGAAAGGTTCCCGACTAGGCTGAAAGTGGTTCGATGAACCCTCTGTCAGGGCACTCACGTAGGTTATAGATGAAGCGACTGGGAAATCACGGAAAATCTGTATCTTGATGGCCGGAGGGGTTGTTGTTGTTGTCTTCAGTTCTGAGACTGGTTTGATGCAGCTCTCCATGCTACTCTGTCCTGTGCAAGCTGCTTCATCTCCCAGTACCTACTGCAACCTACATCCTTCTGAATCTGCTTAGTGTACTCATCTCTCGGTCTCCCTCTACGATTTTTACCCTATGAACCATGGACCTTGCCGTTGGTGGGGAGGCTTGCGTGCCTCAGCGATACAGATGGCCGTACCGTAGGTGCAACCACAACGGAGGGGTATCTGTTGAGAGGCCAGACAAACGTGTGGTTCCTGAAGAGGGGCAGCAGCCTTTTCAGTAGTTGCAGGGGCAACAGTCTGGATGATTGACTGATCTGGCCTTGCAACATTAACCAAAACGGCCTTGCTGTGCTGGTACTGCGAACGGCTGAAATCAAGGGGAAACTACAGCCGTAATTTTTCCCGAGGACATGCAGCTTTACTGTAATATTAAATGATGATGGCATCCTCTTGGGTAAAATATTCCGGAGGTAAAATAGTCCCCCATTCGGATCTCCGGGCGGGGACTACTCAGGAGGATGTCGTTATCAGGAGAAAGAAAACTGGCGCTCTACGGATCGGAGCGTGGAATGTCAGATCCCTTAATCGGGCAGGTAGGTTAGAAAATTTAAAAAGGGAAATGGATAGGTTAAAGTTAGATATAGTGGGAATTAGTGAAGTTCGGTGGCAGGAGGAACAAGACTTCTGGTCAGGTGACTACAGGGTTATAAACACAAAATCAAATAGGGGTAATGCAGGAGTAGGTTTAATAATGAACAGGAAAATAGGAATGCGGGTAAGCTACTACAAACAACATAGTGAACGCATTATTGTGGCCAAGATAGATACGAAGCCCACACCTACTACAGTAGTACAAGTTTATATGCCAACTAGCTCTGCAGATGATGAAGAAATTGAAGAAATGTACGATGAAATAAAAGAAATCATTCAGATAGTGAAGGGAGACGAAAATTTAATAGTAATGGGTGACTGGATTTCGAGTGTAGGAAAAGGGAGAGAAGGAAACATAGTAGGTGAATATGGACTGGGGCTAAGAAATGAAAGAGGAAGCCGCCTAGTAGAATTTTGCACAGAGCACAACTTAATCATAGCTAACACTTGGTTTAAGAATCATGAAAGAAGGTTGTATACGTGGAAGAACCCTGGAGATACTAAAAGGTATCAGATAGATTATATAATGGTACGACAGAGATTTAGGAACCAGGTTTTAAGTTGTAAGACATTTCCAGGGGCAGATGTGGACTCTGACCACAATCTGTTGGTTATGACCTGTAGAGTAAAACTGAAGAAACTGCAAAAATGTGGGAAATTAAGGAGATGGGACCTGGATAAACTGAAAGAACCAGAGGTTGTACAGAGTTTCAGAGAGAGCATAAGGGAACAATTGACAGGAATAGGGGAAAGAAATACAGTAGAAGAAGAATGGGTAGCTCTGAGGGATGTAGTAGTGAAGGCAGCAGAGGATAAAGTAGGTACAAAGACGAGGGCTGCTAGAAATCCTTGGGTAACAGAAGAAAAATTGAATTTAATTGATGAAAGGAGAAAACATAAAAATGCAGTAAATGAAGCATGCAAAAAGGAATACAAACGTCTCAAAAATGAGATCGACAGGAAGTGCAAAATGGCTAAACAGGGATGGCTAGAGGACAAATGTAAGGATGTAGAAGCATATCTCACTAGGGGTAAGATAGATACTGCCTACAGGAAAATTAAAGAGACCTTTGGAGAGAAGAGAACCACGTGTATGAATATCAAGAGCTCAGATGGCAGCCCAGTTCTAAGCAAAGAAGGGAAGGCAGAAAGGTGGAAGGAGTATATAGAAGGTTTATACAAGGGCGATGTACTTGAGGACAATATTATGGAAATAGAAGAGGATGTAGATGAAGACGAAATGGGAGATACGATACTGCGTGAAGAGTTTGACAGAGCACTGAAAGACCTGTGTCGAAACAAGGCCCCCGGAGTAGACAACATTCCATTAGAACTACTGACGGCCTTGGGAGAGCCAGTCATGACAAAACTCTACCAGCTGGTGAGCAAGATGTATGAGACAGGCGAAATACCCTCAGACTTCAAGAAGAATATAATAATTCCAATCCCAAAGAAAGCAGGTGTTGACAGATGTGAAAATTACCGAACTATCAGTTTAATAAGCCACGGCTGCAAAATACTAACGCGAATTCTTTACAGACGAATGGAAAAACTGGTAGATGCAGACCTCGGGGAGGATCAGTTTGGATTCCGTCGAAATGTTGGAACACGTGAGGCAATACTGACCTTACGACTTATCTTAGAAGAAAGATTAAGAAAAGGCAAACCTACGTTTCTAGCATTTGTAGACTTAGAGAAAGCTTTTGACAATGTTGACTGGAATACTCTTTTTCAAATTCTAAAGGTGGCAGGGGTAAAATACAGATGGCAGTAATAAGAGTCGAGGGGCATGAAAGGGAAGCAGTGGTTGGGAAAGGAGTGAGACAGGGTTGTAGCCTCTCCCCGATGTTATTCAATCTGTATATTGAGCAAGCAGTAAAGGAAACAAAAGAAAAATTTGGAGTAGGTATTAAAATTCTTGGAGACGTAGTAAAAACTTTGAGGTTCGCCGATGACATTGTAATTCTGTCAGAGACGGCAGAGGACTTGGAAGAGCAGTTGAACGGAATGGACAGTGTGTTGAAAGGAGGATATAAGATGAACATTAACAAAAGCAAAACGAGGATAATGGAATGCAGTCAAATTAAATCGGGTGATGCTGATGGAATTAGATTAGGAAATGAGAC
Source organism: Schistocerca gregaria (assembly GCF_023897955.1). Taxonomy (NCBI): domain Eukaryota; kingdom Metazoa; phylum Arthropoda; class Insecta; order Orthoptera; family Acrididae; genus Schistocerca; species Schistocerca gregaria. The sequence goes on along the minus strand of NC_064925.1, from coordinate 219,505,737 downwards.
ACTTAAAGTAGTAAAGGAGTTTTGCTATTTAGGAAGTAAAATAACTGATGATGGTCGAAGTAGAGAGGATATAAAATGTAGACTGGCAATGGCAAGGAAAGCGTTTCTGAAGAAGAGAAATTTGTTAACATCGAATATAGATTTAAGTGTCAGGAAGTCATTTCTGAAAGTATTTGTTTGGAGTGTAGCCATGTATGGAAGTGAAACATGGACGATAACTAGTTTGGACAAGAAGAGAATAGAAGCTTTCGAAATGTGGTGCTACAGAAGAATACTGAAGATAAGGTGGATAGATCACGTAACTAATGAGGAGGTATTGAATAGGATTGGGGAGAAGAGAAGTTTGTGGCACAACTTGACTAGAAGAAGGGATCGGTTGGTAGGACATGTTTTGAGGCATCAAGGGATCACAAATTTAGCATTGGAGGGCAGCGTGGAGGGTAAAAATCGTAGAGGGAGACCGAGAGATGAGTACACTAAGCAGATTCAGAAGGATGTAGGTTGCAGTAGGTACTGGGAGATGAAGCAGCTTGCACAGGATAGAGTAGCATGGAGAGCTGCATCAAACCAGTCTCAGAACTGAAGACAACAACAACAACCCCTCCGGCCATCATTATAGCCACCCCAACTGGCGTATCTTAACCGTGACACTCTCTCCTCATTATCACGATAACTCAATAAGGGCTGCATTACTTTTAACTTTTTCGATGTCCTCCCTGAACCCTATGTGGTAAGGATCCCATACCCCCCACCAATACCCGAGGAGAGGGCGGATAAAGTAGCCAGTCTCTTCAGTAGGTTTGTTGAATCTTCTAAGTGTCCTGCCACTAAAAAGCAATCTTTGGTTCACCTTCCACACGCAATTTTCTATGTGATCTTTCCAATTCAAGCTGTTCGTAATTGTAATCCCTAGATTTTTTTATGAATTCAGAGCCTTTTAATTTGTGTGACTTGTCGTGTAACTGAAATACGACGGATGGCTTTTCGTAGTTATATGGCTGACACTTTTTATCGTTTGGAGTCAATTTCCACTATTCGCACCATACCTTGCATAAATTATTTTGCAATTGGTAGTGATCTTCTAATGACTTAACTAAACGGTAAACGACAGCAACAAGTGAAAACAATGTAAGAGAACAGCTCAGATCGTCTCCTAAATCGTTCATGTAGGTTAGTAAAAGCAGAGCGCCTGTAAAACTTCCGTGTGGCACTCTAGATATCATTTCTGGTTTTTTTTTTCTCTTATGATTTTCTGACAGTTACTACGAACTACCTTCCTGGAGGAAATCACGTATCCAGTCACACAACTGCGACTATAGTTCGTAGATACGCTATTTGATTAGATGCCGTTTGCAGGGAACGGAGTCGAAATCTTTCCGGAAATCTAGAAATACGGAATCAAACTTAGTTCCCCTGTCGATATTACTCATTACTTTGTGTGAATAAAGATCTGATTGTGTTTCATAAGAACGACATTTACTAAATCTGTGCTGACTGTGCGTCAATCGATCGTTTTTTTGGGGGGCAATTCATAATGTTTGAACACAATACACGATCCAAAATCGCGACGGTTCCTTCCTAAGGGTCGGCCGTTTTTTTCTCCATTTTCAGATTGTCCGACCTCCTGTTCTGAATCTAACCACACAGTCTCACATGAGACGTTAAACGTTGTTCTTAACGGAACAAAATCGAAAGATTTAAAGGTAATTTCTGGAGTAGCCAAACCGACTGTTTAATTCTCGTTACTGTTTACAGTTTTGTACTAACATTTGCCGTAAATAGCTTTGTACAACTTCAGTGCATCTAGAAATGATGACTTGGAACCATCGAAAGCTGTTGCAACAGTTGTAGCGTATGCTGATTCACAGACAACCAATAAAGGTAAAGCGACCATCTTCAATCACACATACTTAAAAATGCACTGGAACCTTTATGTAGCAAAATAATGAGGGGGTACTATGGAAGATAACACTCACGGATTAACATAATCCTGTTCAAGGAAGTTCAAATATACAGGGTCTTCCGAAACTAGTCGTTCAAATTACTACTGTAAGTAGACAACATTAAAACAAACATACACTCCTGGAAATGGAAAAAAGAACACATTGACACCGGTGTGTCAGACCCACCATACTTGCTCCGGACACTGCGAGAGGGCTGTACAAGCAATGATCACACGCACGGCACAGCGGACACACCAGGAAACGCGGTGTTGGCCGTCGAATGGCGCTAGCTGCGCAGCATTTGTGCACCGCCGCCGTCAGTGTCAGCCAGTTTGCCGTGGCATACGGAGCTCCATCGCAGTCTTTAACACTAGTAGCACGCCGCGACAGCGTGGACGTGAACCGTATGTGCAGTTGACGGACTTTGAGCGAGGGCGTATAGTGGGCATGCGGGAGGCCGGGTGGACGTACCGTCGAATTGCTCAACACGTGGGGCGAGAGGTCTCCACAGTACATCGATGTTGTCGCCAGTAGTCGGCGGGGGGTGCACGTGCGCGTCGACCTGGGACCGGACCGCAGCGACGCACGGATGCACGCCAAGACCGTAGGATCCTACGCAGTGCCGTAGGGGACCGCACCGCCACTTCCCAGCAAATTAGGGACACTGTTGCTCCTGGGGTATCGGCGAGGACCATTCGCAACCGTCTCCATGAAGCTGGGCTACGGTCCCGCACTCCGTTAGGCCGTCTTCCACTCACGCCCCAACATCGTGCAACCCGCCTCCAGTGGTGTCGCGACAGGCTTGAATGGAGGGACGAATGGAGACGTGTCGTCTTCAGCGATGAGAGTCGCTTCTGCCTTGGTGCCAATGATGGTCGTATGCGTGTTTGGCGCCGTACAGGTGAGCGCCACAATCAGGACTGCATACGACCGAGGCACACAGGGCCAATACCCGGCATCATGGTGTGGGGAGCGATCTCCTACACTGGCCGTACACCTCTGGTGATCGTCGAGAAGACAGTGAATAGTGCACGATACATCCAAACCGTCATCGAACCCATCGTTCTACCATTCCTAGACCGGCAAGGGAACTTGCTGTTCCAACAGAACAATGCACGTCCGCATGTATCCCGTGCCACCCAACGTGCTCTAGAAGGTGTAAGTCAACTACCCTGGCCAGCAAGATCTCCGGATCTGTCCCCCATTGAGCATGTTTGGGACTGGATGTAGCGTCGTCTCACGCGGTCTGCACGTCAAGCACGAACGCTGGTCCAACTGAGGCGCCAGGTGGAAATGACATGGCAAGCCGTTCCACAGGACTACATCCAGCATCTCTACGATCGTCACCATGGGAGAATAGCAGCCTGCATTGCTGTGAAAGGTGGATATACACTGTACTAGTGCCGACATTGTGCATGCTCTGTTGCCTGTGTCTATGTTCCTGTGGTTCTGTCAGTGTGATCATGTGATGTATCTGACCCCAGGAATGTGTCAATAAAGTTTCCCCTTCCTGGGACAATAAATTCACGGTGTTCTTATTTCAATATCCAGGAGTGTATTTAGTTATGGTACATAACTGATCCTAAGGACGATTTATATAGAAGATAGTTTAGCATGCTGGTTACAGCAATGGCATGCGCAACCATTGATTTCGGCCAAGTTATGGTGCTTCGACGACCAATCCACCTGTCATGAAATATGCAATTTAATACCGCTTCAAACGCACGCGAGCTATGTGCCGGACATTCATCATGTTGGAAGTACATCGCCATTCTGTCATGCAGTGAAACATCTTGTAGTAACATAGGTAGAACATTACGTATTAAATCAGCATACATTTCACCATTTAGATTGCCATCGATAAAAAGGGGGGCCAATTATCCTTCTTACCATGATGCCGCACCATACATTAACCCGCCACGGTCGCTAATGTTCCACTTGTCGCAGCCATCGTGGATTTTCCGTTGCCCAATAGTGCATATTATGCCGGTTTAAGTTACCGCTGCTGGTGAATGACACTTCGTCGCTAAATAGAACGCTTGCAAAAATCTGTCATCGTCCAGTAATTCTCTTGTGCCCAATGGCAGAACTGTACACGACGTTCAAAGTCGTCGCCATGCAATTCCTGCTTAGAAATATGGTACGGGTACAATCGATGTTGATGTAACATTCTCAACACTGACGTTTTTGAGATTCCCGTCTCTCGCGCAATTTGTCTGCTACTGATGTGCGGATTAGCTGCGACAGCAGCTAAAACACCTACTTGGGCATAATCATTTGTTGCAGGTCGTGTTTGACCTTTCACAAGTGGTTGAACACTTCCTGTTTCCTTAAATAACGTAACTATCTGGCGAACGGTCCGGACATTTGGATGATGTCGTCCAGGATACCGAGCAGCATACATAGCACACGCCCGTTGGGCATTTTGATCACAATAGTCATACATCAACACGATATCGACCTTTCCCGAAATTGGTAAACTTGCCATTTTAACACGGGTAATGTATCACGAAGCAAATACCGTCCACACTGGCGAAATGTTACGTGATACCACGTACTTGTACGTTTGTGACTATTACAGTGCCATGTATCACAAAGTGAAATGAGTGTTCCAACTAAAACATTCATATTTCTTTACGTACTACACGAATATGTAATAAAAGCTGGGGATTCCTAATTAAAAAATCGCAGTTGGTGTCCGTTTGGCCTATGACAGGGCCATCTAGCGGGCCAACCGTAGTGCCATCTGGTTTCCCCCATCAAGCTAAGCGAGTTTCGTTCTTTGTACATTTTTTCGTTATGCAACCAGTGTCAGTCAGAGTACCACTTCATTCGACGACACAGGTTTACATCAATTCGGTAATAAGACACTACTTGACAACCGGTAAGGAACAGAGATATTGTTGGACAGAAATAATGACCACAGGTAATGATGGGTGGTATGAAAACATACGCAATCGAGAAGGAGTAATGTTCTTATAACGGATGAAACCAGGACAACAGACAAATATAATATTCATCTATGACAAAGGTCAAACTGCCAGCATAAGGGTCGATATCGGGCACTCAGTAATGAATATGCCCTCCTCAGGCATTAATGAGATTTGCACCTATTATTCATCCCGGTTACAAAATTGCTGAGAGCCCTATGGGGCATACTGTCCCACTCCTCTCTCAAGGTGGTTCTCAGTTCTTGCACGATTCGGGAAGGGGGTGTTCATTCGGAAACATGTCTACCAAGCGCATCCCAGGAATGCTTTTGAGGGTTTAGAACCAGTGTTTACACAAGCCATTTCATATATTGAATATCTCCAGCTTCCAGCGTGTCGCCGGTCGGGGTGGCCGACCAGTTCTAGGCGCTACAGGTTGGAACCGCGTGACCGCTACGGTCGCAGGTTCGAATCCTGCCTCGGGCATGGATGTGTGTGATGTCCTTACGTTAATTAGTTTTAAATAGTTCTAAGTTAAGTCCCATAATTCTCAGAGCCATTTGAAACATTTTTTCCAGCGTGTCCAATATCTCAGCAGTCGTAAGTGTGCGGGCATCAGGACCTACCGCACACCTAAACAGATGAATATTGTACAGTATAATCTTGTTGCAGTACCGCCGTGCTGTAACGGTACCTCACGCGAAGTTACACATTGGTGTTCGGCCACAGTGCATGCCTGCCCGCACCCTAACGCCTAGTCCGTGACGGTGATGTTCATGAATATTGTGTGGTGTGTAACGTGTTCCCCTCTCTCTCCACACTACCTGGTGGCCAGAATCACTTCCCACAGGGAATCGGGATTCGTCTGAGACAATCACTCTGGAACACTGTTGCTGACCACAACCAACATGATCCCTAAACCACCCAACTCTTCTCGATTATGGTGTTATTGAAGTGGGGTGCATTTAACAGGCTGTCGAACGTACCAATCAGCCTGATTTAATCGCCACGAAATGGTTCTGGCAGAGACACGTGTGTCGGTAGCAGTTGCAAGGTCTGCAACGATCTGCCTAGGAGTGCGATGTCTTTTCGTTTTCGCTACTAGGACTACGTATCGATCCTTCTGCTGTGTGGTGGTCCGTCTACTACTACCAGCATGTTTTCGAGTAACATTTCAACCTTTAGCGGCACTTTTCATCACGAGAGGACACTTTTATAGAAATATCCATTACTGTGGCCGCAGTGGTGACAAAAGAGGAAATTTGTGGTAAGGTCTTATGGTACCAAACTGCTGAGGTCGTTGGTCCCTACGCTTACTCACTACTTAATCTAACTTAAACTAACTTACGCTAAGGACAACACACCCACCCATGCCCGAAGAGGGCTCGGCTCGAACATCCGACGGAGGGAACCGCGCGGACTGTAACAAGACGCCATAAACCGCGCGGCGTAGTGGTAACACTTCGACCGGCTTTTAACCGTCCTTCTGATTGGCGGTTTAAGGGACTTCGGCCGTTCACTTATATAATAAAATATGTTTCCTGCAGCCGTCCATTCAGTTTTATTTGTTATATAGCTATCAGTTTCGCTGATTCAGTACACCATCTTCAGGCCTTAACTGTTGCTGACGGAGTGAACTCCAATCGTTTACATGATCCCATCTATGAACTGGTTTCCGTAGCTGCGATGTTGTGTCTGCATCCATCAACAGCACAATATCGCTGTTACAGAAGTCTACGGAAACGAGTTCATAGATGTTGAGCACTGATGAGATCGTGTATAGAATGGAGTACAGCCCCTCAGTGTCAGTTAAGGGGTGAAGATGATGTATTGAATCACAACAACTATAATAAATTATATCGAAAGGACGGTTGCAAAAAATCAAATGGCTCTAAGCACTATGGGACTTAACATCTCAGGTCATCAGTCCCCTAGACTTAGAACTACTTAAACCTAACTAACCTAAGGACATCACATAAATCCATGTCCGAGGCAGGATGCGAACCTGCGACCGTAGCAGCAGTGAGGTTCCGGACTGAAGCGCCTAGAACCGCTCGGCCACAGCGGCCGGCTTGACGGTTGGAGGTGACCCATTTCATTACGTCCAACTGTTCGCCCACGATCTCAAGCGCGCAAATTATGTCTTGCAGACATGTTGCTGTACCATACGGAATGTTGCACTAATGACTAATAGATGCACAATAAACTTCGTCAAACACCGTACTACATGAACTTTCATATTGTAATATCATTTACGTCATTATAGACTCAGTATATAGAGCGTAGTTCTGACATGAGTACCACAGGTTGTCCAAAACAGTTATGGTCAAAATTATTTAGAAGGTAGACGACTCTAAACTGAGAATTTTGATCTGTCGAATCAACTGTCGGAAATGGTTATTTTAGACTGTACGACGTCTTGTTGAGTGATGCGTTTGACACACACTTGTTTGTAAACTGTCTGTTTCATAATAAACAACTTCCTCTAGCAAAGAAGTTGGTGGAGATGCATTAAAAAATATACACAACCGACAGCTTAGAAATTTTGAAATTTTAGGTAAGTTCTGTGGGGCCAAACTATTGAGGTCATCGGTCCATAGGCTTTCACACTACTTAATCTAACTTACGTTAAGGAGAACACTCACACCCATGCCCAAGGGAGGACTCGAACCACAGACGGAGCCAGCCGCGCGAACCGTGGCAAGACGCTTAACACCGCACGGCTACCCCCGCGCAACCGCCAGCTTACCACTGTTTACTGTTGGTAACTAACTGTTGAAGATGGATCATTACTCGCTACAGGAACGTATGCTGCAGCAGAATGTAGTGCCCGGAAAAACGACTATAGACATAAAAGCTTCGTATCAGGAGTCGTTCTTGAGATTTCCCGTTAGCTGAAAACTGTATGTCGGAACAGGATTCGCACATGGGAGCTTTGCCTTTAGCAGGCAACTGCTCTATCACTTGAATTATCCTGTCATGATTCACAACTCGCCCTCGCCACCTTACTTCCGCCAGTACCTCTTCTCCTATCTTTAGCGCTTGTCCGCGAAATTCAAAGGTCACTGGTTCGAGTCCCGGCCCATCGTACGGTTTTAATCTGTCAGGAAGTTTTAAATCAGCTCACATTCCCCTGCAGAGTGAAAAATTCAATCTGTAAAGGTTTCCTGACTGAAGGAAATTTACGACAAACTGGTGGGTCTCAACATTCACACAGTAGAATTTCAGGAAATGTTATGGACTGAATCGATTATGCATGAATAGGCAGAAAGATTCATTACTATAAGATTATACTATTTAAGAACAATAACTGTAAGCAGTGAAACGCATTAAATACACTGAAGCGCCAAAGAAACTGGTACAGGCATGCGTATTCAAATTCAGAGATATGTAAACATGCAAAATACGGCACTGCGGTTGGCAACGCCAATATAAGACAACAAGTGTCTGGTGCAGTTGTTAGACCGGCTACTACTGCTACAATGGCAGGTTTTAAAGATTTACCTGAGTTTCAACCTGGAGTTATAGTCGGTGCACGAGCGATGGGACACAGCATCTTCGAGGTAGCGATGAAGGGTGGATTTTCCCGTACGACCATTTCATGATTATACCATGAATATCAGGAATCCGGTAAAACGTCAAACTTCAGACATCGCTGCGGCAGGAAAAAGATCCTGCAAGAACGCGACCAACGACGACTGCAGAGAATCTCGTTTCAAATTGCATCGAACAGATGGACGTGTACGTGTATGGAAACAACCGCATGAATCCATGGACCCTGCATGTCAGCAGGGGACTGTTCAAGCTGGTGGAGGCTCTCTAATGATGTGGGGCGTGTGCAGTTGGAGTGATATGGGACCTCTGATAAGTCTAAATACAGTGACCGATGAATCGTACGTAAGCATCCTGTCTGGTCACCCACATCCATTCATGTCCGTTGTGCATTCCGACAGACTTGGACAATTCCAGCAGGACACTGCGACACCCCACACGTCCACAATTGCTACAGAGTGGTTCCAGGAACACTCTTCTGAGTTTAAACACTTCCGCTGGTGAACAAACTCCCCAGACATGAACTTTATTTAGCATATCTGGAATGTCTTGCAACGTGCTGTGCAGAAGAGATCTCCACACCCTCATACTCTTACGGATTCATGCTGTCAGTCCCCTCCAGCACTACTTCAGACATTACTCGAGTCCATGCCACGTCGTGTTGCGGCACTTCTGTGTGCTCGCGGGGGCCCCCGCGAGTACAGGGAACTGTTCATATGACAGGCTTAGGTTCATTGGAAGGATCCCCAAGGTTGCAAAACACTTTAATATTTCTCATCACCATATAGGATTGACAAAGGAAACTGATAAGATTCTAAGATGAATAGCGCATTTCCTTACAGGTTCATTTAGGAAGTGCGAAAGCATCTCGGAGGTGCTCAGAAAATTCCAGTGGCAGCTGCTGCAAGGAAGGCGTTGTCCATCACGATTTTGTTTACAATTGAAGTTCCGTGAATTTGCCTTCCTGTAGGAGCCAACCAATACGCTGATCAGCCAGAACATTCTAATCACAGACCTATTATCGGTATAAACCAGTCCCGGCGATACCAAACACACGCATGGTGCATGTAGAATCAGTGAGCGTGCAGTCCGTGTGTAGAATGGGGAAGGCACACGATCTATCTCATTTTGACGTATGATGACTGGGTGTCATGTGCTGTCCTTAGGTTAGTTAGGTTTTAGTAGTTCTAAGTTCTAGGGGACTGATTACCATAGGTGTTGAGCCCCATAGTGCTCAGAGCCATTTGAACCATTTCTTTTTTTTTTTCATTTTGCCGTAGACCAGATTGTGAAGGCCCGGAGGATCGACACAGCATTTCGGAAACTGCACGATTTGTCGGGTGTTCGAGGGGTGCTGTGGTGAGTATCGTCTACAGATGGCGAAACCAAGGTGAAACCACATATAGGCATCGTGGGTTTGGGCGGGCACCCCTCATTACAGATGTCTGACGTTGTAGCTGAGCAGAATGGTAAAACAGGACAGCCGGCGAACTGTGACGGAACTAACATCAGACTTTACTGCTGGGCAGAGTACAAGTGTGTCTGAACTAACGAGGGGCCTCCACAGCCGACGACCCATGCATGTGCCAATGTTAACATCACGGCATCGGCAACTACGACTGAAATGGGCACGTGACCGTCAGCACTGGACGTTGACGCACTGGCATAGCGTTGCATCGTCTAATGAATCCCGATGCCTGCTTCATAATTCCGGTGGAAGAGCGTAAATCCGTCGTCTTCCAGTGAACTGCTCCTTGACACCTGTACTGCTACCCGGAGACAAACTGGCGGCGGTTCCATTATGCTCTGGAGAACATTCACATGGGCATCTATGGGTCCAGTGGAGTTCGTGCAAGGCGCCATGGTGCACACCAAATACACTCCTATCATGACATCCAAGTTTCCCGACGGCAGTGGCACTTTCAACAAGATAATGTGCCATGTCGAAAGGCCAGGAGTGTGATGAAGTGGTTCGAGGGTCACAGTGGCGAATTCCAATTCCTGTGCTGGCCCCACAACTCGCCAGATTTGAGCCCGGTTGGATATATCTGGGATTGACTGAACGTGGCGTCAGTGATGAGCTCCGCGAGGAATTGAGACCAGATGACCAGCTAAGACGTATTTGGAGACGTTCCAGGTAGCGATGGGATACCAACTTGACTGTCGCCCTCTATATATATGTGCGACAACCAGGAGTGACAGTTTGAGGTGCCATTTCATTTCATAGCAGGATCCCTCTGGTTACCATCCACCACCCCCTTATAGCACATCGCTACGTCGACGATATCCTATGCCCCGTTTTGTTGCCCTTCCTGACAAGCCATCCTGAGCAAGCATTTCAACTAGATAATGTCCGCCCGCAGGCGGCGAAAGTTTCTACTGCTTGCCAGACCCTACCTTGGCTAGCAAAGCCGCTGGACCTGTCCCCAATTGAGAAGGTTAGGAGCATTATGAGGAGGGCCTTCTAACCATCTCAGTATTTTGACGATCTAACAGGCCAATTGGAGAGAATTTGGCACGAGACCCAAGAACGCTATCAATCAATGCCAAGTCGAGTGACTGCTTACATAAGAACCAGAAGTGGATCATTGCACTGATGACTTGCTAAATTTGTGAAGCTGTTTTTCTTGACTAAATCATCCAATTATTCTGAAATTAAAACAATTTATTTGTCTGTACATGTAAATAGCATCTACCGATTTCCGTCCCATTCGGATAATTTCTTCGTAGTGCGTCTTTTGTCTTAGAATGTATTCTCTTAACCACCACTCAGTCACTTCTAGCCGCACCAGCCCATCATTCCACAACTCGCCCTAAGGAATGGCGCCTATAGTTGGCGTCATCCCAAGAGTACCTATTTATTTCTTTACACATTTCGCGTATAGAACTACACGTTCAAAATTAATATTAAAAAAGACATAAATGTAGATTATTCCTTAAACTAACGAAAAGTTGTTGTATGCTGCAGTCCAGTCTCCTTATCCAATGAAGGCTTATTGGTGAAACCATGAAAAAGACATTTGGGTCACCCAGGAAGGCTCTGAATTTACATTCTCTGATAGTGTGCCAGATAGTCTGGTTCGATGCTCCATCATCACAGTTTGGGTCGCGCTGCTTACGTCATGTGTACAACTTGCATGCGCACACTTAGTGTCTTTTCGGATGTCATTTATTTTCTTCCACTCATACCGTGGGAGTTCAAAGCCCAGGGGGCTCTGTAGACGGTCGATAAGATGTCGCACTTCACTATTTGCTGTCAGTGGCGAATCCGCTGTCAGAAAGCTGTTGTGCATTAAAAGTGGTGAATTTCAGGAACGAATCAGTTAGTTGTCAACCCGAGAATATCTTCGTCGATGGGAAGTTAAATTACCTGTGAGTGAGTGACTGAGTGAGTTAGTGAGTGAGTTAGTGTGTGTGTGTGTGTGTGTGTGTGTGAGAGAGAGAGAGAGAGAGAGAGAGAGAGAGAGAGAGAGGTGGGGGGAGGGGGTGGGCGCAGTAGGTGATCCTTATTCAATATTACCCTTTAACATTACAGTTGCCGGCCAGTGTGGCAGAGCGGTTATAGGCGTTTCAGTCTGGAACCGCGCGACCGCTACGGTCGCAGGTTCGAATCCTACCTCGGGCATGGATGTGTGTGCTGTCCTTAGTTTGGTTAGGTTTAAGCAATTCTAAGATCTAGGTGACTGATGACCTCAGATGTTAAGTCCCATAGTGCTCAGACCCACTTGAACCATTTTTGAACATTACGGTTATCACAGTGCTTTATCTCCATTAATTTGCAGAATCACTGAAATCAATTCGGTGAAGAGATTTGATACAAGTTATACGGAAATCCACAGACCATGCTGATAAGGTGTTTCCTCTAAGATATGGAGGACATTCAAGATTTCCAAACACACTCCGAACACTCCTTTTCCAGCAGCATAGTACAATCATCTCTCTATAGCAATGATAGATTAAATTATCTTTGTTTTAGTGTACTTCCATTTGAAGTGAGAAGTGAATTACCCTTGACTACGGAAACCTGAAGTAAGGTTGACGACACTGGAACGTGAAACCATCTACGAATCTATCACATAACAAAACGTCTTTAAATTACAAATAATTAGTATATATGAGGAAATAAGCGTTTACTATTACGTGTAATGGAGCTATATGCATATCTGAAAGAACATACACTGTTGACATTACACAGCCGTACAAAATACTTCGAAATTTATTCGATGACTAGAATTCCTTAACATCAGCTGTATTAGCGTCCGCCCCCGGGTAGTTGAGTGGTTCGCTGACACCGTAGCTCAGCGTGTTCGGTCAGAGGGCTGCAATCTCTCTGTAATAAAAAAACTGAGTCAAATAATCAACGATCAACTTGAACGGATGTCTTGTGACGTCAGCCTAGACCAAACACAACGAACTAAATGGGGAAAAAAGTTGTTTGCGCAACGGAACGCCAATCCTAAGAGCCCGGGTTCGATTCTCGGCTGGGTCGGAAATGTTCTCCGCTCAGGGACTGGGTGTTGTGTTGTCATAATCATTGTCATTTCATCCCCATCGATGCGCAAGTCGCCGTAGGGGCGTCAAATTGAAAGACTTGCACCCGTCGAACGGTATACCCGATGGGAGGTCCTAGTCACATGACATTTACATTTTTTTAGCTGCATTAGCTAAAGACTTACTACCCAATAGTGACATATGTAAATCTGTGCTGGACCAGGACCAGCTGATGTCAAGGGATTTGTAGTCAGCTAATTAATTTCGAAATACAAGAGGACTGTATTTTTGATGAGCCATCGCAGAGATTAAACAATGATGACACTGATGTGACAAAGTCATGGAATTGCGATATGTACATATACAGGTAGCGGAGGTAATGCGTACACAAGGCATAAAAGAGCAGTGCATTGGCGGAGTTGTCATTTGTACTCAGGTGACTCATCTGAAAGGGATTCCGACGGGACTATGGCCACACGACGAGACTTAACAGACTTTCAGCGCGGAATGGTAGTTGGAACTAGACACAAGGGACTTTCCATTTCGGAAATTGTTAGGGAATTCAGTATTCCGAGATCCAAAGTGACAAGAGTAAGCCGACAATACCAGATATCCGGCGTTACCTCTCACCACAGACAATGCAGTGGCCGACGCCCTTCACTTAATGACCGATAGCAACAGCGAGCTCATAGAGTTGTCTGTGCTAAAAGTCATGTAGCACTGTGTGAAATTGCTGCAGAAATCAATTTGGAACGTACGGCGCACATATCATCTTAGGACAGTGCGGCGAAATTTGGCGTCAATGGGCTATAGCAGCCTGATCTGATCAGTCCCGATTTCAATTGGTAGGACCTGATGATAGGGTTCGAGTGTGGCACAAACCCCACGGAGCCATGGACCCAAGTTGTCAACAAGGCACTGTGCATGCTAGACATGGCTCCATATTGATGTGGAGTGTGTTCCCTTAGAATGGACTCGGCCCTCTGGTCCAACTGAACCGATCCTTGTCTAGAAATGGTTATTTTCCGCTACTTGGAGACCGTTTTCAGTCATTCATGGACGTCACGTCCCCGAACAACGATAGAATTTTTATAGATGACAATGGGCCATGTCACCGGGCCACAACTGTTCGCGATTGGTTTGAATAACATTCTGGACAATTCGAGCGAATGCTTTGGCCACCCAGATCGCCCGACATGAATCTCGTCGAACATTCATGGGACATAATCGAGAGGTCAGTTCGAGCACGAAATCCTGCATCATAACACTTTCGCAATTATGGACTTTTTTTTCAATAGCTGCTCATTTTTTATGACCCACAGTCTAATTTCTTTTGGAGGGTCGTATGTTGTCACTTAGCCGCTGTGACTGGGACCGGGGTCCGGTGTGACTGAAAGTAACAACACACCGGCTCCCGTCCCCACTCACACCATTGCCCGTGTCCCGCCGATTGGAGGCAGGCTCTACTTGTTTACATCCATTTGACATCTTTTTTGTGCAGCATTAGAAAAACTTACAACTAATACAAATTCAAGTGAGACACTAATAGACAAAACGAAATTAAATATTTAGAAAGAAGGAACGAAGTGAATTGAATAGAGAAGAGATAGGTATAATATTGTCCGTCACCTGGTTGTGGGCGGCGGCCCGGGTCTTGGAATGACCCTCAAGACGCTGGCCATCGCTCACCATTCCTTTAACATCTACCATCCTAAAAACTAACGTAACTAGAAGAGATTAGGGTACGTTAAAGCTAGAAACTACGACTAAAATCTCAATGTCCAGCCATCTAAACTCTTTACGATGTACCATAGAGAGGTAACTGATTTTGTGCTTGGCTCAAAATTGCTAGTGAAAGGGTACTTGTGGTAAAAGTAATAAAGGTAATGACGTTAACGGTTTGTGTTGAGCCTACAAGGCTCCTAGTAGAGTACATCAGGCGCAAGCACCTCCCGGCCCCGCCGACAACATGACCTGAACGGTGGTTTTCCCCGATCTACCACAGGTATCCGTCAGGTTGGGCTTTTGAGAGGAACCACAATTAAGATCCTTCCATCGAGGCCGTACGCCGCCTCTTTATGGACTGCTTCAGATACAGTATAGCTCAATGTTTCTGCAGCGGACTTCCAACGACTTCTTGAGTCGACGCCCGGCCGTGTTACTACACTATGTCGAGTAAAATTTGATCCGACACACTGTTAGGAGATATCCCATGACTTTCGTCACTCCAGCGTATTTTACTCGCCAGGATTCCGTGCAGTGCTATCCTGACATCAGTTCGCTGGACAAAACAACAGTCCCTATTTTTTTTTTTTTAAAAAAAAACGGTGATCCTCCACCGCTGGAGTGTGTGGCATGGCAGCGGAGTGGTGCGTCGCGGAGGGAGTGTCGGACCACCAATCAGTGCAGTAAGATGGATCGACGGTGAGATGAGATGCAACGGCAGAAATGTGCTACCAAGTTTGGACATAACCGTCACGACGCAGTGAATGAAGATGCCCTACTCGTCGGTGTATCAACAAGAACTACATCTCCAAGGAATGGTATACCATTCGCTACCATGTGACACGGCGTAAGATCAGTGCTCCTAAAAACATGTTGACCGACAGGGAACGAACGGAGCTTCACTTTCTGAGTTAGGAATGTCTGGTTAGGAATGTCTGTGTTTGATATACACTGCCTAATATCGTGTAGCCCCCCCCCACACCCACCTTCCTCCTCCGCCGTGCCACAACACGACGTAGCATGGAATCCACTAACGTCTGAAGTAGTGTTGGAGGGAAGTGACACCATGAATCCTGCAGAGCTGTCCATAAATCCATAAAAGGTACGACGGGTTGGAGATCTTTTCTGAACAGCACGTCGCAAGACATCCCACATATGCTCAATAACGTTCATGCCTGGTAGCCAGAAGAAGTGTTTAAACTCAGAACTGGAGCCACTCTGTAGCCGGCCGTTGTGTCCGAGCGGTTCTAGGCGCTTCAGTTCGGAACCGCGCTGCTGCTACGGCCGCAGGTTCGAATCCTGCATCGGGTATGGATGTGTGTGATGTCCTTACGTTAGTTAGGTTTAAGTAGTTCTAAGTTCGAGGGGACTGATGACCTCAGATGTTAAGCCCCATAGTGCTCAGAGCCATTTGAACAATTTGCCACTCTGTAGGAATTCTGGACGTGTGAGACATCGCACTGTCCCGCTGGCTCTCCTTCCTAATCAACCTTGACAAAGAAAGTGTCCAATAACATATGACTACAACTGCGACACAAGCAGTCTTGAAGCAGAGCTGCAATCCTGATTGGTTAGGAAGGATTTGAAGTTTGTGATGTCTGAAGATGGGTGTAATCCCGAAACGCGTAACACGTTCTAATAAAAGAGTCAATTGAACGTCACATGACTTTATTGCGATTGTGCAGCACTGGTTGCCAATTATTAACATATAATCCTTTTACTCTCGCGCCATCAGGGAGCAGACTGATACCGACACGAAATACGGAGCTGTGTAGCGGCAGCCACGTCGCTATACATGCAGACGGCTGCAGCGAGTTCACTTCGCCCCCATCATCATTCCCATTCTCAGCAACAGCTCGGTTGTCTCGCATATTAGTCACAGGCATGCACGACCCACATACTTCTCGGTGCAAGGTCCATAGAGAGAGCTTCCTGCGTCGCTCATCTTCTGTGCCAGCGTGGATTCCGTGAATTCATTCAACGTCGCCTTTTCCTCATACCTTTTTTGTTGATGCCGTTATATAAACACTTACAAGAAGAATCGTTACATGTCTATGTTGGCTACTTGCATTGCACCATGCGGCACAGAGTTGCGATATTCTTTCTTTTTTCAGTTTGCTCCAAATCTACGGAGGGCTGCTTTCTAATAGCTAGTTAATGTTCCGTAGATCATTTGAACATCTTTTTATCGAAATGACGTGGAACGAGTCAGTTTACATGACACGCAAATACATTTAGTTTTAGCATTAATGAACATGTTTTTCAGTTCTACTCATTAAATTACAAGTAAAATGGTTTTTATTTTTTGAAGGTTACCAGTTTTTAAAATAAAAATTCGCCTATGAAATAGAGGGAGCTGTCCAGAAGAAATGATTTTCGTTTAGATTTAAAACTAGTTTTAGTACCTGTCAGACATTTTATGTTACTGGGCAAATCATCGAAGATTTTTCTTGATGAATATTAAACTCCTTTCTTAGCCACCGACAGCTTTAATAACGAGCGATTAAGGTCACTTTTTCTCACTTGTTATAGATGTGGAGACCATTATTCTTTTCAAACCGTGATAAATTATTTGTGATGCATTTCATTAGCGAATATTTCTGGAGATTTCAATGGTTTTCTATAAAATATTTCAGTACTTTTTGTAGAATGCGAATATTGACTCATATATTAAAAGAGAATATATATATATATATATATATATATATATATATATATATATATATATATATATGTGTGTGTGTGTGTGTGTGTGTGTGTGTGTGTGTGTGTGTGTGTGTGTTTTGTGAAGGTGAAATTAAGATGCGCAACTCCTTGGACAACCAACGGGAAAATGACTGTGGGTGAACACCACATTTTGTCCTGCTCGCTTTTATGCAGTCGGTACTTTCTAAGGTATAAATTGACCTAGAAAATTATTCCGTGAGACAATAGTGAGTGGCAATGTGCAAAATACTTTAGGAGCTTGATCCGTTTGTTTCCAAGGCTGGCGATTATTCGAAACGCAAAAGGCGTTGAACTTAATTATTCGATCAGCTCAGTAATACTGTTATTCTCGTCAAGTTTTCATCAACATATAAACTCAAAAATTTGACGCATTTTGTCCTGTTTACTCACTCCTGTCCATGCGCTACAGGAACAGAACTTAATAGAGTGTTGTTTTTTGAGAATTTAAGGAGTCCATTTGCAGAGAACCACTTAATAACACTTTAAAAAATATAATTGACAGTAATCTCTTCTGTTCCTCTCTCTGAAAAAATTTATTATTTTCTTCAAAAAGCACCAATTCTGCTTGACGAATGTTAAGTGAAAAGTCATTCATATACACAAGGAGTGGACCTAAAATTGATCATGTAGGACCCCAATTCATGATTTCTTATCCGGTAATTATACGTTCCTCCCTTTCCAACATTTTTTAAACCACTCAGCATTATGTTTTTCCTTTCTGTTTCCTAAATGTGATTCAAACTAGTTGTTTGTAAATCCATCAGTCCCATAAAACTTAGTTTTTTCTGTGGGAGTAACGTAATCTAAACAATAAAAGGCGATCGAAATATCACCTAAAATACCAGCTAGCGATATTTTGTTATGTAATACTTGGAATATTTAGTGAGTAAATGTAAAATAACAGTCTCAATCGAGCAACCTTGTGGAACCCAAACTGTGACGAGCTAAATAAACTTCTTCTAATTAAATGTTAGACTAATCTTAAGAACATTACTTATTCTGATGATTTAGAAACAAAGATGTCAGTAAGTAAATTGAACGATTATTATTTAAGTCTTTCTTGCAACCTCTCTTATAAACAGGGTTAACAATGGCATATTTTAATTTGTCTGGAAAAATTCTCTATGACAGTGATGTATTACATACAAGCCTACAACTAAGGACATACTAACTAAGTTGGAACAACTACTTCGGATTCTCTTTGAAATCCCATCAATGCCTTTAGAGGTTTGGTTATGAGAATTCTTATAATTTTATATATCACACAGAAAAGGATATTGGTGGCATTTCTAGTTGCTAAAAATTTGTGAAATGTCTTTTTAATATGTTCTCTTGCTTCTTCAGCTGAACTATTTAATATCATTTTTGCTATTACGCTTAACAAACGATTGTTAAAAATACTTTCAACTTGTGAGCTAACGATCCCAACATTGGCAGTTTAATTGAGATAATATCCTGTCCACAGTGTGATTGTCTTGTCTCCTATTTCACGCTATGCAATACAGTCTTAATCTTTTTATCTGCGTTATAACTGTTTAATTATATTTTTATATACCACCCGTTAAATCTATGTCACTATGCAGCGTCATACTTGCATTTGCAACGCCATCTAGTGTCGAACACTTACACCCTCGTCAATATCCACACGGAAAATTCTATGAACTGTACTGTGTGATTATTTTACATTGCGCTTATCTTCTGTAAATTTTCATACTTTTATTGTAGACTGCGTTGTATTCTCTTGGTTTAACGCTGTTTATAACACATCTGTAATTTCGTACAATGATACTGTTGGGCAACGCCACCTGGCGTTCAGTGTTTCCATTTTCGTATAATGGCCAGTAATCTTGCATCACTCTGACCACTGTCTGTTACCACTACAACATGTAACTATCATGGCCACTGGTTGCTTTGAGTTCCAGTTTACTTGTATCCTTATGACTTAACATTTTTCGTTTTATATCTATGTTGGTTTTGTAACTCATTTTTATTACATATGTAATTATGTGATTTATTTTAACAGATATCCGATGATGGCAAACACCGAAACGCGTAAGAACTGTGAACCATTCGGCGTTTTGCAGATTGCATATATTTGTCAACACTGTTGCATACGTGCTTCGTGACTTTATGTCACGGCTCTTTTATGACATTTAAGACGGTCGCTTGTGATTTATCCGTTGTCAAAAAAAAAAAAAAAAAAAAAATGGTTCAAATGGCTCTGAGCACTATGGGACTTAACATCTATGGTCATCAGTCCCCTAGAACTTAGAACTACTTAAACCTAACTAAGCTAAGGACAGCTCACAACGCCCAGCCATCACGAGGCAGAGAAAATCCCTGACCCCGCCGGGAATCGAACCCGGGAACCCGGGCGTGGGAAGCGAGAACGCTACCGCACGACCACGAGATGCAGGCTATCAGTTGTCGAACAGCTCGGTGTTAATAGAGAGGTAGCTGAGCACTTGTCCCCAAAAGACGAAGGTCTCAGGTTTGCGTCCCGCCCCAGCACAAAATTTTAATCCGCCAGAAAGTTTCAGTGCAAAGCATGCTGAGTAGAAGAGTAAAAATTCATTCTGGAAACTTAAATTTAGATTGCCGCGCGGGGTTCTGAATTCCACTTTTTCCAAATGGCTTGACCTTTTATGCGCTACGTCGCACGGTCCACCATAGCTGCTGACTTAAAATTTATTAGACCACGATACATAGCGGAACGATTAGAACAACAATATGTGTAAAACCAGAACTGCCTCTAATCACTTAGTTTTTTTTCCCTAGCATACTTCTGGAATTTCTGAGTACGCACAAGGGTTTTATAGAGAATAACATCTGCTACTCTGTTCACATACGATAATAATACTTAGAAAGCTGTTCATATAGTTCTGTCAATGTAATCGGAAGTATGATGACCGAAGAAAAGTTATCTTGAGTTGAAGTTTCCGAGTTAACAGACTGTGATCGACTATTTACTAACGTCTCGTAGACTCCCCCACCCCCACCCCCACCCCCCGCCAATCCACACACGAAATGAATGGAGGAGATAAAACGTGGGTGTCTCTTTACCTACAAGAACAACTCGGCTCTTACAGTTGACCTTTTTAAAAAAAAATTGGGCATTCCACGCCGGAAATGGAGAGAGAACGCCAGGACTGATGAGGAATAGCGGCCGCCAACAACAATGTTACTTGTCGCTTTGGAAACGTTTTGCCAAGGATGGCTTTCAAAGGAAATAAAAGAATGCTTGATAACAGAAAATTAAGTACGGCATCCACTAGTGACAACTTGTGTGTAAACTCCCGTACAAACATGGTCAAGAATATACTGAAATCACAAAAAGATCTATCAACACTCGCATAGCCGAACTTAGAGAAACTGTCACTTTGTACAAAACTCAAAAGTCGGCTGTAGCGGAACATGCTTTACAACGTGGAGACCGTACCTAAAATTGCGTGAGACAAGCATTTTATCTACGACAGCTCATTATCATGTGCGCATGTGTGGAGGGGCAGTAGTGATTTATAAGTAATATGATAACAGAAAGGAATTAAGAAGATAAAATATGGATGCTGACTTGATTACTTCTAATCGAGAATGTCGTCACCGGTCAGATACACTCATGCATTCGACATTACGTGACAAACTGTGGTGCCCTCTAAAGAGTCCACATGCGCCTGTAAATTCAGGGCCTCTTGCGCTTTTGATTCATTTCCAGTTTTACATCTAGATGTCTCCCGCAGATAGGGACGAAACGTTAGTAGATACGAGGACTGTTCGGAAAGTAAGGTCCGACTGGTCGCGAAATGGCAACAGTGAAAGTCCGATGAAGCTTGGCATAGATGTGTCGGACAATGTTTCTAGTACGCCCGTCCATCGCCTCACGTCGCTCTTTTTACACTACTGGCCATTAAAATTGCTACACCACGAACAGGAAGTACTACAGACGCGAAATTTAACCGACAGGAAGAAGGTCCTGTGATATGCAAATGATTAGCTTTTCAGAGCATTCACACAAGGTTGGCGCCGGTGGCGACACCTACAAAGTGCTGACATGATGAAAGTTTCCAACCAATTTCTCATACCCAAACAGCTGTTGACCGGCGTTGCCTGGTGAAACGTTGTTGTGATGCCTCATGTAAGGAGGTGAAATGCGTACCATCACGTTTCTGTTTTTGATAAAGGTCGGATTGTAGCCTATCGCGACATTGCTGCTCGCGTTGGTCGAGATCCAATGACTGTTAGCAGAATATGGGTTCAGGAGGGCAACACGGATCGCCGTGCTGGATTCCAACGGCCTCGTATTACTAGCAGTCGAGATGACAGGCATCTTATCCGCATCGCTTATAACGGATCGTGCAGCCACCTCTCGATCCCTGACTCAACAGATGGGAACGTTTGCAAGACAACAACCACCTGCGGTTACCCTTGACGCTGCATCACAGACAGGAGCGCCTGCGATGGTGTACTCAACGACGAACCTGGGTGCACGAATGGCAAAACGTCATTTTTTCGGATGAATCCAGGTTCTGTTGACAGCATCATGATGGTCGCATCCGCGTTTGGCGACATCGCGGTGAACGCACATTGGAAGCGTGTACTCGTCATCGCCATACTGGCGTATCACTCGGTGTGATGGTATGGGGTGCCATTGGTGACACGTCTCGGTCAGCTCTTGTTCGCATTGACGGCACTTTGAACAGTGCACGTTACATTTCAGATGTGTTACGACCCGTGACTCCACCCTTCATTCGATCCCTGCGAAACCCTATTTTTCTGCAGGATAATGTTCGACCGCATGTTGCAGGTCCTGTACGGGACTTTCTGGATATAGAAAATGCTCTACTGCCAGCACGTTCTCCAGATCTCTCACCAACTAAAACGTCTGGTCAATGGTGGCCCAGCAACTGGCTCGTTACAATACGCCAGTCACTACTCTTGATGAACTGTGGTATCGTGTTGAAGCCGAATGGGAGCTGTACCTGTGGACGCCATCCAAGCTCTGTTCGACTCAATGCCCAGGTGAATCAAGGCCGTTATTACTGCCAGAGGTGGTTGTTCTGGGTACTGATTTCCCAGGATCTATGCACCCAAACTGCGTGAAAATGTTATCACATGTCAGTTCTAGTATAAGATATGTGTCCAATGAATACCCGTTTATCATGTGCATTTCTTCTTGGTGAGGCAATTTTTATGGCCAGTAGTGTAGTTCTCAGCGCACAGTGAGCACATTAAGATGCCGAGAAAATAGTGTCTACCGCCAAGTACAAGTGCCTGTGACAGATTTCGCCTGATTTCATGCAGGCCACAGAACGTAACTGTCATGCATTTCCTTCTTCAAGAAAATTTTAGGCCGCACATTGCAAGGGCAATAAGAACGCACCAGCAGCGTTTCCGATGGGAACTGTTAGATCCCATACAGCCCGGACTTCAGCATCGCTCACAAGAACCGATGGTTGTGAAGACAACGTTTTGGCACAGATAACAAGCTGCAGATCAGCGTAGAGGACGGGCAGAAACACAGGCAGCTGCCTTCTGTGACGAGAATATTGGAAAGTTCGTACAATACCACCACAGATGTCTCACTCGGTGCAGCGGCTGTGTAGAGGAGTAGCAAATAAAACATTTTTGATTTTCACTGTATTTTCCGTTTCACAACCGTTCAGCCCTTACTTTCCGAATAGCTCTTGTCGTTTTATACATCGATAATTTGATAACGTTTGACGAGCTACTGTAACAGGGATT
This sequence comes from Schistocerca gregaria, assembly GCF_023897955.1. Taxonomy (NCBI): domain Eukaryota; kingdom Metazoa; phylum Arthropoda; class Insecta; order Orthoptera; family Acrididae; genus Schistocerca; species Schistocerca gregaria. The sequence continues at coordinate 219,482,630 of NC_064925.1, read as the reverse complement.
CAATGATGTGCAGTCGATTGCCTTATGAACTGATACGGTCATTCGAGTAGAAATTTTTCACTGACACATATTTTGTACCAAAAAGTAAGATAGAGTACTCCATAGACCTTACCGTTCTGTCTTTCTTTCACTGGTGCCAGGATCGGCATTGTTAGGAACGGATGTGGCAAGGTTAGTGGAAAAGGGTGGCCCGATGCCCTCTTGCCACCACCCTGTACCCCCAGGGATGGAATTAGTGTACCCCTGCTGTCTGTGTCTAATGTAATTCAGGGAATAGTGCGAACGTGTTCAGATGTCTGCAAGTCGTCTAACTGAGACGGAACGTGGGGACCAGCCCGGTATTCACCTAGCGGGATGTGGAAAACCGCATGAAAACGTCACCCAGGTTGGCCAGCACACCGGCCCTCGTCGTTAATTAGCTGGGCGGATTCGATCCGGGGCGGCGCGCCTACCCGAGTCCAGGAAGCAGTGCGTTAGCGTTCTCGACTACCCTAGCGGGTTCCGTAAACCTGACCATGTCAAGTCCATATAAACATAACCGGTGCGACAGTGACACCTCAACCAGCATACAAATTTATTCACAGTAACGTAAAAGAAATTCGGCATGAACAGACAACGCCTGTAATTTAAAATGCCCATCACTTGAAAATGGCCACAATTTTGCTTCACAGATATTTCAAGTCTTTTGTGGAAGTTAGACATCACGTCTTGCAGAACTGGTGCTGGCGATCGATTAACTTCCTGCTTGATGCTTCTCTTCCTGGATGGTGTATGGTAGGCCACACAGGAAGATCTCAGACTTCAAATTACGCCAAAGGAAGAAATCACACACTGAAATGTCAATGATCCTGTCCGCAGCTCTTGGTCGTGGGGTAGCGTTCTCGCTTCCCACGCACGGGTTCCCGGGTTCGATTCCCGGCGGGGTCAGGGATTTTCTCTGCCTCGTGATCACTGGGTCTTGTGTGATGTCCTTAGGTTAGTTAGATTTAAATAGTTCTAATTTCTCGACCCATATTGCTCAGAGCCATTTGAACCACTTTTTTTGTCCCTGTTCTTGGAAATGAGATGACCAGGACAGATGTTATGCAAACCTTTCATCGAATGCCACGAGTTGTGACATGTTGTCCCATCTTGTTGGAGGAATGTATTTGCAACTGCAGGTAGATAAGCAAGTTGTCGCAAAAGGAAATGGTTCAAGAAGTCAATATAACATCCGGTATTCACACTAACGACAATGCAGAGGTCGTCTGATTCCAACTGATGATACACCACACCACACTGCCACTTTCTGACTGTGAAGTTGCGTTTCATGGAGCATTTTAAGATTTTCACGTGACAGAAAGTAATGTTTTGCTTGTTAACAAAGCCTGACATATAAAAATTCGTCTCGTTGCTGATGATCTGATTGTCACACCGATCAGTGTTGTCGTTCATGAGTTCCAAAAATTTTCGCCAAAAGGGTAGTCTCTTTGAGAGGTCATCCTCATTGAGTTTTTTCACTATCTGAATTTTGTAAGGGTGGTATTGAAGTTCCTTGTGCAATATTCTCTGTACATTGCTATCTGATATGTCAAGTTGCAGCCGACGCTTGCGTGCAGAACGCCTGAGACTTCGACTGAAGGCTTTTTTCACTCTTGCAGCTTCCTCTGGTGTGCATAAGCGTTTTGCACACCTACCCTCATTCGCACAGTAGCACCCCTTTACTCAAAGTTCTATACAGAAATTTTAATAACATATGCCGACAGGACCTCGGCATGATATGGGAGATTGTAATGAGCATGAAATACACGCTGCGCGGCCGCTTACCTGTGGTTCTTGTAAAACGCCTTCGAGGCAACAGCGCGCTGTTCACCGGTCCACGACGCCATCTCGAGAGAACATCGATATCAGGGTCGATGACAATGGTTTGTTGTTCAGGTGGCACCACTACCGTTTTCTGATTCCTAACATTACGTGCTACGTCCAGGGTTGCCAAATCGCCCGTTTTACTGCCGCACCTTTTACGATAGTATCGTGCAAAAACTGCGTTATGGATCTTCCGACTCTATCCACCATTAACACTTTGCACTGCATTGTATTGTATTAAACCGGGGACCTAGAAACGACGGAGAGGCTCTCAGTGGTTCACACTCAGCCGTATGTTTCCACCGGTTGCTCTAAATTACCAAAGGTGATTGCTGAACTGTTCTCTTTGAAACGACCGTTCAATTCTTGCAAAATCCGAGCTTGTTGCTCCCAAATTGCGTGAAAATGTAACCACATGTCAGTTCTAGTAAAATATATTTGTCCAATGAATACCCGTTTATCATCTGCATTTCTTCTTGGTGTACCAATTTTAATGGCCAGTAGTGTATTAAAACGGTTTGCTGCAAAAGTCTTGACAATATTCTGAGCTCGAATATAACAAATTTCCTTGAGATCTAAAAACGTATGTAGCCAATAAGCACCGCTTTACTTTTTTTACATGATATATTGCGATCTATGGATGAAGGTCAGCAGGTAGATTCTACATTTCAGGATTTCCGAAAAGCATTCGTCACGGTACCCCCTGTAAACTGTTAACGGAGGTACCAGAATGCGGAATAGGTTCCCAAACGTATGAGTGGCGCACAGACTTCTTAAGTAATAGAATCCAACACGTTTCCCTCGACGGTGAGTGGTCATCAGAGACAAGGATATCGTTAGGAGTGCCCCAGGAAAGTGTGATAGGATCGCTGTTGTTCTCTGTGTACACAAATGATCTGGCGGACAGGGTAGGCAGCTGTCTGTGTCGTTTATTGATGATGCTGTGGCGTACGGGAAGGTGTTATCGTTGAGAGACTGTAGGAGGATGCAAGATGAGACAAAATTTCTAATTGTGTCATAAATGATAGCTGGCTCTAAATATAGGAAAATGTAATTTGATGTGGATGAATAAGAAAAACAAACCCGTAATATTCGGATACAGCATTAGTACCTGCCTGACACAGTAACTTCGTTCAAATATCTATGCATAACGCTAGAGTGCGATATGAAATAGAAGAGGCATGTGAGGACTGTGACAGGGATGGTGAACAGTCGTCTTTTGTTTCTTGGGAGAATTTTGGAAAAGCGTGGTTCATCCGTAAAGGAGTCCTCGTATATGACCCGCCTGTGTGACCAATTCCGTTTTAAAGGAAGACATCGAAACATTTCAGAGGTAAGTTACTAGATTTTTTTCTGGTAGCTCCGATCAACACACAAGTTTCACATAGGTGCTTCGGGAACTCGAAAGAAAATCCCTGGAGCGCAGGCGACGCTGCTTTCGAGGAACACTGAGAAAGTTTAGAGAACCAGCGTTTGAAGCTGACAACAGAACGGCTCTACTGCCGTCAACGCACATTTCACTCAATGACCATGAAGATAAGATACGAGAAATTCGGGCTTATACGGAGGCATATAGAAATTCGTTTTTCCTTCACGCTATTTGCGAGTGGAACAGGAAAGGAAATAACTAGTAGTGGTACAGGGTACCCTCCGCCACGAACCATGCAGTAGATTACGCAGCATGTCTGCAGATGTACATGTAGATGTAAAAGCAGTGATGCCATAGGAAGAGAACTAACGTAAATAAAGTTATAATTCATAGTTAAAAGAAGTCCACTTGTATCAAACGTAGCCCTTAACTTGAGAAAGAAATTGCTAAGATTTTATGTCTGGAGCACAGCATTATAAGGAAGTGAATCGCGGTCTGGAGGAAAACCAGAAAAGAAGAGTCGAAACGATTGAGTTCCAGTGTTACAGGAAGATTCTGAAGTTTAAGAGCACTGATAAGATAAGAAATCAGATGGCGCTCTACAGATCGGTGATAAGACAGGACCATGTGGAAACTGTTGACAAGTAAGAGGGACACTATGTCAGTAAGCCACTTTTCAGCTTTTGCCTGCGTAGATGATGAGAAATTAGTTCACAAGCGTACGGCAAGATGTTGAGGACAACGTGGTCGTTTGCCGATAAATGGGGCCTGCTGGTTATAGAGATCCAACCACAGTCCAGTGAATCATTTTCCTACTATTTTCTGTACTGAACGGGATGGAAGATTACTAATTGTGACTTCATTGTTGGGATTCTATCTGATTTTGAGTTGATTATATTGGTCGCAAATAGAGTGTTTAAAACTAACTAGAAATTATCAAGACAGATACAATGAGAAGCTAATGATTTCGATAACCGATGACCAAGTCACTGGTTGGTGTCAGTTGCTAATGACACTAGGAGTCGCACGATCTACTGTACCACTCCGCCAATACAAAGTTACGAGGCTGGACTAACTTAAGATCATGGAACGTTAAGATGGCGGTTGTAATGCTTCAAGTGTTCTAAATAGCACTCCTCCACTTCAAAACAACGCACGGAACGTTCGTACCACCACGTAAACTGTCAGAAAAGTCGTTCTTTGGGACGTTGTTCAATTCATACGTCACGTTGGCTTGAATGTTGTCAAAGCGTTGACACTTGATGTGAATTTCTGCACTTTGTTGTTTTGTGGCAGCTATGTGTTGACAACATCAAGACTCGTCACCAAGAAAAATAAATTATACGTGTTTTACATTTCAGTGAAGCCGAAGCAGGTGCCCACGCTTCGTTGTTTTTGTTCGGACGTCAAAGTGTGCGGGATAAAGTTTGACTCAAATGGCTCTGAGCACTATGGGACTTAACTTCTGAGGTCATCAGTCCCCTAGAACTTAGAACTACTTAAACCTAACTAACCTAAGGACATCACACACATCCATGCCCGATGCAGGATTCGAACCTGGGACCGTAGCGGTCGCGCGGTTCCAGACTGTAGCGCCTAGAAGCGTACGGCCACTCTGGCCGGCGGGATAAAGTTTGCACATATTTTTCTCATCTTCAAAACATTCTAGAGAATGTCTTTACCACCTAATGTAGACATGTTGTTCCACTGCGATTTGCGACTCAACATTGTTGACACACTACGGCTGGACGTCCACTACCTAACCCAGCCTGCCCTCAGCCGACTGGCCAAATGCACGTCTGTTGTTTACAACTGTTATTTAAAGCCGCCGTCGCATTTACTACGCTGACGTCGCTCGCACGCCAGCAGTAGAATCAGTCTCGACATTGTTTGGGTGGGTGGTTTATGTTGCGCTTACACTCTTGCGTGTGGCCACTACAGTTTCAACAGGTGCTCTGGCTGCCGATAACTTTGTTCTAAATGTTCGCAGCCTTATGGAAGCTACATACTCAAGTAGATAGGGAGGCGACAGAAGAGTCACGTTTAATGTCATTCAATCTTAAACCTTCAGTATTTTGTGGAATATGCTATGAAGAACTTGGTACATGATGTTCTTATGACTCCAACCGATACTCTTATCGCATTTCACGATGCACTGATCGATAGGCAATGTTTTATGTTCTGCGCCGTGACACATTCTACCAGTTTTCATCTTTCTGCCTCACTTACTCTGCAGAACATGTTCTCAAGTCCCCATTGCGCTTTTAACTCTGGCACAGAACTATTAGGTGCTGCGATTTTCTGAAATAAAGATTGTAATAATGTCTAAATAGTTATGTTAACACAAAAAATTACACCATTGTCATTGTCACACACAGTCAGCAGGAGAGTGTGCTGTACTTTGGAAACTTCTCAGACTTTCGCGTCTAGCCAGCTCTGCAATAGAAGTTTGCTAGATTTCCTTATGTTGTTTTCTAATAATGGTATTCACTATTTGTGCGCTATAGTCTTTGTCTAAAATTATAATAATTATTATGAACAAGTAAGCTTTTTCTAAACGTGAGAAAACTATTACAAGGTCATGTACCAAGGAACAAAATAAAATTCTGTTGAAGTATAAAACTGTTGCAGTCGAGAAAAACTTGTCAGCACTGCATATAACAGTCTGTTACGTTATTACTGTTCTACACACAAAATAAGTTAGTTAAATACGGAGAAGTACTATGACATACCAGTTACAAGTTACATATATTTTTGAAATAGAAGCTATTGAATACTTAAATATATTTCCAATTTTAACACACGTAATATTGCTGAGACATTAAAGAAACTGAGTTCACTTGCATATGTCATATGTTGCATGATAGAAGTTCATCTTTCGTTTCAAGATAGAAGATGATGCACGACCAACGAAGTATGACTTAACCGTCCGAAATTTATGTAACGAGATTTAAAAATTTATAGACGCCAAAAATTTCTGTAGCTGAAAATATAACAATATTTATCAAATAGCTTCGATATGGTAAACACCGCCGGCCGCGGTGGTCTCGCGGTTCTAGGCCCGCAGTCCGGAACCATGCGACTGCTACGGTCGCAGGTTCGAATCCTGCCTCGGGCATGGATGTGTGTGATGTCCTTAGGTTAGTTAGGTTTAAGTAGTTCTAAGTTCTAGGGGACTGATGACCACAGCAGTTGAGTTCCATAGTGCTCAGAGCCATTTGAACCATTTGGTAAACACCACTTAAACGCATACGATTAAATAATTTTACAAATGCTCCAAAAAACACTACAGCATGTCCCACAACAACAAAATCTGTAGAAAATACTGGAAACGGACTATGGCGGTCTCTAATGTGCAGTCCTTCGTGTGATTCCAAAAGCTGTCACTAGACTGAAACACCAACCAGGAAACATCATGTTGCACCACAGAAACAACAGAGACACAACTAAAAAATGCAGTACTCGAGAAAAACCGACTTAAAAAATTCTATAAGACTTGTCGAAATAGTATAAGCTTCATTTAAACTTCAAGTTATTTTTGGCGTAAATTTCATTATATTCTATACAAGAGCAATATGGACATGTAGTTCTGTTCTCGTCGAATGTTAAGTTTTATGAGGTAATTAATAATTAGTTTTTTGAGTTTTGTCACTTTTCTAGAAACTTTTTATTCTTGTTATGACCCCTCATATAATTCTTTTGCCTCTTTTCCACTCTAAATAATGTAATACATTCTTTTTTACTTACAGTAATATAATAAGGTATTTGAACCCCCATCGTGTAAAATTAGTATTAAATTTAGATTAAAAAACCGAATTAATTTGAAATTATTTTATTGGAAAAAACACAAAATGCAAAATTATAATTTATGAACATTAATACAATTTCATAAGGAACATAACATAGGTACAAAATAAGGAAAACGCTGTACAAAATAATGGAATTATAATTGGGCCTATATAATGTAGGAAAGCTTTCCCCCGAAAAGAGGGATTTAATATGAACTTAGTTTACAGCAGAAATTTACATTTTTTCATGTAATTTCCTATCGTTCAATAGTGCTTGTTCCTTCAGATATACCTGCAAGTATAAAGGACATTGTAATGTAAGATACAGAACTTGTATGAAAACAGACATTGCGATAATGATATTAGAAATTACATTCAACATGCCGTAGACATGAAAAGACTCACAACCAAGAATGTGCCGCTCTTCTTGTACGACCGATGCACAACTGCCCGTAGCAACACAGAAGTGACACTGTTCTTGCTGTGGGAGAGTCGTGAAGCAGCCTACAACAGAACTGAGACAACTACCTTGAACTGGAAAAATTGCGAGATACAGATCTGCCGTTTCTCGTTCGCGCTGGGGTGCTTCACACTTAGTTTTTCAGTGGCATTATCTAAAAACTGCCGTTTCTTGAGTTGTGTTCTCGGATACACTAGACGCAGGGTACAACACTCTCTCCTACTAGCGAGAGATAAGGTACATAGCAGTAGACAAAAAAAGAAATTGGAGTAAAGGACATGTCGTGCAAGTGCTACCCTGGGATAATGAAGTTAGCACAGGAGGGAGAGCCGCGTTCGATTAGTCAGAGGGTGAAGTGGGGGGAAAAAAATATGCTTGTTGAAGCCCAAACCCGCGCAAGGAGCACCGTGATCAGTTTCCTTTGCGCCCCAATAGCATCTGACCCAGTAACGTACCCTAGCATCGAAATCGAGACCTCCGTCGATTGGTTTCGCAGACTAGAAAGAAACTTCGTGACGATCTGCTCCACCAGCCGTACAAGCTTCCCCTCACCAATTTGATTCATACTAACAGGTTGTGTAGGACACGACACATGTAAACAGGAAGACGCAACTCTCAACCGTTCCGTGGACATCGAGTCTGAAAATATTAGGCGCCTTTATATACTTTGTATGGTCGTAATTAATCATGCAGTTCGCGACCGAGCGAGTAAGGGCGTAGCGTGATAAGCGCGAGGTCTGAGGATCGAATCTCGCTGCTGGTGCATCTTTTCATTTCCCCGTAATTCCAACAAGAAATTTGTTATGTCTGTGCAAATGATTCATTTATTACTTGCTTAACTTTTATCGTGAAAAAAGAGAAGAAAATTATTTTCGTAAGGTGGTTGGAAATGAAAAAAGCACACACTAGAACTTTCTATCAAATCTATACAGTCACTTCAATCATATTATTTCTGGTTGGTTCATCGATTGGGGGGTGGGTGGCACAAACAGCGGGGTAATCGGTCCCATCGGATTAGGGAGCGATGGGGAAGGAAGTCGGCCGTGCCCTTTCAAAGGAACCACCCCAGCATTTGCCTCAAGCGATTTAGGAAATCGCGGGAAACCTAAATCAGGATGGATGGACGCAGGTCTGAACCATATCCCGAATGAGTCCAGTGTGCTAACCACTGCGCCATCTCTGCCAGTTACATTATTTTATCTTCATTTGTGACAAGTTTAATATACACTACTACTGGCTATTAAAATTGCTACACCAAGAAGAAATGCAGATGATGAACGGGTAATCATTGGACAAATATATTATACTAGAACTGAAATGTGATTACATTTTCACGCAATTTGGGTGCATAGATCCTCAGAAATCAGAACCCAGAACAACCACCTCTGGCCGTAATAACGGCCTTGAAACGCTTGGGCATTGAGTCAAACAGAGCTTGGATGGTGTGTACAAGTACAGCTGCCCATGCAGCTTCAACACGATGGCTGGCGTATTGTCATGAGCCAGTTGCTCGGGCACCATTGACCAGACTTTTCAATTGGTGAGAGATCTGGAGAATGTGCTGGCCAGGGCAGCAGTCGAAAATTTTCTGTATGCAGAAATGCCTGTACAAGACCTGCAACGTGAGGTCGTGCATTATCCTGCTCAAATGTAGGATTTCGCAGGGATCGAATGAAGGGTAGAGCCACGGGTCGTATCACAGCTGAAATGTAACGTCCACTGTTCAAAGTGCCGTCAATGCGAACAAGAGGTGACCGAGACGTGTAACCAATGGCACCCCATTCCATCACGCCGGGTGATACGCCAGTATGGCGATGACGAATACATGCTTCCAATGTGCATTCACCGCGATGTCGCCAAACACGTATGCGACCATCATGATACTGCAAACACAACGTGGATTCATCAGAAAAAATGACGTTTTGCCGTTCGTGCACCCAGGTTCGTCGTTGAGTACAATATCGCAGGCGCTCCTGTCTGTGATGCAGCGTCAAGGGTAACCGCAGTCATGGTCTCCGAGCTGATAGTTCATGCTGCTGCAGACGACGTCGAATTGTTCGTGCAGATGGTTGTTGTCTTGAAAACGTCCCCATCTGTTGACTCAGGGATCGAGACGTGGCTGCACGATCCGTTACAGCAATGCGAATAAGATGCCTGTCATCTCGACTACTAGTGACACGAGGCCGTTGGGATGCAGCACGGCGTTCCGTATTGACCTCCTGAACCCACCAATTCCATATTCTGCTAACAGTCATTGAATCTCGACCAACGCGACCAGCAATTTCGCGATACGATAAACCGCATTCGCAGTAGGCTACAACCCGACCTTTATCAAAGTCGGAAACGTGATGGTACGCATTTCTCCTCCTTACACGAGTCATCACAACAACGTTTCACCAGGCAACGCCGGTCAACAGCTTTTTGTGGTTGAGAAATCGACTGGAAACGTTCCTCATGTTAGCACGTTGTAGGTGTCGCCACCGGCGCCAACCTTGTGTGAATGCTTTTAAAAGATAATCATTTGCACATTACAGCATCTTCTTCCCTGTCAGTTAAATTTAGCGTCTGTAACACGTCATCTTCGTGGTGTAGCAATTTTAATGGCCTCCCCCACATGAACCATGGACCTTGCCGTTGGTGGGGAGGCTTGCGTGCCTCAGCGATACAGATGGCCGTACCGTAGGTGCAACCACAACGGAGGGGTATCTGTTGAGAGGCCAGACAAACGTGTGGTTCCTGAAGAGGGGCAGCAGCCTTTTCAGTAGTTGCAGGGGCAACAGTCTGGATGATTGACTGATCTGGCCTTGCAACATTAACCAAATCGGCCTTGCTGTGCTGGTACTGCGAACGGCTGAAATCAAGGGGAAACTACAGCCGTAATTTTTCCCGAGGACATGCAGCTTTACTGTATGATTAAATGATGATGGCGTCCTCTTAGGTAAAATATTCCAGAGGTAAAATAGTCACCCATTCGGATCTCCGGGCGGGGACTACTCAGGAGGACGTCGTTATCAGGAGAAAGAAAACTGGCATTTACGGATCGGAGAGTGGAATGTCAGATCCCTTAATCGGGCAGGTAGGTTAGAAAATTTAAAAAGGGAAATGGATAGGTTAAAGTTAGATATAGTGGGAATTAGTGAAGTTCGGTGGCAGGAGGAACAAGACTTTTGGTCAGGCGTGAATACAGGGTTATAAATACAAAATCAAATAGGGGTAATGCAGGAGTAGGTTTAATAATGAATTAAAAAAATAGGAGTGCAGCTAAGCTACTACAAACAGCATAGTGAATGCATTATTGTGGCAACGATAGACACAAAGCCCATGCCTACTACAGTAGTACAAGTTTATATGCCAACTAGCTCTGCAGATGATGAAGAAATTGAGGAAATGTATGATGAGATAAAAGAAATTATTCAGGTAGTGAAGGGAGACGAAAATTTAATAGTCATGGGTGACTGGAATTCGTCAGTAGGAAAAGGGCGAGAAGGAAACATAGTGGGTGAATATGCATTGGGGCTAAGAAATGAAAGAGGAAGCCGTCTGGTAGAATTTTGCACAGAGCACAACTTAGCCATAGCTAACACTTGGTTCAAGAATCATGAAAGAAGGTTGTATACATGGAAGAATCCTGGAGATACTAAAAGGTATCAGATAGATTATATAATGGTAAGACAGAGAATTAGGAATCAAGTTTTAAATTGTAGGACATTTCCAGGAGCAGATGTGGACTCTGACCACAATTATTGGTTATGACCTGTAGATTAAAACTGAAGAAACTGCAAAAAGGTGGGAATTTAAGGAGATGGGACCTGGATAAAGTGAAAGAACCAGTGGTTGTACAGAGTTTCAGGGAGAGCATAAGGGAACAATTGACAGGAATGGGGGAAAGAAATACAGTAGAAGAAGAATGGGTAGCTTTGAGGGATGAAGTAGTGAAGGCAGTAGAGGATCAAGTAGGTAAAAAGACGAGGGCTGCTAGAAATCCTTGGGTAACAGAGGAAATATTGAATTTAATTGATGAAAGGAGAAAATATAAAAATGCAGTAAATGAAGCAGGCAAAAAGGAATACAAACGTCTCAAAAATGCGATCGACAGGAAGTGCAAAATGGCTAAGCAGTGATGGCTAGAGGACAAATGTAAGGACGTAGAGACATATTTCACCAAGGGTAAGATAGATACTGCCTACAGGAAAATTAAAGAGACCCTTGGAGAGAAGAGAACCACTTGTATAAATATCAAGAGCTCAGATGGCAACCCAGTTCTAAGCAAAGAAGGGAAAGCAGAAAGGTGAAAGGAGTATATAGAGGGTTTATACAAGGGCGATGTACTTGAGGACAAGATTATTGAAAGAGAAGAGGATGTAGATGAAGATGAAATGGGAGATATGATACTGCGTGAAGTGTTTGACAGAGCACTGAAAGACCTGACTCGAAAAAAGGCCCACGGAGTAGACAACATTCCATTGGAATTATTGACGGCCTTGGGAGAGCCAGTCATGAGAAAACTCTACCAGCTGGTGAGCAAGATGTATGAGACAGGCGAAAAACCCTCAGACTTCAAGAAGAATATAATAATTCCAATCCCAAAGAAATCAGGTGCTGTCAGATGTGAAAATTACCAAACTATCAGTTTAATAAGTCACAGCTGCAAAATACTAACGCGAATTCTTTACAGACGAATGGAAAAACTGGTAGAAGCCGACCTCGGGGAGGACCAGTTTGGATTCCGTAGAAATGTTGGAACATGTGAGGCAATACTGACCTTACGACTTATCTTAGAAGAAAGATTACCTACGTTTCTAGCATTTGTAGTCTTGGAGAAAGCTTTTGACAATGTTGACTGGAAAACTCTCTTTCAAATTCTGAAGGTGGCAGGGGTAAAGTACAGGGAGCGAAAGGCTATTTACAATTTGTACAGAAACCAGATGGCAGTCTTAAGAGTCGAGGGGCATGAAAGGGAAGCAGTGGTTGGGAAAGGAGTGAGACAGGGTTGTAGTCTCTCCCCAATGTTATTCAATCTGTATATTGAGCAAGCAGTAAAGGAAACAAAAGAAAAATTCGGAGTAGGTATTAAAATTCATGGAGAAGAAATAAAAACTTGGAGGTTCGCCGATGACATTGTAATTCTGTCAGAGACAGCAAAGGACCTGGAAGAGCAGTTGAACGGAATGGACAGTGTCTTGAAAGAAGGATATAAGATGAACGTCAACAAAAACAAAACGAGGATAATGGAATGTAGTCAAATTAAATCGGGTGATGTTGAGGTAATTAGATTAGGAAATGAGACACTTACAGTAGTAAAGGAGTTTTGCTATTTAGGAAGTAAAATAACTGATGATGGTCGAAGTAGAGAGGATATAAAATGTAGACTGGCAATGGCAAGGAAAGCGTTTCTGAAGAAGAGAAATTTGTTAACATCGAGTATACATTTATGTATCAGGAAGTCGTTTCTGAAAGTATTTGTATGGAGTGTAGCCATGTATGGAAGTGAAACATGGACGATAAATAGTTTGGACAAGAAGAGAATATAAGCTTTCGAAATGTGGTGCTACAGAAGAATGCTGAAGATTAAATGGGTAGATCACATTACTAATGAGTAGGTATTGAATAGAATTGGGGAGGAGTTTGTGGCACGACTAGAAGAAGGGATAGGCTGGTACGATATGTTCTGAGGCATCAAGGGATCACCAATTTAGTATTGGAGGGCAGCGTGGAGGGTAAAAATCGTAGAGGGAGACCAAGAGATGAATACACGAAGCAGATTCAGAAGGATGTAGGCTGCAGCAGGTACTGGGAGATGAAGCTTGCACAGGACAGAGTAGCATGGAGAGCTGCATCAAACCAGTCTCAGGACTGAAGACCACAACAACAACAGTGTATAACCTACGGAGCGCTGTACGGATCAGGATGAGACTGACGTAACAAAAAAAAAAAAAAAAAAAAAAAATTATAAAATCTTCCAGAGAATCAGCACGAATTCACGTAAAAACAGTTCATATGAAAGGCAGCTTCCTTAAGTCAAACGCGATAACTTGGAAACAACAGTTGCAAGTGAACAGGTAGATTTGGGTTTCCTAGATTTCAGAAACGCGTACGATACTGGTCCACATCGCCGGATACTAAGCAGTTACACTCACGCAGAGTATTTTCGTAGATATGTACTGTCTCGAGGAATATTTGACTAATAGAACCCAGTACATATTACTGGATGCTGCATGTTCCACAGAAGTGAAACTAATATCGGGTTTGCCCCACGAAAGCGCAATAGGACAACTACCGTTTCCTACATACATTGGGGTGTAAAACGTAAGGAGGAAAGCAACTCTTGCATGCTGCGTCCTCCAAAGTAACACAGCTCAATGAAACATGGACCTCGCGTAGAAGAAACTGCTACAATATAGCACAGCAGATAACTAAAAGAAATACAATACTTTTGGGCGCATTACTTGTTCCCATCCCTCGTCATATGAGGGTAGGTCCAGCATTGTCGAACATAGTCGTTTTGGCGATCCAGATGTTACGTTGTGGGGAGGCGTAATGTTGCATGGTCGTACTGACCTCTAAATGTTTGAACTCGGTACACTCACTGCTCAGCGTTACTGTGATGCCGTACTCTATCCATATGTATGTCCTTTCAAGGCTGCATTTTTAGAATTCCGTAACTTAATGGATGAAAACGGAACCCTTATAGAATCACCTTGTTCCCCGTCTGTCATCCGTCTGTTAAAATCCCTTTCTCTCAGGAACGGGTAGACGTATCTAATTGAAATTGATATCAAGTCTACAGTGCCTCCATAGTGCAAATAAAAATGGAAGCTTTTAAGTCGGTGCAATCACAAGATACGGTCATTTGTGTCGCATATTTTGATACTCGAAAACTCACTCATCAAAACCTATAGGGTATTACCGTCGACCTAGAACAAAGAAAATGTGACAACAAACGATGGTTAACAGTACAACCAAAGGAAAAAAATTTGAATATTGTTATTGTGTGTTTGTATCGCGCGAAACAAAAATTCGTTTGTCATTTATTATCTGTCTGTCCATCCGTCTGTTAACTTCACTTTTTCTCAGGAACGAGTTGACAGATCATGTTTAAATTTACGTCACACACTAAGGTCTATAGACCCTTGGCGGTATAAAAAAAGTTAGATTCTGAGTCAATCTAACCAAAAGATACGGTCATTTATGCTGTATATTTTGATACTCGACAACTCACTTCAAAACGTAAAGGGTACGTCCCGTTGGTCATGAATCAAGGAAAATGACAAGTAACGTTTCACTATACGAGTAAAGTAAAACTACGAAAATCGTTAATTTGTTTTTGTGTCATACAACAATAATTTTTTTTTCTTATTTCGTTTTCAGACTAAGACACCTTTTTTCTAAGGAGCGGGTAGAAGCATCAAGCTGAAATTTAACTTCGCATATTGAGGTCTATTGTCATTTGGCGATCTAAAAAATTGAAGCGTGTTAATCAGTGTAATCACGAGTTACTGCCATTTATGTCACATTTTGATATTCCCAAGCTCGCTCATTAAAATCTGTAGGATAATTCCTGTTGACATAGAATCTTCGCGATACAAGTAAAGAAAAATTCAAAATTGTTAATTTGTAATTATATAACACGAAAAACATTTTTTATCGTTTGTTATACGGTGTCAAATTTGAAATTAAAACATTCGAAAGTCTTGGAATCTATAAGACCTGATTGTCGATTCGCGGAATGAATGGACTGTCTTTATATTTAATTATATTTGAACGTAACCCGCAATGGGCGAGTCCCACTCGCTCCTGGACAATTTTTATTAGGTTTCCGTGCCGGCTGAAGTGACCGAACGGTTCTGGGCGCTTCAGTCTGGAACCGCGCGACCACTACGGTCGCAGGTTGGAATCCTGCCTCGGGCATGGATGTGATATCCTTAAGTTAGTTAGGTGTAAGTAGTTCTAAGTTCTAGGGGACTGATAACCTCAGACGTTAAGTCCCATAGTTCTCAGAGCCATTTGAAGCATTTTTAGGTTTCCGTACCTTAATCGATAAAAACGGAACCCTTATAGGATCAGTCTGTTGCCCCTCCATTAAGACCCCTTTTTCTCAGAAGCTTGAAGAGGTATCAACTTGAAAGTTATGCCAAATACTAAGACGTTCGGTCCCTTGGAGATGTAAAAAGTTTAAGCTTTTAAGTCAATGCTATGAAAACATACGTCCATTTCTGTCACATATTTTCATACTCACAAACTAATTCACGAAAGCCTGTAGATGATCTATATACGTAATTTAGTTTGTAGGGAGTTCTCAGAGAGCGAGTTCAACTTACACCTGTTCGGTTTTTATGGAGCTCTCGGGACAAGAGGATATTCGGCGAATGGACTGCCCGTTCTCCTGACGCACCTCTCTTCGACCGTTACCGTGCTGCGTTCCGAAGTTTGGCCAACTTGCAACTAATCATGTGGTCATAAAGTTTTGGCTTACCCCTGTATGTTGGCATTACACCGAAAACCTTAGATCACGGCTTGCAGATCGAGCATTGTGAAAAATGGTGAGCACTTGTTAGTCGATACCGACAAATTCATTTTGACATGCTTCTGCCAAAGTTTTCGTACGAAAGAAAAAAAAGTGGAACATGTTATGAAGATGCTAACGTATACAATTAAGCTGTCATCCGAAAACTAGCGAGGATGCAGAGAAAACTGTGGCAGAGGGGATAAACACTGTTTCTTCCGAATTTAAGGCTCAGATGGGAAGCGTTAGTCCTTTCTGCAGGACTACAGATTCCCGAGAAATCGGTGTGGCAGCCGGGTCCTGGAAATCCCCGTGCGGTCGCGCGCACAGTGCCTTCCGTTCAATGGCTGTGACGTCCGACGCCGGTCACGCAACTCGCTGTGCGTAATTCGTCCCCACTTCCGCTAGCGTATCACAAACAGCGGTCACAGCGGAATATGCATACTCCAGTAGTGCCACAGTCTGTTCGTTCACCTCGCTGTGAATGGCACATTAGCAGGCGATGATGCGAGAAACAGCACAGCGCTAATTCATTACCCTCCCAATAAAATGTTCTGCATTCTTACGCAGTGTGGTATCAAGTACAGGGTAATTTTTTGTACGCAGCGGGCAAAGTAGTCAGCACTGAGGAGTAATGCGAGAGACCAGTATCAGGAAAGGTATAAGGCAGGACTATTCGTTGTCACCAGTCACTAGGGGATGTGGGGGAAAGTTGACGACTTTGGCGGTTAACCATTTTCAGTAAATTCATTTGTAAAATAGTTTGATTTTATTTGAATGTATTAAAAAATAATCCCTTGTTGTATTGTACATAGATATATACATTTTTATTTCAGTAAAGTCTTAATTATTTTGCCAGTTTTAAAACCTGATACAAAAGACTTCTTACACCGCTATTCTAGATCAGTTTTTTCATCAACAAAAATCAGACAAATTTTCCTCTTTCAATATTTGAGCTAGAGGGAGGTTAACGCACATGTAATCACACGCTGGGCAGTGCACTTTACTTTCTTTGGAAGTATTTCTTTGCTGTTCCAGATGTTCTTGTTCCACCTTGTGAGTTCCCATATCAACTTTTTTTCTTTTGCAGACGGCCTTCCTTTAGGCAGTAGTTTAAAATCGAAAATTCGTAGCCAACGGTTTGTCTACGTGCCAATAGGATTCGAAAGATTAACCAGCAGTTTCTGTGGGATGACCTTTGGCTGCATTGCCCATAGCGTGAATAGAAAACGATATGTGGTTTCCGCCGCAGCAACATGATACAATTAAACAATTCGATCATAAGGTTACATTTCACCTTCTTTCAACCCATTAATTGCATGAGCGACTGTATCAGAGTTGAAATAACCATGCTCAATAGATGAAGATTTCGTCAAAATGCCCCATTCCAACTGTCCCAATCGGGTATATTGAAAGTGATTTTTGATCTTCAGCCAGTATAACTGTAAAACTATTTACGTATGGGTACACAACTTTATAGCAATGATGTTCAAACCGTGCGCCCCCAGGATTTGGGTTATTAGGAATGTTTGTGTCATTACTTGTGGTTACACGTCGGTAGTGGTCCAGCGAATTTGAAAGACAAGCATCAATGTGCATCACAGTTGGAGTCAACATGGATCTGACAAGGAGGGCAGGGCTTTACTGTTAAAGCTTTTTTTTTGTACCAGAACAGTAGCAATACTGCTGCTCTTCGTGAGCATCAACACAGAGGAATAACGGAGACGTCCTCCTGACGCACTGGGATTGAAGAACCTGATTCGGAAGTTGGAAATTTGGGAATCGCTCCTGGGAGAGGCCATCGACTAACTGCGCCACAAATTGTTGAAGATGTTGCCTTTGAAGTGACATAATGCTGGATGCAATGTGCGACCTTCATGCAGTGCACGAGCTATGTCACGAAGACGGAACATTCCACTGTATACTGCTCGAAAAGTGCTGCAAGCAATTTTAGAATGATATTCGTACAACCTTCACGTTACTCACCAACTTTTGCCACTTAGTGTAACATAAACATGGTGCACAAGCAACAAATGTTGTCCTCTCGTGTGGAAATTAAAATGTGTTTCTTCCAATCATCTATTCGTTATTTCTCTTACGCATGTCCTCACAAATGTTTCCACAAAGTTTCAGTGTCCTACTAACAGTTATTCATGGAAGCCCTCTCAAGAAGCGAAAGTTTAATTAAAATCAAAAGTAACTGAAAAGCACATCGTATGTTTAGTTTTCTGTAGCCACGAAGAACCAAATCACAGTTACTCCCCAAGAGCTTCTAATGAATGGTTTGAAAAACATCTCGCCAAAGCAATATAAACGACTATTACCTAAATCAGATCGAACTGCCGGCAGTGGATCCACTGTGCAAGTTTTTAGTGTCTCACCGTGTGAAGCGTCGGTGGTATCCGTATGGTGATGCTGCCTAAAAGTGCGAACTTAAACTAAGTCGTTATATTATCCTGCTCGTCAGATTTACTCGGTCTTCTCTATACAGGCTGTTTCACAAATAGAAGGCATAATTTCAGGAATATGGTTCCCATGTGTGGACAATAAAAAAATTGATTACAAGTTATGTCGTTTCCGAGTTATGGTGTCCATAACAGTGATACGCACAAGAGCCTGTTTGCCACTGAGCCGTGCGTGGCTCGAATTCGTGCCATCTCATTTGACATCCTGTTTTTAGCGTACTACCACCTCATTGTGTTAATTTCAAATACTGGTGTCACTGAGTCAAACTACATTGCTGCGAGGTCCGTGGCTCACCGACCCTAGACACGAAAGTTGAGTTTGGATTTAATTTATCAGCAAGTCAAGACTGTTCACATTGTGCCGTCTGGTTCTCGTTGCTGGCTGTTGGGACAGTCCCACAAGCAACAACATGTATTTTCGAGTTGGCGAAGGTTTAGTCACAATCCAGTGGAGTCTGACTGTATTTGGTTATTTGCAATTGAAGTGCACCACCGGAATTCTCTACCTTGTGGCCGTTAACGTTCCGGTTACCTGCCCTGGCCATTGACGTAAATTCAGGCAGTGTCCTTTCCTCACCGTGTTGTCGCTGTCCAGCATGGTGTGTAGTTTGAAAGCTTAATGTACGCTTGGTTGTGGGCGTCCATGCCCTTTACGTTTTGCATTGAACTCCTGGTTATGTGCTGGTCGAGTGGAGTGCAAGTTACCTTGTCAGTGAGTCCGTCGGCTGTTCGTTGGTTTGTTGTCGGATCAGAAATGGTTGGGCCGACTGCCTGTCTCACCTAAGTGGTCGTTAGTATTTCAAGTGCTGGCCGACCCCCGAAACTTCTGAGCCCGGTTAGCTGCACTGCCTTTTCTCATTTTCTGTTGTGTGTATTGGTATGGCTCATAGCCGATGGTTTTGAAATGTTTTCAGTGGTGTTTTAAGTCATGGGCCTTCACCCATTTAAAAATTAAAGTTCCTTGCTTGTCAACTGTTAGATTGTTTGGGGCCCTCGGCTTAATTTAAGATAAGGCTTTGTTGTTTATATTTATTTTACCTTGAGTTTTAAGTCATGAGGCTTTCAGTCGTTTTTAAATTAAGGATCTTGTCTTTCGAGCATAAGACTGTTTGGGGCCTTCAGTCTATTTGAAGATAAGACCTTTTGCCTTGTTTTTTTATTTAATTTTGCCTTGAGTCTTAAATCATAGGCCTTCAGCCAACTTGTAGAACTAACGTGTGGCCTTCTGCCCTCTAAATATTCTCTTTGGCGTCTGAATTTTGATTTAATGGCTTTTATGCGTTTTTCTTAATTGACGAGGTTGTGCCCTTAAGGCATAAGATAGTTATCGGCTGAATGCGCCACACTAAGCTCAAGAGTTTCTACTGTAATGTTTGGTCAAATAAATAAAGTTATGTGTTCGAGTAACTGACAGCTGCTCATTTTGGCCCCTTTCCACAATTCGAACTACCTGTCCTGTCCTGCAGGTTTAGCAAGGCGTTTCTGCCCCATAGGTAATTTCCTTTACAACAACGCTCACAACGCCATCTCTTATGAACTGTGCTTCATCTGTGACTAATACTAAGACAGGAAGATTGGATCTGTAACTCACTGCTGCCAGAACAACTGACAGAACGTAACTCGTGCACGGTAATCTCCTGGTGACGGGGAAGTACATGTTGAAAATAATAAGGGCAAAGGGATACTGCAGCCGTATATATACACATGACAAGAGAAATTTCAACATCAGCCGCAATCGAGCAATGCAACGGGCGGAGTGAAAATTGTGCTGGACAGGGACTCGAACCCGAATTTGCGCCTTTTGCGAGTAGCTGCCTTAACCACTTTGGCTATCCAAACACGCTTCCTGCCAAACGCAAATTCTCCTATGTCATAAGAGACATTCACTTGCAATGCTGACCTTCGTTTGCTGATTGGTGTCGAATGCACAGGACCCAGAATCTCCTCCACTATATCTGGAGTTGTAGATCT
The DNA here is from genome assembly GCF_023897955.1 of Schistocerca gregaria. Taxonomy (NCBI): domain Eukaryota; kingdom Metazoa; phylum Arthropoda; class Insecta; order Orthoptera; family Acrididae; genus Schistocerca; species Schistocerca gregaria. The sequence goes on along the minus strand of NC_064925.1, from coordinate 219,462,229 downwards.
TGGCCATCCCGACTGCAAACTGGGAGATGTAAACCCCCCTTAAGCGCACTGAAGGCGATGGGGACGTTCAAATGTCTTCAGATCTGGACACCTTCCCTGTGGATACCTCTCCTGATACAAACGACGAACCAGCGCAGCCTTAAAGTACATTAAGTCACTTCTGCCGGCTCCTAATTTGAGTACATGTCGAACGTCAAACCCCACACTCAATATACCCATCCTTCTAGCGTTGTACTCCTGAATCTGTCACTCTGCGCTGTGGCTAATATTCCCAGCTACTTGAAGAGATACCTGCACGATGTACATGCCTGTACCCCATAATTAAGTCGAATTACTTTCGTGCAATGAATTCTTTTCTGTGTAAATGAGGAGCTACGCAGAATATTATCCCATAACACATCAGTGAATGAAAAAATGTGAACTCACCTCTATATTCCAAAAGTTGGTATTCTTATGGCAGGTTACGTTTTCATAAACATGCACCTCTAAAAGCATACCATCTTCTACTCTGTTTATTATTTCTTGTTACATAGGTCAATGTGAGGTGGAAAATTTTTGACGTGAAAGCTAGATGAGCAACCTTTTTTTGTACCTCGTTGTTAACATAGGATGTCAGATCATTAACTTAAAGGAAGAACAGTAGTGCGCAAACAATCGAGCTCTGTTGGACCCCCAATGTAATTTCTACCGTTGGCCTCTTGACCTCCCATGAAGGAAAAAAATATCTAGCATTAACTGGAATCGAACGAGCGTCCTCCACATTGCTGTCATTCTTTTATGTACACCAGAAGCTACTTCACAATGCGTGGAGGAGGCTACTTCGTACCAATTTTGTCAATCTTCTTTCTCACTCTGTTCGTGTATTGAGCGACGGACTTATGACTGTCAAAACGCCTCTGGGCACAGCCTCATCTTTTATTTTCTTCTCAGGGTGCCTACGTGAGATATACGGCAGTGGCGGCAGAATTTTTGTACAGTTGCCCTCCAGAATCGGTTTTCTAAATTTATACGATAGTGTTTTCCTCCAAATATCTCCATTTAAGATGAAGTTCCTTTGGATGTTGTATATGCAGTCTTGTCCTAAGGAAGACCGTCGTAACACGGATGAAACGTAGGTTTATACATGGTTATTTTGTGGTGGTGGTGGTGGTGATACAAACTTTCAGGGAGTCAGAAGTGGGGAGGTATCAATTTGAGGTAAGGGAACCTGGTCTGGAAACGACCGAATCGAAAGTTATAAGCTAAATTCGTCCTGACACTTCTGACTATGGAACTCTTCTATTGCAAGCTCTTTTGCTTTCCACTCTGAGAGGTGTTAGTACGGGCCAAAACAAGAAATAAATGTGTAGTAAACATGGGCTGAGCAAGTGCTCATATCTCTGAAGGTACGTTTTTGGAGCCCATGTTTATCTGATTTTTTCTTCTTGTTTTGGTCGATACCAACCCTCTCCCAAAATAAGGAAAGCAAGGAGCTTGCAGTAGAAGAGGTGTCAAACGTATCCAAGCGTACTTGCGAGGCGATTATTTTCAGAACAGGATCCCTTACTTAAAACTCATACATTTACCATTATCCATCATACGTGATAGTTTGTTTCTTCATCACCGAATCATCCTTTGCTTTAAAGAAATATATATCGTCTTGATAGCGACCACGGAAGCCTATACAGGGTGTTACAAAAAGGTACGGTCAAACTTTCAGGAAACATTCCTCATACACAAATAAAGAAAAGATGTTATGTGGACATGTGTCCGGAAACGCTTAATTTCGATGTCAGAGCTCATTTCAGTTTCGTCAGTGTGTACTGTACTTCCTCGATTCACCGCCAGTTGGCCCAATTGAAGGAAGGTAATGTTGACGTCGGTGCTTGTGTTGACATGTGACTCATTGCTCTAAGTACCAGCATCAAGCACATCAGTACGTAGCATCAACAGGTTAGTATTCATCACGAACGTGGTTTTGCAGTCAGTGCAATGTTTACAAATGCGGAGTTGGGAGATGCCCATTTGATGTATGGATAAGCACGGGGCAATAGCCGTGGCGCGGTACTTTTGTATCGAGACAGATTTCCAGAACGAAGGTGTCCCGACAGGAAGACGTTCGAAGCATTTGATCGGCGTCTTAGGGAGCACGGAACATTGCAGCCTATAACTCGTGATTGGGGAAGACCTAGAACGACGAGGACACCTGCAATGGACGAGGCAATTCTTCGTGCAATTGACGATAACCCTAATGTCAGCGTCAGAGAAGTTGCTGCTGTACAAGGTAGCGTTGACCAAGTCACTGTATGGAGAGTGCTACGGGAGAATCAGTTGCTTCCGTACCATGTACAGCGTGTGCAGAACTATTAGCAGCTGATTGGCCTCCACGGGTACACTTCTGCGAATGGTTCATCCAACAATGTGTCAATCCTCATTTCACTGCAAATGTTCTCTTTACGGATGAGGCTTCATTCCAACGTGATCAAATTGTAAATTTTCACAATCAACATGTGTGAGCTGACGAGAATCCGCACGCAATTGTGCAATCACGTCATCAACGCTGATGTTCTATGAACCTTTGGGCAGGCATTGTTGGTGATGTCTTGATTGGGCCCCATGTTATTCCAACTACGCTCAATGGAGCACGTTATAATGATTTCATACGGGGTACTCTACCTGTGCTGCTAGAACATGTGCCTTTACAAGTACGACACAACATGTGGTTCATGCACGATGGAGCTCCTGCACATTTCAGTCGAAGTGTTCGTACGCTTCTCAACAACAGATTCGGTGACCGATGGATTGGGAGAGGCGGACCAATTCCGTGGCATCCACGCTCTCCTGACCTCAACCCTCTTGACTTTCATTTATGGGGGCATTTGAAAGCTCTTGTCTGCGCAACCCCGGTACCAAATTTAGAGACTCTTCGTGCTCGTATTGCGGACGGCTGTGATACAATACGCCATTCTCCAGGGCTGCATCAGCGCATCAGGGATTCCATGCTACGGAAGGTGGATGCACGTATTCTCGCTAACGGAGGACATTTTGAACATTTTTTGTAACAAAGTGTTTGAAGTCACGCTGGTACGTTCTGTTGCTGTGTGTTTCCATTCCATGATTAATGAGATTTGAAAAGAAGTAATAAATTGAGCTCTAACATGGAATGTAAGCGCTTCCGGACACATGTCCACATAACATATTTTCTTTCTTTGTGTGTGAGGAATGTTTCCTGAAAGTTTGGCCGTACCTTTTTGTAACACCCTGCTTAGTTATGCCATTTCCATAAAGGTTCCAGAGCAGCTCTTACTTTTTCGTGTAGACTGTACCGACCTTTTCGGTCGTAGCACCGCGTCTCTGAATTCATCTGATGTCTGCTGTTTCGCCCACTGTACAACACTGTAGCGACCAGGCCTATTCATGGCCACTACGCATCGGGTGGAGTAAGAGACATGGTGTGGAAGAGGGGTGATTTACGCCAGGACACACAGTGAAACAGTGGTAGCATTAACAAGTGTTTATTTCCATCAGCAATGTATTTTGCGGAGGCCGTCCTCTAGGCCGCCCAGCAAGTATGCATGCACAGGCGGCTTGGTATGAATTGATACCAATGGCGACCGTGACGTCCGCTACCCTGAGCCTTGTGCAGCTGCTACCAAGATGCCGAGTTGGCCGCCAGCAGGCGAAGTAACGGGCATGACCTATTAAGTTTGGCCGGCTATGCACACATGCACTTAACTCATAGTCCCCGTGTTGCGCGTTTGGATGCAATAGCGGACACTAGATGTTAGATACCGAGCAGCAATTACCCCGGTCACCCACAAGGGGTCGACCAGTATGATGGCCGATGACATCTAAAGGGTGTCTGATAAGTCACCCCCTTTTTTTAACAGTTATAATCTCTATTTATGAACCAATTTTCTCAGAACTACTTTTGTTACAAAGGTTATGTCTGACATTTTAAACCTCCATATAAGCTCCAGCATTCTCTGCGCATTTTTTTAAACACCAACTGGTACTTATTGAGCAAGCAGTAAAGGAAACAAAAGAAAAATTCGGAGTAAGTATTAAAATACATGAAGAACAAATAAAAAACTTTGAGGTTCACCGATGACATTGTAATTCTGTCAGACAGCAAAGGACTTTGAAGAGCAGTTCAACGGAATGGACAGTGTCTTGAAAGGAGGATATAAGTTGAACATCAACAAAAGCAAAACGAGGATAATGGAATGTAGTCGAATTAAGTCGGGTGATGCTGAGGGAATTAGATTAGGAAATGAGACACTTAAAGTAGTAAAGGAGTTTTGCTATTTGGGGAGCAAAATAACTGATTATGATCGAAGTAGAGAGGATATAAAATGTAGACTGGCAATGGCAAGGAAAGCGTTTCTGAAGAAGAGAAATTTGTTAACATCGAGTATAGATTTAAGTGTCAGGAAGTCGTTTCTGTAAGTATTTGTGTGGAGTGTAGCCATGTATGGAAGTGAAACATGGACGATAAATAGTTAGGATAAAAGCTTTCGAAGTGGGGTGCTACAGAAGAATGCTGAAGATGAGATGGATAGATCACATAATTAATGAGGAGGTATTGAATAAAATTGGGGAGGAGTTTGTGACGTAACTTGACAAGAAGAAGGGATCGGTTGGTAGGACATGTTCTGAGGCTTCAAGGGATCACAAATTTAGCATTGGAGGGCAGCGTAGAAGGTAAAAATCGTAGAGGGAGACCAAGAGATGAATATACTAAGCAGATTCAGAAGTATGTAGGTTGCAGTAAGTACTGGGAGATGAAGCTTGCACAGGATAGGGTAGCATGGAGAGCTACATCAAACCAGTCTCAGGACTGAAGACGACGACGACGACGACGACGACGACGACGACGACGACGACAACAACAACAACAACAACAACAACTGGTACTGCGATACTACTGCCTGCAACATGTTAGATGGATCATTGGCTAACACATCGGATATTACTGCTCCTCATTCATCCAGGTTCCGTGGTTTTTCTTGTAATTCTACTCATTAGCGCATCCAAAGAGAGAAAAAACCGCAAAGCGTTAAATCAGGGCTGCGAGCAGTTCATTCGTGTGCATCACGTCAGCCTACACAACGACGTAGGAAACTATCATGCAGCCATTCGCGGACATCATTTGTAAAATGTGCAGGTGCTCCATCCTGCATGAAGCGAATCTGTGGGTTATTCCAATGTGAAACTACTGGCCTTGCACGATCTTGCAGCATTTCTAGGTACCGGTCACCATTCAGTGTGTACCTCAGAAAGAAAGGACCAACAACTTCGGATGACGTGACCATGCTGCCACCTTCGGACCGCTCTGGCACATTTGTGTTGGTTTTTCGGCTGCCCAAAAATGCCTGTTTACAAATCCTCCAACGTGGAAAACTGGCTACTCAGTCCACTGAATTTCCTCAAAATTTCAGGCCAATCATCATTCCAACCCAAGAATTCTCCAAACTCTGTTCTCTCATAGTCATCAGAAAACAGTTGCTTCAAATAATGTGGCTTCAACGTCGTAAAACAAATCTTTCTTAAGAATCGTTGCAACTGTGTTATGTGAAAGACAACTTTCACGAAATCGTTGACGCAGTGATTTCTCAGAGCTCGTCGTAATAATTTCACGAACTCTGTCAACATTCTCTGGCCGTCTTGAAGTTGATGGTCTTCCTGATCATTTTGCATCGGCGGCACTTCCTATTGTTAGTTATTTGGAATGGCAGTTTTTAAGCGTTTTTGCGACAGCGTTGCAAGATCCATCGTTCAGCCCCCACCACCTTTGTACTCGCACCACAGATCCCCACATCTCATAACGAGCTACTGTTTTGGTCCTATCCACAGTCAACACAGGTGGCATTTTCCAACTGAAACAAAAGAAAAAATGTTAAACATAACCTTAACGAGTATTGGTACTGACAAAAATAGGTCTACGAAATTATAACTTTTTAAAAATAGGGTGTGACTTATCAGGCATCCTTCAGGTGCCTAGGAGGCCACGAGGGCGCGCCTCCCCCATCTGGATTGGGGACAGCTTGCAGTCCGTTGGACGAAGTCTCAGAGGGAGGAACCTGGCCGCACACCAGCTTCTTCCATCGCTGAAGTTTGAAGTCCAGTACATGCTAAGCTATGGCACGCCTCGGGCTAGCACTTGACAAGTTGAGCAAGCAGGCAGTCAGCCAACAAAACATCACCCAGAGCGTTTTTTTAGTTGCGGTTTTTCTGAAACTCAAAAAACCATCATTCTCTCTAGTTCAAGATGCAGACAGAATGGCGGGACGACTAAATACCCTGAGCCCTAGGCTCGATTATTTATATTCTTATTGCTACGCTTCTGACGTAGTGTTACTGGGAGGGACTAGTGTATTCTATCCACATTACTCGTCCTGTCCGCGCCGAGCACGCGTTCCTAGACGTGGTATATTTGCAACACGAGTGTTTCCGGCAGCATGCAAGTACTCCAAATTACAAGATGTTACTTCACTCTTGGCGACATTTTGTTGTAACCTTAGCTGTTATACGGGCTTCGCCTGTTGGTGGTGTCGCAAACCTGTCTGACCGGAGTGTTTGACACAGTGTCAGCAATACCGCCCAGTGGCCTACTTGACTAGCACATCGGGCCGAATTGGCCTCCATTTTCTGGCAGCGGATTCGGCCTCCATTTCCTGGCAACGGCAGGAATAAAAATTTGAAAAACATTTTAGAACTCGCGCGTCCAAAATTTTCGGGGTGCAGCAATACTTTACAACGGGTCGCACTACCTTCTCTTAAGTAATCTCCTTTACGGATGCATTCCCACCTCCTAAGACTCTTCCAACAGTTTCAAGGTTTCCGAGCTCCCAACCAACTAGGGAATTGCTGTCTTTTCACATTGCAGCTTCGTGTTACCAGTAAATAAATGATGCAACGTTCTGCACAAGTTGTTACTAAGCTTACAATCTAATATTGTCAGCTTCTGTCTCTTTTATAGGCGTTATCTTGCATTATTAATATTTAAAGAGAGCCTTCATTCACTATGCTAAATGGAAAATAAGTCTAGTTTTAAGCATTTCTTTCCCATCGTCCAGTGGCGAAATTTTCTTGTAAACAGCGTAGTCATGGAACAATCTGATAGTGCTGCTGATCCTATCTGGTGCTCCGATACGAAGACTGCTGATACTTTAACAGCCCGGCAAATTATCCGCATTTGATAAATGCCATCACCTCGTAGTGCAAATGTGTGCAAAAAATGCACCTCCTCAGTTGTTTGGAACTGGATTTTGTAGGAGGTTGTTGCGTGTCCTCCTGAGGGTTATAGAGCCAACATCTGTGCAATTGGCGCATTAAATTGCCAAAATCCCGACCTTGTTAAAGGATGCTGTCCACAGTCCTCCAAACTTTCTCAATTGCGGAGAGATCCGGCGGCCTTGCGGGCCAATATAGGGTTCGTTATCTTCCTGGAATGTAAGCACAGGATGGCTTGCTAAGAAGGGCAACAAAAGAGAGCATATAATATCGTCGACGTACCGCTGGACTGTAAGGGAGCCACGGACAACAACTAAAGAGGTCCTGCTGTGAAAAAAATTTGCATCCCAGACCGTCACTCACAGTTGACGGCCATATGGCGGGCAGCTGGTGGCGGTTAGTGTTTAACGTCCCGTCAACAACGAGGTCATTAGAGACGGAGCGCAAGCTCGGGTTAGGGTAGGACTGGGAAGGAAATCGGCCGTGCCCTTTCAAAGGAACCATCCCGGCATTTGCCTGAAACGATTTAGGGAAATCACGGAAAACCTAAATGAGGATGGCTGGGGACGGGATTGAACCGTCGTCCTCCCGAATGCGAGTCCAGTGTGCTAACCACTGCGCCACCTCGCTCGGTCGCGGGCAGTATCCCACTGCTGTTCGCGGCCACTCCAGACACGTCATATGGAATGTCATTGAATGGAGTAGATTTGTCTTCATTTATGAGTCCCGTTTCGAACTGAGCCTCGATGACGAGCGAAGATGTGTCTGGGGACGCCCCAGACAGTGGTGGGATACCAAACCGACTGCCGCCCAACTTACGGCCCGGTAACCATGAGTTATGGGCTGGGGTACCATTTCATTTATAGCAGGTCCCTTTTGGTTGTCATCCGCGGTACCCTTACACCACAACGGTACGTCGACGATATTCTATGAACTGTTTTGTTGCCCTTCATGGCAAGCCATTCTGGGCTTACATTTCAGAAAGGGAACATCCGCTCACACGTAACGAGAGTTTCTACTGCTTGTCTTCGTGCTTGGCAAACACTACCTTGGTAAGCAAGGTTGCCGGATCTCTCCCCAACTGAGAACGTTTGGAGCATGGTGGTAAGGCAGGCAGGAAGGAAGAAAGGAAGGAAGGAAGGAAGCTTGGGTTTAACATCCTGTCATTAGAGACAGTACAAGCGCACATTGCCTCAAGGACAATGCCTTTTCAAAGAAACCATCCCGGCATCAGCGTGAAGCGATTTAGGAAATTCACGGAAAAGCTAAATCTGCCTGGCCGGACTCTAGTTTGAACCGCCGTCCTCCCAAATGTGAGTCCACCGTGCTAACCACTGTGCCACCTCGCCCGGTTAGGAGCATTATGGGCAGGGCCCTCCGATCAACTCGCGATTTTTACGATTAAGGCGCCAGTTGAATACCTCAGAACACCAAACAACTCCACCAGTCAATGACAAGCCGAATAACTGCTTGCATGAGGGCCAGAGGTTGACGTATTAAGGACTTGATCAATTTATGAAGATCTTTCTCTTTAATAAATCATTTACTTTTTCTGAAACTGTAATGATTTGTCTGTCTGTACGTGCACAACACATCTACCGATTTCCATCCCATTTGGGTAATTCCCTCGCGAAGAGGGTTTTTTTTCCTCTGTCTTTTTCTTAGATTAAATTTTAGGAGGTAGTTGTATAGGTTAAGTCGAATAAAAGATACCATATAACTTGTCTCAAATTTTTATTTGTTACAGGCCCGTAACTGATCAGAAAGAGAATTTTCAATATCGCATTTTGGCCCTCTAGTTCCTTAGAGTTTATTTATCTTTTTTGTAATTGTATCCATATTTTGCAGATATGAACATGATTGAACTCAGTACACAGGAAGTATGAGTAGAAACGCGTTAAGTCACAATTTTTTCGTGTTTTATTAAAGTACATTTTGCATTTCGGGTCCTGTGGTTTCATTGTCAGGTGCAAATCGTCTAGAAACGTAACCTTCATTTGCTCTTGAATGAAATGCATGTTCCTGTTATGTGAATGTTAGAGGTTAGGTTTTGTACTTCGTGAATCAATTTATCGTGCTTGAGTTTACAAAGCTCAAGTGTTTTTTTTTTTTTTTTTTTTTTTTTTTTTTTTTTTTTTTTTTTTTTTTTTTTTTTTACTGTGACTAATTTTCTGGCCAATTCTGTCGTATATTAAGTTTGCTGAACGTACACTATCTGATCAAAGGTATCCGGATACCCCTATGTAATGCACAATTGACCACTAGATGTCGCGAGAGGCTGACCTTCCCTCACAAAGAAAAGAAGGAGGCGGTGAGAATGTTTTGTCATCAGAGAAGCATTAACAGCAGAGTAGGTAGGTTAGGCGAGCTCAGTGACTTCGAATGTGGACTAGTCTTTGGATATCACCTGAGTAACAAGTCATGGACATGTCAACCATTGCGCGCCAGCCCCAGATCGAATCCGCCCGGTGGATTAACGACGAGGGCCGGTGTGCCAGCCAGCCTGGGTGTAGTTTTTAGGCGGTTTTCCACATCCTGCTAGGTAAATACCGGGCTGGTCCCCACATTTCGCCTCAGTTACATGCATCACAGACATTTTAACCACGTTCGCACTATTTCACAATTGGCACTAGATGCAGACAGCTGGGGTACACTGATTCCATCCCTGGGGTACGGGGTGGCGGCAGGAAGGGCATCCGGCCACTCCTTGCCAAATCTGTTCTAACCACGCTGACCCTGCGATTGCTGCAGGCCTATGGCGTAAGTGGAATAAAGAAAGAAATGCGACTGTGACATGGAAACTTGAAGGAACGACTCCAGCAAAACCAAGACCCAAGCATACCACATCTACCTACAGACAGGGGGCATCAGGCCTTGGGGAGAGTGGTTGTAGAAACAACTCTTGAAACTAGCGAGTTCTAAACTGCTAGCAGCAGTCCACCTGGCACAATGACTGTGCTGAGTTACTAAGAACAGGGGACAATGGTCGAGCAGCTCCTGACATGCCATACATTTCTGTCTTCAGTGATAAAGCGACACTTGTGGCTCTGTAAAGAGTAACGCTACTGGATAGTGGTGACCAGAAATGAGTGATTTGTAGTGATGAGTCTTGCTATACTCTGTGCAAGTCCGATGGGACAGTTCGGATTCGCTGTTTGACGAATGTATGGAAAACGATAGCTACCATCACGTTTAGTGCCAACAGTGAAGTTCGGAAGAGGTGGGGGTGTTACGATCTGGGGGTATTTATGGTGTTTAGGTTGTGGTCTCTACATCGCGCTTAGGAAAACGAAAAATGTGGAAGGATATAAACACAGTTTACAGCATTTTGTGCTGTATTCTCTAGAGGGACAGATCAAAGGCGATGATTGTATCATCATGACAAGGCATAATCTGCGAGGCAATGGTGCGTGGAGAGTAACACTTCTGAAATAGACTAGCCTGCCCAGAGTGCCGACATGCACTCAATGGAACACCTTTAGAACGTCGACTTCGCTCTGGACCCCAGTGTCCAACATTTCTGGTTTTAGTTCTTGAGTGAGAATGGGCTGCCATTCCTCTTCACAGATATTCAGACACCTTACTGAAAGTGTCGCCAGTAAAGTTGAAGTCATCAAGCCGGCCGGAGTGACCAAGCGGTTTTAGGCGCTACAGTCTGGAACCACGCGACCGCTACGGTCGCAGGTTCGATTGGGCATGGATGTGTGTGATGTCCTTAGGTTATTTAGGTTTAAGTAGTGCTAAGTCTTTGGGGACTGATTACCTCAGAAGTTGTCCCATAGCCATTTGAACCATTTGAAGCCATCATAAAGGCGATTAGGCTGAGTATGTTTATACGATATTTGCTTACAAGTTTTGTAGTGGAAACTCCGCTGCTTGTAGAGAATACAGTAGACCAGTTCCTAACTGCAGAGTATCAGATTCGAGAGTGTTTACTCGTATTTTCACTGAACTATTTGAGACTACTGCAGCGACCATCATATTTCATATGAATGTGCAAATGAAAACAGTGCATGTGAAGTGTTGTATCACGTATCGATACCACCCTGCCGGCGTATCACAGTTGGCGACTTTCCGTCCCATGCCTATAGCGGTCGTGCGGGATACGGCGTACTCAGTGGAACACGTCAACTTGGCTCTGGGCTGAGAGCGCCCTCTGCCACCACGATACAGAATTGCCGGCGGCGGCCACTCTGGCCACTTGCACTTGGTTTGCATCACAACACCGAGTCTCATCCTAGTTGCTGCTGTATGAGCTGGACATTTAGTTCTTGCTACTGATTTGGAATGAGTCTTCATTCACTTGGAAAAATACAAGTTAAGTAAATCTTCTGTTTGTTGTGTTAACGTGTTCACTAACCATTTCCGCTCTTGTCCAGCTCTCCTAGGATGAAACTTACCACGCCGCTCTGTAGTCCACCTCTTCTTACTGTTGTGTATGAAGTCGTATACAACAAGAAGTACAAGACAGTCAGTTGGTAGAATGCACTCGTTCAACAACTGGTGTTCCACGTACAAGACTCTGGCAGACATGAGGGTATGCACAGTTTCTATCCTTATACACAGCAAATTCAACGCCTTTGGGAAGGAAATTAGGGCAGACGATTGGAACTTGGTCGTCGGCTAATTCCAAAGTGTCGAGTAGACCCAATCAGTACTGCTTAGATGAAGCCACTGTAGTGTCTTTCAGCAGAAGTAATAAGTAGTAGTGACAAAGCCACTGTAGAGTAGTGCATAAGCAGCTGCAGTGCGGCGAAATGTGGGTCAGTAAGGGAATTGCGATGAGAGTTACCCACTCTCAGCAGAAAACTGCACCGCGCAGCGTTGGTAATAACCGTAGCAGGTAGGTCGATGTCACCACAGAAGGTTGGTTGGTTGTGGGATTTGGTGGGGGCTAATCATCGAGGTCATCAGTCCCCTGTTCCAGACAGACATACTTGTAAAAGGCCTATACAGTAAAATCGTAACCTTTGCACCCAGAGAGAGGGAACACCAAGGGATACAGAGCTAAAATGAACACCGCAGTTACACGAAATAGAGGAAACTTAAAAGCAGCAGAGCAAATAGCTGACCAGAGTAAAACAGACTACAGTGGTTGATGGATCAGGTAAAAGGTCAACCACTCAACTACGAACGAAGAACCACCAGCTGGAAATCGTTGATAGAGATACCAACACAACGTATTACCATAGAAGACACTATTTTGGTATCCACGTCACAAAAGTCGCTGGAGTGGGTGTAGCCTGAGAAATCATGCGAGAGCGCCCACACTAGAGTGAGTGATAAAACCTAGATGCACTGATAAAACGTGAAACAGCTATAGAGGCATCTTCACCTAGAATTAAAGGTAGTGCAGCTGGTAAATTAAAGGACTGGGGCTAAAAGGGGGGCAGTTCATCAGAAGATGGACCACTGTCAGCCCTGCATCACAGCGATACTTGATTGGGTTCTCACGGCGAAGGAGATAGCTATGGGTCAACCGCGTATGTCCAATTCGGAGACGGCAGAGAACAACTGAGCCCCTACGCGTGCTCCTCAAGTATGATTTCCATACAGCCGTGGACGACTTTACCATGCGGAGCTTTTTTGGCGTGTTCAAGACAGACCATTCAGAGCTCCAGACATCGAGGACCTTGCGATGTAGGGCTGACCCGAGGTCTCTTTCCACGAGACCAAGCTCCAAGGGTGGCGAAGTGGTGGCCTGCTTGGCCAACCGATCGACACGTTCGTTTCCTGGAATGCCGACCACAGAAGGGCCAATCTCTTCTTATGGGCGACGTGACTAGGTGCCGAGTTTTAGTTAAACAAATGCTCCCTGGCATGATATACGTGTCTGATTTTGACGCCGAAACGTCCAGCAGCACAATCAATGCCAAGGCCACACTGGACAGACATGGGTTAGAGACCGCGTTGCACCTGTCACCGCACTAAGTTCCTCACGGCCTACAGATGCCGCTGGCCAGCCCCGGGCCTGCTGTCAGCAACGCAGGTTGCCTACCCAACATCCTCTCTCCAGCGCAGAAGCCACCGCCCGTACGTCAGCGCCAGCCAGGGTCAACAGAGTGAGACGTTCGGCCACTCTGAGCCACGATAAAGCATTTACTGAAGCTGAATAAAGCACTCTTTATTTACAGCAGTGTTTCCACTGGGCCTACCGGCCCGTCACCACACTACCACCACACACCCCTCAGAGCTCAACTTCACTCTTCACCACTTTCACTCTCAGTGGTCCGACGAAAACCCACATTTTCAAGAACGTTTTTCTGTAAGCGTGTGGTATAGTATAAAAGTCAATCAGCTGAAATGGCCAGATGTGCTTCCTAACCATCTTGTAGGGCTCTGTTCTTTACACTTCATTGAAAACGAGATTCCAGCATTACTGGAAAAGAATCCTGTGACCACAACGATGGGTATGTTTTTCCAGCATGAAGGGGTCCCCGCACATTTTAGTCATTAGGTAACATCTAAATCTAAAATTCTCTGGAGGGCAGATAGGCAGAAACGGTCACGTTTCTTGGTCACCAAGGTTTCCTTTGGACTTGTGCTTATGGGGATGGCTGAAAGCCGAAGTGTGCAAGGAGACAGCAATACGCAATACATGAACTGAACGTATTAGGCATAGAGGTGCCCTCATAAAAGAATGCCCAGAAGCCTTCAGAAGAGAAACGGAATTGCATTGGCGTCAGAGGTGGAACTTATGAAAATCAACTTTAACTTACTATTTGCCTTTGCTCATACCTGTGAATACTGGTTTGGATTACATTCTAACAGCTCTGTCAGTACAATCAATACGAATTGGACACATGTTGTATGGAATATTTTACTTGAATTAGTCAGCACACTATATTTACTATTCGTCATGAACCATCCTTCATACTATGCACGTTTATAAAAGACAGACTTGAGAAACAACCGTACGGTGACATGCTTTTGGCGTGTGGTTGTGGTCCACTACCTCCCTTAAGAACTAACCAGTTCATGGCCTAATCAGAAGCAAATCCAGAGAACGACCTAAACAGTTTTCGAGGATTACATTAATTTCCTTCAGCTTGAGTCTTCAACTGGAGTAAACCTTTTGTAGGTAAAAACCATTTTCCTCCTCCGACTACACAAAATGAATTTATCTTTTTAAGACCATCGTTCACTTTAACGCTATCAGCTGATTTCGGAGCACTGTAATTATCAACTGCTTCAAAAGTAAAGGCAGTTTAAAGTACATGGTGCTTCGATGTGTGTGTGTGTGTGTGTGTGTGTGATTTAGGGAGGCTCAACGACGAGGTTATCAGCGCTTTCGACTTTTAAAGCACTTGATAAAGAGCAAGTGTCTAAATCAGCTAATGGTGCGTAAGTGGATGACAAAATGAAGAAAGATTCGTTTAAAAACAAAAACTGGCTAGGTGCGAGTGGGATTCGCACACTGAGGGTTTCGTACAAATTAATTATGTAGCTAGACAGTTCATCAATTCCGGGAATCCAACATTGACGATTTTTGCCTGTTATCGACATTGATACTAACAAGTTATCGGTCCAAGAGACTCCAAGGCTCTCGAAAATGTTGTAGTTTGAAATCTGAAGTCGGATAACAAATGACAAAAGAAATAGCTTTTCGTGTGATGTAATTACAGATTCAAATTTTTGAATTTTTTTCCTATACTTGTTTAGTGTTACCTTGCTTCTCGCCAAATTTCATTCTGAACAAATGGTTCCATAAAGGTTTTGATGAGCGGGTTTGACTGAATTGACTCAGAGGCTTACAAGTACACCGCCAAGGGGCTGTAAACCTTAGTATACGGTACCGCTTTCAACTTGCTTCGTCAACACATTCCTAAGAGAAACAGGTCGTAACAGGTGTGATGAGGGTATTTGCGACCATCAAAATATGTTACATAAATAGCCGTATCTATTGACTGCATTGACTTAGAAGCTTCACTTTCTTATATCTCCAAGGAACTATAGATCCTAATGTGTGAATAAATTGCAGCTTGACACGGCTACCTGTTCCTGAGGAAAAGTGTTTTGAACAGTCGGTCGGACAGACAGACAGACAGGACAAGAAGGCAATCCCATAAGGGTCCGTTTTTAGCGATACGGGTACGGAACCCTAAAAATTAGCAGCCGAATATGGTTAAATGGTTTTACACCTTTAAAAAGCCTTAGATTTTTGCAGCCACTTAGAGTAACTGACCATACTTAAGGCTTTACGTTCCAGAAAATGTGCCGCACGGGGTTAGCCGAGCGGTCTCAGATGTTGCAGTCATGGGCTATACGGCTGCTCCTGGCGGAGGTTTGAGTCCTCCCTCGGGCGTGTGTGTGTGTGCGTGTGTGTGTGTGTGTGTGTGTGTGTGTGTGTGTGTGTGTGTGTGTGTGTGTGTGTTTGTCCTTAGGATAATTTAGGTTAAGTAGAGTGTAAGCTTAGGGATGATGCACTTAGCAGTTGAGTCCCATAAGATTTCTCTCACTCTCACACACACACACACACACACACACACACACACACACACAAAATTTGTTTCCACAAATTTTGACCGTTTATACAACACTCCTATTATTATTATTATTATTATTATTATTATTATTATTAATTAAATTGCAGTGCAGTGTACTTTGTGTGTAAAACCGTGGTCCGATGTGAGGAAGGACCTGGAGGCTGGTCAAACAAATTAATAAATACAAATGTGTGAAACTTACAATAAATTCCTTCAAACGGTACACTTTTTAAAAGAAGTTCCTACAATTATTTTTAAACGGTATCAAGGAGATTTCCTCGCAACTTCGATCTTCCCTAGCATTACGGAGAGAACGCTGTTTCCGTGAAAGAATTGTGTGGGCTTGAGCATTAGATGAACCTGTATCAAGATTAAAAATAGTAATTCGCTACACTGCACATTATTAACGAATTGTAATGTTTAAAGTTGCGCCATTTGGATGCTGAATCGAGGGGGCGTGGGGCGGCCTTGGAAGCTACTCCCCAACTGTCATCTTGAGGCTGAGAGCGGACCTCTTCCCAGTCCAGTTCATCCCCCCCCCCCCCCCTCCCTCCCCCGCCGACGCAGCAGCAAAGGACAAATCCCTTGCAGTACCGGAAACTGCGCTTGACAACCGCACTGACCCCGCCGCTGATGAGAACAGGTGCGACATAATCCCTTTAAAAAGGTTCTAACCGACAATCGGTAGTATTAGTGATGGTCATAAATGTCGTTCTGACAACGAACACACATACACTTCCTGACAGATAGATCCATTGTTGAATACTGGAGAAACAACCCCTATCTTCAACTCGCCATTTGATTGCTCCTCTGATAACATTGTGAATAACGGACTCGTTTGGCGCCTGCTACTAAGCATCGTCAAATTAAGTACTCTTTTGATTTAAGCAAATACTGTTTTGCTTTTATTTCGCTGAAAATTAATGAAAAAATGACCGCTGTAAGAGGCGACAGTTACCTTCAACTATCGCATTATTAAGATCTGACAAAGTGTAACGTCCGTAGACAAACTCGCGGTGGATGTCTTAGCAGACCCAGGTGGTAATGAGCAGACGCACTAAGTAGGTGCGCCAAGACCAGCTTAACTGTCACGCATCTTCTCTTGCCGTAAGGACCAGGAGACAGTAAGAGTAAAGTGTGGAATAACGAAACAGTTCCTTAGATTAGGCACTGATTGTGACTAGGGATGTAAACGAAGAGCAAGTTTCACATTAACTGTCCTACTGAAAGCGCTCTAAGTTCTACTGCATTAACTGTTTGGCACCACGCTCCCCTGTGACAGCTGCAGTTGTATAGGAGACTTCTGACAAGGGAACCTCCCCATCGCTCGCTCCCCACTCAGATTTAGTTATAAATTGGCATGGTGGATAGGCCTTGAAAAACTGAACACAGATCAATCGAGAAAACAGGAAGAAGTTGTGTGGAACTATGAAAAAATAAGCAGAATATACAAAAGGAGCGCCGTGGTCTCGTGGTTAGCGTGAGCAGCTGCGGAACAAGAGGTCCTTGGTTCAAGTCTTCCCTGAAGTGAAAAGTTTATTTTTTTATTTTCAGACAATTATTATCTGTCGGTCCGTCCGTCCGATGCGAGGTAACTGCGCCGTAGTATGGGGACGCCACACCTAAACAAACATCGAGACACGACGTCAGACGACTACAGCGCACGGAAGAGAATATTCATGCTAACGAGACTCCCTGGGTGGCAGTAGACTGTTCGCTACTTTGGACGAGAGTGCATTAAATACGTGAGATGTATTCCGTGGGCAATATGAATCCAACAAATATAGCTCGCGACTTCAATAACAATCGCACGGTTGTGCGGAGCGGTCGCCAAACACAGACACTGAACTTATTACAGTGAACAGAGACGTCAATGAACGAACGAACAGATCATAACTTTGCGAAAATAAAGAAAGTAAACTTTTCACTCGAGGGAAGACTTGAACCAAGGACTTTTCCTTCCGCAGCTGCTCACGATAACCACGGGACCACAGCGCTCCTTAGCTCACCCTGTCCTCGATGTTGCCTATGTTACTCATGGACTACTCAGTTCGTATATTTTGCTTATTTTTCCATAGTTCCACACAACTTCTTCCTGTTTTCTCGATTGATCTGTGTTCAGTTTTTCAAGACCTATCCACTGTGCCACCTTATAACTAAATCTGAGGGAGGGTGCAATGGGGAGGTCCCCTTGTGAGAAGTGGTTCACGAAATAAAAGGTCCGTTATATCTTACACTACGCACCTCATTAAATACGTGTCACTTTAGAATGCAGGAAGCATATAATAACTGTAAAATTTACATCAACTGAATTTATGTGTGCCACCCTTGTAATGTCGACTTTCGCATACCAAATCTCTGTTTCTATAACTGTATGCGAGACTATCAGCAAATCTAATGTTCGTATGCAGTATGAAAGTAGTAACATCAATTAAATTTTTTCCTTAAGAAAATGGAAAGTGGTTTATACGTTATCTTATTTGAAACGTTTTCGATAGCGGCTGTAGCACAGCTTGCCTTACCGCTTACTCACTCGGCAAGCAATTATCTTGGAGTGGCGCACGTTTCCTCATTTGCTTTATCTCGTACGTGTAAACAGGGGCTTCCTCGTTCGCGATAACGGTCTCGCGTAGACCAATGGAACGCCGGGGAAAGCTGTGAACATATGCACACACGTCGCGCTCGCGTGAGATATCCTATTTCACCACGAGGCCACTTAACCTCGTTTGTGCGTGCAAATACTTCTCTTAAAAATGTGTGGTACCGGATTATCTAACACGTAATGAAAGCGGATGCTGCAGATGCCACCCACACATATTGCTTCAAAAATGACAACCCACCAAGCACATGCAAATTTACGTTATTAATACAGATTACGTCGTAGGCTGTCCGTGACTAACTTCAAGGCTAGCGATATACTACCTAATAATATTCCTTCTACAGTCACAGTATTTTTATTTCCTAATTACTGTCTAGCGCGTTTCACAACTACAGCTCCATTCTGGACTATATAGACACAATGGGCGTTACAACTGTTTCGGTTTTCCAACCAGAAGTGACAGCACGCCACAGATGTTAGTTTTACGAGATCAACTGTCTCAAACGGGATTAATGATAAAAATACGGTACTGGAAAGTGAAGGATCACATGCCCAGATTGAACCAGTTTTCACACAGGTAGCAAATATAATATAAAGACATAACGAACAAGTCGACTCTACGTTTGAATGTAAATAAAAAATCTGCAATGGCAACTCCTCTTTATTACAGCAAATGCATCCTTCCAGACGTCGATGCAGATCTCACAATTTACCATAGACGACCCTCAGGCACAAAACGCTAGATACTAGAGGCACTAGAAATACCCAGACTATAAATACACTGGCTTGCTGAATGAACAGTTAGCGAATACAACCGATGACTTCCTGTAATCAGTAATGAAATGACTGTCTCTTCAATACAACAGCCTCACAAGAAGTAATGAACCCAGCTCCCTTTTCCCTATACAAAACAATAATACACCCTCTAAGTTAAAAACAAAAAAAACACACACACACACACACACACACACACACACACACACACACACACACACACACACACACACCTCCACCGTAGCAGTAGGTTATTTCATTTGATCGTCATGCTTGAATTAAAAAAACTAAATTAATATGATTGTACTAAATTACAATCTCAGCCAGTGTACATCACACACTTAGCATTAGAAGTAGTAAATTGTAACGAGTATTTTGAGCCACTCTGTATGTTAATAAGTATGTCGAATCTCGTGCTGAAGCTGTAAGAACGTAAAACAAAAGTTGTTAACTGTCACTGCTCTAAGTAATATGAAATCTATTTCGTCAATCTATCCAAACGCAAATTATACACAGTTCGGTACTGTACCCCATCACTATAACATAGTTTAAATGTTTATCAGTTAGGTCATCTAGTACTACCACAGACATGCTAATATATCGTTCGAAAATACTGTGGGAAATTGCAAGTTTTTCACCAAAACAGAAGACGAATGTTATGTGGCCATTACTCCCGTATGAAACAGAATTTATCGCGAAAGCAACTACTATATTGCTCTGTTACTATTAGGTAAAAAAAAATGAAGCGGAAGTACCGCCCGTGAGTGCATACAGTGCATAAAAATGGAGTTGTAGCTCTGAAACGCGTTGAGCAATAACTAGAAAATAAAAATATTATGATAAATATCGAATCTAGTTAATAAAATATGTTGTATAACTAAACGAAACTTTTTTTAATGTTACAATAACCATGTTTCACTAAGAACCCACAACGGAATCAAAATGAATAAATTACATCCATACGCAAATACCTTTCGGAACACACATGTAATCAAAATAGACATAGAAATTTTACAAAATACTGGCGCATGAGAAGGAAAGCAGGCAGAGAACATTACACAGCGATTTTTTGTTTTGTTTTAAAGTACACATTTCTAAATCGTTAGTAGTCAGTACTCTAAAACATCCAGAGACACAAACCATACTAAGTTTGTAACCAACTGAGTCTCTTGAAATCAGATCGAATTAAGATTTCAAAATAACTTTGGCATGATGACAGAAATATTGTGGCTTTTATATCACGGCACTAACACGGCACCCCGGTCCGTCTTCACTTCGTGCAATAGTAACCTTATATCTCGTCCAAAAACCTGCATATTCTCTCATATTTTAAAATAGGAAGCAAATACATACAATGAAAAATAGCGTAGAGTTACGAGTATGCGCCCCACCGTAGTTATTATGGGACTTAACAGCGGAGGTCACCAGTCCCTAAGCTCACACACTACTTAACCTTAAATTATCCTAAGGACAAACACACACACCCATGCCCGAGGGAGGACTCGAACCTCCGTCGGGACCAGCCACACAACCCATGACTGCAGCGCCCCAGACCGCTCGGCAAATCCCGCGCGGCGCACTTGTCAACCTATGAAAATTGAGAAAAGCATACCTGATAGCAAACATCGATTAAAAGATACCCGACTAAAGCTAGGCAGTGATTAGCCTATCGTAGCCATCTCCTACAAAAATTATGGAGCCAGCCCATCGAGCATATGATAATTTTTAATAAATCTATAACCTTGCATGTTCTTTGCTGCTTGTATTCTTCAACTCACCAAAATACAAAAGTTGGCCGGTTTAAATTCCCATTTACAATAAAAGAAAATAAGCACACATACACACACATAAAAAACATGGAACATATTGATTAGAGCCCAAAGCTGAAAAGCAGCGAGTTAATGACTGTAGCGGTCTTCGTAAAGACAATTCTTGGCAGTATAATTCGAAGATTTACACATGAATGGCATACGTTTCACGGCTACGCAGACTCTTTAGACCATCCATTCCCTCGACACAATTCAGCAAGTGTGACAATAGTACCATCGCGAAGGAAAGTTGTCAAGTTTCCGAGCTTCGCAGCCTCATCGAAAAGATAATATCGTTTAAACTGTCCGCAATTACTTGCAGATGTGAATGCACGTCGCGCTCGATCTCTGAATACAGCGTCGAATGCACAACACAGGTAAATGACAATAGAAGGCGACGGTGTCTGCCTCTCGCAAAGCGATCAGCTGACCCTGGCGCGTGCTAGCCGCTAGTACTGCAAAGCTTACTCCCTCTACGGTAACTCCCCGGCAACTGGCGGGCTTGAGATCGCTACGACTGAAACTGTCGTCGTCAGAGATCGCCGCTATTCGGCTGGCTGCCGGACACCGCCCCCCCCCCTCCCCCCCCCCACCAACAACCCCCACCATACCACCCAATAGGCTATCTGGGTGCTCGGGAGGTTCCTTGTCAGTAGCTTGCAGCACGTGCTGCCATGAAGGTGACGTTGAGTCGTGGAATGGCAGCGGCGCAACGGAGGAAAGCGGAGCTCGCGCAGTCATTGTCGCAAAGGCGCGTCAACAAATCGAAGGTGAGCTGCGTCATGTGGTCGCACATGGCGTCATGATGCACCAGTCTTCAGAGCAGCAGTCGACAATGTTATGTTATTTCTACGAGTGAACATTTTATAAAACTTTTTTTTTCCACTGTCCGCTCGACTGTGTCTTTAGCTGTAGTGGACAGTTACTTAATTTCAAATAGTGAGTCGAAGTGTCGTTTCTTAAAGTGAATATCCGAGTGGCTGCATTAGCTTTCCATCTCAGAAATTTTCCAATTGTCAACAATGTTCAAATAAATCGTGTGGTACATAGAATCGTTTGTCATCAAACGTCAGAGTAATTTGGATCAGAGTAGAAAATGGCACTAAATGCTCATACAGTTTGTATTATGCCAACCGTTTTCTGTTGTTGATACAGTGGCGAATTCTTGGCCTCCGATTTCATTTAGTATCAGGTACGGCAATATTTCAAATAGTTGTTAAGTATGTACATTGCTTGGTATTCTTACACATCGATAGGATATTCAGCATTATTTAATGTTCCTCCTTCAGAGACGACTTTGTTGTGAACTGTAAAACATCATACTGTTTTGTTTCCTCTTTGATCCCCCCTGTGTTTATCCAAAGATACAATTCGGTACAG
Source organism: Schistocerca gregaria (assembly GCF_023897955.1). NCBI lineage: Eukaryota > Metazoa > Arthropoda > Insecta > Orthoptera > Acrididae > Schistocerca > Schistocerca gregaria. The sequence goes on along the minus strand of NC_064925.1, from coordinate 219,439,967 downwards.
TGCTGACACTGCAAGATGCACACTTATACGTGGTTAAGGCATCCTAGTACGTAATTTTGTAAAAACATAGACCCAAAGGCTTTTTTTTGCCATCGTTTTCATAGGCCTGGTGGAAGGGGGTGTGAGTGGTGGGGATGGGGAGGGAGGGAGGGGGGGGGGAGATTATGCAATATGTGAGCCCTATCCCTCTAGTGACTAGAGTCTAGTCTGTGAATACTGTTGCCAGCACGAAGATGACAGGCGTGAACAGAAAACTTACCGTGCATTAAAATGTCCACATACCGGTCATTTAAATTGCAACTAACTTATTCGTTTACGGGTGATAGCGTAATACTGCTAAAAAATTGAATTGCAAGTACTCAAAACAAGTACGCGAAATTAAAATACAAAGGATTCATCAATGGCGATGTGGCTGCTGTTTCGAAGCGTTTAAGCACCACGGCGTGAGAAATGGGTAAATCCGTAATCTAGTGTTCCCACAACCAGCTTCCTAATTTAAATTCAATGTTTGAGATACGCATAAATATTCTCTGCCGTCCCTTTCTCAATTGCATCTCGAAGAACACTTTCAAACAACAGATAAGAAAAGTCATATACTGGATATGTACTGTTACTAGTGCCTACACAATTGTTCAATAATTTTGCATATTCCGTTAATAACTGTTACTAAAGTCTTCTTATACAGTACACCGTACAATTAGGCTTGTCATTTGAATCACAGTATTCTATTACGGTTCTTTATACTCAGTCGTAGTTATGTTTTTTCAAACTAAATACAAGTGTTCATTAGTTGTCATAGAAAAGTTGGTATGCGTTTGTTCCGCAATAGTCACAATTTTAATTTCCTGGTTTCGCACGTCATTAAAGACGGTACAATAATTTAGTTTTACGAAGGTAATGCAGGAGCAGGTAGAGAGAATCGACCTTGTCACACCAAAACTATCACTGCAGTACTAGACATAAATTATTCTAAAACAGAATGCATTTAAATACGGAGAAACGACTTTCCGAACGTTTCCTTTGTATTAAAGTTTGTGTTGATTTTCAAAAATAAGTAAATTATTCTGTTAATTGTCAGCGAACGAGTTAAATTATGGTTCTAAATATTATACAATGCAACAATTAACTGTGTCATGAGTCGCCCGGCCCTACACCGTATGAAAAGTGTTGCATCGTTAGCGCCTTCTTTTAATGTATTTGCAGCCGGTTGCGTTCCCCATCAACAGTTTCTGAAATAGCCAGAGTTACAAGATACATCGGCATTTCCACGAAATGTTTCTGGAAAATGTCAAACCAAGATAGCCCCGATATTGCGCGCATCATTCAGCTATATTTCCTTAATGTCATATCAAAACTGAAGAGTTACTTCAATCAGAAGATCGATAAGAGCATTTTTCTTTTTTCCCATGGAGTACGAACAGCTCTTTCGTCAATAAGGAAAGGTTCAGTTCTTTTTAAGTCTTTTCAGATTTACGAAAGACTTTGTGCTGTTCTGGCGTTTATAATTATTTTCCTTTTGTCTTTAATTAGCTTAGCGCTCGGTGCTTCGTTCGTGTAGGCTGTGTGGATGTGCACAGACAATTTATTTTTTCTTTAAACGAATTTGTATATTGTGAAAATTTACACACTAGTCTAAGCAAACTAAGGTGCAAACCGGGTATTCAAATTTAATAATGCAATTCTTCGTATAAGATTTGCACATTTTTAAAAGTTTAATTGAATTTCTATATTATTACAGATGTGGTACATGTACAAATCAACAATCTAGAAACATTGTACCTGCTCATCTCAAATTGATATTCCTGTACAGACTCGCATTCAAACGTTTTTGTCATCAGTATCTGTTTGTACCTGGCATTTATTTTACTAATATTCTATTAGAAACAAATACAAAAAATGAACTGTTTGTAGTGTAATAGCAATAAAATTTTATTTCCTTATAGTCGTGAAAACGCATCTGAAATTACGAATTAGTCGTACAAAGAACTATGCATAATGTACAAATGTATAAGTACAGTATCCAAATTAAGAACCATAGTACGCAAAATAAAAATTTTCTGTAATGTTTATTTAACTCAGAACCTGATTATAAACAATATTTCTAGTACGGTGGCTGTACCTGCTTCGCAAGTCTAAAACGCGATTTTGTAAATGTCTCTATGAAAACGCCTCTTCATAGCTCCGTAGGCGGCTATTGTATTCGCCTAAGGCGTCGCAGTTGAAAGCTTTCAAAAGCGCTGCCTGGTGTTAGGGATTTCCGTAAGATGACTCGATTTTAGGAGTGTCTTAGTAATAAAACATAAAGGCATTAAAACTCCATGAACGATGCGGCATTTCTCACACATCGCAGTGTTTAGGTATACGGTTCTTACTCAGCGATTGTTGCGAGACACTAAGGAATACGTGTATCCAGTTTGGTTGAAACCGATCCAGTGGTTTAGGAAGAGATGTGGAAATTACACACAAACATTCATTTATTTGTCTAACATGTATGGATATTAGGCCTACTGAAAAATTAACTTATGGAAGATCTATTTCTTTTTCTAAGCATTTAACAAAATAGCTTTCGTTGATTTAGTTCACAAATCGCAACCAACACCTTCTAAACTCTTCACACTAATTAAGGCCACAAAATCATAGTCTTTGCCGAATGCACTTTGACCATAAAGCAATTCTGGTAGCTCGAAAAAAAAAAAAAAAAAGGTCCTGTCGTTCCACTTTTTGTGGTGACATTTCAATAAAACTTTCGATTCCTAACACACACTATTTTATTTCTAGCCGAGAAGTCTATTACAAATTTTCGTAGGTTAAGCTTCAAAAATGCTTTCACTATGAATTATTTCCCCCTACTTCCCCTTAAACATCGAGTGAGTGTAGCTTGTCCCCCTGCAGATAGGATCGTGGTCTAGCAGGCCGCGTCACTTCCTAAACGTGCGTTCACTGTAATTGCTGAATACTGTTAACGGCAGTTGTGCCAGCAAGCGTTAAGATATACAGCTCTGTTGGTGGGCAGCAGGAAAAGCGTGGCGGAAAGATTCGAGGTAGTCCCGGCCCCCGTGTCGTGGGCGATATTTCCGCGCTGAGCGGTTCTTTCCTCTGCCGACCTTAAAACGTTTCCTCTTCCGGTAGCGTCACACTGCCCCCGACTGCCTTAGAGCTGGTCAGTGCTTCATGGCAGTGTGAAAGCACCTAAAACACAAATCACTACGATTTTTTAACTACATATTTATGTGTAAAGTTACACAAGTGGTATTGCTCAATACCGGTTTCGACTCATTGCTAGTTCCAGGAAAATTTCGCGAAAAGGATGACGCGAAAAATACGCTAAATTGGCGCTTTTTAAGTGAAATAATGTGAAATCGCCAATTTCTGTTAAATACTGTCATTTTATGGTATAAAAATGTTATAAATCTGAGGACAGCGGCTTACCAATATCCGTTGAATGTTGAAATGCATTTGCTAAAAACAGCACCGAACTGGCAAAAAATGACACCGAATTTGCAAAAACAGTACCGTTTCGACAAACCAATAACGCCGGATTTGTCAAAAAATCATCTCCATAGTTAAAATAACACCGAAATCGACGAAAATGATGAGGTCCCATACTCAGAGGAGCGTAGGGGACGATGCGGGAGACCCACATCGCTGTACTAGGCAAGGTCCTAGTGGAGGTAGTTTGCCATTGCCTTCCTCCGACCGGGATGACGATGACGATGACGACACAACACCCAGTCATCACGAGACAGGAAAAATCCCTGACCCCGCCGAGAATCGACCCCTGGACCCCGTGCGCGGGAAGCGAGAACGCTACCCAAGACCATGAGCTGCGGACATCGGCAAAAAATAACACAATGAAAAAAAATCATCGTAACTGGCAAAACATAACAGCGACATTAGCAAAATAAATACTTAACTAGGCAAAAAAGTAAAACCGAATTTAGCAAAAAAGTAACACCAAATCTGGCAAAATAGTAATACATAAAATAGCAAAAAACAGCTCCAAAATGACACCTAATTTAGCAAAAAAAACGCCAAATTCGGTAAAAAATAACACGGAAAAGAGAAAAATAAAAACTGGCAAAAAATAGTGAAACTGGCGAAAAATGAATCAGACAAAAAATAGCACTGTATGGCAATAAATAGCACCGAAACTGACAAAAAAGAGTAATTGGTAAAGAATAACACCATATTTGGCAAGAAATAACACCGAATTTGGCCATAAAGTAAAGATTTTTTCGTGTTCCTACTTACTACCAATTCGTCAGTTAACCTGGTTAAAAAAAGATCCGAATAAGTGCGAGCAGAACTCGAGCACAGAGTGTTCGTACAAACTTAATTATGTTTACATGTAGTTCATCCATCCTGAGACTCGAGAATTTCGACAATTTTTGCCTTTGTCTACGAGGGCTACCCACAAAGTTAGGTCCGATAGCGCGCGAAACGGAAACCAATGTGAAAATCAAAAATGTTATCGTAGTGCTCGTCATAGAAGACAGCCGCTAGCCAGGGTCATGTGAACAGAGATAAAAATCAGAGGGAGCCGCGTCCGGGCTCTATGGTTGGCGATCAGACTTCCTATCTAAATCCCTGCAGGTGCGTCTTCGTTGCCCCTACAATGTGCTGCCGAGAATTGTCAGTAAGAAGGAAATGCGTGACAATTAGGTTACGCTTACTGCATGAAATCAGGCGAAAGCTCACGGCGAGCACGCTCAGAACTGAAAAGGAGCGATGTTGATGCGCTCGATACGCCTACTAGACACACAGCCCAACATATCCCGTGGAAAGCTTCATCGGGTTTTCAGTGGTTTCCGTTTCGCGCCCGGTTGGCAAGATACCAAAATACCTGACATAAATGGGCGTCCTTTTGATTGAACTGAATTAGAAGCCTCAGCTTTTTACACCGCCAAGGGACTGTAGTCCTTGGCATGTGGCAAAATTTTCAACTCGGTACGTATACCCATTCCTGAGAAAAAGGATTTTTAACAATCGGAGACAGACCGTGACCCTACAAGGGTTCCATACCTCTGACGCTGTGAAAGAGAGGTCGCCGTGCAGATTACGCTGACGAGCAACAGATCTTAGACTGTTTAAAGCAAGAACGTTTTTCACTGCATCTACAGACTCCCTACTTATTTTCATTGAAAAAGTATCAGACAAAAATCGACAAAAGTTACAGAAATGTGACATTTAATATTGTCCCTGCGAATTAAGTGTTCGAAGAGATTTTGGGACTGCAGCCGTTTTCCGCTGAAGATCACTGGCAGATGTCCATTCGAAATGTCGTGGAGTGAAGTTTCCGACGACCGTTGCAATCCCGAAATCTCTTCAAACTTTAACCAGTTTCATCATAAGAAATTCAAAGCTAGTGTAGACAATTTTCAAAGGTTCCTTCTCTTCTGCAACAACTGGAAATAGATATGGTTACACTCAGGTCCACAACTTAAACTTTTTCGCAATGTCATTTGTGCTTTTCTCACATTAATTTCACCGTTTGGTGCAGGTATTTAAAGCACAACATATTAAGAGCAAAGGACAATTAAAGATCTTTATTAACTTCTTCTAATTTCACATCATCGAAAATGTTACATTATGCAAGCATCCAATGAATTTGTCTTTCTCACGCCCCCTTGCAAGATATTTTTCAGTGCTTCCGCAATTTTCTAGGAAGCACGAATGATATCTATATTATTATATCAGCAGCGTTACATTCTCTTCGGACTACCCAATCGTTCACGCAGCTCATGTCAACAACGACAAAAGTGAAAGAGAGCAGACGATAAGTTTTTATTGCTAACACCGAAGCGGAGAGAAAGCGAATTTTCCTTGATGATTCGCTGAAAATCTGAAAACTAGCGAAACAATCAGCGAAGAAATGAGAAAGCCAACCAAACAAAGCCGAATGCCGCTTGCACACGCGCGCCTAGTTTTTTATGGCGTTTACATAAAAGAGAATTCTATTTATAAGTACGTCCGCTCCGCTGTAAAAGCAGCTTTACATAGTAATTCGTAACTGAACTACGTTGGAACTGAAGTCTAGAGTTGACTACATAATGACATAACGTTGGTGACTGAAAGATCAAAGATATGATTAAGAATATTCACATTGTAAAGTTTATTATGATCAGAAAATGCCTTCTCAAAGTCATAACAAGTAAAATAAATAAATAAATAAATTCTTAACTTCTTGTGTAGATACGCTAGATGTGCACTAGGATTAGGATAGACGATGCGACTAGTAAACTATTATCTGCTGGTCTGAAGTGTAGACTTAACAGCCAGTATGAAACAGGAAAAAGATCCTAATGAAGAAAAAAGGCAAGAAGGAGGTAAGGCCTTGTAACAGATCAGAAAGGTCTTTGAAAAAGACTTACGGAAATCGCTTTGTTCATCTAACGAGAGATTTAATGTTTTTTTGTTTAAAGGTCTTATGGGACCAAACTGCCGAGGTCATCGGTCCCTAAGCTTACACACTACTTAATCGAAAGTAAACTAACTTACGCTAAGGACGACACACACACACACACACACACACACACACACACACACGCCCTAGGGAGGACTCGAACCTTCGACGGGGGGAGCCGCGCAGACCATGACAAGATGCCTTTTAAAATTAGAAGAAATTTCAAGCTATTAACATGTATCCAAAGACATCCTTTATGAACCTGATGACAGACATAAAGATGTGGAGCTATGCCTCCTATACTGTGCCAACTTTATTTTTTTTCTTTTCCCAGTGAGAACCAAAAGCTGTTTTATTACTATCTAAATTATAAAGTTTACTAAAGCGAACTTCAAAAGATCAACGCTTTTGGACCACGTAATATTTCTGACAGGCACCACGTTTATAACATACATGCTTGCTTGACTTTGAGAATGTATTATGAGCTACTGTAGTCGTATTTGGAAAGCTAAGTTATTATTTCTTCAGTTACAATCGTTTTTCTTGGAACAGACGTGTGCAATCAGCTTAAACAATTGCCTATAATGTGCGTACCTTCCGCAGGGGCGGCGACGGGGAGGGAATCTGGCCACCTTGTGCCACTAAATTCAGAATAAGATGTCGACCCGGTGAGGAAAAAAAATTGTCTTCCACACTCGTGTCCTCCGCCACTTTCGACAAAAGTTTACACGTCGCGGCAATATAATTCATGTCCTGCGAATTTCGCGGTGACTTATTTTCACTCTTAGAATTATAAGCGTTGCTGTATCCGAAATAGTTAATTACATATGAAATACGATCTGAAACTAGCAGCAACAGTCGCCTAACTGAACAGAGTACGTCGACCCATCCCGTTTCCCTGGAACACGTCATCAGTCGGCAGAGTTGGGAGCGTGAAATTGGGACTTGCCACAGCCTGTATCAGTCATAATCCTTACTCCGCCGACAGGCGGTCGGAAGAATACGATTCGACTAGCCTTACAGCCCGATCAGCCAAATTCACAGTGTTGGGAATGAACTGTCCAGAAACAGGCGTACATCAAAAAAGTACTACGTGATGTGGCGAACTGCTAAGGGCACATTTTCCTATAGTGCCAGCAGGAGTCTGCCGAGAAGTACGCTACTACATTCAGTTATCAGAGTGGCATACATAGTCGGGTGATCGTTGGTAATATTGCACCATGCGACCCAGATCGGTGTTGACAATGACAATCGTACAAGGGAGATCACTTGTGTGTGAGATAGTCCAAATATTCACCCTATCTCAGCATTCCGCACACTGCCACAAACACCCATATAAACGTATCACAACGTTCGGAAGAAAACTAATATCCAGTGAAACTGGATACAAGAATTACGTGGATCAAACGTTTAGCAAAGAATATTAGGATTTTCAATGCTTCAGCACGTGTCAGTTTCATTCGCACGAGAACAACAACAAGAACTTAACACATAAATAAGGCCTACTTTCAGTTGTCTTAAGAGACCAGATGCTTGAGTAATACAGCCGATGACGTATAGCAGGACGTACGTTTGGTTATACGACACCGTCTAGAAGCACCACTGCCCACATTCGTAGAACAGTGAGGCAAAGATATGTTAGCATTAAAATGTTTACTGTCAGGCGCGATGGTGCATCCCATCAGTCCAGGTCTTGAATTTTTCTTGTACAATGCTTTGGGATTGAAAGAACTCAAATGTTCAAATGTGTGTGAGTTCCTAAGGGACAAAAATACTGAGGTCTTCGGTCCCGAGACTTACACACTAATTAAACTAACTTATGCTAGGAACAACGCACACGCACCCATGCCCGAGGGAGGACTCTAACCTCCGGCGGGAGGGGTCGCGCAGTCAGTGACATGGCGCCTCAAACTGTACGGCCACTCCGCGCGGCTGAAAGACCTCAGTCCGGGTAGCTTCCTGTGTTCATCTGCGGAAAACAGAACATAAAATTCCCACTTAATGTTGACAGAAGCAAAAGTACCGGCTGGAGGGGCAAGTAAATTTCATATCCCCGACCTTTTCTGCTTGCTTTGCTGCGATCTCAGCCGCTGGAAATCGAAAACTTTCGGTCAAATAGCACATTTTCTTGAAAATCCGCTCGCCGACCTCTGACAGCTTACAATATTGTAGCAAAGTCGCAGCAGGAATCCATGGCTGAACATGAGCGAGGTGTGTAGGCGGCAGCAGTTTAAACCAAACGCTCTGTTGCAACATAAACCATGTCACTGATAGACATCTGTTCAGTGGTTGTCGTTTCTTTAGGATGTTACTGGTACGTGACGAAACGTCGCTGCAAAAATGACTGTGACAACAGCTTGCGTTTACTGTCGCGGGTCGAGGGAAAGGCTCACTGGCAGAAAATATGAACACATAGGGTAGGATAACTCACGTATCCCTCTCCCTCCAGTTATTTCATAAAGACTTTCTTTCCTGCGGTCGCTTTTACCTATTCCAAACAGCAGATAAATATTCACTTGACGCCTTCCTGAGAGAGCATCTCCACTCATTCCAAATTAATAACATAAGTGTAGACCAGATGAGGCTTAAATTCAGAGAAATAGTATCGGCAGCAATCGAGAGATTTGTAGGAAATAAATTAACAAACGACAGAGCTGATCCTCCTTGGTACACAAAACGTGTTAGAACACTGTTGCAGAAACAATGAAACAAACATGCCAAATTTAAACACACGCAAAATCCCCAAGATTGGCAATCCTTTACAGAAGCTCGAAACTTAGCGCGGAGTTAAATGCGATATGCTGATAACAGTTTTCACAACCAAACTTTGTCTTCAAACCTGGCAGAAAATCCAAAGAGACTCTAGTCTTATGTGAAGTACTTCAGCGGCAAGAAACAATCAATGCCTTCTCTGCACGATATCAATGGAGATACTATCGAAAACACTGCTGCCAAAGCAGAGTTACTAAACACAGCCTTCCGAAATGCCTTCACAAAAGAAGACAAAGTAAATATTTCAGAATTCGAATCGAGAACAGCTGCCAACATGAGTAACGTAGAAGTAAATATCCTCGGAGAAGTGAAGCAACTCAAAACACTTCGTAAAAGCAAGTCTTCTGGTCCAGACTGTCTACCAATTAGGTTCCTTTTCGAGTATGCTGATGCATTGATCCATACGTAACAATCATATACAACCGTTCGCTCGACGAAAGATCCGTACCCAAAGACTCGAAAGTTGCACAGTTCACACCAATATTCAAGAAAGGTAGTAGGAGTAATCCACTAAATTACACGCCCATATCGTTAACGTCGATATGCAGCAGTATTTTAGAACATATATTGTGTTCAAACATTATGAACTACCTCGAAGGAAACGGTCTATTGACACAGTCAACATGAGTTTTGAAAACATCGTTCCTGTGAAACACAACTAGCTCTTTATTCACATGAAGTGCTGAGTGCTATTGACAAGGGATTTCAGATCGATTCCATATTCCTGGATTTCCGGAAGGCTTTTGACACTGTACCACACAAGCGGCTCGTAGTGAAATTGCGTGCTTATGGAATATCGTCTCAGTTATGTGACTGGATTTGCGATTTCCTCTGAGAGGTCACAGTTCTTAGTAATTGACTGACAGTGATCGAGTAAAACAGAAGTGATTTCAGGCGTTCCCCAAGGTAGTGTTATAGGCCCTTTGCTGTTCTTTATCTATACAAACGATTTGGGAGACAATCTGAGAAGCCGTCTTCGGTTGTTTGCAGGTGACGCTGTCGTTCGACTAATAAAGTCATCAGGTCGTCAAAACAAACTGCAAAACGACTTAGAGATGATATCTGAATGGTGCGAAAAGTGGCAGTTGACCCTAAATAACGAAAAGTGTAAGGTCATCCACATGAGTGCTAAAAGAAACTGGTTAAACTTCGGTTTCACGACAAATCGGTCTAATCTAAAAGCCGTAAATTCTACTAAATACCTAGGTATTACAATTACGGATAACTTAAATTGGAAAGAACACACAGAAAATGTTGTGGGGAAGGCTAACCAAAGGCTGCGTTTTATTTGCAGGACACAGAAAAAGTAACAGACCTACTAAGGAGACTGCCTACACTATGCTTGTCCGTCCTCTTTTTAGAATACTGCGCGGTGTGGGATCCTTACCAGCTAGAACTGACGGAGTACATCGAAAAAGTTCAAAGAAAGGCAGCACGTTTTGTATTATCGGGAAATATGGGAGAGAATGTGACAGAAATTATGCAGGATTTGGGCTGGAAATCATTAGAAGAAAGGCGTTTCTCGGTGCGACGGAATTTTCTCACGAAATGCCAATTACCAACTTTCTCCTCCGAATGCGAAAATATTTTGTTGACACCGACCTACATAGGGAGAAACGATCACCACGATAAAATAAGGGAAATCACATCTCATACGGAAAGATATAGGTGTTCATTCTTTCCGCGCGCTATACGAGATTGGAATAATAGAGAATTGTGAAGGTGGTTCGATGAACCCTCTGCCAGGCACTTAAATGTGATTTGCAGAGTATCCATGTAGATGTAGATCCGTTCCCTATCTGGCAGGGGTCTCATCACGCCCACGGGCAAGTCCTGCACAGCAGATTATAAAATTTGCGTAGAATAATAGCAGGAAGGTAGTTTGGTGGAGAGGGGAGACAGCTTTGGGGTTTCTGCCAAGGGCGCAGTATTACCTCGGTGCAGCTTTGTTGGCGGATAGTGCAAATAATTTGCTTATACCGCCTTTACGACCGGCACCCAACCATCCCGTGCAAGTCAGCCAGAAAGCAGGAAACAAAAGGATGCGGAAGTAGACCACAACTCGCGGAAGAGGCGTGGCTGGGAGGCAGGGCAGTGGTGGGGGGCAGGCACGTGGCGCGATGTTGGCACGTGTCCCTAGCTGCTGATGTACGTGTGACGTCACGTTGTAAGCACGGCAGGCGTGTCACGGCGTCTCGCGTTCTAGGATAAACAGACCGAACACTTAACGAGAGTTGCCGTGCCAGTCTGTACTAGTCTTATTCATAAACATTGTCGTAATAGGATGGATAAGACAGGCGCGCCTTCTGTCGGTTTACAGGCAAGGTTTAAGGCGAAGAGACTAGGATTTAACAACGACATTATTAGAGACTAACCCGAGCTCCAACAGGTCAAGAATTGGATAGGAACTAGGCAATGCACATCTCAAAGGAACCATCTCGGTTATCGCCTTAATCGATTTAAAGAAAGCTATATCTGGACGACCGAATGGAGATTTAAACTCAGTTTCTCCCGAATGTGATTCATTTTCTTAACCGCTGCGCGCATCGAGGCTGGAGGTCCTTCTTGAGCACTATGGCTGCACATCCAGCACCTTACTTTCCTTACTTTTCGTTCATCTGTACTTAATAATACATCCTTTAAAGATTCCAATATTTTGCCAAATGGGTTTTCCACCAAATTTGTACTTATAGATTACATTGTAATTTTTTTCTGTGGAATTCATTATGAAAATTATTTTTTGGTTAGTCATTTGTTATAATTTTTCACCGGTAAGTCAATAAAGATTCAAAGTATAGTGTATCGAAGTTCATGTGACAACCATAAAGTAATTTCAATCATTTCTCCAATGGATTTCAACACCTAAATGAAGCAAGGTAAAATCATTGTTGACACTCGAAAAAGTACCCGTTTGAATTATTAGCCTCCATTTTTTAATTTAGGCAACTAATCTGTACTTTCTTTTAAAATTAAGTTCTCAAATGTGACTGACAGGATACTTGATCTGTTTGTGTACTTCCAAAACTGTAATACTTTTCATTTTCTAAATTAGCCAATTGCTGTACGAAGTACCACAGGGCCTACTTGGATTTTTTATGGTATCTATTCTGTCCGCCATGTTGCCATCAATTCGTTTCCCAACTGATTGTCGTTCACAAAAATACGTTCTGTAATTCGGTATTACTTTAAAAGAAATTCATATCCTGTACGTGATATACGTTACTTTGTTTGGTTATATGATGAAACTTACCACTTCAGCGACAAGAGGGGAAAATACTAAAAAAAAAAAAAAAAAAAAAAAAAAAAAAAAAAAAAAAAAAACTGTTTTGAAGATGGGCCTAATTCAGAAATCATAATAGAAAAATAGTTTATTTAATGAAATTGACTGGTTGTAGTGTATTTTCTCATGGCCATGAAACTGTCTTGCGATAAAATACTGCCTTGTGCAGATAAATCTGGAGTCACTCTGCCGGGCACAGGCAGAAATTCTCTTCAATTTTTCATTGCTGCTCAGTAGTTTGGTGGCACATTGCCAAACTACAAATACTATAGATATCATGTTCGATTCCCGATCAGTCCTACGATTTTTATCTACCACTTTTCCCTTCTTCCACCTGTAGTAATGTTTGTTGTGAAAAATGCAGTCACGCCTTGGTTCGGGACCCAAGTTGCACTGTTGGGTACTTCCCGCCCCGTTGACTGGCTGGGTCGGTAGGCCGGTCAGTCAGCCAAAGGACGAAGAAGGCAACGGCATACGGTACCTCTCCCAACAGACCATGCCTGGTTAAGTACTGTGTTAAAAACAAACTTTGGCTTGATGACAGCTTTTTGGCTGGAAAGTAAGAAATGGTACTACATCCAAAAGTCAAGCAAATCGCAAATTTCATAGGACTGTGGAACACGAAGTTTACTCTTTTTAAATCATAAAATAGAATGAATATTGTCGTACTCGACCGAATTCCACTTCATAAAGTATATTTACGTCTGTTACAGAATACCTCTGAAAGCAGTTCCGACCTTTTGACCGAAGAATACGACGAACTGAAGAGGAATTATCGGTCAATGCAAGAGGAAAATTTGAAGTTGCAAGCTATCATAACGGACGTAAGTAGCTCACCGAATAAACGTGGCCTTAGCTGTTTACATTCTTGACTTCATCAACGTGTTTAGTGTACCGTCATATAATGTTAAAACTCGTGTCACTTTAGCTTTCTGCAGAATCGATGAGACTAATGTAGCATCTTCAGATCGTTAGCTATGATGCTTGTAATGAAAAATATGATCTCTTCATTGCTTATTCGAAATTCATTCAGAAGCCTTGTTCCCGTAAATAGCACCGAAGACAATTACACTGCCCGTCAACTTTGACCAGTGATATCAACCAGCACCTTTTTGGCGACTAATGCAATACAATCGCAGTTAGACTGTGATAGACTCCCGTACAGTGAGAACAAAGGGAGTTTGGGTGGACCTTCAAAACGCATTAAAAACTTGAAAATATCGTACTACAGAAGGAAAAATTGTTTTTATGAGTGACATAAGTATAACAACAGAACGTACAAAGATTGTGTTGACACAGTTGTTCGTTTTGCCAACACAACCAAACTGTTACTTTACTCGAGCTATAATCCGTTTACCATTGGAATAAACCTGCTGTAAGCATTGCACTATGTATTCTTCCGCGTTTGCTGGAACCTCATTGGATTTCCGTTTCACGTGAGACTGCAGCCAAGCTGTCTAGAGTACTGTCGAGTACGATAATAAGGGTACTTTTGTACAGTGCGTTACGCGCACATCAACTTGGCTATAATACGGGACAACAGCTTTACTGGCGCAATTAACTAAGACAGCACTGGTCGGTCAGATGGTACAGCTAGCCTGCAGTGACGTGGCTGCAAATCTGCCACAATATGCTCCTTAGACGACTAGACGAAAACCGCAACACGTTATCGTTTTTTAGCTAACGTACTGTTGTAATTAAAAACAAGGATGATGAAAATTCCTGACTTAACCACTGGGTAATTTTTCTGCATAAGCTGTGTGTAACGTAAGAGAGTATTGAAGGATTTCACCGTATAAATACTGAAGCCACTGAAGGTATTACTTACAGTAAGTTGTCTGGTAATCTCTTAGCTCCTTCCTTTCCGAAACCGAGAAATACATTTCATTTCTGGAAGTGTCACTGGCTACATTGATAACAAGCCTATCAACAACAGAATCCACGAAGCCAACCAGGCGCAGCATTTTCTTTTCTATGACGAGCCGTTCTGTATCCCGCCATTTGTTTGTAACAATCTTTTCGTTGTGCCTGATGTGTCATCTTTACAATGAGTAACTAAAAAGTGTGTTTAAATGTTAATCAAACCGAATCTTAATAATAAAGGGTGCCAAAACACACTAATATTAGCTAGTATTGGAAATCCAGAGCGGAATCTGGTGACTGTGCATGCATATTGTAAATAATATTAGGGTTGTATGTTTAGTAGTTGACAAGGTCACAAGAGGTGAAACATTATCCGAGATTGATCAAGGAAAGGGAAGGAGGGCGGTGATATCCTTCGAGGGAAATGCCAGAAAATCTAAATTTACATAGGTGGGAGGGATGTTAAGCCCCACTCCTCTAAAATGTAAGTCCTGTGTCTTAACCATTGCACCATCTCACTCAGGGGCCCATAAAGACCAATAAGGAATATTTTGTCGCAGGTACATGACTTGATATATTTTTACATTGTGTGTTGGATTATCAAAAAATGAAGATGCTAATGATAGACATGAGTGGTATTTATTAGCCATGGAACAAGAATAAAATAATTGCATAGCAACATCTCATTCAATAGGAGGGAGGGGGTCACCCTTTTAAACCATCTTTATGTTACACAAGAATCATGGCCAGTATTGCAAATTATAGTTGCAGTTGTTATGATATATAGATACCTACTTTGATGCAGTTCGCCGGCTGCGGTGGCCGAGCGGTTCTAGGCTCTGTCCGGAACCGCACGACTGCTACGGTCACAGGTTCGAATCCTGCCTTGTGCATGGATGTGTGATGTCCTTAGGTTGGTTAGGTTTATGTAGTTCTAAGTTCTAGTGAACTGATGACCACAGATGTTAAGTCCCATAGTGGTCAGAGCCATTTCAACCATTTTTGATGCAGTTTACCTTGCTAGTCTATCCAGTGCAGGCTTCATCCGTGTTCATTTGAATCTGCTTACCACAGTCATCCCCCCCCCCCCCCCCCTCTCTCTCTCTCTCTCTCTCTCTCTCTCTCTCTCTCTCTCTCTCTCTGTGTGTGTGTGTGTGTGTGTGTGTGTGTGTGTGTGTGTGTGTGTGTGTGTGTGTGTGTGTGTATCATAAACTTTTCTTGCCAGCTTGATGTAGTACCTCTTCATTAGTTATTAGATCCTGATTTACTCATCTAGTCTTCAGCAGTCTTCTTTTGCTCCAGAATCTTGTCTGAACTGTTTATTGTCCAAGTTTCACTCTAGGTAAATACCTTCAGACAAGATTTCTTAACACTTGAATTTGTATTCAATGATAACAATTTTCCATTTTTCAGAAATGGTTTTCTTATTATTGCCAGTCTGCATTTTATATCTCCCTTCTGTCGATATAATGTTATTTCTCTGCCCCAACAGCAAAACTCATGGTGTCTCACTTCCTAATCTAGTTCCCTCAGCCTCAATGGACTGGATTTGAGTACATTTCATTAACCTTTGTTGGTGCGGGTGCCTTTTAACACATTTTCAATAAACTGCTTCCTTCACATGATCTTCAAAGTCCTTTGTCATCCATGACAGAATTACAATATCATCAGCAAACCTCAAAATTTTAATAGATATTCCCTGAACTTCAGTTGTCTTCTAAATTTCTCTTGGATTTCTTTTTCTGCTTGCTGAATGCACACTGAATAACATCGGGGACATACTACAATCATCTATCACTTCCTTATCAACTACTGTCCCCTTTCACTTTCTTAAACTATTAAAATTGCAGTCTGGTTTCTGAAATGTGTTGTGCATGCAATATAAAATATATAAATCCTTCCAAGCTACTGAACTAATTTTCTTAGTACGCACGCTGACTCCAAAACTTGCATCACTAAAGTGTGATAGCAACATAATCATATTTAACCCTTTAAGTGACAAAAGGTTTTTTTTCTAGCTCTACAGTGAAATATGTCAGTAAGTACTCTTTGGGAACAATTATCAATTTATTGCGTATTTTTAAGTCTGCCCTGAGGTATAAAGTGATAAAGGTTCATACCATTGAAACAAGAGAGAAAAAAAAATTATTCATGGTAATTCCAGTTGTTTACCAGTGGTACATATCAGTGCCACTTAAAGGGTTAAATGCATTCTGTTACACACAGATGGGGGTAATATTCATTATATTTTTCCCTCACCTATGTTTCACAGATGTTGGAGCAGGTAAATACTAATTGTTTCTTGGGCACTGGTAATAGTTTCATGTACTTTTCATTAAATTTCGTAGCCATTTAACTAGATATTTTTTACAGGTAACACAGGTGAACAAACGGTGGCAGCGATATAATAACGATCGTCAAGTGTATGTAGACAAACTTTTGACAACCATAAAAGAACAACAAGAACAAATGAATAAGATATCTGAGGACTCAGCTGTCAACTTGAACAAACAGGTATGGTTCCAGTCATTTGTATTCACTTACTAATATTACCATGGATTTCCTGCCACTTGCATTGTTAGAATTAGTTTCTCTAAAAGGTAATTGATACTCAGTACTATAGCAGAGGTGCTAATCCATCTGAATATGCAGAAGAGCTTCTGTTGAGCTTAGATAGCTGGGGAGAGATAATGGCTAAAGTGCTCGACAGCTCTTGGTAAGAATATTGCCACAGATGGCAACCTTTCACGCTTGAATACAATCTGGTATGTGGTTTTGATCTGCCACCAATTTCGTACCAGAATACATCAACAAAGACTGTGGTATCATATTTGGCAGTATTGTCACATATTTGTTCCTTCATATGTAAAGTTGAAGTACTGAGAACAATCTCTAACAAATAAACACAGTGAACTAAGCTTCTTGTTAATAGTATAGAGATAAGTATTTAACTCATTCTAAGGGTGTGTTGTTTTAAGTATTGTGCTTCCGAGAAGAGTGTTCTGAAGGCTGCATTTGTACCATGTCACAGCTTGTAGCCACACAGAATTTCATGTAGTACAAACTGTGAATGTACTAACAATGGACCCGTCCAGGTACTTCCAACAGACAAACTCAGACTTCATCCATCTTATTTTAATAAACTCCAGGAAGTTTTCCTACATACGCTGTCACTCTCGCCTGACAGAGGTGTATTCAGCAAATAATGGTTTATCTGCATCCTAGGGTTTCTTTCACGCTTTAGTTTTGGGCTGCAAGTCATATCCAAATGTGGGATGTTAAGAGTTGTAGGTTACTTTGATCTAATAGACCAGGATGGGAGTTGTTATAGATAAACAAAACACTTGCTCATATCTTGACTGATGTTTACAAATATTTATTTCTTCATTAAGTACTTCTGCACTTTACTTAACAGATTCACACTAAATAATAGTTTGTTGAGTGATGGTATATCATGCATCATTTGAGATTTTATGCACTTAAATATGCTGATCAACAGAACCTACGGCAAGAGAACTCGAACCATATAATCGGGCACATAACTCAAGCATCACATACCAACATAAAAATAATGGCTTAACAGATGTGTTTCTTATCACACATTTCAGTTACCTAAGAGTGGAGGTTTACTTTGTTAGTATCTTCTCCGAAGAAGAGGCATATCAAAGCCTTGATTAACACTGAAATTCACTTTAAGTGCAAGCATTACTAATGTATAAAATATTACATTTGTAGTGCTGCCATCATTATCTGTACTATTTCTGCTCCAAAATCTAACTTTTCTTGGAAATGTTTGTTACTAACAGAACTCAGCTGGCAGTGAAATTGAGAATCTGAGACAAAAAAATCTGGAACTGAGAGAAGAGGTTCACCATTTGAGGAAAGAGCTTGATGAGAAAGAACGAGAAGGAGCTGCTCTGAGGGTACAGGCGCAGGTCCATCGCGATGACTGGGAAGCAGAGCGTGCAGAGAAAATTGCTGCCCTGCAGCAACGCGAACAAGCAGAGAAGCGTGTAGAAGAATTGAAAATGGACTTACGGAATCTTTCACACAAGGTGAGATCTTACAGCCAACACAGGGGAAAGCTGTTCTACTATTCTTGGAATTCATTAAGTATCTTTATCTATTTCCTTGTACAGACACACATAAAGCTCTCCCCTCAAAACTACAGATTGAAAAACACTTGCAGTATTAAATGTAAACACTTACTATTCCATGAGATAAGACTACAGTGTTGTTAATCAAACAAGAAATTTACACTTGCATGAAAGCATTAGATACATGCAACTCGGATAAGAGCTTACACTATTTGCATAAATATGCTGTCAAAACTATCACAATAGCTATTTGAATAAATATATCCATACCCCACATTTTTTGTGGTTTTCTACATGCTCATAATGTCCTTGTTTTATACTACAGTTAAGAGAAGAACGCTTGCGCAGTCCATTCCAGTGCCCAAGCTGTGGGCACTGTATTCCTTTAGAGGATACAGCAATAGCTCCTAAACCTGTGGAACCATGCAAAAGAAAGGTAAGAATCCAAAATATTAACCACTAGTTAATTCAATAAACATATTTAATCTTAGCGTAAGGTCATATTGAATGCAACGGTAAAGAAAGTAACAACAGATGTCAGTAGATAAGTATAAATTTATATTCTTGCTGTCTGTATGAACTGTTATGTAATCTTACTGATGTATTACTTTCGGTTTTCCTTTGCAGGGATCCTTGATAGCGCGAGGTTGTTACATGACATCAGATGATGATATGTACCTCACCTGTGACAAAGTTGCCAGCAGAAATCCATCATCTGCACTGGTCAAAGATTCAAATACAGAAGACTCTGGCAGTAGGGAAGAAATCTGTGAAACAACTGAAACGCTTAAAAATAGTTTTCCTGAAGATTCTCCATGCACAAGCTTCTCAGTTGTATCTGGTGAAGGTGCTGTGACATTGGGGTTCAGCAGTTCTGGGTTGGCTTCCGTTACTTCTTTCCCTGTACGTACATATTCTCCAACGGCAGCAAGTGGAGCATCAAGGAAAAGTACTCCATACCGAAGTGGTTCTCCTCCCTCAGTTCAACGGCACTCAAGAAGGTCTTCACAATCATGTACCCCAGTCTCGACACAAGAAGATGAAGATGAAGATGGTGGCATAGCAACACAAACTCGTATGGACATAATTTGCCCTGGGTGTAGTGCTGTATTCCCACCTGGTCACCACATAGACTTCTTAGACCACTTCGAACTCTGCCAACAGCAGAAACCTCCAATCAGTGATGAGCTAGAAGAGCCAAAAACTGTGCTAAAATGTCCAAAATGTAGTCGGACTTTTCCATCTTGTCAACAGATTAACTTCTTAGATCATTTTGATCAATGTAAGTGGCCAGAAAGGAGGTTTGTTGAGCAGGATACAGCAAACAATGGCTGTATGAGCAGGTGATATGCCTAAGTTTGAGAAGTGGCTTCCCAGTATCCAGTCACAATCCTACCCAACCTGCAGCTCCTCTTCCGCTTCTCTTAGTATATTTATTGTGCTTCTGTTGCAAAGTGTGCAGTAACAGTATTCTCTCTCATATTTCTGAGAGACAATCTCTGTGGTTAACAAACCTCTCTCATTTTTACCAGTGTAAATATCACATGCTCCACATATTAGAAGGCATAGGAAGAAATCTTCTAGACATGGTAGAGAACAGAACAGGCCATTGTGTTCAGTGTAATAAGTAATTTCATTACAGCAAGATGTAGTATGATAAACATTGAGTGAAGAAATCCAAATGTCTGAGACAAGTAAAGTAAAACAGTGCAGGAATGGTAGTGATAACACAATGTGTGTCACAATCTTTGAATAATGGAGGAACTGTGTTTGGGAGACTCTTTCTGTTTCCTGCCACAATGTGCAGAAAGAATGAAAATAGACAAGAATTGTGAGAATGAAAAAGTATCTCCTGTGTTGCAAACTACATTACACAAAACAAAATGAAAAAGTTTTCTTTTGTTGTCCTCTCTCCTTAACACAGAAGCAAGGAGAATGAAACTTGAAAATAATTTACACTGGCCCTGTGTTCCACAGATTTGAAAATCTAGTCAAATTACAATTTCTATTGATTGTAACACAGTATGATATAAACTGTATTACTTAATGTTTATTACTGTTAGTCTGAAAACAAAAATATTTCTCAACTACACAGAACTTTTTCTTTGTGCAATCTACCTCATTGTTGACAGAAATATGAAAATGTTGTTTTCTTTTATTTACCCAGATATAACACATTTTTCTCATACAGACTTATTTTGGGAATTATGGTATATCTTACAAAATATTTGCCAAAACAGGCTTGTGGCGAAATTAAAACTCCAATGCAGCCAAACTCAGCAATTGTTTGACAAAATTCTGTAAATGTCACTGGATAAATAAAAGAAAAACAATAGTAATGGCACCAGCAATTAATGTTGTATTTTACCAAGCATGTCAATCATATTAAGTGTGTGATTAAACCAGAATAATTCTATAAGATAATTATGAATTGGTAAACACTACATCAAAAATCAGGGTTTATTATTCTCATTTTTAGATAAAGCTGCAAAATTTAGTGTTACTGCATTGTAAAGAACTTCATAAAGATTTAATACTTAATAAGGGGTTCAGCTCTTTGGTCAATTAATCTCCACCAGTCAAACAAGCAGTGAACTGGTACAGTGAGAGATATAAACAAAGTGACATTTTCAGAAGAAGCACTTATGCTGTGCTCACTCTTTATCAGAAAATTCATAATGGAAAGAGAGGAAAGATGTAGTTCATCAAAAAGAACATAAAGGAACAAAATTTTGAGAAAATTTGTCACCAATTCCTGTAGTAAATATAGTAGAACCTCATTACTTGAGGAAGCTCAGCAACCAACCACTTTTCTGCGCAGCTTTACTTCATACATGGATGTGTTTTGGGTTATCATCCATCCTCAACTTGCAGCTAAAGCTACATTAGATATGAAAGACATGTCTTTTTTATTATCTTTATATCCATTGCAACCTCCCCATGAACCACAGACCTTGCCAGGGCGGGGAGGATTGCAAGCTTCAGTGATACAGATAGCTATACTGCAGGTAAAACCATAATGTAGCAGTATCTATGGAGAGGGCAGACTAAACCTTGGTTCCTAAAGGAGAGAAGCAACCTGTTCAGTGGTTGCAGGGGGCAACAATTTGGATGATTGACTAATCTGATCTTATAACATTAGCCAAGCCAATATGGCCTTGCTGCATTGGTGTTATGAATGGGTGAAAACTAACAGAAACAAGCCATTTTTTCCCCCCTGAATGCATGCAACTCTGCTTTGTGTCTTAATAATGTTAGCATTCTCTTGGGCAAAATGTACAGGAAGTAAAATAGTCCACTAGGATCTCAGAATGAGGACTACTTCGGAGGATCTCATCATAAGGAAAAACAAGACAGTCATGTCATGGTTGTTGTAAATATTTTTTAGCATGCAATCCTAATATTAGGAACATAATCCCCAGCAACATGTTTTGGGCTGTCATGAGATAACCCTACATAAAGATGAACTCTGAAAGCACGCAAGGTCAACACACAAAACAATATTATTTGAACATGAAGTCAGTCTCAGTTTAAAAATAGTACCACCAGATTTTCTGCTACATTTATCCACGTTACTGCCCATTCATCAAAGTATTCCTTCTGTAAAATGGTAAACACTGGTCACATCTGCTGCTCTATACACCACTAGTTCATAAGCATTTGTACAAACTAGCAGTGCATGGGGAGACAGCTGATGCAGCCAGTTTTTACCGCATTATCGAAGGAAAGCTTTGTTGTACGAGCAGTAACACGGACAAGTGGAGCAGAGAATCTGGTGGTGGATTTCATGTCCAAATAATTTTAATTGTTTTTATATTTGGGCCTTGTGAGTTTTTGAAAAGACAGTCAAATGATGGGAGCTTGCCTCCCAAAACATGAAGCTTATGATTATGTTCCTAATAGTGGCTGTATGCTAAATCAAACAATGGAAAGTTCAGGATGGAACACTGACAATTATAGAAAAGATAAGATTGCTACTCAGCATAAAGATGGCACATTGAGTGCCAGACAGGCACTCATTAACCTTCAGCCAAAGTGTTCATCAGGGAAAAAACACACACACACACACACACACACACGGCCATTAACCACCAAAGCATTCCTTCTGTAAAGTAGTAAATGTCGGTCTCATCACTACCTCCCAATGTACTGCTAGTTCTTACACATGTTTATGAACTTGTGGTGCATGGAGAGGCAGCTGATGGGAATGGTGTGTGTGTGTGTGTGTGTGTGTGTGTGTGTGTGTGTGTGTGTGTGTGTGTGTGTGTTTTTGTGTGTTATTTTATTGTGCTTGTCTACCGGTGCTTTCCTGCTTGGTAAGTCTTGGAATCTTTGTTTTTAATATATTTTTTTCCCATGTGGAAGTTTAGAAAGAAACCTCCACATGGGAAAAACACATCAAAAACAAAGATTCCAAGACTCACCAAGCGGGAAAACGCCGGCAGACAGGCACAAGAACAAAACACACAAACACACACACAGAACTACTAGCCTTCGCAACCGATGGCTGCCACCCCAGGAAGGAGAGGGAAAGACGAAAGGATGCGGGTTTCAAGGGAGAGGGTAAGGAGTCATTCCAATCCCGGGAGCGGAAAGACTTCCCTTAGGGGGAAAAAAAGGACAGGTGTACACTCGCGCGCGCCCACACACACACACACACACACACACACACACACACACACACACACACACACACATACACAGACACAAGCAGACATGTCCCATAGTCACTAATCTTTTTATGGAAGACTGAGAGGCCCTGAAAACATCTTTATTTTGTAGCCTACTTGCTTTTGAGGTATGTTGACGATATGTTTCTTGTTTGGTCACATGGAATAGATTCTTTGCACTTTAAGAAATATGAAATCAGATGTGTATTCCATCCGCCGACTGAGATTAGAGAACTCCTTGGCTCTGTTAAGGGTAATTTAGGCTAGAGAATGCCTCGCATTTACAAGATACCCTGTGAGTGTGGTAAGATATACATTGGCCAAACTATTCATACTGCCAATGACAGATGTGTTGAACATCATCACCATAAGCAATTATTAGAACCTGACAAATCCGTGGGGGCTGAGCTCTGCCTTACAGAGGGACAGAAGCTACTATACAATGAGGCACAAGTAGTTGGAAATTCCTTGCATTACTGGAATTATGCTCTAAAAGTATCTGTCAAAATCAGACTAACAGACAATATCATTAACCATGATAATGGATATCCACAGAGTAAAACTGGGAATCCTGTTTTAGCAGATATGGAGAAACAACAGAATCTGAATCGGCTGGCTATGAGTAATAATCTTTAACAATATATCATTTTTCAACATTATTCACCACTGGAGGTGCTGCAACTCTCTTCGTGCCATGGGGCAGCAGGAATGATCAAGCACTTGCACATTTTACCTTAACACAGAAGCAAGGAGAATGAAACTTGAAAATAATTTACACTGGCCCTGTGTTCCACAGATTTGAAAATCTAGTCAAATTACAATTTCTATTGATTGTAACACAGTATGATATAAACTGTATTACTTAATGTTTATTACTGTTAGTCTGAAAACAAAAATATTTCTCAACTACACAGAACTTTTTCTTTGTGCAATCTACCTCATTGTTGACAGAAATATGAAAATGTTGTTTTCTTTTATTTACCCAGATATAACACATTTTTCTCATACAGACTTATTTTGGGAATTATGGTATATCTTACAAAAATTTGCCAAAACAGGCTTGTGGCGAAATTAAAACTCCAATGCAGCTAAACTCATTGCATGCAAGGTCTGTTCAAAAAATTCCAGAACTTTCCTACAAAATTTTTATACACTTATCTTTTATTTATTATGCATGGTCTCCTTCAAAATACCCTCCTCCATGATTGATATACTGCTCCCAGTGTTGTTTCCACTTCTGGAAGCAGTCTTCCTGATGCGTGTAAAGTGCTGTCATCTTCTCTATCATTGCGTATCTTCAGCCTTTCAATGGAGTTTTCAATTTGGAAATAAAAAAAAGTCCGCAGACGTCAGCACAGTGTTTTCGTTTTTTTGTGAAATAGCCACACACCAACAGGAATGAATGTGTGGGTGCATTATCGTGATGCAAGAGCCATGTATTGTCTCACTACATTTTATGCTGTTTCCTTCTCACATTTTCTCTGATAGTACCATTGATTAACAGTTCATCCCTGTAGCATGAATTCATGATGAACTAATCCTTCAAAGTAAAAGAAAATTATCAGCATGGCTTTGACATTTGATGTGACATGATGAGCTTTTTTTGGTCTTGGAGAAGCGAGTACAACTTAAGCACTCATTACCGTAGGGCTTCTTGCATCATTTGGTGTGTCTCTTTAAAGGTTTTCTTGAGTATCACACAAAATTTAATGCAGATGCATTACTCCTCTAACACTGCCATCCTGAAATTCACAAACTGTGCAACACAACGTTCTACTCAATATCTACTCAATACAGCAATGACAGACATATAACAATGCAACGTTTGGTAGTTACACATTAAACAAAGGTGTGTGCAGGGATCCCAGTTGCATTTTACTCCAGCACCATTGGCACGAAATTACAAATGTTCCAGAGGTTTTTTTTTTTTTTTTTTTTTTTAAACAGACCTCATATAAAGGTTCCATCATTCATGGTTTGAATTAGTTATAGGCAAGAGCGGCTTAGCTTTCCTCACCTGATGATGGCAGCCAGGTGGACCACGGAGATACTGTGTGCAGGTGACAGTTTAAGGTGGCTGAAGACCCAATGAGAACTTGATTTGTTAATACACCAGTCATAGCAGTATGGCATTATCAACACAAAAATCAAATTGGGGTATGCAGGAATAGGCCTAATAATGAATAAGGAAATAGGAATGCAGATAAACTACTATAAACAGAATAGTAAACACATTATCATGGCCAAGATACATGCAAGAGCAACACCCTCCACATTAACACAAATTCATATGCCAACAAGGTCCGATGAATGAATGTATGATGAGATAAAGGAAATTATTCAGATAGTTAAGGGAGATGAAAATATAATTATGATGAATAACTGGAATTCAGCAGCTGGAATAGGAAGAGACGGAAAAATAGCGGAAGGTGGACTTGGATAAATGAATGAAAGAGGAAACCACGTCATAAAATTTTGCACAGAGCATAACTGAATAATTAATAGTACTTGGTTTATAAATCATGAAAGAAGGTTGTATACATAAATATACAAATGAACCAGGTGAAATGGAATACAGACATCTACAAACTGAGATTGACAAAAAGGGAGAAATTGCTACGGGACAAATGCAAGGCTGCAGAAGCATACATTTAGAAGCCACTTATGGGAAAATCAGACATTTGGAGAAAAAGGAAACAACCATATGAATATCAAGAGCTTGGACAACACATCAGTACTAGGCAAAGAATGGAAAGGTTGAACGGATATATAGGGAGTCTATATAAGGGAAACAAACTTAAGGACAATGTTATAAAAAGAGAAGAGGAAGTACTGACAATGAGATGCAAGACATGATACTGCAAGAAAAATTTGAACGCTGGAAGGCCTCTGGAATGGAAATATTACCTTAGAATTACTGAGATCCTTGGGACAGCCAGCCATGACAAAAATCATTCCACCTAGTTTGCAAGATGATGTACGAGACAGGAGAAATGACCTCAGACTTCAGGATGTCTGTAATAATTTCAATTTCAATTCCAAAGAAGGTAGATGTTGAAAGTTGTGAATTCTACTTACGTACCTTTTAAGAAGTCATGGTCGCAAAATATGAGTTATTTACAAAGGAATGGAAGAAATGGTAGAAGCCAACCTTCGGAAAGGTCATTTTGGATTGTGGAGACAATGTTGACTGCAACAATTTCTTTGAAATGTTGAAGGCAGCAGGAACAAAATAAAGGGAGTGAAAATTTATTTACATCTTGTAGAGAAAACAGACTGCAATTACAAGAATCGAAGAGCATGAAAGGGAAGTCACAGTTGAGAAGGGAGTGGCACCGAGTTGTAACCATCCCCAATGACAATTGTTCTGTACACTGAGCAGTAAAAGAAATAAAGGAAAAATTTAGAAAGGGAAAAAAGTTTAGAACACGAAATAAAAACTTTAAGTTTTGCCAATGATATTGGGATTTGTCAGAGACCACACATGACTTGGAAGAACAGTG
Source organism: Schistocerca gregaria (assembly GCF_023897955.1). Lineage (NCBI taxonomy): Eukaryota > Metazoa > Arthropoda > Insecta > Orthoptera > Acrididae > Schistocerca > Schistocerca gregaria. The sequence continues at coordinate 219,413,379 of NC_064925.1, read as the reverse complement.
TCCTGAAAAGAGATCAACAAATGTGAAACAAGGATAATGGAGTGTAACTGAATTAATTCAGGTGATTTTGGGCGGATTCAGATTAGTAAACTAAAGGAAGTGGACAAGTTTTCCTATTTGGTCAGTAAAACTATTGATGGCTGAAGCAGAGGTGACATAAGATGCAGACTGGCCATAGGTAGAAAAACATTTTTTTTCCGAAAGAGGATTTTGTTAACATCTAATATCGATTTAAGTATTAGTAAGCTTTCCTGAAAGTATTTGTCTGGAATGTAGCCTTGTATGGAAGTGAAACATGGAGAATAAGCAGTTCAAACTAGAAGCTTTTGAAACGTGGTGCTACAGATGAATGCTGAAGATTAGACAGGAAGATCAAATAACAAGCAAATAAGTACTGAACTGAATTGCGGAAAAATTTATGGCTCAATCTGACTAAAAGAAGGGATTGGTTGATGGAAACATACTGATGCATCAGAGAATTGTCAATTTGGAAACAGGAGGAAGTAAGGGGGTACAAATAGTAAAGGGAGACTGAGGCTTTAATACATTAATCAGGTTAAAATGGATCTAGGTTGCAGTAGTTATGCAAGAGTGAAGAGGCTTGCAAAGGACAGACTAACACGGAGAGTCAAATCAAACCTGTCTGTTAACTAAGATGACAATGACAACAACAACAGCAAGAAAAACAACAACAACTGTCGACAGCACAAAAACTACTATATTCACAAAACCACTGATGCATAACTGCATTTGTCACATGGCCAACAAAGTCAAAAGTGAAAATACTGACTGAAAACCTTTTGTTTCAGTCAAATTGTAACCTCAGTTTTGAAAACACACTGTTTTTAAGAAAAATCACTTCCAGCCATTTTTACTATTTTGTTTATTTCTTTTACTGCTCATGCAGTAGTTGTCTCCAACTGCCCTAAATACAAAACTCAACTGGTTCTATCGGTTGATTGTTAATATTTTTACTGGCTTCAATATCTTGGAGACAAAAAGTTTTAGAATACTTAATTTGGTAGTACCGTTACTATTATTAAGTTTTAGGCCTATTCTTCAACTTGAAATATGCACACTAGACAAAATATAAGTGACTCCCTGAAAAGTGCACACTGGTCACTTTTGAGTGCTGTCATTGTGTAGAACTGGTATCAGTGTCATGTGACTCTTCTCAACATATGTAAACATGGAAGTGATGTGATACATATGTGCAAGTCATTCATATGGAATCAGTACAGTTAACATTGTAAAAACACATCAAGTACATAAGGAGACAGGCAGCTTTAACATCAGGTGCTGCAGGTATGTTTGAAAGTGGCATTGAGGCAGCGGCTGTAGAATACGGATTGTCAAATTTGGTGAGGGCTTAGAGACACACAACAGCCTTTTGTAAAAAAGCTAGACGGTGTGTGCCATGGCGTAATTCTGATGGGAATTAGTTTAACAGCTCATGCATCCAAGCTACTGACAATAATAATACACAGAAGAATGGAAAAGAAAATCGAGAATCTGATAGATGATGATCAGTTTGGCTTTAGGAAAGATAAAGGCACTAAAAAGGCTTGGTAATGGAAGCAAGACTGAAGAAAAATCAAGTTATGGCCATAGGACTTGTCAGCCTAGAAAATGTTTGTCACAATATAAAATCACACAAGATGTTCAAAATTCTGAGTAAAATAGAAAGAAGCTGCAAAGAAAGACAGGTGGTATACAATATATAAGAGAACCAAGAAGGAACAATAAGACAGGGAGACCAAGGACAAAGTGCTCAGATTAAAAGAGGTGTAAGAGAGGGATCAGTCTTTCACTCCTACTGCTCAATCCATACATTGAAGAAGCATTGACAGAAATAAGAGAAAGGTTGAAGAGTGGGATTAAAATTCAAGGTGAAATTATATCAATGACAAGATTCACTGATGACATTGCGATCCGCAGTGACAATGAAGAAGAATTACAGGATCTGTTCAATGGAATGAACAGTTTATGACTACAGAATATGGGTTGAGAGTAAACTCGAAAACGATGAAAGTAATGAGAAGTATCAGTAATGAGGTTAGTGAGAAACTTAGCACCAAAATTGTTAGTCACAATGTAGAAAAAGGTTAAGGAATTCTGCTGCCTTTGAAACAAAGTAACCCAAGATGGACAAAGCAAGGAGGACATTAAAAGCAGACTGTCACAGGCAAAGAGGGCATTCCGGACCAAGAGAAGTCTACTGAAATCAAATATAGGCCTTAATTTGAGGAAGAACAGGAGAGTCAAGGTTTTCAGATATGGTGTGACAGGAGAATGTTGAAAATCAGGTGGACTGATAACAAAAGGAATGAGAAGTTTCTCCACAGAAACAGTGAAGAAAGAAACATGTGAAAAACATGACAGTCATGTGTTAAGATATCAGGGAATAACATACATGACAATAGAGGGAACTAGAGAGGGTAAAAACTGTAGGGAAAGACAGAGATTGTAATACATTCAGCAAATAATGGGGATGTTGTGCCACTGAGATAAAGAGGTTGGTGCAGGAAGGGAATTCATGGTGGGCCACAGTAAACCAGTCGTAAGACTGATGACTAAAAGAATGAGGTCCTGTTTACTATAAAGGGCAATTAAAATATTCGCAACATATAGGCAAAGAGGGTCTGGCTCGCACCCAGTCATCTGTAGACATTAACTATTTTTTTAAGCCCCAGTTACTATAAAATGATATTAAAGGCTAAATTAGTGTGGAGGGGAGTACCATCCCGACTGGCTGTCACACCTGTTGTTCTGGGTAGTTTAGAGATAATACTGCTAGAAAAACTTCACTTCTTCCTCAGTTCTAATAAACAGTGTACATGCAAGCATGGAAAATCATCAGCTGGGAGATGGATTTGCCTATAGTGATACACAACTTTCATGAGGTGGTGTATATCAATTACCTTCTTGGCTTTGGGTCTCCCTACCCAGGATCAGTTTGTGGCCTAGCAATTTTAGTGTAAATAATTCCTTCTGATGTTGTTACACACATTGTAAGCAGTGTTTTGAGTGTACATGTCATACGGCATGTCATAGAGGTGGAAGTATAGTTTGATAACAGTTGCACTGGAGGACTGTTTCCAGAAATAATTTCACTCTGCAGTGAAGTACATGCTGATTTTAAACTTCCTGGAATATTAAATCTGTGTGCTGGACCAACACTCAAAACTGTGATTTCACCTTTTGTAGGCTAGTTCTCTGAGCTCTCCAAGCAATGACTCTGCTGCAGAGCAAAAATTCATTCTAGAAACAATCCCACTGGCTGTGGCAAAGTCATGTGTCAGCAGTATCCTTTCTTGCAGGCATGCTAGTTCAACAAGGTATGCAGACGAACTTCTGTAAAGTCTGAAAGGTAGGAGACAAGTTAGTGGTAAGAGACAAATTAGTGGCAGAAATAAAGTTGTGATGGTGGGTTGTGAGTCGTCCTTGGATAGCTCAGTCAGTAGAACACTTGTCCGAGAAAGGCAAAGGTCCCAGGTTCAAGTTGCGGTCAGGCACAATTTTGATTTGCCAGGATGTTTCAGTTGTGTTGGAGTGTTAGAAACCAGAGCTCAGTCCACTGGAAATCCACAAGTTTTGGAATCTGCTTTCCACAGTAAACAGCATTTTGAATGCTTTAATACTACAAACAATTTATACCATTATAACATAGAATAAAAGAAAGAAGCTCTTGTGCCTGGACTTGACCATGACCACTCAGTGAATGAATGAAGTTGCCCAAGATGTTGGTGTATCAATGTGAACTGTCCAGCAAGAATATAGGAGTGGTGTACCATTCACAACTATGTAACAACTAGAACACTGATATAAGCATCCATACAAACAGGAGCTGGAGCTCAGTATCATGCCTTTTCAATGAAAAATGGTTTCAAGTGTGACAGGAATTGTTGCCTTCAGTATTTTTAGGGCCATCTCTAACCAATTCTAAGTGAGCACCCAGTAAATATATAGAGTTGAGTATGTCATAAAAGGCCTAACAACACAGAAACTGGACAATAGTATGTAGTTCAGTCCAACAAGTCCCAATTTTGCCTCTTTTTACAAATTATCTAAGGACTCAAGGGCACTAATAGCCAGATAAACTGTTTAAACTGCAGTGTGTGGAGGGTGTAGATCAGACCGGAGATATTTCTGTAATGTTTTTGGGGTGTTCTTGAGACCATGATATGAGCTCATAATTGAAGTTACTGTGAATTTCTTCAGTAACCGAATATTGCCCTTTCCTCTACATCTTCATGATGCTTATGCTGTGGACACTTCCATCTTCCAAGGTGACAACTGACTGTTCACATAGGATTGCAAGGGTATCTTCCTTGTCTGACAAACACCAAGGCATCCTATTGTACCTTGACTGACCCACTCAACCATTCAACCTTCATCTTACAAAACAAAAAGTCTGGGTCTATCTGGAACAAAAGGTGAAATGTAGCAGCCCTTGCTGACCAACATTTCCAACCAGTTTGCCCAAAATTGAGCTTCCCACATCAAAGATACCAAACACTTCATTCACCAACTTCCCACCATCCCCATCCCGTTATATCCTGGACTCCTATACATCACTGTTGACACCACTTTCCTAAAATACACCAACATCCCTTAAGTGCAGCCAGTACAGATTTTCCTGAAACTGAGTCAGATGATTTCTGAAAATCTGTGACTCCTAGATCAAGTTTTAATTAATACTCCTTGTTGTGTTTTATAATTCCACTCCATGTTGTTGCTTCCACTTATTAAAAGCCAGTGTGTTCCTTTACTTGATTAGAATCTAATGTCTCCTCTATGTTGTTTTGAGAAACTGTCTTCCTCCACTGTCATTCTGCAAGCAGTTTTGTTAAGATGTTTTGTATTACTTTGCCTCCAGCTTCAACCATTTCTATTAATGATCATTTCAGCACCAATTTTTAGTGTTCAAGAAAGTAGTTTTTAACACTTTCACTCCCATTGTTGTGACCATTTCAAATTTGGCTTGCGTCTTCATATCTCACTTCTCATCTTCATTTGCATATAGCACAATACCTCATATCATCAATATAAAAAGCTATCACAAAGTAGAGAAAATCACAAGAAGTGTGCCGTGTTTTTCTCCAATGTCCCTGATTGTTGAATTTCTAGTACAAATAAAGTACCAAGATGATAATTCCACTCGTAACATGTTTCCAATACACCAAATGGAAAAAAAAGAGCAAAAGGGGTAAAAATACACATTAATATATCTTGAGACAGTTCTTCTTGATCTATTACTATGTCACAACATGAAGGAATTAAGAATTGTCTATCAATATTATTAGTCAATTACAAGGAGTTGGGATAGCTATCCAGTGCATACTTCCTGGAGGCAAAAATCCTACTGCTGGCAATAGAAACACTTCAAGGGAGGAAATAAGGATTAAGTAGTGTCAGGAAGGAGGAGCAAGTATCTACAATTCTAGGTTGGCACAGGCTGTGAGAACAAGGGAGATAGTTCTGAAAGGTATGATCTGTATTTTCTACTTTAGTTGTTTCTCAGCAGTACAAGGAATTTTATCTTCTGAAGGTTATTACTTGCCAGTCATTCTGTTTCCTTGTAATTGAGTTTTTTTAATTGAACTTTTTCACTGAATCACATTAGTGCAGTGGCTGCAGTCAGATTACTGAAGATGATGAGGTATAGCCCATTTTCATGGCTACATTTTTTTATGTAGATGAAAAAGGATTTGTCAGTTCTACTTTTTTACTGAAAGTACAGTATTGTCTGTGAGTTAGTAGAAACAATCTGCACAAAAATTTCGACTGGTGCAATCATTTCCCTTCTTTTGGAAAGAGAATGCTTTCTGGAGGCCGTTTCTAATGAACAGGGTGTAACTCAAACATTACCTATATTTTCTGCTTAATAACATTTCAAATAGGAGACTTTGTTACAGTACGTTGCTATTATTTCTGTATAGATTCTGCTTGCCTTACTTTGGTCTTTCAGTTCACTCACTTAAACACTCAACAGTGACCCACAAAGCACTTATTTTTTACAGGTATGAAAAACATTTATGTAAACAACTTTACTATATCTTAGTCTGCTTACATTTGGTCTCACCAGTTTTTTAATGCTGCATCCATTCGGGCTTTTCCCATTGTGAGAAGATCAGTGGCCTTATTTCATGGCAAAAATTTCAATTTTACAAAAGAACGCAGTCACATTTCCAATTTTTCACAAGCCGCCTGAAATATGATAAGTGCAAAATATTTGTATAAGTGAAGTAATCTCTATATTTGATTAAAAATTAATTTAATACTTACAGTCACAAAGTATTGAAAATATTCTTATATGCTGGCCATTGCGGCCAAGCAGTTCTAGGCGCTTCAGTCCGGAACCACGCAACTGCTATGGTTGCAGTTTCGAATCCTGCCTCGAGCATGGATTTGTGTGATGCCCTTAAGTTAGTTAGGTTTAAGTAGTTCTAAGTTCTAGGGGACTGATGACCTCAGATGTCAAGTCCCACAGTGCTCAGAGCCATTTGAACCATTTTTTATTCTTATATAACGAACATGAAATAGTTGAGAAATGAACAATAATCCAGACAATTGCTGCACAGAAGAAGAAAAGTAGTTTTATTATTCTTTTGCATTAATTATTTCGACATTTCTGCTAGTTTATGTAAATAAGTTACATAGAAGATATATTGCAGTGATGTTAATAGCCACTTAAGGCAACACAACAAAAAATGCTCTGCAATAAAACAAAGATTAAAAAAATGGGATCCTTGGCAGCATACATGAACTGGTATGAAAGAACAAGACATACATTTTAATTGTTAATATTGTCACAGCAGAATCTCACTCCAGTACAAATCTGAAGGCAAGGCTTTGAATGAAGTACAACACTTAGCACCGAACACACATTTAGTATGAACATCGACATAAAACATTCAATAAATGTAAGCAACTTCAAAAGAAATTTCCCACAATGATAAAACTGAACTGATGTCTGCATGTCAGCCAGAGCCAATAACCACTACACCACAATGTCTGCAGCACAGCTCATGGCATTGCTCCCTCTGCTGGATCAGCTAGCTGTTTTAGAAGTTCTCATTGAAGCCAAATGCAGCACCCTAGACCTAGATTTTATCAATGGTCCACTCCATGGCAGTGTTGGTAAATCTGTGCATTTTAGTCATGTTGCCACTTCCTCTTTACTCTGATGAACACTGAAGATAACCCTTCCCATCAATGCTTCACAGTCATCGAGCATATCTCCACTTTCCTTGAACAAGAAACCCACCATCATCAATTTACACCTCAGTACTATAGTATGGCTTCATACAGAGGACAGGTATGATATCTCTGCAATTTTTTCCTCTTAATGAAGGGTCATAAGGTTCGACCCATGTTTGACATCCAGCAAGAGATGAAGGATACAATACTTTTAAGATAATCACACTTTCCACATAGACATAAGAGTCCATGCCAAGTCTACTGGGCTGAACCTCACTGGCTGGTGCTCAGCATTATAGTGCTCTTGGTCCTTCTCTTGGGCATTCAGGGGCCATATGCCAGCCAGCTGCGTTGCTTCTTCAGTCTTGGTGATGAGGTGTTTTCCATAGCCATCCTGAAGCAGAAACAGTATATCCATTGTTATTTCGGCCAAATGACCACAGAGCAGAAAGAATGGTGTGAAGCATGTAGTGTCTTGCTACACTGCGTTGAATGCAAATGTCCCAACCAGCAGTATCGTACCCCAATCTCTTTCTTCAGCATCAGTGTCTTAAAAGTATTGAGACCATCTCTGCCAACATCTTATTAAAATATTCTGTGAGGCCATTTGTCTGTGAGTGGAAAGCAGTTGTCATCTTGTGGGTGATGTCACAACATGAAATAACATCTGATACTAGTCTTGACTGTGCGAGAGCTCAGTCGATATGCATGTTCCCAATGAACTACACATCTGCCCTATCGTAATCGTTGAACTCCTGACTCGATGGAATCTTCTTAAATCTTGATTTGATGCCAACATCTACCAAATCAGTACTCTGACAACTTGGAGTTACAATCGGATTCCATTACATGTTTTTTGCCATCCAGTTCAGGATGTAACATACAACCAATTAAACAAAATGCTACTCCAAAAAGATTCAATACATGTTGACATTATTGCCATGTATTATGTTAGAGCCATTAATATTCTTTTGAGCCATGCACAGCATAGCAATCTCTTTGCTGGACTTGTGATGATGTCAAGCACAGTGCTACAGTTCTCTTCTCTGCACAAAGTCCTTTAGAACAACCATAACAAACAATGCTCCACCACAGTCCTTCATACATAATAAAGACAGTTCTAACTATCTTTCTTGCTGGTCAAATAGTTCATCTCGGACTTGGAGAGTACTCTGGAAACACTTTCTTCAATTTGTATTGTGATAACTGCACCTGTCCACAAATGCTGGGACTGGTGTGAAGTTCTGTCTCGGCATTCTTGTATACAATGCTATGACTAGAGATGATGTTAGCATCTCCTTAAGGACAAGGAAAGATCTTTCTTGCATCTCTTCCAGGAAAATTTGGCATCTCACTGCAGTAGTTCTTGCAAGGAATGTGCCTTGGTACAAAAATCCTTTATGAATCACCAGTAATAAGAGCACATTCTGAGACATCTTCTCAGATTGTGAAAGTACTGTGGAGTCAGAAAAACTTTGACTGATATTTTCTCTGGATCAGGATGGACCTCATTGCCATTAACTAGGTGCCCAAAGATTATTATTTCTTAGGCAACAAAGAAGCACTTTTTTGGTTTACAGTGGAAACCTGAAGACAGAACACACTTCAACATGTTTGTAATGCAGCTCAAATGTTGTTCAAATGCCTTCAGAAAAAATGAGACTATCATCCAGATAACAAAGACATGTCACCTATTTAAGGTGTTGAAGTAGGTTGCCTATCATACATTCGAAAGTGGTTGAAGTGTTATATAGTTCAAACAGTTTAACTTTTATCTCATAAAGCCTGTCAGGAGCTATGAGGCCAGCCTCAGCAACCTCAATTTGGCAGTAGCCTCTCTGCATTTCCATAGTAGAGAAATATTTTGCTCCTTTCAAATGGTCTAGTCGTGTCATCAATCTACAGCAATGAATACACAACTTCATGATTATGTCAATCGATAGTCAGTGCAGAAATGCCATGTACCCCTTATTTTTCACAAGGACCACAGGAGAGGACCAAGGACTCTCTGAAGTCCAATGATGGCATCTTCTACACTTCCTCCCAAATTATGAGTCACTCTGACAGTGCCACTCTATAAGAACACTGGCTAATATGTTTTTTCATTGGCTGCTTGGTCTGTCTTTTCTCTGCTATGTATTTGAAAGCATCCAAAAATTGTCGTAGAACAGCTAACACTTGCTGACATTGTTCCTTTGTCAGGCCACGATCCAATTGGCAGCTGATTACAGTTTCCTCCACTGCCTTGTCTGTAGTGGTCATGGAGTATGATTCTTGCCCATTGGTAATGAGCTACCCATCCTGTAGTAGTTCAGCCTTCTTATGTGCACACCTTTAAGAATCAGGTGTGAATCACACATCACAGGCTGCTACTCTGGTTGTTGATTGCGTGTGGCATGGACTCAAGAGTTTTTTAGATTAGGTAACACCATCCAATCTAGATAATGATAGCTGTAGGAAACCTAAAAATATCAGTGTAAGATCAAACGAAACACTCCCCAGGTGAGAGCATTATAATCCTGCTTGTTAACTGCCAAAGCATTCCCAACAAAGTGCCAGAGTTTGAAGCACTCCTGAAAAGCAGTGAAGCTCCATAATACTAGGTGCAAAAAGATGGCTAAAACCTGAAATTGACAGCAGTGAGATTTTTGGGGGAAATTTAGGTGTACATCAAAAGGATAGGCAAATGGGAAATGGTGGTGGTGCATCTGTCACAGTAGACAAGATACTCAAATACACTGAGATAGAAATTGAAGCTGTACGTGAGATTTTTTGGGCCCTACTAAGTATAACAGATGGGCATAAAATGATAACTAGAGCCTTCTATAACCCAACATACTCATACCCTGAAATAATGAAAACTTTAGAGAAAACCCCAGTTAACTTGTACATATGTTCCCCAGTCATACTCTAATGTGGAGACTTTAATCATTGAACAATTAATTGGGAAAATTACAGTTTTGTTAGTGGTGGGCTGATAAGATATCCTGTGAAACATTACTAAATGCCTTCTCTCAAAACAACCTAAAACAGAGAGTTAGGAACCCCACTCATAATGGAAATATAATGGATCTAATAGCAATAAATAGACCTGATCTCCTTGAGGATGCCCACATTGTTAGTGATATCAGTGACCAAGACGCAGTTGTAGCAACAGTGTACAAAGGACAACAAAAACAAGCAAAAAGATACATTGTATATTTTCAGTAAACTAGATTAAAAAAGTCAGTAGTCTCATCTCAAAGAGGAACTTGAAACTCTCAGCACAAGGCAGGAGCATGTAGAGGAACTATGGCTCACGTTTAAAAGAGTAGGTTGACCATGCACTGGCTAGATATGTACTCAGAACAGTTCATAATGGGAGGAATCCTTCATGGTATACAATCACTGTAAAGAAGCTTTTAAAGAAACACAGATTACTGCATAATAGGCGTAAAACAAAGAGTAGAGCTATAGATAGAGAGATGCTGAATGGAAAACGTTTGGCTGTCAAGAAAGCAATGAGTGATACCTGCAATGACTACCATAGCAGAATATTTCACAAAGCCCACAGAAATTCCGGACATAACTTATGGCGTTAGTGGCATTAAAGTTAGTGACATCAAAGTTAGTGTCCAGTCCCTGAAGAATGAGAAAGGAACTGAAATTGAGATTTAATCCTCATACCAATGAAAAGATTAATGAAATAAGCATTAGTGTAAGTGGTGTTAAGAAACAGCTGAAATCATTAAAACTGAACAAAAAGCTCATGCCCCAATAAAATCCCTGTCAGATTTATACTGAACTGGCTGCTGGGTTAGCCCCTATTCTAAATATAATCTATTGTAGATACCTCAAACAAATTTCCGTGCCCAGTTCAGGAAAAAAGGTGCAGGTCACAACCATCTACAAGAAGGTTACTAGAAGTGATCTACAGAACTACTGTCCAATATCTGTGACATCGATTTGTTGTAGACTCTTAGAATGTATTATGAGGTATCTTGAACAGAATGACCTTATCAATGCCACCCAGCATGAATTTCAAAAACATCTGTCCTTTGAAATCCAACTAGCACATTTCTCACATGACATACTGAAAGTTTCAGGTCAAGGCAATCAGATGGATGAAGTATTTTTTGATTTTCAAAAAGCATTTGACTCAATACCACACCTTAGCTTGTTGCCAAAAGTACTGTCATATGGGGTATCAAGTTAAATTTTTGACTACATTGAGGACTTTTTGGTAAGGAGAATGCAGCATGTTATCTTGGATGTAGATGTAACTTCAGGTGTGCCCCAGGGAAGTGTACTGGGACTCTTGCTGTTCATGTTGTACATTAATGAGTTTGCAGACAATATTAATAGTAAAATCAGTTTTTTGCAGAAGAAGTAATTATCTATAATGAAGTTTTTTTCTGAGGGAAGCTGTATAAATATTCAGTCAGATCTTGATAAGATTTCAATATGGTGCAAAGAATGGCAACTTTCTTTAAATCTTCAGAAATGTAAAATTGTGTACTTCACAAAATGAAGAAACCTAGCATCCTATGACTATAATGTCACTATAAGTACCACATTCCAGAGTCTGTCATACTTCCTGTTTTCAGCCCTTTTTGTTGCACTTCCTGGATGCCCTGGCACCACCTGATGAAGTCCTCAGTAGTTGTGGCATCCTTTACCAAAAGAGATTGGTACATGTCTTCTGAGACTCCTTTCATCAAAGGTGAGATTTTGTCAGATTCTGAGTCACAATGTAGCCAGAACAATCTATATGTGGGGCTGTGCCACTTCCCCATGATTTTAGCCTCTGTTCTTCAGTTATTCTTCTGCTAAGCTGCAGATTTGCTGCTGATTATCATCAAATGTTTTCTTTAGTTTGGCCAGGAATCCGTCTCCACTTCATTGTTCTTGAACCTCTTCTGAGCTGTGCAATCTGAGTAAAAGTATACATTTGCCAAGCACATCATTTCTTCCTTCCCGTTGTGTGTGGCATTTCAGTTCAATCCCTTCAACCATTTTGTTGGGACCTGAGCACCGTCTCTGGAAAAACGGACGGATGCCTTATCTGCAGTTGACTTACGCTATTATGGAACTGACTGGTCTTCTAAATATACATATCTTGGGGATGATGTACTGCTTGTATTCTGGTATGCCCACATATGTCACACCTGAAATGTTGCATCATTGGAGCCACAGTGATATAGATGTTTTATTTTTGATAAACAGGTGAAAATCAAATTTGCCTAGTTCTTTACTAGTTAACAATCCAAATAAAAAGATATATAAATTAAGATACTAATTCAATCAATATTAGAAAATTTAAATTTAATATGTTAATCAAAAACTTAATTATACAATCAAAATTAAAAATAATGAACTAAAACACAATCTCAAAGATAGATGTTTTAAAGCTTACTATTATGTTCAAAATTAATTAAATTATAGGTTACTAGCTATACACCCGCTGCTTCATTTGTGTAGACTGTGTGGTCTGCACAGATTTCTTTTGTTTTTCTTTAATTAAATTTTTATGTTGTTCACAAATTGCAATAACTCATAAACTTTTCATGCTAATTAAGGCTAAGAAGCATGGTCTTTTCTGAATGTACCTCTGACCAAAAAGCGATTCTGGGAGCTGGAGTCCAAGGTTTTTGTTAATTACACCTTTTGCTTTCTTGTGGTGATATTTCCACAGAAACTTTCATCACCTAACACATATTTCTTTACATCTGAATAAGAAATGAAATACCAGTTTTATAAATTTAGCATGTTTTTTTTAATATAAAAAAATATTTTCTTAACAATTTTCCTCTGCTATTACACGCCATTAGGGGCTCGAGTTTTCGAAAACAGTGAGTCACATTGTTTTTATTTTTAACAGAAAAGCAAAATACAAATTTCATATATTCAGTTTTGAAAATGCTTTCATAATGAAATAATTTCAGAAAATCTTTTCATCTTCTATTAATTTCCTTAAAGGGTTGAATTTCCAAAATCACTTAAATATGTAATTTTTTTTTTATATATTTCCAGCCGAGAAATCAAATACAAATTCTCACAGACGTAGTTTTAAAATTCTTTAATAGTTCTTTAATAATGATTTATTTGAGAAAAACTTTCACCCTCTACTTTACCCATGAAGTGGTTAAATTTCCAAAAATTCTGAAATACTTTTTTTTTTACTGAGAAACCAAGTTCTAGCTTCAAAATTGCCTTAGTAATAATATTTGTTTAAACGGTCTTTCATCTCGTATTTCACTCCCGTAAGAGTGGAATTTTGAACAGTCCCTTCTTAAACGATTTCTACAATACAAGTTCCACATCCTCTCCGAATTTTAAGTTTTTATCCCGAGCAGTTTGGGCTGAGCAACAATGAGTCATTGCATCAGCCCGGCCCTAGCTCACACCCCTAGAGGCTGAATTTCCAAAACAGTGAAACACATATTTTTTTCATTTATAAACCAGAGGCCAAATACCATAGACTTAGCATTAAAAATGCTTTCACCATCATGTTTTTTCACAAAAGAATGCACCCCCTTAGGTGTTGAATTTCCAAAAAAAGACGAGAAGCCAAATTCTAATTATCATAGATTAAGCTTCAAAAAAACTTTCATAAAGAAATATTTCATACAATATTTCATCTTCTATTTCTCCTCCTTAGGGACTGAATTTTCAAAAACATAAAAACACTTTTTTTTATTTGTAGCCAAAAAATCAAATGTCAATTTTCATACATACAGCTTTAAAAATGCTTTACTAGTTCCTTTATAATGATTTATTTTGAAAAAAAAACTTTCACCTTCTATTTAACACCCATGATGATTGAATTTCTGAAAATGCTGAAACACATTTTTTATTTTTTTTATTTCTGACTCAGAAACCAAAGACCAATTTTTGTACATCATCCTTCAAAGATTTATTTCTTTTCATAATTGGCAGGACACTTGTATGAAAATCTCAACAAAAGAAATGTTACATTTAGTTCAAAAGTTCTGCTATCGCATGTTTTGATAACAACAACAAAATTCAACACTGAATATTGATTTTTGCAAAATAGTACATACGAGGGTTGGAACTTAAATTGTGGTAACTATTTATTCACAACTGATACTAAAGTTACATGTTTGCACCTGTTACTGTCCTTCAAAGTAGTCACCAGCATTGTGTAGAACCCATTGCCAGCAATGTGGAAGGTGTAGTAGACCATCATCACAGTTTGTGCTGTTAATGGAGTGGTCTACTGCCTGTCAAATCACTGAAACAGTTCTGAAGTGAATGCCATGAAGTGGTTCCTTCATCTTCGGAATCACATCAAAGTCATATGGACTTAAATCTGGGGAGTATGGTGGATGATACAGTACATACCAGGCCCATTGACTGAACAGAGCAGCCACAGCTTGCACTGTATGCACCCATGCATTGTCATGCAAAATGATTGGTGTGTTGCGCAGAAAGTGTCACCACTTCTTTCGAAAGCTGCTCACAGGTGATGCTCCAAAAACGAACAGTAATACTGTGCACTGATGGTCTGCAGTGGAAGAACATAATGCATTAGGATAACACCATCACAGTCGTACATGAGAACATAACTTAAGACCGCTCCATTTGCACCATCAACAGAAGAGGCTCTGCTGTTGGTATACTATGCCTTCCACATCACTGGCAATGGGTTCTACACAATGCTGGTGACTACTTTGAAGGACAGTAACAGGTACAAACATGTAACTTTTGTATCGGTTGTGAATAAATAGTTGCCACTACTTAAGTTCCAACCCTTGTATTTGAAAGTGATATTTCAGTGTCTTATAAGTGGTGATCATATCTTTGATGTGTTGCACAGATTGAATTGATGCAAACATTCAAATTATTTCAGTTTGTGTGTGTGTGTGTGTGTGTGTGTGTGTGTGTGTGTGTGTGTGTGTGTGTGTGTGTGTGTGTGTGTTCATGTTCTTAAGGAAAAAATACCACACCTGAGGCACTGAAATACCAGTCGGCATATGTGTAATGCAGGACAGCTACATGATTATGAAGCCAACGAGACTGACACAGAGCGTAGACAGTGTTTGAAGGCAAACTGAATATGAATTTCTCAAGTGCTAGAACAACGGATACAGTGAAATTCAACTTGCTCAGTTGGAGCTTACACACAAAATAATTTGGAACATCAACAAAACAGATGGCCAAACATGGCAATTCAAACTGAATATTGTCATTCAGATATGATCCAACAATCCGTTATGGTGTAGATGTATTAGTTGACTTCAGAACAATACACAATGTTTCTCAACATTGCAATGCTTTGAGGTTTTGTCATGAACAACCAGGATTATGTTGTGAGAGCAGAAAGAAACAACTGACACCGCTACCCGAGCCATTGGCATCATTGCTTTCTGCCCAAGCTGATCAAAGAGCATGTTAATTCTTTTTTGACTGCATCATACATCACATACACAAACACATCACACAAGTCCAAAAGTGGAAGGAGGATATGGATTGAGAGATGAGGGAGGAGGAGATGGATAGTGTGTAGGATCAAAGATCTACAGAGAACAGGAAGAAGGTAATTTGCCAGAGGTGGGGGGGGGGGGGGGGGGGGGGTCTGGAGGAGACGGACAAAGAGGGGAGGGAGGAGGAGGAGGAGGAGGAGGAGGAGGAGGAGAAGGGATGGGTAGAGGGTGGGAAAGAGGAGTGGGATAGAGAGGGTGGAAGGAGATTAGAAGATATATACAATTCCCATACATATTTAGCAATTGTGAAGCATTGATGTGTTCATTAGTAAGTTAATATTTTTAAATAAAAAATTTAATAAAAGAAAATTACCTATAAAAAGTGATTTCTTCTTAAGAAACTAGATGTATTAGGAAACAATTAAAATGTCATTTCTAAAATTACCTGTAAATAATAATGACACATTAATTACAAATTAACTGAAATGATCCTAAATTGAGACAAGTAAATAAATGCCAAAATTTTGATAATTCCTGATACAAAACATACAATACATAAAATTTACTCTATTAAACTCAAAAAATGTTTAGTAATCCACTTATATCATTAATAAACAACAATATAAAAAAATAAATTACTGAAAATATATTAAGACACTAAATTCAACAAAATTATTTCTATTAAAAATTAAGTAAACAAAAAATAAATGTAGTCAGTACATTCTTATTTTCACAGAAAAATTTTCAGTGTATCTGAAATACTTGACTAATAAATCATATCTTGAATATCCTGATACATACACTTTCCAGTAACATCCACTATGTTATGACTTATCTTACTGGAAAGTAACTTCTTGAAAAATTTTAGATCAAATTGTTGCACCATGAAAGATATCATGGGAAAATACAAAATTCTCTTGAACTTTTCTCCAGCCAGCACTACGATACATAAAACCATGCTAGCATAGTGCATAGCAATCACAATAACGAAAGGCAGAGATCCATTGCAGCACACATTATGGTACACCCTGGAAGCCATCACTTCATCTCTGTGAGATGTCAAATTGTTTATCCAGCAATATGATCTTACTGAGAGAAGATCATAATGTCATTCTGTCAGCACGGCATGATGTCGCAAGAACAAGCAAATCTTCCACAAGAACACCTATCAGTCTGCTGACTTGGTGGAAAAGCACCAAGCTGAATCACTGAAAGCCACTGTTGTCACATTGACATGCAGCGAAGAATGCTAATGAGCCCAGAAAATGAGGACATGTGTTCATCCTCAGGAAGACATAATGTCACCGGTGCAAACAGATAGCGATAAATACTCAGGCTTCAACATGCAAGCCAGCTATGATGCACACCCTCTGATGTACTTCCTACTGTACCCTAGAAGACTTCTATCTTCGAGATTGCCGCCCACCTGGTCTGCCAAAGTCAACACTTTTTACTATCAAATCCAATATAAACAAAAATCTACTGTAACCCACCTCTTCTTAGTTGTAAACTGCACCTTGACCTTACGTACATTGGTGGAAAAAGAATGCAGCACTCCCATAGTTGTTCGTTGGTGCCAGAGATAATGTTTTCATACTGAGGTTTTGTAGTGCTACTGGTTCAAGTCATTGGTGGTCAGGTGGCACTCAGCAGGCCTGTCTGTGCATTGTCTGCAGTCAGTAATATTGCTGAGTTCAGAGATGAACATTGTTTCCAACATTCATTCTAGTGTGGAACTATGCCCCACCAAAGAACAGCTTCAGGTATTTGAATGGGGTCACATTGTGGGCCTGAGGAAAACTGGACTGACGTCTCAACAGATTGCAGAGCATGTTGGGCACAATGTATCGGTGGTGTAGCTTCAGGCATTTGAATGAGGTCACACAGAGAGCACTGGGTGCACGCGACTGCAAATTGTTGCTCATGTCGGCACCAATGACTCCTGCCGTCTGGGTTCAGAGGTCATCCTCTGTTCGTACAGGCGGTTGGCGGAATTGGTGAAGGCGGAAAGCCTCGCTCACAGGGTGGAATCAGAGCTAACTATGTAGTATCGTTCCCAGAACCGATCGCGGTCCTCTGGCTTGGAGCCGAGTGGAAAGCTTAAACCAGAGGCTCAGACGATTCTGCGGAGAGCTGGGGTGCGAATTTCTCGACCTCTGCTATCGGGTGGAGAAATGTAGGGTCCCCCTGAATAGGTCAGGCGTGCACTACACGCCAGAAGCGGCTACAAGGGTAGCGGAGTACGTGTGGAGTGCACATGGGGGTTTTTTAGGTTAGAGAATTCCCTCCCTAGGCCCGACAAGACACCTCCTGAGAAAGGCAAGGTAGGGGTAGGCAAAATGCAACAGGGAATAACAATATTAATTTGCTAATAGTAAACTGCAGGAGCATCTATAGAAAGGTCCCAGAACTGCTCTCATTAATAAATGGTCACAACGCCCATATAGTACTACGGACAGAAAGTTGGCTGAAACCAGACGTAAACAGTAATGAAATCCTAAACTCAGATTGGAATGTATACCACAGAGACAGGCTGGACAGTGAAGGTGGAGGCGAGTTTATAGCGATAAGAAGTGCAATAGTATCGAAGGAAATTGACAGAGATCCGAAATGTGAAATGATTTGGGTAAAGGTCACGGTTAAAGCAGGCTCAGACATGGTAATTGGATGTCTCTATAGGCCCCCGGGCTCAGCAGCTGTTGTGGCTCAACACCTGAAGAATAATTTGGAAAATATTTCGAGTAGATTTCCCCACCATGTTATAGTTCTGGGTGGAGATTTTAATTTGCCGGATATAGACTGGGAGACTCAAACTTTCATAACGGGTGGCAGGGACAAAGAAGCCAGTGAAATATTTGTAAGTGCTTTATCTGAAAACTACCTTGAGCAGTTAAACAGAGAACCGACTCGTGGCGATAACATATTAGACCTTCTGGTGACAAACAGACCCGAACTATTTGAATTAGTTAATGCAGAACAGGGAATCAGCGATCATAAAGCGGTTACTGCATCGATGATTTCAGCCGTAAATAGAAATATTAAAAAAGGTAGGAAGAGTTTTCTGTTTAGCAAAAGTGACAAAAAGCAGATTACAAAGTACCTGATGGCTCAACATAAAAGTTTTGTCTCAAGTACAGATAGCGTTGAGGATCAGTGGACAAAGTTCAAAACAATCGTACAATATGCGTTAGATGAGTATGTGCCAAGCAAGATCGTAAGAAATGGAAAAGAGCCACCATGGTACAACAACCGAGTTAGAAAACTGTTGCGGAAGCAAAGGGAACTTCAAAGCAAACATAAACATAGCCAAAGCCTTGCAGACAAACAAAAATTACGCGAAGCGAAATGTAGTGTGAGGAGGGATATGCGAGAGGCGTTCAATGAATTCGAAAGTAAAGTTCAATGTACTGACTTGGCAGAAAATCCTAAGAAATTTTGGTCCTATGTCACAAAAGCAGAAATACTAAATGTCTTCTTCCAAAGCTGTTTCACAGAGGAAGACTGCACTGTACTTCCTTCTCTAGATTGTCGCACAGTTGACAAAATGGTAGATATTGAAATAGACGACAGAGGGATAGAGAAACAATTAAAATCGCTCAAAAGCGGAAAGGCCACTGGTCCTGATAGGATACGAGTTCGATTTTACACAGAGTACGCGAAGGAACTTGCCCCCTTTCTTGCAGCGGTGTACCATAGGGCTCTAGAAGAGCTAAGCAATCCAAAGGATTGGAAAAGGGCACAGGTCATCCCCGTTTTCAAGAAGGGACGTCGAACAGATGTGCAGAACTATAGACTTATATCTCTAACGTCGATCAGTTGTAGAATTTTGGAACACGTATTATGTTCGAGTATAATGTCTTCTCTGGAGACTAGAAATCTACTCTGTAGGAACCAGCATGGGTTTCGAAAAAGACGATCGCGTGAAAACCCAGCTCGCGCTATTCGTCCACGAGACTCAGAGGGCCATAGACACGGGTTCCCAGGTATATGCCGTGTTTCTTGACTTACGCAAGGCGTTCGATACGGTTCCCCACAGTCGTTTAATGAACAAAGTAAGAGCATATGGGCTATCAGACCAATTGCGTGGTTGGGATTGAAGAGTTCCTAGATAACAGAACGCAGCATGTGTTTCTCAATGGAGAGAAGTCTTCCGAAGTAAGACTGATTTCAGTTGTGCCGCACTGGAGTGTCATAGGACCGTTGCTATTCACAATATACATAAATGACCTGGTGGATGACATCGGAAGTTCACTGAGGCTTTTTGCAGATGATGCTGTGGTGTATCGAGAGGTTGCAACAATGGAAAATTGTACTGAAATGCAGGAGGATCTGCAGCGAATTGACGCATGGTGCACGGAATGGCAATTGAATCTCAATGTAGACAAGTGTAATGTGCTGCGAATACAAAGAAAGATAGATCCCTTATCATTTAGCTACAAAATAGCAGGTCAGCAACTGGAAGCAGTTAATTCCATAAATTATCTGGGAGTACGCATTAGGAGTGATTTAAAATGGAATGATCATATAAAGTCGATCGTCGGTAAAGCAGATGCCAGACTGAGATTCATTCGAAGAATCCTAAGGAAATGCAATCCGAAAACAAAGGAAGTAGGTTAGGTTAGGTTAGGTTAGGTTAGGTTAGGTTAGGTTAGGTTAGGTTAGGTTAGGTTAACCAAGCCCACTGCTTGAATACTGCTCAGCAGTGTGGGATCCGCACCAGATAGGGTTGATAGAAGAGATAGAGAAGATCCAACGGAGAGCAGCGCGCTTCGTTACAGGATCATTTAGTAATCACGAAAGCGTTACAGAGATGATAGATACACTCGAGTGGAAGACTCTGCAGGAGAGACGCTCAGTAGCTCGGTATGGGCTTTTGTTCAAGTTTCGAGAACATACCTTCACCGAGGAGTCTAGCAGTATATTGCTCCCACGTAAGTATACCTCGCGAAGAGACCATGAGAATAAAATCAGAGAGATTAGAGCCCACACAGAGGCACACCGACAATCTTTTTTTTTCTACAAACAATACGAGACTGGAATAGAAGGGAGAACCCTCCGCCACACACCGTCAGGTGGCTTGCGGAGTATGGATGTAGATGTAGATGTAGACATTGTGGGCCTGAGGAAAACTGGACTGACATCTCAACAGATTGCAGAGCATGTTGGGCACAATGTATGGGTGGTGTAGCTTCAGGCATTTGAATGGGGTCACATTGTGGGCCTGTAGAAAACTGGACTGATGTCTCAACAGATTGCAGAGCATGTTGGGCACAATGTATCTGTGGCGTGTCACTGCTTTCAACAGTGGTCTGTGGAACATTCCCACACCTGTAGACCGGGTTTTGGACGCCCACATTCTACAGACACCTGTCAACGCCGATGCATTGCATGAGTTGTGGTGGCTGATCGAATATTATCCAGGAACAAAATCAGGGCTCATGTTACACCTAATGTGTCATTGGGACCACTGGGAACTGTCTGCTTGCAACAGGATTACAATAATATCTGCCTCTGGCCAGGCTACCACTGACATGTCACGTTGTGGGGGCCATTAGTTCATCAGTTACAACTTATGTTCATAATTGATGTTTCTGCAGAATAAACTAACTAGTCCCACAGCATTACACAGGCTGTTATCCTGTACTGCTGCCATTTCTTTAACAGGACAATGCACATCCACATACTGGTATGTTTGTGCAACATAATGTTTCCTTCATGGTAAACAACAGCTGCCCTGACCATCAAGATCACTAGATCTCTCAGCAGTTGAACATGTATGGAACATGATGAAGCAGGAACTTAAGTCATTTTCCAGGGCCTGCAAGAACCATTGCTGAATTCCAACAAAAGGTACAATATGCTTGGGACAATCTAACAGACGATGACATCCAGCACCTTTATTATTGTTTGTATGTGAGAATACTTGCCTGGATTTTTGCCAGAGGAGCTGTAGATTCTGTATTAATGCAACTGTTTGGCACTCTTTACTGTGATGTTTCATTTGGTCTGAGTTTGTCATCATGGATTCCTACAATGGTGAAATATCTCTCAATAATATCATCTTGTTCTTGCAGGTGTTCCACTTTTTTCTGGTAGTCTATTATATATTTATAAATTGAGAAACTATAACTCCAAAAATATTTTCTGGTACTGGAGATATACAAAGAAATACACTGAAGAGCCAAAGAAACTGGTACACCTGCCTAACATCGTGTAGGGACCCCTGCGAGTACGCTCAAGGGCTGCAAACACAACGTGGCATATCTTGACTGATGTCTGAAGAAGGGCTGGAGGGAACTGACACTATGAATACTGCAGGGCTGTCCATAAATCCGTGTGAGTACGAGGGTATTGGAGATTCCTTCTGCACAGCATGTTGCAAGGCATCCTAGATATGCTCAATAATGTTCATGTCTGTGGAGTTTGGTGGCCTGTGGAAGTGTTTAAACTCAAAAGAGTGTTCCTGGAGCCACTCTGTAGCAATTCTGGATGTGTGGGGGTGTTGCAGTGTCCTGTTGGAATTGCCCAAGTCTGTTGGAATGTACAATGGACATGAATGGATGTTGGTGATCAGACAGATGCTTACATACGTGTTGCCTGTCAGAGTCGTATCTAGACAATCAGGGGTCCCATACCACTCCAACTGCACACACCCCACACCATCACAGAGCCTCCACCAGCTTGGACAGTCCCTGCTGAGATGCTGGGCCCATGCATTCATGAGGTTGTCTCCATACCCATACAAGTCCAACCACTCAATATAATTTGAAACGGGACTTGTCTTACCAGGTGACATGTTTCCAGTCATCAACAGTCCAATGTAGGTGTTGACAGGCCCAGGTAGGTGTAAAGCTTTGTGTCACGCAGTCTTCAAGGGCACAAAAGCCTACATCGATGATGTTTCATTGAATGGTTCACAAGTTGACACTTGTTGATGGCCCAGCATTGGAATCTGCAGCAATTTGTGGAAGGGTTGCACTTCTGTCACATTGAACGATTCTTTTCAGTCGTCGTTGGTCCCATTTTTACAAGATCTTTTTCCAGCTGCAGCGATGTCAGAGATTTGATGTTTTCTGGATTCCTGGTATTCACGGTACACTCGTGAAATGGTTGCACGCAAAAATTCCCACTTCATCGCTACCTCAGAGATGCTGTGTCCCATCACTTGTGCACCGACTATAGCACCATGTTCAAAATCACTCAAATCTTGATAACTTGCCATTGTAGGAGCAGTAACCAATCTAACAACTGCACCAGATACTTGTCCTCTTACATAGGTGTTGCAGACTACAGCACTTTATTCTGCCTGTTTACATACCTCTGTATTTGAATATGCATGCCTATACCAGTTTCTTTGGCAGTTCAGTGAATATTAAGTAAAGTAAATTGCATGTTTTCAATCACGAGGTAGTTTTCTCTCAATGGAATAAGATACTGTCAAATGCTTCTGGTTTAAAGTGCTTAGATAACAGTACACAGGTAAGTATAAATAACACCTGAAATATTGGCATCCTAATTAAGTTTCACAGATTTATAAAGAGAGCTTTAAAATTTGAAATTTCACCTTACAAATTTATAATGTAATGCAGAAGTTATAAATAACCGTTTAAATCAACAATATTCACTTGTATCAATCATATAACAGTGACTGCTGGCGCAAATTATGCTGATACTAAATCGATTGCCAATTCCAAGATCACTTGATAATTAAATCAAATTATTACAAAAAAAGAACATTAATCTAACAAAACTTGTGTATCTGTTGTCTCCAGCGAACAACGTCATGTGGTAATTACAATCGAGTCCAAATCAAAAATAGTGTCATCTAAGAAGTGCAACACCGAAGTACAGCAAGGAAAGCACATTTATTATGAACATCAATGCACAGCCAGAATTGAACTAAACTCCTGGATGGAGCATGCAGTTATTTATACGAACACTGAATACACAAACATTGCAATGACTGCTGGTGGCTGAGTCTGAGCTGGTAAGTCACAGTACACGAACCAGCAACACTAACAACTACGCCACAATAAATGCACTACAGCTAATAGTAATGTGTCAGAAAAAGTTCTCCAAAAATGAAACTACTACAATTCAATACACATACATTCAACAACTGCTTGTGATCTAACAGCTAATAAGATCATTGAGTTTTGGGGTGGGTGTTTACTCTGTATGGTAAACAGGTTATAGGTTAGGAAGAATTAAGATTAAGCCATGCTGAGCCACTGATCGTGTGGGAAAGGGAGAGACAAGACAAGGCAGAAATTAACCACACAGTTGTGAGAACAGAAGAGATTTGAGAAAGATATAAATTGCTTACAAGGCATTTGGTTGGTTAGAGGTATGGAACAAACAGGCTGAAATTGATGAATACATGAAATGAAAATGATAAAGAAATGAAAAAGTGCTAAATAGTGGAGAAGAAAATTTCAAAGAAAAAATATGGTAAGGCTCAAGAGGCAACTATTCACCTGCTAAGAGAATAATAGTTGATGCACCAACAGTCTCAAAACATCAGAAAATTCGGCCATCTTTTTCTTTTCTTCTGGCTGTATACACACACCACTATGTGTGACAGAGAGGGAGGGAGGGGAGGGGGGGGGGGAGGAGGAGACAGAGAGGTAATTGAGTTGCAGTTTGAAGAAGAGTGGAAGATAGTGATTTTTCTGGCTCTTTAAGTATTTACATCATTCATCTACAGATGATTACTGGTTTTACTGTCCTATATAGATGGCAGGAACAATGGATAGAATGTTTTGAACATTACCACCTACAGTAACCAAGCAACTTAAGCTCATTTTGATGGAAATCGAGTGTGGACATGGAAGTGGCCGAAACTAGCTATTGGAAGTGGATTAAAATCTGTAAATTGTTTTACTACTCACAAAGTTAATCTGCAGATCTGATAGAAATAAGTCAGTTCAATTTTAAAAAATCCTCTCATCACAACATGGCAGTTAGAAAAAATTTTACCACTTAACAATAAATTAAAAAGGCATAAATTAAAAAAATAACAAATAAGACAGGGCTCAGTCCTGAACCACTTCAAAAGCATTTTCTTAAAACAATCCAACTCAGTTTAGAAAATCACTGGTGACGGGATATTATACAATTCCTTAAAGCAAAGTAGCAGGAACGATTTTTGAAGATTTCTATAATGGGAGTGGGATTATAAATTGTAATTACTCAACTTATAAGTATATTGCCAATTTATGAAAGGTTACAAAAATAAAATTACATATTCATTGGACTGGTAAATCAGGCAGCTTTGTAGATGTTAGATGTTAGAAAGATTTTATTCTGGAAAGGAGCATGTACAGGAACTGGAATTAAATTCTACAAAAATACGTACTTAAGAGACCAACTAAAGATGGAAGAGACCACTTCCCCTTCAGTATTAGGGAGCTTTGTATGTAAAACAAAGAAGGACCACTTGCTGTGCAGACAACATTAGGTACAGCTTATAGCTGCAGATTCATAAATTGGCAGTCAAAATAGTGATGTGTTGCCTTCAATGACTACCTCACCTTTGCAGAGTTCTTCCGCAAACACTCTCCCTCAAAAATTGGAGACTGTAGTCATTTGCTGAGGTTGACAGTGGCACAAAAATTAGTCACAATACTCTTGTTTATGTCAAAGGAAAATGAAACTCCACATGTTAAACACAATTTTGAAATGTTCTTCCTCAAACAGTCGATTGCAATCGTTGCACCACTGGAAAGATAAATGATCTATGTACATTTGGGCATGCTTCACTGACCTGGCAGAAACTGATTGTTGTGAAGATGCTGTTGTACATAGGGAAACTGAATTGTCAGGACACTGTAATAAAATCACCAGAATATAGGCCAAGGGTTGACATTTGGTTCACAGACTGGCAATACAAAAAAGTAGCAAATGAAACTAATGAGAAAAGAACCATTACTGTTCAATTACATCATTAGCCATCAATACCTGGAAACACTTAAGTATAAGATATCTGAAATCATGCATGAGAATTGAAAAAGTGGAATGGCCTCATACAACTGATTGTATGAAAAGCAGATATACTCAATGCAAGAATCTTAAGAAACAACACTTGATCCACATAAGAGGTAGCTTATAAAACACTTGTCCAGCTGATTCTTGAGTCTTGCTCATCAGGCTCACCAGGTAGAATTAATAGAGGAAATACAAATAAATGCCAAATGTTTCACTCTGGCCTGCTGATTAAATTCAAAAGCGGAAACAAAGGAGAAATAACAATGAAAGTAGCATACTAGCAGACACAGTTTGTTATTTGGCAAGGAAAATAACTTGACAAGAGCGGAAGTAAAGTAGAGAGGATACAAAATGCAGAAGCAGCTTTTCTGAAGAAGATATGTTAACGTTAAATATAAATTTAAGTAATAGGAGAGCTTTTACGAAACTATTTGTCCGTATTGTTGCCATATATGGCAATGAGATGTGGACAATAAACAGTAGAGACAAGAAAATACCAGCTACAGAAATATGGTGTTACAGGAAACTTAAGAAGATTAAATTGGTAGATTAGATAATGAATAATGATAATTCATCTATGGAACCGAGGAATTGCCAGTTTGGCAATGGTGGGGAAATGCGAGGGGTGAGAGGGAGACCATGTTTTGGCTACAGTAGGCGTTTTCAAATGAATGTAGGATGCAGTAGTTACGCTGTGGTTTGCTTCTGTTAACATGCCTCATACCTATATATGTAGCACAAATTATATGTTTTATACAGGGTTTATAATAATGAGTTTGAAACTTTATTCTTGCTTCAAAATATTTTATATGGAAATGGATCCAAAACTCCTTCTTTTGGGAGGTATAGAGGACTTTATTATTGACAGTACAGAAATGACACATTCACCAAACCATTTACATTTACAGAAATTTCTCGAAGTGATCACCTCAATCTTGCAAACATTCCATGAGCCTGTATTCCATGCTTTTCTGTACATTGCTGAAAACTCCTGTGTTCTGTTTTTGTCAAATTTATTTTGTACATGCTCCCTCAGAATATTGACAATGGGTATGGAAACTGAGTGCACCAAGGATTTTAAATGCCCTGAAGAGAAAAAATACCACTGGATTCAAATCTGGCAATAGAGCAGCCCATGCAATAGATCCTCCCTGATCGATCCACTTCTTCAGAAACAGGTTATCGAGCAATTGGCAAACTAACCATGTAAAGTGAAGTGCAGCACCATCATGCATAAACCATATTCACTGAATAATGTCTAGAGATACATTATCAAGTATATGAAGCAACTCATGTCGGAAAAAATTCAGATACATTTGTCCAATAAGACATTGCGGAAAGAAGTAGGGGTCAATGAGATTATCATGAATGATTCCACACTACATGTTGAGCCCGGACTCTGCTGATGTCTGTGTTGTCACACTTCATAATTGTTTTCCTACATTCACACGATTCTTATGACAATTAATGATCCTGTCAAGTGAAAAGCCAAATACATTAGCAAATAAGGTACATTTTAAGAACCGCAGAAACATGGCACAAGACACACAGCACACTGTCCTAACATGTGCTGATGGAAAGTTAGTCTCGCTAAAAATCTGCCTCATTTAATCCTTGAACCCACTGAAGGTGATATGGGTCCCGAAAATTTTCAAACAGGATGTTCTGGATTGCCATGTGATTAACATCTTCCCTCCTTGTTATTCTCCATTTTCTAGTTGAAGGAGTGTCGTCCACAGCATGAAGAACCAGTTCTTCAAGTTCAGGTGTTTGTACATCCTGTAGTCTCCCCCCATCCGCAACATTCTTGCACATGGTAACTGCCTCCCAGGACAACATTCACCATAAAGTGTGGTGTCTGCATTGCTACCTGCTAGGCCATACCAGCAGTGCGGTCATTTTAGACACTTAATACATAGTTTTGATCAAAGTTTACTCTATAATAGAACAAACAACAGTGTGACAAAACAAAATAAATGCCATGTCCAGCTGTAAATAAGGAAGTGAGTAAAAATGTACACTGCCGGTAAATTACCCACCCAGGAGTCACGACAGAATATTTCTTTCATATCTCCCTAATGAAAGATTTCCAGATCCATGTTCATATGAACTTTTTTAAATGTTTTGTCAAAAATCAATCTTTAATTATTCCTACACGTATTTTCACACAGCCTGTATCTGCTCAGACTTTAAAGCTAAGCTCAAATGGAGATGTATACAGCACATGCGACATAACACGACACTACAGCATTCTGCTCATGCCGTGCCGGTCCTATGCATACTGAGACGCGTACACGACTTTGCACACGGTAGTTGCTGACATACTCCGCTGACATGCCCAAAGCACGTGCATCCTGTAATTTCTCAAACAATTTTACAGCAACTATTCATTAAAAATATTTGATTTTGACCTTACTTGAAGTGTTATATGTCAACTTCATGATGAGATGCCCATCATCACTTTTGCAATGAAAAATGGGGGCTGCTATGATTTTGCATTTAGTGCATTTTACACCATATGTTGCTGCATATGAATTTTTCTTTAGATTTAGGAGGAGGTCTGTATCTGTCCCTACTCTTGAGAAAATGGATCCTATGTAGTGCGTTCACTCCCGATCTCATACCCGCGAGAATGAAATATTCACATCATCCCTCATATCTTCTAAAGTGCTCAAGATATCGAAACGAGATTTTGGCGAATGATAGCACACAAGGAGGAGAGTATTTTACCAATTCGTAAACACATGGAACTTTTTTATGTATGATGATTAATCAGAAGTTATGCTTACTATTTTATTTTTTTAACTCCAATGGCTGTAATTTTTTTAAAGAGTTATCGACAGCTAATAAAACAAGAGTTACCTAGTATGAAAAAAGACATGAATTTTTTCTTTTATGTTGCTGCAAACCGACACAATGAGGCTATTTGTAAGGTATTAAGCTCGCTGGTCGTCAATTACTTGTGTAATGAGATACACTGTTTCAGAGTTCTGTCGTAGTAGCTGCTACAAGGTGAGTTTGTGCAAATTATACTGTGTTTTGGCAAAAGAAGTACAATTAAAGCAGTCAACAAGAGAAATGTGGTCATTACTCCTAAATGGTGATGCTTCTTAAAACAGAAAAGGTTAACAACTCACATAAAAATAAATCGCCATTCTCTTGGAGTGTTGGTTGAATCCCAGTGACACATCGTATTTTCAACATTGAACGACTGGAATGGAAACTTAAAAAAGGATTTCATTCCTTTCTTCATCTGAGCAGTATTAAAATAATGACGAGCATACCCTTCAGGCGGAATGACATGCACATGCCAGATCTGGCTGCTCTTCTACGGCTTGCTAAACTGACAATATGCGATTCGTGAATAAAATAGTTGTTACTGAGGAAAGAAAACAATTGATCCATCACACAACACAATGTTCAGTGTATTGTCAGCAGCTGAGAATAATGTGCGTGGCAGGAATCCCGAAGATAGCTATGTGTGCCTTATGAGGTGAGTTCACGTAGTTTGAAAAACATTGTCATGAAAGTAGACCTGCCTTTGTCAGCAATACATTTTACTAATTAAATATATGAAGTCACTACACTCTTTCAGGATACTCGTACATTCGGAATAATACAGACCACTTCTTCAGTTGTGTAGCCTGTCGTATAATTAGTTTATTAATGCTGATTGTGTGTATGCAACCACTGAAAAGCTTTTTCTTGCCACGGAGAGCCAATTAAAACACTGTTATTTGTGAGGGCTTCTCAGCTGTTTCTAGCTTACAGTGGAGATGTGATGTCCACATGTAAGTAGTATATGTAGTACAGGTAGTATACATCCATATCCAAGTAATGACAGCAAAACTTAGTACTTCAGATCTTGGACTTTTTTTTTTCAGGAGCAGGAAGGGGTCAAACCTCTGGATATTACCAATTTTCAACTTCTTGTAACAGATCGTAGAAATAAGCCAGCATAACAGGCAGTAATTAAATGACCTTATTTTACTTTACAGCTTTGCTTCTATAAGTATTTCACACGATTTTAAACTATTTTTTACTTCCTTATTCACTGCTCTCACGATGGATCGCCTATCCGTTTTTACGAACTGAAAACACTGTGGAGACAGAAGATGAAATCCCAGTGGCTAAAAGCTCACACCAGTGACTGAACTGTGCATTGTTTTTGACAAAAGAACAAACAAACAAAAAAACTATACAGATATATCTAACTGAAAACTATTATGTACTAACGAAAAGAGATGGGGCGCATAAACGGCAAATAGCGAAACACTACTCAGTGGCAATAATATTCAATATACTGTAAGGCTGTATGTTTGGGATGGGCAATACTTCCACTGCCCTTATGTGACCTGCCGAACTGAGCACATGACTGGACTACCTCGCCCCTCCCGAAATGCTCATGTGGCACGAGAAACGGTGCCACAACCACAACACCGTGCGAGCTGACACAGGAGTGTGTCACATCCCAATTTGGGTGGTCCCATTTGAACCTACGAAATTACAAAAATTCACACTGCGCTGCACTACGCCACATGCACTATACACATCTCAATTTGCACCTAGCATAAATCTGCAAAATTGAACATTTAACTCTCTTCCAGAGAAGTCCTATGAACTTAATAGTGAATTTGAAGCTGACAACTAACAGATGCAATTTTATTCTTTACTTTGTTTATCATGCAGTCAGTCTGTAAGAGTAACATAGAAATAACTTCACTTCAGGCGCCAACTATTTACAACTTCTTTACTATACTACAGCACACCCATCTAAATTTATATGCCATGGATCTCATAACATGTGTACACGATCAAAGGCAGAGTCACGGGTGAAAGCACCCACGTGATTTACCAACTGACCTGCCTACACTGTGAAGCTTTCTATGTGGGAATGACCAGCAACAAACTGTCCATTCGCATGAATAGACACAGGCAGACAGTGTTTGTTGGTAATGAGGATCACCCTGTGGCTAAACATTCCTTGGTGCACGACCAGCACATCTTGGCACAGTGTTACACTGTCCGGGTTATCTGGATACTTCCCACTAACACCAACCTGTCAGAACTCCGGAGATGGGAACTTGCCCTTCAGTACATCCTCTCTTCTCGTTATCCGCCAGGCCTCAACCTCCGCTAATTTCAAGTTGCCGCCGCTCATACCTCACCTGTCTTTCAAGAACATCTTTACCTCTGTACTTCCGCCTCAACTGACATCTCTGCCCAAAGTCTTTGTCTTTAAATATGTCTGCTTGTGTCTGTGTCTGTGTGTGTGTGTGTGTGTGTGTGTGTGTGTGTGTGTGTGTGTGTGTGTGTGTGTACCTGTCCTTTTTCCCGCCTAAGGTAAGTCTTTCCACTCCCGGGATTGGAATGACTCCTTACCCTCTCCCTTTAAAACCCACATCCTTTCATCTTTCCCTCTCCTTCCCTCTTTCCTGAAGAAGCAACCGTTGGTTGTGAAAACTTGAATTTTGTGTGTATGTTTGTGTGTCTATCGACCTGCCAGCACTTTTGTTTGGTAAGTCACATCATCTTTGTTTTTAGATATATTTTTCCCATGTGGAATGTTTCCCTCTATTATATTCATATAATTATATAATAATTTATACATGAAATTCTTTGGGCAGCAATACAGAAAAAGAAAATACATATTTTCTTAGAATCATTAAAACACTACAGAAAACAGATACAGAGCACACACAGATACAGAGCTCAGGTTAGATAAAATTCTTAGTGGCATTATGTCAACTTGTATTATATAATATTAAAATATTACAATTTATTTCATTAAAAATTCATCTTGACTGTAAAAAGCTTTTTCTAGCAGAAATATTTTTAGTGCTTTCTCAAACTTACTCTTGTTATGAATCTTTGTCTTTATTTCGGGAGGAAGAGCATTGAAGAGTTTTGCTCCAGTGTAGTGGATACCCTTTTGTGCCAAACTCAAATTTCTGAGTTCACTGTGTATGCAATTCTTCCTCCGTGTGTTATGCTCATGATAATTACTGTTTGGTTGAAATATCTCTATATCTTTACAAACAAAACACATGAGAAAAAAATATATTGGCACATAGTTGTGTATATTTTAAGATTACGAAAACTATTTCTACACGAGTCTCTTGGTCGCAATCCACATATAATTCTTAAAGCTCGCTTCTGTGAAATGAACACTTTCCTTGCTAATGGCTGGTTGCCCCAAAAAATAATTCCGTACTCAATGAGAGAATAAAAATGGCCACAGTAGGCCACTTTTGCAGTGTTAGGTTCAACACATGTAGTGACAACCCGTAAAGCATAAGTAGCAGAGCTAAGTCTCTTATAGAGATCAATAATATGTGAAGACCAGTTCATTTTCTTGTCAGTGTGCACTCCAAGAAATTTTGTTGTTTCCATTCTAACTATTGGTTGATTTCCACATGTCACCGAGAGAGGTGACGCAGTGGTTAGCACAATGGACTCGCATTCGGGAGGACGACGGTTCAATCCCGTCTCCAGCCATCCTGATTTAGGTTTTCCGTGATTTCGCTGAATCGTTTCAGGCAAATGCCAGGATGGTTCCTTTGAAAGGGCATGGACGATTTCCTTCCCAATCTTTCCCTAACCCGAGGTTGCGCTCTGTCTCTAATGACCTTGTTGTTGATGGGACGTTAAACACTAACCACCACCACATGTCACACTTATCTCTCTCCCTTTTTCTGTTTTTGTACAGAATTGAATAAAGCTGGTCTTACTGGAATTTGATGAGAGATCATTCACCTTGAACCAATTAACCACATCTGAGAGTATGTGATTAATGAGTTACTCAAGATTGTTGTCTGTTCTACTGCTCATAAAAATTGTGGTATCATCAGCAAATAATGTAAATTTACACAGCAGGCTTGTACATGATGGTAGATCATTTATAAAAATCAGGAATAATAGTGGACCAAGAATTGAGCCCTGAGGCACTCCACATGTAATGGAACGCCATTCAGAATCTGAGGAAGTGTCACATACTCCACCCGAGCTACTCATGACAACTTTTTGTTTTCTGTCTTGGAGGTACAACTGTAGCCAACTGCCTGCAACACCACTTATTCCTACTAATTTTGCTTTTTGCAAGAGAATCTGGTGATGAACACAGTCAAACACTTTGGATAAATCACAGAAAACACCAAGTGCTAGCATTTTTTCATTAAGGGTTTCTAGGACTTCATTTGCAAGTGCGTAGACTGCGTCTTCTGTTGAACGGCCCTTTCGAAAACCAAATTGGCTCTTCATGAGATGATGAGTAATTCTTACATGTATTAGCTTTTCTAGACTTTGGAGAAAGCTGTCAGCAAAGAGATAGGTTGATAGTTAGTTCAGCTTTATCGCCCTTTTTGTACAGGGGCTTCACAATGGCATACTTAAGTCTACTGGGCACAACACCTTTCTGAAGGGAAGCATTGAAAATATGACAGAGAATGTCCCTTATCCACACACAATAATATTTCAATAAATTACTAGATATATTATCAACCCCTGCACAATTCGTACTTTTTAGAGACAACATGATTTTTTGAATTTCTTCTACAGTGACAGGATTAAGGTGCATTTCTGAAATTGTATCTGAATATACTGCTTGACAAAGAGTTACAGCTTCATCAACATTGGGCTTGCAACCAATCTGTTGAGTTACTGATAGGAAGTGTTTATTAAAAATCTCAGCCACCGTTTTGGTGTTATCTACTACCTTCATATCTGATATTATTTACATCTTCTTTACTTGTTGTATCTCCTCCCGTTTCTTTTTTTACAATGCTCCAAATTGTTTTTATTTTATTATTAGAATTATCTATTTTCTTCTCATAGTAAAGGGCTTTTGATTTCCGTATTAGTTTCTACAAAATTTTACAGTATATTGTATAGTAGTCCCACTTTTCTACATCTTTACAGAATCTTATTGCAGCACAAGTTTCCCTTTTGGTTTTACATGACTGTTTTATACCTTTTGTAATCCAAGGCTTGCTTACAGAATTGGAAGCACTGTTTGTGACCCATTTCTTCAAAAAGAGCACAGAATTCATTTATAAAACAGTTAAATTTAGTATCAACATCATCATGGCTATATACTAAAGACCAATCCATTTGCTGCAACCTGTGGTTGAAAGTTCCTTTTGCCTCTTCAATAATTACTCTTGGGCACTTGGATGTAATTCTTGTTGGGAAGTTTATTACTGATGTCAAATTATGGAGGGTCATCACAATCTCAAAGTCTATTTTATTCTTATTTTCTGTCAAAAAGTTTATATTGAAATCACCTAAAACTACAATATCCTTCGCTTTTGAAAGTAACCCTGACAGAAGGAGTTCCATTGAACGCAGTAAAGTTTTTATGTCACCTGAAGGAGCCCTGTAGACAGCCAACACTATTATTGGGTAGAATTTAGTTGTTATTTCTATGGCAAATGCCTCAAATTGTTGTTCCACACAATATTTCTTAATATCTATAGCTTTGTATGCTACACTATCCTTAACATAAATTGCTACTCCACCTTTATCTTTACTTTCCCTACAGTAGTATGTTACTAAACTATAACTTACTATAGATGGCAAGGCACATTTATCAGTAACATGGTGCTCAGTTAAGCACAAAATCTGGGCATTATTTATACTGTCCTTTTCACTAATGTTAATAAAGAGTTGACCTGTTTTGTTTAAGAGGCCCCTTATATTTTGATGAAAGAAAGAGATGCCTTCCTCTTGCTTTTTCATTCTATTAGTGCTGTTACCTGACTGAGAATCCATTGGAGTCTGTCTTGAGACAGGAGAGAGGAGGCACCTGACACTACCTACTGTTGTCCCTTCTTTTTCTTCAGGCCTACACATAAAAAATCATTGAGATGAGAGACAGGCTCAGCATTTCTTCTGTCCAACAGCCTTCTGTTTGTTGTTGTCGATGGTGATGCTGTTTCTGACACTTCAAATGTTGGGGTTCTAGTACTACTGCTGTGTTTCCTTCTGAACTTGGAGCCTTCTCGTTTATGTTATTTTCGTCTAACATAATACTTGGCTGATGAGGAACAGTAGTTCCTTTGTTGTTGAAATCGATGTCCACCGTTCTTTCTGTTAAAATTTGGTCTTTTTTTCTTGTTTTGCTGCTGCTGATGATGATGATGTTTCTAATGCTTTTTTTGAAGTGTTTTCGTTATGGAGTCAGGCGATGGCGATGCAATTATCGTTTTGGTTTTGAATTTATTATGGTGGTTTTTTATTACATTGGTTATCAGGCTTGTCAGATATTATTTCCCCAAGCCATTCATTCAGGTGAAGTCCGAGTTGCGTGTGGAATCTATGTCCAATACTGCTTATATCTACGCATTTTACTTTTTTTAAAATGTCTGCAGATTTTTGCAAACTGACTGTTGGCACTTTTTATTTCCCTGTTAACACATGACCATCTTACAAGATCATAGCGTTGCAGAATATTAACAAGCATTACGTTAGTGTGAGGGAGGTTCCTCAGACACTGTTTAAGATCGCGCGTTGCGCTCGCTGTTTAATTTTTGCAGACGTCGTTTGCGCCTCCCAGAAGTACAACGAAGTCGTTATCATGCAGATTTTTTGCCTCTGCGGATTCGGTCATTTTTTTAATTTCACTAAGTGGGGCTCCCAGTTTCACTATACCACACAAAAATGTTTTAGTTTACTCGCAAGTCCACGACCATGGCTGTCTGAAAACACAAACAGTTTCCTGTTATTGGAGTTCACAATCTGCGAATCGTTTTGTATTGTTTTACTTCGACACAATTTTTGGTCAGCACATTTATATTGACCTCCTTCAAAGTTGTTTGCGTCAGTAAATTTTTTTGTCTCACCTTATTCCCCACAGTGCCTTTTAGCTTTTCACATCGTTCATGCGAACTGTAAGTTGCATTTTCACTATCGGTGATCAAAAGTACTTGAAATGTGTTTTCGTGCACAAAGCTTGCGTAACTTTCGCAGGTTTTCCGAATTTGCACTTTGGTGTTGCTGTTTTTGCACTTTACATTTGACCACTTTTCCGTAACT
This sequence comes from Schistocerca gregaria, assembly GCF_023897955.1. Classification (NCBI taxonomy): domain Eukaryota; kingdom Metazoa; phylum Arthropoda; class Insecta; order Orthoptera; family Acrididae; genus Schistocerca; species Schistocerca gregaria. The sequence continues at coordinate 219,377,731 of NC_064925.1, read as the reverse complement.
GTGGTGGGTAAACAGTATTATCTAATGACAAGGCATTATACAGCTCCTCTTAAACTATATGCAATCGTGTTGTCTCCAAATCCTCACTTACATGAACAAAATCCTCATTAATATAGTAATAATTATATTAATAATAATAAATTGTAATCAATGAACTACTAAGAGCCATTATTTTCAGTAACTTTTGTGTTGAGTAATCCAAATTACATTTTTCTTTATACTGCTGGCAAAAAACATGTATCAGATTCCAGAGTGTAATACAGCTACACTACACACTGATGAGACAAAACTCATGAGACAGCTCCTAATATCGTGTCAGACCTTCTCCAGACTTAGTGCAGCAACTCAAAGTGGCATGCACTCAACAAGTCATTGGAAGTCCCCTGTAGAAATACTGTAGAAATACTGAGCCATGCTGCCTCTGTAGCCACCTATTACTGAGAAAGCATTGCCAGTGCAAGACTTTGTGCACAAACTGACCTCTTCATTATGTCGATCTGGGTTGCCAAAGCATTCACTCAAACTGTACAGAATGTTCTTCAAGCCAGTCACGAACAATTGTGGTCCAATGACATTGCACATTATCATCCATAATACTTACATCATTGTTTGGGAACATGAGGTCCATTAACGGATTCAAATGGTCTCCAAGTAGCTGAACACAACCATTTCCCATCAGTTTGGTTCAGTTGGACAAGAAGACCACATATGCTCCATGTAAACACAGCCCATACCATTATGGAGCCACCACCAGGTTGCACAGTGCCTTGTTGACAACTTGGGTCCATGGCTTCATGGGCTCTGCAGCACACTTGAACCACACCATCAGCTCTTACCAACTGAAATAGCGACTCACATGACCAGGTTGCTGTTTTCCCATCACCTAGGGTCCAATAGATATGGCCATGAGCCCAGGAGTGGCACTGCATGCGATGTCTGCTGTCGGCAAAGGCACTCACATCAGTTGCCTGCTGCCATGGCCTGTTAAACACCAAATTTTTCTGCACTGTACCAACAGATACATCCATTGTTCGTCCCACATTGATTTCTGAGTTTATTTAACACAGTGATGCTTGCCTGTCAGCACCGAAAACTCTGCACACTGCCACTCTCAGTTAAGTGAATGCCATCGGCCACTGCGCTATCCCTGGTGTCGGGTAATGCCTGAAATTTGGTGTTATCAGCACACTCTTGGCACTGTGGATTGCAGAATTTTGAATCACCAAACAATTTCCCGAATGGAATGTCCCATGTGTCTAGCTGCAACTACCACTCTGTGTTCAAAGTGTGCTAATTCCCATAGTACTGACCGAGGTGGCGCAGTGGTTAGCACACTGGACTAGCATTCGGGTGGACGATGGTTCAATCCCGTGTCCAGCCATCCTGATTTAGGTTTTCCGTGATTTCCCTAAATCGCTCAAGGTAAATGCCGAGATGGTTCCTTCGAAAGGGCACGGCTGACTTCCTTCCCCGTCCTTCCGTAATCTGATGAGACCGATGACCTCACAGTTTGGTCTCTTCCCCTTAACAACCAAACCAAACCAAACCAAACTAATTCCCATAGTGCATTCAAAAGCACATCGGACACCTTTTCACATGTATCACATGAGTACAAATGACAGCTCCATCAACACATTGCCCTTTTACACCTTGTGTATGCAATACTACTGCCTTCTGTGTCTGTGTGTATTGCTGTTCCATGAGTTTTGTGATCTCAGTGTATCTCCTTAGCTACATACAATACGTTAACCTACAAAGTAAAACCATGAAGCCTTAACATGTTGCAGAAAGAAATCAGTTTTGTGTCAAAGATAATGCCTAAGCTAAATACTTCACACACACATATCCAATGTTCTCTGTCAGCTAAATACAATTTCGCGTGTCATGTTTAGCCTTAGCATGTGCACAATCCCTCAACAATGTATTTAAGTTTTCTGCTCCAAATACTGTATAAGTAGTGGTGTTTTGATGTTCTGTTTCCCCTGTGAAAGTCAATTTAATAGTGATCTTTTGTTCATGTTTCTGAAGTTGAGTTACTAGCTATAAAGGAAATGAGTCTCATGACAATGAGGTTATTAAGAGGCAGAAACATAAGCTCAGACCAAACAATGATGGGGAAAGAAAATAGCTGTGTTCTTTTCAAAATAACTGTTTATGTCATGACTACATGCTGATGCCACACTGCCGAAGTAGTGTGGTGGGTGGCCTACCACTCAACCCATACAGCAGGCCAGCAGCTAAATGTGAACATTTGGAAAAGTTCAAAGGCCAGCACCAGATAGCCCCTTCAGTGAGATGGTCATGCAGTGAGGATGTGCACACATCACTGCTTTCATAGGTGGACAATGCCACACTCCATTATACTTCCGCAAATACATCATGTCGTCAATAGCTGAAGGTGACAAGGCCTCACCTTCAGCCCCACTCCCAGGTTCAACCAAACTGCCCTTGTCAAAGATTTACTGTCCTACACTCGTAGTCTCTGCTGGAAATATCACTTTGCCACGAAGAAAAATAATCCTGATCCCACTCCTAATGATCCAATTCCCCAAGACACTATCCAAATTGAACCCTGCCTGGAACAGTTCCGTCCTCCATCACAGCGAGACCCACCTCCTCTTCCTCAAAATCACCCTCTCCAAACCTTCCAGGAATTTCTCACTTCCAGCCTTGCCTCTCAATCTTTCTTGAAAAACCTTAATCCTACTCCCAACATCACCACAGCCGAAGCCCAGTCTATCCGTGATCTGAAAGCTGACCGATCCATCATCATTCTTCCGGCTGACAAGGGTTCCACGACCGTGGTACTTGATCGTCGGCAGTATGTGGCTGAGGGACTGCGTCAGCTTTCAGACAACTCTACATACAAAGTTTGCCAAGGTAATCCCATTCCTGATGTCCAGGCGGAGCTTCAAGGAATCCTCAGAACTTTAGCCCCCCTACAAAACCTTTCACCTGACTCCATCAAACTCCTGACCCCACCGACACCTCGCACTCCTACCTTCTACCTACTTCCTAAAATTCACAAACCCAAACATCCCGGCCGCCCCATTGTAGCTGGTTACCAAGCCCGCACAGAACGTATCTTTGCCTACGTAGATCAACACCTTCAACTCATTACATGCACTCTCCTATCCTTCATCAAAGACACCAACCACTTTCTCGCCTGGAATCCTTACCCAGTCTGTTACCCCCAGAAACCATCCCTGTAACCATTGATGCTACTTCCCTATACACAAATATCCTGCACATCCAGGGCCTCGCTACAAATGGAGCACTTCCTTTCACGCCGATCACCGGCCACCCTACCTAAAACCTCTTTCCTAATAACCTTAGCCAGCTTCATCTTGACCCACAACTTCTTCACTTTTGAAGGCCAGACATACCAACAATTAAAGAGAACAGCCATGGGTACCAGGATGGCCCCCTCGTATGCCCACCTATTTATGGGTCGCTTAGAGGAAGCCTTCTTGGTTACCCAACCCTGCCAACCCAAAGTTTGGTACAGATTTATTGATGTCATCTTCATGATCTGGACTCACAGTGAAGAACAACTCCAGAATTTCCTCTCCAACCTCAACTCCTTTGGTTCCATCAGATTCACCTGGTCCTACTCCAAATCCCATGCCACTTTCCTTGACGTTGACCTCCATCTGTCCAATGGCCAGCTCCACACATCCGTCCACATCAAACCCACCAACAAGCAACAGTACCTCCATTATGACAGCTGCCACCCATTCCATATCAAACGGTCCCTTCCCTACAGCCTAGGCCTTCGTGGCAAACGAATCTGCTCCAGTCCTGAATCCCTCAACCATTATACCAACAACCTGAAAACAGCTTTCGCATCCCGCAACTACCCTCCCGACCTGGTACAGAAGCAAATAACCAGAGCCACTTCCTCATCCCCTCAAACCCAGAACCTCTCACAGAAGAACACCAGAAGTGCCCCACTTGTGACAGGATACTTCCCGGGACTGGATCAGACTCTGAATGTGGCTCTCCAACAGGGATACAACTTCCTAAAATCGTGCCCCGAAATGAGATTCATCCTTCATGAAATCCTCCCCACTCCACCAAGAGTGTCTTTCTGCCGTCCACCTAACCTTCGTAACCTCTTGGTTCATCCCTAAGAAATCCCCAAACCACCTTCCCTACCCTCTGGCTCCTACCCTTGTAACTGCCCCCGGTGTAAAACCTGTCCTATGCACCCTCCCACCACCACCTACTCCAGTCCTGTAACCCGGAAGGTGTACACAATCAAAGGCAGAGCCACGTGTGAAAGCACCCACGTGATTTACCAACTGACCTGCCTACACTGTGACGCTTTCTATGTGGGAATGACCAGCAACAAACTGTCCATTTGCATGAATGGACACAGGCAGACAGTGTTTGTTGGTAATGAGGATCACCCTGTGGCTAAACATGCCTTGGTGCACGGCCAGCACATCTTGGCACAGTGTTACACCATCCGGGTTATGTGGATACTTCCCACCAACACCAACCCATCCGAACTCCGGAGATGGGAACTTGCCCTTCAGTACATCCTCTCTTCTCGATATCCGCCAGGCCTCAACCTCCGCTAATTTCAAGTTGCCGCCGCTCATACCTCTCCTGTCTTTCAACAACTTCTTTGCCTCTGTACTTCCGCCTCAACTGACATCTCTGCCCGAACTCTTTGCCTTCCGTCTTTCCCTCACCTTCCCTCTTTCCTGAAGAAGCAACTGTCAGTTGCGAAAGCTAGAAATTTTGTGTGTGTGTTTGTGTGTTATTTTATTGTGCCTGTCTACCAGCGCTTTCCCGCTTGGCAAGTTTTGGAATCTTTGTTTTTAATACATTTACTACTAAAGTATATACACGTTTTTTTCTTTTCTTTTTTCAAAAAGTGTTACTCATACTTATCAATATCACATGGTACTACATCCACACAAAATTTATTGCCAGAACTTGCACTCTGACAAAATGGGAGGTGGTTGCCAAGGAATTATAACAAATGTCAGAGTGGAAGACAAGGTAAGGTATGTAAGGTAAACCATGGTCACACTTACAGAACAAGTGCTCTTAAGGGAAGCTTATTATGATAAAAAAATTAAGTCACATACAAACGTATCAGATAGGAGAGAGAGTAGTCGCTTGAAAATTCAACAAAAATCTTCTCTTCTGCATTTAGCTGTGATCTACCAAGACTATAATTCGTAAGTTTTGATACAGTTACAGCAAATGTTAGAATTACCAGTAGCACTGATAGGGAAAGAAACATAATGAATGTGTTACAGAGAAACTGGAAACCAACTATTTCTTTCTTTTTTGTTTGTTGTGCACATAAATAGAACCCCACGTCATTCAGTGTTAGTTCATTGTGAATTTTATATCCCTACAAAATGTAAATTGCATCTTAACATCATAAAAATTTGTTGACTGCGTAATTTCTGCTCTTTTATGTGATCAAAGCAATTACTTTTGATGCAAGTACAGTTTATAAGCACAAAAATTAAAAAAAAGATCTATATAATTATTGTTCTTATTTTGCACTCAACACAATGTTCCTCATCGTGATCAAAGGCAAGAATTTCCTGTTATTATTGACAAGGGCGAGTGTTTGTTATGGATAACAGAAACATGTTTTGTAGAAAATCGATGAAATACTAAAGTGATGTTTATGTTTTGCATTTCTTTCTTTTTTTAACTTTTATCTTTGAGAAATCTGCATTTTCTAGTACAATGTGATAAATCTGAATTGGTTTCTTCTTCTTATTAATACAATGTTCCTCCATTTCATGTTGGAAATCAACAGTTTTTTTTAATACAACTTGAATTAAACATTGACAATTTAATTTTTTTAAAAAAAATACTGTTTATTTTTATGTAATAAACAGTAGGATAGCTGTGTGGAACAAAAATGTTCTGCAAGTTGCACAGCCCTTTATATATCCTGAGTCTCTAGATGGATCACTGCTTCTGGTTCGTTGGGGAATCTAGTAAGAGACTAATCGCTTATACAAGGGATCGAAATGTGGTAATGCCAGACAGGAATGCAACACATCTAACAAACAGGTACTGTGGCTCTAATCTTAACTGAGCAAGGATACAAGAAAACCCACCTCAGTCTACACTTATAAATGGTAGCCCACAGTAGTTCTGCGACTCTACTTCTACACTGTAAGTACTGTTGATGGCATCTACTGCACAAGCTTCTTCATGAAGGGAACTACTTGTTAGCCTATCCTACAACCAAAAAAGTAAAGGATTGTATTAGCACCATGATCTTAAGAAGTATCTACACTGATGAGTACTCTTTCTTGCCTTTCAACATTTGTAAATACATGAATGATTGATTGTTTGGTAGTAACTAACTTAACTGGTGAAACTACATGAAAATCTTGAAAATGCATCTATACATGGAGACAGACCTTCACTATCAGTGCTTCTGTTCTAAGACACTTGCTACAGGTGGATAATTTAGGTAATTGATGATTACCTTAGACCATCTTTGCTATGTTATTTACACATATTAGTTAAACTGTATGTTGACCAGGGCACTGGCTGTATCTCACAATGACTATCTGAGAAATACAAAATTAAGAGACATTTTAGTGTGTGTGTGTGTGTGTGTGTGTGTGTGTGTGTGTGCGTGTGTGTGTGTGTGTTGTATGCGCAGTGAGCTATGGTAAGGAAGAATACATGCTGTGGCATTCCACAAGGGCTACATCCAGAATCAAAATTTGAACTAGAAATTCCACTACCCTTGGTAATTTATCAGAAATAATGTGGCGCTATTCTATTTAAGATTACTGTGCCTGTGCTCTAAAAAAAGAAAGAAGAAACATTTCTGTACATAAAGGAACATTATGCACTATGTAAATAATCTACATATATTTGTTTAGTTGTAATAAATATCTGTTTGTTTTTCGTAGCACCTCTCTCCCAGATGAAATCCGAGACTGTCATAGGAAAAAAATGCCTTCACTATTGGTTATCTGTAAATAAAGGTCGTTTCACAATGAATATATGGGTTTTAAGACATTTATTCAATTCACTTTACAGTAATAAATAATACATCAACTGAAAGGGCAAATCTTAACAGTTTTATTTGCATACCCATCCACAAAGGAAAGAATACGGAAAGATCAAGAGTGGCTGAAGAACATGTTCAATGAGTCAGAGTCTTCAGGTGTAACTACAAGAAATCAGTTAGCAATTCCAGCGATGTCGGTCAGACTGCAGTTTATGTGCCAGATTAGCAAACAAATGTTGCTACATGATGACAAACAATTTCCAGATCTTGTCATCTTCACTGATTAGTCGACATTCACCTACATGGAAAGCTGAATAAACATAATAAGCACATCTTGGGTTCAGTGTATCCTCATGAGATGGTACAATTGCAATGAGACTCCCCTACACTGAAGGTTTTTGTGCCATATCCTAGTGGAAAGATAAGGGGGGCACTCTTTTTTGGTGAAGCAACTGTATATGGTGTTCCTTATGGGATGAGAAATTCCGCCTTACGCAAGACACCATTTTTTTCCTGTTTTGTTTCACTCAATGTTTCAGCACTTTTGTGTTATCATCAATGGGTTTAATTTTTATTTTTAACATTTGTGTTGTTTATAACATTATGTCGAAGTTCCATTTATAGCTTAATTGGCAAAAAGTGGACGTATGCATTAGTTAACATACCTTAATGCTATTGTCCATTTATTTTGGTAGATATTCTGTTACACAATATACAACTTGTCATCTGCAAGCAGCAAAATGTAATAAGTTTTCTGTTTGTTATGCATTTATGAACGGAAATTACTCTGTAACACGTTTCTTGTATGTAACTTACAGTTTTGAAGTTGTGGTGCGTTGTCCTGTGTTGTTGTGAAATAAATAGGCTTACTTCACGACCAATGGTCGCTTGGCACAGCACTTTTCCGATTTCTCAAAATATAGGCAGAGTTTTTGCTGCCATTACTTGTTGTTGCTGTGTGGTATTCATTTGTTTCGTAGCACGTTGTGGCTGCGTCAGGCAAGCGAGTTTGAACTGTATTTGGCATCAATGGTGTATGTGTTTTGTGAGTCTACGTCTGCGTGTGATGAGAACTGGGGCAGAGAGAGAGAGAGAGAGAGAGAGAGAGAGAGAGAGAGAGAGAGAGAGAGAGAGAGAGAGAGATTGATATATTTGGCTTGAAAGAGCTTTTTACCTTTGTCTTTGAATTTTTTTATTTTCTTTGTTGGTTTAAAGACTATTTATTTCATTTACTTAGGGAAATTTTTTGAGGAAAGTTAATTGAAGAGTTAAACTTCTAGATTTATGTTTTCAAAACATATGCTTTTCCTAAGCTAATTAACTTATTTATTTTATTCCTTAATTAGTTTGTCTCATGCATTTGCAACATGAATGTTAATTAAGAAGTATGTAAAATAGATAATTGTTAAGATTTGTCCCATTATAATATATGGTTCTTCCACTGGTTGTTTACCAATTCATGTTAATAAGCATATGACAACTACTATAATTCAGAATAGAATTTGATTAATAGGGTAGAACTGAATACCTCAGAATGGCATTTTGTTGTAAAATGGTAAAATTATTAAGATTCTAATTGATAAAAATAATGCAGTAACACCTCCTAATTTATTAGGAATTGATCATAGAATAGTGTAGTCGTATAAAAATTAAACCCACTGATGATAGCACAAAAGTGCTGAAACATGTATGGGTGAAACAAAACAGGAAAAAAAGGTGTCTTGCATAGGCTGAATTTCTCATCCCATTTTCGTAGCAAGCACAGACATAACAAGAAGAACTTCACCACAAGATGGTGTTCCTTATCCTGATCCACCAGACCTATAGCTCTTACATCAAATGGAAGAGCTTAACACTTATAAGAATAACTGTCTGAATAGCTCTTTCATTTGATGTATTATTTAGACTTTGAAGTTGAATGTAATAAATGCTACAATAACTTAAAAACCCTAAATTCATTTTGGAACAACCTATATATGGCATAATTCATTGCTATGATGTAAAGATAAAGATCTGTTCTGTATTAATAGAGTTCACAGCCATGTAAATGATGGTACTAGTAAATATAGGACAGATGGACGCTTAATGACTACAACTGATCTGGCACTTCGTGAGTTCTCAATATATGGTGTCCAGCTCAATATATAACTGAATAAGTTTACTTCCTGCTTAGATTGCTGTTACATGAATACATCAGCCAACAGTGTACATTAGAGCTTCCCAGAAAATGGTCAGTCAGTTGTGCGTTCACATCTGATATTATAGATTACTATCACTGCTCTACTACGGACTATTCAATAAGAGCCTCACTTGGGACTTGGTCTGTCTCTCTCATCATGGATTATGTGTCTCTTTGCTCAAGGACAGTTGATTTCCGTATTGAACTGTGTTGTTTACACAGGTTGCCTACGTCTTGTCCTTTGTTTCCTGTTCACCACCAGTCAATCATGTTCAGCTCAACTACCACTTGGCATCGTGATCTCTTCTGCCTTCAGTGTTTCTCTTTTGGGTTCCGATGCATCCACTGATATCTGGCTTCTTGAGGATATAGCACTGGTAGCAAAGAGAAAGGAAGTTGTTTGGTAATTTGGACACTAAATTGACTCGCATGCTGGAGCAACAGCAGTAGCAGCTTCAGACAGATTTGTTACAAAAGTTGTTTCAGCTTCACGTGTACAAACTCCCAGCCCACAAGTTCACTTTGCTCCTGGCCTCAGCACCACCTGCAGTTAACACTTACATTGATATTCCATCATTTCTGCCTTTCAGTGATGCTATGGAGGACTAGGACACATAAATGCATCTCCTGAAGCAACATTTGTGACATTTCACATCACAGATGAATCATTGCAGTGATCATTTTTTTTTTGTCTTTAATGTCAGCAGATTTTTTAAATTTATTTTTTTTTATTCACAAATTGGCATCTGTCTGACTCCATTGCACTCTCCTTTCAGGAGATTTCCACACTCTGCACTCCCCTCGACAAGGAGTTACAGTAAATGCAGGAACTGAAAGAAACCAAAGTGCTGAGACAAGGATTAAGACCAGTTGTAACATGAAAGATACCTCATTAAGCTTCACTGGAATTGTTAAAATTTAAAGAAAAAGGTACTTTAGGGAGCAAACTGAAAAAAGTACCTTATAGGTACTTCTGGAAAAAAAAGGGACTTTAGGAGCCAATGAGACCTCCACTGAATTTCATGAAATTCAATTAAATAGTCCTGAGTATATAAATAATTCCAGACTTTAATGCTAGGTCATGACATATTGTATTTTATTGTAAATCTTTAACAGATCTGTTGTCACTAAATCACCTGCATAAATTTCATGGCAGAGAGGTCAATTCCCTCATATTAATTAAATACTCTTTTGGGAAACCATTATTACTCTATAACAGGAAAATTGTTTTAACAAAACTATTTCATGTTCCATTAATCGTAACTATGTGATTATTAAAGCTGTATGTCAAGTATTCACTCCCTGAGTGAAGTAACATTGAATGGTGCATCCATATACTGTAATAGACATTCTCTCTGCCATTCAAGGGAACAGTAAAGCAAATCTTTATGTTCAACAACATTAAAGACATGGTTCCACCACATATTACTGAATTATTATAAATAATGTACATTAATTTTTGATAATGTTCTGTTAAAAAATACAAAGAGTGCATAGCCATCTTTTTCCTTCTTCTTCCTCAAGCCTTGCTACAGCACTTAAGATTGACAATTTTCTATTTTGTAAATGATAAAATGTGAAATAATAACTTATCTTCAGTTTATTTATGCCTTTATTCAGTAGTACTGACTTTATACATGTTCTCCATTAATGATGAAGACATTTGTATATTTTCAGTCTTTTAAATTATCCAGAAGTGGTTGGTTCGTTTATTTAACAATTGTACGGCATTGTTTACATGTTTCAGTCATTTCAATATTTTTGTTGTTGTTTATTTTTGTGCTTTAGGGCACAAAACTGCTATCATAAGCACCTATATCATAAGGTAAGGAAAAAAAGTATTAAATAAAAATTAAATAAAAGAACCACCAGAAGTTCATAAAGACAGTCTTGTCAGTGGAAAAGCGGACGCCACTGTTGATACTCCACAAGTAAAAATGATCAAGACATCGCTGAAGACGCCACTCAAGTAGACAGGTTCATTGAGAGCTGCAATAGATTGTCATCAAACGAAAGGAGAGCCTGAGATACATGGTGGGATACAATCCATAGAAGGGTTAATGGTTATGGAAAATACAATGACACTAAGCACAGAACCCTGAGGCACCCCATTCCCTTGAATAAAAGGGTCCGACAGAGCCAAGCCCACATGTATCTTAAAAAAACAGTCTTTTAAAAAATCTCAGATAGTAATGGGCAGGCAACCCCAGAAGCACCACTCGTACATAATACAGAGGATACCCATCCTTCAGAAAGATCATACACCTTTGCCAAATAAAAAAAATATGTCCACAGTTCAGCAGTTTCACAAAAAATTGTTCATAATATGAGTTAACAGGGTGACAAGATAATCAACTGCAGAGCAGTGCCTAAAGAATCCATACTGGGCAGTAGTGGAGAGATTCTGAGACTCGAGATTAATCGTACATTCCATCACCTAGCAGCCACCACTGGTGAGGGAAATTCGGTGGTAGCTAGAAGGAAAAGGCTTATCCTCACCAGGCTTAGGTATGGGAACGCAACGATCTCCACCAACGATTGGGATATGTGCCATCTGTCCAAATGTAATTACATGTATTGAAGAGTATGCATAGGCCCTCAGGAGACAGGTGTTGCAACATTAGAACGTGAAAGCCATCTGGTCCAAGAGAGGATGACTGGGATGAAGACAGTGCATGTTTAAGCCCCCTCATGGTAAAAGCAGTATTGTAACATTCACGATTCTGGGAGGAGAAAGATATTGTCTTTGCCTCCACCGCCTGTTTCAGATTTAGAGGTAATGGGTGGAACTTGAAATGTCTGCAGAATATCAGCCAAAGGTGTTAGAGGTACCAAGAGGGTATACAGTGACATTGTTCACTATGGTCAGACCAGGAACGGGTGAATGAAGTGCAATTCCTGAAAGCTGACAGAGATTACCCCAAATAACAGAAGAGGGAGTAAAACTATTACAAGAGCTTTGAAGAGAAATCCAACTAGCTTTTTTACTGTCCTTGAAAATACAGTGACACACATGTAGCTGTTTATAACTAATACAGTTTGTCATTGTGAGGTGGCATTTAAAAACGTGGAGAGCTGTGGATTGCATCGTGGCAATATTACTCCACCAGAGGATGGAGCACATCAAAGAGAGAAAGAGGTGCAAGATATGACACATTCTGCAGCAGTAAGGATAGCTTTTGTAAGATATTCTACATGGTCATCAATGCAGGAGACATGGTGTTCTTTGAAATCAGCCAGTGAGGAATAGAGCTGCCAGTCAGCTTTGGAAGGCTGCCAGTTGGTTGGACACACAGATGGGATAGACATTAGCAAACAAATGACAGAAAGGAAATGGTCACCCAAATGCGTGTCCAACAGATGGGACCACTCAAGACGACGAGCAAGCTGAGCAGTACAGATCGAAAGGTCCAAGTAGGAAAAGAATGAGTGGAAACTAAACGTTATACCCACGTTAGATTGAGCTGGTTGAAGATATCTACTAGGGGAGAGCCTCTTGGACAGGGGCGTGGAGAGTCCCGCAGGGAATGGTGGGCATTGAAGCATTGAAGTCACTGAGCAGCAAAAAGAGAGGAGGAAGTTGAACAGTCCGTTGCAAAATATCTAGATTGGTGACAGCAGAAGATGATAGTGAGTAGATGTTGCAAACAGAAAAGGTGAAACTGGGAAGGGAAAGATGTACAGCAACAGCTTGAAGCTAGGTGTGGATGGAAATGGTGTGACCATAGACATCGTCCCGAATGAGCAACATGACTACCTCATGAGCTGGAGTCCCCGCCTCAAGTGAAGGTCAAAACTGGCTCAAGAAGTGAAAACCATCATGAGGGCGTAATTTTGTTCCCTGGAGGCAGAAAATAACTGGACAGAATGATCACAAGAGGAGCTGTAATTCAACACTATTGGAATGCTGCGAATGTTCCACTGGAGCATAACCACATCTGATGATAATAATAACAATAATGGTTTATTTGTCCATAATAACTTTCACAGTCGTGGACATAGTACATACAACATTAAAAATACTTGGAGTACAAACATTTAGCAATTAACAGCTGCTTTAATTTTATTTTAAATATGTTTCCTTTTAACATTTTTATGGTATTTGCCAGTCTGTTGTAAAAAAATCTTCCAGCAAAAAATGGATTATGATCAGTTGCTTTTTTATTTCTGAATGTTATGTGGTAATCCTCTTTCTCCCTTGTATTATAACTACGGATATCACTATTTATTATACTGTGCTACATATTTTCTTTTACGAACAGTATAGTCCTTAGAACATATAATGAATACACTGTTAGTATATATACCGTTGGTGCCCCGCCCCAAATCTCAATCCCTTATTGTAGGTGGGAGTGTATAATACCAAAATAGATTTGTCTTAAGGCTGGTGACGCTATTATGCTAGAAAGGTGTTTTAGCAGGTAGGTACTACACGAGATTTTTTTTACACATGTAGCTCATTTGCTCCTTCCATGTAAGATGTTCATCAACTATAATACCCAGGAATTTATGTTTATCAATTGTTTCAATTGATAACTCTGGCTCTGGCTTGTCTTGATTTGTAATTTAACATAAACTCCATTAGAATTGTCTTTTCCTTATTTAATGTCAATTTACTTTTAGTCATATATTCTGTGATGAGGCTAGTGTTCTTCATATTATTTTGCACTGCTAGCTGTTTTGTAGGGCCCCAGATTATGAAGGAGGTGTCGTCGGCATAATTCACAGGGTCTGCATTTTTTGGAATTATTATATTGTTGATGCACACAATGAATAGAAAAGGCCCAATAATACTTCCCTGAGGGACTCCACAGTTAAGAAGTTTATAAGATGATTTTACTGTTCGTATAAGTCGCCCCGTTGTATGATACAACTTAACACATTGTCTCCTGTCAGCAAGGTACGATCTTAACAAATCTACTGCCACTCCTCTGACCCCATAAGTTTCTAACTTATGTAGAAGAATGGAGTGATTTACAGTATCAAAAGCCTTAAATAGACCTAGAAAGGTGCAAATTACTTTGTTTCCATCAAGTTTATTCAATACTGCTTGAATAAATTTGGCTATGGCTGTTATTGTAGACTTGCCCTTCCTGAAACCGTGTTGAGAACTTTTTAATATATTGTACTTAGAGAAAACCGATACCATTTGATCAAGAAATAGCCTTTCGAACAACTTACTAAATTCTGATGTCAATGAAATAGTCCTATAATTTTGTACATCAGTTTTTTTTTCCCTTTTTATGCACTGTTCTTATTTCAGTGACTTTTAACTAGTCACGAAATGACCCCTGTCTGAAAGAGCTGTTTATTAAATGTTGCAGGGGCTTTATTAACTCATTACTGCATTCTTTCAGAAAATTGGCTGAGATGTCATCCCAGCCACTGGATGTACTTGCTTTTAAGTTGGAAATGATTCTCAGGATTTCCTGTTCTGTAACACACCTCAGGAAGAACGAATTACTGACATTACTGGGATTTAGCACCTGCGGTGGGTTGATCACATCCTCCTTACTCATCTTACTAAATTGATCTATGAATGTCTTGCATACTTATTTTGAGTCACTAACCAACTTGTCATTGCCCCTTATTATTATGCTGTTACACAATGCCTTGTCATTCCCCCCACTTTCCTTCTTTACTACATTCCACGCTGTTTTGCTAACATTACAGGATTGACTCATCTGTTCTGCATACTTCTGTGCCTTTAATTTCTTAAGTGCTACCCTTTAGGTTTTTCTACAGGCTTTGCATTTAGACTGAAAGTACTGCAGTTAGGTGCCTTTAAAAAGAATATATAGATCATTCATGTCATTCTTTAATTTCATCACATTAGGGGGGAGTTTAAGATTCCTGGAACTGTCAGTTTTCTTTAGTATTTTGACCCTTGGGCATATTTGATTTAGACAATGGGTTAATGTTGTATAAAATATTTCCCACTTGTCATTAATGTCTTCTGTTGCATACAGGCCTACCAGTTTGTGTGTGCCAGTTTTTCCTTTAATGCATGATAGTCAAACTTTCTTTTATAAGTAAATTGTTCCTTAGAGATACTATTTCTTTGTCAGTGTGAAGCTCTTGGACTAATGCACTATGATCTGAAATGTGGTTCTCAACAGTTCCTACTACAAGATCCTCCTTACTTAAGATTTTAATAACATGGCCAATACATGCCTGAGAGTCACCTGTAATTCTTGTTGGTATTGAATTCACGTGGTTGTAATTATAGGACTGTAATATATCAATATATCTAAGGTAACTTACACTATTAGTTAAGGAGTCAATGTTCACATCCCCTACTATTATAGTTTGTTTTTTATGAGGTGAGAGTTTATCAATAAGTTCCTCTAAATGGCAAAAGAATTCTTCCATGTTACTGCTAGCTAGCTATTATTAAACTGCTATATCTGAGCTTTATTCTTATGGCAGCTATTTCAAAGACCATCTCACAAGCAAGTTTATCCACCCAATCAATTTTTTCGCACTGGACATTATTTTTGACATAAATACCAGCACCACCACCTTTATGTTGTTCCCTACAATAGACACTGACAATTTTATAATTACTTAAATTAATGCTGCATAATTCTTCAGTTTTGTACCCTAGTTCATTCACAAGATAAGTATGAGGGCTACAAACACTTAGAAATTCGTCAATTTGTTCAATTTTATTGGTAATATATTGGACATTTTGCGATATTATTTTGATTTTACTGTGATTTGCGATGTTGTCAAGTACTTCACCTTCACGTATGTATGGAGAAGGCTGAGTTAGTCTAAAAAAGTTTCTGTCGGAATTCTTTCAGTTGAAAGTTTTTCAGTCCCATTCTTCCTTTTATGATTAAACTTAATTTTTCACACAAATAGCGTTTACCTGCATAATTTAAGTGCAATCCGTGGGATGTGTGTTGACCTCTTCCAACTTTCCTATATCTAGAATAGAACAATTTCCATAGTTTGAACATAGTGCCTTAATTCTAATATTTGTTTTTTGTATTTCCTTGTTTATGCACGAGTTGTAGATCAGATCGTGCCGATGCGGAACAGTAGTGACAGTTGTATTTTTCTGCTTATTTTCTTCAAGGAAATGCAGTTATCAGCTTCATTTCTTCGCATGTCATTTGCACCACTTACACAAAATATAAAGTCGTTTCTATGCAACATTTTTCATCTTAGGTCAGCGTCTTCTATAACGTATTTCACAACACTACTCACCTGAAGATGATTTCTCGTGTCATTTAGGATTTCCGCGAGATTTCTTCCATGACTATCTGAGAGTAAAAGCACATTGCACTTCAGAGTTTGTTTCATACTACAAGAATTATACAGATTGTTGCAGGAGTCACTAACTTCACTGCAATGTTTATATTCACACTGTGAACTGTACCCATTTTCATTATTAACTGACATTATTCCATTTGTTTTTGGGAGTTCATTACACTTTGTTTCGGCAATTTTCAAAGGTTCCTTACAATTTTTAACTGAGGATCTCATATTGTATCTTATTTTCGCACTTTTCACAGTGTTTCCTTCAAGTTTGCATTTACTATGTTCTTTATCAAGTTCTGTAGATTTACTGTGAGCACTTGTTAAGAGTAAACTATACCTACTTTTATCAACAATATTTTGTTCACTTGCTACAATTGATACCCTTTTGGCTTTTTCAGCACTTACTTGTTTCCAGTCTTGCAATTTAGGTTTACTTGTCTGAGATACAGGAACACGTGTTGTCTGTGGCTTTTGCAGCACAGAATTTTCATTTGTTAGGCGGGAAATTTCAAGCCTTAATGCATCCATTGTGAACTGTAGACTTAATGGCATCAAATGGTTCAAATCGCTCTGAGCACTATGCGACTTAACTTCTGAGGCCATCAGTTGCTTAGAACTTAGAACTAATTAAACCTAACTAACCTAAGGACATCCCACACATCCATGCCTGAGGCAGGATTCAAACCTGCGACCGTAGCAGTTGCTCAGCTCCAGACTGTAGCGCCTAGAACCGCACTGCCACTCCGGCCGGTTGTAGACTTAATATGCGCTCTTTTAACTTCGTAATTTCTCCTTTGCAATCACTACAAGGTCGCTTTTTCACCACTTCACTGTAACTTTTGTTCACTTTATCATCACATACAACTTCACTTGACACCATCTTGTTACATATAGGCAGGAGATTGGTCAAATAAGGTGGCTGTCACAGCAGTGGTTGCTGAGTGTCCGAATTTGAACGTGCACAACGACCAGGTTCAAAGGCTGGAGGATTCTGGTCCATTAGTTCGACAGCGGTGTCAGTATATGCCTTCGGTTGGCCAGTGAACTGATTGTTGTTGGTGCGTTCCTGTGAAACAGAGGTTGGACAGGTGAGGGTACCACATGGAGACACCAGTGAAGAAGAATACCAAGGCAGAGAAGGGGAAGATCATTTGCCTTTGTTTGACTGCTTAGAACCTTGGTGTCGGTGCAGACCCAGACATTGGCTGGCTAGATGTGTGCAGAAAGTCATTGTGGGAGTACTCCTTTTTGGATTCCAGCACTTCTGTTTGTGGGGAATGCAATTTCGCTGGTGCAGGTCTTTTGATGTGGTGTCCACCCCTAGCAGGTGAAGATGTGGGTGTGACCTTGGAGCTGGACAATTTCACAACAATGGCACTAAACTGGAAGTCCCAAGCCTGCGTAGCGACATCCTTCGTAGGTCGGGGTGTAGCGAAAATTGTACTGTAACTGCCAGAAGGTGGTGTACAAGGTTTGCAGCAAGCCAACATTTTCCTAGCAATGTGAGTAGGAACCTTTTCCTTCACTCATATCTCCTGGATGGCTCTGTCAGTGAGACAGATTGGACAGTCATGGGAGGACACAGCACCCTTGCAGTTGATACAGTGAGAGGAAGGAGGTGGACACTCACCCTCATGAGTGACCCTGCCACAGGTTGCGCATTTGGCTGTAATTTCACAAGATTCCTGAGTGTGGTTGTAGTTCTGACACGTTTTGCCATGCTTGAGAATCAAGACATGTGGTCTGAAAGTAATAGGTTCTTAACCAGCCTTTATTTCTGATGGAAGTACCCCATGGTAAAATGTGAGGAATAGGGTGCACATTGGCACCAATTCTTTATCACAAATGTTGATGGTGTTGAGGCAGCTGACTTCAAATAACAGCCACAGTCTCCAACCATGTCATCATATGACAAAATTGTAATTCTTTATCAACCCTTTTCATGATGTGGTGAACTGCAATCACTCCCTGGTCAGTGAGATAAGCTGTTATTTCAGCCTCAGTCAAGCCATAAACTAGCTGAGTGCAATGACACCATGGGAGGAATTCAGAGTGTGGTGGGCCTCTAATTTAACTGGATAGCTGTGGAGAAGTGTTGTGTTAAGCAGTTCCTGTGCTTGAAAAGCAAAACCCATCTCCAAAAGCAAGGTCCCATTATTCAACCAAGAGCATGACTTCACAGGACCAGCAATGATATCTACACCCTTTTGAATAATAAATGGATTAACTGTCATGAAAGTGTGACCATCTTCTATGCATAACACCATGAGGTAGCAGGGTGCAGCTGCTAGTTGTGTGTGTGTGTGTGTGTGTGTGTGTGTGTGTGTGTGTGTGTGTGTGTGTGAGAGAGAGAGAGAGAGAGAGAGAGAGAGAGAGAGAGAGAGAGAGAGAGAGAGAGAGAGAGCATTTGGTGCTTATGGTCGCTCTACAGTGAGGTTATCAGCTTTCTTACACACATTAAAAGAAACAGTTGTGGTAAACAAATTATTAAAATGTAATCATACATGCAAGACAACGGGAAAGAATAAAAGCTGATACACAAGAGACTAAAACACAAGTAAAACAACAAAGGAGGTAAAAGGAAGGCACAGCAAAATGTCACTGATTGACTACTTACATAAAATATGGGTGAGCCAGTATATAAAACGATGCTCCTAAAATCTTGGTAAAAAAAGGACAATTCACAACAAAACTTGAAAACTCAACCACATTTGGTTGATCATTACCTAAAATAGATTGCAGATTAGTTGGCAAATCAGCCATGGCCTGCTGGTTGAAAAAATGAAACACAGTCCTATAAAATGTGGTGCATAGAGATCCGTATACCACACGTGCCCCACATTGGAGGGTCCTGTCGCCAAGCAAGAATCCATGCTTCATAGGGCTGTGGCCTACACAGAGACGGGTGAGGAGGACCACTTTCTGTCAACATGGCTGGAAGGTGGTACACCACAGCTAAGTTGTGGGTTTTACTAGACGGAGCTCATCCTCCCAATAACGCAAGACTCTTGAGCTCAACAGCAAGGTCATAGCATGCAGGGGTATGGCACACTGAAGTACATCAGGATCAAGACATGCCTCCTTGGCTGTTATGTCCACCCTTTTGTTCCCCACAGTAAGACACCTCTGTCCACAGCCAGTGTAGTTAGAGGGGGCATCCAGGATAGCTTGGAAAGGTCCATCTGCTGGGTACAAATGTTTCAATGAGTGAATGGCTCTCAGAGAATCTGAACAGACAAGAAATTTAGCACTGGAAGAATGTTTCATCTGCTCCCCCACAAGATAGAATAGAATTCTCCATCAAAGTCATTAAAGGCTTGAGGCAGTCTGACTGAGAACACGATACAGGAAAACAGCAGAGCAACCAACAGAATCCCCGTTCTGACCCATCCATAAAAAAACAGCTACATAGTTGCAGTGCTCTGCTAAAATGTCAGAAAATATCACACTAAAAAGCAGGATGCAGGAGCAATCTCACCTGTACTGCATCAAATCTAAAATCACTCTGTCCCTCTCCAGTAACCAGAGCAGCAGACAGTTAAAACCTGAATTTGGGACTGTACTTGCTCCACCCCAAATGACTCCAGCACACGCTGCACACTGATCCCAAATGGCACTGTGGCCTGTGGTTGATCGGAGTAAATGCGTTCCAGAGGCAGACGAGCAACAGTAAGGTGTATGGGTGAAGTTGGAGTTGCAAGGAACTTACATGCCTGATGCACCATGAAGAACTGCTGCCGGATGGTAAGTGGCGGTTCCCCGGCCTCAGCACAGAACCAGCCGAATTCCCCATGGTGGACAGCATCAATGAACTTCAAATAATAAGGCCTCACTGAACGATACACCGTGCACCAATAGTCCAGCCATGGACGCATGAAAGCCCTGTAAAACTGGAGGAGATGTGCCCTGTGCACTCCCCAAGACCTGTGGCTAAGGCACTTTAGGGCAGTCAGTGCCTTGAGGGTTCTGGTTTTGTGGTCTCTCAGGTGTAGAAACCACGACAATTTGGAGTCAAAAATGACACCCAGAAATCTCACTGAGTCTCTAAAATTGAGGATGGTGTCCCTCATGTGCAAGGCAGATAAATGAAAAACACCATTAAAATGAACTCTCTCTCTCTCTCTCTCTCTCTCTCTCTCTCTCTCATATCTGCAGAAAACTGAAAATCCTTCTTTGCAGACCACTCCTCTTAACCTCTGCACTGTAATTTGCAACTGACGGAACAGAAAACAGCAATGTCAACCACAAATGAAGAGCATTGTACACAACTCCTTGCAGTAGACATGATACTGTTTATGGTTACGGCAAAGGGGGTAACACTTAAAACACTGCCCTGAGAGACGCCATTCGCCTGCTGAAAATGGTCTGACAGCAAGTCACCAATCTGTGTGCTAAAAAACCACTGAGACAGGAGAGACCATATGACGATGGGAAGGTGGCCACAAAAGCCCCACTGATGCAGTTGTGCAAAAACAGAAAATAATGTCTCCAGGTAGTATCATACACTTTACTGATATTGAAGAATATACAAATACAGTGATGGTGACATAGGAAAGACTATTGAATAGCTGCCTTGAGCAGGGTCAGGTTGTCTCCAGTGGACCAACATGTCCAGAATCCACACTAGAACGACTAAGGAGTTGCCTGGTCTAACAGCTAGACCACATGGCGGTTAACTATTCGCTCCAGAATCTTTCCTATGCAGTTTATTAAGGTGATACTCCTGTAACTACAGGAGATGTACGGTCCTTTCTTGGTTTTAGGAGAGGTATGAGAATTGCCTCCTCCACGAGTTGAGGAAATTGCCTGTCTGCCATATAAGATTAAAACATTAGAGGATGAAGTCGTTTGATGCCGCTGGCAAATGTTGAAACATGCAGTACCAGATTTGGTCAGGACCCAGTTCAGTGTCACGAGACTTAAGACAGTGCTGTTCTGAGCTCCCCCATGGAGAAAGGAAAGTTGTAGGCCTCAGAACTGTTGGATATGAAGTCCAACTTGCCCCTCTTTACAGTTGCATGGTAGCAACGAAATGCCAGATTCTGGCTTGTATTGGCTGTAGTCTGTGCAAAATGAGCAGCTAGCATCTGAGCGATGTTTCTGGGTGTTGGGAGACACACCCGGTTCAGCACTGCTGCTATTGGTAAATAACTGTGTTTACGGGAAATCCTTTGGATGGCTTCTCATACTTTCATAAAATAAGTGGGCCTCCAAAGATGACTTAAAGACTGTGGTGTGGATAGGTCAGCAGAATGAAGGATTTCACACAGAACGTGCTCCACCCATTCCTGGACGTTGGCATGGTATTCAAACCCAGGCAACTGGTTAAACAGTGCCCAGTTAGCTTTGCTCATCAGCCATTTTGGTGGTGTCTGTCCCTGTAATTCTCCATCCAGTAGGTGGATCAAAATGGTTCAAATGGTTCTGAGCACTATGGGACTTAACATCTGAGGTCATCAGTCCCCTAGAACTTAGAACTACTTAAACCTAACTAACCTAAGGACATCACACACATCCATGCCCGAAGCAGGATTCGAACCTCCAACTGTAGCAGTCGCGCGGTTCCGGACTGAAGCACCTAGAACCGCTCGGCCACCGCGGCCGGCGTAGGTGGATCCACAGTGTGTAGTGGTCAAAGGAATAAAGGTCATCAGCTGCTTCCCACTGCACTGAGTGTGGAAGTGCTGGAGAGCAGAAAGAGAGGTCGATGGCGGTGGATGACCCAGTGGCAGCTGAGAACTTTGTGTGACTGCTTTTGTTAAGTATGCACAGCTCATGAATCATCATGAGGTTCTTCAACATTCTAATCCTGAAGTAAGTATAGCATGAGCCCCATAATACATTATGGGCATTGAAATCACCAAACAGGAGAAATGGGCAGGGGAGTTGTTCAATATGGTTGTGAGGGCCTCAGAGTCTATTGCATCCTGTGGAGGTAAGTACAGGGAGCAGACAGTGATCATCAGAATCACATGAACTGCAACAGCTACTGCTTGTAGGTCAGGGGGGTGAGTAGAGGAGTGGTGTGTGTTATTTACAAACACAGCAACACCTCCCTTAGCTCGTTCCCCAGTCAGGTCTCCCTTACAGTGGCAGGTATAGCCCCACAGTACAGGGGCCATCAGTAGCTTTGAAATATGTTTCCAGTAAACACAAGCACAAGGGTTGGGCCTGGGAGCAATTTATAATGGTGGTTGTATTCTCATCCTTTGCAGGAAAGACCACAATAGTGGCAGAGGCAGCGCTGGATTTTTTATGGGACTCTGCCTTTGGAGGCACCATGAGCTCTGCAATGGTGGTAATTGTCACTTTCTCTTATGTTCTTGGAGGGGCTATGAGCTCGAAAACACCAGCAGCTTGACAGGTACACTGACAAATGCAGGTACTGGTGCTGACACTACAAACGTTTGTTTGTGTAGAAGTGTTGGCTGTCGAAATACGCTGTTTAAGGATAGAAGCAGAAGATGGAGTGAATGTGGGAGGCTGCATGGCCTTATAAATCTTCTTGGCCTTTCTATATGGAATGAGTTTTGAAGTCTTAATCTCCTGTATCTTCTGCTCTCCAAAGAAGACACTGCAATCCCTACTCCAGGCAGATTGATCCCCAGAGCAATTTACACACTTTGGAGGGGAGGAGCAGCCAATGACATCATGGGCGGCCTTGCCGCATTTGCCACAAGCAGCTTCACCCTTACACATCCTAAGGTGGTGTGCCCAAAGTGCTGCATTTAAAACAGCGCATTGTGTTAGGGACATATGGCCATATGCTTAAACGAAAAAAACCTGCGTTGATATGCTCTGAGAGTTTCATGCTGTAGAAGGTAAGGATGAAGGAGTCCGATTTTATGAGATACACATCATCTTTTCAATATATTTTGCATATCAACAATGCCCTCCTGAGTCCACTCATCCTTCAATTCCCCCTTGGAATGTCAACAGGATCTCGACAGGTCACAACACTTTTGCTAGAGTTCAAGGTGTTTTGGCACTCCACGTCGATGGTATATTCTCCAAAGCATTTAGCTTTTCGGAGGTTTGTTGCTTATTGGGAACTAGCAGTTTCAACCAACAGCGTGCCTCTACACAGTCTATTAATGGATTTCAGTGAACCTGTGTTGCCCTCCAAAGCTTTCCGAATACAAAAGACAAAACGCCGTCAAAGCTGCCTTGTTTCCGTTTCAAAATTAAAAACACATCGTGACTGCAGCACGTGTTCTGTTACTATCCATGGACAAATTCTATATAATCCCTGAATGGACAAATTCTGTATAACCCCTGAGTTTAGAGGACTGGCTACACAAGCCCTCCGATTTGAATGGTGTTAGTACCTATTGGCGGCCCACCCATCCTGCTGGGAGATGGAACAGGAAACTTCGAAGCATCCATTTCAATCCCACAAGAAACTAGGGAAATAATAGTTACTTAGACAGAGTCCTGTATGCCTAGGTAAGCCTTATGCAACTGAGGCGTGGCAGGTTTCCCATTAATGACTGTTCCACCTCAACAGCCACGCATCTCATCAGCACGCAGCACACCTTGGGACTGAGGTTATATAATTTCATCCTCATGATCTGGGCGGTCAAGCCAAGATCCCTGTTCCCTGCCCTGAGACACACAACATTCCACCGTTGTGCTGCACGGTGGTTGATGAAGCATGTCCAGAGCTTACAGTGACAAGGGACTCGGGTACCTAACCAGTCCTTAACTCAGGAACCCCGGGGTCGCCAAGCCCATACCCAGCAAACAAACGCTGAACCCCTGAGGGCCCATAAGATGCATCAATTCTTTCACCTCAACCCATTTACATTTTTGAGATGAGGATCTCATTGCAGAGAAATCCCCCATGACTGTCAGTATCTCTGATGACACACTCCTTCCTGCTGGGGGCCCCCCCTCTGGGCAGGTTCACCCACCGTATGTGATATCCACACCTTATGTCACACCTCCCATACTCCAGACAGAGGGCCGATCACCATAGAGGAAGGTACCAGCTCAGGCAACCACCCCTTCCTGGCCCTGGCCTTTACCAGGGGCTGGGAATTGTTACATGTCACCTTTTAGGCATCAAATGCATGAGCCAGCCTTTAGGAATTCACAGGGAGGAAGAAGAAGAAAAGGAAAAAGAGAGACCTCAAATGCCAAAGCAGAGGAAGGATGAGAAAAGAAAGGACAGGGAAAGAAAGACAGGTGGACAGGAAGAATCCATATAAAGTTTGACCAAGAACTTCGTTTCCCTGAAGAATGCATGTGACTCAGTCACCAAGAGAGAAGGAGAGGAAAAGAACAGCAGGAGGATAGACATGCATTATGAAAAGGGAAGTAGCGCGGCAAAGGCTGGGGGCCCATCATAGACAAGCACATACTCACCGAAGAGTGGTGAGCCCTCTGTGGGGACAATAATTGTTACAAAATCCTGCAATCTATGTTCTTAAAGAAGTCTGATTATCATCATTATTATGTGAATCATTACTTTGCACTGAGAGTTAATAGTAACATGGTTTTGTAACACCACTTACCAACAATGACATCTGTACCTGAGGCTACAATATGCTTGGCTTAAGGAAAAGGTATTTTACAGAACATCTTACATAACAAGAGGAGAAAAAAGGAATTCACACTTTCTTTTCAGTCTTTGATTAAATGTTTTGTCTCTGCTCTTGTCGGCAACATGATGCAACCTCCCTCTGGCAACATTTTACCTTCTTATTTACATTTAAAAAATTAACAAAGAAAAGCGGGAGTAGCACTACAATATTGAGAGGCCAATATTAAATTTCCCAGACTCCTGAACAGGGATTGACAAGAGATTTTCAAACTTACACCACATATTGGTTAAAGTGTCCACTGGTTATCTCAGAATATGCTCATATTGCTGTATATCATATGTGAATAAAAATAAGCAAAATAGACTAATTTTCATGCTGGACTACCACTTACTGCTGATACTGTTCAAATGGCAAATGTAGCAGCGCTCAGTTTTTGAACAAAATCCTGAACATAGTCTTTTTATGTCAGCTTACTATCTATTTGAACATCCAGGATTCTGAACTGTTCACACTCATTAATCATATGCCTATTCTGTGTTTTAGTTGAATTGTATGTTAGAAACCATTAAGGCTGAATATTACTGTAATTTAGTATCAATTTATTTCCAACAAGCCATGAACTTATGTCTTGAACATCACTATCTGATGCAATGCCTTTGTTGCACTCGTCGTCCTCTGCTATGAAGCTAGTGAATCACTATTTTAAAATCACCTTTCATATTATAAGGCATATCATTTAGCTTATTAACAGTAGCGGTCCCAGCGTGACTCTGGCTGCAACCTCACAGACATCTTCATTACTGTACCGAATGACCTTTTGCTGTGTCTACTTAAGGTATTTAAAGTGTGATAGGAGCCAACTCGAGCTACTCCTCTTATCCCACAATGGTCCAACTTCTGCAGTAATATTCTATGATCAACAAATCAAATGCTGCAGCTAAATCAAAGAAGATGGCTGGTATTCCCACTGTTTTGATTAATCTATCCAGTGCCTTGCAGAGTAAGGAAAATACAGCATTTCCAGTTGTTAAACTTTTTTTAAAAGCAATCTGTACATTTGACAGAAAATTATGTGAACCAAAATGATCAATTACTTTTATATTTACAGCATTTTCAATAGCTTTCGCAAACACTGATGGAATAGAACATATCTTTCTTCTTTTTTTACACTGAAACGCCAAAGAAACTGGTATAGCCAAGCATATTAAAATACAGAGATATTTAAATAGGCAGGATACAGTTCTATGGTCAGCCATGCCTATATATAACAACAAGTGTCTGGTGCAGTTGTTAGATCGGTTACTGTTGTTACAATGGCAAGTTATCAAGACTGAAGTGAGTTGGAATGTGGTGTTAGACGGCACACAAGTGATGGGACACAGCATCACTGAGATGGTGATGAAGTGGGGATTTTCCCATACAACAATTTTGCAAGTGTACCATGAATATCAGGAAGCCAGTAAAACATCAAATCTCTGACATCACTGCAACTGGAAAAAGATCCTGCAAGAACGGGACCAACGAAGCACAAAGAGAATTGTTCAACACGACAGAAGCTTTCCTCACCAGGACTTCAACACCAACATTGGACTATCGATTACTGGAAACATGGTGCCTTATCAGACAAGTCTCATTTCAAATTGCATCGAACAGATGGACGCGTAAGTGTATGGAAACAAGCGCATGAATACATGGACCCTACATGTCAGCAGGGGACTGTTCAAGGTGGTGGAGGTTCTCTAATGAAGTGGGGTGTGTACAGTTGGAGTGATATGGGACCTCTGATAAGTCTAAATATGACTGTGACTGATGAATCGTACATAAGCATACTGTCTGATCACCTGCATCCATTCATGTCCGTTGTGCATTCCAACAGACTTGCGCAATTCCAGCAGGACAATGTGACAACCCACACATCCAAAATTACTACAGAGTGGCTCCCAGAACACTCTTCCGAGTTTAAACACTTCCGTTGGCCACCAAACTTCCCAGGCATGAACATTATTGACCATATCTGGGATGCCTTGCAACATGCTGTTCAGAAGAGATCTACAACCCCTTGTACTCTTATGGATTTATGGACAGCCCTGCAGGATTCATGGTTTCAGTTCTCTCCGGCACTACTTCAGACATTAGTTGAGACATGCCACATCATGTTGTGGCACTTTTGCATGTTTGCGGGGGCCGGCCGCAGTGGTCTCGTGGTTAAGGAGCTCAGTCCGGAACCGCGTGACTGCTACGGTTGCAGGTTCGAATCCTGCCTCGGGCGTGGATGTGTGTGATGTCCTTAGGTTAGTTAGGTTTAAGTAGTTCTAAGTTCTAGGGGACTGATGACCACAGATGTTAAGTCCCATAGTGCTCAGAGCCATTTGAACCATGACCTACATGGTATTGGACAGGTGTACCAGTTTCCTTGGCTCTTCAGTATATGAAGTGGTTTCAATATTGAATACTTAAATCATTCATGAACTGACCATTCGTAAAGGAAAAATTACAAATGAGTCTAAATACTGGGTAAATATGCAGCACATTGCTTTAATATTCTGCTAAATGCCCCATCGTATCCATCAGTCCTTAGTATTTAGAGGTTTAATTACTGTCTCAACCTCCCACTTGTCAGTATCACAGAGATGTATTTCAGATAGCAGTCTTGGAAAACTGTTTTCACAGCTTACTGACATCATTGAATTTATAATGAATATTTATTTGAAAGAACAATCTCGAGATGATAACTACCATTATCTATTCATTTAGTTTGGTGGAAAGTCGTATCTTTTTGACAAAATTGACGTGAGGGCCATGGCATCAATGGTCCTTATTGAGTGAGAGATGACCATATCTAACAACCTGTAATGACATCTATCAGCTGGTTATGACTAAACTTTCCCTGTTTCACACATTTTGTTGTTGTTTTCAGTCCTGAGACTGGTTTGATGCAGCTCTCCATGCTACTCTATCCTGTGCAAGCTTCTTCATCTCCCAGTACCTACTGCAACCTACATCCTTCTGAATCTGCTTAGTGTATTCATCTCTTGGTCTCCCTCTACGATTTTTACCCTCCACGCTGCCCTCCAATGCTACATTTGTGATCCCTTGATGCCTCAAAACATGTCCTACCAACCGATCCCTTCTTCTAGTCAAGTTGTGCCACAAATTTCTCTTCTCCCCAATCCTATTCAATACCTCCTCATTAGTTATGTGATCTATCCACCTTATCTTCAGCATTCTTCTGTAGCACCACATTTCGAAAGCTTCTATTCTCTTCTTGTCCAAACTAGTTATTGTCCATGTTTCACTCCCATACATGGCTACACTCCAAACAAATACTTTCAGAAATGACTTCATGAAACATAAATCTATATTCGATGTTAACAAATTTCTCTTCTTCAGAAACCCTTTCCTTGCCATTGCCAGTCTGCATTTTATATCCTCACTACTTCGACCACCATCAGTTATTTTACTTCCTAAACAGCAAAACTCCTTTACTACTTTAAGTGTCTCATTTCCTAATCTAATTCCCTCAGCATCACCCGATTTAATTTGACTACATTCCATTATCGCCGTTTTGCTTTTGTTGATGTTCATCTTATATCCTCCTTTCAAGACACTGTCCATTCCGTTCAACTGCTCTTCCAAGTCCTTTGCCGTCTCTGCCAGAATTACAATGTCATCGGCGAACCTCAAAGTTTTTACTTCTTCTCCATTAATTTTAATACCTACTCCAAATTTTTCTTTTGTTTCCTTTACTGCTTGCTCAATATACAGATTGAATAACATCGAGGAGAGGCTACAACCCTGTCTCACCCCTTTCCCAACCACTGCTTCCCTTTCATGCCCCTCGACTCTTATGACTGCCATTTGGTTTCTGTACAAATTGTAAATAGCCTTTCCCTCCCTGTATTTTACCCCTGCCACCTTCAGAATTTGAAAGAGAGTATTCCAGTCAACACTGTCAAAAGCTTTCTCTAAGTCTACAAATGCTAGAAACGTATGTTTGCCTTTTCTTAATCTTTCTTCTAAGATAAGTCGTAAGGTCAGTATTGCCTCACATGTTCCAACATTTCTACGGAATCCAAACTGATCTTCCCCGAGGTCCGCATCTACCAGTTTTGCCATTCGTCTGTAAAGAATTCGCGTTAGTATTTTGCAGCTGTGACTTATGAAACTGATAGTTCAGTAATTTTCACATCTGTCAACGCCTGCTTTCTTTGGGATTGGAATTATTATATTCTTCTTGAAGTCTGAGGGTATTTCGCCAGTCCCATACATCTTGCTCACCAGCTGGTAGAGTTTTGTCATGACTGGCTCTCCTAAGGCCGTCAGTAGTCATAATGGAATGTTGTCTACTCCGGGGGCCTTGTTTCGACTCAGGTGTTTCAGTGCTCTGTCAAACTCTTCACGCAGTATCGTATCTCCCATTTCGTCTTCATCTACATCCTCTCTCATTTCCATAACATTGTCCTCAAGTACATCGCCCTTGTATAAACCTTCTATATACTCCTTCCACCTTTCTGCCTTCCCTTCTTTGCTTAGAACTGGGTTGCCATCTGAGCTCTTGATATTCATACACGTGGTTCTCTTTTCTCCAAATGTCTCTTTTAATTTTCCTGTAGACAGTATCTATCTTACCCCTAGTGAGATAAGCTTCTACATCCTTACATTTGTCCTCTAGCCATCCCTGCTTAGCCATTTTGCACTTCCTGTCGATATCATTTTTGAGACGTTTGTATTCCTTTTTGCCTGCTTCATTTACTGCATTTTTATATTTTCTCCTTTCATCAATTAAATTCAATATTTCTTCTGTTACCCAAGGATTTCTAGCAGCCCTCGTCTTTTTACCTACTTTATCCTCTGCTGCCTTCAGGAATTCATCCCTCAAAGCTACCCATTCTTCTTCTACTGTATTTCTTTCCCCCGTTTCTGTCAATTGTTCCCTTATGCCCTCCTTGAAACTCTGTACAACCTCTGGTTCTTTCAGCTTATCCAGATCCCATGTCCTTAAATTCCCACCTTTTTGCAGTTTCTTCAGTTTTAACCTACAGGTCATAACCAATAGATTGTGGTCAGAGTCCACATCTGCCCCTGGAAATGTCCTACAATTTAAAACCTGATTCCTAAATCTGTGCCTTACCATTATATAATCTATCTGATACCTTTTAGTATCTCCAGGATTCTTAGATGTACACAACTTTCTTTTATGATTCTTGAACCAAGTGTTAGCTATGATTAAGTTATGCTCTGTGCAAAATTCTACCAGACAGCTTCCTCTTTCATTTCTTAGCCCCAATCCATAATCACCTACTATGTTTCCTTCTCTCCCTTTTCCTACTGACGAATTCCAGTTACCCATGACTATTAAATTTTCGTCTCCCTTCACTACCTGAATAATTTCTTTTATCTCATCATACATTTCATCAATTTCTTTATCATCTTCAAAGCTAGTTAGCATATAAACTTGTACTACTGTAGTAGGCGTGGGCTTCGTGTCTATCTTGACCACAATAATGCGTTCACTATGCTGTTTGTAGTAGCTTATCTGCATTCCTATTTTTTTATTCATTATTAAACCTACTCCTGCATTACCCCTATTTGATTTTGTATTTATAACTCTGTATTCACCTGACCAAAAGTCTTGTTCCTCCTGCCACCGAACTTCACTAATTCCCACTATATCTAACTTTAAACTATCCATTTCCCTTTTTAAATTTTCTAACCTACCTGCCCGATTAAGGGATCTGACATTCCACGCTCCGATCCGTAGAACGCCAGTTTTCTTTCTCCTGATAACGACGTCCTCCTGAGTAGTCCACACCCGGAGATCCAAATGGGGGACTATTTTAACTCCGGAATATTTTACCCAAGAGGACGCCATCACCATTTAATCATACAGTAAAGCTGCATGTCCTCGGGAAAAATTACAGCTGTAGTTTCCCCTTGCTTTCAGCCATTCGCAGTACCAGCACAGCAAGGCAGTTTTGGTTAATGTTGCAAGGCCAGAACAGTCAATCATCCAGACTGTTGCCCCTGCAACTACTGAAAAGGCTGCTGCCTCTCTTCAGGAACCACATGTTTGTCTGGCCTCTCGAAAGATACCCCTCCGTTGTGGTTGCACCTACGGTACGGCCATCTGTATCGCTGAGGCACGCAAGGCTCCCCACCAACGGCAAGGTCCATGGTTCATGGGGGGGGGGGTTAACACATAATAATATGGGAACTGTTTACAGTACGAGTACCAAACTTGCTAGCATTAATGTCTAGAATATTGGGTGCATGATTTCCATATATCACAGTGCCACCCTCCGGTTACAACTATGGCCACCAGGTGCCGGGATCAGTAATCATGATTCGGTCACACACCTGACCAGTCACAGTGCACTTGTTAACGTGTCAACGTAAGTGTGGACAAAAGGAGCAGGGCATTACTGCTGAAGCTCTATTACCAAAACAACAGTAATGCTCCAACTGCACTTTAAGAGTATCATCGGCTGGAAGGATTATGGAAGAGTCCTCTTTCTCCACCTGCTGAGTGGAGCATGATGAAGCAGTTCGAATCAACTGAAGAACTGGGTGTCACTCCGGGAAGGCGCCACAACCAGTTGCACCACAGATAGTTGATGAAATCACTTTTGCTACAGCAGACAACACTGCACGCAATTCCCGATTGTTAGGCGGAGAACGTGCAGTGTCACGACAGATGAAAACCCTGTGGTCCACTGTACGGAAGCTGTTTCGAACCATTCTCAAATGGTATCCATAAAATGTCCATATCATACAATAGCTTGCACCACAGGATGCACAATGATGTGTTGACTTCGCTCTCCACTTTCCCACAAGGAAAGAAGTTGACGAATGCTGACCCTGGACCATCCTATGGACAGATGAAGCTCATTTTTCTCTGATGGGTGAGGTGAGCAAACAATTGCCGAGTGTGAGGTCTTCAACTCCAGTCACTGTGCATGGAGTTCCACTGTTTGGTGAATGTGTCGCCATATGGTGTGGCTTCATGGCTACATTCATCACTGGCCCACTCTTTTTGAATAGGACAGCACTCAAGGACCAAAAAAGTGCAATGTGACTGGCCAACATTAACTGCAATATGCTTCGCCATCATGTCATATCTGCCCTACAGGAGACTCAACAGTTTTCATGAAAGGTGGAAGTGAAACATGAACGATAAACAGTTTAGGCAAAAACAGAATAGAAGTTTTCGAAATATGGTGCTACAGAACACTGCTGAATATTAGATGGGTCAATCACGTAACTAATGAGGAAGTACTGAACAGAACTGGGGAGAAAAATTTGTGGCACAACTTAACCAAAAGAAAGGATTGGTTGATCGGAAACATTCTGAGGCATCTAGGATTGGGGGAGGGGGGGATAAAAACCATATGGAGATACCAAGAGATGAATACAGTATGCACATTCAG
Organism: Schistocerca gregaria; assembly: GCF_023897955.1. NCBI lineage: Eukaryota > Metazoa > Arthropoda > Insecta > Orthoptera > Acrididae > Schistocerca > Schistocerca gregaria. Next base: position 219,345,295 of record NC_064925.1, on the reverse strand, counting down.
GAGGAGGTGGGTTGCAGCAGTTATTTGGAGAGGAAGAGGCTCTCACAGGATAGAGTAGCATGGAGAGCTGCATCAAACCAGTCTTTGGACTGAAGACCACAATAACAATTTACACTCTTTCTTTTTATTATTTTTTTAATACTGTCACAATACTCTAGTGTGGGAGCAACTATCTGTATCCTCCATTTTCACACAGTGTGTCTCAGTTAAGCAGTGTTCTGCATGTGTATATATTTATGTGCTCTTAATCTAATGTGGCAGTGATGTTCCACATTGCCATCCCAAACTATGGGAATGATCTTGCCTAAGTAAGTTTTCCCACCATGACATGGTATTTTATACACATTGGTTTTACTTACAAGGAGAGCCCATCCCCCCCCCCCCCCCCCCCCCAAACAATGGGAATGAGTTTTTGAAAACAAATATAGGTGATGTAGGTTAAGATCCCAGTATCACACCCTGTAGTCATTCACCCTCATGGGACCTCGTCTGCAAGTAATTGATGAAAAAAGTTTTGGAATTTTGTTTTGTGCAAAACAGCATTAAAAAAGTTGTTTTACATACACAGATTGCTTGGTGTAAGGGCTTCGCATGCAGGAGGTTGCGGGTTTGAATTTTATCACATGCAATAATTTTTTTTCTTTTAAATCTTTAGCAAAATTTTTATTCAATGAATTGGTTTAAATATAATTTTTTATTTCTATTCATTTGTCACATTTTAATTACCATGATAATTTTTTCATTTTTTCTTTATATCATTCTTTTTCCAATCAGATTTTTTGAGAGTATGAATTTAATTATATTCATCTATTATAATATTCAGTTATTTGAAAATTCTAATCTATTGGTTAAAAAAAACAAGAGGTGAAATAATCTATTTCTACTGATTGTGTAGTGGTGTGAAAACTGCACTTTTTGTTAAAATATGTGCAAATTCTTTTTCCATGGCAGTTGTCACAGAAAGATCTAAAAGATAGCCTAAATTCCTATTGCACTATGGACAAAAAAGGCAGATGAACATTTAAACAAAATAAGGGTTTATAAGTAAAATGAAATTCAAGCAAAATGAAAAATAGATGCAATTAATGCAATAAACTGGATGAAAAAATAGGATAATAAAAACAAAAGAAATTACACCAAAATTAATACATGAAATTGATTAAAACATTTAAACAAAGATTTCAAATTGAAAAAGAATTATGGGAAGAAAAACGAGAGCATATGAAGAGGTGAAAAGGAATGGTAATAAAAAATTACATTTAAATCATTTAATTGAATAAAAATTATGATAAAATTCATTTCAATAAAGATTTAAAAATAAAAATGCTTCTTGTGACGTGATTCGAACCCACAACCTCCTGCATGTGAGGCCCTTACCCTATCCATTACACCATGCAACGAGTCAATGTAATATACACCTTTTTTTTGAGACTATTGAGCATCAAGCAAAATATGAATTCTTTTCATCAATTACTTGCAAATGAGGGCCCACCAGAATGAATGGCTGCAGTGTTCAATACCTGGTATCTTACCTACATAACCATATAGATGGTTTCAAAAAGTTGATTCCACTGCTGTGCACCTCTTCTTGTCAGCCTCATCATCTATAACGGAGTAAAGGACGGATCTCAGTGAGGGCGGCTGGCAAAAAAAATGTTGAATCCCAAAATATTTCCGATTCCAGAATATACATTACCAGCATAAGGTAAGAAAGCAACTGATCTACATTTGTCTGTATATGACACTGGTGATAGTCCAAACTCCACGGCTCAACAGATCTGCTCCTCACAATATTCACTGCCCTCGAACACAGACTTCCGATGGTTAGTCTCCTGTGTTAAACAGTCAAAATCAGAGATTCTTTATTCTCTATGTACCAACGTCCTAAGGACTCATGCACATAGTTAAGATGAATAGCAGTTTGTCACCTGCAGATATCGTTAAATAATGAATAGATTTACAATACACACTATTGTGTTTCGTCATTCCTTCAGTATACCAACACATTCAAAAACTGAAGCTTTCCATCACTCTTAAATTCTATCATAAATGTCTTTCTGGAACGAAGACAAATGTTCCAAGTAACAGTCAAGAGCATCTAAACCAAGTGGATTGTCATAAGTGTATCTTCAACACATCTCCACAAAGAGATTGGATTTGAAGCTGCTGCCTCCGTCCATCTGCTAAACCTTCAACAAATAAGTCGGCAAACAATGAGTGACAATGGACTCGCTGTAGTCACTCCATCTGTCTGTTTTGCAAATAAAAGGCCAAAGAGCTATCACTAAATTCTTTGTGAAGTTGTAGGTCAGAAAACTCAAATTACTACTGTCAGCAAACTATATAACTTGGTAGTACTAGTCTTTTTGAGTACATCCTCAGAAGCAGAACTCTTTTTACAAAGATTAAGTTTGATCCTTTCAGTGAGGAGACTTTACACTTCTTGCTAATCCAGGTCACAGAGTAAAAAAATCAAATTTGCGAACATAATCATCAAACACAAGGAGAGCCATGGTATTCCATGCCACATTTTAATGAAAATTCTACCAGAGGCTACAAAAGGTATTCAGGTGTTCACCATAAATGGGAATAATGGCCCTTTGGAATCCTCGGAGGGGGGGGGGGGGGGGGGGGGGGGGAAGAAAAAAATAATTACAGATATAAAAATAATAGCACAATGAACTATATTTTGTGCTTTAGTCCAAATGATGAATTTCACACATAAGCAGACCACCTGAAAAATTTGTTCATAGTCTGACTGTCATTTGGTCCCTCTATATAGTATCAGATTGCACAGTAGACCAGAAATTTGAAATCCTCTCAAATAGCAATGACCTATAAGAACTACATTTAGTTTACGCTTGACAAGAACGCCCATAAAATATAAAACAACAATAATAATGGTTATATGAAAGTACAAATAATAAAACATCTAAAGTACTTTTCAACAATGAAATAGATCATGTTTTTATACAACAGATAATACAATACAGAGACGTCAGCTGAAGACAATGAAATATGATGCACCCATGACAAAGGCTGTCTTGCAGTTCAAGAAAGGATCAATCTAGATACGCAGTTACAGAAAACCGTTATTTCAATCATACTTTGCCATTCCTCGGTTGCTATTATAAGTTATCAAAATGAAGCCAATCAATAATATGCACAGCTTAAAATATAGTATTTCACATCAACTATAACAATTTTAATGCATTTTAATTTTTATAAGTCACTGTAACAACATAGCTAGCACACAATAAAATTGACCCCAACATATTATCAGTAGCTTTATGACTCATTCTTTGAGAATTCATTTCATACCAGTGTAAACTGAATCTGATACAAACTCCGCACACAGATGCCTTCATCAAAAACAGTCCACATTGCACTTATCCATCCATAATGGAGCATCTAGAAGCAAAAAGAAGGAAAAATTCTGAATGCAATTACAGCAGATGAACAAATATTATATGATGGCTGTTCATAAAGTATCCAGTTTTTATTTACAAAATCAGTCTTTATTAACATACTATTGTTCGACACTAGTTATCTTCAAAGTAGTCCCCTTCACCCTCACACCAGTCCCAACAGTGCAGCCACTACTGCAAGCACTGCTGGGAAACTCTCTGTTTAATTCTGCACAATGTCTGCCCTGTTCTGGAATCTGGTTCCTTTCAGAGTCCTTTTACAAATTAGGCAAAAGCCAGAACTAACTTGATGCTAGGTCAGGGGAATAGGGAGACTGACAAACCATAGTTCTGTTGTGTTTGGCCAAAAATTTCTGAACTAATTGACAACAATCAGCGGGTGCATTATTATGGTGCAGATGGCAACTGCCCACTCCCCACAAGTCTGGTCATTTGCATCGCACTGCTTCTCGAAGGCGACACAGAATCCGGGTTGTACTCACGGACATTACTACCTTTTACAGATGTACTTGTGATGGACTGCACCACTGGAGTAAAAAACGTCAGCACGACTTTCACATTGCTGCAGACTTGATCCGCTTCTTTTGCCACGAGGCTGATGGCTGCTCCCATTGTGATCACTGGAACTTTATTTGGGGTCATACCCATAAACCCAGAACTCATCACTAGTGATCACTGTGTTAAGAAAGTTGGAATTACTGTTCAGATTATCCAAGCATGTCACGTGATATCCAAACAAAGTTGCTTCTACTCAGGTGTTAGCAAATCTGGCACAAATTTTGCTGAGGTCCTCCTGAAGCCCAAATGTTCCATTAAAATGCAATGAATGAATCCAATACTAATTTTAACCTCATCCGCAAGTTCTCTGATAATGATTCGTCTACCCTGCATCACCAGAGTCCTTACATGATCATTGACAACCTCATTTGTGAATGCTGAGGGCCTACCTGATGAGTGACCATCATTGAATTGGCTGCACTACTACTATATCTGTGTGGTACCCATTGCTTCATTTCCAAACACTTGTTCAATCTTGTGGTCTGTTTCAATTTGAGAATCGCCAAACTTAAAACAAAATTTGATGCAATAATGTTGTCCCATTTTTCTGTCATTTTATCCACAACACAAAATCTGACAGCTACCACTTACATGTGTTCATTTGTCAATGGTCAGCTAGTGACTGGTTGTTTCCCCAGTTTTGGAGGAAGGGGGGGGGGGGGGGGGGGGGCAGTGAGGCATGCACACTACGTATGCCTGGAAACACTGTGTGTGCATGCCCCGATACCACTGTTGGTTTCAACAATACAAAACATGGCATGATACTTTTTGAACAGTCTTCATACACATTCCAATTTGAAAAATACCAAACTGCGTTTATGATAACACTGCTAAAATACATACACAAACAGAAATCATTTAAAAAATATAAACTTGGTGTTTACTTTCTACAACAGGCCTATTACTTTCACACTCAGGTAATACATACTAGTAAACATGCAGTATCCTATGCAGTAAAGCTAAAATGAATCGATAATTCATTACCCTACACATTTAAATTTGATAATCCATTACCCTACACATTTACATGATGAAACAGAAAGCAAAATACAAATACAATTTTATGTAAGGTGTTAACATCCTTACAAAATTACTAAAATAAAAGGATGAATGGCTTGCAGGAAAGCTGTCATTTCATGTGTCCTTCAGCATTTTTTTATCGGTATCACATCAAAGAATAACCAAACTGACAAATATATGCAATAACACATACACCACTGTTGAACATGCAACACAGATCATACAACATGATGGTATTTGATTTGTCTAACTTACATAAAATGAAGACATTTAACTACAATAGATTTAGTTGGATGACGAAGATTAATATTCTGTATGTCCAGCCCCATATCAATTACAGAGGTTCACTGTTTACATGAATTTACATTTACACACACATATATCACCTCCAAGCCACCGTATAGTGCACGGTGGAGGGTATTTCACATAATTCTTACTGCTTTTCTGCCCTATTCCATTTGCATGTCGAACAGAGGAAGATAACTGGATACAGGCATCTGTAAATGTACAAGTATTCTTATTTGATTCTTACAGACATTATGCGAGATGTATGATAGTACCAGAAGAATTACGTTTGTCGTCCTCCAACACTGGTTCTCTACATTTATCCATCAGGATTTCACGAGACCATGGTTGCCTTTCTTCCAAGGATTCCCATTAAAGTTTTCTGAGCACCTGTGTCACACTTTTGTATGGACAATACTGACACATTATAATACCAGCAGAGTGTATCAGAATTCATTCAAAATCTGCCTACATGCTTCCCTGATAGGAATTCCATATGCTGGAACATGATTCTAGAACAGGTTTCATGAGCATCTTGAATGAGACTGACTTTACAAATGCACTGCATTGCTCCAGAAACCTTGCAACAAATCTTTCGCTTTCCATACAACTGATTTCATGTTTATCTCATTTCGTAATCTTCTTAGCATTAATCCCAGATGTTAAAACAATGTGACAGGTTCTGTAAGTATGACTCTCATCTTGAAATCAGGTAACCCTTTGTCATGAACATTATCTCGAGTTTGTCCACATTTAGAACATGATTCTATTTGTTATACAAAGTGCATAATGTGTCCAAGCTATTCTTCATTTCCTTATGATCAACCAATAATGGTCTCTTCTGTAGACACCAGCATTATCAGTGACCAATATGGTAGTGCTGACGACTATTTAATTAATCATTATGTACATTGAGAACAGTAACGATTACACTTTCTTGGAGTAAACTAAATTTTCTTTCATTTCTGTTGAACCAACTCTGTCCAGAATCATCAAAAATTCTTCTAGTCACATATGAAGAGATACTCCCTACTGCTATATCCTGTATATATATGATGAACATACGCAGACTAAAGCAACAAATGAAATTTGTACTATGGCTAGGATTCAAACCCGGGTCTCCTACTCACTAGGCAGATGCACTAACCACTACACCACTCTGGCACAGTGGCTTTGCACAACTGCACAGACTACCCTAGCACACCACCCTCCTCAATCCAAATTACCATTCATTTCCAAGTTTAGCGGTAATATCAAGCAGGCTGAGTGTGAACTTGAATTTGGGTCAGGAAGGGACGTGTGCTAGTGTAGTCTGTGCAGTTGTGGAAATCCATTGCCACAGTGTGCCGCAGTGGTTAGTGCATTTATCTAGTGAGCAGAAGAGACAGGTTCGAATCCTGGCCTCGGTACAAATTGTCTATTCATTGCTTCAGTCTGCATATATATGTCAATGATGCTTTACACTTGAAAAGGTCTCTGGAACCATATAGTTCATGTACATCTGTCGACAATGTAGTAAGTATCAGAGACCTTTCAGAGATCCATTTGATGTAATTCTCTCTTCACCTGTGTGTAATACTTCTAAGATATTACAAGAACAAAGTCAGTGGCATTTAACTGAAATATTTTCGCCTGAGCCTGTGCTGGTTCTTTGAAAGTTGTATTGATAGAGCTTAAAACAGGCTTCAAAGTACTACAAGAGACTGACAAATGTAATACTGGTCCATATTTCAGAGAATCTATTCTTTTATTCATTTCATTAACAAGAGTCTTTTGAGATATTTTCCAGTCACTCATGACTATTTACTGTGTGAGAGTGTCTCAATAAAAACCAACTAGGAAAGGAATCTAATTGCACAACATACTCAATCTAAATTTAATTATTTTTCAATACCTATGTTCTACCTCCCTTCAACTAAGAGCCCCTTCTCTTCTCTATGTGGCTGCCTGGACCTCAAAAAAATGAAAGATTAGTGCTCGAGCAGGAGGGGCATGACATGTGCCACAAACCAGTTTGTTTGAAGAATGGGGGTTATCACTTCAGCAAGTTGTCACATACATTCTTCCTCATCAAATAGCTCCAGATTTGGTCGCAACCAAACATCCAATTTTTGGTGCTGAATTGGGGTTCTCTCTGGACCAAGTCGGAAATAGCAGTAACCTGTTCCACAGCACTTTTGTTACAATAAGACATGCATCTGCCACTCTACTACTAATGCTATTTGCAGCAGCGATATGAAGCCAGTTGCTACAAGTACTGCTGCTGCTGCTGCTGCTGCTAATTACCACTGATGGTTCAAGATACGCCTCACTACTGAACCTGGTACCATGACCACCTTCATTGTTTTACTTGCTTGTTTATTTCTATTCTCACGTTACTTTCATGAAGAACTTACAGTAAAGAGGGACGAGTCCAGTCATATTAGCAGAGAGAAGTAGATGTTAGAAACTAAGACTTCAGGCTATATTAACAATATTTCAGCAAAAAGCTACCAAACTAGAAACAAGCTGTTGCTTCCCATTTATAATGAGTAGTTACATCTAAAGCTGGAAGCTGTAAATGAACAGTATATAAACACTCCAGTAACTGTCAGTGAATTTAAATTATCTAGGATACACTATAAGAACAGAGGTAGTTTATACTGATTATTATCCCAGATTACATAATACCCAGATTTCCCACCCTTGCAATGATAAATGCAAACCACATAAATAGTTTACCGTCAGACAACATATATCACATGTGATGCTATAATGTTCATTGGCCCTGACCGTCTCAGAACAGACAGTGCTCTTTCTTTGGTGAAGTAAAATAGGTTTGTCAATTAGCGATGTTGACCTGAGTGCTGCATTTCATCTTCTGCAAGCCAACTGTAAGTGAAAGTCAGCTGTGGATTTTTCTGAGCAATTTTTCTCAAAGTTCCCATCACTGAACAACAGATTAGCTCTTGTAATTCTACACACAAAATTTATTTCTCCTGTAAGGACACTCCCTACAATTACATGTAGAATAAATAAATGAAAACAATGAAAGCAACGCTTACATACATGTCTTGTGAGTTAGTGTTTGAATGTATTGCTGCACTGCAATACAGTGAGGTGACAAAAGTCACAGGATACCTCCTAATATTGTTTAGGATCTACTTCTGCCCGGCATAGTGCAGCAACTCAACGTGGCATGGACTCGACAAGTTGTTGGAAGCCCCTTCAGAAATACTGAGCCATACTGCTCCTATAGCCATCTATTATTGCAAAAATGTTGCTGGTGCAGGATTTTGTGCACAAACTGACCTCTCAATCATGTTTCCATCTTTGATTGGATTCATGTTTGTGAACTACACGGCCAAACCATTCCTCGAATGTTCTTCAAACCAATCGCAAACGACTGTGGCCTGCTGACATGGCACATTGTCATCCATAAAAGATCCACTGTTGTTAGGGAATACGACATCTGTGGATGGCTGCATACAGTCTTAAGTAGCTCACCATCTACAGGACCCAGCCCCTTCCATGTAAACACAGTTCAAACCATTATGGAGCCACCACCAGCTGGCACAGTGCCTTGTTCACAACTTTGGGTTCACGGGGGGTCTGCATCGTGCTCGAACCATACCATCAGCTCTTACCAACTGAAATCAGGACTCACCTGATCAGGCCATGGACTTCCAATTGTCTAGAGTCCAACTGACGATATGGTCACAAACTCAGCAGAGGGACTGCAGGCGATATTGTGCTGTTAGCAAAGGCACTCATGTCGGTCGTCTGCTGTCACAGCCCATTAATGCCAAATTTCGGCACACTGTCAAACAGATGTGTTTATTGTACACCCGCCAATGATTACTGTGGTTATTTCATGCAGTGTTATTTGTCTGATAGCACTGACAAATCTATGGAAATGCCACTGGTCTTCGTCATTAAGCGAAGGCCGTCACCCACTGCATTGTCTGTGGTGAGAAGTAATCCCTGAAATTTGGTTTTCTCAATACACTCTTGACAATCTGGATCTTGGAATATTGAATTCTGTAACAGTTTCCGAAACTGACTGTCCCATGCAACTAGCTCCAACTACCATTCCGCATTCCAAATATGTTAATTCTCACTGTGTGGCTATAATCATATCAGAAACCTTTTCACATGAGTCACTGAGTACAAATGACAACTCCGTCTATGCACTGCCCTTTTATAACCTGTGTACGTGATAGGACCACCGTCTGTATATGTGCATATAGCTATCCCACGACTTGTCACCTCAGCGCAAAAGCATTCTGATAAACTGTTGCATTTATGCAGCCATTTAGTTTACACATTCATCAGCATTCATGCCATTTGTTCACTCTCTGCTCTGCAGCTCATTAGATATGGATTACGGGAATTTAAAAAAAAAAATCTTCAAGGGCACATACAATACCAAAAAATTTTCGAATTCTTTTCAGTTTGTTTGCATTTAATCAGTTAGTTTACTGAAAATTATCAAACACACAGTGCACCAACACACGTATAAACAAATAATAGTTAATCCTCTGACGTGGACTGGTCTGAGTTTTAAGTCCTATGTGGCACGTCTCGATTTTCGCCTTCAACACCACCAACCCACAACCAATTTATACTTAGTGGTTTATCATCAGCTCGACCCCTGCATTCAGGCTGGCTTCCACAGTATCCAACTCATCCCCAGAGGGCCTCCCAGTAACTAGCCAGACAGCACAGAAGATAGCAACAGAGTTCGCTCTAGACCGTCATCCGCCACGACTTCAACGGCCAATACGAAAATTGTAACCTTCTGCAACACGAGTATTTCTGCCCACATGGAGACAGCTAGGACGAGTTCCATCTTCACCAGCCAGTGACTGAAGTACCAGCACCATTTGAACAACACCTCAAATCGAGCATCACCTTAGCCAGCCAGACGACTGTGCTGCCATTACCTGTGCTCCGAGACTTGGTGTTCTGTGCCATGGACAACTCGTGCAACTCTGAGACAGAACTGCATACATACTTGTTTCAATGGTGGAAGAACGTAATCTACACCCCCAAGAATTTATTTTTGTGAAGCACTTTTCCTTCATTACTAAGAAGAATTTATGGAGAATGTTCATTTTCTTTTGTTGCACTGCATCAGAATCAATAGACTGTTTGCATTCAAAGTTTATTTGTTCAAATTAACAAAGTGTTGTAACTGCGACCGGAACAATTGCGAGGTTGAAGAGACGGAAAGCGCAGCAGGACCCCCCGGAGTGGCCCGAAAACAACAACACAAAGGGAGAGGACAGACACGACCAACAAAGGACCTAACGAACAACAACAAAATTGAAACAATGGCAGAACAAGAAAGTAAATACGCTGTCTAAGGCGAGTCAATATGTTCAGAGACACACGCAAGATCAAACTGGCCAGCCGAGCAAGGGGCCAGTGATTAAATACATGATCGGGGCCACCGCTATTTGCTGCTAGGACCACGTGTTACACTGTGGTGCCCTCACAATAAATGTGGGCCAGGAGGCGTCTGCTGCCATGGCTTAAGTCACGATAGTGCAAACTTCTAGGGGGTCTCCGACGTCCATGTCCTCTGGTGTGGATTCAAATTAGGCGGCGCGCTGTGCCAAACTAAGTTTAACAACATCTAGTTGTTATCTTGTGCAAGTACTTCACATGAGAAATACTCCACTATGAAAAAATATGACCACAGGTGTCTCAGGAATTTGTTTCACACCTTGCTCTTTTACAGTTGTTAATCACTTGGCAATATGGTCGTGGTGATTCTCTCCGATTCCTGCTTATCAGACACTAGCAACACTATGAATAAATTTATTCAAATGCAAGCAGTCTCCCAGCCAAGCTACAAATGCACTAAAGGCTATTGATGAGGTAATGACGGCTGCTACTGCAAGCAAACTGTGCAATGTTCCAAGAACAACATTAAGAAATAAAACTTCTGGTGCACATATGCAAGAATGTAATGGGCATTGTGGCTTTGCTGTTTACACTTTTTCTGAAGATCTTCTAATGTAGAAAGGGGACAGGGTAGGTTTGAAGGGATCAGGGGGGGGGGGGGGGGGGGGTAAGGAAGGGAGTGGAAAAGGTGGGCTGTGTAGTGCTGGAGTGGGAGCAGGGAAAGGGATAGGTGGGTGAAGGACAGGGCTAGAAAATGTTCAGGCCAGTTGGGGGGAGGGGGGGCGGGTTTACGGGATGCAGGATGTATTGCAGGGAGAGTTCCTATCAGTGCAAGTCAGGAAAGTCCATATTGATAGGAAGGATCCAGATGACACAGGCTGTGAAGCAGTCAATGAAGTGAAGCACATTGTGTTGGGCAGCATGTCCAGCAACTTGAAGGTCCAGCTGTTTACAGCCACAGTTTGTCAGTGGCCACTGATACAGCTTGTTGATTGTCATGCCCACATTGAATCCAGACAGATGGTTGCAGCTTAGTCAGTAGATCACACGATTGCTTTCACAGCTAGCCCTTCCTTTGATGAACTTTTGCAGAAAGCTGTTCTAAGTAGCATTGGAATATGGCAGGTGCGGAAGTGCTACCAAAGGGTAAGCCGGAATGGAATAGGTGGTGGCATGAGGACACGGGACAGATCTTGCATCTAGGTTTATTACAGGGATATGAGCCATGAGGCAAAGGGTTAGAAGCGGGGATGGAGTAGGGATGGACAAGGACATTGCTTAGGTTTTGTGGGCGGTGGAATACAACAGTGGGAGAGGTGGGAAGGATACGATAATGCTCATTTCAGGCCGTGACGAGAGATAGTCAAAACCCTGGCAGAGAATTTGATTCAGCTGCTCCATTCCATAGTGGTAATGAGTCACGAGGACAGTACTCCTTTGTGACTGGACGGTGAGCATGTGGAAGGTGATATGTGACTGGAAAGAAAAGTCACAGGAGATCTATTTCCAAACAAGATCAGGAGAGTAATTTCTATCTGTGAAAGCTTCAGTGAGACCAGGAAGGTCATTATGTCACCATGAGCAAATATACCCCTCCCACAATTACTTCACCTATGAAGGCATCATCTACAAACAAATCTGTGGTAAAGCAATGGGCACCCACATGGCACCATCCTATGCAACCCTATTCATGGGCCATCTACAGGATTTCTTCCAAACCACCTAGAATTTCATACCCCTCATCTGGTTTAGATTCACTGACAATATCTTCATCATATGGATCATTGGTGAGGACACCTGAACCACATTCCTGAAGAACCTCAACACCTTCTTCCCCCATCTGTTTCACTTGGTCCTCCTCTACACAAAAAGCCACATTCTTTGATGTTGACCTCCACCTTAAACATGGCTAAATCAGTACCTCCATCCATATCAAATCTACAAACAACCAGCAATACCTACCTACACTTCAACAGCTGCCACCCATTCTATACCAAGAAGTCCCTCCAATACAACCTTGCCACCCATGACCTTCACATCTGTAGTGACAAGCAGTCACTCTCCAAACATGCAAAGGATCTCACCGAGGTCTTTATAGACCATTATTAACCTCCCAACCTTACATAGAAACAGATCTCCCTTGCTTTGTCCCTCCAGTCACCCACCAGCTCCCACATTCCCACTTCCAGCCATAAAAGAATACTCCCCTCGTGATCCAGTACCACCCAGTATAGAGCAACTGAATCACATACTCCACCAGGGTTTTGACTATCTCTCATCGTGCCCTGAAACGAGACTATCAGACCCACTATGCTTCCCACCCCTTCCACAGTGGTTCAAAAGTTCAAATGTGTGTGAATTCCTAAGGGACCACAAACTGCTGAGGACATAGGTCCCTACTATTGCACACTACTTAAACTAACTTATGCTAAGAACAATACAAACACCCATGCCCGAGGGAGGACCCGAAACTCCAGCGGGAGGGACCACGTAGTCCGTGAAATGGCGCCTCAAACCACACGGCCACTCCACACGGCTCCACAGTGGTATTCCACTGGCCACCAAACCTATGCAATACCCTAGACCATCCCTACATCACCCATGCTCCCAAACCTTTGCCTCCAGGCACAATCCATGTAATAGACCTAGATGCAAACCCCTCCCACCACCACCACCACCACCACCACCACCACCACTTACTCCAGTCAAGTCACACTATGTGTGAAAGCAGTCATCTGATCTACAGACTATGCAACTACAGTGCTCATTTTACATGTGCATGACAACCAATAAGTTGTCTGTACACATAAATGGCCACTGACAAACTGAGGCCAAGAAACAGATGGAACACCCAGTTACTGAACATGTTGCCCAACACAATGTACTTCACTTCAGTAACTGCTTCACAGCCTGTACCATCTGGAACCTTGTTACCAATACAAGCTTATCTGCTTGCTACCTGTGCAGTCCTAAAGCATCAACTGCACACCAACCACCCCAGCACCGCAAACAGCATCAAAAAGGCACTGACCCACCGGCCAATGGAAAGAGGGGGCAGCGCAACACCTCTAGGAAGACAGAGTTCTGTGCCCTCAGTCAATGCAGACTTAACCAGCTGCCCTTTGCCGGTCAGACCCAGTTCCGTGCCGACTTCGAGAACATCAGTACTGAGTACCAGGAAGATGATTCTTAGCCTTTGTTCTGTGAGCAGTAAAAGAATGTAAATTAAATGCATGTAAGTGGCACAGGAAGCCCATGAAACCACTTAATAATGAGAAGCTAAGTTGTTTCTTTCTTTTTTCAAAATAAAGAGTTCTATTCATTTCAAAGCGTATGAACAGATCATTTTAGATTCCTGCTACCGCCATCACAACTTCTCTTCTTCCTTGCTTGTGTCGGTGTCGACTCCCACAGTAGCCAACACAACAAGTGGCGTCACTGATTTCAGAACCAACGCTGCCTTAGCTCTTCGTTGGTCCATCACAGCATGTCACTAAAATGTCTCTCTTTCCTTTCAGAGAAGCATTGCTACTAATTGTGTTCTTTCTTGCAGACTAGCTGCAATGCTTGCACTATTTGCGTATTTGAATTGCTTATATTTAATTTGTTGTAGCGCTCCTCTCATTAACATGGCCTCTGACCTGACTCCTACACCGCATCAGCCTACATCTCCTCCAGTTGCTGCTGGCTTTGATCTAATGAAATTTATTCAGTTTGAGAACCACCAAATGTCGCAGTAGAAGACTGCAGTCCAGCAGCTCATTAATGCACAAAACTGTTGCTGCATCATTTATTCCAGAACAGCTGGCCACATCCACATCACTGCCTCCATGCATTCCACCATTCCGAGCTTTCAGTGAACATCAAGTGGAATGGAACAAATGGCAAACTCACATTAGCAATCATTGTGCTACAAATCAAGTGCAAGTTTGAAGATTTAGTTTCTGCCCTCACTAAGTATTATAAGGATCAGGAACATGTTGCTGCAGCTCATTACAAATTGGACAGTACCATAGTGACACAGTGTTTCATGATGCAATTACACACAATGTGCCTGACAGTAGAGCTCGTGAACAAATTCTCAAACATTCTGATCCTACTTTGAAACAAGTGTTACAGATTATTATTGCACATCAGGACTCATGTAATACGGTCATAGAAGACTTTTAGGTAGCTCCCATCTGCAAGGTAATGCAAAGTGGCAAACAGGCATGGCCTTCCAATCAACCATTGCATGCAAACAGGCCACCACACCATGGACAGAGTAAACAAGTGTCAACGTGTTTGTATGCTGTGATTCATGTCCACACTGCTTTTTGATGTGTAACAGACAAAATTGCCCTTCGGGGAATGAGACTTGCTTTGCTTGTGGGAAGCTAGATCATTTACAGTCTGTGTGCTTGCAACGGAAAAAGAACTCTACCCACATCACTCTCATAAGTGCAGAGCACCTTCTCACTCAGTGAAGTAGTTTTTTTCTAAACTGGCTACTGCTACTAGTAATGAGCAAGTTCAGCACGTGCCTTCACCCAGCCCAAGTGCTGTGCAACGACAATCAAATTAACTGTTTGTGAACTTAGTCACTGCTTGACACTGTGTGCAACTTCTGACACTGGCACTCAGTTCCGTTGCTTAATTGTGCCACTTATGAATGGTTGGGCTAGCAAAGGTTGACAAAATATTGCATGCAACTTACAGCGTATAATGGTCAGGACATCCCAGTTCTTGGTACAAGTAGTTTGTATGCCACATTCTAGTCTCACAGCAGAACACTGACATTGAAAACATTTTTGGATTAGATTTATTTGATTTGTTTAGTTTTCGTATTCAAGGCCATGTACTTTCTGTTTCCACTTTCACACTAAAAAACGGTGTTACTTATTTGAAGAGTTTCCTAATTTATTTTCTGAAGGACTTGGCACAGCAAATAAGTTTGTGGCGCACATTACAATGAAGAACAATGTGAAACCTAAGTCTTTTCAGGTGCACCCTGTCCCTCAAGCATTTAGAAACAAAGTTGCAAGTGAACTTAAAGAATGTCAAGACAATTGTGTTATTGGTCCTATCCAGGCTAGTCAATGGGCTTCTCCCTTAGTAATCATACCAAAGTATTCTGAAAGACTTCACCTTTGTGTTGACTCTAAATCCACTGTGAATCCACAAACAATAACTGACACTTACCTGTTGCCTTACCCTTGCAGGCGACTATTCTTCAAAAACTGACTTATCCAATGAGTACTTGCAAATTCCACTACATGAGGACTCTCAGAAAGTGTTTGTGGTCAACACACATTTCAGGATGTTCAAATTTTTGTGCTTACCCTTTGGTAGCACTTCTGCACCTGCCATATTCCAATGCTACTTAGAACAGCTTTCTGCAAAAGTTCAGTCCTGTTCAAATAACTTAGACAATACTGTGGTGTCAGGACATATGCCAGAGGAACATATCAGTAACCTTTGTATGCCTTTTCAAGTGTTTTCAGCTACAGGTTTGAAGTGCCATCTGGAAAAATGTGCCTTTTTTCAGAGTGAAATTCAGGCCATGTTCCTAATAGACAAGATGTTCATCCCCTTCACTCATATTTCCTCGCCATTCAGGACTCTTCTGACCAACAGAATGTGACAGAATTACAGTCAGTTCTCTGGAAGACAACATATTATATCTGGTTTATTCCTAATGCAGTCCAGATTGCATCTCCATTGCATTCTTTGCGCCAGAAGAATGTGCCTTTGTGTGGACTAAAGTGTGTTAGGATGCATCAGAAATTTAAAAATGCATTGTTAAGTGACAAATCCCTTCTTAATTTTGATCCCACTAGGCCTGTGGATTTGGCTGCTCTCACACAAATCTGATTCACAGGACAGGTTTATTACTTTCACTTCCAAGTTATTGACTAAAACTCAGTGTAACTATTCCCAAATTGAGATGGAAGTGCTCCCTATTATCTATGGCACGACGAAGTTTCACCATTATCTGTCTGTCCAGAAATTTTACATTGTGACGAAACATAAGTAACTTTGGTCTTTGTTTCA
Organism: Schistocerca gregaria; assembly: GCF_023897955.1. NCBI lineage: Eukaryota > Metazoa > Arthropoda > Insecta > Orthoptera > Acrididae > Schistocerca > Schistocerca gregaria. The sequence goes on along the minus strand of NC_064925.1, from coordinate 219,328,580 downwards.
TCTGTCCAAACATGGCTCAGAAGCTGCAATGTTAGGCTTTGTTATTGTCATAGTATCAGTACGAAACATTGTAACAGGCTACGTCGAAGCATGCAAATGCTGACGCTCTTTCTCGCCTTTCTGTTGGACCTGATTCTAAATTCAGTGCCATTGCTGCATCTTGTTATCAGATCAATGTGTGGGACACTGGGCTTTCACAGACTTTTCCACTGCACTATAGGAAAATTGAACACGCCACAAAAGCAGACTCTGAGTTGAATCTTTTGCTGCACTACATCTGTACTGTATGGCCCCATTCAGTGAAGAAAATTCAGAATTTTTTTGTACCCCGATGTTTTGATCATCGGCATAGTCTCTCCATACAGTATGGCACGATTTTATTGCAAGCTGACTATGGACAACCGTATATGCTTATTCCAAAAGTGTTGCAAAAAAAAAAAAAAAAAAAGTGTTATGACTGCTGCAACAAGGACAGTGGGAAATTGTACACACAAAACACTTAGCACATTGGCACTGTATCCGACTGTGCACAGACTCCAAATTTGAACAGATGACATATCAGTGTTGTGTTTGTGCTGGAAACCTATCGGCCCCGCTGCAAACATTTTCATCTTGGCCAAAGTCTCAATAACTATGGCAACAATTCCAAATTGGCCTTGCTGATCCCTTTTTGGAACACTCGTCTATTGTTGTGGACTCTTTTAGCAAATATCCATTTGCAATGCCCATGAACTGTACTATGTTGCGTAGTATCATTCAGGCTTTGTTATCTATTTTTTGCTCGGAAAGTTTGCCAAAAGTATTGGTTACAGACAATGGACCACAGTTTATGGTTCAGGACTTTGAACAGTTGTGTACAGCCAATGGTATCACTCACCTCACCAGAGCTCCATTTCATCCTCAGTCGAAGGGAGAAGTTAAATGATTTGTGTATACGTTCAAGCAACAGATGAAGAAACTACATGCCTCCCAGATACAGAAGCAAGCGCTGCTGCTCTTCCTCACAATGCACCACTCCCCAACACTGTGATGGTCCGTCGCCGGTGGAGCTTCCGCATGGCCAGATCCAGTGCATACTGCACCAGTTGCTGCAGCCACCGCAGTGCACTGTCCCTTCCACGTTCTGCAAGTATCACTTTGCACCTAATAATTCTATTCTTTTCAGAGTTTTTGGTCGCACCAGGCACAGTGAGAAGGGAATGATTCTCTAAAATTTCCACACTTGCATGTATTTAATTCAAGGTCCTGCTGGGTTGCTGCACCACCATCAGATCCAGATTCATGCTTGTTGACTGCAAGAGCATATTCTGCAGATTTTTTGTCTCCAGATTCGCATCCTCCTGGGATCTGGCACAGCTGCACCCAGATACCTCTTCGGCACCGCCTGTGGAACAGATGAAGCTGGACCCATCATCTTCATCACCACAGCAGCTCAGCTTCCTGTCGAGCCCTCCGTTGTCTTTAAGATGACTCTGTACATGACAACAGTGCAGAAATTTTGGGAGGGGGTGGGGGAAGAGGAATGTACAGTTCTAAATCCTCGACAGCCACCAAATAGCACAGTGTCACAAAATGTCATCAAGGCAGCACTAACCCACACGCCAATAGAAAGAACAGGCAGCACCATACCTCTAGGAAGATACGAGTTCACTGCCCCGCTGAGCTGACGTAACCAGCTAACCATCGCTGGTCGGCCCAGTTAGGTTGCAAACTTCAAGAGCATCTGTACTAAGTAACAGAAAGACAACACCTAGCACGTGTTCTGTGAGAATTAATAGAGAGTAACGTAGTTGCATGCATGAGACACAAGAAGCTCATCAAGCCATTTCATAATGAGAACTTATGTTTAAAAAAAAAAAAAAATCTGTTCATTTGAAAGCGTATCTTCAGATCATTTTGGATTCCTGCCACCAGACATCTCAACTTCTCCTCCGTTGGTTGTGTCAGTAGTAACGCCCACAGTAACCAACACAACACTACCAACACCAACTACTACCAAAAGCAGCTTTTCTGAATTGTGCAGATGGGAACTCTCCCTGCAATATATTCTATGTTTCCGTACTCCCCCTGGGCCTCAACCTTCATTAGTCCTCGTCCTTCATCCACCTATACCCTTGTCTACTCTCCCTCCTCCACATGTCTCTTTTTTTCCCTCCTCACTTCTATCCTTCTCCACTACCTATCTCCCTCCCTCTCCTACTCAATCCTTCCAACCAACTGCACCCTGCAGTCCTACCCTGACCCCATCACGTTCCTGCATGCTCCCACAAGCAGCACTATACCCTCCCTCATACCTACCCACAACCCCTCCCCCTCCCTGCCCTAGCTTCTTTCTTACACCCACCATACAGACCACATCTCTCATCAGGTGCAGCTGTTTGCAGTCCAGCCTCAGTGGCCAGAGGGAGTGGTCATGTGAGTGAGAGTTGTGATTGTGTGCATGCGTGTATTTTCTACATTAGAAAAAGGCCTTTCTGATGAAAGCTTACACGATTAGCAGTCTTCTAGTTTGGCCTGTCTGTGATGGAACATTACCTCTGTGATGATGAGTAGCAATCTGTCCTTTACATAAATATGTGTATTATTTTGAAAGTGCTTTTCAATTCACAATATGAAATTCAATGCCTAAAAAGTATTAATGCACTTTAAACTTGTTTTGGATGCACTGAAAATGATGGTTTGACTATAACAGTCAAAGATATTTTAGAGAAACTGCCAGATCCATTCTTGAACTAAAAAAGATGTGTCTGATGACAAACATAGGACATAAACTTCTCTAGAAGTTGATTTAAGTAATTTGTAGATAAATAATTTTTGTTAATTGTTCTACTTTTCCAATCAATTGCTGTAAAATTGATCTGCTTTTTGTATGTTTGCTGTCTTATATGCTTGTGTAAAAAAAAAACCTATTTCTAGCAAACAGAGTCTACAATTACGTTACTGAAATCTCAAGTTTTATAATAATATGCAGTGACCAAAAGTGAGGAAATAACTGGTCACACAAGTAGGGTTAACACGGTCAAATATGTAACTTCTTTTTAAATTTATTTTTCTACAAAACTTTGAACACTTGTTAATGCATGGTTGTAATATGCACACCTTGAAACATCAAATATGGGTCATTCTGTATCAAGTGGACCAGAGGTGCTCCATTTGACTATTTCTGAATCTAATGAAATTTTATGGGATAGTTCCACAATGTCTTGGTTGGATATGTACAAAGTTTCAACTTTATGTCTCCTTTGGTACCACTTCTACAGACATTCATGGATAGGGGGTCCCAAGTTTGCACCATCTACACACATGCCAAAGTTACAACGTTGCATAACTTTTGTGAAATGTACTTTCAATTTCAAGCCCTTGCTTTTGTATTCTTAAACCACTTTTTGTGCTTTTTTAGACTATAGTACTGATTAAATTTCTAAGTACATCTGATGACTGCTGCACTGCTTCAAAAATGGCAAAACATTCATTGTGCAACTTGGAAAGCCCACCTTTAAGCATCTTCTTGTACTTTTGTACAACAGCCTCAATCCCTCTCCACCAAAATACATGGATGGGGAAAAAAAGATCACAAGGCCAAAAAGTAATAAATGTAGACTAAGGAAATTTCGAGAATACATTTGTACAGGTAAAATATTTCAGTGATTAACATTTCAAGATCGCAGGTGAATGTAAGCACAATATAAGCCATTGCAAATGTGAATGCTGGTACATTAATAACCAGTGTAGCCACCAGAATGTTGAACACAAGCAAGCAAATGTACACGCACTGTGTTGAGCAGTGTGTTGGATGTCAGTTTGTGTCATAGAGCTCCATGCCCGTTGCAGTTGGTCAGTCATTTCAGGCTCAGTTAATGCTGTTTGTGAATGATGCTGGAATGTCATCCGATGATGTCCCGTATGTGTTCGACTGGAGACAGGCCAAGTCAACATGCCAACACTCTATAGAGCATGTTGGGTCACAACAGCAGTGTGGGCGAGCATTATACTGTCAGAAAACACTCTCTGCAACACTGTAAAATTGCGCCACAGACACGTCTCCAGGTGTAGGTCCTGTGGGTCTAGTTCGCTGACAGGCCTACTTCTAAGCAACATATGGCCATCACTGACACCAATACAGAACCAACTTTCATCAGACGGCGCAACAGACCTCCACCCTGCCCTCCAATGAGCTCTCACTGCAAATGGCAGAGGTTTAGGATCAGTGGAGGGTATTTGGCTTGGAGTTGGCCGAGAAGTAGCCAAACTGTAACAGCTCACTGTGCCACTGTGGTGCCAACTGCAGCTCAAATTCCTGCTGCAGATGCAGTACGATGCACCAGAGCCATACATCCACCATGATGGTCTTCCCTTTTAGCAGTGCCATGTGGGCGTCTAGAGCATGGTCTTCTTGTGACCGCACATTCTCGTGACTAATGCTGCCAGCAGTCATGCGCAATGGCTACATTCCTGCTAAATCTTTCTGCAATATTGCAGAAGGAACATCCAGCTTCTTGTGGCCCTATTCTATGACCAAGTTAAAACTCAGTGAGGTGTTGATAATGGCATCTTTGCATCCTAAAGGCATTCTTGACTAACATAAATTAACCATGTCCAATCTCAAAGGTAACTAAGATTCACAGCTGTTAGAGCTTGCATTTAAAGCAAACCTGATTTGCATCCTCACAGTGGTGCTAATAACACCACTATTATGAGACTGGCATGGAATCTGGGAATAAATGAGATGACTCACCGAAAGGCAGAAGTGCCGCACAGTAGATTGGCATGTGTTCAAAGGTACAGAAACTGGCTAGCTTTCAGAACGCAGCTCCTTTTTTTTTAGCTGTAGGAAAAACACTCATGCACACACGCGCACGACCCCGCCTGCTCGCACGCACACACGTCTCCCTGAAATAACAACACACAACTTGATGCTGTTATCTCAGAGAGACAGGCATGACGTGAGAAAGAGTGTGTGTGTTTCCTACCGCAAGAAAAATGAAGTGCATTCTGAAAGCTAGTCAGGCTCCGTACCTTTTGTATGGGTGCTTATCAACAAAGCAGCATTTCTACCTTTTGGTGAGCCATCTCCTTTACTCCTAAATAATTTGTAATTTTCAAACAGAACTTTCTGTACATTATTGGCGTGAAATATGAATAGACATCATCTTTCAGGTGTACAAATATGCCTACCATCTTTTCATTCATATCGCCCAACTCCTTCTTGGTGTTTGGAGTTTTTTTCTGTCAATGTATATGCCCTACCAATTTGATGTGAATGTTCCAGATGCCAAATTTTGGGGGCACCTATCTCAGCTGCATGTTCTTTTTTTTATCTTGCTCTATCTAGAAAGAGTAGTTTTAAAGCTTCAGGAGCTACACACTTTAAGTTTTTACCCATACCTGCTCATGGCTGAAAAACATTACATAAAGATATGACTTTTCATACAGACTGTATATGCCTGAACGTGACATTAATGAGTAAACAGAAAGTAAAAACATTGACAACACTTATGTACATAAATATGCAAGGGTAGTAACGTACACATCAACTTCACGCAATAAGCAGCAATAAAACAACTGATATTTAAGAAAGTGAGAACTTTAAAAACACTGTACAACTGAAATAATTCTTTTCTACTTTAGACCGAATAAATTGCTAATGCTGTATTGTTCAGATTCTGAGTAAATATAGTGTCTTCCTGATGTTGTTGATGGTGCTTTTATGATTTTAAGTACGTGTTGCTCTGGAATTGGTCTTCTTAAAATTTTGTGAACTCAGGAAAGTACACATTCAGTTAGTACATGTGTAATACATCAAAATTTCAAACTGATCTTGCCTGCAAAACCCTATCAATGGGGATGAGTACAAAAATCAAGAAAACTAAGCTATTTGAAATCAAAAGACTGCATGCTGCAATTTTGTGAACAATGTCCTTGTAAACTTGAGCTGGAACCCCATCTGGTTGATGTTTTCAAATAGAATGATCCAGAAGATATGACTTTGGGTTCATAATGCCAGGGATAGACTAGTGATGTGTCATGCAACTTTAGATGTGTCTACAGAGGAACTGATTCTAAAAATCATGGTCTGAGAAGCCACCATTTCATTTCAAAACACCAAACGTTATATCCGAGGAATGTGAAAAAGTCTTTCAGACAGTGAAGTGATCATTTTGATGGATTTTGCCGAGAACTATCCAATTGTAATTCAAGATGATGATCAAGGATTTTATTGGGAGACCAACCAAGTACATTACATGCCTTTGTGGTTTACTTTGTCAGTAAGGAACTACATCTGGACTATTAATGGTTGCCTTCATCATATTTATGTCTGAACATAAGGGACTTTGGTATATCTGCTGCATGGAATTCCTTTGAAACCAGTCAAGAAAAAATCTCCTTCTGATGGAGTTAGGGGAACTGCTAAAAAACTGGCAGCTCATGCTAGTTTGCAGAGGTCTTTGATTAATCACATACTTATGCCTCTTGATCTGTTTAAGTTCTGCAATGCGTAATGTGGAAGTGTCCAATTCCACCCACATGTTTTGACCTGTGACATCATAAAGATGGCAGACACCCCTATTTTAAGCATATACAACATGACCATAGCATATCAAATAACACCCACGAACAAAGATATAAATGATACAAAATATTTCACTCCAGAAATAATATAAATCTACTGTTGGGGCGGGGACAAGCCAAGCTTAATATACAACAATAAGAATAACGTCATCATCCCCCCCCCCCAAAAAAAAAAAAAAAAAAAAAAAAAAAATGAAAATTACATGAAATCCTTAAGTATAAACCGCACAAAGAAAATACAAAAGAACACACAACTGAAATCTAAATTTCATTTGACCTATATATGCGGCAGCTCAAACAAACTCAGCAATATCAGAGCGCGCGCGAGCACACACACACACACACACACACACACACACACACACACACACACACACACACACACACACACACAAACCTGGTAGGTCTATCGCAAATTTCACTGGGCTTACTTAAGCCAAACAAAGCCCAAGATACCAAGAATCCACAACCAACAGAATTGTAAGTTCTAGATTATTAATTAACAATATTCCATCATGAGTCATAAACTTTTAGTTTTTACTTTCTTTCCAACACATTCCTCGATACCACAATAAACTACTAAGTATGAGCTTCAATTACCAACACAGACATAAAGAACTACACCAACAAATTTCGATAACCACATTCAAAGAAAATCATAAACATCAAGAAACACACTACACTTCTTGATAAAGACCACAAAACATACAAATGTGCTTACAGTCCAAAGTCAGCTGACAAATGAATCTAGGCATGCACGCACACACACAGACACACAAAACCAAAATAACCTTTACTGAAAGCCACTGAAAACACAGCCACATACAGTCCCTAGTTTAAAAAGCATAAACATAAATTCTGTGCACTGCTGACACTGCTTGCCACCAAAAGGCAATATAATTGGAGAAATTTAATTACAGATGTTATATTTTTGCCCATAGCAGCAACCACGGAACGACTGGTAAATTTCGCTGTAAGATCCACACACAGTACCAAACGAAACATAAAAAACACACACACACACACACACACACACACACACACACACACACCATCCACGCCTTGATGACATCCATAACACAGCAGTTAGTCACGGGTCACGTCAGATGGGTGAATCAGACCCTTCCAAGGCCATACAATTGTTGGTACATAAAAAAGTCAACATTTTAAGCCCTTTGGTCCAAACAGGATCAGATTAAGCAGAGTTTCCAATGCTGCTTCTGCACACTCAGTTAAAACATTTAAACTATATGAATAAATTCCAGCCTTTGTCATCTCTATGCAACCCCATGGTCCTGTTCATTCCTTCCACTGTTTGTCCACCGAAGACATTAGCTGGATTTCATAGTATCACATATTTAAAATCATAACATCCTCATCACTCCAGTCATAAAGTGAGTTTAAACATCTAACTCCCTTGATTTTCAATTGTTTTATTGCTGCAAATTGATTTGCACACAACTACACTTGTATTTTTAAGGATGTAAAAACAGTTTTCAGTGATGCTACTTTCTGCTTGCTCAATGTCACATTTGAGTAGGCCTATTTACACTGCATATGAAAATTAATAACTTTGGGCTATGTTTTTCAGCCACAAGCAGGTATGGGGAAAAAATGAAACCAAACAACTTCTGAAGCTTAAAGGCTACTCTTTCTACATATAGAAGACTAAAAATGATTAAGGAACATACAGCTGTGATATGGGCCCCCACAGCTACCCAAAATTTGGCACCAAAACATTGTCATCAAACTAGCTGGTGTATATATTCTGACAGAGAAGGACTAATGCTATTGCACATCAATCACAGGACAACAGCATGGCTGTGTGTCATATTATCAACTCTTGGCTGAATCCATCCATAAAATTACAATGTATTGCAGGTTAAAAATGGGCTCTCCATGTCACACAAATTTTCTGCCATTTTTTAAGTACATCTGTCACGAGATGTATTAAAAAATCTAATCAGTAATATATTCTAACTCGGCACAAAAAGGTGTTTAAGTAGGCTATATAAACAGGCAGGGGCTTGTTGAGTTAAAGAGTACCTTTCATAAAATTTATCCAATATTGGCATTTTGACACATGCTTGTAGGAAAAGTAGTGAAAATGTGGGACTCCAATCAACAAAAGGCTGTAGGAATGTTACCAAGGGAGGTATTAAGCTGAAAATTTGTATACGCCTATTTCCATCCAAGTACCCTATAGTGAATCACCCTTAATGTGGGTGTAAGTGGTGCTTTGATCCCGTGTGTGATTTTTATACCATTTAACCATGTGCCATAGGCTATAGACTTCAAATTTTTGAAAATGGACCTAAATAGTATAAAATCAATACAAGCATTGACAAGGGAGTTAAAAAATCTCAAAACTGAAACGATGTTCCCTGCATCCTGAATGCTTTTGCAAGAATAACTGTATGGTGTGTGTGAGTACATGAGCAGAAAGTGAGGAAAAGTTCATACAGTGAATGATAAACATTTGGTGCGATATGAAGAGAAACTAGAATGAACAATTAATGTAAGGAACTAACTAGAATTAAAATGTTCATGTACAATTATATACACAAAAAGATATTTTTAACGCTGGTGTAAATCACTTAGCATTACGTACATACTGTGCAAGCTAAGCTATTGTATGTTATTACTGTGTAGCCTGTTGTATGTGTATTGTCTAGATGTATGCAAAACGACGTGCCCTAATTACAAATACGTGCCTCTACAAAAGGTAATTTACGTGATCAATTTAGATAGCAATTGCAATCACAATCACTACATAACTATTGTCACCAACAGAGCACAGGTACCTGAATATATAGAGCACACTGTGAAATACACTTACCGGCAACGAGAGATGTATTACTGTGGCATCAAACTCTGAAATGTTGGTCACTGGTGCAAGTATTTCAAATAATTCTGATGTTCACAACTACATATCGGTTCTTTCCTTTTCCATAAGCTGGCTGCACTCTTTTTCTACTTCTTTCACCACAACTTCAAATGAGTCGCTGTCAATTTTCATAACCTTTTCACCCTTGGCTGCAAGTATTTCCTCTACATTTTTTTTACCTTCTAAATCGGGAAACCAACCTAGATTGTCTGCAATCAAATGATTACTGTTACAGCCCTCACAGCGTACTATCACGACTCCTTTCTCATATGCAACTTTCGATATTGTTTTCGCGTTTCTGGTATTGCATTTCTTGCAAGTAAACGATAGAAAAATCTTTGCTTCCACTTTCCCTAACGGTTGCACTGACATGTGCCGGTCAATTAATTTCATGGAAGGATGTATACACATAAAGTGAGTTTTGTTTGACTGGAAATTTGTAACACAACACGTACACTGCCATGATCCACATCCATCCTTTCTTGAAAACACTGACAACTTTCTGCTGTTTAACAGTCTCAAAATAATTCCACCGTCACTTCTGAATTTAAATCGAAACATTGTTGCACACATACAAACAAGATACACAAACTTCACGTCATACACAGTTCCCACTTCCCAGGCACTGTGGGTAGGATATTTAATAATCTGTTTCTAAGCCATAGAATTACTAAATAATAAGCTGATTTACGTTGCCTTATATCTTTGCCTTGGTCGGTGGCTTGGGTTATAATACAGAACAAAGTCGCCTGTATTTTACGTCCATGTAAACCATCAGACAATTTGTCAAATTTCACGTGTGTGTCAAACTATTTGTAAGCATACTGTGTCGTTCGACAGATTTGTATTCGAGAGAAATTGACGCCCGATTTGACCTCGTCATTGGATTTGTCAAACAGACTATGTACGCATGCGTTTGTCAAACAACAGCCAGTTGCTTGCCGATCTTCGAAAATGTCTGAAGTAGTTTGTGTTGACGTTTCGTCGCGCTTGTTTACCGAAAAAGAGTTTTTGCTGCAATTTATCTCTCTGTATCGTGAGTTTCCAGAATTGTGGAAAATAGGATCAGAAGGATATCGGGATAAAAAGAAAAGAGCCCTGGCAATTAACAAAATAGCAGAAGTGCTGCGTCTTTCTCAGCCTTATATTACCCGGGAAGATGTTAAAAGGAAAATAAATATCTTACGCACAACATACAACCGGGAGAGCAATAAAATTAGAAAATCGAAGCAATCTGCGTCTTCTCCGGGAAAAATATATGTCCCCAAGTTGTGGTACTTTAATGAACTTTCATTTTTAGATAACCAGCTAGAAGAGGAAGCCGCAATTGGTACAATCGAAAATCAGGTAACTAATTTTATATCTTTATTTGCATTTAACCTCGACATAGTTTTATTCTTCGAAAATGTTTACAGAATTTATAGTAACAATTCCATATAATTGGTATTGTTGTAAGCATTTCGTTAACCATGGTACTGACAAGTGAGATGGGCCATGAGAGTAACTGTGGTCATATTTATCAAACTGAAAGATATGCAAGTCTTTTTTTTTCAGGTGATAGACGCCTTTAGTTCCGTCCTACTGACTGGGGAACCATTTGAGTGCAAGACAGCAATATTACCGATTTAAAAAATTAGAACTTTCATATCCTAGTTGATTTGTTTATAAGTATATTACTATAACAGAAGATGACATTTTTTTAATGATATCTTATACTGAGGCCTCTGAAAACGATTTAACTTCTGTCAAACTCGCTGTTTCATAAACACGGATTTGTAAAACGAGCATAGATATACCTACAAAGTTTGTCAAATTTAACCTCACTTACGAATCAGCTGTCGAAAAGTATTTTGACGCTACTGGTGATAGCTACATGCAGACAAAGCGTTTCTCGTCTTGACTTTAGCATTATCTTGAAAGATTAAAAGAAAACAAGCTGATGGTGCAAAAATGGTTGAAACTGAGAGATAAATATAAACCATGAAAATCAAATGAAAGTGAATCAAACCACAACGTGATAACATATGGATAGTCCTTACAACCAGTGAAAAGTCTCGTTTTTTGTTTTTTATTTTATTTTATTTTATTGCATTCCTGCTTGTTTATTGTGCGTAGAGCATTTATTTTATTCTGAATGTTGTCGTGTGCAATACACGATGGGGAAAGACGCGACGCATCCAGAATTTTTAGGATTGCCAGTAAATATTCGTGTGAAAAATGTGCGACGAAACATCAGTACAAACAACGTCTTCTCAACTCGGTCGTCAATCAAATTTCTTCTCAAACACGTCAAAGTTACAGTGTTAAATAATTTGACAAACTAGTGAAGTTTGACAAATTACTTGTTTGCAAGGACCTGGCAGCTAGTAGTACTCCCATGTTCTTTGAACCAAAATAATCAAATAATTTGTATAAGCAGCTAAAGGGGCCTGCACGTTTTCGCTGTCTATTGACAATATTAGTATACCAAACCTTCATTCCCTTTAACCCACCCTCACACTATCAAATTATTGTCAGCTGGCAAAGTGATTTTAGCCTACAGTGTTACCGCATGGTACTGATTACTGAACGCTCAAAGGAATAGTGTGTGCCACGACTGTATTAGCAACAGCCAACAAGTGGTAAGAAACAATGGAAAAGAGTGAAACAAAATGCGACTTTTCACATGTTAATTCATTGACTGTAACCTGAACCATAGAACCGAAACATTTTCGAATGAGCTCTGCATCGTAGGAAAAATTATTAATTTTGCTACAACTTAAAGTAGAGGAGCAAAGTATGTTAATGAGAGAGACAGTCTTACTCGACGAGAAATTAGGAGTAACTAAGATTTCTAGAGGCAGGTAGTGCTCTAATGTCGGCAAACACAATTTGCAGTTATGTAAGAATATATTCAGATAATTTACATGAAACTTTTTTTTTAAGTTTTGTGATTATTTCGTGAAACTGGCGAACATTTAGTTGCCTGTATGTAACATACTTTTCTATGTTGAAGTATTTTTCCGCCATGTTTTCAAATTAATAAAGAAAGCAATGCCAAGGTGAATGCTCCCTTGACCGTCCCTAAAGTGGTAGACACTATTGCAACTGTCTTTTAAATGAAGTGCATTAAAATACACTTGGAAAAATTGAATCTCAAATTTGATACGGTATGTACAAAGACGAATTGAAAATATAAATAGCATATGGCGCCCACTAACGCTGTGTGCCCTGCTCGTGAAGCTATTTTAACATCTGAAAGGCGAAAACTGTCACTCGACTTCCACGCATTGACAGTATTGAGAACATTTTTGGGGCAATCGGTCGGTAGGCTGCTGGTCAATATTTCCAGTATTGGCAATACGTCCATATGCGCTTCTAGGTGGAACAGCCTTCTTACATGTTTCCTTTGCAATTACAGATAATTGTTGCATCGATGTACATTTCTGTTTGTGCAGTCCATGTTGGCTGGACAGTTTTACCAGTATAAGGTAATTCTGGCAAACATCGTTTCATCTAAAATTTCCACCTGTATCTACTGGACTTAGCACCCATTTCAACGTCAAGCTTAAGACACGTGCGGTCACATAAGAGTGTGCATCGATTCGTCTTAGTATCCAAAACAGTGAGCCACATTTGCAAGATTAGAAAACACACAACAGCGACACTGCTAAATGTTCTGATAGATATGATACATTAGGCGCACCAGTAAACGTAACGCAGTACAAATACGAATGGAATTAACAGGGAATGACACCAGGAATCGCTGTAATAAGAAGTTCAAGAAACCAACGTTCTCATGTTAACTGACTAAAATGCGAAAAAGTGTGTATGTATTTTAAATGAGTTACTGCAAGATGCGCTCCCTCTAACTTCTTCTGTCAAGCCAAGTGCGCTATTTAACGAAGTTATGAGAGACAGTTATAACAAAAACAAATACCTGGGGAAAAGAAGATGCACTAGTAATATTTTTGGAGCAAATGGGAGTAGAAATTGGTAGAAGACACATACATTAAGAAACATTGGAAATAAGGTAATCAGAAACTCGATACACATAAGGGGATACTGGGTACAATTCCATACCAGCAGGACAGAGTGCAGGCAAATATGTTATATATCAACTGAACAAGCATAGTGTAAAACCAGCTGAACAATACAACCATGTCACCATAGCCGATGTAATTTCACTGGACTGGATATAAAAGAAAGAACAAGAAAGATGCTATGCAGCGAATTGCAGTATGCTGTAACGACCAACATGCAGGCCACAGTAATGCAAAATAACAATAGTGACAGAAGAAGAAAGTCTCTTACAAAATCAAAACACCAGGAAGATGTCACAACCATCACACTGTAAAAAAATAGCAAGATCACAATGTATTAAAACAAGAACCATCTGTAGCTGCATTAAATGTAATAAATGAACCATCACACACAACACCACAAAAAGAATATGACATACATCGAAGTCCCAGTACAAAAAAGCAACATCAGCATTCAAAAGTGCACAAAAAGAAAGGAAACCAACATGGACTTTGCAGAGAATACAAGCAGTTACCAAAAGATTTTTAAGCCACAGTCAAGGAAAGAGGAGAGGGGTAAAACACATAATAACAAATACAATGTGATCGCCTCCAACTAGAACAGATTTTCAACAACTCAGGAGTCATCAAAAACGAAATGCTATTAAAAAGTCTTGTGCAAACATTCAATACCTGTTGTTGTTGTTGTTGTCTTCAGTCCTGAGACTGGTTTGATGCAGCTCTCCATGCTACTCTATCCTGTGCAAGCTGCTTCATCTCCCAGTACCTACTGCAACCTACATCCTTCTGAATCTGCTTAGTGTACTCATCTCTCGGTCTCCCTCTACGATTTTTACCCTCCACGCTGCCCTCCAATGCTAAATTTGTGATACCTTGGTGCCTCAAAACATGTTCTACCAACCGATCCCTTCTTCTAGTCAAGTTGTGCCACAAACTTCTCTTCTCCCCAATTCTATTCAATACCTCCTCATTAGTTACGTGATCTATCCACCTTATCTTCAGTATTCTTCTGTAGCACCACATTTCGAAAGCTTCTATTCTCTTCTTGTCCAAACTAGTTATCGTCCATGTTTCACTTCCATACATGGCTACACTCCAAACAAATACTTTCAGAAACGACTTCCTGATACATAAATCTATATTCGATGTTAACAAATTTCTCTTCTTCAGAAACGCTTTCCTTGCCATTGCCAGTCTGCATTTTATATCCTCTCTACTTCGACCATCATCAGTTATTTTACTTCCTAAATAGCAAAACTCCTTTACTACTTTAAGTGTCTCATTTCCTAATCTAATTCCCTCAGCATCACCCGATTTAATTTGACTACATTCCATTATCCTCGTTTTGCTTTTGTTGATGTTCATCTTATATCCTCCTTTCAAGACACTGTCCATTCCGTTCAACTGCTCTTCCAAGTCCTTTGCCGTCTCTGACAGAATTACAATGTCATCGGCGAACCTCAATGTTTTTACTTCGTCTCCATGAATTTTAATACCTACTCCAAATTTTTCTTTTGTTTCCTTTACTGCTTGCTCAATATACAGATTGAATAACATCAGGGAGAGGCTACAACCCTGTCTCACTCCTTTCCCAACCACTGCTTCCCTTTCATGCCCCTCGACTCTTATTACTGCCATCTGGTTTCTGTACAAATTATAAATAGCCTTTCGCTCCCTGTATTTTACCCCTGCCACCTTTAGAATTTGAAAAAGTGTATTCCAGTCAACATTGTCAAAAGCTTTCTCTAAGTCTACAAATGCTAGAAACGTAGGTTTGCCTTTTCTTAATCTTTCTTCTAAGATAAGTCGTAAGGTCAGTATTGCCTCACGTGTTCCAACATTTCGACGGAATCCAAACTGATCCTCCCCGAGGTCTGCATCTACCAGTTTTTCCATTCGTCTGTAAAGAATTCGCGTTAGTATTTTGCAGCCGTGGCTTATTAAACTGAGAGTTCGGTAATTTTCACATATGTCAGCACCTGCTTCCTTTGGGATTGGAATTATTATATTCTTCTTGAAGTCTGAGGGTATTTCGCCTGTCTCATACATCTTGCTCACCAGCTGGTAGAGTTTTGTCATGACTGGCTCTCCCAAGGCCGTCAGTAGTTCTAATGGAATGTTGTCTACTCCGGGGGCCTTGTTTCGACTCAGGTCTTTCAGTGCTCTGTCTAACTCTTCACGCAGTATCGTATCTCCCATTTCGTCTTCATCTACATCCTCTTCTATTTCCATAATATTGTCCTCAAGTACATCGCCCTTGTATAAACCTTCTATATACTCCTTCCACCTTTCTGCCTTCCCTTCTTTGCTTAGAACTGGGCTGCCATCTGAGCTCTTGATATTCATACACGTGGTTCTCTTCTCTCCAAAGGTCTCTTTAATTTTCCTGTAGGCAGTATCTATCTTACCCCTAGTGAGATAAGCTTCTACATCCTTACATTTGTCCTCTAGCCATCCCTGTTTAGCCATTTTGCACTTCCTGTCGATCTCATTTTTGAGACGTTTGTATTCCTTTTTGCCTGCTTCATTTACTGCATTTTTATATTTTCTCCTTTCATCAATTAAATTCAATATTTCTTCTGTTACCCAAGGATTTCTAGCAGCCCTCGTCTTTGTACCTACTTTATCCTCTGCTGCCTTCACTACTACATCCCTCAGAGCTACCCATTCTTCTTCTACTGTATCTCTTTCCCCCATTCCTGTCAATTGCTCCCTTATGCTCTGCCTGAAACTCTGTACAACCTCTGGTTCTTTCAGTTTATCCAGGTCCCATCTCCTTAATTTCCCACATTTTTGCAGTTTCTTCAGTTTTAATCTACAGGTCATAACCAATAGATTGTGGTCAGAGTCCACATCTGCCCCTGGAAATGTCTTACAACTTAAAACCTGGTTCCTAAATCTCTGTCTTACCATTATATAATCTATCTGATACCTTTTAGTATCTCCAGGGTTCTTCCACGTATACAACCTTCTTTCATGATTCTTAAACCAAGTGTTAGCTATGATTAAGTTGTGCTCTGTACAAAATTCTACTAGGCGGCTTCCTCTTTCATTTCTTAGCCCCAATCCATATTCACCTACTGTGTTTCCTTCTCTCCCTTTTCCTACACTCGAATTCCAGTCACCCATTACTATTAAATTTTCATCTCCCTTCACTATCTGAATAATTCAATACCTAGGCAACAAAAAACTAGAAGTAGAAGTATCCCTGAACGAAAAATGACCAGATGTATTATGTCTTATGATTATTTCTGTAGATCAAAACATAAGGTCTTGCCATGTAAAAGAAGAAAGTTGGTAATCTTCAAGACACTGAATACTGTAAATGTATAAATATTTTGAAATTACTGGCATGAAGAGCGACGAACTAAGAATTTCCTGTGTACATGGTTCTAAGTGGTAATGTTGCAACATTTCTGGGAAAAAAAACTAGAAAAAATATTATGAAGTTTAAAATTAAGGATGTTGTAATATGTGGAGACTACAACATAGATATGGGTAAAGAGTCAAAACCAAAACAAGCTTTTAAAGAAACCCTACTACAATGTAATACGAAAACAGTAATAATTGCACCTAGAGGGTAACATACCAGAGTCAGGTCATCGCCGATAATGTTATCACTAATATTGGAAATAGTAAAGCAAAAGTTCTGCAAACAGTGATCTCTGATCATCATATATATGACACACACAGGGTGATTATAATTAAAGTTTAACTTTCAAAAACACTGTAGAAATATCACCACTGTTCAGAATGATGTCAGTTTGCAACAGGATATTATCAGAGAAGGGGGAAAACATATGGCAGAAGAAGAAAAATAGTGTGAAAATTGATCAGTAGATGGCGCTGTATGTGTCAGAATACGTAAATGGAAAAACCTGTCTTGCGCATGACCCATTGAAGTTGGTATAAAGACGCTGGGTACACTGCTTTTCCTCCTTTCATGTCTGCGGCGTTCGCCATGACTGTCTCGATGCTGGATCGCACTCTGCTTGTAAAGCTGTATTACAAGAATGATGACTGTGCACACATCCTTCTGCAGAAATTTCGGACACTGAAGGGTTGTTGGTCGACATAAATTCAAAAAGACAGGTTCTTTTGGTGTGCAACCTGGTAGAGGGAGAAAACGAATTGATTTGACGTCAGTGGAAGCAGTGGTCACAGCAACGCAGGAGCAGACGAGTGGTGGGGTCCAAATGTGTAGTGCACGGAGAATTGCCCATACATTGGACATACCTGTGAGCACGGTGCATAAAATTCTACAAAACTTTCTTCTTTGGCATTCATTCAAAATTACCGTGTGTAAAAGTTGCTTCCTGTTGACATGTCAGCAAGAGAGACCTTTGCTATAGAATTTCTTGCTCGCATAGAAGTGGCCAATGATTAGCAGTGGAAGATTTTCTGGAGAGATGAAGCCCATTTTCATCTGACAGGATATGTCAATACACAGAATTGTCAAATAAGGGCAACGGAAAATGCACAAAAAAGTCAACCAGTACCACTTCATACTGAAAAGGAGACTGTGTGGTGCAGGTTTACATCATCATTTATCATAGGGCCATATTGTTTTGAAGAGACAGGTGCTTCCGGTGCTGTTACCTGTACTGTCACTGGAAAGTGCTATGAGTGTGTTTTTTTGCAGTGTTTCTAGATTTGTCTAATGCTTTTGACACAATCATGCATACAGCACTAATTGAAAATCTTAAAAGATACGTCGTGTGGTCATGCACTGCAGTGAATAAAATCATATGTCAATAACAGAAAGCAGTGTATGACTACAAAATCTGGATGCAGTTCTGAAATTGGGGATATTTGGTACGGTGTACCTCAAGCGTCTCACACTTGGCCCACTTCTGTTCAGCCTATTTCTAAATAATATTAAGGTCAGTAGAAGGATCAAATTACTATATGTAGATGACATGGCATTATTTAATGTAGAAGAAAATCTGGGAACACCAGAGAGCATTTTCTGGATCGGGACCGTGTCCCTCTCTGGTCTTCCCAGACAGTAACTAAAGTTGGCAATTGCCCTCTAACTGTGTTCCAGCTACCATCGTCGCTTCTGAAGTCCTTAATTACCTTGACAGTAACATGCTAGTACCCGAAATACAGTTTTAGGTCCTGCTCTAGCATTGCCTTCTCTCAGATTCCTCACCGGCTTTTGCCCCAAGGGTTCCACTATCAGATGCAGCTTTCTGGTTGATTACTCTCCTGTAACCTGTTGAGACTTTCTGGTTCTGAATCCATACTTTCTCAAATAGGGTCTTTGGAGGAACATCCTTAAGAAGTTTCAGTACACAAACAGATATCTTCATGTTCTTGAGGGTTCCAATGCTGTCTTAGAGTAGCAGCTTCATCTCCTTCCATGGAGATCTTTGGTCCCATGTCCTTAAACCAATCTATTGTTGTCATCCTCTCACAGATAAAGATTAGAGGAACTTTGTCCAGACAGACTCTCCTGAATTTGGAACCTACATTTCTGTCTTCCTCAGTCTTTATAAAGAGAGCTACCTTAACTATCTCCTCCTGCTGTGAGGTGATGTTGACAAGTGGATACCCTTGTTGGATAACTCCCATTCTAAAAACAGAATACTGTATGTCTGTTTCGGCTTTTTCTGGGTCTGGTTACCCTTGGAAGTGTAATTGGCTCTTCATTTATTGTCTTGTTCCCTTTCTTTTAAGTATAAGGGATCTGTTGACCCCTTCACTCTGAAACATCAATTTTTGGGAATCTTAGGTTCAATGTCTTTTAATTCCCTTCATTTGTTTCTAGGAAGCCATTCTTTACATTTCTTTTTGTTCTCAAAGAAATTTCCTCATCTGAGCCCCAGATAAAGGTTTGACCTTGAACTGGTCCAACTTGTCATTGTTGTATTCCACTTCTTGGACTGGTCTGTTACTGAATCCGGTTGAAGAAACAGTTTCCATTGGTTTCAGACCTTACATTTAAGTATTTGAGGTATCATAAAGCCCTCAGTTATTAAACTGATATTTGTCTTCTCCATTTTGGTCCCATGAGAATTGTGGCAAATTAGTTGAACACCAACAGAGTCCCCTGCTGGTGTAACGCTAATTCCCCAGAGAAATCATCCACTACCCCTGAGGCAACATTCATGACACATCTTTCTATGTGCCACACACCATTCGACACACATTGCATCACATCTTCATTGGGTATCTAAGGTGTTGGGTCAACAACTATGGAAATGGTTGTGAGAAGAGATGGAGCATTTTGGGACATGCTTCATCTGGTTCATCCACTGAGAACTGTCCAGTGTCGGAGACCTGCCAGCAGCTAAGCTATTACCAGCACAGCCCTCAGCTTCACACAAATCTTTCTTCCCGATGGTCAGTGCTACAGTAAGACGATGTCCTCATGAGCAATTACTTCCAAGGAAAGCAACGTGCAAGTATTCTCAGTTTATACCAAACAAACCAACAAATATGAACTCAAGGTTTGGATAGCTGCAAAAGTGACATGTAAGTACATTTACAATGCCGTCCCTTGTCTTAGTAAGTATGAATACCAACCAGACAACCAGCCTTTGGGAATGTGTCATTCTTCACTTCTTAAAGCCATTTCTATAGTAAGGAAGGAATATGAAATCAGACAGCTTCTTCACATACCTTCTTCCGGTAGCTAACAAACTTCAACAGAAGAACATGTTGTCAGTGGGTACAGTGAAAATGATTCGCTGAGAAACCCCAATTGCATGGAGAATAACAATTCTGATTTACATTCCACTGTCATCAGGAAAGAGACTGATAAGACAGAGTCCACCTTACAGTGTCCAAAGGATGACAGACAAGGATGTCACTGTTCTCAGCACACTTGATTCTGAAGTAACAGTGAGTGAAGAAGAAACCAGAAACTGTTACCTTCTATATGCATGTGGACATTGTTTATCAAATAACTCATAAGCATGCTTGCAGGAGATGGTCAATGCTTGTCATTTACAATATCATAGACATGACAGCAATTAATGTAATTTGTCATCTAGAATGTAATAACCAAAAATAACCTGAAGAGGAAAGCATTCATTTTTCATTAATGCAAATAGTTATTTAGTAATAAAAATTTTGGGTTCAATTTTTACAATTTCTTTACTCATTAAAAAGTATGTCTGAAGGGGACTGGTGACCACAATGTTACCTTGGTAAATATGTAGTTACAGATTTGTTTGACCTGACACAAATGATTTACAGTCCAATCTGTATTGTAAACTAATTATGGTATGTTTAAGAGAACAACAATTAACTTTGGATCCAGTTGCCCAAATTAATCATTCATAACACAATCAAATAAAACAACAGCTCACACAATTTACATAGAGTTAGGTGTGAAGGAGTGTTACATCCCTCTGTGACACTACTTGCCTGTGTTCTACCTACCCTCAATTAGCGGCCCCTTCTCATCCCTCTGTGACTGCCTGGACCTCAAAAAAAGAGAGACCAGTGCTTGAGTAGGAGGTGCATGACCTGTGTCATAAACTTGTTTGTTTGGAAAATGGGTTATCTCTTCTGGAATTTACCACATACGGCCTTCCTCACAAAACTGCTCTAAATCCGGCACTAGATTGGGGCTGTGCATGTCGGCAACAGCATTTGTGGTAATAGGACATATAAGATGCATTTTGGTAACAGGGCATGTATCTGACAGAAATAGCAATAGTAATTTCTTTGGTGCATTTGTGGTAACATGACATGTATCTGCCACTGGTGTTGTTTGCAGCACCTGTATGACACCAGTTGCACAAATGATGCTGTTGCAAACTAGCAGTGATGGGTCAAGATCTGCTTCACTACTGGATCTGGTTCCATCATCAAATTCATTGTTTTATTTGCTTATTTATTTGTATACCAGAGTTTGTCTCATGAAGAACTTATAGTAAAGAGGAATGAGTCCAGGCATACGTTAGCAGAGATAAGTAGCTGTTAGAAACTAATTCTTCACACTTTATTCATCTATTCTGTTATAAATTAACAAAGCTGCTATTCATAAAACAAGCTGTTGCTTCCCATTTATAATGAGTAGTTACAAATAAAGCAAGCAACTGTAAATAAACAGTGTGTGACCTGTCTGATAACTGTCAAAGAATAGCAGGTATCTAGGATACACATAAGAGTACAAGATTTTATGTTGTGTATTATTTCCAGAGCAAATTATTTCTTTGCAGCAAAGAGGGCAGATTAAAGCTATTAAACCAATAATCTCTGCGCATCTTGTGGGAACCCAAGCTAACTGATTTCATAAGGCAAGTCCTTTATTGACTGTGATGCAAGAAACCCAGATCTCTATTTAAGATTACCTTAGTGCAATGATTTAGTGTTTTATTAATAAGACAATTCCAAAGAGAGCAAGCAGAAATAGAAATCTTAATCTTGTCATGTGTCCTGTATTGAAAGCAATGATTGCCTATGCTGGTTCCCTAGGCTGTCCGAGGTTTCCTTGACACTAGCATTTCTGGCATCTTTCTTCACTCGTGTGACATTTCTAGACAGTTCATCATATCCCACATTTTCACAACTCAATAAAGGATCCACATAATGTGACAGTGTAGTTCTACTAAGACTGCAGCAGAACACAGTGAACTACTGTTCACGTACAGATGTGGAGATTCACAGTTTCACTGCAGAAGTGAGCTACTTGTCTGCGAAAGGCAAAGGTCCCAAGTTTGAGTCTCAGTCCGGTACACAGTTTTAATCTGCCAGGAAGTTTCATATCAACGCACACT
The DNA here is from genome assembly GCF_023897955.1 of Schistocerca gregaria. Lineage (NCBI taxonomy): Eukaryota > Metazoa > Arthropoda > Insecta > Orthoptera > Acrididae > Schistocerca > Schistocerca gregaria. Next base: position 219,306,366 of record NC_064925.1, on the reverse strand, counting down.
CTGCTGCAGAGTGAAAATCTCATTCTGGAAACATCCCCCAGGCTGTGGCTAAGCCATGTCTCTGCAATATCCTTTCTTCCAGGATTGCAAGTTCTGCAACGTTTGCAGAAGAGCTTCTGTCAAGTTTGGAAGGTAAGAGATGAGGTACTGGCAGAATTGAAGCTGTGAGTGCGGGTCATGAGTCGTGCTTGGGTAGCTCAGTTGGTAGAGCACTTGCCCACGAAAGGCAAAGGTCCCGAGTTCAAGTCTTGGTCTGGAATACAGTTTTAATCTGCCAGAAAGTTTCATAATTCTAGGTGCAGCTCTGTACTCTGTAATCCAAGCTTACACGTAACTAGAAAGGAAGGAAAATTAGGGTTTAACTTCCTGTCGTTAGATGTGTCGCTTAGACTGGGAGGGAATCCCACCTTATGCAAGAGACAGCTTTCTGGTTTTGTCTTAACCAGACTTGTTTGAGCCCTTTTTTGTGCTATCTTTAATGGGTTTATTTGTTTATTTTCTTTCTTACATGAAGCTGTTAATTGTTTTTGTTGGTTGCTTTAGATCTACTACACAATTTACAGCTTGTCGTAGTTTTTTTTAATGTATTAGTGTATTTTCCTTTGTATGTGTACAGGTAACATGCATATTTCTTTCACTGTTGTTGTTTCACGTGCATTTTCTAAGGTTTTTTCACCAAGCACATAGTTCCCACTGCCCTTACATGTTGTTATGCATGCTGATGGGATCTCTGTGCACAAAGTCTTTTAATGGCTTCTCATGTTTAGCTATACCAAAGAAAATGCTACATGTTACATTTGTAAGACAGGAAAAATATATGACTGTCCATTATTTTTAAATGCATATGGCCGGTGATATTTCTGTTGGTCATTCTTTTACCTTTACACAAGCAACATTTTCAGAGTGCACTTTATTTTGAGTATGCAGAACAAAGGACTCTCCTTTACAAGGTGCAGAAAACTTTTTCACCAATTTTGGTCCATGTTACTAGCTTGCAGTTATTAACAAAATTTGCAAGATGCAAGCTTTGTTCTATCATTGTACAGTAGCCACTCAAAAATGGCTTAACTAGTCTTTATTAAATTTTCTTTTAGTTGGGAATGGTGATTTGGGACTATCAACTTTCCTTTGAGCAGAGAAGGAAGATGATATAAGCTGAACACCATTACTACTGGCTGAGTCTGTCTCACAAATCACAATTTTATTTTCCTGCACACGGGGAGAATTGACATTGTACTTCACACTTTTGTCACCAGCTGCACATGTTTCATTTGATTTATTATACATAAAAAACTATGATATGTTAGTTTACCTCTTTTCAATGGTAATAATTAATTTTCCACAAAATAGAAATGTTGTTGTTGTTGTTGTTGTTGTTGTTGTTGTGGTCTTCAGTTCAGAGACTGGTTTGATACAGCTCTCCATGCTACTCTATCCTGTGCAAGGTTCTTCATTTCCCAGTACCTACTGCAACCTACATCCTTCTGAATCAGTTTAGTGTATTCATCTTTTGGTCTCCCTCTACAATTTTTACACTCCACACTGCCGTCCAATACTAAATTGATGATCCCTTGATGCCTCAGAATATGCCCTACCAACCAATCCCTTCTTCTAGTCAAGTTGTGCCACAAATTTCTCTTCTCTCCAATTCTGTTCAATACCTCCTCATTAGTTATGTGATCTTTCCATCTAATCTTCAGCATTCTTCTGCAGCACCACATTTTGAAAGCTTCTATTCTCTTCTTGTCTAATCTACACTTCTGGAAATGGAAAAAAGAACACATTGACACCGGTGTGTCAGACCCACCATTCTTGCTCCGGAACTGCGAGAGGGCTGTACAAGCAATGATCACACGCACGGCACAGCGGACACACCAGGAACCGCGGTGTTGGCCGTCGAATGGCGCTAGCTGCGCAGCATTTGTGCACCGCCGCCGTCAGTGTCAGCCAGTTTGCCGTGGCATACGGAGCTCCATCGCAGTCTTTAACACTGGTAGCATGCCGCGGCAGTGTGGACGTGAACCGTATGTGCAGTTGACGGACTTTGAGCGAGGGCGTATAGTGGGCATGCGGGAGGCCGGCTGGACGTACCGCCGAATTGCTCAACACGTGGGGCGTGAGGTCTCCACAGTACATCGATGTTGTCGCCAGTGGTCGGCGGAAGGTGAACGTGCCCGTCGACCTGGGACCGGACCACAGCGACGCACGGATGCACGCCAAGACCGTAGGATCCTACGCAGTGCCGTAGGGGACCGCACCGCCACTTCCCAGCAAATTAGGGACACTGTTGCTCCTGGGGTATCGGCGAGGACCATTCGCAACCGTCTCCATGAAGCTGGGCTACGGTCCCGCACACCGTTAGGCCGTCTTCCGCTCACGCCCCAACATCGTGCAGCCCGCCTCCAGCGGTGTCGCGACAGGCGTGAATGGAGGGACGAATGGAGACGTGTCGTCTTCAGCGATGAGAGTCGCTTCTGCCTTGGTGCCAATGATGGTCGTATGCGTGTTTAGCGCCGTGCAGGTGAGCGCCACAATCAGGACTGCATACGACTGAGGCACACAGGGCCAACACCCGGCATCATGGTGTGGGGAGCGATCTCCTACACTGGCCGTACACCTCTGGTGATCTTCGACGGGACACTGAATAGTGCACGGTACATCCAAACCGTCATCGAACCCATCGTTCTACCATTCCTAGACCGGCAAGGGAACTTGCTGTTCCAACAGGACAATGCACGTCCGCATGTATCCCATGCCACCCAACGTGCTCTAGAAGGTGTAAGTCAACTACCCTGGCCAGCAAGATCTCCGGATCTGTCCCCCATTGAGCATGTTTGGGACTGGATGAAGCGTCGTCTCACGCGGTCTGCATGTCCAGCACGAACGCTGGTCCATCTGAGGCGCCAGGTGGAAATGGCATGACAAGCCGTTCCACAGGACTACATCCAGCATCTCTACGGTCGTCTCCATGGGAGAATAGCAGCCTGCATTGCTGCGAAAGGTGAATATACACTGTACTAGTGCCGACATTGTGCATGCTCTGTTGCCTGTGTCTATGTGCCTGTGGTTCTGTCAGTGTGATCATGTGATGTATCTGACCCCAGGAATGTGTCAATAAAGTTTCCCCTTCCTGGGACAATGAATTCACGGTGTTCTTATTTCAATTTCCAGGAGTGTATTTTCTAAGATAAGTTGTAGGGTCAGTATTGGCTCACATGTTCCAAAATTTCTACGGAATGCAAACTGATTTTCCCCGAGGTCATCTTCTACCAGTTTTTCCATTCATCTGTAAAGAATTTGTGTTAGTATTTTGCAGCCGTGGCTTATTAAACTGATAGTTCGTTGATTGTCACATGTGTCAACACCTGCTTTATTTGGGGTTGGAATTATTATATTCATCTTAAAGTCTGAGGGTATTTCGCCTGTCTCATACATCTGGCTCACCCAAGACTGTCAGTAGTTCTAATGGAATGTTGTCTACTCCCGAGGCCTTGTTTCGACTTAGGCCTTTCAGTGCTCTGTCAAACTTTCACGCAGTATCATATCTCCTATTTCATCTTTATCTACATTCTCTTCCATTTCTATAATATTGTCCTCAAACATCACCCTTGTATGGACCCTCTGTATACTCCTTCCATCTTTCTGCTTTCCCTTCTTTGCTTAGAACTGGGTTTCCATCTGAGCTCTTGATATTTATGCAAGTGGTTCTCTTTTCTCCAAAGGTCTCTTTAATTTTCCTGTAGGCAGTATCTATCTTACCCCTAGTGATATGCGCCTCTACATCCTTACATTTGTCCTCTAGCCATTCCTACTTAGCCATTTTGCACTTCCTTTCGATCCCATTTTTGAGACGTTTTGTATTCCTTTTTGCCTGCTTCATTTACTGCATTTTTATATTTTCTCCTTTCATCAATTAAATTCAGTATCTCTTCTGTTACCCAAGGATTTCTATTAGCTCTTGTCTTTTTACCCACTTGATCGTCTGCTACCTTCACAATTTCGTCTCTCAAAGCTATCCATTCGTCTTCTACTGTATTTCTTTCCCCCATTCTTGTCAATCGTTCCCTAATGCTCTCCCTGAAGCTCTCTACAGCTTCTGGCTCTTTCAATTTATCTAGGTCCCATCTTCTAAAATTCCCACCTTTTTGCAGTTTCTTTAGTTTTAATCTACAGTTCATAACCAATAGATTGTGGTCAGAGTCCACATCTGCCCCTGGAAATGTCTTCAGTTTAAAACCTAGTTCCTGAATCTCTGTCTTACCATTATATAATCTATCTGAGACCTTCCAGTATCTCCAGTCTTCTTCCATGTTTACAACCTTCTTTTATGATTCTTGAACCAAGTGTTACCTATGATTAAGTTATGGTCTGTGCAAAATTCTACCAGGTGGCTTCCTCTTTCATTCCTTACTCCCATTCCATATTCACCTACTATGTTTCCTTCTCTTCCTTTTCCTACTATCGAGTTCCAGTCACCCATGACTATTAAATTTTCGTCTCCCTTCACTATCTGTATAATTTCTTTTATCTCATTATACATTTCATCAATCTCTTTGTCATCTGCAGTGGTAATTGGCATAGAAACTTGTCCTACTGTAGTAGGCACGGGCTTCGTATCTATCTTGCCCACAATAATGTGTTTTTAGAAATAATATGTTTACTTAATGATAGAATATAGGTAATCAAAAAACTTGAATACCGGAGGATGTCACTATATCATGAAAGCACTACCATACCATTTGTTACTATCTTTTTTAATGGGTGGTGCTGCTCTCTTGATTCATGAACCAGAACTTTCTCATTCGTGCCAACACATGGCATGACATATATACGAGGGTAATCCCAAAAGTAAGGTCGCCTATTTTTATATAAGTACATAGACCTGTTTATTTCTACAATTGTTTACATCAGTTTACAGCTTGAACATTTAGCTATTTTTCAACATAATCACCATTTTTTCGATGCATTTTTGTAGACGCTGTGGATGTTTTTGTATGCCCATGTCATACGAGCTCGCTGCCATGCTGTTCAGAAAGCTATGAACTGGTATGATTGTTGCTTGATCTCAGATGTAAAGTGGTATGCCCAGGTTTCGTCATGGCCAGCTGGCGACCATAAATTTTGAACCCTGATCTAAAGCATTTAATTATGTGAATCTCAGTGAACTCCTAGATAAATTAAAGTTTAATGGTATTGTTGGTGCAGCCATCCAATGGATAATGTCATATCTAACCAATAGAGTGTAGAAAGTTGTACTTAGTGATTCAACCAATGTAATCCAGGACTGTTATTCTGGCTGGGAAGAAATCATATATGGGTTCCCCAAGGCTCAATCTTAGGTCCTGTATTGTTCCTTTTACTGTATATGTAAACAATCTTAAGTCTAATATACAAGCGGAATTAGTTCTTTTGCAACTGAGACTGGTATTCTGATCAATCAAGCATACTTACAGAACCAGAAGAAATGGTAAACAATGTTCTTGAAAGTATTATTGTCTAGTTTTCTGTGAGTGGTCTCACCCTCCGTTTTTCTTCTGCACCAATTGTGAGTGTAACACATGACAAAGAAATAGTAAGTAGTGTGTGTAAACTTCAAAATTCTTTGGTGTTCATGTTGATGGCAATTTATACTGGAAAATGCACATTTTGGAATTCCTAAAACAACTTTCTTCACCACATTTGCACTTAGAATCATTGCAAATCTTGTGAACAGACAAATCAGTATTCTGACTACTGCTTCCCAGTATATTTATTCCCTCATGAAGTTTGTTGTATATGATCTGCTGCAGTTCAAAAGGAACAATGATGAAATAATTACAATACCAGAAGGAAAAATTACATTTATTACTTTGCATTATGATTGACTTTAACACAAAAGGGGTGCACAATGCTACAACTAAAATTTTTGATAACTTACCCAGTAATATAAAAATGTCTGGCAGGCAGCACAGTAAAATTTGAAAACAAAATGAAAAAGTTTCTCTTTGACAGCCCCTTCTAACCTGTACAAGAATTTCTATTTAATGGAAAGAAATTTCTTCTGAAGCCAAGATCACTACAAATTATTAATTTAATGGTGAGGAGTCTTGACAGGAGCTTGCTGTCATCATCTGATCTTCATAAATTTCAGTCATGAACCAGGAACTAATACAGCATAAGCACATTGGTTTGTCAATAATAATAACAAGATAAAATATAAACTACACAGAGCACGAAATATGTTCACTGAAGTGAAGTGACACAGGTGTACAATGTAACATTGTGAACTGACAACCTCACAATAGGAACTGATCATGAAATAAATAATATTTAGTGATCTATGCTTAAGAAGAAATTTCTTTGCATTAAATCAACAGATCGCTCCCAGCACAGTTAGTTAACTAGTTAGTTTCATGTTCGATGGATTGTTTTACATGATAAATTGTTATTGATGTTGAACAAGTCATTTTACATTCACATCATGAATTAGTTTGTAAATATGATTACATGCTGAACATTTATAAGATGTTTTATTTAATATACAGTTGTGGGTTAGTATTTCCTGCCCACTGCCTTTTACACATTACAATAATAGAAATTATTCTGCACAATGGAAGGAATTATCAAGGAAAAACTTTTTCATTGTGTTTTCAAATTTTACTTTGCTGTCTGTCAGACATTTTATATAACCAGGTAGGTTGTCAAAAATTTTAGTTCGAGCACAGTTCACCACGTTTTGTTCTAAAGACTACCTGATTGTGGAGCAATGAATGTCATTTTTCCTTCTGGTATTGTAATTATTTACATCACAGATCCTTTTAAATAGCAGCGGATAATTTACAACAAACTTCATGAGGAAATAAATATACTGTGGAACAGTAGTCAGAATTCCCAACTCCCTAAACAGATATCTTCAAGGTGATCATTGGCGAGTACCACGTGTTACTCTTACAGCATGTTTTTGAGCAATGAAGACTTTCTACAAATTTTTAAAGATGAGTTACTCCAGAACATTGTTCCACATGAGATTATTCAATGAAAATATTCCAAATATGTCAACTTACTGATTTGTCTCTCCCCAAGATTTGCAATGATTCGAAGTGCAGATGTGGCTGAACTAAGTTGTTTTAGGAGTTCCAAAGCTGTGCTTTTTTCATTTTAAATTCCCATCAATAGCAATACCTGTCAATTTTGAAATTTCCACCCTATTTATTATTTCCTCGCCGTTTGTTACTCTTATCATTGTTGTAGCACACCTAAATGTACAGGACTGAATATGTTGGGTATTTTTAAAATTTAGGGTGAGACCATTTGCAGAAAACCAGCCAATGATTCTTTTAAGAACACTGTTTACCATTTCTTCTATTTCTGTATGTATGCTTGGATTGATTACAATATAGTGTCATCTGCAAAAAGAAGTAACTCTTCTCATGGTATCTTAAACAGAAGATTGATTACATACAAAATATGAGGAACAATAGTGGACCTGCGATTGAGGCTTGGGGGAATCATACGTGATTTCTCCCCAGTCAGAATAATGTCTTTGTACTACATTGGTTGAATTACTGATTACAACATTCTGCAACCTCCTCCCCCCCCCCCCCCCCCTTTTTATAGATATGGCATTACGCATTGGTTGTCTATGACATTGATTCCATAAAATTTTAATCTACCTAGGAGAGTACTGGGATTCACACAGACAGTTGCCTTAGACAGGTCACAGAAAATACCAACCAGTGCTATTTTGTTATTTAATACTTGTAAAACTTGGTGAGTGAACATTCTCAGTAGACAACTCTTCTGGAATCCAAAGTGTGGTCTGTCAGTCTCGTGTGAATAATGAAACCAGATAAACAAATAGGAAAATAGCCTAAATAATTAAATCTTTCCAAAACACTTAGTTTATAAGAGTCGCTGAGAACAGACAGGTATACTTCTCATGGACTGCACCTAAATGTTAAAGAAAAGAAGAAATGGCCAGAACTTTACATGCAGTCATCTCTTGAAAGAACCAACCAAAAGCCTGCAATATCAGTCTAATGGAAGCATCGAGATGAAACTGGCCAAATGGTACCGCAGCAACAAGCAACAGCAGTACCTGTAATTAACCACAGTGAGTCAAGAGGGCAGTAATGGGGAATGAGGTACGATCAGTTGGGGGCAACAGTAGGCCTATACTCTAAAGGCCAGACACAAGTAGTGCTCCTAGAAGATCCCCAAGAGCAATGAGGCTCACAGTGACATTTCTATGGAAAAATCAAGCAAATTACAAATTCCTGTGGGACAGTTTGTCAAGTCAGTGGAAACAAAAGAAGTTGTGGCACCAACAAGTTCAGACTCTTCAGTATCACTTACACAGTCAAATGTTGTAGAATACACAGCTCCAGTGGCTGTAACACCAAGAACTTCCCAGCCCGTACAAAGAAGAAAAGCATATCATCACATTTTATGACATCTAGAAGGACATAAGCCAGAAATTCAAAATTTTCAAAGAATAGGGACAAACTCAACCCTGATATCTGCATCCAGTACTTATGTAAGTGAAACATCCAGCGACACAGGCTTTTTGATTGTGTCATATGCTCCGATTCTCTGTGTCCTTCAGAGCCTTTGTGTACTGTACACAGTCCATTCCTTAGTGCAACTGGTCCAGAAAAGCTTCTATTTGCTTGCTGTTGAGGGAGCCACTGTGATGTTCATGTGGGTTCCTGGTCGCATTATCTCCATGTTGCAGTCTGTTGGCAGGTGGTGCCACTTTGCCATCACCATTGGAATTCTCTTCATGGGAACAAGCTCTGGGGAATTAAATCTCTCCCAGTAGCTGGACAGGCCTCATCTCAGCCCGCTTGCTAAGAGGAGATTATTTTACCTAGGTTGTGCATCAGGTATGTCGTTTTAGCCATCGCCATTTGTTAAGTGGTGATACTATGACACTTTGTGCTCATTGTTGTCAGCCTTTGATGGTTCACCACTTCCTGACCGACTGCCCTTTTTTTTACCACTTATGTTCACATGTGTGTTTCCCATTTGAGATATCGGCTGTTTTACCAAATTACGTGTGGGCTGCCAACTGAATTTTACTTTTTATCTGTCATAGCAATATGGCAAAGGACATTTAATCTTTGGTTCTGGACCTCCACTGCCTCTATAGTGTATTTTATGGACCTTTCTACATGAGGAAGTCCTTGTTCTTAACTTGCTTTCCTTCCATCAATTGGATTTAACATATAGTCACTTTTAAGTTCTTTTACTTCTTGATGTTCTAAGGTTATGACATGAGCACTTATGACCTTTGTTGTTTTTGCACCCTAAGACAAAAATTAAAAAAAAGTTCTCATCACTATGTACACTGACTCCTTTTCATATGTTACATCAGTATTTGTTATGGTTATTTGTTGAATAGAATTGAATGTAGCGTGTTTTCTCAAAACTTAAGGAAAGTCTATTTTCAGAGAGCCACTTATTAATTCTTTGTAGATCATAATTAACAGTCTATTCTGTTGCTTTCTCTACAAGGGAGTTAATAACACTAGTACCATCTGCAAAAAGTACCAATTATGGTTACCAAATATTAAGTGGGAGATCATTAAAATGTATAAAGAATAGCAATGGACCCAAAATTGAACTCTGTAGGACTCCCATTGAGATTCCTCCCCAGTTATCAGTACAATTTTTGGCATTCTGCTTGTTACATTTGATTCAAACCAGTTGTGTGTAAAACCATCAATTCTATAAAAACTTAAGTTTTTCCAAGACTGTAACATGTTCTACAGGATGAAATGAAGTGCCTTGGAAAGATCATAAAAAATTACAACTGGTGATATTTTATTATTTAACACTTGTAATATTTGGTGGGTGAATGTGTAAAAGAATATGTGGGAATCAAGTTCCTTGACTACTGGGTTCACATTTCACAGCTGTAAAAGAAGAGAGACATTGTCGTTCGACATCAGCAGATCAGCAGCTGACTCGTTCTCTCTCTCTCTCTCTCTCTCTCTCTCTCTCTGGTTGTGAGAACTTCCTCGCAAAAATTGATCTTGATTAGCAACACTCCAGTGCTTAACTAGTCTCAAGTTCTTACAGAATATCTTCTTCTGTGCTCTGTATTCATTAATAACTGTTAATGTCCATAGGATGCAAGTTTTTATATTTTTGCTGATTTTGCTCAAACACACAGATGTAATTTGTTTGGATGGTTATTGCCTTAGCTGCACTGACATTGTTTAATTTTTTTTGTTCCCCCCATCAGTCTTCTGACTGGTTTGATGCGACCCACCACGAATTCCTCTCTTGTGCTTAACCTCTTCACCTCAGAGTAGTACTTGCAACCTACATCCTCAATTATTTGCTGGATGTATTCCATCCTCTATCTTCCTTTGCAGCTTTTGCCCTCTACAGCTCCCTCTAGAACCAGGGAAGTCATTCCTTCATGTCTTAACAGATGTCCTATCATCCTGTCCCTACTCCTTAGTGCTCTCCACATATTCCTTTCCTCTCCAATTCTGTGTAGAACCTCCTCATTCCTTACCTAACAGTCCACCTAATTTTCAGCATCGCAAATGACTCAATTCTATTGTATGCTGGTTTTCCCGCAGTCCATGTTTCACTACCATACATTGCTGTACTCCAGACGTACTTTCTCAGAAATTTCTTCCTCAAATTAAGACCAATATTTGATATTAGTAGACTTCTCTTGACCAGGAATGCCTTTTTTGCCACAGTTAGTTTGCTTTTGATGTCCTCCTTACCCCGTCCATCATTAGTTATTTTATGGCCTAGGTAGCAGAATTCCTTAACTTCATCTACTTCATGACCATCAATCCCAATGTTAAGTTTCTTGCTGTTCTCATTTGTACTACTTCTCATTACCTTTGTCTTTTTCGATTTGCTCTCAATCCATACTGTATACTCATTAGACTGTTCATTCCATTCAGCAGATCATGTAATTCGTCTTCACTTTCACTCAAGATAGCACTGTCATCAGCGAATTGTATCATTGATATCCTTTCACCTTGAATTTTAATTCCACTCCTGGACCTTTCTTTTATTTCCTTATTTCCATCATTGCTTCCTCGATGTACAGATTGAACAGTAGGGGAGAAAGGCTACATCCTTTTCTTACACCTTTTTTAATACGAGCATTTTGTTCTTGGTTGTCCACTCTTATTATTCCTTCCTGGCTCCTGTACATATTGTATATCACCCGTCTCTCCCTATAGCTTACCCCCACATTTTCAGAATTTTGAACATCTTGCACCATTTTTTACATTGTCGAACGCTTTTTCCAGGTTGACAAATCCTATGAACATATCGATTTTTCTTTAGTCTTGCTTCCATTATTAACCACAACGTCAGAATTGCCTCTCTCGTACCTTTATTTTTCCTAAAGCCAAACTGATCATCATCTAGTGCATCCTCATTTTTCTTTTCCATTCTTCTGTATATTATTCTTGTAAGTAACTTGGATGCATGAGCTGCTAAGCTGATTGTGCGATAATTCTCGCACTTGTCAGCTGTTGCCATCTTCGGAATTGTGTAGATGATGCTTTTCCAACAGTCAGATGGCATGTTGCCAGACTCATACATTCTACACACCAACATGGATAGTCATTTTGTTGCCACTTCCCCCAATGATTTTAGAAATTCTGATGGAATGTTATCTATCCCTTCTGCTTTATTTGACCTTAAGTCCTCCAAAGCTCTTTTAAATTCTGATTGTAATACTGGATCCCCTATCTCTTCTAAATTGACTCCTGTTTCTTCTTCTATCACATCAGACAAATCTTCCCCCTCATAGAGGCTTTCAATGTATTCTTTCCACTTATCAGCCCTCTCCTGTGCATTTAACAGTGGAGTTCCCATTGCAATCTTAATGTTACCACCCTTGCTTTTTATGTCACTGAAGGTTGTTTTGGCTTTCCTGTATGCTGAGTCTGTCCTTCCGACAATCATTTCTTTTTCCATGTCTTGACATTTTTCCTGCAGCCATTTCGTTTTCGCTTCCCTGCACTTCCTATTTATTTCATTCCTCAGTGACTTGTATTTTTGTATTCCTGAGTTTCCCGGAGGATTTTTGTACTTTCTCCTTTCATCAATCAACTGAAGTATATCTTCTTTAACTCATGATTTCTTCGCAGTTGTGCTCTTTGTACCTATGTTTTCCTTCCCAACTTATGTGATGGCTCTTTTTAGAGATGTCCATTCCTATTCAACTGTACTGCCTACTGAGCTATTCCTTATTGCTGTACCTATAGCCTTAGAGAACTTCAACTGTATCTCGTCATTCCTTAGTACTTCCATATTCCACTTCTTTGTGTACTGATTCTTCCTGACTAATGTCTTAAATTTCAGCCCACTCTTCATCACTACTATATTGTGATCTGAGTCTGTTTCTGCTCCTTGGTACACCTTATGATCCATATCTGATTTCAGAATCTCTATCTGACCATGATGTGATCTAACTGAAATCTCCCCGTATCACCTGGCCTTTTCCAAGTGTACCTCCTACTCTTGTGATTCTTGAACAGAGTATTCACTATTACTAACAGAAACAGGTTACAGAACTCAATTAGTCTTTCTCTTCTCTCATTCCTTGTCCCAAATCCATATTCTCCTGTAACCTTTTCTTCTACTCCTTCCCAACTACTGCATTCCAATCCCTCACAACTGTTAGATTTTCATCCCCCTTAACATACTGTATTACTATTTAAATATCCTTATACAGTTTTTCTATCTCTTCATCTTCAGCTTTCAACGTCAGCAAATGCACCTGAACTATCGTTGTTGGTGTCGGTTTGCTGTCGATTCTGATAAGAACAACCCTGTCAGTGACTGTTCACTGTAACACACTCTCTGCCCTACCTTTCTATTCATAATGAATCCTACTCCCGTTATACCATGTTCTATTACTGTTGGTATTATCCTATACTCATCTGACCAGAAATCCTTGTCTTCTTTCCACTTCACTGCACTCACAACTGCTATACCTAGATTGAGCCTTTGCATTTCCCTTTTCAGATTTTCTAATTTCCCTACCACGTTCAGCCTTCTCACATTCCACACCCTGATTCGTAGAACATTATCCTTTGGTTGATTATTCAATCTATTTCTCATGGTAACCTCCCCCTTAGCAGTCCTCTCCCAGAGATCCGAATGGGGGACTATTCCAGAATCTTTTGCCAATGGAGAGATCATCATGACACTTCTTCAATTTCAGGGCACATGTCCTATATACACGTTATGTGTCTTTAATGCAGTAGTTTCCGTTGCATTCTGCATCCTCATACCATTGATCATTGCTGATTCTTCTGCCTTTAGAGGCAGTTTCCCACTCCTAGGACAAGAGTGTGCCCTGAATCTCTGTCCTCTCCTCAGCCCTACTGGACGAGACCTTTGGCAGAGTGAGGGTGACTTCTTATGCCATAGTCTTTGGCCACCAATGCTAATTATTAATCAAAAGTTAAGCAGCGGCAGGATTCGAACTGGGGACCAAAGGTGTTTTGATTATGCAGGCCAATGAAAAACTTTTTTGAAAAACTTTTTCTTACATTGGTAGCTAATCTTTATAGATTTTTATGAGCTGAATCCAAATCTAGCCTTAGCTTTTTTGTATCACCCATAGCTCTCAAGCAATATGACTTTATTATATAGTATAAAAATCCTTTGTTATATGGTAAATGGGGAAATTAATGGAACACTTTCTTACAACACAAGAGTGGTTTGTATTTACAGTAAGCTACTTGAAACAATGATATCTGTTAATAGAGGTTTTGCATGTCTGCTGGAATTTGTTTGTATGTTCTTTCTTTTTTTTTTTCATTGAAGCTGAATATCTGAGCAGCACACTAAATCACCTTCTTGTTGAAAAAACTTGTAAAATTTCTGCTCTCCCTTTCTATATGTTTATATGCTGGTTCCAACTGCCAGTAAGTTCTTTTCTTTGAATCTAGAGTGAAGAAATTGAGCTTTTTCTTTCGTTAAGCCCAGATCCCTCACCAAATCGTTAAACTCAGTCTAAACAATTTGGGCTCTAGACTTTCTGTATTACAATGGAATTCCTTATCATCCGCTTCATCTAAATCAGATTGTACATCAGAAAATACTTCTGTTGGAATAGAATTTAAATCATCTGGTGGTTCAGGACCCGGCGAATCTACACCATGCCCTATTGGTCGGATGGTGGGCGGAAGGTTAGGGTAGCTTATTACCTTCTTGTTTTTCGAATTTATGACCAGTAATATCAACACTGCAAAAGTAGCAATCATCGGAATGATTTCTTGGCTCCCTCCATATTGCAAGAACAGAACATCTAAAGGCTTTTTTCTCCTTTTTGGACCATTTTCTCAGATCTTCAACACACACATAACATACCTTATGTGGTGCCCAAGATTTATCTTGATCACCAAGTTTAGATCCAAAGTATGATAGATAAACCTTTTTCAGAAAGTCTGCAATGTTTCTTTGATGTTTTTTAATCACAAATTCACCACTAATATAACAAAAACTTTCAGCATAGTTTATACAACCACGATTAGACATTGTACTGAGCACACACACAGGAAACGGGAAAGTGAGGTTAGGTTGACAGTAAACAAAACACCATCTGTTAACATAAAAATAGAATCGACCTTTTTTTGCCATCAAGTGTTTTTCTGCAGTGCTACCAACATCATCTACATTCATTACATTTCCTGTTTAAATTATTTTAACTATATAAAAGCTGTCAAATTCTTTAAAAATCGCTTAATTTAATAAATTTAACTGTAAAATGTGTAGAAATAATGGGTGATAACAGGTTTTTAATTATCATATTTGCATTTCCCACCCTGAAAAACTTAAGAATAAGGTATTTTCAGCAAAAACGTATTTCCATCATTGGCCTGTGTTATGAGTCAAAGACGCTACCCCGAGACCACAGGTGATCAGACTATGGATGCCAGAAGAAGCAGTACAAACTTATAAGAGTGACCAAAGCACTTTTTTTTTCATTCTACCAAAGTGCAAGACTCAGCTGGCACAGGAAAAGCTAGTCTTTGCCTTTGTGCCTAATTGGGTTTCACACTTAGGTTGTCCACTACACATCACCACCAACAATCTGAGTTGGAGTTAGTAAATAACTCAGTAAGTTCTGCAGAACTCTGCATTACAGGACAACCAGTTACCACCCAACAAGTGACAGCCTGATTGAATGCTGGCACCATTCTTTGAAGACTGTTTTCATGTGACACAATACAAGTTGGACCACTTACAAACTGTACTTGATGAGCGGAGCTAGTGGACGGCGAAACACTTTGACGGCCTGGGACATTTATCGATCTGAGTTCCATACAGCTTCCTGACGATGACCAAACAGATTTTATTTGCCACCTGAGAGAAATTATCACACTCATTCACCATCATCAAGCACCTATGCAACAACAGCTACCTATGTGCTTTATGATTTGCAAATATTCATGCATGTCATGTTACATACAGACGGTGTCAATCCATCACTACAGTCTTTATACATAGGCCTACATCAAGTTCTCAAAAGAAAGACACATACTCTGGATATACTATTAAATGGTAATGCTACTATGGACGCAAATGAAGGAGTTAAATCTGCATAAATATTTCCAGAAGTTCACTTACACTTGTGCCACAAAACTGGCCTCAGCCTCAGGTGCAAGTATAATCATCTGAAGCAGATAGGCAACCCAACAAAGAACATGCTCCAGGTGTGGCGTGCATTTCTGCAAGATTTTTGTACAATGCACTTCTACCTATGAGTCTGATGTAGCAACCAAGATCGTCAACTGCTGTGTTGGCATTTCATGGCTTTTAGAGAGTTTGTGCACCAGACGCCTAGGGACTCTTGTTCAGCATCAGTGGTTGATTTGTCCTTGTTTCTTTAAGTGAGTACGAAAACTTCCTTGTGAATAGGGACATATGTTGACCAATACAATTCTAGTGCTTAAATAGCCTCAAGTTCTTACAGAATACCTTCCTCTGTGTTCTATATTTCTTAATAAATGTTTAATATTCATAGTAAATGAGTGTTTACATTTCATGTGCTATTCTGGATGATTTGCCCAAACATGCAAACATAATTTGTTCAGATGGTTATTGCCTTACCCTCAGCAAAAAATGTGTAGCTGGTGTTCTGCTGTACATAATATGAAACTCTGGGACTCCATTTTCCTGCACATAGTGGTTACTGAGGGCCATGCCCACCGTGACCATATACAGCTAAATTGCTAAAAAAAATTTGTATGAAGATGCTTATTTCCTTGAAACTTCCTTTTGTGCAGAGCGGATAAATCTGATGCTACAACACTGTATTGTATTCCTTGTGTAAATAAAAAATACTGGACTCAAATGTCTGTGTGCACAGGAAGCCTCTGTAATTCCAAACTCCAATCTTATGGGCTGATAAGCATCTTTGGAATTTATCTTGGAATCAGAGAAGAAGATTCCTAGACTGCAAACACCAACAAAGCTGGGCATTAACCATCCTCACTAATAGTTTATCCAAGTGTCTTGTTAGGCTGATTGGTCCGTACCTCTTTCTATCTTTTGTGTCCGATTCCAGGTATTGTAATACTCCCTCCCCATTGGGAGGAAAATTTGTTGTCATGCCATGTCATTTTGAATAAAGTGTTTACTGTTATCATCAAGATCTTGTAGCTTTTGTTTATGGATATTGTCTGGTCCCAGAGACAAAGCTACTGTATTAAAGCCTTATTTAGTTCTCAGGCTAAAAGGGTCAATTGCAGGTTGCCCGGTTTGTTGAGGTGAAAGTAGTATTACATTCCATTAAAATGCAACATTGAGCAAAATTAGAATGGTGATTTTTAGATACTGACTTTTCTGAATAAAATATTGATCAAGTTCTGAAATGTCAGAGGAATTGGCATTAATTCCCCATTTCTTAAGCATTCCCTGGATTCTATTAGTGTATTGAAGTCCAATAATCTGCTGTAATTTGGACTACAGTTGCGAAGTTGGGGTATTTACCATGATAGAAGAAACTTATCAATCCATAATTCTTTCTTCCTTTGTCTAGCTAAGTAATATGCTTTTGCGCTTGATCTTCTGAATAAAATTAAATTTTCAGAAATGGGTGGCACCTATGCTATTCTAAGTCTCTTTGTCATTCTCTGTGATCTCATTGCACCACCATATAACAGGTTGCCATGTAATACAATATTTCAAAAACCTCTCATGGTACTAAAACTCCATAACAGCTTCTGAGTCCATCCACAAGTCATAGAACGTGGTATAGGCAATGTACAGTACAACCGGTCATTCCTTTCCACTCAAGATTGCAAAAGTTGAGTTAACCCTTCCCTCGATCAACTTAATGAATCAATGCTTAGAACCTGTTTTGTGCAGTTTTCTCATTGATATAGCCCCTAAAAGCCGTTCTTTTAATGCTACTGTATTTGTTTGGAGATGCAGATAGTCCACCTTTGTGGCTATAAGTGGAAAAGTGAGTACCTAAACTATTTTAAATAAATTCATGGCTGCTGTTATAGTGCATTTGTTGATCAACACCATAAAACAGTAAACAACCACACTGTTAGACAAAAATAATTTCAAAATTATAGAAAATTTAGAGAATGGCTTGCACAGAGGCCAAAACTGGATTGTATTGTTAACATGTACTTTTACAATTACTGGTTCATCTTACTTTACAATAAACTTGCAAACCTACTTAATATTCTGTTTTGTAGCCATTCTTTACCTGTTTGCAAAAGAGATCCTTCTTCCAGCACATAGTATTTGTGTGATCATGACCAAGCAGCCTCTCCTTAAGTACCATGATATCTTTTAACACTGACAACATTACACACCTCTTTAACTGAATGGTGCATATAACTCGATGCTTCTAACACATTTTGATGAGATGGTCTGTTCACAACATACTGTCCAAAAGTATTGTAAAAATCCTCTCTTTTGTCTTTAGTATTGGATGCTTTTTTGTTTTATTAAATTTGTCTTGTTTGAAAACACATTCTTATATTTCAGAAGCAAGTTTATTAATTATCCATTTATAGCTGTGTTAATTATTTTATTTTGACCATTTTGTTTCAATAGTGATCTGACTAGTCTTTCCTGTGAGCTAATTTTGTCTTGCCTGGATTTGCATTTGAAAACATTCACTCTTCACCTTCATGTAGTATCAATTCTGTGCTTTATTGCAAGCACTAATAATAATATATGTATTTTTTTGTACCACTTACTTTCACAGTCATACCTCCTTTCTCAAAATCCATTGCCTCAGTATGATCTAGCAGCTGATACTTTCTTATGGCAAAACTGGTACATAGATTTTGTACTACAAAATGATTCCGTGTTCATAATAATACCTGTTTCTTTATTGCTTCATTGTTTCCTCCAATGGCATCTGCAGTCTCAAATTTCAGTACTGGTAAACCTGCCCCCCCCCTCTCTCTCTCTCTCTCTCTCTCTCTCTCTCTCTCTCTCTCTATGTTTATTAATTGCTTGTAAAGTTCTCCTACAATTGTTCTTAAGTTGCTAATAGTGTTAATAACTGCTACTGTTTTGATACCATCAACTTTAAGACTCACAACATTCAATAATTGTCTTTACTCTCTGTCCTTATTTATTCCCTTTTATAAATTTTTGCTTCATGTTATGATTACCACATCATTTATTAACATGAAATTTTGAACTGTCATCAACATTCTCTCTGTCACAATCATTGTATAGTCTATATTAAAAACAAACATTCCAAGACTTACCAAGCGGAAAAGCGCTGGCAGACAGGCACAATGAACAAAACACACAAACACACACACAGAATTACTAGCTTTCGCAACCGATGGTTGCTTCTTCAGGAAGGTGCGAGTGTACACCTGTCCTTTTTTCCCCCTAAGGGAAGTCTTTCCGCTCCCGGGGTTAGAATGACTCCTTACCCTCTCCCTTAAAACCCACATCCTTTCGTCTTTCCCTCTCCTTCCTGAAGAAGCAACCATCAGTTGCGAAAGCTAGTAATTCTGTGTGTGTGTTTGTGTGTTTTGTTCATTGTGCCTGTCTGCCGGCGCTTTCCCGCTTGGTAAGTCTTGGAATGTTTGTTTTTAATATATTTTTCCCATGTGGAAGTTTCTTTCTATTTTATTTACATCATTGTATAGTCTGTTATACAAATGTAAATTTTCATCAGTGTTTTCTTTGTCACAATCATTATTCTGTGCAGCTGAAAGACATTCTGCAGTATGGAGTGTTTTGGATTCTATAAGATATTTCAAGTGTTTAATCATAACACAAATTTGCCTAAAGTTGTTAGTAATAACTGACAGCATAAGGAAATTACTATAAGCTCGAAATTCTGTCATAACTGTTGAGATAAAACACTTTGAGGCGTTATTAAAACACTTGAAATAGCTTTAAAAATCATGACACTATTTTCCCCTCAATCTAGAATTGTTGCTAGTGCAATTAATATTGACCCTGAATTTGTGAGAGGTGCACTAAGAAGAGGAAATCATTTCATGATGAAACCATGAACAAGGTGACAGATGTGAATTCAGAAGATTTATTCAAGGTAAATATTTTTTATGTCATTGTATACAATCTAATACCTAACTTGAGAACCCAATATGAAACAATTAAGATTTCAGATGAAACATTGGGGTTTTTACAAAGATACTCAAAGATGCCTGACAATCAGGATACTGAGGCATGCAAGTTATTTATCAATGAATACCATAATGATGTTACAGTAGATTTAGAAGATGAAATTAAATATCTGAAGACAATGCATACTTCAAACTTTGAATACATTACTTTGGAACAATTAGGAATAATAAGATGCATGATCTTAAAATTTCATGCTTATTTTCTGAATATGTGTGTAGCTGCACACACCTTTTATACTCTATTAGCGACTATACCTGAAGCAGACAGGTCACTCAGCACTCTGGCTCATGTTAAAAATTGTCTCATATAACTGAGTCTCAGCAATTCTCACAGATTTTCAGCCCTTGGCGGCTGAATATAATTTCACAAGGCAACTAAACTTTGATGCTACAAGTTAAACATTTTCTGAATGATAGGCAAACAAAGTGCCATTGACAGTGTTATGGGCAAATAGGTTATAATGTGGTATCTGTTGCATGACTCATTGTGGTTAACACGTGACCATTCTGATTTCTGTGCACTGCCACATGGGTGCGTTAGGGAACAAGTACAAACGGAACACTCCATGTTTAGCGTAGCTCTCACCAGACATTTTACCAATGTACTAATCAGTATAATACTTAGACTTTTGTGTTAAAGTGAAGTGAAAGTAAATTAAACCAAATTTTTGTAAAAAAAAAAAAGTGGGGCCTATACATTTTACAATAATTCGTTATTGAATAGCATCTGAAGTCAAAGTCATAAGTTCATTAGTCTTATCAATTTGCTCTCTTGGCCTCAGTCAGGCTACCATCCAGTTCCCTAGGTGTTGTGTTCTTGGGTTCCTGATACTGTCTTCATCATCACTTTTCAAACAAATATTTATTGCTATTCTTTCAATCTGCTAGTCCATGAAAGCATCTTGTTGGTGGTATTCTTGCCAATATATGTGGGTTGTCCAATATGCAACCATAGCAAAAATTCAAATAGACCCTCTTCACTACTGTAAAGTCTGTGAAAGATGGGTGCCACATTTGCTGAGCGATGTCGACAACAAGCAATAGATGGATTCAGCCGGAATGTTGCCGGGAATGCATCAAAGTGGCTTGTCACTTGAGATGAGACATTGCTCCATAACTCGACAAAACATCAAGGCATGGTGTGGAAGAAACCTCACTAACGTACCCGCAAAAATGGCAAATGTCACACATTCAACAGTGAAAGTTACAGCAGTCTTCTTTTGGAATCATCAGAGACATCCCCGACATTTGTCTTGCAAAATTATTCTCTTCTTTCATGACAATGCTTAGCCTCTTACAGCTCGAATGACCTGGGCGAGGTCGGAAAATGCAACTGGGAAGTGTTCCTGCATCCTCCATATTCACCAGATCTTTACCCACATGATCTTCATGTATTCTCCCAACTCAAAGATCGTCTTGGACTGATTATGAAGTCACGTGAACAGTGAGCACCTGGTTACGAGCATAAGATCCAACCTGGCGCAAAACTGGTTTGGGAAAACTTGTCACATTATCAGACATGCTTGGAAAAATGTGACAACTATATAGAAAATAATTGAAGCATGACCAATGTCAATAAAATTATTTTAACATGATAAAGTGTGTGTTATTATTATTATTATTATTATAAAATAAGGAAACTTACATAATGGATGCTCCTCATATTTAACCTTTGCACCCTCATTCGTGACTCATCAAACTGGTGCATTAGTTCTTTCAAAGCCACAGTGAGAAAGTAGAGACATTAGCATCAATTTTTTGTTTTACTATGTTCCAAATTATGTTGATTGTAATAGAAAATTATACAAGGTGAATCATAAGTATTTCTAGTTTTCTGAAATAATAAAGGGCATTAAATTAAATATTGTTCTTAATAAAGTTATATCCAGTAATGCATAATTTTTAACTTGTCCTAGAATGAAGGAAACTGTATATTGTAATAAAAGCACTGGAAGGACTTCATTGCAAAGCAAGTGTAAAATTTAAAACATGATATCAGCAATGGCACATCATGCAAGTGCGCTACCAACTGTTTTCTTTCTATGAAATTATTTTAATTAAATGTAATGAAAACTGCAAATATATTTATAGATGTTATTTAAATTTGTGACCACCACAGTCTATTCTAATTCTGATTGAAACTGTGTGTGAAAATGAGAAATGTAAATGCAGAAAATGTGCTCAGAAAAGAATTACTTACTGGAAACAAAAAAATTAACTTTCAGTATCAGTTCTGTGCCTCCACATTTATAGAAAAGCAATTAACATATTCTAATACTGGAAACTGAGTAAACAAATTTCAAGAAGATTCTTTGACTTACAATAACAAACTAGCTTCCATAGTTCATTGGTTCCATGGTAAGAATAACATCTGAAACAAAAGCACCTGAAATCTGAATGATAAGAATTGGCTTTTGTATAGAAAATGAAGCATTTGCAAATATTGTATTATTGATAAGTAATGTTTACGTTCATGTCCAACACATCATCATAAAAATTAGGAAGAGCTACTCTGATTCACCCATATATAAAAGTACCATATTAGCACAATCTGTATAATTTCCTGTTCACATGCTCTGTAATAAAGGAGAACATTATATGCAAAATGAAATGCAATATAGTGCTGTTAAGAGTGACTTGACTTGACTCAATTCTGCTCAGGTCTATGGGTTTTCCTTTTCAGGCCAAAGGTCATATCCTTAAAATCTATCCGGCTGTTTCTCCTTTTAGTTTCTGTGATATGTGTTTTTTGGTGGTGCAGGTTATCAGCCCACAGCCCCTGAGTGTCCTGGTGGGGCTGCCACCTCATGGCCTGGACACCTGTCAAGGTTTTATTTCAGGGCCTTACCCCTTAGATAGCTTGTCTTCACCACAACTACAAAACGCTATCCATCCCTTCACAGTAAGGCCTATGTGCATCAACGTTGTCCTGGTTTCTAAGGATCTTCCACCGTCCACATTAGGGGACTGTGACTGCTGCCACACCATCACAAGGAGGAAAAGGAAAGGAAGGGAATGTATAGGATGGGACAGAACAGAAAAGGATAGGACAGGACACTAGACGGAACGTTGTGAGACACACTTTGTCTGGATCCTCTATGTGTCGGTTTGTTCAAATTCTGCCAGCAGTATCTCATGCAACATATAGTACCATGGTATAAATTGCATTTGCCAATGTATGTTCTGTGTTTCAAAAGAAATTATACTTATTCTACATTTCATACCAAAGCAGGGCTGCTTAGAACCAGGACAGGGCGCTGGGTAGGATGTGTGATTGGGCGTCATGTGCAAATACCAAAATCTAACTTTATTGTTATTCTAAAAAACGTTTGACATGATTTAAAGATAACATAATTCAGGAAATACTCAAGATACACAAAAATTACTCATTGGGATGAATTATAGAATAATTATAATTTCTTATTGACAGTGGCCAAAGAGACAGATTGGTACTTACTGTAAAGAAGACACATTGCAGACAGGCACGATTAAAAGACATGTCAACTTTTCAGCCACAGCATTCAGTAAAAGAGAGACACACAGCATTCATACCCATAACAAAGCAAACTTCATGCACACATGACCGTCAACTCCAGCAACTCGTACCACAATGCAGTTGTCACTTGGGATGAAAGCAACAATCTGGATGTTGCACAGAAGGGGAAGGGATACACTTCCTTCACCAACTCTCCACCATCCTCACCCCTTTACCTCCTTGATCCATAATTGTCATTGTTGGCACCACCTCCCTATACACCATCATCCCTCATGCCTGTGGTCTTACCACTATTGAACAGCAAGTTTCCCATCGTACTTCAGACTCCAGATCCACTACCTCATTCCTCATACATCTTACTAACTTTATCCTAACCAACAAATACTTCTCCTTTGAAGGGAAGGTATACAAACAAATACACAACACAGCCATGGGCATCTGTATGGAACCCTCCTATGCCAATCTTGTTATGAGTCATCTAGAGGAGACCTTCCTAGTAGCCTGCCAAAACGCCAGACCCCTAGACTGGTTCAGGGTCATTGATGATACCTTCATGATCTGGACTCAGGGCCAAGACACGCTATGTTCATTCTTTCACACCCTCAACACCTTCTCTCCCATCCTATTCATGTGATCCTCCTCAAACCGGCATGCCATGTTCCTAGATGTTGACCTCCTGATAGCACCATCTGCACCTCTGTCCACATTAAAGCCACAAACCACCAACAGTACCCTCATTTTGACGCCAAAATATCCTTCCCATACAGACGGCCATCTGGGGACAAAAACTCCTTTGCTCAGTATGCTGAGGGTATCACCAAGACCTTCACAGACAGGCATTACCCCACCCCCAACCACCCCCAGACCAAGTCTGCATGGGAGCATGCCATTTCCGATCACACCCCCAATCCTCCCACAAGCCCCAAGAACTATCTGTAAACCCACTTCATCACACAGTACTACCCTGGACTGGAACAACTGGACCACATTCTTCACCACAGCTTTGATTACCTGTCATCATGCTCTGAAATGAGGGACATCCTACCCGAGAGACTTGCCACTCCTCCTAAAGTGGTGTTCTGTCACCCACTCAACCTCCACAACATCCTAGTTCATCCCTATGCCACTCCCAATCCCTATCCCTTGCCATAAGGATCATATCCCTCTGGAAGACATAGCTGCAAAACCTGCCCAATCCACCAACCCAGCACTTCCTATTCCAGTCCTGTCATTAGTTTATCCTACCCTATCAGGGGCCAGATCACATGTGAAAGCAGTCATGCCATTTACCACCTCTTCTGCAATCATTGCACAGGTTTTTATATTGATATGACTACCAACCAGATGTCCACCGGGATGAACAGCCACCGTCAAACTGTGGTCAAGAGCAAAGTAGATCATATTGTGGCACAACATGCAGCTGCACATAACTTACTTGATTTCTATGGCTGCTTCACTACCCAAGCCATCTGGATTCTTCCCTCCACCACTAGCTCTTCCGGTCTGCGCAGATGGTATTTATCCTTAGAGTACATTCTTTGCCCTTATAATTACCCCAGCCCTCAACCTATGGTAACATACTGTCCACACATCCTCCACCCAACAGTTTCCACCCCTATTGTCCTATCATCTTCTCATCACTCTCATCTGCCACCCTGCTGGTTTTCCTCACTCTGCTAATGCATCCGCCCGTCTTTCCGACTCCTCCCCATTTTTGCTCCTTTTCTCCCCACCTCCCTGACCCACAACCTCCTGATGCTGCACCTGTTGGCTTTCTAGTCCCAACACCCACCACCACACAGCATTTGTCTCCCTCCCCCCCCCCCCCCCCCCCCCATACATTTCTATCCCTTCCCCTTCCTTGTCCCCTCCAGATTGCCGTTTTGCATCCCACGTGGTAGCTGCATTCTGGCCCAAGATGATGGATTAGGCAGTCATGAGTGTATGAGTTGTGTTTGCTTGTATGTATGAATGGTGTGTGTCTCTTTCACTGATGAAGGCTGTGGCCAGAAGCTCTATGTAAGTGGCTGTTAATTGAGCCTATCTGCAACTTAACGTGTCTTCTTTATGGTAAGCAGTAATCTGCCTTTTCCTACATTGTTGATATTCCTACCTGGGTTTCCACTGTCTAATTTCACATTAAACACTTCATGAAGTAGGAGGCTGAAAGAGTAGCAATGAATATTTGTCTGAAAAGTAATGAAGACAGTCATCAGGAACCCAAGGCAAAAAGAGCAAGGATTCTGGATGATAGCTTGGATGAGACCAAGAGAGGAAACTGACATGACTGATGAACTTACAAGTTCAACTTCAAATCATACTCAATGAATTATTGCAAAATGTATGTACATATCATTTATTTTCTTAATTGATTTAATTTACTTTTATTTCACTTTAAAACAAAAGGCTAAGTATTATACTAGTTTGTACATTGACAAAAATCTGGTGCCAGCAATGCTGTGATATAGTGTGCTCTGTCCCCACTTGTTCCCTGGTATGCCAACACGTCAGTAACCAGACAACAGCAGGGTCGCATGTAAATGTGCAATGGATACCATATTATAACCTACTTGCCCATAGTACTGTCAGTGGTACTTTGTGAGCCTTTTATTCAGCAAATGTTTGAATCACATCATCAAAGTATAGTTGCCTTGCCAAGTTACATTCATCTACATCTACATGTATACTCTGCAAACTACTGTGAGGTGCATATGGAAGAGGATACGTCCTATTGTACCAGTTATGAGGGTTTCTTCCTGTTCCATTCAAGTGCAAGAGGAATGATGGATTACCTCTTTGTGTGCAGTTATTATTCTAATATTATTCTCAGTCCCTATGTGAGCAATAGGTAGGGGACTGTAGTACACTCTTAGAGTCACCATTTAAAGCTGGTGTTTGAAACTTTGTTAATAGATTTTCTCAGGACACTTCACATCTGTCTTCAAGAGTCTTCCAGTTAAGTTCCTTCAGTATCTCTGTGATGCTCTCCCATGGTTCAAACAAACCTGTGACCATTTGTGCTGCCCTTCTCTGTATACATTCAATATGCCCTGTTAGTCCTGTTTTGTACAGATCCCACACAACTCAGCAATACTCTAAAACCAGTTGCACGAGTGATTTGTAAGCAATCTGCTTTGTAGACTGACTGCTGTTCCCCAGTATTCTACCAATAAACCAAAGTCTACCACCTGCTTTATTAGATTAGATTTACTTTCATTCCAATTGACCCTTAGTGAGGAGGTCCTCTACGATGTAGAACATGTCAGAAAACAATAATACATGACAAATATTTACAACTGAAACAAATAAGCTAATGTACCTTACACAGGTCCTAAGTGGAATGATCGTCATTTTTTTTAATAAACACTATGTGAAAGAATCATTTTACAAACACTAATGCACTGAATTCAAAATAAAAAAAGGTTTTATTTATTTATAAGGTAATAAACATGTAATAGAACCAATATAATACTTATTTACAGTGAACACATTACTGCACTGAAATTGTGCAGAAGTTATATTGCACACAAATCAGTTGGTTCTACTGAGAAATTCATCAATGGAGTAGAAGCAATTGGCCACCAATAAATTCTTTAGGCGTCTCGTAAACTGAATTTCATTGGTTGTTAAGCTTTTTATGGCTGCTGGCAAGTTATTGAAAATGTGTGTTCCTGAATAATGCACACCTAATCCTTGTGAAGCTATTGGTTTGAAAAAGTTATATATTTTAATGACAAATTTCATTAAGGAATAAATATATGGGAAGCATTAGTTAGTATCCCTAGTTCCCTAAACAGGCTTCTGCAGGATGTTCTTGAGTTCATACCACATACAACTCTTACTGTACGTTTTTGTGCCTGGAAAAATTTAGCTTGGCTTGATGAATTACCCCAAAAAAAATCCCATATGTCATTATGGAATGAAAGTAAACATAGTATGCCAGCTTTTTCATTTTTATATCCCCTATGTCTGACACAATTTGCATTTCAAATACAGATTTGTTAAGACACTCCTCCCTGTTGAATTCAGGCTGTAACCCCAGGAATTTAACACTGTCCACTTCTTCTACCCACTTGTCATCATATGTTAGGCATTTACTCATGGGACACCCCTTACAAGTTCTGAACTGCATGTAGTGTTATTTTTCAAGGTTTAGTGACAAAGAATTGGTTAGGAACCAGTGATTAATGTCCACAAATATTTTATTAGCCGATCTTTCTAAGACTACACTTGATTTGCTATTTATTGCAATGTTTATATCATCGGCAAACAAAACGAACTTGGCATCTGGTAACGTTACTGATGAAAGGTCATTGATATAAACAAGAAAAGTACGGGCCCTAAAATGGAACCTTGTGGGACCCCACATGTAATTAATTCCTAGTTGGATGATGCCTGATAGCTTAATAGATGTCTCTTTCCTAATAACACCTTTTGTTTCCTGCCAGAGATATAGAATTTGAAACCTTTTGCAGCATTTCCTGTTACACCATAATATTCTCTTTTACTCAAAAGGACATTGTGATTTACACAGTCAAATGCCTTCGACAGATCACTAAATATACCAGTTGCCTGAAATTTTTTGTCTAATGAATTAAACACATTTTCACTGTAGGTATAGATAGCCACCTCAATATCAGAATCCTTTAGAAATCCGAACTGCGACTTTGACAGTATATTATTTGAGATAAGATAGTTATAAAGCCAACTGTACATTACTTTTTCTAAAATTTTTTAAGAATGCTGGAAAAAGTGAAATTGGATGGAAATTTGATGCTATTTCTTTACCTCCCTTCTTAAACAGTGGCTTAACTTCAGCATATTTCAACCGTTCAGGAAATATTCCACTGATAAACGTCTGGTTACACAGATAGCTTACTATGTTACTTAACTCAGAATCACATTCTTTAATTTTGTTGATATTTCATCATACCCACTAATTGTTTTTGATTTTAAAGGTTTTATTATGGACATCATTTCTGCTGGGGTAGTGAGGGTCAAATTCATATTATGGAAGTTACTTGAAATGTGTGGTCTGAGGTATTCCATAGCATCTTCTACAGAACCTGACAACCCCATCTTTTCAGTAACAGTTATAAAATATTTGTTAAAAAGTTCTGCAACACTGTACACATCTGTCACCGGTGTATCATTTACTCTTAATCCTATTTGTCCCTCTTAATATCTGGTTCTACCGGTCTCGTCCTTCACTATATCCCATATCGTCTTTATTTTGTTATCTGATATGACTATCTTTTCCTTGTAATATATTTGTTTTGATGTCCCTATTACAGTCTTTAATATTTTGCAGTATTTCTTGTAATGTGCTATAGAATCAACATCAGAACTCTTTCGGATTGACAGATACAGTTCTCTCTTTGTTTTACAAGATACCTCTATTCCTTGAGTAATCCATGACTTTTTTGTAGACTTTGTTCTAACCTTGATTAGTTTTGGGGGGAACGGTGTTCAAATAAGGGAAGCACTTTATTTGCAAAAGTGTTATATTTTTCATTCATGCCATGAGCACTGTAAACGTCAGTCCAGTGAATGTCTCTGAAGCATGTCCTAAAATAATCAATTTTTGCCTTATTGATTACCCTCTTGAGCTCAGATTTAACAGATTTTATATCCTGTTCAGTATTAACATTTAACAGAAGGAACTGCATGTCATGGTCTGAGAGGCCATTGGTTTTGTAATATAATTTTGTTCATTGGACTTTTCTATAAATATATTATCAATGGCTGTTTGTGAGCAATTTGTTACCCTAGTGGGGAACTTTACAGAGGGAATTAAGTTGAATGATAGTGTTACTAACTCAAATAAGTTCTTATTGGGAGAGTCTTTAAGGAAATCTACATTGAAATCACCAGCAACCAGTGTTTCTTTGTTTTTGGTTGTTAAATGGGCCAGTACAGCTTCAAGATGGTTTATGAACAGATTCAAGTTACCAGCAGGTGCTTGATATACACTTAAAATTATGAAGGATTTTTTGTAAAATTCTACTTCTGTTGCACATACTTCCAAATGCTGTTCTAGGCAAAATCTATGAATATCTATATCCTTAAATTTATGACAGTTCCTGATGAATGTGGCGACTCCTCCTTTCTCCATTTCTTCTCTACAAAAGTGAGATGCTAACCTAAACCCCGTAACATTTAAAAGTTCTATACCAGTGGTCACATGATGTTCAGAGAGGCAGATTATGTCAGCTGGGTTTGAGAACTCTAATTCATCTCTGCACATAATTAATTCATTAATTTTATTTATCAGTCCTCGAATATTTTGATGCAATAAAGATAGCTGACATTTCACATTGACTGAGTTAAAATTGGGTAGAGTTGAAATATATGCTGCCCCCTGAAAATTCTTAACCAATAGCTGTTTATGCTGATGTAATAGGCTAGAATTATGTTTTTTTTTTTTTTATTTCTTTCTCAAACTGAAGGTTTGTCTCAGTCCTAACCTCCCTTAAAATTTGGTTTCTTTCTGTCCTCCCTACCCTAAGAAAGGGTCTTTTCTGAACCCTATAACCATCGGTATTTTATCACTCATTGCAGTATCTCCCCCCTTTAACTTTCCTGCTATTTTCCCAGCCAGTTTACCCTTCCCTTTCCTGTTGAAGTGAAGACCATGCTTAGTATAATCTCTCCTATTTAGAGAATCAACAGGAATCACACCAATTTGTGACCCTGCTCCAGACATAAGTGCTGTTCCAACTCCAAATTAACTGTCTTGTCAGAAGAGTTCAAATGAGGTCAGTCATGGTGCCCAAGAAAAGATACAAACTCAACACTAGTATGCTTCGATGCTGATGCTTTACCCACAACTGAGCCTATGTGATCATTCCATTTCATATTCCTACAAAGTTACTTCTACATCTGACAATGACTCCCCATTGATGATAACATGCTGTGTCCTCCCTACCAAAAAGTCTTCATTCCAGTCACGAATTTCATTTGATGCCATATATGATCAAACTTTCGACAATAAGCATAGATGTGGTACTGAGTCAAATGCTTCTTGGAAATCAAGGAATGCTGCATGTACCTGATTGCTTTGATACAAAGCTTTCAGTATGTCATGTGAGAAAAGTGCAAGTTGGATTTCACATGATCAATGTTTTTGGAATCCATGCTGGTTAACATTAAGAATGTCATTCTGTTCAAGATACATCATTACATTTGAGCTCAGAATATGTTCTAAGATTCTACAATGAGCTGATGTCAAGGATATTGGATGGTAGTTTTGTGGATCACTTCTACTACCCTTCTTGTAGATGGGTGTGACCTGTGCCTTTTTCCAAGAACTGGGCACAGCACTTTGTTCAAGGGATCTACGATAAATTATAGTTAGAAGAGGGGCTAACTCAGTCACAAATTCAGTATAGACTCTGACAGGGATTCCACCAGGTCCTGGAGTTTTGTTCAATTGTAACAGTTTTAGCTTCGCTCATCACCATTGACCAGTGGTACTAGTATGAAATTGGGACAACTCTCCTGAGTTTTCCTTTGTAAAGGAACATTTGAAAACAGAGTTAATCATTTCAGCTTTTGCTTTGCTACCCTCAATTGCAGTTCCGGTCTCATTCGCTATGTGCTGGACACTAACTTTGGCCATTACGTGCAACCAGAATTTCTGTGGGTTATGTGAAATATTCTGCTATGGTAGTCATTGCAGTCATCACTCATCACTCTCTTGACAGTCTAATGTGTTTCATTCAGCATCTCTCTATCTACAGCCCTACTCTTAGTATTACAACTGTTTTGCAGTAATCCATGTTTCTTTAGAAGTTTCTTTACATTGGCAGTGTATTGTGGAGGCTCCCTCTCATTATGAACTGTTCTGCTAATTACATATCTATCCAGTGTGTGATCAACTTTTCTTTTAAACTTGAGCCATAGTTTCTCAACATGCTCCTGCCCTGTGCTGAAAGTTTTAAGGTCCTCATTGAGATATGACACTACTTTTTATCTAGTTTATTGAAGATATGTATATTTCTGCTTGGTTTAGTTGTCCTTTTGTGTTGTGAATGCAGAAGGATGGCGTAGGTTATTTTTAGTCAGACAGATTCTCAACAAGTAGTATTTAATTGATATTTATTAAATATGAAGAAGTACTCAATTTAAATACTGCTTCTCCTTGTGGAATGTTCAGCATAATTAGATGTTTGAAATTATTACAAGTCCTCTAAAATATTAAAGTCTGAGTTATGCCTACATAGAGCCAGAGCTGGCTTACAATGCCAATGGAGCCTAGGTCTTAGAGATGAAGGACGAACACTACAGCTTGTAGTTTGAGTCATAACTGGAGACTGTACATGAAGCTGCACACTGAAGAGAACTGTCTGCAGTAGCTCAGTCCTCAGGTATTTAACGAGGCATCAATCAGTTGCTGTCCACACATCTGATGCCCATGGGTTGGCAGCAGTGACCCCTGGCAGGCCTCAGTATAATTAATACTGCCAACCCATAAAACTGTTGAGCTGTGAGTGTTTCGAGCGGGTACTGATTCAACCAATGGAAGATTATGCTGAAGCGACTCGATCTCAGGCCTTCCACACATGCAGTGGCTCAAATGCAACCTGTTACCGATGCCAGTTGGCAACCGTGTCGGTACATCGCCGCGCAACATGTTGTCAACCAATTGCATGCCACTCGGTGCCCGCGTTGCAAGCGACCCGAGTTGGGTCATATCCTCGACATCAACTATGTTTTACGTGATTTTGAAGATGAACGAGCAAGTTTTAAACATTATTTTTGTGAGGAAGTAGAAAATCATCCCATGTTATATACACTGCTGGTTATTAAAATTACTACACCAAGAAGAAATGCAGATGATAATAAACGGGTATTCATTGAACAAATATATTATACTAGAACTGTCATGTGATTACATTTCCACACAATTTGGGAGCATAGATCCTGAGAAATCAGGACCCAGAACAACCACCTCTCGCCATAATAACGGCCTTGATACACCTGAACATTGAGTCAAACAGAGCTTGGATGGCGTGTACAGGTACAGCTGCCCATGCAGCTTCAACACGATACTACAGTTCATCAAGAGTATTGACTGGCGTATTGTGACGAGCCAGTTGCTAAGCCACCATTGACCAGACGTTTTAATTGGTGAGAGATCAGGAGAATGTGCTGGCCAGGGCAGCAGTCGAACATTTTCTGTATCCAGAAAGGCCCGTATAGGACCTGCAACATGCGGTCGTGCATTATCCTGCTGAAATGTAGGGTTTTGCAGGGATCAAATGAAGGGTAGAGCCATGGGTCATAACACATCTGAAAAGTAACATCCACTGTTCAAAGTGCCGTCAATGCAAACAAGAGGTGACCGAGACGTGTAACCAATGGCACCTCATACCATCTCGCCGGGTGATACGCCAGTATGGCAATGATGAATACACGCTTCCAATGTGCTTTCACTGCGATGTCGCCATACACGGATGCGACCATCATGATGTTGTAAACAGAACCTGGATTCATCCGAAAAAATGACATTTTGCCATTCATGCACCCAGGTTCGTCGTTGAATACACCACCGCAGGCACTCCTGTCTGTGATGCAGCATCAAGGGTAGCTGCAGCCATGGTCTCTGAGATGATAGTCCATGCTGTTGGACATGTCATCAAACTGTTCGTGCAGATGGTTTTTGTCTTGCAAACGTCCCTATCTGTTGACTCACGGATTGAGTCGCGGCTGCATGATCTGTTACAGCCATGCGGATAAGATGCCTGTCATCTCAACTGCTAGTGGTACGAGGCCTTTGGGATCCAGCATGGCGTTCTGTATTACCCTCCTTAACCCACCGATTCCATATTCTGCTAACAGGCATTGGATCTCGACCAACGCGAGCAGCAATGTCGCGGTGCAATAAATGATAGGCTACAATCCGACCTTTATCAAAGTCGGAAACGTGATGGTACGCATTTCTCCTCCTTACACGAGGCATCACAACAACGTTTAACCAGACAACGCCGGTCAACTGCTATTTATGTATGAGAAATCGGTTGGAAACTTTCTTCATTTCAGCACGTTGTAGGTGTCGCCACCAGTGCCAACCTTGTGGTGTAGTATGGAGTTTGTAACATCATATATAAAGTAATTACAATGTAATGAACACCCTTAGCTGCTTACAGGCGTTGACATACGTCAATGGGGACAGATGAAAATGTGTGCCCCGACCGGGACTCTAACCCGGGGTCTCCTGCTTACATGGCAGACACTCTATCCATCTGAGCCATCGAAAATTTCACTTTCTCTCGTTTGCACAGACAATCAGAAGTAGGTCCACATTTTCTCAAGACCGGCGATGATATAGATCTTATCTCAAGTTTAAAGAGAAATTCAGTATGTTAGATGCATTTCGTACGCAGCAGTATGTGGAATGTGGACTGACAAGCACCAAACGCAAGTTCATAGGGAACCCTATTTTTCATTCCAAAGTATTCGAATTAGGCACAGGACATCACTAAATATAGAAATATCACAATAGCTATTCTATCTATCGCTTGCACCTTGTCTCGCAGTGACACACGGTCGGCCATGCTTAACCAGATTTGGCATGTTAATGTTAAGTGATGGCCGGATGCCCTTCCTGCCGCGCCACCCCATTCCCCCCGGGATGGAATTTGTGCACTCCAGCTGTCTGCGTCTAGTGTAAATCGTGAAATAGCGTGAATGAGTTTCAAATGTCTGCGAGTCGTGTAACTGAAGTGGGACGTGGGGATCAGCCCGGTATTCACCTAGTAGGATGTGGACAACCGCCTAAAACCACATCCAGGCTGGCCGCCACACCAGCCCTCGTCGTTAATCCTCCGGGCGGATCCATCCGGGGCCGGCGCGCCTACCAGAGTCCAGGAAGCGCTCTCATCTGCCCTGACGGGTATCACAATAGCTATTACTGTTACGATATAAAAGGCAGTTCATCACGAAGCTGAGTCTGCTCCCTTTAATCCCACAAACCAACCAACCATCACGAAGCTCGCGAATAGGCGGTGAGACGAGTGAAAATAATTTTTTTTACCGAATAGATTCCTTTAAATCATCTGAGAAAGGTTGCAGTGTAACCGGCGTGCGCACTCGTCCATTCCTACAAAATAGCAGAGACGGGCACAGAATGTGTCCTTCGTAAGTCTAAGTGCAGACTGAGATGTATATAGCATCTGTGAAGTTACACGGCATGACGCATTCCCCACGTCCCGGCAGGTCCTGCACACATTGAGACGCATCGACTTCTTCACCCGCGCTGTTTGGCGACGCGCTGCGCAGACAGAATCGTAGCACACCCTGTAATCCATCTCAAACGATTTTACAGAAATTATTGGGTAAAAGTATTTTATTCCTATATTATGTGTAACTTTATGTGTCAGCTTCATGGTGAAGTGACCATCACACTTACTGTGATGTACGCATTTAAATAAGACGCTACGCAAAATTTGAAAAGTTTGCAATCAAAAAAATAGGGGTCTGTGATTTTGAGTTTCGTGCATAATACATCATTTGTTACTGAGTTTGAAATTCAGCTAAAATTTTTTTCTTCAGTCTTGGAAGGAGGTTTCTATCTGTCTCCGATCTTGAGAAAATGCATCGTATGTAGCGCGTTCACTTCCGATCGAAAGCGCGCAAGAACAAAATATTCATAAAATCTCTCATATGTCCTAAACCGGTGAGAATCGAAAAGAGATTTTGGCAAATGATAGCAAGCAAGGTGCAAAGTGTTTTGCCAAATATTTAACACGCGGAACTATCTTATCTACGGCGATATAGCCGAGGCTATAGTTTTTGGTTTAGTTTTTCAATCCAGCACTGCAAACCAACGCAACGACGTTTCCGATAAGCTATGGCCGCTATGGTCGTCAGCTGCTTAATGAGACACTTTGTTTAGATTTGTGTCTGAATAGTTGTTGCAAGGTGAATTTGTGGATATTTTAGTTTCGTCAAAAGAAGCACAATTAAATCTGTCATCAAGAGAAATGTAGCCGCTTTTTCAGTTGATAAAAGGTTAACAATTCATACAAAAATTAATCGCGAATTGTGTTGTAATTTGGGCAGAGTTCCCATAACCGGGCGTATTTTTATTAGCGGACGACTGGACTGGAAACTTACCAAGGGATTTTCATCCTGTTCTTCATCTGAAAAATATAAATATAATATGTTTTCCCTTCAGAGTGATGCGCACATGCCAGACGTCGGTTACACACCTACGACTTCCGAAACTGACAATGCGTGATTCGCGTTTATAGAGTTGTTATTAACAAAAGTAGATAACTGATCCACTGCACAACACGATAGTCAGCGTAGTTTCAAAAGGTAAGAAAAATTCGCGCGACAGGACTGTGGAAGCTAGCCAGTTGTTCCTTGTGAGGGGAAGAGTTCACTTCGTTCAAGAAACATTCTAAGGCTGCCTTTCTCAGCAACACGTTTCAGCAAATTAAGTATATCATATCACCACACTCTTCCAGGATACTGACACTTTAGAAACAATACCGACCACGTTCTTCATTTATGTAGCCTGTTGTGTAATTAGTTTATTGATGCTAATACCGTGTATGTTACCACTGGAATACTTTTTCTCGCCACTACACACTAACTGTAACATTGTCACTCTTTGGAGTTTCTCGACTGTTTCCAGTATGCATGTAATATAATGCCTCTTATCACACCAATATCTAAGTAATCACAGCGAAACTTAAATACGCCAGTTCTTGGACGCTTTTTACCAGGAGCCAAAGGGTATACACAAGGGGAAATTCCCACTTTTCGAATTTTTGTAACGTCGTACAGCTAGACGAGAGTAATACACAGCACGTAGACAACCTTGGTTCACTGTATAATATCTAATGATTTTGTAATATTCTTTACGATTTCACTACCCTCACGATCTGAAGACACAGTAGAGGCAGAAGATACAGTTTCAGCGGCTAATGTTTCACCAGCCATTGAACTGCGCATTGTTCTTGGCAAAATAAAAATAACGAAAAAAAGTAAAACTATACGGATACAAATAACTGTTAAATGTAATGTACTAACGGAAAAAGATCGAGAACTTAAAAGGCGAAATATGGAACACTATTCTACGGCAATAAAGTTCAGCAGTAAGACAGTATTTTTCTGTGTCGTGTCTCTGCGCGATCCCACTTCTTACGAAATACGTGGTGCTTTGCACCGCGCATCACGCGCTATGCGCGTCGTAATTTACGCCTAGCATAATGGACGAAACTCACAGCTATGCAGGCAATAGGTAATGGACTACTACAAGTGCTCGCCTCTTCGCAACAGAGTACTGGATTCGTCCAGCGCTGAGAACGAGATGAACTGACTTCCCTGTGGAATCAGATAATTGTGCAGCACACATGTGCAACGCAAGCAATTTTTTGAGGGCCAAGTGTTGTTGACTTTTTACTGGAAGCGAAATCAGTTTGCAGTTATTCCATATACATTTTCTGCTGTTATTCTAGCTCTTGAGAGTCTAAAGTTAAACACATCATGAGGTTATTTAAACATCCACATCTACACCGACAGTTTGCAAGTCACCTTTTGGTGTATGGCGGAGGGTACCTTGCATATCACTGTCGCTTCTTTCCTTTCCTGTTTTAGTCGCGAATAGTGCGCGACAAGCACAGTAGTTGGTAAGCTTACATGTGACTTCTAATGTAAACTTCGTGGTCTTTTCGCCATATATACGAAGAAGGACGCAACACATTGGTTGACTTTTCTATGAGCGTACGCTCGCTGAATTTTAACAGTAAACCACCCCGTCTACGTCTCTCTTGTAGTGTTTGCCACTGGATTGGTTGTGCACCTCCGTGATGCCTTCCGCCCCTGGTAGCTGAGTGGTTGCCGGCACGCTACCTCAGCGTGTTCTGTCAGAGTGTTAGCTGCCCTCTGTAATAAAAAAAAAACTGTGTTACTCGAAAAACAACGAACTTAAACGGATGACTTACGACGTCCGCTCCGAGCAGATGCAACGAACAAAACCGAACAAAATGAGATATTTTTTTTTTTTTTTAAAAAAAAGGTCAGCGCGACGGAATGTCATACCTAACGGCCCGGGTTCGATTCCCGGCTGGGTCGGTGGTTTTCTCCTCGCAGGGACTGGGTGTAGTATTGTCCTTATAATCATCATTTCATCCCCATCGACACGCAAGTCGCCGAAGTGGCGTCAACTCGAAAGACTTCCACCAGGCGAACGGCCTACCCGACGGGATGCCCTAGCCACACCGTATTTCCGAGCGCCTTTGCTCTTGCTAAATGAGCATGTAATGAAACATATGGATCTTCCTTCTTTCTTTTTCCTAGCATTCATTCCTTCTAGAAAGGGATCTGCTTTTTCAAGATTTGGCATATCATATTTTAACTTTGTGGCCGGATACCTTCCTGATGCCACAGTCGTGGAGGCAAACCAAGTTGAACATCTGTCTGTGAATCGCTTTATGTGTGTTGCGGTATTTTAGCTGTTTGTATATACTAAACCCCCAGTTATCCGCGGGTGGTTTATCGTCTTTGCGGATTATCCGCGGCCTATTTCTCTCACTTATTTTCTTCTTTTTGTGCTGTTGAAAATTTTTCTTTAACGCGGGATTGGTCGCGAGTGAGCGATAATCTCAAGTTACAACACGAGTGTAGTAAGCAATGTGCTGCCCGAACACTATAAACGCTGGATTGTAACTAGCGGTATATATTCATTGTTGTTTGGTGTTTATTAAGTGCCTAACAATGCCTGAAAAGCGAAAACATGTTAACGACACAGCAGAAACTGGAAATAATACACAAACTCGAAGAAGGCAGTATTGGTACGCAAAATGTGGGACTGATGTACAGAGCGGGTGGAACTGCGATCCGTAATATTCGAAAAAAATGACAAAATATTTCAATTTACTAGCAGTTCTGACTCATTTAAAGGTTTGTTAAAGCGGAAGGCTATGAAAATGTGTACATATGCAGAAATGGACAAAGTTAAGTTGAAACAGTTTGAACTGAAAGGAGCAGAATGTACACAAATGTTTATGAAGCTACGAAAGCCAGTTTTTTGTATAATTAATTGAAATTTATTGAAACGCAGATTCTTAGTTCTTGCCTGAACTTTATACAGATATCACAAAATTATAACTGCAAATAACATAGTGGTGTGTTTTCTTCTTCTTCTTTCGAATAACCTATCTGGAGGGTACGATGAATCAACTTTGGCCACTCTTAATTGTATTAGATTTCCGTAGTTTCCAAATTTCCTTCATCCTCTTAAGAGTGTTGTTCCCTTTCTTATTGAATCCACTTTTGGCTAGTTGTTTTCTTTCTCTAGTGAAATTCTGCCTTTTGAACTGCCTTTCTGAAATGTGTTCTGTTTTCTATTGTGTCTATTGTAATTCCAGCGTTTTCCATGTCCTTTTCAGTCTCTATGAACCATGCGGGCTTGGATTTATAGCTATTGAGTAATGTCAATATCCGCTTGGTTAGTCTGTTGTTATCCATTCTGAATATATGTCCAAAAAACTTTGGTCTTTTCTTCCTCATTACATCAGTTAGTTTTTCAGTTTTCAAGTGTAGCTCTCTGTTTGATCTTAACCTGTATTCGCCGGCCGCGGTGGTCTCGCGGTTCTAGGCGCGCAGTCCGGAACCGTGCGATTGCTACGGTCGCAGGTTCGAATCCTGCCTCGGGCATGGATGTATGTGATGTCCTTAGGTTAGTTAGGTTTAAGTAGTTCTAAGTTCTAGGGGACTGATGACCACAGCAGTTGAGTCCCATAGTGCTCAGAGCCATTTTTTAACCTGTATTCAGCACGAGCTCCCAGTATTTTCCTTAAAATTCTTCGTTCGACCTTCTCAAGTTTCTCAACATCTCCATTTATTGTTAGTTTAAGTGTTTCTGCCACACACAGAGCTTCATGTCTGGCCACTGTTTGGTAGTGACTTAATTTTGTGTTCCAGGACAAGATGTTTTGTTATAAACGTTTTTGATCATACGAAACACTCTTCCCATTTTGTGCACTCTAGTTTCTATAGCTGTCTTTTCTTTTGCATTGTATGTAATCCACTCTCCTGGGTATTTAAAGGAACCTGTTTTGTGTATTGTATTGTTGTCAACCGCAGTATTTTGAGGACCATCACAGATGTTTCTCATGAACTTTCTTTTTG
Organism: Schistocerca gregaria; assembly: GCF_023897955.1. NCBI lineage: Eukaryota > Metazoa > Arthropoda > Insecta > Orthoptera > Acrididae > Schistocerca > Schistocerca gregaria. The sequence goes on along the minus strand of NC_064925.1, from coordinate 219,267,102 downwards.
CAAAGGAAGGGGCACGGAAGGGAAGCAGTGGTTGAGAAGGGACTGAGACAGAGTTGTAGCCTACCCGCCAACGTTATTCAATCTGTATATTAAGCAAGCAGTAAAGAAAACAAAAGAAAAATTTGGAGTAGGAATTGAAATCCATGGAGAAGAAATGAAAACTTTGAGGTTCACCGATGACATTGTAATTCTGTCAGAGACAGCAAAGGACTTGGAAGAGCAGTTGAACAGAATGGGCAGTGTCTTGAAAGGAGGATATAAGATGAACATCAACAAGAGTAAAACGAGGATAATGGAATGTAGTCGAATTAATTCAGATGATGCTGAGGGAATTAAATTAGGAAATGAGACACGTACAGTAGTAGATGCGTTTTGCTATTTGGGGAGCAAAACAACTGATGATGCTCGAAGTAGAGAGGACAAGAAGTTCTTTCTGAGAGTATTTGTTTGGAATGTAGCAATGTACGGAAGTGAAACGTGGACAATAAATAGAAGGGAATAGAACCTTTCGAAATGTGGTGCTATAGAAGAATGCTGAAGATTAGCTGCGCCGATCACGTGAGTAACGAGGAGGAACTGAGTAGAATTGGGGAGAAGGGGAATTTGTGGCACAACTTGTCTACAAGAAGGGATCGATTGGTAGGACGTGTTCTGAGAGATCAAGGGATCACCAATTTAGTACTGGAGGGCAGGGTGGAAGGTAAAAATCGTAGCGGGAGGCCACGAGATGAATACAGTAACCAGATTCAGTAGGATGTAGGTTGCAGTAGTTATTCAGCGTGTCCGAACATTTGCCACGCCGGACATTTGCCACGGTTTTACCTGCTCCGAAGGGTTGGGTCCCTTGTCTCCCCTCCCCCTCCTCCTCCTCCTGCCCACCCAGTTTGCTTTTGAAGTTCCTGCTCATTCGAAAGGTTACGCGTATCTTAAACAGAGGGAATCTAAAGAAGGTGTTGTTACATGGATGTTCTTACGTCGAAAAGCAGATCATTGGAAGGGAAAGCTGCTTTCGAGGAACGGAGAAGTGTTGAGCGTATTAGAACATCTCTGTGGACCACATGACGATGCAGCTCTGAAAGTGAGAAAGCAAGGGGAAAGAGCGAAGAGAAGGTCTCGAGAAGAAACTACACAGTTATCGGAGATATACGCGGATGAAATGGGAAATCTACATAATTAAGTTTATGACTTTGTTACAGTGATGTCTAATTCAGAATCTGTGAAGAGAACCATTCATCGATGGAGTCAAGAGCGGGGGTTCCAACAAGACCCTAAGGACTCTTATGAAATTGATCTTCATGAAGATCTATTAAAAATGGGAGATGGCAGTAGTTTTCTTCTGGAACACGATAGGTTAGAGGTGAGACTAATGATTTTTAGTGGGTAGATCGCATAACTAATGAGGAAGTATTGCATAGGATTGGGGAGAAGATAAGTTTGTGGCACAACTTGACCAGAAGAAGGGATCGGTTGGTAGGACATGTCCTGAGGCATCAAGGGATCACCAGTTTATTATTGGAGGGCAGCGTGGAGGATAAAAATTGTAGAGGGGGACCAAGAGATGAATAAACCATGCAGATTCAGAAGGATGTAGGTTGCAGTAGGTACTGGAAGATGAAGAAGCTTGCACAGGATAGAGTAGCATGGAGAGCTGCATCAAACCAGTCTCAGGACTGACGATCACAACAACAACAACAGTGGAAGCAAAGGAAAAGAAAGTTAAAAAACATGTTCTCATTTTTATATGGATAGAACATTTAAGAGTTGCAGCAAGCAGTTTGCACAGATCTACACCATACACGTTCTTCCTACTGTATTTGCAATGCTCCCTAATAAGAAGAAAGACACATATGTTCGTCTGTTTCGTCTGACAAAACAGGCAGTCTCTGAGTGGAGTCCTAAACAAGTAAAGATGGACTTTGAGGCAGCTGCGATATCGGCAATTCGTCAAGTTTTTCCCACGAGTGAAATAAATGGATTCTATTTCCATATGAAGTAAATGAAGCAGGCAAAAAGGAATACAAACGTCTCAAAAATGAGATCGACAGGAAGTGCAAAATGGCTAAGCAGGGATGGCTAGAGAACAAATGTAAGGTTGTAGAGGCTTATCTCACTAGGGGTAAGATAGATACTGCCTACAGGAAAATTAAAGAGACCTTTGGAGAAAAGACAGCCACTTGTCTGAATATCAAGAGCTCAGATGGAAACCCAGTTCTAAGCAAAGAAGGGAAGGCGGAAAGGTGGAAGGAGTATATAGAGGGTTTATATAGAGGGTTTATACAAGGGCGATGTACTTGAGGACAATATTATGAAAATGGAAGAGGATGTAGATGAAGACGAAATGGGAGATAAGATACTGCGTGAAGAGTTTGACAGAGCACTGAAAGACCTGAGTCGAAACAAGGTCCCGGAAGTAGACAACATTCCATTAGAACTACTGACGGCCTTGGGAGAGCCAGTCATGATAAAAATCTACCATCTGGTGAGCAAGATGTATGAGACAGGTGAAATACCCTCAGACTTCAAGAAGAATATAATAATTCCAATCCCAAAAAAAGCAGGTGTTGACAGATGTGAAAATTACCGAACTATCAGTTTAATAAGTCACAGCTGCAAAATACTAACGCGAATTCTTTACAGTCGAATGGAAAAACTGGTAGAAGCGGACCTTGGGGAAGATCAGTTTGGATTCCGCAGAAATGTTGGAACACGTGAGGCAATACTAATCTTACGACTTATCTTAGAAGAAAGATTAGGGAAAGGCAAACCTTCATTTCTAGCATTTGTAGACTGAGAGAAAGCTTTTGACAATGTTGACTGGAATACTCTCTTTCAAATTCTATAGGTGGCAGGGGTAAAATACAGGGAGCGAAAGGCTATTTACAATTTGTACAGAAACCAGATGGCAGTTATAAGAGTCGAGGGGCATGAAAGGGAAGCAGTGGTTGGGAAGGGAGTAAGACAGGGTTGTATCCTCTCCTCGATGTTATTCAATCTGTATATTGAGCAAACAGTAAAGGAAACAAAAGAAAAATTCGGAGTAGATATTAAATACCATGGAGAAGAAATAAAAACTTTGAGGTTCACCGATGACATTGTAATTCTGTCAGAGACAGCAAAGGACTTGGAAGAGCAGTTGAACAGAATGGGCAGTGTCTTGAAAGGAGGATATAAGATGAACACCAACAAGAGTAAAACGAGGATAATGGAATGTAGTCGAATTAATTCAGATGATGCTGAGGGAATTAAATTAGGAAATGAGACACGTACAGTAGTAGATGCGTTTTGCTATTTGGGGAGCAAAACAACTGATGATGCTCGAAGTAGAGAGGACAAGAAGTTCTTTCTGAGAGTATTTGTTTGGAATGTAGCAATGTACGGAAGTGAAACGTGGACAATAAATAGAAGGGAATAGAACCTTTCGAAATGTGGTGCTATAGAAGAATGCTGAAGATTAGCTGCGCCGATCACGTGAGTAACGAGGAGGAACTGAGTAGAATTGGGGAGAAGGGGAATTTGTGGCACAACTTGTCTACAAGAAGGGATCGATTGGTAGGACGTGTTCTGAGAGATCAAGGGATCACCAATTTAGTACTGGAGGGCAGGGTGGAAGGTAAAAATCGTAGCGGGAGGCCACGAGATGAATACAGTAACCAGATTCAGTAGGATGTAGGTTGCAGTAGTTATTCAGCGTGTCCGAACATTTGCCACGCCGGACATTTGCCACGGTTTTACCTGCTCCGAAGGGTTGGGTCCCTTGTCTCCCCTCCCCCTCCTCCTCCTCCTGCCCACCCAGTTTGCTTTTGAAGTTCCTGCTCATTCGAAAGGTTACGCGTATCTTAAACAGAGGGAATCTAAAGAAGGTGTTGTTACATGGATGTTCTTACGTCGAAAAGCAGATCATTGGAAGGGAAAGCTGCTTTCGAGGAACGGAGAAGTGTTGAGCGTATTAGAACATCTCTGTGGACCACATGACGATGCAGCTCTGAAAGTGAGAAAGCAAGGGGAAAGAGCGAAGAGAAGGTCTCGAGAAGAAACTACACAGTTATCGGAGATATACGCGGATGAAATGGGAAATCTACATAATTAAGTTTATGACTTTGTTACAGTGATGTCTAATTCAGAATCTGTGAAGAGAACCATTCATCGATGGAGTCAAGAGCGGGGGTTCCAACAAGACCCTAAGGACTCTTATGAAATTGATCTTCATGAAGATCTATTAAAAATGGGAGATGGCAGTAGTTTTCTTCTGGAACACGATAGGTTAGAGGTGAGACTAATGATTTTTAGTGGGTAGATCGCATAACTAATGAGGAAGTATTGCATAGGATTGGGGAGAAGATAAGTTTGTGGCACAACTTGACCAGAAGAAGGGATCGGTTGGTAGGACATGTCCTGAGGCATCAAGGGATCACCAGTTTATTATTGGAGGGCAGCGTGGAGGATAAAAATTGTAGAGGGGGACCAAGAGATGAATAAACCATGCAGATTCAGAAGGATGTAGGTTGCAGTAGGTACTGGAAGATGAAGAAGCTTGCACAGGATAGAGTAGCATGGAGAGCTGCATCAAACCAGTCTCAGGACTGACGATCACAACAACAACAACAGTGGAAGCAAAGGAAAAGAAAGTTAAAAAACATGTTCTCATTTTTATATGGATAGAACATTTAAGAGTTGCAGCAAGCAGTTTGCACAGATCTACACCATACACGTTCTTCCTACTGTATTTGCAATGCTCCCTAATAAGAAGAAAGACACATATGTTCGTCTGTTTCGTCTGACAAAACAGGCAGTCTCTGAGTGGAGTCCTAAACAAGTAAAGATGGACTTTGAGGCAGCTGCGATATCGGCAATTCGTCAAGTTTTTCCCACGAGTGAAATAAATGGATTCTATTTCCATATGAAGTAAATGAAGCAGGCAAAAAGGAATACAAACGTCTCAAAAATGAGATCGACAGGAAGTGCAAAATGGCTAAGCAGGGATGGCTAGAGAACAAATGTAAGGTTGTAGAGGCTTATCTCACTAGGGGTAAGATAGATACTGCCTACAGGAAAATTAAAGAGACCTTTGGAGAAAAGACAGCCACTTGTCTGAATATCAAGAGCTCAGATGGAAACCCAGTTCTAAGCAAAGAAGGGAAGGCGGAAAGGTGGAAGGAGTATATAGAGGGTTTATATAGAGGGTTTATACAAGGGCGATGTACTTGAGGACAATATTATGAAAATGGAAGAGGATGTAGATGAAGACGAAATGGGAGATAAGATACTGCGTGAAGAGTTTGACAGAGCACTGAAAGACCTGAGTCGAAACAAGGTCCCGGAAGTAGACAACATTCCATTAGAACTACTGACGGCCTTGGGAGAGCCAGTCATGATAAAAATCTACCATCTGGTGAGCAAGATGTATGAGACAGGTGAAATACCCTCAGACTTCAAGAAGAATATAATAATTCCAATCCCAAAAAAAGCAGGTGTTGACAGATGTGAAAATTACCGAACTATCAGTTTAATAAGTCACAGCTGCAAAATACTAACGCGAATTCTTTACAGTCGAATGGAAAAACTGGTAGAAGCGGACCTTGGGGAAGATCAGTTTGGATTCCGCAGAAATGTTGGAACACGTGAGGCAATACTAATCTTACGACTTATCTTAGAAGAAAGATTAGGGAAAGGCAAACCTTCATTTCTAGCATTTGTAGACTGAGAGAAAGCTTTTGACAATGTTAACTGGAATATTCTCTTTCAAATTCTGAAGGTGGCAGGGGTAAAATACAGGGAGCGTAAGGCTATTTACAATTTGTACAGAAACCAGATGGCAGTTATCAGAGTCGAGGGACATGAAAGGCAAGCAGCGGTGGGGAAGGGAGTGAGACAGGGTAGTAGTCTCTCCCCCATGTTATTCAATCTGTATATTGAGCAAGCAGTAAACGAAACAAATTTGGGGCAGGTATTAAAATCCAGGGAGAAGAAATAAAACCTTTGAGGTTCGCCGATGACATCGTAATTCTGTCAGAGACAGCAAAGGACTTGTAAGCGTGGATAGTGTCTTGAAAGGAGGATATAAAATGAAGATCAACAAAAGCAAAACGAGGATAATGGGATGTAGTCGAATTAAGTCGGGTGATGCTGAAGGAATTAGATTAGGAAATGAGACACTTAAAGTAGTAAAGGAGTTTTGCTATTTGGGGAGCAAAATAACTGATGATGGTCGAAGTAGAGAGGAAATAAATGTAGACTGGCAATGGCAAGGAAAGCTTTTCTGAAGAAGAGAAATTTGTTAACATCGAGTATAGATTTAAGTGTCAGGAAGTCATTTCTGAAAGTATTTGTATGGAGTGTAGCTATGTGTGGAAGTGTAACATGGACGATAAATAGATTGGACAAGAAGAGAATAGAAGCTTTCGAAATGTGGTGCTACAGAAGAATGCTCAAGATTCGATGGGTAGATCACATAGCTAATGAGGAGATATTGAATAGAACTGGGGAGAAGAGGAGTTTGTGGCACAACTTGACTAAAAGAAGGGATCGGTTGGTAGCACATATTTTGAGGCATCAAGGGATCACAAATGTAGCATTGGAGGGCAGCGTGGAGGGTAAAAATCGTAGAGGGAGTCCAAGAGATGAATACACTAAGCAGATTCAGAAGGATGTAGGTTGCAGTAAGTACTGGGAGATGAAGAAGCTTGCACAGGATAGAGTAGCATGGAGAGCTGCATCAAACCAGTTTCAGAACTGAAGACCACAACAACAATATGAAGAAGATTTTATGGAGAACAACTCGAGTTTTCGGACTAACTGAGGAGTACCGCTAGAACGAGGATTTAAGACTTCACGTCAGTATGTGTGCAGCGCTGGCAGTTGTAAAACTGGACGACGTAAGCAATGGATGGACTGAGATTCATACAGAAGCTCCTGATAACGGAACGTTCTCTCAATTTTTTGACTACTTTGTGGATAACTAGCTAGAGAATGAGGATGTCGCAATAGAAATGTGGTACTGCCACGGAAAAAGGTACCAAACGACGAATGCTGTTGAAGGGTGGCACAACAAAATAAATAGTATTATTGGAAACCCTCACCCTAGAATCAACTATTTGGTGGAGTGCTTGAAAAAGGAAGCAGAGTTCACAAACTGCATGTACATGAAATTGGAAATGAATCTTGAAGGTAAGAAGAGTAAGAGGAAGAACTTGAAGCTGGACGACAGGATAGAGAGAATCGTAAAGAATTATGAAGAGACTGGCAACATTAGGCCTTGTTTGAAAGCCATTGCCCATATTCAGAAACTGGATTAAAATACGTTAAAAAATAATGCATTAAAAACTATGAAGACCACCGAGTCCTCGCAGGTTGCTGACATAAAATTATTAAAACATTGAAGCAGCATTATCGGAGCTAATATTAAGTTGTAATTTTAAATAGTGTGTACTTTAGTTCAGCGTGTTTTAGGCTGATTTTACACACGCCAGAATAGTAGATGGTTATTTATAATTTACACGGTCTAAAGCCTGTGCAAAGTGTGATGCGAATCAGCCTTAAATGTAAAAATTAAAAAGTGTTTCAAGCCTCACAAAAGTATCCCTATTGTTGTCACGTTAAGATAACTTTTTTCTGCCTTCCAATATTAAGGCCATACTATTAAATAATTGTGAGTTCTAAAATAATTTTCTGAAGCTTCAGAATCGCAACTATCACCTAAAATACACTCCTGGAAATGGAAAAAAGAACACATTGACACCGGTGTATCAGACGCACCATACTTGCTCCTGACACTGCGAGAGGGCTGTACAAGCAATGATCACACGCATGGCACAGCGGACACACCAGGAACCGCGGTGTTGGCCGTCGAATGGCGCTAGCTGCGCAGCATTTGTGCACCGCCGCCGTCAGTGTCAGCCAGTTTGCCGTGGCATACGGAGCTCCATCGCAGTCTTTAACACTGGCAGCATGCCGCGACAGCGTGGACGTGAACCGTATGTGCAGTTGACGGACTTTGAACGAGAGCGTATAGTGGGCGTGCGGGAGGCCGGGAGGACGTACCGCCGAATTGCTCAACACGTGGGGCGTGAGGTCTCCACAGTACATCGATGTTGTCGCCAGTGGTGGGCGGAAGGTGCACGTGCCCGTCGACCTGGGACCGGACCACAGCGACGCACGGATGCACGCCAAGACCGTAGGATCCTACGCAGTGCCGTAGGGGACCGCACCGCCACTTCCCAGCAAATTAGGGACACTGTTGCTCCTGGGGTATCGGCGAGGACCATTCGCAACCGTCTCCATGAAGCTGGGCTACGGTCCCACACACCGTTAGGCCGTCTTCCGCTCACGCCCCAACATTGTGCAGCCCGCCTCCAGTGGTGTCGCGACAGGCGTGAATGGAGGGACGAATGGAGACGTGTCGTCTTCAGCGATGAGAGTCGCTTCTGCCTTGGTGCCAATGATGGTCGTATGCGTGTTTGGCGCCGTGCAGGTGAGCGCCACAATCAGGACCGCATACGACCGAGGCACACAGGGCCAACACCCGGCATCATGGTGTGGGGAGCGATCTCCTACACTGGCCGTACACCTCTGGTGATCGTCGAGGGGACACTGAATAGTGCACTGTACATCCAAACCGTCATCGAACCCATCGTTCTACCATTCCTAGACCGGCAAAGGAACTTGCTGTTCCAACAGGACAATGCACGTCCGCATGTATCCCGTGCCACCCAACGTGCTCTAGAAGGTGTAAGTCAACTACCCTGGCCAGCAAGATCTCCGGATCTGTCCCCCATTGAGCATGTTTGGGACTGGATGAAGCGTCGTCTCACGCGGTCTGCACGTCCAGCACGAACGCTGGTCCAACTGAGGCGCCAGGTGGAAATGGCAATGCAAGCCGTTCCACAGGACTACATCCAGCATCTCTACGATCGTCTCCATGGGAGAATAGCAGCCTGCATTGCTTCGAAAGGTGGATATACACTGTACTAGTGCCGACATTGTGCATGCTCTGTTGCCTGTGTCTATGTGCCTGTGGTTCTGTCAGTGTGATCATGTGATGTATCTGACCCCAGGAATGTGTCAATAAAGTTTCCCCTTCCTGGGACAATGAATTCACGGTGTTCCTATTCCAATTTCCAGGAGTGTATCATGGTTTGTTAAACTGATAGTACACGCTTTCGTAAAAGAAAATGGGAACTGGACCTTTGAATTGCACCTAAAATTGACATCCCAAAACCGATCTGATGCTAAGGTAGACAATTTTGGCACCTCAAATATTTTTAGTTAAGTTTAGCTGCAAACTTTTATACTAGATGTAAATCGATTTAAGTACATTTAGATATAGTCCTTTAAAAATTAAAATTTCTTACTAAATTGTTGATTATCTTTAAACAGGTCAGTAAAAGCAAGGACCTCACTACTGAAAATTAATTGTTACTAAAGAAAATCAGAAACAAATGTATTAGACCTACTTTTCTTATACATTAGAGACATTTTGAAAATACATTTGACCATTCCCTCTGTCACTGACAGTGTAATTTCAGTTGCTTTGCCAACACCAGGGATTTCTACTTCTAAATCATGTTTGCAGCTGTTCTCATTTCGAATTCTGGAATATTTACTTCGTCTTCTTTGGTGGAGGAATGTCGGCTTCCATTGTTTGCCCTTAAATTTTCTTTCTTGTTTCTGTTGTAGCACACATAATTATGATTATGGCTTTTCCCTCCAGAACCTAAGATGCTTTCTCTGTGACCCTGTAAATACCAGAGCTAAACAATGTAGAACAACAACGTACGTTACAAGCGTAACATTCTGTATTACTTCATTTCCTTATTTCTAACATTTTAAAATTGTAAGTCGACTTTAGATGACATGTCAACCATAGATGTTCTTATCTCAATTTAGTGAACATGTTTTCAGTTGTTTTGAAAATTGTCCCGCTACACTTTATTAACTAATGTTTTTACAGAGTGCCGGCCGCGGTGGTCTCGCGGTTCTAGGCGCGCAGTCCGGAATCGTGCGACTGCTACGGTCGCAGGTTCGAATCCTGCCTCGGGCATGGATGTTTGTGATGTCCTTAGGTTAGTTAGGTTTAAGTAGTTCTAAGTTCTAGGGGACTAATGACCACAGCAGTTGAGTCCCATAGTGCTCAGATCCATTTTTTTACAGAGTAAATTAATATGGAGTATGTTGTTTTTCTTTTCAAACATTCACAAACCCATTTATTCTTTCCCTATTGTCTTTTGGGTACGCAGTTGTAGTAGAGTAGGCACAAATGCAGTGATAAAAAAGAAATGATAGCGTACATTTGCATTCTCGTTTCATTGTTCCTTTCTTGTTGCTCCCATGCCGATGGACTGTTTCTATCGCAATCAGTAAGCGTGAAAGGAAGCTATCGTACAGACAAAGGAATCTATACTTGGCAGAACTAATTACATACTGACATAATCGTCGGTATTGCTTTAGTTTCCCAAAAGTTATAAATATTTCGATTTCGGAAAACTAGCTCTGTATTTGGCCAAGATGTCGAAGAAGAAGGTCCCGTACGTACTGGTTGTATCGAGTAAGATGTGGAAATGGCGTTTTGAAAGCGTACAGAGGTAGTGCGGGGAAGGGCGTCCCTTACCTGAGGCAGCACTACCTGGCGAAGGGGCAAGTGTGGCAATGTCCGGCATTCGTTACTCAGAGAAGATGAAGCTTGCCCAGGATAGAGTAGCATGGAGAGCTGCAGCCAACCAGCCTGTGGACTGAAGACCACAACAACAACAATTGCGTAAGTGTTGCTGGTGAAAGATTTTGTGCCAGAAATGACTTCTCGATTGTGTCCTATAACTGTTTGTGTTGGGCGATCTGAGTGACCAAGTCATTCGCTCGAATTGTCCAGAATGCTCTTCAAACAAATCCCTAACAATTTTGACCCAATGACATGACATGTTCTCATCCATAAAAATTCCATCGTTGAAAGGCTACAAATCGTCTCCAAGCAACCGGGCATAACCTTTGCCGCTCAGTGATCAGTCCATTCGATGTTACATTCGTTGTACGTTCCACTTTGGTTTCTGTGGCTATTTCGTGCTGTGTTGATCGTCCGTTCGTTAGCACTGACAACTCTACGCAGATGCTGCTGCTCTCGCTTTTTAACTGTTGGCCGTCGGCCACTGCATTGTCCATGGTTAGATGCAATGCATGGAACATGATATTCTCGCCACACCCTTGACACTGCGGATCTCTGAATATTGAATTCCACAACGATTTCCGAAATGGAATTTCCCCAACTATTAATCCGCGTTCAGAGCCTGTTAATTCCAGTCTTGCGGCCTTAATCATGGTGGAAACCTATTTACATGAGTTATCTGAGACAAATGACAGCTTTGCTAAAGCAACGCTCTTTTATACCTTGTTACGTGTTACTACCTGCATCTGTATATGTGCATATCGCTATCCCTTGAATTTTTGTCACTTCCGTATATGTAACAGCATCATCCGCGGAAAGTCTCACGGAGCTTCCATGTTATCCAGTAGGTCACGTATGATTTCAGAAAATATAGCGCCAAAGCGAAGAAGTCGTTCCCTATTACCACGTAGTGTGTACGGTCCATGGTGGTGGTTAGTGTTTAACGTCCCGTCGACAACGAGGTCATTAGAGACGGAGCACAAGCTTGGGTTATGGAAGGATTGGGAAGGAAATCGGCCGTGCCCTTTTTAAAGGAACCATCCCGGCATTTGCCTGAAACGATTTAGGGAAATCACGGAAAACCTAAATCAGGATGGCCGGAGACGGGATTGAACCGTCGTCCTCCCGAATGCGAGTGCAGTGTGCTAACCACTGCGCCACCTCGCTCGGTCTGTACGGTCCATACCAAATAAAACAGGGGAGGGAGAGAGATAGAGAGATAAAACAGGGGAGGGAGAGAGAGAGAGATACTGAATGTACCGTATTAAAAAAAATAAAGTGCGACACAGATGATTTGTTTGACTCACAGCTGAGCGTCGGGTAGATTATGAAAAACGAGGACCATCTGAGACCTGAAGATGGACGTCAATTATCCCGCGCATACGCGAGTCGATAGGGAAGAAACCAACGAGCGTCAGCGAACGACCATTTTCTCTGGTGTAAACGGCACGCGAGCACGAGCAAACAGCATTCCGTCGTAAAAAACTAAGATTTGGGTTCAACGTCCCGTCGACGCCAAGATCAGAAACGGTGTTCGGTCATGTTCGATACGCTTTCGCTGGAGCTCGTTCATGAACCACCAGTTGTCGCTCTTACAACGAACCACCAAATTAAGTTCGTTTAGTTTCCGTTTCAGTGTTCGCCTCCATCACAGAAAACAAAATATTCGTCTGCTAATTTGCGCACACTATTTTGTTATTGAAGTGAGTTGCGTGATCGGATTGGTTAGAAAAGGATGTAATGTTAACAACAGAAGAATGTAGATATATCACGGGCGGTTTCTGCGATCCAAGAAATTCACGTTACAAAACATCAAACAATACGTGAAGTAAGCGTTAAGTGTCAACCGACATACTACGTGCAACGTTTTGGAATGATGTTGAGGAACAGTGAAATTGCCGGCCACCGTGGCCGTGCGGTTCTAGGCACTTCAGTCCGGAACCGCGTGACTGCTACGGTCGCAGGTTCGAATCCTGCCTCGGGCATGGATGTGTGTGATGTCCTTAGATTAGTTAGGTTTAAGTAGTTCCAAGTTCTAGGGGACTGATGACCTCAGATGTTCAGTGCCATAGTGCTCAGAGCCATTGAACAGTGAAATTGTTACTCAGTGAAAGGGTTTCATACTTGGGTAAAAATTCAGTCACTTATTAATCGATTTTTATTTTCATACGCGTCGTCAAAAACAGCACAGAATGCAGAATAATCCTATCTGTAGCCTGTCAGTTTTGCAGCACAGCCATAACTAATTTTGTAGCAGAATCCACGGCTGTGGTTGTATCGAGTGATTGCTGTGTGCCGATTATTAGCTCCAAAAAACAAGCAGTAACGCAGCGTTTGTAGGGTTGACATGTAATGTTTGTTGTCTCATCCGTTCGATCTGGTGTAACCGCTTCTTCACACGTGCGAGCGCCTGATATTTCAAAACTGGCGAAATGTCTGCCATTCTCTACTGCGTAAACGAAGATCGATATGTCAAGTATGCCACGCTCTTCATTAGAGGTTTGCAAAATGTGGATACGGACGTAAATACACATAGTCTCTCACGTCTAGCAAGAGGCGTTAATGAATCATAGGCTGAAGCTGTAGAGAAAGGGAAGTTGTGGAAACAGAAAATTCCGTCGATATCTATCCTTTAGTGTATACAGCGAAGTAATAATGACAGCTTTTCTGTCATCTGCATATACTCAATTTTTTTTAATTTAATCAGTAGACGCTTCATTATTTGTATTGGATCAAACAGCGCCATTAATACAACACCAATGATTCCTTTGTAACCGTATATAAGAACTACCTCTGTTTTTCATTGTTGAAATGCACATCTACCATGTCCCATACAGTGCACCCACGAAGTATGGGAAATTCTGTTTTTACAACTAATCGGTGGTTTGATCCTTCCTCTAGTGTTTTGCAATTATGAATTAGCGCACAGTTTGTTTGTTTGTTTTTTTTTTTTTTTTTTTTTTAATTCTATGGAGCAGTATGCTGTGGTTACATGGATTTGAAACTGTTGAACAACCTTACCTCTATCTGTTGGCTGCGTATTAAGTAATTTTAAGGACACGAAAATGAAAGAGGACGAAGTATGCCTCTACAGAGGAGAATTAGAATCTGTCGGACGAAAATAAGAAACGAAAAAAATTGCCAAAGCAATCACGCCACCAACTTTTAAAGAACTCGACTGACGAAAAGCATCTCCTCACTCGGGCTGTTTCCCTCCCGCTGTTCACTGTCAATACACAGCGCACGCAAGGTTAGAACGTGACGCATGCGCTGTTGCCGAGTTGCACCGAGTTGAATGCGCCGCTTTGCAGTGACGCACGGGCCAGCGCACGTGAATACACGTCCATGCCTCTATCAGCTTGGCGTTCGCTCCACGACATGTCTGTGGAGGGAACTTCGCGTTTCATAGAGTCATACCATCGAAAGAATGTTTTGTGGGACGTTAATAATAAGTATTACAATAACAGGCAAGTGAGGATTAACGCTTTGAGTGAGTTAGGGAACGAATTTAATTTGAGTATTTCGGCTGTGAAAAATAAAATTAAAAGCCTCCGCTCGTATTTTGCCAAGACGCACCAGAAAGTGATGAAAAAGAAGAGTTCGGGAGAAGAAGAGTCGGCATGGTTCGGTTACAAGCCATTACTGTTCATTTTGGACGGTGTAGGTACAAAACAAACCAGTGACTCTGACGAGGAGGATACGACCGTGGAGACGGACATCTTCAGCGATACATTCGAAGTAAGTACCTCTCATAATACTGACGTAATTTATTTTCACTTTTTAGTAGTGACACCACACATCTTGTTCAACGCCTCTTCAAAATAGTTATAAAGACAAAGTAAAAAAAAATCAAAAAGAATCTCTCAGTCTCTCACAGTAGAACGACAAACAAGAGACAGCGCAGTATCTTGCATCAGAAATGTGTAGATATCATGTTAGTTAGTCTGGTGACTCATCTCGACGATATAAACCTGTTGAGAACAACGATGGCTGCGGAACAACGTAGGGAAGCTAGGTACTTGGTTTGTGCTGTAGTCGGTAGATGGCATCACAATGTTGTGCCTGTGTCTCTAGTGCCAGTATAGGCTAGGCACGACACTTGCAAGTCTGTAGCGTATAAAAAGGCGGTGCTTATGACAGTGTGATCACATTAATTTTAAATTTCAAAGGCTGTGCTGTTCAGTCGAAAATCTGATGCATGTGCAGGTATTTCATAAAGAATTCCGGTGAGAGCAGCGCATTGAAAGTGTCTCGGTAGAGGAGTTGCAAAAAAGATAATGTGTTATTTTCCCCGTAGAGGTCATTCCGTCCCTCATAATGGTTGTGTTTGCCCACGTTTGCATCTACATACATGCCATGCAAACTACTGAAGTGCAGGGAAGAGGATAATTAGCGTCATACATATCCAAGTCTCTTCCAATTCAACCGCGTATGGTACGCTGGAGGTTTTTAGCAAAAATCTCGGAATATTCTTGACAGGGTTACTTCGAATTTTTACGGGCTACCGCGATAAGCGTTCGAATGGATATGGGCAACATTGTTTTTAATATATGCGTATTGTTAATCCATCACTAAAGAAGTTAACTTTGTTAAACGTTAAAGTGTTTCTTTACTGGAGATTTATCGGAAGTTAACCGTTAACTCGTAATAGTAAACTTTATGTCAAATGAGCGCGTGTATCAAACGCATTGCCACTGCTTAAATGAAAATGTTTTGGTTGGGGAAGTTAGGTAGGACGTCGAAGATAAAAACAGTTTAATCATTTAGTGTTAAAATTAATTAGTAATCTATGTTAAATGAAGGTACACTCAAAATACTGGAGAATCAGAAAGGTGCACATTTTCCTTCGTGAACAACACCATGTTAAAGTTTTTATGCAAGAGCATGGTTCGTTTAGAAAACAAAATGACGTTGCCACGGAAGAAAGTCGTTCGACTGCAGCATTCGAGGTTTATGGGGGTATTCTATGTAATTAATAAATCGGTTCCCCTAGAAATATTATAACGTGGAATGAGTCTTTTGATTTCAGATCGAACCATTATTTTGACTAGACTTTGGACTTTATTTTTTACGGATGTCTTACTATCACGCTTCTCTTTAGATTGAGTGACAGGGGTAAAAAAATCTTCCTCTTCGTTGTTGCTGCTTCCCCCACCGCCGCTTACAGTATCTCTTCTGTCCTGTGAACTTTCGGTGGCTTTCTGCCTCAAAGAAGCCTTTTGTACAACTTTTCCCCATTTGTTTTCTTGCTATTTCCACTCGACTGTGGCCATACCGTTCCAGCTACATCGACGGGAAGTTGGATGAGAAGCCACAGCAAATTAGCGTTGTTCATCGTCTGGTAGAGGTCTAAACCTTTTATCCATGCCACTGACCGGCGGAGGTTCGGGTCCTCCCTCGGGCATGGGTGTGTGTGTTTGTACTTAGGATAATTTAAGTTAAGTAGTGTGTAAGCTTAGGGACTGATGACCTTAGCAGTTAAGTCCCATAAGATTTCGCACACATTTGAACATTCCACTGAATAAGGCCTTGGCTGAAGCTGCGCGATCCACAAGATCCCTAGTCTTCATATTCTCCAATTTAAATACAGTTGCCGCAGTTGTTGGTAACTTGTACATCTCCTTGAGTCTCATCAAGGATTTAAGCGACCGGTGCCAAAACCTGCAAACTAGTAATCATTTGACAGCATTCATAGATAAAAAAGATATAGATTTATTTTTTAAAATTTACCTTCGCATACTCCTTCATTATGCTCACATCCTGATCATTGAATCTTTAGCTGAGTGTTAACTGTATGAAGAGCAGGTGCTTCTAATATTGCGTTAAGAACAACGATAGCGTCATAAGTAGGGTGCCACCTATTTGTACTTGGAAGTACTGCGCTCCCGCCTGATTCAGCTATCTGCTGCCACCGTACTTCGTGAAAGCTGATTGCAAAGAACACTTGCTCTGGCCATGCAATTTCCTAAGAGAGTTTTAAAAAGAGTTATCTGTAGAGCAACATTTGCATCTTTGATTGCGATTAAGTTAAATGTATATGCAGCTCACATCAAGTGAAATGGTGAATTATTGAAGTTTTCCCGTATGTTGCCATTGCCTACACTTAGCGGTCAACGGTCAGGTGTGGAAAGTAGATTTTCTAGTGCAAATAAATTCCAACTCGTCATCGTCGGAGGACTGATTTAAAGGTTTGGCAACAGAAGCATCAGTCTATATTGTGCGATGGCAGGTCTGGTAGTAAGTCGATCTCCGTACCAAGTTGCACAAATGCCTTCTCAAAGCTACTGCCATTTTCGGAGGTAGTTCTACATGAAAAAATAAGATTGAATTAAATTTTAGGTTTAATGATAATAAAAAGAGAAAATCAGTAAAGTCCTGTTTTTAGTTTCTTGGAACTCTCCAGCGACATACACTCACCTCAAAATGAAGAAGCACTTATACAGTTCTGTATTACCTCATTTGCTTTGTACCATAAAATAAGAAAGTAATCGCCTTCTACGATGTATTTTAGGAAACTGATAGCAGAAGATATTCTTTTACGAACTTCAGTCATGTTTTTTTACATCTTTGGAAATGTTCGAAACAAATGCACTTTACGTATTTTTTTTATAAAATGGGAAAATTCGAATAACTTAATTTTTATGTGTATTATTACATTAATTTTCAAATTTCTTTATATAATTTAACATAACGAAGTAAATGAAATTATTGGTCTTCTTAAATAACCCGTTCATTTTTTATATGTATGAAACTCACAGTTGGATATCAGTCATGCGTGTGTCAGTACAGCATATTAATGCCAACCTTTCAGTCGTATGCACGCAAACACTGCACGCATACTGGCTGTGTAGGGATCTAACCAGTGAAAAGATTTGGCCAAATAACTTGTGAAGTGGCCAGCAGTCAGCCATATTTCCCAACCAATCGATTTTGCTAAGTACGCCGGAATAATTTGAAACTCATTAAACTACCTCGTTATCGCGGGGACTGTAAAAGGACTGGAGACGCAGGGATAAATCAAACATTACACTGTACAATCCTCGCAACAATCGCAACAAAATCGAAAATTATTTAATTTTACACCTTCAAAGTGTCATGTAATAACTAGACTGTTAAAATGATTTACATTTATACTGAAGAATCAAAAGTATGGGATATCACCTAATATCGTGTCTGACCACCTTTTGCCTAGTGTAGTGCAGCAAAAGTCTCCTGCAGAAATAAATGAATCATGTTGCCTGTATAGCCGTCCGTGATTGCGTAAGTGTTGCCGGTGCAGAATTTTCTGCATCAACTGACCTTTCGATTATGTCCCACAGATCTTCAAAGGGATTCATCTCGGTCAATCAGGGTGGCTAAATTATTCGCTGGAATTGTCCAGAATTCTCCTCAGACCAGTTGGGAGCAATTGTGGCCCGGTGATATGGCGCCGTTGTCATCCATAAAAATTCCATCGTTGTTTGGGAACATGAAGTCCATTAATGGCTGCAAAATGGTCTCGAAGCAGCCGAACATAACAATTGCCAGCCAATGATCGGTTCAGATGAACCAAAGGACCCAGTCCATACCATGTAAACACAGCCCACACCATTATGGAGCCACCACCAGTTTGCACAATGACATGTTGACAACTTGGGTCCATGGTTACGTGAGGTCTGCACAGCACCCGAACCCGTACAATCCGGTCTTACCAATAAAATCGGGACTCATCTGACCAGGTCACGGTCTTCCAGTCGTCTAGGGTCTACATCTACATCTACATCCATACTCCGCAAGCCACCTGACGGTGTGTGGCGGAGCGTTCTCCCTTCTATTCCAGTCGCGTATTGTTCGTAGAAAAAAAGATTGTCGGTGTGCCTCTGTGTGGGCTCTAATCTCTCTGATTTTATCCTCGTGGTCTCTTCGCGAGATATACTTACGTGGGAGCAATATACTGCTTGACTCCTCGGTGAAGGTATGTTCACGAAACTTCAACAAAAGCCCGTACCGAGCTACTGAGCGTCTCTCTTGCAGAGTCTCCCACTGGAGTTTATCTATCATCTCCGTAACGCTTTCGCGATTACTAAATGATCCTGTAACGAAGCGCGCTGCTCTCCGTTGGATCTTCTCTATCTCTTCTATCAACCCTATCTGGTACGGATCCCACACTGGTGAGCAATATTCAAGTAGTGGGCGAACAAGCGTACTGTAACCTAGTTCCTTTGTTTTCGGATTGCATTTCCTTAGGATTCTTCCAATGAATCTCAGTCTGGCATCTGCTTTACCGAAGATCAACTTTATATGGTCATTCCATTTTAAATCACTCCTAATGCCTACTCCCACATAATTTATGAAATTAACTGCTTCCAGTTGCTGACCTGCTTTATTGTAACTAAATAATAAAGGATCTTTCTTTCTATGTATTCGCAGCACGTTACACTTGTCTACATTGAGATTCAATTGCCATTCCCTGTACCATGCGTCAATTCGTTGCAGATCCTCCTGCATTTCAGTACAATTTTCCATTGTTACGACCTCTCGATATACCACAGCATCATCCGCAAAAGCCAACGGTTCTAGGCGCTTCAGTCTGGAACCGCGTAACCGCTACAGTCGCAGGTTCGAATCCTCCCTCGAGCATGGATGTGTGTGATGTCCTTAGGTTAGTTAGGTTTAAGTAGTTCTAAGTTCTAGGGGAATGATGACCTCAGAAGTTAAGTCCCATAGTGCTCAGAGACATTTTTGCCATTTTTTGAGCTTCTCGAAGACTTCGATTAAACGGTATGTAAAGTAATTATGTTCGTAAAAAAAAGGTTTACTATGCATTGGTTCACAATAGCTTGAGACACAGGGCTACTGCGGTGACATATGACCCTTCATTGCATCTCTGTCGTATTGTTCTAACTCCTGCTAGCTCCGCTGCCGGTATATGAATGCCCAAGATTGATGTTTGTGTCCCTGCCTTCACCGTATCTTCAACCTGCATAAACCGCGATTCATGTACTCTCCTTCTGTCTTAGCGAAATGCCTTAAATGCGGCTACGTATTTTCATTAGTTGTAGAGCTGAATCTGATTCCATGATTTAGTTTTCACAGTCATTCCATTTACAAAAAGAAATGCTTAAACGCGAACTCAATAACAAACAATGATAAACAGCAAACACTAGATTTTTAGTATTCTTGCTCGTACTCGATGGTTTATATCGATCGCACGCACCCCGGCGTTGCCATACGCCTACATGGCTGATCTTATCGGAATATGATATCCGTAGACGGCGCGGCGTCATTTTTCTCATAAATAGTAGGCAACTAATTAACCATTTGCAGACTCAAAAGAAAATTAACAAATGTCAAGGAGCCCATTAATGTTTTTTAATTAGCTTAAAAGTTCATCCATTACTCTAAAAGTTGACTTCGTTAATTAGTGATTGTGCCCAGCTACTACATTAAGGCAAGTTGTTGTTTACTTTTGTTACAAAAAATCACGAAAAGTTCTTGACCGATTTACTTCAAACTTATACACCATACTCTAATAAACGTTCGGACAGGCATAGTGCACATATTCTTTAATGGCATGTCTTTTTAACGTTGATACCAAAATTCTCCGAAAGTTTTAGAGCCATTTACTTCAAATATTCTTGACTTAACACCAGTCCAGAGGTGAGATCCAGAGGTGGCCATGGGACAAGACCTTCCCTTACAATCCAACGATGAGGATATGTGTTGTCAAGGTGCTTGCCGGCATTAACACAGGAGTGAGCTGGTGCACGGTCGTGTTGAAACCACATCCATTCGTTGACAACAAGCGGTACAGTCTCCAAGAACCGTGACAGCACATCCCGTTGCAACACCAGTTAACGAGGACTAATCAAATGGGGAGGCAGCAAATTACTGTTAGGTGGTGTTGGGCAATGCCTGCTCATGTATAGACAGAGAATTGTTGCTGGTGGCCAATTCTGTGTGGGCATACCGATGTGAGCTGCATCGAGGTTGTCATTGTCCAGATATAGCTATTGCGGCTGTGGGAAACACGAGAGCCGGGCGATCGCCGCTTTCAACAATTGCCATGAGCTACATTGTTGTTTGGCTGTGTACGTCTGTAACACAATAAACATGCATTTCCGACAATTGCTTCCCTGTATAATCGGTTGTTGACCCACAAGTACCTGTTTCGATTTGACCCAAAAGGTAGGGAAAAGAGGAGATAGGCATAGGGTGACGGGAGGAAGAGGTGAAGAGAGGGGGAGGAAGCGATGGACAGAGGGAGGGTAGAGGAGGTGATGGACAAAGAGAGGGAGGAGAAGGAGACTACGACGTAAATCCAATTCGCACACATGCTTAGCGCTTGCGAAGCATTGCCAGGTTTGCTAGTCTTCTGAATGAACGAAGATAGAAACCGGGGTATTGACTTTAAATTAAAATAGGAGTGCAAAGTTTTTATTTTCAAATCCATCCGATTTTGAAAACTGTATCTTCTACATGCGTATTCATACAATTTTGAAGGACTTCTTACAATTTTGTTTGTGATCAGAGTTGTCATTTGCTTTTCACAAAAGTTCATCGAGCCCTCCCCTATACGCACAACGAACATGAAGACTATAGTTAAACTCGCCCCATACTTTTGCGAGCAAGTCACTAGTTACTTCATTCGTACTGTGGCTAAGCGCCGTCGCACTTCACCGAAAGCTGATGGATGAGGAGATAGGTAGACGGAATATTTCGCAAATACCACCAAAAAAAATCGCATACCGTGAGTCACACGAACCTGGAGGCTAAGGGTGCAATGATACTCTCCTTGCGGCAAAGTCGACCGTAGTTGAGACAGCTTATTCAAGGCTACCAGACGACTTTATATAGAGGTCTGCCGATAACATCGTCTGACTACTTGCTCACAGTGAATCCGATCTTATGCGTCACATTTCGGCGGGATCAAGGATATTAAGTTAGCTCGGACCATATCTATTCTGTCGATGAAGTTAGAATCTGCACTACTGGCCATTAAAATTGCTACACCAAGAAGAAATCCAGATGATAAACGGGTATTCATTGGACAAATATATTATACTAGCACTGACATGTGATTACATTTTCACGCAATTTGGGTGCATAGATCCTGAGAAAACAGTGCCCAGAACAATCACGTCTGGCCGTAATAACGGCCTTGATACGCCCGGGCATTGAGTCAAACAGAGCTTGGATGGCGTGTACAGGTACAGCTACCCATGCAGCTTCAATTCGATACCACAGTTCATCAAGAGTAGTGACTGGCGTATTGTGACGAGCCAGTTGCTCGGCCACCATTGACCAGACGTTTTCCGTTACTGAGAGATCTGCAGAATGTGCTGGCGAGGGCAGCAGTCGAACATTTTCTGTATCCAGAAAGGCCCGCACAGGATCTAAAACATGCGGTCGTGCATTATCCTGCTGTAATGTAGGGTTTCGCAGGGATCGAATGAAGGGTAGAGCCACGGATCGTAACACATCTGAAATGTAACGTCCACTGTTCAAAGTGCCGTCAATGCGAACAAGAGGTCACCGAGACGTGTAACCAACGGCACTCCGTACCATCACGCCGGGTGATACGGCAGTATGGCGATGACGAATACACGCTTCCAATGTGCATTCACCGCGATGCCGCCAAACACGGATGCGATCATCATGATGCTGTAAACAGAACCTGGATTCGTCCGAAAAAATGACGTTTTGCCATTCGTGCACCCAGGTTCATCGTTGAGTACACCGTCGCAGGCGCTCCTGTCTGTGATGCAGCGTCAGGGGTAACTGAAGCCATGGTCTCCGAGCTGATAGTCCATGCTGCTGCAAACGTCGTCGAACTGTTCGTGCAGATGGTTGTTGTCTTGCAAACGTCCCCATCTGTTGACTCAGGGATTGAGACGTGGCTGCACGATCAGTTACAGCACGGCGTTCCGTATTACCCTCCTGAACCCACCGATTCAATATTCTGCTAACAGTCATTGGATCTCGACCATCGAGAGCAGCAATGTCGCGGTACGATAAACCGCAATCGCGATAGGCTACAATCCGACCTTTATCAAAGTCGGAAGCGTGATGGTACGCATTTCTCCTCCTTACACGAGGCATCACAACAACATTTCACCAGGTAACGCCGGTCAACTGCTGTTTGGGTATGAGAAATCCGTTGGAAACTTTCCTCATGTCAGCACGTTGTAGGTGTCGCCACCGGCGCCAACCTTGTGTGAATGCTCTGAAAAGCTAATCATTTGCATATCACAGCATCATCTTCCTGTCGGTTAAATTTCGCTTCTGTAGCACGCCATCTTCGTGGTGCAGCAATTTTAATGGCCAGTAGTGTATTTCAAGCTCCGTGGGCTATGACGCCTCTGTGCTTGGAGAAGAGTGCTGCATCGCGACTTTTGCTGTTAAAAAGACGCCGAATGCATGTGAATGAGCTACATCTGTATAGAAAAGAACTAGGCGAATACTGTAAGCTCCTTTCGCAGTTACTGAATAACCAGACAAGTTTGATGAATACACAGCGTGTACCAATCAGCCCTGATGTTAGGTGTTTTGCCGCCTTAGGTGAGAACTGGGAAATGACGCCTCCTCTTTTTTACTACCATCGGTCTCCCCGATTCCACCCACCCCCTCCACCACCACCAACATCACAACAATGCAGATATCGTATTGTACTTTTAGTCTTCCGTTTTCATGCTTTGCCCTAAATTCCTTTTAAACTGACTGAAGACAACAGACGTCCTCAATTTCATATTTTTTGCCCTCAGTTTTTGAAGTTCCCCAAAACAACTGAAATAGGAAAAATATGTTGAACATTGTAGACTAGAAATCAGCTGAATGTGCCACTGCAAGCAAATTTGGCATCAATTACTTACATCTACATCTACATACATACTCCGCAATCCACCATATGGTGCATGACGGAGGGTACCTCGTACAACTAGCATCTTCTCTCCCTGTTCCACTCCCAAACAGAACGAGGGAAAAATGACTGCCTATATGCCTCTGTACGAGCGCTAATCTCTCTTAGCTTATCTTTGTGGTCCTTCTGCGAAATGTAAGTTGGCGGCAGTAAAATTGTACTGCAGTCAGCCTCAAATGCTGGTTCTCTAAATTTCCTCAGTAGCGATTCACGAAAAGAACGCCTCCATTCCTCTAGAGACTCCCACTCGAGTTCCTGAAGCATTTCCGTAACACTCACATCATGATGAAACCTACCAGTAACAAATCTAGCAGCCCGCCTCTGAATTGCTTCTATGTCCTCCCTCAATCCGACGTGATAGGAATCCCAAACGCTCGAGCAATACTCAAGAATAGGTCGTATTTGTGTTTTATAAGCGGTCTCCTTTACAGATGAACCACATCTTCCCAAAATTCTACCAATGAACCGAAGACGACTGACCGCCTTCCCCACTACTGCCATTACATGCTTGTCCCTCTTCATATCGCTCTGCAATGTTACGCCCAAATACACTCCTGGAAATGGAAAAGAGAACACATTGACACCGGTGTGTCAGACCCACCATACTTGCTCCTGAAACTGCGAGAGGGCTGTACAAGCAATGATCACACGCACGGCACAGCGGACACACCAGGAACCGCGGTGTTGGCCGTCAAATGGCGCTAGCTGCGCAGCATTTGTGCACCGCCGCCGTCAGTGTCAGCCAGTTTGCCGTGGCATACGGAGCTCCATCGCAGTCTTTAACACTGGTAGCATGCCGCGACAGCGTGGACGTGAACCGTATGTGCAGTTGACGGACTTTGAGCGAGGGCGTATAGTGGGCATGCGGGAGGCCGGGAGGACGTACTGCCGAATTGCTCAACACGTGGGGCGTGAGGTCTCCACAGTACATCGATGTTGTCGCCAGTGGTCGGCGGAAGGTGCACGTGCCCGTCGACCTGGGACCGGACCGCAGCGACGCACGGATGCACGCCAAGACCGTAGGATCCTACGCAGTGCCGTAGGGGACCGCACCGCCACTTCCCAGCAAATTAGGGACACTGTTGCTCCTGGGGTATCGGCGAGGATCATTCGCAACCGTCTCCATGAAGCTGGCCTACGGTCCCGCACACCGTTAGGCCGTCTTCCGCTCACGCCCCAACATCGTGCAGCCCGCCTCCAGTGGTGTCGCGACAGGCGTGAATGGAGGGACGAATGGAGTCGTGTCGTCTTCAGCGATGAGAGTCGCTTCTGCCTTGGTGCCAATGATGGTCGTATGCGTGTTTGGCGCCGTGCAGGTGAGCGCCACAATCATGACTGCATACGACCGAGGCACACAGGGCCAACACCCGGCATCATGGTGTGGGGAGCGATCTCCTACACTGGCCGTACACCTCTGGTGATCGTCGAGGGGACACTGAATAGTGCACGGTACATCCAAACCGTCATCGAACCCATCGTTCTACCATTCCTAGACCGGCAAGGGAACTTGCTGTTCCAACAGGACAATGCACGTCCGCACGTATCCCGTGCCACCCAACGTGGTCTAGGAGGTGTAAGTCAACTACCCTGGCCAGCAAGATCTCCGGATCTGTCCTCCATTGAGCATGTTTGGGACTGGATGAAGCGTCGTCTCACGCGGTCTGCAGGTCCAACACGAACGCTGGTCCAACCGAGGCGCCAGGTGGAAATGGCATGGCAAGCCGTTCCACAGGACTACATCGAGCATCTCTACGATCGTCTCCATGGGAGAATAGCAGCCTGCATTGCTGCGAAAGGTGGATATACACTGTACTAGTGCCGACATTGTGCATGCTCTGTTGCCTGTGTCTATGTGCCTGTGATTCTGTCAGTGTGATCATGTGATGTATCTGACCCCAGGAATGTGTCAATAAAGTTTCCCCTTCCTGGGGCAATGAATTCATGGTGTTCTTATTTCAATTTCCAGGAGTGTATTTACTCGACGTGACTGTGTCAAGCGCTACACTACTGATGGAGTATTCAAACATTACAGGACTCTTTTTCTTATTCATCTGCATTAATTTACATTTATCTATATTTAGAGTTAGCTGCCATTCTGTACACCAATCACAAATCCTGTTCAAGTCATTTTGTATCCTCCGACAGTCACTCAACGACGACACCTTCCCGTACACCACAGCATCATCAGCAAATAGCCGCACATTGCTATCCACCCCATCCAAAAGATCATTTAGAAAACAACAGCGGACCTACCACACTTCCCTGGGGCACTCCAGATGATACCCTCACCTCTGATGAACACTCACCATCGAGGACAACGTACTGGGTTCTATTAATTTCAATAAAATGGACTGATAATGGTGTAGAACTATTTTCTGCTGAGAATGAATTTTTCCTTGAATATAGAAGTTATGCCGCTTTGATTGGAGATATGCCGAAGCATCAGACAGGATCATCTGGTCAATGTGGTGTCACTTCGTTTCTAGAATTTTTTGAATGAGAAATGAATCTCATCTTTTTCAGTACCTACTTTATTGCAGTTAATTAATTAATGGTCCCTTGCTTGCATTTTCTGTTGAGAGTTGTACTACTTTTATTAGCTGCTACGGTGGCGCAGTGGTCTAAGCGATTTCCTTTTTGTACTCCGTAACGGCTGGTTTAGTGGTAAGTAGAGGTAATATGTTTACTTTCGTCAAACTAATTGAAGACTTTTTTAAGTAACTGTTCCGTATGCTTTTGAAAACAATTCGATGTTTTTTTTTCCTTTTCCATTTTTTTCTCTCATTTGCTCAATTTTTTCGCTGTTTGATTTGAAATTAACTTTTCCCGCCCTTTGCCGCCCCTACAATTTTGCCGCCTAGTCTTGGCTAAGGGTGGAAAACGGTGTATATGAGATGAAGAGAGAAATGCTCGGTTACATATTCGAGATGATTTGTGATAACACTGAAAAGCAAGAGTACAAATACACGTCACTGCTTCAAATAAATTTAGCAGGACAGACATACGTCAGTTAACCTTCATTGACTGTCATTCAACTCAAAAATGTTCAAATGTGTGTGAATGTCTAAGGGACTAAACTGCTTAGGTCCTCGGTCTCTAGACTTACACATTACTTAAACTAACTGAAACTAACTAATGCTAAGAACAACATACACACGCATGCCCGAGGGAGGACTCGAACCAGAGGCGGGAGGGGTCGCTTAGTCCGTGACACGACGCCTCCTCAAACCGCGCGGTGTCATTCAGCGTGCGTATGAAAGACAAACATAAATTTTAGAATAAGTTACTCTGAACACCTAAAACACTGAAAAGTGGGAAAACATACATCATATTTTCAAATCATTTCATGCAACAGAATCATCACCTGATTGTAAAAGACCGCCAATAAGCAGTAATAATAATTTGTTGGCAGCTAATTCCAGTGTACCGCAATCTAAAAAAGATCCACTACAGTAACTTCAAGCATAAGATACCATACCCTTCTCACTTGAACAAATTATTTTTTGAGGTTATAATTTTCGTCTAAAATTTTCGTTAAAAATTTTATCTTCTTTTGGTTTCCAATTAAGTCACGATTTCTGTCCATAGATTCAGAGCTATATCTCAATTATGAACGTCGACCGAAGAAAACAAACTGATTTGAATACCAGCGATTATTATCGGAAGTCTGTACGTTCCGGCGATGAGGTGGGCCGCATTGTGACCGCGGACGTATTGGCGTACTCACTGAAAAGATCGGATGTCTTCCCAGCGGTCCCACACATTGTCAAGGTTCTTTCGACTACGCTGCAGAAGTAACGCTGGCCAGCCCTTACACAACCTCCATACCGTCCCGATATCCCCCATGTGATATCCATATTTTTGGAGCCCGGATGTACGGAGGGTGTGCAAGAGCTTCCGAGCGAGCCCACATGTTGCCAAGGTTGTTTCGACCACACTCCAGAAGTTTCACGGGGAAACCCAGACAAACTCTCCGTACAGCCCCGATCTTTCCACACGCGATTTCCATATTTTTGGAGCCCCGAAGAAAGACAAAATAATAAACAGCTTGCTTGCTTTTTCCCATCTGCCTCGTTTTCTGTTGACTGCCCCTTGTCCATCTAGCGCCAAGGTAGACTTTTACTTTCGATGTGTAAGTTACGGTCTACTCGAAGTTGCTATCTTCATCCAGTGCTGTACCGCAGGCACAGAGGGGCACAAAATGTGACCAATCGAAACAAATGCGGTTTGAAAATCAGCCGTAAATTTACATTTGCTAAAACTAAAACTGTCCCTCTCTCCCCAGAGGGTGAGGTTTGAGAGAGAGGAATTAGAGTTTTACAAATGTTGACGCAAATATTAATTTTTTCCGCAGATTCGGATTTGGGTCAGCATTTGTAAAACTGTAATTCCTCTCTCTCAAACCCCACCCTATGGGGAGAGAGGGAGAGTTGTAGCGAATCAAAATTTACGAAGTAAGTAAGTATTTGTTATTTATGCGTAACCATTTTCCACGCAAAAATAAGAACATGGATTTTCTCCAATTACAGCGCCAACTACCAAGAATGAAAACAAATGTTTAAGACAAAATTTAGGCAGTTTTTTATGTAGAATCTGATGCTGCAATAAAAAAATGGGGGTTCTCATTTGAAATTTTAAAGTTGCCTCCCGCCCCACTCCCAGAGGGCTGGAATGGCGAGCTAATTGTATCACCAGCACATGTCCCCCTCGAATAGAATCAGCTTTGCATTCTACACATTTTTTCATGCGAAGCTTATTTTTAGAGCTATTCTGGTTTGTCAACTCAAAATTTACACTCTGTATTCCGTTGTGCCGTCACGTAATTCTATATACTCCGCATCATTGACGACGTTTATCAAACACTATTTTTCTCATTGGTTCCGCCATCTTGGCTGTGTCATTAGTCGTGTTCACTTCCCATCATTCACCGCGCAAAAAGTTACCGACAGCACGAAACGCAAAAACCTATTCTACACTTCTTTCTATTTGTTTTAGATACAACCTCAGAACACTTTTAGAGGCGCTACAGGCAGCATACACATTCTGAAAATGGCCATGTACAGTCAGAACTGGTAACAATTCTAAACGTGCTCTATAACTGCAACAAAACGAAAAAAGGAAAGTTTAAAACATCTCAGTTTATTGTGCTGCAGCAAGAAGCTGCACCTTTTTTTCCCCATCAATTATGGGCTGTCAGAGGGCAATTTCATTTCATCACATCTATTGTTTTCTTTCCTTTCCCGTTTATTTCCAAAAATGGCTCTGAGCACTGTGGGACTTAACATCTATGGTCATCAGTCCCCTAGAACTTAGAACTACTTAAACCTAACTAACCTAAGGACATCACACAACACCCAGCGATCACGAGGCAGAGAAAATCCCTGACCCCCCCCAGGAATCGAACCCGAGAACCCGGGCGTGGGAAGCGAGAACGCTACCACACGACCACGAGATGCGGGCCGGTTTATTTTCCTTTATCCTTTTACTGTGTTGTATTTTCTCACCTGCGTCCATTTTGTAATTGTTTTTCATTTTCTTTTTGCCTTCAAATCCTTCCATCTGTAACACTTTGCCCTTTCCTGTTTCATCACTCTGCTGCAGTACTTTTTTTAATTTTTTAGATAAGTATTTTTTTGTTGTAAACATTCTCCGTGATACCATGACCTCTTTCCATCTTGTGGATATTTTCCTCTATTTCAGATTTCGCTAAACCTTCCTCTTCGATTTCATGTATTTAACTTTTTCTATTTGACCAGTATTTTTACCAATAAATTTCGAAATTTTATGTTTGCCCTTCACCTTATTCTCCACATTTACATTTTTATATCACGCTTGCAGAGATCACAAACATTCAAACCCAGGCAGTACAGCAGACCACATAGCAGGGAGTAGGATTTCAGATCCCAGACTGGCCGAAGCAGCCGCTGGACCGACTGGCGTTGCCAGTAGATGATGTGGTGAGGCGTTACAGCTAACTGTGAGAAAGACATTTACATCAGCGCAAGATACGTAGGAAAACCACAGCCATTCTGACGCGAAGTAAATGTTTTTGTGTAGAAAATGATTACTAATAAAAGCCACTTTTTCTACAGCAGATACTAGCAAAAGCCTGCTCGTATAAGCTCCTTCTTATAACAGTGTTACGACACAAGAAAGCTGATATTTGAGTAAACAAATGATGAATGTACCGTATTAGATATCGAAGTAGTACGAACAGACGAATTATGTGTGTAGCTTTAGTATCGCGAAAGAGGTGTCTTTTTGTGTCGACGTAGCGCGCCTTATGAAAAAGAATTCGCTTTTAAAATTAACGCTTATCAATAATCTTAAATTGTAGAAGAGACAAATAAATCATTGTTAAGCACTACCTCTAGACTACGCGCCATAGGTGCCGTCGCCTATATGATGCCTGCAATCTAGTTTGTCATTAAGACCATGCTTTCAGGAAATAGCTAGTATTGAGCTAAAAGTGATGGATTGTTTCATTAACGTCAGTTAACGGTGTTTCCGTAAATAATGACATCATAGTGACATCCACGATGATTATTTCAAGTAATATAGCTTCCCGCACCAATCACTTGAAATTACATGATATGGAACTGCACCGTCCATAGAATCCGACGGCGCTGTTATTGCTTCTGCGAGGAGCACCAACAACGAGAGCTTTGCAGCAGAACGAGATGGAAGAAATTCTACGTGACAACTCATTAATATAACGCAAAGGTGGAATGTCCCAATTTCTGTATATCTTGGATGGAAAAGCACAGCCAGTCATACTATACGCCTCTTATGCCATCTTCAACGGACTCACTAAGCTGAAACACTTCACGGCGTTTAGTAAAGTTTGTGTGTGAGGGGTGGGGTGGGGGGCTGGAGGATCTTACAGTTTCTATTGTTGTTTTTCTCTGAGCGAAACAATGATTTATTTGTCTCTTTTACACTTTTCCATAAGGCGCGCTACATCGACACAAAAAGACACCTCTTTCGCGATACTAAAGCTGCGTTTTCCTGGATGCGAGAATTCCCCGCAACTTACTGAGTAAAACGTGATCGAGTTCGCGCTCCCCTCCCGCACAATGCAAACATACCAGACCGTTTATCTTGGGTGCGGGCGACGCAGTACCGCTGCGGGTTTTACCTGCGGGAAACACATTAAATTTATATGTCCGAAAGAACAGACTCCACGCATTCATACAAGCGCTGGCGTATTTCGCAATGAGGCTGCCCCAGGTAATTCTTCGCATCAAATCACCGAAACATCCTCCAGAAATATCGACTTATCGAACTGGTATGCCAACAGCATATTTTGTGGAACATGGCTGACGCCGGACTGAAAAACTAAATGCAAAAGGAGTTATGTCGGCAGAAATCGGAAGACAAATGAATGACACATGTGAGAAGAAATGACTTTGATTATGGCCAATATACGAGGTGCATTCAAGTTCTAAGGCCTCCGATTTTTTTTCTCCGGACTAGGAAGAGATAGAAACATGCGCATTGTTTTAAAATGAGGCCGCGTTCATTGTCAATACGTCCCAGAGATGGCAGCACCGTACGGCAGATGGAAGTTTACCACCAGCGGCGAGAATGAGAATTGTTTTAAATACTTAAAATGGCGACGTTTTCCTTACTTGAACAGCGTGCAATCATTAGTTTTCTGAATTTGCGTGGTGTGAAACCAATTGAAGTTCATCGACAGTTGAAGGAGACATGTGGTGAGGGAGTTATGGATGTCTCGAAAGTGCGTTCGTGGATGCGACAGTTTAATGAAGGCAGAACATCGTGTGACAACAAACCGAAACAACCTCGGGCTCGCACAAGCCGGTCTGACGACATGATCGAGAAAGTGGAGAGAATTGTTTCGGGGGATCGCCGAATGACTGTTGAACAGATCGCCTCCAGAGTTGGAATTTCTGTGGGTTCTGTGCACACAATCCTGCATGACGACCTGAAAATGCGAAAAGTGTCATCTAGGTGGGTGCCACGAATGCTGACGGACGACCAAATGGTTGCCCATATGGCATGTTGCCAAGCAATGTTGACGCGCAACGACAGCATGAATGGGACTTTCTTTTCGTCGGTTGTGACAATGGGTGAGATGTGGATAGCATTTTTCAATCCAGAAACAAAGCGCCAGTCAGCTCAATGGAAGCACACAGATTCACCGCCACCAAAAAAATTTCGGGTAACCGCCAGTGTTGAAAAAACGATGGTGCCCATGTTCTGCGACAGCGAGGGCGTAATCCTTACCCATTGCGTTCCAAAGGGCACTACTGTAACAGGTGCATCCTACGAAAATGTTTTGAAGAACAAATTCCTTCCTGCACTGCAACAAAAAGGTCCGGGAAGGGCTGCGCGTGTGCTGTTTCACCAAGAGAATGCACCCGCACATCGAGCTAACGTTACGCAAGAGTTTCTTCGTGATAACAACTTTACTCCTCATGCTCCCTACTCATCTGTCCTGGCTCCTAGTGACTTTTGACTTTTTCCAACAATGAAAGACACTCTCCGGGGTCGCATATTCACCAGCCGTGCTGCTATTGCCTCAGCGATTTTCCAGTGGTCAAAACAGACTCCTAAAGAAGCCTTCGCCGCTGCCATGGAATCATGGCGTCAGCGTTGTGAAAAATGTGTACGTCTGCAGGGCGATTACTTCGAGAAGTAACGCCAGTTTCACCGATTTCGGGTGAGTAGTTAATTAGAAAAAAAAATCGGAAGCCTTAGAACTTGAATGCACTTCGTAATAGCTGTATAAATATATTTGTACTTAACTGTTAACCACGGTTGTAATATGAGGGTCACTCCAAAAGAAATGCACACAATTATTGTAAAAATACGGTTATGATTCTGCATGTGTGAAAGTTTTACAGTGTGTAGATACATCCTTCCCACTTGCTTTCAAACTTAGTTCAACCTCTTCCCATGCGTGGCGCCGTCACAGCATGTCTTCAAGATGGCACCTACACTACAAAGTGGGAAACATCCACAAGAGGTTGAAAAAGGTGTATGTAGATGTTGCTGTCGATCGCAGTACAGTTAGTCGGTTGGCGAGCAGGTTACGTGATGAAAGCAGGCACGGCAACACTGAGGATTGTCTTCGCAGCGCCAGGCCTCGTATTGCACACACTCCAGACAATGTGAGAGAGTTAACGAATTGGTGACTGCTGACAGATGCATCACAGTGAACGAATTGTCACGCTACGTTGGGATAGGGGAAGGAAGTGTTTGGAGAATATTGGAAGTGTTGGCGTTAAAAAAGATTTGTGCCAGGTGGGTTCCCAGGATGTTGATAGTGGCTCACAAAGAAACAAGAAAACCGGTATGCAGCGAACTTTTGGAACAGTACGAGAATGATGGGGATGAAATTCTTGGAAGAATTGTGACAGGTGATGAAACATGGCTCCATCATTTTTCACGAGAGACGAAGAGGCAATCAGTGGAGTGTCATCATGCAAATTCACCCAAGGAAAAAAAAATCAAAACCGCACCCTCTGGAAAAGCTATGGCTACGGTGTTTTTCTATTCCGAAGGACTCTTGCTTGTGAACATCATGCCAAGTGGAACCACCATAAATTCTGGTGCTTATGTGACGACACTAAGAAACTTCAAGCTCGACTGAGTCGTGTTCGACCACATTGGCAAAAGCATGGATGTTTTACTGTTGCACGACAACGCACGGCCATATGTCATTCAAAAAACCATGGAAGCGATCATAAAACTCGGATGGACAACACTGAAACACCTGCCTTACAGGCCTGACCTGGCTCCATATAACTATCATCTCTTTGGGGAACTGAAAGACTCTCTTCGTGGAACAATGTTTGAAGATGATGACTCCCTTGTCCTCGCTGCCAAACAGTGGCTCCAACAGGTTGGTCCAGAATTTTACCGTGCGGGTGTACAGGCGCTGGTTCCAAGATGGCATAAGGCAGTTGAGAGGAATGGAAATTATGTGGAGAAATGAAAATATTGTTCCTAAAGGATGTGTCTACACACTGTAAAACTTTCAAACATGTACAATAAAAGATGTATTTTTATGGGATCTGGCAACCCTCCTCATCGTCGAGCTACTATGCCGTTACTAAAATCTCATCCTCTCGTTCTTCTTCACGATGTAAGGACATATGCGAGACTGCTTTGCACTTCCTGAGTACTCTTCCCAATGGTATACACTCTTCCCTAACTTTGATGTACTTTCGGAGTGCCAGAATTGAAAGACTTGTAGATCGATCACAGCGCTGCATGTTTTGTTTTCTTTGCCTCCGCTACTACTGCTTTCCCGCTCTGCACCGCGCCGTATCGGAAAGAACAGACACCATGCAGACATATAATTTGATTTGACTAGCTGGACAATGGATTTACCATCTTCGGTGTGGATGCACAGATACATCCGACCTCCTGTCGGGATCTCAAAGAGCGAACATGGAGAAAATAGACAGAGACTGCGGATAGGTGGACCTCGATGGGAGCACAGATTGGCAGTGAGGCGTGCCGAAATATTCCGCGCAGTTGCGATAACGCTGTGTCTAGAATGCCTAATAAGCCGGAGGTCTCGGGTTCGAATCCCGGGCCGGTACCCATTTTCACTCGCCGCCATTTATTCCGCGTAATGTCCCACGCAGCTGAGAGCAGTCATCCCCTGCCTTTCCTTTCCATTCTTCTCCTCACCAACTTCAGTTTACGTATAACAAAATGTTCCCCGCAGCGCGCTGGAACTCGCGTCGCGCCAATGAACAATACAATTCTGCTCTCGTCTAGGGAAAACTGTAGCACCCACATACTTCCAACAAACAGTAAAATTAAATTCGAAATTGGGGAGACTGTCCACACTGTAGAAGAGAGTTGCTGCGAACACAAGCACCATACCGAATCACTCCAGGCCACTAAATCAGCTGTGGCTGACCATTGTATAAAGACTGGCCATACTACGGACTATAGAAAAAACAAAAATACTCTGTTAATCCTCCTACTTCTGGGACTGCGTTACTAAAGAGGCCATCGAAATCCGACTACAGGACGATCTGATTAATAAAGACAGCAGCCTTCAACTTAGTCAGGCTTGGAACCCTGCTCTCAGCCTAGAGAGAAAGATGCGGTCCCACAGATCGAGAACCGCACCCGACAGCGGCTGCAGGGAGACTGCAGACCCCAGTTCAGGCCCAATCGCTGCTTCCCCCACCACCTCCAGTAGCCGCCGCGCCGCGCCGGCTGCACCAAAGATACCAGGAGAGGAAAGGTGGAGGGGCTAACGGCTAGTATATATAGGTCGCCGAGAGGAACAGCACAGCATTCGTCAGGAACCACCTGAAGATTGCAGCGTGTACGTCTGCCGAAATTTTGTGGCGAAATTACGACGCTACCCGGTCGGATACCCGAGAACTGTTCAAATTGGAAATATGCCGGGAAAACGTCAGATCGAAATTCATACTGTTCCGCAACTACATCTCTCTTTGGCGCCCCACAAAAGGCGTACATGGAAATAAATGTCGCTTACTATATTACGGTTGTTGGTTTGCTAAAAGTTCCCCGTCGTACGTGGCATTTTAGTTTATATGTCACTGTAACTGACGTTATTGGCCAGAAAGTTTGCACACGTTATCGACATGTACTACTGATGCCAACTATAAAATTATGTTGTTGTACGGCACATAGTTATGAGATACAACACTTTCTTTTTTTTTCGTTTTGAGGCGCACCGCCCCGCGCCTAGGAACATTTCTCGCAACGCCCTGCCACCAGCCGGAACGCAGTGATATATGTCCCCACCTAGGAAAACGTAGCTTTCGGACGTTTGTTGAGGCGTGCCAGTAGGGGCTCTTTGCCGATCTTGAACTGTACCCTTACGATGCAACAAGTTTCATCAGTCATCATTCAGTTGCATGACAGTAGACGAACAGTGAAAGCCAGGCGCAAATGGAAACTGCCTCCCAATATGCGCAGACATTGTGTCTCGAAGTACAGTATTTCCTTCGCTGCGCTGCCCTGCTCGTCGTCGGCTGTATCCCTATGTGCGCCTGGCCGTTCCTAGAAAGATGTTAAGGGTGGCAGTCATAGCTGAAACAACCGGTTTTCGGTTATATCCTTTTTTTCAGCGGCACTGTAACTCGACTGTTAAAACCGCTCAAAGGAACTGGAGACTGAATTTTTATTCCTACTAATTCCTGTAATAAACTTAGAAGTCGAACAAAGATTGAAAAATTACCACTGCCTCGGTTTCAAAATACGTAGAATAAAAATATTAAGTTAAATAGACAAATAAAGGAAAACAGCCCATCCGCCGTTTGCTGCTTTTCCCAGAAAGTGATAAGTTGTTAACTGCTATAAAAAAGTCACCAGTATTGTCCTACTGATTCTAATTTTTGAAACTCCTCAGAAATCATGTTGAAATCGGGGATCATACCGCTATTTGGACATTACGAATAGTCATTCCTAAAGAGTGAAAAATAAGGATGACGAATTCTATTTTTGGTGTTAATTTGCCCGTTTTCAAGGGCTACAAGCAGATGATGTTGTGCAATGTAGACACAGACAGCACATAAGCTGCTTTCTATTTTTGTTGTAAACTATGAATGAACTGTCAAGTTTTAACTTTTCTCCTTACATTATATTGCAAGTTTTTTGTGGCTCCTCCCGATCTGAATCTTTTAAAGTAACTGGAGCACCGTACTTCTTGGAGACTACACTTCTTAGAATACTTGTTGACTAGGGATTGTGCTATTATGTAATACAACTGTGAGAAACTATCGTATAAACCAGATGGGGAAGTCTTGCACACAGCACTTGCACGCGTGCTATCTGGTAGGCCACGCCGTTGGGTAAGAGGTACACTGATGATTCAACATTGTTATTAAAATTGTACTGATCATTTTTCCCATTTTCTATAATAACACAATATTTTAAAGCAAGGCAGATTTTGCGAACAAAAAATATCCGTTCTTTAAACAAGGGTTTTTTTTAATTAAAAAGTTTAGCATTGCTGCTATGGTTCATTGATGTTTCGATTCTTATACTCGGTTATTAGTAAAAAATAATAAAACACCTGTTATATTCGAGA
The DNA here is from genome assembly GCF_023897955.1 of Schistocerca gregaria. NCBI lineage: Eukaryota > Metazoa > Arthropoda > Insecta > Orthoptera > Acrididae > Schistocerca > Schistocerca gregaria. Next base: position 219,230,499 of record NC_064925.1, on the reverse strand, counting down.
TCAAACAAACACCGGAAAAAACCGGTTGTTCAGAACTAAAACACCAGCATCAGTTTTAATCGATGGGTTTTCCCCATTTCTACTCTGAAGTGCATGGCCAGAGCCGTTCTAAGGTTACACTGCGTCCCTGGGATAACTGCCAAATCTCCCCCACCGCCCCAAAAAACTACCTTCCATGAATTTTTTTCTGCCCGTTCTTAGCAAATTTTATAATTTTAGTAAGGAAGAAGAAAGATTTAAAAAATGACTTAAGAGCTTTGTTGGTGTTCCCAATAGAGCGCGCCCCGCTAAGCGCAACAGCGCAGGTGCAGCGCTCGCCCATCTCCACACTACGAGATGGCGCTGTCTTAGAGACGGACCAAATTCTGCTTCTGCCGATCTGCGTGTTTATGTAATGTAGCCAATGAGATTGCTGCTAACGTAGAACCTTTTCACCTCGCGGATCACAGTCGTGCAGTGATACCTGAACACTTGAGGTATTATAATGAGTGTACAGACCTCCGATTAGTCAGTCTGCATTAGTCTGTAGTCAAGATTCAGTCTGCGCCTAATAAGATTATCATATTCCTGTACATAGCCATAAAGATAAATCAATAGACACATTGTCAACTATCAGAGATATGTGAGAATAAGATTAAAGTAGCAAGACCAAAGAAACTTCAGATTTTGAATTGTAAATAACATCCAGAATCAAGTTGTAAGGTCTATGCTTTTTATTATTTTAATAAATGTGTGTGAAAATTAATCTAGTTCTGTTTAAAGTTGGTCACCGTCAATCTGCTGCTCTAAGCGTGCATGTGGCATTTCTATCGTCTGACCTAACGGCAGAACATAAACACGCCACAATAAGACCACGAGACATATTGCTGACACTCGCCTACTTCATTAGAGCGACAAGTCAAATAATCTGATGGTGTGTGTACCGAAGGTCTTACAGTACGCACACCACAGTTTGAGGGTGTGAGAGGGAGAATGTTCCTCGTTTATCTTGCGGTGCTGACAACTCATTGGCTTATGTGCTACATACCGATCAGATGTTGTGGTGTAAGCTACAAATGGAAGTAACAAGGATTCTTGACTGCAGGGTATAAAGATGGTCATTTTAAAATACAGCACATATTTGTAAAAATGAAAATTAAATTAAATTAGAGTTACATGTTCTCGTGCTTTTAAATATAGGGTTGTACCAAAAGTATGGTTCCCAATGAGCTACAGCCTCGAGAGAAGGTCTAAGCTAATTCCAACAATAGTACCGTGTGCAATGGTTCCCCCACTCTCGAACCCGCCCGTCCGCGCGATTCGGTTCGTCGCTCAGTGTTGGCTTGGTAGCCGTCAGAGATGGAAGTGTTGATCGCCGCTTCCGCCAAGTGCGAGGTTCGAGCAGTAATCCGGATTCTCCACGCAAAGAAGGTATCGCCCGTGGAGATTCATCGGGAACTGACTGAGGTTTATGGTGAAGAGTGCATGCACGGTCAGCACATCCGCAAATGGTGCAGGGCTTCTGCTGAGGGTCGCGATGCAGAACATAATGGAAGACTGCCGATTTCGGATGTGACTGTCCAGAAGATCAACAGTGAGCTGCTCAAAAATCGGAGGGTCACTGTCCGTGAACTTCTTGAATGCATTCTTGAGGCTTTCCGTGGCACAATTGAAAAAGCACTTTAACAGTAATATTGGGTTATCACAAGGTGTGTGCTTGCTGGGTCCCTGAGATGCTGACTGACGGACACAAGGAGCAACGCCTTGACTGTGCTCGCAAGTTTCTTCAACAGTGCGAGGGGGGAGGCAACGAGGAGAAGTTGTTGGACTCCATCGTCATGGGAGATGAAACGTGGGTGTTTCATTACACCCCATTACAAAATAACAATCTCGTCAGTGGCGCCATTCTGGTTCACCGCCACCAAAGACATTCAAACAACGGAGTTGGCAGGAAAGGTTATGGCTACTGTGTTTTGGGATCGGAAGGGGCTACTCCTCATCGATTTCATGCAACCTGGGAACGACAATAAACTGAGACAAATATTGTAAAACATTGACCAAACTCACGAGCTTCTTCACGACAAAACTCGACCCCACGTCGCTCGTCAAACACAGCAGTTTTTGAAGAAATTTGGGTGGACTTTTATACCCCATCCCCTGTACAGCTCGGACATGGCCCCCAGCGATTATCACCTCTTCCCCAAGCTAAAGGAACACTTTAAGCCGCAAACGCTTCAAGAGCGACGATGAAGTCTGAGCAGAGGTCATCCGCTTCCTCAACGGGTTGGTGTGAAACTTCTTCGACTTAGGAATACAAAATCTGGAGCACCGTCTTCAGAAGTGTGTCGAAAGAAATGGAGACTATGTTGAAAAATAGACAAAAGTGTAAGCTTTTTAACAATGTATAAATTAACAACAATAAACAATATTTTCTATATGTAAAAATGTGGGAACCTTACTTTTGGTACAACTCTCGTATGAAACCAGATATATGGACAGGCTCAATGGATCTGCATTATGTTGCAAGGGACATGTAGGTCCTTGAACATCCGCTTGCATGTGAAGTCATGCTGCTGGAGGGCGTCAGCTGCTCGTTTAGTATGTAAAGAAACGAAAGACATACTTTCACGTTGTCTTACGGACGACGAAATTTTGCTTGAATTGGAGCAAGATTTTGTTGGCAATGGCACTGAGAATGATGATATCGACGATTCAGATAACGATTCTGACTTAGAGCAAGAAGAATTGTGTCAAAGTTCAAGTGAGTATATCTTGTTTTGATTTCGCTATATCTTTGTTGCGTTCTTTTTTGACATTTCTTGAGTTTCTGAAGCTTGAAAAATGTTTTTTTTTCATTTGTTTTAGGCAAAACAGGAAAAGCTGTAAGGAAAAAATGTTCAAATGTGTGTGAAATCTTATGGGACTTAACTGCTAAAGTCATCAGTCCCTAAGCTTACACACTACTTAACCCAAACTATCCTAAGCACACACACACACCCATGCCCGAAGGAGGAATCGAACCTCCACCAGGACCAGCCGCACAGTCCATGACTGCAGCGCCTCAGACCGCACGGCTTACCCCGCGCGGCAAAAGCTGTAAGAAAAAACACTACATACCAACGCAGCGAGTGCAAAACAACGACGTGCAAAAAGCTCTGTCTCAAAATGTATCACACAAAAAGTTACACTATGTGAAAGAAATGTGGGAGGGTGATTAGCAATATTCCACCCCGGATTTCTACTGCAAAGGAGGAAACCAATGTAGGTCCATAGCAATGGAATACTCTGGAAAAGAGAAATAAGCTAGGGAAAGCAGACACGAGGTACTGTGCCTGAGCACGAAGGCCTTCAAAATGAGTATACAAGAGCTTCTGTGAACAGTGAAGAGATAGTTGGCGCAAAAGTGGAAGAGTTGGCGCAGCACATACACAGTAACATCGGGCAGCCGCTACCAATGGGACAATGAAGACTTCAAATACGAGAAGACGGTGACACTCCAGTGAAAGCACGTGCAGCTGTTGATTGCGTAGAAACTGTATCTTTTTATTGGAATAGTAAACACAGTCGCCAAAGAAACTGGTATAGACATGCGTAGTCTAATACAGAGATATGCAAACAGGCAAAATACGGCGCTGCGGTAGGCAACGCCTACATAAGAGAAGTGCCAGGTGCAGTAGTTAGATCGGTTGTTGTTGTTACAATGGGAGGTTATCAAGATTTAAGTGATTTTGAACGAGCTGTTAATAGACGGCGCACGAGCGATGGGACACAGCATCTCCGACGTAGCGATGAAGCGGGGATTTTCCCGTAAGACCACTTCACGAGTGTACCGTCAATATCAGGAATCGGAAAAAACACCAGGTCTGCGACATCGCTGGGGCCGGAAAACGATCCTACAAGAATGTGACCAACGACGACCGAAGAGAATCGTTCAACGTGACAGAAGTGCAACCCTTCCGCAAATTGCTGCAGATTTCAGTGCTGTGTCAGCGTGTGAACCATTCAATGAAACATCATCGATACGGGCTTTCGAAGCCGTACGCTCACTCGTGCACCCGTGACACAAAGCTTTACGCCTCTCGTGGGCCCGTCAACACCAACGTTGGACTACTGATGACTGGAAACATGTTGCTGGTATTGCATCGAGCGCATGCAGTGCAACATGTCCATATGGATCAACGACCATCTAGCAGGTGTCAACCGCACTGGTGGAGGAATGGAGTACCCCACAACAAGAACATCTCACCAACCTTGTGGCCAGCATGGAAGCACGTAGCAGAGCATGCATTGCTACCTGTAGATCACACACCGTATTAAGAAGCATGTACCATCTTTTGTAATGTCCAGGGAACTATCAGAAATTGCGGTGACTTAAGGTTTATTAGCGTCTTCGTATGAAAGTGTTATTTGTGTTCGTGTCATTCCGCGTTTATTTCAGTTACGGGGAAAGACAGTGTGTGTCAATCAGCGAGCAAATCAAATGGTTCTGAGCACTATGGGACTTAACATCTGAGGTCATTAGACCCATAGACTTAGAACTACTTAAACCTAACTAACGTAAGGACATCACACACATCCATGCCCGAGGCGGGATCGAACCAGCGACCGCAGCAGCAGCGCGGTACCGGACTGAACCGCCTAAAACCGCTCGGCCACAGCGGCCGGCAGTCAGCGACCAGTTACGGTGCAGTTTGATGGTGATCTTCATTACATCATGGTCTGGAGACGACATCTGTATGACTTCACGTGGGGAAGCACCTACCCATCAAATTTTCAACAATTTTCTGTAGCTGAAAGCTTCTATTTTCTCCCCTGCTTATCGTCCACGATTTACTCCTATTACAAAGCTACATTCTATACAAATATCTTCCGAAAAGACTTCCTAACATTTACCTTCACATTTGATGTTAACAAAAATGGTTCAAATGGCTCTAAGCACTATGGGACTTATCATCTGAGGTCATTAGTCTCGCAGAATTTAGAACTACTTAAACCTAACCAACCTAAGGACATCAACACATCCATGCCCGAGGCAGGATTCGAACCTGGGGCCGTAGCGGTCGCGCGGTTTCAGACTGAAGCGCCTAGAACTGCTCGGCCACACCGGCCGGCTGATGTTAACAGATTTCTCTTTTTCAGAAACGCTTTTCTTGCTAGAGGCAGTCTGCATTTTACATCCACTGCGGCCACCGTCAGTTACAATACTCAGCAAAAATTAAGGATGAGCTACATAAAGTAACGCAACACGATAACTACTCGCTGGAAACGAATGAAAATGCGGGAGCATCTTTCCAGAGGCCTCAGAAAAGTTCGTCTACATGTACATATACATGGTTACTCTATAATTCACACTTAAGTGCTTGGCAGAGGGTTCATCGAACCATTTTCATACTACTTCTCTGCCATTCCACTCTCGAATGGCGCTTGGGGAAAAGGAACACCTAAGTCTTTCCGTTCGAGCTCTGTTTTCACTTATTTTATTATGATGATCCTTTCTCCCTACATAGGTGGGTGTCAAAAATATATTTTCGCATTCGGAAGAGAAAGTTGGTGATTGAAATTTCGTTAATAGATCTCGCTGCAAAGAAAACCGCCTTTGTTCCAGTGACTGCCACCCCAACTCGCGTATCATATCAGTGACAGTCTCACCCCTATTGCGCGATAACAAGAAACGGGCTGCCCTTTTTCGATGTCCTCCGTCAATCCCACCTGGTAAGGATCCCACACCGCGCACCATAATTCCAGCAGAGCACGGACAAGTGTAATGTAGGCTGTCTCTTTAGTGGGTTTGCCGCATCTTCTAAGCGTTCTGCCAACAAAGCGCGGTCTTTGTTTCGCCTTCCCCACAATATTATCTATGTGATCTTTCCTATTTAAGTTGCTCGTAATTGTAATTCCTAAGTATTTAGTCGAATTGACAGCCCTTAGATTTGTGCGATTTATCGTATACCCAAAATTTATCGGATTTCTTTTAGTACCCATGTTGATGACCTCGCACTTTCCTTTGTTTAGTGCCAATTGCCACTTTTCGCACCACACAGAAATTCTCTCTCTAGATCATTTTGTAATTGGAATTGATCGTCTGATGATTTTACTAGACGGTAAATTACAGCATCATCTGCAAACAATCTAAGGGGGCTGATCAGATTATCACCTAGATCATTTATGTAAATCAGGAACAGGAGAGGGCCTATGACACCACCTTGCGGAACGCCAGATACCACTTCTGTTCTACTCAATGATTTACCGTCTATCACTACGAACTGAGACGATATTCCATATGCAAGCAATTTGATTAATAGTCGCTTGTGAGGAACGATATCAAAAGCCTTCTGGAATTCTAGGAAAATGGAATCGATTTGAGATCCCTTGTCGACAGCACTCATTACTTCATGGGAACAAAGAGCTAGCTGTGTTGCACAAGAACAATATTTTATGAATCCATGTTGTTTATGTATCAGTGAGTCATTTTCTTTAAGGTGATTCATAATGTTCAAGTACAGTGTACGTTCGAAAATCCTACTGCAAATTTATGTCAGTGATGTGGATCTGTAATTCAATGGGTAACTCCTATTTCCTTTCTTGAATATTGGTGTGACCTGTGTTACTTTCCAGTCTTTAGGAACAGACCTTTCGTCAAGTAAGCGGTTGTATATGATTACTAAGGAAAGGTGGTATTGTGTCTGCATACTCTGAAAGCAACCTGACTGGTATACCATCTGGCCCGGAAGACTTGCCTTTCTTAAGTGATTTGATTTGTTTCTCAACACTTAAGTTGGGCGTCACATAGTGAGAGGTTGGTGTGACTGTAACGCCAAGATGAGGCAGGAACAGGAGAAGGTAGTGTGTGTGTCAACCAGCAAACGGCTACGGGACGGATTCGCACGAGGAAGGATCACTGGGAAACTGGAAGAAGGAGTTTGGTATTACTCATAGCATTGTTTCACTTTCGTGGGGAGTATTCCGAACCAGAGATACTGCTGCCCGAAGGAGGAGGAGAGTGTGCAGATGACCGCTAATTTACAACAGGCAAGAAGGGACCCCCAGCTGGTGCAGTTGCAAGCATATTTAACAGGACTGCAAGGCACCTAATCTCCCACGGTACAGTGGCACGTCGACAGTAGGGAGGGTGTTCTCTCTGCCCGACTACCAGTGCGCTGTGTTCCGTAGACACCCGCAAATCGGCAGCACCGTTTGCAATGGTGCCAAGTGCGTAAAGACTGGCCTATTAAGGAGTGAGGTCGTGTGCTCTTCTGGGCTGAGAGCAGATTCTGTCTGAGTAGTGATGGTGTAAGTCCCCGCTTATGGCGACCTGTGTACAATAAAGGTGCCCAGGAACGTTGCCGAACATGTTCGTTTCGGTGGTCCAGGTCAGGTGCTGTGATGTGGGCAGTCATAATGTAGCATCTGCGTACTTATCTCTAAATCTTTCAACACGGTACACTTATGGTCAAAGTTATTGTGACATTTTACTTCTACCCCGTGTGCGTCGTTTCAGGATGCATTTGGCTTTGACTTCATTTTTATGGACGACAACGGGTGACCGCCACACCGAACAGCGCAGGGAAGGAGCTCTTGGAACGAGAGGGTATTCGGCGAATAGGCTAACCTGCTCTTCCCCCCCCCCCCCCCCCCCCCGCCCCCCACCCAGTTGAAACCCCCACCGCACACGTGAGGGATGCGTTGGGGAAACGTGTTACAAAAGATGTTCAAATGCGTGGGAATTCTTATTGGAATTAACTGCTAAGGTCATCAGTCCCTAAGTTTACACACTACTTAACGTAAATTATCCTAAGGACAGCCCGCATCTCGTGGTCGTGCGGTAGCGTTCTCGCTTCCCACGCCCGGGTTCCCGGGTTCGATTCCCGGTGGGGTCAGGGAGTTTCTCTGCCTCGTGATGGCTGGGTGTTGTGTGATGTCCTTAGGTTAGTTAGGTTTAAGTAGTTCTAAGTTCTAGGCGACTGATGACCTTCGATGTTAAGTTCCATAGTGCTCAGAGCCATTTGAACCATTTTATCCTAAGGACCAACACACACACACCCATGCCCGAGGGAGGACTCGAACCTCCGCCGGGACCAGCCGCACAGACCGTGACTGCAGCGCCTTGGACAGCTCGGCTAATCCCGCGCGGCAAACGTGTTACAGCATGTCCACGTGGATCAACGACCATCCATCAGTTGTCAACCGCACTTGGGGAGGAGTGGAACTCCCCACAACAAGAACATCTCACCAATGTTGTAGCCAACATGGAAGCACGTTGCAGAGCAAGCATTACTGTCCGTGGATCACACACCGTATTAAAAACTATGTACCTTCTTTTGTAATGTCCAGGGAACTATCAAAAATTAGTGTTTTTGAATAAAATTGTCATTTCTGTTCGTGCTATTGCGTATATCTCTGTTACCTTCTGTACTGTGCTGTAGTTAGTTCTTTCTGTGTATGTCCCAAGTTTCATCGAGCCACGTCTCTTGGCGGTGAGCATCATACGGAAATTACTTTTGGCCTTAAGTTTGCACACCAGTTGTATTTTTTTACCCAAATAATAAGTAATAACATATTACTTTATAGTGTGTCATTTCCGAATCCAATTCCCTCACCATCGTCTGATTTAATTCGATAACATTGCATTACCCTTGTTATATATATGTTGATATTCATCTTGTAATCTCTTTTCAAGGTGCTATCCCTTCCATTCAAATGCTCTGCCAAGTCCTTTGCCGTCTGTGACAAAATTGCATCTTCAGCAAATTTTCAAGATTTTATTGCTTCTCCCATAACTTTAGTTCCTTCTTCAAATTCCTCCTGACTGTCTTTTACTGCTTGTTCAGCGTACAGATTGAGTAGCTCGGTGTTAGCAACAACATTTCTGTACATGTTGGAGACAACTTTCCGCTCCCAGTATTTCATCGCTGCTACTAGTGATGTAAGGAAAGCACCGGCAGCGTGCTTTGACACGGGTGCCAGAGACGGCCGGTAGGCAAGTGCCACGAGTTAAATAAGCCAGTGGCAATACCATGAAAATAAATATGGGAAACGTTTGCAAGAATAAAGAGGTTTGTGACGTGAACATCGACCTTAAAGAGCAGTTCCTTATTTAGTATCACGCCTGCTTTTCCTTGAGTTCATCGAACAGTATGGTGGGTACAGGCACTGGCGTTGTTGCCGAACGAAACACTATCGTGTGTGGCCACGTGACTGCCTCGACTGTGTACGGCCTTTGCCTGGCGCCAACTGCAAGGGGCGTCCAGTGCTTTCAGATCCGTGCCGGTGTCAAGCGGGAGTGCCAGGACAGATCGCTTCTACTAGCTTCTCTGTCCTACCAAGCGCTGCAGGGCCGGGCCACCTTATGCTTTATTCTCTTTTGTTATATTGTCAGTTGTTTTGAATTCCGGTGTCAATGGCAGATAGACGAAAATCTAGTCCTCTGTGGAGCTATTTCACTCCAGATGATAACAACCGATACATAGCAGTGTGTGATATTTGTAAATCTTGTGTATCGTTCAAATCGACGATAACATGTTTAAGACGCCATATGCTTCGACGCCGCCCGACTGTTATTTTGCCTCGAGGTGAGGAAGTGACGCAGACTCCGGAAAGGAGAAACAAGATTGATGAACAAGGGAAATTTGAGTGTCTAAAGAGTGCTTCGAGTTCTAGTCAGTCTCTTGATCTAGCTGCCTCTCCGTCACAGGTAACATCACCGGCTACTCCATCTATCATATAACGCCCAGCTCGCTCTTTTCTCACATGACTTACTGAAAACTTTGCGTCGTGGCAATCCGGTAGTTGCAGTATTTCTTCATTTCCGAAAATCTTTTGACTCAGTAGCACGCCTACCCTTATTGTGAAGTACGCCCATTTGGGGTGTCAAGTGAAATTTGTGACTCTATTGAGGATTTTGTCTTGGGTGGAGTAATCGTTAGATGTAGAAGTAACTTCGGGAGTGTCCCAGGGAAGGTGTTGGCACCCATGCACTCCAGGTTTTATTTTAATTACCTTGCAAACAATATTGATAATAAAAGTCAGGCTTTTTGCAGATAATGCTGCTATCTATAATTAGGTACTATCGGAAAAGAGCTGCATAAATATTCAGTCGGATTTGATAAGATTTCAAAGTGGTGCTTTAAATGTTCATAAATGTAAAATTTTGCACGTCACAAAGAGAAAAAAGTAGTATCGTGTTACTACAATATCAATGAGTCACTGTTGGAATCGCCCAGCTCCTACAAATTCCTGGGTGTAACACTTTGTAGAGATATGGAATGGAATGATCACATAGGTTCAGTCGTGGGTAAAGTAGGTGGCAGACTTCGATTTATTGGTGGAATACTGGGGAAGTGCAATCACTCTATAACGGAGATTGCCTACAAATCATCCGTGCGACCAGTACTAGAATATTGCTCAAGTGTGCAGAACCGGTACCAGTGGACTAACGGGGGATATTGAACGTATACAGAGAAGGGTGGCACGAATGGTCACGTGTTTGTTTAATCCATGGCAGAGTGTCACAGAGATGATGAAGGAACAGAACTGGAAGACTCTTGAAGATATACGTAAACTATCCCGAGAAAATCTGTTAAAGTTTCAAGAATGATTACTCTAAGAATATACTACAACCCCCTACGTATCGTTCATATAAGGTTCGTGAAGCCAAGATTAGAATAATTACTGCACGCACAGAGGCATTAAAACAGCCATTCTTCCCGCGCTCCATCCGTGAATGGAACGGAAAGACACCCTAATAACTGTTACAATGGGACTTACCCTCTGCCATGACGTCACGGTTGTTTGCAGAATATAGATGTAGATGTAAATTTTCAGAGGTACCTACTTCAAAGGCTAATAACCAGATGACGGTAACTGCGTTCGAGAAGAAAACTAAGTGCTCCTTAAAAGAAGAAAAGAAATCTCGCTTTAGCAAAAGGGATCTATACGGATTTACAGCCGTACATTGCAAGGAATGCATTGTAGATAAAAATTTCGAAAGCTTCCTCTAATGCCGGCCGCGGTGGTCTCGCGGTTCTAGGCGCGCAGTCCGGAACCGTGCGACTGCTACGGTCGCAGGTTCGAATCCTGCCTCGGGCATGGATGTGTGTGATGTCCTTAGGTTAGTTAGGTTTAAGTAGTTCTAAGTTCTAGGGGACTGATAACCACAGCAGTTGAGTCCCATAGTGCTCAGAGCCATTTTCTCTAAATCAAAGAGTGCTATGACCGTAAAGTTTACCTATTTTCATTTTATCTTTTAATACAAGTCGTAGGGTCAGTACGGCCTACATCAGCATCCGCACTCCGCAAGCCACCTTACGGTTTGTGGCAGAGGGTATTTTTTTGTACCAGTGTCGGAATCCACTTTTCCTGTTCCAGTCAGGTATGGTTCGCGGTAAGCGCGAGTACTGGTAAGTCTCCATGTGGGCTTGAATCTTTCTATTGTATCTTCATGGTGTATTCGCCAGAAATATGTTGGAGAAAGCAATATATTTGTTGACTCCTCTAGGAACGTACTTTCTCGCAACTTTAACAGTGGTTCATAATGTGATGCAGAATGTTTTTCTTGTATTGTCTTCCATTGGAGTTAGCTAAGCATCTCCGTGATTGATTCGCACTTACTAAATGAATCTGTAACGAAACGTGCTGATCTTCTTTGGATCTTCTTTATTTCCTCTATCAGTTCTATTTGGTGTGGATCCCATACTGTCGAGCATTATTCAAGTATTGGTCGAAGGAGTGTTTTGTAAGCTACTCCCTTTGTTGATGGACTGCATTTCCCGAAGATTCTCCCAATGAATCCCAGTCTGGCATTTGTCTTACTCACGAATTGTGTGTGGTCGTTCCACTTCAGATCGATCCGTACGGATAGTCCTAGATAAACTACTGGCCATTAAAATTGCTACACCAAAAAGAAATGCAGATGATAAACGGGTATTCATTGGACAAATATATTATACTAGAACTGACGTGTGATTACATTTTCGCGCAACTTGGGTGCATACATCCTGGGAAATCAATATCCAGAACAACCACCTCTAGCTGTAATAACGGCGTTGATATGCCTGGGCATTGAGTCAAACAGACCTTGGATGTCGTGCAAAGGTACAGCTGCCCATGCAGCTTCAACACGATACCAGTTCATCAAGAGTAGTGACTGGCGTATTGTGACGAGCCAGTTGCTCGGCCACCATTGACCAGACGTTTTCAATTGGTAAGAGATCTGGAGAGTGTGCTGGCCAGGGCAGCAGTCGAACGTTTTCTGTTTCCAGAAAGGCCCGTACAGGACCTGCAACATGCGTTCGTGCATTATCCTGCTGAAATGTAGGGTTTCACAGTGATCGAATGAAGGGTAGAGCTACGGGTCGTAACACATCTGAAATGTAACGTCCACTGTTCAAAGTGCCGTCAATGCGAACAAGAGGTGACCGAGACGTGTAATCAATGGCACCCCATACCATCACGCTGGGTGACACGCCAGTTTGGCGATGACGAATACACGCTTCCACTATGCGTTCTCCGCGATGTCGCCAAACATGGATACGACCATCATGATGCTGTAAACAGAACCTGGATTCGTCCGAAAAAATGACGTTTTGCCATTCGTGCACCCAGGTTCGTCGTTGAGTACACCGTCGCAGGCGCTCCTGTCTGTGATGCAGCGTCAAGGGTAACTGTAGCCATGGTCTCCGAGCTGATAGTCCATGCTGCTGCAAACGTCGTCGAATTGTTCGTGCAGATGGTTGTTGTCTTGCAAACGTCCCCATCTGTTGAGTCAGGGATTGAGACGTGGCTGCACGATCCGTTACAGCCATGCTGATAAGATGCCCGTCATCGCGACTGCTAGTGATACGAGGCCGTTGGACTCCAGCACGGCGTTCCGTATAACCCTCCTGAACCCACCGATTGCATATGCTGCTAACAGTCATTGGATCTCGACTAACGCGAGCAGCAATGTCGCGATACGATAAACCGCAGTGGCGATAGGCTACAATCCGACATTTATCAAAGTCGGAAACGTGATGGTATGCATTTCTCCTCCTTACACAAGGCATCACAAGAACGTTTCACCAGGCAACGCCGGTCAACTGCTGTTTGTGTATGAGAAATCGGTTGGAAACTTTGCTCATGTCAGCACGTTGTAGGTGTCACCACCGGCGTCAGCCTTGTGTGAATGCTCTGAAAAGCTAATCATTTGCATATCTCAACATCTTCTTCCTGTCGGTTAAATTTCGCGTCTGTAGCACGTCTTCGTGGTGTAGCGATTTTAATGGCCAGGAGTGTATATCGTGTAAAGAACGGCTTCCAGTGATAGTTGGCAATTTTGTAATCATAGAAGAAAGGGTTTTTCTGCCTATGTATTTGCAATACATTAGTACGTTGAAGTTCAGTTGCAACTCCCTGCACCAAACATCGATCCTCTGTAGATCTTCCTGCATTTCGCTACTGTTTTCTAGCGTAGCGACTTCTCTGTAGGTAAGCAACAGCATCACCCGCGAAAAGCGTCATGGAACTTCCGACCTCAAGTACTAGGTAATTTGTATGTACTGTAAAAGGTAATGGTCCTATAGCACTCCGCTGGGGCACCCTGAAGCTCCTGTAACGTCTGGAGACTTCTCACCGTTGAAAATGATAATGCTGTGTTCTGTTTGCTAGAAACAGACCAGTCACACATCTTGTCGGATGTTGCACACTCTCGTATTTTGTTCATTAGGCGGCCGTGCGAAACAGTGTGGAATGCCTGTCCAAGGTCAAGGAACATGGTACCCACCTACCCTCATTTATCTACTGCTTTCCGCACCACATGGTTTTTTTTATTTTATTTTTTATTTTTTTTTTCCCCAATGCTCCGCCGTCCAAACTGATCTTCCCCGAGGTCGGTTTCTACCAGTCTTTTCAATCTTCCGTAAACAGTTCGGGTCAGTATTTTGCAGCCAAGACTTACTAAACTGATGGTTCCGTAATAATCATACGTGTAAGCACCTGCCTTCTTTGGAGCAGGAATTATAATATTCTTCTTGAATTCTGAGGTAATTTCACCCCTTTGATGTATTTACCATACAAGGTGGAATATTTTCGTAGTGGCTGGTTCTCCCAAGGATCTTAATAACTTCCAAGGAAATGTTGTCTACTCCAGGGGACTTGTTTCGACTTCAGTCTTTCAACAAATTTGTCACATTCTTCTCAAAACATATTTCCCATCTCACCTTCAGTTACTTCCTCTTCTCTTTTCCATAATATCGCCTACAAGTTTGTTTTCCTTCTACAGACACTCGAAGTATTCCGTCCTCCTTTCAGCCTTTACTCCTTTGCTTAATATGGGTTACCATCTGAGCTCCAAATTTTCCTATAGATGATTTTCTGCTCTCCAAGTGTCTCTTTAATTTTCTCATGCCTATCTCTCTCTTGGTCATGCGTGTTTCTACAGCCTTTTATTTCTCGTCCAGTCATTCTCGCTTTGCCAGTTTGCACTCCACTTGAGCTGTATTCATGAAAATATTGCACGCGAAAAATTAAATACATAGTTTTAGTAAATAAATTAAGAATCATGTGAGCATAATAAAGAAATTTAAAATAAAACAAATTCTATATCTTACTATTTATTACGACTACTTCGCATTGCCTTTAGTATAACATATAACAAAGAACATACTTGAATAATATTTGCTCCTCATAAAGTAAAATAAAATAAAACAAATTCTATATCTTACTATTTATTACGACTACTTCGCATTGCCTTTAGTATAACATATAACAAAGAACATACTTGAATAATATTTGCTCCTCATAAATGTGTATATAGAAAAGGAAATGTCCTGACTGACTCATCATAGCCCAGCCCAAACTGCTAAGGATAGAAAGTTGAAATATGGGGAGGGTGTTGATTTTATACCGTACGCATCGTTTAGTAAGGGACTGTTCGAAATTCCACACGTAAGTGAGTAAAGTAAGGGTGAAAGTTTTATGAAACTCTGTCACTATCACAGCAATTTTGAACCTAGAACTACGAAAATTGGTATTTATTTTCTTTGTTGTTGTTGTGGTCTTCAGTCCTGAGACTGGTTTGATGCAGCTCTCCATGCTACCCTATCCTGTGCAAGCTTCTTCATCTCCCACTACTTACTGCAACCCACATCCTTCTGAATCTGCATAGTGTATTCATCTCTTGGTCTCTCTCTACGATTTTTCCTCTCCGAGCTGCTCTCCAAAGCTAAATTTGTGATCCCTTGATGCCTTAGAACATGTCCTACTAACCGGTCCCTTCTTTTTGTCAAGTTGTGCCACATATTCCCCTTTTCCCCAATTCTATTCAATACTTCATCATTAGTTATCTACCCTTATAATCTTCAGCATTCTTCTGTAGCACCATATTTCGAAAGCTTCTATTCTCTTCTCGTCCAAACTATTTATCGACCACGTTTCACTTCCATACATGACTACACTCCATACAAATACTTTCAGGAACGACTTCCTGACACTTAAATCTATACTCGATTTTAACAAATTTCTCTTCTTCAGAAATGCTTTCCTTGCCATTGCCAGTCTACATTTAATATCCTCTCTACTTCGACAATCATCAGTTATTTTGCTCCCCAAATAGCGAAACTCCTTTACTACTTTAAGTGTCTCATTTCCTAATGTAATTCCCTCAGCATCACCCGACTTAATTCGACTACATTCCATTATCCTCGTTTTGCTTTTGTTGATGTTCATCTTATATCGTCCTTTCAAGACACCGTCCATTCCGTTCAACTGCTCTTCCAAGTCCTTTGCTGTCTCTGATAGAATTACAATGTCATCGGCGAACCTCAAAGTTTTTCTTTCTTCTCCATGGATTGTAATACCTACTCCGAATATTTCTTTTGTTTCCTTTACTGCTTGCTCAATATACAGATTGAATAACATCGGGGAGAGGCTACAACTGTGTCTCACTCCCTTCCCAACCACTGCTTCCCTTTCATGCCCCTCGACTCTTGTAAGTGCCATCTGGTTTCTGTACAAATTGTAAATAGCCTTTCGCTCCCTGTATTTTACCCCTGCCACCTTTAGAATTTGAAAGAGACTATTCCAGTCAACATTGTCAAAAGCTTTCTCTAAGTCTACAAATGCTAGAAACGTAGGTTTGCCTTTCCTGAATCTTTCTTCTAGTATTTCTACGGAATCCAAACTGATCTTCCCCGAGGTTGGCTTCTACTAGTTTTTCCATTCGTCTGTAAAGAATTCGTGTTAGTATTTTGCAGCTGTGGCTTATTAAACTGATTGTTCGGTAATTTTCACATCTGTCAACACCTGCTTTGGGATTGAAATTATTATATTCTTTTTGAAATCTGAGGGTATTTCGCCTGTCTCATACATCTTGCTCACCAGATGGTAGAGTTATGTCAGGACTGGCTCTCCCAAGGCCATCAGTAGTTCTAATGGATTGTTGTCTACTTCTGGGGTCTTCTTTCGACTCAAGTCTTTCAGTGCTCTGTCAAACTCTTCACGCAGTATCCTGTCTCCCATTTCATCTTCATCTACATCCTCTTCCATTTCCATAATATTGTCCTCAAGTACATCGCCCTTGTATAGACCCTCTATATACATACTCCTTCCACCTTTCTGCTTTCCGTTCTTTGCTTAGAACTGGGTTTCCACCTGAGCTCTTGATATTCATACAAGTGGTTCTCGTTTCTCCAAAGGTCTCTTTAATTTTCCTGTAGGCTGTATCTATCTTACCCCTAGTGAGATAAGCCTCTACATCCTTACATTTATCCTCTAGCCATCCCTGCTTAGGCATTTTGCGCTTCCTGTCGATCTCATTTTGGAGACTGTATTCCTTTTTGCCTGCTTCATTTACTGCATTTTTATATTTTCTCCTTTCGTCAATTAAGTTCAATGTTTTTTCTGTTACCCAAGGATTTCTACTAGCTCTCATCTTTTTACCTACTTGATCCTCTGCTGCCTTCACTACTTCATCCCTGAGAGCTACCCACTCTTCTTCTACTGTACTTCTTTCCTCCATTCCTGTCAATTGTTCCCTTATGCTCACCGTGGAACTCTGTACAACCTCTGGTTCTTTCATTTTATCCAGTTCCCATCTCCTTAAATTCACACCTTTTTGCAATTTCTTCAGTTTTAATCTACAGTTCATAACCAACAGATTGTGGTCAGAGTCCACATCTGCCCCTGGAAATGCCTTACAATTTAAAACCTGGTTCTTAAATCTCTGTCTTACCATTATATAATCTATCTGATACCTTCGGAAATAAAGAAATCTGTACCTCAGTATTTTTGAAAATTCAACCACTAACGGGATAAAATAGTGGAAGAAAATTTTTTGAAAATGTTTCATTATGGATGCATTTTAACGCTAAAACGAAGAAAATTTGTGTTTGGCTTTTCAGTTGGAAGTAAAGAAATGCGTATTTCAATGTCTTTGGAAATTCAGCCCTCAAGGGGGTTAAATATGGGACAAAGCTTTTATGGAGATATTTCTTTACAAAATCATGATTGAAAATAAATCTCAGAAAATTTGTTTTTTACATCTAAAAAAACATGTGTTAGGGAATGAATGTTTCTATGGAAATAGCACCACAATAACTCAAAAGGCAGAATTAAGAAAGACCTCCTCCTCGAACTACCAGAATCGGTTTCTGGTCAGAAGTACATTCGGAAAAGACGTTGTTTCTGTGGACTTAATCAGAGTGAACTGTTTAGAAGATGTCACAACTAGTGAACAGCATAAAAACTCGATTAAAGAAAATTATAAAAAAAAGTCTGTCTGGACCACACAGTATACGCGAGCGAACCAGCGCAAGCTAAGCTAGTTCATTGTAATGACTAATGGGTTGTAAAAAACAGTTGGGAAAATATGCCTTTCCAGGAGTTGTGTTTTTATTATAATTTTACTTTCCCTTTCCATCTGCCTCCGTGAGGTCGTTAGCGCACACATGGGTAGTGCCGCTCATACCGGGGGTAAGCCTGGTTTAATCCTGGTAGTGGAAAAAAAATTTCACTGCCAGTATTTGGCCCGCAAGGGGACGAGAACTGGTGGCGTCAAGTTTCTGATCACCAGACCTTGCGCCAGTGTGCTGGTTTAAATACCAAATCTCTGCCGGCCGGGGTGGCGGAGCGGTTCCAGGCGCTACAGTCTAGAACCGCGCGCCCGCTACGGTCGCAGGTTCGAATCCTGCCCCGGGCATGGATGTGCGTGATGTCCTTAGTTAGTTCTAAGTTCTAGGGGACTGATGACCTTAGAAGTTAAGTCCCATAGTGCTCAGAGCCATTTTTTTTTAACCAAACCTTTGCGCAGTGTCTCATGGAGTGAGAACACAGGACACTTGTGGTGATTCGTCCGTCGGATGGGAACTTTAAGTTTGGCGACCCTCTTGGTGCTATTCGCGAGGAGTAGCCTAGGTGCCAGCACCGGATTTCACCCTCTCCTCTTTTTCATCATCATCATGATCATCAACCAAAATTAACATTACACTACTTACTTTGAGTGAAATCAAGTTTATTCGCTGTGTCGCAATGTATCAGTAAGGTAGCTAAATTTTTCAAAGTTATTCTCGTCTTTCAACTTCGATGAACAGAGTATACAACGACTAATAACGCCCGTAATGTATTAACAGTCATCCATGAGGGCTTAATCCTAGACTCTTATTTTATTTACACGGCAAATCGTTCCAGCCAAGCTTGAGCGAAGCCTGGAGGGGTAAGTAAATAGCGCAATCTCCACCCTCAAGTCTCTCACCAGTCGTCCGCGACAGAGATCGGCAGCGCTCGATCAAATAGCGTATTTGCGTCATCACGCGCTCCGCAATCTATAATAACGAAGTAGCAGGACAGATTCCTTCGTCCAACATGAGTGAGCTGCGTAGGCGTGTGAGCCCACCGCACTGACGTCACATAAGCCATGTTAACGGTAGCTGTCTCTTGTGCAATAGTAGTTGTAGTGGTAGTAGTAGCAGTAGTAGTAGTAGTAGTAGCTTTATTCATCCGTAGATCTCTTTTTACTGGGATATATGACATGTCAAAGTATTCAGAAATTTAGATCAATTTAAAATAAGCTAATTCATATGCGCATATACACTCCTGGAAATGGAAAAAAGAACACATTGACACCGGTGTGTCAGACCCACCATACTTGCTCCGGACACTGCGAGAGGGCTGTACAAGCAATGATCACACGCACGGCACAGCGGACACACCAGGAACCGCGGTGTTGGCCGTCAAATGGCGCTAGCTGCGCAGCATTTGTGCACCGCCGCCGTCAGTGTCAGCCAGTTTGCCGTGGCATACGGAGCTTCATCGCAGTCTTTAACAATGGTAGCATGCCGCGACAGCGTGGGCGTGAACCGTATGTGCAGTTGACGGACTTTGAGCGAGGGCGTATAGTTGGCATGCGGGAGGCCGGGAGGACGTACCGCCGAATTGCTCAACACGTGGGGCGTGAGGTCTCCACAGTACATCGATGTTGTCGCCAGTGGTCGGCGGAAGGTGCACGTGCCCGTCGACCTGGGACCGGACCGCAGCGACGCACGGATGCACGCCAAGACCGTACGATCCTACGCAGTGCCGTAGGGGACCGCACCGCCACTTCCCAGCAAATTAGGGACACTGTTGCTCCTGGGGTATCGGCGAGGACCATTCGCAATCGTCTCCATGAAGCTGGGCTACGGTCCCGCACACCGTTAGGCCGTCTTCCGCTCACGCCCCAACATCGTGCAGCCCGCCTCCAGTGGTGTCGCGACAGGCGTGAATGGAGGGACGAATGGAGACGTGTCGTCTTCAGCGATGAGAGTCGCTTCTGCCTTGGTGCCAATGATGGTCGTATGCGTGTTTGGCGCCGTGCAGGTGAGCGCCACAATCAGGACTGCATACGACCGAGGCACACAGGGCCAACACCCGGCATCATGGTGTGGGGAGCGATCTCCTACACTGGCCGTACACCTCTGGTGATCGTCGAGGGGACACTGAATAGTGCACGGTACATCCAAACCGTCATCGAACCCATCGTTCTACCATTCCTAGACCGGCAAGGGAACTTGCTGTTCCAACAGGACAATGCACGTCCGCATGTATCCTGTGCCACCCAACGTGCTCTAGAAGGTGTAAGTCAACTACCCTGGCCAGCAAGATCTCCGGATCTGTCCCCCATTGAGCATGTTTGGGACTGGATGAAGCGTCGTCTCACGCGGTCTGCACGTCCAGCACGAACGCTGGTCCAACTGAGGCGCCAGGTGGAAATGGCATGGCAAGCCGTTCCACAGGACTACATCCAGCATCTCTACGATCGTCTCCATGGGAGAATAGCAGCCTGCATTGCTTCGAAAGGTGGATATACACTGTAGTAGTGCCGACATTGTGCATGCTCTGTTGCCTGTGTCTTTGTGCCTGTGGTTCTGTCAGTGTGATCGTGTGATGTATCTGACCCCAGGAATGTGTCAATAAAGTTTCCCCTTCCTGGGACAATGAATTCACGGTGTTCTTATTTCAATTTCCCGGAGTGTATTCACAGTCTTCTAGTTAGAGACAATCATTAGATTTACTCCTGGTATACAATACTTTTTTTACAAATAACTTATTAAATAATGTAATGCCACATTGTTCACTCATATCTCACTATCAGTCTCTGCACACACTATACACACATTATTTCATAACACTTCACTCACTACATACACACCCACACACATCCATCCACCCACCCACCCACCCACAAACACACACACACACACCACACACACACACACACACACACACACACACACACACACACACACACACACGCACACACACACACACACTGGTGATCTCTGGACCATTTTCTGTACCGCAACTTCCCATTTGCTATCCTGAAAAACTGAGTCAGCATCCCTCCATAATGAGTGAGATGTTGAGCTCAGAAAGAGGAAGAGGTGTTAGTGTTGTGCTGTGTATAACTTGGGGGTAAGTGTTTCTAGAAAGGAAAAAAAGAAGGAAAAGACATAAAGTGAAGGTTATTTGGAATGTTGGATATTTTATAATCATTATTATTATTATTTATTTGTATTACTTTTTTTATCAAACCTCTACTCTGATTTCTTTATGATGCTACTTGGACGAAATGACACTGTGCAACAGCGTGCATTTTTACAGACATGGACCGATGGAAAGGCCTCTTTTCGCACGCAGAAGATAGAAACTCAAGGGGTAAGAATTCTCGTAGCTCTCCCGCTTAATTCTTAAACCATCTTTCATCCTATTTTTCCCCAGTGTTCGTTTTTGGGAATGGGGGAAACAGTAGCCTCGTTTACACCGGGGCAACATTTTGCAACACTGCGGTATGCGACAGTGGCGCATGCTGCAGTGACGCACACTGTCGCCATGATTCATGCGACAAAAGCAATACCGTACGCAATGTAGCTAGTTGCCGCAGTGTGGCGTGACTAGCTCCGGAGTTCAGTGGATTGCCGTGCGGCAGCGCTACATTTCAAACATGAAATGGTCCAGTGAAAAGTATCTTGCATTTATCGAGGACTACAGACAATGCAAAGTGTTGTGGGACGTGCGTGACACAAATTACAAAAATAACCGTATAAAAAAGGACGTTATACGGAAACTCGGAATGAAGTACGAAATTGAGGAGAGCACTGTGAAGAAGAAGATAAAGAACCTGCGAAGTGCTTTTCATCGAGAACATTCCCGTGTGACCAGTACGAAAAGCGACTCAGCGACTAATTTGGAAGACAGAAAATGGTTCGCGTATGAATCGTTAAAATTCATTCTCGATGTGACGGAGCCACGTGCAGCAATGGCCAGCACAGTTGTAAGTATCTCGGTATTTCACTAGCTAAAGGGAAGGTGCTACAGCATTAAGGGTACATGTGCAGACTACCGTTATGCCCCAATAATGTATTTATTTTCATAAATTAATATACATTATTATGATACTTTTGGTATTGTTGGTTTGTGGTGGTTGAAGGGACCAGACTTTGGTATTGTATTACTTTGGTATAAATTAATCTGCCGCTTGCAACATAGGCCGCTAGATGTTGCCATTTGTAGCATGCTGCTAGATGACGCACGCCACATTTACATAGCATGCCACGATTTTGCCAGGTGTTGTGCCGTTATAAATGACACTTTAATTTACTGCCTTGCTCCCCCCCCCCCCCCCCCCCCCCCAGCAATTACATGCGGTCAACCACACTTTTTATGTACGGCAGGTTTTTATAAAAGAGTCAGTCAAATGATAACGAGACAGGCGAAAAAGTAGGTAAAATGATTATTATTTCAAAAGTAATCGACATAACTGTTAATACATTTATCCCACTGTGAGACGGGACGGTGAGAGCCTTTACGGAAAAAAGTTTGCCTACGGAACGGTGATAATACACAGGCGTGCGCCTTTGTACGAAGCAAACCGACTGCCACGAATGTGATCGGAGAACGCCAAAGGCCAGTATTCCGCATCTTGTACAGCATTGGAAAGGCTCATGGATACATAAATGCAATCCAATCAGCTCGCCGAATGATTCATCATATAGGTCATGCTCAAGATCGCAAACGACAAAACGCAGCTCCTGGCAGAAAGTTGGGAGTGGACGTTTAACGTCACAGTAATGTAAAATAACTGAGAAATGAAACTATTAGCTTTCTGTAAATGCTGACTTGAAGTAATTAGCAATGACGGCAACGTTAAAGAAAACTGGGGACACTTTTCATGATTCTATCGTTAATGCTCTTACGTAAATTATTAAACAATTTCAGTAGCAACTTAAAAATAGGTATGGCTCACAGTTAGCTTGGAAAGCAGGTCTTTTGGTAATATCTAAAATGACCGTGAGTTTTAATCATCTGCCCTTTCTGAAAAGAATGTGTAATTTGTAATTGGACATGTTAATGTAAAAATGATTGCAAGTATTATCGGAATTTGAAGACAAAAAGATAGCTGCGCATGAAATAGCGCTTAGGAAAAAAGAAAATCTTCCGCATTTAATTATTTCACAGTTGCTAATCTTGCAAGGAAAGGAGTGGTATTTTAAATCAAATAAAATATCAATTTAACAATATATTTTCAAAGTAACTGACACACGCACTTACATTTGGTCATCTCAGCGACTAATCGATAGTTACGACGGAAAAACAAAAAATGTTGTCTGTGAACATAATACTTCTGTATGATTCCTATACATCCCGGAATCTGATTAAACGTTAATTCGCCCGATAAGAATTAAAGCTGAACACTTAGCTAAATTAACATCAGATCAAAGCTGGTGCAATTCAGAATCGAGCTAGCAAAATAAGCAAAAATTGAGATCAAAAAGTGAGATCTAGGACCCTTGTACAGTGGTTTATGTAACCACTTAATTTAGAAATCTCTGATACAGCTCTTACGTCACTTAATCGCTGTTCATCTGTCGTGGAGTCAGTCAACTTGTGCGGTTACTGTGGCTAGTTGTCTTCCTCTTCTTGGAATGTTAGGAAGAATGTCTGTTTCTTGAAAAAGTCGTCCAATATAGGATTAGATTTTGGCTGAAGAGCAAGGTTCGTGACAATTGTGGGTAGAGGAATCCTCAATGTGACGATTGTCGTGTGGAATTTTGCCTGTTGTCTGATGCAACAGGAACAATTGAGAACTGTGTGATACAGAAAAAGGTACATCTAGGCGTTCAGATGAACAAGCTTGGCAATATGTAGAGGTTAAACTTTGTACCTCATAATTACGAATTATGAATTGATGAAGGTGCGTTCTAAATCACTGGCTTATATGTGGTCTGTTGATATTGTTGTTATTGATGTTGTTGGTTGTTTGTTGGTTTGGGGAAGGAGACCAGACAGTGAGGTCATCGGTCTCATCGGATTAGGGAAGGACGGGGAAGGAAGTCGGCCGTGCCCTTTGAAAGGAACCATCCCGGCATTTGCCCGGAGCAATTTAGGGAAATCAAGGAAAACCTAAATTAGGATGGCCGGACGCGGGATTGAACCGTCGTCCTCCCGAATGCGAGTCCG
This sequence comes from Schistocerca gregaria, assembly GCF_023897955.1. Taxonomy (NCBI): domain Eukaryota; kingdom Metazoa; phylum Arthropoda; class Insecta; order Orthoptera; family Acrididae; genus Schistocerca; species Schistocerca gregaria. Next base: position 219,206,556 of record NC_064925.1, on the reverse strand, counting down.
GTGGTTAACCACTGCGCCCCCTCGCTCGGTCACAGTCTTATTGATGATGATGATCGTTGATGTCATCGTTGGCGATGGTGGTGGTGGTGGTGCAGGTGAAGACGACCCACGGGTGCCTTCCAGAGATGGAATGATGGAAATCTTTGGCTTCGTGAATAAGCACCAAAGAGACGTCAGCAAATCGCCTTTAGCCAGAAACCTCAGCGAAAACAGCGTTCTCTTATAATTCCAGCCGTTGTCACCTGTCGGGATGATAATTTCTGTCAGTAATGGTCAATTCTGCAATATTAAGTAACTTATGGAAGTTTCCATTTTATCATCGTTTTATATTCCGAAACAAACCATAGAGTAACTCTAGTTCCTACGGCAGCCTCCTATTGCTGTTTTTCAGCTGATGCGTTGTCTGGAAACTACGCACGTGTTTCTTCCGTTGTTTCCTGTCTTGTTAGTAATGAGACAATTAGTTCGAAGTGTTACGAGTAATGCATCACAACATCAAACTGCTGAAAGCGCACTGAACACTAAACCAATGTGGAGGCAATGTTGCTTGCACTTGACGCATGCGTCAAAGGCAGGCGCTTTGTGCAATATGAAAGAAAAGAGGAACAACGCAGACCGCTAGTAAGAGGGGAGATGAAAGCGCACGAAAGTGAAAAAACCATAACGACTAGATCAGCAGTCGCAACTTTACTGATATTAACGCCCGGCAAGAGCGTGAATAGAGCACTTATTTGGCGGAGCGGACACAAGAAAGAATCATGGTAATATGTGGGACCTGAATCTATACCTTAGTAAAATAGTTCTCTGAGCTCTGATAATTTAACAGCGCGCGACTCACCGCCTTGTTAATATAGGATTGCGTGAGGCGCTTTTAGAATTTGTTAAAACTGATGTCTATGTGAAGCGTTCATACTGAAAAAAAAGTAAATATAATCTCAGAGATTGTATTTCGTGTTGTCACCTTAAAATTGATGGAGGATATCTTTACTATAGCGAAATTTAATTAAAAGAAACCCTGTAACGAAAGAAAATATTTCCCTTTTTTTTTTTAGCGTAATAATCTTCGTCTTGCCGAGAAGCGGACAATATCTGAACTTAACTGAAAGTTCCTAGTTTTTACCTTAATACAACATAAATTAATATATTCACTTTCTTTGCCTTAATAATTATGGTACTAAAGCGTCCGTTGATGACGGAATGCAATGAAATTATTCCTACGCAAGATGTCTGCCAAGAATGGTCGCTTGTTCGGCCGTTCTCGTTAATGAGCCAGCGTACTGAAAACTTTACAAATGATATTTTTTCTTCTACGTGAAGGTCACTAGCCATATGAAGGAAAAATGCACGATGAGCATAAATTACCATATATTATTAAAATTTACAACTTACAATGCGAAATGGCCGTGGTAGCGTGCGTTAGCTTCGAGACTAGATCAGAGAGTGAGTAATAACGCTGGTCTTCTTAATTTCTTTCGTCAGCGAGTAAAAGAACAATTAATTACCACGAAGACCCTGCACAGTTATCTTATGGAGTGTGTTTGTATCATTATTCCATTTCATTATAAATTACCGTTATGACAGCTAATTACACGCGCATTTTCAGAGTTTTTTTTACAATTTTCATTTTACTTTGTTTTGTGTCTGACTTGTCGTCGCACGATTTAATATTTTGTTCTGTGTATCGGTACAGCCCCATTACCAACGCTGTGTACAAGGTGCTAACTTTGTCTCCACAACTTATACAACGTATCCATGATTGAAGTTCCAGTTTCAAGACGCTCCAGAAATAGAACAAGTGCTCAGAATGATGTCAAATTTTAACAGCACATTACTGAAGCAGGGCGAAACGTCATGGAAGAAAAAAATTACCAATTCAGGACGCTGTAAACGACAGGATATGCACACCAACAGATGCGCCGCAAGTGGTTGGCCCCCAAAATGACTTGTCTCCATAAAGAATCGCGCGCTGCTGGTAAAGATCTTTTACGAAACGGTGGCTGTGCGCCAGTAGCCCTGCAGAAGTTCCGGACACTCAAGGGTACGGAAAAAGGCATTGGTCCGATTTCTGCTAAGGGTGTGGAGAAAATGATTACAGAATTCGAAAAGACAGGTTCTTTTGAAGTGCAATGTGACTGAGGGAGGAAAGTAGTTGACTCGACATCTGTCGAAGATATGGCCACAGCATTGCAGCAGGGATCGAGCAGCGGTGTGCATCAAACAGTGAATGGGGAATTGCTCGAATGTTGGACATGCCTGCGAGCTCAGGGCATAACATCCCACGAAACACCCTGCATTGCTGCCCATACAAAATCTCCGATCTGTTTTGGAACGTACTGTATCTCTATGTCAAGTTGCCAGAAAATGGTGGACAGCATACTGAACCTGTCTTGCGCCAGTCTCGCGACAAAAAAACGATTTCATTTTGCTTGTTATAAGGTTTTTGGGTCCAGGACGGTTTAAAAGAAACACCATTTTGCTCTTCATGCCGTTTGTAGCCTCAGGATGATTACAAACCGATTTTTCCCAACCGCTGTGGCGTGACTTGCTGTGGGGAATGCCATATTAATACCTGTTGTTTATTACCGCAGAAGGTTAAACGGAAACACTGCTGGTGGACATTTAACTATAGACAACTGTGACTTAGGACTAGCTCACTGTGATCTTGATTATGGTGCCTATTTAAAGATCGGCATAGTACTTTTTTTTATAAAGTATCAAAATACAGAGTAATTACATACTCAGTAGTATCACGGAAGGCAAGAATAATAAGTAATGTTTGTGCAGCATTCATCGGACGAAATGTTACGCACCCCATTACATGAGCACACTGGTCCCTTTGAAGCGCTGTGGCAGTCATGGACTGTGCGGCTGGCCCCAGCGGAGGTTCGCGTCCTCCCTTGGGCATGGGTGTGTGTGTTTGTCCTTAGGATAATTTAGGTTAAGTAGTGTGTAAGCTTAGGGACTGATGACCTTAGCAGTTAAGTCCCATAAGATTTCATACACATTTGAACATTTTTGAAGAGCTATGGAAGTGTAAATGGCGTGGAACTGTCACCAGGTGATCATGTGACACTCCACCGCTGACATACGAGGCATATTCAGAAAGTAATAGTACTAGATTTTTCTATTTTTTAGAAAAGTGCATTTGTAAAAAATTATAGTAATTGTTGATATACTTGTTGACTGTTTGTCCACATAATCACCATAGCGCTCAGTGCGTGTGGCTACCATGCCTTAAGCTTCTGTGTGCCCTCCTCAAATAACTCTCCCGCCAACTGCTTCCCTCACTTCAGAATCTCTTTCTTCACCAGCCCATCGCTTGAAAATTTAATTCCACTCATGTGTGCATATCAAGGAGGTTAAAAGACGAAATTCTGAAGGCGCCAAGTCAGCCAAATGCCAAATGAGTCCAAGAGCTTCTTGATGGCTAAGGTTGTGTGAGGACGGACGTTGCCATGCAACAAGCACGCTCCTCTTCTCAGCATTCCCCTCGTTTTATTTTGAATACACCTTTTCAGTTTTTTATGGTGTGCATTGACGATCTCCCTCTAAGGCAGAAATGGCAGAAATTCGACAAAAACGATGTCTTTTCGGTCCGGAAACAACGAGGCCATGGTTTTTTGGCCGAAATTATGGTTTTGAACTTTTTGAGAGATGAGGAATTGGTGTGACGCCATTGTGGCGACTATCTTCTATCTTTTTGTCTCAGCCGTGTAATGACCCCCCACCCCCCACGCTTCATCTCCAGTCACAATAGAGCTCAGAAAATCTTCACATGCCAGTTCAAGTTGCTCAGGAACCTCGCAAGCGCTATTGACCTGATCTGTCTTGTGCTGCTCTGTCAGCTGTCTTGAGACCCATCTTGCACACAATCTCTGGTACAACGTTTATGTATCTTGTATAAGAGAGTTCAGGAGAATTGAGGAAACGTGGCTGAAATTTCATCCACTGTCAATAGGCGGTCTTCACAAACAGTTTCCTCGATTTTTTGGACCGAACCAACAGTCAAAATGTGTCTACCGCTCCACTATTCGGCATGAACATTTGTTGTGCCTCCACTAAACTCCGTAAACCACTTATACACAGTCTTTTTGTTCAGTACCTGCGATGCGCGCTCTTGTGAGGGCATCCTCGACAACCACTCAATGTTGCCAACTCTCAAAAAACAAGAAACCACAGTTCGTTGTGGTCACAGTTCCCTATAGTTTCAGGTCATGCCTCGTAAACATGGCCGTGAAGTGTTGTGTATATGCCTGCCGGTTGTATGGAATCAGCACATTAAGATGTAGAGACATGACAGAATGAAGTTATCGTGCTTGTAGATGCCCATGAACACACTGTCCAATGTGTCTGCACTCGCATACTTGGCAATGCATTTCTTCATCTTCTTCTTCACTTCATCTATTAGACAAATCACCTGTCATGGTACTCCATCTCTCCTATGGCTTTCCCACATATCTTCTCCCAGGTTAAGGCCATTATCTGACCTAGTTATTAACTGTATATTATTAAAATGACATTAACATATCTTACACTCAGGAGCATATTTTTAACTGCTCTCTAAAACTTTATTAGAGTTTCAAACACTATAATTCTCAATTTAAGCCCAAAACTGTTAGTAATTTACTCAGTAAATTACTGAGCAGTAGTGCATGTTCGGCCTATCCCCAAAGATTAATTTTTATATTCAGAGCATACATTAATTGGTGTTACTATCTGAAATTTAAAGAAGTAAATGCTGAGCCGGAATTATCCGTCCAACTGAAAACGAAACACATTAATTAGGTACGCCTAGTACAGCGAATTCTGATGTACTTCGACTTATGGCTCAAATTATATAGGTCTGCAAGAAACAAAAATAAAAAGTCAGCTACATGAGATATTTTTACTGACTTATATGTTTTAGACTGCGCTGATTTAAGAAGTGATGTCGATTTTTTTCTATTACATAAGTTTTTTGTTTTTGCAAAATACGTAAAAGCACTCTTTTATTCGAAATTATCAAATATAATATTTTTTTACAACCAATGAAACATTATTCTGAGACATATAATAACAATATTATACTTTGAACTTTTTGAGAGATGAGGAATTGGTGTGACGCCACTGTGGCAACTATCTTCTATCTTTTTGTCTCAGCCGTGTAATGACACCCCCCCCCCCCCCCCCCCCCCCCCCCCCCCCCCCCACGCTTCAGTGTCTTTTCAGAGTCTTTTTCCGATTTCAAATGGCTCTGAGTACTATAGGACTTAACTTCTGGGGTCATCAGTCCCCTAGAACTTAGAACTACTTAAACCTAACTAACCTAAGACATCACATACATCCATGCCCTAGGCAGGATTCGAACCTGCGACCGTAGCGGTCGCGCGGTTCCAGACTGTAGCGCCTAGAATCGCTCGGCCACCACGGGCGGCTTTCCGCTTAAGCATCCAACAGAAGACACCCCATCTTCCTTGGTACCGTCTCTCGATATCACGGACATCCTCGTGAAAGCGCTCCCCCTGTTCTTCACTGTAAGCTCCCAGGTTTTCAGGAAAGCCTAATAGCATCCGTTGAACAATGGTTTTGTACTCAGGCACCTTAGTATTGTCCGAAAACTTTCGCACTACATCCTTGAACGATACCCTAGCTTCTTTTTCTTTCTCGATTCACACTTTCTCCAAAGAGGGTGTCGTTTAAAAGTTTTCTTATCTCGGGGCCAGTGAAAACACCCTCTTCTTTGCTGCTGACAGCTTCGAGAGTTTTGTACATAGATATTTAAAACAGACCCCATTCTTTTGCAGCGATTTTACAGATTGCTTCATTAACCCCGGTTTGATATGGAGAGGGGACAAAACCTTTTCTAGTGGTACCAAAGTATTATTGATAACATTTTTCTCTCCAGGTTTTAAAGTTTCTCGAGGTGGCCAATCACTTTTAGTCCAGTGCTGTTCTCTGACTCTACTATCTCACAAGCATAAGAAGCATGGGTATTTAGTATAGCCAGTCTGCTGACCCAAAAGCATCGTATTTTGAAGTCCCCACAAACCATCCATTGATGGTCCTGATATTTGATTTTTTCCAGGATAATGGCCAAACCGTTATAGGTTTCGCCGATATGCACAGAATGTCCCATCGGAAGCGATCCATATTTATTTCCATTGTGCAATAATACTACTTTAAGGCTAGTTTTGGATGAAACAATGAATAGGCGCCATTCAGATGAGTCATACTGCATATCAAAGCAATGCATGAGTCCTTCCACATCATTGCAAAAAACTAAATTTCCTTCTTTTGAGGAAAACTGGTGTGTCTACCATGAAAATGAGGTGCCAGATGATAAAAGGTTTTTATTTTTTAATCTGGAACCTAACAGTTCGTTTGTATTTTTTGAAAGACCTAAATCTCTTACGAGATCAATGAGCTCACTTTGAGAAAATAGTTGAGAGCTTTCATCTTCGTCTGAAGAAAAATCTGAGCTTGATTCACCTTGAGGAGGTAATGTAACTTCGTCCTCCAACTCACTCGGGTATTCATCCAAACTGGAAGGTGGCTGTTGGATAGGTATTTCAGAGCTATGGGCCACAGAACGTATAGCTGAGTCAAGGTTAGGATAACTTGTTCTTCTTTTGTTTTTTTGAATTGACTCCCTTTACGTCAACTGAACAGAAGTAGCAATCAGTGGTATGGTTTTTCTGCTCACGCCATATAATAGGAATACCAAATTTAAATGCATGTTTCTTACCCTTAAACCACAAACGAAGATCCGCGTGACACCTTCTACACACCTTATGTGGGGCCCATGGTTTATCTTGATCACAAAGTATTAATTTAAAGTAATCAAAATAAACTTTCCTCACAAAATTACTTATCTTTCTCTGTTGATTTTTAATAGTGTATTCACCACACATATAACAAAAACTGTTTGGAGAAATAACACAACCTCTTGTAGCCATGACTAGAAAGAAACAACAGCACTGTTCACTTTAATCGCAATATGTCTACTGAGAGTTTCTCTTCACTTCATGCGAGATACAAATCGTCATTTTACTTGTCGCAAAACGATAAAACTGAACAATAAGACATTTACATTTGATTCTGGCGCCCAGGAGTTCACGGTAAAACCTGTAAGTGGTAACAAAGAATAGTTAATATTGTAATTTTTTAAAAAATTTAAGTTTATTTTATCAATTATTGATATAACTTTTAACAATTATTAAATTAAAAAACACATAAGTTCATTGCTAATGAATATAAATACTGCAATATACATAAAAACCTATGTGATAGAATTTTTTGAATATTTCTCCTGTTTTTGGGAGGTCAAAATCTATAAGAAAATGTTAAAAAGTCCTCTTCAATTTTTTTAGTCGCAGACCTGTGTTATCATTTACTGTACATGTACTAAGGGATATTAAAACCTCAGTACTTCCTGGAGAAATTTCAATCTTAGTAACGAAAAAGATTTTTATAATACTCTGAGAATTTCGTTGCAGGAGCAACGTCAAAAGTTATCGGATTATAGCCGCAATTGGACCGGCGTTAAATTATATTTCTTTTTTTTTCAAAATTCTCTGTAAAATAAAATTTCTGAAAAACGTTTCGTTATCTGATTTTGATCTCTAAATTTTTCCTTTTTCAAACGTGTTCGTGGCCTTGAAAAAAGATTTGTTGTCTTTGTATACTGTCTGATACTGTCAAAACTGAAAACATCGTAAGATTACCAGTATTTATTTTATTTAAGACAGAAATATTTATTTGTCTTTCCTTTTGTCTTTCTCTTCTGACCTACACATTTCGCCGTTAGAGTACTGTAGATCACTTTCTCTGTTTTCTCGGACTAAATAGAGTCAGTTATGGCATAGTACGATAACGACGGGAACACTCGTATTTCAGGCTGGCACAAAATAAATATTTAACGTTTTGCTTACAGCACATGAATTTGGGATCGATCATTTATAAAACCCCGTTAACAAGCCACTTTGGCTGGTCTGAAATAATGATAATAATTATTATTAATAAATAAATAACTGACGAGCTCCCACATTGTAGATATGTGCCAACTGTAAAAACTGCCTCTATCATATCCTGCCCTGTGCGGTTTCCATTCTGTTTCCTGTGAATCCTAGTTGTTGCTGTTCTTTCCGTAATCCATTCTCCCATCGTGTTCATGGTCTGCTCAGGCGGCGCTTTTACTCTGGCCTACCTGCCAACACTATTTTCGGAATATCGTTATCTGTCATCTTCGCAACATGTTCAGCCTATTTTAGTCACTTAACTTTACCTTTTGTACAATATTGAGCTGGTTCTTCATAGTGTATATTTCTCCAGTTTTCAGACACCTCCACCCTGTTTCTTGCTTCACTGGCCCTTAAGTCTTATTCATGATTTTTGCCTCAAACGCCATCAGTTTTTTTTTGTCTGTCGCTTTTGGGGGTATTCATAGTTTCTATATAATATAACAGCACTGGAGCAGTCATTGTATTACATGCCTTCATTTTAACTTTCGTTGAGATTACCTTTGGTTTCGTGACTGGTCTTAGGCTATGACGTGTTTTGGAAGCTTACTGCTAGCTGGGCATTATTCATCTAGCCGAACAGTTGTCTAAAGCACACTGCCGATAAAAATAGCACACTTAAAAAGACAAGGTCGGTTTTGGTCCGATGACTGTGTATGCCACATTATAGGAAAATAGATGTATTGATAATGGCTTCAACATCGTCCGCAACAGATAGCGTCGTGGTATAGCTACCAGAGCGCCATCTGTATGTGGCAGATGTGTGAAGCATGCAGGGAACCATGCCACGAAGACGTATTCGTGATTCCTACGGCCAACTGAGCGTGTTTGATAGAAGTCAAATTGTGGCCTTCCGAGTGGCATGTTGATCCTTTCGGAGACTTGTCACACAAGTAGGACGCGCTGCATCAGTTGGGCAATGGTGCTGGTATCAGTGGTCACGTGGGCATTCTCACTCCCTAGACGATGTTCTGAGCCTCCAAGGACCACAGACGCCTGCCAGGATTGTCGCATTGTAAGGGCAACAGAGGCAGATTGTACAGCTACCGCAGCACAGATAGCAGGGCTTGTGAGCACATACGTGTCAGCACGAGCTGCTGCGAACCGGCTGTTAACAGTGGGACTATGGCCACACACACCTCAACAGTTCGTATGGCGGGAGAAGAGCTCTGGCATTTGACGCGACCTTGGCGTAGCGCACATGCATCGCGCATCCACGACGGCCAGTCATATCGTGAGCTTTTGTTTACATTACCGTGGTAACGCCCAAGTGTTACCATAGTGCTGGGCAACCGCTGATGCTTCGCTGCCCGTCCGTGTCGAATACTGGTAACTGCGCTGCCAGCTGTCAGAGCTCTTCTCTCGGCGTACGAAGTATAGCCCTTCTTCCACTCACGCAACAGAATCGGCATTCATGGATCGGCTGGTGCTATCAGAGGATCACTTGGAAGATGGAATGGCGCCCCATGGCCTCAGCAATGAAATCAGATTCTGCGTGCATGCAAGTGATAGTCTTTTGTACATACGACATAGACCTGGTGAGCACTCTCCCGTATTGTGCATCTGGCCGCACCCAGGTCTTATGGTCTGGGTTGCGGCAAGCTGCAACTCTCATTCACCTTTGATGTTTCTGGATGGAGCATTAACCAGCGCTTGGTACGAGCAGAATGTTGTTAGACCCGTTCTTTTTCCATTCTTGCAACAGCAAGATGCTGCGTTGCTCCAACAAGATAATGCTCGCACATGCTGCTCATGAAACGCAGTGTGCTCTGCAAGACGTGCAGCAACTTCCCTGATCAGCACCAACTTCAGACTTGTCTCCAATCGAGCATATGTGGATATGATGGCTGGTGGTGACATGTATAGGGCACTCAATAGCAGACTCATCAGTGCCTGGATACGATGTGACTCGCCAGTCAACAACTCTTACAGAACGGCATGGCGTAATGTGTCCCAGGATAGTATTCACCATCTGTAAGATTGTCTGGGTGCCAGAGTCAGCAACTCCGTTGCTGCCCATGGAGGTTACACCACGTACTGATATGGGTATTTCAAAATGTAATTATCTCATGTACTCCATAGGCTCTATTGCAACAATAAATCTTGAATGAAATGGAAACTTCTAAAAGGGTTTTCTATTTTTGTTTCCTAGCATTGTATTTAAAGTTATCAACTATCTTCAGCTTCATATATCCCATCTCTAAATTTCCAGGCGCATTGTTCTTCATCCTTTTAGCTAGTTCCATCAATTCGATCTTTTCTAGGTTTAATTTTAAGCCGTGGCACTACTGCTCGGATCATCTACCATTTTTGTTATTTCTTCTCTTGACTCTAATTGTATCATATGTACACTCCTGGAAATGGAAAAAAGAACACATTGACACCGGTGTGTCAGACCCACCATTCTTGCTCCGGACACTGCGAGAGGGCTGTACAAGCAATGATCACACGCACGGCACAGCGGACACACCAGGAACCGCGGTGTTGGCCGTCGAATGGCGCTAGCTGCGCAGCATTTGTGCATGCGGGAGGCCGGGTGGACGTACCGCCGAATTGCTCAACACGTGGGTCGTGAGGTCTCCACAGTACATCGATATTGTCGCCAGTGGTCGGCGGAAGGTGCCCGTCGACCTGGGACCGGACCGCAGCGACGCACGGATGCACGCCAAGACCGTAGGATCCTACGCAGTGCCGTAGGGGACCGCACCGCCACTTCCCAGCAAATTAGGGACACTGTTGCTCCTGGGGTATCGGCGAGGACCATTCGCAACCGTCTCCATGAAGCTGGCCTACGGTCCCGCACACCGTTAGGCCGTCTTCCGCTCACGCCCCAACATCGTGCAGCCCGCCTCCAGTGGTGTCGCGACAGGCGTGAATGGAGGGACGAATGGAGTCGTGTCGTCTTCAGCGATGAGAGTCGCTTCTGCCTTGGTGCCAATGATGGTCGTATGCGTGTTTGGCGCCGTGCAGGTGAGCGCCACAATCAGGACTGCATACGACCGAGGCACACAGGGCCAACACCCGGCATCATGGTGTGGGGAGCAATCTCCTACACTGGCCGTACACCTCTGGTGATCGTCGAGGGGACACTGAATAGCGCACGGTACATCCAAACCGTCATCGAACCCATCGCTCTACCATTCCTAGACCGGCAAGGGAACTTGCTGTTCCAACAGGACAATGCACGTCCGCATGTATCCCGTGCCATCCAACGTGCTCTAGAAGGTGTAAGTCAACTACCCTGGCCAGCAAGATCTCCGGATCTGTCCCCCATTGAGCATGTTTGGGACTGGATGAAGCATCGTCTCACGCGGTCTGCACGTCCAGCACGAACGCTGGTCCAACTGAGGCGCCAGGTGGAAATGGCATGGCAAGCCGTTCCACAGGACTACATCCAGCATCTCTACGATCGTCTACATGGGAGAATAGCAGCCTGCATTGCTGCGAAAGGTGGATATACCCTGTACTAGTGCCGACATTGTGCGTGCTCTGTTGCCTGTGTCTATGTGCCTGTGGTCCTGTCAGTGTGATCATGTGATGTATCTGACCCCAGGAATGTGTCAATAAAGTTTCCCCTTCCTGGGACAATGAATTCACGGTGTTCTTATTTCAATTTCCAGGAGTGTATATGCTAGCACTTGCATATTTCCGTTTAGATTGGTGCTCTTTCCTGTTCTTTTCATCCCACATATATCTTCTTATTCAATCTGTATACTGAGCAAGCAGTGAAGGAAATAAAAGAAAAATTCGGAATAGGTATTAAAATCCACGGAGAAGAAATAAAAACTTTTGAGGTTCGCCGATGACATTGTAATTCTGTCAGAGACAGCGAAGGACTTGGAAGAGCAGTTGAACGGAATGGACAGTGTCTTGAAAGGAGGATATAAGATGAACATCAACAAAAGCAAAACGAGGATAATGGAATGTAGTCAAATTAAAGCGGGTGATGTTGAGGGAATTAGATTAGGAAATGAGACACTTAAAGTACTAAAGGAGTTTTGCTATTTAGGGAGTAAAATAACTGATGATGGTCGAAGTAGAGAGGATATAAAATGTAGACTGGCAATGGCAAGGAAAGCGTTTCTGAAGAAGAGAAATTTGTTAACATCGAGTATTGATATAAGTGTCAGGAAGTCGTTTCTGAAAGTATTTGTATGGAGTGTAGCCATGTATGGAAGTGAAACATGGACGATAAATAGTTTGGGAAAGAAGAGAATAGAAGCTTTCGAAATGTGGTGCTACAGAAGAATGCTGAAGATTAGATGGGTAGATCATATAACTAATGAGGAGGTATTGAATAGAATTGGGGAGAAGAGCAGTTTGTGGCACAACTTGACTAGAAGAAGGGATCGGGTGGTAGGACATGTTTTAAGGCATCAAGAGATCACAAATTTAGCATTGGAGGGCAGCGTGGAGGGTAAAAATTGTAGAGGGAGACCATGAGATGAATACACTAAGCAGATTCAGAAGGATGTAGGTTGCAGTAGGTACTGGGGGATGAAGAAGCTTGCACAGGATAGAGTAGCATGGAGAGCTGCATCAGTCTCAGGACTGAAGACAACAACAACAACAACAACATATCTTTTAAAGTAAAATGTTAAATAATATGGATGAAATGTGTCACATTATCGTACCCCAGTTCATACTTCCACGCCCTTTGATATTTTGCTTTCGTCTCCGTTATACACACTTTAACCAGACTGATTAATTTGTCAGATACTCTAAACTCTGAGGATACTGCAGAGGCTCACTTTATTTATGCCATCCAAAGTTTCTGGAAAATATACGATTGTGGCGAATACTGGTTTGTAAAATTCCCAGTACTTTTCCCATACCTATCTACATGTTAAAATTTGGTCAGTTGTAGATCTTCCTGATCTGAAACCTGCTTGGTAATACCTTTCTATTTCCACAGAGCAGGTCTTAAGTTTTTCCAGTACTTTCAAGAGTAAGACATTGAAGCTGGAATTCAGCAGTGAGATCCTCTATAGTTATTACAGTCGCGTTTGCTTTTATTCTTATGGATTGGTACAATGACAGATAGCTTACATTCAGTTAGTATCTCTTCCTTCTTCCATATCAACTCTTTATGGGGGCTTCATCTCGCACCTTGATCATATCTGACGTTATCTGATTTTCTCCTGGTGGCTTCCTCTTCTTCAGACTATTTGTTGTCTTACTTCAATTTAACGTAAATTTACTGCACCAAAGTAATACTTTCCAATTACTTTCTTGTCCAAACAGTTTCCCATCCCCCTTCGTAGCCGTCAACCTTGACAAGAGGTTGTCAGTAGGCCTAATTACATGACAGATATGGAGGAGTGTCCTGGAGTCCTCCCCCCGTAATATTTTAGAAATAAGAAGTCTGATTTAGGCCTCTAAGCGCCGTACCTCAGCCGCTTTCTGACCGCAAATAAAGAAGATTTTCCAGGAATAAAAACAAGTGCAAATTAAGAAAAAATCAGGTTAAGTGGAAAGTCATCAAACTGTTATTTTGGAAACACTGATTCTATTGCGTGCGCGCGCAAGCGTGTGTGTGTTTTTCGTATTCACTCAAGACGTCAGGAAATAGCTCATTCAACTTTGCAACTGATGAAAAATATTTATTTTTCTAGATCCAATATCGACAACTTCTACATTTTTTAAGAATTCATCCTGTAGTGGAAATTTTTCTTTACTGTAACTACAAGAACTCACGAAAAAGCTTTTAATATCTTCATAAAATTTTATAATAATAGGTTTTTCAAAACTTGTATTTCGAGATGAAGCTTCTAGTGTCTCCATCAACGACAACTTTTTTTATCCATTTTCTGATTTTTTTTTTTTTTTTTTTTTTTGAAAGTTCCAACAGACAAACGGAAGTAGCTATCGGTACTGCAGAAGGTTTGCGAACCTCACAATCAAATAAGGTATTTCGGGTGCTGCGAAGTTTATGGATTACTGGCTCTTCTTTCTGAAGGGATGCATTCGCTTAAGTAAGTAACGAAAGAGTGTTATGCAAAAAAGGAGATATAGCTTAGTAACTGGATCATGTAGAACAGGATGTACTCTACTTAAGCGAGAGTTGTTTATATTTTTTGAAGATTCCTCATGGAAAAATTTTATTTGCGGTTCCCACTGTGCAGTTATTCATTCTATTGACTGGATCAAAGAGAGACATCTTGTACAAATGCAATGCAGTATTTTATGTGGTTTAGCACCATATATATTTTGACAAAGTTTAAAAGTAGACTGTCTTTCTGAACTTTTTTGTAGACAGTTGTAAAGGTCCATTGCGTATTCTGTAGCATCAAGATATCTTGAGGTTTACATACCTGCTTCTGCACCTAAATGAAGCAATTGGCAGGAACAAGTTCGTATTCTTATGTGTAGTAGAACTTTCTTTAAAAGAAGCAGCAACACCTTTTATATGTCCTACCATTGTGTTTGCATTACCGATATCACATGCGAACGAAATGAAATTTTTCCGGGGGAGTCTTTTTCTTAGCAGCTATTGTGATTGTTCGCTGTGTTATTCAGTGGTTTTGTATTTAACTAATTTGTAAATGAAAATACGTCGTGTTAAAGTATTGTCTGTAAGTTGTATAAGTGTCATTAAATCACAGTTCATACAACAGATTCTATACAACTATTGATTATGATGGAAACAGTTATCTTCAGCAAAATGATCATTAAAACCACCGAATATCAGTCGCGCACAACTCTGACTTATGTTACCGTAAACAATATTCTTCATAATTCGTGATTAATTAATTTCGGGTCCATACATCAGCTAGAAAAGTTTGTTATAACGATCGTGCTGTGAGCACTGTTTTAAAGAACCAATCTGATTCGAATTATTTTTATTAAAATGAGTTCGGGACCACCGGTGCACATTTATTTTTACACATTTGTATTAACTTCGGCATTTATGTCTTCAGAGTTGCGTAATTTGAATTTACCGCTGAGATAATTGTTAAGATGGCAGCAGACAATTGATAGAGACTTTCTATTGTTAGAGCAAATAGCATAAGTATTTGAAATGCTTGTTAAACTTTACTTTTGTATTGTGCACTATTTAGACTTCATCAGGCAAACATTTGTTTTTTTTTCTAAGGAAAACAGATAAAAACGCGATATAAATCGCTATCGTCAATGGCTGCGCTCCTTGCAGCGAAAAGAAATAATTAACACAGATAATGCTTACAGAGAGGAATTAAAGTTACAAATAATTATTCACTCATATTTATTATAATAATGAACTCTATTCTCAAGTAATAATTGACAAATAATTACAATTTCTTAACTGACCTCAGTTTGATATGCAAAAGCCAACCAACAAAAGGTAAAAACAAAGGAAGACAAACGCAGATCATAAAAGGAATTTACAATTATCATTGTCTTTATATGATACACATCGATATGTCCAATTACATCATAGAATATTATATAAATAATTAATATATATCATCGTTTTCACTATTTTTTCTTATGTCAAATAGATAATGTTTATAACTGTTACAGGCATAATTTCCTCTCGTCGCACTGTAGCTAAAATTTATCTCGTGCATGTTACACTATCCACTCAAGAGTAGACCTGGTTAGAAAAACCGGAACAGGTTACGGACGAATGCTACAAACTTTGTGACGCCACGTGGTTCGTATCCTTTAAGCTGACACGTGCAGAACGAAAAATTTTCGTTACTCAGAACAGCGAACCTTAGTAAGCTGTGGTGACGAAATTATTCGTATATATGTTTCCTTGGTACTCAGGAAGGAAATCGTTACATTTTACGAGCAGTAGCAAATGATCCGCGAAATCTAAACAGTACTTTTCCCGTTTTTCTTTTTTTTTTCAACCATCAAATTATAAAATGTTTATTTCTGTAATTTTTAGTATTTTGCTGTAACTCTGTAAATTAGATGATAAACCTGTAACAATTACGAGCAATCCGTAATAGTTTGCAGCCATGCTACTTTACTCAGCATCGGTACTTACATGATTCTAGAAGCCATCTTATGAAACGATTAATATGCAGTCCACGTTTTGAGACTACACTTCCTTAAAAACTTTTCTCACTAAACCGTCATTTTAAGATATATTTACGATGTATATTACCACATCACGATTAATTATTTTTCGTAGCTCATTCCCCATTAACACTATATTAACATGTCATAGGAGAGCGATAGATTGGTAGTAGCTGCAGGCGGATCGGTCTACCGATTTTTACCAAGAACCAATAAAAAGTAGAGAACTATTTTTAACAATGGGGGCACGGTGAGCTTGCGCCAGTGCATTCTATGGTTTGTTGTTTGCTTTGTTCGAGTCACACATACGTGTTAATATGGGGAAGCTCTTAAAGTTTTCTTTCTTGAAGTAAAACGCATCTTCTATGACTGAAGAATGTATTTTATGTCGTTCAGTTTTCTCTGTTGAACATGGAGGACACGCCGACACAACGCATTAAGAAGAAGCGCATGTTGGCAGTTTCTGCGAGAAAACAGTAGTATAGCTTCCTTTGTAAGCGCGAATCGACCACAAACTGAGAAAGATAAACTCGTCGTTGCTGAAATAGGGTTTGCGTCTCACAGTGCAAAAAACAACCATTCATTCTGTTCAATGGACTGCCTATCTCTTATCATCAGGGAACTTTTTGAGAAGAAATTTATGTGTTCCAAGGCAAAGTGCGAATCGATTTTAGTGAACATTTTATAGCCACATTCAGTGCATGAAGTGTAGTCAAAACTTAAAGAAGCTAAGTATAGGGTGTTTCAAAAAGAACGTTACAACTTTAAAAATTCATATAAATTTACTGGAAGAAGATATAGAGCTGGATTTAGTTTTATTTTGAAGCGAAACACATCAAGTTTCTTTTTAGCTCAAACTAAAGATGTCTAAAAATTTTAAGACAGTACATTCAGGTAAGTGAAGGTGAATTATTTGATGAGTTAGAACTTGCGGACATAACTGTTTCTAGAAAACTTGAAGAATGGGAAAAAATAATATGGGTGCTGATAAGAGACGAAGTGATGTATTCTACATACTTAAAAATGTAGACATTTCGTGTATAAATAGGGAGATGCTTGTTAGTGTTGCTCTTGTTGTACAAAACACAAATGCTGTTGTGGAAAGAGTCTTTTCAATTGTTAACTCACTCCGGAGTGACGAAAAAATTCATTTTACTGCCAGAACTATTGAAGAAATTGTAAATGGTGTGAAACATTTTCAGTACAGTAGCTTTTAGAAATTTTTTACTACATGTTATTAAGCAAACCAAAACTCTTGGAAGATATAAAGTCTTGTGATAAGTACAAAGTTAATAGTGATATTCTCAGTTCAGAAGCCGCAAGTTCATGTTCATTAGATATTTGATATCAACAATAATGTTTTCTTTTATATTTTAAATTCCGGCAGAATTCTTGGAACAACTTTATGTATTAGAAAATGATTCACTGTCATGACATATGTTATTAAGTGTCGTATATTATTAAAATAAATGTCTTTTGCAAATTGAAGGAGGTGGGGGGAGAAAGGAAGGGAAGGAGAGGGATTAATGATATCAGTGTGTCAGGACTTCATGAGGCATCAGTGGCAATGAGTTAAAATGTATGCCAAACCATGGTTTGAATCCAAGACCTCCTGCTTACTAGACAGTTGTGTTAACCCGGACACAGTGTTTATAGCAAGTGTGTGGACTTTCTCGGCATGTCTCTCAGCCATCCTACATTCACACATATCTGCAATCCCTGTCCGTGCCCTCCCTATGGCTGCTTAGAGATTCCTGCAAGATGTCAGACAAAATTGTGCATCTCCACTGAATGTGCTGGATCCATTGCCCATCGAAGTGAATCAGTTATGTGAATGTGTGGTATCTCTTCTTTCAGACACGTTTGGAAAAAAAAAAAAAAAAATCAGATACCTTGGACATGTCCGAAAGAATAGATACCATGCATTCATATGAAAAATAAATGTATATTTATATGTATAAACGATAGTTTTCAGTTGTCTCATTAAAGCAGTGCTGACATACATGAAGTATATTTTCTATGTAATTAGTATCCCAATTTTTATTTCTATTTTTCAGGAATATCCTTTTTTTATGTATAAAATCTTGTCACCTAGCCATATCATTCATTAGAATCTTTAGCGAAATAACTACCAAAGCTTCCTTATGGTTGACAACTACACTGAAGCTGCGTAAGTAATTATGAGCATTATTAAATACACCTCTTCTGTCGGCAGATGCAAGTTTTCAGTAATCCAAACACTCTGGACAAATTTGCAGCCACTCTGCTCTGCCCGTCAACTGACTAGATCAGTTTGATGCCAAATCGCCAGCTGTTTCACAGTCTCTTTTGCATTATTCATGTCAAAACAATAATAACTTTCATGAAACAGTGCATAGAAAATACAGTTGACATGCATTTAGTATACACATAAAATCATCCATAGAGGCACACAGCATCAAGGAAGCGTTTGGAAAACTCCAATGTGCGGTATCACAGAGAATTCTTGGGAATTGATCATCAAGGAAGGAACAGAAACGTAAGTACATGAAGATCTGGTTAACCTGGAAAGCAGTTTACAACTCAACGCCACCTGGTATGAACTGACTACAAAAATCCTATCGGACCATGCTATGGTGAGAGCTCTAGCAACTTACAGGGCTGAATGATGTCCACAAGACTTGAAGCAGTGCCATCCCTAGCAAACACCCCTCCCCCTCACTCGCCACCACAACACCATCACCTGGGGACTACATTTCAGACTGCATGTTATTGATCTTCACAGCACTCCAGCGAATACCATCCAGACAACAGTAACATGTAAACTGATGAGCCAAAACCATCATGACCACTTAGACAGTCACTCCGTAGCATGCAGGCCCACTTTTGGAAAGCGATACAGCAAAAATTTGCATTGTCTGAATTTGACAAGTCCTTAGTAAGTTTCAGGAGGTGTGTGGCACAAGACATATAAGTAAAGGTCACACAATTCCCTTAAATTATGGCTCATTGGTTTTTGGGGACAGACCTGGTGCCCCAAAGTACTCCAGATGTTTTCCATTGGTTTCAAATCAGGCGATTTCATGACCAAGACATTGATGTGAGTTCTGGCTCTGTGATATGGGCTTTAAACTTTGAAAAAGCATAGTTAATTCAGCAAAAATATCTCCCCACCTACTAATATAGTATTCCAACAGGAACTAACATAGGGGGTAGAAGGTGTATGTTCTTGGCTTGCATACTGATGAAAATATTCAGGGGTAACTCCCTGCTTAGGAAAATGCATTCATTGCAGAAAAGAAAGTAATTAAAATTACCACAATACCGTATTTCTGGATTTCCAGAAGGCTTTTGACACTGTAGGCCTTCCACACAAGCGGCTTGTAATGCAATTGCGTGCTTAGGAAATATGGTCTCAGTTATGTGACTTGATTTGTGATTTGCTTTCAGTAGTAATTGACGGAAAGTCATCCAGTAAAACAGAAATTACTTCTGGCGTTCCCCAAGGTAGTGTTATAGGTCCTTTGCTGTTCCTTAACTATATAAACGATTTGTGAGACAATCTGAGCAGCCATCTTAGGTTGTTTGCAGATGATGCTGTCATTTATTGACTACTAAAGTCATCAGAAGACCAAAACAAATTGCAAAACGATTTATAAAAGATATCTGAATGGTGTGAAAACTGGTAGCTGAAACTAAATAAAGAAAAGTGTGAGTCATCCACATGAGTACTGAAAGGAATTCGTTGAACTTCAGTTACACAAATCGAAAGGCCGTAAATTCAACTAAATACTTAGGAATTACAACTATGAACAACTTAAATTGGAAGTAACACATAGAAAATGTTGTGGAGAAGGCTAACCAAAGACTGCGTTTTATTGGCAGGACACTTAGAAAATGTAACAGACCTACTAAGGAGGCTGCCTACACTATGCTTGTCCGTCCTCTCTTAGAATACTGCTGCATGCTGTGGGATCCTTACCAGATAGGACTGATGGAGTACATCGGAAAAGTTCAAAGAAAGGCAGCACGTATTGTAATATCGAGAAATATGGGATAGAGTGTCACTGAAATAATAGAGAATTTGGGCTGGACATCATTAAAAGAAAGGCGTTTTTCTTTGCAACAGGATCTTCTCACGAAATTCCTATCATCAACTTTCTGCTCCGAATGTGCGAATGTGAAAATATTTTGTTGACACTGACTTAAATAGGTAGAAACGATCACCACAATAAAATAACGGAAATTAGAGCTTGTACAGAAAGGTATAGGTGGTTTTTTTTTCTTTTTTTTCTGCGCAGCATACAAGATTGTAATGATAGAGAATTGTGAAGATGGTTTGATGAACCCTCTGCCAGGCACTTGAATATGATTGGTAGAGTAACCATTCGGATCTCCAGGCGGGGACTACTCTAGAGGACATCGTTATCAGGAGAAAGAAAACTGGCATTCTACAGATCGGAACGTGGAATGTCAGATCCCTTAATCGGGCAGTTAGGTTAGAAAATTTAAAAAGGATAATAGATAGGTTAAAGTTAGATATAGAGGGAATTAGTGAAGTTCGGTGGCAGGACGAACAAGATGTCTGGACAGGTGAATACAGGGTTATAAATACAAAATCAAATAGGGGTAATGCAGGAGTAGGTTTAATAATGAATAAAAAAAGTAGGAGTGCAGGTGCAGGTAAGCTACTACATACAGCATAGTGAACGTATTATAGTGGCCAAGATAGACACAAAGCCCATGCCTACTACAGTAGTACAAGTTTAAATGCAATTAGCTCTGCAGATGACGAAGAAATTGAAAAAATGTATGATGAGATAAAAGAAATTATTCAGGTAGTCAAGGGAGACGAAAATTTAATAGTCATGGGTGACTGGAATTCGACAGTAGGAAAAGGGAGAGAAGGAAACATAGTAAGTGAATATGGATTGGGGCTAAGAAATGAAAGAGGAAGCCGTTTATTAGAATTTTGCACAGAGCATAACTTAATCATAGCTAACACTTGGTTCAAGAATCATAAAAGAATGTTGTATACATGGAAGAATCCTGGAGATACTAAAAGGTATCAGATAGATGATGTAATGGTAAGACAGAGATTTAGGAACCAGCTTTTAAATTGTAGGACATTTCCAGGGGCAGATGTGGACTCTGACCACAATCTATTGGTTATGAACTGCAAATTAAAACTGAAGAAACTTCAAAAAGGTGGGAATTTAAGGAGATGGGACCTGGATAAACTGACTAAGCCAGAGGTTGTACAGAGTTTCAGGGACAGCATAAGGGAACAATTGACAGGGATAGGGGAAAGAAATACAGTAGAAGACGATAGAAGACGAATGGGTAGCTCTGAGGGATGAAGTAGTGAATGCAGCAGAGGATCAAGTAGGTAAAAAGATGAGAGCTAGTACAAATCCTTGGGTAACAGAAGAAATATTGAATTTAATTGATGAAAGGAGAAAATATAAAAATGCAGTAAATGAAGGAGGCAAAAAGGAATACAAACATCTCAAAAATGAGATCAACAAGAAGTGCAAAATGGCCTAGCAGGGATGGCTAGAGGACAAATGTAAGGATGTAGGGGCTTATCTCACTAGGGTAAGATAGATATAGCCTACAGGAAAATTAAAGAGACCTTTGGAGAAAAGAGAGCCACTTGTATGAATATCAAGAGCTCAGATAGAAACCCAGTTCTAAGTAAAGAGGGAAAAGCAGAAAGGTGGAAGGAGTATATAGGGGGTCTATACAAGGGTGATGTACTTGAGAACAATATTATGGAAATGGAAGAGGATGTAGATGAAGATGAAATGGGAGATACGATACTGCGTGAAGTGTTTGACAGAGCACTGCAAGACCTGAGTCGAAACAAAGCCCCGGGAGTAGACAACATTCCATTAGAACTACTGACGGCCTTGGGAGAACCAGTCATGACAAAACTCTACCATCTGGTGAGCAAGATGTATGAGATAGGCAAAATACCCTCTGACTTCAAGAAGAATATAATAGTTCCAATCCCAAAGAAAGCAGTTGTTAACAGATGTGAAAATTACTGAACTATCAATTTAATAAGTCACAACTGCAAAATACTAACGCGAATTCTTTACAGACAAATGGAAAATTGGTAGAAGCCGACCTCGGGGGAAGATAAGTTTGGATTTCATAGAAATGTTGGAACACGTGAGGCAATACTGACCTTACGACTTATCTTAGAAGAAAGATTAAGGAAAGGCAAACCTACGTTTATAGCATTTGTAGACTTAGAGAAAGCTTTTGACAATGTTGACTGGAATACTCTCTTTCAAATTCTATAGGTGGCAGGGGTAAAATACAGGGAGCGAAAGGCTATTTACAATTTGTACAGAAACCAGATGGCAGTTATAAGAGTCGAGGGGCATGAAAGGGAAGCAGTGGTTGGGAAGGGAGTAAGACAGGGTTGTATCCTCTCCTCGATGTTATTCAATCTGTATATTGAGCAAACAGTAAAGGAAACAAAAGAAAAATTCGGAGTAGGTATTAAATACCATGGAGAAGAAATAAAAACTTTGAGGTTCGCCGATGACATTGTAATTCTGTCAGAGACAGCAAAGGATTTGGAAGAGCAGTTGAACGGAATGGAGAGTGCTTTGAAAGGAGGATACAAGATGAAGATCAACAAAAGCAAAACTAGGATAATGGACTGTAGTCGAATTAAGTCAGGTGATGCTGAGGGAATTAGATTAGGAAATGAGACACTTAAAGTAGTAAAGGAGTTTTGCTATTTAGGAAGTAAAATAACTGATGATGGTCGAAGTAGAGAGGATATAAAATGTAGACTGGCAATAGAAAGGAAAGCATTTCTGAATAAGAGAAATTTGTTAACATCGAGTATAGATTTAAGTGTCAGGAAGTCGTTTCTGAAAGTATTTGCATGGAGTGTAGCCATGTATGGAAGTGAAAATGGACAATAAAAATTTTTGACAAGAAGAGAATAGAAGCTTTCGAAATATGGTGCTACAGAAGAATGTTGAAGATTAGGTGGGTAGATCACGTAACTAATGAGGAGGTATTGAATAGGATTGGGGAGAAGAGAAGTTTGTGGCACAACTTGACTAGAGGAAGGGATCAGTTGGTAGGACATGTCCTGAGGCATCAAGGGATCACAAATTTAGCATTGTAGGGCAGCATGGTTGGTAAAAATTGTAGAGGGAGACCAAGAGATGAATACACTAAGCAGATTCAGAAGGATGTAGGTTGCAGTAGGTACTGGGAGATGAAGGAGCTTGCACAGGATAGATTAGCATGGAGAGCTGCATCAAACCAGTCTCAGGACTGAAGACCACAACAACAACAAAACAACATCAACAACAAAGTAACCATGCAGATGTAGATGTAGGTATGTTGCATGCATCTCTTTAAGTAGCAGCGAATTTCAACCACAGCAACACCATATATGTATCCATTTACGAAATTTGCTATCAACAGTTCTTCTAAATCTGAGCACTAGAAGGAAAAATTATCTGAAAATGAAATTTTCACTTTTCAATGGAGCATGCACCGGTGTGAAATGCCCTAACAGATTAAAACTGTGCTGGATCAAGACTCAAATTCAGGGCCTTTGTCATTCACAAGGAAGCACTCTACTGGCAGAGCTACCCAAACGCAACTCACAACCCATCCTCACAGCTTTTCTTTCACCAGTGTCTCATATCCTACCTTCCAAACTTCACAGAAGATCTCCTCATTTCGTTCTGGAAACATCTCCTCAGGCTGTGGTCACCATGTCTCCACAATATTCTTTCTTACAGGAGTGCTAATACTGCAACTTTAGCAGGAGAGCGTCTGTGAAGTTTGTAAGGTAGGAGATGAGGTACTGGCACAAAGAAGGCTCTTGAGGATGGGTTTCAAGTCATGCTTGGGTAGCTCAGTCAGGAGAGCACTTGCCAGCGAAAGGCAAAGATCCTGAGTTTGAGTCTCAGTCTGCCACACAGTTTTAATCTGCCAGAAAGTTTCAAGAATGATCTGCATTACCCTTTAAAAAATCTAACTTTGGTACAGAAAGAGGTGAAATATGCAGCTATAAAACTCTTTGATAATTTATGCATGAAAATAAAATTTCCGACGAATAGAAGTGTTTTCAAAAGTAGATTAAAGATGTATCTTCTTAACAACTCCTTTTGTACCATAGAATAATTCTTGAGTACAGATAGTTAGTCATTAAAAAACCTGTATTTCAGGTCATGTGTGACTGGTCTTCACAGCACTAAAAAACCAGTAAACATAGCCATATAAATATTATTTTTATATATATTTTTAAGTTGTAAATAAATGTTGTATGTTTGTTCTGTTGATACTTCTCACATTCTAATGTTTTTCCAGGATGGAATGTAACATTGTGAAAAGGAAATTTGCTACTCGCCATATAGCGGAGTTGCTGAGTCATAGATAGGCACAACAAAAAGGCTGGCACAAATAAAGCTTTCAGCTAGAAAGACCTTCATCAAAAATGAATCACACACATACACACACACGTGCACGCACGCGCGCGCACACACACACACACACACACACACACACACACACACACACACACTCACTCACTCACACACACACACACAGAACTGCAGTCTCAGGCAACTGAAACCACAGTTAGTCACATTACATAACTTAGCTCTACGTATGGTACAGAAACACTCAAAGAAAATAATGAGGCTTATTAATAACAAAACAACTGAAGATCATAAAGTAAGCTTAAAAATTTTGGTTGTGGAAGTTTACAATGAGCCTTATGCTAGCTCTAAATTCAGCATATTTTGTAATGAGTTTGTATCCATGTTTGAAAGTAGTTTTCCTAAAAATATAGTTCATATGTTACCAGAAAGTCACTAAAGAAACCTTAACCATTATAGGTATCAGTCTCTTCACACCTACAAAAAAATCTAGAACAATTAATACTGAAATACTTTCATATAAAATGTACTGCTGCTTATTAGGAAAAGTTGTAAAAAATGCACGAGTGTGCACATCTTGGCTGCAACTGACAAACCAAACAATAAAATCAACTTAATATGGAATATTGTAAAAGGACAGGAAGAGGACCACAGAATATAACATTATTTCTGGTAAAGAGAAAGAGTGCACTGTAAAAGACAGTTCATGCATTGTAGATATTTTTAACAATTACCTTTTAAAAATAGGTAGGGAAAATGGGGCAAGTAGTTCAAATGACAAAACAGAACATTATGCCAAAGAAGCATTCCAGGCAACATTTAGTGAAATCAAAAATTAATCTCACATCTCTATTTAAAATAAGGAAGATTGCCATCACTTTAAAAATTAAAAGTTCATGTAGGGTGGATAATAGGTCCAATAAGACACTAAAAGTTGTGGTCCTATGATATGTAATGTTGCTCTTCACTTATGCAATGCATCATTGATTCAGGGTGTCTTCCTTGATATATTAAAGTATGCCATTGTTAGGCCTCTTATCAAAAGGCTGACTCCACAGATGTCAACAACTACAATCCAATGTCAATTTTTGCAAACTTTTTTTTTTAAATTTTAGAGAAGGTAATGTACTCCAGGGTTGTCACTCTGCTTTGTAGTAATGAGATACTTAACCAATCACAGTCTGGATTTTGAAAGTGCCACTCTACAGAGGCAGATTTTCATACATTTAGGGCACACATAATAAAATCATTAAATGTCAAATATCACCAGGTGGAATCTTCTATGGATTATAAAAGATACTCAGTTATGACCATCATAATATTTTATTAGACAAGTTGTTATGTTGTTATGGCACACATAGTTCAGCACTTGTCTGATGTAGTATTTACTTAAGAAACAAAATGCAGTAAGTTACCCTAGGTTGTTCAAGTAGTACAAAGAGCAATGGCACATCACTTGCTTGTGGAGAAATTACAATGGAACCCCAACAGTCTTCATTCATTGGCACACGTAGACCTGGTGAAACATTTGGATTTAGCAAGTTTGCTATAGGAATAATTGCCAATAATGTTCTGAGTTAACTCCTGACATGGGCCAAAAGTATTCATAGTATCTCTGTCAGCCAATGTGAATATGAACCACAGTCCCACAGTACATTTATTTACTTATGATATTCGCTTTCAACACTGCATCTGAGTTTAAGAGTGAAAGAGGTGTTCACAAGTGCAATAAGAGAATGAAGATAGAAGTGTTTTCAAATGCAGACTAAAGAAGCTGCTCCTTAATAATGCCTCCTACAACAGACAACCTCTAGAATAGAAATAATTAGTGACACATGCAGGACAAAAGCTGTAAACAGCCAGTATGTAGCTCTATAAATATTTTTCATTAAAAATGTGTTCTATGTTTAGCACTGTTTGCATCATTTAATTCCAAGGACAACAATTTCTCTAATTTGAGTCCTTCGTTATGAATTTTGCTGATGATGTGAGCTGAGTAAATTCCTCAATGAGTAATGACAGGTCAATAAGTTTCTTACGTGCCATCTTATGGAGAAATGTCAGGATCTACTGTGCTTCTGGTATCTACGCAGATGGCCGAAAATATTAACACTACTGCTGACCATGAGACTGAACGCTGCCTCATGGTGGTGTGGGTACGTCATGGTAAACAACATATATTAGCAGAAGAGAGACAAATGGGAAACCATTGTAGCAATGATATGAGCCACAAATGCAGAAATCAACTTATAATACCAGCACTTTAAGTCCATTGTAACTTTCAAAAAATGGAAAATCCAGGATGCAATGTGACAATAGTATGAGCTGGAAAGTTGCTACTCACCATACAGTGGAGGCACAACAAAAAGCCTCTCACAGTTATAGCTTTCAGCCATTAAGGCCTTTTTCAACAATAGACAGACATGTGCGCACACACACACACACACACACACACACACACACTCTATGGTGAGTAGCAACTTTCCTTCTCAAATATTTGTAATTTTCAGTCATTTATAGGTAATGTTTGCATGTATTTTGTGGATTTTTATTACTGTTAATGTTTATTTCTGATTTTTTTTTGCCAAATATGAACCATTTCTGTACACATCATCTAATCTGTGAAAATACTGTATGGTTACTAGTCCATGTACAGAGTCAATAGCAATGTAACAGTAGGGTAGGAAAACCTGGAGGGAAGTCCCTGTGTGTTATGGAGGCAAAAGTGCACCAGTGAAGAAGGTGGAAGGCACATGGAGAGTGCACGAACTGAGACAAAATGTAAGTCAGTAGCCACAATAGTGAACACATCTTGTATTATATACGAGGCTAAAATCTACACAACTACATGAAATTATTGCCTCAGAGAGTTCTTAGTTCCAATGGTAAAAATCTGAAATATTAAAAAAATGCTCCATAGTATTTGCTAATTACAAGTAGAACCACATGCGAGCCTTGCAAGTGCTGAGGCAGAAACCACGTAACATTTGACAATATCAACACGGCACTTTGCATCACCACCACCAGGCAATGTACGTTTTTCCTTAGCGTTGTAAACCAATTGGGCCAGTATTTACTGTGTTTTCTCTGGCGTGGGGCAAATTATGGCCAAACAACTGGCAACAGGAATCTCAGAAAGTGCAAACGTGATCATCTGTTTGCATGGTACTGTTGCGAGCATCTGTGGAAAGAGGCTGAAGGACAGTCAACTCAAACATAAGAGACAATGCGTTGGACATCCATGCCTCACTACAGAACATGACAGTGAAAGGCTTGCCCGCTCCGTAAAGCATGACCTGTGGCATATGTGATGACAGAGTACAGTGCTAGTGCAGCAGAGGTATTTGGAGCACACCATTAAGGCTCCACAACAGATAATCACTGTGTGTTCCCATGTTCACTCAACAACATTGTAAATTACAACTGCAGTGGCAATGGGATCATTGAGATTGCTCCCTGGATCAATGGAAATATCACCTGGTCAGATGAATGGTGTTTCTTGTTAGAACAGGTTGGTAGTCACCTCTGGATATGCTGTCATCCAGGCTTATGGCTGCCTGAAACATGCATCACGCCATGTTTGGTGGTGGCGGTATTACGCTATGATGGGCGTTCATCTTATCTTCTGTGGGACGTGTAATATTAATTGAAGGTACCATAACAGCTGTGGACTAAATGAACACTATTGCGAATCGACTGTATTCCTTCATCCTTGATGTCTTCTGCAATGGAAATGGCATCTTCCAGGAAAATAACAGTTTGTTAGTTCCGTGTTCCATAGGTCAAATTCATGATAAACATTACAATATCATGAAAAGGAAAGTTCTACTCGCCATATAGCCATAGAGCGGAGATGCTGAGCTGCAGATAGGCACAACAAAAAGACTCTCATAAATAACACACACACACACACACACACACACACACACACACACACACACACACACACGACTGCAGTCTCAGGCCTATCCATCATGGTCCAACAGTCAATTTGACACAGAACAGGCAAGATTCCTTCAATAAATTTAAATTAAAAGTGCCACAAATTTATAATCTCAGCTTTCTTTCTGACAGACAGCACAATAAAACATTAAGATTTTTCATGAAAATTTCTCTGGTACCCAGGGAAGCTCTGTGTACTATAGTACCAAGTATATCCTTTCCCAGTTTTAACAAAAACAGTTTTCTGTATCCAGATTTTTACAAAATGTACTTATTCTACATTTTTGTGTTTCTATCCTGTTTTTTTGTGAATGCGACAATGCCTATGTTATCCACATTGGATCTGCATGAATATGCAGCTAAGTTATAATCATTTACATTAAGATTTTCTATCCCTGTGGTTATATGGTATTCAGACAGACAAATAATGTCAATTTCTTTCCCACTAGTAAGATCTTCAGATGAATTAACGTGCCATTTACTTTGTTCCCTCACTATCCCCCCAAATTCTGATGATTTCACCTTTCTCTCTGTTCATATAAGATGAAGTGAAAATCTCTGTAATTTAATTTCCTTTAGCACTTATTTCTGAGTATGATGTAAAAGTAGTGTCTTAGCTAATCTTAGCTAACTTTGATAACCACAGATATTTGCTTTGTATACTTGTGGACCGTATTTTTTCTGCTAATACAATTGACAACAGGTTCTTCTGACACTAGATATTATCCTTCTGAGACACATCTGTAATTTGAAAATGCTGTCCCTTAAGTTGATTTTCCCGCAAAAGAGGACTTCATAAAATGTTGATGATTAGGAATATGCAGAATAAGTTTAATTTTTAAGTTGTTACAGCAGTAATCACGTGCATTGCAATTGTACCTGAACTAAGGTGCTTCCTATTCTAGGCCATGAGTTTTCCAGTTAAGATTCTGGTCTATACGGAGTCCTAAAAACTAAAAGCTTTTTACTTATTGCGTTTCATTGTTTGAAAATCTATTTTTATAGCTTGTGGAGTTCTGTGAATGGTATTTTCTGAGTGTTGTCAAAGTGAAATGATGATCCATTTGCCTTGAACTGCCTGTTGATGTTTCTGATGTATCACTAGTTACCTTTTCAGTATGGGAACTTGTGCTACATTTCAAATCTGTACATGTGTCATCTGAAAAAGGACAAAATTGGCATCTTCTGAAACTGCATTAGAGTAATAATTTATGGATATTAGACACAGCAGTGAACTCAGAACACAGCCTTATGGTACACCCTTTCTGATTGCTTCAAATTGTGTCATTTTGTGACTTGGAACTGACACTCTTTGTTTTTGCCATTCAGGCAAGGAAAAATACGTAAATCTGCTGTTTCCACTGCTTGATAATATTTTAACATTTGCAGGTCTATATCATGATTCATACAATTAAAGCCATGGCAAACATGTTCCCAATTTATGATTTATTTATTCCAGTATATAATCTGTCAAAGTAAATATAGCATGTTCAACTGTCAGTCCTTTTTGAAATCCAAATGTTTCATGCTAAGTACATTTTCCTATGCCAATTATATATAAAATCTATTGTACATCATAATCTCAAAAATGGTTGAAAATACTGGCACTAATGATATGGGTTAACAATTCTTCACAAATGTTTTGACTCCTTTTTTGTTAAGTGACTTGACAGAGGCATTTGTTAACTATGGAAGGTATCACTGTTACCCTACATACACAATTCAAATATTACTAAATTTGGCTCAGCAATATTTCATTATTTTACTACAGATGTCGTCATAATCACTAGAAAATTTGTTTTTAATAGAACTGATTACACTGTAAACTTATTTCAGAGATGAATTTGAGTGTAACCATTTACTTGTTGTGCTAGGTTTTGCTTAGGAACTGTTTGCTGTTTACTGAGGAAGTGTTCAAACCTAAATTTTCTGTTGCTGACAGAAAAAAATTATTGAAATTTTCTGCAGTTTTTTGGCTATCTTTCAGCAATTCATTGTTTATGAGAGTTGCCCAGAAAGTAATGCACTGCATTTTTTTTCTCCAACAATTATTTATTGATGATAATGAGAAATACACACACAAAAGAATGGAGTTTCGTCTACACACCCTATTTTTCCACGTAATCTCCATCCCATTCTGTGGCCATCCTCCAGTGCGAAACTAAGGAGTGGGTTGAGCATTATCTTGTTGCAGCAAAACATCTCCTGGTTGGCTGTGGTGTCAAAATTGTTGGAAGTGGGTCTTGAGTTTTGTTAATGTGTTGACATCTGCTTCTGAATTAATGGTACTGCCTCTTGGTATCACATGAATAAGGATCACACCTTCACAGTCCCAGAACACCTTACTGGAAGAAGCAGTTGCTTTGAATATTTTCTTCTGTGGATACTGGGAAAGGAACCAGTTTTGTTTCTGCTCAAAATGGTGAACCCAGGTTTCATCACCTGTCACAGCCTGGACAAGAAGCCTTCCCCATCAGCTTCAAAAAGTTGCATCAAATCAAGACAGATGTTTTTTCTGTGTGCTTTGTGATCCACCATTAGACACTGCAGGGCCCATCTTGTACACACTTCTGAGTATCCAAGAGTGCAGATAATTATATACACACTTCCTTTGCTGATTGATAGATGCAATGCCAATTGCCAAGTCATAATGTGTCTATCCTTGTGAATGACAACATCAGCTTGCTGCAACGTGTCAGGTGTGACAGCCGTGGATGGTCTTCCCGTCTGGCTACAAATAGTGGAGCTCTGCTGAACCGCCTTTTGATGATCTCACCCTCCGTGCCCAGCGACTAACTGTACTTCTGTCAACAGCAGATGCTCCACAGACTTTGCACAAGAGTTTGTGAATATTCCCACAGTTTCTTTCTCTGCAGTGAGAAATTCAATGACGGAACTTTGCTTGTAATGTACATCACTTACAGATGGCGTTTTGAAACTGTCCTGGAGCTACGCTATACTTTGGAAGTGATGGAAACTTGGCACGCTCACTCAGGAGGCTTCAGATAATACATTTGTAATGTTTCACACTCATAGCATTTTTTGGCTATAAAATGTGGTGTATTACTTTCTGGGCAACTGCATTACTTTCTGGGCAACTGTATTACTTTCTGGGCAACCCCCGTACATTTAACGTAATTTCTTCATTTTCTTGATTCTTTTTTTGTGTCTTTTTTGTGTGTGCAGAAGAAGCTTGTTTTTGTTGAAAGTACCTATATTTTCATCCTCTGTTGACTTTCTCTAAAATTATACAATGCAGTTTGTAAAGTGAGCTTTGCTCATAAATTGTTGAAAGTGATTTGGAAGGGGAGCGGGGTGGATGGTGGTGGGGGGTGGGGGGTTACAATGAAGTCAAAAAGCCTGTGAGAAACCTAAGGTAGAGTAACTTAGCATTAGGTAATTGGTTATTTGCATTGTCCATGGATAATAAGTGTGACCACTCACTATGATATGGAATGAGTCAGTTTGATAATTATACTACATCATGGTGCAAAGTATGGCAATATGCTGACCATTTACATGATTTTCTGTTCTTACACACATATAGTACTTTGTGCTTCACTATATTTAGTCTCTCTCCATGTCCTCACACACACACACACACACACACACACACACACACACACACACACACACACACACACACAGAGAGAGAGAGAGAGAGAGAGAGAGAGAGAGAGAGAGAGAGAAACTGCTACGCAATTTGAAACTCTCCTGCGGAGTAGACGCTATTGCACAACGAACACTTCTTTCTTCAGTGATGTGTTACTCACCTGAATATGATGCCATTCATTGTAAGTGAATGGTAATAGGCAACATAAGTCAATTTTTTGACATTTTCATCTCCAAAAATCTGATATTATCTGTGACACAAAAGTAGTAGAACTTGACGTTGAAGATCTGTAACATGTGTCTTCCAGTTCAGCTTCTTATCAATATAAACATATAATAAGTGAGAAAATTTTGTTTCATTTATTGATTTACCCACACACATTATTCATAAAGTAACCAGGCCTTGTGCAGAAGTGAATTGCATGTATTGTGTTTTGAATGAATCCAGTGACAGTCCATTTGAAGAGAACCAGTTATTAATTTTCAAGAAAATATTATTTACTTTTTTGTGTTGTAATTTCTCCATTAGGCTTGACTGTGCAACACTTGCATTGTCAACAGAGAGAACTATTTCTGCTTCTTGTACATCTGACAGAAAGTCATGTGTAACGGAAGGGACTCAATGGTACATCTTTAATGTGAAGATGGTGTCTTTTTGTGTACATACCCTGAGTTTCTTAAAGCAACACACAGCATACTTGTAGTTAGACAGGATGAAAAACTGTTACCGAAAAAGATCACTGATGCCATAATATTTGAACTTCTGTAGGAGAATACCATGAACTGCACAATCAATGTCTTTTGACATGCTACAGAAAATATCATTAGACAATGCAAACAGAACATGTCAAAACTGAAATACTCTTTTTTTATTTTTTTGCAGGTCATTGATGAAGGTGAAACTGATCACAGCAATGCTGATGTGGTGAATGAACTTTGTACGCCTTCTGTGTCCTTTGTCACTTCTGTGGCAAAACCAGAGCCAAGAATGAAGAAAATTAAATTGGATCCCATTGCTAGACAGAAAGACCCATTACACATAACCCACTCATTTTCGGAGAGGTCTAGCAGCAAATCAGAGCAAGAAATCCCAACAATTGTTAAAGTGTGGTGTGAAAAACTATTAACTCTGGACCCTCAGCAGAGGATATTTGCTGAAAAAGCAATTAATGATGTGCTTTTTGAGGCTTCCCTCGGTACGCTGCATAGACATTCAGTGACAATAAACAGCAGCCCTTTGCTGAGTAGTCCTTCAGTTTCATTACCAAGAAAAACATTCTGTGCTTCATGTTCCGCCTCATTGGCAGTAGGAACTAAAGAGTCGTCTCAAGAGGCTAAGGATACTGAAAAAGACAGTACATCTTAAATTTCCAAAGATAATCTGTATTCAACATTGTAATTAGTTTTCTATACTTTTCTGTATCATATCAAAGAAAAATAAAAAAGATGTACAGATTAATATTTAAATGTATACACTGACCTACTGGTTTGTCTTTCAGTTACGTAATAAGATATAACTCAAAATTTTCACATTTAAATATAGTGCAAGATGGATGCCTTACCTTTCAGTAATTTTTCAGTACACTCTTAAATGACAGAAGTTATGGGATAGTAATATGAATACATACTGATGGCAATAATATCTAATATACGAAGTATAAAAGAGCAGTGCATTGGCGAAGCTGTTTGTACTCAAGTGTTCATGTGAAAAGGTTTCCAACATGGTCACGGCCACACCACGGGAATTATCAGACTTTGAACCTGGAGTGGTAGTTGGAGGTACATGCATGAAATGTCCCATTTCAGAAAATGTTATGGAATTCAATATTCGAGATCCACAGTGTCAAGAGTGTACTGGGAATACCACATTTCACGCTCTACCTCTCACCACGGGCAATGCAGTTCAGTCATTACTGAGAGCTGCAGCATTTTCTTAGAGTTGTCAGTGTTAACAGACAAGCAACACTGCAAGAAATAGCTGTAGAAACCAATGTGGGATGTACGACGAATGTACCCACTAGAACAGTGCTGTGAAATGTGGCATTATAGGGCTATGGCAGCAGACAACTGCTGTGCGTGCCTTTGCTAAATGCATGACATCACCTGCAGCATCTCTCCTGGGCTTGTGACCATATCGGTTGGACCCTAGATAACTGTAAAACTGTGATCTGGTCAGATGAGTCGTGATTTCAGGTGGTTAGAGCTGAGTGGTGCAGACTCCCAATTTTCGACAAGGCACTGTGCAAGCTGGTGGTGGCTCCATAATGGTGAGGACTGTGTTTATATGGGTCATTGACTGGAAAAGGTTATGTTCACCTACATAGAGACCAATGGCAGACATTTGTGGACTTCATGTTTCAAAACAATATGGAATTTTTATGGATGACCATGTGCCATGTCACCAGGACCACAAATGTTCATGATTGATTTAAAGAACATTTTGGACAATTCGAATGAATGACTTGGCACCCAGATCAGCTGACATAAATCTTCTCGAACATTTATGGGACATAATCAAGAGGCAGTTACTTCACAAAATCCTGCACTTGCAACTCATTCACAATTATGGATGGCGATATATAGTCAGCATGGCTCAATATTTCTGCAGACGACTTCCAATGACTTATTGAGTCCATGCCATGTCCAGTTGTTGCACTTTTTCAGGCAAAAGGTGGTCCGACATGATATTAGGAGGTATCTCATGACTTTTTTCACTTCAGAATGCATTAGTAAAAATTTTACTGCTGTGGGAGGGTGGGGGAAGGTAGAGGACTACTTAGACCAAAGCACCTAAAAAGTCCATATAAACATATGCTGGTTATGGACTTCAGTCTGAAGATTGGTTTGAAGCAGCTGTCCATATTAGTCTATCCTGTGCAACTCTCTACATCTTTGCATAGTGGTTGCAACCTACGTCCTCTTGAATGTGCTTATTATAATCAGGGGTTGGGTTGCAGTGGGTTCTGGGAGATGAAGAAGCTTGCACAGGATAGAGTAGCATGGAGAGCTGTATCAAACCAGTCTCAGGACTGAAGACCACAACAACAACAACATAGTCAGTCTTGGTTCCATCATCTTACCCCTCACACTTTATTCAGTTATCAAATTAACTATTCCTTGATGGCTCAGAACTTGTCATATCTACCAACCCCATGTTTTAGTCAAGTTGTGCCATAAATTTATTTTCTCTTAAATTCATACTCAGTTATCTGGATTGTCCGTTGGTATTCTGTCGACACACCACATTTCAAAAGCTTGTATTGTCTCTTTGCTTGCACTGTTAATCATCCATGTATCACTTCTGTACAATGCTAAACTCCAGATGTCTACTTCCAAAAAAGACTTTGTAACACTTAAATTTTTATTACATGCTAAAGTTTCTCTTTCTCAGAAATGTTTTTCTTGCTATTGCATGTCTGCATTTTATATTCTGTTGACTTGTGTTCCCCACAAAGCAGAATTCCTCTACAAATTCAAGTATCTCATTTCTTAATTGTCCACCCACGGTAGCTGAGTGGTCAGCACGACAGACTGTCAATCCTAACTGCCCAGGTTCGATTCCAGGCTGGGTCGGACATTTTCTCCACTCAGGGACTGGGTGTTGTGTTGTCCTAATCGTCATCATTTCATCCCCATTGACGCACAAGTCACCGAAGTGGCGTCAAATTGAAAGACTTGCACCAGGTGAGTGGTCTGCTCGACGGGAGGCCCTCGTCACATGACATTATTATTATTATTTCTTAATTGCCTCAGAATCACCTGATTTAATTTGACTACACTATATTACCAATGCTTTACATTTTCTGATGTTCATCTTATAACCTCTTTTCTACTCGCTGACCATTCTGTTCAACTGATCTCCCAAGTGCTTTTCCATCTCTGATTAATGTACATCACTGGCAAACTGTAAAGTTTTATTTCTTCTTCCAAACTTCTCTTGGTATTCTTTTACTGCTTGCTCTACATAGATTGAATAACATGTGAGACGGGCTACATTAGTGTCTCACTCCCTTGTCAGTTGGTGCCTGCTTTTCGTGCCCCTATACTCTTATAACTGCATTCTGGTTTCTATCTGTTTTGTAGAGAAACCACCAGGCATATGTCAGAAAATGCTTTCTCTATTGAGTTACCAATGGAAGAAGAAGTTGTTATGAAGTAATCAAGTCAGAAACCTATGACACATGTTCAAAATGTCATTCGCTTGTTTTTTTATCCACATAGCCTACATTTGTAAGGTCATGAGTTGTTGCATTCCTTGAGACACCCCTAGATGGTGTTGAATGATTTTGCAAGCTTTCATGACACACTGAGTTATTACAAATTCTATTACAAATATGCACTGCATCAACAAACACAGCGACAGAAAAGAAAATTGCAACCCCAAGAAGGAGTTGTGGGCATAACCGAAAGCTGGTAGGCATCATCTGAAAGATGATGTCTATTAAAATTTTGCACCAGTCGCATAAGAGTTGTGCCAGAAGTGCCACTATGAGGATGTAAATCAAGTTTGTTTTAAATACAAGCTGTAACAGTCACTAGCATTAGTTACATCTGAGGTTGGACATGGTGAGTAGATGTTGATCAAGAATGCCTGTAAGGGAGCAAAGACACTATTATCAATACCTCACTGAGTTTGAATGATGTCATGTACTAGGGCTACAAGAAGCTGAGTATTCTTTCTGCAGTATTGCAGAAAGTCCTGGCAGGAATATAGCCACTGTACAGGATTGCCTGCAGCTGTTGTCCCAAGAATGTACAGTCACAAGAAGTCTGGGCTCCCAACAGCCACATGGTGCTACAGAGAGGGAAAACCATCACATTCGGTGTATGGATCCAGGGCATCATACTGCATCTTCAGCAGCAATTTGAACAGCAATTTGAACAGCAATTGGCACCACAGTGACACAATGAAGTGTTACAAATTGGTTAATTCAAGAACACCTCTCTAGACACACTGTAGTGTGCAATTCACTGACCCCAAACCACTGTCATTTGTGACTTTGGTAGTGGCAAGTGAGAGCTAATTAGAGCTAACAGCGTGGGCTGTTGTGTTTTCTGATAAAACTTGGTTGTGTCTCGGTGCCATTGACGGCTGTGGGTTGGTTAGGAGGACGCCAGTTGATGGCATGCAACTAACCTGTCTGCATGCTAGATACACTGGACCTACATCTGGAGTTATGGTCTGAGGTGCAATTTCATAGGACAACAGGAGCACTCGTGGCTATCCCATGCACCATGATCACATATTTGTACATCAATATGGTGATTTGATCTGTTGTGCTGCTATTCATGAACAGTACTCCAGAGGGGTGTCTTCTGATAATCCAGGGGTGTCTTCTAAAAGGATAAAGCTGCAACTCATTCTCCAAAATGTCAACATGTTGCCTTGGCCTATTCAATCACCAGATCTGTGTCCAATCGAGCACATATGGGACATCATCAGACAAACTGACATCTGGCACCTGTTCAATACAGTGCATGCACATTTGTATGCTTGCATACAACATTCTGGCCATTACACTGGTTATTAATGTACCAGTATTTCATATTTTCAATGACTTATCTCGCACTAACATTAACCTGTGATTGTGCATCTGTCACCTAGTCAAGTGTATTCTCAAAATTTCATTACTCTACATTAATCAGTGTATTTTAGATTACCCCAATAGTAGTAATTCAAAGTTAATGTGCAGGTCATTGGAACTGGTGCTGCCCTGTCTATCCATCTGTCATAGTACATATTCATTGCATCTCAAACAGTGTGTTGCTGGAGATCCATCTTCTATAAACCACTTGCATCGTCTTATGTGCAGAGGCATATCCTGCAGTTTAAAAGTGATAACATCCAAGTGGATGTTCTATAGGACAGATGAGGGTACCATAAGGTAGTATTGATGTTACACTTGATAACAAAGCATGACTGAACAAAAATCAAGATTGTTTCACAGTTTTTGTTGACCTAGAAAAAGCATGTTAAAGTAAAGTAGAGCAATGTCTTGAAACACCTCAAAAATAAAAAGAAGTATATGCTATGGCAAAGACAGACAAATACAGAAGTATACAGATTCCAAATATACAAGGCAGTTTTTCAGTCTTCCACCTCTACTGGTGAGCCTGTACATCAAAGAAACAATGAATGACAGAGAAAAAAATTTCAGAAGTGGTATTAAAATTCAAGGCGAAAGGCTTTCAATAAGATTTGTTGATGGCATTACTATCTTTCTGTCCTACTCTGTGTAGGTAGAACAAAGTTTATGATCGCTTACACTAACGGTTACTGTGGTAGGTGATGGCAGACCTCACAAAGTGAATGGCTAGGCCAAAGCAAAGACCAGAGAGTAGCAGAAGTCTTCAAAAGCATGAGTAAAAGAGTCCAGGGAATAATTCAAAGGCAATGTCAGTCACTCTACTATCAATCAGCATCTGCATCTACAAATCACACTTAAGTGCCAGGTAGAGGGTTAACCACCTTCGCACTAATTCTCTATTATTCCAATCTCAAATAGCGCACAGAAAGTAGGAACACCTATATCTTTCTGTGTGATGTTTACTTTCCTTTATTTTATTCTGACAATCGTTTCTCCCTATGTAGGTGGGCATCAACAAAATATTTTTCACATTCAGAGGAAAAAGTTGCTAATTCAAATTTTTGGAGAAGATCTCACTACAATGAAAAACACCTGTGTTTTAATTATTTCCACCCCAAATCCTGTATCATGTGCATGACATGCTCTCCCCTATTTGTGTATAATAAAAAATGTGCTGTTCTTCTTTGAACTTTCTCAGTGTACTCTGTTAGTCCTATTTGGTAGGGATTCCACATTGCGCTGCGGTACTCCAAAAGAGGATGATGAAGCTTAGTGTAGGCAGTCTATTTAGCATATGTTGCGTGTTCTAAGTGTTCTGTCAATAAAACACAGTCTTTGGTTCACTTTCCCACAACATTTTCTATGTGTTCTTCCCAGTTTGAGTTGTTCGTAATTGTAATTCTTAGGTAGTTAGTTCAATTTATGGCCTTCAGATTTGATTGGTTTATCATGTAACTGAAGTTTAATGTATCCCTTTTAGCACTCATGTGAATGACCTCACACCTTTCATTATTTAGGGCCAATTGCCAGTTTCTGCACCATATAGATATCTTATCTAAATCATTTTGCAATTGGTTTTTATCTTCTTCTGATGACTTTACTACACAGTAGACAACATCATATGTAGACAACCTAAGACAGCTGTTCAGATTTTCTTCTAAATCATTTAAAAAGATTAGGAACAGCAGAAGGTCTACAATACTAGTTTTGGGAAAAACCAAATCATTTCTGTTTTGCTTGAGGACTTTCTGTCAGTTACTATGAACTGTGACCTCTTTGCAGTCTCAAAACTGAGATGATATTCCATAAGCACACAATATGATTACAAGCCAATTGTGAGGTATGGTGTCAAAAGGCTTCTGGAAACCTAGAAATACAGAATCAGTTTGCTTCGCAACAGCACTCAACACTTCACAACAATGATTTTTTTCTAAATCCCTGTTGACTACAGATCAATAGACCATTCTCTTCATGCTAATTCATACAGTACAAATAAATATATGTTCCAAAATTATGCTGCATATCGACATTAATGATATGGGCCTGTAATGTAGTGGGTTACCCATATTGCCTTTCTTAAGTATTGGAGTGATCTGTGCAGCTTTCCAGTCTTTAGGTGTGGATCTTTCATTGAGTGAGTGAGCGGTTGTATATGATTGTTAAGTATGGAGTTACTGCATCATCATACTCTGAAAGGAACCTGATTGGTAAGCAATCTGGACCAGAAGACTTAATTTTATTAAGTGATTTATGTTGCTTCACTACTCCGAGGATATCTATTTCTAAGTTACTCATGTTGGCAATTGTTCTGGATTTGAATTCTAGAATATTTACTTTGACTTCTTTGGTGAAGGAATTTTGGAAGGCTGTATTTTGTAACTCTGCTTTAGTATTCTATGCTTAGTAATTCCATTGCTTTCGCACAGAAACGGGATTGACTGTGTCTTGTTACTAGCATATTTTACATGTATATACAATGGTGCATATCAAAGACTTCAGAGAATTGCAAGAAACTTAGGGCAAAATGTGGAGCCACGGTATTTACCGGTATCTTCGTGTCAGGGGACAGGCCCATATGACATGAACACAGTGGAAGGGCCCTCCAAGTGATCAGACTGTGACCATGCTACAAAACCTGAGTCTCTCCTTCAAATTGATACTCAGGCCGGGCAAAGAAACCAAATCACGGGTACTGTAGGATCTAAAATCATCCTCTGTGAAGATTTACAGGACCCATTATATCTAATGAATAGTCTGATGATCACAGAATATGGATTGGGGGTAAACTAAAGAAAGTTGAAAGTATTGAACAGCACCAAAAAAGTATTGAACACCACCAGAAATGAGTTTTATCAACCATTGCAACATCAAAATTCAGGACCATATATTAGACAAAGTGAAGGAATTCTGTTACCTTGGGCCGGCTGCTGACCTCAGGTTAGTTGATTTTATGTAGTTCTAAGTCTATGGGACTGATGACCTCCGATGTTAAGTCCCATAGTGCTTACAGTCATTTGAACAATTTTTTACCTTGGAAGCAAAATAAAGCATGATGGGTGAGACAAGGAGAACATTAGAAGTAGATCTAATTTTACTCACCAGTTGCTATTGACCTCTGCCAAGTTCACTTCAAGAGCTTTCTGGTTGCCTGACTGCCTGAAAATACACTATTATATATATCATGTGGTATATTTGATCTTACATAACTGATACTTTTACTTCATTTTACAGATCTGAAAGTACTCCAAGTTTGAATGAAACTGGTTATCATTGTATATACCAGTGCAACAATAGATTGTGTGGCAGTGCAGACCAATCTGTCTTTCTGTTAACATCAATAGAACTCACCTTGGCAAGTTCTTCAGAAGTATGGACTGCCCTGAAGTGACATACGATGTTCGTCAGCTGAGAAAAGCAGTAAACAATTAACTTGTAGCACTCCGTGTGGAAACAGAGTGCATAAGAATTATTTAAGTGTCTTATACATGTAAACTGAGTTAATTTCATTAGATCTGACTGTAATTACTAAACAAAGAAAAATCCTTGCATAAAATATGTATTCTTTATTGTCAGTGTGTGTACACAAGTATTGCTACAAAGTTTATCCTAGCAACCACTAAAAGTATGGAAATAAGCACAGTTCCTACTAAATCTTTCACAACAACTGCACATTCTCTTTCTAGTAACCAGCTTAACATTTGAACTCATGACCTGGTACTGGAAGATCAGTTAAGAACCATTTTGTAAAAAAACGCATTATATTTAATGATTTTGATTACTTTCTCAAATCCCATGCAATTCATCATGTTTAAGACTGTGAAGTACACAGTTATGACTGTGCAGTTTACCATGTGGGTTTTCAATCTTCACAGAATGGTTAAAGTTTTGGACTGCATGAGCTCACACCACGAGAAATGACCATAAAGTCTTCAATACTCATGAGTGAAAATCCTCCGCTGGTACCAACACACATGAGATATCTCTTCTTTAATTCGCCAAATAACACAGTAGTCAATCAGCTTCATATTTCAATTCACATGACCCAGTACTCCCCCTCAATCCCATTTCTGAAATCAGTTTACATGGAAATACAAACTAATGCA
Organism: Schistocerca gregaria; assembly: GCF_023897955.1. NCBI lineage: Eukaryota > Metazoa > Arthropoda > Insecta > Orthoptera > Acrididae > Schistocerca > Schistocerca gregaria. Next base: position 219,164,899 of record NC_064925.1, on the reverse strand, counting down.
TTCCAAAATGCCTTAAAATAAAACTAACCTCATAGTTACTTGTCTGAAGGACTGAAGTAAATAAAGTACTGAAAACTGGCTACTTTATAATTATCATTTTCCCGAACATGCTTGACACACATCAATGTTGCATACTCAAACTTAGTTATTTAGAATTTCAACAAATCAAACTAAACATATGTGCCACATTCACCTCCTCATTCACTCAACCAACACAATGAATGAAAATAATGCTATCCAGTAGATGAAAAAAATAGTAGCCATTCAAAGCTGAATCTATTACATAATTTGTAGCTTTTCAATCAAAATTATGTTCACTCAATTATTTCATGATCAAGTATTTAGTTAGTTTTTGACTGATTTTTACAAAAAATATATAAGCACGGTAGGAAATTATTTATCATGGAAAGTTATAAACTCTGTGTTTTAGATAATTTTGTGTGTTGCAGAAGTTACTTGAGATGTCAAAATTAAATTAATACTGTCGTTACCTATTGTCATTTCAAAAGCTATACAGAGTTTCATACCAACTTGGTTTCTAGAAATGACTTTAATAAGTCATAGTGATGTATGTAATACATAGCCTCTGTTAAATACTTGCATGCGCCTTGACCTGACAGGCTGGCTGATTCACATATGTAACTCCCAGTGTGTGAAAGCATTCTCTAGGATTATGAGTCATTTCATGTGACAAGCAGCTTTGCAAAGAGCTGCTACTTCCCTTACAGCTAACAGAACTTTTCAATTCCTGACTCTGTAAGATACACATTCAAATAATGTGTAGAACTATCAGCTGATGAGATATGTTATTAACTTCATTTTAAATTGGTAGGATTCCCAATATCATACTTTATATTATCTTCCTCCAGAGTATATAACTTAATTCCAAACATTAGACAAGCCAGCTAAATGTACATCAAAATTATTTTTGTCTGTTGTATTTTGATTCTATAAATCACAGTTAAGCTAAAATTGATTTTTTAACTATCACAACAAAAACCCATTAGTTAGGTAGTTTCGTGTTCCATGGATCAATCTGCACAATAAATCATAATGATGTGGAACAAGTCATTTTACATTCACACTACAAATTAATTTGTAACTATGGCTACTTGTTGAACTGTTATAAGAATTTTTTAAGTATAAAGGTGTGAGTTAGTAATTTTTACCCATCACATTTTTCACTTTACAATAATAGAAATTCTTCTGCAGAATAGAAGGATTTGTCAAGGAGAAACTTTTTCAGTTTGTTTTCAAGTTTTACTTCGCTGTCTGTCAGACTTTTTATATCTCTTGGCAAGTGATTAAAATTTTTTATTGCAGAATTGAGCACCACTTTTTGTGTTAAAGACAAACTTAATGTGGAGTAATGAATGTAATTTTTCCTTGTGCTATTGTAATTTTATATATCGTTGTTCCTCTTGAATTGCAACAGATTATTTACAACAAATTTCATGAGGGGATAAATATGCTGTGAAGGAGTAGTTGGAATGCCCAGTTCCTTAAAATTATGTCTACAATATTATCATGAGTGGGCATTCCATATTATCCTTACAGCATGTTTTTGAACAAGGAAGACTCGCTGTCTTAGAGATGAGTTATCCCAGAATGTTATTACATATGACATTATTGAAAGAAAACGTGCAAAATATGTCAACTTACTGATTTGTTTTTTTTCCCAAAATTTGCAATGATTCTAAGTGCAAATGTGGCTTAACTAAGTTGTTTAGGTGTTGCAAAATATGCTTTTCCACTTCAAATTCCCATCAATATGGACATCTAAAAATTTTGAAGTCTCCACACAATTTATTGTTTAGTCACCATGTGTTTGTTAAACTTGTCATTGGTGTTATACCCTATATGTGCAGAACTGCATATGTGGTGTATTTTTAGAATTGAGGATGTTTCTATTCACAGAAAGCCAGTTGGTGATGCTTTAAGTACATTGTTTACCATTTCCTCTGTTTCTCTTTGTATGCTTGCACTGATTACAATAGTAGTATCATCTGCAAAAGGATCTAATTCTGCTTTTTGTATATTAGACAGAAGATACATTTATGTGTATGAGGAACAATAGTGGACCTAAGATTGAGCTGTGGGAAACCCCATATGTGATTTCTTCCCAGTAAGAATAATGTCCCCAGACCACATTGTTGATTATACAACTTTCTGCATTCTTTCGGTTAGCTGGTTGGCTATATCATCAATGCCATAAAACTCTGATTCAAACAGTGAAATACCTTAGCTAGACAACAGAAAATACCAATCAGCACTATTTTACTGTTCAATGCTTGTAAAATTTGTTGACTGAACATGTAAGTGGCATTCTCAGGAGAGCAACTTTTCTGAAATCCAAAAGATTTGCTGAGAATAGTATTGTTGCTTGCATGAGATACTGTTTTAGAATTAATCACATTCTCAGAAATGTTGGAAAATGATGTCAGAAATGAAATAGGTTGGTAGCTATTGACATCTGACCTATTACCTTTCTTATGTAGGGCTTTGATGATGGCATATTTCAATCTCTTTGGAAAAATGCCTGAAGTTAATGCTGCATTACACATTTCAGATAAGATTGGGCTTATATATGGGAACAAATCTTTAGTACTCTATTGGAAACACCATCAAAACCACATGAGCTTTTATTTTTGAGAGAATGTGTAATTCTCTTAATTTCAAAAGGAGAAGTTGGTGATACAGTCATATGATTGAATTTTATGATAATTGCATTTTCAACATACTACTGTGATTTTTTTCTTGAACTGTTTGTCCCTATTCTTTCTATTATATTTAAGAAATGATTATTAAATATATCTGCTACCTTTAACTCATATTTTATGTTATCCTGTTCTGTGGCTTCTTGTCCTATCTCTTGTTTCACTACATTTCATAGAGCTGTAAGTCTGTTATTGGAATTACTGATTTCTGACATCTTGTTCAGGTGCCTTGATTTTTTTTCTTAATAATTTTGAGTAGCTTTGGCAATGTGCAACTACTGCAGTGATAAATGTATTGGCAAGTGAGTATAAGAATTCTGGGGTCCATAAAAATATTCTTAGTGCTTGCTTCTGCTGAATAAACAGTGTATTTACCTTAGGTGCATTTCACCGGAAGGCAACATGAGTGAAAATATGTGAAATAAGCTAACACTCTCGTCTTTAGGTCCACACAGTGAGAAGTGCTTCTAAGGGTATAACAACCTGAACTGAGCTTCTTGATTAGTCTATGTGTGTTTTACTCCATTGTCTTCCAACCAGACCTCAAGGAATTTTAGACGGTGTATTTCATTTAGTGTATGACCATTAATATCCACATCTTGTGGTAACATTGGTGGTTTGAAATAGCACAATGTAAGTCTTTTTGAGATTAAGACTGTGAACAACTTGTTGACCTATTTAGCTAACATCTGAACTGTGTCTGTCAAGTTTGAGTTTTGATTCGACTGATGACCTCAGCAGTTAAATTCCATAGAGCTCAGAGCCGTTTTTTGAGTTTTGATCCTTGATTAGTATAATAGTATCAACAGCAAACATTACTGTTTTTGAACCACTTTTTAAGACACTGGAGGATCGTTTGTGTAGATTAAAAGCAACAGAGGGTCGATACCAATCCTCGTGGCACTCCACATGTTGTGTTCCTTCATTTTTGAGGATAGTTCAATGGTGATGACCACAGTCTGTTAATGAGATCATGTGCTTTTTTATGGAGGCAAGATTCCTTCCATACAAGAGTGATGCTATTACCGCCATAATACTTTAGTATGCTAACTAGATACACACAATCAAATGCTTCAGTGAACTCACAGAATATACCAACAGCATAATTTTTCATTTTTCATTTTTCATTTGTGAGGTCTGTACTGCTTTCTGTGAGGAAAATGCCTTACAAAAACCAACCTGAGATGCAGATTGTGAGGTATGAGATTTTCCAGATGTTTTGTAGCTAAAGTTTTTGGAAATAAATCATTTTGTTGACTGAGGGTGCAACTTGCAGTGGTTTTAAATGTATATGAACAAACTTTATGAGCAGAAGATCTGTCTGTTTGGTTATCCAGAAAAATTGTTCAGAACTTAAAAGTTTAATTATTATGCAAGAGAATTTAATAAGGAGTAAGTCTTGTTTTGTATGTTCTATTATTTCTCTGAGGTATTCCACATGAGCTAGCATTTCTTGTAAAGTTCAATCTTTGTTCAGATCAAGTGGTAGCTAGATGAAAACCTCTGATCATATTTTGTAATTAAAGGCACAATATAAGTCTTCCTATAAATCAGAGTTGATGCATTCTGGTTTTGGTAGAAGATATAAGAATGATTATCAGCAAGGTGAGGGTTTGCAGACTTCTCAGAGCTGAAGACCAGCAATGTGATAATTTATAAATTAACTGAACCCTCACAAGGTAGCAAATTCTGCTCAGTTAAACAAATCAATATTCTATTATAAGCCACTTTCTCATATACTTTTCAAAATAGTGGAAGGAGTGATATAGATCTGTACATACAAGTGGTTTGCTTACCTCCAGTTTTGAATATGCTTATTACCAGAGTATATTTAAGTCTTTCAGGAAATATAGCCTGAATCACTGACTGATTACAAACATTGCTTAAGCATAACTCTGTCAGTTCTGAAGAAGATTTTAATATTCTGCTAGAAACACCATCATAGCCAGCAGAATTAATACTTTTTGTGGTCAAAGGTCTTTCCTTGTATGTGTTTGCTTCCTAATATGTAATAAGGGTGGTTCTGCCTTGAGCAAACACAATTTTTTGGGCTTTACTACCAATACATCTTGTGCAGGAGTTTCTCGATCTTCAGTGTTTTTTTTTAAATTGTCTGTTGAAGAATTTACAGGGAATTTATGCACTATGATACCTTCCAGGTTTTGAAATTATACTATTTACATTCTGTAAGTACTGAAAGAAATATTAATATGAAGAATAAATATATACCTTATTATTATATACAGGTATTCACATGTCCATTTGGTATTTGTGGCCCAACTATAATTATTGCCTTCCAATAAGTCATCTGAAATTAATAAGCATTTATCAGTGTTTTTTTCTGATTCCATATTTTCTTTTTGTCTAGCATTTTTAGGTCATAATACAAGCCTTTTTTTTAAAAAAAAAATGTTGAAATGTATGCTGATTGTGATTAATCTTTGTGAAATGTTGATTGAAGAGGGGGAGCAGACTACCTAAGCCAATACATATACTTAGTATGTATGGGATCTGTGGTAGTAATTGAACACCAGTTTGAGGAGCTTTATAGTGAACTCACATTGAAGTCTCAGCAATCAAATTCACCTGATGTAATTTCTACAGAGCCCATCTAGGTCACTATTGGGGACCATTACTTCATACACAAATCAGTGGCTCATTATTTACACAAATTACAAGACCTGTACATAGACAACTAATGCCACATGCCTCTATGAACTTACCAACAAACTGTCGGATCCCTGACATGCTGAATCAGTGATGTATTTTGTTCTAAAGATGGACAAACAGGCTATTAAGCTGGTGGTCATAATGTTTTTGCTCATCAGTTTATGTGAAGATACTAATACAGATGTATGTTACTACAATGATGAATGATAAGAAGTTACAGTACAATAGTATGTCCAATGAAAAGTAAATATGAAGGATATACACATACTCTCCTTAGTCCTCTGAGGATTGACACCCAGGTAATATAATGCAAAACTGTGTTAATACCCGAGACATGATAGGTTATTTACCACTTGATGAATGAGCTTTCTCCACAGGAGCTTCTAGAAGAACCAAAATATAGGTAGTGTGAACATAATGACAAAGATGCAAGAGCGATGACCTACTAATCTGATACTGAACCTCTTGTTTATGCTATGGATGACTGGGTGAGAAAAAAAGTGGTAGGTGGGAGTGTACGAGAAAGGAATAATGGTTACAGCCACATAGGGTAAGGCCCACTCATCATGTGATGTGCTCATTAAAGAACAGTGCACTCCCACCTAATTATTTTACTCATTTGCCAAAACATTTTTCATCATTTCCCCAAAGCGGATGTTTCCCAAATTTATAAATAATTCAGACTGAAATGATTATATTCTCAAACATCTTACTGACACTACATATAGTTTCAAATCAGTTACATTCTTCCAGCTAAATACCTTATTAGATTTTGTACAAGCCAGTTCATAGGCATTATCATGTACAATTCTAACAAATTTGAACAGACCATGGTAAACATGCAAAAACTTCTTTATTTCTTAATTTACTTTTCATTTTTGAAGAATTTTCAGTGAGTTAAGAGTGTGAATTGTGAATACTAATCTGAGGGAAGCAGAAATTGGCAGTCTGAATTGTCATCATATTTTGAATTGCCTATCTCCACATCATTGAGGGTGAATGCTAGGTTCAAAGGCAGAGTGAAATACAGTGATGCCACAAACATTTGGTTCCCAGCCACACACCACACAGATGCAAATTAGATCCCACTTGCTGTGTTCTCAAAGCACTACTGCTCCCTTGATTCATGGTGGCTGTTCACTAGGCAGCAATGACATTATTTGCAGAACTTAACTTTAATTCATCATAATTCAGATAGTCTGTACAAAATATTTATAATGTTTATACAAAAACTTTTCTTGTGAATCAGTGTATCTATTAATTAAAGCTGGATCAAAATCCCTAGAGCTGTTCCTGATATCAGCCTGCATTTACAGACAAATGTGAGCAAGTGACTTTAATTAATATTTACAGAGAAGAGAAGAGAGAAGTAATACTCATATTTCTGAAACCAAGAAATTATTTTCAAAGCTTTCAGTTCAGAAATATAATATTTCTGTTCCTGAGAATGCTATGTACTGCATGTGAAAGCAACTGTCCTGTGTTTTGGTAATGTATTTGTTTCTAGTAATTGAAAAATTTCAACCCTCAAACCACAAAAACTTGAGTCTGTGCTCATACAAGAGGGTAATGACAAATCAGGATAATACAATAATTTACTGGTCATCAACTCTTTCTTCAGTTTTTGAAAAGTTTCCTCACATTCTACAGTCCAGTTCCACGCTACAATATTAGTTGCCGTAACAAGGATGATTGAAGGGCTGATCTATTACAATTTTTTGGTAATATCCAATGGACCAAACATAGCTTTAAGTTCTTTTTCTTTCTTCAGCAATAGCTCTCAGTTTCTCTGGATCAGGATGTATCACTTTTTCATTAATTATATGAACCAAAAATGAAATTTCCCTGTTTACAAATTCAGACTTACTCAGCCTAAATTTCACTTCTTGTTCGTAAACATCTTTCAGCACATTGTCTAAAATTTTAATGCTCAAACCAGTCACAACTTGCAATCAAAATATCATTAACACATACAGTTACTTCTCATCAACTCATTACCTAAAACTTTATCAACAGAAGTTCTAATGAAGGTACAAACAGACAAATGTAGACTAAAAGACATCTGCACTGTACTGATATTGATAACACTTACCTTTATTTTGAAAAGCTGTACAAGAGCTAGGTTCTTTTGACAAGCTAATATTATAATAACCACAATTTACATCAAAGGAGGTCAAAAATGTAGAACCTTGTAATTTTTGTTAAACATCATGAATATTGGCTGGTCAGTCACTTTCTTTCAAAACAATTTCATTTAATTTTCTAGTATCTAGAATAACTCTGATACCTCCTATCTTTTTTTAACAACTACCAACAGATTCTTATAAAATGAAATGTATATGTGTGTAGGGCCTCCTGTCGGGTACACTGGTCACCTGATGCAAGACCTTTCAGTTGACACCACTTCAGTGACTTGTATGTCGATGGGGATGAAATGATAATGGAGGCTACAGAACACCAAGTCCCTGAACATAGAACATCTTGGATGTGGCTGGGAATGGAACCTGGACCCCTGACATGGCATTCTGCTGCACTAATAGCTATAAAATGTTGTGTGGTAACATGGCCTGGTGTAAGTCTTTTGATTGGAAGCCACTCTGATGGCTTACCTGTCCTTAAAACCAATGGCACCTGGATCCCAAATGATCATCCATTCAACTACTAGCTGGATCCCACAATGTTTAACTTCAGTGATTGGGTGGCAACTGATGTTACCAATATGGAAAAGCGTTGGCACCAAAACATTATTATTTCTGCTGTTAGATTGTTCATTTATTCACCACTGAAACATCTTCACTATTTATTTTCTCACAGCTACTTTGTTGGAAAACAGAATAACAAATTTGTTTCTGAAAAATGGTTCATGTTTTTTTAAACTTCAGTCTACACTCAAAATCCTTTACTAATCCAGGTTTATCTGGATACTGTTCCATATCAACACTACTCTTAAATCACTTTTTCAGACATGTTATGCCTTCTGCTCTCTCATTTATCTCTATGTGCTGTCATTATTAGCTGGACCATTAGGATAATGGAAGCAGTGATTGATTGAGCTTAGGGTTACACCTTTAACAAAACGTTTATTGCAGTAATTCCAAAATTTAACATCGACACAATCAGTTTCATGAATTCAGACTTGCTAAGGAAATTTTCAGCACCAATTTACATTATGAGAAAATAAATTTAACTGAGATTAAAACATGCATGATAAATCATTACTGTGCAAGAGCATCTGGCTAAACCAGAAATAAAGAAATGTGCTTAAATACAATATCTCACACAAATATCTTAACCATGAATACTTTAGTGAGACAATTAGTTTTACAGATTTGAAGTCAGAGTACAGCTGCCAATGACAATTAAATTTCTCTACGATCCCTTTTGTAATATGGCTTCACATAGGTGTAATTTATTTTCTTTTGTAATACTTTCAAGTAGTGAAACATATGCCAGATATAGCTGCCCTGGTCAACTGCGAACTATGTCACACTTCACTGCTTCACACATTGGCTAGATCTTTAGCACATGGCAACTTCAAACTCAAATGCATAATTAACAGTAATCTGGAAAAGACTATTATTAATACACAGACATGACAAATGTTACTATCAAAGGAGTTCAATTCTTCTTCTAGTTATGATAATAACTAAGAGTGTACAGTTTCATGCATGTTACACAACAGCCAAATAACATCAGTTAACTTTCACGTAGTCTAAATGCTCTCCAGTGAACTCTCTATAGCTCACTACTATTCCTCACAGAATGTCACAAATATCAGTATTTACAATGAAGAGCATGGGAATAGCAAGGCTAGTTCCATATTGTCTACATTCACACTCTTCTTTGTTATGACCTGCTGGACTAGTGGCCGGCACAACACACACAGGCAGCCCACAGCTCTGGTATGACCCATCCTACCAGCTGTGGACCACACTTCCAATGTTAGGGTATCAATTACCAGCACTTCCCAACCACTTCATAACTGACCCCTCTCTGATAAACAGCCTACCCTACCAGGAGGTGGAATATAAATGTATAAAGCACCAAACCTGGCTACAAGTACTTGTTCTTCCTCAGCCTAAACTGAGTCAGTTTTGGTGGTTAAGTATCTCAGCAGTATATCTAACTCGTTATGAGTCTCAGCATCCAGTTGTTCCAAAACTACCATTCCACACAATTTTACTTAACATACAAAACTAAATTTTTCATTGGGAAAATCAATGCTCACATTCCACTGGGACAAGATCTCTAAATCTAAAAGCCTAATCCTATCTTTAGTTCTCTTACTATTCACATGGTATTAAAAGTAAAATAATAGAGAACGGAGAAAATATTGTCCCCATTTATAGGTATACTTTTAACTTTCAGTTGCCCTTCATGAGGGACTAACACTTAATATGGATCACTTAACAAACAAACGGAGAAGTTGGAAGACGGAAGGAGTTAAATAGTTAGTGTCGCTCTTTGTCTGATAATGACTCTGAAGGTAAACTAACCTCACCATGTAATGTGAAAACATTAGGAAAACCTAGTTATTATACAAAGTGCAATTATTCTTTATGCGACTGTTTGCCTCTTCAACTGTGAGTCAGACTAGTAGCTCATAGACTCATCTCCAAATGCTACATTTATTCTGTTATTATTCACTCTATATATTCAGATTAAAATATTATGATGTAGAACTACCACTGTTTCCAATTATAAGTGTATTTTTACTTTCAGTTGCCATGTACGAGTGACTCACTGTTCAAGTGGACCACTTCTTGGATAACTTGACAAGTTGGAAGCCAAATGGGGCTATATAGTGGTGCCCCTTTTTATCTGATCATAGCTCTGAGAGGTAAAATAATCAGAACATGTAATGTACATATATTAGGGAGTGCTGGATATTATTCAGAGTGTAATTATTTTGTGTGTGTGTGTGTGTGTGTGTGTGTGTGTGTGTGGAGGGATGGGGTGTAAAAAAAGAGCTTGCATGAGCATGTGTGTAGCAGTTTTTGGTTGTGCTACTGTTTGCCACTTTGTGAACCATTCCAGTAGGCTGTATGATATGTCAGATTAAATTAAATAATGGAAAGGAATGATGCAAGGAGCAGCATGCGTGCAATAGTGGAGGGCTGAGTGAAGTAAACACACAAAAGCAGCAGCATTCATAGTCACAGTTCTTTATTGCTCTGACTAAATGATATTTAAATGACTGAAAATTTAAATTCAACATCAATTACAAAATTGACTTAGACAAGCAACTCTCATGTAAAACAGTAATTAATAAAATTTAAATGGCTGAACATTTTAAATCAACTTCAGTTACAAAACTTTCTTAGACAAGCAACTCTCATGCAAACCAGTAATTAATAGGAAGTAGGGAGATCAATTTAAGGAACTTAAGTATTTTAAAAAAATAGAAAAAATGATTCCAACTGCAAGGTAATTAACCATGTGGAGTGACAACACATTACGCCAAAATGGTGATAATAATAAGATCCAAACTCTTCCTTTAAACAGTAATAACTAACTGTAGCAATTTTTGGGCACATGATCAACAAGAATTTAAATGATATTAAAATAACCAGGTGATTGGGGACACAACCAAATGCTTCGACCACACAACAATGCATCGTCACTGTCGCACGGCTAGAAAGGTCAGACAGATCCAGAATACATCTGCAATGTACTAAGGTTACACATGAATGACCTATAATGGTGAGGATACCACAGCAAATTACACTGATAACAATTCTATGTAAGAACAAGCATCACATGAACTGATTAAGACACAGAACAAATCAACAAGTGCAGGAACAAGTCACACACAAGCATCAGTAATGGTGGCCATGTGGCATGGAAGCCCAACACAGCTAGCACAGCCCTTAAGTCAAGTATGTGTGTGAAGGACAGTTACTAATGAAGGTTGAGCCCAGGTGGGGTTATGGGAACATAGCATATATATTGCAGAGAGTGTTCTCACCTGTGCAGTTCAGGAAAGTGGTGTTGGCAGGGAGGATCCAATTACTGCAGGCTGTGGAGCAGTCATTGAAGTGAAGAATGTTGTTTTGGGAAGCGTGCTCAGCAATTGGTTAGTCTATCCACCTCTTGGCCACAGATTTTTCATGGCCATACATGTAGACAGGGAGCTTGTTGGTTGTCACGCCCACACAGAATGCAGCACAGTGGTTTCAGCTTTAGCTTTAAGATTACTTTAGTGACTATTCTCACTATGAATGCCATCTCACTTTACACTAACACCCCTAATGCCCATGACCTTGCCACTATGGAGCACTACCTTTCCTAAACCCTACAGATTCCAAACTTACATCCTCCTTCCTGGTCATCATCACCAACTGTATCCTCACCCACAATTACTTCATCTTCGAAGGCATCATCTACAAACAAATCTGCAGTACAGCTATGGGCAATCACATGGCACAATCCTATGCCAACCTATTTATGGGCCATCTTGAGAAATCGTTGCCAACCACCCAGAATTGAAAACCCCTCACCTGGTTCAGATTCATTAATGACATACTCGTAATCTGGATTGAAGACAAGGACGCCCTATCCATATTCCTCCGGAATCTCAACACCTTCTCTGGCTTCACTTGGTCCTCCTCAAATCAACAAGCCACTTTCTTCGATGTTGATCTATATCTCAAATATGGCAACATCAGTATCTCAGTCCATATCAAATCTACAAACTACCAGTAACACCTCCACTTCGACAGCTGCCACCCATTCCATACCATGAAGTCCCTTCCATATAGCCTAGCCACCCATGGCCTTTGCATCTGTAGTGATGAGCTGTTCATCTTCAAATATAGCAAGGGTCTCTCTGAGACCCCCCCCCCCCCCCCTACAACCTTCTACAGAAACAGATGTCCTTCGCCTTATCTCTCCAGTCACCCACCACCTCCCTAAGTCTGAGTGTCCAGCCACAAGAGGAGTATTCCCCTCATGATTCAGACCACACAGGACTGGAGCAACTGAATCACATTCTCCACCAGATTTTCGACTACATCTCGCCAAGCCCTGAAATGAGGTATATCCTACTCACTATCCTTCTCACTCCTCCCACAGTGGTATTTTACTGAACACCAAACCTAAACAGTATTCTCATCTGTCCTCATTCCATCCCTGCTCCAGACCCTTGCCTCATGGCTCACTGTAATAGACCTAGATGCAAGAACTGCCTCATATGTCCTCCCTCCATCACAAGCATCACCTATCGCATCAAAGGCAGGGTACCTGTGAAAGCATTCATGTGATCTACAAGCTAAGGTGTAACCGCTGTGCTGCATTCTGCTGGGCATGACAACCAACAAACTGTCTGTCCACTGACAAAGTGTAGCCAAGAACAGCTAGACCACCCAGTTGGTAGCACGCTGCCCAACACAACGTTCCTCACTTTAATAACTGCTGCACAGCCTGCTCCACTTTCATCCTCCCGCCAACACCAGCTATACTAAACAGCACAGCTGGGACTTTCCCTACAATACATCCTACATTCCCATAACCCCTTAGTCATTGTCCTTCACATACCTATTCTCATTCCTGCTCCCACTCCAATACTACGCAGCCTTCTATTCCACCAATGCACCCACAGTCTCTTTACTTCTCTGCTTTTCCACCCCCACCACCCATCCCCCACCACGACCTATCTAATCATTTGGCTGCACCTAGCTGCTGTAACCTGTCCCCACCACATCTCTGTCCACTCCCACAAGCAGCACTTTACCATCCCTCACCCATACACTGCTATCCTTCCCCCTCCCCACTCCAGCCACAGACTACTCATTACTCCCACCACTGAGATTCTCCCATCATGTGCATTTATTTGTAGTCCAGCCTTGGCAGCTGGAGACAGTGGTCATGGGTGGTCATGGTTGTGTGAGTTCTGAATGTATGTGTATTGTCTTCTTTAGAAGAAGGCTTTTTGGCCAAAAGCTCATTTGTTTAGCAGTCTTTTTGTTGTGACATCTCCAATATGTAGTGAGTAGCAATCTAACCATACCATAATACTGCTATGTATTTAGAATGCTTAATAACTGATGCAGTGAACAAACACAAATGTGCACCTAATATGCAACATGCTGCCTTATTTTTGGGCAATTCAAGTCTAGCAATATGCTGATTTACTATTTGAAAAATTTACAATTAAGATAATAAAAGGATCTGCACCTAGAAAGACCTATAAGGACATTTTCAAGAAATTAATAATTATAACTTTTCATCCATTTATATCTAAGAAAGTATCAGCTATTTTAAAACTTATGCTCAGTTTTCTTCCATAAATGGCGAGTTCCATGACCATCCATCAAGATACAGTAATAAGGTCCATAGAGAAGTTCATAGGAAAGCATGACATCACAAGAATGCAATAGATCATTCCAAAATATTTTTGGTGGTATTCTCTTAAGAATAAGAAATGAGCTTAAAAAAGATTAGTAAGTATGAGCTTCTACAATCTTAGTGAATACATGAACTTTCAAAATTTAGTTGGACATACCTCATAATTCAAGAACATATTGTGTGGATAGAGAGAGAGAGAGAGAGAGAGAGAGAGAGAGAGAGAGAGAGAGAGAATGGTCTGCATGAGCATGTGTTCAGCTGTATGTGGTAGCATAAATGTTTGCTGCTGTAGCTGTGAGTCAGTGCAGTACTCTATAGACTCATCTCCAAATGTTTTCTTTATGTCTGTTACTATGCTCACTGTATACAAAGAAAAATATTAAGGCACAGGGATTCTGTTTTCTGACTTTCAGTTGCCCTGGAGCAGTGACTAACTTTTCATGTGGATGACTCCATAGACAACTTGACAAGAAGGGCTATATATAGTAGTGCTCTGTATAAAATTCCCCTGTAATATTTATCAATATACAGGGTGGTCCATTGATAGTGACTGGGCCAAATATATCACGAAATAAGCATCAAACAAAAAAACTAAAAAGAGCAAAACTCATCTAGCTTGAAGGGGGAAACCAGATGGCAGTATGGTTGGCCCGCTACATGGTTCTGCCATAGGTCAAACGGATATCAACTGCATCTTTTAAAATAGGAAGCCCCATTTTTTATAACATATTCATGTAGTACATAAAGAAATATGAATGTTTTAGTTGGATCACTTTTTCGCTTTGTGATAGATGGCGCTGTAATAGTCACAAACGTATAAGTACTTGGCATCACGTAACATTCTGCCGGTGGAGACGGTATTTGCTTTGTGATGAATTACCCAAGTTAAAATGGACCATTTACCAATTGCGGAAAAGGTCAATATCATGTTGATGTATGGCTATTGTGATCAATATTCCCAACGGGCGTGTGCTATGCATGCTGCTCAGTATCCTGGATGACATCATCCAAGGGTCCCGACCATTCGCCGGATAGTTACGTTATTTAAGGAGACAGGAAGTGTTCAGCCACATGTGAAACATCAGCCACGACCTGCAACAAATGATGATGCCCGAGTTCGTGTTTTAGCTGCTGTTGCGGCTAATCCACACATCAGTAGCAGACAAATTGCGCAAGAATTGGGAATCTCAAAAACGTCAGTATTGAGAATGCCATATCAACATCGGTTGCACCCGTACCATATTTCTATGCCCCAGGAATTGCATGGTGACGACTTCAAATGTCATGTACAGTTCTGCCACTGGGCACAAGAGAAATTACAGGACAGTGACAGATTTTTTGCACACGTTCTATTTAGCGACAAAGAGTCATTCACCAACAGCGGTAATGTAAACCGGCATAATATGCACTATTGGGCAATGGAAAAGCCATGATGGCAGCGACAAGTGGAATATCAGTGACCTTGGTGGGTTAATGTATGGTGCAGCGTTATGGGAGGAATGATAATTGGCCTCCATTTTATTGATAGCAATCTAAATGGTGCAGTGTATGCTGATTTCCTACGTAATGTTCTACCGATGTTACTACAAGATGTTTCACTGCATGATAGAATGGTGGTGTACTTCCAACATGATGGATGTCTGGCACATAGCTCACATGCAGTTGAAGCAGTATTGAGTAGCATATTTCATGTCAGGTGGAGTGGTTGTCGAAGCACCATACTATTGCCGCACGTTCACCGGATCTGATGTTCCCGGATTTCTTTCTGTGGGGAAAGTTGAAGGATATTTGCTATCATGATCCACTGACAACATCTGATGACATGCGCCAGGTCATTATCAATGCATGTGCAAACATTACGGAAGGCGAACTACTCGCTGTTGAGAGGAATGCCATTACACATATTGCCAAATGCATTGAGGTTGACGGACATCATTTTGAGCATTTATTGCATTAATGTGGTATTTACAGGTAATCATGCTGTAACAGCATGCATTCTAAGAAATTATAAGTTCACAAAGGCACATGTATCACATTGGAACAACTGACATAAAATGCTCAAACATACCTACATTCCGTATTTTAATTTAAAAAACCTACCTGTTACCAGCTGTTCGTCTAAAATTGTGAACCATATGTTTGTGACTATTGCAGCACCATCTATCACAAAGTGAAAAAGTGGTCCAACTAAAACATTCATATTTCTTTATGTACTACATGAATATGTAATATAAAATGGGGCTTCCTATTTTAAAAAATGCAGTTGATATCCATTTGACCTAAGGCAGCATCATCTAGGAGGCCAACCATAGCGCCGTCTGGTTTCCCCCTTCAAGCTAAACAAGTTTCATTCTTTGTAGTTTTATTGTTTGAAGCTTATTTCGTGAGATATTTGGCCTGGTCATGATCAATGGACCACCCTGTACATTAGAAGTTAAATTATTCCACATCAGTGACCAACAGTACTAACACAATTTTTGCAGAGACTAGTTACCAGGAAAACTTTAGAATGAATAAAGTGTTCATATCTTGCAGCTGGTGTCAGTGTGTAGGCATAACATTTTTTTAAAAAAAGAATGACACACCATGAAGAATAAGTAGTTGTGATGTGTACAGTGATAAGTAAAGTAACAGTATGCATAATGAAACATTGTGCATAGTAGTTATTTGTTCCACTCAGTGAAGAACCTCCTGGACTCTACTTCAGCAGGGCTGAAATACATGTGATGAACAAACTCTCTGTCTCTTTGGTGCCAATTTACTGTATAAATCTATTGCATTTTGTTCTGGAAGCATCCAGAACATTCTATAAATCAAATTAATGCTGTTCTTATTTCCGCTTTTAATATTTAACTTAAATCAAAGTTAGTTGACTTGTTATGCCCCGAAAATACTTTGAAAATATTGAGAAAATGAAAAATATTTATGAAAATAATGAAATAAACTGAACATTTTTCAAAAACACAGATACATCATAAGTTCAGTATAATATAGGTTGGTAAGTTAAACAATTATAAGTGAAGTCTGTCATAAGTGATATTATAAAACAAAACTGAGAAGAAGATTGTATTTTATACTTTTTGTGACATTTATAGGAAGACATACTTGTAGCATAACCTTGTAACCTGTTAAAATATTGATATACATTTGATTAACTTTAGGCATGGAAGAACTTCGCAAGACTGCTACAACATCGTGTAAATGTCCAACAACATGTGTCCAATACTATATATCTGAAAATAACTGTATCCATGGTTCCAAATAACCTGGTATTGTTAAGCTTCAGTAATCTGAAGAACTTAAAATCAGATCTTGGTTTACTATAATACAATGGTGACTTAAAATATATACAAGATTGTGTTATTGTATGGAACATACATCAAAATTGGTCATCCGATAGTAGATAGTTTGTCTGTATAATTCTGACAAAGATTTTAAGTGTGGGAAATTATTTTATTATGACAACATAAAATAATTGTAAATGTGTGTTTTTTGAGAATAAATCTTACATATAAGCTTCAAGAAAATTCTCCTAGGCTTATTTACTGGCAATGAAAATCATGAAGTAATTATAATAAAAAAAATTAAATTTGCAGTTACAAACTTATGTCAAATGACATATTTAATTTTCACAAGTAGTAAATTTACAAAACATAACTTTTTTAAAAAATAATCACTAATTTACATATAATACTAAAAAGATGCAATCAGTCACCACAGATCTTTGTTTTAGACTTTTAATAATAAAGACAAGGTCAGTAGTACAAACCTAAGAAGCAGTCTTTTGACAATCTATAGCAATGGCATCCCAGACACATTCTGTGTCAAGCAAATGTCCATAAACAATTATGGAAGTGAAAAAATATTTGATATAAAAATTTATCTTTTAGCATTGTGTAATTGAATATAACATTTTGTACTCAACATGTCATGATGTCTTCCTCTTTCTAAATAAATTTCTTTTTTATTTTTGTTGTTACAGAGGGTATTACGTGTTGTCACAATGCTTCAACTGGAAGACCATGGTTTTGACAAGAAAGAAGAGGAGAAGGAAAGAAGAGCATCAGGAGAGGTGAGGATACAATGGTTATATTGAGTAATGAAAATCATATGGAGACAAAAGATGATCCCAGAAGACAGGAAGAAGGAAATAACTGTCCCGATCTTTAAGAAGGGAAATAGAAATGAGTGCAAGAACTATCGGGGGTAACTTTGATGAGTCATTGTGCAAAATTAGGAGGAGGGACAAGAGAAGAGCAACATGGCTTCAGAACAGAAAGGTCCATGGTAAATCTGATTTTTGCTGTAAGACAACTGCAGGAACAGCACTATGAATGTGGAATATATCTACTAATGACCTTCCTGGACATTGACAAAGTGTATGATAGTGTATGTAGAGGCAAAGTGTGCAAAGCCCTGGAGAAAAGAGGAGTATTAAAACAGTTTTTTTGGAGGATAAGGGAAATGTACCTTGGAAGCATGAGCTGTGTGAAAGTGGAAGGAGAGAAATCAGTTTGGATTGAACAGAAGAATGGCTTGAGGCAGGGAAGTGCACTTTCACCATTACTCTTCATTGTAGTGATGGATGATATAATGAGTATGTAGCACAAGCAATTTGTGAAGGAAAGATGAAAGCTATGGTGTTTGCAGATGATCTGATGATTTGGGGGAATAAGAAGGAGGAAGTACAAGAGCAGTTGGACATATGGGAATGAACAGTACAAGAATATGGGATGAAATTTAGTATAAGTAAGAGTGAGATGATTATCACAACAAGAATGAAGAAGAGAGAGGAACAACTGGAATAACAATTGGTGGGGAATGACTGAGTAGATTGGAGAGTTTCAAGTACCTAGCAAGCCTGATACAGGAAGATGGAAAAAACAACAGAGAAATAAATGAGTGGGGGAGAAAAGCAGAAGCATTTCAGAAGAGCATCAGAAGACTGATATAGAGCAAGGATGTACCCCAAATCAGTAAAAATGCTATATATGGGTCATATTATGTCCCAATCCTAACATATGCATCCAAAATCTGGGTTATGAAACAAAGAGAGAAAAGCAAAGTACAAGCTAGTGAGATGAAGTTCTTGAGGAACAGTATAGGAGTGACAAAGATAGACAGGTTAAGAAATGAGAGAATCAGAAAGTTAATGAAGGTGGAACCATTACAGGAGGAGATAGAGAAATCAAGGCTGAATGGTGTGGACATGTTAAGCGAATGGAAGAAAAGAGGATATCCAGGAGGATACATGAGATGAAACTGGAAGGAAAGAGACCAAGAGGAAGACTGAGAGACAAGTGGCTGAAAGGTGTGGAGGAATGCGTCCAGAAGAAAGGAGAAGACTGGACTAAGATAAAGACAGAGAGTTGGTGGCAAGACTGAAGACAATGGAGAGGCCTATGTTCCAAACAGACCTGGCCAGAATCTGGAAACTGTGCAAGATGATGATGTTGATGATGATGATGATGATGATGATGATGGTGTTTGAGTGGTTGAAATCTACAAACACGTGTAAATGGCTTTTAGATATTTACAGGAAACTTACAGAAATATGTCATTGTTTAAATGTTGTATGCTGTTATTTGTTTCTTACACAACTTATGCCATTGTTGTGTGTTATTTCACAAAGTTTTCACTGGTCACATCAAGTGTTTAAGAGTGGTGGGCCTATTTCCACATATGAACTTTGGTATAAGCAGGATGGCGTTAATGCATGATGTCAAACTGGTGGCCGTTTTTTTTTCTTTCTAATAAAAATAGTGATACTATCGTGTGGTCATAGCAGCTTAGCAAATTAGTTGTATTATGGTAATGGCTATGACTTTTTACTAACTCTTAATTCACATTATCATCCTAACTGCTGTTGGAGTAGGAAGAAGTGATGCACCTATGTTTGTGTTTCATATCCAAGGTGGCTGCAAGGTCCAGCTGGTATGCCTTGGCCATTAGCCACAGAATTACAAAGGTATGCATATATGGGCAGTGCCAGTTTCTGGCCATCACCATCTTATTGACTGCAGCTCTGGATGTAGATGAGGGTCTTTCTTTCTTATCGCCAGATGTTAGAGACATTGGTGGAGGGCAGAGGCTACATTGGAGCATGTGGCCTGGTACATACGTGTAATAGTTTAATGTCTTTCTTTGGACAAAGTATGTAGAATTGCTCTTTGATTCTTTTCTTCATTATTTTGTAGATAATGTTTTCTATATGCCTTACATTTAGCCTGAATCATGTCCAACTATATAGGAGCAACAAAATACATAGGTATTCCATTCATAAATTCTGCTTCTACATATTTTATACTTATAGTACCAACATTTGTAGCCTTTGGCACTGGATGAGTACAGGTATTTAAACACTGTTCTATTTGATGAATATTTACACTATGCTCCGGTACATAATTTTGAGTCACAGTAAGTGCCTCTAACATACAGACGGCAAAAGTTCAGTTTGCCTGTCATGATCATTACTTACTGTAAATTCACAATATTTGAAAGTTTCATGTAAGTGTGCATCCCTCCTGAAGTTAATTCCAGTGCCACTTCTATTTACATCAACAATGAACACCTTCTGTTCGAACATATGGACATCACAGCAGGTGTGTGGGATGGGTTGAATTCAATTGTCAGCTTACTCTCATTCCAGTCCATCATGCCATGTGTACTCCACTAAAGCATCAACATAATGAATGTTCTTTACTTCCATTATTAAATCAAATTCATAGTCAAGCTATAGGCCAATATTCACGCATTTAGATCCACAAGCAGTGACATTATAGGTACTGATGAATAACAGTATTCTAGTGTAATTTAACTTAGACTTAGTGAGTTGAAGTTCTGATGGCTACTGTTGTGGATATGGTGGTACAGAATGGTGGAATAGCACATCTGATAAATCAGGATCACTGCCTGTGAACTGCTGATGCTGCTGCTACAGACAATAGCAAGTTGAACAAATGTGTGTCCTAGTCTAGCATTTCTGCTAGTAGTGCATCAGGTGACCACTGTGCTATTGTAAAATGAATGAATATATACAGGATGTCACTAACTATTGCCACCTAGAATAACTCCAAAAGAATGATAGGAGCTGAAACGTCTGTGGGACAAATGTTGCATGAGACATCAGGAGCCATAACATGATGGGTTTTTGTTGCTAGGTGGGATCGCATCAGAGATATGAAGGCCAACTTTGTTTTTTTAAATGGGATGCTATAGTTTGGTACTTATTTTCTGACAGCAGCTATTGAGACAAATCCAATGATGTGTAACAGTAAGGTCTTTGAAGGTCAGCAAAGGTAAAAAAGGCAGCTTTAACATCCATTTACAAAAGGTGTTTGAAGCGATGACCATTGGTATCAATGCAGTGCTGCAATCTTCTTATCATGCATTGAGTGGTATTCCTTATCACTTTGGCACTTATCAAAGCACATGCTCTGACAATTCTCTCTCGTATATCGTTCAGTTAGTAAATATTCTCGTAACACGGCGTATGCACCTAACGTGCCATTGACATTTAACAACATTTGACAGTTTTGCACTACAACACTAATAGGAAAGGTAAGGCTAATATCATCGAATCAAACAAATGTGAATGATTTCTCACTTATGGAGAATGCCAACGAAATTCAGTGAGAGCTTATACGCTGGAAGATATCTTCAGCGTACTCACGCTACACGTCATACATTTAAATATGTGTATGATTAACTGAGAACAACTGGGTCTTTTTTAATGGAAACATATCTGGCAAAGGAAAGTTACTAATGAGGAAATGGAAATTGGTACTCTTGCCACTCTGGTTAGAGATCCTTGTGTTAGTTCACGTCAAATCACAAGGGAATCTGGCGTGAGCCAGAGTAGTGTTGTTCGTGTTCTGCATCGCCATAAATATCATCTCCACCAAGAATTAACTGGTACGGACTGTATGCGTCACATTGAATTCTGGCGATGGGCTCAAATTCAGATTCAGAGGGCTGACACATTTATTAATTTGATTTTATTTACTGAGGAGGCTACATTCACGAACCATGGAAATATTAATTTGGATAACATGCATTGTTGGACAACTGAAAATCCATGTCAGCTGCGGCAAGTTGCACAAAAAAAACCGTGGTCGGTGAATGTATGATGTCGGAATCTGGAGGACAAAATTATAGGCCCCTATTTCATCGAAGGAAATCTTAATGGTAGGAAGTACACCACATTCCTGCAAGAAACGTTAGCTCTGTTGTTGGAAGAAATACCTTTAGGAGCAAGGAACAGAATGTGGTATCAACACGATGAGCGTCCGGCACATTTTTCGCTGATCGGTCGAAATGAGTGGCAGAGACAATTTCCAAATCACGTGGACGTGAAGGAGATGTATCGTGGCCGACTCGTTCACCAGACTTGACGGTTCTGGACTTTTTCTTGTGGGGACATTGTTTAAAAAGATGTTCCAACTACACCTGAAGATATGCAAGAGAGAATTGTCAGAGCATGTGCTTCGATAAGTGCCAATGTGATAAGGAATACCACTCAGTCCATGATAAGACGATTGCAGCACTGCATTGATACCAATGATCATCACTTCGAACACCTTCTATAAATGTATGTTCATGCCACCTTTGTGATCTTCATTGACCTTCGAAGACCTTACTGTTACATATCATTGGATTCGTCTCGATAGCCACAATGATAAGCATTTTCAACAACTGCGCCGATCGAA
Organism: Schistocerca gregaria; assembly: GCF_023897955.1. NCBI lineage: Eukaryota > Metazoa > Arthropoda > Insecta > Orthoptera > Acrididae > Schistocerca > Schistocerca gregaria. Next base: position 219,142,458 of record NC_064925.1, on the reverse strand, counting down.
TATTCCAGTAGCATGTTTCGACATGTGATTAAAAAACTTGTCGCATATGGTTAACAACGTCATAAGCTGCCGCTTGTGTCACCTCCTCTAAGAGAAGCTCGCATTTTCGGACGTCCTGCTGTCTAATTTGATGAACGACCGGCTAAATATATTGGCATTCTTGGCAACGGACCCTTCAGACTTGACCCTCGAGCTTTCGTTGACTGCAGTGTAATGCGTCGCACAAGAAGTGCACGTCCTGTATGTGCTTCGAGCCCCCCAAACCGCTTCATATGGACCATCTTCGAATCTGATGGAAATAGTTGCTATTCTGGGAATCACACGGCTGTTTCTTTTTGTGTGTTCCTTGTTAGATGTCTGAAGAGTAGAGTTGCAATGATTATGCTTCCGACTGCCGACTGAAAAATTTCTGCTGTATTGGGGGATGCTAATTACCAACGGATTTGTAACTGTTGATCTCGTAGCCGCTAATCTACCGAACCTCTTAAATAATGACGGAGGCTTTTATCATCCTCAATTTTTCCTCAGTCTTATTCTTTCGCAGAATATGCTATGTACGTCAGAAAAATTGCCTTGTTGCTAGCTAAATTCTTATAGGAATCTATTCATCACCATTGTCGATACAGTATGTGCGAGAAATTTATGGAAGCTTTTTGAGTAAAGATTCAAGGCTGAGTGTCTGCAACTTCATCTACGTCTATATTCAATAAGAAACCGTATGGTGTGTGGTGGAGGGTGCTCCGTCCCTGTACGGGGAGTGGGAAGAAGGACCGTTTATAAACTTCAGTATGAGCTCTAATTTCTCTGATTTCCTATTTGTGGTCATCTCGCATGACATTTGTGAGAAGAAGTTATATGTTGTCCAGCTCTTCTTCGGACGTATACTGTCGGAATTTAAACAGTAACACTCTCCAATTTTTATTAACTAAATCTTTTATTGAACTGAACTACATTACAATGTATTACAATCTTGTTGGACCTATTAACCTTTATCAGCACATCCTACAAATTATCTACGTTCAAAAATAGCAGTAATAATACGATAAAAATACCAATTACAGTAGAGAACCTTTTGTATCCATGGGAACATATTGGTTTAAGGAACATAAATTGTGTTCAGTTCTTCTTGCAGAACGTTTTCTTTATGCAATGTTATATATTGTTTGAACTGCTTTCAGATCCAAATTGAAGTAATGAAACAGGAAAATTGCAACAAATGTTGCAGGATTTAAGTTTTTCCTGCGAGTGCATGCTGAAAAGTAATGACTCACAATTTTTTATATGAATACTATTAAAGCTTTTTAAATAAAACAAACGTTGTTAACAGTTGCCCCCTACTGCCGCTAGAGGGTTCCAATTGTAGAGTCCAACGTTGTGGTGTGGAACGCGACATTGTCGGTGCGTGAGAAACTATGTGCTTTAATCTAGTTTCGAAACCGAAGAGTTCGTCCACACATGGAGCACCCTTCCCTTCACCATGACACCATACACGAGCGCTGTGAGTTCTTCAAAAATCCGACGCCTCGGATACACTGTCGTCGATCCTCCTCTGTGCAGTCCCAACTTAGCCCGGTATGATTTTCATCCGCTTTTAAAACTTGAAAGAATGCCTTCCATGACTTCACTTTGATACTGATGAAGCAATGCACGCTGAGGTGAGGTTGTGGCTCCTCTAAGAAAGTCCAACATTCTATAGTGAAGTTATCAACAAACTGGTCAGTCATTGGGAGAGAAGTGTTCGTTATCTGGTTCACTAGGTTGAGAAACAAATATGTATATACGAAGAATAGATATGAAGAACAAAAATATAGAATGTCAGTAACGCTTATATTGTTCAAAAATCATTAACAGTTTTCACACAAAAAATTCTGAGGTTTCCAGCATTGTTGTTGTGGTCTTCAGTCCTGAGTCTGGATTGATGCAGCTCTCCCTGCTACTCTACCCTGTGCAAGCTTCTTCGTCTCCCAGTACCTACTGCAGCCTACATCCATCTGAATCTGGTTAGTGTATTCATCTCTTGATCTCCCTCTACGATTTTTACCCGCCACGCTGCCCTCCAATACTAAATTGGTGAGCCCTTGATGCTTCAGAATATGCCCTGCCAACCGATCCCTTCTAGTCAAGTTGTGCCACAAACTTCTCTTCTGTCAAATTCTATTCGATAACTCCTCATTAGTTACGTGATCTACCCATCTAATCTTCAGCATTCTTTTGTAGCACCACATTTCGAAAGCTTCCATTCTCTTCTTGTCCAAACTATTTATCGTTCATGTTTCACTTCCATACATGGCTACACCCCATGCAAATACTTTCAGGAACGACTTCCTGACACTTAAATCTATACTCGATGTTAACAACTTTCTCTTCTTCAGAAACGCTTTCCTTGCCGCTGCCAGTCTACATTTTATATCCTCTCTACTTCGACCATCACCAGTTATTTTGCTCCACAAATAGCAAAACTCCTTCACTGCATTAAGTGTCTCATTTCCTACTCCAATTCCCTCAGCATCACCCGACTTAATTCGACTACATTCCATTATCTTCGTTTTGCTTTTATTGAAGATAATCTTATATCCTCCTTTCAAGACACTGTCCATTCCGTTCAGCTGCTCTTCCAGGTCCTTTGCTGTCTCTGACAGAAATACAATGTCATTGAAGAACTTCAAAGTTTTTATTTCTTCTCCATGGATTTTAATACCTACTCCGAATTTTTCTTTTGTTTCCTTAACTGCTTGCTCAATATGCAGATTGAATAACATCGGGGAGAGGCTACAACCCTGTCTCACTCCCTTCCCAACCACTGATTCCCTTTCATGTCCCTCGACTCTTATATCTGCCATCTGGTTTCTGTACAAATTGTAAATAGCCTTTCGCCCCCAGTGTTTTACCCCTGCCACCTTCAGAATTTGAAGGAGTGTATTCCAGTCAACAATAAAAATTCTGAGGTTTCCAGCATAACCTCGTGAAAATAGGTATTTCAGGATATTACAATAAAAAGACAAGCGATGTTTATGTCAGTAATACAAAGGGCTTGTTAAAATATTTTGTACATGAAAGTAATCTGTATAATTTTTGTTAAATAAACTGTGTATTTGTGAAATTGGAGGTGAGATGCAAAACATATCATTTCCTTCTCTTGCATGATAGACAACGTATCCGTTGTAGCCTCTGCCACTGTAGTTTGTCGGGCATCTCTGTAATTGTCAATTAATTGTCGCTGCTTGTGTGAGGCCGTATGTATGAGGTTAACAAAAACAAAAATTTTATTTCTCAACGTAATCTCTAGGCAGCTGATAAAGCGACATTCCACTTATTTTATTCTTTCGGGAATGGAATTTCTTTCCAAAAATGGATAATTCTCACTTACGTCAGAGGGAGCCTTATCCTACGACTAAAGTTCTCCTTTTTGCGTCTTTTGTTTAAAGTAGAAAATAAAAGAAGCCATACCGATACAGGGTCAATGTCATTTGGAGGGGGAGCTGCGCTATATCGAGGCCCAGCTAGGAATATTCTGATACTATTAATGGGTGTTGCTTCGATTTCGTTATGTACTGACACCAAGTTATCGTAATTTTATAATATTGCAAGAAGTTGGAAGTATCGAATGATGTGGAGAAAAATTAATTATTGGTAACGTAATAACTAATTGTTGCGTGAAAATCCAGCGATACTCCTATTAAATCTTTCGCTACAAGTTTTATGAGAGTGACATTGTACGTAGTACTCATGTACCATTATACGCAGTAAGTATCTACTATACAGGAAAGACAAATGCAGTGGTAAGAGCTAGATGGTGTGTGAAGTCTATAATGAACATACCGGTTTTCAGGCGCATAAAGCAACGCTCACTAATTTGGAAAACTTGTTCGAGTATTGAGATGTACGTGAATTAAGGAAAGCATTAATGATAAACAGAACTTGGGAATCTCCTTCATGTACGCATCAGCTGTAAGGAATCCCCTCTCCACTATCTCAGTTAAGGGAGATCCACTGCGTTAAGCACACCTCGCAAGTCTGGAGTTCGTATTATTGTTAAGTGCTTCCGTATAGAGATCCTTAGACTGTCAGCACTGGGGCTTGAGTATTACATGCCATTCGGCAGTGCACGTTTTTGAATTTGTGACACCGTTAAAAAATGTTGTAACATGATTTACGTCTTGGAGACTTCTGCATTTTACTTGTGAAAATTACGCTTAAGAGTACGTAACAGGCCAGCGGAAAATCAGAAATACCTTGTATTTGTTCTTTCCTAAAAGAAAACCACCTAAGTGGTACCACCTTGTTGCCCAAGTATGAAATTACTTCAGGAAAAAAAAAATGTCAAAACTGCACAATCCTGCTGTATATGTTTTGACCGAAGTAATGGAAGAAATTACAGATGAGAGTATTACAGAACATTTTAGTGAATGTATGGGAAACCAGGAAAATTTCATGTTGCTAATGGCTATCCATTTCTAATTAATTCATTTTTTGTGATACTTGTATTTTTTGTTTCTACTAACAGAGTGACCTTGTATTCTATTCTACCTAGTTTTGTAAGTTTTATTACAAAAGAATTACAAATTTGTTACCAGTTTTACAAACTAATACAGCGGTATACTGATAAAAGTTAAATATCACACATGGCATTGGCAACACTCTGTCCAGTCGTCTGGTGAAAACTCTGTGTAAATCTTAGCAAATGCAGGATAGCGCGTTGTACTTTCTTTGGAGGTTTTGCTTCACTGCTTTATATATTTTGGTTTCATCTTATGTCCTTCGTTATCAACCAAAATTTGTTTCATAGAAGAGTTTGTTAAAACACTAGCAATTTGCGTATTGTCGCGTTTTTGTGCGTGGTCGTCCTTCTTCAGGAAGTGGTTTGAAGTCAAAAATATTTCAACGCTGTCGCGATGCGATAGGAGCACCATTTGTTGAAGGTACTGGCTCCTCATCTTGCTCTACCAGCTGTTCGTCAGGAGATTCAGTAAGAGTTTCTGTGGGTTGGCGTTTAGATGCTGCAGCCTGAGCAGAACCATTTTCAGTTTGGATATGGTCCGTAACAAGAAGGCAATCTGTATTTTTCGTCGCAGCAAAATGATGCTCGTTAGACACAAAGGAATCATATGGCTTGACCCTACACTGTTTCAACCCATAACTGCATTACCGAATTTAGATGATTTACAATGACTAGTGCGTAATACATGATTACATATTTCACTTACCCCATTCTTCTTGCCCCAGTTTGACTACGTTAAAAGTATCGGATTTTTGAAGTAGGATTAACAAGAACAGGACATGAATAATGGCTGTGAAATACGCACTGCAGGAGGTAGTTAGGAACTGCAAAGAATAATCAAATGTGTATTCCGTTATTTCACAGGAACTTATATTGTATGCCATGACAAATAATTAAATGTCAGGTGTTATGCACTGCAATGACATAACACACAATGATTTGATGGCAACGGTTTCACTATGAGTGTTATTTACGTCTCTCCGTGTGAAACGCAGTAGCGCACGCTGTGAGTTTGAAAGTAAGCCAAATTATTATGTCACCTAAGATTCCTTTCACACGGGAGGCCGTGCATCTGGATGCAGTGAGCCGCGATTATCCGTCGCCAGTCGTAGCACAGAGTTCCAAGTCCTGTTCACTGCAGAGAGCCGAACTCCCGCCCACTGCAGCTGTCACGTGGTACATGAAAAGAACTGTTGCCTGTTGGCGTGTTGTGTCTAGAACCAGTCAGTAACAAAATGTTTCCTGTAGAGGAAGTAGTTGTTGTTGCGGCTGCAGTTGTTATTAAGTCATATCTACAGAACAGGAAGCAAATAGTTTCTTTATATGGTTTAAGTCATTTAAGGAAGTTTACCACTTCATCTAACTGGGTGAAATTACATAAGGTGTTCTGCAGGGTTCCATCATGGGTGCCCTTATGGTTTTTATGTATGTGAATGACCTCACTTCTCATCTGAAACAAGAAGCTAAACTGACACCGTTTGCTGATGGTACAATCATCATTATTAATACAGTAAAAGGAACTCCAATAGAAAATGATACAAATAGTGTCTTCTGAAAAGTTATTGATTTTTTTGCGAATGGGCTTGCTATGAACTTTGAAAAAACACAGTACATCCAATTTTCTACTGCAAGGGGTACAGTTGCTACACATCAAACAGTATGTCGTTAACCGAGTTACAATCACATCCGAAGAAAATAAGAATTTGTGCATCTTCAGCAAACAACATGACTTCTAGTATATTAACCATCATGACATACTGATAAAACATTATTTTTTAAATTTTTTGTGTATGTAATGTAAGAGTCCAAGAGAATATGGTATTTGAAGCTCAAAACAAAACATTTTAAAATAAAGAAATAAAGGTATATGATTAGTTAGCTGAAATAAAACACTTTCAAACATTTGAGAAATTGATGTTTTATACACTCCTGGAAATTGAAATAAGAACACCGTGAATTCATTGTCCCAGGAAGGGGAAACTTTATTGACACAGTCCTGGGGTCAGATACATCACATGATCACACTGACAGAACCACAGGCACATAGACACAGGCAACAGAGCATGCACAATGTCGGCACTAGTACAGTGTATATCCACCTTTCGCAGCAATTCAGGCTGCTATTCTTCCATGGAGACGATCATAGAGATGCTGGATGTAGTCCTGTGGAACGGCTTGCCATGCCATTTCCACCTGGCGCCTCAGTTGGACCAGCGTTCGTGCTGGACGTGCAGACCGCGTGAGACGACGCTTCATCCAGTCCCAAACATGCTCAATGGGGAACAGATCCGGAGATCTTGCTGGCCAGGGTAGTTGACTTACACCTTCTAGAGCACGTTGGGTGGCACGGGATGCATGCGGACGTGCATTGTCCTGTCGGAACAGCAAGTTCCCTTGCCGGTCTAGGAATGGTAGAACGATGGGTTCGATGACGGTTTGGATGTACCGTGCACTATTCAGTGTCCCCTCGACGATCACCAGAGGTGTACGGCCAGTGTAGGAGATCGCTCCCCACACCATGATGCCGGGTGTTTGCCCTGTGTGCCTCAGTCGTATGCAGTCCTTATTGTGGCGCTCACCTGCACGGCGCCAAACACGCATACGACCATCATTGGCACCAAGCAGAAGTGACTCTCATCGCTGAAGACGACACGTCTCCATTCGTCCCTCCATTCACGCCTGTCGCGACACCACTGGAGGCGGGCTGCACGATGTTGGGGCGTGAGCGGAAGACGGCCTAACGGTGTGCGGGACCGTAGCCCAGCTTCATGGAGACGGTTGCGAATGGTCCTCGCCGATACCCGAGGAGAGACAGTGTCCCTAATTTGCTGGGAAGTGGCGGTGCGGTCCCCTACGGCACTGCGTAGGATCCTACGGTCTTGGCGTGCATCCGTGCGTCGCTGCGGTCCGGTCCCAGGTCGACGGGCACGTGCACCTTCCGCCGACCACTGGCGACAACATCGATGTACTGTGGAGACCTCACGCCCCACGTGTTGAGCAATTCGGCGGTACGTCCACCCGGCCTCCCGCATGCCCACTATACGCCCTCGCTCAAAGTCCGTCAACTGCACATACGGTTCACGTCCACGCTGTCGCGGGATGCTACCAGTGTTAAAGACTACGATGGAGCTCCGTATGCCACGGCAAACTGGCTGACACTGACGGCGGCGGTGCACAAATGCTGCGCAGCTAGCGCCATTCGACGGCCAACACCGCGGTTCCTGGTGTGTCCGCTGTGCCGTGCGTGTGATCATTGCTTGTAAAGCCCTCTCGAAGTGTCCGGAGCAAGTGTGGTGGGTCTGACACACCGGTGTCAATGCGTTCTTTTTTCCATTTCCAGGAGTGTATTTCAACACAACACTTTGAGCAATGCACACATTAATAGGTGTTCATAGCAACTAAGTGTGACTTCTGTTGAAGATGCCAGGCGAGCATGGCGGGCATTTATTGTTCCATAGTAGCCAGCAGCGCAGCTGAAGGTTGCATCCTTCATGCAGCCCTTCTGCGTGCGAGTGGCCTTGGAGGCAGCTTGTGATGGCACACCGAAACACAGCAGCAGATCCACGCACCGTGGCTTTCAGGATGCTGTGAGACCATCCAGGTGGGAGGAGGAACTGCATTATGTCATAGCCCCCTTGTCGTTGTTGTTTCACCGGCTCCTCAGAAATGTAAATATCAACGTGGCTCAGTGCCTAACAAGAAATCAAAACATGCGCATAGCATACACCCCTATATTTGTATGTTTTGCAATTGTGAAACGCCAAAGGAACGAAAATCCCACCTTTCACTAAAAAGACAGTCGACACGCTGCTAGTATAACACGTACTCAGCATGTTAACACAAAAAATACAAAATTACTGAATAAATCACTGTTCATAAACATCTGGCAGTTTAGTTATTTGTGAGTGCCCCTCAGTCTTCTTGCGGCCAAATAACAAGCACAAGCAAATCGTCGTCGATCTGCTAGGCAAAGTAACAGAAACAATTAAGGAAAATATGCATGATATACATGCTTAGCACGTTTTACAGCAGTCCTCTCGTGATGCATAGCACAAACTGAGACGCATTGTGGAGACTGATTGCCGCAGCTCTTTGTCGTGGACTCTTCACGGCAGACTTCTTCACTATGTCACACAATGAACCGTGCCCACATTTAGGTTTGATTCAAAGAAGGTAGGAAGTTGAAAGCTGAGTCATCTGATGCAATGGTGAAAGAACGTACTGTACCTAAATAAGGTAAAGTTTCTGATGTATGTAACTTTACCACTTGTCCCCTTCTCTCTAGCTGAGTGAATCTTCCTAAAACTGTCTATCAAAACATCTCAGAAATGATGAGAAATAATAACCAAACACAGTAATTTCCACCATAAACTCGTATGATGTGCGAAACTCTGACTCTACTGAATTATACAAATACTTAATATGATTTGAACACTATCTACAAACTGAAACTAACTGTTTCTATAAAATTGCAGTGCCGTCTTGAGTGTGACCTGACTTCTGAAATAAATGCGCAACTGCAAATACAAAGAAATTCCTGGCCCTAAACTCTATTTTCACTCACCTCGTGTTTTGATAAAAATTTTTGCAGGTTCCTCAAAAGCACTGCACAACATACAGCAGCAAAGCAATATTAAAAACTAGAACTGAAAATTCCGTAGCACAGAGTGCAATGTGCTTTGTACATTATATACTGAATAGGTTAAAAAGCAAAGTGCAATAACTTTTCGGTTTCCAGTTACACATTCTCCCGCTCGACCACCACACCAAATGTGAAGTCAGATCCCACTTGCTGCGTTCTGAGGCAGTGCTGCTCTCTCGAGTTACTGTGGCTCTTCGCTAATAGGGGGCAATGACGTCGTTTTCACACCTTGCCATTAACTCATCGTTATTCAGACAATTTATACAAAGTATTTATAAATTATATATAAAATCCTTCCTCGTTAATCAATGTATTTATTAATCAAAAGCCGATCCATATCACTATAGCAATTCCTGAGGTTAGCCTGCATCTACTGGCAGATGCAATCAAGCAAGAAAGCATGCAAGAGATAGATTTTAAATAAATTTCTCTTTTTCAGACAACACTTTGTCATACTTTCAATCAACATGTTACATTGTCTTTACTTCAACCATCAACATGTATTTTGTTGCTCAGCAGCAAATCTCTTCTCCTATTTTTGGTGTCTCATTTCATAACCTAATTCCTTCACCATCGCCTCATTTAACCTTTGATGTATTAAGTGGGGACATACTGTACCCAAATAATATATTTTCTTAATTATTATTCGATTTTCTGTAAGAGACTTTTAAACAGTTCATGTGTTTGTGATTTAAGGTGTTATTATTACACACATATGATCAAACTTTTATATTTACATATATTTATGCACTGATAAAAGTAGCAGTGGACCAATTTGTACCCACTTAAATGTTTATTGTAGTCAGTTTTTTAAGCTTTGGTTGTTCTAATTATTAGTACAGTGTTGGTAAACTTAATAATTTTTAAAAAAAACATTAAATTCAGTTGATTGTTGACAAGCAACACACTAACAGTTGCAATTTATTTAGCGAAAATGGCTTCCGCTGAAAAGAAAACAAGAAAGCAATAGAACAGATGTTACAAGTGCTACATGCAAATTCAGATGATGATTAATGACAGGGATATCTTTGGTGGTAATAATCAAAATAATGACAAAGATATAATAAGTGAACATTCAGACATAAAAGAAATTAATCGTGTATGAAGACAACTCTGTCACAAACGAGCAAAATGCAGAATCTGGTTCAACGAATGGCGAAAATTATACAGGAAAAAAATGATAAATTATGGAAAAATTTACCTCCTTCTCAGAGCTGCCGCAGCCAGCGTAACATTGTTAAAGGTAAGCCTGGGCTAACAGCTTACAGTGGAAACGTTTCAAAATTATGTGACTTCAGGAAACGCATTGTTGCTAATGAGATATTGAATACACACAAATTCAGAGGGCACTTCTAAAATTCTATATTCATGGAAGGATATTACTGCAGAAGATTTGCTAGCATTTATTGGATTGTGAATTCCTACAGCTGTTCTGAGATTGAAAAAAGAAACAGTAGTAAATTTGTAGTCCAAAAATCCTGCATTTTCAAGGCCAGTATTTACTGCAAAAGCGGGAAGAGACAGATTTCTTCAAATTTGACGTGTCCTTCCGTTTGACGATAAAACCCGAAGACGTAAAGTTAAAATAGCGGACGAAGTAGCTCGAATCAGATAAACTTTTGACAGTGTAGACAAAGTAGCTCCAATAAGAAATATTTTTGACAGTGTAATCAGCAGATTTCAAATGATTTGTACACGAAATCATTATGTTACAGTAGGCGAAAAAATGATTGCATTTAGGAGAAGATGCCCATTGCTTGTATTCATGAAAACAAAATCAGGAAAACATGGAATGAAAATTTAGGTTACAGCAGACGCCCAGACTTCCCATGTACACAGCATGCAAGGATATATCGGAAAAAATAACGGGGAAAGAGAGAAGAAGCAGGGTCTCCATGTAGTCAAGGATTTGGTGAGCAATTTGTGTGGGACTGGCAAGGGCATCACTGCTGACAACTCTTTAACTAGCCGTGAGCTAGAACACTTCCTGCTAACAAAGGACATGAAGAACGTACGCACAGTGCGACATAGTGAGCCAGAGATTCGAGGATTATTTTTTTAAAATAAACAAACGGCGATACATGTTTTCATATTTGGTTTTACCAGTGAATAAATGTTGGCGTCTTGTGTGTCAGCAAAGAATGGAGCCGTAATACTTCTGCCATCACAACATCATGATGATTCATGTACTAACGAAGCCGGAAGTCATCATGCATTATAATTATATCCAAAGTGGTGTTGATGTGCTGGACAAGTTAGTGAGGGAATATCCACCGAACGATGGCCTATGAAACTCTTCAACTGTTTGATTGGTGCTGCCCGTGTGAATGCTTTCATTCGGATGACGAAAAATCCAGCCTAACAGCAAAAAAGGAAATATCGCCGGCCTCTGTTTCTGCTTACTTTGGAGTAAGAAGTGGTGAGGCAGCACATTCAGAGACAGCAAAAAATGGATAGAACTTGAGTAAACTTGTCCTCAGTGCAACAAATTTGGTGAATGTATATATGAAAGCTTAACAAGCCAGAGCCATAGAAAAAACTCAAGGCAGGTGACGTGGAAGATGCTTCCTACGAGTATATGAATCAAGAAAAGAAAGGAAGACAGACTGGAAGTGTGACGACTTTAATGAGTGGGTTTGCAATGGTCACTCTTGGTAAACTGCGCAGTTTGCACAACTTGTTCTAACTGAAGTTGCTATTTTCATTAAAATTTTCTCTTTGACAACAAAAGAAATAGTCTAACATCGCATTGAAACATTTAAATCAAATCTAATTTAAAAATACTGTATTTGGAATAAATCTGAATAAAAATATAACTTAATGTGCTTTTAAGTATTTTACCTGGTAACTAACATCCAGAGGCATGACAGAATGTATCCTGTATTCATAACAATGCAATAAAAATTTACAATATAAATACACTGAGATGACAAAAGTCATGGCACAGCGATGTGCACATACACAGATGGCGGTAACATCGCATACACAAGGTTTAAAAGAGTAGTGCATCGGTGGAGCTATCATTTGTAGTCAGGTAATAATAATAACAATAATAATAATAATGGCGTGTGACGAGGGCCTCCCGTCGAGTAGACTAATCGCCTGGTGCAAGTCTTTCGATTTGACGCCACTTCGGCGATTTGCGCGTCGATGGGGATGAAATGATGATGATTAGGACAACACAACATCCAGTCCCAGAGCGGAGGAAATCTCCGGGCCAGCCGGGAATCGAACCCGGACCCTTAGGATTAACAGTCTGTCGCGCTGACCATTCAGCTACTTTTTTTTCCCCTCCATTTTGTTCGTTGTTGATCGTTGTGTTTGTTCGTTGCGGACGTCACATGACATCCGGTTAAGTTCGTTTGTTAATCGTTCCACTCAGTTTTTTTTTTATTACTGAGGCCAACCAGCTCTCGGACCGAACACGCTGAGCTGCCGTGCCGGCATGTGAAAAGATTTCCTATGTGATTGTGGCTGCACTACGGGAATTAATAGACTTTGTAGGCGGAATGATAGTTCGAGTTAGACGCATGGGACATTACATTTCGGAAATCGTTAGGGAATATTCCGAGATCCGCAGTGTCAAGAGTGTGCCGAGAGTACCAAATTTCACGCTTTACCTCAACATGGAAAATTCAGTGGTGGACGGCCTCCACTTAGTGACCGAGAGCAGCGACGATTGCGTAGAGTTGTCAGTGCTAACAGATAAGCAATACTGCGTGAAATAACAGCAGAAATCAATGTGTGACGTACGACGAATGTATCTGTTGTCATAGTGCGCCGAAATACGGCGTTATGGGCTATTGCAGCATGAGACCGGCGCGAGTGCCCTTAACCAACACCATGACATTGCCTATAACGCCTCTGCTGGCCTCGTGACTATATCAGTTGGATCCTAGAAGACAGGAAAACCGTGGCCTGGTCACATGAATTCCGATTTCAGTTTGTAAGAGCTGATGGTAGGGTTCGAGTGTGGCGCTGACCCCACAAAACCATGGACCCCAAGTCGTCAATAAGGAACTGTCCAAGCTGGCGGTAACTCCTTACTGGTGTGCACTGTGTTTACATCGGATGGACTGGTTCCTCTGATCCCACTGAACCGATCATTGACTGGATATACTTATGTTCGGCTACCTGGAGACCATTTGCAGCCATTCATGGACTTCGTTTTCCCAAACTATGATGTCATGTCACTGGGCTACAATTGTTCGCTATTGGTTTGAAGAATATTCTGGACAATTGGGACGATTTGGCCACCCATGTTCCCCAAATCGAAACGCATCGAACATTTATGGGACATAATCAGGAGGTCAGTTCGTGCACGAAAACATGCACCCGCAACACTTTCGCGATTGTGGATGGCTATGGAGGTAGCATGGATCAATATTTCTGCAGAGTACTTCCAGCGACTTCTTGAGTGGATGCCACGTTGAGTTGCTGCACTACACCGAATAAAAGGAGGCCCGACGCTATGTTAGGAGGTATCCCGTTACTTTTCTCAATTAAGTGTATGGCTCAAACTCACAAAAGAAAAAAGTTTGCGGGTAGAAAATGTACCCGTTCAGTAAAAGTTGAAAATGTTTTAGCTCAGTAGATCAAAGGTTAATAAGAATACATTCAATTTCCGCCTTTTTTTATATTGATATTGTAACCTCTTTTCAAGACACTATCCATTCCGTTCAGCTGACCTTCGAAGTCCCTTGCCGTCTCTGTCACAATTATAGTGTCATCATAAACCCTGTAATGTTTGTTTTCTTCCTTCTGAAATTTAATTCCCGTTCCAGATTTTTCATTTTGGATTTAGCATTGTGTTAGTAAATACGAGTATAGTTTCGTGGTGTGGGTCAGTTAGATGTTTTAAAGTGTAAGATCGCTGATAGTTTGAATGGGCCGACGGCCACTGTCCTGCAGAGGCTATCTAGGCCGCAGTCCATAGTCGAGTTGGCAAAACATCCCTGGCAGCTGCACTGGAGGTGCTGGCTGGACAAGGCTGCTTCGCACGCCTATCTCAACCAATTACGTAACGAAATTTTGTAAATGTCTCTAAGGCAACATCTCAGTTTTCCACGGCTCTGTAGCTGTTACTTTAGCCTGAATCCGTTTGTGTTTCGCGGTTGAAAGCTCGCAACAGCACTACTAGCCATCAGGGATCTTCTTACGCCGAACCTTTTTTTTTTTCTAGGGATCCACACAAAAAGGGCGCACATGACAAAAAGAATAAATAAAAAGGGTCCTTAAAAAAACCTGTCATGCTGTCCTTTGATAATCGTAAATATCATATATGATAGATGGGGGTTAAAGTCCACATTTTTGGTTTTATTAATTATTTTGAAAATCTTGCAGCAATATTATATCAGTTACATATGCGACACCTAGTTTGACATGTTGGTAACATTGTGCAAAAGTTTCATTGCCATGCAGTTACTATTAAAAGAGTAATAAAAGTTTTCCTCAAACATAATTTTGCATACTGTTACCCCATACTGTGAGGCACGGGTATGCAGTGCGTACTTTTATCCCCAAGTGAAGAAAATAAAAAGGATTACAAAAAAAAGAAAGAAACTAGAAAAAATTAAGAACTCTTTCTTTCGGCGATTTCGTAAATAAAAGCAGTAAAGATGTGGCACTTAGGCCGAAGAAACTTTTATCAAGGAAGATGTAGTGCTGCGCTATTGCTTATTCTTCCTCCAGTGAAAAAATTTTTGTGAATCTGCCGAGATTCTGTAAAATATCCTTCTGTGTGACTTTCTGTTACTGATGGGCATAGTGTTTAGTGCTTAGTGAGAGAAAATTAAATAATTTCTTCTTCTTCTTCCGTATCCGGATGCACTAATTATATCTTCCCTTCCCAGTAATTAGCAACGTAGATTGCTTTGTCATTGACTTTCGAAATATCGTCTTTAGTGCATGTTATAGACACATATGGACAAATCAGTAGGTGGTCCAAGCCCTGTATTGCTCCGCATTCACACCTATCGCTATCACTGTAGCCCCATTTAAATAGGTTTGATTTGCACCCAGTTACTCCAGTACGCAGCCGGTTTAATGAACTCCAAGTTGTAAAAGGTAGTTGATCTCCTGCAGATCCCTCCTCAAGTAGTTCCATTGTGGAGTGTGGCACCATTTCTTCCCAAAGAGATAGCCGCCTTGCGACGGGCTTGGTGGCGAGCTCTTCAGTAGTTTCAATGAAACTCCTGCGGGATTTCAGCCGGACACGTTGTTTTCGGTGCATATGCATCGAGTGTCGAGGATCATTGATTTGTTTTGATCTTTCGATCTCGGCGGCTACTTGTCTGCGGATAGTGGGTGGTGCTATGCCTATGATGGGATAAATGATGTCTGTGGGAGTTGGTCTGAGGCATCCTGTGGCAATACATACAGTTTCGTTTACGGCGAGGTCAACTTGCTTAGTGTGAGCAGAGTTCCTCCAAATTGGCGCCGCGTATTCCGCTGCTGAGATACTCAGCACCAGACCCGTGGTGCGCAAAACGTGTTGTTGAGCTCCCCACGATGAATCTGTTAGCTTCTGCAGTATGTTGTTCCTGGCACAGACTTTTTTTTAGTGTCGTGACAGTGCTGCTTAAAAGTAAGCGCTCTGTCCAATGTTACTCCCAGGTATTTTGATCTGTTTGTATGCTTCAGCTATTCCCCTTGCCACAAGACTCGGAGTTTCCGTTTGGCTTGTTTGTTCCTGCAAATTTGAGGATGAGTCTCAATGGAAATTATTTATTGCAATGTTTCAATGCTCACTACCTTCGCCGGTTTTCAGATGTATTCTTAACGCAGCCTCTGAAAACCCCACAACTTTGATTGTTTCCCGTATTGATTTCCCATTTTCAATAAGACCAAGAGCTTGATGGTAGAGCTGGTCCCTTAATGGCTGTCGAACTGGTAATCTCGCTTGGTTTCTGAAAAAAAAAAATGCCGCTATGGAAGACGTGTTTCTATTCAAAGTGCGTTTGAGAGATGAGCTTGCTTGAAACAGAATATTACCTAACGAAAGGAGAACTGCTGAAGAAAAAAAATTAATGTAAGTCCTTTAGGGTGAAAAAATGAGGCATCTTCTGTAGAGTAACACCAACAAAAAGTAACTGAATACGCTAGAAGTGACTACGTAGGTCAAAGTTCGCAAACAGTTCCTTGATGGGATAAAAGTATGCAGTGCGAACTTCTACCCCATCAGACTTGCGTACTTTTATCCTCTTCCACTGTTTTCTTTTTAAGCAGTCTATAGACGACACACACAACTAAAGCCGTGGAGTCAAGAATATTGGAAACATACAGCCGCTACTTCCACTACCGCGTTTATCTAACTTCTAAACAGATTTAGATTCAACTAACAGTCAATCAAAACAATACAAATTTTACATCGAAAACGTGCAAAAGTGAGTTACTGCGTTTTCTCCATCTGAAAACGTCCGACTGCTACGAGGTTCCCGGATAGAACGAAGGAGATGATGACTTACGCGCTGCCGACATCCTTGATCTCCATAGCTTTAGATGTGTGTGCGGTCTGTAGACTGTCGAAAAAGTATGGGGTAGAAGTTCGTAGTGCTGCCTGATGGTGAACTTAACACTTTAGGGATCTGAAAGCTTAGTGCGTACTCTTGTTTCACGCTTACTTCTGTCCCCACCTACCCTACATGATTATTTTGTATTAACTTATCTAGCTGAATTTTTCAGTGAACATCTAATACGAATTAACACAAACCTCACACCCCCTCGTATCAATTTCCCAGTGGTGGCCTGGCCTGGCTATGGCATAACACTTCATGTGGCAAAACTGCCGAGACTTTACGAAGAGTAGACTGGTGCTTCGAAGTCAGTTGGATTTCGTGCCAAACCAATTCATATCATACTTAACGTGACCATTTATTCATTTTTGTCAGAATGGGATACTTGCAAAATTTACGAAAATCTTCTTTTACTATTTATAATTTATTAAATGTGGTGCTATAGAATAATGCTGAAGATTAGATGGGTAGATCACAGAACTAATGAGGAGGTATTGAATAGAATTGGGGAGAAGAGGAGTTTGTTATACAACTTGACTAGAATAAGGGATCGGTTGGTAGGACATGTTCTGAGGCATCAAGGGATCACCAATTTAGTATTGGAGGGAAGCGTGAAGAGTAAATATCGTAGAGGGAGACGAAGAGATGAATACACTAAGCAGATTCAGAACGATGTAGGTTGCAGCAGGTACTGGGAGATGAAGAAGCTTCCACAGGATAGAGTACCATGGAGAGCTGCATCAAACCAGTCTCAGGACGGAAGACTACAACAACAACAATTTGCTAAAAATGAAGGACATGATAACAATGTATTAATTACATATAATTTGAATTAATAAACATTGGATTGCAGTTGCTGACGCATTTGTTTTATATTTGTCGGCAGAGGAAATCTTTTTAAAAATATGGGTCTAGTTTTTTTGTAGGAATGGAGCTTTCACGTGATTTGTTGGTGTTAGTCTTGGTAATCAAAATGACTTTCAAAACTGCGACACTTAACAATGTTTTGTCACTTGTTCACCTCTCATTCATTAAAGAAAAAACTCTTTCGACAGGAGCGTTACTCCCAGGCAAACATAAAACATATGCAACAATTAAACGAAATTTCGTACAGTTCGGATTGTTGTCACCGAAATGTGTAAATAACTTCACCCAACGGTCTTCAGTAACAACATTTTTAGCGTAGTTGGAAATTAGTGGAAACTCATCGAATACGTCCATATCTTGGTCGCTGCTAGAAAATTCTTGTGTAATAAGCAAATCCGTCACATTCTGCAATTCTCCCCACGCAGGTACTATTGTCAAAGTTGCCTATTCAAACACTTCTATGTCTCCACTGACCTGACACCACTGATCCAAGTATTATTTGCTAGACTTATAAAATTATGTCGCTCTAGTTTCTACACCCTGAACAAGAGCGGCAGTTTCTCGTAATTTTGTTATTAGATTACGGACGGTGTGAAGAAGAAAAAGCGAACCCTCTTTACTTGCCAAGTTATCTCGGGACACTTAATTTCCTTTGTAGATTCTACAGCAGACACCCATTTTGCTTCAGTTTTTAACACCGTTTGATGGAAAATCGCTTTTCGAAAAATGTTTTTAAAATTTTTGGACATTTATCGAAGTATTTTTAAATTTCTTTCAAGCGCCGTCATTAACGCGGGCCACCTGGTTTTGCTGTAGCCCCGCTGGTTCTGATAGTCTGTGTCATTGGAATCATAGAACTCTTTGATAGCTTCCATTCGAACGATGTAGATGGGAAAAAATGAGTATATTTTCACAGTGATATATTCGAAGTCCATAGGGAGACAATCTGAAGCGGTTTTGATCGCGTTATGAACTATATGGGCCCCACATTCTATCAACATGATTACTTGACTAGAATAGCTACGAGGCATTGAGAACCATTAGGACCAAAAGCACACCGTCGTCGATCCCACATTCAAGTGAAATACAAAAAAATTAGTGAGACAGTTTTTGTGAATGTTTGTATATACAATGTGGGCCTCCAGCACAGATAAACCTGATCCACCATAAGATCAACAGATATCAGAAGCATGAATAAATGCTAGTCTCACAATCGACGATGATGTACTGGTTGGTTCTCAGTGCCTCAAATGGATTACTGTATGATAAATTCAAAATTTAACATACTACATCTGATTCAGAATCCCATAAAATAGGTTTTTATATCAGTACAATTGTAACGTACAGTGGTGTCCGATCTAATATTACTATATAGTGACTGAATTGACATGTCGGAGGAGTGTGTTGCTGACTAGCGGGATTTATGCCAAGCGAACGGGGAAGAAAGTCTGCTGCAGTGTGCTACCACCTGGTGTCATTGACATAAACTTGTAGTTGAGTTGCAAGGGCTAGCTGTGCCTTCCGTGAACCCTGCACATTCTTTATTAAATTCGTATGTATTCGGCCTGTAAGGCAATTACGTTACACTAGTTGTGCATGCGCAAAAGCCACTTAAAACTTGCACAACTGAAGGTAAAGCATGTTCGTGACCCTGATCCCTAG
The DNA here is from genome assembly GCF_023897955.1 of Schistocerca gregaria. Taxonomy (NCBI): domain Eukaryota; kingdom Metazoa; phylum Arthropoda; class Insecta; order Orthoptera; family Acrididae; genus Schistocerca; species Schistocerca gregaria. Next base: position 219,123,275 of record NC_064925.1, on the reverse strand, counting down.
TTTCACGGAGTCTAGAGTAGCAATGTAGCACAACACGATAGATTCACTGCCGTGTATTTCGCATTACCGCATCTACATTACGTTTAACAGCATTCACAGAAAAGTTATCAATAAATCCGAGAGGTATCATAGGGTGTTCACAAGCTCTTGCACAACAGCGGCATCTGGATATTAGGACTTCTTTCCATTCCATTCACGTATGGAGCGCGGTAAGAATGCGCCCTGTAATTACATCTTGTCCTCACGATCCCTAAGGGAGCGATATGGAATTTAGTATGTTCCTCGATTCATCATTTGAAGCTGGTTCCTGAAGCTTTGTAACCAGAATTTCTCAGAACATTTTGCGTCTGTTTATAAAATGTGGCAGTGTACACTAATGAGCCTCTTGAGTTAGTCTATCTATTAATGGAAACCTCATAAAAATCGCTGCAGTAATCCTTCAAATTAGCCTTCACATACAGACAGAAAGATGTGGGGTGGGGGTGGGGGGCGATTTTAATTTATAATGTGTATAGAAGATATGTATCAGTTCTGGAGAAGCTTTGCTGTAGTTTGGAGTTGCTGCGGCTGCTTGCTTTGCTGTCTTTCCCACCAGATACCGCCTCTTTCGTGGCTGACCACATCGTAGCTTCCATCACTCCAAACACTAATTCAATGTGGTACAAGTAACAATACATGTATTAAATATTCATCATTATTATAAATCAAAAAGTCCGGATAAGCGCGTGTAGGACTGGCACACCGAGGGTTCCGTACAAACTTAATTATCTATACAGATAGTTAATCCATCCCGGGAATCTATATTCCTGAGAAAGAGGTGCCTTACAGACGGACGCAGACAGACAGATAGTCAGATAGAAAACATTTTTTTTCCGTGTAATCTAATCACAGGTTATCACAGGTTAACACTTCTCGGAGTTTTTTCCTCATTTCTACGAGGAAACCCTGCTTCTCGCTAAATTTCGTGATTCTAGTTCAAGATGAAGTGCCCTACAGGTTTCGATGAGTGTGACACAAATAGCCATATTTTTTGATTGCACTGACTTAGAAGCTTAAATTCTTTATACCGTGAAAGGACCATAGATTTTAGTACGTGGCATAAATTCTGAACTTGATACGTCTACGTGTTACTGAGAAAAATGGTTTTTACCAGTCGTCCAGATAGTCATACGGACCACAAAGCGATCTTTTAAGGGTTCCGTTTTTACCAATTGAGGTTCGGACCCCTAAAAATTATACGCACAAATTTCCTAGTGGGTCAGGGTATCTGTTAGAGAAAACAGTATCAAATTCTAATTAAACTAGAATGCGTTGGATTCCTGCGTGCAAAGCGAGCTTAGAATATTAAAATTTAAAGCAAGACAGCAGTCAGCCGCAAAAATTCCAAATTTACTGAAAATCTGGATTTCGACTATCACATAGTCATCAATGGTGCGTTACCGGAAGATTCATATAGGTACCAAAATGTCGAAGTACAACGTGCCATGTAAAGGCTAGCGTCATTTGTTACAAGTTTATGCTCTGACATGCTGGTACCTGTATGACTTCTGGCAACGCACCGATGATGACTATTATCGTCGAAATGTAGAGCTGCAATAAATTACGGATTTTTGCGAGTGACTGCTGTTCTTTAAATTTGAGTATCAAATCGCATTCAGGAGTTTCTGAATATATAGAAAATAGATTAAGGAAAGGCAAACCCACGTTTCTAGCATTTGTAGACTTAGAGAAAGCATTTGACAATGTTGACTGGAATACTCTCTATCTAATTCTGAAGGTGGCAGGGGTAAAATACAGGGAGCGAAAGGCTATTTACAATTTGTACAGAAACCAGATGGCAGTAATAAGAGTCGAGGGGCATGCAAGGGAAGCAGTGGTTGGGAAGGGAGTGAGACAGGGTGTTAGCCTATCCCCGACGTTATTCAATCTATATATTGAGCGAGCAGTAAAGGAAACAAAAGAAAAATTTGGAGTAGGAATTAAATACATGCAGAAGAAGTAAAAACTTGTACTTCTGTCAGAGACAGCAAAGGACCTGGAAGAGCAACTGAACAGAATGGACAGTGTCTTGGAAGGAAGATATAAGATGAAAATCAACAAAAACAAAACGAGGATAATGGAATGTAGTCGAATTAAATCGGATGATGCTGCGGGAATTAGATTAGGAAATGAGACGCTTAAAGTAGTAAATTAGTTTTGCTATTTGGGGAGCAAAATAACTGATGATGGTCGAAGTAGAGAGGATATAAAATGTAGACTGGCAATGGCAAGGAAAGCGTTTCTGAAGAAGAGAAATTCGTTAACACCGAGTATAGATTTAAGTGTCAGGAAGTCATTTCTGAAAGTATTTGCATGGAATGTAGCCATGTATGGAAGTGAAATGTGGACGATAAATAGTTTAGACAAGAAGAGAATAGAAGCTTTCGAAATGTGGTGCTACAAAAGAATGCTGAAGATTAGATGGGTAGATCACATAACTAATGAGGAGGTATCGAATAGAACTGGAGACAAGAGAAATTTGTGGCACAACTTGACTAGAAGAAGGGATCGGTTGGTAGGGCATATTCTGAGGCATCAAGGGATCATCAATTTAGCATTGGAGAGCAGCGTGGAGGGTAAAAATAGCAGAGGGAGACCAAGAGATGAATACACTAAACAGATTCAGAAGGATGTAGGTTGCAGTAGGTACTGGGAGATGAAGAAGCTTGCACAGGATAGAGTAGCATGGAGAGCTGCATCAAACCAGTCTCTGGACTGAAGGCCACAACAACAACAACATTTATATAACAGAGAGAAAAACGCTGTAAGTGATTTATAATAATGCAGAAATCAACGAATCAGTCTTAAATGATACATTACAGGCTTTTAATTCCAGAATTGCTGTAAAACGTTATTTTTGTGCATTAGGTACGACGTAATTTTCCCAGGTAGTGCCCGCACACAGGTGCCCTGAACGGGCGCGTGAGTTGCAGGAATTCGGCATCTACCGTCGCTGGGCAGACGTCAGTGGTCGCCTTCAAATCTTAACGGTCGCGCGGAGTGCCAGGACGTTTAGGAATGTGCCTTCCAGCGCCCCCCCCCCCCCCCCCCCCCCCCCGCACTATGTAAGGAATGCTCCCCGACATCGCCCCGTACAGCCCCCTCGCGCGTCCGCTAGCCCGGCTGATGGTTGCGGATAACACAGTGCCAACGAAATCACTGCAAGCACGTTATATTGCCCTCTTTGTTACCGGTTGTAGTACACTACGGGCCGATAAACATAACTGACTGGAGATCAAATTTGACATTAGATTCTGTTCAAGACTTAGCTTTATTATATGAAGCTAAACCCGGATAGACCGAAGCAGATTCACATTTAATCTCAGGTAGCACGCAACACGCTTGGCAATACAGGTAAAATCGGCTGTCGACACGAATATTCCACTTCGATAGCAGATATTTATCGTTACATCGTAGATGCGCGGCATTTATTATCGAAGGTGTCGTGCTATAGGTTATCCATGGAAGCAAGGAAACAGAAAAGGAGTGATCGTCAAACTTCGCTCAATACGAGAAAGATTTGTGTTCGGCCAGTATAAAGACATAACAGAGGGAAAAGATAAATTCACTGTGGGCAACGAGGTAAAGGCATGGAGAGAAGTTGCTGTTGACTTTAATTCTCTCGTAAGGCCAATACCTTTTGGGCAGCTCTGCAAACTGTTGCTGTGTCTGCTTTAAACAGATAACAAATCTCTATTTGGAAGGATCCTGATGCGTTAATTCTTAAGATTAACAGTAACATACAAGCTCCAAGCAGTGGTTCTTTCTTTTAGTTGGTTTCATCAGATAGTCAAATGATTCAAATGGCTCTGAGCACTGTGCGACTTAACTTCTGAGGTCATCAGACGCCTAGAACATAAAACTAATTAAACCTAGCTAACCTAAGGACGTCACACACATCCATGCCCGAGGCAGGATTCGAACCTGCGACCGTAGCGGTCGCTCGGCTCCAGACTGCAGCGCCTAGAACCGCACGGCCACTGTTGCTGTGTCTGCTTTAAACAGATAACAAATCTCTATTTGGAAGGATCCTGATGCGTTAATTCTTAAGGTTAACAGTAACATACAAGCTGCAAGCAGTGGTTCTTTCTTTTAGTTGGTTTCATCAGATAGTCAAATGATTCAAATTGCTCTGAGCACTATGCGACTTAACTTCTGAGGTCATCAGTCGCCTAGAACATAAAACTAATTAAACCTAGCTAACCTAAGGACATCACACACATCCATGCCCGAGGCAGGATTCGAACGTGCGACCGTAGCGGTCGCTCGGCTCCAGACTGCAGCGCCTAGAACCGCACGGCCACTCCGGCCGGCCATCAGATAGTCTCTGAGTCGTATTTCCAACTGCTCTACAGTAATTCTCTCCAAACGAAACCTTCGCTTACGGTGATTGACTTGTTATTAAACTTTAAGAGTGGGTTCACCCTTTCACGGTTAGCACACTGGACTTGCATTCGGGAGGACGGCGGTTCACTCCCGCATCCGGCCATCCTGATTTAGGTTTTCCGTGATTTCCCTATATAGCTCCAGGCAAATGCCGGGATGGTTCCTTTGAAAGGGCACGGCCGACTTCCATCCCGGTCCTTACCTAATCCGATGAGACCGATGACCTCGCTGTTTGGTCTCTTCCCCCAACCAACCAACCCTTTCACGGAATTTGCAGGCAGCCGTTGGGTCTCGTCATCGTCGTCCTCATAGGACATATCTGAATGCTCTGCTACTTGTAAAGTAAACTATAGGAAACGATGTAATTCACATCGCGTAGTGTTATTGCACACACAGTTTTGACGAATAGTGGTCCAGAACGGTCCGAAAACAGAGTATGGTATTGAAAGGTATGGTAATGTTGTTATAATTATCTTTGCGACCAATAAAATAGAGAGAGTAGTAAGTAAAAAATGGAAAAAATCAATAATTGACCTGCGGACGAACATTTGACCTTTTTCACTACAGTCCCCAACGCAATCTCTGATCCACTGAAACACTCGAGACAGTGTGCTCTGGTTAGTTTATTTCAAGACAGTTGTTAATGTTGTGTTTATCAACCCACGTGGAATTGTCCTAGCAGTTTAAGGACGTGTTCGTTAGTTGAAAATTTAATACGAATTGCACAGTTACTGCTACTTGAGCATAAAGGAAACATATAAGTGGTGTTGAATCGTTGACTGATGTCAAAATTCCCATACTTAACTGTTCACTGCAAATATTTCGAATTTTTCTTTTTTACTCTACTGCTAAGTGTCTATAAAATGAAACTTCCTGGCAGATTAAAACTGTGTGCTGGTCCGAGACTTAGGGCAAGTGCTCTACCATCTGAGCTACCCAAGCACGACTCACGCCCCGTCCTCACAGCTTTACTTCTGCCAGTATAAAGCTGTGAGTTGTGCTTGGGTAGCTCAGATTGTAGAGCACTTGCCCGCGAAAGGCAAAGGTCCCGCGTTCGTGTCTCGGTACGGCACACAGTTTTAATCTGCCAGAAGGTTTCGTATCAGCGCATACTCCGCTGCAGAGTGAAAATCTCATTCTGTCTATAAAATGCCTTTGAACTAATCACATAAATTACGAATCGTCTCCCAAGAGCTGTTATGAGATTGATCATTAAGTACACTGGGTAGCCGGTAATTTCATTCCTTCCAGATCGACAAAAAGTAATTTGAGCATCAGTAGCATGGGTATAGTGTGGTCACATATGTACTTGCCATTTCTTGTGTTAATAACAAGTTTTGTATTATTTCAATTGGTATCTGCTGAAAACAAAAGCGTCGAATCGTAGTGCCACTACACTATAAACTGACGATTAGAGCTGAACCTGACTTTGATCCGCCAATTACCACCAGTCAAATACAATCCGACTTCACGGCGATACGATCTAGGATTAATGTTTATATAGATTTACTGCTTACCCTTAAAATGGTTCAAATGGCTCTGAGCACTATGGGACTCAACTGCTGTGGTCATTAGTCCCCTAGAACTTAGAACTACTTAAACCTAACTAACCTAAAGACATCACACACATCCATGCCCGAGGCAGGATTCGAACCTGCGACCGTAGCAGCTTACCCTTAAAACTAAGGTCATGTTCTGTCTTAACCTAAGGTTAAATTCTTTATACAATCGGCCCTGTGACCTCACGCACTGGGTAGTCACGTGCGCATGCATAAACTATTACGTACTACTACAAAATTAGAAATGACTGATCAGAAGTACCCGCGCTCGGAAACACACTCGCAAAATGGCTCTGAGCACTATGGGACTTAACATCTGAGGTCATCAGTCCCCTGGAACTTAGAACTACTTAAACCTAACTAACCTAAGGACATCACACACATCCATGCCCGAGGCAGAATTTGAACCTGCGACCGTAGCAGTTGCGCTGTTCCGTACTGAAGCGCCTAGAACCTCTCGGCCACCACGGCCGGCCCGAGAGTTTCATGAGTGAACCGTGAATATCAGGAATCCGGTAACACATCAAATCTTCGACATTTCTGAGATCGGAAAAAGATCGTGCAAGAACAAGACCAACGACGACTGAAGAGAATCGCTCAACTAGACCGAAGTGCAACCCTTACATAAATTGCTACAGATTTCAATGTTGGGCCATCACCAAGTATCGGCGTACTAACCATTCAACGAAACATCATCGATATGGGATTTCGAAGCCAAAGGCCCACTCGTGTAACCTTGATGACTGCACGACACAAAGCTTTACGCCTCGCCTGGGTCTGTCAACACCGACATTGGACTGTTGATGACTGGAAACATATTGCCTCGTCGTACGAGCCTCGTTTCAAATTGTATCGAGCGGATGGACGTGAAGGGGTATGGAGACAACCTCATGAATCCATTTACCCTGTATATCAGCAGGGGATTGTTTGAGCTGATGAAGTCTCTGTAATTGTGTGGGGTGTGTGCATTTGGAGTAAAATGGGACCTCTGATACATCTAGATATGACTCTGACAGGCGACACATACGTAAGCATTCTATATAATTATCTTCATCCGTTGTCCGCCCCTGGTAGCTGAGTGGTCAGCGCGACGGAATGTCATTCCTAACGGCTCGATTTCGATTCCCGGCTGGGTCGGAGATTTTCTCTGCTCAGGGGCTGGGCCATGTGTTGCCCTTATCGTCATCATTTCCTCCCCACCGACACGCAAGTCGCCGAAGTGGCATCAACTCGAAAGACTTGAACAAGGCGAACAATCTACCCGACGGGAGGCCCGAGCCACACAGCATTTCCATTTTACCTGCATCCGTTCATGTCCATTGTGAACTCCGAAGGACTTGGGCAATTCCAGCAGAGCAATGCGACAACCGAGAATTGCTACAGAGTGGCTCCAGGAATACTCGTCTGAGTTTAAACACTTCTGCTGGCCACCAGACTCCCCAGACATGAACATTATTGAGCATATCTGGGATGCCTTGCAACGTGCTGTTCAGAAGAAATCTCCACCCCCTCGTACTCTTGCGGATTTATGGAGAGCCCTGCAGGATTCATGGTTTCAGTTCTCTCCAGCACTACCTCAGACGTTAGTTGAGACATGCCACATCATGTTGTGGCACTTTTGCAGGCTCACGGGGGTCCTACATGGTATTGGACAAGTGTACCAGTTTCCTTGCAACTTAAAATAATTAAAAATCATTTCAAAAATAAATTTTGGGATTGAAAGTACTTAGCTATTTACTGTATTTTTGTGTATCTGATTTCACTGTAAATAAAACAAATAAAATTATAAAGGAATATAATTTATATTTGTGCGTACTATCTGAAACACACTCCTTGGTTACTTCGTTCCATAATCTGGAAACTGCATCATTACTGTCATACTAGCCGAATTTCTGATACCAAATTGATGAACACAAGTTAATGTCATGTATATGTTGTTCTGAATTCCTTAAAGTAAGAACATCGCAAAAAGATGTCACAGACAACAGCTTATAGTAACGTGCCACAGCATGACTTTACAATGCATTGTTATCTGGTACGGATACATTTCCGTCCCTCAGTGACACTCATATCTGCCTCCGTTTACAAGTAAATGCGAACTATTCAGTGGCGGCAATGCCGCGATCGCTGGCAAGCTATTGTTGTAAATGCATGTAGATTAAATAAATGAAATAAAAGTAATTTCGAATGTATCATTGTAATAGACGTAATTTTTCCTCACTGATTGTGAAATGTGAGGTAACATCTTAAAATAAAAGACGTGTGCAGTCACACTTGTGACGAAAGCAGAAGGGAGACGTGTGATGCGTGTACTGCAGAAGCTGTAGTGCTGCCCCACAGGCTCGCGCCTGCGGTCGGCTCTCGCCGGCAATATTAAACACTCGGGATGTCGCCCGGCTCGGCTCAGGGAGGCTCACGCCGTGTCTGCGCCGCCCGGCCGCCAGTGTGAACACCGAAATTCCACACCATGTGTTTGATATCAAAGCAGGCGGCGGCCCGTCCAGGCTCGGCTCGACCCGGCCGGCAGTGTGAACGCAGCCTTACGGATTTATGGACAGCACTGCCGTGCCCTCCAGCACTACTTCAGACATTAGTCGACTCCATGCTACGTCGAGCTGCGGCACACGATATTAGGCAGGTGTACCAGTTTCTTTGGCTCTTCAATGTATTTGAAACTTGCAATACGTGTGTCGCCTTCCGACTAATGCTGCCCTGTTCTGGTTCGTAAAAGTAATAAACCAGAACAAGAAGACAGTCCCCATTTGAGATGTGTTATGCTTAAGTGTGAGGCAAATAAAACAGGCCTGTTACTTGTTATTTTCAGCAGACAGAAAACAAGACGGTATGATTACAGCTATAACTGATTTCTTCTGTTTGAATGCATTACTGAAACCTATAAATCGTTAAATTGTTGCATGACTCGGCTTTCTAAATATCACAGTTCAAAGCCAGGTCCTCACTCAAAAATGTAGAAAATTCTATTTTTAATGGCGTTTTTTGGAAGGTATATGTGTGTAGAATATTGGGACGAAAAGGTTTTTAATTCATGCGTTTCAAAAGTTTCTACAGCCCATTGTTCAAAACAGTGTCGCGGCCGCAGTGGAAAGCTCTCCGTCGGAGAATCCCCATTCAGGTGAGAAATTTGTCGTGCACGTTCACAAAATGATTTATATAACAGTATGCAAGCAAACATATTCGCTAGAATAGCTGGCGAAAAACGTGTGCATGTTGTCGAACGCAGCATATCCAGCTCAGCCAGATCGGCTTTTCTCACCTAGGAGAACTATGGAATTGCTTTCCAGGAACAATTCGAGTTACAGGAACGGGATGATATACGGTCCTGCAGTTACAGACAAAACGTAAGTAACAAAAACATCTTTTCTGTCTAATTTTGGTTAAAATTGGTGAGAACATAATTTTTGGTCCACCATGTTGGATTAGCCATTTTGAATTTTGGAATTCTAACTTTAGATTTTCGTTCAGCGACACCAAAAATATATATTAACATGTAGTTTTGTGCAAATTGAACTAATTCATATAAAAGTTTTCTCTAACCTTTAAACAGATTGTTGCCGGCCGGTGTGGCCGAGCGGTCCTAGGCGCTTCAGTCTGGAACCGCGCAACCGCTACGGTCGCAAGTTCGAATCCTTCCTCGGGCATGGAAGTGTGTGATGTCCTTAGGTTAGCTAGGTTTAAGTAGTTCTAAGTTCTAGGGAACTGATGACCTCCGATGTCAAGACTCATAGTGCTCAGAGCCATTTAAACAGATTTACTCGAGAAATGATTTTTCAAAACTGTGCGCAGCATAAAATAAAAGCGGTTCAACTTATTAACTTCTACCTTCAACCCCCGAAAAATCTTACTAACTTCTACCTTCAACCCCCGAAAAATAAACACTTTTCTTGGGAACTTACTAATAAATGAAATTTGTTAATATTAACTACTTTTCGTAAAGCTATAAAGAGTGAAACAAACCTCCAAAAGATCGAACTCAAAGTTCGAGTTAACACCATATGCTTAAATTTAAGGTTATTTCATTGCGGTTAGGTATAAGCTTCCATAAATTTAATGTAGTATCGGCTGATGTTATCCATTTTTTATTTCAGATAACCCCCTGTGGAGCTACGCTGCACGCAGTGTGCATACTTCAAACTCGCAGGCCCTTCATCAAATCTTAATTACGGGCATCATTTTGTTTTTTGTACTGAAAATCTAAAATAAAGTTAAAAGTATGGTCTACTATAAACCCCAAACAGATCCTTTGTGTGTCTTTCCATTGTCTCAAAAAAATTTCCGATCTTTACAAATATTTTGCTCACTCGAATGAGAACCTGGCCTTAACATGCAGAATCTGATCCCATAAGTATGTAAAGGCAGAGTGGCGTAATGGTGCGCTCAAAGAGAAGAGGTGCGCATCCCCGCGAAAAAGGAGGAGGAAAAATTTGAAACTAAGAAGAAAGGAATGAAAAGAAACAATAGACTGGGTTGAAGAACAAGAATGGGAAATATCTACATGTGTACCTTCCTGAGCAGCCAGGAAAGAAAGGGAAACAAAAGCAGGAAGAAAACATCAGAGTCTTTAGAGGTATCGCATGTTTGTGATATTTATCATGATGACGATGGTAACGATTATCACACCTGTTTGCTGGTGCATCGAAATCACTACCTACGCACACTAAAGAACGCAATGAGTTACGTTACGTCTGTGAAGAAGTAGGTAAAGGTAAAGACCGTGGTAGTGGGGTGTGCAATAAAGATTATGTCTGTGATGACTACTTATCCAGCAACTGAAGGTGTAAAAGTTGTTGCGATGCGAAAATAAAAGTGATTACGCATTCCATGTTACTATTTAAATACACTCATGGAAAAAGACCGGAAGACCAAGTAGGAATTGTGCGACATAAACGAAAGTTGGTAGGCGTGTTTCTATTGTCTATTCAAATTTCGCGCCAGTCCCATAACAGTGGCACTAGTAGCGCCACTATGTGGATGCAAATCAGGTTTGCTTTAAATACACGCCCTAACAACCGTGAGCGTTTGTTAAGTTTGAGATTTCATGCCGGGAGTTGATGTTAGTCAGGAACGCGTTTGAGGGGACAAAGACGTCATTATCAACATCTCACTGAATTTGAACGAGGTCGTGTGATATGGCTACAAGAAGCTGGGTGCTCCTTCTGCGATAGTACAAAAAGATTTGGCAGGAATGTAGCCATTGTACACGATTGCTGACAACGGTAGTCGCGAGAATGTACAGCCGTAGGAAGACAGGGCTCTGTACGGCCACGAGGCACTACCGAAAGGGAAGACTATTGTGTTCGGCGTATGACTCTGCCCCATCGCATAGCATCTCCAGCAGCAATCTGTGCAGCAGTTGGCGCCACAGCGACACAACGAACTGTTAGAAATCTGTTGCATCAGCTCCGAGCCAGAAGCCCTGAAGCGTGCGTTTCACTGACCCCCAAACCTCCGCCAAACCTCCGCCTCCGCGAGAGTCCATTGAAGGGCAGGACAGAGGTCTGTTGTGTTTTCTGATGAAAGCTGGTTCTGCCTCGGTGGCAGTGATGGTCGTGTGTTGGTTAGGCCAGTGAAGCCTTGCTAGACCAACTTGTCTTCGTCCTAGACGCGCAGGACCTAAAGTTGGAGTTATGATTTGGGGTGCGATTTCGTATGACAGCAGGAGCAATCTCGTAGTTATGCCACGCAATGTGACTGAAAATTTGCACGTCGCTCTGATGATTCGACCTGTTGTGTTGCCATTCATGAACAAAATTTCAGCTACACTACTGGCCATTAAAATTGCTACACCAAGAAGAAATGCAGATGATAAATGGGTATTCATTGGACAAATATATTATACTAGCACTGACATGGGATTACATTTTCACGCAATTTGGGTGCATAGATCCTGAGAAATCAGTACCTAGAACAACAACCTCTGGCCGTAATAACGGCCTTGATACGCCTGGGCATTGAGTCAAACAGAGCTTGGATGGCATGTACAGGTACAGCTGCCCATGCAGCTTCAACACGATACCACAGTTCATCAAGAGTAGTGACTGGGGTATTGTGATGGGCCAGTTGCTCGGCCACCATTGACCAGACCTTTTCAATTGATGAGAGATCTGGAGAATGTGCTGGCCAGGGCAGCAGTCGACCATTTCCCGTATCCAGAAAGACCCGTACAGGACCTGTAACATGCAGTCGTGCATTATCCTGCTGATATGTAGGGTTTCGCAGAGATCGAATGAAGGGTAGAGCCACTGGTCGTAACACATGTGAAATGTAACGTCCACTGTTCAAAGTGCCGTCAATGCGAACAAGAGGCGACCGAGACGCGTAGCCAATGGCACCCCATACCATCACGCCGGGTGATACGCCAGTATGGCGATGACGATTACACGCTTCCTACGTGGGTTCACTGCGATGTCGCCTAATACGGATGCGACCATCATGATGCTGTAAACAGAACCTGAATTCATCCGAAAAAATGACGTTTTGCCATTCGTGCACCCAGGTTCGTCGTTGAGTACCCAATTGATGGTCTATGATGCAGCGTCAAGGGTAACCGCAGCCATGGTCTCCGAGCTGATAGTCCATGCTGCTGCAAACGTCGTCGAACTGTTCGTGCAGATGGATGTAGTCTTGCAAACATCCCCGTCTGCTGACTCATGGATCGAGACGTGGCTGCATGATGTGTTACAGCCATGCGGATAAGATGCGTGTCATCTCGACTGCTAATGATACGAGGCCGTTGGGATCCAGCACGGCGTTCCGTATTACCCTCCTGAACCCACCGATTCCATATTCTGCTAACAGTCATTGGATCTCGACCAACGCGAGCAGCAATGTCGCGATACGATAAACCGCAATCCCGGTAGGCTACAATCCGACCTTTATCAAAGTGGGAAACGTGATGGTACTCATTTCTCCTCCTTACACGAGGCATCACAACAACGTTTCACCAGGCAACGCCGGTCAACTGCTGTTTGTGTACGAGAAATCGGTTGGAAACTTTCCTCATGTCAGCACGCTGTAGGTGTCGCCACCGGCGTCAACCTTGTGTGAAAGCTCTGAAAAGCTAATCATTTGCATGTCACAGCATCTTCTTCCTGTCGATTAAATTTCGCGTCTGTAGCACGTCATCTTAGTGGTGTAGCAATTTTAATGGCCAGCAGTGTTTTATAGCTTAACATGCTCTGCAGTGTCCACATGTTTCCTTGGCCTGCCTGATCACCAGATCTGTCTCCAATCGCGCATATATGGTACATCATTAGGCAACAACTCCAGCGTCATCCACAGACAGCATTAATAGTCCTTGTATTGACGAACCAAGTGCAGTAAGCATGGAAATTCATCCCACAAACTAACATGCGGTACATGTGCAACACACTGGCCGGACGCTCTGACCGAGCGGTTCTAGGCACTTCAGTCCGGAACCTGCGACTGCTACAGTCGCAGGTTCGAATCCTGCCTCGGGCATGTATGTGTGTGATGTCCTTAGGTTAGTTAGGTTTAAGAAGTTCTAAGTTGTAGCGGACTGATGACCTCAAATGTTACTCCCATAATGCTCAGAGCCATTTTTTTGCAACACAATGTAAGCAGGTTTGCGGTTTTGCGTTCAACGTTCTGTGATTTACACTGGTTATCACTGTACCAGCATGTCACATTTGCAATGGCTTATCGTGCTCTTACAGTAACCTGTGATCTTGCAATATTCATCACTTAAATATGTTAATTACTTAATTATGCCACCTAGACAGATGTATTCCTGGAATTTCATTACTCTGAATTATTTATTTTTTGGTGTTTAGTGCGTATTTCAGTACTATCATTTTTAACGGAAATTGGCAGTAAATTTAAGTGGCGTTTGTTCCTACTCACGTATATTTCTCAAGCACAAATTTCCCCATCCACTGTGGAGAATTATCTCTATGTAGTGCAGTAACGTGTGCAGCTGAATCTTTGTAATAACTGCAATGAAACTGCATTGTACTATTTTTATCTTTACATTGATTCAATACAGTAAAAGTGGAGATACTATACAAGCCTTACATGCCGTAGGCTTCAGGTTACTTATTATGAAAGCGTAAAAATAACAGTTTTTTTGCTTTAAGTGTGCACTGGTCCCCCACTTTCCCTCTGTCAAAAGAATATTCTTAAGCCAGTTAGGCTATTCACATTTATGTATAGAGGCATCCATAAAGGTGAAGAACAGACAACCTAATCAAAGGGCGGAATTTAATTAATCAGAGTCAGACAAGGATACAAACATCACCATTTTATTTCATTTATACACTGACGATATCATAGGGGAATACCAAATAAGTTCAGTGAAGAATAAAATTGACACAGTAGACATGTTTTTGATCGTAGGTAATCTGGCAGTCATGGTCTCTTCTGACTGTGATTTCGAATGTGCAGGCTTTGAAAGTAAGTAAAACCACATTGGGATACAATTAAAACTTTCCTAAGGCGAAAGGCAAATTATACTTCGTCATGGTAAAGCAATATTACGATCTAAGACTATTTTTGGACAACACAACACAACATGTGACAGATTTTAACTACTGGGAATCAACATAGGCCAAAATACCCGAGACAATGATGTTACCATTAAAGACGTGAGTAGATAGTTGCTAAAAGTATTGTTCACGACAGGCTAGATTCTCGGTTCAAACCCCAGTCTGGCACACAGTTTCCATATGCGACGAATTACACTCCGCTCCAGCTTGAATGATTCATTCTGGAACTAAGAGTCATACGTGCCATATAAGTACACATCTAATAATTTTACTTTCCTAGTCCTTTACAGCTAAAATAAATCTAACTCGTCACAAACGCATTCCAGTTACGTTAAGAAGCAAATGGCCTGATTCAGCGCGCACACATACAGAATGGCTTAGCGGCGTTGCGTGTCATCCGTTTGATGTGACAGCAAAATCGATAAGCTTTCGAGTCTGTTGTGTATCGGCAGACACAACCAGGCAATCAGAATACTCGTGAAATCTGACAGCTATTTCGTCTGAATTGAAGGTAGTGATAGCTTGCAAGTGACAGCTTGAAAATTTTGGATGTTATCGTCCCGAGGAGCAGAAATGGCAAGAGGGCCACTTATCAATTCAGTTTTAATTAATTCTTATCGGGAGTGTGCCTTAGGTACTGGTTCTTGATTAAAAGAATAATGAAATTTAATGACATCCAGTGTACAGGGAACTTAAGTCCTATACCTTGAATTTGCGATACAGTATACCAGAAACATAAATTTAGTGACACTGTATACAGCCAGGCAAAAGAAAGCACACTATTCAGTATTAAAATATAAGTGGAGAGTCCATCGTATGTCCCACAATAACAGAAAAGGCATTTAAGTCGCGGTCAGGAAAATGTGTGGCAGTCAGTTGTCGGACTTAACCAAGTGGAATAGATTTGAGAAAGCATGCGAATGTATTGCACACAAAAGCGTTATGAAACCTACACACGTATCGTACTGCCGCCGCAGGTTCAGTGCACAAAGAAAAGTGACACAAACTGCGGTAAAATTGCACTTACGGTGTCGGCGGCTTTCAGTTTGTGTGCTCCAGTTGGTAACTATTTTCGCGGTGAATGGTGAGAAGATGGGAGAACCAACGAGAAAGTAGTGTTCGATAAAAGTCGTCATGACGGGGAGCGTACGAAATTACGTGGCGGCATAATGCAATAGAATGTTGTCATAGAAAACGGAATGTTCCATAAAGTTTAAACTGTGCTCTGAGGCTCCTGCGCATCAATGATCTTGAAAAGAGCATTCAAAGTTCTCGAAACAATCATTGGGCTACGCTACATATCTGTCCGTCACCAGGGCCGGTTTTCCTCCAATAACATTCGTTGAGTTCGCCAACTCAAAACGACACTGCAACATTTCAATCTAACCTATATCTCGGGCCGCGCTACAGATCAGCAAGTTTTATTACACTCACATTCGTTGGCTTCGCGAACTCATAACCAAATTGTTAAATTTCAACCTACGCTAGACCTTTGGCTACGCTTCAGATTAGGCCGCTACCACAGCAAATGTCCTTCCAGTCACATTCGTTGACATCGCCACATTCATAAATGAATTGTAACAACAGAATACAAAACGACGTCCCAAGAAATCCTGTCATATTCGAGAAAGATGCAGTACAAAAAATTCATACGATAATCGTAACCAGCCGTATATTCCGTAGTAGCCATATCAACAATTGTCAATCTAGAGCTATCAACGTCGAAAACAAAAGTAATCACTTTGTGTTGCTTGCTGCAACAGTTCAGTGGATTCAGCGATTCTCAGTGGCTACTTTATACTGTCACGCGTTGGCTACAACCAACGGAAATAAACTGTCAACAACGGGACGCAACAGGAGAATTTCGACTCCGTAAACGCATTTTAACCCAAATTGTGCCGTTACTGGGACTTATAAAGTTTTATAATCTTCTTTAGGTTGAAGCTCTTCTGTCCATGTTTTCTTACAAATAGATTTGTTTTTGGAGGGGATCTGCCTTGAACAAAACACAATTTCATCTTTTCTTCTATTTCCCAAACATGTTTCGTTGAAGTTTCAGCATTATCAGGGGGCTTTTATTTTCTTTCTTTTTACCCCGTACTGTGGTTATTCTGCGTTTTTATATTTGTTTTGCACTTGTTTTCTTTCACAGTTTTTTTTCTGGTTTCTCAGTTACCTTCAATGATAAGACCTGCACTACGTAACCTTTACTGACAGTGAAGCCAGTACTAAGCAAAGAAGGGAACGCTGAAAAGTGAGACGAATATACAACGTGTATCATAATTAACAGAGTGAACAATAAGAAAAGCAAAGAAGTCTCAGTAAACATAGGTCTGCAAACGAACCGTTTGCGAGATAACTCCAGCTTTGTGGTCACCAGCCACTGCTGGCATGATTATGTGTAAACATGTCGGTCCACGATGTGGTATTTGTCTACATTTTCGAAATGTAAGGTTCTAAACAGATTGGATAAGACAATATAGCATACAGTCAGTCGTTTGCGGAGTGTCATCTTGTTGTACGAGCGCTGGTGGTAACAAGGAACGTTACAGTAATGAGGAGTATGCAGATAAGTATGCATTTCAGATATGGCACAACTAACAGCAACGCACCGAAGGCTACGCTCTTGTACTGGGTGGTTGTACATAAAGTGCGGCTACTCACGTTGGGCAGTGTGGGCTGCAATCATCATACAGCGGCGAAACTTGTTAAATATGCCAATGCGTTAACGCCGATCCGATTTACACTGGAAAAAGTTAGTTCCAGTTGTGGTCACTAGGTGCAAATCTGGCGTTGTACACTGTCTGTATGACGGTATGTCACCTGCACTACGTAACCTTTACTGACAGTGAAGCCAGTACTAAGCAAAGAAGGGAATGCTGAAAAGTGAGACGAATATACAGCGTGTATCATAATTAACTGAGTAAACAATAAGAAAAGCAAAGAAGTCTCAGTAAACATAGCTATAGAGAATAGAGACCGTGAGCTGTTGGTGAAACTGTTTTAAGCGAACGGCAGGAGTTGCAGTGGTGCATTAAGACAGTATCGTAGACTGAAAGGTCTGAGGAGAGGCTGGACGTTGTAAACGGTTTAAAGTAGATGATAATGGAATCCGAAAACACTAGTGAGCTTGGTGCGGCATCTGGAAGAGGAAGGCGTCCTACCCCGGTGGAAGTTATTGACGAAATTGCCGTAGCTGTAACTGATCATGCAGCACCGGTTCTGGGTAGTGCTAGGGCTCCATCAGTGTCATGAGAATTGTCCATCCCATGGGGTACAGAACGGAGAGTTTTGCGGTCTATATCACACTGATACCTGTGCAAGATTCAGACGGTGCACCAGCTGATACCTCATGATCCTCTGCAACGTTCTGTTTCTGGCCAGGTTCGAAGTTGATGACATGTGGCTGGGCAATATTCTATGGAGTGACGAAGCACATTTTACACTAAAGGGTGAAGTAAATACTCAGAACTAGAGAATTTGGGGTACCGTTCAATTGCGTGCGTGTTGTGCACGAAGAGCCATTGCACTCGTTATGTGACTGTGTGGTGTGGATTCACACGCATCTGTTATATCGGCACGTTCTTCATTGAAGACAATTTGCGAGGTGCCGGGGCTAGCAGTGTATTTAACACTAAATTCTTCTAGAATCTTCATATGGAAATGATGCTCTAAGCCCCCCGTTTTCTAACTCCGACATTTGCTGTTGCACATGGATTATGAAGAAACGCGAACTGACTGTAATCAACCCTGCAAGTGGAGTAGAAAAGAGTTTGGCACCTGCAATAATTTAATTTGATAGAAATTATTTTGATAAAGGAAAGTTTCATTAATGTAGTGAGAAATCAAAGGGTTGGTCTACCGATCTACTGAATGAAAGTTCTGTCCAAAATAACAATATGATTTATTATGACTAAACTCAGAATAATAAACAAAACACATGAAACATTTACACTATGTCAAATAAGATACTCAAATAAATGCTGTGAAGGTGAAGTTATCTTTAAGTAGCTTGTGACATTTATGACCAAGTGGTATGTGGAGCCAATTCCTTGCAATTCAAATCTTAAGAGAAACCCCCAGCCATCCAACATTAACTGCTGCTACAGTAGTGAGAACTCAGACAATGAACACCCAAGACAAAACCACGTTAGAAAAGACGGGAACAGGCACGCTCTGCTGAGCTCTGATTGTCACATAGCTAAATTCCCTAATCTGCCGGTGCTGCGGACATACATTACCAAGCTGTCTTCTTAACTGCAAAGACACGATCTGGCATACAGGGGGCGATGGCTGGTTGCTTCGACGTCCCGTTGTGGTGTTGATAATGTCGCGAGTACAGCCCGAAACAAATTATCCTGGTCTGGTTGATCCAGACTAAAGACTTGTAGCAACACAAATGTGTCTCTGAGGGAGACGAAGAAGGCTCGCTACACAATCAGTGACGGTACAGTGATTGATTTTAACAAGCGAAGTCACACAGAATCCCGATTCTGTCAACTTTAGCCAAAACTGCTCACGACGGACAGCATAGGCCGGTTGTACGCAGAACGCTCAATTGCCAACTGTACTCGGAAAGTTACGTTGAAGTCGAAACTTCAGCAACTTCGTCAAACAGTTACAATTAAATGAAAGTATATTAGACAGCCAACGGCTGTCCAGAGCAGCGAGAGCTCAGTCTTATAACCTACTCTGACCGAAAGGCGAGAGATGATCCTCTCCAAGAGCACCCGTACAAGCCCCACACAGAACATTCCCGCCCCCACGACAGTGGCCGTGGTTGAACGTGCCAATCAGCAACTCGAAAACCGGTGGAAAATTTCACTCTATTGCCGAAGCACTACTATTTCACCAAAGGAGATACTTGGCGCCAATTTCAGCTCCGATTTTGTTACGTCACGGAGCTAACCCTTGGGCAAGCCGATCACAGCTATGATTTTGCAGAAAACGCGGGAGTTTGCCAGCCAAGACTGCCTGGGAACAAAAGTCATTCCTACGCCTCGCGGGTAGACCGTCAGATACTGTTTTCACTAAGTTTCTGCGAAGCAACGGAATCTCTAACCCCAGACCCTCTTTCAGGCCCCTGTGGGCGTGTTTCCCACGCTCTTATGACAATGTCGGCAACTGGACAGCATCCATTCGACTCCCTCACACCCGTCGACATAACCCTTTCAAGATCAGTAGAACCCGCCTGTCACTGGACCACATGGGTGACGAGAGACGCTTCGTGGGAAGTCCACGTGTGAAGGAATAGCAAATTTTCACCGCATGCAATTAGAGAGGAAAATATTCATACCTTCTGAGTTCTCAATACTAGCCTTGTAATTACCATACTCGGTTATACTTCCCCAAATCAAATTACTCAGAGTAAGTTGCAAATATGAGAAGGGGCAAGTCACTGTGTGCACGTAAAGACATGCCACCTCTCAAATTCACCTACAGGCCTGTCAGGTGCGCCATGACGCCTGCACGTTATCGAGACCGCCTCCTACAGCATGTGATTCCTGCTTTGGAAGAGTGCAACTGTTTAGGAAGCACTGTGATGGGGCCACATCTCATGCCACTTGCCCAGTGAAAGATGTGCTTAATGCAACCTTCTGCGAACGTGTTATATCCAGAGGTTTTCCAGATGCGTGGCCTGCGAGGTCACCTTATTTAAATCAATGTGGCTTTTGGTTCTGTGGATAACTAAAAGAACGCGTTTACCAGGAATACGTTTGTGTATACACGAGTTGAAGGCCAATATACAGGAACACGTCCCTCAGATTCCGCCAGAACTCCTGCGAGCAACGGATGCAGCATTTTATCAAAGTCTCTGGTGCTCTCACATTGAACTATATGTGTAAGCGGCAGTTAATAAGAAAATCAATATTATGCCTTGTTTGACCTTTTGTGTTCACATCCTGTTCCGGATCATTACGTATGGAAAAATTTCTGCATATCTTTCTAGTCTTTACAGCACCATATTTGGACTTGGTGGCCTAAATTGGAACTAATTTTTCGAGCATAAATCGTGCCTGCATTAACGCAATAGAATATCTACTAAACTTTGCTGCCCACGTTGGACCTCTCTGATTACCTGCACTTTGATTATAACCACCCAGTAACAAGAACCACACCCTGCCCAAAGGCACGCAGAGACTCGAACATTCACAGCAGTGTATCAACACTTCCGAGAAACTGGGAGCTTTGTACATACTTCGGTAGCGGGTGGGTGCAACAACAAACTATAGGCAACCTTTCGTTTGACGATAACATTTTATTTGCAGATGCAGCACAGTTCACGCGTGATGGTGTGTTTATCACTGTTCCCACTTTTGGAGTCATCTAGTCTCCAACCCAGATGCTGTGCATGATTTCCTACATCAGCAACGTTTCTCGTTGAATGTTTGGGTAGGGGTACTAGTTGATTGTCTTATGGGCCGTACACTTTACCACACGAACCCAATGTAAGGAATTAATTTCGGTCTCTGCAGCATCATTTTGCCGGATTGCTTGAGGATGTTTCCTTAGAGTAGGTGTTCCCAAACTTTTCCTTCGACGGAAAGCTTTGAGAATCTTGTTACTTTGATTTGAAACCTCGTTTGAAAAAAGAGAAAACTTTTTATTCGGTGATTAATTCAACTTTAAATAATGATTACTAACACAGAAATCATAATAAATTTTTTAAAATAATTAGTACCACCAAACGTAAAAAACGCTATATTATCAGTAGTTTTTCGAGGAGCAGCTATTCACTTCCCCCGATATCCCAATATTTCGCTGAACAAAGTCTCTGGGAAACCTTGTCTTCGGTACTTGAGTACTCAAACACTTGAGTATGTTGTACAAGCATGATGGAGCACTGGCACATCTTGTTGCAGTGGTTAGACGACATCTAAGGCGCCAATATGGACAAAGATGGACTGAGCGAGAAGGACCTGTACCGTGACCTCAAAGATCACCTGATCTGAACCCCAGGGATTTCTGTTTTCGGGGCCACGTTTAAGATGTACCGTACGCTATTGCAGTTAACACAGTTGAAAAATTGGAGCAGAGAATTACCAGTGCTTGTCAAGAATTTCTAATTAGTCCAGGCGTGTTTAAAAGGATTCGAAACTCATTGCGGCGACAGGTATAGACCTGCATCCAGGTACAAGGACGAGATTTTGAACACCTTTAACTACGAATACCGTCATGTAACTGTTGCCATGTTTGTTCAAAATATCTGCACTTCCCTAATAACTTCTAGAAGAAGGGATCGGTTGGTAAGACATGTTCTGAGGCATCAAAGGATCACCAATGTAGTACTGGAGGGCAGCGTGGAGGATACAAATCTTAGAGGGAGACCAAGAGATGAATACACTAAGCAGATTCAGAAGGATGTAGATTGCAGTATGTACTGGGAGATGAAGTAATTTGCACAGGATAGAGTAGCATGGAGAGCTGCATCAAACCAATCTCTGGACTGAAGACCACAACAACAACAATGTGGTTCTGTACTGTTACCTTTTCCAACCTGGATGGCGTTTACATAAAATATAGCCTGTGGTGGCTGGTAACCACAAAGTCGCAGTTATCTCGGAAACGGTTCGTTTCCGGACTTATATTTAATAAGACTGTTTTGCTCCTAGTATCGTGTACTTTCAACTGTATGCGTTTACGCCATTAATTATGGTACACCTTGTATATAAGGTCTATGCAAGGAAAAAGAACTGGGAAGATAGTGTTACGGAGAGGGAAGAGGAAGTAAATGAAGATGAGGTGGGAGTTATGACACTGAGCAGATTTTGTATTTCGAAGTAACTGTCATAATGGAGTGCGACTGAATGAAATTTAAAATGTTTATTTGACGCTACAAACGGTCGTCAAGCCATAGTCACTACAACAATAAAAATTTTAAAAAGTCACATGACTACTTTCGACGCCATTTTTCGCTCAGTCATACTCCTTTATGACAGTTCTGTCGGGAAAATGATGACTCAGTGAGTCGAAACTATCACTCAACATTTTAAAAATGTTGTTGATTGCCGGCCGTTGTGGTCGTGCGGTTCTAGGCGCTTCAGTCCGGAACCGCGCTGCTGCTACGGTCGCAGGTTCGAATCCTGCCTCGGGCATGGGTGTGTGTGATGTCCTTAGGTTAGTTAGGTTTAAGTAGTTCTAAGTCTAGGGGACTGATAACCTCAGATGTTAAGTCCCATAGTGCTCAGAGCCATTTGAACCATTTTTTTGTTATTGTTTTAGTGACTGTGGTTTGACGACCGATTGTGGTGTTAAATAAATATTGTAAACTGTGAGAAGAGTTTGACAGATCACCGAAAGACTTAAGTCGAACCAAGGCCCCTGGAGTAGACGACATTTCCTCAGAATTATTGAAGTCCTTGGGATAGCCAGCAATGACAAAACTATTTCACGTGAGGTGCAAGATATATGAGGCAGGCGAAGTACCCTCAGACTTCCACAAGAATGTAAAAACTGCACTTCTTAAAAAAGGCAGGTGCTGACAAGTCACTTTACGTTCTGGAGGCATGTGGGAATACAGGAGGCAATATTCACCCTTTGAAATTTCCTAGGTGGCAGGGATAAAACACTGTGAGCGGAAGGTTATCTCCAAATTGTAGAAACGAGACTGCTGTTATAAAGAGTGAAGGTCATGAAAGGGAAGCAGTACTGAGAATGGAAGGTTGTATCCTGTCCTCTATGTTATTCTGTCTGCGCATTTAACAAGCGTAGAAGAAACCAAGGAGAACTTTGAAACGAGATAGAAAGTTCAGGAATGAAAATTATGAGGTTTACCGACGACATTTTAATTCTGTGAAAGACGATAAGGGACTAGAAGGAGCAACTGGAGAGGAAGAATAATATCCTGAAAAAAGGTTATAAGACGAACATCAACAATACATGGCTAATGGAATGAAGCAGCATTAAATCAGGCGATGCTGGGGGATATAAATTATGCAATGAGACACTGGTGGAAGTAGATGAGTTTTCTATTTGGGCGGTAAAACAACTGGTGATGTCCGAAGTAGACAGGATATAAAATGCAGACTACAAGTAGTTTCTGAAAAGATAAACCTGTTAACTTCGAATGTGAAAGTTTGGAAATCTTTTCTGAAACTGTTTGTCTGGAGCGTACCTTTTAAGAAAGTGAAACGTGGACCCTAAACACTTCATACAAGGAGACAATAAAAACTTTTGAAAAGCGGTGCTACAGAAGAATGCTGAGAATTAATGGGTAGATGGCGTAACTAATAAGAGGTGCTCAGTCGAGTAGGGGAAGTAAAACTTATGCCACAATCTGAGTAAACGGAAAGATCGGTTGATAGGACGTATCCTGAAGCAATGATTCATCAATTTCATAGTGGAGGAAAGTGCAGGGGTTACAAATTTTAGAAAGGGAAAGCATGAGTAAAGGAAGCTGATTCAAATGGATGTAGTCTGCAGTAGTTATGCAGAGATTATATAATTTCTTTTTGCACTGATCGAAGATGCATTCCCATGCTCTATTACTGTATTGTCTGTCCCCGGTAGCTGAGCGATGCTGGCACCGTAGCTCAGTTGTTCCTTTACATTTGTGATTAGTTTTACTTTTTTTCAGAGGATGCATTTCATTTAGTATTTGTGAACTGCCTAATTTTGTAAAAAAAAATGGTAGAGCACTTCACTTTCAAAAGACTTTTTTTTTTCTTAAAGCGTGTTTGGTCAGAGGGCTAGCTGACCTCTGTAACAAAAAATTGAGTTAATGGATCAACGACGAACTGAAACGGGTGTCTTGAGACGTCCGACCCGAGCACATACAATGAACGAAAACGAACAAAACGAGATTAAAAAAAAGAAGAAAAGAAAAAGTGGTCAGCGCGACAGACTCTCAATCCTAAGGGCCCGGATTCGATTCCCGACTGGGTCGGAGATTTTCTCCGCTCAGGGACTGGGTGTTGTGTTGTTCTAATCATCATCATTTCATCCCCATCGACGCGCAAGTCGCCGGAGTGGCGTCAAATCGAAAGACTTGCACCAGGCGAGCGGTCTACCCGACGGGAGGCCCTCGTCACACGACATTACTGTATTAACTATTATTTTCGAACCACTGTATAGTGCTTATGATGCAGATTATGCACAGCGTAACGTCTTTTCATTAGAACAGAGGAAATATAATACAAAATGTTGTGTCAGTGTTCCTTTCAAGTGACAATTTATCATTGTAACAGGAAACAGTTTGTTTCTCATTCTTTTTCTTCTGGACTAGCATGGATGTAACTTCATTGTAATGCTTCACTTTTGTGCATAACAATACATTTAATCTCAAACAATTTTTATTTCAGTAACTGAGCAATCAGTTATTCGTAACATCTGTCGGCATAAAAGTTTTCTGGGTATGGCACCGCTTCATAATGTATAAACGTACGTGCTTGAGCGTTGTCCTGCAAAATGATGGTCAAGTCCCACAGAAAGTGTCATCACTTATGTCTCTATGCTGTTCATTTTTGGAACACAGCCTACGATCAGCTTAGAGACAGAAGTGGTGACGCTTTCTATAGGACCTGGCCATCAATTTGTAGGACAATGCTCAAGCTTCTACAGTGAAAGCTGTTACTGATGTGTTTGACTGATGGGGCTGCTAAGAGCTATACCACCTATTGCACTCACCTGACGTAAGCCCTCGTGAGTTCAACTAGATTTCTAAACTGAAGGAAGTACTTCACTGCGTTCATTTCAGAAGTGCTACAAATTCGTCGGGCAATAGGCCGCGCCGTTCGAACTGTCAACACAACTGGCACTGCTAAGAGTATCCTACGACTTCCACATCGCTGGCAACGGGTTATACACAATGCTGGTGACTGCTTTGAAGGTCAGTAAAACTTTGAAACACGTATTTATTTTGTACGATCTGTAAATAAATAGTTGCCACTATTAAAGTCCGCTTGCTTACCTCTGTGGAAATGTGCTTACCTCCGATGCCAGCGAACCTGGGTTCGATTCCCGGCCGGGTTAGAGATTTTCTCCGTTCGAGGACTGGTTGTTGTGTTGTCCTCATCATCATTTCATCCTCTTCACCGGCACGCAAGTCGCCCAATGTGGCGTCGAATGTAATAAGACTTGCACTTGGCGACCGAACATCCCTGACTGGGGCGTCTCGGCCAACGATTCCATACGCTCATTTCCATTTTTTTTCTTTTTTTTGCCGCTATTAAAGTTCCAAACCTCGTATATGGGCCCTAACATTGACATAATCGTAGCTGCAAACTTGTGAAGTTTATGCTGAATAAAATTTCTATATGAGTCTACAAAACTTATTTTATTACGAAACTTATCAATCAGCTGCCTGCCACTCTCTAGGTCTATAGGATCTAACTACAGAAAACATCCGGCGCTGACGTGCTATAAACAGATATTGCTGTGTCTGATCTTCGCTTTGAAGTTCCTAACCCGGCGATAAAGCTCTTTTGCAAAGGTAATAAAAAAAAATCTACTTTTCTCTTTAACCATTGTGTCATTACGTATATAGGCAAAGTTATTGTTATTCCCCTGAAGACAATGCACAGTTTGCGCTTCCCCTGCGCTATGTAATGACGTCTGACAGACACATTTAACTGCGAGCGCTCACTGATTAGGCGGCGAGCGACCGTGAGCTATCGTGCTCGACTAGACGCCTGCACGACAGACCTGCTGTAATACACTGATGCGCCAAAGAAGGTGGTATAGGTGTGCGATTTCAAATACAGAGATATGTAAACACGCAGAATACAGCACTGCGGTCGCAAATCCTGTGTAAGAAAATGTTCAAATGTGTGTGAAATCTTATGGGACTTAACTGCTAAGGTCATCAGTCACTAAGCTTACACACTACTTGTCAGCGCTTACACAACTTCCCCAATAGAGCGCGCCCCGCTAAGCACAACAGCGCAGGCGCAGCGCTCGTCCATCTCGGCACCACGAGATGGCGCTGTCTTAGAGACGCACCAAATTCTGCTTCCGCCGATCCGCGTATTAATATGTAATGCAGCCAATGAGATTGCTCCTAATTAGAACCTTTTCTCCTCGCGGGTCGCACTCGCGCAGTGATACCTGAACGCTCGAGGTATTATAACGAGTGTAGAGACCTCCGATGAGTCTGTCTGCACCAGTCTGCACCAGTCTTTAGTCAAGTTTCAGTCTGCGCCTAATAAAATTACCATATTCCTGTACATAGCCATGAAGATAAATGACTAGACACTTTTTCAAGTATCAGAGATACGTGAGGATAAGACTAACGTACCAAGACCAAAGGAACTTCAGATTGTCCATTGTAAACAGCATCCAGAATCAAGTTACGTAATATCTAAAACTTCCTGGCAGATTAAAACTGTGTGCCCGACCGAGACTCGAACTCGGGACCTTTGCCTTTCGCGGGCAAGTGCTCTACCAACTGAGCTACCGAAGCACGACTCACGGCCGGTACTCACAGCTTTACTTCTGCCAGTATCCGTCTCCTACCTTCCAAACTTTACAGAAGCTCTTCTGCGAACCTGGTTAGTTCTGCATGGTTCGCAGGAGAGCTTCTGTAAAGTTTGGAAGGTAGGAGACGAGGTACTGGCAGAAGTAAAGCTGTGAGTACCGGCCGTGAGTCGTGCTTCGGTAGCTCAGTTGGTAGAGCACTTGCCCGCGAAAGGCAAAGGTCCCGAGTTCGAGTCTCGGTCGGGCACACAGTTTTAATCTGCCAGGAAGTTTCATATCAGCGCACACTCCGCTGCAGAGTGTAAATCTCATTCTACGTAATATCTGTTTTTTATTATTTTAATAAATATGTGTGAAAATTAATCAAGTTCTGTTTAAAGATGGCCACCGTCAATCAGCTACTCTGAGCATGCCTACTTCGTTAGAGTGACAAGGCAAATAATCTGAAGGTGTGTGTACCGAAGGTCTTACAGTACGCACACCACACTACTTAACCTAAATCATCCTAACGACAAACACACACACCCATGCCCGAGGGAGGACTCGAACCTCCGCCGGGACCAGCCGCGCAGTCCGTGACTGCAACGCCTTACACCGCTCGGCTAATCCCGCGCGGCCCTATACAAGACAACAAGCGTCTGAGCAATTGTTAGATCGGTTATTGCTGCTACAATGGCAGGTTATCAAGACTTAAGTGAGTTTGAACGTGGTGTTACAGTCGGCGCACGAACGATGGGACATAGCATATTCGAGATAGCGATGATGTGGGGATTTTTTTGTACGACCTTTTCACGAGTGTTCCATGAATATCATGAATCTGGTAAAACATCAAATCTCTGACATCGCTGCGGCCGGAAAAAGATCCTGCAAGAACGGGACCAACGACTACTTAAGAGAATCTTTCACCGTGATAGAAGTGTAACCCTTCCGAAAACTGCTGCAGATGTCATGCTGGGCCATCAAAAAGTGTCAGCGTGAGAACTATTCAACGAAACGTCATCCATATGGGCTTTTGGAGACGAAGGCCCACTCGTGTACCCTTGATGAGTGCACAACACAAAACTTTACGCCTCGCCTGGGCGCGTCAACACCGACACTAGACTGTTGATGACGGAAAACTGTTGCCTGGTCGGACGAGTCTCGTTTCAAATTGTATCGTGCAGATAAACGTATGGATGGGGAGACAACAGGGGACTGTTCAAGCTGATGGAGGCCCTGTAATGGTGTAATGGTGTGGGAGTGATATGTGTCCTCTGATACGTTTAAATACAACTTTGACAGCTGACACCTATGTAAGTATCCTGTCTGATCACATGCATCAATTCATATCCATTGTGCATTCCGACGAACTTGGGCATTTCCAGCAGGACAGTGAGACACCCCAAACGTCCAGAATTGCTACAGAGCGGCTCCAGGAACACTCTGTGGTTTTAAACACTTCTGCGGGCCCCCAAACTCCCCATATCCATCGTACCCTTACGGATTTCTGGACAGCCTTGCAGGAGTCATGGCGTCAGTTCCCTCCAGCACTACTTCAGCCGAGTCCATTCCACGTCGTGCTGCGGCTCATATGTATGCTCGCGGGGGCCCTACACGATATTAGGCACGTGTACCAGTTTCTTTGGCTCTTCAGTGTATTTGTCAATACTTTATAATCTAACAAGTAATACGGAAGGAAACAGTTCGAGATCGATATACTAGTGTGTAGAGACTAAGACCATTTAGCCATCGGCCGTTTTTGCCGCGAGGTTCTAGGCGCTTCAGTCCGGAACCGCGCTGCTGCTACGGCCGCAGGTTCGAATCCTGCCTTGGGCATGGATGTGTGTGATGTTCTTAGGTTAGTTAGGTTTAAGTAGTTCTAAGTCTAGGGGACCTCAGACGTTACGTCCCATAGTGCTCAGAGTCATTTGAACCATTTAACCAAAAATTATTTTTTGTGCTTAAAGTTTTGTGAATGTTTTGTATATGTTTTGTGAAGAAGTAATTGGTATTTTGATTGAAGACCAAACAGTCCATATGCCAATATTTATACCGTCTGTCCAAATAAACAAGGGCACGGACTTCAGTTTTTCGAGGGCAGCTACGACATGCCCATCTGTTCCCTCTTGTCCTTTAGCATCGTGATCTTGTCGTGTAAACGTCGTTATCTGTAACTCTGTATAATTTCGAACATAGCGAACTAACTCAAAATCTGTTAAGATACTTTATTATAATACCAGTTCACGTATTTATGTTAATAATCGTTGTATTGCTAGTTCCATTTTTAGCTTTTTGTGAGAGAGACGCAACATTTCGACGTGGCACTGATCCACCATTGACGTGACTTTGTTACTAATTTTCAGTACCTTTTTCTCTTATGGTACAACCTGAAGCTGCAGTCATTCGAACAAGAAGTGAAGAATTTTAACTAGTTACACAGCATAGAGCAGTTAACAGATCGCGATATGCAATTTGCATTTTCAAAAATTCTATCGGTCCATATCTTTAGTTCCGCTGCTCCCAACACCCATCTGGGATAATTACAATGGAGATCACTTCACCGCTTCGGTACTTATATAGTGAACGGAGATGGAAGCCGGCTGACAAGAGCTGCATCAGACTAGTCTTCGAATTGCAGACCACAACAACAAGGAAAGATTGGGCCGCCAATCGAGGCTATAGATAACCCCCTTCCCTGTACTACAGCAAAATGACCCTGTAGCACACACAGCAGAGATGCGACGAGCACGCAGGCGCCGCCAAATAATGATGCATTACATGCCTTCTGCATAATCTACATCTACATGGATACCCTGCAAATCACATTCAAGTGCCTGGCAGAGGGTTCATCGAACCACCTTCACATTTCTCTATTATTCCAATTTCGTATAGCGCGCGGAAAGAATGAACATGTATATCTTTCCGTACGAGCTCTGATTTCCCTTATTTTATCGTGGTGATAGTTCCTCCCCATGTAGGTCGGTGTCAACAAAGTATTTTCACATTCGGAGGAGAAAGTTGGTGATTGGAATTTCGCAAGAAGATTCCGTCGCAAACGATAAACGCCTTTCTTTTAATGATGTCCAGCCCAAATCCTGTATCATTCCTGTGACACTCTCACCCACATTTCGCGATAATACAAAACGTGGTGCTTTTCTTTGAACTTTTTCGATGTACTCCGTCAGTCCTATCTGGTAAAGATCCCACACCGCGCAGCAGTATTCTAAAAGAGGGCGGATAAGCGTAGTGTACGCAGCCTCCTTAGTAGGTCTGTTACATTTTCTTAGTGTCCTGCTAATAAAACGCAGCCTTTGGTTAGCCTTCCCCACAACGTTTTCTATGTGTTTCTTCCAATTTAAATTGTTCGTAATTGTAATACCTAGGTATTTGGTTGAATTTACGCCTTTTAGATTAGACTGATATATCGCGCAACCGAAGTTTAACGAGTTCCTTATTGCACTCGAGTGGATGACCTCACACTTTTCGTTTTTTAAGGTTAACTGTCTCTTTTCGCACCATTCAGATATCTTTTCTAAATCGTTTTGCACTTTGTTTTGATCTCCTGGTGACTTTATTAGTCGATAAACGACAGCGTCGTCTGCAAACAACCGAAGACGGCTGCTCAAATTGTCTCCCAAATCGTTTATATAAATAAGGAACAGCAAAGGGCCTATAGCACTACCTTGGGGAACGCCAGAAATCACTTCTGTTTTACTCGATGACTTTCCGTCAATTACTACGAACTGTGACCTCTCTGACAGGAAATCACAAATCCAAAAGTTTTCTAAACCCATGTTAACTGTGTGTCAATAGACCGCTTTCTTCGAGGTAATTCATAATGTTCTAACACAATGTATGTTCTAAAATCCTGCTGCATAATGACGTTAACGATATGGGCCTGTAGTTAAGTGGATTACTCCTGCTAGCTTTCTTGGATATTGGTGTGACCTGTGGAACTTTCCAGTCTTTGGGTACGAATCTTTCGTCGAGCGAACGGTTGTATATGGTTGTTAGGTATGGAGCTAATGCATCAGCATACTCCGAAAGGAACCTAATTGGTATACAGTCTGGACCAGAAGACTTGCTTTTATTAAGTGTTGCTTCACTACTCCGAGGTTATTTACTGCTATGTTACTCATGTTGGTAGCTGTTCTCGGCCTGCATCTCGTGGTCGTGCGGTAGCGTTCTCGCTTCCCGTTCCCGGGTTCGATTCCTGGCGGTGTCAGGGATTTTCTCTGCCTCGTGATGGCTGGCTGTTGTGTGATGTCCTTAGGTTAGTTAGGTATAAATAGTTCTAAGTTCTAGGAGACTGATGACCATAGATGTTAAGTCCCACAGTGCTCAGAACCATTTTGAAGCTGTTCTCGATTCGAATTCTGGAATATTTACTTCTTCTTCTTTTGTGAAGGCATTTCAGAAAGGCTGTGTTTAGTAACGCTGCTTTGGCAGCACTGTATTCGATAGTATCTCCATTGCTATCGCGCAGAGAAGGAATTGATTGTTTCTTGCCGCTTAACATACGTCACATATCACCGGAATCTCTTTGGCTTTTCTGCCAGGTTTCGAGACAAAGTTTCGTTGTGGTTACTGTTGTAGGTATCTCGCATTGAAGTCCGCGCTAAACTTCGATCTTCTGTAAAAGTCGCCAATCTTGGGGGTATTGCGTATGTTTAATTTTGACCTTAGAATTCGGGAAGCTCTGAATCTAGGTGTAGATACACAACGGCGCAAATTTTGTCGGTCCAAGACGGCCCATTTCAACGCGCAGTATGTTACAGAGAAGACGTTTCATTCTGGAATCTGTAAGGTGTCAGGCAAATCCAACACCTTACATGAAAATCCGGACATAATAAGCAAATCTACTAGTATGTCACATAGCTCCGAATAAATCGTGACATTAAATTAACAAAAGAAATACGAGTAACGAGTGAGCAAATGGAATACCACAGACTAACACAAGAATGCCTAAATGCATGTCGTACCTTCCCACCGTGAGGCAGACGCAGTTCCGAGGGGAGAAACGAGGACAGAAGCCGAGAGCAGAACCGTGTTAAGCTAGATAAGGGAGGGGCTGGGCACCCACGCCGCGAGCCTACCTGTACGACTACACAACCCGCACGTTTTAGCGTGAGACTGTTTCGCGTCTCAGGTACGTCAAGGACAATCCCCAGTCCATGTTAAAAGCTAGAGCCCTCCAGAAAAGCAGTATAGATCTTACGATAACACAAAAAGGGCCACTACCACCCGCAAGTTTTAGCGTGAGACTTTTTCGCGTGTCTGTTACATTAGGATCACTCCCCAGCCCATGTTAAAAGATAGAGCCCTCCAGAAGAGCAGTATAGATCTTACGATAACGCAAAAAGGACCACAGTAGCTGCAGGTTTTAGCGTGAGACTTTTTAGCGTCTCTGTTACGCTGCAAACTTTAAAAACATTGCCCCACCACGAAAAGTATAAGGTTTCTCATTGGATAGACAGAATTTTTGTAGGCGGAGCTTAAGGTTAACATTGAGACCCTGCTTGGTCAGATGAAAACACTGCCAGATAGTTTTATAAACCAACTTCGGTAAATTGTAGTAAGGAGAAGTTAGGGGAGAGTTAGTTCCGAGACGGCGAGATGGATGGCTGGTGCGCCGGCCGCTGCCGCCCTGACGCTGCTTAAACACCGACAAGGTAATGAACGCACGCGATGCCGCATTTTTGAGCTCATAAGGCTTCACTCAGAACTGCAGAAGTCTCATCTGTTACACCCCCTCTTTGCGTAATACTAGTGACGATCGTTAATTAAAACTCATGGTGTTCACATTTGCCACTTGAAGTAAAGATCTGAAACGCGATGATTTTTCTATTTTATAGTTATTGAGAAGCCACATCAGCCACTGTAATTTACAAGTTAGATAAGTAATTGAAGATAATTGAGGGCCACTGTAGACCATTTTGATAGTTTTCTCTTTTGTGAAACTTAATTTAAACCTAGATTATAGATGTGATATGGCATAGGTCATCCTTCGATCGATTGTAGAACTTGGAAACCCATTTAGGGAATATTCGTTCACATTTTTGTTGAACGCAGTTGTTTTTTACCATCCTGTATTAAAACATTTCCTTTTATCAATAGTGCAATTTATAAAAGATGTTTTGTGATTAGAATAAATTTCCAATGGTAAACTTAACTGCTTTTTCGACGTTATTTTACCAGCTAACTAAAAATAGGAAAGCCTTGAACCCTTTCCACTATATTTAGTTAGAATTAAGATTCTTTTACAGGGAGTACAGTGGAGCTGACGCTGAGATCATTTAGTATTTGGTTATATCATCGCTAGTCTCACTGAACTCTTCTGAATTCTACATGTCATGTGTGATCTGGCGTCTCCTTGCCAGCAACAGGTCCCAGGTTCAAACTAGTTAATTCCCTAAAAAACACGCTCAGAGCGTCGTTGCGCGAAAGTGGTAGGGAGACACGATATAGTACAATCAGACACCACCATGAATGTTTAGAAATCATCTCCGAGGATGTGATTAAACTTTTTTCGCCATATCCTTTGCTCCACAGACGCTGTCTAGCAATGAGAGCCCAACAGCCTGTGTGGTGCTACCGAAAGTCGGAGGAGAGCTGCAGGTAGATCAAAAAACTCCGCTTAGCGGCACTGACCTCTCCCTGTTCGCTCTGCTGGCAGGGATTTGCCCACCGAAACCCATGACTCAGGCTCGGCTCACTGTCCGGCGAACAGTTTTAATCTGCCAGCTTACGCCAATTTAAGCCGGAAGCCATTGCAGACTGTAAGGTTCATTCTGCGATTTTGTGTGTTTCTGGAATTTCACGAGGCCTTTTCATTGACCACTTCCCAGAGACAGAAGATCGACGATAAATCTCTCCCCTTCAGTTTTTTCAAGCGTTTCGTTTTCCGCTCACGAATGGGAATTTTGAAACTGGTGGTAATGTACGTTTTACCCACGTACCCATATGTAGCACATGGTACTGGCTTTCACCTCCCTGTCGCATCCTTCTTATCGATGGTACGCTAAATGATAGTAAGCATATGTTTTTAATGTTTTGTTAGTTTAGTGAAAGAGTTAGTCAACCTCCATAGTTCATCGATGGAGATTGATGATTAGTTGTTAGTTAGCACAGCACAACATTTCCCGTTTTTTAGAGGGGGGGGTTAATTAAAGGATAACACATTATGTGTCAATGATCGATCAGTACTTATACAGCAATGGGATCATTAGTTTATTACCATAAAATTGTGTGCATTTTCGGACATAATTCCATTTTATTAAACCAAAAAAATGGTTCAAATGGCTCTGAGTACTATGGGACTTAACTGCTGAGGTCATCAGTCCCCTAGAACTTAGAACTACTTAAATCTAACTAAGGACATGACACACATCCATGCCCGAGGCAGGATTCGAACCTACGACCGTTGCGGTCGCGCGGTTCCAGACTGTAGCGCCTAGAACCGCTCGGCCACTCCTGCCGGCTTTTTAAACAACTTTTTTTCTGTACTGCAAACTGATGCAAGAATTGCTTTTATGTGTTCTGACGCTCTGTTTTCTCCATTTGCGGTGAAATAAATAAAAAAGTTAAATTTATTGATTTTTTGAAAAGAGAAAAATTATGGATATGGAGCTTTAACTTTAGAATTTTTAAAAGTCGTTTTTACGCCCTGTATTGACCGGCTTGAATGCGGACAAATTCAGTGTTGCGTGAAATTTGCCTGTAATATAATTTACAATCCTGATTAATAACATTTTTTAATTCTACGTCATTGTTGATTTAATCAGAGTTCTCACCTTGTACGTAGAATTAGTCCTTCTGCCACAATGTTAATTCATTAGTCGCCTCGATGTTCTTCTCTTTGTTGACCGTGTGTATCTTTCTAAGTCCTTCACGAAGACGATGGAAACAAAGGAATAGAATGCTAAGCCACTTTAAATAATTCTCTTAAAATTTACATACCTTTCACTATTTTTTATTCACAAGACAGTAAGGCTTGCTCTGCTCGTCGCACAAAACATAAATACTAGCAAGATGGCTGCCCTTGAACACACTCCAAAATTTACGTCCATCCCCTACAAGGTTACAATCGAAAGTGTATCTTAGCTCCTTCTTGGAGTATTAAACAAAAGAGAATCCAATACGAACATTACAGAGATTATATTCTACATTCCTCTCAATTTAATCTTTGGCGCAGACTTTAAAGGATTGTATCTCTCTGCGTCGGAATGTGTCATTACACCTTGCATTATTATTATTACCTTACTCCATCAATATTGTCGAATTCTTCTTATCATTAGTACCCTATTGATAGTAAGCAAATGTTTGTAATGTTTCGACAGTTTAGTGGATGTGTTACTCCACCTCAATAGCTCATCGATGCAGATGGATGATTCGTTGTACAATAGATTTCGTTCAAATGGCGACCAAGGAGAAGGACGCCTTTCACATGGAACAAAATGTTACGCGTCTCCCCATTTTTTTCTTTCACATTAAGGATAAAATGTTTATTATAATAATCATTTCATTACCTAACCCTGTGGCCAAGAAGAGGACCTACTACTTCAACGAGATTTTATTTTCCTTGAAAACTCCAAGTGGAAAATAATTTCTTGTTCCAAAATTTCCAAAGGATTTTTGCTTCCGTAAACATTTTAGTTGACATGAACAACCTGCTTAAAAAAAACTTTTCAGTGCCGGCCGCTGTGGCCGAGCGGTTCTAGACGCTTCAGTACGGAACCGCACTGCTGCCTCGGTCGCAGGTTCGAATTCTGCCTCGGGCATAGATGTGTGTGATGTCCTTAGGTTAGTTAGGTTTAAGTAGTTCTAAGTCTAGGGGACTGATGACCTCAGAAGTTACGTCCCATAGTGCTTGGAGCCATTTGAACCACTTTTGGCTTTCCAGTTATTAGAAAA
This sequence comes from Schistocerca gregaria, assembly GCF_023897955.1. NCBI lineage: Eukaryota > Metazoa > Arthropoda > Insecta > Orthoptera > Acrididae > Schistocerca > Schistocerca gregaria. The sequence goes on along the minus strand of NC_064925.1, from coordinate 219,087,463 downwards.
TATTCCTAAGAATATTCTAGTTGCCAAAAGAAAATTTTGTTTACAAGAAGATTTAACTTTCTTTTAATAGTGGACAAGTCATTTTTCACACCTCGTTTTCTGCATCAGAAGATTAAGTTCCCTTCATTTTGAATTTAGTACAGAATCTCACCGATAAGAAGAGTAAGGGAAAAAATAGCATAACTGTTACGGAGGCTGCTCGATTTGGAAAATAAGACACCATCTCAGACTCCCAGAAGGATGGTTGGATTTAACGTCCGTTCGACCTCGAGGTCATTAGAAGTGGAACACAAGTTCGGATGTGTCAAGGATGGGGAAGAAAATCGGCCGTGACCTTTCAAAGGAACCGTCGCGGCATTTGCCTGGAGCGATTTAGGAAACTTCCGGAAAGCCTAAATCTGGACGGCTTTGGACCGTCGTCGTCAAGAATGCGTGTCCAGTGTGCCGCTGTCCACTGCGACACCTCGCTCGGTACATCGCATCCAGATGACGCCATGTGGCAGAGGATGGGACATCGGCTGGTCGGCAAAACGTGGTTATCAGGATTTAATCATGGATTAGTTAATCAAAAGCTTAATTTAGCCTTGGATAAATCATGCGCTGTGTTTATTTAGGGGATCAGATGTTAGCACGGTCTGCATGCCTTTATTCGCTGCATCTTACTGAATCATCATGGTGTTAACGAAGACTTCGAGGAAAGCCTCAAAACCTTAAACAAAATTCCGTAGCCCTGTTCACATGAAACGCTTCTATTTTCTTCTGTTACGGTTTCTCACGTCTATGATTCACTAACATACAGTGCTGTGCTCCAAACTTACATTCTCCGTAATTTCTTCCTCAGATTAAGACCAATGTTTGATACTAGGAGACTTATCTTGGTCAGTAATGCTCTCTTTGCTATGCTAGTCTGATTTTTATATCCTCCTTGCTCCGACAGTCACGTGCTATTTTGCATCCAAAATAGCTTCATTTGGTCTACTTCAAGGTTTTCAGTTTTGATGTCATTCCCGTAAGTTTTTGAAATTATTAGCATTAATGAGGAATGGCAGAAATGAGACAAGCGATAAACTTGACATCAAAACTGGGGACCGTGAAGTAGATGAAGTGAAGTTACCTTGGAGGCAAAATAACACATTACTGACGAAGCATGGAGGATATAAAAATCAGACTAGCACAGTAAAGACAGTATTCCTGACGAAAGCAACTTTTCTAGTATCAAACATCGCGTGTAATTTAAGAAAGAAATTATTGAAAATGTACATTTGGAGAACAGCATTGTATGATAGTGAATCGTGGACAGTGGGAGAACCTGAACAGAAGAAATCAGAAGTGTTTTGAGTTATGGCGCTACAGAGAGCAGTTGAAAATTAGGTGAACCGATAAGGTAAGGAATGAGGAGACTCTCTGCAGAATCGGTGGGAAGAGCAACATGCTGAAGACACTGACAAGATGAAGGGACACTATGACAGGACACATGTAAGTACATTAGAGAAAAACGTCAAAAGTGTTAGAGAGAGCGGTAGAGGGTAAAACTGTAGAGGAAGACGGAGATTGGAATACATCCAGCAAATAACTGATGACTTAGGGTGCAGCTGCTACTCTCAGATGAGAAATTTCGCATGGGTGAGGAATTCGTGGGGGAAGAAAGAACTAGTCAGAAGACCGATGACTCAAACACACAAGTAAAAGTCAAATTTGTGTAACATACAGGGAATAGAAAGCATACAACAGTAACAAATGTGCCTTTCGTTGAAGAAATCCTCAAAGCTTCCACAAAAGCTTGAAAGATAATACAGCAAAAGTTCAGGAAGAAGTTGAAGTGAAAATTCTAGAATACCCGCAGAAAGAATCGGACGTTAGGTCATGTTTGAAATAGAAATGTTGGATCTTTTACGAAATATTTCCGTAACGATGCCTTAAATGTAATTTTTCCTCCTATCTATTTAGTTCTCAATTCGTACGAGCAATCAATCATTCATGATAGGAAACACAGTCATAGCTCAGTCATTCAAAATGATTCACAAATTTTACTTGATGGAATGAAATCAGGCATTGATTCTTTTTCTCTGCAGGCTCGTGCTTTGCGGCAGGGTGCTAATCTGTACAAATAGAATGCCTCGTAATTTTGGGAGCGTTGTATAATCAGTCGGGAAACCTCAGATCAAGCGGATATTCGGCTTTGATGAAGTTTAACCTTCCGAAGAAGTAATGGAGCTCTTGGATTATTAAATGCAGGTTCGTATCCAGTTTTCGGAAGTTCCCTTCTGATTAACAACTAGGCAATACATAGATGAATATCATTAATTATCAATTGTCAAATACACACTTTTGTTTGAAGGAACAATATCAGATTACAGTTCTTCAAACAAAGCTCAGGCTAATCGGCACGAAGACAATCTCGGAAGCTTTTTTTTTCCAAACAACCACCAGAGAGAGTACTACAAAGAATAATTATGCGCTCATGGCATAGCTATTGTATGAAGCTATTTTGCGCATGTATTCTGCAAGTATGAAGATAGAAAATTTGTAAACGTCATCCAAGGGTAGAATTGCATCATAATAATTCGTCGAATATAAAGAGATATTACAACTGCATCCTTCTGAATCTTCTTACTACACACACACACACACACACACTTCCCTCCAATATTAAACTGGTGATCCCTTGATGTATCAGAGTGGGTCCTATCTACGTATTCCTTCCTTTAGCCAAGTTGTGTCACAAATTTCTTGTCACTCCAGTACTGTTCAATCCATCTAATCTACAGCATCATGTAGCACCCCATTTCAAAAGGTTCTATTCTCTTCGTATCTAAACTGCTTAATTTCCATGTTTCACTTCCATACATGGCTACGCTCCAGACAAATACCTTCAGGAATGACTTCCTAACACATGTCTATATTTCATATTAACAAATTTGTCATCTTCAGAAAAGCTTTTCTTGAAGTTGCGAGTCTCTCTAATTCGGCCTTCATCGATTATTTTGCTGCCCAAATAGCAAAATCTATCTACTATCTTGTCTCGTTTCCTAGTCTAATTCTTTCAGAATCACATGATTTTATTTGACTACTTTCAATTATCCTTGTCTTGCTTTTGATGATGTCCGTCTTATGTCCACTTTCAAGACACTGTCCATTCCGTTCAACTACTAATTTGCTGTTTCTGAAAGAATTACAATGTCATCGACAAGCCTCAATATTTTTATTCTTCTTCTCTGAACTTTAAATTCTACTCCAAACTTTTCTTTGGTTTCCTTTACTGCTTGCTCATTGTACAGATTGAATAATATGAGAGTAGGCTACAATCCTGTCTCACTCCCTTCTCAACCACTGGGAGGACGACGGTTCAATTCCGCGTCCGGCCATCCTGATTTAGGTTTTCCGTGATTTCCCTAAATCACTCCAGGCAAATGCCGGGATGGTTCCTCTGAAAGGGCACGGCCGACTTCCTTCCCCATCCTTCCCTAATCCGATGAGACCGATGACCACGCTGTCTGGTCTCCTTCCCCAAACCAACCAACAAGATTAACCACTGCTTCTCTTTCATGCTCCACGACCCTTCCAACTGCCGTCTGGTTTCTATACAAGTTGTAAATAGCCTTTCGCTCCCTATATTTGACCCGTCCTACCTTCAGGAGTGTTCCAGACAGTATTTTCAATAGCTTTTTCTATGTCTACAAATGCTTTAAACGTAGGTTTGCCTTTCCTTAACTTATCTTCTGAGATAAATCCCAGGGTCAGTATTGCCTCGCGTGTTCCTACATTTCTCCGAAATCCAAACTGATCTTTCCCAAGGTCGGCTTCTACAAGCTTTACCGTTATTCTGCAAAGAATTCGTGTTAGTATTTTGCAATCATGACTTACTAAACTGATGGTTCAATAATTTTCACAACTATCAGCAACTCCTTTGTTTGGGATTGGAATTACTATATTACATTCTTTTTTAAATCTGGGGGTGTTTTGCCTGTCTCATACATCTTGCACGCCAGATGGAAGAGTTTTGTCATGGCTGACTCTCCAAGGCTATCTGTAATTCTGACGGAATGTCGTCTGCTCCAGGGACCTTATTTCGACTTAGGTCTTTCAGCGTTCTGGCAAATTATACTCTCAGTATCGTATCTCCCATCTCAACTTCATCTACGTCCTCTTCCATTTCTATAATACTACCTTCAAGTTCACCTCCTTTGTGTAGACCCTCTATACACTCTTTTCGCCTTTCAGCTTTATCCTCTTTGCTTGGTATAGGTTTCCCATCTGAGGTCTTGTTATCCATACAGCTGCTTCTATTTTCTCTAAAAGTCTCTTTAATTTTCCTGTAGGCGGTATCTATTCCCCCTCCCCCCTAGCAACATATGCTTCTAAATCGTTGCATTTCTTGTCTAGCCATTCCTGTTTAGCCATTTTGCACTTCCAGTCAATCTCATTATTAGATGTTTGTACTCCGTTTCGCCTACTTCATTTGCTGCGTTTTTATTTTTTCTCATTTCATCAATTAAATTCAATATCTCATGTATTATGCAACGATTTTTACTAAGCCTTATCTTTTTTACCTATTTGATCCTCTGCTGCCTCAACTATTTCATCTCGTGAAGCTATTCATTCGTCTTCTACTTTGCTTTGTCCCATTCTAACATTGCCTAACGCTCCTTCTGAAACTCTCAACAAACTCTGGTTCTTTCAACTTATCCAGGTCCTATCTCCTTAATTATCTACCTTTTCGCAGTTTCTTCAGTTTAATCTACAGTTCACAACCAATAAATTGTCGTCAGAGTCCACACCTGCCCATGGAAATGTCTTAAAATTTAAAATCTGGTTCCTAAATCTCTTCCTTACCATTATACAATTAATCTGAAACGTTGTAGTGTCTCCAGTCGTCTACCATGTATACAACCTTCCTCCATGCTTCACAAACCAAGTGTTAGCCGTGATTAAATTATGCTCTGTGCAAAATTCCACCAGGTTTCCTCTTTCATTCCTTTCCCCCAGCCCGTATTTACCTATTATTTCTCCTTCTCTTTCTTTTCCTATTATCGAATTCCAGTCCCCCATCAGAATTAAATTTTCGTCTCCTTTAACAATCTGATCATTTCTTTTATCTCATCATACATTACAAATTTGTAGTACTGTGGTAGGTGTGGGCTTCGTGTTTATCTAGGCTACGATAATGCGTCCACTATGCTGTTCATAGTAGCTTAGCTGCATTCCTATGTTCTTATTCATTATTTAACCCACTCCGGCACTGCCCCTATGTGACTTCATATTTATAACAGTGTATTCACGTGATCAGAAGTCTTGCTTCTCCTGCCACCGAACTTCACTAACTCCCATTACGTTTAACTTGAACCTGTCCATTTCCTTTTTTAAATTTCCTAATCTCTCTGTCCGATTGATATAGCATTCCACGTTACGATACGTACAACGCCAGTTTTGTTTGTCCTGATGACAACATCCTGCTGAGTATCTCCGCTCGGAGATCCGAATGGGATACTATTTTACTTCCTGAATACTTTATCAAAAAGAACAGCATTATCATTTAACCATACTGTAGAGCTGCATACCCACGGGAAAAATTACTTGCGAGCTGATGGAACGTACTAGTGATAAATCTAGCAAAATGCTTCTGAATAACTTCAACGTCTTCCTTTAATCCGACGTGGTGGGGTTCCCAACATTCGAGTAAACTTCAAGAAGGGGGCCCCAAAAATATTCTATACGCCATCTCCATTATAAGAGTAGATGAGCTATACTTTCCTAAAACTCTTCGATAAACCGAAGACGGCCATTCACCTTCCCTATTACCGCCCTTCCGTGCTCTTTCCATTTCATATCACTTCCCAACGTTACACCTAGGTATTTAATGGATGTGATTGTGTCAAGCTGCACACTACTGCTCTACCCGAACATTGCAAGAGTGTTTTTCCTATTCATTTGCATTATCTTAGATTTTAGCCTAAGCTACCACTCACGATACCAACTAGAAATTCTGTTTATCTTATGTCCTCCTACAGACATTCAATGAAGACACCTTCCAGTACATCACAGATGTACAGCCGGAGATCGCTGCTCTCTCTGCCCTGAGGTCGTTTACGTATACAGAGAACGAGAACGGACCTGTCACACTTGCCTGGGGCAGTCCTGACAAAAGCCTTGTCTCTAATGAACACTCGCTTCGAGCCACTCACATATCTGGAAACATATTCGGCATGTTCGTACCTTTGTTTACAGTCTGCCGTAGGGCTCCATTTCAAATGCTTTTTGTAAATCCAGAAATATGAAATCTGCCTTTTGCTATTCATTCATGGTTCGTAGGATAAGGGCAAGCTGAGTTTCGCAGGAAGATGCTTTACCAACCCGTGCTGCTTTGGGGACAGAAGCTTTTCGCCTCACAGAAATTCATTACATGAGAAGTCAGAACACGTTCAAGAATTCTAGTGCAGCTCGACATTAAGGATATCGGTCTCTAATTTTGAGGATCCGCTCTTTCACCCTTCTTCTATGCAGGAATGACCTGCTCTTTTCCAGTGGCATAGGACTGCGTGCGAGAGGGCAGATTCGAGATAACGGCAACGTAATAAGGGACCAGTGCCATTTATTATCGTAAAACCGAATTGGGACTCCATTCGTACGTGGTAACTTATTTGTTTTCAATTCTTTCAGATGCTTCTCTACGCTATGGATGCCTATTACATTGTCCTCCATATGGGAGTCTGTGCGACGGTCAAACGACGGTATGTTTGTACGACTTTCCTGTATGAATAATTTCTTCAACTTCTGCTTCCGTTTACTGTCTTCTGCTGCTATACCAGGCGGGTCGACGGGTTACTGTGATTTTACGTAGAAGCACAATTTCCTTGGATTCCCGGCAAGTTCTTTCGCTAAGGTTCAAGTCTTTGAAAGTGAAACGTACACTTTTTCCATTGTTTGTTACAACAATAACTAAAACTAAAAAACTTAACTCCACCCGAATAGGCAATGAGGGCCCAACGGCACCGACCGGCCGCCGTGTCATCCTTAGCCCACAGACGTCACTGTATGCGGATATGGAGGGGCATGTGGTCAGCACACCGCTCTCCCGGCCGTATGTCAGTTTACGAGACCAGAGCCACTACTTCTCAATCAAGTAGCTCCTCAGTTTGCCTCACAAGGGCTGAGTGCACCCCTCCTGCCAAAAGCGGTCAGCAGATCGGATGGTCACCCATCAAGGTGCTAGCCCGGCCCGACAGTGCTTAATTGCGGAGCACTGATGGGAACTGCTGTTGCCACTGCGGCATGGCCGTTGGTATATTAATAACTGGATAACCAAATACCGTGACTGTGTGTTTCAGTGTTTAACTGTGGGGAAAGAGCCAGAGTGGCAAGCAATGGAAAAACCGTGTTACTTTTAAGAGGTATTAATATAGTTTTGAAGACTCTGTACTCTTTGATGAAATAAGTGCTTTAGCAATATACTACGCGATGAACTATGCTACTTTGATATGGAAAACTGTTGCTACGAAATTGAACGTCAGTAGTATTGTTGATTGCATTGAATGGTTGGAAATGGAACAATACTATTTTGCCATGCCCGCGCATGACGCAGCTGTAAAGAAATTATTTTCAGCGCTATATGATCACTGGACAGATGAGCGAAATAAGCTCGCTGTCGCCAGTTTAAAGCTATCGGCAAAGTGGGGTTGGAGCTTCTGTGCCATCTTCTTTACAGCCATGACCTTGTCTCGTCGGATTTTTATGTTTTGTTCGATCAGAGAAGCTTAGTGTGGCATTAAATTCAAGAGAAACGGTTAGTTAAAGAATAAAAGTCCAGAAGTGGGTGCGAGATGAAGGTAAAGAATTCTTCGTTGAAGAGGTAATAAGATCTGGTTGGGATTACGTGATTATTTTGCGTTGTTTCCAACATTCATTTCATTCAATTACTACAAAATTTGGATCCTTCAGTTACCGGTATTGAAAATTGATTCTGCCTCTTCAAATTACTCGTATCAGTTAATTTTGACAAATATGAAATAAATACTAACAGGATAGATTGCTACTCACCGTAAAGATGACACACTGAGAAACTAAACATGCTTTGGGATGAGAAATTCCGCCTTATGCAAGACACCTTTTTTCTGTTTTGTTTCACTCATACATGTTTCAGCACTTTTGTGCTGTCTGCAGTGGGTTAAAAAACTTAAACCCACTGATGATAGTACAAAAGTGCTGAAACATGTATGGGTGAAACAAAACAGAAAAAAGGTGTCTTGCATAAGGCGGAACTTCTCATCCCATTTTCGTAACAAGCACGGATACAGCAAGAAGAACTGCACCACAAGACGATTAAACATGCTATCTTTACCGCTATCGTGATGACTGGGTGTTGTGTGATGTCCTTAGATTAGTTAGGTTTAAGTAGTTCTAAGTTATAGGGGACTGATGACCATAGATGTTAAGTCCCATAGTGCTCAGAGCCATTTGAACCATTTTTTACCGTTATTAGCATCTATCCTTTTCGTAATTTTCTACTGGACTTTCCATTGTTTGGAAATAAATACTAAGATTTATTCAGAACTTCGCATAAGGAATGTAGTGACTCCTGTCTAATATATTGTAATCTCTTTTTATTAAAAAAATTGATTGTCACATTTCTTTAACACAAAACTTTCTTTTGAATAGCGGAAAAATAACTTAATACTTATTCTATTAATGACATCTTTATCTTCCCCCAGTTTCACAAATCTTCGCTTTAGATTTTGCTCAAGGAAATGGATGCTTCCCAAGCTAAAAAAAAGTTAGCAATTGAATACCGGTAATAAATATTAAGAGGCAAGACACAGACACAAGAAGAGAGATGAGAAAAAGAGAAGTATTATTGCAGATGATCTTGACCTTATTATTCTATTTGATTGTTATGTTTTCATACAAAGATAAGACTTCAAGGTCTTCTGAAAGTAGTCCCCTTTCATGTTAAACTTTTTTTTTTACAGCTCTACGCTTCTTCGGCGTCTTTAAATTCCTGGAGATTCGCGTACGTCAGTGGTACGTCATTTGTCATTTCTTAGCAGACTCTGTAACCCGCCAAATCTTCCATGTGTCGGTTGATGGTTCTTCATTCAGAGGTTGTTCTTCAGCAAAAGCTCCACGTTGCGGCTCTGATGGGCCAATCGTCTCGCGCTGTACCAACGGCGTCATCGGGATACGGTGCGGAGAAGCGAGGGGTCGGAAACCGCTCTGCCGTCCGTTGTCGGCTTTCTAGACCTTGGAGCCGTTACTTCCCTTTCAAGTAGCTCGTCTATTGGTATCTCGAGGCCGAGTACAGCAGTACCACTCCTCCCACGGAGGAAAAATCCCTGCCAGTACCGGGAATCGGAGCCGCGTAACAGCCAGACACACCGACCACTGACAAAGGGACTGCGCCTACTCATTATCACCGACTGCGTCTAGATTTGTGGTGTATGCAGGACATGGCGAGAAATGAAAGTGGCACAAGTAGGAGCCCCAGAAAGACGTACGATTAGAAAAAAAAACTGGCCAAATGCGAATAGGACTCGCGCCCGAGGGTTCCATACAAACTTCATTACGTATACAGACAGGTCACACATCCCGGGATCGAGAATCTCGACGATTTCTCCCTGTTAACGATTTCGATACTGGCAAGATATCGGGCTCGGAAATTCCAAGATCGTGTCAAAATCTCCTCAAAAGTTCCTGAGACTAGCCCGGACATACAAAAGGAAGCGAGCAGAGGAGACCACATGTGTAGAGGGAGGTGGTTTAATAAAACATTTCTATTTACTTACTGAAACATGGATACAAGCAGTAATATTTTTCTGTTGCCCTTTTGACGGATTATGAATGCAATGCAAGTTCTAATGGCAATTTCTCTAGTATAATTACAAATATCTGTGATATAATTACAGATTAAGGATTTTCGAATTTTTCCATTACTTGGTAGAAAGGATTCTTAACTATCAGTCAGACAGATAGAAATTTCTGAGAACGTTTACCGTGCAGAACTGCTGTGTCACAAAAATCGGATGACGTTCGTAGAGTTACAACACCCGCTCCAGTCACCGCCACCGCCAGCCATCATGGTCAGTTACCCCAAACTAAATGTTTTTGCGCTCGAGACTGTTTGTGTCCATTTTTAAAGACAGACCGAAGACAACAAAGGGATCCTGTAAGGGTTGCGTTTTTACGGGTTAAGGTACGGAATCCTAAAAAAAAAGAAGTTTTGGCTCGGCATGAGCCATTTATGTCAGTGTAGCTTCCAGAAAGCAGCTGGCGCTGTGGAAAGAGTACAGAACGGTAAATGCGAGGATCGTGGAATCGAATGGCAGTACGGAACCTGTTCTTTTTTTAAATTTTCAGTTTTCACGTTACCTACAGGGCCAAATAAAAAATGAGTAAAAATACTGTATAATACACTGCAGACAAGCAGAAATGATGCTCAACATATCGTATTTGTTGATATTTTCATAAAAGACCCAAAAGGAAGACAAACGATTTGTGATTAGTAAATAAATTTATAAGAAGCGACTGTTCTTGCAGCGTTCAAGAGGACTCTGCAAATAGTTTCAAAGACTGGCACTGTAAGTACGTAAATGTAGTGTTGCACACGGTTTGCTGCCAAATTGTGCGATAGCAGAGAAACTATGTTCGTTTTTCTACTAGAAACTTTAAAACAACCATAAACTTGTAAAAATGAGGCGTTTATAACATGTAAAGTTGCCGATAAATTTACTTTTTCTACTATTTTTGCGATGAGTATAGCCATAGGTTGTGTAAATCATCTACTGTAACATAAAAAAGGATCTAATCTTATATTTGAAGTTGTCCTGCACGCCTTACAATCCTCTCCTGCTAACTTTATTTGCAGAGTTCTCGTGTATGCTGCAGATACATTCCTTCCTTGAAAATTTAACGCAATCCGAAATTTTCGTTTGCCTTTTCTTTTTATACCGTTTATAAAAATATTGATAAATGCAATATACGAGTCGTTATTTCTGTTTGCTTGCAGTGTATGTGAGGTGAAAATTGAGAATTAAAAAGAAGGTTGCTGCATAGGAACTCGAAAATATCTGGGCGTAACGTTGCAAAGAGATATGAAATGATACGTAAGTATTGTGATGGGGAAGGCGAATAGTCGACGTCGCTTAATCGGGAGATTTTCAGATAAGTGTGGTTCACCTATAAAAGAATACAGGACGTTAGTGCGACCTATTCTTGAGTACTCCTCGATTATCTAGGATCCGCACCAAATCTGATTACAGAAAGCCACCGAAGCAATTCAGAGGCGGGCCGCTAGGTTTGTTACTGGTAGGTTCGATCAACATGCAAGTATTATGGAGATGGTTCGTGAACTTATTCTTTTCCAGGAACCATAGTGAGAAAATTTAGAGAACCGGCATTTTAAGCTGAATACTGAACGATTCTGCTGCCGCCGACATACATTTCGCGTAAGGACCACAAAGATAAAATACGTGAAGTTAGGACTCATATGGCGGCGGATAGATAACCGGTTTTCCCTCGCCTTATTTTCGAGTGGAGCAGGAAAGGAAATAAGTAGTGGTATAGGGTACGCTTCGCCTGTAACACCTCACCCGTCACTTATCTGGTATTGGTGTATGTTCATCCCAGATAATTGACTAACAGATCAACAGAGGGTGCAAAACTGCCGCAGTGTCGGATAACGCAAAGAAAGTAATAAGGTCCTGTGACTCCTGATTGAACTGCGGCCGCAGTGTTGACAATTGGTTCAGAATCGATCCCTTTTAATTAAAAAGGGGTGCACGTTGATGTCATATTCAGCTATTGAACACCAGATGCAAATGTTGAACATAAAATTAATTAAGAAAGTGACTTGGGATTTCAACTACTTGATTGAAAACAGATGCAGTCGATTAACACAGATTTATTTTAACTCACGACCTTCAATCATCACATTACATGACTCTCCTAACAGGCAGTGGTAATAAATTGCGTTTGCGAGGAGTAAAGTGCGATAAATAAAAAGTAATTCCTATCGACTGACCCAGGCATATTGCGAAGTGGGAGAAGAATTCTACAATACACGGCCCATGAAACCCTAATGGAAACTTTGCCGACGTGATCCAGCAAATTAATCAGTGGCCAGAGCGGGCGCAATATCGCCGAATTCAGAATGGCGGAGCGGTGTCGTTGTGACGACGTCGGCCGACCTCGTGGTGCTGCAAGGCTGCGCTCGTCTATTCACTCCTAGCCATCTTGCTCAGTACATAGCTGAACCAAAACTTCCTATCTCCAAGCTCAATCGTTCCATTTGCTAAGTCTTAAACTGCAGAGATGCTCACTCTTTCCCAGGTAAGTTGAGTAAAGAACGCCACATCCACACTCTAGGCAAGCTGGGAACAGAAGACCTCTACAGGGACTTCTCCCAGTCCGCTCTTCACCTTGGTTTCCCCTCCAGCAAAATCACTTACGCCATTACGCCAATTGCAGCGCAAGTCGCGTTAATTATGCGTCACTTGCCAGCGCCTGCTCTGGGAAGTCAACAAATTCCCACAAAATTTCCCTTCCTCTCAACTTGTTCTGTTTAGCTCCTTTCAGGCCACACATCAAGTTTAGCGTCTGCACAAACATCAATTTTTCCAGAATTCTGACTCCCAGGAGAGTACTTGAAATTCCTCGGTCCTACGTTCCCATCAGAGGCCGATGTATTTCATTCTGTCGCTCTTCACCTGATTTACTTCAGACTCTGCGGACCGTGAATTCAGCGTTAAGTTGCTGTAGTCACGAACATGCATATTTTGACCTCTGTTGACCACTCCACTGCAGCTTAGCGCGGCTTTCTCGCATGTTTAACTGAAAACAGGATGACAGAAATTTGTCAACAGGCGTACAAGTTCCCGGTACACCAGCACGGGGTCAACCACCCACTCACTGTCACTCATCTTAAGGCAGCTGGAGGCCGTGCCCCGTTACCGCTTCCTCAGAGCTTGAGCTGCCCTAAGCTGCCTATTGTCGCTTCCCTTCACCGCTCCCCAGCCATGCGCTGCGGTCATGTCTGGGTACTTTCCTGGGATAAACTAGCCTCCAGTAAATTGACGCATTTCCACAAAGTTTTCATGTCGTGTGAATTACTTTAAAACCATCACCCAACAATGATTATTCCAATATATCCATACTATACCATCTACAAGATGCATTGTGCCTTGTCAGTCATTTTGTTCAGCCCCACTGTTCGCTCAACGTGAGTTAAGTGATCTTTAATGACTTCATGTAAGGGGCATAGTTGTTGCCATCTTACATGCCATGCACCATATGGCATTTTTCGCTATATCTATGTAGATGAAGAGGTAGAACCCACAACCCTTGGATTATCGCTCTGTGCTCTTTCCGTTGTGGCCACCGCTGCTGTCAAGCTACGGTAGTATAAAAGACTCACACCTCGCCCGGCCCAGATTCAAAATGTAAGTTTTTTTAGAAAAAAAGAAAATCCTTGGTCATATGGAGCGCCCACTTCTGTCACTTTCATTTCTGGCTGAGCATTGCATATACCATACATTTTGACGAAATTGGTGATGAGAGCGAGATACGGAGGCGGACCACTGTTCTTTAGAATGCGCCATAGTCCAGTTGTCGTCAAGCGTATAAAGGTAGATCCTTTTACGATAATGTTACCATGAAACACGAAAGGAAAACATTTTGTAACTTTATTTTTGTCAGATATTTGATTAGATAAGAAAGTAGAATAAAGATTGTATCACAATTAATAGCATAAACTGACACAGTTGAAAATATATGGGAGAAGAAACAAAAATGTTACTGTAAACATTTGTCCGTAAACTAGTAGTTGTTGCTCCCACAGCTAATGTGTAGTTACGAGGCGTTACTATCTTCTGTATGGAATATTGTTCAATTTAATACAAATTTAGGTCGATTATTTCAAAAGGATAGCAGCCACCCATTGTTAATAACGCTATTTATTTAAGTAAATAGTGCCATAACGGGTATCGGAACGTCAGTTTGTCTTCAAACGTCTGTTTACAAGGTGGATATTTGCCCGAAGTTTACATAAGTTTTCTGCTCTTATTTCCCCTTGTGAAAAAAGATTCTTAGGATGTTGGTGCCCTATGGTAAAAATCGGTTAGAATCTACTTTTTTAAACATAACTTTCTTTCTGAATTATCGAAAACAATGTAAACAAATATTTAAGACTGAGCAATAGTAGTATTTATGTCGAAAATCTCGCATAGTTCGCCGGCCACTGTGGCCAGCGGTTCTAGGCGCCTTAGTCCGGAACCGCGCTGCTGCTACGGTCGCAGTTTCGAATCCTACCTTGGGCATGGGTGTGTCTGATGTCCGTAGGTTAGTTAGGTTTCAAATGGTTCAGATGGCTCTGAGCACTATGGGACTTAACTTCTGAGGTCATCAGTCCCCTAGAACTTAGGTCTAATTACACCTAACTAACCTAATGACATCACACACATCCATGCCCGAGGCAGGATTCGAACCTGCGACCGTAGCTGTCGCGCGGTTCCAGACTGTAGTACCTAGAACCGATTGGCCATCCTGGCCGGCTTAGTTAGGTTTAAGTAGTTCTAAGTCTAGGGGACTGATAACCTCAGATGTTAAGTCCCATAGTGCTTGGAGCCATTTGAACCATTTTTGAACCGCGTAGTTCTGTTCGGGTGTTGTATTCACGAAATAATGTAGAGTACACGAAAGTCATGTATCACGTACACAAGTTATAAGACGTCGATACGTTGGTGCAGCTGTCATTTGTACTCAGGTGAGTCATATCGAAAGGTATCCGACGGCAACATGACCGCACGACAGGAATTAACAGACTTTGGACGCAGAATGGTTTGACCTGCATGCATGGGATACTTCATTTTAGAAATCGTTAGGAAAGTCAGTATTCTGGTATCCGCAGTGTCTAGAGAGTGCCAAGAATACAAAGTTTCAGGCATTACCTCTCACCACGGACAATGACGTGGCCGAGGACCTTCACTTAACGACCGAGAGCAGCGACGTTTGCACAGAGTTGTTAGTGCTAACAGACAAGCAACACTGCTTGAAACAACCGCAGAAATTAATGTGAGACGTAAGATGAATGTGTCTGCTAGGACAGGGCGACGAAATCCGGCGTTAATGGGCTATGGAAGCAGACGAGCGACGTGAATGCCTTTGCACGACATCGCCTACAGCCTCTCTCCTGTGCTTGTGACCATATCCGTTGGACCATCGACGACTGGAAAACAGTGACCAGGTCAGACGAGTCCAGATTTCATTTGGTAAGTTGCTGATGGTAGTGTTCGAGTGTGGCGTAGACCCCACAAAACAATGGACCCAAGTAGTCAACCAAGGCACTGTGGTAACAGGTGCTGG
Source organism: Schistocerca gregaria (assembly GCF_023897955.1). Taxonomy (NCBI): domain Eukaryota; kingdom Metazoa; phylum Arthropoda; class Insecta; order Orthoptera; family Acrididae; genus Schistocerca; species Schistocerca gregaria. The sequence goes on along the minus strand of NC_064925.1, from coordinate 219,072,115 downwards.
TTTCACAATCGTCATCGCTGTGTTTATGTGTTATGTATTGGGTCCTCTGGTACAATTGAAGCGATCACTGATTAGACATGGTTATGTTCGGCTACTTGGAGACCATTTACAGCCATTCAAACAATGACGCGCCATTTCACTGGGCCAGAACTGTTCGCGATTGGTTTGAAGATTATTCTGCACAGTTCGAGCGAATTATTTGGCCACCCAGATAGCCCGACATGGATCCCATAGAACGTCTATGGGATGTAATTGAGAGGTCAGTTCGTACACAGTATCCTGCACCGGCAACTTTATCAATTATGGATGACTATAGAGGTAGCATGGCTCAATATTTCTGCACGGGACTTCCAACGACTTTTTGAGTCCATGCTATGTTTACTTGCTGGATTACCCCAGGCAAAACGAGGTCCGACATGCTTTTAAGAGATATCCCGTGACTTTTGCTATCTCATCGTATATGCAGCACTTCTATGATGTGCATAGAACCACACTACACAGAGCAAACACGACGTATGTTGTTCCCTCTGTTTACCATAATGTTTGTGTGTTACTCAAGTAACGTTTCCTAAGCAACTGGTTGCTACATCTGTTGAGTTTATTTGTAATTAGTGCTCATTGAATTTTAAAGGCATGTCTCTATTTCCAAGCATTAATCCCGACTGGCGGCATTTGCTGGTTAATCGCATGTGGCATGTTAATTTTAAGGGGTGGCCAGATGCCCTTCTTGTCGCTACCCTGTACGCCAACTGTCTGCGTCTAGTGCAATCCATGGAATAGTGCGAATGTTTCAGATGTCTGCGAGCTATGTAACTGAGTCGGAACGTGGGAACCAGCCCGGTAATTCACCTAGTGGGAAGTGGAAAACCGCCTAAAAGCCACATCCAAGCTGGCCGGCACACCGACGGATTCGATCCGGGACTGGCGCGCCTATCCGAGTCCAGGAAGCAGCGCGTTAGTGCTCTTGGCTACCCTGGAGGGTTATTGAACGTTAAGAGCATATTCTTTGTAAATTTCTAATGTCAAATCAGTGTATATATTGCAATACCTCTGTGAGGGAATTTCTTTGGCGTTGCATTTGTGATATCACCTTTTTTGGCACATTTCCTACGTGGCAAAAACTTTTTGGTGTGTGTGTGTGTGTGTGTGTGTGTGTGTGTGTGTGTGTGTGTGTGTGTGGCGCTTTACGCGATGTGGTTGTATACAAATCATATATGTGCTGCATATACTCTGCAGGGTTTCGTGAATACAAGTCGATAACATCCCTACAAAATTACGCTGGATTTTCGACGTAAGTACCACCACCACTACTACTATTACTAGTACAGTCTTAAACAATGGATTAAATTCTGCTCGATCGTTATGAAGGACGGTCACGTTTAAATATGTCATTCCTAACATCGATTTTTATCATAGGGCACCACCGTAAGAATCTTTCACCGCAAGGGGAACAACGAGCATAGAATTTATGTCAGCCTCAAATGTATTTGAATTAACTTTTCTATTTTTAAGTCCCCATCTAATGACGCTCAAATTTTACGCTGCTCTGTTAACGGATTTGCAGCGGACGAAACCTACACGTGGAAAATGTGAACATTAGCGAATGAAGCTTGGATCGCCTTGCAGTGCATTAAACGTTCGGCAATGCAATTCTCGGTGTTTTCAGCTATTTTTAACACCGCTACTCAATTACTGCGTTGTCCGTCAGAGGCAAAACACCACGTCAGTTGCATGGATGAGCGACACCTGTCGATGTTAGAACGGAAGGGCACCGATTCCACTCCAGATTACAAACTCGTCTCCCGCAGAACATATCCGACAACCACAAATCGGTAACACTGGCCTATTCCATTGACGTGTGATTGATCGTGATCAGACATAGCTGATTCATCTGGGCAGGCGGAGGCTAAGGTTTCATAAATGTGTGATTAAGGGTTGTGCAAAAACTCAAGTCAATAAAGATGTTTCAGAGCTCTGCGTCTACATCTACATCAGTACTCAACAACCCACTTGAGGGTGTGTGGCAGAGGATACTTCTGATACCACTATCTGATCCCTTCTTCCCTGTGCCGTTCGCGAACGGTGCTTGTGAAGAGTGAGTGTCGATTAATCTACATATTAGTTCGAATTTCTCGGATCTTTTCCTTGTGGTCATTTCGCTAGACGTATGTGAGAGAAAGTTAGTTGTGGATTCTTCCCGAAGCTTAGTCTACAGAAATTACAACAGTAAAGCCATCCTTGATGCACAACGCCTATCTTGAAGTGTCTAGCACTGGTATTTCTTTAGCTTCTGTGCAATGCTCTCGCTCCGAGTAAACGATACCCTGACAAAACACGCAGCTCTTCGTTCGAGCTTGTCAAACAGTTATACAAGGTGAGCCAGAAGATAATCAATCCTAAATTTTAAAAAAATAAAGTAGCGTGGTGGGATACTGAATTTCTTAACGGCGAGAATGTTTGTGTTGCCAACGGATGACATTGTGGGACTCCATTAGCACATGGTACCCAAGCAGTTTACCGCCCTTTGGATGTCAGTATTGAATTAGCTGCGTGCGAACAAATATGCATTTTCTCCAGGCTGAACATGTGTTCATTCTTGAGAATTACTTCAAATCGTAATCTCAAATGTCAGGAAGACTTTCGCGTAGCTTTTTCTGAAACGGGGGTGCCTAACAAATCAACGATTTCACTCATAGCCGTTCGTTTAAGAAAAACTGGTAGTGTGAATGCATGTGAACGTTTCGGCGGACCTTCGGTGACAAGTGATGCCTCATTGGGAAATATCCGCGCAGCCTTGCTACGCTCAACAAGGAAATCGATACGAAAACTGTGTCAGCAAACTGGAATGTCTTATGGGAATGCCCACAGTGCCACAAAGCAGCTGAAACTCCGACCGTATCGCATTCACATTTGCATGAGCTACGAGAACCAGACAGAGGAAAGAGACTCCATTAGTGTCAATGGTTTTATTCGCAACAGTGTTCGGGTGTTGTATTATTTTTGAAGGACATCATCTTTACGCCAGTGACTGTTATAAGTTTTTATTACACACTGTTGCAATTTCGGCCTTAGGGCATTATCAAGTGCTGATATTATGGCTTTAAGCCATGTAAACGTAACGTATGCTGACACATTACGTTGACATGACTTAAAGTCGTAATATCAGCAATTGATAATGGCCTAAGGCTGAAATTGCAATAATGTGTAATAAAAACGTATAACAGTCACTGGCGTACAGATGATGTCCTTCAAAAAGTTTATGACTGTGAATCCCAGCTACAACAAGTGTATTTATTGTTGTATTATGTTTTCTAATCTGGTGAAGCATGATTTCATGTAAGTGGTATGCAAACAGACAGAACGGCATATGTTGGAGTTCAGAAAAACCTCACATTTTCCTTGAGACCCCTTACGTTCACAGAAGGTTACAGCTTGGTGTGCAGTTTCACGCAAAGGAACTGTAGTCCCAGATTTATCTCCCTCCATCTTTTTTCTTTGGGGACATCTGAAGGATGACGCCTATAAGAACAACCCTCACAAAATAGACCAACTGAAGCCCACCATTGAAGACCAAATATCTCACTTAACTGTAACGACCATCCTAAAAGGAGCATCTAACGTGAGGAATAGTGTTGAGCCCGGTGATGCAGCTCGTGGAGCACATTTCCAACATCTGTTACGAGAAAACATACAGGGTGAACATTAATAAAACCCAGAATGAGATTTTCACTCTGCAGCGGAGTGTGCGCTGATATGAAACTTCCTGGCAGATTAAAACTGTGTGCCCGACCGAGACTCGAACTCGGGACCTTTGCCTTTCGCGGGCAAGTGCTCTACCAACTGAGCTACCGAAGCACGTCTCACGCCCGGTACTCACAGCTTTACTTCTGCCAGTATCCGTCTCGTACCTTCCAAACTTTACAGAAGCTCTTCTGCGAAACATGCAGAACTAGCACTCCTGAAAGAACGGATACTGTGGAGACATGGCTTAGCCACAGCCTGGGGGATGTTTCCAGAATGAGATTTTCACTTTGCAGCGGAGTGTGCGCTGATATGAAACTTCCTGGCAGATTAAAACTTGCCGCGAAAGGCAAAGGTCCCGAGTTCGAGTCTCGGTCGGGCACACAGTTTTAATCTGCCAGGAAGTTTCATTAATAAAACCGACAAATTTCAGGCATGGGTTCCCGACTAGAAATGAAGGAAAAAGGGTCTTATGAACACGTGTCTGAAAATGCATCGTTGCCAAGGCGGATGGCGTTGGCGAATGAAAGTTCCACTGACCACGTCCCGTGGTTCCTTGTGTGTTGCAGACTGTGTGACTGAGGCGGCTTATCGTCAGCAGCAGAATGGTCCCGTACTCGTATCTGAAACAAACCGAGATGGTGTTTGCGTATGGCCAAGCAGACAGAAACGGTCGAGAGTCCGCGCGGGTATACCAGAACAAGTACAGAGAAAGACGCCAACCTCATCATACAACATTTTAATCCCTTTTTGGGCGTTTGTGTCATCATGGCTCCTTTGAGACAGACGAACTTGAAGGGAGGCGGCGGAGTGGGCGAGCAGGTTCTCCAAGATATTGAGACGAACCCCAGTACAAGGTGTAGGCAAGTGACCTGGCCACATGGTGCAAGCCAAAGTACTACCATGTGCATCCTGCATGACAACCGCTGCCATCCCTGTTACCTGCAACAAGGGCAAGGATTATCAGCAGCGAATTTCCCTCTGTGGGAAGGTTTTGTCGATAGTTTTTGCACCAGACCGGCACAATTATGAGATCTCTGCCATCAGTCCTCTTTAACGACGAAGCAACCTTTACCAAATTAGCATCATCATTCTGCATAAACCTCATCTGCAGCGAACAGACACGACACATGGTCAGATGAACTATCATTCTACAGCGCCATCTGCCATGCCAATTTCCAGGCAGGAATCCGTCGCTGCAATTTGTCAGTTTTATTAATGTTCACCCTGTATATTCTTAATGTGTACTTTATGAGCACATTAATAAAGATTTGAAATTTTTTTTAAATTTAGGGTTACGTATTCTGGCTCATCCTGTACTAACCCAAACTAATGTGTCCCAAACCGATGAGAAATAGTTAAGAATTGTGTTTTGTAAGAACTTCTTCCATGGATAAACTACATTTTCTTAAAATTGTCCCAAAAGTTTTCAGTCTGGTTTCTGCTTTCCCAACGCTTTATTTTATGTGGACATTCAGTTTCAGGTCGTTTCGGATGGTTACTCCCAGGGATTTTACGATGGTTGGTGTTTCCAGCGTTTTTGCGTCAATACTGTAATCGTTAGTGGTGCTTTTCTTCGCCCGTATGTGGGCTTAGGGAAAGCAGGAAAAACAATTGACTGTAACACAAGCTACACTGACGGCAGAAAGCCTTATTAGAAGGAATTCTAAATTATTTGTTGGCTGAAGGCCACGAGCAATACTTCAGCACAATTAACGGCTGAAGGCCTGAATCACAAATGAGAAAGACAATTCACTTTAAAAATACCAAAATAATTTTTTAAAACAATCATTTTAAAAAATGACTGTAACACTAGCTACACTGACGGCTGAAGGCCTTACTAAGAAGAATTCAAATTATTTGTCGGCTGAAGGGCACAAGCAATAAGATTAATTTAAAAAAAAGTATTATTTTTAAACAATTGACACAATCAGACCAACTAAAGAAGGAGTGACCCACAGACAGTGCTCCATGGATCGCCCTGAGAAAATTCCCTACAGCAGCGTAAGCGGTGAGACAGCCAGGCAAGAGCTGTGCTCACTTAACAGGATGGCAACTCAAACTAGGGCCAGTTTAAACGCCGACCAGCGCACTCGCCAAACTGCCTATTCAAAATGTAACTAGATGCACATGGAACCGCAAAAGACAATTCCAAAAACGACTCAAACAATGCTAAAACAGTCACTATGCAGCAACAAGACGAATTGCACGTCGACATGAACGCTAAGAACACAGAAACGCGCTACGGTCGCAGGTTCGAATCCTGCCTCGGGCATGGATGTGTGTGAAGTCCTTAGTTTCTTAGGTTAGTTAGATTTAATTAGTTCTAAGCTCTAGGGGACTGATGACCTCAGAAGTTAAGTCCCCTAGTGCTCAGAGCTGTTTGAACCAACACAGAAACGGTCGAAAGACCAGATACACGTGGTCCACTGAGACGACCGACCGAACTACCAACCATCGGTCGTTGCCAATCAGGTCAGGCAAGGGAAACGGAGTGTAAAACCGCCATCTGACAGCTTGATGGCATGAGGTGACTTCGACGGACGGACACACACACACAAGTGAAAGTTGCTCTACTCGAACATGACCCATTCAAGTTAAACTCGCAGAATCCGGACCTCGATGACCACATCTTCCGCATGTACACTCCTGGAAATGGAAAAAAGAACACATTGACACCGGTGTGTCAGACCCACCATACTTGCTCCGGACACTGCGAGAGGGCTGTACAAGCAATGATCACACGCACGGCACAGCGGACACACCAGGAACCGCGGTGTTGGCCGTCGAATGGCGCTAGCTGCGCAGCATTTGTGCTCCGCCGCCGTCAGTGTCAGCCAGTTTGCCGTGGCATACGGAGCTCCATCGCAGTCTTTAACACTGGTAGCATGCCGCGACAGCGTGGACGTGAACCATATGTGCAGTTGACGGACTTTGAGCGTGGGCGTATAGTGGGCACGCGGGAGGCCGGGTGGACGTACCGCCGAATTGCTCAACACGTGGGGCGTGAGGTCTCCACAGTACATCGATGTTGTCGCCAGTGGTCGGCGGAAGGTGCATCTGCCCGTCGACCTGGTACCGGACCGCAGCGACGCACGGATGCACGCCAAGACCGTAAGATCCTACGCAGTGCCGTAGGGGACCGCACCGCCACTTCCCAGCAAATTAGGGACACTGTTGCTCCTGGGGTATCGGCGAGGACTATTCGCAACCGTCTCCATGAAGCTGGGCTACGGTCCCGCACACCGTTAGGCCGTCTTCCGCTCACGCCCCAACATCGTGCAGTCCGCCTCCAGTGGTGTCGCGACAGGCGTGAATGGAGGGACGAATGGAGACGTGTCGTCTTCAGCGATGAGAGTCGCTTCTGCCTTGGTGCCAATGATGGTCGTATGCGTGTTTGGCGCCGTGCTGCTGAGCGCCACAATCAGGACTGCATACGACCGAGGCACAGATGGCCAACACCCGGCATCATGGTGTGGGGAGCGATTTCCTACACTGGCCGCACACCTCTGGTGATCGTCGAGGGGGCACTGAATAGTGCACGGTACATCCAAACCGTCATCGAACCCATCGTTCTACCATTCCTAGACCGGCAAGGGAACTTGCTGGTCCTACAGGAAAATGCACGTCCGCATGTATCCCGTGCCACCCAACGTGCTCTAGAAGGTGTAAGTCAACTACCCTGGCCAGCAAGATCTCCGGATCTGTCCCCCATTGAGCATGTTTGGGACTGGATGAAGCGTCGTCTCACGCGGTCTGCACGTCCAGCACGAACGCTGGTCCAACTGAGGCGCCAGTTGGAAATGGCATGGCAAGCCGTTCCACAGGACTACATCCAGCATCTCTACGATCGTCTCCATGGGAGAATAGCAGCCTGCATTGCTGGGAAAGGTGGATATACACTGTACTAGTGCCGACATTGTGCATGCTCTGTTGCCTGTGTCTATGTGCCTGTGGTTCTGTCAGTGTGATCATGTGACGTATCTGACCCCAGGAATGTGTCAATAAAGTTTCCCCTTCCTGGGACAATGAATTCACGGTGTTCTTATTTCAATTTCCAGGAGTGTATGTCGCCAGCGGTCGGGCGAGTACTGGCTGTGCGGACCTCACTGCTGCTCCGTCCCCACTGAACTCCTACACACGACGACCCTGAAATACTAGAGGTCGCTCCAAAGATGATACCACAGTACTCGCTATCGATAAACGCCGCTGCTGCCACACACAGACAGACAAAGCGAGCAAACGTAGTGTCGCCAGTGAACGGATTAAGAAAACGAGAGGTCACAAACCGAATACACAACGCCAGCCTGTCAACGGCACTTACACGTGCCGGATCACGACTCAGACACATATATTTGCGTTCAGCGTCATCTGCAAGTCCCCACACCAATCATCAAACCTTTGCTGGCCTGCCAGCAATTCACTTCAGTCTTTGGGCGTTGCAACCTTTTTAAAGACAGCCACATCGTCTGCGAACGGCCTCAAGGCACTAGCGGCGTTATCCACTAGATCATTTATAAATACAGTAAACAGTAACGGCTCTATTACACTTACTTGCGTTTACCTGAAATTACTTTCACATCTCTTGATTTTGTTCCGTTAATATCGACGTGCTGATTTCTCTCTGCAAGCAAGTACTGAATATGATCGTGAATGTGGTCCAATTGTCGGTAATCTACACTCATGCTCATGAATTAAGAATAATTGCAGAATGTGGTGCCACACAACGTGGCACTACACAAAACTGGCGCTAATAGCATAGGCACATATGGAACGCACACGACACAGATGTGCAAGTCCACGGTATTGGTGATAAGTTGGGAAAACCGTACTGAAACACGCGTGCTACAAAACGCCACTGTTTCCTGCGCATGTACCCCAACATCAATATGGGACATGATCAACATGCACACGTACACAGGCCGCACAACGGGTTGGCATACTCTGGATCAGGTGGTCGAGCAGCTGCTTTGGTATAGCCTCCCATTCTGGCTGGCACCAGTGCCTGTTGGAGTTCCTGAAGTGTCCTAGTGATTTGAAGACGTGCAGCGATACGTTGACCGAGAGCATCACAGACGTGCTCGATGGGATTTAGGTCTGGAGAACAGGCAGGCCACTCCATTCGCATGATGTATTCTGTTTCGAGGTACTCCTCCACGATGGCAGCTCGGTGGGCCGTGCGTTATCATCCACCAGGAGGAAGGAGATATCCACTGCACCCCTAAAGAGGAGGACATACTGCTGCAAAATGAGGTCCCGATACAGCTGACCTGTTACAGTTCCTCTGTCATAAACATGCAGGGGTGTACGTGCAACAGTCATAATCCCACCCCACACCATCAAACGACGACTTTCATACAGGTCCCTTTCAAGGGCATTAAGGTGTTGGTATCTGGTTTCTGGTTCACGCCAGATGAAAACGCGGCGAGAATCACTGTTCGGACTGTACCTGGACTCATCTGTGAACATAACCTGAGACCACTGTTCCAATGACCATGTACTGTGTTCTTGGCACCAGGCTTTATGGGCTCTCCTGTAACCAGGAGTCAGTGGAATGCACCTTGCATGTTCAAATGGTTCAAATGGCTCTGTGCACTCTGCGACTTAACTTCTGAGGTCATCAGTGGCCTAGAACTTAGAACTAATTAAACCTAACTAACCTAAGGACATCACACACATCCATGCCCGAGGCAGGATTCGAACCTGCGACCGGAGCGGTCGCACGGCTCCAGACTGTAGCGACTAGGACCGCATGGCCACTCCGGCCGGCACCTTGCAGGTCTCCGGGCGAATAAACCATGTCTGTTCAGTCGTCTGTAGACTGTGCGTCTGGAGACAACTTTTCCAGTGATTGTGGTAAGGTCCCGAGCAAGACTACCTGTAGTACTCCGTGGCCGTCTGCAGGCACTGATGATGTGATATCGGTCTTCTTACGGTGTTGTACAGTGTGGACGTCCCGTACTATAGCGGCTGGGTACGTTTCCTGTCTGCTGGAATCGTTGCCATAATCTTGAGATGACACTTCGTGGCACACGGAGGGCCCATGCTACGACCTGCTGTGCTTGACCAGCCTCAAGCCGCCCTAGTATTCTACACCTCATAACATCATCAATATTTGTTCTTTGAGCCATTTTCAACACACAGTCACCATTAGCACGTCTGAAAACGTCTGCACACTTACTCGCTGCACCGTAATCTGGCATGCACCAACACACCTCTGCGTATGTGGACTGCTGCCAGCGCCAGCGTGCGACGATCGCAGGTCAAATGCACCGCATGGTCATACCCCGAAGTGATTTAAACATGCAAACCGCCCACCAGAGCGTTGTTTCACCATGTATCAGCATTATCCTTAATTTATGAGCATGGGTGTAGAATGAAAGCAAGTTCTGAAGTTCTTTCGTATTCGGACACGACCACGTAGAGAACGAAATCAGATCGCCTACATATTAAGTGCACTTGGCTGCCAGAATTTTAACAGTAAGCAATCATAAGAAACTTCCTAAACTTACTGGCCTCCAGGAAAGTTCTCAAATGGTTCAAATGGCTGTGAGCACTATGGGACTTAACATCTGACGTCATCAGTCCCCTAGAACTTACTTAAACCTAACTAACCTAAGGACATCACATACATCCATGGCCGAGGCAGGATTCGAACCTGCGACCGTAGCGGTCACGCGGTTCCAGACTGAAGCGCCTAGAACCGCACGGCCACACCGGCCGGCTGGAAAGTTCTCACTCTCACTTCATTCTCGGAATCGAGCGCTAGATGAAATCCAAAAGAGAGGATTGGAACGTAAGTATGCTTGTCCTGATGAGTGACCGAAGGTACTTTTCAAAGGACAGCTGTATTAACAAAACAAAACTCAATTGTAATGTCTTGGGAAGAATATTCACAAACTACATACAACACTAATACAGGGTGTTTCAAAATTGACCGGTATATTTGAAACGGCAATAAAAACTAAACGAGCAGCGATAGAAATACACCGTTTGTTGCAATATGCTTGGGACAACAGTACATTTTCAGGCGGACAAACTTTCGAAATTACAGTAGTTACAATTTTCAACAACAGATGGCGCTTCAAGTGATGTGAAAGATATAGAAGACAACGCAGTCTGTGGGTGCGCCATTCTGTACGTCGTCTTTCTGCTGTAAGCGTGTGCTGTTCACAACGTGCAAGTGTGCTGTGGACAACATGGTTTATTCCTTAGAACAGAGGATTTTTCTGGTGTTGGAATTCCACCGCCTAGAACACAGTGTTGTTGCAACAAGACGAAGTTTTCAACAGTGGTTTAATGTAACCAAAGGACCGAAAAGCGATACAATAAAGGATCTCTTTGAAAAATTTCAACGGACTGGGAACGTGAGGGATGAACGTGCTGGAGAGGTAGGGCGACCGCGTACGGCAACCACAGAGGGCAACGCGCAGCTAGGGCAGCAGGTGATCCAACAGCGGCCTCGGGTTTCCGTTCGCCGTGTTGCAGCTGCGGTCCAAATGACGCCAAAGTCCACGTATCGTCTCATGCGCCAGAGTTTACACCTCTATCCATACAAAATTCAAACGCGGCAATCCCTCAGCGCCGCTACCATTGCTGCACGAGAGACATTCGCTAACGATATAGTGCACAGGATTGATGACGGCGATATGCATGTGGGCAGCATTTGATTTACTGACGAAGCTTATTTTTACCTGGACGGCTTCGTCAATAAACAGAAATGGCGCATATGGGGAACCGAAAAGCCCTATGTTGCAGTCCCATCGTCCCTGCATCCTCAAAAAGTACTGGTCTGGGCCGCCATTTCTTCCAAAGGAATCACTGGCCCATTTTTCAGATCCGAAACGATTACTGCATCACGCTATCTGGACATCCTTCGTGAATTTGTGGCGGTACAAACTGCCTTAGACGACACTGCGAACACCTCGTGGTTTACGCAAGATGGTGCCCGGCCACATCGTCTTTAATTTCCTGAATGAATATTTCGATGATCGTGTGATTGCTTTGGGCTATCCGAAACATACAGGAGGCGGCGTGGATTGGCCTCCCTATTGTCCAGACATGAACCCCTGTGACTTCTTTCTGTGGGGACACTTGAAAGACCAGGTGTCCCGCCAGAATCCAGAAACAATTGAACAGCTGAAGCAGTACACCTCATCTTTATGTGAAGCCATTCCGCCAGACACGTTGTCAAAGGTTTCGGGTAATTTCATTCAGAGACTACGCCGTATTATTGCTACGCATGGTGGATATGTGGAAAATATCGTACTATAGAGTTTCCCAGACCGCAGCGCCATCTGTTGTTGACAATTGTAACTACTGTAATTTCGAAAGTTTGTCTGCCTGAAAATGTACTGTTGTCCCAAGCATATTGCAACAAACGGTGTATTTCTATCGCTGCTCGTTTAGTTTGTATTGCCGTTTCAAATATACCGGTCATTTTTGAAACACCCTTTATCTCTCGTGTGACATTGTCTGTGACGTAGCTACACGACGAACCCTAGCTAGTGTCCTAGCAGGTAGCGGCATGGAGATCTGGGACGTATCTGGGCCGATGCTGCCAGTGTGTGTCGGCTGACGTGCTGATGTTGCAGACCACCACCACCTGGACCGTGTCTGCCGGCGTGGAGCGCTGAGACGAAGCTGCTGGTACCGCCAATTGGGACCGCAGAGACTGTACAGCTGACGCGGCCTGACGGAACAGCTGGTACTGTCGGTTTGACGGGTAGCACGTAACTGACTTCACACAGTGCGGCTGTGGTCTAAACAGTCGGGCGCGGATGGTTATCCGCTTGACGCTGCGAGTCACACAAGGAAAATATCTCTGTTTTGATTAGACACGTGCTCCTGTTGGGGCGGCTGCCCGCACGGCCTGCCTGGGGTGCGGAAGAATCGACTACCAGGCGAATGTAACAGAACGTTTATCAGAAACACAGTTTAGACGCTGTAGGAGGCCAATTGTTCATTGCAATCGACAAAATTATTGTCTCTGTTGAGGTCGAAATCGAATCTAGCTGTGAAGTTATCTGGACACAGTAATCGGTCTAGGTGAATGCAGGTATGCATCAGATGTTTTTACTGGGCACCTGATTCTGCCTTAACCGTTGTACAGTTTCAATGCTCACTGAGGGTGAGTCAAATGAAAACCATAAATTTGCAATAAGAATCGAAATTTCGCGCCTTTATCCTGTAAGTTGTTAAGCGTGCTACAAACAGCGTGCAGAATGACGTGTAGGTGGCCGCATAGTGCAGATGCACACATACTGTCGCAATATCAGAATAAAGATGGCCGCCCCACTTACGACTTGCACCAGGGAAGAACAGCGTTCTGTTATTCGGTTTTTGCTTCGTGAAGGTCTGAAAGCTATTGAAATTCATCGACGAATAAAGGTTCAGTTCGGTGGTGCATGTTTTTCGCAGCAGCAAGACTACGAATGGAGTAGGAAGTTCGCAAATGGTGTGACTTCAGTGGAAGATGCTCCTCGTCGAGGTCAGGCACAACGAGTTGTGACTCCACAGAACATTGTAGCAGTTGAAGCCATAGTGAAGGAAAACCGCCGAGTGACACTGAATGACATTGCAGCATGTTTACACATTAGTCGTGGGTCTGCACACCACATTGTGCATGATGTGCTCCAGTTTCACAAAGTGTCTGCAAGATGGGTGCCCCGGCAGCTGACTCCTGAAATGAGAGAACGACTTCTTGATGCATGTGAAGAACTTCTTCGGTGCTTCAAACGTGAGGGTGATGGCTTCGTTGCAAGAATCGTTACTGGGGACGAAACCTGGGTTCACTTCCACCAACCGGAAACGAATAGAGCGAGCAAGGTATGACGCCATTCCTCATCACCAAAACGAAAGAATTTTCAAACAGAACCATCAGCAGGGAAGGTCATGCTGACTCTCTCTTGGGACTAAAAAGGCGTCATTTTGGAGCATTACATGCCTGGAGGGACCACTGCCACCAATGCACCATACACAGATCAAAAAAATCATTTGCCGCCTGCAATCAAATCAAAGCCACATGGATTGCTGTCAGTAGGTGTCCTTTTGCAATATGATAATGCAAGGCCCCACACTGCCCGTACAATAGTTGCAACGATCACAGACCTGCATTTTGAGTGTCTTCCTCATCCACCATACTCACCAATGATTTCCATATGTTTGGATCACTCTAAGGCGCAATGGGAGGAAACAAGTTCCATTCTGATGAAGAGCTACGCCACACGGTGCAAGAGTGTTTGCACGGACTACCAAAAGAATTTTTTTCTAATGGAATTTATGCACTTCGTAAGCGCTGGAGGATTTGCATTGGGCGTGGGGGAGATTATGTTGAAAAGTGATACAGCTTTGTAGCACTTCTGCACAATAAATAATATTTAAAAAATATTTAAGGTTTTCATTTGACTCACCCTCGTATAACTGGTATAGACTAGGATGTCCATGGATTCATTGCAGTTAGTATGGGGAGACAGTCTTGCGCAGTAGTTTTGAATTCGTTTTCCGAGGACTTTTCTAGAGCAGCTAGTTCGACAACCTACAAGAAATTGAAATATTTTATAGGGCATACAAAAATTTCCGCTACCAGTCAGAATAAAAGATTATGTATTCGTCAGACGACCGGTTTCGGGCTTGTGCTCATCCTCAGGTGTTAATACATTCATGTACATGCTTATATTGCTGGAGATCACTGTTTGAATACAAATAAAATTATTTGCTGGTGACTAAACAGATACAAGTGGCAAGGCAGCATTTGTTGAAAATATATCTGTACTTACGTAAAGATGAATTATCCTTATTACAGTTATGCTGTGTTGATAGTTTTTCCACTCAGTTGCACATTTGTTACCATTTTCACTTCCATGTTTAAGTTTTTTTTAAATTTAGCTGCGTATTTCACTACTGTGTCGTGAACTCGTGATATACACTCTGTTTACACCCAAACATGTAGCCGGCCGGCGTGGCCGAGCCGTTCTAGGCGCTTCAGTTTGGAACCGCGCGACGAATCCTGTCACGGGCATGGACGTGTGTGATGTCCTTAGGTTGGTTAGCTTTAAGTAGTTCTAAGTTCTAGGGGACTGATGACCTCAGATGCTGAGTCCCATAGTGCTCAGAGCCATTTTGAATCAAACATGTAAGTTACGATCAAAGAACTTAAGTCATAAGAAGTGCAAACATGTTATACACATAGAAACTTAAAAAGCTATTATAAACTGCGCAATTTTTGATTCATATTATGAAATTTTAGATCCACAGTTTTGTGAGAGAACTTAGTTCTAGGAAGAAGTGGACGAAGCGGTCGTAACCCATGCCGTAATAAACGGCAACGGACTGTAACCCCTGATAGTGTACGATGTGTTCCACTGTTGCGCCAGAGCTGAGGAGGACGCAGATCTGTCCTGCAATGCCATTCGGATGAGATACCGATCTTCACAGGGGGTGGTCTGTGTGTTGTGACCTGATCCATCTCGTCGTGTTTTACGGCCTCCCATGAACCATTCTGCACACAACTTTCCCTCTGCCAAAACACGTAGTCCCACATAGGCAGCAACACATTCTCTCATGCCAATAACGTGTCCTCTTTCTTATTTGACAGAACGGCTCAGGCATACGTGTGCGAGGCATCCTGCACGTCTGCTCAAGACACACTGATCAATTACCTACGGTTTATTAGTGACAACGAGAGCCGTAGACACATTTTACTGGTATGTGGTGTTGCACCCCCGGGCCAACACGGTTCAAATGCTTATCATTTCTGCAGAATATGCTAATGTACGTGTCCTCTAAATGTGTACGTCCCATCTCTGGTCGTTGAAAAATATGTTTTTTCCGAACTAGATAGTAAATTCGTATACATTAATAGAAATAACACTTCTTTTGTTATATTATTATTATTATTATTATTATTATTATTGTGTCCGCCCCTGGCAGCTGACTGGTCAGCGCGACGCAATCTCTTACCTAACGGCCCGGGTTCGATTCCCGGCTGGGTCGGAGATTTTCTCCGCTCAGGGACTGGGTGTTGTGGTGTCCTTATCATCATCATGTCATCCCCATCGACACGCAAATCGCCGAAGTGGCGTCAACTCGAAAGACTTGCACCAGGCGAACGGTCTACCCGACGGGAGGCCCTAGCCACACGGCATTTACAATATTATTGTTGTTATTATATTTCATTGAAGTCTGTTAATATTTGAACTTTGCATAACGTGCCAGTGCTTAGACTGTTTGACAATACAATCACAGACTATAACAATATCCTCAGCTAAATTAGCTAATGGACGGGAGAGTAGTCGCGTACACGACGACCCTTAGATATATAGAGGCACAGTTTCAAATAGAGTCGTGCATCGCCCAGCCATTTCTTTTGCTAAATCTTGTCTCAAGGATTTATTAACTAAAAAGCGGCAGTAACGGCAAGTCGCAAAGTCCACTAATATATGACCATTTACTTTTCATCAGATAGCATGTAGGGGTCGCTCTGAAGTGGAACGGCCATATAATGATACTTGTAGGAAACGGAGATGCTCCACTGAGATTCACTGGAAGAATTCTAAGGAAATCTAATTCACTCATGAGAGACGTTTATTAAGTACTGCTCGTCTTGTACAGGTTGCTTACTGGCTAAGTTTAATATACTCGAGAGCATCACATAATTGTTTATCAAAATCCTGTGTTGTTGTTGTTGTTGTCTTCAGTCCTGAGACTGGTTTGATGCAGCTCTCCATGCTACTCTATCCTGTGCAAGCTTCTTCATCTCCCAGTACTTACTGCAACCTACATCCTTCTGAATCTGCTTACTGTATTCATCTCTTGGTCTCCCTCTACGATTTTTACCCTCCACGCTGCCCTCCAATGCTAAATACATTGTGCATACCCTAGAGGATTACTCATAAAATTTCTGTTGGTTAGGTGCCGAGTCAGGCAACATATTACTTCCTCCCTTATACACTTCGTGGAATGACAACAACGAAAAAATCAAAGAAATTTCTGTTTCGGAGGTTCACTGACAACCGTCCTATCGCTTGTGTGAGTACGCAGGAGGGGGCAGTTATGGTAATTATACCGAAGTACCTTCCATCACATACTGTAAATCACCCTACATTATACAGTTGTAGACGTGCAAATGTAATATGTCGTAGGAAGAAACTTCGTTCGTGTGTAATTCTATTGGATTTTTATTTCTGTTTTCTAAACTGGGTTTACTAAGTTTCTGTACCAGATATATCGGTTTCTTGCAGAGTTCTTGAGCATATTGTGGGTTCGATGATGATAAATTTCCTTGAAATAGAAAGCTCCTTTCCACAAATAAGCATGCATTTAGAAAGCGTCGCTCGTAGGAGACTCAGATTGCCCTATTCCCCCACGATATCCTGCGAACTATGGGTGAAGAGCAACAGGCCGAGTCCATATTCCACGATTTCCGGCAAGTGTTCTACACAGTGCTCCACTGAAGACTGTTAACGAAGATCAGAGCATACGGAATCGGTTCTTATCTGTGTGGGTGACTTGGAGACTTCTTGTGTAATACAACCCAGTACGTTGTCCAGGATGACAAGTGTTCTCTGGGACAAGGGTACCATCACTGTTGTGTCTAGGAATCCTGCATACTCGGTTCACTAGACAAACAATCAAACAACTCGTGTTAATGAGTTTTATTTCAAAAGACAATCACAGTTGCTTAACTTTGATATGTGTCGCAAGCAAAGGGCGACATGCAAAATAATCAGGCTTCGTCAGAATAGACAGACGAAAGTCTGTGCTACATACAGATAGCTAACGGAGGGTTAAGGTTGAAGCTGCTATTTTTTTGTTTGATCTGGGCGGACGTCACAAGACATCTGTTCAAGTTGATCGTTGATTCCTTTACTCGGTTCTTTTTTTTTTTTTTTTTTTACAGAGGTTGAGCAGCCCTCGTACAGAACACGCTGAGCTACCGTGCCGGCGCTATCCAAGTGCCTACTAGCAGTCGGGCGCGGTGCTTATGTCCTCTTCATCTATGGACCGCTGCTGTCACGTTGTCCTCCTGGTGAGAGGTCGGTGAGCATGCGATTGGCTGACCACTTCTCACAGCCGTCTCTTCTCTGTCGTTCCCGACTTGCGTGCTGGTGCTGACTTTACGCCGTAACAGTCACCATGTCTCAGGGAAGTGTGATAGGACTGCTCCTGTTCTCTGTAATCAGGTGGTCTCGCTACTTGAGCCGGTGTAGACAGAAAATTGGTCGATTTTTCCAAACTGCGTGGCCACCAAGATCACCAGATTTGAACCAGTGTGATTTCTGTCTGTGGTATTATCTGAAGCACAGGGTTTATCAGTGGGAGGCTGAGACACTTTAGGAGCCGACCGCTGTGACCGAGCGGTTCAAGGCGCTTCAGTCTGGAACCGCGCTGCTGCTACGGTCGCAAGTTCGAATCCAGCCTCCGGCGTGGATGTGAGTGATGTCTTTAGGTTAGTTAGGTTTAAGTAGTTCGAAGCTCTAGGGGACTGATGACCTCAGATGTTAAGTCCCATAGTGCCCAGAGCCATTTGAACCACTTTAGGAGGTTGAAGATGAGCAAAGTGAGGGAGTTAGACAATGTCCCATCTGAGATATTTCGGGCAGCGGGAGAGCAATGGCTGGGGCGGTTCCCAGCTGTCGTGGATGCAGGTGATCGTCACACTGAGCAATGTTTGTAACCTGCAACATAACGTGGCACGCAATTAACAAATGTTACCCCTCACGTGGAAATTAAAATGTGTTTCTTTCACTGGTTTATTCGGTATTTCTCTTGCGAATGTCCTTACAAATGTTTCCGCAAAGTTCCATTGTCCTCGGATCACTCGTTTTTCAAGGGCTCTCTCTCAAGTACCGATATTTTATTTATAACCATTCTGTACATAAACCAGCTGACACATAGAGTGATCAGCGACCTGCAACTGCTTGTTGATGACGCAGTTTTAGTTTAAGAGAGAGTGGCCTCATTGAGTGATTATAAGAGGATGCAGGAAGACTTACACAAAATTTCTGTTCTGTATGAATTGCTCCAAATATAGAAAAAAGGTAAGTTAACGCAGATGAGTAGGAAAAAAAACCTGTAATTTTCGAAAAAAATATTAGTGGTGAGCTGCTTGAATCAGTCACCTCGATTAAATATCTAAGCATAATGCTGGAAAGTGATATGAGATCAAAAGAACACGTAAGGTCGGTAGTGAGGAACTCTTGGGGTCGATTTCGGATTATTGGGAGAATTTTAGGAAAGTGTACGTCATCTATAAAGGACTGCAGAACGATTCTACTGCCTCCGCGAGTACATTTCGCGTAAGGGCCGCGAACACAGGACAGGTTATGACTCATATGGAAGCGCATTTATTTAATCTGCCACTTACGTAAATAAAGGCAACAGAATGTAGTAATTATCGTGGAATCACTCTCTTGGATGTAAAATATAAGATATTTACTAAAATTTTATCCTCCAGACTTGAAGGGATGATAGAAGGGATATTGGTGGACTATTAGGCTGGATTTAGGAGGAACATATCCACGATGGATCAGATATTTTTTATTAAGACAAGTGTTAGAGAAGTTTTATGAGTATGACAAGCAACTACATCAGTTGTACATTCATTTTAAGCAAGCGTACGAGAGCCTACACTGGAATAAAATTATAAAGATCGTGAGAGAATCCCAATAAAGCTGGTGAATTCAACAGAAATGACAATGAAAGCAACAGTGTGTAAAGTAAGAATAGAGCAAGAACTGTCTGGTGAATTCCAAGTACAGAGGGGGCTGCGACAGGGAGATGTGATCTCTACAATGCCATTTAATGTAGCTTTAGAAAAGGTGATGCGGCAAATGTCAATAAACCCAGGAGGAATAATACTTAATTGGCAAGTTCAAGTGTAGCATATGGGGATGATGTAGCATTAATGGCAAGGAATGTAAGGGAACTGAAGGGGTACTACGATACGTTTGAGGAAGCAGCAGGAGAAGTAGGTTTAGAAATAAACATAAACAAAACAAAGTATATGGTGATGGGGGAGCCCAATATAAACGGACAAAAGAATTCAATTGCAATGAATGGGAAAGAATATGAAGGAGTGAAAACATTTAAATATTTGGGCTCTGTAATAACGGAGGACAATAAAGTGGCAGTAGAAATTCAAGAAAGGATAGCGAGTGGAAATCGTTGCTATTTTGCCTTGCAGAATGTATTTAATTCCAGGAATGTTAGTAGGAATACAAAAATCAAAATATACACGACCATATTAAGACCTATAGTAATATATGGATCAGAAGGCTGGGTATTGACATTAAAGGAGGAGAACTGGTTATTGAGATGGGAATGAAAGATACTGAGAAAGATTTTTGGAGCAGTGAGAGAGGAAGATGGATGGAGAGAACAAATGTAGAATTACAAACACATTTTGGACAGAGGGATACTGTTGTTAAAATTAAACAGGGAAGAATAAGATTGGCAGACAATGTACAGAGAATGCCAGAAACTCGGAGTGTCAAAAAAGTTTGCATGGGGAAACCTGACGGGAGAAAGAGAAGAAGCAGCTCAGGAAAAGGTGGCTGGACGATATGGAAGAAGATCTAAAGGCGATGAGAATACGAAATTGGAGAAGGAAGGCAATGGACAGAGAAGAATGGAGGCAGGTGATACAGGAGGCGAAGGTTCTTCAAGGACTGTAGAGGCAACCGAGAAGAAGAAAATTTGCGATGGCAACAGGCAAGTGAGTGACTAGTAGTGGAATAAGGTACCCTCTGCCATGTTCCATATGACGGTTTGCAGATTATAAATGTAGATGTAGATCGTAATTCTCTCCATGCCTTATGAATGTTCTTAGTATATGAACCTCTGCCCTCTGCCATGCTCCATATGACGGTTTGCAGATTATAAATGTAGATGTAGATTGTAATTCTCTCCATGCCTTATGAGTGTTCTTAGTATATAAAATGAAACAGTGTCTTCTACAGTGCTTTTATCAGCGACATTTCACACCTACTACACCCGACAGCGTACTTGACTGAAGGTGACAATGTTAAGAACGAGAGATGTGCTTAAGTCAGCATTGCTTAATAGTTACGAAATGTTGCTGACGGAATGTACATCTGACGCAAATTAGCTTTAAGCTACTTAGGTGTATGCAAGTGAGACACTGCCTACGCGAATGCGTCACAATAAGCAGATGTTCTCTGTGATAACAAGTTGTCACGCTAGACTGACGTTTATAACACACTCGAGTGCAGTGTACGTTGGTTTCACAAGCACTGGTTTATATTTCAAGTGCTTAGCACTCCTGCCACTCGTAATCATACGTACCTTGAGATACTGCAACTAACATCCAGCCACTATCAACGCAGGAAAAACTTGAAGTTACACAGTAAAACTACCAAAAAGCAAAAGAGAATCAGTATTTCGCATCTCAGTTGCTTTTCATCTGTCTTCACATTCACACAGTCTCAGTTTCCACTAAATAGTTGGTGCTGAATGAAGCGATGTGTTCAGAAGCGAGACGTCATCCACAGTGGACCAGTTAGGGTACCAGAAGAACGTATGTCATCCACTGCAGTCAGCTTATGGAGAACGGATGCTTTATGCTAACATTGTAGAAGGTACACAGGGACAAAACATTTTTTTTAATTTGTTAGCACACTAATTTAATTAAAATCCTTCTACTGTCGCACCATCACATAAAATATTTAAAATACTTTAGTAAGAAACATTGCGACCATGTTGCAGCAATTTCCCTCATACTAATTTTAGCAGAACTGTCACTGAACTGAAATAAGGTCATTCATTGTCTTCGTGAATTATTTCAGCCACGGACCCTCACGAGCACTGTTAGTACACCTGAAGGCTACGTCTTTACACCATGTTTCTACACCAGACGCATTCAGATCGACTATTTACCTTATGAACTATCCACGAAGACAACAGATTTCTTTACAGCCATTGTTAGGATATTTATTACTCATGTGACTGGTTTCAAAATTTTTAATCTCTTTAGCAAATATTATGTGGCTTGCTTAGCAAAAAAATTGAAGTAAAAGTTTACGGGTTTTGGTGCAGCTCCATTTACTGAAACAATCTCCATCCTTTCACATGCACGTAAGACACTCACACTGTATCACCTTAACATACAGATCGATTCCGTGAGGATGTTACAAACTTTCTGTGATTATGGGTAAATGTTTCAGTTTGAGGTAAGTGCCCTGCTCCGAAAATGACCGATAAGAAACTTATAAGATAAAATCGTGTTGATACCTCTGGCTGTTGTCTTCTTCTGCTGCTAGCTCTCTGCTTTCTACGTTCGGTATACATGGGTTCTCAAAAAGCGCTACGAGCACTTGTTCATTAGAAGAAATGTGTTTCACAGTGGTAAAGAAGAGCGAGTGCTCATTTCTCTTAAGGTATGCACTTTAGAGCCCATGTTTACCGGACGATTTTTTCTTGTTTTGGTTCACTACCACCTCTCAAAACATTCGTAGTTGAATTCGAGTCGCTGCCCGTCACAAATTTTCAATGTCATTACTCCTTTATACAGCTGAAGGTTCTCCATAGTCGCAACTGCCAATACATTTCATGAATCTTCTATTAGTCCATCTCCTCCTTCTCCTTCTCCTTTTTCTTCTCTCTGCCCATCTCCTCCTACTTTTCTCTCTGTCAATCTGATATATTTCCCTCTCTCTGTCCATCGTCTCCTCCCCTCTGCCCATCTCCTGTTCCCCACTCTGTTTCCGTCTTCTCCTCCCCCCACTCTCTATCTTCTCCTCACCCACTCTCTGTTTCCATCTTTTCCTCCCCCCCCCTCTGTTTCCATCTTCTCCTCCCCTCACTCTCTGTTTCCATCTTCTCCTCCCCCCACTCTCTGTTTCCATCTCCTCCTCCCCTCACTCTCTGTCCATCTCCTCATCCCCCTCTCTCGCTGTTCATTTCCCCCTTCCTCCTTTGTGTACCCATATCCTGTTTCCTTTCTCTCTCCATATCTTCTCTCCCTCCGTCCTCCCCCTTCTCTCTCTCTATCTATCTACACCTGGCCCTCCTCTTTCTCTCCTCCTCATCTTCCTCTTCCTCTCCTCCTTGCCCTCCTCTTTTTTTTCGCCTTTCATCTCCTACACTTCTTCTACCTGTGTCTATTTCCTTCTTCCCCCTGTTTGTCCATCTCCTTCACCCCCCTCCCCCCAACACCACGTTACCACCACCACCTCAACAGGAGGCTAGTGGTTTTTATCTCAACAGTATTTATTTCGAGATCCTAACTGGTGTGTGCCCTAGATATGATTGAAATCGTTCCAGGCATTTAGGATGAGATTTTTACCCGTGGCTTTTCCCATGAACGCATATGTCATGTACTTCACACGTATTTAACATATTTCACACGTATTTTTGCACGTACTTTACCTGTATCTCTAGCGAATTTCACCTTGTAGTTTCATTTTCAAGCAGTTCAATATTTGTGACATCGTATCTCCTGAACTATATGACATACAATAATATATTTCTCAAGGTACATTCAGCGCCTCGTGTAACACTGTCTGCGAAAAGTGTTGCGAATATAGTCCATACATAATAAATTAAAACGTCGTATTATGTAAATTGAAATGGAGGGGGAGAAAGGAAATGGAAGAGAAGGAATTCGGATGCATCGGGACTTTATGGAGAATCAGCGGTGACGAGTGAATATATGAGATGCACCAGGATTTGAAGTCGGGATCTCCTACTTGTTAGTCGGCTACACCGCTGCACCATCTGGGCACAGTGTTAATCCCAAATGCGCGGACTATTTCGGTACGCTCCTCGGCCGATTCAGACTCCCACCGAGTGCCACCACGTCTCTGCAGTACTCATCCGTGTCCTCCTTGCTCACTAATGTTAGTTTCCCACTGGAGATCGGACATAAATGTGCATCTGCACTGAGGGTTGTGGGTTCATTAACCATAGAGGCGCATCAATTATACACTGAAGCGCCAAAGAAACTAGTATAGGAATGCGTATTCAAATACAGAGATATGTAAACAAGCAGAATACGGCGCTGCCGTCGGCAACGCCTTTACATGACAACAAGTGTCTGGAGCAATTGTCAGATCGGTTAGTATTGCTACTATAGCAGGTTATCGAGATTTAAGTGAGTTTGAACGTGTTGTTCTCGACGCACGAGCGATGGGAGACAGCATCACCGAGGTAGCGGTGAAGTGGGTACATTCCAGTGCGACCATTTCACAAGTGCAGCGTGAATCCGGTAAAACATCAAATCTCCGACATCGCTGCGGCAGTAAAAAGATCCTGCAAGAACGGGACAAACGACGACTGAAGAGAATGGTTCAACGTGACAGAAGTGCAACCCCACAAATTGCTGCAGATCTCAATGGTGGGAGATCAACGAGTGTCAGGGTGCAAACCATTCAACGAAACATCATCGGTATGGGCTTTCGGAGCCGAAGGCCGATTCGCGTACCCCTGATGACTGCATGATACAAATCTTTACGCCGACATTGGACTGTTGGTGACTGGATACATGTTGCCTGGTAGGACGATTCTCGCTTCAGATTGTATCGAGCGGATGGATGTTGCACGGGTATGAAGACAACCGCATGAATCCATGGACCCTGCATGTCAGCAGAGGGCTGTTCAAGCTGGTGGAGGCTCTGTAGTGGTGTGGGGCGTGTTCAGTTGGAGCGTTATGGGACCTCTGATATTCTAGATACGATTCTGACAGGTGACACCTACGTAAGCATCCTGTCTGATTACTTGCATCCATCCGTGTCCACTGTGCATTCTGACGGACTTGGGCTATTCCAGCAGGACAATGCGACACCCCACACGTCCAGAATTGCTACACAGTGGCTCCAGGAACACTCTTCTGACTTTAAACACTTCCCCTTGAGCATATCTGGGATGCCTTGCAACGTGCTGCTCAGAAGAGATTTCCACCCCCTCGTACTCTTACGGATTTATGGAGAGCCCTGCAGGATTCATGGTGTCATTTCGCTCCAGCACTACTTCAGACATTAGTCGAGTCCATGCAGCGTCGTGTTGGGGCATTTCTACTTACTCACGGGTGCCCTACACGATATTAGGCAGGTATACTAGTTTCTTTGTCTCTACAGTGTATGATATGTCCGAAAGAAGAGCCACCACGCATTCATGTAATTTGATATACTTGCACGTTCACATTCGATCACCAGCGGGAATCTAAAATTAGCGAGCATGCACGAGGACTGCAGGGAGGTGTGGGGCTAGGTGGGAGAGCGAGTTGGCTGAGGAACGTGCCGAGAATGTGCGCGCATTTGCGACTAAAACCATGTCCGGGTGGCACGGGGGTTAACGCAACCACCTACTAAGCACGAACTCCCAAGTTCGAATCCCGTTGCTGATCAAATTTTTACTCATCGGCGCCGATTCCGCATAAAGTCCCCTTGCACCTGGTATAATCTGTTCCTTCCCTTTCTTTTCCTCTCTCTCCCCTCCCTCGCCCCCCCTCCCCTCCACCTTCCGTTTACGTAATACGTATCAACGCTGCGGATTCTGCGTGGTGTCCGTTCTTTCGGAGATGTCGAAACTGCATACAACACGCATTAATATAATTAGAACGTCGTACAATGATACTTTTCTGTAGGTACATTCAGCGCATATGTAGATACTGTCTGTGGAATGTGTTGCGAATAGAGTTAGTAGGAAAGAAGCAATAAATTTGAACGTCATGCATGACGCGGTAATTGTTCACGTATTTCAGTATTTATGACGTGGTATCTCCTGAACTATGTGTCATACAGTGATTTAAGTTTCTGGTACAGTCAGTGGTGCATGTGAATACCTTCTGCAAAATGTGTCATGAATAGTTAGTAGTAAAGAACTAATAAATAAAAACTTCATGCTTTATGCGGCTGTTTTACTACACGACGGCCTTGCCGCAGTGGATACACCTGCTCCCGTGAGATCACCGAAGTTAAGCGCTGTCGGACGTGCTCGGCACTTGGATTGGTGACCATCCGTGCGCTGTTGCCATTTTTCGGGGTGCACTCAGCCTCGTGATGCCAACTGAGGAGCTACTCGACCGAATAGTAGCGGCTCCGGTCAAAGAAAACCAACATAACGACCAGGAGGGCTGTGTGCTGACCACACGCTCCTCCTATCCGCATCCTCAACTGAGGATGACACGGCGGTCGGATGTTCCCGGTAGGCCATTAGTGGCCTGAAGACGGAGTGCTTTTTACTACACGAACAGCAAAAATGTAGTAAGGGATAAACTTTTTTTACAAACTCATCAGTTTGTTGGGGTTGTCAGCGATAAACTATGCGTGCAGTTGTTGGAAGTCACAAAGTGCTCTCATTCTCAAATAGTGGATGAATGAACTCTAGGTATTGACGTGTCGTGGGATACACTACTTTTTCAGTGACTCCATCATCCGTTTGATAGGTAGGTGGTTCTTACCCCATAACGATTCTTTCCAGACAATAATTGATACGTGTTTGGTTGAAATCGGTCCAGTGATTTAGGAGGAGTTATGGAACACACACATGCACATTCACACGTACATCCATTTTAATACGGTGTGTATGGAGGATGTATCAGAAAATGAAAATTCAAACGTCCTGGTGGAAGCCTCATGTACTGACGCGTATTTCTACGACGTCTGCAGCGTCGCAGCCTGTGAACAGGTTGTGACTCAGCGAATTTCACTACAGGAAAAAATTTTGTATCAGGCGATAGCTCCTAAAGGTGATAATCCAGCGAAGCTGAATTTATTTTCTCGAGGCTGGTAAGTTAGATAATCGAGCGGATATAGCTCGCTGAGTCTTCTGCAGATATCTTTTTATTGACTCATTTGGAGATTAGATAGCGGGTAATAATTCCAAAACCCATATTGCGCTAGATTTTATACCTTATATAGCGTTAATAAACGACGGAAAAACGGAGCCTCTCGAAATATCCAAGGAAAATAAATCTCAGAAATAAACAAGACGGCTCGTGAAGTGTTGGTAAAAACATAAATATAAATAACATCGTTTCCCTAGGTCTATAATCGCAGGGGAAAACAATAATAGATATAAACATTAACTTCTAAAAAACATTAAAACTTCAAATAATAGTTGTCTGGGTATTCGCGTGTGTATTTTTTCAGCAGATAAATTCACTACCACAGTATTCAGGAATTAACTGACGAATACAGCAGTTGCAGTGCTTTCGAAAAGACCGTTTAATGAGTAGTGTATGCACACGTAAGCGGGTTAAACGACAAAGTTGTTCGTTCAGATTACAATAATAAATATAGCACACATTCGCCAAACCAAGTAATTCCGCCGGTATTAGCCAACTTCACACGCATTATGTTTGTGAGATTAAAGCTTAAATACTATCATGAGCAGTCAAATAAAGCCCCGAACGTTTAAGCTATACAGTAACATTCTAGTGTATTGTATTGTATTGTATTAAACTGGGGACCTATAGCCGACGGAAAGGCTTCATTCCCGCCGTAGCCCGCAGTGGTACACAACCCCACAACAGGCTACAGCAATCCACTCACCCCACCGCCGCCCCATACCGAACCGAGGGTTATTGGGTGGTTCGGCTCCCAGTGGAGTAATTCACGACGGTAAGTTTAAGAATTGGGAAGAAAAATGTTTCATTTTTGGTCAAACAGTTACTAAAATGAATAGTAAATGCACCGCCTTAAGGGCAAAGTAGTACTTTTAAGTATACTATATACGTTATATTAATATTTACCACAATGTCAGAAAAATACAGGTTGGATCATAAGTGTGGAGCCTGGAAGGTAGGAGACGAGGCCCAGACTGCGAAGCTGTGAGGACGGATTTTGCATCGTGCCTGGATAGCTCATTTAGTACGGCATTTACCTACAAAAGGCAAATGTCCCAAATTCGAGTCTCAGTCCGGCGCTCAGTTTTAATCTGCCGGGAAGTAACATATCAGCGCACATTCCGCTGCAGAGTGAAAATTTAATTCTGGAAACATCCTCCAGACTGTGGCTGAGACACGTCTCCCCGATATCCTTTCTTCCAAGAGAGTTAGTTCTGCAAGGTTTGAAGGAGAGCTTCTGTGAAGTTTGGACAGTAGGAGACGTGGTACTGGCAGAAGTGAAGCTGTGAGGACGGTTCGTGAGTCGTGCTTGGGTAGCTCAGTTGGTTGGGAGTTATATCAGAGACACGGAATCCGACAGCAAAGATGTATTATAGTGAAATTACAATGAAATGAATACCCTTAGCTGCATACAGGCGTTGATATACGTCAACGAGGACAGTTGAAAATGTGTGCTCCGACCAAGACTCGCACCCGGCATCTCCTGCTTACGTGGAAGGCGCTCTATCCATCTGAGCCACCGAGGACACAGAGGATAGTGCGACTGCAGGGACTTCTCTCCGGCACGCCTCCCGTGAGACCCACATTCCAACTTATTGTCCCGCTCTATATTCATAGCGCCCCTGCCTATTATTACGCGTGGCTTCACTGCCGATTCCCGTAAGAGTTCGGGCATTGTTTGTGCATCCGCACAGAAGAAGGTTGTCATATGGCCGGTGAGGGTGGTCCATTGACAGTGACCGGGCCAAATATCTCACGAAATAAGCATCAAACGAAAAAACTACAAAGAACGAAACTCGTCTAGCTTGAACTAGATGGCGCTATGGTTGGCCCAAAAGATGGCGCCGCCATAGGTCACACGGATATCAACTGCGTTTTGTAATAGGACCC
The DNA here is from genome assembly GCF_023897955.1 of Schistocerca gregaria. Taxonomy (NCBI): domain Eukaryota; kingdom Metazoa; phylum Arthropoda; class Insecta; order Orthoptera; family Acrididae; genus Schistocerca; species Schistocerca gregaria. The sequence goes on along the minus strand of NC_064925.1, from coordinate 219,043,677 downwards.
CCATTTTTTATTACATATTCGTGTAGTACGTAAAGAAATATGCATATTTTAGTTGGAACACTTTTTTCGCTTTATGATAGATGGCGCTGTAATAGTCACACACGTATTTGCTTCGTGATACATTACCCGTTTTAAAATTGACCGTTTACCAATTGCGGAAAAGGTCGATATCCTGTTGAAGTATGGCTATTGTGATCAAAATGCCCAACGGGCGTGTGCTATGTATGCTGCCCGGTATCCTGGACGACATCATCCAAGTGTCCAGCCCGTTCACCGGATAGTTACGTTATGTAAGGAAACAGGAAGTGTTCAACCACATGTGAAACGTCAACCACGACCTGCAACAAATGATGATGCCCAAGTAGGTGTTTTAGTTGCTGTCGCGGCTAATCCGCACATCAGTAGCAGACAAATTGCGCGAGAATCGGGAATCTCAAAAACGTCGGCGTTGAGAATGCTACATCAACATCGATTGCACCCGTACCATACTTCTACGCACCAGGAATTGCATGGCGACGACTTTGAACGTGGTGTACAGTTCTGCCACTGGATACAAGAGATATTACGGGAGGATGACAGATTTTTTTGCACGTGTTCTATTTAGCGACGAAGCGTCATTCAACCAACAGCGGTAACGTAAACCGGCATAATATGCAATATTGGGCAAAGACAAATCCACGATGGCTGCGACAAGTGGAACATCAGCGACCTTGGCGGGTTAATGTACGGTGCGGCATTATGGAACGAAGGATAATTGTCCCCCATTTTATCGATGGCAATCTAAATGGTGCAATGTATGCTGATTTCCTACGTAATGTTCTACCGATGTTACTACAAGATGTTTCACTGCATGACAGAATGGCGATGTAGTTCCAACATGATGGATGTCCGGCACATAGCTCTCGTGCGTTTTAAGCGGTATTTAATAGCATGTTTAATGACAGGTGGATTGGTCGTCGAAGCATTATACCATGGCCCGCACGTCCACCGGATCTGACGTCCCCGGATTTCTTTCTGTGGGGAAAGTTGAAGGATATTTGCTATCGTGATCCACCGACAACGCCTGACAACATGCGTCAGCGCTTTGTGAATGCATGTGCGAATATTACGGAAGGCGAACTACCCGCTGTTGAGAGGAATGTCGTTACACGTATTGCCAAATGCATTGAGGTTGACGGACATCATTTTGAGCATTTATTGCATTAATGTGGTATTTACAGGTAGTCACGCTGAAACAGCATGCGTTCTAAGAAAAGATAAATTCACAAAGGTACATGTATCACTTTGGAACAACCGAAATAAATTGTTCAAACGTACCTACGTTCTGTATTTTAATTTAAAGAACCTACCTGTTACCAACTGTTCGTCTAAAGTTGTGAGCCATATGTTTGTGACTATTAAAGCGCCATCTATCACAAAGCGAAAAAAGTGGTCCAACTAAAATATTCATATTTCTTTATGTAATACATGAGTATGTAATAAAAAATGGGGGTTCCTATTTAAAAAAAAACGCTGTTGATATCCGTTTGACCTATAGCGGCACCATCTCGCGGGCCAACCATAGCGCCATCTGGTTTCCCCCTTCAAGCTAGACAACTTTTGTTCTTTGTAGTTTTTTCATTTGACGCTTATTTCGTGAGATATTTGGCCCAGTCACGATCAATGGACCACCCTGCATATGAAGATGCTATCTGTTCTTTCAGACATGTCCGAATTATTGCCTTGACTGTTTGGGCAATATTACATACAGGCATGTTATTCTAGCGCAGTGGCCGTGGATGTGCTCAGACCATCTTTGGTTCTTCTGCTAGCCCTACGCCACACACATCGTCACTTCCCCACACGATGCCTGTGCATTGTCTTGATATTACTCTTAATAAAATTTCTTCGCAGCCTTACCAGTTGTTACATTAATACAAGATGACAGTATAACATCTCTTAAATTAATAAAATTTGATATCCAGGACATTCCTAACACTAAGAAAATTCGACAGCTATGACATGGGGTGAATGGAGTAATGCATCACTCAGTAACTCGTCTGGCACAGGGTGGAGAATTCAGTGTGGCACTTATTGACTGTGCAGTGTGTACATCTTTTAACATATCATTAAGTCTGTGTAAAGTATGATAATACTTTAGGTACACTTTATAATAATGAAAAGTGGGTATTTGGAATACTGGGAGAAAATCGACATAAAATTATAACAAATCGACCAAAAACTGTAAACAAGGAAATGGAAGGTGGTCATATGTTGGAGTGTTTGCAGAAAATTTCATTGGGCAGCCATGGTGTCATTAAATTATCGTAATTCAGCTAACAGGATAGCACCCATCTGAATTTCCTGCCAGTTTTTTCAACCAAGAGGAAAATGAGGAGTGGAGAAAGAGAGAGAGGTAGGAAAGAGGCAGGCGTTAAAGGGGCGAGATTTATAAAGATCCGGGACTATGACAAATAAATGATAAGAGTGCTGGTGAACAGCTTGTTAACATTAGGTTATAAATTACACTTGCGAAACGTAATGGTGATGTCATTGTTTACCCTAAGGAGAGCACAAATGGGCTACTTAGGATGGACAGGGGTGATCAGTATGAAACAGTGTAAGAGAATGGTTTGTGTACATTAAGAAACTAAGTTACTCTTGTATTAACATAACTTAAAGGCACATGTGAGTGGTTGTTGACATAAGGGCTGAGGCCGAGTGATATCATTGATTACATAGAAAAACAATGCGCCCAATGTGCTATACTTTCTAGCACCGAGACAAAGCTGATGTCCAAACTAGTCCTTCACGTGTTCTGTCAGGGTCAGATTGGAAGATCTTGGTTTTCAAGGGAGTAACTCAACATCACGTAGACAGTTCATAGAGATACGTGCCGTAGATGAATAAGCACTGTCATGTTGAAAAATGGCACTATTATACTGTCGCATGAGCTTCACCTTTTTTTTAGATTGAAGTCAGCTGATAGGCATACCTGCTAAAAGGAAGTGCCTCTAACTAAGGAATCACCTTCAGAGGACGTCATGTTTCCATTTCATCAAAATGTAAGCGGTATTAGAGATAAAGTCAGTGAACTGCTTATAGATGTTGACTATGAAATTATTGGTATATCAGAGCACCGCTCAAGTAATTTGACAATTCAATGGCTTCCTTTACCAGGATACAGATTAGCTGGCTGTTTTTCAAGGAGTTTATTGCGGAGTGGGGGAGTGGCCATGTAAGTAAAAAACAGTCTTCCATTTGAGTCCATGAACGTATCACGGCACTGCAGTGAGCAGATATTTGAATGTTCGGCAATATCCTTAAAAGTGAGCAGTCAACACCTAACCCTGTTCACGCCCCTTGTACGCACTACCAGGCCTGTAAACAAATCTAAACGTGAACTATACTAATGCACTCTGGCAGCCCTTCCGCTTGTCACGGAGATTTGTAACCCTAATAATTTACATATCCGCCGATGGCATGTATGTATACGAAGTTACATTTATATCCGACCACGCATTTTGGGTGCTTTACTTTTTTCGTCAGGCAATATATAGCGAGAGAGAGGTTACACGACGCAAACATGGTGTCAGCTTCGTAGAATAAGACAGGCTGTTGAAATAATTAAACTGCATGAACAGGGAGATGATTGAAAGTTGCCAACGGCCTGGGTGCCAGCGATCCCAGTCCAACAGGCACACGTCTTCGCCAGTCGCAGCTCTTTTAAGACCAGCATTTTTTTTTGGTCATCAGTCTTCTACTGGTCTGATGCGGCCCCTCCACGAATTCCTCTTCTGTGCTAACCTCTTCATCTCACGTCAGATGAGCATTTGCAACCAACGTCCTCAGTTATTTGCTGGATGTATTCCAATCTGTCTTCCCGTACAGTTTTGCCCTCTACAGCTCCCTCTAGTACCCTGGAAGTTATTCCCCGGTGTATTAGCAGATGTCCTATCAGTCCGTCTGTTCTCCTTACCAGTGTTTTCTACATGTTCTTTTCCTCTCCGATTCTGCGCAGAACCTCCTTATTCCTTACCTTATCAGGCCATCTAATTTTCAATATTCGTCTGTAGCACCACATCTAAAATGCTTTGCTTCCCTTCTCTTCCGGTTTTCCCATAGTCCATGTTTCACTACCATACAATGCTGTACTCCAGACATACATTCTCAGAAATTTCTTCCTCAAATTAAGGCCGATATTTGATATTAGTAGACTTCTCTTGGCCAGGAATGCCATTTTTACCATTGCTACTCTGCTTTTGACGTCCTCCTTCCTCCGTCCGTCACTCGTTATTTTACTGCCTAGTTAGCAGATTTCCTTTACTTCATCTACTTCGTGACCATCAATCCTGACGTTAAGTTGCTCGCTGTTCGCATTTCTACTACTTCTCATTGCCTTCGTCTTTCTTCGATTTACTCTCAATCCGTACTCTCTACTCATTAGACTGTTCATTCCGTTCAACAGATCATGTAATTCTTCTTCACTTTCACTCAAGATAGCAGTGTCATCAGGCGTTTTTCGTTGCGACGGAATTTTCTCACGAAATTCCAATCACCAACTTTCTCCTCCGAATGAGAAAATATTTTTTTGACACCGACCTACATAGGGCGGAACGATCAGCACGACAAAATAAGGAAAACCAGAGCTCGTACGGAAAGATACAGGTGTTCATTCTTTCCGCGAGCTTTACTAGATTGGAATAATAGAGAATTGTGAAGATGGTTCGATGAACCCTCTGCCAGGCACTTAAATGTGATTTGCAGAGTATCCATCTAGATGTAGATGTAGACCCGTCTCTCCCTGTAGCTTACCCTACTTTCGAACATCTTGCACCATTTTACATCGTCGAACGTGTTTTCCAGGTCGACAAATCCTATAAGCGTATCTTGATTTTTCTTTAGTCGTGCTTCCAATATTAACCGCAACGTCAGAAATGCCTCTCTCGTGCCTTTACCTTTCCTAAAGCCAAACTGATCGTCATCTACCGCATCCTCACTTTTCCTTTCTATTCGTCTGTATATTATTCTTGTAAGCAACTTGGATAATTCTCTCACTTGTCAGCTCTTTCCGTCTTCGGAATTCTGTGGATGATGCTTTTCCGAAAGTCAGATGGTATGTGGCCAGACTAATACATTCTACAGATCAACGTTACTAGTCTTTTTGTTGCTACTTTCTCCATAATATTAGAAATTCTGATGGAATGTGCCTTATTTGATCGTAAGTCCTCCAAAGCCCTTTTAAATTCCGATTCTAATACTGGATCCCCTATCTCTTCTAAATCGACTCCTGTTTCTTCTTCTATCACATCAGACAAATCTTCACCCTCATAGAGGCTTTCACTGTATTCTTCCAACCTATCCGTTCTCTCCTCTGCATTTAACAGTGGAATTCCCTTTGCACTCTTAATGTTATCACCCTTGCTTTTAATGTCACCAAAGATTGTTTTCACTTCCCTGTATGCTGAGTCTGTCTTTCCGACAATCATTTCTTTTTTCGATGTCATCACATTTTTCCTGCACCCATATGGTCTTAGCTTTCCTGCCCTTTCTATTTATTTCATTTCTCAGCGACTTGTATTTCTGTATGTCTGAGTTATCTCTCTCATTCCTTGCCCCAAGCCCATATTCTCCTGTACCCTTTTCTTCTACTCCTTCCCGAGAACTGCATTCCAGTCACCCATGACTATTAGATTGTCATGCCCCTTCACATACTGTATTTCCGTTTCAATACCCTCATACACTTTCTCAATCGCTTCATCTTCAGCTTGCGACGTCGACATGTATACCTGAACTACTGTTGTTGTTGGTGGTGCTGGTTTGCTGTCGATTCTGATAAGAACAACCCTGTCAGTGAACCGTTCACGGTAACACATTCTCTGCCCTACCTTCCTATTCATAACGAATTTTACTCCCGTTGTACCATTTTCTGCTGCTGTTGATATTACCCTATACTCATCTGGCCAGAAATCATTTGTCTTCATTCCACTTCACTTCACTGACCCCTACTATATCTAGATTGAGCCTTTGCATTTCCCTTTTCAGGTATTCTAGTTTCCCTGTCACGTCCAATCTCCTCAAATTCCATGCCCCGACTCGTAGAACGTTATCCTTTCGTTGATTATTCAATCTTTTTCTCATAGTAACCTCCCCCTTGGCGGTCACCTCCCGGAGATCCGAATGGGGGACTATTCAGGAATCTTTTGCCAATGGAGAGATCATCATGACACTTCTTCAATTACAGGCCGGCCGGCCGCGGTGGTCTCGCGGTTAAGGCGCTCAGTCCGGAACCGCGGGACTGCTACGGTCGCAGGATCGAATCCTGCCTCGGGCATGGATGTGTGTGATGTCCTTAGGTTAGTTAGGTTTAAGTAGTTCTAAGTTCTAGGGGACTGATGACCACAGAAGTTAAGTCCCGTAGTGCTCAGTGCCATTTGAACCATTTGAATTACAGGCCACATGAGCTGTGGATACAAGTTACGTGACTTTAATGCACTGGTTTCCATTGCTTTCTGCATCCTCATGCCGTTGATCATTGCTGATTCTTCCAGTTTTAGGGGCAGTTTCCCACCCCTAGGAAAGAGAGTGCTCTGAACCTCTGTCCGCTCCTGCACCCTCTTTGACAAGGCCGTTGACAGAGTGAGGGTGACTTCTTATTCCTGAAGTCTTCGACCAGCATACACGATTCACCAACATAAACATGTAGCCACGAGAGAACTGCCGGGGCGGCACTGACATCTAGCTACAGGAAAATGCTGCCCCTGGTTACAAGCTACCTATTCGCTGTTGCCTGTCAGTCATTCTCTAGAGCAGCACAGGCAATAGCCTATGAACTCCCTAGCTCCCCCCACCCACCACACATAAACGCAAGTATCTTCACTTCGAACCGCCCAGTGACGTTGACACGTGACTACCCAAGTGTTGTGTTGTGGTTTTCCGTCCGAAGACTGGTTTGATGTAGCTCTCCATGCTGTTCTATCCTGTGAAAGTCTCATCCTTCTGAATCTGACTACTATATACATCTGTTGATCTTCCTCCACGATTTTCACCCCCATTCTTCCTCCCCCCCCTCCCCCCGGAAATTCCTTATTTGGTAGTCCCATGATTTCTCAGAGAGTGTCCTACCAACCAATCTCTTCTTCTGTAGCACCACTTCCAAAAGCTTCTACTCTCTTCTTATCTAAACTGTTTATCGTCCATGTTTCACTTCCGTACTTGGCTGCACTCCACACAAATGTATTCAGAAAGGACTTCATAACACTTAAATCTACACTGAAACGCCGAAGAAAATGATATAGACATGACTATTCAAATACAGAGATATGTAAACAGGCACAATATAGCGCTGCTGTCGGCAACGCCTATATAAGACGACAAGTGCCTGGCGGATTTGTTAAATCGGTTACAGCCGCTATAATGGCAGGTTATCAACATTTAAGTGAGTTTGAACGTCGTGTTATAGTCGGCGCACCAGCTATGGGACACAGCATCTCCGAGGTAGCAATGAAACCAAGATTTTCCCGTACGAACATTTCAGTTTGTGCCGTGAATATCAGGAATCCGGTAAAACATAAAATCTCCGACATCTCCGCAGCTGGGAAAAGACCCTGCAAGAACGGGACCAACGACGACTGAAGAGAATCGTTCAACATGACAGAAGTGCAACCCTCCCGCAAATTGGTGCAGATTTCAGTGCTGCGCCATCAACAGGTGTCAGCGAGAGTACCGTTCAACGAAAGTTGAAATAATATACGGGTTTGTTGCCGGGTGACGTCGTCAATCACCGCCGATATTTCGGCAGGAGGACACCCTTCCATTCTCAAGGCACTACTTCAAGGAGGAAGCAATGTGCAAGGGAGTTTAATACCTCGGTTCACAGAGGAGAAACAAGGAAGCATTGCCAACAGGATTGGCCGTATTTTGCGGAAATATGAAGTGAAATGTGTTTTTCGACCACCTTCTAAGATTAAGACCCTGTTGGCGTTCGTAAAAGATGATCTTGGTTTGCCTAAGGCTGGTGTCTATCGTATTCCTTGCAGTTGTGGCATGTCATATATTGATCAATCAGGACTGTGGAAGAACATAAGCGTCACACGCGCTTACAACAGCCGAGCAAATCCGCTATTGCAGAGCATTGCCTTGACACCGATCATCCTATGGAATACAACAACACGGAGATTCTGGCTTCCACGTCCAGCTGTTGGGATAGTCTCATTAACGAAGCGGTTGAAATCAAACTATCAAGCAACCTTATAAACAGAGATGGTGGATTTTATCTAAATGCTTCTTGGAATCCGGCTCTGTCTCTCATCAAAAAACAGAGGGACAGAATTAGGGCTACCTTACCTGTTGATTAATAGTCACTTTCGATATTTCTGATGTTGATTATCTTTGGTTGTGTGTTGACTTTGCGGTTACTTGCTCTGTGTGTGGTATCTTCCTTGTTTCTCCTCTGTGAACCGAGGTATTAAACTCCCTTGCACATTGATTCCTCCTTGCAGTTCTGCCTTGAGAATGGCAGGGTGTGCTCCTGTCGAAATATCGACGGTGGTCGACGACGTCACCAGGCAGCAAACCCGTAAATTATTTGAACATTCAATTCGCCGGGAAAAATCAAGGCCGTTCAACGAAACATCATCGATATGGGCTTTCGGAGCCAAAGGCCCACTCATGTACCGTTGATAACTGTACGACACAAAGCTTTACGATTCACCGACATTGGATTATTGATGACTGGAAACATTTTGCCTGGTTGGACGAGTTTCGTTTCAAATTGTACCGAGCGAATAGATGTGTAGGGGTACGGAGATAACCTCATGAATCCATGGACCCTGCATGTCAGGAGGGACTGTTCAAGCCTGTGGAGGCTCTGTAATGGTATGGAACGTGTGCAGTTGGAGTGATAGGGGAACCCTGATACGTCTAGATACGACTCTGACAAGTGACACGTACGTAAGCATCCCGTCTGATCAGCTGCATCCATTTATGTCCATTGCGCATTCCCACAGACTTGGGATATTCCAGCAGCACAATGCGACACCCACACGTCGAGAATGGCTCCAGAGTGGTGGCTCCAGGAGCTCGCTTCTGAGTTTAAACACTTCCTCTGGTCACCAAACTCCCTAAACACGAACATTATTGAGCATATCTGTGGTGCCTTGCAACGTGCTGTTCAGAGATCTCCACCCTCTCGTAATCTTACGGCTTTATAGACAGCCCTGCAGGATTCAAGGTGTCAATTCCCCCCCCCCCCCCCACTCCCTCCCCAGCACTACTTCAGACATTAGTCGAATCCATGCAACGTCGTGCTAATTCAGAAACGCTTTTCTTACCATTGTCAGTGTACATTTTATATCGTTTGTACTTCGCCTAGCATGAACTCATCTACTACTTTAAGTATTTCGTTTCCTATTCTAACTTCCTCAGTTCCTCAGCATGACATGATTTAATTCGCCCACATCCCATTACCCTTGCCTCGCTTTTTCTGACGTTCATCTTATATCCCCTTTTAAGACACTATCGATTCCGTTCAACAGCTATTCTTACGTCTTTTACTGTCTCTCACTGTCATCGACAAATCTGTTTTTATTTCTTCTCCCTGAACTTAAATTGCTATTTCAATTATTTTTATTTTCTTTAGTGCTTGCTCACTATACACATTGAATAACTTTGGGGATCGGCTACAACCTTGTCTCACTCCCTTCCCAAACACTGCTTCCCTTTCATGCCCGTCGACTCTTATAACTGCCATCTGGTTTCTGTGCAAGATGTAAATGGCTTTTCGCTCATTGTACATTATTCTCGTTTCGACTTAGATGTTGCCATATTCTGTGAAAGTCATCTCGCAGTATCGTATCTCCCATCTCACCTACGTTCTCTTCCATATCCATAATACTTCGTTCAAGTTCATCTTCCTTGTATAGACCTTCTACATATTCCTTACTCCTTTCAGCTTTTCCTTCTTTCTTAGGAGTGGTTTTCCACCTGAGCTATTGATATTCTTTTGCCTGCTTCATTTGCTGAATTTTTAAGTTTTTTCCTTTCATCAGTTAAATCCAATATCTCCTACCTTATACAACGATTCCTACTAGGCCTTGTCCGTTTAGGTATTTGATATTCTGCTGCCTTCAGTATTTCATCTCTCAAAGCTGCCCAATCGTGTTCTACTGTATTCCTTTCACCTGGTGTAATCGGCTTTTGCCTAATGCTCCGTCTTATACACTTAGCAACCTCTGGTTCTTTCAACTTATCCAGGTCCTATTCCTTAATTTCTTACCTTCCTGCAATTTTTTAGTTTTAATTTACAGTTCATAACCAATAAATTGTGATCAGCTTCCACATCTGCCCCCGGAAACGTCTCACAATTTAAAATCTGGTTCCGATATGTCTGTCTCACCACTACACAACCAATCTGAAATCTTTCGGTGTCTCCAGGTATCATCCATATATACAACCTTTTATCATGATCCTTAAATCAAATGTTAGCGATAATTAAATCATTCTCGGCGCCAAATGGTACCAAATGGCTTCCTCTTTCAATCGTTTCTCCCAGTCCATATTCACCTCCTATATTACCTTCACTTCCTTTTACTACTGTAGAATTCCAGTCCCCCATCACAATTAATTTTTTGGCTCCCTTAAATATTTGAATAATTGCTTTGCGAGGGAAGAAAATGATTTGTTTTACAAAATACCTTTACAGGCCTTCGATATATTCACCATTCTTGATTATGACAACTTCCCAACGTATCGTCAACTTCAGTACTCCGGATAGGGCACTTTCATTGTTGAGATGTCTGATTACTCAGGTCACCTCATAGAAAGTTTTATTAAATGTATCAAAACATTTTCCAGGGATTTGTAACTTCAGTTTAGGAAACAGTCTGGTTGGCTCGTATCAGAACTGTATGGTGGATGGGGAAGTATTTCCCGTCGTATTTACAGAGCTTAGGTCAGTATGCCCTCTTGCGTTATCGTGCAAAATGAGGACACCAGTTGCAAGCATGTCAGGCCTTCTTTGACGAATATTCGGGTGCAAAACGTTTTGCAGTAACAGCTTGTAGCACGCGCCTGTTACAGACGTCCACAGGGCCCTCGTCGAGTCTCTCTCAAAATGTCATTAACAGTAGCCTGAGAGGTGTAGTCTGTTGCACTTGACGGCCTTTTAGCTCTTCTAAGCGATTAAGGGATCTAACATTCCACGTTCTGATCCGTAGAAGGCCAGTGTTGTTCCTGCTGATGAAAACATCCTCCTGAGTAGTCCCCTCCCGGAGATCCGAATGGGATACTATTTTACCTCCGGAATATTTTACTCAGGAGGATACCATCATCATTTAACCACGCAGTGGAGGTGCATGACGCCGGGGAAAAATTACGGCTGTAGTTGCCTCTTGCTTTCAGCTGTTCGTGATACCAGCACAGCAAAGACGTTTTCGTTGTTGTTACAAGGCCAGATTGGTCAATCGTCCAGACTGTTGCCGCTGCAGCTACTGAAAAGCCTACTGCCCCTCTTCAGGAACCACACATTTGTCTGGCTTTGTGTGATTGCACCTACGCTACGACTATTTCTGTCAGAAAGGCACGCAAGCCAACGCACCAATGGCAAGATCCATGCTTCATGGAGGGGGGAGAGGACACCGAAATAATACGGAATACAAGAAAGACCATCGTCAGGAGCAAACATTTTTGTAGTAGTGAAATGTATCGGAGTAACGACAGTCGAACTGTTTGTATTAATGACGGTTATACTTTCAAAATGACGCCAGTTGATGCCCAAAATTATTATATTCAGCATCAGATGATTTGAATACGATGCTAAGGTGAAGTGCGGTATGCTGCAACGTCTGTGAAATTTGTAATCAGGGGGCTTTATAAGAAGCTGAAACTGGTAATGACACCATTTGTTTGATCCGAGGATGGAAAAATACAATAAAAGAACTTACATGTCTACCAACACTCCCGTGTTCAAAAAATTTAAAACCTAAATGCGCGATTATCTATAGAGTTCCTCAGTTCAAATATTTAGGCGTAACCGTTCACGAGACTGACCTGGAAAAGTGTGATTATGAAGTTCGTTGCCATAAAATGGAAACAGCTTTCAGACTTAGATAAGATACAGATAACAAAAAAAAACGCATCTCAAAATACACAAAACTAAGACACTAGAGCACTCTAATCAAACCAAAGTACTTTATGGGGCTGAAACATTCTTGAGACATTGAAGAAATCAAAAAGAGAGAACGAAAAGTAATCAGGAGAATTTTAGGTCCAAATTATAGTGAAGGAGAAACATAAAGACTAAGAGCAAATTAAGAAATTGGAAAGTATACCAACATTTACGTGGATACAAGAAAATGCATACCAAAATTCTACTGGCTCATGAAAAGATTCGAACAAACGAGATTAACTACACAAATTCTTTGAAAACTGCAAAGATGCTAAAATTTAAACGATAAATGGAGCAAAACTGTGAAGTATTGCCTGAAGGAAACAATGAATACTGCTTGATGTAACAGGCAGACAGACAATTGAGGATTCAACACTTGGCCTGTCAGAAAAACCCACTACAAGAATTAGTCAAAATTATTAAGGAAAGTTATTAAAAAACAGCGCATTATGTCTGATATCAGTAATTCCGGCAACGTGTTGAAGTCTATATGGAATGTGTGAAACGAGAGACAGGACAAAAGGCCACAGAACAGGTTTACATCAGTACTGGCTGAAATGGAAGTGCTATAACTGTCCAGTTATAGGCAGCAGGTATGTTTAACAACTATTTCTTAAATGTGGTAAAAAATATGGTGACAAACAGTTCATGAAGAAAATCAAACCACATAAAGTTCAGTCATATGGATATCTCATCCAGTTCTCTTGCTGAAATTAAGGAAACTATGCAGGGAGATCAGAAAAGCTTGTAAGGATGGTACAGGGTCGGTTGTGCTGAGGAATAATTATTAAGAAAGAAGTTAGACACTTTATGCACTTTCAGAGAATGGAAGTTAGCCAATCAGGCCATTGCGCGTTATTAAGAAAAAAATTCGATACATTGTACCCTTCCCGAGTTAATTAACATTTAAGTTAGCCAATGAGACCATCACATGAGTTGCCAGAGTTCTTATCATAGCACTGATGACTTTGTGCGAGACTGCTCAGCCATTTTAGCTCGGGTTCGATCCTTCCTATCGTCCCGCGTCCAATTTTTGTGTTGGTCTCCTGTTCGGTTTTAGGAAACCAAATGAAGCACACATAAGGCGATACTATCTGGCAGGACGCTTTAATTTGTGCTCGCAACAGCCTGATTGACCAACTTCAGTGTTAAGTAACTCGAAAACGATGCAACGTATCGACTTTTTTTTCCCTGAAAATTGTTTCTCCGCGCGAGCTACCCTACAATACCCTTACAAGCTTTTCAGACTGTTTCTGATCATCTTGTATATTCTCTCAAAAATAAAGGACCGTTTGGATTTTGTGGTGTTTCCACCAGTGTACTAAAGCTTGTTTCCATATAATACACTCTTGGAAATTGAAATAAGAACACCGTGAATTCATTGTCCCAGGAAGGGGAAACTTTATTGGCACATTCCTGGGGTCAGATACATCACATGATCACACTGACAGAACCACAGGCACATAGACACAGGCAACAGAGCATGCACAATGTCGGCACTAGTACAGTGTATATCCACCTTTGGCAGCAATGCAGGCTGCTATTCTCCCATGGAGACGATCGTAGAGATGCTGGATGTAGTCCTGTGGAACGGCTTGCCATGCCATTTCCACCTGGCGCCTCAGTTGGACCAGCGTTCGTGCTGGACGTGCAGACCGTGTGAGACGACGCTTCATCCAGTTCCAAACATGCTCAATGGGGGACAGATCCGGAGATCTTGCTGGCCTGGGTAGTTGACTTACACCTTCTAGAGCACGTTGGGTGGCACGGGATACATGCGGACGTGCATTGTCCTGTTGGAACAGCAAGTTCCCTTGCCGGTCTAGGAATGGTAGAACGATGGGTTCGATGACGGTTTGGATGTACCGTGCACTATTCAGTGTCCCCTCGACGATCACCAGAGGTGTACGGCCAGTGCAGGAGATCGCTCCCCACACCATGATGCCGGGTGTTGGCCCTGTGTGCCTCGGTCGTATGCAGTCCTGTTTGTGGCGCTCACCTGCACGGCGCCAAACACGCATACGACCATCATTGGCACCGAGGCAGAAGCGACTCTCATCGCTGAAGACGACACGTCTCCATTCGTCCCTCCATTCACGCCTGTCGCGACACCACTGGAGGCGGGCTGCACGATGTTGGGGCGTGAGCGGAAGACGGCCTAACGGTGTGCGGGACCGTAGCCCAGCTTCATGGAGACGGTTGCGAATGGTCCTCGCCGATACCCCAGGAGCAACAGTGTCCCTAATTAGCTGGGAAGTGGCGGTGCGGTCCCCTACGGCACTGCGTAGGATCCTACGGTCTTGGCGTGCATCCGTGCGTCGCTGCGGTCCGGTCCCAGGTCGACGGGCACGTGCACCTTCCGCCGACCACTGGCGACAACATCGCTGTACTGTGGAGACCTCACGCCCCACGTGTTGACCAATTCGGCGGTACGTCCACCCGGCCTCCCGCATGCCCACTATACGCCCTCGCTCAAAGTCCGTCAACTGCACATATGGTTCACGTCCACGCTGTCGCGGCATGCTACCAGTGTTATAGACTGCGATGGAGCTCCGTATGCCACGGCAAACTGGCTGACACTGACGGCGGCGGTGCACAAATGCTGCTGGTTCCTGGTGTGTCCGCTGTGCCGTGCGTGTGATCATTGCTTGTACAGCCCTCTCGCAGTGTCCGGAGCAAGTATGGTGAGTCTGACACACCGGTGTCAATGTGTTCTTTTTTCCATTTCCAGGAGTGTATATGGAAGGAAATCAGTTAATAGAACAATAAAATATTGTCCATTTGAAGAAGGTAGGTGTTATTCTACAGCCAGTGTATACTTCTATTGTGATTTAAGAATAAATACCAACTTGAGAACAGTTCCGACGCGAGCGTTCAGTTCTAGTGAAATAGTGTGATGCTTTTTTCGGAAAGGAAGTCACTTCATGGAACATTCAAATTCACAATTGTACCTGGACATTTCTCAGAACTGAAAGCAATCTGATTGCTATGCAACAGAGCCCCGAAGAATATTTCTCCGTACTTTGGTTACCACTTTCAGCTCAACACGGTATCTGCAGCAGCTGGAGCATATTTCTACAACGGCGGAAGCGTGTAATCGCTATCAGTTTCGCACATCGCCCTGTGTACGCTGTATGTATTTACCCACCACAGTGAAGATACACTTACGCACACACATAGAAAGACAATACAAGGTGGTGTGGGAAACATTTCAGTATAGAGATCCTGTAGAGCTAAACAGTAATTAGCCTAGTAGTAGCAGTAGAAAACAAATTTTTTTTCAGAGGTTCCTTTATACTAGGCATCCTATAAGACTTTAGTGGGGAGGATACCACAGGATGGACGACTTGGAAGTCCTTGAATAAACTGAACTGTGGGGTTGGTAGGTCAAAGGTTAAATTGGCAAGATGGACCTACACCGATGAAGTTGAAATTCAGTGTGACTGTGGAGAAAGCCAGTCTGTTCATCATTTGCTTTAATGTCGACTGTGAACAGCCTGATGCTAAGAAGATGAACTTCATAAAAGAACAGAAAATGCATTGGAGGTGGTCAAGTTTTGGGCAGAAGTATTATAGTCATAACTGTGTATAATATGTGAGTTTCCGATACAAGAAACAAACGAATCCTTGGAACATGAAACTTATCAACCCCAAATGACCGAAGCAACTTGGACTGAAGAGCGGAAAAGTGAACATTCCAAGAGAATGGAAGTGACGTGAGCACAGAGAAACGTTCTGTGTTGTACACTACTGGCCATTGAAATTGCTGCACCACGAAGATGACGTGCTACAGACGCGAAATTTAACCGACAGGAAGAAGATGCTGAGATATGCAAATGATTAGCTTTCCAGAGCATTCACACAAGGATGGCGCCGGTGGCCACACCTACAACGTGGTGACATCAGAAACGTTTCCAACCGATTTCCCATACACAAACAACTGTTGACCGGCGTTGCCTGGTGAAACGTTGTTGTGATGCCTCGTGTAACGAGGGGAAATACGTACCAACCCGTTTCCGACTTTGATGAAGGTCGGATTGTACCTTATCGGGATTGCGGTTTATCGTATCGCGACATTACTGCTCGCTTTGGTCGAGATCCAATGACTGTTAGCAGAATATGGAATCAGTGGATTCAGGAGGGTAATACGGAACGCCGTGCAGGATCCCATCGGCCTCGTATCACTAGCAGTCGAGATGACAGGCATCTTAACCACATGGCTGTAACGGATCGTGCAGCCACGTCTCGATCCCTGAGTTAACAGATAGCGACATTTGCAAGACAATAACCATCTGCACGAACAGTTCGGCGACGTTTGCGGCAGTATGGACTATCAGCTCGGAGACGATGGCTGCGGTTATTCTTGACGCTGCATCACAGACAGGAGCGCCTGTGATGGTGTACTCAACGTCGAACCTGGGTGCACGAATAGCAAAACGTCATTTTTTTGGATGAATCCTGGTTCTGTTTACAGCATCATGATGGTCACATCCGTATTTGGCAGCATCGCGGTGAACGCACGTTCGAAGTGTGTATTCGTGTGTACATTTCAGATGTGTTACGACCCTTCATTCGATCCCTACGAAACCCTACATTTCAGCAGCTCGACAGCATGTTGCAGGTCCTGTATGGGCGTTTCTGGTGGTGGTGGTTAGTGTTTAACGTCCCGTCGACAACGAGGTCATTAGAGACGGAGCGCAAGCTCGGGTTAGGGAAGGATTGGAAGGAATTCGGCCGTGCCCTTTCAAAGGAACCATCCCGACATTTGCCTGAAACGATTTAGGGAAATCACGTAAAACCTAAATCAGGATGGCTGGAGACGGGATTGAACCGTCGTCCTCCCGAATGCAAGTCCAGAGTGCTAACCACTGCGCCACCTCGCTCGGTGGGCGTTTCTGGATACAGAAAATTTTCGACTGCTGCCCTGGACAGCACATTATCCAGATCTCCCACCAACGTAAAAGGTCTGGTCAATGGTGGCCGAGCAACTGGCTCGTCACAATATGCCAGTCACTACTCTTGATGAACTGTGGTATCGTGTTGAAGCTGCATGGGCAGCTGTACCTGTACACGCCATCCAAGCTCTGTTTGACTCAACACCCAGCCGTTATTATGGCCAGAGGTGGTTGTCCTGGGTAGTGATTTCTCAGGATCTATGCACCCCAACTTTGTTAAAAATGTAATCACATGTCAGTTCCAGTATAATATATTTGTCCAATGAATACCCGTTTATCATCTGCATTTCTTCTTGGCGTAGCAATTTTAATGGCCAGTAGTGTTCATAACGTAGTCCACTAGGGACCTAAGTTCGACCAAAGTGGAATAACCACTCACAGACGGCAGGAAGCACCAGTGACAGTCTCGGGTATGTAAAGTGTGTAGGAGGGGAGGAGGAGTGAGGGAAAAGACGCGGACGAAAGCATGTAATCGCTGTAATGCGGAAACTGACCGATTCATATAAAGTCAAAAAGGCTTCCGGGACAAGGGTGGAAGCCTTTTCCAAACGGGTAAGTTTATAAACTGTTCGCGTTAAAGTATACCGAGCTCCACAAAACTGCGTTATCGAAAATCTGCTGCGAGGCAACTGTGGTGCACCGTGGACCATAGATGACAGAGGTGAACGACGGCTACGGAGATATGTACGGTGAACAGACGTGCAAATTTTGAGCAACTGACAGCCCAGATGACCCAAGGGGTTACCAATAGCGTCTCCTCAACGATTGTTCAACGAACATTCCTACTTATGGGCCTTTGCTTCCAACGCCTGTTAATGCACCCAAGCTGACTGCTGTTCATCGGCGACGAAGGCTGGAATTTACACATCAATACCGCAACTGGACGTCCACTGAGTGTCAACAAGTGGCTGTTTCGAATGAGTCACGTTTTATGCTCCATAGGACCGATGGCAATTAGCGTGCCAGCGTGAAGTACACTACTGGCCATTAAAATTGCTACACCACGAAGACGACGTGGTGCAGACGCGAAATTTAAACCGACAGGAAGAAGATGCCGTGATATGCAAATGATTAGCTTTTCAGAGCATTCACACAAGGTTGGCGCCGGTGGCGACTCCTCCAACGTGCTGGCATGAGGAAAGTTTCCAACCGATTTCCCATACACAAACAGCAGTTAACTAGCGTTGCCTGGTGAAACGTAGTTGTGATGCGTCGTGTAAGGAGGAGAAATGCGTACCATCACGTTTCCGACTTTGATAAAGGTCGGATTATAGCCTATCGCTACTGCGGTTTATCGTATTGCGACATTACTGCTCGCGTTGGTCGAGAAGTAATGAGTATTAATAGAATATGGAATCTGTGGGTTCAGGAGGGTAATACGGAACGCCGTGCAGGATCCCAACGGCCTCGTATTACTAGCAGTCGAGATGACAGGCATCTTAACCACATCGCTGCAACGGATCGTGCAGCCACGTCTCGATCCCTGAGTCAACAGATTGGGACGTTTGCAAGACAACAACCATCTGCACGAACAGTTCGACGACGTTTGCAGCAGTATGGAGTATCAGCTCGGAGACCATGGCTGCGGTTACCCTTGACGCTGCATCACACACAGGAGTGCCTACGATGGTGTACTCATCGACGAAACCTGGGTGCACTAATGGCAAAACGTCATTTTTTCGGATGAATCCAGGTTCTGTTTGCAGCATGATGATGGTCGCATCCGTGCTTAGCGACATCGCGATGAACGCACATTGGAAGCGTGTGCCATGCTAGCGTATCACCTGGCGTGATGGTATGGGGTGCCATTGGTTACACGTCTCGGTCACCTCTTGTTCGCATTGACGGCATTTTGAACAGTGGAAGTTACATTTCAGATGTGTTACGACCCGTGTCTCTACCTTTCATTCGATCCCTGCGAAACCCTACATTTCAGCAGGATATTGCACGACCGCATGTTGCAGGTCCTGTACGGACCTTTCTGGATACAGAAAATGTTCGACTGCTGCCCTGGCCAGCACATTCTCCAGATCTCTCACCAATTGAAAATTTCTGGTCAATAGTGGCCGAGTAACTGGCTCATCACAATGCGCCAGTCACTACTCTTGATGAACTGTGGTATCGTGTTGAAGCTGCATGGGCAGCTGTACCTGTACACGCCATCCAAGCTCTGTTTGACTCAACTCTCAGGCGTATCAAGGCTGTTATTACGGCCAGAGGTAGTTGTTCTGTTTACTGATTTCTCAGGATCTGTACACATAAAGTGCGTGAAAATGTAGTCACATGTCAGTTCTAGTATAATACACTCCTGGAAATGGAAAAAAGAACACATTGACACCGGTGTGTCAGACCCACCATACTTGCTCCGGACACTGCGAGAGGGCTGTACAAGCAATGATCACACGCACGGCACAGCGGACACACCAGGAACCGCGGTGTTGGCCGTCGAATGGCGCTAGCTGCGCAACATTTGTGCACCGCCGCCGTCAGTGTCAGCCAGTTTGCCGTGGCATACGGAGCTCCATCGCAGTCTTTAACACTGGTAGCATGCCGCGACAGCGTGGACGTGAACCATATGTGCAGTTGACGGACTTTGAGCGAGGGCGTATAGTGGGCATGCGGGAGGCCGGGTGGACGTACCGCCGAATTGGTCAACACGTGGGGCGTGAGGTCTCCACAGTACAGCGATGTTGTCGCCAGTGGTCGGCGGAAGGTGCACGTGCCCGTCGACCTGGGACCGGACCGCAGCGACGCACGGATGCACGCCAAGACCGTAGGATCCTACGCAGTGCCGTAGGGGACCGCACCGCCACTTCCCAGCTAATTAGGGACACTGTTGCTCCTGGGGTATCGGCGAGGACCATTCGCAACCGTCTCCATGAAGCTGGGCTACGGTGCTGCACACCGTTAGGCCGTCTTCCGCTCACGCCCCAACATCGTGCAGCCCGCCTCCAGTGGTGTCGCGACAGGCGTGAATGGAGGGACGAATGGAGACGTGTCGTCTTCAGCGATGAGAGTCGCTTCTGCCTTGGTGCCAATGATGGTCGTATGCGTGTTTGGCGCCGTGCAGGTGAGCGCCACAATCAGGACTGCATACGACCGAGGCACACAGGGCCAACACCTGGCATCATGGTGTGGGGAGCGATCTCCTACACTGGCCGTACACCTCTGGTGATCGTCGAGGGGACACTGAATAGTACACGGTACATCCAAACCGTCATCGAACCCATCGTTCTATCATTCCTAGACCGGCAAGGGATCTTGCTGTTCCAACAGGACAATGCACGTCCGCATGTATCCCGTGCCACCCAACGTGCTCTAGAAGGTGTAATTCAACTACCCTGGCCAGCAAGATCTCCGGATCTGTCCCCCATTGAGCATGTTTGGGACTGGATGAAGCGTCGTCTCACGCGGTCTGCACGTCCAGCACGAACGCTGGTCCAACTGAGGTGCCAGGTGGAAATGGCATGGCAAGCCGTTCCACAGGACTACATCCAGCATCTCTACGATCGTCTCCATGGGAGCATAGCAGCCTGCATTGCTGCGAAAGGTGGATATACACTGTACTAGTGCCGACATTGTGCATGCTCTGTTGCCTGTGTCTATGTGCCTGTGGTTCTGTCAGTGTGATCATGTGATGTATCTGACCCCAGGAATGTGTCAATAAAGTTTCCCCTTCCTGGGACAATGAATTCACGGTGTTCTTATTTCAATTTCCAGGAGTGTATATTTGTCCAATGAAACCCGTTTATCATCTGAATTTCTTCTTGGTGTAGCAATTTTAATGGCCAGCAGTGTATCTAATAGCAAACCACTCGCAGCAGTCGTCGGAAGGAGGTAGTGTTGTTTTCTGGGGAATGTTTTCATGCGACAACGGATTAACACAAGTATACGGTTATGCTAGGGGATTAGGTCCACCTCTACATGCAGTTTGTTTTTCCTCAGCACGATGGCATCTACGAGCAAGACAATGCATGTAACCCAGCTTGAAGTGTACCTGCGTGGTTCGAAGAGAATCAGGAAGAGTCTAACGCAGTCTGCTGGCCACCAACGCCCTCCCCCCCCCCCCCCCCCCCCCCCGCCACCCGATTTTAAATCTAATCGAGATCTGTGGATCCACGATGGCGCTGCTAGCTCAGTGGATCCTCAATCTAGAAACGTAGCGCAGCTGGCCACGAGCTGGAGTCGACATGTCTCCACATCCCAATCGGTCCTTTCCAGAACCTCTTGGCTCTCTTCCTGCAGTTCCCCGCTGCAAAAGGTCTTCCTAATGTGCACGCAAATGCGCTGATTGAAAATCTCTTCGGGTTTGCTGCCGGATCCTAAAATCAACTTGACTCGATATTTCGGCGATCCAACTGGTCGCCATCTTCAGGAGAATGCTGCTTGCTGATGAGTCCCGCTGAGAACTAACGCCTGGCTGCAAAACGACGTCCTATATAGCCCACCGAGCAGTACACGGCGCGTGCGCCGCCCGTCACAGTTGCAGCCCTCCAAGACAGGGAAGGAGCGCCGCCCCTGGTAGAACTTTGCGGCAACGATATATCGCACTCATGGTCGCACCGAAGAACGTTCAATTTTGATGCGGGATAGTACCGGATTCCACGTCCTGCTCAGAGGAAACCCATTGTCTCTATTGATTAAATTGTCCGCCAACCTAATTTCAATTGCCTCTTTATAAACACTATTCCAAAAACTGGAAATGTTGGCAACTACCACCGTTTCGTCATATTTCATGCCGTGTCTCTCATTTAAACAGTGTTCTGCTACTGCCGATTTTTTATTTTACCAACAGCGGTAACGTAAACCGGCATAACATGCAGTATTGGGCAACGGAAAATCCACGATGGCTGCGACAAGTGGAACATCAGCGACCTTGGCGGGTTGTTTTATGGTGCGGCATTATGGCAGGAAGGATAATTAAGCATAATTGGCCCCCATTTTATCGATGGTAGTCTAAATGGTGCAATGTATGCTGGTTTCCTACGTAATGTTCTACCGATGTTACTACAAGATGTTTCACTGCATGACAGAATAGCGATGTACTTCCAACGTGATGGATGTCCGGCACATAGATCGAGTGCAGTTGAAGCGGTGTTGAACAGCATATTTCATGACAGGTGGATTGGTCGTCGAAGCACCATACCGTGGCCGGCACGTTAACCGGATCTGACGTCCCCGGACTTCTTTCTGTGGGGAAAGTTGAAGGATATTTGCTATCGTGATCCAACGACAACGCCTGATAACATGCGTCAACGCATTGTCAATGCATGTGCAAACATTACGGAATGCGAACTGCTCGCTGTTGAGGGGAATGTCGTTACACGTATTGCCAAATGCATTGAGGTTGACGGACATCATTTTGAGCATTTATTGCATTAATGTGATATATAGAGTTAATCACGCTGTAACAGCATGCGTTCTCAGAAATGATAAGTTCATAAAGATACATGTATCACATTGGAACAACCGAAATAAAATGTTCAAACGTACCTACGTTCTGTATTTTATTTTAAAAAACGTACCTGTTACCAACTGTTCGTCTAAAATTATGAGCCATTTGTTTGTGACTATTACAGCGCCATCTATCACAAAGCGAAAAAAGTGGCCCAACTAAAATATTCATATTTCTTTATGTTCTACATGAATATGTAATAAAAAATGGGGGTTCCTATTAAAAAAAACACTGTTGATATCCGTTTCACCTATGACAGCGCTATCTAGCCGGCCAACCATAGTGCCACCTGGTTTCCCCCATCAACCTAGACGAGTTTCGTTCTTAGTAGTTTTTTGGTTTAATGCTTAATTCGTGAAATATTTGGCCCGGTCACCATCAATGGACCACCCTGTATACGCAGCCCCTCACTCAGACGTAGTTCATACATTCCTGCAGTATTTAGTTAGTTGACTTCATTCTTGGTGGAACCCATCATTTTGTGGAGCCCTTGGCTGCTGCGGCAAATCGGTTTCAATCCTCGTCGGCGGGGGGCGTTGCCTAGCCGATCACTGACGCCCTTCACATATGGTATGCACTGTAACGGATGTCTCTGTTTCTTGCCCTCTGCTGTCGGTTTATTTCGGTTGGCCTTGGTCGCCTTTCTTATAACGTTATTGTCGTTACAGTTGGCGCGACATGTGTGGTGTACCATCCTAAAGTCTCCTTTAATGTTGTTAGTGTCACTTATCCGGTAAGTACGGACAGTCAGCGTGTACAGAAATGAATACTTCTAGCTCAGTATTGACTCCGGTCGTGTGCAATAAACAGAACAATTTTTCCTCCACCAAAACTACCCTTACCCTTAGGAAGGCCGTTGTAATATGGTGTGAAGTTTATAATTGAAGAATTCTGTACCATGACGGGGTATAACATCCAGAAGAGTTTTAATCATCTTGAAACCGTCCGCAGAAGCCTACGTAGTTATGGTTTTTGACATGTGGTCCCACGAACGTGAGTGGACAGTGTAATTATAAAAGAATTTTAATTATTTTTGTCGAAAAATTTCGGCGGTGGCTTTGTAACATACTGCGCTCTTTGGTTGGAGGACTGGAGCAATGGTAATTGAGCAGGAGCTGCGCTGGCCACACTAACTACACCGCCGGTCCGATGAAGTGAGGCGGGCATGCGCGGTGACCGGCGCGCCGCCGGAGGAGAGCCGTGGGCGGCGCGGGTGGGCGGCGCTCTATCGATTCCCGCGCGCCCACAGCCGCCACCTGCTGGAGGCGCCAGTTCCCCCTGATGGACGCGGCGGCATCACCCGCCGCTGCCGGCGCAGACGTCGACGCCCCGCCGACGTCACGGCGTGAGTACTCGCGGCTGGGCGGCAGGCACGCGCGCCGCTTCTCTGGCCTCGGGAGGGGCCCAGCGAGCACCTCCCTCTGACGAACTGCACCAAATATATGCCATCAATGTTGAAAGTGGAGTTCCACAGGGTTCATTACTGTGTCTTTTCCCGATTTAGCTCTTGAAAGCGTTTTCGTTTCATTTTTTAAAGAGAGTTCATGGGTGCCTTACCCCCCCCCCCCCTCTCAGTATTAGGGATCACTGTTATCACTAAAGCAATTGGTTTTCGGCTACATCGGTTTTCTTCATCCATAGTTTAACCCAAGTGTTAAAACCGCTCGAAATAACCGGTTTCTGAAATAACGTTTCCGGTTTTTTTGCTGTTATTTACAATAATAAATTGAAACATCACACAGAGACTGAAATATACTACGTCTTCCTTAGACTTTTCCATTATACATCCCAAGATAAATAGAATCAAAATATCAAATAAAATACCATTTGCTGCTGCTGAATGTTGAAACTGGAGTTCCACAGGGTTCGATGCCATTTGCCGATATAACTGTTGAAAACGTATTCGTTTAATTTTTTTTAAGAGAGTTCATCGGTGCCTGTCCCCCCCCCCCCCCCCCCCCACAGTATTAGGGATCACTGTTATCACTGAAGCAACTCGTTTTCGGCCACATCGATTTTCTTCGGCCTCAGTTTAACCCAACTGTTAAAAACGCTCGAAATAACCGGTTTCTGAAATAACGTTTCCGTTTTTTTTTCTTTTTTTGCTGTTATTTCCAACAATAAATGTAAACATCCCACAAAGATTGAAGTATTCTACGTCTCCCTCAACGTCTTCGTGAAAATAAATAGAATCAAAATTTCAAATAAAATGCGTAAATAAAAGAAAACTTAGTCCAACCTACTTCCCTCGAAACGTGAGGAGGGTTTGAATATTGCAACAGATTCATGAGTATTCTCCTATTGATCCCCATTTTTTCAATCTCTGTTAAGAATCACGTTGTAATCGAGGATCGTACCACTATTTGGCCATTACGAATATTCTGTCCTAAAGGAGGTCTCAGTACTCTGTTTATCTTTTTAAGTTGTTCGTTTCTAACGACTAACAACAGATAATGACATATTATGTATACATGACGATAGTATATTATGTAGACACCAGCAGCAAAACAGATAATTTCTGTTTTTATTATAAACTGTGAACGAATCGTTAAGTTTTTAATTTATTGCTCTTGCCGTAACGTCCATTCTCTTTTATTGTTTCATTGAAATGACTGACAAATAATAAGCGTTTGTGTAAAATTTGTAGCTCTCCTTTTCTGTAACCATTTGGAATGAAAAACCCCTTTTATGGTCAAATATATGTCTTTATTTTTGAATGGGAATTTGAATACAAATGATTTTTCATCTGACGAAGCCAAAAATGCTCTTTCAAAAATTCAAATTACTAATTTAGACAGTGGGCAAAATATAAAACTGACCAACAAAAATTACATGACAGTAGGTAGAATTTCAATAAAACATTCATTTATTGGCCAATATTTACTATCTAATCTATTCATAAATAATTGCTATATAGTGTGTTGATCTGTTAGTCTGCTTTTTTCATCAGAAACAATATAATTCAAACATGCTATCAGTTTTTCAGAGGCCAAAGTACTCCCTACCAAACATCTTTTTTTAAAAAGAAGCTTTGTCCAAAAACAAAAAATTTTAGTACCGCTGCTATGTCAAATTGATACATAGGTTTTATTTATAGGGATGTAAACCTGTTATAACCGAGACCAAACAAATATCGAAAAATATTCGTTATTCAGAACTAAAATACCGGTATCGGTTTTAACCGGTCGGTTTTTCCCATTCCTACCCAGTATACTTGGTGTTTCCAATGACGTGTTTTTCTCTGCAACTTACAAAATAATAACTGAAAGGAATATTTATTTACAAAGATAAATGTAAAAAACGTAGCTTTTCTGCGGTGGTAGTTTATTTAGATGAGGGGTGACATGGTAACTTTAAAGATTGTGGCGCACCAGTGTTTAAGAATGCGTAGAAAATAAATAAGCATTGATCGAAAATATCGTTATTTAATTAAATTACCGGTTTCGCTCATTGGGACCGTCAGCAGACTGGTCCAATAAAACAAAGGACGTGGATATTTATGAATAAGAGCGTTATGATAAGTTACAGCAGTATAAGTAATAGTGTTGAACCATGTGACGTGAGAAACATATGATTAATAACATAAATTGACTCTATAAGCGTAGCACAAGAATCATATAGAAATGTTAGCAATGATTAGCATCGTTACAAGATAAAAAATATGTTGCTTCCTCGCCTAAATCTTTGACGTCACTGAAACTGATAGAAAACTGATACAAACCGATTTATACACATTTGTTTCAAATACATCATATACGTGACGCGAAAAAGGAATGTCTTATTTAAAGAATGTAGCTCCGAAAACTATCAATTTTGTTCATGAGTCCACAGATAGAGTAACGTTTCCTTCGTTTATCTACCTGTAGTTTTATTCCTTTTAACTTACAGAGAAAAACATCTTAAATGAAACATACTGTGTATCTAAAATAGAACAACAAGCTAATGTAACACGTCGATAGTGTTAATTTTTTGATATTTCAACTTGATAATAAATTCACTCGGAAGTAGCATTCCACATTGTTAGTTGTAAGGTAAACAGCATACAAATATTGTTGTCAAGTAGAGCTAAGAAGTAGCAATACAGAAAATAAAAACAATGTTTATGTAATAGCTAGTAAATGGCATATGTCGCAAAACGAATAACTTAATACGACTTATTCACTTATATCTCTGAAACCTTGGGCATTTCTCAAGGCTCAATCATGAATTATTTGCTACTTTTGTTGAGTGGGGACGGAGTACCATTTCAATTATAATGAGGCAGAATCAGTTCTTTCTGCAGACGGTATCAGTACTGTGGTTAAGACGAACAAAGAATCATTAACTCAGAAAGTTGTAAAAGTTTTTGTGGAAGCTGTTAATCGGTTATCCACATATGGGCCTGTTTTAACCATTGAGGAAATTCACTACTAACATCTTTCTACTGTGAAAAATGCAATATCTCATTTAATGAAGTATACTAAAAAAAGTCAGAAAAGAATTTAAAATACTTTAAGTTTCTGGACGTGCATATTGATGAAACTGTCAACTGCAAAAACGATATTACAACCACTGAAGTATTTTACAGCTGCTTTTGCCATGAGAATAGTAGCCAAATACGATGATGTCAAATCAAATATTTTCATCCGTAAATTTATTAAGGGATGAAAATGTGTCACAGTGCCTCACTTGAATGAAAGGTGTCATTGCACAAAATAAGTTAATTTGACTTATGCAAGCAGTTTGCACAAATACATGTAACAGAAATAACTTTCAACAGCCACTGTCGTGCTGTGCATTTATTCACTGTTGTCAATAGTCTATTAAGTTCTAAAATAATATAAATATACAAAAGTACTATAGCAGAATCAAAACAGTTACATGGGCTAACCTGAAGTAAAAGGCAATTTGTCACTGGTGATAGCTAAATATCTTTTTGATAATTTACTTAACGAAAAGCGAGCTAGATGTCAGTAGTGTTTTCAGACGCAAATTTCTATCGTATTTCCTTGATAGATCGTTGATTACCGTTTGGGAATTATTGAACCACAATGTGTTGCCATCTACGGGCCAGTAGATGGCTGACATGTGGTAGGCATGTTGATAAATTTGTCAGAAATTTGTGAACCTGTAGTTCAGTAGAAGAATCAGAAATGAGAACAGCGACAAACTTGGTATCAGGATTGATGGTCAAGAAGCAGGCAAAGTTAAGGAATTCTTCCACAGAGGCAGCAAAATAACCAATGATGGACGGAGCAAGGAGGACATCAAAAGCAGACTAGCAATGGTGAAAAGGGCATTCCTGGCCAAGAGAAGTCTACTAGAGTCAAACAAAGGGCTCAATTTGAGGAAGACATTTCTGAGAATGTGTACGTTTGGAGGGCGTGGGAAAACAGGAACAGAAGAGAATGTAAGCATGCGGTGTTACAGACGGATGTTGTAAATTACGTGGACTGAAAAGGTAAGGAATGAAGACGGTCAGCGCAGAATTGGAGAGGAAAGGAATGTGTGGAAGACACTAACAAGAAGTCACAATATGATAGGACATTTGTTACGACATCAGGGAATAACTTCCATGATACTGTAAGGAGCTGTAGAGGGTAAAAACTGTAGAGGAACACAGAGATTGGAAGACATTCAGTAAATAATTGAGGACGTAGGTTGCATGATATACTGTGAGATGAAGGTGTTGGCACAGGAGAGGAATTCGTGGCGGGCGGCATCAAACTAGTCAGAAGACTGATGACTCAACAAAAAAGATCAGTTTAGATGCTGCACATTATAACTTTTATATTGAACATAATCCAAGGAACCTACACTGCAGCAAGGCCCTGCCTGTGAACACCATTTTGTTTGAGATATCAGCGAAATACATCATGTAAGACCACTGTATTAACTAAGGGCAGAAATGTGGGAACCAACCACTTTCTCACACTTAATTTTCCGATGAGGGGTTTCAGGCTTTCTTCTGTTTTCAAGAGGCTGATAGCAGTAGCATAATTATGGTCCATTAGTGTAAGTCGGGTCACACGATGACTGCAGGTCTGCAAAGGTTTCGGTAGTATGCGTCCGAATGTGTGTAACGTGTATTTAGTACGTAGAAGAGGAATAAACAACTGACTGTAGCACTCACATCTGCACCATTTTAAGCGAGTTGGTAAAAGAACTGTTCCTATGAAACTACATTAAGTGAACGTGACAAAATAAAGTTGTTAAGTGGTCTTGGTTGCCTTGGAGTTCAAGCACCAAAGTAGTAATTAATGCTCTGGTATGGAAAATTTAAGAACATACTTTCGCATGATGTGTCGCTGCCGAATAACAGAGCTCGATGAGACTTAGACCATACATAGAAAGAACTGTTACAGTATAGTACAGAAGCTGACTGAAAGAAATACGCAACGCGACGAACAGAAACAGTACTTTTATTCAAAGACGATAATTACACTGAAGTCCCCGCGATTCATGATGATCCCCTGGACATTACAAAAGACGGGACATGATTCTTAATATGGCGCGTGATCACTAGTGGCGGCAATGCATGTTCTGCAACACCCTCATATGCTGGCCGCAAGGTTGACAAGTGTTGGATGGTTCTTGGTGCATGTGGATATTCTGCATTGCGTCTCCCCACAGTGCCCTACACGACGAATATCCTTTCGTTCCAAGGTTTCCTCCGCCTGCCCTGTTCGATGCGGTTGCGCATTGTCATCCATAAAAACGCAGTCAGGACCAAGTACACCCTTGTATAGGGAAGGAGTAGAATGGCACCATTAGGCTGAGTGGTGAGTGTACAGCGTTCAAAGATCTGGACGTTAGTGCACCCAACCGAATTTATCTCCCTCCACACCATAACATTTGCATCACCGAAATGATCATGCTCGACTATGTTCCTTGCCACATTCCGAGGGGCGTTTGAAAAGTCCTGCAAAGTCCAAGAGATGACACCACGGGTGCGTATCGAGGTCATGTTTAGTTAGTAGCATCTTTGGAAAGAACGCAAATCAAGTTTCAATATATTGGTCTATTTCACAGTGTTTGGCATTCGTGTGAGTCAAGGAAGTCAAGTGATTGTCAAAAAGTGGACTTAAAATAATTTCACGTGGTGATTAAACATTACTTTATGAAACGTAAAATGCCTCAGGAGACTGTTGAGAAGCTTGCTAAACATTACGGTGACGCTGCACCTTCGATTAGAACAGTTTATAAGTGGCTTCAAAATTTTCGGAGTGGCCATATGGGCACAAGTGATACTGAATGTTCTGGACGCCCTGTGAAGGTTACGACTCCAGAAATCATGGATGAAATCCATGATATGGTGATGGATGACGGAAGAGTTAAGGTGCGTGAGATTTCTAGTGCTGTGGGCATCTCGAATGAACAGGGTACATAATATTTTACATAAACATATGGACATGAGAAAGCTATCCGCAAGATGGGTTCCGCGATTGCTTACGCTTGACCAAAAACGGAATGGTGTGAAGTGTTGCAAGGTTGGTTTGCATCTGTTCTGGAAGAATCTGCATGGCATTAAGCGTCGTTTAGTCACTGTGGATGGAACATGGACACATCACTATAGTCCTGAGACCAAACAACAATCTAAACAATGGGTTACCAAGGGAGGATCTGCATCACGTTCTTCGGCCGGAAAGACTTTGGCGACAGTCTTTTGGGATTCGCAAGGGATAATCCTCATCGACTATCTGGAAAAGGGTAAAACTATTACAGGTGCATATTATTCATCGTTATTGGACCGTTTGAAAACCCAGCTGCAAGAAAAACGTCGGCGATTGGACCGCAAAACAGTCCTTTTCCATCACGACAGTGCACCAGCACACACCTCAGCAGTTGTGGTCGCAAAATTAATGGAAATAGGATACCAACTCGTTTCACATCCCTCTATTCTTCAGACCTGGCTCTCTCGGACTACTGTTTGTTCCCCAATTTGAAGAAGTTGCTGGTGGGACAAAGGTCTTATTTGAACGAGGAGGTGATTGCAGCAACTAACAGCTATTTTGCAGACTTGGACAATTGCTATTATTCGGAAGGGATCAACAAATTAGAACAGTGTTGGACGAAGTGTATAAGTTTAAAAGGAGGCTATGTCGAAAAATAAAAAAGGTTTACCCCAAACACGTAAGTAGTTTTTTTTTTCATAGACTTTTCAAACGCCCCTCGTACGTGTTCCCACCTCTCGGCATATGAGCGTACGTCCAAAATCACTGTTTAGACTCAATCTGCTCTAATGTGAAAAGAACACGCGACTCCATTCCTTGTTGGTCCACTCCCCAAGTAGTCAGCACCCTCACATACAGTAACTTTTTAGAATATTCGTCGTAGAGAAACAGCGATCTCGCTAAAATAGCTTTAAAAACGGATTCGAACAGTCTCGACCGCAAAACATTTGTTTTGATCGTAACCTGTTCCAGGAAGTGTTTGACCGTGCTGAGCCCCTCATAGTATGATGGTAGGTTGTGGCAATGAATGGAGCAAGTGATGTGAGTGCGAATACATATAAAGATAGATCCCTTATCATTTAGCTACAAAATAGCAGGTCAACAACTGGAAGCGGTTAATTCCATAAATTATCTGGGATTACGCATTAGCAATGACTTAAAATGGAATGATCATATAACGTTGATCGTCGGTAATGCAGATGCCAGACTGAGATTCATTGGAAGAATCCTAAGGAAATGCAATCCGAAAACAAAGGAAGTAGGTTACAGTACGCTTGTTCGCCCACTGCTTGAATACTGCTCAGCAGTGTGGGATCCGTACCAGATAGGGTTGATAGAAGAGATAGAGAAGATCCAACGGAGATCAGCGCGCTTCGTTACATGATCATTTAGTAATCGCGAAAGCGTTACGGAGATGATAGATAAACTCCAGTGGAAGACTCTGCAGTAGCTCGGTACGGGCTTTTGTTGAAGTTTCGAGAACATACCTTCACCGAAGAGTCAAGAAGTATATTGCTCCCTCCTACGTATATATCGCGAAGAGACCATGAGGATAAAATCAGAGATATTAGAGCCCACACAGAAGAATACCGACAATCTTTCTTTCCACGAGCAGTACGAGACTGGAATAGAAGGGAGAGCCGATAGAGGTACTCAAGGTACCCTCCGCCACACACCGTCAGGTGGCTTGCGGAGTATGGATGTAGATGTAGATGTAGACTCCACGAACGTTAATGGAGTCACCAATCCCATTCACCGCCAGCACCTACCGTCATGGTATGAGTAGCTGAGCATGGTCAAACACTGACACAAACCGGATGTCAGATCAAACACCTTTCAGCCGTCTGGTTTCCATACATATTTTATTTGGCTACCAGTTTCTGCGATTTACTACGCCATCTTCAGGCCCCTGAACGACGTGTAGGAAGATTATATATCACTATAGCGATCACTTAAACCAGTATCTGCCGACCAAACTGTGTTCATTTGTTACCAAACTGTCGGCAGATGATGGTTGAAGTGATCGCTATAGCAAGCACAAATCTACTAATATCACTATTGCTGGCCCATGTTTTGACCAGAACCGCGGTGGAATCTTCATACGCGTCGGTCGGGGGCCTGAAGATGACGTACTAAATCGCCGAAACTGGTAACCAAATAAAATATGTTTGGAAACTAGACGGCTGAAAGGTGCTTGATTTGACATCCTGTACCGAACAGCCGAGTACCACAACCATCACTGAAAAGATGGACGTACAAAGACCTGACAGAAACCGATTACAATCGAAATAAATGTTTTGCGGACGAGACCGTTTGTAACCCTTGCTTAACTCACGAACGGTGCCTCCGATGTGCGGGTAACAACTGAACACAATGCACTCGTCGTCGGGGAAGGTACAGCACCCATGCAGCCACCTTGCCAGCGTGAAGCATCAGTTTGCGTGTCTTGCTGTTCCGTTAAACGTGATTGCCATTCCACGTGCTGTTTGACGTGGGGTCCTTCCTTTCCTGACCGAGCGAGGTGGCACAGTGGTTAGCACACTGGACTCACCTTCAGGAGGACGACGGTTCAAACCCCTGTACGGCCATCCTGATTTAATGATGATTGAATCGAAACCCTTAGCTGCCGACGGGTGTTGTTGATATGCATTAATGAAGACAGCTGAAAATGTGTGCCCCGACTCGAACCCGGGATCTCCTACTTACATGGCAGACGCTCTATCCATCTGAGCCACCGAGGACACAGACGATAGTGCGACTGCAAGGACATATCCCTTGCACGCTTCCCGTGAGACCCACATTCCCAACTGTCCAAAACCTACATTCGTAGTGTTCCTATTAGATATATGCCCATTCGCTCATTACTCGCGCCACACTGACGAGTCCTGTAAGAGTTCGGGGAAAGTGTGCGCATTCGCGCAGAAGAAGAAGGTAGCCGGGTAGCCTTTAACTATATGAAAATGGTATCTGTTCCCGAAAGAACCTGATTTAGGTTTTCCATAATTTCCCTAAGTCGCTTCAGGCAAATGTCGGCACGGTTCTTTTGAAGGGGCACGGCCGACTTTCTTCTCCATCCTTCCCCACTCTGATGTGACCGTTACGCAAAGTAGCAGCTACACTCGTTTCATTTCGTCCTTCCTCCTAATTCCCGATGTTTCTTTCGCGTGTGAAGTCACCCAGATGTTGTCTGTGGGCCACGTTGTAATGAAGACCACCACCACAAAGCACAGTAAGTGCTCGCTGATTGACACACACTACTTTCGCGTTCCTTCAACTGTCTCGTGTTGCGAGACCTGCTCCCTTTTGGCACTATAGACACGCAGACCTCACGGCATGTGATGCGCGACTGAGAGACCTTTGGCAACAAGCTCCCGCAGTTTTATTCATTTCTACCGAGTAGTTAATACGTTATGTTATTTGCGGGACAGCAGTGTGCAAACCAGATTGGGATATCAGATCGTTACGTGACTACTGACACCAAGAAGGAAAATATTCCATTAATGCTTTTTCTTGTTCTTACTCTTTGCAACAAGTACCCCACAAAATGCATCTGCAACATCGGAAAATTTACCCTAGTGGTATAAATGGGAATCTCAGTTTATTTTGGCAGAAATGTGGAATCGTTGCCTTCTTCATGCCACCGGTCCATATCAACGCAGTCAGCTGATAGTTTTTAGAGTTATTCTAAGCGGAAATCTAATCCTCAACAAACTGATTTTTTTTGCAAATTGTTCCATAAAAATAGCATTTTTATTAATGAAAACCGTCCTATAATGAGTAACATTACATGTAGACATAATCTATAAAGATAGCTTTTAAAGCTCTGAGTAATGAATTACAAGTTTCCGAAGAGCACCATTAATAAAATCCCGAGTATACTTGTACATTGGTCTTCGACTGAAGAATCCTGAAACTTAGGTCATTTTTTGCTTTCTGCGTATGTATGAAGTCGAACTATGTATTTCACAATGGTTTCCTGTGGACGGAAACTTGGAAGAGGTGGGTGGAGCGCAGTGGACGTATTTACCTCATGTCTCTGGCAAGTAACTGTTAGCTCTCTGCGAACTGCCGTCACTTTCAGTCTCTTATGAAGCAACATCACATTCTTTTCACTTTCTGACCCGCTGAATCCGATGTCAAACTCAGGATCACTATAGCCATCCGTTTTCGAAAGCACTGCCTAAACACCAATGCAGGATAGAGACTGAAAGCAGTCGTTCTGTTGTAGAATGTCAAGGCTGCACACAGCTTATGGCAAACCTCAACCAAAACACGATAGCCACGTTACAAATGTGAATGGCTGTTCTCTAGCGGCCAAGCACTTAACTATTAGCGCTGAAAGGGATATAAGCAAGGTTTTAATTTTTCAAAAGTCTGTTCTTAAGTTCACAGAGTATGCTCGGGATTTTAAGTTTCAGTCAAAATAATAAGAAAAAGGCAACTCGGGACTTTGTGTTTATGCTGTATTTCGTACTTCCAGCTCCTGGAAGGCTTCGCCTGGTTGCAGTGAGCTACGGGCGTTAAAGTCGCAGGAAGTGTGAACAATAGGCAATAAATGCCACTTCCTGCGCATGTGCCTTAGTTGCGAAACATTCCAGGAATTATTGGTGGGTTCATGCGCCGGTGTCAAAATAATAAGAAAGAAGCAGCTAAGAACTTTGTGTTACGGGGTTAAAGCCTCACTTCTAGCTCTAGGATGTTTTCGACTCGTTGCAGTGAGCTACAGATATTAAAGTCACAGAAAGTTTGAACAACATGTATAAATGCCACATTCTGCTCATGCGCCTTGATTACGAGACATTCCAGGTATTATTGGTGGTTTCATGCGCCGTTTAGTGGCGCGTTTAGCAAAGAACTAAGTAGCAACGTGAAGAACTACAGTAAAACTTCGTTAACACGAATCCGAAGGGACCGAAAAATCAGGAGTTCGTGTTAAAAAAATTCGTGTCAAGTGAAAAACACAGATTTTAATAAGTATACATGTACAGCAGTACACTAATGTGTAATACACCACACTATCAACCACGTTATTGTAGACATACAACACTATAAAGTCATTGTAAAATCCAACTACTCACAAATTATGTACGTTACTTTCTTGGAAAAAATTCGGTCATGGTTCGCTGACGTTCATGGGAACGATAATATTTTGTAATTTCACAACCAATTGTAATGATAGCGTCCGTAAACCCAGCAGTGACGTCGGATGTTGAAGCGAACCGTTCTAAACAGTCCAAGGCTGTAAACATCTCCTGACGGATAGGTGGAATGGTATCTGTATTCTCTTCCTCTTCACTTTCTTCTGGTGGCCCTTCTTGCACCTCGTTCACAGCTTTTGGCACATCCGATTCCACAGAAGCACATACCGCAACATCGTCGTCTACACTAATGAATTCTTCGAAACTAATCCCAGGGTTCTCAACGTCCTGCCAGAACTGTCCATTCATCAGGTGAAGTGGCATCTTCTAACTCGTGGACATTTTCAGTGTTGCTATGTCTCCAAACTCTGTTAAAGCACTCCCCTATATGGTGTGGCGATACTGAGTTCCAGGCTGCTGCGATGACTTTTATTGCGTCAAGCAGATTCCAATTTAGGGTTGCACTATTGTTTTCAGCAGCACAGGTTGCAGCTCTTACAAATCGCTTACGATAAGCTCTCTTTATGAGAGAGATTATGCCTTAGTCCAAAGGCTGAAGTCGGCTTGAGGCGTTGGGTGGAAAAAACTGAACCTTTATGTTGGATAGGTTCAGATCATGAACGTTATTGGCAGTACATCTGTCCAATGTAAGAAGAACATGTCTATTTTGAGCAACCATTCGACTCTTGAAACGAAGAAGCCACTTGCGAAATGATGTGTCATCGATCCAAGCTTTCTTGTGGTGAGAGTAGATGCGAAGTAAAGTGTCCATGTTTATGTTTTTAAAACAACGTGGTTTCTCGGGTTCACCAATAACCCAGGGACGAAACTTCTCACTGCCGTCAGCATTACAGCACAGTACAATAGTCACACGTTGTCTACTTCGTGTTCCACCGTGACACTTATCACTTTTTATCACCTGGGTGTGATTTGGAAAAAGATTGTAGAAAAATCCAGTTTCATCCATGTTAAACATATCACACGACGCATACTTTTCCCTCACTCGGTTGAATTCATGCAACCAGCTGTTTACACTTTCTTCATCAACTTTATTTGCTTCACCACAAATTTGTACAGATGAAATTGAATGTCTCTCTTGGAACCGATACAGCCAACCAGCAAAACAACAGAAGTTTTCGATGCCCTTATCTTTAGCAATATCATTTGCTTTTGACTGAATCACAGGGCGAGTTAAAGGTATGTTAGATGCACGTATATGATTGAACCATTCTAACAGTAACGTCTCGACGTGTTCATACTTGGCGGTACGAAGTCATTTAGATTTGTTTCCAGAACCTGATGCCGCAGCATTAGTAATTTTTTCTCGATTCTTAATAACCATAGATAAATAGATTTAGGTATTCCAAACTGCTCTGCAACTGCTGTTTTCTTGGTGGCACGGTACACTTCATCTAGAATCTTAAGCTTTAACTGTACATTTAGAGCTGTCTGTTTCCTCTTTGCCATTTTCGCGCTACGGCACCGGTTGTAACAGTAGTTTTTATTCAGTATTCCAACTCGATACGTCTACGACTAACAGAACACCTGTCAAATCTGGCAATGAGTAGATTCCTAAATACTGCTGCACAGATTATTGAATGTCTTACAATGTACAGCATACACTGATTGTCGAGGTGATAATCGCGGCTACCAACCTATAATACGTTAAAAACGAGTCAACAATGAGTATAATTAGCTTTGTAGCTACATTTCCTACATTCGTTTCGGAAAAAAATACGCTTTAGAATACTCTAAGGTCGGAAGTTTGTGTTACAGTGAAATTTAATTACGCTAGGAACTTAAACGGACTTCGTAATTCACTTAAACCGAAATCAGTGTTAACCGATGAAACATACCAGAAGAACTAATGTATTCCTGGCGGGACCAATATCTTTTCCACGTTAACCGCGAGTTCCTCTTATGTGAGCTCGCACTAACGAGGTTATATTGTAACTTCCTGGCAGATTAAAACTGTGTTCCAGACCGAGACTCGAACTCGAGAACTTTGCCTTTCTCGGGCAAGTGCTCTACCAACTGAGCTACGCAAGCACGACTCAAGCCCCGTCCTCACAGCATTACTTCTGCCAGTACCTCGTCTCCTACCTTCCAAACTTTTTCAGAAGCTCTCCTGCGAACCTTGCAGAACTAGCACTCCTGAAAGAAAGGATATTGCGGAGACATGGCTTAGCCACAGCCTGGGGGATGTTTCTAGAATGAAATTTTCATTCTACAGCGGAGTGTGCGCTGATATGAAACCTCCTGGCCGATTAAAACTGTGTGCCGGACCGAGACTCGAACTGGGGGCCTTTGCCTTTCGCGGGAAAGTGCTCTACCAACTGAGCTACCCAAGCACGACTCACACCCCGTCCTCACAGCTTTACTTCTGCCAGTACCTCGCCTCCTACCTTCCAAACTTTACAGAAGCTCTCCTGCGAAACTTGCAGAAATAGCACTCCTGAAATTAAAAGCTTTCGAACTAATTGTCAACGCCAAATGGGAGAGTGCTCATGCGCTCGAGTGCTTCGTCTCTTCGGTAGGC
This sequence comes from Schistocerca gregaria, assembly GCF_023897955.1. Lineage (NCBI taxonomy): Eukaryota > Metazoa > Arthropoda > Insecta > Orthoptera > Acrididae > Schistocerca > Schistocerca gregaria. The sequence continues at coordinate 219,006,012 of NC_064925.1, read as the reverse complement.
AGTCCACGTTGCACTACAGACGGCGGCCAGCTGGTGCTCGCTGGGTCGTCGATAACAACAGCCAGCTGTTCCTGTTGACACACGCCGCCTCAATGGCTATCACATAGCAGCCCGGGATTAGCTGGAGTGGCCGAGCTGCTCACAGACCCATCTGTCTGCATCTGTATCACTCGAATGCGATTCAATCACGCCAGCTTCTCTGCTCATTTGCGTAGCTGAAAGCTAAGAAATTGAGATATTTGTGATTGTAATAATTCAGACGTTCGTTATATTAATCACTAGTGGGTTGAAATCGGTCGAGTGGTTTAGAGGACACATCTACATCTACACATTTAGACACATCTACATCTATATCTACATGGATACTCTGCAAATCATATTCAAGTACCTGGCAGAGGATTCATATAACCACCTTCACAATTCTCTATTATTCCAATCTCGTATAGCGCACGACCGTAGGTGCAACCCGGAGGGGTATCTGTTGAGAGGCCAGACAAACGTGTGGATCCTGAAGAGCGGCAGCATCCTTTTCAGTAGTTGCAAGGGCAACAGTCTGGATGATTGACTGATCTGGCCTTGTAACACCAACCAAAATGGCTTTGCTGTTCTGCTACTGCGAACGGCTGAAAGCAAGAGGAAAATAGAGCCGTAATTTTTCCCGAGGGCATGCAAAAAATGGTTCAAATGGCTCTGAGCACCACGGGACTTAACATCTTAGGTCATCAGTCCCCTAGAACTCAGAACTACTTAAACCTAAATAACCTAAGGACATCACACACATCCATGCCCGAGGCAGGATTCGAACTGCGACCGTAGCAGCCCCGCTTTTCCGGACTGCAGCGCTAGAACCGCACGGCCACCGCGGCCGGCGAGGGCATGCAGCTTTACTGTATGCTTGGAGAGCTGCATCAAACCAGTCTCAGGACTGAAGACCACAACAACAACATATAGTGCACGGAGAGAATGAATACCTATATCTTTCCGTACGAGTTCTGATTTCCCTTATTTTATCGTGGTGATCGTTCCTCCCTATGTAGGTCGGTGTCAACAAAATATTTTCACAATCAGAGGAGAAAGTTGATGATTGGAATTTCGTGAGAAGATTCCGTCTCAACGAAAAAGCCCTTTTTTTAATGATTTCCAGCCCAAATCCTGTATCATTTCTGTGACACTCTCTCCCATATTTCGCGATAATACAAAACGTTCTGCCTTTCTTTCAAATTTTTCAATGTACTCCGTCAGTCCTATCTGGTAAGGATCCCACACCACGCAGCAGTATTCTAAAAGAAGACGGATAAGCGTAGTATAGGCAGTCTCCTTAGTAGGTCTGTTACATATTCTAAGTGTCCTGCCAATGAAATGCCGTCTTTGCTTAGCCTTCCCCACAACATTTCTATGTGTTCCTTCCAATTTAAGTGGCCCGCAATTGGAATACCTAGGTATGTAGTTGAGTTTACGACTTTTAGATTGATTTGTCGTGTAACCGAAGTTTAACGAGTTCCTTTTAGCACTCATGTGCATGACCTCACACTTTTTGTTATTTTGGGTCAACTGCCACTTTTCGCACCATTCAGATATCTTTTCTAAATCGTTTTGCAGTTTGTTCTGATCTTCTGATGACTTTATTAGTCGATAAACGACAGCATCATCTGCAAACAACCGAAGACGGCTGCTCAGATTGTCTCCCAAAGAGTTTATATAGATAAGGAACAGCAAAGGGCCTATAACACTATACTCGATGACTTTCCATCAATTACTACGCACTGTGACCTCTCTGACAGGAAATCGCAAATCCAGTCACATAACTGAGACGACATTCCATAAACACGCAATTTCACTACGAGCCGCTTGTGTGGTAGTGTCAAAAGCCTTCCGGAAATCCAGGAATACGGAATCGATCTGAAATCCCTTGTCAATAGCACTCAGCACTTCGTGTGAATAAAGAGTTGTGTTTCACAGCAACGATGTTTTCTAATTGACCGTGTGTCAATTGACCGTTTCCTTCGACGCAATTCATAATGTTCAAAAACAATATATGTTCTAAAATCCTACTTCATATCGACGTTAACGATATGGGCCTGTAATTTAGTGGATTACTCCTACTACCTTTCTCGAATATTGGTGTGACCTGTGCAACTTTCCAGTCTTTGGGCACGGATCTTTCGTCGAGCGAACGGTTGTATATTATGATTGTTAAGTATGGAGCTAATGCATCAGCATACTCGGAAAGGAACCTAACCGGTATACAGTCTGGACCAGAAGACTTGAGACTTGCTTTTATGAAGTGATGTGAGTTGCTTCACTACTCCGAGGATATTTACTTCTACGTTACTCATCTTGGCAGCTGTTCTCTATTCGAATTCTGGAATATTTATTTCGTCTTCTTTTGTGAAGGCATTTCGGAAGGCTGTGTTTGGTAACTCTGCTTTGGCAACACTGTCTTCGATAGTATCTCCATTGTTATTGCGCAGAGAACACATATACACACATGCACACACGCACACACATACATTTTTATAATATGTGTAGGTTTGATCTGCGCTCGTTCCCCGTTGCAGCAACACAGAGCAAAATTTGTCTTAGAACTGAGAAAACTGTGGGTACTATCCAATACTACCATCACAGCTCTTCTAATAAATTCTTTATTTTAGTTGTCAATTTTAAAGTAAGACGACTCATCTCTGTGCAAAGAGCAATGACTATTTTTGGGAGGTTAACCAGTAATCCCTACCACCTATTCCTTCAAGAATGAAACTCCATGAAAAGAAGATCTTCAAATGTCTGGTTACAAATGAATTAATGTGTCATATATTTGACGTTAAGCATATAAAACCTTTACATGGGTGACTATAGTCTGGTAAATTTGAGCTCTGTTTGAACAAATCATCTCCAATGTTTATGAGGTTATATCTCTTAAATTATGGCGTGCAAAGATATAATTTTGCAAGTACATTCAGTGGTATGTGTGTGTACTGTCTGAAAACTGTGCTGCGAATAGTAAAGTAGTGAAAAAACAATTAATTAAAATGTCATGCATGTACTGAGGTCTTAATGCATGAACAGCGAAAATATAGTAAGCGACAACCTTTTTGTAGTTTCATTATTTTGTGGGAGGTATCTCCGATGAATTTTTTTTAAAGGTTTTAGTTTATGCGTAAAGTTCGTTGGAAGTCACTAAGTGCTCTCATTCTCAAATACTGTGCGAATATAATGTGGGTAATTAGCGCGCTATGTGTTGCACTGACTCAAGATATATCGCTCGCGGGCAAGGACAGTGACACAACTCGAAAATGCTATACTTGTGGAAAATCGACTTAATTCTATAAAAGCTGTGTTGAAATAGTGTAAGCGCCCTTTAAATATCAAGTAAGTAATCCCGGAAGCAAATTCCATTATAGGTCTGTATGACAGTAATGTGGACGTGTTGTTCTGTGCTCGCCGTATGTGAAGTGTTATCGGGTAATTATAAATTAATTCTTTGAGTTGTATCACTTTCCTTGGTTTTTCTAGAAGCATTTTTCTTGTTATGGACTTCTAGCATGCGCTGTAACTGTTCGTTTCCACATTTTGGCATGTTTTTGCATTTTCGGAAAAATCCATTTTTGACTATGTTACTTAAAAATGGGTTCTGGCCCGGAACCAGTCATCGAGTGAACAAAAAAAAGTGAAATTTGAACTTTGGACTGGTTTTTGTTTGCACTGATTTTTGTTTTTGTTATGGCACCACACGTAATGCTTTTACCACTTTTCCGCCTCAAATAATATATTTTTTTACTTACTGTAACATAATAAGACATTCAAGCCTCCATCAGGTAAAATCAGTACTTAAGTTAAAATAAAAAATGAAAAAAATTGAAGTTATTGTATCAGCAAATTCAAAATGCAAAGTAGTAATTTACGAAATACTAAACTGTCAGGGTCAATTTAAGAAACACAATTTACAGAAACATAAAATCATAAATGGGCTTATACAATGTAGGAGTTCTTTTAGTCAAGAAAATGGATTTAATATGAACTTTCTTTATAGAATAAATTTCCATTTTTGGCTTGTACGCTACAACGGACGATAGATATTTCGTAATACAACAGCTATAACCATCAAAATAGAGTCTGTTCCTTCAGACACACACATGCGCCTGAAGGACATTGTAATGTAACATATAGACAATGTATAAACACATTACATCCAACTTACTTTATACACAAAAAGTTTCATAACGCATGATGTGCCACTGTTCTTGAATGCCCGCAGCCAGCCTGTCAGTAATAAAGCTGAAGCGACAGTGTTCTCGTCCTCGCTATCATGAAATAGCCTACAACAGAAGCGACGCAAGTGCCCTCAAGTGGACAAACTGCGAAATAGAGCTGTGAAATTTCTCGTGCACCTGAGTCCAATTTCCACGTATTTTTCAGTGCAGTTATCGACATGTGTCACTTTTCTTGTCGGTGTACTAAAACACAGCTTCTAACAGCAAAGGACTTGGAAGAGCAACTGAACAGAATGGACAGTGTCTTGAAAGGAGAATATAAGATGAACATCAACAAAAGCATAACGAGGACAATGAAATGTAGACGAATTCAATCGGGTGATGCTGAGTGAATTAGATTAGGAAATGAGACGCTTAAGTAGTAAATGAGCTTTGCTATTTGGGGAGCTAAATAACTGATGGTGGTTGAAATAGGATATAAAATGTAGACTGGGAATGGCAAGGAAAGCGTTTCTGAAGAAGATAAATTTGTTAACATCGAGTATTGATTTAAGTGTCAGCAAATCGTTTCTGAAAGTATTTGTATGGAGTGTAGGCATGTATGGAAGTGAAACATGGACGATAAATAGCTTGAACAAGAAGAGAATAGAAGCTTTCGAAATGTGGTGCTACAGAAGAATGCTGAAGATAAGATGGGTAGATCACATAACTGATGAGGAGGTACTGAATAGAATTGAGGAGAAGAGAAATTTGTGGCACAACTTGACTAGAGGAAGGGATCGGTTGGTAGGGAATATTCTGAGGCATCAAGGGATCACCAATTTAGTACTGGAGGGCAGCGTAGAGGGTAAATGTCGTAGAGGGAGACCAAGAGATGAATATACTAAACAGATTCAGAAGGATGTAGGTTGCAGTAAGTACTGGGAGATGAAGAAGCCTGCACAGGATAGAGTCTCAGGACTGAAGACCACAACAACAACAGGTTTCCTGCAAGCCATCGTATGCTGCGTGGCGGAATATAGTGATATTTTTATAGCTCACCTGTGTGAGAAGCTGTTGTGGACGAGTGCTTTAGACGGGACTTGGCAGAACTCCGTGAATAAACTTCCGATCATGCTACTGGAATAGGGGGAGACTTTGGCTTGCCCTGCATAGGGTGGGAGAGTAACGAGATCAAAACAGGTGCGAGAGAAAAGGATACGTATAAAACCGTTGCGCGATCGATAAGTCGCTCCGAGCCTTCTGGTAGAATATCTTTACCTTAGGAGGGTGTGGTTCGCTCGGAGATCGCAGGCGCAAAGGTAGTGGGACCGGGAAGATGAATCAGTTTGCTCGGGGTGAGGCGACCGAGTTGGAACTGACGACGGGGCGAGTAGCGTGCTGGCAGTTCATGGCTGGAGCACGTTCGGCAGTGAACAGTCACCGGCTCTGAACGTGGCGGCAGTACCAGGAAGAGACACGCAGGCGGGTTCCTGGATTACAAGCCACTATTACCTCGCCTACCCAGGGATGCAGTGTGTTGTGTGCTTCAGCGACCGACCGTACCTGGAGGTGCGCGGCGGACATACCTGAATATGTCTGGCGAGCTACCGATTTGATTTATCAGATGGGAGTGAGCCAAGCATCGGCAGTAACCATAGCTACAATACTGTCCATTAAAATTGCTACACCAAGAAGAAATGCAGATGATAAACGGGTACTCATTGGACAAATATATTATACTCGAACTGGCATGTGATTACATTTTCACGCAATTTGGGTGCATAGATCCTAAGAAATCAGTACCCAGAACAACCACCTACGGCCGTAATAAAGGCCTTGATACGCCTGGGCATTGACTCAAACAGAGCTTGGATGGCGTGTACAGGTACCGATGCAGCTTCAACACGATACCACAGTTCATCAGGAGTAGTGACCGGCGTATTGTGACAAGCCAGTTGCGCGGCCAACATTGACCAGACGTTTTCAATTGGGGAGAGATCTGGGGAATGTGCTGACCAGGGCAGCAGTCGAACATTTTCTGTATCCAGAAAGGCCCATACAGGACCTACAACATGCGGTTGTGCGCTACCCTGCTGAAATGTAGGGTTTCGCAGGGATCGAATGAAGGATAGAGCCACGGGTCGTAACACAACTGAAATGTAACGTCCACTGTTCAGAGTTCCGTCAATGCGAAAAAGAGGTGACCGAGACGTGTAACCAATGGCACACCATGCCATCATACAGGGTGATACGCCAATATGGCGACGACAAATACACGCTTCCAATGTGCGTTCACCGCGATGTCGCCAAACACGGATGCGACCATCATGATGCTGTAAACAGAACCCGGATTCATCCGAGAAAATGACGTTTTGCCATTCGTGCACCCAGGTTTGTCGTTGAGTACACCATCGCAGGCGCTCCTGTCTGTGGTGCAGCGTCAAGGGTAATCGCAGCCATGGTCTCCGAGCTGATAGCCCATGCTGCTGCAAACATTGGCGAACTTTTCGTGCAGATGGTTGTTGTCTTTCAAACGTCCCCATATGTTGACTCAAGGATCGAGACGGGGCTGCACGATCCGTTACAGCCTTGTGAATAAGATGCCTGTCATCTCGACTGCTAGTGATACGAGGCCGTTGAGATCCAGCATGGCGTTCCGTATTACCCTCCTGAATCCACCGATTCCTTATTCTGTTAACAGTCATTGGATCTCGACCAACGCGAGCAGCAATGTCGCGATACGATATACCGCAATCGCGATAGACTACAATCCGACCTTTATCGAAGACGGAAAAGTGATGGTACGCATTTCTCCTTCTTACACGAGGCATCACAACATTTCACCAGGCTGTAGTGGCCAGTAGTGTATAATTGCCATTGCCTAGTACCATGACTATTTAGTTTGACAGTTTTCTGGTTTCATATCAGACTTCTTGTTACAGATCCCGCTACTGTCTCTGGGCAGAAAAATTGTGTGTGCATTCCTATAAAACTGCTGAATTTTTTTCTTTATTTTATTGTCCAATCTGAGTGCTATTGTGAAGTTCGGTCTCAACTTCCTAGTTGGCTGCTTTAAGGCGTTGGATTTGTGGCGGCGCCCATTTGTACATTAAGTGGGTTCATTTTATGTACCACACCCTGCATGTACTACTAGGGTGAGTCAAATGAAAACCTTAAATTTGCAATAAGAAATCGAAATTTTGCGCCGTTATCCTGTAAGTTGGTAAGCGTGCTAGAAACAGCGTGCAGAATGGCCTGTAGATGGCAACATAGTGCAGATGCACACACACTGTCGCAGTATCAGTGTAAATATGGCCGCCCCACTTCCGACTTGCACCAGGGAAGAACAGCGTTCTGTTATTCGGTTTTTGCGTAGTGAAGGTCTGAAACCTATTGAAATTCATCGAAGAATGAAGGTTCAGTTTGGTGGTGCATGTTTTTCGCAGCAGCAAGACTACGAATGGAGTAGGAAGTTCGCAAATGGTGTGACTTCAGTGGAAGATGCTCCTCGTCGAGGTCAGACATAACGAGTTGTGACTCCACAGAACATTGCAGCAGTTGAAGCCATAGTGAAGGAAAACTGCCGAGTGACACTGAAATACATTGCAGCATGTTTATAGATTAGTCATGGGTCAGCACACCACATTGTGCATAATGTGCTCCAGTTTCACAAAGTGTCTGCAAGATGGGTGCCCCGGCAGCTGACTCCTGAAATGAGAGAACGACTTGTTGATGCTTGTGAAGAACTTCTTCGGTGCTTTAAACGTGAAGGTGATGGCTTCCTTGCAATAATCGTTACAGGGGACGAAACTTGGGTTCACTTCCACCAACCGGAAACGAAGAAAGCGAGCAAGGAATGGCGCAATACGTCATCACCAAAACCAAAGAAGTGTCGCAGAGAACCGTCAGCTGGGAAGGTTATGCTGACTCTCTCTTGGGACGCAAAGGCGTCATTTTGGAGCATTACATGCCTAGGGTGACCACTGTCACCAGTGCATCATATACAGATCTCCTAAAAAATCAGCTGCGGCCTGCAATCAAATCATAGCGACGTGTATTGCTGTCAGCAGGTGTCCTTTTGCAACATGACAATGCAAGGCATCACGCTGCCCGTACAACAGTTGCAACAATCACAGACCTGCATTTTGAATGTCTTCCTCATCCGCCACATTCAGCAGACCTTGCCCCAAGTGATTTCCATATGTTTGGACCACTCAGAGACGCAATGGGATGAAAGAAATTCCGTTCTGATGAAGAGGTACGCCACGCGGTGCATAAGTCGTTGCGCGGACTGCCAAAAGACTTTTTTTCTAAAGGAATTTATGCACTTTGTAAGCGCTGGAGGACTTGCATTGAGCGTGGGGGAAATTATTCTGAAAAGTGATACAGCTTTGTATCACTTCTGTACAATATATATATATATATATATATATATATATATATATATATATATATATATATAGGGTTTCATTTGACTCACCCTCGTATTACTGGAACGCACTGATTGATTTATTGTCTTACTGAGTGTTTGTACTACCAAATTTGACTGTGTTTTTTTATTGTTTGTAATGGTGAGGCCTCTTTATCAGTGGAGACTTCATTACTTCATTTTGCGTTTATTGCAACTATCTTGTACGTGGTTTATTTAACAAGTTATGTTGTATCTGCTATTAGTCAGCGGATTGGTAGGCAACCGAGCCCGAACGCGGTAGCTTGGGGTTTACTCATTTACCCCTCGCCCACGTGGCGCAGTTTAGGCACGATTTGTGGTTAGCAGTCGAACTTCCTGCTCAGTAACTTTATTTGGAACTGTGTTTAGAGTTTGGTCACCTCATAAGTTTCATTGCTTTGACTCCTTTAACTCGCCGTAAAATTGTTTACTCTTTTTTCTTTTTGCTCTCAGTTTGACTTTCGTGCAGCACGTTCGGTCTATAGTGGTCGCCTGGCCCAACTCCTGTACTAAATTCTGTAATCCTCTGTTGATTACGCTGTCATTTGTCTTTCTTTTGGTGGGCCTTGGGTGAAACCTGTCTGACTGGTACAGCAGGCGCAGCGTCCGAAAGCAGAGCCAAGTCCACTGGGTGCAGGTGGTCCTGAACCACTTAATCTTTCGGAGCCCATTATGCCTAGCCAAGACAGGTTTGTAAAGCACTTCGATGTATTTATTTGGTTCTTAATCTCTGCGTGCCTACTGCATGCAACTGCATATCTCCTTATAATTTTGTTTATTTCTAGCCTACGTAAATCGTTGAATTGTCACCCATCTAATTTGTCACTTGAGTACTTACTAGATTTATTTACTTAAATGTGTTTATGCAAGTGGGGCTCAGCGGAATGGTTATTAATCTTACTCCTTGTATGCACCGTTGGTTGTTCAACTGCCCAAACACTAGAAGATTTAAGATCTGTTAATTTCGTGAAGGTTTTCATTGACCATTTGTACCATTCATGATGCAATATTTAACGTCAGTTTTGTCTGGATATTTCTCTTGCTCTTGCATTCGTTGCGCACCTCTGCGACATAGTAAGTTTTTTATCTGGTGCTTATCGGCGGAGTGTGAAAGTTGGATGTCTATGATTCTGCCGTGTGCGTACACAGACTCTGAATCTGATATATTATTATCATGAGTAGTAGCGAGAGAGCGGTTGTCGAGGGGAGTCGGAAGTTGTCGGAAGCAGTGAGTGTTGGAGAGAAGCCAAGCGACGTGAAAGGTCGCAGCCTGCCGAGATCGTGCTAGTAGCGCCGGAGGAGAGTTTGGTATTACTTGAGCATTTTTGGAAATTTACCTTTTCGCTGCATGTAGTTGTTGGTTTCCTGCGCATTGGATGGATTCTGTCAGATTTGTGTATGCATACATTGCGAGTAATATTCGCATCTTTGTTGTGGCCAGAAACGTGTTTATTGAGTTTAGACATTGTGAAACATTTAAAATTCTGTGTAAAGTTTGTCAGTCTTTAGATAATATTTTGCAAATATAATAGACTATAGACTGGCTTGCTTTCTTTCATTTTCTTTACATTGCTCAAGGTGAGTTAACTAAACTCCTCCTGATCGTGGAATTTCTATGTATAAAAATACGGCAGTAATTGTTGTAATTTGTCCATGCATTGGACTCTGCATGGTTCGCAAATCAGAGATAGTAGAGAATTGATTTCTTTATAATTCGTAGGAGGATTAATTAATTTTCTGTTCCTATTTTTCTTTTCTTTTTGTTCTCAATCAGGATACTATTATTGTCAGAGACGGAACGTCACACACATTTTTCCGTACTTCTTACAAAATAAATACTAACAGAGTTTCAAATATACTTGTGTTTTGGATTGTAAATCTTAAAGTTTCTTTCGAGAAAGAATTTTTAGCTCTTTTGTTGTACCGGTACAGGTTTTATTATTCTATTTAATCTGTTTGCTATTAGTCAGTCTGGTACAGCTTTATGACTGTAAATTATTCCGTTTCTTAGTAGTCAATACCACTGTAGGCATTTTTTCAATAGGTTTTTAATAAATCTAACTTAGTGTGTTCTGCTAAAATAAAGTTCACAAAATGAATGATGTTCAGTCTCCCTTTGGCCCTGTCTTTCCTGCCACAGACAGTGTGACACGCTTATTGCGTATCATGTGTGGCATTATTCTGAATGTCTCGTTCGACAATTACCTCCAGTAGATAGAGATCCAACTAATGGAGATAATATTTTATACACCCGATCAACAAACAGACCTCAATTTTTTGAATCAGTCACGTAGAGCCGGTTATCAGTGATCTCAAGGCTGTGACAGTATCACAGACTGCAGGTGTTATAAGGACTGGTAAGAAATGTAGGAAAATATTTTTGACGAGCAAGAGTGACAGAATACAAATTGCTGAGTATCCGAGTAGCCAACATCGAATACTCAGCGCTTTGGACGAAAATGTGCAGCAGAAATGGAAAAAATTCAAAAGCGTCGTTCAATGTGCCTTAGACACATTCCAAGCAAGGACTTAAGGGATGAGAAAGATCAACCGTGGTTTAATAGCCATGGTTCAACTGGTTCTAAGCACCGTGGGCTTAACATCTGAGGTCATCAGTCCCCAAGACTTAGAGCTACTGTAACCTAACGACATCACACACATCTATACCCGAGGCAGGATTCGAACCTGCGACGGTAGCAGCAGCGCGGTTCCGGACTGAAGCGACTAGAGCCGCTCGGCCACAGCGGCCGGCTTTAATAGCCATGTTAGAAAATTGCTACGTAACTTCATCGCAAGTCTAGTAGAAGTCAAAATCTAATTGTCAAACAAAAGATGAACGAAAGAAAATTGAGCATAAGGAGAGCAATGAGAGATGAGTTCGGAACATAGAAAGCAAAAGAACTAACTAGAAACCCTAAGAGGTTTTGGTCTTAAGTAAAGTCACTAAGCGGATGAAATCATTTATTTACTCACTCAGGGACCATACACGCACCAAATCGGAAGATGACAGAGAGAAGGTCGAAATGCTGCATTCCGCCTTCCGTAACTGTTTCACTGCGGAAGATCAGAACACGATCCCTCTTTCAATCAGCCTACGAACGTTGAAATGGCAGATATTGAGATCAGTAATTACGGAATTGAAAAGCAGCTACAGTCGGTTAGTAGTGGAAAGAGACCTGGATTAGATAAGAAGCCTCTAAGTTTCTAAAGAGATTATCCAAAAGAAATTGCTCCCGTCGTAGCAGCAGTTCATCGTAGATCACTCGAGCAACGAAGGATAACCTGCGTTCTCATAGGACAGATACACATAATTAGAGGCCTATATCGCTGATGTCAGTCTGTTGTAGAAATATGAAACATACCTTGTGCTCAAGTATTGCGCGTCTTTGGAGAACGAAAATCCCCTCCATAAAAATCCACAAACAGATCTCGCGAAACTTAGCTCGCTCTGTTCGTTCATGATATCCATAGTGCTGTACACAACGGCACTATGATTTATGTCATGTGCCTTGACTTCAGGAAGTCTTCTGACACCGACCTGTACTACTGATTAGTGGGGGGAAAAAACGAGCTTGCTTAGTGTAGGACCAAAATTGCTACAGGACTGAAGTCTTTCTTACAGGCGGAACTGAACACGTAGTCCTAATGGGACAAAATCGGCAGATATTAAGGTTCTGTCCAGAGTGTCTCAAGGAAGTATGTTATCAGATGAGGTGCTTGTGTATAAGTAAGTAGCAACGATAGAATACCATAGCGATTTGTAACAGGACCTGCAGAGGATTGACGAATGGTGCACTGACTGGCAGTTGGTACTGAATGTAACATGTTGGGTATTCACTGCAGAAAACAAATTACTGCTGTACAACTTCACTATTGATGATAGATTGATGGAAACATTATCAACCGCAAAATATCTGGGGGAAAGAAAAGGGAGCTATCTTAAGCCACATGACCACATAAGATAAATACCATGAAAAAATGGTTCAAATGGCACTAAGCACTATGGGACCTAACATCTGAGGTCATCAGTTCCCTAGACTTAGAACTACACTACTGGCCATTAAAATTGCTACACCAAGAAGAAATGCAGATAATAAAAGGGTATTCACTGGACAAATACACACTCCTGGAAACTGAATTAAGAACACCGTGAATTCATTGTCCCAGGAAGGGGAAACTTTATTGACACATTCCTGGGGTCAGATACATCACATGATCACACTGACAAAACCACAGGCACATAGACACAGGCAACAGAGCATGCACAATGTCGGCACTAGTACAGTGTATATCCACATTTCGCAGCAATGCAGGCTGCTATTCTCCCATGGAGACCATCGTAACGATGCTGGATGTAGTCCTGTGGAACGGCTTGCCATGGCATTTCCACCTGGCGCCTCAGTTGGACCAGCGTTCGTGCTGGACGTGCAGACCGCGTGAGACGACGTTTCATCCAGTCCCAAACATGCTCAATGGGGGACAGATCCGGAGATCTTGCTGGCCAGGGTAGTTGACTTACACCTTCTAGAGCACGTTGGGTGGCACGGGATACATGCGGACGTGCATTGTCCTGTTGGAACAGCAAGTTCCCTTGCCGGTCTAGGAATGGTAGAACGATGTGTTCGATGACGGTTTGGATGTACCGTGCACTATTCAGTGTCCCCTCGACGATCACCAGAGGTGTACGGCCAGTGTAGGAGATCGCTCCCCACACCATGATGCCGGGAGTTGGCCCTGTGTGCCTCGGTCGTATGCAGTCCTGATTGTGGCGCTCACCTGCACGGCGCCAAACACGTATACGACCTTCATTGGCACCAAGGCAGAAGCGACTCTCATCGCTGAAGACGACACGTCTCCATTCGTCCCTCCATTCACGCCTGTCGCGACACCACTGGAGGCGGGCTGCACGATGTTGGGGCGTGAGCGGAAGACGGCCTAACGGTGTGCGGGACCGTAGCCCAGCTTCATGGAGACGGTTGCGAATGGTCCTCGCCGATACCCCAGGAGCAACAGTGTCCCTAATTTGCTGGGAAGTGGCGGTGCGGTCCCCTACGGCACTGCGTAGGATCCTACGGTCTTGGCGTGCATCCGTGCGTCGCTGCGGTCCGGTCCCAGGTCGACGGGCACGTGCACCTTCCGCCGACCACTGGCGACAACATCGATGTACTGTGGAGACCTCACGCCCCACGTGTTGAGCAATTCGGCGGTACGTCCACCCGGCCTCCCGCATGCCCACTATACGCCCTCGCTCAAAGTCCGTCAACTGCACATACGGATCACGTCCACGCTGTCGCGGCATGCTACCAGTGTTAAAGACTGCGATGGAGCTCCGTATGCCACGGCAAACTGGCTGACACTGACGGCGGCGGTGCACAAATGCTGCGCAGCTAGCGCCATTCGACGGCCAACACCGCGGTTCCTGGTGTGTCCGCTGTGCCGTGCGTGTGATCATTGCTTGTACAGCCCTCTCGCAGTGTCCGGAGCAAGTATGGTGGGTCTGACACATCGGTGTCAATGTGTTTTTTTTTTCCATTTCTAGGAGTGTATTTTACTAGAACTGGCATGTGATGACAATTTCACGCAATTTGGGTGCATGTATCCTGAGAAATCAGTAACCAGGACAACCACATCTTGCAGTAATAACGGCCTTGATACGCCTGGACATTGACTCAAACAGAGCTTGGATGGCGTGTACAGGTACAGCTGCCCATGCAGCTTCAACACGATACCACAGTTCATCAAGAGTAGTGACTGGCATATTGTGACGAGCCAGTTGCTCGGCCACCATTGACCAGACGTTTTCCGTTGGTGAGAGATCTGGATAATGTGCTGTCCAGGGCAGCAGTCGAACATCTTCTGTACCCAGAAAGGCCCGTACAGGAACTGCAACATGCGGTCGTGTATTATCCTGCCGAAATGTAGGGTTTAACAGGGATCGAATGAAGGGTAGAGCTACAGGTCGTAATACATTTGAAATGTAACGTCCACTGTTAAAAGTGCCGTCAATGCGAAAAAGAGGTGACAGAGTCGTGTAACCAATGGCAACCCATGCCATCACACAGGGTGATTCGCCAGTATGGCGATGACAAATACACGCTTCCAATGTGTGTTCACCGCGATGTCGCCAAACAAGGATGCGACCATCATGATGCTGTAAACAGAACCTGGATTCAACCCAAAAAATGACGTTTTGCCACTTGTGCACCCAGGTTCGTCGTTGAGTACACCATCGCAGTCTCTCCTGTCTGTGATGCAGCGTCAAGGGTAATAGCACCCATGGTCTCCGAGCTGATAGTCCATGATGCTGCAAATGTCGTCGAACTGTTCGTGCAGGTGGTTGTTGTCATGCAAACGACCCCATCTGTTGATTCAGGGATCGAGACGTGGCTGCACGATCCGTTACAGCCATGCACATTAGATGCCTGTCCTCTCGGCTGCTAGTGATACGAGGCCATTGGGACCCAGCACGGCGTTCCGTATTACACTCCTGAACCCACCAATTCCATATTCTGTTAATAGTCATTGGATCTTGACCATTGCGAGCAGCAATCGCGATAGGCTACAATCCAACCTTTATCAAAGTCGGAAACGTGATGGTACGCATTTCTCCTCCTTAGACGAGGCATCACAATAACGTTTCACCAGGCAACGCCGGTCAACTGCTGTTTGTATATGAGAAATGGGTTGGAAACTTTCCTCATTTCAACGCGGTGTAGGGTCGCCACCGGCGCCAACCTTGTGTGGATGTTCTGAAAAGCTAATCATTTGCATATCACAGCATCTTCTTCCTGTCGGTTAAATTTAGCGTCTGTAGCACGTCATTTTCGTGGTGTAGCAATTTTAATGGCCAGTAGTTTACTTAAACCTAACTAACCTAAGGACATCACACACATCCATGCCTGAGGCAGGATTAGAATCTGCGACTGTAGCAGCAGCGCAGTTCCGGACTGAAGCGCCTATAACCGCTCGGCCACAGCGGCCGACGATGCCAGTCTTAGATCAATATGAAGAATCTTAAGGAAATGTCATTCACGAAAAAAGTGGTTCATAAGGTACTTGTTCGGCCGATTCTTGAGTACTGTTCATCAATCTGGACCCATTACCAGATAGGACTAATAAAGAGGTACAAAATATACAGCGAAGAGTGGCGCGTTTCATCGTGGGATCGTTCAGTCGCCTCAAGAGCAATACGGAAATGCTCAAAACATTCCAGGGACAGACCCTATAAGAGATGTGTTGTCCACCATGGAGAGGGTCACTATTGAAATTACGAGAGAGGAAGTTCCGAGATGAGCTGGACGACATGTTACTTCCTCCCACGACGAAAAAATTCGAGAAATTAGAGATAAAACGGGGAGTTTATCGTCAACTATTCCTCCCATGAACCATTAACGAGTAGAACAAAGAACAGGGGGCCGAGCCGTTCTTGGCGCTACAGTCTGGAACCTCGCGAGCGCTACGGTCGCAGGTTCGAATCCTGCCTCGGGCATGGGTGTGTGTGATGTCCTTAGGTTAGTTAGGTTTAAGTAGCTCTAAGTTCTAGGGGACTGATGACCTCAGAAGTTAAGTCCCATAGTGCTCAGAGCCAATTGAACCGTTTGAGAGAAGAGGGGATCAATTAGTGGTACCAGAAGTACCATAACTAAGGCAGCAAAAGTGTTTAATGTTTAAAGAGGCACCGTATCGAAGACGTATACCACAAATAGGGAAAAATCAAAGTCATATTGCGCTGAGCCACAACGCAGATGAAACTGTCAGTTGAGTGTTTCTGACGGACGGTCGTTGATGAAAATTGTGACGAAAAATTAAGAGGACGACAGCTGCTAAACTCACTCCAGAACTGAATATCGCTCTCGAGAATCGCACTGCGGGATGGAATTCCAAAACTAATCATCAGTAATGTAAATGTCCGTAACGGGAAAACGTGCTGCTGAAGCCATAAATCCTGTACAAAGAAGGAATGGAAGAGAGTCTTTTTCGGATGAATATTGTTTTACACTATTTCCAACTTCTGGCCGAGTTTACTCTCAAGAGTGAAAGATGGTGGGGGGGTTCGGTGGTTATCTGGGCAGCCATATCGTGGCATTCCATTGGCCCCATGGTTAAAGATCGCATTATCGCCAAGGATTATGTGACCGTTTTGTCTCATCAGTTCCATCCCTGGTACAATATTTGTTCCCCAGTGGTGATACGGTGTTCCAAGGTGACAGGTTCCCTGTTCACACAGATCGCATCGTTCAGAACTGGTTTTGTGAGCACGAGGATGGATTTTCACATCTCCCCTGGCCACTACAGCCACCAGATCTCATTGTTATTGAATGTTTGTGGTCTACTTTGTAGAGAAAGGTGAGTGATCGCTGTCCATCATCATCATTATTATCTGAACTTTGTCACTATGTTGCGGGAGGAAACTGTATAAGACATCCTTGAAAACCATACAGGACCTATATGTATCCATTCCGAGACGACTAGGAGCTGTTTTGAACGCCAACTGTTTTCCTACAGGGTATGTGACATAATAATGTGTTTTTGGTGTTTCCAAATTTTTTCCACCCCCCTCCCCCCCTTTATATCTACGTCTACGTATAAACTCCACAAGCCACTGTGCAGTGCATGGCAGAATATACTTCGTACCAATATTATCCATTTTCTTTTCTATTGGCGCAATGGACAAGAGAGAAATGACTCTCCGTATGCCTCTGTACGTGCCCTGTCTATCTTATTATATTCTCATTATCTGCATACAAGAGATGTGATGGTGGCAGCGTAATGGTAGAACATCTAATTTGAATGCAGGCATCGAGAGAACAACGTCTTCTTTCTTGCAAGGAATTCCATTTTAATTTTCCCGAGTATTTCTGTTAACACTTCCGTGTTGGCTATACATAATGTGGTAGCTTTTTGCAAAAAACGGTCACTAATCTGTTCTAACTCTGTATTTATAATTAAAGTGAGCCGAAAACTATGGCGATTAATGAAAATTTACAGTTTTCACAAGTCAGAGCATTCAAGAAAAGTTTACATACACAGATTAATATTTCTGAAATTCATTAAAGTTTTCCTACCGTAATCAGCACCTCTACTCGAAATTCGAAGTACTGTTAATTATTGCTCTGTCCTTTAACTGCGCACAGTTAATTGCTCGCCTTAAAGGTGGCGAATGAGCTACACCAATTGCTACCCGGTTTCCACAAGACTACAGACAGCAAAAAAATACTAGGAAATCAAAATTAAAGACAGGCTTTCCAGTACGTTATCAGTTACGAAAGTTAGCCGTACCGATGTTCATCTCGAGCGACTGAGGACTCTCGAATGACCCTCCATATACTGCTGTGGCTGGCGTTATACTGCCGTTACGGTTCCGCTCCAAAAGCAAACAGAACACCTGTGGTCAGAACGTCTTTAAGAGCCGGCAGCGATGCTCAAATGGCATCCGAGTAATACTGTACTCTATATATGTTCCATCAAAATATTTCTCGGATAACGCTTAAATTCCGACTTGAATTTTTCCAAACGACTCTCTAAGCTGTCTCTATTCTACCATTTGCATCTCTGTAATGTTATGTGCGCTAACGAGCCAAAGAAACTGATACACCTGCTTAATATCGTGTAGGGGCACGGAGAGCACGCAGAAGTGCCGCAACGCGACGTGGCATGGACTCGCCTAATGTCTGAAGCAGTACTGGAGGGAACTCACACCATGAATCCTGCAGGGCTGTCCATAAATCCGTAAGGCTACGAGTGGGTGTATGATTTCTGAACAGCACATTACAAGGCGTCCCAGATATGCTCAATAATGTTCATGTCTGGGGAGTTTGGTGGCCAGCGGTAGTGTTTAAACTCAGAAGAGAGTTCCTGGAGCCACTCTGTAGCAATTCTGGGCGTGTGTGGTGTCGCATTGTCCTGCTGGAATTGCCCAAGTCCGTCGGAATGCACAATGGACATGAATGGCTGCAGGTCATCAGACAGGATGCTTACTATGTGTCACATGTCAGAGTCGTATCTAGACGTATCAGGTGTCCCACACCATTACAGAGCCTCAGCCAGTTTGAACAGTTCCCTGCTGATTTGCAGGGTCCATGGATTCATGAAGTTGTCTCCATACCCGTACATGTCCATCTGCTCGATACAATTTGAAACGAGAGTCGTTCGATCAGGCAATATGTTTCCAGTCATCAATAGTCCAATGTCGGCGTTGACGAGCCCAGGCGAGGCGTAAAGCTTTGTGTCGTGCAGTCATCAAAAGTACACGAGTGGGCCTTCGGCTCCGAAAGCCCATATTTATGATGTTTCGTTTAATGGATCGCTTGCTGATACTTGTTGAAACGTCCCCTTAGAAAAATTATACATGACTGTTCTTAAACTGACACACAATATTTTTAGCACAACGCAGTCTGACTTTCAATAATCCCTACAAAAGAATGGCCCTGACTAACATTAACCTATACCTTTCACAAAGAACTTGCCTCACAAAAATCTTCGTTACTCGAGCTACTGCAATACAGCGAGCGCCACTACTGCCAGCTAAATAAAAGATTCAAACTACGGAAGACACTAACTACTGATAGGCATAGTTAGCAAATGAAAGATTTTAATAGAGAACAAACAATGTATTTACCTTAATAGTCATAATATATATATATAGCAGTTCATGACAACCATTCTTACAAATGTACTGTTTCTGATGGACACACGTCCAGATTATCCGCTCTCAAAAATTCGCCATCTCACTTCCCCACATCCACCAAAGCTGGCGGCTCACTTCCAACTGCGCAACGCCACACACTGTTAACAGCCAACTGCCCAACACTACAATAGCCAACAACAATGCAAACCAGCCACAGACTGCACGCAGCACAGCCAGTGATTTTGATACAGAGCGCTACATGGCGTTACCAATAAAACAAAACCTATATAGCCTACTTATATTGTCGATGGCTCAGCATTGAAATTTGCAGCAATTTGCGGAAGGGCTACACTTCAGTCACGTTGTACGATTGTCTTCAATCGTCGTTATTTCCGTTATTGTAGGATCTTTTTCCGGCCGCAGAGATGTCGGAGATTTGATGTATTACCAGATTCCTGATATTCAAGTTATGATTGTGAAATGGTTGTACAGGAAACTCTCATTTCATCGCTATCTCGGAGCTGCTATGTCCCATCACTCATGCGCCGACTGCAACACCACGATCAAACTCACTTAAATCTTGATAACCTGCCATTGCAGCAGCAGTAACCGATCTATCAACTGCGCCAGATACTTGTTTTATATAGGCGTTGTCGACCGCAGCGCCGTAGTGTGCCTGTTCACGTATCGCTGTATTTGAATACGCATGCTTATACCAGTTTCCTTGGCGCTTCAGTGTTCAAATGGTTCAAATGGCTCTGAGCACTATGAGACTTAACAGTTGTGGTCATCAGTCCCCTAGAACTCAGAACTACTTAAACCTAACTAACCTAAGGACATCACACACATCAATGCGCGAGGCAGGATTAGAACCTGCGACCGTAGCAGTCGCACGGTTCCGGACTGCGCGCCTAGAGCCGCGAGACCGCCGCGGCCGGCGCGCTTCAGTGTAATTACTTGCAGTTTAATACATCTCTATCATTACTTTTGATGAGCGTTATAATTGTATTATTGTAACTTATTTCTAAAGGCTAGCTAATCAATAATGATTTTTCAAATTTTCATAAAGAAATCCCATTTTACTTAATAATTTGCAAAATAAAAGATGTAACTTCAAAAAAAAGCTCGCCGGTATGTTATTACACAAAACCGAAACTAAATACAAAATTAAAACTTTTTACGTTTAATATTTCGGGCTTTTGAAGTTTCATAAAAAGAGGATTTTTGTGGAAACTAATCAGCGCATCACGCTGAAACTCAAACTACATAACGTTGGTCTGGTTTTACGTCTTCTGGTGAAGGATTGTGACCGTATTTACCGTAAATATTTAATTCTTCTTTAGATCGTTGTGCAGTGCTTTGCCTGAATGCTCGTGCACACATTAAGCGTGGCCGGCTTGAACACGATCAGTTGACGGAAAAGTATCGATATAATTCGCTCGTTGCTATGCAACCACTACGGTTGCTTCCCCACACCATACCACGGTACAGGTGCTTTCAAAAAGTGATCCCACCCCCGCGGAGCTCGCCTTGTAAAATACAAATACTTAAAAAAATTAAAGTATACCTCTTAAATCAGTCACGCTAGAAAGTCAAGGATTATTTAAATAACACAGAGTTATTAAGTGAAGCTGTCATCAACTGAATGGTTGGCTTGAAAATCGCAGTGCTTTTCTAGGTAGGGTTCTGCTAGGGGAGGTATGCCGTTCCTTCCTCCGACCTCTGGACTGACTTTCCCCGACAGTCATAGGGGGAGCTACAGGTTAAGGTGGACCCCGAATCACGGTGGAATACATCATTTGTTACATCAACACATATTTCCAGTGGTAAACGAGGTGATAGGTGACAGATAAAATTCCTAGGAGTGACGAGGGATCAAACACGTGACCCCGTGTCCTGACACTTTAACGCTGACCAGACGTGCCCAGAATAGGGAATAGTCAAACGCTAACAACATTTAATAATAAATGCCATTCTACAGTAAACTATATAGTCTGACAATTCTTATAGTGAAATTCTATGCCCAAAACCTGTGATGGACAGTACTAATCTTTTTTCCATTTTTTGACAGAATGACAGATGTCAGTCGAGTTTGTGTGTGTGTGTGTGTGTGTGTGTGTGTGTGTGTGAGTGAGTGAGTGAGTGTATGTGTGTGTGTGTGTGCTGTGCAGTACAGTGCAGCGTAACGAAGTATACTTTGTGTGATACGACTGAATAATGTTAAAATATTTATTGATAAGAAAATACACTGCTGATTCCAACACCAATAAATAATTCATGTACAGCAATGAAATTATGGAAATAAATTTGTCTAGGTCGTATGTTTAAGTAATTGACGTTGCAAGATCACAGGTTAATGTAAGCGTGAGATAAGCCATTGAAAATGTGAAATGCTGATACGTCAACAACCCGTGTAACTGCCAGAATGTTGAACGCAGGAATGCAGACGTACATGCATTGTGTCCTACAAGTGCCGGATGTCAGACTGTGGGATGGAGTTCCGTGCGTGTTGCGCTTGGTTGGTCAATACGGGGGTGGTTAATACTGTGTTGCAACAGCAGTATGTGGGTGATCGTTGTCCTGTTGCAAAGCACACCTTGGATTTGTGTTCATGACTAGAAGCACAGCAGGTCGAATCACCACACTGAAGTACAAATTTGCAGTCAGGGTCCGTGGGAGTGCTCATTATAGCATACGAATTCGCACTCGAGACGATAAGTCAAAGTGTTGGTTGCAGGCGCTCGCCTTGCCTCCTTGTAACCAACACACAGCCATAACTGTCACCGAGGCAAAAGCGGTATTTATCAGAAAACACAAGAGACATCCAGTCCGCCCTTCCACGAACTCTCGCTTGACACCAGTGAAGTTACAAGCTACAGTGGTTTGGGGTCAGTGGAATGCATGCTACATGCGTCTTGCTCGGAGCTATCGTTCAAGTAACCGATCTGTAATAGTTCACTGTGTCTCTATGATGACAACAGGTGCTGCAATTGCTGCTGCAGATGCAGTACAGTACTCCAGAGCCATACGCCGAAACCATGATATCCCCTGTCTGTAGAGCCACGTGACTGTCTGGATCTCGGGCTTCTTGCCACTGTGCATTCTCGTGACCGCCGCTGCCAGCTATCATGTTCAGTGGCTACATTCTGGCCAAGTCTTTCTGTAGTATCGCAGAAGGAACATCCAGCTTCCAACAGCTCTGTTACACGGCGTCGTTCAAACTCACCGAGGTGCTGATAATGTCGTCTTTGTCGCCTTAAAGGCATTCTTGAGACTAAAGTCAACTTACTATGTCCAATCTCAAAGGTAACTAACATTTACAACGGCTACATTTTGTGTTTAAACCAAACCGGATTTGCATCCTCACAGTGACTCTACTAGCGCCTCTCTAATGCGAATTTTGCGAGATTTGAATGGACGTCATTTTTCAGATATAGAAATATTGTAACGTTCCCGTATATAAAGAGATTTCCGTACAAAATTGACTGAGAGTTGAAACTGATAAATTTTTAACGTAAGCAGCGCTACGCCATGGCCCTGTGAAATCAGCCTGAATAAACTGAAAAATTCTTACCTCATAATGGTCTTGCCGGATAACGCTGTCTATTTTGCTCCTAAATGGCACAGCTTAGTGCAATGCTAGCCTACTTACTACTACTGAACAACATTTGTCTGAGATTTGCATTATTAGAAAAAAGACCTACTTTGCCTGTTGACACAGCTGCATACTCTGATTATTAAACAACACATGACTATGATCTGGGAAAATTTGTAAAATATTTAAATTCAAGTAAATGACTGGTAAAAAATTATGTTCTGGAAAAAGTTATTATTGAAAACATTTCTGTAAACCATCACATAAAAATTAATTAGTGCAGACAAACCTCAAAGAGATTGAAACAATTTCACCAAATTTAAGTACGCCCATGGCGATGAAAAATAATAAAGTTTACCTTACACCTCATGGCAATGAACTGCGCTGCACCAGTTGCGACTGCTATTGCTCTTACATGGCTAGCACCTGTACTGTAGCGGTGAGCTGCTACGACTTCTGCTCTGTAGGAGCGAGCGATTACTACTGCTGCCTACACGGCCCTGACCTGCGATTCTATTGCAGCAGAGATGTTTTATATCGCAGGCAGCGCGTGAGCAATACATCGAAATTACATTTGCTCCAGTAGTGTAGTGAACAGTAAACCTCTTACACAATGAACCCCTTACAACATGCCTACCAACTTTCGTTTACCTCGCATAACTCTTTGTTGGTGATGGATTTTTTCGGCAGTGTATTAAAGTCCCAGTATGCATATATTAGTTAATTTTTTTGTAAAAATTGTGTCCTTTTTTTGAAGATGTCGTTTGTGCCACATTATTATAAACGATATATGGATGAATAAACAACTAACTGATGCAGTAAGAATCCTACATTTTCATCTACATCCATACTCTGCAAATCACTGCAAATGTACATGGCTCAGGGTGTTCACTTTATCAAGAGGACGACTGATGGCTGTAACTGTTCCAAATCATCTCGATCAGTGCTGCCAGCTTTTGCACTGCAGCCTGTAACACTTACATCGATTAGAAATAGGTTCCTGTTACATAGCTGTGTACCTGCAATTACGGAGTGTGTATTCTTTGTTATTTAAAGTCTTTGATTTGTGACAGGAAAATCAGAGTGTATATGAAAAAAAGGAAAAAGATTTGTTAAAATGATAAATTGTTATATGTGCATGGTCATAAAAGGAAAATGTTTACTGAAAGCTGGTTCATGCTTAGGGCATTTGTATCTGTAATACATAAAAGATGCAGGGAAGTCCCTCCGAAACGGAAGTGGCATGGCGCCATGTAAAAGGTGGTTTTGGCGGTGGAACTGAGCGGTGTGGACGATGCGCAGTATGTGGCTAGCCGTAGCACGGTACACTTCGACGGTGTTAAGAGAGGCAATTGGAAGCTGCTTTACAATGGATCTGCCTCGGATGTGGATCCGGCTATTATTTGATATGGCTCTAATATGGTGAAAATCCGACGCCAAGAAGAGGTTTTATAGAGCATTCGAACATCAAGAGCCGTTAGTACAGTTAGTCGTCATGTTACTTGCCACCAATCTTCGCCACTGCTTCACTGACTTCATAGATTCAGTGTATGGGCATCGACCAGTTAATTTGTGTGTGGTCTGAATAATACTCACAAAAACAAATTTCTGCCCAGAGTCATATTTTCTATTGTGATCACTAACCTACACAGGATCCTCATCTAAGTGCTACTAAAGCCGAGTATCCTAATTTAAATGAACAATTCTTGCATTCAAGTGTTTCAAAGTGATTTTTTGCCTAATGTAACAGAAGTAGTAAAAGTTAAAGTTTGTTGTTGTTGTTGTTGTCTTCAGTCCTGAGACTGGTTTGATGCAGCTCTCCATGCTACTCTATCCTGTGCAAGCTGCTTCATCTCCCAGCACCTACTGCAACCTACATCCTTCTGAATCTGCTTAGTGTACTCATCTCTCGGTCTCACTCTACGATTTTTACCCTCCACGCTGCCCTCCAATGCTAAATTTGTGATCCCTTGATGCCTCAAAACATGTCCTACCAACCGATCCCTTCTTCTAGTCAAGTTGTGCCACAAACTTCTCTTCTCCCCAATTCTATTCAATACCTCCTCATTAGTTACGTGATCTATCCACCTTATCTTCAGTATTCTTCTGTAGCACCACATTTCGAAAGCTTCTATTCTCTTCTTGTCCAAACTAGTTGTCGTCCATGTTTCACTTCCATACATGGCTACACTCCAAACAAATACTTTCAGAAACGACTTCCTGGTTTCGACTCAGGTCTTTCAGTGCTCTGTCAAACTCTTCACGCAGTATCGTATCTCCCATTTCGTCTTCATCTACATCCTCTTCCATTTCCATAATATTGTTCTCAAGTACATCGCCCTTGTATAAACCCTCTATATACTCCTTCCACCTTTCCTCTTTCCCTTCTTTGCTTAGAACTGGGTTGCCATCTGAGCTCTTGATATTCATACACGTGGTTCTCTTCTCTCCAAAGGTCTCTTTAATTTCCCTGTAGGCAGTATCTATCTTACCCCTAGTGAGATAAGCTTCTACATCCTTACATTTGTCCTCTAGCCATCCCTGTTTAGCCATTTTGCACTTCCTGTCGATCTCATTTTTGAGACGTTTGTATAAGTTAAAGTTAAAACCACAAAAGTGAAGTTAGATAGGATTTTGGTAAAGTATCCTTAGTTTATTACAAAGTATAGTTTTGTAAGAATATAGTGCAAGATGTAAATATTATTGTTTAAAATATCTACTTCACAGGTGATAAAAAGGCAAATAAGTTAAGCTCATTTTCAAAAATAGTGTGATTTTGATTGTTATCATGAATGGTTCCTTTTTTGAAGTTAGTTAAGACCAGTGTTCTGTTTTACTATCTTACAAAGTAATTTATGAAGTACTCCAAGTAAAGTGAACGATTATCTTTTTGAATTAGTCTTTTTTACTGTAATAATCAGAGAAGGTTGACTAGATAAAGTATACTAGTTTATGGGTCCCCATCATATTCTCCACTTATTAGGAAAAAATTGAACTATTACTGTTGCTAAGGAAAACTGATGTGTGTAGAGGAGCTTAAACAGTATATTTATGAAATTATTCATCTTTATTGATTTTTTTGTGTCAGTTAAGATAAAAGCCCCTCATGTCCAAATTTAGTTCTGCACTTCATGCAGTAACATTTCAGTATTTGATTAAGTAATGCTCTTGAGTGTAGCTGTCATTAGTATGAGGTTGGTGCAAAATTACTTCTTATAATTTACTGATGTGTGCGTTATTGGTAACTGCTGCTACACACAGTTCAGAGTGCACTGTGTCAGTTTGTATCCTGTTTGCTATTCAAAGGGGAATCTCAAGGAAAGTAACTTCAATAACCAATATTCAATTTTCTTAAACGTATACTTCCAAATTAATGTGCCTAATTGAGCTGTCCACCGTTAATTTTTTTTTGATTCAATTATGATTTTATCACTTCCATTAACTCCCAAGGTTAAAGTCCGTTTAGTTTTTTTCCGTTAATTTCACCAAATTCGAAATGATAGTGCGATACGTTTGTCCATTAGACACACCCGCGCTCAATCTTAAAAATTATCCCAGAGGGTAAGATTAGCTTGTTTCACGGCAAATTAGTGTTACAAGCCAACCTAGTCAATCATAGTTAGCACCCTGACAATGTGTCAGTGCATCACAGGTTCGTAAACAAAAGCTGACGTACTATACGGAGTCAGATATCACTGAAATGTTGTATGAAAGTGAATTTGAAATGGTTTAAAGTACTTCATATTCTCAATGAAGATGCTCTTCGCACACATTATTGGTAACGAGCGGAAACAAGTGAATATCGGTGCATTGTCATACACCTTATACAGAAATGGCTTCTCCCGTCAGACTCCACGCTGTATCTCTTCACAAAGTGAACAGTAATACTTCCGAATGTACCACACACAAGGGGATACCAAAACAAAACAAATAAACAAACAAACAAAAAGCCATGAGCAGAGCTTGTGCAGTACGAATTTCTGCCGCTAGGCGTGTTAGCGCAACTCACTGCCAATTGAGTGCCGCCTGTGTTGTCGACGTGGTTTGTTCTGTTCAACTGAAGAAAATTTTTTTGTTAGCGCTGTTTTGTTCTTGTTTCGCTTTTTATGATGTCAGGTTTATGTGAACAACGTGCTGCTGTAAAATTTTATTTTCTACTTGGTAAAAATGCTGGTGAAACTGATTTAAAGTTGAAAACAGCTTACTAAGATGACGCTGGGGAAAAGCTCAGACGTACGAGCGGTTTGCATGTCGATTGATGACAAAACTCATCCTGGACGTCCATCAACTGCCCGAATCGAGGAAAATATTGAAAAAAATCCCAGAGCTTGCGCTCCCAAACAGTCTATAGACAATTGATCAATTGTCAGAGAACAGTGGTTATCCTGAAGCTCGGTTCAATTAATTTTAACGGAAGATTTGGGAATGAAAAGGGTTGTTGCCAAGTTTGTCCCTCAGGTTTTTACTGCCAATCAAAAGGAACGTCGAGTTGAAACATGTGCTCTGAGACAACAGCTTGAAACTGATCCAAATTTTCTGTCAAAGGTCATTACTGGTGATGAGTCTTGGTTCTATGGTTACGACTCATAAAAAAAGCAAAAGTCAAGCCAATGCAAGAGGTCATCGTCACCCTATGTAAAAAATATGTTATCAAGTCAAATTAAATATCAAAACAATGCTGATTTGCATTTTTGATGGCAAGGGGGTAGTTTATTCAGAGTTTGTTCCCCCAGGTCAGACCGTCAATCAAATCTTTTATTTGGAAGTTTTAAGAAGATTGCGCAACAGTGTTCGTCAAAAAGACCCGATATTTGGTACACAGGAGACTCGTTCTGCCACCACGACAACGCACTTCATACACAGCCATCTCTGTTAAACAGTTTTTGGCTGAAAATGGCTTGCTTCCACTGTCCCAAGCACCTTACCTGCCTGACAGAGCTCCATGCGACTTTTTCTTATTTACACGCATGGGCAGAGCCATGAAAGGACACCAATTTGACAACATTGAAGATGTCAAGAAGAAAACGAGGGAGGAGCTGTCAGCCATTTCTAAAGATAACTACAAAAAATGTTTCGAGCAGTTGAAGCATCGCTGGGACAAAGGTATTAGTTGTAAAGGAGAGTGTTTTGAAGAGGATAAGGATGTTTTGTAAACAAATTCATAGTATATAGCTCTTAAAGAAATTAATTCGGTTTTCTTTGGTGCCGCCTCGAATTAAAGTTTCTTAAATCTCACTGTACATGCCTGAATTATTCTAATCGTGTCTCGCCATCTCTTAGTAGCTGATACATATGCAACTGTAGTTCATTCCTAGATTCCTCATTTAATATTGGTTCTTGAAACTTCGTAAGTAGGCTTTCAAGTGATAGATGACATCAGTCTTTTAGCATTTCCATGACACACTTTGTGGATTAAACAAACTTATGTCCATTCGTGCTGACATTCTTTGTACGCATACAGTATCCCATGTTAGTCCCACCCATCTGGCTAGGGCCCAACATATTTCAGCTATATTCTAGGGTGGCTCGTGTGAGTGTTTTGCAAGTAATCTTCTTTGTAAACTAACTGCATTCTCTCACGTTTCCTACCAATGAACCAAAGTCTGCTTCTTGTTACACCTATGGCTAAAGCCCGTGTGATCATTCCATTTCACATCACCTCAAATTCTCACCATAGTCTTACTGAGCTGTAGTGCGCCACTTCAATTTACCTTTGCAGGAATATCCTCTTTGCCTCATTTATCGATAGTAATCATCGCTTTGTTTGCAACCAGAGGGTACGATGGAGGGGAGCAGATGCTCGGTAGGGCTCGCTTGGTGAGTGGCCACCAGAAAAGCATGGAGGGATTGCGTTCGTTGAGACGGCTTGAGCTCCGGTGCCCCCCCGGTAGTGGTCGTGCGTTCGCAATGGGCTTGAGTGGCGAACAGATGGAGCACTGGTGTATCGCCGTGCTGTTTTGAAACGCATCACAGGTAGAGGATTCGCTGGCCTGGAGCGCAGCGGACGGAAACTTCTGCTGCACGTCTTGGGAAGAGTCACGGCTGTTGTGAAACGGCAGTGCAATAGTGACTTTTCACCTGGAGCGTGAACATCCTGTGGATCCGGCATGACTTGTCCGTTTGTTGCTGAGACTTCCTTTGTATAATGGTGAGCTGTGATAAATTTCCTTGACTGGCACTACGGGATTTTAGAGTAGAGTGTGCTGAGCGCGGGCAAGTTTGGTGACCGACACCGTCACAGTGGTTAAATAATTACCTAATTGTGTAAGACCCAGGTCGGAGTTGTTGATATATTATTCTGAGTTGTCTCCGGAATCAGCATAATGCACCCATTCTCATAAATTAAGGATAATGCTGATACATGGTGAAACAACGCTCTGGTGGGCGGTTTGCGGGTTTAAATCACCTCGGCATATGACTATGCGGTGCATTTGACCTGCGGTCGTCGCACGGTGGCGCTGGCAGCAGTCCACATACGCAGACTGCCATAGTACGGTGCAGCGAGTAAGTGTGCAGACGATTTCAGGCGTGCTAATGGTGATTGTGTGTTGAAAATGGCTCAAAGAACACACGTTGACCGTGGACTTACACATCTGTGTCATGTGTGTTCCCTATGTGCTTATGGTATTAGCGCCAGCTTTGTGTAGTGCCACGTTGTGTGGCACCACATTCTGCGATTATCCTTAATTTATGAGCATGAGTGTAGTTGCTAAAGTTCAAGTAGTTAAACCTTGTCCATTTGTGGAAATCTGAACGGGTTCCTTCTAAACTGCATATGTGTTAATATGCAGCCTGTGCTTATGTTTCTTTCATGTGTTCCAGATAGCTTAATAATTGTGCTTTTAAGTTGTAAAGCTTGCATTGATGACAGACGAGTGTTCTGTTTGTCATGGCTTAGTGGTCCCTTGTTACCGCTACGTCTAATTATTCTGTCACCGGATGCCAGTAGCTAAGTCCTCTGGTTCTGCGAGTGATACCTAAGTTTGTTATTATTATAATTTTTTAGACGAATTGCAGCCTTACTGATGCGTAAAATTTAATTTTTAAGTGGGTTAGTATATTCTGTCTCTATAAGAACTGTTTGGATTTTAGCTGCAGTAATTTTCTGGAGTTTAAAGTTAATTGAGCGTGTAATGGTACTTGAATTACGTAACCATTACGGCACTTCACCTCAACCTCTCGATACCAGCTATATTGTACTGTGTTTCTGTAAAGTAGTTAACATATTTCTGAGACAACATTCAGATTTGATTTCATTAATGTAGAGGTACTTTGATTCATCGATATGTTTATATTGCAATGATATTATTCTTATGTGAATTCTTTCTTTTGTCACTATGATCTTTGACGTACTTATAACTCTGATTTTTGGGCGCGTAAGCGGTTATTCGAGAATCAAGTCTTGGTCCACATGTTGAAAAGACGCAAATTGTAGTCAGTTTATGTAATGTGAACTTTAACAGTGTGGAAGATATTTTCAAGTATGTTTTATATTGTGAAGTGATATTGCAACAAAAATAATAAAAGATAAGTGTAACTTAAATTCGGAGTGCTGATTATTTTTTTTACATCACCATTGTGCTAACTTGCAAAAGTTTAATCTTCAAGAATGGATTATGAAACACATCTATAAAACTTTTGAATATCGCAGAATAACACCTAGGCCTCTTTGCATCCGAGCTTCGAATCATCACTTCCTTAATTTTCGACGATTATGCCATGAGTTCACAACGAGTCCAGCGTGGGAAACACGAAAAGATTAGTGCCTAGTTTATCCATTATTTCATGAAATGACTTTATTAACTGTGCTCTAATGACACCTGCCACATAATATAACTTTGTTGTTGCCCGAAAATGCAATATTTAGCAGCGTGTGCAACACTACAAATCATAATTAATTTTTTACCTTTGTTGTGGTAGGGTTGTTAGAAGCGTTTCAATGTTTAAACGAGAAGTTGATATTGAAGTGATCAATTACAGATGTAATTAAGATTCTGTTTATTCTCTGGCAAATTTTATTTGCAATAAATGTGTTTTAAGATATTGTTTATTAGCTATCACAGTCCCTCACCACACCACCACCTAGCTCCTGGCTACCGCGACATTACAGTTTCAAGCTGGTACTGATTCAGTACAACTGGGTAATTGATGTGATCGTAGGATACTTCGAGTTGTTTTTTGATGTCTACAGTTTTACAAGTCTTAGCATTTAATGTAAATTGTCAGTATCTGGACGACTGTCTGAATATTTATGCACCACGTTATAGATAGCACTTTCGCAGAAGATTACAGAAACTAGCCACTTTTTAGAATGCTATTTATTTAAACAGTGCTGCTACCGGTTTCGAGCTGATAGGTTAATTTTCAGATGGGTAGTTCACATTTTACATTATATTTCGTGTTTTGTTTCCCCACTTGACGAAACTTCCTAGGAGTGGTGGTGCCCTGCAAACAAAACAAAATGTGAGGCAACGTCGGAAGATCTTTCGATTACTTACAATAAAGAAACCGCGGCATTACGTTCCAGTGCTGGTTGCGTAATCTTGCAGCAGCGAAAACTGTATAATGCACCTTTTGTGTATAGATTTGCACATACTGTAAAGGACCACTCACACACTTTAAAGTTAAGTTAAAATGTGAACTAGCCGTCAGGAGATGAACCTATGGTTCGAAACCGGAAAAGGTGCTATTTAAATAAATAACTACCATTGTTAAAAATGGCGTTGCAGCAGTGGATACACCAGATCCCGTGAGTTCACCGAAGTTAAGCACTGTCGGATGTGGCCGGCGCTTGGATGGGTGACCATCCAGCCGCCACGCGCTGTTGCCATTTTTCGGGGTGCACTCAGCCTCGTGATGCCAATTGACGAGCTACTCGACCGAATAGTAGCGGCTCCGGTCAAAGAAAACCATCAAAACGACCGGGAGAGCGGTGTGCTGACCACACGCCCCTCCTATCCGCATCCTCAACTGAGGATGACACGGCGGTCGGATAGTCCCGGTGCGCCAGTTGTGGCCTGAAGAGGGAGTGGTTATTGGTAAAATTGGCTGTTTGCTGTAATCTTCTATGCAAGAGTCAACCTATATTTTGTACACAGCCATGGGCTCAAAATGTCAGTTTTTGACAAAATAGCACATAGCACTTCATTATAGAGAACTGCATCATCTGCAAAATATCAAAGATTACAATTAATATTGGATGTCCCCTCATTAACATACAACTTGAATAGGAAGGGTCGCAACATACTTCTCCGGGACACACATGAAGTAACTTCTGCCGATGATGACTCTAAAAAAAATGGTTCAAATGGCTCTGAACACTATGGGACTTAACATCTATGGTCATCAGTCCCCTAGAACTTAGAACTACTCAAACCTAACTAACCTAAGGACAACACACGACACCCAGCCATCACGAGGCAGAGAAAATCCCTGACCCCGCCGGGAATCGAACACTGGAACTCGGGCTCGGGAAGCGAGAACGCTACCGCACGACCACGAGATGCGGGCGATGATGACTCTCCATCCAAGATAACATGTTGCGTCCTCCCTACCATGAAATCCTCAGTCCAGTTACACATTTCCTTTGTAACTTCATATGAGGGTAGCTCCGTTAAGAAGAACATTGGAAACGACAGGTTGCCGCGCGGGGTGGCCGCGCGGTTAGAGGCGCCATGTTAAGGCTGCCTCTTCCGCCGGAGGTTCGAGTCCTCCCTCGGGCATGGGTGTGTGTGTTGTTCTTAGCATAGTACTGTGTAAGTCTAGAGACCGACGACTTCAGCAGTTTGATGCCTTAGGAATTCACACACATTTGAACACTTGAAACGACGGGTTTTTGAGTTTCCATTTATTTTTACCTTGCAGATTTTCACGTCATTTTAGCCCCTGTATCGTCTGACGACGCTGATGTGTTTCGTTGACGATAAAAATGTATTTACGTGCTCCACAATTTAATGAAACTCTTTTACAATTTCTCCGCTATGAAGATATTGTGATAATCCGCTTGTCTCTGGTAGCAAAATGCTTTGAGCTTGGAAACACCTTCAACAAAAATCTCTACTCACAGTTCGCAGATATTTAAATTCAAATTTCCTTGCGACCAAACGTACAGCAGCAACATGAACATCGGGATATATATCTGGAAGTTCAGAGTTGTAAGTTTGATTCGTCAGGAATAACTACCGTGGTTCTGTGTGTATTTCTACATCATGTGAGAATGCGGATGAGTGCATGTACAACAAAAATAACTACAGTAAGCTATAAAACAACGTCCTGCAAAAGAACTGTTTGCTTTAATCTATAGTCACACTTTTATTTTGATTTATTGTTACTTGTTTTGGTATCAAGTAGCATCATCATGCCATCCTGAGATCAAATACTTTACAATGTTTAGTGAAAAAATTCAGTAGGAAACACTGAGAAAACGTTTTTGTCCATGATAGATAATATTCGGTACAAAGTGCAAACTTAGAATACAGGCAGAGCATGGCGTGCAGTCGTCAAGCTTGCTTAGTTTAGTAGGTGTGTCATATATACTACCAGCCATTAAAATTGTTACACCACAACGATGACGTGCTAGAGACGCGAAATTCAACCGACAGGAAGAAGACGCTGTGATATGCAAATGATTGGCCATTCAGAGCATTCACACAAGGTTGGCGCCGGTGGCGACACCTACAACGTGCTGACATGAGGAAAGTTTCCAACCGATTTCAGGTGTGTCATATATACTACCGGCCATTAAAATTGTTACACCACAACGATGACGTGCTAGAGACGCGAAATTTAACCGACAGGAAGAAGACGCTGTGATATGCAAATGATTGGCCATTCAGAGCATTCACACAAGGTTGGCGCCGGTGGCGACACCTACAACGTGCTGACATGAGGACAGTTTCCAACCGATTTCTCATACACCGGCGTTGCCTGGTGAAACGTTCTTGTGATGCCTCCTCTCAGGAGGAGAAATGCGTAACATCACGTTTCCGATTTTAATAAAGGTCGGATTATAGCCTATCGTTATTGCGGTTTATCGTATCGTGACATTGCTGCTCGCGTTGGTCGAGATCCAATTACTGTTAGCAGAATATGGAATCGGTGGGTTCAGGAGGGTAATACGGAACGTCGTGCTGGATCCCAACGGCCTCGTATCACTAGCAGTCGAGATGAGAGGCATCTTATCCGCATGGCTGTAACGGATCGTGCAGCCACGTCTCGAGCCCTGAGTCAACAGATGGGGACGTTTGCAAGATAACAACCATCTGCATGAAGAGATCGACGACGTTTGCAGCATCATGGACTATCAGCTCGGACACCGTGGCTGCGGTTACCCTTGACGCTGCACCACAGACAGGAGCGTATGCGATGGTTTGCTCAACAACGAACCTGGGTGCACGAATGGCAAAACGTCATTTTTTCGGGTGAATCCATGTTCTGTTTACAGCATGATGAGGGTAGCATCCGTGTTTGGCGACATGGCGGTGAACGCACACTGGAAGCGGGTATTCGTCATTGCCATACTGGCATATCACCCGGCGTCATGGTATGGGGTGCCATTGGTTACACGTCTCGGTCACTTCTTGTTCGCATTGACGGCACTTTGAACAGTGGACGTTACATTTCACATGTGTTACGACCAGTGGCTCTACCCTTCATTCGATCCCTGCAAAACCCTACATTTCAGCAGGATAACGCACGACCGCATGTTGCAGGTCCTGTACGGACCTTTCTGGATACATAAAATGTTCTACTGCTGCCCTGGCCAGCACATTCTCCAGATCTCTCGCCAATTGAAAACGTCTGGTCAATGGTGGCCGAGCAACTGGCTCGCCACAATACGCCAGTCACTACTCTTGATGAACAGTGGTATCAAGTTGAAGCTGCATGGGCAGCTGTACCTGTACACGTCATCCAACCTCTGTTTGACTCAATGCCCAGGCGTATCAAGGCCGTTATTACGGCCGGAGGCGGTTGTTCTGGGTACTGTTTTCTCAGGATCTATGCACCCAAATTGCATGAAAATTTAATCACACGGCAGTTCTAGTATAATATATTTGTACAATGAATACACGTTTATCATCTGCATTTCTTCTTGGTGTAGCAATTTTAATGGCCAGTGGTGTACTAAAAGTAAAGATCAGTGAAATGCTTTACATACGCGAAAATTATTACCAAAAGTATGAAGAGGTCCTCATAAGTACAGAGGTTTTTCTATTTCTTAAAAAAGAGTACACTGTTAGAGACACCAAAAATTGTAAAACATCGATCTGATTATGGATCATTCTAATCAGGTTATCACCTACACACTACGAAAAAAAAAAGGACCGGCGCAGCACGAAGTTTCAAATGGTTCAAATGGCTCTGAGCGCTATGGGATTTAGGGAGTCATCAGTCTCCTAGAATTTAGAACTACTTAAACCTAACTAATCTAAGGACATAGCACATATCCATCCCCGAGGCAGGATTTCGAAACTGCGACCGGAGCCGTCGTGCGGATCCGGACTGAAGCGCCTAGAATCGTTCGGCCACAGCGGCCGAACAGCACGATGAATTATCCGAATGGGACGGTAACTGGTAGATATGATGTATATTAACAGACAAACCAAAAGTACAATTTCAGAAAATTGAATGAATTATTCAAGAGAAAGAGCTACACAGATTGATCAAATCGATAACGCGTTCGTCAACCTCTGGTCCTTATGCAAGCAGTTTTGACAGCGTTGTTGGATATCCTCCTGAGAGATATAGTGCCAATTCTGTCCAAATGGCCCGTTAGATCACCAAAATCCTGAGCTGGTTGGAGGGCTCTGTCTATAATGCCCAAACGTTCCCAACTGGCGAGAGATCCGGTGCCCCTTTAGGCCGAGGTTGTGTCCGGCAAGTATGAAGACAAGCAGTAGAGACTTTCGCCATGTGCCGGTGGGCATCATCTTGCTGAAATATAAGCCCTCGGTGGATGCCACGAAGAACAACAAAACGGGCCATAGAATATCGTCGACGTACACATGTGCTCTAAAGGCACCACGGATGACAACCAAAGGCGTCCTGCTACGAAATGTAATGGCACCCCACACCATCACACCTGGCTCAAGGGCCGAATGGCGGGCGTCAGCAAGGTACCCTGCCACTGCCCGGGGCTCAGTTTGGAGCGAGACCTATCACTGAAGACGATTCTACTCCAGTCAGTGAGATTCCAAGCCGATGTACCCGACACCAATGCAAACGGGCTGGTTGGTATTCAGAGGTCTATGGAAGTTGGCGCTAGGGGCGCTGTGAGCTCAGCCCCCTTTCTGTGGATCGTCTATTAATGGTCCTTGTGGTCAATGAAGCACCTGCTGCACATCTGATCGATAATAACGATGAAACCGGGACTGCCTCTGTGACGATTGCTCGGGCCTCACGTTCTTTCGTCTTTCGAGGTCGACTACTTCCTTCCTGACGCTGAGCTCGGTAATGCTTCATCAGGCCAGTCAGTATCGTCGATTAGTGGCATCTTTCCTGTTCGTATGTCGAGCGATTCACTGACTACAGCAACGTAGTCTCTCAAACGCTGACATCTGCATATACAGGGCTATTACAAATGATTGAAGCGATTTCATAAATTCACTGTAGCTCCATTCATTGACATATGGTCACGACACACTACAGATACGTAGAAAAACTCATAAAGTTTTGTTCGGCTGAAGCCGCACTTCAGGTTTCTGCCGCCAGAGCGCTCGAGAGCGCAGTGAGACAAAATGGCGACAGGAGCCGAGAAAGCGTATGTCGTGCTTGAAATGCACTCACATCAGTCAGTGATAACAGTACAACGACACTTCAGGACGAAGTTCAGCAAAGATCCACAAACTGCTAACTCCAGTCGGCGATGGTATGCGCAGTTTAAAACTTCTGGATGCCTCTGTAAGGGGAAATCAACGGGTCGGACTGCAGTGGGCGAAGAAACGGTTGAACGCGTGCGGGCAAGTTTCACGCGTAGCCTGCGGAAGTCGACGAATAAAGCAAGCAGGGAGCTAAACGTACCACAGCCGATGGTTCGGAAAATCTTACGGAAAAGGCTAAAGCAGAAACCTTACCGTTTACAATTGCTACAAGCCCTGACACCCGATGACAAACTCAAACGTTTTGAATTTTCGGCGCGGTTGCAACAGCTCATGGAAGAGGATGCGTTCAGTGCGAAACTTGTTTTCAGTGATGAAGCAACATTTTTTCTTAATGGTGAAGTGAGCAGACACAATGTGCGAATCTGGGAGGTAGAGAATCCTCACGCATTCGTGCAGAAAATTCGCAATTCATCAAAGTTAACGTGTTTTGTGCAATCTCACGGTTTAAAGTTTACAGGCCCTTTTTCTTCTGCGAAAAAAATGTTACAGAACTCGTGTATCTGGACATGCTGGAAAATTGGCTCATGCCACAACTGGAGACCGACAGCGCCGACTTCATCTTTCAACAGGATGGTGCTCCAGCGCACTTCCATCATGATGTTCGGCATTTCTTAAACAGGAGATTGGAAAACCGATGGATCGGTCGTGGTGGAGATCATGATCAGCAATTCATGTCATGGCCTCCACGCTCTCCCGACGTAACCCCATGCGATTTCTTTCTCTGGGGTTATGTGAAAGATTCAGTGTTTAAACCTCCTCTACCAGGAAACGTGCCAGAACTGCGAGCTCGCATCAACGATGCTTTCGAACTCATTGATGGGGACATGCTGCGCCCAGTGTGGGAGGAACCTGATTATTGGCTTGATGTCTGCCGAATCACTAAAGGGGCGCATATGGAACATTTGTGAATGCCTAAAAAACTTTTTGAGTTTTTGTATGTGTGTGCAAAGTATTGTGAAAATGTCTCAAATAGTAAAGTTATTGTAGGGCTGTGAAATCGCTTCAATCATTTGTAATAACCCTGTATTGTTCACGCTAGAGATGGGTCGTTCGCGAACTAACGGGTCCAAAGGAACGGTTCACCAAGATGAACGGAACGAGCTAGGAACGAATACTAAGGAACGGTCTTTCATAGTTCACTTCGGTCGTGGATTTTTGCTTACAGTTCCAGTAAACGGGAAGTGGTCGGTCTCGTTCCCGCAACGGCACGTCGGCCGGTCTCGTTCCAGCCTCGGTTCCGTTCCCGTCTGTCTAGGCCTCGGTATCGCTCGGCCGGAGTCGTCCTTCTTCGCGTGGCCACTCGTCGCAGCTCCACTGCCGACTGCTCATAGTTCAGTATCGAGTTGTTGTTCGTTTCGTTAGCTGCGCACACCCATTGTAGATCAGTTTCAAACCTCTTTTGGACTCTGGACTTCTGATTCTTTTCGTATTTTATTCAGCGTCCATAACCGGTTATTAAAATGTATTTTATAATTACATAAATTACATAAAAATTATGTGCTATGTAATATACACAGTTTTTCAGGTAACAAAACGGCATAGCAGCTCACTTCACTATTGCGATAAATAGCAGAAGAAATACTTGTAAAAAAGGCAAGATTTTTTTGTTATTACACATACAAAGATAGTCGGCACGGCACACACGAGTGGTCATTTTCCGTCTTTTTTTGATCCAAGGTATGTTCACTGTTATGGGAGGCAGACCGACTTACAACCGAATGAAGCCCGCGCTCCATAATCGAGTGTTTGGTGTCACATTTTTTAAAGAGAATATAACTTCTACAATGTTATTTCAGTGGTACAGGGTGGCGCAAGAGAAATCGGCCTTGAGTACTAGACTGCTCATTGTCGCCCACCAATCCTCACCTATTGTTCAAACGGTTCAAAAGGCTCTGAGCACTATGGGACTTAACTTCTGAGGTCATCAGTCCCCTAGAACTTAGAACTGCTAAAAACCTAACTAACCGAAAGACGTCACACACATCGATGCCCGAGGCAGGATTCGAACCTGCGATGTGGCGGTCGCGCGCTTCCAGATTGTAGCGCCTAGAACGCTCCCTCACTCCGGCCGGCTCACCTATTGTTTCGAAGTTGTTGTTTGCATTAGGTACCTAACTATGACATGTTTATCTATTCTGCTCGTAGCGGTCAACATATCGTGCAAGCAGTCTGTACTCGGGGTCGGTTTTTCGTGCGCCACCTTATATTACTTCACTGCGATCAGACACATAACGCTACATTTGGGTAAACGACACATTTAGCAGAATCACGAAAATTACTAGTGTGTGAGAATTCTGTTATGAATAAAATCTCTGTACTCTAGGGGGAGGCAAGTGCCCCCTCTTGGCGCTTTCCATCTTGTCACATATGCTACTAATTTTTCATAAGAACCATATAACAAGCACAAACGAACGTTGAACGAGTAAAAATGATCGGTTCCAAATAAGAGCGACCCCCAGTGACCTAGTTCGCAAGGATGAACGACGTTGCCCATCTCTAGTTCACGCACCTGTCTGCGAAGCATAGTTGCTGTCCAGCTGAGTACACGGAATGAAAATCGCCAAGAATATGTTGCCTAGTATCAACAAGTCCCTTGTTTACTAACATTGCCAGCTCCGCGGTAAAATTGCGGTGCAGCGTCACACATTCATCCACAGGCCGCCAAAGTCTACATTTCTGCAGTTTCCGTCGATTCCTATAGCAATATGAATTTTTAACTAATTTGCTTAACTTCATCGTAGTTCGTCCTTTTTTTATCTTAGAATGTAATAGTATCATTTAACGAGAACCAAAATTATTTGTATTAGAAAGGTATTCAGCGTCCAGAGGGAATTGTGTCGCATTGTGGTTACGTATTACTCCGCAACTGTCAGCCGATGGCCTTCAGCAGCAGTGATGGATATCTCGGCGACGCTGCATAGCGCTTCCTGTACGTTGTGTCGCAGTTTACCGACGGTTGTGATAACCATTGCTCGTACGCGACGTGGAGCCGTGGAAGGCTGCTTCCTCGAACCTTGATATTAGCAGAAGACTACAGACGCTCGCAACACTAATCCATAAAACCGCGTCGTGGTGTAATGTTAACCTGTCGTGGCATTTAAATACAATACTTATGTCCTAAGTTCAGTCTACATACATAATTCTCTTGTACATCTGCAACTTAAAGCCATAGGTCGAGAGCATTTAAAACATCATGGTACTCGAGAAAAAGAGCCTCTGTCGTCTTAGTCAGTTTGTACGTCATTGAACTGAAACGCAACAGTGGGGCATGTTAGACTAAATACTGTACATCCGGATATCGTAATACTTTATAGAAAAGAGGCGAGGGCAGAAGAGCGGGGAAGGGGTGGACTAAGGGAAGATTCACAGTAGGACGAGCAGGCGAATGACAAATGTTACAGAATCTACACTACTAGCCATTAAAATTGCTATACCAAGAAGAAATGCCGATGATAGACGGGTATTCATTAGAAAAATATATTATACTAGAACTGACATGTGATTACATTTTCTCGCAATTTGTGTGTATAGATCCTGAGAAATCAGTACCCAGGACAACCACCTCTGGCTGTAATAACGGTCTTGATACGGCCGGGCATTGAGTCAAACAGAGCTTGGATGGCGTGTACAGCTACAGCTGCCAATGCAGCTGCAACACGATATCACAGTTCATCACGAGTAGTGACTGGCGTATTGTAACGAGCCAGTTGTTTGGCCACCATTGACCGGACGTTTTCATTTGGTGATAGATCTACATCTACATCTACATCCGTACTCCGCAAGCCACCTGACGGTGTGTGGCGGGGGTTACCCTGAGTACCTCTATCGGTTCTCCCTTCTATTCTAGTCTCGTATTGTACGTGGAAAGAAGGATTGTCGGTATGCTTCTGTGTGGGCTCTAATCTCTCTGATTTTATCCTCATGGTCTCTTCGCGAGATATACGTAGGAGGGAGCAATATACTGCTTGACTCTTCGGTGAAGGTATGTTCTCGAAACTTTAACAAAAGCCCGTACCGAGCTACTGAGCGTCTCTCCTGCAGAGTCTTCCACTGGAGTTTATCTATCATCTCCGTAACGCTTTCGCAATTACTAAATGATCCTGTAACGAAGCGCGCTGCTCTCCGTTGGATCTTCTCTATCTCTTCTATCAACCCCACCTGGTGCGGATCCCACACTGCTGAACAGTATTCAAGCATTGGGCGAACAAGTGTACTGTAACCTACTTCCTTTGTTGTCGGATTGCATTTCCTTAGGATTCTTCCAATGAATCTCAGTCTGGCATCTGCTTTACCGACGATCAACTTTATATGATCATTCCATTTTAAATCACTCCTAATGCGTACTCCCAGATAATTTATGGAATTAACTGCTTCCAGTTGCTGACCTGCTATTTTGTAGCTAAATGATAAGGGACCTATCTTTCTATGTATTCGCATCACATTACACTTCGCTACATTGAGATTCAATTGCCATTCCGTGCACCATGCGTCAATTCGCTGCAGATCCTCCTGCATTTCAGTACAATTTTCCATTGTTGCAACCTCTCGATACACCACAGCATCATCTGCAAAAAGCCTCAGTGAACTTCCGATGTCATCCACCAGGTCATTTATGTATATTGTGAACAGCAACGGTCCTATGACACTCCCCTGCGGCACACCTGAAATCACTCTTACTTCGGAAGACTTCTCTCCATTGAGAATGACGTGCTGCGTTCTGTTATCTAGGAACTCCTCAATCCAATCACACAATTGATCTGATAGTCCGTAGATCTGGAGAATGTGCTGGCCAGGGAAGCAATCAAACATTTCCTTTATCCAGAAAGACCCGTGCAGGACCTGCAACATGCGGTAGTGCATTATCCTGCTGAAATATAGGGTTTCGGAGGGATCGAATGAAGGGTAGAGCCACGGGTCATAACACATCTGAAATGTAACGTCATTTGTGGACCCAGGTTCGTCATTGAGTACATCATCGCTGACGCTACTGTCTGTGATGCAGCGTCAAGGGTAACCGAGGCCATGGTCTCCGAGCTGATAGTCCATGCTGCTGCAAACGTCGTCGAACTGTTCATGCACACGGTTGTTGTCTTGCAAACGTCCCCATCTGTTGACTCAGGGATAAGATACGTATCATCTCGACTGCTAGTGATACGAGGCCGTTGGGATCCAGCACGGCGTTCCGTATTACCCTCCTGAACCCACCGATTCCATATTCTGCTAACAGTCATTGGATCTCGAACAACGCGAGCAGCAATGTTGCGATGCGATAAACCGCAATCGCGATAAGCTACAATCCGACCTTTATCAAAGTCAGAAACGTGATGGTATGCATTTCTCCTCCTTACACGAGGCATCACAACAACGTTTCACCAGGCAACGCCGGTCAACTGCTGTTTGTGTATGAGAAATCGTATGGAAACTTTCCTCACGTCAGCACGTTGTAGGTATTGCATCCGGTGCCAACCTTGTATGAATGCTCTGAAAGCTTATCATTTGCATATCACATCATCTTCCTCCTCTCGGTTAAATTTCGCGTCTGTAGCACCTTGTCTTCGTGGTGTAGCAATTTTAATGGCCAGTAGCGTGTCTCTTCCATGTCGTGTGACTAGGGCCTCCCGTCGGGTAGACCGTTCGCCGGGTGCAAGTCTTTCGATTTGACGGCACTTCGGCGACGTGCGCGTCTATGGGGATGAAATGATGATGGTTAGGACAACACAAAACCCAGTCCCTGAGCGGGGAAAATTTTAGGATTGACATTCTCTCGCGATGAGCACTCAGCTACCGGGGGCGGACGTCTTCTCCATAAGACAACAAGATCTGATGATAGCACAAGTGTGCTGAAGCGCGTTTGGGCATAAAAATAAACAGTTGTTTGCATTGGAGGTGTATCGGGATTTACACAACCGAAACATTTAATTTTGATACACCCAACCACAGTGGGTTTCTTATGTTGCTGTTATTAGGTATTTTTTCCCTATTCTTTTCGTTAGTGATAAGAGACACATTACTGTCTTTCCGTTTAAGGACACTTGCATTGTGAAGTAAAACTGTTTCCCAGAAAGTTTATAGGGTGGAAGGACTTATTCTGTACGTATTATAAAATTTCCAAGCTTTTCTTCCTCGCGGTGAAGGTCGATTCCGATATGTTTTGCACTATGTTGACAGAACGCCCCACTTAATGAATCTGTAAACACTGATTGGACCATAAATCCTTTCTTTCCCATTCAAGCTTCAAAAATAGATTCGTCAGTCGATAAAGCCGCACGTTTTCCGTGGCCTGAACATGGAGAGAGTTTCTCGGGAACAAGGAATCGAGTGGCGGAAAAAAGTGGCTACTTGCGTGACAGCGATCCCGGAAGTCGAGTATGTAATTGGTTGTCGTTCTAAGAAACAGTTTCTGTAACCGGAAAAAGGGAGACAAATTCTGACTGCCAAACGAGCATGCACTACATATAATGTGACATGCATCTCTGAAGATCAATCGACGTCATCATTCTAAAGAGCGCTGTGTTGTGGTTGCAGTACGTACCATGCAAGACGTTTCTCATGCAATTTGCTTTATTACTTAATATATTTTATATTCTCTGTAAACAATACTGCACAGCTTCCGTGTACCTAAAGATCGTCACGAAACCGCCTAAAGCTTCTGTAATGT
Organism: Schistocerca gregaria; assembly: GCF_023897955.1. Classification (NCBI taxonomy): domain Eukaryota; kingdom Metazoa; phylum Arthropoda; class Insecta; order Orthoptera; family Acrididae; genus Schistocerca; species Schistocerca gregaria. Next base: position 218,962,612 of record NC_064925.1, on the reverse strand, counting down.
GTACTTATTTTCTAGTTTTGGCTAAGTCACTACCTTCAAGTCACAGATACCAGTACACCTTCATTTTACCTGATGAAATGGCATGTATGTGGCATGAAATAGTGACTTGACCGAAACTAGTAACTAAATACACGTTGCAGTAGCTCTTAGTGGTTTCTTCATACCATTCTTCAAGTAGCATTTTTTAGGTTATGGTCTATAAGGAGCGCAAATCTTGAGTGCACAGTAACATACAAATTTATAAACCGAAAGGTAATTTAATATTATTTCACTGTTGCTACCTGTGTTTATTTATGAAATACGACATTAATGGAATGCACTTCATGAGTCTGCAAGCACATTAGTGTTCTTTCGAGGAAATTTTCTGTAACTTTTCGGCATACTTACATCTCTAATTCCAAAATATACCCTTACAGAAGGAAATCACTTTTTATGGAATCACAAGATCTGGGTGAACCAATTTACGTCACCATGCGAGAAATCATCTGGACCGGGAACCTCTCTCGTAACATGTCCGTTGTTGTAATCGATGTGTGATAGGTTGTATTATTTTATTGAAATCAGACGATCCAGTTGAGACCACCAAAACTCTTTAAACATGTTGCGATAGCCTTTACCGTCCACTGTTAATGTGTTTCCAGAGTCATCTTCGAAGAAATGCGGCGCAGTTACACCTTCTGGCCAAATTCCAAGAGACAAAGTCACCCCAGCTAGATTTAATGGCTTCTCCATAACTACTCGAGGATTTTCTATGTCCCAAATCAAGTAGTTTTGCTTGTTCACGAAGCCATTCGACAAAAAGTGCGCCTCATCAGTGAAGAAACCGTGGTCTGGAAATTTTTGGTTGATATAGTCATAGTAAGGCCGTAGATGTTCTGTTTCATATATACAGGGTGTTTCACGAAATGTGTTTGCCTCTGTAAGTTACGAAGTAATAGGCGACGGAAATATTTATTGCGGTAGGTCACCATAAGAAACGTTACACTGTCTGCGTCGCTGGGAACATAGTTTATTGTGTTATCATCCAAAGAGTTACAGCAAAAAGATACAATTTTTTAAATGGAGCAATAGTTGTTTCTATCATACACTGGAATCACTAACACCAGCTGTGTATACATCAATTTAAATTACATACCTATCACTTTTAGTTTGGGAGCTACAACCCTTCAAAGCTTCAGGGGCAGATAACACACACGGTGCGCATAATGCAATGCGCCTTCTAAATGTGGTGCGGCTACTATATAGTGTTACCTTCAGATACTGCTGTCATATTAGCAGTAGATACCACAAATTGCTCAAAATATTTTTCTTCAAAGCCTTTTGTACTGTCTCGGACGATGCTTTATGCCTACCAGAGGCATTACGAGTATACACGGCAACACTTCGAGGATAGGTTGAGATATATATTAATTGGATATCTGCTCGAAAGACTTAAATTTTCCTTGATCCTTTCAGCACCTGACTCTGGAGGGGTGAGGGATTGGTTAAAAGAAACCAGTTATTATTTCATTTTGGCTGTCGAGTACAACTTCTAGCCGGCCGCGGTGACCGAGCGGTTCTAGGCGCTCAGTCCGGACCGCGCGACTGCTGCGGTCGCAGGTTCGGATCCTGCCTCGGGCAGGGATGTGTGTGATGTCCTTGGTTAATTAGGTTTAAGTAGTTCTAAGTTCTAGGGGACTGATGACCACAGATGTTAAGTCCCATAGTGCTCAGAGTCATTTGAACCATATAACTTCTATCGGTATTAACCCACAGCAACTATCTACTACAAACACTCCCTCAAATATGCCACCCAACAGTGTTTAGGCTATGCTTTCTGTACGCGATTAGGTTCGTCGGCTGAACTCTGGCTTTGCCCGATCTTAGCACTTGTAACGACTTCTGCATCGGCTTGGAGCTCTGGTTCTTTCTCAATACAGCTACTATGGTACTCATGCTTTCTAAGTTTTCTAGACTGTAGTCCTTTCTTTGACCTGCTTCGTTTAAGAATGTATCCCGCTTGCATCTTTGTGAGACCTCCAACCTAACAAAACACCCAGCCCATTCCACACCGCCTTTGCTACCCGCGTATTCGCCTTCTGTGTGTAATAGACCCCACATGTATTAAGCGGATCGCAACACACCGCTAACCTGTGATGCAGGTCTAAGAATCTGCACTCCACACGGTCGCAGAGTCGTCTGGGCTTCTGGTTCATATCCTCCAATCGGACCTTTCGATAATGCTGCAGACGGTGAGTTCTGCCTACATCTTGTATGATCCACCACCTGCTTTGCTTTTTATGGTATCCGAAAAGACCTTTCCACATATGGGAGGATGCCCTCCCACAGGCATGCACACATAGTGCACGTTGGACTTCGTCCCTCTATGGCAGCAACGTTCCTAAGGGGTCCATCACGCGGCTAATACTGGAGGTTTCAATCACCACTTGTGCCTCCATGAATGTCTGGCTGAGAGGCATCCTCTGAACAGGACAAACAACTATAGACCATAGCTGGCTGAGGGTAGTTTTTAGCCCCCGACTGCGTTTGAAGCTTATTTGTCAAACTGGTGAGGCCTTTTGCAGGTACCCCGGAATCTTCCACTGCCTGCCATATCCTGAAACGACCTCTCACTCGACAACGGATGAGGGATAAACTTCAGTACGAGCAGCACAGTGTGACAAGTGGGACGTGCTGGACATCTCGTGGGTCCCCACATCCCGTTGCCTCCAGCTCCATGATCGAAGTCAGCACCTTCTGGAGCTGTGAGCGGAGGTACTTCAAACAGGTCGATCGGAACAGAGCATTCAGTCCCTAACCGCGTCAAACAATTAGTTAACAACAGATGATGTAAATCCTCAAAATACGCGTCTCTACGTCTCGTAACTGCATAAACACACAAGAATTTTAGATTAAACTACGGCTCCACACAGAGACAGAGCTAAATAAATCAGTTACTTCTTCTTAGAAGCTGGTAATAAAGAAACGAACGGTCTGCACTACTGATGACTAGGGCCCAGGTTTTAATTACCTAAAAAACAGTGAAATATGCAGTAGAAGTTTATTTAAAGCATTCTTGTTTGTTTATTTAATTTTTTATTCACCATAAAATAATACAAAATTCACTTCTCAGAATATTGTAAGTATAGTCCTTTGTTTCTGTGGGGTTTATGCCAAGTCTGCACCTATTTTTTGAATGTCTGAATGTTTTATTTTCTAAACACAAAGTACAGTGAAAACACCATCTATCGAAACAGTAAAACAATGTTTATATTTCTACATAGTATTTAAAGCGTTTTACATTATTTAATACCGTATGTCACTCTTCAGTATCTGCAAAGTTGCACTGGATTACAAGGTGCACTTTTAGGTTTTCCATTGTACGGTTGTCGCTGAGGATAGTTTTGTACCTGGAAAAGCTCCACTCCACTTCACAAGAGGTCACTGGAGTGTATTTGAAGGCAGCCAGGTCACTGGAGTTCAGCTTTGTTTCAGTACCTTCAAATGTTGCGGCATTACCTGAAAGACTGTCACTAATTTTGCAAAGTGTACAATATCCAGGATTCCGTTGGAGCACACTTTGCAATTTGGTTTTCACTTCGTCAGCCACATGACCACGAGCTCGTCCCAAACTCACTCGGCAAATGTTGCACAATATTCAGGGCCTCACATAGCTGAGTGTCAACAGCTTCCAGTCGTTTGGTGGCTTTTGATACCACTGAAAAATTGGGAGTTGATGTATGCCAAGTTTCGAGACACTGCGTCTGTAGGAACTTCTTTCACAATTTTGATAGTTCTTGATTAATCGCTATCAAGCTCACACAAGATTGTCTTCATTTGCGGTACTACTCAGCAGCATGAAGCCAAGAACCCCACCGTGTAAGAACAGGTTTAGGTGGAAGGGGCGTTGAAGGTGATTGTTCCTTGAATTTCTGCACCCGTAGCGGAACCTTCACATAGATTTTCTTGCCACAGGAATTTATTTGCCCACGTCAGGGTAATTTGATCGCACCTCTTCAGCAACTCTGTGCAACGCATGTGCAAGGCAAGTGGCGTACACCATACTGGGGCAGAGAATCTTAAGCCCTTTAGCTCCTTTAGCCATATATGAAGCACAATCTGTTACAAGCTGTAAAACGTTGTCTCTTTTCATATTATCCCGTCACAGTAGATTCAGAGAGTTGTCAAACAAAATACCAATCGTCGAATTGTTTACTCTATCGAGAGCTTCAGACGTCAGTAGGAACACATCTCCAGGGCCATCAACTTTTAGAACACCAACAACAACATTTGCAATATATCGCCCACTAATATCCGTAGTTTCATCTATCGACAGCCAGACCTTTTGCTCAGCAATAGTAATTCGTATTTTGTTGAGCACATCATTGTAGCATACGGATAAATAGTTCTTTCTCAGAGTAGATTCATCTGGAACTGGATGCGTTGTGTACTTCTCCAAGAACCGTCTAAAGTGTGGATTCTTCAGCTTTTCCAAATGGGATGCTGCAGGCCACCATCATCTCACACAAATCCTTGCAGAATGATTGCACAGTTGACGATTGACCTGTCTGTTCAAATAACAGCGTTTGCCTGCCGTTATTTTCAGCACTTCGTTTCACACAGCTGCACAGTTAACAAAATAATTGTTGTGTACATAGTACCGAGTAGTCAGCTAAGCACAACAGCGCAGGCGCAGCTCTCGTCCGTCTCCGCACTACGAGATGTCGCTGCCATAGAGACGGACCAAAGTCTGCTTCCACCGATCCGTGTATTAATATGTAACGCAACCAATGAGATTGCTGCTAACGTAGAACCTTTTCTCCTCGCAGATCACACGTGCGCAGTGATACATGAACGCACAAGGTATTATAATGAGTGTACAGACCTCCGATTAGTCAGTCTGCATGTGTCTGTACCAGTCTGTACGAGTTCTACATTGTCTGTACCAGTCCAGAGTCAAGATTCAGTCTGTGCCTAACAAGATTACCATATTCCTTTACATAGCCATGTAGATAAATGTATAGACACTTTTGTCAAGTATCAGAGATATGTGAGAATAAGTTTGACGTACCAAGACCAAAGGAACTTCAGATTGTCAATTGTAAATAGCATCCAGAACCAAGTTAAGTTATTTTTATGCTTGTTATTATTTTAATAAATGTGTGTGAAAATTAATCATGTTGTGTTTAAAGTTGGTCACCGTCAATCTGCTACTCTAAGCATGCAAGTGGCATTTCTATCGCCTGACCTAACGGCAGAAGATAAACACGCCACGATAAGACCGCGAGACATATTGCTGACACTCGCCTACTTCGTTAGAGCGACGAGTCAAATAATCTGATGGTGTGTGTACTGAAGGTCTTACAGTACGGACACCACAATAATATTTTCCCATCTCTCTAAATTCTGGAACACATCTTCGCAACTTCACGCTGTTGGAGCACTTTGCTTTAGGCATGTTGAACAAGGCAAAGGCTGTATTCAAACTGGTTACTGGGAACACCTGTGCGACGGCGATGATTTTTACGACAGAAGCCGCCTTTGTTGACTCTGAGAGCGTTTTGTCGACACTGCGCAACAATGTTTTATGTTAGTGAAACGACTGTTGTGGTACACCGATTTTTTGCTGCAGTCCTGAGAAATAAAGCTGTGTACTAATTTATTCGATTTTACACAGAGAACGCGAAGGAACTTGCCCCCCTTCTTGCAGCGGTAAACCGTAGGTCTCTAGAAGAGCGAAGCGTTCCAAAGGATTGGAAAAGGGCACAGGTCATCCCCGTTTTCAAGAAGGGACGTCGAACAGATGTGCAGAACTATAGACCTATATCTCTAACGTCAATCAGTTGTAGAATTTTGGAACACGTATTATGTTCGAGTATAATGACTTTTCCGGAGACTAGAAATCTACTCCGTAGGAATCAGCATGGGTTTCGAAAAAGACGATTGTGAGAAACCCAGCTCGCGCTATTCGTCCACGAGACGCAGAGGACCATAGACACGGGTTCACAGGTAGATGCCGTGTTTCTTGACTTCCGCAAGACGTTTGACACAGTTCCCCACAGTCGTTTAATGAACAAAGTAAGAGCATACGGACTATCAGACCAATTGTGTGATTGGATTGAGGAGTTCCTAGATAACAGAACGCAGCATGTCATTCTCAATGGAGAGAAGTCTTCCGAAGTAAGAGTGATTTCAGGTGTGCCGCAGGGGAGTGTCATAGGACCGTTGTTATTCACAATATATATAAATGACCTGGTGGATGACATCGGAAGTTCACTGAGGCTTTTTGCTGACGATGCTGTGGTGTATCGAGAGGTTGCAACAATGAAAAATTGTACTGAAATGCAGGAAGGTCTGCAGCGAATTGACGCATGGTGCACGGAATGGCAATTGAATCTCAATGTAGACAAGTGTAATGTGCTGTGAATACGTAGAAAAATAGATCCCTTATCATTTAGCTACAAAATAGCAGGTCAGCAACAGGAAGCAGTTAATTCCATAAATTATCTGGAGTAGGCATTAGGAGTGATTTAAAATGGAATGATCAAATGAAGTTGATCGTCGGTAAAGCAGATGCCAGACTGAGATTCATTGGAAGAATCCTAAGGAAATGCAAGCCTAAAACAAAGGAAGTAGGTTACAATAGGCTTGTTCGCCCACTGCTTGAATACTGCTCAACCGTGTGGGATCCGTACCAGATAGTGTTGATAGAAGAGATAGAGAAGATCCAACGGAGAGCAGCGCGCTTCGTTACAGGATCATTTAGTAATCGCGAAAGCGTTACGGTGATGATAGATAAACTCCAGTGGAAGACTCTGCAGGAGAGACGCTCAGTAGCTCCGTACGGGCTTTTGTTAAAGTTTCGAGAACATACCTTCACCGAAGAGTCAAGCAGTATATTGCTCCCTCCTACGTATATCTCGCGAAGAGACCATGAGGATAAAATCGGAGAGATTAGAGCCCACACAGAAGCATACCGACAATCCTTCTTTCCACGAACAATACGAGACTGGAATAGAAGAGAGAACCGATAGAGGTACTCAGGGTACCCTCCCCCACACACAGTCAGGTGGCTTGCGGAGTATGGATGTAGATGTAGATGTAGACATCTGTTTATCTTTCATAATAGCACGTTAAATATTGTCTCGTGAGCAACATATTCATTTTCTTATTCGTGTGTCCTGTAAGATACGAGAAAAACGGTATATGCAATGTTGGCAAAAGTTGACGGAAATATGACCTATTATATTAAAAGTTAGCAGCAATATGACCTATTACTAAAATATGTTGAAATATGACTTTATATGCACAATCAAAATAAATTTTTCGACTCTAAAATGCCTAGATTAGTGTATAAATTGTTCTAAAATTCACCCTATAGTTCAGAAAAAAAATATGACTTGTCATTAAAATCCGGGCCCTACTGATGACGCCCTATAGCTTCCTCTCTTCCACTGGAGATGGGAAGGATTGTGATTTTCCAGGCTGTAGCCGCGAAGAGAAGCTAAGCCGTTACCCGCCTGCACCAACACACTGGCGCGCTGCGCTGAAAAGCTGAAAAGGCGGTGTGAATCTTTCAGCAGTTGGCAGGCCTGGGGCTGGTTTGCGGGCGCCTTACCGCGGCCACAGCGCTCAGCCGCCAGCATTCCGCGGCGTTGGAGGCCGGGTTATTGGCAAAAGTTTAATGAGCCGCGACGAGTGGGCAGGCTAGCACGTGCACACACGAAGAGGGCACTGTCTGCCGAATCAAAACGTCCTACTACTGGCCACTGAAACTATGAGGGACGCACGCTTGCGAGATGCTTTTGAAAGTTTCAGACAACCAACATTTCTCCATTTCCTCTGTGTATTGCTCAAGAATACGCGGAAGAATGCACATCTCCCTTACAGTTAATTGATTCTGGTAAGGCTGTTAAAAGTAACAAGCAAATTTTGTGTCGTACATATTCGCTATTATAGAAACCCACGAAGTATTCGTTAATCGCTACTTTTGTTATTAGACTTAATTAGTATAGAGCATCTAAAACATGCCGTCGTTACCATTGACCAATGGGCGCAATAAAGTCTCATCTGCGGCTGGTCCCGGCGGAGGTTTGAGTCCTCCCTCGGGCATGGGTGTGTGTGTTTGTCCTTTGGATAATTTAGGTTAAGTAGTGTGTGAGCTTAGGGACTGATGACCTTAGCAGTTAAGTCCCATAAGATATCACAAACATTTCAACATTTCTGAAAGTCTCTTCAGAAATACATTGCATGACAGATGACGTAGCGGCAATGATTTCTAAGTTCTGAAGATAAAGTACCGGGAAGTAAATGCTGTTTCTAGCCGCCGCCGCCGCACAAAGTAAGAATAAAAAATACGCCGTTTATGTACGATCTGTTAAAGTGAAATGGCGGAAACTGGCATGCCAACATAAATGGGCCATCAAGTAAACGAATATCTAGCAAACATCGCTTTGGAATAGTGTAAGTAAGTACCAGGTAATGTAGCAATTAAGTAAAACATAGATTTTGTAGGGAGCACATTGTGCTCATGTGGGAGCGATCTAGATGGTTGTAAAACAATAAACTGGTAGCCAAGACCGCAGGAATTCTTTTTATTCCATGATTACCGGCTTCGGCGAAACTAAAGCCGCCATAATCGGATCTTGGGACACATACAGGTTTGCCTTGATGTTGTAATCTGTATGTGTCCTAAGATCCGATGATGGCTGCTTTAGTTTCGCCGAAACCGGTAATCATGGAATAAAAAGAATTCCTGCGATCTTGGCTACCACTTCATTGTTTTGAAACGAGTTTTCTACAATAGACAAAGACTGAAGACCTTAGATAACCATTTTTAGGACTAATATTATTTTTTAGTGGTACCATATTAATAGGTACTTTTACGAAGCCGGTGAGTTTTGTCTATCTGGAATTTTTCACAGAGGAGCTTCCAGATTTCGCAGTACACGGACAGGTACCAATTTCCTGAGCACTCCTACACTGTTGGCTCGAAGACGAGGGAAACAATAGTGCAGAAATTTGTGGTAGGTGTTGCAACTCTGATGGAAATAAGATTCCAGAGGTAAATCGATGTCCGTGTTTTTGCAGTTTTGTTGTAGATCAAACACTGAATGATTACGATCATCTATGTAGATCACGCTTTCGTTGCTTCCTGGCTCATTTCTGGCAAAAAATACAGTTTGCTTCTTTTCCTCTTCATGGTGATGTACTATATAACGAGAAAATGTTTTAATCGAACTGAATACTTTGTAGAAAACATAGGTAGCCCAGACAAGTTGACGATGGAAATATACACAAGTAACGCCACTTCTTTCACGCACGAAATGTGTGGTGTCACCGCCAGACACCACACTTGCTAGGTGGTAGTCTTTAAATCGGCCGCGGTCCGGTAGTATACGTCGGACCCGCGTGTCGCCACTATCAGTGATTGCAGACCGAGCGCCGCCACACGGCAGGTCTAGAGAGACTTTCTAGCACTCGCCCCAGTTTTACAGCCGACTTTGCTAGCGATGTTTCACTTACAAAATACGCTCTCATTTGCCAAGACGATAGTTAGCATAGCCTTCAGCTACGTTATTTGCTACGACCTAGCAAGGCGCCATATTTAGTTACCATTGATATTGTGAATCATGTACTGTCACGAGCGACGTTCATCATTAATGGATTAAAGTTAAGTATTCCACCAGCTACGTCCGTTTTTCTCTATTCTAATTCCCTTGTCATGTTCCAGACCTCACGCCAGCCTGCATGAGCTAAAACGCGTGCCTTTCGGCCGCCTCAAGTAACACGGTGTTGGCTCTCCTGGCAACCACAACAAAATGTATCTGAGGCTAAGGCCGAGTTCACGAGAAATGACGTGGCGTGGGCACCTGGAAGGGACGTGCGACCTGTTAAGGGGGGGGGGGGGGGAGGGGGAGGGAGCACGTTCATGAAGATGCTCCAAATTCACTATTTTGAAGATACAGCAATGATAATTTTTATCATGTTTTTCATGATATTAAAACACTGTTATATACATTACCTTTTTTCTTACGGAATGTGTGTACCTTTTTCTCAGGACCTGATCAATATATTTCTATAGAATCTTCTCTCTTTAATCTCTTTTCATCTAGTAAGCTGCTCTCATGAGGTTTTTGAAACACAAAGAATTTGAATAATTTTTAATTACAATTCTGTAAGTATAATATGTAATATAAAATTCACGCAAAATTCCTAGCACTTGCTCAAACCTCAGCTTTCAGTCGCAATTTCAAAATTTGCGCTTGAGACAATATTTATTGGGTATATAGAAATAAGTCTAAAGATTTAATAACCGTAGCGTTCACAGGTTCTGAGAGGAAGGTACATAAACTTTAAAAACATAATTTTGAAGAAATGCAATTTGCAGTTAAACCTAACATTTCTTTTTGTGCCACATCTTCAGAAGGCCCCAGATTTGTACTCCTGTTTCCCTTGATGGCTTCTCTTCTGGCTGCTTGTTCTCTGCCTTCTTTCCTTTACCAGATCTTCAATTGGCTTTTGAGCTTCAGGGAGGCGCTTTAAATCTATTTTGCTCAAAGTGTCTTGAGTGAAACTTCCTGTCTTATAGCCCATTCTCTCTAATACCTTCATCCTCTCTTCGTTCCTATCATTAAATACAGGAACTGCATCATAAGTTGCAATTCTGACAACTGTACACAACAAGAATTGCTTCTTCGTGAACAAAGCAGCTGGATTATTATTAGTTCTAAGACACTAAACAGTCGTATATGATCCATAAAAACCAGATAGTACATACACAGCCTGCTAGCTGCATACCGTGCAGCTTTGCTTGAAAGTAGTGCACAGAATGGTTGTTCACAGAGCTAGTAGTACTGAAGCGTTCGTGGCTGGAAGGTCCCGCCACACGTTAAATTATTTTTAGGCGCTTCCGATCCGATATCATCATTGAAACTTGAGGAACTTATTGTCCATGAGTTCTATTAATAAATAAAAAATAAATTGAAAATGACATTCTCAGTCAATCTAATGGACAAATTGACAGTAAGGTCCTAAACCATCCTAGGCGCGCAGTCCGGAACCGTGCGACTGCTACGGTCGCAGGTTCGAATCCTGCCTCGGGCATGGATGTGTGTGATGTCCTTAGGTTAGTTAGGTTTAAGTAGTTCTAAGTTCTAGGGGACTAATGACCACAGCAGTTGAGTCCCATAGTGCTCAGAGCCATTTCCTAAACCATCACTGATGAAATCGCATCAGAAGCGCCTAAAAAATAATTTAATGTGTGACTTGACATTCCTGGCATGATCACTTTTTGAAGCAATACTTGAAAACTAGTTCTCTGGACAACGATTCCATGGATTACGTTAAAGCAAACTTGCATGTTATACGTCTAGCAGGTTGTGTACGTTATAGATCGCCAGTGACTTCGTTCCGTATCTTAGAAGCAATACCAAACTAGCTGCCTAGTTTATGAAGAAGCAATTCTTCTTGTCTACAGTTGTCAGAATTGCAACTTATGATGCATTCCTTGTATTTAATGATAGATATGTAGGGGGGATGAAAGTATTAGAGAGATTGGGCTTTAAGATAGGAAGTTTCACTGAACACACCTCGAGAAAAATAGATTACAGCGCCTCTCTGAATTCTTTATACTCATATATATCATGTCAGATGGAAGCGAGGTTTGTCTGTCCACAAAATCTTCCACGGCCATCATTGTTCACTTCCATGCAAAAATGGTTCAAATGGTTCTGAGCACTATGGGACTTAACAGCTATGGTCATTTGTCCCCTAGAACTTAGAACTACTTAAACCTAACTAACCTAAGGACATCACACAACACCCAGCCATCACGAGGCAGAGAAAAATCCCTGACCCCGCCGGGAATCGAACCCGGGCGTGGGAAGCGAGAACGCTACCGCACGACCACGAGATGCGGGCTCACTTCCATGCAAGCAAGAAATTCTAAAGCAAAGGTCTCTCTTGCTGGCAGGTCAACAAGAAGCAACTCGTGCACATGGGTAATTTTGAATGGATAGCAAAGGAGGATGTTTCGTAGGATTTTACGCACCGTGCTCACTTGTATGTCCAATATTCGGGCAATTCTCCGTGCACTACACGTTTGCACACCAGCACTCGTCTCCTCCTGCATTGCTGTGGCCACTGCTTCCACTTACGTCGAATCAATTCGTTTCCTCCCTTTACCATGTTGCACACCAAAAGTATCCGTCTTTTCGAATTTATGAATCATTTTCTCCAGACCCACGGTAGTCATCGGACCAAGGCCTTTTTTTCAAACCCTTCAGTGTCCGGAACTTCTGTAGAGCGACGTGTGCACACTCATCATTCTTGTAATGCAGCTTTACAAGCACGGCGCAACCCTGCATTGAGACAGTCATGGCGAACGTCGCTGACGCGAAAGGAGGAAAAGCCGTGTACCGGGTGTGTTTATACCAACCTCAATGGGTCGTGCTCAAGACATTGATCAATTTTCACACTATTTTTCTTCTTCTGCCATACGTTTTCCCCCTTCTCCGATAATATTCCGTAGCAATTTGACGTCATTCTAACCAGTGGTGTTTCTTCTAAAGCGTTTTGAAAGCTTAACTTTAATTATAATCACCATGTATTTTGACGTATGGCTGCTGTGAACACAATGCGCTGCACGGCTGTGCGCTATGCGGATCTGTGGCTCGTATTTCTCTTTCGTTTGTGGTTTATGAAGTCAGTTACAATCATATTTTCAGTCAGAAATGCATTAGGAGCTATTTTCATTTCAAAACTCGAAATAGATAATCGGAAATTCAGTTGCGGAATTAGCTGTGTACTCTGTATGCCAATTTTTCTCGTCTACATTAACAGCTCAGTTTATGAAACATTCAATAATTGTCTTTGTTGACATATTGTTGAACAAATGAAGTGTGTTCCAGCGAGCAACGATGATGAGATAGGATTTTGCTACTGGTATAGCAAAAGGATACTGTGTTCTGAATGTTTTATACTTAACTATTTTATGCTTACCGGTTTGGGCTGTGTTGATGCAGACAGTGTATATGGGATAAAGTGCTATTTTGCATACTGTTATAACAGTTATTACACAATTACTTATATTATCTTTGAAGAATAGCACTTTATTATTATTTTCCTGGACGAACAACGTTGAATCTGTGTGGTTGCAACGTTGTGCAGCTGAAGCATTCTGGTTTTTCTGTGTTTCTTAGTGCAGATATTTAAACTTTATTTTGAGGTAGCCCAACAACACAGGTAAAAGCACATAGTGCCTGTTGCAATACGAATCTGTACAAACAGCAGAAGAAGATACGGAAATCTCTAGCACTATTCCTGTTGCAATTACACTACACATGTTCAGTCAGCTTTACATTTTCTGTTCTCAGTCAATGGGTTTTGCCAGACGGACGTGCAAATCTCCGGTACACTTGGCAGTTGCTCACAGAAATTCCGTTTATCGGGTGGGATATTTTATCACGTGTCAGGCAAGCCTTCTGGATGGTACTTTTTACTGGCAAAATATTAGCACGTAAGACAGGAAAACTGTAACGTTATTTGGCAGCATATTTCTTTTCCCGTCACGTATTGGCATCTTTGCAATGCTTTGAAAAATCGTGGCCGGTGGGTGTTAATTCTCCTTCCCCTCCTTCACCTTGCAGCTGGGTTGTCGGATGAAATGAGTAGCACAGACATACATAGTTATTTTAAATTATCCTCCGTGCACCCCTGGTCTAGTGAACGACGTTCCCTGAAACCCTCTGGTTCCATCTTGCTCGGAACGAACCCGTTCTCTTTGGCGTTGGCAATGACTGGAATCCAGTTTTGTAGGTGAAAGAAATTTTCTTCCTCTCTCTAAGGGCACAATGTCTCTCATTGTCACTGGTTCTCACCCACTTCCACTTTCTCTTTATTCCTCCCTCTCTTTCTCTCACACTGCCTCTGTCGCCTTCGCTCTTTCTGTAACACAAACACCGTCTACTATCTTCCAATACTTATTATATTTCCGTCTCTTTGCTGCTGCCACTGTATAAAAAAGCCCGAAAATGGCAGCTAACTAAAATTATTGGGAAAGTTTTTGAAGTGTTGAGGAAGGTAGAATGAGGCAGCTTGTACCCCACTTTTCAGTCAGAGTCTTCTAAATAAACAGGAACATGTTTGTACTTTTTTGTACTCCAATAGGAGCAATTTTCTACTGGCTTCCTTCTTTTCCCCGCTGCGGCAGGGCTTGTAACTCACATAAAAAGAAAATTATTGGTCAATAAAATTTAGGTAGTTTACTTATGTGAAATTTAAATAATGAAAAAGTAATTTTACACCTCAGACCGGATTCGAGATGCTAATTTTTTTGCAAGTACTTCAGTACTACAGATAGGGTTCCCAGCTCATAACTAAGACACCTGACAGCATACTTTTGTCCGTGTTATGTTACATTATGAACTACTTTTTCGCCTCACACCTAATTTTATGTACGTAGTTCACGTTTACAAGTTGGGTAAATTTGAACATCCGTATCTCGGGAATGCATAAAGATATGAAGAAAATTTTCAATGCTTTTTTAAATCGGGATCGTAGGAATACATTATAAAAATTACAGACATTTTCTGTGCGTAGCCGCCTCGGAAGCTGCGGTTGGGTTTTAGTACACAAAACGCAAGATTTTGGTGTGTTTGATGACAACAGATTAAGAATTTTGAAAACGGAGAGATGGATCGTCTAGATAAATGCCTGTAGCATATACCGTTAAAATTTGAGCAATCTGCTGCGGTTGTTTATTATTTACATTCCGACTCATCAAGGATTTTACGTATAGAAGTAGGATAACTTTGAACCTGTGTACCTTGGAAACAGGCAAAGATATCAAGAAAATTTTCAAGGTTGCTCGAAATCTGGATTCGAGATCGGGATCTTAGGAATAGCTCTTTAAAAAATTCAGCCATTTGCCGTGCCTAGTCGTCTGCGAATTCTCGGCTGAGTTTTCGTCCGCTGATCGCGACGAAATACAGTAAAAAAAAAAGCACATTTTGTAAGTTGTTCGAGGAACAGCCCATGAACCCAATGGAGCCTCCAGAAGTTCTATCAGTCCCACCACAGACCATATCAAATGCAAAAAAACCAACCGATTTGCTCCATTTGCCTAAGCACGAGGAAATGGGCAATATTCATATTTTGACTCTGTACTATAGGATAGTGACACTGATACGAACCTTCTGTTGGTTATACGAATGGTCCCTAGCCCACCTTTTTATAATAAATAGAACTCGAGGTATGAGCATCAGAAAATCCCGTTTTTATGCGCGGCGTTTGTAACATATTAGGTACGCTTGCTGTCGCATGCATAGCGGTTACCATACTCATGGTTCCCCCGGTGGACGACTTCAGCGGCCAGCGGTTACGTGGCTTGTGGCGAAGCCGTTAAACCTACCATCGATACGTCTTCATCTGTCAACTGCAAAGATATAAGAATCTGCAACGGAGGAAACGACCGTGTTGTAATTTTTCCCTTCTCTGGTAGACCTGGCATGCTTTGCACCAATCACACTTTCGACGTACAAGTACATACTCGATGCAAGCGAAGGAACGGAAGGGAGGGGGTTCAAATGATTCAAATAGCTCTGAGCACTGACGTCATCAATCTCCTAGAACTTAGCGGTCGCACGGTTCCAGACTGAAGCGCCTAGAACCGCTGGGCCACACTTGCTGGCCATTGGTTACACCTCTACTTCGTCTGAATTTGAAGACAAGAATCTTGATACCTATGCTTGCTGAACGCTGTTTCCCCACACCTTTCACAGTACAGCTCACGCACCTCCCCATATTTTTTGCCTTTAAGTTTCTGGGAATCAACGGCTATTCTTTCTTCTGCATAGAGTATCCGAAAGATCAGTGAAATAAAAATTGGTAAATGAAATCTCTTCTGGCTTCCAGCCGGGTCAGGTGGTTAAAAACTCACGAGCTTTCGATCGAGCTCTCCTCGGCCATTGTCAAGTGGTAAATGACTGGCATGTCGCCGTGACTTCGCTTTTATATAGGCGCGCTGCTGGCTGTGACGTCACTAGTGCTTTCTTCCTCGCCAACTGTGGTAGTGTTTCCGTCCCGCGTCAGTCCCTTCCGCTTCAACCTCATGGTGGCCCAGGCTGTGCTGAGCTGCAAACTGCCGTCCCTGCTCATGTTTTCATATATTTTTATTCTTATAGCGTTTTTTATAACGCCCTTCGACCTCATAGTGGAGATGTTTCGTTAAACTCAATCCGGCGTCGATTTTCTAAATCATGTTCTGCTAAGGCTGATTTTTCAGTATAGCGTAGGTGTAAACACCTCTCGTGTTCTCGTGTTCCGTCTGGTGTTATTCCACAGTGCAAACTATTTGGTCGGCATAGTAGCAGCCACACTGACATGATGTTTTGAACACTTCAGGCATCCTGAAACCTAGATCGTCCGTGACAGGCTCCATGAGCAGTCGTATGTTTGCTGTGTGCCCGAGCACAGATGAAACCATGTATCTCTTCAGAAGCTAGCTAATCCTCGCGAGGAAGAGAGCACCCGTGAAGTCACACCAGCAACGCGGCTGGATAACAGCGAACCTATGGTGACACGGTATTAATTTACCACTTGACAATACTTGAGGAGGGCTCAATCGGAAGCTCGTGGGATTTTAATCATCTGACGCCACCGGAAGCCAGATAATCGCCGCGAGACCACACACTCATATAAGAATTAATTGCATTAATATTTTTCATGAAAATAAATCGTTACTTTTGGGACACCCTGTACATTCCAATTCGCTCAGCATCGCCTGACTTAATTTGAACAAATTTAATTACCCTTCTTTTACAATTATTGCTATCCATTTTATAACCTCTTTTCGAGACACCATCCATTCCGTTGAATTTGATCTTCTGAGTCCTTCCAGTCTCTGACAGAACTGCAATTCCATCGTCATTTTGTAATGGTTCTTTATTTACGTGACCATTACGGCACTCCAACCCCAGTTCTCGATACCAGTAATATCGTACTACTTTTCTCCGAAGTAACAGACATATTTTTGTGACAATATTCACATTTGGTTTCATTAATGTATAGATACTCCGATGTATCGATATATTACAGTGATATGGTTCTTGTGTGTATTCATTTCTGTGAGACTGTCATAATCTTCGACTTAATTGTAACCGTTTTGGCGCGAATGAGCACAGAGCAGTCTTTGTTTCGCTTTGCAGAAGTTAAGTTGTTTTTTCGCTCTGTAAAAGCACAGTCAAGTTAAAGTGGAAAAAATGAAGATTGATACAAAACTGTTTTCTTGACGACGTGACAATTAAGGAGAAGTATATGTGAATTTACGAGAAGTCTAATAAAAATGTGGATCGTGAACACCACGTCTAAAATTATTTCTAGCATACCATTGTTCTGATCTGGAATTGTTTGACCATTCAGAATTTCCTGAAAAACGCATTTGTTAGGTCTTCAAATATTGCTAAAATACAGATCTGGACCTTCTAGCAGTCAAAGTGGAATCACCCTAGAATCAACAAGATGAGCCATAACAACTTCGACGAAATCTACGTGGGCATCCATTCAAGATAAGTGCGAAAATTAATGACTTTTTTACAGTGACTTCATTATCTCCATCCTGACGATACCAGCCACAGTCAGTAACTTTGTTGTTGCCCGATAAAGCGAACATATGCTGCGTGAGCAACATTATTACTCTGATTTCTAACCTACTTTGCAAGTGGTGGTATTGTTAGAATTTCTTCTCCCTGAGTTTCAGTAAACATACGCTAATTCTTCAGTGAGTAAAGTCTCTCAGCGGAGATCTCCGCCCTGCTATTATCACGTGTCATGGGCACAATGAAGACATCGGCCCGTCTCGAACAGAACATAGAATGTCGGTTGGCGGCCGTGGGCATCGTGCGTGCCACGCACAGGTGGGCGTCCGACCGCAGTCGGCACGCATGCGGGGCATAGCTGCAGGCCACGCCCAGCGCGCCATCACGTGATGGCCGAGGACACACGTGCAACGTGCGGCCTGGCTGCTACCGTTGTCGAGGCTGCTGACGGGGTATGTGGCGTACTTCAGTGCGACTCTGTTACATCGTGCAAGAAGTGAATCAACCAGCACACGGACCAGGATAGGACTGTTGATATTTTTTAAAATATTGGGAATACGATATATCGATATTGAAACAAATATCATCACCTGCCCTCATGGATACATCGATATGTCGGCGGTAAAAATATTGGGAATACGATATATTGATGTTAAAACAAAATTCATTACCTGCCCACATGGATACATCGATATGTCGCCGGTAAAAATATCGACGTACCGGCCAAAAAACTATAGGCTGCACATTGTAAATATATTGCCAGTTTTAGAACTGTACATTTACGTATTGATTTGTTATTAGATATTCAGCAAAACAACAAGCTAGCAGCCTATTTATTTCCCTTAGAGCAGGAACTTCTCGCGTTAGGACCTTGATTATTCTGTATAAGAAATAGTAGTAGATAATAATAGTGATGCTATCACTGTTGGTTGGTAATATTTACTGGGAAAATGCAACCTAACACCAGATTGCGCACTTACGGGTATCCTTTGTGGCCGTTTTTCAGCACCATACAATGAAGGCTTTCATGTCTGGATTCATTAGTAAGGTTACAGATCGAATCGGCCAAATTTGGCTGAAACATAAAGTGAAACCGGTATTCAAACCTACCAGAAAAATAGGACAAGTACTTCGTTCTGTTAAAGACGGAAGGCCACCAATATTATTTAGCAGTGTGTATAAAATTCCGTGTACCTGTGGCAAGGTCTATATTGGTACTACGAAAAGAAGTGTAAATACTAGGGTAAAGGAGCATAAAAGTCTTTGCTGATTGGGTAAAATAGATAAATCGGCCGTTGCGGAAGATGCACTTCAGTCCGGTGACCATGTAGTTAAGTTTTCTGAAACTACAGTTTTAAGTGCTACCACGAACTATTATCCACGACTGTATAGGGAGGCTACTGAAATTTATAAACATGAAGATAATGTTAATAGAAAAGAAGAGGCCTTGAAATTAAGCGAGATATGGACAGATAAGAACAGATAAGTGATTTTTATCTATGACGGAGTCTTATCGATAGTTACAATTTATCTTTGACTAGTTTTCTCTGTGCTACTATGTGCAAGCTAGACCACGCCCACTTTCTTCGCTATTTAGGCCGCTCTCCGACGCCCGACTCGTCAGTCGGCAGGACTCAACAGGACCAGCCACACCTCTGAGGATGTCCAACGTAGTATTGGACGAAACGTTAGGAATAGAAGTATTCCATGGACCACGGCCATATGAACCGGAAGAATTATCAACAACAACGTTCTTCAGTACGACTTGAAAAGAGAGAAATTATCGATGTGTCGGTTCTTGATTGTGTTCAGGAGACGTACGGATTGGTTATGCGAAGGGGTTTTCTTAATTGACCTTTTGACCCGGATTGCCTTCACGCAATCAGAATCTTCGATGAAAATACCTAAGGGACCTATTTGAATATAAAAATGGAAATGAAAGCAGATTAGTGGAATTTCATAAGAGAAAGATTAACAGTTAGGAAGTTGAACACATTAGTGGTCTCCCAAATACTATCGAGACACCGCCACAAAGAGCGAGCCTGTAACAAAGCTCATATAGAATTTGAACATCATTTTTGGTTAGTGAAAGAAAAGAATTAGAAGAAAATTACTGCATCGTAAAATATTAATATATTTTGAACAAAAAGGCTTTAAACTTCTACACATTGACAAATACACAGTAAGTACATGACTTACATCAGATATTTTTTTTGTACATGGCGCAGTCCAATAATCGTTGCTTTGTCAGTCCGTTCCTTTCTAAAATTAAATGTCCTTGCGTGTGCGTAAGTACATTAAATCTTCACCCGAGTTACTGATACGTTAGTTCGTTGTTTCACATAGTTTTTACACAAAATAAAAATACAACATGTAGCAATACTATGTAGTACGCCTTAACATGTCGGCGGCCTTAAGTGCAGAGATAATGAAGTCTCTAGAATATATCTTAACAAAAGATGGATTGTTTTTTCTTCTGATTCGCAGCTTCTTGCTATCAAGCGCTGCGGCAATGATTTTAAATAACTGCGCCCAGCGGCTCATACTGTTTGAGTATTTAAACGCTGGACGCGCGTCTTCGTAGAGACGCACATTAAAAAAAAAATATATCGTCTCTTTACTGTCGCTCTGTGACCCTTAGCATTTTACGAATTACAGCTCGTAGGCTGTGCTTTTCTTTCATGACAAATACCTCATATCTGAATTCCAATAATATTACAAACTGAAAGGAAAAGGATGAACGTTCACGCTTGGCGATAACCATTTTGCTAACAATGGTAACTCCATGTAAGTGTCACAATAAAAAGTGTCCGATGGCTTCATCGTTCGGCTTCGTCACATATCAGATTTGTCGGGGACACTTCATGTCGACTTCTTCGGTTTTTTATTTTTGCAAACGCCAGCGAACTAGCAGTCGTAGCGTCAGAATTGCGTGGTGAAATTTGTGCTGGCAGCGCCGAACGCCGATTACGTCAGCATCTCCCCTCACACGTCTCCGCTCACCACAAAGACCAATCTTGTGATCCAGATATTTGTTCATCATTTCTAGCGACTGTTTTTGAAGAATGCCGATGTGAAGAAATAGCACACTAGTTGCGTTAAAAATTGTTTAAACAGTCAAACAAAAAGACTGGACGTGATGAAATCTCAAAAAGTAGTGAGACTCCATCACATTGTGAAATTAGAATTATGTTCTACTACAATTTTACAAAAAAATTTCAAGTATCTACCGAAAATTGCGAAAAAGAATAATATAAAAAATATCGGCACCCGATATTCCCATTTGCCGGCCGCGGTAGCCGTGCGGTTCTGGCGCTGCAGTCCGGAACCGCGGGACGGCTACGTTCGCAGGTTCGAATCCTGCCTCGGGCATGGGTGCGTGTGATGTCCTTAGGTTAGTTAGGTTTAAGTAGTTCTAAGCTCTAGTGAACTTATGACCTAAGATGTTGAGTCCCGTAGGGCTCAGAGCCATTTGAACCATTTTGATATTCCCATTTCCATATCGGTACATGTTTTGAATGAATATCGTCGATATACATTGACGTATTACAGGGAAGTTTCTTTATATGGATATTACATTACATTTATCGTTTTCCATGGATCCCTTGGAGAGGAGTCTCTGGGATGTGGAAAGAGTCAAGGTTTTTTTTTATGAGCTATAATCCTTGTGAAGATATTCAACGATGGAGTAGACGGAGTTAGTCAAAAGGAAGTTCTTTAATTCACTCTGAAACCGATCTTTATCACTTACAAGATCTTTGATGTGCTCTAGTAAGTTATTGAATTTATGAGCACCCATGTATTTGACTACGTTTTGTGCTAATGTTAAGCTTTTATAGTACTTATACATATTGTTTTTGGTTCTGGTATTATAATCATGTTTTGCACTATTTTGTGTAAAAAGAGACATGTAGGAAATGATAAAGGACATCAATGAGTATATGCACTAAGAAGTTGTAGTTAAAATACCAAGTTCCTGAAAGAGGTCTTTGCATGATGATCTAGGAGTGACACCAGATATAGTTCTAATGACTTGTTTCTGAATTTCGAAAATGTTCTCTTTGACAGTTTCCTCAAAAGATGATTCCTTAACTCGTTAGTGAACGGAAGTAGGCGGAATAAAATAACTTCTTCATTTTTAAATCACCTATTTATGCTATTATGCGTACTGCAAATGTAGCTGAACTAAGGCGTTTCATTAAGTGCAGAGTGTGAATTTTCCAATTTAGGTTGTGGACAGTTTGTAGCCCTAAAAATTTGACATTGTCTACAGCTTTAATATCATTGTTTGAATACATTATTCTTATAGGGTCAGGCATTCTTTGTGAGGTACTAAACTGTGTGTACTCGGTCTTGTCAAAAGTCAGTGACAATCAATTTGCTGTGAACCACCTATTGATACTTACAAATATGTCATTAGCCGATTGCTCAGTGAGATCACAGGTACTGTTTTTTTATACGAATACTTGTATCATCTGCCAATAAGAAAAAACTGGCATTTTGTGACACTGCATATTGAAATTCATTAATATACAATAGGAACAACATATATCGATATGAAACTTCCTGACAGATTAAAGCTGTGTGCCCGACCGAGACTCGAGCTCGGGACCTTTTCCTTTCGCAGGCAAGTGCTCTACCATCCGAGCTACCGAAGCACGACTTACGCCCAGTCCTCACAGCTTTACTTCTGCCAGTACCTCGTCTCCTACCTTCCAAACTTTACAGAAGCTCTCCTGCGCACCTTGCAAAACTAGCACTCCTGAAAGAAAGGATACTGTGGAGACATGGCTTAGCCACAGCCTGGTGGATGTTTCCAGAATGAGATTTTCACTCTGCAGTGGAGTGTGCTCAGATGGAAGAGCACTTGCCCGCGATAGGCAAAGGTCCCGAGTTCGAGTCTCGCTCGGGCACACAGTTTTAACCTGCCAGGAAGTTTCATATCAGCGCACACTCCGCTGCAGAGTGAAAATCTCGTTCTGGATATATCGATATGTTCAAATGGCTCTGGGCACTACAGGACTTAACATCTGAGGTCATCAGCCCCCTAGACTGAGAACTACTTGTACGTAACTAACCTACGGACATCACACACATCCATGACCGAGGCAGGATTCGAACCTGCGACCGTATCAGCAGCGCGGTTCCAGACTGAAGCGCCTAGAACCGCTCGGCCACAGCGGCCGGTTGTCGATATGTTATCAGTTGCCTTAATCCAGAGCAGAATAAGTGAGGTGGGCAACGGACATTTTGTGAAACTTGCGCAAGCGGCCAAAATCACGAGTTGACACTGAAATTCATTACTGACCGGGGTCCTGCGTGTGGATAGGTCGTTGACAGCAGCTACAACCCCCTAAACATGACATCCGTCATCGTCACCATCGTCAGCGTCGGCGGCTGGTTCTCGTATCCGATTTTTCATTTTTCTCCTTTATTTCGTTTAAAGTTGAATGCCTCGGAATACAGGGGTGAAGATAATTTTGAAGGTTTTGCAGACCAATCCTGGCATGAGGCATACGATCATACAGATCAGGCATAACAGAGCGTGGACTGCGTGGCTGGGACTCTTAATGTATCCCACCAAATAATAATAATAAAAATAATAATAATAATAAAATGGTGAAGTGATTTTTTGATATGAGACACATCACATTGACGACGCCAGGAGTATAATAATGACATAACAACGTAATATTTTAATAAAATTGAGACTGTTACTGCGTCGAATATTATCACATGGCCTGAGCTTTTTAAATTCTTGTTAAGATCAGGCGGAAAAGTCGTCGTTGAAGAGCGACAAAGCTCGCCGACGCAGGATAATGATACTATTAGACTGTAATGTAACAAATTATTTTCTTAATAATACCAATGATAATCGGATTTGTAAAAAGGAAATTAGACTGTAATTTCGAATTGTTAAAAGTAAATGAACATTTGGTAGCGCGCGATCGCCTCATCTCTAAAGCGTCGACTTCCAATAGCCTAATTAGCTGGACACATAAATAGTTCACAATCAGTAGGTCAGGATCACAAAATTTATAAAAACTAATGAAACAAACTGCACTTTCAATTATGAAGTATTTGTACACTACTGGCCATTAAAATTGCTACCCTACGAAGATGACGTGCTACAGACGCGAAATTTAACCGGTAGGAAGAAGATGCTGTGATATGTAAGTGATTATCTTTTCGGAGTATTCACACAAGGTTGACGCCGGTGCCGACACCTACAACGTACTGACATGAGCAACGTTTGCAACCGATTTCTCATATACAAACAGCAGATGACCGGCTTTGCCTGGTGAAACGTTGTTGTGAAGCTTCAAGTAAGGAGGTGAAATGCGTACCATCACGTTTCAGACTTTGATAAAGGTCGGATTGTAGCCTATCGCGATTGCGATTTATCGTATCGCGACTTTGCTGCTAGCATTGGTCGAGATTCAATGACTGTTAGCAGAAAATGGAATCGGTGAGTTCAGGAGGGTAACACGGAACGCCGTGCTGGATCCCAACGGCTTCATATCACTAGCAGTCGAGGTGACAGGTTGAAACCTTCCCGTCTAATATTTGATGCACGTTTGCTTGCTGACTGAACGCTGCGTCTCTTAAAATCTTTTAACTGCTGCTCTGTCGAGACTACCTGCTGATTATTACGACGAAACATAAAATGTGTTGTCGCCGTGGCCCTCAGTCGTTACCTGAAATTATTAAGACTGATTCTTACCTTTAATTATTTATACTGGATCGCCATCTGACTGCTACAACAAACTGTGGAATGAATATACTTACTTCTCTTTAACATAATTATAAGCTGCTGGTGGAGTTTCATAATACTTTGTGACTGGAATTCTTTAAGTTGAAGTTAATTTAGATTTGATAAAAGCTGAAGCTCAGTTTAGACTTTTCTTTTAAGATAACAATAAATTCCGTAAAGCATTTACGTGAATGATTTTGGGATAGAAAATTCTTAATGCATTTAATCTGGTAGAAGTTAACTATATTCTGAGAACGATCTTGACAAACAATTACAAGGGGTATAGTTCTTTACAAAAATTCTTAAAAAGTAGCGTTGCGCTACATACCTAATTTTCCATCAAAATTACATAACTATATTCTGAGAACGATCTTGACAAACAATTACAAGGGGCATAGTTCTTTACAAAAATTCTTAAAAACTAGCATTGCGCTACATATAGCGAGTGGCTGGCGAGCACACCGCTTCTTTCAAAGTGTTAATTCATACCTCGCTTACAGCGACCTCCTCTCATGTCTCGCTAGCTACGACTGCCTCGTCTCACATCTTACTCGCAACTGCTCGCTTCCAACGCTCAATGCTACAAAAATGCGGTCTCGCCGCCAACAATGGTTTTTGGTGCAGACAATCCCTGCTACCATTACAGATGTATTACTGCGCGCTGTTTCCCGCTCTTTCTCAAAATGTATCTATGCGCGGTTTCCCGCTCTTTCTCAATAATACACAATGCAATTTAATTAACAAAACAATTTAAATAAGAAACAGTTCAGATAATTACATGCTAAAACAGTTTAAATACGCCTATTACATAATTACAAGGTATCTCATCCGCATGGCTGTAACGGATCGTGCAGCCACGTCTCGATCCCTGAGTCAACAGCCCGCATCTCGTGGTCGTGCGGTAGCGTTCTCGCTTAGTTCGACGACGTTTCCAGCAGCATGGACTATCAGCTCGGAGACCATGGCTGCGGTTACCCTTGACGCTACATCACAGACAGGAGCGCCTGCGATGGTGTACTCAACGACGAACCTGGGGACACGAATGGCAAAACATCATTTTTTCGGATGAATCCTGGTTCTGTTTGCAGCATCACGATGGTCGCATCCGTGTTTGGCGACATCGCGGTGAACGCACATTGGAAGCGTGTATTCGTCATCGCCATACTGGTTTATCACCTGGCGTGATGGTATGGGGCGCCATTGGTTACAAGTCTCGGTCACTTCTTGTTCGATTTGACGGCACTTTGAACAGTGGACGTTATATTTCAGATGTGTTACGACCCGGGGCTCTATCCATAATTCGATCCCGAAACCCTACATTTCAGCAGGTTAATGCACGATCGCGTGTTGCAGGTCCTGTACGGGTCTTTCTGGATACGGAAAATGTTCGACGGCTGCCCTGGCCAGCACATTCTCCAGATCACTCACCAACTGAAAACGTCTTGTCAATGGTGGCTCGTCACAATACGCCTGTCACTACTCTTGATGATCTGTGGTATCGTGTTGAAGCTGCATGGGCAGCTGTACCAGTACACGCCATCCAAGCTCTGTTTGACTCAATGCCCAGGCGTATCAAGGCCGTTATTACGGCCAGAGGTGGTTCTTCTGGGTACTGATTTCTCAGGATCTATGCACCCAAACTGCGTGAAAATGTTATCACATGTCAGTTCTAGTATAATATATTTGTCCAATGAATACCCGTTTATCATCATTTCTTCTTAGTGCTGCAATTTTAATGGCCAGTAGAGTATATTTCAAAGTTCCATACGAAAGACGGCGAAACTGACAGTTCCGTCGACTATCACATTATCGATACTCGAGATGCAAATTATACAGAGTGATAAGTAGCTCTAATTAATCTGATTTGAAAATAGCTTATTGCTTTATTTCTATTAAAAATTATCCGCTAGTTCAAAAATGGTTCAAATGGCTCTGAGCACTATGGGACTCAACTGCTGTGGTCATCAGTCCCCTAGAACTTAGAACTACTTAAACCTAACTAACCTAAGAACAGCACAAACATCCATGCCCGAGGCAGGATTCGAACCTGCGACCGTAGCAGTCGCACGGTTCCGGACTGCGCGCCTAGAACCGCGAGACCACCGCGGCCGGCTATCCGTTAGTGATTGCCAGTACATGAAGTACTTGTAGGTGTTTTATTTCTTGAGAATTACGTTTGGCTGGGCTGGCAGTTTCACAGGCACACAGTAGATGGGCGCCATTAACTTAACGCAGATTGTAAAGGTGACGCCGACGCCAGGGAGGACAGCATTCGGCCAAGGCTGTTGGGCGCACTGTTGAGGGTTAGGGGACGCCCGTCGCCTGCCGGTGCAATCCTGACAGCGGGTAACGCCGCCTTTGGAGTTCTGCACCCGATGACCGCCGCTCCGGGCTTCCTAAAGCGCTTTACTGCCGTGAGAGCGTTGTAAATTACAGTGAAGATCGCAGAAGGTGGGAAATCTTAAGCGCTGGGCAGAGAATGCAGAAAAGACAGCACCAGTCTGCCGATAGGAGAGCAATATACCGGTCGACAGACACCACGCAGGCTCTGTGAAAGCTACAGGTATTTGTGGCTCTATGCTTTCGGCAGAAGACTGCAGGCAAGGTGTGAGGATTAAGTGTGAGACTGCAAATTTCTCGACCCGAAAATACCTGTAGCTGGACCCCCATATATAGAGGGTGTTTCAAAAATGACCGGTATATTTGAAACGGCAATACAAACTAAACGAGCAGCAATAGAAATACACCGTTTGTTGCAATATGCTTGGGAAAACAGTACATTTTCAGGCAGACAAACTTTCGAAATTACAGTAGTTACAATTTTCAACAACAGATCCGCGCTGCGGTCTGGGAAACTCTATAGTACGATATTTTCCACATATCCACCATGCGTAGCAATAATATGGCGTAGTGTCTGAATGAAATTACCCGAAACCTTTGACAACGTGTCTGGCAGAATGGCTTCACATGCAGATGAGATGTACTGCTTGAGCTGTTCAATTGTTTCTGGATTCTGGCGGTACACCTGGTCTTTCAAGTGTCCCCAGAGAAAGAAGTCACAGGGGTTCATGTCTGGCCAATAGGGAGGCCAATCCACGCCGCCCCCTGTATGTTTCGGATAGCCCAAAGCAATCACACGATCATCGAAATATTCATTCAGGAAATTAAAGACGTCGACCGTGCGATGTGGCCGGGCACCATCTTGCATAAACCACGAGGTGTTCGCAGTGTCGTCTAAGGCAGTTTGTACCGCCACAAATTCACGAAGAATGTCCAGATAGCGTGATGCAGTAATCGTTTCGGATCTGAAAAATGGACCAATGATGCCTTTGGAAGAAATGGCGGCCCAGACCAGTACTTTTTGAGGATGCAGGGACAATGGGACTGCAACATGGGGCTTTTCGGATCCCCATATGCGCCAGTTCCGTTTATTGACGAAGCCGTCCAGGTAAAAATAAGCTTCGTCAGTAAACCAAATGCTGCCCACATGCATATCGCCGTTATCAATCCTGTGCACTATATCGTTAGCAAATGTCTCTCGTGTAGCAATTGTAGTGGCGCTGAGGCTTTGCCGTGTTTGAATTTTGTATGGATAGAGATGTAAACTCTGGCGCATGAGACGATACATGGACCGCAGCTGCAACACGGCGAACGGAAACCCGAGGCCGCTGTTGGATCACCTGCTGCACTAGCTGCGCTTTGCCCTCTGTGGTTGCCGTACGCGGTCGCCCTACCTTTCCAGCACGTTCATCCGTCACGTTCCCAGTCCGTTGAAATTTTTCAAACAGATCCTTTCTTGTATCGCTTTTCGGTCCTTTGGTTACATTAAACCTCCGTTGAAAACTTCGTCTTGTTGCAACAACACTGTGTTCTAGGCGGTGGAATTCCAACACCAGAAAAATCCTCTGTTCTAAGGAATAAACCATGTTGTCCAAGCACACTTGCACGTTGTGAACAGCACACTCTTACAGCTGAAAGACGACGTACAGAATGGCGCACCCACAGACTGCGTTGTCTTCTATATCTTTCACATCACTTGCAGCGCCATCTATTGTTGAAAATTGTAGCTACTGTAATTTCGAAAGTTTGTCCGCCTGAAAATGTACTGTTGTCCCAAGCATATTGCAACAAACGGTGTATTTCTATCGCTGCTCGTTTAGTTTTTGTTGCCGTTTCAAATATACCGGTCATTTTTTAAACACCCTGTATCCAATAGGAATCTTTGGAAGGTCTTAGGGAACAACATGTTAACGCGATCCTTTGAGGCATTCCGTTCTTTATCTGTGCGCGGAAATGCGGGAATTTCATTGGTCAGCCTCGTCTGACGTAGTAGTTCTGGAAAATTATTGAGAAGTGGGAGGACGCTCCACCAGAACTGAGTCTTGTGATTGGATGACTACTTGTGAGAGTCTGGGATTGGGTGTCGAAGACGGGATGAATGTTACGAGGGAGGACAGGGGTAACTGAGGCGGCACCTGCTAGTAAGAGAATCACTTCGAATTTTGCTTGCAGAATTCGGTGTGAGAAGTAGTCATTTCACTTTGCAGCATGGAGCATGCTGTCAAATTTGCGTTTGGTAGCTTCTCGGGATTCACAGGCGCCGTTCGACACAGCTGCCGTCGACCGTAGCACTTGGTTGACAACATAACGACGCCGTTAAAAAAAAATCTGCACTCGGCTTCGGCGTGTCTATATCTCTGTATACTCGGTAAAGTTAGTGTTAATGAGTAGAAGGAAGACGCTCTTATGGCACGCATAATCTTACGAACTCATATTTTGCTAATCACTGTCGTCAGATGGCGGAAACGGATCAGTATGCTAATAGTGTAGTAACCTACCTATTGCTTCCTTGTCTTGAATCTCCGTTAACCTTAATTACCTGCATCTGTTTCATGTTCTTGTGATAATTTGTCAGTGATCAGGATGTTATTAAACATGTTCGTGTTGTAGTTCAGTGAAACTACTGCACTCGTTTTGTTTGAGGATGTGTAGTAAACAATAGAACTAAAGGTAGCTTTGACTTTCACTACATACGTATCGTACACGACTGCAAAATAAATTTATAGTGAAGTCTGTAGGGCCATAATTTAGCGTTAATAAAAAATCCATAAGTAACAAATGATAGTTTACGGTCTCCAGTGGGCATCTACATAGTGACGGTGTAGGCAGTGGGATGGTACACATACACAACCTCTTTCTCTGCACAACCGTTCGAGAGAGCCAACAGATAGTAAAAACAAGTCGTACATCATTTTTTTTAAACACATGATTCATATTCCTTATGCCGATTTTATCATACACGCTAGAGATCTACTCTCTGGAGGATATTTATGTCTTTGACATTTTAAGATGCCAAGAACTATGCCCCTTGCATGAAATCATTAAAGATCACCGAACTCACGTTGAACGAACAGTAGCGCTGAACAAAAGTGACTGACAAGGCACAATGCATCTTGTAGAGGGTATAGTATAGACGTATTGGAATAGTTAATGTTGGGTGATGGTTTTAAAGTAATTCTCACGACATGAAAACTTTGTGGAAATGCGTCGATTTACTGGAGGCTAGTTTATACCAGGGATGTATTCAGAGTTGACCGCGGCCGGGTGGCGGCCAGTGGCTGGGGAGCGACTAAGGGAAGCGACAATAGGCGGCTTAGGGCGGCTCAAACTCTTCAGAAAGCGGTAACGGGGCGCGGCCTCCAGCTGCCTTAAGATGAGTGACAGTGAGAGGGTGGTTGAACCCATGCTGGTGTACTGGGAAGCAGACGGAGAACTTGTATGCCTGTTGATAAATGTCCGTCATCCCGTTTTCAGTGAAACATGCGAGTAAGCCGCGCAAAGCTATGGTGGAGCGGTCAGCAGAAGTCAAAATATGCTTGTTCGTGACTATAACAACTTCACGCTGAATTCACGGTCCGCAGAGTCTGAAGTAAATTAGGTGAAGAGCGGCAGCATGGAATACGCTGGCCTCTGATGGGAACATAGGGCCAAGGAGTTTGAAGTACTCTCCTGGGAGTCAGAATTTCGGAAAAATTGGTGTTTTATGCAGAAGCTAACCTTGATGGGTGGCCACGGAGGAGGTAAATAGCCGAAGTTGAGAGGAAAGGAAATTTTGTGGGAATTTGTTCACTTCCCAGCGCTGGGAAGCGACACATAATTAACATGACTTGCGCTGCAATTGGCGTAAGTGAATTTTCTGGAGGGGAAACCGAGGTGAAGAGCGGACTGGC
Organism: Schistocerca gregaria; assembly: GCF_023897955.1. Lineage (NCBI taxonomy): Eukaryota > Metazoa > Arthropoda > Insecta > Orthoptera > Acrididae > Schistocerca > Schistocerca gregaria. The sequence goes on along the minus strand of NC_064925.1, from coordinate 218,932,052 downwards.
AGAAGTCTTGGTAGACTTCCCTAGAGTGCAGACGTGGCGTTCTTTACTCAGCTTGCCTGAGAGAGAGTGAGCATCTCTGCAGTTTAGGTATTAGCAAACGGAACTATTGACCTTGGAGATAGAAAGTTTTCGTTCAGCTATGTACTGAGCAAGATGGCTAGGAGTGAATAGATGAGCGCAGTCTTGCAGCACCACGAGGCTGGCCGACGTCCACACAACGACGACGCCTCGTCATGCTGAATTCGGTGATATTGCGCCCTCTCCGGCTTGTGTTAGGCCACTGATTAAATTGTTGGATCACGTCGGCAAAGTTTCCAAGAGGGTTTCATGGGCCGTGTATTGTAGAATTCTTCTCGCACTTCGCATTACGCCTGGGTCAGTCGATAGGGATTAATTTCGATTTATCGCACTTTACTCCACGTAAACACATCGCTTCAGGCAAATGCCGGGATGGTTCCTTTGAAAGGGCACGGCCGATTTCCTTCCCCATCCCTCCCTCACCTGAGCTTGCGCTCCGTCTCTAATGACCTCGTTGTCGACGGGACGTTAAACACTAATCTCCTGCTCCTCCTCCACGTAAACGCAATTTATTCCCACTGCCTGTTAGGAGAGTCATGTAATGTGATGACTGAAAGTAGTGAGTTAAAATAAATTTGCGCTAATCGACTGTATCTGTTTTCCGTCAAGTAGTTGAAATCCCAAGTCACTTTCTCAATTGATCTTATGTTCAACATTTGCATCTGGTGTTCAATAGCTAAATATAACATCAATGTGCACCCTTTTTAATTACAAGAGATCAATTCTGAATCAATTAATGTCAATACTGCCACAGCAGTTCAATCAGGAGTCACAGGGCCTTATTACTTTCTTCTCGTTATCCGATATTGCAGTAGTTTTGCACTCTCTGTTGATCTGTTAGTCAGTTCGTAAACACACGCCAAAACCAGATAAGTGACGGGTGGGGTGTTACAACTTTAAGTGACGAATCTTTACATACTGGCGAAGTTCTCCCCTCTGGCGTTTCTCATTTCACTGTGTCTGTTGCTCCTGCTCAAAACATAAAGCAGTAGCTGAAGTAGTTGTGCGCCAGCGAGTGTAATCTTCTCCTGTGGCGCACCAATTACTGGGGTCTATGTTTAGATTCGTTAGGTTCTTCTTGAACTGATCCTTACAGAGCTTCAGAGAGGCACTACGGAGCTTATACCGGCACAAAATTTGTCATGAAAGTCTGTCGTTTCTAATCCGCTGGAGATATCCAATTCCTCTGACAAGGGGAGGCCATAACGTTGCAATCACAAAGTTACTTCAAAGTTTGTCCACCTTCAGTAGGCTATTAAAACAGCATAACGCGCAAGTAGTAAGATGCACTACTCTGGCAATTCCGAGAAAATTGCAAGAGAAGTTTTACTCGCCTGTTATGTAACTGATGAATGTGTACCAAGGTGCCGGCCGTAAGAAGTCATTGTCGTCAAGTGGTTAGCATTCGCAATGTGCAAGAGGGTGCTGGACGAGGCGACGGATCGAATATCGGTAACAAGTGTTTTCCCCGTTAGCAAGTATTTTTGTATTTGTAAGTTGGGAATGTTTGGACCTAAAGCTCTACAAACTGTTGGGAAATTAACGACAGACTTTACAAATGTCGTTGTAACTTGTTTGAAGTGTGAAGAAATTACCATACATGTCTACAGTTCGTTTTTAACCTGCGTCATGCTTCCTTACATAGGAAAGGAATCATTCCACCTAACAATAGATTCTTAGTGGGGAGGGGGTGGGGGTTCAAAGGAATCCTGATTTATATGATGACATCTCTAACGATGACACAGGTCTTATACAATTAAAGTCGTACCACCCCAAAGTGCACTCCGATTTCCCAGCCATGCGACGTTTATTTCTATCGGCATATAATAAACTTTACCAAGCGCCTTCAGAACTGTTCTTTCCTGAATGACAACAAACGAGAAATTGCTTCTCGTGAAGATGCTATTAAAATCCATTCCATCGTACATCACCGATTGTCAGCACCTATATTTGCCAAAATGTTGCGTTACCCATGGTTTGCATCCAAACTATTGGAAGAAAGAGAAATTTTTCAAAATGTCAGCAAGGTGTGTTTTCCCTTAGAAACTTTGAACGGGAAAACTGCATTCATTCGATGTAGTAGATACTGTTTCAGTTTACGTTTTTCAAGTGTTTATGACTAATACCGCCCTGGAACGTGTGATGTCGAGAGCACATCCGACGAGTAATTGTACATGACTCTTGTGGCCTGCCGCATTGTGACTTACTATATTATTGAATAACGCCAGCGGCACCATTACTTTTCGAGGTTTGACTTGGGTTTTCCAAGCCTGTTCCAAGTCCTTGAAATTTGCTACAACTTCATGAAAATGCACATGGCCTTTTTTTAGTTATATTACCTCCCAAATGTCATATAAATTACATTACGTACCAGTGATGAAAAAAATAGATATTAAAAAATAAATTATAGCAGGATTTGAGCCGTTGCCTCGTTTACGACCCTCTTGCAACACGCGAACGCTAACGACTTTAACTACAACCACTTCGGACGGAAGGCACTTCCGCAGAGATACATCAGTTACATAAAAGATGCCTAAAACTTCTCTTGCTACTTTCTCGGAATCGCCAGAGTAGTGCACATTACTACTCGCACATACTAAAGGTATGCGTTATCCCAACGTTCTGACCCCTCCTTTTCAGCTGATGTTCTATGGTGGTGGCGTCTATAACTGTATATCATCGCCTGCTCAAGAACAGTTGTGGTTGATATGAAGTCCCACATTGATGTTCACAGTGTATCTAATCTTCAGCTGTTTGAAGCGTTCTAGTTTTTTCAGATCACAGCTGTATAGCGTGCCGATTTCGCAATGGTACAGAAGTGTAGAAACAACTGGTCGATACACCATCTGGGATCTCCTTAGATGGAGACAGGAAGTTGGTTTTCTCAAAGAAACTCATTCTAGCATGGAACAACAGGCCAGAATATTTCAATAAATGCGACGTTTTTGGAAGCGGAAGTTTACATTTAACAGAAAGCATTTCGCGATTCTGTCACTGAACTAGGGTCCACCAGCTTACTTCCAGAGACTGTACTTCAAATGCATGGAAATGACTCTGCAGTGTTCATAAAATAAACGTCGCAAGCCTCTAATGATTCATTATGTGCTGGAAATTCTATGACAGGAAGTGAGTTTCCTACTGAAACTTGGCTTGTCAACAGCTGAACTTACCGCTGATGTAGCTGCTGGATGTACTGCTCCCGAAATTTTAAAGTCGCAGCACTAATTGCAGTGTGCCAAAGAAGCATTGTTCGTTATTCCACAGCGATGGTGCAGAGATAGGGGTCCTTTGCCCATTTATTTAGTAAAACCAAGTTCCGCAAATGGCCTATAAAACATATGGAAGAAATACACAACAGAACAAACTCAAGTACATCACAAATGCTGAAATAAATATACGTTGAACAGTTCGTGATCGACAATCAATGGAATAAGGAGGGTCAGGAGTGTAACAGCTCTTGTCGAGATAGTTCACTGACAGTCGTGTGTGTGTGTGTGTGTTTCTCCCCCCCCCCCCCTCCACCCTTCCTCTCGAATGAAGGACTCTGGGCTTATTAACTCGTTTGGCATTTATAAAGGCAATCATCACATAATGTACTGATTACAATATTCCTACGGCTCTTTACTGAATTACATTATTCCTTACGTTCTTATTATACTAAACACCTTTACAGATATTCTTGGGACACTCTATGGTTGAGTGGTGTATGTCCTTCAAATCACCCTTATAGCCATGCACTTCAAACACAAGTAAGTGGTATGTCCCCACACTTACATTCGAGAATGTCCGATAGGCTCCATTTGTTCATTAGTTGCTTGCACCTATCAACACTCGTCCTGATATAAATGGCTCTGAGCACTTTGGGACTTAATTTCTGAGGTCATCAGTCCCATAGAACTTAGAATTAGTGAAACCTAACTAACCTAAGAACATCACACTCATCCATTCCTGGGACAGGAGTCGAACCGGCCACCGTAGCGGTCGCGCGGTTCCAGCGCCTAGAACCGCTCGGCCACCCCGGCCGGCCGTGCTGATACAGTTGAGTTTTGTCTACAGTTTGCTCGGGAGATTGAATCCATAGGTATTATTGTTGAGGTCGCCCAGCAAGTTTCGGTTCTTATGTCCCCTTAAGCTCACAGCTGTTTCCAAGCCTCTTCGCGTCGAAGCCTTGGGGTTCCTCACCGATTTTTCATACAGGTGACCTGGATTTAAATCTGAATGTTCTAGGTTTTGGCGTTTGGAGAGTTCTGCGTTGTCTAGGATTTTTCTGTATGCTCTTGTTCCTAACTGCGATCACCTTATTTCAGGGGGCACGGTGTTTGCTAGGATGGGGAGCCAAGCACAGGGAATGCACTAATACCTCCCGACAAACGGAGCAAACAAGGAAGATTGGCTGTTCTCGAGCTTTCTCTAAGCAGCCATAGAGTTAAGGCTGTATAGTTTTACATTTTCATTGACATATTGATGAACGTGACGCCATGGTGTTGGGTATGGCTCCCAACAGGGAACAGGGTTATTTAAGAAAAGCATGTTTCATTTGAAACATCCCCTTACAAAAATTATACATAACTGTGCTTAAACTGACACACAATATTTTTAGCGCAACGCAATCTGACTTTCAAAAATCCCTACAAAAGAATGGCCCTGACTAACATTAACCTATACCTTTCACAAATCACTTACCTCACCAAAAATCTTCGTTACTCGAACTACTGCAATACAGTGAGCGCCACTACTGCCAGTTAAATAAAAGATTCAAACTATGGAAGGCACTAACTACTGATAGGCATAGTTAGCGAATGAAAGATTTTAATAGAGAACAAACAATGTATTTACCTTAATAGTCATTATATATATATATATATATATATATATATATATATATATATATATATATATATATCAGTTCATGACTTCCAGTCTTACAAATTTCAAAACTCCCCATCTCTCTCCCCACATCCACCACTGCTGGCGGCTCACCTCCAACTGTCCAACGCTACGCGCTGTTAAAAGCCAACTGCCCAACACTACAAGGGCAGACAACAATGCAAACTAGCCACAGACTGCACACAACACAGCCAGTGATTTTCATACAGAGCGATACGTGGTGTTACCATTAAAAAAACCTAAACATCCTACTTACATAGCCCCCATGCTCAACACAACAAATTTTACAAATTGTTTTTGGCAGTGGCCAATACAGATTTGAAAAAAGTTTTCATAATTACAATAGCAATCTACATCTTTGTGCATATGCTAAATCAAATGCACACACTTATCGATATTATGTTGGTCAAAAGCTAAAATTTTCTCACAGTCCATAAAGACAGTCCTGATCGTTCATCACAATAAAATAGCAGTGTTTTTGCTCAATGTCTGAGCAGTAAAAGAAAATGCACACGGAAGTAGTGGATTTCCATGCAGTCTTGAAGAAGTAGTGTTGTCCTTCCAATGGAAAGACAGTGCTGACTCTTGACAAGCAGTCAGGTAATGGGCCACAACAGAGGAAACCCACAGCAGAGTCAGTCGAAGTTTTGAAGAATATTGGTAGGTTGGTGATCACAGAGCAGACCCACTGTAGTCCTAGTAGAGATTATGGTATTGGTCGGCCACCAGAGGTGCAGACCCACTGCAGCCCTTGTAGAAATAATGGTATTGGTGAGTCATCAAAGGTGTAGACCCACTGTAGTCCTTGTAGAGACGGCCAACAGCCATCTGTAGCAACTGTGCAGGTGCACAATCACCATCAAAGAGTCTTGCGGACAATATCACAAGTCAATAAACCACCACTTGTCCACTCACAAAGAATTTGTTTGAAATGTCCTTAGAACCAGCAATGCTGTTATCCAGTCCCTTGCTGAATTATTAACACACGTGCAAACACTATCAGTCCCTACTTCTCACATATTATCCATATACTATGACCAACAGAAATGTGTGCAGTGAAATGTAACTTACAAGTTACTTAATTTGATGAAATGGTGTCAATTACAATTTTATAACATAAGACAACAATAACAAAGGTACAAAATAGAACATTAAAACATAATAATTCAGATAACATTTGTAGTAATAGGGGCTTTACAAAAGAATAGAAATAAACATATACATCAGTGTTACAATAATTATGACATAAGTACATACATAAAAGATTAGAATAACTTTAGAAACATCAATTTCACACATGAGTGTTAAAACAAAACAGAACTAATAATGGCTAAACATCTTTACAAAGTAAATAACATATTATTAATAAAAATTATATTTGAGGGTAACAGTATTCCTCATCATAGCGAATGTAGCTCAGTATTAGAAGAGAAAAAATTCTATGAAACAGTACACAGAGGCATAAAGAAATCAAATACACAAGGGTACACAAACACATAGTGAGATAACACAAAAGGAAAGGACAGGGTTTTGTTTTCAGGGTAACATTTGGTACTGCAGTCCAACCCAAAACTTCATTCCATAGATTGTCCCTCTTATTTCAACATTTGTTCCAGGAAAAAAAAAACCTATCCAAGCATGCTTTCTGTATTCTGTTCACATCCTCTTTCAAAAATAGTTTTTCTCCACTGTACACCACTTTTTTGGCCAAACCATTTTCTTATAGCTTCTCAGTGCCTTTCTTCCAATTCATCACAGTTAGTTTCTTATATAGTCTACCCCCTCTTAAGCTAACTTAAACCTACTGAGCTCAAATGCTAAACTAAGGGACGATGCAATGCAGCTGCACAAAACAATTAACACAAACAGCAATGACAAAAAATGCAAATTGGCAAAAAAGGCAGCAAATATAGGACTTAGCAAAGCAAATGCAACATTACTACTAATATGAAGCAATGAACAGCAACAAGAAAAATAAATCTGTAGTAAAACTGGCTTAACAGAGTAATACAAAGTGAAATTCAGTAACACTATGCCTGGCAAACAGCAAAAGCAAATGCAATAACTTATATCTAAACATGACAAAGCTCAAGCAGAAAAAATATTACAGTAAAGACAACAATGTAGAAAAGGGAAATGTGTATTCACATATTAATATCTATGTCATTAAAGTGGTGCACCACAAAACTAATTCTACAAAAGATATTACCAAGTAGTTAAAGAGAAATTTAAGTATGCAGTAACTGTTATTAATCCCTTCTTATTGTTCTTTCCTTTCCAAGTGCTCCTTTTTCGAAGAACGTGAATCATAAAATGATTATTTAATAGATCTGTTGACAGAAAGTGTTCACATTAGCAAATGCATTTAATTTTATTTTATAAAACCAATGATGCAACACAGCAGGAAACCAGATATCAAATGAAATAAGCAACTATGAAAGGCAAAGCATAAAAATATCATTCAATAGTCATGTGACATTTCATAAGTTAGTACAAATTCTCTCAACTCTCGTAGAAAGACGCTTGTCATTATCAGGTGTGCAGATGTAAGAAACTATCTTTCCAAGTAATGAGCGTGTCGTTTTTGCGATGCTTTCTACAAAGGAATGTCAATAGCGAGGATAATGGCATCTTTTTTTTCATCTAATGGCTTTCTTTTGTCCAGGTGGCTGTCGCGCAGCTGGGTGCCCACGACCACATTACATGCAGGTGGCCACTTAACTGTCTTTTTTTTTTTTTTTTTTTTGGTCATCAGTCTATTGAATGGTTTGATGCGGCCCGCTACGAATTCCTTTCCTGTGCTAATCTCTTCATCTCAGAGTAGCACTTGCAACCTACGTCCTCAATTATTTGCTTGATGTATTCCAATCTCTGTCTTTCTCTACAGTTTTTGCCCTCTACAGCTCCCTCTAGTACCATGGAAGTCATTCCCTTATATCTTAGCCTCATGTCCTATCATCCTGTCCCTTCTCCGTATCAGTGTTTTCCACATATTCCTTTCCTCTCCGATTCTGCGTAGAACCTCCTCATTACTTACCTTATCAGTTCACCTAATTTTCAACATTCGTCTATAGCACCATATATCAAATGCTTCGATTCTCTTCTGTTCCGGTTTTCCCACAGTCCATGTTTCACTACCACACAATGCTGTACTCCAGACGTACATCCTCAAAAATTTCTTCCTCAAATTAAGGCCAGTATTTTATATTAGTAGACTTCTCTTGGCCAGAAATGCTTTTTTTGCCATAGCGAGTCTGCTTTTGATGTATTGCTTGCTCCATCCGTCATTGGTTATTTTACTGCCTAGGTAGCGGAATTCCTTACCTTCATTGACTTCGTGACCATCAATCCTGATGTTAAGTTTCTCGCTGTTCTCAGTTCTACTACTTCTCATTACCTTCGTCTTTCTCCGATTTACTCTCAAACCATACTGTGTACTCATTAGACTGTTCATTCCGTTCAGCAGATCATTTAATTCTTCTTCACTTTCACTCAGGATAGCAATGTCATCAGCGAATCGTATCATTGATATCCTTTCACCTTGTATTTTAATTCCACTCCTGATCCTTTCTTTTATTTATATCATTGCTTCCTAGATGTACAGATTGAAGAGTATGGGCGAAAGGCTATAGCCTTGTCTTACACCCTTCTTAATACGAGCACTTCGTTCTTCATTGTCCACTCTTATTATTCCCTCTTGGTTGTTGTACATATTGTATATGACCCGTCTCTCCCTATAGCTTACCCCTACTTTTTTCAGAATCTTGAAGAGCTTGCACCATTTTATATTGTCGAACGCTTTTTCCAGTTCGACAAATCCTATGAACGTGTCTTGATTTTTCTTTAGCCTTGCTTCCATTATTAGCCGTAACGTCAGAATTGCCTCTCTCGTGCCTTTACTTTTCCTAAAGCCAAACTGATCGTCACCTAAGGCATTCTCAATTTTCTTTTCCATTCTTCTGTATATTATTCTTGTAAGTAGCTTTGATGCATGACCTGTTAAGCTGATTGTGCGATAATTCTTGCACTTGTCAGCTCTTGCCGTCTTCGGAATTGTGTGGATGATGCTTTTCCGAAAGTCAGATGGTATGTCGCCAGACTCATATATTCTAAACACCAACGTGAATAGTCGTTTTGTTGCCACTTCCCCTAATGACTTTAGAAATTCTGATGGAATGTTATCTATCCCTTCTGCCTTATTTGACCGCAAGTCCTCCAAAGCTCTTTTAAATTCCGATTCTAATACTGGATCCCCTATCTCTTCTAAATCGTCTTCTGTTTCTTCTTCTATCACATCAGACAAACTTTCACCCTCATAGAGGCTTTCAATGTATTCTTTCCACCTATCTGCTCTCTCCTCTGCATTTAACAGTGGAATTCCCGTTGCACTCTTAATGTTACCACCGTTGCTTTTAATGTCACCAAAGGTTGTTTTGACTTTCCTGTATGCTGAGTCTGTCCTTCCGACAATCATATCTTTTTCGATGTCTTCACGTTTTTCCTGCAGCCATTTCGTCTTAGCTTCCCTGCACTTCCTATTTATTTCATTCCTCAGCGATTTGTATTTCTGTATTCCTGATTTTCCTGGAACATGTTTGTACTTCCTCCTTTCATCAATCAACTGAAGTATTTCTTCTGTTACCCATGGTTTCTTCTCAGCTACCTCCTTTGTACCTATGTTTTCCTTACCAACTTCTGTGATGGGCCTTTTTAGAGACATCCATTCCTCTTCAACTGTGTTGCCTACTGCGCTATTCCTTATTGCTGTATCTATAGCATTAGAGAACTTCAAACGTATCTCGTCATTCCTTAGAACTTCCGTATCCCACTTCTTAGCGTATTGATTCTTCCCGACTAATGTCTTGACTTTCAGCCTACTCTTCATCACTACTATATTGTGATCTGAGTCTATATCTGCTCCTGGGTACGCCTTACAATCCAGTATCTGATTTCGGAATCTCTGTCTGACCATGATGTAATCTAATTGAAATCTTCCCATATCTCCCGGCCTTTTCCAAGTATACCTCCTCCTCTTGTGATTTTTGAACAGTGTATTCGCTATTACTAGCTGAAACTTGTTACAGATCTCAATTAGTCTTTCTCCTCTTTCATTCCTTGTTCCAAGCCCATATTCTCCTGTAACCTTTTCTTCTACTCCTTCCCCTACAACTGCATTCCAGTCTCCCATGACTATTAGATTTTCGTCCCCCTTTACCTACTGCGTTACCCTTTCAATATCGTCATACACTTTCTCTATCTGTTCATCTTCAGCTTGCATGTATACCTGAACTATCGTTGTCAGTGTTGGTCTGCTGTCGATTCTGATTAGAACAAGCCGGTCAGTGAACTGTTCACGGAAACACACCCTCTGCCCTACCTTCCAATTCATAACGAATCCTACACCTGTTATACCATTTTCTGCTGCTGTTGATATTACCCGATACTCATCTGACCAGAAATCCTTGTCTTCCTTCCACTTCACTTCACTGACCCCTTCTATATCTAGATTGAGCCTTTGCATTTCCATTTTCAGATTTTCTATTTTCCCTTCCACGTTGAAGCTTCTGACATTCCACGCCCCGACTCGTAGAACATTATCCTTTCGTTGATTATTCAATCTTTTTCTCATGGTAACCTCCCCCTTGGCAGTCCCCTCCCTGAGATCCGAGTGGGGGACTATTCCGGAAACAATGGAGAGATCATCATGACACTTCTTCAACTACAGGCCACATGTCCTGTGGATACACGTTACGTTTCTTTAATGCAGTGGTTTCCATTGCCTTCTGCATCCTCATGTAGTTGATCATTGCTGATTCTTCCGCCTTTAGGGGCAATTTCCCACCCCTAGGACAAGAGAGTGCCCTGAACCTCTATCCGCTCCTCCGCCCTCTTTGACAAGGCCGTTGGCAGAATGAGGCTGACTTCTTATGCCGGATGTCTCCGGCCGCCAATGCTAATTATATATCAAAATTTAGGCAGGGGCGGGGATCGAACCCGGGACCGAAGACTTTTTGATTATGAATCAAAGACGCTACCCTTAGGCCACGGGTACTGTCTTACCAAAATATTTACGACCTCAGTTTCCGCTAGAGTGGCAGTCTCATATAAAAAATTTCACCGGTCAAGAATTTGCGTTACACATCTGTAGAAACAAAATCCTATTGATATAACAGTGTCCAAAAAATTTTCGTCGGCATTGTAATATATTCATGAATTACATACATTTCATAGCTCTTAACATACGATTCTTGGTTTCCAACAATCTTTTTCACAAACCAGAGACCCTAACCACTACTCATTACTCCTTACCTTATTCGTCGACACTTCTTTAATATTTCATCATAACAGATATACATAGCATAATCAAATAACTCATATAGCATCAGCTTATTGATCATAAACATACAGCAACAGCATAATACAAATAGTCATCGTAATAATAACATCATAACACCTCAGTCAACTCTCAAAATCGTCGTAGCTTCCTCCAAGAATTTCAAAACCAAAAAAAATTCTCTGCTCATGTCAAAAGTGTCATCTGCCTCAAACGTACTTTAAAGATCATGATCCCATACCAAATATGTCATTCAAAGCTCTCATAGTATCACAATGGTTCCGAAAAAATATGAAAATTTCACAAAGTACAGACAAAATACAATTTCACAAGTGTGAAGTTATCCAATGGTGTAAATACGTAAACATCTGTCACTGGTGCAGTATAATAAATGATTGTTTCTCTCAGTTAAATGATCAGATAGCTGTGTAATTTATGTGTTACAGAAATATGGTACCGATGTGTAAAATTGTATAAGCAAATACCATATTAGCTAGGGCTCCTTGTGCTTGCCATACACATGGTACACAAAGTAAGCGTGAACCCCCCTGAGGATTAATGTAATTATATCCTCAGGTGTTGCAGATTACAGCATTGGAATGAAATGTATCACGGAAAACCTTTGTATCATTCTACTTCAAATATCTTTAAAAATAAATGTTTTAAGTACAAAATTAGTCACTCAAATACGTGTACTGTAGCGCTAAACTGTGTGTCTTGTTGTAAGATAATCTCTCTGGAAGCGTCGTAGTTATCGTCCTCCGAAAGCCAAGTTGTACAGAAGTCAATGTACTTACCTCATGATAAACAAAAGTGAAATGCTTTGCGTATAGATATCGTAGTTACTACGCTTATTGCCGTGATGAAGTAAGTACTGTACTGTAACGTATTGTTGTGCTACAGAAAAGGCTGTCTCATTGTAGCTATACCACAAAGTTACTACTAAAACATGTTTTCCTTTCCAGAAGAATTCAGAAAAACTGTGCAGATATAAAACAGATACACCGCAAAAGCACAATGTAAATTGTGTCACACAATAGTAGCGTCGTGATATAATCATGTAGCTGTCAAAGAAACCAAATGCTAAGTCATCTTTAATCTCACAGAAAGTACTTTAAATCTAGAATGTATTTTTAAGTAAACCAAAATGTTGCATTAAAATCTCGTTAGCAGTACCAGTATATATTCTAAGTATGTCAACCTGATAGTCGTTACGTAATCGTGCAACTAACAAGTAAGAATGTACAAATAACAACACTGTATCCTCTGTTCACTACAACAATGCATTCGTAATTTCTGTTTAAATATGTTCCCTAGGTTCTAGACTGGATAGTGGACTTCAAAACATTGTTGCATGGTAACAGTTTCTAAGTCTGACAAAGCATACTAATACGTGAAGTGAAAAATTTTATGGCAGAGACTAAGTTATGAAGCAGATTATCTTTCAATAAACGATTGTACATGTGAAATGTGGAGCAATCCTTTACTCTTCATAGTACTCAGTGTTTGAACATGAAAGCAATTATCATGCGGTACACGTCGGTAAAGAATACTGGAATTTTTCTTAAGGTTAGCGTCTATGTTGTTTTTCGCCGAGCCAGCCGGCGCACGTGGCTGCCTGCGGTGTGCGTCAATATGTCTGTCTCTTTGTTGGCGCGCGTCGTTATTGGGATTAGGAGACCTAACTTCTACAAATTAACCTTGTCGAGAGGGTCCTGTCCTGTAGGAATCCCGGCAGTTCTGATGCAATTCAGGTCTGTCGTTTTGTCAGTAGTTTAAATAGTTTCTTGTTTGTCGGTCATGTGGTGGAGAATTTCTCCCGGAATCGTAACTGCGTGGTGGACCGTTGCGTCTGAAGTTATTCTGTCTCCCCTGATAATAATTATTTTGGTTCCCATATTGTCTGTTTCTATGGTTTTCTCTGTCATATTCATTATTACGGAGATGCGAGCTTTCTCTGTAATTATTACTACTCTGCCAATGGTTGTCATATGGGTGGTGTCTGTTCTGGTCACGATTTACATTGTAAGAATAGCCTTGTCGTGTCCAGGTGTTATTTCTGTCATTGTGGTATTGTGACAGATATGACCTGTAATTGCTGTGCTTCTGTTTTCGCGTTCCGCGATTGTCAGTGTCAATTTCCAATTCTTGTAACAGTCCCTGAAAAGCTTCAATGTCATCTTTGCAACATCCTGCCAAAATAATATGTCGTAAAAGTTCAGGTAGTTTGATTAGGCAAATGCAGATGAGTTCTGAGGGGCTGTAAGGGTTTGACAAGTACTGAGTCTTGTGCAACATGTCTTCAAAATATTTCACAAGACTGGAAAATTCAGATAGTTCGAAATGTTTCATCATTATGATGCCATGTTTTACTCGGTCTTGTGTGGCTTGAGACCAATATGCTGAGAGGAAGGCATGGTAAAATTCTCCTTCACTGTGGCAATCGTGAATGACCGATCGCATTATTACAGCTGGTTCATTCTCCAAGTAGCCACACATAAATTCTAATCTGTGCTCTAATGACCAGTTGGGAGGAAAACAATGAGAGAATTGATGGAGCCACGCTTGTGGATGAATGTCATTGCCAGAATTCTTAAATGTTTTGAATTTAAGTGCAGTAATGAACAGCTTATAGTCAAAATCATCGTGTCGGCGAGTAGCATATCGGTCATTGTAACGTCGTGTCGGCGGTTCCATCTCAAAATTCGGTGCACCTTGCCAATTTCTTTCATGATTTCCGAAATGCCCTGTGTTATTATTTTGTGGCTTTTCCGTATTTCTAAGTCCCTCTTCCCGTGTTGGAGCGCGAGTGTCACTAATTACACAAACTACAAGAAAAAAATCAGAAGATTCCAGTGAGATATCCTTGGCTAAGCGTCGACATTTGAAACGTCCCCTTAGAACAATTTATATTCGACTGTGCTTAAACTGACACACAATATTTTTAGCGCAACGGAATCTGACTTTCAAAAATCTCTACGACGAATGGCCGTGACTAACATTAACCTATACCTCTCACAAATCACTTACCTCACCAAAAACCTTCGTTACTCGAACTACTGCAATACAGCAAGCGCCACTACTGCCAGCTAAATAAAAGATTCAAACTACGGAAGGCACTAACTACTGATAGGCATAGTTAGCGAATGATAGATTTTAATAGAGAACAAACAATGTATTTACCTTAATAGTCATAATATATATATCAGTTCATGACATCCATTCTTACAAATTTCAAAACTCCGCCATCTCTCTCCCCACATCCACCACTGCTGGCGGCTCACCTCCAGCTGCGCAACGCTACGCGCTGTTAGCATCCAGCTGCCGCTGCCCGACACTACAATGGCAGACAACAATACAAACTAGCCACAGACTGCGCACAGCACAGCCAGTGATTTTTCATACAGAATGCTACGTGGCGGCGGCGTTACCATTAAAAAAACCTAAACAGCCTACTTACACAGTGGCTGCACTCGCGCCAACTGTTTCTGCTCTATCGCAGAAGGAATTTCCAGCTTCACGTAGCCGTATTGCACGACACTATTCAAACACTGTGAGGAGTTGACAAAGTCGTCTTTGTCCCCTTAAAGGCATTCTCGATTGCTATCAACTCACCAAGTCCAATCTCAGAGCTAACTAACGCTTACGACCCTTATAGCGTGTATTTAAAGCAAACCTTAATTGTATTCTCATAGCGGAGGTATTAGCATCACTGCTATGCGACTGGGGCGAAATCTAGACATCTTTCAGATGTACAAATATGCCTAACAACATTCCTTTATATCACACAACTCCTTCGTGGCGTTAAGATTTTTTTTCGTCTGTATATATTTACACACGAGCGTCACTCCATAAGAAATGCACTCTATTTTTTAAAAATCCATCTTTTATTCTACATGTTTGATAGTTTTACGGTGTGTAGATACATCCTTTAGGAACAATATTTTCATTTCTCCACATAATTTCCACCCCTCTCAACTGCCTTACGCCACCTAGGATACAGCGCCTGTGTACCCGCACGGTAAAACTCTGGACCAACCTGTTGGAGACACTGTTTGGCAGCGTGCACAAGGCAGTCATCATCTTCAAACCTTGTTCCACAAAGTTTCAGTTTCCCAAAGAGTCACATGGAGCCAGATTAGGATTGTAAGGCGCGTGTTTCAGTGTTGTCTATCCGAGTTTTGTGATCACTTCCATGGTTTTTTGACTGACATGTAGCTGTGCATTGCCGTGCAACAGAAAAACATCCTGCTTTTGCCGATGTGGTCGAACACGACTCAGTCGAGCTTGAAGTTTCTTCAGTGTCGTCGCATATGCATCAGAATTTATGGTGGTTCCACTTCGCATGATGTCCACAAGCAAGAGTCCTTCAGAATCGAAAAACACTGTAGCCATAACTTTTCGAGCAGAAGGTGTGGTTTTGAATTTTTTTTGGTGCATTTGCATAATGCCTCTCCATTGGTTGCCTCTTCGTCTCTGGTGAAAAATGATGGAGCCATCTTTCATCACCTGTCATAATTCTTCCAAGAAATTCATCTCCACCATTCTCGTACTGTTCCAAAAGTTTGCTGCATACCGTTTTTCTTTCTTGTGAGCCACTGCCAACATCCTGGGAACCCACCTGGCACAAACCTTTTTTAATGATAACACTTTCCGTATTCTGCAAACACTTGCTTTCCCTATCCCAACGTATATTGACAATTCGTTCATTGTGATGCGTTTATCAGTAGTCACCAATTCGTTAACTCTCTGCAAATTGTCTGGAGTGTGTGCAGTACGGGGTCTGACTCTGCGATGACAATCCTCAATATTGCCGTGCCCGCTTTCATCATGTAACCTGCCTGCTGACTGACTAACTGTACTGCGATAGACAGCAACATCTCCATACACATTTTTCAACCTCTTGTGGATGTTTCCCACTGTCTCCTTTTCACAGCATACGAGTTCTATGACAGCACGTTGCTTCTGACGAACGTCAAGTGCAGCAGCCATCTTGAAGACATGCTGTGATGGCGCCACTCACAGGAACAGGTTGAACTAAGTTTGAAAACAAGCGGGAAGGATGTATCTACACACTGTAAAACTTTCACACAGCGGAAGGGTTTAAACTCAGAAGAGTGTTCTTGGAACCACTCTGTAGGGATTGTGGACCTGTGGGGTGTCGCATTGTCCTGTTGGAATTGCCCAATCCGTCGGAACGCACAATGGTCATGAATGGATGCAGGTGATCAGACAGGATGCTTCCGTACTTTCCACCTGTCGGAGTCGTATCTTGGCTTATTAGGGGTCCCATATCACTCCAACTGCACACGCTCCACACCATTACAGAGCCTCAGCCGTTTGCACAGTCCCCTGCTGGCATGCAGGATCCATGGAGTCACTAGGTCATCTCCATACCCGTACACTTCCACATGCTCGATACAATTTGAAAGGAGACGCGTCCTACCAGACAACATGTTTCCAGTCATAAACAGTCCAATGTCGTTGTTGACGGGCCGAGGTGTGGCGTAATGCGATGATGTTTCGTTGAATGGTTCTCACGCTGACACTTGTTTATGGCCCAGCAATGAAATCTGCAGCACATTGCGGAAGTGTTACATTTCAGTCAAGTTGAATGATTCACTTCAGTAATCGTTGGCCCCGTTATTGCAGGATCTTTTTCCGGCCGCTGCGATTTCGGAGATTTGATGTTTTACCGGATTCCTGACATTCACTACACTCTCGTGAAATAGTCGCGCGGAAAATCCCCACTTCATCGTTACGTCGCAGATGCTGTGTCCCATCTCTGGTGAGCCGACTATAACACCGCGTTCAAACTCACTTAAATCCTGATAACCTACCGTTATAGCAACTGCGCCAGACAGTTATATAGGCGTTGCCGACCGCAGCGCATTCTGCCTGGTTACGTATCTCTGTTTTTGAACACGCTTGCCTTTAGCAGTTTCATTGGTGCTTCAGTGTCTAAGCTTTGCCATAGAGTCCAGATCTAGCCCCATGATATTTCCATCTTTCCGGTGAGATGACAGAACGTCGGGGTAAACAAATTTTCTAATAATGACATTCATTCAGTGGCTCCGTAACGAAGGAGCAGATTTCTATAGTCGGAAAATTTAAGGATTGGTAGAAAATTTCAATATTTGTTTATAGAGACTTGGTGACTATGTTGAAGAATAGTATCATGTGTTTGTGACACTTCTGAGTGTAGCATTCAGTAAGTTACTTGGCCTACCGTATCAATAAGTAACTTACTTTTCGAGGTCCTGTCGTATCATCACACAAATATGAGTGGCAAGGACAAGAAAGGTAATGTCTGATTACAAGATTTCGCATAAACGTCATGGAGTAAATTTTATGCACTAAGAGCACGTGACATTGTTGATGGTGATCTGTCTGTCGTGTTGTGGATCTCAGTTCGGTAGCTCCCTTGGTGCTATTCGGGAACAGTTAACTGTGTGCCGTCATATTACCAGCACAGGCAAAACACTAAACTCTACATGTCTTAATCGTAACTATCTAGACTAATAAAAATGTTTGACACAAAGTTCACCGAAACGGTGACAAAAACAACTGTTTTCGGCAGGCTGTGCACAAGAGAAAAGCTTGGATATAACACGGGAACTCAGAAATCCATTGTTTGCAAGATCTTAGCGCAGATTGTTAACCATCTGCTAGTTTCAGTTTCTGTGTATTGTCTGAAGTCTTTAAGTTCACCACATGGACTACCGACTCATTCTGTAGCGTACTACAATATTTGTGTCAGTGTAGTGTGCAAAGTGGAAGGAAAGGAAAGAGCGACACTTGGAGCCAGCAGATACTATACTGGCTCAGGAAAGCAGCAAGACCACCACAGTGTTTAATAACCCAACCAGAAACTAGTTTTCGCTTCTAATTGATTAATTAATGGATGAACTTAACAGAACAACTTTGAAAGGAGAAGTGTAAATCATTTGTAGTAAACCTAACATAATGTGTGATGAGACACACAAAAGAAAATTACATGAATTAGCAATGAAGTCATACAACCAGCTATTAACTTTACCCATTAAGGGAAGTTGAACACAACGAATGGATATGTAGGAAAACAGGTAACGTAAGAGTAAAGATCTCCTGATTTTTTCATTTACATTACACAGCTGCTATTTTTAAGCACTTGATAATGCCCGCTCGGTGAAATACGCAGACAGTGCACAAGTGACTGATGAAATAAAAATGCATTCATTTTAAATATCAGAAGTTGCAAAAATGGCTTTAACTTTCAAAAGCATATTTTTCCTTCAAACTTCATGCCACAAACATTTTTCAGCACAATTTGATCATCAGTGCGGACTGAATTATTGTCACAGAACTATTTTTAAAATAAAACATATATTATTCATAAAAGCTAAAGTCATACTTAACAGAAGGCTATTATTAAGTTGTTCAGCACTTTTGGTGGCTGTCCTCGGATCTTTTGGCATTTACTTCGATGTTAGCAAGCAACACAATCAGGGTATCATACCTCAGTGCACACAAAGAACAAACTAAATAAGATTTTACCTTAACAGTGGAAACAGCTGCAAAGGCGTTTAAAAACTATAGTCACTCTAGTGGAGATAATGAACCTGTCTACGTTTTCCTCGTTTATTATACACTGGAATTTCTGTTGTACGAGGGAGGGTTAATGGAAGTTAGACAAAAATTTCTGATCGGAAGAGTTTTTAGAAATTAAGGTCAGTGTTGCAATATTCGAGAACTCACAAATATAAGAGGTGAGATTTTTTTAAAGAGACTACTTTAGTTCTAAATCAAATTTGTGTCTTTTCGGCCTACAAACAGTTCACGAGCAAAATTGCATACCAGTCAATAAGGAACATCCACCATTGGTGGCGCAACTGCAGTGAAATGTAGTTGGGATAAAAAGCGTAATAATAAATGTTGTGGACTTCTACTAATTTAGTATAAGACAGTGTATTGACCTCAGAAGAAATTTCCACTGTAAAGATACGCTGCCCTACCTGAACCGATACTGGGAGCTATATTTCATTTGGCAACGATGGCTGGACGGTGCCATCGGCATATCGTGTCTAGTCTCGCAGCTCATTACACGTTATGTTGATGGCGACCCTGCTAATAGAAAGGACCGGGTACAACAGAGATTCCATTCTGTGGACTATGACTGTCTCTTCTGTTTCTGCAGCGATGCCAGGTTCGTCACGTGCGCGGACAAGAGGGTATTGTTTACGTAGGGGCTTCAGTCTTGGATCAAGACTCCCAGCTCGAGAAAATTATGAGCGAATACACGGAGATAATGGTGGCACGGACTGTGGCTAACAACTTGTTCGCTATGAAGTTGACGTAAACTAGCCCGGCATCTTTGACACTGTGCACCGTGGAAAACTATATATGTGGCTGGTCTTTAAAATTGCAAGACCTTGAATGATGACAATTAACGTATTTTATTTATTGTGAGTTTATGTTATAGCAAGACTAACATTCCACGCTGCTTCAACTGCATGCCAATTGCGAATATTTATAATCAGATTTCCATTTGTGAAATTTGCTTCACAAGCAAGGAAAACCTCCCGAAAATCTTCGTTGGGACCGGAAATTAGAGCTAGTCTTAATTTATTTATGGGAAAATATGTCCCATACAAAGTTATGAACGCATAGTAAGAGGTAACATATGTGGCACACCAAAGGCTACATTAAAAAATTTAAAAAACAATGGACAAAGTGTTCTAGTTTAAGACCGTTTATTTTTAAGAACTTTTTTCTATGTATGTATGTATGTATTAACGCTCGAAAATGAACAGATCATGTTCGAAACGCGTTGCATTATGTTAGATTAAGCATAAAATAAAAGTGACTGGTAGCGGAAACTTAAAATAAATAATTATCTTCATCTTACCGCTCTCTGTGTCCTTTTCCTCCCACCTTTCTGACCATCTCCTCTCTTCTCTCTGATTTTGAGCCTTGTTTATAGTTACGCAATTTAAGATTCTGTAATAGCATTCTAATCATAAGCTGATAAGCCATAAATAAAACTTTCTGTTTGCTAAAAGTTTCACTATACATGCGACCAAACGTTTATTAGAGTAACGTGTAAAAATTTGAAGTGAATCGGTCGAGTAATTTGAGATTTTTGGTAACAATTTTTCCCCTTTGTATATTACATATACACTGACAGAAAAAAATCGCAACATCAGAACGTTATTAATGTAGGATGATGAACTTTTACGAAAACACTTGTCTTGGTAACATACTTGAGTGACTAACACTGCAAGACCAAAGGTTAATGTTCAAAACGGTTCAAATGGCTCTGAGCATTATGGGACTTAACATCTATGGTCAACAGTCCGCTAGAACTTAGAAGTACGTAAACCTAACTAACCTAAGGACAACACACAACACCCACCCATCACGAGGCAGAGAAAATCCCTGACCCCGTCGGGAATCGAACCCGGGAACCCAGGCGCGGGAAGCGAGAACGCTACCGCACGACCACGAGATGCGGCCAAAGGTTAATGTAAATGCGAGATAAGCCACTGCAAATGTGAAATGCTGGTACATTAATAACCAGTGTAACTGCCATAATGTTGAATGCAAAACTGCAAACGTGCATGCACCGTGTTGTACAGGTGCCGAATGTCAGTTTGTGTGACAGGATTCTATGCCACTTGGACGGTCAGTACAGCGACGGTTAATGCTGGTTGTGGGCGATGCTGCGGTTGTCCGATGGCGTCTTGTATGTTCTCGATTGGAGACAGATTTGGTGATCGAGCAGGCGAGGAAACACGTCAACAGTCTGTAGAGCATGTTAGGTTGTAGAGGTGGGCAAACTGAAACACGTAACTGTTTCGAAACAAATGAAACAGTACAATGTAATATTTCGAGACGCTGTGTCGAAACAGTGAAACACTTTGTGTTTTGTAATCTAATAAACCTAGACATTTTATGATCTTGAATGTCTACTGTTTAAGTATGTAAATATAAACACAAATAAGTTGCGAGAGGGCTAATCATTTCGCAAAAAGTATGAAACTATCAAGGGGCTCTGAGCGCCATGGGACTTAACATCTATGGTCATTAGTCCCCTAGAACTTAGAACTACTTAAACCGAACTAACCTAAGGACATCACACAACACCCAGTCATCACGAGGCAGAGAAAATCCCTGACCCAGCCGGGAATCGAACACAGGAACCCAGGCGTGGGAAGCGAGAATGCTACCGCTCTACCACGAGCTGCGGACATGAAACTATAACTTGGGCGTGTTGGCAGTTTCGTATTTCCTGCAGCAAATGCACCGCTTTCGTGTCGTGTGACTTTCATACTTTTCAGTTGGCTGAGGACAGCCATAGCTGAATCCACAAGAACCACCACGAACGGAACTGGGGGTGGGAGCAAACTGCAGAAACAACGGATATGCTACTGGGATTCCCACATTCCGTTAGTATGGGTAATATACCCATCCTGATAATTTCGATGCACACAAAGGGAATCTTTGTGGATATTAAGCACATTGACTATAGACTCACAAATAACGCCAAATAATTCGAATAAATAACAAAATATAACAGAAAAAAATTTTGTCTTTCAAGGTGTTTCGAACCGTTACTATAAATGCACCATGCTGCCCAGCCCTTTCCGTTCACCATTACACTATAAGTGATATGTCAAACAAATTGCTTGCAATTATACCTACATCAAATTTATGTGTATGTCTAATAACTGTCACTCTACGCCTTTTTTTTTAATTCAAAATGTTGTAGTCTTACTTGCGTTTCTTAATATGATTACTGTACATGAACAGAGAAGCGTATGTTACAAAAAAAGTGTAATTTAACTGAATGGTTTTCACATATTTATTATTTTGAATGTGAATAGTATGCGTTGTTTTATTGTTTGGTTAGTGTTTATAAAACAGATGTTACGCCATTTCGGAATAGGACAGTCAGCTAGAAACGAAGCTGTATTTTCGGATATCTTAAGCTTCATGCTATTGCCTGTCCAAAAGATTTCGACACTCTTGAAAGTGTTTCATGAAGTGGTATGTTGTGTTTCAGTACCTGTGCCGAGCCCGTATCTCGTCCGACACAGAGCGGAATGAAACATCGCTGTTTCGATACAATTAGTCCGTTCTAAGCACAGGTGGACTGAAACAGCCTTATTTTGAAACAACGATACGGTTTCTGTGTCTGGCTCGAGATCGAATCTTGTCCGGTTATCCGAGACAGGGGCGGAATGAATCACCACTGTTTCGAAACAGCGAACCACATCCGTTCCGAAAAACACTGAAACAGTTCCACGTACCGACACACTGTATCGAAACTTAGAAACAGTGGCCAAGTTTATTAGGTGGCAACAGCAATATTCTTGAGGTAAACAGTTTGTAACAGTTCGTTATGTACCTGTGGTGCCAACTGCTGCTCGGATTGCTGCTGCAGATGCAGTACGATGCGCCAGAGCCATACACCGAACACGTCGGTCTACCCTCTCGGCAGCGCCTCGTGCCCGTCTGGAGCGCGGTCTTATTGCGATCGTACATTCTCGAGTCCACCGCTGCCAGTAATCATGTACAGTTGAAACGTCCCCTTAGAACAATTTATACACAACTGTGCTTAAACTGACACACAATATTTTTAGCGCAACGCAATCTGGCTTTCAAAAATCTCTACGACGAATGGCCCTGACAAACATTAACCTATACGTTTCACAAATCACTTACCTCACCAAAAACCTTCGTTACTCGAACTACTGCAATACAGCGAGCGCCACTACTGCCAGCTAAATAAAAGATTCAAACTACAGAAGGCACTAACTACTGATAGGCATAGTTAGCGAATGAAAGACTTTAATAGAGTACAAACAATGTATTTACCTTAATAGTTATAATATATATATCAGTTCATGACATCCATTCTTACAAATTTCAAAACTCCGCCATCTCTCTCCCCACATCCACCACTGCTGACGACTCACCTCCAACTGCGCAACGCTACGCGCTGTTAGCATCCAGCTGTCGCTCCCCGACACTACAATGGCAGACAACAATGCAAACTAGCCAAAGACTGCGCACAGCACTGCCAGTGATTTTTCATACAGAGCGCTATGTGGCGGCGGCGTTACCAATAAAAAAACCTAAACAGCCTACTTACATAGCCCCCATGCTCCCAACAAAAAATTTACAAATTGTTTTGGGCAGTGGCCAATACAGATATGAAAATTTTTTTCATAATTACAATGACAAAGAAATGAAATGCACACACTTATTGATACAATGTTGGTCAAAAGCTAAAATTTTCTCACAGTCTGTAAGGACAGTCCTGATCATTCATCAAAGTAAAATTGCAGTGTTTTTCTCAAACTCTGAGTAGTAAAAGAAAATGCACACGGAAGTAGTGGATTTCCATGCAGTCTTTAAGAAGTAGTGTTGTTGCTCCAACGGAAAGACAGTGCTGACTCTTGACATGCAGACAGGTAATGGGCCACAACAGAGCAAACCCACAGCAGAGTCAGTCGAAGTTTTCAAGAATATTGGTAGGTAGGTCATCACAGAGTAGACCCCTTGTAGTCCTGGTAGAGATTACGGTATTGGTGGGCCACCAGAGATGCAGACCCACTGTAGACCTTGTAGAAATAATGGTATTGGTGGGTCATCAAATGTGCTGACCCACTGCAGTCCTTGTAGAAATAATGGTATTGGTGGGTCATCAAAGGTGCAGACCCACTGTAGTCCTTGACCATAAACATACCACAACAGCATAATACACATAGTCATCGTAATAATAACATCGTAACACCTCACTCAAATCTCAAAATCGTCGTAGCTTCCTCCAATAATTTCAAAACCAAAAAAAATTCTCTGCTCATGTCAAAAGTATCATCTACCTCAAAACTACTTTAAAAATCATGATCTCATACCAAATATGTCATTCAAAGCTCTCATAGTATCACAATGGTTCCGAAAAAATATGAACAGTTCACAAAGTACAGACAAAATACAATTTCATAAGTGTGACGTTATCCAACGGTGTAATTACGTAAACATCTGTCACTGATGTAGTAAAATAAATGTTTGTCTCTCTCAGTTAAATGACCAGATAGCTGTGTAATTTATGTTTTAGAGAAATATGGTACCGATGTGCAAAGTTGTATAAGTAAATACCATATTAGCTAGGGCTCCTTGTGCTTGCCAAACACATGGTACACAAAGTAAGCGTGTACCCCCCTGAGGATTAATGTAATTATACCCTCAGGTGTTACAGATTACAGGAATGGAGTGAAATGTATCACGGAAAACCATTGTATCATTGTACTTCAAATATCTTTAAAAATAAATGTTTTAAGTACAAAATTAATCACTCAAATACGTGTATTGGAGCGCTAAACTGTGCGTCTTGTTATAAGATAATCTCTGTGGAAGTGTCGTAGTTATCGTCCTCTGAAAGCTAAGTTCTGCAGAAGTCAATGTACTTATTTCATGATAAACAATAGAGAAATGCTTTGCGTATAGATATTGTAGTTACTACGCTTATTGCCGTGATGAAGTAAGTACTGTACTGTAACGTATTGTTGTGCTACAGAAAAGGCTGTCTCATTGTAGCTATACCACAAAGTTACTACTAAAACATGTTTTCCTTTCCAGAAGAATTCAGAAAAACTGTGCAGATATAAAACAGATACACCGCAAAAGCACAGTGTAAATTGTGTCACACATTAGTAGTGTCGTGATATAATCGTGTAGCTGTCAAATAAACTAAATTCTAAGTCATCTTTAATTTCACAGAAAGTACTTCAGATAAAGAATGTCTTTTCAACTAAACCAAAATGTTGCATTAAAATCTCATTAACAGTATATGTTCTAAGAATGTAAGCCTTACACTCGTTACGTATTCCTGCAACTAACAAGCAAGAATGTACAAATAACAACACTGTGTCGTCTGTTCACTATAACAATGCATTCGTAATTTCTGTTTAAAAAGGTTCCCTACGTTCTAGACTGGATAGTTAACTTCAAAACATTGTTGCATGTTAACAGTTTCCCAGTGTGACAAAGCATACTAGAAATGTGAAGTGAAATGTTTTATGGCAAAGACAAAGTTAAAAATCAGATTATATTTCAATAAACGGTTTTACATGTGAAATGTGGTGTAAACCTTTTACTCTTCCTAGTGCGCAGAGTTTCAGTCTCAACGCAATTATCATGTGGTTACGTCGGTAAGGAACACTGGAATTTTGCTCAAGGTTAGCTTATGTTATTTTTCTCTGAGCCAGCCGGCGCACGTGGCTGCCTGGGGTGCGGGTCAATGTCTGTCTCTTTGTTGGCGCGCGTCGTTATTTGAATTAGGAGACCTAACTTCTACAAATTCAGCTTGCCGAGAGGGCCCCGGCCTGTTTGAATCCCGCCAGTTCTGCTGCAATTCAGGTCTGTCGTTACGATTATATCGTCTGTCGTCATGTCGGTAGTTCCTGTAGTTCCTTTACTGTCGGTTAAGTGGTGGAGAATTTCTCCCTGAGTTATCACGGCGCGGTGGACCCTTGCGACTGAAATTATTCTGTCTCCCGTGATAATAATTATTTTGGTTTCCATATTGTCTGTTTCTATCATTGTCTGTGTAATATTCATTACTACGGAAATGTGATCTTTCTTTGTAACTATTACTACTCTGCCGACGGTTGTCATACGGTTGGTGTCTCTTTTGGTCACGATTTGTGTTGTGAGAATTGCCTCGTCGTGTCCACCTACTGTTTCTGTGGTCACGGAATTGTGACGGATGTGACCTGTAGTGATTGTTTTCCTGTTCTCAATGGTGATTGTGCACCTGCACAGTTGCAACAGATGGCTTCTGGCCGTCTCTACAAGGACTACAGTGGGTCTGCACCTTTGATGACCCACCAATACCATTATTTCTACAAGGACTGCAGTGGGTCAGCACATTTGATGACCCACCAATACCATTATTTCTACAAGGTCTACAGTGGGTCTGCATCTCTGGTGGCCCACCAATACCGTAATCTCTACCAGGACTACAAGGGGTCTACTCTGTGATGACCTACCTACCAATATTCTTGAAAACTTCGACTGACTCTGCTGTGGGTTTGCTCTGTTGTGGCCCATTACCTGTCTGCATGTCAAGAGTCAGCACTGTCTTTCCGTTGGAGCAACAACACTACTTCTTAAAGACTGCATGGAAATCCACTACTTCCGTGTGCATTTTCTTTTACTACTCAGAGTTTGAGAAAAACACTGCAATTTTACTTTGATGAATGATCAGGACTGTCCTTACAGACTGTGAGAAAATTTTAGCTTTTGACCAACATTGTATCAATAAGTGTGTGCATTTCATTTCTTTGTCATTGTAATTATGAAAAAAATTTTCATATCTGTATTGGCCACTGCCCAAAACAATTTGTAAATTTTTTGTTGGGAGCATGGGGGCTATGTAAGTAGGCTGTTTAGGTTTTTTTATTGGTAACGCCGCCGCCACATAGCGCTCTGTATGAAAAATCACTGGCAGTGCTGTGCGCAGTCTTTGGCTAGTTTGCATTGTTGTCTGCCATTGTAGTGTCGGGGAGCGACAGCTGGATGCTAACAGCGCGTAGCGTTGCGCAGTTGGAGGTGAGTCGTCAGCAGTGGTGGATGTGGGGAGAGAGATGGCGGAGTTTTGAAATTTGTAAGAATGGATGTCATGAACTGATATATATATTATAACTATTAAGGTAAATACATTGTTTGTACTCTATTAAAGTCTTTCATTCGCTAACTATGCCTATCAGTAGTTAGTGCCTTCTGTAGTTTGAATCTTTTATTTAGCTGGCAGTAGTGGCGCTCGCTGTATTGCAGTAGTTCGAGTAACGAAGGTTTTTGGTGAGGTAAGTGATTTGTGAAACGTATAGGTTAATGTTAGTCAGGGCCATTCGTCGTAGAGATTTTTGAAAGTCAGATTGCGTTGCGCTAAAAATATTGTGTGTCAGTTTAAGCACAGTTGTGTATAAATTGTTCTAAGGGGACGTTTCAACTGTACATGATTACTGGCAGCGGTG
Organism: Schistocerca gregaria; assembly: GCF_023897955.1. Classification (NCBI taxonomy): domain Eukaryota; kingdom Metazoa; phylum Arthropoda; class Insecta; order Orthoptera; family Acrididae; genus Schistocerca; species Schistocerca gregaria. Next base: position 218,904,728 of record NC_064925.1, on the reverse strand, counting down.
GACTCGAGAATGTACGATCGCAATAAGACCGCGCTCCGGACGGGCACGAGGCGCTGCCGAGAGGGTGGACCGACGTGTTCGGTGTATGGCTCTGGCGCATCGTACTGCATCTGCAGCAGCAATCCGAGCAGCAGTTGGCACCACAGGTACACAACCAACTGTTACAAACTGTTTACCTCAAGAATATTGCTGTTGCAACCTAATAAACTTGGCCACTGTTTCTAAGTTTCGATACGGTGTATCGGTACGTGGAACTGTTTCAGTGTTTCGGAACGGATGTGGTTCGCTGTTTCGAAACAGTGGTGATTCATTCCGCCCCTGTCTCGGATAACCGGACAAGATTCGATCTCGAGCCAGACACAGAAACCGTATCGTTGTTTCAAAATAAGGCTGTTTCAGTCCACCTGTGCTTAGAACGGACTAATTGTATCGAAACAGCGATGTTTCATTCCGCTCTGTGTCGGACGAGATACGGGCTCGGCACAGGTACTGAAACACAACATACCACTTCATGAAACACTTTCAAGAGTGTCGAAATCTTTTGGACAGGCAATAGCATGAAGCTTAAGATATCCGAAAATACAGCTTCGTTTCTAGCTGACTGTCCTATTCCGAAATGGCGTAACATCTGTTTTATAAACACTAACCAAACAATAAAACAACGCATACTATTCACATTCAAAATAATAAATATGTGAAAACCATTCAGTTAAATTACACTTTTTTTGTAACATACGCTTCTCTGTTCATGTACAGTAATCATATTAAGAAACGCAAGTAAGACTACAACATTTTGAATTAAAAAAAAAGGCGTAGAGTGACAGTTATTAGACATATACATAAATTTGATGTAGGTATAATTGCAAGCAATTTGTTTGACATATCACTTATAGTGTAATGGTGAACGGAAAGGGCTGGGCAGCATGGTGCATTTATAGTAACGGTTCGAAACACCTTGAAAGACAAAATTTTTTTCTGTTATATTTTGTTATTTATTCGAATTATTTGGCGTTATTTGTGAGTCTATAGTCAATGTGCTTAATATCCACAAAGATTCCCTTTGTGTGCATCGAAATTATCAGGATGGATATATTACCCATACTAACGGAATGTGGGAATCCCAGTAGCATATCCGTTGTTTCTGCAGTTTGCTCCCACCCCCAGTTCCGTTCGTGGTGGTTCTTGTGGATTCAGCTATGGCTGTCCTCAGCCAACTGAAAAGTATGAAAGTCACACGACACAAAAGCGGTGCATTTGCTGCAGGAAATACGAAACTGCCAACACGCCCAAGTTATAGTTTCATGTCCGCAGCTCGTGGTAGAGCGGTAGCATTCTCGCTTCCCACGCCCGGGTTCCTGTGTTCGATTCCCGGCTGGGTCAGGGATTTTCTCTGCCTCGTGATGACTGGGTGTTGTGTGATGTCCTTAGGTTAGTTCGGTTTAAGTAGTTCTAAGTTCTAGGGGACTAATGACCATAGATGTTAAGTCCCATGGCGCTCAGAGCCCCTTGATAGTTTCATACTTTTTGCGAAATGATTAGCCCTCTCGCAACTTATTTGTGTTTATATTTACATACTTAAACAGTAGACATTCAAGATCATAAAATGTCTAGGTTTATTAGATTACAAAACACAAAGTGTTTCACTGTTTCGACACAGCGTCTCGAAATATTACATTGTACTGTTTCATTTGTTTCGAAACAGTTACGTGTTTCAGTTTGCCCACCTCTACAACCTAACATGCTCTACAGACTGTTGACGTGTTTCCTCGCCTGCTCGATCACCAAATCTGTCTCCAATCGAGAACATACGAGACGCCATCGGACAACCGCAGCATCGCCCACAACCAGCATTAACCGTCGCTGTACTGACCGTCCAAGTGGCATAGAATCCTGTCACACAAACTGACATTCGGCACCTGTACAACACGGTGCATGCACGTTTGCAGTTTTGCATTCAACATTATGGCAGTTACACTGGTTATTAATGTACCAGCATTTCACATTTGCAGTGGCTTATCTCGCATTTACATTAACCTTTGGCCGCATCTCGTGGTCGTGCGGTAGCGTTCTCGCTTCCCGCGCCTGGGTTCCCGGGTTCGATTCCCGACGGGGTCAGGGATATTCTCTGCCTCGTGATGGGTGGGTGTTGTGTGTTGTCCTTAGGTTAGTTAGGTTTACGTACTTCTAAGTTCTAGCGGACTGTTGACCATAGATGTTAAGTCCCATAATGCTCAGAGCCATTTGAACCGTTTTGAACATTAATCTTTGGTCTTGCAATGTTAGTCACTCAAGTATGTTACCAAGACAAGTGTTTTCGTAAAAGTTCATCATCCTACATTAATAACGTTCTGATGTTGCGATTTTTTTCTGTCAGTGTATATGTAATATACAAAGGGGAAAAATTGTTACCAAAAATCTCAAATTACTCGACCGATTCACTTCAAATTTTTACACGTTACTCTAATAAACGTTTGGTCGCATGTATAGTGAAACTTTTAGCAAACAGAAAGTTTTATTTATGGCTTATCAGCTTATGATTAGAATGCTATTACAGAATCTTAAATTGCGTAACTATAAACAAGGCTCAAAATCAGAGAGAAGAGAGGAGATGGTCAGAAAGGTGGGAGGAAAAGGACACAGAGAGCGGTAAGATGAAGATAATTATTTATTTTAAGTTTCCGCTACCAGTCACTTTTATTTTATGCTTAATCTAACATAATGCAACGCGTTTCGAACATGATCTGTTCATTTTCGAGCGTTAATACATACATACATACATAGAAAAAAGTTCTTAAAAATAAACGGTCTTAAACTAGAACACTTTGTCCATTGTTTTTTAAATTTTTTAATGTAGCCTTTGGTGTGCCACATATGTTACCTCTTACTATGCGTTCATAACTTTGTATGGGACATATTTTCCCATAAATAAATTAAGACTAGCTCTAATTTCCGGTCCCAACGAAGATTTTCGGGAGGTTTTCCTTGCTTGTGAAGCAAATTTCACAAATGGAAATCTGATTATAAATATTCGCAATTGGCATGCAGTTGAAGCAGCGTGGAATGTTAGTCTTGCTATAACATAAACTCACAATAAATAAAATACGTTAATTGTCATCATTCAAGGTCTTGCAATTTTAAAGACCAGCCACATATATAGTTTTCCACGGTGCACAGTGTCAAAGATGCCGGGCTAGTTTACGTCAACTTCATAGCGAACAAGTTGTTAGCCACAGTCCGTGCCACCATTATCTCCGTGTATTCGCTCATAATTTTCTCGAGCTGGGAGTCTTGATCCAAGACTGAAGCCCCTACGTAAACAATACCCTCTTGTCCGCGCACGTGACGAACCTGGCATCGCTGCAGAAACAGAAGAGACAGTCATAGTCCACAGAATGGAATCTCTGTTGTACCCGGTCCTTTCTATTAGCAGGGTCGCCATCAACATAACGTGTAATGAGCTGCGAGACTAGACACGATATGCCGATGGCACCGTCCAGCCATCGTTGCCAAATGAAATATAGCTCCCAGTATCGGTTCAGGTAGGGCAGCGTATCTTTACAGTGGAAATTTCTTCTGAGGTCAATACACTGTCTTATACTAAATTAGTAGAAGTCCACAACATTTATTATTACGCTTTTTATCCCAACTACATTTCACTGCAGTTGCGCCACCAATGGTGGATGTTCCTTATTGACTGGTATGCAATTTTGCTCGTGAACTGTTTGTAGGCCGAAAAGACACAAATTTGATTTAGAACTAAAGTAGTCTCTTTAAAAAAATCTCACCTCTTATATTTGTGAGTTCTCGAATATTGCAACACTGACCTTAATTTCTAAAAACTCTTCCGATCAGAAATTTTTGTCTAACTTCCATTAACCCTCCCTCGTACAACAGAAATTCCAGTGTATAATAAACGAGGAAAACGTAGACAGGTTCATTATCTCCACTAGAGTGACTATAGTTTTTAAACGCCTTTGCAGCTGTTTCCACTGTTAAGGTAAAATCTTATTTAGTTTGTTCTTTGTGTGCACTGAGGTATGATACCCCGATTGTGTTGCTTGCTAACATCGAAGTAAATGCCAAAAGATCCGAGGACAGCCACCAAAAGTGCTGAACAACTTAATAATAGCCTTCTGTTAAGTATGACTTTAGCTTTTATGAATAATATATGTTTTATTTTAAAAATAGTTCTGTGACAATAATTCAGTCCGCACTGACGATCAAATTGTGCTGAAAAATGTTTGTGGCATGAAGTTTGAAGGAAAAATATGCTTTTGAAAGTTAAAGCCATTTTTGCAACTTCTGATATTTAAAATGAATGCATTTTTATTTCATCAGTCACTTGTGCACTGTCTGCGTATTTCACCGAGCGGGCATTATCAAGTGCTTAAAAATAGCAGCTGTGTAATGTAAATGAAAAAATCAGGAGATCTTTACTCTTACGTTACCTGTTTTCCTACATATCCATTCGTTGTGTTCAACTTCCCTTAATGGGTAAAGTTAATAGCTGGTTGTATGACTTCATTGCTAATTCATGTAATTTTCTTTTGTGTGTCTCATCACACATTATGTTAGGTTTACTACAAATGATTTACACTTCTCCTTTCAAAGTTGTTCTGTTAAGTTCATCCATTAATTAATCAATTAGAAGCGAAAACTAGTTTCTGGTTGGGTTATTAAACACTGTGGTGGTCTTGCTGCTTTCCTGAGCCAGTATAGTATCTGCTGGCTCCAAGTGTCGCTCTTTCTTTTCCTTCCACTTTGCACACTACACTGACACATATATTGTAGTACGCTACAGAATGAGTCGGTAGTCCATGTGGTGAACTTAAAGACTTCAGACAATACACAGAAACTGAAAGTAGCAGATGGTTAGCAATCTGCGCTAAGATCTTGCAAACAATGGATTTCTGAGTTCCCGTGTTATATCCAAGCTTTTCTCTTGTGCACAGCCTGCCGAAAACAGTTGTTTTTGTCACTGTTTCGGTGAACTTTGTGTCAAACATTTTTATTAGTGCAGATAGTTACGATTAAGACATGTAGAGTTTAGTGTTTTGCCTGTGCTGGTAATATGACGGCACACAGTTAACTGTTCCCGAATAGCACCAAGGGAGCTACCGAACTGAGATCCACAACACGACAGACAGATCACCATCAACAATGTCACGTGCTCTTAGTGCATAAAATTTACTCCATGACGTTTATGCGAAATCTTGTAATCAGACATTACCTTTCTTGTCCTTGCCACTCATATTTGTGTGATGATACGACAGGACCTCGAAAAGTAAGTTACTTATTGATACGGTAGGCCAAGTAACTTACTGAATGCTACACTCAGAAGTGTCACAAACACATGATACTATTCTTCAACATAGTCACCAAGTCTCTATAAACAAATATTGAAATTTTCTACCAATCCTTAAATTTTCCGACTATAGAAATCTGCTCCTTCGTTACGGAGCCACTGAATGAATGTCATTATTAGAAAATTTGTTTACCCCGACGTTCTGTCATCTCACCGGAAAGATGGAAATATCATGGGGCTAGATCTGGACTCTATGGCAAAGCTTAGACACTGAAGCACCAATGAAACTGCTACAGGCAAGCGTGTTCAAAAACAGAGATACGTAACCAGGCAGAATGCGCTGCGGTCGGCAACGCCTATATAACTGTCTGGCGCAGTTGCTATAACGGTAGGTTATCAGGATTTAAGTGAGTTTGAACGCGGTGTTATAGTCGGCTCACCAGAGATGGGACACAGCATCTGCGACGTAACGATGAAGTGGGGATTTTCCGCGCGACTATTTCTCGAGAGTGTAGTGAATGTCAGGAATCCGGTAAAACATCAAATCTCCGAAATCGCAGCGGCCGGAAAAAGATCCTGCAATAACGGGGCCAACGATTACTGAAGTGAATCATTCAACTTGACTGAAATGTAACACTTCTGCAATGTGCTTCAGATTTCATTGCTGGGCCATAAACAAGTGTCAGCGTGAGAACCATTCAACGAAACATCATCACATTACGCCACACCTCTGCCCGTCAACAACGACATTGGACTGTTTATGACTGGAAACATGTTGTCTGGTAGGACGCGTCTCCTTTCAAATTGTATCGAGCATGTGGAAGTGTACGGGTATGGAGATGACCTAGTGACTCCATGGATCCTGCATGCCAGCAGGGGACTGTGCAAACGGCTGAGGCTCTGTAATGGTGTGGAGCGTGTGCAGTTGGAGTGATATGGGACCCCTAATAAGCCAAGATACGACTCCGACAGGTGGAAAGTACGGAAGCATCCTGTCTGATCACCTGCATCCATTCATGACCATTGTGCGTTCCGACGTATTGGGCAATTCCAGCAGGACAATGCGACTCCCCACAGGTCCACAATCCCTACAGAGTGGTTCCAGGAACACTCTTCTGAGTAAACCCTTCCGCTGGCCACCAAACTCCCCCGACATGAACATTGTTGAGCGTATCTGGGATGCCTTGCAACGTGCTGTTCAGGAGAACTCTCCAGCCCCTCGTACCCTTACGGATTTTTGGACAGCCCTGCAGGATTCATGGTGTCCATTCCCTGCAGCACTACTTCAGACATCAGTCGAGTCCATGCCACGTCGTGCTGCGGCACTTCTGCGTGGTCGCAGGGGCCCTACACGATATTAGGCTGATGTACCAGTTTCTTTGGCTGTTCAGTGTATTTCGCGCGCCATATGGGGAGTTGCATTGTAGTACAGGAGAATAGATTTGCTTAACCTTCAACGCCTCTTATTCTTTATGGCCATAAAGCTTGCGCCTTTACGTGCAGGCGGCATTGTTCTCCGAACGCAACGTGTGCAGAATTTCTGGTACCGCAAACGATCTCGTCAGGTGGCCTGAACACTGCATATTGAGATGCTCATCTACTGATCGTTGTCCGCTGTAGTCACTCTGCGACTACTGCGAATCAGTTCCTCAATTGCCTGGACATTGCCGTCTGAGGACGATGTCGATGGCTTTCCTTACCGATCATTAGCACCCACATATTTGCGGCCTACGTCGAACTGTTGGCACCACTTCGCTATGCCTGGACGCGGCATTGCATTTGGTCCATATAAGGCCAAAACTTCACTGCGTCTGTGTGCGATTTAGACGTTCCCCCTCAAGAATCGTACTAACTGCGTACTTCAGCTGTGGACTACGTTTCCAATTGCCGCACCATTTCACCCGCACCACAGCAGAACAGTGTAAACAGTAAGCCCAGAACATGTAGTCTCTTTTGACAATGTACCGGTCTCTGCCGGCCGCGTGGTCTAGTGGTTAAGGCGCTCAGTCCGCAATCGCACGACTGCTACGGTCGCAGGTTCGAATCCTGCCTCGGGCATGGATGTGTGTGATGTCCTTAGGTTAGTTAGGTTTAAGTAGTTGTAAGTTCCTGGGGACTGATGACCTCAGATGTTAAGTCCCATAGTGCTCAGAGCCGTTTGAACCATTTTTTGAATGTAATGTTTTATTCATCCCTATTAGCCAATTCCGATAACGTAGTCATTATCAAGTGTCACAAATATGTCATCTATATATTGAAAGGTGGCTACACTGAGTCACAGCGCCAGAGATTGCGCCAAACGGTATTATTCAGCCGCCTCCACTGGCAGTTGCAGCTGAGAAGTTGCTGAGGGCAGTAGTAGTTCTGAGGTAGCCGTAGTTAGAGTACTAATTGTGACCATGTCGTGTGCAGTTGTTCTGTTGGGCAAGACACCAGATGTTGTTGGATTGGGGATGTTGTAATGATCAGAGTGTATTTTTCGTCAATATATATATTTCAAATGTCTTATGCCTCTTGGTCACAGGTTCAGTCAAAAAAGCATCTGGCTCGTGTTCTTGTGTTGGACTGTAATTCTGGTTTCTATATGCAATTATAGTATTTCTAGTTTTTTTAAATTACTTCAGTGTAAATCGTGTTTCAAGTATCTCGTCTTATTGAGGTAGAACCGTGGCAGATGTGTACGTTGAATCACACTTCCACATACAAAACAGTTACATTTGTACTTTGTTGTCTCGTAGTTTTTATAGTTGCTGGGGACTTAAATAATTAATTGTGTTAACGGAAATTCCCTTTCATTCTTTGTTGTTATTCTGTGCAGTCAGATTGCGGAGTAATACTAGGTAGGGCCAACCGGTTACGAGACTGCGTAACCGGACAAACAGCGACTAAAATTAAAATGATTTGCATTGTATTTAATTAAGCCCCCATGCAATATGCTAATAGCGGATCTTATTAGCAGTCATAAATTTAAAAATTGAGATATAAAAATGGATCGTCGACCAATAACAGGCTACACTGCCTACTCTTATTTCCAAATTGAATATACAAAAATTTTTTTGACTGGTCCTTCCGTCGGTTCTTGGTAGAAGGGTAATGTAATAAATGAAAAGCGCTAGTTTTCTTTTGTTCCACAGTATTAATTTATTGTGTTAACCGGTTTTCGACTTACAAGGTCATCATCCGACATTCGTAACTGTTGTCGCCAAAGAAGTTACAATGATTGTAAACGACACTGAAAAAGAAGTTACACATCAAGACTGAAGAACAAACGCACAGTTTATGACATCTCTGGCAGTGTGGTTATAATGTAACGTAAAAAGTTGAACAATAAATAGGTATAAAGGGAGAACACAGGAAAAAAACTTTAACACGAAACTGGAAGAGCATGCCTACATAAAAGTTTATATTAATAGACAAAACCAATAAAATAAAATTAGTAATTGACAAGGCTACTTCAAGAGGTATAAAACACGGAGAGTGACACACAAACCAATAAAAGAAAAAAGATTTATCAATTTTACATACAGAATACATGAATAAATGGAGGAAAATGGAAAAATGTGAGGGAACATGCAGTAAATGTCGTCTTTGAGAGTGTGATGGTACTGCAGTACTCTTCCTGTTTACTCCCTTTATATTTATTTATTGATCAACTTTTCACTTTTTACCTTGCGTTACTAGCGCACTGTCATATGTCATTTACTGTAAATGTCTGTTGATGGCCTTGTAAACAGAACACCGGTTAACACGATAAATTGATACTGTAGAAAAAGCAAACAAACGCTTTTTATTTATTAGAACACAAGAAATTCGTTTTGCTGTTCTCGTTTTTCTAAAAGTATATCATTATTTTTAACGACTACACGAGTTCAATGAAGGAATAAGAAAAATAATTTTATTTGTTGTGGCCATTCAGTGCCGAAGGGAATCCCAGTTCCTAGCTAACGACACAGCACATCTCATTGCGTACCGGTCCAAAATTTCTGTCTATTGACTCTGCCAGTAACGGATCCCGCTTCTGATCTGTTAATGGCATTCCCGTTAGGTCGTCGAGATAGCTGAGCCTGTTGTCGTAGCGGTCCTGAATTCCCGGTATTCCGATGGTATTATCACAGCTCTCTAGACTCCAAGCAAACATATTCGTGGAAGGCAATCCTGTCACCTTGCAGAATAGTTCGTTTTTCGCCGTTTCTTTTCACGTATTCCCTGCTCCGAAGGCCTTTTGAACGTGGAGAACTCACGTTACAGAGAATCCACTGCGTGAGGAAGCCTCTTCAAGGTAAAACTCTCTCATAACCACTTTTATGTTGTGAATATTTTTAATCTTATATTTGAGATTTAAGAGTTAGCAGCTTTTATGCTATTACGTAGCTAACTGTAACCTTGAGCTACAATAATTAGAATGCAGGTATGTTTATACTGCGAGTGCCTCTCTCGAACTGATCAGTTGACAAACTATATACCGTATTTAGATACATATGCTTATGTATTGAAGTTTGTTTGATTTGTAATTTAATTTTCTAGTATTTTTGTCATCCTCCTTTTCTTTCTTTTAAAACAGGCTTGGTAACAAACCCAAACTGATAATGTTACCATTTGTATGATTTGAGGCTGCCACACATAGTTCTCCATCCATCATCTACGAAAAAGGGTTCTGAGTTTGGAACTACAGAGGTTCGCTTTAAAGACATGAACGTCAGAAGAGAACATCTCACAAATAGACTTCATACGGCGAGTCGGTGAAGCAGCAGAGATTCTAGTGTCGAAGTGACCGAGACTGGCCAGAATGATCTAGAGTTTGTAAGTAGGCTGTTTAGGTTTTCTTATTGGTAACGCCACATAGCGCTCTGTATGAAAAATCACTGGCTGTGCTGTGCGCAGTCTGTGGCTAGTTTGCATTGTTGTCTGCCATTGTAGTGTTGGGCAGCGGCAGGTGGATGCTAACAGCGCGTAACGTTGCGCAGTGGGAGGTGAGCCACCAGCAGTAGTGGACGTGGGGAGAGAGATGCCGGAGTTTTGAAATTTGTAAGAATTGGTGTCATGAACTGATATATATATTATGACTATAAAGGTAAATACATTGTTCGTTCTCTATTAAAATCTTTCATTTGCTAACTGTGCCTATCAGTAGTTAGTGACTTCTGTAGTTTGAATCTCTTAGTTAGCTGGCAGTAGTGGCGCTCGCTGTATTGCAGTAGTTCGAGTAACGAAGATTTTTGTGAGGTAAGTGATTTGTGAAACATATAGGTTAATGTTAGTCAGGGCCATTCTCTTGTAGGGATTATTGAAAGTCAGATGGCGTTGCGCTAAAAACTATTGTGTGTCAGTTTAAGCACAGTCGTGTATAATTGTTCTAAGGGGAAGTTTCAAGTTTTCCAGAAGGTTCGAGAATGGTCTAGAATTTTCAATAATAATGTATTACAATTTTTCAGAACGTTCAAGAACGCTCTAGAATATTGCATTATCCTGTTATGGATGAATAAGTTTGAGTATATGATAAAGAGGCGCATGTGTCACTATACTTTCAGGTATCGATTGAAACGTATCAAGGAGAAATGAAGACGATATATAATGAAATTAATTTAAGTGGAAATGAATTATTAAAGGCAGTGAACAGTGTACAAATGAAAATAAAGACCAAAAGAAGCAAGTCTTTTTTAGTCAGTATAATAACACATTTTTCTAGTGATTTTCGTTCAACTGTGATGTTTCACCTTTCTTCCTTTTTGTTGATAACAATAGTTTTCTTGCAACCTCCATTCCTTTCCTTCGCAGCTTTTGTGATGGAAGTTTTGTTCATTAAAGGCTACTATCACGAGGCCACCTGCAAAAGCAATCTGGTCAATTGAATTAAAAGTGACGATTGTCATCTTTTTTACTTTGCTGCTACACGCCCTCATTACTCGCTCAAGGGATATTAAAAACGGCAGTGGATTGAGGCTACAGCCTTGGCAGTCTCCTAGCCTCGTTATCAATTCAGCAGATATCTGATTTCCTGTTCTGCAGTTAGCGCACATGCTCCTGACGGAACAGCATAAAGCCTGTCTAACCCCACTTTCCTGTATGCAATTCAAAAGTTCAGCTCTTTGTATCCTGTCGAATGCTTGCTCGAGGTCCTAAACTGCAGCAGTTTTCTGCAGAAGCTTTAGACAGGCCATCTTCGGCTTAAGTCACTCTGTCCTTCATATTCGTCATGTTAATGGCCGAGATCATCAGTGAGCCCTTTAATACATGGTACTCCTCTCGTAACCCCAACCCTCCACTCGCTAGAGGTTGCTACCACACCACAGTCCGTTTTGTCTCGTGGTTTAAATAAGCGTTTCTCTTATTATTCTTTCGTTCGAGTCCTCTTTCGTTATCGATTAAGCGTTAACTTCAGCAGTTATATTGCTGCAGCCGAGTGTTTTTACTTTGTTGTGGTCTTCAGTTCTGAGACTGGTTTGATGCAGCTCTCCATGCTACTCTATCCTGTGCAAGCTTCTTTACCTCCCAGTAGCTGCTGCAACCTACATCCTTCTGAATCTGCTTAGTGTATTCATCTCTTGGTCTCCCACTACGATTTTTACCCTCCACGGTGCCCTCCAATAATAAATTGGTGATCCCTCGATGTCTCAGAACATGTCCTACCAACCGATCCCTTCTTCTATTCAAATTGTGCCACAAGCCTCTCTTCTCCCCAATTCTATTCAATACCTCCTCATTAGTTATGTGATCAATGCATCTAATCTTCAGCATTCTTCTGTAGCACCACATTTCGAAAGCACCTATTCTCTTCTTGTCTAAGCTATTTATCGTCCACGTTTCACTTCTATAAATGGCTACACTCCATACAAATACTTTCGGAAACGACTTCCTGCGACTTAAATCAATACTAGATGTTAACAAATTTCTCTTCTTTAGAAACGCTTTCCTTGCCATTGCCAGTCTAGATTTTATATCCTCTCTACTTCGACCATCATCAGTTATTTTGCTCCCCAAATAGCAAAACTCCTTTACTACTTTAAGTGTCTCATTTCCTAATCTAATTCCCTCAGCATCACCCGACTTAATGCGACTACATTCCATTATCCACGTTTTGCTTTTGTTGATGTTCATCTTATATCCTCCTTTCAAGACACTGTCCATTCCATTCAAATGCTCTTCCACGTCCTTTGCTGTCTCAGACAGAATTACAATGTCATCGGCGAACCTCAAAGTTTGTATTTCTTCTCCATGGATTTTAATATGTACTCCGAACTTGTCTTTTGTTTCCTTTATTGCTTGCTCAATATAAAGATTGAATAACATCGGGGAGAGACTACAACCCTGTCTCACTCCCTTCCCAACCACTGCTACCCTTTCATACCCCTCGACTCTTATAACTGCCATCTGGTTTCTGTACAAATTGTAAATAGCCTTTCGATCTCTGTATTTTATCCCTGCCACCATCAGAATTTGCAAGAGATTATTCCAGTCAACATTGTCTAAAGCTTTCTCTAAGTCTACAAATGCTAGAAACGTAGATTTGCCTTTCCTTAATCTTTCTTCTAAGATATGTCCTATGGTCAGTATTGCCTCATGTGTTCCAACATTTCTATGGAATCCAAACTGATCTTCCCCGAGGTCGGCTTCTCTCAGTTCTTCCATTCGTCTGTAAAGAATTCGCGTTAGTATTTTGCATCTGTGACTTATTAAACTGATAGATCGGCAATTTTCACATCTGTCAACATCTGCTTTCTTTGGGATTGGGATTATTATATTCTTCTTGAAGTCTGAGGCTATTTCGCCTGTCTCATACATCTTGCTCACCAGATGGTAGAGTTTTGTCAGGACTGGCTCTCCCAAGGCTGTCAGTAGTTCTAATGGAATGTTGTCTACTCCCAGGGCATTGTTTCGACTTAGGTCTTTCAGTGCTCTGTCAAACTCTTCAATCAATATCATATCTTCTATTTCATCTTCACCTACATCGTCTTCCATTTCCATAATATTGTCCTCAAGAACATCGCCCCTGTATATGCCCTCTATATACACCTTCCACCTTTCTGCTTTCCCTTCTTTACTTAGAACTGGGTTTCCAATTGAGCTCTTGATATTAATGCAAGTGGTTATCCTTTCTCCAAAGGTCTCTTTAATTTTCCTGTAGGCAGTATCAATCCTACCCTTAGTAATATAAGCCTCTACATCCTTACATTTGTCCTCTAGCCATCCCTGCTTAGCCATTTTGCACTTCCTGTCGATCTCATTTTTGAGACGTTTGTATTCCTTTTTGCCTGCTTCATTTACTGCATTTTTATATTTTCTCCTTTCATCAATTAAATTCAATATTTCTTCTGTTACCCAAGGGTTTCTACTAGCCCTCGTCTTTTTACCTATTTGATCCTTTGCTGCCTTCACTATTTCATCCCTCAAAGCTACCTGTTCTTCTTCTACTGTACTTCTTTCCCCCATTCCTGTCAATTGTTCCCTTACGCTCTCCCTGAAACTCTGTACAACCTCTGGTTCTTTCAGTTTATCCAGGTCACATCCCCTTAAACTCCCACCTTTTTGCAATTTCTTCAGTTTTGATCTACAGTTCATAACTAATAGATTATGGTCAGAGTCCACATCTGCCCCTGGAAATGTCTTACAATTTAAAACCTGGTTCCTAAATCTCTGTCTTACCATTATATAATCTGATACCTTTCACTTGTCAAGAGATAAATTAAAAGTTATCATCGTTCATCTTCTTCTCGTAGCTGTCGCAGCAAGTACAAGGTGAGCGGAAAGTAACTCCCTATGTTTTAATACTTATCTCTCCTAAAATATGGTAGGTATAAACTCAATGTTTTGTACACGGTCGGCCGCGGTGGCCGTGCGGTCCTAGGCGCTTCAGTCCAGCACCGCGCGACTGCTACGGTCGCAGGTTCGAATCCTGCCTGGGGCATGGATGTGTGTGATGTCCTTAGGTTAGTTAGGTTTAAGTAGTTTAAGTTCTAGGGGACTGGTGATTTCAGATGTTATGTCCCATGGTGTTCAAAGCCATTTGAACCATTTTGTACACATACAGTTTATTTTATACCATTATCTTTCTGTAAGTACAACTTAATTTGTGCTCCAGTGTTTTTTAAACAACGTCTTAAAAGAACAGGTACGTTTGCTACGACCTTCTTCAAGAATTCGGCAAGAATACCACTTGTGATCTCTAGATCTTATTCTCAAGTTCGTCATGGGTTTGTGGCTTACTGCGATACACTTCTTCCTTAGCCCACCCGCATCGGAGGAAATCGCAAGAGATGAGGTGTCTGCTTCGCTCCGGCCATTCTCACGGTTCTCGGCGACATGTCCAACGTCCTATAACGCGCTCATCAGCCGTTGTCGTACGGATCAGGCGTTATGTGGGGAACTCCGTTTTGCATAAATAACAGTTCAAGTGACTCTCCCACTTAGAAATTGTAGGCCGTACAAAATTTTTTAACATTTCCCTATGTCTTTGTCAGCAGATAAGGCTCAGTGATGAGGGAAGAAGTTAATTCACACCTCACTGTCGGCTTGTCCATCATTTTTTCAACTGTCTTTAGGATCACCTTTCGCCGAATAGTGGCTGTTATGACGATTAATGAACCACCCTGCATGAAACACAGATTCATCACTCCACAGCATTTTTTCAAATGTGAATGATCATGCCATGCAAGCATCACTTCACAAAATTCTGCACAACTATTGCAGTCATCTAGCTGCACTATTTGAACACAATATAACTTCCATGGTCCGTAATATAACTATTTGTGGAGAACTGCACGCACAAAATAGCGTGTAGTGCCACTCTCTCTTTCAGTCTGCCTTGTTGATTTTCAAAGGTTTCGTTCGAACATCTCCCTCACTGTGGCCACCGTTTCCTCTGATACAAAAGGTGAGACCTTCCCTGATGTCTTCGTGTACATCCTGCAGTTTCTGTGGCAATTTTTAATTTTTTTTGCATCTAAACTTGCCTTTCGTATTGGACCTGATATCTTGCTGCCATTTTGGTCCTCTACTCATTGCTTTGCATTGACTGACAAGGTAACAAATGAGGAGGTTCTCCGGGGAATCGAGAAGGAAGGGACTATATGTGAAACACTGACTGGAAGAAGGGACAGGATGAGAGGACAGATGTTAAGACATCAGGGAATAATTTCCATGGTACTGGAGGGAGCTGTAGAGGGTATAAACTGTAGAGGAAGAGATAGATTGGAATGCGTCAAGTAAATAATTGAGGAAGTAGGTTGAAAGTGCTGCTCTGAGAAGGAGAAGTTGATACAGGAGAGAAATTCGTGGCGAGCGGCATCAAACCAGTCAGAACAATTATGTCTACACATAACATTAATAGAAATGCAAAATTCAAAATAGGGACATACTTTCCGCCAACCCTATAGCGCAACACAGGTGCGCTCGCATTTTGAATAAGAATTCGTTCAATATGTTCTGTGCGTTTTCACGAATTTAATGTTGCCTACATTATTTCAACGTCATCCTATCTAATGGTATTTATTTTTAAGCTCACCTTCCAGAAAACAATAATACTAAAGAAGTGAGGTGAAGCAGCAGGTCTGGTCTGATATTTGTGAGAGCGATTTTATGTTACATTAGCTGTACCCAGCCACACTCTGCTGTGTCTCAATCTGCTTAAATGGAAAAAAATACATTTCTAATATGTTTGGGAATCGGAAATGGGCACTAATCTCCTTCTCTCTCCCGTTTCTGTCTATCTTCTGCTCTCCCTTTCATTGCCCGTCTACTCCTCTTTTCTCTCGTACTCCATCTTCTCCTCTTCTCCTGTCCCTCTCTGAGGTTTGAGTCCTCCCTTGGGCATGAGTGCATGTGTACTGTATGTGTTGTCGTTAGCGTCAGTTAGTTTAAGTAAGATTAAGTAGTGCGTAAGCTTAGGGACAGATGACCCCAGCAGTTTGGTCCCGTAACATCTTACCACAAATTAACAATTTTTTCACTCTCAGTCTGTCACCTCCTCCCTCCTTTATCTGTCCGTCATTTCAGCCCCCTCTCTCTCCATGTCCTTCGGCCCTCTCTCTCTGTCCATCTCCTCTCCCCCCCCCTCCCTCCTCCACCCCGCTCTGACGTTGATCGTTGTTTATTGTTATTTTAAATTCAGGTTCTGTAGTGTAAATCAGTAAGCCATAAATACATCTTTCCTGTCTACTAACAACGTATCACTATGTATACAGGGTGTTACAAAAAGGTACGGCCAAACTTTCAGGAAACATTCCTCACACACAAAGAAAGAAAATATGTTATGTGGACATGTGTCCGGAAACGCTTACTTTCCATGTTAGAGCTCATTTTACTACTTCTCTTCAAATCACATTAATCATGGAATGGAAACAGACAGCAACAGAACGTACCAGCGTGTCTTAAGACACTTTGTTACAGGAAATGTTCAAAATGTCCTCCGTTAGCGAGGATACATGCATCCACCCTCCGTCGCATGGAAGCCCTGATGCTCTGATGCAGCCCTGGAGAATGACGTGTTGTATCACAGCCGTCCACAATACGAGCACGAAGTCTCCACATTTGGTACCGGGGTTGCGTAGACAAGAGCTTTCAAATGGCCCCATAAATGAAAGTAAAGAGGGTTGAGGTCAGGAGAGCGTGGAGGTCATAGAATTGGTCCGCCTCTACCGAACCATCGGTCACCGAATTTGTTGCTGAGAAGCGTACGAACACCTCGACTGAAATGTGCAGGAGCTCCATCGTGCATGAACCACGTGTTGTCTCGTACTTGTAAAGGCACATGTTCTTGCAGCACAGGTGCAGCATCCCCTATGAAATCATGATAACGTGCCACATTGTGCGTAGGTGGAAGATCATGGGGCCCCTATCAAGACATCAATAATGCCTGCCCAAACGTTCACAGAAAATCTGTGTTGACGTGATTGCACAACTGCGTGCGGATTCTCGTCAGCCCACACATGTTGATTGTGATAATTTACAATTTGATCACGTTGGAATGAAGCCTCATCCGTAAAGAGAACATTTGCACTGAAATGAGGATTGACACATTGTTGGCTGAAACATTCGCGTTAGTGTACCCGTGGAGGACAATCAGCTGCTGATAGTGCCTGCACACGCTGTACATGGTACGGAAACAACTGGTTCTCCCGTAGCACTCTCCATACAGTGACTTGGTCAACGTTACCTTGTACAGCAGCAACTTTTCTGACGCTGACATTAGGGTTATCGTCAACTGCACGGAGAATTGCCTCGTCCAATGCAGGTGTCCTCGTCGTTCTAGGTCTTCCCCAGTCGCGAGTCATAGGCTGGAATGTTCCGTGCTCCCCAAGACGCCGATCAATTGCTTCGAACGTCTTCCTGTCGGGACACCTTCGTTCTGGAAATCTGTCTCGATACAAACGTACCGCGCCACGGCTATTGGCCCGTGCTAATCCATACATCAAATGGGCATCTGCCAACTCCGCATTTGTAAACATTGCACTGACTGCAAAACCACGTTCGTGATGAACACTAACCTGTTGATGCTACGTACTGATGTGCTTGATGCTAATACTGTAGAGGAATGAGACGCATGTCAACCAAGCACCGAAGTCAACATTACCTTCCTTCAATTGGGCCAACTGGCGGTGAATCGAGGAAGTACAGTACATACTGACGAAACTAAAATGAGCTCTAACATGGATATTAAGCGTTTCCGGACACATGTCCACATAACATCTTTTCTTTATTTGTGTGTGTGGAATGTTTCCTGAAAGTTTGGCCGTACCTTTTTGTAACACCCTGTATACGCGCAATCGCAGGTGGCGAAAATACAAGGAATTTGTGGATGTGGTAATTGTTAAAAGGCCGCAGGTATTTTAAATCGATTTCCAATCCAGCATCCGACCATGTAAGGCGTTGGAAACCTTCCTACTTGCAGTGGGTTCCTATTTGTTAAGTTACTAGAAAAGGCGGGAGAAAATCACAACACGAACAAGAAAGCAATACGGAGTACACAATTATTGATATATTCTGAAACAGTAATCAAGTAAAAAACCTAAATTTGACTGAGGACAGACTTCACTGACGTTATAGAATGAAAAATGACACAGCGTGTGTACTAACACAATACAGGAAGGGTTCTCCTTCAGCCGCAACTATAAAAATTAATTTTGTAAATTGGACAAAACCGCACAACAGTTGCTGAATCATCAATCTTTTATTGCATACACGACCGGTTTCGGATCACTTATTGTTCCACCATGTGATGTAAATCGTAATAATGAAAACATTGGGTTACAAGACAATGCGAGGGGAGTCTCAAGTTTTAAAAAAAAATATCGGATAAGGAACTATGCAGCTAAAATTTCTAAAATTAATTAAAATAAGAGAGAGAACAGGGCATTACTTGCAAATAAAATCACTTAACCATCAGAGGTCATCCTCATCCCAGCCATGTCATGGAACAATAGATATGTGTCAAAGGTATAAAAGGGGAACCAAGAAAAATACGAAAAAAATGACATTACGACCGGTTACCGTTCAGATACATCACTGCTGTCTTTTGGTCCCTCCTGAACAGATTAAATAATCTTCACCTCACGTCAGAGGCATATGAAGTTCGGTATAATAAAGTACACTGCCGCACCTAATGGGTATCTGCTGTCTATAAGTAAGACATTAAATAAAGAAATACTAGCGAAGCGTGAGGGAGCTTGGATGGGGGTCACTCTGAACCCAGTGGAGAAAAAGAATAAGTTTTATAAGATTCCATGTCACGGATACGTATGAGAGATGCTTGGAAAGAAACGACGCCAGCCAATATAGCTCCGGCATTTTTTATATCAAAACATTTGGGCAGCTGGTTACGAAACCGTGAACTCTCCAAAAATGGATCCTTTCCCCTATATATATATATTGGCCAGACAGGTGGGAATGTTCACACTAAATTTGAAAAACAGAAAGATCTGGCCAATTTCAGGTCAACCTTGGCAGTGAATTCAATTTCAGGTCAGCCTTGACAGTGAATTCAATTTCAGGTCAGCCTTGACAGTGAATTTAATTGACAACCAACATCAGCAGGTTAGCAATGGCACACTACAAAGAAAGATCAGATATGCAACATTCTGGAAGAAACTGAAATCTTAAGAAGTCTTCATTCGCTTTGTCTCGATCCTTTTAATGAAGGCATTAAGCTGTATCACAAAAATATTTTAGTTACTTACGACATTATTCATCCAAATGCAAGTAATAATAAGTGCAAGTGCAAGTACAAGTAAAGTAATATTTTCTCCTGTTTTTAGATGTACAGGTTTTCTTTCCTCCTAAATTTGTGGAGGTACCGTTTCCTTCCTGCTGCTACTTCCCGCTTTCCCAGTTTAAACAGTTTAAACAGTTTACATATGTTTCACACCGCGCTTGCGTTACGTTATGTGTGCGACCTCACTATTCAGGACTGGCAAGTATTTACTAGTAGCTGAGAAACCTAGCTCTGTAGGCAGCTATTGTTTCCGCCTACAGCTGTTCGCTTTCGCAGTTGAAAGCTGTCAGGTGTTAGCGATTTCCTAAAGCTGACTCCCCTGTGGGAGTGTCTTAATAGTAAAGAATAAATGTATTACAACTTCACACTTGATGAGGTATTTTTTCACTCATTCAGGGTTTATAACGTCATATCTCCTGAATTATCTTTGGTGCCACGACATAATTTAGTAGGTGCATTTAGCGGTATTATGGATACTGTCTACGAAATTGATTGCGAGTAGAGATAGTAGCACGGAAGTAATAAATTTAAACCTCATGCGAGATGCAGCAGTATTTCACCCATCTCATTGTTTATGATGTCCTATTTTCTGAACTATTTTAGGTAGGTAGTTCTTAACCCCACAGCGATTGTTACCTGTCAGCATGGGATATGTGTACAAAGTTTGGTTGAAATCGGTCCAGTGGTTCGGTAGGAGATATGGAACAAATGGTTCAAATGGCTCTGAGCACTATGGGACTTAACATCTGTGGTCATCAGTCCCCTAGAACTTAGAACTACTTAAACCTAACTAACCTAAGGACAGCACACACATCCATGCCTGATGCAGGATTCGAACCTGCAACCGTAGCGATCACGCGGTCCCAGACTGAAGCGCCTAGAACCGCTCGGCCACACCGATCGGCAGATGTGAAAAACACACACACACACACACACACACACACACACACACATACACACACAAACGCGCGCGCACACAAACAAACATGCATTCAACCATTTTTAATATATATGAATTACATAGTGCAACTGACGCGTCTCTTTTTCTAAATTAATTATCATGCCTTTCAGTTGACAAAGTCCAACGTACCAAATCTTGTACATAGTGTTATTGTTAGTGTACCCGGTCGAGCGGCACATGAGAACGGTTTTTATGGAATTTGTGTAAGCAGTTCCACAAAATACGTGCTTTCTCTTCTCGTCTTTATTACATCTTACATATTTCGTAATTCTGGTGAGTTTCAGTGGCTGGTCGTGATGTGAGCTTTTGCGGATTTGTCTAGGAACCCCTTTTATTCTTTCGACACGAAAATTTTGTTCCGTGACAACGTTGGGATGAAGATGAAGTCAGATGGTTGGTTCTATTTGTAGTAACATACTGTTCTCTCTTATATTTTATTTCATTTCAAAAATTTTAGCTGCATGGACCCTTATCCGACTTTTTTATAGTTGAGGATCCCCTTCTATTGTCTTGTAGCGCAATATTTTGTTTATTACAGTTTACACTAGATGACGGAACTTTAAGTGTTCCGAAACTGATGATGTATTCAATGAAAGACTGTTGCTTTGCCGGCCGGGGTGGCCGAGCGGTTCTAGGCGCTACAGTCTGGAACCGCGAGACCGCTAAGGTCGCAGGTTCGAATCCTGCCTCGGGCCAGTTAAGTCCCATAGTGCTCAGAGCCATTTGAACCATTCTTGCTTTAGCAATTGTCGTGCGGCTTCATAATTTTACGAAATACAATAACTAGGTACTCAGAACAGTGATTAAGCTGGAGACAGAGTATTGAACCACACAGAGCAGATCCAGGTCACAAAGAGGGAGATTCTAGTTCGTCTTATCCCAATGCTGGTGGCCTTGGTTTGCGGTTGAAGCGCGTGGTACTTGAGCTCGTCGTGCGAACGATACGGCGGGCGTATACGAGTGACATTGGTTCGTCCTGTTCGAGGTAATGAACTGCTAAACTGATACTAACGGCAAGGCGATAAATGCCTGTACCAAGACTCGTTCGCGACGTAGCCGCAGCTGCCCTTCCGACTCAAAGTGAATGGGCTGGACGTCGCGTCGGCCGGACCTCATACAACTTAATCGGTGCCACACTCCCGTACACTTACTTCACAAAACAGAACTGTTGCCAACTGTGTGAGAAAGTATCGAATCGCAGTTAATAACAGATATCGACCAACCTCAAATTTATTAACAAGGTACTGAATAGACTGACGTAAAAATCGCAACACAAAAAATAATTAATGTAAAGTAACTAAGTCTGGGGAATAAATTTGTCTAGGTAACATATGTAATGCTGTTTGTGGATAACGCTGGAGTTGTCATCCGATGATGTTCCATGTGTGCTCGACTGCAGACAGGTCTGGTGATCCAGCACGCCAAAGCAACATGTCGACACTGTGTAGAGCATGCTGGGTTACAATAGCGGTATGTGGTCGAGCGTTATCCTGTTGGATAGCACCCCCTGCAATGTTGTTCATGAATGGCACCACAAGAGGTCAAATCGTCAGACTGACGTATAGATTCACAGTCTGGCTGCGCCCCTGTCCGTAACTCCAGGTGTAGATCCAGTGTGTCTAGATCGTAGACAGGTTGGATGCAGGCCCTCATCTGGTCTCCTTCTAACCAACGCAGACTATCACTGGCATAGAGGCCAAACCAGCTCTCATCAGAAAACACAACCTTCCCTATGAAACTGACATAGCCGAAGTTGCAAATGATGTCTATGGAAAGCACACTACAGGGCGTCTGGCTCGGAGCTGTACTTGAAGGACCGACTGGTATCGGTTCATTATGTCACTCTGGAGCCAACTGCTCCTCAGATTGGAGGTGCAGATACAGCACGACAACTGGATAGTGCCACGTGGCTGGAGCCCGGTCTTCTTGCAGCTGTACCTACCTGACCACCGCTGCCAGCAATCATGTCCAGTAGCTACATAAACAATTAAAATCGCTCGAAAGAGGAAATGCCGCGGGACCTGATGGGATACCAGTTCGATTTTACACAGAGTACGCGAAGGAACGTGCCCTCCTTCGTGCAGCAGTGTACCATAAGTCTCTAGAAGAGCGTAGCGTTCCAAAAGGCTGCAAAAGGGCACATGTCATCTCAAGAAGGGACGTCGAACAGATGTGCAGAACTAAAGACCTATATCTCTGACGTCAATCAGTTGTAGAATTTTGGAACATGTATTATGTTCGAGTATAATGACTTTTCTGGAGACTAGAAATCTACTCTGTAGGTACCAGCATGGGTTTCGAAAAAGACGGTCGTGTGAAACCCAGCAAGCTCTATTCGTCCACGAGACTCAGAGGGCCACAGACACGGGTTCCCAGGTAGATGCCGTGTTTCTTGACTTCCGCAAGGTGTTTGATAGAGTTCCCCACAGTCGTTTAATGGACAAAGTAAAAGCATATGGACTATCAGACCAATTGGGTGATTGGATTGAAGAGTTCCTAGATAACAGAGCGCAACGTGACTTCAGGTGTGCCGCAGAGGAGTGTAGAAGGACGGTTCCTATTCACAATATATATAAATGACCTTGTGGACAACATCGGAAGTCCACTGAGGTTTTTTGCGGATGATGCTGTAGCATATCGAGAGGTTGTAACAGTGGAAAATTGTACTGAAATGCAGGAGGATCTGCAGCGAAATGACGCTTGGTGCGGGGAATGGCAATTGAATCTCAAAGTAGACAAGTGTAATGTGCTGCGAATAGACAGAAAGAAAGATCCTTTATCATTTAGCAACAATATAGCAGGTCAGCAACTGGAAGCAGTTAATTCCATAAATTATCTGGGAGAAGCATTAGGAGTGATTTCAAATGGAATGACCATATAAAATTAATTGTCGGTGAAGCAGATGCCAGACTGAGATTCATTGGAAGAATCCTAAGGAAATGCAGTTCGAAAACAAAGGAAGTAGGTTACAGTAGGCTTGTTCGCCCACTGCTTGAATACTGCTCCCCGGTGTGGGGTCCGTACCAGATGGGGTTGATAGAAGAGATAGAGAAGATCCAACGGAGAGTAGCGTGCTTCGTTACAAGATCGTTTGCGATTGCAAAAGCGTTACGGAGATGACAGATAGACTCCAGTGGAAGACTCTGCAAGAGAGACGCTCAGTAACTCGGTACGGGCTTTTGTTGAAGTTTCGAGAACATACCTTCACCGTCCGCAGCTCATGGTCGTGCGGTGGCGTTCTCGCTTCCCGCGCCCGGGTTCCCGGGTTCGATTCCCGGCGGGGTCAGGGATTTTCTCTGCCTCGTGATGACTGGGTGTTGTGTGATGTCCTTAGGTTAGTTAGGTTTAAGTAGTTCTAAGTTCCAGGGGACTGATGACCATAGATGTTAAGTCCCATAGTGCTCAGAGTCACATACCTTCACCGAGGAGTCAAGCAGTATATTACTCCCTCCTACGCATATCTCGCGAAGAGACCATGAGGATAAAATCAAAGAGATTAGAGCCCACACAGAGGCATACCGACAATCTTTCTTTCCATGAACAATTCGAGACTGGAATAGAAGGGAGAACCGATGGAGGTACTCAAGGTACCCTCCGCTACACACCGTCAGGTGGCATGTGGAGTATGGATGTAGATGTAGATGTAGATACGAAGTCTGTCTGCAGTATCAAAGAATGGGCATCCAGCTTTTCGTTATCCTATATATACGACCTCGTTCTTGCGTCCTCATAGTGAACGCTACTGGCATCACTCTTATGCGACTGGCGCGAAATTAGAATACACATCATCTTTCAAATGGAGAAATATGCCTACCAGTTTTCGTTTGCGTCTACAACTTCATCTTGGTATTGCGATTTTTATTCCGTCAGTGTAGAATGAAGAAAAAGATACTATATGCTTACGACTAGCGTCTCTTCTGCTGAAATGCATTTTCTGCTGATGGAGCGCTTTCCAGTCACCAAAAATTATCTATAGTATGTAACAGAACGTTTCTCTTTTCATTCTGATATGTTCGCAAAACTCGTCTGGTTGTTCCAGTGGCAAAGGAAAGAACGTATTCGCCACATTCTTCTCGAGAAATACTGCAGCTCATCTTATGCATTCGGCGTCGTTTTAATAGTTAAAGCTGCAATGCGGGTCTCGTCCCTTAAGCACAGAAGCGTCGTGGCATCTATCACGCCGGAGTATCGGACGCAGTGTGACAAAGCTGACGGGCCACTGTGAATGTAGCCACAGTGCAGCATATATTTCCCCGTGACGCAGCCTACCGGGAAATCGTTGCAACACTCGGTTTACGCTTTCGCGAGCAGCGAGGGCTTCCCCGTCGCAGGCCGCACGTGCCCGCGCACGTGACCTAGCCACGTGAAGAGTGTGCACGCGGCCCTGGCTGCCATTAGCGCCTCCGTGCTAATCACCTTATCGTTCCTGGCTCTGTGGCGCACCGAGTGCCAATCTGCTGCGACAGCTGCCCACGAGGAATTAGCGACGGGCGGTTAACTGCGACTTAACCTCGCACGAGACGATGCTTGCTGAAACTGACAGGGGCAGCCATTACCCGTCCTGTCATCCTTCATAGCATTCCTTAGATCTTTTTTTTTGGGTCATCGGTGTTCTGACTGCTTTGATGCGCCCCTCCACGAATTCATCTGCTCCATTCTCGCCATCTCAGAATAGCATGTGCGACATACGTCCTCAAGTTATCTGCTGGATGTATTCCAGTCTCTGTCTTCCTCTACAGTTTTTGCCCTCTAGTACCATGGAAGTCATTCCCTGATGTCTTAAAAGATGTCCTACCATCCTGTCCCTTCTCTCTGTCAGCGTTTTCCACATATTCCTTTCCGATTCTGTACACAGACTCCACATTCCTTATCTTATCAGCCCCCTAATTCAACATTTGTCTGTAACACGACATCTCAGATGCTTCGATTCTCTTCAGTTCCGGTTTTCTCGCAGTCCATGTCTCACTATAATACAATAACTAAACTCCTCCCGCACAGGCTATGAAAGTCGAAAAGGTGCCGGGAGGTCACCGTGTCATCCTCAGCTCACGGGCGTCACTGGATGCGGATGTGGAGGGGCATTTGGTCAGCACACCGCTCTCCCGGCCATATATCAGTGTATGAGACCGAAGCCGCTACTTCTCAATCAAGTAGCTCCCCAGTTTGCCTCACAAGGGCTGAGTGCACGCCGCTTGCCAACAACGCTCGGCAGACAGGATGGTCACCCATCCAAGTGCTAGCCCAGCCCGACAGCGCGTAACTTCGGTGATCTGACGGGAACCGGTATTACCACTGCGGCAAGGCCATTGGCCCTATCATACCATGCTGTACTCCAAACGTACATTCTCAGAAATGTCTTCCTCGAGTTAAGGCCAATGTTTGATACTAGTAGACTTCTCTTTTCCAGGAATGAGCTTTTTGCCAGTACTAGTCTGCTTTTGATGTCCTCCTTGCTCCGTCTGTCTTTGGCTATTTTGCTGCCTAGGTAGCGGAATTGCTTAACTTTATCTATTTCGTAACCATCAATCCTGATGTTAAGAATCTCGCTGTTATCATTTCTGCTACTTCTCATTATTTCCGTCTGTCTTCGATCTAGGTCCATTCATATTTAAAACTACTGAAATAAACTCAGTCGACGAATTATCGGAATAGCCATACAGTAGTATCCTGCTCGTTGTATTGCCACACCACGCTTCGGGTGAGATACTCTTGACTACAGTCGTATCCTGCAGAGATAAAACATATTTTCTTCTTCGCATCAGATGAAATAACATGTTGAAACAACCGACCATCGCATGTTTAACGTTATTGGTCTGAGAATCTCAGTTAATTATGCCTGTTCGTGCAACCAAAGAAAAGCAATTTTCTTTTTGTCACAGGCATTTCGTCTAAATTTACTTATACATCTTTAGTGGCCTTAAAGACGCCACTGGGCTTTAAGACACAATACCATGAAGATACGTTGTAACGAACATGAAACTGGCATGACATACTTAGATATAATTAGCATTTCAGCGCAGCCGCAAAGAAGAGGATGTGGTTTTGTGTTCACTAGGTCTGTTTCTGTTGTACTGGCACTTATTGGATTACATAAGTCTATATACATGAGTACTTAATCTACGGTAAGTACGTTACTCATATTAGACTGGCGCTAAAGACGTAACCAGATTAAACGGTGAAATACCATTTGAGGTGTCTCCTGCTCTAATTGCAACTTCTTCCCCTGTCTACAGAAAAATAATAGCTTGTCTCAAGGTCATCCTATATTCTTGACTGGCGGCATAGGAGATTGAATCTACAACAGGTGTTACAGCCAGAAACTGTTTAGAATAAGGAACAGGGGGGAAAGCCACAAACAAGTAACACAGAGACAGAATGTCAGATAATATATTGAACCATAGAACTAAATATAATGAGAGGCAGCCTTTGGGCGTCGCCTTACGTGAGACTGTGTTGCTATCGCGACGCCGTGCAGCGACATCGTGAAGATATCAAACAGTCGCCATCAGATGAATTGTCGCTACGGGAAGGCACACGCGCGGTGGACATGGTAAACGCGAGTGCGACAAAGCGAAAGTGATCAGTTGGTTTGATGATTTCCTGCAAAGTGGGCGTGGATTGCGGTTTTTGTTTCTAATTACGATGTATAAAATTTTGACCAGTGCTTTTCTAGAATGTTATATACAGGGTGGCCCATTGATCGTGACCGGGCGAAATATCTCACGAAATAAGCGTCAAACGAAAAAACTACAAAGATTGAAGGAAGAAACCAGATGGCGCTATGGTTGGCCCGCAAGATGGCGCTGCCATAGGTCAATCGGATATCAACTGCGTTTTTTAAATAGGAACATCCATTTTTTATTACATACACTCCTGGAAATGGAAAAAAGAACACATTGACACCGGTGTGTCAGACCCACCATACTTGCTCCGGACACTGCGAGAGGGCTGTACAAGCAATGATCACACGCACAGCACAGCGGACACACCAGGAACCGCGGTGTTGGTCGTCGAATGGCGCTAGCTGCGCAGCATTTGTGCACCGCCGCCGTCAGTGTCAGCCAGTTTGCCGTGGCATACGGAGCTCCATCGCAGTCTTTAACACTGGTAGCATGCCGCGAGAGCGTGGACGTGAACCGTATGTGCAGTTGACGGACTTTGAGCGAGGGCGTATAGTGGGCATGCGGGAGGCCGGGTGAACATACCGCCGAATTGCTCAACACGTGGGGCGTGAGGTCTCCACAGTACATCTATGTTGTCGCCAGTGGTCGGCGGAAGGTGCACGTGCCCGTCGACCTGGGACCGGACCGCAGCGACGCACGGATGCACGCCAAGAGCGTAGGATCCTACGCAGTGCCGTAGGGGACCGCACCGCCACTTCCCAGCAAATTAGGGACACTGTTGCTCCTGGGGTATCGGCGAGGACCATTCGCAACCGTCTCCATGAACCTGGGCTACGGTCCCGCACACCGTTAGGCCGTCTTCCGCTCACGCCCCAACATCGTGCAGCCCGCCTCCAGTGGTGTCGCGACAGGCGTGAATGGAGGGACGAATGGAGACGTGTCGTCTTCACCGATGAGAGTCGCTTCTGCCTTGGTGCCAATGATGGTCGTATGCGTGTTTGTCGCCGTGTAGGTGAGCGCCACAATCAGGACTGCATACGACCGAGGCACACAGGGCCAACACATGGCATCATGGTGTGGCGAGCGATCTCCTACACTGGCCGTACACCTCTGGTGATCGTCGAGGTGACACTGAATAGTGCACGCTACATCCAAACCGTCATCGAACCCATCGTTCTACCATTCCTAGACCGGCAAGGGAACTTGCTGTTCCAAGAGGACAATGCACGTCCGCATGTATCCCGTGCCACCCAACGTGCTCTAGAAGGTGTAAGTCAACTACCCTGGCTAGCAAGATCTCCGGATCTGTCCCCCATTGAGCATGTTTGGGACTGGATGAAGCGTCGTCTAATGCGGTCTGCACGTCCAGCACGAACGCTGGTCCAACTGAGGCGCCAGGTGGAAATGGCATGGCAAGCCGTTCCATAGGACTACATCCAGCATCTCTACGATCGTCTCCATGGGAGAATAGCAGCCTGCATTGCTGCGAAAGGTGGATATACACTGTACTAGTGCCGACATTGTGCATGCTCTGTTGCCTGTGTCTATGTGCCTGTGGTTCTGTCAGTGTGATCATGTGATGTATCTGACCCCAGGAATGTGTCAATAAAGTTTCCCCTTCCTGGATCAATGAATTCACGGTGTTCTTATTTCAATTTCCAGGAGTGTATTTGTGTAGTACGTAAAGAAATATGAATATTTTAGTTGGACCACTTTTTCGCTCTGTGATAGATGGCGCTGTAATAGGCACAAACATATGGCTCACAATTTTAGACGAATAGTTGGTAACAGGTAGGTTTTGTTGCTCCAATGTGATACATGTACCTTTGTGAACACATTTCTGAGAACGCATGCTGTTACAGCGTGATTACCTGTAAATACCACACTAATGCAATATATGCTCAAAATGACGTCCGTCAACCTCAATGCATTTGGCAATACGTGTAACGACATTCCTCTCAACAGCGTGTAAGTAGGCTGTTTAGGTTTTTTTATTGGTAACGCCACTTCTGTATGAAAATCACTGGCTGTGCTGTGTGCAGTCTGTGGCTGGCTGGCATTGTTGTAATACTCGCCATTGTAGCGTTGGGCAGTTGGTTGTTAACAGCGCGTAGCGTTGCGCAGTTGGAGGTGAGCCGCCAGCAGTGGTGGATGTGGGGAGAGAGATGGCAGAGTTTTGAAATTTGTAAGACTGGATGTCATGAACTGATATATACAATATGAATTTTGAACAATATTGAGGTAAATACATTGTTTGTTTTCTATCAAAATCTTTCATTTGCTAACTATGCCTATCAGTAGTTAGTGCCTTCAGTAGTTTGAATCTTCTATTTAGGTGGCAGTAGTGGCGATCGCTGTATTGCAGTAGTTCGAGTAACCAAGATTTTTGTGAGGTAAGTGATTTGTGAAAGGTATATGTTAATGTTAGTCAGGGCCATTCTTTTGTAGGGATTTTTGAAAGTCAGATTGCGTTGCGCTAAAAATATTGTGCGTCACTTTTAAGCACAGTCATGTATAAATTTTTCTAACGGGACGTTTCAAGCGAGTAGTTCGCCTTCCGTAATGTTCACACATGCATTGACACTGTGCTGACGCATGTTGTCAGGCGTTGCCGGTGGATCACGATATCAAATATCCTTAAACTTTCCCCACAGAAATAAATCCGAGGACGTCAGATCCGGTGAACGTGCGGGCATTGGTATGGTGCTTCGACGTACAATCCACCTGTTATGAAATATACTGTTTTGACCGCACGGAAGCTCTGTGCCGGACATCCATCATGTTGGAAGTACATCGCCATTATGTCATGCAGTGAAACATCTTGTAGTAACATCGGTAGTACATTACGTAGGAAATCAGCATACATTGCACCATTTAGATTGCCATCGATAAAATGAGGGCCAATTATCCTTCCATAATATCGCACCATACATTAACCCGCCAAGGTCGCTGATGTTCCATTTGTCGCAGCCATCGTGGATTTTCCATTGCCCAATAGTGCATATTATGCCGGTTCACGTTAGTTACCGCTGTTGGTGATTGACGCTTCATCGCTAAATAGAAAGCGTGCAAAAAATCTGTCATCGTCCCCTAATTTCTCTTGTGCCCAGTGGCAGAACTGTACGCGACCTTCAAAGGCGTCGCCATGCAATTCCTGGTGCATGGAAATATGGTACGGTGCAATCGATGTTTATGTAGCATTCTCAACACCGACGTTTTTGAGATTCCCGATTCTTGCGTAATTTGTCTGCTACTGATGTGCGGATTAGCCGCGACAGCAGCTAAAACTCCTACTTTAGCATCATTATTTGTTGCAGGTCGTGGTTGACGTTTCACGTGTAGCTGAACACTTCCTGTATCTTTAAATAACGTAACTAGCCGGCGAACGGTGCGAACTCTTGCATGATGTCGTCCATGATACCGAGCAGCGTACATAGCACGCGCCCGTTGGTCATTTTGATCACAACAGCCATACATCAACACGATATCGACCTTTTCCGCAATTGGTAAACGGTCCAATTTAACATGGGTAAGTATCACGAAGCAAATACCGTCCGTACTGGCGGAGTGTTACGTGATACCACGTACTTATACTTTTGTGACTATCTATCACAAAGAGAAAAAAGTGGTCCAACTAAAACATTCATATTTCTTACCTGCTACGCGAATATGTAATAAAAAATGGGGATTGCTATTTAAAAAAATGCAGTTGATACCTGTTTGACCTATGGCAGCGCCATCTAGCGGGCCAACCATAGCGCCATCTGGTTTCCTCCTTCAAGCTAGACGAGTTTCGTTCTTTGTAGTTTTTACGTTTGATGCTTATTTCGTGAGATATTTCGCCCAGTCACAATCAATGGACCAGCCTGTATATCTATATCTTCTTTTCCCTCATCTTAATTGTTACTTCGCCCTGGGAGCCTATAAGTGATCTCTAAATTCTTCCACCAATACAAGTAAAACAGTTCCTGTGTCTATCACTTATTTATTTTGTCACTACGCGATTCTATGGTTCACGCCTTTTCCGTGGCTGGTGTTGGTGAAGAGAACAGATATCTTTCCGCAGTCGCAGGCCAAGGGCAGTGTTGGTTAGTTTGCGTCTTTTGCTAATGGTTTATTTAGAAAAGGCACTCAAGAGGTTAAAAAGCGTCATTTTCTGACAGTGAATTGTGGCTGCAGGGGCGGTAGAGTTGTAAAGGTCTACATACCGTTGTCAGATGTATGTCTTCTGCACTGCACATTAGATTTACACTGCCGTTTCAAAGATGTTGTACATGTTACAGATATATTTGTTTACATTGGATACAGAACTACAAGATTAAATGGTTTCTACAAAAAGATGTTCTTCTTTTTTAAATATATGAATGGGCTCCACCAGAATACTGACATGTACAAAGCTCAGTTATTATTTTAGGTAGCTACATATACATTCTTTTTTATGTGGATGTGCTGCAGCATTGGATGCATAAATGACGATTAAGTAGTTACGTACGTAAATATGTACGCCTTTGTTTTAAAAACTGTCAGTACCCTGTTTTTGAATATAATTATGTGCACATTTCAGTTATTACATCAGTTTCTTGTATATAAAATGATTACAACAGATCGTGTATATAGCTTATAGAATGAACTTATTGATGGATGAATGAGAGTGTTACATTAATTGCTGTACTTTCAAACCGTAAATTATGAGACTACTTTAAGTCAAAGCTTCTGAAAAAGTTGGTTGTGCCTGTTTCACTATTGTCATTGAGTAGATGTTCCCCCAAGTTTCTTACTGTCTATATATATTCCTAGTTCTTCATATAGCGACATTCTGTGTTCTTTGTTCAGTATATGGAGTATTTCAAAGTTGGTTTCTGCAATATCAAATGGATGTCCTGTATGTTTTATATAAAGGCTATTGCGTATTTGTGCAAAATAACCTACACTGCCCTTGGTATGCGACACTGAAAAGACGTACCAACACCAGTCATGTAAATAAACATTTCTCAACTTGATGACGATGGTGTGAACCATCGAAACGCGTAATGGCAAGGTAAACAACTGACGGATGCTGGAACTATTTTGTGTTTATCAGCAGTCGCAGCACTCATAATATCCTTTTTAATGGATGATACAGTCTTTCTCGAACAATCATTTCTGTTTCTGGCTTTCGTGGTCCATTTTCCTTCTGTTAAGCAGATCGCCTTCGTATCCTTGTTAACATCATCCTCCCATTTTGTCCGTGGCCTTCTTCGAGCCCTTCTGTCCTCCAAGGTTCCTGAGAATGCTATTCGTGGACGTCTTTATAAAAAATTGTAAATTTGTGGTACGATATTGTGGGACCAAACTGCTTAGGTCATCGGTCTCTAAGCTGAAACACTAGTTAGTCTAACTTAAACCAACCTGCGCTATGGACAACACACACACCCATGCCTGAGAAAGGACTCGAACTTCCGACGAGGGGAGCCGCGCTGACGGTGACAAGACGCCCTAAACCGCACGGCTACCCTGTGCGGCCGCAGACGCCTTTCATTTTCAGTCCTAATTAGGTACCCGGCCCACATCATCGCTTTTCTTCATCTTTCGGACAATATCAGCTTGTGAGTAAAGATATATCAGTTCCTGGTGCGAGTAACTAGTTACCTCTTTTTGGAGCCAGGCCGGCCCTGTGGCCGAGCGGTTGTAGGCGCTTCCGTCCGGATCCGCGATGCTGCTATGGTCGCAGGTTCGAATTCTGCCTCGGGCATGGATGTGTGTGATGTCCTCAGGTTAATTAGGTTTAAGTAGTTCTAAGTTCTAGGGGACTGATCATCTCAGATGTTAAGTCCCATAGTACTTGGAGCCATTTGAATTTGGAGCCAGATATTTTCCTAAGTATTTTTCTCTCGAAGACTAGCAGTTTATATTCATCTTTTTTTCGTAATGTAAGTGTTCCAGTTCGATATACAGCTACGGGCGGAATTGCGTTCTGGTGTAGTCTTATTTTAAAACATGAAGCTGCTCTGATGTACAGTACAATTCGTAATACAGAATATGCTTCGTTTGCCGCTACGATCATTACCTTAATCTCTATTTGCATTCGCTGAGAATTACTTCGCAAGTTTTTAAATGTGTCTGTTCCTTTAAAAACTATTGCGACAACCGTCAATGGACTTCCATCATTGGATGCTTTGCTCAGGACCATATGCTCCGTTTTCTCATGATTACTTTGTTAATCTGCTTTCTTTGCACTACTTCTGTAAAGACTTTTCATGACGCATATGTAAGCCGATTTATTGTGTTATTGCCCAGTTTTATTCCAGTGTGGTTTAATCTTTGGCGTTCTCTGTTGTTGTTGTTGTGGTCTTCAGTCCTGAGACTGGTTTGATGCAGCTCTCCATGCTACTCTATCCGGTGCAAGCTTCTTCATCTCCCAATACCTACTGCAGCGTACATCCTTCTGAATCTGCTTAGTGTATTCATCTCTTGGTCTCCCTCTACGATTTTTACTCTCCACGCTGCCCTCCAATACTAAATTTGTGATCCCTCGATGTCTCAGAACATGTCCTACCAACCGATCCCTTCTTCTATTCAAATTGTGCCACAAGCCTCTCTTCTCCCCAATTCTATTCAATACCTCCTCATTAGTTATGTGATCAATGCATCTAATCTTCAGCATTCTTCTGTAGCACCACACTGCGAAGCTTCTATTCTCTTGTTGTCTAAACTATTTATCGTCCGTGTTTCACTTCCATACATGGCTACACTCCATACAAATACTTTCAGAAACGACTTCCTGACACTTAAATCTATACTCGATGCTAACAAATTTCTCTTCTTCAGAAACGCTTTCCTTGCCATTGCCAGTCCACATTTTATATCCTCTTTACTTCGACCATCATCGGTTATTTTGCTCCCCAAATAGCAAAACTCCTTTACTATTTTAAGTGTCTCATTTCCTAATCTAATTCCCTCACCATCACCCAACTTACTTCGACTACATTCCATTATCCTCGTTTTGCTTTTCTTGATATTCATCTTATACCCTCCTTTCAAGACACTGTCCATTCCGTTCAACTGCTCTTCCAGGCCCTTTGCTGTCTCTGACAGAATTACAATGTCATTGGCGAACCTCAATGTTTTATTTCTTCTTGAATACCTACTACCGAACTTTTCTTTTGTTTCCTTTATTGCTTGCTCAATATACAGATTGAATAACATCGGGGAGAGGATACAACCCTGTTTCACTCCCTTCCCAACCACTGCTTCCCTTTCATGCCCCTCAACTCTTATAACAGCCATCTGATTTCTGTACAAATTGCAAACAGCCTTTCGCTCCCTGTATTTTACCCCTGCCACCTTCAGAATTTGAAAGAGAGTATTCCAATCAACATTGTCAAAAGCTTTCTCTAAGTCTACAAATGCTAGAAACGTAGGTTTGCCTTTCCTTAATCTTTCTTCTAAGATAAGTCGTAGGGTCAGTATTGCCTCATGTGTTCCAACATTTCTATGGAATCCAAACAGATCTTCCCCGAGGGTGGCTTCTACCAGTTTTTCCATCCGTCTGTAAAGAATTCGCATTAGTATTTTGCTGGTGTGACTTATTAAACTGACAGTTCGGTAATTTTCACATCTGTCAACACCTGCTTTCTTTGGGATTGGAATTATTATATTCTTCATGAAGTCTGAGGGAATTACGCCTGTCTCATACATCTTGCTCACCAGATGGAAGAGTTTTGTCAGGACTGGCTCTCGTAAGGCTATCAGTAGTTCTAATGGAATGTTGTCTACTCCTGGGGCCCTGTTTCGACTTAGATCTTTCAGTGCTCTGTCAACGTCTTCACGCAGTATCATACCTCCCATTTCATCTTCATCTACATTCTCTTCCATTTCCGTAATATTGACCTCAAGAACATCGCCCCTGTATAGACCCTCTATATACTCCTTCCATCTTTCTGCTTTCCCTTCTTTGCTTAGAAATGGGTTCCCATCTGAGCTCTTGATATTCATACAAGTGGTCCTCTTTTCTCCAAAGGTCTCTTTAATTTTCCTGTATTGAGTATGTATCTTACCACTAGTGATATACGCCTCTACAGCCTTACATTTGTCCTCTAGCCATCCCTACTTAGCCTTTTTGCACTTCCTGTCGAGCTCATTTTTGAGACGTTTGTATTCCTTTTGTTCTCCATCTATCTTTTCTAAAGTTAAAAAGAAAGTATTGGAGATAGTCCACCTCCTTGTCTAAGACCAGTTTTGACATCAGAATGCCCTGACATTCCTGCACACCTACACTTATACCCTGTAAACCAGTGTGAAGTACATGGAAGAGAAACGTCCCATTGTACCAGTTATTTTCCCGTTCCACTCACATATTTTGAGTAGGAGAGCTTCTTCTGCTCTAAACATCATGTGCTCAAAGGGATCGCTAATTTCATACGAAATTATTTTTAATTATTGTCTGGCGCATGCAGGTTCATAAAAAGTATATTCGGGATTTTGACAGGCAACTGAAGAATCTAGCGTCGTATCATTACAGTTGAAGTGGACACCTTAAAACAATTCTGGCCCTTCGCAACTGCTAATCAGTCTTTGATCCGTGGGTATCCTGTATTGTTCGACATGATGTGTGAATTCTGAAGATGGTCCCTGGTACTTGGCATCACAGGATAAAAAGAATGAAGTAATTAGTCTTCATCATACAAAAACTATTTCAGTAACGTTGCTTTAGAGCTAATTGAATTCTGACTGGTTTGATGGGGCCCGCCACCAATTCTTCCGCTGTGCCAACCTCTTCATCTCTGGGCAGCACTTGAAAGATATGTCCTGAATGTTTTCCAGTCTTTGTCTTCCACTACAGTTTTTACCCGCAAAGGTTTCCTCTAGTAAAATGGAAGTTATTTCCTGATGTCTTAACAGATGTTGTACCATACTATCCTTTCTTCTTGTCATTGTTTTCCATATATTCCTTCTTTCGCCGATTCTCCGGATTCAGGAAAATGTCGTCACGTTACCTTACCAGTGCACCTACTTTTCAACTTTCCTCTATAGCACAACATTTTCGGTTTTCCCATAATCCAAGTTTCACTGCCGTACAATGCTGTTCTTCAAACGAAAATTCTAAGAAACTTCTTCCTCAAATTAAGGTCTATGTTTGATACTAGTAGATTTCTCTTGGCCACGAATGACCACTTTGCCAGTCTGTTCTTTTTTTTATGTCCTCCTTGCTCCGTCCCTCATGGGTTATTTTGCTATGTAGGTAATAGATTTTCCATAACTTAATCTACTTCGTGTTCACAAATTGTGTTGTTAAGTCTCTCGCTGTTCTCATTTCTGCTATTTATCATTACTTTCGTGTTTCTTCGATTTTCTCTCAATCCATATTCTGTACCCATTAGGCTGTTCACTCTATTCAGCAGATACTGCAGTTCTTCTTCGCTTTCACTGAGGTTAACAATGTCATCAGCGAATCGTATCAGTGATATCCTTTCTTCTTGAATTTTAATTCCATCTTTGAATGTTTCTTTCATTACGTGATTTCTTCTTCTATTTATAGATCGAACAGTAGGAGCAAAAGACTACATCCCTGTCTCACGCCCTTTTTAATTCGAGCCCTTGGTTATTGGCCTACCAGCCTTACTGTTCCCACTTGGCTCTTGTACTTGTTGTATATTACCTGTCTTCATTACCCGTCTTTCCCTATACCTTAGATCTATTTTCTTCAGAATTTCTAACATCTTGCTCCGCTGAACATCGTCGACTCCTTTTTCCAGACAGACAAATCCTATGAAAGTGTCTTGACTTTTCTTCAGCCTTGCTTTCATTATCAAGCGTAACGTCTGAACTGTCTTGCTAGTGTATTTACCTTTCCTAAAGCCAAACTGATTGTCATCTAACACACCTTCGGTTTACTTTTTCCAATATTCTCTATATTAATCTTCAAATGGCTCCAAGCACTACGGGACTTAACATCTGTGTCCCGTTGGCTTAGAACTTCTTAAACCTAACTAACCTAAGGACATCATACACATCCATGAACGAGGCAGGATTCGAATCTGCGACAGTAGCAGCAGCGCGGTTCCGCACTGAAGTGCGTAGAACCGCTCGGCCACAGCGGCCGGCTATATTAATCTTGTCAGCAACTTTGATGCATGAGCTGTTATGCTGAGTTTGCGATAATCCTTGCACTTGTCGACTCTTGCAATCTTCGGAACTTTGTGGATGATGTTTTTCCGACAGTCAGATGGTATATCGCCAGAGCGGTATGTTATACACACCAACTTGAACAGTCGTTTTGTTGCCACGTCCTCCAATTAGTTTAGAAATTCTGATGAAATTTCATCTAGCCTTTCTATCTTATTTGATCTTAAGTCTCCTAAAGCTCTTGTAGATCTGGATCTCCTATCTCTTCTACATCGACTCCTGTTGCTTCTTCTACGATAAGACAAGTATTCCCCATCATCGAGGACTTTAATGTACTCCTTCAACCTACTAGCTCTCTCCTCTGCATTTAACCCTCTATTGCATGGTGTTGCCATATGGCAACAGATTATAAATTTACGTATAATGTTAAGGAAACCGCTTGCATATGCACGGTGTTGCCGTATGGCAACATGCAGTCTGGCTGCGTCAAACTAGACTGTGTTTAGCGTCGTTATGTTGGCAGAAACTGCTGACAGTCTATAGTCGTTGCTGGAGGTCCACTATAGATAAACACACTCTACAGCAGCGGGAAAAGTGAATTATTTCTGCCACTCAGATCACACCTAAGGAAATTATATTTTTAAGGTACGTAAAATAATGCTTAATGATAGCACAGATAATGTTTCGATGTCTC
Organism: Schistocerca gregaria; assembly: GCF_023897955.1. NCBI lineage: Eukaryota > Metazoa > Arthropoda > Insecta > Orthoptera > Acrididae > Schistocerca > Schistocerca gregaria. Next base: position 218,866,838 of record NC_064925.1, on the reverse strand, counting down.
TGTAACTGAATGAGAAATAATTACTCAGTATTTTCGGTTTGTTGCCAACTGGCAACACTATGATCTTACCAATGTAAACATAACCTTTTTCAACTTGGACGGATTCAGTACAATGCTGTTTATTACTTTTATTTTGTAGACATTGCATCAATTCCAGCTTCGTGTTTGTATGGTGGCAGACATTCAGCGGCAATTAGGAATATTCCTGAAGAAAGTGACGATTCGGAATTGGGCAACACAGACATTGAAGAAGTATTTTGAATTGGAAGAAATACATCAATGATCTGCTAAAACGGTTACGTTCAGCTATTTATGCTTTGGTGATAACCATATCAGTAAATTAGCCTGCTATGCCTAGTTTCCATCACTGCTTTCATATGGCACCATATTTTGGGGCAATTCGTCATTAAGAGAAAAAGTATTCATTGCACAAAGTCGGGTAATAAGAATAATAGCTGGAGCCCACCCAAGATCACCTTGCAGACATTTATTTAAGGAACTTGGGGATAGTCACAGTACCTTCGCAATATATATATTCACATATGAAATTTGTCATTAATAACCCATCCCAATTCAAAGATAACAGCAAATTGCATAGCTACAACAGTAGAAGAATAGATATTCTTCACTATACTGGATTAAATCTCACTTTGACACAGAAAGGGGTGAATTATGCACCCACAAAAATCTTTGGTCATTTGCCAAATAGTATTAAAAGTCTTACAGATAGCGAAGCAACACGTAAAAGCAAATTAAAAGAATTTCTGAATGACAACTCTTTCTACTCATTACACAAGATTATATGTGGGAACAAGGATTAATGTATGTATGTATGCCGATGATTCAGAGGATGAAAGTGTTGGATGTACTATTCCTTACGGAATTGTTTCTGAGACTGACGATGACAGTGAAGGAGAACAAGAAGAAAAGGAAAAGGAACAAGAAGAGGGAGAACATGATGAAAACATTGTGTTACATCAAAATGATATGGAAGCGGCAGAAGCCAAATAAAAGGCCTAAACATGCATGTAGTTGGAAGAAATGCGGAAAGTACTAGTTATGCCAGAATGGACTGGTACACTTGACATTCCTTCTCATGTATGAAGTACGCAAGAATAGTTTCATATGTTTCTTGGAAGCGAAAAGTTTGTCATTATTGTTGAGGAGTCAAACAGAAGCATTAAAAAAATCCTGCAAAAGGGCTGAAACTTGATAGAAAATAATTAGAAATTTGGATAGGAATAGTGTTCTTTATGTCTGTGATTAGATTCCCTTCTACTAGAGATTACTGGAATCCTGAGACTAGAGTTCCTATTGCACCTGATAGAATGCGCATAAATCGCTTTGAACAAAAAAAGCCTCGCAGGATAGAAAACTTCAGCCTTGACGAGCAGATTATACCATTCAAAGGGCGTCATTCAATGAAACAGTACAATCGAAAAAAACCAAAGAGATGGTGCTATAAAATGTTTCTACTATCTGATGTGAATGGTTTAGCATACAACTTTGAACTGTATACTGGCAGAACTAACCAAAATGAACATCTAGCTGGCATACAAGCCAGTGGAAATGTTGTACTAAGGCTAGCTAGTGTAATACCTGAGCACAAAAATTGTAAAATATTTTTTGACAACTGGTTCTGTAGTTTAGATCTGCAAATGAAACTGGCAGAAAGAGGAATCTACAACCTAGGCACTGTTCTTTCCAATCGTCTAAAGGAATCTGTGTTTAACTCTGACAAGAAAATGAAGAGATCTGGAGGAGGTGCAACAGATGAAAGACAGCGTTCCATAGGAATTAAGCAGAATTCTGCTGTAAAGTGGCATGACAACAGATTCGTGAAATTACTCAGCAATTTTGTGGGAGCAAATCCAATAACTGAAGTAGAAAGATTTGACAAGAAGTTGAAGTCAATCGAGGTGCCTTTCCCCAAGGCACTAGTACAGTAAAATCAGTTCATGGGAGGTGTAGATCTTGTGGATTGTACAGGATCGAGATACGTTCCAAAAAAATCGTATCACAGAATTTTATTTTCATATTCTAGACCTGATCGTAGTGAATGCTTCGTTTCTTTACAGAAGAGCACTATCCAGTGGAATGCATTGGAAAAGCACGCTCGCTTTAGCAGAGTTCAAGAAGGCCATAGGCAGAGGTTTGTTGTTCCAGGGGAAAAGTGAGGCAAGAAAGCAAGGAAGACCTAGAAGTAATTCCACTGACAGAGCCTACACGGCGAAAAAGAAGAAAGGACCAACAGCTGCACTGCCTTGAAAAAGAGATGCGGCTAGATGGCATAGGATATTTGCCTATTAAGGACATCAAAGGAAGCTGAAAAGTTCCATCATGCAATGAAATTGTGAGAGTGAAGTGTTTGAAATACAAGGTGCATTTACGTTTCACTGCAAATAAAAACTGTTTTTTGAAATTTCACACTGAGTGATGAAATGAGGCATCGAATTGTTGAATAATATGACAAAATATTTTTTTGAAAACAGAAAAGTAACAGTTTTCACCCAAAACTATTCATAAATGTATGTAGAAGCACATTTGTGTATCTTTCTTAAGTCATTTTATACATGTATGTAAATAAAAGTGTCGTGAGTCTTCTGGAAAGTGTGTTGACATATGCATGGTGTTGCCATATGGCAACAAACCTAAAACATTGAATAAATCAAAGTTTCTATGTCTACTCTATTACACAGTATTTTGTGTGTCAGACCCAACCCCTAGACATGTTTTTCATTGAAACTGGTTTCCTAAAGAAAAGTCATGCAATAGAGCGTTAACAATGGACTTCCTATTGCAGTCTTAATGTTGTCACCCTTGCTTTTAATTTCGCCGACTGTTGTTTCGACCGTTCTATGTGCTGAGTCAGTCCTTGCAATAATCATTTCTTTTTAAATTTCTTCACATTCTTCATGCAGCTATTTCACCTTAACTTCTCTGCACTTCCGATTTACTTCATTCATAAGTGACTTGCGTTTCTGTATTCCTTGTCATGTCTTCACTCCTTACTACTTCCGTAACCCACTTCTTTGGGCGTTGATTCTTCCCAAGTAGTCTCTTAAACTTCAGCCTGCTCTTCTTCACAACTAAATTGTGATCTGAGTAAGCCTTACAATCCAGTTTCTGATTTCGGAATCTCTGTCTCACCATGAAGTAATCTAAATGAAATCTCCCCAAATCTCCCATTCATTTACTGCTGCTGTTGATATTATCCCACACTCTTCTTTCCATTTCATTTCACTGCCCCCCCCCCCCCCCCCCCCCCCGCAATATCTATATTAAGCCTTAGCATTTCCATTTTCAGATTTTATAGGTTTTCTACCACGTTCAAACTTCTGACTTTGCACGCCGCGACTCGTAGAACGTTATGGTTTCATTGGTTACTCAGTCTTTTTCTCATAGTCACTCGCCCCCTCCAGGAAATCCGTATCGGGGACTATTCCGGAATCTTTTGCCAATGGGGAGATCATCAAGACACTTTTTCAGTTAAGGCCACATGCCCTGCAGGTACACGATATGTGTCCTTAATGCAATAGTTTCCATTGCCTTCTGCATCCTCATACTATTGACCGTTGTTGGTTTTTTCGGGTTTAGGAGTAGTTTCACACTCCAAGGCCAAGGGAGTGCCCTGAACCTCCGTCCGCTTCTCCACCATCTTTGACAAGGCCGTTGGCTGTATGATGGTGACTTCTTACACCGAAGTCTTCGGCTTTCATTACTGATGATTTTTTATTCAAAACTTAGGCAGTGGAGGATTTGTAACTCGGTACTGTGGACGTTTCGATTACTAATCAAAGACGCTATCCTTGCACTACAGTTGCTGTTAGAAAAGTTATTTGTTCCACCGAGCCGGCCGTTGTGACCGATCGGTTCGAGGCGCTTCAGTCCGGAACCGCGCTGCTGCTACGGTCGCAGGTTGGAATCCTGTCTCGGGCACGGATGTGTGAGATGACCTTAGGTTAGTTAGGTTTAAGTAGTTCTAAGTCTAGGGGACTGATAACGTAGGATGTTAAGTCCCATGGTGCAGGAGCCATTTGGACCATATTTTTGTTCCACCGAAAAAAGAACAATAACTTCCGTAGCTCGACAGATAAAAATGTTTCAAATCGTGGATGATTTTAAGTAAGGTTTCGCTACTTGATCCGGTTCAGACGGAAAACTATTCTCCGTATCGGTTCCCAATTTCATAGAAACGACGTTCAGACTGTTCGTTGCTTGCATTGTTAGTAGTGTTAGTATCATGACTTGCCGTTAGGCGCCGCTACTGGTACTCTGACGTAGGGTCGAAACACAAACATCAGTGTGCATTGCAACTGCTGTAAAAATGAGTGGACAAGGTAGCAGGGCCTTACTCGTAAAGCTGTTTTATCAAAATAACAGCAGTAGCGCTAGTGCTATTTGGGAGTATCTTTGCAATGCTCGTTAGATCGCTCTGTTACTCCTGAACACATTTGGAGAAAACTGAATCCTTGGCCAATCGTTTCCAACTTCGTACCCACCAAATTACGAGATTTTAACCTGTGGGATTTCTGGCCGTGGGGTTACCTGAAGTTGAGAATAGCAAGGGAAGCGGCCAACATCCCACTTAAGATGTTTTGGACAGCAGCAGAGAAATCTCTAAGGCGTTTCCAGGCTGTCATGGATGCAGGTGGTCGTCACATTGAACGCGTTTGTTACTTAATGTAAAGACTGTATTCGGTTTAGAAACGTTATCCTCTCGTTTGGAAATTAAAGTGTGTTTCTTTTAACGGTTTATTCGTTAGTTATTTTCGACATGTCGTTACAAATTATTGCAAAAATTTCATTGTCTTACCATCACTCGTTTTTCATGCAGGCCCTTTCATGTAGCGGAAAAAATGTACATTACTTTCCCTCATGAAGTTTCTTGTCATAATCCACTGCAGTTCAAAAGGAACAATGATGTACATAATTACAATAACAGAAGGAAAAATAGCATTCATTACTCCACGTTAAGGTTGTCTTTAGCGCAAAAAGGAAAGCAGAATGGTGCAGCTAATATTTTTGACAACTTACCCAGTGATATACAATTCCTGACAGGCAGCAAAGTAAAACTTGAAAACCAGCTCATTTTCTTTCATAGATGATTTTGTATTACTGTTCGTGTAAGAGGTGAGGAGTAAAAATTACGGTGATTCAGCTGCTTCTAATGATACTTTTTGTACAGCTCCTCATCACAGAAAAGTGTTGTTGGCCAGTTCGATCTGGAGATGTGAAGCACATTGTCAAAATATCGCGCATATCTGGTGAGGTGTACGGAGACATCTTGAACCTATTGTATAAATTTTGTTTATGAAGTCATTTATTAAGCTTTTCATTGATTTGTACACCAGAAAGTTGTTACTTCCCATTTTGATATCTCCTATTAGTTTCGTTGCTTCCAGTGGTGAAACACACTTTATAAGTCAACGTTACTGAGCCATTTACGGGAGATTAAGTACTAGAAACGAAATAAACTTACAGAGATACCTAAAACCTATATTTCTGTAGCGCTAATTACACAAAGAAAAGCTAGAGACACCTGGATAAGTATGACAGACGTAAAGTATATCTTGATCCTAAAGCATTGTTAACTCATGGCCAATGCTCACTTTTATTTTATACAGTATGATGCCGTTTGCGAACGGTGGCTCTAAGCTCTGGGAGTGAACTTATGTCGATTAAGTGGCTGTCCCCTGTCTGGATACTGTTCCTGATACAGACGTAGTGTGAGTTTCATAAAACGCCATCGGTAGGGGCAGTTGAATCATCTCATATACAGGGTGTCCCATGTTCTTTAGTCATCAAGGGGACATCAATAAGCATGATTGCCTTCGTTGTAGCTTTGTTTTTTACAAAGGTATGAACAGCTGTATGACTTTTTTAAATGGCACCCTGTTTTTTTATTTGGTAATTCATTTCCTCTCCTAAAGACCTATTCAAAAATGTATCACAGTGTACCATTCACTGAAACATAACATTATTAATTACATAACACAACATTGACTTTCAGCCCACGTTCACAAACTCGTCCACTTGCTGGAGTTGTCAAAAAACAAATGAAAACCAAGCAAAAACATAACACAAAATTGACTTTGACTCACCTGTACTACTGCCCAGGAGTAGAACATTAAAAGGTGTTCAAAGTGGTCACCCCGGACACCGATACACTGGTGCACTCGTTGAATGAAAGAATTATTTACAGCTTTCAGTGCTGCCTGCTGAAGAGAATTACAAGAAAGCACTTTACGTTCCTGCATGTCCTCTGGAGTTGTTGGAATATCGCGATAGACAACGTCTTTAATGCATCCCCAAAGAAAAAAGTCCAGAGGATTTAAATCAAGAGACCTAGGAGGCCAAGTAACTGTTCCTACCCGACCAATCTATCTGGCTGGATACCTTCGGTTCAGAACACGACGCGCACGCAAGGCGTTATGTGCTGGACATCCATCGTGTTGATACCACATAAGCATTCTGGTTCTTAGCGACACTTCATCCAGAAGAGGAGGGAGAATTCGTCTGAGGAAGTTGGCATAGGCCGTGCGGTTTAGACTACCACTGATGATATACGGGCCAATAATTGTAGTACCATCCATCCCACACCATACTTTAACTCTCCCTTGACGCAGATGTTCCACCTGTACAAGCCGTCGTGGGTTGTCGCTGGACCAATAATACATTTCCTTGTATTTACCTGTCCTTTGTTTGAGAAGGAGCATTCATCGGTAAATGGAACATTGGAAAAGAAGTTCGGGTTGTCGAAGATTTGCTGCTGTGCCCTCTGACAGAACTGTACACGATTCTGGAAATCATTCCCATGCAGTTCTTGATGTTAGTGTATATGATAAGGATGGAACCGGTGACGTGTAAGAATACGATGTACAGTGGTTTTAGGAATGTCAATCTCGTGTTCATGCTCCTCCGAGCCCACAAACCAACCGCCCGTAAATTACGGGAGCTGAATGGCGGGTGTGCAGGTATCTGGCGCCACCATCTCTGGAAACCTATGAAGTACTTGTCGAATCCATGGCGCGCACAGAGTCACTGCAGAACTGCGTTCGAGAAGTGGGCCAACACGCTTTTAAGCAAGTGGTCGTAATGCTTCGGCTCATCAGCGTATATTCAGCATGTAGCCATATTTACACATTAATTTTCGAAGTGAATGTAATATGACTCGTTCTACATCATAGCGATTTATCGTGTAAGTGATCCATGGAACACGAAACTAACGAAATAACTAGCAGTCGCACAGAGGCCACGAAGTAACGCAGCCGTGAAATTTTCAGAATAAAGGCGTTACGCCTATCTTCCGTCCACGTCGTCAATATTTAACACGATGAAACACAAGAATAATGATCAGAAACGTGAAGCTTCTACCTCTAGTAGGTAGCCCACGCTCGCACTTCAGGCGGCAGCCAGCCCTCAGAGCCCGCCCGGGCCACGTGGGCTCGGCGCACGTGCACGCCGGCGAACCGTCCAGCGCGGGCCCGCCTCAGCTATTAGCGTCAGCCGTGACGTCACTGCGGCCGCAGCTGCTCGCCTGTGCTCACGCAGTAATGAAGCTCCACACCCAGCGGCCGTCTCTCCCCAGTACTTCGCCGTCGCGACGGCCTCTGCTCGCGTTCCCGGCTGTGTCCCGTCGTGTGTTTCACGCTGAACATCAAGACCCTCCCTCGTTTTAAAGGGCCCTAGACGATCGACATCATCGCGCATTATCGCCGGATGATGATGATGAAGTCCCACATTCTCTGACAGAGCATAGGGGAACGATACGGGAGACCCGCACCGCCGTACTAGGAAAGGTCCTAGTGGAGGTGGTTTGTCATTGCCTTCCTCCGACCGTAATGGGAATGAATGATGATGATGAAGACGACACAACAACATCCAGTCATCTCGAGGCAGGTGAAAATTCCTGACACCCCCGGGAATCGAGAACATTAACGCGAGACCACGAGCTGCGGATATGTAATAATATTGAAGTGTAAGCGTTAGATAAGAGATTCCCAGACTTTGCGTCTGACAGAACACCTTGACAATCCTGGTACTTTGATAAAACACCTTGTCTATTTTGATGGTTAACAAAATCACGAAGAACCTGTTTTCTTTAGTTTTAAACCATAGCTAATAACTCTGAATTCACAATAAAATAAAATAAACATTTGTATCTCAAAAATGTCGAAAAAGGAATCTGTGTTATGAATGGTTTTTCGTGAAGCACTTATTCACTTCCCACCGAACAACAGCGTTCGGCGGAACACAGTTCGGGAAACTCTTCGTTGGACTGACAGGTTGCGCAATAATATTGAACACATCGATTACTTCTGAAGTATATTGCGCTGCCTGGAAATATTGTGCTGGCAGTACTGACAATATCATCGCCAACCTCTCACGCGTTATAGTCTCTGGGCTTTTTCGTGTTCGCTGGTTGCTACTGTTGTGTTGAAAATGAGTTCAAATCAAGAGCAAATAGGTAACGAGCTGAAATGTAAGAATCATTGCCGGCATCGTGAGATGTGAGATCAAATGAGTAAAATGACTGAAATATTAAGAATAAATCATATGTGTTGTCACCCACTAACCGGCTATTGCGACCGAGCGGCTCTAGGGGCTTCAGTCCGGAACCGCGCTGCTGCTACGGTCGCAGGTTCGAATCCTGCCTCGGGCATAGATATGTGTGACGTCCTTAGGCTAGTTAGGCTTAAGTAGTTCTAAGTCTAGGGGACTGATGAGCTCAGATGTTTCGTAGTGCTTAGAGCCATTTGAACCGTTTGTTGTCACTCACTAAATATAGAAACGGTACCCTTCAGTCACGAAGTAAGATATTTTAAAAAAAATTAATTAATGCAGCGTTATGAATACAAGTATATTTAGATACAGTATTTACATACGTTTATATACATTACTTACCCGAATATAATCTTTTATTGCACCTATTATTGCGTGACACGTGTGCATAACTATGTGTGATATACTTAGAAGTGAAACTGCATTTTTGAATTTCAAGTTTTCGAAAGATTTGGAGGTAGGAAAGTATTGCAGCCTTAGTGTAAATGCGTCTCACGTTGTACAGTTTCGTTTTTTGATCATGGGGACAAACATTTCCGTAATGTATCAAATGTACCACCAACGCGTAAAAAGCTAAGAAAATCTTTCTATTGTTGAGGTCAGTTCTCTCAACAAATTTTCGTTTGTGGAACATGTTTTATGCTGAAGAATTATGCCGTTTATTGGAAAATGAACATCTCCTCTATAAAAATCAACATGGATTTCGCAAGCAGAGATCCTGCGAAACTCAGTTCACTCTGTTCCTGCGTGAGATCCAGAGCTCAGTGGACAACGGCGTTCAGGTTGATGCCGTGTTCCTTGAACCCAGTAAGGCATTTGACACCGTCCCGCACTGCTGTTTAATGAAAAAAATACGATCTTACGGAGTACCGGAGCAGACTTGCGATTGGATTCAAAATTTTCTTGCAGAAAGAATTCAATAGGTCACTCTTAACGGAACAAAATCGACAAATCTAAAGGTAATATCCGGAGTACCCCAGGGGAATGTGATAGGACTGTTTGCTGTTTACAATATATATAAATGATCTGGTAGAAACCGTCGGATGATCTTTATTCGCAGATCATGCAGTTGTCTGTACCAAAGTATGAACGCCAGAAGATAGTAAGAATTTTCAGAACGACATGCAGAGAATTGATGAATGGTGCAGGCTGTGGCAGTTGACACTGAACGTAAATAAATGTAAGATATTGCGCATACACAGAAACAGAAATCCACTACTGTGTAGCTACACTATTGATGACAAACAGCTGGAGACAGCGTCTGCCGTAAAATATCTAGACGTAACTGTTTAGACCGACCTTAAGTGAAATGACTACATAAAACACACAGTGAGAAAAGCAGATACCAGACTAAGACTCAACGGAAGAATCTTAAGGAAATGTAACTCATTCACGAAAGAAGTGGCTTATATGACGCTTGTTCGCCCGATTCTTGAATGTTCATCTGTCTGGGATCCCTATGAGGTAGGACTGATAGAGGACATAGAGAAGATGCAATGAAGAGCGGCGCGGTTCGTCACGGGATCGTTTAGCTGGCGAGAGAGCGTTACAGAGATACTAAACAAACTCCACTGGCAGACGTTACAAGACATCACGGAGATATTTACTATTAACATTTCAGGGCAGCACATTTCAGGAGGAGTCGGACGAAATATTATTCCCACCCCCCCCCCCCCCCTCATCTCCCCTTCATCTTGCGTATTGACCAAGAGGGGAAAATTCGAGAAATTAGAGCCAATACAGAGGCTTACCGACAATCATTCTTCCCATGCACTATTCGCAAGTGAAATAGGGTTGGAGGGATCAGATAGTGGTTCTTAAGGTACCCTCCAGCACACATCATTAGATGGCTTGCGGCATATGCTGTAGATGTAAATGAATCTTTGACACTCCTTGTACCAAGTTTCCATCCACAGTCCTTTTTTTCTGCTCGCCACAAAGCAGAGCAGTTATCACAGCACAATCGTCCATCTTTCCGAACTTTAGTAAATGTTGCGCGATACCTTGTCACATTTTTATTTACTAGTCTAGGAAAAACTTCGGAAATATTACATTATATTACCCGGCTACAATATTATCCGCCTAGAGGTCGCGTAAGTAATACTGTCACTACTTACTGCAAATATAAAATGTGCTGTTATTTTTCTTAATTCTATTTACGACGCAACTACGTAAGCATTTCACGATGCCGTAAACGATTTCTACCAGCCATTGGTCACATTCAGAGTAAAGGTATTTCCGCAAGAGCTTGCGGTTGTGTTGTTATTCTTTGACACGAGCCTTTAATCTGAAACGCTTATGTGATTGTCACAGTCAGTTAATAGCCATGGACGGCATGTCATTTCTACAAATATGAAAGGATGTTAAACTTGTCTAAGTGGAAGATCTCAGGTTCCCAAGTCATACTTTTTTAAGTATTGGTCTCTATTTACATTTCGATTTCTTTACTTAATCTGTTTCAAGATGATGGATGGCATTCAAGAAAGAATTCTGCTTTAGTGCGAATCCGAAGACGGTGAATGGAGATGTTTTCGAGCTCCAAGCGTGATAATTGTGAAGCGGCGAAAGTGAGAATTACAAAAAAAGCGCGAAGAAAGCGGATATGCGTAAACTTCCGTTGAAGACTGATTTTTTTTTTTGTTATTTCATTCCTGCAAGGCTGATGAACTCGCAGCAATGCGCAGAGGCGTTCCAGTTATGGGCGTATAATAAATAAATGGAGTTGCCATGACATCACAAACTTGACGCCGACGTCCGCCATGTCAGTTGCCCCAAACATTAGCTTCTGGTTTTAAGTGATGCGATAAAAAATGCCACTTTGCTTCATTTGCGGGTATAATAATAATCGTTCTTAGTAATCTAGAGTGCAAAGTAGTCACATTTCATTCCCAACTGGACTTCTTCAAGCGACGTTTTCTTTTATATACATGGAATTTTCTTTTACCGTAGTGGTTTTATTTCTGACATTTGACTTTATATTTCCACTGAACCCAAATCGAATAGCTCACTGTGTGAATGTTGTGAGAAGGAGAGTCTGAAATCCGACCAAATATAGCAAAATACACTCCTGGAAATTGAAATAAGAACACCGTGAATTCATTGTCCCAGGAAGGGGAAACTTTATTGACACATTCCTGGGGTCAGATACATCACATGATCACACTGACAGAACCACACGCACATAGACACAGGCAACAGAGCATGCACAATGTCGGCACTAGTACAGTGTATATCCACCTTTCGCAGCAATGCAGGCTGCTATTCTCCCATGGAGACGATTGTAGAGATGCAGAATGTAGTCCTGTGGAACGGCTTGCCATGCCATTTACACCTGGCGCCTCAGTTGGACCAGCGTTCGTGCTGGACGTGCAGACCGCGTGAGACGACGCTTCATTCAGTCCCAAACATGCTCAATGGGGGACAGATCCGGAGATCTTGCTGGCCAGGGTAGTTGACTTACACCTTCTAGAGCACGTTGGGTAGCACGGGATACATGCGGACGTGCATTGTCCTGTTGGAACAGCAAGTTCCCTTGCCGGTCTAGGAATGGTAGAACGATGGGTTCGATGACGGTTTGGATATACCGTGCACTATTCAGTGTCCCCTCGACGATCACCAGAGGTGTACGGCCAGTGTAGGAGATCGCTCCCCACACCATGATGCCGGGTGTTGGCCCTGTGTGCCTCGGTCGTATGCAGTCCTGATTGTGGCGCTCACCTGCACGGCGCCAAATACGCATACGACCATCATTGGCACCAAGGCAGAAGCGACTCTCATCGCTGAAGACGACACGTCTCCATTCGTCCCTCCATTCACGCCTGTCGCGACACCACTGGAGGCGGGCTGCACGATGTTGGGGCGTGAGCGGAAGACGGCCTAACGGTGTGCGGGACCGTAGCCCAGCTTCATGGAGACGGTTGCGAATGGTCCTCGCCGATACCCCAGGAGCAACAGTGTCCCTAATTTGCTGGGAAGTGGCGGTGCGGTCCCCTACGGCACTGCGTAGGATCCTACGGTTTGGCGTGCATCCGTGCGTCGCTGCGGTCCGGTCCCAGGTCGACGGGCACGTGCATCTTCCGCCAACCACTGGCGACAACATCGATGTACTGTGGAGACCTCACGCCCCACGTGTTGTGCAATTCGGCGGTACGTCCACCCGGCCTCCCGCATGCCCACTATACGCCCTCGCTCAAAGTCCGTCAACTGCACATACGGTTCACGTCCACGCTGTCGCGGCATGCTACCAGTGTTAAAGACTGCGATGGAGCTCCGTATGCCACGGCAAACTGGCTGACACTGACGGCGGCGGTGCACAAATGCTGCGCAGCTAGCGCCATTCGACGGCCAACACCGCGGTTCCTGGTGTATCCGCTGTGCCGTGCGTGTGATCATTGCTTGTACAGCCCTCTCGCAGTGTCCGGAGCAAGTATGGTGGGTCTGACACACCGGTGTCAATGTGTTCTTTTTTCCATTTCCAGGAGTGTACATATATACTCTGCTAACCACCAAGCGGTGTGTGGCGGAGGGCACAATTCGCGCCAGTCATATTTCCCCCACTCTGTTCCACCCGCGGATCGCGCGGGGAAAAAGCGACTGGCTTAACGCATAAAAAAAAAAGGCTCTGAGCACTATGGGACTCAACTGCTCTGGTCACCAGTCCCCTAGAACTTAGAACTACTTAAACCTAACTAACCTAAGGACATCACACACATCCATGCCCGAGGCAGGATTCGAACCTGCGACCGTAGCAGTCGCACGGTTCCGGACTGCGCGCCTAGAACCGCGAGATCACCGCGGCCGGCCCGAACGCCTCAGTACGAGCTCTAATTTTCCCTTATCTTTGAATGGTGATCATTATGCGATTTGAAAGTTCGTGGTAATACTACATCCTCTACATTCTCGGTGAAGATCGGATTTCGAAATTTAGTGAGTAGCCCCCTCCGTTTAGCGCGCCGTTTATCTGCAAGTGTGTCCCACCTCAAACTTTCTATGAAATTTTTAATGCTCTCGCCATGGCTAATGTACCAGTCATGAATCTTGCCGCTCTTCTTTGGACCTTCTCGATCTCTTGAATCAGACCCATCTGCTAAGGGTCCCATACAGACGAACAATAAGGCTGGACGAACTAACGTATTGTAAGCTATTTCCTTTGTTGAAGGACTGCATCGCTTCAGGATTCTACCAATAAACCGAAATCTAGAGTTCGCCTTGCCCGTTACTTGTGTAATCTGATCATTCCATTTGAGATCATTTCGAATAGTCACACCCAGATTCTTGACGGATGTTACCGCTTGCAAAGACTGGAAATTTATTTTGTATTCGTACATTAATGGAGATTTTCACCCTGTTATACGCAGTATGTAACTCTTACCAATATTGAGAGATAACTGCCACTCATTACACCACATATTTTCTGCAAATCCTCATTGACTTGTTCACAACTTTCGTGTGATACTACTTTCCTGTAGACTACAGCATCATCGGCAAACAGTTTAGCCGCTCTCAATACCATCAACCAGATCGTTTATGTAAATCGTAAAAAGTAGCGGACCTATTACGCTGCCCTGGGGCACACCTGAAGTTACGCTTGTTTCTGTTGAAGTTACCCCGTTCAGGACGACATACTGCTCCCTGTCTGTTAGAAAACTATCTATCCAACCTCAGATGTCATCGGATTGACCGTAAGCGCGCACTTTTTGTAGCAAGCGACAGTGCAGAACTGAATCGAACGATTTTCGAAAGTCGAGAAATATGGCCTCAACCTTGGAGCCGGTATCCAGAGCCTGTTGTGTATCATGCACAAAAAGGGCCAGCTGTGTCTCGCGTGACCGCTGTTTCCCAAAGCCGTGCTCGCTTCTGCAGATGAGCTTCTCAGAGTCTAGAAAGATCATTATGTCGGATCACAAAATATGTTCCATGATTCTACAAGAAATCGATGTCAGTGAGATTGGCCGGTAATTATGTGCATCCGATGTTCTACCCTTTTTATGGATTGCTATGACCTGGGCCTTGTTCCACTGCCGTATAACTTTCCGCTGTTCGAATGATATCTGACAGATGATGGATAAGATTGGTGTTATATTTGTAGCATAGTCAAAATATAATCTTACGGGGATACCGTCTGGGGTAGATGCATTCCTGGTGTCTAAGGATCTTAACTGTTTTTTTAATCCCAGATACACTAAACACTATGTCAGCCATCCTTGCGTTTGTTCGATAATTGAAAGGGGGAATGGAGCTGCAGTACTCTACCGTTTTGGAAAGATAGGGTTAGAATTTCGGCCTTCTGTTTATCATCATCAGTTACATTACCCGTACTGTCAGCAAGAGAAGGTATTGAATTATATTTAGCGTTCATAGATTTTACGTACGATCAAAATTTTTTGGGGTTATTTTTAGAATCTGCAGATAAAATATTGCTTTCAAACTCGTTAAAAGAATCTCTCATTGTCCTTCTGACAGCTGCTTTCATTTCGCATAATTTCTGTTTGTCAGCGGGGCAGTGACTACGTTTCAAACGATTGTGCAAAATTCTCTGCTTTCTCAGCAACTTCCTAATATGTTTTTTGAACCAAGGTGGATCCTTTCCCTGCCCTATATTTTTGCTAGGCACATACTTCTCTAGCACATAGTGGACAATACCTTCAAATTCCGACCAAAGATGCTCAATATCTTTGTGTCCTGCGGTGAATGCTTGGAGCTGACTATGAAGATATTCATTTATGACACTTTTATTTGCTTCCCCAAACAAGAAAACTCTACGCTGTTTCTTTGGGTTTTTTTTTCAACTTCCACTGACATAGAAGCCATAACAACATTATGGTTGCTAATACCCTCTTCTAGATTGACTTCCTCCAAAAGATCAGGTCTGTTTGTCGCCAAGATATATTTAGTAACTCACAACAGGAAAAGATAGTTCAAAAATAAAGTTCTGTTTAGTTACAATGCCGTATTTCACCTATATGAAGCGTTTCGCTTTCATGTGCAAAGCCTCTTCTGTGGTCCTTCTGCAAATATGGAAACATAAAACGCCTCTATACTTTGGTACTTGTAGATTAAAAACAGTATTCCCTTGTAAAACTGCCTCATAAGTTACACTGTCCAGTCACGTGGACCCATGCTGACTCCATGGCCGTGGACAGTAGCACTAGGTTTGTCGTTTGAGGATCTATGGCACCAACAGCCCGATCGAGGTGATCCGACAGGATCCCGACTGGCTTTACATCCGGAGTGTATGGCCAGTGGAGTACAGTAAATCCATCCTGATGCTCTTCAAACCAAGCACTTACCACGCACATACACTTCGAGGTATGTGATACGTTGCATTTTCCTCCTGATAGATGACATAATTCCGAGGAAAACAAACTGCATGTAGGAGTGGACATGGTCCCGTAGTATAAATACGAGGTGCGACAATAAAGTAAGTAAGATGATGCAACCCTGCACGCTTGGCTAATCACAATATATTTGACCTCGGTCTATAAGCTGCTTCTAGTCCAAGCGGTACATCGATGCAACTGCTCAGTCGTGAGTTGTGCTGTAATACGTTAACAAGCGTTTATGTCTCTCGTCACGGAAATGGAATAGCATAATATTGCGCAACGGTATGCCATTTCTTCTTGCGTTAAATTGGGTGAAAACGCGACGAGAACTTACGGTAAGCTACAGAAGGCTTTTGGAGAGGATGTTATATCAGGAGCACAAGTTTTTCGTTGGCATAAAAGGTTCAATGAAGGCAGAACGAATGTTGAAGATGAAACCGCAGTGGACGACCATCAACCTCACGGACGGGCGTCAACTTGACCAGGGTGCGTGAACTCGTACGATCTGATCGAAGATTATCCGTGAAAATGATTACAGAAGGATTGAACATCTATCGAGAAACGATTCGTCTAGTAATAACGGAAGCAACGTAGCTCGAAATATCGCGCAAGTACGACGCTGATATCCGGCAGAACAGCCAACAACCCAAGATGTCATTAGATCGCTGAAAAGACTGAAGAATTACAAAAGATCTTGGTATGAGAATGATTTGTGCAAAAATGATCCCCAGGAATTTCACACCACAAGAGTGGGAAACATGGTAAAATCTGGCAGCAGATCTGTTAGAGCAAAAGGAGATCAATCCAGAATTGTTGAGCCGTGTTATCACTGGTGATGAAAGTTGGTTTTTTCAGTACGTTCCAGAGACAAAACGCCAAAGTTCGCAGTGGTGCTCAAAGGGATCATCCAGACCAAAGAAAGCTCGCATGTCAAAAAATGAAATGGATGCTTGTGTGCTTCTTTGATTCCAAGGAAATTGTTCATAAAAAGTGGGTGCCTCCTGGACAAACAGTTAACCAATATTATTACCAAGAAATTTTAGACAGAGTTCGTAAAAGAGTTGTTCGCGTCCGTGCCAACATTGCTGATAATTGGATTCTGCATCACGATAATGCGTCTACATCTACATCTACATCCATACTCCGCAAGCCACCTGACGGTGTGTGGCGGAGGGTACCCTGAGTACCTCTATCGTCTTCCCATACTGCTCTGTCAGTACAGCAACATCGAAACAAATTTCAGTACTACCACAGTCACCTTATTCACCAGATATCGCTCCGTGTGACTTTTTTCTATTACCAAGAGTCAAAACGGCGGTCAAGGGACACCATTTTCAAAAAACAAAAAATGTTCAAAAAGCTTTGACGAGGGTATTGGAGGATATTACAGAAGATGGGTTCTAGAAACGTTACCGTCAATGGCAGAAGCGCTGGAAAAAGTGTGTGAATCAGAAGGGAACTACTTTGAAGGAGATCTCAAGTTGATTCCGTATTTCTAGATTTCCGTAAAGCATTTGACACCGTTCCTCACAAGAGACTTCTAATCAAGCTGCGGGCCTATGGGGTATCGTCTCAGTTGTGCGACTGGATTCGTGATTTCCTGTCAGGAAGGTCGCAGTTCGTACTAATAGACGGCAAATCATCGAGTAAAACTGAAGTGATATCAGGTGTTCCCCAGGGAAGCGTCCTGGGACCTTTGCTGTTCCTGATCTATATAAATGACCTGGGTGACAATGTGAGCAGTTCTCTTAGGTTGTTCGCAGGTGATGCTGTAATTTACCGTCTAGCAAGGTCATCCGAAGACCAGTATCCGCTGCAAAGCGAATTAGAAAAGATTGCTGTATGGTGTGGCAGGTGGCAGTTGACGCTAAATAACGAAAAGTGTGAGGTGATCCACATGAGTTCCAAAAGAAATCTGTTGGAATTCGATTACTCGATAAATAGTACAGTTCTCAAGGCTGTCAATTCAACTAAGTACCTGAGTGTGAAAATTACGAACAACTTCAGTTGGAAAGTCCACATAGATAATATTGTGGGGAAGGCGAGCGAAAAGTTGCGTTTCATTTGCAGGACACTTAGAAGATGCAACAAGTCCACTAAAGAGACAGCTTACACTACACTCGTTCGTCCTCTGTTAGAATATTGCTGCGCGGTGTGGGATCCTTACCAGGTGGGATTGACGGAGGACATCGAAAGGGTGCAAAAAAGGGCATTAAAGCAAAGACGTTTTTCGACGCGGCGAGATCTATTTACGAAATTTCAGTCACCAACTATCTCTTCCGAATGCGAAAATATTTTGTTGAGCCCAACCTACGTAGGTAGGAATGATCATCAAAATAAAATAAGAGAACCCTCTGCCAAGCACTTAAATGTGAATTGCGGAGTAATCATGTAGATGTAGATGCAGATGAGACAACACTTGACTAAAACGGCAAGCAACCTTTTTTTTCACTTCAGACGCATTACTTTATTGTCGCACCTCGTATGTACTTGTGTTAATCCGTTGTGCCATGAAAACATTCCCCAGAAAATAACATTCTCTTCTCCGGCCTGGACTCTTTCGACGATTGTTGCAAGGCGTTTGCTTTCAGACGTTTCACGCCATACACACCAATGGCCATCTGTTCAGATGGTTCATATGGCTCTGAACACTATGGGACTTAACTTCTGAGGTCATCAGTCGCCTAGAAGTAGAATTACTTAAACCTAACTAACCTAAGGACATCACACACATCCATGCCCGAGGCAGGATTCGAACCTGCGACCGTAGCGGTCGCTCGGTTCCAGACTGTAGCGCCTAGAACCGCTCGGCCAACCTGGCCGGCTGGTCATCAGTCCGACGGAGCATCATACGCTATATTCTTCTGAAAAGGCCACATGTCGCCACTCGGCGGATGTCCAGTTGCGTTATTGCCGGGCAAATTCCTACCTTCGTCGGTGACGAACAGCAGTCAGCATGGTTGCAAGAACCAGACACCTGCTGCGGACGTTCAAACGCAACAACGTTCGCTGAACAGTCGTTGAGGAGACACTATTGGTAGCCCCTCGGCGTATCTAGGGGTTCATTGATTCAACAGTTGCACCTCTATTCGTCAGTATACATCTCCGGAGCCGTGGTCACCCCTCTCACCTACGGCCCGTGGTGCATTCCTGTTGCCTCGGCGCCGGTTTTAGACAACTTAGTTTTGTCACGGTGGCACGTGCCAATGATCATGTCCTGCTGGAAGCCAGATAAATCGCTCTATTTCCGCATCACGAGAACGGCTGCCCAGTTCTTCGCCTCCACCCCCTCCCCCCCCCCTCCCCCCTTCCTCCGCCGACACTTTACACACACTCCAACGTCAGTGCTGCTACCTGCCGTCTCGTAGTGGTTACTGCACGTTAACGACGGTCATATGAGGTGCCATATTAATATGATTGAAGTGTGTACTTATGGTGCTTTTGGCTTTTATTTACATATTCCGCAAACTACTGCGTTTTCCTTCTTTGTTAGCTGGCCGGAACTGCGCTGCTGCTAAGGTCGCAGGTTCGACTCCTGCCTCGGGCATGGATGTGTGTGATGTCCTTAGGTTTAAGTACTTCTAGGTCTAGGAGACTGATGACCTCAGATATTAAGTCCCATAGCGCTTAGAGCCATTTGAAACATTTTGAACCTTGAAATTTCCTGGCAGATTGAAACTGTGTGCCGGACCGAGACCCGAACTCGGGACGTTTGCCTTTCGCGGGTAAGCGCTCTACCAACTTTGGAAGGTAGTGAATGGGCTGGGCGTCGCGTCGGCCGGATCTTTTACGACTTAATCGGTGCCACACTCCTGTAAACTTACTTCACAAAACAGAGCTGTTGCCATCTGTGTGGGAGAGTAGGGAATTGCAAGTTCGTGTCAGATTAAAACTGGGTGGCGGACCTATACTCGAACTCGGGACCTTTGCCTTTCGCGGGCAAGTGCTCTACCATCTGAGCTACCGAAGCACGACTCACGCCCCGCCCTTACATCTTTACTTCTGCCAGTATCTCGTCTCCTACCTTCCAAACTTTACAGAAGTTCTCCTGCGAACCTTGCAGAACTCGCACTCCTGTAAGAAAGGATACTGCAGAGACATGGCTTAGCCATAGCCTGGGGGATGTTTGGAAGGTAGGAGACGAGATACTGGCAGAAGCAAAGCTGTGAGGACGGTGCGGGAGTCGTGCTTGCGTAGCTAAGTTGGTAGAGCACTTGCCCGCGAACGGCAAAGGTCCCGAGTTCGAGTCTCGGTCCGGCACACAGTTTTCATCTGCTAGTAAGTTTCATATCAGCGCACACTCCGCTGCAGAGTGAAAATCTCATTCTGGATTTTGAACCTTCTTTGTTATCGGAAGTTGAGGTCGAAGAAAACTTGGTTGCACATTCACTCGTGGCAAGTTTTCGTGTTTTATGAGCCCTCATTTCTTTTGATACCGTTAGACTTGGGCAAGTGCCTGAAAGAAAGAAACACCATTGTACAAATAGCCACAAACAATGGATACAAAACAACTAGTAATAAAGCAGCAAAATGAAATCAAGAAGTAGGAAAAGAGTAAACAGCTAATGTCAACACAAGAACAGACTCCCACACAAACAACAAGAACAGGAACAACAAAGAGCGATAAACAAAAAATAAAATTGAAGGTATACGATGACATACGACCACAAACACACAGAGAGAATGTATTTACGGACAATAAGGCATAAAGATAGCTCACCAAAACAACAGTTTGATTAAAAAACACTTTCAGAAAGCAATAGGAAAAACAGATCTATTCCAGAAATCAGGACTATTCCAACTATGTTATGGGAGATGTATCTGTAACTACCAAAATGTAGAGACACCTTGTGTACTCATGTTTCCAGAATGTGAGAAGTCTGTTGCTAAGGTAAAATACTCAAAAAATTTCTGGGTGTGTGCATTCATGAGAAATTGAATTGGAAGGAACCCATCGATATTCTGCTGAAACGGTTAGGTTCAGCTACGTACGCTATTAGGGTTATTGCAAATTTTGGTGATAAACATATCAGTAAATAGTCTACTATGCCTATTTGCATTCACTGCTTTCATATATATTTTGGGGCAATTCGTCATTAAGAGAGAAAGTATTCATTGCACAGAAGCGTTTAATCAGAACAATAACTGGAGCCCACCCAAGATCACCTTGCAGACATTTAGTTAAGGAACTCGGGATATTCAAAGTACCTTCGCAATACATATATTCACTTACGAAATTTGTCATTAATAACTCCTTCCAATTAAAAAATAGCAGCGAAGTGCATAGCTACAACACTAGAAGAAAGGATGATATTAACTATTCTGGATTAAATGTCACTTTGGCACAGAAAGGGGTGAATTATGTTGCCACAAAAATCTTTGGTCATTTGGCAAATTCTATTAAAAGTCTGACAGATAGCCAACCAACATTTAAAAGCAAATTAAAAGAATTTCTGATTGACAACTCCTTCTACTCAATAGATGAATTCTTAGATATGAATTAGCAACTGTAAAGTAATTAATCAATTACTTTGTGTAAAGAAAGCTTATGTTAAAGTGACACGTTCCACATCATTACGAAATTTCGTATTCGTGATGTATGGAACAAGGATTAATGTATGTATGTGTATAGGTGCTTTACAGATGAAAGCGAAACGCCTCTGGTGAAAATCACTTTTTTGTTTGCAGTAGGCTTGAGAAGGAAAACCAGTAGTAATTGATTATAAAAACTGATGCAGACGGCGGTCATGCAAGAAAACGTGCTAGCATTACAGCTTTCTGTTTCTGGAATCCGATAATCCTCATTACTGACTATGCATCGTATGTAGTTTTTATTACACTTGTGTTTCCTGTATACTGCATTGGTTTTAATTCTCCTTAAACTAGAATTTAAAGATTATTGTTTTCCCCAGACACCTTTCAATACCTGCGATGCCGATTCGCTGGTATGTCTTTCGATTCTACGAAATTATTGAATACTTAGTGTCGACTACGATACCATAAGTATTGAAACAAAAATAATGATACTCATATCAGTGACATCGGAGCACTCCTAGCTACACGTGGCAATTACCTAAATAGGCCGTGAGGAATTATCCAGTGTTCCAACTGGGCGACGGCCAACCTCGTGAAGACCACCAAGCAAGGCGATACACCTCGCGTGCCCACGTGTAGAGTAAGTGTGTGTGTGTGTGTGTGTGTGTGTGTGTGTGTGTGTGTGTGTGTGTGTGTGTGTGCTTACACCACAGCGTTGCGTAACCGAGAGCTAGTGACCGTCTTCCAAGGCTGTCTCTGGTCCCGGCCTGTTTTCTCATGCTAGTTCAGACCACAGTCTGAAGTGCAACAAGATACAGGATTACCTACGTAATGTTGATATCCGACGGTAGTTCCGAGCACTTTCCCAGCAGCAGGAAAAAATCCACGAGGTACGAATTCAGGGAAACAATGGAAATTAAAGGATGATAACTCAAACATTTGACTAGTGCAGTTCGGAGTATCTATACTAATATATGAGTAAAAAAAAAGTTGACGTAAGAAGCAAGGATGGCTAAAATATCAGCAGTGTTGTTTAGTATGTTCAAAGACACAGCCTTAGAGAGTGGGTAAATTACTTAAACAAATAATTTTAAAGCCTATGTGATATGAATAAACTAGCTGACAAACCCGGCCAGGGTGTTTATTTTGCCAGTTTCCTATTGGAAACGAAACAAAAAATGAACTGTTTGTGATGTAATATAGAAAAAATTTAGCGGCCATGTATTCGTAAAAGCACCTTTGCTATTATGAAACAGTTTCTATACCGTGGGCGCAGCTGTTACATGTTTCCACAAGGCGATTTTGTAACCGCCTCTATGGCAACACCACTTCATAGCTCTATAAATGGCTATTGGTTTCGTTTACAGTCGTTTGCGCTTCGCAGTTGAAAGCTGTCGAAAGCGCTTCGAGGTGTCTGTGATTTCCCAAAGCTGACTCGGCTGTAGGAGTGTCTTAGTAGTAAAGAACAAACATGCATGCATGCATGAACCGGCATTTTTTTCGCGCATCTCAGTGTTTACAAAGTCATATTTCCTGTATGTGTAGTACCAAGATATAATTTTGTAGATGCATTTCGCGGAATATGTCTGCGAAATTGATTGCGAATAGAGTTAGCAGCACGGAAGTAATAAATTTAAACATCATGCATGTTGCGGCAGTTTTTCACGCATCTCGTTGTTTATAACTTCATATCTCATGAACTAGAATAGGCAGGTGGTTCTTAAACACCTCCCCCCCCCCCCCCCCCAAGTTCAAATGGCTCTGAGCACTGCGGGACTTAGCATCTGTGGTCATCAGTCCCCAAGAACTTAGAACTACGTAAACCTAACTTACCTAAGGACATGACACACATCAACGCCCAAGGCAGGATTCGAACCTGCGACCGTAGTAGTCGCGCGGTTCCGGATTGCGCGCCTAGAACCGCTAGACCACCGCTCCCGCCCCCCCCCCCTGCCCCCCTCCCCCCCCGAAGTGATTGTTGCCTGACAGTGAGAGAAACGTGTAACAAGTATGGTTGAAATCGGTCCAGTGGTTTAGGAGGACTACCCACTGTGACGTCTTATTTTGTCTCGGTTCAATGTTGATGGTTGTCCCATTCGAGGTGATGTCGAACGGCGACCGTCGATCACGACAACGACAATATGTAACTATTATAAAAACCAACTCCTCGTGCGGATTGATTATTTTTCAGATACTGTCTCTCAAAACTGATATCAACGTCTCGATGGAGCAGCACGCCGGAGTGTGTGCGCTGCCCTAGCCTGTAATTAAAGCAATGGTGTTCGATGTCTATAGATCTTCTCCACTTATACATATAGCGACTGCACCACTCGACTACGCGATCACTCCCTTGATCTGAAATGATAACCAAAAGTCCTTTGAGTGTTCGCGACAGACTTTTCAGTTTACGCGAACTTGCTGACTATAGTTCTTATGTCCGGTCTGAGAATGGGTACTCAACCGTTGAAAAAATAGTGTCTTGAATCATCAGTCCATATACCCAAGGCGAGGTCACATCATGATTTTTGCGAGGATATTGAGCTGTTAATTATTATTCCGTCGTCAAGGCGTCGCTACGTCGAGTATTCAACAACTACACGACGTAATTCCAGAGATAACATTCGCTTGTGCAATGATCTGAGAGCGCCGTATTTCGGTGTAAACATATTGCTGTTTACAGTTAAATTAACACTAAATCTCTTTTCACTTTTATGTTGTCCAAAGAATCAGTTATATCCACAAATACACATTAAATGTCCATTAAATGATTTAGGCGACACGAAGAATTAAAGTTGAGTTAAAGTTTATTGTTCTTGGTAATTGTTTGTCCCTACACTGAGCACACACACCGATATATCATTCAGGTGATTGCGTCTGTTAACATCAGCAATTCTAACTTTGACGATAGCTTATGACAACACGGCGCAATTGTAAGTTCTTCGTGATTGCGTTTATCGCTTGCCTACTCAAGTCTAATAACTGAGTTTATGCCGGCGATCAGTCTCTTTCTGTGTCCTTTGATGTTCGTGACTATTAAGTATCACGAAGGCTAATTCCCATCACAAATTAGCAATCACACGAGTTATTTTTCTGTCTCATATATCAACTATCCCGTTATCTGTCTAAACGGTAAAGATGATTTCACTTCAGTCCGACTTAAGACTAATACTTCCAACCGTAAAAGTTTTAAACTTCAGATCGGTTTTAAAACAATCTAGTAGCGCTTAACATGCATACTACTACTGCAAGAGTACAAGAGGGAAGTGAAGTTAACACCTCCATTGCCGAGTTACATTGTAGTCACAGCGAACTTACAGCTCGATGCGGCAACAGAAGGTCTCTTCTAGGATAAATGTTATCATTGGTCAATTTATGGTCTGGGCTTTAACCTTCGTAAATAATATTTTTTTTAAATTCTTTATTTAAAGTTTCTGTTTCGTATCATATGGTATCCTTTCAGTCAGCCCTTTCTTTATGATAAACATTAGTGTTTAAATGACATTCTTGTTAATCAAACTGTCAAGAGTGTAAATTCTGTTGTCAGTAGCTGTCATCACTGTTAGGATGACAGATTTTTCTGTTTCTTTTTGCAACAATCGGGTGTTCATTATTGGTTCTAGATTGGGGTGTTACACCACTTATGTAATATGTATGAATGTTTATAGACGGTTTTTAGATTTTTATTTTCGATTCGTATTTTCCAGTAAACGCTCATTCAAATGACACTTTTGAATTGTGGTGGGCTCGCAATCGATTTTGCGTGCCTGGATTTCGAGCATTATCCACTGGCGCCACTATTGACAGCACGAATCGATTGCAGCTTCTCGTTGGTCGCTGATTGTCTCTGGCAGAGCGAGTCTGAAAGTATGCGTTGAGCGGCGTTGGAAAGGTAGTAAGAGCCAGGCAGAGAGTCACAGCGGACTATAGGTCATTACCGGTCGAGTTACTGCCACACTGGGTCAGTAGGCAGTTAGCTCTGTTTCTGTCAGGACTTGGTGTAACTGGTGAAGTCGGCGTTAACGACATCGATCTGAGTACCGCGTCCTTCTGTCCGCGGCTGCGGATTTGTCCGGCTTTGATATTCCATGTTGTTTATGACTGGATGCTGGAAGCCGCACTGGATATTTCCGCAATAATCAGCCACATCGTGCGTTTGTGGTCGGTACTTCTCGTACTACGACACGCCCACCTCTATTGCCTGCACTTGGTGGCTTGCTGAAACATTTGTTTGAGTGTAATTACCTAAGCTATGGCTCTGTTGTTTCAAGTTATTCATATTTCTGATCTGTGAAATTTGGTTGTATACTTGTACCTGTATTTTCAATGATTTTAAGCATTTTGTATTTAATATTTTATTTTATATTTGTTTGCTTTAACAGAAATTTTCCTGTATTTAGCCGGCCGGAGTGGCCGTGCGGTTCTAGGCGCTACAATCTGGAGCAGAGCGACCGCTACGGTCGCAGGTTAGAATCCTGCCTCGGGCATGGATGTGTGCGATGTGCTTTTTAGGCGACTGATGACCTCAGAAGTTAAGTAGCATAGTGCTCAGAGCCATTTGAACCAAGCCACCAACCTGTATTTAGAATATGTATTAAAAATGTGTTGTAGATTTACATGTCTAAGTACAACGGTGGGAGGTGTTGGTTGTAAGATCTAAAGGCACCGCCTCGCAGGGCTAAGATTGTCATTTTACTTGCATTATTGTTTGCTTCACCCAAGGTTCCTTGCCGTGTGATTTGGCTAACTTACTGCTAGATCTTATTCTGGACATTTATTAAGCTTTCTTGTATCAAATTTTATTTTGCTAAGTGCTATAAGAACCATTGCCTTCATCACTACTACGCTGTTGATATTATGAAAATTTGGTTAAGGATAAGATTTTGTAATTTTGTGGCGGGAGCCCTTATGCTGACCATTTCTGGAGATGGTGGTCATTAATAATTGCCTAACTTGTTTGTCTGCCCCGTATTCCACCTAAGTGGCCTTTATTAACAGCCCTACGTAGTCTTCTGAGCCTCGCGGCCGGGTTTTCAGCGGTTGGCGGCCACGTGAGCTTGTTATCGTACGCACCGCTTTAGTGTTTACAGGCTGCCTTTGAGGAGTGTCCGTGATCGCTTTAGCCCGCTGGTTCGCGCTACCTTCTCCAAGATTTTAAGCAGTGACTATACTACTTAATGTTCTGATTTATTGCATCTCATTTAAAGTTTTACGTTTTTTTTTTGGAATATGCTTGTATTGGACATTTTGTGAATTCCAGGTAGCTAGTTTTTCTTAAGGAAAGCACTGTCTTCATTATTATGTTACGCGAATCTGTGCAAGTCATTTTACCATAATTACTGTTTGAGCCTAACTTGACATAGAACTTGCCTCACGAGTCGATAACCTTAATCCAATTTCAAGTTTTCGTACTTGATAAAATTTTCTGTAGATTTTATGCTCAATTTTAGCAGTTTGTTTGCTCTCTTCTGTATTAAGGGCCTGTTTGATTTTAAAAAATGTCGGTTAGTTTCCCAAAAATCCTTTGAACACTTAGACACCTTTTCTTAAATTATCTTAAGAGATTGCTGCTGTTTCACTTCGACCAGTTTCTGTTTTATTAGGAAAGAAGTTTTTAAAAATTTTATTACTGCTTTATACATTGAGGCGCCAAAGAAACTGGTATAGACATTCCCATTAAAATGCAGAGATATTGAAACGTCCCCTTAGAAAAATTATACAGGACTGGTCTATGTGAAACGTCCTCTTTGAACAATTATACACGAATGTGCTTAAACTGACACACAATATTTTTAGCGCAACGCAATCTGACTTCCAAAAATCCCTACAAAAGAATGGCCCTGACTAACATTAACCTACATGTTTCACAAATCACTTACCTCACAAAAATCTACGTTACTCGAACTACTGCAATACAGCGAGCGCCACTAATGCCAGCTAAATAAAAGATTCTAACTACTGAAGGCACTAACTACTGATAGACATAGTTAGCAAATGAAAGATTTTGATACAGAACATACAATGTATTTACCTTAATAGTCATAATATATATAGCAGTTCATGACATCCAGTCTTACAAATTTCAAAACTCCGCCATCTCTCTCCCCACGTCCACCACTGCTGGCGGCTCACCTCCAACTGACCAACGCTACGCGCTGTTAACATCCAGCTGCCACTGCCCAACGCTACAATGACAGACAACAATGCCAACCAGCCACTGACTGCACACAGCACAGCCAGTGATTTTTCATACAGAGCGCTATGTGGCGTTACCAATAAAAGAACGTAAACGGCCTACTTACAATATTTAAACAAACACAATACGGCGTTGAGGTCGGCACCGCCTGTATAAGACAACAAATGTCTGGGCAGTTGTTAGGTCGGTTACTGCTGCTACAACGGCAGGTTATCAATATTTAAGTGAGTTTGAACGTGTGCAGTAGTCGGCGCACAATAAGACACCGCATCTCCCAGGTAGCGGTGAAGTGGGGATTTTCCCGTGCGACCATTTCACGAGTGTACCGTGAATATCAGGAATCCGGTAAAACACCAAATCTCCGACATAACTGCTGCCGGGAAAAGATCCTACAAGAACTGGACCAACGACGACTGAACAGAATCGTTCAAAGCGACAGGATATGCAACCCTTCCGCATCAATGAGTGTCAGTATGCAAACCTTTCGGAGCCGAGGGCCCACTTGTGTGCTCTAGATAACTGCACGACGCAAAGCTTTACGCCTCGCCTGGGCCCGTCAACACCGACATTGTACTGTTGATGACTGGAAACATGTTGCCTGGTAGGACGAGTCTCGTTTTAATTGTATCGAGCGGATGGACGTGTACAGGTATGGAGACAACTTCTTGAAACCATGGACCTTGCATGTCAGCAGGGGATTGTTCAAATTGGTGGAGGCTCTGTAATTGTGTGGGACGTGTGCAGTCGGAGTGATATGGGACTCCTGATACATCTAGATACGACTCTGACAGGTGACACGTCCGTAAGCATTTTGTCCTGTCACCTGCATCCATTCATGTCCATTGTGCATTCCGACCGACTTATTTTCAGCAGGACGATGCGACACCCAAACGTCCAGAATTGCTACAGAGTGTCTCCAGGAACTCTCTCTGGGCTTAAACGCCGGCCGCGGTGGTCGAGCGGTTCTAGGCGCTTCAGTCTGGTCGCAGGTTCCAATCCTGCCTCGGGCATGGATGTATGTGATGTCCTTAGGTTAATTAGGTTTAAGTAGTTCTAAGTCCTAGGGGACTGATGACCTCAGATGTTAAGTCCCACAGTTCTCAGAACCATCTGAACCATTTGTTTGGGCTGAAACACTTCCGCTGGCCCCCAAACTCCCCAGACGCGAACAGTATTGAGTATATCTGGAATGCCTTGCTTGCAACGTGCTGTTCAGAAGAGATATCCACCCCCTCGTACTCTTACTGATTTATGGACAGCCCTGCAGGATTCCTGGTGACAGTTCCCTCTAGCACTGCTTCAGACATTAGTCGAGTCAATGCCACGTCGTGTTGCGTGCTCACAGGGGCCCTACACGATGTTAGGTTGACATACCAGTTTCTTTGACTCTTCAGCGTATTTATTCTGCCACTCAGTTTGTGGCTTGTTAAGGTAACATCATTTTGTTAAAACATAGTATTGGTGAAAACGAGTAATTATCTTTGCCCTGTCATTCATAATTATTAGTGGTTATTGTATCAATTACTTCATGTTATAATACGCTGGTTAAATAAACGTAAACAATGAAGCGATAAATGACTCTTTTCTCTGCGTTCGACCTTATATACTTTCCTTGTCCTACCATATCCGCTGTTTAGGGATTTCAGCTTTCCATCTTGAATTGGTGAAGCATTAGCACCTGAGAGATGTTATGTGAATGTCAAAACACATGAGTGCTAGTAAAACGCTGTGTTTAGGCTCTTCAGAAAGTGAGTTATACATGGCGTCCTACACTAACACTATTACGCAACAAGACTGGCCCATTGTCAGAAGAGGAAACATGTTCTGGGTGACCTGCAGGCACAGTGCTGTTGCGGTACGCGTAACAGACGCGTCACAATGTACGAGAGAAAAGCTGTGGCAATTGTAAACTTACTTCAAAGTTGGAGTACATGGAACAGTACGATGGTGGGCAGCACGTCTAAATTGCACACAGATTCATCGACAAATTCAGGTGGTACATCGACCAAATGCAATGTCGTATCCAGCTGTCATAAAATGGTGTCAACAATTTAGCGAAGCCAGCACAAACATCGGTAATGCTGGTCGCCCAGACCTTGCACCACGCATTTTACATCTTTTCGGAAAGTTGGAAGAACATCTGGCAGGAAAGTTCCAACGATGAGAAAGTTCACACAGAGGCTACCGTATGATTCCGTGACCAAGGACTGGATTTTTATCGTCGAGGAACTGAACGATTCGCAGAACGTGCCGGTCATTGTTTACACAGACTTGATGACTACGTTGAAAATAGCGCCCTATTTCTGTGTCATTTTGAAAGCTAGTACAGCAATCAGTAAAAGTTGCTTAACCTGTCATGATAACGTATTTCTCGGAGTCTCCTGGTAGTTATTGCTTCCCACCGTAATTGCATCGTAAATGACGTTCGAAGCTCGTGCTCTAGTGGCTAGCGTTGCTGCCTCTGGATCACGGGGTCCCGGGTTCGATTCACGGCCAGGGTGGGGATTTTATTTGCCTGGGGACTGCGTTGTTATCCTCATTGCATCACAATCATTCGTGACAATGGCTAGATTAGGCTGTAAAAGAAATTGGACTGTGTAAAAATTGTGACTTTGTCTGCTCGCTGATGACCGCGCAGTTGAGGGATCAATGGTTCAGGTGGCTCTGAGCACTATTGGACTTAACTGCTGAGGTCATCAGTCCCCTAGAACTTAGAACTAGTTAAACCTAATTAACCTAAGGACATCACACACATCCATGCCCCAGGCAGGATTCGAACCTGCGACCGTAGCGGTCGCGCGGCTCCAGACTGTAGCGCCTAGAACCGCTGGGCCACCCGTCTCTGTTCCACAAACCAAATATCATCATCATCATCATCATCATCATCATCATCATAAACGAAAAGTAATGAGTAAAAATCCTTGGATATAAAACGAAAAGGGGAGACATTCTTTTCTGCCATTTTTCTTCCATTACTACGGAAGCTACAACATAATAATCGAGGATTTTCATGTAGACTAATCTCTCCCTCTTGCCCTGTTCCGGCATTTTGGGGTTCCACGTGGTAGTTTCGCTTCTTCATTTCCGTTGTTTCCTTTGCCTTTCCACCCAACATCGCTTCGTCATTTCATTGCGTTTCTTTTTCCTTTACTTGACCCACTTGTCGTTTATTCTGAACTCGAAGTTCTTACATATGTAACATCTTTTTTTCCTGAATTGGCTCTGCTGTTTCTCTTTAAGAATTTTTATACTTCTTGAGTCCATCCTGTTGTTGACTTCTTTTGCCACATCTGTTTTGTTAATCAGTTAACATCCACGCTATACAAGTGAGCGAAGAATACAAGCCTCCTTTTCCTTATTGTTTCCGTTATATAGACCAGTAGAAGATGAATACTAATTCCCAAAATTGCTGGAAAACCAACTGGAAGACTAAAACTGCATTTCGGACTAATTGCCCGATTTTACTGTGGGACTAACTGTGCCCGGCCACACTTTGGTGCGCTCAGTCTGTTTAAATGGAAAAGAAAGAAAAGAGAAAGCACACTTTTCCAATATGTACGGGTCTTGGTTATCGGTCCTAATCTCCTTCTCTCCCCATCTCTGTCCACCTTCCCCTTTCTTTGTCCATCTCTTCCCCCGTCCCTCTCTCTCTATCCATCACCTCCTCCGCCACTGCCTGTCCATCTTCTCATCTCCCCCTCTGTCTCCATCTTCTTCTACCCCTCTGTCTGCCCCTCTCTCATTTCATCTCCTCCTCCTCCCTTTCTCTGACCATGCCCCCCCTCTCTCTCCATCTCCTCCTTCCCGTTTTCTATGTCCATTTCCTCCTACCTCTCTGTCGATCCTCTCCCCGCCCCCTCCCTCTGACCTTGTACCTTGTTTAATGTTACTGCAAAGTAGTATTCCAATCATAAATCAATAATCCATTAATACAGCTTTCCTGTTTGATAGCAACGTTTCATTACATATTTATCTGAACGTTTATTAGAGTACATGTAAAAATCTGAAATCAATTTGAGATTTTTGGCAACAACATTTTCCCTTTCTCTCTCTCTCTCTCTCTCTCTCTCTCTCCTCCTCCTCCTCCTCCTCCTCCTCCTCCATACATAGGTATGTTAAACCGTGCCTGCATGAGAATGCAACGTTGTCTCAAAATTTCAAATCAGTAGGTCGCGAGCTTTCGGAAATACAGATTTTGAACAAACGAGCAAATATCTTTTTGTTTGTATAGCTTCAGTTTCTATCCTTTATAAGGTTGATTTCATATTATGTACTCTCGTAATTTTGCCTTTGTAATTTGCAACAGCTTTTTACTGTCTGAACAAGTTCATTTAGCTTTTAGATTAAAGATTCATTCAGGCTTTGACCATCTCTCTATGCGCAGAGTCAAGGTTTACTATTTACTCTTGAAATACCTTACTATGCCTCAATAGGGTTATCTAAATCACACGTGACGAGACGAGATATTAAGTGTAATAAAGGCGATAGAAACCTCTGCTTAGCGAAAGGAACAACGTCGAATGTATCTGTAAAGTCTACCTCGTTGTCAATGCATCAGTATTTGGACGTTCTTACTCTTCACGGATCAAGCACGCACAGAGGTATTCAGCTGTTCTTGGAAGTACTGTTATCCGACAAAAACTTTAAAAAAATGAAGCCACAACATTTTCACAACTTGTACAGATCTTTAAACTTCGAGTGGTCGGATAAACGTGCAGTGTAAATAGAAATTAGAAATGCAAACTCTATCGAACTGAAGAACCTGCTGAAAGCGAGTTGAAAACATGACAGTGTGTACGTCATCTACATTAACAGCTGAGGCATGCTCAATAGCATAAGAAAGGCTGATCGTTAGAATGCGAGTAAGAACGTAGTAGCGGATGTTGCTCGTACTTGCCCTCTGCTACTTCTCATTTCTGTATGACAAAAAGAAGAACATGTTACCCTACAACTCGAAAAAAAAGTCCATTACAGCCGTCTCTGCATTACGTAACTGGATCTGCCATTGCGAAGAGGTTATGGTAGCTCTTAATGACTAACAGAGCTATTGACATTCTCATACCATCCTTCCGTACATTTCATTGTTCTCTTTGAACGTTACTTCTTGTCTGTAACACAGAGAGGGTAATTCTTGCGTTACTTAGTTTTAAAGAAACGCATATCTTTTTCATATTATTTTTGTTTCTGTTGCAGTAACATTTTCTACCTTACAGTATATTATTCATAAATTTCGCCCAAGAATGAACCATTTCTATTGGGGTATTGCAGAAATAAAACACTAGTTGAGTGCTACAGCTTTTTATGGGTTTGTTAATAACAGTACTTTAACTTTTTCAGCGAATGTTGGATTACATTGAATATACCAGCCTAAAGAAACAATGTTGCAGCTAACATCTGATTTATACGAGTAATTTCAGACATATCGTCTATGGAAACTACAGAGACTTACTATCAAGGTCCAAACCGTTCCGTTACTTTACACACTTGATTGGTAAGCAGTTTATTACTTCATCAATACGGACAAAGTTTCCAACTCGTCACAGTCACCAAGTAAAAATAAAACCTTCTTGGACTGTTGTAAGATCAATTTTTAAAAAAAAGTAGCTTGCAGAAAGCACTTTATATCACTTATGAAAAAATTTTTTGGGTTTACCACTAAAATATACATTCGAGGAGATAAAGTCATATTTTTCCTCTCACACAGTATCTTTGATTTCAGTAATACCCGCGCTGCTGCTACGGTCGCAGGTTCGAATCCTGCCTCGGGCATGGATGTGTGTGATATCCTTAGGTTCGTTAGGTTTAAGTAGTTCTAACTCTGGGGGACTGATGACCTCAGCTGTTAAGTCCCATAGTGCTTAGAGCCATTTGAACTATTTTTCAGCAATTCGTTTGACACAGAAATAATTTCTGTCGCACTTCAGTCTCTTCCTCCAACGGACGAGCTGTGATTGAAATTTATAATTTCGTTTGCTTTATACATCCGATTTTCAATTTTTTGTCTTAATAGTACACATTTCACATATTTGTTTGCACTTTCAGCTGTTTTGATTATTTAGTTTATTGTTGACAGCCGGAAAGGTTCCATCTGTTTTCGAGTGCTCGGAGGATTTTTTTTCCGAAAAAGATGCATCAAAGAATCTGCATTAAATTTTGTTTCGGAAATGGAATAGACTGCAGCACCGCACTCGAAATGCTGACTGTGGATTTTGGCGACTTTGCTACGAATAATACAAGAGCTTACGAATAGCAGAAATGCTTGAAAAAGGGTCGAGGAGATGTTTAAGACTACCACCCTGGACGCCCTAGCACAGCAATTACCTATTATGTAAACTGAAGGTGGAGGGAGAGATAGGAAAGGAAAGCGACTCTTGATATCAGCAGCATCAGGATTTTGCGCAGCATCAACGACGATGAGGGAAAATTTGTGTCAGAGCGGGATTCGAACCCGGGGTCTCCTGCTTACCAGGTACAGTGGGTAATGTAACTGCGTGGACTATCCCTGCACCTTTCTAGGCCGACCCACACTCCAACCTAGCGCCCTAAATCCGAAGTACCATGTCCTAAACATGCTGGCTACTTTGAGATTCCCGCACGAGGCCAGGCATAATTATGCGTCGGCACTGAATGTGGTGGATTCGTCGCCCATGGTGGCGAATCAGTTATATGAACGCGTGTTGTATGACATATCCCAAAGAACAGACACCAAGCATTCACATAACAGCAGTTACTGACGACAGTTTGGAAGAGGTAAAGAAAACTTTTCTAGAACATCGCGGAATCACAATCAGGGAGGTTGCTGCTGATATCAGCATATCCTTTGGCTCCTGCCAATCAGTTTTTTTCGAATTTTTTAAGGATGAAACTAGTAGCAGTAAAGTTTGTTCCGAAATTATTGAATTTCGGCCAAAACCGACGTCGAGTAGATATCAATCATGGAGCTGCTAAATTAAGTCGACAACGATCCAGATCCTCTGAAGAAGGTTATAACAGGTAAATATACGGGTGTGACTTCTAACCAAGACCCAATTGTCAGAATGAAAATTACCTGAGGAGCCAAGACCGAAAACAAATTCGACAAGTTCGATCACAGGTGAAGGTTCTGCTCACTGTTTTCTTCGATTACAGTCGAATAGCGGGTCGTGAGTTCTTGCCTTAAGGTCGAACGGTAAATAAGGAATGTTACCTGGAAGTTATGCACCGTTTGCACGAAGCAGTCCGAAGGAAACAACCAGAATTGTGGCAAAACTCGTGGAGACTACAACACGATAACGCTCCCGCTCATAGCTCAATGACTGTTACAGATTTTCTGGCAAGAAACAAAATCGTTATGTTGCCTCAGCCGCAGTACTCGCCAGACAAGGCCCCCTGCGAATTATTTCTTTTCCAGAGGCTGAAGAGAAACATGATGAGATAAAAATAGAACCGTTGAAGGAGCTGAAAACGATAACGAAACGTGGGTTCCAGAAGTTCTTCCAAATTGGAAAAAAGAGCTGTCAAAAATGTGTTACATCTCAGAGGAATTATTTTGAAGGGGACAAAGTTGATGTTGATGAATAAATAAATAGTCTTTAAGAAAAACAAAAATTCGTAATTTTTTTTATCACACCTCGTATACTTGCGAAAAGATCACGAAAGCAAAAATAGATTCGAGCCCACGTGGAGGCTTACCAACAATCGTCGTTCCTGTGGCCTCTGCGCAACTGGAAGAGGAAAGTGAGAAATTGACAGTGGTACACAAAGTTCCCTCCGGCATACATCATAACGTGGGTTGCAGAGTATTTCCACTGACAACCTCAGATGTTTTTGTCTGTGATGGATTGGCAGGGTTAGAGGTTCGTCAAACGGAAGCTCTGGGAAAAAATAAGCAGCGACAAGGACGCTCTAACACCGTAAATGACGTCAGATCTAAAGGTTTGCACCTGGCAGAGAGCTACACCTCCTTTTAAAACTGTGCATGATTGAACTTCATTTTCAAACATAACAATGTAGTAGAGTACGCCTCGAACACAATTTTTACAGAGTGGCCAAAAACTTTTGGGTCAAAATGATACAGATGTTAGAGCATCCTGAATTGAGTATTCTGGGACATGTAATGTCTCTTTCTGCTATAAGTTATATGAGGATTCTATTAAGTTATTGAAGTTAAATTTCGTAAAGCTATCTTTCATATAACCTCGTAAGAAACAATCACAAATAAGCAATATTATATTTGCAGGTTGCCAAATTAAACTTTAAATTCTGATTGAAAACTACCACAATGCTCACTACAAATAATATCAGATGCGTTAGCATAATAAAATTTATGCAAAGAGGCACCTGACCTATAATAAATTGTATCACTGAAAATGGTCACTTTATGATACAATAAATCTTGTGATTTGATGCTAATTAATTTTGATAGTATTTTTAACTAAGTTCTTCTGCTTCGGCTTCGTCGTATTTCCTGTGGAAATGAAAAGTTTAAATGCGCCGCGTAAGGGCGGCCAACTTTCTCAGTCAAAGATGATCACAGCTAGCTCCGCAGCAGCTGCAAAAAATGCTACACAAACTCTTGCGTTATAACAAATGTGGCGTGGGTTCCTTAAATGATTACTCTGCACTCCAGATTAGCTTAGTAGATTTTCGTAACTCTTTTACACATCAATTATGTTCTAGTAATTAAACGAGAGCAAGACAAAAGCTATCGCAATACAATCATACCTTCTGCACTCAAACAAGAGTTAAGACACAAGATAACATTAGAATACGACTACGTTCATTGTCTTCCAGTCCTTTTATAATGTAATAAAGATTATAGTGTTCAGTTCTTTAGTTTACACGTATGATCTTATATCACGGAGAATAATGTCTTTTCTCTATTATCAGAATCGAAGAAATTGTCTTAAAAAGTTATTTCGTCACTTTGTCTGTATCACAATCAGGCATTACAGTTCACACAACATTACGCATGTATAGTTCTTTTGTTGTTATTTATATTGTTCATGTCAAATATATGGAAAGCGGGCACTATAGAAACGGAGTGAATTGTGCGTAATTAATATTTAGTTTTTATTGACGTGAACAACCTACGACGTCTAGTAATACCTTAAGGTAATTTCCCTGTAAATTCGCTTCAAAATACCGATCTTTTGTTTTTCATCTAAAAAGAGTTTTTGGTGGTTGAAAGAACGAAACTGGACATAACGAAGTTTTTTTTTAAAATCAGCTTAAAGCTCTTTCGATGTGCGTCCACATCCATGTTTCTGCTCCTTTCACACGTTAATGTTGTCATGAGTCTCATATTCGAAAAACAGACACTATACAACTATGACGCAAGTTGACAGCCCTATTAGAAGATACGCTTTTTGGCACTCTTATATTTCCCTGGTATATATCTGAAAAATTGTTCAAATGGCTCTGAGCACTATGGGACTAATTTCTGAGGTCATCAGTCCCCTAGAACTTAGAACTACTTAAACCTAACTAACCTAAGGACATCACACACATCCATGCCCGAGGCAGGATTCGTACCTGCGATCGTAGCGGTCGTGCGATTCCAGACAAGTGCTAGTGAATCTCGACAGTTCTTCACTTCAGTGATATGATGGGAACCAGTGTTAACAGTGTGGCAAGGCCGTTGGCCTAATTGCAAGAAAAAGATCTTAATTTTGAAAAATTCTAGAATAACAACTCGTGCCTAAATGACATGACTGTAATCTACTTTCTAGATAGACATGTAGTTAATCTGTACTTAAAATATCAAGCATCTAAGTAAGACAGTCAGCGCATAGATTCAAAGTGCGGACTTGCATATCAAACTATAATTTGCTGACCTTCACAAAAATAATGTAATTAATTTTACATCAAATTTTTCGGGAAGAAACACTCCTACAGCCCTTCTGTTTTCATCCTACTAAGAGTTCACGTTGAGCCGTGTAAACTTCATGAACAATGTTAGTACTAACCAGGTGTTCGTAGGGAAGTTACCTTAAGTGCATACCATACCAACTGTGCAAAGTGGCTACTGTGAGTACCACAGTATGCATTACAACATAATCCACCGACAAAACTAAAGATTGGGGTCAAAATTGTTTGATTCCATTGCATGAATGCTTTGTCTGTGGCACAGGTGTAGTTGCTGCTCCAGTTGTAGTCTCCAGACTCTATCCATCAAACTGTTCATTTTACATGGGCAAGAAGACACATGCTTATCGATGAATCCTCTCCCACATGATATAAAATCAAATCCGATGTCATGAAATTTAACACAGTACGAGTATAATAATTATACTCGTGGAGAACGCTATCTCAGTAACCTATCAAACTTTTTTTAAATTAAAATGTCTAGATTCCTACACTTTCTTTATCTAAGGCGATAGGTTTCACCGCACATGTTTGAGCTGTATAATCGTTTCTCCAGTAGATCGTCAGTTCACTAAATCACAATTTGCCATACTTACTAAAACTGGACGCCTTATGCACTACCTCACAAAGAAAGTGAAGTACCCAGAAGAGGAGTGGGAAATGAAATGATACTTCACAGGTTGAGAGAGTAAGTGATGTTTCTTCAGTGATTACAAACTCGAGTCAAATTTAAAAAGAACTATGTAGTATGAGCTCATTTAGCAGTCTGATAATGTAACCTTCTGGGCTGGATGATCTGTATCCTCCCAGAGGCAAGCTGGCCCACTACTGTTGTAACTGGTCCTCAGTATCCTGGATACTGACAAAAGAGCTGGTCCCACACCTGTTGGGGATAGGTCTGAGGGCCTTACTGGCCTGACAATCCCTCAGATAGTTCATAGAGATATGTGTTATGAGTGTAGGAGCACCACCATATGACGCATGAGAGCTAAAATGTGTGCAGAATAACGTGACTGATAGATGAGCCGTCAGCATAGTACACATTGGGAGGGCAGTAGTGGTGGTGGTTGTGGGTGAGCACCGTAGAGGAAGTGCTGAGTGCTAGAGGGAAGTGCCTTTCTAAACTGAAGCCCACACTCAAGTTTATTGTAAATATTAAGTGTAGCCTTCCCACAGCCTCACTTGCATGGTAACCTTTCAAAAAGATCTACTATCACCTCTGGTTTGGTTAGTGTCTAAAAAGAAATCCGCCGAAAATACAACAAAATCAGCCTTGTTAACGATTTGTAGCTTTCAGAGAAGCGTCATAAGTAGCGAATTTTGAGTAAAACCTACATTTCATTTGTGCCACGCTAGAATTTGCATTTTTCGCCAAAAAACTGTGGAGTTTACAAAATGTCACGCCACTAACATGTTGACGCAGTTGCGAGAAAATTCTGAAACAGTGGTACATTAAGTTTTTTAAGTGAGGAACCGAGTAAAAGTAAGGTCAACGGCTTATGAAAAAGCATATCTTCGGTACAAAAAGAAACGTATAATGTCTTCACTTATGTTGTTCCAAAACCCATGGCATTGCTCGTTTCACCAGCTATCCGCCGCTCTTAAAAACTACACTCTGTCATCGAAAAAGATTGTAGTTAGTGAGATAACACGGTAGATAATGAAATTTTCCATAATAACCACATGGTAAAATACTCTGCGTGCCATCATTTGGCAAAATCTCATTTCGATTTCTCCAACCGCTTATGAAGCATAAGGAATGTTGTGCATATTTCATTCTAGCTTCACCGGTGGTGTGGGTGATCAAAAATGAGTGTGCAACATCACATCAATTTCCTTGAGCTTGGTGAGAAATAGATACCTCTACCCAAGTATAAAGAAAAATTCAGTATGTTAGCTAAATTTTATACGCAGCAACGTATTATGTAATATGCACCAATCGCAAAATCATAGCGACCCCTATTTTTCATTGCAAACTTTTTCAAATTTCGGGAAGTGCCTTATTTAAATGCAAAATTACAATAAGTATGACCATTAACGAAGTGGTGAGCATGTCATTATGAAGGTGACATAGAAGGCTATAAGTAACGCAGAAATGACTTTTTGTACCAAATTGTTTCTGTAAAATCGTGAGAGAAGGACTGCAGGGCATGCGACTCGATAGTGTTGTCACCGAACGACCGAAAGTCGGCAACAATGTCACCCTCCCCTTCCGAACAAACAATTACACGCCCAGCGCTTTGGACGAAAACTGGTCACTGTGCGTCAGCCACAGTATTTCTGCGCGGACTCTAGCACATGAAGACGCAGTAAGTCCGTGAAGTACCATACCGTTGTGCCGTCAGAGTTCCCTCAATCACTACCAGACGTCACCTGAAGTCATACCCGACAGCTCCGTGCACCTTGATCCCAGGAGTTACGCTGTAGCGTCGCTCCAAAACATTGAAAGAATGGGATCTCTCCGCAGCTCACCGCCATACTAGCCGACAATGGCTATCGGTAGCAGTGAAGAAACGCGATTCCTCACTGAAAACAATGAGACACCATTCACCAGCAGTCCATGGTTCCCAGTCATGGCACCGCTGCCGGTTGCGTCGTGGAGTTAAACAGCATCCTACGCTTGGGACGGCAATTCCGTTGTCCGCTTCTTCTAGTCTTCCACTAATGGGGCAAAATGACGCAGTACGTTGCAGACGTACGTTACTGTCGGGCGCGGGGCGCAGAGGTGAAGCGGTACACAATACGTCGATCCTTCCTTGTACTGATCAGGCGTGGTCGAGTGGGGCCTTGACGAAGAGTATTGCTGCCCCCACGTTACAGTTCAGTCCAACAGCGGGCCATTGTCACATCCAAACGCACCCAACAGAACTGGATGTTGTACAATTCGACAAGTCGGCCTAATGGAAACCCACAGACTGTGTAAGGTGCTGATACCGCTGTATCACAAGGGTACGCGCCATCTCTGTGTCCTTGCACTGTTCACGCCCCATATTTACCTTACCAGGCCTGGTAACAACACTAAAAACGAACAACAACAATGCACTCAGGTGGCCGTTCTACCCGTCACAGAGAATTGGAACTTTAAACATCTACGTATCTGACGATGGTGTGTACAAGAACGAAGTTAAATTGACATTCGGCCATGTGTTCTGGGTGTTTCCCTTTTTTGTCAGGCAACGGCGGGGGAGGGGGGCATTGTAGGCATAGAAATTATTTAAAAAAGCTGGGTAGCTCCAACATTCCTTTGTCAAGAATCTTCATGACCTCTTTGTCGCTTGCACCCAAGGTTCCTCGTAAATTTTCATTTTCAGCTATCGGTTTTCCCCACTATGATAACCACTGTGGTTTCCTGCGCACCAAATCTTGCTGTATCACAAATTAGACGCGCGTCTGTAAGATCCTGTATCGCGTCCCTAACATCTCGCCATGCACTGTAAACAGTGTTAAAACTCCACCGCAGACACATCACAGACGTTCGTGTACTGTTTTTCGAGGTAGGCAGTTGTTTGTTATGAAACAGCAGATTACAGCGCTTGTCTCACACGCCTTGCTCATTCAAGACTGCGAACCGTATCTGCATCTATATGACACCTCTGCAATTCACAATTAAGTGCCTGGCAGAGGCAACATCTGACGTTCCACTCTCGAACAGCGTGCGGGAAAAACGAACACTTAAATCTTTCTATGCGAGCTCTGGTTTCTCTTCATGAGGAGATAACGCCGCAACGAAAAACGTCTCTGTTTTAATTACTCCCTTCCCAAGTAGCGTATCATATTATTGATACTCTCGCCCCTATTTCGCGATAATACAAAAGAAGCTGCCCTTCTTTGAACTTTTTCGATGTCCTCCGTGAGTCCTATCTGATGCGGATCCCATATCGCGCAGCAGCACTCCAAGAAAGGAGGGACAATCGTAGTGTAGGCAGTTTTCTAAGTGTTCTGCCAATAAATCGCAGTCTTTGGTTTGCTTTGCCCGCATCATTAGCTATGGAATAGTTTCAGTTTAAGGTCTTCGATATTTTAATCCTTAAGTACTTCATTGAATTGTCAGCCTTTAGCTCTGTATGATTTATCGTGCAACCGATATTTAGAGGGCACCCTTTAGTACTACTGTGTAAGACTTCGCACTATTTATTATTTAGGTCAATTATCATTTTCGCAGCATACAAAGATCCTGCCTAAACAATTTTGCAATTGGTTTTGATCAGCTGATCAAGACGGTAAATGACAAAAAAATGTTCAAATGTGTGTGAAATCTTACGGGACTTAACTTCTAAGGTCATCAGTCCCTAAGCTTACACACTACTTAACCTGAATTATCCTAAGGACAAACACACACCTATGCCCGAGGGAGGACTCGAACCTCCGCCGGGACCAGCCGCACAGGCCATGACTGCAGCGCCTCTGACCCCTCGTCTAATCCCGCGCGGCGGTAAATGACATCTATAGGCAATCTAACACTGCGGCTCAGATTGTTTCATAAATAGTTTATAAAGTTCAGGAACAGCAGAGGGCTTTTAACACTTCCTTGGGGAGCGGCAGATATTACTTCTGCTTCACACCATGGCTTTTCGTCAGCTGCGTGGTACGAACTCTGACCTTTCCGAGAGGAATTCACGGCTCTAGTCGCACAACGGAGAGGATACTCCGTAGCCACGCAATTTGATTACAAGT
Organism: Schistocerca gregaria; assembly: GCF_023897955.1. Lineage (NCBI taxonomy): Eukaryota > Metazoa > Arthropoda > Insecta > Orthoptera > Acrididae > Schistocerca > Schistocerca gregaria. The sequence goes on along the minus strand of NC_064925.1, from coordinate 218,824,703 downwards.
CGCTGGTCAGGAACGGTGTCGAAAGCCTTCTGGGAAGCCAAAAATATGAAATCCCCTCTTTGTAGCACTAATTGCTTTGTGAGAATAAAAAGCTAGTTGTGTTTCAGAAGAACAATATTTTCTGAATCCGTGTCAGCTGTTTGTCAATTAATAGTTTTTTTTCACGGTAATTCATAATGTATAAACGCAGTATACGTTCCAAAATATTACTGGAAATCGACGTTAGTGATATGTTTCTATAATTCAGCGGATTACTCATATTTTCTTTCTTGAGTACTAGTGTGATCTGTGCAACGCTGGAGTCTTTAGTCACGGATCTTTCAACTAGCGAGGGACTGTATATGACTGCTAAATATGTAGCTATTGCATCAGCATACTCTGAGAGAAATGTGACTAGTATGCAATATAGAGGGCTTTCCTTTATTTAATGATTTAAGCTGATTCACTATAAGGAGCATATCTACATCTAAGTTACTCGTTTTGGCAGTTGTTCTTGACTAGAAATCTGGAATATAAAATACTCTTTGCGGAGCACTGGAGCCGGCCGCTGTGACCGAGCGTTTATAGGCGCTTCAGTCCGGAACCGCACGACTGCTACGGTCGCAGGTCCTTAGGTTAGTTAGGTTTAAGTAGTTCTAAGTTCTAGGGGACTGATGACCTCAGATGTTAAGTCCCGTAGCGCTCAGAGTCATTTGAACCATTTCGGAGCACTGATTTCCCATCTTAAACTACTCAATGCAGTAACCTCCTGAATAAAGATTTGAAATAATCAAGCAAAGTCTCGTATTTTTCTGCAAAACTGCCATACAGGACAGCATTAGACGTTGCGTTGCTATACATAGACAGCATTAGACGTTGCGTTGCTATACATAGACAGCATTAGACGTTGCTGTACATAGACAGCATTAGACGTTGCCTACTATCGAATGTACAAGTAGACTTCCACGTCCCACTTCCTGCTGAAAAATAATACAGGAAGACTGAAAGGCAGCTAGTCATTCAGCTTGTCTCTTTTCATTCAGTATGATAATTAATTTCAAGGAGAGGGCAAAGAAATGATCAAAGAATAATAGCTTTGGAGGTACTGCAGTGGCCATTCATTGACTTCCCAATAACTTATTAATTAGTGTTTCCGTGTTTACTCTGGTAGTGAGAAGTTGGAAATCACATGCATGCTCGACTCAGAGTCGGCAGATAAAGCAGGGCCTGGTAAACCACAGGGACTGTAACGTCCGCGGAAACGGCGGTGAGCGTTGCCAAGGGAAGGCAGTGGTGTGTTGTCTGCGTGAAAGTTGCACGGCTTAGTGGGCCCCAGTAGACAGAGCTTTTGTTCGTCTTTACAGCCCGTCTCCACTCTGGCGAGGCAAATATAGCTGTGGAGAGACAGAATCTGTATCAGCAGGAGGGCGGCAACTCTCCCATGTTCAGAACAACGCCATTCCATTAGGAGATAACCATATTTCATTTAAAAAATAAAAATAAAAAAGCCATGCTTTTTACGTGATACACTTTCTTAGCAAGATTACTGCTGAAGAAGCAGTTACAGACTTAGAGTGAAAGCTTAAAAATGACTGGTGGCCTTGTTGCCTTGGCAGGAAGGAGAGAGCCAGCTGCTCGCATCTGGTAGGCAAGAGGGAAGTTTAACCTGGCATTTCGTGCTGAAGGCATCTCTGCAGGCTGCGGTCCCCACTGTAGCAGTTGATTGGGGGTCCAGCATTCCAGTTCGCAGCAGCACAAACCTAGTGTCACACTCGAGAGCGCCATGGATGGATCCAACATTGTGTTCAGCTTCTGCTCATACTTTGTGGTGAGAGTGACAGCACCACTGTCATGTTAGGACTGAGCCGTGCGTGGCGCGTGCTCCCGTCATCATGTATTTTACCTCACTGCAATAATTTAAATTACTACTGTCACTGAGTCGCTGCTTTTCCCGACCGTAACCGGCGCTAGCAGCGCGTGTCGATATATCCCCTCTCGTAGTATCTTTGCTCGACTGCTATTACTCCCTGGTCGTTGTCTGTCGTAGTTCAGTTCGGGTCTGCCAGTCAGTTGGAACGCGTCTGGAGCACAGTCCGGACCTGCCAGTCGGGAGTTGCAGTTGGGTTGGAGCAGGAGTGAGGTCTGCGTCGACATGGCTCGCCCGACAATTCCCGCCACGCATAACATGAGCCGGGCCACGGTCTTGATGGGTCGTCGGTCATTCGTCCTACCGGACGACGCTTTTTGGCTCGCCGATCGTTCATGAGTCGGCTAGGTGTATGTGCATCGACTCCTGATTTGTCTTCGTGTGTGTTTAGTTAGTGTTTGGTATCGTTCAGGTGTTCGTGCAAGTGTTTGTCAAGTTGTGTGCGTAGTTGGCGTTACTTCCAGTGACGACTGTTGTAGGTGTTGTCGGCATTCCGAGAACAGTCAGTCGGTCGTTGCGGAAGAGGGAAGTGATCTCTGTGCGGTGCAGTCGGCTGGGCCCCCTGGCGGTCCCTGCGCAGTGTCGGAGCGTGTGTGGTGCTGTCCGATCGCCACGAGCTTCGTGGTTCACCGACCCAGGACGTCAAAGTTAAGTAGTGGTTTCGACTACCCAAGCCACGTCCATCCATGTTGTGGTGGCTCGTTTCGATGGTTTGCTGTTGGGGAGGTTTTCCTGTGAGCAACACAATGTTTCTGCTGCTGAAATTTAGCCGCCATGCGGCGCAATTAACTATTGGTGACTACAATTCGAGTGCACCAGTGGAATTTTCTGCCTTGTGGCCGTTAGTGTTCTGGTTACCTGCCCTGGCCACCAACATAATTTCCGGCAGCGTCCTTTCCTCACCTGTTGTCTCTGTTCAACATGGTGTGTAATTTTGACAGCTAATACATACTCCATTGTGAATTATCACGTTTGTAACCTTTTCTGTTCGAGTTCTCATGTACTGATTGATGGGAGGCAAGTCGTTGTCGGTCGGTCCGTGGCTGTCCCCTGGTTGGACGGATCAAGTGTAGTTGGGCTCCCCACCTCTCTCAACTAAGTGTACGAGGGCAGACCGACCTCCTTGGAGGCTTCTGAGTGCTGTTGTCTTTGTGTTTCTCTGATGCAGAATGCCAGGTCTATGAGAAGAAAAGGAACTGAAGTTTTAATATTCCGTCGGCGGCAAAGTACGTCTCGACGTATTCCAACATGTCAGAACACTGTACCAGCACTGGCTTATGTGGGGTGTTTGCGGAAACACAGGACTCGTCTTAGAAACGAGCCTGATTCGAAACCATAAACGGCTAGTGTTAGTCTTTTCCCGCAATCATCGTAGACGAACGCTGGAATCCTTTTTTACTGCTAGGCATCAGCCGACTGCGTGCTCTTTCTCCAGTCCGAGCTTCTGCTCTGTCCCTGGTTGCCTCGAAGTCGACGGAGTGTTAAACTCCGACCTCCCTCCCCTTGCTTGCTCACTTGAGAGTTGAGGCCCGAATTAATTAAAGAGCCCTAACCACACGCTGGAGTTACCTGCGGGCAGTTCCACACACGACTTCTCCCTCCTAGCTGACTTAATCAGTGTTACAGGCTCACTCTGCCTGCCCTACAACTTGAATTAACCAGAATGCCCCCTCACTCTAACTTCCCTTTGCTCGAAACAGGTATTTCCACTTATATAATTTTTTAACGTAATTTTGTTGTACGTTTCTGAGGTAACGCCGAAACTAGCATTTCTGTCTTCAGTACGAAGCACGTCTTACACAGTATTTTCATCGATGAATCACCTGTATGTCTCGATTAGCATATTGAAAACTATTAAATTTGATGTATACTTCTCCCCATACGGAGTAGCTCGTCCTACCTGAAAAGCTGAAGAAATCAGCTGCACAGTAGTGTTACGAGGAGTCTTTCAAAAGTAAGTTACACATTACCAATGCAAGCGAAGGACCTTCTATGGAATGCTGCATTACGCTTGAAAATGACACAGTTACTTCTTTTTCAACATACGAAATCTCTGTAAACAACAGTCGGGACGTACTACCAATGGCCCAGTTTCTTGGCGACAGAAATCCGCCCATTGGTCACGGAGCTATTTGAGAACCGCTGTGTGAATATTCTCATCGTTGGAAAATATCTTTCGCCATGTCTATTCTCTCAGTTCGCCGAAAAGATGGGGATCGGGTGGTGTAATGTCTGGACTTACCACAGCGTCACCCACGTCTGCGCCGCCTTGATCAAATTGTTGGCCCCATTTCGTAACTGCTGGACGCGAAGTTGCATTTGGTCCGCACATCGCTAGAACTGCACGCTGAATCTGTGTGCAATTTAGACGTGTTCCCCACAAAAACCACACTCGCCCACGTACTTCATCTTTCGAGTACGTTTCCAGTAGCTGCACTATTTCAATCGCACTCTGAAGTGCAACTGTTATCCGAAAGGCAGAACAACTACGTATGCTGGAAATCCGTATCATGCACTCTCTTGTAACAAAGTGCTACTCTTCTTGCCCAGTGCGTGGGACGACATGTATAGCTTACCTTTTGAAGCTCCTACATATACCTCCAGATATACTTCATCTTTTAAATAACCATTTCCCCTTTTCGGAAGCAACTGACAGTTACTAAAACTTAAGCAGTTTCTCGTAATTAGCTGTCCATAGTACGGCAAAATATCAAATTTCATATCTCGAAGAGTTCTTCATGAGTATACAACTGCTCACTATATTAATTTGCTGTGCAGTTCTCCAATTTTACTTGTGCATCAAAATCCATTACATGAAAATTTATTGTTGTCCACTCGTGTCTAGTTGTTATCCACCTCAAATGAGGTGTACATATGGAAATTCAACTCTCGGGAGGGAGGGTCATAATATGTTGCAGCCCTGCCAACCCCCTCCCCCCGAAATCAAGGTTGGCAAAACGCACCTTAAGGTAGACAACCCAACTTACAGCATCCACACCTGTGCCACATGAATCATGATCGGTTGTCTATCTTAAGGTCGATGAAATACTTTCTGGTCATTTTATTTGCACGACTCTGTATAATTTCCCTTCATCACCACATTAAGAGAGACAAAGATGCCTTGGATTTTAATAATAATAAAACATTCCAACAATATTAATAATTTATTTACATCAGTGCATAGTGCAACGCATCATCATTGCTTGTAACACACTGAACTTCAGAGAAATACAGCACTTGGAAAACATTCGATCATGAAGTTGAAAAGTACAGGTGTCATGCAACTAGTTTAAGAACTAGCAGCAACAAACTCACAACCCTGACACAATTAATTTGATATAAAATCGAAGAGTACACTCCCCACTATCCCTGAATACAGGAACACAGAGTATGACTATGCACATAAGTGAAGGGAACACTGTTTCTTTCAGCCGTTTCTGCCTACATTTTTCTCAATGATAGTCTCTCCCTTTCAGTTTCGGCTCACTCAACATTCTGTAAGTTGCTCGTTTCAGCTTGTGGATTCACAAGCCGTGTCGGTTGTACTGTTGGCTTTAATAAGGTCTTCCAGTAAGGTGTCCGTTTACCTGGCTGGAATGTTTTCTCTAGGCGGCAAGCCACAAGCCTATCCACATGGTACGCCTCACACAAGCAGCTGTGAAGAGCTGTGTGTTAAAAATACCTTTTAATTTCTAGACTTTCTTGCTATTTTCGGGAGTCTTAGTTTTCATACTACGAGTATTTGACCTTCCGAAAATTAACTGAGAAAATGGTGTTCAGGGTGACAATTATTGAACTATATGAAGAAAAACGTAAGTTAGTTGGAAATTGCGCCGTGCACACACTTTAGTAAACAATTACACGTCACTACAGGTATTCGGATTTAGGCTATGACATGTTCGATGTGCCTGTCACCATTCGTGATGATGTGGCGCAGACGAATAGCGAAATTCTGCCGGACCCGCTGAAGTGTCGGAACATCGATGCTGTCGAGGCCTCCTGAATGGCTGTTTTCAGCTCAGCAATGGTTTTGAGGTTATTGTTGTAGCCTTGTATTTTATATAGCCCCACAAAAAGGAGTCGCATGTTTTCAGATCCGGAGAATATGGCGGCCAATCGAAGTCCATGCCAAAGGCGTCTGGGTACCGCAGAGCCAGAGTGCGGTCCCGAAAGTGCTCCTCCAGAACATCAAACACTCTACTGCTTCGATGGGGTCGTGCTCCGTCTTGCATGTTCCGCATCTTGTCGAAATCAGGGTCACTTTGGGTAATGGGAATGAAATCATCTTCCAAAACCTTCACGTACAGTTCCGTTGTGGCAGTGCCCTCAAGGAATATCGCAGTTGTTCGGTGACTGGACATTGCACACCACAGAGTCACGTGTTGAGGGTGAAGAGCCTTCTCGATCGTGAAATGCGGATTCTCAGTCCCTCAAATGCGCCAGTTTCGCTTACTGACGAACCCATCAAAATGACAAGGCGCGTGCCGCTGCACTTACTAATTCCGGTCATACCCTGCGGCCAAAGGTGCAGTTTGAACGTCCTAATGCAAGCCATTCAGAGGTTATGACGATTTCATTGCACACAGTTCAATAACTGTCACCCTGTATGTAAAAATACATCGAGAGAAAAAGAAATCACTAAACCCAGAAGCAATTGTTCGACATAAACTGAAGTCAATACGCGTGTTAATCACCTGAAAGATGATGCCTATTTCAATTTCGCACATAAGAGTGACCCCAGTAGGGTTAAAATGGCTCTGAGCACTATGGGACTTAACATCTATGGTCATCGGTCCCCTAGAACTCAGAACTACTTAAACCTAACTAACCTAAGGACATCACACAACACCCAGCCATCACGAGGCAGAGAAAATCCCTGACCCCGCCGGGAATCGAACCCGGGAGTGGGCCCCAGTAGTGCCACAATGACGATGAAAATCAGGTTTTCTTTAAATACATGCTGGATCAGTAGTGAGTGTTAATTATGACTGAGATTGGAGGAGGTGAACCAACGCGGTGAAACAATAAAGTAATGAGACTGATATGAAAAAAAAGTTGCTTACCGTTTTAGTCAAGTTTAGTGTGGTCTCCTTCAAAGTAGTGCCTTTATGATTGAACACACTTTTTCCAGCGCTTCTGCCATTGATGGTAACATTTATGGAACTCATCTTCTGTAATATCCTCCAAGACACTCGTCACAGCCTGTTGGACCTCTTGAGTTCTTTGAAAACGGTGTCCCTGATCGCCGTTTTGACTCTTGGAAATAGAAAAAAGTCGCACGGAGCGATATATGGTGAATAAGGTGGCTGTGATGGTACTGAAATTTGTTTTGAGGCTAAAAATTGCTGCACTGACAGAGCAGTATGGGATGGCGCATTATCGTGGTGCAGATCCTCAGTTATTATTAGACGAACCGTTTCTCGATTGATGTTCAGTTCTTCTGCAATCATTTTCACGGATAATCTTCGATCAGATCGTACGACTTCACAACCCTGGCCGAGGCGACATCCGTCCGTGAGGTTGATGGTCGTCCACTGCGATCTTCATCTTCTGCCTTCACTAAACATTTTATGCCAACGAAAAACTTGAGCTCTTGGCATAACCTCCTCTCCAAAAACCTTCTGAAGCTTACCGTAAGTTGTTGTCGTGTTTTCACTCAATTTAACAAAAAAAGAAATGGCATACCGTTGCACAATATTATGCGGTTCAATTTCCGTGACAAAAAAATGTTCAAATGTGTGTGAAATCTTATGGGACTTAACTGCTAAGGTCATCAGTCCCTAAGCTTACACATTAGTGAACCTAAATTATCCTAAGGACAGACACACACACACACACACACACACACACACACACACACACACACACACACACACACACACATGCTCGAGGGAGGACTCGAACCTCCGCTGCACAGTCCATGGCTGGAGAGCCCTAGACCCGTCGGCTAATCCCGCGCGTCATTTCTAGGACGAGAGACACAAACACGTGTTAAGGTATTACATCACAACTCACGACTGAGCAGTTGCATCGATGTGCCACTTGGACTAGAAGCAGCTTATGGATCAAGGTCAAAGATATTGTGCCTACACAAGCCTGCAGGGATGCCACATCTTGCAAAGAAAATCGGTCTCATTACTTTATTGTTGCACCTCGTATGTTATTCTGAACGAGGTCGTGTAGTAGGGATACGAGAAGGTGGGTGTTCCTTCTGCGCCACTGCAGAAGGGCTTGGCAGGAATGTAGACACTGTACATGATTGCTGGCAGCGGTGGTCATGAGAACATATGCTCACAAAAACGTCTGTCTCCGGACGGCCACGTGGCATTATCGAAGGTGAAGACCACTGTGTTTGACGTATGGCTTTGGCAAATCATACCGCATCTGCAGAAGCAATCTGAGAAGCAGTTGGTACCACAATAACACAACGGTTACTTCAAGGATAGCCCCGACCCAGACGCCCTGTAGTGTGTATTCCACTGGCGACTTCGGTGCTGTCAAGTGAGAGCTCATTGGAAGGCAAGGTGGAAATACGTTGTGTTTCTTGATGAAATCTGGTTCTGCCTCGGTACCAGTGGTGCCTGTGTGTTGGTTAGAAAGAGGTCTGTTGAGAACCTGCAACCAACCTGTTAGGCACACTGGACCTAGAGGTCTGGGGTGCGATTTCGTATCACAGCAGGAGCTCTTTCGTGGTTATTCCACGCACCCTGTCTGCAGGTTTGTATGCCAGCTCGGTAATTCGAGCTGTTGTGCTGCCATTCATGAACAGAATTCCAGCAGGTGTTTTCCAGCAGGATAACGCTCGCTCGCATAGCGCTGTTGTAACCCAACATGCTCTACAGAGGGTCGACATTTTGCCTTGGCCTGCCTGATCACCAAATCTGTCTCCAGTCGAGCAAATATGGCACACCATCGGACGGCAATCCCTGCGTCATCGACAAACAGAATTAACTGCCCCTCTATTGACCAAGTGGAACAGTCGTGGAACTCCATCCCACAAACTGACATCCGTTGCTTGTACAAAACAATGCATGCACATTTGAATGCTCGCATTCAACATTCTGGAGGTTACACCAGTTATTAAGGTACCAGCATTTCACATTTACAGTGGCTAATCTCGCTACTACATTAACCTGTGATCTTACGATAATAATCACTTCAATATGTTACCTAGACAAATGTATTCCCACAATTTCATTACTCTACATTAATTATTTTTTGGTGTTGCTATTTTTTTGTCGGTGTGTAAACACTTTTACTAAATAGTTTTGTCACTGCTGCCTCTCCCAAGGATTGCCGTAATTCTGAAGGAATGACGTTTACTGCAGGGGACTTGTTTCGACTTAGGTTTTACAGAACTATCAAAATTTTCTCACGGGACCGTATGATCCATTTCAGCTTTTAACATTTTCTTCCATTTTATACTCTTATATAGGCCCCTTCCGCATTTCAGTGTTCCCTCTTCTCACACAAGTGCTTCTCTTTTTTCCAAAATTTATCTAGTTCATTTTAGCATCTTAACGTAGTGCCACTCTTGGAACACCCCGATTTCTTCTTCTCTGGTTCTTCCAACTTTCCACGCCTCAGTTGCATTCAGCAGTGTGGTGCAGACCTACATCTTTTTTAAAAGAAAGAGATCCGGAAGAAGCTTCGCATAAGATGTAGAGCACAAGGAATTTCACGAAGCCAAAACAGCCGTATCTTCCGTCGGGAGTGTCTAAAACAGTGTGGCACACAGCCGCTTACCTAAATTAAAACTGAATGCACTGTGTTGCCATCTATTCAGAATGACAAACGGAGCGAAAACAAAATTTTGGCTCGTTACTTCAGAGTACCACATCGCCAATTAATTTTTCGCTGTCGTGATGTGAAGTCATCCGACTACAGATGCTATCTTCCTAACGACGTATGACCAGAAAAAAAAAACAGAAAATCTGATTCCTTGCCGACTACAATCAGGGTACTGTAAGGACAGTGGAGCTTTCACAATAGGAAAACTGGGGAACCTGTACTGCTAGTTTTTGTAACTACTACAGCATACGCCATATTTAACACCCTCCAACTTTCACGTATCCCACGCATAATCAGTTAGTTGTTTAAAAACTTTTTTGTGTCGAGAGACAAAGAGAGGGAGAGAGAGAGAGAGAGAGAGAGAGAGAGAGAGAGAGAGAGAGAGAGAGAGAGACGGGGGGAGGGGGGTTCTGAAACGACGCTTCATGTTCATTTTCAAGATCTGCTAGATATAGAGTGATGATCTCGAGTCATTGGTAACATGTTAGACATTAGATGACAGACCATTATTACTGGGGGTCCGTCTGCCGTCTGATGAAGTGATCCTTAAGTTCAGGGTGACAATTATAATTAGCGTAATTTAAAATTCCAACTCCTAAAGTGAAGTGGCAAATAGCATGATACATGAAAATACAGGACAATGGCAAAAATTGTCTACTTTTTTTTTTTTGAGATTACAGTCCTTACACATCCTCCATTGAATCGTATGCAGTCCTGAGTACGAACTAACACTTCACCTATAACTTCTGCGTTACATTTCATGTAAATTGAGTTCACTTCTTATGGCTACTGAAAGCTGTTTAGTTTATTAAGATAGACTTGGATCAGTTAGCTTTGGGAAACGAGAAGACCACTTAGTGTCAACAGACCTCGAAGTCGTGTGACTAGGAAATGTCTGTTGCAATAATTTCCTTTTTTCAAGACTAGCGCGGCTTGTTGGACAGTCTTACCGAAAGAACATATCCCAGAATAGCGGTTTCGACGCTGTAACTCAGGAATAAAAAATTCTCTAAGTATTTGGCTGTTACGATCACCATTAACAGTTATAGTAACACCATTTTCGTTTTCACATATTTGGGCCTATTATCCATTATCTTGATATTGCGCTAACATATGCTGACATTTGCACTATGTAAAGGGCATCCACGAATCTCTGATGGGCTTTGTCCAAACCATAACTTCACATTCTTTTATTCATGTTAGCGAATAAACGGAAGAGTGCTTCATCAACCATTACGACCTTACCTCGAATATTCTGATTAGCTGCGTTAAATCTGATCATAATGTTGCATAGCTCCAAACGACTATGAAAATAAGCTGATTTAAACTTGCGAGGTAAGTGAAATTTATAAGAAAATAAATTCATTTTTTATCCCGGATGGTGCGCACCATTTGCCTATTGACCTCAATTTCTTGTAACATCCGTATTGCAGATTTCTTTGGGCTGCTTGCAGCTTCACGTACCCTATGAGTGGTCGTGTGGGATGCAACATATCGAAGAACTGACATTCTAGAAAGTTATGCGTGCCCATCAGATGTGGCGCGAAACAGTTTTTGAGCAGTCATAACTAAGTAATTGACAGCAAATTAAAATGCCACTACCGCTGCTCGCTGTTGTATACTCCACCTTTCCGTGTTACACCACTAAATTGTGTAAATTTTAGCCTTTATCTTCACCAGAAAGGAAACAGAAAAAGTAAGTACCGCAAAACAGTCAATGTAAATGTCAATTTCTAAGCCAAAATATTATGCCTCTCCTGGTGGAAGACTAGCTTCTCTCAACACAGCTAGTTTTATTCACTCACGATGTCTTCCAAATAGTAGATGCAGGTAGCCAGATAGATACCATCAGCACAGGATCACTGCCAATTTCGGCCAGGAATTTGCTGATATCAGCATCAGCATTCCTGGAAATGATAACATGAGTATCGGCATTCTCGGAATCAAAATGGTTCAAATGGCTCTGAGCACTATGGGACTCAACTGCTGTGGTCATTAGTCCCCTAGAACTTAGAACTACTTAAACCTAACTAACCTAAGGACATCACACACATCCATGCCCGAAGCAGGATTCGAACCTGCGACCGTAGCAGTCCCACGGTTCCGGACTGCGCGCCTAGAACCGCGAGACCACCGCGGCCGGCATTTTCTCGGAATCGCTCACAACTTCATGTCACCACTGACTGTCTGACTGTGAAGGCAACCCCACATCTCCACCTCACCCCGCCCCCCGCCCTCTCGTCGCAGGAGTGCTCGTCGACGTCATCGTGCTGTCTGCCAGTGGCAGATTCGATTGGATTGCAGTCATCTAACATTCTGCGTGGTGTCTGATTGTTCTATATCGTGTCACCCTACCACTTTCGCGCAACGACGCTCTGAGCGTGTTTTTTAGGGAATTGACTAGTTTGAACTTGGGACCTGTCGCTGGTAAGGAGACGCCAGACCACACGTGACATGTAGAATTCAGAAGAGTTCAGTGAGACTAGCGATGATATAACCAAATACTTAATGATTTCAGCGTCAGCTCCACTGCACTCCCTGTAAAAGAATCTTAATACTAACTAAATTTAGTGGAAGGGGTTCAAGGCTTTCCTATTTTTAATTAGATGGTAAAATAACGTCGAAAAAGCAGTTAAATTTACCATTGGAAATTTTATTCTACTCACAAAACGTTGTTTATAAATTGCACTATTGATAAAAGGAAATGTTTTAATACAGGATGATAAAAACCAATTGCGTTCAACAAAAATGTGAACGAATATTCCCTGAATGGGTTTCCAAGTTCTACAATGGATCGAAGGATGACCTATGCCACATCACATCTATAATCTAGGTTTAAATTAAGTTTCACAAGAGAGAAAACTATCAAAATGGTCTACACTGATCCTCAATTATCTTTAATTACTTATCTAAATTGTCGTAAATTACAGTGGCTAATGTGGCTTCTCAATAACTATATAACAGAAAAATCATCGCGTTTCAGATTTTTACTTCAAGTGGCAAATGTGAACACTATGAGCTTTAATTGACGATCGACGCTAGTATTACGCAAAAAGAGAGTGTAACAGATGAGACTTCTGCAGTTCTGAGTGAAGCCTTATGCGCTCAAAAATGCGGCATGGCGTGCGTTCATTACCTTGTCGGTGTTTAGGCAGCGTCAGGGCAGCGGCGGGCAGCACAGCTCCGCTCACCTCGCCGTCTCCGAAGCAACTCTCTCCTAACTTCTCCTTACTACAATTTACCGAAGTTGGTTTTAAAAAAAAACTATCTAGCTGTGTTTTCATCTGACCAATCAGGGTCTCAATGTCAACCTGAGGCTCCGCCTACAAAAGTTCTGTCTATCCAATGAGAAACGTTATACTTTTCGTGGTGGGGCAACGTTTTCAAAGTTTGCAATGTAACAGAAACGCGAAAAAGTCTCACGCTAAAACTTGCGGGTGGTGTGGCCCTTTTTGTGTTATCGGAAGATCTATACGGTTCTTCTGGAGGGCTCTAGATTTAACATGGGCTGGGGGGTGGTCCTAACGGTTAGCTGGAGACGTGGGTGTCCGTCCCTTATTGTAGGGCCTTCTAACTTAACACGGTTCTGCTCTCGGCTTCTGTTCTCGTTTCTCCCCTCGGAACTGCGTCTATCTCACGGTGGGAAGGTATGACATGCATTTAGGCATTCTTGTGTTAGTCTGTGGTATTCCATTTGCTCACTCGTTACTCGTATTACTTTGGTTAATTTAATGTCACGATTTATTCGGAGCTATGTGACATTCTACTGGATTTGCTTACTATGTCAGGATTTTAATGGAAGGTGTTGGATTTGCCTGACACCTTACAGTCAGAGCCATCATTTACTGTGTACGCTTCGAGGATGCAGAAGTTCCCACTGCTTCCGAGCAGTATGCCCTCCATTGTAGCTCAGGACTCAATTATTTGTTCTAACAAGTTAATTTTTTTGCCCAAAAGTATCATAACCATGTGACGGCGTTGCTTTGGCGAATACGCAAGGCACGCAGCGTAACTGCAGAATGTGTGACGTCACGATGGTGTAACGTAGGTATAACACGCCGTCGTAACACCAGCGTTACGTTGGCGTTGCGTTATGTCAACCTCATCATGCGCTGCTGAGATCCACAGTTAATTTAGTGCTCAAACTTACCTGTATTACTTAGCAATCACATGCTGTAGGTCTCCATTCGAAGCCTTTGCTCTTTAGGTAGGGGAGCAGATGCTGTAGGGAAAACCAGAGTGAAAAAATTGCCAGGTAAGATACGTTGACACTATAAAATCATGACGGCATAGCATAGTCTATAAAATGTTTGTCGGGTGGCACCAAATCCGGAAATTGCTAGTATTGGCTGTACTATAGGAAAACTGGTAGAACACGATAACTGTGACGAGGTAAAATTGATAGGATAAACCAAAAAGCTGAGCACTTTATGTGAGTGTGTATCTGCCTGTGGTGTAAATGTATCCATTCTTGCAGAAATAGATGTGCGTAATGCAAATGGTTAACCACCTGACGTTAAGTGTAGGTTTTCGCCCAACGGCACTCAAGCAAGAGCTAATCACAACGTCACAATGGGTCTGTACTCAAAAGTAACTGAATCATCTGAATTACTTATGAAACATGCGCTTTTGCTCTCATCCAATAGCTGTAGGTCTCCACTGCTATACATTCTAGGGTGTGTGCTCTGTAGCGAGATGGTGAAGGTGTGTGTCTGTTGAAAGAAATTAATTTTTTATTATTATTCCAATTACATGAGTTTTTATCATTCGTTGTAATGAGAAGACCTTTAACAGCAGAGTTAAGAAATGGGCAGGGAAGACATTTTGACAGTATAAAAGAAAGAATTCATAGCATAATCTAAAAAAAACTGTGGTAAATATTAACGTAAGATACTTTGACAATACAGTGTGTGTGAATTGTACAAAAATTTTATTCCTCTAGGCGACTTGTGTGTGAATGAACCTGAAAATTACTTTCGTATCTAGCAGCAGAATAATGGTCATTTTACTTGATGGCTCGACAAATATTGATAACTGTGTAACACATTTCCGGGAGCATGCTGAAAAGTAATGCCTCAGTATTTTTCATCTGAAAACACTTAGAGCTATGTATATAAAACAAACTTTATTAGTATTCTACATCTTTATTCTTCACTCCTACATATTTATTCCTCTGGCGAAGTACACATTTCTCGCAGTGAGAGACCAGTTCGCTGATACTGTCACTGTGGAATATTTGACTTTGTTGACGGAACTCCATTACTGCTCTCTTGTTTTCGGGGAAGGCCCTAATGCTCACTTCTTTTCGGGGTCAAAATGATGAACGCAGCTTTCAACCCACTGTCGCACATTATTAATATCAATACAATCATCGCCATACATTGATTTCGTTCTTTTATGGGTTTTAATTGGAGGCACGTTTCTTGCAGTTAGAAATTCGATTACAGCACCCTGTTTCTTAGGCACCGACATTGTTACGTCTACACGCTACAATTTGGAGCCGTCTGGCGGTAGAGGCTTGTAACTCCGCTCAGCGAAGCAGGTAAGTCGATCGAGCAATACGCATGACATGTGATACTTGAACCGATATTGAGATAAGAATAAAAAGTACGGAAGCATTACTTTTCAGGGTGCCCTCGTACATTATATATAGGGTGCTGCGAATATGCGTTGTAATCACATATGTTAGAATATTTGTTCGATATAATGTATATATTAGGCAGCTCGCATTTGTTGCTGTCTACACACGTGCTTTCCTACCGAGCTGGTGTTTGTTAAACGTATTGACTAAATACTTTTGCAAGTTCCAACTTATCAGAACGAACATTCTCTCTACTGCATGTGGAAACCAGTGCCTATGCTACTATGTAGGTGTTATATTAACGCAGCAGAAGAAATATTTTTTTCACCACGGTAACGTTGTGCAATGTCATTTTAAAGTTCAAAGAAAAACAAGGACCAGTGCATCAGATTAAAATATTATCTAAAAACAAAAAAATTAAGTGTCCAAGCAGGTCTTTAAGACTTAACAGCACGGACCCAAGTCATCCTCAACCCTTAGACGTCACCGGATGTGAATATAGAGGGGCATGAGGTCAGCACACCGCTCTCCAGACCACTGCCAGTTTTCGTGACCGGTGCCGCTATTTCTCAATCAAGTAGCTCCTCAATTGACCCTCACAAGGGCTGAGTGCAGCCCGCTTTCTAACAGCACTCAGTAGACCCTGACAGTGAGCCATCAATGTGCTAGCCAAGCCCGACACCGCTTAACTTCGATGATCTGACGGGAACCGGTGTCATCACTGCGACAACGCTTTGCGAAACTATTGTGAATTCCAGAATGAGATTTTCACTCTGCATCGGAGTGTGCGCTGATATGAAACTTCTACCAGAGCACTTGCCCGCGAAAGGCAAAGGTCCCGAGTTCGAGTCTCTGTCGGGCACACAGTTTTAATCTGCCAGGAAGTTTTATTATGTACCTCATCATATCCACTGGTAAATGAAATGAAATGTCGTGTGACGAGGGCCTCCAGTCGGGTAGACCGCTCGCCTGCTGCAAGTCTTTCGATTTGACGCCACTTTGGCGACTTGCGCGTCGATGGGGATGAAATGATGATGATTAGGACAACACAACACCCAGTCCCTGAGCAGAGAAAATCTCCGACCCAGCCGGTCTACAGTGCCGGTCTACAGTGTCCAACGGGCTCTCTACAGTGTCCGTGCCTGTCTACAGTGTCCAACAGGCACGGACACTGTAGAGAGCCCGTTGGATACTGTAGACCGGCAGTACACCCGTGGATATGTTGATTATCACATATTATGTACCTATCCATATTTTTTATTATTGAACGAGAATATCTAGATACTGTTGTATCACGTTTTACAGCACTTGGTTGATTTATTTCGTATGTTAAGATTCGATTTATGATGATCTTTCGGTTGTGGGGCGCTCAACCGCGAGGTCATCCGCGCCCGCACTAAGTCCCAATTTGTACACAGTCCAGTTCTTTACACAGTCCATTCGAGCCACTGCCACGAATTATGATGATGATGATGATGATGAAATGATGAAGACAACACAAACATCCAGTCCCTGGGCAGAGAAAATCCCCAACCCAGCTGGGAATCGAAACCGGGACCCAGAGGCAGCAATGCGCTAGCCACTAGACCATGAGCAGCGAACAAGTTTGATTTATAACGAAAATATCTACCCTACACATACGATGAAGATGATGTTGCACTACTGCACTGTTGGTGCACCAAAAATGACTTTAGCACGTCCACATGCCACACTTGTCAAGTGTAACCAGCAATAAAAAGTGGTGAAACAGACCAAAATGTAAGCGTAAAAACATGTTGCAACTGGTTGCCTCACGTTAAAATAACATCTTTCCTTTCGACATACTGCATGCTGCCTTTCACAGGATTAGGGGCACTGTCTCCACTACAACAGATGCGTTGTCTGAAAGCACTACAAAATATGATCACCGTCTGTCTTTTACACCCTCGCACAATAAACCGATACGTACCATAAAAAAAGTGCCGTTTATCAGCAACGTGATTTTTCCTGTCGGGTGACACCCCACCAAACGCATAGGACATGTACCCGCCAAAACTGCTAGTTTAGATATTAGACACTGTAGATGGCCCTCCAGATTGGTAAGAGAATTGGCACTTTAAATTCACTTTTTTCTCCAGAATACTGGAATAACACATGACCAGTGTCCAAGCACGTGTCAGCACATCTTAACGCATACCCCTAAATTAGCAGGGAGAGACTGTAGCACCAGCCAGAATATCAAGCAGCTGGCCAGTTCTATTCTCAATGCATTCGTGGGACTCTATGTCCGCACTCGCCAGCCGCGCCACACCGAAACAGATGTCATTAGCCTTGACCATGCGTGCCAGATACCACACGTGGCTGGCAAACGTCTTGACACATTATAAAGTGACTGTTTTCTTACCCATATTGATGGCCATCTACAAGGGATAGCTAAGCTCGTAGTTTCGGCGGAAGAGTCGACAACGCATGTCCTATGCTTTTGGTAGAGGTGTCACGTGACACGGAAAAATCACTTTAGAGATAAACGTCACTTATTTAGCGACTTGCGAATCACAATAAAAATAAGTTTCGGGACTCTTATATGAGAACAGTATCTATTGCATGAAAGCCTTTCTTACGTACATGAAGAGCAGACATTAGCACGCTGTTGCGATGGCGCTGAATCACAATCCACATAAAACACGAAGAATCTGCGACATGCATGCAGAATCAGTTAGCGTTTCAGTTTGATAGTGGTTCGGACACACACGTATATAAAAATAGGACTAGTTTGCCATCCCCACAGTAAAAGAGGCTTCCATCATATGTTCTCATGATAATTATACACATTAATCTAACCTGGCAAGTGTTCTGGGCTGACGAACAAATTCCCTTATTTTGCACATGACACATCGCGAAAAATCCGAAACATGTTACGCTGGTTATAAATACTGCAGTGGTAGCGTATTTCTGTCGTTGTGTTGAAAACAACTTGGATAGTGGGGGTTTCCAACCACCTCGAGCAATAGTTTATGATTCCCATTACAACACGCCGTTAAAGGTACGCATTGTTTTTGTTGAGCTTTTATTCTCGTTCTAGGCAGCCAGTGTTTTTAAAGGAAGTATCTTGTAAGAGAGGCCGGTTTTATCAGCACTGTACAAGGCACAGCACTTAAATCTTCTTCCTGTATTATCTTTTGTATCTTTTTTACAAATTCTCGTGCACCTTTTTGCTACCTTTCCCCAGTGACCGTCAGCTACCGCACGCCATGTAGTTTCTTCCAGTTTGAGAGCCAATCTCGCTTGCCACAAACAAGCTTCTGCCCTCAAGTCATCTGTTAAATGAAAGTGCTTCATCCTTTATTATTGGGCCACGGACCTGGGATACGTTTACTGCTTTGTTGTACCAACCATCTGTAGAGAGGTACGTCAAGGTCGTCATTCTCATTCCTTCGCATAACATGATGTAGACTAGATGTTATAAACCTAGTCCGATCCACAGAAGTAGCAATTTAGCGGGCGAATGGATGCCTACCAGTTTACGTCGGAATAGAACCTTATAACTGGGAACAGAATATATCGTGTTTTTGACCCTCTGCAAAGATCGAACGTGCTCCACTGTACTCTGTGCCAGTAACTTTAAAACGAATAACATACGGTACAGCTGCGGTATGGTGTTTAATAGAGTGCAGCTGTGTGTCTACAGGGGTAATAACCACTAAGCATAGTGACTATGTTATGTATACGACAAAGAAAACTGGAAATGGAGGGTATCGAACTCAAGAAATGAAAAGTTGGAGAATGTGATGTAGACAACTGCCATAATGGAAGAATATAAACTGCATTTGGAGAAGGAAGAATCTATTGCAAATTCTCAAGCAAGATTTACGTATTTCTTTAAACACATGATATGGAGAAATCTAGCAACAATAGCGGAGTATAAGACATTAGTATTTACTATAAATAGCTACGGTAAGCAGCCAAACATTGGAGTATTAGTCGAAAATGTCGGAATCGAGGCCGTTAACTGCATTAAGGGACACACAAAAAATCAAGGGTCCATTCACATCTCTATATGCTTAAAAGGAATGGTTACATTGTATCTAAATGTGGAGAACTAGATGTACGTGTCTCTGTAAGTCCATCTTTATACGGAATGGTTGCGGGACCTCGGCTGTTCAATATAAAGAGTCAAATCAAAATATGTTAATCCATCTAAATTCCCAATTTTATTTCAATTTTGGTACTGGTTTCAGCGTTATACTACGCTATCTTCAAGCCCCCTGAATGACGTGTAGGAGGGCCGGCGGCGGTGGCCGAGCGGTTCTAGGCGCTTCAGTCCGGAACCGCGCGACTGCTTAGGTCGCAGGTTCGAATCCTACCTCGGGCATGGATGTGTGTGATGTCCTTAGATTAGTTAGGTTTAAATAGTTCTAAGTTCTAGCGGACTGATGACCTTAGGTGTTAAGTCCCATAGTGCTCAGAGCCAGTTGAACCATTTTGAAGGTATAGGAAAAATTCCACGTTAGTGGGCATCGCGTAATTAAAAAGAAATCTACGGATACAAGTGACTGTATACTGGCCTCATTTCGATTGTACAAGAAGTGAGTTTCTTCCTACACGTCGGTCAGGAGGCCCGAAGATGGTCAGTGTAACGCTGAAATTGGTAGGGGGAAAAATTGGAAATTTAGAGAGCTGAATGTGTTTTAACTTGGCGTTTTATATTTAGATGTGCCTGTAGTCCTACGCAGTTTAGCAAGTGCATAGATACCTACCATTTTACACCAAAATAAAACCTTATTGCTGGGAACGGAATTGAATGGATTGTGTATCTGACCCTTTGAAAAGACCATCAAACAGTATTTACACTGTACTCCACTGCATTCTATGGCAATCACATCCATTTAATATCAGTTAGCAGATAACTTACGGAACTGCTGCTGTGTGGTGTTTAACAGTGTTCTGCAGTTTGTCTACTGGGGTAATGAGCCCTAAGCACAGTCAGTGTGTTACGAGCATCAAGAAGAAAACGTAAAATGGACATCGAAGTCAAGAAATGAATAAACTGGAGCATATGTAAACTACCAATAATTTAACATGTTATTTGATGTAGACACCTCATCAGGAATGTATACTCCTTTTTCCTACCTGCATGCTCTTCCCCAGAAGGTGCGAGCAAGCGCTTTGTGTTTAGCACGATTGCCAATAGCCGACTATGAGCATGCCTGCTTTCAGGCGTTAATGCATATGCTGCGAGAATGTACGTGGGCTCTCTCAATCAATAGTGTGAATACTGTGATGTGGTTGAGTTAGGAGTGATCAAAGTTAGTGCTTCAATTTGTTAACACAGACTGCAGTCTACTACAGTACTGACATTGTACTCCACGATCGCTCACGTCAGTACACAGTAGCCATCTGCACTGGATTAGTTGACTTATTATGCTAATCTGTACACGTTAGTGTTTGTCAGGGTTGGCTACCTTACATCTTAGCAGCCGCAGTACCGGCATATATATTCCAATGTCAAAGATATTAGAACGATTTTCTCTCATAACTTCGACTCAGTAGCTGCCATAACAGCGTTCCTTACCTCAGACTGATATATTTACCCTTCTCCATCATACCTGGCAGTTTAACATACTCACGAAATCACCCTGTACAATGGAAATGTTCGAGGAACTTAAATGATGATCGTCAGAGGAAAGACAATCTAGTTCTGTACAAAACCCTATTGCGTAAATCAGAAAAAAACAAAGAATGTGAGACTATTTTGCTTCCAGATTCTTTTCCCTCTCATAGGGAGCCTGAGAATAAGATAACAGACATCATGACATCAGTAGATAGTGTCGGAAGTTCCTTGCGGCTTTTCGCGGATGATGCTGTAGTATACAGAGAAGTTGCAGCATTAGAAAATTGTAGCGAAATGCACGAAGATCTACAACGGATAGGCACTTGGTGCAGGGAGTGGCAACTGACCTTTAACATAGACAAATGTAATGTATTGCGAATACATAGAAAGAAGGATCCTTTATTGTATGATTATATGATAGCGGAACAAACACTGGTAGCAGTTACTTCTGTTAAATATCTGGGAGTATACGTGCGGAACGATTTGGAATGGAATGATCATATAAAATTAATTGTTGGTAAGGCGGGTACCAGGTTAAGATTCATTGGGAGAGTCCTTAGAAAATGTAGTCCATCAGCGAAGGAGGTGGATTACAAAACACTCGTTCGACCTATACTTGAGTATTGCTCATCAGTGTGGGATCCGTACCAGATCGGGTTGACGGAGGAGATAGAGAAGATCCAAAGAAGAGCGGCGCGTTTCGTCACAGGCTTATTTGGTAACCGTGATAGCGTTACGGAGATGTTTAGCAAACTCAAGTGGCAGACTCTGCAAGAGAGGCGCTCTGCATCGCTGATGTAGTCCATCAGCGAAGGAGGTGGATTACAAAACACTCGTTCGACCTATACTTGAGTATTGCTCATCAGTGTGGGATCCGTACCAGATCGGGTTGACGGAGGAGATAGAGAAGATCCAAAGAAGAGCGGCGCGTTTCGTCACAGGCTTATTTGGTAACCGTGATAGCGTTACGGAGATGTTTAGCAAACTCAAGTGGCAGACTCTGCAAGAGAGGCGCTCTGCATCGCGGTGTAGCTTACTCGCCAGGTTTCGAGAGGGTGCGTTTCTGGATGAGGTATCGAATGTACTACTTCCCTCTACTTATACCTCCCGTGGAGATCACGAATGTAATATGAGAGAGATTCGAGCGCGCACGGAGGCTTTCAAACAGTCGTTCTTCCCGCGAACCATACGCGACTGGAACAGAAAAGGGAGGTAATGACAGTGTCACGTAATGTGCCCTCCGCCACACACCGTTGGGTGGCTTGCGGAGTATGAATGTAGATGTAGATGCCGCGTAGAAATAGAGTGTCACTTTTCCGTTGCTAATCACACGAATACAGGATTGGAAAAAAAAGCGTTTCTACCCAAAATAAACAGTATTCCATTTCGAAGCTCTTCATACAACCCTGTAATCACGCATGCTAAGCCTGTGATCATCGTTAACTCGCTCTAACGACGAAATGTTGTCCTCTCGTTGACTGCTGCAAGGATGGCTCAAAGCCGACAAAGACGTTTGTCCACGACCCGGAAATATAAGAACACACTTACACACCCATAATATAGTGCTCCAGCGTCACAGTAAAATTAGACAATTTTTTAGAGTCATAGTTGAGGTTTCTAAGATGTTCGGATATTGGATGGTTATTTACATAGATTAGATTAGGTTAAATTAATACTTGTTCCATAGATCGTGAATACGACACTTCGTAATGATGTGGAACGTGTCAGGTTAATAAAAGATGTCTGTACAAGATATTACAGTACACAAAATATTGCATGACACTAATGTTTAAGTTGTTGCTGTTGCTTTTTCCCCCCTTACTTTATATCTAAAAATTCAGGCAATGAGTAGAAGGAAGTGTCATATAGAAATTCTTTTAATTTATTTTTAAATGTTAGTTGGCTATCTGTTAAGCTTTTGATGCTGTTTGGTACGTGACCAAAGACTTTTGTGGCAGCATAATTTACCCCTTTCTGTGGCAAAGTCAGATTTAACCCTGCAAAGTGAAGATCATCCTTTCTCCTGGTGTTATAGCTATGCACGCTGCTATTACTTTTGAACTGGGTTGGATTATTAACAACAAATTTCATAAGTGAATGTATATACTGTGAGGTTACTGTGAGGATCCCCAGATCCATAAATAGATGTCTGCAGGATGACTGTGCGTGGGCTCCATCAATTATTCTGATTACACGTTTTTGAGCAATGAATACTTTTCTACTCATCTATGAATTACCCCAGAATATGGTGCCATACGAAAGCAGTGAATGAAAGTAGGCATAGTAAGCTAATTTACTGAGATTCTTATCACCAAAATTTGCAATAACCCTAATAGCATACGTAGCTGAACTCAGACGTTTCAGCAGACCATCAATGTGTTGCTTCCAGTTTAACCTCTCATCAATGGACACACCTAAAAATTTTGAACATTCTACCTTAGCTACAGACTTCTGTTCAAAGTATATATTTATTACTGGAGTTGTGCCATTTACTGTACGGAACTGTATATACTGTGTTTTATCAAAATTTAAAGAGAGTCCGTTTGCTGAGAACCACTTAATAATTTTGTGAAAAACATCATTTACAATTACATCACTTAGTTCTTGGTTTTTGGGTGTTATTACTATACTTGTATCACAGCAAAAAGAACTAACTTTGCATCTTCATCAATGTGGAATGGTAAGTCATTAATGTATATCAAGAACAGTAAAGGACCTAAGACTGATCCATGTGGGACCCTGTACTTGATAGCCCCCCAGTTTGAGGAATCAGCTGTTGTTTTAACATTACATGAACCACTTATTTCAACTTTTAGCATTCTTCCAGTTAAGTATGAATTAAACCATTTGTGCACTGCCTCACTCAAACCATAATGATTTAGCTTATCTAAAAGAATTCCATGCTTTATACAATCAAAGGCCTTTGAGAGATGACAAAAAATACCAGTGGGTGATGTCCGGTTATTCAGAGCATTTAATATTTGATCAGTGAAAGCATATATAGCATTTTCTGTTGAAAAAGCCTTTCTGAAAACCCAACTGACATTTTGTTAGTACCTTATTTTTACAAATATGGGAGGCTACTCTTTAATACATTACTTCCTCAAAAATTTTTGATAGAGCTGTCAGAAGAGAGACTGGGCGATAGTTGTTGACATCTGACGTATCCCCCTTTTTATGCAATGGTTTTACAATGGCATATTTCAGTCTATCGGGGAAAACACCCTGCTCCAAAGAGCTATTACATACGTGGCTGAGAATCCTACTTATCTGTAGGGAACAAGCTTTAAGTACCTTGCTGGAAATGCCATCAATTACGTAAGAGCTTTTGCTTTTCAGTGAGTTTGTTATTTTACTGATTTCAGAGGGAGAGGTTGGTGGAATTACAGTTGTTTCGAACTGCACAGGTATGGCCTATTAGCAGCCTTCCCTCTTCTAGTGAAGATCTAGATCCTATTTTCTCCACAACATTTTCAAAATGATTATTGAAATTTTTTTCAATTTCTGATTGTTTGTTATTACACTTGTCATTCAGTTTTATGGCACTAAAGTCTTCCTGTGCTCTTGGTTGCCCTGTTTCCATTTCAATAATATTCCAAATTGCTTTAATTTTATTATCAGAGTTACTGATCTCAGACATGATACACATGCTTCTGGACTTTTTAATAACTTTTCTTAGTACTGCACAATAGTTTTTATAATACTGAACAATTTCAGGGTCAGCACTCCCTCTTGCTGTTAGATACAGTTCTATTTTACAGTTGCAAGATATTCTTATTCCTTTAGTTAGCCAAGGTTTTTTACAAGTTTTCTTGGAATTATGTTTAACTATTTTCTTGGGAAAACAATTTTCAAATACGCTTAAAAATGTATCTTGAAATAAGTTATATTTCAAGTTTGCATCAGATTCCTTATACACTTCATCCCAGTCTAGCTGCTGTAGGCTTTCCCTAAAGTTTGCAATATTTATATTGTTAACTGAACGCACTGCTTTGAAATTCTGATTTGATATACTGCACGGAGCTATGTCATGTACTGTAACTAGCTGTGCACCATGATCTGAAAGACCATTCTCAACAGGATAAGCATTTATGTCCCTAAACTTATCTTGGTCTATAAAAAAATTATCGATGAATGTACTGCTGTTCTTTGTTATCCGAGTAGGAAAATCAGTGACGGAGCTCAAATTGAAAGAACTGAGTAATACTAAAAGGTCATTTTTCCTATTACACTCTTTCAGGGAATCAACATTGAAATCCCCACAAATGATAATTTGCTTCCCCCTGTCTGACAGATAGCACAACAAAGCATCCAAGTTTTCTAAAAAATAGCTGGAAATTCCCTGAGGGGGACCTATACACTGTTACAATTATAAAAGTGCCATCATTTAGTTTAAGTTCAGTCGCACATGCTTCCATATGTTGCTCTACACAAAATTTTTCAGTTTCTAAATTTTTTACGCTGTGGAAGCTTTTGACATAAACAGCAACTCCTCCTCTCATCATATTATGTCTACTTACATGTGCAGCTAATTTGTACCCATTGATGCTAACCTTTTGCATATCAGTGACAATGTGATGCTCAGACAGGCATAGTACATCTACACTCCTGGAAATGGAAAAAAGAACACATTGACACCGGTGTGTCAGACCCACCATACTTGCTCCGGACACTGCGAGAGGGCTGTACAAGCAATGATCACACGCACGGCACAGCGGACACACTAGGAACCGCGATGTTGGCCGTCGAATGGCGCTAGCTGCACAGCATTTGTGCACCGCCGCCGTCAGTGTCAGCTAGTTTGCCGTGGTATACGGAGCTCCATCGCAGTCTTTAACACTCGTAGCATGCCGCGACAGCGTGGACGTGAACCGTATGTGCAGTTGACGGACTTTGAGCGAGAGCGTATAGTGGGCATGCGGGAGGCCGGGTGGACGTACCGCCGAATTGCTCAACACGTGGGGCGTGAGGTCTCCACATTACATCGATGTTGTCGCCAGTGGTCGGCGGAAGGTGCACGTGCCCGTCGACCTGGGACTGGACCACAGCGACTCACGGATGCACGCCAAGACCGTAGAATCCTACGCAGTGCCGTAGGGGACCTCACCGCCACTTCCCAGCAAATTAGGGACACTGTTGCTCCTGGGGTATCGGCGAGGACCATTCGCAACCGTCTCCATGAAGCTGGGCTACGGTCCCGCACACCGTTAGGCCGTCTTCCGCTCACGCCCCAACATCGAGCAGCCCGCCTTCAGTGGTGTCGCGACAGGCGTGAATGGAGGGACGAATGGAGAGGTGTCGTCTTCAGCGATGAGAGTCGCTTCTGCCTTGGTGCCAATGATGGTCGTATGCGTGTTTGGCGCCGTGCAGGTGAGCGCCACAATCAGGACTGCATACGACCGAGGAACATAGGGCCAACACCCGGCATCATGGTGTGGGGAGCGATCTCCTACAATGGCCGTACACCTCTGGTGATCGTCGAGGGGACACTGAATAGTGCATGGTACATCCAAACCGTCATCGAACCCATCGTTCTACCATTCCTAGACCGGCAAGGGAACTTGCTGTCCCAACAGGACAATGCACGTCCGCATGTATCCCGTGCCACCCAACGTGCTCTAGAAGGTGTAAGTCAACTACCCTGGCCAGCAAGATATCCGGATCTGTCCCCCATTGAGCATGTTTGGGACTGGATGAAGCGTCGTCTCACGCGGTCTGCACGTCCAGCACGAACGCTGGTCCAACTGAGGCGCCAGGTGGAAATGGCATGGCAAGCCGTTCCACAGGACTACATCCAGCATCTTTACGATCATCTCCATGGGAGAATAGCAGCCTGCATTGCTGCGAAAGGTGGATATACACTGTACTAGTGCCGACATTGTGCATGCTCTGTTGCCTGTGTCTATGTGCCTGTGGTTCTGTCAGTGTGATCATATGTATCTGACCCCAGGAATGTGTCAATAAAGTTTCCCCTTCCTGGGACAATGAATTCGCGGTGTTCTTATTTCAATTTGCAGGAGTGTATTACATTCTCAGTTTCTATGTCTTCTAAACAAAGCAGAAGCTCATCAGTTTTATTCTTCAATCCCCCAATATTTTGATGAAATATACTAACATTATTTTTCACTTTAGTTTCGTGGGTATCTTGAACTTTTTTAAGATCTTTAGTACTTGCCTGGCTGAGTTTCCCACTGGACACTGATCTTACACTAAAAAATAGTTTCCACCATGAGATGTAGTTCCTCCCCCCTTTAAATTTCCTGCTATCAGCCCAGCCAGTTTACCCTTCCCTTTCTTGTTGAGGTGTAGGCCATGTCTAGTATAGTCCCACCTACAGAGTGAATCAACAGGAACCACACCAATGTGTGACCCTGCACCAGATCAAAGTAGCCATACCAACTCCAAATTAACTCTCCTGACAGAAGAGCTCAAATGAGGTCGGTCGTGGCGCTCCAGAATCGACACAAACCCAACACTAGTATGACTCGATGTTGATGCAATCTTTTCCAGGTCACACTCTGTGCTGTACCCTAGATCTCCGTCAATACTGTTGCCCCTCCCACCCACAATAATCACGGTATCTTCCTTAGTAAAGCCTCTACATAGTGAAGCTAAATCCTCTGTAACCTGCCCCAGTCCAACACTAGGTTTGAAAAAAGTTGTGACCTGGTATTCTGACCCTAATTCATCCTGCAGAAGTTGGCCCACACCCCTAGCATGCGAACTACCTAGCAACAAGACTTTCTTTCTCTTTGCAGACTTCTCTGAATTCTTATTCAATTTTCTGCTGAAAACTTGTTGAGCCCTGTCTACATCTACTTCTGTGAGAGGCTCATCAGTTTCTGACTGAGGCAACAGGTCAAACATATTTTGTACATTAATAACAAAGCTGTCAGAAGAATTTCTTGGTCTGTTCCATATGCCTGTTGCCACTTCCGGCCCTGTTTACCCTTCTCCCCCGTTAACCTGCACAGTTCTCATCTAGCCTCAACTAACTCAGCCTGAAGGGCAGCAATTTTCCCCTCCTTTTCCACAATCTTTCTATCTCTACTGCATAGCCTACAGAACCACTGATGTCTCTCGCTCATTTTCCCAATTCCCAGGCCACTACAATGGCCCCAATGAAAAAATTTACTACATCCATCACACCAGACCATGGAGCTAACGATTCTACGGCACGTCAGGCACTTTGCATTCATGGTACAAATTGATTTTAGTGACACAAAGACAATTAAGTTACCAGAAAACAATGAAAATACGTGTACGAAATTTAGCCCTACTCGCGATTATGTAAACAGTGGTTCAGAAGTTTTTTACTGGAAATTACTTAAGAGATGACGATACTCTACAGATATAAAGGGGCAGCAAACGTATTTAGCACACTAAACTATCAGTAAAAGCACTTAAAATTGCGGTATGAAGTTTAATCTGGAAGCTCAAAAGTTCGGCCTGGCCGCGATATGTAAACAAAACGAACTTTACGTGATTACTGTGAAAATACGCGAGTAAGAAAAAAACCTTTAATGGTACGCTTGAAGAGCACAATAATTAACGTAATAAATTAGTTTAAAGTGTTAAAACAGTTTATTACTAACTAAATTACTTATCTTGTACGACCTGTGACTCATACGTCCGTATAGCAGGCGCAGGGCTACCAACCCTGTGTGTAATTCGTTATACAATAAATACCACGCTACTAGTATATTCTGTGATGTTTGACTGTGTGTTCGTAAAACATAGCATCCTTTTAAGTAAATTAGAATGTTATAGTGTAACAAGAAGAACGGCAAAATGGTTCGCATCGTATCTCCCAGCAAACAAAGAGTTTCAGTTGGAAAGAAGCTTGTATTAATCTATCAGTCATTATCCATTTGGAAACCAATTTAAACATTACTTCACAGTTTTTCATCTGAACACCATTACTTTTTATTGTGTATTTTACTGATCTTTCAGCAATTATATTACCAGATGCTATGTTTATTTTGTTTGCAGTGATCAAAACATTCCAATAAATTACACATGAATTTTAGCCTTACAAAGAGTGGCTATGACATTTTTATGTACATTAGTAAATAATTCCTATCCAACTCTTTGTATCAAACTTTGAAAATATACATTAAATACAGTTTAAAAGAGGTTTTCTCTCAATATATGTCTAAAATACGG
Source organism: Schistocerca gregaria (assembly GCF_023897955.1). Classification (NCBI taxonomy): domain Eukaryota; kingdom Metazoa; phylum Arthropoda; class Insecta; order Orthoptera; family Acrididae; genus Schistocerca; species Schistocerca gregaria. Next base: position 218,795,669 of record NC_064925.1, on the reverse strand, counting down.
CGACAATTGACATGTAAGACATTGATACTGTGACATTATCTGGCTTATCAGCTTGATAATAAATACAATTGTCAGGAACGTGCCAAAGTATTCAAATCTCGAAACAAATCTTCATTTGCAATGCGGATGTTGTCAGCAGCTAAAACAGTTCTCTTGTTGTCTTCCCGTAATGTCACATGGGATCATTTCTGGGGTAATTCATGAAACCAAGCTGAAGCTCCGAACCCAAAAGTGTTAAGGGGACTGGTTCGTGAACACAAGGGGATATCCTAAAATATTTATCAGTTTTCTAAATAGTGTAGCTCAAAGAATAAGAACTATAGGCCCATGTAATGCTTACCATCTTTTTCTATATCTTTTAGGGACATTTTGATTTACTATCTGCAGCTTTTGGTCTTACACTTTTTTACTGAATTATATTTTGTGTTACAACTTCTGTGAAATAAAACACGTTAATTATTAATGTACAGCATAGGTATATATATCTCCAAATAAAACAAAGTAGAAACTTGACATTTTTTCAGTAAATTTCCTTTTAAAAAAGTCATTGACTTTCAAATGTAAGAAAAATTCAATTTTTAGTTAAGTATGTTTTAAAAAATACATAAAATTTCAGCCCTCTGTCTTTAATAGTTTTCAATCAATGTGTATTAGAACGTCAAAAAAGTGTTCTTTCCCAAAATTTACTGAAAGTTGAAACTTATTTCCCTATCTAACTTGTATAAAAGTAGTGCATCCCAGGTCCAGTTCACATTATTACTTATTACTGTTGTTCTTCCTCACTTTTCTTTTAGACTTCTTATCATTCTTGCTTCTTCAGGGACTTCCAACGCTGATTTCTTTGCTTTGGAGAGTCTGCAGTCAATGGCAATTTATGTTCTTTGCATATTTAGACCACCAAGCGCTCCCATCAGTTCCATAACTTTTAAAATATTTAGTCCTACCATAACATATTTTGGTATCCGTTCCCATTTACAGATAAAACTTTCATTTTGGTTTTGAGCCCTACTTGTCTAATAATCTTTTGTCGCTAAAAACCCTACATATAAGTTTTACAACTTCCGTACAACAAATAGCAAACAAAGCGTATGGTTGTAGGCCTTACCTTGAATAATAACTCCAGGGCAGCCACACATAATCACTGCCAGGTGGGCCGAGAACATGACAGAGGCTATCATCTGTGGATATTTTATGGAGCAGAGATAGCACATATTGCCTTTCTCAGAAGATATAACTTGATACATTTTAAAATAACTTATTTCACAAACAAACCTATCATTACAGTCGCATGCTTTCACCAACCCTTTCTAATGGGTAAAATCAAACCATTTTATGCTTGTTTTAAAGTAGTTACAAAAGTTGTAGTGTAGGACGAGTAGTAGTATCTATGACGAAAATAATAATTATGTATGGGTAATATTTTGAGTTCTTGAAGGGGAGCGAAGATTAACAGGATTGCATCACAAAGGTAAAAATCTAAGACTTCGTTCCCGAAAAATATTTCAGATCCCTGTTTTGGTGAATTTTGCGACACTTTCAGTTTCTTATGCTACCAAGAGTTTTCGAAATATTGCTGCAGCATAATTTATTTTAACAGAAACTTATCACTACAAACAAATGTAATACAAAAAAATTAACATTGGTATCCCTTGTTTACTTAAATAAATAGCAACATCTGAGCTCAGGTGACAGGAAAGCAAAATGCCCTTGCATTCATCCTCTCAAAGCTCTAAGGCAAATTAATTCCAGATACCCCAAATTACAAAGATGCCTATGTATCACATGTACAAGATCTATGATACTTTTGAACGGAATGTGGTTGTACCAGCGATGCAAGGACATTCAAGACCTACAGGGGGCTTACGGACAAACCTTAAGGCATATCATGGTCACTTTCTGTGTAAGAAACCTATGATGGGTATGAATATTCTCCTCAGACCATGTCAATGCTCACTCCATAAATACACTGCCTGAATAAAGTCGCAATATCAAGAAGGAATTGTGCGATATGAATGAAAGTTGGTAGATGTGTTGCATGGGGGCTTAATTAAATACTATGCAAATATTTTTAATTTTTGTCACTGTTTGTCCAGTTACGCAGTCTCGTAACCGGTTGGCCCTAACTAGTATAACTCTGCAATCTGACTGCACAGTATAACAACAAAGAATGAAAGGAAATTTCCGTTAACACAATTAATTAATTAAGTCCCCAGCAACTATAAAAGCTACGAAACAACAAAGTAGAAATGTAACTTCTGTGTGTGGAAGTGTGATTCAACGTACACATCTGGCACAGTTCTACCAAAATAATATAAGATATTTTAAACACGATTTACACTGAAGTAATTAAAAAAACTAGAAACACTATAATTGCATATAGAAACCAGAATTACAGTCTAACACAAGCCAGATGCTTTGTTGACTGAACCTTTGACCAAGAGTCATAAGACATTTGAAATAAAAAATTTTCTTTACCTTCATATATATTGACAAAAATACACTCTGATCATTACAACATCCTCAATCCAACAAAATCTGGTGTCTTGCCCAACAGAACAACTGCACACGACATGGTCACAATTAGTACTCTAACTACGGCTACCTCAGAACTACTACTGCCCTCAGCAACTTCTCAGCTGCAACTGCCAGTGGAGGCAGCTGAATAATACTCTTTGGCGCAATCTCTGGCGCTGTGACTCAGTGTAGCCACCTTTCATATGCCCCTCCTCCATGGGCTAGAATTTGATGGTATTTTTGCCACCAAATTCGTCCAAAAAAATACAGACAAAAATAAAAGATAATATTAAATAAGTAAATACCACATAACTAAATAAATTTTAGCTTTGCACTGACCCTTCAATAACCTAATATATAAAATACACTAAGGAATACAAATGCTTGCATACATGTGATTTTACATAATAGTTTACACAAGTATCATGTGGTTAAACAATTCAATCAATAGCGTCAGCAATGACGAATAGGCGCAGGTAAGAGTCTCATAACATTTCATACACAGTAAATACACAAAAAAATCAGTTTATACAAATATTCACATAAAATCCTTTCAATAGTTCAATAAACAAGTAGGACTCCTCAGAGTAGTTGACAGTTCCAGCAGTAGCACCCAGCAATGGTCAACAGGTGCAAATAGCAGTCTCATAACATTTCATCAGCAATATTTAAACAGCTCCAACAGTGGCACCCAAAAATGGCGAGCAGGCGCAGACAACATCAAGTGACATTATCACAGTAGCGGCAGTTCCATCAGTGGCACCCAGCAATGTTGAACAGGTGCAGACACCAACAAGTGACATCATTTCAGTAGAAGCAGTTCCATCAGTGGCACCCAGCAATGTTGAACAGGTACAGGTAATAGTCCATAATATTCACTATCACTAATTAGAGAGTTCATCAGCAGAAATTAAACATTTCCAAGTGGCACCCATCAATGTTGAACAAGTGCAGGTAACAGTCCATAATCTTCACTATCAATAATTAAAAAGTTCATCAGAGTTTATCAGCAGAAATTAAACATTTCCAAGTGGCACCCATCAATGTTGAACAGGTGCAAGCACGAACAACAGTTTGAATGCACACACAATTGCTTTTACATAATCATTATCAATGCTCTTACACTAAACATACAAATTATAGCAAGCACACAAATGATATCAGATAATAGTCATATTAACTATTACAAATACACAAATATCAGTAAACCTATAATTTTTGTGGGTGTCAGTGCAGGCCACAACAAACAAGTAAAATAATATTTAGGAGATAGGTCGGTACCAATTATTTGGGATTGGGAAAGGAAAACTCACAAAACACACTCACTCATCTTTCATCCACATTTAAGTACTACTGTGAAATTGAATAGTGTTAACTGTGTAAATGCAGTTCTGTCTAAATTTGATGCTCAATATGTGTATCAAATACACTCCTGGAAATGGAAAAAAGAACACATTGACACCGGTGTGTCAGACCCACCATACTTGCTCCGAACACTGCGAGAGGGCTGTACAAGCAATGATCACACGCACGGCACAGCGGACTCACCAGGAACCGCGGTGTTGGCCGTCGAATGGCGCTAGCTGCACAGCATTTGTGCACCGCCACCGTCAGTGTCAGCCAGTTTGCCGTGGCATACGGAGCTCCATCGCAGTCTTTAACACTGGTAGCATGCGGCGACAGCGTGGACGTGAACCGTATGTGCAGTTGACGGACTTTGAGCGAGGGCGTATAGTGGGCATGCGGGAGGCCAGGTGGACGTACCGCTGAATTGCTCAACACGTGGGGCGTGAGGTCTCCACAGTACATCGATGTTGTCGCCAGTGGTCGGCGGAAGGTGCACGTGCCCGTCGACCTGGGACCGGACCGCAGCGACGCACGGATGCACGCCAAGACCGTAGGATCCTACGCAGTGCTGTAGGGGACCGCACCGCCACTTCCCAGCAAATTAGGGACACTGTTACTTCTGGGGTATCGGCGAGGACCATTCGCAACCGTCTCCATGAAGCTGGGCTACGGTCCTGCACACCGTTAGGCCGTCTTCCGCTCACGGCCCAACATCGTGCAGCCTGCCTCCAGTGGTGTCGCGACAGGCGTGAATGGAGGGACGAATGGAGACGTGTCGTCTTCAGCGATGAGAGTCGTTTCTGCCTTGGTGCCAATGATGGTCGTATGCGTGTTTGGCGCCGTGCAGGTGAGCGCCACAATCAGGACTGCATACGACCGAAGCACACAGGGCCAACACCCGGCATCATGGTGTGGGGAGCGATCTCCTACACTGGCCGTACACCTCTGGTGATCGTCGAGGGGACACTGAATAGTGCACGGTACATCCAAACCGTCATCGAACCCATCGTTCTACCATTCCTAGACCGGCAAAGGAACTTGCTGTTCCAACAGGACAATGCACGCCCGCATGTATCCCGTGCCACCCAACGTGCTCTAGAAGGTGTAAGTCAACTACCCTGGCCAGCAAGATCTCCGGATCTGTCCCCCATTGAGCATGTTTGGGACTGGATGAAGCGTCGTCTCACGCGGACTGCACGTCCAGCACGAAGGCTGGTCCAACTGAGGCGCCAGGTGGAAATGGCATGGAAAGCCGTTCCACAGGACTACATCCAGCATCTCTACGATCGTCTCCATGGGAGAATAGCAGCCTGCATTGCTGCGAAAGGTGATATACACTGTACTAGTGCCGACATTGTGCAAGCTCTGTTGCCTGTGTCTATGTGCCGGTGGTTCTGTCAGTGTGATCATGTGATGTATCTGACCCCAGGAATGTGTCAATAAAGTTTCCCCTTCCTGGGACAATGAATTAACGGTGTTCTTATTTCAATTTCCAGGAGTGTAGTAATGGTACAGTGTATAACAGTCAATAACAGTTAGTCATAATCATAGTCATCATGTCAAGACCAATGTTTGCCAAGCCAACTTTTTCTGAACAACTGTCGGTATGCCAAGATATGCAAATACTTCCTTTCTCAAAAAAAAAAAGTATATACTGCTTATTGATTTAACAAAGTGTGTGTGTAGACAATCTTCTAGTGTTCTAGTCTGCCATCTCCATCCTCCTTGTTCCATATAAACCAACAAACAAAAATATGCTCCTCACTTACTTTACCTCTTATCAACCAAAATTTCAATAATCATCAGCATCACATAATCTTAATACTTCAATAACACCTCTTACGTCGATTCATATAAACCTCATCATCAATATCATTTACCTTACCTCTTGTCCACCAAAACTTCAATAATCATCAACTTCACACAATCTCAATACCTCAATAATACCTCTTCAATACGTCGATACATATAAACCTTATCACCAATATCATTTCACTTCCATAACAACTCTTTCCTCTAGTCAGTCTCCTCGAACAAGTACAGATAAAATCCTAGTGCAAACTTCAATTCACCATCCCACACAATCCGAAGACACAATGTCCACACACAACCTCTGTGTAATCCATCTGACCCAAATATTCCACTCATTATGAATTATAAAATACATTTTCGTTACCTTGTCCATCATTAAACAAAAGAAATGCATACATGACCTCCAACAGCCTTTAGTTTGAATAACTTTCAGTAAGTAAGTATGAGTACGGAGTGTGAATGATCGTAATAATTCACAGTGTGTACACCACTTCAAGAATCATGGCACAACAGAAGCAAACATGTGGAGTATTTATTGTGTCAAGTGTCACTTGCTACTTCAATTGCTCACGAAGAATGCAGTGTAATGACAGTCAATGGTCTAAACCTAGTGTTGGTATGTCATATCGTTAGCTTCCTTCCTATTAGCATAAATTTATACAGCTTCCATAAAACCTCCAGCTCATGTGACTTCAATGAAGTTTCTTGTACCAATGTCGTTCGTAGAATTATAGCAGTTCATTTTCTTATCTTAAAATATAAGGCACTGAGCGTAAGCAAAACATGCAATAGCGAGTAAATATACAAGTAGAGAACAGAATGTCAACAAGTGGATGTAGCACAATCCCTATAACGAGGCTCTGCCAAGCGCATAATCTATAATTAATTCCATAGTGTGGCCTAAACTCCGTGTTTGTACACCGTACATCAGCATTTCTATATACAAAATTAAAGAATAGTTATGACAACAAAGCAGAAATGTGTAAATATGCAATCCATACGCAATGCAGCAAATATACTGTATATCTCCCATTATAAACAGGTCATTAGCATCATATCAGCATAAGCAAATAAATGTTCATATGTAATCTTAACAAGTAAACATGAAGGCGCAAGCAGATAAATCACAAAATATAACCTACATACATAACCATATCAGCACAACTAATCAGGTGACAATTATAATTTAAATAAATAAACACAGCAGGCACATAATAAAAAATATGATACTAGTGAAAAAGCATAGGAGCCAAGCGATGCATAATATACATAAGTAACAACCCTGTTCATTAATCAATCATTGTCAATATCAGTTAATACGAAGTATGAATCACGTAATCGCGAGCAGCAAATTACGTCTAAAGTACGTACCTAAGTGGAAATATGTTTCCTGAAAAATAAACTCAATTAATAGTTACCTTTTTAGTTTATTACTTTCTTCTTCGAAATTTCATTCTTCCTGAAGTTTTTTCGATACAAGTCCTCTTAACGTCGGACACACACAGAATTTACCTGAAGTTCTTAAAAATTTTGTACAACTGTATCCTGAAAAATACTGAACGTTAATAACATAATTTATCAAGTCATTATAGCTTTATAAAGAATTTAATCGGAGAAATTAGACTGTGTATTTGTTTACGGCTGTCAGTACATTCACACTGAGCGCTCGATCAGCTGTAGGTACGCGTGACGTTGGAAGTAATTGTTTGCGGTCAACGACTTCCTTGTGCGGCGGGCAGACTTGATTGTTGCTTTGAGTATGTGCCGCCGCCGGAACACGGCGCGGTGTCCTTGTACTCTCCGTGTGTTTACGTATAACAGTTAGTTTCTCAAAAGTATGTCATTCCACAAAAATTTTAACGTTCGATATATGATGTATTCCCTTAGAGCGCCGTGATTTAAGAGTTTCCACTTCGACAGTGTTATCATGAATAATTTTGCGAACTCTATATGGACCGTTATAAAGCAGAAAAAAATTGCGACACAAGCCTTTTCCTTTGTGAGACAAACGATGAGACTTAATTAACACCTTTTGACCAACTGACAAGGTTTTTAAACGACCAGGACGTTTAGATGATTTCTCTCTTCTATCAGCCCTAGATGCAATATTCTGTAGAGCCAGATTGAAAACTTCAGTATGCCGCAGTTTCCGTGAAGGCGGAAAAGGAACGATTTCAGAAATGCGATTTGTTGGTGCTTTATTTTTTAATATCAATATAGGCGATAAAGAAGTTGAATCATTAGGGAGTTCATTCAGAATGTTTTGAAAGATATGAAGATACTGATCCCACGTTCTGTGATTTTGATGACAATAAAGTCGACACAATTTATTGATTTCCTTCATCCACCTCTCTGAAGCGTTAGATTGAGAGTGAAAAAGTGAAATGAAAATTGGTTTAGTCTTACGACGCCGTAGAGTACGAAGCCAAAATTTAGAGCGAAACTGTGATCCATTATCTGATATAATTTTATCAACATGACCCACTTCTTTAAGAAAATGTTTGATGAAAGCATTAGATACTGAACGAGCTGTTGCTTTGCGTAAAGGTGTAAAACACACATATTTTGATGTCAGTTCCACTGCTACCAAAATGTACGCAAAACCATTAGTAGAACGAACCACTGGGCCGAACAAATCGACTACAGCCATATCCTTTAATTTCGCTGGAATGATAGGAAACAATGGTGCTCTGTGAGAAATAGTTGGCGGCTTAGCCTTCTGACATAATTTGCATTTGGCAAGAACAGATCGAATACATTTTTCCATATTACTGAAGAAGCAATTTTCTCGTAATTTATGAAAGCATTTTCTGGGACCAAATCAATTTATTAACCCACTCATCAGGACTGCAAACTAACCAAGCAGAGTTGTCGACCGATTTTCGTTTAAAAAGAATATCATTGCGAACTAAATAATACTGTCTAATCGCTACGCTTTCCTTCCTCCACCTTCTCCTTAATGTCTTTCCAGATTGGATCCTTGTTTTGCTCCTTAGCGATGTCCTGGAGCGAAGACGAGATAAAATTTTCAAACGCAACACCTTGAATATACATCAAACAATAATTGTTTTCTTTGCAGTCCTCCTCAGCACTTTGTTTCAAACCCATAGGTGCACGTGATAAAGCATCAACAATAATATTTGAAGAATCCTGGATGTAAACAATACTAAAATCAAATTCCTGTAGATACAGCGCCCATCGTGACAATCTTCCATGTGTTAATTTTGCTGACATAAGAAATTCCAGAGCTCGATGATCGGTGTAAACCTTAGTATGTCTGCCGTACAAAAAGATGCGAAATTTTGTGAAAGCCCAAACAACAGCCAAAGCTTCAAGTTCCGTAATCGAATAATTCTTTTCTGATTTAGAGAGAATACGACTTCCAAATGCAATACTTTTCTGTACTACAACGCCGTTTGCTTCTATCTCTTGAAATAAGTGTGCACCTAGGCCTTTGTATGATGAGTCCGTCGCCAAACAAAAATCTTTAGATAAATCCGGATGTGAAAGAAGTGGAGCAGCAACTAAAGAATCACGAAGTTGTTCAAATTCTGCTTGAGCTTCTTCATCCCAACACCAATTAGAATTCTTTCCAGATAGTTCACATAAACGAGGTGTGGCCAAATTATCCAATCTAACAAAGCGTCTAAGAAAATTACAGACACCAAGGAAACTACGAACATCACGTTTTGTAGTAGGAACAGCATAATTACGAATAGCGTCTAGTTTCTCTGGATCAGGAAGAATACCTTCTGTAGAAATATGACCAAGAAATTTCACCTGAGAACGACCAAATTCAGATTTTTCCAAGTTCACTGTAATGCCAACTCTTACAAAAATGTGTAATAATGAATCCAAATTTTTGTTATGCTCACTCCAAGAATGTTTAGCGAAAAGAATATCGTCAACATATAAAGTAATATTGTCACGAAGATAAACAGGTAAAATTTCGTTTAAACTACGAATGAATGCTGCTCAAGATACAGTAAGTCCAAACGGTAATTTCCGAAATCACTTTTGGGTAAAATAGTCATATCTGGTTATTCTTTACCGACTTTCTAGATAGATTGATAGTTGAAGAGTTGTTTTGATAGATACAAAGAATAGTAAAAGAGTAGGCAGCGGTGCAGAAAACTAAAAGGGAAATAGCACCACTACAGCTCGGGGCCCTGTGCACGCTACGGCACATATTCACTTAGTGTAGCGAATCCCCTGAGGACATAAATAGCCGCACATAAATTCCAGTTTGTGACTTAGTGGCCAATTTGGTGGTAGTACGTACATAAATTGATCTAACCATGAACATGGATGTATGTCATTCTTACAATTGCGAAAGATCTTAAATTTCCGAACAGTTAAGAAGTGTTTATAGTCAAAGTTTTCGACTCGTGGCGACAAAGACCTACCGCGTCTGTGCCAGTCCCAATGTCGATTATTGTCAAGTTCGCGCGCCTGGCGCTCTCTTGTTGCTTCTAGTAAATGAAATAAATTATTTTCTTCAAAACCCTCTGCTATCTGTGATTCTAAATTTCTTCTGCTGTCTTTTCCTACGACTTCGCTTTCAATTTGTTTGACTTGCTTTCGTAACGCCTCAAATTCCCTTTTAACGTGTTCATTAAATTTTCCCTGATTTTCAACATGTTTATTTATGTTCTGGTACTCTTCGGTTTCTGCAAATGGCAATGGAGCTGTATCGTCTGAATCTCTGTCCCCATTTAAACTAAGACTTGTCAATTTATCTGAAATCTCCTCAACTCTTTCCGATAAGTCACCTACTTGTTCTTTCTGTTTATTTACATCTTCCGTAAGTGTTGAGACTCGGGTTTCAGTATTGACACATTTAGTAGTTAACTGTTCACATTGTTGTGTTAGGTTATTTATTCTTACATTTGGTGCAGATTCCTCGATTCTTTCAAATATTTCGTCCTTATCGTGTGCGCGTTGTGAATTTAACTCTGAAAATTTTTGTACTATCACGCGATCTATTTCTTCCTGTTCTCCATCCTGTTCCTTTTGTCTGATTTCTATTGAAATTAATCTATTATTGTGAGCATTCAAAATCGGTTGTACTTCTTCTCTAATTTCTTTCATTAATTCATCTTTCATGTTTTTAAAACATATCCCTATTCGTGAGTCTAACCGTGTTTCCATTGTTCCCATATCAGTTTCCAACCGTGTTGCCAATGTTCCCATCTCTGTTTTTAATTCAGATCCTAACTGTGGTCCCAATGAGTCTAACCGTGTTTCCATTGTTCCCATCTCAGTTTTAAATATTCCTATTTGTGAGTCTAACCATGATCCCAAATTTAATATTGCACTCATCTACTGCTCCATATTAACTTGTTCGAAATTCTTTTCGCCCCTAACATTTCCCGTAAAACTAACTTCCTTCGTCATAGCAGTAAAGCTATCTGTGTTCTGTACTATTCCAGAATCTTCTGTCATTAATCTCGTATTCTGAAAATTTTTTGATTGTGAAAAATTTTGAACTGGTTCCGGACTATTTTCCCGACTTATTAAATTGTTTTCTACTTCATTATTCATCATACTGTTCTCATATGTTGGCGAGTTCCCCATGTTAACAATTTCGTCATTCTCACTATCCAACATTTTTGCCTTTTTCATCGATCGCGTAATCATTTACAAAACATACAAAACTCGTCACAATACGAAAATTACACAGAATATAACACTACCACCAACAATACCATTCACACGAAATGCTTCCCGACAAACACGCTTAACGAACAATTAAAATCTTCATAGTTGCACAAAATTGTCAAACCCGTTTACAAGACATCAAAAATTAAATTCTGCCAAAATACCATTAAGAGAATGACAAGACAACTATAAATGTTGAATTACCAAATCTACACATGCAATATAGACTACAATTATTAAACTACAAATTACTACAACAATCCTACTGTCTGCTATTTTTACTATCAAAAGAATTCCAAGGGACGACCCGAAGCAGCGGTCGCCACGTGCATGGGGGCTTATTTAATATAGAATGCTAATAATTTGAATTTTTAGTCGCTGTTTGTCCGATTACGCAGTCTCGTAACCGGTTGGCCCTGAATAATATTAGTATTGCTCCGCAATCTGACTGCATAGAATAACAACAAAGAATGAAAGGAACTTTGTGTTAACACAATTAATTAATTAAGTCCCCAGCAACTATAAAAGCTACGAAACAACAAATCACAAGTATAACTGTTCTGTGTGTGGAAGTGTGATTCAACGTACACATCTGGCACGGTTCTTCCTCAATACGACAAGATGCTTTAAACGCCATTTACAATGAAGTTATTAAAAAAACCAGAAATACTATGATTGCACATAGAAACCAGAATTACAGTCAAATACAAGAACACGAGCCAGATGCTTTGTTGACTGAACCTGTGACCAAGGGGCATTGTTATTTAGGACGTCTAAAATAAAAAAATTTCTTTACCTTCATATATATTGACGAAAAATACACTTTGATCATTACATCACCAATCGAATAACATATGGTGTCTTGCCCAACAGAACAACTAGTACTCTATCGACGTCTCAACAAGCACAGATCACGCCTACCTCAGAACTACCACTGCCCTCAGCAACTTCTCAGCTGCCACTGCCAGTGGAGGCGGCTGAATAATACTCTTTGGCGCAATCTCTGGCGCTGTGACTCATTGTAGCCACTTTTCAGTGTTACTATTTCTAAAAGATGGTGCCTTTTGAAACTTCGCACCAATCGCATAAGAGTGACTCTAGTGGTGCCACAACAAGTATGCAAATCAGGTTTGCTTTAAATACAAGCTAGGCGGTAGTTACCTTCAGACTGGATATGGTGAGTAGATGTTAAGTTATCACAGTGAGTTTGAACGAAGTCGTATAATAGGTCTGGTTCAAATGGCTCTGAGCACTACGGGACTTAACTTCTGGGGTCATCAGTCCCCTAGAACTGAGAACTACTTAATCCCAACTAACCTAAGGACATCACACACATCCATGCCCGAGGCAGGATTCGAACCTGCGACTGTAGCGGTCGCGCGGTTCCAAACTGTAGCACCTAGAACAGCTCGGCCACCTCGGCCGGCTATAATAGATCTATGAGAAGCTGGATGTTCCTTCTGCGATATTACAGAAACACTTTGCAGCAATATAGACATTGTACATGACTGCTGGCAGTGGGGCTGGGCTCCAGACGTTCACGTGGCACTACCGAGAGAGAAGCCCACCGTGTTCGGCGTATGGCTCTGGCGCATCGTACTGTATCTGCGGCAGCTAGTTGAGCAACAATTGCCACCGCAGTGACATAGTGAACTGTTCCAAATCGGTTACTTTAAGGACATCTCCGAGACACACTCTCTGTAGCCCGCGTTCCACTGGCCGCTAACCAGGCTATTTGCGACCAGTGATGTCAAGCGAGAGCTCCTTTGGAGGGTGGGGTAGAGATCTACTGTGTTTTTTCTGATGAAATCAGGTTCTGCCTCGGTGCCAGTGATGGCCGCGTGGTGGTTACGAGGAGGTCAGTTCATGGCCTGCAACCAGCCCCTCTACATGCTACACAGAGTGGATCTGCACCGGGATTAGAGTCTGGGCCGCGGTTTCGTGTGACTTCTAGAGCACTGTCATAGTTATCCTACGCATGTGACCGTAAAAATGTACGTCAGTCTGATGATTCGACCTGTCGCGCTGCCATTCACGAACTGTATTCCAAGGGGTGTTTTCCAAGAGGATAACTTTCACCCACATACCGTTGTTGTAATCCAACATGTTCAACACAGTGTCGAAATGTTCTCTTGGCCTACCCGATCACCAGATCAGTCTCCAATAGAGCACTTATAGGACATCATCGGTCGACAATTTCAGCGTCATTCACAAACAGTATTAACCGTCCCTACACTGACCGACCAAGTGTAATAGACGGAATTCCTGTGCCACAGACAAACATTCGGCACCTGTACAACACAATGCATGCACGTCTGCATTTCAACATTCTGTTCTTAATGTACCAGCATTTCACATTTTCAGTCGCTTGCCTCGCGTTTGCATTAGCCTGTGATCTTGCAATGTTAATCACATAAATATCATCCGCCAAAGAATCTAGTATAGGCATGCGTATTCAAACGCAGAGGTACGTAAAGAGGCAGAATACGGCCCTGCGGTCGGCAACGCCTGTATAAAATAACAAGTGTCTGGCGCAGTTCGGTTACTGCAACTACAATGGTAGGCTACCGGGTATTAAGTGAGTTTGGACGTGGTATTATAGTTGGCGCACGAGCGATGGGCCATAGCATCTCCGAGACAGCGATGAAGGGCGATTTTCCCGTACGACTATTTCACGAGTGTACTCTGAATACCAGGAATCAGATAAAACATCAAATCTCCGACATCGCTGCGCCTGGAAAAAAATACTGCAAGAATGGAACCAACGATGAATGAAGAGAATTGTTGAACGTGACAGAAGTACAACGCCTCCGCAAATTGCTGCAGATTTCAATGCTGGGCCATCAGCAAGTGTTAGCGTACGAACCATTCAACGAAGCATCATCGACATGGGCTTTTGGACCTGATGGCCCACTGTGTAACCTTGGTGACTGCTCGACACAAAGCCTTACGCCTCGCTTGGTCCCATCAACAATAACATTGGACTATTGATGAGGAACCATGTTTCCTGGTCGGAAAAGTCTCGTTTAAAATTGTATCGAGGGGACGTACGGGTACGGCTATGGAGACAGCCTCATGAATGCATGGACCCTGCATGTCAGCAGGGTTCTGTTCAAGCTGGTGGAGGCTCGATAATGGTTTGGGGCATGTGCAGTTGGAATGATGTGGGATCTCTGATAGTCTAATGCGATCTGATAGGTCACACGTACCTAAGCATCCTGTCTGATCGCCTGCATCCATTCATGTCCGTTGTGCATTGCGACGGACTTGGGAAATTCCAGCAGGACAATGGGACACCTCACACGTCCCGAATTGCTACAGAGTGGCTCCAGGAACACTCTTCTGAGTTTAAACAGACCCACTGGCCGGCAGACACCACAGACATGAACATATGATGCCTTGCAATGTGCTGTTTAGAAGAAATCTCCACCCCCTCGCACTGTCACGGATTTATGGACAGCCCTGCAGAATTCAAGGTGTGAGTTCCCTCCAGCACTACTTCAGACATTAGTCAAGTCCATACCATTAGTAGTGCGCCACTTAGGCGTGCTCGCGTCGGCCCTACACGATATTATGCAAGTGTACCAGTTTCTTTGGATCTTCAATGTGGACGAACGTACTCCAGAAATTTCATTACTCTATATTATTTTTTTGTGTTACTGCTTTTTTCCAACAGTGTATTCCTACTCTTCGTGTAACAGCAATAATGGAAGTAAATATAGGTTCGCGGGGAGTGTTGCCAACCGGCCGTTGTGACCGAGCGGTTCTAGGGACTTCCGTCCAGAACCATGCTGCTGCTATGATCGCAGGTTCGAACCCTGCCTCAGGCACGGATGTGTGTGATGACCTTCAGTTAGGTTTAAGTAGTTCTAAGTCTAGGGGACTGATGACTTCAGATGTTTAGTCCCATAGTGGTTAGAGCCATTTGAACCATTTTTTTTGCAATGTTGTCAGAACTACAGAAAAAAGGGCGAAGTGAATCGCCGCTTTCGGAGTAACTGGCTGTGAGTTGCCGCCTTCCGGTTGTCGACCGCGGCGACAGCTGTGGCGCGGATGATCAACGGTTTTCCTGATGGCGGTCGTTTACCTCGTGGCGTCCTTGGAGACCGTCAGCAGTGACAGACCGCGACTGTCGGTGACCGCCCGAGGGTGGTACCGCTACCGAACCTGACGAACTACGTCTACTTAAGGCCGCCAGCAAACGAATAAGAGAAATGGCACACTTCACCCATTCCATTATTTCCTTCTTTCTTGTGCTTTTATGGCCTCGTTGGAGCACTTTAGTCAGTCATTTCTGGTCATCTTCTTCAACAGGTTTTCTTCCCTGATCTTTTCTGTCCTTTCTCATCTATAAACACCCTTTTTATTATTTGTTGTCTTTCTATTTTTTATTTAAACATTATTTTTATTTTTTCAGTTTCCTTAAACTTTGTTTTGTTTTGCAGATCGACCAGGTTTAGTTCTCTCTCTTTCATACATTACAAATTCAGTTATTTTGAGACTGACCACTATGTAAGCTGTCATAATAATAATAATAATAATAATTGTCTGTATGCGAGAAAATTTACTACATTGATTTCTAAAATTTTCTCCTCATGTAATGTATTCTATTGCTGAACAAAACTGTTGGTTGGCCCTGTGTTACGCATGTGAACAGTGTCGTAAAATAAGACTTTAAACTTCATGAAATGCAAAGTTTTAAATAAAGAAAATGAGTCTAATTAAACGCCAAAAGAAACTAATTGTGTGCTCAGTGAAAATTATATAACTAAAAATCAGTACCGAAGTAGATTGTGAACATTATGTGATTTTAAGTGCAATGCTTGACTTGTAATATCCAAAGAAATAGATTACTACTCTACTCGAAAGAAAATAACTGTTTGAAATTACCAATACTGCTCACTGAAAATCAATCTGCTTGCTAGCACGCCACCTGACAATCCCGACTACACACTCGTCCCATTTACACGGTCCTCCCAAAACCGAATTTCGTAAACCGATTTCCCAATACCGCTTCTGAGTGGTCACGTAAATACTTCAGAATCGATTCTGGAAATTCGCTTCTAGTTGCTGATTTTACAATTCAGCATTCAATTTTCGCTACCATGTAAACGCAACCGGTTTTGAAACCTGCTTGGGTTGTCAAGTTACGCGTTGTTTTAGGAATATTTGGTTAATATAGACTTGTTGTGCAGTGAAGGAGAAGCAGAAAGACTGAGCATGAAGCTGTCTACCTTTAACATATAAGTCAAGAGAAATAACGATTGTCTTGACTGAATCAGAAACTCGAACAGCCGTTTTCCTGCCGTCATATTTAACTGGGCTAGCAAATCCTCTTCAGACCTTAACATGTAAACGTGACAGCGATAAACGGTTTCCGAAATTCGGTCTTCGTCTTCCGGAAGATGTGTCGCATGTAAACGTAGTGACTGCTCAAGAACGCAAAGTGAGATCTCCCCTAAAATAAAAATGACTTACCTCTTGTTAAGCATGCTGTTTTGTGTTAGGTTCACTGACGTTCTCGAAAGCAAATAGGAATAAGCAGATGCAGCAGCTGAGGATAAATAATCTGCTCTAAATTTGCTTGTCTGGAACAATGTTGCTGCGTGTGGCGTAAGGTGCAATGCACACACGACAGAATATTTAAAACTTTGCTGTGAATCATGGAGGTGGATTTTATTTTAAAAAGTTTTTGAGAAATCATACTCTAACTACTGACAAAGACTGCGCAACATAAGAAGATTCTAGCAATTACAAAATTCTCTCAATACAAAGAAGCTTCAGACATACCTATAAAATTCCTCCAAAATTTTCTCCATCTGTATAAAGAACAAGAAAGTACCAGTATTATAAATGAGTTTTCGTCTCCATAATAAAATATTCCTGTTAGTTTCTCCCAGATTCAAAAACAACGGATTTCTTCCTCAGCTGTTCGGTACTATGTCTCAAACAACAATTCACAAGCGCTGCGCAACTGACAGACTATCAAGTCAACCACAGAAAAAACTAAGCACGGATCCAAGATAGTCACTACTGATGCAGCGTGCTCATTCATCTTCGTCCCAGTACAATAAAGATGAATTATTTACCATAACAGAAAATGTATGATAACCTTACACTCTTTTTCCTGATATTCTCTAACAAATTATATATCGTACTGGGAGATGAAGAGGCCTGCACGGGATAGAGTAGCATGGAGAGCTGCATAAAACCAGTCCCAGGACTGAAGACCACAACAACAACATCCTTGCGATGCTATTGATTCCCTATAGCGTTCTCATTTCTTCAAGTCCAGTTATTAGAATCCCTTTGCGATCTATTTCGTCTGTCAAAATGTATAGTTTTCCTGGCCGCATGATGGAATTTATGTTCTGTGTTGCTATGTAGGTTATCTGTCCTGTCTTGAGTATAAATTCTGATCTCCTGTCGTCTTGGGTATTTTCAGATGCTCCGACTCATCTAAGTTATCTTCCAACTGACGGCCCACCGTATCCGAGTGCAGTCTTCCTTGATAGTTGCCAAGCGGTGGATTTTTCCTTAAGATTTCATTCCATGTTATAAATTCAGAAGTAGTTAACCTTACACGCAGCAAGCTTCGAGTTACACCTACGGTTGTTAACTGTAGCATTTGTTTTGTGTTTGGTTTGCGACAGCTTCCTTTTTTCGCTCAAGTCCGCCAGCGAGTCGGGGAGGAGCCCACTATCCGCCACTTGGGTCGCACCGCAACAGAATATCACCTCTCCGCCTGCTGCGACAGCGTAATAGGTACAAAACATTTCATTACTCGCCTTCCATGTATTAAGCAGACAGTGGTCCCTGGGGTGTGGAGATAAATCAAATACGTACGTTTAATTCAAGAGCAACACAGTAGAATAACTTAATCAAAACTGAACACATCTGTGGAAGTGGCCCGCGGTCATTATATATATATATATATATATATATATATATATATATATATATATATATATATATATATATATATATATATATATATGCTTATTTTCGGTCTGTCGAGAGCAGATTATTTCATAATGAACGGTTTCGTACAATGTCGCCTCACTTCAGATCATATCTCGTATTAACTGAGTAATCGGTCTTAACGATGCTTTCAGTATGTAATAGTTTATTTTATAAAACGACTTAACATCACGAAACACTATTGTATAACAGTGTCACTTCTAATTATAAAACAAGAAAACATTAAAGAATTTCTATGAAGATACTTTTCAATAGAGTGGAGAGTTTATCAAGAGAGACTTCTTAAAGTCAGATTTGAACTCCACCACATTATCTATACGTCATTAAATTTTGTCTGAGGAGTTGTTGAATACATATGTACCATGTATCTGAAGCAGTTCTATGCTATGTTAACTCTTGTCACTATTTCTCGATGAAAGTAAATATTTTCAACGGGAAAGGGCATCAATTAATCATGTATTCTTCAGCAGTTGCCAAAAACTCAGAATGCCCTAGAGTTTACAGCAGATATAATGCTTCTAGTATGATCCTGTATTTTCAAACTACTGTTCCTGTAAATTGACTTCCCCTAAGAAAATAATTCCATAACGCATTGGTGAATCCCCGAAGCATCCAATATAAACTACTTTCTTCGTTTATGAATCACCTCTATCAGTAATCTTGCATATTACATACGTAACTCAATTACTATGTTTCATTAACTCTTGGCAGTGGGTTTTCCAATTAAAGTTGTTGTCTGTCTGTAGTCCCAAGCCGGCCGGGGTGGCCGAGCGGTTCTAGGCGGTACAGTATGGAACCGGGCGACCGCTACGGTCGCAGGTTCGAATGCTGCCTCGGGAATGGATGTGTGTGATGTCCTTAGGTTAGTTAGTTTTAAGTAGTTCTAAGTTCTAGGGGACTGATGACCTCAGAAGTTAAGTCCCATAGTGCTCAGAGCCATTTGAGCCACTTCTTTTTTTTTTGTCCCAAAAGCTTTAGACTTCCTTCTCCTTCTGTTCCATTGAATACATTTATAGCTCGAAGAGTTCTATGAGAATGAATAACTTTTACGCACTGAATATTGTCAAAATTCGATGATAATCCATTTGCCTTGAACCATCTGTTGATGTTTTTGAATATTTCGATAGCTTTATTTTCAGTAATGGTCGCAGAATACTACGTTTTATCAGTGTTCTTATATGATCGTCAAAAAGCACAAAATTTACATCTGAAACTGCAAGCAGCAGGTTATTTATGTTACCAGAATTTAGAGAGGATTCAAAATAGATAAAATGGCTCTGAGAAGTATGGGACTTAACATCTGAGGTCATCAGTCCCCTAGAACTTAGAACTACTTAAACCTAACTAACCTAAGGACATCATACACGTCCATGCCCAGCGCAGGATTCTAACCTGCGACCGTGGCGGTCGCGCGGTTCCAAAATTCCAAACTTCAAAATAGAGCCTTGTGGTTCGCCGTGTCTTACTGGTTCAACTCATGAGCGCTTATTGGTATGTGATCGACATAAACTGACACACATTACATGCCACCGAGCGGGATGGCGGAGTGATTAGCTCACTGGGCTCGCATTGGGGAGGACGATGGTTCAAACCCGCGCCTGGCCATCCTGATTTAGGTTTTCCGTGAGTTCCCTAAATCGCTTCAGGCAAATGCTGGCATAGTTCCTTTGTAAAGGCACGGTCGACTTCCTCCCCCATCCTTTCCTAATCCGATGGGACCGATGACTTCGCTGTTTGGTCCCCCCCCCCCCCCCCCCAAATCAACCAACCAGCGCAGGCTTAGAAATATTGGCATTCGTCGTTATTGTAGCCAGTTCAGTGGTCACATTACTGTCATAAGCCACCGCTGAGAACCGCTTTTACTGACAAAAGGACGCAGAACTTCTTAAATCTTTGACTAGAGCCAGCGCCTAGATCCTCTCTACCCGAGCTCAAATTGCGTCACTTCCAAATAGAAAGGTGATCATGCGTAAGCATACAAAGAGAGACTCATTTATCTTATCTTCTGTCGTTTGATAACATCTCTGTCTGGCCTACACTTAATTTGTCTGCAGTTGCGTCGTTTGGGTGTCACCTACCGATAGCGTAAGAGGCGGTAAATCTGTTCGTGATCAAATAAAAATTGTCGGTTAACATCAATAGCATAGTCTTGTTGCGATTATTACAATTATCGAATTACATCGACAGCAAGTTTAATCAGGCTCGCTTTAATCAGATGAAAGTATACACACTCCATTACAAACACGTGATGCATCCAGAAGAGGAGCAGGAAACGAAATGAAACTTCAGAGGCTGAGAGGATACACGAGGTCTGTGGTGTGCGTACTGTAAGACCTTCGGTACACACACCATCAGATTATTTGACTTGTCGCTCTAACGAAGTAGGCGAGTGTCAGCAATATGTCTCGTGGTCTTATCGTGGCGTGTTTATCTTCTGCCGTTAGGTCAGACGATAGAAATGCCACTTGCATGCTTAGAGTAGCAGATTGATGGTGACCAACTTTAAATAGAACTTGATTACTTTTCACACACATTTATTAATAACAAGCATAAAAATAAGTTAACTTGGTTCTGGACAGGGACTGCGATTGCTGTGTTCGGATGAGGGCTGACCTGGCATCCCTTCGCTCACAGCTGCAATCGGCGCTGACTTCGGTCGCGCAGCTTGAGGCTGTTGCCAATGGGCACCACTGTGGGGAGCCGGACTCGGGTATCACGGGGATGTAAACCTCGTCCCGTCTGTCCCCAGATCGGTCTGCCGCTGTGGTTGCCCCGGTTGCTGCCCGCAGTGGGGCTGAGCCCTCGCCTGTGGTTGATTGGGAGATCGTTCCAAGGCGTGGCAGGCAGCGAAAGGCGTCCCCGGAGGCTGATCAGGAAGCCTCCCCGGTGCGTCTGACAAACCGGTTTCAGGCACTGTCTCTGGCTGAGCCAGATGCAGCTGCCTGCCCTGTTTCAGAGGATCATTCTCAGCCTTCAAGGTCCGGGCAATCGCAGAGGGTGGGCTTACTGGTAGTTGGGACTCCAATGTTAGGCGCGTAATGGGGCCCCTTAGGGATACGGCGGCTAAGGAGGGGAAGAAATCCAGTGTGCACTCCGTGTGCATTCCGGGAGGAGTCATTCCTGATGTGGAAAGGGTCCTTCCGGATGCCATGAAGAGCACAGGGTGCAGCCAGCTGCAGGTGGTGGCACATGTCGGCACTAATGACGTGTGTCGCTTTGGATCTGAGGAAATTCTCTCTGGATTCCAGCGGCTATCTGATTTGGTGAAGGCTGCCGGTCTTGCTTACGAGATGAAGGCAGAGCTCACCATCTGCAGCATCGTTGACAGAACCGACTGCGGACCTTTGGTGCAGAGCCGGGTGGAGGGTCTGAATCAGAGGCTCAGACGGTTTTGCGACCGTATTGGCTGCAGATTCCTTGACTTGCGCCATAGGGTGGTGGGGTTTCGGGTTCCGCTTAATAGGTCAGGAGTTCACTACACTCAGCTGGCGGCTACACGGGTAGCGGAGGCTGTGTGGCGTGGACTTGGCGGTTTTTTAGGTTAGAAGGCCTCGGGAAAGTGCGGGATGGGCTGCAATGTCAAAGGGTGCTTGGCAATTACAGGACGTGCTTGGATCAAGGAACAGTCGGAATTATAGTTGTAAATTGTTGTAGTTGCGCTGGAAAAGTCCCTGAGCTTCAAGCGCTAATAGAAAGCACAGAAGCTGATATCGTTATAGGTACAGAAAGCTGGCTAAAGCCTCAAATAAGTTCTGCAGAAATTTTTATGAAGTCTCAGACGGTGTTCAGGAAAGATAGATTAGGCAGAATTGGTGGTGGAGTGTTTGTGTCTGTCAGTAGTGGTTTATCTTGTAGTGAAGTCGAAGTAGATACTCCGTGCAAATTGGTATGGGTGGAGGTTATACTTAACAGCCGAATTAAGTTAATAATTGGCTCCTTCTACCGACCCCCAGACTCCGATGATACAGTTGCGGAACAGTTCAGAGAAAGTTTGAGTCTCGTAACAAATAAATACCCCACTCATACGGTTATAGTTGGTGGGGACTTCAACCTACCCTCGGTATGTTGGCAAAAATACTTGTTCAAAACCGGTGGTAGGCAGAAAACGTCTTCCGAGATTGTCCTAAATGCATTCTCCGAAAATTATTTCGAGCAGTTAGTCCACGAACCCACGCGAATTGTAAATGGTTGCGAAAACACACTTGACCTCTTGGCCACAAACAATCCAGAGCTGATAGAGAGCATTATGACTGATACAGGGATTAGTGATCACAAGGTCATTGTAGCTAGGCTCAATACCATTTCTTCCAAATCCATCAGAAACAAACGCAAAATAATTTTATTTAAAAAAGCGGATAAAGTGCCACTAGAAGCCTTCCTAAAAGACAATTTCCATTCCTTCCGAACTGACTATGCGAATGTAGACGAGATGTGGCTCAAATTCAAAGATATAGTAGCAACAGCAATTGAGATATTCATACCTCATAAATTGGTAAGAGATGGAACGGATCCCCCGTGGTACACAAAAAAGGTCCGAACGCTGTTGCAGAGGCAACGGAAAAAGCATGCGAAGTTCAGAAGAACGCGAAATCCCGAAGATGGGCTAAAATTTACAGACGCGCGAAATTTGGCACGTACTTCGATGCGAGATGCCTTTAATAGGTTCCACAACGAAACATTGTCTCGAAATTTGGTAGAAAATCCGAAGAAATTCTGGTCGTATGTAAAGTACACAAGCGGCAAGACGCTGTCAATACCTTCGCTGCGCAGTGCCGATGGTACTGTTATCGACGACTGTGCCGCTAAAGCGGAGTTATTGAACGCAGTTTTCCCAAATTCCTTGACCAGGGAAGACGAATGGAATATTCCAGAATTTGAAACACGAACATCTTCTAGCATGAGTTTCTTAGAAGTAGATACCTTAGGGGTTGCGAAGCAACTCAAATCGCTTTATGCGGGCAAGTCTTCAGGTCCAGATTGTATACCGATTAGGTTCCTTTCAGATTACGCTGATACTATAGCTCCCTACTTAGCACTCATATACAACCGCTCGCTCACCGATAGATCTGTACCTACAGATTGGAAAATTGCGCAGGTCGCACCAGTGTTCAAGAAGGGTAGTAGGAGTAATCCATCGAACTACAGACCTATATCATTGACGTCGGTTTGCAGTAGGGTTTTGGAGCATATACTGTATTCAAACATTATGAATCACCTCGAAGGGAACGATCTATTGACACGTAATCAGCATGGCTTCAGAAAACATCGCTCTTGTGCAACGCAGCTAGCTCTTTATTCGCACGAAGGGCCGCTATCGACAGGGGATCTCAAGTTGATTCCATATTTCTAGATTTCCGGGCCGCTATCGACAGGGGATCTCAAGTTGATTCCATATTTCTAGATTTCCGGAAAGCTTTTGACACCGTTCCTCACAAGCGACTTCTCTTCAAGCTGCGGAGCTATGGGGTATCGTCTCAGTTGTGCGACTGGATTCGTGATTTCCTGTCAGGAAGGTCGCAGTTCGTAGTAATAGACGGCAAATCATCGAGTAAAACTGAAGTGATATCAGGTGTTCCCCAGGGAAGCGTCCTGGGACCTCTACTGTTCCTGATCTATATAAATGACCTGGGTGACAATCTGAACAGTTCTCTTAGACTGTTCGCAGATGATGCTGTAATTTACCGTCTAGTAAGGTCATCCGAAGACCAGTATCAGCTGCAAAGCGATTTAGAAAAGATTGCTGTATGGTGTGTCAGGTGGCAGCTGACGCTAAATAACGAAAAGTGTGAGATGATCCACATGAGTTCCAAAAGAAATCCGTTGGAATTCGATTACTCGATAAATAGTACAATTCTCAAGGCTGTCAATTCAACTAAGTACCTGGGTGTTAAAATTACGAACAACTTCAGTTGGAAGGACCACATAAATAATATTGTCGGGAAGGCGAGCCAAAGGTTGCGTTTCATTGGCAGGACACTTAGAAGATGCAACAAGTCCACTAAAGAGACAGCTTACACTACACTCGTTCGTCCTCTGTTAGAATATTGCTGCGCGCTGTGGGATCCTTACCAGGTGGGATTGACGGAGGACATTGAAAGGGTGCAAAAAAGGGCAGCTCGTTTTGTATTATCACGTTATAGGGGAGAGAGTGTGGCAGATATGATACACGAGTTGGGATGGAAGTCATTACAGCATAGACGTTTTTCGTCGCGGCGAGACCTTTTTACGAAATTTCAGTCACCAACTTTCTCTTCCGAATGCGAAAATATTTTGTTGAGCCCAACCTACATAGGTAGGAATGATCATCAAAATAAAATAAGAGAAATCAGAGCTCGAACAGCAAGGTTTAGGTGTTCGTTTTTCCCGCTCGCTGTTCGGGAGTGGAATTGTAGAGAGATAGTATGATTGTGGTTCGATGAACCCTCTGCCAAGCACTTAAATGTGAATTGCAGAGTAGTCATGTAGATGTAGATGTAGATGGATGCTATTTACAATTGACAATCGGAAATTCCTTTGGTCTTGGTACGTTAATTTTATTCTCACATATATCTGATACTTCGCAAAGTGTCTATTCATTTATCTTCTTGTCTATGTACAGGAATATGATAATCTTAATAGGCACAGACTGAAACTTGACTATAGACTAATGCAGACTAAGGCAGACTTAGTAATCGGAGGTCTGTACACTCGTTATAATACCTCACGCGTTCAGGTATCACTGCGCAAGTGTGATCCGCGAGGAGAAAAGGTTCTACGTTAGCAGCAATCTCATTAGCTGCGTTACATATTAATACGCCGATCGGCGGAAGCAGTACTTGGTCCGTCTCTAAGACGGAGACGGACGAGCACTGCGCCTGTGCTGTTTTGCTTAGCGGGGCGCGCTCTAGTGGGAAAGTTGTGTACGCGCTTACTACGCGGAACTATGTACACAACAAAGTCTTTTCAGTGATCCCAAACTAAGACAAATTTACGAAGAACTGATTACTTCTTCTTGGATGACAGGCGCAGATGTGAGACGATTACAATGTGCTTGGTGCAGCATACAGCTGTTTTCGCTTATTGTGATAAGAAATGGTAGATCTGATCCGTGGCGTCTACTGTGCCTGCTGACGCAGTCCAGCGTCCAGCCACTGTCACTTCCGAATGGCCCAAAATCTTAATATTGCACGATTCGCCAAGCAGGCATAATGGAGACCACAATGAGGCCCGTTTCACACTCTGTCAACTGCTGATAACACTGTCTCACACGAGTACATGACATCTCCGTGTCTTCCACAGTAACTGCTCAACACCTGACGCTGTTCGCGCACCTCATATACAACCCCGGAACTACTATATTTCCGAACCGGGACAAAACCTTGATAGTGGTGCCCTCCCTCCCCTCGCGGCGCTTGAGACAGGACGTCAAGACTCTTAAAAAAAAAAATTCAAAATATGATCATTTTGTTGCGCACAACTTTCTGAAGAGTTTAATATATAAAACATGTATGTTCGAGGAAATATAAGACATGTTATGTAGTCTTACGTGTGCCAAAGTGCAGTGCCACGCCTCTTCAGGCAGCATTCTTCTGTCGCACGTGACTGTATTTCGTTCTGTGGAATTGAAACGTACATACCGTGTAATGGAAACCATCAAACCAACATTCAGGACAGTGGAAATTAAGTTGTCTGTGGTGCCTCTCCTGCTCCCAGTCGGCCGGTTTGACAACCTAACCCCCTTAAAAAATTCGCAGTTAATACTGAGTATGGTTATTTGTGACCAGGAGAATACGAACTTTTCAGAAAATTTGCACGCTTTGTGCCTATTAGCCAATAACTCTCTCTTTTGTGTGAATAAAATTAAATATAGGGAACATAAGACCAGTAAAGACAAGAGACAATTAAGACAGAACACATTTCTTCAAGTGTTACGCCCCAGCATTTTTTTGCTCTCTAGTCTTACCATACCTTTACATGTCTTCCAATGTAAGAATCTATTACCTCAAAAAAGTTCGTCAAACGTTTCCCTACGTGAACAACCAATGTATCATTTTCTAATACTGAGAAAGTTGTTAATACGAATAGCATCCAAGACTAGTATGGTTTCTCGATTTGACTATGTCTATTTTGTCACGGTCTAGATAAAACGAAATAAGCCTTTCTAATATTACAACAACTGTAACACACGTCAAACAAGCGAGACTATTTGGCAAACAAATGGTCATTTTTATCTACCTCATTTACATAAATAACAGGACAGAATATAATTCACGAAGTACCAAGCCCTACCACAAGCAAAAAGTTTCAGGTCAGGAACTAGTTTCACATTTTCTTCAAATATTCCAGTTTCTCAACCATGAGATCGAAAAGTAGGAGTAGTGCAAAATTTATATATGAATTTGGAACTGTTCTATTCTTCCACATAGTTTGTGTGACATCCCCATTTCTTCTCCTTCCTCGTTTTAACATACAATCTCGCCATCACTAATTCTGCAACTATTCTTGCCACTGTCAAAATTTATTCTCCAGTTATCTTCACTAAACATGCCAGAATCACCGGTTGAGTTATCCCAAGTTTATTCTCTGGTTAGGCATTGTTATTACATGTTCGTAGAACGCGTTTTCCGCACTGTTCCAAGAACAGAACTTAAGCGCCTGCTAACGGGGGACTCTACAACTGGTTCAAATGGATCAAATGGCTCTGAGAACTATGGGACTTAACTTCTGAGGTCATCAGTTCCCTAGAACTTAGAACTACTTAAACCTAACTAACCTAAGGACATCACACACACCCATGCCCGAGGCAGGATTCGAACCTGCGACCGTAGCGGTCGCGCGGCTCCAGGCTGTAGCGCCTAGAACCGCTCGGCCACCAGGGCCAGCTGTACAACTGGTCCTTAGCAGTGTAACGATCTGGCAAAAATTTTCTGTGAAAATTTCATTTTCTTGAATACACTGAGAATATAATATGTAATCTTTCGTACCTGTTACTCCAGTTAGTCGTTTATTTCCACCCTGCTAGTCTGAATCTATGGATTTCGCTAATAATTATAACAACGCTTATCATTCGCGGGCAACGGCTTTTCTACAATGGATACATCAGTCCCCGTCAGATCACCGAAGTTAAGCACTGTCATGTGTAGCCAGCACTTGGATGGAACCATCCGGGCCGCTATGCGCTGTTGCCGTTTTTCGGGGTGCACTCAGCCTCGTGATGCCAATTCAGGAGCTACTCGACCGAATAGTAGCGGCTCCGGTCGCAGAAAACCATCATAACGACCGGGAGAGCAGTGTGCTGACCACACGCCCCTCCTATCCGCATGCTCATCTGAGTATGACACGGCGGTCGGATGGCCCCGGTGGGCCACTTGTGGCCTGAAGATGGAGTGCTTTATCATTCGCACATCAAGTCAACCACATAGATAAAAAGCGATTGACATTCACCCGTTCGGGTTTATTGGCTTAGCTCGTATAGCATCGTCCCCTTTTGTCTGCAGGAAAGTTTTTTTCTTTCTAGATGCGATGGGGATTCCCCTGTAGGGACATAACGTACACTATGCACACGTTCAAAAATCAAATTATGACTCGTTCGATAATCAACTTAGAATGTGCTAAAAAATATTTAAAAAAAAGTGATTTGTTTCAAAATCATATGAACGATCGACACACCAACGTGCGCTGGATGCAAGGCGCTTTGTGAAACAATCTTCATGCTTCCCCGGCGATCTGTTGACATCTCGGATATACCAGAATGCACCAGCAAGAAGTCAATGGCACACCAACTAACCAAGTTTGAGTGCCTCAACAATAAGGTGCAACAGACTAGGGACACACGCATGGTGGTCAAACTAAGTGACAAGCAGCTCGATGAGACCACTTTAAAAGTACTTAGCAAGGGCCTCAATTTCGCAGTGACCCCTAGAAACGTGCCTGTCACAGCTTTCATCAGTGCAGTTGAGCAAATGGCCAACACGCTACATTCTAGTGTGGCCGAAGAGATTCGAAGAGAGACCTGCAGGGCACTCACCAAGACCAAGCCACCCAAATCCAACATTTCAGGTGATGAAAGGGTGCCACTGAGGCGACTCCAGGAGGATGACAGCATTGTGGTGTTGCCTGCAGACAAGGGGAACTCCACAGTCATCCTAAGGAAAACACAGTATGACAGAAAGGTGCAACTACTTCTGAAGGATCCTGCATACAGGTCAATAGCAAGCGACCCTACAGAGAAAGTGGACAAAAAGACCACGGCTCTGTTGAAGGAGATGGGCCTGCCTGAACAAGTCATCAAGAAGCTTCGTCCCAAAGCGCCAGCACCACCTAGACTTTATGGACTCCCCAAGGTTCACAAGGATGGGGTTTCACTGCGACCTATTGCCAGCAATATTGGCGCAGCAACTTACCCTACTGCGAAATACCTGAAGACGATGTTGACACCACATGTGGGTAAATGTGCACATCAGATCCGGAACTCAGAGGATTTCCTGCAACGACTGGGCCAGCAACACATCACAGACACAGACATCATGGTGAGTTTCTATGTGGTATCTCTCTTCACACGGGTACCACTGAAGGAGTCACTTGAGCTTATTGGAGAGAAGTTCGATGGGGCTCTCCTTGACCTATTCAGGCATGTACTGACCTCGATGTACTTCCTATATGGGTGTCAATTTTATGAACAAACAGAAGGGGTGGCGATGGGCAGTCCTCTATCACCAGTGGTGGCCAACCTATTTATGGAAAGGTTTGAAGAGGAGGCACTCTCTTCAGCCACATATCAACCCAAGTGCTTTTTTAGGTATGTGGATGATACCTTTGTCATCTGGCCCCATGATAGAGAGAATTTAGATGAGTTCCTGCTACATCTGAACTCTTGCCATTCAAACATTCAGTTCACAATGGAAATGGAGAAGGATGGACTATTTCCGTTCTTGGATGTTCTGGTGAAGAGAAAGGCAGATGGCACATTTGGACACAGTGTGTACCGCAAACCTACGCACACTGGCTTATACCTACAAGCCAGCAGTTGCCACCATCTGGCACAGAAGAATGGAGTGCTCAAAAAACTGGTCCCAAGAGCACAAACTCTGTCAGATCCTGATAGTCTGGCCATAGAAATAGAACCCTCCAATCAGTGTTCAGCAGGAATGGGTACTCCTCTAAAGATATCCAGATGGTACTTCAACGTGCCAACAGTCCAAAGGATCCAGAAGAAGAACCAGAAGAGAAAAAGAAGATGGCATACCTGCCATACGCCGAACCTATCTCTGCCAAGATCAGCAGGATTCTCCAGAAATATGACATCAAGAGCATATTTTGCCCACCCACCAAAATTGGGGCTTTGCTGGGGAATCTAAAAGATAACCTGTGGCTACACAAGCCAGGTATTTACAACATACCATGCCAGTGTGGGAGTCATACATTGGCCAGACCACCAGAACTGTGGACCTCAGGTGTAAAGAACAGCAGAGACATACCAGACTCAGGGAGGCAACTAAATCATCCATAGCAGAGCATTGTCTGGAACTTGGTCATCCAATGGATTACAATGACACCAAGATTGTGACACAGACCTCAAGATTTTGTGACAGTGTCATTAAAGAAGCCATTGAGATTAAGGTCACAGACAATCTAATCAACTGTGACTTGGGATACCAAATCAGCACTGCCTGGAATCCAGCACTTGAGCTTGTGAAAACTCAATGCAGGACACACCGGGATTCTACAAGAAATAGAAGTGGAGACCGAGAGGACAGCCGTGAGATAAGGTGTCGGACATTACAGACCAGTTCTGACACACCCCAGATCATGAACTCGACTTCAGAAGACGGCCAGGCCGGGCGCGGACGGCGGGGGGAACACCGGCGACCAGAGAGGGAAATGTAGCCGCGTCTTGCGGGCGCGGCTGATGGGATCACCAACCACCTGCTGAGGAACCTTCCAGCAGGGGCCCATCCGCTGCTGGCGGGTATCTTCAACCAGGTCCTTCGCTTAGGTGTCTACCCCTCTGTGTGGAAACATGCAGAGGTGGTGGCCATCCCCAAAGCGAACAAGGACCCGCGTGACGCCGCCAATTACAGACCCATCAGTCTGCTACCGGCCCTCTCCAAAGTGTTCGAGCGCATCTACGCCAGGCGCCTGCTTCACCCCATGACAGCAGAAGGATTGATACCGGACGAGCAGTTCGGCTTCCGGAGGGGTCACTCCACGGTCCATCAGCTGATGTGGCTGGTGGAGGAGGCCATGCGCGCCCTGGAGACGCGGGAATACCTTGGGGCGGTGTTCCTCGACGTCTCCAGGGCATTCGACTCTGTGTGGCACGACGGCCTCGTGTACAAACTCTACGCCGACGACACGGCGCTATTCGTGCGGAGTATGAAGGCAGTCGAGATGCGCCGCCTGCTTCAGCGTGGATGTGAGGCCCTTGGTGCATGGTCGGCAAAGTGGCGCCTGAAGCAGAATGTTGTGAAGAGCCAGGCAGTGGTGTTCACGCGCAGACCACTGCCACCAGATCTTCCGCCAGTCACCGTCATGGGAAGCCCTGTCCCATGGAGCAAGACTGGCCGCTACCTGGGAGTCATTCTCGATCACAAGCTAACGTGGAAATCCCACATCGATGACGTCAGGGGCAGAGCAATCGGGCGCCTACGCGTTCTGTACCCTCTGCTCAACCCGTCGTCCGCCTTGCCTCCCCACCACGGCATCACGCTGTACCTGGCGCTGGTTCGTCCACTGCTGGAATATGCGGCCCTGGTGTGGGGCAACGCAGCCAACACACACATCAACAAACTGCAGAGTGTGCAGAACAGGGCGCTCAAGCTCGCTCTGCACCTACCGAGGCTCTATTCGACCGCTCGGCTACACTGGCAAATCGGCAGCCCCTTCCTCCGCGGCCGATTTAAACAATCGGCGCGGTTCTTCTATGAGCGGGCCGTACGGTCCGACAATAGGCTCATTAGGAACTTGGGCCATTGTATTCACCACAGGCCAACCACGCGTTGGCCTGACCTGTTACGAGAATATTACCTCGTGACACAGAAAGGACAACTCCCTCCAGAAAACACCTCAGACCAATTCGGACCGTGAGCAAGCCACTCCACAAATATAGGATTATGCAGGAATAGCAGTATATGCTTAGCCTGCTCCCACCACGAGTCAGGGCACACTCGTATGGATAAGTGACAGTGACAGCGGCGGGCGCAGACCTCAGACGGAACACACGACGCGGCGCAGACCGATTAGGGAGCGCCCAGCACTAAACAGAAGTGGAAATCATAGTAACAGTCATGAGATAGAGTACCCAACATCTCAGATCGGGTCTGACACACCTCAGATGACAACCACAACCGTTGAGGACGGCCAAAACGGGCGCCGACGTTAGTCGGAACATCCGCGATTGGAGGGGTCGGTTGAAGCCGAGTCTGGTGGGCGCGGACCACAGATGGAACACTCGAATCGGCGCAGACCGATTAGGGAAAGCCCAGCTCCTCCCAGGCATAAATACTGGTCTCGATCGACCCAAGGAACAGTCTCAGGTAGCACCTGAAGAAGACGGCACGCTGTTGAAATATCGTGCGAGAACGACGCGAACATCCGGCTGGATTTCCGAATATCCAAGATGTCAAGGTTTTTTTTCTTTAAGAATATGAATTTGGCACCCCCCTGAAATTGCCGCCCGAGGCAATTATCCCGGTTTGCCCCTTTCCGCTCCCGCCCTTAGATCTGGGCCTGCTTACATACTCTACCAGGTCTGTAACAACACTAAACACGAAGAACACCAGTGCTCTCTGGCTACGGTGCTGCCTGTTACAGAGAATTGCAAATTGTTCCGGTTAGCATATCTTTGCCTATCGATAGGTTTGTGGCCCTCGATGGGCTGCGTGCCGTTCATCGCTGGGAAGACGGTAGCGGCATTATACGGACCGCGAAGCGAAAACAAGCAAGTGCGGGTCCTATAGCCGTATGGGGCAGTATGTAACCGAAAGGTGTTCTCTGACTGCTTATATAAGTTATGAATAATTACTTTTTCTGAATTTGTAACATTAATCCAGTGGACGTTACAGATTCATCACATAATCCACCCACTACATATATATGTTGCGCTTTGTCCCGTACATTGCTGATAATAACAGTGAGACATACACGACACAAATGCTAAATATCCTAGAAAATGTTTCTCCAAGTTGTAGATAGTACCTGCAGTCGTCCAAAAATTGCTTCATTACTCGCTTCGATAGATGAATTACTTGACAGCACGACATAGCAGTATTTGCATAATGCTGTACGCATTGTTATTATTATTATTATTATTATTATTATTATTATTATTACTATTATTATACTGGCTTGGTGCAAAGCATTAATAGCCTGCAGCCGTCCCAGTTTGTGCCAGTTCAGAAGTAAGAAGTCCAGGAGTCAAGTTCAAAAGGCTCTGAGCACTATGGGACTTAACATCTTAGGTCATCAGTCCCCTAGAACTTAGAACTACTTAAACCTAACTAACCTAAGGAGACCACACAACACCCAGCCATCACGAGGCAGAGAAAATCCCTGACCCCGCGGGGAAGCGAACCCGCGAACCCGGGCGTCGAAGCGATAACGCTACCGCACGACCACGAGATGCGAGCCAGGAGTCAAGTGATTCATACGCGGTAAGAATAGTGCACACGCACATGCCGCAGTGGAGAGGAGTAAGAAGTATATTTCTCACTGTGGATAGTTAGCTTTCTTATCTGAGAACAAGATGTGGGTAGCACTTGCACGCGCGCACACAAACACACACACACACACACACACACACACACACACACACACACACACACACACACACT
This sequence comes from Schistocerca gregaria, assembly GCF_023897955.1. Lineage (NCBI taxonomy): Eukaryota > Metazoa > Arthropoda > Insecta > Orthoptera > Acrididae > Schistocerca > Schistocerca gregaria. Next base: position 218,762,544 of record NC_064925.1, on the reverse strand, counting down.
GTTCATACATCATTCATCTTTCACATCTCACATCATTTAAAAAAAAAAAAAAAAAAACAAGTGCTCCAAGAAGTGTCTTTCGTTCAAATGCTAAAGTTTGTGATAATGTGGTGGAGGGGGTGCATCAGACAACAGAGGGGTAGGGGGAGGGAGGGGGGTGTAATAGCTAACGTCTGATTGCACTTAGGCGAAATGATCTAAGGAAGGGGCCTGTCGGTTTAGTATGGTGATATGGGGACCGGGTTATGGAGCATTTTGGTTTCAAATCATTTTCACCTGACTGTGGAGTGCTAACTGTGTCTTCGGACTTCACATGGATTTTTCTGTATCCTGCTTGGCAGCAGGAGCTGTACCGCTTAGCATTTCTCTTTCAGGTGAATGTTAGGTATGGTAAGTACCTGTTACCTGTGTGTACAGTAAAAAGAAAGGTCCGAACAAGTAACGGTCGTTAAATAAGTGGAAAGGTACGACACTGGTGACAGAAGATGCGGTTGCATGAGCCATTTCGAAGATGTTTGCAAATTACCTAAATATTTGTTTTGTATCCTGATGATCCTATGTCCCACATTAATGTGCTTTTAAACTGATTAATGAATGAATTAGATTGTATTTTTCGATTTTAGTATTGCTGTTGTTGGTTTCACCTTTTAGTAGCCGGGCGCGGTGGTCTCGCGGTTAAGGCGCTCAGTCCGGAACCGCGCGACTGCTACGGTCGCAGGTTCGAATCCTGCCTCGGGCATGGATGTGTGTGATGTCCTTAGGTTAGTTAGGTTTAAGTAGTTCTAAGTTCTAGGGGACTGATGACCACAGATGTTAAGTCCCATAGTGCTCAGAGCCATTTGAACCATTTTTTGAACCTTTTAGTAACGCTATTATTAAGTGGAAACTTTCTAATAGTGTAGGGGACCCTCTGTAGAAAACTGTAATATACAGATGTGTGGACATAGAAAGACTGTAACTACATGAAAGGTTAACACTAAAATCTGTGTTTGAGGAATGCTGAGCAGCGATCGTTTTGGAATCATATGTGTCATTTTAGTACTACAGGTTTGTTATCACTGTAAAATGGTGGATGACTTTTACAAGTCTCGAAATAAGCGTTAGGGAACCCGTATGGTGTTGCTCTCGAATTTAAGCGGAGTTGAAGCAGCATGACCTTTGTAACGGCTTTTCGCTCGTAAAATGTTCCTGCTCTGGAATTTAATGGTTCAAATGACTCTGAGCACAATGGGACTTAACATCTTAGATCATCAGTCCCCTAGAACTTCGAACTACCTAAACCTAACTAACCTAAGGACATCACACACATCCATGCCCGAGGCAGGATTCGAACCTGCGACCGTAGCAGTCCGGCGGTTCCGGACTGCAGCGCCTAGAACCGCAAGACCACCGCGGCCAGCTGGAATTTAATGGTATTGTCACTTCTGTGAACATTTTCTTATGATGAGTTTTGCAACATACTAGAAAAAAGTAATATTAGTGTTTTAATAAACGTCATTATTAACTCATTTTCCTAGTTTACTGTGAGTAGTTGAAGTTCTGCAGCACAAATTATAATCTATTACGAGTAAAAATCCGCCGACGATGTGTGCGCGTTCGAAGCTACAGCGACGCCAGACCACGTCTGCTGGGTGCTTCACATCTTTTATCCAGCACGGTAATTTTTCTTGCAGAATAAATCATCTGATAGAAAAAAGAATTTTCGGAGATATGACATTTTGTCGGGAGATAGTAATTGCCTTTTAATTGTTCTTTTAACATTCTCTTTGGCATGTTCAAAAAATCGTTCCATGTTGTTAACCGGTATAGGCCAGCATTGTCCATCACCAGAACGACTGAAAGTAGCTTCAGGTGGGTACCAAGCAATGTCCTGTCAGAAGTGCCCTTCTCATGCCGTATTCATTCGTTCCGATGAATGGCTCACGATACTGATTAAAAATATGAAACATTTTTGTGATTGCATCGAAGAAAATATTAAGTGTACAAAAATATTCGTTGTTCAGCCGTTGTATTTCACAATCTAAATGAAAACTGAGTGTTTCGTTAGTTTCTTACGTTCATTAGCCTTTTACTTTGTTCTGACTGACAGCTTTGAATCGGATCTGAGTATCTTAAAAGAGGCCCTGAAGGCCAACGACTGTGATGGTTTGCCCTTAGACAGTGCCTTTAAACGAAACATTATTACACTACTGGCCGTTAAAATTGCTACACCAAGAAGAAATGCAAATAATAAACGGGTATTTATTGGACAAATATATTATACTAGAACTGACATGTGATTACATTTTCACGCAGTTTGGGTGTATAGATCCTGAGAAATTAGTACGCAGAACAACCACCTCTGGCCGTAATAACGGCCTTGATACGCCTGGGCATTGAGTCAAACAGAGCTTGGATGGCGTGGACAGGTACAGCTGCCCATGCAGCTTCAACACGATACCACAGTTAATCAAGAGTAGTGACTGCCGTATTGTGACGAGCCAGTTGCTCGGCCACAATTGACCAGACGTTTTTAATTGGTGAGAGAAGTCGAGAATGTGCTGGATAGGGCAGCAGTCGAACATTTTCTGTATCCAAAAAGGCCCGTACAAGATGTAGGATTTCGCAGGGATCGAATGAAGGGTAGAGCCACGGGTCGTAACACATCTGAAATGTAACGTCCACTGTTCAAAGTTCCGTCAATGCGAACAAGAGATGACCGAGACGTGTAACCAATAGCTCCCCATACCATCACGCCGGGTCATACGCCAGTATGGCGATGACAAATACACGCTTCTAATGTGCGTTCACCGCGATATCGCCAAACACGGATGCGACCATCATGATGCTGTAAACAGTACATGGATTCATCCGAAAAAATGACGTTTTGTCATTCGTGCATCCAGGTTCGTCGTTGAGTATACCATCGCAGGCGCTCCTATCTGTGATGCAGCGTCGAGGGTAACCGCAGCCACGGTCTCCGAGCTGATAGTCCATGCTGCTGCAAACGTCGTCGAAATTTTCGTGCAGATGGTTGTTGTCTTGCAAACGTCCCCATCTGTTGACCGAGGGGTCGAGACGTGGCTGTACGATCCGTTACAGCCAGGCGGAGAAGATGCCTGTCATTTCGAATGCTAGTGATACGAGGCCGTTGGGATCCAGGACGGCGTTCCATATTACCCTCCTGAACCCACCGATTCCATATTCTGGTAACAGTCATTATTGGATCTCGACCAACGCGAGCAGCAGTGTCGCGATACGATAAACCGCAATTGCGATAGGCTACAATCCGACCTTTATCAAAGTCGGAAACGTGATGGTACGCATTTCTCCCCTTACACGAGGCATCACAACAACGTTCACCAGGCAACGCAGGTCAACTGCTGTTTGTATATGAGAAATCGGTTGGAAACTTTCCTCATGTCAGCACGTTGTAGGTGTCGCCACCGGTGCCAACCTTGTGTTAAAGCTCTGAAAAGCTAATTATTTGCAGATCACAGCATCTTCTTCCCGTCGGTTAAATTTCGCGTCTGTAGCATGTCATCTTCGTAGTGTAGCAAATTTTAATGGCCAGTAGTTTATTTATGATAATAAGAAGGACGAGGAATCTCCTTCTCACCCTCTAACGTTACCATTAATTTCTAGAATTACTGACCACATAAGCATCTGTTACATGACGGTTGGTTTGGAGTTAGGAATGGTAAAGGTACCAGAGAAGCAATTCTGACGTCGCGTTAAGAGTTGAAGCGAGACTGAACAAAAATCAGGACACGTTCATAGGACCTGCAGATCTGGAAAAAAAAAATTCGTCAATGTAAAATGGTGCAAGATGTTTGAAATTCTGAGAAAAATAGGGGTACGTTACAGGGAAAGACGGATGCAACAATAAGAGTGGGAGATCAAGATCAGATGGCTCTGAGCACTATGGGATTTAAATGCTGAGGTCATCAGTCCCCTACAACTTAGAACTACTTAAACCTAACTAACCTTAGGACATCACACACATCCATGCCCGAGGCAGGATTCGAACCTGCGACCGTAGCGGTCGCGCGGTTCCAGACTGTAGCGCCTAGAACCGCTCGGCTACCCCGGTCGGCAATTCAGGGTCAAATGATATCAATAAGATTCGCTCATGACATTACCATCCTCAGTGAAAATAAAGAAGAATCACGGGATGTGTTGAATGGAATGAACATTTTAATGAGTACAGAATATGGATTGAGAGTAAATCGAAGAATGACGAAAGTAACGAGAAGTAGCAGACATGAGAACAGTGAGACTCATAACATCACGATTGAATGTCACGAAGGACCTGAAGTTATGGAATTCTGCCACCTAGGCAGCAAAATAACACATGATGGAGGGAGCAAGAAGGACGTCAAAATCAGAAAGGTCATTCCTGGTCAAGAGAAGTCTTTTAGTATCAAACATAAGCCTTAATCTGAGGAATAAATTTCTGAGAATGTACGAGGGTCAGTCAAAAAGTAATGCCTCCTATTTTTTTTTCTACGTTTAATTGTCAGGAAATTTAAATGCAATTACATAGGTTGAAAACCACAACATTGAGGATCATTTTGTCATTTTTCAATGTAATCTCCGCCCATCTCTACAGTTTTGGTCCATCTTTGAACAAGGGCATGTATCCCAGCACGGTAAAAATCACAGCTCTGCTTCCTAAGCCATTGACGCACAGATGTTTTGACGGCCTCCTCATCTTCAAAATGAATCCCACGATGAGCTTCTTTTAGTGGCCCGAACAGATGGAAGTCTGATGGTGCCAGGTCAGGGCTGTATGGGGGATGATGCAAAACTTCCCATCCAATTTTGACAATCTCGTCAGAGGTGTGACGACTGGTGTGTGGTCGTGCACTGTCATGCAAAAGAAGAAGATCTGCCATTGATTTTGTTGGGCGAACTCGCTGAAGACGTGCCTTAAGTTTTTTGAGGGTTGTGACGTATTGAACAGAATTTATTGTGCATCCCTGCTCCAAAAAATCAACCAGAATCACACCCTCTGTATCCCAGAAAACTGTTGCCATAACTTTCCCTGCCGATCGCACAGTTTTGAATTTTTTCTTCCTCGGCGAGCTTGTGTGACGCCACTCCATTGACTGCCTCTTTGATTCGGGTTCAAAAAAATGCACCCATGTTTCGTCCCCGGTCACAATTTTTTTCAGAAACTCATCTCCCTCCAAACGGAAGCGCTGCAAGTGTTGGGAGGCTATTGTTTTCCTTGCCTCTTTATTCTGATCGGTTAACATTCTTGGAACCCACCGTGCACAAACTTTTGAGTACCCCAATTGTTTAATAATCGTGATCACACTGCCTTTACTAAGAGAAATAATGCGACACACTTCATCTGCAGTCACCCGACGGTCACCACGAATGATGTCATCAACTTGCTGAATGTTGTGTAGAGTCACTGCACTCACCGGCCTGCCGCTCCGCTTTTCGTCAGTCAACGGTGTTTGCCCTTCAGCTTCCTTACAACGACGAACCCATCGTCTAACAGTGCTGACATCCACTGTCACAACACCATACACCTTCTTCAGTCTTTCATGAATGCGTATGGGCGTTTCACCTTCTGCATTCAAGAATTCAATCACACAACGCTGTCTCAAACGAACATCGATGTCGGCCATCTTACAAACTTCTGCTGTGCTGCCACCTGTTGACATAGAAAGTTACTACTGCAGTGGATTGCAGAAGAAGGTTTGAGGAATGGCGCCAAATTCAAATTTTTCACTTAACTTAATTTTTTTAAGTAGAAAAAAAATGGGAGGCATTACTTTTTGACCGACCCTCGTATGAATGGCGTTGTATGGTAGTGAAACATAGACTGTGGGGAAACCAGAAGAGAATCGAAGCGTTTGAAATGTGATGCTACAGACGAATGTTGAAAATCAAGTGGACTGATAAGGTAAGAAATGAGGTGGTTCTCTGAGGAATCGGAGAAGAAAGGAATATATGGAAAACAGTGACAACAAGGAATGACAGAGAGGTAGGACATCTGTTAATAAACTAGGGAATAACTTCATTGGTACTAAAGGGAGCTGTAGAAGGTAAAAACTGTAGTGCAAGACAGAGACTGAAGTATATCTCCAGCAAATAATTGAGGACCTAAGTTGCAAGCGCTACTCTGAGATGAAGAGGTTGGTACATGAGAGGAATTTGTGGTGGATCACATCAAACCAGTCTGAAGACCGATGACTTAGAAGAATCCGAATTCATCGGAAAAATGGTATAGAAACCACATTTTTCGGTCAGAACCAAATAAAAGATTTTTTACGCCGCTAAGCGAACGCACTTGATCATCTTGACAAACGCCAATCGAGCTGTTAACGCGAGCCTTCTGACTGGTATAAGGATCTGCATCAGCTGGACTAATGAGAGCCAGATCCATCCCCAAGGAACTGAGACACTAAAACAGTGTACAAAGGATCTGACGATAGCTAGGGGGATGGCTCTGGTATATCAGTCATACGTGTTGGGGTTGGAAAAAATCATTATGGGGATACACTTGGGAAAACGGATTCACTAACTACTGAACCTAAGTGTGCACCCTTCAGACTTAACATTAACATGAATAGTAACTTATCTCATTAGCAAAGCAGCAGTTACTTGTGACATTTAAATGAGACAGAACAATCCCCAATCACCTTGCAAAGCTTTCGGAAAGGGAATCAGGGATTTCAGAAATAATTGATATTCTAACAACGTAATCGTAGGAAACATGGCCTCTGGTAGTTACACAGTAATTGTACGAGGTTCGTTCCAAAAATAGTACCGCCTTCTTTTATTCATGGAAACTGCAGGAGATACATAAATCACACATGCACAGCTAAATACATCAATATTTCAGCTACAGACTTATTTTTTTCAGATAGTCATCACCATTTGTCACTCACATTTGCCAATGATGAACCAGAGCCTGAATGCCTCGCTTGTAAAAATCGGAACCAGCTGAGGCTAACCATTTCCTTACACTTTTGACAACAGCATCGGAGTCTTGAATATGTTCGCCACGCAGTCCATATTTCAGAGGCCCAAAGAGATGGAATCCTGAAGACGCTAAATCGGGACTGGATGGCGGTTGTGGTAAGACAGTCCAGTCGAATTTTACAACGAGTTGCGTGATCGCAAAACTGGTGTGGGGCCTGGCGTTCTCATGTTCCAGATGAAAGTTGGTCTTCTTCTCTAGCCGTACCCTGAAAATTCGGGCTTTCAGCTTAGTCAGTGTCGTCTTGTAGCGTGCTGAACTGACAGTTTCTCCAGGCTCCAAGATATCCAAAAGAACCACACCCTAGCTATCTCAGAAGACTGTGCATATCACTTTGCCTTCAGACGGCTGTGTCTTGGAATTCTTCTTTGACGGAGAGTTCGCATGCCTCCATTCCATGGACAGTCTCTTGGATTCCGTCTCATCTACGGTGACGCTGCTATTCAGACAACTGTCACCTTCAGCTTCATAGTGGTCCAGCACGTCACGAGAAATTTCCATTCCATAGGTTTTTTGTTCTTCTGCAAGAATCCGCGGGACCCATCTCGCACAAACTTTGCCATAACCAAGATGTTCCAACATTGTTTCCAAGGCATTACAGCCAACATTCAGCTTTGCAGACAATTCTCTGGTCGTTATCCGCCGATCAGCACGGATGAGTTGATCAAGACGCTCTTCGTTGCGAGGTATGACAGCTGTGCATGGTCGAACACGCCGTGGCCTGTCATGTTCAACATTTTCATCATCTTCAAAATACCGTAATAATCGCCTCATATTACTCACGTCTATTGTATCGTCTCCATACATCTTTAGCAAGTGTTTATGTATTTCAATCTGCACAATTTCTCCAACAGTGAGGAATTCAATCACACATCGCTGTTTTATACGCCCGTCCATAACAGACGCCATTTTGGAACACTCTCTGCTGGCGCCAACTGCAGCAGAACAATAGATCCACCTGCAAATGAAAGAGGAAGGTTCAAGCATTAGCACTACACCAACGACATCAGGTGTGGACATGCAAAGTCACCATAAAAAAAGGAGGCACTACTTTCGGAACAATTCTCGTAAGATCACAGCGAACGGAGATGGAAAACAAAGATGCAAATCCTGTTCGCCTGGTCATGGATGAAGCACTCCGTCTTCAGGCCACAAGTGGCCCATCGGAGCCATCCGACCGCCGTGTCACCCTCAGCTCAGGATGCGGACAGGAGGGGCGTGTGGTCAGCACACCGCTCTGCAGGTCGTTATGGTGGTTTTCTTCGACCGGAGCCGCTACTGTTCGGCCGAGTAGCTCCTCAGTTGGCATCACGAGGCTGAGTGCAAAAGCGCATGGCGGCTGGATGATCACCACCCAAGTGCGGCCGCGCCCGACAGCGCTTAACTTTCTGTGATCTGACGGGAACCGGTGTATCCACTGCGGCAAAGCCGTTGCCCGCGAATGATAAACGTTGTTATAATTATTAGCGAAATCCATAGATTCAATCTACCAGGGTGGAAATAAACGACTAACCGAAGTAATAGGTACGAAAGATTACATATTATATTCTCGGAGTACCCAAGAAAATGAAATTTTTACAGATGAATTTGACTGAGCGACGAGAAACACATAACATCACTTCTCCCTGACAAGCTGATGCTGCCAGATAATCTCAACATAATCAATGCGTAGAGACCTGAGCTGCCTATGTACACAGTGCCTACCATTGCCACTCTCAGAAAACGCACAGGCTGCCTCTCAGAGCAGAAGTTTCGCACGCTGCTGCATCTCGTCGCTGAAGCCCCTCAAGCTTGGTCTACACGTAACGTTTTGTCTTCAGCCCTGCATGATCATGCAATACTGACGGCAGACTGACACGAGTCGCGTAGCTACGCTATTCAAACTTTCGCTCAGTTTATTGCTCAGTATTTCGCTCAGTCCTTCCGAAATCGCCGAGGAGGGAGAATTGTTAATGACGACGGATGCACTATGTTCACTTAAATCAATGATTCGCAACCTTCGTTAGACCGTTACCGCTGAGTGTAATCAGGCATTAGCTAGAGGCCCCCTCTCCCCACCCCCTGCCGCCGGCCCTAGTGACCGAGCGGTTCTAGGCGCTTCAGTCTGGAGCCGCTACGTTTGGAAGTTCGAATCCTGCCTCGGGCATGGATTGTGTGTGATGTTAGGTTAGTTAGGTTTAAGTAGTTTTAAGTTCTAGAGGACTGATGACCTCAGATGTTAAATCCCATAGTGCTCAGAGCCATTTTAACCATTTTTTGAACAATCCCTGCCGTCTGTTGTCCCCCCCCCCCTCCCCTATATTATCACCAACTTTAGCTCCTAACTAAACTGTAGAAAAAAAGATTTTTCTTGGAACACTTTTATTTTTAAAATGATGAAAGATGAATGATATTTTGTGTGTGTGTGTGTGTGTGTGTGTGTGTGTATGTGTGTGTGCGTGTGTGTGTGTGCATGTGTTAGAATGAATGATGAAGCAATTTTCGGTGCATTGCAACTGCTCCTCACTACTCCTTCTCAGATAAGAAAGCTAATTATCCACAGTGAGGGTGGACATGTGCTACAAAACATGCTTCCCCTGCGTTACTCCTCTCCACTGCGACACTTGCTCGACCTGCACACTGCAACCGCATTTAAAATCAAACAAGTTCAGATATGTGAATTATACTTAGTGTTTGTGAATCACTTCATTCCTGGACTCATTACTTCTGAACTGACGCAAAATGGTTGACGTCAGGCTGTAAATGCTTTGCGTCTAACCAGTCTAATAATAATAATACTGCGTACAGCTTTATGTAGTTAGTTCTCAGTCGTGCTGTCAATTAATTCATCTGTCTATTTCGGAGCGAGAAGTGAAGCAATTTCTGGACGGCTGCAGATACTATCCAAAACTTGGAGAAAACATTTTCTTGAGATATTTAGCATTTGTTACGCGTATTGTAACCTCCCCACCATATTTGTTTCTGTATGAAATTTAGCCCAACTTTACCTCCCACTCTATAAAAGTCTACATATTACCAAAACTGTGTACCCTGCAATCTGTTATCCTATTTAAACTCGTATGTTAACGTTTGACTAAACAGAACCTAATTTGAACTGAAATGTAATTAGTCTGAATGCAGCTTGTCTTTATATTATATGCACAACTGAAGTAAAACAATTATCTGGCCGTAATCAAAATTTCCACTTACCTCGCGTCCTGACAACACTGTTGCAGATTTCTCGAAAGCACAACAGCAAACAGCAACAGGCCACAGGTAGCGCCTAAGCTAGATTTTTATTTCTAAATAAAATTTCCAAACTATATTCAGACTGTTGCATACCACATTGTGTCATGTGGTAATGCATAATGATAAACAGTGGGATGGAGAGAGTAACTATTCCTATGAAATGATATTCAAAGACAACGATTTCAGAATGAAGTGCGTATTCAAAAAGACAGAGTAAAACTTCGCATGAACTCTACACGAAACATTGGTCTGAACAATGCTTAACAGAGTGAACAATTAATTAAGAAGAGTTCAATGTTTACAGAAAATTTCTATAAGAATCAAACAAAATGGCAAACAGCTTAATCAGTTAACATCTTAATGCATGACTCAGGAAAGTGTGGTGGTCTTTCCCTCATCTCCGAGCAATTCTATAAATTAGGTGCAGAGTGCTGCAGTCCTACCTCAAACTTCTTCTCTTAAAAAAAATCAAAATTTATATTCCTTTCTCTTTCCAATATATACATCATATTAATCCTTGTTGTCCTTTTCAATAAACCTTTCTTCATCTAACAGATACAATGACAAGTCAACACAGCACTACAGAATACGTCCATCACCTACCACATTTCGACAAAGAATGTTATCAGACTGCACAGTGGCAAAGAGTGTGCTACGACAAGACCAAAGGTTGTTTAACAGTAACAGAACTTCCTCTCTCTCTCTCTGACGTGCACATCGATAATATACAAAAATCAAAAATACCAGTCCTGAGTGGCACTTGACTGCAGATTTTAGGCAGTACAAGCAGATTCCAAAGGAAAGAAGGATGACAAGAAGAAATATAAGAGCAAATAAGAAAGTAAAAATGGTGATAAAAATGACGCGGCAAAGTACTAGAAATAAAAAAATATATTTAAACAAGGTAAGTGAACAACAATGATAATTAAAGTCTTGTGATTAGATTCACAAAAATAAAAATAAAAATTCGCTGCATCTGACAAAATTCGAGCCTTCGATCTTCTACCCTAGGAGTTTATACGCTAACCACTATGCTAGGCGATTACACCGTAAAATGCTGTTGTTTATGGCCCTGGTGTTCTAGTCATAACGAGTAATTGAGAGCCTTAAAAAGATTAGCTTGACGCAATGCCGTGCGAAGCTTTTCTAATGTAAGCCTATGTCTGTGTTTGCAGTAAGTGTATAAATGACGCTGTGTCGCGTCTTGTGCGGAAGGATCCAGTAGTGTTTGGTTGGTGCTGTGTATGAAACGTGTGTTTTTCATTAGTATCGTTGTGAGTGTTTGTGTGTTGTGTGCGTGTTTGTTTTCGGTGTGGATATCAAATGTGATGAAACAGGAAATAAAAGGAGCAGACCCAGGATTCGGGATCCAAATACATCAATAAAGAAAGCCGGACAAGGAATTGGAAGTGAACTGACATATTCTTGTGTCAATTTGGCAACGGTGAGCGGTTCGGGTGTGAATTTGGCAGCTCTGATTGAAGGAAACCAGCTCCAACGCGTGAAGTGTCAACTGTCAAGTAATTTTAATCGTACTATAGTCCGTCCGCACTGTCTTGCCGTAATGTACAGTTATTTCTCGTAATCTTAAGACAACCCCCCCCCCCCCCCCCCCCCGCCCCCAAGCTCCACAAAGTTTAGATTCGTCCCAGGTTCCGTTTCACGTTTCGCATATGCCATCTCGGTGAAATGTCACCTTCACTGTTATTCCTGGCTGAGAAGCTTTTTAACATTTCTTATTCGATAGTGGATTTGTGCAGGAGTAGCGATAGAACGTGTTGCAGCTAGAAAGGCCGTCTGTTTGTGTTGAAGTGCAGTTTGTCTCTTAGTGGTGCGAGGCTACGGATTCGACTAGTAATTGAGCTCCTAATCGCTAAGGCCTGCTACCAGTACTGAGCTATAGGTGTTTCCGTGCAACACCTGACGGGGCTAACAGTATTACTTTCCATTTTATGTCTCACCATTACACAACCGTTGCACGACAACATGAAATGCAGATGGCCTGCTAACCTTTCTTCTTCCTCAATGAATTATTCTCACCTTATACAGTCTGAGCATGCGATAGCTATTTATTTATTCTGGATTTATTGTTCCAGGCACATGTTCTTGCTATTGTCACACCATCTGTGATACGAGATTGGAAAACTGGTGTAATCCATCTCTCTGCGGCCTATATAATTCCTGTACTGTGTGTTTTCCTCTTTTAACTGGTTGCTTTTTGCGTATCTGTGGTAATACTACGAAATTAGTCTTGTAATGGTTTACATTATATAGAAAAACAGCCTAAAACACACGACGGCTAGTCAGTTTAGACGGTTAATGGTTTTAATTAAGCGTACATATTTCAGCTGAGTCTTGACAGCATTTGTGCTTCGCTAGCTATCCTTCGTATTGCCCAAAATATTCCGCACAACTTTTCTTATTTTCAAAATAGCTACAATTTCAAACTATAATTGTGCGAAATATTGGATTAAACTTTTCTCTCAAAAGCCAAATATAGTTTTCCTGTAAAAGGATGACATAGAACCAGGCAATACATTCATTGTTGTTCTAATTTTCCAGATACCTTTCATTTCAAAACACAATATCACGATGGCAAAGAATCACCAGCAATGTGTCGTGAAGGGTCTTGCATATAAGTTGAGCCAATTAGTTGATATATTCATGGCTCGCGAGTTATTGCACTTGTTGTTGTTGTTGTTGTCTTCAGTCCTGAGACTGGTTTGATGCAGCTCTCCATGCTACTCTATCCTGTGCAAGCTGCTTCATCTCCAAGTACCTACTGCAACCTACATCCTTCTGAATCTGCTTAGTGTACTCATCTCTCGGTCTCCCTCTACGATTTTTACCCTCCACGCTGCCCTCCAATGCTAAATTTGTGATCCCTTGATGCCTCAGAACATGTCCTACCAACCGATCCCTTCTTCTAGTCAAGTTGTGCCACGAACTTCTCTTCTCCCCAATCCTATTCAATACCTCCTCATTAGTTACGTGATCTATCCACCTTATCTTCAGTATTCTTCTGTAGCACCACATTTCGAAAGCTTCTATTCTCTTCTTGTCCAAACTAGTTATCGTCCATGTTTCACTTCCATGCATGGCTACACTCCAAACAAATACTTTCAGAAACGACTTCCTGATACATAAATCTATATTCGATGTTAACAAATTTCTCTTCTTCAGAAACGCTTTCCTTACCATTGCCAGTCTACATTTTATATCCTCTCTACTTCGACCATCATCAGTTATTTTACTTCCTAAATAGCAAAACTCCTTTACTACTTTAAGTGTCTCATTTCCTAATCTAATTCCCTCAACATCACCCGATTTAATTTGACTACATTCCCATTCCGTTCAACTGCTCTTCCAAGTCCTTTGCTGTCTCTGACAGAATTACAATGTCATCGGCGAACCTCAAAGTTTTTACTTCGTCTCCATGAATTTTAATACCTACTCCAAATTTTTCTTTTGTTTCCTTTACGGACTGCAAAGTCTGTGACAAACTGTACGGGTCTACTCCTTTTTAAATTGGTTCCAGGTAGACCTGTGTCACAAATCTTTCATATGTTTACAATGTTTCCTGTAATGCAAGAATTTTAATGTGGTGTTTCCCAGGTACGTTCGTAAGTTGTTTCAGTGTGGCCAGTCTGTGCGTGGGGTCCCAATGAAAAAGAGCGTTATCCGAATAGCACATTAGGGGCAACCGTGGCCGCGATGGTATGGGCTTACGATGAGATTAGCGGATGAACGATGGCCGAAAGAAGGACTTTGTTGGCAACCCTGATGCCATGGAGCTAGTCAATCAGGTCGCCGCGCGCGCAAATTCAAGCAGTGTAGCAGGTACTGTAGGATCAGTTGTTCTCACGGCGTAGATGACAGCGCTCGAGACTGCTCAGACTTTGGCTTCGGTTCGATCCTTTCCAACCCCCCCCCCCCCCTTCCCCAACGACCAATTTTTGTATAGCTCGTTTGTTCGATTTTAGGAAATCAGATTAAGAACACGTTTGGTTGCTTGAATTTTCATGCGTTAACGACCTGTGACTAATTAAATCGGAAACGGCAAAACGCATCGAATTTTTTCTTAACAATCATTTCTCGCAGTTTGCCTGTGTATGTGTGTGTGTGTGTGTGTTTTTTTTTTTTTTTTTTTTTTTTGCGAGTAATAATTGTCAAGAAAATTCGATACGTTGTGCCGCTTCAGATTTAATTACAACACAGGTCATTGCGCACACAATTTCAAGCAACCAATCGTGTTCAGGAGAGCTGTACAAAAATTGGACGTTGGGGGAGGGGTTAGTAAGGATCGAACCGTAGCTAGAGTCTCGCGCGCTGTCATCTCCGCCGTGAGAACAACAGACCCTAAATCGTACCTCGTACGCTGCTTGAATTTGCGCGCGCAGCGACCTGATTGGCTAACTTCATTGCATCAGGGTTGCGAACAAAGTCCTTTTTTCGCCCATCGTTCATCCTCTACCCTCATCGTAAGCCAATACCGTCTTAAACGCCACATATTAGGACCGTGGCTATAATAATATAAGATTTATAACTGAAACAGCCACGAATGTGTTTTAACAAAGTTTATTTAGATCAAATCATGGTCGGTTTGGGATGTTTTACAAATACAGCTTCAGATGGTTGTTACACTTTCTGTTTTGTTTTCTTGCTGGGGCCTCATTTTGCATCCATTATTGGGTTGCTGCCCTAGGACAGAAAGAAAGTTTTGGTTCACTATTTGGTAAAGTTTACGATAGATTTAGTTTTGATATGCGATACTTGTAAATTATTTTTTACGGTAAATAAATGATTACTTACAGTTATACGAGTTGTTGTCCAGCATCTGCGTTTTCTCTCATCTCGTCACATGATGGACGTCGCACTAAAACTTCACGTGCGAAACATATGCACATTTTCACGTTCCGAACATTTTTCTTCACGCTTTTCATGTAATTTGCGCTACATGCTGTGGTGTGCTATTATTCGTCTGTCACTAGCTATGGCCGGCCGGGATGACCGAGCGGTTCTAGGCCCTTCAGTCCGGAACCTCGTGACTGCTACGGTCGTAGGTTCCAATCCTGCCTCGAGCATGGATGTGTGTGATGTCCTTAGGTTAGTTAGGTTTAAGTAGTCCTCAGTTCTAGGGAAATGATGACCTCAGATGTTAAGTCCCATAGTGCTCAGAGCCATGTGAACCATTTTTGAACGATTAGCTATGGAGCACACAGTAGTTACGTCTTTAAATCACTGTTTTTAGTCAAATATGTATAACTACTGACAGAAGAACAAGTGTTCTCCGAAGCAGTTAGCGCGAATAACATGACAACTGTGAAAATTTCGTAACATGAAAATCTGCTTATGTTTCGTAAGTGAAGTAACTGTATAGTGCGACCTCCAGCATTCGAAGAGATGAGAGGAAGTGAAGATGCCAGCCAGCCATAAATTCGAATAACTGTAAGTAATCACTTATTTAATCTACAAATATCGCATTTGAAAATAAAGCTGTACCATTTTAGATTCCACCGAAGATACACTAAATTCAAAGACGAAACATGTCTGGAACAAACAAAACACGTTGCTGCGAGAAAAAGGCGTTTATCATTTACAGAACGAATCAGTGAGACAGTTTAAAACCAACACGGAGCAAACGTTGTCAGAAGTCTACTTCCATGCCGTCACAGATAGAAACACAAGGTGAATACAAATATGCAAACGGTCCTAGTGACAACTTAACATTATTTTCGGCAGCCACATTACATGTATTGGGCGTTTATCATAATTTCGTTATAATGGACAGCCTTTCAACATATGCGGAAAGAAAGCCACCTGTAGGAACGGCGTGTGAGATGTAATTTTTATCGTTAGATAAAGCGAGCAAACAACGTGGATTGTCCCCATTTGAAGAAGTACCGCGGTGTGGCGGACTTTGTCGCACATGCGACATACATATTTGAGGACAAAAGTCGGATTTAGCAAACCATTCTTCGCTATCGTGTCTGCATACGGGGCCTGAATCGATTTTTCTAGCCCAATCAAATATCGCCACCTATTTTACGCGAATGGTGTCGGTAAATCAGCTATTTCCACATCTATACCTTACAAACCACTGAAGGGCCTGTCAGAAAGTAAATCCACACGAATGTTGAAATTACATTTGAGTTCCAGGCAGAGGATTCATCGAACCGACTTCAAATAATTCTCTATTATTCCAGTCTCGTACAGCGCGAGGAAAAACCAACACGTTTATCTTTCCGTTCGAGCTGTGATTTCCCTTATTTTATTATGATGATCGTTTCTCCCTACATAGGTCGGCGTCAAAAAGATATTTCCGCATTCGGAGGAGGATGTTGGTGATTGAAATTTCGTGAGAAGATTCCGCCCCCAACGAAAAACGTCTTTTTTTAAATTATGTCCTTCCGAAATACTGTATAATTTGAGTGACACTCGCGTTAATACAAAACATGCTGCCCTTCTTCGAACTTTCTCGATGTCCTTCGTCAATCCTATCTGCTAAGGATCCCACACCGTGCAGCAGTATTCAAAAAGAGGACGGACAAGTATAGAGTAGGCAGTCTCTTTCGAAAATCTGTTACATTTTCTAAGTGTCCTGCAAATAAAACCCAGTCTTTGATAAGCTTTCCCCACAGCATTTTCTATGTGTTACTTCCAATTTAAGTTGTTCGTAATCGTAATTCCTAGGTATTCAGTTGAATTAACTGCCTTTAGATTTGACTGATTTATTGTGTAACCGAAGTTTAATGCATTCCTTTTAGCACTCATATGGATAACCTCACACTTCTCATTACTTAGGGTCAACTGCCAATTTTCGCATCATACGGATGTCTTTTGTAAATCATTTTGCATTTTGTTTTGTTCTTCTGAAGACTTTACTGGACGATAAACGACACCATAATCTGCAAACAACCTAAGACGGGTGCTCAGATTGTCTCCTAAATCGTTTATATACGTAAGTAACAGTAGAGGGCGTATAACAATGCCTTGCAGAATGCCGTAAATCACCTATGTTTTACTCTACGACTTTTCGTCACATACTACGAATTGTGACCTCTCTGACAGGAAATCATGAACCCAGTCAAATAACTGAGACGATATTCCATAAGCACGCAATTTCATAACAAGTCGCCTTCTGCACATCTAGAATACGGAACCAACTTGAAATCCCTTGTCAATAGCACTCACAACTTCATGTGAGTAAAGAGCTAGTTGTTTTTTACAAGAAAGATGTTTTCTAAATCCGTGTTGACTGTGTCAATAGACCGTTCTCTTCGAGGTAATTCATAATGTTCAAACACAATGTTCGAACACAATGTATGTTTCAAAATCCTGCTGCATATCGACGTTAATGATATGGGCCTTTCATTTAGTGGTTTACTCCTACTACCTTTCTTGAACAATAGCGTGAGCTGTGCAACTTTCCAGTCTTTCGGCACGGTTTTAAGTTGCTTCACTTCTCTGAGGATATCTACTTTTACGTTACTCATGTTGACAGCTGTTCTTGATTAGAATTCTGGAATATTTACTTCGTCTTCTTTGGTGAAGGAATTTCGGAAGGCTGTGCTTAGTAACTCTGCTTTGACAGCACTATCGTCGACAGGATCTCCATTGCTATCGCGCAGAGAAGGCACTTCATGTGCGACCAGTTCTCTTTGGATTTTCTGCCAAGTTTTGAGACAAAGTTTTGTTGTGGAAAGTATTATAAGCATTTAACATTGAAGTCCGAGCTAAATTCCGAGCTTCTGTAAAATACTACAGTCTTGGAGATTTTGCCTCCGTTTAAATTTGGCATGATTTTTTCGTTGTTTCTGCAAGTGTTCTGACCCTTTTTGTGTACCACGGAGGATCAGCTCCGTCGTTTGTTAATTTATTTGGTAGAAATCTCTCAACTGCAGCCGATACTATTTCTTTGAATTCAAGCCACATCTGGTCTACACTTATAGTATTAATTTGAAAGGAGTGGAGATTGTCTCTCAGGAAGGCGTCAAGTGAATTTTTATCTGCTTTTTTGAATGGGTAGATTTTTCGTTTATTTTAGGAGGATTTGGTGGTTACAATATTCAGTGTCGCTACAACAGCACTGTATTCACTAATCCCTGTATCCGTTTTGATGCTTATTATTAGCTCAGGATTATTTGTTGCCAAGAGTACAAGTGTGTTTTCACAACCGTTTACTATTAGCGTGCGCTCACGAACTAACTGCTCGAAATAATTTTCAGAGAATGCATTTAGCACAATTTCGGTCGATATTTTATGCATACCTACGTGTTTATACATGTAGTTTCGCCGACATATCGAGGATAAATTAAAGTCATCACCAGCTATAATTGTATGAGACGGGTACGTGTTTGAAACTAAAGTCAAGTTTTCGTCTAAACTTTCAGCAATGTACATCTGAATTTGGAGGTCGGTAAAAGGATCCAATTGTTATTTTAGTCCGGTTGCTAAGAACCACCTCTGCCCCTACTAACGTACAGGAACTATCTGCTTCAATTTCGCGACAAAATGAACTACTTCTAACAGCAACAAACACGCCACCGCAAAAATTTCGGCTGAACTTGTCTCCGGCTTTAGCTAGCTTTCAGTGCCTATAATGATTTGAGCATCAATGCTTCCTGTTAGCACTTGGGGCTCTGGTACTTTCCCAACACAGTTTCGACAATTTACAACTGTTATACCGATGATTGCTGTATCTGCGTTCTTGTGTTTGGCCTGTACCCTTTGGATTGAAGCCCTTTTTGTGTTTTCCAGACACCTTGTAAACTAAATAACCGGCCACTCCAGGCCACATACCCCTGCTACCCGTGTAGCCGCCTCGTGCGTGTAATGGAATCCTGACCTATTCAGCGGAACCCGAAACCCAACCACCCTATGGCGCAAGTCGAGGAATCTGAAGCCTACACGGTCGCAGAACCGTCTGAGGCTCTGATTCAGAGTCTCCATTCGGCTCTGTACCAGAGGTCCCCAATCGGTCCTGTCGACTATGCTGCAAATGGTCAACTCTTCCTTCATCTCACAAGCAAGACTTAGCTTTTATCTCTTACGTTAGCCGCTCGAAACCAGAGAGAATCCCTTCTGATCCAAAGTGACACTTATCATTGTCACCGACGTGAGCCACCACCTGCAGTTGGCTGCACCCTATGCTCTTCATGGCATCTGGAATGACCTGTTGCACGTCTGGAATGACTCCACCAGGCATGCACATGGAGTGCACATTGGCTTTCTTCCCCTTCTTGGCAGCCATGTCCCTAAGGGACCCCATAACGCGCGTAACATTGGAGCATCCAACTAATAATAATCCCACTCTCTGTGATTGCCCGGATCTTGCAGGCTAAGAGGTTTCCTCTGAAAGAGTACAGGTAACTGCAGCTGGCTGAGCGACAATGTCAGCCACATACAGCACCTGGAACCTGTTTGTCAGACTAACCGGGAAGGCCTTACATGCGGCAACGTGGGAAGTCTTTCGCTGCCGGACACACCCTGAAGCGACCTCCCACTCGACCGTGGGCAAGGGGTCAACCTCATTGCGAACATTACCTGGGCTGGCCACCGGTGATGATCGATCGGAGGACTCGGATCGCTGTACGTCCGTTGGATCCCCACAGCCGACCCCCAGCAATGATGCCCAACCACTGCAGCATCAAGCTGTGTAACTGAAGCCTTCACACACTGGAGCTAAGAGCGACGTGTCACCAACTCGGCTTACATCCGCACACAACAGAGTCGCTATCCATACTAAAGACTGTGGAAAACTACACTACATAGACAAATGGACTATCGATATGTGCTGAGGGTATGTCCCAATGTTCAGTTATTAGGGTTATTTCCAATTCTATTCACAATGGAGAATGGAAGAAATGTCTTGTTAAATCCCTCCCTGTGTGCTGTAATTAACCTAGTCTTACCCTCACGATCCCTATGTGAGTGATACAGTGGATTGGAGTATATTCTAATGTCATCATTTGAAGCTGGTTTTTAGATTTTGTTGGCAGGCTTTTGCGGGGTAGTTTACATCATCATTAGCCTGCTAGTTTAGTTTTTTCAGTACCTCTGTGAGACACTCCCACAGGTCAAACAGACCTGTGAGTATTCGTGCTGCCCTTGTGTGTGTATGTTCAATATCTCATGTTAGTCCTATTTGGTATGGTTCCCGCACATGTGAGTAATATTCAAGAATGGGTTGCATGAGTGAGTTGTAAACATTCTTCTTTGTAGGCTGCATTTTCCTAGTATTGTACCAACAAACCTTAGTCTGCCACCTGCTTTACTCATGACGATTGAACCTATGTGATCTTTGCACCATTCTGAAACATTATGAAGATCTAACTAAACACCCATGCAGCTTCTTTCAGACGGTGCTCTGCTTCATCTGCGAGAAGTCTGAGTATACTGTTAACATTGTCATCATTTTCTATCTTGCCAGCACAATGAAGTGGGGTTATTAGATCCTTCGTAATATTCTTGATAAAGATAGCATACAGTTTTCTTATTGATATCAGTGAACTCTTAAGAAGGAACAGGGAGAGATTACCAAAGTAAAGATGTTTAAAAATTAATCCACGCCAATTAATGCGTGCAAAATAATTTTTTCACACCCTCGCACTCTATTTGTGGAAATAATGCGAACTGTACATCAGTATAACATTTCTGCGCTCCGATGTTTTGGAGATATTGAATGGCTCCACGGTTCGCGCGGCTCCCCCCGTCGGAGGTTCGAGTGACCCCTCTGGCATGGGAGTGTGTGTGTGTGTTGTCCATAGCGTAAGTTAATATAAGTTAGATTAAACAGTGGTGCGTAAGGTTGGGGACCGATGACCTACGCATTTTGGTCCCGTAAGATTTTTTAAAAAAAAGTTTCCACTGGACACATTCTTAATTCCGTGCTCAGAATTAGCGACTGTTTTGTTGTCTGTCGTTGATTGTTCGACTGCTTGTGCTACTAAAAGTGTATTGTTGTATACGAATTAGCCAGCTAGAAGATTACAAGGCTCTTACCAATCAATTTCGTTTTGCTAATCCAGTAATGTAATACTTTCAATCTAATAATTATAAAACGAGCTTCTCGCCAGTTAAGTAAAGGAAACGACTAGCATCCTGATCAATTGACTATTGATTCTTTTTCTTCAGTCAATACAGAATTACAGTGTGCATTGACCACATATGAAAAGCCTAAATAGCTATCCTTTGCAACGTGCATCTCTGCGAGACGTGCAGGAAGAGTCAGTGAGGTTTTGGAAGATATCGACAGGGACGTGCAGACATGCAGACTCCAGTACCGCGGCCAACTGCGGCAGGTTTCTCAGTTGAGGGTCCATGATGCGAACAGCCATGGCCCAACGGAAACTCGGCTGGGTTTAAACCCGGCCAGTTTGGTGGTGAGGGGATAAGGTAACTCTAAGGTAACTTCATCATGTACACTGCGAGCTGTGTGGCATGTTCCATTGTCCAGCTGTAGACGCCATCATGCCGAGGAAAAACAAGCTGCATGTAGAGGTGGACACGGTCTGCTCTGGGCACTATGCGACTTAGCTTCCGAGGTCATCAGTCGCCTAGAACTTAGAACTAATTAAATCTAACTAACCCAAGGACATCACACACATCCATGCCCGAGGCAAGATTCGAACCTGCGACCGTAGCAGTCGCTCGGCTCCAGACTGCAGCGCCTAGGGACACGACCTGTAAGGATAGATGCATGCATAAGTTTTCGTGTGACATTCCTTGTGGCTGGAGGTCTGAGGGACATCGGCCGCTCACTTATGTAAGAAAATGGACCGCCTACAACCTGCTTATGATGTTATTTATTATATAGCAACCGGTTCTGTTGCTTCACTACACCATCATCAGGCGTTAGCTAATGCTGAAAGTGTTAACACCATCCATATACATGGTGCGTGGTGTGAGTAGTGTATGATCTTCGGTACACACACCATCAGATTATTTGACCTGTCGCTCTAACTAAGTAGGCGAGTGTCAGCAATATGTCTCGTGGTCTTATCGTGGCGTGTTTATCTTCTGCCATTAGGTCAGACGATAGAAATGCCACTTGCACGCTTAAAGTAGCAGATTGACGGTGACCAACTTTAAACTGAACTTGATTAATTTTCACACACATTTATTAAAATAATAACAAGCATAAAAATTACTTAACTTGGTTCTGGATGCTATTTACAATTGACAATCTGAAGTTCCTTTGGTATTGGTACGTCAATCTTATTCTCACATATCTCTGATACTTCGCAAAGTGTCTATACATTTCTCTTCATGGCTACGTACAGGAACATGATAATCTTATTAGGAGCAGACTGAAACTTGACTACAGACTAATGCAGACTAATGTAGACTGATTAATCGGAGGTCTGTACACTCGTTATAATACCTCGAGCGTTCAGGTATCACTGCGCGAGTGTGATCCGGGAGGAGAAAAGGTTCTTCTTTAGCAGCAATCTCATTGGCTGCGTTACATATTAATACGCGGATCGGCGGAAGTAGAATTTGGTCCGTCTCTAAGATAGCGCCATCTCGTAGTGTGGAGACGGACGAGCGCTGTGTCTGCGCTGTTGTGCTTAGCGGGGCGCGCTCTATTGGGAAAGTTGTGTACGCGCTTACTACGCGGAACTACGTACACAACATGATGCATCTGTGGCCAACATCTGTAACTGGTTTACGCAGACTAGTTGTGACCGCGATGTTGTTTCTCCAATCATTAACTTGATAGTTGATGGTTGGAGAGAGAGCATAGCGGTTACGGCCATCTGTCTGATGGAGCACAAAAAGTGATTCATATGAAAAGGCCACCTGTTGCCACTCACAGAACACAAGACTACGATACTGGCGTGCAAATTACAGCCTTCATCACCGATGAACAGCAGTCAGTCTGGGTGCTGAACGATCGTTGAGGAGACACTGTTGGTAGGCCCTTATGTCATCAGGGCGGTTCAAATGGCTCTAAGGACTATGGGACTTAACATCCGAAGTCATCAGTTTTCTAGACTTAGAACTACTTAAACCTAACTAACCTAAGGACACCACACACATCCAGGCCCGAGGCAGGCTTCGAACCTGTGACCGTAGCAGCAGCGCGTTCCAGACTGAAGCGCCTAGAACCTCTCGGTCACAGGGGCCGGCGGCGGTGAGGTAATCAACAGTTGAACGTCTGAAACTTCCTGGCAGATTAAAGCTGTGAGCCGGACCGACACTCAAACACGGTACCATTGCCTTCGAGTATCGGTCCGGCACACAGTTTTAATCTGCCAGGAAGTTTCATATCAGCGCACACTCCGCTGAAGAGGGAAAATCTCATTCTAGTTGAACATCTATTGGCCCGTACACGTCTTTGCAGCTTTGTCACCTGTTGCTCCGTCGTGCGGATTTTGGATGGCTCCATTTTGCCATGTACGGTAGAGTTTAACCAAGGCGGCATTCGAACAGTTCACAGACTTAGCCGTTTTGGAAATGCTTCCACTGTTGGCCCGAAAGTCGCCGGTCAGCACTTGTTGGACGTTGTGAGCGGTTTGCACGTTAAAGTGGAACATAGGGGTTTGTTATACTAATGTGACCGGACGATGTAATATGAAAAGGCATTTTTCTATGATACACATTGCTCAACAACAGCTTATAGGGCAATCGCGGAAAGACAAATTTAAAATATTGTTTTCCAATTTGGACAATCAACAGAACATTTATTATGAATTCAGTGCCACCAGTTGCTTTTATTTGTGCTTATTTCTCCACGATGACATTTCAAGATGCCTGGATCCATCTTCAGATGTTTACATTTAATTACGTGTCACGAACATTGTCTCTTCACCGACAACGTTGCAGAGTTTTTCAACGTGAGCTTTTAAGACAGTTGCTGCAAAACGACGTAAGTAAAGAAACAATGTTCACGAAGCGTAAATAAACATAATTTGTTGGCTTGGCGTTTCGGGAAGGGGATGCCATTCATATCCGTGTGTTATCCCATTAACTTTGTCAGGGACGCCATACTTTTTACTTTATGCGCTAGGATTGCTGTTACCTCATCATATGACGACGGGGCCCGCAAGCTGAAAGAATATGTGAATCAAACCCGAGGGTCACCGAAAGGTCCAACAGCCAGGTTCATATTCACCATAGCCTGAAGGTTTTTGTGTGTCCATCCTTTTGACAGGAGGTCTTGGGGACGACGGCCGTTTACTATTGTGAGGAAATGAAACGCCGACCAGCCGTCCTAATGATTTTATTTATTTTGTGTCTACCAGTTTCGGCGCTTCAACGCGACATCTTCAGGTTTTAGTTGATGCTGAAGAGGTTGACACGATCCCTATGGTTCAAATGGCTCTGAGCGCTATGGGACTTAACATCTGAGACCATCAGTCACCTAGAAGGTAGAACTACTTAAACCTAACTAACCCAAGGATATCACACACATCCATGTCCGAGGCAAGATTTGAACCTGCGACCATAGCGGTCGCACGATCCCTATATATACCGCATAGTGGCTAACAAAACTAGTTACGAAGACTATCTGAAAACTTTAGCGTCAGCACTCTCGCAGTCGATGGTTGGAATGCTGACACCGAAGTTTCCAGATAGTCTTCGTACCATCTTGTACTGGGGTTCCACACACAAGAGCTTTCAAACGCCTGCACACATAAAAGTCCAGCGATATATAGGGATCGTGTCATTCCCTTCAGCATCAACTACAGCCTGAAGATGGCGCATTGACTCACCGAAACCGGTAGCAAAAATATAAATAAAATCATTAGGACTGCTCTAGACGTTTCATTGTCTCTCAGTAACCGGAAGGAGTAGGCCCGAAACATGGTGCGAAAAGCGGCCCGCCTTCGGCCTGAACTGCGCCCTCCACACACTGCAGGTTAAACGCCTGACTCGGTCACAACTACACTCGAGGGGTTACACCATGCTGTGACACGCGGAACCATACTAAACGCCTGAGTCATACTGTTCAGCTTCTGTGTTGTTTGGTTCGTGGAAGTCGAGCAGCCTCACGTGCTGCTGTGAGTGAAGGCCTTTTGTGATGTTCCCGACTCCAAATCTCCATTGCGTGCAGCTGCCTCCACAATGTTCGCTCGGAAACTGGTTGAGATGGAGCTGCATTCACTGACAGCAGCAGATGCTGACGGGTTTGAAACCGGTTTCCATTTGCAAAGCGCGACACCCGTCTCTGGTTCCTGCCGGTTAGGATCTTTCTACGACACTGCTCTTGCGTTGTGTTACCTACCTTCGAATGGTACACCATTTGTTGTAGAAGCGATGGACAGTTCTTGTTAATACACCAACATTTCGGACAGCTCCATTCACGGTGTGGTAATGAGTACGACCAAAGATTCTGTCATTCTCCATCCATACACAGGGTGTAACAAAAATGTACGGCACAAATTGCAGGACACATTCCTCACACATGACGAAGAAATTATATTATATGGAAAAGCTTCGTTCCCATGTTACAACTCATTTTCCCTAACTCATTAATCATGGGAAAAACACACGAACGGAACGCACTAGCGTACCACACGCAACTCTGCATCACAGGAGATGTTCAATATGTCCTCTGTTGGCTTTGATTTGTGCACAAACCCGCCAGCATAGTTCTTCGCGAATGCGCTGATGTATCCCTGTAGTATTGCGTATGGTTTCGCAGCCCTCCGTAATATAGGTGCGGAGGCTCTGACCATCTTGTAATGGGGTTCCATACACAAGAACTGTCAAATGCCTGCACACATAAAATTCCAGAGGGTTTGGCTACGGAGAGCTTAGAGGCCAGGCAATTGGCCCATCTCTACCTATCTATCCCTCACGGAATCTGTTATTTAGAAGCTGACGGACATTAACATTAAAATCAGGACATGCTCCACCGTGCATGAAGTACATGTTTTGTCGCGCAGCTAAAGGCACTTCTGCTAATAGATCAGGGAGAACATTCTCTACGAAATTATGGTAATTTTGTCCGCTAAGCCAGGGTGAGGCCCTACCAAACAGTCACCAAGAATGCCGGTCCAAACATCGGCAGAATATCTTTGTTCATGATTTCCTTCAACAGTTGTGAGAGGATTGACTTCTGCCCATACACACTCGTTCTGAAAATTTATAATCTGATCTCATTGAAACAAAGCGTTTTCAGACTCATGTTCATGAAACATAATTTCATCGTCTACATGTACGGAATGTGTCCTGCAATTTCTGCCGTACAGTTTTGTTATACCGTGTATAATTTTTTTTAATGTTTTTATTATCATCCCCATACTTCTGTTTAAATCGGCGTCAAAACTGAATTCACAATATGCATACAAAGTTCATCAACAAACATAACGTTGACTCTTGTGTAATTTACGTAAAAGGAAACCGTTTTTGGCGGTGAAAATGTACTGCTACACGTCGTTATACCTGATTACTTACTCGTTAACCTACAGCCAGCCACAAGGAACTGTGCTGTTTATTCACTTCGGATCTGCTAGCCTTAATTTATTCTCATATTTCTCATTCCCTCAAGAGTTGGGCACGTTATTTTAGAACTTTGTCGTTCCTGGGGTCAAATATCCCAGTTGTCTGCGAATGGGCCAGAAGGGAGGCGGGGGGTGGGGGAGGGAGTAGTTGAGAATATTATGTTCTGGCATGCTGTCACTACGCTCACAGTGACCTTACACCACTGGTCGAATATGTTTGTTTATTGGTTTTTTAAGTCTTTACACGTTGGATACATTTTGGTTCAAATGGCTCTGAGCACTATGGGACTTACCATCTGAGTCCCCTAGAACTTAGAATTATTTAAACCTAACTAACCTAAGGACATCACACTCATCCATGCCCGAGGCAGGATTCGAACCTGCGATCGATGCGGCCGCGCGGTTCCAGACTGAAGCGCCTAGAACCGTTTGGGATGCAATTTCCATTAAAGCTTTTGAGACGTTGCTGTCACGTTCTGCACTTACAATGAAACTCTTGTCTTGACCATGTTATATTTATTTTATTTCTTCCTTACGCGTTTCGGCATTTTGCCGTTGTCACAGGAACTGAGGGTAAAATGAGAGGCACACAATGAGAAACATATCGACATCACAGACAAAAAGACGAAGTAAATATTCCAAAATTCTAATCAAGGACAACTAGCAACATGAATAGCATAGTACTCGTAGATACCCTCTGTGCAGCGAAGCAGCTTAAATCACCTAGTAAAGCCAAGAGCTGCCAGGTTCCTTTCAGAGTATGCTGATACAATAGCTCCACACTCACCAATCATTCACAACCGCTCGCTAGTCGATAGATCGGTACCTAAAAACTGGAATGTCACACTAGTCTGAAAGGAAGTAGAAATAATCCGCTGAATTACAGACCCATATCACTAATGACGATTTGCAGTAGGAATTTGGAACATAGACTGTCTTCCGATACTGAATTACCTGGAAGTAAAACGATTTATTAGCAAATAGCCAACACTCATTCAGAAAATGCCGTTCTTGTGAAACACAGTTAGCTCTTTATTCTCACGAAGTAATGAGTGCTATCGACAGGGGATCTCAGATTGTTTCCACATTTTGGTTTCCAGAAGGCTTTTGGCACCGTTCCTCACAAACAGCTACTAATTAAATTGCTTTCCTATGCCGTATCATCTCAGTTGTGTGACTGGATTGGAGGTTTCTTGTCAGGAAGGTCACAGTGAAACCTCCCCATAGAAAAATTTATAAATGATAGTGCTGATAAACCCCTTACGTTATTTGATTTTCAAATAGCTGAGCAAAACTGAACGTGCACAGACATTTCTCTCTTTACTTATTCAGATCATCAATAAACTGACACACAATATTTTTAGCACAATGCAGTCTGACTTTCAACAATCTCTACAAAAAGTGGCCCTGACTAACAATAACCTATACCTTTCATGAATCACTCACCTCACAAAAATCTTCGTCACTCGAACTACTGCAATAAAGCAAGCGCCAATATTGCCAGCTAAATAAAAGATTCTAACTACTGAAGTCACTAACTACTCATAGGCACACTTAGCAAATGAAAGATTTTGATAGAGAACAAACAATGTATTTACCTTAACAACATTCAAAAGTCATCATATATATATCAGTTCATGATATACAGAGTTACAAATTTACTCTTTCTGATGGGCACACATCCAGATCGTCTGCTCTCAAAATTCCACCATCTCTCTACCCACATCCACCACTGCTACGCGTTGTTCACATCCAACTGCCCAGCACTACAATAGCGAATATTCCAACAATGCCAACCAGCCATAGACTGAACACAGCGCAGCCAGTGATTTTCATACAGAGCGCTACGTGGCGTTACCAATATAAAAACCTAAACAGCCTACTTACAACAGTTTGTAGTAAATGACGGAAAGTCATCAAGCAAAACAGTAGTAATATCTGGTGTTCCCCAAGGATGTGTTAAAGGCGCTCTGCTGTTCCTGATCTACATAAACGATTTAGGAGACAATTTGAGCAGGTCTCTTACATTGTCTGCAGAAGATGCTGTCATTTATCGTCTTGTTAACACACCAAATGATCAAAACCAATTGCAAAATGATTTAGACTTGATATCTGTATTGTGCGAAAAGGGGCAGTTGACTCTAAATAACCCCAAGTGTGAATCATTGCATGACTGATAAAAGGAATCAGCTTAATTTCGGTTACACGATAAATCACACAAAAATAAAGGTCGTGTATTCAAATAAATACTTGGTGCTTATACTTATGAATAACTTAAATTGGAACGATCACATAGATAATGTTGTTGGGAAAGCAAACCAAACTCTGCTCTTTACTGGCAGAACACTTAGAAAACACATGTACACTAAAAAGACTGGTTTACACTACGCTTGTCCGCCATTTTGTGGAGTACTGCTGTTCAGCTTGGGATCCGCATGTGCCGGCCGGGGTGGCCGAGCGGTTCTAGGTGCTACAGTCTGGAACCGCGCGACCGCTACGGTCGCAGGTTCCAATCCTGCCTCGGGCATGGATGTGTGTGATGTCCTTAGGTTAGTTAGGTTTAAGTAGTTCTAAGTTCTAGGGGACTGATGACTCAGAAGTTAAGTCCCATAGTACTCAGAGCCATTTGATCCGCATAGATAGTATCGACGGATTGCATCGAAAAATTTCCTGGATCACGCTGAATGCAGTTTCTAACCAGACAGTGAAACAGCTAACCATATTGCACTATACAGTTAATTTTCCAACACTAAGGTAAATTTCGAACATAAATATCAGCCGTTGGAACACAATGGTTTGCATTTACATCGTAAATGAAATGCAGAAAATAATGTGTCTGTTCTTAATTGCAAAAACAGACGCACTTGATATTTGTTTATTACAGCGCCATCTACCAAGAATGGTAAACAATGGTTTGAGTAAACCGTACATATTTTTGGCGTAGTCCGCCTGCTTAGCTGGGTGGTAACTTGCTTGCCTCCCATGCAAACGGGCCCAGGTTCGATTCCCGGCCGGGTTGGAGATTTTCTCCGCTCGTGGACTGGGTGTTGTGTCGTCCTCATCATCATTTCATCGTTTATCCCCGGCGCGTAAGTCGCCCAATGTGGCATCGAAACAATGCTGACCCCTCCCACACAAGAGGGCCGGGTAAGAGTGCCCAATTGTAGCACGGACAGATGTTCACCTAGAACATTGCTTTTTCTTTGTACAATGCATCGTTTTCGAGATATAAATAATTGTTTCACGTTAAAACAAACACTCCGTATACCTGCTGCGACTCTCTCTCTCTCTCCTCAGCGATCACAGGCCCTGTAGACCACACACTGCATCAACGATCTGCTTCCACCGCCTTCTATCTCTCTCAGCCTCTCTTCACCCTGTGGAAATGCCTGATGCTGCGATGTCCTTCTCTACGACATCTTTCCACCTTGTACGGGGTCCGCCCAGTGGTCTTGTTGCCTGGAGAGTTCCTTCAAAAGCTTTCTTGGTGATTCTGTTGTTATCTATTCTAACCCCATGGCCAGCCCATTGCAGTTTCATGCTTTTTAATTTCTGGATGGTAGTGGGTTGTTTCGTTAACTGATAAATTTCATTGTTCTTTCGAAATCTCCATACCCCATTCTCCAACACAGGTCCTCACAATCTTTCAAATGTTTACGCTACAGCCAAAGCAACGGCCATACAAGATGCGCAAGATTTGGTAGACAACACTCATGTCCGTCTCCATCCATTGTATACATTTACTGCCAGCAAAAGCATTTAGCCGCAGACGGGCGGTGTCGTGAATACACTAGAAGAAGACAAATACAAGAAATAGCCACCATGACAACACGTCTTACTGTATAACAAAGCAAGCAACATGTTAAGTTCGCAGAACTACGCCTCTGCAGTATACCATTCATTACGACAGAACGTTTTGAAACGTCCCCTTAGAAAAATTTATACATAGCTGTGCTTAAACTGACACACAATATTTTTTAGCGCAACGCAATCTGACTTTCAAAAATCCCTACGAAAAAATGGCCCTGACTAACAATAACCTATACGTTTCACATATCACTTACCTCACAAAAATCTTCGTTTCTCAAGCTACTGCAATACAGCGAGCGCCACTACTGCCAGCTAAATAAAAGATTCAAACTACTGAAGGCACTAACTACTGATAGGCATAGTTAGCAAATGAAAGATTTTAATAAACAATGTATTTACCTCACTAGTCATAATATATACAGCAGTTCATGACACCAATTCTTACAAATTTCAAAACTCCGCCATCTCTCTCCCCACGTCCACCACTGCTGGCGGCTTACCTCCAACCGCGCAACGCTACGCGCTGTTAGCATCCAGCTGCCGCTGCCCGACACTACAATGGCGAGTATTACAACAATGCCAACCAGCCACAGACTGCACACGGCACAGCCAGTGATTTTCATACAGAGCGCTACGTGGCGGCGGCGTTACCAGTAAGAAAAACTTAAACAGCCTACTTACAGTTTGGAACAATACGGCTGCGATAAAACAACACGGAAGAATTACCTCTTATGAAGAGAACGGAGGAGAGCACCAGGAAGTGAACGTAAGCCACCAACCACCGCGAAGAGCAACACTTTTCATGCCATGGCGCAACAGGAAAATAAACATAGGCGGTGAGATAACACCGGTATAAGGCGAGCACATCGCTCAGCTCACGTACGTTTCCAGCGACCAACCTGTATACACCTTTACCTCACAGGGAAACTTCGTTAAGACCCAAAATAAAGGCGATAACAACACCAGATTAGTAGACGGTGTCTTCAGTTTAATATTAGCTATGATGGCATAAATAAAATCAAATGTGTGTGAACTCCTAAGGGACCAAACTCCTGAGATCATCGGTCCCTAGACTTACACACTACTTAAACTAACTTCTGCTAAGAACAACCTCCGGCGGGAGGAGCCAACCAACCCGTGTCATGGCGGCCACTCCTCGCAGCTAAATAAGAGCAGTGCTGTTTTTCTGGGAGGGACACTGGGGGATGCGTACCCCTAAACGTTTTTGTAGACAAAGTAATTTTTTTGCGATATCTTATTGCTACCTCTCAATGTGCGAAAGTTTTGGACTCGTCGAATTGGCCTGAGAATCCTGGAATAACATACGGTGAAACAAATATCAGAACTTTCTGTTGTCGTTTTGCTCTCCCAGAGAGTGAAGTATGTAGAGATTTCGGGAGTATTTGATGGAGAATAAAATTCCAGCATCCCTCCTTCCTCTTCATAATGCATTGAAATGTGTTCCTATATCAACGAGTGAATGTGAACATGGGTTTTCCCAAATGAACCTGATCATCTCGCCAACAAGAGCTTCATTACATCTTTCCACAGTCAGCAATCTGATGTTCATGAAGTTGGTTGGGCGTCCACTGATGTTGTTCCAGTCCATGGATTATGTACGCTCTTGGTTCAGGAA
Organism: Schistocerca gregaria; assembly: GCF_023897955.1. Lineage (NCBI taxonomy): Eukaryota > Metazoa > Arthropoda > Insecta > Orthoptera > Acrididae > Schistocerca > Schistocerca gregaria. Next base: position 218,730,437 of record NC_064925.1, on the reverse strand, counting down.
AGGCAGACATCTTGCTTCTGATAGCAAAAGTAAAGTAAGAAGGCGTGGAGACTAGAGCATCCATGAAATGAAGTCAGTTTGGAAGCTGTTGTAATGCTATTGATGTAAGTTACACTGTAGTTTTATAGTTAAATAAATTTTCAGCTGTATTAAAAATTGGGTCAATTAAAGCACGGGATACCACCCACCATCAATGCCACATCGGGAAGCAAACAAGATTTTTGTAATGTAGTTTCTATTGTTGTTGATGATAGGTGTCGATGGTTTTTGTTGTATTGTGTTTTTTATTGGTGTTTTAAAGGTTAAAATATGTGTTCAGTAATATTTCCTTGTATTGTTTTGTATATCGGAGGGTTGATTGGACTCACCTGTTTCATTTGAGGTGTATTATAGTTCAATTGAAGTGTACGATACCATTTTCTTTTATTGTTCAGGGGTTGATAAGAATCGCATGCTTCATTTGAGGTGATGTAGACTAAAGTGTTCGACACCACTTTCTTTTGTAAGTTTGGGTTTTTCTCGATATCGACTGCTTCATTTGAGCTGTAAAGTCAACTGAAGAGTCCGACACCATTCTTTTAGTTCAACATGTTGATGAAGTCATGATGGTTAGTACCCCTTGCTTCACTTATAAGTAATTTTCGCTGCATTATATCCAATGTTGGAGCACCCTCAAACTTTTTTTAGAAAAAAAGGACTGAATAAAACCAATGCGAAGTGAAAGGAACAACTGCAGGAAAAGCCCCAAATACGTCATGAAATAAGATTACGCTTAATATTTTACAACGGGATGCAAGATCAATGGTAGCCAATAAAGTTTGCTGCAAGAATCATACCGAAATGAAATAAATGTCCAGTACTCTCCGACACATGGTTTATGCTAAGGCCCAAAGTCGCTAACGACAAAGAAGAGAAGGCTGTGAGAAGCGGTCAGCCAATCGCACGCTGACCGGCCTCCCTTCCAGGACTACAACGCGATAAATGATTCAAATGGCTCTGAGCACTATGGGACATCTGTGGTCATCAGTCCCCTATAACTTAGAACAAACCTAAGGACAGCACACACATCCATGCCCGAGGCAGGATTCGAACCTGCGACCGTAGCGGTCACGCGGTTCGAGACTGAAGCGCCTAGAACCGCACGGCCACACCGGCCGGCTTACAACTCGATAGCAGCGGCCCCTATGTGAAGACAACATAAGAGCCGCGACCCAAGGGTGATGGCCACTTGGATAGTAGCTTCGGACGCAGCCCCGAATCGTCCCGAAACCAGGTCGGTAAGCAGGTAAAAGGACCGAATCCTCCAAAACTTACACACTGCGACAGAGCATTGTGTGCGCTAATGACCACAGCTGCCCGCGGCCACTTCGCCGTTCGCGGCAGATTGTTGTAGAGTGAACATGTCCTCAGACGAGCTTACAGTTTCAGTAAGTAGGACGGGAAGGAAAATGTTGGTTTTGAAAGATAACACCTTCGGTTTTCAAAAAACTGCTGAAAGGTGGTCTACTGCGATGGACGTGCCACATTAATGGCTGCAGAAGTTACGTTAAAACTGTTTCTGTTGAGGAGCTGGATGTCGTGGAGTGTCAAGAAGAGTACAATCATGAAGAAATGCCTCATAACAAAATTCAGAGGCAAGAAATCATTTCTGACAGTCTTCGGGCTTTTTCTGGGCCTAATTTATGAATTACAAGGTCAACATTTATGCTTTTTGCAATATCGTGTTCAGTCCAAAATAATTTTGTGCCTGTGCCCCCGTGGTGTGCTGGCTGCAGGTGCCAAGTGCCGACCCTCTGGTCAACCCCTAGCTACGACACTGGCATCCGTGCACTGTCTTATGGTAAAACTGTTATAACTGCTTCTAGGCTGCTTATAAATAAGAAATACGTACCAGATTTTACATTAGACCCGCAACAGTATAAGTGTCAACACAGCATCCAACCTCGTGCATTACCTTTTGCATAATGCGAGTACAAACAGGCACACAGAAGAAATTATAAAAATATAGACTATACAAATTAAGTTTTCTTAACCATCATCTACATTCGGACATCGAACATGTATCAATTTGTTGTATGTATGGATCTACTGGAAAAGTAACCATAATTCATAAAATGAACACTGAGATAGATTATGTGTTGCGAAATCATGATTCGCTGTTTTAATAAATTAATTATGAAGAAATCAAGGCTATAAATGATTCCAGTTTCTAAAAAGAAATATCTAAATAAGATAAAAGATAAAACTTTTAAACATACAATACACACGAAAAAATTTTACATTTTAACCTCCCAACAGTAAAAAATATATGTAACATTTACATTCAGTGTAACCTCCCAACGGTTTATTATTCCGTAACCTCGCAATATTATCGTGACTAACCTCCTAATAAAAACAATGAGACTCATATGTAACCTTTCAATAATTAACTGACTGTGAATATAAATTGGTAAATTTGGACGTCAGCAGTGTTGCGTCGTGGCCCTGAAAGATCATACGGAATAAATTGAAAATTCTTACCTCAATGAAGTCGCCGGATAAAGCGTATATATTTGCTCCTATAAGAAATTTTTCTGGCGCAGCCTAGTGCAATGCTGGCCGCTAGATTTGTCATGTATAGAAAGAAACAACTGATTTTTCTTTACGATAATCGGGATTACTATGGATTGCAGAAATTAGTAAATTCTTTAAATTCAGATGAATGACTGTCAAAAAATTAATGTTATAAAAAAATATTATTAAAAGATTTCTTTGAAAAATTAACACGGGACTTGATATAACAATAGTACAAATTTAGTTGTAACAAACTACAAATGCGCGCAGCTGCTTTTACTTTACACTACATCGCTCAGGCACCGCCATCGCTCCCCACAGCTGGTCCCGCCAACCCCATATACCAGACTGCTCGCTACTACTTACCCCTACAGACACTGCTCTCACTCCAGCCAACACTGCTCTCTGGTCTGAGATTCTCTTATAGCCTACATATCGCAGGCAGCGCGCGAGCAATCCATCGAAATTACATCTGCTCGAGTGCGCTAGCAATAAATTCCTTAGTCATGCATCTCTTACAACATCTTCTACTGTAACTTCATATGCTTTCCTTTGCCTGCTTTGAGTATTCGTAACGTTTAGACCTGCTACCTGCTTCAAACGGGAGGATTCGGTCCCATCGTTTCTCAGACCCTTGCGGTATTGGGAGGATTCGGTACCATTTTTCTGACCGCAAGAGGATACGGGGCTGCTCCCGTAGCGACAAAGCAAATTCGATAGCAGCATCAAAGTTAGGCACTTCGATAGCAGTTCAGGAAAGACTTTTGTCAGTTAGAGATCAGCAGTCACTGCAAAGACTGGTTATTTAGTATGTCGCCCTTTGCTTGCGACACATCTGTGTATTTGCCAAAATTAAGTATTGTATATGATTAATTGTAATAAAACTCATTAAAACGACTTGTTTGATTGATTCTCTATGTAACCGAGTACGCAGGATTTGTAGACACAAGATTGGCGACGAGGCTGGACGAAAGAGTTTAAGCCAACTTCAGGCATAATATTTACTGTGTACGATGTTATAAGAAAAGACACGATGATAGACAAAGGAGAACTTGCGATTCTCATCCAGAGAAATATTTCTTATAGAATGTTGCCTATACAACTAACACTTGTTGGACAGCTGAATTCTGGGAATAAGTGGGAAATGAAGAATTAAAGAAGCGCTATGAAAACGATATAAGACAAGTAGTCATCACTTAACTTCTGACAGAAAAATATTCCATTATTACAGATCATATATCTAAATAATCAACAAAGCAGCTCTCGAATCAATCAGCATGAAGAAAATATCGAAGAACCCAAAGAAAAATCCAACGATATGGTGGGATACAGAATGTTGAAGAGCGATTGCGGTAAGTAAACCCCAATGTCGTGCAAACCAGTCGCTCGATAAGTTTTTACAATACAAGAAAACAGATTCTCAGGTGAAACGTGTTCTGAAGAAAAAGATGAAAGAGAGTATGAAAGCATTTGGTAGCAACTTACATAAACATGCTAAAGTCACAGAATTATGGTGACGCATTAAGCCTCCTCGGCATAGGAACTAAGGAGCATTCAATTTAAAAAGGATGGTTGAATCGCGTGCAGACACATTCCTATACAACACAGCGTCTTCCTTCAGTACCGTCAGAACTTTGAGTGCTCCATAAATATGACACTATTTCTTGTGCCCGTTGTTTACAAAGGAAGGGCAGTCGATTGTCATGACTTGTACACCGAATACAGCACCAAAAGCGGACAATAGTAATTTTGCATTGCTGCAGAATTTATCTGAACAACTGAACAAATGAAAACGGTTACTCGACTCATTTCCTGAGGATTGCGCCACACAGATAATTATACCAATTCTGAAGCCAGCCGCCTCCTAAAGGAGTGTATCACTCTCGTCGTGCACTGGCGAAAACGCTGGAACGATTAATTAAATTCGTTTCGAATGGTGGTTTGAAGCTAACAATACACTGCCAGACAATCAATGTTGTTTTCTCTACATAAGTCTACGGTAGATAATTTAACAAAAATAACTTTGAACATACAAAGATTCTAAACATTCATGGTGGTGTCTGTTTGTTCTATATCGTGTCTCCCTACCACTTTCGAGCAATGACGCTCTGAGCGTGTTTTTTAGGGAATTAACTAGTTTGAACCTGGGACCTGTTGCTGGTAAGGAGACGCCAGACCACACATGACATGTAGAATTCAGAAGAGTTCAGTGAGACTAGCGATGATATAACCAAATACTAAATGATCTCAGCGTCAGCTCCACTGTACTCCCTGTAAAAGAATCTTAATACTAACTAAATTTAGTTGAAGGGGTTCAAGGCTTTCCTATTTTTAGTTAGCTGGTAAAATAACGTCGAAAAAGCAGTTAAGTTTACCATTGGAAATTTTATTCTACTCACAAAACATCGTTTATAAATTGCACTATTGATAAAAGGAAATGTTTTAATACAGGATGGTAAAAAAAAACCAACTGCGTTCAACAAAAATGTGAACGAATACTCCCTAAATGGGTTTTCAAGTTCTACAATTGATCGAAGGATGACCTATGCCATATCACATCTATAATCTAGGTTTAAATTAAGTTTCACAAAAGAGAAAACTATCAAAATGGTCTACAGTGACCCTCAATTATCTTTAATTACTTATCTAACCTGTCGTAAATTACAGTGGTTGATGTGGCTTCTCAATAACTATAAAATAGAAAAATCATCGCGTTTCAGATCTTTACTTCAAGTGGCAAATGTGAACACCATGAGTTTTAATTAACGATCGACACCAGTATTACGCAAAAAGGGGGTGTAACAGATGAGACTTCTGCAGTTCTGAGTGAAGCCTTATGCGCTCAAAAATGCGGCACCGCGTGCGTTCATTAACTTGTCGCTGTATAAGCAGCGTCAGGGCGGCAGCGGCCGGCGCAGCAGCCATCCAGCTCGCCGTCTCGGAACCAACTCTCTTAACTTCTCCTTACTACAATTTACCGAAGTTAGTTTAAAAAAACTATCTGGCTATGTTTTCATCTGACCAATCAGGGTCTCAATGTTAACCTTAAGCTCCGCCTACAAAAATTCTGTCTATACAATGAGAAACGTTATACTTTTCGTGGTGGGGCAATGTTTTTTAAGTTTGCAACGTAACAGAGACGCTAAAAAGTCTCACGCTAAAACCTGCAGCTGGTGTGGTCCTTTTAGCGTTATCGTAAGATCTATACTGTTCTTCTGGAGGGCTCTATCTTTTAACATGGGCTGGAGGATTGTCCTAATGTAACAGACACGCGAAAAAGTCTCACGCTAAAACTTGCGGGTGGTAGTGGCCCTTTTTGTGTCATCGTAAGATCTATACTGCTTTTCTGGAGGGCTCTAGCTTTTAACATGGGCTGGGGGTGGTCCTTGACGTACCTGAGACGCGCAAAAGTCTCACGCTTAAACGTGCGAGTGGTAGTTGTACAGGTAGGCTGGCCCGTGGGTGTCCAGCCCCTCCCTTATCGTAGGGCCTTCTAGCTTAACACGATTCTGCTCTCGGCTTCTGTTCTCGTTTCTCCCCTCGGAACTGCGTCTGCCTCACGGTGGGAAGGTACGACATGCATTTAGGCATTCTTGTGTTAGTCTGTGGTATTCCATTTGCTCACTCGTTACTCGTATTACTTTGGTTAATTTAATGTCTCGATTTATTCCGAGCTATGTGACATACTACTGGATTTGCTTATCATGTCAGGGTTTTCATGTAAGGTGTTGGATTTGCCTGACACCTTACATATCACCACCCTTCGAACTTAATTTTTGCACTGAATTTAGGCAATGATTGAATCGTTGTCTACGTCAGTCAAAAATTATTCCGGTGTCTAAATTTTGTTGCCTACTGTTCAGCCACGTTATTCTGTTCTATGCTAGTTTGTATTACTAATTTATATTTTTATATTCTTCCACATTATAATTAAAAATGACAAGAGAAGAATATTTTTATACTATTATTAATTTTTAATTATTTTCTTTCTTTATTTAAGTGTGAAGTTTGTTTTTTAAGAAGTTTGTTTTCGTAAGTGAGGAGTCTTTCACATCGATTTTCTTAGAAATATTGTTTATATAAATATAGTAATTAAGTAAAATTTATTCCTAACACATTTTCTAAATATCATGTACAAGTAAAATGTTTTTGTTTCTAGACACGCATTTCAACATTGTTACACTAACAAATAAGAATTATTTCCAAGAATTGCCTTGACAAAGAAATATACATACACAAGTATTGAGATATTATCCTAACAAATGGTACAAATGTTAAAGAAAGGGAAAACATCCAACAAGATAATTTTTATTCTTTGTTTTTATAAGGAGAAAATAAGTAAAATATAGTTATTCTTTTATTTTTATGAGGAGAAAATAAGTGGTATATAGTTTCTTTATATACTGTCCATTTCAGAACTAATGGCGTGTTTTAATCGATAGTCTATCTTTTATTTAAGTCCATAGTCAATGACTGTTATTTTGTAGTTTATTAGCTGTCTGGTGTGCTTAACTTATTTAGTTTCTCACACGTTTCTTTTGCACAATTCCTACATCACATAATTTGATTTCACACGTTCACACAATCCTATGAATGTTTAAGCATGTGGTTGGCGAATGTTTTTGCACGAAGGTGATGGACTTGAGCGAGATGGTTGTGGGCAAGTATTTGATGTACAGCTTCGTTCGTCGTTCCTTGTTGGCTTTGCAAGTGTGTGTTGCTGTTGTGGAGGTCCCATAATGGAATGGAGCTGTGAGTGCAGAATCTCGTGGTTTACTGGCTTTGTATGCGTGAAAGTCATCGTTATGTGTCGCTGAATACGGTCGTTTTTCGTTGTAATACTTCGCAGACGACTAGTTTACAATAGGATAGGGATTTGGGAAGGTATGTCGTCTATTCTTCACCCATCTTCTTTCTTGGTCTCAATCTTGCGAATCTTCAACTTCTGTTCTTCCTGCTTTTTCTCTGCTTCTTACTTGCTTCTTGGTTCTTCTCTGGGTAGGATATGGAAATATTTATTGATAACTAGTCGCTTTGAAGTTCTCCTCCTAGTAACAGTTTGATAAATTGTTTGGGCGCGTCATTTTTACTTTGTGGAAGTTTTCTTCAGTTTCGTGCATCAGCGTGCTGTTTAATAGCAGTAGTGTGACTTTTACGCATATTTTTTGCCAGTGTTGGCTTACCCAAGCGGTCTTCTCGTCCGACCGTTTTTTGCTCGCTCCGTTCATTCGGGGCTCGGAGACCCTTGCGGCGTTCGCCGTCCCAGCGCCGTCCCGCCGCGTCTCAGCAGGGGTCTGTCACTGTGCGGCTCTGTGTTCCATCCCAGCAGGATTCCTCCTAGCGGGCAAATTTATTGCCCACTTTCGCTACAAGGGCATTCTGTTAGTTTCGCTGCCTCTTCCCTTCTCAGGACGCTCCTGCTATGTAGGAATCGTGTCTTGCTAATTACGTCCTTTTCTTTCTTGATACATCTCGCGTTGCAACTTATGGGTCGTTGCATCTCTTCCTTGCTGGAGTTTTTACAATGGTTCTTAGAAAAAGTTTTACTTATAATCATCTAACATATATCTAGTACCTACTTGTTATACGCCTTCTTAAAAAGCTTTACAAATTTCGGCGCCCTTTCCATGTTACAATTCTAAGATATTTGGAGTCTTAACGTCTACTCAAGAATCCTCAAATTCGTTTTTTATTTTTATGTACTGTCATGGTGTATAGCATTTTAGTATTTCATGCTGTTAGACTATCTACGCTTTATCCCTTCACCTTAATCTATCGTACTATTTGTGTTATTATTGAAACTACTTTCTTTTTCCCACCTTCCTCTCTCGTCATTCTTCTTTCTCCTGACGATCTTATCTGCAACATAATCTTGAAATATTGTGCTGATTATTTACCAGTAATAAAATTAATCTTCAAACTTGTACTGAAAGTGTTTAATACTGCCACTCTTAGATAAATGTACCTCTGCTTTATCTCGTAAAATACCCTCTAATTCTCTTTTACTGTGTTCCGAAATACCTTGAACTTCTTGCAGTTTTTCGTCGATTTCTTTATGGACTTCTAACATGAGTTGAGGTGATTCCTTCTTTTGTGCATACCATTCTAATATTTTATCCTGTTTATCTCGCGTCATTCTTAATTGTTTGTTTATAACTGGTATTTCTTCTAATTTTAGCTTTTGCTCAAAGAGAAGTGTGACATTCCCGAATGTTACGCTACCTTTCCCCATATCTATTTTCGCTCGTCTCTCATTTAAAAAATCTGCACCTATAATCGAATCTACATTTAGTTTAGGTATAATCACGAAGTTGGCTTCGATCTTTTGACCTTGGCACGAAAGAGTTAACCTTGTTTGTCTCGTAACTTCCGCAGCATTGTTTCTAATAGGACCTCTTACTTTAATCTTACGTGTTTTCAGAACTGGCAATTCCTCATTGGCGTTACACTGCATGAATAAATTTTCTGAGATCGCTGTCAGTTCACTTCCGCTATCAATTACAATATTGACTGGGATATTCTTTACCATGGCCTTCACAATTGGTTGAATTTGAAAGGGTTGGTTCTGTTCTTCTTCTTCTTGCATCAACGAATCCTCCACTGAATCATACATGAGTCTTTTTAGGAATTTCCCTTGTGAATTCGAACTTTCTGTAGGATAAGCTTCGACTGCTACTTCTCTCTCTTTTATTTCTTCTTCTCTATTTCTTCCTTCATTTACGCTTTCTTCTACATCGCCTACTTTTTCCTCATCCTCGTCTATCCTTCTTCGTCGCTACTTTCACATAATCGCATCTAAATGCTCTAATTATCGCTTCATAACTTCCTTCATTATATACGTTGGGTTGTGTGCCCACTCGTAACTTATTTTCAACTTCTGTCGACTGTGCATTATCCTCATTGAATTCGCTTTCCCTGGTTTCAATCTCAAATACCTCTGCAATATTCATTACTTCGTCCTTTCCTCCTACATTCGTTGTGCATGCCTCTGGTAATTTATCTTCCTCGTCAGTATTCTCCCACTTAATTTCGTCCCAACACGATATTGTTATTTTCTCTTCTTCGTTTTCATCTGGTCCCTGCGGATTTGTTTCTTCCTTCTTCTCTTCTCGTGATAAGATTTTGATTTCTCTGTTCAAGGTGCTGCAATTGTCCTGGGTCGGTGCGTCATTCTCTTTGGCATGGGCGCTTAGCTGTCAAATCGAACTTTTATTGGGGTTTGGTGGTCTTACCTCCACGTCTTCTATCTGTATTCGCTTTTCTTGTTCAGCTTGTTGATAGTGGTTTCTTGGTTGATAATTTGTCGGTCTATTGGTTCTCCAGTACCTGTTCCGGTTGTCGTTATTCCCTCTGTAATAGTTGTTGCCGTTCCTGGGTGAATAATAGTTATTGCCATATTCTCTTCTAAATCCATCCTGCATGGTTTCTGCGACTGTTCCTGACATGTGTGCTCATATAAAGTCTAATTTGTGTACTAGCGTCCAAAGTTCTGGTAATCCTACTCGGAATTGATCAATAAAAGTTCGTGGATGTAACGAGTTTCCTTCTCGAAAGTGTTGAAATTTTCTGACTGTGAGGAAATGATCGTTGTCGTACTTTGTCATAGTTCCATATGAAATTCACAATTCTTCGCCACTTTTGTTTCTGATCATTTCTCTCGTCGTTCTTTCCTGTTGTGGTAGATCCATTGGATATTGTCCACTGTAACTTTCGCGTACCCACGGTGCAGGCTGTCTGATTTCACTTATGTTACTTTCCGCCTGTGATTGGAATCGCAAATGCGTAATATCTTCGTTAATTGCTTGTTTTTCCGGTGGTGTTACAGATACGGATGTGGTTGCAGACTCTGTGCTTGTTCTATTCTGTTCACTACGCTCTTCAATGGTTTGCAGCAACTCTGTTCGCAATTTCTGAAATTGTCGCTTCGTTTGCGCTTCTATTTTGACTATGCGGTTATCATATCTTTTCAGCGCTGTTTTTGTGATACGTTTGTGTAACACACTGTTTTCAACAATTTCACACGCTGTACCTGCTGCCTGTCAAGTAATTACGTTTATCTGTTTCTTTATTTTCTTGACTTCTCCCTGGGTGTTGTTACGTAATGTTTTGATCTCGTCCTCAGTGTCATTACGCAATGTTTGTACGTCCGCTTGTACCTTGTCCATGTCTGTTCTCAATTGATTGTGACCTATTATTAAGTATCCTATCACTTCTCGAGATTCTTTTGCCTCGTTTTCAATACGACTTAGGTGTAACTGAATTTTTTTGTTTTGTTCTTTAATCTCACGCATTTGTCTCGTGGGTTCCTCATTCTGAATTTGAATTTGGTTCGCTATGTCTTTATTTTGCCTTGTCATGGTTTCCGTAATTTGTTGTAATAATTCTGCCAGAATGGTGGGTCCTATTGCGTTTTCTTCCGACGTCCTACGCTCTGTGTTTTCGCCCAAGTGTTGGTTCGCAACCGATTGCATTGAACTGTGCTGTGACACGTTTCTGCTCGCATTCCTTGTACTCTGTGGTGAGGGAGCTCTGATTACTTGTACTATGGGTTCTACGTATTCAAGACGCAAGTAGAATCCTCATCGCCTGTCTCACTGCTTTCCTGCTCCTCTGTCTTATGCTGACCTAGGTTTTCTGTGCCTTGGCGTACATTATCCTCATTATGGTGCGTTATCTGTCCTATTTCTCGCGATACTGCATCGTCTGTTGTACTGTCCTCTATTCTCTGTCGATTTTCATGCTGGACCTCTACCTCAATTCGGTCAAGGTCTCGATTTGCCATTGCTAATCTTTCCGAATCCCTTATTTTCTGTTTTAAAAGCAATTCACGCGCCCTACTTCGCGTCAAAATGCGCTCATACGATCTCACACGTTTCATAACCTTTTTGTTCACACGATTTTACACTAACAAGACTGACAATCCATTCACTTACTTGTTGGAACAGAACCAACTTGTCAACGACGTATCCGCCACCTGTGCGCTTGCACTGGAAAGAAAACTTAATTCTAACAGTTTTCAAAATTCAATACGTAAGTATGCTATTGCCACTGCTAGAATTCTCACTTGAATACTTTCTTACTATCTATCGCTGCAGCTACTGTTTTCGACTATGTATAACTTCAGAAAAAAAAAATTTACAACAAAAATTTTTCAGCAGGATATTTATCTGACCTAGTTAGGCATGTGGTCGACCTTCAATTATGGTATTCTACCATCCTGGCAGGGTCGCCATTTTCTAAACATTCATGGTGGTGTCTGTTTGTTCTATATCGTGTCTCCCTACCACTTTCGAGCAATGACGCTCTGAGTGTGTTTTTTAGGGAATTAACTAGTTTGAACCTGGGACCTGTTGCTGGTAAGGAGACGCCAGACCACACATGACATGTAGAATTCAGAAGAGTTCAGTGAGACTAGCGATGATATAACCAAATACTAAATGATCTCAGCGTCAGCTCCACTGTACTCCCTGTAAAAGAATCTTAATACTAACTAAATTTAGTTGAAGGGGTTCAAGGCTTTCCTATTTTTAGTTAGCTGGTAAAATAACGTCGAAAAAGCAGTTAAGTTTACCATTGGAAATTTTATTCTACTCACAAAACATCGTTTATGAATTGCACTGTTGATAAAAGGAAATGTTTTAAAACAGGATGGTAAAAAAAAACCAACTGCGTTCAACAAAATGTGAACAAATATTCCCTAAATGGGTTTCCAAATTCTACAATTGATCGAAGGATGACCTATGCCATATCACATCTATAATCTAGGTTTAAATTAAGTTTCACAAAAGAGAAAACTATCAAAATGGTCTACAGTGACCCTCAATTATCTTTAATTACTTATCTAACCTGTCGTAAATTACAGTGGTTGATGTGGCTTCTCAATAACTATAAAATAGAAAAATCATCGCGTTTCAGATCTTTACTTCAAGTGGCAAATGTGAACACCATGAGTTTTAATTAACGATCGACACTAGTATTACGCAAAAAGGGGGTGTAACAGATGAGACTTCTGCAGTTCTGAGTGAAGCCTTATGCGCTCAAAAATGCGGCACCGCGTGCGTTCATTAACTTGTCGCTGTATAAGCAGCGTCAGGGCGGCAGCGGCCGGCGCAGCAGCCATCCAGCTCGCCGTCTCGGAACCAACTCTCTTAACTTCTCCTTACTACAATTTACCGAAGTTAGTTTAAAAAAAACTATCTGGCTATGTTTTCATCTGACCAATCAGGGTCTCAATGTTAACCTTAAGCTCCGCCTACAAAAATTCTGTCTATACAATGAGAAACGTTATACTTTTCGTGGTGGGGCAATGTTTTTTAAGTTTGCAACGTAACAGAGACGCTAAAAAGTCTCACGCTAAAACCTGCAGCTGGTGTGGTCCTTTTAGCATTATCGTAAGATCTATACTGTTCTTCTGGAGGGCTCTATCTTTTAACATGGGCTGGAGGATTGTCCTAATGTAACAGACACGCGAAAAAGTCTCACGCTAAAACTTGCGGGTGGTAGTGGCCCTTTTTGTGTTATCGTAAGATCTATACTGCTTTTCTGGAGGGCTCTAGCTTTCAACATGGGCTGGGGGTGGTCCCTGACGTACCTGAGACGCGCAAAAGTCTCACGCCAAAACGTGCGGGTGGTTAGTTGTACAGGTAGGCTGGCCTGTGGGTGTCCAGCCCCTCCCTTATCGTAGGGCCTTCTAGCTTAACACGATTCTGCTCTCGGCTTCTGTCCTCGTTTCTCCCCTCGGAACTGCGTCTGCCTCACGGTGGGAAGGTACGACATGCATTTAGGCATTCTTGTGTTAGTCTGTGGTATTCCATTTGCTCACTCGTTACTCGTATTACTTTGGTTAATTTAATGTCTCGATTTATTCCGAGCTATGTGACATACTACTGGATTTGCTTATCATGTCAGGGTTTTCATGTAAGGTGTTGGATTTGCCTGACACCTTACCAGATCATTTGAGGAAAGACCGTATGTTACATCCATGTTTGAGCATATTTAAGGAGCATATGATAACGTTACCATTTCATCATGATGACAAAGAAAGAGTTTGAACTGTCCTGCAACTTGGTTTATTGTGTAGGTAAGTTTTTCATGTGAAGGACTGTCCGTTTATGCCTAAAAAGTAAAACTGTTGGCGGAAAGCATGCCACTCTTGGTCTTTCAGGGGATCGGCATTAAGCCCACTACTGTTTAATGTTAACACAGCGGACATGGAAACCAAACTGCCAAGACCAATTAAAGTACTTAAGTATGCTGATGATATACAGCTGAAACGTCCACTTAGAAAAATTATACATGACTGTGCTTAAACTGACACTCAATATTTTTAGCGTAACGCAATCTGACTTTCAAAAATTCCTACAAAAGAATGGCCCTGACAAACATTAACCTATACGTTTCACAAATCACTTACCTCACAAAAATCTTGGTTACGCGAACTACTGCAATACAGCGAGCGCCAATACTGCCAGCTAACTAAAAGATTCTGACTACTGAAGGCACTAACTACTGATAGGCATAGTTAGCAAATGAAAGATTTTGATAAAGAACAAACAATGCGTTTACCTTACTAGTGTGCAAAAGTCATAATGTATATAGCAGTCCATGACATCCAGTCTTACAAATTTCAAAACTCCGCCATCTCTCTCCCCACATCCACCACTGTTGGCGGCTCTCCTCCAACTGCGCAACGGTACGCGCTGTTAACATCCATCTGCCCAACACTACAATGGCAGACAACAATGCAAACTAGCCACAGACTGCGCACAGCACAGCCAGTGATTTTTCATACAGAGCGCTATGTGGCGTTACCAATAAGAAAACCTAAACAGCCTACTTACACAGTATCTATATATACTTCTGCTACCAGCCTTGAAGAAGCGAGGTGAGTAATGAGTTACGGAACGTCCCAGGTACAAAGCATGCTTGGCATCCGAAGGTTTACAGAATTCAGTTCTAAATACGACTTTTTTTAATCTTGGCAGGCGAAGGGTTCCACATGAACTAACATACACGAGATTAAATGTTCAGCTTTTCTCAGTGCTGAATCAAACTGAATTTCTGGGAATGATACGAGACTTACGCCTCTCATGGACGGGTAGACTGTATATCTCATAGAGAAGGCCTTCTCTTAGTTATAGGGGAGCGGATCACAATAGTCTGCTGTTAATGTAAAACAATCTTATCAGACCTAAAATCGATTATATTAGCATTTTGTTCTCCAGTAGCAACAGGACATTAGTTGCGAAACTAGAAAGAAATCCAGTTTAGCTGCATGTTAGCGGAAGCTTACACCTTACACCTTACGATGGAAAATAATGTCACACATATTCCTTGTGAAAAGACTTTCTGCAGTTGATCACCACTCAAACTCAACAGACTGACTCCACGAAAAATGAATGGACAGCGAATATCCACTGCTAAAAAATCGATATTGGTACAGGATTCGCAAGCTTAAAAAAAAAATTACCTAATCTCTGAAGAATGCCAACGTATCCTAATTCCGATTACCACCATAACAAAATAGCTTACGCAGCTGACATTTTCTACTTTCTAACAAAATCATTTGCCGGTGCAGAGAAAATAGTAAAAACCCTCATTGCTGATAATTACCCAGAGTTCTTGCAGATTTATACCGTCGGCTCCAAAACCACTGGTAATGGCAGAGTAGGCTGTACACTCCTGTGTCCAAAAACAATTTACAAGGGACTGGTTTCGCTTCCCAGTGAGATTTCTAGTTTTTTCTGGAGAAGCCACAGGTATATTGGAGCTTTCCATTAGTTTCAGTACCTCATAGTACAAAATATTTCCATTTTAACGAATTGTAGAAGCTTACTACAAGATATGCAGATACCAGCCCTTCCATAACACACATGCACTGGGAATGGATGTTATGAAAGCCACCAAGAAAAATGAAAATCTCGATACACACATTTTTTTTTATAACAGTCTTTTTACCACGTCCGACCTGGACACTATATTTTACAGAAGGTGCAACCTGGGAGATGGCTGCCAGTCTTCAATATGCAAATAAAGGGAAATGTCTTAAACAAATAAAAACATTGCCTTCGTGGTTCTGCACAGTTAAGGCGAATAAAGCACTTATAAGTTACATAATTCGTATGTGATTTTATCATGAGTCACCTCTGAGCTATCCTCATCGAATACACGTTGAGATAATCTTTATTGTGAATGTGATACAGTCACAGTAGGAGACATCAATCACATTGTCTTCGAACGTTAACTGCATCCAAAGCAGTCAACTGATTTCATGCAACAATTAATCAGATATCATCAACCATTAACAACTAATTTAGCATTTCCCTTTCATCAAAATACACTCCTGGAAATGGAAAAAAGAACACATTGACACCGGTGTGTCAGACCCATCATACTTGCTCCGGACACTGCGAGAGGGCTGTACAAGCAATGATCACACGCACGGCACAGCGGACACACCAGGAACCGCGGTGTTGGCCGTCGAATGGCGCTAGCTGCGCAGCATTTGTGCACCGCCGCCGTCAGTGTCAGCCAGTTTGCCGTGGCATACGGAGCTCCATCACAGTCTTTAACACTGGTAGCATGCCGCGACAGCGTGGACGTGAACCGTATGTGCAGATGACGGACTTTGAGCGAGGGCGTATAGTGGGCATGCGGGAGGTCGGGTGGACGTACCGCCGAATTGCTCAACACGTGGGGCGTGAGGTCTCCACAGTACATCGATGTTGTCGCCAGTGGTCGGCGGAAGGTGCACGTGCCCGTCGACCTGGGACCGGACCGCAGCGACGCACGGATGCACGCCAAGACCGTAGGATCCTACGCAGTGCCGTAGGGGACCGCACCGCCACTTCCCAGCAAATTAGGGACACTGTTGCTCCTGGGGTATCGGCGAGGACCATTCGCAACCGTCTCCATGAAGCTGGGCTACGGTCTCGCACACCGTTAGGCCGTCTTCCGCTCACGCCCCAACATCGTGCAGCCCGCCTCCAGTGGTGTCGCGACAGGCGTGAATGGAGGGACAAATGGAGACGTGTCGTCTTCAGCGATGAGAGTCGCTTCTGCCTTGGTGCCAATGATGGTCGTATGCGTGTTTGGCACCGTGCAGATGAGCGCCACAATCAGGACTGCATACGACCGAGGCACACAGGGCCAACACCCGGCATCATGGTGTGGGGAGCGATCTCCTACACTGGCCGTACACCTCTGGTGATGGTCGAGGGGACACTGAATAGTGCACGGTACATCCAAACCGCCATAGAACCCATCGTTCTACCATTCCTAGACCGGCAAGGGAACTTGCTGTTCCAACAGGACAATGCACGTCCGCATGTATCCCATGCCACCCAACGTGCTCCAGAAGGTGTAAGTCAACTACCCTGGCCAGCAAGATCTCCGGATCTGTCCCCCATTGAGCATGTTTGGGACTGGATGAAGCGTCGTCTCACGCGGTCTGCACGTCCAGCACGAACGCTGGTCCAACTGAGGCGCCAGGTGGAAATGGCATGGCAAGCCGTTCCACAGGAATCCATCCAGCATCTCTACGATCGTCTCCATGGGAGAATAGCAGCCTGCATTGCTGCGAAAGGTAGATATACACTGTACTAGTGCCGACATTGTGCATGCTCTGTTGCCTGTGTCTATGTGCCTGTGGTTCTGTCAGTGTGATCATGTGATGTATCTGACCCCAGGAATGTGTCAATAAAGTTTCCCCTTCCTGGGACAATGAATTCACGGTGTTCTTATTTCAATTTCCAGGAGTGTAATAAAAAAGCAATAATTTTAAAACCAATTATGAAATTCTTAAATAAATGCAGTCTTGTCCTATAATGTCCTACTAAAGTCCTAGAACACAGAGACGGCTGTGTGGCCTTCAGGGGAAAAAATAATTCCTTATAAACATCACCCTTCGGACTTTGAAAGGTGGCAAATCCCTTGGGCTCGCCTTTCTTTAACTCATTTAGTTCAGGAAGACATATGCAGTTATAATAGTTGTATCGAATCCGGACGACAATGTGATCGATATAATGGTTATCAAGGAAGGTTGACAGTGGTTGTGTGCGTAAGTTCATTAGTAATTTATTGCGTGGAATAGTTAGAGGTGACGGGACTGAGTTTATGATTTTGTGAACAGTTACTCTATGGTGAATGGAAGCTGTTTGCATGCATAGGGTAAAAAGACCGCTTTATTGCCGTTAACTTCGTGGAGCAAGGAGGGAAGCGGACGTAGGTATGTCGGATGGGGCTGGAAGCCCCGGTTGCCACTTTCACGCATCGTTGGTTGTGGTTGGCGGATATGAGCAGCACGGGGGAGGGGTAGGAGGTAGGGGAGGTGGAGTTCTCTGGGTGCTTTAGGCTCAGTAAGAAAGGAGTGCTTAGCGGGTCACGGGCCACAGTGCATTGTCTTACGGGCTCTAGACAGAATTCTTGCAACTTCCTTAGCCGAGTCACGATGGCTCTGTGTCTCGATAATTGTTCCTGGCTGGGGAGAGAGCCTTCTTCTAAATCTCGAGTATTCACCTGATGTTTCCTTTGGTCCTCTCTGCCGAGATATGTATGTGTTTGAATCATGAAAAACATTTCACCATGGTGGCTAAAATGGATCGGCACAGCAGGCAGCCAATCACGACGTCATCGGGACAACTCCCGCATTTTGCAGTCACGCACGTTGTTTCCTGTATTTGTAGATAAATAGTTTCTTGGTTGGGAAGCCGACTGTGACGTCAGGGGAGCTGCTGGTTGTCTTCTGTTGCTTGTCACGTATTGCGATAGGATTGGAGGAGAAGAATTTGCCCGTCTTCTGGAGGGAAGCTGTATGGAGAGCAGAGAATTTTGCGATTGTTATTGGTCATTTTAGTTTTTTGAGAATGCTCCATGTAGAGTACTTCTGGAAAATCATAGTAAAGAGACAAGGACATTCAGATGGTGGCCACGGTATGAGTAAGATTCGGGCCAAGGGCGCGGAAGGCGTTGCATCGAGTTGTTGACCAAGGGTCATGACAGACAGTAGAGGATTTTGAAATTCGAGGTATCCAACGGGACGTTGGTCTACTGTTCGAGTCGACGCGGAGGTGCGCTGGTCAGCACATTGTTAACTCCAAATGGTTTTGGTGAGCATTCTGAAGCTCCGGCACAGTAGGAACTTTTAGGGTGAATTTTTATCATCAATGACGAGTTCTTTCAAACAGCAATAGTCGGCGTCCAGTTTGGATTTCGGGCTAGTTAGCAGCTTTGCTGTTCACAGCCACTGTCAACGAGATTCAGTCAGATCGCAATTATATTTAATGTTGGAATAGGAGTTGATTTTCCACCCACCCCAAGCTTTGTGAGATCTACATCACTGCACACAATTTCATTATACAAGATATTGGATGTAATCGATGTTTGTATCAATTCTTGTCCATTGTCTCCATGCTACTCTATCCTCTGTAAGCTTCTTCATCTCCCAGTACCTACTGCAACCTACATCCTTCTGAATCTGCTTAGTATAGTCATCTCTTGGTCTCCCTCTACCCTACGATTTTTAACCTCCACGCTGCCCTCCAATACTAAATTGGTGATTCCTTGATGCCTCAGAATATGTCCTACCAACCGATCCCTTCTTCTGCTCAAGTTGTGCCACAAACTTCTCTTCTTCCCAATCCTATTCAATACTTACTCATTAGTTATGTGATCTACCCATCTAATCTTCACCATTCACATTTCGAAAGCTTCTATTCTCTTCTTGTCCAAACTATTTATCGTCCATGTTTCACTTCCATACATGGCTACACTCCATTCAAATACTTTCAGAAATGCCTGACACTTAAATCTATACTCGATGTTAACAAATTTCTCTTCTTCAGAAACGCTTTCCTTGTCATTGCCAGTCTACATTGTATATCCTCTCTACTTCGACCATCATCAGTTATTTTGCTCCCCAAATAGCAAAACTCCTTTACTACTTTAAGTGTCTCATTTCCTAATCTAATCCCCTCAGCATCACCCAACTTAATTCGACTACATTCCATTATCCTCGTTTTGCTTTTGTTGATGTTCATCTTATATCCTCCTTTCAACACAATATCCATTCCGTTCAGCTGCTCTTCCAAGTCCTTTGCTGTCTCTGACAGAATTACGATGTCATCAGCGAACCTCAAAGTTTCTATATCTTCTCCATGGATTTTAATACCTACTCCAAATTTTTCTTTTGTTTCCTTTACTGCTTGCTCAATATACAGACTGAGTAACATCGGGGAGAGACTACAACCCTGTCTCACTCCCTTCCCAACCACTGCTTCCCTTTCATGTCCCTCGACTCTTATAACTGCCATCTTGTTTCTGTAGAAATTGTAAATAGCCTTTCGATCCCTGTATTTTACCCCTGCAACCTTCAGAATTTGAAAGAGAGTATTCCAGTCAACATTGTCAAAAGCTTTCATTAAGTCTACAAATGCTCTAAACATAGGTTTGCCCTCTAAGATAAGTCGTAGGGCCAGTATTGCCTCACGTGTTCCAACATTTCTACGGAATCCAAACTGATCTTTCCCGAGGTCGGCTTCTACCAGTTTTTCCGTTCGTCTGTAAAGAACTCGTGTTAGTATTTTGCAGCCGTAATTTTCAGATTTGTCAACACCTGCTTTCTTTGGGATTGGAATTATTATATTCTTCTTGAAGTCCGAGGTTATTTCGCCTGTCTCATACATTTTTCTTACCAGGTGGTAGAATTTTGTATTCCTATGAAATGATATTCCAAGACAACGATTTTATAATGAAGTACACATTCGAAAAGACAGAGTAAAACTTTGTGTGATCGTTTTCACACATAACACAGACCTGAACAATACTATGTTAGACAAAGTAAACAATGATTTAAAAAGGGTATAACGTTAACACAGAATTTCTACAAAAACCAAGCAGCTTAATCGGTTGATATATTAAAGCATGACTCGGGGAAGTGGAGTGGTCTTTCTCTCAGCCCGGAGCAACTAAACAAAATTAACTAGCTCCCAATAACCATTTCTGAAAATTAGGTGCGCAGTGCTGCAGCCTTATCTAAAACTTCTCTTCAAAAAAATAGTAATGCTATTCAAAATTTACATAAGTTTATATATTCTAGCTCCCCATTTAATGTTAACTAATTTTCCCGGTATGGCATTCCTTGCTTTACTTTATGACGATCTTAATAGCAATGATGTCTGTAGGTCAGTGACCAATCCACTATGACATCCAAATATGTCAATTTACTACCGTATTCGCGGTTGGTTGTTGTAATGGTGATATTATGTACAGGGCACACAACTAATTTATACGTCTTACTCATCCTTGCTATCTTTTACAATCAATCTTTCTTCATCTAACAGATACAAGTCAACACAGCGCTACAGAATACCTCGATAACCTACCATACATCAATTAAGAATTTGTCAGACTGCCCCGAGGCAAAGGCTGCGCCGCGATAAGACCAAAGATTAATTAACTTGCTCTCTCTCTAACGTGCACATTGATAACATACGAAAATCAAAATGACATGACCACCTTACGCAGTGATTGATGAACAGTAAGTGAATGCGTAGAGGAACCTGCCATTTTCATTGCTGGGCACCTAATCCTGATTTCAACAATACTGAAAGTACAGATTTCATCTAGCTGAAAATATATGAAATATTGCCATACCATTTTTTACTCTTTTCATTTACACAAGTGACTAAGCAACAAAAGCTGCAAAAATTATGTACTAACAGAACCCTATTCCAGCTCTTATATTTATATAACTGTTCGCCTGAGTTCAAATACGCACGACACTTTCTTGTGAATTTTAAGAGAATATTTTTGTAATCACAGTTCTCTTCTAAATATCAACCATTTTATGCAAAAATTTAAAAAATGGAAGTAGGGACTGGGGGAACTCACCTGTTTCTTACAACTACAACCCACATGAGTATTGCCAAAGTTTTGTGGCTCTCATCACCTTTGCTCTAGCTCCCCATTTAATGTTAACTAATTTTCCCAGTATGACATTCATTGCTTTACTTTATGACCATCTTAATAGCAGTTATAGTTGTACGTCATGACCAATCAACTAAAATATCCAAGTATGTCAGTTTATTATTGTATTCGCGGGTGCTTCCATTCCACTTTCCAACATTTGCTTGTTTTGGACGAAGATAGAATGTACTGATTCATGTCTCCGAGGTAGTTAATTTAAGGGAACTATGCTGGTCCTATTCTGACATGGCACTTGTTCGATGTGTTTAAGGTTTTGTTTTACTTCCTCAAAATTCTTTCTTTGACCTGTGATGGCCAGATCATTGACGCATAGCTATTAATTTGTTGTTTGTTGGCCATTAGTGGTAGTTGTGGTTGAGTTGTTGTAGTGTTGGTATTATATACAGGGCACACAACATTGAGATCATCGAAATCCTTGCTAAACGAACTGAATATGAAAGTGGTTAATTATTTTGAAAATTATGCACCAAAACTTGAAATACAAAGTATGTTTCTCAGCCACTGTGCTACACTCAATCGCACTCACACAGAAGATCAGAATAAGCGTGCCTCAAGTCGTTTTATCGTTAAAGTACACAGACTTTTCCTACACAGGAGCTGAAACAATATAACTGAGGACCGTGCCTGGTTAATCAATGGGAAAGTAATAAATGACCCTGTCGCGCTGGGAACAGTTTAAACTCCTTTGCCGAAGAAACTATGTAGAAGGTCGGTCACCATACAGAATCTGTAAACACGAACCATATTCGATTATCGTCTCCTAAAATAGAAGCAGGTCAGCTGGTAAGTCGACTGAATATGACGCTATCCTTGACGAATCCATTTTTCTGCCATTACCATCGGCTGTTTCTGCTCTCCAGTATGGCCGAGAACATTCTGTTTTGCAGCAGTGATTCAGCGATTTTTGCAAGCAGGTAATCTTTTTCTCATTATTGACCTACGGCTCACTGAGTCGTATATAGAGCTTATGTCAACTGCAGTATGTTCTGTTATCTACTGTCATATTGTTGCCCGACACCTTTTTCAATAACAGTGTCACAACGTATTTACAAATACAATACATGATCGATTAGATCGAAATTCTTAATCTAAGTCAGAGAATGTGTGACACAACAATTCTAGTGATTGTCGGTAGCCGACTAATGTAACTTGCACATTATCTATTCTTTCTTATTGGGATTTTCGTGCCTTACATAGATGAGAGGACGTTGAAAGCGGATTTGGAAATGTGTAGCAGCGCCCTGGCTGCCGGGAGAGTTAAGTAGGCCGCAACCCTAGGAGCTTTTTCACGGAAGGAATCACAAGGAGGCGTGCAAGTCAGGGTCTCGCAGGCCACTGGACAGCCTATTGTAAACCCGCACTGGGGAGCCTAGAAAATACTAGACAAATACAGATAGGATCTCCTGTGGTTCCAGGCCTCCAGCTGCAAACGCTTCACAGCCTCAGAATAGATGGAGGGGAGGCGCTTGTTAGCATAAACGCACTACTGTGCACAAAAGTAGAAAACTGAATTTTCTTCAGAAAGCACCGGATGCCACGCCAGACATCTCGAAAATGGAATGGAAACCCGTAGTTTTGATCCTTCGAAAGCGTGAGATGATACTGAACGTTAGACTTCACGAAATACAACTGTTTACACAACATAAGAATCTCAGGAATTGGCCAATACACTACTGGCCATTAAAATTGCTACACCACGAAGATGACGTGCTACAGACGCGAAATTTAACCGACAGGAAGTAGATGCTGTGATATGCAAATGATTAGCTTTTCAGAGAATTCACACAGGGTTGGTGCCGGTGGCGACACCTACAACGTGCTGGCATGAGGAAAGTTTCCAACCGATTTCTCATACACAATCAGCCGTTGACCGACGTTGCCTGCAGTAACGTTTTGTGATGCCTCGTGTAAGGAGGAGAATTGCGCACCATCACGTTTCCGACTTTGATAAAGGTCGGATTGCAGCCTATCGCGATTGCGGTTTATCGTATCGCGACACTGCTGCTCGCGTTGTTCGAGATCCAATGACTGTTAGCAGAATATGGAATCGGTGGGTTCAGGAGGGTAACACGGAACGCCGTGCTGGATCCCAACGGCCTCGTATCACTAGCAGTCGAGATGACAGGCATCTTATCCGCATGGCTGTAACGGATCGTGCAGCCATGTCTCGATCCCTGAGTCAACAGATGCGGACGTTTACAAGACGACAACCATCTGCACGAACAGTTCGACGACGGTTGCAGCAGCATGGACTATCAGCTCGGAGACCGTGGTTGCGGTTACCCTCGACGCTGCATCACAGACAGTAGCGTCAGCGATGATGTACTCAATGACGAACCTGGGTCCACAAATGACGTTACATTTCAGATGTGTTACGACCTGTGGCCGTACCCTTCATTCGATCCCTGCGAAACCCTACATTTCAGCAGGATAATGCACGACCGTATGTTGCAGATACTGTACGGGCCTTTCTGGATAAAGAAAATGTTCTACTGCTGTCCTGGCAAGCACATTCTCCAGATCTCTCGCGAATTGAAACGTCTGGTCAGTGGTGGCCGAGCAACTGGCTCGTAGCAATACGCCAGTCACTAATGTTGATGAACTGTGGTATCGTGTTGAAGCTGCATGGGTAGCTGTACCTGTACATGCCATCCAAACTCTGTTTGACTTAATGCCCAGGCGTATCAAGGCCGTTATTACGGCCAGAGGTCTTTGTTCTGGGTACTGATTTCTCAGAATCTATGCACCCAAATTGCGTGAAAATGTAATCACATGTCAGTTCTACTATAATATAGTTGTCCAATGAATACCCTTTTATCATCTTCACTTCTTCTTGGTGTAGCAATTTTAGTGGCCAGTAGTGTATATAAACTAGAGCTTAGATAGAGAAGGTCGGCAGTGTAGCAGATAATCCACCTCATTAGTCACAGAACGAGATGGAGAGAAATCGAAATGAGTTTTTTCTACGCTAACTGGTAGAACACGTGCTATTGGTTACTGATTAAGGGATAGCGCAGTGAAAGGTACTAGCGTGTTCTAAGGAACATTTTTACCAGTTGGTGCTTGGGACATCTGAAGTCCAGCCAATCTGAATACAGTCCGAGACACAAAATGCCGCAATGCAAGTAAACATTCAATCAGAAAATAATTGACTTTCAGGAATCTTGTTCGTCAGGCATCTTGATCCTCCAGATATTACCTCCAACAGCCTGCCCCGCCATCTGATCTGATTTACTGAGGCACTTGGAAAAAACTTCAGGCAGATTGTACTTTGTCGTTGGTGAGGTTTGTTAGTGCCACCAAAGACTCATTCTTCAGCCACTTAAGTCTCCACTTACAGTTTACTATGGTGACATCAAGCCACAACCACGAGCTGATCTGTAGGGACATTAAAATCATTTTATACTATTTTGAGTCCTTCACCTTCACTTTGAAGACATGGACTGAGATTGAATGAACAAACTGGGTCGAGCTCCAGCCACAGACGCATCGCTTTCCTTTCTGTAGTACTATTGGTCTTCTCAATTGACATCATGACAACCACATTATTTCATTTGCACAATTATTACGGCCTCCCCTCGCCCCCAGATGAATTTATCAGAAGTGCCAAGACTTTACTGTAATAATATTGTCATTGTTTGGCAACTATTTTACGAAAAACTTCATTGGAATAAAACAAAGTAATTGGAAGTCTAGCTTCATTTAGGTGACACCGGGTTCCTAATTCATTATTTTGGAGGGTAATTAATTGAAGTGACTGCAGTTCCAGGTTCATTTACATGTACATTGGGTTGGTGCGTAACTTTGTAGCATTTTTCCATAAGTTAATAAACACAGAAGATAGATATAACAGAGTGTTTAGTCATCAATAATATATTTCCCTTCAATATTTACAACATGTCAAAAGTTGAGGTAACTTCTCGATTCCCCAGCTGTAGAAATCGTATAGTTCTGAGGCGAAGGACTCATCGAGCCACGTTTGGGGCACATTTGCATCTGGAAAGGAAGCTCCTTGAGGGTTCGATAGAAAACGGAAAAGGTGAAAATCTGAGGGCGCAAGTAAAGGTGAATAACGTGAGCGCGGAATGAGTTCCCATCCCAACTCCTGTACAGCGTTTTTTGTCAATTTAGCAAACGCGGGTGGACGTTATCATGGAGCAGCATCATTTCATGCAGTCTCTCTGGTAGTTGTTCTACAAGATCTCTCTGTTGTTAATAAGAAATGTCAGCAGTGATGGCTACACCTCAGCGATGGAACTCGTACTTCACAACACCATCGCTCTTCCGCCACATGCATGAAATTATATTTTGTGGGTGTGCACAGGTCTTTCTATGGGGAGTTCCTGCTTTATTTTGCATCAACCATTCCTATCTTTCCCTTGTGCTAGCACAAAGACATTGTTTCTCACCACCAGTAACAATACAATATACAAGCAGTCGGTGTTGTTCAGGAGCCAGTTGACGGCTAAGCACATACGGACAGCCATTGATTTTTATGATTTTGCTTTAACACCTGCGGTACCCACACAACCCATTTTTCAACCTACCCCATTGCATGCACATCTCGCACGACAGTGGAATGTTCACAGTTCATCACATTTGCCAGTTCTCGAATACACTGACGTGGATCATTGTGGATTAATGTCTTTAAAGGATCTCCATCAGACCTCGAAGGTCCTCCTGAACGTCAAGGGTCACTAATGTCAAAAGGATCCTCCTTAAAAAGAGAAAACCATCTTCTTATGGTGCTCTGACCAATGGCATTTTCCCCATACGCGGTCGAAATGTTTCTAGCTGCCTCCGCTGCTGTCACCCCTCTACTAAACTCAAACAGAAGAATATATTGGATATGTTCCGATATCTCCACTTGACACCCCATTTTCTAGCGTCCACAGCTCCACTCACTATCTCCAGATGACAAAGTGACAATATGTGATCTCATATGGCAACAGCGAACTACAAATAAAAATTGACAAACGATAAATAAACGTGTAGCAACCGGAAAATCTCAACATACAAAACAAAAACGCTACGAACTTATGCACCAACCTAGTAACTTCCCTCTCCCACCACTTCAACTTGCAATATCCGTCCTCTGCATGTTCGGTAAGGGCCAAGATTTAGTTGGTGCACCTCTGCTATCGGATTATCACCACGTGCATGTGGTCAGCTGATCGCAGTGTAGGGCGCGTTCCCTGAAATGCCTCAGCCTTGTTAATTAACAGCTGTTGCGGCGAGCGTGTCGGGCCGGACTAATGGGCCATTGTTCTGGTCTGGCGGCGTCGCGCTGGCTGCCCGCGCTTTGTGTGTCGAGCCAGTGTGCTGGCGACAGCTGCTCCTGCTGACAAATGAGCCGCATGTCACTGATTAGGAGCCTTAACCGGTTCACACAGCCTGCATCATCCGACACAGGTCGCTTCCTGCTCTCCACGCAATTACCTTGTTGCAGTCGTGTTGAACACCACTGCTCGTCTGCTCACATTGGTGACTATCAGAGTATCTGGAGCGCCAGCCTACACAAGTGACAAAACGTGTCGGACCTCCTTTTCGCGGCTTAGTGCAGCAACACGGCGTGGCATGGGCTCAACAAGTCACAGGAAATCGCCTGTACAAATACTGAAATACTGCGTCTATAGTCGTCCATAATTGCGAATCTGTTGTCGATGCTGGATTTTGTGTTTGAACTGGCCTCCCGATTTGTCCCACAAATGTTCGAAGCGATTCATGTCGGGTGATCTGGTAAGCCAAATAAGTCGCTCCAGTCTTCTAGAATGTTGTATATATGGTTCTCGGGCGAGATTCGGATGTCATAGTGAAAACTCCATAATATTTCATTAGCGCAACTGGCCGACATTTTCAGGAGCGACGAACACACTGCTAAGGCATGTTTTATTTTTCTTTATTGTTATTTTAAAACCTGTACAACAGGCAGGCTGACAGCAGCATTCTACGCTGCTCTTCAGCCGTAGAATAGACAATGATAAAAAAATACAGAAGGAATACACAGAAGTTACATAATGGAGGGTAATAAAACAGTAGACACATAAACACAAAACCACAGAGGCATTCACACTCGATGATATTCTACACTACAAACTGTTGACACGACGCACAAACACTGAAGATGTCGATGGCACATGTGAACGATGGAGTGTGACGGTGAACACTAAACACAAAACACAACCGCACACACGAGAAACGAAGGGCGATGATCTCCGGCGCGCGAATGTCCACGTAACGTGTGCGAGTCTGGGGATCTGCCAAGAGGGAAAGAAGGGTGAGGGGGAGGGAGAGGGGAGAGCAAAGATGCCAATGGCAGAGGAGATGGGAGGAGGAGTAGAGGGCCGGGGGTAGGGGAAACCTGGGGGAGGAGTGGGGAGAAAGGGAGGAGGGAGGAAAGGGGGAGAGAAAGGGAGGGAGAGTGCCCAAAGGAACAAATACAGGAAGAGGGAGGGAGGATCAAAGTTGGTAGGAGGGGTAGATGGAGGGTAGGAGGGCATCATCAGGGAGGGGGAGCTGGCGGAAGCCACCTTTGGAGAGGGTAAGGAGGGTGGAGAGATGGTGAGTTCAAAATGGTTCAAATGGCTCTGAGCACTATGGGACTCAACTGCTGTGGTCCCCTAGAACATAGAACTTCTTAAACCTAACTAACCTAAGGACACTACACACATCCATGCCCGACCGTAGCAGTCGCGCGGTTCCGGACTGAGCGCCTAGAACAGAGATGGAGAGCAGGTGGGACGTGGGAATACACCCGCAGCAGCGGGCGGGGGTGGGAGAGGATGGGTGAGACAGTGAGGGGGATCGAGTTTACGGTAGGTGTAGAGGATCCGTATCCGTCCGAGGAAAAGGAGGAGGTGGGGGAACGGAATTAGGTAGTACAGGATCCGCGTGGGGGAGGGGAGACGGGATGCGAGCTAAGGCATGACTGGAGCCCAATATTTATGACAGTCTTAGGCAGGAAGTGCGCATGCGTGGAGGCGTCAAATTAGATGGCCAATAGCGACGATATCAACCGATAGCTGGAAGGACAGCAACGCCACCTACAGGATGAAGGACAACGCACGGAGGCTGCCGTCGCTACTCTGCGCTGCCATCGGCCGCCCCAGCGACCTCTGTCGGAAGCCGCAAGCAAAAAATGCGCATCCGCGTAGGCGCGTGACTCTCTTCCAGTTGTCAACAGAATATTTATGTTGCTGGCGAATCGTCATCCGTCGTATGGCCAATAGTAATCCTCTCTGCTCGATGCCACTTCAATATGACCAGTGCCGGATCCCAAGCAGTACTGAGCTGAAAGCTCGTATCTCTACAAGATTCGTCGAGCTACTGCTTAATAACACTTTCCCAGTACGAACTCGTCGACACGAGAATTTTGATGTGTTGATAATTCATAGACTGGCATGTACTGAGACAATGCTAGGCCACTGCAGACTACTCTGGTTGCTCCAGACGAGTGTAGCGTCTGGAGCAACCAGCTACAATGAATCTCGTAAACACAGGGTCTTCTTAGGCCTAGGATGTCCTTAGATGAGCCTAAGAGAGCTCTGAGTTTTGCCGGCGGACGAAAGACACATTTAACTTTATGCCTCTTCAATAACCTTCCTATATTTGAAGAGACACCGGCGTTGTATGGCGAGATGTCCATTCCTCCTTTGTTCTTCGCCTTCCTCCAGTTCTTGACGTTGGGTAACCCGCTTGGGTGTAAGGCACGGCGAATCTCCCGTTCGGACTATCCATAAAGATTATACGAGTGTTTTTTTTATATAATGAGCGCAAAATCTTGCAAAACTCTTGCATTACAACGAATGAAAGATTTACTGTTTCTATTTTTGTAAACATGTCTATGCGTATGTTACAATACGGTGCAAATAATTAATGGTGATGGATATACATACACAAAGCTGCAACAGTACACAGCTAAACGTGTTTGAGCAACACTGTTACATAAACATCTATTTAAAAAAGGCAGCATTTCACTTAGTAGCATCATACAATATCTGCGCAAAACGGTTCGGTCTGAGATGCAATCTGAAATAGTCTTTAAGTGGTATGCAGATGGAGTAGCTCATTGGAGAAGCTGTCTGAGTCTGCTATGGCTCGTGCTCTGTGAACCAACGTCCTAAGTACGCCAATTCGTTGCGAAGGACGGTGACAGCTGTTGGACGAGTTCGTACTGGGACAGTGTTATTAAGGAAGCAGTGGAAGTATGTAGCTTGACGAATCTTATAAACAGAGACACGGGGTTTCAGCTCATTACAGCTTGGGATCCAGCAGTGGCCATATTGAAGTCGCATCGAGCAGAGAGGAGTACTATTGGTCATACGACGGATGACTATTGGCCAACAACATAAATATTCTGTTGACAACGGGAGTTCAGTCACGCGCCTACGCGGACGCGCATATTCTCTTGCGGCTTCCAACAGAGGTCGCTGGGGCGGCCGATGGCAGCGGCAGCGGCAGCCTCCGCGCTGCGCCGAAGTCTTTGGTTCTTCATCCGGCAGGTGGCGTTGCTGTCCTTCCAGCTATTGGTTGATATCGTCGCTATTGGCCATCGAATTTGGCGCCTACACGCATGCGCACTTCCTGCCTAAGACTGGCGTAAATAGTGTGCTCCAGTCATGCCTTAGCAGTGTGTTCGTCGCACCTGAAGATGTCGGCCAGTTGCGCCGATGAAATATTGTGTTTTCACTATGACATCCGACGTCTCGCCCGAGAACCATATATACAACATGTCTGTCGGGAAAGCCTAAAGCAACACTTCCAGAATGTTCTTCAAACAATCGCGAACAATGGCCTGGTAACATGGCCTACTGCCATCTATAAAAGTTTCATATTTTTTGGGAAGATGAAGTCTATGATTGGCTGCACATGGTCTCAGTGGACTGAGCTGGACCAAAGAATCCAGACAATTCCATGAAACTCAGTGCACACCATTATGGAGCCACCACTAGCTTGCACAGTCGTCTGTTGACAACTTGGCCCACTGGTTCATAGGATCTGTGCCACACTTGAACCCTACTATCAGTTATTACCAACTGAAATACTATCAGTTATTACCAACTGAAATCGGGACTCATCTGATCACGCCGCCGCGGTTTTCCAGTAGTCTAGGATCTAACCGATATGGTCAGAAAACAGGAGAGGCACTGCAGGCGATGTCGTGCTGTTAGCTAAGGTTCTCATATCGGTCGTCTGCTGTCATAGCCCATTAACGCCAAATTTCGCTGCACTCCTAACGGATGCGTTCACCGTACGTCCCACATTGATTTCTGCGGTTATTTCGCGCTGTATTGCTTGTCTGATAGCACTGACAGCTCTGCACAAACGCCGCTGCTCTTGGTCATTAAGTGAAGGCCGTCGGCCACTGCGTTGTCCGTGGTGAGACGTAATGCCTGAAATTTGGTATTCTCGGCACTATCTTGACACTGTGCATAATGGACTATCGAATTCCGAAATGGAATGCCCACGCTATTCCCAATTACCATTCCGCGTTCAAAGGCTGCCATAATCACGTCACAAACATTTTGACATGTACCACGTGAGCACAAATGACATCTCAATCAATGCACTGCCCTTTTGTAGCTGGTGCAAGTGGTATTGCCGACATCTATATATGTACATATCGCTATTCCCTGACTTCTCTCACCTGAGTGTATAACATCTGTCTATCTATCTACGTGATTACTCTGCTATTCACAATAAAGTGCCTGGCACAGGGTTCAATGAACCACTTTCATGCTGTCTCTCTAGCGTTCCACTCTCGAACGCCACGCGGGAAAAAAAGGCACTTAAATTTTTCTGTGCGAGCCCTGATTTCTCTTATTTTATCGTGATGATCATTTCTCCCTATGTAGGTGGGTGCCAACAGAATGTTTTCGCAATCGGAGGAGAAAACTGGTGATTGAAATTTCGTGAGAAGACCCCTTCGCAACGAAAATCGCCTTTGGTTGCCACTCCAATCGACGTATCATGTCTGTGACACTATTTCCCCTATTTCGCGGTAATACAAAACGAGCTGCCCTTCTTTGTACAGGTCATCCGTCAGTCCCACCTGATGCGGATCCCACACGGCACAGCATTACTCCAGAATAGGGCGGACAAGCGTAGTGTACGCAGTCTCTTTGGTAGACCTGTTGCACCTTCTAAGTGTTCTGCCACTGAATCGCAGTCTTCGGTTTGCTCTACCCACAATATTATCTATGTGATCGTTCCAATTTAGGTTATTTGTAATTGTAATCCGTAAGTATTTAGTTGAATTTAAGCCCTCAGATTTGTGTGACTTATCGCGTAATCGAAATTTAGCTGATTTCTTTTGGTACTCATGTGAATAACTTCACACTTTTCTTTGTTCAGGATCAATTGCCACTTTTCGGACCATATAGATATCTTATCTAAATCATTTTGCAAGTCGTTCTGATCATCTGATGACTTTACAAGACGGTAAATGACAGCATCCTCTGCGAACATTCTAAGGTGGCTACGCAGATTGTCTCCTACGTCATTAATATACACTCCTGGAAATGGAAAAAAGAACACATTGACACCGGTGTGTCAGACCCACCATACTTGCTCCGGACACTGCGAGAGGGCTGTACAAGCAATGATCACACGCACGGCACAGCGGACACACCAGAAACCGCGGTGTTGGCCGTCGAATGGCGCTAGCTGCGCAGCATTTGTGCACCGCCGCCGTCAGTGTCAGCCAGTTTGCCGTGGCATACGGAGCTCCATCGCAGTCTTTAACACTGGTAGCATGCCGCGACAGCGTGGACGTGAACCGTATGTGCAGTTGACGGACTTTGAGCGAGGGCATATAGTGGGCATGCAGGAGGCCGGGTGGACGTACCGCCGAATTGCTCAACACGTGGGGCGTGAGGTCTCCACAGTACATCGATGTTGTCGCCAGTGGTCGGCGGAAGGTGCACGTGCCCGTCGACCTGGGACCGGACCGCAGCGACGCACGGATGCACGCCAAGACCGTAGGATCCTATGCAGTGCCGTAGGGGACCGCACCGCCACTTCCCAGCAAATTAGGGACACTGTTGCTCCTGGGGTATCGGCGAGGACCATTCGCAACCGTCTCCATGAAGCTGGGCTACGGTCCCGCACACCGTTAGACCGTCTTCCGCTCACGCCCCAACATCGTGAAGCCTGCCTCCAGTGGTGTCGCGACAGGCGTGAATGAAGGGACTAATGGAGACGTGTCGTCTTCAGCGATGAGAGTCGCTTCTGCCTTGGTGCCAATGATGGTCGTATGCGTGTTTGGCGCCGTGCAGGTGAGCGCCACAATCAGGACTGCATACGACCGAGGCACACAGGGCCAACACCTGGCATCATGGTGTGGGGAGCGATCTCCTACACTGGCCGTACACCTCTGGTGATCGTCGAGGGGACACTGAATAGTGCACGGTACATCCAAACCGTCATAGAACCCATCGTTCTACCATTCCTAGACCGGAAGGGAACTTGCTGTTCCAACAGGACAATGCACGTCCGCATATATCCCGTGCCACCCAACGTGCTCTAGAAGGTGTAAGTCAACTACCCTGGCCAGCAAGATCTCCGGATCTGTCCCCCATTGAGCATGTTTGGGACTGGATGAAGCGTCGTCTCACGCGGTCTGCACGTCCAGCACGAACGCTGGTCCAACTGAAGCGCCAGGTGGAAATGGCATGGCAAGCCGTTCCACAGGACTACATCCAGCATCTCTACGATCGTCTCCATGGGGGAATAGCAGCCTGCATTGCTGCGAAAGGTGGATATACACTGTACTAGTGCCGACATTGTGCATGCTCTGTTGCCTGTGTCTATGTGCCTGTGGTTCTGTGTGTGTGATCATGTGATGTATCTGACCCCAGGAATGTGTCAATAAAGTTTCCCCTTCGTGGGACAATGAATTCACGGTGTTCTTATTTCAATTTCCAGGAGTGTAGATTAGGAACAATAGACGGCTTATAACACTTCCTTGGGGAACGCCGGATATTACTTCTGTTTTACTCGATTAATTTTTCGTCTATTACTACGTACTGTGTGTGACCTTTCTGACAGGAAATCACGAATCCAGTCGCACAACTGAGGCGATACTCCATGGGCACTCAATTTGGTTAGAAGATGAAACCCACGTCCGGACAGGACAAGTGCGTTACTGCAATAGGCCAGAGAGACCGCTAGCCTTCTGAACTGAACGTTACATTCAACATGTTCAGCGAACTGCAAAAAAAGGCCATCGTAACACATGATGCAGAATAATTGTGGTTAGTTCCTGTTACTACGACGGGTATTTCCAATTTAGATTTTGCATCGATTAGATGGAGTCCTGCCAAAAAAACTGTGTTCATCACTTGTTTTATGCGATATCCAGTGTCATCGGCACACTCTGGGAGAACAGTCTCGATTCGGACACTAGCTTTCTGTGCTAGCCATGACTGTTATACATCGCTCAGAATTTTGTAACTGTTCAGTTACATTTTTTTCACAAATAAAAACAGGCAGTACGAACTGTTGGGAGGTGATTGAAAGGTTTTCATGTGAGGTAGCAGATTCCGGGACGACCCGTGTTTACTGTCGAGTTGCAGAAAAGCTTTACTCAAGACATGGGCGCCAGTCATGGGATATTCCCAGGCTCCTCTCGCCAAATTCTGTAATGTTCTCTTTTGTACCTTTTAATTATTTTATTTGTACTTTTTTTCTTTCTACATCACTACTGCAGCAGATGGTGAAACTTCTTGTCTTATTTTACAAATTATAATTTCTCACTCAGTTATTTGTCACTAAACGTCTTGTTAAAAGTACTCGTATAGTGAAAGATGCGACGCTAGCTAAGACCAGAGCAGTGACACCAGCAGAGATGTAGAGCGTATGGCAGTGGCGCGATTAAAGCAGTGCAGAGGAAACACTAGCACTGCGAAGTTAGTTCTGAGGACACACTATCATTGTGAGCTTTATGCTGTTTAATAGGTCGTCCTCGGACAGTGTGTAAGTGGACTGCTTCCGTGTTGGTAGCGCTGTGTAGCGCTTTGCACTGGATCTCTGACTGCGCTTTCTTTGTAACAGACTGTG
Organism: Schistocerca gregaria; assembly: GCF_023897955.1. NCBI lineage: Eukaryota > Metazoa > Arthropoda > Insecta > Orthoptera > Acrididae > Schistocerca > Schistocerca gregaria. The sequence continues at coordinate 218,695,841 of NC_064925.1, read as the reverse complement.
GCTGATTGGACTCGTTGTTGGAAATTAATCGTCAGTAGTGTTGGGCAGTTGGAAGTTAGTCGCCAGCAGTGATGAAAGTACTGTTGGGCAGTTGGAGGTGAACAGCCAGCAGTGATGGACGTTACATGTGAGAAGTTAGCCTAGATGGAGGGTAGAAGTCTGAAGCGTTAGCGTAGGCTAACGATCTGTACATGTTCGACTTGGAAATTGAATATTATTCATGATTATACACCTTTGTACTGGATGTCACATTATTAAGGTAAAAAATACATTATTTGGTTTGCAACAAAATCTTTCCTTTGGTGACCACATGCCTATTAGTAGTTAGTAGCTTTAGTAGTTAGAATATTTCATTTAGCTGGCAGTATTGACGCTCGCTGTATTGTAGTTCGGGTAATGAAAATTTTTGTGAGGTAAGTGCTTAATGAAATGTATAGGTTATTGTTAAGATTTATTTTTAGCCAGAGCTATTCATTTGATTTTTTTTTTTTTTTTTTTTTAGCAGTCAGATTGCGTTGCGCTAGAATATTGTGGGATATTGGATATGCTGACACCCAGTTTGCAAGAAAAGTGTTACTGCAACTTCCACTATCAACCGACCTTTCCAGAGAAAAGACTGAACATATAAATTACTAGATACAAGATACAAACCTTTGATTTGTCAATTTTATTTATTGAACACAGTTGATAGTAATATGCAAAATAGCTAGTTACGGATTTTAGGATGCTTCGTGATCATATTAAATATTTTGGATACTATTACCACTCAGATCTAAAAGTGTAACGATACTTCCACTGTTACCGTCGAAACACCCGGATGATATATTCGAGATATTTGAAGCCAAGTCCACTGTTTGCACGTTGAAACAATATTCATATAATCGTTTCTGTACTTGCATCCTGAACTGGATCTTTTTCTGTGGTTTAGTATTTTCACTTGTGGAATTAATGAATTAAAAAAGGAGACATATTTATTTACTTCCAAATGTCGTATCTTAGTTTCTTGTCTCGTTCTTAGAAATTCTAGTCACTCGTGTTAAATCGTTACTAAATCCACAGTAATTCATCAGAAGCCCTACCGCCTCGCATTCTTTTGTAAGCAGAGGATGAAACACTGTAACCTTGTGTCGATAAATTTCTTGACTCCTGAGTGTCTGAAGTACGAGCAGACTCATCTACAATAGCTGAATGATCTTTCTCACCTATGTCACAGATTCGCGAATCTGTTTCATCAGCTACTATAACTATTTCCATACTTCTTGGTGTGCACTGATCTCCTAGAAAAAGGTTGTGCATGCTGTGTCATCTGCCGCTGCAGAAGCACTTCTTTCTAACATCAGCTCTATGTACCTTTTTCAAATTCTGCACTAAGATTCTGCCGATCGTTTCTGTCATCATTACCCGCAACCAATGTTATAATATTTCAAAACCATTAAGACACGACATGCGCTTATAAATTAATATTTTTGTTTTCTTTACACGTATCTTGCATCTAAATTCTTTTAGAAGTCCGTCTTTTTCTTTTAGAGTGGGAGATTCAACTATCGGATGCATAGTGAAAGAAGTTACGGTATATGGCTGATTTTTCAGCCTCTGTCTATGCCAGAACCTACAACTGAAGACTTTATTTCAGACAAATATTATGAAAAGTGGGACTTACCAAACTGTATAGGGAGCTTGGACGGCAAACACGCAAGGGTGAAGCGTCCCTGTAAATCGGGCACTATGTTCCGCAAGTACAAGAATTTTTTTCTGTTGTACTTCCCGCCTTCATAGACGCACACTACAGATTTATATTCGTTGAAGTAGGTGCATTTTGGAAACAGACTAATGCACGAATTTTCCGTTATTCACAGCTGAGGAAGTGGATGGAAACAGCATAAGCTCCCGATGCCAGAAGACAAGAAACTTCCAGTTGTGAAATTATCGCACCATTTGTTTTTGTTGCTGATAAGGCATATCCTCTCTTACCTAATTTATTAAAACCGTATCCACGAAGAGGGCTTTATCAGAACACGGAAACATTCAACAGAAGGTTATCAAGCTGCGGAATGCAGCTTTCGCATTGCTTTTTCAGAGTGGAGAGTACGTGGAAAAGCTATTGAGACCGAAACAGATGTAGCCGATATGATAGTCAAGTCGGTATATGTGTTTCACAATACAGTTATAGATAGAGAAGGTTGTCCAGATTTAGCAGCGTTCTACATGCTGACGACACACGGATGTGTACAGAGAGACAGGACTGACAGCAATATCGATCAGAAAGACACTTAAAGACTATTTCAGATTGCATCTCAGACCGAACCGTTTTGCGCAGATATTGTATGATGCTACTAAGTGAAATGCTGCTTTTTTTAAATAGATGTTTATGTAACAGTGTTGCTCAAACACGTTTATCCGTGTACTGTTGCAGCTTTGTGTATGTGTATCCATCACCATTAATTATTTGCACCGTATTGTAACATACGCATAGACATGTTTACAAAAATAGAAACAGTAAATCTTTCATTCGTTGTAATGCAAGAGTTTTGCAAGATTTTGCGCTCATTATATAAAAAAAACACTCGTATAATCTTTATTTTTATTTTATATTAATTTACTATATGGCATGTAGATTATAGAACATTGTTCGGAGACGATTAAAACACATGTGTGCGTAATTTTGCATTACACGCAGCCGACGTGTGTTCCATTTAGGATAACTTGGCACTTGAAAATTAACGACAATGTTAGGTACGGATCTATGATGCAAGTGTAAACTTTCGGCTGTATTGTTTCTTAACATCTGGCACAAGGCCCAATACAATACGATCCTCTCACTGAGTTTAATAAAACAATTAACAAATACATTTTTCGTAACTTCAGAAAAATTGTTATAATACTATGTGGCACGAAACACCTTTGTTCATAACACAAATGTCGTAGCTCAGCTGAATTTCCGAACTAATTCCAGGGTTCTGAGCTCTCCCAGTAATTTCCCTTCTCCTTTACGCAGTGTAGTCTTTGAGTTCTCATAATTTGACTTACTTGCGGCGAAATGTAAACCTTTATCTTCCAAATCTTGAAATTCCTCTTAAAAAATTTGTAAAAGAGGCTCTACCTTTTTCTTGGTGGACTCATTTCCTGTAATTAAGCAACCGTTTCTTAATCTGCAAATCTGCTTCGTCTTGTGGGCAAGAACGTTGCTGTTCAACCGTGATTCTGACATATGCAATTTTCAAACGGTCTCGGCACTTAATCCGTTCCGAATTCGTGCAAAACCAGTACGCGTACTAATCACATTTTCTATGCACCTGGTAGCGATGACGACCCCTTCCCTTGTTTTACGAAATTATACGAAAACGAAGGCGTCGGCGAGGATACTGCATGTCCGCTGGTGACAACACATTCGTGGCCGTTGACGTATGGCATAAATCGGCAGGCGGAGACCTCTGTCGAAAAAATCCATCGTGCACATCTGCTTGGTGGGAAGTCCTACGGTACCTGCGCCACCATCAAAAAGGTCGGAAAACCACGATCTGAAAGCTCACGTAGCTCAAGTTAAAGAGGAACGAATAGCGCGAAACGATCCACCTTCCGCCCGTTGGTAAGCCCTTTGTTCATACCGCCAGTGGTCAGTACCTGACATAACATCTTATACTGTGTTTTCCTGAGACACAATTCCTGGTAGACGAAATAAAATTTCAGAGACAGTTTTTCGCTGTAGTTTTACACGTTAAGACCTGAAGCGGTTTTGCTAGCCCGGTCAAACATATGTTTGCCGATCGTCGGTCGTTTTACGCAAGAGGCCTCCTAAAATCAGCTGTTCCAGTGTCTGAATTAGTGAGCACAATGGTTAAATATGTGATGCAGACAACCTCATGTTCAATCTAATACTTTTACTTCTCCATCACTGCACAAATTCATTCCAGAGTAGCCGAAATTTTTTAAATATCAGCTGTTACCAGACGACCCAATCACGTTTCGGATACAGTTGTGAGTTTACAGGGGAGCGAAATTCGATTGTGGAAGAGGCAATCCGGCAGCTAGAACCGAATTTCCAGAATCTATATTGCAGTGTTTAAGGAAGCAACGAGAAGCGGCATTGGGAAATATGTTTCCGAAGTCCGTTTTTGGGAGCGTACAGCGGTCCACTCTGTGGCGACCATGTCGGCTATTTGGCATCTTTTCGGTCCTAGTCGGCAGATAACATTTACGACGCTTTAGCGAAATTAAACCCACGTGAGCTGTAAACGGTTTCCTAGCCGATTCTGACGCTCTTTCTTTATCTTACGTCAGCATTACATACAAAAACTTGACTTTATTAAGGAAAACCAGTTGATGTCTTACATGTGATACCCTTTCAGTATGAATTACGTTTTCTTCTAACATTGTAATACTATGACATATCCAGTTTCCTTGTGAAACTGATCCATGGATGAATAAAACTACTACTGCTACTATTGTTGCTGCTACAGTCGGATAACGTAACATCTCATGCGCTGCTACGAATAAACAGTTCCGCAATTTCAGCTAGAAGAAAGAGTGTGCGTTGCAAAATGAACTAGATACAACTCCATAGCGTCTGAGGACGTCTCCTGCAGTAGGAGATGGAACATTATCAATAGAAATACGTGAGAGAGGCTTACATCGCGGCCTAGTCCACAGAAACCCAGTGTCACCATGGTTCTCCTGGTTTTTAGTCGTGGTAAGGTAGTATCAGTATTGTGAGTGGAACACGTATTACTACTCAAAACAAAATAAAGATACGTAGAAATTGGCGGTAGCAGAACTGCGCTACAAATAGTAAAACCGGATTTCTTTGTTCGCCACAATCGTGCATTTCCTTCATGAAGAATGAGAGTTGCATGTTAAATGTATCTGTTGAGCGTAGGTGTAGGTGTAGGCGTGGGGGACTGTAATTGTGTGTGTGTGTGTGTGTGTGGTGTCTTATATGAAGACGAGAGAAGGGATAGGGTGAAACGTGATACCAGTACATCGTCTACTTCTCTCGAATAGCTCCAACGGTATGGAAATGAGCGTTTGGCGTCATTGGCCGGGAGGCTCCTTACGGGGCAGGTCCGGCCGCCTTCGTGCAGCCCTTATTGCATTCGATGCCACAATGGACGAACTGCGCGCCGAGTGGGGATGAAATGATGATGAAGACAACACAACCCAGTCCCTGAGCGGAGAAAATCCCCGACCCAGCCGGAAATCGAACCCAGGCCCCTTAGGACGGCAGTGCATCATGCTGACCATTCAGCTATCGGGGCGGACAGCTCCAACAGTGATGCCGTGCTTAACGTTATTCGACTGATGGATCACACAATCAACATGTCACATACCCTCACTCCATGATATAATATGGACAAGATGGAATTTCATCCAGGTTACTGCTGCAAAATCTGATGAACAGTAAATTTACACTACTGCCTTTCCCCCAACGGGCCAGTTAAATACACGGCATTAAAATTTCTTCCACACCCAGGATTCGAATCGGCTTACATCCGTTGGCACTGCCACCGCGTAGGTATGCATTACCGACCTATTTTCTCAATTTTTCAGATTTTAATAAAAATGTTCCATTTTTAAATAAAACTGCACATTTTATGTAGATGTTTGAGTCGATTTTTTCTATCTCTTTGGGTTATCTGTCTAGCGTTATGAGAGCTGCCTGCAATTATGTCCATTGGTAAACTGCCACTTGCTGAAAACTCTTCTTCGTTAGAATATATTTTCAGTAACAGAGATATGACAGAATACTTGAATGATGGTAGTGCTCCTGTAGTATCGTAATGGATATGTTTTCGCTAAAACCCGCAAGCTGTTACAGTGTACATTACCCAGCTAATTTACGGATTAACTGATTTGCTTCCCTAACGTGCAGAATCAAGAGTTTTCCGCATTTTACCCAGGTAGCGTGCACATTGACGAATTTCGTATCGTTCAAGTTCAAGGTTTGGTTCTCATTTTCTTCCGATGCTCCTACGTCTACATCTGCATCTACGTCCACGTCTACATAGATATTCCGCGAGCCATCGTACGGTGCGTGGTGGAGGGTACCCTGTACCTCTACTTGTCATTTTCTTTCCTGTGTCACTCGCAAATAGAGCGAAGGACAAACGACTATCCGTATGCCTCCGTATGAGCCCTAGCTTCTCGTATCTTATCTTCACGGTCCTTACGCGATGTGTGTGTTGGTGATAGTAGAATTGTTCAGCAATCAGCTTCAAATGGCGATTCTCTAAATTTTCTCAATAGCGTTTTTCGAAAAGAAGGCCCCTTTCCTCCAGCGACACCCATATGAGTTCCCGAAGCATCTCCATAACACTTGTTGTTCGAACCTACCGGTAACAATTCTAGCAGCCCGCCTATGAATTGCTTCGATACCTTCCTTCAATCCAACCTGTTACGGATCCTGAACACTCGAGCAGTACTCCAGAATATGTCCTCCTTTACAGGTGAACCACTCTTTCCCAAAATTCTCCCATTTCGCCTTCCCTACCACAGTTCTCACATGCACGTTCCACCTCATATCGCTTTGCAACGTTATGCGCAAATACCGGGTGATCAAAAAGTCAGTATAAATTTGAAAACTGAATAAATCACGGAATAATGTAGATTGAGAGGTACAAATTGACACACATGCTTGGAATGACATGAGGTTTTATTAGAACCAAAAAAACACAAAAGTTCCAAAAATGTCCGACAGATGGCGCTTCATCTGATCAGAATAGTAATAATTAGCATAACAAACTAAGACGAAGTAAAGATGATGTTCTCTGCAGGAAATGCTCAATATGTCCACCATCGTTCCTCAACAATACCTGTAGTCGAGGAATAATGTTCTGAACAGCACTGTAAAGCATGTCCGGAGTTATCGTGAGGCATTGGCGTCGGATGTTGTCTTTCAGCATCCCTAGAGATATCGGCCGATCACGATACACTTGCGACTTCAGGTAACCCCAAAGCACGGACGGAGGTCTGGGGACCATGGAGGCCAAGCATGACGAAAGTGGTTGCTGAGCACACGATCATCACCAAACGACGCGCGCAAGAGATCTTTCACGCGTCTAGCAATACTTTTTTTTTTGGTTCTAATAAAACCCCATGTCATTCCAAACACGTGTGTCAATTTTTACCTCTGTATCTACATTATTCCGTGGTTTATTAAGTTTCCAATTTTATACTGACTTTTTGATCACTCGGTATTTAAACGACTTGAATGTGTCAAGCAGGACACCAATAATACTGTATCTGAACGTTGCAGGTTTGATCTTTCTGCTCATCCGCATTAACTTACCCTGTTCCATATTACGGCTAGCTGCCATTCGTCACACCAACTGGAAATGTTGTCCAACTCGTCTTGTATCTTCCTACAGTCACTCAGCTTCGACACCTTACCGTACATCACGGCATCATCAGCAGACAACCGCAGATTGCTGCCCACCCTGTCCGCCAAATCATTTATGTGTATGAAGAACAACAGCGGTCCTATCACACTTCCCTGGTGCACTCCTGACAATACCCTTGTCTCTGATGAACACTCGCCCTCGAGGACAATATACTGAGTTCCATTATTTAAGAAGGCTTCGAGCCACTCACATATCTGTGAACTTATTCCATATACTCGTACCTTCGTTAACAGCCGGCAATGGGGCACAGTGTCAAATGTTTACCGCAAATCTAGAAATATGGAATCTGCCCGTTGCGCTTCATCGTAGTTCTCAGTACATCATGAGAGATAATGAAAAGCTGAGTTTCGCACGAGCAATCCGTTATAAAACCATACCGATTCGTGCACATAATGTTCTGAGTCTCAAGAAATTTCGTTGTATTCGATCTGAGAATATGTTAAGGGATTCTGCAGCAAATAGAAGTTAGGGATACTGGTCTGTAATTTTGCGCGTCCGTTCTTTTACCTTTCTTATATACTGGAGTCACCTGAGCTTTTTTCCAGTCGCTTCGGACTTTGTGCTGGGCGAGAGATTCACGATAAACGCAAGCTAGGTAAGGGGCCAACTCCGTATAGTACTCTTTGTAAAATCTAACTGGAATTCCATCCGGACCTGGTGATTTATTTGCTTTCAAATCCTTCAGTTGTTTCTCTACGCCAGGTATGTTTATTACTATGTCGTCCAAATGGGAGTCTGCCCGAAGATCAAATGATTCTATGTTTGTACGACTCCCCTGTGTAAACGATTTCTTGAACGCGAAATTTAAAACTTCAGCTTTCATTTTACTATCTCCAACTGTCACAACAGACTGGTCAACAAGGGAAGTCTTAGACGCACTTAGCTATTTTACTCCATTTGTAGTTTGGTTTTGCCAGCATCATTTTTTGTCGTCGGTGGTTGGTCCTGTTTCTCGTAATTTGCGTCAGTCACCAGTGTGTAAATGTGTGACGTGCTTTTTTAATTATTTTTTTAATGCAGATAAATTTAACTTCTTGATTGGTGACTTCATACTACTTGAAACTAGACTCGTTCAACAAGGCAAAATGCTTCCAGCCATCAATAGTGTAATGTGGGTGTTGACGGGCCCAGGCGAGGGGTAAAGCTTTGTGTCGTGCAGTCATCAATGGTACACGAGTGGGCCTTGGGCTCCCAAAGCCCATGTCGATGATGTTTCGTTGAATGGTTTGCACGCTGACACTCGTTAATAGGCCAGCACTGAAATCTGCAGCAATTTGCGGAAGGTTCCACTTCTGTCAAGTTGAACGATTCTCTTCAGTCGTCGTTGGACCTGTTCTTGAAGGATCTTTTTCCGGCCGCAACGACGTCGGAGATTTGATGTTAGTAGCAGTAACCGGTCTAACAACTGCGCCAGACACTTGTCTTGTATAGGCGTTGCCGACGGCAGTGCAGTATCTTGCCTGTTTACACATCAGTTCATTTGAATAGGCATGCCTATACCAGTTTCTTTGCCGCTTCAGTGTATGAAGAATCGTGCGTTTCATTCAGCAAGTAAAAGAAGTCCATACGAATCCACGTTTTGTTGTTCCGCAAAAGTTTATTGCAGTCGATAAATACTGAAGAAGACCGTAAAAAATAGAAGTATTCAATAGAGAGTATGATAATGGGACCACAGTCAAATCTTACCCAGAAGAACTCTCCGTTATCCCCTGCGTCTATAGATCCACCTATAGAAATGGAAGTATTTATCGACAGTAATCTCACATTACCTTTACACCGTTGTCTGACGATACAAAAAAAAGGGCTCCGAGCACCATGGGACTTAACTTCTGAGGTCATCAGTCCCCTAAAACTTCGAACTACTTAAACGTAACCAACCTAAGGGCATCACACACATCCATGCCCGAGGCAGGATTCGAACCTGCGACCTTAGTAGCAGCGCAATTCCAGACTGTAGCACCTAGAACCGCTCGGCCATTCCGGCCGGCTCTGACAATACATTTATGAAGAATATTCCCATACCCTGGATACAACATCTCTATATGTTGAAGAAGTCATCACCGAGTCACCCTCATCTTCAGCAGAATCGCCATCACAGTTTCGTACAGAGCATGAATGGAGGACTATACAAGGCGTGGCCGGTATTGTTTGTTCAAAAGCAGCATCATGTACTAAAAAACGTGTTTGTTCGTGTAATTTCTGGTAAGACAGATCTTAAAGGGGAAGAGTATGACAAGAATATATTGTGCAACATTTTTGAAAACAATATGGATCAGAAAATTCAGAGTAATCGAACCGAGAAATGTTTGAAAAGAAAGCAAAGAAAATGCCACCAGTTTCTAAAGCACCCAAATGTCGATGAAGGTGTCACTGTGAGAAGTAAAGTATCTGAAGTAGACAAGCCAAAAACTGATACCTGCTCAATTTGAGCTGTGGTTCTTAATGGAACAGGGGATGTCTTTTATAAACTTGGTGCTGAAACGGGTGTTTTAAAATAATTGTTTGCAAAATCTGAACACAGCGTTCGCAAATTAAGATTTTTAGCGAAATAATTTGTATCTGTTGTAAAAAAATCTTTACGTCAAGCAGGAACGAAACAATCCCGTGGTTCTGGGTAGGATTTCCGATAATGTGACTGCAAATCGAAATGTACCACCAACAGCTATGCTTGTCGGAAAAACCAGTTGACAAATGGTTCAAATGGCTCTGAGCTCTATGGGACTCAACTGCTGTGGTCATTAGTCCCCTAGAACTTAGAACTACTTAAACCTAACTAACCTAAGGACATCACACACATCCATGCCCGAGGCAGGATTCGAACCTGCGACCGTAGCAGTCGCACGGTTCCTGACTGCGCGCCTAGAACCGCGAGACCACCGCAGCCGGCACCAGTTGACATGTAATTCAGAGTGTCACAAATTTTTAGACTGTACTAACAAACACGCATCATTTCATCACATGTTTTGCAAAATTATTTTCTTAATTGTAAAATACTTTAAACTGTTTGGTTTTTTGTATTATAGATTTTTAATCGATTAATGATTGACTTAGTCAACTAATTTGTTTACTTTTTGATTGTATTAACTTGATTCTATAGTTTTCGAAACATAATTAAATAACATTATGTTAATTTAAGCGCACAGAAACGTTGCTATTGTTCCAGCAAAGATCTTGTTTTCACTTTAACGATTGCCCAGTGCGTAATGTAGAGATTAACTGGGTAATTGGCAGATTACCTAGGTAATTTGAGAAATGGAACAATTTTCGGCATTGTAATGGATCATCCTGGTTAATCTGCGCTTCATTGGTAACAGATGTAATCAGTTCCCCGTGCTAGCATTCACTCCTGTGCAGTGATTTGCTTCAGTGCTCTCTAAGCTCTCTTTCTTCTTGCTGCTTCTGCAAGAGTGCTGGAAACTTGGATATTTAAAAATAGGAGGGTATTTATCTCCTTTTCCTTCTTCTATGTAATCATGAGAGTGACATGACTTGGGACAGCAGATGCGTGTTGGGAAGCTACTTCTTCTCCTCCATCTCTTATCACTATCTCTGCAAACTACAGTCTACACTGTTTCGGTTACATCTCACTTTAATAAATGGAAACATCCATGTACCGACATTATCACAGGAGACTCTTCAGTGTCATCTTGACGACCACGGAGACGGATCGCGCCACAAACGTGTCGTTGCTTTTAATGAAGCGCTGTTTGATGGTGCTGGCACACTCGGGGCATTGATCGCAATGCCAAACGGCTCAGACGGACGTAGCGCGCCTCTGAGAACAGCCGCCGTTGTGACGTCAGAAGACGTGTCTAGACGCGCCAGGCGGTTCTGGCAAGGTGCCGGTGGGCGTGTGCTTCGGCTGCTAACCCTCGCCGCAGTGGCGAAACATCACTGCCACTCAGTCACTCGCCCGTCACCCGAAAATACACAATTTGTCAATAAGCTCCTTGTGTACGGGAAGTTAGACAAGTATTACGATCATATGCGATGAAGAGAGAAACTTCCCGTTACGTACTCGAGACTATTTGTGTTGACATTGAAAAATGTTCAAATGTGTGGGAAATCTTATGGGACTTAACTGCTAAGGTCATCAGCCCCTAAGCTTCCACACTACTTAACCTAAATTATCCTAAGGACAAACGCACACACCCATGCCCGAGAGAGGACTCGAACCTCCGCCGGGACCTGTTGACATTGATAAGCAAGATTATAAACACTTTGCTCTACTCCAAAAAATATTTAGCAGAATAGAGATATGTTGAATAGCCTTCATTGACAGTAATTCAGCACTCTTGTGAAAGACCTACATAAATGTTAGAATAAGATAGTCTGATTCTTAAGTGGAAATACATACACCGTACTTGTAAACCTCCTCATACTACAGAATCTGCACCCTGCTGGCATCAAAAACACCTCTAGTCACAATAATTCGTAAATAGCTAATGCACACGTACCACAACCCAAAAAAGAGGCACTACAGTAACTTAAATATCACCATTGACACACGCCACCTTCCTCTCTTGAACAAGTCAAATTTTTTGCGGTTAGGCCGAAAATATCTAATACAGATTTTTCCTGTGTTGCACATGACATGGTGCAGTGCCTATATATGACAGAACATACACGTGATCAAAAGTATCCGGACACCCCCAAAAACACATTTTTCAAATTAGGTGCATTGTGTTGCCACCTACTGGCAGGTACTCCATATCATACCGCTCGGCCACCAGTGCCGGCGCTGTGAGCATTCCTCAGAGCCACTGGATTCCTTGTCCTCTGGTGGCGTATACTCGTATGCGTCGCGCCACGCAACGGACAACAGCGAGCGACGAATACAGAGTGCGCTGGCGGAAGGTTCAAAAGTGTCGCCTCTCGCGTAGCTGTGAGCGGAGTTCGGCGCTTCTGGTGTGGTCAACGTAGATGACGGCGGCACCGCACAAGCTGCCTCTTCTTTTTGTCAAACTGTGCCACGGAGGCGCGACCCCACTCAGCTCCCCTTCATGAATTGTCCGATCTATCTATCTTATGGTCAGCATTCTTCTTTAGAACCACATCTCGCAAATTCCTTCCTCCTCTCGTATGTACTACTTTCAGTACATGTTTCACTCTGCACAGGCCAGGTAAACACCGTCAGAACAGACTGGCCTAAAAATTAACTTCAAATTCGATGTTAAAATACACTCCAAGACAAGAAAGAATACGACTCACCGTGAAGGGATTACACGAGTCGAACGGAAGTCGGTAGGTGTGACGTACATGTACAGACAAACAAATGATTACAATTTCAGAACGACTGGATGATTTATTCAAGAGAAAGATCTTCAAAAATTGAGCAAGTCTATTGGTCAATCTCTGGCCCTTATGCAAACAGTTATTCGGTCAGGGATTGATTGACAGAGTTTTTGTATATCAACCTCATGGGTATCGTGCCAAATTCTATCCCATTGGCACGTTAGGTCAAATCCAACACCTTCCATGAAAACCCTGACATGATAAGCAAATCCAGTAGTATGTCACATAGCTCCGAATAAATCGTGACATTAAATTAACCAAAGTAATACGAGTAACCAGTGAGCAAATGGAATACCACAGACTAACACAAGAATGCCTAAATGCATGTCATACCTTCCCACCGCGAGACAGACGCAGTTCCGAGGGGAGAAACGAGAACAGAAGGCGAGAGCAGAACCATGTTAAGCGGTAAGGCTCTACGGTAAGGGACGGACACCCATGTCGCCAGCTAACCACCAGGACCACCCCCAGCCCATGTTAAAAGCTAGAGCCCTCCGGAAGAACAGTATAGGTCTTACGATAACACAAAAAGGGCGACCCGAGCCGCAAGTTTTAGCGTGGGACTTTTTCGCGTCTCTGTTACGTTGCAAACTTCAAAAACAGAGCCCCACCACGAAAAGTATAGCGTTTCTCATTGGATAGACAGAATTTTTGTAGGCGGAGCTTAAGGTTAACATTGAGACCCTGATTGGTCAGATGAAAACACAGCCAGATAGTTTTTTTTTAGACCAACTTCGGTAAATTGTAGTAAGGAGAAGTTAGGAGAGAGTTGCTTCCGAGACGCCCCATGACGAACACCGACAAGGTAATGAACGCACGCGATGCTGCATAACAGCGCAGAAAGCTTCACTCAGAACTGCAGAAGTCTCATCTGTTACATCCCCTTTTTTTTTACGTAATACTAGTGTCGATCGTCAATTGAGGCTCATTGTATTCACATTTGTACGTAAGTTAAAATCTGAAATGCGATGATTTTTCTGTTATATAATTATTGAGAAGCCACATCAGCCACTGTAATTTACAACAAGTTAGATAAGTAATTAAAGATAATTGAGGGTCACTGTAGACCATTTTGATAGTCTTCTCTTTTGTGAAACTTAATTTAAACCTAGATTATAGATGTGATATGGCATAGGTCATCCTTCGATCCATTGTAGAACTTGGAAACCCATTTAGGGAATATTCGTTCACATTTTTGTTGAACGCAGTTAGTTTTTATCATCCTGTATTAAAACATTTCCTTTTTTAACAATAGTGCAATTTATAAACAATGTTTTGTGCGTAGAATAAAATTTCCAATGGTAAACTTAACTGCTTTTTCGACGTTATTTTACCAGCTAACTAAAAATAGGAAAGCCTTGAACCCCTTCCACTAAATTTAGTTAGTATTAAGATTCTTTTACAGGAAGTGCAGTGGAGCTGACGCTGAAATCATTAAGTATTTGGTTATATCATCGCTGGTCTCACTGAACTCTTATGAATTCTACATGTCATGTGTGATCTGGCGTCTCCTTACCAGCAACAGGTCCCAGATTCAAACTAGTCAATTCCCTAAAAAAACACGCTCAGAGCGTCTTTGCGCGAAAGTGGTAGGGAGACACGACAAACAGACCCCACGCAGAATGTTAGAACCTGCCCATAATAGTCCAAACTTTCTCAATTTGGAAGAGATCCGGCGACCTGGTTGGGCAGGACAGGATGTGCCTGGAGACATTACAGACAGCTGTGGAGTACCAAACAACAGTACTGGCCGTTCAAATTGCTACATCAGGAAGAAATGCAGACGATGTATGGGTATTCATTGGACAAATGTATTATATTAGAACTGACGTGTGATTACATTTTCACGCAATTTGGGTGCTAAGATCTTGAGAAATCAGTACCAAGAACAACCACCTCTGGCCGTAATAACGGCCGTGATACTCCTGGGCATTGAGTCAAACAGAGCTTGGATGCCATGTACATGTAAAGGTGCCCATGAAGCTTCAACACGATACCACAGTTCATCAAGAGGTATGACTGGTGTATTGCGACGAGCCAGTTGCTCGGCCACCATTGACCAGACGTTTTCAGTTGGTGAGAGATCTGGAGAATGTGCTGGCCAGGGCAGCTGTCGAACATTTTCTGTATCCAGAAAGGCCCATAGAGGACCTGCAACATGCGGTCGTGCATTATCCTGCTGAAATGTAGAGTTTCGCAGGGATCGAATGAAGGGTAGAGCCACGGGTCGTAATACATCTGAAATGTAACGTCCACTGTTCAAAGTGCCGTCAGCGCGAACATGAGGTGACCGAGATATGTAACCAATGGCACCCCATACCATCACGGCGGGAAATAGGCCAGTATGGCGATGACGAATACACGCTTCCAATGTGCGTTCACCGCAATGTCGCCAAACACGGATGCGACCATCATGATGCTGTAAACAGAACCTGGAATCATCCGAAAAAATGACGTTTTGCCATTCGTGCACCCAGGTTCGTCGTTGAGTACACCATCGCAGGCGCTCCTGTCTGTGATGCACCGTCAAGGGTAACCGCAACCATGGTCTCCGAGGTGATAGTCGATGCTGCTGCAAACGTCGTCGAACTGTTCGTGCAGATGGTTGTTGTCTTGCAAACGTCCGCATCTGTTGACTCAGGGATCGAGACGTGGCTGCACGATCCGTTATAGCCATGCGGATAAGATGCCTGTCATCGCGACTGCTAGTGATACGAGGTCGTTGGATACCAGCACGGCGTTCCGTATTACCATCCTGAACCCACCGATTCCATGTTGTGCTAACAGTCATTGGATATCGATCAACGCGAGCAGCAATGTAACGATACGATAAACCGCAATTGCGAATGGCTACAATCCGACCTTTATCAAAGTCGGAAACGTGATGGTACGCATTTCTCCTCCTTACACGAGGCATCACAACAAAGTTTCACCAGGCAACGCCGGTTAACTGCTGTTTGTGTATGGGAAATCACTTGGAAACTTTCCTCATGTCAGCACGCTTTAGGTGTTGCCACGGGCGACAACCTTGTGTGAATGCTCTGGATAGCTAATCATTTGCATATCACAACATCTTCTTCCCTGTCGGTTAAGTTTCGCGTCTGTATCACGTCATCTTCGTGTTGTAGCAATTTTAATGGCCAGTAGTGTAACTGTCGCCACCGATACGGCTGGACAATCAGGGGTGATGACCTGGCTGCCATTTCTTCTCGTAGGACATCGCTGGTTGTCATCCGTGGCATTTTTTCAGCACGACGATACATCGACGATATTGTACGTCCCGTTTTATTGCCCTTCATGGCAGGCCATTGTGGTCTTAATTTTCAGCAAGATAAAGCCTGCCTGTACACGGTGAGAGTATCTATTGCTTGTCTTCGCTTGGTACGCCATATATTTTTCAACAAGATCGCCAGATCACTCCGCAACGGACAGAACGCGCCAACGAGCTCAGCGTTTAGATGATTTGACGCGCCAGTTGGATAGAATCTGACACGTTGTCTCCCAGGAGACTAACAACTCTCAATCAATGTCAACCCGAATAACTGACTGCATTACGGCCAGAAGTGGACCAATGGGTTACTGACTTGCACAATTTTTGAAGCTCTTTCTTTTGAATTAATCATCCAATTTTTCTGCAATTGTAATCATTTGTTTCTTTGTACATGAACATCACATTTACCGATTTCCCTCCCATTCCTCCCATTCGGATAATTCCTTCGTTGTGCGTTGAATTTCTTTTTTTGTGTCTTAGTGTATTTTGACTTTCGAGAAACGCTTTCCATCATCTTCATCTACATAGATATCCCGCAAACCATCGTACGGTGCCAGTCATTTCCTTTCCCGTTCTGTTTCAAACAGAGCGAGGGAAAAACGACCGTCTTTATGTCTCCGAACGAGCTCTAATTTCCCGCATCTTCATGGTCCTTCCGCCAACTGCATGTTGGCAGCAGTAGTATCGTTCTGCAGTCAGCTTCAAATGCCGGTTTTCTAACTTTTCTCAATAGAGTTCCTCGGAAAGAAGGTTTTTTTCTCATTTCAGTTATCGAAACATCTCTGTAATATTCGTATCTTGCTCGAACCTACCGATACCAAATCTAGCAGCCTGCCTGAATTTCTTCGATGTCTTCTTTTAATCCGACCTGATGCTGGTCCCAACACTCGAGCACTACTCAAAAATGGGTCGTCCTGTGTCAGACACGCGGTCTCCTTTACATATGAACCTCACTTTCCCAAAATTCTCCCTGTAAAACGCAGTGGACCATTCGCCTTCGCCACCACAGACCTCATGTGCACCTTCCATTTCATATAGCTCTGCAGCGTTACGCTCAGATATTTAAACGACTTGGGTGTGTCAAGTAGGACGCTACGAATGCTCTGTTACAACATTACGGCTTTCTGTATCCTACTCATGTGCATTAGCTTACATTTTTCTACATTTAGAGCTAGCTGCCACACATTACACCAACTAATGGTTCTGCCTGTCTCCTGTATCCCCCTAGAGCCACTACTGCTAGTCTGAATGTAATATCCTCTTTACTTCTGCAGTCGTCGATAATTTTCAGCAAGAAAAAGTTTCGTAAAAGTTTTAAATTATGTGTGAAAATTGTTGCAAATCACGAAGTTCACTCATTCCCAACTGCTGGATGAATATTGTCAGGGTATTCGCCTGCGGTGAGCTACACTGGCTCAACAGATATACACAGTTTCTGACTGTATTGCTTGTCGTACTGCGGTTAATCTTTAACATAATAAGATTATATCTCTTAACGAGTAGATTACAACATTTAAAATCTATATTTCCTCCAATAATTGTACGAAATATGGAAAATAACAATCTTCTCGCCCTTGGAAGTTGTAACCTCCCTCTCACTAATCTGCCTATCCTGCTTGCGATATAAAATATGACCGTGGATCGCGTGTATGCCTAATGGATTTTTTTCTGATTGTATAAGACTATCTTTCCCGAGGAAGTGATACCTATAAGTAGGAGGAAAGTGTACAACCGACCCTTCTGATGGAAAGTCTACTAAAAATAAAAGTAATTAAACCGAACAGGGATATAATTTGGAAAATGAAAGTTATTTTGTGCATTCACTCACGAACAACACTGCACAGAAAGGGGTACCACTGATCATGAATCCAAAAGTTACACTAATGAACGAACAGGAAGTAATAAACGGTCGCCAGCCCACTAAGGCAATTTGCATCCAAAATCCTGTACAAGATGATAGGAAAGAAAAAACACTTATTATTAAACACTGACGTGGCAACTAAAGGCTGCCACTTTTTTTTACACTAAGTTTAAGTGAGTTGTTGTTGTGGTCTTCAGTCCTCAAACTGGTTTGATGCAGCTCTCCATGCTACTCTATCCTGTGCAAGCTTCTTCATCTCCCAGTACCTACTGCAACCTACATCCTTCTGAATCTGCTTAGTACAGTCATCTCTTGGTCTCCCTCTACGATTTTTACCCTCCACGCTGCCCTCCAATACTAAATTGGTGATCCCTTGATCCCTCAGAACATGTCCTACCAACCGATCCCTTCTTCTGGTCAAGTTGTGCCACAAACTTCTCTTCTCCCCAATCCGATTCAATACTTCATCATTAGTTATGTGATCTACCCATCTAATCTTCAGCATTCTTCTGTAGCACCATATATCGAAAGCTTCTATTCTCTTCTTTTCCAAACTATTTATCGTCAATGATTCACTTCAATACATGGCTACACTCCATACAAATACTTTCAGAAATGACTTTCTGACACTTAAATCAGTACTCGATGTTAACAAACTCCTCTTCTTCAGAAACGCTTTCCTTGCCATTGCCAGTCTACATTTTATATCCTCTCTACTTTGACCATCATCAGTTATTTTGCTCCCGAAATAGCAAAACTCCTTTACTACTTTTAGTGTCTCACTTCCTAATCTAATTCCCTCAGCATCACCCGTCTTAATTCGACTACATTCCATTATCCTCGTTTTGCTTTTGTTGATGTTCATCTTATATCCTCCTTTCAAGACACTATCCATTCCGTTCAACTGCTCTTCCTAGTCCTTTGCTGTCTCTGACAGAATTAATATGTCATCGGCGAACCTCAAAGTTTTTATTTCTTCTTCATGGACTTTAATACCTACTCCGAATTTTTCTTTTGTTTCCTTCACTGCTTGCTCAATATACAGATTGAATAACATCGGGGATAGACTACAGCCCTGTCTCACTCCCTTCCCAACCACTGCTTCCCTCTTATAACTGCCGTCTGGTTTCTGTACAAATTGTAAATAGCCTTTCGCTCCCTGTATTTTACCCCTGCCACCTTCATAATTTGAAAGAGAGTATTCCAGTCAACATTGTCAAAAGCTTTCTCTAAGTCTACAAATGCTAGAAACGTAGGTTTGCATTCCTTAATCTAGATTCTAAGATAAGTCGTAGGGTCAGTATTGCCTCACGTGTTCCAACATTTCTTCGGAATCCAAACTGATTTTCCCCGAGGTCGGCTTCTACTAGTTTTTCCATTCGTCTGTAAAGAACTCGCGTTAGTATTTTGCAGCTGTGACTTATTGAACTGATAATTCGGTAATTTTCACATCTGTCAACACCTGCTTTCTTTGGGATTGGAATTATTATATTCTTCTTGAAGTCTGAGGGTATTTCGCCTGTCTCATACATCTTGCTCACCAGATGGTAGAGTTTTGATTTAAGTGAGTATGTAATGATAAAGAAATCTGAGAAGTCACTCTTACGTTATGTTTGGCATTAAATTTTGAAAAAGGCAGTCGAGTAATGATTTGAAAACATGCAATTAAACTATATGTTAGTACTGAACTTTGTTACGTGAACAACGACTTACAGTGACCTCAGCATAACGTCACCAAACAAATTTAGAAAAAAAGCAAGCACTTTTTACTTTGCCGTTACTTGTTTTGCAAATTGGATTTCGTATTATTGTCTGAACAACTGAGCCTTTTTTACGGAGTTGATCAGTATTAAATACTAGAATACGTACCAAATCGAACAGCCATGTGCTCCAGGCTATATGTAAAATAAATAAAAAATTCTGCACTCTTAATCTGTGCATTTCTTTAGATTTGGATTTTTTTAGTGATTGATTCACAAACTTAAAATGAAATTGCTTTACTTAAGTCATATACTGAAACCTCTGTTGTACAACAATTAATTGAAAGTAGACTGAGGCTAAAATTCTTAAAAGAGAAATTATTCATTAATACACTGGCTGTAACTATTAAATTTGTTTCCTATGACACTCAGTTAGTATATTAGGAAAGAAAGGAACAAGGATCCTGCTTGGTAACAATGTCTGGAGGCAATGATGACACAATCGCTCTGAGTTTAACCTATCATTACTTAAATAAATCTTATCAATCAAATAACATTCAACTGAATGCTGCTGAGTTAGCCGTTAATACTTTCTACCAATGAACAATCTTACTTCAGTTCTGTGGATACGACAGCACCACGCTCAAGCTGCCGCACGGAGCAACCTCATTTGCATGGGCGTGTGCAAAAATTGTGCAAGAAGTGGCGAGATTTGAAAAGTGTCACATTTTTTTTAATATTTGATCGGGGAATTTGATGAAGCAACATGGACAAAGAACAAAATTTTTGAGGAAATACACAAAATTGATTGAATCTGAATCGTTTGATAGCTATTTACTTAACATTTTTTGTCGATATGTTACTTTAATATTTAAAGAGACGGACACATTTAATTACTACATGAAACGAACAATTTTGTCAGTGTTCTTAAAACTATGGACATCAAATTTGTTAATTATCTACAATAATATCCTCATATGATTCAGTCAAACTTGAGTTAGGGAATGAAGTTAGAAAATATGTGTAAAAGATGTTTCTGTTTGCATATGTCGATAACGGCGTGTCTTAGATGACATAAAAAACTCACAATATCGAAAAAGAACGGCGCAGAATCCTTCTGGATATCAATACATATAACCAGCAAAAATTTCCTTTTAATTAAAACACGAAATAGATTTTTTTCTTTTTAAAAACGCTTATACAACTGTCATGCCGTTAGTTGTAAAACTTCACATCTTATCATTTTAATGGATGTATTAAGTACTTTCAGGCCTTATGATTCTTTGATGTTGACTGCCGTTGTTCAAGTTCTGCAACATCAAAACGTGTTTTGAAAGGTACATTCTTTTGTGTTTGGGTAAATAATAACCAGACTACATAACATTTCTAGAAATGTATGTCAACTCTGCAATATATTAATAGTCTGTATTCAAGAATCACACCTGCCCCCCCCCCTCACCCTCCCCCATACCAGTGCGGACCCATGTGCACCCTTGTCAATCAAAGTGGAAAAGCACGCGATCTACTCCAAGGCTGCGGTCAAAGGAGCACCGATATCGGGGAACTCCACCGACTACCGACATCAGCCGAAGACGGCCGATCTTTTCTAATTAGCACACCACTCCGTGTGGGTTCTCCATGCGGCCGATCTCGTCTCCGGAACGAACCGATTTCGCACGACATTCAGTAAAATTAAAATAATTTTGTTTTCTTGGGTCGAATCGGGTGTTTATCGCATCCCGAGGATGAGAAATAGAGTAACAGGAGTATGTCTCGAAATCTACACTCCTGAAAATTGAAATAAGAACACCGTGAATTCATTGTCCCAGGAGGGGAAACTTTATTGACACATTCCTGGGCTCAGATACATCACATGATCACACTGACAGAACCACAGGCACATAGACACAGGCAACAGAGCATGCACAATGTCGACACTAGTACAGTGTATATTCACCTTTCGTAGCAATGCAGGCTGCTATTTTCCCATGGAGACGATCGTAGAGATGCTGCATGTAGTCCTGTGGAACGGCTTGCCATGTCATTTCCACCTGGCGCCCCAGTTGGACCAGCGTTCATGCTGGACGTGCAGACCGCGTGAGATGACGCTTCATCCAGTCCCAAACATGCTCAATGGGGGACAGATCCGGAGATCTTGCTGGTCAGGGTAGTTGACTTACACCTTCTAGAGCACGTTGGGTGGCACGGGATACATGCGGACGTGCATTGTCCTGTTGGAACAGCAAGTTCCCTTGCCGGTCTAGGAATGGTAGAACGATGGGTTCGATGACGGTTTGGATGTACTGTGCACTATTCAGTGTCCCCTCGACGATCACCGGAGGTGTACGGCCAGTGTAGGAGATCGCTCCCCACACCATAATGCCGGGTGCCTCGGTCGTATGCAGTCCTGATTGTGGCGCTCACCTGCACGGCGCCAAACACGCATACGACCATCATTGGCACCAAGGCAGAAGCGACTCTCATCGCTGAAGACGACACGTCTCCATTCGTCCCTCCATTCACGCCTGTCGCGACACCACTGGAGGCGGGCTGCACGATGTTGGGGCGTGAGCGGAAGACGGCCTAACGGTGTGCGGGACCGTAGCCCAGCTTCATGGAGACGGTTGCGAATGGTCCTCGCCGATACCCCAGGAGCAACAGTGTCCCTAATTTGCTGGGAAGTGGCGGTGCGGTCCCCTACGGCACTGCGTAGGATCCTACGGTCTTGGCGTGCATCCGTGCACGTCCACCTTCCGCCGACCACTGGCGACAACATCGATGTACTGTGGAGACCTCACGCCCCACGTGTTGAGCAATTCGGCGGTATGTCCACCCGGCCTCCCGCATGCCCAGTATACGCCCTCGCTCAAAGTCTGTCAACTGCACATACGGTTCACGTCCACGCTGTCGCGGCATGCTACCAGTGTTAAAGACTGCGATGGAGCTCCGTATGCCACGGCAAACTGGCTGACACTGACGGCGGCGGTGCACAAATGCTGCGCAGCTAGCGCCATTCGACAGCCAACACCGCGGTTCCTGGTGTGTCCGCTGTGCCGTGCGTGTGATCATTGCTTGTACAGCCCTCTCGCAGTGTCCGGAGCAAGTATGGTGGGTCTGACACACCGGTGTCAATGTGTTCTTTTTTCCATTTCCAGGAGTGTATTAAACATACAGTTATAAATGATATGTCAAATGAAAAAGCAACTCAAACAGTTTTACCAATAACCTTATAAATATTCTTTGTTAGCACCATTTGTCACACGGCACACATCAAGTCTATAGCCGAGCGCTGGATAGGCCGCAAGGGGCCCAATGACAGGGCTAGCTTTGCCTGGCCTTCACGTTCACCCGACCTAACACCATGCGATTTTTTCCTTTGAGGCTCCGCTACCAGCAGACCTCCCTGAATTAAGAAACCGGATTGAAGCAGCTGTTGCTACAATCACTGAAGACACACTTATCAACGTTTGGGAAATACATATGTATTAAGTAGGATATATAACAGTGCACTCTGTGAAGTCCCTTCCCTCCTCCTTCACTCGCCGGGAGGAGACGCGACTCGTAACGATGTTCGTCCCCATCGGTATGACGTGGAACTGCACCTGTAACTCTCGTAAATACACTACTCCTCTCGTCGTTTAGAAATATTCTGTTATCTGTCCGCAACAGTCTTCTCAGCTTGTGTGAACTGGTAAACTGCAATTGGTTTTTTTCTTTATGCCCGGTTAGTTCCGTGATAAAATCAAATCTTGATTCTTGATTTCATCATTACAGTTTTTTTTCACATTATACATAGCGAGGATGAAATTTTGATGTCTGCTATTCCTTTGCGATGCCGTTGCTACGTCAAGTTATTAACAACGGTCCGAAGTAACTCCAAAGATAACTTATGTACGAGTAATTTTTTTTTGAATACGCTGTAATACTGGTTTAAACTAACCACTTTTCATTGTCCATTATCCATGTACTCACTTAGTCATTTAAAATGTTTAAAGAGTCAATCAGCTTGCATTAATACACATTGTATTGTCCGTTTAATGAATTAGGCGACACGTAAGAGTTATCTTTTGACTCAGATTTTATTATTCTCTCTGTAATTAATTGTTTGTCCCTACAACACACCCACACCCATATATCACTCAAGATTTTCTTCTGTTCAGTTCAGTAATCGTGACGCTGTCGACAACTTTTGACTAATCGGCCTACTTGTTTTTCTTCGTATCTTCGTTTTATTGTGTCCTATTCAAGACTACGAATTGTTTTTCTGTCGTAGATCCATTGCTCTCAAGGTTTGTGACTGTTCATCAGTACGAAGGCTAAGTCCGATAAACCAGTATCACTCAATTGAAGTCTTACACTCGTTTTACTCTACCGTCGCGGTTGAGAACGGTAAAGATTAACTATCTTCAGTCGAATGACTGAGCAATACTACAATCTCTATCTCGCGAATTATCAAATTTCCAAAACTGAAACAATGTAATAGCGTTTGCGTCCAGACAACTATCGTAGAAGTACTCTAGAGCGACTCAAGAGCAACTAACTAACCGAACATTTCCATATCCGAGTTGCATTGTAGTCGCATTCATTTTTTTTTTTTTTTTTTTCGATGCGGCTACGACTCTCTTCCATGGTAAATGTTATCTTTGACTGAATTACTTTCTTGGATTTAATCTTCGTTCATATGATTTTAAATCTATTCTATAGATGTTTGATAAAGAATCTATGATAATTCTTTCCTCTTACCTCCCCTATTTGTATGCTATTCTCAGTATTCGAATGACATAGGTGTTAATCAAAATATTACCAGTGCAGATTTTATCGTCAATAGTTGCCGTCACTGTCAAGATGACTCACTTCCCTACTTTAAGTTTCCACAAAGTTTGTTAATTGGGGTTTTCTGTCCTTGGAACGTTACAACTCTCAATTATCTCTTCAACGGATAACTTGTGGACCCATGTTTACTAGAAAGGTTTTACTTATATTATTGTATTCTTCCATCCGTACCAGCTTTCGCTATTAATTATGATGCATTGCATACGTAAAAAAAAGCGGACCCATTATTGATCAAATGGTTCAAATGGCTCTGAGCACTATGCGACTTAACTTCTGTGGTCATCAGTCGCCTATAACTTAGAACTAATTAAACGTAACTAACCTAAGGACATCACACACATCCATGCCCGAGGCAGGATTCGAACCTGCGACCAGAGCGGTCGCTCGGCTCCAGACTGTAGCGCCTCGAACCGCACGGCCACTCCGGCCGGCCATTATTGATCCCTGTAGTACTCTTGCAGTGATTATCCCTTATTCTGAAGACGCCGTAATAATAAAAGGTGTAATACAAAGATCGATGGATTTGCTGTTGTCCTCCTTATGTACGATGTGTATCGTAATTAATAATGGAAACTGCCGTCCTTTAGTGTCTTAAAGCCTTCTGCATTATTTTATTTGGATAGATATAATTACTGACTGATTTGCTTAAAAGAATCACAGGAAGTCAAGTACTGGAAATAGGTATGTATCCCTGTCATTTACAGATGATAATAATGTTGTTGTCAGCTAGTTTATTTCATCAGCGATTACTTTTTTTTTCTAGCGAATTCAACAATGCTTTACAATTACTAAATATACATGATGTTACAAAAAGGTACGGCCAAACTTTCAGGAAACATTCCTCACATACATATAAAGAATAGATGTTATGTTGATATGTGTCCGGAAACGCTTAATTTCCATGTTAGAGCTCATTTTAGTTTCGTCAGTATGTACTGCTCAATGGAGCACGTTATCATGATTTCATACGGGATACTCTACTTGTGCTGCTAGAACATGTGCCTTTACAAGTACGACACAACATGTGGTTCATGCACTTTGGAGCTCCTGCACATTTCATTCGAAGTGTTCGTACGCTTCTCGACAACAGATTCGGTGACCGATGGGTTGGTAGAGGCGGACCAATTCTATGGCCTCCACGCTCTCCTGACCTCAACCCTCTTGACTTTCATTTATGGGGGCATTTGAAAGCTCTTGTCTACGCAGCCCCGGTACCAAATGCAGAGACTCTTCGTGCTCGTATTGTGGGCGGCTGTGATACAATACGCCATTCTCCAGGGTTTCATCAGCGTATCAGGGATTCCATGCGACGGATGGTGGATGCATTTATCCTCGCTAACGGAGGACATTTTGAACATTTCCTGTAACAAAGTGTTTGAAGTCACGCTGGTACGTTCTGTTGCTGTGTGTTTCCATTCCATGATTAATGTGATTTGAAGAGAAGTAATAAAATGAGCTCTAACATGGAAAGTAAGTGTTTCCGGACCCATGTCCACATAACATATTTTCTTTCTTTGTGTGTGAGGAATGTTTCCTGAAAGTTTGGCCGTACCTTTTTGTAACACCCTATATATGGAAATTATATATGTGTCCCAATCTCCTGCTTCCTCTCTCTTTGTTCACCTCCTTCTCCTGCTCCCCACTCTCTCTGTTCATCGTTCCTCCCCATCTCTCATTCTATCACCTCCTCCCCTCGGTCCTATCTCTGTCCACCCCTCCCCCCCCCCCCCCCCCCCTGATCTTGAGCATTGTTTATTGTTAGTGAAAAGGCGAATCCCTCATTGGGAGCAGAAGGCGCTTAAAAGGAGCAGATAAATCTGTTGGAATCATTAGTACATACATCAAAAAAAGTTTTGCAGCACCCGGTTCCCAGAACTCCTGAAGATACACATTGACTGTGGATATTGTATCACAGACACAGACTCTTTGACCAGAGATGTCACTAAAACCGTCCAACGATTTAAAGAACAATGCATGAGTAGCGCCTTTTAGACGGAGGGGGTCCGATAGCCGATCAGTTCCAGTCATTCCACCAGGAAGGAGGTACATGGACCATGCCTAGACGGTCAATATCGCGGTTCGATCGCGTCCGCATTGTTACTTTGTGCCAGGAAGGTCTGCCAACAAGGGAAGTATCCAGGCGTCTCGGGGTGAACCAAAGCGATGTCGTTTGGACATGGAGGAGACAGGAACTGTCGATGACATGCCTCGCTCGGGCCGCCCAAGGGCTACTGCTACAGTGGATGACCGCTACCTACGGATTATGGCTCGGAGGAACCCTGACAGCAACGTCACCATGTTGGATACTGCTACTCGTGCAGCTACAGGACGTCGTGTTACGAATCAAACTGTGCGCAATAAGCTGCGTGATGCGCAACTTCACTCCCGACGTCCATGGCGAGGTCCGTCTTTCCAACCACGACACCATGCTGCGAGGTACAGATGAGCCCAACAACATGCCGAATAGACCGCTCAGGATGGGCATCACGTTCTCTTCACCGATGTGTGTCGCATATGCCTTCAACCAGACAATCGTCGGAGACTTGTTTGGAGGCAACCCGGTCACGCTGAACGCTTTAGACACACTGACCAGCGATGTGGAGGTTCCCTGTTGTTTTGGGGCGGCATTCTGTGGGGCCGACGTGCGCCGATGGTGGTCATGGAAGTCGCCGTAACGGCTGCACGATACGTGAATGCCATCCTCCGACTGATAGTGAAACCATAACAGCAGCATATTGCTGAAGCATTAATCTTCTTGTACGACAAATCACGCCCCCATCGAGCACATCTTGTGAATGACTCCCTTCAGGATAACGACATTGCTCGACGAGTGGCCAGAACGTTCTCCAGACATGAACCCTATCGAACGTGCCTGGGGTAAGACTGAAACGGACTGTTTATAGACGACGTGACGCATTAACCTCTCTGAGAGATCTACGCCAAATCGCCGTTGAGGAGTGGGACAATCTGGTCCACCAGTCCCTTGATGAACTTGTGGATAGTATGCCACGACGAATACAGGCAAGCATCAATGCAAGGGGACGTGCTGCTGGGTATTAGAGGTACTGGTGGGTACAGTTGCCTCGACCACCACCTCTGAAGGTCTCGCTGTATGGTGGTACAGCACGCAACATGTGGTTTTTATGAGCAATAAAAGAGCGGAAATGATGTTTATGTTGATCTCTATTCCAATTTTCTGTACTTGTTCCGGAACTCTCGGAGCCGAGGTGATGCAAAACTTTTTTTGATGTGTGTATATGGGATATGTCAGAGACCCTCCAACTGGTGGATCTGTGAGGATAGCTGTTTCAATAACAGTATTTCAAATAGCTTTAATCTGCGAACATGTTGATTATGAAGTTTCTGGTGATTTAAATTCAGTAGTTTTATTCTAATCATAAGATGATTAGCCATAAATACAGCTTTCTTGTATTCTGTAAAAACCAACTGCGAGAGAGGACACAACGCAATAATTTGTAGTGTACACAATCTTTCCTTAAATTAAAGGGAAGAGAACATATATGGGAGAGACAGTTTGTGTAACTGTTTAAATGCCAGCTATCGAAGTTAAAACTGACTTCGAGGAAGAAAACGAAACCGTTCACTTTTACAGTACACTATTTTCTTTCTCACAATCTCTAACAGAAAACCTGTACATTCCAGCTTAAATTTATAACCGATGTGTATCTGAATGTGTATTAGAGTACTGTGTTAAAATTAGAAGTAAATTGGTCAATAACGCTTCGAGATTTTTTGTGATGTTAGGGGTATAGTGCAGATATTTTTATTGGTGACTGAATACAGTGTATTGCACAACGTTACATCAGTATTTAATTCATTGGCAGACTAATAATTATAGCTGTTCAGAGTAGTATGATTTTAGGGTGGTTAGTATCTGCAAGTACATGTGGAATAGCAATCCGTTGTTAGCTTATTTTTATCTGGGCAGTAGGTCAGGTGTTGAAGTGCAGACACGAGGACGTAAGACGGTTAGTCTGTACAAGGGGCCTAGTCTACTTAGTGATGCACTTAGGACCGTGCAGAAAACATAGGGCAGTAAAGTGTCTGATGTGTTTGCGGGAAGACTTCTTAGATGCAGCGGAAAAACAACTAACATACTGAAATGAATACTTCTTAAGGTGCCAATGATCAAAATATCTGCACTTACATTTTTAACACTCTTTATATTATACATATACATTAAAAACTTCTGTCGAAATGTTTATTAGTGTATTGCTTAAAATATATCCGTCAGGAACTTTTCGAGATTTTTGGTAAAAACGTTAGTCAATGTCTTGTATTTATATAGTATTTTAGATTGTAAAATTGTATGTTTTTCATATGAACATGAAGGTCTGCGTGTGCATGCGCGATTTATTATTGAACTGCCACCACTGCTGCTATCACATTTAGATCTGTAGAGGAGATACAGGAGGCTTCTGACGTTAGTTTTCTCTTGTCCTCTACACTTGTAAAAATGGTTTAACACGCTGGGTATACTATCGAGTGCCTAGAATTATGATAAATATAAAATAATGTTACAACCTTAGTATCATATTATCAGCTAAAATTAACACACGCGGGTAAAGTGCGGTCCTAAATGAAGGCGCAGATGCTGGCGGATGCTTACTCTGCGGCAGGCCAGCGATTAGCGTCCCACGCAATTCGCAGGACATGGTACAGGTCCCACATCCAGCTGTAAACATTTATGCTGCGACGTACTGAAAAGAAAAAAAAGACAGACTATAATAACGACCAGCATTACTACCGGGATACCAGAAACGAGCTTTTAGCTTGGTCTGACAACGTAGTCCGGAAAGAAATACGCTAATTCTCGGGAATGGTACGACGCGCCGCTTTGTGTTCCCCCGGCATAAAAAGGCTGGCGTTTCTTCTCGTTCCGTCGCCTGGGACTGTAAGCGGTCTTTCCAGAAGCAAGGTTACGAGCAGGGCGTGAAGCGAAGCGGCGTGGAAACGCGTTGGCGCAAGAGCCATTGGAAAAGCGGGAAATGCAAGCATGTTACGCGATGCTGTGGTACGCTGAGGCGAACCAGCAAACAGCACGATAACACGGTGCCTTTCCAGTCTTTACTAACGATTTCTAGATGGTGCTGCTGAGGTGTGATACTATCATTTTGAAATTTCAAATTCTGATGGTAGCAGGGATAAAGCACAGAGAGCAAAAAGTCATCTACAACCTGCACAGATGGTGTAACGTGTAAATATGGATGACGATGGGGAGATTAATTACAGTGAATTAGCTGTCAACAGATATTTTCAGTTTTGTTTCTCCAGTTTGAAGATGGAATCAACCCATACAAATACTGCTCATCACATGTTTCATGCGGTGCTCATTGCCCAACGGAAACCGTTGGTTATTTCCAATCACAAGCACAATGATTTTAAATCGGCCTTTTACGTGTCCATTCGATAGAGCGGACCTAAACTAGCCTAGTGCGATACTCAGTTTAGTGATGCGCATTAAGAGGGGCATTAAAAAACGAAGAATAGCCAGTACTCCAGCAATGATTGAGAAGCGCTGTTGTATGGCGTTACCAGTCAGCGCGGGCGACGGCTGCACACGAGTCGAGTTAAGTCGGGCAGCGAAGATGGGGCCGACAAAGATTCTACTGCGTTTTGCTGCTCCTTTTAATAGCCATATGACCAAACCGAACGTCACACTTGACTAATTTGAGACACTCTATCGCATGGGCTCGAAAATTCCACTTTAAAAACTGCTTTATTCGCAACAGGGAACAAACTGACGTTTTCCGTTGACACAGAGCGTTGACTGAAAGACCTGATGAATATTATTTGTTTGTGCTGACTTCTGTTGCACACTGTGAGAGGTTCCATGCTCTCTTTTTCATGTCTCCTCTCATTTTCATCAATTTTATTAATGTTATATGTCATTGCACGGTAGTAACAGACCGAATAATGTTATTGTAACGAGAGTATTTGTACTGAGAGCTCAAAAAATACTTTTCACTTGATTCCTAAACATGCTGTTTTACTTCCCTGGGTGGCTTGTGTGACGCGAGCATCAGAGGACGCGGTACACTGTGTTTCCGGTTGGGGGCTGCAATTCCCTGAATTCTGAGGGGTTCGTACAATAGGCTTAAGTGCCCGGTGGAACGAGTGACGTCTATTGTATGCAGGGCGAAACGACCTACGAGACGTCTGAGTGTCGCTGCAGATTATGTTTTTACTGTTCCGGCGAGTTCCGGAACGAAGATTCCTGGCACCGACTGACTGCATTGTCCTCATGATTCTGAGAAAACTTGTGGACTGTACCCTGCTGAGTGCGACTGTCTGGCACTGGATGAACGGTGGTCTAGGCAGTTTGTTTTCGTAGCCGGTCAAACGGCAAGTCCAGTGCCCTCAGCTGAGTAGCTGAGGCATGATTGGTCAACTTAAACTGGGGCTAGTTGACGTCATAAAGCCCTGCTCGAAATTGGAGGGAACGGTCGCTATTGGCGCGAATGATGTTCTGAGACAGTTTGGGTGAATTTTGGAATCAGAACTGAGGTGATTCGCGGTTTTTCGAGGAGTGTAGGGAGTAGAGCAGTGCTGGCTTCGCTCTTGCGTTGCGCAGGCAGGGGATTCGGGATCTGATCTTCCTCAGAGTCGGATGGTCTTGCGACTTGGTCGCTCGTTTTCGGATGAACTTAGAAGTCTCGGACAGCCTTCGAGGCTAGGAGTTGACACAGAGTTTCTGCATGGCAGAAGTAGGCGCCTACATCTTCAGGACGCTGCCTACCAACGACGTGCTGCAGATTTCAGTACTGGTACAGTACTTTGAACTTGACTAGAAGAAGGGATCGGTTGGTAGGACATATTTTGAGGCATCAAGGGATCACAAATTTAGCGTTGGAGGGCAGTGTGGAGGGTAAAAATCGTAGAGGGAGACCGAGAGATGAGTACACTAAGCAGATTCAAAAGGATGTGGGTGGCAGTAGGTACTGGGAGATGAAGCAGCTTGCACAGGATAGAGTAGCATGGAGAGCTGCATCAAACCAGTCTCAGGACTGAAGACTACAACAACAACAACAACAACACAGTACTTTGCGGCTCCGGCATTGTAGGACCTTATCAATTTTATACTGACTCCCTCAGCAGCACGCTCGCTAGCTTTGCTGCAAGTCCACGTTGCTTGTTTCCCCATGTGATCCCATTTGAGCTCTCACTACTAATTGCAATAGTGCTATATAGTCGGGAGATTAATGGTTCAAATGGCTCTGAGCACTATGGGACTTAACAGCTATGGTCATCAGTCCCCTAGAACTTAGAACTACTTAAACCTAACTAACCTAAGGACATCACACAAGACACAGTCATCACGAGGCAGAGAAAATCCCTGACCCCGCCGGGAATCGAACCCGGGAACCCGGGCGCGGGAAGCGAGAACGCTACCGCTCGATCACGAGCTGCGGATTCGGGAGATTAATATTTGATTCATTAGGACCTCCAGTCATTATCGTCAATCCATTACATCGCAGAGAATAGGAGCCTCTTGTTCTCGAGCCAACTCTTATTCTCATAATATTTCAGCGTACCCTATCCTTTAACTTACTGTGTGTGTGTAGACAATCATGTGCATTTATGTCCTGATGTGTAATAGATCTCACTGTAATATTTAATCCGCATATCATTTCGTAGATATAGGTAGGATCTCATTTCCTGTTGTTTCTTATGATAAAGTTTTCTTTTTTTTGAGTAGATTACAATTACCAGCTAACAGGGTCCACCATTCCTTCCGTTGCCGTTGTGCTCGTAATTAATTAGCTGGTAGATAAGGAGAGGGTCGAGTGCATGTCTCGTTCTCATGCAAAATCCGTCTGAATTAAAGAGGTACAAACTCTTCTCCACTCCGGCACCTCGCAAGTGAAAGACCTCAATTGCAAATATCTTACGAAACACCAGAGCAATT
Source organism: Schistocerca gregaria (assembly GCF_023897955.1). Taxonomy (NCBI): domain Eukaryota; kingdom Metazoa; phylum Arthropoda; class Insecta; order Orthoptera; family Acrididae; genus Schistocerca; species Schistocerca gregaria. The sequence goes on along the minus strand of NC_064925.1, from coordinate 218,663,557 downwards.
GCACCTGACGATTACTTGGGGACACGCCACTTATACTAAACTTTTAGAAACATGTGAAGCAGCCTTGTTAGAGCATGATAGGACAGCAGTCCACCATTTAAATTACTCGACAGATAGTCCTCCATAGGAAAAACAAGTAACGAGAGAAAACCAATTGAACAAGAAATAGTAGATTGTCCGGCCCTTAGAGAGTCCTAACTACTGAAACGTAACAAAACATTAGATATGATGTACAGGAGATATAGTGATTGACCATAAGAGATAACGAGGTACGAGCATGCACGACTGAAATGATACTGATACGAATTCATACACAACTGAGTCCAAAGTAATGGGAACCAATTCATGTTAATTAAAGATGGCTGAAACCTTCTGCACTAACGTCCAACAAGATTCTGCCTACGAGTGACTCCGCCAAAAAGTAGAGTCCGCACAGAATCTTCGACCGAATGGGCCCAGATAGGAGCCTTCTGTGGTTTCATTGGCTCAGAGGAAATTCAGTGACATGCCTACTCTCAAAGAAAGTAGCTCTCGTAGCCATCCTAACGAAGGGGTGGAGGGGGGGCAGGAAGCAGAGGTCAGAGGTGAAGATTCGTGACGCTTTTCTTTTTACCGGATGGGCGGGAAACCTCCCTGGCGCTTAGGTTGGATGTGTGTTGCTCCCAGGAGGACGACCGGCAAGAGAGAGGTCTCCCTGCATTCTCGCGCTTCTCCGTCGCCAATCTGAAAGTGATGGCTGGGTTCTTTTACCAGTTAACGCCATCATGTGGCTTTCTGAAATCAGTTGCTCAGCTAACGTTAAATAAATTTGCTGCCACCACTCGACGGACCTGCCCCTAGGCAACATATCGATGGGGGCAGAAGGCCGAGGAAAATTGATAATATTATATAAATTTATCCATTAAGTTTTCCAACTCATTAAATGTTAACACAATAAGCCTGTAATCGCTATCGTTGGATTTGTAATTTAGCCTGCAGTATTAATTAGTGACCGGCCATATCATTTGGCAGTAAATCAAGTAGAATTTCTTTTCGAGGGGCTGGATGACAGAGCAACTATGGGCTCCTCGCGTAGCGGTGATACATCTCGGAGAAGTCTCACGTTTGTAACTAACATCAACAAAACTAATGGCTCTAAGCTCTATGGGACTTAACATCTGAGGTCATCAGTCCCCTAGACTTAGAACTACTTAAACCTAACTAACCTAAGGACATCACACACATCCATGCCCGAGACAGGATTCGAACCTGCGACCGCAGCTCAACAAAACTAAAACAAGGGTAATGGAATGAAGTCAACTTAAATCAGGCGGTAAAAATACATTATGTTTGTTAAACTGATTCTTTAAAATGAGGAGCATAAACATTCTATCTGAAATTTCATTACTTCGAAGTTACACAAATAAGTCTCATTTCCTTTTACAACATAAATATTATAAAAATTCGTAAAATATCTTTACGTCGCAGTCAACTGAGTCTCGCAGGCATCCGCTGTGGAACAGACACACTGGACCAACAGGTATGGTTGCGTATTGTGTAGCTTTCTACATTTTGCCTCTAGTCATGTGTTGTTAATCCTGGTATCAGTCGAATCAGAGGTTGAAACGCTTTTACGTTTCTGGCTGAGAGTTACAAATTTTATTCTCAATGGAATTGCCACACAGGGAGCTGCATTATCTGTGGAGCTAGTTAATATATAACGCGAACAGCATTAGTCCTGTTACAAGTCTCTAGCCACATCCGATATTATTTCATTTGTATGACTCTACACAGTGTTTCACAAATCAGATTAAAAATTTCTAAATATTACAGAGACGCCTTAATAGACCAAATTTTGCATAAGAACCAATGTCCCGAAACGTCATCCAAAGAAAGGTATAAGCGCCGGCGCCTGTAAATGTATGTGTATGCAGTGTGATTCCGTGATGACGTTACAAACTTTCAAGGATGATGGAGTAGGATAAATACATCAATTTTAGGTAAGTTTCTCTATACAGAAAACGAACGAGTTCGAAAGTTCTAAACATTCATGGTGGTGTCAGATTTTTCTATATCGTGTCTCCCTACCACTTTCGCGCAACGACGCTCTGAGCGTGACTAGTTTGAACCTGGGACCTGTTGCTGGTAAGGAGACGCCAGACCACACATGACATGTAGAATTCAGAAGAGTTCAGTAAGACTAGCGATGATATAACCAAATACTTAATGATTTCAGCGTCAGCTCCACTGCACTCCCTGCAAAAGAATCTTAATACTAACTAAATGTAGTGGAAGGGGTTCAAGGCTTTCCTATTTTTAGTTAGTTGGTAAAATAACGTCGAAAAAGCAGTTAAGTTTACCATTGGAAATTTTATTCTACTCACAAAACATTATTTATAAATTGCACTATTGATAAAAGGAAATGTTTCAATACAGGATGATAAAAACCAACTGTGTTCAACAAAAATGTGAATGAATATTCCTTGAATGGGTTTCCAAGTTCTACAATGGATCGAAGGATGACCTATGCCATATCACATTTATAATCTATGTTTAAATTAAGTTTCACAAAAGAGAAAACTATCAAAATGGTCTACAGTGACCCTCAATTATCTTTAATTACTTATCTATCTTGTCGTAAATTACAGTGGCTGATGTGGCTTCTCAATAATTATATAACAGAGAAATCATCGCGTTTCAGATTTTTACTTCAAGTGGCAAATGTGAACACCATGAGTTTTAATTAACGATCGACACTAGTATTACGCAAAAAAGGGGGTGTAACAGATGAGACTTCTGCAGTTCTGAGTGAAGCTTTATGCGCTGTTATGCGGCATCGCGAACGTTCATTACCTTGTTGGTGTACGTCATGGGCTGCGGCCGGCGCAGCTCCGCTCACCTCGCCATCTCGGAAGCAACTCTCTCCTAACTTCTCCTTACTACAATTTACCGAAGTTGGTGTAAAAAAAACTATCTGGCTGTGTTTTCATGTGACCAATCAGGGTCTCAATGTTAACCTTTAGCTCCGCCTACAAAAATTCTGTCTATCCAATGAGAAACGTTATACTTTCCGCATTGGGGCAATGTTTTTAAAGTTTGCAACGTAACAGAGACGCTAAAAAGTCTCACGCTAAGACCTGCAGCTGGTGGGGTCCTTTTAGCGTTATCGTAAGATCTATACTGTTCTTCTGGAGGGCTTTATCTTTTAATATGGGCTGGAGGATGGTCCTAATGTAACAGACACGCGAAAAAGTCTCACGCTAAAACTTGCGGGTGGTAGTGGCCCTTTTTGTGTTATCGTAAGATCTATACTGTTTTTCTGGAGGGCACTAGCTTTTAACATGAGCTGGGGGGTGGTCCTTGACGTAACAGAGACGCGAAAAAGTCTCACGCTAAAACGTGCGGGTGGTAGTCTTAGAGGTAGGCTGGCAACGTGGGTGTCCAGTCCGTCCCTTATCATAGGGCCTTCTAGCTTAACACGGTTCTGCTCTCGGCTTCTGTTCTCGTTTCTCCCCTCGGAACTGCGTCGGTCTCTCGGTGGGAAGGTACGACATGCATTTAGGCATTCTTGTGTAAGTCTGTGGTATTCCATTTGCTCACTCATTACCCGTATTACTTTGGTTAATTTAATGTCACGATTTATTCGTAGCTATGTGACATACTACTGGATTTGCTTATCATGTCAGGGTTTTCATGGAAGGTGTTGGATTTGCCTGACACCTTACAAAGTCATAAGCGAAAAACATTGTGGTACCTCAGAGAGTGGAATACATGCACCGGTACTATTGTTGCTAACGAAGGAAACTCTCCATTGTGCACCTCAAAAACTGAATACAGATGAAACACCAAAGCAGGAAAAATGTGTACTGATCTGTGAAAAAAGAAACAAAGTCGGAACAGTGAACGGTCCAAGCTGAAGATGCGTAACTTTGTGAAAAGTGCAAAAGCGACGACGCCGTGCTTGTGTGGTTACGGTTTTGGATTGTAGAGTGGGAGGTCCGAGTTCATAGCTCATAAGGTTTGCATTTTAGACCCCACGTTTACTAGACATTTTTTCTTGTTTTGGACCAAAGTACCACCTTGGAACGTTGGCTACCATCCAACCTTAGCAACAACACTACGGGTACATGTATTCCGCTGACAGAGGCATCACAAACGTTCTCACTTATAACTTTCGACTCGTTTGTTTCCTGTATACGGACCCTTACCTCAAATTAATACATTCATCCTTCTCCGTTATCCTAGGGAGCCTGTCTGTAAAATCAACCTGTATACAGGGTGGCCTATTGATCGTGACCGGGGCAAATATCTCACGAAATAAGCGTCAAACGAAAAAAACTACAAAGAACGAAACTTGTCTAGCTTGAAGGCGAAAACCAGATGGTGCTATGGTTGGCCCACTAGATGGCGCTGCCATAGGTCAAACACATATCAACTGCATTTTTTTTTAAAAAAATAGGAACCCCCATTTTTATTACATATTCGTGAAGTACGCAAAGAAATATGAATGTTTTAGTTGGACCACTTTTTTCGCTTTGTGATGGATGGGGCTGTAACAGTCACAAACGTATGGTTCACAATTTTAGACGAACAGTTGGTAGCAGGTAGATTTTTTAAATTAAAATACAGAAGGTAGGTACGTTTGAACATTTTATTTCGCTTGTTCCAATGTGAAACATGTACCTTTGTGAACTTATCATTTCTGAGAGCGCATGTTGTTACAGCGTGATTGCCTGTAAATGCCACATTAATGCAAATAAATGCTCAAAATGATGTCCGTCAACCTCAATGCATTTGGCAATACATGTAACGACATTCCTCTCAACAGAGAGTAGTTTGCCTTCCGTAATGTTCGCACATGCATTCACAATGCGCTGACGCATGTTGTCAGGCGTTGTCGGTGTATCATGATAGCAAATATCCTTCAACTTTCCCCACAGAAATAAATCCGGGGACGTCAGATACGGTGAACGTGCGGGCCATGGTATGGTGCTTCGACGACCAATCCACCTGTCATCAAATATGCTATTGAATACTGCTTCAAGAGCATGCGAGCTATGTGCCGGACATCCATCATGTTGGATGTACATCGCCATTATGTCATGCACTGAAACATCTTGTAGTAACATCGGTAGAACATTACCTAGGAAATCAGCATACATTGCACAATTCGGATTGCGATCGATGAAATGGGCGCCAATTATCCTTCCTCCCATAATGCCGTACCATACATTAAGCCGCCAAGGTCGCTGATGTTCCACTTGTCGCGGCCATCGTGGATTTTCCGTTGCCCAATAGTGCATATTATGCCGGTTTACGTTACCGCGGTTGGTGAATGACGCTTCGTCGCTAAATAGAACGCGTGCAAAAAAACTGTCATCGTCCCGTAGTTTTTCTTGTGCCCAGTGGCAGAACTGTACACGACATTCAAAGTCGTCGCAATGCAATTCATGGTGCATAGAAATATGGTACGGGTGCATTCGATGTTGATGTAGCATTCTCAACACCGACGTTTTTGAGATTCCCGATTTTCGCGCAATTTGCTATTGATGTGCGGATTAGACGCGACAGCAGCTAAAACACCTACTTCGGCATCATCATTTGTTGCAGGTCGTGGTAGACGTTTCACATGTGGCTGAACACTTCCTGTTTCCTTAAATAACGCAACTATCCGGCGAACAGTCCGGACACTTGGATGATGTCGTCCAGGATACCGAGCAGCATACATAGCACACGTCCGTTGGGCATTTTGATCACAATAGCCATACAGCAACACGATATCGATCTTTTCCGCAATTGGTAAACGGTCCATTTTAACACGGGTAATGTATCACATTCTGCACTGGCGGAATGTTACGTGTTACCACGTACATTAGACACTGGACTCGCATTCGGGAGGACGACGGTTCAATCCCGCGTCCGGCCATCCTGATTTAGGTTTTCCGTGATTTCCCTAAATCGCTCCAGGCAAATGCTGGAATGGTTCCTTCGAAATGGCACGGTCGACTTCCTTCCCCGTCCTTCCCGAATCCGATGAGACCGATGACCTCGCTGTCTGGTCTCTTTCCCCAAAACATCCCAACCAACCAACCACGTACTTATACGTTTGTGACTATTACAGCGCCATCTGTCACAAAGCGAAAAAAGTGGTCCAACTAAAACATTCATATTTCTTTACGTACTACACGAATATGTAATACAAAATGGGTGTTCCTATTTAAAAAAAAAAAAAGACGCTGTTTATATGCGTTTGATCTGTGGCAGCGCCATCTATCGGGTCAACCATAGCGCCATCTGGTTTCTTCCTTCAAGCTAGACGAGTTTCGTTGTTTGTAGTTTCTTCGTTTGATGCTAATTTAGTGAAATATTTGGCCTTGTCACTATCAATGGACCACCCTATATATATAGAGTCGCCGGCGCCTATAACTTCGTCGCTCTGCAACGTCGTTGGATGGCGTTTATGGGCAGGGGTGTGTATGCGTGTGTATTGAACCAGAACCGGGGACCTAGAAACGACGGAGAGGCTTCGTCCCGCCGTAGCCTTCAGTGGTTCACAACCCCACAACAGGCCAGAGCAGTCCACCCACATCACCGCCGTCCCATATCGCACTCAGGGTTATTGTGCGGTTCGGCTCCCAGTGAACTCCCCCCCCCCCCTCCCACACACACACCCACACACTCCGGGAACGTCTCATACGAGACGAGTGTAAACCCAAATGTTTGCATGGTAGAGTAATTAGAGTGTAATTTCGAAGACAGTGAGGGAAATACCACAGTCAGAATCTCAAAAGCTGACGTAAGTGCGAGATTAGATTAGATTAGATATACTTTTCGTTACAGCATGTCCATAGTGAGGAGGTTCTCCAGAATGTAGAACATGTCAGAGAAACAAGGCTACACAATAAATACAAAGAAAATCAATTATGTTAATGTCCCTTCCACACCGATCCAATGTTCAATGGTCCTCATGGGTGCGGGGTAAGTATTAAAAAATCAAACGTATTTTCGTCTAAATGGCAGTAAATAACATTTCACAAAACATGTAAATATTCCATACACTGAGGCTTACACGATTATCTTCGAATCCCGTGCTCAGACAGCGTGAGAAACGTCAAAATCGCTGCGAGGACAGTCCAAACAGATCTAGTGCGAAAGTCCAAAAAATATCAAGGTTGTACACAGCAAGCACTGTATTGAGAGAAACGGTAAGCGACATTTATTGCTCCGATCTGACTAGACTACTAGCGATGTGAAGTATTTACAGTAGAAGCACTACAGGACGTTGTGCCCATATGACTGTTGGCTGTGCCGTAGATCATAAGAAAACTGAGGAAATATGATCTGTGTACATAATTTTACTATGTGGGTAGTCAGACTCGAAAGTGTCGTGTGAGGGACATATATATATATATGTATTTAGTAGAGAGAAAAATTTGTTTTCATCCATTACTAAAATAATTTAATGGATTTTCTTAGGATGATTTGGTAGCTCGATGGTTGCAGCAGGTGTTGCCTAATAGTGTTGAGAATAACGGGGAGGAGTGCGTTTCTTATAGCCCGAAATACCTTGTTTTGAAGGATTTGCAGTCGATTCGGTTGAGTGCCAACGGCCATTGAGCCTGTTTCTGCGCCGTGCGACATAACGCAACAGATTTTCATTCTTACACTGTCTGGCAGTCCGTTACGCTTAACGAGCTGGAGCGTTGATACTATAGCAAACAGCCCTTGTGACCACAATTGTTATGTGATATCTCCAAGTCAGTTTCTTTCCTATAGTGGTTCAAAGTGTTTCAGTAAGTTACACCAAGACCAGTCCACCTATATTGAGTTGGCAGTAGGTTAGCTTGAGGTTGGCAGTGAACAAAGTTTCTTGATTCCACTAAGGACTGATTTTCACCTTCCAGATAACTGGGTGATTTTATCATGATGTCGCTGTAAGCGCTTAACAATAAAGTCAATCTAGGCGGGGGCAGAGCTTGAATAGTGTAGTGTCGTTAATGTACAGGCTACTGACCCTTCCGCCTGCTTGGGCATGTTGTTAATGTAGGAAGAAAAAAGATATAATTGGTCCCAGAATCGAATCCTAAAGCACTCCAACTTGTTTTAAGCTACTGCGATGATAACCGAGCCTAGTGAAGCATCTCTTCTCCTTTAGAAACGAATTGATCACCTTGTGTAGAAGCCCTGGACAACACGTCATACTCAAAACTCCGTCCACACAGACCTCGGCACGCCCTACGGTACTGACCGACATCCCTGTCTTCCTCAGGCATCATTGGATGCGGGTATGGAGGACAACACACCTCTCTCCCTGCTGTTGTCAGTTTTCGTAACCGGAGCCGCTACTTCCCCGTCAAGTAGCTCCTCGGTTGGCCTTACAAGGACATCCCGCTTCCCAACGGCTCTCAACAGACGAATATGGTCACCCACCAAAGTGCTAGCCAAGCCGAACAGCACTTAACTTCGTTGACCTGACAGGAATCTGTACTACCGCTGTGACAAGGCCGCTGGCACAGACCACACGTAGAGTCTAATTTTAACATCAAGCCATCATGTCAGAAACGGTCAAAAGCCTTTTCTATCTCAATGAATACATTTCCAATGCTGTTTTGCTGTACAAATGTACTCAACCTTGTGCAGGGATTGGCGGATTGTGAAATGCTCGCATGGAATTGGAATCCAAAGTGCTCTGGGAGGAGGATATTGTGATCATTAATTGCAGTACAATGACGTGGATATGGTGAGGAGTCACTCCACCCACATCACATGTAAGCGCTTACAGCGATCCAGACGTAAATCGCGATTACCACGAATCGATCTAGTGGTAGTATCGATGCTGAACAGTGAATTCATTTCTTTGTTACTGTTGCAATATATTTTATATTTTTACCGCAACTATTTCGTCACACGTAAGAGCGCTGTCAACGCTGTCAGGAAATAGTGTCCCACTCTTGACGTTGAGGTCACAAAGATACGTGATGAAGGACATCTTGTTGTACACCATGAGCTGAACTTCAGAAATATTTATTTTCAGACTGGTATTCGGGCATAGGAATAGCATATGATACAGAAGAAAACAAATGAAAGCATATATGTGTCAATTACACATAAACACTTTGAATACAGTAAAGTAGCACGATAAGATTACTTACACACTGTGTACGTCTGCGTCAAACAATTTGTGTGTCAAGAGTAATATCTTTAAGATGATTAAGACTGTTGTCGACCTAGAAAAACAGAAACCTCTTGAGTATCAAAAATCTAATTATAGCTCTGTACAATAATCAAGCTTACATGACCACAGTAGGGTACATTCCAAAGTCTCATATCTCTGCGGTACACAACGTCGCGTTTTATTAAACTGGGAAACAAAAACGCAGTTTGACAAAATTTAGAGAATCGGCGTTTAAAGCTGTTCTACTACGGCCAACTTACATTTCGCGTAAGGACCGCGAAGACAAGGTACAAGAAATAAGGGCCCGTTCTTTTTTTTTATATATATATTCGTGTGTGTGTGTGTGTGTGTGTGTGTGTGTGTGTGTGTGTGTAAGGCGTCACTCTTCTGACTGGTTCGATAACGCCCGCCATGACTTAGTAGCATGTGCAACATACGTCCTCACTTATTTGCTAAGTGTATTCCAATATCTGTCTTCCTCTACTGTTTTTACCCTCTACAACTCACTCCAGTACGAGAGAAGCTATTCGCTGATGTCTTAACAGATATCCTACCATCCTGTCCCTTCTTCTTGTCAGTGTTTTCCAAATGTCGCCTCATTCCTTAAGTTATCAGTCCTCCTAATTTTCAACATTCTTCTGTAGCACCATATCTCAAATGCCAAGATTCTCTTCTTTTCTGGTTTTCCCACAAACCACGTTTCACTTGCATAAAATGCTGTGCTTAAAACGCACATTCTCAGAAATTTCTTCCTCATATTTCTTGCTCAGTTGATACTCGTAGACTTCTCTTCGCCAGGATTGCCCTTTTTGCCATTACTAGTCTAGTTTGTATGTGCTCCTTGTTCCGACAGTCATGGGTTATTTTGCTGCCTACGTAGCAGAATCGCTTAACTTCATCTACTTCGTGATCATCAAAACCTGACGTTAAGTTTCTCGCTGTTCTCATTTCTGTTCCTTCTCGATACTTCCATCGTTCTTCGATTTACTCTAAATCCATATTCTGTACTAATTAGACTGTTTATTCCATTCAGAAGATCCTGTAATTCTTCTTCACTTTCACTGAGGACAGTACTGTCGTCAGCGAATCTTATCATTGATATCCTTTCACCATGAATTCCACTCTCGAACCTTTCTTTTATTTCCTTAATTGCTTCTTCGACGTACAGATTGAACAGTTGGGACGAACGAATACCCCCCTGTCTTACGTCCTTTCTAATCCTTGTACTCCATTCTTCGTCTCCCATTCGTATTGTTCCCCGCTTACGATGTCAGTATGTATACCTGAACTATCGTCGTCGATGTTAGTTTTCTGTCGATTCTGATGAGAACAACCCTACCACTGAACTGTTGCAGTAACTCACTCTCTGACATACATTCCCAACCAATACCGGTAGCAGGCATTTCAACCAATAACCCTTCTTCAGAATAACTGTGAAATAGTGCCTTTCTATCCAATGACGATGGGCCGCCAATGGTATCCGTAGGAGATGAGCTACCAACGCCCCTTCTTCTCCATCAGAGCGGCAATATTAGCCTATGACTACCCACCTTGGCAGCTATATGAATTTTAACCAATGCTATCACTTCTCCACACGAACGCCAGAAAACTCTATAAGTGGACGCGACACTCGTCTCTGACAGTGTTCTACCAGCTGTGGACACCAAAAGATCCTGAGGAAGATCCCAGCAGAGGGGTCTAAACGTCGAGAATTTTAGAAGAAACATGACGCAGCTTACTAAGCTAGAAAATTTTAACTTCAGTGACAACAGCCACGAAAGTCTGCAGGCTTACAAGACACGGAAATGTTGGTCCGGGTAAACTGTCTCACACTTAGATCACTCGTTACCTCTGAGATCATACCTGAGGGCGCGACCGCTATGGTCGCAGGTTCGAATCCAGCCTCGGGCATGGATGTGTGTGATGTCGTTAGGTTAGTTAGGTTTAAGTAGTTCTAAGTTCTAGGGGACTGATGACCTTAGAAGTTAAGTCCCATAGTGCTCAGAGTCATTTGAACCATACCTGAGGGATCTGTGACATTGGCCCTTTGCGGGCATTGAGTACAGCATATATACAGGGTGTTCCAAAAATGACCGGTATATTTGAAACGGCAATACAAACTAAACGAGCAGCGATAGAAATACACCGTTTGTTGCAATATGCTTGGGACAACAGTACATTTTCAGGCAGACAAACTTTCGAAATTACAGTAGTTACATTTGTCAACAACAGATGGCGCTGCGGTCTGGGAAACTCTATAGTACGATATTTTCCACATATCTACCATGCGTAGCAATAATATGGCGTCGTCTCTGAATGAAATTACCCGAAACCTTTGACACGTGTCTAGCGGAATGGCTTCACATGCAGATGAGATGTACTGCTTCAGCTGTTCAATTGTTTCTGGATTCTGGCGGTACACCTAGTCTTTCAGGTGTCCCCACAGAAAGAAGTCACAGGGGTTCATGTCTGGTGAATAGGAAGGCCAAACCACGCCGCCTCCAGTATGTTTCGGATAGCCCAAAGCAATCACACGATCATCGAAATATTCATTCAGGAAATTAAAGACGTCGGCCGTGCGATGTGGCCGGGCACCATCTTGCATAAACCACGAGGTGTTCGCAGTGTCGTCTAAGGCAGTTTGTACCACCACAAATTCACGAAGAATGTCCAGATAGCGTGATGCAGTAATCGTTTTGGATCTGAAAATTGGACCAATGATCCCTTTGGAAGAAATGGCGGCCCAGACCAGTACTTTTTGGGGATGCAGGGACGATGGGACTGCAACATGGGGCTTTTCAGTTCCCCATATGGGCCAGTTCTGTTTATTGACGAAGCCGTCCAGGTAAAAATAAGCTTCGTCAGTACACCAAATGCTGCCCACATGCATATCGCCGTCATCAATCCTGTGCACTATATCGTTAGTGAATGTCTCTCGTGCAGCAATGGTAGCGGCACTGAGGGGTTACCACGTTTGAATTTTGTATGGATAGAGGTGTAAACTCTGGCGCATGAGACGATACGTGGACGTTGGCGTCATTTGGACCGCAGCTGCAACACGGCGAACGGAAACCCGAGGCCGCTGTTGGAACACCTGCTGCACTAGCTGCGCGTTGCCCTCTGTGGTTGCTGTAAGCGGTCGCCCTACCTTTCCAGCATGTTCATCCGTCACGTTCCCAGTCCGTTGAAATTTTTCAAACAGATCCTTTATTGTATTGCTTTTCGGTCCTTTGGTTACATTAAACCTCCATTGAAAACTTCGTCTTGTTGCAACAACACTGTGTTCTAGGCGGTGGAATTCCAACACCAGAAAAATCCTCTGTTCTAAGGAATAAACCATGTTGTCCACAGCACACTTGCACGTTGTGAACAGCACACGCTTACAGCAGAAAGACGACGTACAGAATGGCGCACCCACAGACTGCATCGTCTTCTATATCTTTCACATCACTTGCAGCGCCATCTGTTGTTGAAAATTGTAACTACTGTAATTTCGAAAGTTTGTCCGCCTGAAAATGTACTGTTGTCCCAAGCATACTGCAACAAACGGTGTATTTCTATCGCTGCTCGTTTAGTTTTTATTGCCGTTTCAGATATACCGGTCATTTTTGAAACACCCTGTATAACGAGTGTGCAGGGTTAGACTATGAAGAGAACCAAAAGTGATGGCAGCTGTTATGAATAACAAACAGAGCATGAAGTACGAAATTATAAAAAAAAAACTTTGTCTACTATATAACGAAGTTGCCAACCCGGACATGGATTCGAGGACGTACTATCACAAGTTGCCACTGTTCAGTCAGTTTACACGTAGGAAAATGAAAAAAATCCAACCTGAAGTTCCTGTCAGAACATTATTAAAGTGCTATACACACATCTTATTCCGTAACTCTGTTGATGAAGGATGACGTCTAGTTGTTTCACCATGTGAGTGTATATCTCCATTTCTTGAACCCCAAGTTCCCTACCCCATATTGTTCAGTGGAGTATCCTCTGTGTACTGTTAAATTTTTGCACGCTTTTTCTTTCAGCAGTGGATAGTCAATTCCCTGACCGTACACCCTGAGCTACCATGCCGGCAACATTCGGCTACGGTACGCTTCTGAGTAGAAGCGTCCATATTTTTGTGCTCATTGTGCATAACGAGTAACTCTACAGAGAAGAAGTAAATTTCCATCCTAGATATCCGAAACAACGACTTATCTTATCAAAAAATGCGAGCCCAGTTCGGTAAAATGTTGCGACATCGTTCTAAACGGCGTGCTGTATTAAGTGGTCCGTTTGAAAAGGCACGCGGTGAGGTGATTATCTTGAGAACTGTGGACTGTGTCCCAATTGCGTCCCAGAGGGGGCCGGTCACGTGGTCGAGGACGTCTGCTTCTCGCAGGTTTATTTTACTGCGAAGCACAGTGGCTGCGCGCGCGTTGATTGGTCCGCGTCGAAGAGGCGCGGCAGACGCGGCCGAAATAGGAACGCTTACTTTGGCGGCGTCTCGGCTGCGCAACGCCCAACCACAATAGCCACTTCCTGGTCAGGCGCACGCATGCAACAGTCGCCACCGGTTTAGCTACTGGTGACCCAAACAGACTCGCTTCCCAGTAAAGAATTCTTGGTGGGGAAGGGGGGGGGGGGGGCGAGTGAGCCATGGCGGTGATACATCTCCCCCCCCCCCCCCACCCCAAAAAAAACGAAACATGTTTCAGGAGAAGTATAAAGTTAAACACCACTCATGGGTTAGACCTCATGCCTGTTACGACTGCTGCCTACTAGACAGTACAAAGAGCGCTCTATGTTTGTGTGGGACATGTGATGTGCATGTCGCCTGTACCTCATGTCGTTATTGACAGTGGATGAAACATTACGTTGTTGCTACTTCTTTATCCGAACATGCCTCTCATTAAGGCCCCCGTAAACGATCAAACATTTTGTCAAACGGAACTATGCTTGCCAAATATTTGACTGCCTATGGTGCTGTTTGACGTGTTTGTCAAGCATAGATCGTGTGTGATGTGTGGGCGAGGAATTTTGATTGACGGAAAGTTTGACAAGAAGGCGGACGTTATTTGTGTCAATGTGTCGCCACATACGTGTAGTGAAAAAGTGTTTTCTTACAATTTATCTCGCAGTATCGTGAATTTCCACAACTACGAAAAGTACGGTCAAGTATAAAAGCAAAATAGCACTGAAATTACTAAATTGGTAGAGGTATCACATCCTTCTCAGCCATATATTAAACATGAAGAGGTTATCAACAAAAACAATATTTTATGATGCGTTCGCATGTTGTGGTATTTTCATAAAATGTCATTTCAGGACCAAGTACACAAAAATAAATTTCGACGTACTTGTGTCTTCTTTTTCAATGTGAGGGCGAAGTAAAGCTAAACAAGTTATTAAAAGTTTCACTGTCCTGATGTAATCATCACATTCTGATTGTGACATTTCCATTAACGGATTTCCAGTTGTATATTGTTCATTTTAAAACATTCCCAGGGCCTGCGTCTCGCTTTCTTTTGGTTTTTAACACAGTGCCAGAATGAACATTTGGAAAGCTTTATATGGATTTGTAGTCATTTCCACAGCGCCCACGAAAAGCGTCTGATTCTAAAGTAAGGTTAAATTGACAATCTTTCTCGGTACGTGTACGGTCTTGTTTGACACATCCATGGCAACATAATAGCGAACTTGGCACATAAGTTTGCTCTTTTAGGACGGCCTTAACAAGTTTTAAAAAGTTTTATTGTCCATTCGCAGAAAGTTGCAGTCACCGTGTTCTGAGAGTAATATTTCCTTTGCCAGATTTTCATGGGTAAATCTCTCATTTTAAGCCATTCCCTCGACCAACCTCCTTTGTCTTCATTTGTGACCATTTTCACTGTTGAAATACACACGAACTGCAATAACGCCTGCTTTAAAGTGAGGTTAAACTGACGAAGATTCTTTGAATGTGTAGAGGCTTTCCTGGCAAACCCTTGCCTAGAAAAGAGCGATTTTGTCAAACTCGTTTGATAGTGTATGGACGCTTTTAGACCTCACGAGGCTGAGTTCAAGACCTTCTTACCTCAATAAAATTCGAAGAGGTATTGGGACTCGAACCCCAGTCCTTCCGTAATGGAGGCAACGACGCTAACCATTTGTTGTTCGTCTTCTTTCTTTCGATCTGTTTCTTCGTCGTTATGTCGTCGCTAGTTTTTTGCGGATGTCACATGACATCTTTCAGATTCTATAGATGAGATCGTCACTATTTTTTTTTCGGCGGTGGATAGCCAGTTCCCTGACCATACACCCAGAGCTACCATGTCGGCAACATTCGGCTACGGTACACTTCTCAGTGGAAGCGTTCATATTTTTAAGTAGTTCAATTCCCAAAATTCACCGCTGTCTTTGAGAGAATAAAGTAGCATAAAATCTAAGAATCTAGAAGACTAAAAAGTCTCCAAAATTGCAAGAAATTCAATAAATTACGAGCTGCATTTAACACAGGATATGCGGATATTGCTGTCATTTACCTTTTATTAAAGTTTTCAGAAGATCAAAAAAAGCTGCTAAATGATTTAGGCAAGATATCTGTATGGTGCGAACACAGAGTATAATTATCTATGGAGTGAGCATTCGGATGCGCTGAACGAGAAATCTGTCCACAACATCTCCTGCTGTTCGGGTCACTTGGTATTGGGACGGCGCATGTCAGTCCGTACAGCGCATAGCCTATTTTGATTGTTACTACTTCGCTAGAACAGATAAATCACCTTCAGAAGTATCCTGAAACTTTGTATAGCGCTTTATAGACATCTTAATAATTTTATACATAGAACTGAAATACTTTTAAAGCTTCGAAGGGCAAGGGTATTGTGCTTTGTCGCCACAGTATCATAGCTCAGTTCCACATACGTTCTTCCGGTTGCGGGAAAAGAAGTAACAGCCAACAATACCTTTTTAGGTTTTCTGTTGCACTTATGCATGTTGTCGAGTCTCCATTCTAATTAATTACGTCACTATGACACTGTATTGGGCGCCGATGCATCACAGGAAAAAAGGGGGGGGGGGGGTTAAACGTATTTGTAGCAATGAAATTGTTACTGTTAATATGCTTTATTTATTTGACAGCCAACAATATTCTTTTAGGCTTTATATTGCTCTTATTTATATTGTCGAATCTTTGTTACAATCACACTGTATTGGGCGCCGATGTATCACAGAAAGGGGAAAAGACATGAATATAGCACGAATACGTAAATACTGACTGGCAGCTTAAACGCACTTTAAATTTATCTAGCATTTCTCTCGCAAACACATTGGTAAAAACAAAAAAAAAAAGTCACAGCTCTATAAGACGTTATAATACCGCGTCTCGATATATTTCAGCATATAAAGCGCCTCACATCAATATGATATTCACTATTAGAGATTTGTTGTACGCATCTATGAAAAGCAACTGGTCCTCCTTTCACGAACTTCTCTTACATCCGTAGCAACAAGAATACTGCACCATGGCAGTTATTACTAGTAAAACGTGTAGAAACGTATGTAAAAACAGGTGAATACGTGTAATATTAATGTTTCGCTGCTACCACAAATTGCAGACAAGCAGCGAGGTCCCAGTACCACGTGACTAGCCGGGTTTGATGTTGATAACATGCGCAGTAGGCTATGCTCACTCCACGGATATTTATACTCTATGGGCACGAAAAGTGGCAACACTCTAGCAGCGGACTTCTTGCGTTTTCTAAGTGTTCTGCCAATAAAAAGTCTTGCTCACCTTCCCCCAACATTATCTACGTGATAGTTCAAGTTGTTCGTAATGGTTACCCCAGGTATTTAGGAGAACTGAAAAACTTTCGAGCTGTGTAATTTTCGTGCAACCGAAATTTAACGGATACGTTTCAGTACTCATTTCATTATTTGGCGTAAATTGACACTTTTCGCACGATACGGATATCTCGTCTACATCATTTTGCAGTTGGTTTTGATCTTCTCGTCACTTTCGTAGACGGTAAATGACAGCATCATCTGTAGTCACGGATGGCTAATCAGATATATTAGGAATAGCATAGGGCACATAACACTTCCCTGGGGAATGCCAGATATCAGTTCTGTTTTCCTCGATGGCCCTTGTCAATTACTAACAACTATGAGCTTTGTGACAGGAAATAAAGAATCCAGTCGTAAAACTGAGACGATACTCCATAGGTACGCAATTTGTTTAGAAGTCGTTTGTGAGGATCGGCATCGAAAACCTCTGGAAATCTAGAAATATGAAATCCATCTGAGATTCTCTGCCGTCTGCACTCCTTACTTCAAGAGAATAAAGAGCCAGTTGCGCTGCTCAACAACATTTTCTGAATCTGTCTACGCTGTGTGTCAATAGATCGTTTCCGGAGACGTAATTCATAATGTTCAAACACTATGTTTCAAAACTCTACTGCAGATCGACGTCAGTGATATGCATCTGTAACTCAGTGGATTACTCCTATTTCCTATCTTGAGTATTGGTATGACTTTTGCAACGTTGCAGTCTTCAGGTTCAGATCTTTCATAGAGCGAGCGCTTGTATGTGATTGCTAAGTATGGAACTACTATATTACCACACTATAAAAGGAACCTAACTGGTATACCGTCTGGACCGAGAGACTCGACTTTGAAGGTGGAAACAACTGAAAGAAACAGCATTCCGTAAATTAATTGCAGGAGACGTGTTCTCAAATTTTGGGATGGATGCTTTCGAAATGCTATATTTCTCTAAGCCGCTATTTCTTGGGTGTTATGTTAAAAGTTGTTAGAAGCCGATCTCGGGGGGGGGGGGGGGGGGGGGGGAAATTAGTTAGGATTCCGAGGAAATGTAGGAACACAGGAGGCAATACTCGTCCTACGACTAACGTTAGAAGGTAGTTTAAGGAAAGGAAAACGTACATTTACAGCATTTGTAGACTCAGAGAAAGCTTTTCACAGTGTTGACTGGAATACTCTCTTTGAAATTCTGAAGGTAACAGGGGTAACATACAGGAAGCGAAAGTCTATTTACAACTTGAACAGAAACCAGACGAATGCTATAAGAGTCGAGGGTTATTTAAACTGTACTGTGCACAAGCAATAGAGGAAACCAAAGAAATGTTTGGAGAAGGATTAAAGATCAAGGAGAAGAAATAAAAGCTTTGAGGTTTTTCAATGACACTGCAATTCTGTCAGAGACTATAGAGGACTTAGAAGAGTAGTTGAACGAAAGTGTCTTGAAAGGAGGATATAAGATATTATACAAAGATAATTAATGTAATACACTTAATTCAGGTGCTACTAAAGGAATTAGATTAAGAAAATAGAGACTTTAAGTAATAGATGCGTTTTGCTATTTGGGCACCAGAATAACTGAGGATGACGAAGTAGTATTTGGGCAGCAAAATACCGATGATGGCCGATGTAAAGAGGATGTAAAATGTAGACTGGTAACGGCAAGAAAAGTGTTCCTGGATGGTGGACACACCTAATATTGGTCCACTTCTAGTTGCTGGATACTTTTTATCAGGTAAGTGTAGTGTCTAAAGAAAGACGAGATTGCAACACTTTGCAAATAAGAATCGTAAACCTACTCAAATAAACAGATACAACTGGTAAAGTTAACTACTGCAGATACAAGAAGCTTGTTTAATCAATTAATATTGTAATACTAAAATAATTAGCTAAGCGTGCTTAAACTCGTCTACTTTTACACGTTATTAGCACTGAAATGAGTATCAGTTCCGCTTAAACTCTTGAACTTTTACACATTACGAGAATGGCAGCCACTGCTCTGTCAACAAGGCGACCATCACGCACAAGATAATGAGACGAGCGGAAGCAACTGTGTGAAATGATTACGGGACGGCAGCAGGACCGTTAACGCCACTTGGGCAGCAACGGGGATGACTTCGTAGTTGTGTTGCTGTACGATTTTCAAGCTATCATCGCAGTATCTGTTAATCGAATTGTCGTAGTTATTGAGCAACAAGGTGCTTGTCGAAAACCTGCAACATTCTCTAAACCTATGAAGCTTCAGCATTCATGAACACTGCTTTCTACCTGGCGCCTGAGCTATAGACCTATGCAGTCCGGAGATCGGCTGTACAAATTGAGGAAGCGGATATTTAAAACCTCTGCGCCTAAGAATAGCGGTCAGTAGACCAGAGTGGCACTGCTTTTTATGGTGAACCTATTGTGCCTGTTCTACCACCACAACAGCACAAAAATCCCAAAATTCAATGTATTTTTATTCCGCGATTTTTTGTTAGATATCCAAATGATTATCCATACTAATATTATAAATGCGAAAGTAACTCTGTTTGTTACTCTTTCGCAACGCTGAACCGATTTTGATGAAAATTGCTGCGGGGATAGCTCGAACGCTGGCGAAGAACGTAGGCTACTTTAGAAATTTGAAGTACAACACATTTATTGATTTGAAGAGTACAACGCGAAATATGGATCAATAATTACTCTTCCACAAAGCTACTCTGGAGAGCCAAAGGAACTGGTGTAGGCATACCTATTCAAATACAGAGATACGTAAACAGGCAGAAAACGGCACTGCGCTCAGCATCGCCTGTATAAGAAAAAAATGGTTAAAATGGCTCTGAGCATTATGGGACTTAACATCTGAGGTCATCAGTCCCCTAGAACTTAGAACTATTTAAACCCAACTAACCTAAGGACATCACACACATCCATGCGCGGTTCCGGACTGAAGCGCCTAGAACCGCTCGGCCACCACGGCCGGCTGCCTGTATAAAACAAAAAGTGTCTGGCGCAGTTACTGCTGCTACAATGGCAGGTTATTAATACTTAAGTGAGGTTGAACGTGCTGTTACAGTCGGCGGACGAGCGATGGGACACAGCATCTCCGAGGTAGCGATGGAGTGCGGAATTTCCCGTACGACCATTTCACGAGTATATAGTGAATAGCAGGAATCAGGTAAAACATCAAATCTCAGACATCGTTGCGGCCGGAAAAATATTCTGCAAGAATAGGACCAACGACGACTCAAGAGAATCGTTCAACTTGACAGAAGTGGAACCCTTCCGCAAATTACTGCAGATATCAATGCTGGGGCATCAACAAGTGTCAACGTGCGAACCATTCAAGCCGGCCGGTGTGGCCGAGCGGTTCTAGGCGCTTCAGTCTGGAACCGCGCGACCGCTACGGTCGCAGGTTCGAATCCTGCCTCGGGCATGGATGTGTGTGTTGTCCTTAGGTTAGTTAGGTTTAAGTAGTTCTGAGTTCTAGGGGAATGATGACCTCAGATGTCAAGTCGCATAGTGCTCAGAGCCATTTTAACCATTCAACAAAACATCATCTATATTGACTTTTGGAGCCAAAGGACCATTCGTGTAACCTTGAGGATTGCACGGCATAAAGCTTTACGCCTAGCCTGGGCCCATTAACGCCCACTGTTGATGACTGGAAACATGTTGCCTAGTCGGACGAGTCTCGCTTCTAATTGTATCGAGCTGATATACGGGTATAGACACAACCTCATGAGTCCAGCGACCCTGCATGTCAGCAGAGGACTGTTTAAGCAGGGGAATGTTCAAGCTGGCAGAGGCTCTGTAATGGTGCAGCTGGTGTGATATGGCACCCCTGATACGTTTAGGTACGACTCTGATACGTACGTAAGCATCCTGTCTGATCACCTGAATCCATTCATGTCCATTGAGCATTCTGACGGGCTTGGGCAATTCCAGCAGGACACTAGAGACTCCCCCCCCCCGTCCAGAATTGCTACGGAGTGTCTCCAGGAACACTCTTCTGAGTTTAAACACTTCCGCTGGTCACCATACTCCCCAGATATGTACATTATTGAGCATATTTGGAATGCCTTGCAACGTGCTGTTCACAAGAAATCTCCACTCCCTCGTACTCTTAGGGATTTACGGGCAGCCCTGTAAGATTCATTGTGTCAGTTCCCTCCAGCACTACTTCAGACATCCCACGTAGTGTCGCGACACTTCTGAGTGTTCTCAGAGACCCTGCACGATGTTAGGCAGACGTACCAGTTTCTTTGGATCTTCATTGTGTAAGCTCTTTGACTTTTGAACTCAGTTGTATTTATGAAAATACTTCTATTGTTTGATATGGTCTATATAAAAAGATTCATCGTAATGACTGCAGTGCTTATACAACTCTCTACGTGTTTAATCCGTAGTTCAATACTAATGTCATTCAGAAACCCATTACATTTTAGCCGGTGAGCGTAACATGTCTCTTACTTATACAAAAATGTGTCGCCGAAGTTGCGTCAAATGAAAACACTTGTACCAAGTGCCCGAACTTCCCGAGCAGGGTCATCCGCTCAGTTAAGCCATACACACTTTCATTTCAGTTTACTGATACGCGAGCGCAGCTGCAGGTGACAGCTAGTACACTGTAATTGTCTCACCGAAATGTGCTATTCTGACTGGCAAAAATAGTCTTGTTCTTTTAAAAGAAAGCAAAGTTGAAGCCTATATCTCGGTTATTAAAACTGCGAGAATACATTTGCTGTTTGGTGAACACCTGGTCACCTTTCCTCTAGGTGATTACAAGTGTCTTTTTTTTGTCATCTGTCTACTGACTAGTTTGATGCGGCCCGCCACGAATTCCTCCCCTGTGCTAACCTCTTCATCTCAGAGTAGCACTTGCAACCTACGTCCTCAATTATTTGCTTGACGTATTCCAATCTCTGTCTTCCTCTACAGTTTTTGCCCTCTACAGCTCCCTCTAGTACCATGGAAGTCATTCCCTCATGTCTTAGCAGATGTCCTATCATCCTGTCCCTTCTCCGTATCAGTGTTTTCCACATATTCCTTTCCTCTCCGATTCTGCGTAGAACCTCCTCATTCCTTACCTTATCGGTCCACCTAATTTTCAACATTCGTCTATAGCACCACATCTCAAATGCTTCGATTCTCTTCTGTTTCGGTTTTCCCACAGTCCATGTTTCACTACCATACAATGTTGTACTCCAGACGTACATCCTCAGAAATTTCTTCCTCAAATTAAGGCCGGTATTTGATATTAGTAGACTTCTCTTGGCCAGAAATGCCTTTTTTGCCATAGCGAGTCTGCTTTTGATGTCCTCCTTGCTCCGTCCGCCATTGGTTATTTTACTGCCTAGGTAGCAAAATTCCTTAACTTCGTTGACTTCGTGACCATCAGTCCTGATGTTAAGTTTCTCGCTGTTCTCATTTCTACTACTTCTCATTACCTTCGTCTTCTCCGATTTACTCCCAAACCATACTGTGTACTCATTAGACGGTTCATTCCGTTCAGCAGGTCATTTAATTCTTCTTCATTTTCACTCAGGATAGCAATGTCATCAGCGAATCGTATCATTGATATCCTTTCACCTTGTATTTTAATTCCACTCCTGAACCTTTCTTTTATTCCCATCATTGCTTCCTCGATGTACATATTGAAGAGTAGGGGCGAAAGGCTACAGCCTTGTCTTACACCCTTCTTAATACGAGCACTTCTTTCTTGATCGTCCACTCTTATTATTCCCTCTTGGTTGTTGTACATATTGTATATGACCCATCTCTCCCTATAGCTTACCTCTACTTTTTTCAGAATCTTGAACAGTGTCTTTAACGCGTCAAAAGTAATTTGGGTGCCTTACCCTGTACAACGTCCTAATTTTGTTCCTGATTGCGTTACGGTCCATTCTCCTCAGCCAGCCTTTACAATAAGCAATGTTTACGCTTTTTTACCAAAACTAAAGAAGCAATCAACGTAAAACGTTTTTTACATTACTTATTGATTCTTGGACAACATTTTCTGACACATCCGTGGAGTTAAGCTTGCTCTGTCCACAATGAGGTGTGTCCATGACGGAAGTCCTGCAGGCTGCAAATCTTATCTGAAATGAAAAAAATTAACCAGTTTCTTAATCTACAGGATACTGCGAAGTAGAAGTACAGTTTATTGAAATTTGACAAAAGGATAAAATGGCGGGCGTTTGAAACAAAGGTGTAGTTCTGTCGTATGCTTTTGGTCATGTTTTTTGCAGTAACTAACGAATAGGTTGAAATAAAAAATTAGCGTGTTACTCCGTGTGGACCCATCCGAGGAAGTAATTCATCCAAATTTCAGAAAGATATCTTTATTAGTGTGTCCGCAATCCATTCCGTCAGCTTGAGATACAGTGTATTTCAGGCAGACGGAATGGATTGCAGGCACGCTAATATATCTTTCTGAAATCTGGCTTTATTTCAAGCTGACAAAGTGAACTACGGGCACACTAATAAAGATATCGTTCTGAAATTTGGCTGAATTACTTCACGGACATGTCCACAACGAGTAGTAGGCTCTCTTTTTATTTTAATTGATTCATCAATTATTGTAAGAAACGTCACCATAACACAAGACAAAACATCTTTGTTTCAAACGTCCGCCATTTTATTACTTTTTTCAAATTTTAAACGACTGTACAATTATTCATTGCGCAATAGCCTATAGATTAAGAAAATTGTTTGTTTCTGATTTCAGATAAGATATGGAGATAGCAGTACTTCCGTAATGGGCATATCTCATTTTTGACACAGCAATTTTAACTCCCCAGACGGGGGGATTAAAAATGACTGAATTTCTTTTTAAAAAATCAGAAAATTTGGTCCAAGAATCAGTTAACAACTAACGAATAGCTTGAAATAAAAAATTTGCGTGTTACTCCCTGTGGACATGTCCGAGAAGTAATTAAGAAAAATATCAGAAGGATATCATAATTAGTGTGCCCGCAGTTCTTTCCGTCAGCTTGAGATACAGTATATTTCAGGCAGACGGAATGGACTGCAGGCACACTAATACAGTATATCTTTCTGAAATCTGGCTTTATTTCAAGCTGGCGAAATGGACTACGGGCACACTAATAAAGGTATCTTTCTGAAATTTGGATGAATTACTTCACGGGCTTGTCCACAAGGAGTAGTAGACTATCTTTTTATTGTGATTTATTCATCAAAAAATGTTCAAATGTGTGTGAAATCTTATGGGACCCATCTGCTAAGGTCATCAGTCTCTAAGCTTACACACTACTTAACTTAAATTATCCTAAGGACGAACACTCACACCCATGCCCGAGGGAGGCCTAGAACCTCCGCCATGACTGCAGCGCCCCAGACCGCTCGGCTAATCCCGCGCGGCGTGATTCATTCATCAATTATTGCAAGAAACGTCACCATAACACAAGACAAAACATCTATGTTTCAAACGTCCGCCATTTTATTATTTTTTTCAAAATTTTAAACGACTGTACAATTATTCATTGCGCAATAGCCTATAGATTAAGAAAATTGTTTGTTTCTAATTTCAGATAAGATATGCAGATCGCACGACTTCCGTAATAGGCATATCTCATTTTTGACAGAGCAATTTTAACTCCTCAGATGGGTGATAAAAGATGACTGAATTTTTTTTAAAGAATCAGAAAATGTGGTCCAAGAATCAATTAACAATGTGCAAGGAGATTTACGTTGATTGTTTCGCAATTTGTTCCAGAACAGATTGTAAAAATCCCTTACTGTATAAGCTACCTGAGGAGAAGGAACCATTAACTAGCCACGAGAAACCATGTGAGCTACACTTCGAGATGATTTCACTCCAGCTGGTAATATTGCGAACTCTCGTCGTCGAGACAACACAGCGGCACGTGCAAATGTTTTGGCCGGTGTATAGCTCTGACGTCACGTCTCTGAGCAAAATTACGGTTTGCCCTTCCGCTCCTGGTGCGTCACGAGCTTGGCGCAGCCGTCTATATTAAGCGCCGCCACGCACTATTCGCGGGTGGGAAGCCTACGCGGACTTTGCAACGAGCCGCGGGGACCACGTGGTGCATGCGGCCAACGGCAGTGGCGTCCATCACCTGCGGCTCGCTGCAGACGCTCCCCTATGTGAAACAGTAAAAATAAAAATATAAAAAACCGCTTTCTTCCTGTCCCCCGTCCATTCACACTCCTCGATAGGAATTGGCACTGATGTGGGACGCTTCCTTGCTTTTATAGTAAACCATTTTCTTGACAGCAGTCTGCAGTCACCTTCCACCACGATGACTGCCGTGAAGCATGAATTTATCCGGTAGATAGGCTCACCGGGCCCAAACTTAGTAACTTCCGTCCTAATAGAAATTCTTCATGAGATTTGTTAAAAGTTGCTATTCCCTCGGTGATGCTGTTCGAATAGAAAACTCCAACCAATCCTGCCTCAATAACTACCAGACTTTTTAAAAAAAATATTGAAGCAATCAGTTGACCCCCCCCCCCCCCCCACCGGAACATGAACCATGGACCTTGCCGATGGTGGCGAGGCTCGCTTGCCTCAGTGATACAGATAGCCGTACCATTTGCAAACCACAACGAAGGGGTATCTGTTGAGAGGCCAGACAAATGTGTGGTTCCTGAAGAGGTGCAGCAGCCTTCTCAGTAGTTGAGGGGCAACAATCGGGATGACTGACTGATCTGGCCTTGTAACATCAACCAAAACGGCCTTGCTGCGATGGTACTTCGAACGGCTGAAGCCAAGGGCAAACTACAGCCGTAATTTTTCCCGAGGGCATGCAGCTTTACTGCATGGTTAACTGATAATGTAGGCCTCTTGGGTGAAATACTCCGGAGGTAAAATGGTCCCCCATTCGGATCTCCGGGCGGGGATTACTTAGGAGGACGTCTTTATCAGGAGAAACAAAACTCGCGGATCGTGAGTGGGATTGTCAGATCCTTTAATCGGGCAGGTAGGTTGGAAAATGCAAAAAGGGAAATGGATGGATTAAAGCTAGATATAGTGGGAATTAGTGACGTTCAGTGGGAGGAGGAACAAGACTTCTGGTCAGGTGAATACAGCGTTATAAATACAAAATCAAATAACGGTATTGCAGGAGTAGATTTAACAATGAATAAAAAGGAACGCGGATAAGCTACTACGAACAGCATAGTGAACGCATGATTGTAAGTAAGATAGACACGAAGCCCACGCCTACCACAGTAGTACAGCTTTATATGTTAACTATCTCCACAGATGACGAAGAGACTGTAGAAATGTATGATGCGATAAAGGAAATTATTCAGAAAGTTAAGGGAGACGAAAATTTAATAATCATGGGAGACTGGAATCCGCTTGTAGGAAAAGAAAGAGAAGGAAAAGTAATGGTTGAACATGGACTGGGGTAAGGAATAAAAGAGGAACCTGCCTGCTCATATTTTGCACAGAGCACAACTTAATCACAGTTACAACTTGGTTTAAGGATTATGAAATAAGGTTGTACGCATGGAAGAGACATGGAGACTCTGGAAGGTTTCAGATAGCATATTTAATGGTAAGACAGAGTTTTAGGAATCTGGTTTTAAAGTGTAAAACATTTCCAAGGCGCGATGTGGACTCTGACGACAATTTCTTGGTTATGAACTGTAGATTAAAAGTGAAGAAAGTGCAAAAAGGTACGAACTTAAGGAGATGGTACCTGGACAAACTGAAAGAACCAGAGGTTGTAGAGAGATTCAGAGAGAGCATTAGCGAACGGTTGACAAGAACAGAGGAAAGAAATGCAGTAGAAGAAGAATGGGTAGCTTTGAGAGACGAAATAGTGAAGGCAGCAGAGGATCAAGTAGGTAAAAAGACGAAGGGTAGTAGAAATCCTTGGCTAACAAAAGAGGTATTGAATTTAATTAATGATAGGAGAAAATATAAAAATGCAGTATATGAAGCAGGTGGAAAGGAATACACACGTCTCCAAAAGAGATGACAGGAAGTGCAAAATGGCTACGCAGGGATGGTTAGAGGACAAATGTAAGGATGTAAAAGCATATGTCACTAGGGGTACGATATGTACTGCCTACAGGAAAATTAAAATGACCTTTGGATAAAGAGAACCACCTGTATGAATATCAGGAGCTCAGATGGGAAATCAGTCCTAAGCAAAGAAGGAAAAGCAGAAAGGTGGAAGGAGTATATAGAGGGTCTATACAAGGGCGATGTACTTGAGGGCAATATTATGGAAGTGGAAGAGGACGTAGATGAAGAGAAACGGGAGATATGGCACTGCTCGAAGAATTTGACAGAGCACTGAAGGACCTAAGTCGAAACAAGGCCTCGGGAGTAGACAACATTCCATTAGAGCTACTGATAGTCTTGGGTGAACCAGCCATGACAAAACTCTTCCATCTGGTGTGTAACATGTGTGAGACAGGCGAAATACCTTCAGGCTTCAAGAAGAATATAATAACTACAATCCCAAAGAAAGCAGGCGTCAGAGCTGTGAAAATTAGCGAACTATCAGTTTAAAAAATATTATCACGAATTCTTTACCGAAGACTGGAAAAACTGGTAGAAGCTGACCTCGGGGAAGATCAGTTTGGATTCCGTAGAAATATTGGAACACGCGAGGCTATACTGACCCTACGACTTATCTTAGAAGATTGGTTAAGGAAACGCAAACCTAGCTTCCTAGCATTTGTAGACTTAGAAAAAGCTTTCGACAATGTTGACTGGAATACTATCTTTCAAATTCTGAAAGTGGCAGGTGTAACCATGTATGGAAGTGAAACATGCACGATAATCAGTGTAGACAAGAATAGAATAGAAGCTTTCGAAATATGGTGCTACAGAAGAATGTTGAGGATTAGATCACGTAACTGATGAGGAGGTGTTGAGTAGAACTCGGAAGAAAAGGAATTTGTGAAACAATTTGAATAGAAGAAGTGATCGGTTGGTAGAACACGTTCTGAGGCATCAAGTGATGACCAATTTAGTATTGGAGGGCAGCGTGGAGAGTAAAACTCGTAGTGAGAGACCGAGAGATGAATACACCAAGCAGATCCAGAAGGATGTTGGTTGCAGTTCTTACTCGGAGATGAAGAGACTTGCACAGGACTGAATAGCATGGAGAGCTGCATCAAACCAGCCTCTGGACTGAAGACCACAGCAACAACGCTCTAGTTGGCAAAAATAGGTCCTTAAAGCACATATCACAGTATAAGACAGTATTTCTTGTTTTAATTTTGTTCGACTTCGACCTTCTGTGGACGACAAACAGTAGGTATGCTGGTTAGTGTTTTGTTCTCCTCTCAAAATCTCTTCATTCTTTCACTGATGTTCTTCTTCCTTTCCTTTGTCCATGCGATCTTGGTCCTTGTATTTTGCTTTACCTGGAGCCCTGGTATTTGGAAATCTTCAAAATACCTCTTTATCCCAGATCTCTTTCTGATTCATCTCAACTTCCTCCATGTCCTTACTTATTTAGTCAACCCAGTTTATGGTCGCCTTTAGTAGGGTGATGCAGTGGAAGATTTGTCAATGTGCATTCGCTCATTCTGAAGCGATGCCCATTAAATTTCAGCCTACTCTTGCGTACAATGTATGCGATATTCACCATCTGTTTGTGGAGACCTTCGTTTCTCTTCTTTTTCCATCTTCTATTGTTTCTTTTTTGCAGTCCTTAAGAAGTTTTCTTTTCTCGCGCTCTAGTTCTTCCTTTTCTCGTTCGTCATTCACCATCCGGAATTCTAAACCGTGAAGTGGTGGCTCTTCTTCTGTTTGCTTATCAACCCCATTTTGTTGGATGCATTCAACGAGACAACTGATTTTTTTTTTTATTATTATTTTTCCAAACCTTGTATTCATGACTTTCTCTATCACGTTCGCATCCAATGTGTTATGTTTTTTCGTAGGAGCTCAAGAGTTCTGTTTTCTCTGCTATCTCGTGTAATATTTGGAGCATTGTTAGAACTTCTTCTTTTTCGTTGCTTAACAATGCCAAATCACCAGCGAACGCTAAGTACTCTACCTTCAAACCCTGCCCCTTTGGATCTAAACAGATTGCTTCTACTCCTTCTTTCGCGGCATCCTTGCATGTTCAAGTGGCCGTGCGGTTCTAGGCGCTGCAGTGTGGAACCGCGAGACCGCTACGGTCGCAGGTTCGAATCCTGCCTTGGGCATGGATGTGTGTGATGTCCTTAGGTTAGTCAGATTTAACTAGTTCTAAGTTCTAGGGGACTAATGACCTGAGAAGTTGAGCCCCATAGTGCTCAGAGCCATTTGAACCATTTGAACCTCTCCATGCCTTACTCTATATCTGCATCTACATCTGTATTCCGCAAGCACCTGAGGATGTGTGGACGACGACACCTTTGGCACAATTAAAAAATCCCCCTCCCCTGTTCCACTCGCGAATAGTGCGTGGCAAGAATGA
Organism: Schistocerca gregaria; assembly: GCF_023897955.1. NCBI lineage: Eukaryota > Metazoa > Arthropoda > Insecta > Orthoptera > Acrididae > Schistocerca > Schistocerca gregaria. The sequence goes on along the minus strand of NC_064925.1, from coordinate 218,634,220 downwards.
TTTTTGGTACGCCTCTGTTTTAGCTCTAATTTCTGTAAATTTCTCGGTGTGGTCAACTCGACAGACGTACGTGGTAGGAAGTAAATGCTGTCCGACTCTTTCCGGGAAGTATGTACTTTCTCGAAATTTCAAATATAATCCTTTCCGTAAAGCACCATGTGTCTCGTGTAGCGTCTTTTACTGAAGTTTGTTGAGTATCTCCGTAGCGCTCTCATGAGGACGAAATGCCCAGCTCTTCGTTGGACCTCCTCTGTCTCTTCTATCAGTCCTAAAACTAAACTCCGTCCGTACAGGCCTTGGAAGCCCCAACTGTACCGACCAGCCGCCATTTCATCCTCAGCCCACAGGCGTCACTGGATGCGGATATGAAGGGGCATGTGCTCAGCACACCGCTCTCCCGGTCGTATGTCAGTTTACGAGACCGGAGCCGCTACTTCTCAATCAAGTAGCTCCTCAGTTTGCCTCACAAGGGCTGAGTGCACCCCGCTTGCCAACAGCGCTTCTATCAGCCCTACCTGGTCTTAATCTCCTGTCTTTATCTCGGCTCCAAAACATCCCCATGAAATTTTACTTTGAAGACGGTTTCCACTAGCATTTGTTTTATAATTCCCCTAGTTTCTCCAACTATTCCGAACTCTTTCAAAACTCCAGAGCGTCTATCGGCAAGTCGAGTCATATGCTTTCTTAACATTAATGAACACATATACAGTAACTAATTCTTATTGCTCTTACGCTGAGAATGCTTTTCAGACACGATCTTCCTTTCCTGAAATCTCCTTGGTATTTGCCTATTTGATGATCCACTGCTTTCTCTTTTATGTTAAATTTGACTTTGGAAAGAACTTTGCAAGAAAGTGGTAACAACAAGATTCCTCGGTGTTCTTGGGGCCGGTGTGGTCTTCCTCCTTATGGAATGGGTGTATAAGGACACATTTCTAGTCACTGACTGTCGTTTCTTTTTCCGAGATATCAAAAATTAAATGATGCAAATTTTCTGCTGTTTTATCCCTTCTACGTGTCAGCATTTCGACTACTATTCCATCCTCCCCAGGCGCTTTATTGTGTTTATAGTTATTTGCTGTATTTTTTTTTATTTCTATGAGTCTCGGTGGTTGTCACTGAGGTTTTGCATTTGACTTGAGAGGCTCCTCGCAGTTCAGAAAAATACTGAAATGAGCGGCCCTAAGTTGGCAGTTGTCTTCGTCACTAAATGTTAAAGTACGATCGTGCCTTTTGAAATAACATAATTTGTTTTTTTTCAGCTTATTGAAGTAACAATAGTAAACAACAAAGATCTAGAAAAGAAATAAAAAAACAGGATCCAAAAATGAAATACAACAAATCAAATTCTAGCGTTATAAACTTCTAAAACATCCAGGCAGAAAGCAGGACATGGACAATGGCTCATTAATATACCTTACTGAGAGAAATGAATCGTCTTAACTGAACCGTTTGTATTGCCTTTCTTGTGAGACACAGGACAGTTTCAGTAACAGAAACGACCATTGGGTAACTGATCTGGAACAGAAAGTTGCGTTTTGATTCAAGACGAATGTGTAAAGTATAGGGCCTGACATGGATACTTTTTCCAGATTTACACATTGATATATTAAGTTCTCGTAGCCAGGGTTCGCAATGTAAAAATTCTGTAGAAGACATCATGCTGGCGTTTTAGTGTAAGAGTCTTTATTTGAACAACTCACTATTGCAATTCTGTTCTTATGGGCATTGTGAAGTCGAAATAATTATTTTTCGGCACAGGTCATAACCTAAAAATCATCTGACACATTTGCATATCTTCATTACATTTGTGTGTTGTATTTTTAACTATAAGATTTGTCAGCATTAGACGAGAGCGAAGGTAGGTACCGGAAACTGGTCGGGAAGAACCTCAGATCATGTTCAGCAGTAGCAGGTAGCGAAGCGAAGAGAGTCTACCAATTTCGGTCGTCGATTTCTTGGTTGTAGTCTTGATAAATATTCCTTCTAGACTAGGATGTCTGCCGTTGCTGCTAAAGTCGTACTACACCACATAATAGTGCAACAGCGCAGTGCACCACTCCCTTCACACTGTGACCTTTCGTACATTCAAAGTTCTGTAGCCAACGCGTCAGATGCGTTTGTTAGTGCATCAGGCTGGATACAAATGCGACAGTATTCATTACAATGTTTGATTATAGTTATAATTATTAGTTACTTGTACATTTCAACAATACATTATTGGTTTACTGTTGCATTGTCGTAATGACAACATTTTTCTCATTTGTTACAGGTGAGTACAAATTCATCCTTGACGTTATCACTCTGAGGAGAGGTAAGGAGTGTTACTTCAATTATTACATTTTTTTCACCTCTCACACAGGGAGTTTGCCTGAATCCGATTTTTCTAATATAATCGAAACCAGTAAACCGCCTATTCCACAAGGAAATGAATTCCCATGAATAAAACAGCTTCAAATGCTTGACTGCAAATGAGTTAATGTGTTAAATATTTGACGTTAAACATTGCTAGGGGACCCAGGCTTAAATGATTTGTAAGCCTGGCAGGCATCGGAAAAATTATGGAAATTTATGACTACTAAAAGTGGCACGAATCACAATTACTTTCATTTATTTTGGTAAAATTATTAACAAAACAAATGACAAACAGTGGCAACATGAATGTAATAAGGCCTTTGTGAGTGTGACATAGGGGGCGGGAGAAAGGCACTAATAATCGTGCAAGTGAATTAATTGTAATTGCGAGTGCTCTGTGATTGTCGCAATGTTAACTGAAAATAGATAGTACTGCAGAAGGGGATATATCACACCTATGGTTGAAATTAAAAGTACTGACTGGAAAAGCAAATCTTCAAACTGAAGTTTCAAGTAATTGAAATGGTATAATATTACTTTAGTTTCTCTGTATATCATCTCGCAGCTGCGATGCGATCTCACCATGGTACTGTAGGTGGAGGCTGAAGAGTTTGCAAGTCATTCACTGTCGGTACACAGAGCCTCGCCAAAGATAAAATGCAAATCTGTCCAAAATTTCTCTAAGTCCTTGACACATCGGCTTCGTCAACAGCATTCGGCGGCAACCAAGTCGAAGACAGAGGCTCAGATGAAGCTGATGTTGAAGGAGAAGTTGAAGTTGACGATGAAGAAGAAAATGAAGTGACTTCTGATCGAATGTTTACTAAAATGAAACCTTGCATTGCCATGTTGCAGAAAGAAGGTGTACTGAACTCTGAAAAAAAAGCAAAATAGGAACAGTGAACGGTCAAAGCACAACAACTACAACAAAGAACAATATGTAGCACATCTGCGGGGTCGTGGTTAAGGGGTTACGGCATTGGATTGCAAAGTTGAACAGACCAGTTCTCGTCCGATCACAAAAAAAAGTGAGCGAGCCGTATTCAAAGCTACCTCGAGCAAGTTTTTTTCCCCCTGTTGGCTGTATACAAATTTGCGAATAAGTCGTGGAGTAACGTCCGTCTGTAACAGCGAGGTGTAAGGAAGAGGCCTATAATGAAAGTAATTTCTGCACAACTATTCTATTAGCAACCGAAAGGAAGTGGCTTTAGAATGGGAACCGCAACCGTTTGATGACAAGCAGACAAGTCAACCAAATCCTCCACAGGAAAACACGTCTGGTGTGTCATACATTAGTGACAGTACATATGTCACATGATAGGAATCTCTTATCGATGCACCCAACTTGTACGCCTGGTGAGAGAGATATATTCCTTCTCCTTGCCCGATTTAGGTGTTCGTATGAAATGATGAAAACACAGTAGTTCGTCACCTAAGCTGCAACAAATTAACACAACAGTTTCACAATAACACAGCTTTCCCTGTGCTGTAGCAAAACATCTGTTTTCAACGTTTTTGAAGTAGCCTTCAGTTTTGGAAGTTTTTAGTCTTGAATTCCTTAACTGTAACATAACTCACATCCGTTTATTTGTTTTTTTCATTTATGTGAGACGTCTATGCGGTATCTCGCTTGCTCTCACTATTCATCACACTTACTTGCGACGGTAATGTATTCTTACCACATGACTCACATTCTATGAGTCAAGACCACAGAAAGGGAACAAACATTTAAACGACCGGATGGACCGTTCATAATTTTGTGAACTAAAAAGAATTAAGTTGCACAGGCGAGTTTTGAACACGGCACGGCCACTGTGGAGCCCAACACCGTAACCAATTAACCCCGACGGCGTGGCTAGTCCACCCCGCTCGATGTTAAACTTCGAAGGCTTGGGCCGTTCACTGTCTGTATTTTACTTTTTTTTCACAGTTAAATGTACCTTCTTCCTGTTTTCATGCTTTATCTGTGTCCAGTTTTTGACGGGTTATCCAATGGACTATTTTACCACTACTCCTAAGTCTGAGGGGGAGCAATGAGGATTTTCCCTTGTTAGAACATACTAGTCCCCTTCCCTGAGCTCTCCTCTCTTTCGTTAAACAGTAACATTCGTCCCTCCGTTTCATATAGAAAAAAGACGCTACACTCTCTCTCTCTCTCTGTCTCTTTGTGTGACCAATGAGGTGGTCTTCGTCAGCACAGCTGGACCTTTATGTCTAACCTGTAGTTTACTTGATCCAATCCCTCCGATTCTTATTTCATGGAGTTAATACATCCAGTGGTAACTCACAGCTTCAAAGGCATGTCATTCTTAATGGGGAGAAGTCTTCCGAAGTAAGAGTGATTTCAGGTGTGCCGCAGGGGACTGTCGTAGGACCATTGCTATTCACAATATACATAAATGAACTTGTGGATAACATCGGAAGTTCACTGAGGCTTTTTTCGGATGTTGCTGTAGTAGGAGTATATCGAGAGGTTGCAACAATGGAAAATTTTACTGAAATGCAGGAGGATCTGCAGCGAATTGACGCATTGTGCAGGGAATGGCAACTGAATCTCAATGTAGACAAGTGTAATGTGCTGCGAACACATAGAAAGAAAGATCCCTTATCATTTAGCTACAAAATAGAAGGTCAGCAACTGGAAGCAGTTAATTCCATAAATTATCTGGGAGTACGCATTAGGAGTGATTTAAAATGGAATGATCATATAAAAATAATCGTCGGTAAAGCAGAGGCCAGACTGAGATTCATTAGAAGAATCCTAAGGAAATGCAATCCGAATACAAAGGAAGTAGGTTACAGTATGCTTGTTCGCCCACTGCTTGAATACTGCTCAACCGTGTGGGATCCGTACCAGATAGGGTTGATAGAAGAGATAGAGAAGATCCAACGGAGAGCAGCGCGCTTCGTTACAGGATCATTTAGTAATTGCGAAAGCGTTACGGAGATGATAGATAAACTCCAGTGGAAGACTCTGCAGGAGAGACGCTCAGTAGCTCGGTACGGGCTTCTGTTAAAGTTTCGAGAACATACCTTCACCGAAGAGTCAAGCAGTATATTGCTCCCTCCTACGTATGTCTCGCGAAGAGACCATGAGGATAAAATCAGAGAGATCAGATCCCACACACAGGCATACCGACAATCTTTCTTTCCACGAACAATACGAGACTGGAATAGAAGGGAGAACAGATAGAGGTACTCAAAGTACCCACCGACACACACCGTCAGGTGGCTTGCGGAGTATGGGTGTAAATGTAGATGTAGAGCTGAAGGTACCCATTCCATTTTCTAGGTGTTCATCTGTGGCGTTCGGTATAATCCAAAGAAAAGCTCTGCTTCCTCCTTTTGAGCACAACAGTGCCATCTGTTTAAACGTTTCTCTCTTTCTGGGTTGTTTAATGTTGGCAGCTGGAGCTCAAGCCACAGTGGGTTCTACTTGTGTGCCTACAAAACTTTAGCACCCCAGGGTAGCATCTCCCTTGCGAGGCCCTGTGTGAAAAAGCACTAAGGGTGACGGCCGACTCTTTCTGACCCTGTTTGTCCGCATGCTTTTTCCACCGTCCAGAATGTTTTCAAAGAAGACAAGCAAATCCGAATCGAGAGAAGAGAGTAAGGTTACAATGATCAGTTATCGACAGTCACTAGTACTGCTGTTTACCATATTCCTCAGAGTCAGTGAAATATTCCGATCAAATGGGTTTTTCATTATGAATTTGCTTATATTACGTGAACGTTTATCGAAAAATGGTAGCGTAACAACATGTGAAACCTTTGTGGTTGAAGACGAAAAACTCTGGTATTATTTGTTTTGTGTTATTCACTGGATGTATAGAGCCTGGGTAATATGCGCTCCATTTCTTCAAAACACGCATCTCAATCCAGAATGAGATTTTCACTCTGCAGCGGAGTGTGCGCTGATATGAAACTTCCTGGCAGATTAAAACTGTGTGCCCGACCGAGACTCGAATTCGGGACCTTTGCCATGCGCGGGCAAGTGCTCTCCCAACTGAGCTACCGAAGCACGACTCACGCCCGGTACTCACAGCTTTACTTCTGCCAGTATCCGTCTCCTACCTTCCAAACTTTACAGAAGCTCTTCTGCGAAACATGCAGAACTAGCACTCCTGAAAGAAAGGATACTGTGGAGACATGGCTTAGCCACAGCCTGGGGGATGTTTCCAGAATGAGATTTTCACTCTGCAGCGGAGTGTGCGCTGATATGAAACTTCCTGGCAGATTAAAACTGTGTGCCCTACCGAGACTCAAACTCGGGACCTTTGCCATGCGCGGGCAAGTGCTCTACCAACTGAGCTACCGAAGCACGACTCACGCCCGGTACTCACAGCTTTACTTCTGCCAGTATCCGTCTCCTACCTTCCAAACTTTACAGAAGCTCTTCTGCGAAACATGCAGAACTAGCACTCCTGAAAGAAAGGATACTGTGGAGACATGGCTTAGCCACAGCCTGGGGGATGTTTCCAGAATGAGATTTTCACTCTGCAGCGGAGTGTGCGCTGATATGAAACTTCCTGGCAGATTAAAACTGTGCCCGACCGAGACTCGAACTCGGAACCTTTGCCTTTCGGGGGCAAGTGCTCTACCAACTGAGCTACCGAAGCACGACTCACGCCCTGTACTCTCAGCTTTACTTCTGCCAGTATCCGTCTCCTACCTTCCAAACATTACAGAAGCTCTTCTGCAGTTCTGCATGTTTCTCAGAGCACTTGCCCGCGAAAGGCAAAGGTCCCGAGTTTGAGTCTCGGTCGGGCACACAGTTTTAATCTGCCAGGAAGTTTCACGCATCTCAATGTTTATGGTGGCATATCTCCTGAACTACACTCCTGGAAATGGAAAAAAGAACACATTGACACCGGTGTGTCAGACCCACCATACTTGCTCCGGACACTGCGAGAGGGCTGTACAAGCAATGATCACACGCACGGCACAGCGGACACACCAGGAACCGCGGTGTTGGCCGTCGAATGGCGCTAGCTACGCAGCATTTGTTCACCGCTCCAGTGCCAGCCAGTTTGCCGTGGCATACGGAGCTCCATCGCAGTCTTTAACACTGGTAGCATGCTGCGACAGCGTGGACGTGAACCGTATGTGCAGTTGACGGACTTTGAGCGAGGGCGTATAGTGGGCATGCGGGAGGCCGGGTGGACGTACCGCCGAATTGCTTAAGACGTGGGGCATGAGGTCTCCACAGTACATCGATGTTGTCGCCAGTGGTCGGCGGAAGGTGCACATGCCCGTCGACCTGGGACCGGACCGCAGCGACGCACGGATGCACGCCAAGACCGTAGGATCCTACGCAGTGCCGTAGGGGACCGCACCGCCACTTCCCAGCAAATTAGGGACACTGTTGCTCCTGGGGTATCGGCGAGGACCATTCGCAACCGTCTCCATGAAGCTGGGCTACGGTCCCGCACACCGTTAGGCCGTCTTCCGCTCACGCCCCAATATCGTGCAGCCCGCCTCCAGTGGTGTCGCGACAGGCGTGAATGGAGGGACGAATGGAGACGTGTCGTCTTCAGCGATGAGAGTCGCTTCTGCCTTGGTGCCAATGATGGTTGTATGCGTGTTTGGCGCCGTGCAGGTGAGCGCCACAATCAGGACTGCATACGACCGAGGCACACAGGGCCAACACCCGGCATCATGGTGTGGGGAGCGATCTCCTACACTGGCCGTACACCTCTGGTGATCGTCGAGGGGACACTGAATAGTGCACGGTACATCCAAACCGTCATCGAACCCATCGTTCTACCATTCCTAGACCGGCAAGGGAACTTGCTGTTCCAACAGGACAATGCACGTCCGCATGTATCCCGTGCCACCCAACGTGCTCTAGAAGGTGTAAGTCAACTACCCTGGCCAGCAAGATCTCCGGATCTGTCCCCCATTGAGCATGTTTGGGACTGGATGAAGCGTCGTCTCAGGCGGTCTGCACGTCCAGCACGAACGCTGGTCCATCTGAGGCGCCAGGTGGAAATGGCATGGCAAGCCGTTCCACAGGACTACATCCAGCATCTCTACGATCGTCTCCATGGGAGAATAGCAGCTTGCATTGCTGCGAAAGGTGGATATACACTGTACTAGTGCCGACATTGTGCATGCTCTGTTGCCTGTGTCTATGTGCCTGTGGTTCTGTCAGTGTGATCATGTGATGTATCTGACCCCAGGAATGTGTCAATAAAGTTTCCCCTTCCTGGGACAATGAATTCACGGTGTTCTTATTTCAATTTCCAGGAGTGTATATGTCCCACAACGATATAATTTTCCAGCTTCACTCGCTGGTATTTGTGCGAACTGTCAGTAAAAAGTGTTGCGTATAGAGTTAATAGTAAAGAAGTATTAAATTGAAACGTCCTGCCTGATACTGTAATTTTACCGTATGCGTACTGAAAATGTAGTAAGCAATAAGCTTTATTCCTTTCCTTGCTTCCTGGAGGGTATTACCGAGAAAAAAGTTTTGCAGTCGTTTGAAAGCACGTGTAAAGTTTGTTGGAAGTCGCCGAGTGCCCTCATTTTCAAATACTGGATGAATGTAGCTGAGATACACGCCGTCGAGACATCCGAGGGTTGACTGAAAAATAATGCCTGCAGCTTCGTAACTCATCAACATTTAGCAGCATTGGTATGCGGCAGCTACTGGCTTGTTCCACAGCCTCTGCTATACAGCTCCAGTTGGCGGGAAACCTTAGCATTGAACGGTTGTGTTGTTACAGTGTAAATAAGGAAAGGAACCTGCGCAGACGGTCGGTCAATGAGATTTAAGCAACGTGCAGTCATTGAATTCTTGACAGCGGATGGTGTCACCCTAAAGGAGATTCATCAGAGAATAAAAACAGTTTACGGTGAATGTGTTGATGTGAGTACTGTGCGTCGTTGGACGAGTACGTTTAAAGATGTTGAGGCGGGAATATCTGACCTGCGTGACAAACGAAGAGTTGGACGCCCTGTGACAGCAACCACTGAGTTTCACAAGCAAAATGTTGACGATCGTCGTATCACTCAGAGAGAAACTGCAAGCACAATTGGCATTTCACAAGGACGTGTGGGTCACATTATTGCTTTCGGAAGATCTGCGCACTATGGGTATCCCGGATACTGTCTTCTGAAACGAAAGCCCATAGACTTGAAATTTGGCAGGCACTCCTCTCGCGTTACGAGAATGAAGGTGACTCCTTTCTCCATTTAACTGTGACAGTACATGAAACATGGGTACACCATTACGACCGGGAGACAAAACAGTCTATGGAATATCGACACAAAGATTCGCCCCAGAAAAAGAAATTCAAGACGCAGTCCTCAGCTGGAAAAATCATGGCCACAGTGTTCTGGGACGCAGATGGTGTTATCCATGTTAATTTCCTTGATTGTGGAACAACAATAAATTCAGAGCGTCACATCACAACGCTGCGAACTCTAAAACGACGGCTAACAAGGGTCCGAAAGGAAAAGGGAATTGTTTTCCTGCAGCATGACAATGCCAAACCACACACTTCACGTGCCACCACAGCATAACCTCAGAGGCTCAATCTCAACACCGTACGGCATCCTCCATACAGTCCAGATTTAGCACCGTGTAATTTCAATCTGTTCCCGACAATGATAGACGATCTGCGGGGACATCATTATGCTTCTGATGAAGACGGTGAGACAACTGTGAGACTGAGGTTGCGAAAACAGGGTGTCTACTTCTTCCGTGATGGATTCAGAAAACTTGGGCATAGACGGCAGAAATGTATCCAACTGGCTGGTGATTATGTGGAAAAGTGAATATTGGCAATTAAAGATCACCTTCTAAGGATTGTTTCTACATCTGATTTATTAAAATATTCCCATCCAAACCCAATTAACGAAGGTGGAGGCATTACTTTTCATTCAACCCTCGTATATACACCGTTTCTAACTTTAGTACTTGACTTACTGTGTTAAACGTTTATAGTAAGATTACACCTCTTACTGAGCAGATTATTACAGAATTTGAAATTATGCAATTCGGTAAATAATTGCATGAAATACTGAAAATCGTATATTTTGTCAATTGGATGTTGTGTTGTTGTGGTTTTCAGTCCTGAGACTGGTTTGATGCAGCTCTCCATGCTACTCTATCCTGTGCAAGCTTCTTCATCTCCCAGTACTTACTGCAACCTACGTCCTTCTGAATCTGCTTACTGTATTTATCTCTTGGTCTCCCTCTACGACTTTTACCCTCCACGGTGCCCTCCAATACTAAATTGGTGATCCCTTGATGCCTCAGAATATGTCCTACCAACCGATCCCTTCTTCTGGTCAAGTTGTGCCACAAACTTCTCTTCTCCCCAATCCTATTCAATACTTCCTCATTAGTAATGTGATCTACCCATTTAAACTTCAGCATTCTTCTGTAGCACCACATTTCGAAAGCTTCTATTCTTTTCTTGTCCAAACTATTTATTGTCCATGTTCCACTTCCATACATGGCTACACTCCATACAAATACTTTCAGAAATGACTTCCTGACACTTAAATCTATACTCGATGTTAACAAATTTCTCTTTTTCAGAAACGCTTTCCTTGGCATTGCCAGTCTACATTTTATATCCTCTCTACTTCGACCATCATCAGTTATTTTGCTCCCGAAATAGCAAAACTCCTTTACTGCTTTAAGTGTCTCATTTCCTAATCTAATTCCTTCAGCATCACCCAACTTCATTCGACTACATTCCATTATCCTCGTTTTGCTTTTGTTGATGTTCATTTTATATCCTCCTTTCAAGACACTATCCATTCCTTTCAACTGCTCTCGCAAGTCCTTTGCTGTCTCTGACAGAATTACGATGTCATCGGCGAACCTCAAAGTTTTTATTTCTTCTCCATGAATTTTAATACCTACTCCAAATTTTTCTTTTGTTTCCTTTACTGCTTGCTCAATATACAGATTGAATAACATCGGGGAGAGGCTACAACCCTGTCTCACTCCTTTCCCAACTACTGCTCCCTTTTCATGCCCCTCGACTCTTATAACTGCCATCTGGTTTCTGTACAAATTGTAAATAGCCTTTCGCTCCCTGTATTTTACCCCTGCCATCTTTAGAATTTGAAGGAGAGTATTCCAGTCAACATTGTCAAAAGCTTTCTCTAAGTCTACAAATGCTAGAAACGTACGTTTACCTTTTCTTAATCTTTCTTCTAAGATAAGTCGTAGGGTCAGTATAGCCTCACGTGTTCTAATATTTCTACGGAAGACAAACTGATCTTCCCCGAGGTCGGCTTCTACTAGTTTTTCCATTCATCTGTAAAGAATTCGTGTTAGTATTTTGCAGCTGTGACTTATTAAACTGAGAGTTCGGTAATTTTCACATCTGTCAACACCTGCTTTCTTTGGGATTGGCATTATTATATTCTTCTTGAAGTCTGAGGGTATTTCGCCTGTCTCATACATCTTGCTCACCAGATGGTACAGTTTTGTAAGGACTGGCTCTCCCGAGGCCGTCAGTAGTTCCAATGGAATGTTGTCTACTCCGGGGGCCTTGTTTCGACTCAGGTCTTTCAGTGCTTTGTCAAACTCTACACGCAGTATCGTATCTCCCATTTCATCTTCATCAACATCCTCTTTCAATTGGATACGCAACCTTCAACTGGACCAGCCGTTTAGTAACACGCCTGCAGGGCGTCTCGGGAGGAATGGTCAGTGGTCAGGGATATGACAGGAACGACCATTAGAAACAAGGAAGTCTAGTTAATGTGGGCCCTAAAATACATACCTGAAGAAAAAAAGGTTCAAATGGCTCTGAGCACTATGGGACTTAACTTCAGAGGTCATCAGTCCCCTAGAACTGAGAACTACTTAAACCTAACTAACCTAAGGACATCACACACATCCATGCCCGAGGTAGGATTCGAACCTACGACCTTAGCGGTCGCACGTTTCCAGACTGTAGCGCCTAGAACCTCTCGGCCATTCCGGCTGGCATACCTGAAGAGCTATGAACACTTGTTCAGTGGAAGAGATGTGTTTCACAGCAGCGAAGAGGAACAAGTATTCATAGCTCTTAAGATTGGCACTTTAAAGTCTGTGTTTAATGGATATTTTTTTCTTGTTTTCGTCCATACTGTCAAAATACGGAAAGCAAAGAGCTTGCAAAATGGCTCTAAGCACTATGAGACTTAAATTCTGAGATCATCAGTCCCCTAGAACTTAGAACTACTTAAACCTAACTAACCTAAGGACATCACACACATCCATGCCCGAGGCAGAATTCGAACTTGCTACCGTAGCAGCAGCGCGGTTCCCGACTGAAGCGCCTCGCTCGGGCACATCAGCCGGCAAAGAGCTTGCAGTCGAAGGGATTTGTTTCACAGTATCGAAGATGAAAAGGTGGTCATAGCTCTTAAGGTACACATTTTGCAGCCCATGTTTACTAGACTTTTTTGTTTCGAATGATGTTCCTGTCATATTTCCGATTATGGACCATTGCTCTTGGGACACGTTGTGTAGATAAGGCAATAACAGAGTTAAACTGTCGCGCGAGTCAAGGCGAGGGACTGGTGACCTCTATTTACTCTTTCGCTGCTGTGGGCGTGTATACCCCCCCCCCCCCAGCTACGCCGTACCCCAGGTGTTGTGGAAGTGTATACGCACGCCATCTGGATTTTCCTACAGCGCTATAGACGTCTGAATGCGTCCTGAGCCGCCGACATCACACTGCTGCGGACGAGTTATTTCCATATCTTGGTGGAAAAAGAAGTTTCGAGTACTTATCATACGAAATATGTGCCCCATGACGTGCAATCGTTTGCAAAAAACTCCGTTTTGATATATTGAATCATTCATGGGATATGAAGAGTGTTATGACCATATGATGCGCGATATACGAGGACGTGCATGGACGCGTCGCTCGTGACCGTCGTTCGGATATAAAACGCAATAACTCGAGAGTAAAATGAGATACCCTTCTGCTCTCAATTTTAAATAAAATTTCGGTATCTTCTTTAGGTTCCATTCACTGCAAAGTATGAGCTAAAATCAACCATATGCAAAGTTTAAATCATGCGTTTCTACCTCTCCAAAACCTTTTAAAATTTCGCGCATTGTCTTACTCAACAGCACAGTAACTATAGGATATGACGAAAAGAAAATCAGTCCTTTATCGAGCAAAGATATCAGACTGTAAGATGTGAAAAAATCGAATTTTTTTCGTGAAATGGTTTTCGAAAAATTGGAGGACAAATGTTTCATTTCGTCCGGAACACTTTCTCTCAGAACAGGTGTGCAAGTAGGCTGTTTAGGTTTTTATGTTGGTAACGCCACGTAGCGCTCTGTATGATAATCACTGACTGTACTGTGTGCAATCTGTGGCTGTTTGGCATTGTTGGAGTATTCGATATTGTAGTGTTGGGCGGTTGGATGTGAACAGTGCGTAGCGTTGTGCAGTTGGAGGTGAGCCGCCAGCAGTGATGGATGTGGGGAGAGAGATGGCAGAATTTTGAGAGCGGACGATCTGGACGTGTGTTCGTCAGAGAAACGAAATTTGTAATACTGGATGTCATTGACTTTTGAACTTTATTAAGGTAAATACGTTGTTTGTTCTCTATCAAAATCTTTCATTTGCTGACTATGCCTATCAGTAGTTAGTGCCTTCTGTAGTTAGTTCAAATGGTTCAAATGGCTCTAAGCACTATGGGACTTAACGTCTGAGGTCATCAGTCCCCTAGACCTTAGAACTACTTAAACCTAACTAACCTAAGGACATCACACGCATTCATGCCCGAGGCAGGATTCGAACCTGCGACCGTAGCGGGCGAGCGGTTATAGACTGTAGCGCCTAGAACCGATCGGCCACTCCGGCCGGCTTCCGTAGTTAGTCTTTTATTTTGCTGGCGGTATTGGCGCTCGCTGTATTGCAATAGTTCGAGTAACGGAGATTTTTGTGAGGTAAGTGATTCATGAAAGGTATAGGTTATTGTTAGTCAGTTAGTCTTTTGTAGGGATTATTGAAAGTCAGATTGCGTTGCGCTAAAAATATTGTGTGTCAGTTTATTGATGATCACAATAAGTAAAGAGAGAAATGTCTGAGTATGTTCAGTTTTGCTCAGCTGTTTGAAAATCAAATAACGTAAGAAGTTTACCAGCACAGTAATTTATAATTTTTTAAGGGAATGTTTCAGGTGCCAGCATTTGGCGAGTAATACAGACGTAATAAAAGTCGCCTCAGCACGGAATACAAAGAGAACATCTGTAACAGCAAAACGGCTCCGAGTGTGGTGTAGCAGTATAAAGAATTATTGCGGGTTCGCCCATTAAGTTTCCGAGTAAATCTGCGGAATAATACGTCGCGTATTTCGTCTCGCACGCCATACATCGTTAGGAGTGCGTGAACATTCACTGCTGCCGCGAGTGGAACTTGGCACGATGCGGTGACCTCTACGAGGAAGAGATGAAAGTAACGTTTCACCTTGGTATATTCGTTGGTCGCCGTTTAGACGAGTATGCGAACAACGTTCACAGTGATGCCCTTCGCTGTTCGAACAACTACATTTCTCTCCACACGTGGTGGCCATTGTCCTGCTGAGATGTGGCACGTGCAGTTGCTGCAACAAAAATACTAACACGAGCAACTGAATACAGGAGTGGTGTGACATGCGCACGCACGGGGAAATGTAGGCCACTGCAGGTAATAACTTGCAGGTTGACGTTTACTCAAGACGCTCCAAATAGTTTCCAAATTACGTGCCTATGGAGTGTCATGTCAGTCACAGTTCGAAGTAATTGAATGGAAGTGAAACCGAAGTGTTCTTAGTGCACTTGTTTAGTTAAATCCGCCAAATCATTGTGTAGTTTCATATGTTACAGGGGCAGATTTGCATTTTAATATCTGTGACGTGTAAAGTCGCGTAGTCGTCTGTCATTTGTTTATTTCTTTCAAATAGACTTTGTACGTTACTGACAGTACAGTTAGCCTTCTGTCGCCGAGCAGTGTCAGCAGTGCGCGAGTAGCAGCATTACTGCATTTACTAGGCAGTCTTGTATTTTAATAACCGTTTAAAATTTGTGTCGGATTGTTTATGCTCTCTGTAGATTAGTTCAGACGTTCTTTGCACAACAGTATTTAGCATGGATAGGGACTGCGACTGCTGTGTTCCGATGCGAGTTGGCATCCCTTCGCTCCCAGCTTCAGGCAGTGTTGGCTTCGGTCACACAGCTTGAGGCTGTTGCCAATGGGCATTACTACAGGGGTCCTTGCGGTGGTTTGTTGGGGACGGCCAGCTCGTTCCACCCATCCCCCAATCGGCCTACGGCTGTGGCTGCCCAGGATACTGCCCACATTGAGGCTGACCCCTCACCCGTGGAAGAGTGGGAGGTCGTCTCGAGGTGTGGCAGGGGGAGAAAGACATTCCAGAGGGCTGAACGGGAGGCCTCTCCAGTTTGTCTGACGAACCGGTTTCAGGCTGATACTGATCTTCAGCCGGACATGGCTGGTTGTCCTGTTCCAGAGGTTGCCCCTCAGTCTGCAAGATCCGGGCTGTCGCAGGGGGTGGGCTTACTGATACTTGGGAGCTCCAACGTAAGGCGCTAATGGGGTCCCTTAGGGATATGGCTGCAAGGCAGGGGAAGAAAACCAATGTGCACACCGTGTGCATACTGGGGGGAGTCATTCCAGATGTGGAAAGGGCCCTTCCGGATGCCATGAAGCGTACAGGCTGCACCCATCTGCAGGTGGTCGCTCATGTCGGCACCAATGATGTGTGTCGCTATGGATTGGAGAAAACTGATTTGGTGAAGACTGCCCGTCTCGCTAGCAGGATAAAAGCAGAGCTCACCATGTGCAGCATCGTCTACAGGACTGACTGCGGACCTTTGGTACAGAGCCGAGTGGAGGGTCTGAATCAGAGGCTGAGGCGGTTCTGCGACCGTGTGGGCTGGAGATTCCTCGACTTGCGCCATAGGGCGGTGGGATTTCTGGTTCCACTGGATAGGTCAGGAGTCCACTAGACACAGCAGCTGCCTACATGGGTAGCAGGGGTTGTGTGGCTTGGACTGGGCGGTTTTTTAGGTTAGATGGCCTCGAGCAAGACGGAAAGGGCAACAGCCTCAAAGGGCGCGGGGCAAAGTCAGGACCAGTATTGTAATTGTAAACTGTCGAAGCTGCGTTGGTAAAGTACCGGATCTTCAACCGCTGATA
This sequence comes from Schistocerca gregaria, assembly GCF_023897955.1. Classification (NCBI taxonomy): domain Eukaryota; kingdom Metazoa; phylum Arthropoda; class Insecta; order Orthoptera; family Acrididae; genus Schistocerca; species Schistocerca gregaria. Next base: position 218,617,694 of record NC_064925.1, on the reverse strand, counting down.
GAAAGCACCGAAGCTGAAATCGTTATAGGTACGGAAAGCTAGTTGAAGCCAGAGATAAATTCTGCCGAAATTTGTACAAAGGCACAGACGGTGTTTAGAAAGGATAGATTGCAAGCAACCGGTGGTGGCGTCTTTGTCGCTGTTAGTAGTAGTTTATCCGGTAGTGAAGTAGAAGTGGATAGTTCCTGTGAATTATTATGGATGGAGGTTACACTCAACAACCGAGCTAGGTTAATAGTTTTGCCGGATATAGACTGGGAGACTCAAACGTTCATAACGGGTGGCAGGGACAAAGAATCCAGTGAAATATTTTTAAGTGCTTTATCTGAAAACTACCTTGAGCGGTTAAACAGAGAACCGACTCGTGGCGATAACATATTAGACTATTTGAAACAGTTAATGCAGAACAGGGAATCAGCGATCATAAAGCGGTTACTGCATCGATGATTTCAGCCGTAAATAGAAATATTAAAAAAGGTAGGAAGATTTTTCTGTTTAGCAAAAGTGACAAAAAGCAGATTACAGAGTACCTGACGGCTCAACACAGAAGTTTTGTCTCAAGTACAGATAGTGTTGAGGATCAGTGGACAAAGTTCAAAACCATCGTACAATATGCGTTAGATGAGTATGTGCCAAGCAAGATCGTAAGAGATGGAAAAGAGCCATCGTGGTACAACAACCGAGTTAGAAAACTGCTGCGGAAGCAAAGGGAACTTCACAGCAAAAATAAACATAGTCAAAGCCTTGCAGACAAACAAAAATTACGCGAAGCGAAATGTAGTGTGAGGAGGGCTATGCGAGAGGCTTTCAATGAATTCGAAAGTAAAGTTCTATGTACTGACTTGGCAGAAAATCCTAAGAAATTTTGGTCCTATGTCAAAGCGGTAGGTGGATCAAAGCAAAATGTCCAGACACTCTGTGACCAAAATGGTACTGAAACAGAGGATGACAGACTAAAGGCCGAAATACTAAATGTCTTCTTCCAAAGCTGTTTCACAGAGGAAGACTGCACTGTGCTTCCTTCTCTAGATTGTCGCACAGTTGACAAAATGGTAGATGTCGAAATAGACTACAGAGGGATAGAGGAACAATTAAAATCGCTCAAAAGAGGAAAGGCCGCTGGTCCTGATGGGATACCAGTTCGATTTTACACAGGGTACGCGAAGGAACTTGCCCCCCTTCTTGCAGCGGTGTACCGTAGGTCTCTAGAAGAGCGAAGCGTTCCAAAGGATTGGAAAACGGCACAGGTCATCCCCGTTTTCAAGAAGGGACGTCGAACAGATGTGCAGAACTATAGACCTATATCTCTAACGTCGATCAGTTGTAGAATTTTGGAACACGTATTATGTTCGAGTATAATGTCTTTTCTGGAGACTAGAAATCTATTCTGTAGGAATCAGCATGGGTTTCGAAAAAGACGGTCGTGTGAAACCCAGCTCGCGCTATTCGTCCGCGAGACTCAGAGGGCCTTAGACACGGGTTCACAGGCAGATGCCGTGTTTCTTGACTTCCGCAAGGCATTTGACACAGTTCCCCACAGTCGTTTAATGAACAAAGTAAGTGCATACGGACTATCAGATCAATTGTGTGATTGGATTGAGGAGTTCCTAGATAACAGAACGCAGCATGTCATTCTCAATGGAGAGAAGTCTTCCGAAGTAAGAGTGATTTCAGGTGTGCAGCAGGGGAGTGTCATAGGACCGTTGCTATTCACAATATACATAAATGACCTGGTGGATGACATCGGAAGTTCACTGAGGCTTTTTGCAGATGATGCTGTGGTGTATCGAGAGGTTGCAACAATGGAAAATTGTACTGAAATGCAGGAGGATCTGCAGCGAATTGACGCATGGTGCACGGAATGGCAATTGAATCTCAATGTAGACAAGTGTAATGTGATGCGAATACATAGAAAGAAAGATCCCTTATCATTTAGCTACAAAATAGCAGGTCAGCAACTGGAAGCAGTTAATTCCATAAATTATCTGGGAGTACGCATTAGGAGTGATTTAAAATGGAATGATCATATAAAGTTGATCGTCGGTAAAGCAGATGCCAGACTGAGATTCATTGGAAGAATCCCAAGGAAATGCAATCCGACAACAAAGGAAGTAGGTTACAGTACGCTTGTTCGCCCACTGCTTGAATACTGCTCAGCAGTGTGGGATCCGCACCAGATAGGGTTGATAGAAGAGATAGAGAAGATCCAACGGAGAGCAGCGCGCTTCGTTACAGGATCATTTAGTAATCGCGAAAGCGTTACGGAGATGATAGATAAACTCCAGTGGAAGACTCTGCAGGAGAGACGCTCAGTAGCTCGGTACGGGCTTTTGTTAAAGTTTCGAGAACATATCTTCACCGAAGAGTCGAGCAGTATATTGCTCCCTCCTACGTATATCTCGCGAAGAGACCATGAGGATAAAATCAGAGAGATTAGAGCCCACACAGCAGCATACCGACAATCCTTCTTTCCACGTACAATACGAGACTGGAATAGAAGGGAGAACCGATAGAGGTACTCAGGGTACCCTCCGCCACACACCGTCAGGTGGCTTGCGGAATATGGATGTAGATGTAGATGTAGATGTAGTTGGCTCCTTTTACCGACCTCCCGACTCTACAGCATTAGTGGCAGAACAACTGAGAGAAAATCTGGAATACATTTCACATAAATTTCCTCAGCATATTATAGTCTTAGGTGAAGATTTCAATTTACCAGATATAGACTGGGACTCTCAGATGTTTAGGACGGGTGGTAGGGACAGAGCATCGAGTGACATTATACTGAGTGCACTAACCGAAAATTACCTCGAGCAATTAAACAGAAAACCGACTCGTGGAGACAACATCTGGGGCCTACTGATAACAAACAGACCCGAACTTTTCGACTCTGTAAGTGCAGAACAGGGCCATTGCAGTATCCCTGAATATGGAAGTAAATAGGAATATAAAAAAGGGAGGAAGGTTTATCAGTTTAGCAAGAGTATTAGGAGGCAGATTTCAGACTACCTAACAGATCAAAACGAAAATTTCTGTTACGACACTAACAATGTTGTGTGTTTACGGAAAAAGTTCAAGGCAATCGTAAAATGCGTTTTAGACTGGTACGTGCCGAGTAAACCCACCGTGGTTCAACAACAAAGTTAGGAAACTACTGCGAAAGCAAAGAGAGCTTCACTGCAAATTTAAACGCAGCCAAAACCTCTCAGACAAACAGAAGCTAAACGATGTCAAAGTTAGCGTAAGGAGGGCTATGCATGAAGAGTTCAGTGAATTCGAAAGTAAAATTCTATGTACCGACTCGACACAAAATCCTAGGAAGTTCTGGTCTTACGTCATATCAGAAAGTGGAGCGAAATAGCATATCCAGACACTGTGGGCTGATAATTGCATTGAAGCAGAGGATGACACGCGTAAAGCTGAAATACTAAACACCTTTTTCCAAAGCTGTTTCACAGAGGAAGACCGCTCTGCAGTTTCTTCCCTAAATCCTCCTCGCACGAACGAAAAAATGACTTAACTATATTCAATTTAAAACCGAAAATATGATGAATATTCAATTGAGTTTGTGACTAACCTTTACCAGTATGTATCTCAAATCTTTGTATGCCTTTATGTAGTGTCCATCTACTGGCAGTTCTTTGTTCAAACCATCGACGTCCATTTTCGTAAAGAAAATGTGTGATTAGCACGTCACATCCAGCTGACAGCTGCCAACGGAGAGTGGTGCGGTCGCAAAACGCGGTGAAGAGCACGTTGCGTGAGATGTAGCACGTCGTTTCAGAGCATGCAGCAACCTAAACGGACACCACTTCTGGCATTACAATTCGCAGACTGTCCAGCTATTTGGGCGGACAGTTCGTGAAGCGGAAACATGCCCCGTGTGAAGACGGTCTTAGTTACTCATTTCTCCCACTTGCTGTTCGAGAACGGAACGGTCGAAAAACAGTCCCAAAGTGATTCTCCTCACCCTCTGTCAACACATCTACACGATTTCTATTGGGCTTACGCTCTCGTTTCCAGGACAGAAAGTCTGTTACAAACGGGATCTTCCTTTTCGGACATCTCCTTGGTGTTTGTTTCACAATCTGCTTGTTCCTCCTTTATGTTTAACAGGGTTTTGGAAAGTGCTTTGTAAGACACTAGTGATAACGGAACCCCTCGGTAGTTGTCTGAGTTGGTGCGGTCTTCCTTCTTAAGGAATATGTACTATCATACTGGGTGAGTCACATTGGAGATAACACCACTTGTATTTCGTGAACTGTTACACATATTGAAACGCGATTTTCGGCAAATCTTAGAGAGTAGAGGGGCACGTATGGTTTTTTTATGTATATAGCGTTTGTATCAGCTGAGATACTGAAGCAAGTACATTTATTTTAAATGTGACCGTATACTTTCTATAACTCCATTCGACAGATCTTGAGAAGGCAATTACAAATGGTTCAAATGGCTCTAAGCACTATGGGACTTAACATGGGACTTAACATCAGTCCCCTAGAACTTAGATCTACTTAAACCAAACCAACCTAAGGACATCACACAGATCCATTCCCGAGGCAGAACTCAAACTTGCCACCGTAGCAGCAGCGCGATTCCGGACTGAAGCGTCTAGAACCGCTCGGCGACAGCGGCCAACAAGGCAATTACAGTGATATAGAGCTTGTTAATGTTGAGGTCGAAACATGTCGTAAGAACATTCGAGAAATGTCTTAGAATCTGAGAGCATGGTGACCGGAATCGGCATTAGCGGTGCAAACACCGCCAAGCCGAGCTCTCGTGGTACAACGTGTCAACAAATTTGCCTGTTTACGTGTCTGCCCTGCAAGCCTCTCACTCCTGCTTCAACATTCGTTGGTTGGAGACAAGTATAGCAATGAGGAGAAGTTGGATAGTTGGATATACTATTTTTGTATGGTGAATGTAAAAGAAATGGCGTAACAACAGTGGAGCCGTATAGGTCTATCTATCCTGATGTCCGATGTCCGGCGCGCCAGTCAGTTACACGCCTTATTAAGAAGCTAGCGCGGAGAGGCTGCTTGAAGGTCAAAAAGAGGACAAGAAGGAAAACTGCAACTGACAGAGAATACGAAGAAGCTGTTCTGGCTACGACGCTAATACGAGACATATTGTCTAGGAATGTGGAATCAGCCAGACGAGTGCCATTCGCATCCTGCATCGAGAGAATTTCCATCCCTACCATCTCCCCCGTCAGAGATTTGAGTCCTCCCTCGGGCAGGGTGTGTGTGTTATCCTTAGTATAAGTTAGATTGAGTAGTGTGTAAGCTTAGAGACCGACGACCTCAACAGTTTGGTCCCATAAGAATTGGTACAAATGGCTCTACGCATTATGGGACTTAACATCTGAGGTCATCAGTCCCCTAGACTTAGAACTACTTAAACCCAACTAACCTAAGGATAACACACATATCCATGCCCGAGGCAGGATTCGAACCTGCGACCGTAGCAGCAGCGCGGTTCCGGAATAAAGCGCCTAGAACCGCTCACCCACAGCGGCCGGCAGTCCCATAAGACATTACCACACATTTCCCAAATGTTCCCTATCATATGTCACTACATTAGGCATTCGACGACCGTGATTCCGACCGTCGTACAGAATTTTGTCTGTTTGCCCTTCAGCAACTGATAGACGACCCTACATGTTTCCAAAATGTGCTCTTTACCGACGAAGCAACGTTTACTAACCACGCTAGTGTAAATTTGCGTAACATGCACTACTGCGCTGCCGAAAATCCACACTGACTTCGTCAGGTGCAGCATCAGCGGCTATCGAACGTAAACGTATGGTGCCGCGTCGAAAGAAATTACATTGTGGGATCTTACTTCATCCCAGGCGTTCTAAATGGACATTTGTACGCACACTTTCTGACGAACATTCTGCTGGTTCTTCTAGAAGAGGTATCACTGGATATTCGAAAGTGTACGTGGCTGCAACACGACAGTTGTTCTGTTGTCTCGTCCCGTGTTGCAACGCAAATACTGAGTGAGAGCATTCCTAGACGTTAGATAGGACGAAATTCCCCCAGTTTCACTCCTTTTGATTTCTTTCATTGGGGAGCACAGAAAGATGCAGTCTGTGACGAAGTCTAAACTACGTCAGACGATATGTGACTCTGAATCGCCAGTACATGCTCTTCGATATCATCGATATTAATTGCATCTCTTGATCTTTCTTTCGAGCAGCGATTGCAAATGAGCATTTCAATCCATGGTCAACACTTAGCACATGCTTAAATATAGGATAAATTTGTTTTTTTGGATGAAAAAATTTATATTACGTGATGTGAGTGGTTACCGAATCATTATTAGTAAATTGTTTATTTCATTTACGTGTGTACGACATTGCATTGTAGTATCAAATAAGTCGACGGCAAGTACTGCACGTAACTAGTAACACTGTCATTACAAGCCTACGTCCGGCATGAAACGTCGTTTCGTTAAGAAGAATACTTATTTTGCGGGGTACAGGTGATCCCCAATAAAATATTTAGTTCAACGCATGTACCTCATACGATATAATTTAGAGCAGTGTAGGTGGAGGCAGTTGTCGGACAGTATGTACACTCCTGGAAATGGAAAAAAGAACACATTGACACCGGTGTGTCAGACCCACCATACTTGCTCCGGACACTGCGAGAGGGCTGTACAAGCAATGATTACACGCACGGCATAGCGGACACACCAGGAACCGCGGTGTTGGCCGTCGAATGGCGCTAGCTGCGCAGCATTTGTGCACCGCCGCCGTCAGTGTCAGCCAGTTTGCCGTGGCATACGGAGCTCCATCGCAGTCTTTAACACTGGTAGCATGCCGCGACAGCGTGGACGTGAACCGTATGTGCAGTTGACGGACTTTGAGCGAGGGCGTATAGTGGGCATGCGGGAGGCCGGGTGGACGTACCGCCGAATTGCTCAACACGTGCGGTGTGAGGTCTCCACAGTACATCGATGTTGTCGCCAGTGGTCGGCGGAAGGTGCACGTGCCCGTCGACCTGGGACCGGACCGCCAAGACCGTAGGATCCTACGCAGTGCCGTAGGGGACCGCACCGCCACTTCCCAGCAAATTAGGGACACTGTTGCTCCTGGGGTACTAGCGAGGACCATTCGCAACCGTCTCCATGAAGCTGGGCTACGGTCCCGCACACCGTTAGGCCGTCTTCCGCTCACGCCCCAACATCGTGCAGCCCGCCTCCAGTGGTGTCGCGACAGGCGTGAATGGAGGGACGAATGGAGACGTGTCGTCTTCAGCGATGAGAGTCGCTTCTGCCTTGGTGCCAATGATGGTCGTATGCGTGTTTGGCGCCGTGCAGGTGAGCGCCACAATCAGGACTGCATACGACCGAGGCACACAGGGCCCCAGTGGGGAGCGATCTCCTACACTGGCCGTACACCTCTGGTGATCGTCGAGGGGACACTGAATAGTGCGCGGTACATCCAAACCGTCATCGAACCCATCGTTCTACCATTCCTAGACCGGCAAGGGAACTTGCTGTTCCAACAGGACAATGCACGTCCTCATGTATCCCGTGCCACCCAACGTGCTCTAGAAGGTGTAAGTCAACTACCCTGGCCAGCAAGATCTCCGGATCTGTCCCCCATTGAGCATGTTTGGGACTGGATGAAGCGTCGTCTCAGGCGGTCTGCACGTCCAGCACGAACGCTGGTCCATCTGAGGCGCCAGGTGGAAATGGCATGGCAAGCCGTTCCACAGGACTACATCCAGCATCTCTACGATCGTCTCCATGGGAGAATAGCAGCTTGCATTGCTGCGAAAGGTGGATATACACTGTACTAGTGCCGGCATTGTGCATGCTCTGTTGCCTGTGTCTATGCGCCTGTGGTTCTGTCAGTGTGATCATGTGATGTATCTGACCCCAGGAATGTGTCAATAAAGTTTCCCCTTCCTGGGACAATGAATTCACGGTGTTCTTATTTCAGTTTCCAGGAGTGTATTTTACCTCTTAGAAGCACACAGGCACGTACATGAAAATATACAGTAGTTGCTTTTTGCAGAGTATAAGATCTCTTTATTTTTGACGAATGACCCGTTGATTTCTCTGTTTCAGTTCGTGTAAATGTGGGAGGGCACACAAATGCGAAACAGTTTCCCTAAGCCCTTTGTGATACGCTAGATTCTAGCCCATGACGTATTTCCGTACACAACACTCGTAGGTAATCCTGCATCTAGGTTGTATGTGGTTTCAAGGGGAAAAAAAGCTTTATTCTCGTAGTGCAGGCTTATCTTACAGTATACAAATACGCAGCCTGGTCCGGAACGCCTGCTTCGCAATGTTCGCACTGCAAACGTCGTTTCCGGCCAACGTGCTTTCACCTTCTTCGAACTTTCACGAATTCATTTTACGACAGGTTTATGTAGACACATCAGGGAGTTGGTTGATTTTTGTCTGTGTCAGTCTTCCCATAAACAGATCAGAAACTCTGTGCATGGTCTCCTTCGAAATACTCTGCTACATAACTTACACGCCGCTTCTAACACTGTTTTCACTTCCGGAAGCAGTCTTGATACGCCTCTTGCTGGTGTGGCGGTTTTTACGTATCATCAACATTGACAAATGCAATGAATATGGATGATACGATACTCTGTGGTATTATGCGGTTCGAATTCACTCTGTTTTTAGCAGTTGCATTGATTTGATTTTGTAAATGATACTGACAATATTATACACATGTATAGTGCATTATTTATGCTACAACTTCTCCCGGATAATTATTTTGTTCAAATTGCACAATAATTCCACCTGACGTAGTGTAATAATGTTAACTGTAAGTTGTGTTCATATCACTAAAATTACAGATCGTACATCAGAGCTTTTATAATTTTTGTCTTCGATGGATTTAATTATTCTTAGCAAATTGACCACGAAAAGGAACTACAGAATACCACCCGCATACAACATTGACGTATGCTACCAGAAATATTTTCCTCCGTGATTAGTGCGTAGTTTAATTTTGGCCTCATACATCAGCAATGAAATGTTGTTCAACAGTGAATAACATCAGCACTATTCTTAGAAAATGCAGTCTGATTAGATTAATTTTTTCTTTTATAAATAGAGTTCAGTACCACCGGAGCACATTTATTTCTTACACATCGGAATATCGTTTGCAGTTTCAAATAATTTAAATTTGCCACTGTGATGAAAGTTAAGATGGCGGCCAACAAAAGATAGAGGATTTCTTTTTTAATTAAGATTTTCCTTTGCTCAATAAATACTTAATCATTTAAATTTATGCCACCAATTAAAAAAATATTAAATTGTTTTGCAAATTAGTTTAACACAAACCTATGCTATTTTCAACGAGAAGTACAGACGAAGTTGCTATATAATCGCAACTAACAATGGTTGCGCTTCTTGCAGCTATGATAAAACAATTAATACAAAATTATAATTAAAAGGGGAAGTGATTTTTCAATAATTAACCATAAATAATTTTAACGCATTTGGCTCTATTTGTTTTTTACCAGCAAATGAATAAAAAAGTACAATAATTTTACATTAAATGTTTTTCATTCAACAGACCTCAAATCGATTAGCGTCTTGCGTCAGCGACGTACCTCAGAAGAAGACGATAAAAGGGTACAAAACAAAAGAAAAGAATGACATAGATTAACAAAGAATGTGAGACAAATATTGTCTCTGCTTTACATAATTATCATCTTTTTAAGAAATAATTACATAATTGAATGAATATTATTGAGTTACGTAATTTTTCACACGTTCACATTCCACTCGTAATAAAAAATATATATATCGTAGATGTTATACTGGACCGCGTGAAGCGCCCTCGGCGAATTTTGTAACAGGGTTTTCAATTTGGGAAATAAAAAAAAAGTCCGCCGGGGTCAGGTCCGGAAAGTACGGAGAATGAGGCAGCACAGTGATTTCGTCTTTTGTGCAACAGTCAAGCACGAACAGGGACGAATGTGCGGCTGGGTTATCGTGACGCAAGAGTCATGAATTGTCTTGCCACACATATTGTCCTTCTCACATTTTCTCGCAGGCGTCGCAACATGTCCCCATAGTACAATCGATTAACAGTTTGTTCCTGTGGCTCGAATTCATGATGAACTAATCCTTCAATGTCAAAGATAACTACCAGCGTGGCTCTGACTTTTGCCCTGGCCTGACGAGCTTTTTTGGATCTTCAAGAACCCTTTCCGATCCATTGTGAAGATTGAATCTTGATCTTAACATCATAACAGTAGCCTGACGTCTAATCACCAGTTATATTTCTCTTAAGGAACATCTCGTTCTCATTTGCGCGATCCAAAAGCCCTTCGTAGATTGCGAGCAAAGGTCTTTCTGGTCTTAACTCCTGAGACAGGGGACGAACTTGGCGGCAACACTGTGCATTCCAAGATGCTGTGCAGGCTTTCATGACATGATCAAACTGAAATGTTACGTTCTTCTGCTGTCTCTCGGACAGTCAGTCTTCCGTTGGCATGCACTATTTCGTTGACGATCCTGACATGAGCATCGTCGTTAGACGTTGGAGGGCGTACCGAACGAGGGTCATCTTTAACTTCCGTCCGGCCACTTTTAAACCATGTGAACCTCACGTAAAGCAGAGTACGGCTTAAGGACTCACCAGCGTAGACATCCTGCATCATTTGGTGTGTCCCCGTAAAAGTTATCTTGAGTTTCACGCAAAATTTAATGCGGACGCGTTGCTTCCTATGCGACACCTCGTTCTATTCAGTATATACTACTGACCATTAAAATTGATACACCACGAAGATGACGTGCTACAGACGCGAAATTTAACCGACAGGAAGAAGATGCTGTGATATGCAAATGATTAGCTTTTCAGAGTATTCATACAAGGTTGGCGCGGGGGCGACACCTACAACTTGCTGACATGAACAAAGTTTCCAACCGATTTCTCATATACAAACAGCAGTTGACCTGCGTTGCCTGGTGAACGTTGTTGTGATGCCTCGTGTAAGGAGGAGAAATGCGTACCATCACGTTTCCGACTTTGATAAAGGTCGGATTGTAGCCTATGGCGATTGCGTTTTATCGTATCGCGACATTGCTGCTCGCGTTGGTCGAGATCCAATGACTGTTACCAGAATATGGAATCGGTAGGTTCAGGAGAGTAGTACGGAAAGCCGTGCTAGATCCCAACGGCGCCCGCATCTCGTGGTCGTGCGGTAGCGTTCTCGCTTCCCGCGCCCGGATTCCCGGGTTCGATTTCCGGCGGGGTCAGGTATTTCCTCTGCCTCGTGATGGCTGGGTGTTGTGTGTTGTCCTTAGGTTAGTTAGGTTTACGTAGTTCTAAGTTGTAGGGGACTGATGACCATAGCTGTTAAGTCCTATAGTGTTCACAGCTATTTGACCCATTTTTAGATCCCAACGGCCTCTTATCACTAGCAGTCGAGATGACAGGCATCTTATCCGCATGGCTGTAACAGATCGTGCAGCCACGTCCCGATCCCTGAGTCAACAGATGGGGGCATATGCAAGACAACAACCATCTGCACGAACAGTTCGACGACGTTTGCAGCAGCATGGACTACCAGCTCGGAGACCATGGCTGCGGTTACCCTTGACGCTGCATTACAGACAGGAGCGCCTGCGATGGTGTTACTCAACGACGAACCTGGGTGCACGAATGGCAAAACGTCATTTTTTCGAATGAATCCAGGTTCTGTTTAGAGCATCATGATGGTCGCATCCGTCTTTGGAGACATCGCGCTGAACGCACATTGGAAGCGTGTATTCGTCATCGCCATACTGGTGAATCACCCAGCGTGATGGTATGGGGTGCCATTGGTTACACGTCTCGGTCACCTCTTGTTCGCATTGACGGCAATTTGAACAGAGGACGTTACATTTCAGATGTGTTACCACCCATGGCTCTACCTTTGATTCGGTCCCTGCGAAACCCTACACTTCAGCACGAGCGCATGTTGCAGGTCCTGTACGGGACTTTCTGGATACAGAAAATGTTCGATTGCTGCCCTGGCCACCACATTCTCCAGATCTCTCACTATTTGAAAGCGTCTGGTCAATGGTGGCAATTGGTTCGTCACAGTACACCAGTCACTACTTTTCATGAAATGTGGTATCGTGTTGAAGCTGCATGGGCAGCTGTACCTGTACACGCCATTCAAGCCCTGACTCAATGCCCAGACGTATCAAGGCCGTTATTACGGCCAGATGTGGTTTTTCTGGGATCTATGACACCCAAATTGCGTGAAAATGTAATCACATGTCAGTTCTAGTATAATATATTTGTGCAATGAATATCCGTTTATCGTCTGCATTTCGTCTTGGTGTAGCAATTTCAATGGCCAGTAGTGTAGATGGGGAGGTCAGGCAGCAGCGTGGACGAAGCCTTGTGGAGTGTCAGTCACACGGGCGGCGGTTGCGGAAGAGCAGCCGGCTGCCACCTGCCACCTGCCGAGGAAGGGGACCACGCCGGCTTTTGGGGTCGCCCCGGGACCCACGTGGTGCGCCGCGGCAGTCGCTGACTCAGGCTGGCCAGCCAGTATTTATAGCGGCATGGGCGACCTTTCTGGGCCCAAATGTCGCCCCGCGCCAAGCGCGCCGCTGCGATCTGGTTCTTTCGCGCCTCTGGAGGCCAGCCAGGCACGCAGCGCCAAGTGGAATACTCCGGAACGGCGCTGCAGGGCCCGGGACGGTGCCCCGTATAGACGGACACGTGCCGTCTGCGCTGCACCTTCCGCGTCGTACGGTGTATCTCTGGCGACACTGGTGTTCTCACCTTGTGTGTCCCGCCAGGCAGTAAAATTGACTACTTCCCCATTAAAATGTTGTATTCTAACTAAGGCATGTTACTTGCAATACTGTAAAAAAAAAAGCCATTAAGCATCTCAGCTCAGGATCGACTGGACATGATGGCATCAAAATCCAAATGATAAGGCTTATTATTGACCCATTGGGACGATAAAAATTGTAGAGAGAGACCAAGAGATGAATACACTAAACAGATTCAGAAGGAAGTAGGTTGCAGTAGGTACTGGAAGATGAAGAAGCTTGCGCAGGATAGAGTAACATGGATAGCTGCATCAAACCAGTCTCTGGACTGAAGACCATAACAACAACAACATTCTCGACAGATATTTTAAACCACTCCATAACTGCAAGTGTTTTTCCTTGAGGCCTGGAAACAGGAACTAGATAATCCACTACCGAAGACAGGACGCGCTCTGATTACTGACTTATTTCCATTCTTCCTGCACTGTCCAAGGCCTTAGAATACGTAGTCCACGACCAGTTAACAAAATACGTAGTCCACGACCAGCTAACAAACTACGCAACCAATAAGGATTCCATAAACATAGCAACACAACATCTGCCTGAATAAAGATGGCTTCCTGTGTATGCTTAAGAGGCACGTGTCATGTGCTTCTTAGAATGCAGCAAAGCCTTTGACATTGTCGACTTCGACATTTTTCTTGCCAAACTTAGCAGCTTCAGTTTATCTCCAAGTGTAGTGCAATGGTTTAGCTCATTCCAGACGTCTCGCCAGCAACCTGACGTTTCGCCAGCAATGCGTCGTGTCCGGCACCACAAAGTCACATTGGAGACAGATAGTATTAGGCGTCCCCCAGTGTTTTGTATTCCTATACTCCTGTCATCGTATGTCAATGGTGCGTCATCAGCTTTCTCCTACTGCAAATACCAGATGTATGCTGATGATCCCCAGTTGTATCTAAGTGAAAAAGCAATAAACCTGAAGACCGCTATCGAGAATCTCAGTACAAACTTGTGTGCACTTTCAAAATGGGTGCAGAATATAGGGTTAAAGCTCAACTCATCCAAGATCCAAGCGGCACCGGGTGGTCATTCCAGGCTCGTTAGCCCGAAATAAGAGGAATCTCTACTATCTTTAATATATTAACAGAATCTTCCGTCGGTTCTTGGTAGAACAACATTATAATAATAAATGAAAGGCACCAGTCTGCTTTTGTTCTACAATATTATTTTTCTTGCTAACCGGTTTTCGGCTTACAAGGCCATCTTCAGACATTTACTATTATCACCAAAGAAGTTAAATGTACTGAATTCTGTATTTACATTGACAACTGTCTCTTCTTTTTTAATTGGTTGTGTATCACTCTCCATGTTTCATACCTCTTGATGCGGCCTTGTCTAGTACTAATTTTATCTTATTTTATTAGTTTTGTTTATTAATAGAAACTGTTATGTAGGCATGCTATTCCTATTTTGTGCTAAAGGTTTTCCTCTCAACTCCATTGTTATTTATGTACTGTTCAGTTTTTACTGTTTCATTGCAAAGATGTTACTCACTGTATATTTCCACTTCACTCTAGATGTGTTACTTCTCTTCCAATGTTGTCTGCTAACATTTAACTTCTTTGGTGATAATACTCAGTAAATGTCTGAAGATGTCCTTGTAAGCCGAAAACCGGTTAGCAATAAAAATAATATTGTAGAACAAAAGCAAACTGGTGCTTTTCATTTATTATTACTATCTTTAACCCTAAATGGGACAAATATCAATTTTACCTAACGTGTACAAATGATCACATCCATGAGCTAGTATTTAGTCGAACCTCCATTGTTCTTAATAACTGAAAATCCTAACAGGCAATATATTTGCATAAGGGCAGCGATCTCTTCTTCCGAGATTGAGATCCACTCCATTCGAATTGCAGTTTTCAGCTCGGCCAGTCTCAAACTGTCATCTATTGCAATTAAACACGTCGTGCTAGGATCCTTCATGGGATTTAAATCCAAACTTCTCGATGGCCAGCTGAGAAGTGGAATTCCTTTATCTTCTCGACAAACCTGTGAATCCCTGCGTTGTCGTGTTGGAATAGTAAATTATCATCTTCGAATTCCTCATACATACGAATCAATCCTATTTCCAGCATTGTTGTGTAATCTTAGATTTTGTTGTGGGTTGCAGCCATGCTCTGTTGGGCGTCTCATTAGCACAAAATGCTGCCCAGATCATAACACTGCCACCGTCTAAGTTTCTGTATATCCGAACGTGTTTTTCTGTACGGAGACAATGCCAATAATACCGAAAACCATCTGGTCTATCCAAATTAAACTTCTTCTCGTCACTGAAAATGACTTTTGTCCATTCTACCGACCACGACGTATGTTCTTCCGCAAACTACAGCCGAGCCTCCCTATGCGCATTGTTTCAAGATGGCTTAAGGAGTTTTTTACTGAAGGCCCAGACTCCGCGTATTGAGTCAGGATTTGTCTAACGCGTCTGGAAGTGACTGATAACTGTAAATCAGCCACGATTTGAGAGAAGCAGAAGCCACTGACTTTTGCTTTACGCACAATCAGAACCGTATCTGATGCTGATAATTTTCATGTCCGACGTTATTTGCCATTTCGCCTCACTGTGCAGCCAATCTGGCAAAATTATCAGCAGCACACCAGGAGCTCTCTAATGTATTGGCAATCTGGCGATGAGACAGCTCCATTTCACCGAGCGAGGTGGCGCAGTGGTAAGGCACTTGACTCGCATTCGGGAGGACGACGGTTCAATCCCGCGTCCGGCCATCCTGATTTAGGTTTTCCGTGATTTCCTTAAATCACTGCAGGCAAATGCCGGGATGGTTCCTCTGAAAGGGCACGGCCGACTTCCTTCCACATCCTTCCGTACACCAATGTGACCGATGACCACGCTGTCTAGTCTCCTTCCCCAACCAACCAACCAGCTCCATTTCTTTACACGCAGTAATACTTACTTGCTAGTCATCCGATACAGTCTTTCCACTCGACATTATCACAATAACCGCCACACGACGTTAGCAGACACCCCGCCAAACTGTCACTGTAGAGAACTGTTGACATTCACTACTGTGCACGCCATCTAGCGTATCTGTCTTTATACCAACTTCCACCCCTCCCTAACAGAAAGACCGACTGTTTTTCAATTTTAAGTACTCAGCCTAATTCTAATGCTGAAATAAGAATGTATTTTGTTTTGCTTTGTTGTAAACTGTACGGGAAAAATGTGCGCTATATCAAACACGTAAATAAACATCGTTTTTTTTCCAAAAATAACCAAGTGACTTTATACTAATTCCTACCACTGCATGTGAATAATGTCTGCAAAATGTGTTGTTAATAGTAAATTAAATCGTCGTACCTCATGCGGCAGTTTTGCTATATGAACAGCGAAAATGTAATGAGCGATAAACTTTTTTTCCGTTCACAGTTTTGTTGGTACTGTTAGCGAGAAAAATTTTTGCACAGGTTTGAACTTACGTGTACAGTTTTCTGCATGTTACGAAGTGCTCTCATTCTCAAACACTGGATGAGTAAAGTCTGAGTATTCGCGTGTCGTAAGCTACTCTTTCTTTTTTTCACTCCCACCCGCATCCCTTTGACAGGCAGGTGATTCTTTCCAGACGGTAAGGGTTGTAGCCTATACCCGATGTTATTCAATCTGTATATTGAGCAAGGAAACAATAGAAAAAATCGGAGTAGGACTTAAAATCCATGGAGAGGAAATAAAAACTTTGAGGTTCGCCGATTACATTGTAATTCTGTCAGAGACAGAAAAGGACCTGGAAGAGCAGCTGAACGGAATGGATAGGGTCTTGAAAGGAGGATATAAGATGAACATCAACAAAAGCAAAACGAGGATAATGGAATGTAGTCGAATTAAATCGGGTTATGCTGCAGGAATTAGATTAGGAAACGAGACGCTTAAAGTACTAAATGAATTTTGCTATTTGGGGAGCAAAATAACTGATGATGGTCGAAGTGGAGATGATATAAAATGTAGACTGGCAACGGGAAGGAAAGCGTTTCTGAAGAAGAGAAATTTGTTAACATAGAGTATAGATTTAAGTGTCAGGAAGTCGTTTCTGAAAGTATTTGTATGGAGTGTAGCCATGTATGGAAGTGGAACATGGACGATAAATAGTTTATACAAGAAGAGAATAGACGCTTTCGAAATGTGGTGCTACAGAAGAATGCTGAAGATTAAATGGGTGGATCACACAACTAATGAGGAGGTACTGAATAGGATTGGGGAGAAGAGGAGTTTGTTGCAGAACTTGACAAGAAGAAGGGACCTGTTGGTAGTACATGTTCTGAGGCATCAAGGGATCACAAATTTAGCATTGGAGGGCAGCGTTGAGGGTAAAAATCGTAGAGGGAGAGGAAGAGATGAATACATTAAGCAGATTCAGAAGGATGTAGGCTGCAGTAGGTACTGGGAGATGAAGAAACTTGCACAGAATAAAGTAGCATTGAGAGCTGCCTCAAACCAGTCTCTGGACTGAAAATCACAACAACAACAATTGATATGTGTACCAAGTTTGGTTGAAGTCATTCCAGAGGTTTAGGAGGAGATGTGGAGCATACATCCAGTTTCATAACATGTACAGATTTTTTCCACATCGAAATTGGAAGGTGTAGGGGGTTTCGTAAGGTAGTAATAAGGAATAATGACAAAGTAGGTAAATTAGTAAAGAATTAAAATTTTAATCCTGGGCACCTTACGGGGGCTCTTTCACTCACTCTCTTATATATCCTCCCATTCCTTCAAACAACTACGTGGATGGTACTTATCATGCAGACAATCCAATAAATACAGTCTTGGCGCCAAGCACATCTAGTGAATGCAAACTTCGCACAACTATATCATTCATTCCAAAACTTTGGCGGCAAAGTTCCTTTACGTTTAAAAATATTTCTTTTTCGAGAATTAGTTTTAATGCACGCAGACTACAGCATCGCCTCAAAATTCTGTGCTGAAAGATGATCATGAGTTATGCTATATACAGTTGTTACACCTCCAGGGCTGCGTAATTCCTGCTGTGTTTCTAGAAGCACAATACAGTTCTGAAACCTTCAGATGAAGTTGTGTACCACGCCTCATTGTAAACATGCATGACGCGGTCGGTTATCTGGGGTCCCTCGCTTCGAATTCGCTGCAATAGTACCGGGAATTGTTTGCATACAACTAAATTTAAATTTTCAGGTCTTCACTAGCCCATGTCGTCAGAGTTTATTTGCCTACCTTGTTATGATCCCTATTGGTTAAGTTATTAACTGTTCATTCCTACCAATTTCGTTATGGAAAAAAATGACAACAAAAAACTGCAGAATACCTTCGAAAATGGAACATAGGTTCTCTCTTCCCCGGCTACGTGTCTTGGTCGTTACTGTCGTTGAACAGTTTTCGCCTGATGAATACATCAGCAGGAATCGAAACGATTTCTTTCCTCGATTTGGTGTTGTCAGTGGTCTCGTATTTTACGAGGTCTTCCGTATTTTGTCCACATTTTCTCCTGTCTCCCATATTTTCGACAGGTCTCCCGTATTTTCGCCGGGCTTCCCGTATTTTACCCATCGCACGTATTTGACGTATATGATAACGCTTTCCCTAGTAATGTGGTGCTACAGAAGAATGCTGAAGATTAGATAGATAGATCACATAACTAATGATGAGGTATTGAATAAAATTGGGGAGAAGAGGAGTTTGTGGCACAACTTGACAAGAAGAAGGGACCGATTGGTAGGACATGTTCTGAGGCATCAAGGGATCACAAATTTAGCACTGGAGGGCAGCGTGGTGGGTAAAAATCGTAGAGGGAGACCAAGAGATGAATACATTAAGCAGATTCAGAAGGATGTAGGTTGCAGTAAGTACTGGAAGATGAAGAAGCTTGCACAGGATAGAGTACCATGGAGAGCTGCATCAAACCAGTCTCAGGACTGAAGACAACAACAACAACAACAATTCCCTCGTGTATCAAAAAATGGCTCTGAGCACTGTGGGACTTATCTTCTAAGGTCAACAGTCCCCTAGAATTCAGAACTAATCATACCTAACTAACCTAAGGACATCACACACATCCATGCCCGATGTAGGATTCGAACCTGCGACCGTAGCGTTCGCGCGATTCCAGACTGTAGCGCCTAGAACCGCTCGGCCACCCCGGCCGGCTGTATCAAAAAGTTTTATTTATTTATTTATGCTAGAATTTCCGAATCACTCAGGAATTACTAATTAAATATTTTGGTACATACGAAGTAATCTGCTATTAAACTATGATAGTTACTATAATTAAACGTTACAGTAGATATGAACAGTACTGTCATGCCACTAAGGTTGTTTTGATTAAATATTTTTAAGCACTCTGTTCATTGACGAATTCTCATTAATTTTCAATGAACTGCAGTAAGTAAACGTTTCGGGAAACACTCGTTATTTGTGTACACTTCTGTGTACAGATGCATTCAAAGTGTTTGGTTTAACTGAAGACACTGAAATATCTCTAAAACTACGCATTGAATAAAAAAAAGTTATAATTTCATAATTTCATTTTGTTCATGTCGGAGGGAGTTAGCCAACTCCACATCACTCCTGGTGGCGAGGGAGGGGGCGCAACTTCGACATCTTCAGTGGGACAATGAATGGAAACACCCGTTTTTTGTTGCAGATTACGGTTCTACGGCTGCACAACATGTCGAATCACCATGCTGACATACACATTCGCAAAGAGGGTGCGTGGGATAACCACGAGAGTGGCCCTGCTGGAATACTAAAATCGCACCTCAGACCGTAACTCCAAGGACTGATCCAGTGTGTCTAGCACGCAGACACATTGGATGTAGGCCCTCAACTGGCCAACTTTTAACCAACACATGACCATCATTGGCACAGAGGCAGAACCAGCTGTAATCAGAAAACTAAACAGACCTCCACCCTGTCCTCCAGCAGTTTGGGTCAATGGAAATCACGCTACAGAGTGTCTGGCTCAGAGCTGCCCTTGAAGTAACCTCCATCCTCCCTATCGTTCGACACCACTGAAGCAGCAGATTGTGGTGGTTTGGGGTCTGTGGAATGAACACTGCAGGACGTCTAGCTCGGAGCTGTCCTCGAAGTAACCTATTTATAACAGTTCGTTGTGTCACTGTGGTGCCAGCTGCTGCTCAACTGCCGCTGCAAATGCAGGTTGACGCGCCAGAGCCATATGCCGAACACGACGGCCGGCCTTCTTGTGATCGTACGCTGTCGTGACCACCGCTGCCAGCAGTGATTTATGGACAGCCTCGCAGGATTCATGACGTCATCTCCCTCCAGCACTAGTTCGTACATTAGTCGAGTCCATCCCATGTCGTGTTACGGTACTTACGCGTGTTCGCGAGACCCTACACGAAATTAGACGGGTGTACCATCTACAGGGTGGTCCATTGATAGTGACCGAGCCAAATATCTCACGAAATAAGCATCAAACGAAAAAACTACAAAGAATGAAACTTGTCTAGCTTGAAGGAGGAACCCAGATGGCGCTATGGTTGGCCCGCTTGATGGCGCTGCCATAGTTCACATTGATATCAGCTGCTTTTTTTCTTAAATAGGAACCCCCATTTTTATTACATATTCGTATAGTACGTAAAGAAATATGAATGTTTTGGCTGAACAACTTTTATCACTTTGTGATAGATGGCACTGTAATAGTCACAAACGTATAAGTACGTGGTATCATGTAACATTCCATCAGCGCGGACGGTATTTGCTTCGTGATACATTACTCGTGTTAAAAGGGACCGTTTACCAATTGCGGAAAAGGTGGATATCGTGTTGAAGTATGGCTATTGTGATCAAAATGCCCAACGGGCGTATGCTATGTATGCTGCTCGGTATCCTGGACGACATAATCCAAGTGTCCGAACCGTTCGCCGGATAGTTACGTTATTTAAAGAAACAGGAAGTGTTCAGCCAGATGTGAAACGTCAACCACGACCTGCAAAAAATGATGATGCCCAAGTAGGTGTTTTAGCTGCTGACGCGGCTAATCCGCACGTCAGTAGCAGACAAATTGCGCGAGAATCGGGAATCTCAAAAACGTCGGTGTTGAGAATGCTACATCAACATCGATTGCACCCGTACCATATTTATATGCACCAGGAATTGCATGGTGACGACTTTGAACGTCGTGTACAGTTCTGCCACTGAACACGAGAGAAATTACGGGACGATGACAGATTTTTTGCACGCGTTCTATTTAGCGACGAAGCATCATTCACCAACTAGCGGTAACGTAAACCGACATAATATGCACTATTGGGCAACGGAATATCCACGATGGCTGCGACAAGTGGAACATCATCGACCTTGGCTGGTTAACGTATGGTGCGCCATTATGGGAGGAAGGATAATTGACCCCCATTTTATCGATGGCAATCTAAATGGTGCAATGTATGCTCATTTCCTACCGATGTTACTACAAGGTGTTTCACTGCATGACAGAATGGCTATGTACTTCCAACGTGATGGATCTCCGGCACTCGCGGTTCTAGGCGCGCAGTCCGGAACCGTGCGACTACTACGGTCGCAGGTTCGAATCCTGCCTCGGGCATGGATGTGTGTGATGTCCTTAGGTTAGTTAGGTTTAAGTAGTTCTAAGTTCTAGGGGACTAATGACCACAGCAGTTGAGTCCCATAGTGCTCAGAGCCATTTGTACCATTTTTGATCTCCGGCACATAGCTCGCGTGCGGTTGAAGCGGTACTGTATAGCATATTTCATGACGTGTGGATTGGTCGTCGGATTTCTTTCTGTGGGGAAAGTTCAAGGATATTTGCTATCGTGATCCACCGACAATGCCTGACAACATGCGTCGGCGCATTGTCAACGCATGTACGAACATTACGGAAGGCGAGCTTTTGCTGTTGAGAGGAATGTCGTTAAACGTATTTCCAAATGCATCGAGGTTGACGGACATCATTTTGAGCATTTATTTGCATTAACGTGGTATTTACAGGTAATCACGCTGTAACAGCATGCATTCTCAGAAATGATAAGTCCACAAAGGTACATGTATCACATTGGAACAACTGAAACAAAATGTTCAAACGTAGCTACGTTCTGTATATTAATTTAAAAAACCTACCTGTTACCAACTGTTCGTCAAAAATTATGAGCCATATGTTTGTGACTATTATAGCTCCATCTATCACAAAGTGAAAAAAGTGGTGCAACTAAAACATTCATATTTCTTTACGTACTATACGAATGTTGTTGTTGTGGTCTTCAGTCCTGAGACTGGTTTGATGCAGCTCTCCATGCTACTCTATCCTGTGCAAGCTTCTTCATCTCCCATGACATACTGCAGCCTACATCCTTCTGAATCTGCTTAGTATATTCATCTCTTGGTCTCCCTCTACGATTTTTACCATCCACGCTGCCCTCCAATACTAAATTGGTGATCCCTTGATGCCTCAGAACATGTCCTACCAACCGATCCCTTCTTCTGGTCAAGTTGTGCCACATGTTATAACAAATGAGGGTTCCTATTTAAAAAAAAAAAAAAAAAAAACGCAGTTGATATCCGTTTGACTTATGGCAGCGCCATCTAGCGGGCCAATCTTATCTCTATCTGCTTTCCCCCTTCAAGCTAGACGTGTTTCATCCTTTGTACTTTTATCGTTTGACGCATATTTCGTGAGATATTTGGCGCGGTCACGATCAATGGACCAACCTGTATATGTTTACCTTTCAATTCCAACTTGAATTTATCCTCGGCTTTCATTTCCATTTCGAAAATTTATAATTTTGAACTGTTTTTACTATACGACATCATGATATTCAATGCAATCAGTAGCTGATTAACAGTTCGTCCTATAAATACAATGCAGCCGACTGGTGTTCCCCAAAATGTTACAAACCGATAACAGGAAGAACTAATTAAAAGCGTTAAAGTAAAACGCCATCAGGTTAATAGTGGGTATCTGTTTTTATAACATATATTACAACCATTGAACTCTCATAATGTAGTGGATCTGCAAAATAACTTTCGTAATGTTGTCTTTGCTTAGCACCTTTGGTTCTGTGCGCAGTCTCTTCTTCCTCAAGATTCGGAATTTGAGAAGGTAGTTATTCTGGACTCTGGAATTTGGAGCGATATCGACGTTCTAACTCATACCAAAGTTGTTCCGAGTCCCGGAGGCACTCAGGGCAGGCCACTCCATTCCAGGAATGTTACTGTCCGCAAACCATTGCCTCATAGATGACAGGGTGCGTTCTCGTGCTAATACCGGGTGATCAAAAAGTCGGTATAAATTTGAAAACTGAATAAATCACGGAATAATGTAGGTAGAGAGGTACAAATTGACACACATGCTTGGAATGACATGGGGTTTTACTAGAACCAAAAAAAAAAAAAATACAAAAGTTCAAAAAATGTTCGACAGATGGCGCTTCATCTGATCAGAATAGCAATAATTCGCAAAACAAAGTAATACAAAGCAAAGATGATGTTCTTTACAGGAAATGCTCAATATGTCCACCATCATTCCTCAACAATAGCTGTAGTCGAGGAATAATGTTGTGAACAGAGCACTGTAAAGCTTGTCCGGAGCTATGGTGAGGCATTGGCGTCGGATGTTGTCTTGCTGAAAGACAAGATGAAAGAGATGTCTGTCGATCACGATACACTTGCGACTTCAGGTAATCCCAAAGCCAATAATCGCACGGACTGATGTCTGGGGACCTGGGAGGCCAAGCATGACGAAAGTGGCGGCTGAGCACACGACCATCACCAAACGACACGCGCAAGAGATCTTTCACGTGTCTAGCAATATGGGGTTGTTCTAATAAAACCCCATGTCATTCCAAGGATGTGTGTCAATTTTTACCTCTCTATCTACATTATTCCGTGGTTTATTAAGTTTTCAAATTTATACTTTTTGATCACCCGGTATAAACAAAAATCATCGTGTCGGAACTGTTCCTCCTATGCACGCAGTTCACACTGCTGTAAAATATGCTCATTTACTTCAGGGAACTACACACTAACTACGAGGAACAGAACTACAACGCAACACCAGCTACTCCGTAATTTACTGTACAACTGTGGTGCGTAACCTTCTCCAATACGAATACCCTTCCAGTAGATTGCCACATGGTATAGCGCGATTGAGCACTAACAGATCACTCGTTCCCAGTCATCCTTTGTCCAGTGGAATCGCACTTTACGATATCTCAAGCGTTAACATTGACTTCAGAAAGTGTGGCTTATGAGGAGGTGCTCGACCTTTGTATTCCATTCTTTTTAAGGGGACCACACCGTGGGTCAGATAGAAAAAAAGGTCAATTTTTGGTTTTCATCATATTTCGATAGATTAAGGTTTTACTTAAGTACTCGGAAAGAGATTTGGATGAAAAAAATTGTTTCGACCATTTCATGAGCACTTTATTATCTGCATGGGTAGACACAGAACCCAAATGAATGTTTCAACAGCCTAATTTGAAACCGCCTTCCTAAAACTTTATTTGTAGGCATGCATACAATGAAACTAGGAGTTCATGATGCTCTTATTACATTCAGTTGTGGTAATACTGGAAAGCGATGGGTACAGAAAAAGCTGGGAATTAATCCTGGTGAAAATATGATCACTGAGCTGCAACATTGCGATAAAATGAGGATAGCTGATGCAGATAGGTCTGCATCTAATATGGCCAAGTAAGTAAGACAAACATCCAGGAAGGTGAAAAAAGAA
Source organism: Schistocerca gregaria (assembly GCF_023897955.1). NCBI lineage: Eukaryota > Metazoa > Arthropoda > Insecta > Orthoptera > Acrididae > Schistocerca > Schistocerca gregaria. The sequence goes on along the minus strand of NC_064925.1, from coordinate 218,593,170 downwards.
GCTGAAAGACCTGCTAGAGGCCAAAGATGGGCCATCATATGCAGCAGGACAGTTTTCATTAAGTGCAAGTAACAAATTTCAAAAGTTTTTTCAGCTGACGGATTACCTCAAAACTCATAACATCCATGACGAATATCAGTCAGACTTTCGAAAGCACCATAGTATAGCAACTGCATTAATCAAAGTAACTGATGACATTAAACATGCTATGGACAGACGTGAAGCTACTATCCTAACACTGCTTGACTTTAGCAAGGCTTTTGACACAGTTGACTTCGATATATTACTAATTAAAATGAAACAGCTGAATTTCTCAAACAGTGCAATACACTGGTTCGACAGCTACCTCAAAAACAGAAGTCAACAAGTCATTTGTGGGTCGGAGAAGTCATCATGGAAAAACGTGCGCTCTGGAGTTACCCAAGGCTCCGTCCTTGGTCCACTACTCTTCTCACTGTACATTAATGATATTTCTTCAGTGATTCACTCCTGCAACTACCATCTATATGCCGACGACATCCAACTGTACATAAGTGCAAGCCCCAAAAACATTGCTGACGCAGTAGCGAGTATGAACGCAGATCTTTGCTCTGTTTCTCGATGGGCACAGAACTTAGGTCTGAAACTAAACCCCGAGAAATCCTAGGTCATACTTATATCTCATCCAAATTTAATCAGCCGGTACTTTCGCGAAACAGTCCCTCAAATATTCCTCAATGGTACCCAACTACCATACCAAAAGACAGTAAAAGATCTTGGAATAATCTTGGATGAACACCTAAACTGGGAAGAACAAACAGTCACAGCTTGCCGGAAATCGCTCTCCTCCCTACATGCAATTAAAAAATTTAAAAAATATTTCCAACCCATGGTAAACAAAAATTAGTCCAAACACTAGTCTTGCCTAATCTTTACTACTGTGATGTAGTTCAACACGGCACAAATAGTGAAAATTCTAGATGCCTCGAGCTAGTGATGAATGCTTGCGTTAGATACGTGTGCAATATTCGGTTGTATGATCATATCAGTCCTTCATACTCCCAGCTAGGTTGGATACGCCCACATAAGGCGCGCAATCTCCACACGATGTGCTTACTTCATCGATTTCTTAGCCACTGGTGCCCCCAATACTTATCTTCTCACATTAAACACCTATCATCATTCCACAATCGCAATACCAGATCGGATACGTCTAGCATCTTGGCTGTACCTTTACATAACACAAAATCTTTCTCCGTGTCATTCTCCATCTCAGCCATACGACTATGGAACGCGCTCCCCTGTGATCTGCGTCTTATCCAGAACTACTCAACATTCAAGAGGGAACTCAAAACTTACATATTAGGGACGGTATAGCCACCGTTGTTGTGCCCCTCTGATATCTTTCTTTCTCCTCTCCATCACAGCTTCGAATTTTACCATTCTATTTCTCTCCCTCTAACCTATCTACCTCATATATATCTCTTTCACCCAATTCTATCGTCTTATGTCTCTGCTCGATGAGAATAACTTACAAGCTGCAAGAACATAACGAGAAAATTCCCAACTAACAATAGGACTGACATTCACAAAAGAAAAGTATGTTTACTTTCATATACATAGTCATTACTATTATTATTATTATTATCATTATTATTCTTGATTGTTATAATTATTTTTTATTGTCATAATTATCATTGTACTACTGTTATAATCTCTATTTTTTCTTTAACGTCAATACTGCATAATACGTTATATGTCTTTAATGTTCTGTAGAAACTGTAACTCGTTCAATCTGAGTATGCCTGGTTAGATGTAAGAGAGGGCCTGAAGGCCCTAATCTTGCCAGGTAAAATAAATGCATAAATAAATAAATAAAGTCAATTTCCTGCAAACTAAAATTTTTAGTACATATGCCCCATTATATCAGAAACTATCATAGATAAAAGAATGAAATTTTCAGAGACTTTGCATAACATAAAAAGACACCTCTGGTACTACATTCATTAATATTGCCTCATTAGGAAGTTCACAAAAAATATTTTCTGCAGAAAAACCTTAATATTTTTTGTTAATAAATTTAAAAAAGTATTTCTTAAAAATTATGTAATGGTTAAAGTAGATTTTATTACAGTTGACTCTATTATCATCATGTAACATACAGCAAAAATATTAAGGTCCTTCATCAAATAGTGTTTTTTTCAGAAATGGGTCAAATACTTGCCTAAATTAACATGGGTTAGATAGGCAGGGTGTGGACCCCTTAACTTAGCAAGCACAATGGTCATGTTAGCTGGACTACCGGTAGCACTTTGAAAATCGCGATTAATTTTCGATTTGCACATGTCACAACTTATATTTGTCTCCTTTATGCACAATATGTGGCTCTGGTGTTGACTGCACTGTTCTTGCAACAGTTTTTCTTCGGCTAGTATTATACCTTCTATGTTAGTAGTGATAATCGTTGACTGTGGCTCTGAAAAGAGCTCTAGCCATCACTCTCTGACATTTCCCACGGTGCGCCCGATTGCTTTTATTATTTTGATCACAAGTCATTGCAAAGTTTCCAACAGGAACGATCTTCTACGGAAACTGGCCAGAAAACAGTTGGGTAGTCGGCCAGAAACTCTACGAACCTTAGGAGTAGCACTATTATATTCTGCTACAGGTTATGTATGTTCTGCTTGGTATAATTCAGTACCTGACAAACTGGTGGAGATAGCTCACAATGGCACCTGCAAAATCGGAACAGGCTACTTGAAATTCACCTCGCAGGAATAGCACCACCTTCCATTCGAAGAGCAATAGTTGCGAATAGAGAGAACGCATCCTCTGTATGGGCACAAACCGCACCCACAATGATCGAAGTCAAGGCGGATTTTCATAAAACCATCGACTGCACTTTGAACTACTGCTGAGAAACCTAAGTTACAACTGTGGAGGGCTACGACCTACCTTTGCCCTGGCTGGAAAAGAGTTTCGGAATTTTAGCTCCTGGCTCTGACGAGGAACGGACGACTTGGAAGTTGTTGCATATACTGAGATCTAGGGTTTATAACGTCGCGGTCTGGTTAACTAGCGGTAGAGCTGTATATATTGACGTTATATAAAAAATCTATTTGGGCTGCTCTGAAATTCCACCGAGTGCGTATTATTTGTCTCCATCAAGCCCAGCAATAACGTGCTCCCCAGCGTATTTAAACATAGCTACACGTAGGGATATATCAGTTCATATTCCGGTATTAATCATAGCTTCATTACATGCACAACACCAATATCTCCAATAAAGTTATTCAGTTGTCTAGAGCCTAATAGTTCGTAACAGAGCGATAATTTGTTAATGAGTACTTATACAGGCCGCGTTCCTTGGACAATCAGTGTAGTCGCACAGATAGTTATTTACTGAGTACACAATATTTAATGGATTGAAATAAGTTATTAAAGCAGTAATAACACTGACTGCAGGTTTAGTGCACTATTTTCACATCCTAACATTGCCGTAAGGTAGTAGCTTTTCCAATCTGGGTGGAATTAATGACGTATATTTCAGTCCAAGATATTATGCAAGTTCCAGAGTCCATTAACTGATTTTACGAAAGTTCATTCTTTTCTCATAATTCGGTTTCAAAGTTTAGTCTCCATATCGGTCCATCATTAATAGTTTCTAACTTTGTGTAACGTCCAGTCTTTTATTGAAAAAATTCAATTTAAGACAATTTCGAATCTTTCACTATCTGGATCTACATGATATCCAATTTGAAGTTACTGATTTACTTCCTACAAGTTCAAGAAACAATCTCTTCGCGCCCACGTATAGGAGCACATGTCGAGGTACGACTTACTCCGGCAAACTCTCGTAAACGCTAACAATGCATGGCTCTTTAGTTCGCAGCTCGTGGTCGTGCGGTAGCGTTCTCGCTTCCTACGCCCGGGTCCCCGTGATCGATTCCCGGCGGGGTCTGCGATTTTCTCTTCCTCGTGATGACTGGGTGTTGTGTGATGTCTTTAGGTTAGTTAGGTTTAAGTAGTTCTAAGTTCTAGGGGATTGATGACCATAGATGTTAAGTCCCATAGTGCTCAGAGCCATTTGAACCATGGGTCTTCCTTAGGTATTACACACGATTCTCAAAGAGTACTAACAAGGAGTATTCTTTGAGATCGTTCGTCCTACTCCGTGATTTCTAATTACTTTGCGATCTACTATGATTTTATTTTGAAACTAATGGTTCAAATGGCTCTGAGCACTATGGGACTTAACTGCTGAGGTCATCAGTCCCCTGGATCTTAGAACAACTTAATCCTGCCCGAGGCAGGATTCGAACCTGCGACCGTAGCGGTCGCGCGGTTCCAGACTGTAGTTCCTAGAACCGCACGTCCACTGCGGCCGGTTGTAACGTTTAAGTATAGTAACTATCATAGTATCATAGCAGATTACTTCGTATTTACCAAAATATTTAAATAATAACACGTGAGTGATTCGGAAATGTTAGAATAAATAGATAAATAAATGTTTGCGATACACGAGGGAGAGTGTTACCAAATACTTCAAATACGTGCGATGGGTGAAATACGGGAAACCCGTCGAAAATACGGGAGGCCTGTCGAAAATATTGAAGACAGGAGAAAATGCTGACAAAATACGGGAGACCCCGTAAAATACGATAGAACTGACAACTCTAAATCGAGGAAAGAAATTGTTTCGGCTCCTGCTGATGTATTCATCAGGCCAACCCTGTTCAACGACAGTAACGACCAAGACACATAGCCAGGGAAGAGAGAACCTATGTTCCATTCTGGAAGGCAATCTGCAGCTTTTTGTTGTCATTTATTTCCATATCGAAGTTGGTAGGAATGAAAGGGTTAATAAAGTAACCAACAGGGATCATAACAAGGTGGGCAAATAAACTCTGACGACATGGACTAGCGAAGACCTGAAATTTTAAATTTAGTTGCACGCAAACAATTCCCAGTAGTATTGCTGCGAATTCTTCGCGAGGGTCACAGACAGCCGACAGTTTTTTTTTTTTTTTGTTCTAATAAAACCCCATGTCATTCCAAGCATGTGTGGAAATTTTTACCCCTCTATCTACATTATTCCGTGGTTTATTAAGTTTTCAAATTTGTACTGACTTTTTGATCACCCAGTATACCACAATGCCAACTGTGTCCAGCCCACTGCACAGAAGGTGAACTACATCAAAAAGCAGAAAATACATTGGAAGCGATCAAGTTTTGGGCAAAAGTAATATAGTCATAGCGGTGTGTAATGTGTATGTTCCTGCTGTGGGAATAATCTTGATCCACAATTCCCAATGGTTTTTGGTTGTCAGTACACGAGGTTTGTCTGGACTCGGTTTATCTGCGGTTGTTCCTTCGCGTACCTGCGTCACAACCACTTCACCAACAGTCGACTTCGGCAGCGTTAAATATTAAAAGAGTATGGTGAGTGACCCAGACGGGGTTTTCTTTTTTTCTTTTTGTTGTAAAATAGTCTGCCACGATGGAAACCACAATAAACCTTCATCAGTACAGCATGCTTTTTCCTGAATACCCGACCATTGCCTCAACAACATGATCAGCTAGGACGGTTCGAGGCGTCACACGATACCTGCTCTCGACCTGTTTTTTGGCTCAGTTTGTACGCTGCCTGCAGCGCGACCGCAATGAATCACGCTGAGACGGTGATTTATAAGGCGGTCACGGCCCCCGTGCGGCCTCGAAGCCTTGACCTGTGAGGCGGCTGGGACAGCCGGCATGGCCGCAGCTGGCGTGCGCAGCGCCGTACCGTCTAGTGCAGTCTGAGGGGGCGCTATACGCGCGATAACTCCGCCGTGAGTCACACCATCCGTTCCCAGCTGATGCGTTTACAAACAAATTACTCATTCAGTCAACTGGCCATCTGGCCAAAGGTTTTCTCTGTGCAAGCGCCCTCGGATAACGGCGTCGATCATTAGCTGCTGTACTGACAGAGAGAAGATTGCCATCCCCTATACCTGTGGTTTCCGTCAAAGACCAGTATCTGCAGGAGACAGCCGATGTTTTCAAATCAGGACGCCAGCACGTGCGCGATCACAATGTTGCCAATCTCATCGCCCGAACGTATTGATGACAATCGTGAAATACAACTCGGTCAAATCAATTAACGTTCTCACAGAATACACTACTGGCCATTAAAATTGCTACACCAAGAAGACATGGAGATGATAAACGGGTATTCATTGTACAAATATATTATACTAGAACTGACATGTGATTACATTTTCACGCAGTTTGGGTGCATAGGTCCTGAGAAATCAGTACCCAGAACAACCCCCCTCTGGCCGTAATAACGGCCTTGATACGCCTGAGCATTGAGTCAAACAGAGTTTGGATGAGGTGTACAGGTAGAGCTGCCTATGCAGCTTCAACACGATACCACAGTTCATCAAGAGTAGTGACTGGCGTATTGCGACTAGCCACTTGCTCGGCCACCATTGGCCAGACGTTTTCAATTTGTGAGAGACGTGGAGAATGTGCTGGCCAGGGCAGTAGTCGAACATTTTCTGTATCCAGAAAGGCCGGTACAGGACCTGCAACATGCGCTCGTGCATTATCCTGCTGAAATGTAGCGTTTCGCAGGGATCGAATGAAGGGTAGAGTCACGGGTCGTAGCACCTCTGAAATGTAACGTCCACTGTTCAAAGTGCCGTCAATGCGAACAAGACGTGACCGAGACGTGTGACCAATGGCACCCCATACCATCACGCCGGGTGATACGCCTGTATGGCGATGACGAATACACGTTTCCAATGTGCGATCACCGCGATGTCGCCAAACACGGATGTGACCATCATGATGCTGTAAACAGAACATGGATTCGTCCGGAAAAATGACATTTTGCCATTCTTGCACCAGGGTTCGTCGTTGAGTACACCATCGAAGGCGCTCCTGTCTGTAATGCAGCGTCAAGGGTAACCGCAGCCACGGTCTCCGTGCTGATAGTCCATGCTGCTGCAAACGTCGTCGAACTGTTCGTACATATGGTTGTTCTCTTGCAAACGTCCCCATCTGTTGACTCAGGGATCGAGACGTGGCTACACGATTCGTTACAGCCATGCGGATAAGATGCCTGTCATCTCGACTGCTAGTGATACGAGGCCGTTGGGATGCAGCACGGCGTTCCGTATTACCCTCCTGAGCCCACCGATTCCATACTCTGCTAACAGTAATTGGATATCGACGAACGCGAGCAGTAATGTCGCGATACGATAAACCGCAATCGCGATAGGCTACAATCCGACCTTTATCAAAGTTGGAAACGTGATGGTACGCATTTCTCCTCCTTACACAAGGCATCACAACAACGTTTCACAAGGCAACGCCGGTCAATTTCTGTTTGTGTATGAGAAATCGGTGGGGAACTTTCCTCATGTCAGCACGTTTTAGGTGTCGCCAACGGCGCCAACCTTGTGTGAATGCTCTGAAAAGCTAATCATTTGCATATCACAGCATCTTCTTGCTGTAGGTGAAATTTCGCGTCTGTAGCACGTCATCTTCGTGATGTAGCAATTTTAATGGCTAGTAGTGTATATCTCATAAATGTTCAAGGAGATTCATTTCGGGCGTTTTCGTTCGAACTGTTCTGAATGTTCATCAAACGAATCACGAACAATTGTGGCCTGCTGACATGGCGCACTGACATCCATAAAAATTCCACCGTTTTTCGGGTACATCAAGTCCGTGAGTGGCTGCAAATGGCCTTGAAGTAGCCGGACGTAACCATTTCCAGTCAATGATCGGTTCTGTTGGACCAGACGACATGCCTATTTAACGTAAACCCAGCCCACACTCTTTGGAAGCACTCAGCTTGCACAGTGCATTGTTAACAACTTGGGCCCATGGTTTCGTGAGGTCTGCGCCATACTCCATCCCCACCAGCAACTCTTACCAACTGAAGTCTGGACTCGTCTGACGAAGCCACGATTCTGCAGTCGTCTAGGGTCCAGTAGATGTGGTCACGACTCCAGGAGAGACGCTGCAGGCGATGTCGTGTGGTTAGCAAAAACACTGGCCTCGGTCATCTGCTACGGTAGTCCATTTGCGCCATATTTTGCCGAAATGACCTAATAGATAAATTCGTTGTGCGTCCCACATCTATTTCTGCTGTTATTTCACCTTGTGTTGCTTCTCTGTTAGCACTGACAACAGTACGTGGCCTGCCGCCTGAAATTTGGTATTCTCGGCACACCCTTGACACTGTGAATCTCGGAATATATTCCCTAACGATTTACGAAATGGAACGCCCCATGCGTCTACCTCCAATTACCACCCCGTGTTCAGAAATCTGTTAATTCCCGTCGCGCGGCCATAATCACGTTGGAAACCTTTTCACATAAATCACCTGAGAAAAAATGACAGCTCTGCCAATGCACGCCGTCCGTGGTGGTCGAGCGGTTCTAAGCGCTACAGTCGAGAACCGCGCGACCGCTACGGTCGCAGGTTCGAATCCTGCCACGGGCATGGATGTGTGTGTTGTCCTTAGGTTAGTTAGACATAAGTAGTTCTAAGTTCTAGGGCACTGACGACCTTAGAAGTTAAGTCCCATAGAGCCATTTGAACCATTCTGCCAATGCACTGCCCTTTTATTCCATCTGTTCGTGGCACTACCGCCATTTGTATTTGTGCATATCGCTATTCCATGACTTTCATCGCCTCAGTGTAGGTTTCCGGATCGCCCTGTTGCTGTCAAGATCTTCAGGTGCCGCACTTGTGCCAATGGCGAAGCAGCTGCCGACGGCCAGTGGATCCCATCTGGAAGGACCAGACCACCGCCCTCTGTCCAGCGCATGTATAATCCAGCTGGGAAGGGATGGTGGCGCAGCTTATTCAGTTACCAGCCCACATGGACTGCCCACTGAGACAGCCCATGGCACGTTCGAGACTGTCGTCTGTTCATCGTCCTAGCCTGCTTCTTGTCCGTGCAGGGGGAAAAAGAAAGACAGCCTTGCTTCGCTCAAGGGGTTCCCTCACTTCCCCTAGTTATCCTTTACATACAGATAATAATCCTAAGAACACATACATAAATGGACAAACATACAGACTTCCTTATCTCTGAAACTTCCTGGCAGATTAAAACTGTGTGCCGCACCGAGACTCGAACATGGGAACTTTGACTTTCGCGGGCAAGTGCTCTACCAACTGAGCTACCCAAGCACGACTCACGCCCCCTCCTCACAGCTTTACTTCTGCCAGTACCTCGTCTCCTACCTTCCAAACTTCACAGAAGGTCTCCTGCGAACCTTGTAGAATAGCACTCCTTAGTTTGGAAGGTAGGAGACGAGGTACTGGCGGAAGTAAAGCTGTGAGGAGGGGGGTGAGTCGTGCTTGGGTAGCTCAGTTGGTAGAGCACTTGCCCCCTAGGACAAGAGAGTGCCGCTCCTCCGCCCTCTTTGACAAGGCCGTTGGCAGAATGAGGCTGACTTCTTATGCCGGAAGTCTTCGGCCGCCAATGCTGATTATTTATCAAAATTTAGGCAGTGGCGGGGAATGAACCCGGGACCGAAGACGTTATGAATCAAACACGCTACCCCTAGACCACGGGTAAGCTCAGCATTTATGGACGCAAAATTAATGGAAATATGATTGGAAGTTGTTTCACATCCCCCCCCCCCCCCCTATTCTCCAGACTTGGCTCCCTCGAACTACTATTTGTTCCCCAATTTGAAGAAATGGCTAGCGGGACAAAGTATTTAATCAAACGAGGAGGTTATTGCAGCAACTAATAGCTGTTTTGCAGACTTGGAAGATTCCTATTATTCGGAAGGGATCAACAGCGTTGGACGAGATGTATAAGCCTAAAAGGAGACTATGTTGAAAAATAAAAAAGGTTTACCCCAAACACGTAAGTAGTTTTTATTTTTGCACGGACTTTTCAAACGACCCTCGTAGTGTACTGAGTGATACAATCACGTCGTTTAAATATCTGGGCGTAATGTTGCAAAGCGATTTGCAGTGAAACGAGCATGTGAATAGTGTGGTAGGAAATTGGGACGGTCGACTTCGGTGTATTGGGAAAGATTTTAGGAAAGTGTGATCATTTGCTAAGGAGTCCACGTATAGGACGCTGATGCGCCCAAATCTTGAACACTGCTTGAGTGTTTGAGATCCGTACCCGGTCGGATTGAAGGAAGACATCGAAGAAATTCAGAGGCAGGGTGCTAGATTTGTTACCGGTAGGTTCGAACTGTTGTGTCTAGGAACCATGTATACCAGGTTAGCTAGACGAACAATCGAACAACTCTTATTAATGAGTTTCATTACAATAAGACAAGATACAATTACTTAACTTTGAAAGATGTGTCGCAAACAAAATAATTCAGGTTTCCTCAGAATATGCAACACAAGTCTGTGATACATAGGGAGGTCTAACGAAATGGCTAACATTGAAGCTGCTATCGAAATGTCTGCCACCAGCCGGGGATGGCGCTTATCCCCTCTTCACATAGGGGGCCGTTGTTGTCGCGTTGTCGTCCTGGAGGGAGGTCAGTCAGCGTGCGATTGGCTGACCTTCCCACAGCCGTCTCTTCTCTGTCGTTCCCGACTGGCGTGCCGGCGCCAACATATACTGCACGTAAGGACCACGAAGGTAAGATACATCTACATGATTACTCTGCAATTCACATTTAAGTGCTTGGCAGAGGGTTCATCGAACCACAATCATACTATCTCCCTACCATTCCACTCCCGAACAGCGCGCGGAAAAATGGAACACCTAAACCTTTCTCTTCGAGCTCTGATTTCTCTTATTTTATTGTGATGATCATTCCTACCTATGTAGGTTGGGCTCAACAAAATATTTTCGCATTCGGAAGAGAAAGTTGGTGACTGAAATTTCGCAAGTAGATCTCGCCGCGACAAAAAACGTCTTTGCTTTCATGACTTCCATCCCAACTCGCGTATCATATATGCCACACTCTCTCCCCTATTACGTGATAATACAAAACGAGCTGCCATTTTTTGTACCCTTTCGATGTCGTCCGTCAATCCCACCTGGTAAGGATCCCACACAGCGCAGTGTAGTGTAAGCTGTCTCTTTAGTGGACTTGTTGCACCTTTTAAGTGTCCTGCCAATGAAACGCAAGCTTTGGCTCGCCTTCCCCACAATATTATCTATGCGGTCTTTCCAACTGAAGTTGTTCGTAATTTTAACACCCAGATACTTAGTTGAATTGACAGCCTTGAGAATTGTACTATTTATCGAGTAATCGAATTCCAAGTTCTTTTGGAACTCATGTGGATTACCTCACACTTATGGCCGGCCGGTGTGGTCGTGCGGTTCTAGGCGCGTCAGTCTGGAACCGCGTTACCGCTACGGTCGCAGGTTCGAATCCTGCGTCGGGCATGGATGTGTGTGATGTCCTTAGGTTAGTTAGGTTTAAGTAGTTCTGAGTTCTAGGGGACTGATGACCACAGATGTTGAGTCCCATAGTGCTCAGAGCCATTTGAACCCCACACTTATCGTTATTTAGCGTCAACTGCCACCTGCCACACCGTACAACAATCTTTTCTAAATCGCTTTACAAGTGATACTGGTCTTCGGATGACCTTACTAGACGGTAAATTACAGCATCATCTGCGAACAACCTAAGCGAACTGCTCAGATTGCCACCCAGGTCATTTATATACATCAAAGCAGCAGAGGTCCCAGGACGCTTCCCTGGGGAACACCTGATATCACTTCAGTTTTACTCGATGATTTTCCGTCTATTACTATGAAGTGCTACCTTCCTGACAGGAAATCACGAATCCAGTCGCACAACTGAGACGATACCCCATAGGCCCGCAGCTTGATTAGAAGTCGCTTGTGAGGAACGGTGTCAAAAGCTTTCCGGAAATCTAGAAATACGGAATCAACTTGAGATCCCCTGTCGATAGCGGCCATTACTTCGTGCGAATAAAGAGCTAGCTGCGTTGCACAAGAACGATGTTTTCTGAAACCATGCTGATTACGTATCAATAGATTGTTCGCTTCGAGGTGATTCATAATGTTTGAATACAGTATATGCTCCAAAACCCTACTGCAAACCGACGTCAATGATATAGGTCTGTAGTTCGATGGATTACTCCTACTACCCTTCTTAAACACTGGTGCGACCCTCGCAATTTTCCAATCTGCAGGTACAGATCTATCGGTGAGCGAGCGGTTGTATATGCCAGCACAAGTTTACTAAAGGAGGCCGAAATGCACGCGTCTCAACTCACGCAGGCTGGCGTGAGGTCTGGAACACGACAAGGGAATTAGAATTGAGAAAAACGGACGTAGCTGGTGGAATACTTAACTTTAATCCATTAATGGAGAACGTCGCTCTTTATGGTACCTGATTCACAATATCAATAGTACGGTTACTGGCGCCTTGCTAGGTCGTAGCAAATAACGTAGCTGAAGGCTATGCTATCGTCTCGGCGAATGAGATATGAGATCGTAGAAGTCAGTGAACCATCGCTAGCAAAGTCGGCTGGACAACTGGGGCGAGTACTAGGAAGTCTCTCTAGACCTGCCATGTGGCGGCGCTCGGTCTGCAATCACTCGGGTTCGACGTATACTACCGGACCGCGGCCGATTTAAAGGCTACCACCTAGCAAGTGTGGTGTCTGGCGGTGACACCACAATTGCTAAGTAGGAGCTATCGTATCAGCGTAATCTGAAAGGAACCTAATCGGTATACAATCTGGACCTGAAGACTTGCCCGTATCAAACGATTTGAGTTGCTTCGCAACCCCTAAGGTATCTACTCATTCTAGCAGCTGTAATACGAGAAATTAGGGCTGTGCAGAGGCATATAAGCCATTTTTCCCTCGCTCTACTTGCGAGTGGAATAGGAAAGGAAACGACTAGCGGCGGTACAAGGTAACGGAAGAGCTGCTCTTCGCCTTTGTCAGGGTTGCTCTCCACAACGTCCGACCCAATGGCATAGTGCTTTTCGCTATAATTACACAACAGCTTCGAGAAAGGGCAACTTCACCGTCAGCAGGTGTGGCTATGATGCTCCAAGGAGACGCAGCGCACCAGAATTGGAAGAGGCCGTACTGCATCACGTTGAGCAGACTCCGTCAACGAGTACGCGAGAAATTTCTTTCGCTACTAATGAGCGGAAATGTAAAACAAGTGATGTACTGTGTCACACCTAATCAATTACTTGTAAAAGAGGTCACGTTACCAACATGGTTTTATCTACATCTACATTTATACTCCGCAAGCCACCTAACGGTGTGTGGCGGAGGGCACTTTACGTGCCACTGTCATTACCTCTCTTTCCTGTTCCAGTCTCGTATGGTTCGGGAAGAACGACTGTCTGAAAGCCTCAGTGCGCGCTCTAATCTCTCTAATTTTACATTCGTGATCTCCTCGGGAGGTATAAGTAGGGGGAAGCAATATATTCGATACCTCATCCAGAAACGCACCCTCTCGAAACCTGGCGAGCAAGCTACACCGCGATGCAGAGCGCCTCTCTTGCAGAGTTTTTCACTTGAGTTTGTTAAACATCTCCGTAACGCTATCACGGTTACCAAATAACCCTGTGACGAAACGCGCCGCTCTTCTTTGGATCTTCTCTATCTCCTCCGTCAACCCGATCTGGTACGGATCCCACACTGATGAGCAATACTCATGTATAGGTCGAACGAGTGTGTTGTAAGCCACCTCCTTTGTTGACGGACTACATTTTCTAAGGACTCTCCCAATGAATCTCAACCTGGCACCAGCCTTACCAACAATTAATTTTATGTGATCATTCCACTTCAAATCGTTCCGCACGCATACTCCCAGATATTTTACAGAAGTAACTGATACCAGTGTTTGTTCCGCTATCATATAATCATACAATAATGGATCCTTCTTTCTATGTATTCGCAATACATTACATTTGTCTATGTTAAAGGTCAGTTGCCACTCCCTGCACCAAGTGCCTATCCGTTGTAGATCTTCGTGCATTTCGCTATAATTTTCTAATGCTGCAACTTCTCTGTATACTACAGCATCATCCGCGAAAAGCCGCATGGAACTTCCGACACTATCTACTAGGTCATTTATATATGGTTATAGCACAGGAACGGTGCGTTTGGGCATGAGTTCCAGTCCAATATGTTATCTATTCACTACAAATCCTAGAAGTTTGTAATGGGGATTTACGAACGCCCTGTATGCACTATAGCATTAGTGAGTCATTATCACACCGACCACATTTGTGAAATGTGCACCCTGACCAAGAAAACTAATTAAGAACCAGACACGCGTTTCGGATCCAAGCTAAAATTTTGTCTGCAAAGCTTAAGTGGAAAACGTGAATGATTTAAGGCACTAACTATAGATCCTCAAGTAAAGGTTTCCGCAGAGGAAATACATAATGTGAATGAAAGATATTGAACAGAAACTATCTTTCGACTAACACAGTAATTTATTCAATTGAAACATAATTATTCCAAATAGATTGTGAATGAACCACAGCTTCTGTGCCCGCATCTCGTGGTCGTGCGGTAGCGTTCCCGCTTCCCACGCCCGGGTTCCCGGGTTCGATTCACGGCGGGGTCAGGGATTTTCTCTGCCTCGTGATGGCTGGGTGTTGTGTTCTGTCCTTAGGTTAGTTAGGTTTAAGTAGTTCTAAGTTCTAGGGGACTGATGACCATAGATGTTAAGTCCCATACTGCTCAGAGCCATTTGAACCACAGTTTCTGTATGCAAACTGTAACTAGTGGTTTTATAGATTTGCAGCGGTACTTGAACAAACAAGAAACCCTTGACTCTTGTTAACCCGAACGAAAAAACTGTGTTTCTGCCCCTGATAGTTTTTGAGACTCTCTTAGGTCCGTTTCACACTTTGACACTGGTGACGGTCACCAGCGACGATCACCGACAGAGATACATTCGTTTGAAATGAGCATTCACACCGGGACACTACACTGCCTCACAGAGCCACTGTGACCCGGCAGTGACTCACTCTCGCCACATGTGACGGACGAGGTCACTGTGTTTACAGCAGTCACTGCCAGACGTGCATTAGTTTGAAATGGAGTGTTCACGCTGGAACACTGATCACAGATACAGCGCTGCAGATTTGCCAACCGACAGGCAGTCGTATCTTAGACAGTGACGCGAAATATTAATTGTACATTATACTGTACACACTGTACCCATGAGTTTAAATTTGATTGTTGTTGTTGTGTTGTTGTTGTCTTCAGTCCTGAGACTGGTTTATTGCAGCTTTCCATGCTACTCTATACTGTGCAAGTTTCTTCACGCTAAATTTTCTAAGTGAAGTAGAAAGCCGTCGTGCTATTTGGGATGTGAAAAGCGATGACTATGGCAACAAAGTGATGAAAACGAATGCGTGGGGAGAAATTAAAACGAAATTTGTGCCTGATTTCAATTAGAAGAGCATGGATAAAAAAAATTGGTAAGTGGTATGTTCCTTTTTCAAATTTAATACATTATTTTTCGCATCATAAAGGGCCAGCGAAATTTAGTTGCTACTCCTGTACGAGTCCATTTCACTAACTATTGAGACCTGCGGTGGCGGACAGCAGTGATCAGAGAGTGTTCACCACAGTGAATGGTTACCATCACTGGCGACAGTCACCTGTGTCCCAGTGTGAAACGGGCCTTACATTCACTACAGCAATGTTGCACCATAAACGAGAGACCGCACTGATTTTCGCAAGTGCAGATAAACAAAAGTCGTAGCACACTGGTGCTCCTAATTATGCTCACTGTACTTGTCCACAGACAGTTGTGCAGAACGCTGCACTCAGGCTCTGCGCTAGAGGAAGACGGTCCGGCTGCCGTTGCAGCATCTCTGGATCCTGTGTGTTCGCCGGCATGCGCGCCACTATCTGCCTCCAACGTACGAACATGACATGTACAGCTCAACGTGACCCCATGAACTCTCGTAATTTTTAGCTCAGTATTAGGCACTGCTATTTCTTCTTACCAAAGAAGACATAAACACCAATAGTGAAAAAATGCATACATGGTCGCCACTTCATGCACACGAAGTCCCCCCAAGATAATACAGCATGATAAAATTCCAAGCACATTACAATACACCCCTATACTTCTAAATACCTGTCGCTTCAGCTCTGCCTCAAAGATATTACTGGCAAATTTGCTAATGGAACATTTTCGCACCTAGCAACTAACCTGGAATCTGATGTACTCTGAAATTAGAAAGCTACTTGATGACATGAAACGTGCTGCCTTCTCGAGCGAGTCTCCCTTTTCAAGTTGTATCGAGCGCATAGACGTGTACTGGTGTGGAGACAGTCTCAAGAATCCATGGACCCTTCATGTCAGCAGGAAAGTGTTTAAGCTGGTGGAGGTTCTCTAATGGTTTGGGGCGTATGCAGTTGGAGTGATATGGGACCCCTCATACGTCTAGATACGACTCTGACGGGCGACACGTACGTTAGCATCATGCCTGATCATCTGCATCTATTCATGTCCATTGTGCATTCCGACGGTCTTGGGCAATTCCAGCAGGACAATGCGACACCCCAAACGTTCAGAATTGCTACAGAATGGCTGCAGGAACAGTCTTCTGAGTTTAAACACTTCCGCTGCGCACCAAACTCCCCAGACATGAACATATTGAGCATATTTGGGATGCCTTGCAGCGTGCTGTTCAGAAGAGATCTCTACCCCCTCGTACTCTAATGGATTTATGGGCAGCCTTGCAGGAGTCATGGTCTCAATTCCCTCCAGCACTAGTTTAGACATTAATCGAGTCCATGCTAAGTCGTGTTGCGGCACTTCTGCGTGCTCGCGGGACCCTAGACGATACTAGGCAGTTGTACCAGTTTCTGTGACTCTATAGTGTAGATGTAGTGTAGTGTGTTACGCAAGCAAGGCTGAACAAAAATTAAGATATGCTCATAGCTCATAGAAATTGTCGACCTAGCAAAAACGTTCTACAGTGTAAAATTCTGCAAGATCTTCGAAATTCTAAGAAAAATAGGATAAGATTTAGGGGAAGACAGGTATCATACAATGTGTAGTAGAACCAAGACGGTTCAATAAGAATGGGAGAACTAGAACGGATGTAAGGCACCGATGCAGTATTTCGCCCCCACTGTTCAGTCTATCTATCGAAGGAGCAATGACTGAAATAAAAGAAACATTCAAGAGTGAGATTAAAATACAGGGTAAAAGGATGATGAGATTCGCTGACACACATCTAAGCTCAGTGAATGTGAAAAAGATTAACAGGATTTGTTGGATGGAATAAACAGTCTAGGGAGTAAAGAATATAGGCTACGAGTAAACTGGAAAAAGATGTAGCAGGAATGAGAACAGCGAGAAACTTAACATCAAAATTGATGGTAAAGAGGACGAAGTTAAGGAACTGTGCTACCTTGGAAGCAAAATAACTTAGTAATGACGAAGCAAGGAGGACAAAAAGAAGACTAGCACAGACAAAGAGGGTAATCCTGGCCAAGAGAAGTTTACTGGTATCAAACAAAGGCCTTAAATCTGAGGAAGTAATTTCTGAGAATGTAAGTTTGGAGCACAGCACTGTATGGTAGTAAGCATGAACAGTGAGAAAAGCAGAAATGAAAAGAATCGAAGCGTCTGAGATGTGATGCAACAGAACAACGTTGAATATTAGGTGGACTGATAAGGTAAGGAACGAGGAGGTTCTCCACGCAGTTGGAGAAGGAAGAACGTATGGAAGACACTGAAAAGGAGGGATAGGGTGACAGGTCATGCGTTATATCAACGAATGTGCTCTGGTACTAGAGAGAGCTTACAGGGTAAAAACACACAGATTGGAATAGGTGCAAGAAATAATTGAGGAGGTAGGGTACCAAGTGCTGCTCTGACAAGGGGAGGTCACGACGTTTGGAACGCGGATTTACTGTAAACATCGTACACTCGTAGTACTCCACGAGGATAACAAAATGTTTGAGCAGTATCGCGTACTTCTCAAGCGTTATTGAGAAAATCGCAAGATAATTTCGGTCGTCAAATATATATCTGTGCGTGGCCAGTTTTACCATGAAGCGGCTACAACGGAGTGATGCTGGCAAGGTAGCTCAGCGTGTTCGGTCAGAGCGTTAGCTACCCTATTTAATAAAAAAACCGAGCAAACAGATCAACTAACAAATTGAACGGGTGTCATCAGACGTCCGCCCTCACCAAATTCAACTAACAATATAGATCAATTTTTTTTTTTAAGTTGTTGGCTTTCAAGCCGTTGGATCGCTGGATCGAGTTCCGATCGTCAGTTTTTTTATTTTTTTTATTTTTAACACAGTCATTTTCTTTACCGTTGAAACCTTCCCGTCTCCTCTATATCTCTTTTTTTATTGATAACCTTCCCTATTACAATAAACTATGAAACCTTTCCTTAGGATTTCTATCTCTTGCGTAATAATAACAAATTAAATCTCCCCTTTGAAATTTATTCTCTTTCTCTATTTTCTCATACAAATTTAATTGCTGCTTATTAAAAGTGATTTTCTGATTATTTCGACGAAACATACACTCCTGGAAATTGAAATAAGAACACCGTGAATTCATTGTCCCAGGAAGGGGAAACTTTATTGACACATTCCTGGGGTCAGATACATCACATGATCACACCGACAGAACCACAGGCACATAGACACAGGCAA
Organism: Schistocerca gregaria; assembly: GCF_023897955.1. Taxonomy (NCBI): domain Eukaryota; kingdom Metazoa; phylum Arthropoda; class Insecta; order Orthoptera; family Acrididae; genus Schistocerca; species Schistocerca gregaria. The sequence goes on along the minus strand of NC_064925.1, from coordinate 218,574,546 downwards.
CTGAGCATGCACAATGTCGGCACTAGCACAGTGTATATCCACCTTTCGCACCAATGCAGGCTGCTATTCTCCCATGGAGACGATCGTAGAGATGCTGGATGTAGTCCTGTGGAACGGCTTGCCATGCCATTTCCACCTGGCGCCTCAGTTGGACCAGCGTTCGTGCTGGACGTGCAGACCGCGTGAGACGACGCTTCATCCAGTCCCAAACATGCTCAATGGGGGACAGATCCGGAGATCTTGCTGGCCAGGGTAGTTGACTTACACCTTCTTGAGCACGTTGGGTGGCACGGGATACATGCGGACGTGCATTGTCCTGTTGGAACAGCAAGTTCCCTTGCCGGTCTACGAATGGTAGAACGATGGGTTCGATGACGGTTTGGATGTACCGTGCACTATTCAGTGTCCCCTCGACGATCACCAGAGGTGTACGGCCAGTGTAGGAGGTCGCTCCCCACACCATGATGCCGGGTGCTGGCCCTGTGTGCCTCGGTCGTATGCAGTCCTGATTGTGGCGCTCACCTGCACGGCGCCAAACACGCATACGACCATCATTGGCACCAAGGCAGACGCGACTCTCATCGCTGAAGACGACACGTCTCCATTCGTCCCTCCATTCACGCCTGTCGCGACACCACTGGAGGCGGGCTGCACAATGTTGGGGCGTGAGTGGAAGACGGCCTAACGGTGTGCGGGACCGTAGCCCAGCTTCATGGAGACAGTTGCGAATGGTCCTCGCCGATACCCCAGGAGCAACAGTGTCCCTAATTTGCTGGGAAGTGGCGGTGCGGTCCCCTACGGCACTGCGTAGGATCCTACGGTCTTGGCGTGCATCCGTGCGTCGCTGCGGTCCTGTCCCAGGTCGACGGGCACGTCCACCTTCCGCCGACCACTGGCGACAACATCGATGTACTGTGGAGACCTCACGCCCCACGTGTTGAGCAATTCGGCGGTACGTCCACCCAGCCTCCCGCATGCCCACTATACGCCCTCGCTCAAAGTCCGTCAACTGCACATACGGTTCACGTCCACGCTGTCGCGGCATGCTACCAGTGTTAAAGACTGCGATGGAGCTCCGTATGCCACGGCAAACTGGCTGACACTGACGGCGGCGGTGCACAAATGATGCGCAGCTAGCGCCATTCGACGGCCAACACCGCGGTTCCTGGTGTGTCCGCTGTGCCGTGCGTGTGATCATTGCTTGTACAGCCCTCTCGCAGTGTCCGGAGCAAGTATGGTGGGTCTGACACACAGGTGTCCATGTGTTCTTTTTTCCATTTCCAGGAGTGTAGAATGTGTCGTCGTCGTGGCCCTCAGTTGTTATCTGCAATAACCCAAAACTGTTCCTTACCTTTTTTATTGTTACTGGATCGCCATCTGACTGCGACATGAATATACTTACTCTGATTTATTATACTCTATTAGCTGCTGGTGGGCTTTCATAATAAGTGACTGTATTTATTACCAAAGCTGACGTTATTCTTTAATTAACTTGACTGAAGCTACGAAATTCATAGTTAAACTTTTTCTTGACAACAATAAAATTTTGCAAAGTTTTACGTTGATGGTTTTTGGGATGGATTATAATTAGAAATGCAATATTGCTGGCAAAAGTTAATTATATTCTGAAAGAAATGATTTTTACAAACGTTCAAATGGGACTTAATTTTTACAATAATCTTACAACTAGCAATGCGCAAACATACCTTCAGTAGTCTTGAGTTTCTCATAAAATTAATTCAATAATATTAGTTCCTCTTATTATAATAGTTGGCCGATGTCTCTGTACATCCGTTTATAATTTCTTGTAAATCATAGCTAGTGGCTGGCAGGCACACCGCTCCTCTCAACCTCTCGCTTCAGACCTGCTACCGACTCGCTTCACTGCTCGCTTACTACTGACTTTCTACTAACGCTAAAGTGCCATCTCTCCTGCCAACAATGCTTTCTGGTGCACAAAATCCCTGCTACCATTACAAAATGTATCAATGCGCGGTCTTTCCCGCTCTTTTCGTAAAATATATCCATACGCGGTCCCTACCGCCCTTTTTAAAATTATATCAGTTTGCGGTCTCTCTTGTCAACAATACTTTGCTTCAAATGGCTCTGAGTACTATGCGACTTAACTACTGAGGTCATCAGTCGCCTAGAACTTGGAACTAATTAAACCTAACTAACCTAAGGGCATCACACACATCCATGCCCGAGGCAGGATTCGAACCTGCGACCGTAGCGGTCGCTCGGCTCCAGACTGCAGCGCCCAGAACCGCACGGCCACTCCGCCTGGCAACAATACTTTGGTGCACACATTCCCTGCTACCACAGTTATTTACAACATGACAAATATTAATTATTCCTACTTAATCCTATTAATAAAATATAAACATCTTTCAAAAATTGTGATTTGACAAAAACAATAGAAATATACACGTCTTACACTATTTATATTACAATTGATATAATGGGGAAAATACGTGTAATCGGATGAACTTTTATTAAATTTACAATGTTATTTGGCAGTCTACTAATGTTTATTGTCACAAATAATGTAATATTCATAACTATCGACTAGTAAACGACCAAACGCATAAAGTGATACTGAAAATGCATGTATGTCTGTGATCTGAGAAATCCCTTATACCTGGAAGGAGTCCGAAACGACTTGTTACCTCCAATTTTTGACCGACACAGACGGCTTTCGAGAGATGTACAATTAATCGTGCAAGTGCAAGTTGCAGGATGGTGTTTTTCGTAAAAACATGGGAAACATAAAGTTAAACGCCACCAGCTGCATTGAATAAATGCTTTGGTTCCGCATACGCAAGGCCTTTTTACGTTATCCGTGGAAAAACAAACCTCGTTAACATTTTCAAAAACGTCTCTTTCAGACGATACTTTGGAAGCAAACCATGCGTAACGCAGTGTTTCCTTAAAATCGGCGCTGATAATTGGTTATGCAGTATCGATTGTATTTTAATAGCGTCTTCCGAGAAGCAATTTCTCGTTCTCTTTCGATTAAATACGAACGGTTTTGAAGACACGGACAAGCATACATTTTCAGTATCACTTTATGCGTTTGGTCGTTTAGTAGTCGATAGTTATGAATTTTATACTATTTGTGATAATAAAAATTAGTAGACTGGCAAATAACATAGTAAATTTAATAAAAGTTCATCCGATTTCACGTATTTTTCTCATTAAATCAATTGTAATATAAATAGTAAAGAAAATAACTGTGTTGAAAGTCCGCAGCTCGTGGTCGTGCGGTAGTGTTCTCGCTTCCCACGCCATGGTTCCCGGGTTCTATTCCCGGCGAGGGTAGTGATTTTCTCTGCCTCGTGATGACTGGGTGTTTTGTGCTGTCCTTAGGTTAGTTAGGTTTAAGTAGTTCTAAGTTCTAGAGGACTGACGACCATAGATGTTAAGTCCCTTTTTGCTTAGAACCGTTTGAACCATTGACTGTGTTGAAAATAAAAGAAAAAAAAACTGACGAACGGAACTCGATCCAGCAGCTTGAATGCTAACCATTAAAAAAAATTGTTCTATATTGTTCGCTGAATTTGTTCAGGGCGGACGTCGATGACACCCGTTCACTTCGTTCGTTGATCTGTTCGCTCAGTTTTTTTTTTTTTATCTTCCGCGTGTTTTTTTCCTATCAAAAGAAATAAAATCATAGCCATCCCTACTTGGCACAGCCATTAGTGTCCCTGCCAAACAAAAATGAACTCTTACCTCTTCAGGCGTTGCCTTCCTAACTATACGTAACCACCCCCACCCCCCTACTAAAATGTGAAGAAACTACACTATGCGGGACTAACGTGTGTGCATCAACCCACAAAAACACGTGGGAAGGAAAAGGGGAAGGGTATTTCTAGTACGGTGTGGAAGGTATTTTTTATTTTTTAATTTTTATTTTAATATTTTTTTATTTTTTTTAAATTTTTTAAAATTTTTTTTATTTTATTTTTTATTTATGTAGATATCAATGTGCGAACAGCCATAGTTAATCAAGACTGGAAAACTAAAACAGAATGAAGACATCATCGAAGATAGTAAACATAAATAACATGAAAATAAAGCTACCACTTCGTAGTTAGGCTTCCCAGCGACTGCGCCCACTGATAAAGATTGTTCAATATATGATCGTTTGCAGTTCGTTCTGACCTCATCTGCCACTGCCTGGAACATTCCAGCTACACGGCGGGCTGTGAAAGGCACTCCAAAGGTAGTTTGCGAAGCATAGTCGATATCTGGTATGCCCGGAAATAGCACGATGCCTTTCTTGCAAATAAAGCCAGAAGTCAAGTAAATTCTTGCGTCCGTCACGACAGAGGTAATAGACCGCATGTCCACGTATCCAGGTGACGGAGTTGGTTCGAGTCTTGGGGTAAAATGTCTCATCCGGAAACAATAACGTGCGTGCAGATATATGCTCCGGCCTAACTCGCAAGAGATAAGCCAGAATCTGCCGCACTAGGTGCCAAACCGGTTCCGCCTCTCCACAGCTGAGGCGGTGCTCGTCAGAATCTACTGTATTACAACCCACACAATTGGGAGATTCTGTCATGTGGACATTGTAGAGACGTTCTTGCGTCACCAGCTTCCCACTAACGACTACGTACCATTGGGAAACAACATCGGAATGAAGCATGGCAACGTGCACAGTCTTCCACATCACGCGCCACCGTACGTTAGGATATTTTACTTCGACCACATTTAGGGGGCGGCGTTGCAGCATGTCATGATATAGGCGTCGAGTTGTGTCCATTTGTGGTGTCGTGAGCGCTACATTGCAATAACTTTGTTATAAATAGAAACGTCCTATATAAAAGAGGGGCGCTGGGATGTCCTGTAGTGGCACCGGCGCTCTTAGTGAAGCAGGTCGTTGCGCCGTGAGAAGCAAACTGGTGAGGCTCGTAGGACAACGGGGCAGCAGACATAAATGTGAGCTAACATAGAGGGCAATGGCCCTATCATGAACGTTAACTAGGCCGAGACCACCTTTTTCCTTGGGGAGGGTAAGAGATACGTATCTGATCTTCAGTAACATACCAGCGGTGACGAAGTATCCAAGCGCTGCCATAATGCTACGACCCAAGGGTTTCGGAATGGGTAGTGTTTGGGCGACATGCGGTATGGGGGACGCAAGGTATACATTGGCATAATACGCCTGCTGAACGATGTTGAGGGATCGCAAGCGCTGATTTGCAATTCTGGCCCTAATTTGGTGAAGAAGGCGTCGATAATTGAGCGTCGTCGCGCATCGCATGTCGTTCATGAAATCTAAGCCCAAGCAGCGGACAGCATCACTGAAGCGTAAGGGGGAATGTGTTCCTGCGGTAGCCCAATCCCGATGAGCAAGGCGTCGGGCTTGTCAACGTTTATTTGGCTACCAGAAGCTGTACCGTAGATTGCAATCCAGTCCAAAGCCGCGGCCATGTCGTCAGCTCCACGTATGCCATCAAATCATCCGCATATGCGGTGCATCGATAGATGGTGCCGCCGAACTGTATCCCAGTGAGCCTGTCTCGGAGACCACACAACAAAGGTTCTAAGGCCAATGCAAATAACAATGTTGATAATGGACATCCCGGTCTTACTGATCGGCGGATCGACATGGGTGCCGTCAGTCTTCCATTAAGAAGAACACGAGAAGTAGCACCATGCAAAAGGCGCGTCAACACTGATAAAGGGGTCGGGGTATTCCATGCGCCGTAGAACGGCCGTGAGGAGAGAGTGGCCCACACGGTCAAAAGCCTGGTTAAAGTCGATAGACGCCTAACACCCTGAGCTACCGAGCCGGCATCACTTGGCTGCAGCCGCTTCATGGTTAAAATCACCATATATATATATATATATATCATCTTGCGATTTTCTCAGTGACGTTTGAGAAGTACGTGCTACTGCTTACACATTTTGTTGTCCTCATGGAGTACTACGAGTGTACGAAGTTTACAGTAAATCCGCGTTCCAAATGTTATGACCTCCCGTTGTGAGATGAAGACGTGGCGCAAGAGAGGATTCGTGACGAGCCACATCAGATCAGTCTCCAAAAAGTCAACAAACACGAGCGCGCTCTCTGCTGGGCGACTACGTAGAACGGCGACACGCGGAACCGGACGTGTGGTAATCGGATTAGGCGCCGCTGCGGGCAGCTGCAGTGTGGCGGTGTCCAGTTAGCGGCTGCGGCCCTGGAGTCCACAGGGCTTCGGTTACGCCACCGGTGGCGCAACACGGCGTCCCCGCGTCCTTGGCTGGCCGCGAGGCTCACACCGGAAGCCGTAAAGGCGTCACCGCCGACGCAGCACGCGCCCTCACAGCGCCCACCGATCGATTAAGGTCCGATTGCCAGCCCTCCACCAGTCGCCGGTAAGTATTTTCTTATTTCCCCATTTCACTTCCTTCTTTCGGTGCACTCGTAGATTCAGTCTGTTTAAGTAGGTTTCCATGCAGACAGATACTGCTGCTCCTCATCTTGGTCATTATTTAATCAGTCCGAGATCTTTATATGAAAGCAATACATTAGGAGTAATTAACAGAAACCCCTTCAGGAGACACCGCCTTGACGAAACACTGTCCTTGTGGGCTATGCCGGCGGTAGTCTAACTACCAGCAGGGCCTCCCAAGCCAGACAGGTTGAAACCTTCCCGTCTCTTCTACAGGGTGTTACAAAAAGGTACGGCCAAACTTTCAGGAAACATTCCTCACACACAAATAAAGAAAAGATGTTATGTGGACATGTGTCCGGAAACGCTTGATTTCCATGTTAGAGCTCATTTTAGTTTCGTCAGTATGTACTGTACTTCCTCGATTCACCGCCAGTTGGCCCAACTGAAGGAAGGTAATGTTGACTTCGGAGCTTGTGTTGACATGCGACTCATTGCTCTACAGTACTAGCATCAAGTACATCCGTACGTAGCATCAACAAGTTAGTGTTCATCACGAACGTTGTTTTGTAGTCAGTGCAATGTTTACAAATGCGGAGTTGGCAGATGCCCATTTGATTTATGGATTAACACGGGGCAATAGCCGTGGTGCGGTACGTTTGTATCGAGACAGATTTCCAGAACGAAGGTGTCCCGACAGGAAGACGTTCGAAGCAATTGATCGGCGTCTTAGGGAGCACGAAACATTCCAGCCTATGGCTCGCGACTGGGGAAGACCTAGAACGATGAGGACACCTGAATGGACGAGGCAATTCTTCGTGCAGTTGACGATAACCCTAATGTCAGCGTAAGAGAAGTTGGTGCTGTACAAGGTAACGTTGACCACGTCACTGTATGGAGAATGTTACTGGAGAACCAGTTGTTTCCATACCATGTACAGCGTGTGCAGGCACTATCAGCAGCTGATTCGCCTCCACGGGTACACTTCTGCGAATGGTTCATCCAACAATGTGTCAATCCTCATTTCAGTGCAAATGTTCTCTTTACGGATGAGGCTTCATTCCAACGTGATCAAATTGTAAATTTTCACAATCAACATGTGTGGGCTGACGAGAACCCGCACGCAATTGTGCAATCACGTCATCAACACAGATTTTCTGTGAACGTTTGGGCAGGCATTGTTCGTGATGTCTTGATCGGGCCCCATGTTCTTCAACCTACGCTCAATGGAGCACGTTATCATGATTTCATACGGGATACTCTACCTGTGCTGCTAAAACATGTGCCTTTACAAGTACGACACAACATGTGGTTCATGCACGATGGAGCTCCTGCACATTTCAGTCGAAGTGTTCGTACGCTTCTCAACAACAGAATCGGTGACCGATGGATTGGTAGAGGCGGACCGATTCCATGGCCTCCAAGCTCTCCTGCCCTCAACCCTCTTGACTTTCATTTATGGGGGCATTTGAAAGCTCTTGTCTACTCAACCCCGGTACCAAATGTAAAGACTCTTCGTGCTCGTGTTGTGGGCGGCTGTGATACAATACGCCATTCTCCAGGGTTTCATCAGTGCATCAGGGATTCCATGCGACGGAGGGTGGATGCATGTATCCTCGCTAACGGAGGATATTTTGAACATTTCCTGTAACAAAGTGTTTGAAGTCACGCTGGTACGTTCTGTTGCTGTGTGTTTCCATTCCATGATTAATGTGACTTGAAGAGAAGTAATAAAATGAACTCTGAGATGGAAAGTAAGCGTTTCCGGACACATGTCCACATAACATATTTTCTTTCTTTGTGTGTGAGGAATGTTTTCTGAAAGTTTGGCCGTACCTTTTTGTAACACCCTGTATATCTCTTTTGTTACTCAACCTTCCGTCTCCTTTATATCTCTTTTGTTAAAGATAACCTTTCCTTCTACAATAAGCTATGAAACCTTCCCTTAGGATTTCTTGCTTAGTAATAACAAATGAAATCTTCCCTTTGAAATTTATTCTCTTTCTCAATCTTCGTATACAAATTTAATTGCTGCTTATTAAAAGTGATTTACTGATTATTTCGACGTAACATAGAATGTGTCGTCGCCGTGGCCCTCAGTCGTTATCTGCAATAACCCAAAACTGTTCGTTACTTTTTTTACTGTTACTGGATCGTCATCTGACTGCTACATCGAACTGCGTCATTTATATACTTACTCTGGTTTACTATACTCTATTAACTGCTGGTGGGCTGTCATAATAAGTGGCTGTATTTATTACCAAAGCTGCCGTTATTTTTTAATAGCAAAGCTGACGTTATTCTTTAATTAATTTGACTGAAGTTACGTAATTCATAGTTACACTTTTTCTTGACAACAATAAAAATTTTGCAAAGTTTTACGTTGATGGCTTTTGGGATGGATTATAATCAGTAATGCAACATTGCTGGCAAAATTAATTATATTCTGAAAACGCTTCAAATATTTCTTGTTGGTAATGAAATGATTTTACAAACGTTCAGATGGGACTTACTTTTTACAATAATATTACAACTAGCATTGCGCAAACATACCTTCAAAAATGACTCTGAGCACTATGCGACTTAACTTCTGAGGTGTTCAGTCGCATAGAACTTAGAACTAATTAAACCTAACTAACCTAAGGACACACACATCCATCCCCGAGGCAGGATTCGAACCTGCGACCGCAGCGGTCCTTCGGTTCCAGACTGTAGCGCCTAGAACCGCACGACCATTACGGCCGGCCAAAAACATACCTTCAGTAGTCTTGAGTTTCGCAAAGAAAATAATTCAATAATATTAGTTCCTCTTATGATAATAGTTAGTTGACGTCTCTGTACATCCGTTTATAATCTCTTGTAAATCATAGCTGGTGGCTGGCAGGCACACTGCGCCCCTCAACCTCTCGCTTCTGACCTGCTACCAACTAGCTTCACATCTCGCTTACTACTGACTTCCTACGAACGCTAAAGTGCGGTCTCTCCTGCCAACAATGCTTTCTGGTACAGACAATCCCTGCTACCATTACAAAATGTATCAATGCGCGGTCTGTCCCTCTCTTTTCTTAAAATGTATCCATACGCGGTCTCTCCTGCCCTTTTTAAAATTATATCAATTTGCGGTCTCTGTTGCCAACAATACTTCGGTGAAGACATTCCCTGCTACCACAATTATTTCGAACATGACAAATATTAATTATTCCTACTTAATCCTATTAATAAAATATGAACATCTTTCCTAAATTGTGGTTTGACAATAGACAATAGAAATGTACACGTCCTAAAAGGTCTCCATAGAGTATCCAGACAAAGTGTGTCTCACAACGCCCACTCTAGTGTCCTGCCCTGTCCTGTCCTATCCTGTTCTATTCTATCCCACCCCATACACTCCCTTCCTTTCCTTTTCCTCCCTGCGATTGTGTGGCAGCAGACGCAGTCCCCTAATGTGGATAGCGGAAGATCCTTGGAAACCAGGACAACGTTGATGCACACAGACCTTACTGCGAAGGGATGGATAGAGTTCTGTAGTTGTGGTGAAGACAAGCTGTCTAAGGGGTAAGGCCCTGAAATAAAACCTTGGCAGATGTCCAGGCCATGAGGTGGCAACCCCACCAGCACACACGGGAGCTGTGAGCTGATAATCCACTCCACCAAAAAACACATATCACAGAAACTAAAAGGAGAAACAGCCGGATAGATTTTAAGGATATGACCTTTTGCCTGAAAAGGAAAACCCGTACTGGTTTTTGGAATGTAAGGACGTTGAGAGAAGGAGGGAGGCTAAGACAGGTGTAAGTAGGCTGTTTAGGTTTTCTTTATTGGTAACGCCGCCACCACGTAGCGCTCTGTATGAAAATCACTGGCTGTGCCGTGTGCAGTCTGTGGCTGGTTTGCATTGTTGTCTGCCATTGTAGTGTTGGGCAGCGGCAGCTGGATGCTAACAGCGCGTAGCGTTGCGCAGTTGCAGGTGAGCCGTCAGCAGTGGTGGACGTGGGGAGAGAGATGGCGGAGTTTTGAAATTTGTAAGACTGGATGTCATGAACTGCTATATATATTGTGACTATTAAGGTAAATACATTGTTTGTTCTATATTAAAATCTTTCATTCGCTAACTATGCCCATCAGTAGTTAGTGCCTTCCGTAGTTTGAATCTTTTATTTAGGTGGCAGTAGTGGCTCTAGCTGTATAGCAGTAGCTTGAGTAACGAAGATTTTTGTGAGGAAAGTGATTTGTGAAACGTGTAGGTTAATGTTAGTCAGGGCCATTCTTTTGAAGGGATTTTTGAAAGTCAGATTGCATTGCGCTAAAAATATTGTGTGTCAGTTTAAGCACAGTCGTGTATAATTTTTCTAAGGGGACGTTTCACAGGTTGTAAAAGATATGGAGAACTACCGACTAGATCCACTGGCACTGAGTAAAATAAGGTGGCCACAATCTGGGGAATTCCAATCACAAAACGATGGAGTGCTGCTATATGCGAGTCTAACAGATGAGGACGCGATCATATCTAAAAACAGCAAGAAGAGCTTACTGGAGTGGAAACCAGTCTCAGTGGAAGAGAGAGAGAAAGTGGGGTCGGTTGGGGCTCACCTTGAGAAAACCATATGGAGCCATCGAGAAAAAGCATTGGAATGGAATCTCCAGGGAACAAGGAAGAGAGGAAGACCTAGGGGCACATGGAAGAGGACAGTGGAAGGGGAAGCAAAAAAGAGTTGGCAAGACCTGGGCAGAATTGTGGCAAATGGCCAAAGACAGAGACGGATGCGAGCTCTCCTGGATGCCCTATGCCCCCATAGGGGCCAAAGGAATTAATTTAAGTAATTAATAGAAAACTGAACATTTTCTGGAGAAGTTTCTCAGAGCAAAAGAAATTTCTCTTAGGATTCAGTTTCGTATGAATAAAAAATTCGAAACATATTCTCTGTCGAGGGACTTCTTTCTCAATAAGTCACCTCCTTCTCGAAAAGGTTCTCGGTGTCTGTCATCTGCCCTTTCCGACACAGAACACACGCATATCTTACATTCCATTCAGTTCATTCAAACCGGCAAATTGTTCCGTGCACAAATATGGAACTGGCTTCCATGCGTCCTGGAAGAGTTAAACTACGTTTCAATTTCACTTTTAAGCGCACCATCAAATTGTGAGATCGATTACGTACAGTTTACGAAAATGCATTTTTCTGACGATGTTACCGGAGTTCCGAAACGCAGCAAATTTTCTTGTTATTGAAATTGGGTGGGTACATTACGCGAACGAAATCTTAAGAATACATTACATTTTCATCTACTCGAAACTGAACTTTGTGAAAGCTGTCTTACACGTGTCCATTTTGGTTAAATATGACGCATAATATTCAGCTCGCGCGTCAAGTTACGCGGTCGCCTGTACGGTTCCGTTACGTGAAACAAATCGCTAGGTCTGTAATAAGCCAGTTATTAATTTTTCTGATCCGCCTTCTTATTTCTAATATAACACATCTGGTTTAACGCCCCGTCGATCTCGAGGTCATTAGAGATGGAGCACAAGCTCGAATTGTTTAAAGGACGGAAAGAGACATCGACCGCGCCCTTTCAAAGGCGCTCTCCCGGTTTTTGCCTGGAACGATTCAGGACAATCACAAAAATCCTACACCTGGATGGCCGGACGCGGGATTGAACCGTCGTCCTCCAAATAGCGGGTCCAACGTGCTAACCAGTGCGCCACCTCGCTCTGTAGATAAGAAAATATAAAATGTATGCTGTGAAAACAGATGATGATCATCTGAAAATTTCAATGAGACAGTTGTCTGGTGTAATATCTTAGTCTTCTCCTACAACAGAATGAAAACTGTGTTCCGCTAAATAGCACAAAAATATTTTCATTTTCGCTTCGTTTGAAAGATTTCCCCTCTCTCGTTTCATGGTTTTTGGGGAAAGAAGTTCGTCAACGAAATAATGTTTTTATTTTTAAACGTGTACAAGCTTCTGCAGCTTCCGTTTTAATTATTTCTTCGAACTGTATTATTATCTTCGTCCTTTTTGCCTTCCGAATAACATAAATTCTACTGAAATTACAATGAAATGAACACCCTTAGCTGCTTACAGGCGTTGACATACGTCAACGGGGAAAGATGAAAAAGTGTGCCCCGACCGGGGCGGGAAGCGTGCCAGAGATAAATCCCTACAGTCGCGCTACCTTCTGTGTCCTCGGAGGCTCAGATGGATAGAGCGTCTGCCATGTAAGCAGGAGATCCCGGGTTCGTGTCTCGGCCGGGGCAGCTAAGGGTATTCATTTCATTGTAATTTCATTCTAACGAGCTCCATGGTCACCGATGGTATCTGTTCTTTCGGACATGTCCGAAAGAACAGATAACATCTTAGTATATACAAATTCTACTGTTTTTGCCAAAAAAACTACGTACAATTTAACCTCAACAGAACTTACTCAATACGAAGTTTGCTACAAAGCTCACTTCAAAATCGGAAAATGTTCTCCATTTGTAATTTCACTAGTTTTATTCATACGAAATTGGAGAATGTTCTCGTTCGTCAATATCCCCCCCCCCCCTCCCCAACGTTTTACTCTAGCTGAGAACATTCTCAGGTGAAGTACATACTCCGACCCACTTTCTTCATGCGAACCTGAGAATGTTCTCCGAAATTTCGAGAATAAAGTACATTCTCAGTTTCTTAATCGACTATTCGGAACAAATGAGTCTACTGCAGTGCCCCTGATATTTTATTCTTGGAATGAGTCTCGTCTGTTTCGACAGGTCGTTTTCGTTTAGACATCACCGAGAAAATGGCGTCTGATATGAGAGCAGTTTGATGCGCAGATTGACAAATTGAATTTCGAGGGACTATCATTTAAACGAAAAAATCGAAATATGGTAATAAAACGTAGGAACAAGCAATTACAATATAGTTTATCAATGATCTAAACAAAATTCATACTGGATGTTGTTGCAAAAGTGTGGTCATTTCTCTGCACTCCTGAGAACTGAAAGAACAGCAAAAAGTGTCGTCGAAACAAGTCATAACACACACATTTATTTGCTCGAGATACTTTATACTTGCGAGCACATCAAACAATGTCTATAACGCAATAAATAGCAACTTTTTACTTTATTCGTTGTATTTTGTTTTCTTGCTAAGAGCCAAATAACATCAAAATTATTCTTCTCGTCAAATAATTCCGTTTTTTTCACTGCAGAAATAATTTTCATTAAAACATGTTTACCTATTTATATATCCATAGTGACCAATAATGCTGCTTTCCTTGTCGACCAAAATACGAACATGAAAATTTCGCACTCCATCAGCAATCTTGTCTACGTAATTGGATACCAAGGAGTAATTAGTAACTAAAGGATCACTTTTACGAACTCCCTTGATTGCCTCACATTGTGAGGCATTAGTTTGAAATTTGGCTAAAAAGTGCCTACAGCCTTTCCCTGTAACATCCCAAAGGCGGGGCGCCCTGCGACGACACCCTCGGATTCGAACGCCGCTTCAACTGCCAACCTTAAGAAAACCGCTTAATTTCAACGCTGGGCGTAGCGATTCTGACTTCCACCGTAGAGAAGTCGAAAGAAGGGGTGAATTGTGGATAAGAGGGGCTGTAGTAACCTTTCCATCGCGGGACACGTCCACGGTGGTTTTGGGCAGAATTGTGATGTTTCGTGTCAATGTGACATCGTTATCCTACCTTACAGCTTACATGAACGTCTGAGCTCGTGCCTTTCTTGTCAAGTGTGACAACTCTTTGAAGCGTAGTCGAGCCAGAGGGTGACGTCGCAGGGCGTCACGCTTTTGCATCATTACAGAGAAAGGTTGTAGGCAGCTTTGAACCAAATTTAAAAACTGTGCTTCACAATAGGAGACAGTTACCGGATTTCGAAAAAATGATCATTTAACTCTATTGCGTAAGGTAGTATAGGGCGCATGAGACATTGTAGGAAGATCTGAAATTTAACCCAGGACATCGGTCATCAGTGAACTGTATACAACAAGCTCTCCTCCCTCTGGCGCTGAAAATTTCTTCCCTTTCCTGGACTCAAACCAGCTATCACCATGTCTAGCGACAATGGCCTCAACTGCAAAAGTCGATGTGGTATCTACTTCGCTTTAAATGTTTCCCAGTTAGACTACCAAGCAAGATGATTCACTGATTAGGGCATAGGCCTCGTAGTCTAGTGAAGTGGGGTCCATATTCATTTTGGCCTTGCATTGGTGTTTGTGTTTCTTAATTTCCCCTAATTACTTCAGGCATATGGCAAGAAGGTTCCATTTAACAGTTCATGGTCGATGTCCTTGCCTTTCCCTCTTGACTTGGTAAAGTTGGGAAAAAACAGTTTGTTTTATTGGTCACTCACCTTTGTAGCTGGCGAAAAGCATTGTTTACTTGCAAGAGTTGTAAAGGAACGCACCTCATGTGGTGGCAGGGGCTGGATGTCATCACAATACCTGTTTTGATTACATGGTGATAGTGGTTCAAATGGTTCAAATGGCTCTGAGCACTATGGGACTCAACTGCTGTGGTCATCAGTCCCCTAGAACTTAGAACTACTTAAACCTAACTAACCTAAGGACATCACACACGTCCATGCCCGAGGCAGGATTCGAACCTGCGACCGTAGCAGTCGCACGGTTCCGGACTGCGCGCCTAGAACCGCGAGACCACCGCGGCCAGCTGGTGATAGTGGCTGGGATATCATCACAATACCTGTTTGGACTACATGATGGCAGGGGCTGGGATGTTATCACAATACCTGTTTGGACTACATGATGACAGGGGCTGGATGTTATCACAATACCTGTTCGGATTAAATGGTGACGGGGTCTGGGATGTCATCACAGTACCTGTTCGGTCAACATGGTGACAGGTGCTGTGATATCATGACTATATCTAATTGGACTAAATGGTGATAGGAGCTGGTATCTCATCACAACATCTGTTTGAGAAGTCATCACAATATCTGTTTGGAGTACAAAGTGACAGGTGCTGGGATGCCATAATGATACCTGTTTGGATTACATGGTGATAGTGGCTGGAATATCATCACAATACCTATTTGGACTACTTGGTGATAAGGGCAGAGATGTGATCACAATATCTGTTTGGACTACATGCTAATAGGGTCTGGAATGTCATGATAATACCTGTATGGACTACATGATGATAGGCGTTGGGATATCATCACAACACATGTTTGGATTACATGGTGTTAGGAGCTGGTGTGTCATCACAATACCTGTTTGGACTACAAGGTGATAGGGGCTGGGTTTGTCATCACAATACACTCCAAGGTGAAAGGTGCTCGTATATCATCACAATATCTGTACAGGTCACAGTTTTTTGAAGGCACATGAATAGAAATCCTTATTTAGAAACGTAGGAGATATGATTAATACCTCAGCTTGAAGACAAGGAGATCATGGATCATGTGTGCTTACAGCTGGATAAAGCTCCAGCACTCTCTGCTGTTAAGATAAGTGAGTTCCTTGTTGAAGAGTTTTTAGGCCGCTGGACTGTGAATGGTTCACGACCTCCAGCCTCACTGAGATGGTCACCACGCAGCTCTGTCCGTACCAAGACAGACAACTCATTATAGGGAACAGCCAACGTTGGGACAAGACTAATGCAGAATTGCGCAGAAGTCTACAGGAAGCTGTAAGCTGTGTTTAGTCGTACACCGCCATCGATAGTTCGCCAATAGCAAGGGTTTCATTGGTTTGCTTGGGGATGCCGCGTGAAAATAGTCGGGGAAGTCCCTCAGAAGAGGGTTCGCTTGACGAAGCATGAAGCAAAAATTGGTGATAATGCGGAATAAGCAATCAGAAGTCGTTGCATGTACGAGTAGGCACACAATGGGACAGGCGACGCACTCCAGTGTTTATTTTGAAAAAATAAAGTCTTTTGGGAAGTGATTTATATTCGTGAATACGTGCTGTGATGGGTTAGCTACACGTCATGTGAATCGAACTGTGAACTGAAGCAGAAGGATTAATCGCGAAAGTATTACGTTGTGTGATACCTGCTGATCGTAAACTTAGTATAGTGATATCTGAAGTTTAAGTGAACGGTTATTGCGAAGTGCAAAATATCGTTATTTTGAAAGGGTACAGTACCGCCCGACATTGAAAATAGGTACAACATTCTTCGTTATTCGTGTCAGAACAACATATTTTTTGTAATAATAACTCAGTTTCACTTAATACACAGAAGCCGGATACCAGTGTAGGAAAAAAGGACAATTTATTTATTTAATTGATCACATGTGCACTCCCATAAAATAAATCCCTACATCCAATTTGGTGAGATCTGTGAAATGAATGAATGTATGGTCGTCTGCTAACCGCAGATAGCGAATGTGCAATATATGATCATCTTTGAGACGGTCCTTTGGCCACCTTTGGTGGAACCAAAGAGATGAATTTACCTGAGCTTTGAGCGCCTGAAATGTGGCTGACCAATGCGATAACATGGTGGGCCCCCACCTCGACGGAGGTGCAAGATGACCTGAAGAACTGCCATGTTTTCAGCACTCTGCCGCTGGATCTTGTGTTGGTAAGACCTGTCTTAGGTGTGCTCCGTAAAAACAAAAGAGTGGATAGAATGGTATGCATGCGGAATACTTAAGAGTAGTTTGGAATAATAATTTCTCTATTTCAGGAACTTTTGTGGGGAGAATTGAATGTCAGGCAGGTAATATTAAGAAGATCGTAGTAATCTTCGGGAGTGACCAACGGTCACAATGAAACCACGTGTAGCAATAAGTTGAAATACTTCCGATTGCTAAAGTTAAGCTGAATTACTGGCGTGTGTACTATAAATTGGAAATATTTAAGAAATGATGTGTGCAGGACTTGAAATTAGAGACGAGTACTTCCACGTGGTGAGTACTGTGTGAGTCACAATCAGTGTGTGAGACAAAGGATAAAGGGAAGTACTCGTCCATGGTATCAGTTGAGGACTCGCGTGTATGACGAATTTGTTCTTAATATTACTTTGCGTGTTATGTTTCCGTGTGACGCTTGATTCAAACTACACTCCTGGAAATGGAAAAAAGAACACATTGACCCCGGTGTGTCAGACCCACCATACTTGCTCCGGACACTGCGAGAGGGCTGTACAAGCAATGATCACACGCACGGCACAGCGGACACACCAGGAACCGCGGTGTTGGCCGTCGAATGGCGCTAGCTGCGCAGCATTTGTGCACCGCCGCCGTCAGTGTCAGCCAGTTTGCCGTGGCATACGGAGCTCCATCGCAGTCTTTAACACTGGTAGCATGCCGCGACAGCGTGGACGTGAACCGTATGTGCAGTTGACGGACTTTGAGCGAGGGCGTATAGTGGGTATGCGGGAGGCCGGGTGGACGTACCGCCGAATTGCTCAACACGTGGGGCGTGAGGTCTCCACAGTACATCGATGTTGTCGCCAGTGGTCGGCGGAAGGTGCACGTGCCCGTCGACCTGGGACGGGACCGCAGCGACGCACGGATGCACGCCAAGACCGTAGGATCCTACGCAGTGCCGTAGGGGACCGCACCGCCACTTCCGAGCAAATTAGGGACACTGTTGCTCCTTGGGTATCGGCGAGGACCATTCGCAACTGTCTCCATGAAGCTGGGCTACGGTCCCGCACACCGTTAGGCCGTCTTCCGCTCACGCCCCAACATCGTGCAGCCCGCCTCCAGTGGTGTCGCTACAGGCGTGAATGGAGGGACGAATGGAGACGTGTCGTCTTCAGCGATGAGAGTCGCTTCTGCCTTGGTGCCAATCATGGTCGTATGCGTGTTTGGCGCCGTGCAGGTGAGCGCCACAATCAGGACTGCATACGACCGAGGCACACAGGGCCAACACCCGGCATCATGGTGTGGGGAGCGATCTCCTACACTGGCCGTACACCTCTGGTGATCGTCGAGGGGACATTGAATAGTGCACGGTACATCCAAACCGTCATCGAACCCATCGTTCTACCATTCCTAGACCGGCAAGGGAACTTGCTGTTCCAACAGGACAATGCACGTCCGCATGTATCCTGTGCCACCCAACGTGCTCTAGAAGGTGTAAGTCAACTACCCTGGCCAGCAAGATCTCCGTATCTGTCCCCCATTGAGCATGTTTGGGACTGGATGAAGCGTCGTCTCACGCGGTCTGCACGTCCAGCACGAACGCTGGTCCAACTGAGGCGCCAGGTGGAAATGGCATGGCAAGCCGTTCCACAGGACTACATCCAGCATCTCTACGATCGTCTCCATGGGAGAATAGCAGCCTGCATTGCTGCGAAAGGTGGATATACACTATACTAGTGCCCACATTGTGCATACTTTGTTGCCTGTGTCTATGTGCCTGTGGTTCTGTCAGTGTGATCATGTGATGTATCTGATCCCAGGAATGTGTCAATAAAGTTTCCCCTTCCTGGGACAATGAATTCACGGTGTTCTTATTTCAATTTCCAGGAGTGTATAATACTCTGAGAGTGAAGCAAGGTGAGTCAGCCGTCTATCCACCAACGCCACTTGGTTTGCATTGCACAGGAAGACCTGCATATATCCTCCAGAGTTCATAGTAGGAAAGAAAAGCTACGAAGTGGGGCAGTGTCGTGTGAAACTGGGATGTATTCTAATTGAAGTGGGAAAGCTGAAAGTGATGTGATTATAACGTTGTGACTATTCCTTGTGTTGTATTTCCATGTTGCCAGTGTGGTGTATTTCGTGTAATTCAAGTATGTGTGGTTTGCATGGGAGAGTAGCAAGATAGGTTGAGAGGTAGTGGGTTATGCATATTCCTTTTGTACCGCTCGGTCTGGTGCCTCTCAATTTTCGTGATGATGGGTGTGAGAGTCGAAGTATGAGATATAGCAAAAGATCCACCATCCTATCCAGAAAGTGCACTGTAGTGTTAGATAATTACGAGACATAAGATAGAGAATATCCAATGTAAGGCCATGCCCACTGGGCGAAGTTTCTCATGTGAAATTGTTGTAGAAAATGTAATGGTGTGTTTAGGTTATAGAATTTATCGGAATAAAAAAAGATAGTGAAAAGAAAAAGATTGGTGGCCTTTTCCTTCGCATTGTATATTGTCATGATATCCAGAATTTATAATGTGTGCGCCATTCATATTCAGTGCGATGGCCACGTGTTGATCAAAGCCGTTGGCTAAGAAAGAAAATGTGGTATTGCCAGTGCGTAGTGAACAGTCAGAGTTGTGTAAATTACTAATAGTCAGATGTGCGTTATCCGTTTCCGTTGCGTAATATTCATACAGGAGAATAATTTATAACTTAGTTGTGAGTGCTAGAGCTCATGTTACTCGATAAATAAGAATGAATCCACTCGCTTGGCAGACCACTCATCTTGCAGGCGTGACTGCTTGATGCCACAGTATGAGCAAGGCATGTGGGTGCTTCTCAATTGTCACGAGAAATCGGTGGCTTGCAGGGTGTCCCAGGAGGGATGGTCAGAGTTCAGTGGCGACTATTAGAAGCAAAAAGTTTAGAAACATGAATTCTAAAATGTATACCTTAATAGTTATGTGCTTTTGTTCATCTTTGCTACAGTAAAACACATCTCTTCTACTGAACAAGTGCTCATAGCTCTTAAGGTATGCAGTTTAGAGTTCATCTTTATTAGACTTTTTGCTTTGAATGATCGTCCCTGAAATATCCCTGAATACTGTATTTATGTGACATGGCTGTGAGATATATTCCAATATGTATGTCATTAGTAAGTGAACAGTGCATCAAATGTAGTTACATTTCAGAACAGAGCTCCAGTTCTACCTGATTCTCACTTTGAATAGTAAACGAGCATCCATTTCTTCCGTGTTGAACTGTTACATTGTATTTGCACTTTACAGCATTTCTAGCATATCTAGTGCCACAGCCAAAGCAGCACTCCGCCAAAAAATTGCAGGTGACGTAAACCATGGCCGTTAAGCATTCCCGTCGCCTACATGTGGAATGTAGAATGAGAACATTTACTATACGGACAATTTATCTTGGCAGTTTTACGTAGAAATTGTCTTTACCCAGGGCTGAGGTCGGCCTTTACTACCTTAGTTACGACGCTGCTAACCTCTGGAAGTAACTGCTCGGTAGCCGTTACCAAATGCTTTATATACACCGCTTTGTTTTGTGTACTGTATTGTTCGTGGTTTTCTTCTCTAATTTTAAAAGGAGTGAAAAGACTAATTCTGGTCTATGGTGGGGTTCGAGTACGACTGTCATACCATCAGTCACGCTTAAGACAACACCCACAGCTTAAAAGAATAGTGACCCTTAACGTGCGAATAAAGAAAATGTCTATATCTCCCATCAATGAGTGCTCATCATGCAAAACTATAGACTGTACTTAAGAATGCGTAAGATGGGATCTTACTGCAGCAACGTTATGTTGTTCTCGTCAGAACGTTTCCTAAAAATGGTTCAAATGGCTCTGAGCACTATGGAACTTAACTTCTGAGGTCATCAGTCCCCTAGAACTTAGAACTACTGAAACCTAACTAACCTAAGGACATCACACACATCCATGCCCGAGGCAGAATTCGAACCTGCGACAGTAGCGGTCGCGCGATTCCAGACTGTAGTGTCTAGAACCGCTCGGCCACTCCGGCGGGCAACTTTTCTTACTGCAGCATTTTGTACTACTGTTTGGAGTCTTGTCTACTACTTAAATGTCCACAGCACTTCAAGTAATTTACTAAATTTTGCGAAAATTACACCACCTAGAATGATACATCATCATCAGCCTCATAATCATCACCTTCATTTTCATTCGGCTGTCAGTCCCGTCTGTATGTAGCGACTGGACCTTGTCTGTCGTCACGTACGCAGCAACAGTTTGTGGAAACAGGAATGAGCTGTCCATCACTGTTTCCCCTATCGGCCAGGGACTTGCACTCATCTCGTATTCTTCTGTCGCTGGACGTTGAAGACGTCGACTTTCTGCACTACTACCCCAAGTGCTTCACCCCAAAATTTATGACGCAAATTAATGCAGAAGGGACAGGGGGAAAGCTGCAAATCAGTAACACCCAGAAACTGAAGTTAACTCCGAATATATTAAGAAAGTAAGACAAATATACATTGGGGTGCCAAAATCATGGGACAGCGATATGCACATGTATATATGGCTGTAGTATAGCGCACATGAAGTGTAAAAGAGCATTGCTTTGGTGGAGCTATCGTTTGTTGCCAGGGGATTCATATGAAAAGGTTTCCGACTCGATTATGGTCGCACGACGGGAATTAACAGACTCTGAACGCGGAATGCTAGTTGAAGCTAGACGCATTGGACGTCCCTTTTCGGAAATCGTTAGCGGATTCAATATTTCGAGATCCACAATGTGAAGACTGTGCCGAAACTACCAATTTTCAGGCATTATCTCTCTCCATGGAAAACGCACTGGCCGACGGCCTTCACTTAACGAGCGAGAGCAGCGGCGTTTGCGAAGAGTTGTCAGTGCTAACAGACAAGCAACGCTGCGTGAAATAACTATAGAAATGAATGTGAGATGTACGACAAACGTATCCGTTAAGACAGTGCTGTGAAATTTGGTGTTAATGGACTATCACAGCATACGATCGACGCGAGTGCCTTTACTAACTGGACGACATCGCGTTGTGATCTCCCTCCTCCTTCCTTCTTCCATCTTCTGTCCACATTAAACAATGCCCAGTCCAAGCAATTAGTTAGCAAAGTCTTTTATAAAGATCTGAGAGGAGCGAAGGTTACAATATACTTTGAAGTTTACTTGGCTTGTCATGTTGAGATGGCTCCAGTTCTTCTTATCTAAGGATCTGATTCTTGAAGCTGAAAATCTAACATCAGGTCCTCACGGTTGGTTTGAACTAAGTAAATTGGAAGATTGTTGTTGCAGAATTTTTTTCGTAATTATATTTTCCACTGATTTTTTTCACGTGTCAGTATATCAAGCAGTATTTTGATTTTTCAAATTCACAAAGCCGAAATTACGTTGTTTGCACGTATTATACAAAAATACGTCCGATTACATCAGCGGCAAGCTTGCGACTCCTACACTGTTCAAATATTTGTGAAATCTTTTGGGACTTAACTGCTAAGGTCATCAGTCCCTAAGCTTACGCACTACTTAACCTAAATTATCCTAAGGACAAACACACACACCCATGCCCGAGGGAGGACTCGAACCTCCGCCGGTACCAGCCGCACAGTTCATGACTGCAGCGCCTTAGACCACTCGGCTAATACTGCGTCGCACTCCTATATTGTGTGGAAACAACAATATTCCAAAAGGATTTCCAATTTTTCTTAACAAATGAATTCCTACTAGTTTTCGTTACATTATTAATTTCGATTATTATTTCATAAATGAATCTAGAAATAAACATAGTAAACAGTACAGTGTCACGTAATTAATAATAGGAATTTTAAGTGAGCAAATAATTCGTAATTTCAAATGATTGTAAAAAAAAGCTGTCCATTCAGAACTAGTCTTTATCGATTATAACATCGAAACTAAAATATTTTATAAAGTAATTTTTTTTCATAAATTTTAGCTCGAAATATAACAAACTGTTATAAAATTATGCGAAAGTTTTCAGAAAAGCAACTGAGGTAATACTGACCTGTCCAACATTCGAAAAATAATACTGGTATCGACAACTACTCTTGAAGAAAAGTAATGTTAGAGGAGGGTGTCCAGTTACAGCCAGAAGCGCCTCTCCTTGACTCGTGACCATGACGGCTGGACCCCATACGACTAGGAAACAGTGGCCTGGTCAAATGAATCAAATGGCTCTGAGCACTATGGGACTTGACATCTGAGGTCATCAGTCCCCTAGAACTTAGAACTAATTGAACCTACCTAACCAAAGGACGTCACGCACATCCATGCCCGAGGCAGGATTCCAACCTGCGACCGTAGCGGTCGCGCGGTTCCAGACTGAAGCGCCTAGAACCGCTCGGCCACACCGGCTGGCCTCCTGGTCAAATGAGTCCCGATTTCAGCTGGTAAGAGCTGATGGTAGGGTTCGAGCGCGGCGCAGACCCCACGAAACCATGGACGCAAGATGTCATCAAGGCACAGTGCAAGCTGTTGGTGGCCTCATATTGGTGAGAGCTGTGGTTACATGGAATGGACTGAGTCCTCTAGTCCAACTGAACCGATCATCGACTGGAAGTGATTATATTCGGCTACTTGGAGACCATTTGCAGCCATTCATATACTTTATTTTCCCACGTAATGGTGGACTTTTTATGGATGGCAGTAAGTCTTGTCGCTGCGCCACAATTGTTCGCTACTGGTCTGAAGAGAATTCTGGACAATTCGAGCTAATAATTTGGCCACCCAGATCACCCGGCATGAACCCCACCGTAACATTTCTGGGACATAATCGAGAGGTCTGTTCATGCACAAAATCCGGCGCTGGCAACAATTTCGTAGTTAAGAGGCAGTATGGCTCAACATTTCTGCAGGGGACTTCCAACGACTTGTTGAGTCCATGCTACGTCGAGTTGCTGCATTACGCGGGGCAAACGGAAGTCCGACACGATATTAGGAGGTATCCCATGACTTTTGTCACCTCAGTGTGTAAGTAGCCTTTTTATGTGTTTGTATGTTGGCAGCGCCATGTAGCGCTCTGCGTTTATAACTCTGACAGCGCTGTACGCACTCTGTAAGAGACTCTGTGGCTGGTTGGGCTAGCACTTGGAGGTGAACAGCCAGCAGTGATGGAAGTTAGAGGTGAACAGCCAGCAGTGATGCAAGTTGGAGGTGAACAGCCAGCAGTGATGGAAGTTGGAGGTGAACAGCCAGCAGTGATGGAAGTTGGTGAACAGCCAGCAGTGATGGAAGTTGGAGGTGAACAGCCAGCAGTGATGGAAGTTAGAGGCCAATAATTACCAGTGTTGAAGGTTTTGCAGTATTACCGCGTCTGGACGACCTGGACGTGTCTGACTTTGAGATTAAATGTTACTCATGATTATATAATTTTTGGAACTGGATGTCACCTAGGATTATGTATTTGTATTGAACTGGATGTCACATTATTAAGTTAAAAATACATTGTTTGCCTTGCAACAAAATCGTTCCTTTGGTAACCACATGCCTATTAGCAGTTAGTGCCATCAGTAGTTAGAATCTTTTATTTAGCTGACTGTATTGGCGCTTTCTGTATTGCAGTAGTTCGCGTAATGAAGAGGTAAGTGAGTTATGTAATGTACAGGTTATTGTTAGGATTTCTTCTATTTCAGGGGCATTCTTTTGTATTGATTATTTGAAGTCAGGTTATCAATTTTAAAGCAGTCAGATCGCGTTGTCCTTGGATATTGTGAGTAATTAATGAATAGCATAAGTCTGAGCTGTATTAGTCAGGTCAAATTCTGTAGGTCAGAAATGAAACGATAAAGACAAATAAAGAGACAGTATGGTCAATTTCACTCAGCAACATACGTAAAAATTTTATCAAGAAGTTTCATCTTCCCAGTTATATCAGTTTAAGAAGAAACATTTAAAATTATTAAGTTTCAAGTGCACTTCAACACGCAATCGAAACTAAACGAGAACTAATCCAGTCCCTAGAGAGAGCGAGAATTGCTTAACTGAGATGAATCAAGAAAAGGGAAAATGTTAGCCATGAGGTCTAGAATGCGATCACATAGTAACATTATAACGAGCATACAGGATTACTATTGGTGGAATAGCGATTTCAGTTGCTCACAGTGCAAATAGTGTGATTTTGCGGTGTCAACCAATGTAATTGTTGCAAGCGTCCAAACGCGAAATATGCTGATCAGACCAGATTGCCTTCACACAAGGTCAGTCCCTAGATAACCGAAGACAACGCATGTTTGAAAATGGTCGTAACTCCCACACTGCTATCGGCAATGTGAAGATGTCCAGGATCTGTGCAGCCGAATGGGTGGGAAAGAGTTGTAAACTCAGACCACACCAAGTACTGTGCATCCAGGGATACAAGGAGCTTCCCATGACAGTCAGTAGAGCTGCAGCTGATGCTGCTGCCTGAAGCCAGTGGGTCAACACGACTTCTTGACACATAAGTTGCGAGAGGTGCTTTGGTGCGAATTCTCTGAATGCGGGAGTTGTTAGTATCTGTCATAGGGGCGTTTCAGCTTAAATTCGGATATAACGGCCAAGAGCTCTACGGATGTCCGCCATAAAGCATACTTTCTAAATTGATTAAATGCTGAATATGAACGTCACTTTGCCCAATCGATGGTCCTCCATGCAGGCAAGCAATCGCCGGTGTGCGTTGGCCGAAAATAATTAATCATATTAAGTAAATTGATTGATGTAGTTTAATGACTTTTTAATTAATTGACAGTAAGGTCCATGATTACAATTGAAATTTTGCAAGTAGCTCGTAGCTCTGATTGAAATTACGAAATTAATTTTTTCCCTTCTGTTTCTTAGCGGTGTGGATTGGATTGGACAGCCGCTGTGGCTTCGCCTTGTTCACTGTAAGCCTTCGAAAAGTTTCTGCATTGCATATTCAAGACTCTGCATCAATCTCTTGCACAGGGTTCCAATACTTCACTGACCAGATGGTTTGAATGGTAAAGGCTTTCTGCTAGGCCTGTAATTTTTAATTCTCATACCAGTTGCGTTGTTATTCTTCTACCTTATAATTTTTATTAAACGTCTATAGTTACTGTCTAATGGTTTTGTTTCTAATTTCGAAAATGATTCAAATGGCTCTGAGCACTATGGGACTTAACTTCTGAGATCATCAGTATCCTAGAACTTGTTGTTGTTGTTGTTGTGGTCTTTAGTCCTGAGACTGGTTTGATGCAGCTCTCCATGCTACTCTATCCTGTGCAAGCTTCTTCATCTCCCAGTACCTACTGCAACCTACATCCTTCTGAATCTGCTTAGTGTATTCATCTCTTGGTCTCCCTCTACGATTTTTACCCTCCACGCTGCCCTCCAATACTAAATTGGTTATCCATTGATGCCTCAGAACATGTCCTACCAACCGATCCCTTCTTCTAATCAAGTTGTGCCACAAATTTCTCTTCTTCCCTATCCTATTCAGTACCTCCTCATTAGTTATGTGATCTACCCATCTAATCTTCAGCATTCTTCTGTAGCACCACATTTCGAAAGCTTCTATCCTCTTCTTGTCTAAGCTATTTATCGTCCATGTTTCACTTCCATACATGGCTATACTCCATACAAATACTTTCAGAAAAGACTTCCTGACACTTAATCTATACTCGATGTTAAAAAATTTCTCTTCTTCAGAAACGCTTTCCTTGCCATTGCCAGTCTACATTTTATATCCTCTCTACTTCGACCATCATCAGTTATTTTGCTCCCGAAATAGCAAAGCTCCTTTACTACTTTAAGTGTCACATTTCCTAATCTAATTCCCTCAGCATCACCCGACTTAATTCGACTACATTCCATTATCCTCGTTTTGCTTTTGTTGATGTTCGTCTTATATCCTCCATTCAAGACACTGTCCATTCCATTCAACTGCTCTTCCAATACCTTTGCTGTCTCTGACAATGTTATCGGCGAACCTAAAAGTTTTCATTTCTTCTCCATGGATTTTAATACCTACTCCAAATTTTTCTTTTGTTTCCTTCACTGTTTGCTCAATATACAGATTGAATAATTCGGGAAGAGGCTACAACCCTGTCTCACTCCCTTCCCAACCACTGCTTCCCTTTCATGCCCCTCGACTCTTAAAATGCCATCTGATTTCTGTACAAATTGTAAATAACCTTTCGCTCCCTGTATTCCAGTCAACATTGTCAAAAGCTTTCTCTATGTCTACAAATGCTAGAAACGTAGGTTTGCCTTTCCTTAATCTTTCTTCTAAGATAAGTCGTAAGGTCAGTATTGCCTCACGTGTTCCAATATTTCTACGGAATCCAAGCTGATCTTCCCCGAGGTCGGCTTCTACCAGTTTTTCTATTCGTCTGTAAAGAATTCGCGTTAGTATTTTGCAGCTGTGGCTTATTATACTGATTATTCGGTAATTTTCACATCTGTCAACACCTGCTTCTTTTGGGATTTGGATTATTATATTCTTCTTGAAGTCTGAGGGCATTTCGCCTGTTTCATACATCTTGCTCACCAGATGGTAGAGTTTTGTCAGGACTGGCTCTCCCAAGGCCGTCAGTGGTTCCAATGGAATGTTGTTTACTCCGGGGGTCTTGTTTCGTCAAACTCTTCACGCAGTATCGTGTCTCCCATTTCATCTTCATCAACATCCTCTTCCATTTCCATAATATTGTCCTCAAGTACATCGCCCTTAAATGGACCCCTCTATATACTCCTTCCACCTTTCTGCTTTCCCTTATTTGGTTAGAACTGGGTTTCCATCTGTGCTCTTGATGTTGATACAAGTGGTTTTCTTATCTCCAAAGGTCTCTTTAATTCTCCTGTAGGCAGTATCTATCTTACCCCTAGTGAGATAAGCCTCTACAACCTTACATTTGTCCTCTAGCCATCCCTGCTTAGCCATTTTGCACTCCGCGTCGATTTCATTTTTGAGACGTTTGTATTCCTTTTTGCCTGCTTAATTTACTACATTTTTATATTTTCTCCTTTCATCAATCAAATTCAATATTTCTTCTGTTATCCAAGGATTTATACTAGCCCTCGTCTTATTACCTACTTGATCCTCTGCTGCCTTCACTACTTTATCCCTCAAAGCTACCCATTCTTCTTCTACTGTATTTCTTTCCCCCATCCCTGTCAATTGTTCCTTTATGCTCTTCCCGAAACTCTGTACAACCTCTGGTTCTTTCAGTTTATCCAGGTCCCATCTCCTTAAATTTCCACCTTTTTGCAGTTTGTTCAGTTTTAATCTACAGGTCCTAACCAATAGATTGTGGTCAGAGTCCACATCTGCCCCTGGAAATGTCTTACAATTTAAAACCTGGTTCCTAAATCTCTGTCTTGCCATTATATAATCTATCTGATACCTTTTAGTATCTCCAGAGTTCTTCCACGTATACAACCTTCTTTTATGATTCTTAAACCAAGTGTTAGCTATGATTAAGTTGTGCTCTGCAAAATTCTACCAGGCGGCTTCCTCTTTCATTTCCTAGCCCCAATCCATATTCACCTACTACGTTTCCTTCTCTCCCTTTTCCTACACTCGATTTACAGTCACCCATGACTATTAAATTTTCGTCTCCCTTCACTATCTGAATAATTTCTTTTATTTCATCATACATTTCTTCAATTTCTTCGTCATCTGCAGAGCTAGTTGCCGTTTAAACTTGTACTACTGTGGTAGGTGTGGGCTTCGTATCTATCTTGGCCACAATAATGCGTTCACTATGCTGTTTGTAGTAGCTTACCCGCATTCCTATTTTCCTATTCAGTATTAAACCTACTCCTGCATTACCCCTATTTGATTTTGTGTTTATAACCCTGTAGTCACCTGACCAGAAGTCTTGTTCCTCCTGCCACCGAACTTCACTAATTTCCACTATATCTAACTTTAACCTATCCATTTACTTTTTTAAATTTTCTAACCTACGACGGTTAAGATATCTGACATTCCACGCTCCGATCCGTAGAACGCCAGTTTTCTTTCTCCTGATAACGACATCCTCTTGAGTAGTCCCCGCCCGGAGAACCGAATGGGGGACTATTTTACCTCCGGGAGGACGCCATCATCATTTAATCATACAGTAAAGCTGCATGCCCTCGGGAAAAATTACGGCCGTAGTTTCCCCTTGCTTTCAGCCGTTCGCAGTTCCAGCACAGCAAGGCCTTTTTGGTTAGTGTTACAAGGCCAGATCAGTCAATCATCCAGACTGTTACCTTTGCAACTACTGAAAAGGCTGCTGCCCCTCTTCAGGAACCACACGTTTGTCTGGCCTCTCAACTGATACGCCTCCGTTGTGGTTGTACCTACTGTACGGCTATCTGTATCGCTGAGGCACCCAAGCCTCACCACCAACGGCAAGGTCCATGGTTCATGGGGGGAGGCCTAGAACTTAGAACTACTTAAACATACCTAACCTAAGGACATCACACACATATATGCCCCAGGCAGGATTTCTAATTTCGTCCCTAAAAGAACAGCTGGGAGCTCATATTAGAAATGTCATTTCCGCTGATTTAATAGTCCTCCTCACCTTTACTTTTGTTTCATAACCCACTATGATAGTCATAAAATTTCATTTGTGTGTCCTTTCTTGCCGGCCGGATTGGCCGAGCGGTTCTAGGCGCTACAGTCTGGAACCGCGCGACCGCTACGGCCGCAGGTTCGAATCCTGCCTCGGGCATGGATGTGTGTGACGTCCTTAGGTTAGTTAGGTTTAAGTAGTTCTAAGTTCTAGGGGACTGATGACCTCAGCTGTTAAATCCCATAGTGCTCAGAGCCATTTGAACCATATGCTCTTTCTTATTTTGATGTTAATCAAATGGTTCAAATGGCTCTGAGCACTATGGGGCTTAACATCTGAGGTCATCAGTCCGCTAGAACTTAGAACTACTTAAATCTAACTAACCTAAGGACATCACACACATCCAAGCCCGAGGCAGGATTCGAACCTGCAACCGTAGCAGTTGCGCGGTTCCGGGCTGAAGCGCTTAAAACCGGTGATGGTAATTGTTCTGATCCACACACAAATTGAAATTTAGTTCATTTCTTCCTCAGACCTTCATTTTGGTCATAGAAGATGAAGCATGCTAAATAATTTTGTTAACCTGTTCAATTATGTTGTTGTCAGTTACAATCTTTCAACAGGCTATTTCCCCTTAAATTCTGTTACCTGAGTTTTGTTGAATGTTATATCTAAGCTGTAATTTAAAACTTAGTTGAAGAACACAGGCAGCATTATTCTGCTTAGGCTGTAATATTTATTTAGATCTCTTATTAGTCACACAACTAATTTTGGTTTAAAAAGCCTTTTTAGAGTGGCACTTGCTGAAGCGAGACAGAAGGTGACCCACAGAATGGGAAGCTAAGTCCACAAAAGGGGGGCTTGGAGCCAACAGTAGGATCGTAGGTAATGAAGGCCAATCCTCATGGTGGTTGATTGTAGAGCCATCACGTCTCGTGGTTCAGCGTAAATCTCTCCTCATGGTGGTGGCTGCCATAACGTGATATCGTTGACTAAAAATTACGATTATTTATAACGGTTCGGTGCGTACTTGTTTTGCGGAAGCTCCACTTTCAACCAGGTGGGCCGTAACAAGCCCATCGGTTGGATGCGCACTTGTAACAGGCTTACCAGTGCTGCAATCGTTCTGGTTTCCTGCTGTGTCGTCGCTGTTGTGATGTTGGCCTCTTTCCTGGCCCTCATCGTGGTGCACCTGATGCAGTGGCGCTTGGTCAGCTCTGAACTCACCCGTTCCCATGGCCTTTTGCAACAGCAGTGGCAGCAACGCATTTTGTCTCAGCAGCACCAGAAAATAGTGGCAGCTACACAGGTGAAATATATGGAAGGACCATAGAAAGGAGAGAAAGTTGAACACAACAATATGCTAATGGAAGAGGAAATAGGTGAATATGAAGCAAGAGATATGATACAATGAGAAGAATTTAACAGAACACTGGAAGATCGAAATCAGAGCAAGGCACCTGGAGGAGACGACACCCTCTAATTATTATTGAGAGCCTTGGGAGAGCATAGCATGACAAAACTAATCCACCTGATGTGCAAGATATATAAAACAACCAAATACCCACAGAAATCAAGAAGAATGTAACAGCACCAATGCCAAAGAAATCAGCTTCTCATAGGTGCAAATATTACCGAACGATCCATGTAATACGTGATGGCTACGATATACTGGCATGAATTATTTACAGAACAATGAAAGATCTGTTAGAAGTTGACCTTTGGGAAGATCAGTTTGAGCTACGAAGAAATGTAACAATAGATAAAGCAATACTTGCCCTATGATTTGTCTTAGAAGGTCTGTTGATGAAACGCAACCCTTCGTTTATAGTAGGGTTTCCCCAACAATGTTCCGCAGAACACTGGTGTTCCACAGGAAGCGAATACCTGCTCCGTGAAAAACTGTTAATAACATTGTGTTTTTTCAAACTCTTGGCGATTCTAACTTTTTTTTAATTTTTGATTTCTGTGTTATTAGCTGTGATTTAAAAATGAAGTAATCACTGAATTAAAATAATTTTTCATCATTTTTGAATATTCTGTTAACCTTCAAAAGAAACAAAGTTTTCCATCAAAGTACCATAATTCTCAAAGGAAAATTTTTATACAGGAAACGTTTTATAGAAGAAAATCTTTGGAATCTGTAGATTTAAATGAAGCTTTTTATTATGTTGACTTGAAGACCCTTTAAAATTCTGAAGGTAGCAGAAATAAAATACAGGAAGCTAAAAGTAATCTACAACTTGTAGAGAAACCAGACTGCCCGTTGTAAAAGTTTAAGGGCACAGAGGAAAGCAATGGTTGGGAAGGGACTGAGGCATGGTTGCAGCCTACTCTCCATTTTATTCAATTTTACACTGAGTAAGCGACAAAGGAAAGTAATAAACAAATTTGTAAATTGCATTAAAGTCGAGAAATAAAATTTAAGGTGCTAATGACGTGCTAATTATATCAGAGACAGCAAAGAACTTGCACTCGCAGTTGAGTGGAGTGGGTAGTGTCATGAAAAGAGACTATAAGATGAGTATCAACAAAAGTAAAAGAACTGTAGTGGAATCCAACCGATTTAAACCAGGTGTGCTGAGGGAAATGAGAAACTAAAAGTAATAGAAGGTTTTTCTGTTTTGACAGTAAAATAACTGATGGCGGGTGAAGTAACTGATGGGGAGTGAAGTAGAGATGATATAAACTGCAGAGGGCAACAGCCAGAAAATCATTTCTGAAAAAGAAATTGATTGACATCGAATAAAAACTTACATGCATGGAATTTTGTTCTGAAAGTATTTGTCTCCAGTTTAGCCTTCTACGGAATTGGAGAATAAAAGCTATATGAATGAGATACTAAAGAATAATTTTGAAGGTAATGTGTGTAGATAATATAACGAATGTGGAGGTTCTGAACCGAAATTGGGAGAAAAATTATGGCTCAAGTTGACTAAAAGGAAGTATCGGTTGATAACACCTATCTTCAGGCATCAAAGACTCTCCAGTTTAGTAATGAAAGAAAAAGAGAAGGGGTAAAAATTGTAGAAGAAAATAAGCAGGTTCAAGTCGACTTACATTGCAAAAGCTATGCAGCTACGAAGGGGCTTACACAAATTATACAAGCATGAAGCACTGGAACAAACCAGTTTTCGGAATGAAAAACCCAACAGCAAAACTCCATGCAGGCCAATGAGTCTCTAATAGCCGTCGTTTTTCAATGAAAACTTGCTGATTCGCCGTCTTCTAAACATTCATGGTGGTGTCTGTTTGTTCTATATCGTGTCTCCCTACCACTTTCGCGCAACGACGCTCTGAGCGTGTTTTTTAGGGAATTGACTAGTTTGAACCTGGGACCTGTTGCTGGTAAGAAGACGCCAGACCACACATGACATGTAGAATTCAGAAGAGTTCAGTGAGACTAGCGATGATATAACCAAATACTAAATGATCTCAGCGTCAGCTCCTCTGTACTCCCTGTAAAAGAATCTTAATACTAACTAAATATAGTGGAAAGGGTTCAAGGCTTTCCTATTTTTAGTTAGCTGGTAAAATAACGTCGAAAAAGCAGTTAAGTTTAGCATTGGAAATTTTATTCTACTCACAAAACATCGTTTATAAATTGCACTATTGATAAAAGGAAATGTTTTAATACAGGATGGTAAAAACCAACTGCGTTCAACAAAAATGTGAACGAATATTCCCTGAATGGGTTTCCAAGTTCTACAATGGATAGAAGGATGACCTATGCCATATCACATCTATACTCTAGGTTTAAATTAAGTTTCACAAAAGAGAAGACTATCAAAATGGTCTACAGTGACCCTCAATTATCTTTAATTACTTATTTAACTTGTCGTAAATTACAGTGGCTGGTGTGGCTTCTCAATAACTATATGACAGAGAAATTATCGTGTTTCAGATTTTTACTCCAAGTGGCAAATGTGAACACCATGAGCTTTAATTTACGATCGACACTAGTATTACGCAAAAAGGGGGTGTAACAGATGAGACTTCTGCAGTTGTGAGTGAAGCCTTATGAGCTCAAAAATGCGGCATCGCGTGCGTTCATTACCTTGTCGGTGTTTAAGCAGCGTCAGGGCGGCAGCGGCCGGCGCAGCAGCCATCCATCTCGCCGTCTCGGAACTAACTCTCCCCTAACTTCTCCTTACTACAATTTACCGAAGTTGGTTTAGAAAAACTATCTGGCTGTGTTTTCATCTGACCAATCAGGGTCTCAATGTTAACCTTAAGCTCCACCTACAAAAATTCTGTCTATCCAATGAGAAACGAATACTTTTCGTGGTGGGGCAACGTTTTTAAAGTTTGCAACGTAACAGAGACGCGAAAAAGTCTCACGCTAAAAACTGCAGCTGGTGTGGTCCTTTTAGCGTTATCGTAAGATCTATACTGTTCTTCTGGTGGGCTCTATCTTTTAACATGGGCTGGCGAGTGGTCCTAATGTAACAGACACGCGAAAAGGCTCACTCCAAAATTTGCGGGTGGTAGTGGCCCGTTTTGTGTTATCGTAAGATCTATACTGTTTTTCTGGAGGGCTCTAGCTTTTAACATGGGCTGGAGGGTGGTCCTTAACGTAACAGAGACGTGAAAAAGTCTCACGCTAAAACGTGCGGATGGTAGTGGCCCTTTTGTGTTGTCGTAAGATCTATACTGTTTTTCTGGAGGGCTCTAGCTTTTAACATGGTCCGACGTAACAGAGACGCGAAAAAGTCTCTCGCTAAAACGTGCGGGTGGTAGTCTTAGCGGTAGGCTGCCGACGTGGGTGTCCAGTCCGTCCCTTATCGTAGGGACTTCTAGCTTGACACGGTTCTGCTCTCGGCTTCTGTTCTCGTTTCTCCCTCGGAACTGCGTCGGTCTCACGGTGGGAAGGTACGACATGCATTTAGGCATTCTTGTGTTAGTCTGTGGTATTCCATTTGCTCACTCGTTACTCGTATTACTTTGGTTAATTTAATGTCACGATTTATTCGGAGCTATGTGACGTACTACTGGATTTGCTTATCATGTCAGGGTTTTCATGGAAGGTGTTGGATTTGCCTGACACCTTACAGTCTTATGTAGCCTGACGATGCCCTGCTGCAGAATTACAGGTGTAACTGTTTGAGACTGGTCCAGAGACGGGAAGCTAGAGGCAGGCACTCACGAGATCCAAGCAGAATGTTCAATCAAGAGGAACAAAGAAAAGAAACACATAAATTGCTTTATCTTTCACAAAAAAAACAACTGTTTCGAGAGGGAAACAAAAAACAAGGAAAGAACTGGATCGTTTGCACACCCAGTAGATAAATGCAGACCGCTAGGATCTCTTCGTCGGAGAAGAAATGTCTCACGTTGCATGAATAAGCGAAAGTGCCTTTAATACACAGGGTGATTCAAAAGGATTCTGCTGATTTCATGAGACAATAACTGTTACATGAATGAAGATGCAAACCTGGTGTGAATTTAAACTTCGACGCAAGACTACAGACTTCTTATTTTCAAAACAACCAGCCGATTTTACAAAGGTATACCTTTTATTTGCATGCACACACAAACTCGAGGCACTTATTACAATTATGTTTAGGGTCAAAGTTTTCGTTTACCTTTCAATGTTCTACGTACACTCCGCCAGAGGCACAACAAAGAATATGGAGAAAATTTCGGAGGAGAACGGTTCAGGCTGGGGTTGTAAAGGCTTGATGCTCAATTTAACAGCTAATTTATGAAACCTAATATGCCAGTGGATAACGGAATAATAAAGTATCGGTGAAGCAGAAGACTTTATACTTCCTTAGCATGGCTAAACAATAAAATACAGTGAATCTTCCATACAGTTAACAGAATTAAAACCCATCCTTCGTCCCAGGATACATAACTGGGCTACAACAGTAACAATTGCAACATATGGCCCACGGCCATAGACAGGAAATGTAAAATATATTACCTATACAGTTAAGCATAAGATACCAAACCAACTCTTAGACTTAACGAGGATCATCTACATGACACATAATTCCATACTGATCTCTGCATAGCTACCACGACAAGCTATGCAGAATGCTCTACCAAACTACCTAGGGATTTATCCAAATAAACTCTTTCGCAGTAACACATAATGCTGATCATTCACACATAACAAATAACAGGATCAATTCTTAGTACAGTTTCACAGTGAAGTTTGAACAAAATCGCTACAATTAATCATGCTCAGGATGTGTAATTAAACCAATAAATTGTCTCTCACTCACACAGAACATACTCACAAGCCCCATATGCCATCTATCAACAATGATAGAGATTTCTATCCGGAATGCTGTTTACCAGCCAGGACACCCAACGTATTGCTCAAACACAACACACTGCACTGTATCAAGCACTAAACCACCAGGGTGAAACCGTCAGCTGCTCCTCTTCACATGCAGGAGCTCTATTCTCCAGCTCCTCTGGAATCACTGTCCTTTGGACTAGAAAAAGACACCAACTACTCCATCATGCTGTTGTGTCCACACAGCGGAGACGCTCCACACTGATCCTGACGTCTGGCTGACCGTCTGCAGTTTACCAGCTTGTCGAGGCTCTAGCTCTTGTCTCTGGCCAGGTCACGATCATTCCTCCCTGTGCTGCAACTTATCAGGTACCCTTATTTGCAGTTAAGAGCGCATTTTACTTTTATTTCCAGTTTTGCTATTTCGTATTGTGAAGTGACTGTATCAGCACTGCGGTACTTGCGGAGCAAGAACCGAGCGGTAGGTTCCCATGCTGGGTAACAGAGGCAGTTGGCCATCTGGCGCCTTCAGAGCCAGTGGGATGAGATGCCAAGGCATAAATCGCTCATGACGACAGCAAATATTTGTATCCCGCCTGGAAGGCGGCGCGTGGGTCTGCTCCTGAAAGCTTGGCCGAATGAAGGAAGCGAGTAGGAGCGGGTGAGGGTAAAACACGTCGGTACTGCAAGTAAGGAAAAGTGTTTTACTGGTGCGTAGAGGCATACGTAACTTTGTACATAGGTGCGAAGCCTTAGAGCCATCGTAAGTAGAGCAAAGTCTCTATATGAAGCGAAGCTGAAGCGAAGTGTCCCGACCGTCTGCTCTTCATCAAATAGGCTGAATCTGGAGGGAAGCTCGTAGATCTGAACAGCGCCGGCTTGAGGGCGGTGTTGTCGGTTTAGTAGTGCACCTACGCCGTGGCATTGTAGCTATCGATACCACACAAAGAGATATGTAGGGAACGTACATTTATTCTGGCGCGAATATAGTAATTGTTATTAATAAATATTTGCTTACAAAAGTTGCCTTTTGCACTCAGACATTACGAGGAGTCTAGGGGTCATAAATACTGTCTTCCAGTAATTCCGTAATGCCAGGCAATGTTGATATTAATAAATAAATGAATAACTTTGGCGTAACCGAAGGCGTACGATCTTATACCAACTACACCGACTGTACGCTCAGGTCACAGACCGCTCGCCATTGTCGAAAATCGTCGACAGGACGCCTTTCGCTCTAGTCATATGTTAGACCATGCTCTCTTACCGTTAATAGATAGCTTACAATCAGCGTGAACAAGTTCATTTTACGGTGTTTCTTAAATAAACGCACTATAATCGGATCAGGTGTAAAAATTATTTGCACAAAAAATTCTTCCCACTTGATTATGTAAAACATCGACAGTACTATTGCAGTTTCAGAATCTGACGGTGCTGCTACTGCTCTGCAAGGGGGCATAAAACAACGAGAGCGTCTCCATATAACAGGTAGGAAGACTTCCTCCGCACAGCTTACTAAGTCAGTTCAAGGGCGGACTGGCTTAATTACCGCAAAACTCGGTTGGGAAAGCGGTCGCCCCTTGTACCATCATCTACGGATTCACAGGCTAAACTGAGATATTTCTTGAGGTTTTCCTCCTCATCATCATCATCATTCATCCCCATTACGGTCGGAGGAAGGCAATGGCAAACTACCTCCGCTAGGACCTTGCCTAGTATGGCGGTGCGAGTATCCCGCATCGTCCCCTGCGCTCTGTGAAAGAGTATGGGACCTCATGATCATCGTCATCATCATCATCAATACGAGTGGGTAGTTCTTGCAAACGGACTACCCCACTGTCCAGCTCGGTCATGGTGGCACACGTGGCTGTCCGCCCCCTCGATGCTCTAGTGCGACATTCTGCCGAACCGGCCGAGGTGGCCGAGCGGTTCTAGGCGCTACAGTCTGGAACCGCGCGACCGCTACGGTCGCATGTTCGAATCCTGCGTCGGGCATGGATGTGCGTGATGTCCTTAGGTTAGTTAGGTTTAAGTAGTTCCAAGTTCTAGGGGACTGATGACCTCTGAACTTAAGTCCTATTGTGCTCAGAGCCATTTGAACCAACCATTCTGATGAAATGGCTCTCTGAAGATGGGGAAACAACCTTGCTGCTGGACATGGCACAACCTACAGACGATAGTAAAAGTCGTCCCACACTTTCGTGAGCATATCTGGAATTACGGCATTCACTGTTGTTGCTAAGCTTCAATGAGGTTTACCCAAAGTTGTTGGAAGGCAAACCACACACACGAACTGGTATAACTGGCGGACAACAATCATCCATCTGGTGCAAGTCTTCGGCGTTTCACACGGGTCAAGATGCACCGTCTGCAACTTCATCCCCAATCAGGCCCAGAGCCCGCCATGCCGATCGTCTGCAATCTCATCGTCTGCCGTAGGTATCATTCGGATATGGTCAGGAAGCATGGGGTCAGCACAATGCTCTTACCAGACCTTGTAGCTGCCAGTTCTCATTCAACTGGCTCCGCAATTGGCTCAAATGGCTCTGAGCACTATGGGACTCAACATCTGAGGTCCTCAGCTCCCTAGAACTTAGAACTACTTAAACTTAACTAACCTAAGGACATCACACGCAGCCATACCCGAGGCAGGATTCGAACTTGCGACAGTAGCACCGCAATTGGCACACGAGGCTTTGTGGACCCCGTTCTAACTTTTCCACCAAGGAAACGTTCCTAGTAGCAGTAGAAATTGCAGCAGGATCTTCTGCATGGTAGTCAGAAGCGATGACCACTCAGCTACGGAGGTGGACGACTATTCAGGAGATTATTTACATACATTGTGAACGGTAACGCCTTTCGACACTCCCTTGGAGTGTCCCTGGAATTATCTTTACATCTGCTACGACCGTCTTGAATCCAGGCACATATCCGGTAGGATAGTCATTAAGCTCGCATTTTGTTATATAAAATTAGTGAAAAACAGTCTGGATCTCAATGGTTATTTTATTCAAAATGACCATTTTCGGCCTAGTCTTAAACCATGTTTAGAATAGCACTATGAAGGATAGAAATCGTGCTAATTACATAAAGAAGTCAGTGACTTAAAATAAAGTAATTTATACTTATTAAAATCCAAGAGTCGTAACCAGTCAGCTGAATTTGACCATGTTCAGAATAACCAGCAGACCTCAGTCGCTGAAGCTCCTGCAGTTCAATAGGCAGCATTGCGTTACATAGATCTGGTGAGGGCGTGTTGTGCTGTATGACGTCAACGTCAGCCAACGAGGAACGATTTATATAAATTACGTATCATTTGAAGCTACAGTTTATCTAAAAGTAAACAATTATAAAAAGTAGTGCCTGTGGGATGGAGCAGATTGTCAAAAATAGTGAGTAACTGTAAAAGATTATTTAAAAATTATTTCCCTTATTTCTTTATTTTGTTTACTAGATAGTCCGGAACTGAACCGAATCCCTTGCGGAAGTCAAGGAATACGGCATCAACCTGGGCACCATTGTCTATGGTGATCTGAATCCCATGGACGAATGAGGGGAGCTGACTTTTGCAAGATTTCTGTTGAGTCTTATCAAGGAGAAGTGTGAACACAAAACACGTGCATAATTCTACATAAAATATATCTTGGTGTTAATTTTTCTTTTCAAAAAAAAAAGTTCAAATGGCTCTGAGCACTATGGGACTTAACGCCTGAGGTCATCTGTCCCCTATAACTGAGAACTACTTAAACCTAACTAACCTAATGACATCACACACATCCATGCCCGAAGCACGATTCGAATCTGCGACTGTAGCGGTCGCGCGGTTTCAGACTGTAGCGCCTAGAACCTCTCGGCCACTACGGCCGGCTTTCTTTTCCCACAATTGTGCATTAAGCGGTTAGGTAATGTTTCAGGTTAGCTTTGTACTTCTGCTACTTCTCCGGAAGCGTCCGCAAGCATTACATCATCTTCTTAAAGAGAAGAGGAGGAGAATGGAAGCGGTTGGGTACACAAATGCGTCATTTATGGCCTCAGCGACGTAAACACTCTGTGTTTGTACCACGGCACGTGCTTCTTTTGTTTAGGCTACGTAGTTGGCTTCCTTGTACGCTACGCCGCTCTAGAATATCACGCTAAGTTACAAATCTTTTTCTCGCGTTGCCGACGAAAAGGTTCAGTTGTAAATACATAAGTTACATAATAAAGTTATAATATATTCTAATATAGTTGTTTTCGTCTACAATCACTGATACGTTAAAAGGCTTCATATGATTCTATCACTTTGGGTTTAATTGCGCTGGAGTGAATGATTATTTTCGAAATTCACTGTCCAGTCACATTAACGTGACCACCGTTTATGTTTGATGTCAACGTGCACCAACTATAGCTGGCAGCATTAGAAGTGGAATGTATATAAAGCATGTCGGAGGCGGGGGCGTAAAACAGTGCAGTCGTTGTCATAATGCGGGAACAGACGTCCAAAAGGTCATAATCATTGTGTTTCGTGCAAAGAGTGGAAGAATTTTCGAAACGGCTAAGTTTGTAAACTGTTCGCAAGATGCTTTGGTTAAAGTTTACCATGCATGAAAAAATGGTGCTATCGAAAACCGGTGCTAAGGAAACTGTGCTGCACCTCCAGCCAAAGATGACAGGGTTGAACAACGTCTGCGAAGTTGTGTACGGGCGAATAGACGTACAATTGTTGAGCAGCTTAACGCGCAGATGAACCAAGCGTCTACCAACAGTATCTCTTTAGCAACAGTTCAGCGAACTTTACTGCGTATTGGCCTTCACTGCAGGCGCCTGGCTCATGCACCCATGCTGACTACTGTTCAGGCGACGAACGCAACTGGCCGTCCAATGTGTGGCGACAAATGGTCTTTCCCGATGAATCACATTTTATGATCCATCGGACAGATGGCCGTTGGCGTGTTCAGCGTGACACGACTGAAAGGAAATATCCTGCAACTATAGTGGGAATTTTCCAGGTCGGAGGAGGCAGCTTTATGCTCTCCGGAATGTTTTCGTGGCATTCCCTGGGTGATCTCGTCATTCAGGAAGGATCAATGGTTCAATACAAGTATGCATCTATCCTTGGGGACGGTATTACCAATGGTCCATACAGTTTAAAAATCGCCAGACGGAAGATGTCCTTTGTTCAGGACGCCCTTCCACGTATACTGACGGATGATGTCGAGACCGTCAACGAAATCGTGGGTGCCAGTCGAAGACTTACTGTCTGGGAGATTGCAGAAGAATGTAAAATTTCAGTTGGATCATGTGATTATTATTATCATATGCATCAACTACAGTAATACACATTTAGCAAAACAAAGAAATATATATAAAAAAGCACATGTGAAATTATACACAGTACACAAGTTTTAAAACGGCTCTGACTACACTCGGATGTTGATGGACTCGATCCAACGGAATGCTTCGTGGGATGCTTGACGGAGCTTCTCAGTGCCACCAGGGAAGCGTCTGATTGGACAGTCATTCACAATGAGCCTCATTGTTTGGGTGTTACCACAGTCACACACGCTGTCACTTGAAAAGCCCCACTTGTGCATGTTGTATTTGCACCCACCCTCTTCAGTCCAATATCTGTTTAACTGCACCCACACCTCCCTTGGTTGGTGGAAGCCTGGAACTGGAACTGTTGTCCACAAGTTCGTGGTTTCGGGTTCTTGTAGCTTGCCACTCACGTTTACACTCTGCGTCCTGGTCGCATCCTGTGGATAGCATTTGGACTCCCATTTCATATGCTGATCTTCTAGATTTGAGGCGTTTCCTGGGCATGTGATGAAACCCCGACACAGCATCTAGGAATGCATCGTGTCGCCGCAAAGTTCGTTCCACGGCTCATGCGTTAAGACCAGAAAGAGCCTCCCCTCGCAGCGTTTGGATCGCTAAAATGAGAACGAGATGTTCCTTAAGATAATCATAACTGATCATAGAACGTGGGTCTACTGTTATGATGTTCATATCAAGGTTAAATCTTCACAATGAGTGGGGAAAGGTTCTCCAAGACGAAAAATGGCTTGTCAGGGCATGAAAGCCTGACACAGCATCTTGGAATGCACAGTGTGGCCGCCAAGGAGTTAAGACCAGAAAGACCTTTGCCTCGCAACCTGTGAAAAGCTTTTGGATCGCGCAAATGAGAACTAGATGTTCCTTAAGAGAATCATAATTGGTGATGAAACGTGAGTATACGGTTATGATGTTCAGACCAAGATTGAATCTCCACATTGGGGGGTGGGGTGAGGGGGGGTGGGTGGGAGGGTGAAGGTTCTTCAACAAAAACACGCTCTTCAGGTCAGGTCAAATGTCAAAGCATAGCTGATAGTTTTCTTTGACTTTGAAGGATTAGTTCACCACGAATTCGTACTACAGGGACAAACTGTTAATCGATGATACTATCGGTACGTGTTGCGACGCCTGCGACAAAATGCGAGAGCGAAACGGCCTGAAACGTAGCGAGACAATTCACGGCTCATGCATCACGATAACGCACCCGCATATTCATCCCTTTTGATGCGTGAATATTGCACAAAAAACGAAACCACTGTGCTGTCTCATGATCCTTACTCTCCAGACCTGGCCCCTGGGGACATTTTTTTATTTCCAAAGTTGAAAACCCCAATGAAAGGAGGAAGATTTGCAACGATAGACGAGATGAAAGACAAATCGCCGGCGGCGCTTCACGCAATCCAGCAACAGGCATACCAGGACTGCTTCCGGAAGTGGAAACGGCGTTGACAGCGCTGTATTAATTATGGAAGAGCGTACTGTGGTGGAGATCATGCGCAATAAGTAAAAGGTAAGCGTATAAAAATTTTGTGAACAAAGTTACGGAATTTTTTGAACTGACCTCGTATGTCAACATAATACGTTTAACCGTTCGTGGGGAAAAGCTTTTTCAACAGTCGCACAGACAGACAACATAGTAATCCTATAAGGGTTCCGTTTTTACCAAATGAAGTGCGGAACCATAAAATACAATAATATTACCGGAATAAAAGTTTCACTAATGGCCATTAAAATTGCTACACCAAGAAGAAATGAAGATGATAAACGGGTATTCATTGGACAAATATATTATACTAGAACTGACATGTGATTACATTTTCACGCAATTTGGGTGCATAGATCCTGAGAAATCAGGACCCAGAACAACCATCTGTGGCCGTAATAACGGTCTTGATACGCCTGGGCATTGAGACAAACAGAGCTTGCATGGCGTGTACAGGTACAGCTGCCCATACACCTTCAACACGATACCACAGTTCATCAAGAGTAGTGATTGGCGTATTGTGACGAGCCAGTTGCTCGGCCACCATTGACCAGACGTTCACAATTGGTGAGAGGTCTGGAGAATGTGCTGGCCAGGGCAGCAGTCGAACATGTTCTGTATCCAGAACGGCTCGTACATGATCTGCAACATGCGGCCGTGCATTAGCCTGCTGAAATGTAGGATTTCGCAGGGATCGAATGGAGGGTAGAGCCACGGATCGAAACACATCTGAAATGTAACGTCCACTGTTCAGAGTGCCGTCAATGCGAACAAGAGTTGACCGAGACGTGTAACCAATGGCACCCCATACCATCGCGCTGGGTGATACGCCAGTATGGCGATGACGAATACACGCTTCCAATGTGCGTTCACCGCGATGTCGGCAAACACGGATGCGACCATCATGCTGCTGTAGAGAGAACCTGCATTCATCAGAAAAAATGACGTTTTGCCATTCGTGCACCCAGGTTCGTCGTTGAGTACACCATCGCAGGCGCTCCTGTGTGTGATGCAGCGTCAGATGTAACCGCACCCATGATCTCCGAGCTGATAGTCCATTCTGCTGCGAACGTCGCCGAACTGTTCGTGCAGATGGTTGTTGTCTTGCAAACGTCCCCATCTGTTGACTCAGGGATCGAGACGTGACTGCACGATCCGTTACAGCCATGCGGATAAGATCTGGACTACTAGTGATACGAGGCCGTTGGGATCCAGCACGGCGTTCCGTATTACCCTCCTGAACGCACCGATTCCATACTCTGCTAACAGTCATTGGATCTCGACTAACGCGAGCAGCAATGTCGTGATACGATAAACCGCAGTGGCGATAGGCTACAATCCGCCCTTAATCAAAGTCGGAAACGTGATGGTACGCATTTCTCCACCATACACGAGGCATCACAACAACGTTTCACCAGGCAACGCCGGTCAACTGCTGTTTGTGTATGAGAAATCGGTTGGAAACTTTCCTCATATCAGCACGTTGTAGGTGTCGCCACCGGCGCCAACATTTTGTGAATGCTCTGAAAAGCTAATCATTTGCATATCACAGCATCTTCTTCCTGTCGGTTAAACTTCGCGCCTTAGCACGCCATCTTCGCGGTGTAGCAACTTTAATGGTCAGTAGTGTAAGAGGAATTCATCATCATGCATATCAAATGATAACATTTAATCTGTCATATCTGGTATAGGCAGCATTTATGAAAAGTAACCAATGCTTTCATCTCGATGTTTCAATTAATTTACATTAACCACAATGTTATATAGTGTGGGAAACTACAGGAGGTGGATAAAAATATGGAAACACAAGAATGGCAACACATTGTCATCCATAAGACGATGTAGGGAAACCGGTGGCATTCAAAATCGCTTTCTGTTGCCTCGGAA
The DNA here is from genome assembly GCF_023897955.1 of Schistocerca gregaria. Classification (NCBI taxonomy): domain Eukaryota; kingdom Metazoa; phylum Arthropoda; class Insecta; order Orthoptera; family Acrididae; genus Schistocerca; species Schistocerca gregaria. Next base: position 218,530,143 of record NC_064925.1, on the reverse strand, counting down.
TGGTAAATACAGGTCCTATGTGGTTTTGGAAGGAATCTTGTGCCATTCTTCCTGAGAAACAGTGGAAAATTCAAGTAATGATGATAGCGTCAGGCATCCTTCTCCCCAAAGTAGACCACAAAGTTTCAGTAGTATTTAGATCCGGTAACTGTAGCTGCCAGGGGAGGGTGCGTCAATTCATCCTCGTAATCGCAAAACCAGTCCTGGACCGCATCGTCGGCTTTGAGAACCTGTGTGGCTAATGCTTTTAGCCTCTGTAAAAGCGGTAAGATTTTTCCTCACTTTCGACTGTCATTCATACCTTCTTCGGTCTTGGCGAACTATCTGAGACCCATTCTGCACTTTACAGTTTTGCGGTAGATTCGTACTGATAACACCATGCCTTATTCCAGAAAATAATTGACCACGATTATCATTTCAATCAAGTCACAGCAGGCGTTCTCGCATAGTCGTTTATGTTTCGGGAGTCAAGGTGTGCGCGACAAACCTCATACACACTTTTCTTTTCTAAAAATCTTTCTGGAGAATGTCTTGAACACTTGATTTAGAGATGTTCAGATCCCCAGCGACAGCTCTGTACGAATGTTTTCAAACAATCACGAATTTTCGGGCCGGCTGTTTTGGGCGAGCGGTTCTAGGCCCTTCAGTCTGGAACCGCGCGACCGCTACGGTCGCAGGTTCGAATCCTGCCTCTGGGATGGATGTGGGTAATGCCCTTACGTTAGTTAGGTTTAAGTAGTTCTAAGTCTAGGGGACTGATGACCTCAGATGTTAAGTCCTATAGTGCTCCCATTTGAACCATTTTTGAACGAATTTTCTCAATGTTTCCGTTGGCAGAACTTTTGTTGGGACGCCTTGATCTCTCGTTGTCCTCGAACAGCTGCCGTCTTTCCTTGAAGCGTTTAAATCACTCAGGCACTCCTCCACGACTTGAACAATTGTTGCCTAAACCTTTTCCAGTGACTCAAATGTCTCCGTAGCCGGTTTACCCCGAATCACTTCTCGTCGCTCCATTTCATTTGTGACACAACAACGTTGACACAGTACGACTCACGTCTAGCACCGGACACTGGTCACAACTGACTGGTCGCATGCACATCTGTTATTTGCACAAGTGAATTCACTCTCCCACTGTAGTTACTGTAGGAATAAAATAAGTCTTGGAACTTTTTGGTCAGTGATAAATAACATATTGCACGCCTTGAGCTGTGATTCGAAAGTACTTCTTGTTCGCCAGAAGGGTATTCCGGCACATAGCACACCATCAGTGGCATACAGTGTGCACATCTGCTTCAAATGATGGTATGTCAAGTATCAAACCTTTACAGTGGTTAAAAACAATTGAAACTGCCCCTTTGTATGTAAAGAATGACAGTGCTGTAAAAACTCTTACGTTATTTGATTTTCAAACAGTTGAGCAAAACTGAACGTATGGTACAAATGGCTCTGAGTACTAGTTGGCTTAGCATCTGAGGTCATCAGTCCCCTAGAACTTAGAACTACTTAAATCTAATTAGCCTAAGGACATCACACACATCCATGCCCGAGGCAGGATTCGTACCTGCGACCGTAGTGATCGTGCGGTTCCAGACTGAAGCGCCCAGAACCTCTCGGCCACGCGGGCCAGCGAAACTGAACGTACTCAGACAGTTCTCTCTTTACTTGTTCTGATCATCACTAAACTGACACACAATATTTTTAACGCAACAAAATCTGACTTTCAATAATCCCTACAGAGGAATGGCCCTGACTAACAATAACCTATACCTTTCATGAATCACTTACTTCACAAAAATCTTCGTTACTCGAACTACTGCAATACAGCGAGCGCCAATACTGCCAGCTAAATAAAAGATTCTAACTACTGAAGGCACTAACTACTGATAGGCATAGTTACCAAATGAAAGATTTTGGTAGAGAACAAACAATTTATTTACCTTCATATTGTTCAAAAGTCATTCCTTTTTCTGACGGACACACGTCCAGACTGTCCGCTCATAGTAACCTCTCAAAACTCTGGTATCTCTCTCCCCACATCCACCACTGCTGGCGGATCCCCTCCAACTGCCCAACGCTATGCGCTGTTCACATCCAACTGCCCAACGCTATACTAGCGAATATTCCAACAATGAGTCCATCTAGCCGCAGACCGCACACAGTGCAGTCAAAGATTTTCATACAAAGCACTTCGTGGCGTTACCAACATAAAAAAAAACCTAAACAGCCTACTCACACAAATAGGATCTGTTGGGGACACATAATCTACGACGTAATTCAGTAAATAATGCAACATCCTTTTTTCTGAAAATATGTTGGTTTTATTTAGCATTCCAATACACTATATTATTCACCATACTTTCTTCTACATTATCTCCGTTCAATGCGACGGCCTTACGCCACCTTGCTGGGAGAGTTGTATGCCCGCATGGAATCGCACTACTGGTCGACATCGGAGCCAATGTCTTGCTGCATCAGTAACCTTCCCATCTTCCATGTACTGATTCGTGGAGAGTATATCCTTCGTCGGGCGGAACAGGTGTAAACCGGAAGGAGCGAGAGCTGCGTTGTAGGGTGGATGAGGAAGAACAGTTCAATGAAGTTTTGTGAACACTTCTCGTTTGCACTTCTGTGAGGCCTTGCGTTGTCGTGAAGTTCGTCTGCATTTTTGCGGCGACGAACGCACCGAAGCCGTTCCTTCAACTCCGTGGAGCTAGTACACTTCAGAGTTGATCTTTGCACCATGAGGGAGGACATCAAACCGAAGAACCCCTTCAGGGACCCATAAGACAGCCATGACTTTACCGGCTGAGGGAGCGACTTGGCACTTTTTCTTCGGGGAAGAGGTAAATGAAAATGTGCGTTTGGTGTCATTGGCCAGGAGCCCCCTTGCAGGGCAGGTACGGCGGCCTTGGTACAGGTCTTATTATATTCGACGCCACATTGGGCGACCTGCACTCCGGATCGGGATGAAGTGATAATGAAGACAACACTCAGTCTCTGAGCGGAGAGACCCAGCCGGGAATCGAACCCGGGCCCGTAGGACGGCAATCCGTCACGCTGGCCACTCAGCTGTCGGGGCAGACTGGAGGAGAAGTGGTGTGGCGCCAGCCTATGCGTTGACGTTTTGTTTCCGGTTCGAAGTGATGTACCCATGTTTCATCGCCTGTGACTATGTTCCGCAAAAAATTGTCACATCAGCCTCGTAACGCGCAAGAACTCCCCTTGTACATGTTATGACTGCCAAACGCTGAACGAGCATATAGGCATTTACATACACTGAAGAGCCGAAAAACTAATACACCCGCCTTATATCGTGTACGGCCACCGCGAACATGCAGGAGTGCCGCAACGCAACGTGGCATGGACTCGACTAATGTCTGAAGTAGTGCTGGAGGGAACTGACACCTGAAACCTGCACGGCTGTCCACAAATCCGTAACAGTACGAGGGGATCATGGAATGTGGCAAAACCGGAACAGAACAGAATCGAAGCATTTGAGATATGGTGCTACAGACGAATGTTGAAAATTAGGTAGACTGATAAGTTAAGAAATGAGAAAGCTCTACGCAGAACCGGAGAGGAAAGGAATATGTGAAAATACTGATAAAGAGAAGGGACAGGATGATAGGACATCTGTTAAGACGTGAGGGGATGGCTTCCATGGTACCAAAGGGAGCTGTAGAGGGCAAACACTGTAGAGCAGGGATTCCCAAAGTGGTCGATATCGACTGCTTGGGGTTGATATCGGTTTCCTAGTGGTCGACATAAACGATAACTGATTTTGGGGGTCGACGACTGAAGATTGGCCCCCTTATTCATAATAGTCTGCTAACTTAAAACATTGCTATTTCTCACTCTGTCTTCTTCTATTGACCTAAATCAGAATGAAAAATAACACTCTGTAGCAGCTGTTTTAAGTTAGCGGACCATTATGAATAAGGGGGTTGATCTTAAAAGTAGGTAATTTGGCCATGAGGGTCTGAGGTAACAGTTCACTTTGGAAATGGGGTCACTTGTCCAAAATAGTTTGTGGATCTCTGCTGTAGATGGACACAGAGATTGGAATTCATCCAGCAAATGATTGAGGACATGGGTTGCAAGTTGAGATGAAGACGTTAGCGCAGGAGGGGAATTCGTGGCAGACCGCATCAAACCAGGCAGAAGACTGATGACAAAAAAAAAACGAAGGGGTGGAGATCTCTTCTAAACAGCGCGTTGCAAGGCATCCCAAATATGCTCAATAATGTTCTTGTCTGGGGAGTTTGGTGAGCCAGCGGTAGTGTTTAAACTCAAAATAGTGTTCCTGGAGCCACTCTGTAGCGATTCTGGACATGTGAGGTGTCATATTGTCCTGCTGGGATTACCGTAAAATTTGGCTTTTGTCATTCATCTATTAATATAATCTCATTTGCTCACCATTTTTCCTCAAAACATATTATTACAAAATATTTTCTAAATAATGCTACCTCCACTACACGGCAGGCCAGCTTCCACTCTGACTTACTCTAACCAACATCTCTGGTCTCAGATACAGTCTTACAAAGAATATTGTTATACAGATATAACAGAGGTTGAGCACATTTCTCAAATCCGCAACTTCATTCACATTTATGGCCAAAACTTCCTGAAAATCACCACGGCAAATTTATAATTGGAAATTGACAAACTGAAGTTAGATAGAGTGGTAATTAGTTATGTGTGGTGGAAGAAAAGCAGAACTTCTGGTCAGGTGAGTACAGCGTTATAAACAGAAAATCAAATACGGGTAATGCACGAGCAGATCCAATCATTAATGAGAAAATAAATAGTTATGCCACTGCGAATAGCTTAGTCAAACAGTTATTCTAGCCAAAATAGATACAAAACCAACGCCCACTCTATAAGAGAAATTATTCAACCACTTAAAGGTAAAGGCACCAGAGAGGCGCCGGCTGCTGGAGAGCGGTTCTAGGCGCTTCAGTCTGGAACAGCGCGACCGGTACGGTCGTAGATTCGAATCTTGCCTCGGCCATGGATGTGTGTGATTTCCTTAGGTTAGTTAGGTTTAAGTATTTCTAAGTTCTAGGGGACTGATGACCTCAGATGTTAAGTTCCATAGCGCTCAGAGCCATTTGAACCGACCATAGAGGCAGTTTTGAGGTTGCGTCTGATTATCGAAGCAAGAATGAAGAAAAATCAAGACACGCTTATAGGATTTGTCGACCTGGAAAAACTTTCGGCAATGTAAAACGGTGCAGAATGTTCGAAATTTTGGGAAAAGATAGGGGTTAGCTATAGGAAAAGACGGGTAATGTGCGATATGTATAAGAACCAAGAGGCCCAATAAGACTGAAAGACCAAGAACGAAGTGCTCGAATTAAAAAGGGTGTAAGACACGGATGTAGCCTTTCGCCCCTAATGTTGAATCTATACATCGGTGAAGCGATAACGGTAGCAAAGGAAAGGGTCAAGAGTGAGATTAAAATTCAAAGTGAAAGGATGTCAATGTTAAATTCGCAGATGACATCGCTATCCTCAGTGAAAGTGATGAAGAATTACAGGACCAGTTGAATGGAGTGAAATGAGTACAGAATATGGACTGACAATAAACCGAAGAAAGACAAAAGTAATTAGAAGTAGTAGAAATGATAATAGCGAGAAACTTAATGTCAGAACTGGTGATCATGAAGTATTTTCGATTACGGAATTCTGTTACCTAAGCAGCAAAATAAACCCATGATGGACGGAGCAAGGACACAAAAAGCAGATTAGCACTGGTAAAGAGTTCGTCCTGGCCAATAGAAGTCCATTAGTCTCAAACATAGGCCTTAACTTGGCGAAGAGGTTTCTGAGAATATATAATTAGAGTATATCATTGTATGATAGTGAGAATGGCCTGTGGGAAAACCGGTACAGAAGAGAATCGAAGCATTTGAGATGTAGTGCTACAGATGAATGTTGAAAATTAGGTGGACTGATAAGATGAGAAATGAAGACGTTCCCCACAGAATCGGCGAGGAAAGGAGTATGTGGAAAACACTGACAAGAAAAAGGGACAGAGTGGTAAGACATCTGTTAAGACATCAGGGAGTAACTTCCGTGGTACTAGAGGGAACTGTAGAGGGCAAAAACTGTAGAGGAGGACAGACATTAGAATGCAACCAGCAAATAGTTGAGGACGAAGGTTGGAATTGCTACTTTGAGATAGGTTGGCACAGGAGAGGACTTCGTGGTGGGCCGCATCAAACCATATATCCTACCACTGTCATTATATGCAACTCGCAATGTTAAAGCTGGCCTTCATAACCAGGCGCGAGATTTTCATATTCTAAGCTAGCTACATGCAAACTACTAGCCCTACAGAAAAAGTCAACGGGACCTTTTTTGTAGGAATTTTAATATAGTTAAATTTTGCACTGGAATACATCTTCGCTAGAGCCCATAGTTTCGGGTTATTCAAGGAAATCGTATAGAAATGAGGTTCAACGCCCACTCCCACACACAGTGCCCAATAGACACAATCTGTAGTACTTTGTTTGTGGGACTCCCTACTGCGACTCTACAAACATTTGCGACTGCACGAATTATTTCCCCACATTCGACCTTTTTTGGTCTTCTTTAACTGGCCTTATTACACCATTGCCTTAGTCGAGCACTTACAAATTGTAAAATTGACATTTGGGTAAATTTTACCGAACAAGATTTTTTTAAAATTTTAACTGCGTAAAAGAGAAACCAGTTGTCAGAGTTGAAGGTCAAGAAAATGAAGGGTGTAAGACAGTGCTCTAACCTCTCTCTGATGTTATTTAATTTGTACATTGAGTAAGCAGTAAAGGAAACCTAGGAGAAATTTGTAAAGGGAATTACAGTTAAGGGAGATGATAAAAAAATGTAATTTTGTCAGAGATGGCTAACTGCTTGCAGGAACCATTGAACAGATTGGATAGTTTCTTGAAAAGAGGTTATAAGATGAAAATAAACAAAAGTAAAACAAGGGTAATGAAATGTACTCGAAACAAATCATACGATGCTTAGGGAATTAGATTAGGATATGAGACAGTAAGAGTAATAGATGAGTTTTGCTATATGGGCAGCAAATGGCCGAAGAGAAGGGTATTAAATGCAGACTGGCAGCAGGATGAAAGATGTTTCTAAAAACTATAAATTTGTTGACATAAAAAGTAGATTTAAATGTTTGGAAGTTTTCTGGAGGCGTTTATATTGAGTGTAGCCTGGTACAGAAGTGAAACATGCACGAGAAACAATTCAGACTAGAAGGCTTCGAAATGTAGTACTGTGGAAGAATGCTGAAGATTAGATGGGTAGATAGAATGATTAGTGATGTATTGAATCGCATTTCGGGGGAAAAAAATTCGTCGCACAAGTTGACTAAAAAAAGGGATCAGCAGGAGGACAAATTATAAGGCATGAAAGAATAGTTTCATGACGGAAAGAATTGTCTGCGTGAGGTTGCTGGCGATCGGAAGGGTAGGGGGAAATAGATAGAGACCACTGCTAGAGTACAGTAAGCAGGTTAAAATGGATAAAGGTTGCAGTAGTTAAGCAGGGAAGAAGAGGCTTACATAGACTAGACTAGCATTGAGGACCACAGCAACAATAGGATTGAAGTCATATTTTCACCTGAATGAAAAGTGGTAGCACCTATGAACTGTTTCTATTCCGGACATTAAAGCTGCACTTTTTAACTACATGTTTAAATTAAATCGACACATAAAACCCACTCCTCCGAAGCAACGCACCCTCTTATGTTAGTATTATGCTGTGTTATGGCGGGAAAAATGAACTTTATTAGTCTGTAAAAAGCTGAAAATTTCGAATCTGCTTGTCTGCAGCTTCTTCGCTGCTACAAACTGCCGTATGTTATTTGTGTTACTAGATGTATAGAGTAACCCAAAATCTTCATCGTTACTTCATTCGTCTGTTCTCATCTTCCTCTGAGTTTGAATCTGCACTCGCCGTACCGAGGGTAACAATAAAATGCTCGAGAGTAATAACAAGTAGTACCCTCCTACCTCCATGCAGTTTCCGTCTTTCAGAGTAGTGCCGCGTATGGAACTGCGATGCCACGCAGTCGGTTTCGATCACCTACCAGCTTCTTTGCTTTGAATAGCGCTCTGTGTGGAAAAAACCGTCGCTTTCGGACACTGCCCGAAAGGCTATCGGCCTGGAAATTTCCAGTCGGCTGAGAGCGTCAGGTTCACTAAGAAAGGCAGTAAAAAACACGGAGCGGCGAAAGGACGTGTAGGGAGGAGATAGAATAGCAGTGGCGCGTCGGGCAGCTGCGGGGGAACGGGAGCGGAAGCGGTCGCGGTGACGTCCCTTCCGCCAGTCAAGGTCACCGCGATGCGCAGTTACCGTGTGCGCAGGAGACAGGACAAGCGTTGGCGGTGACGTCGCAGACAAGCGCCAGTCGCTCAAGCTCAAGGGCGCTCTTATTGCTTCCCACGCGTTAAAGAGGTTGTCGTATCGAGACAGTGCCGTCGTTCGAGTATTTGCACATCGAGGTTTCTGTTGCGCACGGTTTCATTGCACAAGTGTGATACACAAAACGAAACAAATGCAGCTGCTGATACTGAATGAATGTACGTGAAAGTCTGGTTTACACTGGAGCCGACAGCATTCTGTCTACTCGGTTCGCAATCGCTGGTGCTCGCTCGTTTCCCGCTGGTTGTCGGCGGTGCCGGCTCCAGGAATTTTACCGCCCCGTGAGAAAATTTCAAGCACTGCAGCCCTACTCTTTCTCGACGCTACATGCGTTTTCAGAAAAGTCAACCTTCTTCACAATGTCATTCATCCATGACGTCGTATTTTCTCGTATTACATTTAGTCACACATCTTTATGACGTGAAAACGTCTTTAAGACCAGATCCAGATATTGGACACCAGTCACTTTACCAGAAGCGAATATTTGACTTATTCTTTATTTATTTATTACAAAGTGTTTTTCTTAGCTATACTACTTTAGAGGTTCACGGTTTTAAAATAGGCGCTGATAGGGGACCATATACTGATATTTTGAGGGCAAGTTCACGAGTGATGCCTAGTTCACGAGTGATGCCTACAAAATTTATAAGTGAAATCTCTTAAATAAAAAATCTTTATTCTTCATGTCTGCATATTTATTTCTCAACATGTCGTTACCGTAACTGTAGAATGTTTGACTTTGTTGACGGAACCTCAACCTCACCTCCGCTTTCACTGCTTCATCACTCTAAAAGCGAAGTCCTCGAAAGTGTCCTTCAAGATGTGACAACAGACCGGAATCGCATGGGGCAAGTCGGGACTGTATGCAGGATGATGGAAGACAAATGAGCCTAAGGCCTCATACTATTGCAGACGTCGTAGCGCTCTTGTAAGGGCTCGCATTGTCACAATAATGGAACGGGTGCCGCATGTGTGAACGAAGTTTTCTGCTGTTAGAAGCTAGATTAAAGCACAGTTTCAATTATTAAGGGACCAAACTGCTGAGGTCATCGGTCCCTAGACTTACACACTATTTAAACTAACTTATGCTAAGAACAACACACACACCTGTGCCCACGCAATCCGTGACATGGAGCCTCCTGGCCATGTGGCGAAACTTTTGTCAGCGAAGGGAGAAAATCGACCGAATATGTGTGACATGTATTATCTCAACCGATATTGAGAACAGAGTAAATAAAAATTACTTTTCAGCACGCCTTCATGTAAGATTTTCCGCTTCTGTTGGCTGACGCCGGCCGCGGTGGTCTCGCGGTTCTAGGCGCGCAGTCCGGAACCGTGCGACTGCTACGGTCGCAGGTTCGAATCCTGCCTCGGGCATGGATGTATGTGATGTCCTTAGGTTAGTTTAGGTTTAAGTAGTTCTAAGTTCTAGGGGACTGATGACCACAGCAGTTGAGTCCCATAGTGCTCAGAGCCATTTGAGCCATTTTTTTGTTGGCTGACATGGGTAACGCATTTCAAATGTTGTGTACGTGCACAGTAGAAATTCAGTTGGCAACACTGCCAACAGCAAGCTTTGCTATTTTGTAAAACGCACTCAAGATGACGAAATCTAGCGCTTCATTTGCCATCTGTTTCGCAATTCCGTAGATAATTTGCGGTAAAGGAGTAGATTTTATGAATGATTTGTCGTATTCTCAAGCCTAGTTTTCACGACGACATTGGATTGCGCCACTCGTTGCGTGGAATGAGTTGCACGCAAGTGGTTTCATATATGACTGTAGACACGGCGATATCAACATACACTTCAGTTTCGTCGTTTTGTGGGCCCCTGAGTCGTGTCTGAAATGAAAGTTTTGGCAGCTGCACGTCGCACGAGTTGTGATGGAGTTAAAGCTTGTTGCTTAGAATAGCTGCATAAGAAAAAAATAAGAAACGTATTTCGGATCGTGACTAGATCAAGAAAAAACGTCAGCTCGGTTGCTCAGCATCCTTGCTGAAGTAATTTATAACGGAAGATCCAAGAAATTCTTGTAATTATCTTAGAATGTTACCAGAACTGTTCACGTTTCTTGTAAATAGAGTTAATTATGCGATAAGGAATAAAGGTACTGTAATGCATGAAGCACTGTCGCCAGAACTGAAATTACATATTATATTGCGTGCATTACAATCGAGGACACTTGGCATACTATAAGATACGGTTTTAGTTGGTGATAATGCTGTTTAATTAACAGCAATTATTACTAACGTTAACAGTAGTCAGCAACAATAATTATTCGAAGCAGGCCGCATTAAGAAGAGAATGGTTTGCAAACTACTCTCTTGAATATAAATCTCTACAGTAGCAATATTTCAAAATTCTAACATACGTATGTGAATGGGGAGCACTACATCGACGTTTTAAATAGATGAATATTGAATAAAGAATGCAGCTCCTTGAATTTGTATAGCCTTCCCTCTTGTCAACAATATTCCTTAACAAAGAGTTGGCCAACTCGAACGATGAGATTTTAGTCTTGTAGACGAAAGCATAGTCACAGCTAGAATAACACTTGCTTGTATTTTTCTTAATTCAGTTGTATATGTGCTCCTAACTCAATAGCCGCGCGGGATTAGCCGAGCGGTCTCAGGCGCTGCAGTCATGGACTGTGCGGCTGGTCACGACGGAGGTTCGAGTCCTCCCTCGGGCATGGGTGTGTGTGTTTGCCCTTAGGATAGTTTAGGTTAAGTAGTGTGTAAGCTAAGGGACTGATGACCTTAGCAGTTAAGTCCCATACGATTTCACACACATTTCAACATTTTTTTCCCTAACTCAATAAATTTTGCCCTGCAGCTCAGATATTGTCAAATCATCCATGTCATGATCGCACATGACGGTCTCAGCGGCAGCAATATGTTGCTTATTTTTGTAATCAGCTTCACTGAAATCCCACAAACACCAACGCCAAACATAGATATCCAAAAAGCGAACATTATTCTCCGTTCCCCACCGCATATTTCAATTTGTCTACACTCTACGAACATACATAACCCCAAAACTCGTGCTAGTGTCACCAAAGCTGGAACACGCCGAAAGTAGTTTCAACAACGCATGCGCAGTGACCGGTAGCGCAGTTGCCTGCAACCTAGTATCGTCGTGTAAACTAGGCTTCAGGTTTCTTCGTTTCTCCAAAAAGCTTCGTTGTCTTGTTCAACTCATCCTTTTGAAATCATATAAAAATTTAGGATTTTGCGGCCTCCATAAAATTTGCCGCCCTGAGCGGTGGCACGATTTACCCCCATATAGAGCCACCCCTGGTTGTCGGTCTTTAGCGAACCATCAAATCGCCAGCGTAGAGCGCTTTCGTCTAAAGCCCAGTAGAAACCAGGAAACAATTAAAAATTGTAGTCCATTGTTTACTTCACGCACTAGGATATCACATGCACAATACAAACCCGTTGACTTCATAGCCGGCCGAAGTGGCCGAGCGGTTCTAGGCGCTACAGTCTGGAACCGCGCGACCGCTAGGTTTAAGTAGTTCTAAGTTCTAGGGGACTGGTGACCTCAGATGTTGTGTCTCATAGTGCTCAGAGCCATTTGAACCATTTTGTAGACACAGGCAGCAGATAAGCTGCTTTCGGTTTTTATTGTAACTATGAATGAATAGTTAAGTTTTCTCCCGATATTATTTCACCAGTTTGTTGTGGCTTCTCTCGTTTTTAATGTTTTAAAGCAATTGATACAGTACTTCATACTTCTTCCAGACAGCGATGGTACCACTCAGTACATGCGTACCATCTAATAGGCCACGCCATTTGGTAACAGATACATTATCTCAGCAATGTTGTACCAATTCTTAAGCCGTGTGTTTTTCTCTCGTTTATGTCGGCGTTGTTATGAAAATAACACTGATCATTTTTCCCAATTGTATAATAACGCAAAGATTCAAAGCATACGAAGATCCTGAAAAAAATTATTCGTTCTTTAAAAAAAAGGTTTATTTAAATACCAAAATTTGTAGCGCAGCTGTTATGACTAACTGATGTTTCGATTTTTCCCCGATTATTAGCAAAAAATAGAAACACTTGTTATAACCAACACTAAACAAACACCTGTTATTCAGAACTAAAACACCGGTATCGGTTTTAACCGGTCGGTTTTTCCCATCCCTAGCTCGCTGGGCAAAATAATTCCTTCTGAATATCAGTTTCGTCTCGTGGCTATAAAGAGTGTTCTTACCGAGTGGAACCTGTATGAGAGTTGTTGTTGTTGTGGTCTTCATTCAGAAGACTGGTTTGATGCATGATACATTATCCTGTGCAAGCCTCTTCATCTCCCAAATAACTCCTGCAGACTACATGTGTCTGAATCTTCATACTATATTCACCTCTTGGTCTTTCTCTACGACTTTTGCCCTACACTTTCCTCCCACACTAAACTGATGATCCTTTGATGTCTCTATTTTGGCCATCACCAGTTGTTTTGTTGCCCAAAGAGCAAAATTCATTCTCATTTAGAACTTTAAGCGTCTTGTTTCTGAATCGAATTCCCTCTGCAGCACATGATTTAATTCGGCCACATCCCATGATCCTTGTCTTGCTTTTGTTGATGTTCATCTTATATCCTGTTTTTAAGACACTATCTCTGATTGTCATCGGCAAACTTCGAAGGTTTTATTTCTTCCCCCTGAAATTTAATTCCTTCTCCAATTTTTTCTTTAGTCTCCTTTAATGCTTGCTCAATGTATATATTCAATAACATTGTGGATAAGCTACAATCCGGTTCACTTCCTTCTGAGACACAGCTAACCTTCCACTCTCCTCGACTCTTATAACTGCCTTCTGTTTTCTGTGCAAGTTGTAAATAGCCGCTCGTTCCTCATATTTTATCCTCGCTACCTCCAGAATTTTAAATAGAGTACTCCAGTCAACATAGTCAAAAATCTTCTCTAAGATTACATATGCGATACACGTAGGTTTGACTTTCCTTAATCTATCTTTTAAGAGAACTCGTGGGGTCGGTATTGCCTCGCGTGTTCCAACATTTCTCTGGGATCCAAGCTAATCTTCCCCTAGGTGAGCCGTTCTTTTGTAAGGAATTCGTGTTAGTATTTTGTAACCATGACTTATTAATCTGACAGTTCAGTAATATTCACACCTGCAAGCACCTACTTTCTTTACAGTTCGAAGTATGACATACTTCCTGAAATCCAAGGGTATTTCGCCTGTCTCATACATCCTGCACACCAAACGCAATAATGTTGTCATGAAACCTCTTCCACGACTATTATTATTAGTAATTCATACGGAATGTCGTCTACTCAAGCCGTCTGTCACACGATTACTGGCGCAAAAAAAAAAAAAAATAATAATAATAATAACGCAAGGCGTTCTCGTGTGTTCACTCAAGTATACGTCCGAGTTTTCCCAGATTTGTCCTAGTTTTGAGGGTTTGAGGGTGTCCTGTTTTTTTACAAGTGACTGGGGGAAAAATTCGATTGATTGAAAATTAATAAATTTTCAAAAGTCTTGGGCAGCATTGGCTCCAGGGATTTTGCCGCCCCGTGCGGAATTTCAAGCACCGACATACCCCCCCCCCCCTCCCTCCTTCTCCCCCCACCCTCCACCCAGGCCTGGTCAATCTTTTTCACGTTATCATTCATCCATGGCGTCTTACTTTCACACACCTTACTTATTCCTACCCCTTTTTGACGTGAAAACAACGGAAAAAATTGAAATTCATGCCACAAATACTTAATACTTGTGTAAATAAATAAACTGTAGCACGGAAGTGATTCTTCCAAAATTACATGAATGAACACAGGATTTCTATTCGTTACTACTAGGGTTGCCAAATTAAATTGATAAAATTCCCAAACCTCTTCTCACGAAAGGATTTGCTAAACTGAGGATGAACAAAATAAAACACATAGTAAACATTAAAATGATATATATTGTTGTTAGTCAAAGTTTCTAAAATTTTTTGCCACCTTTAATTTTTTAGTAAAATTCGTTGCATGTTGCAAACTTTAAATTACACCAGATGCATAATAGTCCTTTCACCACATCGACACTCAATTTTTTTCTACTGTCAGACCACATATGATTCACACAGGCATTGCTACGTGAATCGGCCATTATCTTTTTGATATTTTCTTGTGTTGGGCGTTTCTTCTCCTTTTAAATATGTTTTCAAGGCAAACGAGTTGGTAGACATAGACACTTGACTTTGTAATTGTTCCAAAGGTTTATTTAATTTATTTATCTCTCCATATAAACTATCCAAATCAGTAACGCAAATGGGATTCTAAAATTACGGAACCACTCATACTTCGGTACGGAACAGGAAGCTGAAATGCCGAAGAATTCCGCAGGAAAACCGAACTCTTGGCAACTTAGGTTACGTCCGGCAGTGAAAGTACTCTTTCGAATGTTTCTGCATTAGTAAATTAATTCATATTTCATACATGAGACGACTTCTGTCGTAGTTACAGGGTAACAGTTATTGAACTGTATGAAATAAAATCGTCTTAACTTCCGAACTGTTTGGATTAGGACGTTCAAACTGGACAGCTGCCCACGGGCATGATGAGAGTTAATATGCGCTGTTTGGTTTGGTTTCGCGACGAAGCCCACTTTCATTTGGATGGATTCGTCGAAATGCAAAATTGGCGCATTTGCTGGACTAAGAATCCGTATTTCGCAGGAGCCTGCTCACCCTCAACGGGTGACTGCGTGTTGTGCAATGGCCCGTCACAGAATAATCGGTGCGATATTCCTTGATGGCACGGTGACTACCGAACGCTACGAGAAGATTTTGAAATATAATTTCCTCTCCATTCTGCAAAGTGGTGCTACAGAAGAATGTTGAAGATTAGGTGGATAGATGACGTAACTAATGAGGAGGTATTGAATAGGATTGAGGAGAAGAGAAGTTTGTGGCACAATTTGACTAGAAGAAGAGATCGGTTGGTAGGACATGTCTTGAGGCATCAAGGGATCACAAATTTAGCATTGGAGGGCAGTGTGGAGGGTAAAAATCGTAGAGGGAGACCAAGAGATAAATACACTAAGCAGATTCAGAAGGATGTAGGTTGTAGTAGGTACTGGGAGATGAAGGAGCTCGCACAGGATAGAGTAGCATGGAGAGCTGCATCAAACCAGTCTCTGGACTGAAGACCACAACAACAACAATGCAAACTGACCCTGATTTTGACAAGATGTGGTTCATGCAAGACGGAGCTCGACCCAGTCGAAGCAGGAGAGTGATGTCCTGGAGGAGCGCTTTGGAGACCGCATTCTGGCTCTGGGGTACCCAGAGGCCACTGGCATGGGCTTCGATTGGCCGCCATATTCTCCGAATCTGAAGACATGCGACTCCTTTCTGTGAGGATGCATTAAAGACAAGGTGTGCAGCAATAACCACGAACCATTGCTGAGCTGAAAACAACCATTCAGGAGTTCATGGACAGGATCGATGTTCCGATATTTCTGGGAGTCTGTAGAGTTTCGCTGTTCGTCTGCGACGCAACATCGCCCAAGATGGCAGACATATCGAACATGTCATACTTTAAATCCGAATGTCTGTAGTGACGTTTACATGTTGAATAAAGTGTGTGCACGCTGCAGTTTCTAATTTGAGTTATTTTTTTCATATAGTTCAACAATTGTCATCCTATGTGTGGAATGAATTACTGTTTCAGATTACATATACATGATTGTTTGTGCGTATGATTACATGCTGGCATTTCTTTGTCTTCTTCTCCCTTAGTGTGTCTGTCTTACGAGAGGTTTTAACTGAACGCTATCCAGCGTGTCCTGTTCTGAGCATCCTCCTTCACTTTTTCGTAGTCCCGTATATTTATAATGTGGTCCATCATTCCAATTCTCTTCCCGACTCTTCCTCTCACTCTGTCCTCTTTTCCTCTATAATTCTTTGTTGCAGACAATTCTACGCATTAGATGTCCCTGACAAAGCTGTTTCTTCTTCGTGCATACTTTCAATAATCATCTTTCATCCTCCATTTCCTTCGCCAGCTCTTCTTTCTTTAATCGGTCATTCCACTTACTTAAGTCTGTCAGTCCACTTACATATTACAAAATTTCCACACTGGTTTACTAGCAGAATATTATGGGATTCGTACGTCCGCTCTCACGTAGGCACCATTTTTCCCCGAAGCTAGTTTCAGAGGTGGAAGAAAGTGGTTGCATCAAGGTCGGTTGCATGTCCCGTACTGTTTTTTCTCCACCCACAAAAAGAACTAAGTGAACAGTGATTTAATAACAGAAATGAATGCAGCAGTCTTTAACACATCACAAATTGTCGGTGTAACATGCTTACTTTGAGCAACATAGATAAACCTCTTAGTAGTTTCAGGTGCATATTCTACAATCAAAATGCCTATAACATCTAAGAATTGTGGTTTTCTGAAATCGCACTAGCATGTTTTAGGGGTCTTACACGCCTCAAAAAGTGAATCTTCAAATAAAATATGTTGTTGTTATGGTCTTCAGTCCTGAGACTGGTATGATGCAGCTCTCCATGCTACTCTATCCTGTGCAAGCTTCTTCATCTCCCAGTACGTACTGCAACCTACATCCTTCTGAATCTGCTTTTCTATTCATCTCTTGGTCTCCCTCTACGATTTTTACCCTCCACGCTGCCCTCCAATACTAAATTGGTGATCCCTTGATGCCTCAGAACATGTCCTACCAACCGATCCCTTCTTCTGGTCAAGTTGTGCCACAAACTTCTCCCCAATCCTATTCAATACTTC
Source organism: Schistocerca gregaria (assembly GCF_023897955.1). Lineage (NCBI taxonomy): Eukaryota > Metazoa > Arthropoda > Insecta > Orthoptera > Acrididae > Schistocerca > Schistocerca gregaria. Next base: position 218,512,960 of record NC_064925.1, on the reverse strand, counting down.
CTCAATAGTTATGTGATCTACCCATCTAATCTTCAGCATTCTTCTGTAGCACCACATTTCGAAAGCTTCTATTCTCTTCTTGTCCAAACTATTTATCGTCCATGTTTCTCTTCTATACGTGGCTACACTCCATACATATACTTTCAGAAACGACTTCCTGACACTTAAATCTATACTCGATGTTAACAAATTTCTCTTCTTCAGAAACTCTTTCCTTGCCATTGCCAGTCTACATTTTATGTCCTCTCTACTTCGACCATCATCAGTTATTTTGCTCCCCAAACAGCAAAACTCCTTTACTACTTTAAGTGTCTCATTTCCTAATCTAATTCCCTCAGCATCATCCGACTTAATTCGACTACATTCCATTATCCTAGTTTTGCTTTTGTTGATGTTCATCTTATATACTCCTTTCAAGACACTATCCATTCCGTTCAACTGCTCTTCTAGGTCCTTTGCTGTCTCTGACAGAATTACGATGTCATCGGCGAACCTCAAAGCTTTTATTTCTTCTCCATGGATTTTAATACCTACTCCGAATTTTTCTTTTGTTTCCTTCACTGCTTGCTCAATATACATATTGAATAACATCGGGGAGAGACTACAACCCTGTCTCACTCCCTTCCCAACCACTGCTTCCCTTTCACCTTCCTCGACTCTTTTAACTGCCATCTGGTTTCTGTACAAATTGTAAATAGCATTTCGCTCCCTGTATTTTACCCCTGCCACCTTCAGAATTTGAAAGAGAGTATTCCAGTCAACACTGTCAAAAGCGTTCTCTAAGTCTACAAATGTTAGAAACGTAGGTTTGCCCTTCCTTAATCTAGCTTCTAAGATAAGTTGTAGGGTCAGTATTGCCTCACGTGTTCCAATATTTCTACGGAATCCAAGCTGATCTTCCCCGAGGTCAACTTCTACCAGTTTTTCCATTCGTCTGTAAAGAATTCGTGTTAGTATTTTGCAGCTGTGTCTTATTAAACTGATTATTCGGTAATTTTCACATCTGTCAGCACCTGCTTTCTTTGGGATTGGGATTATTATATTCTTCTTGAAGTCTGAGGCTATTTCGCCTGTTTCATACATCTTGGACACCAGATGGTAGGGTTTTGTCAGGACTGGCTCTCCCAAGGCCGCCAGTAGTTCCAATGGAATGTTGTCTACTCCGGGGGCCTTGTTTCGACTCAGGTCTTTCAGTACTCTGTCACACTCTTCACGCAGTATCGTATCTCCTATTTCATCTTCATCTACATCCTCTTCAATTTCCATAAAATTGTCCTCAAGTACATCGCCCTTGTATAGACCCTCTATATACTCCTTCCACCTTTTATGCTTTCCCTACTTTGCTTAGAACTGGGTTTCAATCTGAGCTCTTGATGTTCATACAAGTGGTTCTGTTACCTCCAAACCTCTCTTTAATTTTCCTGTAGGCAGTATCTATCTTACCCCTAGTGAGGTAAGCCTCTACATCCTTACATTTGTCCTCTAGCCATCCCTGCTTAGCCATTTTGTACTTCCTGACGATCTCATTTTTGAGACGTTTGTATTCCCTTTTGCCTGCTTCATTTACTGTATTTTTATATTTTCTCCTTCCGTCAATTAAATTCAATATTTCTTCTGTTACCCAACGATTTCTACTAGCCCTCGTCTTTTTACCTGCTTTATCCTCTGCTGCCTTCACTACTCCATCCCTCAAAGTTACCCATTCTTCTTCTACTGTATTTCTTTCCCACATTCCTGTCAATTGTACCCTTATGCTCTCCCTGAAACTCTGTACAATCTCTGGTTCTTTCAGGTTATTCAGGTCCCAACTCCTTAAATTCCCACCTTTTTGCAGTTTCTTCAGTTTTAATCTACAGTTCATAACCAATAGATTGTGGCTAGAATCCACATCTGCCCCTGGAAATGTCTTACAATTTAAAACCTGGTTCCTAAATCTCTGTCTTACCATTATATAATCTATCTGAAACCTTTCAGTATCTCCAGGCATATGTAAAAAGTTACTTATTGCATGAAATATGCCATATAGTTCGTACTAGGCGAAAGTGTCTTCATTTTTTACACGAAACTGATCATTTTGGGGACACAGATAAAATCCCACACATTTAATATAGTTTTTCGGCTTTTTGTCTGCATATCTTGCCTTATTTGACATCTTGATTTTTTGTGCTTCTTGATTGAAGGTGTGTTAAGGCCTACTTATCCTCAAACATTTATATTTGGTTCTTTACAAATCATGAGGAAGATGAGTCAGTTCTCTGTGTGCAATATGTTGGCGAACAAGATCTATCCGAAGACGCATTAGTCAATTTCGGTGGTTTGTGTCCGACAAATTTTTTTACGTATATCGAAAAACTGACCGTGTTTACCTCGACAATGTTTAGGTGGCTCACATATTACCTCTGTCCATCTTCTGATTAGTCTAGGTATTGAACAATTACTGCAAGACCGATTCGGACTGTCACCACCGCAATATGCGTTGTCAAAGTAATTTATCTAGTCTGCCTTCCCATTTACTGGGATCGTTGTTTGATAGCAGTGCATTGTAGATAGCGGTAGACCTCACCGACTTTTAAGCACCTTATGGGAAAACTGTCATATCAATACGTCCGAAGAGCACTTTGCCCACTGAACGTTTGGAATACGCCTTAAATTCTGATGACAGCTGTGGTTACTCATTTTCAGTATAATCAGTAAAGACTGGATTATATGCATTTGCATGTTGCATATACATTTGATATTTAATTCCTTTTCACCGGTTATTGCATATTTTAACTAAAACCTAGTAACGATGTATAAATATTTTAAAAATTTAGACGGGCGATCTCTAGCTCGATCTAGTTTTGATGTCTCACAGATTGACCGCGACCTAGAACTGCGTGCAGTCGCTAACCGAGAGGTCACTGACCAGCGATATCATTACAGAAGAGGCAGCCAGAGTCAGTGCTCCTGCTGGCGCTCCCCCAGTTAATCCCCTCCGCTGTAATACCGTACGCGTCGGCAACAATTAAACTACTGAAGCTTTGAGTCGCACGTCCATTGTTTCCGTTTAGTTTTTTATTTACTTGTATACAGTTGAACGTGTTTACAACGTGTAGTATGTAAGGTGTTCTGCGCCATGCCGCCCGAAAAAAAAGAAACGTCGCTTCGTGGGTAGCTGACCATTCTGTAACATTTACATATAACGGAATTGTTTTATACAGGGTGTTTCAAAAATGACCGGTATATTTGAAACGACAATAAAAACTAAACGAGCAGCGACAGAAATACACCGTTTGTTGCAATATGCTTGGGACAACAGTACATTTTCAGGCGGACAAACTTTCGAAATTACAGTAGTTCCAATTTTCAAGAACAGATGGCGCTGCAAGTAATGTGATAGATATAGAAGACAACGCAGTCTGTGGGTGCGCCATTCTGTACGTCGTCTTTCTGCAGTAAGCGTGTGTTTTCACAACGTGCTGTCGACAACATCGTTTATTCCTTAGAACAGAGGATTTTTCTGGTGTTGGAATTCCACTGCCTAGAACACAGTGTTGTTGCAACAAGACGAAGTTTTCAACGGAGGTTTAATGTAACCAAACGACCGGAAAGCGGTACAATAAAGGATCTGTTTGAAAAATTTCAACGGACTGGAAATGTGACGGATGAACCTGCTGGAAAGGTAGGGCGACCGCGTACGGCAACCACAGAGGGCAACGCGCAGCTAGTGCAGCAGGTGATCCAACAGCGGCCTCGGGTTTCTGTTCGCCGTGTTGCAGCCGGGGTCCAAATGACGCCAACGTCCACGTATCGTCTCATGCGCCAGAGTTTAAACCTCTATCCATACAAAATTCAAACGCAGCAACCCCTCAGCGCCCCTTCGCCGCTACCATTGCTGCACGAGAGACATTCGCTAACGATATAGTGCACAGGATTGATGACGGCGATATGCATGTGGGCAGCATTTGGTTTACTGACGAAGCTTATTTTTACCTGGACGGCTTCGTCAATAAACAGAACTGGCGCATATGGGGAACCGAAAAGCCCCATGTTGTAGTCCCATCGTCCCTGCATCCTCAAAAAGTACTGGTCTGGGCCGCCATTTCTTCCAAAGGAATCATTGGCCCATTTTTCAGATCCGAAACGATTACTGCATCACGCTATCTGGACATTCTTCGTGAATTTGTGGCGGTACAAACTGCCTTAGACGACACTGCGAACACCTCGTGGTTTATGCAAGATGGTGCCCGGCCACATCGCACGGCCGACGTCTTTAATTTCCTGAATGAATATTTCGATGATCGTGTGATTGCTTTGGGCTATCCGAAACATACAGGAGGCGGCGTGGATTGGCCTTCCTAATCGTCAGACATGAACCCTTGTGACTTCTTTCTGTGGGGGCACTTGAAAGACCAGGTGTACCGCCAGAATCCAGAAACAATTGAACAGCTGAAGCAGTACATCTCATCTGCATGTGAAGCCATTCCGCCAGACACGTTGTCAAAGGTTTTGGGTAATTTCATTCAGATACTACGCCATATTATTGCTACGCATGGTGGATATGTGGAAAATATCGTACTATAGAGTTCCCCAGACCGCAGCGCCATCTGTTGTTGACAATTGTAACTACTGTAATTTCGAAAGTTTTTCTGCCTGAAAATGTACTGTTGTCCCAAGCATATTGCAACAAACGGTGTATTTCTATCGCTGCTCGTTTAGTTTGTATTGCCGTTTCAAATATACCGGTCATTTTTGAAACACCCTGTATATCGAGGTTGCGAGAAAAACTTAGTTACAGTAGCAAGGATTTGTCCAAAGGTAACAAAAAGAAAAAAGAAAAAAAGAAACGGTTTAACATGGATCTATGTGAATCATTTATTGCAAGCAATATTCCTCTTCACAAACTTACAAACCCTATTCTCAAAGGCTCCGTGCGGTAATATTGCTTAAATCAGAATATACCTGATAAATCAACATCGCGTAAAAATTACATAGCGACAATTTACGTAAATATTGTAGAAGAAAGACGCAGTGAACAGAAGAACATCATTACCTGGATTTCAGTTGACGAAACTACAGACACTTGTGGCCGTTACATTGCAAATTTAGTTGTTGGTGCTAAAAAGCGTCCTACAGAGAACTTGTAAAAGTAAATAATTCTACGATCGCCAGGTATTAGAACAATATTTCCAGAATCTTCTGCAGATGAAAAGGTGTTTGTTTTTCATTTCAGATGCTGCTCCCTATATGATTAAAGCAGGAAAAGCGCTACGAGTATTTTATCCCAATTTGATTCATGTGACGTGCTTTGCTCATGGGGTACATCGCCTTGCTGAAGAACTACATTCCACGTTTGTGAATGTAAATAAACTGATTTCATCCACAAAAAGAATGTTTCTAAAGGCTCTTACTCGCCTCAAGACCTACAAAGAAAAAAAAACCAAACGTGCCTTTACTTCTCGAACCAGTGGTAACTCGTTGGGCTACGTGGGTCGAAGCTGTGTTGTTTTACAATGAACATTTCGAGGCTTTTAGAGGGGTAGTAAACGACTTCGATAGTGCAGAGGCTTTGGCAGTTTGCCAGTGCTAGGAAACTTTTAATTTTTCCGATATTAAAAAAAAGACATTGCTGTGAATTCACTCATTTTCCCATGTACCTGCAAGTATTAAAAGCTTGAAACTCAAGGTTTGGCGTCGAATGAATATATTCAGTTAATGGATGAAATTATTCTAGAGAACTCCTCATTGCCGGAAGTATTCCCAAGAAAACTTAAAGAAAAGTTCCAAAACATTTTAAACAATAGCCCAGGCTTTGAACCATTGTGCCAGATTGATAGTTTTATTAATGGCACAGGTGGACTTTTACCAGAAACGATAAGTGCCTACATAGCACCCAGATTCAAATGCTGCCCAGTTACCTCAGTTGATGTAGAACGGTCCTTTTCTGCTTCTAACAATGTTTTGAGTGATTGAAGACGCAGTCTTACTACCCAACATTTGGAACAGTACTTGGTTGTTTATGTTCAATATATTAGAAAAATGTAAAACAAATTGTAAATGATGCTTTGGTCCAATCGTGTATCTAAAAGTTAATACTTTAAAAAAAAAATTCATGAAGGTATGTTGTTTTCCAAATAAAACATTTCGGAGTTTTTGATCGTGCCCTTCTGCGTGCGATATATCTCGAAGCTGATCCTGTACATATTGATTGTTTCGCTGTGACTCACTCGCATCGCGTCCGCTTGTTACCGACAACAGCAAAGAAGGAACAATTCTTAAAAAAACGGTATGCATCCCCATTCTGCAAATTTTTAATAAACATCTCAGAAAGGCCCCCTTCCTAACCCGTACCAGAAGGTATTCAGAAAATGATATCAGCGTTCGAAATGTACCGATTTTTCGCGTGGCCGGCGATCTTCCTCTTAATTGATATGCACAGGTTGGACTTAGAGTTATAATGCACGCAGTAACTACCATTTTTTTTATTATTTGAGCTTGCATATTTCCACACTCTTCATGCATTTTTAAGCATTTTTCATGCATATTTGCATGCATATTTTAAGGTTTTTGTGATGCATACAATTCGGTCTGTAATAATCAGAAACAAGTAACAGCCCTTTATGACATTTCCAGATCCAACTATGCTAGCATCAACTTTCAGTACTGGTACTTAAACAACACCTCCAACTGAGGTATATGGCTTACATGTTTTGCCTTATTTCTTTTCCAAAGTAATAGTTGGCTGGATCGAACCCAAATTCGTCATCAGCTACAGAGAAACAAATTAATTCAGCAACAATTACATATTCTGAATCACAAAATTGTGGATAGTTGACAATCCTTCCAACGTTAACAACCATGTAAATCGTAACTCATTTCTCTTATTCTACTAGCAGAGAGATCCCACAATACGTCTGGCATCTTAATTTTCGACACTTTCATTTAAGCGCCGTGGTTCTGTATTTCTTTTACGAGGGTCGGTCAAAAAGTAATGCCTCCCATTTTTTTTCTACTTAAAAAAATTAAGTTAAGTGAAAAATTTGAATTTGGCGCCATTCCTCAAACCTTCTTCTGCAATCCACTGCAGTAGTAACTTTCTGTGTCAACAGGTGGCAGCACAGCAGAAGTTTGTAAGATGGCCGACATCGATGTTCGTTTGAGACAGCGTTGTGTGATTGAATTCTTGAATGCAGAAGGTGAAACGCCCATACGCATTCATAAAAGGCTGAAGAAGGTGTATGGTGTTGTGACAGTGGATGTCAGCACTGTTAGACGATGGGTTCGTCGTTGTAAGGAAGCTGAAGGGCAAACACCGTTGACTGACGAAAAGCGGAGCGGCAGGCCGGTGAGTGCAGTGACTCCACACAACATTCAGCAAGTTGATGACATCATTCGTGGTGACCGTCGGGTGACTGCAGATGAAGTGTGTCGCATTATTTCTCTTAATAAAGGCAGTGTGATCACGATTATTAAACAATTGGGGTACTCAAAAGTTTGTGCACGGTGGGTTCCAAGAATGTTAACCGATCAGAATAAAGAGGCAAGAAAAACAATAGCCTCCCAACACTTGCAGCGCTTCCGTTTGGAGGGAGATGAGTTTCTGAAAAAAATTGTGACCGGGGACGAAATATGGGTGCATTTTTTTGAACCCGAATCAAAGAGGCAGTCAATGGAGTGGCGTCACACAAGCTCGCCGAGGAAGAAAAAATTCAAAACTGTGCGATCGGCAGGGAAAGTTACGGCAACAGTTTTCTGGGATACAGAGGGTGTGATTCTGGTTGATTTTTTGGAGCAGGGATGCACAATAAATTCTGTTCAATACGTCACAACCCTCAAAAAACTTAAAGCACGGCTTCAGCGAGTTCGCCCAACAAAATCAATGGCAGATGTTCTTCTTTTGCATGACAATGCAAGACCACACACCAGTCGTCACACCTCTGACGAGATTGTCAAAATTGGATGGGAAGTTTTGCCTCATCCCCCATACAGCCCTGACCTGGCACCATCAGACTTCCATCTGTTCGGGCCATTAAAAGAAGCTCATCGTGGGATTCATTTTGAAGATGAGGAGGCCGTCAAAACATCCGTGCGTCAATGGCTTAGGAAGCAGAGCTGTGATTTTTACCGTGGTGGGATACATGCCCTTGTTCAAAGATGGACCAAAACTGTAGAGATGGGCGGAGATTACATTGAAAAATGACAAAATGATCCTCAATGTTTTGGTTTTCAACCTATGTAATTGCATTTAAATTTCCTGACAATTAAACGTAGAAAAAAAAAAGGAGGCATTACTTTTTGACTGACCCTCGTATATTTCTGCCCCTCTTCATCAGCCGTGATCGTTTCTATCGTCATTAGGGTAACATCCTGCATATCGTCCATCTTTTTTCTGGTATGACAACTGAATGATGTAAATTACTTTATCTTCTTTTGTGAAGGTACATTTTGTAGACAATGACTAACGAACGCAGAGATGTCGATTACTATTTTCGTCGCTATGTAACCGACAAGTGGCTGTTCGCTAATTTTTGTAGGTTAACATGAACAACTTACGGTTTGCGGTGCAATTCAGTTTAAAGCATTTCTCACATAAAATCACTTCACGCTAACCACATACAGGAGATTCTGCAGGTTTATCTCTTTATATTCACCCAAGAAATAGAATAGCATCGTTTGTGTTGTGAAGTTGCGAAAGTGTTGTGAAAATTAAGTGGACTGATAATAAATGAGAATGTCCTCCTTAGAATCAGCGAGGAAAGGAATTTTTGGAAAGATTAACTACTAGAAGGGTAGGATGGTAGTACATGTGATAAGAAATCAGGGAATAACTCCCTTAACACTAGAGGGAGCCACAGAGTACAAAAATTGTAGGGAAAAACAGACACTGAAATTTAAACAAGTAAAAGAGAGCGGTGGGTGTATAAGATACCCTATATAGAAGTGATTGGCACAGGGGACTACTGAGGTCGACGTGGTGACTGCATCAAACCATTCCATTTTACTAGTTTCGTATTGTTTCTGAAGTAAGTTGTGTTAACACAGTGAGAAATATTGTCGAAATCTTTCACTGAGAAGCATTAAGTTAAAATATTGCGGAAATCTTTCAGTGAGAAGCATGAAGCTAAAATATTTCCGAAATCTTCATGAAATTTGCAAGTATAAATGATTGAGTTCGTGTGCTTGTACTCGTGTAGACTTTTTTTGTGAATCTGTAAGAACACTGCAAGAACGAAGCTAAAGAATATCAGCTAAAAACAGCATTAAACGGATTCTCGGGGTATCTGTTCTCAAAACATTATTGAACCCAAGAAAGTGCAAAAAGAGGTGGACTATCTACTATGAGAACTAAGCGGTGCCATTTTCAGACAACGGATTGAACTGCATACTATTAAAAGACTCTCTGGTACAAATTTAGTTATCTTTGTACGTCGCAGAACAACGTGCCGCGTCTACTAGAAACATGGAAGGTAAGGAACGGAAAAACTAAGGAATTATTGCGATTAATTTACAAGCTTCTTTGCTTTTTACGCGATTACTATATTGCATGAATAACGAGTATCTATGGATGTAGCAAGTTAATTTTATTAGCATAGTTTCAGTTATTTGAAATATGAACCCGTTGGCGACAGTTCTGGAATCCAACATTTTGTATTTCTTCTGTCGGTGCTTCGTCGTCAAATCCACTCATGTGTTTTCATGACTTAAAACTGGTATTTGTTAGTATCGTTTACCCATATTCAGTGAGGATTTCCCGCTATCATTCAGGTCATTTTAGAAAAATAATGGAACTGAAATGCACGAGGCTAATGTTGAAAAGTCTTTGGTTCTGTGGCGAGACACACCGCATTCCGAATGTTGTTTTAACAGTCTTATTTGTTCACAGAGACGAATTTTACGCAAACCGGGATCACAACAGTAGATATTGCGTTTAGGCAATAATGTGGCCCATTTGTTCAAGCGAACCTGACAAAATTTTCTTACCAGGCAGACAACAATAGGATGTTTCACCAAACTCGATGACATCTGTAATTCAAGCCTTCTACGCGACTTTGATGTATTATTATGCCAAATTTTCATTTCATTGTTGTAAAGCATGAAGTGTGATACAAAGCATAACAGTGTATGTACAGAGTGTTCGTAATCTCTAGTTAAGTTTAGATTCCCTTCGTGCATTTATGAATTCGCCAAATGCACAGTTGGTATAGCACTAATTTCGAAGCACAGACGGTAGGGGGTGCCGAATATTTCTCAAGCACATTATAGACAATCTCCTGCTTGAGTTACTTTGTATGCAGATTGCACTGAAGGAAGCACTTCCACACACGAGCGACAGATCGCTGAAAACGTCCGCAGATCGCACGTGTATGGGCAGATCGTAACAGCCGATCGCTCGACATTCCCATGCATTCTGATATATATATATATATATATATATATATATATATATATATATATACCCCCTGCGTCTCGTTTGTCTAATTATCAAGCTTGATAGTGTAATTTTGTTTCGTATCTATACACTCCTTTGGGTAAGAACTTTACGTTAGGATTTGTAGTTAATGCGGGAGGGATGGAAAAAACCGACCGGTTAAAACAGATACCTGTATTTCAGTTCTGAATAACAGGTTTTTTTGGTATTTGTATGGTCTCGGTTATAGCAAGTGATCTTTATTTTTTACTGATAACCGGTTAATAAAAATCAGAATGTCAATTAACAATTGCAGAAGTGCTATAATTTTTGCTTTGTAATAAACCTTTTTTAAAAACAAGTAATTTTTATTCTTAAAGTTTCCATTGATTTGAAATATTGTTTTACAGAAAATGGAAAGAGTAGTGCTGTTGTAATAACAACGTCGACAGAAGTGAGCAACAAACACGTGACATCAGTATTGGTACAGCATTACTGAAACAATAATGTACCTGTTACGATGTTGCGTGACCTATTGGATGATATGCGTGTACTTGAGTAAGACTCGCCTCATCTTTTATGTATTGTAGTTTCCCTCTATTGTCGTCGGATGTCAGTTGTATTACAGAATGGTTACATCCCTAGTCAGGAAGTATTTTCGAAGTACGGTATCAGTGAAATACAATGCCCCGTTTACTTTCAAACTCTCCCCGCAGCTTAAGAGCGTCTCATGATGAGACGGTCAAGTCGGCGAAACATGAAACTGTCGGTCGCTCGGGCGGACGGCCGGTGCGTCATCTGGGCCCTTTTAAGTCCCTTGTCGTTTCATATAACCTAATTGTTCCTTACAACAAATTACAAAAATAGTTAGAGAAACCAGCAGAGTCGCTACAGTGTTGGTAATATTTATAGACATATTGCGACTGCAAAACCTTTGTGTAAATATAAGCAGTTAAGACTTCTTTTTCTTCTTTTCCTTCTTTTCTTCCTAGGCTAAAGCCTGTGCCCTACAGTACCCCTTAGTACTTCCTGAGGTTGTCGCTCCAACTTTTCCTTGGTCGGCCAATATTTCTTTTACCAGCACGTGATACGTATTTTATGACTTTCATAATCTGCCGTGCATGCATCGTGTTTTTTGTGTTCGTTCAAAAAACGGCTCTGAGCACTATGGGACTTAACATCTTAGGTCATCAGTCCCCTAGAACTTATAACTACTTAAACCTAACTAACCTAAGGACTTCACACACATCCATGCCCGAGGCAGGATTCGAACCTGCGACCGTAGCGGTCGCGCGGTTCCAGACTGAAGCGCCTAGAACCGCTCTGCCACTCCGGCCGGCTGTGTTCGTTCCATTCATGTTTGTCTCATGTACCCACTCATTAATTGAGTCCATTTTACATACTTTTATGATGTTTTCACCTGTCTACTCTCAGTGTCCTCCCTGTAATCCTTCGCAGCAATGTCATTTCCGTTGTTTCCAAAAGTCTCTTTGTTTGTCATGTTTCCGATCTTGTCCCAGCTGTGTAGTCATAATTGGTGTCGCCATTGGTTTGCATATTCTTGTCTTCCTATTTTTTCTTGTTGTTACTGATTTGATAGCCCGCGCTTCTGATTTTGCTGATTAGTCTAAAAACGATCTCGTTGTCACAGCCTTGAGCACCCAAGGGATGTCCAGTGGGCGCCATGTTATCCTCTGTCTTGCGGCGTTATGCGTATGCAGTACGGAGAGCCGTGTTGTCACCACAGCGCTCTCCTGGCTGTTTTGTAGACTTTCCAGACACTGGAGCCTCTACTACTACTCGGTCAAATAGCTACTCAGTTGGCATTACGAGGCTAAACCTGTCCTCCTGCCAAGGGAGACTGCTAAATAAAAAGATCATGACCGAGTTTATCTGCACAGGACACCCTTGAAATCTAAAACATTAAAAAATTTCTGGTAGAAGACTTTGACTGGGCTATTGACTTGCCTCTAGGTAGAGCATTTCTTTGCCGTGAAACTAGGGGTCCAACCACCCCAGCGACTTTTCACCTCAGGGAATGCAATTAGCATCCAAAAATAAAAATGTTATTTTTGTTAGAAAATTATGATACAGTGTTCGTTGATTAATACCTCAGTTTGATAATAGAGTTTAAACTTAAGTAAAAAAAATTGCGTATAGTGACAATCGAAGCAGGAAGCAACCAATTTCAACACAATATCACTAATGCATGCAGCTGCGGGCGGCACTCTTAACAAGCGACATGAATCGTCGACCCTTCAAGATCTATTTTAAGGAACCGAGAACGTGATAGTCGCCGGGGGAGAGATCAGGCGATAGGGCGGGTGCTCCGAGTGTCTTCTGCTTAAATTGACGGAACTTAACGTTACGACATTTGCTACATGGGGACGTGCGTTATCGTGGCCAGCACGGAACTCGGCGCTCCATTCCACAACGGCGGGTTTCCACGGACATCCTCACCCATACACATTCTTCATTCCCCGATGGACGTATGCCGGTATTTGTCTTTTGGCAGCCAACAAAATAATAACAGCACATTGGCCCTGTTCGGACGTATTTGATGTTAAGTTCGCCATAGTTCACTTTTCCTCGCACAGTGGAAAGATACAAACGCCACAGTAATTCCTTGCCTACTAGTCGATGCTTACACACCCACAGCGGAGTCGCGGTATGTTGATTACACGCTGCAGCAACGCCCTCAAATAGAAGCTGTTTGATCACTCCTAATACTTAACTACGTTCTAAAATCTGTGTAGGTGATGTTTTCGGAGGCTTTTTTGTTTCTGTTTCTTTTGTTTTGTTTTGAGAAATGCAGAGTACCCTTTATGTAATGGATGTTCAGGCGCTAACCTTAAAATCCTGTAAATAAGAAGAAAATCGAAGGCCCCTTTGTTATTTGCGATTGTTTTGCGTCAGCTCGCTACCTATCTGTAGAAGTGATACCACTTACTGACGCAACTCTTGGCGTATATTACGTGTATCTGATAACATAATGGATACTCGTTCATGGAAAATAATTTTATGTGATTATTGTTGTCCCATTCAGGTGAATACTGATGTTATCCGTTTTTACGTAACTTTCGCATAAGTAGGTCATTTATCGTTCCTAACGATAACTTTGAAACGAGTGATAACAATAGATTATACAGACAATTAAGTAGCTATTTTACTACTACGCCGAAGATACCGTATGTATTGGAGAAGTATTGAGAATACTCCAGGAAAAACCAGAACGTACACATCAGATAAAAGTTTTTGCAGCTCGTGGGAACACAGCATAAAAATTCACCTCAAACTTGTGTTCTATTGTAACATGATAATAAGACGCTGCTGTGTTCCATTCTGTGTGTGCGTAATGATACTAAAATGGTTCAAATCACTCTGAGCACTATGGGGCTTAACATCTGTGGTCATCAGTCCCCTAGAACTTAGATCTACTTAAACCTAACTAACATAAGGACATCACACACATCCATGCCCGAAGCAGGATTCGAACCTGCGACCGCAGCGTTCACGCGGTTCCAGACTGAAGCGCCTAGAACCGCTCGGCCACAACGGCCGGCGTAATGACACTACTGAAAGCTCGAATGTCGGAAGAAACTGCAGCGAATACGAGAGCTACGCTTAAAACCGTAGCAAAAGTATCCACTGCGACGGTCCTTTTTTTGAGTTCCGAAAGTTTCTTTTTTTTTAACTAGTTTCACGCAATGACCATTGCACCATATATATACACTCCTGGAAATGGAAAAAAGAACACATTGACACCGGTGTGTCAGACCCACCATACTTGCTCCGGACACTGCGAGAGGGCTGTACAAGCAATGATCACACGCACGGCCCAGCGGACACACCAGGAGCCGCGGTGTTGGCCGTCGAATGGCGCTAGCTGCGCGGTATTTGTGCACCGCCGTCGTCAGTGTCAGCCAGTTTGCCGTGACATACGGAGCTCCATCGCAGTCTTTAACACTGTTAGCATGCCGCGACAGCGTGGACGTGAACCGTATGTGCAGTTGACGGACTTTGAGCGAGGGTGTATAGTGGGCATGCGGGAGGCCGGGTGGACGTACCGCCATTGCTCAACACGTGGGGAGTGAGGTCTCCACAGTACATCGATGTTGTCGCCAGTGGTCGGCGGAAGGTGCACGTGCCCGTCGACCTGGGACCGGACTGCAGCGACGCACGGATGCACGCCAAGACCGTAGGATCCTACGCAGTGCCGTAGGGGACCGCACCGCCACTTCCCAGCAAATTAGGGACACTGTTGTTCCTGGGGTATCGGCGAGGACCATTCGCAACAGTCTCCATGCAGCTGGGCTACGGTCCCGCACACCGTTAGGCCGTCTTCCGCTCACGCCCCAACATCGTGCAGCCCGCCTCCAGTGGTGTCGCGACAGGCGTGAATGGAGGGACGAATGGAGACGTGTCGTCTTCACCAATGAGAGTCGCTTCTGCCTTGGTGCCAATGATGGTCGTATGCCTGTTTGGCGCCGTGCAGGTGAGCGCCACAATCAGGACTGCATACGACCGAGGCACACAGGGCCAACACCCGGCATCATGGTGTGGGGAGCGATCTCCTACACTGGCCGTACACCTCTGGTGATCGTCGAGGGGACACTGAATAATGCACGGTACATCCAAACCGTCATCGAACCCATCGTTCTACCATTCCTAGACCGGCAAGGGAACTTGCTGTTCCAACAGGACAATGCTCGTCCGCATGTATCCCGTGCCACCCAACGTGCTCTAGAAGGTGTAAGTCAACTACCCTGGCCAGCAAGATCTCGGGATCTGTCCCCCATTGAGCATGTTTGGGACTGGATGAAGCGTCGTCTCACGCGGTCTGCACGTCCAGCACGAACGCTATTCCAACTGAGGCGCCAGGTGGAAATGGCATGGCAAGGCGTTCCACAGGACTACATCCAGCATCTCTACGATCGTCTCCATGGGAGAATAGCAGCCTGCATTGCTGCGAAAGGTGGATATACACTGTACTAGTGCCGACATTGTGCATGCTCTGTTGCCTGGTCTATGTGCCTGTGGTTCTGTCAGTGTGATCATGTGATGTATCTGACCCCAGGAATGTGTCAATAAAGTTTCCCCTTCCTGGGATAATGAATTCACGGTGTTCTTATTTCAATTTCCAGGAGTGTAATTATGTGACAAAGATACGAACAGGACCATAGTCCGTCTTCTCTACAAAATATAGCAATATATCACATACACAGTCCAGTCACAATGTGACCACCGCCTACTTTTTACGTCAACGTGCAATAACCTCTTCAAATCCAACATTGAGGGTACATGTTGTTCAGGAGCTCATGGACATTAACATCGAAGTGGGCTGGTGCACCGTCCTGTTGAAACCACATCCTTTCGCACACAATGGGTACGGTCTCCAAGAACTGTGACAGCACATCTTGCAGAAACTCCAGGTAACTTGGACCAGTGAAACGGGGAGGCAGGTGGTATCACTAAACAGTTGAGGGTATATAAGCATGTCCAAAAGAGAATGCTCATTGGCTTTCAGGTCAAGGGTGGAAGCATTCCCGAACCGGTAAAATATGTGAACTGTTCGCTTGCCAACCTGGTTAAAGTTGTAACACCTCACCCGTCACTTAGCTGGTTTTGGCGTGTGTTCACCCCAACTAATTGACTAACAGATCAACAGAGGGTGCAAAACTGCCGCAATATCGGATAACGCAAAAACGTAATATGGCCCTGTGGGTCCTGACTGAACTGCGGTGGCAGTGTTGACATTAATTGGTTCAGAATTGATCCCTTTTTAATTAAAAAGGGGTGCACATTGATGTTACATTCAGCTATTGAACACCAGATGCAAATGTGAGCAAAAAATTAATTAAGTAAGTTACTTGGGATTTCAACTACTTGATTGAAAACAGATGCAGTCGATTAGCACAGATTTATTTTAACTCACGACCATCAATCATCACATTACATGACTCTCCTAACAGGCAGTGGTAATAATTTGCGTTTGCATGGAGTAAAGCGCGATAAATCAAAAGTAATTCCTATCGACTGACCCAGGCGTAATGCGAAGTGCGAGAAGAATTCTACAATACACGGCCCACAAAAACCTCGTGGAAACTTTGCCGAAGTGATCCAACAAATTAATCAGTGGCCGGAGCGGGCGCAATATCACCGAATACAGCGTGGCTGAGCGGCATCGTTGTGTGGACGTCGGCCGACCTCGTGGTGCTGCAAGGCTGCGCTCGTCTATTCACTCCTAGCTATCTTGCACAGCACATAGCTGAACCGAAACTTTCTATCTCCAAGCTCAATCGTTCCCTTTGCTAAGTCCTAAACTGCAGAGATGCTCACTCTTTCTCAGGCAAGCTGAGTTAAGAACGCCACGTCCGCACTCTAGGCAAGCTGGGAACGGAAGACCTCTACTGAGACTACTACCAGTGCGCTCTTCGCCTCGGTTTCCCCTCCAGCAAAATCACTTACGCCAATTGCAGGGCAAGTCGCGTTAATTATGCATCGCTTCCCAGCCCCGACCAATGCCTGCTCTGGGAAGTGAACAAATTCCCACAAAATTTCCCTTCCTCTCAACTTCTTCTATTTAGCTTCCCCCAGGCCACTCATCAAGGATAGCGTCTGCACAAACACCAAGTTTTCCGGAATTCTGACTCCGAGGAGAGTACTTCGAATTCCTCGGTCCTACGTTCCCATCGGAGGCCGGCGTATTTCATTCTGTCGGTCTTCACCTGATTTACTTCAGACTCTGCGGACCGTGAATTCAGCGTGAAGTTGCTATAGTAACGAACACGCATATTTTGACCTCTGTTGACCGCTCCACCGTAGCTTCGCGCGGCTTTCTCACATCTTTCACAGGAAACGGGACAGTGGACATTTATCAACAGGCGTATAAGTTCCCCGTATGTTTCCCAGTACATTAGCATGGAGTCGAGGTCAACCATCTCTCACTGTCACTCATCTTGAGGCGGCTGGAGGCCGCGCACCGTTACCACTTTCTCAAGAGTTTTAGCCGCCCTACGCTGCCTATTGTCGCTTCCCTTCGCCGCTCCCCCACCGGCCATGGTGGTCAACTCGAATACTTCCCTGGGGTAAACTAGCCTCCAGTAAACTGACGCGTTTCCACAAAGTTTTCATGTCGTGTGAATTACTTTAAAACCATCACCCGATATTAATTATTCCAATACGTCCATACTATACCCTCTAAAAGATGCATTGTGCCTTGTCAGTCATTTTTGTTGAGACCTACTGTTCGCTCAACGTGAGTTAGGTGATCTTTAATGACTTCATGTAAGGGGCATAGTTCTTGCCATCTTACAACCGGCGCCGAGGCAACTGTGGTATACCTCGGGCCATAGATGACAGGGGTGGACGAAGGCTGCGATGTGTATCGGTGAATGACTGTTGAGCAAATGACTGCCCAGATGAGCCAAATGGTTACCAATGGTATCTCCCCAACGACCATTTGCATCCAAATACTGCATCTGGATATCCACTGACAGATGGCTTTCAAATGAATCAAGTTTTATGCTCCCCCTATGTGAAATGTCTGAAATCAAACACCTTGCAGTAATCGTCGGAAGGATCCAGGCCAGAGGAGGGAGCGTTATGGTCTGGGTGATCGTCATTCTTGAGGGCACAGTGCATCAGCACAAGTATGCATCTATCCCTGAGGACCACGTCTAGCCCTACAAGCACGGTCTCATCTACCACAAGTGCAATGCAACGTGTCACACAGCTCGCAGTGTATGTGCGTGAATACGAAGAGCATCAATATGTGTTTACCTAGTGCAGCTGGCCATGGTACTGGCATCAGCTGTCTCTGCATCCCTGTCGGTATCTTCCAGAACCTCACCGTCACCTTTCCTGTACGTTCTGCAGCAGTAAGCGGTACGAGTTGCAAATGCTGGTTATTCAGGCGTTTGCCGGTGGTCGCATTACTGTTACTTGAGACTGTAAAAACAAATTATACAAAGAAAAAAATGAGTGTTAGAAGTACTACGTCTGGCTGCACCATTACAATAAAGGGCGCAAATTGACATAATGATATAAGAAAAGCTCCTGAAATTTTAAAGTTCCCTATAAAGAGAGCAATAAAAGTCAAGTACATTTGGCACTGAACCTATTTAGGGAGCTAAGAGCTACTCTAAGAAAAAAAAATCCCTTATGTTTAAAATGTCGCACAGTGTACTTGATCCTTGATGATTGTATTTACCAAGTTTTGAGAATTTAGCTACTACATATTTACCAAGTTTTGATAATTTAGCTACTACGTCATCTTCAATGTGTGAACTTCTGTGTAAACAGATTAGGTGATCAACTCACACAATAAAAACAGCCTCACACTGTGAATCATGTAAAAAGTTAATAATTATATGCCTATAGAATTATTCCTCATTTTCATACTGAAATATACCAGCATTAAACTCAACCAAGAATATTAGCTGAAATATTGTATAAAAATTTCTCACCTAACATTATTTCCAGTATAATCCTGTTCTGTCTGTCTGAGTTTAATAAACTATTATAAAACAATGCCACCATCCTTATCATCCAAGTCACCTGCGGACAATGTTAAGCATTTATTATTTCTTGAGTGTCTCCTTGCTTTAAGCCCGGTTTTTCTTCAGTGTTCTCAGTGGGCTTCCTTGTCTTCCTGCGACAGGAATCGTCTTCTTTGAGCGCATTCACTCTCAGAATCACTTTATTTCGTTGATGGTCTTCCTATATTCTACTCTGCCGTTTCTGCCTCTAACGTGATGTTCTTTTCTGCAATATACTCCTCGGCCAGCCGCTGTGACCGAACGGTTCTAGGCGCTTCAGTCCAGAACCGCTGTGCTGCTACGGTCGCAGGTTCGAATCCTGCATCGGACATGGATGTGTGTGATGTCCTTAGGTTAGTTAGGTTTCAGTAGTTCTAAGTCAAAGGGACTGATGACCTCAGATGTTAAGTCCCACAGTGCTTAGAGCCATTTGAACCATTTGAGCAATATAATTCTTGTTTCGGCCAGTTAATTTGGTTCTTCTCGTTTTCCAAGTAGTGTAGCATTGACTTAACTGCTCTCTTCTGTGCCATTTTTTTTACAATTGTAAATTGTAGTATAAGAAAAAAAAGTGGAATTGTCTAAAACATCGAAAAGACTCTCCTTAAAACAAGAGGATTTCATGGGAGACTTGAATGAAGTGCGCTAAAAATTAAAAAATAGGTAGTCGTTTTGGAAAGTGTGTATGTTAGATCGATAGTGGGATTTGTATTCATTTGCTTCAAGGTCAGTTTCTCGGTCAAGGTGTTAACGAGCGACGCGTGTGGAATTGTTTGAGTTTGTTAACTCGTGTGTGGTAATTTGTATCCAAATGGCCAAATCGTATCAAGATGAGTGAGACTGTAACCTCTTTCTATCTAGATGCGAAATAAAGCTGGCGACATAATTTCCCATCTTTTTTAAGAATCTGTTCTAACTTTGTTATCGTTTTTTCCTGTCAGGAATTTAAAGGCATATTTGATAAGACTAGAAGACATACTGAAACGAAGGAGCATTAATGCGAGGGGCGTTCAGTGAATAATGCAACTTTTTTTGTTTTTAAAGTAGGTTGTTTTTATTCGGATTCCAATACAATATTCTATCTACAAAACCCAATTTTTTGACATCATCTCCGTTCAGTGCGGCGGCATTACGCCAGCTTACTGGGAGGGGGAAAGCCTCTACTCCTGCGTGACGTGTTGTACCTAGCTACTGGTTGACGCCGGAGCCAACGTCTTGATAGAAGTCGGAGGCGAGATCGGGGTGGATGAGGAAGAACAGTTCATTGAAGTTTTGTGAGCTTTTCTTGGGGGCGCTGACTTGGATGGGGCCTTGCATTGTCGTGGGGAAGGAGAAGTTCGCTTGCATTTTTGTGGCGACGAACACGCTGACGTTGTTTCTCCAATTTCGTGCGGGTAGCTTAGTATACTTCAGAGTTGATCGTTGCACCATGAGGGAGGACATTAAACAGAATAACCCATTCAGAATCCCAGTATTCCGTCACCTCCGTTTTACTCACTGAGAGTACGTCTTTGAACTTTTTCTTCGGAGGAGAAGTGACGTAGCGCCACACCATGGAATAACGTTTTGTTTTCGGTTCGAAGTGATGACGCTGTTCGACAGAAAATCATCACGATCAGCCTCGTAATTCGGAAGCAATTCCGCACAAATGGCCCTTCGTTGCTCTTTATGGTATTCTGTTAGGCGGCGAGTAACCCAACGGGCACACGTCTTTGAGTATCCCAACTGGCATGCTAGAGTGTCAACATTACCAACAGACATGTCTGTGGCAGACGCCATTTTGATGGCTACGTGTACCGCCGCCACCTATCAGACCTTCATGAAAGTATAGGGTATGAAGCAGGAATACTCCACGATGTCCTGCAACAAGTTTCTCATAATTTCATCCGAAACTGACAGAGAAAAAAATTGTTTTATGTTACTTGTTGAACACCCCTCGAATTTGGGCTAAGTAATTAGCGCGGTATTGAACTGGTTGAAGGTTTTTGTTTTAGTGAAACAATATTCGGAGTAGCAGAGATCAAATTTAGTAAAAATCTTTGTGTCCTGTTCGGAATTGGCATGGTTAATTTAAGGAGTGGCCGAATGCTCTTCCTGCTGCACTAAGAGCAAATAAAGAAATTGAAAACAGTAAACATTTATTCGTATATGAAAAAACGCAGGCTAAAATGCTATGGTCATATTAAAGGAACGGAGCCAACTATATGAACTAGACTGATTGTGGAATTCCACGAAAGTTACCTATCGACAACTCAACGCTTCTTTTTGGTGAGTGTCTCCTTTAATCCAAAGGTATTTACAGCAAAGCTGAAATTGAAATTATTAAATGGATCGATGCAGTAAAAGAAGACCTGAATCAAGCCGGATAATACAGTTTTGATATCTCAGTCAGAAAAATTTTTAGACAAAAAATTCAGGACTGGATAGTTAGCTTGCCAGAAAAACCTAAGGAAACCGGAGAAACGTGGTCTGACGAGGGGAAAAGAAGCAATTCTGAGAAAAGGCGTGCAATATAGGCACAAAGAAAAGTTAAAATAAAACTCTGAAAATGCTCATTGTTGTTATCGCGTGGTCTAGTAGTGCCCAAACGTGAGTGATAACAGAGTTCGAGTAGCACCCCGTTTGTCCAAATTTATTTCTCTTGTGGTTTCTGTAAATCATTTAAGTCGAATGCCGGGATCGTCTTTCGAAAAGTCCACGACAGATTTTCCTACTTTTCTTTGCCCGGTCCGAGCTCATGCTCCGACTCTCTAAGATTATCGCCGCCGAGACCGTTAAACTGTAATAGCTTGACGAGGGTCTTGCCCATAGACTTCATGTAATTGTTAAACATAGTAATTACTACTAATGGGTGTCGTTTTTTTATTTATAGGAGCATCCGTAATTTTCAAGCAAAAATCATAATTGAAAGTAAGTACACCGCGTAAACTCGACCGTTTTCGGAAATTGAAACAAACACAAGCATTGCCCATATTGCCCACATAGTCAGATAGCGACGTGTATTTGTGATTATCTATCTTTTTTGGTCTGGACTACTCTTGTGTTCGTTCGGATTTCAGAATAGTGGCTGTGTTTCGGAGTTTGTGCGTATTTTCATTTGTGATATGTGATTGAAAATTATGTATGTTCGAAACTGCAACGGAAATAAATAAAAAACAGACAGCTACAAGCGGTTTTAACCATGTTTCACTTCTGAATTATAAGATTCCTTCTTGGTTGCCGTGCAACAGGGCAATAACCGATTAGCTCCTGGGAAATTCTTTTGCCTTCATCTTATTCTGGCTATTTATGTACTGCATGCTGGAAGGGCTTTGTTGATTGTGATCACATTAAATAGGAGCAACGTACAAGAGGTCTGATCGGAGATAAGGGAACGCTGTTTGGTGCTGATACGGGTAACGATTTAGTCTTTCTACGGTGGTGTGCCGGTACACAAGTGTAACGGAGCTTTACAGCCTAAAGTGAGTGGAGAACTTCATCTTTTATTTATTATTCTTTTTCATACTCGCGAACGATTGTCTTTGTTGGTATATCAGTGAATGTCTATTTCATGAACCGAAAGATATATTGTATCTTCGTTACGGTTCAGAGCAACGCGACCGTCATATCTATTTTCCATATCTATTTTCCGCCAAATGGGAAACTGCATTGCGAAGTAACCGTTGCCTTGTACTAGATCCTGTTTTCGTCACCGAGCCTTTTGTATCAGGCGGACGTAGATTTCTGTTTCCCGGACTTGCAGAATTGTGAAAGAAGATAAATCCACTTAGCTCAGGTGCAGTAAAACTTCCGATCCAACAATGGTTCCGTTGCATGTGAATGGGATTATGAGACGTTGTGGAGATGCACATATAAAAATACTGGCGGTATGCCGAACGATAGTAGCTCGACAGAAATTCATAAAACCCTATCGACTGACTTCTGTCTTGATTTTGACTAAACAGTTTTATAATTATTTGCCGACCGCTGCACGTTTATTAACGGACGCACACATTCGGTAAACAATCGAGCCTCGATCGC
Source organism: Schistocerca gregaria (assembly GCF_023897955.1). Taxonomy (NCBI): domain Eukaryota; kingdom Metazoa; phylum Arthropoda; class Insecta; order Orthoptera; family Acrididae; genus Schistocerca; species Schistocerca gregaria. The sequence continues at coordinate 218,490,013 of NC_064925.1, read as the reverse complement.
TCAGCAATTATCTAACTGTAACCCTCCGCTAGGCACGTTGGAAAAGTTATATGGCTTGGCTCTTGGGGTCTTTCAAGATCACGGTTCATTACCTGGAGCACTTTATTTTATTTATTGTCGGGTTTCATCGCCGAGTCTTCATTGTAACATCGCATCGTTATACTGTACACTGTTTCATTATTAGTGGATCATATACATTTACTGAAAATTTGTGTTTTATGTTGTATGGATAAAATTCAACATTATATATTTTGCAACACTTCGTTTTCTGTTGGTTTATGTTGTAATAACTTTGTTTACCTGTTTACAATTTGTATATTGCATTTTTCCATGGTATATCGATTTATTTTATGTTATTGAATACAGTTGAAATACTGTATTAATTCTTTTCAGGATTTTTGCTGTATCTGTAGTGATCGTAACAAAAATGGAAAAACTTCCATACAGTGAAATACCGGTTCTAATTTTACTGTCCTTGGAAATCGTCATGCCAACATAACACACTTCTCATTTGTATCATATTTTAAACATATCACAATCTGGCTGGAATGAGAACTGCAAATAAATTTTCCACAGTTGTTAGAAACTGTTTTTATTTTCTTTGTCTAGATTTCTTGAACACACAAAACACCTTTGTCTTTTGTTGGTTTGTTGGTGATTCAGAGGTGCACTTTACCCAGGCTCGTAGTCGTGTCCAAGGGCAAGAAGACCACTTTTCGATCCGTATTGAAGACACATGCTATCGGGCAATCTTCTGTCGATGTAAAGATCCACAAGCTGTTGTCCTAACTACAAAGGAAACTGCCGTTTCTTCTGATGTGAAGTGGGCCTTGTGCGTAATGATACTACCATGTAATCATTGTAGTGATAACAGTAATGCCATTCATATTACAGTAATTGTAATAGTACAAGAGGCCAAATCTTGGCGTTGCATTTCACGGTATAGGTGCCCAAAAGTTTATCCTCGATGTCAACACTTTTCATAGTACTTATTGTAATGTTGTATTACTTCTGGCTTCTTTGCATCACCAGCTACAGTTGTTGATAGGTGAAGGGAGGAGAGCGGTATAACTGCTGATGGTTTCTTGGTATATATGATACTAGCGAAAAGAAATCAGAAAATCTCCGAACAGATCAATTTATTTCTCCTGAACGATGTTGCCGCATCTCCTTGGAGACTGAAATCTTGTTTTACCTTAGGGTTCCAAAATAGGTCGTTCTCACTGCCAGCAGTTCCCTCATTAATGGTGTGCTACCGAAAAAATTGCCAGCTACAATACTGCGGCCCGTATTGAATTATTTTGTAGTTTCATCTTTTATCAATCTGGAATCCTGATTTACTTCTCTCTGTTGGTCGGGTTGTTTTCACAAGTAAACCTATCCATTCAATGGAAATGCATTTCTAGAATCGCAAGTACACCATATTTAGCGGGCTTGCATTTAATTTATTGGCGAAATAAAGATTTACCTCTAAACTCAACAAGCTGTTCATCGACAGTTCTGTCAAAGCCTGGACTGCATAAGGAAGAAAGCCGTGAAAGGAATGGTTCCCAAATGCTTCTAAACGCAGCCAATTTATCATGAATTCTGTGATCTGCCCTTGTTTCCTTTTTGTTAAATCTGAGGGAATGTGTGATAGCGTCAAATCTCTTTAGACGCATTGTTGACCTAAAAATAGGCCTCGTTTCACAGTTCACTCAAGTTTTCCCGCCCAGTTCTGCCGGATGTAATTATTAAAAGAAAGTCCTTTTCTGTGAATACTGCGGCTATCAATCTACTTATGTATGCCTACTCGCTGTAAGCAACACTTTTTGGTTATTATATTATAAAAAATATTTATCAATCTTAATTTTGATATTGTTTAACCCTTTCAGACCCGAATTTTTTTCTAGAGAAAAGAAAATTTTTCTCTATGTGTTCATTCTCTTAGGTGATTTTTTAATGGTTTCAGATGCAAGATTTATACATCGTGGCTTCAGTTTATGGACTAAAATAACTAATCAAGAAACATTTTCTATTGCAATAAAAATTAACATAATCATTCAAGAATTTGCTAAACAAAATAACAATAACAATACTGTTGTACAGTGAAATATAGCGAGCCAGTGACATCCGTGTATTCTGGTCACAAGTTGCTACGCACTGCCACAATGACTTGCTCATACGTTCATAGTGATGCCCAACAGTTGGCAGCACTTCCTCGTGATGAATAGGTTGAACATTCACAAATGTATACCTCAGGTTTCCATTGGGAACAAATACTTCTGTTACAGCTAAGACACAGTGAAAGTTAGTGTATAGAGTTGTAGCTAGAGAGTCTGAAAGTAAAATTGTAGCCATATAAAAGGCGGAATTACCGCGTACAAAGGCTAGAACCAATAAAGAGTAAGTTCGTTGGGGGAGGGGGGGAGGAGATTGGTGAGAGCATTTTACTCTTAATGCAAAGTTCCGGATTCGAATCCTGATCTGACACACGGGTTTAAGCTGTTAGGAATTTTCAAAATAACTCACACTCCGTTGGCGAGTAAAAGGTTCTTTCTGGATGTGTAATATCCTGTATAATTTCTTGTTTACAGTGAAATCAACGTTAGAATTTCCACCTTGTACCGTTACTCTGAATCGTGAAATACATGATCAAATTTTAGTTCTATGAGCTCCTCGTCTTTTCGCCGCCCCTCTTATGACCCAACTATATCCTCTTTGATATTTTAGAACTCCTCGTACAACTACGCTAACCTGTCTTCGCTTCCTGAAGCTCTACTGTTTATTACCCTTAAATAAAAAATAGAAAAAGCAGAATATTAATTCCAGTGCGGAAACACGGTGACCTTGGTTTGGAACAGATTTGGATAACGTAGAGCTGGTAGTCAATAAAATACAGTAACGGAATAAATGTTGTTTTAAATCCTGAAGATGGCGCACGCACAAAACAAACAGAAATAGAAGGAAACGCGGATGATAACATGCATTTCAGCTCGATAAAGAATGTGAGACAAATAGTAGCAACGTTCAGTATTTGGTAACAAGATAGATTATTCAAAGAAAGATCAATCAGCACAAACCATGATTAGCGATCATCAACGAATGTATACATCGGCTACTGCCCAATGACGCATATATATCTCTTGCGGCAAACAGACCCACCAGAATGCAATATTTGCGGCGCCATACTTACGGTGTACCATGTTTTAACGTCCTTTGTGTTAAATGCTTATAGAGGGAAGCCTTTGGTCTGCCAAGTGAATGCATTATCTATTTTAGTCGATGACAAAACAATGATACGTCAATTGTTAAACATTTTTTTGTGGCGTCAGGATTCCTGCTTAGTTTACCTGGGCAGATATTTTAATATGTTGTTTTAGTGGCTGAGTCATAAACCAGCCTTCTTACTGACTTTCACTGTTGTATAAGTTCTTTTAACTTGTGACAACGGTATGTACATCTGCTAGAACGCGTAAAGTGGCATTTTCGGTTGCTGTGGCTATTGTTATACGGCCTTTACTTTCGGTTTCAGCAAGAGTAATACTCATTCATGAATACCACCATCTTGTGAAAGGATGCTGATGGCCAAGCTTTTTAACACCCAATAATGTTGAATCCACCCAACCATCCATCCATCCATCCATCCTCCCTGTTTCAGCCATGTAGATACAAACCAGTAAAAAATAAAAGAACTCAAAATGCTACAAGAATATGCAACAGATTCTAGTATCCTCATGCAAAGAGATGATAGCAGTCGACTACTAGGGAAAAACGTCGGCGGAACCTGTAGACGAAGTCTTGAATTGATTACAGGGACTCACGGCTGATAGTTAAATCACAAACCTCCATCAGGACAGAAGTAAGTACCAGCTGAGGAAATGATGTTTAACTCTTTATTTTACGCGTACAGAAATATTCTGAAATTTTATTTTACACGTACAGAAATATTCTGAAAAAAGTCAAGTTACTTAAATTATATGTATACGGTCACGCGAAGAATTTTACATGGGATTTTTTTTCAAAATACAGTGTCTTGCATCGAAGTATCCCATGCTACTATATAAGTACTACATTGTTTGTCCTGTGGCTGAAAAAAAATGGCTGTATTTTGCAGCATTTCACGTGAAATGTCTTAAAACAATTTATTTTTGGTACAAGGCAAAGAGGCAGTCCACATTTTCCCCATTTCACAGACGAATATCCCTGAGGGCAAGGCTTACACTTTCCCTTTTACCCCATATTCTGGCCAGTGACTAATATCGTTTTTTTTTTCACTGGTGCAAGTGGTATGTTCCCTTTTTATTCTGAATTTGTTGTCCATCAAATAGAGAAAGCCAGAAAAGATCATTCCATTTGCAATCTCGCAAGTAAGAATTCGTAACATATCTATATAATAACTCACCTTAAAGACTTTTTTTTCCGTTTATAGTCTTTTTTGTCGCGTAAGAAAAGACAGCGCCACAACATAGGAAGAAACGGCTACTCCAGTAACTGACGCTCACATACCATTGCACGGCGTCTGCTAAAGTTGCAAACTATTCGGAAATTTTCGCTTTATTCAGAGCTCTAACGGTGCATTAAACATGTTGCAGGGAAGAGTGTGCGATTTTGATGTTGCTTGAGGCCAACATTGCCAAATAAAGGGTTAAACATGTATGTCGCACCATACGAAAACACGACAAATTTCCCGATGACATACGTGAATGGTAGATCTGAATGTGTTTCCACAGTAGAATAACAACTCGAACGTAAAGTAGCCTACTTGGAATAATTTAATGACTACACTCCTGGAAATTGAAATAAGAACACCGTGAATTCATTGTCCCAGGAAGGGGAAACTTTATTGACACATTCCTGGGGTCAGATACATCACATGATCACACTGACAGAACCACAGGCACATAGACACAGGCAACAGAGCATGCACAATGTCGGCACTAGTACAGTGTATATCCACCTTTCGCAGCAATGCAGGCTGCTATTCTCCCATGGAGACGATCGTAGAGATGCTGGATGTAGTCCTGTGGAACGCCTTGCCATGCCATTTCCACCTGGCGCCTCAGTTGGACCAGCGTTAGTGCTGGACGTGCAGACCGCGTGAGACGACGCTTCATCCAGTCCCAAACATGCTCAATGGGGGACAGATCCGGAGATCTTGCTGGCCAGGGTAGTTGACTTACATCTTCTAGATCACGTTGGGTGGCACGGGATACATGCGGACGTGCATTGTCCTGTTGGAACAGCAAGTTCCCTTGCCGGTCTAGGAATGGTAGAACGATGGGTTCGATGACGGTTTGGATGTACCGTGCACTATTCAGTGTCCCCTCGACGATCACCAGAGATGTACGGCCAGTGTAGGAGATCGCTCCCCACACCATGATGCCGGGTGTTGGCCCTGTGTGCTTCGGTCGTATGCAGTCGTGATTGTGGCGCTCACCTGCACGGCGCCAAACACGCATACGACCATCATTGGCACGAAGGCAGAAGCGACTCTCATCGCTGAAGACGACACGTCTCCATTCGTCCCTCCATTCACGCCTGTCGCGACACCACTGGAGGCGGGCTGCACGATGTTGGGGCGTGAGCGGAAGACGGCCTAACGGTGTGCGGGACCGTAGCACAGCTTCATGGAGACGGTTGCGAATGGTCCTCGCCCATACCCCAGGAGCAACAGTGTCCCTAATTTGCTGGGAAGTGGCGGTGCGGTCCCCTACGGCACTGCATAGGATCCTACGGTCTTGGCGTGCATCCGTGCGTCCATGCGGTTCGGTCCCAGGTCGACGGGCACGTGCACCTTCCACCGACCACTGGCGACAACATCTATGTACTGTGGAGACCTCACGCCCCAAGTGTTGAGCAATTCGGCGGTACGTCCACCCGGCCTCCCGCATGCCCACTATACGCCCTCGCTCAAAGTCCGTCAACTGCACATACGGTTCACGTCCACGCTGTCGCGGCATGCTACCAGTGTTAAAGACTGCGATGGAGCTCCGTATGCCACGGCAAACTGGCTGACACTGACGGCGGCGGTGCACAAATGCTGCGCAGCTAGCGCCATTCGACGGCCAACACCGCGGTACCTGGTGTGTCCGCTGTGCCGTGCGTGTGATCATTGCTTGTAGAGCCCTCTCGCAGTGTCCGGAGCAAGTATGGTGGGTCTGACACACCGGTGTCAATGTGTTCTTTTTTCCATTTCCAGGAGTGTATAATGCGGCACAATTTAAGATGCTGACATGAGAGGCAATAAAAAAAATAGTAGAGTGAATTTAGTAGTTCTGTTCCTTTGAGCTCAAACACACAAGAGGACATTCGTGTAGACTTCTTTTAACTTGCAGAACTTTATTATACTTCCATACTGCTTCAGTGTAGCTTAATGTCTGTAATATACAGGAGCTGGAAAAAGCGTTATAAATATCAAATTAATACGTTGGAAGGCCATCTTTTACATCCAAAAAGACGTGAATCCTGAATGGTACTTATTGATGGGTGTGTGTGATGTGAGGTTACTATCCTCGAAAATGGACTAACAACATGAAATCTAAGTGATAAAAAAACGTTATGTGTAACATAGACTGTAGAAAAGTGTGGGAGAGCGAGCTGAATATTACAGTGTTTCTCCAGTCCATCACGATTAACTCTATGGAAATAATCTAACCGTTTAACTGGAATTAACCATGCCTGACATGCCCCCTCCCCCCCCCCCCCCCAAAAAAAATGTTTGCTTTCCATTCAGCGCTGTCTTTTTACTCCTTATTTACTTACTTTTCTGACTCCATTAACATGTTAATATGTTGTTTCCTTGTCGGCTACATCGCATCATGAATTCTTTCGCGCCTCAAATTATAAGAGAAAATATTCAAGGCTGTAGTTCGTATTTTTTGTCATTTTTTAATAATCTTGGGCTAAATCGGTAAATGAATATTATGATTATAGTTCCACTATAAATTTATTTTGTATTCAGATCGTTTCAAGGAAATATAAGTTATATCTTCATGAACCCCCCCCCCCCCCCATAGAAGAAACATTGAACATTTGGAAAGAAGATGGATAATTACTCCTCTGAAGCGAAAAACCAGTACAATTGTAATGGCAATAAGAACGAGGAAAGATCACTTTCGGTTATTATCTTTGTAGGTCAACGCTTGCGACTGCTTCGGGACAGATAAGCAGTATTCAGGGACGCCTGTGCTGAGCCGAGTTACTGCATTATTTAGTTACGTGCCGCCTGGTACCACCGACACGAGCGGAACATTGAAACTTCCTCCGCTATCGATCTGGCTACTTCGTAGCCGTATAGCGTGACCAGTCACACTAAATGAAATTATTCACTGCCTGTTTTGCCACGTTAATATCCCACCCTGTATAATTAAAAGGTTTCGACAGTAATATAGTTTCATTTCGTACTGCTATCCTAATACTCAGGAACATGAATTCCTTTGAGCACTCCGGACACTACCGATACGATTTAGATAACATAGCTTCGCTTCAGGATAATGCTGAAACATTTACGCAGTTAATTAGTGAATGTTGTGCCTCCCCAGAGGATATCAAGAATCGCCGTACCTCACGATAAAGAAACAGATGCAATTTTCGTAATTTGCCAGGAAGAGGCATCAGTTCAGCTACACTGTCGAAGAAAAATAATGATTATGTATATTCCAATTCCGCAACGGTGGCATTAGTAGCGCCACTATGAGGATGCAAATTAGGTTTGCTTCAAATACAGTGTATAAAGGCTGTGAGCGTTAGTTACTTATGAGATTGGACGTAGTGAGTTGATGTTAGTCAGGAATGCCATTAAGGCGATGACAAAGACGTCATTATCAACAGCTACCATCTGGTGAGCAAGATGTATGAGACAGGCGAAATTCCCTCAGACTTCAAGAAGAATATAATAATTCCAATCCCAAAGAAAGCAGGTGTTGACAGATGTGAAAATTACCGAACTATCAGTTTAATAAGTCACAACTGCAAAATACTAACCCGAATTCTTTACAGACGAATGGAAAAACTGGTAGAAGCCGACCTCGGGGAAGATCAGTTTGGATTCTGTAGAAATGTTGGAACACGTGAGGCAATACTGGCTTATTTTAGAAGAAAGATTAAGGAAAGGCAAACCTACGTTTCTAGCATTTGTAGACTTAGAGAAAGCTTTTGACAATGTTGACTGGAATAATCTATTTCAAATTCTGAAGGTGACGGGGGTAAAATACAGGGAGCGAAAGGCTATTTACAATTTGTACAGAAACCAGATGGCAGTTATATGAGTCCAGGGGCATAAAAGGGAAGCAGCGGTTCGGAAGGGAGTGAGACAGGGTTGTACCCTCTCCCCGATGTTATTCAATCTGTATATTGAGCAAGCAGTAAAGGAAACAAAAGAAAAATTCGGAGTAGGTATTAAAATCCATGGAGAAGATATAAAATCTTTGAGGTTCGCCGATGACACTGTAATTCTGTCAGAGACAGCAAAGGACTTGGAAGAGCAGCTGAAAGGAATAGACAGTGTCTTGAAAGGAGGGTATAAGATGAACACCAACAAAAGTAAAACGAGCATAGTGGAATGTAGTCGAATTAAGTCTGGTGATGCTGAGGGAATTAGATTAGGAAATGAGACACTTAAAGTAGTAAAGGAGTTTTGCTATTTGGGGAGCAAAATAACTGATGATGGTCAAAGTAGAGAGGATATAAAATGTAGATTGGCAATGTCAAGGAAAGCGTTCCTGAAGAAGAGAAATTTGCTAACATCTAGTATAGATTTAAGTGTCAGGAGGTTGTTTCTGAAAGTATTTGTACGGAGTGTAGCCATGTATGGAAGTGAAACGTGGACGATAAATAGTTTAGACAAGAAGAGAATAGAAGCTTTTGAAATGTGGTGCTACAGAAGAATGCTGAAGATTAGATGGGTAGATCACATAACTAATGAGGAGGTAGTGAACAGAATTGGGGAGAAGGGGAGTTTGTGGCACAATTTGACTAGAAGAAGGGATCTGTTGGTAGGACTTGTTCTGAGGCATCGAGGGATCACCAATTTAGTAGTGGAGGGCAGGTGGAGGGTAAAAATCGTAGAGGGAGACCAAGAGATGAATACACTAAGCAGATTCAGAAGGATGTAGGCTGCAGTAGGTCATGGGAGATGAAGAAGTTTGCACAGGATAGAGTAGCATGGAGAGCTGCATCAAACCAGTCTCAGGACTGAAGACCACAACAACAACAACAACAATAATGAGTTTGAGTGAGGTCATCGAATAGAGCTACGAGAAGCTGGAGGTTCCTTGTGCTATATTACAGAATGATTTGGCAGGAATGTAGCCACAGTACATAACTGCTGGTAGCAGTGGTCACGAGGACGTACAGTCGCAATAAAACCGGGCTCCGGACGATCACGTGGCACTACCGAGAGGGGAAGACCATCGTGTTCGGCGTATGGCTCTGGCGCTTCGAACTGCATCTGCTGCAAGAATTTGAGCATCAGTTGACACCACAGTGACGCAATGAAGTGTTACAAATTGGTTACTTCAAGGACGGCCCCGAGCCAGACGCCCTGTTTGTGCATTCCACTGACCCAAAACCACCATCGTTTGTGATTTCGGTAGTTTCAAACGAGAGCACACTGGAAGGTAGGGTGAACGTCTGTTGTGTTTTCTGATGATGGCTGGTTCTGCCTCTGTGCCAGTGATGACCATCTGTTGATTAGAAGAAGCCCTAGACACTCTGGACCTATATTTGAGTTATGGACTGGAGTGCGGTTCCGTGCGATTATAGAAGCACTCTCCTGATTACCCCACTTACCGTGATTGCAAAACTGTACGTCAATTTTGTGATTTGGCCTGTTGTGCTGCCATTCATGAACAGGAGTCCAGCGGGTATTTTCCAACAGGATAACGCTCGTCCACATACCACTGCTGTAACCCAACAAGCTCTACAGAGTGCCGACATGTTGCCTTGGCCTGCTCAATCGCCATATCTTCCTCTAATCGAGCACCTGTGGGTCATCATTGAATGACAACTACGTCATCCACAATAAGCATCAACCGTGCCTGTATTAACCGACCACCTGCAAAAGGCAAGGAACTCTGTCCCACAAACTGACATCCGGAACCTGTACAACACAGTGTATGCACTTTTTGCATGCTTGCTTTCAACACTCTGGCTATTACACCGTTTAATAATGTACCATCATTTCACATTTACAGTGGCTTATCTTGCGTTAACATTAACCTGTGATCTTGCAATGTTAATCACTTTAGTATATTACTTAACCAAATATATTCCCGAAATTTCATTATTCTATATTAATTACTTTCTGGAGTTGCATTTTTTCAGTCAGTATATTTCGGCTATATGAGCAAGAAAGATGTGATTTTTGTCTACTTTCATAAAGCATTTCACATCATACAGTCAATCATCTATGCCCATAGCCTTTGGAAATGTTTGCAGCAACAGGAGACGAAAAGTCAGGAAGAAATGTATGCCTTGCACGATGCAAGAAACTCCCAAAAAAAAAAAGAGTCTAGGTTGTTTAAAGACGAGAAATACTGTACACTTCGGAGAGTTTTACCCTTCTACGTTTTAGTTCCCAACTTTGCAGTTAAAGTATTTATCAGGCACAGCACGATCACTATACTGTATCCAGTAGGATGGATTAACACGCTTCAAAGAGTCACAGTAAAATATCGGTTTGGCAAAATTTTATTTCCCAACATAAACTCCATTTATGTCAATGCATTTTGCCCACAGAGATGTCGATATTCTTGTTTCACTCTGTATGGAATTCGATGCTGATTGTACTCTGTCTTCAACGCCACACGTCCATTTCGCCCCTCTGTGTTTTTGAGTGCTACCTACACCCTTTCCATTAGGTTTTTGTCCCATTCTTATAGCTTGGAATTCAGTAAAGTTCTTACTTGATTTATCGACTATCCCCTCCCCTGGCTTCATTCCATTTGTTTCCATTTCATTTTCATTACGGCCATAGCTACCACTTTCATTCCGTTCCGTGCCCTCAGCCATTTGTGTATTTCTATGTATCTTTAAGTTGCTCCTAACATACGTCTCGGAACTTATCGCTAAGCAGACCTCAAGTTTTGAAATGTTTCGGATTAAAAGTGTATGTCCCATTTTCATAACTGATCTCTGATTAGATACACTGACTCTAAATTTTCATTTTCAGACACATCGGTATCTTACAAGGGAACCTGGCGGACAGACCCTGTCGGATTTTCTTGAAACTTATAGAATTTGACGTTCAGTGCCCGGATATCAATTTCCACATCAACACACCACAAATCACTTAAAATTGCCTCTTAAAATTAGAAGATTTCCAAGACCGGTCAAGTATAAAACATTTGGTTCTGATTAACACAGACACGGGTAACTAAGCCCGTCACGTAGAAGTCTGATCGCAAAGTCGCTAGTCTGAATCTTGCTAGTAGTAACTTATTTACTTTTGCAATTAGAAGATTTTATAACGGAGCGCCAGAATTAAACATTAGAATATCGTAGTGAGGCTGAGACACTGTATGGTGCTGAAACACTAAAACTAGTGCAGAAAGGTGGCCTAAACAAAATCACGAAAATAGGAAGAAGACTGGTTGGACACATTCTTGGCTCAAGAACAACAGAAATGAAACACAACTGGCCACGACCTAACATAGAAAACCATGAACATGTAGAGTACATAGCACACACCAAACGCAAAAGAAGAATGTCGTTCTTCGTACCTTTCGCTCCAATGTAAGAATCCAGACTACGAAGCAAAAGTAAAATTATGAAGCTGAACGGACAGTCAGCATGTATTACACAGGCACTAGATGCCCTCAAAGAAGCAAACATCAGCATAAAGGACGTATTTAGGAACAAAATTCAGAACTTGATCTTCAGAGAAGAACCAGAAAGAAAAAGAAAACAGACTTTTAATATCGAACAACCCCGAAGCGGAAATCACAACATACGAAACAACTGTATGCGAAGAGGAAGTAAAATGCATGCGGCAAGAACTGAAATATTGATGTAACGTGCTCTGTAAAGGGGTGTTCTAATAAAAAATTATTAGCGAATGAAAATGCTATTAAGCAAATCATGTTTGTTGACACTGTCAACGTTGGAGAAGAGCGATCTGTCCTAATTTCTTTATATATCAAGGATTAAATATCCTCGAAGCCAAGATCGCAAATAAATTTAATTGTGATTACTAGTTTCAGGTACACACTAGTCGTCTTCAGATCATAAAAGACAGTCTTGGTTAGTGTGATTGCCATAATGGCTTAACACGCCGTCATGAAATTTTGAGTGACACCATTCATGTTATTCCACCTAAATATTTTATATGAACAGTATGAATCAATATTTTATTGTTGTGTGTTAAGCCATTATGATTGTTACACTAATCGAGAACGTTTTCTGTGACATTAAGCTGACTCGTATTTAGCTGAAACACATAATAACAATAAAATTTGTTTGCGACCTTGATTTCGAGGATTTTTAACGCTTATATGTATAAAAAAACTAATTAAAAATATTGTATCATAATTTTTAACAAAATTAGCATCATTCTATTTTTAGTTACTAATCACATGAATTTCCTAGTATTTGCGATGTATTATAGTTTGGTGCAAAAATGCGAAAAGTCAAATAGAAAATAAAGTACTCTTTTTCATTTCTAGAGATTGAGCAGTTTTTTCATAATACTAATACGGCGTTTCACGTGTCTGTTTCAAATTTAAAAATATTTACATAAGAACAATAATTCAAAGCGCAATAGTGTTAATAAAATTTGAAAAAATGGACACGGATAATGGATTTGAGTATAAGTGGAGCTTATTTTTTTCCTATCCCTAAAGCCCTTTATGATGATTGCTAGTGGAGTGCAGTGTTGTTTTTGTGTTGATATTGTTGAGTTTGGAACACAGCGACCTCACTTAAATGAAGTCCTACACACTGATGTGAATCATAAATACAGAGACGCCCAGCGCTTCATTTACGACAGTTTTTGTACTGCAATAACATTTTCAAGCACTGCTGAAGATGGTCGAACAGCAGGAAACATCCTCCACTGTTATTGCCTCAAACACTGATTGTAAGGAATACCAAATGTTATGTGTCTCATCTTGATGGTGAAGTTCTCTTGCTGTGTTTGCTTTCACAATAACAATTTTATATGCTCCTCAAAAACCTGTAATTACGATTTAGAAAATAATATTTGTATGTATTTAAACAGTAAAAAACATTCCTTGTGTTTAACAGCCATAACAATAAAAAAAACCACTGATAATGCTGCAGCTGCTGTGAAACATGTCTGGAACAACAAAACAAAATTGTGTTTTGCTGAAGGCGGACCCCACTCAAAAACTTATGTTATTATGCTTCTCATTTGCATCTTCTGCGATACCTCCTTTATGCACTTTTGGCGCACAGTGAGATACGATCGAAACTATTTTTGAATCGTGAAAGAATATCAGAAGTTTTTACAAAGAGTGTACCGAAACTGACTTAAAGCTGTAGCAACAAACGATACGATTGAGGACATCTGCTGTAAAGTGCACAGAATGACATTGCAAACGTGCACTACGTAGTAAACAGAATGCTGCTCGACTCAGCGACGTACTTTGGACCCTGTTCTCACAATACGCTGGTAAGCATAAAAGTACAGGAGTCAGTCGTTGCTTGTGTAGACATTTCTTGTAATCCGAAACTCCGACACACCACCTGGCGCTGCGAAGCACTTTACGTGGACTTCCTCTAAAGGCTGAGTATCAATCAGCAACTAAACAACCTATGATCTTTCTCGTCATCGTCTGCCCATTTTCCTTTCACAAGAAAATAGAAGTCTGTTGTAGATGGATACAATTGCAGTAACGTATACAAAGAGAAGTGTAGCTTTAGCTCAGAAATAACTGTCTATAACTAACTTAAGAAATTCATCTTTCTATCTATTCAAATACTACATCGTAGATTGATGACTATGGCAGCACGCGTGAGAATCAAGAGATCGCTTCAATTTATCTTATTTCTTTTCTGGTTAGCAACGAGACTTCCACATCGGAAAGTTTTGTGTAGCCTATCTGAAAACAAAATGAAACTTTTCCGCTGTTCGGATTCTGTTCAAATGGCTCTGAACACTATGGGACTTATCATCTATGGTCATCAGTCCCCTAGAACTTAGAACTACTTAAACCTGACCTAAGGACAACACACAACCATCACGAGGCAGAGAAAATCCCTGACGCCGCCGGGAATCGAACCCGGGAACCCGGGCGCGGGAAGCTAGAACGCTACCGCACGACCACGAGATGCGGGCTCGGATTTTGTGTTAGACAGTAAACTATTGTTTGCATTGTAGGATCGCCGTTGAAGAAAGCCAACAGAAGGTTAGTTAGTTTTATGTTCCATAGATCATTTTCACGATAAACATTATGTTTTGGAATGTATGTATCAATTTAACTAATTCTTCTATGGTGTAGAGGCCATTTTGAAGGAGAAACAACTTTAATTTGCATTTAGCTACCCTTCTCCTGTCACCCCTTTTATTTTAGTAGGCAGGATAACAAAAAGGCTTATAGCTGAGTATTTGACCGCTGTCTGTGCGAAAATGATAATTCCACACTATTATGATGGTGAAGGCCTCTATCATTTTCAAACTGCAATGGATTCTTAACAACGAATTTCATGAGCTAATAAATCTACTTCGAGGTTATGGTTAATATTTCTACTTGTTTAAACAAAAAAAAATGGTTCAAATGGCTCTGAGCACTACGGGACTTAACATCTGTGGTCATCAGTCCCCTAGAACTTAGAACTACTTAAACCTAACTAATCTAAGGACATCACACACATCCATGCCCGAGGCAGGATTCGAACCTGCGACCGTAGCGGTCACGCGGTTCCACACTGAAGCGCCTAGAACCGCACGGCCACACTGGCCTGCTTGTTTAAACAGATTCATACAAGATATAAGTGTGTGAACTTCACACATAACGCTAATTACTTTCTTTTGTACAATGGTCTAATGAATACTTTTTGCCTAAACGAGGAGCTACCGCAGAATAATTTCCTACAGCACACTAGTTAATGAAAATATGCAAAGTGTATTAACATACTGATTTCTGTGTCCCCCAAGTTGGTTATTACGCTTATGACATAAGTAACTGAACCTAAATGTTTCAGCAAGTACTCTATGCGGTTTTTGTAATTTAATTTTTCACCAATATTTACACCCCAGTACTTAGAGCTTCCCTTCATGTTTATTATTTTTTTGTTGTTGAACAACATTCGTAATATGGGAATATGTGAGGTATTTTCTTTTTTCAAGTTTTGGGAGTAGCCAATTTGACCAAAGCTGTTAATAACTGTGACAAAAACATCGTTTGCTATTTACCCTGTTGAGGCTTCTTTTAACAACATTATAATTGCGCTTGCATGATTCTGATTCATATAAATGTTAGACCATTAACAAAGAGCAAGAAACAATATGGGGCTCAAGATCAAAGACTGAGGAACGCCCATTGTGATTTCGCTCCATGAAGATGATACAGTGTTCCTGTTGGATCACTCAAATATCTCAGCGTAACTTTCTACGTTGTTTATCAAACAGTAACTAAACCAGATGTGCGCTGAACCATTTATCCCATAAAAATTCTGTATAAATAATAACACAATAAATGACAGATACAAGCACAGTCCCTGCATGTTCATCTTTTCAGAGATGACTGCGGGACTCGGCTGCGCAGTACAGATTATCAAATCAGACATCTTTCAGTTGTTTAATTTCCAAACTGTTATTTTATTTAGCTATCAGTTTCTGCGATTTACCACGCCATTTCCAGACCCCTGGACCGACATGTCAAAATGGGAGCCAGCATTCTACTGCTATCTGTAGACTTCTGCTTGAGTCAGCGATCACTTCAGCCATGATCTGCAGTATTTGACTGCCGGCCCCTATTTTGACCGGAACCGAGGTTGGAATCTTCTTACACGTAGGTCAGGGGGCCTGAAGATGTAGTAAATCTCCGAAAAGGGTAGCCAAATAAAATAACAGTATCTAAATGAGACGGCTGAGAGGCGTTTGACTTGACATTCTATACAAGCACATCTCTTTCATAAGAGACAGCAGTCCGCAGTTGACATTTTATGATTTAACAATTTTATTATGTGCCTACTGATGGTATAGAAAGCTTTCTCTGTGGAGCAGCCTTTTTAAAATTCACAGTTATTGACTGATAAGGCAAGTATTGCGACTGTAGTAGTCACATTTGTGTGAAACTCACATATCATGCTCATTTCGAGTCGGTGAACGCAATGATCAAGATCCCCCTTTAAGGAAATGTCCAGTTTTCGAGCAATAAGGCCATGCATTCATGAGCCGTATGTCCGTTTCATAGACAAACTACAGGGCTACTCCCCAACGAAAATAAATTTAACAATATACCGTACAGTATGCACTAAGAAAGACTGGTTAAACACTAACGGGCACATTTACTTTCATCCTTTAACATGCATACATTCATACATACAGACATAAATGCATAATTAAATGTCCAAACGTTACATTCATTCATAATCTGTGTACGCGTAAGATATAAAGTTTTCAGAAATATGAACTTCTATTTTCCTGTTGTAAAATGGCATTTCCATACTGAAGTATTTCGCTGCATCACATGATAAGTGTTGAAATGAAATGTTGTGTGGTTAGGGCCTCCCGTCGGGTAGACCGGTCGCCTGGTGCAAGTCTTTTTATTTGACACCACTTACGCGACTTGCGTGTCGATGGGTATCAGAGGTTGATGATGAAGACAACACAAGATCCAGTGCCTGAGCGAGAAAATTTCCGACCCAGCCTGGAATCGAACCCAGGCCTCTTAGCACGGCATTCCGCTGTACTGACCACTTTCATTTTTTTGTTGGTCTCATTTTGTTCTGTATTGTTCGTTGAATTTGTTCGGGGCGGACATCCGACGACACCCGTTTAGTTTCTTCGTTGATCCATTCACTCAATTACCTAACACACTGACCGAACACGCTGAGCTACCACTCAGCTATCGAGGCTGACACATGATAGTGTTCATACGTGTTAATGAAGTTTTACAACAAAATGTTCCAGACAGAACTTTTGACAACAATAGAAACAATTAGTAATAGCATGTCTTCGCAACGTTTCGTAGTCCGCCTCTGTAGCGCATCGGTAGCGTTACCGCTTACCACGCAAGGGGGGCAGGGTTCGATACCCGGCAGTGGACTGGGTGTTGTGTCCTTCCTCATCATTGACAGCAAAGTGGCGTCAACTGTAAAGACTTGCAATACGGTGGCCGAACCCCGAAGGGGATATCCCGGCCAATAAATGCAATACTATCACATCCTTTCATTTTTTTTTCTATTCGTAACACTGATTCTAAAATTCCTTAGTGGCGCTACCCAGTATTTTTGGTAAAAGTATTAAATATTTAGTGAAGTGACTGAAAGTACCATGGAGGCCGCCACGGAGTGTTGCGGTAACAGCACTGGCCGTTACCCACGCTAAGTCGACATTTAGAGCACAATAACAGAAGCGCAAGTGAATTGTGAAGCGAGGGTAGCTGAATGCAGCAGTAAACAGCCCCGCCCAGCAAAGAACGGTGTAGTAAGCAAGTCGTTGCCACCACACTCGAGTGAGTGTCTTTGTTAAAGGCGACTTCACTAGACACCATGTTTTAGAGAAACAAATGAGCAATAATGGAGTATAAATGAGACTGAACTTGAGGACCGGACGTCATTCGATTCGGGGGCTAGGTTATCACAGAGCAGCCATACCACGACGCCAGAGCGCCGCCGGACCGCGACATGGGTGGCGAGCACTAGCAGCAGTCTCCGGTTCGAGATCAGGTTACGGTCTGCCGCCGCACTGGGTCGTCCTGAGACTTGGTACCACAGCCACGCCGGCCTGCTGTACGCGTCTGCTGCTGCCGACGCAGAGGCCCAATGAGGAACTCGGGTCACAACGCTGCCTCCGCAACTGCGGAGTGAAGAGCAGATGGGCTATCCCCTGATGTGTCGCTGCGCCGAGTTGCACCACAGAGCATAGAAGGATTCTTCTATGCTATGTGGGTAGCACTGCTGTCCCAACTAGTGGTGGCCTTGCCTTCGCCGCCGGGCCGGAGTCCTGGCGCAGTATCGCCGGGCGACATCCTAGCAGTGGACCCGCTGCACCGTCCAGAGCTCATGAGGAGAGGTGTACCTGCCTCTTGTAGGAGAAGGAGATTAGTGTTTAACGTCCCGTCGACAACGAGGTCAATAGAGACGGAGCGCAAGCTCGGGTGTGGGAAGGATGGGGAAGGAAATCGGCGCCGTGCCCTTTCAAAGGAACCATCCCGGCATTTGCCTGAAGCGATTTAGGGAAATCACGGGAAACCTAAATCAGGATGGCCGGAGACGGGATTGAACCGTCGTCCTCCCGAATGCGAGTCCAGTGTGCTAACCACTGCGCCGCCTCGCTCGGTCCTGCCTCTTGTAGAAATAAAGGTACACTGAAGAGACAAAGAAACTGGCACACGTACCTAATATCATGTAGAGCCCCCGCGAGCACGCAGAAGTGCCGCAGCACGATGTGGCATGGACTCGACTGATGTCTGAAGGAGTGCTGGAGGGAATTGACACCACAAATCCTGCAGGGCAGTCCATAAATCCGTACTAGTACCAGAGGGTGGAGATCTCTCCTGAACAGCACGTTGTAAGGCATCCCAGGTATGCTCAATAATGTTCATGTCTGGGGCGTTTGCTGGTCAGCGGAAGTATTTAAAATCAGAAGAGTGTTCATGGAGCCACTTTGTAGCAGTACTGGGTGTGGGGGTGACCCTTGTCCTGTTAGGATTGCCGAAGTCCGTCGGAATAAACAATGGACATAAATGGATGCAGGTGAACAGACAGGATGCTTACGTACGTATCACCTGTCAGAGTCGTATCTAGACGTATCAGGGGTCCCATATCACTCCACCTGCACACACCCCACATAATTATAGAGTCTCTACTAGCTTGAACTGTCTGCTGCTGGTATCCAGGGTCCATGGATTCATAAGGATGTCTCCATACCCATATACGTCCATCCGCTCGATGTAATTTGAAACGAGAGTCGTCCGACCAGGCAACATGTTTCCAGTCATCAATAGTCCAACGTCGGTGTTCACGGGCCCAAGTAAGGCGTTAAACTTTGTGTCGTGCAGTCATTAATGGTACACGAGTGGGCCTTCGGCTCCGAAAGCCCATCTCGAAGATGTTTCGTTGAATGGTTCGCACGCTGATACTTATTGATGGCCCAGCACTGAAATCTGCAGCAATCTGCGAAAGGGTTGCACTTCTGTTACGTTGAATTATTCTGTTAGTCGTTTTTCGCCCCGCTCTTGCAGCATATTTTCCTGGCCGCAGCGATGTCGGAGATTTGATGTTTTACCGTATTCCTGATATTTACGGGACACTGGTGAAATGGTCGTACAGGAAAATCCCCACTTCATCGCTACTCGCAGATACTGTGTGCTATCGCTTGTGTGCCGACTATAACACCATGTTAAAACTCACTTAAATCTTGATAACCTACCATTGTAGCAGCAGTAATCGATCTAACAACTGCGCCCGGACACTTGTCTTACATAGGCGTCGGCGACCGCAGCGCCTATTTTGCCTGTTTACATGTCTCTGTATGTGAATACAAATGCCTATACCAGTTTCTTTGGGGCTTCGGTGTGTAATAAAGTCATATTGTTAAACTGTCCACTGCATTTCCACTGGTTCCCCACCACCTACGGCATCACCACACTCGCACCACTCCTTACAGAAGTGCCACTACAGAGTGGTCCATACAGTGCTGTTCAGATTCGTTACAGTTTCCTCTGTCACATATCCAAAAGTCTGCCAGACATAGGATCATGTATTTGAAAACTGTCGTAGAAATCTGGTGATAAACAGATGAAAGAAGTTTCATTATTAATACTTGATCATGTAATGTATCTCACGATCCCTCCAAAATAAATTTACTTCCAATGCGTTCTTCAAGCCTGCGAATTACAAGTTTATATTAGCTTTAAAAGTAGACTTTTCACCGTTGGCTGTATTTAGAGCTTCGTTGGGAGAGGATTTCCGAAATTGCAGGTTGATGAAATATACTCCCTCAATTTTCCCAGCCCAAGAGTCAAGCAACAGTAAGGTGTTGTGTTTCAAATAAAAAAGCCGGCCGCGGTGGTCTAGCGGTTCAGGCGCTCAGTCCGGAACCGCGCGACTGTCGCAGGTTCGAATCCTGCCTCGGGCATGGATATGTGTGATGTCCTTAGGTTAGTTAGGTTTAAATAGTTCTAAGTTCTAGGGGACTGATGACCACAGATGTTAAGTCCCATAGTGCTCAGAGCCATTTGACCCATTTCAAATAAAAATAAAAACATGTTTTAATCAAGTGTAAGTTTACCAGAGGTGGTAGCGTCAACAGCTATGTTAATAGGAGTTTCCCTTGTTATAAGCTGTCTCACCCTTAGTCGACATTGGCCATTTTCTTCTTGAAAACAAATCCGGGATGCATCACATCAGTCCATTCAAGTTGAAAAAGAAAACATTGTAATATTAATGTGAAAACTTTTAAGTAGAAGCATAACTGTATTAACACTACGATCACAAATACCTCGCTATTATACTTTATGCACACCTTAACGATTTACAGCATAAAGCCAGAATGATCTGGGATGTGTAAGCTTGCGCTCGTGCACCGGTTAGTTCCTTCTGCAACAGCAGTGGGAGCTGCATGAATGAAAGTGCTAAGAAGGCCACAAAGGCAAAAGCAGCATACAGCAAGGAGTACAGTGATGTGCAATAAAGAAATATAGTTCACGAATCATAATGAGACCTTTATATTTGGAAACTAGGTATTTCCTCAACAAGGGACTGCCACCACCGCAATAAGCGACACAGAACGAATATGTTACCTATGTTTCCCCTATGTGTTCTACAGAGTTCGATTTTACACTGATAAAGCAAAAATAGTGCTCTTAATGCTCTTTGCTGATGATGCAAACATAATAAAGCCGAACTAGCTGTAACATCAGAAAGAACAATACATTGAGGTGACAAATGTCGAGAAGCACGCGGATGAAGGCTAATCAATTGTCACAAAATCAGTTGGTTCCGGAAACGGAAACAGTGTTACTCCCTTTGAGGAGGTGAATTACAGGCCTGACAAAAATCGTTATGAAACTTTCTGGCAGATTAAAACTTTGTGCCCGATCGAGACTCGAACTCGGGACCTTTGCCTTTCGCGGGTAAGTGCTCTACTACCAGAGCTACCGAAGCACGACTCACGCCCGGTCCTCACAGCTTTACTTCTGCCATTATCTCGTCTCCTCCCTTCCAAACTGCCCGCGAAAGGCAAAGGTCCCGAGTTGTAGTCTCGGTCGGGCACACAGTTTTAATCTGCCAGGAAGTTTCATATCAGCGCACACTCCGGTGCAGACTGAAAATCTCATTCTGGAAAAATCGTTATGTTTTCCAAAGTTCCCTCTCCGTATTTCTGTAAACTCTGCCAGATAAGAAATCCAAAGTGTGTGATATTGACATCACTTTTGAAAAACAGTGATATACACATATACAGAAGGCGTTAGTATCACGTACACTAGATATAAAAGCACAGCATTAGCGGAACTGCCATTTGTACTCCGGTGACCCATGTGAAAAAGTTTCTGACGTTATTATGGCCGCACGACGGGCATGGACGGATTTTGAAAGCATAATGGTAGTTGGAGTTAGTTGCAAGGGGGGCCCCATTTCGGAAATCGTTTGGGAATTCAATATTCCGCGATCTACAGAATCAAGAGTGTGCCAGGAATACCACATTTCAGGCATTGCCTCTCGCCTCGCACATTGTGGTCGACGGCCTTCACTTAACGACCGAGAGCAGAGGCGTTTGGGTAGAGTTATCAGTGCTAACAGACAACCAACACTGCGCGAAATAACCGCAAAAATCAATGTGGGACGTACGATGATCGTATCAGTTAGGACAATGCGGCGAAATTGGGCGTTGGTGGGGTACGAAATTGATGACCAACGCGAGTGACTTTGCTAGCAGCACGACATCGCCTACACGACTGGAAAACCATGGCCTGGTCAGATGAGTCCCGATTTCACTTAGTAAGAACTGATGGTAGGGCTCGAATGTGGCGCAGACTCCACCAGCCCATGGACCCAAATTATCAAGAAAGCACTGTGCAAGCTGCAGGTGGCTCCACAATGGTGTGTGCTGTGTTTATATGAAATGGACTGGATCCTCTGGTCCAACTGAACCGGTTATTGGCTGGAAATGGCTATGTTCGGTTACTTGGAGAGCACCTACAGCCATTTATGGATATCACGTTCCCAAACATCGATGGAATTTTTATGGGTGACAGTGCGCCATGTCACCGGATCACAGTTGTTTGCGCCGGCCGGTGTGGCCGAGCGGTTGTAGGCTCTACGTTCTGGAACCGCGGGACGGCTACGGTCGCAGGTTCGAATCCTGCCTCGGGCCTGGATGTGTGTGATGTCCTTACGTTAGTTAGGTTTAAGTAGTTGTAAGTTCTTGGGGACTGATGACCTCAGAAGTTAAGTCCCATAGTGCTATATTTTTAATAAGAAACATAACGGTTTTTTTTCGATTGGATTGAAGAACATTAGGACAATTTGAGCCAATGATTTGGCCTCCCAGATTGCCCGACATAGATCTCATCGAACATTTTTGAGACTTAATCGAGAGGTCAGTTCGCGCACAAAATCCTGCACCGGCAAATTGGGTGTCTGTAGCGGCCGCATGGTTCAGTATTTCTGCAGGGGCTTTCAACGACTTGCTGAGTCGATGCCATGTCGAGTTGCTGCACGAAACCGGGCAAAACGAAGACAGACACGATATTGGAAATCTGGAAATGGAAATTTGTGGTAAGGCTGATTAGGAAACCAAGGAACCCCTCATCTAAATGGCCGAGCTACTGTTTTGAATCTCACTCCTCTCGAATGCGAGCCAGGAATTCATATGCTGCATCATTTCGCTTTGTTTTACATTACCATAAATGAAGATGACACTAAGTGGCTTCCTCTCCAAAAAAAGTAAATACAAATAAACACACACTATGACCAAAAATAGTATCAACATCCTAAACGTATTGGAAAACATATGTAATTATTAGGAATAAATGGTTCAGGTAGTCAAACTAGATCTTCAAAATTCCGGGCAAAACATTTTTGTCAGGCTTACTCGAAGGGAGAAGTACTGTTTCTGTTTTCCGAACAAGCTGACTCTGAGACAGCAGATTATCCTTCATCCGCGTGCCGCTGGTCGTTCACCGTTCCGCAATCTCGCGTGACCTGCCTGGGACCGGTTCTCGGACGTGTGCGGGTCAATGGCTTGTCCACAAGAGCTCTCATCACAGGTTCCCTTGCTCTCTTTCCGAGGAAAGCGGCACGCTAAGGTTTATGGCTCAGCTTCTCTCTCATTCGTCTCTAGGAAGTTCTGTTTTCTCGTCGGACCTAACCATGTTTGATACGTCGAATCTGATTCTCTTACAACTTGAACGAGTCACTTTACTACGGCAATGCTGAACAGTCGTTTAGAAAGCCTTTGTTGTATACATTTAAAATGAAATTCGACAGTAATCTGTGTCAGTTGTAAGGGGGCACCCCCTCTAACACTGCCTTTTTTTCTTTATAGAAATATGCGATACTAAAAAGTATTTTAAATCTTATATAGGTGAAAATTGCCCCCCCCCCCCCCCATAAACTGCCGTTGGTGGGGAGGCTTGCGTGCCTCAACGACACAGATAGCCGTACCGTAGGTGCAACCACAACGGAGGGGTATCTGTTGAGAGACCAGACAAACGTGTGGTTCCTGAAGAGGGGCAGCAGCCTTTTCAGTAGTTGCAGGGGCAACAGTCTGGATGATTGACTGATCTGGCCTTATATCATTAACCAAAACGGCCTTGCTGTTGTGGTACTGCGAACGGCTGAAAGCAAGGGGAAACTACAGCAGTAATTTTTCCCGTGGGCATACAGCTTTACTGTATGGTTAAATGATGATGGCGTCCTCTTGGGTAAAATATGCCGGAGGTAAAATAGTCCCCCATTCGGATCTCCGGGCGGGGACTACTCAAGAGGACGTCGTTATCAGGAGAAAGAAAACTGGAATTCTACAGATCGGAGCGTGGGCAGGTAGATCAGAAAATGTGAAAAGGGAAATGGATAGGTTAAAGTTAGGTATAGTGGGAATTAGTGAAGTTCGGTGGCAGGAGGAACAAGACTTCTGGTCGGGTGAATACAGGATTATAAATACAAAATCAAATAGGTGTAATGCAGGAGTAGGTTTAATAATGAATAAAAAAAAGGAGCGGGGGGAAGCTACTACAAACAACATAGTGAACGTATTATAGTGGCCAAGATAGACACGAAGCCCATGCCTACTACAGTAGTACAAGTTTATATGTCAACTAGCACTGCAGATGACGACGAAATTGAAGAAATGTATGATGAGATTAAAAAAATATATATATTCAGGTAGTGGAGGGAGACGAAAATTTAATAGTCATGGGTGACTAGAATTCGACAGTAGGAAAAGGGAGAGAAGGAAACATAGTAGATGAATATGGATTGGGGCTAAGAAATGAAAGAGGAAGCCGTCAGTTAGAATTTTGCACGGAGCATAACTTGATCATAGCTACCACCTGGTTCAAGAATCATAAAAGAAGGTTGTATACGTGGAAGAACCCTAGAGATACTAAAAGGTATCAGATAGATTATATAATGGTAAGACAGAGATTTAGGAACCAGGTTTTAAATTGCAGGACATTTCTAGGGGCAGATGTGGACTCTGACCACAATCTATTGGTTATGACCTGTAGATTAAAACTGAAGAAACTGCAAAAAGGTGGGAATTTAAGGAGAGGGACCTGGATAAACTGAAAGAACCAGAGGTTGTACAGAGTTTCGGTGAGAGCATAAAGGAACAATTGACAGGGATGGGGGAAAGAAATACAATAGAAGAAGAAAGGGTAGCTTTGAGGGATGAAGTAGTGAAGGCAGCAGAGGATCAAATAGGCAAAAAGACAAGGGCTAGTAGAAACCCTTGGATAACAGAAGAAATATTGAATTTGATTGATTAAAGGAGAAAATATAAAAATGCAGTAAATTAAGCAGGCAAAAAGGAATACAAACGTCTCAAAATGAGATCGACAGGAAGTGCAAAATGGCTAAGCAGGAATGGCTAGAGGACAAATGTAAGGATATAGAGGATTATCTCACTAGGGGTAAGATCGATACTGCCTACAGGAAAATTAAAGAGATCTTTGGAGAAAAGAGAGCCACTTGTATGAATATCAAGACCTCAGATGGAAACCCAGTTCTAAGCAAAGAGAGGAAAGCAGAAAGGTGGAAGGAGTATATAGAGGGTCTATACAAGGGAGATGTACTTGAGGACAATATTATGGAAATGGAAGAGGATGTAGATGTAGGTGAAATGGGAGATACGATACTACGTGAAGAGTTTGACAGAGCACTGAAAGACCTGAGTCCAAACAAGGCCCCAGGATTAGACAACATTCCATTAGAACTACTGACGGCCTTGGGAGAGCCAGTCCTGACAAAACTCTACCATCTGGTGAGTAAGATGTACGAGACGGGCGAAATACCCTCAGACTTCAAGAAGAATATAATAATTCCGTCCCAAAGAAAGCTTGTGTTGACAGATGTGAAAATTACCGAACTATTAGTTTAATAAGTCACAAAATACTAACAAGAATTATTTACAGACGAATGGAAAAACTGGTAGAAGCTGACCTCGGGGAAGATCAGTTTGGATTCCGTCGAAATGCTGGAACCCGTGAGGCAATACTGACCTTACGACTTATCTTAGAAGAAACATTAAGGAAAGGTAAACCTACGTTTCTAGCATTTGTAGACTTAGAGAAAGCTTTTGACAATGTTGACTGGAATAGTCTCTTTCAAATTCTAAAGGTGGCAGGGGTAAAATACAGAGAGCGAAAGGCTATTTACAATTTGTACAGAAACCAGATGGCAGTTAGAAGAGCCGATGGACATGAAAGGGAAGCAGTGGTTGGGAAGGGAGTGACACAGGGTTGTAGCCTCTACCCGATGTTATTCAATTTGTATACTGAGCATGCAGTGTAGGAAACAAAAAAAAATTCGGAGTAGGTATTAAAATCCAGATTCAGAAGGATGTAGGGTGCAGTAGGTACTGGGAGATGAAGGAGCTTTCACAGGATAGATTAGCATGGAGAGCTGCATCAAACCAGTCTCAGGACTGAAGACCACAACAACAACAGCAACATGTTAAAATTATCTCAGCTGTTTCACTAAAAGAATTTAATATGATTTTGTATACGACGTACTATATTTGAGGCCAAAAATGTATAAAAAGAAATTCACTTGTTACAATCGATAAGTACAGTTACAATTAGTCCTTTTAGAAATATTCGAAACTACGAAATATCTGGCATACTTAAAATTCATATTATTAATTGCACAATCTAACGCTAATTATTAAATTTATTTCTGGACCCATCTATAAAATAATAATATAACTCGCTGAAGATTCTTCCTTTGTCAAGAAAGTTTCTAAACTCTTTTGCTTTGTAAAATATTGTGGTTACCGCAGAATGTGAGTAGTAGTGGAGATGCTTCTGATGGAGACAGACGCATTTTTTTGATCGACACTAAAAATGTAATTTGGGATATTAAGTTGAAATTGTAAAGACGGAGTGATATTTAATAATGTGACAAAGAATAAAATTCAGAAATATACAGGTAAATCTTCATCAGTTATTTAGTCATCAGGAACCCGCAAAGTTAAATCAAAATTCCAGAAGTAAGAATGTACCCCTAGACGTAAGACTTGGAGCCAACAACAACAAGAGAAAATGAAGATAAGTAAAATGTTTTTGTTTTGTATATCTTACGCCTCTCGTAGCTTTTGAAACTAACGATGACACTAAAAAAATTTTATAGTGATATGTGGCAGGGTAAGATTACACAGTGATACAGCTTTTATTGGGCATGACGCGTTTCGGGTCTTGTACAGTCATGTTCTCAATGGAGAGACGTCTACAGACGTTAAAGTAACCTTTGGCGTGCCACAGGGGAGTGTTATGGGACCATTGCTTTTCACAATGTATATAAATCACCTAGTAGATAGTGTCGGAAGTTCCATGCGGCTTTTCGCGGATGATGCTGTAGTATACAGAGAAATTCCAGCATTAGAAAATTGTAGCGAAATGCAGGAAGATCTGCAGCGGATAGGGACTTGGTGCAGGGAGTGGCAACTTACCCTTAACATAGACAAATGTAATGTTTTGCAAATACATAGAAAGAAGGATCCTTTGTTGTATGATTACATGATAGCGGAACAAACACTGGTAGCAGTTACTTCTATAAAATATCTGGGAGTATGCGTACGGAACGATTTGAAGTGGAATGATCATATAAAATTAATTGTTGGTAAGGCGGGTGACTGGTTGAGATTCATTGGGAGAGTCCTTAGAAAATGTAGTCCGTCAACAAAGGAGGTGGCTTACAAAACACTCGTTCGACCTATACTTGAGTATTGCTCATCAGTGTGGGATCCGTACCAGGTCGGGTTGACGGAGGAGATAGAGAAGATCCAAAGAAGAGCGGCGCGTTTCGTCACAGGGTCATTTGGTAAGCGCGATAGCGTTACAGAGATGTTTAGCAAACTCAAGTGGCAGACTCTGCAAGAGAGGCGCTCTGCATCGCGGCGTAGCTTGCTGTACAGGTTTCGAGAGGGTGCGTTTCTGGATGAGGTATCGAGTATGTTGCTTCCCCCTACTTATACCTCCCTAGGAGATCACGAATGTAAAATTAGAGAGACTCGAGCGCAGATGGATGCTTTCCGGCAGTCGTTCTTCCCGCGAACCATACGCGACTGGAACAGAAATGGAGGTAATGACAGTGGCACGTAAAGTGCCCTCCGCCACACACCGTTGGGTGGCTTGCGGAGTTAAATGTAGATGTAGATGTAGACACTATAGGATTTTGTAAGTGTTTTTTTTTTTTTTTGATTTAGGCAGTCGCCCACATTCATGCAATATCAGTATTACACAGTGTTTGTAACATACACTACTGTTTGTAAACAGCGAAATACTCAGAACCAGTGGTCTGCGACACGGCACAATAAGAGGACGTATAAAACAGCGGAACCGTAACAAATAATTTAAATGACAAAGAGGTGGTGTGCACATAGACCCGACAGTGCCCTCATTTGTGTACAACTACATCTACATCCATACTCCGCAAGCCACCTGACGGTGTGTGACGGAGGGTACTTTGAGTACCTCTATCGGTTCTTCCTTCTATTCCAGTCTCGTATTGTTCGTGGAAAGAAAGATTGTCAGTATGCCTTTGTGTGGACTCTAATCTCTCTGATTTTATCCTTATGGTCTCTTCGCGAGATATACGAAGGAGGGAGCAATATACTGCTTGACTCCTCGGTGAAGGTATGTTCTCGAAACTTCAACAAAAGCCCGTACCGAGCTACTGAGCGTCTCTCCTGCAGAGTCTTCCACTGGAGTTTATCTGTCATTTCCGTAACGCGTCCGCGGTTACCAAATGATGCTGTAACGAAGTGCGCTGCTCTCCGTTGGATCTTCTCTACCTCTTCTATCAACCCTGTCTGGTACGGATCCCACACTGGTGCGCAATATTCAAGCAGTGGGCGAACAAGTGTAGTGTAAACTACTTGCTTTGTTTTCGGATTGCATTTCCTTAGGGTTCTTCCAATGAATCTCAGTCTGCATCTGCTTTATCGACGATCAACTTTATATGATCATTCCATTTTAAATCACTCCTAATGCCTACGCCCAGATAATTTATGGAATTAACTGCTTCCAGTTGCTGACCTTCTATATTGTAGCTAAATCATAAAGGATCTTTCTTTCTCTGTATTCGCAGCACATTACACTTGTGTACACTGAGATTCAATTGCCATTCCCTGCAACATGCGTCATTTCGTTGCAGATCCTCCTGCATTTCAGTACAGTTTTCCATTGTTACAACCTCTCGATAGACTACAGCATCATCCGCAAAAAGTCTCAGTGAACTTCCGATGCTATCCACAAGGTCATTTATGTATATTGTGAATAGCAACGGTCCTACGACACTCCCTTGCGGCATACCTGAAATCACTCTTACTTCGGAAGACTTCTCTCCATTGAGAATGACATGCTGCTTTCTGTTATCTAGGAACTCTTCAATCCGATCACACAATTGGTCTGATAGTCCATATGCTCTTACTTTGTACATTAAACGACTGTGGGGAACTGTATCGAACGCCTTGCGGAAGTCAAGTAACACGGCATCTTCCTGGGAACCCGTGTCTATGGCCCTCTGAGTCTCGTGGACAAATAGCGCGAGCTGGGTTTCACACGTTCGTCTTTTTCGAAACCCATGCTAGTCTCCAGAAAAGTCATTACACTCGAACATAATACGTGTTCCAAAACTCTGCAACTGATCGACGTTAAAGATATAGGTCTATAGTTCTGCACATCTGTTCGATGTCCCTTCTTGAAAACGGGGATGACCTGTGCCCTTCCCGTGCCCGTAACCGTACAGGTCAGTCAGTATTACGTAACGCTCAGTCGGTGCGGAGCCGTCATACAAAGTGGAAACGTGTAACCCATCATTAACTGTGCCCCTCCGACATGAAATGCCGGCAAGGCACAATGGTCTCCGGGAAGCGGTACTGTCGTTACGTGACCCTCCAGCTCGTACAGGGCACGTTGCTTCAACAGTCAGGTGCATGTGGAACCAGTGGAGAGAAAAGGGCCGTATACAGAGCCAACGGGGTATTGGACGACACAATGTGTCCACAGCGCGATATGACTGCCATCTTGTCTACTTGGCCGCAGCAGACAGAACAGCTTCGTTCACTGTGTTGGCGTGAAGTCGAAGCACTTTAATGTCTCCGTCGACGGTTCGACGCCGTCTTCTGCGAGCTGGACGGGTGGCACATATGCCATTGCGTCGGCTTCCATTGACCAGAACCAACACCGACTCAAAGGAAGGCCTTGGCGCTTGTTGGTGACGTCACGTCAGATAGGCACGGCGAACCCCACGTCTCTTGCAGGCAGAAACGCCTGGCCGTGCCTATCACTATAAATCTCTTATTTTTAGACAAAATGTTTGGTGTTGTTTTGGATTCTGCAGTTTTAATTAGATGAAAGATATTCTTACTATCGTAAAGCTACAAATGAAGATCATAGTTCTGTATTACTGAATCCTGTCGAAACAAACGTAGATCAGTGTGAGAAGATGCTTTGCCCCATTGCAAGCTTCGGAAATTTTACATTCAAGTAACTATATTTACTTGATCCATTTTGTTATCGAAACTTATCCCAACCCCCTTACAATTAACTCTTTTCTTTATTTATTGCCGGCCGCGGTGGTCTCGCGGTTCTAGGCGCGCAGTCCGGAACCGTGCGACTGCTACGGTCGCAGGTTCGAATCCTGCCTCGGGCATGGATGTGTGTGATGTCCTTAGGTTAGTTAGGTTTAAGTAGTTCTAAGTTCTAGGGGACTAATGACCACAGCAGTTGAATCCCATAGTGCTCAGAGCCTTTATTTATTTATTTTCGTTTGACATCGTCACTGGAAATGTGAACTAATTTACATGTGTAAATGTCCAACTGTTGCCAGTCATTAGATTACAGTCGTTTTCAACGAAAGGAATTCTAAACAAGAAGCAAAATATCTTCATACATCGACAATACTGCTGAGCTTAAACTTCTTTAAACATGCACATTAGAAAAGATAAATATTCCCCTCTTGCAACTGAAAGGAGAAACTTTATAAGATAAAAAAATTTCATTTGATAAAACAAGTATCTCTCTTTTGCGTCTTCTTCTGACCCCCACCCCTTCCGCCAACGTGTACGATTGCAAGATATTTTATTACCATTCAGTGCTCCTAACCCCATTGTCAACCAAGATACCTAAAGAAGAGCACCAATATGTTCACAGTTTCTTGTAAAAGCAACCCAGTACAAACGTAACTTCCTCAGATTTACAAATAAGGTAAAGAAGCACGAATTCTGTGCTGCTGGACCATGAAGTTGTTTTTGATTGTCAATCCTTAAAACAGGTGGAAATTTAAGTTCAGGAGTCACTATTTGTTAAGAAGTGTAATGAATTGTACAATTAATTGATTGCAGAAATCTCTCAGAACAGTGTGTGTTGGTCAACTACCGCCAATAGTTTCACGTTTTCCTGTGTCAGAGAGGGAGACACCACCATTATGAGTATGCCTGCAACAGCCCTGGCGTTCGCCATGCCTAGCTGACGTGACGTCACAAGCAAGCGCCGAGGCCTTTGAGTCGGTGTTGCCACGACCCACCAACGCTGCAGACCGGAAGAACGCCGACACTGGCGCGCAAAGTGGCAAAATGTAGTCTTTTCGGACGAGTCCTCTGACTTGTCCTACAGTGATGACCGCCGTGGTGAACGCAGTCGGCCAAACTGTATTTCTGAATGGCGTAGTGGAGAAACGCCACATGTGATGGTCTGAGACGCCACTGCCTATAACACCCGATCCCACCTCCTACGATTTGAGAACAATCTGAACAGCTACCGCTACATAAGGGAAGTCTTTCAGTCTGATGTACTGCCCCACCTGCAGACCGTTCCACATGCCATATTTCAGCAGGACAACACACAAGTGGCGAGAAATGTGCAAGCCTTCTTTGAAGAATAATGGGTACCACTGCTTCCCTGGCCTGCCCGTTCGCCTGACATATTGCCCACTGAATATGTCTGAGATATGGACAGTCGGCATGTAGTTCGTTAATGTCCTCCCTCAGACGCAGTTGATGCTTTTCAACGCGCTTGCAAACCACGTGGCAGAGTATTCCCCAACAGCATATTCAGACACTCATTTCAAACGGATATTCATGTACATGGAATCGCCTTTAAACGCAGTATCTGTTTTCTTCTTTCTTCTTAGTTTGCATAGTAACTACAACAAAAATAATTTTATAAACATATATCAGCCTAGTGAAGAATTATTGTGTTAAAGATCCGTTTCTTTTTCAATGCAGTTCTACAAAGCCCACTTGTCGTGCTGATTGTTAAATAGCTTTCTTTAATTTAGTTTACAAGTTGCAACACCGTCGACACTCTTTACGCAAAATGAAGGCGTGGTCTTCTCCGAATGTACTTCTGACCAAAAAAAGCGATTTTGTTTTCATAATGAAATATTTTCATAAAATTCGTCATCCTTTACTTCACCCACTTAGGCCGGTATTACACAATCATATTTCCTTGACAAAGATTTGATCAAATATATGATCAAATATTCGTCAAATTTGTTTGACAAAGATATTTGACGTGGCGCTAAAAAGGAGTATTACACTGTCATCATATATTTCGTCAACCTTCAAGATGGCTGACAACAACTTGTTATTATGCGCAGCAGTTGCATGTACCACTATTGCAGTATGGGCGCATTAGGAAAAAGAAGTGGAAAAAAAAGAAACGTACCTGGATGAAGCCGTGGATTTTACGACGAGACGATAAAAGCATTCAACAAAATTTGTTACGTGAGCTTATATTGGAGAGCGTCAAGTCGTACATAAATTTGCTCAGTGAAGTGTCTCGTCATGTCACAAAGCACAATACTCACTTAAGAACTGATACATCTGCAGAAGACAGACTTACAGTAAGACTCCCATTTCTTGCTACAGGAGAGAGTTCACTCTAGCTTACAGTACAGAACTCCAATACCACAGTGCACTTTTAACTAAAATAATAACTGAAACGTGTGAAGCAATTTATAAAGCACTAAAAGGCCAATATCTGAAAGTAAATAAATGTTCAATACACTTTATGTGCAATAAGAACAATTTTTATTGTAGATTAAAGTAACAATTACTTTTTGTGTCCCACAACTACAAAATTAATAGATGAAGCTGATGAGGCGCTTTACAATGTGAGGCATCCTGAGTACAAAAATAGATTAAGAACACTGGAGAGCTCAGCAATATATACATTTGATGAAATAAGTTTGTCCATACATACTTCTGCTTTCTCGTGAGAGTAGCTTGAGCGGAGGTCATTAATTTTCTTTTTTATGTCGTCAGCTGTGCGCCCGGGCCGTATATCACAGCTCCTCCGCAATTTTTTTGGAGCTCTCCGATCTTTTTAATCTATGTTTGTACTCAGTCTGCCTTACGTTTAAAGCGCCTCATAAACTTCATAAATTTCTATTAATTTTGTAGTTGACAGCACACACAAATTAATCTTCGCAGACGTGTTTACAAACACGCTTCTGGTGACAAAACGCTGCAGCGATGCTAGCGCTGCAAGTGGTAACATATTGCAGTGAACAGAAGGCAAACTACTTTTGTGACCAAATCTACAGCTAGGCCCTAGATTTGACCATATTTATTTTACAACAGCCGAGATTTGGCAGAGTTCCCAGTACACCATCAAATTTCTTTGACATAAATATTTGACATATCAACTTTGACAAAGAAATGTGGTAGTGTAATACCAGCCTTAGGCACTGAATTTCCAAAAACAATGAAACACAATTTTCTTTATACCTCCAATGGAGAAGTCAAATACCAATATTTATAGCTGCAGCTTTAAACATGCTTTATAGCTCTTTGGTAACGATTTATTTTCAACAAACTTAGCCACTATTTCATCCCCTTACGGATTGAATTACCAAAAATGATGAATCACGAATCTTTTATTTCTAAGTGAGAAAGCAAATATCAGTTTCCTCAGCCCTAGCTTCAAAACTACCGTAATAGCGATATATTGTCAAAAAAATCTTTCATCTCCTATTCCATCTCCTTAGACGCGGATTTTCAAAAAAATCCTTTCTCGAACGATGCTTGCAGTATACGGTCAACACCCTCTGCAGATTCCAAGTTTATATCCTTAGCCCTGCAGTCATGGACTGTGCGGCTGGTCCCGGCGGAGGTTCGAGTCCTCCCTCGGGCATGGGTGTATGTGTTTGCCCTTAGGATAATTTAGGTTAAGTAGTGTGTAAGCTTAGGGATGATGACTTTAGCATTTAAGTCTCATAAGATTTCACACACATTTTTTATCTTTAGCGGTTTGGGCTGGGCGATAATGAGTCAGTGAATCCATCACACATTTCCCTTAAGTTTCCTTTCGTATACGGAGATATCTGGATGAGCGCACGAGGATTTTACTGCAGTCCTTCCGAATGCTAATCTAGTATCTCGTATAATCACTGCGCCGTATCAACAGTGTTAACCAGAAATTCATGGAAAAGTTAAAATTTTGTGCAGGGATATTTTCTGAATATTTTAATACTGGAACTCATGGTCTCCGGTGGCTCGTTACAGAGAAGTTTTATGATTATGAATTATTTGGTTCCCATTAGTCTTGTTTCTGTGGAAATATCTTCGCAGCAGTGAAAGAGCCTGCAGTATGTAATCATGAAAACGTCCAACAAAAAATACAGAGTAACGCAATGACCTTCAGATGCAAAGATATTGCGATGTAGTTGTCGTCGCTGTGGGGACAGCTCAGCATACTGTCGTTGTGACGCTTTTCATGGATATACGTATCCCTAGTAACATACGTGTAACACTGACACTGTTAGTAACACTAACACTGAACCGAGCACTACTAAACGAGAACTTGAGGGCAATGAGCAGCAAAGTCCTCATTACATTTGAGAAAATCAGAATAAAGGCAGGACTCCAACGAAAGTAAAGAACGATATATGGAGCATTGCTGTTGTTGTGGTCTTCAGTCCTGAGATGCAGCTCTCCATGCTACTCTATCCTGTGCAGGCTTCTTCATCTCTCAGTACTTACTGCAACCCACATCCTTCTGAATCTGCTTAGTGTATTCATCTATTGGTCTCCCTCTACGATTTTTACCCTCCACACTGCCCTCCAATCCTAAATTTGTGATCCCCTGATGCCTCAGAACATGTCCTACCAACCAAACCCCTCTTCTAGTCAAGTTGTGCCACAAACTCCTCTTCCCCCAATTCTATTCAGTACCTCCTCATTAGTTATGTGATCAACCCATCTAATCTTCAGCATTCCTCTGTAGCACCATATTTCGAAAGCTTTTATTCTCTTCTTGTCCAAACTATTCATCGTCCATGTTTCATTTCCATACAAATACACCGAGCGAGGTGGCGCAGTGGTTAGCAAACTGGACTCGCATTCGGGAGGACGACGGTTCAATCCCGTCTCCAGCCATCCTGATTTAGGTTTTCCGTGATTTCCCTAAATCGTTTCAGGCAAATGCCGGGATGGTTCCTTTGAAAGGGCACGGCCGATTTCCTTCCAAATCCTTCCCTAACCTCAGCTTGCGCTCCGTCTCTAATGACCTCGTTGTCGACGGGACGTTAAACACTAACCACCACCACCACCATACAAATATTTTCAGAAACGACTTCCTGACACTTAAATCTATACTCGATGTTAACAAATTTCTCTTCTTCAGAAACGCTTTCCTTGCCATTGCCAGTCTACATTTTATAACCTCTCTACTTCGACAATCATCAGTTATTTTGCTCCCCAAATAGCAAAACTCTTTTACTACTTTAAGTGTCTCATTTCCTAATCTAATTCCCTCAGCATCACCTGATTTAATTAGACTACATTCCATTATCCTCGTTTTGCTTTTGTTGATGTTCATCTTATATCCTCCTTTCAAGACACTGTCCATTCCGTTCAACTGGTCTTCCAAGTCCCCTGCTGTCTCTGACAGAATTACAATGTCATCGGCGAACCTCAAAGTTTTTATATCTTCTCCATGGATTTTAATGCCTACTCCGAACTTTTCTTTTGTTTCCTTTACTGCTTGCTCAATATACAGATTGAATATCATCGGGGAGAGGCTACAATTCTGTCTCACTCCCTTCCCAACCACTGCTTCCCTTTCATGTCCCTCGACTATTATAACTGCCATCTGGTTTCTGTACAAATTGTAAATAGACTTTCGCTCCCTGTATTTTATCCCTGCCACCTTTAGATTTTGAAAGAGAGTATTGCAGTCAACGTTGTCAAAAGCATATGTAGCATACTGTATCGAATTTGCTATGAAAGCAGTAGATACACATAAAACGTAAACAATCATGATGGAATTTCGTAGTTTCTTTCATAACACGAGTAACAAAATAAGGCGTTTACATTTCCTAGGTGGAAATTGGTGTAAAGGCACTCACTATAATTTTGTGTTGTTGCACTGTTAATACATTGTCTAACCACTGTTCGTTCTAATTACATCAAAAATTATCTTTGACACTGATTTTGTTAGGGAAATTGTGACCCACTTTTCTCGTATCGCGCTTTTCAACTTACAAATGGCCTCAAGTTGCCTTCCGTTGCAATAAACACGTCTTAACATTTATTCCCCAACGGTTTGCTACGTGGTTAATACACGGGCTACGTGCTGCTCAGGACAAGACATGAATATCTTTACCTTTAAAGCACTTTTTGGTTGTAACAGAAAGCCGCACGGATGCATTATTTCTTGAAACATTATCCTTTCATTCTCTACGTTCTCATCCATTCTAATCAATTCTATCTCTAGCATCTCTATAGTTCATTGTAGTGTTCTGATGAACAATGCATGATTTACCTTTAGTGCACAAATCATAATATTTCCACCACCAAAATTTCTGCTCATTCTTACTCTGGTCTCAGATATAATTATAGCGCATATCTGTATGCGCTGTAAATGTTCGTTTGCACATTTTCGACATGGTTTCTGCAGGAGAATACGAATTTGACTAGTTGCTAAGATGATTTGAAAATGGGTCCCGGTGGCTTGCTGAGTACGCATGTAAATATAGATGTAAACTTGGCGGAAGCAAACTCACAACTAAAAATCAAACAGGTTAGACATAAGGCGTGAGCACTCTCGCTTCCCTGTGACATGACACTTCGTTCACATGGGACATGGTCAACAGAAATGTGACTCACGCTAGCGTTGGACGCATCGTGAGAACACAACTTTAAGTAAGGGGCCACGACTCAGATTTCACCGCAGTGATCCTTACATCTGCAAGCTAATTTAAATTATCACTAATTCTGCTCGATACGTTGTTTTAGTCGTATCACATCTTATTTTCTTGCCTACTGAACTAATTTGTCATCAATTTACACCAAATATCGAACTTCTATAAGATATGGAACACCTGGTAACATACAAAAGTAGCACTCACTAACTAACAAAAATCAGATAGTGACTCATCATTAACACTAATTTCTCTTCTCACTAATGAGGCATCCAGCGTGCCGTTTTGCTTTCGACAAAGCCTAGGAAAAGCGTGGAAGATACTTAGTTTATCTCCTCCACCTGCCTCACAACGACGAACTTCATTACATGACAGGCGAGAGATCTAGGTGAACACTACACACCAGTGCAAAAGCGCCATTTCCATGATCACCACAGGCGTAAAGCAGCGCGCACCTCAGCAACGTTTACCCCAAGTGCTGATTTTGCAGTATTCAGCCGTATCACCTCACAGTATTAATTCCACAGGGAGGCGTAGCCTTATCGCAACCTACCAACGCTCTCGGTTCATCTACTGCCGCACATATTTACCTTTCACTTCATACCGGCTGTTCCGAGCCAGCGAGGTGCAGTAACGCTGTTTAGGGCCTCTTCCAGCGTAACTGCTAGGCCGAACTTTTACCTGTTAAAAGGGCTTGAGTTTAACTTTTGGTCATATTCGATATGAAGTTCTGTACTGTACGTGCCGCAGAAATTGCATCATGGCGCAGAAATTTCATAACGTGCGACCCGTATGACGAGGGAATCACAGTGAACTGCTCAGGAGTTCTGTTGAATCGATGCGCATGTTGGAGTTGTGCGAGTATCGACGTGTGTGTGTGTGTGTGTGTGTGTGTTTGAGAGAGATGTATCGTAAGTAATAGCACAAATTGACGTGATTGAAAATTTACGACGTATGAATAAAAACGTTCCTGTAAACATGGACCTGCCATTGAGCCACTTGCAAAATATACTAACTGCTTATAAATCACTTGACTGCACGACTTTTTGCGTCTGGAAGACGCCAATCCTTTATGTCTGACGAGTGCCATTAATAATAATAATAATAATAATAATAATAATAATACTGTGTAAGCACTTCGGCAATTTTGTAGCTGTGGTGTCACCGCCAGACACCACACTTGCTAGGTGGTAACCTTTAAATCGGCCGCGGTCGGTTAGTATACGTTGGACCCGCGTGTCGCCACTATCAGTGATTGCAGACCAAACGCCGCCACACGGCAGGTCTAGTCTAGAGACACTCCCTAGCACTCGCCCAGTCGTACAGCCGACTTTGCTAGCGATGGTTCACTGTCTACATACGCTCTCATTTGCAGAGACGACAGTTTAGCATAGCCTTCAGCTACGTCAGTTGCTACGACCTAGCAAGGAGCCATATTCAGTTACTATGAATGTATCCTGAACAGATAATATTGCGAATAATGTACCGTCAAGAGCGTCGTTCATCATTAATGGATTAAAGTTAAGTATCAAGTTAATTTCGTCCGCTTTCTGAGTTCTCTTTCCTTGTCATGTTCCAGACGAGCTAAAACGCGTGTATTTCGGCCTCCATTCGTAACACGGTGTTGGCTCTTTTGGCAACACAACAGTAACAATTACATAGTTATTGTTGTGTTGTGATGTCAATTAGTTCGTTTATCTGTTGTGAAGTGATTAATAAAATAGTTTATGGTCCATTATTGAAACTATCTACAACTCAAAAAGGGCATTTTCATAAGATATTTAAGTATCTGTGATGCACACATCTCAGTTTTATTGTCATAAATGTATGTTACCAAATATAAAGTATGTGTAGTGGATGGACTATGGGCGCAAGAAGGTATTCATGCATTCATTTCACAAAGTATAAAGTCTAATTTTGTCACGCATTAATGTTAGTACCCGAAAAACATAATTTTGCAAACTTATGAAGTCCGTGTTAGCCTTCGGAAATAGTGATATTACTAATGACATTTTAAAAAAAATAATTTGGTTTCGTGACCGAAAAACAATCAAATCCTTTTTTCTTCACCCCTTAGCAAATTTCATTTTAACCTTCACGGGTAATTACTTCCTGGTTGAGAACCAGTGCTTTATAGGGTATTGAGCTGACGCATACTTGTGTGAGACAGCGTTATCAGCGCATCACAGAGCTCGAGAGGCCATAGAGTTTAAGAGGGCCCCAGTTTTCGGTCTCTATTTGGCCGGATGGTCAAAGCATGTAGTACCCAGATTTGTGTGTCATTCAGATGTGGGCAAGTTCCAGTATTGGATTACATGGGAACGTGAGGGGAGGGATACTCGTCAAGGTTCAAGTCTACCACGTCTAACCACTACAAAGGAGGATCGCCGTAATGGACACCAAGCACATCGTAATCCCATCACATCCGCGCCTGTCATCCGAGAACACGTACTCCAATGGCTTGCAGAAGTACAGCAGTTTTACTCCTGGCATCATGGTTTGGGGAGGCATTGGTTATGACTTACGTCTCAGCTTGTAGTGACTGAGAGAACTCT
Organism: Schistocerca gregaria; assembly: GCF_023897955.1. Taxonomy (NCBI): domain Eukaryota; kingdom Metazoa; phylum Arthropoda; class Insecta; order Orthoptera; family Acrididae; genus Schistocerca; species Schistocerca gregaria. The sequence continues at coordinate 218,450,474 of NC_064925.1, read as the reverse complement.
AATGGTATGACAGTACGCCTCGGATGTCCTACGTTCTCATGAGTTGTCTCTCACATGAGACTATTGTAGTGATATTTTTCGACCTGCTCGTCCCTTCAGAGCACGTGTCACTAAGACTGTCTGTTTGATGTTGATGTACTACTGCCCCGGTCCGTGCGCAATAGAAATTGTGTGGTAGCTGCTCAGACTTCAACTTCATCCCAGTGCCGTATCCAGGATATCAAGGACCAGTTTCAACAGTTGTGGGCCGGCTTGCCCCCGGAGAGGATAAACATGGCTGACAGAAGCAACCATAAATAAATTTTCGATATATGAAGTATACAGCCAACCTATTGCATAAGTTTAATGTAGAAACCTTGACTAGGTTTAGACACCACTAAAGATATCTCCTTCAGAAGGAAGTCACATAAATTACATGACGTTAAAATTGTAAACATACTTGATGAGCTAAGGAGCTCAAGTCAGAGAGCACAAAATATGAAATAAGGTCCTCCATGGATACAGTAAAAAATGGTACAACAGATACAGCTTGTTAAAAAGAGCAGACATAACTGGCTCTGAGCACAATGGGACTCTCAACTTCTGAGGTCATCAGTCCTCTAGAACTTAGAACTTCTTAAACCTAGCTAACCTAAGGACATCACACATCTATGCCTGAGGCAGGATTCGATCCTGCTACCGTAGCGGTCGCGCGGTTACAGACTGTAGCGCCTAGAACAGCTCGGCCACCCCGGCTGGCTGCAGACATAACTCTTTTATAGTTTTAACGTCATGTGATTTATATGACTTCCTTCTGAAGAAGATACCCTCAGTGTTATCGAAACCTGGTCAACATTTTACGTGAAACTATGCAATTAGTTTGTTGTATAGTTTATACATTGAAGTTTCATTTCGTTTCCTCCCGCCTTTCGGGGATCTTCATTTTTGTTGTCAGGCACCGGGTATCAGAAGTTATGGTTGGTGCAAAAAGGTCGCTCTAGTAATTTATGTTCCGCTGATTGCATGCACTCTACTGTTTTCACATCATGCTGACAAGTGAACTGTATCGTAACTGATCGCTCAGTGCCCGACCGTTATTGCGGAGTATTCTACTTTGGGTTTGTGCATACCAGTAACTCTATTAGCAGACGCTACTCACACATCAATCTGAAGCGCTAAACGGCGCAACGGTTTTATCATTCCAACTCCTTCAGTTCGGTTAAAATCGATACGCCACCTGCTGGAGTCCGAAGAACGAGCTGGTGCATGTGCAACGATCAGAGCGTGCCTTCCACTTAGCTGAATTTTATTACTGGACCCGATATTTTATTCGAAAAAATTTTCATATTAGTTGCTAATAGAGGCAAGTAAATATGTTCTTGCTTCATTAAATTTCATGTGTGCAGCTGCATAAACCCTGATTCTTCTTCTAATATTACGGCTATAGTTACATGTAGTAAAGTGTGAGCGGCACTCGTTCCATCCTTTTAAACTCGCTGACCACGTCACTGCACGTGTGCGACGACAGAATCGAAGCAAATTTCCTCCAATTTTTCTCAAACTATTTTACAGAAACTGTTTGGTAAAAATACTACATTTTTGCGTTAACTGTAGCTTCATATGTTAGCTTCATGATGATGTGCCTCACATTTCTTAATTACAGTTATCATGACATTTGTATTTAAGTGGGAATACACGAATTTCGAAAAAAATTGCTATGAAAAATATGATTTTGTGTTTGGACCGTATTAAATATTTTGCTGCACTTGAAATTGAACTAACATACACTTCGGTGAAGGTCTCTGTCTGTCTCCAATCTCGAGAAAATTGATCCGCTGTAGCGCACACAATTACGATCGTCGCGTGCTAGCGATAAGGCCAGAATGAAGTATCTACAACATTTTTCATATTCCATAAATGGATTGAGATAACGAAAAGAGATACTGAAAAATGTTAGGATGCATAAAAGTAGTTATCAAGGAAAACTTCATTACCTACCATGTTATTCCACTAACGATTGCTTCAGTGAAAGCATGTAATTTTTAAGGGCTGTCGACAGTTCTGTGGGTTTTGGAACAGCTTTTTTGCACTGAGGATGTGCTTTTCCTGCCGGCCGGGCTGGCCAAGCGGTTCTAGGCGTTACAGGCTGGAACCGCACGACCACTACGGTCGCAGGTTCGAATCCTGCCTCGTGCATGGATGTGTGTGATTTCCTTAGGTTAGTTAGGATTAAGTAGTTCTAAGTTCTAGGGGACTGATGACCTCAGCAGTTAAGTCCCATAGTGCTCAGAACCATTTTTTTGTGCTTTTCCGTAAGTTACTGATTTTACTTTTCTTCAATTCCTCAAACCACGCTTTCAGAATTCTATTGCAATTTGCGTCTGCACAGAATGTTACTGAGGTGACGCTGTGTAAGATCCGCTTTCTTTTGGCAAAAGAATAAAAAAAATTTAACATGGCAACAAGAGACTTGTTGATTTTACGCAAATTTCGCCACTCATGACGCTCTTCTGAAAGATACAATTAATTAACAAACCAGGAGAAAATAAATTGCTGTTTTTGTTGCATTTTGAGCGGAATTCTTCCTAGACGCTAACCAGAGAAGAGGAGAAAATAGATCTTTTTGAATGGTCACCATGCAAGTGTGGGCGTAGAGGGGCTTCACGTAATCTTTACAAAAAATTTGGGCCTAGGCTTCAGTTTAGAATGGCACTTCCTCTTCAGCCTTTGGCATTTCACCTATAGCGGCTGCCGCAATCCCCTACGTGTGCCCTGCCTAATGCGCATCTACAGGCTATATTACACTACTGGCCATTAAAATTGCTACACCAAGAAGAAATGCAGATGATAAACGGGTATTCATTGAACAAATATATTATACTAGAACTGACATGTGATTACATTTTCACACAATTTGGGTGCATAGATCCTGAGAAATCAGTTCGCAGAACAACCACCTCTGGCCGTAATAATGCCCTTGATATGCCTGGGCTTTGAGCCAAACAGAGCTTGGATGGCGTGTACAGGTACAGCTGCCCATGCAGCTTCAACACGATACCACAGTTCATCAAGAGTAGTAACTGGTGAATTGTGAGGAGCCAGTTTCTCGGCCACCATTGACCAGAAGTTTTCAATTTGTGAGAGATCTGGAGAATGCAGTCCAACACTTTCTGTATCCAGAAAGGCCCGTACAGGACCTGCAACATGCGGTCGTGCATTAGCCTGCTGAAATGTAGGGTTTCGCAGGGATCGAATGAAGGGTAGAGCCACGGGTCGTAACACAACTGAAACGTAAGGTCCACTGTTCAAAGTGCCGTCAGTGCCAACAAGAGGTAACCGAGACATGTAACCAACGGCACCCCATACCATCACGCCAGGCGATATGTCAGTATGGCGATGACGAATACACGCTTCCAATGTGCGTCCACCGCGATGTCACCAAACACGGATGCGACCATCATGATGCTGTAAACAGAACCTGGATTCATCCGAAAAAATGACGTTTGGTCATTCGTGCATCTTGGTTCGTCGTCAAGGGTAAACGCAGCCACGGTCTCCGAACTGATAGTTCATGCTGCTGCAAACGTCGTCAAACTGTTCATGCAGATGGTTGTTGCCTTGCAAACGTCCCCATCGGTTGATTCAGGGCTGCACGATCCGTTACAGCCATGCGGGTAAGATACCTGTCATCTCGACTGTTACTGATACGGGGCCGTTGGGATCCAGCACGGCGTTCCGTATTACCCTCCTGAACCCACCGATTCCATATTCTGCTAAAAGTCATTGTATGTGCACCATCGCGAGCAACAATGCCGCGATACGATAAACCGCAATCGCGATAGGTTACAATCCGACCTCTATCAAAGTCGGAAACGTGATGGTATGCATTTCTCCTCTTGACACGAGGCATCACAACATTGTTTGGAGGAATTTTATAAGGGGGACTATGCTCCAGACTGAACGCTGAAAGGCATAATCAGTCTTAAATGATGATGATAATATGTTCTCGCATGTAGCGGGCACATAACCTTTAGTTGTGAAAAAGGTAAATAACCTACAGAAATATTAGATATAGTATGACCTCAAGTTGTGTTTACATATGTTCAATGTGGCTCCTTTTTTTAACAAGACAAATTCCCATCTGTAATCAGTTTTCTGCCAGGTCCTGTGAAGGAAGTCTTGATATTTGGTGGTAGCTGCTTGTGTTGTCCATTATCACAGCAAGTCGACGGAGGAACAAACACTCTTGTCTTTGATGTAACCCCACACACATAAGTATATTAGGGCCAACAAATCAGGTGATCAAGATGGCCACGATACTGTTCGAGCACGTCCAGTCCAAATCAGCACATGAGATGAGTGACAACTTCACGATGATAATGCGGTGGCGCTCCATCTTTGTGGAAAATAAATTCTTTGTCCGTATTGTAAGGCAACGGGCGAGTTGTGGCGCCCTGAAAATATTCTACGTTCGGAGTTGGCGTTGCCGCAAGGGCCGCTCGGCAAGCCGGGGCTCGTCAGCAACCGCGTGGTGCCGAACATTAGCCGGAGGAAGAGGGGTAGCCCCAGTGCGTGGTCCAGGCCGACCGCGTGGCTCGGAATTCCATGTTGACGCCGTGTCGATGAATGGGCTTTGTGTCGATTTGTATGCCGGCAGTGCCAAGGATGGCGGACTTTGTGAAAACATAATGGCTGACATTTCACAGTTCATGCAGAAATTAATAATAGCCAGAGGAATCATAAAATCTTAAAAAGAAACATGTACATTACCATTATTTGCACGACGATTTTGATGGTGTAATCAGATTTTCAATATCTTTATTAGTTTAAAGTTTAGCATCTGACTGTAAATTATACAAGTAACACCCAACAATTTACAATTTGTACAGAAACCAGATGGCAGTAATAAGCGTCGAAGGACATGAAAGGGAAGCAGTGGTTGGGAAGGGAGTGAGACAGGGTTGTAGCCTCTCCCCGATGTTATTAATGTTATTCAATCTGTATATTGAGAAAGCAGTAAAGGAAACAAAAGAAAAGTTCGGAGTAGGTATTAAAATCCATGGAAAAGAAATAAAAACTTTGAGGTTTGCCGATGACATTGTAATTCTATCAGAGACAGCAAAGGACTTGGAAGAGCAGTTGAACGGAATGGACAGTGTCTTGAAAGGAGGATATAAGATGAACATCAACAAAAGCAAAACGAGGATAATGGAATGTAGTCGAATTAAGTCGGGTGATGCTGAGGGAATTAGATTAGGAAATGAGACACTTAAAGTAGTAAAGGAGTTTTGCTATTTGGTGAGGAAAATAACTAATGATAGTCGAAGTAGAGAGGATATAAAATGAAGACAGGCAATGGGAAGGAAAGCGTTACTGAAGAACAGAAATTTGTTAACATCGAGTATAGATTTAAGTGTCAGGAAGTCGTTTCTGAAAGTATTTGTATGGAGTGTAGCCACGTATAGAAGAGAAACATGGACGATAAATAGTTTGGACAAGAAGAGAACAGAAGCTTTCGAAATGTGGTTCTACAGAAGAATGCTGAATATTAGATGGGTAGATCACATAACTTATTATGAAGTACTGAATAGAATTGGGGAGAAGAGGAGTATGCGGCACAATTTGACGAAAAGAAGGGACCGGTTAGTAGGACATGTTCTGAGGCATCTAGGGATCACCAATTTAGTATTGCAGGGCAGCGTGGAGGGTAAAAATCGTAGAGGGAGACCAAGAGATGAATACACTAAGCAGATTCAGAAGGATGTGGGTTGCAGTAAGTACTGGGGGATGAAGAAGCTTGCACAGGATAGGGTAGCCATGGAGAGCTGCATCAAACCAGTCTCAAGACTGAAGACCACAACAACAACAACAACAACAACAACAACCCAACAACGAATTTCCAAAATCTAAAAGGTTCATCCGATTTTGTCTATCGAAGTGCCTTTAGAAAGCTATTAGTTTAAACCTAAATAGGTATGAATTACAGGCATGTAACTTCAATAGAACATGAGTTATTGCATGTCAAAGTGGTCGATTACGGTTGATAGCATGAGGCCGTAACTACTCCACAGTTACACGAAAAAACGGTAGCAGCATGCTTATAAATACACTCCTGCAAATTGAAATAAGAACACCGTGAATTCATTGTCCCAGGAAGGGGAAACTTTATTGACACATTCCTGGGGTCAGATACATCACATGATCACACTGACAGAACCACAGGCACATAGACACAGGCAACAGAGCATGCACAATGTCGGCACTAGTACAGTGTATATCCACCTTTCGCAGCAATGCAGGCTGCTATTCTCCCATGGAGACAATCGTAGAGATGCTGGATGTAGTCCTGTGGAACGGCTTGCCATGCCATTTCCACCTGGCGCCTCAGTTGGACCAGCGTTCATGCTGGACGTGCAGACCGCGTGAGACGACGCTTCATCCAGTCCCAAACATGCTCAATGGGGGACAGATCCGGAGATCTTGCTGGCTACGGTAGTTGACTTACACCTTCTAGAGCACGTTGGGTGTCACGGGATACATGCGGACGTGCATTGTCCTGTTGGAACAGCAAGTTCCCTTGCCGGTCTACGAATGGTAGAACGATGGGTTCGACGACGGTTTGGATGTACCGTGCACTATTCAGTGTCCCCTCGACGATCACCAGAGGTGTACGGCCAGTGTAGGAGATCGCTCCCCACACCATGATGCCGGGTGTTGGACCTGTGTGCCTCGGTCGTATGCAGTCCTGATTGTGGCGCTCACCTGCACTGCGCCAAACACGCATACGACCATCATTGGCACCAAGGCAGAAGCGACTCTCATCGCTGAAGACGACACGTCTCCATTCGTCCCTCCATTCACGCCTGTCGCGACACCACTGAAGGCGGGCTGCACGATGTTGGGGCGTGAGAGGAAGACGGCCTAACGGTGTGCGGGACCGTAGCCCAGCTTCATGGAGACTGTTGCGAATGGTCCTCGCCGATACCCCAGGAACAACAGTGTCCCTAATTTGCTGGGAAGTGGCGGTGCGGTCCCCTACGGCACTGCGTAGGATCCTACGGTCTTGGCGTGCATCCGTGCGTCGCTGCGGTCCGGTCCCAGGTCGACGGGCACGTGCACCTTCCGCCGACCACTGGCGATAACATCGATGTACTGTGGAGACCTCACGCCCCAAGTGTTGAGCAATTCGGTGGTACGTCCACTCGGCCTCCCGCATGCCCACTATACGCCCTCGCTTAAAGTCCGTCAACTGCACATACGGTTCACGTCCACGCTGTCGCGGCATGCTACCAGTGTTAAAGACTGCGATGGAGCTCCGTATGCCACGACAAACTGGCTGACACTGACGGCGGCGGTGCACAAATGCTGCGCAGCTAGCGCCATTCGACGGCCAACACCGCGGTTTCTGGTGTGTCCGCTGTGCCGTGCGTGTGATCATTGCTTGTACAGCCCTCTCGCAGTGTCCGGAGCAAGTATGGTGGGTCTGACACACCGGTGTCAATGTGTTCTTTTTTCCATTTCCAGGAGTGTATATTAATTCGTCTATTACTTTGTTTATATCCGATATGTACTATTCATGAATAAATTGGTCAAATATTTACTGTGTTTTAGAAAGCACAGAGATATTAGGTTACTGGCCTACTTTTGTTTCTATTCCTTTGATATACGTTTGTTTGATTTTTTTATGTATTTAATAATGTGTTTAGAGTGCTGGACGGGAAGGGGCGACGGAATGTTGCGGGATATAGTTGGAGAGGGTTGAGCAGTTTGCGCGCGGTCGTGGGAGATAGAAATATTTCGTAGTGGCGACTTCTGCAGTTGTGAAATTTCCATGGATATTTAATTGCTGGACCATCGACACCAATAAGTGTTTTGAAGTAATAAACGGCATTTTTAAAGGTATTTCTGCTATCATATTCATCATTTAAAGTCGTTGAAAATAGTACCAGTTGATTTAATTTAACTGCAATCTTTCATTTATAAATTTCTATGTTATATTAAAAATTCGCAATTGCCGAGTGACAGGAACCTTCGACCATTCAATTCATCTGTATATTCAAATTGTATACTGCAGAATCAGCAGTATTTGTCTTGTAACGCGGCAACTACGAATCCCCAAACATTTGTACACAAAGCTCAGCTCGTTTTTCTTCGTCACTTTCCATTAAAAACTGCAACATTTCCAGTTTGTAGGATTTGAATGGCAGGCGTTTCCATTATACCACCACACTGTAACGCTATGTATGTTCAATTCTAAGCTGCCATGTCCCGTTGATTTACCTGGACAGCAAATGTAAGACTGCCAAAGTTGTTCAATTGCTGTGTCAGAGACTGCTGGCCATCCCTGAGCCGTCGTCCTATGTGATACATAGCCAGCTTTTTACCGATTAATAACAGTTTGGCTTTGAAAGGGTGGATTCTGATATTTAATCCTGAATTGTCTCTGTACTGTATTAGTGAATTTGGATTCATGAAACCGTAAACAACACTTCGCATACGCCGCACATTTATATGACTTCATGATGACTGTTGGAATACGCATTCATGTGTACCAACCAGCGGGAATGTCGGGAACAAGCAGTGTTAGGGGGGAATAAAATTTGAAGATGTACCGCATTCAGTGCTGTATCAGACATTTCTGTAAGTTATTTACCATTATCAGTATTCAACGTTGCTTTTGTATAACTCATTCATAAATACCCTGCATTGGTGGACAGTGCATTAGTGTGGGACAAAATGAGGTTAAAACGCTCATTTTAAAAAAATTGGCGTGATTGACCAGAATTTTAGAACGTGTTTGAATATATACTATTTATGTTAGAAAACAGCTGAAATATGTGCAAATAATCAGAAAACTCAATATTAAAGAACCTAAATATTATGAAGTACAGTTCGTTACCGAATGTAGTACTTGCCGAATACAGTACCAGAGCTTCATCGAAAATTATTTTGTATTCTTGTAATGAAACAAGTACTTATTTGAAATTGTAGTGTATATCGCATATTACAGCATGCTCTAAACAGTTTGTAGTCCATAATTGCACTACTGGCTATTACAATTGCTACACCAAGAAGAAATGAAGATTATAAACGGGTATTCATTGGACAAATATGTTATACTAGAACTGACATGTGATTACATTTTCACGCAGTTTAGATGCATAGATCCTGAGAAATCAGTACCCAGAACAACCAACTCTGGCCGTAATAACGGCCTTGATACCCCTGGGCATTGAGTGAAACAGAGCTTGGATGGCGTGTACAGGTACAGCTGCCCATGCAGCTTCAACACGATACGACAGTTCATCAAGAGTAGTGACTGGCGTATTGTGACGAGCCAGTTGCTCAGTAACCATTGACCAGACGTTCACAATTGGTGAGAGGTTTGGAGAATGTGCTGGCCAGGGCAGCAGTCGAACATTTTCTGTATCCAGAAAGACTCGTACATGATCTGCAACATGCGGTCGTGCATTAGCCTGCTGAAATGTAGGATTTCGCAGGGATCGAATGGAGGGTAGAGCCACGGATCGAAACACATCTGAAATGTAACGTCCACTGTTCAAAGTGCCGTCAATGCGAACAAGAGTTGACCGAGACGTGTAACCAATGGCACCCCATACCATCGCGGTGGGTGATGCGCCAGTATGGCGATGTCGAATACACGCTTCCAATGTGCGTTCACCACGATGTCGCCAAACACGGATGCTACCATCATGATGCTGTAAACAGAGCCTGCATTCATCCGAAAAAAATGACGTTTTGCCATTCGTGCACCCAGGTTCGTCGTTGAATAAATCATCGCAGGCGCTTCTGTCTGTGATGCAGCGTCAAGGGTAACCGAGCTGATAGTCCATGCTGCTGCAAACTGATCGTGCATATGGTTGTTGTCTTGCAAACGTCCCCATCTGTTGACTCAGGGATCGAGACGTGGCTGCACGATCCGTTACAGCCATGCGGATAAGATGCCTGTCATCTCGACTGCTAATGATACGAGGCCGTTGGTAACCAGCACGGCGTTCCGTAGTACCCTCCTGAACCCACCGATTCCAATTCTGCTAACAGTCATTGGATTTCGACCAATGCGAGCAGCAATGTCGCGATACGATAAATCGCAATCGCGATAGGCTACAATCCGACCTTGCTCAAATTAGGAAACGTGATGGTACTCATTTCTTCTTCTTACACGAGGCATCACAACAACGTTTCACCAGGCAACGCCAGTCAACTGCTGTTTGTTTATGAGTAATCGGTTGGAAACTCTCCTCATGTCAGCACGTTGTAGGTATCGCCATCGGCGCCAATCTTGTATGAATGCTCTGAAAAGCTAATCACTTGCATATCACAGCATCTTCTTCCTGTCGGCTAAATTTCGCGTCTGTAGCACGTCGTCTTTATGATGTAGCAATTTTACTGGCCAGTAGTGTATTAAAACCAACATAAAGGCTGGCCGCGGTGGTCTAGCGGTTCTAGGCGCCTAGTCCGGAACCGCGCGACTGCTACGGTCGCAGGTTCGAATCCTGCCTCGGGCATGGATGTGTGTGATGTCCTTAGGTTAGTTAGGTTCAAGTAGTTCTAAGTTCTAGGGGACTGATGACCACAGATGTTAAGTCCCATAGTGCTCAGAGCCATTTGAACCATTTTGAACCAACATAAATAACCGACATATCTCGAAGACATGCTGATACTGTGGTGAAGAGCAGTGTTAAGCAGATACTGCAACCCCTTCGCAACATGTAGAAACGAAAACAAGTGATGCAATGAAGGTATATGGTTTAAAGAACATGGGTTGGTTAAAAAGTAGAGGTAACACCGCTGTAACTTGAAGAATATACGTTACTTTTCATTCTCGCTGTCTGTAGCTGACAGTAGGTCAGTTGAAGTTTTGCAGTAAGCGGCGACGGCTGTGTTTGAGTCAGTTTGACTGTGTACTGTTTGAAAGTGCGGAAGGCCAGTTCGAGCACCTTACCAATATTTTTAGGAAACACGAATTACGTGCATTGATCAAATTGGAATGGCATGTGGTCGGAGCACACGGCACTGCATCCCATCATCCTTCATGACTGCACGTGCCACACGGTGAATCCCGTGCAGGAGCTCCTGCGTGTATAGAGGTGGGAGATATTGGGAACATCCAACGTATTCAGCCGATATGAGCCCGTGCGATCACGACCTGTTCGCCAAAATGAAGGATCCTCTTCGCGGCACGTGCTACAGCACAAGGAATGACATTATCCGTGCCGTCCTTCCAAGAATTCGTCAGATATGGATGCGCTGATAGTGAACGACCCCTTCCGTCTTTGTGAGGGACGATGATCGAGATGACAGACTATTATATTGAGGGATTGTAATGCGGTGAAAGTCTCTCAGTAACGTCTGGTATGAACTATAACCGAGTTCACACTACTATGCCCATGTATTTGCTACAATCAGGCATAGCGAATTTACTTTTTTCTCTAAGCCAGGAAAACAAATTGAATGTTGCATGCAAATGTGTAATACTGTGTGTATGGCATTATTTGTCGCGAGTCCCTTCTGGGGTGTACAGCCGCCTGCTACAGGTAACTTGATTTGACGCCACCCCGATGACTGCACGTCGATGGTGATGAAGTGATGAGGAAGGCAACACACACTCAGTCCCGAGCGAAGAACCTCTCCAACCCTGCCGCAGGGAATCGAACCAGGAACCATGTGATCGAGAATCAGCAACGCTAACTACGAGACCACGAACTGCAGACTTTAGCATTGTTGTTGTTGTTGTTGTTGTTTTTGCTGTGATCTTCAGTACGAAGACTTGTTTAGCGCATCACTCCATGCTACTCTGTCTTGTCTCAGGCTCTTCATCTTCGAATAATTACTGCAACCTACATCCCTCTGAATCTGCTTAGGCCGGCCGCGGTGGTCTCGCTGTTCTAGGCGCGCAGTCCGGAACCGTGCGACTACTACGGTCGCAGGTTCGAATCCTGCCTCGGGCATGGATGTGTGTGATGTCCTTAGGTTAGTTAGGTTTAAGTAGTTCTAAGTTCTAGGGGACTGATGACCACAGCAGTTGAGTCCCATAGTGCTCAGAGCCATTTTGAATCTCCTTATTGAATTCATCTCTTGGTCTCTCTCTAAGATTTTTACCCCCCTCCCCCCAAATTCCATCAAATACTAAAGGCGTGATCCCTTGATGTCTCAGAATGTGTCACATCAACTTGTCCCTTCTTCTAATCAAATTGTGCCATAGATTTCTTTTTCCCCCATTTTGTCAGTAACTCCTCATTAGTTACGCGATCTACCCATCTCATCTTCATCATTCTTCGATATTGTTGCATAAGCTATGTGTGGAAAAGGATAAGTGAAAAATTGTTCGTGCGGTAGCGTTCTCGCTTCCCGCGCCCGGGTTCCTGGGTTCGATTCCCCGCGGGGTCCCTGCCTCGTGATGACTGGGTGTTGTGTGATGTCCTTAGGTTAGTTAGGTTTAAGTAGTTCTAAGTTCTAGGGGACTGATGGCCATAGTGCTCAGAGCCATTTGAACCATTTTGAAAAATTGTTTCTAGAGTGTTTCACTCCCGAATAGTTCTACAAGTGATGGCTGCTGCGGTAGTTCCCTAGGTGTTCATGACAAATACTTAATCCCAAGTGAGATATAAAGGCCCTTTTGATGCTGAGTAGGCCGGGAAAATATCTTGTCATGAATATTTTACCACCAGCCTTCGGCGGCCGTCGTGTTTAGCAGATATTTTAATTATAATTTTCTGTTGTTATATTTCCAAGTAATACATCTCATAGAACTGGAAAATGTTTTGAAAGAAGCAGGCTTGAGTGGCCGAGCGGTTCTAGGCTCTACAGTCCGCAACCGCGCGACCGCTACCATCGCAGGTTCAAATCCTGCCTCGGGCATGGATGTGTGTGGTGTCCTTAGGTTAGTTAGGTTTAAGTAGTTCTAAGTTCTAGGGGACTTATGACCTCCGAAGTTAAGTCCCATAGTGCTCAGAGCCATTTGAACAATTTGGTTTTGAAAAAAATATCCTTTTGAAGCACATTTCACGTATTTTGCAAGTTATTCTGAACTCTGAAGGAATACGTCTGCTTCAAAACACAGAGACAAGAAAAATGTGCTACAGAATAATGAAAATCATCCAATTCATCTATTTTCACTGTAGTGCCTTCTTTGCTTTCAGAAGCGTGCAAGCGAATTATCTGAATAAAAAGTCAACTATATTCCTTAACATTTAGTATAAGAACAAGAATTCTAAATTATTACTCGTCCATTGTGCAAGATGCAATACGTTGTGTAGTAGCACATTTCGAAAGCTTCTATCCTCTTCTCGTCTGAACTGTTTGTCGTCCATGATTCACTTAAATACATGGCTGCACTCCGTACAAATACTTGAAAAGACTTCCTAACACTTAAATCTATATTCGATGGTAACAAATTTCTCTTCTTCAGAAACGCTTTTCTCGACAGTTAACATTTTATATCCTTCTTACTTCGGCCATCACCAGTTATTTTGCTACCCAAATTGCAAAAATCACTTACTACTTCAAATGTCTCGTTTCCTAATCTAATTATGCTGCGTAAGTACTCAGGAGCGTAATATATCAGCGCCTCTCGTTAATCTATTCGTTACTACAGAAAATGTTGAAAATCTTATATCTTTTAAGGACATGAATATTCTGTGCCTGTTTCAATGTTGCAGGTGAAATCCATATTTGTAGGCACCAGTCTCTCCAAAACGCAAGAATATCTGTTACGGGAAGAGGGCTGTTAAGATCTGAAGACATTTCCGACCTTCGAAGTGAGTTAGCGACACAGCATTCCACTGCTGATCTCGCACTTACGTAATGCTCGCTTTCTACCAGCGACGACCACTCGTTCCGCAGGTTATTGACGTCCAAAGGCTTTTTCCTGTGACCTGGTACTACGTTCGGGCCACTGAACTTTGCATGCGGCGTTTCGTTTGGGACTGGCGGTTTCACACACAAAAGAGAATTATCGCTGAATAACGTAACTGTCCACGTTTGAATAGACGCAGCAGCATTCCTATAGAGACGCCATTCAACTAAGCTGAAGGACTTCTTCGCGTTACGTATTGGTTACGCTACTAATCTGATGTAGTTGGCTTCTACGGTATTTTAAATAAAATTTTTAGAACATATGAATGTATTATTATTATTATTTTATAAAAATTATTATTAAATGGTTCAAATGGTTTTGAGCACTGTGGGACTTAACTGCTGTGGTCATCAGTCCCCTAGAACTTAGAACTACTTAAACCTAACTAACCTAAGGACATCACAGACATCCATGCCCGAGGCAGGATTGGAACCTGCGACTGTAGCGGTTGCACGGTTCCAGACTGTAGCGTCTAGAACCGCTCGGTCACTCTGGCCGGCTATTATTATTATTATTATTATTATTATTATTATTATTATTATTATTAGTAGTAGTAGTAGTAGTAGTAGTAGTAATATTACAGTAATATGCACGGCAAATGAGATCACTTTGCTGTATTTCGCATTTTATGACTTCCAAAGCGTGTAGAACTGCGTGAGGTATCGACGAGTAATTTGTTCAGATCCCAGTAAATAAGCTTTTTGTAGTTCGCAAATGACTATTTTATCAGTTTCAATGATTTTCAACTGCTAATTAACAATACATTTTGGCCTGATCCTAGTGTGCCGAGAATCACTGATACCTTTTTCACTGGTTTACAAGACTCACTGTAGCTCTATTTTCACGTCCTCGTGTCTTGCAAGTTTCTCAACTTGCTTCTCGTCGATTCTGCTATTACCTGGGAGGGCAGTGTCAGTGATTTACACACTTTCTTTTTCTGTACTATTGAAGAGCTTAATGGAACAAGGGAGTAGCCACCAAAAGTGCACTTTTGAGTTATTTAGCATTTTATTAGATTGCCTGTAAATTTAGCTGAACAGTAAGAATTAGAAAATGTGTTATGGTTTAGGTTACGTAGGTACTGTCTTCACTTCCCGGAAATGTAGGACAGAATGCATTGTTATTATTGTAAAAACCCTTCATTTGATTAATCAGATATAGTTGATACTGTAGACGCAACAGACATTTCCAAATACGACAGAGACAAAGTAACCAAGTAACATTATCTTCATTAGACACTCCAAATAACAACATGCTCATTACTTTCTTCTATCTCATTTCCATTCTATGGCTTCAAATTTTAGTAAAAACTATGGCAACAGGACGTACAAGCTACAACGTCGACATATATGAAACAGTTTGGCAGCCTTGATGGATCTATCGTTAGGAGACTTAGGTTCCAGAAGAATTTCATTTATTCTCTGTGCCTTACCTTTTCCCCTTTGCAGACTTATGGTAGTGTTGAAGCCTACGTCACTATCAGAGAACCTTACACGGACTTTATGCTCTTCCTGGAATCTTAGAACGGATGTTTTTCGTAAGTCCGCGCTCTTGCCGGAAGGGATTTTGTTACCTTTTTCTGTTAATGAAGTTAAACTAACAAAATCCTCTTTCTGCATATCCGATACAGCGAACTGTTTGCTTTTCCTTGCATTTCTGATTTGGCTTGTACATTCGTAATGGTTTTAAACGTGTCGTGTACGTCGCTTTAACTTTTAAATAAGGCAAGTACGTATGGCCAGGCACCAAAAATTAATGTTACTTTGCTTTCAGGCCAGTCCATTTGTATCTTGTAGATCCACACACACACACACACACACACACACACAATGGGAAGGTTTCTATTTTGTCCCGCACAAGAACCACAATAAACAAGGCGTTTCCACTGTTATGCGCCTTCTTCCTGCTATTATCTTTCAACTTTATGCATTTCTTTTGTTCTTTTTGCCTTTAACTTCTATATTTTCTTCATTTATAGCCAAATTATAACTTTCTGTGTCAGCCATGTTGATTATAAACCCAAGATATAAAGCTACTTCCCCATTGGTCTGTTACGAAATCAGTTAGCCAATCGGAACGCAGACATTAAATTATTATTATTATTATTATTATTATTATTATTATTATTATTATTATTATTATTATTATTTAAGCGAAAGAGTCACCAGGGATAGTAAAAAGTACTTTAAAATGTCCATACATTTGTTTCATTCGTTTTTATTCATTTTCTAGCTTAAGACCAATCCTTATTCTTAGATTGTGTCTACTGGTGAACATGCCATTCCACAACATTAAAGCGAAAATTTTACTTGTTCTGAAATAATCTTGAGTAACCCTGCAAATTTAGATTTTCTTTATCCTCAAAATCCATTTCATGGCGTCCGCGTTTGCTTTACTTCTGTGTTTTTAAAAGTCTCGTATGTGTCTTGTTACGTCTATCTGGTGTATTCTTTTGATGTGCCTGCAAAATTTTGAGCCTGTTTGTGCCACTGTGATTGCATCTGTACCGTTTGATCTCTAGTTTGCATCTTAGCCTTTACTAATCGCCAATTAGATTTCGGTCCCAGTATTTTTCTTATAATTATTAATCTTTTTTCAATATTTTGGATATGTAATTTTCTGTGCAAAGGAGTATATGACATTAAGACAATTTGCTCTTATGACGAAATGAAAATGTTTCAGTTTTGTGTGTTTGGAGATGCTCTATGTGTCGTAAATATTTTGGGTGAAGGAGTATACAGTTTCCAGTTTTTGCATCTACATTTATTAGCTTTCTTGTAGCAGGGTACATAAATTACTGAACTCGCTTGATTTTGCCTAATTTTGTTTTCGTATATCTCGATTAGGAATGCCATTCTTCGAAATATATCAAGACCGTCGCCGTTATTGACCTTCTTGTTGCGACATCCTGACAAGACTTCATTTTATTCCGATTTTCCAAAATACTATTACGAACTTGGCTCAAGTACTGAAGTAACACCATTTGTTAGCCCAACATGTAAATGTAACCTTCGTTAGCTTTATTTATGTCAACAAGTTTATGTTGACAAGGTCATCTCAAGATGGCGTTGCCTGTTGCGTATCGTGTATCGACAATGCAGGCACCTCCAGATCTACCGCCATCATTCGAGAAAATACCACACTTCTACGGTAGTAGGGGGCTGGAACTAAATAAGCAACACCATGCGGAAGAATCGGGTAGTTCGTATTTGAGTAACGATGTAGTGAGACGACTTTTTGTAAACGTAATACAAACAACGAGTGCAAGTTGTAACGTTTGAAGTGTTTAATGCGGGTATATAGGGCATGAAGTGTATAGTGATGTGTACTTCGATGACAAAAGTCTGACTGTTTACCGTTTAATAAACTTATCATAGCTTACGAAAATGCCTAAGGATGGAAAGAGAAAGTGTCACTTTTTAGATGATGACACAATGGTATTTTGTGACGAAAGGACATGCGGACCAGGAAGCGTTGTGTGAGATTTGTAGCTGTTTCATTTCAGTAACTCACGGAGGCAAGGCAGATGTAAGGCACCACATTTCTAAGAAGAATCATACAAATAGATTTGCGGTAGCTTCGACATCAGATCGTATTTCTGCATTCATTATTAAAGACGATACCCACGAAGTATTGCTCGTTGCTGCTGCAGAACTAACAAAAGCTTATAAAGTTGTCACGCATTATCAACCCTTCAGTTCTCTTGACTGTACCATAAAACTAAACGCCGTAATGTATCATGACTTCAAAATCATCACAAAGCCTCCTACAGCCAAGAACAAAGATACAGCAATATTCTCGCACCACACACTGTGTCCGAATGCATAAAACAATTGCAAGAAGTTTCATTGTACGGCATAGGCTCCGATGCATCGAACAACATGGCTGAAAAGATGTTTCCTTTAGTTCTTCAATAGGTTACTGAAACTGACTTAAGGACAACACACACCCATGCCATAGGCAGGATTCGAGCCTGCGACCGTAGCAGCAGCGCAGATCCGGACTGAAGCGCCTAGAAACGCTCGGTCACAACGGCCGGTCGGATCCTCCTCAAGCAACGCTCCGACACGTCGCTTTTATCAGTAAAGCGGTTTAGCTGAAGAGCGTTAAGCGATTGTTTTGTCGTCGAGACGATAACGAGCGAAAATGCTGAAAGATAAACAACTTAGTGCCGACGTCAAGAAAGTTAACTGTCATGTATGCCGCGTGCGAAGTACGCTGATTTGACTGAAAGTTCATGTGTATTCTTTTCTTATTTCCATACTCCTTACATCTCTTTTTTTCAGTATAAAGAATAGAAAAAATTAATAACTAAATACTGCTAATTTGTACGTCATAACAAATCTATTGTTAGAATTACATGGGAATGAAAAAGAAAACGGTCCGGAAGCGAGATTTGATCCAGAGACATGACGCTTAGGATATTAAACGGTTTTATTCGTTCGGCTGCAAAGTCCTTGAATACTAGCGACTCTACAAAGTATTTATGCATGGCTAAAATTTTCAAACTAGATTTCTCGGAGATGGTTGAGAGTTACGTCTTACAATTTACCAATAGTTTTTTGCACGATGTGATTCACCATCATGTTTCCGCCACTAGATGCTTTACAGTTACATGTACATTAATTTTTAATTACTGATTTATTTCGAGTATTATAAGGTCTGCTTGCTGGGTGTGCCAATGAGGTTATCTGCTGAAATTTGTCCCTCTCCAGAAAGATAAATAAACTGTGCACAAATATTTTTTTGTTGTGTGTTTAAGTACTCTTAGTGATTGACGTATTTTACTTATAATTTTGCTGAACCTATCATTATCTACTGCGTAGAACGCAAAGGCACACATAACACCATCACTTTATAGGTTCTCATAGAGTTGTTTACATTCTAATGATTCATAACTGCTGAGACAACACTTACTTCAGCCGCTAAGATACTTCAAACACTAAGAATACATACTTTTTACGTGTAAGCATCTTATCTCAAGGTACACGTTATGTTGTTGCTGTTGTTGTTGTTGTTGTGGTCTTCAGTCTAGACACTGGTTTGATGCAACTCTCCATGCTACTCTATCCTGAGGAAGCTTCTTCACTTCCGAGTACCTACTGCAACCTACATCCTTCTGAATCTACTTAGTGTATTCATCTCTTGTCTCCCTCTACGATTTTTACCCTCCACGCTGCAGTACTAAATTGGTGATCCCTTGATGCCTCAGAACATGTCCTGCCAACCTATCCCATCTTCTAGTCAAGTTGTGCCACAAATTTCTCCTCTCCCCAATCCTATTCAATACCTCCTCATTAGTTATGTGATCTACCCATCTAATCTTCAGCTTTCTTCTGTAGCACCAAATTTCGAAGGCTTCTATTTTCTTCTTGTTCAGACTATTTATCGTCCACGTTTCACTTCAATACATGGCTACACCCCATACAAATACTTTCAGAAACGAATTCCTGACACTTAAATCTATATTCGATGTTAACAAATTTCTCTTCTTCAGAAAAGCTCTCCTTGCCATTGCCAGTCTACATTTTATATCCTCTCTGCTTCGACCATCATCAGTTATTTTGCTTCCCAAATAGCTACTCATTTACTACTTTGTCTCATTTCCTAATCTAATTCCTTCAGCATCACCCGACTTAATTCGACTACATTCCGTTATCCTTGTTTTGCTTTTGTTGATGTTCATCTTATATCCTCCTTTCAAGACACTGTCCATTCCGTTTAACAGCTCTTCCAAGTCCTTTGCTGTCTCTGACCGAATTACAATGTCGTCGGCGAACCTCAAAGTTTTTATTTCTTCTCCATTGATTTTAATACCTACTCCGAATTTTTCTTTTATTTTCTTTACTGCTTGCTCAGTATACAGATTGAATAATATCGGGGATAGGCTACAACCCTTTTCTTAATCTATCTTCTAAGATAAGTCGTAGGGTCAGTATTGCCTCACGTGTTCCAATATTTCTACGGAATCGAAATTGATCTCCCCAAGGTCGGCTTCTACCAGTTTTTCTATTCGTCTGTAAAGAATTCGTGTTAGTATTTTACAGCCATTACTTATTAAAGTGATAGTTCGGTAATTTTCACATCTGTCAACATCTGCTTTCCTTGGGATTGGAATTATTATATTCTTCTTGAAGTCTGGGGGTATTTTGCACACGTTTTACACTACTATTATTTAGCATTTAATGATTTATTCAGTTTTATTAAGTAATTTTTTGCTTTTGATATTTTCGATTTAATGAAGCCTCTTTAACATGTAATGAAACAAGCATTCCACTATGAAAACTGTTTGGAAGAAATTTAAATTTTTATTTTATTGGGCTTTCATTTAGCAACTTGTTAGTGCGTACTGTGCCATGAGAGATGATTTCTGGTTTTTTAAGTTCGTTCGATGTCTTCTATCCATTTCATGCAATGTTTGCGATTTCCTGGAATGAGTGGACAACAGTATCTTTAATGTGGGTGGTTAAGCCTGATTTAGCAGACTTATTTGTGGGTAGACATTTATGTGTCCTCCGATTTTTTTGGGGGGTATCTGTCCTTGTTTGGCCTACACAGAGGCTTTAATTGTGCTCCACTCTATTTAGTAAATGCCTGATGGCGTGTATTTATTTGTACGCGTGTTAATGTTGCGTCTGAGTCAGTGTTGCAGTTTGTTATATGTTGTGTAAACTATGTAAAAGTTGTGATCTTGAAAATATTTGCTATTTTGTGGGAGAGTGTGCAAGCTGTGGGTTTCTTTTCTGTTGTCTGTGTAGCGGTTGGCTTATTATTGTTTTCTCTTTTCTGCATGAGGTTGTCAAAAAGAGTGTCTGTATAGCCATTTGCTACAGCTGTTTGCTTAATCAAGCTGAGTTCATCGTGCTTCGAATCTTTATCCAGTGATGTATTATTGTCTCTGTTAAATAATCCATGTTTCTGGGTTGTTGGGTGACAAGATGAGTTGTGAATGATTGTGTCTGTGTTCTTTTTCTGTAGGTTTTGAAGACGTGTTTTTTGCTTTCTGATGTTAAGGTCTAAGAAGTTGATGCTATCAGTGTTTTCACATTCAAGAGCAAATTTTGTATTTCTGTCCTGGTTATTAAGTTAAACAAGGCGTTCTGAAGGAAAAAGTTGCAACACAAAGAAGAACTTGTGCCACATGAACTGAAGTTGATAGGCATGTTTCTACATTTAAAGATGATGCCTTTTCAAATTTCGCTCCGATTGCGTAAGAATGGCTCTACTAGCGCCACTATTAGGATGTAAATCTGGTTTACTGTAAATACACGCCGAAACGGTCGTGAGCGTTAGTTACCTTTGAGATTGGACGACAAAGACGCCATTATCCACACGTCATCGAGTTTGAACGAGGCCCTGTAGTAGCTCTACGAGAAGCTGGATGTTCCTTCTGCTACATTCCAGAAACATTTGGCAGAAATGTAGCCATTGTATATGAGTGTTGGCAGCTGGGGTCACCGGAATGTACGGCCACTCTAAGACCGAGCTCGGGAAGGGCAGTGGCGCTACAGGAAGGTAAGACATCTACATCTACAAGGATACTCTGCAAATCACATTTAAGTGTCTTTCAGAGGGTTCATCGAACCACCTTCACAATTCTCTATTATTGCAATCTTGAATAGCGCGCGGAAAGAATGAACACCTGTATCTTTCCGTACGAGCTATGATTTCCCTTATTTTATCGTGGTGATCGTTCCTCCCTATGTAGGTCGGTGTCAACAAAATGTTTTTGCATTCGGAGGAGAAAGTTGGTGATCGGAATTTCGTGAGAAGATTCCGTTCGCAACGAAAAACGCCTTTCTTTTAATGATGTCCAGCCTAAATCCTGTATGCCGGCCGGAGTGGCCTTGCGGTTGTAGGCGCTACAGTCTGGAGGCGAGCGACCGCTACGGTCGCAGGTTCGAATCCTGCCTCGGGCATGGGTGTGTATGATGTCCTTAGGTTAGTTAGGTTTAAGTAGTTGTAAGTTCTAGGCGACTGATGACCTCAGAAGTTAAGTCGCATAGTGCTCAGAGCCATTTTGAACCAAATCCTGTATCATTTCTATGACACCCTCTCCGATATTTCGCAATAATTCAAAACGTGCTGCCTTTCTTAGACCTTTTTCGATGTACTCCGTCAGTCCTATCTGGTAAAGATCCCACACAGCACAGACCATCGTATTCGGCGAATGGCTCGTCCCGAGAGTTTTGAGTGCACCATCAGTGAAGTTGTGTTTTTGCTCTGTGTTACGAAAATGGAACATCGGAATTCAGAGCAACGTTGTGCCATCAAGTTTTATGTTAAACTTGGGGAATCAGCAAGTGTGACTTGTGGAAAATTGAAACGGTCCAATGGGGCATAAGTTTTTCGATGGTACAAATCATTTTTGGAAGACCGCGAACACGTTGAAGATAAACCTCGCTCAGGGAGACCTTCAAAAACCGAAGAAAACGTCGAATCTGTGCGCGCTCTTGTGAGATCAGACCAACGTTTAACAGTAAGGATGATGGGTAACCTCTTAAACACTTTTGACGTCCGCCCCCGGTAGCTGAGCGGTCAGCACGACAGAATGTCAATCCGAAGGACCTGGGCTCGATTCCCGGCTGAGTCGGAGATTTTCTTCGCTCAAGGACTGGGTGTTGTGTTATCTTAATCATCACAATTTCATCCCCATCGACGCGCAAGTCGCCGAAGTGGCGTCAGATCGAAAGACTTGCAACCGGCGAACGGTCTACCCGATGGGAGGCCCTAGTCACACGACATTCACATTTACCGTACATGAAATTTTGGTCGAAGTTTTGTACATGTGGAAGGTTGATGTGCAGAAAACCCTCACAACAGAGCACAAGAACAATCGAAGAAACCTGTGCGTTGATCTTCTTGAGAGGATTAAAGTGACCACGAATATTTCTGTCCTGTGATCACAAGCGATGAATCCTGGATTTTTGAATACAATCCTTAGATAATGCAACAAAGTGAGGAGTGGCACACTGAGACATCCCCTTGGCCGCAAAAATCTCGAATGAGCAACTCAGAAATCAAAACAGTGCTGATTTGCTTTTTTGACAGTAGGTGTATAGTGCGTAAGGAATTTGTTCCTCCAGGACAAACTGTCAATCAAGTAGTTTACAAATGTGTCCTTGAAAGTCTCAGGAAAAGGGTGATCGAGTGAGACCAGAAATTCCAGACAAGTGGACACTGCAGCATGACGACGTCCCTTGTGTACAGTCACATCCATCATGGAGTTTTTCACCGCAAGACGTTTTCCTGTTGTTCCACAGCCCCTCCATTCACCTGATCAGAGTCATTGTGTCTTACTTTTTCACTGCTATTTTTTACGCACGAGTTATGCTCGTCTCAGTACAAATCACTTAAAATTAACCTACACTTCAACCTCCTGGGAAGCTATGGTAATAAAATACCAGTGCGCTAGTGAGGTTTTTCTGTTGTTCGACACCGATTAATGGAGATGCAACGTTTTGCGTTAGTAGTTAATTAAGTATGAAAGATTCATTGTCTCTAACTCGTCAGCCAGGTGTATGGAGTCTTGCAAGGTAGCAGAACTCAAGAACGTGCTGACAACGATAGACGTTCGCTGACACAACGCCGTCTCTTTTTCTGCTTCATACTCTTTATTCTGCACGCTTCGTCCTGTTGTCTTGGCCGATGTGACGAAACAGTTACTTCGCAGTTTTCTTCTCACCAGCTTGCTTTCCAGCTTAAATACTGTGTAACTGGCACACTGCAGTACCAATACGCGTGGATCTCCTGATATTCTAGCGATGAAAAAACTACCTAACTCCACGGAAGATGAGACAAATAGAAAGGTTACACAGAAGTACGTGTTAAAGTCGAAAAATGGAATTTGGTAAAGGGTATCTTGTTGTACAACGTTAGCATTTTGATATTCGGGTACGTCCGGAGTGGCCGAGCGGTTCTAGGCGCTATAGTTTCTACGGTCGCAGGCTCGAATCCTGCCTCAGGCATGGATGTGTGTTATGTCCTTAGGTTAGTAGGTTTAAGTAGTTCTAAGTTCTAGGGGACTGATGACCTCAGCAGTTAAGTCCCATAGCGCTCAGAGCCATTTGAACCATTTTGAACGTTGCTGGGTTATGCACCCATGCTGACTGTTGTTCATAAGCGACGAAACTGGAATTTGCAATCCAACACCGCTACTGGACATTCACTGAGTAGCGACAGGTGGCGTTTTCAGATGAATCACGTTTTGTTCTCCATCGGATTGGTGGTCGCCGGCGTGTACGGCGTGAAACTTCTGAAAACCTGCAATCAGGAAGGAGCGTTGTGGTCTGGGAAATGTTTCCGTGGCATTTCCTGGGTGTCCTCGTCATTCTGGAACACACATGGGTCAACACAAGAACGTAACTTTCCTTGTGGGTCCAGGTACACCGCTACAAACAGCTTGTTTTTCCTGTCCGCGATGGCGCGCAGCAGCAGGACAATGCAATGTCACACAGATCGCAATGTACCCGCGTGGTTCGAAGAGCACTAGAATGGAAATGTGCGTTTGGCATCATTGGCCGGGAGGCCCCTTGGAGTTGGGGATACTTGTGAGAAGAGACACTTGTGAGAAACTCGAATGTGCCGCCACTTGTGAGAAATCCGGGATACTGAGGGACTGGCACAGGGTGTGTCGAAAATGCTGCGTCACTACCTGCTGCCGCTTGGTGTGACTGAGCGGTCGGCTTGTGCCGGCCCGGGCAACTGCCGAGGGACATTCACACTCTTCCAGTGAAGCCAGGCTACATTATTTCAGAATTTGTTTGGGCAAGGAAGAGAGGCCTTAGTCAGATTATAAATCGGAGCTGATTTTGCCCCCACGATACCACGTCAACCATTAGTTGCAGCACAGTTATGCGTAAGACCTTTTTCATTGGAATTTTTGTTCTGATTAATCTTACATAGGGCATAATTTTCGCTCAACCTCATACTTAACGATGCATTTTACAGAAACTCTAGAAACTGGTATATTCCGCTAAATCCACAGCAGTACTGAACTGCGGCGCGCAACCTGTTAGGTGCCCCTGTTGACCGCCCGCTAGGTGCTCCTGTTGACCGCCCGCTACCTGTTCTGCCGGGTCTCCTCACAACTGTCCCAATCCCGGCCCCTTGTGGGGAAGGTCCGGCTTTGGTCACAGAGTAACATATCTTTGTCTGTGCCTTGGTGCAGGTCGTAGTGCATTCGACGCCACATTTAGCGACCTGCGCGCCGGATGGGGATAAAATGATGATGAAGACAATACAACATCCAGTCCCTGAGCAGAGAAAATCCCCAACCCAGCCGGGAATCGAACCCGGGCACGTAGGACGGCAATCGGTCACGCTGACCACTCAGCTATCGGGGCGGGCAGTACTAGAATGAGTTTACTGTACTCCCCCAGTCACCAAACTCCCTGGATTTCAACCGAACCTAGACTCTGTGGGAGTACTTCGGTCGGGCTATTCACGCCATGGATTCTCAGTTGAGAAACCTGGGACTGCTGGTCACGGCACGGGAGTTGGCAAGACATCGCATCCCTCTTGGTACATTCCAGAACCTCAGTGACACTCTTCCTGCACGTAATGCAGCAGTGACAAGTGGCCACATTAATTTAACTGGTCAGTATATTTGTACATTCCCCTTGTCCTTTGCCCACCCATTATCCATTTCTTTTCCTCTTCCTCATTTCTTTCCCTGTTTCAAAATCGCGACCTCACGGAAGCGGTGTTCATTGCAGGTACACTGGCTGCAACACCCTGATTGCGTCACTGTACATGGTTGTTGTTGTTGTGGTTTGGTAATTTTCACATCTGTCAACACCTGCTTTCTTTGAAATTGGAATTATTATATTCTTCTTGAAGTCTGATGGTATTTCGCCTGTCTCATATATCTTGCTCACCAGATGGTAGAGTTTTGTCAGGACTGGCTCTCCCAAGGCCGTCAGTAGTTCTAATGGAATGTTGTCTACTCCTGGGGCCTTGTTTCGACTTAGGTCTTTCAGTGCTCTGTCAAACTCTTCATGCAGTATCGTATCTCCCATTTCATCTTCATCTACATCCTCTTCCATTTCCATAATATTGTTCTCAACTACAGCGCCCTTGTATAGACCCTCTATATACTCCTTCCACCTTTCTGCCTTCCCTTCTTTGCTTAGAACTGGGTTTCCATCTGAGCTCTTGATATTCATACAAGTGGTTCTCTTTTCTCCAAAGGTCTCTTTAACTTTCCTTTAGGCTGTATCTATCTTACCCCTAGTGAGATAAGCCTCTACATCCTTACACTTGTCCTCTAGCCATCCCTGCTTAGCCATTTTGCACTTCCTGTCGATCTCATTTTTCAGACGTTTGTATTCCTTTTTGCCTGCTTAATTTACTGCATTTTTATATTTTCTCCTTTCATCAATCAAATTCAATATTTCTTCTGTTATCCAAAGGTTTCTACTAGCCCTTCTCTTTCTGCCTATTTGATCCTCTGCTGCCTTCACTATTTCATCCCTCAAAGCTACCCATTCTTCTTCTACTGTATTTCTTTCCTCCATTACTGTCAATTGTTCCCTTATGCTCTCCCTGAAACTCTGTACAACCTCTGATTCTTTCAGTTTATCCAGGTCCCGTCTCCTTAAATTCCCACCTTTTTGCAGTTTCTTCAGTTTTAACCTACAGTTCATAACCAATAGATTGTGGTCAGAGTCCACATCTGCCCCTGGAAATGTCTTACAATTTAAAACCTGGTCCCTAAATCTCTGTCTTACCATTATATAATCTGATACCTTTCACTTGTCAAGAGATAAATGAAAAGTTATCATCGTTCATCTTCTTCTCGTAGCTGTCGCAGCAAGTACAAGGTGAGCGGAAAGTAACTCCCTATGTTTTAATACTTATCTCTCCAAAAATATGGTAGGTATAAACTCAATGTTTTGTACACGGCCGGCCGCGGTGGCCGAGCGGTCCTAGGCGCTTCAGTCCGGCACCGCGCGACTGCTACGGTCGCAGGCTCGAATCCTGCCTGGGGCATGGATGTGTGTGATGTCCTACAATTTAAAATCTGGTTCCTAAATCTCTGTCTTACCATTATATGATTTATCTGATACCTTTTAGTATCTCCAGGGTTCTTCCATGTTCTTCCATGTATATGTGCATGGCTGTTTGGTTAATTGGCCGTTTTTCGAGGAAGGGCACATGCAGTGCAGTGACGATCAGCTGTTTGGAGTTGCTCCATTAAGAAGCAGCATTTCCGTTCCCGGACAGACTTGGCAGAGCGGGGCCCCTTTGTCTTCTCGTCGGCTCGCGCCGGCCGCGAGGTGTTTTGTGTCGCCGCACCCCGACGTGACCTCGGCGCCGGCCGTGTGGCTTGCGGTGGGCAGGGACGCCCCACAGACGCATTGTGTGGTGTGGCAATCCGTCTGGCCCATGTCCACGCTGTCTGTCTACACGTCGCTGCTTGCCAGTGCATCACATGAACTGCAGTATGTCATTTGAACTCCTGTGGTGCGACTCTATAAATGAACACCTCCGGCTGCGCAGCCTCCTGCGCCGAACGCTTGTCTCTTCAGGTTAATGAACAAAGTAAGAGCATATGGACTATCAGACCAATTGGATGGAAGAGTTCCTAGATAACACAACGCAGCATGTCATTCTCAATTGAGAGAAGTCTTCCGAAGTAAGAGTGATCTCAGGTATGCCGCAGGGGAGTGTCGTAGGACCGTTGCTACTCACAGTATACATAAATGACCTGGTGGATGACATCGGAAGTTCACTGAGGCTTTTTGCGGATGATGCTGTGGTATATCGAGAGATTGTAACAACGGAAAATTGTACTGAAATCCAGAAGGATCTGCAGCGAAATGACGCATGGTGCAGAGAATGACAATTGAATCTCAATGTAGACAAGTGTAATGTGCTGCGAATACATAGAAAGAAAGATCCCTTATCATTTAGCTACAATATAGCAGGTCAACAACGGGAAGCAGTTAATTCTATAAATTATCTGGGAGTACGCATTACGAGTGATATAAAATGGAAGGATCATATAAAGTTGATCGTCGGTAAAGCAGATGCCAGACTGAGATTCATTGGAAGAATCCTAAGGAAATGCAATCCGAAAGCAAAGGAAGTAGGTTACAGTACACTTATTCGCCCACTCCTTAAATACTGCTCAGCAGTGTGGGATCCGTACCAGATAGGGTTGATAGAAGAAATAGAGAAGATCCAGCGGAGAGCAGCGCGTTTCGTTACAAAAATGGTTCAAATGACTCTGAGCACTATGGGACTCAACATCTGAGGTCATTAGTCCCCTAGAACTTAGAACTACATAAACCTAACTAACCTAAGGACACCACACACATCCATCCCCGAGGCAGGATTCGAACCTGCGACCGTAGCGGTCGCGCGGTTCCAGACTGTAGCGCCTAGAACCGCTCGACCAACCCGGCTGGCGCGTTTCGTTACAGGATTATTTAGTAATCGCGAAATCGTTACGGAGTTGATAGCTAAACTCCAGTGGAAGAATCTGCAGGAGAGACGCTCAGTAGGTCGGTACGGGCTTTTGTTGAAGTTTCGAGAACATACCTTCACCGAGGAGTCAAGCAGTATATTGCTCCCTCCTACGTATATCTCGCGAAGAGACCATGAGGGTAAAATCAGAGAGATTAGAGCCCACACGAATTATACCGACAATCCTTCTTTCCACGAAAAATACGAGACTGGAATAGAAGGGAGAACCGATAGAGGTACTCAAGGTACCCTCCGCCACACACCGTCAGGTGGCTGGCGGAGTATGGATGTAGATAGAGATGTTCCAAACCTTTAGGGAGTATGCAAATGGTAGAGGCTCTTATAAGATCAAATAAGGCAAATGGGTTAGATAACATTCCATCAGAATTTCTAAAATCATTTGGCGAAGTGACAACAGAACGTCTATCCACGTTAGTGTATCGAGTGTATGAGTCTGGCTACATACCATTTGACTTTCGGCAAAATATTATCCACACAATTCCGAAGACTGCGAGAGCTGACAAATTCAAGAATTGTCACAAAATCGGCTTAACAGCTCATGCAGTCTAGTTGCTGAAAAGAATAATACGCAGAAGAACGGAAAAGAAAATCGAGGATGCATTAGATGACGATCAGTTTGGCTTTAGGAAATGTAAAGGCACCTGAGAGGCAATTCTGACGTTGCAGTTGATAATGGAAGCAAGACACGTTCATAGGATTTGTCGACCTGGGAAAAGCATTCGACAATGTAAAACGGTGCAAGACGTTCGAAATTACGAGAAAAATTGGGTCAAGCTATAAGGAGAGACGGGTAATATACTGTATGTGCAAGAGCCAAGAGGGAATAATAACAGTGGACGAGCGTATTCCGCTATGGAATTGATTTTGTTAGCCTCCCCTCATGAACCATGGACATTCCCATTGATAGGGAGGCTTGTGTGCCTAAGCGATATAGATAGCCGTGCCGTAGGTGCAACCACAACGGAGGAGTAGCTGTTGAGATGCCAGACAAACGTGTGGTTCCTGAAGAGGGCCAGCAGGCTTTTCAGTAGTTCCAGGGGCAACGGTCTGGATGATTGACTAAACTGGTTTCTAACATCAAACAAAACAGCTTTGCTGTCCTGGTACTTAGAACAGCTGAAAGATGGAAATTTTTCCCCAGGGCCTGCAGCTCTACTGTATGGTTAAATGACGATGGTGTCCTCTTGGGTAAAATATTTCGGAGGTAAAGTAGTCCCCATTCGGATCTCTGGGCGGGGAATACTCAGGAATACGTCGTTATCAGGAGAAATAAAACTAGCATTCTGAGGATCGGAGTGTGTAATGTCAGATGCCTTAATCGGGCAGGTAGGTTAGGAAATTTAAAAAGGGAAATGGGTAGGATAAAGTTAGATATCGTGCGAATTAGTGAAGTCCAGTGGCAGGAGGCACAGGACTTCTGGTCAGGTGAATAGAGGGGTATAAATACAAAATGGAGTAGGGTAATGCAGGAATAGGTTTAATAATAAATAAATAAAATAGGAACACGGATAAGCTACTACGAACAGCATAGCGAACGCATTATTGTGGCCAAGATAAACACGAGCACCACACCAACTACTGTAGTACGCGTTTATATGCCAACTAGCTCCGCAGCTGATGAAGAGAGTGAAGAATTGTATGAGATAAAAGAAATTATTCAAATAGTTAAGGGAGACGAAAATTTAGTACTCATAGGAGACTGGGATTAGATAGTATGAAAAGGAAGAGAACGTCGTATGTGAATCTAGACTTGGGGAAAGGAATGAAAGAGGAAGCCGCCTGGTAGAATTTTGCACAGAGCATAATTTAATCGTAGCTAACATTTGATTTAAGAATAATAAAAGACGGCTGTATAGGTGGAAAAGACCTAGAGACTTCGGAATGTTCCAGACTGATTACATAACGGTTACACAGAGATTTAGGTATCATGTTTTAAATTGTAAAACATTTCCAGGGGCAGATGTGGACTCTGACGACGACAATTTATTGGTTATGGACTGTAGATTAAAACTGAAAAAGTGCAAAAAAGTAGGAATTTAAGCAGATGGGACCTCGATAAAATGAAAGAACCAGGAGGGATCATTAGAAAACGATTGACAAGAACAGGGGAAAGGAACAGAGCATAATAAAAATGGGCAGTTTGAGAGATTAAATACTGAAGGTAGAGAGGATCAAGTATGTAAAAAATCCAGGGCTCATAGAAATCGTTGGATAACGCAAGAGATATTTAATTTAATTGACTAAAGGAGAAAATAGAACAATGCACAAAATGAAGCAGGCAAAAGGGAATACAAACGACTCAAAAATGAGACCATCAGCAAGTGCAAAGCGGCTGCACAGGAATGACTAGAGACCAAATGTAAAAATGTTGAACCATATATCACCAGAGGTAAGATAGATGTTGCCTACAGGAAAGTTAAAGGGACCTTTGGAGAGAAGAGAACCACCTGCATGAATATCAAGAGCTCAAATGGAAAACCAG
This sequence comes from Schistocerca gregaria, assembly GCF_023897955.1. Taxonomy (NCBI): domain Eukaryota; kingdom Metazoa; phylum Arthropoda; class Insecta; order Orthoptera; family Acrididae; genus Schistocerca; species Schistocerca gregaria. Next base: position 218,419,641 of record NC_064925.1, on the reverse strand, counting down.
TCCTAAACATAGAAGGGAAAGCAGAAAGGTGGAAGGGGGTATATAGAGGGTCTATACAGGGGAGATGTACTTGAGGGCAGTGTTATGGAATTTTGCACAGAGCACAACTTAGTCATAGCTAACACTTGGTTTAAGAATCATGAAAGAAGGTTGTATACATGGAAGAACCCTGGAGATACTAAAAGGTATCAGATAGATTATATAATAGTAAGACAGAGATTTAGGAACCAGGTTTTAAATTGAAGATATTTCCAGGGGCAGATGTGGACTCTGATCACAATCTATTGGTTATGAAATGTAGATTAAAACTGAAGGAACTGCAAAAAGGTGGGACTTTAAGGAGATGGGACCTGGATAAACTGAAAGAACCCGAGGTTGTACAGGGTTTCAGGGAGAGCATAAGGGAACAATTGTCAGGAATGGGGGAAATAAATACAGTAGAAGAAGAATGGGTAGCTTTGAGGGATGAAGTAGTGAAGGCAGCAGAGGATCAAGTGGGTAAAAAGACGAGGGCTAGTAGAAACCCTTGGGTAACAGAAGAAATATTGAATTTAATTGATGAAAGGAGAAAATATAAAAATGCAATAAATTAATCAGGCAAAAAGGAATACAAACGTCTCAAAAATGAGATCGACAGGAAGTGCAAAATGGCTAAGCAGGGATGGCTAGAGGACAAATGTAAGGATGTAGAGGCTTATCACACTAGGGGTAAGATAGATACTGCCTACAGGAAAATTAAAGAGACCTTTGGAGATAAGAGAACCACTTGTCTGAACATCAAGAGCTCAGATGGAAACCCAGTTCTAAGCAAAGAAGGGAAAGCATAAAGGTGGAAGGAGTATATAGAGGGCCTATACAAGGGTGATGTACCTGAGGACAATATTATGGAAATGGAAGAGGATGTAGATGAAGAAGAAATGGGAGACACGATACTGCGTGAAGAGTTTGACAGAGCACTGAAAGACCTGAGTCAAAACAAGGTCCCCGGAGTAGACAACATTCCATTGAAACTACTGACGGCCTTGGGAGAGCCAGTCCTGACAAAACTCTACCATCTGGTGAGCAAGATGTATGAGACAGGCGAAATACTCTCAGACTTCAAGAAGAATATAATAATTCCAATCCCAAAGAAAGCAGGTGTTGACAGATGTGAAAATTACCGAACTATCAGTTTAATAAGCCATAGCTACAAAATACTAACGCAAATTCTTTACAGACGAATGGAAAAACTAGTAGAAGCCGACCTCGGGGAAGATCAGTTTGGATTCCGTAGAAATACTTTAACACGTGAGGCAATACTGACCTTACGACTCATCTTAGAAGAAAGATTAAGAAAAGGCAAACCTACGTTTCTAGCATTTGTAGATTTAGAGGAAGCTTTTGACAATGTTGACTGGAATACTCTCATACAAATTCTGAAGGTCTTAGGGGTAAAATACAGGGAGCGAAAGGCTATTTACAATTTGTACAGAAACCAGATGGCAGTTATAAGAGTCGAGGGACATGAAAGGGAAGCAGTGGTTGGGAAGGGAGTGAGACAGGGTTGTAGTCTCTCCCCGATGTTATTCAATCTGTATATTGAGCAAGCAGTAAAGGAAACAAAAGAAAAATTCGGAGTAGGTATTAAAATCCATGGAGAAGAAATAAAAACTTTGAGGTTCGCCGATGACATTGCAATTCTGTCAGAGACAGCCAAGGACTTAGAAAAGAGCAGTTGAATAGAATGGACAGTGTCTTGAGAGGAGTATATAAGATGAACACCAACAAAAGAAAAACGAGGATAACGGAATGTAGTCGAATTAAGTCGGGTGATACTGAGGGAATTAGATTAGGAAATGAGACACTTAAAGTAGTAAAAGAGTTTTGCTATTTCGGGAGCAAAATAACTGATGATGGTCGAAGTAGAGACGATATAAAATGTAGACTGGCAATGGCAAGTAAAGTATTTCTGAAGAAGAGAAATTTGTTAACATCGAGTATAGATTTAAGTGTCAGGAAGTCTTTTCTGAAAGTATTTGTAGCCATGTATGGAAGTGAAACATGGACGATAAATAGTTTGGACAAGAAGAGAATAGAAGCTTTCGAAATGTGGTGCTACAGAAGAATGTTGAAGATTAGATGGGTAGATCGCATTACTAATGAGGAAGTATTGAACAGGGTTGGGGAGAGGAGAAGTTTGTGGCACAACTTGACCAGAAAAAGGGATCGGTTGGTAGGATATGTTCTGAGGCATCAAGGGATCACTAATTTAGTACTGGAGGGCAGCGTGGAGGGTAAAAATCATAGAGGGAGACCAAGAAATGAATACACTAAGCAGATTCAGAAGGATGTAGGTTGCAGTAGGTACTGGGAGATGAAGAGGCTTGCACAGGATAGATTATCATGTAGAGCTGCATCGAACCAGTCTCAGGACTGAAGACTACAACAACAACATATATTTCTTTGAGCTACAAGTAAGCAATAATTTCTTACATAAACATGTGAACAGATATTCACTTATGTGGAACAAGTCAATTGGAAATTATGTAATTGTGATGCAAACTTGAAGAAATAAACCCGTACCTTAAAGGTTTTGATTGGTTTTAACTCCTTCATACAAATACTGTGAGCAGGCGACCGCAAATAATAATATGTATGACATTTCGTTTTGCATAGCTGAATACTGAGCTCTCACTGTGGCGGCGTTCCTTTGTAGAGTAGACTCTCCTACTTGGAACATTTAACGTGTGGTGCTGTAAGAAAATTACTTCATTTGTGTCACTGATGATTAATGAGAAGACGGCCGTTGTGGCCGAGCAGTTCAAGGTGCTTCAGTCCGGAAGTGCGCTGCGGCTACGGTCGCAGGTTCGAATCCTGCCTCAGCCTTGGATGTGCGTGATGTCCTTAGGTTAGTTAGGTTTAAGTAGTTCTAAGTCTAGGGGACTGATGATCTCATATGTTAAGTCCCATAGTGCTCAGAGCCATTTGAACCATTTTATTAACGAGATCTTCCTTTTCTTGTATTTACGACAGTGTTGAGGTCATAGTGAGTTTCAGTTATTGTAACTAGCATCTTGTTGGTTTAATGTTATAGAAGGCGTACATTAGCTTGTATAACGTTCTGTGCTGAGTGCGTTAAGTGTGGTAGACAGTTTGCACACTCCATTGTCGGGCTCCAGTTCGTCGCAATGACAATTCAGCAATAAACATAAACTTTTATATGGCTTGGAGATGAGCCAGAACTAGTAATCAAATAAAACTATTTTTATATACAGGGTGTTTCAGAAGTGGTGATTAATATTCAGGGATATAACAGGAATGATCACTCGAAACAAAAGTCAAATAAACATGGTTTCTCATTCCTTAAGAACTGTGAGCAACTCTTGATCTTCGATACTGTTAAACAAATCTCTTATACTGCAAGCTGTTTGCTTTTCATGTTTTGGAAGGTGGTAGTATGGACCAAAACAAGAAAAAAAGTCCGATAGACATGTGCTCTAAAATGCATACCTTAAAAGCTATGAGCACTTCTTCACTAGGAGAGTTGTGTTTCAAAGCAGCGAAGATGAACAAGTACTCATAGCTCTTAAAGTATACATTTTAGGGCACATGTCTATTGCATATTTTTTTCTTGTTTTGGTCCAACTACCATTTCCTAAAATATGGAAAGCAATGTCATTTGATGCAGAGTATTGAAGATCAAGACTAGTTCATAGCTCTTAAGGTATGCCTTTTAGAGCCGATGTTTTCTTGAACTTTTCTTTCGAATGATCATTCTTTTCATATCCCTGAATATTGACCGTCACTTCTGAAACAACCTGTATATGTGACGTCTGTTCTTTCAGACATGCCTGAAAGAACAATCACTACTCTTGACCTTGCAGTCGAACATATATATGCTGAGATGAAACAGAAATTCTGACATCAGCCGTAACCGTGCATAGAAATGAATTCAATGGCGACAAATGGAAATTCGTGCCGGACCAGGACGGGTTTCCCGCTTCAGATGTGTAAGAACGCTTCCCGTACAAACCAACTTCCCAACTTGTCACACACTACTTACGTAGCGCCCCGTATTCCACCATAGTGATTGCTTGCATAAAGTGTGAAATACAGGTTCAGGTCTCAGTCCAGCACCAATTTCCACTTGTCGCCATTGAATTCATTTCAATGCCCGATTGCAGCAGATGTCAGAATTACTGTTTCATTTCATCATATAATTTATGATTTTAAGTATTGCTATTAAGGGTTTTTCAAAATCCGCAGGTTTAACATAATACATCATTTGTCTTCAAGTTGGACCATGCCAGATAACATTGTTAAAAGGTACATTCCTCCGGAACCAACTACAGGAAGGAAAAAAAAAAAAAAATTGAAGATATTCACAAACGTGGGAAGAGATGAAATACACAAGTCTGTACTCGTGTATTACAGATGCTTAGTTGAAGTCTTCACAGCCCCATCTGGACGCGAGAAGTCTAAGTAAGCTCGTACTCTTTATGGAAATGGAAAAGAGCGTTTGGCGTCATTGGTCGGGAGGCCCCTAGCGGGGCAGGTCCGGCCGCCTTGGTGCAGGTCTTATTGCATTCGACGCCACATTGGGCGACCTGCGCCCCGGATGGGGGCGAAATGATGATGAAGACAACACGACACCCAGTCACTGAGCGGAGAAAATCTCCGACCCGGGAATCGAACCCGGGCCCGTAGAACAGCAATCCCTCACGCTGACCACTTTTTTGTGTGTGTTGATCTCATTTTGTTCTATATTGTTCCTTGAACTTGTTCGTGGCGGACATCCGAAGACACTCGTTCAGGTTGTTCTGTGATCCGGTCACTCTGTTTTCTTTTTTTTTATTTATTTTATTGCAGAGGGTAGCTAAACTCTCTGACCAAACACGCTGAGCTATCGTGCAGGCTACTCAGCTATCGAGGCGGACACTCTTTAATGTGTTGTTATTGCTTCTCTCATTCCTGTACCCTTATTTTTAATGCAAGAAGCTGCGAGTAATAGGGGGTACATACATGTTTCCCTATTTATCCTAAAATAATTAATACCAATCCTGGCTATAAATCTTCAGCTCAGAGTAAACAATGTAGACAAGTGTAATGTGCTGCGAATACATAGAAAGAAAGATCCCTTATCATTTAGCTACAATATAGCAGGTCAGCAGCTGGAAGCAGTTAATTCCATAAATTATCTGGGAGTACGCATTAGGAGTGATTTAAAATGGAATTATCATATAAAGTTGATCGTCGGTAAAGCAGATGCCAGACTGAGATTCATTGGAAGAACCCTAAGGAAATGCAATCCGAAAACAAGGGAAGTAGGTCACAGTACGCTTATTCGCCCACTGCTTGAATACTGCTCAGCAGTGTGGGATCCGTACCAGATAGGATTGATAGAAGAGAGAGAGAAGCTCTAACGGAGCGCAGCGTGCTTCGTTACAGGATCATTTAGTAATCGCGAAAGCATTACGGAGATGAACTCCAGTGGATGACTCTGCAGGAGAGACGCTCAGTAGGTCGGTACGGGCTTTTGTTGAAGTTTCGAGAACCTACCTTCACTGAGGAGTCAAGCAGTATATTGCTCCCTCCTACGTATATCTCGCGAAGAGACCGTGGCCCATGGGGATAAAATCAGAGAGATTAGAGCCCACACAGAGGCATACCGACAATCCTTTCCACGAACAATACGAGTCTAGAATAGAAGGGAGAACCGGTAGAGGTACTCAAGGTACCCTCCGCCACACACCGTCAGGTGGCTTGCGGAGTATGGATGTAGATGTGGAATACGTTTCTCGCTTTCGTAACCATTCCTTACCCCCGTAAATCATGTTTCCCCTTTCATCATTTTTTGGCATCACAAAAGGCAAAGCCGGCCTGAACAAGCAAATTGTCTTCACGTCTTCGAAATAATGTTATGCTTGTACAGGCATGCTTGGGCTGCGTGGAGAGAGTGGGAATTCCTGCATGCGTACACAAAACGCTTAATCATGCATGCTTGTCGCGTATGCAGTTACGTGTATGGCCGCCTTAAGATACGCCTAGCGCTTGAGCCAGCCGAATGTTCGAACACGTGGTGCCATGCACCACAAGACACTCGGACACGGTCTATGGCTCCATTTCATTCCGTGTTGAACCCGTCTGTGCGCATGCCAAATCCTTTTCCTGTAACATTACCGCTCTTCCGCGTCGCTAGTTTTAATTATTTCCGTGATTTTTACAGCTTGGTCTTCAGTGCAGAACAATAGAAGAAAGCCGCAAGAGGGATCCGATTACACCTGCAGGTTCGTAACTGTTCTCTATCAGCGATGCGGCTCTTCCCGAGATTCTGGCACGGAAGATTAACCTCCTTTCTTTCGTCTCGTCTGCCTGCCCCTTTATTTTAACGTTCCCTCCGCGTCTCTTTTCGCGGTCACACTTAAGAAATTCGCCGCCAGATGCCAACTTCTTTCTTAATCGGAAAATTCCGTGACACCAGCGACAACTGTTCTAATTGGTTGCACGGAATAACATTCGCGACTGGAATGTATTGCACGCTGTTGGGGCCCATTTTTCTGGAAGCCTTAGACCACCGAAACGTACATGTTTTAACATTTGCATTTGACTGTACCCTAAATAAAGTGCCGAAGATAAAGTTTACGCTCTGACTGGGGTACGTATTAGTATCACAAAAGAAGGTCGGAAGGCACTGTTCGTATTTCAATGCATCTAAAGTGGAGACATTATATTCTCAATTTGTTTCACACAGTGAATGAAGTGGAGCTATTTCGTTGTCTCAGTTGTTGTTAGTGGCTTGTAAAATAGGTAACAGCGTAATCATAGTGTCGTCAATGATGCATTTCTTGTCTACTGTCGCGCGACACTAATATTTATAGCCCCCAGTTCTCGAACTGTTCATGGACCTTGCGAAAGCCGATTCTATTGCTGGCGTAAACGATGTCATGATTCTATAATCGATATTAAATGTCGAGCTCAAAAGAGACTATCACTTCCACCTTTTTCGTTACTGCAGTCAGTGTTTCCAATATTTCAGTAATCAGCAACCAGCCTTTTCACACTTCTTCTTTCTAACGCTTGTTTTTAATGGTAGAAATACGTATTAATTTTGCCCAAATTGTGAAATAACCAATCTTAAGGGAAAAAAAAGAGTACAATATCTCCGTGTCTCGTTACGAATTAAAATGGAATACGTTTCTTCCGTGAGTGCCAGTAACGATACCTAAATTTTACATTTCGTTTGACATAGAATCCCAGTGAACGGCTCCGCATCCTTCTTCTCTTTGCGAGACTTTGATTCATCTATGAATAAGGCTTCTCCACTGAGAGACAGTTTGCTTGAAACTGAGGGAGTCTCCGTCTTCACTGCAACCACCAGAGGGAATCTGTTTATTCTTTTGCGGTTTTTCAGCAAATTTTCATGAATCTTATTATATCATTAATATCTAACATTCTGCGTGGTGTCTGTTTGTTCTAAGTCGTGTCTCCCTACCACTTTCGCGCAACCACGCTCTGAGCGTGTTTTTTTTAGGGAATTGACTAGTTTGAACCTGGGACCTGTTGCTGGTAAGGAGACACCAGACCACACATTCTCCCAGAACCAACTGCAGGAAGGAAAAAAATTGAAGATATTCATAAACGTGGGAAGAGATGAAATACACAAGTCTGCACTCGTGTATTACAGATGCTTAGTTGAAGCCTTCACAGCCCCATCTGGGCGCGAGAAGTCTAAATAAGCTCGTACTCTTTAATGGAAATGGAAATAGAGTTCAGGAGAGTTCACTGAGACTAGCGATGATATAACCAAATACTTAATGATTTCAGCGTCAGCTCCACTGCACTCCCTGTAAAAGAATCTTAATACTAACTAAATTTAGTGGAAGGGGTTCAAGGCTTTCCTATTTTTAGTTAGCTGGTAAAATAACGTCGAAAAAGCAGTTAAGTTTACCATTGGAAATTTTATTCTACTCACAAAACGTTGTTTATAAATTGCACTATTGATAAAAGGAAATGTTTTAATACAGGATGATAAAAACCAACTGTGTTCAACAAAAATGTGAACGAATATTCCCTGAATGGGTTTCCAAGTCCTACAATGGATCGAAGGATGACCTATGCCATATCACATCTACAATATAGGTTTAAATTAAGTTTCACAAAAGAGAAAACTATCAAAATGGTCTACAGTGACCCTCAATTGTCTTTAATTACTTATCTAACTTGTCATAAATTACAGTGGCTGATGTGGCTTCTCAATAATTATATAACAGAAAAATCATCGCGTTTCAGATTTTTACTTCAAGTAGCAAATGTGAACACCGTGAGATTTAATTGACGATCGACACTAGTATTACGTTAAAAGGGGGTGTAAAAGATGAGACTTCTGCAGTTCTGAGTGAAGCTTTATGGGCTGTTATGCGGCATCGCGTGCGTTCATTACCTTGTCGTTGGTTAGGCAGCGTCAGGGGGCGGCGGGCGGCCAACTCCATACAGCTCGCCGTCTCGGAAGCAACTCACTCCTAACTTCTCCTTACTACAATTTACCAAAGTTGGTTTAAAAAAAACTATCTGGCTGTGTTTTCATCTGACCAATCAGGGTCTCAATGTTAACCTTAAGCTCCGCCTACAAAAATTCTGTCCAGCCAATGAGAAACGTTATACTTTTCGTGGTGGGGCAATGTTTTTAACGTTTGCAACGCAACAGAGACGCGAAAAAGTCTCACGCTAAAACTTGCAGCTGGTGTGGCCCTTTTAGTGTTATCATAAGATCTATACTGTTCTTGTGGAGGTCTCTATCTTTTAACATGGGCTGGGGGGTGGTCCTGGTGGTCGGCAGGCAATGTGGGTGTCCGTCCTTTATCATAGGGCCTTCTAGCTTAACACGGTTCTGCTGTCGGCTTCTGTTCCCGTTTCTTCCCTCGGAACTGCGTCTGTTTCACGGTGGGAAGGTATGACATACATTTAGGCGTTCTTGTGTTAGTCCATGGTATCCCATTTGCTCACTCGTAGATCGTATTGCTTTGGTTAATTTAATGACAGGATTTATTCGGAGCTGTGTGACATACTGTTGGGTTTGCTTATCATGTCAGGGTTTTCATGGAAGATGTTGAATTTGCCTGACACCTTACAAATAATACAGTCTATTCTTGTTTGACATGTGCATTCTTTTGTGATTTCGTTCCCTTGCTGCTGGTTTCAGGGAACTTACTTTCTATTTTTTCGATGAATATCATGAAAGTTTAATTTGACTGTCGTTACTTTTGGAATACTTTGCATACACAGGCTGTTTTTAAATAATATATACGCTCTTTGAGACTGGAAATCTCTTTAATTAAAGCAGATAGAAATGAAAAGTTTTGTCTGTTATACAGTAAGGCGTACCTTAACGAGATGGAGTGAGTTGGCACGATGGTAAGACACTAGACTCCATTCGGCATCGCGCCATTTTAAATCCCAATTTGGGCAACCAGATTTAGATTTTTCATGGTTTTCCCAAATTTGTGAAGATGAAAAAATACCGGGAGGTTCATTTGAAAATGACAAAATCGGTTTCCTCCCATAACCCGAGCTTGTGCACCGTCTATAAAGATCGCATCATGGACTAGACGTTAAACCATAATTTTACTTTCAGTCACAGCCTAACCACACCAGTCTGAACATCCGGTCTTAATGCTGTATATCAACACAAAAAATGAGTCATTAATTTCAAAACGACCTTAGTGTCTGCCGCACTGTGTGCTGAAAGCCCAGAGAACTACCTATTTGTAAGAAAATAATTATAAGGGCGCTGACATTCAAAGAATGTACGATATCTGTGGGATATTGCTTTGACCTGTCATAGTATGCACGTGGACCCTTTCGGAGATCATAAATAGGACCACAAAGAGTACCTATATAAAAATCCATACCGCAGGCCCAGAAGGTTTAATAGTTTATCAAGATCTCGCGTGACGAAGAACATTTCGAGGAAACTGTCTAATCGGGCGCGGGCGGAAATTTCTACCCATCGATATGCTGTTATACTGCCAGCGTTACCTGTGCGACACTGTCACGTACATACAATTTAACGGAAAATGCGGAAGAGAGACATGGGGTACCAGACGCAAAGACTTACCAAACTCAGTAAAAAATTTTCCTCGTTTTTCTTTCTTAATTTTTCTGGCTTTCGACTAGTTTTCTGCATTCCGCTACGCCTTTTTTTTTGTCTTGTGCCGATCGCTTCTTCTCCTACATCACTACACTCAAAATTTTCCATAATATTTTATCACATATTTTAATCCTCTTTTAATTCAATTTTCCCCCTATTGCCCCTCTCAGTGTAAAGTTAACTATTCCTCGATGGCCGGCCGCGGTGGTCTCGCGGTTCTGGGCGCGCAGTCCGGAACCGTGCGACTGCTACGGTCGCAGGTTCGAATCCTGCCTCGGGCATGGATGTGTGTGATGTCCTTAGGTTAGTTAGGTTTAAGTAGTTTTAAGTTCTAGGGGACTATGACCACAGCAGTTAAGTCCCATAGTGCTCAGAGCCATTTGAACCATTCCTCGATGCCTTGTCAGCTAACACGTAGCGGATGTTGCACCAATCTGTCCCTAGCAAAAGGTTTTCTGTGAACTTCTTTACCTGCCTATTATTTGTAGTATCTAATTGTACTGTGCGAGAAGGCGCAGTGGTTAGCAACTCATGTTCGGGAGGGCGACGGTTCAAACCCACCTCTGATCGTCCAGATTTAGGTTTTTCGTGATTTCCCTAAATCACTCTAGGTAAATCCCGTGATGTTTGCTTTGAAAGGGCACGTCCCATTTCCTTTTCCATCCTTAACAAAATTCGAGCATGTGCTCCGTTTCTAATGACTTCGATATCGACGGGACGTTAAACCCAGTCTTCCTTCCTTCCATCTTTGTACATAACGTGTTCACTTACTTTTTAACATCTGTTTTTCGTATCACATTTCAGTACTTCCAGTTATGTCTTCTTCAGTTTCCTTACAACAGAATACCACTACATACCTCGCCAGTCCAAATCATCATCTGAAAGTAACGCACATACTGTTCATATAACCATAAGAAACTTACTTGTGTGGGGTGTTGTTCAACTCGAGCGTCGGACCCTTCCTGTAAACTTCTACGCTTTGCCATTGTGTTCTAGGTTTGAATTGATAACGCCAAGTTCCGTGATGATTTTTTTTCCAGGAAAGAACTGTCCGCGCTTTGCATTTCAATCACGTTGCGCCAGCCGTCCATACGTCGTTGTTTTTGTTCGGGAGTCTCTGTATGCGGGACTAAACTTGCGCACACTTTTCCTTAAAACATTCTGGAGAACATTCTAAACACTTGATGTAGTGATGCTGTTTCATTGCGATTTGTGATACAGCGATCCTGACAAACTATTGTCACTCGACCACTACTATAACACTGCCTTCTCACAACTCACTGGTCGAAAGCACATTTGTTGTTTACAGTAAATTGTTTGTTCAAGCCGCCATCGTAGTTACTGCGCTGACGTCGTTTACACGCCAGGAATAAAAACACTCTTGGAACTTTTTGGACGGACGGTGTATGTGCACACCACATGTAAAATTCGAGGAGCTACTTCGTCACTCCCATGTTAACATTTCCAACCACTGAAGCTGTTTTGTTGAAGAAAGGTTTGTTCACTTGGGTCGTTTCACTTATTGTTCCCTTTGGCCATCGTGTGAAGCTTACTCCCATGGAAAGCAAATTATTTTGGTTTCTCTAAACTGTATTTCCCAATTTTTAGCTTTAGCAAAGAAATTTCTCTTCTGCAATTCATCAGTTTCCTCTTAGGTTTGGTCATCCTTCGCCGAACTCACATTCTGTTTTCAACATTTCTTTCAAATCCCTCGTACTTTCAGCTTGAAGTCTAAACGGCAGTTGCGATGGAATTATTTTCGTATTTCACTTGTTTTATCCCACTATAAAAATCGCAATTTCCTTATCAGAATGGTATATAAATCACTTATAAACTCGAGTGGGAAGTATTTTATTTCTTCTTCTTCTTCTTCTTCTTCTTCTTCTTCTTTTTTTAATATCATCTGCATCTGTTTAAAGTGTTGAAAATTTTACATGCTCAAGACCAAACAAAATCGGAAACCTTTTATACTGAAGGCTGTGGATATCAGTATTACAAAGACGAAATTAAGTTGTTTCTGTTGATAGCAGTCGAAAACAATATCGTGGCATTTCATAATATAAACCCATTGTTGTATGTAGAATTTTGAAGATTTCTGTTGCTGTGGTAAAGAGTGTGGATACTGGAAAAGTAATGGACTTCCAATTTCTAACAAAACATTGTTATAAATGTAAATCAGAGAGCACAGATACGTGATAGTAGCTATGAAAGAATAGGTGGGAGAACGAATAACTAGTTAGCTAACGAATTTTCGATCGATTTATGAAAGAAACGGAAGCTTGTTACACGTAGGTTCTTAGATGATGGTAACTCAAAAGGATATAGCAGGTAACAGCAACTTGCCCTTATAGTGACAAGATTATCACAAAACTGGAATGTGTGAATCACAGCGTCGGCACCAAGCTGATGAAGTTGAACCTAAGTTTCAGAAACAAGAAGCTTTCTGATGGTAACACCAAAAATATTGATGAATTGTAATATTTTGGGATGCCCATTAGAGATAACACTGATGATTTATTCAGAATGAGGCAGGCAGTGTGGTTATCTTCATCCACAAATGACAAACAAAATATGTAGCTACTTTGCCCTCTCACACCAGATTCACGGTGCATGTTTCGCAATGCCCAGTACTCAAACACTTCATACAGTCATATACATTACAACTCAGCAGCAGTGATCGAAGTCATAAAACCCATTTACAGGGATCTGGTACATCCTGACTGATGGGCAGACTTAGAATCCAAATGTGTCTTTCAACAATCTCATATGAATTGACATGAAAAAAATGTTTTCCTTGAAAGGAAAACATCAAAATAAGGGGTCTGAGGAGCTGTTTTTGCTTTTAATGAATGGCAGCATTGGTAGGGTGATAGCACTGCAGCATATGGGACTTAGTCCTGGAGCAAACCGCATCAGGGAACTTTTAACGGACGGACAAGGCTCACGTCGATAAAGCACAGTGTGTAGCGCAAATGGCCACTAAAGAGTCCAGAAGAGAGAAAAGAGTAAGACCCACTGAAAATGATCAGGAGGATGTCACACAGCGGGGTTCAGGGTGCTTCTAAATGAGTGATAGTAAAAATGAAAACTCTAGAAGCTGTTTCTAAAAAGGTACATTTTCTGTTACATTTTCCTCTAAATCTCTAGGACCACTTCGATTAGAGTATTCAGATTTTCAGGACGTAGTAAGATAGTTTACTGAATCTGCTGAACGAAAATTAAAAAAAAAAAAACGTGAATTATGATTGAGGTTATTTAGGAGAAAGTACTCAATATTTTTAAAAAGTTTAGACATATAGTTAAGAACTGTATTTCGCTAACCAGTGGCTGAAAAGCAATTACCTTAGTCCAGTACATTAAGAACATAGCGTGTAATGTTGTGCTAAAGTTTCATGTCAGTTGCTACAGTGGTTTCTGAAGTACAGGGAAGCCAAGTAACAAAATTGAACATTGTCGGGATTTGGCTTCCCCCTTAACCCATTGCTATCTGTTTCCTTTGGAATGTTTTTCTTCTTTTATTTCTCCTTCTTCTTCTGAAATTTTCATTCAGTTACTTTATTCTTTTTGTCAAATACAAGGTAAACAACAATCGTGATGAGCTGCAACTCTGGTGTACACCTACCTTAATTTACATTTGTATTTCGTAAGACACCTTGCAGTGTGTGGCAGTGGGTACATCGGGAGTCACTGTCATTTCTTCCTTTTCAGTTTCAATGGCAAATGGTACGTCGAAGGCAGCCCTTTGGTACACCTTCTTAAGACCTACGATTTCTTTGATTTTCGACGTCATGGTCAGCCGGTAACCTTTCTGTGATGCACGGTGTCATTCTTGCAGTGTCTGCTATTGACGTTAGATAAAAAAAAATGTTGTTTGGCGTGATTGACAGGAAAACCCTAGGGAGGGCGGGAGGTGAGGGGGAGGGGCGCAGGTTGAGCCGCGTGATTGGAAAGGTATTTTCTATCCTTTGCGCTCAGCGGCATCTTTCCTTCGCAAAGGGTGAGAGTCGTGTGGCAGGTGTATCTGTTAAGCCTAGACTACTATAATGGGTCTACATGTTGTGTGGTGTCGTGTTTGCAGCGGTTACGACGATGAAAGAAAGAGAGGGTGAAACCCAGAGCCAGAAAAAAGAGTAGGCTCTTCTCGAATAACAGCATGGGGGCCGAGTACAAAGTCTTTATGCGACGGCCGGATCTTCATCAAGTGCCATGAGATACTGCGGAGAGGCTTGGAATTTAATCCAGGAAACTGGCGCAAAGTCTGGTGATCAGGGACTTTACACGCACGACCTCTTCTCGTCCTTGCCGGAAAGGTAAAGGGAAAGCAAACTAATAGTGCGTGGTGTATTGGGTCGGTTTCCCACCGAAGCATCGGCCACGCTCCAATTTGCTTACCTTACCGGTGTATTCAAAAACGGTGGCATTGGCATCAGATAAGCATCTCCGTAACGCTTTCGTGCTTGAAATGTACTGCTCTTATTTGCACTTTCTCTGTCTCCTGTATCGGACAACATATTACTTTCGTCTCATGTACATCTCACGAAATGACCATGATGAGAAAATTCCAGAAGTTAGAGCTAATAGGCTTGCCGACAATAATTCTTCCCACGCTCCATTCACGAGTGGAACCAGAAGCACCCTCCGCCACACACCATTAGGTGGCGGGCGGAATATGATGTAAATGTAGATGTAAATGGCAATCCCACGTCGCCAGTGTCCCAGAATGACCAGCAGTACCCAAGAATCGGCCGAAAAGAGTTTTTCTAACCTAGCTGTTTCGTGGGTGAATTACATTTCCTTAGCGATCTTCCAACGATTTTCAGTCAGGCATCTCCTTTTCAGACAACTTGCATTATGTGAACGTTCTACATTTAGTCGCTCCACATACGTGGTTACAGGTATCGTACGGTTATGTCTTTCCAGGGAATCCTCACCAATCTTGAAATCGAACAATAATGGAGCGCAATAGGTTACCTTTTATTTCGCCGAGGGTCAACCTGAATCGAACATTGAGCCTCTGCAGACCATCCTCCATTTCGCTACAGTTTTCTGGCGTTGTAACACGCTTCCACACAGCAGCATCATACGGGAGCTAACTCATGAAGCTTCCGACGTTATACTTCAGTTCATTTACGCCTGGTATTCAGAAACAGTCTGAAAAGCTTGTAAGGGTATTACAGAGGAGGTTGTTCTGAGATGTGAGTGTTAAGAAAAAAAATTCGATGAGTTGCGCCGCTTCCGACTTATTTAGCACTGAGGTTATCCAGTCAGGTCGTTATGGACGTAGATTCAAGAAATTTCACGAGCTAAAATGCGGTAATGCACAGACATATATGTGTCCGTGAGTTACCAGTTGTTCAAACGCTCATTACCAGTTAAAATGTTACTTTTACGGAATTGATAAATTTAAGCTAGTTGAGAAAAGCAAAGTTTGTTTGGTTTGAGCAAACCAAACGAAGAATACGTTTGGCGATACTGCCTGTGCAGGCTGCTTGAATTTGCGAGCGCGACTACCTGACTGAGTAAATTCAATGCTAATTAACTCGGAAACGGCGCAACGAATAAAATTTTTGTCTTAACGATTATTTCTCAGCACAACCTCCCCTGCCACATCCTCACAAGGTTTTCAGACTGTTTCAGACCATCTTGTATACACCTTAAACAGTAACTGTTCTAGGAGCTTCAGTCCGGAACCACGCTGCTGTTACGGTCGCAGGTTCGAATCCTGCCTCGGCCATGGATGTGTGTGATGTCCTCAGGTTAGTTAGGCTCAAGTAGTTCTAAGTCTAGGGGACTGATGGCCTCAGATGTTAAGTCCCATAGTGCTCAGAGCCAGTAACTTTTCTAGAGAACTCACTGGCGGTATGCCCGTTGCTACTTTCTCATCTGACGATTTCTCCCCGTAGAGAACGACCTATTGAGTTCCATTTCGTAAGAGCAACATGTCTTTCCATTTCCCGTTATCATTACCGTCATTTTATTATATTACCCGCTTGCCTCTGCAGTTTATCCCCACTCGACCTACGCCATGGGAGAGTTCTCTGGATTCACAGAAAATATGAATGTACGATATCAGTCCAGTTGACCTCTGCTCGTACCGAGCGAGGTGCGCACATTGGACTCGCATTCGGGAGGACGACAGTTCAAACCCGCGTCCGGCCGCCCTGATTGACGTTTTTCGCGATTTCCCTAAATCGCTTCAGGTAAATGCTGGGATGTTTCCTTTGAAAGAGCACCGCCGGTTTCCTTCCCCATCCTTCCCTAAGCTGAGCTTGTGCTCTGCCTCTAATGGCCTCGTTGTCGTCCGGACGTTAATCTCCTCATCTATTCGCTCGTTCCTTCTTCTGTAGTGTGATTATAAATGCTGTTCCCTCATATTATATATAAAAATAAAGCAGTGAGAGTTGTAAGCATTCTTGAAATATCTGAAAGATCTCCAGATTTCCGAAGAGATATATAATTGTGTTTAATACCCTTTCCAGACTGACAAGTGATTGGCTCATGCCTTTCTGTGTCCTTACAGTTCGCCAGCCAAAGTTAAATAAGTTTAATATTTGGCAAAGAATTCGGACACAAACTGTTAGACATCAAACGACAATGAACACAACCGACTTCAGTAAATACCTCTGAGTGATTGGCAAATTTGCGTCGAGGTCATTGGGCAGATATTAAAACTAGAGAATTTTGAGATCATGATAAGGCTTAAGCGTTGTATCGTGGCTTCCGACCCGATGTTCTGTCGACACGTTTGAAATATTCGACATTTTATAGACCTTTTGGGTAGACTTGTGTGAGTAAATACACTCCTGGAAATGGAAAAAAGAACACATTGACACCGGTGTGTCAGACCCACCATACTTGCTCCGGACACTGCGAGAGGGCTGTACAAGCAATGATCACACGCACGGCACAGCGGACACACCAGGAACCGCGGTGTCGGCCGTCGAATGGCGCTAGCTGCGCAGCATTTGTGCACCGCCGCCGTCAGTGTCAGCCAGTTTGCCGTGGCATACGGAGCTCCATCGCAGTCTTTAACACTGGTAGCATGCCGCGACAGCGTGGACGTGAACCGTATGTGCAGTTAACGGACTCTGAGCGAGGACGTATAGTGGGCATACGGGAGGCCAGGTGGACGTACCGCCGAATTGCTCAACACGTGGGGCGTGAGGTCTCCACAGTACATCGATGTTGTCGCCAGTGGTCGGCGGAAGGTGCACGTGCTCGTCGACCTGGGACCGGACCGCAGCGACGCACGGATGCACGCCAAGACCGTAGGATCCTACGCAGTGCCGTAGGGCACCGCACCGCCACTTCCCAGCAAATTAGGGACACTGTTGCTCCTGGGGTACTAGCGAGGACGATTCGCAACCGTCTCCATGAAGCTGGGCTACGGTCCCGCACACCGTTAGGCCGTCTTCCGCTCACGCCCCAACATCATGCAGCCCGCCTCCAGTGGTGTCGCGACAGGCGTGAATGGAGGGACGAATGGAGACGTGTCGTCTTCAGCGATGAGAGTCGCTTCTGCCTTGGTGCCAATGATGGTCGTATGCGTGTTTGGCGCCGTGCAGGTGAGCGCCACAATCAGGACTGCATACGACCGAGGCACACAGGGCCCACACCCGGCGTCATGGTGTGGGGAGCGATCTCCTACACTGGCCGTACACCTCTGGTGATCGTCGAGGGGACACTGAATACTGCACGGTACATCCAAACCGTCATCGAACCCATTGTTCTACCATTCCTAGACCGGCAAGGGAACTTGCTGTTCCAACAGGACAATGCACGTCCGCATGTATCCCGTGCCACCCAACGTGCTCTAGAAAGTGTAAGTCAACTACCCTGGCGGCAAGATCTCCGGATCTGTCCCCCATTGAGCATGTTTGGGACTGGATGAAGCGTCGTCTCACGCGGTCTGCACGTCCAGCACGAACGCTGTTCCAACTGAGGCGCCAGGTGGAAATGTCATGGCAAGCCGTTCCACAGGACTACATCCAGCATCTCTACGATCGTCTCCATGGGAGAATAGCAGCCTGCATTGCTGCGAAAGGTGGATATACACTGTACTAGTGCCGACATTGTGCATGCTATGTTGCCTGAGTCTATGTGCCTGTGGTTCTGTCAGTGTGATCATGTGATGTATCTGATCCCAGGAATGTGTCAATAAAGTTTCCCCTTCCTGGGACAATGAATTCACGGTGTTCTTATTTCATTTTCCATGAGTGTACATTTGTATTCCTCAAGCCATCGTAGGACTTGTGGGGGTAAACATAGCAGTTTGCCAGAATCATCTCCCTCTCCCCCCGTTCACACACACACTTTCGTGTTGCTGTTGTTATTCTTGTTGTTGTGATGTTCAGTCCAAAAACTGGTTTGCTCCAGCTCTCCGTGCTACCCTAACCTGCGCAAGCTTCTTCGTCTCCGAATAACTGCTGTAACCGACATCTTTCTGAATCTCCTTACTGTATTTATCTCTTGGTCTCCCTCTACGGACGCCCCGCATTTCCCTCGAATACTAAATTGGTGCCACATTGATGTCTCAGAATGTCTCCTATCAACCGGTCCCTTCTTTTAGTCTAGTTGCAATACACCTTTCTTTTCTACCCAGTTCTATTCATGTCCCATTTCTTACGCGATTTACCCAACTAATCTTAAACATTCTTCTATAGCACCACTTTTCAAAAGCTTCTATTCTCTTCTTGTTTGAACTGCTTATGGTCCACGTTTCACTTCCATATAAGGCTATACACCAGGGAAATACCTCCGCAAACGATTTCTTGACACTTAAATATATGTTAGGTATTAGTAAATTCCTGTTTTTCAGAAATGTTTTCTTTGCTACAGCCAGCCTGAATTTCATATTCTCCCTACCTCTATCACCATCCATTAGTTTGCTGCCCAAATAGCAAAACTCATCTACTACATTTAGTATCTCATTTCCCTATATAATTCCCTCATGATCACTTGATTTGATTCGAATACATTCCCTTATTCTTGTTTTACTTCTGTTGATATTCATTTTTGTATCCTCTTTTCCGAAAACTGTCAACCACCTTCAACTGTTCTTCCAAGTCCTTTGCTGTCTCTGACAAAATTACTGTGTCATCGGAAAACCTCAGAATTTTTGTTCCTTTCCCTGAACTTAAATTCTTGCTACAATTCTATATTGGTTTTCTTTACTGCTTTCTTAGCCGGCCGCGGTCTCCGAGCAGTTCTAGGCGCTTCAGTCTGGAACCGCGTGACTGCTACGGTCGCAGGTTCGAATCCTGCCTCGGGCATGGATGTGTGTGATGGCCTTAGGTTAGTTAGGTTTAAGTAGTTGTAAGTTCTAGGGGACTTATGGCCTCAGATTCTAAGTCCCATAGTGCTCAGAGCCATTTGAACCATTTTGCTGCTTTCTTTCATCTACCATTTGCGAATTAAGTGGGGCGAGAATGACTGTCAGTACCCTTTTTCACCCAGAACATAGGTTTGATTGAACTCATCAGTACGTTTCATACTACTGTCACTTTGGGGTGAATTGGAACAGAAAATGAAGCTTTTAAAAAAATTAAAGTCTAAATCCTGCACTACAACTTTGAAATGTTAACTATGGCGCTTCTGACTCACATTATATTAATGTTTTGCAAGGATGATAATCGTCTACCAGAAACCTTCTTTAACTTTAATTTAATTTGTGTTCCAAACCACATCATGACTGAATAGTAATTTCCTTTAACACATATGAGGAGGTGAACTGCAAAAACGCCCAACATCACAATTTTAAGAACAATGCATTACTTTATATTTATATAACTTAATACGAACTAATGATGAAATGTTCTGCCTCTAAACGTAGAAATAATTCATTAAGGCAACAGTGTTGTAAAACATCTTAATACAATTTACTAACTACAGTTTATTACCAGACACTAATTTACATGATGTCGATGCCTACAAGAGTTTTAAATATTATTCTTCCTCGTTGGAAATCCTTTCACCTTCTTCACAACTTTTGTCTTTGATACCACATAGACTTACATGTCTACAACATCAGGGAAAAAGTAATCTTGTTTCTCACTGCTTTTTCTCCTAGTGCAATCAGCTTGAATCTAGTCATGCTCTTCCATAGCTCCAGTTCCTCGTACATATAATTTTTTACACAGTTTGTACTTGTTACAGGCAACTGAACCAAGACAAGGTCATTTTTGGCCAGTATGATTATAGGAGTCTCAGAAGTTGAGCTCCTACAGTTTCAGATATTAAAGAGTTTCTTGCTTCCAAACTTTGGATTCGGCATCGTCCTCTTCTTCGCTGTCCTCGCGAGTAACGTCTGTAATTTTTGTCTTGTGATGTCACACTTTTCCCAGACGGAACTTCCAGTTTTGTGCCAGTAACTCTATTGTGTTGGGAATTTACAGAGCCTCAAGGAACTTTTTTCAGGTGTCCCTCAAAGACGTCGGACCATATGTGCTTTGAGTCATCTGTATCATTTTGCAAGTTTCTCTGTGTTGGTAAGAGAAATAAAATATTTTCCCGATTGCAAGGTATGATGCCAGAAGCACGAAATCCTGCAAGAATATGGTCTGGAATTTTCTCACCCATGTTTTCAAATGTCTCCTTCAACATCTTAGGCAATTCGCTTTTAGGAAGAACACCCCTGTTGCCTTCCTTCCATTCCGTCAATACTTTTCGCCAAGCTGCCTTCGCTGGCGGAAAGAAAGAAACTTCCGTAGGCTCTTAGATGTGTGTTGCATTTTGGGGGAACAAGACAAGTTTAATACTGTTCTGCTCACAATGGGAGACTACAGCCATGAAGACGTGGCTTATCTGATTTTTCCCTATATGAAGTATGATCTCCTCAGATCGTGTACTATATGGCAAAACTGCCATCTGAAACCAGTCTTAAAATATATTGAGGTCAAACCATGCACTTAAGTTTCTGTTTCAAGCTTCACCATTCACTCTACCTTCTGTCCAATGTGGATAGAGATGAGTGGCCATATGAGCTACATCAGTCGGCAGAAGACGTCCCTGTCTCCTGAAGCAGCTATCATCACGGCCAGCGAAACTTCTGCGCTCACATGTTGCCAAGGTTGCCCCGGCAACACTGCACAACTTTCTCTAGGGAGTCCTCATACATCCTCCACTCAGTCCCGATATCTCCTCATGTGATTTCCGTAGTTTTGAAACCTTGAAGAAAGATGTTCGTTGTTATCGATATGCTTCGGAGGTGCACGGCTGAGTACAATCATGCATGGTTCCGTAGGCAGCCGCAGTCATTTTTCTGTGAAGACATTTGACCGTTTTGTCTCATAGTGGGACATATGTGTTAACTGTTACGGTGATTACTTTTGAAATTTTTCTGTTTGTTGTCGGGCTCCATACCGAGTGCTCTTCATGCAGTTTCCTGAACATGTAACTACAGTCGTCTTTTTGTCTCCCGCTATCAGTACCCTATCATCGGCGAAGAGTGAAGTATTCAGTATTTTTTGCTTCTCGGACCTTCCTATTTCTTGACAGTTCCTCTTCCAATCTTGCAAAACTTCTTCTATGTATACTTTAAATGAAGTCTGTGGTAATGAGCATTATTTACGGAGAATTATGAGGAAATATTGTTACCTACATGAACCATACTGTTGCAACCCTTATATACGTTTCTCACTGCCTGGTCATGCTTATTACCGATACAAAAATTTTGCGTTGCTACCCGCAGCTTATTTAGCGAGCCTGTATCGTAAGCACTTTGCAGACGATGGTCTCGCGGTTCTAGGCGCGCAGTACGGAACCGTGCGATTGCTACGGTCGCAGGTTCGAATCCTGCCTCGGGCATGGTTGTGTGTGATGTCCTTAGGTTAGTTAGGTTTAAGTAGTTCTAAGTTCTAGGGGACTAATAACCACAGCAGTTGAGTCCCATAGTGCTCAGAGCCATTTGAACAATTTTTGTTAAGTGAACCTCCATTCCCCTTTCCAGCTTCTTTTCAGTGAGGTGTTCAAGAGTGAATATGCTATATGTCCATGATGGTCCCGCTCTAAATGCACTGTGCTCCTTCGAGTCCATTAATTGTGCTTCTGTTTCATGCTGTATCACTTTGCCTTACAATTGGGCTATTGTATAAACAACGCTACCATTTCTATAATTAGACCAATCATGACGGCTTCCTTTTTTAAAAAATGGATGAAATAATTGCTTTTTCCACTCATTTAGCGGCTCATTTAAACATCTGTAAAACATTTCTCCCAGAATTATAAAGCTGTTGCGGGGGATGCCGTCATAAGTTCCACGGGTACCTTAACCAGTCCTTTAGGTTTTCCATTTTTCATTTGTTGCAGAGAGTTAATTATGTCTGCTGAGTCTCCTAGTGTTTGTTGTTCGGTTTGCTTTGAGGTAGCAGGATGGTTTTCATAATCGGCTGTAAATTCTGCCCTATTTTCCGTTAGGAGATTTTTGTAATAGATTTTCCACTCATCCATAGAGACAGACCAAATTCTGTAACGTCTTTTTACTGCGTTCGCAGAACTTTAAATACCTTCTACGCTATATTTATTTTTGTGTGTTGTCTGTTCCCAGCACTTATTCTTAGACTTTGTTACATCTTTACGTGTCGTCCTTTTGTCATTACACACAAGAATTTAACTTATCTTGCGTGTTTTGTCTGAATAACCATTCCTCATAAGCAGCTTTTATCTCGTCTACAGTGTTTTCTCACTCTTCACTCCACCACGGTGTATCTTCTCTTTATCTTTTAGGAACTGTTTTTTCTCCAAGGGTTTCATTTGCAGCTTCATCCTTGCATGTTTTCACAGTCTCGATTATTTAATTTATTTGTCGGTCCTTCCGTTTTTTTCCGGTTTCGTTGCTTGTCTCATCAGATGTAAGAATTTAGTTGAGTCGTAATATCAGACACTCGATTTATGTTAATGTGTGTGAATTCCTAAGAGACCAAACTGTTGAGGTCATCGGTCCCTAGGCTTTCGATTTATATTTGATATGATTCAGTAGAGTTTCATTTTCGTCATCTGGCCTGCTACAACGTAAGTTTTCTTTGTTTTGATTAAAAATGATCTGAACCGTCCGTCACTCTGACGCCTTAGATTTTCAGTTCATTGTTCTGACGATGGTGTAAACAGTGATCGATTTTAGGTAACGTGACGGTTGTCTGTGTGTATAAGTGGGTGTCTTTACGCTAGAACCATCCATTAGCAAATTTTTATTTTCTGTTATTCCTGTAATTGAATTATTCCTTCAGCTAATTATTCACAAAAGATTCTCAGTAGCGTCCTGCTACTGTGTCGGTTAATTTGGAACGCTTTCTGCCATTTAGGTCATCAATTAGAGAAACCTTCTTCCAATTACCAAATTTTTCCAAGGTTTTCTCACATCAAAAATTGAATCATTGTTCTCAGTAGAGCGATCGAAGGTATAAACGAAAAAGCTTGTCGATCATTTTCGATGACATGTTGAAAGTATGAGGTAAATAATTCGAACTACACAGTACAGTAAACTGCATACAAGGGACACACATTTGAAGTGAGACTAACTTCCAACTTCCCATCACGCATTAAAATACTTTTCCCGTTTAAGAGCGCGATACTGCAGCTTCCTGTTAAAATAACTAGCGGTTTTTCCAGAGAGCTCTCGATACGACATCGCTTAAAGTCAATTGACTACCGCACGATGCCAACGGCGTCTATAATGCGGAGCGCTCTAGCCTTCCAACTCGTGATCGGTAATTGAGGTCCCCGTTAAGCCGCGCCAAGTTAGGCGCACTGTGCATCCGCTGCCAGCGCCACTGGCGGCAACCCGCAGTAGCTTTGCTGTGTAGCCTCGCGCGGCGGAATCCTAGGCGGCAGTTGTTTCTTGAACGCACGCCGTTTACGTTGTTGCTGCACGGCTACCAGCACGGAGCCAGTTTCTGGGACACCATGCGCCCCACGGAAAGTGGACGTAAGTAGATTGTATCAAAAAATTTTCAGTGCTTATTCATCGTGCCTGCTTATATTGTATTTGGAAGTGCATTGCTGGAGGCACGGGTCTTCCGTTCCAGAAATTTCTTAGCGCCGGCCGGAAGTCTCGTGTCGTAGCTTCCTGCAACAAACTCGTGCTAAATGCATTAAACTCTAGCGTGTTGTTGGGTAGGTTATACTATCTGTTGTCAGTTAGTCGATTTATCGTCTGTCGTGCAATAATTGTCCAGAACTGCAGCTGTATACTACGGATTTTCGGAAAAGTAATATTATGCATTATGTGATATGAAGTGGTAATGCATTTACGATCTCGTTTAACGGATTGGCAGATGAAAAGCCAGGCTTGTGTTAGTCAATCATGAATTTGATGCATTGCCATTTTGGCACTAATGAGCTATAAACACTTACTTCCTGCATACGCCGGATCCGCGCCACTTTGCAACCGGTTGCAGCTGGAAATTGCTTCTCTTCGAAAGTACAATTACGCGTGACCTGCTCCAAAATGTGATAACAGGTGCCTTTGTCGGCTCCACATTTTTCTTGTACTACATATTGATATCTTTTCAAACCACATGGAGATGCAACACCACTAAAAGTGTTTAATATTTACATTTTTAGTAATACCGCAGAGCACTTTTGTATGTAAATAAAGGAGCGTTCAGCGTCATGTGGAAGATGCACACGGTTTATATTCATACATATTGTAGTAAGTTTTAGTAAGAGTTTTTAATGTGAAAGGCTGATGGAAACTCGTAATAAGTCAGCTTTCACCCATGACAGCAGATGCTGTAAATAAACATCGCACAGGCTGAACAACCTACCTGTTTCACGAAGTAAACTAAACTGTGGAGACATGAGTATACATGCTACAAATACTGTCCGTGGAATTTTGTTAAGCACTGAAGCAATGTTTCTTCAGAGAATTGGCTCCTTTACACTGACACTGAAAAGATTCCAGTGCATCTGGGTGGGGGAGCCCTGCCTACAAGCGTAAAATGTACTGCTTTTCTTTTTTTTTTTAATTTTTATTGCTACTGCTACTAGTCCGTGCCGGAAGTAGAAGAAAGAAATTAAACAAAATGTCGTACACAGCAATACATTTAGAATTTTTTTAGGCTTAATGTAGTGAAATGGCGCACCGCCTTTTTTTTCTTTCCCTTTTTAGGGGAAACAGTGTTTACAGAAAAGAGAATGTCACGCTCTACGCAAGATATAGGTAAGCCGTTAGAAAAATAATGGCGAACCGTGGAGAAAATGTATATTAGCGACTGTGGTTTACGTAACTGCTTAAGTCGTACTATACTACTCGCTTATAACTAGGTGCATTGCGAAACGTCTTATCGATAACCTCGAAACCTGTTGTATTACCTTGACTAGAGCGAACGTGAACCATGTGGCGCTTTTGAAACAAAAGACTTCGTATTCGGTATTTGTGCGTCTGCTCACTTATACTATTCCACGGTTTTGCTAAAATCTATCATTAATCCATCAAATTCAGTGGTGGACAGATTGCTTCGTCTTATGTTCTACCTCATGCTGCATTTCAGGTGGCCTCTTGTGCCAATACGGCTTTACATTTCGCCCTGCCGTTTTTAAATAATTGTGTGCTTGCCTTAAGTTCAGATAGGCTTCCGCCCACTATGATCCCACAGCTTGGATACAAGAATGTGCCCTTGCACCTTGTCGGTTCATGATTTCATGTATGTTCTGCGTCCTTCAGTCGACGAATTCTATGATTCGCAGTTACATCCACATGCTTTTCAATATATATAATCACTCTGACCACAACGCCGCTGTCAGTGGAGCGTGAAACGGAGGAGGACCAACTTTTCTCTATAGAAACATGTCTCCGATGCTGGATAAACAGTGATCTGCGTGGAAATAAATTTTATTTGACTGTGTGGGATACACTTAACGTGAAATAGCTTTAGATCAATTTACGTATCGCGCATATGGTACGGCGCAGTCACTCCCGTTGAAGGAGCCAAGAACCTCTGCTATGGCCTCTCAAGACAGTTAAAAGGTCCAATGTATAGTTGCCTAAAGTTTTGAGTGGGACGAGAGTTTTAAGAGCAGTGTGTTTCTTCAGTTAAATATAGAACTTATTAGAACACGAGACTGTCATTAAAAACTTAACCCAAAAGGATTTATGCAATTCTAGTGATACTATTCCTAAGGTGTAAAGCACCATTTCTTATGGCCTGGACACTGGGAAGAAAATGCGTAACTCTAATAATGTGAAGACCTTGGAACTGACCATGTAAAACCAGAGGTCACATGCGTACATAGTACATATGTCAGGCCGGACTTGATTAAACGCGGTAAGGGCTATGACACCAGAGGCCGACCTAGACTGCACGTCGTCTCCACGCTCACGCCGCAATGCGGATCTCTCGGTAGTTACCAGACTGCAGGAATTACCACTCACGGGACATGGCTGGCTGCCAGATAGTTCCTGTGGTAAAAGGTGCCAGGCTGCCACCAGATAGAAGAGTCTCCGAAAGTGCAGTTTGTCGGGTGCTACATAGCGTGTTTATATTGGCGGCAAGCGAAGCACGGCAGACTTCGCGTTTCAAATCGGCTGATTTATATTCGTACATGTTGTTGAACTAGAAACTGGCTGTAGTGTACACTTCTGAACGTTTTACGAATGAACCCCTGAATAATGTCTCTTACAATCATACATAAGTTGTTTTCATCTTAATTGTAACGTTGTCGTCACAGCTCAAGTCAAATTGTCTGACCGCGGAAACTATTGATACTAGTGTCTCACCGACAGAACTGAAAGCGTTAGACATGTTTGCATCAAAAACCAGTTTCTTCATACTCGTATAGTTAATAACTTTAAACTCGTTGTAATCACTATAGTGGACAGGTGTACTCTTCACGAAACTGTAGTGTGACTGAAGTTCCTTTTCTCCAGAAAAAATATTGTTGGCAAAGTATAATGGAATCCAAGAAGACATGTGGTTATACCGTGCGTCCCCTCTCCGAAATAAATATAATATTGGCATCAGGAGACGAAACGCAGCGATACCGTTTGACTGAATCATTGGATACAAGTCACTGGAATGAACGCCATTTTTAGCTTTTTCCCTTAATGTGAAAGAATTATATTACCTGTCTTTTTTTTATATTCCGTTACTACTTCAGTATCAGCGCTATGCTATAAACAGCTTTATGAATTTATTACAATGAATTTGAAGATACTGTTTCAGTGTTTGAAATTTTTCTTCCTATATTTGAGGATAGTTTATGTTTCTAAAGAAAATATTCATTGCAATAAGACACCGGAAAGGAGAGCAATATGTGAGCCTTACATTTTCGATAGTTATGACAGGGCATCACAGATTTTGATTGGCCAGCACACTTTGTGGTCAAGTCATTAAAGCCACGCTAGGCTTATAATTATTAGCGTGTATGATCACCTTTTTGCTTTTGTTGCAATGTTAGTTCATCGATGGAGACGGTCCATGAGACTGTGAAGCCCTGAATTTTTAATTATCCCTGAAGAAAGATGAATGTTTGTTGCTGTGTATTGTAGGTGAATTTATCTAGTCCGAACCACAGTCACAATTTTCAAAAAATTACTATCTCAGAATGCAACGTTTAGCAGAATATCTTCAGAGATATGATTCAAAAATAGTGGAATGTAAACAGTTATCACTGTAAGGGAGGTTACTTAGAAAACAGATCTACTTTTATCGCATTTCTCCTTGAGAAATTCAGTCACCACAATACGCTCAGCTAAGTACCAGTGGTTAGATCCACACTCACCCATAAATATCGCTTAATGTACTGAGGCGAACAACAGCATTGTTTGAACTAATCTAGGCGAAGTGCTTTCATTCTTATAACGACTGGTTTCTTGGCGGCAGCACCATCCTCATAAACAAGAGTCTCACCTAAGTCTGAACATGTTGTATTGTAAATAAGAATGTTTTGAAAATTGCCATTACCATAAAATTCAAGAACTTGGCAATCCTTAGCAATTAATTTCTAAGGCAATCCCTACGATGATTGGTTTTATGGTTGGTGCAGTCGGACGTCCCCATTTTATAGTAACGTGACTGACAAGGCATCTAGACACATCTCCCAAAACCAAAACTCACCCCCCCCCTCCACCCTCCCTTCCGAAATATTTCTGTCCAGACTTGTACTCCCAACAAGTATGCCCCGTTCTCTCCCATGGATTCGTACAAAAGACAATCTAGTGACGCAGGGGGTGTGAACTAGGTCCCATTATTTTCTCAGGGCGGACACTTTCGCTGTGGAGCCTCTGGAGCTCTAGAATTATTCTCCTCTCGCTACAGTATAAAAGGTCTCTCAAGATCAGCATATCGAAAGTGTCAACAGGTCATCACGCGATGTAAATACCTTCGGGGCGCCCAAGGAGATTAAACATACTAGTCATGAAATTCATTTGCTCATAACCTCTCCACGAATTGCAAGCCTCCATTAACGTGCCCAGTGGTGAACCCTGTCCATGACCTCAGGGGACTGAGCAACCTTGCCTAAATTGTATACTGAAGGTGATACTTCGGAGTGATATCAAAGCGAGTGGGAATTCGGGGCAACGGACTGAAGAATTCTGACGCCAACAAGACGTGTGTAATATAGACAGTAGCACACTTTTAAGGTCGTGTCACGTTTAGTGAACTGACTGTTAAGGCAAGAAACGGGTCTGGCTGTATGAGGTAACAAGCTTTGGTCAGTGGCTCATCCCAGCTATTCAGACTGTTGCCCTAGTAACACACCCCCAGATGGGGCACGTTTTCTGAGAGGATACACACCAATGAAAGGTGTTAGAGATGCACGAATGTCAGTACTTCATGTATTTAAAGACTACATCCACTTTGATCATAAGGCAGTACTCACGTTTTGTGTGGCTTTTTGTCAAGCATTTAGGACGATAACGCTTAGTATTGCGAATACATAGAAAGGAGGATTCTTTATTGTCTGATTATATGACAGCGGAACAAACACTGGTAGCAGTTACTTCTGTAAAATATCTGGGAGTATGCGTGCGGAACGATGTGAAGTGGAATGATCACATAAAATTAATTGTTGGTAAGGCGGGTACCAGGTTGACATTCATTGGGAGAGTCCTTAGAAAATGTAGTCCATCAGCAAAGTAGGTGGCTTACAAAACACTGGTTCGACCTATACTTGAGTATTGCTCATCAGTGTGGGATCCGTACCAGATCGGGTTGACGGAGGAGATAGGAAAGGTCCAAAGAAGAGCGGCGCGTTTCGTCACAGGGTTATTTGGTAACCGTGATAGCGTTACGGAGATGTTTAACAAACTCAAGTGGCAGACTCTGCAAGAGAGGCGCTCTGCATCGCGGTACAGCTTGCTGTCCAGGTTTCGAGAGGGCGCGTTTCTGGATGAGGTATCGAGCATATTGCTTCCCCCTACTTATACCTCCCTAAGAGATCACGAATGTAAAATTAGAGATATTCGAGCGCAGACGGAGGCTTTCCGGCAGTCGTTCTTCCCGCGAACCATACGCGACTGGAACAGGAAAAGGAGGTAATGACAGTGGCACGTAAAGTGCCCTCCGCCACACACCGTTGGGTGGCTTGCGGAGTATAAATGTAGATGTCTCTGAATCGCCTGCTAAACTTTAGTTTCTTCTCAATTTCTCCCAAAAGCGATGCCAAGGAACAACTTGTAAATACTTAAAGATCGCTGTAGCTGCTACGTATTACTTATTTTTAGTATTCCAGTGTATTAGTACGTCTGTGTTTCTTTGAGTCGTTTTCTATCGTGCGAGGTGGCGTAATGGTATAGAAACGCAATCCAGAGGAATGCCATCTGACTAACGATTTCCTGTGGCTTTCAGAAATCGGTTAAGGCAAATATTGAGAGGGTTGCTTTGAAGAAGACAGTTTCCTTAGCCATCTGTTTTCCAATGCAAGCATGTTCCCCATCCGTTACCGTCGTCGACGAGATGTTTGAGCTTGAAAATTTTCTTAGTGTACGACCGCTAACGACCTCGTTGTGTGCCCTAGAAACGGATAAAAACAATCACTCCTTCCTGTTGACCCGTTCTGACAGAAAAGCACCACTGCTGTTGAACATTTGTGCCCGCCTTTACATAAACCGTGGGTTGTGTAACAGTCCGTCGACTCTCTGTGGAGACTTCGCTTTATAGTGTATAGACATAGGATGACGCAGGTAAGGTTGCTTTTGTCCCCATCCAGTGCTGACAGGCTGATATTTTTTAAGTAACTACTTCTGGGAAAACCTGTCTTCTGCAGTGTGGTTACAAGCGTGTAACAACGAACTGGAGGAGTTGTAACTGCCTTCCTCGAGTCACGGGGCGTTAATGGGTAGGCCACGGAGTCAATAGCTTTCTTTAAGCCGCGCTGCTGGACCACCGCCAGATCTGCGCACGCTACTGGAGCGGAAAGTTCCGACAAAAGCCTTTTGTCCACTACTGCGTCATTTCGTTTTGAGGTGGAACTTACATCCTTGTGATGAAATTCCAGTCATCGTTCGTCTTTCCAGCATGCAGATCCTTTTCTAATTGATTCTCTCCGTCCAAAAGTCGTGGTTCATTGTTTTATTCGCACTAGTGCATCTTTCAGTAGCTTTGACGCATTCCTCTCATGCATCAAAACGTTTTTGTCTTGTTCATACAGTCCTGGCCGAGCTGTTCTAGGCACTTCAGCCCGGAACTGCACTGCTGCTCCGGCCGCAGGTTCGAATCCTGCCCCGGGCATGGATGTGTGATGTTTTTAATTTAGTTGGGTTTGAGCAGTTCTAAGTCTAGGGGACTGATGACCTCAGCTGTTAGGTCCCATAGTGCTTAGAGCCATTTGAACCGTTACATACAGTCCAATAAAAGGTGAATGATGATGGTCAAGACTAACAATTTTTACAGTAAGCGATTAGTTGGAAGACAGAATATTTGCCAGTGAATTAAACGTATTAAGATTGTCGGAGCCAACCTCGTGGAAGATCAGTATGGATTCCGTAGAAATGTAGGAAAACGACTTACCGTAGAGGATAGGTTAAGGAAAGGCATACCTACGTTTATAGCATTCGTAGACGTAGAGATAGCTTATGACAATCTTTATTGGAATACTCTGTTTCAAATTCTGAAGGCGGCAGGCGTAAAATACATGGAGCGATAGGCTATTTACAGTTTGTACAGATACCAGACGGCAGTTATGAGTCCAGGGGCATGAAAGAGAAGCAGTGGCTGGGAAGGGAGTGAGACAGGGTTGTAGCCTATCACCATTGTTATTCAATCTGTATATTGAGCAAGAAGTAGATAAAACAAAAGCAAATTTAGAGTAGGAATTAAAATCCAGGGAGAAGAAATAAAACCCTTGAGGTTTTCTGATGACATTGTAATTCTGTCAGAGACAGCAAAGGACCTGGAAGAACAGATGAACGAAATGGACTGTGCTTTGAAAGGATATGAGGTAAATATCAACAAAAGCAAAACAAGGATAATGGAATTTAGTCGAATTAAATCAGGCGATGCTGAGGGAAATAGATAAGGAAATCAGAGATTTGAAATAGTAGATGAGTTTTGCTATTTAGGCAGCAAAATGACTGATGGTCGAAGTAGAGAGGATACAAGCGGTAGACTGGCGATGGCAAGGAAAGCGTTTCTGAAAGAGAAATTTGCTAACGTGTTTTATAGAATTCAGTGGCAGTCTTTTCTGAATCTATTTTTTTGGAGTCTGACCATATATGGAAGTGGAACATGGACGATAAACAGATTAGGCAATAAGAAAAATAGGGTGCTATAGAAGAATGCTGAAGATTAGATGAGTGGATCACATAACAAAAGAAGGGATCGGTTGATAGGACACGTTCTGAGGCATCCAGGGGTCACCAATCTTAAGGGAAGCGTTGGGGCTAAAAATCAGTGGGGGACCTAGAGATGAATATAGTAAGCAGTTTCAGAAGGATATAGATTGCAGTAGTTGCTCAGGGGCGAAGAGCCTTGCACAGGATAGAGTAGCATGGAGAGCTGCATCTGACCAGACTTTGCACTGAACATCACAAAACAGTATCAGAGGTAACTTCTTTTATGAGAACATAATCTTTCTGCCAGGAGTTAGCAATACCCTACACTTACCTCACTTCAAGCTAGGCGCAGGTTATTGAGAAAGACAGTGTTCTAATTTTTATATTTATTCACCAAATACACCAGGCGTTAAATATGAATGTGACAGGAAGAGACCCCCTCCGCCACAGAAAGTAGTTGCTGTTATTGAGGTGGTCTGCTTGTGCACAGCAACTGTACAGTCTCATCGCAGGGCCAAAGAGGTTTATGCACACTACGGCGGAGTTGATTGCAACAATATACAGATGAGTATAAAGCATACAATGCGTTCCTTGTGTGAAGAGGATGCGTGAGAACGTTGTTCTGCCTGCAGCTCATGGTTTGTGCTGCTACCTCTAGATTTGGGGCGGAGGGCGAGGGAATGTCTCGAATTCGATTTATGGTCGGGTGGGAGATTTTATCCGCTCGGTGACTGGATGATGTTTCCGTCGACATCGTTTCTTCGTCATCCACGCCCAAGTCTCCGAAGTGGCATCAAATAGAAGTACACAAGACACCCCTGATGGCCGTCTCTCCCGGCCAACAGTGCAACACGATTATTTCAATTCAATGTTGTTCAGAGTTCACTTGTGCTGATCTATCTTCGAATCCACATTTACTACTTAATCCAGTTAACGGTGACTAATATAACTAGTTCAGATGGCTCTAAGCGCTAGGGGACATCTGATGTCATTAGTCTCCTACACTTAGCACTACTTAAACCTAATTAACCTAAGGACATCACACACATCCTTGCCAGAGGCAAGATACGAACCTGCGACCGTTGCAGCAGCGCGGTTCCGGACTGAAGCTCGTAGAACCGCTCGGCCACAACGGCCGGCGTATAACTAGTGGAATGTCCAGTAGCGCTTTTTTGAGCGGTGACTGTAGATAGTTTTGATTCGGACGTGAATCACGGTTGCTACCATCGAACTGCTGATAAACTCTCAGGTGGAGTCGTGAGCCTGCTTATATCCGCGCTTGGTGAATGGATGCCTACCTGAAGATAGTTTGTATGACTTGTTGTTGTGGTCTTCAGTCCTGAGACTGGTTTGATGCAGCTCTCCATGCTACTCTCTCCTGTGCAAGCTTTATCATCTCCTAGTACTTACTGCAGCCTACATCCTTCTGAATCTGCTTAGTGTATTCATCTCTCGGTCTCGCTCTACGATTTTTACCCTCCACGCTGCCCTCCAATACTAAATTGGTGATCCCTTGATGCCTCAGAACATGTCCTACCAACCGATCCCTTCTTCTGGTCAAGTTGTGCCACAAACTTCTCCCAAATCCTATTCAATACTTCCTCAATAGTTATGTGATCTACCCATCTAATCTTCAGCATTCTTCTGTAGCACCACATTTCGAAAGCTTCCTTTCTCTTCTTGTCCAAACTATTTATCGTCAATGTTTCACTTCCATACATGGCTACACTCCATACAAATACTTTCAGAAAACACTTCCTGACACTTAAATCTATACTCGATGTTAACAAATTTCTCTTCTTCAGAAACGCTTTCCTTGCCATTGCCAGTCTACATTTTATATCCTCTCTACTTCGACCACCATCAGTTATTTTGCTCCCCAAATAGGAAAACTCCTTTACTACTTACAGTGGCGGAAATATAACAATACTTCGTAGTATGTGACCATAACTACATGGTCCAATCACATTAACGTGAACACCACCTATGTTAGACGTCAACGTGCAATAACTACTCTGACAGCAGGTGGCAGTACTAGCATTGAAGGTATGTAAAGCGTGTCGGGAAGACGCGGAAAACAGTGCAGTCCTGGTTGTAATGCAGAAACTGAACGATTTATCTGACGTTCAATAGGGCGTTATCATTGGCTTTCGGAACATAGACGGAAGCATTTCCGAAGTGGCTATTTTTAGACTGTTCGCGTGCTGCTGTGATGGAAGTTTACCGTACATGGCGAATTCATGGTATCAGAAACCGACGCCGAGACAGCTGTGGTAAATAAATAAATGTCGTGTGACTAGGGCCTCCCGTCGGGTAGACCGTTCGCTGGGTGCAAGTCTTTCTCGATTTGACGCCA
This sequence comes from Schistocerca gregaria, assembly GCF_023897955.1. NCBI lineage: Eukaryota > Metazoa > Arthropoda > Insecta > Orthoptera > Acrididae > Schistocerca > Schistocerca gregaria. The sequence continues at coordinate 218,385,447 of NC_064925.1, read as the reverse complement.
CTTCGGCGACTTGCGCATCGATAGGGATGAAATGATGATGATGATGATAACACGCACCCACTCCCTGATCGGAGACCCAGCCGGGAATCGAACCCGGGCCCTTAGGATTGAAATTCTGTCGCGCTGACAACTTTTTTTGGTAATCTTATTTTGTTCGTTTTCTTTCGTTGCATATGCTCGAGGCGGACGTCCCAAGACCCCCGTTTCAGTTCGTCGGTGATCCATTAACTCGGTTTTTTTTCTGACAGAGAGCAGCTAACTCTCTGACCGAACACGCCGAGTTACCCTGCCGGCGTCCACTCAGCTACTGGTAGCGGACACAGCTGTGGTGTACCACGGGCTGTAATTGCAGGGAGAATTTCTGCGGTATTACCTACGTTCGAATAGAGCGGAAACTGTTAAGTAACTTATTGGTCGGGTGAACCATGGGGCTACCAACATTGTCTCCTCAACGACCGTTCATTGTACACTCCTGGAAATGGAAATACGAATACCGTGAATTCATTGTCCCAGGAAGGGGAAACTTTATTGACACATTCCTGGGGTCAGATACATCACATGATCACACTGACAGAACCACAGGCACATAGACACAGGCAACAGAGCTTGCACAATGTCGGCACTAGTACAGTGTATATCCACCTTTCGCAGCAATGCAGGCTGCTATTCTCCCATGGAGACGATCGTAGAGATGCTGGATATAGTCCTGTGGAACGGCTTGCCATGCCATTTCCACCTGGCGCCTCAGTTGGACCAGCGTTCGTGCTGGACGTGCAGACCTCGTTAGACGACGCTTCATCCAGTCCCAAACATGCTCAATGGGGGACAGATCCGGAGATCTTGCTGGCCAGGGTAGTTGACTTACACCTTCTAGAGCACATTGGGTGGCACGGGATACATGCGGGCGTGCATTGTCCTGTTGGAACAGCAAGTTCCCTTGCCGGTCTACGAATGGTAGAACGATGGGTTCGATGACGGTTTGGATGTACCGTGCACTAGTCAGTGTCCCCTTGACGATCACCAGAGGTGTACGGCCAGTGTAGGAGATCGCTCCCCACACCATGATGCCATGTGTTGGCCCTGTGTGCCTCGGTCGTATGCAGTCCTGATTGTGGCGCTCACCTACACGGCGACAAACACGCATACGACCATCATTGGCACCAAGGCAGAAGCGACTCTCATCGGTGAAGACGACACGTCTCCATTCGTCCCTCCATTCACGCCTGTCGCGACACCACCGGAGGTGGGCTGCACGATGTTGGGGCGTGAGCGGAAGACGGCCTAACGGTGTGCGGGACCGTAGCCCAGCTTCATGGAGACGGTTGCGAATGGTCCTCGCCGATACCCCAGGAGCAACAGTGTCCCTAATTTGTTGGGAAGTGGCGGTGCGGTCCCCTACGGCACTGCGTAGGATCCTACGGTCTTGGCGTGCATACTTGCGTCGCTGCGGTCCTGTCCCAGGTCGACGGGCACGTGCACCTTCTGCCGACCACTGGCGACAACATCGATGTACTGTGGAGACCTCACGCCCCACGTGTTGAGCAATTCGGCGGTACGTCCACGCGGCCTCCCGCATGCCCACTATACGCTCTCGCTCAAAGTCCGTCAACTGCACATACGGTTCACGCCACGCTGTCGCGGCATGCTTCCAGTGTTAAAGACTGCGATGGAGCTCCGTATGCCACGGCAAACTGGCTGACACTGACGGCGGCGGTGCACAAATGCTGCGCAGCTAGCGCCATTCGACGGCCAACACCGCGGTTCCTGGTGTGTCCACTGTGCCGTGCGTGTGATCATTGCTTGTACAGCCCTCTCGCAGTGTCCGGAGCAAGTATGGTGGGTCTGACACACCGGTGTGAATGTGTTCTTTTTTCCATTTCCAGGAGTGTAGATTGCTACATATGGGCCATTGCAGAAGGCTCATGGTTCATGCACTCACGTTCACTGCTGTTCATTGACGGAGGAGGCTGGAATTTGCTGTAACTGGACGTCCACTGAGTGGCGACAAATGATTTTTTTTTTCTGATGATTTGCGTTTTGTGCTCCAACGTGAAAAGTCTGAAAGCAAATACCAGGAGGACAATGCAACGCGTCACACAGCTTGCGATGTACGTGTGCAAATTGAAGAGCACCAGGTTGAGTTTACCGTACCCAGGCTCCCTGGATTTAAACCCAATCGAGAATCTATGGGACCACGTCGATCCAGACATAATTTCTGTTTCCAGATTTAAAGTCAGTTTCAGGATTTCTACTTACTACAGAGGCAACTGACTTCTTCCAATTAATCATCCGTTAGAGATGAATTACTTAAGTAGATAGGGTTACAAATTTTCTTAGTGTCACTTTATACAATATTAAATGCATAGCTCAGTGTTTTGTTAGCGCCAGCCGTTACGGGCATCTCGACCACAGACACTCCCTGAACTCGTTATTTATGCTCATGTTATTTCAATAGGTATAAACGTGTAAAAACACATCGGTTACACGTTATTTATACTCAGAAGAGGTTTCATGCACTCAAAGTAGTAGCCTCAGTACCAAATAAACGTAAATTTAGACTCAGTAGTATACCCCCTTTTGTTTGGTTGCTGTTTATCTTTAAACACCCAAAAAATCGACTACTGCTTAGTAACCCGCTCGTATGAATATCTCAAGAGCTTTGGCCCTTGTTGTGATATTCTGTGCGTGTTTTGCATTTCACTGCGTGAATTTTTTAATTCATTTCCATAAGCCAATTGACAAGATCCTATTTATTATCAAAAAGTATTTGGAATCCAATTCTCTCAGTTAAACGTTCGGGTGATACCGAATATACTGTAGTGTCAGCTATAACTAGAGCTGTGTCTTACCATTTGACACATAGTGATTCTCCGCAATTATCGCAGTTATTTGGAAAAACAAAAAGCGATTTTGTCCGACCTTCACGGAACTCATTGCTGTTGAAAGCACAACGACGAAATTCCACGAAGTAAGCTCTCTCTCCCCCTCCCCCCCCCCCCCCCCCCCAACCCTGCAACATCGACCTTGCCTTAGGGGTGTGGTTTGCGTGCCTCAGTGATAGATAGCGGTACCGTATGTGCAGCCACAACGGAGTGGTGTATGTTTAGAGTTGTGGTTCTTGAAGAGGGACAGTAGCCTTTCCATTAGTGCGGGGCAACAGTCTGGGTGATTAAATGATGTGGCTTTGTAACGTCATCCAACAATTGCCTTAATGTGCTCTTACTACGAATAGCTGATACAAACAGCCGTTTTTTTCCCGAGGGCACGTAGCTCTACTGTGTGGTTAATGATGGCATCATCTTGGGTAAATTATTCCAGCGGTAAAATAGCGCCCTATTCGAATCTCCGGCCTAGGGCTACTCAGAACGCGGTCGTCCTGAGGAAAAACAACTGGCAATCTATTCGGACACGAAGAGGCTGGCACTGCAGCAAACAAGTCTTCGGACTGAGGACCACAGCAACAACTGTAAACAATCTTTCCTGAGGGATACTGAATACTATTAACTGAAGGAAGCGATTCGAAGCACTGTTGTTGAGTTAGGGCTGCACGAAAATTATACAAAATCATCCAACAAAAATATTTACGAGATTTCTTTGTACGGCACTGTTTCACTTAAGTACTAACGTCTCATCTTAGTAGTGCAGTACAATGGTCGTGTGCGAAAGCCGTCCCACGTATACTTTGTGTCTTGGACATCTTTGCTGTCGGTGAAAGCTTATCGGCTCAGGGCTTCTGGCTGCGAAGTGTTTCTGGGACAACGCCAGAGGGAAGGAGACCGTTAGGGCACGGGCAATGAGAGAGAGAGAGAGAGAGAGAGAGAGAGAGAGAGACCGCGAGACCGCGAACGAACGAATCAACGTCTTAGCTTGATCAGATTTCGCTGCTACGAAGAAAGTAGAAGCTTGGTGCGAGATTTAGACACTAAAGTCTTCCTCAAATTGCTAAGTGTTGTACGGTATGCTTATTCTCGGATCGCCTTCGCTAGATCTTTATTAGAGATAAAGCTTAATTTGTTAATAAGGAACACGGTTTGCTGTATGAGCTAGCTTTAAAACGCGTAATGTTGCAGCTTTTTCACTCCTTCAAGCAATTGTGCTATTGCGCAGAAGAGCTAGTAAGGGGCACTAGAGTTCGTACATCGTGGAGGAGGCACTTACTTAACACGGTGCCTGTCAGCGACGGCTAAGCAGGTTAGCGCTTTGCCCACCTTAAGCCAGTTATGATTGGCGGTGCACTTCTCCGGTGCAGATCAGCCAATGAGGAGTGAAGCTCTTATCGCTGCAAGGTCATTCTCAGGGTCGTCGTACCGTGGATAGCGTTGGCCTTCCATGCCTGCAGATCAGGAACCAGTTATATGTATTGTGAATAGCAAGCGTATCAATTCTAGCTGTGTAATATTTTGAATGTCAGATTCACCAGTTGGTGAATTTTACCAACGCCATGCCATTGTTACACAAGAAGCTAGGCAAGACATTGGAAGACAGTTCAGGGTCTTTAGATATTGCTATATCGCGAATACTTAAGGTTAGGTTCTGGTTTATGACAGACTAGTTCTCTTCGTGCTCCACTTCACGCATTATCTGAGTGTGCAGGATAGGCTGTTAAAGAACTCTGGCCTCCTTCCAGCCGGTCCCCTGCAACCTGCAAATGGATTTTTCAAGTGGGGTTATTTGGAACGGTTATTAGAGTTGTGGTATGGTGACGCAACACTGGAATTTATGGACAGCGTAGAGGAACAGACAGATCTCGGAAATCTAGAAGAAAACAGTAGTCGCAGCCCTTCCGTAACGGGGCAGAGATGGAAACATTCCGGGAAGTTAGACTCTTGACCTTCAGTGTGCAGACTCTAACACAAGGAAGCGCACCTTATCTAACAAGATGTGTTCTCCCGACGAAGGAAAAACGCTTGTTGAAAAATGAAGTGGTCGTATAGTGGTGTTGGTTGGGTGACCACACTGCGATAGTTCGGTCGTTTAGTCAAGAGCAAGTCTTTTCATTTGATACCACTTCGGCGACGTGGTGGTGGTGGTGGTGGTGGTGGTGGTGGTGGTGTGTCGCTCTTAAACACCCGGCCGCCGAGCGCATGAAATATTTCACCCTGCCAAGAATCGAACCCGGGAGCCGCTAATCAAGAGGCAGCAATGCTAACCACAAGTCGCCGACATTGCTCGGCGGAAGTGTCTAACCGACGCAGTATACATAGGTTGAATTTGAGGCACTTACATTTATGGTGCTCTTGCGTATAGTCAGTCTTCTCCTTACCAAAGTCAACTAATGCTTTAGCCGATCAAATTTTGCATTTGTTAGACAATTAGGCGTAAAAAAACCTCGTAGAGGCGAATTTTTTAATTTTTGCGACAACTTGCAGGAAGTATTTAAGTTTTTTGCGGAATCCCATTCAATACATCGAAGTAAGGATGTTAAACGTCCCATCATGTAACGGAACATTGCTGCTGCTTTAGTTGTATGTAGTCACGATTTGGAATTGATTCATACTCTTGTCATCTGTTAGTTTCCTCTGTCACAATACTGAGCGATACCAGTGTGCCCATAAACAATTGTATACGCTGCAGTCAAATCGGTAATTGGCTCTTGTCGATCTGTACAAAGTATTTGAGTCTTCTACACCAGTCTCTCTCTCTCTCTCTCTCTCTCAGCATCATCTCCGCTGTTGCCAGACGTTTGGGTCTCGGATCACGTTTCCTCTTTCGAACTATCGAATTCATTATACAGAGGCACCCAAGACATGACTACATAGTAGTCTTGTTATACTGTAATCACTCTGAAATGATCGAAAAGATGGTACCTAACGAACCAGACTCAACTGCACAACACGGCAACTCCGAATGTAATAGATCATTAGTTACATTGCTTTACTCTTTATTCCTATTTAGGGTGGCGCAGTAACCTAGTTTAAAAGGGAGTGAAAAAGTTTGTGGTCTTATCCTCAGTGTTAGTCATTCTGTATACTATGAGCAGGCAGTAAGGAAACTAAGGAGAAGCATGGAAAGGGGAGTGAAATTCAGGGAGAAGACATGGAAACATGAGTATTGATAGTGATATTGTGCTTGTCAGAAGCTGCAAAGTAATTGGAATATCAGGTCAACGGAATTGATAGTGTCGTGAAAGAGGTAATAAGATGAATAGCATTAAAAATAAAACAATGGGTTGTAGTCAGATCTGGTGACGCTCAGGCAGTAACATTTGAAATGATCCTAAACGTAACAGTTCAGCTATTCTGTTGGAAGGGGGGAGGAGGGAGGGAGGAGCGCAAAGTAACTGACGATGCCACAAATAAGATATAAAATGCGGACTAGCAATCGCAGGAAGTGCTTTTTGTTATCGAATATAATTTTTTTATACAATCTTTCCCGGAACCATTAATTTGTAAATTAGCCCTAATTTGTATGGAAGTGCATCACGGAGAATAAACAGTACAGACAAGAAGAAAAATATAAATTTTTGAAAAGGTGGCGTAACAGAGGAACACTGAAGATTAAATTGGTCGATGAAGAGGTGGTAATACATGTTGAAGAAAAAATAAATTTATGCCACGACTTGAGTAAGAGAAGGGGCAGGCTGATGATAGATTTCCTGAGGCATCTAGTAATAGTTAAAATAGTTAAGTGTGTTTGGGGCGCGGGGGGATGTAGAGAGGGAGAGGGGTAGAGAAATCGGAAGGCGAGGTAGACGAGTAAGTAGGTTAAAGTGGATGTAGGTTGCAGTACTTATAAGAGATTAAGACCAGTACAGAATAGACAAGCATAGAGAGCTGCTTGCGACCAGTTTCCCGCTCGTAGAAGACCATATATTATGTATCGGTGATAGTATGAGATGCGTGACTTTGTTTTTTTAGGGTGCAGTCACAGCGGTACAGACATTGAGGCGTTCCATCGGCCGAAGACGGTCGGCCTTTCTAACTTAGTACTCTATCTCATTGCAGCCAAGCTCATCTCCCCTTGATATGGGTACACGAAAGGTGTTTGTGGCATCTTGAGGATGAGAAATATGCTAAATATATGATGGATATGTCTCAGAATCTGTGGTCTGAAATTGTTGTTTTATAGAAACCATAACTTCCGAACAACAATATCAATAATAAACTGAACGTTACCCCTCTGTTATTCATGTTCTGTGGCTGTATAGGCGTTTCACCTTCACACCTATACTCAAAATTCAGCATTTCAAGCAGGTACAAACTGTCGGAAATTTTGTGTTAATTTGAGAAACATGGCTTGTCAATTTTGATGCTTGAAATTACTCTAGTGATTCTTTTTTGGGCTGTGGAAGGTGGGAATTAGCTCTGCGCAAATTGCTGTTACTACTTACTGATATTTTTATGCAATTAGGTGGTTTTGCAAATGTGGTATGTGTGTTTCCACGTTTCAGTGCTTCAGGTGATCAGCGTGAGTTATTCGAAAATTTGTCTTTGACACACACTTAATGACGGTCAATGAAGGTTAGCCGGCCGTTGTGGCCGAGCGGTTCTAGGCGCTTCAGTCCGGAACCGCGATGCTGCTACGGTCGCAGGTTCGAATCCTGCCTCGGGCATTTAAGTGTGCGATATCCTTAGGTTAGAGTTAAGTAATTCAAAGTCTAGGAGACTGATGACCTCAGATGTTAAGTCCCATAGTGCTTAGAGCGATTTGAACCATTTTCGAGCAAAGGTTAATTAACGTATGTCTGTGTTGCTGAATTTATCTGATGTTGTGCAGTGTGTATGTAATCTTGCTTTGCAGTGTTACCTCGAATCATCGTCGTATGTAATAAAACGTTTCTCTCATTCTCTCATACTGAGAGGGCTATTCGGGGAGTAAAGACTGATCGGTCACGAAATGGAAACCACAGTGATAAATCAGATGGAGATTTGTACAGATGTGTGTGGACAGTGCCTTTTGTATGACCGTAGATAGCGTCACGTCTCATTCCGACGTGGGGTGAGCGCACGTAGAGCGCATAGAGATGGTCTTCCGTCAAGTATGGGTGCCTGCCGAGAGATTTAGAGTGATATGCAACCCCACATAACGGTACTGCCATGCAGTACCTTCATCATTATAGTTCTCAGCTACACATTGCAGGGGAATGCAGACGCTCCTGAAGAGTTTCCGACTTGGCTTCCTCTGAGTTTCGTCTCCGCTCCGATGGAGTGTTGGCTATGAATACAACATTTTGGCACAAACAACGAGCTGCAGTCCAGCTTAGAAAATTGTCGGAAAGCACAGGACGCTGCCTTCTACGACGAGAGTATTGGGAAGTTGGTGCAACGCGACGACGGGCATCTTGAAGTCGGAGCGGCGACTGTATAGAGGAGTAGCTGGAAGGTGCAGCTGACTTTTGCAATTAAGTTTTTTATTTTCACTGTGGCTTCCATTTCGTGACCTATCGTTCCCTATTTTCCGAATAGCCCTCGTAATATAAGTAAAACTTGTCTGATTATTCCAACAACTGAGGATAGTGTGTAGAGCGTTCGCCACGTTAGAATGGATTGTAACCTCACTATACCGCCGAAAGCCGACGGAGATACGACGCACTGTGACAAGAGCTGTTGGTAGATGTTATCGGGCAACCTCTGGCGAGAGCGTCTGCCGACCGGTGAGTGCCACCCAGAACAAGCCGCTTAACAAAAATGCCGCAGTATTGAAACATTGCCGGAGAACCTCGTTTAGTTCTGGTATTATCGATTTAAGAGGTGTTAAGGAAACACAAAATTCCACATTTCAGGACTCATACTCTGGCGGCTGTGGAACATTGGTTTTCTTTGTTGCTGCAAAGGGTGTAGGGTAGCGCTGGAACCGGTCGGTACGGCCGAGGTTGTTTTGTTGTAGCCCTGGCTGGCGGGGAGACACAAGAAATGCAGCGGTGGGGAAGCGCTCTGCGTTAAAACCGGCATCGCTGTCGTCATACCTGCTAGGCGTGTTGCGGTGGGTCCCCTGCACCCTGCCTACGGTGAGAATACCCTTAGCGCGATAGATTTAGTGGTTGAAAGGAGTGTACTCTCGTCAAGTTCATAGGCTGATGCTAATAGAGCAGCAATGTAGATGGCAATAAGCAGGGACTCCCTCCCACAGTGCTGGTAAAATTTCCCTTTTGAAGCCATTTTGTCTATTTTTTGACAGTTACTGTCTCAATAAGTTTTTTATTTACCGCTACCAGTCACAAACTTTGTCAACTATTCTATTACTTATTTATTTAGCAATATTTTTCGAGGGTTATACCTCACCATCAGGCTAAATGGCATTACAAAAACAACTTTACAATAAGGTCATACTGATGTTACATAGTCTTTTCGTAAATGCTGTGGTCATCTATGTTCTTCTGGCGTGGCAGTCTCGTTGTGATGCTTGAGGTGTTTCCATTTCCGTGGCTCTTTTGGTCACTGTTCACAAATTGCCACTAACGTAGCAGTAACTTGGAAACACGATCACAAACAGTTCTGTAGTGCACTGGACAAGATGGCGGTCGAAATACAGCTGGTTTGGATTTGACTAGATTTGTCGATCTATGTGATGTCATATATTTACATGTCTTGTGCCCATCTTGTTATCGTATTACACATGTAGGTTGACGAAATAAATTACAAATTGAGCACCTGTTGCAATATTATTGAACACATCATGATATAAACTATTTATTTTACGTATTTCTAAGCTATTGCTGGGGCTAGAGTCAAACGACTCTCATGTTATGTATCTTTTATTCTAGGAGAACTGAAGTGGAATTAGAAATGTTGATTTTTGAAATCTGTCATTTATTCAGGAACTCGTTGTTCCCCAAGTGGCCATGGAAGAAATGGTAAACTCACAGTAGCTACTGCATTTCGACAGTTTTGTGCACTCGCTAGAGCATCAACTGGAAACAAGCGAATCGGGATATCAAAGACTTATTCTTCCGCCATTGGCAGCACCAATGGGAAGTATTATCTTGTCATGAAACAAGCTGTACATAAAAGATAGAGCGTCTGGCTTCATAAGGCGTTTCGTAATTGGTCTCTGTAGGGCAACGTAATCAAAGTTAAGAAGCAAATGCCGAGGGAATGGCCAAGGGTTGGAGGAAAACATAGTGTGGACCACCCATCCACATTATGGTTCAACGTATATAAGGACCTATTGGTGACAAGTGGGATTTAATGTTATCACAATAAGAAACTACAGACTAGTTCCAGTGATACATGGGTGGGGGTGGGGGGGGGGGGGGGGAGGGTTCGGACGACGGCTTGGTAGGGGTCTATCATGATAAAGCCTTGAACAATACAAGAGCTCTATTTTACGTGGTTGCTGGGAGCCTTGCTTATGCAGAACACTAGCATATTTTCGTTTTAATATGCTATGGAAATTTTAGTGAATTGTGTATAGATGTCGTGTTCGTGTGTTTGTTTATAGTTAAAATTCTTTGTTTCATGTAATGCAATTTGTCTTGTAAGCAAAATGGATTTTTTTAAAGGGGGAGGGGGGAGTAGGACGGTAAACTGAACTCTTTTCTAAGCCTCTGGCAGCCGTCGTAATGTGTAATAGGAATTTTCTGCTAGTGTTGGAGGTGTGGGTATACAATTATTATGATTTATGAAATACCGAACGCCTTGAAGAGGTTCCGACAAGATGGATGTAGCGTAACATCACAGTTCTATCCTCTGTTCTTTCAGTACTTTCTTTCTAAGTGGTGAACAACTTTAACTCTGCATCACCTGATTTAATTGTAATACACTAGTCACGAGTATTGCACTGTAACTTTCTAAAAAAGTGCGGTCGTTTCCTGTTGTCAACTTGCAGTTTTATTACCTGTATCTTGGCAATGCTGACGAGATAAAGTATGTGAAAGAAGCCGTCAAGTAATTAGCATTTGTGCGTCTCACTCCGTTCGAAACATTCGTACATTGTGACCAGAGGTAATTGTGCCCGCTAGCGGTAGCAACCTCGAAAGGGTGGAAATGGGGACGGCGAGGTTGTCATATCGCCCACGAAAGTGTAGGCTCCCCACGTACAGGAATCAGACCGAAGCGAAGCTCTCTAAGAAGTGACTACTTGAGGCGCCCCCCCCCCCCCCCCCCCCCCGCTAACATTGAAACTACAGAGTTATCCGTTATCAGCTGTGGTACATATTTGCCACAAGCAAATAAAAAAGGTAACGCAGCGGCGAATTACGTGTTCGATAAAAGTTGAGAAAATTACACAAATTAGGATTGGGACTATTAAAACAAGTACTTTTTTCTGCGGTGGAATCTTCAAAATTAATTTTTAGAGTTAAAATACACACACAGTGCCCATACCTGAAGAGAAAAAGTCAAATGTGGACGAATTCCCTTGCTTCGAATTCCGTTCATGGGTTCTGGAGAAAGATTTGGCCTAATTCTCGAACTGCACAGTAGGTATACTAAGAGTGTGCGCGAAATAAGAGCGCCACCTTTTGTTGGACTTAGATGAGTTGCTAACACAAAAGGGAAAGAACCCTAACAGTTAAGTGTAGTATTACGCTGAACTCAAAATAGGCATAGTCATAATCAAGTGTGTTGTATTCGCACTTTATGGGAGAGATTATTGTCGACCAGAAGAACGTATGAAAATAAGAGGTATTATATGTTAAACATGTAAATCACTCTTGCATGGTTTTGTAAGGAAGTGTGAGCAACTTCACTGGAGTAATTTTGAAAATGGAAACCCGCTGACATACGTATACAGACCTTTTTCTTTATGCTTACGATAGATCGGCTGTTCAAATTTGTCAGCGAGCTTTGTTGCTTGATACGTCTTACCGAGGTATTGCTGTAACCTATAAACCAATGTGCTAAAATTTCAGCATCGATTAGCTGCGGTTACTAATGGCTTGTAGGCACTATATTACTCACGTTAGAGGCCATTTTCTAGGTAACCATATCTTTGGAGTCATTAGAGGAATATATTCGTAAGCTAAACTTTTGGTGGATGGGACTAGGACTTGAAGGAGCGGTTTCCGTGATTTTATCCTCACCTATGGCACCTCTACGGCCAAGGCATGTTTCGCTTCTTACTGATTTTTTAACGGCTTACAGTTCATTAGGTTTCATTGTTTCGTATGATAAAGTGTATGTGTTTATCTTAATTTCCCCCACTCTTTGTGTGTGTGTGTGTGTATGTGTGTGTGTGCGCGCGCGCGCGCGCCCCCTGGATAAGAGGTAGTACGTAAAAGCCCTCGTATCCGTAAAACAGTTTGTCGAACTTTTCTATGTTTGCCGAGTACAGTGGTGTCTTTGTCAAGCGTAGATCGTGTTTGACGTACAGGGTGGCGCACGAAATGTTACCATTTTATTTTTTAATATAAACTTTGTCAATACAATCTGAAACGAACATACACTACAATGAAGAGCCGTCCATGGAGATATTGAGCACATGCTCAATATGTCCACCATTTCGTTTCCTAACTTCCTTCAAACGAACACTTAAGTTAGTGATTACCCTACGGCACATGTTGTCCGTAATTTCACTGCAAGGTTCAAGAATAAGTCTTCTGAGCTCCGTTAAATTCCACAGCTTCTTGCTACTGCCTTGCCCTTCAGCCAGTGCTTCATACAAGATGGAGCAAGACCACATACTGCAAACACTGTGTTGAAGTTTTTACACTAGCATTTCGACATGCGGATTATTTCACTCAGGTTTCCAGGTTGCTTCAATGACGGACAAAAAGGGCTTCCTAATAGTCCAGACCTCAACACATGTGACTTTTTCTTTGGAGGTACCTAAAGGAAAATTTTTTCCCGAAACGTCCACGTGATGCAATGAAGCGCAGAAAACTTATTCTTTAAGCTTGCAGTGAAATTACGGAAGACATGTGCCGTAGGGTAACCACTAACTTAAGTGTTCGTTTGAAGGAAGTTAGGAAACGGAATGGTGGACACATTGAGCATGTGCTGAGTTAGAACAAACCTCCGTGGACGGTTCTCCTTTGTAGTATATGTTCCTTTCAGATTTTATTGACAATAAAGTTTATATTCAAAAACAAAATGGTAACACATTTCGTGCGCCACTCTGTATTTTCGAGAATATCTGATTGAGGGGAAGTCTAAGAAAATGACAAACGTTGTTCGTGTCGATGTTTTGCCACATGTTTAGTGAAAAATAATTTTATTAGGGTTTCTCTCATTGTATTGTGAGTTTCCACAACTATGGGAACTACAGTCAAGAATAAAAAGAAATAACATTGGCAGTTACCAAAATGGTAGCGGTGTTGCATCTTTCCCAGCCATATACGAGGGTTGGAAATTAGGTGCAACTATTGATTCACAACCGATGCAAAAGAGTTAAATGTTTGTACCTATTACTGTCCGTAAAGTAGTCAAACGTTTTGTAGAACCCGTTGCCACCGATGTGGAAGGCGTAGAATACCGTTAGAAGAGCCTGTTCGGTTGATGGTGCGAATGGAGCGGGGAGCGGTGTACTGCCTGTCGAATCTCTGGAACAGTTCTGAAGTGAATACCAAGAAGTTGTTCATTCATCTTCGAAATCAAATAAAAGCCCTCATATTGGACCTGTAGCAAAATAATTTTTTTATAAGTCGTTTTCTGTATACTTTCTATTAGCATACATAGAATAATAGAAAAAATATTAAGTTCTATCAAAAGGGAGACGTGTTGAAGCAAATGTCATTTTCTTTGCTTACAAAAGCGTGCACCGAAAACGAGCCTTATAAAGATATTGCAAAACGCATAAGTACGCTGATGGAGAATTCGTGCCGATCAAAATCTTGTGAACGTACTCAAGTTATGTTCCCTGCTAATTTGAAAAATGCGGCTTCAAGAAAAAAGTTTACAGTTTTGAGTTACATTTTCTGTTTGTTAACAACACCTCGAGGCAGCGATCCCTGGGCCGTACAGCAGTTGTTTCAGATCCAAAAGGTTGTCGTCCACCGTCGTGGTCAAGGTGCCTCTTTCACAGCTTCTGCGATGCGCTGCTCTGCTCGCTCGGTACGCTTTTCGTCCGCTGCTGTCGAAAAGTGTTAACAGGCTGGTCCGATTTCGATTTCGAGCACATCCATAATTTCGAAAATGCCTATTAGGTCATCGTTGAAATTACGTGTTGTTCATCGTTGAAATTATATGTTGTTGTGGTCTTCAGTCCTGATGCAGCTCTCCATGCTACTCTATCCTGTGCAAGCTTCATCGTCTCCCAGTACCTACTGCAGCCTACATCCTTCTGAATCTGCTTAGTGTATTCATCTCTTGGTCTCCCTCTAAGATTTTTACCCTCCACGCTGCCCTCCAGCACTAAATTGGTGGTCCCTTGATGCCTCAGAACACACCCTACCAAGCGATCCCTCTTTCTAATCAAGTTGTGCCACAATCTCCTCCCCAATTCTATTCAATGCCTGCTCATTAGTTATATGATCTACCCATCTAATCTTCAGCATTCTTCTGTAGCACCCCACTTCGAAAGCTTTTATCCTAACTATTTATCGTCCATGTTTCACTTCCATACATGGCTACACTCCACACAAATACTTTCAGAAACGACTTCCAGACACTTACACCTCTACTCGATGTTAACAAATTCTTTTCTTCAGAAATACTTTCCTTGCCATTGCCAGTCTACATTTTATATCCTCTCTATTCCGACCATCAGTTATTTTGCTTCCCAAATAGCAAAACTCCTTTACTACTTTAAGCCTCTCATTTCGTAATCTAATTCCCGTAGCATCACCCGATTTAATTCGACTACATTCCATTATCCTCGTTTTGATTTTGTTGATGTTCATCTTATATCCTCCTTTCAAGACACTATCCATTCCGTTCAACTGCTCTTCCAAGTCTTTTTGCTGTCTCTGACAGAATTCCAATGTCATCGGCGAACCTCAAAGTTTTTATTTCTTCTCCAGGGATTTTAATACCTACTCAGAATTTTTCTTTTGTTTCGTTCACTGCTTGCTGAATATACAGATTCAACAGCATCTCGAAGAGGCTACAACCCTGTCTCACACCCATCCCAACCACTGCTTCCCTTTCATGCCCCTTGACTCTCATAACTGCTATCTGGTTTCTGTACAGATTGTAAATAGCTTTTCGCTCCCTGTATTTTACCCCTGCCACCTTCAGAATTTGAAAGAGCATATTCCAGTCAACATTGTCAAAAAGCTTTCTCGAAGTCTACAAATGCTAGAAAGGTAGGTTTGCCTTCCCTTAATCTTTCTTCTAAGATAAGTCGTAGGGTCAGTATTGCCTCACGTGTTCCTACATTTCTACGGAATCAAAACTGATCTTCACAGAGGTCGGCTTCTACTGACGATTTTATTTTCATTGTCAATGGTTTTCGGAAACACCTTTTCACAAGTCTACTTGTAACTCTGTAACGGACTGTCTGGCTAACTTGGAATGAATACTCCACTGAAGTAGTCATCCGAGAGAACATACAAACAAAAAGAAACATTCTTCGAAATTTCAAGAATGACTACTCCCTTAAAAACCCGAATAGTACGGAGGTATCATCGTGTGAAGTGTCACTTCGAGACACGATCGCAAAGTCCTTACCTCTGCTGAACAGAGCGTTCTTGTGTATACATAACGTCGAATGTTACAGAACATCTCTATTAAGAATTTTTTTTAAATGTGAAAGTAAATAAATTTATTGCCCTGAAAACAGGTACACTCAGAAATTTTCGGATAAGGACCTGTGTCCCTAGGCACTTAACTCCAGTTAACATGTCAGTTTGCCTCTTATGAGCTTACGATGTCCTGAAGGTGGTTAACCACGGATATATTATTAACAAACATTTAATTGTAAGAAATTGTACCAAAATGACGCGTCTTCGAAAGAGTCTAAACGCAGCAGTGCCCCGAAACATCCATTCTACATCTGAGATTACTCTGCTATTCACAATAAAGTGCTTGGCAGAGGATTCAGTAAACCACCTTCAAGCTGTCTTTCCACCGTTCCATTTTCGAGCGGCGCGCGGGAAAAACGAGCACTTAATTTTTTCTGTGTGAGCCCTGATTTCTCGTATTTTATCGTGATGATCGTTTCTCTTTATGTAGGTGGGTGCCAAAAGATTGTTTTCGCAATCGGAGGAGAAAAATGGTGTTTGAAATTTCATGGGAAAATCCCGTCGCAACGAAAAACTCCTTTGGTTTAATAATTGCCATTCCAATTCACGTATCACGTCTGTGGCACTATCTCCCCTACTTCGCGATAATACAAAACGAATTGCCCTTCTTTGTACTTTTCGATGTCATCCGTCAGTCCCATCTGATGCCGACTCACATCGCACAGCAGAATACGGGGACAAGCGTTGTGAAAGCAGTCTCTTTAGTAGACCTGTTGCACCTTCTAAGTGTTCTGCCAGTGAATCGCAGTCTTTGGTTTGCTCTACCCACAACATTATCTATGTGATCTTTCCAATATCGGATATTCGTAATTGTAATTTCTAAGTATTTAGTTGAATTTACAGCCTTTAGATTTGTGTCTCTTATCGAAAATGGTCCAAATGGCTCTGAGCACTATGGGACTTAACATGAGGTCATCAGTCCCCTGGAACTTAGAACTACTTAAACCTAACTAACCTAAGTACATCTGACACATCCACGCCCGAGACTGGATTCGAACCTGCGACCGTAGCAGTCGCTCGGCCACCGCTGCCGGCTGTGACTTGTCGTGTAATCAAAATTTAGCTGATTTATTTTCGTACTCATGTCAGTAACTTCACACTTTCTTTATTCAGGGTCAATTGCCACTTTTCACACCATATAGATATTTTATCTAAATTATTTTGCAATTCTTTTTGGTCATCTGACTTTACGAGACTGTAAATGATAGCATCATCTGCAAACAACTAAGACGCCACTGAGACTGTCACCTATGTCGTTAATATAGACTAGGAACAGTAAATGGTCTGTAACACTTCTTTGGGGAAAGCCGGATATTATTTCTGTTTTACTCTAGGACTTTTTTGTTAGGAATGGTGTCGAAAGCCTTCTGGAAATCTAAAAGTTTGGCACCAATTTGTCATTTCCTGTCGACAGCACTCATTACTTCACGAGTATAAAGAGCTAGTTGTTTTTCGCAAGAACGATATTTTCTGATGCCGTGCTGACTGTGCCAATAAATAGTTATCTTCGAGGTACTTCGTAATGTTCAAATACAGTATATGTTCCAAAACCCTACTGCAAATCGACGTTAGTAATATGGGCCCGTAATTCAACGGATTACTCCTACTTCCCTTTTATGGGTATTGGTGTGACTTGAGCAATTTTCCAGTCCTTAGGTACGGATCTTTCTGTGAGCGAGCGGTTGTGTACTTATAATTGCTAAATATGGAGCTCTTGTATCAGCATACTCTGAGAGGATCCTGACTTGTATACAATCTGGACCGGAAGCCTGGCTTTTATTAAGTGATTTAAGCTGCTTTGCGACACAGAGGATATCTGTTTCTATGTTTCTCGTCTTGGCAATTGGTTTTTATTGGAATTCAGGAGTATTTACTTTATCTTCTTTGGTGAATGAGTTTCGGAAAATCGTGATGAATAACTCTGATTTAGTGGCACTATTCATAGTATTACGCTGTAACAGAAAAATCGGCAAATACAGGCTTAAAGTGCAAGCGGTGTAATTCAGTATGGCGTCTCGTAAGTTCAATTTATGAGGCAGATAGCTAGTCCCCACGAAGCAAAAATTGGAAGCATCTGTTGCTGCCTTGTTTGAGAACGCTCTGTACGTGAAATTCCGCGTTGTAGCGTCCCAAAACCAGACCAAATCCACTTCCACATCCCGCATAAAGCAATGCGAGCCATTTCCTATTTATTTTCGCTGTGTACAAATTTGTATCGTCAACTGGATTTAACATATGTATGGATAACAGAGATATGTCATTGACATTTAATATTTTTATTCGGTTACCTCCACGAAGTAGATTATAAGCAGGAAGGTAACAGCTGTAAAAGATAACGCCCAGAAAGGACTGTAAGTGATAACACCGGCTATACCTCGTAATGTGAACTTCCTTTGTCTTGGTAAAGCTTGTCTGGCTCCGTCCTATCAACGGAGCTCAAAATTATCTTAGTATCCGAACAGCGGTTGGTTTTGTACTGTTCCCTTGAAAGCTTCCAAAATGAATAGTTGCTGTAAGCGAAGTGGAACAATGAAAGGCAAATAAACAGTATATTGCTTCGTTATTACCCGTACCACCCAGGATGTGGAAATTAACGTTCCCACATGTACGTATCATTATCAAAAAATAACTAACCTTTTTCTAACTGTCTATTGTTTCCCCTTCTATGATTTCACAACAGTAATGGTGACGCCTGTTTTTCTCTTCGGTAGCGAATGAAGCAGCCATAAAACATTATGGACATTCTCTGCAAAACATGGTTACAATGCCTCCGACAATAGATGTTTCTGAGAAACATCTGATATGGCGGAGGCGAATAGCGTATTCATATTCTGAGCACGAAAACGATATTCAGCGAAGTGCCTATAAGATGAATGCTAATCAGTCTGCGCGCGATCATTTGAGTCGAATGAAAGTACTGGAAAATTTTTCTCGGAATCTTGTGACCGGGCTCGACGTAAAGTATAATGGAATTTGTGTGCTCCTTTCACGACGTGATTACTAGCTTTTGTCAGCGAACTGACGTAGTTCCAGTCTCATTGGCGAGTGAGCTTACCTTAAATTTGCTAAGATATAATAACACTCTTACTGTTTCCGCAAGCGCCAGAGAAACCAAATTTTCAATACCATTAGACCGAGGATTGTCACTGCTAAGCGTATGTCTGACCAGTTGAATTTTTCAAAAAAAGCAAACAAGTAAACCATCGTCTAGGTGACAACTGGATACCACACATCGCATGTAATCGCAGAAATGAGTTCATTCGGTTATTCCCTTGTACAAAATCGACAGCGATCTTACGGAACTTAGCTTTTCGTATAATTCTCCCTGTAGAGAAAATCCTACCCCTCACCCATATCCTTCACCGATGAGCCACGGAGTAGTTACGCAACAGAAGGCTGTGGGATTTCCTGCTCTTGAGAGTTGCTACCAGCCAAACAGCAGGCATGGAAGACTGACGTTTCCGTTAGCTCTTTGCTGACCGTCTTGCTCTTCCTTACTGTATGTGTGAGAAGTTTTATCTCTTTCGCTGGCTCTTAGCGTAATACTTTTTCCCCGTTTTTGCTAATGATGCCAGTCACCTGTTTCGCTTTTTATGGACTTGCAAGGGAAGTACTAGACCTCGAAACGTCAAAGTCGAGTAAAACTGAACCTTAAACACAGTTCAGAATCTATTCATACACCGTCAAGGCTGTTCATTTATAAAACTCTGCATTTGTGTACAATCGATGTTGGAGGGCTGCAGCACGAGTAACGTAGCCGCGTAACAATAGTAGTAACCGAACCATTAGTTGGGTAAAAGCTTAACATTTACTCGAAACAGTATTAACACGTGCAGTACTATATCGTTTTTCCCAAAATAAAAGTTCCAGTGTTGTAGTAAATTCTTCCTTCATTCACTATGGAGGTGCAAATGTGTAGCCTCAGTGAAGCGATTAACAGACAGGGGAATGGAACAGCTCATTGTAAAGATCTGGGAACTTTGAAAAAAAAAATAGCCTTGAGGTCATCGGGCCCCATAGAACTTAGAACTACTTAAACCTAACTAACCTAAGGACATCACACACATCCACGCCCGAGGCAGGATCCGAACCTGCGACCGTAGCGCCTAGAACCGCTCGGCCACTCCGCCCGGCGGAAACTTTGACACTGTGGCTTTTTATATTAGATTACTGCAGGGTGAATACACCGAAAACAGCATGTGTGCGATATTTAAATTCGCTGCGTTTTAATCACTTCACTGGAACTCGGGATTTACACTTAGATGACTAGAAAGACATTAAAACATCGCAACTGTGCTGTTTTAAGTAATTGTTTAACGTTTTGGCAATTTAATATCTTGTTTAATATTCTTGATAATATACTGGTCAAGATTTTGTCTTCAATGGTATAGTTTCTTCAGCACCTTCTGCTTTTGTATATAGTCTCTTTTGCATATAGTCTTATAGATAATTGACCGTGATGACTGATGAAACAGGCATATGTCCGTAGTGTAAAATTAATGTTCGATTTTAACCATTAGAGGTGGGCGTACTTAGCTTGTTAGGTCAAACAAAACAAGAAAGTACAGCTTAAAAAATACGTTTATCCAATAACCATCAGCTAAGTGCAACTGAACATACAAGTTGTCCCATTTACTTTGAAACCCTAAAAAACTTCTTCCCCATAAGCAAACAAATGTTTAGTGGACAGCAACCTGCATGACTGCCTTTCATGTAACTTTGTTCCTTACGAAGACAGCATTCTATTGGGCAAGAGCACTAGCAGCGTGTGGAAAAGTTGAGAATTTGCGCCTGACGGGAGGCGTGCGTGTGGATAGCGCAGTGATCAGAGCATTTGACCAGTTAACAGGAGATCCGGGGTCGAATCCCGGCCTGGCACAAGTTTTCAAATTTTGCCATTTATGCAAACCACTGCCAAACTCGCAGCCAATGTCAGTAATTCCTTTGTGACTTATGCGATATTGACAAGTCTCTTTCAGAAACCCTTTCTTTGCTATTGTAAGTTGCATTTTACGAGTGGCGAGATACGTCGATCACCTCGAAAGATTGTGTTGGCACGTTCCAATATAGCGGGCGTCACAGCTGTGTGTAGCACCATTGTGCTTACTGTAGCCAACCATTGACAGTGCGCCATTTTCTGAACCAATGCAGATTTTACAACCATTTACGTTTTAACGTATGTTTACCACCAGAATTATCAGAGCTGTAGATGGTGATTTGCTTTTTATTCGTCGTAGTAATATGACAAAGGAACAAAGGAAATAAAACTTCCAACTGTTTGAGCAACGTCCTCGTCCTCAGAGAGGAAGTGATCGTTTTTCAGCTATCCCTCTACTCCAGACTCGGAGTAGTATCGACTTCAAAATCATTCGGTAATCGACCATTTTAAGATTTTAAGTTATGACACGAGCGCGTTTGACTTCAGCTCTTCTGCGCGCTAAGGTAACAAGAAAGAAAAGATTCTGAAGCTCCCAATGTGAATTGAACCCTATAGGGCTAAACTGGAATAAAAAGGATCAGAAGAATACAGAGAAAAGTTACTTCTATTAATTTAATTACCGTAAAACATATAGCCATAGAATCTTTAAGATTACCCAACATGATCAGTTAAAAGCTTTCGGACATGTAAAAAAGGTGAACATGAATATTGGTGCAGATATGATTTAATGGGAGAAGCAGTAGAGAATAAGAATGGAAATAAATATCCAGCACATGACGACGACGGCGACGATAATAGGAACTGACATGGCAGATGAAATTGGTACGGATTCCAGTGAAACGGATACATCAGATGAATGTGGCGTCTACCCCTTGTGTGATGGACCATCCACTTCAGAACTCTAATGACCAGTTTATGAAATTTATTCGTAATTGCGGAATGTTTCTGACATCAGCTGCGTTAGGCATGAATATGTTACCTTCTATAAACCCTCGTCGCCAGTAAATGTCTTGTCGCTACTGCTAGGTAGGCAGAGTTGCCACTGTTGTTAGGTAGGCCGAGTTTGAGAGTTAGTGAAACGGGTTCTGTTGCAGTACACCACTAAGACAATATCAGCCTGCCACTATTACATAGCTTAGGGCCTCCCGTCGGGTAGACCGTTCACTGGGTGCAAATCTTTCGATTTGACGCCACTTCGGCGACTTGCTTGTCGATGGGGATGAAATGATGATGATGATTAAGACAACACAACACAACACCCAGTCCCTGAACGGAGAAAATCTGTGCCAGCCGGAAATGGAACCCGGCCCCTTAGGATTGAAGTTCTGTCGCGCTGACATACAAATCAATTAATACGTTTATCATCTTCGTGATTTGACGAATAATTAAGTCTGCAACACTGCTTCTAATATAACACAAAAAGGCCCTCAGTGGCTAAGTGCAAATAATCGTAGGTAAACTTTAACAGTACATAGCAAATGCAATGTAAAAAAAAAATGGTTCAAATGGCTCTGAGCACTATGAGACTTAACATCTGTGGTCATGAGTCACCTAGAACTTAGAACTACTTAAACTTAATTAACCTAAGGACACCACACACACCCATGCCCAAGGCAGGATTCGAACATGCGACCGTATCAGTCGTGCGGTTCCGGACTGAGCGCCCAGAACCGCTAGACCACCGCAAAAGGCCATTTACAACTACTGTCTGTTCATTTCTAAGAGGCCATTCAACGACGTTTCCTGTGTAAGTCAGCCCTGAACGATGATCTATAAACAAGTGGGCGAGATATTCTCTCTGTGTTAAAAGTAGGCTTCTGTCGATCGTCGTCGGTGGTCATTGGGGGATTGTAATCGTCCGAGGCGAAGTCGATACCTTCATCCTCAGAGCCGCCCGTGGCGCTGGTGGAACTCGCGCAAGTGGGCAAGTCTCTATGGCATTGGCACCAGCTCAAATCTTTACGCATGTGGTGCTATTGCCCTGTTGTTCCACAACTGTGCTATTGTCAGAAATTTAGTACAGCTGCAAGAGCGTCACAGATGTCTGTTCAGACATGGTTAAATATATCTAAACACCAAGACTAAAAGCAGTTTGCATTGCATCCCATCCTTCCTTCAGCAGCCCCGATTAGGCTCTGACTCACAAGCCGGCAGAAGCGCCCTCACTGCCGATGCAATAATATTGTGATGTACTAAAAGAAAATGTTGTGGATAAGGCTAACTAAAGACTGCGTTTTATTGGAAGGACACTTAGAAAATGTAACAGACCTTCTAAGGAGACTGCCCACACAACG
Source organism: Schistocerca gregaria (assembly GCF_023897955.1). NCBI lineage: Eukaryota > Metazoa > Arthropoda > Insecta > Orthoptera > Acrididae > Schistocerca > Schistocerca gregaria. The sequence goes on along the minus strand of NC_064925.1, from coordinate 218,362,652 downwards.
CTTGTCCGTCCTCTTTTAGAATACTGCTGAGCGGTGTGGCATCCTTACCAGATAGGACTGACGGAGTACATCGAAAAAGTTAAAGAAAGGCAGCACGTTTTCTATTATCGCGAAATATAGGAGTGTGTCACAGAAATGATACAGGATTTCTACTCGAAATCATAAAAAGAAAGGCGTTTTTCGCTGCGATGGAATCTTCTCACGAAATTCCAATCACCAACTTTCTCCTCCGAATGCGAAAATACGCTGCTGGCCATTAAAATTGCTACGCCACGAAGATGACGTGCTACAGACGCGAAATTTAACTGACAAGGAGAAGATGCTGTGATAAGCAAATGAGATTTTCAGAGCATTCACACAAGATGACGCCGGTGGCGACCCCTACAACGTGCTGACATGAGGAAAGTTTCCAACCGATTTCTCATACACAAACAGCCGTTGACCGGCGTTGCCTGGTGAAACGTTGTTATGTCTCGTGTATGGAGGAGAAATGCCTACCATCACGTTTCCGACTTTGATAAAGGTCGGATTGTAGCCTATCGCGATTGCGGTTTATCGTATCGCGACATTGCTGTTCGCGTTGGTTGAGATCCAATGAGTGTTAGCAGAGTATGGAATCGGTGGGTTGAGGAGGGTAATACGGAACGCCGTGCTGATCCCAACGGCCTCGCGTCACTAGCAGTCGAGATGAACATTGGGAGGGTGTATTCGTCATATTGGTGTACCACCCGGCGTGATGGTATGGGGTGCCATTGGTTACACGTCTCGGTCACCTCTTGTTCGCACTGACGGCATTTTGAACAGTGTCCGTTACATATCACATGTTACGACCCGTGTCTCTATCCTTCATTTGATCCATGCGAAACCCTACGTTTCAGCAGGATAATACACCACCTTATGTTGCAGGTCCTGTACGGGCCTTTCTGGATACAGAAAATGTTAGACTGCTGCCCTGGCCAGCACATTCTCCAGATCTCTCATCAATTGAAAACATCTGGTCAATGGTGGCAGAGCCGGCCGCGGTGGCCATGCGGTTCTAGACACTTCAGTCTGGAACCGCGCGACTGCTACGGTCGCAGGTTCGAATCCTGCCTCGGGCATGGATGTGTGTGATGTCCTTAGATTAGTTAGGTTTAAGTAGTTCTAAGTTCTAGGGGACTGATGACCACAGATGTTAAGTCCCGTAGTCCTCAGAGCCATTTGAACCAATGGTGGCCGAGCAACTGGCTCGTCACAATACGCTAGTCATTACTCTTGCTGAACTGTGGTATCGTGTTGAAGCTGCATGGGCAGCTGTACCTGTACACGCCATCCAAGCTCTGTTTGACTCAATGCCCAGGCGTGTCAAGGCCAATATTACGGCCAGAGGTGGTTGTTCTGGGCACTGATTTCTCAGGATCTATACACCCAAATTGCGTGAAAATGTAATCAGATGTCAGTTCTAGTATAATATATTTGTCCAATAAATACCCTTTTACCATCTGCATTTCCTCTTGGTGTAGCAATTTTAATGGCCAGCAGTGTATTTTGTTGACACCGACCTACACGAGGAGGAACGATCACCACGATGAAGTAAGGGAAATCAGAGCTCGTACGGAAAGATACAAGTGTTCGTTCTTTCTCGCGCTATACGAGATTGGAATAATAGAGAATTTTAAAGGTGGTTCGATGAACCCTCTGCCAGGCACTTGAATGTGATTTGCAGAGTATCCCTATAGATGTAACAGTAACAACCGACACGAAGACTACAAAAACAACGTTGGTTATAACGTAGTTACCAGATCTCTGGAGACATCGTGGCGTACGTTAGCAGGAGGAACAAGCGAAGTATGTAGGCGGGGCAAGCACCTGCGGTTTGTGCGGCTATCAGTGACGCAAGCGTTGGTCACACGGCGGGCGTCCCGAGCGGCGGTCGTCCTTGCCGGCCGCCCTTGGCTGCGGCCTATGCTTCCCCTGCTCTCCGCCACTCCAGTACAGAGGTGGCGCGCTGATCGAGAAGACGGCGGCGCACGGCGGATTAAAGTTGTTTCGTAACCGCTGTCGCATCTCGTAGGTGAGCCACTCTACCTGCTGCGTCTCTGCAGTTACGTCTTACTTCTGGATTAACTAAACGTACTCCGTGGCATATTTGTCTCGCCTATTTATCGGACTCTTTTCTCGATTCTGTCACTGGTGTGTTATTCCGGGACTGTGTCTATGCCAATTTAATTTAATTCCTTTTGTCAGAGTTGAACATTTGTGGACTTCCTGTTCAGTTAGTACAGTTTTCAGTGTGTTCAGATCTGTTTAGGAGCATTACGATATTGCTGATGTGATACAGCATCAGTACTAATTTTTCAATACATATGACATACGTATTGACACTAGGCATTCAACAATTCATGTTACTGTAAAGTGTTCAAGGGATGGGGGCAGGGGCAGGAATAGCCTGAACTAGCTTAGTGAGAATTAATGAAAAACCGTATCCTATATGATTAGATTAAATTAGATTAGTACTTGTGCCATAGATCATGAATACGACACTTCGTAATGATGTGGAACGTGTCAGGTTAATAAAAGGTGTCTGTATAAGATATTAAATTACACAAAATATTACACGACACTCAATATTTTTTGTGGGGGTTGGGAAATTATCCACTTACTATACCAAAAAATTCAATTAATGAGTAGGAGTTGCCATTAAGAAATTCTTTTAGTTTCCTTTGAAATGCTGTATGGCTACCTGTTAGACTTTTGATGCTATTAGGTAAGTGACCAAAAACTTTTGTGCCAGAATAATTTACCCATTCTGAGTAGTGAAGATCATCCTTTCTCCTAGTGTTGTAGCTATGTACACTATTACTTTTGAATTCGTTCGGATTGTTAACAACAAATTTCATAAGTGAATATATATATTGTGAGGCTACAGTGAAGATTTCTAGCTCTTTAAATAAGTGTCTGCAGGTTGATTTTGGATGAGCTCTAGAATTATTCTGATTACACCCTTTTGTGCAATGAACACTCTTTTACTCAATGTTGAGTTACCCCAGAATATGATGCCATACGAAAGCAGAGAATGAAAATAGGCATTGTAAGCTAATTTACTCAGATGTATATCGTCAAAATTTGCAATGACCCTAATAGCATAAGTAGCTGAACTCAAAAGTGATACACACCACTCTACGAAAAATTTAGTAGTGTGCACCCTATAACAAACACAAGATTTCACAATACGTACGAATAATTTTACGTTCCCACTGCCTCGAAAAAGTGATGGCAGATGGATTTTATACTAGAGTTGGCGCCTGGAAACTTAGCATAAAGCCCTTATTTCAACCTGTATTCTTAAGAAATCCCTTTGCATGCTAGAAAAACTTAAAAACCCGTTATCTATCAATACTGAAGTCAATATCGATACACTTCTTCAGATACAGTCGAGACACTGACACAGGTTAAGGCATTGTTACCGATACCAAGTCCGCAGCTCGTGGTCGTGCGGTTGCGTTCTCGCTTCCCGCGCCCGGGTTCCCGGGTTCGATTCCCGGCGGGGTCAGGATTTTCTCTGCCTTGTGATGACTGGGTGTTCTGTGATGTCCTTAGGTTAGTTAGGTTGAAGTAGTTCTAAGTTCTAGGGGACTGATGACCATAGATGTTAAGTCCCATAGTGCTCAGAGCCATTTGAACCATTTTTTACCGATACTAATATCGTAACTGCTGCAGCTGTGTGACAAGAACTTGTTTAGTAGCTTTCGTTATATGCCGTTTGCAAAACAGAACAGTTTTGGTACCGGGATAGATGACGAAACGAAGGTGGCTTCATCCTATCCGCCACTTTGTTTTTAAGAGTGTGATAAACTTCCATGTAAAGCTGAACCCAAAGGAGATACAGTTTAGATGACGAAACATGTCTAAGAAACCAAAATAGAGAAATATTTTATGCTCTTCAGATTCGAAGTTGTAAAATCCAAATGAACAAGATTTGCTTAGTAACAACTGAAAATGATTCACTATGTGCGTCAGTAATCATTCTTGCGCTTTTGGTACATACACATGAAAAGTTTCATATTCATCCCTAATTCGCTCTAAATATTAATAGGACTTAAGCAGACTGACATTGGCCTTCGCTACATTTCCGCCCCCAAAAATCAAAACATTGGTGAATATTTCTTTTGCGCCCGTCGTGTGCCTGCCTATTGTCTTAACTAGTTGATTACTACTTTTCCCGTAAGGTAGCTTTTCGATTACATAGAGATTTTAGACATATTTGAAAGTTTTCTTTGGTGCTGCTAATCAGAGCATAGTGATATATCGAAAAACTTGTTCAGTTCAATCTGCTGCTATCCATTCGTCCCGTGTCTATTGGGGATCGCTTGTCGTTTTGCTTTACCATGGGCGACTTCGCCCTGTCCTTAACTACAATGATCACACTCGTAATTAAACGGTAAAATCCCGCACGTTTGCGTTATTTTTGTTCTGCATTTCCCCGAAAAGTTATTTTCTGGCATTCAGGAGTAGGATTTCGGCTGTATAAAAAGTATTGGTTTAGAACTTTCTTTCAGTAGCGAAAGTAGGTAGATGATGTGCGAAAGACTATTTTAGTTTTTAGTATTCGTTCACGTAATACTAAGCAAGATTTAGGAGTTAATCAGCAGTTTCGCGTGAACCAATTAGGAGAGAGAGAGACAGGCTCAATCGTCACATGCGCGCCGGCACGGCACGTTCCTCGGATTCAGTCGGGTGGCGTACAGAGGAACTAAACCTGTTAATAGCGACTTTGGAAAGAAGATCCAGGAAATCGGTAAGCCGCCTTGCAAAATAACGGTAGTAGATTGGCTGGCCAGTTCAGTTACTGTTTATTCTGAAAAGCACTTCCTTTCAGAAGAAACATGGCTGCATTTGATAGGGTTTGTGAACTTGCAGAGCATACTCTTTGTACTTCTGAAAAGGTCATTTGTATCTGACAGCGTCAATCTTGTGAAAAATGTGGTGTGTGCCCCAGATTAACAGTAATTATTGGACAGCTCTTTTTGCATCAAACCGTAGCTTTTGAGATCTATGTGAAGTTGTTCTGTTACATTACTTCAGAGAATTAACGAAAAGACGTGCCGTTATTCCACCAGGACAATGAAGCAGCTCACATCATATTACCAAAGATACGTCTTATAAGGAACACCAATATGAAGTGCGAACTGGAGCGACGATTTTATCGCTTGTTGCTCAAAACAACTCCTTGTTCGTCCAATTGCGCTTAAAACCGATTCGCCCACTTTCGAATGGACGGGAAACGCACGGGAGTGTGTGTGACGATCGGAGCCTGGTTGCACCGTATTGGTTAGAGCGCAGTGCCTGACACTGCACTTTCGCAGTACATAAAACACTCTGTACATCTGTCTACATACCCCGCAAGCAACTGTGTGGTGGCGTACAGAGGTTCCCTTGCGCCACTACCAGTAATTTCCTTTCCCATTCCATTGATTGACAGAGCAAGGTATAAACGACTGTGTGCTTTTATACTAGCCATAATTTCTCCTTCGTGCCCCTGACTCGAAATCTACGTTAGTGACAGTAGAATCTCTCTGCAGTCAGCTTTAAAATACCGGTTCTCAAAATTTTCTAAATAGTGCTTCGCAAAAAGATCGTCTTCAGCCCTAGGGTTCAAATGGCTCTGAGCACTATGGGACTTAACATCTGAGGTCATCAGTCCCCCAGAACTTAAAACTACTTAAACCTAACTAACCTAAGGAAATCACACACATCCATGCCCGAGGCAGGATTCGAACCTGCGACCGTAGCGGTCACGCTCGGCCACTCCGTCCGGCTCAGCCGTAGGGATTCCGATTTGTTCATAGATCATATTTTTAATGCTCGCATGTTGATCGGACCCATCCCTACCAAATCAGCAGCCCACTTCCGGACTGCTTCGATGCCATCCTTAAATCAGACATGTTGGGGTCCTGAACACTCAAGTAGTACTCACGAATGATTAGTACTGATGTACTATGCGCGATCTTCTTTATGGATGAGCTACACTTGCTAAAACTCTGATATACTGCAATCGACCATTCGCCTTCTCCACTACCGATCTTATGTGATCTTTCCATTTCATACTGCTTTACAACGTTATGCGTAGATATTTAATCGATGTGACAGTCAGGGAGGACATCACTAATGTTGTATTCGAACGTTACGGGATTGTTCGTCCTACTCATCCGTGTTAACTTAAGTTTTCCCACATTAAAAGCTAGCTGCGATTCATCACACCAACTAGAAATTTGGTCTTGAGTCATCTTGTATCTTCCTACAGTCAATAAACAACGCACCTTCGCGTACACCACAGCGTTATCAGCAACCAGCCACATGTTGCTGCTCACCCTGTCAGTCAGATTATGTGTGTATATTGAAAATAAGGGTGGTCCTGTCACCCTGATGATGCCCTAGTCTCTGAACATTCGCCGTCGCGTAGAACATACTGGCTTCTGTTACTTAAGTCATCGAGCTATTCACACATGTGGGAACCTAACCCATATGCTCATACCTTCTTCAACAGCCTGCAACGGGGCACCGTGTCCAACGCTGTCAGGAAATCCAGAAATATGGAAGCAGCCTGTTGCTCTTCATCCATGGTTCGCAGGATATCGTGTAAGAAAAGGCCAAGCTGAGTATTGCACGAGCGAATGAGCCCCAGAGCCAAAGATTTACAATTTGTATGATTGTCTGTCTGGTGCGTAAGTGTGCGTAACGAGAGCAATATTATAGATAGCACTACTTGTAAGCTTTTTACGGCTCTTGACAAGAGGTCCAGTTAACAAAGGCTACAAGTGTTTACTATCTAACGCAAATACCAAAAGAGCAGGTGATATAATTTGGGGGATTATTTTCTACCTACAATTCCATAAACATGAGTTTTAGAACCATTGTTCAAACGCCGTACACTACTATCAATAAACTTTTAAAATTGTTTTCTCGCCTCGTTTTTAGTCGTATCTTCTGAATGTGCAACTAAGTCAGATGTCTTCTGCGAAACAAAGTGTGGCTCAAGCCTTAATAAAATTTATAAATCTCTTTTGTTACGGTGATAAGTGTGTGTGTGTGTGTGTGTGTGTGTGTGTGTGTGTGTGTGTGTGTGTGTTTCCCACTTGACAACATTGGCTGGTATGCTGTGGAATGTTGAGACGTTACTGTTAAATGCGGGGCGTAACTTTCAAGCCATGTTAATGGCTTTGTGGGCAGAAATTGTGAGCTTAAAGTGAATTGCTCTTTAAAATGCCGAATTGCGGTGTAAAGTGTTCTTCCAAGGACAGATGTGAACTGATTTGCATGAGAACATATCGTTCGACACAGGTGGTTATAAATTATTAACCTAGTCAGATGTAACTTACGTACAAGCCCGACTGTCCAATTCATTGTAGAATTGAAGACTGTATTTTTCGTTGCGTCGATGAAAATAACAACTGGGACGTGTAACGCTTATAGTGTAAGACTCCTATCGCAAGGAATTGCACCTTGAGATATTTTTTCTGCTACAGTCAGAAGTGGGAGTTTATCCAAATAATGGTTCATGTCTCTTTCTCTGGAGCGCTCTGTTTGTACTGATAAATTACACGCAAGAGCGCTCATACGATAGCTTCCGGGGGGGGGGGGGGGGTCAAACTGGGGGTAAAGTATACTTTTCCCCTTCCCTGAGAGCAGGCTCTCTGGTATGGGCGCCCTAGAGTCCACATGAAGCTTATAGGTAGAATGGTTCAAATGATGTCACCATATCTTCTACATACTACAGACGTCTGATAAGTCAGTGACATGATAGATCTCGTTCTGATATTGTGCCTTCATATCTACCAGGTCGAGTTTCGTTTGTGAATGTAATCGCTCATTACAGCTTTGAGTTTTACAGAAAGCAGAGAAAGTTTCCCTTTGCCTCAGTTCTGTTGACGTACAGAAGCCTTATCCGACCATCGATTTCGTCAACATAGGGGATGTCCGTACCCAAAAAAATTTCACTTTTAATCCTGGAACGCCATGCGCTCAGTCTCTTCCGTACTCTCTCCCCTCCCCTCCCCCTCCTCCTCCGTTCGTGTCCATGTCCGGCTTCCCTCTTCTACACGCATCCTATGTCAACTGATTACATTACCTTTTTTCATTAATTTTACCAGTTATGTTTGAAGCTCCATTTTCTTAGCCCAGGCATATACTCATCCTGTCAGCTAAAATCCTAGCCTCCATATTTTCTTAAACTAAGGTTCCAATGCACTGCCCATTTCCAACTCATGCTTATCGACCACACTTTTCACATCCCAAACCTTGAAGACAAAACTTTCCGTATTGCTCCTCAACGCTCTGCCCTCAAAGGATCTCTTGTTCCAGCTATGACTGGGCCTAAGAGCACGAATATGGTTGTAACCAGTCCAACCTCGAAGAATGAAGTGAACAATAAAAATAAAAATCAGTAAAATGGCAACACTTCATTCGAACAGTATGTTCCGCTAGTGGTTTTTGGATTGTTTTCGTTGTTCAGGCACTATTGCTCAGCATCCTACATATTGACAAGAGGTCACAATTGAAGCTATGAGCCGTCTCATTGTTTCATAAGCGAGCAACGTTTCGTTTTTTTTTTTACAAAAATTTCGGTTAATTACCTCCATCACTACCCCGTCCATATTATTAAGGGTCGCAGCATCCTCACAACTCGGATCCTGGTCTTGCTCTTAAACAGATAAGGTATTTGCCGACATGTTTCGGTTGGTACCGATAGAGAACGGAGGCAAAGCAAAAAAAGAAGTATATGCCGGATGGTAAACGTGCTCTGTTTGAGGGTGACAACTGTAGGCAGCGATTGCGCAGGGAGAGCGGAGATGCACGTGCGGCTGCTGCAAGAAATGCTCTGGAGAGCCGAGACGCCTTATCTGCAGAAGGTCTCAGATAACGCCATCCGCACACGTGGGAAGAGCTGGCGTCGTTGCTGTTGTGGAGGGGCCCTGTGGGTGGCCTCATCTTCACAACGATCACCCGTAATCCTGAAATGTTCATCCACACCGGATAAGGTGCATCTCAGCCTGGATCACAATTCGGCACTACACTCCATACAAATACTTTTTGAAATGACTTCCTGACACTTAAATCTATATTCGATGTTAACAAATTTCTCTTCTTCAGAAACGCTTTCCTTGCCATTACCAGTCTACATTTTATATCCTCTCTACTTCGACCATCAGTTATTTTACTCCCCAAATAGCAAAACTCCTTTACTACTTTAAGCCTCTCATTTCGTAATCTAATTCTCGTAGCATCACCCGATTTAATTCGACTACATTCCATTATCCTCGTTTTGCATTTGTTGATCATCTTATACCCTCCTTTCAGGACACTGTCCATTCCGTTCAGCTGCTCTTCCAGGTCCTTTGTTGTATCTGATGGTATTACAATGTCATCGGCGAACTTCAGTTTTTATTTCTTCTCCATGGATTTTAATACCTACTCCGAACTTTTCTTTTGTTTCCTTTATTGCTTACTCAATATACAGATTGAATAGCATCGGAGAGAGGCTACAACTCTCTCACTCCCTTTCCAACCACTGCTTCCCTCTCAGGCCCCTCGATTCTTATAACTGTCATCTGATTTCTGTACTAATTGTAAATAGCCTTTCGCTCCCTGTATTTTACCCCTGCCACCTTTAGAATTTGAAAGAGAGTATTCCAGTCAACATTGTCAAAAGCTTTCTCTAAGTCTACAAATGTTTGCCTTTCCTTAATCTTTCTTCTAAGATAAGTGCCTGTACTTTATGGCTCATGCATATGAGCTGTGATCAAAAAGTAACCGTTTTCTTGAATCTTTTTGCTCACCAACACAAATTTTGTCCCCTTAAAAGTAATCCTTCTCGCATACACTGAATAGCCAAAGAAACTAGTACACCGTCCTAGTACCTTGTATGGCCACCGCGAGCACGCAGCTCAACAAATGTCTGAAGTAGTGCAGGAGGGAATTGGCACTCTCAGCCCTGCACGGCTGTCCATAAATCCGTTACTTCGAGCGGTCGGAGTTCTCTTCTGAACAGTACGTTGCAAGGCATCCCCGATATGCTCAATAATATTCATTTCTGGGGAGTCAGCGGAAGTGTTTAGACTTATAAGACTGTTTCTGGAGGCACTCTGTAGCAATTATGGACGTGTGGGGTGTCGCAATTATCCTGCTGGAATTGCCAAAGTCCGTCGGAATGCACAATGGATATTGGTAAATGCACGTGATCAGACAGTATGCTTACGTACGTGTCACCTGTAAGATTCGCATCTGGACGCATGAAGGGTGACATATCACTCGGACTGCAGACACCCCACACCATCACAGAGCCTCCGTCAGCTTGAACAGTCCTTGCTGACATGCAGGGTCCATGGATTCTTGAGGTTGTCTCCATACACGTACTCGTCCATCCGCTCGATACAATTTGAAACGACATTCGTCCGACTAGGCAACATGTTTCCAGTCATCTACAGACCAATGTTGCTCTCGACCGTCCAAGGCGAGGCGTAAAGCTTTGTGTCGTGCAGTCATCAAGGGTAAACGACTGGGCCTTCGGCTCCGAAAGCCCATATCGATGTTTCGTTGAATGGTTCGTACGCTGATACCTGTTATTGGCCAAGCATTGAAATCTGCAGCAATTTGCAGAAGGGTTGCACTTCTGTAACGTTGAACGATTCTCTTGAGTCATCGCCGGTCCCGTTCTTGCAGGATCTTTCTTCCGCCACAGCTATGTCGGAGATCTGATGTTTTATCGGATTCCTGATATTCACGGGACACTCGTGAAATGGTCGCACGGGAAAATCCCAACCTCATCGCTACCTCGCAGATTCTGTGTCCCACCGCTTGTGCGCAGACTGCAACCCACGTTCAAACTCACTTAAATCTTGATAACCTGACATTGTAGCAGCAATAGCCAGACGCTTATATAGGCGTTGCCGACTGCAGCGCCGTATTCTGCCTGTTTACATATCTCTCTATTTGAATACGCATGCCTGTACCAGTTTCTTTGGCGCTTCAGCGTATAATACACTTATGTAACGCCTTCTCCAATCTTGGAAGCACTTCTGGAACTCATAGTTATGGTGTTAAGCTCCTTCGGCGATTGTGTTTTATTCTCGTCAATGGTGGCAGAACTACGTCCTTTAATGGTTCTCTTCAGGCCCAGGAATAAAAAAAAAAAAGTCGCAGGGGACCATGTCCGGCCAATACGGTGCAGAGGCAACATAACGGTTTTGTTTCCTGCCAAAATCACGAACAAGCGTTGAGTTGTAAACGGGAGCATTGTAGTGATGCAATTTCCACGAGTGGTTTTGCCACAGTTCTGGCCATTTTCTTCGGATTACGACAAGCAAACGGCGCGTAACTTCCAGCTAGCATTTCTTATTGATCCTACGACTATAAGGCAGGAACTCGCGATGCACTATCCCGTTATAATAGAAGAAAATAGTGAGACCACCTTAACATGTGATCGAAATTGTCGAATCTCTCTTGGTTTTGGCTCTTCAGGCAGTTTGCAGCGGGACAGATTGACCTTGGTTTAGACTTCCTAACCGTACACACGTTTCATCATCTGTTATAACCTTCTTTAGAAGCTCTGGATCGCTGTCATCATTCAGAAACTCCGGAGCGATTTCGACGCGACGTCTTTTTTTGGTCGATGTCAAACTATTTCGGAACAGACTTTGCTGCTACATATTTCCTGCCAAAAATAGCGTGGCATGACCCTAAGGATACTCAGACATCATCAGCAACTTCTCTGACGGTGATACGGCGATTTTACAGAAGCATTTTCTTTCCTTCTCCCATACCGTCAGTAATTGGTGTGCTAGGGCGCCCAGGTCGGTCGTTGTTTTCAACGTCTTCCCGACTCTGTTAGAAACGTTTGTACTATTCGTAAACTCTTATACATAGTAGATTCGCCAAAAGCCATAGTCAACATTTCGAATGCGGTGCTGCACTTCCTTCCATTTTTTTCAAGCAAAATTTAACATGACAAAAATCTCATTTAAATAATGAAATTCGAGGATAGCTTGCAAAACAAATCGAGCTATTGAACCCTTACACTGTTTGTCTGATACCCATCCAAGAGCCAGTGGGGACACGGAAAAAAGTGATAAGTCACAGTCCTGTAAATGTGAATATTAAGATAAGCTAAATGCGGTGCCAGGAAACATTACATGTCTCGCATACAAATACCTGTAAACAATTATCTTTTATCGGGCACTGGTGATGCATGATACAAATGGGTGAGTGAAATGTTTGATTGAAAACAAAATTAGTATTCAGTTGCAAAAGACAATACTTATTCTTTTCTTCGTGATAAGCATATAATTAAGTAAATCGCTATCTAAAAATGTGACTATGGACCGAGGCCCTAAACTAATTACGGTAAAATAGTTATTAAAAATAGTGAAGCTGGTTACAGTTATCTTCTTCATCTGCGATGACCGTTATGTCCAATAATGGCTTTTGTCATTTACGGAGCAGTGAAATTCGAAAGCCTTTTCACAAGAATGAAAAATATACATGGCCAATCCAGTCGATGTGAAAAGATAAAATAACAACGCACTTCCGCAAGAAAAAGGTGACGAGACCAACAGGAACGTTTTCCCAAACACAACTTATTAAAAAGTTCAAGAAATTTCTTGCTTTTTAGTGGTCGGAAAAGAAAATTACATACATAATTGCACTCCATGTTTGTTTTTTGTGTGAGTTGATACTTAATCTGTAAATACCTCTTTCAACAAAACGAGACATCTTATTCGTTGATTCCACCATCCAGTGCTAAACAAAACTTCGATGCGACGTTGGTAGGAACAGGTCGTAGCAGTATCAAAGAACAGCCAGCACACGTGTGCAGGGGAGTATTATATAAATCCTTCCTGATCGCACAGACCGGTTATCTCAGGACGCATGACGCATGTTGTGCTTTCAATTCCTCCCCCCCCCCCCCCCCCCCCCGCCCCCGTCGAGAATGAATCCATTGGGGACTCGACGACCTTGAACACTGGTAAGAGAAACTTTGAGTTGCTCTTTTATTAAATGTATTATTTGTAATTGTAATTTGAATATAATAAATGCTATAAAGCCTCAAAACGTCGATATTCATTTTGAAACTCCCGGTATTCTTCGTTGCTTTTTCCGCCAGAAATATTTTCTGTATTAGTTGCCTAATTACTACTATGCGTAAAAACTTAACTGTCGATGATATGTGTCACTAACTCGTCAGCGCGCTGTAGTATGTGTTTGTTCTTGTGATAGCAAACTTGCCGGAGCATTCAGCATATATACTTTGAAAATGCGACCACTTTTTTTTACGTGGTCGAAACGAAAGCATTGATCTACAATTCTAAGTTCATTGTGGTTGGATATAAACAGTTTTCTACGTTTTGGTTTCACACTTGTCTGCATTCGTTACTTTCAAGCCGCTTGCAACGTTTTGGTTCATCTATTTAAGTATACTCCTTTGCGTGGTCTGTGCATGTGGAAAGCCATTTTGCCGCTGCCTGATTTGATCAACGAACACGTTTTCAGTCTGCGTGAAGTCGTGGCCCTTGTGTTTGTGTGCGTGAGCAGAGCGGTGGACTACGCTTCTCTCTGCCTTGAAAGGGTGCGGGGCATAGTATGGGAGAAATTTCGGTCGAAAGAAAGGCCTCTCACACACTCAATATTGTTAATGCGTCAGTATATTGACTGTCTGAGGCTGAAGGTTGTTGTATTGTCAATACATGGGCAATATCAACGAACATCGATGCCGACCAAAATATTCTCATTATTAACAGTATGTGTTGCGTGTGTGAGCGCGACTATTATCTGTTTGACAATTCACCTTCCCGGTGTTCGCATCTTTCCAGTTTTTTATAGTGCAGCCGATATGTGCTACTTTGCAGCGATGAAGATTTTTATACTTTTTCAAATGGGCAAAGAAATTAATTTGTCACGGAGACAACCCATGCGCATGCCTACGCCGCTCATCAGAAGTATTTTTGGCCAAGCATTTAAAAATGCTTCTTTGAAATTTAGTGTGTTATCAACAAAAATTCAAGTGGCCGATAAAGACGAAGTTACTTCAAATTGCTTGTCGGCTGGTCCTGCCTATCCCATTGTCATTTTTCTATTCTCTCTACTATTAATACACTCCTGGAAATGGAAAAAAGAACACATTGACACCGGTGTGTCAGATCCACCATACTTGCTCCGGACGCTGCGAGAGGGCTGTACAAGCAATGATCACACGCACGGCACAGCGGACACACCAGGAACAGCGGTGTTGGCAGTCGAATGGCGCCAGCTGCGCAGCATTTGTGCACCGCCGCCGTCAGTGTCAGCCAGTTTGCCGTGGCATACGGAGCTCCATCGCAGTCTTTAACACTGGTAGCATGCCGCTACAGCGTGGACGTGAACCGTATGTGCAGTTGACGGACTTTGAGCGAGGACGTATAGTGGGCATACGGGAGGCCGGGTGGATGTACCGCCGAATTGCTCAACACGTGGGGCGTGAGGTCTCCACAGTACATCGATGTTGTCGTCAGTGGTCGACGGAAGGTGCACGTGCCCGTCGACCTGGGACCGGACCGCAGCGACGCACGGATGCACGCCAAGACCGTAGGATCCTACGCAGTTCCGTAGGGGACCGCACCGCCACTTCACAGCAAATTAGGGACACTGTTGCTCCTGGGGTATCGGCGAGGACCATTCGCAACCGTCTCCATGAAGCTGGGCTACGGTCCCGCACACCGTTAGGCCGTCTTCCGCTCACGCCCCAACATCGTGCAGCCCGCCTCCAGTGGTGTCGCGACAGGCGTGAATGGAGGGACGAATGGAGACGTGTCGTCTTCAGCGATGAGAGTCGCTTCTGCCTTGGTGCCAATGATGGTCGTATGCGTGTTTGGCGCCGTGCAGGTGAGCTCCACAATCAGGACTGCATACGACCGAGGCACACAGGGCCAACACCCTGCATCATGGTGTGGGGAGCGATCTCCTATACTGGCCGTACACCTCTGGTGATCGTCGAGCGGACACTGAATAGTGCACGGTACATCCAAACCGTCATCGAACCCATCGTTCTACCATTCCTAGACCGGCAAGGGAACTTGCTGTTCCAACAGGACAATGCACGTCCGCATGTATCCCGTGCCACCCAACGTGCTCTAGAAGGTGTAAGTCAACTACCCTGGCCAGCAAGATCTCCGGATCTTTCCCCCATTGAGCATGTTTGGGACTGGATGAAGCGTCGTCTCACGCGGTCTGCACGTCCAGAACGAACGCTGGTCCAACTGAGGCGCCAGGTGGAAATGGCATGGCAAGCCGTTCCACAGGACTACATCCAGCATCTCTACGATCGTCTCCATGGGAGAATAGCAGCCTGCATTGCTGCGAAAGGTGGATATACACTGTACTAGTGCCGACATTGTGCATGCTCTGTTGCCTGTGTCTATGTGCCTGTGGTTCTGTCAGTGTGATCAAGTGATGTATCTGACCCCAGGAATGTGTCAATAAAGTTTCCCCTTCCTGGGACAATGAATTCACGGTGTTCTTATTTCAATTTCCAGGAGTGTAGAAGTAAATAACCTTGTCCGTTGTTGACATGTTACATCATTGCTACTGTCAAAATTAAAGCTAATTTATAATGAATTAACAACAATCAGTTGCTTTTATAATCAGTTTTCCGCGAAGACATTTCAAGATGCCTAGATCCCGTCTTCAGATATTTACATTCATTGACGTGTCGCGAACGTTATTTCTTTACTAACGGCTTTACAAACCTTTTCAACGGAAGTTTTATTTAAGGCAGCAGTTATATAAGGTCGTAAGGAAGTGCAAAATGGCTAAGCAGACATGGCTAGAGGACAAATGTAGGGATGTAGAGGCTTCTCTCACTAGGGGTATCATAGATATTGCCCACAGGAAAATTAGAGAGACCTTTGGAGAAAAGAGAACGACTTGTACGAATATCAAGAGCTCAGATGGAAACCCAGTTGTGAGCAAAGAAGGGAAGGCAGAAAGGTGGAAGGAGTATATAGAGGGTCTATACAAGGGCGATGTACTTCAGGGCAATGTTACAGAAATGGAAGAGGATGTAGATGAAGATGAAATGGGGGGATACGATACTGCGTGAAGAGTTTGACAGCACTGAAAGACCTGAGTCGAAACAAGGCCTCGTAGTAGACAACATTTCATTAGAACTACTGACAGTTGGGGGAGCCAGTCCTGACAAAACTCTACCATCTGGTGAGCAAGATGTATGAGACAGACGAAATACCCTCAGACTTCAAGAATAAAATAATACCAACCCCAAAGAAAGTAGGCGTTGACAGATTTGAAAATTACCGAACTATCAGTTTAATAAGTCACGGCTGCAAAATACGAATTCTTTACAGACGAATGGAAAAACTAATAGCAGCCGACCTCGGGGAAGATCAGTTTGGATTCCGTGGAAATACGGGAACACGTGAAGCAATACTGACCCTACGACTTATTTTAGAAGCTAGATTAAGAAAAGGCAAACCTACGTTTCTAGCATTTGCAGACTTAGAGAAAGCTTTTGGCAATGTTGACTGGAATACTCTTTCAAATTCTGAAGGTGGCAGGGGTAAAATACAGGGAGCAAAAGGTTATTTACAATTTGTACAGAAAGCAGATGGCAGTTATGAGAGTCGAGGGACATGAAAGGGAAGCAGTTGTTGGGATGGGTGTGAGACAGGTTGTAGCCTCTTCCAGATGCTGTTCAATCTGTATATTGAGCAAGCAGTAAAGGAAACAAAAGAAAAATTCGGATTAGGTATTAACATCCATGGAGAAGAAATAAAAACTTTGAGGTTCGCCGATGACATTGTAATTCTGTCAGAGACAGCAAAAAGACTTGGAAGAGCAGTTGAACGGAATGGATAGTGTCTTGAAAGGAGGATATAAGATGAATATCAACAAAAGCAAAACAAGGATAATGGAATGTAGTCGAATTAAATCGGGTGATGCTACGGGAATTAGATTACGAAATGAGAGGCTTAAAGTAGTAAAGGAGTTTTGCTATTTGGGGAGCAAAATAACTGATGGTCGAAGTAGAGAGGATATAAAATGTAGACTGGTAATGGCAAGGAAAGCGTTTCTGAAGAAGAGAAATTTAACATCGAATATAGATTTGTCAGGAAGTCATTTCTGAAAGTATTTGTATGGAGTATAGCCATGTATGGAACTGAAACATGGGCGATAAATAGTTTGGACAAGAAGAGAATAGAAGCTTTCGAAATGTGGTGCTACAGAAGAATGCTGAAGATTAGATGGCTAGATCACATAACTAATGAGATACTGAATAGGATTGGGGAGAACAGGAGTTTGTGGCACAACTTGACTAGAAGAAGGGATCGGTTGGTAGGACATGTTGTGAGGCATCAAGGGATCACCAATTTTGTATCGGAGGGCAGCTTGGAGGGTAAAAATCGTAGAGGGAGACCAATAGATGAATATACTAAGCATATTCAGAAAGATGTAGTTTGCAGTAGGTACTGGGAGATGAAGCAGTTTGCACAGGATAGAGTAGTATGGAAAGCTGCATCAAACCAGTCTCAGGACTGAAGACCACATCAACAACAACAAAGTAAGGAAACTCCGTTCACGACACCTAAACATCTGAAGTTAGGATGAACGTAAAATGAATGTTTTCTGAAAAATTGAGGGATAATTTATTCGCGTGGCGTGTCCGGAAAGGATGCCATTCGTATTTGTAGGCTACCCTACAAATATTAACGTCACAGACGCTGAAGTTTTGATTTCGTGAGCTAGGAGCGCTGCTGTCGCGTCTCACGACTGGTCCGCCCTCGCGTGTGAGTAATGTGAATCAGGTCCGCGGGTCATCGCAGGTTGCTCACGCCTGCACAAGATGCTTGGCGCACTCACCGGACCGGTCGTAGAGTGGTAAAAGGACTTGGGACTGCATGCAGCTGTGTTGTTCGCTGGCAGAGTTCCAGCGGTGTACGAGACTGGGTGCCGCCAGTGTGGTTCAGCTTCCCGCAGACCTCGCGTCACTGACCGCACAGCAATATAAAGCATGTTTTGAAAGCAAACCTTTAGAGGTTAGGCTTCCCGTGAATGAAAAATAAGAAACTAACACACAAAGGAGTCGATATTTATCTATGTTAGCGTCGCCTTTGATCTCGGATCTTCGACAAGATCAGGGACACTATTGGTGTGGACGATAATATTACAGTGTTTTGACGTGAGGCACTATAACTTTCTAGCTTAGAAAATCACCATGGACACACTGACACTTAAGTCGAGATGTAATGTAAATTACGAAGAATTCGTCGCAGTTCGTGTGTTTGTCAGCTGGCGTCGACACTGCAGTTTGAGCTAAAAATACTGGGTGATTATAAGAAAAGTGTAGCTTCTCACAGAGGCCCAGTGTGGGCTGTAATTATCGTATGGCAACGAAACTTGGTAGATATGCTATGTTTTAGTGCAGAACAGATTTGCAGGGAAAAAAATTAGTTCCAATTTTGGCCACTGGGTGCAAATCTAGCGCTGTTCAGCAGCTCGCCAACGTCTCCGGCGCACATGTTAAACTAATTGGCTAAGCGAGGCGGTTAATAATACAATCGGCACCCCCCCCCCACTCGTTTGACCTTTCCTGTCAACGTTCAGTTTCTAATCCATTAAATATGGAAACATTTCTATACGTCTTCTTGCATTCACAGCGCCAGATTTGCGCGTGGTGGTCAAAATTGAAACTAATAGTTTTTCCAGCGTAAATCCGTATCCGCATTTACACATTAGAATATCTATAAAACTACCGCCTCCACACGATAATTACAACTCTCATTTGACCACTGTGTGTAACTGCACTTTAATTCCAACCACCCAGTATTAATTCGCTTACAGCAGTGACAGTGAGAGAACTGACGTTTGCCGCAAGGGTTTTGCGGTTGCGCACAGGCACTTCTCCGGTTCGGGTCTCTCTCAGCCCTCTGATAAAAGGTAACTCAAGGCACAGCCATAATGAAGCAGTTAATTCCATAAATTATCTGGGAGTACGCATTAGGGGTGATTTAAAATGGAATGATCATATAAAGTTGATCGTCGGTAAAGCAGATGCCAGACTGAGATTCATTGGAAGAATCCTAAGGAAATGCAATCCGACAACAAAGGAAGTAGGTTACAGTACGCTTGTTTGCCCAATGCTTGAATACTGCTCAGCAGTGTGGGATCCGCACCAGGTAGGGTTGATAGAAGAGATAGAGAAGATCCAACGGAGAGCAACACGCTTCGTTACAGGATCATTTAGTAATTGCGAAAGCGTTACGGAGATGATAGATAAACTCCAGTGGAAGACTCTGCAGGAGAGACGCTCAGTAGCTCGGTACGGGCTTTTGTTAAAGTTTCGAGAACATACCTTCACCGAAGAGTCAAGCAGTATATTGCTCCCTCCTACGTATGTCTCGCGAAGAGACCATGAGGATAAAATCAGAGAGATTAGAGCCCACACAGAAGCATACCGACAATCCTCCTTTCCACGTACAATACGAGACTGGAATAGAAGGGAGAACCGATAGAGGTACTCAGGGTACCCTCCGCCACACACCGTCAGGTGGCTTTCGGAGTATGGATGTAGATGTAGATGAATGCACACAAGAAATACCATGTTCACGCGTCTGATTAAATGCTTAATGAGTTTTAAATATAATCAAGAAAAAACTACAAATGGCTTGATTCTAAGGTTTTACACAGATATAGTGTCTCAGGATGAATGATCAATATGTTCAGGCATATGACGGGAGCGATCCTTCTAAGCAAAACAGTCCCTATAGTAAGCATGGGACTCTAAGATGGAACGGATTTTGAGCTGTGAATACTTCTTCGTTAGGAGTTTCACAGTGGCGAAGATGAAAAAGTGCTCATCGCTCTTAAAGTATACATTGAGTTCATTTTTACTTGACTATTGATTCGAATGATCGCTCCTTTTATATCCGAGAATACACGCTATACGCTGTATGTGCGTGTGCGCGCGCGCTAGATGGTGGCGAAGTAAAGTTTCGTTCCTCTTCTTTTAGGAGGCTTTGTGTAAAAGTACCTAGAAACTAACAAAAATACATTTTTAGTAGAGTCTGCCCATGAGAAAGGGCCACCTGCTTACCACTTTCTGGTGTGTTTTGATCTAGACATAGGTACCAGGTGGATAAAGGTTCTGCGGCTACTTTACGAACAATCATAACGAAAATGGGAAAAACTTAGACTAGAGAGACGGAAAATCAAATTGGGAACATAGATTATTATAAATTCTCAAATTCCCAAGGACAAAATCGTGGAGAGCAACAAACGTAGCGGTAACGGTACATCATACAGTATTACTCTATAACCACTGAAGTCGGTGGACGTCTACGAAGGTATTGTAGTAATTGGAAAGAAAGAAAGAAAGAAATACATATATATTGGCTGCATCGACCAGACTTTGCCCCTAGGGGGGTGAACGGCGATCATCAACAAGCACCAGATGCGTAATTCTGTACTTATTTTCTGCTGACTGACCCGATCTTGCAACCGGAAGCTGCAGTGCGCAAATTCCCAGTGTCCTTTTTTCTCCTTAGTCAGGAGCTGCTGATGTCAAAGTTTTCGCACATGCACACTCGCAAGCTATGCGATACTCTTAGCATATTACGCACGTCCACAACGTCTGCTTTAGTGCGCGTCACGATGTAAGGCGGCTCAGTTTTGAATCCTAACAGCTAATGAGATTTAGCATGCTGCCGGATGCTTCACCGTCGGACTGCTAGAAACGAATTCCACTAGAATGCGATGTGACCAGTGGCGATGCAATTGTACTCACTGTTTACCGCAGCAACATTTTGAAGCTTCCTACCTTCGGAGTGGTGGTTCTGCAAGGTTCGCAGGAGAGCTTCTCTAGAGTTAGGAAGGTAGGAGACGAGGTACTGGCAGGAGTAAAGCTGTGAGGACGGGGCGTGAGTCGTGCTTGGGTAGCTGAGTTGGTAGAGCACTTGCCCGCGAAAGGCAAAGGTCCCGAGTTCGAGTCTCGGCCCGACACACAGTTTTAATCTGCCAGGAAGTTTCATATCAGCGCACCTCCGCTGCAGAGTGAAAATCTCATTCTGGAAACATTTTGAAGGTTTGCCAACATGGAAGACATGTCTCCCCTCCCCTCTTGACACCTCGTGTAAGCAAACCACTTACCCTCCTCTCCAACCACCCTTAAGGCTCCCTCTCCTTACGCAGGAGCGCCTTGCCAATGTTCCACTGTAAAAAATCGATTGTGATTATTCGGAAATCCTATCGTACCTGTAAGACGTGGTCTCTAGGCGAATAATGCCATAAGATTTTATTTCATCAGAAACGCCGCTTCTGTCACCTGTCCTGAAAATGATTCAAATGGCTCCGAGCAGTATCAGACTTAACATCTGAGGTTATCAGTCCCATAGAACTTAGAACTACTTAAACCTAACTAACCTAAGGACATTACATACATCCACGCCCGAGGCTGGATTCGAACCTGCGACAGTAGCGGTCGCGCGGTTCCAGACTGAAGCACCTAGAACCGCCCGGCCTCACCGGCCTGCTGTCCTGAAAACAAATGTCAAAAACATTACATTTCTTGTATGTAAGGCTGACAGCACAACTTCTCGTAGGCCTAATTTACACAGAATTGGTTGGCGCGGACTGCTGGTGCCGGCGAGTCTGGTTTATGGTGCGGAAGTGACGTGAAAAATTCACACTAAAGTGGTGCCGTGTGAGAAACGCGGGATAGTCGTGCTACGAATGGATCAGACTGTCATCTTCATCAGACGAAAAAATTGATGCACTTTCTTTCTTAACTCGTAAATGTTGAGCAGTGAAGAAGATGGTGCGTGCGTCCATTATGGTTGAAAAAGAGGAGAAATATGGCACATTCGACGTAAGGAAAGAACTGAACATTTATCCACGTTATAGACCACAATATTGTCATCTGTAGCTGAATAGCAACCACCAGCTGAGATAGCATAGCGACATGAAAACAGCACAGAACAGGTGTGACCGAACTCGAGCTGTTGGTGTGGTAACAATCCAGCCAACAAATAGCTCTCGATAACTTTCCTTATTCTAAACCAGGTATAAATCAGGTTGTAAATGTGCCGCCAGTGTTTTTCTTAGAGGATACGCAGTCTTTCAGTAGAATTGCAGCAGAGTACATAATTTGAGGTTGCTTGTATGACCCTTTATCCATCATCTGTATCGTTCCATAATTTTGACATCCATTGCTGGATAAAGATTCCCCCTCCCTCTCCCAAATTTTACAGTCTTCGGGGCTGATAGGCATCAATGTTTTCTGTTGTCATCCACCCCCTTCAGGAGATCGTCGTCCGCAACTTGTCATATCTCTTTCAATCTGGGAAAAAACGACCTTTACCTCCTCGTGCCTGGCTATATGTCCCGACCACTTCTATTTCATTTACATTAAGTAATAATTAAGTCTTCCATTCCAATCTGTCCTGTGGGCTATTCGTTTGTTTTATGTCCTTCTTTAAAACCTCCCATTGCTCACGGCACAACTGTTTCTCTGTGATGAATCAAAACTGGTAATGATTGTAAACTTTCCGTTTCAGACAAATCGAAAGCTGTTTCGAATAATTAATTTGGATTTTTCGATTAACGCAAACAGTCCACGGCATTTTTATTCTTCTATCCCGTTTGCAGCCGACCACGGTGGCCGAGCAGTTTAGGCGCTTCAGTCCGGAATGGCGCGACTGCTGCGGTCGCAGGTTCGAATCCTGCCTCGGGCATGGACGTGTGTGTCCTTAGGTCAGTTAGGTTCCAAGTTACAGGGAACTGATGACCTCAGATGTCAAGTCCCATAGTGCTCAGAGCCATTTGAACCATTTATCCCGTTTGCATTTTATCTAGTCATTGGTCATGGCGGTTCAGTAAAGCTAGCTTGTAAAGTAAATGATTGGTTGACTTTGGGTGCAAGACTACGGGATGCTGCGAGAAGAGGAAAGTAATCACGTTAAACACTTCGGTCCAACACAATACAAGAAATGCATTCGTATTTGCGAATGTGGAAAAACCATGAGCTGTTTAATGAAATGACAATGAAGATTTGTTCTGCAGCGCGACTGGATTTCCCGCATATCGCCATGGCAGCGAGCTTAACTTGCGGCCGGGCCCAAACGTCCCATGTCTTCAACCATATGTCTACAACCTGTACACTTACATCAATTACTTATTTTCCTATACAGGGGAGACATTTTACATGAGTCACCCGCCTGGTTTTGGCGGATAAATACGATATTGCACGACACTGGCACTGCAATATCGTATAGTATCGGTCCAACACGGTTGCCGATACCTTTAGTACCCACGATACGAAAATATTTCGTCCATTCAGTGAAGTGAGGCTCATCCCTTCTTCCCTCGTGTGCCAACATTAAACTTCATAATTCTTTGTTCTCGTGGATATGGATTTTAGTTAATTATTCTCTAAACTGTCATAAATAGGAATTGGCTTAGCAGTTAAGAGAAATTGCCTGTACTTAATTTCAAAGCAATTCCCGGACGACAGGCAGGCTTATTCTAACATGGACTGCATCTCTATTTGTTTCCTACCGTGCAGTGGCCAACACCAACTCAAAGGAAGGCCTCGGCGCATGTTGGTGACGTCACGTCAGATAGGCACGGCGAACGCCACGTCTGTTGCAGGTAGAAACGCCAGGGCGTGCTTATCACTATAAATGTCTTATTTTTGGACAAAATGTTCGGTATTGTTTTGGATTATGCAGTTTTATTTAGATGAAAGATTTTCTACAAATGAAGATAATAGTTCTGTATTACTGAATCCTGTCGAAACAAACGTAGATCAATATGAGAAGATGCTTTGCCCCATTGCAAGCTTCGGAAATTTTACATTCAAGTAACTGTATTTACTTCATCCATTTTGTTATCGAAACTTACCCCAACCCCCTTACAATGAACTCGTTTCTTTTATTTATTTGTTTATTTATTTTCGTTTGACAGTTACTGAAATGTGAACTAATTTACATGTGTAAATGTCCAAATGTTGCCATTCATTAGATTACAGTCGTTTTCAACGAAAGTAGTTCTAAACAGGAAACAAAATAGCTTCATACATCGAAAATTCTGCTGAGCTTAAACTTTCTTAAACATGCACATTAGAAAAGATAAATATTCCCCTCTTGCAACTGAAAGGAGAAACTTTATAAAATAAAAAAAAAATCATTTGATAAAACAAGTATCTTTTGCCTCTTCTTCTGTCCTCCCCCCCCCCCTCCCCCCCCCCCCCGCATCCCCCAACGTGTACAATCGCAAAATATTTCATTAACATTCAGTGCTCCTCATCCCATAGTCAACCAATATACCTAATGAAGAGCACCAATATGTTAAGTTTCTTGTAAAAGCAACCCAGTACAAACGTAACTTCCTCAGATTTACAAATAAGATAAAGAAGTACGAATTCTGTTGCTGCTGAACCATGAAGTTGTTTTTGTATGTCAATCCTTAAAACATGAGGAAATTTAACTTCAGGAGTACACTATCTGTTAAGAAGTGTAATGAATTGCAGAATTAATTGATTGCAGAAATCTCTCAGAACAATGTGTGTCGGTCAACTACCGCCAATAGTTTCACATTTTCCTGTGGCAGAGAGGGAGATATCACCATTATGAGTACGCCTGCAACAAACCTGGCGTTCGCCGTGCCTAGCTGACGTGACGTGCCTTCCTTTGAGTCGGTGTTGGCAATGGCTGTGGCATCTGTCTAAAATGCTTCACATGATCGCGGAATCATTTGACTACAGATGGCTGCAACTGAGGCTAGTTCCACATATCCGTCTTCTCATGTCAAATAGGCCCTTTCACGAGGACGGTGTGCGCTGTTGACAAGAGCAATAGAGAAGGCACACCCGTGTATATGTAGAAATATAACAAAGTAACTACACGTAGAAGCATCTACGAACCCAACTCCTGAGAGCTTACAGACCTGCTCAGGTGAAATCCAGAATTAATGACGTAAAGATATTGTAACCTTTATCCATCATTAAAGTTCTTTTTATTCAGTTCCTGACGTGTAAAGTATAAAAATACCGAGGTTCCGTCTTTCCAGTAATTTGTTTTATTAAAAGCAATAAAACAAAACTACCTACTAAAGGCAGCGCACAAAATGAGCAAAGCGTTTTGCGTAACGGGGAATTTCCAAACCGAATTAAATTAATATCTCGCAAAATAGACACCGGAGGATGGAGGAGGAATTTGATCCTACTGTATTACGAAACAGTGGAGCAGGTGCGACCGAGAGTACATAGATGAAAGCTTCACAGGTGAGTCAACGACATATTAACAATGGGGAAACGGAATGGACTCGGCGCGGTCACGTGACAGGACACATGCCCTCTAACACGCACGCGACGTCTTATCGGGAAGATTAACTACTCTGGCTAATGCGTTGGCTTGTGTCGTCGTAGCAACACATTTGTGTTCGCAACGCGAGTACGACTGAGAGTGAATCAGAAAAAGATAAATTTAAATAACAAAGAAATTAAAAGCGTTAACAAGTGGCCCGGTTTTTGTCCTTAACGCCTATGCTACTGTTCACAAACGATATTAGAATATCGATCTTTATGTTCGCAACATCGATATTGTATGGATATCGATTATCGACTATCCCAGATACACATACAATTAAGCCATACCAACTTGGTTCGGGGACTAATTTTCAATTAATTCTGCCCTTACGCCTGACATTGTCGACTCTCCTCACAATCGCTTGCGAATCAATTATGCATCTTGTTAAATCAAACAGCTTCTCATTGGGCTTACCAAGGTTGAGTGGATTGTCACCGCCTTCAGTCACTGAAGACTCTTAAAACACTACGGCGACAGTCCAATAAAAAAAGAAATACAAAACCATACCGCATAAAGCAGTTACTTATGCTGTCCATAGGAGGCTTTAAAAAAATGTAACACGACCGCAGTGTGCCACTTTGGTATATTTGCGAAATTTGTCTTGAAATATTCTCATGAACATGAACAATCTCATGAACAATAGAGACCAGAAGTCAACGAAGAATATGCAGGTGCAAGATGAAAATTTTGCCCGTAAACACTGTTAAAATAACTACGAAAATGCAGCCGCGTAACGTCAATAACCGCCGATACCGCCCTGAAAATGACGGGATGTTCGTTCGCCTGTAGAAATATCGGCGGTTGTCGAGGACTTTAGCCGACTGCTTCACGTGAAGTTTGAACTTTCAGAACGACGGGAGAAGTTAATTCACATCCGTTAATACTTTTAGCTCGTGGAACCACTCATAAATGAGTCTTAATTGTTAAAGATTTATTTACTGCTACTTTTGATGTGTTGTGGAGACGACCAGTCTATGGCCCAGAAGAATTATTGATTTGTTTTTTGCAGTGCAGACGTTTTATGTCGAGAGCAGTAAGGTTCACGTTTTATTCAGCCGTCTCTTCTCAACTGATGAATTAAAGAAACTGGTTCCTAAAACTTCAACCAATTCTTGATAAATTTATTTTAGTGATAAATCGAAAACGAGCACAGCATTGCAGTTCATCCATTCAATGAAATAAAAACACAAACGATACCATTCCGCTGATAGATATTGATATCTTAATGCGTAACGTACCAATATTACAAAAAATTGTTAATATCGACTCAAAATGTGGCAGTTACAAGCTGTCCTCATAAACGCGCAAATTTCTTTTGGATTTTGTTCTGAGCATTTATATCTATCTTGCAAATACTGCAGATAACACACATTGTTCTCCTGGGAACTTGCACCGTTGTTGCAACTTGTGGGACAAGAGCAGTGACCGCCATTTGTAAACGTCAGTAAAACGAGTTTCCGGCAGCAGTGTTGCGTGCTATTGATCCGTTTATTGTAGGGCATTGTACGGTGGGTTTCTCGTGCGCACGCGCTTCTCAACTGTCACAACGGGCGGCCATGACACGGTTTTCCCATAAGTGCGTCGAAATGCCCTGTTCTATTTCGAAGAAAATGACTGAAGGCGGATCGGGAAATTATGACAACAGTAAAATTGGAATTCTATAAAAATAAGTCACTTGTTTCTCAATATCTTTTGTCATTTTCATTTTTTTCATTCAATTTGTACATAGCTTGTGGTTCGTGATTGTAGGAAGAAGTTAATGACTCGGAAGATTGTGGGGGTAATTGCTGTTGGATTAGAAAGTGATGGTTATCGACAGATACGAATCTTTTAATAGCCCTATTTTTGGTTAATCGGTGTTAAGTGTTTCCAAAATATTTAGAGATAGACTATGAAGTAAACATTGTTACAGTTGTCTTTAGGGAGGCTCGTTGTAACTGTGGGGACAACAGCAACATCTGCAGGTATATTGAAATGATTGTCGAGATTTGACGACATTAAACTGTGACTAAAAAAGTTAGTACTATTTAGGGGGAGCCCGAAGTTTTTAAATGCGTACCAGTAATTCACGTTAACAATTGGGAGGGATATCAGAAATTAAGAAGGCCTGCACATGGAGGGAAAAAGCAGAGGTATGTCATAATGTGCCATTGAATTGACCTCCAGTAACTGTTCTGTATAATCTGGTAGCAATTTTATGTTGCTTTTTCCGTCTTAAAATTAACATGTATATTCCTTTCACACCAAATATAAAGTTTGTATAGGGTGCATTCACACCTTTCTTTCAATTTGCTTTTACGGTCGAATTTTTTTTATTGCAGAGTTTGTGCTTGGTGAGGGTGAAGACACGATGGTTGAGAATGGAGGGCATCTTACCCAAGTTGTGGACGGACTTATCTTCCAAGATGACAAACACAGCCAGCGCACCCTCCAGGCCTTGCACATGATGCGAAAGAATCGACACTTCTGTGATGTTGTCCTGCATGTAAGTATGACGTCGTGAAAGAATTGTATAGATCATCTTTTTCTTTTTTTGGATTAACCACAAACTGTGTTCTCACAGATTTACGTTGTAGCATGAACATGTTGCAGGGAATGTAATGTAATTTGTGAAGTCTTATTCATAAATAGCAATGGCCATAGAAAATTAGTTCTTAAACGGTGCTGTTTAATGTACATAATGAAATTAGTTCTCAGTATAACATTTATGACTGAAACAGAATTTTTGCTTGAAATTGAACTTAGACGTCTGACGTCACTTTGTCAGTACCACACTTTTTCTTCCATGAGGTAGTGATGCAGCACAAGTGGCACAAAATTGTAGGAGTGTGTATAACTGTGTGTACCATGGGGTACTTTCGTGGCCCACCCTTGTGCCAACCTCTTTGTGGGTCATCTAGAGGAAATCTTCCTAGTCTCCCTAAACCCCAAACTTGTCTTGTTTGGGATCCTTAATGACATCGTCAGGATGTGGACTTTGAGCCAAGTCACCCTGTCCTCATTCCTCCACACCTATCAACCTCATCTGCTCCTGCTGAGTCCAGTGTGCAATGTTCCTGGACATTGACCTCCACCTCTGTTGGCTCCATCAACATCTCTGATGATATTAAACCCACTACCTACAAACAGTACCTGCATTGAGATAGCAGACATCCCTTCCACAGAAAAAACTGTTCACATACGACCTCACCACCTGGAGACAATGAAGACATCTCTTGCCCAATATACTGAAGGTGTTAAGAGGGCCTTCACAGAGAATCACTGTACTCCTACACCCCACCTAGTTCGCAAATTTTCCTGTGCCATTTTGTCAAACACCTCAAAGAATCAGCTACAAAGAAGTGCCCCCACCCCACCCTATATGGCTGGACTGGAATAACTGAACCATACCTTTTGCTGGCGTCTTGGTTATGTATTATGATGCCCAGAAACGAGGGACATGCTACGAAGATGCTTCCCAGTGTTCTTAAAGTGGTCTTCTGTTGGCCACCCAGTCTACATGTCATCTTGCTCCATCCTTAATGCCACACTCACTCTTAATCTCTTGCCACAGAGATCATATTCCTGAAGACAACCCAGATGCGAGATCTGCCCTGTCCACCCACTTCTTATTCCAGTCCTGTTACAAGCTAATCCTGCCTTGTCAGACAGGCATACTTTCAAAAGCAGCCATGCCATAGACAAAGATCTGCCACAATCACAGCACAGCTTTTTAAGTCAGTATATTAATCAATCAACCGTTCCACCAGAATCAGTGGTCACCACCAAACTGTAGTCAAGAACAAAGTTGACCACCCAGTGCCTCAACACACAGCTGCGGACAGTAGCTGATACACAACTCTGAACGTGTGGAGCTTTCACTCCACCACCAGCTTTTCTGAACTATGCAGACGATAGTTATCCTTGCAACACATCCTTGGGCACCATAACCCTCATTTCCTCAATCTCTGCTAACTCTGTCGCCACACCCTCCGCCCAACTGTTTTCCTGTCACACCATTCCAATCCGCATCACCTTCATCAGCTGCACTCCACTTGCTCCGGCACATGTGTGTCACATGTCTACCCCGTGAATCTGCCACTCATTCCTCCCGCATTCCTAGCCAGCAGACCTGCTGCCTCCCTCAGAGCTGCTAGTTACCCATTCCCAATTCATTTTCTTCTCCTCCCTCCATCCGCCCCACTCTACAGAACCTAGAGTCGGCCAAAGTGGCCATGCTGTTCTACGTGCTGCAGTCTGGAGCCGCAAGACTGCTACGGTCGCAAGTTCAAATCCTGCCTCGGGCATGAATGTGTGTGATGTCCTTAGGTTAGTTAGGTTTAAGTAGTTCTAAGTTCGAGGGGACTAATGATCTCGGAAGTTGAGTCCCAAAGTGCTCAGAGCCATTTGAACCATTTTGAACAGAACCTCCACCCTGGCTTACTCCTAAATTGGAAACATAGTTGTACCTAGTGATAAGAGGGCACACAACAATATTTATTGGTAAGGATATTAAAGAAACAGAACTGGGAATATCACCACAGGAAACAGAACTGGGAATATCACCACAGGAAACAGAAACATGACCAGAAATTGCATTCACTGATTTCACTGCCACACATACACTGCCAGCCACAGATTCCATATCCCAGGTGGCCTGAATGAAAAGAGCTTGCTCCCATTTAGGGGCAATATAAATGTTGATAGGCCATTGGACTAACATGTACTACCCACTACCCAGCTGTGGAAAGGTGTGGTTGTGAGCCCACTTGATGAGAGCTACTGATTTGAATGGATATTGGGGGGGGTTGATAGAAATTGCAACACAAATGAGATTTAGAAAATAACACACATGTTTAAAATTAGCACACAACAACATGCTCTTAACAAAGGGCAACCTCCACTGACACTCATTCACAGCATGACATAAAAATAACACTCAACTGTAACTACACAAGTTTAACTGAGAACATTTCAGAGAGAATACTGAACCTTGAGAACTAGGTTTCGACAACAAAAGGGAATCTTACCATGTGGCTGGCACTGCTACTCTCCCATAGTATTGTGAAGTACTCGTGATTGCCAAACGACCAAAACAGTGATGAAAACTGAGCATCATTAAAAGACTGTGCCCAAAGTAGTGAGCTGTTAAACTTTCCATAGCATGGTGGAGTGTACCTGTCAACAACAGGCCATTGCAGGCGAGATGACAGCTAGTGAACCTTCCAAGAAGACATTGCAGAATGTGAAGAGTGGCAACACTCAAGGGCTCTGCTAGCTTGTTGGCACCTCACAGCAATGTGCATAAGATCAGAAAAAGTAATTCTGGTGCTAATGCATTGGGTGGTAAAGGTCTATCTGTAACATGCAGTACCATACAACTCGCTGATGCTTCTTCTTCTTCTCCTCCTCCTTCTCATTGTTTTACATCAGGACATTTCCTAACCTAGCACAGCCTGGGCTATTGGGACAGCTGGCCTCTGTGTTCCCGTGTGCATAAAGGCAAAGATGATGCTCTGATTAAACTATAATCTGTTTAACTGCGTCTGCCATATTGAACAATTTATTAATTCCTCTCAGAATGACGGCAACCAAAATATGTTTACAGATTTTAGTTCCTCTGTGTGTGTAGGGGATTATAATGATGTCTTTCATTTCTGTAATTATATAAGTGCTTTAATTCACAGTTGAATCTTCAGATACTTTGAAATAAAATTGATACCCAAATTAGGGATGGAGCAGATGTTTGTTCCTCATCAAAAAGTTCTGAGCCTAACATCTTATTTCATATTCATTAATAACTTGTCGACTCATTCTTTGTTTCTGGTCTTGCGCAGCTGCCCATGCACTCGTCACTGCATGTGACATTTTTGGAAGGATCTGCAATGTGATACATTACATGATCAATGCGAAAAATGTGTTCAATGGTATTCAATATACTAACTGGAAGAACGTAGAATCTTCCAAAGTAATTCAAACTCTCCAAAAGTGTTACTTGCAGAGGTGAAATATTAATGTGAATGTAAGTTCTCATCAACACAAACACCTCACTACAATGTGAGAAACTAAAATACTACTAAGGATACATTTATGAAATGTACAACAACGTAAATATTAAATAAAGTTTTTTATTGCACAGTCAATAAAACAAAACTGCTGCCATAGAAAATGGCAATTCCACCTCCACCACTTTCAGCATGTACAGTCAGGTCACAAATTGTGGCAACACTTCGCGCAGTTAATGCCCTTGTTGGGTTGTAGTGGCAACATATCATACTAGCGAGTCAAAATATACACCTCATTAATACCAAGTAAATATTATATATTGTAGTATAGGATGCCAACAATGATAGTAAAATATGTAGTGATTTGACTGGCATTGATAGATGTGGTTGAGAGGTGGTGTTCGGTCAGTGCTCCATCTTGTTGAAAAAGTATCCATGGTTGATATTCATCTAACTGTGGGGCAATGAACTGTTGCAAAACGTCTAAGTAAATGTTAGTGGTAATGGACTTTTTCTGAGAAGAAAAAGGGTCCAAAAACCTTGTTGCGCATGAGGCTGCACCAAATATTCTCTTTTTCACTGTCTCTCTGTAACTGTACAGTAGCATGTGGAGACTCTGAACCCCATACACTGACATTGTGCCGTTTTACCATTCCACTGACATGAAAGGTGGATTCATCGGTAAAGCATATGTGATTTAAGTAATCGTTAAGCCATGAATCCTGTTGAGAATCCCAGTTGCAAATTCAGCACGTGTCAGCAAATCGTTCGGTTACAAGGCCTGCGCAATTTGCCGTTCGTAAGCATGCAACCTAAGCCTTTCATAAAGAATCTTCACCACACTTGCTTGCAGTATTTGAAGTTCATGTAATGCTCGACGGTCTCTGTTGAAATGATTGCCGAACACAATCAACAGTTGTATCTCTCACATGAGGCTTGCCATTTCGAGGACAATCTTCAATATTTGGACATCATTTCTATTTTGATTAATATTAACTCGTTTGTGAGTTTTTCAAATTTAGTCGCATTAAGTGAAACATGAATTCAATAAATAAAATAAAAGGATCACTTAATTCCGAATTAACAAACATACAGTTGTGTGAAATGTTGTAATATAAAGTTGATGAATGAGATGACAAAATTTCACATCAGGGATTGATGCTAGTATTAGGTCCACACACTATTAGCATCAATTACCTGCCACATCCAACAAGGCCTGGAGGTGGCAGTATGTCACATTGGAAGTATGTCACATTGTCCGCAAGACTCTCCCATGTATCTGGTGCTATGTCCCACAGTTGGTTGGGTGTGCCCAAGATGAATGTCGGTGATTTTAAGTGCATATGATGCTTCAGTTTGGTCCATAATTTTCTATGGGATTGAAGTATGGCACTCGATCTGGTTGATGTCAGCCCCTTGTGGAAACCATTGCTGAACAATTTGACTCATGTGAGCTGGTGAGTGATCCTGCTGAATCTGGATCACTCCACTGGTATATTATATCTTCACACTCGACATCATAAGTAGTTTCATGATGAGTAAACACTAATCCATGTGAGGCTTATCATCAATTTGATGAAGTGTCCCTGCCCTATCTGATGATATCGACTCCTAGCATGAGTCTGTGATGGGGCCAACATGCAATGTGGTTTGAGACATCCTCCACATGGCCTGGAGAAAATCGCCGGACTCTCATATTGACTCATCTGAACAGGTGTGGTGCCAGTCATAGGCTACATTAAATTCAGCAAAGTCAAGAATGTAAAGTTTCATGTGATCAGCAGAGAAGGTGTCTTTACTAACAGCTCTGTGAACTCTAAAGCCAGCACCTTGTAAGTGGTTGCGAACAGTTGGCAAACATCCAGGGAAATAGTCTTATTCTTGAGTTGGATAATGTTTAAAAATGAATGTTCCATACAGGTGTCTACTAAAGTGTTGTTTTGCTGAGGCATCGACGTCTTTCCTAATCCCGACCCTCAAAGCTGGCCAATTACCCCTGCCTTGTGACAGAGCTTTATCCAGTTCGAGCCACAGCGAGGTTGAAGACCGCACTTGGCTACGCACTGAAACCATCATACTGGGAGAGTACCAGGGCGCAATCTGTTGTGGCCTGCATTCCATGATTTCATAAGTCACACTGGGTTGGATCCTTTGAAAGGGCATGGCTGATTTCCTTGCCTCATTCGAAGGGTCCGATTACCTTGCTGTTTGGTCCCATCCTACCTACCTACTTACCTACCTACCTGCATATGCTGAGAGATACTTGCAGTAAATGTCTCTTCTACTTCATATAAGCAGAGTGTTGTGTTCAGTGTACCTCAGCTGTATTCGTTTTACCGTTGCAACATGTGAACAAACTGTACAATGAAACTATACAGATATGCTTTATTTATTTATTTATTAAAGACAAGAGCATTTCAAAATATGTGTTACGAAGAATTTGTGTATGAAATAATGGTGGTGGTGGTGGTGGTGGTGGTGGTGGTGGTGGTGGTGGTGGTGGTGGTGGTGTGGTCTTCAGTCCAGACAAGTTTGATGCAGCTCTAAATACTACTATATCCTGTGCAAGCCTCTTCATCTTGTTTTGCTTTTGATGATGATCATTTTATATCCTCCTCTCAAGGTATCATCCATTCCACTCAATTGCTCTTCAAAATCCTTTGTTGCTTCTGACCGAAGTACAGTGTCATCGGCAAACCTCAGAGTTTTAATTCTTTCTCACATGATTCCTAGGGTTCATGTCAGTATTTTATGGCTGTGACTTATTAAACTGATAGTTCGGAAATTTTCACACCTGTCAGCACCTACGTTCTTCGGAATTCGGATTATTATACCCTTCTTGAAGGCTGAGGGTATTCTACCTGTCTCATACATCTTGCCCACCAGACAGAAGAGTTTTGTCATGGCTGGCTCTCCAAAGCTATCTGTACATCTAATGGAATGTTGTCTACTCCCGGGACCTTGTTCCGACTTAGGTCTTTCAGTGCTTCATCACATTCTTCACACAGTATCATTTCTCCCTTCTTATTTTCCTATACATCCTCCAATTCCATAACATGGCCCTAAAGTACATCTCCCTTGTACAGATCCCCTATATACTCCTTCCACCTTTCTGCTTCTCCAAATTCATATTCTTGAGGCAAATAAAACTTGTTGCACAAAGTGCCTAGCATCGAGCAAGCACGTTGGTCATATTGATTATTCATATGATTTTGAAACGAATCCGTTGGTTTTTGAACACATTCTAAACTGATTTCTGAATGAATCATGAGTTTATTTTTGAATGCATGCATAGTGTACATGATGTCTCTGTCAGGGGAATCCCCTTCGCATCTAGATACAAACTTCCCTGTGAAAAAAAAGGTGGATGGGGCTAGAAGAGCTGGGTGGAGTAAAGGCCAATGGGTGAATGCCAATTGCTGTCTGATTATGTGGTTGATTCAGTTTGCGAATGATCAGCATTGTTATAATTACTAGCGAAATCCATAGATTCAGACTACCAGAGCGGAAATAGGTGACTAACAGGAAGAAAGGGTAAGAAAGATTGATTGATTATCTTCTCGGTGCATCCAAGAAAAATTGAGAATTTTTGGCCAGTTCGCTACACTAGTAAGGGCCAGTTGTACAGTCCCCGGCTAGCAGCCGCTTATGTTCTATTCGGGAAGTAGCGTGGAAAATGCATTTTACAAACATGCAACAACGCCTAACCTGAGAATCGCAGCATAACTAAACCGGTAATTCTATGAGGGTTACTGAAGTTAACTGGGGAATGAGATTTGACAGTGGCAGGATCAGTTACAGAGTTAGTGATGACATGATTGTTAGAATGAGGAAGGAGAAGAAATGGGGAAAGCACACAAATTATGGAAGAGTATGACGATTCCAAATTTTTAACAAAATTTCATACTACTACTTTTTGACCTCTTGCTTGAGAAACTGGAGCTTATGAGTGAAATCTGAAACTATTTCCTAACTTAAAGCTTTTTGCTTGTAGTAGGCTTAATAGGCATTCAATGTTGGCACTTTGTGAATTACATTATGTTGGGTTATAAAAATGATGATTTGTGCCAAAACAGTCTCGTTTATTTGGTGTGGGTTAAAATTGCTGCAAGAATAGGAAGGCCTTTTTTCTTTTATATAGCAGACAAAGGCAAAATAGACTTAATCAGATCGAGAAACCGCACCAATCTTGGGTACTATTTGTACTTGTATTAAGAGCTTTTTCAGTATTAAATGATAATTCAACTTTTCATGTATCAAAAGGTTTGCGAATTTTGAATTGATATACTTGAGCAGACCGTGCAAAGCTGTAGCAAGATTACAGAGAGAGCAAAATGCTAGGAGCTAAGGACTGAATAAATGTGTGCGGTTTTGCTTGTTTCTTGTCTATACTGGGTTTATGTACCCTCTATTTCATTTTATGTCCCACAAAACAGTACGTTATTGGCTAACAGGCAGTAGAGAGTTCTTGTTCTCCTGATTACAAATAATCCTATCCAGTATTAATTGTGAGGTTCCTTAATAATAATAGCAGGGGGGGGGGGGGGGGGGCTCAGGCGGGATGTCAAACCGGCCAACTGAGAGCAGGAAGGCCCACAGGACTTTTAATTTCCACTTAGTTTGATGGCATCCATTACAAAATACACACGTTTCAATTCCACAGAGCAAAATACATTGGGTTGCGATAGAAGAATGCTGTGTTGAGAAGCATAGCACTCCACTATGACACACTTGAGACCAAATAACATGTCTTAAATTTCCTTGAACACAAGGTTTATGCATCAGACATCTTCAGAAAGATGTGCACTAAAAAAATGAACATATTTTTGAAAATTCGATTTTTAAAATATTTGACATCCTGTCTCGAACACTCGAGGGAGTGGGAGGGTGCCATTGTCTAGTGTTGCCCAGGTTTGGAAATAACGTAGATCCGGGGCTGATGTGAGGAGCAGAAAATACGCAGCATACATGTTGCTGCACATCAAAGATCTATCCAAAATGTGTTTTCTTCTCCGAGTTTAGTTTTCTAAAGTGCGGGGAAATTCTACACGCGTGAATAAAACTGTAACCATTCAAAAGATTGATAAATTTTACAGTTCTGAGGGAAAATACTGTCACGTAACACAGAAAATTTGTTTTCACCCCGGAGAAAGTGTATTTTTAACTGGGAAATCTGGGAATTTTTTTTTTCCTTGTCTGCGTATACACCGTGGTTATGGATATAGCTCTAGATGCAGGTGTTCGAAACAAACTAACATTTGTTAAACTCCAACTATTGTGTATTCAAGTAAAGTTTGATTAGTAAAGTTCTTCCTCTGAGCAAAGCTACTGCTCCTTCAGGTTTGTTAATACCTTCTGCTTATCCTGTTACTAGCTTAATAGCTACATGGCAACTATGATGATTATTGTAACTGATATTTACTGTAGCAGAGCAGTTATTTGTGTGCTGTAAGAACAGTGAGTTGTTTAGTGGCATCGGTGCTTATCTTAAGGGTAAAGGGAAAATTCAGTCCTCGAATCTAGGTATCAGAAAATAGATGGGAGGGGTTTTCAAATGTTATGATGTCAGATCGAAGCTGTGAGCAAATGTGCCTGGGATTGTACGGTCAACTTGCTTCTGTTACCGACCCAAAATCTGAAATGGTGTTAAGCCCATGACATCATCAACAGTATGCTAAACTCTAACTTCCTTCCCTTTCAACAATCTATACAAGAAATCATTATCTAAATGGAAATTATTCTTATATTGTGCTTGTGCAAGTAACATTAAAACTGAAAGTGATTGTTATATTACTAGCAAATGTCATTCAGAGCAAATGTTTTAGGCAGTAAACATAAGGATTCAAACACCCTTTGGAAGAAGCATGCTAAGGCATGTACCAGCTGCAAACTACCCTGAAAACACACACACACACACACACACACACACACACACACACACACACACGGCAAAAATGGTTGAAGAATGGTTGTTTGAAATTTACAGCATTTACTCATGTGTGAGATGCTATGGTGCAGTATAGTACTGTTTTGTTTTTGCAGGTTGGGAGTGCAGAGTTCCATGCTCATAGGGCAGTGTTGGGTACAGTTAGCACCCATTTATTTGAGATGTTCACTGCTGATGATGAGACAAAGGGCAGTCAACGTGAGAATGTCGTCACATACAAACTTAATGGAGG
This sequence comes from Schistocerca gregaria, assembly GCF_023897955.1. Lineage (NCBI taxonomy): Eukaryota > Metazoa > Arthropoda > Insecta > Orthoptera > Acrididae > Schistocerca > Schistocerca gregaria. Next base: position 218,325,104 of record NC_064925.1, on the reverse strand, counting down.
ATTTGAGAAGAGTGCTATTGAGAAATTGATAGATTACGCTTATACTTCAAGGTATGTGTTAGTAAATGAACAAATAATTACATTCATCATAAATGAACAAATAGATATTTATATAAATGAATGTGATTTTGTAAGGAACATTCTTACACTAAAATTTATCAGCATCCAGTAGCCATCAATTAGTTGCTTACTTTACTACACCTATATTGATTTACAAAATTCATTCACCTACAAATGTAATAGATGAGACTTGCTTTAGTTTTGGGAGCGAAGCAGCTTAAATCACTTACTAAATGCAAGTCTTCTGGTCCAATTTACGTAAAACTTAAGTTCCTTTCAGAGTTCCATACTTAGTAAACACTTACTCAGTGAAAGATCAAAGCCTAAAAACTGTAAGGTTGCACAGGTCACACCGATTCTCAAGAAAGGAAATAGAATTAATCTGCTGAATAACAGGTACTTACTACGGATGTCTCTTTGTTGTAGAATCTTGGAGCATGTGCTGTGTTTAGACATTATGAAAAACCTTGAAGAAAATGACCTGTGGACACTCCATCAGCATTGATTCAGAAATTCTTTCTTGTGAAGCACAATTAGCTCTTTATTCACACCAAGTAATGAGTCCTATTGGAAACATGTTTCAAAATATGTTTTGTTTACATGGGAGCGAAAATAGATTGCATAATTTGAAAGCTGTCAGTCAGGTGCAGTTTCCCAGAATCGATTTTGAAGTGTTTGCATGACCACCTAGAAGCAGTGTTGTGAAATCGGTTTATGAAATATGGTTTTGGGAGCTCCACGTAAACAGGTTGATAGAAACTTGACGATACATTGTATTCTTTTCAGAACTATTAGAGTTAACATTTTACATAAATTACAATGAAAGATGATTAATACAAATTTTCACGTGAAGAAGAAATATAAACATGTTTTGAAATGATAGTTTTGTAAGTAACAAAGCTTTTCTATGTTAAGCTTAGTAAAATGAATTCCTTTAACAATTTAACATTACAGTAAGCATCTCTTTACAAATAAATTTGTACTTAAATTCTGCACAGTACCTCTTACCACACAATCTTTATCATTGTATACAAAGAACACTGTTGCAGTACATATTGGAGACCAGTAAATTGAAAATTAATTTTATGGACATTTAATTATATCATTGTATGGGATTCTGTTGAGTTCCTTTCTTTCACGGACTGCTTATTTCTCCTGGTCTTGGTGCTGGTGCTGTTATATAATGATTAGTGTAAGATGAAAATTAAAATATGACAATACATATATGCTTAGCTAACAAAATTACAGTGTAGTATCACCATATTTAATATGTATGAGTGCATGGTGATCGTTCTTTTAGACATGTCTGAAAGAACATTCAATAAGAGGAAGCCACATCTGTGATGCATAATATGTAAATTTTAGTTTTAATGCAGCTGATATCAATAGTTCTTCCCTTCCTTTCCCTTCTCCCCCCTCCACACTTTATTTTCATAACAACAATCTTTAATAATCATACTTACTGTTTAATAAAGTTGGTTAATCTCGTTCTGTTACAGTACAGTAGTCAGATCTCTTTTGTGGGTGTCACTGACATTTTAAGTGCTTTAGTTATGATTGTAATGTTCAGATTATGGAATCCATCACTAAATTCTGAATGTGTGATAAACTGAGCTTTGTCTTTCAGACTGGAAGTGAGCAACCACCAGGTGAAAGCTGTTTATCTTGCTGCATCGTACCTGAAAATGGATCGTGTGGTGCGTGAATGTGCGCGACACCTCATCAAGAACTTGTCTGTTGACAACTGCATTGAAACAAGATCACTTCCTGGCATAGCCAGGAATAAGAGTCTCCTTGAGCAAGTGGACAACTTCATAAACAGAGAGGTAAGGAATTTAAAAATTGTTTTTCAATTTTCCTTCCTGATTGACTGTTCTTTTTTTGCTTGGTAAATGTGGTTTTTAGTGGATTCTCCAAGTCGCGTAGCAAAATTGGAATTAATAAGATAGTAATTTAGTCCAGTGACAAATAATTTAGTATACTGTATCTACTAAACAAGAAAACAGGAAATGGGCAAGTGTGTGCTCAATTTTTCATTAAAAATTATAGGTAAAGTGTACACTCTTCTGAAGTGTGCAGTGCAACATAAACTAGAAAGCAAGAACAAATTAATTGACAAAAGATATATTGCTCAGAGAACTTAGTTTTAGACCTCAAAATGTTACTGTTATTCCCCATTGGGACTGTTATAAACTTGCTACTGATATTCTACCTGTGGGATGGGTGGGTGGCTGAATGAATCTAGCTTGCTGGAGACTGTCACTTTCTCACTACTGGGTTCAGCTCCAGAATACTGACAAAGCTTTTCATACTGCGGAAGTCCTTAATGACAAGTGTTACCAGTCTACTGAAAAAAAAAGGTTAGAGAAAAATGACAACCTATTCAATGACTCTATAGAATCAGTGGTGTTCAGATATTTCTGTCATGCACCACTGGATATTGATTTGGGTTGAGGGCAGTTCCTTGATTGTTTGCTATCCATCTTACCAGACTGAGCAAATTCATTTGATTTGTAAACTAGTCAGAGAAGTAATTTTGTTTGAATGAACGTTTATTACTAGGTCACATGCCTCTCCACTAAATTAGACCTTGGTGACCAACTGCTACTGATTTGACAACATGGGCAGAGAAATTTTCCACTGTTATTTTAATGGAACTACAGTGACATTTGTCTTAAGGGCTTGCTCACATTAGTAACACAGATTTACTGAAGAGATGATAATTTTCTTGATAGCTATTAAACCATTGAACATTTGCATTGTTTTTTTGTGCTACTTTGAAAAACAAAGAAACACAATAGTCAAGACATTTAATAGTCCTAACACATTGTATTCTGATTGTGTAGTAGTAGTAGTAGTAGTAGTAGTAGTAGTAGTAGTAGTAGTAGTAGTAGTAGTAGTAGTAGTAGTAGTTCCCAAAGAATTTAATCTAAAAACCTGTTTAATTATGAAGTGTTTCCAACAACTTTTAAAAATTGTTTCCTTGCAGTTCACTCAAGTTTCACAGTCAAACATTTTGCTGTCATTGCCATGTGTGAGAGTAGAAGTTCTGAACCAGACAAGACAAGAAATGTCTCTTGTTGCTTGTGAGTCAGCTTGCAAATTAGCATTGGAGTGGGTCCGACGACAGATTGAAGGAGATGCTATTCTAATTGAGCAACTTACAGAGAAAGTAAGTCCTTAAGAACTTAGTCAGACTTAAGACAAATTCAAATTTTTAGCATTCTCTTTGTGTAAAAACTAGTTACCCACATTGAAATTGAAAATGACAGGGTATTTTTAACTACTGTTAACATAGTTTTAAGTTGGAGACTTCCTGATGACAACAGATTTCCTTGAAAAGTGATGCACAAAATAAGATGGAATAATAGATTAATACTAATTGTTGTGATGGATGGCACAGTTTGTTCTTTCTTCCATCACATTGTCTGATGCCTTCATGGAATCAAATTTTCTTTGGTCTTCTGTCTCAGGAAAGATATGCCACTGCTCAGTAATTTACGGGAGTTGTCCAAACTATAGTAATTTATAGGTTTTAAACTTCTTGATTGTGTACCTGTTGGATGTATATGTTACTGTATGTACAGAAAGTTGCCCCCATATACCGTATTTACTTGAATCTAAGCCACACTTTTTTTTCCGGTTTTTGTAATCCAAAAATCCGCTTGCAGCTTAGTCGAATGCAAAGTAAGCGGAAGTTCTGAAAAATGTTGGTAGGTGTCGCCACAACTACGGCAGTTGAAAATATGTAGCGCTACAGTCATGCTTTGCTGGCATAAAGATAAATACTGGCGCCACAACCTCTGCGTCAGTTAAAAAAAAAAAGTGTAAGACGAGCTTCTTTCCTCCGCCCCAAGTTTCGACCACTGCATTTTCATACATTATCCAACAAAGCAAAAACAAATTCCGTACTGTTCATCTTCGAATGTAGCAGCATTTCAATGTACTACGAAAATCTGATCTGCAAGACTGTTTGGGATGTTTGTCATTATAGCTAACTCTACAGAATTTTTTCCTCCCTGTGAGAAGAGATGGTTGCTAATAGGAACTTCTATGAATTGTGAATCACATACAGTTTCTCTTCACCATAAGAATAATACGAATATAAACATTTTGCCTTGTATTCTTTTGTGTTTGCTGCTATCTCATTTAAATCCTGTCTGCCTAATAAACTACGAAACTAGTGTGAGACAACAGCAAACGCGGAAGAATACACATATCATGTCATGTTTATATTCGTATTATTCTTGTGCCTAATAGTGATACAGTCAGAAACGAAGCACAGCAATTGACTAGATTTTTAAATCTAAGATGACTCTAATTTCTGTGCAGAATGTAATATACAAAAGAGGCGTCTGCAAAGATTTTCAAATTTTGCTAAACTCTCGTTCAGAACATCATCTATCATACGCAGTCTATTATTTGGCTCTTGTTGATCATTATCAAAGAAAGCAGCAGTGTAAGTAACAACAAATAGCAGTCTCTTGCCATTGTTTCGCTAATGGGAGAATTCCTCTCTTTTTTAATTGTAAGCGGCAATAGGGCGCACAAAAGCAAGCAAGCCACGCCGCGAGTGGGGATGGATCGTAAACACACATCATCAGAATGCGACAAACAATGCATGACACAGTACAATACTGCATTTTCAGCTAGAGTGATGTAAACACCCATAACAGAGAGAACGGCACAGCACTTAGCAGATCAAACAAAAATAAGCAGTCGATTCGAACCAGACGAAGCATGTGAAAAAGGAAGGGAACCTGTATAAATAGGGACGGAGCGTCCGACGCATAGCAATGGCTACCTGGTAAAGCTTAACTGCTAAGCTTAAGACTCGAACCAAACTACTGTAGCTGTATCGTCATTCATTCGACCTAAATTGTCTCTCATATTACAATGAACCAGCTTTGTTTGGATTTGGAGGTGCAGCCTTAAACTTTTCTCTTCCCTTGAATTTAGTCTGAAATTTCAGGTGCGGCTTTGATTAGAGTGCGGCTTAGACTCGAGTAGATATGGTATTTCAACTGAGTAGTAATAGGGTGGACATGCCTTGTGGTCCAGCTTGGATTAGTATTTTACTTTCTTAATTCTGATGTAAGCTGTGTTGTTAGATTAGGTTTTCAACAGTTTTCCTTAACTGCTTGATGTGGTTATTGGATACTGTAATGGTGCTTTTGGAAAGAATGAATACAGAAAGTTTTGCTTACTGTTGTTTCTTCAATCTGAACTTCAGCTCAATCTAACGATCTTGTCATTGACATGATATTAAATACCAATCTGTCTTTTTCCCTCTGGTGTTAAAGTAATTTTATTACAACTTCGTTTATAGCCCTCCGTGTGATTACATTGTTAGTCACGTCTGCAATTTGTCATTTTCTTCGCTTATATAAAATGTTGGTGGTATATGACAAACTTACTTCCGAAAAATGCTTCTTTTGGATGCATTATCCAGTTTCATAATGTATGCCTCTAACTTTCTCTTCTGTTTACATTGTCTTAGTATTCCGCATTTTGCAATAGTTGTGATAATCAACTTTCCGTAAATAGTTGCTTTGCTTTCATAAAAGCACTGAACTGTAGGGTTGTCCAGAAAATAATAAAAGATTAACAGCAGGAAGTTTTCTTTTGGAGTAAATGCCACTCCCTTACCTTTTGTCAGCATGATGTGTCCCAAGTCATCAAATATAAGCTATTCATGTTACTCCATTATGTGGTGTTATGTTTTGTTTATGAAGTAGTCTACCATAAAAGTCTGAGGGATACAAAACCACGCCACCTCCCATCTTCTCTCACCAAGCATACAACGTAAAACTTGTGGTCTGTCATAAAAACATGGTGCTGAGCTTTGGTTTGGGGCAGTAGCTTTCATTTTTAACCTGGAATGTTGAGATTTCTTAGTTCAAAACAGGCTGATCTGGCTTCCTGCTGTAGAAATATGGAATTAAAAACTTCCACATAGAGCCACAATTGTTGCTTAGCTTTTTTTTGGGGGGGGGGGGGGGGACGTGTTCGTCATAGCAATTGAATTAGTTTGTTAATATTGAAGGCAAAATTTCCTTTCTCTTCGATAATGTATTGATTAAGTAATTATTCACCTATGTACATCCCTTTTAACACAATGTACTATTAAAATGAGTATTTTAGATACGTTGGTTTGTACAGTTAAGAGTTAATTTGTTGCAGTCAATTGTTTTGATAAACTCTTCATAGAAGTTTTTGTAGTTGTGGCTTGCATAACGAAATTCACACACACCCGCTCCCTCCAGCACACTTTTTCATTTTGTAAATTGTATTATTATTGGTAAACTCCAACAGTGGGAAGTCCAGGAGAGAATAACAGCAATATGGAAAGCGTAGACTGCTATGCGCCACATTGGGTGAGGTGACATTAACAGGCAGGCACAATGAATAAACACTAAATATTTTCAGCTTTCGGATAAAGTGCTTCAGAAATAAAACTTCCATGCATTCACAAAACTCGTGCAGAGATGGCCACTGTTACTGGGTGATTATTATTGGTAAGAAAGTGTTGTTGCAATGTGGCCAAAATTTATTGTACACAATAATAATTTTTATTTAAAAAAAAAATTATTTTGCAGTTACCATTAACTAAAGTGTTCCCTGAACAGACTTTGAGTAAACTACGTATGTGTATATGTGAATGTTTCTGTCTTACCCTGTTGCATAACTAATTGACGTGTTTTGTTTTAGACACACCTCCTGTACCTGGCATTGGACAATTCCTTACAGGATTGCTCTGAGTTGCCGACTGGTGATGTGGGTGACACTGAAATAGTACAAGACTATAAGAAAATGTCTAAGAAGAGTCAGGCAAATCCCAAGGTAATAATGTCCTCAGTATTAACTTCCTGAGGCATATGAAGCAAAAATGAAAACTCTCATGGCTGCTTGATTGCACCATCATTGTTTAGGTGTATTGTTTCAATTTTCTCATTTTCATTCATTTTTGATTGCAGTTCGTTTTAATATATTTGGAAAAACAACTCTCGAGTGGGCACACTGTTCTAAAAAGTAAAAGTACAACAGCAGCAGTTTTATGCCTAATCGATGCTTTAACCTTGAGCTATTGCGCCATAGCTGCCATGTATTCCGTTGTTGTTGTTTTCTCGACAATGTTAAAGTGACTCAGTGCATTTGGTTAGCTTCCTCAGTTTATCTGAATTGTAAGCAGGAACGTGTCGAATCTTGTAAAAAGTAAAACGCACACCTGCTGCGACAGTTGCAAGCTTTTTTCCAGCAGTAAAAAAAAATTTCACATGGGAAATGTTACTTTGGTTACACTAACATCTGAATGTATTTATTAATTTCATTTATTTGATGTTTTGTTCCAATTCAAAGGGTGTATTAGACGAATTAATTCGCAAACTGCTTGAAGAAGGTGATGATAAAGTCTGGATAGACTTTTCAGACGTGGAGGAAAGCGAAGTAGATTTGAGTGATGAAAACACTGAATAGGACCTTGGCAATGAATCTGAACTTGATGATGAGGATGTTGATGATCCTGAAGAGACAGCAGATGTACAAGGGTTCTTTGTTGAAACGACACATTTGCACATTGGTATAAAGGCGAGTGTGCTAAAACATAAAAACCAACAGAAAAAAAAAAAAAAAAAACATTGTGCAAATTCCACCAGATCCGAAGTGAGAGGTGATGGTTGGAACTGATGAAGTTAGTGCTTCTTGAAAGTAATTGACCTTGACTTTATTGATGAAATTGTAAACTATACCAATACCTATATAAATAAACAGTGAGGCACACATCAGTTCTTGCAGGGTTGAAATAATGGCTCTGTTAGAGATTTTTGAGGAAGAAGAAGAAGAAGAAGAAGAAGAAGAAGAAGAAGAAGAAGAAGAAGAAGAAGAAAATAATACCATCATACTAATGTACTGGAACTCTGGGCATCAGATGGAACACAAATGCTACTGCTTAAGACTGCAAATGAGCTACAATAGGTTTCTAATCTTTTTCTAAGCTGTTTGAGGTGTGTTGATGTGTAAATGAGGAATGACAGGAGGAAAAACTGGTAAGTTGGTTGGAATTCGTACAATATTGGATCCTTTTGCTGCTACCTGTCAATGTTCTTACAGTCTGGTGAATTCACCATGATAGATGACATGCTTCACCCCTACAGAGACCGCTGACAATTGGTACATACGCTACCTCCTTTCTGAATATTTGCTGCAGAAGTCTATCATTTGCATTGGTACAATGACAAACAGATGTGAAATTATTCCAAAATTTCTCCCAAACAAAACAAAAGAAATTGAAAGTGCAATGTTTGGATTTCAGTAGGATAAGACCTTAGTTTCGTGTGTTCCTTGTAAAAACTGTACTATCATACTTTAGTCTGCTGTGCGTGACATGCCAACAGCGGATGAAAAACATGAAATCATAATCTAATACAACATGACAAAAGGTGGAGTTGATGTAACTAAAGTGTGTGCCTGATACACCAAAAATTACAAGATGATGGCCACTGGCTACTTTTACATTTTTTCTGGACATAGCTGGAAAATTAATTTGCAAACAAATTGTCTGTGGGGTGTTATGAAAGTAAACATGTCAGAAAAACTGGATAAATTGTTACTTAAATAACTAAAAGAGCAAAACCTTTTGTTATAAATGATGAAGATAATGAATATGGACTTGTTTCTTCAATAAATGTTTGTTTAAGGCAAGTTTGTTTAAGGCAAGTTTGTTTAAGGCAAGTTTGTTTAAGGCAAGTTTGTTTAAGGCAAGTTTGTTTAAGGCAAGTTTGTTTAAGGCAAGTTTGTTTAAGGCAAGTTTGTTTAAGGCAAGTTTGTTTAAGGCAAGTTTGTTTAAGGCAAGTTTGTTTAAGGCAAGTTTGTTTAAGGCAAGTTTGTTTAAGGCAAGTTTGTTTAAGGCAAGTTTGTTTAAGGCAAGTTTGTTTAAGGCAAGTTTGTTTAAGGCAAGTTTGTTTAAGGCAAGTTTGTTTAAGGCAAGTTTGTTTAAGGCAAGTTTGTTTAAGGCAAGTTTGTTTAAGGCAAGTTTGTTTAAGGCAAGTTTGTTTAAGGCAAGTTTGTTTAAGGCAAGTTTGTTTAAGGCAAGTTTGTTTAAGGCAAGTTTGTTTAAGGCAAGTTTGTTTAAGGCAAGTTTGTTTAAGGCAAGTTTGTTTAAGGCAAGTTTGTTTAAGGCAAGTTTGTTTAAGGCAAGTTTGTTTAAGGCAAGTTTGTTTAAGGCAAGTTTGTTTAAGGCAAGTTTGTTTAAGGCAAGTTTGTTTAAGGCAAGTTTGTTTAAGGCAAGTTTGTTTAAGGCAAGTTTGTTTAAGGCAAGTTTGTTTAAGGCAAGTTTGTTTAAGGCAAGTTTGTTTAAGGCAAGTTTGTTTAAGGCAAGTTTGTTTAAGGCAAGTTTGTTTAAGGCAAGTTTGTTTAAGGCAAGTTTGTTTAAGGCAAGTTTGTTTAAGGCAAGTTTGTTTAAGGCAAGTTTGTTTAAGGCAAGTTTGTTTAAGGCAAGTTTGTTTAAGGCAAGTTTGTTTAAGGCAAGTTTGTTTAAGGCAAGTTTGTTTAAGGCAAGTTTGTTTAAGGCAAGTTTGTTTAAGGCAAGTTTGTTTAAGGCAAGTTTGTTTAAGGCAAGTTTGTTTAAGGCAAGTTTGTTTAAGGCAAGTTTGTTTAAGGCAAGTTTGTTTAAGGCAAGTTTGTTTAAGGCAAGTTTGTTTAAGGCAAGTTTGTTTAAGGCAAGTTTGTTTAAGGCAAGTTTGTTTAAGGCAAGTTTGTTTAAGGCAAGTTTGTTTAAGGCAAGTTTGTTTAAGGCAAGTTTGTTTAAGGCAAGTTTGTTTAAGGCAAGTTTGTTTAAGGCAAGTTTGTTTAAGGCAAGTTTGTTTAAGGCAAGTTTGTTTAAGGCAAGTTTGTTTAAGGCAAGTTTGTTTAAGGCAAGTTTGTTTAAGGCAAGTTTGTTTAAGGCAAGTTTGTTTAAGGCAAGTTTGTTTAAGGCAAGTTTGTTTAAGGCAAGTTTGTTTAAGGCAAGTTTGTTTAAGGCAAGTTTGTTTAAGGCAAGTTTGTTTAAGGCAAGTTTGTTTAAGGCAAGTTTGTTTAAGGCAAGTTTGTTTTTACTGACAAATGACCATGTTGTAAATTTTACAATGCGCGCCTGCTCGTGTGACATCAGTAAGTGCGCCTGCTGGAGGGGTTACAGGTATTGCAGGAAATAAAAAATATAAATAGTGAACCAGAAGGTTGGTTTGGAACTCAAGCTGTGTGTTCCAGGTATGATCATGTTGTATGTTTGAAAACTGCTTTCAGATTGAGAACAAACTAGCAACGCAAAAGAATTGCAGTCAGTTAAGTTTCAATGGTAAACACTGACAAAAAATATTAAAAGGGTTGAATTCCAGATTAAAAGATAGTGGGGAAAAATGAGATCTGAGCTTTATACTTTTTACACTTACTCTATCAACTTATTGTACACATCTGTTGTGCAAAATGAGAGAGAAGACATTTTCCATTGCAGACAAATTATTTTGCAGTTGTTTTAAAAGTAAAAATTTCTGTCCTCAATCTTCTAAGTAACATGTCTTCATACTAAATGCTGCAGTGCAGATGCACTGCTTTGAAGGATCATGAAGTTTTGGTAAATCAGGCGATAGCCTTCAGTTTATTGGTAGAATACTAGGGAAGTGCAATCAGTCTGGAAAGTGGATTGCATACAAATCACTTGTGCCACTGGTTCTGGAATATTGCTAAAGTGTGTGGGACCCATACCAGATGGGAATAACAGGGGCTATTGGAAATATACAGAGAAGGGCAGCACTAATGTCACAGGTTTTTTACTTGGGCGTGTGTCACAGAGATACTGAAGGAAATGAACTGGAAGACTCTTGAAGATGGATGTAAACTATCCCAAAAAAGTCTGTTAAAGTTTTAAGAACTAGTGTCAATGGTAATTGTAGGAATATACTACAATCCTATATGTATCGCTAATGTAGGGATTGTGAGGATAATATTTGAATAATCACTACATGCAGAGAAGCATTCAATCATTCTTCCTGCACTCCATACATGAATGGAGCAGGAAGTAACTGTAATAACTGCTACAATGGTACTTACACTGCGCCATGCATCTCATGGTTGTTTGCAGAGTATATATGTAGATGCATGTGTAGAGTTGATGTAAAAGGGAAATGATGTATTACAATAACTTTTAAATGTAATCTGAAAGAAACAGCTCTTAAAACTTGCTGTTTTGAATATATTTTTTTATTTTCATATTTTGGGCTAACATTTAATTGAGCTTTCATTATAATGTTTATTTTTGTGATAAGTTCATGTAATGATAAAGGAAACTGGAAGGAGATACAATGGGATATTCTCAATCTAAATGAGAGAGAGAGAGAGAGAGAGAGAGAGAGAGAGAGGAGGAGGGGGGAGGGGGTGGAAATAACTATGTTTTCAATGATAGCTGAAAACTGTGTGGATGAGTTTCTTCATGAGCTTTAGTAAAACAGTAAGGAATGATTCAATATGTCAAATACTTACTGTTGTTAATAAGAGGTGTGGATGTGTATCATTAGGTGTCAGAAGATATAGACATTATTAACCTTTATATCACTCAAATTTGGAAAAAATGATAAATTATAGTAACTTGTTTAAGAGTTAATAACATGTTACATGTTAGACAATTAGTATTTGCAGACCTTTATACTTCCTCGTGAGTTTCAGAAAAAATTGAGGACAAGCTGACAATCTAGACACTAACAGTTCAAAATTTCTTCTGTTACTGAAGGGAAAAAAGTGACCAACATGTACTGTGTTTAGTGGTTTTGTCCAGTATTAGAAAATTGTCTATGATGCAGTAACATAGTACCGTATGGTGAACAATAATTGCATTATTACACCTCAAGAAAACATTTTGTTTCATAATTCAGTGCAGCTACCATTCTCAGTTGGAAGCCGAGTACCCTTTCACGGTTGAGTGGCAATGATTGTTTACCATTGTTAATCTGTTGTTATTGTTAATTCTTAGGGTCGACGAAAGGCTCAGCTGCAGCCAGCCAAACCACGTGTTCTCCTGTATTCTCGTGACATAGGTGAGAGAATTGAGCAACAAACTGAAGAAGATTGGAGCCTTATTGCTTCTACCAAAGTTGCAGGTATGTAAGATACAGAAGGGACAAAGAGCACGCTGTGTGTTGCACTAGTATATTTTGTTAAATTTTGGGGATATTAAATAGTTGCTCACATGCTACTGTAACTTTCACAGCTTGCTAAATACAATCGTAGTCATGTAGGAGCTTCCTGAGGGTATGAGCTTCCTTATTGTACTTGCCATGTCCTTCGATAAATACGTTGGAAAAGAGAGCTTTTCTAACCTGCTAGATTTCATTGAGGAAGAAAACTGCATCAGATAGTGATGATGATTTTCTGCTGTAAAATGAGATCCATTGAACTTGCTTACCAGGTACTCTATCACAGATATTTCTCTTTTGACAGCCTCCATGGGCCAGTTTCTTATCTTTTCTACATGTTTCAGATTGATTTCATTTCTCTCAATTCTCCACCCAGTCCTGCCTATTTTCATGCCATTTGTATATAATGATGCAGTAGAATATACTGCCACTTAGTGTCATTCATTTGGATAGAATACAAACATCCAAGAAATACATGAATCTACGCATGCAACAGTCATCTCTAAACAGTTTTTCCATTATATTGCACAATTTTAAAAACAGCCTTGAATGAAGGACACATAGTTCTCACATTTAAAAAGTTCGGTTATGTTCTTATGTAAATATGGCTGTATAGAACTGAAATCTGAAGTTTAAAGGGGTGGGCCAAATTTTATATACGAGGGATTAAAATGTGAGAACAAGGACAGCTGTTGCTGCCATTCCTGCTGTGTAGTGATGCCATCTATGCTGCACTAATAAGTACATGATTGATACAGTTCTCTTTACCAACTGCTATTTTAAGTGTTTGCAGTGATAGTCTTTTCAGAAAACTCTAAAAACATTAATTATGCTACTATTCTATAAATCGAAAATTCCTAACATCAAAATCGACAAGTACTTCTGCTATGAAGACGAAACTTTTACAGCCCAGTAAAAGTGAGCTGTCACTTCGTAGCTTGTCTGTTTTATGAGCACAGTTACCCTGGTCTGAACTCACTGAAAAGTTAGTGGTGTGAATAATCTACTGCCAATAGTGTAGTCCACACCAAAATTACAGTTCACATACTGTAATTGCACTTTGATACTTTCGATACTGTATGACTACTGTTTCTGGCCAGATAGTCTCATATTCTTTAATTACGCATAGATACAAAAATAACTACAGATTGCACTTAGTTGTGATCCTGCAATATTGTTAATGTGGTAACCTGACCTTGATCTAATTACACACAGTTACTTGTGTGTAGCAAGTGAACATAATAGCCACTAAATGAAAACAAAAACGATACTGTCCTTCAGACCCAACAGTCACATCAGTACAAACTTGATGTAGACAGTATTGTCCTTCGGAAAATTCACTGATCATGACCTAGGTCCATTATTAAAGTTGGTGATAGTCATTATTGAAGTTTAACACAGTCCATGAGAATAATTACACATTCAGCACCCAATTAATCATTTAAAACTGTCATTTAAATTACTGAATCAACTCTTGGCTTTGGAATTTAGATAAATCGGTACTTTCCCAATTTGTAATCTGTGCTGAATTGATTGTGGTACACTATTCTGTATTAACGGACATAGGTCTTAATCATTTCATAACTCAGCCTATAACGACCCAAAACTAACCTAACATGGCTTCCATCTTACTCCTTGGATAAGTTTACACTAATTTAAACTGAATTCGTCTATTGTTTGCCAAATTTTTCACAAATTACAATTAACCGTATCAGATCTTAGGTTTTTATGGAAGAAGAAAGTTTTTCCTTTGCCATAATGCTTTGGTGATTTTTCGATGATTTTAGATAAGATTTATACAAAAATATACACCCATTTTAAAACGTACATTGTAAGGGCTAAATTTTATGGACTAAAATTATTACAAAATATTACTTACTGTAATAAAAAGAAAAGTGATCATTCAGTAATTATCATGCACAATGTTGTTCCTGTCTTCAATCCTGAGACTGGTTTGATGCAGCTCTCCATGCTACTCTATCCTGTGCAAGCTTCATCATCTCCCAGTACCTACTGCAACCTACATCCTTCTGAATCTGCTTAGTGTATTCATCTATAGGTCTCCCTCTACGATTTTTACCCTCCACGCTGCCCTCCAATGCTAAATTTGTGATCTCTTGATGCCTCAGAACGTGTCCTACCTTCTTCTAGTCAAGTTGTGCCACAAACTCATCTTCTCCCCAATCCTATTCAGTATCTCATTAGTTATGTGATCTACCCATCTAATCTTCAGCATTCTTCTGTAGCACCACATTTCGAAAGTTTCTATCCTCTTCTTGTCTAAGCTATTTATCATCCATGTTTCACTTCCATACATGGCTATACTCCATACAAATACTTTCAGGAAAGACTTCCTGACACTTAATCTATACTCGATGTTAACAAATTTCTCTTCTTCAGAAACGCTTTCCTTGCCATTGCCAGTCTACATTTTATATCCTCTCTACTTCGACCATCATCAGTTATTTTGCTCCCCAAATAGCAAAACTCCTTTACTACTTCGACTATGAAAGACGAGATAAAAGAAATTATTCAGGTAGTGAAGGGAGACGAAAATTTAATAGTAATGGGTGACTGGAATTCGTCAGTAGTAAAAGGGAGAGATGGAAACATAGTGGGTGAATATGGATTGGGGAAGAGAAATGAAAGAGGAAGCCGTCTGGTAGAATTTTGCACAGAGCATAACTTAATCATAGCTAACACTTGGTTCAAGAATCATATAAGGAGGTTGTATACATGGAAGAATCCTGGAGATACTAGAAGGTATCAGATAGATTATATAATGGTAAGACAGAGATTAAGGAACCATGTTTCAAATTGTAAGATATTTCCAGGGGCAGATGTGGACTCTGTCCACAATCTATTGGTTATGAACTGGAGATTAAAACTGAAGAAACAGCAAAAAGGTGGGAATTTAAGGAGATTAGACCTGGATAAACTGGCTAAACCAGAGGTTGTACAGAGTTTCAGGGAGAGCATAAGGGAACAATTGACAGGAATGGGGGAATGAAATACAGTAGAAAAAGAATGGGCAGCTCTGATGGATGAAATCGTGAAGGCAGCAGAGGATTGAGTAGGTAAAAAGACGAGGGCTAGTAGAAAGCAGTAAGAATATAAAGTCATAAAGTGAAATATAGCAAACCAACCACGTTGGTGTGTTTGGGTGGTCATGAGCTACTGTGGACTGCTGTACTGACTTTTCCATAGTGATGCCCAACAGTTGGCAGCTTTTGCACATGAACAGGTTGAACATTTACAAATGTGTACCTCAGGTTTCCATTAGGAAATAATACTTTTGTTGCAGCCAAGGTACAGTAAAAGTTAATGTACACAATTGTAGCCTGAGGGTTTGAAATAATTAAAGATTTACATTTCTGAATAATTAAAGAAACCATGGAGATTTGTTTGAACATGATTTTGCAGAAACAGTAATAATTTCTATTGAATTGTGCTGGTTAGTTTGCTTAAATGTGCAATTCTGTTTCAGTAACAATGTTTAATCTAAGGAAATGAATGTAGATCTTGCTAAAATATTTTTGTTGTTAGCTGCATGAGTAATTTATATATTTTTACAGCTTTTGTGTGTGTGTGTGTGTGTGTGTGTGTGTGTGTGTGTGTGTGTGTGTGTGTGTGTGTGTGTGTGTGTGCATGATAACAAAACATCAGATCTCTGGTGTTTCGTAATTAGCACAGTTTTTAGTCATAATAACTATTCTAATGGTTTTCGAATAATCAAAAGAATCTAGCATATAGAAAGATAAGCTGAACTTGCCCTGGGTCAATATTATTAATTTTTAGGTGCTGTGTGCATTTTATACAAATGGGAATACGGCAAATGATATAATGAAACTTCCACATGGGAAAAATATATTGGAAAGCGCCATTAGATAGGCACAATAAATAAAACGCGCGCGCGCACACACACAGTGTTTCGAGCTTTCGCAACCGACGGCTGCTTCGTCAGGAAAGAGGGAAGGAAAAGGAAAGATGAAAGGATGTGGGTTTTAAGGGAGAGGGTAAGGAGTCATTCCAATCCTGGGAGGGGAAAGACCTTAGGGGGAAAAAAACACACTCCATCCATACATACACACACAAGCAGACATATTTAAAGGCAAAGAGTAAGGGCAGAGATGTAAGTCCAGGTGGAAGTGTGGAGGCAAAGATGTTGTTGAAAGACAGGTGAGGTATGAGTGGCGGCAACTTGAAATTAGCGGAGATCGAGGCCTGGTGGATAACGAGAAGAGAGGTTATATTGAAGGGCAAGTTCCCATCTCCGGAGTTCGGATAGGTTGGTGTTGGTGGGAAGTATCCAGATAACTCGGACGGTGTAACACTGTGCCAAGATGTGCTGGCCGTGCATCAAGGCATGTTTAGCCACAGGGTGATCCTCATTACCAACAAACACTGTCTGCCTGTGTCCATTCATGCGAATGGACAGTTTGTTGCTGGTCATTCCCACATAGAAAGCGTCACAGTGTAGGCAGGTCAGTTGGTAAATCACGTGGGTGCTTTCACACTTGGCTCTGCCTTTGATCGTGTACACCTTTCGGGTTACAGGACTGGAGTAGGTGGTGGTGGGAGGGTGCATAGGACAGGTTTGCAAGGGGGGGCGGTTGCAAGGGTAGGAGCCAGAGGGTAGGGAAGGTGGTTTGGGGATTTCATAGGGATGAACCAAGAGGTTACGAAGGTTAGGTGGACGGCGGAAAGACACTTTTGGTGGAGTGGGGAGGATTTCATGAAGGATGGATCTCATTTCGGGGCAGGATTTTAGGAAGTCGTATCCCTGCTGGAGAGCCACATTCAGAGTCTGATCCAGTCCCGGGAAGTATCCTGTCAAAAGTGGGGCACTTTTGGGGTTCTTCTGTGAGAGGTTCTGGGTTTGAGGGGATGAGGTAGTGGCTCTGGTTATCTGCTTCTGTACCAGGTTGGGAGGGTAGTTGCGGGATGCGAAAACTGTTTTCAGGTTGTTGGTGTAATGGTAGAGGGATTCGGGACTGGAGCAGATTCATTTGCCACGAAGACCTAGGCTGTAGGGAAGGGACCGTTTGATATGGAATGGGTGGCAGCTGTCATAATGGAGGTACTGTTGCTTGTTGGTGGGTTTGATGTGGACGGAAGTGTGAAGCTGGCCATTGGACAGATGGAGGTCAACGTCAAGGAAAGTGGCATGGGGTTTGGAGTAGGACCAGGTGAATCTGATGGAACCAAAGGAGTTGAGGTTGGAGAGGAAATTCTGGAGTTGTTCTTCACTGTGAGTCCAGATCATGAAGATGTCATCAATAAATCTGTACCAAACTTTGGGTTGGCAGGCTTGGGTAACCAAGAAGGCTTCCTCTAAGCGACCCATAAATAGGTTGGCATACGAGGGGGCCATCCTGGTACCCATGGCTGTTCCCTTTAATTGTTGGTATGTCTGGCCTTCAAAAGTGAAGAAGTTGTGGGTCAGGATGAAGCTGGCTAAGGTGACGAGGAAAGAGGTTTTAGGTAGGGTGGCAGGTGATCGGCGTGAAAGGAAGTGCTCCATTGCAGCGAGGCCCTGGACGTGCGGGATATTTGTGTATAGGGTAGAAGCATCAATGGTTACAAGGATGGTTTCCGGGGGTAAAATACTGGATGAATAAGTAAAGTTTGAAGGTTAACAAAACATTGTTTTGCAGATGGCCTCATATTTATAGTATTCATGGCTTCTGTGTAATTGTATTTTCAGAACACTCATTCCTGGCACTTGTGACACTGAATGGACAGCTGGCGACGATGTCTATTGCACTACGTCTTAATCAACCCTCCAGCCCATCTCCCGTGAACACTCCAGTGCCAAGTAGACCCTCCAGTGAGGAGAAGCCTGATTTGTATTGTGTAATGGCCAATATGAGTTCAGTGAAGTGTGCTGTTGGCTGTGCAAATCTTGATAACAAGCTACTTGTTTGTGGTAAGTAACATGTGTACAGCACACTTGTATGAAAGCTTCATTTTTCGTTTTTGCAAACGAATACTTAATGGTGTTATTAAAAAGTGACATAATTACCATTTTAAAATATTGTTACTTTAATTCTTAAAACAATGGAGTAACCAACCAATTATTTGCTGGAATAATGGTACTCTAGAAATGTTGACAGGATACAAAGTAGTGTAGGTTGCTTTGAAGACTTATGGTTAAAATGTGAACTTAAAGACTGCCTAATGACAATTTTTTAGCATTTACTGTGACTTCTGAACCATCTGTTCTACCTCAGTTTCATAGTAAATCTGCACAGATTTACGCAAATTATGCAATTTGCTTGTGTTTCATGTTGTCCTGAAAGTTTTTTTAATTTTGTTCTTCTGACAGGACTTAGAAGTTCTTCTCAAGGCAGTCTCACATTTTTGCTTTTTACACTTCACTTTATTGTTTCCCAAATAGTGGACCATAAGTCTCCATTTTTTCTGGATATGGTTATATTAATTTTATTAATACTGTGAAATTTTTAGTTGTAATTAGCTGATTATACAGACAGTGAAGTTATAAGTCAACTGTGAATAACAAATATCTTGTTACTATCTCATTTGTTACACAGAAATTCATAATACCTGAAAAGCAATTTCATGCCACAAATATTGAGAAATTCTTTTACACTGGAACATCACCTCTGCCAAAAGTGACATGATTA
This sequence comes from Schistocerca gregaria, assembly GCF_023897955.1. Taxonomy (NCBI): domain Eukaryota; kingdom Metazoa; phylum Arthropoda; class Insecta; order Orthoptera; family Acrididae; genus Schistocerca; species Schistocerca gregaria. Next base: position 218,306,233 of record NC_064925.1, on the reverse strand, counting down.
ATCTCGAAAATCTTAACTGAAACAAGAATTAATGTAATGAAGATGTCCCGATATACACTGACATGTCCACATGTTGTTAATACTACCAACTGACTGTAACTACCAACTGCAAATACTTCAATCGTCAGCCACCACATGCACAGTGAGAACAACAATAAAAAATAACATTGTTGGAAGGGAAAAATAAAATTTTTTGATTGGGCTCAACATAACTAACTGTTAATATGTGACAATTGATACATTACACGTCTGCATGCAGTTAAAAGATACAATGATTGAGTAATGATAGTGATAATGATCATCATAGTTCATGCCCAGTTGGTGCTGCTTCAGTGAGTTACAAATCTAGTGGTAAACTTCCTCCTCTGCTTATTGCCTAATTTTTGCAAAATGTCTGGTGCTGGACAGACATTGCTGTAATGGAAAGTGAAATGTTTTCAGGGTATCTCCATTGCAGTTTCTTTTAGTGATGCTGGAGGTCAGGCTTTTATTGTCAGAATGCCTTTCTCTCATTACCTGCGTCTTGACTTGAAAATAAATCACCCCCCCCCCTCTCCCTCTCTCTTCCAGCCCCCTCCACACCCTCCTCCAAATTGGTGTCCAACTATGCAATGTATATCTCGTATAATTGACTTCTCCTTTTTGGCTGAAAACGAGACATTGGATTACTTCTCGCCTCACTACTAAATTAGAGAATTTTCTTCTTTCATAAACCACACACACATTATAACAATACTTTACACACTGCAAACAGCTCTGTCTGCTTGACAAGTTCACATCAAATACATTACCATTGCCCAGAGTTGTAGTTAATAGCTGACCACACTAACTCGAACTTCTCCTGTTCTTTACATTATCTCTTGCCCAACGTAAAGTCCCGAGTGACTGGAACAAAGCACAGGTGATGCCTGTATATAAGGAGGATAGGACGACAGATCCTCAAAATTACAGACCAATATACTTAACATTGGTTTGTTGCAGGATTCTCTTAAATATTCTCAGTTCGAATATAATGAATTTCCTTCAGACAGAGAAGTTGCTGTCCATGCATCAGCGGCTTAGAAAGCAACTCGCCTTTTTATTCTCATGATATCTTGCGAACCATGGATGAAGGGTATCAGACGGATGCCATATTCCTTGACTTCTGGAAAGCGTTTGACTCGGTGCGCCACTGCAGACTCCTAAGTAAGGTACGAGCATATGGGATTGGTTCCCAAGTATGTGAGTGGCTCAAAGACTTCTTAAGTTATAGAACCCAGTACGTTGCCCTCGATTGTGAGTGTTAATCAGAGGTGAGGTATCATCTGGAGTGCCCCAGGGAAGTGTGGTAGGTCCGCTGTTGTTTTCTATCTACATAAATCATCTTTGATAGGGTGGATAGCAATGTGCGGCTGTTTACTGATGATGCTGTGGTGTGGTGAGTGACTGTAGGAGGATACAAGATGACTTGGACAGGATTTGTGATTGATGTAAAAATGCAGCTAATTCTAAATATAGATAAATGTAAATTAATGCAGATGAATAGGTAAAAGACTCCTGCAATGTTTGAATACTCCATTAGTAGTGTAGTGCTTGACACAGTCACGTCTATTAAATATTTGGGCGTAACATTGCAGAGCGATATGAGGTGGAACAAGCATGTAATGGTAGTTGTGGGGAAGGCGGATAGCCGTCTTCGGTTCATTGGTAGAAGTTTGGGAAGATGTGGTTCATCTGTAAAGTAGACCGCTTATAAAACACTAATACGACCTATTCTTGAGTATTGCTCGAGCGTTTGGGATTCCTATCAGGTCGGATTGAGGGAGGACAAAGAAGCAATTCAGAGGCCGGCTGCTAGATTTGTTACTGGTAGGTTTGATCATCACACGAGTGTTACGGAAATGCTTCAGGAACTCGGGTGGGAGTCTTTGGAGGAAAGGTGGTGATCCTTTCGTTGCTACTGAAGAAATTTAGAGAATTAGCATTTGAGGCTGACTGCAGTACAATTTTACTGCCGCCAACTTATATTTCGAGGAAAGACAACGAAGATAAGTGAGATTAGGGATCGTACAGAGGCATATAGACAGTCATTTTTTCCTCGTTTGGTTTGGGAGTGGAACAGGGAGAGAACATGCTAGTTGTGGTACGAGGTACCCTCCGCTACGCACCATGTGGCGGATTGCGGAGTATGTATGAAGATGTAGATTATCAAGGCCTGGCACATCTTTAAGGTAGGTTGCACAGAGGAAACATTAAAAACAGAAAGTGCGGCCAATCGCAATCTGTTGCCAGCATGTCCCCATACAGTAGCAACTCATCTCCATTGCCTTTCAGTTAACATGGACATTCATAGTAACCCCATGCCCAACGTGTGTGTCCCGCCTTCCAAACTACATTAAATAATTCTTTTTCAGTAGTATACGATCATCATTCGTTGATCCTAAATATGTTGTGCAGCCCATCACTTTAACAAAATGGTATGTTGCACTGTTAAAAGATACAAATGTGTATGTAAAAAAACTCTTACTAATGTTAATAATTTTAAAATTAGCATTGATTGAGTACATAAGGTTTGTTAATCAGTGTGTTTAATGTGCCTTCAGAGGCACTGTTGGTTCAAGAATACAGTAACGAAATGAAAACAGCTCATTTCCATTCTCTTTAGCACCTAAAGTTGCTGCTGTGAGTTTTAAAGAGTTAACGTGTGGGGAATTTTTAAGTAAAATTCAGAAACGAAAATATGTGAGCATGTATGTTTTTGATACTTTTTGTGTTCGTTGTTCATAAATGTGAATTTTTTATTATTTTGTAGGTGGATATGATCGTGCAGAGTGTTTGAAATGTGTTGAGTCCTATGATCCAAGCACCAATCTGTGGATTACCTTGGCTCCTATGAAGGAAGCAAGAGGCCGCTTTGGTATTGCTGTTGTTAATGGCAAAGCCTTTGCTGTTGGTGGAAGCAATGGTTCAACAGAGCTTGCAACAGTTGAGGTGTACAATGCAGAACACCACAAGTGGTCCCAAGTTACTTCACTCCCACTAGCACGCTGCAATACAGGCATGTGTCTGTTTGTATATTTTTATCTATATTAACAGTGCTTAGATATCTCTCTTGTTCTGTCAGTGATATAATTTTGTGGCGGTTTCTGTGTGCTTTAGTATGTAATAATGACTTTCTGTTCTATTACGTAGCAAATTTGGTAGACCACATGATCATACTGTGCTCACACAGTTCTTCGAAATTTTCTTTGTCAGAGTAAAAATTTATTTCCTCTGCTTTGAAAACTTCTCATAAGTGTAAACTGTGTCTTGGAGAGTGAGGATATTTTTCTGTTGATGCAAAACCATACTTTCAGAGTGGGTATTAATACCTTATAGGGAAACATCCTTTTAGTCAAAAGATAACAAAGGAATACTTGCATGCCTGTTACTTGTTGTGTAAGCCGTGGTTGAATTTTACAGCCACTCATTACGAGAATCGAGCTGTCATCTGGCTTCAGGCATCAGGCAGAAAACAGGTAGCCAAAAGTACATTCATTCATGTCACAGTAGTAAATTTGAAGCTGTTGATGTTGAAAAGACCAGGAAACTAACTGCCAGGAATACAGTTTGGCAGTTGGTGATACCTGAGTTTGTGAGAGAATATTTTGTGTGAATGTTTCAGTATGTTTCAGTATGATTCAGTAGTTCTGTATCAAATATTCTGTTATCTGCTTAAAATGTTTTGTTACATGACAGTGTGCATAGAGTGCCTCTCCAGAATTTTCTCTTAATCCATAAACAATATGTGACTAAATGTCTTTTCTTACAAATTATTATTGACAAATGTGACAACTGTAGCACTGATACCAATACAGATTTATGAAGTCCATTTAAAAGTTTAAACTGCAAACAAGTGCAATAAGAGCTATGTCATATACTGAAGGCTGGGGATTTTATGAAAATAATTCCATCAAACACTAGGAAAGGTCAGAGGGTGAAAGGGCGAGGTTTTACAGAACCAATACAAACATAAGCAATCTGAATACTGGAAAAAGGTATATTTGTCTTCATGCTAGGTTGATTTTTACATATTTCAGGGACAAGAACCTTACCAAAAGATAATTTGATCTTTCTTTCAGTTTTTTGAGGAAAAAAGCTGTTTTGCCTTTGATTAAGTTTTTCACTCTTTGTTAAAAATCCTCACAAAAAATCCTATGTATTCCAGCAGATCTCTCGTGTTAAATTAGTTTTGACCCTTTATTGGAAAGATAACACTTAATGAAAAGTGAAGATGGTTTCATTTGAGTAATGTCTTCCTTTGTTTTTGCTGGACATTGCTCCGTTGTTCTGCCTCAACCACATAATGCTAAAAATAACACCTTTTCATTAAATACTGCTGCCACCTGTAATAAGATCAATGCTGCTATCAGAGACTTACAGGTTTGTTCTGAACTTCACCACATGGTTTTGAGCTTTTTGTACAATGCTCCTATGTTTTGAATTGCCTGTTCAGTGCAGTCATTCCACTGATTTGTTCAGGTGTACTCTAGTTTCTAGCTTTCTCAGTTGCTTGTTTTGAAGAAATTTTTTAAAAAACTACTTTATTATAGGTAGTACAATGATGGACTGTCCCTTTATCTGCTTGAGAAGTTGCCATTTTTAGATAATACTCTTACTTGATTAGTCAAATGCAAAGATTTACTGTATTTACTCGAATCTAAGCCGCACTTTTTTTCCGCTTTTTGTAATCCAAAAAACTGCCTGCGGCTTAGAATCAAGTGCAAAGCAAGCGGAAGTTCTGAAAAATGTTGGTAGGTGTTGCCACAACTAACTTCTGCCGTCGAATGTATGTAGCGCTACAAAGGCATGCTTTGTAAGCACAAAGATAAAAACTGGCGCCAAAATCTGTAAGTAAATAAATTGGAAAAAAAAGGTGGAAGACAAGATTTTTTTCTCCACCCCGAGTTTCAACCACTGCATTTTCATACATTATCCAACGAAGTAAATACAAATTCCATATTGTTAATCTTCGAATATAGCAGAATTTCAATGTAGTACAAAAATCCGACTGGCAAGATTGTTTGGGATATTTGTCAATGCGGCAAACTCTACGATCTGAATTTTTTGCTACCTGTGAGAAGAGATGGTTGCTAATAGGAACCTGATGAAATGTGAATCACATGCAGTATTCTCCTCACTATAAGGATAATACGAATATAATCATTTTGCCATGTATTCTTTTGTGTTTGCTGCTATCACATTTAAATCCTGTATGTATAATAAACTACGAAACTAGAGTGAGACATCAGCAAACGCGGAAGAATATACATGTCGTGTCATGTTTACATTCGTACTATTCTTATACCTAATAGTGATACAGTCAGAAATGAAGCACGGCAACTGACTAGATTTTTAAATCTAAGATGACTCTAATTTCTGTGCAGAATTTGATGTACTAAAGAAGCGGCTGCAAAAATTTTCAAACGGAGAAAATTTTTCGCATAACTCTCGTTCAGAACATGTTCTATCATACACAGTCTATTATTTGTTTCTTGTTGATCATTATCAAAGAAAGCAGCTGTGTAAGTAACAACAAATAGCAGTCTCTTGCCATCGTTTCGCTAATGAGACGAGTCCTCTCTTTCTTTTATTATTATTATTATTATTATTTTAATTTTTTTTAAATTGTAAGCGGCGGTAGCGTGCACAAAAGCAAGCCATGCCCCGAGCAGAGACATGCCTTAAACACGCACGATCAGACTGCGACAAACAATGCAGCTTAGAGTGACGTAAACACCTACAACAAAGAATACGGCGCTTATCAGATTAAAGAAAAATAAGCAATCAATTCAAACCAGACAAAGCACGCGAAAAAGGAAGAGTTCCCGTATAAATATGGACGGAGCGCCTGACACACAGCAATGGCTACCTGGTAAAGCTTAACTGCTAAGCTTATGACTCGAACCAAACTACTGTAGCGGTATCGTCATTCATTCGACCTAAATTGTCTCGTATTACAATGGACCAACTTTGTTTGGATTTGGAGGTGCGGCCTAAAACTTTTCTCTCCCATTGAATTTAGTCTCAAATTTCAGGTGCGGCTTACATTAGAGTGTGGCTTAGATTCGAGTAAATACGGTAATTGTTCTAATTTTTATAAAGGAAAATTAATAAATGATCATAACTCTCAAATTATTCAGTAAATTCTCGTCCAGTCCCTGTCTTCATTTTATTTATACATTTTTGGTTTTCTCTCTTCTGTCAGGTTTGTTTAGGGTTTCAAAACATCCAAGGTGTTCACTCAGCATTGGAATGAATACCATGTGGTTGTTAGTGGACAAAGAATAAAGCAAGCAATGTTAGCTAGTTTAGACACAAATGAATATATATGTGGGTGATGGTGGGGGTGACAGGAGGAAACTCAATGGCTTTGGGAGTTTTAGCTGAGATTTACTAAGAATGATATAACAGTATTGCAAAATGCAACTGTATGTACAGAATTTTGCTGGAGTAGGATGTGGGAAATTATTTCCCTGTACAACCAGAAATGACAAATTGAAATATGAAAGGGACTAAATAACACTGCATATTCTGGACATTTCAAATAAGGTTAAGTATTTTCAGCATACTTATAACAGCAATTGCTGTTGAAAATTTCAACAAGATTTTTGAGATTCCAAAAAAGAAGAGAGGTTACATATGCAGACACAGACTAGGGAAAAACGACTCCCACCTGTCCCAGAGCTTTTATTGCAGTTATTTGCTCATTGCTGTTAGTAATTACATATGAAGAATGATTGTGAACCAATGGCTGTGAAAAGAGACTGTGTGAGCTGTAAATTACTATACCTCTTTGTATGCTGAAAAAATGTGTGTTTGCACATGCTGTTGTGGCGGTATGAACTTGAGGGGTGAATATAATTTTAGATTAGACTTTTCTTTGAAGCATTGTTTTAAAATCTGTTAACAATGCTATCAGGAGCATTTTCCAAAGACTTGCATATGAGGTATGAGAACTCTGTTTTCAGATGAGTTAAGAGAGTGCAGCCGTGATTCTCTATTGTAACCCCATTAGGAAGGTAAGAAGTGGCACAGACGCTCAGAAGTGCTGCCAGAGCTCTTCATTGTTCGAAAGGTTAAACACCTTATATGAATCATTCAAAAATGTGTATATTACATATATTCTTTAGGTGGCCATTGGCAGACCAAATTACTGCAGGTAACTACCAGATTATCCGTTAATACTGTAATGGCACATTTAGTGTCTTCGTGGATTGTGAATGTAAACTTCAGTTTCTAGGCCTGCCTCTTGGTTTGTCAGCGGTCCCTGTTGTCGCTTCAGCGGGCTTGCGAAGGTAGTATAACTTTGTACCTTTGAGCTGTGTGATGGACTCGCTGCTATTAAAACACGTGTTTTCCTATTTACTTTACAGCTTATGTAATGCACCGGCCAGCAGTGCAGTGGGCCGGAGCTTGACGGAGGAATCATGCAGCACTTAAAAAACCCTGATAAAAGGGATTAAACTTGAAAGAATTAGTGGCATCATAGTCGCACTACACGAGGAGGCTAACATTTTAGAAACTGCCAGGAGAATAGTGACATGGTGTCAGTTGACTTTAATATGTTCACAGTGTCAACTGTAATAGGTTAACTTATTAGTTTCGTTCATGTACATACTGACTCTTCAGCACACCATGTTGCACAGTTTTTGGCTCGGGCATTTCTTTTTTAGTGTTGCTCTCTCGTTGCAGTGCTTCTGTAGCCACGTAAAGAAAAAACATGCAAAACTTTTGACAGCAGTACCTCGGTAAGTGGAAAATTTATATGAAACATAACTAGTGTATCTCATTGAGAATGGTTAGTAACTTTCCAGAAATATTTTTTTACATCTTAGAGGGAAATGCTCCTGAATTAAAATCCGTTTCAAGTTATGTTTTTATTTTCAGTTTTTATTTTATTTTGGTTTGAAGACTGGACTATACACATGTATAGTGCGCCATCTGTTTCTGGCGATATAAAGTGCATGGAACTATTGTTGACATCATTCAGCTATCATTTGATTTTCTTCTTTCAGCTGTTAACATGAGTATTATTTGGAAAATAAGAAATATTTGACCCACTAGTCCTCTACAAGCATCATTTTACTTGAAAAACAAGATATGCTGTAAAACTTTTTATCATGCTAACTTGAATTTTTAACTTTGGAACTGATAATTCTGTTATCTATTCCTTGTTGAGCATATGTCTTCCATGTAGATACTGAAAAGTAAAATATGGTTGTTTAAGGACACAAGTAGGTGTTTGCTGCAGTCAGTTCATGGATGGGGTGTAAACTGACAAATCTTTTCAGCTGTCTGCTTGTGGTATGGCAGTGACCAGAGTGCATTGAATTGCTTCAACATTTCATTGTCATTCGCAGTACCATATTAAATTTCTAACTTGTTTTTTTTCCCCCCCTTCTTCAGGCGTTTGCAGCTTAGGTAACAAGATTTATTGCGTGGGTGGTTGGAGTGGACAAGTGGGGATTCGGCAGTGCGACGTCTATGACCCAGAGAACAATACTTGGACAAGTATTGCACCTATGCAAACAGGTGTGTGTAATAAAAGAAAAAAAAATAGTTGTAAGAATGGTAAAAAATTTTTGCTGAAAGGAAAGCAGAGCTTCAATCCAACTAAAATGAAATGACATGAAGTAACTAGAGTTCCTTTAACACATTTATGTAGGTGATGCACAAAATAATTTTGTGTTGAGAGACTAACAGTTGTTCCTTAAAATTCATAACAAAGGAGTATTAAAATCAACAGTTGAATGGGGATTCAGTATGGAGACAATTACGTAGTAAAAAGATGTATGAACGAATGGAAAGCTTGTGATTAGCAATCATAGTGTCATTATCAGCTGAAAGGGAGACAAAAGTACTGGTGAACTGAGACATTGCAACAGAAGATCTGCCTGAAAATTCATGCCCAGGAAATTCATGCCAACTTCGGTGTCATTGCCATGGAACTTAGCACAGTTACAGATCTGGACACAATATCATTTGTGATGATGCAGGCTATGGAGAAGTGTCACAGATTGGAAACAGCCCAGGTATCCTATGGTCAGAAGTGTGCACAGCAGCCAAATTATTATTATTATTATTATTATTATTATTATTATTATTATTATTATTATTATTATTATTATTATTTTGTTCTGGGAATGGAGGGTGGGGGAGAGGGGGTAGGAGGAGGGAGCAGAAGAGAGGGGGAGAGAGAGGGGGAGTATATCCTATATTCAGACAATAGGAAATTAAAGGCCAAGGAATTTAGGGGAAAGTCATTTTGCCTATATTTTGTGCATCTCTGGATTTATATTCATGCAGTCTCAAGGGAAAGATCAAACTGAGACAGCTACTCACTCTGTAGCCTGACCATTAGCTGTGCCTCCATCGTATCCATGTGTGAAGTTAGTGTTTGAAAGTAGGCTATATGATATGATCCACACAGTTAAAACTCTTTCCTGTTTTGTAACTGGATGAAGTAATGTGTATGGCCAGGTAGTCTCATTTACTTAAATTAAGCACAGATAATCATCCAGCCACATACTACACTCAGTTGATGACCTCTAATGTGGTTATTACAGTGCAGTAAATTCATACGGAGGTAACTATTACTGAAGTTCATAGTTAACACAGTTACTGATTAAAGTTCTTAAATCACTGTCCTTGAAGTCTGCCATACAAAGATGAAATGTATGTGCACAGCAAGTATAATTTGGAAATAACTTCATTCAGTGTGATCCTATTGTCACAGTGATCATTATTGAAATTTGAACAGTCTATAATGATTAAGCACCCACTGTACAATTACTCATTTGGAACAGTCACTGAGTTATTGAATTAACTCTTGGATGCAAGATCTGGATAAATTGTGGTATATTTTTTGACTGGTACTTCTACTAAGTCGTCTGTGGTACACTATCCCATATTTGCGGTATAAGTCCTGCTCTTTTCAAACTCTCTGCAAGTTGACTTAAAGTAGCTTCAAAAACAACTCTAGTACGAGTTTACAATAATTAGGACTGAATTCAGTGATTGTCATTTAATGGATTTTCATAAATTACTAATTTTTATTGAATTACACTGGTTAGTGTGCCTAAATATGGGGTTGTATTTCAGCAACAATTTTTGAGTTATGATGTGATGGTAGTTACTCAGGAAGTGCAAGAGTGCAGGTATTGCTAACATATTTTTGTCACTGTTTGTAAGAATATTCCCTTATTTATTATATTCTTTTTCTTAGACTTTATTGGAAGTCAGTAATCGGGTACATGTTTACAAATGATCAATAACAAAATCTGAAAGTATGATTTGTAATTAGCACAGTTTTTAGGAAAACATAACTAGATCATTAACTCCTGATAACCAGAGGAATGTGATAGATTATAATGTCAAGTTGGATAAGCTGTGGGTCAATATTTGAAATTTTTTAGGGATTATGAACATACCCTATAAATGTCGATATCAACGAAATCACTAAATTTGAAAAAGATGACTATTATTACTATTACTATTATTACTATTACTACTATTATTACTATTATTATTATTATTATTATTATTATTATTATTATTATTATTGAAGGGAAAGAAAACCACAATAGCTTGAACGGATCCTCTTGCTTTGTTACCATTTTGTAATGTTAGTAATGCGGTTGCTTTCTGTACACTCAGAATACCGTTGCTTCGTAACAACACATGCTGCCACTGCTGCCCCCGCACTGTTGCAGATGTTAACGATATGTGTCATATAGAAATGTCCACCATACAATGTGGCCTTAGTACTATAAAATTTTCAGTTCAGGCTGTACACAAAATATTTGCAGTGCAAGATGATGAAAGATAGTGGACCTAGAGGACATGAGCTGATGCAGTGATTGAGGCAGTTCAAATGGTATTGTTTCTGGAGGACATGTGCAAGGTTGTGATATTACATGCAAAATTATTGTCAAAGCACAGTGATGATAAAAAAAAAATCCACTGCCATTTCACAAAGTAAATTTGAAAAAAGAAAAGAAAAAGCAATGTTTCATTTATTAAGTTACTTTCCTGTGTACTTGCTGCTGTATTGCATTATAATTAGGGTAACGAAGAATAGTTTTTATGGTAAGGGCCATTTTTGGTGTTACTCTTCGTTGAATTATTTTGAAAGTACAATATTCATATTTTCTTTGTTTTTATGTTCTTGCATTGGTTTTAATGTTACATTGAAAATGAAATGAACACTGTATATATTTACATTACTGGATAAAGAAAAATTTACATGAAACATATTAAGTCTTCTAAATATATTCTCAGTTAAAGAGAAAATAAGTGTAAAAGCTTGAATTTGAAAGCTTTTCACAAGAAAATTATTGTCATAGCTTCAAGGTTCTCCTCCAATACATTATTCCATCCAGAGACTGCAATTGAACACAGAAAACAAACGGTTTTCAGCATAAAACAACAGACATTTACCAGTTTCCACATTTCCTCCTGGTATGGAACTTTATTCCACAGAATTATTAAGGTATTACATTTAACTCTGAAACAGATAAAACTCAGTTAAGATTCTGTGCAATATGTATGCATGATGAATGCAGAAATACTATCGTCAGTGGCACGAGGGCAGTAAAATAATTCAGTGGTGACAAGTGAAAATTATCGCCTCCAGTATAAGAAAGAAAGGCCACAGGTCTATGTTCCTCTTCGTACACCTCTGGAGATGGTCCAAACTCCATAGCCCGACGAATCTGCTTCTCGGTGTAGCCAACATATCATTCATGACCTACATCAAAGCAGAATTTGGAAGAAAACTTTAAACTGTAGTTACATACTTTTAAGCCATCTATGAAACAGTCTGGAGATGAGGCATGATATAAAAGCTGCTGCACACTGTTCTGTGCAAAGCAATTGTTAGCTTGATTGACAATATGCTAAATGATGAACTGTTCCAGGTAGTCAATGGTATCCATCAGAAGCTTCGCTACAAAATCATAAAAGTCTATCACAGGCATCAGTCCTTGCTCCACTACTGTACAGATTGTACATTGCAAACATGTTAAGAATAAAATTGAGAATGTTTAGCTGCACCGTGACTGGGCACAAGTAACAAAGTGTATCTCAGTTGAATAGTAAGAATAAATCCTAACAGAAGACCTAGATGTAGTGAGAAAGTACTTTCGCAAATGGAGATTCCACCAAAACATAAGTTTTCTACTTCTACCTAAAAAATAAACTCACTGGAAGAAAACTTGACACACAATTCGAAAACACTATGCTTCCTCACAGTAAAACAATCCTACCTGGGTAACCCTTTATAGAACTCTTGATCTGTTGGAGCATCTTAACAAAAATGGCAAAAACCTGAAAACAAAAATATTCATTCAAAAACTATGTGGCACAACCTTTGAGAGCATCAGCATCAACCTTATCTTCGGCTTTGGGTCTTGTCAGCCGCTGAAATGTTGTGCCTCAGTTTGGCTAAACAGCCCACATGTATAAAATATAGATGTCCAACTAAAAAAAAGCCATGAGAATTATTGCTGGTTGCTGGTGTCACCAGATCAACGCTTATGAACAACCAATCCATCAAGATGTCAGTCATGGGAACCTTAAACGACTCCACTGTAGATGAACATCAATAATAACAGCCAGTCACTGTATAAGAAGAATTCAACCTACTAATGCATGGACTTGAGGATAGACTGGACAGGATGATCAACAACTCAGCCAATTACTAAAGATAACAGAAGTATTCAGCAATGATATAAATATGGCTTTTGGAACAGACAAAAGTAAGAAAAATAGCATAGTCAAGGGAAAACACACTATACAAGATTACATATTCGATATTAAAGATGATCTAAAAGAAAAATATAGACAAAGACTAACAAAAATACTGAAAACAGAATTGACAGCAAGAAACAAAACAAAAGCTATAAATACTTATGCTATACCAATATTGACCTACTCATTTGGAGTAGTGAAATGGAGTAACACAACCTAGAAGCACTCAATACACTTACACAAACACAATGCCACAAATATAGAATACATCACATACATTCAGCAACAGAAAGATTCACATTAAGCAGAAAGGAAGGAGGAAGGGGATTCATCGACATAAAAAAACCTACATTATGGACAGGTAGATAATTTAAGAAAATTCTTTCTAGAACGAGCAGAAACTAGCAAAATACACAAAGCAGTCACTCGTATAAATACATCGGCTACACCACTGCAATTTCATAACCACTTCTACAACCCTTTAGATCACATAACATCAACAAATACGAAGAAAGTAAATTGGAAAAAGAAAACACTACATGGCAAGCACCCGTATTATCTAACACAGCCACACATCGATCAAGACGCATCCAACACGTGGCTAAGAAAAGGCAATATATACAGTGAGACGGAAGGATTAATGATTGCAATACAGGATCAAACAATAAACACCAGATATTACAGCAAGCATATTATTAAAGATCCCAATACCACAACAGATAAATGCAGACTTTGCAAACAACAAATAGAAACAGTAGATCACATCACAAGCGGATGTACAATACCAGCAAATACAGAATACCCCAGAAGACATGACAACGTAGCAAAAATAATACATCAACAGCTTGCCTTACAACATAAACTTATAAAAACAACACGTTCCCACATACAAGTATGCACCACAAAATGTACTGGAGAATGATGAACACACATACTGGAACAGAACCATTATAACAGATAAAACAACAACACATAACAAACCTGACATCATACTCACTAATAAAAAGAAGAAATTAACACAATTAATCGAAATATCCATACCCAATACAACAAATATACAAAAGAAAACAGGAGAAAAAATTGAAAAATACATCCAACTGGCTGAGGAAGTCAAGGATATGTGGCATCAGGATGTTGTTGTTGTTGTTGTTGTTGTTGTTGTTGTTGTGGTCGTCTTCAGTCCTGAGACTGGTTTGATGCAGCTCTCCATGCTACTCGATCCTGTGCAAGCTGCTTCATCTCCCAGTACCTACTGCAAACTACATCCTTCTGAATCTGCTTAATGTATTCATCTCTTGGTCTCCCTCTACGATTTTTACCCTCCACTCTGCCCTCCAATACTAAATTGGTGATCCCTTGATGTCTCGGAACATGTCCTACCTTCTTCTGGTCAAGTTGTGCTACAGATTTCTCTTCTCCCCAATCCTATTCAATACTCCCTCATTAGTTACGCGATCTACCCATCTAATCTTCAGCATTCTTCAGTAGCACCATATTTCGAAAGCTTCTATTCTCTTCTTGTCCAAACTATTTATCGTCCATGTTTCACTTCCATACAAATACTTTCAGAAAAGACTTCCTGACACTTAAATCTTTACTCGATGTTAACAAATTTCTCTTCTTCAGAAACGCTTTCCTTGCCATTGCCAGTCTACATTTTATAACCTCTGTACTTCGACAATCATCAGTTATTTTGCTCCCCAAATAGCAAAACTCCTTTACTACTTTAAGTGTCTTAATTCCTAATCTAATTCCCTCAGCATCACCTGATTTAATTAGACTACATTCCATTATCCTCGTTTTGCTTTTGTTGATGTTCATCTTATATCCTCCTTTCAAGACACTGTCCATTCCGTTCAACTGGTCTTCCAAGTGCCCTGCTGTCTCTGACAGAATTACAATGTCTTCGGCGAACCTCAAAGTTTTTATTTCTTCTCCATGGATTTTAATGCCTACTCCGAACTTTTCTTTTGTTTCCTTTACTGCTTGCTCAATATACAGATTGAATATCATCGGGGAGAGGCTACAACTCTGTCTCACTCCCTTCCCAACCACTGCTTCCCTTTCATGCCCCTCGACTATTATAACTGCCATCTGGTTTCTGTACAAATTGTAAATAGCCTTTCGGCTGTTAGAACCCAGCATGTCAGATATGCATATTTCTTTATGTAATTAGAGTAAGCAGGTGCCCCACATTTTGAATGCGAATAACCACAGACTTTGACGTCACAAAAGAATGCCCCATAAGATCGTACAATGGTAGACCAGACTTCCTACTGTTGACTCAGTGGAGATGGATTATATAAATGCTCTGTATTTTTGTTTATAATATTTTAGATTGCATATATTATGCTGTACACTTGCTGGGTTCATTCAGAAAGCCATACAATAAATGAATACTGACAGTATCCTTAATGTTTACAGGTCGGAATCAGGCTGGTGTCTGCTCGATGAATGGGCTGGTGTTTGCAGCTGGAGGTTGTGATTCTTGGAATTGCCTCAATACAGTAGAAGTGTATGATCCACAAACAAACTGTTGGCAGTTCACTACAAACATGATCACTGCTCGGCGTGGATGTGGGCTCACTGTTTTCAAAGGTGATTATCCCATAATTTGTTTTTCTCAAGAAGACTATTTCCATAACTGTGCAAATAAATGTATGTGTAAAACAAAACCTAGAAGATTTAATTGGTGGATTTGTACCAGGCAAACTGTATGCTGTCGGTGGGTCAGATGGAACTCATTCACTATCTTCAACAGAAATTTATGATCCTGTAGAAAAGACATGGACTCCAGGACCTAGCATGACAACTCCACGTGCAAATGTTGGAGTTGCTGTCATTGGTGACAGATTGTATGCTGTTGGTGGATTTTCTGGTAAGTATCACTTGAAAGCAGCACAGTTAGAAAATATTTCAATCAACTGGAAAATAAGTGTTTTTTTATGTAATAGAAAGAATTTCATGATCCTCACTGAAAGTCTTCCTTCTATTTCGGTTAACTGCTGTCACCTGTCTGCTTTTGTTTTGGTAACCTTTGTGTCCCATATTTCTGTTGTGGTGATGAAAACAATTTGATATTTGGTTGGTAATATTTGGTTTATTGCTGATCGCGAATAATTGGCATCTTTGTGAACTATGAATTTGCAAAGAAATTGCTTACTGGGAGCAATCCATATGGGTCATTGGCTGAGCATGTTTATCAAACTGTTGTAATGCACAGTAAGTGTCTGTTCCACTGGCAAATGGTGGAAACTCAGTTCTGGAGTGAGAACAATAATCTTCCTTGACAACCAAGATTTTTATTTGTTTCTTAAATGGATAGACAACAGTTTACACCATACTTAAAATTTGTACAAAATTTATGGTGCACTTCATATCAGAGTAGTCTTAAATTTAGCTGTGCTCATGAGTAAGTACCCAATAGTTGTAGAATGCATTGCAGTTAAAACTCAATAGAATAATAAAATAAACACGCTCAATTAATTCTGGTACTGTATGGACAACTGGTACAGGGCATTATATAAAGATATGTGCGGAAAAATGGGCTAACTTTCAAATGTAACAATTTGGAGGCCATCTGTTGTTGGGTACAGGAATTATCAAAATTGACATTAGTCTCACACCCAACTATCATATTAGGATGTAATACAACACAGAGAATTTCTTGTGTTTTGCTAGATATAATTTCTGTAATGTCAAAAAAGGTGTAACCTGTTACACTCCGGCTTCCGTCCAGCAGAAAGAAGCTTAATGGCTAAGTAGCGGGGTAGCCGATACTGTCATATGATACACAGACAACAGGTAATTAACTGTAATTTGAAAAGGTTTGGCTGCTGAGGTACATTATATTGGATTTAATAAAAGTGCAAACATGAAATATAATCCTCGTGTGATTCGTCCTATTAATCACTTTATGAACCAAGTTTTGAGTGGTTGAAGTGTTCATTTGGCATATTCATTACAGAATACAAATAGTGAACATAGAGGTTGTAGAAATAGGAACCTTTGATGAAACTGTGAAAAGTCAGTGCAATTTATTGAGAGGAATCCACAGAATTGACACATAGAAGGGGGGGGGGGGGGGGGGGAGAGGAGGAGGAGGAGGAGGAGGAGCAAAACAGTAATAAAAAGTACAGTAATTATAAGGGTGTTGGAAAAAAGGCAAAAAACACAAGCTTGAGTTTGAGCCTAATAAAGAAAGAGCTTAGATATTGTACCCTCAGGTACACGGGAGAAATTGTTTCATGACTTTCAAAGTCTAAGTAAAAACGATCTTCAAAATTCTTATATATTTGGGTTTGTGAAGCTGAATCCTGTCAAGTGGAGGCATACTGATGATCCAGAGAGCAGCAGACAACCAACATCTGTAATGTTACTGTAGGTGAAGTAGACGTTAATATTTGTAAGAAAGTTTGTCTAGCAATCTTTGCCATAAGCAAAGGATTCCTATCCTGTGTGAATGAACAAGAGCAAACATCTGGAGCCCCTGAAGTTTGTTTCTGTGTTTCACTATGTATCAAAACACAGGATGTGCATTCACAGTGATAGCTTTATGTGTAACGTGGCATTAAGAGCTAAATATTTGATTTAAGGTGGATAAGTGAGGGAGACATAACAGTCAACCAAATAAATGCTCTCAGGAGGACCAGGACTTTGCATTGGGTCATGTACAGCTAAATTGTTTCCCTGCACGGTCAAATCACTTCTCCAGGAAAAATAGTCCCCACATGACATTTCTGCACACACATCTAAACTTCAGCAAGATCTGCAGTCTTTATTGAGATAATTGCAGAGACAGCAGCAAGGAATCTCTTAGCCTTGCCATTTATTGTAAAATATTTAAAGAGTTTTTCGAGATGGACGTTGCAGAACCACGTTGTGGCACCTTTCTCAAGTTTATTACCTTAAGATGAAATTTGCATCTGAGAAAAATGGTCAGAAAAAAGAACTTTAGGCAAAACTGAACTTCAGTGTTAAAGAGGGTAGTACTGCCTATGAAAACTGAAAACGGACTCAGAATATTCAAAAACTTACAATTTTGTTATGGTCATTGCTTTCATCAATGGACGCATTGTTTTGAGACATCAGACTCTGATAGTGGCCATTGGCTCGATCTACTTGATCCATAAGAGATGTAGTAGCACCAATTTTCCCTTTTACAGTACTTTTTCCTACAATTAATGGAAATTTGTGGTTGTGGATGATTGGATTGATAATGTACAAAATAAAAATTCACATTGTTGTTCTTCATTATTTTTCACATTACGTTCCAATACAAAGGGTATGATAGATCAGAAACATATAACTGGTCCATACTGTGGATTTCCATTAAAAAGTAAGAGAAATATAGTTTGATGTAATTTTTTTTTTCCAGACTCATTTACACACTACCATTTTTCTCCATTTCTAGATACTGAGGGTTAGCCTTTCTTTTCACATGTCTTCATATGTAAACTGAAATTTGTTTCATAAAGAACATTGTGTATAATGTGATGAGGGTCGTGTGGTATGAGAAGATTGTTCCAAAAGATTGGAAGAGTGCACTAGTTGTTCGTATGTTCTAGAAAGGGAATAGAAAGGACTGTAAAAGCCACAGGTAGTCATCTGATACCACATTGTGCCAAGGTATATGAAAAGATCCTGGAGAGCAGAATGCAGAAAAAGGTAGAGAACGAATTGAGAGAGAAACGACATGGTTTCAGACCTGGGAGGTAAACTGTTGACTGCCCTCAAATTTGCAGTGAAGCAGCTCCAGGAGCACTACTGTGAATTTGGGGAAGATCTCATGATGGCATTCGTTTCTTGATGCAGAAAACTCATTTGATAGTGAGTGCCTGTATCAGAAAGGTCTGGGAAACACTAGGAAAGAAGGAAGTGGAAAGAGAGACAAGTAGAGTGGATGAGATTTACTGTGGAAGCCTGAGTTGGGTGAAGATGGCAAATGAACGGACAGTTTGGTTCCAGAAAAAGTGGTGTGAAACAGGACAGTGCACTATCGCCTCTCCTTTTGGTTGTGGTTTTGGATGAGATAATGACAAAGTTGGTGGAAAAAGCTGAAGAAGACAAGCAACGGTGTTCGAAAATGACTTGATCTAGGTAAACAGTAAGGAGGGGGTCAGGAACAGCTGGATGTTTGGGGAAAGAACTGACAGTCAGTATGTAATAAAATTTAGTGTGAACAAACAGGAGATCCTCGCTACATCTAGAAATATAGACTAACTAGCGGAACAAGAATTAGAGATGAAAGACTGAAGAAGGTGCAAATTGTCAAGTTCATGGGAAGTGTGGTAAAAGAAAATGGAAGAGATGAGACAAGATCAGTGAATATGGCACACAGGCAGAAGCATTCCTGTGAAGTGCTGCGAGCCTGGTTTGGAACAGAGACTTCACACAAAAAAGGAAAACATGATCTATAGAAGTTACTACATCACAGTACTGATTTGTGCATATGGAACATTGGTAATGAAGCAAAGGGTTGTAAGCAGATTACAGACATGTGAGGTGAACTTCCTCAGAAGTAGGATAGGAGCAACAAGTAGAGATAGGATGAGGAATGGAAGGATAAGGGAAATAGTGAAAGAGGATCCTTTGCAGACCAAGATGGAAACTTAAAGCCTAAAATAGTATGGGCACTTACAGAATGGAAGAAACGAGAATTCCCAAGAAGATGCACAAAATGTAGATGTGAACGAAACGACAAAGAGGAAGATCAGGGGATAGGATGGCTTAAAGGTGTGGAGGAGTGTGTTCAAAAAGAGGCTAGGATTGAACCAGAGTGAACACAGAAAGATGGTGAGAAAACAAGACTAAGTGGTGGGGCTTACGTTCCAAACAGACCCGGCCTGGGGCTAGAAACGTCGATGAGGATGAGAGGCTTAATAAGCAAAAAAGGCAGTGAACATAAAAATTGATGTACACCTTTCCTTTCTGTTCATTTTATTTCTCTTTGTATGATTTTAACAAAATGTAAACATTCAATAAATGGCATAAGTTCAGAATATTGTAATAACTTTTTAGAGTTGCTTTGAAATGGTTAGTAATTTTGATTAGTTGGAATAGTTAAAATTATTTTTTTAATTTTTCCAAAGGAGCCTCTTAAAAGAAGCCAGCTGAATTGAAAAGTCCTCAGTTCATCCTTCTGATAGTTTTCTGTAGGAAATAAATATTACATCTTTGAACTGCATCTAATATTTTTTGATTGCAACCTAAATGCTACAGTAGGCTCCATTAAACTAGATTAGAATAGTAATCTGTTGTCATGAATATATATCCACTTGACATTCCAAGCTTTCATGAACTTGAAGTGCCTTGTTTGTGACTCATTTAGGGAAGGTACACATTTGTCACTAGTTTCCAACAAAATGCGAACACATTGATTTTTAGAGCTTATTGTTGAGACGTTCATTCAAATGTGAATTATTTCATTAAATGAGCAATGGAAATAAGGTCAATTTTGTTAGGAATATGATAGTATGAAAGCTCAGTTTTCTTTTTTATCTCAAGTTATTTACAGAATGTTTTGTTATGTTTCAGGGAAGACATTCCTAAACAGCATTGAATACCTGGATGCTACAACTGATGAATGGACAACATTTGTGCCGAAGGTACTTCCTGTGGAAGAGACGATCCTCCAGGATCAAGAGGAGCATCTGACACAGAATGGAGTAAACTGTGATAAAAGCAATCAGCAGTCTTCGGACAATGACAGTGAAAATGAGAAAGTACAAGACGATTTAAAGAATAAAACTGAAATCATCCAAAATGGTGTTAAAGAAAGCTTAAGCCAAGGATCAGTTACAGCAGTAGGAAGTTAAGGAAGTTGACTTTCTGAAGCAGCTCTGTATTGAAATGAGTCATAAGTATTAGTCTTATTTAATGACAGTAAATTGTTTTGATTCTTTGAGTGGCAAGTTTTGGCCATGGAATTCAATGTTACAGAGCATGTGCTTCAGAAATGAAGTTACCTTAAGCTGTGACTGAAATGTGAAGAACAATGGAAAATTTTTGAAGACACTGGCATTTCTTTATTATATATGCCTGGTGATATGATCTCTGAGGTTTTATTCCCCTTGCCATTACAAATTAGTTCAGACTGTGATGTGAAATTGCATTTAAAAAGGAAGTTAATTTTTTGATTTGGGACTTTCTGAAATTAATCTGTTGTATGGTGCCACCTACATTTTCAGACCCAAAATTCTACCTCTGGCACCAGAAATGCAGGAAGTTTCCTACAACTAAAAAGACTACAATAAAAAATCTTTTGTTATTTTATGTTACTTCATATCCTTTGAGATGAAATAGGCTTGAGACAGAACTGATAGACATAGTGTGTGTGTGTGTGTGTGTGTGTGTGTGTGTGTGTGTGTGTGTGTGTGTGTGTGTGTGTGTGTGTGTGTGTGTGAGAGAGAGAGAGAGAGAGAGAGAGAGAGAGAGAGAGAGAGAGAGATTGATTATGTGATGATATAAATCATATGTGGTAGGCAGCACGAGTGGAACTCTGAGGGGGAAAAATAAGATTTGTATGACATATTTATATGTTACACAACTGTTGCATTTCATATTACTTACCTTAATTTTAATAGACAACTCTCATAACACAAATTCTATTGTGATAGACATGTAGATTCATAAATGTTAATATTGTATCTCATGTTCTTGCCTGCTAGTGCTGTTTTTATATAAAAAGAAAAAGTGTTTAACCATTACCTAATTTTGAAACAATATTCAAAAATGCAAAGCCCTCTCCTTAACATAAAGAAACATAGTATTACTCATTTATTTGAAAAGGTCATATGACAGATCTAAGTAGTTTAAAATGAGCCTTCAACTTTATTTGTATCTTACGTATGCAGATGGATTGCAACTCCAAAAATTTTAATTGTTTCATAATATATTTGTAGGAAATAATGAAAAGCTGTTTCTCACTAATGACAAGTAGTACAAACAAAAAATCTGCAAGAAGTGTGAAGCAGAGTAATAACTTTGGTCAATAATTATTTTTACCTATGAATGTAATTTCTTTTACTTTTAAATATTCTTGTTCCATGGTGGGGTGTGGAATAGACCAGACTAAAACGGTTGTTATTCGCATCTGTTACAATTACTTTTGTCAATTGTATGTACGAGATGGAATAACCAAAATCCTGTGCTTTGAGCATCACTGTTGCAAACCATAGTGGGAAAAATAGGAATGGTTTTCTAATTGTGTAAAAGATGGGGTTAATTCTTAATGATCTATTTTGTATAAATTTCCTTAAACTGTTCAGATGGAAATTGACCAAGCATCCTGTGTTTTTTGTTGAATGGGTTCTTATGGGGGCAAAAAGTGACTGAAAGAAACTTAATTTTATCATTAAATGATCATGCCAATTTCATAATGAATGAACTTTTATAACGAAAATCTATAATGGTTGAAAGATGTGAAAACCTTTGATATCTGAAAACAATTTATTTTTGTAATTGTTTACATGTTCATTATCACACCTCAATCAGGAATCTCATGCATATGTAACTACATATACACCACAAATTTGGAAGACAATCTTCCTACCAGATATTTATGTATCATGAATACTGAAATAAATCTCCACAGAATCAACTTAAGTGTGTTGGAATTCTTGTTAATTTTTATTTTGCTTGGACTTTCAGCTGTTTTGCATAAATTCAGAGGACAGCTATGTGCCTAAAAAATCTCAATGATGAACCATGTGCCAACAGTGGTGAGTCGGTGTGTGTTGCATGGCAGTGGGATGGAAAAACTTTTCAAATGGGTCTGGAACTGATCAGGGGATTCCAAAGAGAAGCAGTCAGGTTTGAAAATAACAACCTGCCATGGACGAATGGCAACTTGAGTCTGTTTGTCTGAACCTGTACATGAACACTGTTGTCAAGAGCTTAAGCTGCTGTTCAGTTGTGCATTTGCTGCTCATTATTGAGCATAAATGTTGCAATGGAAGAAAGAAGAGTGGTGTGCAGATAAACTAAAAATTTTTCTCAAGAGCTGAAGAGTGAACAGTGCCTTGAAAAAAATCTCTGTGTATGTCTTATTTTATGGGGGAGGCAACTTCTTTAGATCGTTGGCTTATTATGTGTAGTTTTAATCCTTATTTTATGAAATTAACTTCAGGAGCAGTACAAAATAAAACATTTATGTACATTTTGTAGAGGAATTGAAACATAACCCCTTCCATCTTGGAATAGCATGTAAAATATCTTCTGCCACTGACCAGGTCTAAAATAGAATTTGGGCTGGCAACTTACTGTTTTTGTCTGGGCAATAACTGACCCACAAAAAGTGGTGAAATATTTCCCCGAAGAACCTTGTGATGCTGTTGTCATTTGTTACAAACAACATTCTCTGTACATTAAGGGGACAAAAGTCATGGGATACCTCCTAATATTGTGTTGGACCTCCTTTCACTCTGCATAGTGCAGCAAATCAACATGGCATCATCTCTGCAATTTGTTTGGAGTCCTGTGCAGAAGTATTGAGTTGTGCTACCACTGTAGCTGTCCATAATTGCTGAAGTGTTGCTGGTGGAGGATGTTGTGCATGAACTGACTTTTCGATTACTTCCCATAAATTTTCGATAAAATTAATGTCGGGTGATCTGGGTGACCAAACCTCTCATGTAAATTGTCCAGAATATTCTTAAAGCCAATCGTGAATAACTTCAGCTGGGTGACATGACATGACATCACATGAGATGACAGCATGGTGTGGGAACATGAAGTCCATGGATAGCTGCAAATGGTCTCAAAGTAGCTGAACATGACGATGTCCAGTCAATGGTTGTTACAAAGAGCCCGGTCCATTCTGGATGTAAACGCAGTCCACAGCATTATGGAGCCACCACCAGCTTGCTCATTACCTTGTTGACAACTTGGGTCCATGGATTCATGGGGCCTGCACTACACTCTACCATCAGCTCTTACCAACTGAAAATGGGACTCTGCTGACCAGGCCACGTTTTTCCAGTTGTCTGGGGTCCAACTGATATGGTCCTGAGCCCAGGAATGGTGGCGCAGACAATGTAGTACTGTTAGCAAAGGCTCTTGCATCAGTAGTCTGCTGCCATAGCTCAATAACGCCAAATGTTCCCACATTGTTCTAATGAATACATTTGTCTTGCATCTCTTTTTCTGTGTTTATTTCATGCAGTCTGTTGGTACTGACAACTCCATGCAAATGCCCTCAGCTTTCAGTTGTCTAGTGAAGCCTGTCAGCCATTTTGTTGTCTATGGTAAGAGGTAATGACTGAAATTTGGTATTCTCGGCACACTCTTGACACTGGAACTCTAAATATTGAATTCTTTAACAGTTTATGAAATTGAATGTCCCACGTATCTACCTCCAACTATCACGTCTGCCTACAGAGAGAGGTCCCCAGTTTGTCCGAAAGTCTAGAGCAAGGAGAGCCAAGAGTTTGGCTTGTGAAAGTGGCCGTGCAGCTGCCCTGCTTACAATTTGGTGGTGTTTTTTCCCTGTTATGCAACAACATAGATCACAAGCAAAAGAAATTTTCAGTATTATTTAATTATTTTTGGTGTGTTGAAGACACACTTTTTATTAGGTATAAACTGTTGGCATACAAAGAGATGCACACACTTTTACAGATTTTCACACTCAGGTAATTGTGACTTATTTAGTTTCATAATCAAGAGGGTCTTTCAGATGAACATGTCGATCGACGTGTTGTAGCACTTTTGGAACCTCATTATGGAGGTGCGGAAACTACCTGAGGGAAAACAATGTAGATGTTCAGGACAATTTTAACCTAAAAGGGTGTGTCATTAAAACAGGGACTATCTTGCAGGTAAAGTTGAAGAAATCTGCACATGTACAGCGGTGCTTTCAGCCGAAATGGTAAACAGTTTCAGAAACAGACATAACACTGACAGTGTTCTCAATTCGTTTAGGAACATATCCATGTAATGCTTTTAAGACAAGGGATTTTTCAAACATCAAGTTTTCTTTAACTCTGCTGTTTTGTTGCGGTCGATATGACCTGAAATTGTTATAAGTTTTATTTCTTCTTGCGAAATTTGGTGACTGTCTGAAAATGCAAGGGTAGAATGTGATTATAAAGTTTTAAAATATTTTAAGTCATGTGGCCTAAATCTTAAGAGTTACATATGTAATCTTCGGGACAATCTGACCTGCCAATATGATTACTCTGAAGTCAAATACTTACTGGTTGTCTCCATAGTACTAATGACTCTCGTTGTTCACACTTATTCAGCATTCAACAGCTAAAGAAAGATGCTGCACACAACAATTGACTTGGCATTACGACTTGTCAGCTGTTAAAATTATCCAACGTTTTTGCTCAGTTAGTGTTGTCTATCATCCGTGATTAGTCTGAACTGTGACGTCATGGTGACGACATCATTGACTGACACAGAATTCGAACAATTAGTAAATAGCTCTATCGACAAAGGATTACTTTCAGAGTTCGAAGGTCATGTCAATAATGCATCTGAAAGAGATTATTCTGCTGACAGTCCACAGCCTGTTAAAAAGTAGTGTATGGACTTCTATTCCTAACGGGAACTTAGAATGGCAGTTGCAATCACCAGCCCAACATGGTCATGTACCTGCTTCGAACATCATCAGGAGTACCCCAGGAATTACCAGGTATGGAAGCAGCAGAATAAGTTACATAAGTATTTTCTACAGCACTTCAGAATGAAATAATAGAGATGTCAAACATTGATGATTCTCTTTTTCATGCATGCTTAAGACTCCTATTCCTTGCAGGTGTGTGTCGCTCGCACGGGGAATCTACAAAAAGTTTGTGGGACAAGGATACTGGGTGAAACATATTTTGACCAACCATCAATGGGGACTACCCTGGGAAGAAGGTAGAGCTGGCAGAGGCTGCAAGTAAGATGGGGCTGGACGTTTTAGCTGTTAGTGACATTCGGGTAAGGGGTGAGAAAGAAGAGGAAGTGGGAGAATACAAGGTCTGTCAGGAGTCAAAGCAGGAATAGCACAATGGGGTGTAGGGCTTTACATCAGGAAAGAAATGGAACCCAGTGTAGTTGCAGTAAGGTATGTAAACGAACGACTGATATGGATAGATTTGACAGTGTCTCGCAAGAAAATTAGGATTGTGTCAGTATATTCGTATTGTGAAGGGACAGATCAAGATAAGATGGATAATTTTTATGAAGTACTCAGTGATGTAGTTGTTAGAGTAAAGGACAAGGACAGTGTTCTGCTCATGGGTGATTCTAATGCCAGGATAGGGAATCGAACAGAAGGGTATGAAAAGGTTATGGGTAAATTTGGAGAGGATATGGAGGCCAACAGGAACGGGAAACAACTCTGGGATGTCTGTGCCAATATGGGCTTAGTAATCACACTCCTTTTTTAAACATAAGAACATTCACTGGTATACTTGGGAAGGCAGGGAATCAGATCTGTCATTGACTATGTAATAACAGATAAGGAATTCAGGAAGGCTGTGAGGGACACACGTGTATTCAGGGGATTCTTTGATGACACTGATCATTATTTAATCTGCAGCGAAATTGGTATTGTGAGGCCGAAAGTGCAGGAGGTCAGGTCCGTATGTAGGAGGATAAGAGTGGAGAAACTTCAGGATAAGGAAATCAGGCACAAGTACATAACAGCGATCTCAGAAAGGTACCAGGTAGATGAATGTAGTCAATTACAGTCATTGGAAAAGGAATGGACAAGGTACTGAGACACAGTACTAGAAGTGGCTAAAGAATGTCTTGGAACAGGAGTGTGTAAAAGTAGGATGAAGCAAACAGCTTGGTGGAAGACACAGTCAAGGCAGCCTGTAAAAGGAAAAAAAAGGTGTATCAAAAATGGCTACATAATAGAACTCAGGTAGAGAAAGTTATGTTGAAGAAAGAAACAAAGCCAAACAGATAATTGCAGCATCCAAGAAGAAATCTTGGGAAGACTTTGGAAACAGGTTGGAGACTGGGTCAAGCTGCTGGAAAACCATTCTGGAGTGTAATTAGCAGTCTTCGAAAGGGAGGTAAGAAGGAAATGACAAGTATTGTGGACAGGTCAGGAAAACTGCTGGTGAATCCTGTGGATGCCTTGGGCAGATGGAGGGAATATTTTGAAGAGTTGCTCAATGTAGGTGAAAATACGATCAGCAATGTTTCAGATTTCGATGTAGAATGGGATAGGAATGATGATGGAAATAGGATCACATTTGAGGAAGTGGATAAAATGGTAAATATTTGCAGTGCAATAAAGCAGCTGGGGTGGATGAAATTAAGTCGGAACTCGTCAAATACAGTGGAACGTCAGGTCTTAAATAGCTACACAGGATAATTGAAATGGCCTGGGAGTCGGGACAGGTTCCATCAGACTGGACAAAAGCAGTAATCACACTAATCTTTAAACATGGAAACAGAAAAGATTGTAACAACTACAGAGGTATCTCTTTAATCAGCCTTGCGGGTAAAATCTTCTCAGGTATGATTGAAAGGAAAGTGCGAGTAGTAGTTGAGGACCAATTGGGTGAAAATCAGTGTGGGTTTAGGCCTCTTAGAGGTTGTCAGGACCAGATCTTTAGTTTATGGCAAATAATGGAGAAGTGTTATGAGTGGAACTATGCTTTATAGATCTAGAAAAGGCATATGACCGGGTTCCTAGGAGAAAGTTATTGTCTGTTCCACGTGATTATGGAATAGGAGGCAAACTTTTGCAAGCAATTAAAGGTCTTTACATAGATAGTCAGGCAGCAGTAAGAGTTGACAGGAAATTGAGTTCATGGTTCAGAGTAGTTTCAGGGGTAAGACAAGGCTGCAACCTGTCTCCACTATTATTCATATTACATATGGATCATATGTTGGAAACAATAGACTGGCTGGGTGAGGTTAAGATAGGTGAACACACAATAAGCAGTCTTGCATATGCGGATGACTTAGTTGTGATGGCAGATTCGATTGAAAGTTTGCAAAGTAATATTTCAGAGCGAGATCAGAAATGTAAGGACTATGGTATGAAGATTAGCATCTCCAAAACGAAAGTAATGTCAGTGGGAAAGAGATATAAACGGATTGAGTGCCAAATAGGAGGAACAAAGTTAGAACAGGTGGACGGTTTCAAGTACTTAGGATGCATATTCTCACAGGATGGCAACATAGTGAAAGAACTGGAAGCGAGGTGTAGCAAAGCTAATGCAGTAGGCGCTCAGCTACGATCTACTCTCTTCTGCAAGAAGGAAGTCAGTACCAAGACTAAGTTATCTGTGCACCGTTCAATCTTTCAACCAACTTTGTTGTATGGTAGCGAAAGCTGGGTGGATTCAGGGTACCTTATCAATAAGGTAGAGGTTAAGGATATGAAAGTAGCTAGGATGATTGCAGATACTAGCAGATGGGAACAATGGCAGGAGGGTGTCCACAATGAGGAAATCAAAGAAAAACTAGGAATGAACTCTATAGATGCAGCAGTCAGGGCGAACAGGCTTAGATGGTGGGGTCATGTTACACGCATGGGAGAAGCAAGGTTACCCAAGAGACTCATGGGTTCAGCAGCAGAGGGTAGGAGGAGTCGGGCAGACCAAGGAGAAGGTACCTGGATTCGGTTAAGAATGATTTTGAAGTAATAGGTTTAACATCAGAAGAGGCACCAATGTTAGCACTGAATAGGGAATCATGGAGGAATTTTATAAGGGGGCTATGCTCCAGACTGAAATCTGAAAGATGTTGTTGTTGTCTTCAGTCCTGAGACTGGTTTGATGCAGCTCTCCATGCTACTCTATCCTGTGCAAGCTGCTTCATCTCCCTGTACCTACTGCAACCTACATCCTTCTGAATCTGCTTAGTGTACTCATCTCTCGGCCTCCCTCTACGATTTAAACCCTCCACGCTGCCCTCCAATGCTAAATTTGTGATCACTTGATGCCTCAGAACGTGTCCTACCAACCGATCCCTTCTTTTAGTCAAGTTGTGCCACAAACTTCTCTTCTCCCCAATCCTATTCAATACCTCCTCATTAGTTACGTGATCTATCCACCTTATATTCAGTATTCTTCTGTAGCACCACATTTCGAAAGCTTCTATTCTCTTCTTGTCCAAACTAGTTATCGTTCATGTTTCACTTCCATACATAGCTACACTCCAAACAAATACTTTCAGAAACGACTTCCTGATACATAAATCTATATTCGATGTCAACAAATTTCTCTTCTTCAGAAACGCTTTCCTTGCCATTGCCAGTCTACATTTTATATCCTCTCTACTTCGAACATTATCAGTTGTTTTACTTCCTAAATAGCAAAACTCCTTTACTATTTTAAGTGTCTCATTTCCTAATCTAATTCCCTCAGCATCACCTGATTTAATTAGACTACATTCCATTATCCTCGTTTTGCTTTTGTTGATGTTCATCTTATATCCTCCTTTCAAGACACTGTCCATTCTGTTCAACTGCTCTTCCAAGTCCTTTGCCGTCTCTGACAGAATTACAATGTCATCGGCGAACCTCAAAGTTTTTACTTCTTCTCCGTGAATTTTAATACCTACTCCAAATTTTTCTTTTGTTTCCTTTACTGCTTGCTCAATATACAGATTGAATAACATCGGGGAGAGGCTACAACCCTGTCTCACTCCTTTCCCAACCACTTCTTCCCTTTCATGCCCCTCGACTCTTATGACTGCCATCTGGTTTCTGTGCAAATTGTAAATAGCTTTTCCCTCCCTGTATTTTACCCCTGCCACCTTTAGAATTTGAAAAAGAGTATTCCAGTCAACATTGTCAAAAGCTTTCTCTAAGTCTACAAATGCTAGAAACGTAGGTTTGCTTTTCCTTAATCTTTCTTCTAAGATAAGTCTTAGGGTCAGTATTGCTTCATGTGTTCCAACATTTCTACGGAATTCAAACTGATCCTCCCCGAGGTCCGCATCTACCAGTTTTTCCATTCGTCTGTAAAGAATTCGCGTTAGTATTTTGCAGCTGTGACTTATTAAACTGATAATTTGGTAATTTTCACATCTGTCAGCACCTGCTTTCTTTGTAGTAGCTTACCCGCATTCCTAATTTCCTATTCATTATTAAACCTACTCCTGCATTACCCCTATTTGATTTTGTGTTTATAACCGTGTGGTCACCTGACCAAAAGTCTTGTTCCTCCTGCCACCGAACTTCACTAATTCCCACTATATCTAACTTTAACCTATCCATTTCCCTTTTTAAATTTTCTAACCTACCTGCCCGATTAAGGGATCTGACATTCCACGCTCAGATCCGTAGAACGCCAGTTTTCTTTTTCCTGATAACGACATCCTCTTGAGTAGTCCCCGCCTGGAGATCCAAATGGGGGACTATTTTACCTCCGGAATGTTTTACCCAAGAGGACGCCATCATCATTTAATCATACAGTAAAGCTGCATGCCCTCGGGAAAAATTACGGCTGTAGTTTCCCCTTGCTTTCAGCCGTTCACAGTACCAGCACAGCAAGGCCGTTTTGGTTAATGTTGCAAGGCCAGATCAGTCAATCATCCAGACTGTTGTCCCTGCAACTACTGAAAAGGCTGCTGCCCCTCTTCAGGAACCACACGTTTGTCTGGCCTCTCAACAGATACCCCTCCATTGTGGTCGCACCTACGGTACGGCCATCTGTATCGCTGAGGCACGCAAGCCTCCCCACCAACGGCAAGGTCCATGGTTTATGGGGGGGCTGAAAGGCATAATCAGTCTTAAATGATGATGGATATGGATGGATGGATATGGATGGATGGATATGAATGAATGGATGGATGGATGGATATGGAGATGGATGGATGGATGGATGGGTGGGTGGGTGGATATGGATGGATGGGTGGGTGGATATGGATGGATGGATGGGTGGGTGGATATGGATGTATGGGTGGATGGTGGTGGTGGTGGTGGTGGTGGTGATATGGATTGATGATGATGATGATATGGATGGATGATGATGATGATGATGATATGGATGGATGATGATGATGATATGGATGGATGATAGGGATGGATGATGATGATATGGATGGATGATAGGGATGGATGATGATGATATGGATGGATGATAGGGATGGATGATGATCCTCCCTAGAAACATTGCGATTTGATAAGAAATCCACGAGAGGAAAGATGACGTACTGATAAACGTGACGCAATCTGCAGTATCTGGGAGAAGTGGTTAGAAGTCCTTCCAAAACTGAATAATCCAGGGGAAAATATGATCGTTGATGAGCAGCTGATAACATTTAGACTTGACTGTTCATTCAAGCAGCACATCACAAGCAAACCGGCAAAACATGGGATCAAGATATGGACTCCGTGTGACAGAAAATCTTTGTATGTACTGAAAGCCCAAATATATACAGGATAGGAGAATGGAGCTGCACAAAAAAAAAAAAAAAAATCTGGGAATGAGAAATACCTTTGCTTTGCGAGTTCAGAATGTAACGTGACAATTTTTTTGTAATACAATTTGGGACAGGTGCTCCTGAAAAGGAAATTGACCATGTTTGGAACTATGTGCAGAAATAAGCCAGAGGTTCCACAAAATATGACAAACGAGAATGTTTATACCTCTTCATTTTACTTCACAAATAACACTAAGGTGGTCAATTATATTCCTAGGAGAAATAAGAATGTTGCACTAATGAGCACTCTCCACAGTGGTGGGGAAATAAGTAATAAGGCCGATAAGAAACCAAAAATGATTTTAGATTATAATTCAACCACAGGGACTTAAGTCACACTTGATCAGCTACCAGATACTTAATATGTGCAAACAAAAAACCACTAGGTGGCCCATGATATTTTTCTACAGTATTCTTGATGTTGCTTGTAATGAGTATGTCGTGTGGACTTTGATTGACGTAACTGGAATGTGAGAAAATTGATTAGAAGGAGAATAGTTTTGGAGGAACTTCAAAAGTCACTGGTTGCAGAGCACATTGCATTTTCCAAGAATAGAAGATTCTTTGAGAATGGTCAGGAGCATCAAAGACCGTGAAGAAGTGGCAAGTGTGGCTAAAACAGTAACGACAAGGAAATATACTAACTGCACGATCTGTGAGTTCTGTCCTTCAAGCAATGACAATAAAACAAACATGCCATGTGGAAACTGTAACAAACGTATGCAAAACATTCACCACCCAAGTGTGTTGAAACTGCAGTGATTAAGGAGGTGATGAGGCAGATGGTTGTTGAGAAACACTTTTTGGTGGAAATGTCTATTGTTACTATATACCGTGCATAATATTAAAATTAAACATTTTCTTTAGTGAAGTTCTGAGTGGTATTATTATTATTATTATTATTATTATTATTATTATTATTATTATTATTTACTACTACTACTACTACTACTACTACTACTACTACTAATACTACTGTTACTACTACTGTCACTATGAGCATTAACAGCATGGTGCAATATAACAACAATGTTAATGGGTTATAACTGTACAAAAAATACGTGTGAGTAGAAGTTTTTTTTAAACATTTTATTATGTCGGGTCGTATGACCCAGACACTACATTTGTATGGTAAAAGTGAACAGAACAGCAGGGTTAGAGCCAGTTAGTTTAGACAACTGGACTGTATTAGTCAGAATGTGTCCCTTCTATAACACAATTTCAATTTTGAATGCATTCTTGTCAAACAAAGAAGTTGTTTCTCACCTTGCACAGTGTTCCTGTGGGAAGTGTGCAGTTAAGTACACTTAAAATGCAAGATCTGCACTACTCTTGTAATAAATTCAATAACAGAGAGGTTTAAATCAAAAATTGTTCCAGGGATGCTCGTTCACTTAGCCAACGTACTCTGCTGTAATACGTGATGTTACCATGCTCCTTGTTCAGTTTTCTAGAACACTGTCATTACTGACAGTGGAGTAATGCATGCAGCTTCAGTAGTTTTACTTTGTGCGCTGCATGCCTTCAAATTTAGCACAAAGTGCTTCTTGATGTACAGAACAATCAGTCCTCTCTGTTTATAAGTGTTGTAATTTTTTACTCTTTCATTGTCAACAAAATCTTTAAATTCTTTCTGCATGGTATTGTAATATCGTTTCATAGCAGATTTGGGAGTATGTGTCGCTTCTGCAACTGCATAATATATATTGAATTCTCTTACATCTCTTCTGCCTCCGGATTCATTTTTAAGGTTTGTGATAATAGATTGCTAGACTACCTCTTTTTGTGCAAATGGTCAATGGAATTTTGAACTTTTTTATTACCATGAACAAATATCGAAGTGTAAACTGCTCTTACCCCATCATTCTGATGGACTGAAGGGAGTCGTACTAAATGAAAAATGCCACTCTGCAGTACTAAATGAAATGATGTGTTGTGCCGAGTATTTCTGAGAAGCATTGAGCACTGACAGATGTATCATTGACCCACATGTGGCCTGCACACCCAGCCCATGCTAAAGTGTGGCACATCATGGCTGGCGTTAATGTAGAGCCTTATAATTTACAAGTTTATTGAGAAGAGTGGCGTGGCATAGCGTACAAGACTAGTACACTGAAAGTGCTGGGTTTGAATCCTCCCAGATGAATTTTAGATTTTTATTTTTTTAGTTTTTTTTATCAGGATGACTTACATCATCATTTTTATACAATCCGAGCAACTCAAGGACTCGGGTCTAATTTCAGGTAGATGCTGAAAAAGCCTCAGCACTTTATATAACTGGGAGATAACCAACAGGTTTCTGGCTACTGGCACCTGTTATTGAAGTCTGTATGTTTTTCAAGTGCAATTTTCCTCTATATACCTCTTACTATCAGAAACCGAAAAAGCATTGCCGGAAGGCCTAAAGCAATTCATTAAGGTTAGATTATTTAAATCTTAAAAATTAAATGAATCGTGAATTTGCAAAACAGCTTAAGTCCCTAGAGGTACATTCACAAAAAAAGCTGTCTATTATATTACTGAAGCAAATCTTGCATTGAAACTACGCAAGACTGTCGTTACAAAAGCACTATCTTGTACTTCCTTCATGTCCAAATTTTGGTTTAAAAAAGGAGGACTGAAGATTTTTTCAAAGTAACTTCACTT
The DNA here is from genome assembly GCF_023897955.1 of Schistocerca gregaria. Taxonomy (NCBI): domain Eukaryota; kingdom Metazoa; phylum Arthropoda; class Insecta; order Orthoptera; family Acrididae; genus Schistocerca; species Schistocerca gregaria. The sequence continues at coordinate 218,272,426 of NC_064925.1, read as the reverse complement.
TTGCTTCTTATGTAATACAATTCTGGCATATAAACACACAATAATGTATATCCTTTATTGAAAAACATATTCAGAATACATAGAACAGTAAATCATCAAGGGAAATAAACATACAGGACAAAATTTCCAAAATGGAATTGCAATATTACTCATTTGTCCTTTGTTTCCCAAGCTGCAATTTTCTCATAAAATGCTTTGGATTCATTACAGTTGGAAATGTACTTGAGCATTTTGTGTATATCTTTAATTTTATTTTCATTGATTGGACACACACAATTTGGATAAGTATGTCTGTGTGATAGTTTGGTATGTGCAGATATGTTGGCCCAAGGATGAAAGACTGTTGAATTATTCCTCATAGAAATGGTTTTACCACAACTATTCCTATCTATTCTGCAGTTAAGTAGAATTCCATAAAAGTTGAAACAGTGAAAGATACCTTTTTATCTCTAGGAATGTCCTTAACATAAGTCTCATTGGACTGGCATTTCTTTTGTAATAATGTGGCCACCAGCTGTTGTAATCATAAACATCCTCACTTTCAACGATTGTAACTGTAAAATTTCCTTTAGCGATAGACACACATCCTTCATTGTGTAGAATCTGTCCACACGTCTGTCATCTTTTTACTACTGTGAAGTCCCTATTGTTTGGCAGAAAGGAGTGTCGTCTGATAGGGAAAAGAAGTCTGATATTCAAAAAATACCTCTGAGCACTTATAGCCATTAAAAACCAGAGGAGTGTGTTGTTCTTGCTCTGGCCTGGACGGCTGTCACAAAACAGCACTAGATGAGACACAGGTATTGAAATAATGGAGGAGAAAACTGCATACCTCATTTGGACTTTTCTTAGCTCGCCCTCATGGTAGATCTAGAAGGATACTGAATTAGTTTTCATGTTGTGGACAGAGAAAACTGGAATATGTTAAAGCAAGAAAATCCTCTCTCTCAGTGCATAACTTGGCTGCATCTTCCAGTGTTTTGTAGAACTTTTTGCTGCGATGTCTGTGAACTAGGCGTTCTGCTGCAGCTACACGTTTAGCGCAATCACTAAGTGCACCACTTTTCTCTTTAACATTCAGTTCTTCACAATGGGCCTACCAAATCTCAAACAGAAATTGTTATTGAAATATCAGCAAAACACGAGTGTTCTGTTAGTGGAAATAATGTACAGAAGTCAGGAACTAAAGTCTCTTGGCTATTAAATGATGCGTGTAAGGTATTGGAACATTGCTGCGCCCATAACTCAAAACCAAGAAAATGTGGACTTAAGTCGTTTTGAAAATTCACGATTCAAATGTTTTTGAAACTATTTTTCATTTCTTTCCTGGAAAGCTCAGGTGGTTCAAGTAATAGTAACAGTCCTATTCACATTGTGGTGAAAGTACAGAAGACTTCCTCTACAACAAAACTTGCTTGTACAACATTGTCCAGTGCTTTTTATTCATTAGCCATATATGTATTATTTAATACATTAGGGTACTGGATCATGAGAGCTTTCACTGTTGAAGTAAACTATGACTGAGAAGCAAGGATGTGCATGCAAGTCATTGGTAGTCAATTCTGTTTAAACGGGTAGATGAACTGTAAGAAATGCGTTGAGTTTGAGCTGCTTTATTTCGCACTTGATTTTTTCAAGATGTATGTAAAATAAACAATCTCCACAGTGAAGTAACTTATAACTCACTACATTTGTTGGCAACACTGGTAAATAGGCTTTTGTGCTTCCAAGTGTCTTAATTAATTATGCACTTGATTTTATTAGCTGCTTGCAGTTTTTTTTTTGGGTTGACCCTCCAGTCTTTTCACTTTCCTTTTTGAAAGCATAGGTTCTGTTTGTGTATCAAAGTAAGTGTGTCCTCTTGTGGGGAAACAAACAGAACTTCACACAGATTGAGTCAGAAACAAAAGTATTTGCAGTAACAAATGGCAGGCATAAAATGGTATGTAACAGATGAGACATTACCTGAATTAAGTTGCTTAGTTTTTAAACAATGATATTTGTAGTGTGTGTTCATTTTTTACATTCTGTTTATTTAGACGTTCCCCTGGTACCATCATATGCTCAGTGATGGGAAACCATTGCAAAAGACTATCAAAATAACAAAATTTTCCTAACTGTGTTGGTGCTTTTCATGGCAAGCACATAGCTGTATTTTGCCGACTGAAGAGTGGAAGTAAATACTTCAGTTATAAACAGTATTCAGCATTGTACTACTTGCAGTAGTAAATGAAAAAAAACTATTGATTACCTTCTGTTTATGTGTAATGTCAAGGGACAACACTAGACAGTGATGTGTCAAGACACACATCGTGTTTCGTAGCCCCCACACAGGACCACCTTCAGGGTTGTGGAACAAGTCAAGGTATAAATTAAATTACAACAGTAGTACCACAGAAACTTAATCTGTGTGTTATATTAACAATAAACTCATTACACTGCTTAATGCTATTCACATTAACATTAAATCAAGTATTTGATTAAGAAAGCTGCTACTTAGCAAAAAATTAAAATAAAAAACCAGCTGCTGGCTGCCTCTCCCATTGTGTTACAAAACTCCTGTTGATCTGCAATTAGTAACTTAATATTTAGTCCATTACAGTGATATTTTTTGAAGAAAATATTTTTAAATCTTAAATACAGAGTTCTGTTTATCGTACATTTCTACTAGTACAGTTTTATAACAAACACTACAACTTTGCATGTAGCTAAGAGAACTTTTCATCTCTGAATCTAGATGTTCAGATAATTTGCAGGAAGATTGGCTGATGGGGTATGTTTATAATTTTCTTTTGAACTGGTATGGATTCCTACTATCTCACATTGTTAGACCAGAGTACATAACTTTCTTCTGTACTGTGGACAAGGCGGCAAAGTCGGTGAAAATTGTTTTTGTGTCTTGTATAGTGACTCTATCGCAGAACAACTGTAATGGACCACACAGTAGGCTCATTTGGAGCTGTTGCTCTTCCTAGTGATCAGGATACATACCATATGTATTTCTTGCAATTTATTTCCACTCGCAGAAAATATTGATAAACCACACTCAGCTGATTTTGTATCAAACAATGGGATTACATAACAGTATAAATTAGGATAGATTGCTACTGACCACGTAGAGGAGGAGTGGAGCGGCAGAAAGGCACATTTAAAAGAAGACTGTTGGATATTACTTAGCTTTTGTACAACATCCTTCACATATATATATATATATATATATATATATATATATATATATATATATATATATATATAACAGAAAGAAACTTCCACATGGGAAAAATATATTAAAAACAAAGATTCCAAGACTTACCAAGCGGGAAAGCGCCGGCAGACAGGCACATGAACAAAACACACAAACACACACACAGAATTACGAGCTTTCGCAACTGGCAGTTGCTTCGTCAGGAATGAGGGAAGGAGAGGGAAAAATCAAAGGATGTGGGTTTTAAGGGAGAGGGTAAGGAGTCATTCCAATCCCGGGAGCGGAAAGACTTCCCTTAGGGGAAAAAAGGACAGGTGTACACACACACACACACACACACACACACACACACACACACACACACACACACACACACACAAGCAGACATATTTAAAGGCAAAGAGTAAGGGCAGAGATGTCAGTCGAGGCGGAAGTACAGAGGCAAAGAAGTTGTTGAAAGACAGGTGAGGTATGAGCGGCGGCAACTTGAAATTAGCGGAGGTTGAGGCCTGGCGGATATCGAGAAGGGAGGATATACTGAAGGGCGAGTTCCCATCTCCGGAGTTCGGATAGGTTGGTGTTGGTGGGAAGTATCCAGATAACTCGGACGGTGTAACACTGTGCCAAGATGTGCTGGCCGTGCATCAAGGCATGTTTAGCCACAGGGTGATCCTCATTACCAACAAACACTGTCTGCCTGTGTCCATTCATGCGAATGGACAGTTTGTTGCTAGTCATTCCCACATAGAAAGCATCACAGTGCAGGCAGGTCAGTTGGTAAATCACGTGGGTGCTTTCACATGTGGCTCTCCCTTTGATCGTGTACACCTTCCGGGTTACAGGACTGGAGTAGGTGGTGGTGGGAGGGTGCATAGGACAGGTTTTACAGCGGGGGCGGTTGCAAGGGTAGAAGCCAGAGGGTAGGGGAGGTGGTTTGGGGATTTCATAGGGATGAACCAAGAGGTTACGAAGGTTAGGTGGACGGCGGAAAGACACTCTTGGTGGAGTGGGGAGGATTTCATGAAGGATGGATCTCATTTCGGGGCAGGATTTTAGGAAGTCGTATCCCTGCTGGAGAGCCACATTCAAGGTCTGATCCAGTCCCGGAAAGTATTCTGTTACAAGTGGGGCACTTTTGGGGTTCTTCTGTGAGAGGTTCTGGGTTTGAGGGGATGAGGAAGTGGCTCTGGTTATCTGCTTCTGTACCAGGTTGGGAGGGTAGTTGCGTGATGCGAAAGCTGTTTTCAGGTTGTTGGTGTAATGGTCGAGGGATTCAGGACTGGAGCAGATTCGTTTGCCACGAAGGCCTAGGCTGTAGGGAAGGGATCATTTGATATGGAATGGGTGGCAGCTGTCATAATGGAGGTACTGTTGCTTGTTGGTGGGTTTGATGTGGACGGATGTGTGCAGCTGGCCATTGGACAGCTGGAGGTCAACGTCTAGGAAAGTGGCATGGGATTTGGAGTAGGACCAGGTGAATCTGATGGAACCAAAGGAGTTGAGGTTGGAGAGGAAATTCTGGAGTTGTTCTTCACTGTGAGTCCAGATCATGAAGATGTCATCAATAAATCTGTACCAAACTTTGGGTTGGCAGGCTTGGGTAACCAAGAAGGCTTCCTCTAAGCGACCCATAAATAGGTTGGCATACAAGGGGGCCATCCTGGTACCCATGGCTGTTCCCTTTAATTGTTGGTATGACTGGCCTTCAAAAGTGAAGAAGTTGTGGGTCAGGATGAAGCTGGCTAAGGTGACGAGGAAAGAGGTTTTAGGTAGGGTGGCAGGTGATCGGCGTGAAAGGAAGTGCTCCATTGCAGCGAGGCCCTGGACGTGCGGGATATTTGTGTATAGGGAAGTGGCATCAATGGTTACAAGGATGGTTTCTGGGGGTAACAGACTGGGTACGGATTCCATGCGTTAGAGAAAGTGGTTGGTGTCTTTGATGAAGGATGGGAGACTGCATGTAATGGGTTGAAGGTGTTGATCTACGTAGGCAGAGATACGTTCTGTGGGGGCTTGGTAACCAGCTACAATGGGGCGGCCAGGATGTTTGGGTTTGTGAATTTTAGGAAGTAGGTAGAAGGTAGGAGTGCGAAGTGTCGGTGGGGTGAGGAGTTTGATGGAGTCAGGTGAAAGGTTTTGTAGGGGGCCTAAGGTTCTGAGGATTCCTTGAAGCTCCGCCTGGACATCAGGAATGGGATTACCTCGGCAAACTTTGTATGTAGAGTTGTCTGAAAGCTGACGCAGTCCCTCAGCCACATACTCCCGACGATCAAGTACCACGGTCGTGGAACCCTTGTCAGCCGGAAGAATGATGATGGATCGGTCAGCTTTCAGATCACGGATAGCCTGGGATTCGGCTGTGGTGATGTTGGGAGTAGGATTAAGGTTTTTCAAGAAAGATTGAGGGCAAGGCTGGAAGTGAGAAATTCCTGGAAGGTTTGGAGAGGGTGATTTTGAGGAAGAGGAGGTGGGTCCCGCTGTGATGGAGGACGGAACTGTTGCAGGCAGGGTTCAATTTGGATAGTGTCTTGGGGAGTTGGATAATTAGGAGTGGGATCAGGATTGTTTTTCTTCGTGGCAAAGTGATATTTCCAGCAGAGACTACGAGTGTAGGACAGTAAATCCTTGACAAGGGCAGTTTGGTTGAACCTGGGAGTGGGGCTGAAGGTGAGGCCTTTGGATAGGACAGAGGTTTCGGATTGGGAGAGGGGTTTGGAGGAAAGGTTAACTACTGAATTGGGGTGTTGTGGTTCCAGATTGTGTTGACTGGAATTTTGAGGTGTTGGGGGGAGTGGAGCTGGAAGTGGGAGATTGAGTAGTTGGGAGAGACTGGGTCTGTGTGCAATGAGAGGAGGTTGAGGTTTGTTGGAAAGGTTGTGGAGGGTGAGTGAGTTGCCTTTCCGGAGGTGGGAAACCAGGAGATTGGATAGTTTTCTGAGGTGGAGGGTGGCATGTTGTTCTAATTTGCGGTTGGCCTGTAGGAGGATGCTATGTACAGCCGGTGTGGATGTGGGAGAGGAAAGATTGAGGACTTTGATTTGGGATAGGAGTTGACGGGTGTGTTCATTGGCCGAGTCGATGTATAGGTGAAGGATTAGGCGGGTGAGGGCTATGGATTGTGCTGTTTGGAACTGGTATAAGGACTGACGGCATTACTCCCAAAGGCCTCACACTTAAAGTTCCCATCTCTGGCTGCAATCCTTCTTTCCATCAGTCCTTATACCAGTCCTCCATCAGCTTTCAGACAACTCTACATACAAAGTTTGCCGAGGTAATCCCATTCCTGATGTCCAGGCGGAGCTTCAAGGAATCCACAGAACCTTAGGCCCCCTACAAAACCTTTCACCTGACTCCATCAAACTCCTCACCCCACCGACACCTCGCACTCCTACCTTCTACCTACTTCCTAAAATTCACAAACCCAAACATCCTGGCCGCCCCATTGTAGCTGGTTACCAAGCCCCCACAGAACGTATCTCTGCCTACGTAGATCAACACCTTCAACCCATTACATGCAGTCTCCCATCCTTCATCAAAGACACCAACCACTTTCTCTAACGCCTGGAATCCGTACCCAGTCTGTTACCCCCAGAAACCATCCTTGTAACCATTGATGCCACTTCCCTATACACAAATATCCCGCACGTCCAGGGCCTCGCTGCAATGGAGCACTTCCTTTCACGCCGATCACCTGCCACCCTACCTAAAACCTCTTTCCTCGTCACCTTAGCCAGCTTCATCCTGACCCACAACTTCTTCACTTTTGAAGGCCAGTCATACCAACAATTAAAGGGAACAGCCATGGGTACCAGGATGGCCCCCTTGTATGCCAACCTATTTATGGGTCGCTTAGAGGAAGCCTTCTTGGTTACCCAAGCCTGCCAACCCAAAGTTTGGTACAGATTTATTGATGACATCTTCATGATCTGGACTCACAGTGAAGACCAACTCCAGAATTTCCTCTCCAACCTCAACTCCTTTGGTTCCATCAGATTCACCTGGTCCTACTCCAAATCCCATGCCACTTTCCTAGACGTTGACCTCCAGCTGTCCAATGGCCAGCTGCACACATCCGTCCACATCAAACCCACCAACAAGCAACAGTACCTCCATTATGACAGCTGTCACCCATTCCATATCAAACGGTCCCTTCCCTACAGCCTAGGCCTTCGTGGCAAACGAATCTGCTCCAGTCCTGAATCCCTCGACCATTACACCAACAACCTGAAAACAGCTTTCGCATCACGCAACTACCCTCCCAACCTGGTACAGAAGCAGATAACCAGAGCCACTTCCTCATCCCCTCAAACCCAGAACCTCTCACAGAAGAACCCCAAAAGTGCCCCACTTGTAACAGAATACTTTCCGGGACTGGATCAGACCTTGAATGTGGCTCTCCAGCAGGGATACGACTTCCCAAAATCCTGCCCCGAAATGAGATCCATCCTTCATGAAATCCTCCCCACTCCACCAAGAGTGTCTTTCCGCAGTCCACCTAACCTTCGTAACCTCTTGGTTCATCCCTATGAAATCCCCAAACCACCTCCCCTACCCTCTGGCTCCTACCCTTGCAACCGCCCCCGCTGTAAAACCTGTCCTATGCACCCTCCCACCACCACCTACTCCAGTCCTGTAACCCGGAAGGTGTACACGATCAAAGGGAGAGCCACATGTGAAAGCACCCACGTGATTTACCAACTGACCTGCCTGCACTGTGATGCTTTCTATGTGGGAATGACTAGCAACAAACTGTCCATTCGCATGAATGGACACAGGCAGACAGTGTTTGTTGGTAATGAGGATCACCCTGTGGCTAAACATGCCTTGATGCACGGCCAGCACATCTTGGCACAGTGTTACACCGTCCGAGTTATCTGGATACTTCCCACCAACACCAACCTATCCCCCCCCCCCCCAGGGGGCTCGCTGTCCTTTCGTGAGTACGTGCGTGGCGAGCACGGGGCCCCGAGCTATTGCAGCCTTCCTTCTTTTTCCGGGCTGCATTTCCTTTCCCTTCCCCTCCTTTCCTGTCCTTCATCCTTCCCTCCGACCTCTCCTCTCCCCCTCTTGGTGTCCCTACTTATGGTGTCCCTTCTTATGTTGGCCCTGCTATTCTCCTGGTTCTGTTGACCTTGCAATTCGGCCTTGTTCTGTAATTCCTTCATCCTTTTGGTATTCTCTGGTCCCCTCTGGGGTTTGACCTCCAGCACTAAATTTTCTTCCGTAGTGTGAGCCATTTGGGGAAGAGCACCTTACCTAGTGTCTCCGGCGTGTGCCATCATCATTGATTCCATCGTTTCCTTTACGTCGTTGTTTGACATTAGGGTCCATAGCCAGCACGGTAGCCAGCCCGTGTGGTGGGGTCGCTATGTATCCTTTTGGTTGAGCCCCCTGAAAACACAGGGATCACACGTCTGATACCTGAGCTGTGACCTCCTCATGTAAGCCTAGGAGTGGTTGCTTGTCGTCCTGGAGCATCGGAACTCCCAGCAATGGCCGCCGTGCCAGACGGCCCTTGCTGTGGCTGGGTGGCGCCCATGAGGAGAGCCCCTGATCGGAGTGGGTGGTATCAGGGCGGACACTATGCTCATGAAACGCATAAGAGTCCACAACTCTGGCCGTTCTCCGGCCGTCTCTTTGACTGGAAAAGATTCTTCACGTGCTGCTTCCTCTGCCCCTTCCGCCTTCCCTTCCGTGGCTACCCCCTGGGAGGAGGGCCAGGCTCGTCGGCTGGGGGCGAAACCTTTCCCTCGCTATCTGGTTTGCGCCAGAACTGATGGGGATACTTTTACTCATACGAAACCTATGTTTTTTGTTGAACACATCGAAGACAAGTTTGGCGAGGTGGACTCTATCAGCAAGATGCGGTCTGGGTCGCTGTTGATTAAAACCGCTTAAGCTACCCAGTCTGCAGCTCTCCATGCCTGTACCCATCTTGGTACGATTTCTGTGTCAATTACCCCACACCAGTCCTTGAACATGGTGCAAGGTGTAATTTTCCATAGAGACCTCCTCCTTCAATCTGATGAGGAACTTCGGGACAATCTAAGCCGGCGGGGGGTTCACTTTGTTCGGCGGGTTCAGAGGGGTCCGAAGGACAACCGCGTTGACACTGGTGCCTTTATCTTGGCCTTTGAAGGGGACACCCTCCCTGAGAAGGTCAAGATTATGGTCTATCGGTGTGACGTGAAGCCATACATCCCACCACCTATGCGATGTTTCAAGTGTTTGCGTTTTGGCCACATGTCTTCGCGCTGTTCGCAGGCCCCCCTCTGTGGTGACTGTGGACATCCTTTCCATGAGGGAAGTTCCTGTGTTTCCCCTCCTGTGTGCGTAAATTGTCATGGGAATCATTCTTCACGGTCACTGGATTGCCCAGTGTATCAGAAAGAGAAAAAGATACAGGAATATAAGACTCTTGATCGTCTCACCTATACCGAGGCCCGTAAAAAGTATACACGCCTTCATCCAGTGACCCTGACAACTAGTTATGCTTCAGCAGTATCTTCACCCCCTCCTCCTCATTCCTTACCCCAGTCCCGAACCCCTTTCCTCCCCCCTCCCCCTGCGGTTCCCACACCATCCCCTCCGGGCACCGCTTCCTCTCCCCGGCTGGAGAAGTGTCCTGCTTCTTCGGCGTCTGCCGGTCATGGGCGCCCCTCGCGGGATCCCCCTTCCCGGCACCTTCCAGGCCAAAGGTCTGCTGCCACGCGGCCACCACGAGAACCACGGTCTGCGGGCCCCCAGATCGCCCGCTCTCTTTCTGTTCCCGATCTTGCTGTGGCTGGCTCCATTTTGTTGCACAGCCCTCCACGATCCCAAACAGAAAGAAAGAAGAAGCACAAGTCCCGGGACAAGGAGTCTCTGGCGTCGCCAGAGGTCTCGTCCCCATCTTCACAACCTGACTCTGACCTGTTATTCATGGATGTCGCCCCCTCCTTGTCGGTGACGGGTGGTGACCCACCGGCATGACTGACATTAGCCTGTTCACCCCCCAATTGACTCATCGTTCTTTGGCTATCCAATGGAACTGTAATGGCTATTACCGTCACCTACCGGAGTTGCAATCCCTTCTTTCGTTTTACTCTGCGGCTTGTGTGGTTCTACAAGAAACTCATTTTACTGGTGGTCACTCACCAACCCTCCGTGGCTTCCGTGCTTTCTGTCGAAATCGGGTCGGCCCCCTACGGGCGTCTGGCGGAGTTTGCACGTTGGTCCGAACGGACATTGCCAGCACGTGGATTCCTCTCCAAACTACATTGGAAGCAGTTGCTGTTAGGATCCACCTGGACTCTGGGGTCACAATTTGCAATCTGTATCTCCCTCCTGACAGAACTCCTACACCTGCCTCCTTAAGTGCCCTCCTTCAGCAACTTTCTCCTCCCTTCCTTATACTTGGCGATTTTAATGCACATCATCCCTTGTGGGGCAGTGCATTTCCATCTAGTAGGGGTCATCTCATTGACCAGTTTATTACCGACCACGACTTGTGCCTTCTTAACGATGGCTCCCCTACCCATTTCAGTGCCGGTCATGGTAGCTTTTCTGCCATTGATCTTTCTCTCTCTTCTCCCTCCCTCCTCCCTTCCCTACAATGGTCACCGCACGACGACCTTTGCGATAGTGACCACTTCCCGTTGATTCTCTCGCTCCCTTCCCGCTCCCCCATGGACAGATCACCTCGTTGGTCCTTCCAACGTGCCAATTGGCCTCTGTATACTGCACAGGTCGTTTTTTCTCCCTCATTGTCGGATGGTATTGATGATGTCATACGTGACATGTCTGACGCGATTGTTCACGCTGCTAGCCTTGCTATCCCGCGCTCATCTGGACCATTTCGCCGCCGGCAGGTCCCTTGGTGGAGTTCGGACATTGCCGTTGCCATCTGTGATCGCCGTCGAGCTTTGCAACACCTTAAGAGGCATCCATCCGTTGCCAATCTTATTACCTTTAAACGCCTTCGCGCAAAAGCCCGTTACTTAATCAAACGGAGCAAACGGATGTGTTGGGAACGCTTTGTTTCTTCCCTCGGTTCTGCTGTCCCTCTGTCGCGGGTATGGGCTACACTTCGCTCTCTCCAAGGTTGCCATCGGCAGTCTACCCTCCCGGGTCTTCACCTCCCGGATGGCCTTTGCACGGACCCGTTGATTCTCGCGGAACACCTTGCGACCCATTTTGCAACAGCGTCGGCATCAGCCTCCTATCCGGCTGCTTTCCTTCCCCAGAAACAGCGGGCCGAAGCTTCCGCCTTATGTTTCACCCCCAGCCAGTCAGAATCATACAACGACGCTTTTACTGAATGGGAACTTCTTTCCGCACTCTCCTCTTCTCATGATACGGCCCCTGGCCCAGACTCCATTCATAACCAACTGCTTCAACATCTCAGTGCTCCACAACAGCGACATCTTCTCCGGGTATTTAACCGTATTTGGCTCCAGGGTGACTTCCCTTCTCAATGGAGGGATAGCATCGTGGTTCCCGTCCTTAAGCCCGGTAAGAACCCCCTGTTCGTCAACAGCTATCGGCCAATTAGTCTGACGAACGTTGTTTGTAAGTTACTTGAACGGATGGTAGCCCGTCGGCTCACTTGGGTCCTCGAATCTCGGCGTCTGTTGTCCCCTTACCAGTGTGGCTTCCGAGAGGGACGGTCTCCGATCGATCATTTACTTCGCTTGGAATCCGCAGTTCGGCAGGCCTTTTCCCAGCGCCGCCATTTGGTTGCTGTATTTTTTGACCTTCGCAAGGCCTATGATACGGCTTGGCGCCATCATATCTTACTTACACTTCATGAGTGGGGTCTTCGGGGCCCACTCCCGATTTTTATCCGCCAGTTCTTGTTTCATCGTTCGTTTAGGGTTAGGGTTGGTACAGTTTTAAGTTCTCCGCAAACCCAGGAGAATGGCATCCCTCAGGGTTCCGTATTGAGTGTACTTCTGTTCCTCATTGCTATAGATGGACTTGTGGCCTCCGTCGGTCCTTTGGTCACTCCTGCTCTGTATGTGGATGATTTCTGCATTTGGGTTAGTTCCTCTTCGATGGCCGCTTCAGAGCGGCAGCTCCAGGGTGCTATACGGTGTGCCTCTGCATGGACCATCTCACACGGATTTCAGTTTTCTCCTTTAAAATCGCGAGTGGTCCACTTTTGTCGCCGTGTGACAGTCCACCCCGATCCAGAGCTCTATCTCAATGCACAACGATTACCTGTGGTCCCACAGTTTCGTTTCCTTGGCCTTCTTTTCGACAACAAGCTCACTTGGCTGCCTCATATCAGACGCCTGAAGATAGGATGTTTCCGTAAACTAAACGTCCTTCGCTTCCTTGCCCACACCTCTTGGGGTGCTGACCGTTCCACTCTCCTCCACCTTTATCGGGCCTTAGTGTTGTCTCGCTTGGACTATGGTTGTCAAGTTTACGGTTCAGCTGCCCCTTCTACATTGCGCCTCTTGGATCCGGTCCACCATCGTGGTATCCGTTTGGCCATCGGTGCCTTCCCGACTAGCCCTGTTGATAGTCTCCTGGTTGAGGCTGGGATCCCCCCCCCTTTCCGTTCGGCGCTCCCAGCTTCTGGTTTCGTATGCAATCGCTGTCCGTTCCTCTCCCACTCATCCTTCCTATTCTATCCTGTTCCCTGCCCAAGGAAGTCGCCCACCTGACTCCCGCCCTCGGGCGGGTTTACCGATTGGGCTCCGCCTAGCGTCTCTTCGCCGTGATTTTCAGCTTCCTTCCTTTTCCTGTATCCCACGTTCCCTCCCCAACACACCTCCTTTGTTAGTTCCTCGGCCCCGAGTTCGGATGGATCTCTGCCGAGGTCCGAAAGATTCCGTTCCCCCGATGGTGTTCCGTTGTTTTTTCCGCCGCATTTTATCTGAGTTTCGGGATGCTGTTGTTTTTTACACTGATGGCTCTAAATCTGCTGATCGTGTGGGCTATGCCTTCACCTCCTCTGTAGGCATGGAAAATCATCTCCTGCCAAATGCATGTGGGGTGTTCACTGCGGAATTGATGGCGGTCTCCAGGGCCCTGGCCTTTATTAAACAGTCCAAGCTCAATTGCGTTTTGTTATGTACAGACTCAATGCGTGGCCTTCAGGCACTTGACCAGTGTTTCTCCCGTCATCCCTTGGTCTCCTCCATCCATGACCATCTCGCTGATCTCCACCATGCTGCTTGTTCTGTTAGCTTCCTTTGGGTCCCTGACCATGTGGGTATCCAAGGAAATGAGCTTGCTGATCATTTGGCTGGGGGAGCAGTCACTTACCCCCCATTCCCTGTCACCCCTCCTGTGGCGGATTTACGGCTTCATCTCAAATCCCACTTTGCGCAATCATGGGCCACATCCTGGGAGGCTACCTCCTTGTCTAATAAACTTCGTGCGATTAAGGTGACACCTGTCCCATGGCGTTCTTCCTTACGCCTCTCGCGAAAGGACTCAACCACCCTCTGTCGTCTTCGCATCGGCCATACCAGGCTGACCCATGGTTTTCTTTTGCGTGGTGAGCCACCCCCACTTTGTGGTTGTGGAGCTTTCCAGTCAGTGGCCCACATTTTGGTGGAATGCCCCCTTCTTTTAGCTCTGCGTACTAAGTACAGACTTCCCTGCACTTTACCCTTAATATTAGCAGACGATTCCCGGATGGTTGAACTGGTTCTCAGTTTCCTCCGTGAAAGTGGTTTTTATTCTCAGTTTTAAGGATTTTCATCTCCCTCTGGAGTAGGGGCAGGGCGGTGAGGGTTGGGATGTCTCCCACTGTAGGCTGTGCTTGGAGATTCCTGACTCCCCTCCCTGGCCATGTTCCTTCTTTTTTCCCTTTTACTGTTTTTATCGCCTTTTAGGTTTGTTTAATCCCTTTTACAATCCACCCTTTTACACTCTGGCAGTTGAACGCTTTTAAATAGCATGTGGTCTTGCTTGTACTGCATCACAGGTGGGATATTTCCTCTCTTGAGGTTGCCCATTTACTGACTTCCCTCCTTGTGTTTTATCATTGACGACACAACTGCACTTTTTTAGCCTTTTACCTTTTACCTTTTACCTTTTACCTTTTACCTTTTACCTTTTACCTTTTACCTTTTACCTTTTACCTTTTACCTTTTACCTTTTACCTTTTACCTTTTACCTTTTACCTTTTACCTTTTACCTTTTACCTTTTACCTTTTACCTTTTACCTTTTACCTTTTACCTTTTACCTTTTACCTTTTACCTTTTACCTTTTACCTTTTATCGTTTTTGACTCTTCTGAGCTGTCCCTCTGTCGGAACTGACCGCCTTTGTAACAAGGGACTGATGACCTTGCTGTTTGGTCCCTTCAACCCCAATCAACCAACCAACCAACCAACCAACCTATCCGAACTCCGGAGATGGGAACTCGCCCTTCAGTATATCCTCCCTTCTCGATATCCGCCAGGCCTCAACCTCCGCTAATTTCAAGTTGCCGCCGCTCATACCTCACCTGTCTTTCAACAACTTCTTTGCCTCTGTACTTCCGCCTCGACTGACATCTCTGCCCTTACTCTTTGCCTTTAAATATGTCTGCTTGTGTCTGTGTATGTGCGGATGGATATGTGTGTGTGTCTGCGAGTGTACACCTGTCCTTTTTTTCCCCTAAGGGAAGTGCTTCCGCTCCCGGGATTGGAATGACTCCTTACCCTCTCCCTTAAAACCCACATCCTTTCATTTTTCCCTCTCCTTCCCTCTTTCCTGACGAAGCAACTGCCAGTTGCGAAAGCTCGTAATTCTGTGTGTGTGTTTGTGTGTTTTGTTCATGTGCCTGTCTGCCGGCGCTTTCCCGCTTGCTAAGTCTTGGAATCTTTGTTTTTATTGCGCAATGAGGCAGCAAAACAATAAAAAAATGCGTTGTCAAAATTCAGCTCTGTATTTTTCTATTTTCCTGCTAAGCAGTTAAAAAGGACAACAAATTTAGTTCATGCTTTTGCCTGGCAGGACATTTTTGTGGACAGTTTATAACAATTCTGTGGCATCAGATATTATACGCAAATACTTTAGTGAGGAAATTTTACCCAAAGGCAGTCAAATTGAAAGTATTTGTCAACTTTGTGATGAAGCAAGCTGGGATAATTTTACTTCACCTCTTATTTTGCCATCTGCCTCCTTAAAATTATTTTTTTTTCACTTTTAACTAATTACCATTGACATACATGAATATAATCTGTATTTTCATAATAGAGAAAGGCTGACCCTCAGTTTTAAAGAATATAATACCAGATCTAATTTTGGGCTTAGTTTTATGTATGTAATTGATTTTCTAATTTATTTTGATTATTCATAGTTAGTATCCTTTGATATAGGGTGAAATCAGTAATTGTTTCGTAACTTAAATTCTATTGTTGACGTATAAACAAATATAAATTCTGTACTAGTTATAAACATTTGGAGGAACAACTAATAGTATTCTTAAAGGATTTATTTGTCTCTATTTGGAAAAAAAAACTTAGCAAAGCCAGCACTTAATTAATTCCAAAGTAATTAACAGTTGTGTCAAAATATTTGTTTATGTAACTATATATGTTGATGTCATCATTTAAACAAATAATTCTGATTAATCCTTGCATTGGAAGAAACTGTTAAAAAGATGGAATTTTTTGATGTATTCAATTAAATTTAACTTTGAACAATGTGTAGTTTCAGCACCTACTATTGTGAGTATATGTAAGGGCCCAGTTTTTTGTCATGAGTCAGTCAGTCCACAGCAGAGTTTCAAATGAGGAACCTGTGTTTGTTAGAACGACAACAATACATCAATTTAATGGTGAAATATGTGTTACACTAATAGGCCATGTGTTAAAGCAATGACAGTGTCTGTTCCATATGTACCTGATTATTCTGAAAGAACTGTGAATTATGTGGTTATATTTTTACTGCTCGTTGATGTTCAACAGGAAACTATTGTAGCAGTATATGGATGTTCGCCTGCCAACTATTAATGAGGCTTATGGAAAATTAAACAATAGTGCACGGGGCATATTAAATGTGTATATGGGTGGTTGTAAAAAGTGAAAATAAAAGACAGTGAAACACAACTGAGCATTTGTTGGCTACATCATTTAAATTAGTCTGTGTTGGCCTTCTACACCCATTTTTCAGCCAGTACTTCGACACTGAGAACACCAAACGAAGTAAATGAAGCAGGTAGAACCACTACAACGCCATGAACTCAAAATCAAGATTTGATCCAGTAAATTTATTCAGTTCATATTTTATTGCAACACTCACTTCTCCATAGAATGACGGTAAAGATTTTTTGTCTTAAATAATTACCAAAGATACCATGAAAGGTAGATTTGATGTGTCTAACTTTATTATTGCTACAGGCAAATGCCCAAAATTTGTTATGATATAAATCAGGTCTTTGTTCATATTTGTTTTCTTGAATTTCCTTTGCACATCATTAATGCAAGCTACCTCACTGGCTTCAAAAGTGTCTGACATAAGACAAAGGAAGAAAAATCAAGTAGGGCCAGTAATTTGTGGTGTTTCAATACTCTGCAAGCCACCACATTGTGGATGACTGAGGGCACCTTGTACAATCAGTAGTCATTTTATCCTATTCCACTTGCAAATAGAGTGAGGAAAAAAACCAACTGTCTACATGCATCTGTAAGAGCTGTAATTTCTCATATCTTCAAGGTCCTTATGTGAAATGTACATTGGCAACAGTAGTATCATTCTGCATTCAGCTTCAGATCCTAGTTCTCTAAATTTTCTCAATAACTGGTGAATGATGCAACCAGCAAAATTTGTGGCTATTTGAATCATTCACCCACTATCATTAATGGCCGCATTCACAAGATCCAAAAGGGTAAAACAACATTTTCATGGAAAGAATGTCATCTTCCCACCAGGGATTACCCAATTGAATGTGCAAAGCATCTCCATAATACTTGCATGTTGATCGAACCTA
This sequence comes from Schistocerca gregaria, assembly GCF_023897955.1. NCBI lineage: Eukaryota > Metazoa > Arthropoda > Insecta > Orthoptera > Acrididae > Schistocerca > Schistocerca gregaria. The sequence continues at coordinate 218,255,303 of NC_064925.1, read as the reverse complement.
GTGGTAATAAATCTAGCAGCCCACTTCTGAACTGCTTCAGTGTCTGCCATTATCGAGCCTGGTGGGGATCCCAAACACTCAAAATACTCAAGAACAGGTTGCACTAGTGTTTTATACGCAGTATCCTTCATAGACAAACTACAATTTCCTAAAATTCTCCTAGTGAGTCAAAATGTTGACCAGTAGCCTTCCACACTACCATCTTTACGTGCTTGTTCCATTTCATATCACTTTGCAGTGTTGTGGCTAGATATTTAATCAGTGTTTTTGAACATTATGGGATTGTTTTTCCTACTCACCTGGATTAACTTATGATTTTTTACATTTATAGCAAGCTGCCACTCTTCACACCAACTAAAAATTTTGTCTAAGTCATCTCGTATCCTCCTACAGTCACTCAATGATGAAACTACAGCATCACCAGCAGACAGCCACAGACTGCTGCTTATCCTGTCTGTCACATCATTTATGTATATAGAGAATAAAGTGGTCTTATCACACTGCCCTAAGCCATACCTGATGATACTCTTATCTCTAATGAACACTCACCATTGAGGACAACTTACTGAGTTCCATTACTTAAAAAGTCTTTGAGCCACTCCATATCGGAGAACCTATTCTGTATGCTTGTACTTTCATTAACAGTATACATTGGAGCACCTTGTTAAATGCTTTCCAGAGATCAAGACATATGAATCCTATATGTTGCCCTTCATCAATGATTTGCAGGATATCATGTGAGAATAGGGCAAACTGAGTTCCACATAAACAATTCTTTCTAAATCCATGCTGATTTGTGGACAGAACCTTTTCTGTCTCTAGGAAATATATTATATTTGAACTCACTATATTTGTCTGTAATTTTGCAGACTGTTCTTATACTCTTCTTATACACAGGCATCACCTGCGCTTCTTTCTGTTTACTTGGAACTTTGCTCTAGGCAAGAGATTCACAATAATTGCAAGCTAAGTAAGGGCATAGTGGTAGAGTATCCTCCAGAAAAGCAAATTAGGATTCCATCTCCACCAGGTGACTTATTTATTTTCAGTTCTTTCAGTTGCTTCTCTTTTTGATCCAAGAGTACATCAGTCTCTCATTCCCAAGCATTTTCCAGACTGTTATTAAACTATGACAGGTCTTTTCCATTCATAATCCACTTACTCAGTACATATTTCTCCAGAGCATGATTTACAGTTGGTTTAAACTTTGCCCATAATTTCTATGTACCTCATACAAGAACTAAATGATATCCACTCATTGTTTAATAGAGAAGCTAACAACTGCTGATCTGTTCTTTCTGGCAGAAGCTCTCTCCTAGTATTCTTGTTTGACTTATTAACTATAGTAACCATTAATGATATGATGACATGATCACTAAACCCTTTCTATGTACTGACACTGTCAATAAGGTCAGGTCTCTTTGTGTATAGGTCTAAAACGTTTCCATTGTGTAGGCTGTCAAATTAGTTGTGTAAGACAGTTTTCACAAAGTGTGTTCAAAACTACTTCATAAGACTGCCTGTTCATATGACCTACAATGAATCCATACATACCCAAGTCTATAATCAGTAGACTGAAGTTACTTCCAACTAATATTGCATGCTCTGGGTATCTCGATGCTACTTTTTATGAATAATCCTAAAACTGCCATGCTGGATTTGTAAGGCCAGTAAAAACATCTAACAATTAAAAGTAAGTTCACCTAGACCTATTACTTGCACCCAGATAACTTCACAGCTACACTCAGTTTTGATCTCAATAGACACAATACTTTTGTCGACTGCAATGAACACTTCCCCTCCAATGATGTTCAATCTTGTCTTTTCGATATATGTTCTATACCTTGCTAAATATTTTGGAGCCCTCTGTTTTGGGTTTCAGCCTGCTATCAGTTATGAGTATATTTTGATAGTGACATATCTCCTGATGAGGAGTAAATTGAAGAACTTTGTTATGAATACTTCAACAGTTTATTGTTAAAATTTTGGCCATTGATATGTTTTTATTTTATATGCTGTCTGACTTCACTCTCTGTGTACTGACTGGCAAACATTCATCAGAAGACCTGAAACTACCACATAGCCAAACAATTTTCAAGTGGGCTCCACAAGTACTGTGCTACCTGAGTAACTGCTTCCTTTGTGTAGTGAACCCCTGACCTATCAACGGGAGTCCTACAATTCTTCACCCCACAATGCAGTTCCAGAAATGAGAAGCCAAGACCATTACAGAATCAATGATGCCTTTGGTTGAGACCTTCCACTCAGTTCCAAAGCAAAGAGCCCCAATCACCTTTTTTTTTTCTTTTTTGAGTCATCTGTCTTCCGACTGGTTTGATGTGGCCCACTGTGAATTCCTCTCCTGTGCCAATTTCTTCATCTCAGAGTAGCACTTACAACCTACATCCTCCATTATTTGCTAGATGTATTCCAATCTCTGTCTTTCTCTACAGTTTTTGCCCTCTACAGCTCCCTCTAGCACCTTGGAAGTCATTATCTGATATCTTAACAGATGTTCTATCATCCTACCCCTTCTCCTTGTCAGTGTTTTCAACATATTCATTTCCTCTCTGATTCTGCACAGAACCTCCTCATTCCTTACCTTATTAGTCCACCTAATTTTCAACATTTGTTTGCAGTGCCACATCTCAAATAATTTGATTCTTTTCTGTTCCGGTTTCCCCACAGCCTACGTTTCACTACCATGCAATGCTGTGTTCTCAGAAATTTCTTCCTCAAATTAAGGCCTATGTTTGATATTAGTACACTTCTCTTGGCCAGGAATGCCCATTTTTCCAGTGCTAGTCTGCATAGTCCTTGGTCCATCCATCATTGGTTATTTTGCTGCCAAGGCAGTAGAATCCTTAACTTCATCTACTTCATGACTATCAATCCTCCTGCTATGTTTCTTGCCATTTTGATTTTTACTACTTCTCATTACTTTCATTTTTCTATGGGTACAATGCTGCAAATTGTGAGCCCTGCTTGCACCACGTGAATGAGGCCAGCTATCTTCATCACTCCAGCAGCAAATAACTACACTCTGCACTCTCGACAGTCACAGGCAGTGCCTTGTCAATATCTTGCTTGGAGGAGCCCCCTCCCTGCCCCCCCCCCCCCCCCCCCACCTCCCCAGCAGACAAACCAAGTGCCCAACAGAGTTCTTTCCAGCCCCAAACACCATTTCCATAAATCACTCCATAAAATGTCTAATATTGAAGCTCCAACTAACTAGCAGTCCCCTGTCCATGTGCCTGCTGAAGCAGCAGCCACTTGTCCACTCACAGTCTGGTACAGTGCAGTGTGCCTCAGCAGCAAAGCCTATGGGTGACACAAGCGACACCTGAGGTGTCCCACCTGACACACCAGTTTCTCCTCCACTGCTACACCTCAAGGCAGTGGCCTGAAAACAGCTGACCACAGCCAAAAGTATCTTCAGCTGTTTATGAACTGTGGTCAGAATCTCCTGCTTCTGCACACAGCATGCACACGTCCTATTCACCCTAGTGCAACTGATTTAAGAATTAACTATTATTTTCTCATTGTACTTCATTTTATTGTGTCATCCAAGTGGCACAATATGAAATTTTTTAAATGAGTATTTTTACTTTTAATATAATTTAGAAGCAAGGGTAGGTAGACAAGTTGGATTTGTAGGTAGGTAGGTTTGGTTTGGTTTGGTTTGGTTTGGTTTGGTTTGGTTTGGTTTGGTTTGGTTTGGTTTGGTTTGGTTTGGTTTGGTTTGGTTTGGTTTGGTTTGGTTTGGTTTGGTTTGGTTTGGTTTGTTTGTTTGTTTGTTTGTTTGTTTGTTTGTTTGTTTGTTTGTTTGTTTGTTTGTTTGTTTGTTTGTTTGTTTGTTTGTTTGTTTGTTTGTTTGTTTGTTTGTTTGTTTGTTTGTTTGTTTGTTTGTTTGTTTGTTTGTTTGTTTGTTTGTTTGTTTGTTTGTTTGTTTGTTTGTTTGTTTGTTTGTTTGTTTGTTTGTTGGTTGGTTTGGTTGGTTGGTTGGTTGGTTATTAGCTTTTGTGTGATACTAAAATGAAAACAAGATATAAATAAAGTTGAAGATTTATTAAAGAACAAAATGCCTACTGTTTGAGATGAAAAATACTACAGGCTATTTCCAAAATTAAATCTTTGTTATGGTACAAATGATATACCAACATTTTGAACTTGTCTTTGGAAGCATGCAGCAAGAAGCACAAATAATGATGTGAGAGAAATATATCCCAACTTTCTTTTCTCCTGACTGCTAAAGGTATCTACATTAAAGAGAAAAAACAAAAAATCAACAGCTAATGTTTTCTGATTTCACTTGTGGAGAATTTTTTGATTATGTATCATTAGCTAGACACAAACTAGTGAACACAAACACTAATCTATTTACATTTTCATCATTTCTATGTGTTATAAGCCCTTGTCTCTCCCACCACCTTTGGAAGCACATCACTTGTTGACTATTACTGTTCAGAACTATGCAGTGTTACTGTGTAAAAAATGTAACCTAGAGTGCCAACAGGCACAGGGTCAGGAGGTTGTGGGGAAAACAGATGGATAAGGGAAAAGAGTAGGGAAAGAGGGGAGGGTGTGTTGGCACTTGAAGGCAAACAGAGAGAGTGAGAGATGAGAATGGGGAGGAAGTGATAGGACAGAGGGGTTGGAACGGTTGGGTGGAGGGTTTGGAGACAGCATGTTACTGTAGATTGAGGCCGGCATCATTACGGGCGGGAGAATGTGTTGTAAGGAAAACTCTCATCTATGCAGTTCAGAGAAGCTGGTGGTGGAGTGGAGAATCCAGATGGCAAAGGTTGTGAAGCAGCCATTGAAATCAAGCCTCTTATGTTCAGCAACATATTGTGCCACAGGGTGGTCTATTTTGCTCTTGACCACAGTCTGTCAATGACCGTCCATCCTGATGGATAGCTTATCCCATTCCACAAGGCGCCAGGCCACTTGTGAAAGCAGCAATGTCATATACCAGCTCTGCTGCAATCACTGCACAGCTCTTTATATTGGTAAGGCTATCAACCAGCTGTCCACCAGGATGAACCGCCAAGAGCAAAGCAGACCACCCTGTGGCACAACATGTTGCTGAACATAAGAGTGTAAGTAAAGTGGCACTGTTTTCCCTACATTGCTGATATTTCAACCTGGAGTTTCCATTGTTTGATTTAACTCTAGCTTTCGTTTGTAATAAAATCCAAACCTGACAACCTGGGAATCCATGGGCAATAACAAAGCCACTGCAGGAGGTTGTGACCAGGTAACAAACATTCTGATATTTTCATGTATTTCTCACATTTATTAAGCAGTAATTCACATGAAGTTTTGAGGCACAGACTAACTCCTGACAATTCCAGGTTTTCCAGACAAATTACTAAAGTTCCTCTTTCTTTCCTATGTTGAATAAGGAGTTTTCTATTCGTTAGGATATAAAGAGGCATTTTCTAGCTCCAAAAATGCATGTTCTCTTGAATCCCGCTGAAGTAACCAATTCTGTCAGGACAGACACCACTGCATGTTACATTAAACTGGTAAACCACATTGTGATACATGTTACACAACTGAGATAACTTACAAATAACTTGTGCCACTCATTCTGTGTGTGGGACCCATAACAAGTAGGTCTAATATGGGATAATGAATGTAAACAAAGAAAAGCAGCATGAATAGTCATGGGTTCGTTTGACCTGTGGTTGAGCGTAACAGAGATGTTGAAGAAACTCAACTGGCAGACTCTTGAAGATAGAAATAAACTATCCAAAGAAAGCCCATGTACAATGCTTTAAAAGCTGGCTTTAATTGCTTACTTTAGGAATACACAACACCTTCCTCTGTATCACTTGCATAGGAATTGTGAGGACAAGATTTGGGTAACTGCAGCACACATAGAGGCATTTAAACCATTTTTTTCCCCCGCACTTCATACACAAATGGAATGGGAAGAAACTCAAATAATTGGTGCTATGGGATGTACCCTCTGCCATGCACTTCACAGTGGTTTGCAGAGTATAGATGAATATGTAGAGCTGCATGTTTTAGGGAGAATGGGGAGAGGGTAGGTGGAAGTAGTAGTAGTAGTAGTTGTTTTTGGAACATTTTAGTGAGGTTGTTACATTTGCATGTTTCGCTGGTCAGGGAGGAAGGGGGGGGGGGGGGGGGACCAAACAGCAAGGTTATTGGTCCCATCGGATTAGGAAAGGATGGGAAGGATGGGGAAGGATGTCGGCTGTGTCTTTTGAAAAAAACCATCCCGGCATTTGCCTGAAGCGATTTAGGGAAAACCTAAATCAGGATGGTCGGATGTGGGATTGAATCTGCATCCTCCCAAATTCGAGTCCAGTTGCTAACAACTGTGCCACCTTGCTCAGTTTTCCATATTTAATTAGATATTAAAATTGAAACCTTCTGTTTATCCTTTACAGAACAATAACATACCTGTAAGTAATGATATATTATAAGTTCGATCCCACAAAAATTACAATACAAAGTGAATTATTCACTACCGAGTTACGTGATTTAAATGTTCAAATGTAGTTTATATACAAAACATGGGACATCATTCTTTGAATGCTTGTTCTCTGTGATAAAAAACAACTATACGAAAGTAAATTAAAGTAAATGAGAGCTCTGCATTGGGGTGAATGCCCTTTAATAATTGGAACCATTTCTTGTGTTTTTACGGGTTTTAACAGTTATTTTGAACTATCGTCTTGGTGTGAATCATGGCTGAGCAGACAAAATGGAGTAGCATAGTTGATTTATTTGTTGCTTTGTATGATGACCAACAAGATAAAATAAAATAACTGCTCTCTTCTCATACTCCCTTTAAAAACTGACAGCATTCTTGTTATGTACACTCATAAGTGGAAACTGTGAGTTAAAGATTGTTTGCAACTTTTTTCTCAATAGTTTCAAGATTTGTTGACCAAAACATAATTTCCATTTTGGGTAATATTTGTCACTTGTATTTAGGAAATTGTAGTTAAGGTGGCACACCTAGGTGAACGAAAGATGTGCAGTGTTTAATGTCTTATTAAATACAACATAATGTGCAACAGTTTTGTGCAATAAAACACAGCAGTGTGGAAATAAAAATTTTATTCAAGGTAAGACTCAGTGTATAATTATAGTATAACTATATTGGCAGTGAACAGTAAATAGAACTTAAATAATCAAATGTTAAACAATATTTACAGTTATGTTATAAAAAAAGTACATTCACTCACATTGTGCACCTACTGTACATAGACGGTATCACATTACATTTGCATCAAGAATAAGAAATATTCACACTACTCTGCAAATTTCTGGAATTCATGAATTATTTCTGATAACCACTACTACACTACCCATATTCAGACAGAACAATATAGATACAATTTTTTCTCACTTAATAACACTTCTTTCAATCACATTTCACATATTTAGACCACAACTTGGTTATCATTACTTCCACTTACATATCTAGCAGATTGTCCACCTCATGACTGCGTCATTCAATTACACACATGCACAAAAGTATAGTGGTAGTTAATTTCAAGCAGAAATATCATCTTTCTGTCATGAAATCATTGTGTGAATTGTTTTGGCAGTATCTTATGGGTTAAAATCCCTCGAACACTATATGTATAAGTGTTAGGCACAATGCAAAATTCAATTATAATAAAGCCTGACATTATTTAAAATATTACACTCTTTATCTTACACTAGCATCAATAAATTAATTAATACAATATGGCCTTAGTCAAAAGAACAATTCATTTGTATCTTACAGGTGAAATTTATATTTCACAGAAATATTTTAATTCTTTCAGTAACCAACATTATATTCATTTATTTTTCTACTTGACTTCTCAGAACTTTGGTTTCCATGTAAAAAGCTTCTGCTGCACCTTTCATAAGGAATGCAAAGATTATAGTTTTGTTTAATGCAACAAAGAAGATTCATGGTACATCAACCAACATCTTCCTGTCACATGTTGCCATTATTATGTTACTGAATGCCTTTGGACTATTTATATTCATAAACTTTCATGATTTTTAATATCACGACAGTTTATAATCAAAATTAAACCTAATAATTTTCATAAAGCAGTCCACTTAAAGCAAAGTCAATACTGTAGTGAGTACAGTATCTCTAAGTGACGCATGAAACAAACACAAGTACTTGACTGATTGCTAATTGCTTTATTATTAGAAAGTGCAGTTTGTTGTTTTGGATTTGTTGAACTCTTTACTTAAATATCTGTGTTTTATTAATGCCTAATACAAAGGATAAAACACTTTTTATAGTAGAAGCCATACAGTAATTCCTTTAAGCAGGAACAACTGTTAATTTTTTGGAATAATAACAAATTGATGCGATGAACAGTGAAAGGATAAGTGTTTAGCAGTCCATCCAGCATTAACAAACCTCTTCTTCCTTAGTACCATGTACATGAACAACAGTTTTTAAGTGCACGATTTCTGTCAAGAAATGTTCAGCAGTATTCTGAATTTCAGCACAGCCATTACTCCAGCATGGTGAAACAATCAAGTTAAAGTGCAAAGAACTGGTGTCACATGTTTCAGGATTTTATGTACTGAAAAAAGGACAGAAATCCAACAAGAAAGACAATTATATGCAGCCATTGTTTTTTGAATTCTGGATTAAGAATCTACATGTCTCACCACTGAAAAAGAGCCCCACTAACATGTGAAAACAACCTTTGACTGACTGAGTTGCTGAGTTTCTATCTAGTGGTTGCATTCCTTAGCCTCAGTATACAACATTGCTGAGGCGATTGTCGTGGTTGCTCATCATATTATCCATGACAGGGGTTTGTGTGTCTGCCCATGCTGCTACAACAAAATTTTCAATTTCACACTCATTTGTTCCCCTGCGAATCCGGAAATATCCATTTTCACCCCATTGGTCACCCCAGGAATTAGCCACAATCTGGAAATGAGAAACATTTTCCAATTTAAAATATTTCACAGTTAATCTTTGTGGAATGTATATAGTATGACAGACAAATTTACATGTATCTGTAGTTTAGTCATTGAAAAGTTTTTAAATACAGTTGTAACTTAACTCTTTATATGAAAAGCCAAATTAATATCAGCTTTTCCGTTCAACACATTGGGATGATAGCTGCAGTGTTTGTCATTTCTGTACTTGTTCTTATATTTTAAACTAAACAAGACTTGTTCAGAAAGTAAGCATACTATGACCATAATAGAGTGTGGTTTTTTGTTTTTTGAGGTTTGGCAACACTGAGTGGTAGAGGGGGATCCTCTGACCAGGGAGAAAATCACAGGCCCATGGTAGTATGTAGACTCATGTTTTAGTGTCCAGTTATGTGAAAGATGCCAGTAAGAAATTCTGTGTAGTACAAGCCACATAATATGGTTATTTTCCTACTTGCAGAAGGAATAACACTTACTTAAATTTTTTTGTGAATCAAAAAGTTTTATGGCAAAGGTGTTATGAACAGAACAAGGGTGTTTTAAGTGGTGAAAAGAGTTTAGTGGAGGCAGAAAAAATCTTAATGAGGAACAGATGAGAGGAAGACCTTTTATTTTCAGTGATAAGTTTGTGCAAAAAATCAAGGAAACTGTTCATGAAGACCAATGATTGACAGTGGATAAAATTTCTGTGATGTTTCCATAAGTCTCCAGAGTACTCCTATGTGAGACACTCAGAAATTATGGGATACCAGAATCATTGTGTAGGATGGGTCCCAAAACAGCTGACACATGAGCACAGGGAAATCAGCTCAGTAGTGTCCATGAGTTTTTTGAGCAACTTGAATTGGAAGGTGAGGATTTTCTGAACTCTATTGTGACTGGAGATGAAGTATGGATGGCTTATTAAACACCTGAGACAAAAAGACAGTCATCACATTGGTATCATTCCAATTCCTCATCTGCCAAAAAATTCAAAACCACAATTTTGGGTAAAATATCATCAAATGGGGTTAGGAGCTGGTGGGAGAGTTATTTGAGGAGAGCACAAAATGTTTGTGCCATGGCTCACCATGTGCACTGAATAGCATAGTGATTATGTTGAACAAGTATGTCAATGATATCCTGTAGCTTTTTTCAAAGACACTTATTCTAGCAAAAATAAGAATCTAGAACACTTACTTTCTGAACATGCCTTGTAGATGCTATTATATTAATTCAGGAAAATAAACAAAAAATATGAAAAGGCTGTTCCCATCTTCAATTTCAGTATTCAGATTCAGATACAATATGAAACTTAGCATTTTTAAGATTTTTTTATCAGATTGTACTCTTCCACAGCAAGGCCTTAGTCAGATATCCGCAATTTCATAAATTAATTGTACCCTGGTAGCTGCTAAAAAAAAAAAAAAAAAAAAAAAAAAAAAAAAAAAAAAAAAAAAAAAGGGCTGGGTACACATACACCTAGTACATTCTTTAGAGGGTAGCAATAATTAATCAATGAAGAGAAAAGTGATAATGATGAACAGTGTATTATATCTTGGGGGGGGGGGGGGGGAGGAGAAGTTCTTGAGCTTGCAGCCAGGTGACAGTGTTAAAATACCATGACATTTTGAAGAGTACCATATTTGTCATCTCAAGTACTTCAAGTGCAGTAGAGAGTATTGTGAACAAATGGAAGGTGTGGTCATGGAATCCCCACTGCCTCCTGGGATTGTAAATCTCTATGTGGAACACGTTTTGGAGGTTGCCCTTCAAATCACTTGCTATAAACTCGAGCACTTCTTCCACTATGTTGACAATATTTCTGTAGTGTATGGGCATGGCAGGCAGCCACTGGACTGAGTTGCTCAACCACCTTAACAACATTCATCAAAACATCATTTTCACTACAGAAATAGAGGAGAGTGGTTATCCCCTTTTCTGGGGCATACTGATGAAGAAGAAGGCAGATGGCACACTGGGCCAAGCAGCATATGGGTAGAATACCCACAGAGACTTGTGCCTGTGAGCAATGAGTTGCCACCATTCAGCACAGTGGCAGTAGTGCTAACCACTCTGGGACATAGGACATACATCATCTACGATGAAGAATATCTCCCAGGTGAAACAAGAAATACAACACTTGCAGGAGGTATTCCACACAAATGGATACATTGATACACAGATTATCAGGGCATTCAAGAAGAGAAAAGATGCAGCAGACCAGGAGTTGGAGAAAGGAGACAAGAGATTCACTTTACTTCTGTTTGTGGAACTGCTTTCAGCCAAAATTTTGAAGCTACTTGAAAAATCCAACGTAAAAACCATCTTCTGACCATGTCCAGGAACAAAAGAGTACCTTGAGACTGTGAAAAACCCATTAAAACTCAATGTACCTGGGATATACAGCACTGCCTGTAAATGTGGACAACAACACATGGGGCAAACATGTTGTGGTGTTTTGAAATGCTGCAAGAAGCACATCAGAGATGTAAGACTGGGACACACAGAGAAATCAGCATAGTATCAAGGAAGACCCACACCTTTGGCTTTCAGAACACCTAGATACTGTGCCAAGGAACTGGCTATTGGGACAGCATTACAAAGAAATGCATAGGGAGTAATAAGAACTTGGTCAGTAGGGACAAGGGATTCCAACTGAGTGCAGCACAGAATCCAGTGTTAGGGGCAATATGAAGAGTGTGTGCTCAGCACCATCCAGTACAAAACACACATCTGGAATTCATAGACAGATATGCGAGCACCACCTCCATGCACACCAGCTATCCCCACTAGCACAGCCTCACCAACTCCCCGCCTGTTGGCCAGACAGACCCAGCCACACACAGCCCAGTAGAGGAGGGCACTAGGATAAGTATTACAGCATCCACAATATCTTGACACTTTGTGGGGAGATGGTAACTGTGACACTCTTCAAAACTTCACTGTATTTTAATACCACTAGCCAGTGGAAACCCGAGAACTTTTGGTCAGTAGTACACACCCGGAAAATCAGTATTCACAGTATGGTAATTCATTTACAATATACAAGCCAAAGATTATTCTAAACTGGAATGATCACTGACATGCATAAAACAGAGCAAATTAGTGATATAATGATGGTGTACAGTGATAACTTGTGCAAAAGCAAGAGAACACTGAAATAACAATTGATGTAGTATTTATTTTACAAATGGAGAACAAAATACAAAAGGATTAATTAATATACTTTAATCTGAAAATGAAAAATATATGTTTGAAATTATGCTGTCCTGTGTCTAAGGAAAATTCAACTGAAAAAACTAATAAATTATCAGACAAAAATTGCTGGATATTGCTTTTCTTTGGGAAGTAAAATCTGTAGTACTGCCAAGAGACACATATAAAAAGAAAAGTAACAGACTTTGTAGCTTTCAGATGTAATACTTTCTTCTTCAGAAGGGGAGGGGGAGGGGGAAGATGGGTTGGGGAGGCTTGGAAAGGAAGGGCAGGTTACTTGGATCCCAAGATGAGAGAGCCCCACTTGTATTGAGGATGAGGTTAACAGAGATCAGTACTTAATTCTGTTAACAGAATCTATCAATATGAAAAGGAAGAGCTATCTTTACTGTAGGAACCAGTCTTTATGTGGCCAAAAATACAGAAGCCACACCTAATGAGCTTGTAAAGGCAACAGTGATAGAATCCAAATGGAATTTTTATATTTTATGAAGTTGCCAAGACCGTTAATAGTTGTAGTTCATTACTGATAACATGATGTAAATCTTTAATTTTTTTTTTATTCTTTGGTAGCAAAGGTGTGATGATTCTGTGATAGCTGCTAAGAAAATTCAATAAAGAAGTCTTAAGCAGGCCACGTGGCATGTGTTCTTGGTGATTTAAAATTATACTAAATATCGTCAAGCAACATCTTTTGGGAACTGCCACAAATATTACGTTACAGCAGTTATATTTGGTGTCCATCAGGGAAAACATCGCGGTGTGATACATCCACTGCAAATATCAGACCTTATATTCCTCAACCTTTTCGTTATCAAATATTTCTTCATTTTCATGTTTTAGCTCATCCTGGCATAAAGACAACAGTGAAACTGTTGAGTAGCAGAGCCATTTGGTCAAACATCAAAAGTGATGTGCAACAGTGGACTAAATCCTGTGTCAGTTGCCAGAAAACCAAGGTCACCAAAATATAACTGCTGTAACGTAATATTTGTGGCAGTTCCCAAAAGATTTTGCTTTACAATATTTAGTCTAATTTTAAATCACAAATAACACACACCACTTGGCCTGCTTAACACTTGTTTATTGACTTTTCTTAGCAGCTACCACAGAATCATCACATCTTTGCTACCAAAGAATAAACAAAAAAATAAAATTTTAAAGATATTACATCATGTTATCAGTAATGAACTCTAAATATTAACGGTCTTGGAAACTTCATAAAATATAAAAATTGCATTTAGATTTCATCACTGTTGCCTTTACAAGCTTTATGTGACACAGAGCTATGCCTTCAAGGGATATTAAGGAAGTACCGAGTGTTTTCTATCAGAATAAGACAACAGAAAGATTGAGATCAAGAATAACATTTAAATAGTCCACAGGTTCAGGCATCCAATCACTTCTTTTGCAGCAGTTATTTGTGTCCAGGTGCACTGATAATGATGTTACTGAGAACTGCAAACACAGCACATTCTCTCAGTCTATGCAATGGTCTTATAGCCCTAATTAACTAATTGATCACAGTTGGTCAACACTCTAACATACTAAACAAAGAAGTTGTCAGATATCCTTGATGACTATTGTATAAAATTGATTAGGGGATCCTAGGTCTCAATGTGAATGGCTGTGTTGCTATCCAGAAATTGCTCATCATCACAAACCAAGTGCAGTTTTCTTAGGGGTGTACACCACTGCTATTATCAAGAGTCTGTGGGGGTAGTATAAGAAAGTTTTATGAACTGATGAATTATGGAACATGATATGGCACACTGACGGAGATCTGTGATCCCAATAGGGGCCTGGCAGATGGTGTTTGCTGGTGGTATTGTGATAACAGTGAAATGAGATAAAAGGTGGTGTAATGGTCTGAGACAGTTTATATTGGTATGAGTTTAGACTGTTCATTTTGGCTATTGGCAGAAATTTCAATACAGTAGTTTGAAAGTAGTGCTTTTCCATACCAGCTTTATAATTGTCCTGTCTGCAAAACAAAGACTGTATCATAGTGGTTTAAGGATGAATATGTTGGTTTACTTCAGTGGTCTGCTCAAAGCCATGACTTGAACCTAAGTTGAAAAATCTCATTAGGATGACCCACAATGTTGGCGACATTATATAGAGGGAAGGAAAGAGAAATAGATGGATATGATGGTCACCTCTTAAGTTTTTACAAGTGATCTGTATACATTGCTGCTGAGGTGTGATATCACTACTGTATTAAATTTATCAATTATTTTTGTTAGAAAAATGACGTCTCTGAGACTGGCCTAGTAGTTTTTTTAATGTGAGCATTTAAAGCAACAATATTTTTTAAAAAATGGAACCTTCACGTAAAGGTTTTGGTAAAGATGTAACTCAACTACAATGCCTTGAATCACTCCAATCAGTTTTTGGTAATGAATCATCTTCAGAAAAGAATGTTTACAATTGGTTTGTGGAATTTTGTCATGGCTGTGCTTCCACCAGCAATGAATTTTATGAAATTCATTCAAAATCATGTGTTTTGAAATAAACATTGATGCTGTGTGAAACATGATTGTATGTGTCTCAATGTGAGACATTCTTAGCAAACTGGAGATTTTACATGAACATTTAGCTGTTGAAGACATCTTAGTTTGATTGAAACTCAGAAGCAAATTCACCTCACTTTATAAGGAAATACTTGAACAAATTGACCAAAGAAATGGAAAATAACAAGAGACAAAACATGGATATGTTAATACGAGCTTGAAACTAAACAGTAATCAACTACACTCCTGGAAATGGAAAAAAGAACACATTGACACTGGTGTGTCACACCCACCATACTTGCTCCGGACACTGCGAGAGGGCTGTACAAGCAATGATCACACGCACGGCACAGCGGACACACCAGGAACCGCGGTGTTGGCCGTCGAATGGCGCTAGCTGCGCAGCATTTGTGCACCACCGCCGTCAGTGTCAGCCAGTTTGCCATGGCATACGGAGCTCCATCGCAGTCTTTAACACTGATAGCATGCCGCGACAGCGTGGACGTGAACCGTATGTGCAGTTGACGGACTTTGAGCGAGGGCGTATAGTGGGCATGCGGGAGGCCGGGTGGATGTACCGCCGAATTGCTCAACACGTGGGGCGTGAGGTCTCCACAGTACATCGATGTTGTCGCCAGTGGTCGGCAGAAGGTGCACGTGCCCGTCAACCTGGGACTGGACTGCAGCGACGCACGGATGCACGCCAAGACCGTAGGATCCTACGCAGTGCCGTAGCGGACCACACCACCACTTCCCAGCAAATTAGGGACACTGTTGCTCCTGGGGTATTGGCGAGGACCATTCGCAACCATCTCCATGAAGCTGGGCTACGGTCCCGCACACTGTTAGGCCTTCTTCCGCTCATGCCCCAACATCGTGCAGCCCGCCTCCAGTGGTGTCGCGACAGGCGTGAATGGAGGGACGAATGGAGACGTGTCATCTTCAGCGATGAGAGTTGCTTCTGCCTTGGTGCCAATGATGGTCGTATGCGTGTTTGGCGCCGTGCAGGTGAGCGCCACAATCACGACTGCATACGACCGAGGCACACAGGGCCAACACCCGGCATCATGGTGTGGGGAGCGATCTCCTACACTGTCCGTACACCTCTGGTGATCTTCGAGGCGACACTGAATAGTGCACGGTACATCCAAACCGTCATCAAACCCATCGTTCTACCATTCCTAGACCGGCAAGGGAACTTGCTGTTCCAACAGGACAATGCACGTCCGCATGTTTCCCGTGCCACCCAACGTGCTCTAGAAGGTGTAAGTCAACTACCCTGGCCAGCAAGATCTCCGGATCTGTCCCCCATTGAGCATGTTTGGGACTGGATGAAGCATCGTCTCACGCGGTCTGCACGTCCAGCACGAACGCTGGTCCAACTGAGGCGCCAGGTGGAAATGGCATAGAAAGCCATTCCACAGGACTACATCCAGCATCTCTACGATCGTCTCCATGGGAGAATAGCAGCCTGCATTGCTGCGAAAGGTGGATATACACTGTACTAGTGCCGACATTGTGCATGCTCTGTTGCCTGTGTCTATGTGCCTGTGGTTCTGTCAGTGTGATCATGTGATGTATCTGACCCCAGGAATGTGTCAATAAAGTTTCCCCTTCCTGGGACAATGAATTCACAGTGTTCTTATTTCAATTTCCAGGAGTGTATTTGAATGTCCAAGACAAACCAAAATAAGAAAGAAAAGGTATGTTCAACTAACAGTTCCAAGTAAAGCATGGCTTGTTTAATTGGTTGCACTGGGAAGGTCATAATGATTGTTTTAGAGAATCAAAGAACAGTTAATGTTGAATGGCAGACAACATTTTTTCAGTAGTAAGATGAGGAAAAGAACTAAAAACATCACATCATTCTTCATCATGATAATGAAACAATTGCTTATTTGATGCTGGAGAAAAATGTCTAATTAATGTTCCATTGCCCAGCAAAAGACTTCTTTTTATTCTCCTATGTCAAACAAAATATGGTTGAACAGCAAGTTTAGCCATTTCAAGAAGCAACTGAATCTTTACAGATGTGTATTTTTGAGGCACAAGCATCATGATGGGAAAAAATATTTCTAGGGAGAAAATCAAGAGCTGAAGTTTTGGAGCATACTTACCCAGTATTTGGTTCCTTGAGCTTCTCCCCAGCCCACAATACGCACAGAGTGATAACCAGTTCTCTGAGTTGTGTCAAGCATTGAGTGTCGGTAGATTCCACCACGGTACATGAAGAAGTCATGGTACACCTTCATAGTGGCTATTGAAAGAAAGAAAAATTATTGTTCTTATGCCCATTGTTCATATGGTGGTGTGAGTCATCAAAAATGTAACACATCTGTGTTGTTATAGGTCCTTTTATACTGTAGAACATTAGTTAAAGAAATAATACCACCTTCATTTATTACTGTTTAAGATTGTTTCTTGCTGGTCACTGTTATTTCTATAGTTCATGGGAATCAACACAATATTATCATGAATTGAGGAAGCTACAAAAATTAGGAAGCAAGAAATACTCTTTTAATTGAGTGACAGCCTTTGATTATTGAATTTGTTTCTTACATTTTATATCAAATAGATATTCAATTAATTGTTTCACTTGCCAGAAATTTTAGTTTTATAACATACCACAGTTATTTATTTTGTTGTCCGCAGTTCTGTCAGGAAAATTAGTGCTGTCTACATTTAATGATGTAGTTTGACTGTTAAGTAATACCAAGTAAGATGGTTCACACACACACCACCACCACCACCACTACCCACCCATAAATTTTCTTCCCTATCTTTCCCCAGACCTACTTGGCACTTCATGTTTAATGATCTCAAGACCCTAATGTTTCTTCTTCACTAGTTTGTAATAAGATATGAGCATCACATAATTGCTTGAGGGAATGAATAAATGTGTAATTAAGTGTTTGATGGGAAGTTATAACTGTACTATTTTTACTTACAATTTGTGGTTTTCAGAACATAAAAAAGGAACCTTAAGAACCTGAACTACTTTTTTTTGCATGAGTCATTGAAATGCCATTTTTTGTTCTTGTAAAAGAGTGGTGACATTGGAAAGCTCTGTCTTCAGTTTATTTTAGTTGTCTTCTATCTGCCCATCTGGATATTACTGAGCTAACTGTTATTTGTTGGTCAAGATAGCTAACTTAAGCACACCAGGCAAAAAGTAATCACTGGCAGGAGACATCATCCTAATACTGCTTTTAGCCTTGATAGTGGTCTCTATTTGATGAGGAATAGAGCACACAAGTTTCTTTAGGTATGCCTTGTCCAGCTGAAAGTATAACTAAGGGCTTAGGACATAACTTTTTTTGGTTTTGGTATAGCCCTTTCATTGTTTCAAATTTATTTTACCTATAAATTTTTAATGGTGTTGAAAAACAGTGGCTAGGGTGGGTCAAAATAATCATATGTTTGTTGTAAGTAAGCAGTGCAAAACAGTATTGAACTCCCTGTGTTTTAGGTAACTGGTATTTCCTAAACTGGCACTGATTTTTAAGTAAAAACACCTTTATGAGGAATCCCACATATCGAAATCCACTTCATGAATAGCCTAAAATAACAGCAGTGAGAGCTCACCCTGTACAGGTCCAGACTCCATAATCTCATGCATGATGTCCTCCTCAGAGCCAAGCCGGTAGGCTGGTCCAGTGCGGTACAGCTCAGTCCTGGGTGGCCCGTACAGAGTCCTTGGTGGTGTGCAGCGAGCAGTCAGCAAGTTTGCACGGCGACCCAGACGGCACTTGCCAGGGGTGCCACTCTGTGCCGTGTATGGGTAACATGGCTCATCCACCACACTGTAAAATACAGTTCATGCTTTTCATTTATTCTCTACTTATTCTTCTGACTCCACATGTTCAGGGTTTCTATTAGCAGCTGTGCAGAATAATTACTCTTCAGCAGTTTTCTCCAACAAAAGAATTCTGCAAAAATATTGATATGTGAATTCTAAAAATGGAAAACCTGGAATGAAATAATATGAATTAGAATAGTTTCTCACCACACAGAAGAGGGACTGAGCAGCAGCAGATATTCACATTTAAAAGTAGACTGTTGGAAAATATCAGTGCCACATCTGATGAGGGACTTTGTCCAAAAGCTGGTATTTTCCAACAGTCTGTTTTTAAATGTGGCTTCCTTCTGATAAACACATTCTCTGTGCGGTGAGTAGCAACATGGAACTTAGAAAAATATTTCTGAACACATGGAGAACTGGAGAAGGTGAAATGGAAGTATTTGGAATGTAACAGTAGAGAAGGGTGTAACTCTGAAAACATGACCTCGCTCTAGGTAGGCAAGGCCCTCTCTGTCACAAACAAAATGAATGGAGAGCTATGGTGAAGAAGCACCTCATTAAAGAAACTTAGGTCCATACATATATATTTTCTATAGGTTTTATTCTAGTACTTAGTCTGCTAGATTTACTAAACATCTTCTACAGCCATTCCATTGATTTTATACACCAGTAACCCAGAGAAAGATCTTTATTTCTTTTGTCACATATTGTGCCAAGGCAATATGAGTTTTAGCCTTCAACTTGTACAGATTACAATGTTTCAACTGCTCTCTCTTTGAATGCTTCAGTTTCAACTGGCATTTCATGAGCACTCAGTTATGATCAGCATCAGTTTCAGCAGCTTAATAACTCTTGCACTGCTTAACTTGATTCCTGAACTCAAGCAAGCCCTAGTTTTTGAAACAATGCTATGAAAAGGATAGTTGTTACTTACTTTATAGCAGAGATGCTGAGTCAGAGATAGGCACAACAAAAAGACTGTCAGAAAGTGAGCTTTCAGTCAACAAGCCCTTCATCAAAAACAGGTAACATACACACACACACTCATGCAAATGCAACTCACACACATATGACCAGTCTCCGTATGTTGAAGCCAGACTGCAAACAGCAGTGGTGGTGGTGGTGGTGGTGGTGGTGGTGGTAAGAAGAAGGCTGAGGTGGGGAAGAATAGCAACATAAGGATGGGGGATGGTAAAGTGCTGCTTGTGGGAGTATACAGGGATGAGGTGGAGAGAGGGTAGAGCAGCTAGATGCAGTCGGGAGGTTAGACCAGGAGCAGGGGTGGGGGCAGCTGAAAAGAAGGAATATGTAACTTCCTGGCAGATTAAAACTGTGTGCCAGACCAAGACTCAAACTCGGGACCTTTGCCTTTTGCGGCCAAGTGCTCTACCGACTGAGCTACCCAAGAACGACTCTCGATCCCTCCTCACAGCTTCAATTCTGCCAGTAGCTGTGAGGAGGGGTCTCATAATGAGAAGGAGATGAAGGTAGACAAGTGGAATTTTATCATTGGATGGTAAATCACCAGTAATACTGTTCACTGATGAAGCCATTTTCACTCATGACTATATCAAAAACACTCATAACCCACAGTGGTGGTCCAATGAAAACCAGCTTATGTGCAGACACCTTTTTAAGAAAGCATCCATGTGTATACATGGTGTGATATGCTAGACAATCAGTAGGAATGGCCTGTTGTGTTACCACATTATCTTACAGGACCTATTATCTAGCATTATTGTAAGAGGTTCCTTTAGCTATAACGATTGGGCTTCAGAACATTCTAGTCATCAGATGACAGCCAACATTCCCAAGAACTATGGTTGGTAGAAAATGTCACTTTTTGGCGCCAATGTCCTGGTTCTTAGCCCTTTAGATTTTTGTTTGTTGTGCAGTTGAAAGGTGAAATCGGACAAAGAAAAATAAATGTAAGAGATGAACTGATCGTTCGGATTATGAATAGTGCTGGCCTCTTAAGAGGACACCAAGACGACCTCAGAAGATGTTCACGTAGTGCTGTCAAGAGAATTCAAAAATGGATTATAACCAGTGAATCCAGCAATGCTTCGCAACTGCTAAGTATGTATTTGAATTGGGTATACGTCCTAATGTCCTTTCCCATGCTCTCTCTGTCCATCACAAACCTCCCTTCTCTCAGTCCATCACATCCTCCCCCCTTTCTATCTCCATAACCTTTATTGGGAATCGATATACTTAAAATGTGTGAGTAAATTGGTTGGGATTGTTGGTATAGAGGGTACGAGAGAGATCATTCCAGCTACTGGATCTGTGAGAATAGTAGCTTCAATTACTGTATTTTGCATAGTTTTAACCTGTGAATGCATGGGATTACAAAGTTTTGCACCAATCAGATTCTGTAGTAATATATTAATCACAAATTGAAAAGCTATAAATACAATTTTCCTGTTCTCTCGTAAAGCCAATTGTGAAAAAAAAAGCCAAAACAGCACATTTTATGTTTACAATTTTTGTTTAAAAAATATATAAGAAGAAATAATATACTGTATCAGAGAAACGACTTTTCTAATGACTTAAATGCCCTGCCTTCATAGTTAAAACTGTCTGGAAGAAAGAAAACTAAACTAAACATTTTAGCAGCACACCACAAAACAGCACACCATAGCATTTACTTTCTTGCAGTCATTTTTAACAGAAAACCTGTACATTCTTGTTTAAAAAAGTACAGAGTGTCCCACTCAAACCTCCCTGATTTCAAGGACCCCGGAGAGAAAAACCACAGTAGATACGACAATGAAAAATGCACCACATTGTAGAGCATCTCAAAGAATTTGTATTCCCGCGTCAGAAGTTCCAAGTATTGTCGCCAGAGTGCAGCACGGTCGCATGAAGTGAAAATGGCGACTCCACAGCTGTGTGCGCATGCAGTAGTGCGGTTTGCAGAAACAAAATCGCCGATTACTGTGCAAAGACATTATCGTCGTTTGTATGAATGTGATCCACCTGATATAAAAACAATTAAGGTTTGGTATACGAAGTTTCTGGCAACAGGAAGTGTTCTGAAACATTCTGGTGGTGCACATTACGGAGTTTCGGAAGAGACTGTGGAGGACATCAGACAAACGTTTCTCCGAAGCCCAATTAAGTCAATTCGTCATTCACCTAGGCAACTTGATGATCCTCGATCAACATTGCATCATGTAGTTCACCAACGTCTTCATATGTGTGCTTACAAAGTACAACTTCTGCAACATCTGATGCTGAACGACAAACCATGCTGACAACAATTTGCTGCAGATATGCTGCAGTGTATTGATATGGATGCCAGCTTCCTGGAAATATTTTTATTCTCAAATGAGCAACCTTTCATCTATTAGGAAGGGCTAATAGGCATAATGTTCGGATTTAGGGTTCGCAAAATCCATACATTGTCATTGAACATGTTTGTGATAGCCCCAAACTAAATGTCTGGTGTGGGCTAATGCACAACAGGATTGTTGGACTGTTCTTCTTTGCGGAACAAACAGTGAATGGATCAGTGTATCTGGACATGTTGGAGCAGTTTGTGTACCCTCAGATACAAGACTTGCAACCCAACTTCATTTTTCAATAAGATGGAGCTTCGCTGCATTGGTCAACGGCTGTATGCAAGTTCCTGGATAGGAAATTTCCCAATTGTTGGATCGGATGTGGAGGACCCACTGCCTGGCCACCACATTCACCTGACGTAACACCACTTGATTTCTTCATGTGGAGATTCGTGAAGGACCATGTGTATGTGACCAAAGTGGATGATATTCCTACGTTGCGACATCTTATCACTAATGTGATTGCAACAATAACAGAGGAAATGTTACAAAGAACTTGGCATGAAATTGAATATAGACTCGTTATTTGTCATGCAACAAATGGTTCACATATAGAGGTGTACTGATGATAAAGAAATAAATCCTTTGAGATGCTTTACAATGTGGTGCATTTTCATTGTCTTATCTACTGTGTTTTCTTTTCCCAGGTCTTTGAAATCAGGGAGGTTTGAGAGGGACACCCTGTATATAGCCCACGCTCATCTGAACGTTTATTAGAGTAATCTGTAAATATTGGAAGTAAGGCAGTCAAGAACTTTTCGAGATTTTTGTTAACAACATTTCACCTTTACATATCAGAAAGGTCATTCACTAAGACTGACACTTCTTAAAATTGTAATTTCCAGTTTCCACTGTATTTTTGTGTGCTTCCAGGTGCGAAAATATCCATTACAATTTGCAATTTCATCAGACAGAGAGTCACGCTTCCTGAATGTTTATAAATCAGTAAAAAAATTTATCAAAATTTTGGGTGCCCATCGCTTGTTCGCCAGAGAATTAGGTCACCCTAACCATTTCCTTATTCAGGCTATATGCCGCACTATGGCCAAGTTTGAATGGTACCGTATTTCACTCTGCACGACCACAAGCCACCAAGTAGACAACTTGGCAGGCGCGAAGAGAGGAGAACATCGCCGCAGAAATGGCCAGTATCGAGAAAGAGCCGAATGTGTCAGTTTCAAGACGATCTCAATGGTTGCGGCGTTCTGAGACATCAACTTGGTGAATCTCACGAAGGGATTTGGGCTTGCATCCATACAAAGTCCGTTGATTGGGCGATACAGCAGTGGAAATATCATCTCAGACGATGCGAATTTTTGTCTTAGAGGCTTCGTCAATATGCATAATTATTGGAGCGAGAAAATCCCACAAGTGGCCCATGAGTGCCACTGCCTTCAGTGAAACTCTCAATGTGTAGTGTGTTTTATGGCGTGGCAGGGTCACTGTACCTTATTTATTTCAAAATGGTGAAAACTCAAGTTCTGGTCACATAAATTCTCGTAACATGGATCTGTAGCACGTGCCATTCATGGTAACGGTTCTATCCCTATCATCTCGAAACAAATACGTTCCTACGACCCTGCCATACCATAAACAGCACCACACATTGAGTTCAACATGTTGTTCCAGCAGGGCGGCGCTATGTGCTACAGGGCTAATGCTACACTTGATTTGACAACTGCGTCATCTCAGGACGTGGATCTGTGAATTGGCTGCCACAGTCGTGTAATTTAACACTCACGGATTTTTTTCTTTGGGGCTAAATCAAAGCCAAGGTCTATGCCGACAAGTCACAAACTTTGGAACATTTTAAAGTGAACAGCCTATTCGTCAGGCTATCGCAGACTTAACGCCACTAACGTTGGGCAGAGTAATTAACAACTGGAGCCATCGTGTGAGTCAGTTCGTTCAAAACCATGGTGTAGATCTGAACGAAAATTTGTTCAGAACATAACTGTAGTGTCTAATATGAAGATGGTATCTGTTCTTTCTGACATGTCCGAAACAACACATACCATCGATGACCATGTAGCTCTCTTAGAATGAAATAGTAATTAAATCAAGACTCTAAGCTGTCGACATACATCAACTGGGACAATTAAAAATACAGGGTGATTCAAAAAGAATACCACAACTTGAAAAATGTGTATTTAATGAAAGAAACATAATATAACCTTCTGTTATACATCATTACAAAGAGTATTTAGAAAGGTTTTTTTTTCACTCAAAAACAAGTTCAGAGATGTTCAATATGGCCCCCTCCAGACACTCGAGCAATATCAACCCGATACTCCAACTTGTTCCACACTCTCTGTAGCATATCAGGCGTAACAGTATGGATAGCCTCTCTTATTTCTCGTTTCAAATC
This sequence comes from Schistocerca gregaria, assembly GCF_023897955.1. Taxonomy (NCBI): domain Eukaryota; kingdom Metazoa; phylum Arthropoda; class Insecta; order Orthoptera; family Acrididae; genus Schistocerca; species Schistocerca gregaria. The sequence continues at coordinate 218,231,126 of NC_064925.1, read as the reverse complement.
ATCAATGGTGGCTGGGAGAGGTGGCCGAAACAGCATATCCTTAACATACCCCCATAAGAAAACATCGCAAGGGGTAAGATCAGGTCTTCTTGGAGGCCAGTGATGAAGTGCTCTGTCACGGGCTGCCTGGCGGCCGATCCATCGCTTCGGGTAGTTGACGTTCAGGTAGTTACGGACAGATAAGTGCCAATGTGATGGAGCTCCATCCTGCTGAAATATGAATTGTTGTGCTTCTTGTTCGAGCCGAGGGAACAGCCAATTCTCTAACATCTCCAAATACTGTAGTCCAGTTGCAGTAGCACCTTCGAAGAAAAAGGGACCAAAAACTTTATTGGCTGAAATGGCACAGAAAACGTTCACATTAGGCGAGTCACGTTCATACTGATTTGTTGCCCGCGCATTCTCAGTGCCCCATATACAGACATTGTGACGGTTGACTTTCCCGTTAGTATGGAAAGTTGCTTGATCACTAAACACAATCTTTGAAACGAAAGATTCATCTGTTTCCATTTGAGCAAGGATAAAATCACAGAAATCGATTCTTTTAATCTTAGCAGCTGCAGACAGTGCTTGAACCAATTTCAGACGATAAGGTTTCATAACTAACCTTTTTCGTAGGACTCTCCATACAGTTGATTGTGGAATTTGCAGCTCTCTGCTAGCTCTGCGAGTCGATTTTCCTGGGCTGCGAACAAATGCTTGCTGGATGCGTGCTACATTTTCATCACTCGTTCTCGGCCGTCCAGAACTTTTCCCTTTGCACAAACACCCATTCTCTGTAAACCGTTTATACCAACGTTTAATACACCACCTATCAGGAGGTTTAACACCATACTTCGTTCGAAATGCACTCAATAACACAAAAAGCTTTCTGTTGAGCGGTCGCCATCTTAGCATCAACTGACGCTGACGCCTAGTCAACAGCGCCTCAAGCGAACAAATGTAAAACTAAATGAAACTTTATAGCTCCCTTAATTCGCCGACAGATAGTGCTTAGCTCTGCCTTTTGTCGTTGCAGAGTTTTAAATTCCTAAAGTTGTGGTATTCTTTTTGAATCACCCTATATATGCCCCGACCTGGACTCGAACCCAGGATCTCCTGCTAACATGGCAGACACTCTATCCATCTAAGCCATCAGGGGCACAGAGGATAGTGTGGACTGCAGGGATTTGTCCCTTGCACGCTCCCCGTGAGATCCACATTCCCAACTTAATGTCCACACACTACATTCGTGGTTCTCCTGCCCATTGCACTCATTACTCGCAGCAGACAATCTTACCGAGTACCATAAGAGTTCGGGCAATGCGTGTGCATCCAGCACAGAAGAAGGTCAATGGCCGGTTAGTTTTAACTGTATGAAGATGGTATCTGTTCTTTCGGACATGTTCGAAAGAACAGATACCATCAGTGACCCTGCAGCTCTCTTAGAATGAAATGATAATTACATAAAGACCCTAAGCAGTCGACAGGCGTTGATATACATCAATGGGGACAGCTGAAAATGTGTGCCCCGACCGGGACTCAAACCTGGGATCTCCTGCTTACATGGCATCCATCTGTGCCAACGAGCTTCTCTAAGCTTGAAAATAAAAACTGAGACGTTGAGTGATTTATTTTTCTCAAATTTTAAAACGTATCACTCGCAATGAAAGACCCTTCATGTATGTTCATACAGGGTGAGTCATTAACTATTGCCACCAAGAATAACTCCGAAAGTATGATAGGAGCTGAAAAGTTTGTAGGACAAAAGTAGCATGGGACAATGGGGGACGTAATATGACGTTGATTTTTTGTTGCTAGGTGGGGTAGCTTCAGAGATACGAAGCTCAACTTTATTTTTTAAATGGGGTGCTATAGTTTGGTACTTATTTTCTGATAGCGGCTGTCGAGACGAATCCAATGATATGTAACAGTAAGGTCTTTGAAGGTCAACGAAGGTTACAAAGGTGGTATGAACGTCCATTTACAGAAGGTGTTCGAAGTGATGACCATTAGTATCAATGCAGTGCAGCAATCTTTTTATCATGGACTGAGTGGTACTTCTTATCACATTGGCACTTATCGAAGCACATGCTCTGACAATTCTCTCTCGTATATCATGCAAATAGTAAATATTCGCCGAATACGGCGTATCCATCTAACGTGCCATTGACATGTAAACACCATTCGGTGGTTTTGCAATACAACACTAATAGGAACGGTAAGACCAGCATCGTCGAATGAAGCGAATGTGAATGATGTATTCCTTCCTTTCTCCTTGCCTTCTCTGTCTATATCCGCTCCCACCTTCCCTCTCCATGGCATCAATCTCCCTCCCCCCTCCCTCTATCCCCCACCCTGATACCACGCTGGTGGTTATTAACCCTACACTGTTTGTTTCCAGGTAGCAAGTAATATGTGCACCGACTGTGGCTGAAATCGATCCATGGGCTTAGGAGGAGCTTTTTACCTTCGGAATTGCCAGACTGCACAGGTGTCACATATATTTAACACATTTGTATACATATTTCACCCATATCTGTAGCAAATTTCGTCCTGCAGTGTCGTTTCCACGCACCTCAATATTTATAACGTCGTATCCCCTGAACAATATCTCCTACAATGATATAATTTTCATGTTTTTTATGTATAATTCTGTATATACATTCAGCGGCGTATGTGGATGCTGTCTCCGAAATTTGTGGGGTATAGAGTTAGTAGCAAAGAAAAAATAAATTTACACATCATGCATGATGCGGCAGTTTCTGACGCATCACACTGTTTATGATGTCACATCTCCTGAACTACGTCTTGTACAATGATGTAGTTTTCGAGGTACATTCAGTGATATATATGAATACTCGGTCTTCTTCTTCTTCTTCTTCTTCTTTCACTTTACACCTTAGTCCCCCAGCGATCACAGGGTCGGCGTCTCGCATTCGGGAGGACGGCGGTTCAATCCCGCGTCGGGCCATCCTGATTTAGGTTTTCCGTGATTTCCCTAAACCACTCCAGGCAAATGCCGGGATGGTTCCCTTGAAAGGGCACGGCCGAATTCCTTCCCCGTCCTTCCCTAATCTGATGAGACCAACCCAACCCAACAGGGTCGGCGTGGTTAAACGGATTTGGCAATGGTTTAGGGATGGCCGGATGCCCTTCCTGCTGCCACCATGTACCCCCCCCCCCCCTCCCCTCCAGGACGGAAACAGTGTACCCCAGCTGTCTGCGTCTAGTGTAAACCATGAAATAGTGCGGACGTGTTTCAAATGTCTGCGACGCGTGTAACTGAGGCGGAACATGGGGACCAGCCCGTTATTCACCTAGCGGGATGTGGAAAACGGCCTAAAAACCATATCCAGGCTGGCCGGCACACTCGCCGTTAATCCGTCGGGCGAATTCGATCCGGGGCCGGCCCGCCTACGTGAGTCCAGGAACAACCGCGTTAGCGCGCTCGGCTACACTGGCGGGTAGTGATATATATGAATACTGTCTGCAAAATGTCTCGCGAACACAGCAGCCTAGTAAAGAAGTAATAAGTTAAAAGATCTTGACTGATGTGGCAGCTTTACTGAATGGATAGCGAAAATGTAAGCGATAAACTTTTTCCCTTTTACCACTTTGCGGGGGGTCGTCAGCGAGAAAAAAAGGTTTCTTAAAGGTTTGAAATCGTACAGTACGTAAAGTTTGTTGGAAGTCGCTAAGTTCTCTCATTCTCAAATACTGGATAAATTAATTCTTGACGGTATTTTTGATCTGTCGTTGCAACTACAAAAATGATTTTTTCACCAGGCACATTTCGCTTTATTTAGGTAAAGCATCATCAGTGGTCTGTGTTATATACAGAAAAACAAAGATGTGCTAGCAGACGGAATTTACCGACGTAAGCGAGAAATCAGCCGAAAAATCACCGAAAGTACAAATCAGCATATACTTAACGAACTGTTTTTCGATCTAAAAAGCGATGAAAATGTAAATAACTTAATTACAGACCACTGTTGATGCTTTACCTCAATAAAGCGAAACGCGTCTGGTGAAAAAAAAATCACGCATTTTTGTAGTTGCAACGACGGATCAAAAATACCCTCATGAATTATAAAGCAGCTACGGACACTATGGCCACACAAATGAAGAATTTAGATGGATAAATTAAGTCTGGATATTCATGCGTCATGGTCTTATTCTTCACCCGAACGCCTTTGATAGGTAGCTGGTTCTTACACTCCCAGCCGCTTTTTACAGACTGTGGTTATTGTGCCAAGTTTGGCCGAAAGCAGTCGAGTAGGTCAGGAGGACATGTGGATCATACGTGAATACATTTGTGCTTCAGTTCTTGTAATATGTATGGCGTCTTCGTGAAAAATGCTGGCCGCATGGTTTGAGGCGCCATGTCACGGACTGCGCGGCCCTTCCGCCGGAGGTTCGAGTCCTCCCTTGGGCATGGGTGTGTGTGTTGTTCTTAGCATAAGTTAGTTTGAGTAGTGTGTAAGTCTAGGGACCGATGAAAAGTGGCTCTAAGCACTATGGGACTTACCATCTGAGTTAATCAGTCCCGCCGGTGCGGCCGAACGGTTCTAGGCGCTTCAGTCTGGAACCGTGCGACCGCTACGGTTGCAGGTTGGAATCCTACCTCGGGCATGGATGTGTGTGATGTCCTTAGGCTAGTTAGGCGCAAGTAGTTCTAAGTTCTAGGGGACTGATGACCTCAGATGTTAAGTCTCATAGCGCTCAGAGCCATTTGAACCATCATCAGTCCCCTAGACTTAGAACCATTTAAACCTAACTAACCTGAGGACTTCACACACATCCATGCCCGAGGGGGGATTCGAACCTGCGACCATAGAAGCAGCGCGGTTCCGGACTGAAGCGCCTAGAACCGCTCGCTCACACTTGCCGGCTACGGACAATGATCTCAGCAGTTTAGTCCCTTAGGAATTCAGACTTTTTTTTATTGACCTAAGGATCGCAGATACTGTCTAGACGGAGATGTGTGCTTGTCGGTACTGACCCGAACTTGCGCATGAAGAGCCAGGCTCGGTCGAGATTGCCTCCCTGGCAGCCGCGCTGGCCGCGGCTGTTGCACTCGAGCAGGTGTCCGGCGGACAGGGTGACGGGCTCGGTGCCCTTGGACATGATGTGGAAGCGGTCCGAGGCGACGTCCGCCGTCGAGATGGCCCAGGAGGCACCGCACCAGCCCTGGTCTCGCACGCTGCTCAGCATGCCCGGCCACTTGGAGCGCGCGTCGAAGCTGCGCGGCAGTCGCGACGGGTCCAGCACGCGCTTCACCGGCCGCATGCGCATCACCTGCAACACGATCAGCCGCTCGCCACTCTGGTTCCACTGTCTGCCAAACGTAACGTAACATAGTAAAACACACAGCTCTCGTCCAGGGCGATTAAGCGACTAAATACACAGAAGAGCCAAAGAAACTCGTACACCTGCCTAATATCGTGTGGGGCTCCTACGAGTACTCAGAAGTACCGCAACACGTGGACCGGACTCGACTAATGTCTGAAATAGTGCTGGAGGGAATTGACACCATGGATTCTGCAGCGCTGTCCATAAATCCGTAAGAGTACAAAGGGGTGTAGACCTCTTCTGAACAGCACGTTGCAAGGCATCCGAGATATGCTCAACAATGTTCATGTCTGGGGAGTTTCGTGGTCAGCGGAAGTGTTTAAGCTCAAAAGAGTATTTCTGCAGCCACTCTGTAGCAATTCTGACTGCTAAGATACAGGGTGAGTCACCTAACGTTACCGCTGGATATATTTCGTAAACCACATCAAATACTGACGAACCGATTCCACAGACCGAACGTGAGGAGAGGGGCTAGTGTAATTGTTTAATACAAACCATACAAAAATGCACATAAGTATGTTTTTTAACACAAACCTACATTTTTTAAAATGGAACCCCGTTAGTTTTGTTAGCACATCTGAACCTATAAACAAATACGTAATCAGTGCCGTTTGCTGAATTGTAAAATGTTAATTACATCCGGAAATATTGTAACCTAAAGTTGACGATTGAAGCCCCCGACGTTCAGTTGCGTGTTGTAACAAACACGGGCCACTGTCGGCGAGCAGCATCAGCAGGGACATGTTTACGATGACGACCGTTTTTACGAGTGTGGCTGTAGTGCACTGTTGTGGTTTGGTCTAGCTGTCGCAGTGTCCGCATGGAGCGCTTGCTGCTATTGTTATTCTGCATTCGTCTCCGCACGCAGACCAACTGTAGTACACCGTGTTACCAGACGTCTGTGATAGTGTAGTGTTGTAGGAATTGTGAGCATGGTGTGTACGAACTCTGAAAATTTTGCAAAAACAGACATAATGTCTTATGGGATAACAGCAATCAGTGATTTTATAATGTTACTTAAAAACCGTCTTGATTGCAAATTTTTTATTCATATGACCGGTTTCGGTTCATTCAGAACCATCTTCAGATCTGATATTTCAGTTACAGGAGTAACATGACGTAGCATGTGAAAATTGCTGGATTTCGTCGGGTTACTCCTGTAACTGAAATATCAGATCTGAAGATGGTTCTGAATGAATCGAAACCGGTCATATGAATAAAAAATTTGCAATCAAGACGGTTTTTAAGTAACATTATAAAAAGAACTCTGAAAAGGCGGAGATGATACTCATCTACGGCGAGTGTCGACGAAATGCAGCTGAAGCCTGCAGGTTGTATGCAGAACGGTACCCGGACAGAGAGCATCCAACGTGCCGCACATTGCAAAACATCTACCACCAACTGTATGCAACAGGTATGGTCGTAGCACGCAAACGGGTCGGTAACAGGCACGTCACAGGAGAAGCGAGTGCAGTTGGTGTGTTAGCTGCTGTTGCCATGAACCCATACATGAGTACACGGGATATTGCGAGAGCCGGTGGACTCAGTCAAAGTAGTGTCATGCGCATACTGCATCGTCACCGCTTTCATCCGTTTCATGTGTCGCTACATCAGCAATTACATGGTGATGACTTTAATCATCGAGTGCAATTCTGTCAATGGGCATTAACAGAGAATGCGTTACAGTTCTACCTGTTTACCGATGAAGCGGGTTTCACAAACCACGGAGCAGTGAATCTACGAAACATCCATTACTGTCTGTGGACAATCCTCGCTGGCTCGGACAGGTAGAGCGACAGCGACCGTGGACTGTAAATGTATGGTGCGGAATCATTGGCGACCACCTCATTGGTCCTCACTTCATTGCAGGGGCCCAAACAGCTGCAACATACATCGCGTTTCTACAGAATGATCTGCCAACGTTGCTCGAAAATGTCCCACTGGAAACGCGTCGACGTATGTGGTATCAGCATGATGGTGCACGTGCACATTCCGCAGTTAACACTAGGCTGACCCTTGACAGGATGTTCGACGGGCGTTTCATAGGACGTGGAGGACGCATAAATTGGCCAGACCGTTCTCCTGATCTTACTCCTCTGGACTTCTTTCTCTGCGGTACGTTAAAGGAGAATGTGTACTGTGATGTGCCTACAACCCCAGAGGATATGAAACAACGTATTGTGGCAGCCTGCGGCGACATTACAACAGATGTACTGCGGCGTGCACGACATTCATTACGCCAGAGATTGCAATTGTGTGCAGCAAATGATGGCCACCACATTGAACATCTATTGGCCTGACATGTCGGGACACACTCTATTCCAACCCGTAATTGAAAACGGAAACCACGTGTGTACGAGTACCTCACCCCTCATGGTAATGTGCATGTGCGTCAGTTAAAAAGACCAACAAAAAGGTGTTAGCATGTGGACGTAATGTGCTGTTCCAGTCTCTTCTGTACCTAAGGTCCATCACCGTCGCCTTTGGATCCCTACGTAGTTCGGTGCTCTCCGAATCACACGATCGAACAGCGGAGGAGTGGTACTCAAGCGTTAACTTTAGGTTACAATATCTCCGGATGTAATTAACATTTTACAATGCAACAAACGGCACTGATTACTTATTTGTTTGTACGTTCAGATGTGCTAACAAAACTAACGGGGTTCCATTTAAAAAAACGTAGGTTTGTGTTAAAAAACATACTTCCGTGCATTTTTGTATGGTTTGTATTAAACAATTACACTAGCCCGTCTCCTCACGTTCGGTCTGTGGAATCAGTTCGTCAGTATTTGAAGTGCTTTACGAAATATATCCAACGGTAACGTTAGGTGACTCATCCTGTATATGGCCGCTGCAACGCCACTTATTTGTGTCATTCTTCAGTTTTCATCATTTCTCACTTTCCAGCGATCTCTGAAGTAAGTAATTCATCTTATTATTAACTTAATAATAATTTTTTAGTACAAATACAGTGTGGAATGTACTTCTCAGCTACTGTACTATCTTATAATCGAAATAAAATTAGTGGGACACATGTGTCCCAGCAGACATTATTTGTAAAGATTAGCAAGACAGTTGATTAATGGGTATTCATCCAGGAAAAAGAGGGGAACAATGCCCACTTTCTTCCCAGCAAAGAGAGGAGTCTCTAGTGTGCCAGATGACGTCCGGCTCGTGAACGTAGGCAAACATGTACCGAAAGACAGTGGCACTAGGAAGTGATGCAGATTCTGCAGCACAAACTCTACAGAGAAGAGAACAAAAGTTGCTTGCACTGCTTGTGGTGTACCACTCTGAGCCACATCTTGTTTTTCCAAGTTTCATGGCATGTAGAGTTTTGTAAGTATTGATCATGAAAACTGAAATGTAATGAATATTTTTTACACTGGCTCTACACAAATAAAAAGATCACATGCATGTATAATTTGTAGTTATTTTATTCTCTGCAAAATCCTGTTTATGGCTAAAAAAATAAAATTACAAAATCAGTCCGTCGGCAGAAAAGGTATTTTGCACTGGTTCATGGGACATGTGTGTACCACTTCCTGTTGTAAAAAAATGGAGAACTTAAAAAATATTTTGATGGTATATATTTTGATGGTATATAATAATGAGACTGAAAAGAAACTGTTATCACCTTAATATTTTAAAAATATGTAAAAAGTGAATTTTATCCATGAAGGGGCTAAGCCACTAAATACACAGAAGAGCCAAAGAAAGTGGTACACCTGTATCTTCTGATGAATGAGTTATATATCACAGTTCACACAGCAGGAATGTTGTTATCTCGTCTAAGGAAAATCCCCACTATATGCAACAATTGGAAAGGAACCCAATGTTACGATTTGGGCTGGAATGTCATCACAAAAGCTGAGCGGGCCACATTTTGTAGACAGGTATGTGAATGGAAATTTTTATTTGGATGTGTCACAAATGTGATTAATAGCTCAAAGAGAAGGGATCATGGATCATGTGTTACAGGAGAACAGATTCCTGCACACTTTGTTATTTAGGTGTGGCCACTGGATTGGGTGTGGTTCAGAAACATCTCCAGCCCAATTGAAATGACCACCACGAATCCTGTATCTTACTAGTCCAGACAACTCACTGGAGAATAACCAAGTCCCATGTGGGTCAATGTTGGTGTAGCACTAATAAGGAATTGTGCCGGGCTCCTGTGTAGGGCTCCTGCGAGTACTCAGAAGTGCCACAACACGACGTGGACCGGACTCGACTAATGTCTGAAACAGTGCTGGAGGGAACTGACACCATGGATCCTGCAGCGCTGTCCATAAATTCGTAAGAGTACGAAGGGGTGGATATCTCTTCTGAACAGCACGTTGCAAGGCATCCGAGATATGCTCAATAATGTTCATGTTGTAGGTAGGCTGTTTAGGTTTTCTTATTGGTAACGCCACATAGCGCTCTGTATGAAAAATCACTGGCTGTGCTGTGCGCAGTCTGTGGCTAGTTTGCATTGTTGTCTGCCATTGTAGTGTTGGGCAGCGGCAGCTGGATGCTAACAGCGAGTAGCGTTGCGCAGTTGGAGGTGAGCCGCCAGAAGTGGTGGACGTGGGGAGAGAGATGGCGGAGTTTTGTAATTTGTAAGACTGGATGTCATGAACTACCATATATATTTTGACTATTAAGGTAAATACACTGTTTGTTCTCTATTAAAATCTTTCATTTGCTAACTATACCTATCAGTAGTTAGTGCCTTCCGTAGTTTGAATCTTTTATTTAGCTGGCAGTAGTGGCGCTCGCTGTATTGCAGTAGTTCGAGTAACGAAGATTTTTGTGAGGTAAGTGATTTGTGAAAGGTATAGATTAATGTTAGTCATGGCCATTCTTTTGTAGGGATTTTTGAAAGTCAGATTGCGTTGCGCTAAAAATATTGTGTGTCAGTTTAAGCACAGTCGTGTATAATTGTTCTAAGGGGACGCTTCATATAGACCAATCTTGTATAAATTTTTCTAAGGGGACGTTTCAATGTCTGGGGAGTTTCGTGGTCAGCGGAAGTGTTTAAACTCAAAAGAGTATTTCTACAACCACTCTGTAGCAATTCTGACTGCTAAGAGGCGATATATATATATATATATATATATATATATATATATATATATATATATATATATATATATATATATATATATAGTTTCTAAGTAAAGCTTTTACTTTTCGTGTAAAAAAAGATAAAAACCAATGTTTTGGGATTCGCGAGTGTTCTCCGCTACGTAATCTTTCTCAGTCGATTTTGAGAAAACTATTCCCATCTAGCAGTCAGAAATCAGAGCTTCACAATGAACTGGTTTTCTTTTCGTTATTACTCGTAGTTATTGTGATACTTCAAAGTAAAGTACCACCCACATTTTGAAAAATTTTGCAGTGAAAAGTGTAGCCGCTGGCCAGTTTACGGTGTGATGCATTTTACGGCATACGAGGTGTGTGGGAAAAGTAATGAGGCTGAGAGCACTGTGACCGATCTGGCAACGCTGAGTTGTTGCGCTTTTGTAGACCGGTGTGTTCATCACTTCCAGGTGCTCAGGCCCAGTTTCAGCTTCGTACAACCGTCGCGTGATTTTTGGAGAGCGCCATCATTGAAGTTGTGTTTTTGTTGTGTGTTACGGAAATGGAAGAGCGGAATTTAAAGCAACGTTATTCTACCAACTTGGGGAATCGCGAGTGTAATCTTTGAAAAAGTGAAATGGGCCTACGCGGAACATTCTTTATCAAGAACATAAGTTTTTCGCTGGCACAGATCATTTTTGTTAGGCTGAGGACACGTTGAAGATGAAACTCGCTCAGGAGATCTTCAACTTCCAAAACTGACGAAAACGTCGAATGTGTGCATGCTCTTGTGAGATTATTCCTCCCCAAGAAACTCTCAACCAAGTGTTTTACAAAGATTTCCTTAAAAGGCTTTGGAAAAGGATGACTCTTGTGAGAGTGGACCTATGCAGATAAGTGGAGGCTGTGCCACGACAACGCCCCGTTTCACACGATCACTTCCATCACGAAATTTTTGACCTAAGAAAGGCATTTCTGTTGTTCCATAGCCCCACTATTCACCTGATCTGAGTCCTCGTGACATTTTCTTTTCGAGAAACTCAAAAAAATCTTGCAAGGACGTCATTTTGGAACACTGGCAAACATTAAAAAGATTGTGACCACCACGTTGAGGGCCCCACGAATTGAAGCTTTTCAGCGCTGCTGTCAGGCCTGTGCACATCGACTCCACCGGTGTATAGTTGCCGAAGGGAACCACATTCAAGCGGACAATATTGTTATTGAAAAAAACCTTTGGCAGATAAAAAATTTCACTCTCGTTACTTTTCTCACATATGTCGTACGAGGGGCGTTTGAAAAGTCAGTGCAAAAATAAAAACTACTGATATTTTTGGGGTAAACATTTTTTATTTTTCGACATAGTCTCCTTTTAGACATACACTTCGTCCAACGCTTTTCTAATTTGTTGATCCCTTCCGAATAATAGGAATTGTTCAAGTGTGCAGAATAGCTATCAGTTGCTGCAATCATCTCCTCGTTTGAATAATACCTTTGTCCCACCAGCCATTTCTTCAAATTTGGGAACAAATAGTAGTCCCAGGGAGCCAAGCCTGGAGAATAGGAGGATGTGAAACGAGTTGGAATCCTGTTTCCATTAATTTTGCGACCACAACTTGTGATGTGTGTGATGGTGCTTTGTCGTGATGGAAAATGACATTTTTGCGATCTAATCGCCGGCGTTTTACTTGCAGCTCGGTTTTCAAACGGTCCAATAACGATGAATAATACCCACCTGTAATAGATTACCCTTTTCCAGATAGTCGATGATTATCCCTTGCGAATCCCAAAAGTCAGTCGCCATAACGTTTCTGACCAAAGGAATGGTCTTCGCCCTTTTTGGTGCAGATTCTCCCTTGGTAACCCATTCTTTAGATTGTTGTTTGGTCTCAGGAGTACAGTAATATATCCATGTTTCATACACAGTGACGAAACGACGCTTAAAGATCTGCAGATTCTTCCTGAACAGCTGCAAACCATCCTTGCAACACTTCACACGATTCCGTTTTTTTGGTCAAGCGCGAGCAATCGCGGGACCCATTTTGCGGATAGCTTTCTCATGTCCAAATGTTTATGCAAAATATTATGTACCCTTTCATTCGAGATGCCCACAGCACTAGCAATGTCATGAATATTAACTCTTCTGTCATCCATCACCATATCATGGATTTTATCAACGATTTCTGGAGTTGTAACTTCCACAGGGCGCCCAGAACGTTCAGCATTACTTGTGCCGATATGGCCACTCCGAAAATTTTCAAACCACTTATAAACTGTTCTAATCGAAGGTGCCGAGTCACCGTAATGTTTATCAAGCTCCTCTTTAGTCTCCTGAAGTTTTTTGCCTTTCAGAAGGTAATGTTTAATCACCAAACGAAGTTCTTTTTCGTCCATTTTTTGACAATCACTCGACTTCCTTGATTCACACGAATGCCAAACACAAAGAAATAGACCAATATGGCTGCAACTTGGTGTGCGTTCTTTCCAAAGATGCTACTAACTAAACATGACCTCGATACTCGCCATTGGTGCCATCTCTCGGACTTTGCACGGACTTTTCAATCGCCCCTCGTGTATTGTTGCGTAAGCAATGTTGCTAACATCCCTAGATCGTTTATAACGCTGGAAGGAAGGCTGTACCTCTTTTCAGTCTCGAGCAAATACGTGATACATTTTGACGTTTGAGCTACGACGCGCCACGTAAGCGTTTCAGTAGGTGTACTCACCGCCCTCTGCGGCTGCAGCGTGCCGAGTCGCAGCGAGATGCCCTCTGTGAGGCGGTGTCCCCAGAAGGGCGTGTGGTTGCTGGCGCGCCAGCCCAGCCGGTAGGTGTCGGCGTTGACGCCCTGGATGATCTCGGGATCCACCAGGCACTGCGACTGCTCGCACAGCAGCTCCAGACGACCGCCCATCGACTGGCACTTACTGCAAGCACGACACATCCGCTCTCACCGGTCGCCACATCACAGCACCGGCACAACAAGCTACACTTCTGTACAGGCTGTCCTTATAGGAGAGCCTCAGTGTCCGCGGAGATAACGAAAACGATAATTTGAAGCGAAGACTGGAATTATTATATGTGTGATTTCTATTCTTTCCGCCATGTGCTACAGAAGAGACACCACAAAAATAATTATACAAGCACCTGACGACCAGTAATGATGTACATGAAACGTATTCGCCGTTGCGAATACGAACAACCATCAGCTGTGTAGGGGGATGAAGAGAGTGAAAATTTGTGTCAGACTGTAACTCGAACCCCATATCTTCCGTTTTCCGGGAGCACTCGATTTAACCGCTTTGGCTATCTGTACACGACTCACGGCCAGGTTTCAACTTCTATACGTCACGATCTATACTCGTACACACATTATGTAATTCCTGTACATGGGTGGACATGTTTTAATTGAAAGTCACTGCCTGGTATCAAATGGTTCAGATGGCTCTGAGCACTATGGGACTTAACATCTATGGTCATCAGTCGCCTAGAACTTAGAACTACTTAAACCTAACTAACCTAAGGACATCACACAACACCCAGTCATCACGAGGCAGAGAAAATCCCTGACCCCGCCGGGAATCGAACCCGGGAACCAGGGTGCGGGAAGCGAGAACGCGACCGCACGCTGCCTGGTATCGGCGGAAAAGTACAGTACTGCAGTGCCTGTGTTGTTAAGAAGAACGATACACTGTTCCTTCGGGCATTCGTGTATATCCGAAGGAGCAGGCTGTGCTGTGGATGGCTCGAGTCAGGCTTGTCTTGGGTTAAACCTTGGTTGCAGTCCTGTGGTTTTATTTCTCCTGCGGTTATCGCGATAATATTGCTGTCCTCTCCATGAGTGGCAGCAGCAGCGTGTATCGATACTAGTACTGCTGTACTATCTTTGGTGAGGCGGCTATAGTTTCCAGTCGGTCGGGGGGCGTGGAGCAGCAAGGAAGTCAAAAAAATCGGGACTGCATTGCAAAGGCAATAGAGAAGCGGTGACTACTTTTGTTGACTGGCGTGTATATATGGACGCTGCAACGCCACTTATTTGTGCCATTCTTCAGTCTTCATCATTTCGCACTTTCCAGCGATGTCTGAAGTAAGTAATTATTAACTTCATAATCATTTTTTTTTTCAAATACAGTGTGGAATGTACTTCTCAGCGACTGTACTATCTTATAATCGAAATAAAATTAGTGGGACACATGTGTCCCATCAGACATTATTTGTAAAGATTAGCAAGACAATTGATTAATGGGTATTCATCCAGGAAAAAGAGGGTATCAGTGCCCACTTTCTTCCCGGGGTCGCTGGCGGCGTGCACACGCGGTTGGAGTGTGAGGTGCTGCTTGCGAGTGCTACGAAGTTCGTCGCCCACCGATCTTGTACATGAAAGTTGAGTCCTCACTTTACCTACTATCGAGCCTCAACTGTTTACATTTCTTCGTCTGACCCTGGTTGTCGCTTTTGGGACATTCCCACAAGCAACAACGTATGTGTATTCAAGTCGTCCAAGATTCCAGCCGTCTTCCTGTGGAGTTTAACTTAATTTATTCCCTGTTATTGAAGTTGACCAGCGGGTTCTTCTGCCTTGTGCCCGTTGACGTTCCAGTTACCTGCCCTGGTCGTTAACGTAATTTTCGGCAGTGTATTTTCCTTGTCGTGTTGCTGCTGTCCAGTGCAGCATGTAGTTCGACAGCTGAGGTGTTGTTGGTCATTGTGGGCGCCAATATTCTGTGTGTCGTTGTATTGAAATCTTGTGGTCGTTTTGCTTGTTGCGAGGAGCAGAACTGATTTTGTTGATTGGTCGGTCGGCTGTCTGTCGGTTGGGATGCCTTCAGATTAAGAAGTCGTTGGATAGGCTGGCTGTCTCACCTAAACGGGCGTTAGTGTTACAATCCCAGGCCGACCCTTGCAAACTTCTTGTTTGTGTGTTACAGTAATTCCCCTGTTTGGGCTTTAGTTATTTGGTTGATGTGTGGCCTTCAGCCGAGTATCAATATCTCTTAAATTAATGTTCTTTTCTTGCCCTTAAGGCATGAGATTGTTATTCTGTATAGGAGCCTTCAGCTGCATTTTATAAAAAATGTTTTAAGATACAGCCTTCAAATTGAAACTCTTCTTTCTAGGGCTTAAGCCGTTAAATTATTTGTTGATGTGCGGCCTTCATCCGAATCTTAATATCTTTTAAATTAATGTTCTTGTTTCGCTCTTGAGGCATAAGATTTTTATGCTTTTGTATGGGGCCTTCAGCCGAATTTTGCATGAAATGTTTTAAGATAAGGCCTTCTGCCTTTTGGTTGAAACTCTTCTTATTGCTTAATATGCGGCCTCCAGCCAAGTTCTATTAAATTGCTAAGGCCTTCAGCCTGTTTAGATTGAAGATTTAGAAAATATTCTTGGTTGAAACCTCCAGAAGAACCTTATATTTCAATTTCTTGCTTAGGTCTTGTGTCTTGGACTTCGAGTGTGGCCTTCAGCCGATTTAAAGTTAATCAAAGGAGGTCGCTTAAAGTTTGAGTGTTTTGCATCCTTGTTGTAATATCGTGTGTTGATGAATAAAGTTTGTATGTTGAATGCAACTGACAGCAACTTATTTTGGCCCCTTTCTACAACCCAATCGGCTGTGTCCTGCTAGCCCAGGCATTTCACAGGCACTGCGGCGACTTCAGCCGTTATGAAATACATGAAATGTATTAGTGACAAAAGGGAAAAATAGAATGGCTTCAATTTCGGAATTTCAGTTTCCGCACTAGAAATTCATTGCCTCTTTTCTCACACCTCACTGGTTACCTTAAAGTCTCATCTCATTCGCTACATGAAACTGACGCGTTGTTAACCTACACTGAGGTGACAAAAGTCATGGGATACCTCCTAATATCGAAAAGGACCTCCTTTTGCCCGGCGTACTGCAGAAACTCGGCGCGGTATGGGCTCAACAAGTCGTTGGAACCTCCTGCAGAAATACTGAGCCATGCTGTCTCTATAGCCATCCACTACTGCGAAAATGTTGCCGGTGCACGATTTTGTGCACGAGCTGACCTTTTTATTACGCCCAATAAAAGTTCGATGGGATTCATGACGGGCAATTTGGGTGGCCAGATCATTCGCTCGATTGTCCAGGACGTTCTTCGAACAAGTCACAAACGTTGTGGCCTGGTCATTACATCGTTGTTTGGGAACATCAAGTCCATGAATGGCTTCGAATGGTAGCGGAACATAACCATTTACAGCCATGATCGGTTCAGCTGGACCAGAGGAACCATTCTATTCCATCTAAACACAGCCCACACCGTTATGGAGCCGCCACCAGGTTGCACAGTGGCTTATTGACAACTTGGGTCCATGGTTTGGTAGGGTCTACGCCACTCTTGAACCCCATCATCAGCTCTTACCAACTGAAATCTGGATTCATCTGACCAGGACACGGTTTTCCAGTTGTCTAAGGTTCAATCGATATGGTCATGAGCCCCGGAGCGGCGGTGCAGACAATGTTGTACTGTTAGCAAAGGTACTTGGGTCACTAGTCTGCTGTCATAGGCCACTAAAGCTTCATTTCGACGGACTGTCCCACAGATATATTTGTCGTACGGCCCACATTGATTTCTGCAGTTACTTAACGGATTGTTGCTGACAGCTCTACGCAAACGCGACTGCTCTTGGTTGTTAAGTGAATGCCGTTCACCACAGCGTTGTTCATTATGAGATATAAAGCCTGAAATTTGACATTCTCGCCTAACTCTTCACACTGTGGTTCTCGGAATACTGAATTCTCAAACTATTTCCGAAACGGAATGTCCCATGCGTCTAGCTTCAACCACCAGTCCGCGTTTGAAGCCTGTCAATTTCCGTCGTGTGGCCACAATCGCGTCGGAAACCTTTTTACGTGACTGACCTCAGTGCAAATGACAGTTCCGCTAATGCGCTCCCCTTTTATACCTTGTGTAAGCGACACTGCTGCCATCTGTATGTGAGCATATCTTCATCACGTGACTTCCGTCACCTCAGATTATGGACAGTGAAGGAACACTGCTGTGACTAGCTCTGGCCTTGTCCTAACCATTAGCCCTATGTGTGTTTCTCGACTATTGAAAGTGTGTATTAAAATATATTAGGAACTCTTCCAAATTTATTCCTGATAAATAAACAATAATTTACACAAAATGCATAACAAACTAAAACAATTTAGTGAGACTGATAACTACTTAGAAGTGTTTCTATTGGGAACCGACTAGAGTGGAGCATGAGTTTGCGTCAACGCTTTTACTTTAAATGATCATTTATGTATAGCTACAGAACAACAGAAACAAAAGTTAATGCTATCGAAACGAGTTATTCAAACCAAGCCAATGTGAATTGCACTGAGACTCTGAGCTGCCTTTTACAGTTGTTCTTGCTCTGATGTCAAGCAACTATTTCGCCATTAGTTAGTACTTTTGTTTATTGTAACTGAAATCGTAGATGGCGGACATGTATTCAACGAAAAACCATTTATAAGATACAGACGTACTTGACAACTTGGACTTACCATTCATTGCAGTTTATCTTCACCGTTTCCCCGTACACGTAATACCGGCCGTTATGGTAACATTCTGAAAAAGAAAGGAAAGAAAAGGTCGATAATCACTGTTACAACCATGACGTGAAGCATTAGATTCTTCATAGATGTGAGATATTCAAAAACTTAAGGCGATTTAGCTGGGTAACTATTTAGATAACTGACGAAAGGTGTTTGTCGCAAGATAAAACTCTTACTATGTTGTCCCTCGTAGTTCATACGGCCTTCCGAAGTCATTCCTCTTACGTCTATTGTCAGTAATAAAGGCGATGCGATATACTGTGTAGCAAAATGCCGTGCTATTCTGTTGAGCTACCTAGTAGGAATTCGATAGATTTCATACGTCTATTGCCTTTGACTGACTCTGATTCTCTCGTCACTGTCGTTGCTGTGTCGGTTTAATTTTCATAGACTGGGATTAGGTTTTGTGCTGAAATAATTAACCTGCTACTACAGTATTCATTTCCATTTTCTTTTTATTCAGTGGCCTGTTCTATGAGCTGGCAGATGGAATTACTTTGGGGTGCCCCGTGTCATCTATTGTCAATATTTTCATGGAAAATTTCGGGGAATTTGTCCTAGAATAGGTAGCATTGAAGCATGCATGCTTTTTTAGACATGTAGACGATACTTTTGTGATTTGGCCTCACAGTAGTGAGAAATTGCAGCTATTTAGATCCCACTTAAATCCAAGGGAATATTCGCTATGGGGGTGGGAATCGATGGCTCCTTGGTCGAGAGGAATTTTGATGCTACGTTGGGACATGCCGTTTATGGGAAGGCAGCCAACATCAGTTTGTATCTTCAGAGTGACTGTTGTCACCATCGAGCTCAGCATGAAGGGGCGCCTTGTAACTTGGTTCATAGGCCCCATACCATCTCAGACCCTGAAAGTTTGTCAGATGATTTAACGCACTAAGTTACGTTTCGGCAGAATGGCTATAATAAAAACGGGTCAGGCACCCGTTGCTCTATCTACCAACCATGCCTCGGCTGAGTGATGAGAATAGCAATGTGTCGCCTAAGTCTACGGCATTTCTGTCTTAACTCAGGTACTGTTTTCAACAGGATTGATCATGTTCTGATGAAATGAAATGATCGTATGGCATTATTGACCAGGAGACCACATCTGGCGTCGTTCGACCACCTGCTGCAAGTCTCTTATTTGACGCGACATGCGCGTCGATGATGATGAAATGATGATGATGAAAACAACACAATACCCAGTTCCCGAACTGATAATATCTCCGAGCCGGCAGGGAATCGAACCCAGGACCCCATGACCTCGAAGTAGCAGCTAACCACTTGACCAAAAGCTGCCGACATATTCCAATAAAAAACAGTGTGAAGTGCGGTTTTCGACTACCATTTAAGATCCACCAAGATAGTGGAGGACTGTTGCATAGACGCATAGACCAGGCCTGTTCAGGAGGCAACTGGGCGAGCACGATCGCTCAGGCCCTCATGTGGCCTGAGTGGTGAGCGCTGGCGGTAAAATGTGGCTGTCGGACGCCATGATGTAGCGAAGGGAAAGTCGAAACTGTGAGCTGTCTACAGAAGAGTGACCATGTGCTAAGCTAGCTGTAGTCTTAAGGTAAGCGTACATACTTAATGGCTCAGTACTTAATTCTAGAACACGTTACCTTGTTACTAAATCCTCTTAAATTTTACAACTCCATATTTTATTCAAAGAAAGTCATCATTTATAATTTATGCAGTAGTTAAATACAATTATAAGGTGCACGTGTGGTCAAGAGGGTTGCGACTAGAATCTAAAACGTCCTTAGTCCCGGGTTCGAACACCACTACTTAATAAATTTTGAATCATAATTAAGAGCATAGGTTGCCGAAGGCTTCCGGCGTAAGAAGTCACCCTCATTCTGCCAATGGCCTGTCAAAGAGCACGGAGGAGCGAACAGAGGCTTAGGGCATTCTCTTGCCCTTGGGTTGGGAAACTACCCCAAAAGGCGGAAGAATCAGCAATGATCAACGGCACGAGGATGCAGAAAGCTATGGTAACCAGTGCATTAAAATACACATAAGTGTCATCGATTAGATGAGTAGATCACATCGCTAATGAGGAGTTATTGAATAGAATTGGGGAGAACAGGAGTTTCTGGCACAGCTTGACTAGAAGAAGGGATCGGTTGGTAGGACATGTTCTGGGACATCAAGGGGTCACCAATTTAGGATTGGAGGGCAGCGTGGAGGGTAAAAATCGTAGAGGGAGACCAAGAGATGAATACACTAAGCAGATTCAGAAGGATGTAGGTTGTAGTACGTACTGGGAGATGAAGAAGCTTGCACAGGATAGAGTAGCATTGAGAGCTGCATCAAACCAGTCTCAGGACTGAAGACCACAACAACAATAAGTGTTTATCCACAGGACTTGTGGTCTGTGACTGAAAAAGTGTCATGATGATCTCTCCATTGGCGAAAGATTTTGGACAAGTCCCGATTCGGATCTCCGGCAAGAGATTGCCAAGGGGGAGATAACAATGAGAAAAAGACTGAATGACCAACGTAAGGATAACGTTCTACGAGTCGGAGAGTGGAATTTCAGAGGCTTGAACGTGGTAGGGAAGGTAGAAAGTCTGTAAAGGAAAATGCAGAGGTACAATGCAGATATCGTGGCGCACATTGAAGTAAAATGGAAAGAAGATACGGATTTCTGGTCAGATGAATATAGAGTAATATCAATACCAACAGAAAATGGTTTAATAGGAGTAGGATTCATTACGAATAGTTAGATGGGGCAGAGAGTGAGTTACTGTGGCTGTTCAGTGATATGTTTGTTCTCATCAGAAGCGACAGCAAACCAACACCTACAACGATAGTTCCAGTATATATGTCGACATCAGGAGCAGACGATGAACAAATAGAGAAGGTATGTGAGGGCCCGCATCTCGTGGTCGTGCGGTAGCGTTCTCGCTTCCCATCCCGGGTTCCCGGGTTCGATTCCCGGCGGGGTAAGGGATTTTCTCTGCCTCGTGATGGCTGGGTGTTGTGTGATGTCCTTAGGTTAGTTAGGTTTAAGTAGTTCTAAGTTCTAGGGGACTGCTGACCTAAGATGTTAAGTCCCATAGTGCTCAGAGCCATTTAAACCATTTTTGTATGTGAGGGTATTGAACGGGTAATTCAATATGTAAAGGGGTATGAAAGTCTAATAGTCACGGGAGACTAGAATGCGGTTGCAGGGGAGGGAGTAGGAGAAAATATTATAGGAGAATATGGCTTGGTAGTAGGGACGAGAGTGAAGAAAGACTAATACAGTTTCATAATAAATTTTAGCTATTAATAACGAATACTCTGATGAAGAATCACAAGAGTAGGAGGTAAACTTGGAACCGGCCGGGAGATACAGGAGGATTTAAATTAGATTATATCACGTTCAGGCAGAGATTCCGAAATCAGATATTGTATTGTAAGGCGCAACCAGGAGCGGATATACGCTCATGTTCAGAAAAAACAGAACATCTTGAACGACTAGAAATAGGACGCGTACAATAGTATGTTCTGCAGAAATGATTAGCATTTTGACCACGTCGGCCCGAGGGTTCAAGGGCAACATCGATATCGCGGCGCAACACCACCTGCCAGTAAAATGTGGCTGCGGCACTCGTTGTCGCTAAAAAACGAAGGTAATGGATCAGTATGACTTGGACAGATATGCAGGATGCCTAGCAGACGTATACATGAACCGTACCGTCAAATCAGTGAGTTTGAAAGAGGGCGCATTATCGGCATGTGAGAATGTGATGCATCCATCCGTGAAACTGCTGCTCGTGAGGGACGAAGTGTTTCGGCAGTGCAAAGGGTGTGTGAAGAATGGTTCACGAGAGGTCGTAGAACACGAAGAGATGGGTCAGGTCGCACCACCCAGACCACCCCCCGAGAAGATCGACACCTCATGCGAATGGCACTGCGGGACAGATCTGCGTCCTCCTTGGCTCTGGCGCAACAGGGAACTGTGTAACACATGGTACACTATCAGGGGTGACAGTCCGTCGTCGTTTATTACGGAATGGGATACGTGCGCTTCATCCACTCCTCCGCCTACATTTGACGAATGTGCAGAAACATGCTAGACAGCAATGGCGTATGGAACGACGTCACTGTGGACAGAAATGGCATCAGATAGTGTTTTCGGACGAATCCAGATTCTGTTTGTTTGAAAATGATGGCCGCATTTTGGTTCGCTGCAGACGGGGGAAGCAGCATCACAGTGACTGCATTCACACATGACATACAGTGCCAATTTATGATGCGAGGTGCTACTAGATACAACCAAAAATCGCAGTTCGTGCATTTTTTAGGCCTTTGTGAGCTGTATGGCCTGCGTGAATGACGTCCTGAGACCTGTTGCGATACCTTTTCTGCACAAACCCCCAGACTCCATTTTTCAGCAAGACAATGCACGACTACAAGTTGCTGCACGAACAGGTGCCGTCTAGGTGTCACAGGTTGTCAGCCTTTTGCACTGGCCTGCCAGATCAGCAGAATTTGCCGCCAATCGAAAACATGTGGGATATGGTGAAACACAAGTGCAGCCCTGTGATCCATGCCAACCACCACAGACGAACTTTGGAACCAGGTGAATGCAGCACGGAGGCTGTACCACAGGGCGCCATTCGCGCCTTATACGCGCCGAAGCTATCATGCATGGAACAAGTTACCAGGGCCCACGGCACACTCTGTGTCTACTAGGCAACAGGACACATGCTGAACCGAGTTGACTGAAATTTTAATCGTTTCTGCAGATCATAATATTGCACTTGTCCTGTGAATAAGAACGTTCTGTCTCTAGTCGTTAAAGGTGGTGTGTTTTTTTCTAAACGTGAGTGTAGACACAGATTACAATTTAGTAATCATGAAGAGTAGACTGAATTTTAAGATATTATTCGGGAAGAATCAGAGAGCAAAGAAGTGGGATACCGAAGTACTAAGGAATGAAGTGATACGCTTGATGTTCCCTGAGGCTACAGATACTGCAATAATTAATGGCTCTGTAGGCAGTACAGCTGAAAAGGAGTGGACATCTCTAAGAAGGGCTATCACTGAAGTTGGAAAGAGAAACATAGGTACGACACAAGAAGGATGTACAAAAATTTTCAGGGAATTTTAGGAATACGGAAATAAAAGTCACTTAGGAATGAAATAAATAGGAAGTGCGGGAAAGGTAAGGCGAAATGGCTGCATGAAACATGTGGAGAAATCGAGAGACGGATGCTTATCGGATGGACTGAATCAGTACATACAAAAGTCAAAACACACTTCGATGAAATTATAAGCAAGAGCGGTAACATTAAGCGTGCAATGGGACTTCATCTGTTAAATGCAGAGGAGGGAGTAGATAGGCGGAAATGGTACACTGAAGGCCTCTATGACGGGGGTGGGAGGGGTGGGGGGACTTGTCTGACGATGTGATAGAAGAAGGAACAGAAGTTGACAGGGAAGAGATGGGGATCTAGCATTAGAAATAGAAGAGCTTTGGAAGACTTCGGATCAAACAAGGCACAAGGAATTGATAACACTCCATCGAAATTTCTAAAGTCACTTGCGAAAGTGGGCTATTCACGTTTGTGTGTAGAATGCATGAGACTGGCGACATACCGTCAGCCTTCCGGAAAAGCAATATCCACGGAATTCGAAGAGTGCAAAAGCCGACAAGTGCGACAATTATTACACAAACAACTTAACTGTTCATGCATCGAAGTTGGTGACAACAATAATATACGGAAAATGGAAAAGAAAATTGAAAATCTCTTAGGATACGATAAGTTTGGCTTCAGAATAGTTAAAGGCATCAGAGAGGCAGTTCTGAAATTCCAGTTGATAATGAAAGCAAGACTGAAGAAAAATAAAGGCACTTTCGTAGGATTTGTCACCTAGAAAAAGCGTTTAATAGTGTAAAATGATGCAAGACGTGCGAGATTCTGAGCGAAATACGGCTAAGCTACAGGGAAAGACGGATAATGAACTATATGTATAGGAAGCAAGATGGAACGATAAGCGTGGTACAGCAAGAACGAAGGGCTTGTTGCCACTCCTGAACCGTTCTTTTATTTCCATCCTTGCTTCTTCTTTGCACAGATTGAACAGTAGGGGCGAAAGACTACATGTCTGCCTTACACCCTTTTTAATACGAGCACTTCGTTCTTGATCGTCCTTTCTTAATAGTCCATTTTGGCTCTTATACATATTGTATATTACCCGTCCCTTCCTATAGTATACCCTTATTTTTCTCAGAATTTCGATCATCTTGCACCATGGTACATTGTCGAACGCTTTTCCGCCGGTCGCGGTGGCCGAGCGATTCTAGGCGCTTCAATTCGGAACCGCGCGACTGCTACGTTCGCAGGTTCGAATCCAGCCTCGGGCATGGCTGTGATAGTTAAGTTTAAGTAGTTCTAAGTTCTAGGGGACTGATGACCTCAGATGTTGTCCCATAGTGCTCAGAGCCATTTGAACCATTTTGAACGCTTTTTCCAAGTCGACAAATCCAATGAAAGTGTCCCGATTTTCCTTCAGTCTTGCTGCCATTATGAATCGCAACGCCAGAACTGCCTCTCTGGCGTCTTTACCCTTCCTAAAGCGAAACTGATCATCATCTAGTAGACCCTCATTTTTTTCCCAATTTTTCTATTTGTTATTCTTGTCAGCAACTTGGATGCGTGAGCTGTTAAGTTGACTGTGCGATAATTCGCGCCGGCCGAAGTGGCCGTGCGTTTCTAGGCGCTACAGTCTGGAACCGCGTGACCGCTACGGTCGCAGGTTCGAATCCTGCTGCGGGCATGGATGTGTGTGATGTCCTTAGGTTAGCTAGGTTTAAGTAGTTCTAAGTTCTAGGGGACTGATGACCACAGCAGTTAAGTCCCATAGTGCTCAGAGCCATTTGAACCATTTGCGATAATTCCCGCACCTCTCAGTTGTTGCTACCTTAGAAATTGTTTGGGTGGTACTTGTGCGGAAGTCTGATGGTATATCGACAGTCTCATACATTCTACACGCCAATTTGAAAGTCGATTTGTTGCCACTTCACCCATTGGTTTTGAAAATTCCGATGGAATGTTGTTTGATCTTACGTCTTCCAAAGCTCTCTTAAATTTCGATTATAATGCCTGATGGCCTACATCTTCCCTGTCGACTCCTGTTTTTTTTTCTTCTGTCACGTCAGCAGACAAGTACTCCCCATCACAGAGGCCGTCGATTACTTTGTCATCTATCCGCTCTCTCTCGTACATTTAACAACGAAATTCCCATCGCACTCTCAATGATACCGCTCCTGCATTTAATTTCACCGATGGTTTTTTGACTTTTCTGTATGCTGAGTCAGCCATCCCGTGTCAGAACAGCAGGGGCGCTACAGTAGCCTCACTTGTTACGAGCAGCGGGTCGAGACGAAAAGGTGTTGTTTACTCACCGCGGACGGGCTCCGGCGGCGGGATAATGCCCTTGCAGAAGGACCAATAGTCGGGGCAGCAGTCCTCCGAGTTGGTGCGGTTGCAGAAGTCGTCGCAGTAGCAGAGCGTGCCCAGGATGGGCACGGAGCAGTCGTCCTGGCGGTTGGGGCAGCACGTGCCCCGTGTGCCGCGCGTCGCGCAGTAGGGCCCGCGCAGGTCCGAGTAGTCGGCGCCGCCCACCGCCACCAGCAGGCTCGCCCCCAGCACCGCCAGCGACAGCCACAGCAAGCTCCTGCAAGAAGCGGTTCACACGGCTCTGAGCACTATCGGACTTAACTTCTGAGCTCATCAGTCCCCTAGAACTTAGAACTACTTTAAACCTAACTAATCTGAGGACATCACACACAGCCATGCCCGAGGCAGGATTCGAACCTGCGACCGGCGCGGTCGCGCGGTTCCAGACTGTAGCGCCTAGAACCGCTCGGTCACACCGGCCGGCAAACTCCTGCACACCTAGCACTGCCTCAGAAACTCACCTCCTAGGCTGATTTAAATTGGTACGTTCAACACTGCAGCCCAGTCAGCAAATCGTAATAATCTCATAATAAACTATCAGCCCAGATTGCGCTAATGAAACCAACCTTTACCTAGGTTTCAGCCCAAGTAATTGAGCCTTCTTCAGAAGATATACCTGACTTTATGATATATCTACGAGGGCATGGTCTACAAAAGAAACTAAAACAGCCTGAATACGCGTAGTCACATTTTAAAAATGCGGTACATAGATACTAAGTCGCCACCAAGACTTGACTTAAGTTCCGGCGAGCGCCTCGTCTTTTTTAATTCTTCCCTGTGAAGCACATGCCGTTTCCCATATCAAGGGTCCATAAAAACTTTCCTATGTATCTTTTTGGGTCAAGCACGTTTTATCATCTCTTATCTAATTAACAATAGCCTTTAATACACTACTGGCCATTAAAAATGCTACACCACGAAGATGACGTGCTACAGAAGCGAAATTTAACCAACAGAAAGAAGATGCTGTGATATGCAAATGATTAGCTTTTCAGAGCATTCACACAAGGTTGGCGCCGCTGGCGACACCTACAACATGCTGATATGACGAAAGTTTCCAACCGATTTCTCATACACAAACAGACGGTGCAAGCATTCGATCACAAAAGGCAGGCTTTCACTATCGGTCTTAACAATTTCAGAGATTTTACTTTTAACTGGTATTAGACCGTGCTCTGAGACACATCTTTCTGCTCTTAACTTTTCGTTTTCTCCATTGGGCAGAAATTCTCAGAGGATATAAAGATGTAACTCGTTAGGCCAATTTTCAAAGTTTCTAATGCTGAAGTCCAAGCATAAAATACAGGGAGGTAATAGTTATTCGCAACTTCTCCAAAAACCAGGTCGCCATTACAAGAGGCGAAGGACATAAAAGTGAAAGGGATGAGACAAGATTGTAGCTTACGATCTGTACACTGAAGAAGCAGCAAAGGAAACGTAAGAGAAATTTGGAAAAGGAACTAAATTTCAGATAGAAGAAAAGAAAGCTTTAAGGTTTACAATGACCCTGTATTTCTGTCAGAAACGGCAAGGGATGGGCAAGGTAAATTGCCTAGAATTGGTAGCGTCATGAAATCCATACATACTAGTACTATAAAAATCGATGTATGGGTGTACATGTCACATCTGCTCCTAAACCATAGTACCAGCTTCAACCAAACTTGATGCGCGTATCACTTAGCGTCAGAGAAGAATTTCCGTGGGGAAAGAATCACATACCTATAAAGGTATGGAGGTGATGGTGGTGAGAAAGAAGTGTAGACCACGACGTCCGAGTGTCCAGTAGCTAAGAATGAGAGGACTTTGTGACTTGCAACAAACTCTACACATTATTTCAAACCTTTATGAAATTTTTCTCGCTGACATCTCCCATAAAATGAAGAAAGAAAATAAAGTTTGTTGTCTACTACATTTGCATTGTTCATGCTGCAAAACTGACGCATTAGCCATGACATTTTGATTTATCACTTCTTTACTACCAACTCTATCGCAACACATTTCAGAAACGGTATTCACATAAGACCTGATTGTACCTACAAAATGATATCATTGTACAATGCAGAGTTAAGGAGATATGATGTCATAATAATTGAAACTTTAGGGCGAAATTCACTGGACATAAAAGAGAAATATGTGTACAAATATCTTTGTAGCTGTTAAATATATGTAAAATATATGTGACATCGGCGTATGCGGGCAAAGCTGCCTATAAAAAAACTCCTCGTTAACCTCTGAATCGATTTCAACCAGACTAGGTACACATATTACTTATTATCTCAGAAGTATTACTATCGAATAAGAACCAGCAACCTCGTATAGTTGTGGGGGTGACTGACATACAGTCTTGTGGCGCCCTAGTAGGCATGATGTATGATCATAAGGATGCAGTGCCAACACATCATTTGTGTCATATGTTTGCATCTGGAGATTTAATGCAAAGATTTTGTGTGCATCTGGAACAAGAATTAATAATAACCTAAACGAAGATCTGATGATATTAATATAGTTTATTAAGCCGGTTATCCACAATATAGTGTTTTATTACGATCTTGGTTAAGAAGTTTTTCTTCTCCTAAGAAAGTAAACACAGGTCGCCCCTTCATACTCAGTATGAGTAGTAAAAATTGTACAGGGTCGCCAAAGGTTTGCCAAACCAGTCTTCTAACTGATGGCAACAACGACAACGTAAACTATAAAAAACAGCTAGAGAAGCAGGGCGTAATGTTATTTGTTGCATATGATAGCATTTTAAGTGATATGATTTTGATTCATCTTTTAGCAATGACATAAGCTGCTGCTTTGCCAGTAGGTGGATTTTATTCCGTATGTTGTTCAGCTGTCGAAGCCTCGTGGCAGCCAAGCGAACTACTGATAGTTATTACATAATCATACAGGCTCGCCGCTACACGTTTTCTACAATGGTATCCTATGCAGAATATATCTTGGTACTTTTATGGCTGCGAAGGTATCGGTGAAGGCCGGGTCACTTCAGGCCGGATGGATTTTTTCTGGCCGATGCAACCTGAGGTACGGAACAATACAGCGCATTGTTGAAAAAAGGTAGCAATATAGCATTGTAGTAGGAATTGTGGACGCAATGCTGATTCCAGTGTCCTGCCTGCCTTGCAAGGAGGCAAGGAGGAGGAGGGGCGTTACCTCCCACATATATGTCCTCATCCAGCAGCAGCTCATGTGTTAGGCGAAGGTAGAGTGCTTACTCTCCAAGCATGCCCCAGAAAAAGCGCCAAGTTATATTGTGCGTATAGCAATGGTCTGTCAAGCCGAGAGTGAATGGCGGCGCATCAGAAACACAATTCTTTAGAGAATTAACGATATGAAAGCTCCAGTCAATTCATAAAGTATTCTGGAAAGATTGAGTTTCTCCCAAAAAAAATTACAGATAAGTAAAACTAGTCACCGAACGTTATATATTTCTGTTACATTTCTGGTTCGGCGCTATGCTTGTTCATTCGAACATGCTGACAGTATTCGTATTATCTAATTGACTCGATGTCAGAACACCTATAGCATCCACTCTTTCCATTCACTTGTTATTCAAAAAATTCGTTATGTAGATCAGAAGTAAATCATTCTTTATGCAGCTCTTAAAGGAAACGAAAATTTTAAAAGTCGTTCCGTCTTTAATTTACTATTCAATCCATTAACCGTTTGATTATTATCTTTATTGCCAAACATTACTCTACAGAAGTGGTCGCGTAGCTCGGTCCACTGCCGTATAGGCAGCCCTCACAACTGATGGACAGTGTGTGTTGCATAACGGTCAGGTAGAAGTCGTAGTGCTAACGGACACTCCTGAGCTGAGTGACCAATTCATGGCTTACAACTGTGAAAGTACATCCGAAGCAACAGAGGAAATTGTCTTTGCTGAAGCCCGAGCAGCTGTATATTTGGCACGAGTAAGTGATGCACATAAATAGGTGCAGAACGAAGTGGATGGTCTCCGGTTGTCTATGTACCAAGAGCAGCAGTGCCTGCGTAAGTCTGGTTCTGAACCTACAAATGAGTATTTTTTGCTCGAGACAGACAATGTAGATACCAAAGACGTATTTATTTCTATAACTGTAATACACGCCTATATGAAGTTCTCTTTTCAGACTCTCGTAACATTTTATATTGTTTATAGGACACAATAAGATGAACACGATGGAGTAAACGTCTGATTCCAGGAGCTCAATATCAAATTTGTTGGGCATACACTGACGTTTTCTTTCTGTCCACGTTATACAATGCCTGTATATATATATATATATATATATATATATATATATATATATATATATAGCGGCAGTAGTCTTTCTCTTTAGTTTCGCAGGAGATTATGTTATTTTATGGTAATATTTTTCGTACGGGATGCTACGTTGAGTAGTTGTATCGCTCCTGTTGGATGCTACCTACATCTACATCATTTCTCTGCAGTTCACATTTAAGTGCTTGGCAGAGGGTTCATCGAACCACAATGATACTATCTCTCCACCATTCCACTCCCGAACAGCGCGGCGGAAAAACGAACACCTAAATCTTTCTGTTCGAGCTCTAATTTCTCTTATTTTATTTTGATGATCATTCCTACCTATGTAGGTTGGGCTCAACAAAATATTTTCGCATTCGGAAGAGAAAGTTGTTGACTATAATGAAGAACGCATTATATATACTTTGAAGCGTTACTAAGCCGTATTAGGAGCTGTGATTTTACCTCTGCATAAATAGATGCCGCATTTCATAGTGTTTATTTGTAGTAATGAAATAAATAATATTTCTTTACAGATGAATTTCTAGCATCTTCTTCATGACACTCTGAGCAATCAGCTACCGAGGGAGATATGTATCGGAAAAAGCAGAAACATGTGAAATTTAAAGCTTTCCCGGTGTATAGAATGTCCATGAAATTTCGGCTGAAGCTCCGAACGTTTGTAACTATTCTGCCACGACATTTCGACTCAGAATTTTTTAGTCGTCTTGCGTTCGGTATTCATATTAAGATAGCCACTGTACTCTGCATCGGAATATTGTGACAGCATGTTACAAATATCAGGAAGTTCGCCCGGAATTTGTGGAACAATCGGAGACATTATAATAAGGATTTTTGATTGATTTTGTTTCGTCGATACACGACCGTTCTATGCAAATCGGTGGCTGTTTATAATAAAAGATAAATTAAAACAGTCATCAGCCTCATTCAAGTTTTTATTAACACCCACGAAGGGTTTCGGGTGGTTTTGACCCTAAACGTGACGCATATATAGTGGTCTAGAGGCTCTGCGCTGCCATTGACTATTATCCATCGTATTGCTGCGGATAAGCTTACCAACTTACAGGCATCTGGTGCCATTTTTCGCTGTTTTGTCATACATTTACTGTTTTTCTTTGACTTACCCTCGTAGAAATGCCTGTTCGTTTTCGTAATACTAGGTAGGTAGAAGTTTTAAACCTGTAGAACATATGACCAAGAAAATGCACATATGCTTTAAAAATGACATGTAAAACCTTAAGCTGCTCTTAAAAGTATTCTTTAATAAGTGGCCGGTTCCGGTCAAAGACTACTTTCAAGTACGGCTTTGGTTAACAACAAGAGCTATTGGAATGCAATTACCGTGTACCTACTGTACCAGCCTTCAAAGAGGAGAATGTTTCGAAAGAGAACAATGAATGGTTATTTTGAATGCTTATAACAACGTTGATATTACTGTTACATTTTAATTTTTTTGTGTTAACGTTTGCAATGTTTTGGTTCTCATGCCGTGCGTCCAGCGTTGCGATCAGTGTTGAAGAATATCTTTATAAACATTTTAAAAATATATAATTAGTACTAAAATGACTTATTTTTGTGAGTTTTTGGTATTGGCGTCGTACATTTTCACCACGAAACAGTTTTATTGTAATGTGCTCATCCGGATCTTGTAAAAGTCTCTGCCATTGGGACAGCTCCCCCTAACGTATTCTATATTATGGACATGTTTGCTCCATATATAATTTACTGTTGACGTATTAATTTTGTGCTGTATCGCACTGTAACCGAAGCCGTGCTGGAAAATGGTCTTTGATCAAAATCGGCCGCTTATTAAAGAAATAACGCCAGCTAAATCTCTTACATGACGTCATTTTAAAAGTTAATCAAAGCTCTGAAGCAGAACCTGCAGAATATGTACACACGTCTATTGGCACACTACTATAGGATTCCCAGGTGGTCGGTGTAACATTTCACTTGCCAGCAGTAAGCAGGTCACAAAGACTGCCCTGAGGCATTTATACGATCCGACATCTCGCACAGCGCCCTATAGTCCCTAGCGAGCGACCTTTTCTGCAGCGCGAGGAATAAATGTCACGGGGATTTATCTCGCAACCTGGAGCCCGCCAGAAAGCATTGCTCGCATTGGAGTTCACCTCTGAGCGAAGCGAGGGAACTGTTGGGGCACAATAGAGTATTCCGTGGTGTTGGTGGGGGGTGGATAGCGTGGCAGTTCCGCAGTCTGCCCTTCCTGCTTGTTACCTTTTAATGGCGACAGGTTCTCCTGTAGCGGTGAAGCAATATATCGATCAGAGAATAGGAATGGCTGAATTGGTCTCCGCGTTATTATAGAAGGATCGGCTCTGAATTAGTTGAGAATGATTTATGGGAATGTCTCAGGCCATATTTAGAATGAAGCAAAAGTTCCCGAGAGAAATGCCGGGTCATTGTGTAACACCTATGGTCGATATTGATTGTTTTTGCTCCATGTTATTATGTTCTTTGATTCATGACGTATGTAAGTAATTGTTCTTATTTTCTGTAAAGTTATTTAACAAGAATTAATTTGTCAGTGTAACTTTCAAAATCATGTCCTTTTATAATGTGAATATGTTAAAATGTTATATAAGACACTGATTCGGAAGGAAGTCCCTCCGCAAAGACCTGTGAAGGGAAGGTGGCATGGCGCGAAGTGCTGTAAGTAGTCTTTGTGAGAGAGATAGTCGGTACTCGGCTAATAAACGGTGAACATCTTCATTGCCAAAGGAGGCAAGGGTAGCAGCAAGATTGAGGTAATTATGCCTGATGTGGATGTATATTGGCTATTAGGTCATTGGTTTGCTCTGAATCATAAAATTCCGGCGCCAAGACGATAATTTGTAGAGCAATTTCACAGCATCAAGAGCCATCATAACGTATGATGACGTCATACTTCTTTCACCACCACCACCACTATCGCCACCACAACCACTACCACCACCTTCACTAGAAGTAAAAGATGGTTCAAATGGCTCTGAGCACTATGAGACTTAAAATCTGAGGTCATCAGTCCCCTAGAACGTAGAACCACTTAAACATAACTAACCTAATGGCATCATATACATCCATGCCCGAGGCAGGCTTCTAACCCTCGACCGGAGCTGCAGCGCGGTTCCGGATTGAAGGGCCATGAACCGCTGGGCCACAGCGGCCGGATCACTAGAAGTAAAGTTTATTGTTGTATTTATGTGCCTGGACCAATAAGCTGCTTACATCGCAAATAATAAGTAACTTAATTTTAATTTTGTGTCAAGAACACTGATTTATTCCTAGGTCATTCACTTGGACAAGTTTCTATTCCTAGGGCTAAAACTATTTCGAGTGTCCGGTTTCTAATGTACTAAAAAAACTAAACTCCGTGTGAACCGACCTCGGAAGGGTTAACTGTACAGACCGACCGCCGTGTGATTCCCTTCCCGATATGCATCACGGGAAGCGGATTTGGAGGGGCATTTGGTCAGCACACAGCTCTCACCGCCACTGTCAATTTTCGTGACCGGAAGCGCTATTTCTCAACCAAGTAGCTCCTCTGTTGGCCTCAAAAAGGTTGAGCGCACCCCCACTTGCTAAAAGAGCTCGGTGGTCACCCACACAAGTGCTAGACAGGACCGAAAGCGCTTAACTTCGGCAACCCGACGGGAGCTGGTGTTACCACTGCTGCAAGGTCGTTGGGCTGTTTCTATTGAACTACAGAATCGTTACAGTTTAGTGGAGCAATAATTTTCTCAAGTAATTAATCTTTGTATGAAAAGCACCAAAAGTTCAGTGTAAGTACTGCAAAAGAATAATTGCTAAGAAAATGGCTTAATTGCGTTATTTAACCTTCATTCTAATCAAGAGCTTTGCTCAGTACTGCTGTAATAGAATGGAGTTAGGATTGTTAGAAATATTTATAGGTTATTACAGTTTAAACGCCACCACAAATATTCTGTACTTTGTAGGTTTGCAATACAAGATTGTTTTTACGAAGTGATGTAATCACTCTAGAGACATTTGCGTTGTGATAAACATAACTGGCTACAAGTTAGTGGGATCGTAACAAACTCAGGCTCCCTATGCTTCACTTATGTTCTACGTAGTTTAAACGCTTGTGTGTTCCTCTTGAAAACAAATAGTAATGATGTTAGTGAGAACAACAAATAGTTCAAATGGCTCTGAGCACTATGGAACTTAACATCTGAGGTCATCAGTCCCCTAGAACTTAGAACCACTTAAACCTAACTAACCTAAGGACGTCACACACACCCATGCCCGAGGCAGGATTCGAACCTACGACCGTAGCGATCGCGCGGTTCCAGACTTATGCGCCTAGAACTGCTCGGCCTTACCGGCCGGCTTGAGAATAACAATTTGATATCTATTTATATGTTACTGTCTTTCCACAGCAATGTTTTAAAGCCTCCTCATGTCGAAATTAACTGTGCTCCTCCCTTATTAATGAAAATTATCTTTCTTGCTCTGAAACAGAAAACATGCGTTAGTGAGCTACAGTCTGTTTCCAGAACATTTTAAGCTTTTATCTGTGTTGCTCGTGAATAGTTACTCTGCAAATACTAGCTAGATTGGGCTATTGTTATGTATCCGAATTACATAACAGGTTGCAATTTAAAGTTGTCACATACAGTAGTCGGTTTTCTTGATTAAGAGTACATTTACGTGGAAACATTTTGCCTAATGAGGAGTTCAGTTTCACTTTGGAACTCGAATAACACTGGTTCGATCCCCGTCAAAACATAATCTTTTAGATACTGAAACGTAGTAGGATTCCTTCGAAAGCATGCGCTCACGGTCAAACTTCTAATTCCTTTCGAAGGACTAACATTGTCGGGATTTACTGTAATAACCCGTATTATTGCAGCAAACATGCTCAGTATTTCGACAACAGATGTCGTTGTTATCATCAGGTGAACAGATAAATGATGCCATGAGCTTGTAGCGGTCAACCTTTATACCACTGCCACAACTCATGAAGAGCACTGCTTGCGGTTGGAGGGGTTGGTTAATTAAGTCATCGTACCCCATCAAGAAGGGCACTCTATAAAATATGAAATAGCCGTGCACTGACAAAAAACAAGCAAAGCATAGCAACGTAATTTATACACTGTCCCGCCAGTAAACTATCATCATGGCAAGGAAAGCGTTACTGAAGAAGAGAAATTTGTTAACATCGAATATAGATTTAAGGGTCAGGAAGTCGTTTCTGAAAGTATTTGTATGGAGTGTAGCCATGAATGGAAGTGAAACATGGACGATAAATAGTTTGGACGAGAAGAGAATAGAAGCTTTCGAAATGCGGCGCTACAGAAGGATGCTAAAGATTAGATGGGTAGATCACATAACTAATGAGGAGGTACTGAGTAGGATTGGGGAGAAGAGGAGTGTGTGGCACAATTTGACTAGAAGAAGGAATCGGCTGGTAGGACATGTTCTGAGGCATCAACGGATCACCAATTTAGTATTGGAGGACAAGGTGGAGGGTAAAAATCGTAGAGGGAGACCAAGACATGAATACACTAATCAGATTCAGAAGGATGTAGGCTGCAGTACGTATTGGGAGATGAAGAAGCTCGCACAGGATAGAGTGACATGGAGAGCTGCATCAAACCAGTCTCAAGACTGAAGACCACAACAACAACTGCTTGCTAACATTTGTGCTTTGCCAGCTACAGAGGTTGGACGAAAATATGGGACCACCGCGAGAATTGCATGCATCAACATAAATGCAGCTGCTAGCCAAGCGTGCAGGTTGCGCTGTTGTATTTAACCACAAACGGCAGCTGTGCAATGTCCTCAGTACGTTTCAAGTGTCAATCGTGGCCAGAACAATGGTCTGTGTAGCTGTGAGTGCATTATAGCGAAGGTAAGAAATTTCGAACGGTGTCAAATTTTTGGTTCTGATATGGTAGCTGCTTACGAAACCAAGGTAGTATAACTGTTCGGCGTTCCAAGAGGTACCGTATCGAAGATTTATACCGCGTTTAGGGAAAGCAGAAAAAAAATCATCCGTTAAGTCTTTACGAGGACGAAAGGGTGTGCTGAGTGATCGTGAGAAACAGTCATTGAAGGAGACTGAGTGAAAAACAAGAGGAAAACAGCTGCAAAAGTCACTGCAAAACTCGCCAACCCTGTCAGCACCAAACAACATGAACGGAGCTCCATGAGCTGGGAATTGCAAGGCGAAGAATCCCAAAACCACTTATCAGTGGTACAAATGCTCGCAACAGGGAAACGTGGATCCGAAGCCATAAAACCCGGAGTATGGAGCAATGCGACAATGCCATTAGGTCACACTATATCGAACGTCTGGTCGAGTTTACATCCCGAGAGTGAAGCATGGCAAGGGTTCGGTGATAATTTGGGCTGTCAGATCGTGGACTTGCATGAGCTCCATGGTTACTCTGCAAGGCTGCACTACTGCAGGGGGCTATGTTGCAATTTTGGTTGATCAGGTTCATCCCATGGCTCAATGTTTGTTCCACAATGGTGATGCTGTGTTCCAAGACGACAACGCACCTGTTGTCGTATTGAGACCTTGTGGTCCATTTTCGAGAGAAGCGTGCGTGATCGCTATACACCCTGAACTACACTTGCTACTATTTTGCAGGAAGAATGACACAGGATTCACCTGAAAACCTCACAGGACCTGAATTTAACCATTGTGAGACGACTGAAAACTGTTCTGAATTCCAGGAATGGTAATGTTTTTGATGTTTTGACACTTTTGTCCACCCCTGCACTCTGATGAGCGAAAACTTCAAAACCACTGGCTACTGCGAGACAATACATCTACATCTACATTTATACTCCGCAAGCCACCGAACGGTGTGTGGCGGAGGGCACTTCACGTGCCACTGTCATTACCTCCCTTTCCTGTTCCACTCGCCAGAAAGCCTCCGTGCGCGCTCGAATCTCTCTAATTTTACATTCGTGATCTCGGCAGGTATAAGTAGGGGGAAGCAACATATTTGATACCTCATCTAGAAACGCACCCTCTCGAAACCTGGACAGCAAGTTACACAGCGATGCAGAGCGCCTCTCTTGAAGAGTCTGCCACTTGGGTTTGCTATACATCTCGGTAACGCTATCACGCTTACCAAATAACCCTGTGATGAAACGCGCCGCTCTTCTTTGGATCTTCTCTATCTCCTCTGTCAACCCGACCTGGTACGGATCCCACACTGATGAGCAATACCCAAGTATAGGTCGAACGAGCGTTTTGTAAGCCACCTCCTTTGTTGATGGATTACATTTGCTAAGAACTCTCCCAATGAATCTCAGCCTGGCACCCGCCTTACTAACAATTAATTTTATATGATCATTCCACTTCAAATCGTTCCGTATGCATACTCCCAGATAGTTTACAGAAGTAACTGCTACCAGTTATGCTATCATATAATCATACAATAAAGGATCCTTCTTACTATGTATTCGCAGTACATTACATTTGTCTATGTTAAGGGTCAGTTGCCACTCCCTGCACCAAGTGCCTATTCGCTGCAGATCTTCCTGCATTTCGCTGCAATTTTCTAATGCTGCAACTTCTCTGTATACTACAGAATCATCCGCGAAAAGCCGCATGGAACTTCCGATACTATCTAGTAGGTCATTTATATATATTGTGAAAAGCAATCGTCCCATAACACTCCCCTGTGGTACGCCAGACGTTACTTTAACGTCTGTAGACGTCTCTCCATTGAGAACAAGATTCTGTGTTCTGTTTACTAAAAACTCTTCAATCCAGCCACACAGCTGGTCTGATAACCCGTAGGCTCCTACTTTGTTTATCAGGCAACAGTGCGGAACTGTATCGGACGCCTTCCGGAAGTCAAGGAAAATGGCATCTACCTGGGAGCCTGTATCTAATATTTTCTGGGTCTCGTGAACAAATAAAGCGAATTGGGTCTCACACGATCGCTGTTTCCGGAATCCATGTTGATTCTTACAGAGTAGATTCTGGGTTTTTCAGAAATGACGTGATACGCGAGTAAAAACATGTTCTAAAATTCTACATCAGTCGAAGGCAGATATATAGGCCTATGGCTTTGGTTTGCTTTGCGAGGACATGATGCGGCAGTGAAAGTATATACACGATGCACAGATGAAAGATGATAAACGGACCACAAATTGTGAAGTGTGCTGACATAAGATGCGAATTTTACAATGGGAAGTTTTAGTCCCAAATGTGGTACACTGTATACCTAGTGTCCCCTGTCCGTTATACTCACTGCTCGATGCCTCTCGTGGTTCCCACAAAAGGTCGAACGAAGAGTGCAGGAGAAGCACAGTCACCCCACACTCAAATGTATGCGCCCTGCCTGCAAATAATGATACCTTCAGTGCGGATGTACTCTTCGTTCGACCTCTTCAGGGAATCAGGTGAGGCTGTGAGCAATTGGGGGTAATGGGCAGGTCACATTATGTAGTGTGCCACATACAGTCATTTGGGTGGCACGGGAAGCGTGCTCGGATAGCCGAAGTTGCTAAGGTTACCTCTCAACATAAGCGAAAAATCCGAGTTCGAGTCCTGGTCTGGAACAAATTTTCACTTGGCGCCATTCGATTTATTTTAGTGCCCGAATGCAGCTGACATCGAAATGACTCTTTCCTCAAAGGGCAGATTGTTATGGCTTGACACCAAGGAACGAATGTCTCCGAAACGGTGAGACTGGTCGGCTGTAGGTGTTCTGCTGTCGTGTGCATCTATGGAAAGAGGTTGAAGGACGGTGGGATCACGAGTAGGCGACAAGGTGTTCGGCGTTCACTTCTCCTAATAGAACGTGAAGGTCGGAGGTTTGGGCACTCCGTAAAGCAGGACAGGCGGGGATCTGTAGCTGATCTGGCAACAGAGTTTAATGCTGGTGGAAGCACAAGTGTTGCGGTGTGTGCAGTTCAGCGCAAATTGTTGAGCATGGTTCTGCGCAGCAGACGATTCCTACTTGTTCTCATGCTCGCCCAAAGAAATCATTAACTACGACTGAAGTGTGCACGTAATTACCAAGAATGGAGGATGTATAAATAGAAACGTGTTACCTCGTTGAGTGAATCATGTTACTTGTTACAGAAAGTCGAGGATAGAGTGTGGATACTCTGTCATCTCACAGAATGGCCGCTCGAAACGCTAACCGTGCCACAGACGCTATGGGTGACATTGCCACGGGCTTCTGAGGGCCTATGCCAGTAACCGAAAGCACAATGACAGCTATGGAATATGTGAACACCATTGCGGGTTACCTCCAACCCTTCATGCATGGTGTCTTGCCCAACACCGACGGCATCTTCGAGCAGGATAAGTTTCTGTGTCACATGACCAGAATTGCACTAAAGTGGTTTGCAAAGCATGGTAATGAACTCACTTTAACGTCTTGGCCATCTAATTCACCTGATCTGAAGCCGATGGAAAACATCTGGGACCCTGCCAACCGTCATCTCTACACTGAAGCTTAGGTAGATTTTGTAGGTCTATTTGAGGTTGTTTCCTGGCTTTACAGACCGCAGGACTACTGTATCAGATATTCCATCTCGACACCACTGTGGTACGTTGCAAAAATTTATCGTATACACACTGTATAAACGGTTCCTCTAAGTCGCTAGATAGACATGGCCGAATGCGATCAGTCACCTGGTCAAAGTATTGCGTAACAGAAGTTTTGTAACTGCGAATGGCCAGAAATTTACGTCAGTTTCTGTTTCGAGTTCTAAGACTAACGCGCCTTGACCCAGTTACAGCTGGATGACACAGCATAGCATCGTTCAGCCTCGTTAGGTTTCCACAGTGTTACGGCAGGGAGCGTAAACAAACTACGTCTCAGGCCTATTGATCGACCCCAGCTGGTGGGTATTCGCACAGCTGCTAACAGTACAAGAGTCCCCGTTTCTGTACAGCTTGCGTACATAGCTGCTTCCTAGGATTGCGCTCTTCCAAAAGTACGATTCGATACTTTTGATACAGTACACAAATGGCGTATTAAATGGTAGAATTACCTACAGAACTGGTAGCATTGACAGGGAAAGAAACATAAATAAACAAACATGAATGAATGTGTGAGAGAGAAACTGGAATCCAACGATTCTCTTAGTTTTTTGTTTATTTGTTTTTCACATAATTAGAACCGCAGATACTTCAGTGTTAGCCTATTGTGTACTTTATCTACATCTATATGGATTCTATCACATTTAAGTGCCTGGCAGAGTGTTCATCGAACCACCTTCACACTTCTCTATAATTCCAATCTCGTATAGCGCGCGGAAAGAATGAGCACCTATGTCTTTCCGTACGAGCTCTGATTTCCCTTATTTTATCGTGATGATCGTTCTTCCGCAAGCCAGTGTGGCCGAGCGGTTCTAGGCGCTACAGTCTGGAACCGCACGACCTCTGCGGTCGCAGTTTCGAATCCTGCTTCGGGCATAGCTGTGTGTGATGTCCTTAGGTTAGTTAGGTTTAAAGTAGTTCTAACTTCTAGGGGACTGATAACCTCAGAAGTTAAGTCCCATAGTGCTCAGAGCCATTTGAATTTCGATCGTTCCTCCCCATATAGTTCGATGTCAACAAAATAGTTTCGCATTCGCAGGAGACAGTTGGTGATTGGAATTTCGTGAGAAGATTCTGTCTCTATTTCATCAACTACGGGGAAAACCAGAAAAATTTATGAATGATTAAGGTGAAGAGGGAAGGGTTCTATTAGACTAAGGCGACGAAAGTCATGGGATAGCGATATGCACATACGCAGATGGCGGTAGTATCGCGTCCACAAGGTATAAAAGGGCAGTGCACTGGGCGAGCTGTCATTTTTACTCAGATGATTGTGGTCGCACGACGGGAATTAATAGGCTTTGGACACAGAATGGCACATTCCATTTCAGAAATCGTTAGGAAATTCAATGTTTCGTGGCTCACAGTGTCAAGAGCGCCTCAATAATATCACATTTCAGGCATTACGTCTCACAACAAACAACGCTGTGGCCGGCTGCCTTCACTTACGAGAGCAGCGGCCAGATTGGTCGAGCGGTCTGGGGCGCTGCAGTCATGGACTGTGCGGCTGGTCCCGGCGGAGGTTCGAGTCCTCCCTCAGGCATGGGTGTGTGTGTTTGTCCTTGGGATAATTTAGGTTAAGTAGTGTGTAAGCTTAGGGACTGATAACCTTAGCAGTTAAGTCCCATAAGATTTCACACACATTTGAACATTTTTGAGCAGCGGCGTTGTGTGGAGTTGTCAGCTCTAACTACACGATTGCCTTTGCTAACAGCACGACATCGCCTGCAGCGCCTCTCCTGGGCTCGAGAACATGTCGGTTGCACCCTATATAACTGGAAAACCATGGCCACGTCAGATGAGTCCCTATTCCAGGTGGCAAGAGTTGATGTTAAGGTTCGAGTGTTGTGCAGACCCCAAGAGGCCGTGTACCCAAGCTGTCAACGAGGCACTGTGCAAGTTGGTGGTGACTCCATAATGGTGCGGCTGTGTTTACATGGAATAGACCGGGTCTAGGCGCTTCAGTTCGGAACCGCGCTGCTGCTACCGTCGCAAGTTCGAATCCTGCC
Organism: Schistocerca gregaria; assembly: GCF_023897955.1. NCBI lineage: Eukaryota > Metazoa > Arthropoda > Insecta > Orthoptera > Acrididae > Schistocerca > Schistocerca gregaria. Next base: position 218,189,883 of record NC_064925.1, on the reverse strand, counting down.
TCGGGCATGGATGTGTGTGATGTCCTTAGGTTTAAGTAGTTCGAAGTCTAGGGAACTGATGGCCTCAGATGTTAAGGCCCATAGTGCTCAGAGTCATTTGAACCATTTCGGACCGGATCTCCTGGTACATTGAAGTGATCATTGACTGGGGCTAATTATTGTCGGATAGTTGGAGACTATTTGCAGCTTTCATGAACTTCATGTTCCCAACCAACGATGTAAGTTTTATGGACGACAATGTGCCACGTCACCGAGCCACAGTTGTCGCGGCTGGTTTGCGGAAGACTCGGCACAGTTCGAGCGAATGAGTTGGCCACCGAGACCGCCCGACATAAATCCCATCAAACATTTATGAGAGGTCAGTTCGTGCACAACACTTTCGTACTTATTGAAAGCTATAGAGGCAGCAGGCCTCAATATTTCTGCAGGGGACTACGAACGAATTTTTCGGTCCATGCCACGTCCAGCTGCTGTACTATGAAGGGGAAAAGGAGGTCCGACGTTATTTTCGGAGGTATCCTATGATTTTCGTCACCTCAGTGTACATATTCGTGATGATTCGGGACGACACTGAAAAACAAGATTACAAACACGTTGCACAATTTCAAATGAATTCAGCAAAACAGATATATGTCGATTAACGGTCAATCATGGTCATCCACCAAAAGTGTGGAAGACTACTCTAAACACCCAGAACACAGAAAAGTGGAAGCGCACAGACGTGCATCACATTTGCAAACGACCCCATGCAACGATGACCGCATCAGTCACTATTTGTTTATCTCCACGACGCGTTTCAAAGGTTTAAACCTCCATCATCAGGTGGATTTACATTTGTTAATATGACATTTGTGTGTGTGTTGTGTTACGATTTTTGGAGGAACTTGTAGCACTGTCTAGTGGAGAAACAAAACACTAATTCAGAACATGGTTTTGGGTTTCTTTTGACAAAAAATTAACGTGAATCTAACGGTAAACATAAAATAAGTAAAATAAAGTACCTCCAGTGGTCATAAGTTCCTTTCACAGTCGTAACACATCACATGCATACTGTCATATTTTCTAAACAAATGGCGTCGGAATCTATTGGGAGCATGGATCGTATAGCAGAGGAGAAAACGTTGTCACAAAGTCCATACAATATACGCCCCAACAACATTATTACAGAATAAATCTTTTAAAGGATTTGGAGGTGTTGTTTGAGGTGTTGAATACATTCGTTGGAATAAATACTTCAGGTGGTATATAAATCCGATTCTGACAAGTTAAAATAGCTTAAACCAGATATTCATTTATACAGTGAGGTGAAGTGTTACAAACTTTAAGTATAATAATCATACTGGCTGCCGGCCGCAGTGGCCGTGCCATTCAAGGCGCTACTGTTTGGAGCCGCGTGACCGCTACGGTCGCGGGTTCGAATCCTGCCTCGGGCATGGATGTGTGTGATGTCCTTAGGTTAGCTACGTTTAAGTAGTTCTAAGTTCTAGGGGACTGATGACCACAGAAGTTAAGTCCCACAGTGCTCAGAGCCATTTGAACCATTTTTCATACTGGCTACAGTGGTAAAATTAAACACAAATAACAATTTTGGTTGGGATTCATAGATAGATATGAAAGGCTGGAGGCAGAGGGGGAGGAAGAGGAAGAGAAAGAGAAAGTGAGAGGGAGGGAGAGGATGGGAAGAGTGATTGTATGAGAGCAAACTTTACAAGGCAAGTGGTCTTAAGATTATATCTGCTTCATGTAATAACTGCCTAAAGGTTGCAGTAATACCAATAGATTCCGACGCCATATTTGTTTACAAAATATGACAGTATACATGTGATGTGTTACGACTGTGGGAATGAACCTGTGACCACTGGAAGTACTTTATTTTACTTATTTTATGTTTACCGTTAGATACACGTTAAACTTTTTGTCAAAAGAAACCCAAAACCATGTTCTGAAATAGTGTTTTGTTTCTCCACTACACAGTGCCACAAATTCTTCCAAAAAATCGTAAGATAACACACAGACAAGTGTCATATTAACAATTGTGAATCCACCTGATGATGGAGGTTTAAACCTTTGAAACGCGTCGTGGAGATAAACAAATAGTGACTGGTAACAGTAAACGTTTTGTTTCATTTGATGACCGCGCTGCTGGGGTAAAAACGCCCTAACCCTTCTGGCGCACTAATCTCAAAAAATCGATTTCGGTCGTCGGAAAAAACTACTGACGTTGGTGCCACTGTACCACAGCCTAACGCCTTGCCAATGTCGGCAGGTGTGTCAGCCGCAGTGCGCGCCGTTCCGCCCTAGCGGCGGCACTGCAGTTGCCGCCGGCGCTGGAGAGGCGGCCGCTATTGCGGTCTCAGCGAGGGCCCGCGGGGCTCCGTCGAGTGGAGTGGCGCGGCGTGGGCGGAAGTCGTAAACTGGAGCTGCGAGAGGCGGGAGGCCGGCGCCGCGGTTGGGTTGTTGACCGCGGCTGCGGAGGCGCGAGTTCACATCTCGGCGCGGCGCTCTCCATACAGCTCTGCCGGCCTCGTTCTCACACTCCACGCCTCCAGTGACGACTAAATATTGCACGATAGTATGCTTTTTGGATCAAGTGGCTCTGAGCACTATTGGCACTTAACATTTGAGTTCATCAGTCCCCTAGAACTTAGAACTACTTAAACCTAACTAACCTAAGGACATCACACACACCCATGCGCGAGGCAGGGTCCGGACCTGCGACCGTAGCAGTCACGCGGTTCCGGGTTGAGGCGCCTAGAACCTCTCGGGCCACCGCGGTCGGCAGTACTCTTTTTGATCAAAAGTATCCGGACACTTATCAGTGCGCATTTAAATGGGATTTGCCCACCCTTCAACTTAATGCCGAGTTGGTATCTGCTGGGATCGCACTCAGACAGGCGTCTGAATGTCTGTGGAAGAATGGCAGCATGTTCTTTCTCAAGAGCCTAAAATGGAGAAGGTAATGATGCTACACGCTGGAATTTGAAGCGAACGTTGTCCCAGAGGTGCTCCATTGTATTCAGGTCGGGACTCTGGGCAGGCCAGTTCATTACAGTAATGTTAATGTCCACAGTCCAGTCCCTCACAGATGCTGCTTTATGAAAAGACTCATCGTCATGCTGAAACGAACTATCATCGCCGGCCACGGTGGCCGATCGGTTCTGGGCCCTTCAGTCCGGAACTGCGCTGCTGCCACTGTCGCAGGTTCGAATCCTGCCTCGGGCATGGATGTGTGTGATGTTCAGACATGGTTCAAATGGCTCTGAACACTGAGGGACTTCACATCTGAGGTCATCAGTCCCCGAGGCAGGATTCGAACCGGCAACTGTAGCGGTCGCGAAGTTACAGACCGAAATGCCTATAACCGCTCGGCCACACCGGCTGGCTGTGTGTGATGTCAAAAAAATGGCTCTGAGCACTATGGGACTCAACTGCTGTGGTCATCAGTCCCCTAGAACTTAGAACTACTTAAACCTAACTAACCTAAGGACTCCATGCCCGAGGCAGGATTCGAACCTGCGACCGTAGCAGTCGCACGGTTCCGGACTGCGCGCCTACAACCGCGAGACCACCGCGGCCGGCGTGTGTGATGTCCTTAGGTTAGTTAAGTTTAAGTAGTTCTAAGTTCTAGGGGACTGATGAACTCAAATGTTAAGTGCCAATAGTGCTCAGAGCCACTTGATCCAAAAAGCATACTATCGTGCAATATTTAGTCGTCACTGGAGGCGTGGAGTCTGAGAACGTGGCCGGCAGAGCTGTACGGAGAGCGCCGCGTCGAGATGTGAACTCGCGCCTCCAGTATAGGGGACTGATACCCTCAGATGTTAAGTCCTACAGTGATCAGAGCCATTTTAAACAAACTGTCATCGTCTTCGAATTGTTCCACTACTGTATAGAGAACACAGTGCAGTAAATGTGACCATATCCTTCCACACAGTTTTCTTAAGCGCAATAAGGAAACGACACCACAACCACGAAAATCACATCCATACCGTAACAACACCTCCTCCGTACTTCGCTGATGGCGCTGCACTTGACGAGAGGTACCATTATCCAGGCATTCGTCAAACCCAAACGCACAGGTAATAGCGTGATTCACCACTCCACACCACTCGTTTCCAGTCATCTTCTGTTCGATAGCGTCGCTCTTTACGGCACCTCAAACATCGCTTATCACTGGTTACAGAAATAAGTGGGTTATGAGGATGTTCTCGACCATTTCCCCTTGTTGTTGTTGTGGTCTTCATTCCAGGGACTGGTCTGATGCAGCTCTCCATACTACTCTATCCTGTGCAAGCTTCTTCATCTCCCAGTACCTACTGCAACCTACATCCTTCTGAATCTGCTAGGTGTTTCGTCTCTTGGTCTCCCTTTACGATTTTTATCCTCCAGTACTAAATTGGTGATTCCTTGATGCGTCAGAACATATCCTACCAACCAATCACTACTTCTAGTCAAGTTGTGCCATAAATTTCTCTTCTCCCCAATTCTGTTCAAAACCTCCTCATTAGTTATGTGATCTACCCATCTAATCTTCAGCATTCTTCTGTAGCACCACATTTCGAATGTTTCTATTCTCTACTTGTCCAAACAACTTAGCGTCCATGTTTCACTTCCATACATGGCTACACTCCATACAAATACTTTCAGAAACTACTTCCTGACACTTAAATCTATATTCGATGTTAACAAATTTCTCTTCTTCAGAAACCTTTCCTTGTCATTGCCAGTCTACATTTTATATCCTCTCTACTTCGGTCATCATCAGTTATTTTGCTCCCTAAATAGCAAAACTCATTTACTACTTTAAGTGTCTCATTTCCTAATCTAATTCCCTCAGCATCACCTGACGTAATTCGACTACATTCCATTATCCTCGTTTTGCTTTTGTTGATGTTCATCTTATATCCTCCTTTCAAGACACTGTCCATTCCGTTCAACTGCTCTTCCAAGTCCTTTGCTGTCTCTGACATAATTGCAATGTCATCGGTGAAACTCAAAGTTTTTATTTCTTCTCCATGGATTTTAATACCTACTCCGAATGTTTCTTTTGTTTTCTTTACTGCTTGCTCAATGTACAAATTGAATAACATCGGGGATAAGCTACAACCCTATCTCACTCCCTTCCCAACCACTGTTTCCCTTTCATACCCCCCGATTCTTATAACTGCCATCAGGTTTCTGTAGAAATTGTAGATAAGCTTCGCTCCCTGTATTTTACCCCTTGAACCTTCAGAATATGAAAGAGAGTATTCCAGTCAACATTGTCAAAAGCTTTCTCTAAGTCTACAAATGCTAGAAACGTAGGTTTGCCTTTCTTTAATCTATCTTCTAAGATAAGTCCTTGGGTCAGTATTGCCTCACGTCTTCCGATATTTCTACGGAATCCAAACTGATCTTCCCCAAGGTCGGCTTCTACCAGTTTTTCCATTCGTCTGTATAGAATTTGTGTTAGTATTTAGTGACTTATTAAACTGATAGTTCGGTAATGTTCACACCTGTCAACACCTGCCTTCTTTGGGATTGGAATTATTATATTCTTCTTTAAGTCTGAGGGTATTTCGCCTGTCTCGTACATCTTGCTCACCAGATTGTAGAATTTTGTCTCCCAAGGCCGTCAGTAGTTCCAATGGAATGTTGTCTACTCCCGGGGTCTTGTTTCGACTTAAGTCCTTCTCTCTCTGTCAAATTCTTGACGCAGTATCGTATCTACCATTACATCTTCACCTACGTCCTATTCCATTTCAAAAAATATTATCCTCAAATACATCGCCCTCGTGTAGACCCTCTGTATACTCCTTCTACCTTCCTACTTTCCCTTCTTTACTTAGAACTGGTTTTCCATCTGAGCTCTTGATATTGATACAAGTGTTTCTCTTTTCTCCAAAGGTCTCTTTAATTTTCCTGTAGGCAGTATCTATCTTACCCACCGTATATTTTTTAAATTCCTCCTATAGCAAGTGATTGTATTTTTAATGTCAGCTATTCGGTCACTCTGAGTTTATATGTTAGCAAATGTATCTATGGCTAATTTTCGCTCATCTTATGCTGTAAAACAACATAAGAAGTTAAATCTCCTTCTTGTAATCCTTTTTTTTCTCGCGACTGTCCTCATGTAAGGATTTATTTCCTTCTTCTCTGTGATTTTTGCTATAATGATAATGTTACCGAAGTTTATTCATGTTTTTATTTGTAAGCAGGTGGTCCACATTCCTTTAATTCTTTCTATAGGGTGAATTTCTGTAGAAGTCGGGAGCGAACGTGCCGCACTGCCTTGCTTCATATTTCTCCGCTACACTACTCTCGGCTTGTGTGGTTGTTTGACCTATACACCATTATTCATACACCAATATTTTCTAAACTACTACCTAAAGATGGATTTCAACATATCTTCCTGTTTTTACATTTCGCCAATAGCGAACAGCCTCACGACAACGATGCCAAACGGCCTTGCCGCAGTGGATTCAGCAGTTTCATGAGATCACCGAAGTTAAGCGGTGTCGGGCGTGGCCGGCACTTGGATGGGTGACCATCCGGGCCGCCTTGCACTGTTGCGATTTTTCGGGGTGCACTCAGCTGCGTGATGCCAACTGAGGAGCTACTCGACCCAATAGTAGCGTCTCCAGTCAAAGAAAACCATCGCAACGACCGGGAGAGCGGTGTGCTGACTTCACGCCCCTCCTATCCGCCACCTTAGCTGAGGATGACACGGCGGTCGGATGGTCCCGATGGGCCACTTGTGGCCTGAAGACGGAGTGCTCGCAGCAATGAGTATTTGTACAAGATATCAAAAACATGTGTGATTTGTATAAATATTTTCCCGAATAAATATATAGTATTAAGTCCAATAATTGCGATAACACTACGAGTGTGAGAGCAGGGCAGAGTAGCGCCGCGGCCAGCCCGAAAAATTCGTCTTACAGCGGGCACCGCCGGTCGGGCCTGGCGCTCGTCCACAGCGCACGACGCGACAACCACAGCGCCGGCGTGAATTGGTTCTTTGTCTTTTAGCTATTTAACTACGATGGAAGGCGACTGGTTACGAGATTGCGAGCCGTCAGCACTGCCTGCCGAGGCCGAGTGGTTCTAGGCACTTCAGTCTGGAACCGCGCGATCGCTACGGTCGCAGGTTCGAATCCTGCCTCGGGCATGGATGTGCGTGATGTCCTTAGTTTCGTTAGGTTTAAGTAGTTCTAAGTTCTAGGGGACTCATGACCTCAAATGTATGTGAAATCTTATGGGACTTAACTGCTAAGGTCATCAGTCTCTAAGCTCACCCACTACTTAATCTAAATTATCCTAAGGACAAACACACACACACCCATGCCCGAGGGAGGACTCGAACACCCGCCGGGACCAGCCGCACAGTCCATGACTGCAGCGCCCCAGACCGCTCGGCTAATCCCACGCGGCCTGCTGACCTCGGATGTTAATAGTGCTCAGAGCCATTTGATTTGAAGCCATCAACACGCTATCATATACGCAACTGTCGTTGCAAATCGAACCATTGCAATCTAAATTTCTTATTAAGAAGTCAGATTACTTTTTCTGCGTAGCGCAAATCATTTGTTGCGTTGTACCTCATATTATCGCAGTCCACCGTCACCAACTTTTTCGGCTCCCCAGTGACGTCTGTGCAGATGACTCTTTTTTATTTTATTTTGTTAAAAAAAAAACCAACTCAAAGAAATCGAAATACAACAGGCCGTCTTTGGTGAAATAGGAGTTTCAATATTATTTAACATTACAATTCTAATTTATGTTTATTTGTGTGCTGTTGCTGTGTTCACTGTGATGAGACCCACCTCCAAAAAATTAGTTTTCAGAGGATTTAAGTTCAAGTTCAAGCTTTTTATTACACAATCATCCTTTTGGGAGATACATTATACTATGCACAGTCACTGTGTTAGCTGGATTGCTGGTAGCATTTCGGAGATCACGAGTGATTGACAAACTGCCTATTGGCTTCTGTCTCAGGTTCTTCGGCGGACGTTCATCTAATGATTTTTCTGTCGTTTCGCCAGCACGAGTGGCGGCATTGTCAAAGCTTCAGCCTCCATTACCGGTGGTGAACAATGGAGGGTGAAGCTTTGACAATTACGCCATTCGTGCTGGCGAAACGTCAGTAAAATCATTAGATGAACGTCCGCCGAAAAACCCGTGACAGAATCCAATAGGCAGTTTGTCAGCAAGTGACGACGAAAGCCTTAACAATTTTGTATCACGAGTGATTCCTTCCGCTGACTTTATATGATTTTTTTACAACCGCTCCCAGCAACGATCGACGGTTGGTGTCCGCCACAAGGGGTGGTCTTCCTGGTCTTGTTTTAGTTCGTTGTTCCTTAGCATTTCCGCTCTAGAGTCGACTTGGACAGTTTATGAGGGTCGAAATATCAGGAGGCATCCAGTGACTGGTCCAAGTTCGAAATCACTGATTTGTCCTGACTGATCTAATTTGCTGACACTGCTTCTCTCTAGTGACACACATTTCCACCGTCTTCTTTGATATTGGCGAGTCCACCTCCCGGGTGGTCAGTTCCGTATTACTTACGGGCGTCTGGATACTTTTAATCAGACAGTGTAATACTGTGAGGCAACTTGTTTTCATCAAAAGTTTACCTTCAGCTTTCCATTTTTTATCCAAGGTGAAATTCCTCAATTACCTGAACTAAATTTTGTAGCATGTGAGTGCATGTTTTACATTACTGGTTCTCACGGCCATAAATGAAAAGTTTTGACTTTCCACGTTACTTACTAGTGATGATACCAAAATCAGTTCTGATTTACAGTTTTATCTACAGTTCTGTAAGATACAATGTCAAGCAGCTCCTAGAAACTCCTTCGTTACCGTCGTGCGCCACAGTTCTGAGCCGTAGTACGTTATTGTTCGATAACCATAGGCATATGATGTAGAACAGTCTATATCTTAACTTGCACGCGACATGTTTCATATAGATCACATAAATAACAATGAGCTAGTGCGTGCGAGAGGATCAACAGCTGCTGTGTTTAAACGCGCCTACGGCTAGGATCAATGGAATAGTTCATAATATCACATGATTCGGTTGAAAGCTGAAATGATACCAGTGTTTTGAAGCGGATGCCACTTAGTTTAACGCGAAACCCATTCAGTGTTCCAGTTTCACGGGAGTGCAAGACGAATTGTAGTTCGGATTATGTTTTCAAATAAACAGCTATTTACTTTTTTTTAGACACACTTAGTTACGTGACAATTACATGAACCTATCGATGCAGGGTGACAACTTTGGCTTTCCCTCAGAGCCTTCTCGTCAACTACTCGCCGCAAAGTTCGCACAATTTACTCGTTTGTTGCAAAGGTGGATGGGCACTTCAAGCCATCCACTGTATGAGCTCAGCAGATACGTCCAGGTCAAACTCTACCCGATTATCCGCCAGCAACGGATGGGGAAAGAAGAATTTTGCAGGGTATCAGAGCGTACGGGAAGAGAAAAAGGAAGATTAGGGTGTGACGTTCCGTCGACGACGAAGTCATGACAACCGGAACACAAGCTCGAGTTGAGGAAAGAAGTCACCCATGTCTCTTCAAAGGAACCATCCCGTAATCGGCTTAAGCGAGTTAGGAACATCTTGGAAAACCAAATTAAATACGGATGGTCTGACGGGAATTTGATCTGTCTTTCTCCCCAAAAGGACTGCGGTGTCTTCCCATTGCGCCAACTCCCTCTGTAAGGTGCATGGGAACTAAAGGGAACGGATCTGCGAATGTCTCAAAAATTCAGGAAATCGAATCTGTAGGAGCAATAGCCATGGAACCATACAGGTACGCTAGCATTATTTGCTTCCCCTCCCTCAAGCATCCACCTTGCAATCGAAGGTATTACGAAATATGTCAAAGGGAGGATGAGGATGGAAATGATGGATGGCAAGCTGCTGTCGATAGTTATATTTTATACATGACAAGGTTTATCTCTGCTATCACTTGAAATTCAGACCATGGCCACTTTCCACGGTATTTAGGCCGTTCTTCGACGTCCGACTCGTCAGTCGGAGCACCTCCAGGAGCACCTCCGAAGATGTCTATCGTAGCTTACGACGAAACGTCAGGGGTAGAAGAGTTCCATGGGCCACGGCCATACAACCCAGAAGAATTTTCGGCAGCTGAATCATTTGTTTGTATGTACAAGAACATCGCATCTACAGATATCCGTCCCATTCGGATATTTCCTTCGTGGTGCGCCGTGTATTTGCCTTTGAGTATACAACGTACGGTCATGTTTATAAGTTGGGAGTCGGCAACGGAATACGTGAGCCAGAGTGCCAGACCGGCTCCACACTGCATCTCGAGAAAGCGACGGAAAAAAAGGTTCAACACATTATTTCGTCTCAATTATGTAAAGGTGGTGGTGGTGGTTAGTGTTTAACGTCCCGTCGACAACGAGGTCATTAGAGACGGAGCGCAAGCTCGGGTTAGGGAAGGATTGGGAAGGAAATCGGCCGTGCCCTTTCAGAGGAACCATCCCGGCATTTGCCTGAAACGATTTAGGGAAATCACGGAAAACCTAAATCAGGATGGCTGGAGACGGGATTGAACCGTCGTCCTCCCGAATGCGAGTCCAGTGTGCTAACCACTGCGCCACCTCGCTCGGTAATTATGTAAAGATTCATACCCATCTTGACCGCAGATCCGTATGGAAACCGCAGATGCACCAAGGATTTGGCAGAATTTCTCGTGGTTGGAGTGGCAACTAAGAAGACTCAATGTACTGATTGCTAAAGCTGCAGTATTTATTGTCGAGGTGGACAATGTTAAATCTCCAGTACAGCGAGTCGCTGACAATGACTGCTTGAAATTCGAGAAAATTCTTTAATGAGTGTAGAAGCTGTACGCGGATTTTAGGAGGGGGCAAGCGCCCCTTCTTGTTTCATATGTGGCCCGGTTTTTATTACGTAGAATGTTAGGTTATAGTTTAAGAAGCAGTTTTTATCTGAAGCAGTCTGTGTGCAGTTCATTGAATGGTCTTAATATAGCTCTGATTTACGAAAATAGCGGCGAGTTTGTAGAACTGTGCCACAGAGTGGTTAGCGTCTGTACTAAACTGAAGCCTGAAAACCGTTTTTATCAAGATCTTGAATTATACACGAAGATAAGAAGACCACCAGTATGTTTGTAGCGCGTTATTTATAGTCGGGTAGCGTCACGGACTAGAGAAACGAAGGTTTCGTCATCTCCACCTACTAAGTGTCTCGTTAGAGCGCGTTGGCGAGTCGCGAACTTAGACCAGGGCTCAAGTAGCTGTCGGGCAAGATGATCAGCAGCCAGCTGTGTGAGCTTAAAATTCTGCACGGGATTCGCGTTTCACAAGAACAGCGCAGGCTGCAGTGAGTGACGGGCAGGGAAACACGCACTTGTGCAAAATGATAGATGTATGGCCCGGGTGCCAAGCTAAATTCCTTGGCCGACAGCCATCGAATGAGACGCAAGTCTATTTAGTTCACGTCTGCTGTTCCATAGCTCCTGTAGTCAGAACATGGACACTCGTTACTTCCATACTGTGCTTTCAGAGAGAGACAGCGCAACGTACGAGGAGTGTACGAAAAGGTTTTACCATAAACAAATACATTCGTTAGAAAAAGCTTTTATTGGTGTAACATTATAGTTTACCTGGTGAATGGTAGCTCCTTGCGGACTTGTGGTCAGCGTCATAAAAATGTTCAAATGTGTGTGAAATCTTGTGGGACTTAACTGCTAAGGTCATCAGTCCCTAAGCTTACACACTGCTTAGCCTAAATTATCCTAAGGACAACACACCCATGTTCGAGCGAGGACTCGAACCTCCTCCGGGACCAGCCGCATCCAAAATGGACTCAGTGATAAGTTTAATGAATATGTCGCTCAGTCCATGACTTCGTCAGCGTCGCTGAGTCTCTATAACAGGGCAGCGGATTCCATTCCCAGCCGGAGCGGGAAATTTTCTCCACTCGGGACAGTGTGTGTGTGTGTGTGTGTGTGTGTGTGTGTGTGTGTGTCTTGCTCTCATCACCATTTCCTTATCATCGACCAGCCGAAGTAGCGTCAAAGACTTGTACGTGGCGGTCCAACCCTGCAGAAGGGGACTCATGGCCCACTATACCACACGAACATTTGACTATTTTATGCAGGGAGCGCTGCGAGCCGTGGAACAGGAAGAATCCGTTAATAATATGTGATACTACATTTTGTTAGGGAATCCATACGTTTTTAAAAATCTACGTATGTATCTATGTACACTGATCAGCCAGAACATCATGAAGAATGACCTAGTATCGATAATAAACCCGTCCAGGCGATAGCAGCATCGCCTGACGAGGAATGACTGCTAGTCAAGACACACACACACACACACGGTGCATGTAGTGTCAGTGAGCTGCTATCCGTGCGTAGATGGTTCAAATGACTCTAAGCACTATAGGACTTAACATATGAGGTCATCAGTCCCCTGGACTTAAAACTAATCACACACATCCTTGCCCGAGGCAAGATTCGAACCTGCGACCGCAGCAGCCACGTGGTTCCGCCACAGCAGCCGGCCAATGCGTAGAGTGGGAAGGCGCGCGATCTGCCGGAGTTTGAGGGAGGGCAGACTGCGACGGCCCTGGTGGTCAGCGTGAGCATTCCGGACACTGCATTAGTAGGATGTTCAAAGAGTGCTATGGTGTGTGTCTTCAACACGTGGCGAAACCCGGGTGAAACGTCGTCCAGACGTCGTGAGGTTGGGCGGCCACCCCTCATTACATATGTCGAGCGTCATAGGCTGCGAAAATTGGTAAGACAGAACATACGACGAACTGTGGGACGAGACTAACATCAGAATTTAATGGTGATGAGAGTACAAATGTGTCTGAATACACAGCGCTACCGAACACTCCTAACAATGGTTCAAATGGCTCTGAGCACTATGGGACTTAACATCTGAGGTCGTCAGTCCCCTAGACTTAGAACTACTTAAACCTAACTAACCTGAGGACATCACACACATCCATGCCCGAGGCAGGATTCGAACTCTGACCGTAGCAGCAGCGTGGTTCCAGACTGAAGCGCCTAGAACCGCTCGGCCTCAGCGGCCGGCACTCCTGACAATGGGTCTCCGCAGTCGACGATCCACGCACGTGCCAATGTTAACACCGCGACCTCAGCAACTACGACTGACCATCGGCACCAGACGTTGGCGCAGTGTCAGAGCTTTGCATGGTCTGATGAATCCCAACACCTTCTTCCCTATGCCGATGGGAGGTCGCAAATCTGTCGTTTACCAGGGGAACAGCTTTTTGACACCTGTACTGCGGGACGGAGTCACCTGGGGTCGGCTCCTTTATGCCCTGAGGAACATTCACGTGGGAATCCACGGGTCCAGTGAAGCTCGTAGAAGGTACCACAAGGAGGCCGCGTACACCCCTTCGTGAAGATCATGTTTCCCTACAGCAGTGGCATATTTCATCTAGATAATGCACCATGTCACACGACCAGGAGTGTGGTGGAGTGGTTCGAGGAACTAAGTGGTGAATGCCAATTGATGTTCTGGCCACCCAACTCGTCAGATCTGATGCTCAGTCGAACACTTCTGGGATACGATCGAACGTGGCATTAGAGCTCATCGCCCCCCTCCGCGGAAATTACGGGAATTCGATGATTTCTGTGTGCAGCGACCCACCGAGGTCTCACTGCTTCCATGTCAAGATTTGTCGCCGCTGTTATCCGTGCCAGAGGTGGACAAACCGACTATTTGGTAGGTGGTCGTAATGCTCTGTCTGATCAGTTTATGTTCCCACGACCGAACAGTAGCCATACTTTAGTCATCCAGTATTTGAGAATGGGATCACTAAATATCTTTTTCTCGCTTACAAACCCCACAAAATTACGAAAGAAAAAAAAAATTGATCGCTTACTAAGTTTTCGCTGTTCAAGCGGTAAATCCGCCGCATGAAGCACTGCGTTTTAATTTATTACTTCTTTGCTACGAACCCTGTTCGCAATGCATTTCGCAGATAGTGTGCGCATATGCCGTTGAATGTACCTACAGGGTGTTTCAAAAATGACCGGTATATTTGAAACGGCAATAAAAACTAAACGAGCAGCGATAGAAATACACCGTTTGTTGCAATATGCTTGGGACAACAGTACATTTTCAGGCGGACAAACTTTCGAAATTACAGTAGTTACAATTTTCAACAATAGATGGCGCTGCAAGTGATGTGAAAGATATAGAAGACAACGCAGTCCTTCGGTGCGCCATTCGGTACGTCGTCTTTCAGCTGTAAGCGTGTGCTGTTCACAACGTGCAAGTGTGCTGTGGACAACATGGTTTATTCCTTAGAACAGAGGATTTTTCTGGTGTTGGAATTCTACCGCCTAGAACACAGTGTTGTTGCAACAAGACGAAGTTTTCAACGGAGGTTTAATGTAACCAAAGGACCGAAAAGCGATACAATAAAGGATCTGTTTGAAAAATTTCAACGGAACGTGACGGATGAACGTGCTGGAAAGGTAGGGCGACCGCGTACGGCACCCACAGAGGGCAACGCGCAGCTAGTGAAGCAGGTGATTCAACAGCGGCCTCGGGTTTCTGTTCGCCGTGTTGCAGCTGCGGTCCAAATGACGCCAACGTCCACGTATCGTCTCATGCGCCAGAGTTTACACCTCTATCCATACAAAATTCAAACGCGGCAACCCCTCAGCGCCGCTACCATTGCTGTACGAGAGACATTCGCTAACGATGTAGTGCACAGGATTGACGACGGCGATATGCATGTGGGCAGCATTTGGTTTACTGACGAAGCTTATTTTTACCTGGTCGGCTTCGTCAATAAACAGAGATGGCGCATATGGGGAACCGAAAAGCCCCATGTTGCAGTCCCATCGTCCCTGCATCCTCAAAAAGTACTGGTCTGGGCCGCCATTTCTTCCAAAGGAATCATTGGCCCATTTTTCAGATCCGAAACGATTACTGCATCACGCTATCTGGACATTCTTCGTGAATTTGTGGCGGTACAAACTGCCTTAGACGACACTGTGAACACCTCGTGGTTTATGCAAGATGGTGCCCGGCCGCATCGCACGGCCGACGTCTTTAATTTCCTGAATGAATATTTCGATGATCGTGTGATTGCTTTGGGCTATCCGAAACATACAGGAGGCGGCGTGGATTGGCCTCCCTATTCGCGAGACATGAACCCCTGTGACTTCTTTCTGTGGGGACACCTGAAAGACCAGGTGTACCGCCAGAATCCAGAAACAATTGAACAGCTGAAGCAGTACATCTCATGTGCATGTGAAGCCATTCCGCCAGACACGTTGTCAAAGGTTTCGGGTAATTTCATTCAGAGACTACGCTATATTATTGCTGGTGGATATGTGGATATGTGGAAAATATCGTACTATAGAGTTTCCCAGACCGAGCGCCATCCGTTGTTGACAATTGTAACTACTATAATTTCGAAAGTTTGTCTGCCTGAAAATGTACTGTTGTCCCAAGCACATTGCAACAAACGGTGTATTTCTATCGCTGCTCGTTTAGTTTGTATTGCCGTTTCAAATATACCGGTCATTTTTGAAACACCCTGTAGAAATATGTGTCATTGTACGACACATCGTTCAAGAGATACGACGTCATAAACACAGTCAGCCAGGAGTGTACCCTCAGAAATCACTTGCAAATAGCTTTTGTAGCAACTGCCGTTTACGAAGGCAATAGTAAATAGTGAGTTCTGTTTTCTTGTTGGACTCTAGGTTTTAATTATGATCCAAAAAGGTTTGCTGAGCCTCAGTTTTGTCGAGGTCCTGTTACAGTCAGCACACAGAGGCCGTGTCCCACTGAGAGAACCTCCTGGTGAGCGCCTTGTTGGTGAATGTCCGGCTGTAAATGCCTCACGTATTTATAGCTGTAGTGAGAGCCTTTGAAAGTCGAATATGACGTTTACTGCTCGCGAGACGTAAATGATCTGGCGATAGTCTTCCAATGGCGTCCATCAAGCAAATGATCTATGTGCTTCAAGCCATCGGAAGACAATTGCCAGTCGCCGTCTACAAGGTAAGACGCCATCAAGCTCCACTGTTGCTCCTCATTGCTGGTATATCTGTCTCTTTCGCTCGTATTATCGCTGTAGTAGCTTACTTGATATCATTTTGTAACTTTTATTGTAACTGATGCTTGATCACATGTGAAACCTGATACCTAATACAAGAGCATCCTGTCCACCAGATTTCAGTGCTTAATGTTTGTTTTGCTATTTGTAAATCTTAATTGAAGAACAAATTTCTATTTATGGTCGTATTTGGACTTCCCCCATCGTTACGATTGTGGTACGACCCTTCCTGGTGAACTTCCTTCCGATGATAAGCTTTGATTAATCGCTGTTCAAATAAGTTGCTTGATCGACTCCTGCAAATAGTATCGAGTTAGATAGTTTCAAGACCACTCGGTACGGCATCATATTCTTTAGGATCCACTTGTTAGACGTAAAGGTGTACCACCGCACTCGCTACCAGCATCCCCTACGCGTATAGTAGGTCACTTCTCCAAATACTTGCTGTTCCCTACTAAGGACTTTCTGTATGATTGCTCTAGCTTCTTCAACCTCCTTACATAGATGTCATCTTGAGAACTCCATCAGCTGACACTGGAGGTCTAGAGTACCTTTCCATCATCAAACTGTCGTCCATCAAGTCAAGTGTTTCAGGCGAAAGCAGAACCAATAGTAACTGGATACCTACACTACTATGTGCAACTCCTGATGAATTTAAGCAGCTAAAAAATGGAATTACAGCATGCAGTTTGAAACTGGCATGAGCTACGATTTTCGAACTCATTAATGTTTCACTTCGCCGAAAGGCAAACGACTACCCATATAAGGTTCATTACACTTTGTGAAGCCGCCCGCTGTGACCGAGTGGTTCTAAGCACTTCAGTCCGGAACCGCGGTGCTGCTACGGTCGCAGGTTCGCATCCTGCCTGGGGCATCGGTGCGTGCGATGTCCTTAGGTTAGTTAGGTTTAAGTAGTTCTAAGCCTAGGGGACTGATGACCTCAGACGTTAAGTCCCATAGTGCTTAGAGCCATTTGGACCATATTATAACAATTTATGAAATAGATTCCCAGTTTGTACTGGGTTGCTTACGGAAAAGATTAACTATCGAATGACACACTATTAGCAACTTTATATTAATATTAATGTGTAGATATATCAGTTTCGAAACTGTCAGTAGGTCTTCGTTTATGTCCCATGTATGGGATGGTTCTAATTTACGCACAGCTGTTCACGGGGGGTCCAGTGTGGGCTGTAATTATTGTATGGCAGCGAATCTTGGTAGATATGCTAATGCGTTAATGCGGGACCAACTTACACTAAAAAAATAGTTACAATTTTAAGCACCGGATGCAAATCTATCACTGTACGGCACCTCGTTGACATCTCCGGTGCTGTTGAACAAATTGTGCATGTGGTGGTTCGTAATAAAATCAATATTGTGCGTTTGTCACTGTTTGACGTATTCTGCCCAACTCCCGTTCCTTATCCATAAACATATGGAAAAATTTCTGTACGTCTTTCTTGCATTCACAGCGCGAGATTTGCACCTGCTGACCAAAATTGGAGCTAATTGTTACCAGTGTATATGGGTCCCGCATTAACACATTAGAATACGTACGAAGTTTCGCTGCCATACGATAATTACAGTCCACATAAGACCTCTGTGAGTAGCTACATTTCAATTATAACCATTCGGTGTAAGCTGCTTGGTTCACTGCGTCTCGCGCCTCTGAATTTTGCTTTTGTTTGTATGTGTCTTAGACTAAAGGCTCGAAACAAAATAAATATTTTTTGCAAAACCATGATTTATCTCAACGATTGAATGTAACATCTTTATTAAAATTACCAGGTTAGATCAAACAACAAATCCTCAGGCATAAAGAAATATATCAATTATAGATCATACTACTAAACATGACCATCTCTATCGAAGTAAACGTTATACGTTGGTAGCATAATAGTTATAGAATGCAAGATAGTATCCGATTTATAAACTACGCAAAATTTTTGCGATGGCAAAGCACAAAAATGATGGTTCAAATGGCTCTAAGCACTATGGGACTTAACATTTGAAGTCATCAGCCCCCTAGACTTAGAACTACTTAAACCCAACTGACCTAAGGACATCACACACATCCATGCCCTAGGCAGGATTCGAACCAGCGACCGTAGCAGCAGCGCGGTTCTGGATTGAAGCGCCTAGAACCGCTCAGCGACTACGACAGGCTGCAAAGCACAAGATTCTGTATTTCTCCCAGACAACATTTGGACTGTACCACATTCACGAACATTATATGCCTGCACTAGGACTCTCTTGTACTCAGGTACGAATATCTTTTTCTTTTGTCAATAGTCTACTGACTGTTTCGACACGACCTACCACGAATTCGTTCTCTGTGCCCCTCAGCAGCAATCGCACCCTTCATCCTCAACTATTTGGTAAATGTATTCCAATTTCTATCTTCCTCTACGGTTTTTACCCTATAAAGCTCACTCAAATACAATAGAAGTTATTCCTTGATGTCTTAACACAAGTCCTAACATACTGTACCTTCTTTTTGTCTGTTTCCACATGGTTCTCTCCTCGAGGATTCTGTGGAGAACTTTCTCATTCCTTATCTTGTCCACCGAATTTTCCTTCTTCAGCACCACATTCCAAGCGCTTCGATTCTCTTCTTCTTCGGTTTTCTTACAGTTCATAATATATTTTTCATACAATGCTGTGTCACAGCCGTACATTCTCAGAAACTTCTCCTTCAGATTGGCGCCGATTTGATACTACTAGACTTCTTTTGTCTTGGAATGCTCTCTTAGTCTGCAGTACTCTGCTTTTTATGTCATTGTTTCGTCCGTCATGTTTTATTTTGCTTCCAAGGTGGGAGAGTTCCTCCATTTCGTCATAAGTTGGTCTTTACGGTCTGAAATTAATCGACTGTGAAAGTTTTGTAATCAATGACTGGAAATAAGTAATCAATGTTATGTTTATTACTTGGCCACTGTGCCCCCATCCGCTAAGAGGACGCAAGTGGTCTGTTTTAATTGTACGACGTTGACGTTAGTCACTGCTTAGATCGGAGAGTACCGAACATTAGTGCTCGCAAGAGTTTAAAAGTATAAATGTTGAGATTATTACGAGCAGTTGTAAGCTGTGGTAAAAGTGAACTGATTGTCGCTAGCCAGGCCTTCTCGGAGGCATCGGTAAAGGAACACTAGCTACAAAAACTTGATGCAGCTGCGAGGCATTTCAGTGCTTTCGTAGTGTTTCAAGTACGACGTTAAGACACGAAGTAAATTTTGCCGGTTTATTGCTCAGAAGGGAAGGAAGGAATTACACTGCAAGTTGTATCCCTGCTGAGTTCTATGCGCGCTGGTAGACACCAAACAGATGCATAGACACGAGGAAACTTGGCAAAGCGACAGCGATATAAAGACACGGAACTAGTGGTAGTAGGAGACGTACGTATATTGCCATAGCTGATGGGACGGGAGGCTGTCCCTTTACATGCAGAGCCAAGAATAGGAAACAACGTAACTTGACGGCGCTAGACGTCACTAAGGGGCTGAAGCGGATGCAAACACATGGAAGACAGTAACAGTTATCTTTCACGAAGGTCGTGAAGGCTCTCTTGTTAAGTTTGGGGAGCGTTCTAATTTGTAAACGCAGCAGCAAACGGGAGACAAATGGTCTTAAGGAAATCACTAAAGGCTGACGTCATGTTTGTCCCGTGGTTTAATGAGTAGAGAATCTGTTACTGTCATGAGAGATCGTGAAAATCACAAGGAAATGAAGCGTGTCACACGGTACCGGTATGCAAGCAGTCGGTGGATGCTAGTGCTGAATGAAATGTTTATAAATATACAGGGCGTAAACAGTTTCCGGGTTAACTCGAGGTTATGTTGTGAATCTCTCTTTTAACGAGCACATTTATTAATTCGCTTGTTTGCCTTGAACAGATTATCAGCTCACAGACCTCTTAGATCGACCACTTCACAATTCACGTTGTAGATACACTTGTTTATGTGCGATTAGCGAACCCAGCAATAGTTCGCAGTTCTTAAATATATGTGGGAATT
This sequence comes from Schistocerca gregaria, assembly GCF_023897955.1. Lineage (NCBI taxonomy): Eukaryota > Metazoa > Arthropoda > Insecta > Orthoptera > Acrididae > Schistocerca > Schistocerca gregaria. The sequence goes on along the minus strand of NC_064925.1, from coordinate 218,169,769 downwards.
AGATACACCTCCTAATCTGGAATACCTATAGGAATTGTGGCAAAGCGCAAATTTCGCCTCCTCGACTTCGCCGACTTCGAACATATGGAATTGTAATTTATAATAAATCATAAGGAACCTGAATCAAAGACTACATTGTTTTGGTTTGTATTGTTTATAAGTTATTTTATATTTTTTGTACACAATAAAATAGTATGAACAGCAGAGAGGTCTTTGTAACACACATCAAAGTGTAACCATGATACTCTTGGATCTTGTACGGGGATACATGATGGAAAGGTGAAGTTAATGTCCCTCGTGCCGGCCAGACGCACAGGGCTATGGTTCAAATGGCTCTGAACACTATGGGACTTAACATCTGAGGTCATCAGTCCCCTAGAACTTTGAACTACTTAAACATAACTAACCTAAGGACATCGTACACATCCATGCCCGAGGCAGGATTCGAACCTGCGACGGTATTGGTCGCGCGGTTCCGGACTGAAGCGCCTAGAACCGCTCGGCCACAAAGGCAGGCACAGGGCTATGAATCCTGCAATGTTACATCGCGCGGAAACTTTCATTCGAGGTGATCGACGGATCACCATGAAACATCTGGCTGTTCAACCAGATATTTCTGTTGGTAGTCCTGACGCACCGCTGCACCAATTGGCGTACTCGAAGGTGTGTGTCTTCTGAGTTCCTCACTGCCTAACAGAAGACCATAAAGAGCAACGAAGGACCATTTGTGCCGAATTGCTTGAGTGTTACGAAGCTAACCGTTACAATTTTTTGTCGAACATCATTACAGTTGATGAAACATCGGTTCATCGCTTCGAACCAGAAAACAAAACAGAAATCCTTAGAGTGTCGCCAAACCACCTCTATTCCGAAGAAAAAGTTCTAAGCGGCACCATAGCCGACAAACGTATGGCGACGGGCTTCTGGGACTCTGAAGAGGTTATTGTGTTCGATGTCCTCCATCATGGCGCAACGATCAAATATGACGTGTCGGTGGTCTCGCGGTTCTAGGCGCGCAGTTCGGAACCGTGCGACTGCTACGGTCGTAGGTTCGAATCCTGCATCGAGCATGAATGTGTGTGATGTCCTTAGGTTAGTTAAGTTTAAGTAGTTCTTAGTTCTAGGGGACTAATGACCACAGCAGTTGAGTCCCATAGTGCTCAGAGCCATTTTCAAATTTGACGTGTATTGTGCTATCCTCAAGAAACTGAAGAAACGACTTCAACGTGTTCATTGCCACAAAAATGAAAACGAACTACTTCTTCTCCATGGCAAAGAAAGACATGAAACAAGTCTGCGCATCCAAGAGCACCCCAGGAAACTTCATTGGACTGTTCTCCCTCCTCCACCCTACAGTCCGGATCTCACAACTTCCAATTTCCACCTGTCTGGCCGAATGAGGGATGCACTCTGTGGGAAGCAGTACGTGCGTGATGGGGAGGTTATCGATGCAGCGAGACGTTGGCTCAGAGGTCGACTAGCGGAGTAAGCCATGTGGGCGTACAGTCCCTCGCAGTAAGGTGGCTAAGGCCGTCACATTGAGCGGAGATTATGGTGATAAATAGGGTCTTGTACCCAAAAGAGTGGGGAATAAAATGGTGTATTGGAATCCTGAATAAACTAAATTCCTCCCGCACAGGCCATGAAGACCCAAAGGTACCGACTGGCCGCCGTGTCACCCTCAGCCCACAGGCGTCCCTTGATGTGGATATGGAGGGGCATGTGGCCAGCACTCCACTCTCCCGGCCGTATGTCAGTTTTCGAGACCGGAGCCGCCACTTCTCAATCAAGTAGCTCCTTAGTTTGCCTCACAAGGGCTGAGTGCACCCCGCTTGCCAACAGCGCACGGCAGACCGGATGGTCGCCCATCCAAGTGCTAGCCCAGCCCGACAGCGCTTAACTTCGGTGATCTGACGGGAACCGGTGTTACCACAGCGCCAAGGCCGTTGGCGAATCCTGAATAAAACCAACCTGTTTTGAGAAAAATAGTTGCATTTCTTATTGAACGCCCCTTCTATTAAGTACAGATTTCCTTTACGTGCTTAAAGACACTATTGAGATCTGTAGCATATGTGAGTTTTAGGAACTTTACACGATTTTTGTAGTAGATAGAGAAGGTAAATTTTATATACGTTAAAAATTAAATGTCGGTAAAAAACGCGCCTTTTGTCGGAAGCATAAACAATGTGGTACGAAAATTTGGGAAGTTCCATATGCCGAACAACGTGTTTTGGTAATCAACGAAATACGAGCTTCAGTGAATTCAGTACGCCTAATAAATCTGAAGTTGTTTCTCCCAGGGAGAAAATTTCATTCGTTTCATAACTACAGCCGCAATTAAAATTAAGAACAGATTTTTGTACATGCTTGGGGAAACTAGACGATATACGTCGTAGGTGAGTTTCAGATTTTATTAGGGTTTTTTGTAGGAAACAGAGATTTTAAGATGATTTTCAATCTTCGCAGAGACCGGAACGCTATCACGGCTGCTCCTACACACTTCTTGTCGCGACAACATTGCAACGTCGAAGCCGAGACGGCGGACACCAACTACTTTAAATTAGAGTAGAGCGTTTATCTTTTTACAAAAAACAGGTTCTATTAGATCGATATTTCTAGCGACTGCATCCTTGTTTGAAACGTTCTCGGTGTACTTGTTGTGTCAAATTTGAGTAAAAGCTCGTGCTTTCGATGGAGTCCTCCACTAAATCCGTTAGAACAGCTGACTGTCGTGGCTGCTATTGTGATAATAATTTATAGTCCATAGATGGCTTGTGACCGGGTTGCATCATTGCTTCATGTTGTCAGGCATAGTAAACATGTATCTGCTGGCGTTTCGAGCATGCTCGCAGGAACGAAAACAATTCAGTGTATTTCTCCGGGTGTTCTTGGCGTCGAGAACTCGTTTTCACACACTACAGTCAATCAGGGTAACTTCTTACCAGTTAGCGTATCTTTGTATCACTTACCGCCTTCGTTTCAATTGGCTCTGCTCCAACTGCTTGCATTTTTCATGGCAGAGGTAACAGTTATTTTACCTCTGTGATTTCTACTAACTATTTTTGTTTTCTTTCCAACTTCATACAAGCTCTTACACTTGTGATTATCCTTTGATTGCGTTGACTATGAACAGAGCTTCTAGCGACAGTGATTTAAGTTGAACAGCGGCATAGCGATACAAATACCTTAGTATTTCAAATTAAATCTGCAGTACTCATCTAGCACTGTTTGTTTTTACTTCTTAGTAACACCTGATTTTCTTCTGGCACTATCTAAATTTAACCAGAGCATTAGCTACTGAAACAATTCTTTGTTTATCGAGACTAAGCTAGTCTAAAGTAATCCTAAGTGGCAGTGTGACATTGTACGAGCATTAAAACTGAAATTTTACCGTAAAAGGACATAGTGCACATTTTCACTTTTGTAAGCACACACAACTATACAGGGTGAGTCACCTAACGTTACCGCTGGATATATTTCGTAAACCACATAAAATACTGACGAACCGATTCCACAGACCGAACGTGAGGAGAGGGGATAGTGTAATTGTTTAATACAAACCATACAAAAATACACGGAAGTATGGTTTTTAACACAAACCTACGTCTTTTTTAAAATGGAACCACGTTAGTTTTGTTAGCACATCTGAACCTATAAACAAATACGTAATCAGTGCCGTTTGCTGAATTGTAAAATGTTAATTACATCCGGAAATATTGTAACCTAAAGTTGACGCTTGAAACCTCCGACTTTCAGTTGCGTGTTGTAACAAACACGGGCCACGGTCGGCGAGCAGCATCTCCAGGGACATGTTTACGATGACTACCGTGTTTACGAGTGTGGCTGTAGTGCACTGTTGTGGTTTTGTCTAGCTGTCGCAATGTCCGCATGTAGCGCTTGCTGCTATTGTTATTCTGCATTCGTCTCCGCACGCAGACCAACTGTAGTACACCGTGTTACCAGACGTCTGTGATAGTGTAGTGTTGTAGGAATTGTGACCATGGTGTATACGAACTCTGAAAAGGCGGAGATGATACTCAACTATGGCGAGTGTCGACGAAATGCAGCTGAAGCCTGCAGGATGTATGCAGAACGGTACCCGGACAGACAGCATCCAACGTGACGCACATTGCAAAACTACCGCCAACTGTATGCAACAGGTATGGTCGTAGCACAAAACGGGTCCGTAACAGGCCCGTCACAGGAGAAGCGAGTGCAGTTGTTGTGTTAGCTGCTGTTGCCATGAAGCCATACATGAGTACACGGGACATTGCGAGAGCTGCTGGACTGAGTCAAAGTAGTGTCATGCGCATACTGCATCGTCACCGCTTTCACCCGTTTCATGTGTCGCTACATCAGCAATTACATGGTGATGCTTTAATCGTCGAGTGCAATTCTGTCAATGGGCATTAACAGAGAATGCGTTGCAGTTCTACCTGTTTACCGATGAAGCGGGTTTCACAAACCACGGGGCAGTGAATCTACGGAACATGCATTACTGGTCCGTGGACAATCCTCGCAGGCTCGGACAGGTAGAGCGACAGCGACCGTGGACTGTAAATGTATGGTGCGGAATCATTGGTGACCACCTCATTGGTCCTCACTTCATTACAGGGGCCCAAACAGCTGCAACATACATCGCGTTTCTACAGAATGATCTGCAACGTTGCTCGAAAATGTCCCACTGGAAACGCGTCGACGTATGTGGTATCAGCATGATTGTGCAGCTGCACATTCCTCAATTAACACTAGGCCGACACTTGACAGGATGTTCGACGGGCGTTTCATAGGACGTGGAGGACGCATAAAATGGCCAGCCCGTTATCCTACTCTTACAGATTTGGACTTCTTTCTGTGGCGTACGTTAAAGGAGAATGTGTACCGTGATGTGCCTACAACCCCAGAGGACATGAAACAACATATTGAGGCAGCCTGCGGCGACATTACAACAGATGTACTGCGGCGTGTACGACATTTATTACGCCAGAGATTGCAATTGTGTGCAGCAAATGATGGCCACGACATTGAACATCTATTGGCCTGACATGACGGGACACACTCTATTCCACTCCGTAATTGAAAACGGAAACCACGTGTGTACTTGTACCTCACCCCTCATGGTAATGTACATGTGCGTCAGTGAAAAATACCAATAAAAAGGTGTTAGCGTGTGGACGTAAGGTGCTGTTCCAGTCTCTTCTGTACCTAAGGTGCCGGCCGCGGTGGTCTCGCGGTTCTAGGCGCGCAGTCCGGAACCGTGCGACTGCTACGGTCGCACGTTCGAATCCTGCCTCGGGCATGGATTTGTGTGATGTCCTTAGGTCAGTTAGGTTTAAGTAGTTCTAAGTTCTAGGGGACTAATGACCACAGCAGTTGAGTCCCATAGTGCTCAGAGCCATTTGAACCATTTTGTACCTAAGGTCCATCACCGTTCCCTTTGGATCCCTACGTAATTCGGTGCTCTCCACTACACACGGTCGAAGAGCGGAGGAGTGATACTCAAGCCTCAACTTTAGGTTACAATATCTCCGGATGTAATTAACATTTACAAAGCAACAAACGGCACTGGTTACGTATTTGTTTATAGGTTCAGATGTGCTAACAAAACTAACGGGGATCCATTAAAAAAAAGCGTAGGTTTGTGATAAATAACATACTTCCGTGCATTTTTTTATGGTTTGTATTAAACAATTACACTAGCCCCTCGATTCGTCAGTATTTTATGTGGTTTACGAAATATATCCAGTGGTAATGTTAGGTGACTCACGCTGTATACGTAGAATGTTACAATATCTGTCAGGATGTGTAATTTATTTCGTGTCCAGTATTTTCAGAAAATGGTAAAATATGGTACAAAGCTACCCCGATTGACTGTACTACGATTATAGCTGCTTTCGAAGGTGAAGTTCTCGCAAATTACATGTTCAACTGATTATTTAATACTGGTAACCAGTGGACATGTGTGATCATGTGCTAATATGCTACAGTACGTTGTAAATATCGCACTAAAATCATGCTATTTCTCTTCGAATAGAAAACTGAAAATCGCACTAAAATTACTCCATTTCTATTCCAATGCGAGCCGGAAATCGCGCCGAAATTACATTTCTCATAGAATGCGTGCTGCCATGCAAATAAAATAGACCAAAGTATGTTTTGTAGCGCTCTTTCCGAGACAACTAGAAACTAGTGTTGAGTGCTGAAACGATTGTCAGCAGTGCTACGATCAACTCAGAAAAGGGACGTAGCTGTCTGTTTTCGACTGCGTATACTCTGATATGATGACGACTGTTCTGTCAATACAAGAATTACGCTGGTCACTGCACCAGGTCGGTATTGTCCTTTGAAACTGCGCGTACATTATTACACAGGGGTAGCGTATGAGGGCTGTTTGAAGAACAGCTACTGTAAAGGTTCCGTGGGTTCGATACCTGCTGCTACTAATATTTTTTAAATTTTATTTTATTCTTTAAAAAGTTAAACAATTAATTATAAATTTAAACATATTTTAAACAGTTCAGTTTATATTCGTAAAAATAATATGTTCAATTTAATTAAGATTACTATCCTTGTAATTCAAGTGGTTATAGGCTAGCACATTGTAGTAGATTGGTAAAATTTTGCACGAGCTGCCACTGCTTGTAACACAAACCCAGCATGTAGAAGTGTGAGGCAGGGTTTTAGTGTCATCAGACATTATTCCGTGTTTATTTGTGAGACTGTGCTCAGAAATTGCTGATTACTCAAGTTATTAGCTTTCAGTGTGCCTTTGGATATTTCCACGCAGCAATGGGTAACCGAACAGATGGAATAACCAACGTCGTCGCTTCCACACTCGCAAGGACTCTTACAAATTTCAGAGATCTTGACACCGTGACTACCCTTAACGAGCCATACCATCTCCTTTGTCTTCTTTGTCGGTCGGAAAATAGGTCTTACATATCTTCTTCACAGCATTCTACTAATTTACTAAATGTAGTATCGCAGAAAGAAAGAAGCGCAGTAGATACATCGTTACAGGATGGTTCAACATTTTCGGATTTTTTTCTTTGAGATTCCTAAGTTAATATCTCTGTCCGTACCGTTACAGACCGCTGTGCGGAACGCACTAAACAAGGACAAATTGAGAAATCAACAGTGTCTCAATACATTTTGACAAATGGAAGTTGGCTGTTTAGGTTTTTATATTGGTAACGCCACGTAGCGCTCTGTATGAAAATCACTGCCTGTGTTGTGTGCAGTCCGTGGCTGGGTGGCATTGTTGGAATTTGCTATTGTAGTGTTGGGCAGTTGGCTGTTAACAGCGCGTAGCGTTGCGCAGTTGGAGGTGAGCCGCCAGCAGTGGTGGATGTGGGGGGAGAGATGGCGGAATTTTGAGAGCGGATGATCTGGTCGTGTGTCCATCAGAGTAAATTTGTAAGACTGGATGTCATGATCTGATATATATATATATATATATATATAATGACTTTTGAACACTATTAAGGTAAATACATTGTTTGTTCTCTATCAAAATCTTTCATTTGCTAACTATGCCCATCAGTAGTTAGTGCCTTCAGTAGTTTGAATCTTTTATTTAGCTGGTAGTAGTGGCGCTCGCTGTATTGCAGTAAGGAAGATTTTTGTGAGGTAAGTGATTTGTGAAAGGTATAGGTTAATGTTAGTCAGGGCCATTCTTTTGCAGGGATTATTGAAAGTCAGATTGAGTTGCGCTAAAAATATTGTGTGTCAGTTTAAGCACAGTCATGTATAATTTTTCTAAGGGGGCGTTTCACAAATAAACACAGAATAATGTCTGATGCAATTAAATGTTGACCCACGATTCTGCATAATGGGATTCAGTTATTACATGAGAAGTGTAGAAATTGTAATGTGCAAGAATAACTTCATCTGGAGCATCTGTTATAATCGTAATAGTGCGTGAAAAGCGGGCTCTCGACTCTGGCAACGAAACCGGACGAATTTCCGCTCACTGATTTGATTCATACTGACAGGGTGTGGAGGACTTCAACATATGTAAAAAGGAAAAAACAACACCATTTTCGAGAAAATCGAGTTTGAAATTTTTAGGCGTGCTTAGGAAATTTTTAGGGGCGGTAACCTCAAAGAAGTCTGCAGCCGAGCGACGAAGCTCTTAGTTTCATAAGCGAGATGTCTCTGGGTAGAATATTGCTGCCGATACACTTTTTCCCCGAGCTATATTCGGTGACATGTTTTGATATGTGTAGTACGCCGCGAAAATGTGTGACGAACGACGACCGTTTAGGAAAGAAAACCAAATTAGTTTTACAATAGAAACACTGAAAAAACCATGCACTCGAGAAAATTCGGTGTTCTGTGCGTGTGCGGTGTGTCTTAATAATGATTGTTTTCCATGTTTATACGATTTGTATCACTCTGATTCGTGCAGTGTTTCATAGGTCACATATTATACTTGTCACAAATCTGGATACAATGATACGAAGATAATGACTTTAATGATTTGACTGAAATTTCTCGTGTACGATTTTCTATTTCTAGCCTCCTCAACAATAAACATTTTTCTCTTCTTTTCGGGATAAAGATTAGGAAAATAATAAATGAATCATTAAATATTGACATTCGCTCAGTCATAATAAATCTGTTGCTAGAATTACATTGGAATAATGAGAAAAAGTACCGGCATTGAGATTCGATCCAGAGGCTTTACGCATATAAAATTCGGTGCGTACTTACTTGGTTGCGGACTCCTTAAGTGTTAAATAGGCTACAAAATTCGTACAAACGCCTAGAATTTTCAAACTCGAATTTCTCGAAAACGGTTGAGAGTGCTGTCTTCTTGTTCATGTCTGTTGGAGTCCTATTCGTGCCCTAAACACCCTGTCAATAAGAATCAAGTCGTTGAGGATAAGTTCGTACGGTCTCCTTGTGAGAAGCGCTATAGAAAATGTCTACGCTCCTACGAGAGTGTTCGTAACACCAGTGGGGACATGGACACAGTCTCTGGCTCCATGACGTAATGATGACGTACGCCGATCAGTCACGTCTATGGGCTATAAATGATTACCACAACAGCAGACTTGATAGTCCGTTGTTCACGAGGAAATTCATGAAGGATATTGTGGAAAGCTCAAGATTTCACCCAGATTTGACGCAACATGAAACCCGAGAAAGTTTTATACAAAAACAGGAGCTGGTATCGCACCGTCAGATAAAGCGCAGACTCCCGTGGGAAATTTTCGTGCGCGTCAAGACAGTCAGTCGGTGAACACGTGCAGGCCGGGAGTCACTGGACGCGTGTTGTGAAGTTGTCAACACGACGTGGGTGTCAAACGTGACGTAACAGGAACGGCTAACCGAAACCTGCCTCCCATTGCTGGGGAAACGCGAGCGTTATGCTAATGCGTCATTACGGGGCCAATTTGGGGCTGTAACTTAACAATTTGGTGCCAGCCCCGCCGGCTGACAAATAAGTGCGCTCGTAAAATATGACGTTGCTGAAAATGGCCCTGTAGTCTGCCCGCATCGGACTCAGCCCGTTAGCGGCTACTCACAGCGTGGGCGGGTTGTATCGTACAAAGAGGCGCGCGTAACTGCCTTTCGGCGAGCAAATGATGGAGTCCCACCACCGGCGACGGGCGTCTGCCCATTTGCGTCAAAAATACGTCCGAGTCCGTGCATAACTGCACTCACGAGCGCGTCCGCTCCCACGCAGATAGGGCAAGAAGTCGGCCACGGTTCCAGTCTCTGAATGTAGGTTTATGCCAAGTGGCCACACATGTACTGTGTTATTTTCTCTTCCTCTTAGCTCTCCCGTTTTCCCACATACTGCACTTCTTTTTGTACGAGCAGCTCCGAGCGCGTGGCGAATGTAGGCCGTTTGTGTTACAAAACCGCTGTTTAATCTAATGAATCGGTACGCATGCGACAGCATGTTCCACCTAATACGTTCCAGCAGGCCGCGCATAAAAAGAGGATTTTTCCAGGGCTCATACTTCGCGTTCTATTGGTGGTAGATAGATCAGGTCCAGTGTCTTGAATAGCCCTTGGGCTATGAAACAGAAAGATCGTTTTAGTGTAAGTGTCCTACAGTACAACATGAAAGTTGGAATGTTAAACACTTCCTCCAGCTTTGGCATATGGAGCAAATCGGTCGGTTCTTTTTCTATTCGATGTGGTTCAGAGTGCGCCTTAAGGGACTCATAGAAGCACCATTTACTTCATGTACGGTACCTGAGATTATCCGAAAAACGTGCTTTTTGGGTAACAAACCGAGTCGCCGATTGGAAGACTGTTATGCACAGCAAATGGCTGAACTTTTTACACGTTCCTAAGAACCCGATCTCGAACAACCTTTATCCATTTACTAGGTACAGAGGCAGGCTCTGAGCACTATGGGACTTAACATCTGTGGTCATCAGTCCTCTAGAACTTAGAACTTCTTAAACCTAACTAACCTAAGAACATCACACACATCCATGCCCGAGGCAGGATTCGAACCTGCGACCGTAGCGGTTACGCGGTTCCAGACTGAAGCGCCTAGAAACGCACAGCCACACAGGTCGGCTACGAGATACAGAGGTTGAAAGTTACCGTGTATGTACATTTAAAAAGCGTACGTAAAATCAGATGTGATGCGAAAAAGTAGTTTATAAAGTGATATAGAACGAAGAAACGTGCTGTGAAGTGTCTCCGTTATCGTCAGGACGGTTCTGGGAACCTCATGTCGCATTGAAGAACATGCGATCTGAGGTGTAAAATTATATAGTTTTGCGTTATTTCAATTTCACGCAAGTAAACTATCTAAAGTTTACTGGGCGATAAAGTTCTTGTCACACGAGTGACATTTCATGGCGTAGCAGGGAAAAGAAAGGAAACAGAGAAAGAATGCACCTATTGGAGCACAGGCGAATACGCTCCCGTTTATTAAAAGACTGGCCGAAAAGTGGCTTCCTCAATCTACTTTCCTCAGCACCTGCAAAAATTTTCCCAACGTAATTGGCATGGGAACATGTTGGTCCCCTTGTGTACTGAAAGAGCAGGAGACAAGGCAATTTTCGTATTCATTAATTACTCTCAATATTCAACGGTAACGCGATCTGACTGGTACCAAATTAACTCGAAAGAATGGCCCTGGCTAAAAAGAAATCCTGACAATAACCTATACATTTCATTAAGCACTTACCTCACAGAAATCTTCATTACGCGAACTACTGCAATACAGCGAGCGTCAATGCTGCCAGCTAAATAAAATATTCTAACTACTAAAGCAGATAATTAGAAGTAGACATGTGGTTAGCAAAGGAAAGATTTTGTTGCAAACCAAATAATGTATTTTTTTACCTTAATAATGTGACATCCAGTTCACACAAGAATATAAATCGTCATTGACATCAAGTACAAAGGTATATAATCATGAATAATATTTAATCTCCAAGTCGAATATGTACAGATCGTTAGCCTACGCTAACACTTCAGACCTCTACCCTCCATCAATGCTAACTTCTCACATCTAACGTCCATCACTGCTGGCGACTAACTTCCAACTGCCCAACAGTACTTCCATCACTGCTGGCGAATAACTTCAAACTACCCAACACTACTGGCGATTAACTTCCAACAACGAATCCAGCCAGCCACAGACTCTCTTACAAATAAAGCGCAGTCAGAGATTCAATGCAAAGCGCCACTCAGCGCTGCCAACACAGAAACAACCCACTTACAAAATATACAAAATATCTTGGTTATGTACGTGACGATTAAAAAATTTCCGATCGAAGGCCGTACAGTCCAGAATAGGTTTAACAATCAAGCAAAATCACCGTGAGCACTGAGGCAATCATCCGATCGAATCACCAGGTTGAAGCACCCCTTTGGCGGGACAGCGTTTCCCGGTGCGAGAAGAAGTCCGTAATTGCCGGCTGCAAGTTCTCGTCCGAGAAGAATTGTCGAACCTTCAAGGCCTTTTTTAAGGCACCGAAGGCGTGACAATAGCATGCGGAGAGATCATGACTATAGGTCGGTTGCTCGAGTATCTCCCACTTTAGTTGGTTTAACTTCTAAGATGCGACATTTGCGATGTGGGGACATGCGTTATCATGAAGCACTAGCACCCCTTGCCGCATTTCCCACCTACCATAGGTGTTTGTTCTCCGGTAGGCACGAAAAGAAAAACAAGACGTTGGTCCTGTTTGGATACATTTTGTTACCGCTCGCACGTATGAAAGTCACGAATGCCGCACTTATCAAAAGTGGTTCAAATGGCGCTAAGCACTATGAGACTTAATATCTGAGGTCATCAGTGCCCTAGACTTAGAACTGCTTAAACCTAACTAACCTAAAGACTACACACGCATCCATGCCCGAGGCAGGATTCGAACCTGCGACCGTAGCAGCAGCGCGTTTCCGGACTGAAGCGCCTAGAACCGCTCGGCATCCGCGGTCGGTCCCGCGCTTATCCCTTGCCTACATGTCGGTGGTTGTACACCCAACTCGGAGTCGCATTATGTTGCCTATGTGAAGGTGCTTAGATACTCACTTCTGAGTCGTGGTACGTTGCATATACGCCCACAAACGGAAAGTTCCTGGTCGACACTTTTAGCAACTGGTCATGATATCAGCTTATTGACTATTGACTAGGAGACCCATGTTGTTCTAAGTTCCTGATCCAAAAATTACCTTCAGGAGCTAATCAGAAAATCCGCCTGCGTAGCTAATTGGGCAGCGCCTCTGATTGCTACATGGAGGGCAAGGGTTCGACTCCCAGTACTGCCAAGGATATGACCTAGGTGGCAGGACTGGAACGGTGTGCACTCAGCCTTATGGTGGTAGCTTGTGAGCTGCCTGAGTAAAGGAACCGTTTCTTCTTGTCACCGACTTTTCGCATTACTCAGCGTAGAATAGGGAATCACTGATCATCAGGCCGTTACAGAACCATTGAATAGGGCTATAAACAGGAAAGTAAAGAAAGATATGAAAAGTTGTCTGTTAGGCAAGAGCGATAAGAAAAGGCTCTGAGCACTATGCGAATTAACTTCTGAGATCATTAGTCGCCTAGAACTTACAACTCATTAAACCTAACTAACCTAAGGACATCACACACATCCATGCCCGAGGCAGGATTCGAACCTGCGACCCAAGCGGCCACGCGGTTCCAGACTGAAGCGCCTAGAAACGCACGGTCACACCGGCCGGCAGAGCGACGAAAAACAGATCTCAGATAACTTGAGCGGTCAACATGAAGAAGTTATCGTGAGGACTGAAAACGTTGAGCATCAATGGACAAAGTTCACGAATATTGTACAGTAGGCTTTAGCCAGATATATTCCGAACAAAATTACGAGGAATGGGAAAGACCCACTGTTGTTCGACAGCCGTTTTAGAAAGTTTCTACGAAAGCAAAGAGAGCTTCACTGCAAATTTAAACGTAGCCAAAACTTCACATAGAAACAAAAAATGAACGAACCCAAAATTAGTGGAGGGAGAGCAATGCGTAAAGCGTTCAGCGAATTCGAAGGTAAAATTCTGTTGCAGACTTGAAGTTTTGATGTTAAATTAAATCAGTAAAAGTATCGAACCCGTCTGTTCCGACACAATGCGACCATAACGGCAAGCGTGGTATATATCTGCACTATGCTCTCTCGCTCGAAACAAGGCTATGACAGGTGCACACAAAACTTTAGTATGGATTTTCCCGGAAAACGATCGGCTGTCGCATGAAAAGCAGCTTGCCAAGTACTCATTACGGCTCCCTCTACTACATGCCGAAGGCTCATCAAAATCCAAAAAAATCAGTCTTCTGTGCAGTATGTGCAAAGTACACCACTGGCCATTCAAAATTGCTACACCACGAATATGGCGTGCTACAGACGCGAAATTTAACCGGCTGGTAGAAGATGCTGTGACATGCAAATGATCTAGCTTTTCAGAGCATTCACACAAGGTTGGCGCCGGTGGCGACACCTACAACGTGCTCACATGAGGGAAGTTTCCAACCGATTTCTCATACACAAACAGCAGTTGACCGGCGTTGCCTGGTGAAACGTTGTAATGCCTCGTGTAAGGAGGCGAAATGCGTACCATCACGTTCCCGGCTTTGATAAAGGTCGTATCGCGACATTGCTGCTCGCGTTGGTAAAGATGCACAATATGGAATCGGTGTGTTCACGAGGGTAATACGGAAAGCCGCGCTGGATCCCAACGACTTCGTATCACTAGCAGTCGAGATGACAGGCATCTTATCCGCATGGCTGTAACGGATCGTGCAGCCACGTCTCGATCCCTGAATAAACAGATGGGGACGTTGGCAAGACAACAACCATCTGCACGCACAGTTCGACGACGTCTGCAGCAGCATGGACTATCAGCTAGGTGAAAATGGCTACGGATACCCTTTACGCTGCACCATAGACAAGAGCGCCTGCGGTGGTGTACTCAACGACGATCCTGGGTACATGAAAGGCAAAATGTCATTTTTTCGGATGAATCCAGGTTCTGTTTACAGCATCATGATGGTCGCATCCGTGTTTGGTGACATCGCGATGAACGCATATTGGAAGCGTGTATTCGTCATCGCCATACTGGCGTATCACCCGGCGTGATGGTATGGGGCTATTGGTTACACATCTCGGTCACCTCTTGATCGCATTGACGGCACTTTGAACAGTGGACGATACATTTCAGATGTGTTACTACCCGTGGCTCTACCCTTCATTCGATCCCTGCGGAACCCTACATTTCGGCAGGATAATGCACGACCGCAGGTTGCAGGTCCTGTACGGGCCTTTCTGGACACAGAAAACGTTCGACTGCTGCCCTGGCCAGCACATTCCCCAGATCTCTCACCAATTGAAACCGTGTGGTCAATGGTGGTCGAGCAACTGGCTCGTCACAATACGGCAGTCACTACTCTTGTTAAATTGTGGTATCGTGTTGAAGCTGCATGGGCACCTGTACCTGTACACGCTATCCAAGCTCAGGCGTATGAAGGCCGTTATTACTGCCAGAGGTGGTTGTTGTGGGTACTGATTTCTCAGGATCTAAGCACCCAAATTGCGTGAAAATGTTATCACATGTCAGTTCTAGTATAATATATTTGTCCAATGAATACTCTTTTATCATCTGCATTTCTTCTTGGTGTAACAATTTTAATGGTCAGTAGTGTGAATCCAACTGAATCTTGTCGCGTGTGCTCTGTATTTTGTATTTATTTGCGCGAGCTATTGCCTAAAGCCATAAAAAAACAGCTTTACTGGTGGTGTCTGAAGAGCCGGTAAAAAAAAACAAGCAGACTTTCTGGGACCTAGCGGCGTCGGCGTGATGGCAAACCTCAAAGGCGGCGGGACCTCTCGTTGGCGCCTGCGAAATAAGTCAACTGGTTCCCTCAGCGCCTGTCTCTATAAACAGGCGGTGACAACACGGCGACCCAGAAAATACTCGCGCAGTTTCCACTTGAATCCCTGAATTAGCTAGCGCGTATCTACTTTGAGCTCCGCTGACGAATTGTCTCGGCGAGTCGCTACTCGCTTGCGAAGAAGACGCATCACTATTTCGTCACCAAAGAGGTCGCTTTATATTCGTTCTGTTGACAGTGGAACATAATTAGTGTCAGATGAATGCTGTAAATATTTCGGGAGGATGGGAGACTGCGAATAGAAAGTTTGTCGACCGCCACGACCATTAACAAGTGTGGTTCTTCTAGCGAATTTTTACGACCTTTCAAAGATATACAAGTTTCTTACGTTCCACGTTCAGTGATTTGGCTGGATGTGTAGCGAACAAAACTTCACGTTATTGCGTAGCTATACATGGTGAAAAGTATTTAAACCGACAAACTCTGGGAAGTTGTAGTGGACGTCAAAACAAATATTTTCCCCTAATGTTATTTTTCCCTATGAGGAGTATTTAAACCGGTAGAGGAAGATTTCTCTGTCGGAAAATTAATTAAACCAACAAACACTTTTCCATTTTTTTTATTACCAAGAGACAACACATTAACACAACCCAATTTCAATTACAGTAGATTTTGAAAATTTCCTCAATTGACAGGTAAACAAAGGTTACACCGTCGGATCATGTCCTGTCCGTAACGGGCAAAAACCGCAGGAGTGTCCTGAATTGTTCCTGCTGCTGCTACTGTCTGGGCAATGAGATCCTCTTCTCATGCAACAGGAGTTGCGTAAACAAGGTTGCGATCCCTCCACACACAAAAAAGTCCTGAGGGGACATATCTGGGGATCGAGCAGGACATGGTACAGGACCATCTCTGCCAATCCACGTTTCTGGGAACCGTCGGTCGACGAATCGACGCACACGATGACTGAAATGTGCTGGCGCCCCGTCATTTTCGAATTACATGGGTTGTCTTGTAGGGAGCGGGACGTCTTCCAGCGATCCAGGCAATGCTCTGGCGAGATAATTGTAATAGTGCCTGCCATTTAATGGCCCAATTAAACAGTCCACAACAACACCGACCCACACATTAACGAAGAACCGCACTTGATGAGCGCTAGTAACTGTGGCATGTGGGTTATGCAAATTGTGCATGTTGAAGACTCCATCACGCCCGAACGTTGCTTCATCGGTAAACAACACAGAGGATGGAAATGTAGGAGCATTTCACACTGTTCCAGGTACTACTGCGAAAACTGTGCTCTGGGTGGATAATCAACTAGTTCCAGGTTGAAATGGACGTAACATTTGCTCTCGAAGGACTCTTCTAACATTCATCTGATTCGGCCCCATGTTACCTGCAATTGCACGAGTGCTGATTGAAGGATCCTGCTCCACATGCTGCAAGACATCTTCCTCAAATTGCAGCGTTCTTACCGTGCGACGGTAATCTGCTAAATGACCTGATCTCATGCAGACGTTGGTACACACCATAAAAAGTGCGGGTATGGCGATCAGGATATCGTTGTTGATAAACCCGCTGTGCAGCTCGTCCGCTGTGGTGCGCTACATAGTACACACCAACCATATCAGTGTACTCACTGCGGGTGTATCGCTCCATTAGTAAACAGAGACAATGCACGACTACAGTGGTGGACAGCAGTTGCCTGCAACTGAAGAGCGTAATACGCCCTCTAACAACTAAAGACTGTAACACGGCTTCTAACAACTGAAGAGCGTAATACGGCCTCCACCGGTTTAAATAATCCTCATAGGAAAAACTGACATTAGGGAAAAATATTTGTTTTGATGTTCTCTACAACCTCCCGGAGTTTGTCGGTTTAAGTACTTTTCACCCTGTACGACAAAACACCCTAATAAATTCTCCTGTAATGCTCAGTTTCATATCCTTCACGATCCTTAGAAATCTAAATAAATTCATATATGGCGAAATTTTCTTAGTTATTGCCGAATTTTATTTCACTCGGGGATGTTTCAAGGCCCAAGTGACACAAATCGCCGCTTGTGGCGCCAACATCAGGGGGACGCGTAAGTGCAAGATTTGTATTCATTGAGTATCACAATCAGTAGCCAAAACCGACACGGATAAAGGGTCCGAGAGAAAAGACGGGAAGGGGAGGGGCATCAAACGATAAGTCGCTTGTGTGAAAAAATATTCTCGAACCGGCCTTGATTGCTCTACATTTCCACCCTTTTGTAAGAACTGCGTTACAAACCAATATAAACAGTACCATTCGCACTCATCCGATGTTGCTTACTGTTCGTTTGGAGCGCTGCTCTCACATTGCATAGCAAAAATGGCAGGAGTATCGTATCTGTATGTGTTAGACTATTATGAGATATAGTTTATATAGTCATAATCGAAGTGAAGTCGATGTCGACATCTAGCAACAGACTCTCGACCTTAACCTACATTGATATCACGTAAATTCTATTTTTGTATATAAGATATGTTTGTAACTACAACACAATATTGCTGAGTGCTTGCTTATTCCGTGGGTACTATACTATCCTTTTGAAATTTTATTTTAGGATTCCTGTAACAAACCCTTATTTCGAATGGTGAAACTAGTTGAATTCATAATTCCTTCTTTTGTGGTCATGAACTGAGGATCTGTAACAACTAAAAATCATAACAGGATAATGGGTCTCATGGGGGAACTGCACTTTAGGCTAATTCCAAAATTGTATCATGTAATGATAAAGGGATGTTTGATGAATACTGAAATTCAACTTAACTACCGCTTTCACAAGTAACATTCACTCATCTAATATCACAGGAAAATGATCACGTTCTACATTCAAAACTTTAAGTCAATTAATATTAATAAAATATTAATCGTAATTTTAAACTCTCCGTCAGTACAGAAGTACTGCAGACTCGACGTCTAAGACCAATTTTGAAATCAGCATAAAAATCCCTTTATGATGAAACGTTTTACAGATCATTTCACAGCTGTTTTAGATTTCGTCAATGTGACAAACATTTAATTTTCCTAAGTTGGCACAACGAGTTGCGGAGCGAATAACAGAAACAAGTATGGTTGCTGCTACATTAATATACATTCCGACTGATTTAATATACAGAGGATAAGGAAGAGCTAAAAGTAATAAAATTATAATAGCGCTAGCCATCAGATAACATCATTTTACTGTGAATTACATATTTACACTTTGTTTTAGTGATCTCGCATCGTTCAGACTGGTGTGGAGAGGCACGTATATAAACAAAGGCAGTTTGGACTGAGCAGTTGTAGAGATATGTCGTTAGAACTCCAATGTTTTAGTTTTGTGATGGCAACCGTGCGAAAATATGGCCGATGCTTGTTGATTATGAACTGTGCAGACTGAGTTTACTAATAAACATTGCACTATGAATAAATGTTTCATCTTATTGCATGGTACCTCAAAGCACTATGTCTTTAGCACAAGCAAATCTTAAGACCAAACTCCCGTAATGGACTGCAACCAGTTTAATTAATTCACCATGTTATTGTACAATTCCGAAAGTTCGGTTTGCGGTGTTGTTTATTGACCTCGAGTTTAGAAAAACAAATGGTTCAAATGGCTCTGAGCACTATGGGACTCAACTTCTGAGGTCATCAGTCCCTAGAACTTAAAACTACTTAAACCTAACTAACCTAAGGACATAACACACATCCATGCCCGAGACAGGATTCGAACCTGCGACCGTAGCGGTTACGCAGTTTAGAAAAAGCCACAACCGCCACTGTCCAACGTCCCGTTAGGCACAGAGTGAAACTGCGGTCGTTTGACATGCAAGTGTCCCATAAGACGGTAAAGGAGTATTACTTTGTAATTCTGTAACAGGCAGCTTATTTATGTCATCTGCATGCGCCATCGTCGTTTTATTTATTACGCCTGCTGCGTTGTGCAGCTGTGTACGTATTCTGTTGGACTGTGATTCACTGGTGGTTGCATCGAATGCGTGAAGAGAGAAACCGCACAACACTGTGGCAGCGCTACGTAGCATACACTTTGCAGAGTTTTATTGCCGCACAGCTGGCAATGCCGCAACAGCCAATAAAGCAATTGTGGTCATCGATTTGATCGTTAAACTGCCCTTTATCGCGTAACCGCTACCGCAAACCTCCGGAGAGTCTTGTTGCCTCATTCCAGCAGTGTTACCAAGCGAATTCTGAAACAGCTCATGTCTGACGCGAGCGCGAATCATGGTTCGCCAGCATCGTATGGAATGCGAAGTAACATACTTATACCGTCCTCCATCACTTCCTATCTAGCTGATCTTGTCACAGGCTTATCCCTACCTCTGTCTGCCCCTGCAAATTTTACACTCATTCCTACAAGTTAAACATCCGTGAACGGCGTAGCACACCTTTCAACAACCTTCCTCTCCTTCTGGCAAAAGTATTACTGTGACTTTTGTTACCTCTTCATTTCTGTCTTTATTTGGCCACTTGATTTTAACGGAATTCTATAATATCACATTTAAGTTTCCTGTTTCCTGTACTTCAGTTTTCATGGTCCACATTTCAGTGCCATACAATGATGTGCTAAATAAGTGCAGATTCACAAGTTTCGATCGCAATTCGATATCTTTATTGTGCCATTGAAGCTGTTCCGCTGAAGAATGTTTTCTTCGTCGGCTTCCGCTGTCTCGATAGCATAGGCCATCTTCAGTGATCTCGTTTCATCAAATTTTTCCGCCCCCCTCTTATGGGTCCTCGTCCTCCATCGGCTCCTTCCCCCCCCCCCCCCCCCCCCCACACTTCGTTTTTTCCTCTCCTTCCTCCCCTTACCTTTCTTCTCATCTGTCCAGTTTCCCCCCATCTGCCCTCGGCTGTGACATGTCATATTTGTGCCAATTTTTTAGTGCAGTGTTCAAGTGAATGTTCAGTGTTGTTCGTCTTTCCAAAGTGTTGCGAACAAAAACCATGCTGTCACTGGGTGTAAATTTTATATCTTTTGCGAACAGAAACCAGACTGTCGCCGTGTTTCTTTTAATTGTCTGTCTGTTCTTTTACCTGTCTGCTTCATATGTATTTTCTTAGCATCATCAACCCTTTGTTTTAAGTTCCACGATTTTCCGCCATTTTACCATTTAAGTCACCGATTTTATCGCCTGCTTTTATTATTTATTATCTTAATCTTTTTAAAACAAATTCTGTAGGCTGAAGAGCGGCGTACTAAGCTGCTGCCAGCCCAACCTAGAAATTGAAACTCAATAGAGAAAAAAAAAGTAACACTAAAGAAGCAAGGGGTGATCAGGGTAGGTGAATGTGAAACAAAGCAAAGTAGGCTCTAGGCACAAAATCGCTTTGTCCATCAATCACACTTCTTGGCTCTTGCTTCTCTAAATTCCATGCTTTTTCATCAAATTGAGAACACTACTTTTTGGCGCTCTCGGGAGAATTCGCATAGTATTCTGAATGCTCCCTTTAATATGGCTGGTTTCTGTTAAATCACAATGCAGTTGTTTCGTGGTTGTAAACGCTTGTTAAACCCTACATTTAAAAGACGGCTGGTTTGGTTGATACCACAACTATTGTAGTCAATCCTGCGCATCCCAAGTCACGAAATTTGTAGATGCGCTTCTCAGCCAACGTTGCCGGCCGGAATGGCCATGTGGTTCTAGGCGCTACAGTCTGGAACCGAGCGACCGCTACGGTCGCAGTTTCGAATCCTCTCGGGCATGGATGTGTGTGATGTCCTAAGGTTAGTTCGGTTTAATTAGTTCTAAGTTATAGGCAACTGATGACCTGACAAGTTTAGTAGCATAGTGCTCAGAGCCATTCAGCCAATGTTTTACACCGAAGTTTAGTGTGTTGTTAGTTTGGAAATCACACAAAACATCAAATTTTCTGAAACATTTATCTGTTTGCTGGAACATATTACCGTGAGATTGCATTGGAATGGTTTTCATTCTTTCTATACTGGGCGCGTTTGTGTTTGCCTGCTATTTACTTTGTATCTCCTCAGCCTGTTGTACGGGCGATAACGTCACTTGCAGACTGTAGCCATTTGCTTTAAAATACTGACCTTATGAGTTCTCTAAGCATTTTACTGTCGACCAGGGGTAACGAAAGAGACAGTGTATCACTGATGTGAAAAAGGGTTTTTTATATCGTGCTGGTTGGCAGAAACTGGCATTAGTGGTAAGACCTGTACAATTTAGTTTTCTGAAAATTCTACATTTATGTTTGTCATTAAATGTCAAATTCTAGGTAATGGATTTCCCTTCTTCTACCTCTATAGGAAAATTTAGTTTTTGGTTCCTATTGCTTGAGGAAATGTGTTAACCGTAATAAGTGTCACCTATCAGTAAGGAAATATTGTCAACATAACCGCCACCACCACGTATGTTGGTTGTGGAAAGTGGGAAAAATTTAAATTCTATAAATCGTTAACAAAAATGTCTGCTAAAGTATCAGACTATCACCCATCGCAAGACCATATTTTTGGTGATATATATTGTCACTGAAGAAAAAAAAGTATGGGCTAAAGCAAACTTTAAAAATTCAATTGGGTTGGTAGATTCTACAGTACTATTGTTTTTATGGCGTAGCATGTTAAATCTATTAACTTCTACCGTTCTTTTATTGGGAAGTTATTATCGAGATTTTTTAGATTAAGGATGCTAACATAATGTTATTTGGTGTAGGTATATCCTTGACTATATATGAAAGCTCACAACTGTTTTTAACTCCAAAATAGGTGCTGAACGTGTAAACGGATTTAAATTTGCTGTTAGCCTATAGCTTACAGATGACATTTTGTTCATAATCAGTCAAATAGGATTAACCGTTTTGTGTATTTTAATTTGAGATCTAAGTTGGAGAGGTTTAGCATTCATCAGTTTAAGCGACTACTTATCAGATTCGTTAAGAAGAAATTGGTAGCTATCTATCGTTTTATGCAGGTCAGTTTGGCTATTCACAGTTGGGTCTTTTTGAACTTCTTTGCAGAAAACGAAATGACAGGGCTTTTTATGCCTTCCTTGTATAGAATTAGATGTAAGCAGTATACCAGTGATGGGCAACTGCTGTTGCGTCTGATTTCTGCTACCTCTGTTTGACATTTGAAGAGGTCAGAATGATTTAAGCCTAAGCCTCACTTTCTCGGTAAATGATATTTCATTGTGAATCCACTGAGTATTGCTAGGCGCATCTACTGGTGAAGTAGTTCATTGATTTTTCTACAGATGGTGCAGTAGTGGAAGCATATTTTAAATTAAACTTATTAACGTGATTTATAGATTTTTCTAAATCTTTATTTTGGTCTCCAGTAAAATTTAAATAAGTTATACAGAACAGCAGCCAGTCACTTTTTTGAATAATTATGTTTTATTCCATGAACTGGTTTTCAAACCTTTTCAGGTTCGTCTACTGGTGGTTTCAGGAAGTTACATCATTACCGGTAGCATAATGTTGGGTGCTGTCTTGCGACAGTATAGGCGGCTTTTTTCGGTTAGTGTACATCTGTCTGCCTCCATTTGATGTCGAGTAGCTTTATCAGTACACACACTTCCACAGAAACTACATTAATTTGCACTTTGACAGCGAGACTTTTCCAGCATCCAGCATGCGCTTTACAACTGTATTCGTAATAGACAAGCATAATCCGGTAAAATTATCTTGCGACTTACGTCTGAGTCATTCTGACTTCTTCATTTACTAAAGAGCACATGCCAGCTGCAAATGGACCAGTTGCTGATGTGATCTGGCCACTTTCCATAGAAATGAGACAAAAAAAGACTAGACACATAAGAATGCGGCCATTGCAATTTTTGTCTGGTTGAATCCTTTGAGACCACTAGTCACTTTTCCAATTTAATGTATTTTTCCACACACTCAGTGGCATTGATAGTTATCAGCAGCCATTCGCTGACATTGGGAAGACGGCAAGCGACCACGTTCTGAAATATTACGTCCTGCACCGACAAAAACCAGAAGAGACTGTTAAGCAAATACCGAGTGAGGTGGCGCAGTGGTTAGACACTGTGCTCGCATTCGGGAGGACTACGGTTCAATCCCGCGTCCGGCCATCCTGATTTAGGTCTTCCGTGATTTCCCTAAATCGCTTCAGGCAAATACCGGGATGTTTCCTTTGAAAAGGCACGGCTGACTTCCTTCCCCATCCTACCCTAATCCGATGAGACCGATGATCTCGCTGTCTTGTCCCCTTTCCCAAACAACCCAACCCAACTGTTAAGCAAATACTGATGACACAAATACAGTAGGACAGTGAATCAGCTAAGATTGGAAGACGTTTCTGGACACCATATTCTCAATTTTTTCCTCACGAAACCCTCTACAATCACTCAAAATTTGTTGGCGTCATTTTGTAACAACCAGCAGTTTCCGTGTGTAGGTGTGTGTGTGTGTGTGTGTGTGTGTGTGTGTGTGTGTGTGTGTGTGTGTGTGTGTGTGTGTGTGTGTGTGTGTGTGTGAAGAGAGAGAGAGAGAGAGAGAGAGAGAGAGAGAGAGAGAGAGAGAGAGAGAGAGAGAGAAAGAGAGACTAGGTAATGAGATGTGATTTAGAACATAAAATTTTCATTATTTATGTACAACATGAAGACAAGAATTCAGTTTATAAAGTGACAAAAGGAGATGTTGTGTACATAGTTCCACGTAGTCAGCGCGTACAGAACTTTCCCACTAGAGAGCGCCCTACTAAGCACAACAGCGCAGGCGCAGCGCTCGTCCGTCTCCGCACTACGGGATGGCGCTGTCTTAGAGACGGACCAAATTCTGCTTCCGCCGATCCGCGTATTAATATGTCACGCAACCAATGATATTGCTGCTAACGTAGAACCTTTTCTCCTCGCGGATCACACTCGCGTAGTGATACATGAACGCGCGTGGTATTATAACGAGTGTACAGAACTCCGATTAGTCAGTCTGAATTAGTCTGCAGCAGTCTGTACCAGTCTACATTAGTCTGTACCAGTCTATAGTCAAGTTTCACTCTGCACCTAAGAAGGTTGTCATATTACTGTACATAGCCATGAAGAGAAATGTATAGACACTTTGTCAAGTATCAGAGATATGTGAGAGTAAGATTAACGTACCAAGACCAAAGGAACTTCAGATTGTCAATTGTAAACAGCATCCAGAATCAAGTTACGTAATATCTATGATTTATATGATTTTAATAAATGTGTGTGAAAGTTCTGTTTAAAGTTGGTCACCGTCAATCTGCTATTCTAAGCGTGCAAGTGGCATTTCTATCGTCTGACCTAACGGCAGAAGATAAACACGATAAGACCATGAGATATATTGCTGACACTCGCTTACTTCGTTAGAGTTACAAGTCAAATAATCTGATGGTGTGTGTACCGAAGGTCTTACAGTACCCACCCCACAGGAGGAATAAGGATTGTTACTTAAAACAGTGAATGGCAACACCTGAGTCGAGTTAGAATACCTATTGGGGGGGGGGGAGGGGTAGAGAGTCAGGTTCAAGTACTGGTCCTACAGGAAGGATTTTTTTTAATACCTTGCTACGAGTATCAAAAGCAGCAAACACTTCGCCAGAAATAAAAAAAAGGATGTAGCCCGACTTTAACTGCGCTGAAAAAGAATCAAGTGCCATGAAACTGGCAACGACAGCCGCCGTTTGTTTTTCTTGGACAGACGGCAGGTCAGGAAATGTGAGCCAGCGAGAGATTTAAAGCCATGAGCGCGAGTCCGCCGAGAGAGCGAGAGCGCTGGCTTCTCCCGTTACAGCAGGCTGGTCCTAATTGCCGAGCGTTCATGCACGCCACGGCTCACCAATTAGCGCTCTGGTCGCATGGCGCTGTGGTTTTTTGGTTCCCTTTTGAGACTTCGGTTTTGCGTGCGCGCGCGCGCGTGTGTATGTTTTCTACATTATTTGTAACGCAGGAAAGAAGACTTTCCTTTGTATGAAGTACACTGATGAGACAAATACACTACTGGCCATTAAAATTGCTAAACCACGAAGATGACGTGGTACAGACGCCAAATGTAGCCGACAGGAAGAAGATGCTATGATATGCAAATGATTAGCTTTTCAGAGCATTCACACAAGGTTGGCGCCATTGGCGACACCTACAACGTGCTCACATGTGTAAAGTTTCCAACAAACAGCAGTTGATCGGAGTTGCCAGGTGAAACGTTGTTGTGACGTCTCGCGTAAGGAGGTGAAATGCGTACCATCACGCTTCCGACTTTGATAAAGGTCGGATTGTAGCCTATCGTGATTGCGGTTTATAGTATCGCGACATTGCCGCTCGCGTTGGTCGAGATCCAATGACTGTTAGAAGAATATGGAATCGGTAGGTTCAGGAGAGTAATACGGAACTCCGTGCTGGATCGTATCACTGAAGATGACATGCCTCTTAGCTGTAACGGATCGTGCAACCACGTCTCGATGCCTGCCTCAACAGATGGGGGGTTTAGCAAGACAACAACCATCTGCGCGAACAGTTCGACGACGTTTACAGCAGCATGGACTATCAGCTCGGAGACCATGGCTGCGGTTACCCTTGACGCTGCTTCACAGACAGAAGCGCCTGCGAAGGTGTACTCTACGACGAGCCCGGGTGCACGAATGGCAGAACGTCATTTTTTCGGAAGGATCCAGGTTCTGTTTACAGCATCATGATGGTCGCATCCGTGTTTGGCGCCTTCGCGGTGAACGCACATTGGAAGCGTGTATTCGTCATCGCCATACTGGCGTATCACCTGGTGTGATGGTATGGGGTGCCATTGGTTACACTTATCGGTTACCTCTTGTTCGCACTGACGGCACTTTGAACACTGGACATTACATATCAGATGTGTTACGACCCGTGGCTCTACCCTTCATTCGATCCTTGCGAAACTCTTCATTTCAGCAGGATAATGCACGACCGCATGTTGCCGGTCCTGTATGAGCCTTTCTGGATACAGAAAATATTCGACTGCTGCCCTGGCCAGCACATTCTCCAGATCTCTCACCAATTGAAAACGTCTGGTCAATGGTGGTTGAGCAACTGGCTCGTCACAATACGCCAGTCACTACTCTCGATGAACTGTGGTATCGTGATGAAGCTGCATGGGCAGCTGTACCTATACACGCCATCCAAGCTCTGTTTGACTCAATGCCCAGGCGTATCAAGGCCGTTATTACGGCCAGAGGTGTTTGTCCTGGGTACTGATTTCTCAGGACCTATGCACCCAAATTGCAAAAAAAATGTAATCACATGTCAGTTCTAGTATAATATATTTTTCCAATGAATACCCGTTTATCATCTGCATTTCTTCTTGGTGTAGCAATTTTAATGGCCGATAGTGTACATTACCAGCAGAAAAATGGTGCTATCGGACTACAAAACAGTCGAATTTGCTCCTGTTGAAAAGACTGACTGAAAAGTGCGTACCAGCTGTAAAACCTTCCTCAGTGCTTTTGAAAATTTTCCCAAAAAATTTGGCATGTGAACGTAATCGCGGTTTTGATAACATGCAACTAGCCTCACATTTCCAAAAGGTGCACTAACGGTAACTCGCTCATACCAACTAGTCCACTCCCACCTCCACATTCTCACTCAGTGATTCCTCTCAATTCATTGTCATTACCTCTTTGTGTCTCCTGTCTCACAGCCACCGTCTCATTTGTTTCGTCCTGCTATCACTGTCTTCTGTCGCTATAACTGTCTCCCTCTTGCCGTCTCTTTCTGGTGCTGTTTCTTTCATTCTTTCCCACTCCTGTTGTCTTTTCTCACTGTCACTGTCTCTCTCTTCCTCGTTGTCTTTGTCTCTCATTATCACTGTGTCGGTACCGGTTCCAATTTCTCCTTCTCTTCAATCCTCTCCCAAAGGCACTGTCTCCTTCACTCTTTTCCTAGCACAGTTCTGTCATTGTCAACTATGTTTCACTGCCGCTGTGTCCTTCTCTTTCTCTCGTACTGCCATTCTCTCTTTCGCTCTTTGTACACCACAGCCACTCTCTGCTATCTTCTACTGTTGAATACTTTTCCGTTTCTTTCCCACGGCCACTGTCTGCCTCTATCTTAGCACAAGAAAGTGCTTAGGAAAGCGGAATGAGACAGGTGGTACCACACTTTCCAGTCAGTGTTTCAATAAAGAGCAGCGTATTAGCCTTTATTGTGCTCCGATAGGAGCATTTTTCCGCTCGTTCTCTTCTTTTCCCTGCCACAGCAGGTCATGTCATTCATATGAAAAGAACTGTATGGGTCAATAATATTTTCATTGTTTACTTATGTGAATATTAAGTAACGTAGAAGTAATTTTATGCCTCAGACCGGATTTTACGCAGAAAGAAATTCAGTACCATAACAAGGGGTTCCCAGAACCATTCTGATGAAAACGGAGACACTGTACAGCTTATTTCTCTGTGCTACTTCACTTTCTAAACTATGTTTTTGCCTACACTTGATTTTACGTGCCGGATTTTAGGTGCCTACTTCACAAGAAGGTTGAGTTTGAATTATTGTATCTCAGAAACTGCTAAAGATATCAAGAAAATTTTGAATGTTGTTTGAGATCTAGATTTTAGTTAATGTATGTTGTAAAATTTACAGCTATTACCTGCACTTATCTGTCTTGTAATCTGCGGCTCGCCTTTAGTACCCAGAACCTTTGGGGAGTTTCTCGATAGCGGATAAATATTTTTGAAAACGGCAAGATGGCACCTCTAGGTAAATGAATAGAGCATCCCATTAGAATCTGAGCTATTTTTTAGGACTATTTATTGAGATTCTCCTTTGCTGACGGAAGAAAGACGAAAAACGCTTTTTTCGGGGTTTCTCGGGAATCGCACTGAACTACTTGGTGCCTCCATAAGCCCCTTAAGGAGCACCGTCGACCACATCGAATGCAAAAAGAACTAACCAATTTGCTCCATTTGCCTTTGGAAACATGAAAGACCAAAAGACATACTTGTAAGGACCTAACATCTATGGCCAAGTACACGCAAACACAACGGTACAGGTGAGCCCCTGTCAGACACCATTACTAGATATCCAGTTGGAACACACTTGCCGAATAGCTGACACCAAGCCGGTAAGCTGTACCGTACACTAGATGCAGACGAGCTTCACACACACCCCACACAGTGAGATGATCTATGGCCGATCTCACACTAATGTATAACGATCCTGATTGTTCCAGGAATGCAGCGGCTGCAGCAAACTCGGATACATCGCCATCGCCAGCCACGGCAATGATGCATGATACCCACACTAACAAACCCAACCTTGCATAAACTATCGCAGCTAGTAAGCCACTACTGCTCTTACTACCCATCCCACTGTCACAGAGGTTTTTTTCCCACGGCACGAGCCTCGGCTCTGCTCTTCAAATTGCTACCCTCATTCGCGTTCGGCCACTATCTATCACCTGATGGATCGTGTTAATGTGATAACGTCACAGCCCAGCATCCTGTGATCCACTTATTAGTTAACTAACATGTTGACGGAGGTGACAGTAGAACTTCTGGTTTGGTCACCACGTTGGTGCGGGCGTGGAGGGGCCCCATCTCTATTTGCGGTCTGGTGGTGTGGATACATGAGGCGGTAAGGAAAGCATGTAAGGGAGGCAGAAACGAATGGGAAATCATTACAGTGACAATAATGGGTGCAAATGGGAAACTGACTGACATATTTTATTTGACAAAGGGCAGATTGTTAAGGTCTGGCGCCTGGGAAGAAGCATCTCGCAAATGGTGAAACTGGTCGGCAGTTCGTGTGCTACTGTCGTGAGCATCTAATGAATAGTGCTTGAAAGACGGTCAAACCTAGAGTAGCTGGCAAGGTGTTGGAAGCCCACTTCACATCAAAAACGTGGAGATCGGAGGCTTGCCTGTTCTATAAAACAGAGATGGCGGTCTGTGGCAGATCTACATCTACATATATACTCCGCTAGCCACCTACCGGTGTGTGGTGGAGGGTACAATTCGCGCCAAAGTCATTCCCCCCCCCCCCTCCCCCCCTCTGTTCCACTCGCGGACAGCGCGAGGGAGTGAGTGCAATGCTCATGCAGGCACAAATGTTTTGGAGGACGCCATTCAGCACATGGGTTCCGCAATGAATGACCCATACGTGATCCAGTTATGACGCAACGACGTCAGTTGCGACTGTAGTGGGCACGGGATGACCGAGATTGGATCTTAGATCAGTGGAAAGGTGTTGCCTTTTAGGATGAATCGCGTTCCTTGTTACACCACGTCGTATACGCATACACCGTTATTCAGGCGAATGGCTGTTCAAAACGTGCATTGCACCATAGTCGCAGGCCAGTAGGGTTACTCCTAAGGGCTTCCACGGGACCTACGGAGATCGAGAGCATCACAGCCGCTGCTGAACTCCTCTTACGTGTCTTCACCCTTGATAGACTCCCTGATGGCGATGGAGTCTTACAGCATGATAACTGACCTCCCGAAGCGTGCTGCGGTTCGTTGTTTGAGGAACACGATAGTGGACTCACGTTGATGTCTTGGCCACCAAACGTGCGCAATCTGAACCCCGTGGAACACATCTGGGGGGGCGCCCTCGCAAACCACCGGGCTGTAAATCACGAGAAATGCGTGACAGCGTGCATAGACCGTTTGCAGTAACAGAAATTTATGTAAAAAGTAAATTCGTGTGACTAAGGACTCCCATCGGGTAGACCGTTCGCCGGGTGCAAGCCTTTCGAGTTGACGCCACTTCGGCGACTTGCGCGTCGATGGGGATGAAATGATGATGATTAGTACAACACAACACCCAATCCATGAGAGGAGAAAATCTCCGACCCAGCCGGGAATCGAACCCGGGCCCTTAGGATTGACATTCTGTTGCGCTTTTTTGATCGTTGTGTTTGGTCGTTTCGGAAGTCACATGACATCCGTTCAAGTTCGTTGTTGATCCTGTCACTCAGTTTTTTATTACAGAGGCCAACCAGCTCTCTGACCGAACACACTGAGCTACCGCGCCGGCAACCATTCGGCTACCGGGGGCGAACAGAAATTGATGTACCCAGAATGAGATTTTCACTCTGCAGCGGAGTGTACGCTGATATGAAACTTCCTGGCACATTAAAACTCTGTGCCAGACCGAGACTCGAACTCGGGACCTTTGCCTTTCGCGGGCAAGTGCTCTACCATCTGCGCTACCCAAGTACGACTAACGCCCCGTCCTCACAACTTTACTTCTGTCAGTACCTCGTCTCCTACCTTCCAAACTTTACAAAAGCTCTCCTGCGAACTTCAGATGGTCAAGTCTCGCTCCGGCACACAGTTTTAATCTGCGAGGAAGTTTCAGAAATGGACCAGGATATCTCAAAAATGGCCACGAAATCAATAAGTCGTTGATGGTTCTATTTACACGCACCACAACACATGATATTTACGTTGATCGTGTCAGCGGTAAAAATCATCGATAGATTTATCATTGCCATGCGATGCTTTGCAGGACGTAGAAGCCTACTGTTCACAGGTTACTCAGCCAACGCAGAAATGTCTGAGCTCTTCAGAACTGTCCACCATACTGGGGTACACTGAGGTGACAAGAGTCATAGGATACCTCCTAATACCGGGTCGTACCTCCCTTCGTCCGACTTAGTGCAGCAACTCGATGTGGCATGGACTCAACAAGTCGTTCGAAGCCCCCTGCAGAAACATTGAAACCATACTGACTCCATAGCCCATGTAAAAACAGTCCACCATTAAGGAGCCACCACCAGTTTGCAGAGCGCCTTATTGACAGCTTAGGTCCCTGGCTTCGTGGGGTCTGTCTCATCAGCTCTTGCCAACTGCACTCGTCACTCATCTGACCAGGCCACGGTTTTTCAGTCACCTCGTGTTCAACCGATATAGTAAAGAACCCAGAAAAGGCCCTGCAGGCGATTTCCTGCTGTTACCAAAGGCACTCATGCCGGTCGTCTGCCGCTGTACCCCATTAACCGGTTGCCGGTGCACAAACAGAGTTCTGGATTATGTCCCATAAATGATCCTAACGGGTACGTACGTCGTACGTCCCTCATTCATTTCTGCGGCTATTTCACGCAGTGTTGCTTGTCTGTTAGCAGTGAAAACTATACGCAAACGCCGCTACTCTCAGTCTGAAGTGGAGGTAGTCGGAAACTGCATTGCCCGTAATGACAGATATTTCCTGAAATGTTACGTTGTCAGCATACTCTTTACAGTGTGGATCGCGGAATATTCAATTCTGTAAATATCTGCAAAATGGAATGTCCCATGCGTCTAGCTTTAACTATCATTTCGCGTTCAGAGTGTGTTAATTCCCGCCGTGCAACTATAGCCACGCCGAAAATCTTTCCACATGAACCACCTGTGAGCAAAGAGAGCTCCCCCAATGGACCGTGGTATCCAGTACCACACTGCCTTCCATGGAACACCAGGAAGAATGTACACACCACGACAAGTCACTTGGTGGGGAGGATGGTGGGATCGTATGACTGGTTCATTCAAGTGTTGCTTGAGGAAGGTGCTCGGCCGCTTTCGGGTGGATGAAGAGAGCCTGATTTCCATTTTGAAGCCGCAATAAACTCCACACCCGTCACTCAAGGAGAGAGCGATAAGGGATTGACACCAGCCCATTTCCTAAATGGTGGCACACTAGTAACCATTCCATGAAACTTCCTGTCAGATTAAAACTGTGTGCTCGACCTAGACACGAACTCAGGACCTTTGCCTTTCGCGGGCAAGTGCTCTACCATCTTAGCTTCCGAAGCACGACTCACGCTCGGTCTCACAGCTTTACTTCTGCCAGTATCTCGTCTCCTACCTTCCAAACTTTACAGAAGCTCTCCTGCGCGTGAGTCGTGCTTCGGTAGCTCAGATGGTAGAGCACTTGCCCGCGAAAGGCAAAGGTCCCGAGTTCGAGTCTCGGTCGGGCACACAGTTTTAATCTGCCAAGAAGTTTCATATCAGCGCACACTCCGCTGCAGAGTGAAAATCTCGTTCCTGAAACATCCCCCAGGCTGTGGCTAAGCCATGTCTCCGCAGTATCCTTTCTATCTGGAGTGCTAGTTCTGCAAGGTTCGCAGGAGACCTTCTGTAAAGTTTGGAAGGTAGGAGACGAGGTACTGGCAGAAGTAAAGCTGTGAGGACGAGGCGTGAGTCGTGCTTGGGTAGCTCAGTTGGAAGAGCACTTGCCTGCGAAAGGCAAAGGTCCAGAGTTCGAGTCTCGGTCCGGCACACAGTTTTAATCTGCCAGGAAGTTTCAGGTGCATATTCGCTTATTGTGTTCCAATAGTAGTTTTTTCCGCCGTTACCGAAGTACACATATTCACCTATATCTGTTATTTGCAAAATATTACTTCGACACCACAGCCGACTGCCCCGGTGTGTACACCAAGACGTAGACACCTCTCCGATTGCGGAGCGTGCTGTTTGCAGATGGCGGGCGGCGGTCGCTGGCGCCAGCGCGCTGGCGCGCTTATCTGGGCGCCGGACTACGCACGTACGCATTATGCGTGGCTGCGCTGGCGCGTGAGAGCGGGCCGTGCGGAGCCGTGAGGGCAGATGTAATCGCCGGCAGTAACTCTGCGCGGAATTGGGTCGGCGCCACGCAGACACTTGTTGAGGCCAGCTCCACCTCTCGCACAGTGGACGCAGCCCCGGGGCGCGTGGCAATAAACCCATTCGTTCTGCCGCCGGCCCCCGGCTGCACTGCTATGGCCACTTCCTCTTCTATATATAACCGACGGCCCCGCTCGTAAATATGAACAGGTTCGCGGCTCAAGCCGTTTCTTTTGCCGGCTCGCGTCACTCGGCGCGGACAATGAATCGCGCAAGTAGAAGAACACTGTTTGCTGCTGCCTAGGCTGCAGCCAGCTAGCTCGACGTGTGTTAGGGTCGATTTTTCCCATGCTTAGAGCGGCTCTTAAGCTATTCTAGCTGCTCTGTGCTAGAGTAGGGCAATGCGAAAACTAAGACCTTCCCAATTCCAAACTGATCTCAAAGTTCTCGACAGCTGACATCGAGTAAACGGAAAAACCTTGTAACATTCCTGGCTCTTGAAGCTATACACTTCACAAACGCGCTTCACAATAAACCCTGGTAATCTGGTGAGCAAGATGTATGAGACAGGTGAAATTCCCTCAGACTTCAAGAAGAATATAATAATTCCAATCCCAAAGAAAGCAGGTGTTGACAGATGTGAAAATCCCGAACTATCAGTTTAATGAGTCACAGCTGCAAAATACTAACGTGAATTCTTTACAGACGAATGGAAAAACTGGTAGAAGCCGACCTAGGGGAAGATCAGTTTGGATTCCGTAGAAATGTTGGAACACGTAAGGCAATACTAACCCTACGACTTATCTTAGAAGCTAGATTAAGGAAAGGCAAACCTACGTTTCTAGCATTTGTAGACTTAGAGAAAGCTTTTGACAATGGTGACTGGAATATCTCTTTCAAATTCTGAAGGTGGCAGGGGTAAAATACAGGGAGCGAAAGTCTAATTACAATTCGTACAGAAACCAGATGGCAGTTATGAGTCGAGGGGCATGAAAGGGAAGCAGTGGTTGGGGAGCGAGTGAGACAGGGTTGTAGCCTCTCCCAGATGCTATTCAATCTGTATATTGAGCAAGCAGTAAAGGAAACTAAAGAAAAGATCGGAGTAGGTATTAAAATCCATGGTGAAGAAATAAAAACTTTGAGGTTCGCCGATGATATTGTAATTCTGTCAGAGACAGCAAAGGACTTGGAAGAGCAGTTGAACGGAATGGACAGTGTCTTGAAAAGAGGATATAAGATGAACATCAACAAAAGCAAAACGAGGATAATGGAATGTAGTCGAATTTAGTCGGGTGATGCTGAGGGAATTAGATTAGGAAATGAGACACTTAAAGTAGTAAAGGAGTTTTGCTATTTGGGGAGCAAAATAACTGACGATGGTCAAAGTAGAGAGGATATAAAATATAGACTGGCAATGGCAAGGAAAGCGTTTCTGAAGAAGAGAAATTTGTTAACATCGAGTATAGATTTAAATGTCAAGAAGTCGTTTCTGAAAGTATTTGTATGTAGTGTAGCCATGTATGGAAGTGAAACATGGACGATAAATAGTTTACACAAGAAGAGAATAGAAGCTTTCGAAATGTGGTGCTAAAGAAGAATGCTGAAGATTAGATGGGTAGATCACATAACTAATGAGCAGGTATTGAATAGAATTAGAGAGAAGAGAAATTTGTGGTAGACATTGACTACAAGAAGGGATCGGTTGGTAGGACATCTTCTGAGGCACCAAGTGATCACCAATTTAGTATTGGGGGCAGCGTGGAAGGTAAAAATCGTAGTGGGAGACCAAGAGATGAATACACTAAGCAGATTCAGAAGGATGTAGGCTGCAGTAGGTACTGGGAAATGAAGAAGCTTGCACAGGATAGAGTAGCTTGGAGAGCTGCATCAAACCAGTCTTAGAATTAAAGACCACAACAACAATAAACATCGGTATCAGTTGCCTTTAATGGTACGGTTCTTTATACGCGGGCCGTTCAATATGTAATGCAATTTTTTTTGTGACAGTTTCGGTTGAAAAAATGCGGAATTTGTTGTGGGACATCGAGGAATATTCTCAAGTCAGCTCCTCAAGAAGTTTCGACAGGTAGCGGCACTGTATGTAGTCACCAAATTGGCGTCTGTAACAGAGATAGGTCCCTAGCAGAGAGCTGAGTTTTATTCCTGGCGGGAAACCTGAGCATCGCTGATACTCGTGGGCGCTTTCAGAATATCTACACAGGCGTGTCACTGAACGAAAGCACGGTGAATCTTTCTGCGTTTCATCGAAACAAGATCGCACAAACCCGTCGCGTCTCCCTCGTGCCGGCCTGCCGCACACTGCTGTAACTCTTGCAGTGCTGGAACGTGCGGACACTCTCATTCGAAATGATAGACGGGTCACGAGCAAACACCTCGCAGCTGAACTGGACGTCTCTGTTAGTAATGCTGACACACTCGTCCACCAGTTGGGATACTCAACGATGTTTGCCTGCTGGGTTCCTCGCCACCTAACGGAAGACCGTACAGAGCAACGAAGGGCCACACGTGCGGAATTGCCTGTGCGTTACGTGGCTGACAGTAGCAATTTTTTGTCTAACATCGTCACAGTCGAAAAAACATGCGTTCATCACTTCCAACCGAAAACAAAAAGGCAATCGATGGAGCGATGCCACAGCACCCCTAATCTTATGAAAAAGTCCAAAGCTGCATTCTCAGCCAGTAAAGTCATGGCCAATCTTTTCTGGGACTCTGCAGGAGTTGTTCTGTTTGATGTTCTCCCTCATGGTGCTATGATCATCTCTGAAGCGTAATGCTCCAACATTAGGAAATTGCAAAAAAAAAAAAAAAAAAAAACCTACTTCAGCGTGTTTTGCCACAAAAATGAAAACGAATTTCTTCTCCATGACACCGTTCCTCACAAGCGCCTGTAAATCAGCTTGTGTGCATATGGAGTTTCGTCTCAGTTGTGTGACTGGATTCGTTATTTCCTTTCAGAGAGGTCACAGTTCGTAGTGACAGACGGTAAATCATCGAGAAGAACAGAAGTGATATCTGGCGTTCCACAAGGTAGTGTCATAGGCCCTCTGCTGTTCCTGATTTGCATAAATGATATAGGTGATAATCTGAGCAGCCCCCTTAGATTGTTTGCAGATGGCGCTGTAATTTACCGTCTAGTAAAATCATCAGACGATCAATCCCAATTACAAAATGATCTAGAGAGAACTTCTGTATGATGCGAAAATTGGCAATTGGCACTAAACAAAGAGAAGTGCGAGGTCATTCACGTGGGTACTAAAAGAAATCCGATAAATTTTGGGTATACGATAAATCGCACAAATATAAGGGCTGTCAATTCGACTAAATACCAAGGAATTACTATTACGAGCAACTTAAATTGGGAAGACCACATAGATAATATTGTCGGGAAGGCGAAACAAAGACTGCGCTTTGTTGGCAGAACACTTAGAAGATGTGACAAACCCACTAATGAGACAGCCTACATTACATTTGTCCGCCCTCTGCTGGAATATTGCTGCGCGGTGTGTGACCCTTACCAGGTATGATTGACAGAGGATATTGAAAAAGTGCAAAGAAGGGCAGCTCGTTTCGTGTTATCGCGCAACAGGGGTGAGAGTGTCACTGGTATGATGCGCAATTGGGGGTGGCAGTCACTGAAACAAAAGGCGGTCTTCTTTGAGGCGAGATGTATATACGCAATTTCAATCACCAACTTTCTCTTCCGAATGCGAAAATATTTTGTTGACACCCACCTACGAAGGGAGAAATGATTATCATAATAAAATAAGAGAAATCAGAGCTCGAACGGAAAGATTTAGGTGTTCCTTTTTCCCACGCGCCATTCGAGAGTGGAGTGGTAGAGAAGTAGTATGAAAATGGTTCGATGAACCCTCTGCCAGGCACTTAAGTGTGAATTGCGGAGTAACCATGTAGATGTAGACAACGCAAAGCCTCACACAAGACTGCGCACCAGATAGGAACTCACAAAGCTTCGTGGATCTGCTCTTTCTCATCCACTCTACAGCCCAGATCTCGCACCTTCCGTCTGTCTGGCCCAAGGAAGGATGCATTCCGCGGGAAGCAGTACGTGGATGATGGGGAATCATCGATGGAGCAAGGCGTTGGCGCCGACGTCAACCAGTAGAGTGGTATGATGTGGGGAGACAGAGGCCCCCTCAGTCAGGTGGCGTAAAGCCATCCCACTGAAAGGAATTCTGCTGAAAATAATGTTTTGTACTCAAAAGAGTGGTAAATAATATGATACATTGGAATCTTGAATAAAACCAACCTGGTTTCACAAAAAAAGTGTTGCATTGCTTATTGAACGTCCCTCGTAATATTTCTGGCTCTGGCGTCAGGATCAGACCCTTTTAATGGTACGAATGTTTACATTTTGTTCTGACCTCCACAGTTCTCGGAAAATAACTATAATTCAGTGACTGATGGAGGAATGGTCAGCAGAAACTTGTAAAGGTAAGTGCAGATCTCGTTGGGGTCTTGTTTTTCGTTGCCTTCATGATATGTATGTTCATTAGTTTTTTAATGTCTTGAATACGAAATGTATCAGCTGCAAAGCGTCGCAGATAAAATGTATATTGGACATGTGTTGGAAGTGGGACATTTTGCATATTGTCAAAAGTAATAGCAAGTACATGGAGCTCGTCTTAGTATAAGATTTTTGATCACTTCTCTTACGAACCATCAGCTCTCTAGTGGCACTTCACTTTGCAACATCGTGAATATGGGAGCTTCAAATTTTTACCTTCAGCTCTTCACATGAGAGCGTCCGAAGTGATAATTGAAATCTGACTTGAAAAATGGCTCATAAGGTGGCCTTTATTTAGGGATGTTTCTCCTTAAACAACCTATACATCACTAGAATGTTAAGGTTGGTATCTTAACATTTCGTTTCATTGTTAGGATAATGACTTCCTTTTAGTCGAAAACTGTCAATGTTGCAATTTGTTGCCCTGTAGCTTTTCATATTTCAAATGGCTCTAAGCACTATAGGACTTAACATCTAAGGTCATCAGTCCCCTAGACTTAGAACTACTTAAACCTAACTAACCTAAGGACATCACACACACATACATGCCCGCGGCAGGATTCGAACCTGCGACCGCAGCAGCAGCGCGGTTCCGGACTGAAGCGTCTAGAACCGCCCGGTCACAGCGGCCGGCAGCTTTTCATGTTTCTACTAGAAGGGCTCCCTTGACATGCTAGAAGAGCTACAGTCACTGACTGAAGTCCTTGTAGCAACTGACACAATTTCTGTAGCATCTTTCCTACCATAAACAAGCGTCTGAGTGCCTTCTAGTGTTAAAAGATGTAGCTACCCTTCAGCAACACGTCAATGTGCTTAACTCCGTTTTGGATATTTTATGACTGAGACCCTTTTAGCATGTGGCTGTTCAAATGTCAAACAGTAGTACTGTTGAGATATTCGTTACGATCCCTTGTAGTTTTCTTCCAGAGAGATGAGGAAAGAGTCGACAATATTACAATAAATGAGAAAAAAAATACAGCCTGTACAACTGATTTGAACTTCAAACACTGCTGGTTTGGAGTGGTGGCGCAAGTAACTTTACTGAAGCTTAAAATCAAAGTATTGGAAAAATAAGGTCAGAAAAAACAGGCAGGGGAGGAAGTAAGACGCCAGGCTTAAACTGGAGTCAAGGGGGTGAGGCAAATGTGTGGCCATAAATGGGCGAGGAGTGTGGAGTGACGACTGTGCGAAGTTTGCGTGGCGGCTGCATTCCCTATCGCTCACCGCCGCAGCGCCGCTTTTGAGACACATTTATGGCCGGCAGCCACGGGAAGTTTAACGCGAGGCCGCCCCCATTCGGCGCTTCTGGAAGCGGCGCAGTAAACCAACCGGCCACCTCTGACGTCTGCTACTGACGGGGCCTCCTCTGCTGCCGTGTTTGTGTTTATGCCCGGCGACTTCCTTGTAAGGCAGCGCCTCCGAGGCATGCGGTTACTCTGGGGTCAAACATCGCCGTGACCCAGTTGCTCGCCAATACTCCGCCCATTAAGATAGCCGCCTTCATTGAGCGGAGGGGCCCCTTCTTTATGTGTTTACTCGAGCCCGTCGGCGCGATTGGCGACGTGAGGGCACCGCTTTGATGCTCCGACCGGTTTCGAAGTATTAGAGCCAAGTTTTGAAGCCACGCGTACTTTGACACAGTTTGAAGGCCTGAGCTCTTATTGTAACCAACAAGGGAAACTCCCCATAGCATCCAGATTTAGTGGTAAGATAGCCAAGTGGAGGTTGTTGTTGTTGTCTTCAGTACTGAGACTGGTTTGATGCAGCTCTCCTTGCTACGCTATCCTGTGCAAGCTTCTTCATCTCCCAGTACTTACTGCAGCCTACATCCTTCTGAATCTGCTTAGTGTATTCATCTCTTGGTCTCCCTCCAATGCTAAATTTGTGATCCCTTGATGCCTCAGAACATGTCCTACCAACCGGTCCCTTCTTCTTGTCAAGTTGTGCTACAAACTCCTCTTCTCCCCAATTCTATTCAATACGTCCCCTCATTAGTTATGCGATCTACCCATCTAATCTTCAGCATTCTTCTGTAGCACCACATTTCGAAAGCTTCTATTCTCTTCTTGTCCAAACTATTTATCGTCCATGTTTCACTTCCATACATGGCTACACTACATACAAATACTTTCAGAAACGACTTCCTGACACTTAAATCTATGCTCGATGTTAACAAATTTCTCTTCTTCAGAAACGCTTTCCTTGCCATTGTCAGTCTACATTTTATATCCTCTCTACTTCGACCATCATCAGTTATTTTGCTCCCCAAATAGCAAAACTCCTTTACTACTTTAAGTGTCTCATTTCCTAATCTAATTCCCTCAGCATCACCCGACTTAATTCGACTACATTCCATTTTCCTCGTTTTGCCAAGTGGATAGCCTCTAAAAACTGAACACAGATCAAGCATGAATTGCCAGGGCCTACTGAAATTATTTCCCGGCATGCAGAAAGTTGCTCTAGGCTGCTCAAGTAACACGAAGGACGCAACAGCATCTACATGCAGAGAATTTACAGTTAGTGGCTCTCAGAGTTTTGTTATTGGCCCACTATTTTTTTATGTTAACTATCTGCCACTTTATTTTGAATCTGGAGGCAGAGTTACTCCTGTTTGCAGATGACACGATTATTGTTTTCAAGCTGGTGGAAGAAGCATCGACAGAGAAAACAGTAGGTGCTGTTTTTGTGAACGTTGCTGGTTCAGTTCTCACAAGTGGCTTAGCTTTAAAATTTGGAAGAAGATATATCCTTCCTCCCGTTAATCGTGTATACCAACAAGAAACAATAAACAGAGCAGAAAGTTCTAAGTTCTCAGCGGTGAACATTGGTGAAAACTTAAACTGAAAAACAACCATACAGCAAACATGCTAAAACGTTTAGGTTCAGCTGCTTTTGGCAGAGGAATTATTAACAACTTTAGGTTCGGCGATAAGTGATGATAAACAATGGAATGTATTTCGATGCAGTCTGATCAGGAAGTGATTTATTTTACTCTTTCGTTCTACATTAGGGCAGTGTTGGATCTTTTTGATGAAATTCTTTCCTTGACGATTAAAAAGTTATAGATCTGTTTGTCTCCCCCACATGTCAGTTAAAAGAAGAAATCTGTGCTCCTGCATGTAGGGCTTCATCATATCAGTGGAAATTTAATTTGTATAAAGCTATAGAAAGCTTGCATCCCTGGTCTAAGTTGCCGGCACGGTAGCTTGTCAAAGATGGCGGAGGAGTGAACATGTTCAGGGCTTCTTTCTCGCGCAGAAAATATATTTCTAAAAAAAAAAAAAAAAAAAAAAAAAAAAAAACTATGTGGAAAAGTAAATTGAAACTGTCTTTGGTTTTTCAATAATTTTTTTAAGAAAAGAAATCCCGTATATACAGGGAGATAGTGACCGGGCCAAATATCTCACGAAATAAGCATCAAATGAAAAAAAATACAAAGAACGAAACTCGTCTAGCTTGAAGGGGAAAACCAGATGGCGCTACGATTGGCACTCTAGATGGCGCTGCCATAAGTCAAACGGATATCAACTGCGTTTTTTTAAAAAAATAGGAACCCCCATTTTTTATTACATATCCGTGTAGTACGGATGTAATGGTCACAAACGTATAAGTACGTAATATCACGTAAAATTCCGCCAGTGCCAACGGTGTTTGCTTCGTGATAGATTACCCGTGTTAAAATGGACCGTTTACCAATTGCGGAAAAGGTCGATATCATGTTGATGTATGGCTATTGTGATGAAAATGCCCAACGGGCGTTTGCTACGTATGCTGCTCGGTATCCTGGACGACATCATCCAAGTGTCCGGACCGTTCGCCGGATAGTTACGTCATTTAAGGAAACAGGAAGTGTTCAGCCACATGTGAAACGTCAATCACTACCTGCAACAAATGATGATACTCAGGTAGGTGTTTTAACTGCTGTCACTGCTAATCCACACATCGGTAGCAGACAAATTGTGCGAGCATCGGGGATCTCGAAAACGTGGATGTTGAGAATGCTACATCAATATCGATTGCACCTGTACCATATTTCTATGCACCAGGAATTGCAAGGCGACGACTCTGAACGTCATGCACAAGAGAAATTACGGGACGATGACAGATTTTTTTGCACAAATTCTATTTAGCGACGAAGAGTCATCCACCAACAGCGGTAACGTAAACCGGCTTAATATGCACTATTGGGCAACGGAAAATCCCGATGGCTGCGACAAGTGGAACATGAGCGACCATGGCGGGTTAATGCATGGTGCGTCTTTATTGCAATGTAAGCTGATTTCCTACGTAATGTACTACCGATGTTACTACAAGATGTTTCACTGCATTGCAGAATGGCGATGTACTTCCAACATGATGGATGTCCGGCACATAGCTCGCGTGTGGTTGAAGCGGTAT
Source organism: Schistocerca gregaria (assembly GCF_023897955.1). Lineage (NCBI taxonomy): Eukaryota > Metazoa > Arthropoda > Insecta > Orthoptera > Acrididae > Schistocerca > Schistocerca gregaria. The sequence continues at coordinate 218,127,969 of NC_064925.1, read as the reverse complement.
TGAACAGCATATTTCATGACAGGAGGATTGGTCGTCGAAGGACTATACCATGACCCGCACGTTCACCGAATCTGACGTCCCCGGATTTCTTTCTGTGGGGGAAGTTGAAGGATATTGGCTATCGCGATCCACCGACAACGCCTGACAACATGCGTCAGCGCATTGTGAATGCATGTGCGAACATTACGGAAGGCGAACTACTCCCTGTTGAGAGGAATGTCGTTAGACGTATTGCCAAATGCACTGAGGTTGACAGACATAATTTTGCGCATTTATCGCATTAATGTGGTATTTACAGGTAATCAGGCTGTAACAGCATGCTTTCTCATAAATGATAAGTTCACGAAGGTACATGTATCACATTGGAACAACCGAAGTAAAATGTTCAAACGTACGTACGTTCTGTATTTTAATTTAAAAAACCTACCTGTTACCAACTGTTCGTCTAAAATTGTGAGCCATATGTCTGGGACTATTACAGCGCCATCTATCAGAAAGCGAAGAAAGTGGTCCAACTAAAACATTCATATTTCTTTACGTACTACACGAATATGTAATAAAAAATGGGGGTTCCTATTTAAAAAAAAAACGCAGTTGATATCCGTTTGACCTATGGCAGCGCCATCTAGCGGGCCAACCATTGCGCCATCTGGTTCCCGCCTTGAAGCTAGACGAGTTTCGTTCTTTGTAGTTTTTTCGTTTGATGCTTATTTCGTGAGATATTTGGCCCGGTCACTATCAATGGAGCACCCAGTATATGATTCACCCTCGTGAGAGATTCCAAGTTGAAATGGAAAAGGAGAAGAATCTGTAACACTGATCTAGCGTGAAGTGTCCGGAGCAGACTGGCGCGAGAAAGCGAGGTACCTGGCGGCTGCGAGGTTTTCTGCAGAGGGCGCAGCGACGGCGGCCGGCCACGCCCTCCCGATTGCGTGCGGCCACTGGTTCAGAACAATGGCCTCATTCAGCTGGGAGGCGCGTGGGTCTGCGGCGCGAGCGGTGCCTAACGACGCCGCCGGTGGTTTATGCCTCGGCCGTAACGAGCCTATTACGGAAGAGGACCCGCTCGTTCCTCACCGCAAGCGCTTTTACTTTTACTAGCTGCGTTGATTGTGAGTCATTAAGCGCGGGGAGAGTCTACCCCTATACCACACGAATCACCTTATGGTTTGTGGCGCAGGATACTTCGTGCACTACTGTCATCTCCTCCCCCCTCCCCCTCCACCCCCTCACCCCGCCCTGTAACAGTTCTAACTCTTGGAGTCACTGCTTTATAACCACATACACTGACGGAAAAAAATTCTATCTCCAAGAGGAAAGTGTGTGAGATAAACGAAAGTTGGTAAGCGTGTTTCCACATCTGAAAGATGATGTCTACTCACATTACGCGCCAGTCCCAAAAGAGTGGCTCTAGAAGCGCACTACGAGGATGCAAATCAGTTTTTTTTTTTATTCACGCTCTAACGGTGTAAGGTGCCAAGACATGGGCACTTACACATTAGCCTACCAACATTAGTATTAATAATAAAGGGACTGGCCAGGGCATCAGATCATGATTCTATTGAATTACGATAAATATGACGCACTCTCGAGCAGTGCTCCCTGCATGCCTGCAGGATTGAGCCACTAACTTGACGCGTTGGTGAAAAGCGTCGGAAGTTGAGAATTGTGGAATGTAAAGCCGGGTTCACACACGCGACGAAAGTATCGCCACAAGTCAAGTCATTCTGAAGTGGCGCTGAGGGCTACCGTTCACACAGGACGCCACAAATTCTTCGTAATTGCGTAGTTTGCAAAATGGCGTCACCTGTATCAGCTGATTAAACGGCTGTACATATTACTAAATAAGATGTTTTGGAAACATAATAAATGTAAAATCTTACTTAACAAAGTGTTTCTCGTCTCTCTTGTCTCGACTACATGTTTTAAGAACCGGTCTGCAGCTTCAAACCAAGCAAGGCTGGGTTTATAAATACCGTCTGTAGACGCACCACTCTTGAGCGATTTCAGTACTTTTTTTATGTTCATTGATGTAAGCATTTCGAATGCTTCGAATTTTTAATTTTGTTGTTGCTACATCAATTCCAGGTACATATTCACTCATACTGTTTACTATTTCAATTAATGCAGCATCTCTCAAATTTCTGTCTCTGTATGATTCGCTTTTGTGGTTCCAAAGGCATTCTCGTTCTTGATACACCTCCAAGAATCTCATAATTGTCGCTGTTGACCACTTTTTCGACATATTAATAGCAAACGCGCAAACAAAAGCACTATCTGCGAACGAATACGCACTAGAAAGGTTTGAATCCAGCCGCGAGGTAGCAATCGAATGATGTTATTCGATTGTGGAGAAGCCAAAATGGCGCAACAAAGTATAACCAAGTTCAACTTTTTATGGCGTGACAAAAAGTTGCGCTTCTTAAATGGCGCCACCGAAAACTAGGAGTTCACACATGCAACTACAAAGCAACTGCAGTTCGCCATTAGCAGTGGCGATACTTTTGTTGCCTGTGTGAACCCGGCTTTGCAGATGGCCGTAGGTCGCCGGCCGCCGTGAGCGGCAGGTAGCGGTCACCGGAAACGTGGGGCAATACGGCGCTTTTGGGGGTAGCCCGGCCTCTGGAGCACCTGTGCTGGGCAACAAGTGGCGAAGACGGGAATTTCGTTTGCCTGCTGCTTCACACTTGAAATTCCTCTTCTTGAGGATGTAAAGGAAGAGTTTGTTGTCGTTAGACATTTACTCCACTTAGATGGGGTGAGGTTTGCTGGGACGTTTGGGGATAACTGGGATGGTTGTGCGTAATGGATACGTATGATTGCCGGTCGGAGACAGGCGATAGGTCACGTGAATTGACAGGTGTGCGTCGGTTAGGGGCCTTTACTTGACTGGCCCTGTCGACGCCTGGGGCTGTCAGTCAGCGACTGACAGAGCGGATATTTGATGGTGATGATGATGGTGATGGGTGTCGGGCGCGGTGAGGATGGTCTTCTAAGTCCTCCTGCCGTCAGGGTGCCTCTTCTTGTTGGCCTTCTTCTTCTTCTTGTGGAATGTGTCTGCTTCTGACACTTTCGGATGTGTCACATCCTCCCAGTTGGCGTCTTCGGCGGTCCTCGCCCCTTGTTCTTGACTTGCGTTCTCTTCTTCTTGTTCCTGTTGTTCTATTGAGAGGAAGAGAGCTTCCCACTGGACAGGAGAGAGAGGAGGGCGGGCGTTGTAGGACCTGAGTGTATCCAAGTGAATGGACACTACCTTCTGCAGCTGCGTCTTGGAGAGGGGGCAAGGGGCCTCCTCCATAATGACGATTGTCTGAGCGGCTGCCTCTTGTGTTTCCACCCTCGTGGCTTCCTGTATTACTACGGGTTCCACGGGGGCGGCAGTCTGCGTGTCAGCATCCTTCTTCTGTGCTGGGTGGGGCTGGCTGGCCAATGCATCACGGAGACTGTGCACCAGCAGCCGAGCCTCGGCTAGCTCAGCTTGTAGTGTTGCCCTCTCTTCCGCCATTGCGGCTTTGAGGGCAGCAATTTCTTCATCGGCGGCGGCGCCGACCCTGGCGCACGCCTCGTTGACTGCGTCCGATGGTACAGCCACGTCATCGGCCACCAAGGATCCGCCAAAGGCGGGGGGTGGCGACGACGCAACGACCTCGACTGTCTCCGCCTTCTTGGTGGTCTTCTGTCTCTGTCTAGCCTTGTCGCAGCGGCTCCAGTTCTTGATGTAGCTGCAGCCGCGAGAGTTTGCCTAGGGGCGTTATGGCCTACTCGACCATTGGGTAGATCTCAGTGGAGGGATTTCGGCGATGATAGAGCGTTCGACATTGGCCGAAACTGAGTATTCTTCCGCCGCGTTTTCGTACGCGTGGGAGACGAGAGAATTGTGGAAGGACTTCGCCTTTAGCCATCGAGCGGTACGGATTTGGAGACGGCGTCTTGGCCATCGTCTTCGAAGGGAGATATACGGTCTGTATCGCAGCATTACACAAACGCGCGTTCCGTGCAGAGTTCTGCGGTTAGAGCTCTCTGTGTGCTCAGAAGTGAGATTTTCACCAACTCCTAACCACTTCCAACGATTTACATAATATTCTCGAACTAGAAGTTATCCTTGCGAGGTGCCGAGTACTTACGAATGCAGCTGCCGGTAATAGGGGCGCGTAATTGCAAATTGTTAATGTGCCATTCTCAGGAGTGTGTGGGTGGACAAAGAGATTCACATTTTTATTGTAAATTTTGTCGGTTGTGGGGAATATTAAATTAAAATGCCAATATTACGATCGAATTATCGACTTCATTGTAGCTAGCATTTACCCTGTCCCAGTAAGTTTTACATGTACTCTAGCCACTGCACAGCTTGCCCAGACGGGATGGAAAGAAGGTTTGCAGTCTTCTATGTCACCGACGGACTGATAAGCTTACAACGGTTGTGAGCGTAAGATATCTTTGAAACAGGGCATAGTGAATTGATGTTCGTCAAGGATGCCTTTAAGACCACGAAGATGCCATAATCAACACCTCACTGATTTTGAACGACATCGTGTAATAGGGCTACGAGATGCTGGATGTTCCTTCTGTGATATTCCAGCAAGTCTTGGCTGTAAGCGATTGCTAGCAGCGGTGGTCACGAGAATGTATGGTTGCAAGAAGACCGGGCTCCAGACGGCCATGTGATAGAATCGAGAAGGAAGACGGTCGTGTTTGGCATATTGCTATAACGCATAGTACTGCGTCTGCAGCAGCAATTCGAGCAGCAGCTGGGTCCACAGTGACACAACGAACTGTTAAAAATAATTTGGGGTTTTTCCCAAGAAGGAGGCAGCTCAACTTTTTGGCTTGAGTTGAACATTGTTGAAAGAAAGAGGCAGCTCCACCCACTAGTTTCATAGAAATCCAACAGTTGGAGCTGCCTGTACTGAAAACAGAGGTAGCTTCAGGAGCTGCCACGTTCTTCCACCAAACAATAGCAGGAAGGAGGTTGTGTTACGTATTGTTCAGCAGACCGGTGTAAACATCGAGCGTTTCATGTCACTGAAGTGGACGAGAGATGTATTTTCAACTTGGTTGACACGTTGAAGAAATTTTTTGTAAAGAACCCTTACATATCATTATCGAACAAGAAAAGAGGTAAATATTTCATCACTAAGTACAAAATATTCCTCTATGAACAGCCATACATCGGTAAAGGGGTTATTCAATGCAGTGCGATCGTAGGGATGAGTCTTCGATAATGCGCAAATTTGCAACCAAGGACCTGCGAGTCTCATAAGAATGGACCACCTTCGTCAAGCTTATGAGGTCTCCTCCCACTTAAAGGCCAAAAGTTTAAAGATGCCAAAAAGCTGGCCAGAAAGGGAAAAACGAAATGTGGTTTTACGACCACTTGACGTCAGGAGCTTCATACAATCCTGAGATGACTGAAGGGGAGCTAGAAACTGAAGAATATCTGTAGAATTAATGTATTGTGCCAATAATGTTGTACTTTCTTTATTAATAAATGTTTTTTTTAAACTGATATATCGTTACTTAAGTAGAAAATGGTCCTACAAAGAGTTTTTCATTCACTTTGGAGCAAAACGGAGGCAGCTATAAAATTCAAAACTCTATTGCATGTACCTGAGTGTGTATTCTCGTCAGTAGAAATAGATACCCCATAGCCTAAAACAAGGCTGACAAATTTTTCGTTTTGGTGAAAACTGAATTTTTAAAACATTTTTTTTATTTGCCACAAATTGGAAAAAGTGGAGCTGCCTCCTTCTTGCGCCAACCTTCATATTTGTTACTACAAGGGCAGCTCCAAGTCAGACACCATGTAGCGTGCATTCCACTGAGCGGAAACCACCCCCATTTGTGATGTCAGTGGTTTCAAGCGAGATCTCATTGGAGGTCAGAGTGGAGGTCTGCTGTATTTTCTGATGAAAGCTGGTTGGCATCTCAGTGAGCAACGAACTCTTACAAATTGGTTACTTCGGGGAGAGCTCCGAGCCAGAAACCATGTAGCGTGCATTCCACAGACTCCCAAACTGCCCGCAATTACGATGTCATCGGTGTCAAGGGAGACTTCGTTGGAGGTTCAGGTGGAGGTCCGCTGTGTTTTTGATGAAAACTGGTTCTGCCTCGGTGCCAGTAGTGTGAGTGTGTTGGTTAGAAGGAAGCTGGTTGAGGATCTACGACCGACCCGCCTGCGGACTAGGCACTCTCGACTTTCACCTGGCGTTATGGTCTGGGGGACGATTTCGTATGACAGCAGGACCACTCTCGTGGTTAAAGCACCCTGACCTCACTTGATACGTCAGACTCGTGATTCGATCTGTTGTGCTGCCATTCATGAACAGCATTCCAGGGGATGTTCTCCAACAGGATAACGCTCACCCACAAACCGCTGTTCTAACCCAACATGCTCTACAGAGTGTCGACATGTCGCCTCGGCCAGCTCGATCACCAGGTCTATCTGCAGTCGAGCATACATGGGACACCAGAGGATGACAACTCCATCGTCACCCGCAAACAGTATTAACCATTCCTGTACAGGCCAACCAAGTGCAACAGGCATGGACCTAAATCCCACAAATTGACTTCCTGCACATCTACGACACAATCCATGCACATTTGCTTGTTTGCATTCAAAATGGTTCAAATGGCTCTGAGCACTATGGGAATTAACATCTGAGGTCATCAGTCCCCTAGAATTTAGAACTACTTAAACCTAACTAACCTAAGGACATCACACACATCCATGCCCGAGGCAGGATTCGAACCTGCGACCTTAGCAGCAGCGCGGTTCCGGACTGAAGCGCCTAGAACCGCCCGGCCATTCTGGCCGGCTGCATTCAAAATTCTGGCGGCTACGCCGGCTATTGATGTAACAGCATTTCACATTTGCAATAGCTTTTCTCGCTCTCACACTTTGATCTTGAAACGTTAATCACATAAATATATTAGCGTGACAAATGTATTCCCGAGCTTTCGTTACTGTACATTGATTAGCTCTTTATGTTGAGTTTTTTTTCCCGTCAATGTATTACGTCTGATTTAGAGCGAGGCTATAGTAGCGTATGACGTCACAAGGTGGGATGAGGGAAACACAGCTGACGCAGCACACGATGCAGCTCTAGAGAGAAACTGCATCAACAAAAACAGTTTTCGTACCGACTGGCAGCTGCAATGAAAGCTAGATTGGATTATCTTCTTGTCTGCGAGCCAAACAGCTTATTTTCATTTACTTATAATAACTAAATTAATATTCAGATTTAGTCCAAAACAGCACGAGGACTCTCTCAGCAATGTACTACCATGACGTAATAAGAACACGCTATAGTGAGCTTTATATAAATGATTGAATTTTCTGGGAGACGCAAATATCTTCATCGGCAAAGAGCGAAGTGGTTCCTGAAGGCATGTCTGGAAGTTCGCAGTAGATAGTCAACGGTTGGAGACACAACATCGTTGTTACAGGTAGTCTGCAAAAGCCAGTTAAGATGTTGGCCGTTGATGCATCGTGTATACGATTCGAGTTAACCCACTTAGCGTCAGTTAAGGCCTGAATATGGTGTACTGAAGCACATAAACCTGTAAACGTATAACAATAACATCGTAAGGTCGGACGTAGGTGTTCCATCTTATTACGTAAGTGAATGGCCTAAGTCCCTCAAACCTCCAGCCAGACGGGTGGACATACAAAGTATTTGAGATTACGCCCAGCCTCCGCCCATTCCCCACTCCCTTCCCCCCATTTCATTTTCCAGATGCGAAAGATACGCGGGAAGGAGTCTGCAGGTAAACCATCGTCTGTGGCTTCTTTCTTTTATCATCAGATATGTGTAACAGAAGAAACTATGTTGGTTAAATCTTAGTCTATACATCCTCGTTATAGATGGTTACGAGGACTCCGCATGTTCAATATGAAATAAAAATTAAAACACCTGCAACTGTCGCTTCTGCATTTGGTTTATTAACACAACTAGTTTTGGTGTTCCATTACGCCATTACGCCCTAGACCAGCGTAAAGTGGGAAGAATCCAATCTCCAGTGGATTCGTAACAGCAGCCAATATTAAGTAATACACTCCTGGAAATGGAAAAAAGAACACATTGACACCGGTGTGTCAGACCCACCATACTTGCTCCGGACACTGCGAGAGGGCTGTACAAGCAATGATCACACGTACGGCACAGCGGACACACCAGGAACCGCGGTGTTGGCCGTCGAATGGCGCTAGCTGCGCAGCATTTGTGCACCGCCGCCGTCAGTGTCAGCCAGTTTGCCGTGGCATACGGAGCTCCATCGCAGTCTTTAACACTGGTAGCATGCCGCGACAGCGTGGACGTGAACCGTATGTGCAGTTGACGGACTTTGAGCGAGGGCGTATAGTGGGCATGCGGGAGGCCGGGTGGACGTACCGCCGAATTGCTCAACACGTGGGGCGTGAGGTCTCCACAGTACATCGATGTTGTCGCCAGTGGTCGGCGGAAGGTGCACGTGCCCGTCGATCTGGGACCGGACCGCAGCGACGCACTGATGCACGCCAAGACCGTAGGATCCTAAGCGGTGCCGTAGGGGACCGCACCGCCACTTGCCAGCAAATTAGGGACACTGTTGCTCCTGGGGTATCGGCGAGGACCATTCGCAACCGTCTCCATGAAGCTGGGCTACGGTCCCGCACACCGTTAGGCCGTCTTCCGCTCACGCCCCAACATCGTGCAGCCCGCCTCCAGTGGTGTCGTGACAGGCGTGAATGGAGGGACGAATGGAGACGTGTCGTCTTCAGCGATGAGAGTCGCTTCTGCCTTGGTGCCAATGATGGTCGTATGCGTGTTTGGCGCCGTGCAGGTGAGCGCCACAATCAGGACTGCATACGACCGAGGCACACAGGGCCAACACCCGGCATCATGGTGTGGGGAGCGATCTCCTACACTGGCCGTACACCTCTGGTGATCGTCGAGGGGACACCGAATAGTGCACGGTACATCCAAACCGTCATAGAACCCATCGTTCTACCATTCCTAGACCGGCAAGGGAACTTGCTGTTCCAACAGGACAATGCACGTCCGCATGTTTCCCGTGCCACCCAACGTGCTCCAGAAGGTGTAAGTCAACTACCCTGGCCAGCAAGATCTCCGGATCTGTCCCCCATTGAGCATGTTTGGGACTGGATGAAGCGTCGTCTCACGCGGTCTGCACGTCCAGAACGAACGCTGGTCCAACTGAGGCGCCAGGTGGAAATGGCATGGAAAGCCGTTCCGCAGGACTACATCCAGCATCTCTACGATCGTCTCAATGGGAGAATAGCAGCCTGCATTGCTGCGAAAGGTGGATATACACTGTACTAGTGCCGACATTGTGCATGCTCTGTTGCCTGTGTCTATGTGCCTGTGGTTCTGTCAGTGTGATCATGTGATGTATCTGACCCCAGGAATGTGTCAATAAAGTTTCCCCTTCCTGGGACAATGAATTCACGGTGTTCTTATTTCAATTTCCAGGAGTGTATAAATTTCTGGTTTACGCGACACTATCCCTTCGCTTGGAACGACGCACAGAAAAACGATACATGTCAGTGGGTGGAGTATCTCCCCAAGTCTCGATTCGTAATACTTTGACAAAGACGCACCACCAGGTGCAGGAGTGTCATTACATTTAGACCAATCATCGTCTCCATAGGGTCCCACCAAATTAACTCGCGCCTGCGTATAGGCAACCACATAAACAGATGACCAATGCGTGCTGCTTTCCTTGCGCCGTCCCCGACTTCACGGGATTACACAATCGAGCTCTTATGCCGATATTGACTTCTGCCCCGTACCGAACGCTACCCATAAGGAGCATCTGTAATGCGAGTTAAAAACTTGGAGAGATACTCAGTCAACTCCTAACACGTCCGGATAGCCGGCGCGCTAAAATGCTGATTAAGAAATACGGGAATGCGAGCCTAGCCGGGATCGAATGCGCCTTGCAAATTAACGGCGAGAGCTGATGAGGTGGCCAACCTATATTTTGTTTATAGGCGGTTCTCCACGTTCACCTGGATAAATACCGGGCTGTTACCCACGACCTGTACATAAACATTTAGTTCTCACACTTAAACAAGAGATTTGTTCTAGAGGCAGACAGATGGGAGTACACAGATTTCGTCCCGGGACGATGGAAAAGCCGGGTGGGGGGGGGGGGGGGGGGGGGAGGGATGGTGGCGTGAGGTAGGGCATCCGGCAATCGCCTGCCACTAACATTGCCTCAACCTCGTAGACAAAACGGGAAAAGACAAAAACAAAGACAAGAAGAAGAAGAAGATATGCTCTGTCCAAGTATAATCTTTTTAGGCTTCCGTACTTCAATAGGTAAAAGCGGAACCATTATGGGGGCACTTTGTTGTCTGTTTCTCTGTCTGTCTGTCCGACTGCTGAAGCAATTATTCTCAGGACGGGTAAACGTATCGAGCCGTAATTTATGTCACATGCAAGGGTCTACGATCCCTTGCGGTATAAAAAATTGAAACTTGTAAGTCAATGCAGTCAAAAGATACGGCTATTTATGTCACATATTTTTTTGCCGCGCGGTTAGAGGCGTCATGTCACCGATTGCGCTACCCCTTCCGTTCGAATCCTCCCACTGGTATGGGTATGTCTGTGTTCTTCTTAGCATAAGTTAGTTGAAGTTAGTTTAAAAAGTGTGCAAGTCTAGAGACCCAAGACCTCAGCAGTTTGTTCCCTCAGGAATTCACACACGTTTGAACATTTTGGTACTCACAAGCTCACACACCAAGCTCTATAGGGTTCTTTTCGTTGGCCTACGATCATGAAACTTGGAAAGTAGCAAGGTTTCACAGTATAAGTAAAGTAAAAAATCAGAAGGGTGTTAATTTGTAATTATAACACATGAAATAAACTGTTTTTGTCATTTAATATCCGACTTCAAACTTTAAATTAAAACATTCTCAAAAGTCTTGGAATTACCGTAACAGATATATTGCCACTACCAATGTGGATGAAAGGTATAAATCGACGAGATTCTCGATTCACAGGATGGACGAACTGTCTGTACACATAATTAAGTTCGTACGAAACTTTCACAGCGCAAGGACTCCATCGCACCCGGCCAGTTTTTCTGCATGTCTTTTATGTTTCGCACAGGCGTCTTCTCAAACTCCGGATATCCTTCTGAATAATCAAATAGAGCCAGGTTAAGCACAAGCAGTATCAAGCGGTCTAGTGAAAGTTTGCTGTTAATACTGTGCATATAATAATTCATTTGTTCAGAATCACTAATGCTATCACCCCTCAAAGCATGTACCTATCCTTCTAATCTACATCTACAAATATATTCCGCTAGCCACAAAGCAGTGTGTGACGGAGGGCACAATTCACGCCAAAGTCATATTTCCCCCCTTCTGTTCCATTCGCGGATCGCGTGAGGAGAAAACGACTGTCTGAACGCCTCAGTAGGAGCTCTAATTTCCCTTACCTTTGAATGGTGATCGTTGCCCGATTTGAAATTTGGTGGTAATAATATATGCTCTACATCTTCGGCGAAGATCGGATTTCAGTTTCTGTTTCTGTTTAGCGCGTCGTCTGTCTGCAAGTGTGTCCCACTTCAAACTTTCTATGAGATTTGTAACGCTCTCGCGATGGCTAAATGTACCAGTCAGGAATCTTGCCTCTCTTCTTTGGATCTTTTCAATCTCTTGAATCAGACCCAACTGGTAAGGGTCCCATACAGACGAATAATACTCTAAGACTGGACGAACTAACGTATTGTAAGCTATTTCCTTTGTCGAAGGGCTGAATCGCTGTAGGATTCTACCAATAAACCGCAATCTACAGTTCGCCTTGCCCGTAACTTCTGAAATCTGATCAATCCGTTTGAGATCGTTTCGAATAGTCACACCCAGATACTTGACGGATGTTACCGCTTCCAAAGACTAGGCATTTATTTTGTACCCGTAAATTAATGTGGATTTTCGCGTTGTTGTACGCAGTAGGCTACACTTACTAATATTGAGAGATAGCTGCCAGTCATTACACCACACATTTATTTTCTGCAAATCCTCATTGATTTGTTCACAACTTCCGCGTGGTAATTCTTAACTGTAGACTACAGCACGATCGGCAGACAGTCTAATGCTTCTGTCAGTACCATCAACCATATTGTTTATATAAATCTTAAAAAGCAGTTGACCCATTACTGCCCTGATGCACACCTGTAGTTACGCTTGTTTCTGTTGAAGTCACCCCGTTCAGGACGACATAGTTCCCTGTTCTTTAGAAAACTTTCTATCCAACCGCATATGTCATCGGATAGATCGTAAGCGCGCACTTTTTGGATCAAGCGACAGTGCAAAACTGAGTCGAACGCCTTTCGAAAGTCAAGAAATATGGCATCAACCTATGAGCCGGTATCTAGAGCCTGTTGTATATCATGCACAAAGAGGGCCAGATGTGTATAGTATGACCGCTGTTTCCTAAATCAGTGCTGGTTCCTGCAGATGAGCTCCTGAGAGTCTAGAAAGGTCGTTATGTCTGAACACAAAATATGTTCCATGATTCTACAACAAATCGATGTCAGTGAAATTGGCCGGTAATTACGTGCATCCGGTTTTCTACCCTTTTTACATATTGCTGCGACCGGGGCCTTCTTCCAGTCCCGTGGAACTTCCCGCTGATCCAATGATCTCTAATAGATGAAGGATAAGAATGGTGCTATATTTGTAGCATAGTCAACATAAAATCTTACGGGGATAGCGTCAGGGCCAGATGCCTTCCTGAGGTCTAAGGATCTTAACTGTTTTACAATGCCAGATACACTAAACACTATGTCAGCCGTCCTTGCGTTTCTTCGATAATTGAAAGGGGGAACGATGCTGCAGTCCTCTACCGTAAACGAATTTTTGAAAGCTAGGTTTAGAATTTCGGCCTTCTATTTATCATCATCAGTTACATCACCCGACCTGCAACGAAAAAAAAAAAATTCAAATGGCTCTGAGTACTATGGGACTTAACTTCTGAGGTCATCAGTCCCATAGAACTTAGAACTACTTAAACCTAATAAACCTAAGGACATCACACACATCCATGCCCGACGCAGGATTCGGTCATGCGACCTTAGTGGTCGTGCGGTTCCGGTCTGTAGCGCCTAGAACCGCTTGGCCACTCTAGCCGGCCCGTACTGTCAGCAAGAGAAGGTATTGAATTATTTGTAGCATTCATAGATTTTACGTACGACCTAAATTTTTTGTTGTTAGTTTTAGAATCTGCAAATAAAATATTGCTTTTCTTCTGACTCACCCTGTATATTCTTGCTACTGTGACTTTAGATGCTAGATTGCTTAATGTTAGGACGTCTTGATAGAACAAATGAAACAATCCAATTGGACATTCACGTACTACACATACAAATCGGCAAAAGTGCATGTATCAACTTTACTTAAAAAGGGGTATAGCTTTGAAACTGCTAGACAGCCCTCAAACAATCGGTCTATGCAAGGGCAATTCTGCGTGGTTCATCATTATCTCGTACTAATGGAATAATGCCACACTGTACGCCTATTCTGAAACCATCCACTCACTAGAGTGCACTCCGTTTTTCTTTCCGTCCAAATTCCCTTCCTTCCTCGCCTCGAGTCAATAAAGCTAAACGTGCTAACGAGGAATTCCTTTCCACGAGAAGGAGAAATTTTGAAACGCTCACAAAGAGCTCTTTTCGGCCGTTAACGTACGGGGTAAACACTGTTGCAACCATTTATTCATAAGGCGCTCAAACAGTCGGCGACAGGCGGGGAAACTGTTTATGAAGTGGGGTCGTAACGCCGGCGGTTTATTTCTTCCGCGTGCTTCGTAAATGCCGCAGTGCTGGTGAGGAGGCATCGCCTGCGCCTGGTGGTTGTTTTTGCCAAAATGGAGCACGTGGCGGCTGCCAGCGCGGTGCCCCCTGGTTATATTCTCGCCCCGAGGAGGCTGTTATCTCTTACACACTCTCCAGAGCAGCTCGTTTCAGCCGCCTCGAAATAGCGCCGGCAATCTCCTCTCCGTCTCTACACTAGTTCAACACGCCTGCCACTACTCCATCTGATTTTTTACTCCAGACGATTGCACCCGGCCGGGAAACGAGGGCCTCTCCTTGCTTCTCTGCGTGTTTTATTCTCACTTCTTGTCTGTTGGCGCTTTGCAGAGGAACAGTACGAAGTGATTGAATCATACACATATGAGGGTCGTTCTAAAAGTGTACAACATTTGTTTCTTCTCACATTTTTATCGACGACAGCCACCCTTCCCACCCACACATGAATAGCGCTATGTGTCTATGGCCGTCGAATTGTCTGGCATCCCAGTTTTACTAGCGAACCCCACAATGATTCGCAATTCCTAAATCTGTCCATCACTTCCTCCCTCACAGTCTCCATTCTCTCTCTTTTGCCCCTCAACCCCCACCCCCTCTACCGCCAAATCTTCTTCACCCCCTCTCTCTGTCCATCTGCCCCTTCCCCTGTCTATGCCGATTTCCTCTCCCCCTTGTCTGTCCATCTACTCCTCCCCCTCTCAATGATCTTCAGCCTTGTTTATTGCTACGGCAGATTCAGATTACCCAGTAGTTTTCTAATCATAAACTGATAAGCCTTAAATACACTACTGGCCATTAAAATTGCAACACCATGAAGATGACGTGCTACAGACGTGAAATGTAGCCGACAGGAAGAAGATGCTGGGATATGCGAATGATTAGCTTTTCAGGGCATTCACACAATGTTGGCACAGGTGGCGACACCTACAGCGAGTTGACATGAGGAAAGTTTCCAACCGGTTTCTCATACACAAACAGCAGTAGACCGGCGTTGCCTGGTAAAACGTTGTTGTGATGCCTCGTGTAAGGAGGAGAAATGCGAAACATCACGTTTCCGACTTTGATAAAGGTCTGATTGTAGCCTATCGCGATTGCGGTTTATCGTATCGAGACATTTCTGCTCGCGTTGGTCGAGATCCAATGACTGTTAGCAGAATGTGGAATCGGTAGGTTCAGGACGGTAATACGGAACGCCGTGCTGGATCTCAACGGCCTCGTATCACTAGCAGTCGAGATGACAGACATCTTATCCGCCTGGCTGTAACGGATCGTGCAGCCACGTCTCTTTCTCTGAGTCAACAGATGGGGACATTTGCAAGACAACAACCATCTGCATCTTATCCGCATGGCTGTAACGGATCGTGCAGCCACGTCTCGATCTCTGAGTCAACAGATGGGGACGTTTGCAAGACAACAACCATCTGCACGAACAGTTCGACGTTTGCAGCAGCATGGACTATCAGCTCGGAGACCATGGCTGTTGTTATCCTTGACTCTGCATCACAGATAGCAGCGCCTGCGATGGTGTACTCAACGACGAACCTGGGTGGGCGAATGGCAAAACGTCATTTTTTTGGATGAATCTAGGTTCTGTTTACAGCATCATGATGGTCGCATCCGTGTTTGATGACATCGCGGTGAACGCACATTGGAAGCGTGTATTCGTCATTGCCATACTGGCGTATCACTCGGCGTGATCTCATGGGGTGCCTTTGGTTACGCGTCTCGGTCAACTCTTGATCGCATTGACGGCACTTTGAACAGTGGACGTTACATTCCGGATGTGGTACGACCCGTGGCTCTACCCTTCATTCGATCCCTGCGAAACCCTACATTTGAGCAGGACAATGCACGACTGCATGTTGCAGGTCCTGTACGAGCTTTTTTGAATACAGAAAATGTTCGACTGCTGCCGTTGTCTGTGCATTCTCCAGATCTCTCACAAATTGAAAACGTCTGGTCAATGGTGTTCGAGCAACTGGCTCGTCACAATACGCCAGTCACTATTCTTGATGAACTGTGATATCGTGTTGAAGCTGCATGGGCAGCTGTACATGTACACACCATCCAAGCTCTGTCTAACTCAATTCCCAGGCGTATCAAGGCCTTTATTACGGGCAGAGGTGGTTGTTCTGGGTACTGATTTCTCAGGATCTATGCACCAGAATTGCGTGAAAATTAGTCACATGTCAGTTCTAGTATCTATTTGTCCAATGAATACCCGTTTATCATCTGCATTTCTTCTTTGTGTAGCAATTTTAATGGCCAGTAGTATATAATTTTGCGGTTTTCTGTGAAAGACAACTGCAAGAAAGAAAACTAAACAGCACATTGTTGTATGGACAGGGTGGTCATAAACAGTCTGAAAAGTTTGTAAAGATGTTGCAGGGTAGGCTAGACTGAGAAATAGCTGTTAAGAAAAAGTTCGATACGTTCGCCACTTCCGAGTTAATTAGCACTGGAGCTAGCCAGTCGGGCCGTTGCGAATGGAAGCCTGCCAGACACAATGAGTGTCAGCTGTTCTCAACAGCGTAGATGATAGTGCACGAGACTGCTCAGCTTCGACTCGGGTTCGATCCTTGCTACCCTTCCCCGTCCAGTTTTTGTTTCGCTCTCTTGTTCGGTTTAAGGAAACGAAACGAAGACTACGTTTAGGGACAGCGTCTATGGCGGGCTGCTTCAGTGTGCTCGCAAAGGCCTGATTCGCTAACTTCAACGCTAATGAACTCGGAAACGGCGTAACGTATCGAAACGGCGTGACAATTATTTCTCAGCCCAACTTGCCCTCCAGCATCCTTACAAGTTTTTCTGTCTGTTTCTGTACAATGGGAAAGAATATATGAAGCGGATTCTTTTCCTAGTGATTTAAGTGCCCTAATATCAAAGTTAAAACTGATTCCGGGAGAGAAAACAAAACCGCACATACTCAGAGCAAAGCAAAGTGCAGCATTCCCTTCCTCGCTTTTAACAGAAAACTTGTACATCGTTCTTTAAAACAATATACGAAGTGCAACAATAAAGTAATGAGACTGATGTGGAAAAAAATGTTGCTTACCGTATTAGTCAAGTTTAGTGCTGTCTCCTTGAAAGTTGTTCCCTTCTGATTGCACACACTTTTTCAGGTGCTTCTGCCACTGATGGTAACATTTCTGGAACTCATCTTCTGTAATATCCTCCAAGACCCTTGTCACAGCTTTCTGAACATCTTGTGTTGTTTGAAAATGGTGTCCCTTGACCGCCATTTTGACTTTTGGAAATTGAAAAAAGTCGCATGGAGCGATATCTGGTGAATAAGGTTTCTGCGGTAGTATTGAAATTTGTTTTGAGGTTAAAAATTGCTGTACTGCAGAGCAGTATGGGATGGCGCATTATCGTGATGCAGATTCCAATTCTCAGCAATGTTGGCACGGACACGAAGAACTCTTTTTACGAAGTTTTTCTAACATTTCTTTGTAGTAATATTGGTTAACTGTTTGTCCAGGAGCCACCCACTCTTTATGAACAATTCCCTTGGAATTAAAGAAGCACACAAGCATGTATTTCACTTTTGACTTTGACATGCGAGCTTTTTTTGGTCTGGGTAACTCCTTTGAGCCCCATTGCGAACTTCGGCGTTTTGTCTCTGGATCGCACTGAAAAAACCAACTTTCATCACCAGTGATAGCATGGCTCAACAATTCTGGGTTGATTTCCGTTTGCTGTAACAGATCTGCTGCCACATTTTTCCGTGTTTCTCGCTGTTGTGATGTGAGATTTTTGGGGACCATTTTTGCACAAATCTTTCTCATACCAAGGTCTTCAGTTATTATTAGACGAACCGTTTCTCTATTGATGTTCAGTTCTTCTGCAACCATTATCACGGATAATCTTCGATCAGATCGTACGAGTTCAAGCAGCCTGGCCATGTTAGCATCCGTCCGTGAGGTTGATGGTCGTTCGCTGCGGTTTTCATCTTCAACATTCGTTCTGCCTTCACTAAGCATTTTATGCCAACGAAAAACTTGAGCTCTTGACATAACCTCCTCTCTAAAAGCCTTCTGAAGCTTACCGTAAGTTGTCGTCGCGTTTTCACCCAGATTAACGCAAAAAGAAATGGCATAACGTTGCGCAGTATTAAGCGGATCAGTTTCCGTGACGAGAGACACAAACACGTGTTAACTCATTACAGCACAACTCATGACTGAGCAGTTGCATCGATGTGCCGCTTCGACTAGAAGCAGCTTATAGACCAAGGTCAAAGATATTGTGCCTATGCAAACCTGCAGGGTTGCCACACCTCTCAAAGAAAATCAGTCTCATTACTTTATTATCGCACCTTGTATACTCTATGTCCATATGAATGACTGAGTGTCCTAAAAAATTTAAAATAAATTTGTCAAGAACTTTGAGGTTTTTGTAAACAACCTTTACTAATAGGCTACATATATGTGTGAAAACGCTTAAAGCTTTTTAGTTAAAACAAACGTTAGTAACATTCCGTATCATTATCCTTTCTTCATGTCTACACATTTATTTCTCAATGTACTCACGCTGGTGACGATCGCATTTCTCCTTGCGAGAGACCAGTTTGTTGATAGCGTCACTAAAGTATTTCACGCTGGTGACGGAGCCACATCCTCACTTCTGCTTGCACCGCTTCATTACTATGAAAATGAAGTCCTCGAATGTGTTCTTTAAGTTTTAGAAAGAGGGAAATCAAATGGGACCACAGCGGGACTGCATGGAGGATGACCGATAACAGCGAGTAGCGCTTCGATAACTCGGTCTGTAGAGCGTTTGCCCACGAAAGGTAGTCGTCCCTATTTCGTGTGTGGGTCCGGCACACGGTTTTAGTCTCCCAGGAAGTTTCAAATCACCTCACACTCCGCAACAGTTTATATGACTATAGGGCTTCAGTCATTGACTTTGGAGTAGCGAGAAGTTTTGTCATGTACGTGAACCAAAGTAGCGAGGCTGGCAGCCCTTACCTAGAATGATTTTAAAGTGCATTAGTGCACAGGATCTGTATCCGCCAATAAACCATTTGTCTTACCTACAACAATCCTTATATGCTCGTTCCGTTTCACATCGTTTTGCAACGTTACGCTCAGATATTAGAACGACATAACTGTGTCATGCAGGACACTGCTAATGCTGTATCCGAAAATTATGAGTTTGTTTTTCCTACGCCTCCGCATTATCTTATATTTTTCTACATAGAGCTATTTGTCATTCATCAAATCAACTAGGAATTTTGACTAAGTCATCTTGTAATTACTCTCCTACAGTCAATCAAGTTGGATACCTTCCCATACACCACAGCATCATTAGCAAACAATAGCGGCTTGCTGTCCACCTTTTCTGCCAAATCATTTACGTATACACTTCCCTGGGGCACTCCTGACGATAACCTTGACTTTGATGAGCACTTGCTGTAGAGGCCAACATACTGAGTTCTTTAACTTAAGAAGTATTCGAGCTAGTAACATATCTGTGAACCTATTCCATATGGTCATACCTTCCTTAAAAGCCTGCAATGGAGCTCCGTGTCAAACATTTCCGGGAAATCTAGAAATATGAAATCTGCCTGTTCCCCTTAATCCATATTTCGCAGTATATCATGTGAGAAAAGGGTTCAAATGGTTAAAACGGCTCTGAGCATTATAGGACTTAACATCTGAGGTCATCAGTCCCCTAGATCTTAGAACTACTTAAACCTAACTAAGGTTAGGACATCACACACATGAATGCCCGAGGCAGGATTCGAACCTGCGACCGTAGCGGTCGCGCGGTTCCAGACTGAAGCGCCTAGAACCGCTTGGTCACTGCGGCCGGCTGAGAAAAGGCAAGCTGAGTTTTCCACGAGGAATGTCTTCTAAAATCAAACTGATTCTGGACATAAGATTGTCGGTATCAAGAATATTTATTGTTTTCGAACTGAGAATGTGTTCAAGGTTTCTGAAGCAAAGCGATGTTAGGGATACTGGTATGTTATTTTGCTCGTCCGTTTTTTTGCGCTTCTTACGCACAGGAGTCGCCTGCGCTCTTTTTCCAGTCGCTTGGGACTCCTCGCTGGGCTAGAGATTCGCGATCAATGAAAAATAGGTTCAAATGGCTCTGAGCACTATGGGACTCAACAGCTGTGGTCATCAGTCCCCTAGAACTTAGAACTACTTAAACCTAAGTAACCTAAGGATATCACACACATCCATGCCCGATGCAGGATTCGAACCTGCGACCATAGCAGTCACGCGGTTTCAGGACTGGGCGCCTTGAACCGCTAGACCACCGCGGCCGGCTGAAAACTAGGTAAGGGGCCAATAGTGTAGAGTGCTCTTTGATAAAAAATCCGGAGCTGGTGACTTTTTTTTTTGCACCACGAATGCTTATTACTACTTCCTCGCCGGCCGGTGTGGCCGAGCGGTTCTAGGCGCTTCAGTCTGGAACCGCGCGACCGCTACGGTCGCAGGTTCGAATTCTGCCTTTGGCATGGATGTGTGTGATGTCCTTAGGTAAGTTAGGTTTAAGTAGTTCTAGGTTCTAGGGGACTGATGACCTCAGATGTTAAGACCCACAGTGCTCCGAGCCATTTGAACCACCACTGCTTCATCTATATGGGAGTCTGTTCGTATGTTTCTACGATTCTACTGCATGAACGATTTCCTGTACGTGAAATTTAAAACTTCGGATTTCGCTTTACACCCAACCTCTTAAAGATTTTATATAGGACCAGGATTTTCTCGGTTTCTGTGCCAGATCTTTTGCTAAGGTACGACGGTTGTTACCTACTGAAGATAACAGCTCGCTTCTGGTTCGAATACTGCAGTAATGGAACAGCTGCAGAAAGCTTTTATTGTGCTTCGCCAGAGAGCGCCACAGCCGTGTCATGGAAAGAGTTTCCGCAGAACGGTGTGTAGTCGAGAGGTGCGTCCCTTCCCCTGTTTGTTTACGGCCCTGTTTCCCAGAGAGAGGAGTCGCAGGTTAAACAGTGTCGAGACCCTGCTAGGTGCGCGTGCTTGGGGACCGCGATAAGGTCTACAAGCAGTTGGGCGGGGAGCTGTGTCCGCAGATATGCGCGCCAGATATGCATACAACGGGGCTCCTCTGACGGCTGGCAGCAGAGGGTGGGTGGGGCTGCTAGGAACGAGAGGAACTCGTCCACCGGCTTTGGCAGCGAAACCGGCAGGAACGAGACTACTGCACGAGAGGCCTGCGTAATTAGGGACAGGTTGTCCCCGACCTTGCGCGCTGCAGCACATGCCGAGATAATTCTGCGTGCTGCCAGAGCGTCGAGAAATGGAGCCCTGTACTCGTGGACGTGGCTCGGCTCGATAGCCATCTCACGCAGAATGTAAGAAGGTTGGAGCTTAGCGGCCCATTGATATAGAGGTCATTAGAGATGTAGCATCAGCTGGGATTACACAGGGATGGAGGAAAGAAAAGGTCGTCCTTTAAAATAAAAAGAAATATTGAACCTGATGTTCACATCCAGTAATTTAACAGCGTATAAACTGTGGAAGAGAATTGTGTCTTGCGGTGTAGTAGGGTATTATTTGCAGATGTAAAATGATAGTGAATGTTCACACTGCTCTTCTTGCAGTCGAAAAAGTAAATGACTGACGATAAAGTTAACCACTGTTGCTTCTATTATAGATCGACTCGTGAGCCCCCACTTGCATCAGCACGAGTAAAAGTTAAATAAAGCAAGGAAAGCACTCTTCACAGTGCATCCTAATGCACGGTTACAGTTCAAAATATCGGCTACGTCACTGCCCAGGGACTAACCAACGCTTGACGCAGTAATGCTGTAAGTAGGCTGTTTAGGTTTTTATGTTGGTAACGCCACGTAGCGCTCTATATGAAAATCACTGACTGTGCTGTTGGAGGTGATCCGCCAGCATTGGTGGATGTGCAGAGAGAAATGGCGGAGTTTTGAGAACGTATGATCTGGACGTGTGTCCATCAGAGACAGTAAATTTGTAAGACTGGATGTTGGATGTCGTGAACTGATATATATATATATATATATATATATATATATATATATATATATATATATATATAATGACTTTTGAACACTATTAAGGTAAATACATTATTTGTTCTCTATCAAAATCTTTCATTTGCTAACTATGTCTATCAGTAGTTAGTGCCTTCAGTAGTTTGAATCTTTTATTTAGCTGGCAGTAGTGGCGCTCGCTGTATTGCAATAGTTTGAGTAACGAAGATTTTTGTCAGACAAGTGATTTGTGTAAGGTATAGGTTATTGTTAGTCAGGGCCATTCTTTTGTAGGGATTATTGAAAGTCAGATTGCGTTGCGCTAAAAATATTGTGTGTCAGTTTAGTGTTGATCAGAATAGGTAGGGATCACGCGGTTCCAGACTGAAGCCCTTAGAACAGCTCGGCCATGCCGGCAGGCATCAGCACAGTAATTCATTAATTTCTCTAAGGGGACGTTTCAATCCAAAATGGAAAATGTTCAAATGTGTGTGAAATCTTATGGGACTTGAACTGCTAAGGTCATCAGTCCCTTAGCTTACACACTACTTTACCTAAATTATCTTAAGGACAAACACACACACCCATGCCCGAGGAAAGACTCGAACCTCCGCCGGGACCAGCCGCATCCAAAATGGACTCAGTGATAAGTTTAATGAATATGTAGGCAGGAATTTACGGTCACGTCTCACAACGACTTAATCTTTTACAAACTGAGTTTATTGCAGATATACAAATGAAACGTCAACTAAAGAAACACTGTTTTTTGCCTTTTGTCACCAATTTTACTATTATGTTATGGTTGGTTCAAATGGCTCTGAGCACTATGCGACTTAACTTCTCAGGTCATCAGTCGCCTAGAACTTAGAACAAATTAAACCTAACTAACCTAAGGACATCACACACATCCATGCCCGAGGCAGGATTCGAACCTGCGGCCGGAGCGGTCGCTCGGCTCCAGACTGTAGCGCCTACAATCTCACGGCCACTTCGGCCGGCTACTGTTATGTTACTGCACGACCTATGTTTCGGGTTATAAACGCATTTTCAACTATGTTATTTATTCCCAAAGATGGTAATGCACAGATAAGCATTATAATAAGGCAAAGATATTCCCATCAACTTCTTAAGGTATCGATCTATAGCTTAATGTAAAATTATTTGAATGACCATTAAAAAAAATTACATATGGAATTACAAAATTCAGCAATTACATTGACATGATGAAACCAAAGTTATGCATCGTCCAAGAACTTTTTGTCTACTGATGGACTGAGGTCCAAAGTTTTGCTTCTATCCTTGAGTTGTGATCCCATCTAAAAGAGGTGAATAATTGAACTGGGTTTGCTCGTTTAATGATAGGTGTGTGATTGTACACATCTGTCTTTTAATTTCTAAAATTTCTAATTGGTTGAGTTTTGCCCCCTTTTCCTCTGTCTCTAAGACTTGTACATCTATTACGCATTTGTTGTTATTGTTGAGGCAATGTTCCTCAGAAGCCGGAGACTGAGGAAGCCTGATTCGGCTGTAAACACTGAGAAACTTGAAAAAAAAAATAACTTCTACCTGAAATGAAGCATAAATTACCAATGCTACAGTCATTCAGCATTTCATTTGGAGAACACTTAGCGACTTCCTACAAATTAAACATAATTTCAAACCTTGTCTACACTTTTTCTCGCTCACCTGCTTAAAAGTCAAATATATAACACACTAACTGATTCGTAAAGTTAAAAGAATGTACTGTAAAGTAATAGAGAAAAAAATTTAAGCTGAAGACAGCATTAATTGATACCGAATTACGCGGTTAAGTTCACTACTCACCTTCGGTCGATCATGGTGGCTGGTAGAAGGTTAGTGGAGCGCTTTGGTAGCTATCACTCCTGCAACAACAAAAAAATCGATAATGATAATAATGGAAACAAGAAACGGGCTAGTGACGTATTGTACCGTCTAAAGTGACGACAACGCAGCAGAAATACAAAGTGCGTCCAAAAAATTTCTTGAGCATACCAACTTATGAAAGGTAACATAAACTAAAAATACACAAATGTGCACGGCGAGTGATGCTGAGAAGCACAACACAGGGTCGTATGTAATAATAAGGCGCAGATTTACGGTCATATTTACAGGCTGTGCCCATTCGAGCGTTCTGACTGACTCTTGTCGCAGTGCAGTTGAGTGACCTACCTATGATCTGTACTCCGTAGTGGAGGCCATGGGCGTCTGCAGAAATCAATCGTATATACGAGGGTTGACTGAGAAGTAATGCTTTCACCTTTGTAACTCTTCAACAGTTGGCAGCATTGGGATGCGGCAGGTACTGGCTTGTTTCGTAACCTCTTCGCTACAGCTCCAGTTGTGTTGATGTGAGTACTGTGCGTTGTTGGGCGAGTAAGTTTAAAGATACTAAGGCGGGTACACCTGCATGACAAACAAGGAGTTGGACGTCTTGTGACAGCAAACACGGAGTTGACAAATTGATTCAGGACGATCGTCGTATCGCTCAGAGAGTAATAGCAAGCACAGACGGCATTTCACAAGAACGTGTGGGTCACATTACTGCTATTGGAAGATCTGTGCAGTATGGGTATCCCGGATGCTGACTCCTGAAATGAAAGCTCACAGAGGTGTGGCCGTGCGGGTCTAGGCGCTTCAGTCTGTGACCGCTACGATCGCAGGTTCGAATCCTGCCTCGGGCATGGATGTGTGTGATGTCCTTAGGTTAGTGAGGTTTAATTAGTTCTAAGTTCTAGGCGACTGATGACCTGAGCCATTTTTTTTGAAAGCGCACAGACTTGAAATTTGCCAAGAACTCCTCTCGCGTTACGAGAATGAAGTGATGCCTTTCTCCTCTCGATTGTGACAGAAGACGAAACGTGGGTACACATCATTATGATCCGGAGGTGAAATATCAGTCTATGGAATATCGGCACAAAGACTCGCCCCAGAGGCGGCCGCTGTGGCCGAGCTGTTCAAAGGCCCTTCAGTCTGGAATCGCGCGACCGCTACTGTCGCAGGTTCGAATCCTGCCGAGGGCACGGATGTGTGTGATGTCCTTAGGATAGTTAGGTTTAAGTAGTTCTTCGTTCCAGGGGACTGATGACCTCAGATGTTGAGTGCCATAGTGCTCAGAGCCATTTGAACCATTTGAACTCGCCCCAGAAAAGATGCAGCCCTCAGCGTGAAAAATCATGGCTACAGTGTTCTGGAACACAGATGGTGTTATCCTTGATTGTGGAACAACAATAAATTCAGAGCGTTACATCACAACGCTCCCAACTCTGAAACGACGCCTAACAAGGGTCCGAAAGAAAAATGGAATTATTTTCCTGCACCATGACACTGCCAAACCACACATTTCACGTGCCACCACATCAGAACTTCAGAGACTAAATCTCACCACCGTACGGCATCCTCCATACAGTCTAGATTTAGCACCGTCTCTAACTTCCATCTGTTCCGATAATGAAAGACAATCTGCGGGGACATCGTTGTGCTTCTGATGAAGACGTTGAGAGAACTGTGAGACTGTGGTTGCGGAAACAGAGTGTCGACTTCTTCCGTGACGGCTTCAGAAAACTTGTTCATCGTTGGCAGAAATGTATCCAATTGGCTGGTGATTATGTGGAAAAGTGAAGGATTATTTCTGGGTTTGATTTATTAAAATATTCCCATCCAACCCAATCAACGAAGGCGGAGGCATTACTTTTCATTCAACCCTCGTATGTTATTAATATTTATAAGCAGTTGCTAAAACCATCTCAATAATTGTTTTATCATCTTCGTGGCACTGCTTTGTTTTCTAAGCAATGCATAACTTACCACAGTCTTTACTGTAAACGACTTGTAAAAGTGCCATCAGACAAGTGCGCGATTTTAGCAGAAAAGAAGCAAGTTACTAAGCCTGTGGAATCTGGAGTGAAAAAAATGGACGTACCGAAAGGTTTAGGGATTCCGCTATGAACACTTTGACGATCCTGAATAAGAAAAATAAGATTGTTGAAAAGTGTCATAAGGAAGATCGTGAGTTTATGCCTCTTGAAGATTGATTATTAAAATGATTTAGTCAATATAGATTACAAAACATATCTGTTTGAGGTTACTTTCTTTGGAAAAAAGCCTAACGCATTCGCTGTTAGTTTGGGCACTGAAGGGCTCGCGTGAGCGATCAGTGGCTCACAAACGTAAAATAAGAGAGACGTAACTTCGTCTTTACGATTTCTGGAGAAAGTACGAACGATGATGACACAGTTTCTTGATCAAAGAAACAACGGTGTAGGAAAATTATTGGCATTCAAAACAGCTTCCAGTCGTCTCGGAATGGATAAACACACTATATGGTTTGAAGGGAATCTTATACCATTCTTACTGCAAAATAGTGGTGAGTTCAGATAACGATGATGATGGTGGATGGAGTTCACGTACCCTTGTCTCCAGTCCGGAATCGCGCTGCTGCTACGGTCGCAGGTTCGAATCCTGCCTCGGGCATAAATGTGTGTGATGTTAGGTTAGTTAGGTTTATGTAGTTCTAAGTCTAGGGGACTGATGACCTCAGATGTTACGTTCCATAGTGCTCAGAGCCATTTGAACCATTTGAACCTTGTCTCCAAATCAGTGTGTGGCGGCCCGGGAAGATGCGACAATTCATCCTCGTGCTCACAAAAAAAGTTTTGGACAATGCGGGCTATGTAACCAGGCCCATTGTCATATTGGAATACAGCATCACCACGGGAGAAGTAACATTGTACCAAGGGACGGACTTGATCAGCCAGAACGGTGACATAATCGTTCGCAATAATGCGATCGGCAGTAATGCGATCTTGCAGAGTAACCGTGGGGGCCCATAGAATATGGCAGCCCAAATCATAACCGAACCCCCGACATATTTCACTCTTGGAATGTAAACTCGGCCAGAAGTTGGAAACAGTGTGAAACAAGACTCATCCGACCAAATGATACTGTTTCGTTGCTCCATGGTCCATGTGTTACGGCTTCGACATCACGTTTTCCTGTTACTCATCACTTGAAGAACCCAGATCGCACTGCAGTTTCCTGCTTATTGTCCCCTTCGTGCTGTTTTGGCACTGACAGTGGTTTTATTTTTCGTCACAACCGTCTCAAAACACACTGTCGTTCGTACTCTGAGTTGGTGGCTTATGTATTTCCACTTTCCCGTGTGGGATATAAATCTTTGAAACAGTGCCTCTTGAAACACCAAACGCTTCGGCCACCTTTGTTAGGCAGTGTACACCACAACAGCACTAACAGTCTCTCACGTACGATTCTACTTACATCCGACATAATGCACTGAACATTACACAGAACACTGTTGTGACCATGTATGACACTTGCAACGTGTAACGAACTTAACACGTGTATCATTCTTAGTCAAATACAACAGCACAACCTTCAGAGCGGGCAAGCATTTGGATTTATGTTCAACTATCCATTTTGCTCTATGTTTCCATATTTTTATTCAACCTCTGTACATATGAGGTACTTAAGAACAGAACAAAATCTGTGATAAATGCCGGCACCAAATCGGCGTCTGTGTGCGAGGCATTGGAGGAACCGGGAAATTTGCAAATACATTGTAAACGTCATCATTAACAACCTGGCTAAGTTAAATGTCTCTTCCCAGTTTTTTTGTGTCAGGCCTATTGGCTGACTACGAGAAGATTAACTCATGTCCTAAATTAATAATTTATGCAAACCATCATCAGTTCGGACGGAATAAGTTAGCCAGCTATCACTATTAGCCTACAAATGTCTTCATCACAACTTGACGGACGCCTAAAACAGTGAGACGTGAATGATTCAGTCAGTTCCGAAAGATTCCACCGCTCAAATAACTATCCCCCTCCAGATGGGATGCCAATTAAAAAAAGGTTAATTTTCAGTGCATGGCTTTTTCAAAGCCACTTTTTCAAAGGGGTTGATGCAAATGGCGGGATATTCGAGGGTTGGAACTTTAATAGTGGCAACTTTTTATTTACAGCTCGTACAAAATAGATACGTGTTTCAAAGTTTTACTGTCCTTCAGAGTCGTCACCAGCATTGTGTACAACCCGTTGGCAGCGATGTAGGATGCTCTTAGCAGTGCCAGTTGTGTTGACAGTTCGAGAGGCGCGGTCTATTGCCCAACAAATTTGTAGCAGTTCTGAAGCGAATGCCGTGAAGCGTTTCTTTCAGTTTATAAATCGAGTTGAACTCACGAGAGTTTAAGTCAGGGGACTGTAGTAGGTGGTATAGCACTTAGCAGCTCCATCAGTCAAACAAATCAGTAACAGCTTGCAGTGTACGTGCTTGAGCATTGTCCTGCAAAATAATGTCCAGGTCACGCAGAAAGTGTCATCACTTCTGTCCCTAAGCTGGTAGCAGGTTGTGTTCAAAAAATGAACAGCATAGAGACAGAAGTGATGACACTTTCTGCAGGACCTGATCATCATTTTGCAGGACAATGCTCAAGCACGTACAGCGCAAGCTGTTACTGATTTGTTTGACTGAAGAGGTTGCAATACCATCTGCTGCCCTCCCCTGACTTAAGCCCTCGTGAGTTCAACTCGATTTCTAAACTGAAGGAAACCCTTCACGGCATTCGTTTCAGAACTGCTACAAATTCGCCGGGCAATAGACCGCGCCTCTCGAACTGTCAACACAATTGGCAATGCTAAGAGCATCCTATATCGCTGGCAACGGGTTGTACACAATGCTGGTGACTGCTCTGAAGGTCAGTAAAACTTCGAAACACGTATCTATTTTATAAGAGCTGTTAATAAATAGCTGCCACTATTAAAGTTCCAACCTTCGTATATCTCAAGATGGCCACATCTAGCATTTCCGAATGGTCAAGGCTTGCAGTGCCTATAGTTGTGGCACAGACAGGATGTTACACTTCAAACTCTTTTTCCTTCGCTTTCAACGTATGCCATGAACCAACACATATATTTCAGATATATCTGTTTGTTTCAAAGATAAATAGAAACTACTGCGATTCTTGCTTAATACTTTCATGGCTTTCAATATACTATGGAAGAATTTTCTTCTCTGTACTTCAGCTCGATCTTACCTTTACGAGTCTGAATTCAACTCTTTTCTTGCAGCTGTTTACTGAGAAGGAATTAATTTTTTTTAAAGAACACGAGGTACAGAGAGCGTAAGAAGCGTTAGATGGTTTATTGCTGTTAACTGCCGTGATTGCACCGAACTGTTCGTATAGGCTGCTCACGTCGCGAGCTTCTTACTATAAGTGCCATTAATTACTGCCTCCTTGCCTCGTTCTCTTGTTGCCTGTCAGCGGAGGTCACCTCCTCTATTTCTAGACGTTTTAATGGAGAACAAGCTTCAGTGTTTCTTTCGTTGAAAGCGATAGTTCTTGGCAATAATATGCAGGAACAGTGCGTAGTGATAAATTTTGTGTGTAAAGAGAGGATGAAAGGAACTTGAATTTAGAATTCCATCGAGATAGGTTAAACAACTTTGAGACAGAATGACCAATCTGCAGCCATTAACGTGTATACATGATGTCTGATAATCAATAGTTGTAATTTTCTACATTTGCAGCCACACTGTACAAACCGCTGTGAAACGCATCTCATAGGTTACTTCCCTTTGTTTAAAAAACGATGTTGATAAAAATGAAAACTTTAAAAACTGAGATAAAATTTCGCCTTGTGCAAGACACCGTTTGATTAGTTTCGTTTTACTCGCACACGTGTCAGCACTTTCGGTGAACTGTCGTTAGTGGGCTTTTAGATATTTTCTTTCTCGCATAATATCAGTCACGTATGTTAGTAGTTTTGTATCTACCACGCCAGCTACAGCTTGTTAAGCTTTTCTTTATGCTGTCGTCTTTCTTCTCTTGTTTATAACGTGTTGAAACACTCATTTTATGCTGTTATAAGAATACCTGAAATGGCGGCAGAAACCTTCTGCTTTACTGATAAATATTTCAAATAGTCTTATAACAGTTAAAAGCGACAGTCTGACTGATCTGATGCTGCCCGCTTCGAATACTCCTTCTGTGTTCTGTGTCAACCGAAATCGGTGTATATTTTGGATGTAGTTCTTATTTAAAGGCGGAATGCCTGCATGAAAAATGTGAAGGAACCTAAAAAAAAATAAAGATTATCGAAAGGACTGATTCAGAATCTAGAAAGATAAAGTAAGGCAGAACGGATCGATAACATTCCATCAGAATTTGTAAGATCATTGAGGGAAGTGGCAACAAAACCTTTATTCACGTTGGTGTGTAGAATGTGTAAGTCTGGTGACATTCTATCTGACTCTCGGAAAAATGTAACCCACACAGTTCCGGAAATTGCAAGAGGTGGCAGGTGAGAGAATTATCGCACAATCAGCATGACAGCTCATGCATAGAAGTTGCTAACAAGAATAATATACAGAAGAATAGAAAACAAAATTGAGGTGTCCTAGATGACGATCAACTTGGCTGTAGGAAAGGTAAAGGCAATTGCGACGTCACGATTAATAACGGAAGAAAAATCAAGACACCCTAGGGTTTGTCGACTTGGAAAAAGCGTTCGACAATGTAAGAAGGTGCATGATATTCGAAATTCTGAGAAAAATAGGGTAAAATGTAGGGAGAGACGGATAATAGTATGTACAAGAGACACGAGGGAATAATAAAAGTGGACGACCAAGAACGAAGTGCTCACATAAAAAAGGACGTAAGACAGGTATGTAGTCTTTTCGCCCTACTGTTCAATTTGTTCATCGAAGAAGCAATGATGGAAATAAAAGAAAGGCTCAAGAGTGGAATTAAAATTCAAGGTGAAAGGATATCAATGATGCGTTTCGCTAATGACATTACTATCCTGAGTGACACTGAAAAAGACTTACATGATCTGCTAAATGGGCTGAACAGGCTAATGAGTACAAAATATGGATCGAAGAAAGACGAAAGTAATGAGAAGTAGCAGAAATGAGAACAGCGAGAAACTTGACATCAGGATTGATGGTCACGAAATAGATGAAATTAAGGCAGCAAAATAAGCAATGACGCACGGAGCATGGAGGACATCAAAAGCAGACTATCACTGGCAAACAGGGCACTGCTGAGTACTAGTATCAAACACAGGCCTTAATTTGAGGAAGAAATTTCTGAGAGTGTATGTCTGGAGCAGAGCATCGTATGATAGTGAAACATGGACTGAGAAGAAACCAGAAGAAAATCTAACTATTTCAGACGAATGTTGAAATTAGGTGGACTGATAAGGTAAGAAATGCGGAGGTTCTGTGCTGAATCGGAGAAGAAAGAAATGCGTGGAAAACACTGACAAGGAGAAAGGACAGGATGCAAGGACATCTGTTAAGACATCAGGAAATGAGTTCCATGGTATTAAAGAGAACTGCGGAGATCAAAAACTGTAGAGGAAGACAGAGATTGGAATACATACATAAAATAATTGAGGACGTTGTTTGTAAGTGCTATTGTGAGATGAAGAGGTTGGCATAGGAGAGGAAATCGTGGCGGGCCGCATCAAACCAGTCAGAAGAGTGATGACCCAAAAAAAAAGTAACCACGAAAGCGTTACAGAGATGCTCCGTCAATTCCAGTGACGGACACTGCAAGAGAGGCGTTCTGCATCGTGGTTTGTTTCCGAGAGCGGATAATCCTACAAGAGTCAACAAACATTTTGTTTTCTACTAACACAAAAAATATGAAAAAATGAGGTGATTTGGCGGCTTGATAGACCACAAGTGTCCTGTATCCAACTGCCCGTCTCGATTTGCCTTACACTAATGCGGTACGTTGTAAACATTTACACCTCGTATGTATTTGATGCTCAGGAGGAAAAAAAGATGTCTGTCGAATACTGTAATTTTCTTGGTGCTACGAGAAAATATAGGACAGGTAATGAATTTTACTATTTTTGTAACTAATTGATTTCTGAAGTAAACTGAAACAAAGGCTTGCAGATTTAACCTGCAGGGAAGTTTGAAAATAAGTCGATTTACACAGGGCTTTGGAAAGAAAGGTACAGTAGCGAACGGGCTCGCTCTCCGCATTAGCGACAGGTTGAATAGCGCCACTTCGCACGTTGCGGTCACCATTCACTTGCAGGTTTCACTGGCTGCCATTTCACTGTCGTGTCACTCGAGGACGTCACAGACACCAGCTCGCAGAATGACGACGCTAGCAATGCGTCGCAGTCGCGATCCGACTTAACCCTATTCGGTAATAGACTATGTCCCACACGGAAGAACTGGCCCAGTCTTTTAAGTAATGGATGTGCTTGTAGACGGGCAACTGCTGCTCAATTCGGGACCATATTGCGCCGTGTAGGCATCATATATAGGGTCATCTACCATTAATGTCACCACTGTCTATGTTCGACGCCAACGAGCAATAACCGCTTACAGACCGCAGGTGGTAGCAACAACAGTGGAGGTTATATAAGGCACATCGCGGGGGGAGGGGGGCAGGGGGAGGGGCGGAAAATAGGGCAGTCGTTGTCGTAAGGGGGAAATGGAGCGATTTATATGTTCAAAACGGCATGATCATTGGCTTTCGAGTCAAGGGCGCAATTATTTTCGAAACAAGTTTTAAAATGGTGCTATCCACATCCGACGCCGAGGCAACTGTTCTGTGCCAAGGACTGTAGGTGACGGCAGTGAAGGACAGCTGCGGAGATATGTACGGACGAATAGACGTGCTACTATTGAGCATCTGACCGCCCTAGGGGCTACCAATAGCGTATCCAACGACTGTTTAGCGAACATTGCTGCGCAGGCCCCTGGTGAATACAGCCATTCCGACTGTTGTTCATCGGCGACGAAGACAGGAATTTTCACGCCGATACCGCAACTGGACGTCCACTGAATGGTGAGAGGTGGTCTTGTTACATGAATGACATTTTATCCGCCTTCGAACTGAAAGCAAACAACCTACAATACTCTCTGGACCCCCCCCCCCCCCCCCCTCGGGTGATCTCGATATTTTGAAAGGCACAACGGATCAACACAAGCATGCATCTGCACTTGGGGACCATGTACACCCCTGGGTGCATTTTGTTCTTCCTCGGAACGATGGTATCTACCAGTAGGACAATGCAACTTGTCATACAGCTCACAGTGCATGTGCATGATCCGAGGAACACCAGGATGCGTTTGTCGTACTGCTAAGGGCGTCGAATTACCGGCGGGGTCAGGGATTTTCTCTGCCTCGTGATGACTGGGTGTTGTGTGATGTCCTTAGGTTTGTTAGGTTTAAGTAGTTCTAAGTTCTAGGGGACTGCTGACCATAGATGTTAAGTCCCCCAGTGCTCAGAGCCAAGGGCGTCGAACCCCCCAGATGTAAACCCAATCCATAACCTGTGGCACCATTTCGATCGCGTTTTTCGTGCCATGGATCCTCAAGCGAGAATCTTAGCAGTTGGCCACGGCACTGGAGTAGGGGTGGTTGTGAGTACACCCCTGTCGGTACATTCCAGAACGTCATTGACTCCCTTCCTGCACGCCTCACCGCCTCACAGGGGTCCATGCTGCAAAGGTGGTTACTCAAGCTTTTAACAGGTGGCACATTAACATGACCGGACAATGTATCTACTCCGGGTGTATCCATTCACTACTGTTCATTAAAAACTTAACTTTCTGAACGAAGACTGGGTGCCATCTAAAAATTTTTACTGTATGAGGCGTAAGCTATAGGCATCACAGTGATAACGAACGTCCGAGTTAAGTAGCATTTTCCGAATGATTAACTTGGGGGCCTATAGCCTAAAAGTTACGAAAAACGCAGCAACACGTGGGATAATTGTAGCAATGGCTGTTGGCCCACCTTCGGTACGTAATACTGCAACGATTTTGTTTTCCGGTGGTATCCGGCAACAAATGACTAGGCACAGGTCCCGTAATTCCCGTAAATTACTGGCCCCTGATTTGTGGGCACTGAACTGGGTTCAAATGGCTCTGAGCACTACGGGAATTAACATCTGAGGTCACCAGTCCCCTAAAACGTAGAACTACTTAAACCTAACTAACCTAAGGACATCACACACACCCATGCTCGAGGCACGATTCGAACCTGCGACCGTAGCGGTCACGCGGTTCCAGACTGAAGCGCCTAGAACCGCTCGGCCACCCCGGCCCGCACTGAACTCGGGTTCGACAACGTTCCACATGTGTTTCATCATATTCAGATCAGGCGAATTTGGTGGCCAAGGGATTAAGGTTTGTTCAAGATTATGTTCTTCAAACAACGACTCCGGTCTTGTGATACGCACAGTTACCGTGCTGGAGGATGCCCTCGCCGTCTATGAAGACATCAAGCATGAAGATACGCAGGTGGTCTGCAATGATGTTTACTACATCGTAGCTGTCATTGTACCTTCGATTACTACCACAGGTTCCACAGAAAGACAGTACTGTTCTCAAGGTACTCGCCCGTGGCGCAGTGCGTGTTTCGACTAGCCGATCTTCTGGATGACGACGGATCCGGGCACGACAATAGACCTTATTTAATAACCAATGTGATTCATCCGACCTGGCGACAGGTTTCCACTGATTCACTGTACAATATCAATGAACCCGTGACCACTAATATCGTAACTGAGGATGTCGTTGTCTGAACATGGGAAGACCTAGGGGTCAGGTGTCGCGTTGTTCAGCAACGTGCGCTGAACGGTATGTTCGAAATACTTGTGCTTGCACCATCATGGTGTTCTGCAGTTAGATCTGTCACAGATAGTCATCTGTCCTGCTTTATGACCCGGGTAAGCCACCGATCTCCACGTTTTGTAATGAAGCGAGAATGTGCAACACCTTGCTTACTTGTGGTTTCCTCAGTCACTGAACCACTTTCCACAGATGATAACTAGAGTAGCACACGGACAGGCGACCATCTTAGCGCGTTGGCAAGATGTCCGTTCCCAGACACCAGGCCGTAACAATCTGTGCTTTTTCAGAGTCTCTGAGTCAGAGGATGTCCCCATTTGCTGACCATACCCTAGTTACCCTAAATGTGGAAAAATGTAAGTTAAGGCAGATGAGCAGGGAGATCAGACCTGTAATGTTCGGATACAGTATTACTAGTGTCCTGGTTGACACAGTCAAGTTGCTTAAATATCTGGGCATAAAGTGATTTAAGATGGAATGAGCATGTGAGAACTGTGGTAGGGAACGCGAATGGTCTACTTCGGTTTATTGGGAGAATTTTAGGAAAGTGGTTTACCTGTTAAGGAGACCGCATATAGGACGCTGGTGAGACCTATTCTTGAGTACTGCCTGAGTGTTTGGGATTTGTACCAGGTTGGATTGAAGGAAGGCATCGAAGCAGTTCAGAGGCGTGCTGCTGGTTAACAGGAGGTTTGAACAATACGTAAGTGTTACGGAGATACTTCGGGAACTCAGATGGGAACCCCTGGAGAGAAGGCGATGTTCTTTTCGAGAAACGCGTTGCGTTGCGTTATGTTAAATTAAACATAAAACAAATAAAAGTGACTGGTAGCAGAAAATGCAAATAAGTAATCAGCAATATTACCCGGCCATACCATCGTGTGTTGGAACGACATCAATGCAATGTTGACGTCAACGCTACAGCGGCCAATATTGCCGTAAAATACGGCCCATGTAAACGCACCTTCATGCTCGAAACTCGTTGCGCAATGTTAAATTACACGTAAAATAAATAAAAGTGACTGGTAGGAGAAAATGCAAATAAGTAATCAGCAATATTACCCGGCTTTACCGCCGTGTGTTGGTGCGACATCGATGCAATATTGGCGGCAACGCTACGGCGGCCAAATATTGCCGTAAAATACGGCCCATGTAAACGCACCTCCACAGCACTGCTTCAACAATGATAAAATTGTTGGAAGCGTTGTATGTGAGTGCGAGGGTACCACTTTGAAGGAACAGATGGTAATTAAAATATTAAGTAAGTTTTTTGATTTTTACGGAGCTATTTCTCGGAAATTTTGGGTAGCTCCTCTTATGCTTAATCACGCAGCATGTGGAAAAGGTCACGAGTTACGCAGTGTAAACATCACGGTAGCAGCCCGTCGAGCGAGAGCGCTGCGGCTGAACCTTTTGCGCCCGCCGCGAAAGCATCCCAAGGACGCGCCCGTCCCGCAACACGAGAGGAGCGGCTGCGGAAGCAGCGACAGTGTTTTGTTCGCAGGCCTGGCTGAGTGTACGCATTCCGGTGGCGCCAGCGGCACGCACCGTGCGTACGTGGCGCCAGTCTGCACGTGCGTGTCGGGAGGATGCGTGGCCCCCCTGCCCCACACCTCCACCCACTGGCCGCCGACCACACAGCAGTTGTTTATATGGGCCTTGGCGGCAAACGGCAGGTCGGCCCGTGATGTAAGCGCCTGCTATTTCAGAGGAGGTGCCGTAACGCAGGGGCCACGGTTTCGTACGCTGCGTGGCGAAACTGCGGCAACGTGCGGATGTAACACAACGCTGGACCAGATACTTCTTGTGGAGAAAGAGCCTGTCACCTAGCAGTCACGCATGCAGTCATTAAAATTGCTACACCGCGAAGATGACGTGCTACAGACGTGAAATTTAACCGACAGGAAGAAGATGCTGTGACATGCAAATGATTAGCTTTTCAGCGATTTCACACAAGGTTGGCGCCGGTGGCGACACCTACAACATGGTGACCTGAGGAAAGTTTCCAACCGATTTCTCATACACAAACAGCAGTTGAGCGGCGTTGCCTGGTGAAACGTTGTTGTGATGTCTCGTGTAAGGAGGAGAAATGCTAACCATCGCGTTTCCGACTTTGATAAAGGTCGGATTGTAGCCTACCGCGATTGCGGTTTATCGTATCGCGTAGTGGCGCCATGACCTTGAAGATGGACTGCTGATGAATGCAATGGATTGTGTTCAGCGGAGAAACCTAGTTCTGTACTTCCCCGGATGACCAACGTCGGACATTATGGCAACCACCTGGGGAGAGGTCCCCTTCTTTCG
Source organism: Schistocerca gregaria (assembly GCF_023897955.1). Taxonomy (NCBI): domain Eukaryota; kingdom Metazoa; phylum Arthropoda; class Insecta; order Orthoptera; family Acrididae; genus Schistocerca; species Schistocerca gregaria. The sequence goes on along the minus strand of NC_064925.1, from coordinate 218,091,227 downwards.
ACGTTTTGGAGAGAGACAGCGGTATCACTGCTGGCGTCATGGTGTGAGGAGTCATCGGGTAACACTTTTTATCACGGCTGCTACTGACTGAGGGAACTCTGATCGCATAACGGTAGGTCACAAGCATTCTGCTCCCTCACCTCTTACTTCTCACGAGACAGTGGCGCCATTTTTCAGCAGGACAGTACTGTCCCACACATGGCACGTGTTTATCTCGTGGCCAGCGAGGTCTCCTGATGCGTTCCACACAGAACATGTGTGGGACCAGTTTGTACTTAACCTCTGTAAATTTGTGGAAGATCTTATGGGACCAAACTGCTTAGGTCATCGGTCCCTAAGCTTACACACTACTTAATCTAACTTACACTAACTTACGCTGTCGACAACACACACACCCATGCCCGAGGGAGAACTCGAACCTTCGACGGGGAGAGCCGCGCAGACCGTGACAAGAGGCGTGAGACCGCGCGGCTATCCCGCGCGGCTGACCTCTGTCCGGTGACAGTATCCAGTATCAATGGACACAACAGTTGTGGGGCAGTTTTCCCAACCAAATCAGTGCGTGCATCCAGGCCAGATGGGTTGCAAAGTCACTCAGATAAGTTCTTTGTAAACTGACTCGATTTTGTAATCACCGAAATATCACATACCCTGTTAACATTTGATGTCTGATATTGTATTTCCTCCCTTTCTGGGTACATAATTTTTTTTTGTCAGGTGGCGTACTTCAACAAACAACAAGTTACTCTTATAAACTTAATTAGAACACTCCATTAAGAATAAAATATCAATATACTCAGTAGTGCTATTGTTCTTCCACCACCTAAGCACAGCTTCCTTAATTAGTGAAAACAAACTGCTGTTTCCTCAGTTTTAACAAATATCTCCTGTTCATATCGCACTAGTAGCATAATATTAACGTGAGTAAAATGTTCTCTTTCATAGAAAATACCTACTTACATGTTTAATAGTAAACGGTTGTTTATAATACACTATCACTTACGAATATGCTTGGTAATTAACATTTCCAGTTGCCATACAACTAACATCAATTTTCACTCCTTGAAACTATTGTTTTGCTTCATGGACAATTAAGTAGGTTTATTTTCCTTTTGAGCTGGTATGGAATCGTAATTACTACCTAACACGAATTCTTTACAGAGGAGTGGAAAAACTGGTAGAAGCCGATCTCGGGCAAGACCAGTTTGGATTCGGTAGAAATTTTGGAACACCCAAGGAAGTACTGACCCTACGACGTATCTTAGAAGATATATTAAGTAAAGGCAAACCTACGTTTCTAGCATTTGTAGACTCAGAGTCTAAAGGATGTTGACTGGAGTACTCTCTTTCAAATACTGAAGGTGGCAGGGGTAAAATACAGTGAGCGAAAGGCTATTTACAATTTGTACAGCAACCAGATGGCAGTTATAAGAGTCGAGCGGCATTAAAAGCAAGCGGTGGTTGAGAAGGGAGTGAGACAGGGTTGTAGCCTATCCCCGATGTTATTCAATCTGTGTATTGAGCAAGCAGTAAAGGAAGCAAAAGAAAAGTTTGGACTATGAATTAAAATCCATGAAGAATAAATAACATCTTTGAGCTTTGCTGATGCCACTGTAATTCTGTCAGAGACTGCAAAGGACCTGGAAGAGCAGTTGAACGGAATGGAATGGAGAGCGTCCTGAAAGGAGGATATAAGATGAACATCAACAAAAGCAAAACGAGGATAATAGAATGTAGTTGAATTAAATTAGGTGATGCTTAGGGAAACAGGTTAGGAAATGAGACACTTAAAGTAGTAGATAAGCTTTGTCATTTGGGAAGCAAAATAACTAATGATGGTTGAAGTTAAGAGGATATAAAATGTAGACTGGCAATGGGAAGGAATTGTTTCTGAAGAAGATATAGAGTATAGATTAAAGTGTCAGGAAGTCGTTTCTGAAAGTATTTGTATGGCGTGTAGCCATGTATGGAAGTGAAACGTGGACGATAAATAGTTGAGACAAGAAGGGAATCGACGCTTTCGAAGTGTGGTTCTACAGAAGAATGCTGAAGATTAGATCGGTAGATCACGTAACTAATGGCTTCAAATGGCTCTGAGCACTATGGGACTTGACATCTGGGGTCATCAGTCCCCTAGAACTTAGAACTACTTAAACTTAACTAACCTAAGGACATCACATACATCCATGCCCGAGGCAGGATTCGAACCTGCGACCTTAGCAGCAGCGCGGTTCCGGACTGAGTCGCCTAGAACCGCTCCGCCATTGTTGAGCATCCAGCAGGACAATGCAACGTGTCCACAGCTGGTAGTGAAAGTGTATGCACAAAGGAAGTTGGTTACAGTACGCTTGTTCGCCCACTGACTGAATACTGCTCAGCAGTGTGGGATCCGTACCAGATAGCGTTGATAGAAGAGATAGAGAGGTTCCAACGGAGAGCAGCGCGCTTGGTTACAGGATCATTTAGTAATCGCAAAAGCGTTTCGGAGATGATTGATAAACTCCAGTGGAAGACTGTGCAGGAGAGACGCTCAGTAGCTCGGTACGGGCTTTTGGTGAAGTTTCGAGAACATACCTTCACCGAGGAGTCAAGCAGTATATTGCTCCTTCCTACGTATATCTCGCGAAGACACCATGAGGATAAAATCAGAGAGATTAGAGCTGACACAGAGGAATACCGACAATCCTTCTTTCCACAAACAATACGAGAATGAAGTAGAAGGGAGAACCGATAGAGGTACTCAAGGTACCCTCCGCCACACACCGTCATGTGGCTTGCGGAGTGTGGATGTAGATGTAGATGAAGTGCACCAGGATGATTTTACTGTACTCCCATGGCCACCAAACTCTCCGTATTTAAACCCAATCGAGAATCCGTGGGACCGTCTCGATTGAGCTGTTCGTGCCATGGATCCTCAACTGCAGTCGGCATGGCTCCACAACCATATCTATACCTTCCAGAACCATAATGACTCTGTTCCTCTACGTCTCGCAGCGGTGCGCACTGTAAACGGAGAATGTTCTTGATTTTGACGGGCCGTCACATTAATGCAACTTGGCAGTATAGTATCTACACTCTATTCATGATTTTTTATCTTTTGTTGTTGCTGTTACTTATTGTCACCATAATGTTCATTCTACTTGTCTGGTGTTTGCTTTTATTTCTTGCACAATTTTGTTGTGTATGAAATAACAAAAATGGTTCAAATGGCTCTGAGCACTATGGGACTTAACTTCTCAGGTCATCAGTCCCCTAGAACCTAGAACTACTTAAACCTAACTAACGTAAGGACATCACACACATCCATGCCCGAGGCAGGATTCGAACCTGCGACCGTAGCGGTTGCGCGTTTCCAGACTGTAGCGCCTAGAAATGCTCGGCCACGCAGGGCCGGCATGAAATAACAAGTTGACATCTTTGGGCACTATTTTTTATCAGTCTCAGGCTGAGGCAGTTTCCTAGTTTGCTGACGTATCGCATGTTCATTAGTTTTGTGCTCTATGTTTGAAGAGTGTCATCTTCGCATAACGCTAAATTTTTGTTCTAATGAGTTGGGTGATGTATATCGGCATTGTATACAGTGTGTCTCAGAAACATTGCGAGAAATATCGGGGGGTTGTAAAAGGTGTCTTGAGGAACAAATCGAGGATAGGAAACTGTGTTCAGAAAGGTCATCCAACGACGCTACAGAGCGTCGAAGATATAGGCGTCGACGCCTGTCATGAGGCCACCGTTTCGGTAGCAAACGTGACTTTGTATTCTGACAGAACGTAGGTGGAACGTCTCGCAGTCTTCTTTGTTATTCAGTGATTGCAATTGAATGCAACGATTGCCAGTGGTGAAAATGGAGATTGATGCAGCGAAGACGAATGCGGTACTCTGTTGCCTTGGCGAATGGCGGTTTCAGACGCAGGTTCTCATCTGAATTTTATTTTTCTCCTGAAACACACTGGAGATTTTAGAGGCTATGGGCAGGAATGCCGAATTTGTATTTTTATTAGCAATGTAGCGTTTTCCCCGTTTTAATTACCAATGGTTGATAGCCGCCGCAGGAAAGAGAACTCGCAAATCGAAAGCCGCAATTAGTAAGCGTAAAAGCAATCTCGAACACTTTGAGAGTACAGGATACTCCGAAGACTTTGAAAGTTTCTTATCCGTACTGCGAGGGGAATTGAATTTACAAGTGCACTTGCAAAAGCTCGTTAAGGTGCTCGTCTCCAAGCATTTACGCCAGCGCTATTGCTTCCCAGCAATCTGCGAGCAATAAGTCTCGGTGTACTATTACTGGCCGTATCTCTGGACTTTATGAGGCCCGCGTCTCGTCTGTATTAAACGGAATGGCTGTCGTAACATGACCAACATGCCAGAAATTAATTACGTTACTTCTCTCAAGGGTTTGTAGTCTTCGCCGTCACCAGCCGTTTGTGGTCGTATTCCATGGACAGCTTAGACGATCCAAAAATGCTCCAGACCGCTTGCGTGACGTGTCTAAACGTACTGGCCGCACATGATGTGAAGCTGATAAGCGAGAAAACTGCAACCACGTACTCAAACCTCTTAGTCCGTATATCATATACAAACAAACCGCTGCTCCGGCGCTTTTCAGCGACAAGAATTCACGCCGGACTAAGCGCGGAAAATATTTCAGTCGAGTTAGTTGCATTGGTGTGGCCGAACGGATAATATACTTGTTGTCACTCTCAGTGGCCGACATTATGTTTACTAAAAGATATGGCATCGCCGCCGAAGATGCTGGGTGCATCATCTGTTTTAAAACCAAGTTAAAATTGGTGTGTTTAGCACAGTAAAATAGGACGACACAAAATATGTAAAGTTTTTTAGAATGTCGAACGAAACGTTAGAAAAGCTATTGCAAGTTTTCTATGATGACAAACACCAATATGCAGAATTGCATTTCCCCTCTTGCAAAGCTAGCAATGACACGAGATGAGCACACAATTGACGTATACAAGCTAGAATATATTACTCTACTGTACGGCGAAGTAACATTATTTAGAAAAGCTCTCCTTGAGTGGAAATACGCAATTACGTTAATCTCTCTCGACAACTTCAATGAAGTCAGGTTTCATTCGATAGACCCAAATGCGAATGAAAATATTCAGTGTTGGTTCAAATGGCTCTAAGCACTATGGGGCTTAACATCTTGGGTCATGAGTCCCCTACACTTAGAACTACTTAAACCTAACTAACCTAAGGACATCACACACATTCATGCCCGAGGCAGGATTCGAACCTGCGAGAGTTTTTATGTGAGTAAAATTATGTAAATTTTTGAAACTAGTTACAGAACGAGCGAGCGTTGCCGGCCGCTATGGACGAGCAGTTGCAGGCGCTTCAGTCCGGAACCGCATGACCGCTACAGTCGCAGGTTCGAATCCTGCCTCGGGCATGGATGTATGTGATGTCCTTACGTTAGTTAGGTTTAGGTAGTTCTAAGTCTAGGGGACAGATGACCTCATAGTGCTTACAGCCATTTGAACCATTAGAGCGGGCGACTGAGCCATACTTCGTCAATTATGCACTATCTTTTACCTTGAAACGGATGACGGCCGTCTTCTACGAAACACGTGATATTTGCAAGTGAACAGAGTTGCTTTTGATGTCCTAACAGTTTTTCCTGTCTTGAAGTAGGAAATGTGTATTAGCTGCTAGTAACTTCTGTTTAAAAGTGTATTTAACTTGTAACCACTTTATGATACCACTTCTTTTTAATTGGATTTAACCCAATGATTTTTGATACTTTTGGATATAATACGCCAAATTAGGAAGCGATCTTGACAACTACGTGCAAAGGTAAATAGCTGTCTATATTTTAAGGTTGCGCTCTGTTCTACGCGTTTGTTATCATAGATAAAAAATGCTCTGTAAATGTTATTTGTATAATTATTTTAAGTATTTGCTGATGTGTTTTGATAATAGGATCGCTCTCTTTCAAATTCTAAAGGTGGCAGGGGTAAAATACAGGGAGCGGAACGCTATTTACAATATGTACGGGAACCAAGTGGCAGTTATAAGAGCTGAGGGGGCACAATAGCGAAGCAGTGGTTCAGAAGGGAGTTAGACAGGGTTTTAGCCTATTCCCGATGTTTTAAATCTGTATACTGAGCAAGCAGTAAAGGAAACAAAAGAAAAATTTTGAGTAGGAATCAAAATCCATGGAGAAGCAATAAAAACTTTGAGGTTAGCTGAGGACAATGTAATTCTGTCAGAGACTGCAAAGGACTTGGAAAAGCACTTCAACGAAATGGACAGGAGGATATAAGATGAACATCAACAAAAGCAAAATGAGCAAAATTAGGTGATGCTGAGGGAATTAGATTAGGAAATGAGACATTTGCTATCTGGGAATCAAAATAACTCATGGTGGTCGAAGTAGAGATGATATAAAATGTAGACTGACTGTGGCAAGGGAAACGTTTCTGAAGAAGAGAAATGTGTTAACATCGAGTATACTTAAGTGTCAGGAAGTTCTTTCTGAAAGTGTTTGTACGGAGTGTAGCTATGTATGGAAGTGAACCATGGACGATAAGTAGTTCAGACAAGAAGAGAATGGAAGGTTTCGAAATGTGGTGCTACAAAGCACAAGAATGGAAAAACCGGTAGAAGCCGATCTCGGGGAAGATGAATTTGAATTCCAGAGAAATGCAGGAACACGGGAGGCCACACTGAGCTTACGACTTCTCTTAGAAGATAGTTTAAGCAAAGGCAAACCTACGTTTATAGCATTTGTAGACTTAGAGAAAGCTTTTGACAATGTTGACTGGAATACTCTCTTTGAAATTCTGAAGGTAACGGCGGGTAAAGTACAGGGAGTGAAAGGCTATTTACAGCTTGTACAGAAACCAGACGCAGTTATTAGGAGCGTGGCAGTGGTTGAAAAGGGAGTGAAATTGGGCTGCAGTCTTTCCCCGTAGTTATTTAATACGTACATTGAACAAGCAGTAAAGGAAATCAAAGAGAAATTTGCAATAGTGATCAAAGTTCAGGGAGACGAAATAAAAACTTTGATGTTTTCGGATGTCACTGTAATTCTGTCAGAGATAGGAAAGGACTTGGAAGAACAGTTGAACGGAATGGACAGTATCTTAAAAGGAGGATATAAGATGAACATCAACAACAGCAAGACAAGGATAATGGAATGTAGTCTAATTAAATCAGGTGATGCCTGAGGGAACTAGAGTAGGAAACGAAACACTTAAAGTAGTAGGTGAATTTTGCTATTTTGGAAACAAAATAACTAATGACGACCGAAGTAGAGAGAATATAAAATGTAGACCCGCAACGGGAAGACAAGCGTTTCTGAAGAAGAGAAATTTGTTAACATCAAATGTAGACTTAAGTATAGGTAGCATTTTCTGAAGATATTTGTCTGGAGTATAGTCATGTATGGAAGTGAAACAGGAACGATCACGTAACTAGTGAGGGAGTACTGGGTAGAATTGGGAAGAAAAAAAGATTGTGGCACAACGTGACTAGGCGACAGGACACAGTCTGATATATCAAGGGCTAAGCATTTTAGTACTAGAGGGATATATGGAGGGTACAAATCATAGAAAGAGCAAGAGATGAATACAGTAAGCTGATTCAGAAGAATGTAGGTTGTAGTAGTTATTCGGAGATGAAAAGTATTGGACAGGATAGAGTACCACAGAGAGCTGCGTCAAACCAGTCTTCGGACTGAACATAACAACGAGCAAACATGTAAGAGAAAGTAATATATTGTCCTATTCTTCCCGGAAAGTCCTCACTCGAAACTTCAGTAATAATACTCTTTGTAATCCGCAACGCTTCTCTTATAATGTTTGCTACTGAATCTTGTTGAGCGTGTCTGTAACATTCTTGCGACGACTAAGCGAACCCGTGACGAAATGCGACTCTCTTAGCTGCATCTTCTGTATCTCTTATTTTTATTTATCTGTATCTCTTCTATTAGTCCTTCCTGGTAATGATCCTATACTGACGAACAGTTTTCAACAACTGGTCGAACGAGCGCCTTGTAAACCACTCCTTTCATGTACGAGTTACATTTCCTTAAGTTTCTTCCTATGAATCTCAGCCAGGCATCTGTTTTTCCTACTTTTTGTTTCTGATGATGTTTTCACTTAACGTCGCTGTGGTAAATACTGTTTCCAGCTGTTTCTCATCAATACTATGGTTGTACGGTAGTGGACTTTTTTCCCTATCGATGTGCAATATGTTCGATTTACGTTCAGGATAAACTGCCAGAGTCTGCACCATTCATCAATCCTCTGCAGATCATTCTGCAAATCGATACTGTCTTCTGGCATTGCTACTTCTTTATAGACATCTTGAAACAGTCTTAAAGAGCATGCGACGCTTTGTACTACATCATTTACACTGAAGCGCCAAAGAAACTGGAATAGGCATGCGTATTCAAGTACAGAGACATGTGAAAAGGCAGAAGACGGCTCTGCGGTCGGCAACGTCTATGTAAGACAACAGGTCTTGTCAGTTTGGTTGCAGATAACAAATTTGTGGAGCAAACCACATTATCATTAAATATAGAAAGATCAACAAAAAACCATATAAAAGTAAAATGTTAAGACCAAGCTACCTGTAATAAATAATAGGCAAGTGGTCCTGAAAAATGAAGCACACCATGTCTAAAGGTATTAACAAAAACTTAATTTTATCCACTGTTTTCCAGTGTTTCGTCTACGACTGTTTTACTTTCGTAAAATGAAGAACAAACCGCCTTCAGTCACAAATTGCGTTCATTTACTGCACTATGCATTTCGAGCCCTGGAGGTTCATCTTCAGGAGCTTTTTAGTGATTTACATCAGGTTTTTTTAGTTTAGAATATCAACAGGCAAACAACTAAAAAGCCTGATGTAAATCACTAAAAATCTCCTGAGGATGAGCCTCCAGGCCTCGAAATGCACAGTGCAGTAAATAAACGCAACTTGTGACTGAAGGCGGTTTGTTCTTCATTTTACGATATTAACAAAAAGAAACGAATTATTGTTTGAACTAAATATCCACATAATTTTGTAATCATTTGCAAAAATGTTCACATTACAGATTAAATAAAACGGAAACCCACTGATGATGGCACACTGATGCTGAAACATGTTCGGGAACATGCAAAAAGGGTGTTTTGCATAACTGGCGAACCTTACATCCTACGAGAGTTTTGTAAGCTACCTCCTCTGATGGCGGACTACATTTACTGAGGATTCTTCCAGCGAATCTCATTTCGGCAACTGCGTTTCCTGTTTCGATTAGTGTTATATGGTCGTTCCACTTTAAATCGCTCCGTACACATATGCTCTACTCTTAGATATTTGATGGATGCGACTGTTTCCATAGATAGTTCTACTGTCGTGTAATCATAAACTTTATTATAGCGAAAATGTTGCTTTCGATAGTAAAGTCCTAGCAACCTCGAGCGGAGAGTTCCTGCGCCGGCTGCTTGTACCAAAGCGTTCGCCCTTGCCTTGCCCCGTGCTGGGCTGCCTGCAGCTAGGCAAGCTGTGTGCCTACGCTGCGCTTCGACGCGGTATACACCCATCGCATGCATGTATCTGGCTTGCCGCAGTGGTAACACCGGTTCCCGTCAAGCGATCTTGGGCTTGGTTAGCACCTGGATAAGTGACCGTCCGGGTTTACCGAGCGCTGTTAGCACGTGGTGTGCACTCAGCTCTTGTGAGACCAATTAAATAAAAAAAAAAGTTGCGGAGCTACTTATGGTGTCACCGCCAGACACCACACTTGCTAGGTGGCAGCATTTAAATCGGCCGCGGTCTGGTAATATACGTCGGACCCGCGTGTCGCCAATATCAGTTATTGCAGACCGAGCGCCGCCACACGGGAGGTCTAGAGACTAGCACTCGCCCCAGTTGTGCAGCCGACTTTGCTAACGGTGGTTCACTGACTTCTACGCTCTCACTTGCCGAGACGATACTTAGCATAGCCTACGTTATTTGCTACGACCTAGCAAGGTGCCATTATCTGTTGCTATTGGTACTGTGAATCATGTAAAGTCAAGAGCGACGTTCGTCATTAATGGATTAAAGTTAAGTATTCCACCAGCTACGTCCGTTTTTCTCAATTCTAATTCCCTTGTCATGTTCCAGACCCCACGCCAGACTGCGTGAGATAAAAAGCGTGCATTTCGGCCTCCTTTAGTTTTACGGGTTGGCTCTCCTGCCAACCACAAAACTACTCTATTGACGAGTAGCGCTTCCAGTCACGAGAACGGACAACGGCTGGCAGAGCGGTGTGTTGACCACGCGCTCCTCCATATCGGCATCCAGTGATGCCACGGCGGTCGGCCGGTACCACTGGGCCTTGCGAGGCCTGTTCTGACAGAGTTTTTAATTTTTAGTGCATGGACTTTGGCCGGAGAGCTATAGTGGTCGTTACGAGAATAGGCAGAGCAAGAACATCCAATCGTCTTACTGCAGTGACCGTCATAGTGATAATTTGAAATGACAGTAAAAATTCAGAAGAAATATCATTCATCTCTATTTTTTGGCTAAAACATGAAGCAGTACTTTGCCCAAAAAAATTGTTGCCAGACATGACGAAAAGAATAAAAACTAATATAACAAGAAATTTTCGAGACAAATATATTTTTTAAATTCATTTGTGGAAACAACCAGAAAGACTAACATAGTTGGACAGAAAAAAATGTATGAACATTCTCAAAGTTTATAGATGCGTGCCATACATATTTTATTGTGAATATACACTCCTGGAAATTGAAATAAGAACACCGTGAATTCATTGTCCCAGAAAGGGGAAACTTTATTGACACATTCCTGGGGTCAGATACATCACATGATCACACTGACAGAACCACAGGCACATAGACACAGGCAACAGAGCATGCACAATGTCGGCACTAGTACAGTGTATATCCACCTTTCGCAGCAATGCAGGCTGCTATTCTCCCATGGAGACGATCGTAGAGATGCTGGATGTAGTCCTGTGGAACGGCTTGCCATGCCATTTCCACCTGGCGCCTCAGTTGGACCAGCGTTCGTGCTGGACGTGCAGACCGCGTGAGACGACGCTTCATCCAGTCCCAAACATGCTCAATGGGGGACAGATCCGTAGATCTTGCTGGCCAGGGTAGTTGACTTACACCTTGTAGAGCACGTTGGGTGGCACGGCATACATGCGGACGTGCATTGTCCTGTTGGAACAGCAAGTTCCCTTGCCGGTCTAGGAATGGCAGAACGATGGATTCGATGACGGTTTGGATGTACCGTGCTCTATTCAGTGTCCCCTCGACGATCAGCAGAGGTGTACGGCCAGTATAGGAGATCGCTCCCCACACCATGATGCCGGGTGTTGGCCCTGTGTGCCTCGGTCATATGCAGTCCTGATTGTGGCGCTCACCTGCACGGCGCCAAACACACATACGACCATAATTGGCACCAAGGCAGAAGCGACTCTGATCGCTGAAGACGACACGTCTCCATTCGTCCCTCCATTCACGCCTGTCGCGACACCACTGGAGGCGGGCTGCACGATGTTGGGGCGTGAGCGGAAGACGGCCTAACGGTGTGCGGGACCGTAGCCCAGCTTCATGGAGACGGTTGCGAATGGTCCTCGCCGATACCCCAGGAGCAACAGTGTCCCTAATTTGCTGGGAAGTGGTGGTGCGGTCCCCTACGGCACTGCGTAGGATCCTACGGTCTTGGCGTGCATCCGTGCGTCGCTGCGGTCCGGTCTCAGGTCGACGGGCACGTGCACCTTTCGTCGACCACTGGCGACAACATCTATGTACTGTGGAGACCTCACGCCCCACGTGTTGAGCAATTCGGCGGTACGTCCACCCGGCCTCCCGCATGCCCACTATACGCCCTCGCTCAAAGTCCGTCAACTGCACATACGGTTCACGTCCACGCTGTCGCGGCATGCTACCAGTGTTAAAGACTGCGATGGAGCTCCGTATGCCACGGCAAACTGGCTGACACTGACGGCGGCGGTGCACAAACGCTGCGGAGCTAGCGCCATTCGACGGCCAACACCGCGGTTCCTGGTGTGTCCGCTGTGCCGTGCGTGTGATCATTGCTTGTACAGCCCTCTCGCAGTGTCCGGAGCAAGTATGGTGGGTCTGACACACCGGTGTCAATGTGTTCTTTTTTCCATTTCCAGGAGTGTATAAATGTATTATGAGATGAAATACAAACAAATGGTAAATTTCACCTGCGCAACGAAAAACGTCGTCTCTGAAGAATTTCCTTTGTGTTGGACTTGGCAGAAACTTCCAGCAAGAAAGTTATTAAGAAAATTATGAAATTAGTTTTGCTAACATCTGAGACATAATTGCTATGTCGTGTTTCCTTTGAGCTACATTTACTTACGAGATACTCCGTGAGCGGTAGCGCCTGAGAACTTGGGTTCCCGTGCTGGTGCCATTCAAAAAAATGGCTCGAAGCACTATGAGACTTAACATCTGAGGTCATCAGTCCCCTAGACTGAGAACTACTTAAACCTAACTAACCTAAGGACACCACACACATTCATGACCGAGGCAGGATTCGAACCTGCGACCGTAGCAGCCGCGCGGTTCCGGACTGAAGCGCCTTGAACCGCTCGGCCACAACGGCCGACTGGTACCATTCTTCCGACCGAAAATATTCCCCAAAGCCCCATCATTTGTACCTATTACAGATTCTTCATCATTACACTCATCACCAAAAATGTCATCTATACGTAGTGAGTTAATTTTCGCTGACTGTACCTTTCTTGCAAACTCACCACCAAGGAGTCATACGAATAGGATGGGAATTTTGACGCTCCATCGCGTCAGTTGAACAAAATTTGGCGCAATATCCCTCAGGAGAACATCCAAAAATTCTGTTAACAAATGCCAAGTCGAATAACTGCTTGCGTAAGGGCCATATACCGTCGTTTTAGGAGAAATTTGCGTCTATAGCCTGAACTGAAAGACAGATATCATTTAGAAGGAGAAGAGCATACGTTTCCGAGCCACCGTACACGATTATTGCGTATTGCAGCAAGTAGCACCACTCATAACTATATGTCAGTCAGAACGAGTACACGGAAAAAAGCTAAACCAAACACACGGAAATAGGAATTGCGACGACAAACTAGGCAGTACCTGACATGGAAACACGGCAGGGCCAGAGGCGGCTCGGGGTGAGACATAAGCGATGACCTTGAGCACTCTCCTTTCGTCAGGCCCTACGGAAACTCCAGGACGACAGACGAGAAAGAACAATTACACACTGAAGAACCAATGAAACTGGTACACCTGCCTAATATCGTGCAGGGCCCGCAAGCAACCTGACGTGGCATGGACTCGACTAATGTCTTAAGTAGCTCCGGAAGGAATGGACACCAAGAACCCTGCAGGGCTGTCCATAAATCCTGTCTAGGGAGTTTAGTGTCCAAGGCAGTGTTTAAACTCGGAAGAATATTTCTGGATCCCTTAGACGTGTGCATTTTCCTGTTGGATTTGCTGAACTCATCCGTAATGCACAATGGATATGAATAGACGTAGGTGAGCAGACAGGATGATTACGTTAGTGTCACCTGTGAGAGTCGTATCTGGACACATCAGGGGTACCATATCATTCGAACAGCACACTCCTCACACCATTATAGAGCATCCACCAACTTGAAAAGTCCGCTACTGACATGCAGGTTCCGTGGATTCATGAGGTTGTCTCCATACCCGTACACGTCCATCCGCTCTATACAATTTGAAACAAGACTCGCCTGACCACGAAAAATTTTTCAGTCATCAACAATCCAGGCCGGCGTTGGTGGCCGAGCGGTTCTAGGCGCTACAGGCTGGAACTGCGAGACCACTACGGTCGCAGGTTCGAGTCCTGCCTCGGGCATGGATGTGTGTGATGTCCTTAGGTTAGTTAGGTTTAAGTGGTTCTAAGTTCGAGGGGGCTAGTGACCTCAGAAGTTAAGTCCCCTAGTGCTCAGAGCCATTTGAACCATTTGAACCAACAGTCCAATGTCAGTGTTGACGGGCCCAGGCGAGGGGTAAAACTTTGTGTCATGCAGTCACCAAGGATATACGAGTGGGCTTTCGGCTCGGAAAGCCCATATCGATGACCTTTCGCTGAATGGTTCTCATGCTGACACTTGTTGACAGCCCAGCACTGAAATCTGCAGCAATTTGCGGAAGGGTTGCACTTCAGCCACGTTGAACGACTCTCTTCAGTCGTCTTTGGTCCCGTTCTTGCAGGATCTTTTTCCGGCCGCAGCGATGTCGGAACTTTGATGTTTCACCTGAGTCCTGACGCAAAAAAAAAAAAAAGTTTCAAATGGCTCTGAGCACTATGGGATTTAACTGCTGTGGTCATCAGTCCGCTAGAACAAAGAACTACTTAAACCTAACTAACCTAAGAGCATCACACACATCCATGCCCGAGGCAGGATTCGAACCTGCGACCGTAGCAGTCACGCGGTTCCAGACTGATGCGCCTAGAACATCACGTCCACAACGGCCGGCTATTCACGGTGCACTCGTGAAATGGTCGTACGGGAAAATCGCCACTTCATCGCTACCTCGGAGATGCTGTGTCCCATCGCTAGTGCGCCGACTACAACACGATCTTCAAACTCACTTAAGTCTTGATAACCTGTCATTGTAGCAGCAGTGCTGTGCCAGACACCTGTTGTCTTATATAGATGTTGTCGACCGCAGCGCCGTGTTTTACCTGTTTACAGATCTCTGTAAACGCATGCCCATACCGATTTCATTGGCGTTTCGGTGTATCTTGCGTAACGATCGTGACCACGAAATTAAAGAAATTCAGCCTAACATTGAATAGTAGCGACAGGCATTTCTCTTCCAGCCGTGACTACTTTGGATCAGACAGAATGGGCATATTATAAGCGAGACGGAACAGTTCAAGTTCCTAGGCGTTCGGATAGATAATAAGCTGTTGTGAAAAGTCCATGTTCAGGATATTGTTCAGAAACTAAATGCTGCTTTATTTACCATTAGAACAGTATCTGAAATAAGTGACATTTCAACGCGAAAAGTAGTCTACTTCGCATATTTTCATACGCTTATGTTACATGGTATTATTTTTTGGGGCAATTCTTCTGATTTTTGGCTCAAAAACGGGCTGTTCGAGCTACATGTGGTGTAATTTCGAGAACCTCTTGTCGACCCCTGTTCAATAATCTGGAAATACTGACCCCTCACAGTATATATATATATATATATATATATATATATATATATATATATATATATATATATATATATATTAATGCCGTTTGTTGTTAGCGATATTAGCTTATTCTCAAGAGTTATCAGCTTTCACTCAGTTAATACTAGGCAGAAATCAAATCTGTATGTGGAATGCACTTCCTTGACTCTTGTGCAGAAAGGAGTGCACTATTCTGCTGCATCCATTTCCAGTAAGCTACCACAAGCACTCAAAAATCTTAGCAGCCTCCTAAACTAAAGAGTTTCTTCATGGCTCACTCCTTCTATTCTGTGGAGGAGCTCCTGGAAGAGCTGAAAAATTAAGCAAAAACCAGTGTTACATTGTTGACTTTTTTTATTTAAACTTAGGAATTGACGCCTGAATACGTTTCTTGTGTTTCATTTTATCTGTTTCTATTATAATTTCACGTATTGACTCGTTCCACGACCATGGAGACTTCTCCTGTGTTTGGTCCCACGGAACAATAAATAAATAAACAATACTGCCATTGGTAGAGCACTTGCCCGCGAAAGGCAAAGGTCCCGAGTTCGAGTCTCGGTCGGGCACACAGTTTTAATCTGCCAGGAAGTTTCACATCAGCGCACACTCCGCTGCAGAGTGAAAATCTCATTCTGGAATACTGCCATTCTTAAGCCCCGACACACGCCGTACGGCGGTGTAGTTTACGTGAGGAAGCTGGCAGGCAGAGGAACAGATCTTCCGCGGCGCTCGCCGGGAGGCGGGAAGTTTGCGGACCCCCGGGCAGACGATGGTGCCAATTACCCGCTGCCGGCACTTACGTAAGCGCCGTAATCGACCGCTGCCGTCTGCGCCTGGTTGTGCGTGTCTGACTCAGCACCGGAGCGAAGGGCGGGCCAAGTTCGCGGGCCGCCGATCGCTGACCTCGGGGGGCAGCGAGGGCTAGCGGCGCCGTGCGTCCTCTTGCTGCCCGCCGATTCGCTTACACACTGCCACCGCGAACAAATTTCTGTCGCAAGCATGGTCCCTGCGCTTCTTCATCCATAGCGGGGTAGACAGCGGCGCTCAGGTTGATGTGTTCCATGACTTCAAGAAGGCTTTCGATACTGTCCCCCACAGCTGCATAGTTTAAAAAAAAACCGAGCTTACCGAGTATTTGACCAAATTTGCGACTAGATCGAGACTTCAAGAACTCAACATGACGCTCTTATCGGAAGAAAATCGAGAATTGTAGACGTAATTTCCGGGGTACCCAAAGGAAGTGTGATATGACCGTTATTGTTTATACTGTTTGTACACTGAATAACCAAAGAGATTCGTACACCTGCCTAATATCGTGTAGGGCCCCCGCGAGCACGCCGAAGTGCCGCAACATGACGTGGCACGGACTCCAATAATGTCTGAAATAGTGCTGGAGGGAACTGACACCATGAATCCTGCAGGGCTGTCGATACATGCGTAAGAGTACGAGGGGGTAGAGATCTCTTATGAACAGCACCTTGCAAGGCATCCCAATATACTCAGTAATGTCCATGTCTGGGGAGTCTGGTGGTTAGCGGCAGTGTTTAAACTCAGTGTTCCTGGATACACCAGACGTGTGGGGTGTAGCACTGTCCTACTGGAATTGCCTACGTCCTTCGTTATACTCAACAAACGTAAGTTAGTGCAGGTGATCAGACAGTATGCTTACATACATGTCACCTGTCAGAGTCGGATCTAGGCGTATCAGGGGTCCCATATCATTCCAACTGCATACGCCCCGCACCGTTGCAGAGCAACCCCCAGTTTGAACGCCGACCGGGGTGACCGAGAGGTTCTAGGCGCTACAGTCTGGAACTGCGCGACCGCTATGGTCGGAGGTTCGAATACTGCCTCAGGCACGGATGTGTGTGATGTCCTGTGGTTAGTTAGGTTTAAGTAGTTCTAAGTTCTAGGTGACCGATGACCTCAGAAGTTAAGTCGCATAGTGCTCAGTGCCATTTGAACCCAGTTTGAAGAGTTCCGTGCTGACATGCAGGGTCCACGGATTCATGAGGTTGTCTCCATACCCGTACAAGTCCATCCGCTAGGTACAATTTAAAACGAGACTCGTCAGACCAGCAACAGGTTTCCAGTCATCAACAGTCCAATGTCGATGTTCACGGGCCCAGGCGAGACGAAAAGCTTTGTGTCGTTCAGTCATGAAGAGCACACGAGTGGGCTTTCGATGATGTTTCGTGGACTTGTTCGCTCTCTGACAATTGTTGATGGCCCAGTAATGAAATCTGTAGCAATTTGCGGAAGGGTTGCTCTTCTGTCACGTTGAACGATTCTCTTCAGTCGTTCTTGGTCCTGTAATTTTCTGGCCGCAGCGATCTCTGAGGTTTGATACTTTATCGAATTCCTGATGTTCACGGCACACTCATGAAATGATCGTACGGGAAAATCACCACTTCATCGCTACCTCGGAGATGCTGTGTCCCATCGATCGTGAACCGACTATAATACCACGTCCAAACTCACTTAAATCTTGATAACCTGCCATTGTAGCATCAGTAACCGATCTAACAACTGCGCCAGACGCTAGTTATCTTATATAGACGTTTTCGACAGCAGCACCGTATTCGGCCTGTTTTCATATCTCTGTATTTGTATACGCATGCCTATACCAGTTTCTTTGGCGAGTCAGTGTGTATGAATCTACTCGGAGCGCCAACTCTGAAGAATGTGATTAGATTTTCACAAATATCTATCTTGACAGTCAACAGTATGTTGTACCGCGGCTATAAATATTTACAAATCAAGAAATACAAAAGAAAACTTCAACAACCAAAATCACTAACTACAACTTTATATTTGAGACTAAGTTACCATTATCGGGTCTGTAACACATATAGATCGAAATATAATCACGATGAGATCGGATATTCTAGGATGTGGTACATATGTACATAACATGGTTGCATAAAACGTATCATATGCAAATACACCTCAATGAATCTCCATCGTCTCTACAATATGCCGTGTCACTTCATGACAAATCATTCCATGAAGATGAAGAAAATGATGCATCGGCAAATCGAGTATAAGACAAGGTTTACATAAAATGACATGCATGTCGTACCGACTATACATGCTCATGTTCATACAACGGTACAACGGATGAACGAGGACTGAGATTCAGAGGTCAACAGCTATCGCCAGGTGGAACTGTAGTAGTGAATAGACGTCGAGCACCTTGTTATGTCGCATCAAGATTTCGTGCTGTACTGTTGGTGGCCTAAAATAATCTAATTTGTATATAGTAGTTTAAGAGTGCAAGAGATAATTGCTCTCTTTTATTGCCTATATACAGGTGTTTCGCAATTAATGTTACACACTTTTAGATTTACATAGGAACCCATGTCCGGAAACAGCATCCGATGACGCTACAGAGCTTCAAAGTTACAGGTGCTGGCGCCTGTAAATGTATGTATATACAGGGCGATCCCCTGATGTTAGAGATTATTTTAGAGTCCATGTTTAGTGGACATTTTTTCTTGTCTGGCTCCAAACTACCACCTCTAAAAGTTACAGACCCTGCATTCTTAGCAACAATACCCCCGGTTTATGTATTCCACTGTCAGAGGTTTATTTTCGCTTGCAACTTTCGAATCGCTCACTTCCGAACGAGGGACCCTTATCTTAAATCGATACATTTAGTCTTCTCCATCATCCTTGATAGTCTGTGACGTCACGGGATCACTCTGTGTGTATAACTATATATATATATATATATATATATATATATATATATATATATATATATATATATATATACATTGACAGGCGCGGGTACCTTAACTTTGACGGTCTGTAGCGTCATTGGAAGACATTTCCGGAAATGGTATCGTATGTAAAACTTGATCTATTGGGTCTCCTCTAAAACCTCCAGAAGTGTGTAACATGAATTGTGAAACACCCTGTATGTGTTGAACAGAACGGAGCAATTAGCTCTTGCACTCTTAAACTACCATATACAAATCAGGTTCTTATAGCATACCAACAGTACAGCAAGAAGTTTTTGTGCCACGTAACGTGGTGTTCGACGGCTGTTCACTACTGCAATGCCACCTGGTGGCAATTGTTGACTTCTGAATCTCAGTCTTCGTTCATCCGTTGTATGAACATGAGCTTGTGTAGTCGGTACAACATTCATGGCATTTTATGTAAAAATTGCTTTATTCTTGAATTCGTGTTCATGTGATGACTTATTATGATGTGATACGGTACACTGTAGAGACGATAGACGTTCATTGAGGTGTATTTGCATATGGTACGCAGTATACATCCATGTAAGTAAGTACGTACCACACCCTAGTATATCTGACCTCATTGTCATTGTAATTTCGATGTATATGCTTTACAGACCCGATTATGCAGATTAGATTGCTGAAACTGGTCAACAAGTTTTTACTTGTCTATTTCATATTATTCTAGATCGCCCCCTTTCTGAAGTAATGTCGATCAAATAGAATCTACAAGTCACTATTACTAATGGAATAAATTAATAGCATGGTAACTATTAATTAAACTCTCAGGGTCAGTACTAGGGTTTTAAACGTGGTTGCTAAGAGACAGGCTGAACTAGCAGGTGGACTCTGCCGGTAGTGATGTGTTGCACTGCAAGTCATTTACCGCGCCGCTGTCGGGATACTGGCTGCGCGGCTGAATGGGTGGCGGTTGAGGCCAGCCGCATCTCCGAGTAACTGCGAGGGCGTGACTGGCGGTGAGTGTCTTACGGCTGCAGACAGAGCTGTATGCATGGCGTTAGCAGTAGTGGCGCTCAGAAGCTAAGTCTTATCAAGGGCATTATCGGTGTCCCTGCTCCTGCTTTACTGGCGAGCTTCCGTGTCCACTGTGTCGGAGTCAAGATGCACACTAGGACATTCTCTCTCGCGGTATTATGCAAAATAATCAGGTTGTTGTAATTAAGGTGCAGCTACTCACAGGGGTCAAGTATGGGCTGCAATTATTATTCGGCTGTTGAACTTTATACATATGTTAATGCCTTAATGCACAACCTATTTATGCCAGAAAAAAATAATTAGTTCCAGTTTTGTTGACCTGGAAGAGGGAGGCGTCCTATCGCGGTGGAAGTTATTGACGAGGATGCTGTTGATATAACTGACCATGCAGATCGTGTGCCAGGCACTACTAGTGCTCGTTCAGTCTCACGGGAATTGTCGTCCGCCGGTCGGGGTGGCCGAGCGGTTCTAGGCACTTCAGTCTGGAACCGCGCGACCGCTACGGTCGCAAGTTCGAATCCTGCCTCGGGCATGGATGTGTATGATGTCCTTATGTTAGTTAGGTTTAAGTAGTTCTAAGTCTGGGCTACTGAAGACATCAGATGTTAAGTCCCGTAGTGCTCAGAGCCATTTGAACCAATTGCCCGTCCCGTCATCAACAGTACGGAAAGTTTTGCGGTCTGTATTACACTGGTACCCGTGCAAGACCCATACGGTGTAGCAAATGGAACTTCATGATTCGTAGCAACGTTCTGAACTTGCTCGTCGGTTTCCGGTATGTGTCGAAGTTGATGACATGGGACCAGGCAATATTCTATGGAGTGACGTGGCACACGTTACACTATAGGTTGCAGTGCTGTTAAACCGCGCGTTGTACACGAAGAGCCATTGCACTCTGCCGTATGTGAAAGTGTAGTGTGGATTCACAAGCACCTATATTCTCGGTCCGTTCTTCTTTCAAGGGGATACACCCAGAGCGCCGGTCAGGTATACTGTGACGCATGCGCGTTATCGAGATTCCTTATATAACACATGATTCCTCCTTTGGAAGAGCTTATCGTTGTGGAACTTTTCATGCAAGGTGGCACAGCAACTCATGTCGCTCGCCCAGAGAAAGATCTACCTGATGCAACCTCCCACAAACGTTTCGTCTCCAGAGGTTTACCAGTTGCATGGCCTGGAAGATCACCTGATCTGAATCCATGTGACCTTTGGCTCTGGGGGTATCCAAAAGAACGCATTTACCAGGGATACATTCGGTCTCCACCTGATCTGAAGGCCAATTCAGATTCCACCCGAACTGCTGTGAACAACAGTTGATCACGTCATTTTACGGATGCAGCATCTCTGCGACGTCTCCAGTGACTTTATTGAACAAATTGTGTAAGCAGCGATCAACAATACATGGTGTCCTACTCAAATTTCCCTGGTTTCAAGGACCCAGGAGAGAAAAACCACAGTAGACGCAACAGTGAAAAGTGCACCACATTGTAGAGCATTTCAAAGAATTTATATTCCCGCGCCAGAAATGTCAAATATCGTCGGCAGAGCGCAGCATGGTCGCATGAAGTGAAAATGGCGACTCCGGGCAGCACGCACAACCAGTAGTATGGTTTGCAGAAACAAAATCGCCGATTACTGTGCAAAGAAATTGTAGTCGAGTGTATGAATGTGATCCACCTGATGTGAAAAGAATTAAGGAATGGTATAGGAAGTTTCTGGCAACAGGAAGTGTTCTGAAACATTCTACGGGCGCACGATACAGAGTTTCAGAAGAGACAGTGGAGGACATCAGACAGAAGCCCACGTAAGTCAATTCGTCAAGCATCTAGGCCACTTGATGTGCCTCGATCAACATTCCACAGTGTAGCTCACCAGCTTCTTCGTATGTGTGCTTACAAAGTGCAAATTCTGCAACATCTGACGCTAACGACAAACCGTGCCGGGGATATGCTGCAGCGTATTGATATGGGTGCCAGCTTTCTGGAAAGACGTTTATTCTCAAATGAGGCAACCTTTGGTCCATCAGGAAGGGTTAATAGGCATAATGTTCGGATTTGGGGTTCGCAGAATCCTCACGTTGTCATTTAACATGTTTGTGGTAGCCCTAAACTAAATGCCTGGTGCAGGCGAATGCATGACAGGATTGTTGGTCCGTTCTTCTTTGCGGAACAAACAGTGAATGGGTCAGTGTATCTGGACATGTTAGGGCAGTTTGTGTACCATTAGACAAGACTTGAAACCCAACATAATATTTCAACAAGATGTAGCTCCGCCACATTGGTCAACGGCTGTTCGCAAGTTCCTGGATAGAAAATTTTCCAATCGTTGGATCGCACGTGGAGGACCGATTGCCTGGACACCATGTTCACCCGACATTACTACGCTTGATTTCTTTATGTGGGATTTAGTGAAGGACCGCGTATATGCGACCAAAGTGGACGATATTTCTACGTTGTGACATCTGACCACTAACGCGATTGTAACAATAACAGAGGAAATGTTGCAAGGAACTTGAATATAGGCTCGATATTCTTCGTGCTACAAATGGTTCACATGTAGTGGTGTATTGATGATAAATAAATAAATTCTTTGAGATGCTCTACAATGTTGTGCATTTTTCATTGTCGTATCTGCAGTATTTTTTTCCCTGGGTCTTTGAAATCAGGGAGGTTTGAATGGGACATCCTGTAAAATCAACACTAAGCTTTTCTCACTTATAATTATGACCCTTTCTGCCCACATCCCGTCCCTAATCCATTACATAGGAAACATTCCTATTATGTCTTTCATTTACAGTGCCAGGTGCCACACGAAGCTCACCCACGTTTTAGAGTTTCATTGTCTTCATTAAATCATTTAATGCCATTCGCATAAAACAGTTTCACCAACAGCGCACGGACCCTTTTCTCGACAGCCATACTGTTCACTGACGTTATGGCATGTCAAATGACAGGGAGGATGCTATACCGTCATAGAAACAGTGTACAGCGCAAGATTTCCACATGGTGGCCACAACTGGAACTATGTAATTTATTTTCCAGCGTAAATCGGTCCCGCATTAACGCATTAGCATATTTACTGGACCTCTGTGAGTAGATTCACTTTAATTATAACCATCCGGTATCTCTCTGGGTGTAGCATGCACCTAGATGGTCAGCTCATGTTCTTCTTCCGGTCAATCAAAGTATTTAGGAACATCTTTCTTAACTGCTGCGTGCCTCTACAATATCGATTGCAGATCGACCACTCGAAGCCGCCAAGAAGGTTATTACTAGAAAACATTCCCCCGCTTGGCAAATTGTGTCTCGTCCGTTAAGTGCTGACGTCCCATATCCTGTGGATGTGTCTATTCTTCATCGCTAACTTCGAAAAGCGGCTGTAAATCTACAAACGTCGGCTTTAATCCTGGCTTAGCAATAGGGGGAGGGTCGATAACCGGTTCATTACCTGTTGGGCCATACAATAGTGGCTCAGGGAGTGCCCTGTGATTTTCGTCGACTCCAAACTGCCCAGGTGATTGCCAGCTTTGGAGCCACGCTGCTATTGTACCTGGGAGGCAGTTTAAGCGTCTCGTCTGGCCAATATATTACAGACTCAACAGGATATGGAACAGGCAGATTTGTAGCGAGATATAATTCAATCGCCCAACCAGTCTGCAATGATTTACAGCGATCGGTTTTGGCAAGTGGTAAAAGAGCGCGTTTTGCAACAGCAGTGGCAGTTACGAGAGGAGTCAAATGAAATCTTAAAAGTGTAATTAAAAATCGACATTTCGCGCCATTGTTCCGTTAGTTGTTAGTACCTTTGTCAGTCCTACAGAGGGCAGCATACTACAGACAAGCGAAACGCGATCACAACAACAGTTCAAAATGACTGCCGTGCTTGCCACGCCACACGCACCATTGAAGAAAAGCACTATGTCATACGTTTTTTGAGCAGTGAAGGTACGAAAGCTATTGAAATCCATCGGCGAAAGAAAGTCGAGTATGTAGAAGTATGTCTTTCACTATATCAAGCGTGTGAGTGGAGAAGAATGTTCGGAAATGGCGTGACGTATGTGACAGACGCTCAGCGCCTAGGTCAGGCACACCGCAGTGTGACACCAGAGTGTGCTGCAGCAGTTGAAGCCATTGTGACGGAAAATCGTCTTGTGACGGGAATGGAAGAGCCGCAAATTTGAACATCA
The DNA here is from genome assembly GCF_023897955.1 of Schistocerca gregaria. Lineage (NCBI taxonomy): Eukaryota > Metazoa > Arthropoda > Insecta > Orthoptera > Acrididae > Schistocerca > Schistocerca gregaria. Next base: position 218,067,092 of record NC_064925.1, on the reverse strand, counting down.
TTCATGAATTGCGTAAATTTCATAAAGCGTCTGCAAGATGGATGCAACGGCAGTTCACTCCAGAACTCAAAGAGCGATACGTTGGCGTCTGTGAATATCTTTTGGGGTCCTTTGAAGCAGAAGGTGTAGGCTTCTTCGCGAGAATCGTTACAGAAGACGTAACCTGGATACACTACCACAGTCCGAAACAAAGAGAGCAGGCAAGGAACGGCGCCGTCCCGCATCACCAAAACACAAGCAGTTGCGGACGCAGCCATCTGCAGGGAAGGATTTGCTGACTCTTTTGGGATGAACTAGGGGTTGTCTTGGAACACTACAAGACTTGGGGAAACATCACCAGCGCGTAACATGCCAATATGTTAAAAAATCAGCTTCGGCCTGTAATAATATAAAAGCGACATCGCCTTCTGACTACAGGTGTTTGCAAGATGACAATGCTCGGCCTCATACCGCCCATAAATAATTTGAAACCATCCATGACCTGCACTTTGATACTCTTCCAAACCAGTCTTACTCTCCAGAATCGCACCGAGTGATTACCACATGTTTGGGCCACTAAAAGGTGCGATGGGAGGAAAGAAACTTTGTTTCGATGAATAGTTGCTCCTGGCTGAGTGGCTGCGTACACAATCAAATTAATTATTTTCAGAGAAATCCGTGCACATCCTACGCACTGAAGGAAATGTGTTGAACGAAAAAAAAAAAAAATGGTTCAAATGGCTCTGAGCACTATGGGACTTAACATCTGAGGTCATCAGTCATCTAGAACTTAGAACTAGTTAAACCTAACTAACCTAAGGACATCACATACATCCATGCCCGAGGCAGGATTTGTACCTGCGACCGTAGCGGTCGGGCTGTTCCAGACTGAAGTGCCTAGAACCGCTCGGCCACACCGTCCGGCTGTTGAACGACAGGGAGACTATGTCGAAAAATCATACACTTTTAATTTTTTATGGTTTTCTTTTGACTTACACCCGCTCCCGCCGACCCCCCCCCCCTCCCCCCCCCCTGCTCCATCTCCAGCCCCGTATTGTACTTGTTTTCAGGAAGACGACTCTTCATCTATCCGAGGTGTTGTTCGCATTTAGGTTTTCCGTTGTTTCCCTAAATCATCAAATGCCAGGACGGTTTCTTTGAAAGGACGTGGACATTTTGGTACTCATCCTTCACTAATCAAGCCTGGGCTTCGTCTCAAATGATCTCATCGTTAATGGAAAAGCAAACCCGTAAGTTCCATCCTTCCTTCCAACTTGGACTCGTTGTTGTGAAGCCTTAAATAAGACACTTGCAGCGACTGCTGGGAGGTCGCTCTAGACTTCGCACCCTTGTGAGCTTTGCTATAGACTGTCAGTGAGAGTCACTGCCGTCAGATACCTGGCTGAATACAATCAAAACAATTAGCTACCACTGATAAGTCGAATCCTGCCTCGGGCATGGATATGTGTGATGTCCTTAGGTTAGTTAGGTTTAAGTAGTTTTACGTTCTAGGGGACTGATGACCTCAGATGTTAAGTCCCATAGTGCTCAGAGCCATTTGAACCATATGAACCACTGATAATAGCCTCTTTTCTAACGTGGGAAGTATGGACGCCATGTAATGGCAGACTCCACGTGGTAGTGATCTGCAATACACAACTAACATCGAACTCCACTTACCACTGTTCAGTTTCAAAGTAATAATGACACTCAATTTATCGTTGATAAAATGGGTATAATATTATCTGCTTTTTAAATTTTAGTGTCGGACAGAAACGTCAAATTAGGCCAAGAAAATATCCATTACCCGACCATAGGGAAGTGCAGCTTTCAGGAAGAAACCAAGAGTAACGGCTTCAGGATGTTAACATTTACCGCTGCAGAGTACATACACTCCTGGAAATTGAAATAAGAACACCGTGAATTCATTGTCCCAGGAAGGGGAAACTTTATTGACACATTCCTGGGGTCAGATACATCACATGATCACACTGACAGAACCACAGGCACATAGACACAGGCAACAGAGCATGCACAATGTCGGCACTAGTACAGTGTATATCCATCTTTCGCAGCAATGCAGGCTGCTATTCTCCCATGCAGACGATCGTAGAGATGCTGGATGTAGTCATGTGGAACGGCTTGCCATGCCATTTCCACCTGGCGCCTCAGTTGGACCAGCGTTCGTGCTGGTCGTGCAGACCGCGTGAGACGACGCTTCATCCAGTCCCAAACATGCTCAATGGGGGACAGATCCGGAGATCTTGCTGGCCAGGGTAGTTGACTTACACCTTCTAGAGCACGTTGGGTGGCACGGGATACATGCGGACGTGCATTGTCCTGTTGGAACAGCAAGTTCCCTGGCCGGTCTAGGAATGGTAGAACGATGGGTTCAATGACGGTTTGGATGTACCATGCACTATTCAGTGTCCCCTCGACGATCACCAGAGGTGTACGGCCAGTGTAGGAGATCGCTCCCCACACCATTATGCCGGGTGTTGGCCTTGTGTGCCTCGGTCGTATGCAGTCCTGATTGTGGCGCTCACCTGCACGGCGCCAAACACGCATACGACCATCATTGGCACCAAGGCAGAAGCGACTCTCATCGCTGAAGACGACACGTCTCCATTCGTCCCTCCATTCACGCCTGTCGCGACACCACTGGAGGCGGGCTGCACGATGTTGGGGCGTGAGCGGAAGACGGCATAATGGTGTGCGGGACCGTAGCCCAGCTTCATGGAGACGGTTGCGAATGGTCCTCGCCGATACCCCAGGAGCAACAGTGTCCCTAATTTGCTGGGAAGTGGCGGTGCGGTCCCCTACGGCACTGCGTAGGATCCTACGGTCTTGGCGTGCATCCGTGCGTCGCTGCGGTCCGGTCCCAGGTCGACGGGCACGTGCACCTTCCACCGACCACTGGCGACAACATCCATGTACTGTGGAGACATCACGCCCCACGTGTTGAGCAATTCGGCGGTACGTCCACCCGGCCTCCCGCATGCCCACTATACGCCCTCGCTCAAAGTCCGTCAACTGCACATACGGTTCACGTCCACGCTGTCGCGGCATGCTACCAGCGTTAAAGACTGCGATGGAGCTCCGTATGCCACGGCAAACTGGCTGACACTGACGGCGGCGGTGCACAAATGCTGCGCAGCTAGCGCCATTCGACGGCCAACACCGCGGTTCCTGGTGTGTCCGCTGTGCCGTACATGTGATCATTGCTTGTACAGCCCTCTCGCAGCGTCCGGAGCAAGTATGGTGGGTCTGACACACTGGTGTCAATGTGTTCTTTTTTCCATTTCCAGGAGTGTAGTTATCAGCTCTACAAAATTCCTACATAAGAAAATTCGCCCAGGAACATGGCGCTCACCGGATAGAAATAGCGCCAATCATACAGACCCTGTAATGATAGACATGCAGCACTGAAAACTAGTTACAGGTGTCGTAGGCAGACGAGGAGTGGAGTGCGTGACTGACCATTTCTTGGTAGAACCCAAACTGGATCTACAAAAGTTCAGGTTTGTATTGTGTAGCGTGTATTAAACAGGGGACCTACAAACGACGGAGAGGCTTATGTCCCACCGTAGTCTCTCAGTGGTTCACAACCTCACAACAGCCCACAGCAGTCCACCCACTCCAACGCCACCCCACACCGAACCCAGGCATTTTACGGTTGCAGCATCTCGTCGGCGTCTCCGGTGCCTTTATTGAACAAACTGTGTTAGAAGCGATTAACAGTAAAAACAAAAGTATGCTTTTCCGACTTACATGGCCCTTGCTCCCACGTCCAGTCTCTCATCCATTACAGACGGAATATTCCTACACGCCTTTCTCTCATTTCTAGTGCCTGGTGCCACACGAAGCTCACCAACGTTCCCCTGCGCCCCCGGGAACGTCTCATACCAGACGAGCGTAACCCCACATGTTTGCGTGGTAGAGTAATTACGGTGTACGCGTACGTGGAGACAGTGTTTGGCAGCAATCGCCGACATTGTTTAACTGAAGCGGAATAAGACGAACCAGCCCGCATTCGCCGAGGCAGTTGGAAAACCGCCTAAAAACCACCCACAGGCTGGCCGGCGCACGGGATCCTCGATACTACTCCGCCGGGCAGATTCGTGCCGGGGACCGGCACGCCTTCCCGCTCGGGAAGCAGCGCCTTAGACAGCGCTGCTAGCCAGGCGGGCTAAAAAAAATGGGTAGAAACCCAGGATCGGACGTGGCAAAACTAAAAAGTGAGGAAAAACGTACAGAATTTGAGCTAGAAATAAATAACCATTTCGATGGTCTAAAAACCTGCAGATGATGAAGAAGACCTGGAGAATGTTCGGCACACAGTGAGGACAAATGACAGATGCTACCAATAAAGTTTTGCACAGAAAGAAAAAAGAAACGGGGAAAAGATGGCTTAATGAGGAGCGGTGATGATGTTAAGAAAAGGAAAAAAGCACGTAAGTAATGGCTACAGGACATGAATAATGAAACACTTAAGGAAACACAGATAGAAGCGCGTAGAGAGGCATCAAGAGTATTGAGAATTGAAAACACCTAAAAAGAGTTATAGAAAATGTGAAACTGAACACCTGAAACCTGGACTGTAGAAAATTAATGTGTGAAAACAGCAAGAAAACGTTTCAACGCAAGGAGTCAGCACAACAATGACAAAAATGGAAACATGATTATGGCTTCTGAATCAGTCTTTCAGCGATGGAAAGAATATTTCTATGTACTACTCAACTGTCGTCGCCCAGACTTACGTCTCATTGAAAACGAAAGAGAAATAATTGACATCACGGTTGAGAATACGGTGAAAGCTTTACGGAAGATGAAAAGCAATAAAGTGCAGGAGAGGGTATGGTCTATGAAATGTTGAATTATGGAGGAAGCAGACTACAGACATAGCTGTGCAAACTGTTTCAGCTCACTTGGAAGACTGAGGCTTCGCCAGACAGCTGGAAGACAGCAGATCATTTGTCCAAAGGAAGCAAGATGGGTTACTCTAAATACCGAGCACTCAGTTTGCTGAAAGTGACTCACAAAAGCGTTTCTAAGATTATTTAAAAAAATCTAAAACCATTTTCAGAGAATATTGTGGGAGAATATCAGACTGGATCCGTGCAAGCCGTTCCGCTCTTCGCAATGTGTTTGCTCGTAGGCAAATTCCTGAGGAATATTAGGAAACAGGAAAGTCCAGGTATTGTCCATAGACTTTCAAAGAGCTTATGACAGTAATCTTCGAGATAACCTCTCTATAATCCTGAAGGTGATCCGAATCCCAAACCACTGAAATGATTAGCTTATTTATGAGTGAATCGAGAACTGGAGGAGCGTATCCACAACTTTTTCCCATAAGAACTGAATTAAGACAGGGAGATGCACTATCGCGGCTACTGTGTAATCTCACCATTAAGAAAGTTGTAAGAAAGAGCAACGTTGAAGACTGTAATGGGCTGCGAATGGAAGGTGACAGATTTCAGATATTCGCTTACGCAGACGACATAGTGTTAGTGAGCGAGAGCGACAAGAAGTTCAAATGGCCCTAAGCACTATGGGACTTAACATCTGAGGTCATCAGTCCCCTAGACTTAGAACTACTTAAACCTAACTAACCTAAGGACATCACACACATCCATACCCGAGGCAAGATTCGAACCTGTGACGGAAGCAGCAGCGCGGTTCCGGACTGAAGCGCCTAGAAGCGCTCGGCCACATCGGCCGGCTGAATGTAGTCAGCTGGGAGGAAACGTCAACAGAGAGAATCCAGTGAGACTGTTGATGCAGCGCATGGTCTGCAGGTCCTGTGACCGCTGGTTTGGCAGCAAAGTAGTCGAATGGAAAATCCTTAAAAGGCAGCTATCACAAAATTATCAGTGGTCTGATATTTATTTAATTTGGTGGAAATAAAATCAATATAATGCCTTTTCTGTACATTCCTGCAGTTGACGCCCTTAAGTCGTTTCTTTCTGATGGATGCAAATGTTGCAATTAAGAAAATTATTCGAATAAAAATTTTCCATTACATGACAGCAGGCTGTTACAGCAACCGCTTTAAAAGTGTTTCAGAACAAAAACAGTCTCGGTTGCGAAATTATTTAATGTCTACGACGCGTTTCACCCTTTTGGGGCATCATCGGATTGTATACGAAAACAAGAAACCAACCAATGGAGGAAAAGGGCATGGTCCTATCTTGTACGGCTACGCAGACAATGTAGACTAAAAGAAATAAAATGTTATGTAAAAGTGACCCATCAGTGATAAAACCACATATAATGTAAAGTAGACAGCAGGGTAACCGGATATATAATCTATCCGGCACGAAACATCTAAAACATGAGGTGGACCTAGTAAAGAAGATTAACAGCCACAATAACACCGCAAAAGTGCAAATATGTGACTGCCGGTTCCTCCGTGGTATTCAAGATAGGGCCACGCTTACATAACAGCGGAACGAGGCTCACATGGCGCAATGTCTGTATTGACGCGCACTCAAACATTGCTATGACATACTGAGCTACAGGAACCGCGCCTTGGTGTCTGTTTTACATTATATGTGGTTTGAATGGGTCACATATCCAGCTACTTTTACGTAACGTTTTATTACTTCTAGTTCACGTCGTCCGCATAGCGGTGCAAGATAGGACCAAGCCCCTTCCCTACATCTGTATCTAATTGATTGGGTTCTTGTTTTTGTAGACATCCGATGATGCCCCAAAAGCGTGAAGCGGGTCATTGCCTTTAAATAATTTCGCAACCGCGATTCTTTTTGTTGTGAGACAGAATTGTTCATAATTAATAAATGTTAATCAACCTAAATTAATTTTCCAAGCTTGGCCGTCATCAGCTAAATTCGTCGCCGCTACAGCGTACACCTCAACGAACCGGTACTGTGACAAGTGGGTGGGCAGACCGCAGTCTTATGCACGCCTATGCAGGAAGTCGTCTGCGGGGCCGAGCGTTGAGTGAATGACTCAAGGAGCCGTGAAGCAGGCCACCTCGCCTCTATTCTCGCCTCGGCGTGGAAGCGAGCCAGGAAAAACGGCATCCGGCACCCCTCATGCAGCGAGAGAGCTCGTTACACTTAACAGCTGGCGCGAAAATTCGAATCTCCTGACGTGGCGGCTGCTTTTAGCAGCGGGCTCGCCTTAGCGCCGCCACAATACGCCGGCCATTCAGTCGGAAATACTCAGATGGTCGTCGAAATTGCAACACCAGGTAACAGAGGATGACACTCATAAAGCTGAAATACTAAATACCTTTTTCCAAACCTGTTTCACCGAAGAAGACCGAACTGCAGTTCCTTCTCAAAATCCTCGCACGAGCGAAAAATTGCCTGACATCGAAATAAGTGTCCAAGGAAAAGAAAAGCAACTGAAATCAATCAACAGAGGAAAGTCCACTGGACCTGACGGAATACCAATTCGATTCTACACGGAGTAAGCGAAAGAACTTCCCCTCTCCCCCCCACCCCCCCTTCTAACAGCCGTGTACCGCAAGTCTCCAGAGGAACGGAGGGTTCCAAATGATTGGAAAAGAGCACAGGCAGTTCCAGTTTTCAAGAGGGGACGTTGAGCAGATGCGCAAAACTATAGGCCTATATCTCTGACATTGATCTGTTGTAGATTTTTATAACATGTTTTTTGCTCGCGTATCATGTCATTTCTGGAAACCGAGAATCTACTCTGTAGGAACCGACATGGATTCCGGAAACAGCGATCGTGTGAGACCCAACTCGCTTTATTTGTTCGTGAGACCCAGAAAATATTAGATACAGGCTCCCAGGTAGATGCCATTTTCCTAGACTTCCGGAAGGCGTTCGATACAGTTCCTCACTGTCGCATGATAAACAAAGTAAGAGCCTACGGAATATCAGACCAGCTGTGTGGCTGGATTGAAGAGTGTTTAGCAAACAGAACACTGCATGTTGTTCTCAATGGAGAGACGTCTACAGACGTTAAAGTAACCTCTGGCGTGCCACAGGGGAGTGTTATGGGACCATTGCTTTTCACAATATATACAAATGACCTAGTAGATAGTCTCGGAAGTTCCATGCGGATTTTCGCGGATGATGCTTCAGTATACAGAGAAGTTGCAGCATTAGAAAATTGCAGCGAAATGCAGGAAGATCTGCAGCGAATAGGCACTTGGTGCAGGGAGTGTCAACTGACCCTTAACATGGACAAATGTAATGTATTGCGAATACATACAAAGAAGGATCCTTTATTGTATGATTATATGATAACAGAACAAACACTGGTAGCAGTTACTTCTGTAAAATATCTGGGAGTATTTGAAGTGGATTGATCATATAAAATTATTTGTTGGTAAGGCGGATGCCAGGTTGTGATTAATTGGAAGAGTCCTTAGAAAATGTGGTCCATCAATAAAGGAGGTTGCTTACAAAACTCTCTTTCGACCTATACATGAGTATTGCTCATCAGTGTGTGATCCGTACCAGGATTATTTGGTAAGCGTGATAGCGTTTCGGAGATGTTTAGCAAACTCAAGTGGCAGACTCTGCAAGATAGGTGCTCTGCATCGCGGTTCTAGTCGCTTCAGTCTGGAACCGCGCGACCGCTACGGTCGCAGGTTCGAATCCGGCCTCGGGCATGGTTGTGTTTGATGTCTTTAGGTTAGTGAGGTTTAAGTAGTTCTAAGTTGTAGGGGACTGATGACCTCAGATGTTAAGTCCCATAGTGCTTAGAGCCGTTTGAACTTTACAGAGCTTTTCTGAAATCACGCTTCGTTATAAAGGTGTGATGTCAGACTATAAGATGAAAAAAAATCAGTTTTCTTACCGAATAGTTCCCTCGAAATTTAATGAGAAAGACTGCATAGCGAAATCCCGAAACAGTAAAAGTTTTACTGAGAAACTAATTACAGAGATGGATCATCTAAATAAAACAAGTTTATTCAGATACATCGGATGATCTGAAATTTCCCTCCCAATGTATCTTATGACAACTTGTGTGGCGCAACCTCTGTGTTGCACAGGGCGATACGACAGAGGTACAGTATATATTGGTGTTGTATCGCTGCCATCCCAGAGAGGAAAAGTTAAATCCATATGTTTATGTGCATTTCACTCATGCGAGTTGCTTCCGCATTATATTGTGAGTCACTTAGCGTGTGGTATTGCATTGGGTCAGTGAGAACGATGCCTATACACATCTTCAGAATGTACGTATCCTTCTGTGAAGGCTCTAAGGAGAATGAATATCACAATTCGTCATCATTATATAGGCCTATAAACATGATACTGTGGACCTAAGCCTTTACATTTCTGACGTGTTAAGGCCAGATGCTCTACCCTTCCTCTGTGGTCTCTGTAGCAAGGTAACACAAGACTGCATGTTGTCTATGCTGTCTTGACCAACCTCGATAGAGAGGGTGTTCGACTATTGCCCTAACCAGGACTATGTCTCTTCCGTTAAAAACGTTTGGTCATGTGCTGCCGAGAGACTGGCTTACATAAACCATATAGTTCTGAATAAAAATGTTAGTTTTTAATAGATACTAGTGGTTCTTACCCCTACAGTGTTTCGTTCCACTTACGTGTGTACCAAATTTCACTGATGAACTTCCTCCTCCTTACCCTCCAACGTCTCTGTCCTTGTGCTACACCCTCTCTGTTCATCTCCTTCTCATCACTTTCTTCTTTACGTCTTCATCCTGACCCCAGTAGATTCTACTGGTTCTTACCCACACAGTATTTCTTTCCAGATTGTAACTAAAGTGTGTACCAAATTTGACTGATAAACCTCCTCCTCCTTTCCCGTGCCACGTCTCTGTCCTTCTCCTACACGTTCTCTGTCCATCTCCTTCTCACGGCGTACCTCTCCAAGTTATTACCCGGACCCCAGTAGGTACTAGTTGTTCTTACCTACACAGTATTTACTTCTAGATCGTAACTAATGTCTGTACCAAATTTGACTGATGAATCTGTTACCCCTTACAGAATCTTTAGTTTAGAGATAGCAATTCCCTTGTTTACAAAAAATATATTTCTGGTTTGGACTAGCCACTGCCTATTGCCTCGCAATACTGTTTTGTGTGTCCTAACTAAAGCGTTTCAAAATCCGAGTTTTTCTGTATGTTGGTTATGGTGTGTTTCAGAGATGAGAAATTACCTTTTAGTCCGATTACCTAAGCTAACAGTTCGTAACACGATCACAGCCAAAGTTTAGTAAAATAGTAGAACGAGACAGATAGAATGTGAAACTTTCTGACAGATTAAAACCGTATGCCATACTGAGACTCGAACTCGGGATATTTGCCTTTCGCGAGCACGTGCTATACCAACTGAGCTACCCAAGCACTACTCAGGACCTGCCCTCACAGCTTTACTTCTGTCAGTATCTCGTCTCCTACCTTCCAAACTTTACAGACGCTCTCCTGCGAACCTTGCAGAACTGGCACTTCTGAAAGAAAGGAGTCTCGGTCCGCCACACAGTTTTAATCTTCCAGGAAGTTTCATACTCGTATCAGCGCACACTCTGCTACAGAGTGAAAATCTCATTCCAGATAGAATGTGTTTAGACATCAGGGAATAACTTCCATGCCACCAGAAAAAGGAATAACTTGTAAAACTCATTAGGATAAGGAAAATATTGAGATATATCTAACAAATAATAGAGTGCATGAGATTTTGGTGCTACTAGCTGGGTACCCGGCGTTGGCTGGGTATGTATTTATTTCAGCCTACAAATAGTCCATCTCTTCCTTATGATTCTCTCTATCTCCTCTTTCCCCATCCTCTGTCCTTCCCTCCCCTCTGTTTGTCCACCTACACCGTCCCTACTCTCTGTCCATCGCTTCCTGCCCCTCTGTTTGTCCATCTGCTCCTACCCATCTCACTATCCATCTGCTCTTTCACCCTCTCTGTACATCTGCTCCTTCCCTCTCTGCCGATCTCCTCCTCTAATTGAATCTCTTCCTCCTCTACCTTTCACCACCTCCCACTCCCCTCACTCTCCCCATTTCCTCCTGCCCCCTCTCTTTGTTCATGTCCTCCTCTCTCTGTACGTCTCCTCCTTTTTCCTTTCTCTGCCCATCACCTCCTGTTCCGCTTTTCTGTCCATTTCCTCCTACCTCTCTTTCTGTCCTTTTCCTTCTTCCTGTTCTCTCTGCTCATCTCTTCCTTCCTCCTACCTCTGTCCACCTTCTCATCCTTTCTCTTTCCATCTCCTGCTCCCCTCCCTCTACTCATTTCCTCCGACCCCTCTCCCAGTCCATCTCCTCCTGCCTCTCATTGTTCATCTCCACCTCTTCCTCCTTTCTCTCTCTATCGATTTCCTCCTCCTCCTTTTCCTTTCCCCATCTCTGCCCTTCTGCTACACCCGCTTTGTCCATCTCCTCCGCTTCGTTTCCTTCTCTACGTTACCACTCCCCACTGCAATAGATGCTAGTCGTTCTTACCTCCACAGAATATCTTTCCAGGTCGGAACTAAAGTATACACCAAATTTGACTGAAATCGTTCTAGGGGTTTAGGATGAGCTTTTTACCTATGGCCTTTCTCGCTCTTGCACTTGTCAAATATATTTTAAATACGATGTTGTTGTTGTTGTTGTGGTCTTCAGTCCTGAGACTGGTTTGGTGCAGCTCTCCGTGCTACCCTATCCTGTCCAAGCTTCTTCATCTCCCAGTACTTACTGCAACCTACATCCTTCTGAATCTGTTTAGTGTGTTCATCTATAGGTCTCCCTCTACGATTTTTACACTCCACACTGCCCTCCAATGCTAAATTTGTGATCCCTTGTTGCCTCAGAACATGTCCTAGTAACCGGTCCCTTCTTTTTTGTCAAGTTGTGCCACAAACTCCTCTTCTCCCCAATTCTATTCAATACTTCATCATTAGTTATGTGATCTACCCAACTAATCTTCAGTATTATTCTGTAGGACCACATTTCGAAAGCTTCTAGTCTCTTCTCGTCCAAACTATTTATCGTCCATGTTTCACTTCCATACATGGCTACACTCCATACAAATACTTTCAGAAACGACTTCCTGACAATTAAATCTGTACTCGATGTTAACAAATTTCTCTTCTTCAGAAACGCTTTCCTTGCCATTGCCAACCTACATTTTATATCTTCTCTACTTCGACCATCATCAGTTATTTTGCTCCCCAAATAGCAAAACTCCTTTACTACTTTAAGCGTCTCATTTCGTAATCTAATTCCCTCAGCATCGCCCGAGTTGACTCGGCTACATTCCATTATCCTCGTTTTGCTTTTGTTGATGTTCATCTTATATCCTCCTTTCAAGACACTGTCCATTCCGTTCAGCTGCTTTCCCAAGTCCTTTGCTGTCTCTGATAGAATTACAATGTCATCGGCGATCCTCAAAGTTTTTATTTCTTCTACATGGGTTTTAATACCTATTCCTAATTTTTCTTTTGTTTCCTTTACTGCCTGCTCAATATACGGATTGAATAACATCGGGGAGACGCTACAACCCTGTCTCACTCCCTTCCCGACCACTGCTTCCCTTTCATGCTCCTCGACTCTCATAACTGCCATCTGGTTTCTGTACAAATTGTAAATAGCCTTTCGCTCCCTGTATTTTACCCCTGCCACCTTTAGAATTTGAAAGATAGTATTGCAGTCAACATTAAACATGCTTGTACACGTATTTCACCTGCATCTCTAGAGAATAGCCGCTGCATTTCCATGTTCGTGCGGCTCAATGTTTACAAAAGCGCATTTCCTGAATCATATGTCGAACAATGATATAATTTTGCTGGTATATTTTGTGGTGTATGTGAATACCGTCTGCAAATACTATTAATAGTAAAGAAATAATAAGTTAAAACGTGTTGCTTCTTGCGAAAATTTCACTTCATGAACAGCGAATATGTAGGTGTGATAAACTTACTTTCTTTCTTTCATCATTTTGTGGGTGTTGAATGCGAGAAAACGTTTCGTAAAAGTTTGAAACTACGTATAAGTTTTGTTGCAAGTCACTAAGTGCTCTCATTCTCAAGTATTGGATGAATAAAGTATGGGTATTCGCACATCGTTGGCTGCACTGCTTTTTCGTCCCTTCCCTCAATTAACCGATGAGTAGCTGGTTCTTACCCACACAGCGATTCTTTTCAAACAGTAACTGATAAACACTACTAGCCATTAAAATTGCTACACCACGGAGATGACATTCTACAGACGCGAAATTCAACCGACAAAAGAAGCTGTGATATACAAATCATTGGCTTTTCAGAGCATTCACACAAGGTTGGAACCGGTGGCGACACCTACAACGTGCTGACATGAGGGAAGTTTTCAACCGATTTCTCATACCCAAACATCAGTTCACCGGCGTTGTCTGGTGAAACGTTGTTGCGATGGCTCGTGTAAAGAGGAGAAATGAGTATCATCACGTTTCCTACGTTGATGTTGGTCGGATTGTAGCCTATTGCGATTGCGGTTTATCGTATCGCGACATTGCTGTTCGCGTTGGTCGAGATCCAATGACTGTTAGCAGAATATTGAATCGGTGGTTTCAGGAGGGTAATACGGAACGCCGTGCTGGATCCCAACGACTTCGTATCACTAGCAATCGAGATGACAGGCACCTTATCCGCATGTCTGTAACAGGTCGTGCAGCCACGTCTCGATCCCTGAGTCAACAGATGGGGACGTTTTCAAGACAACAACCATCTGCACGAACACTTCGACGACGTTTGCAGTAGCATGGACTATCAGCTCGGAGACCGTGGCTGCGGTTACCCTTGACGCTGCATCACAGACAGGAGCGCCTGCGATGGTGTACTCAACGACTAACCTGGGTGCACAAATGGTAAAACGTGATTTTTGCGAATGAATCCAGGTGCTATTTACAGCATCATCATGGTTGCACCCGTGTTTGGCGACATCGCGGTGAGCGCACATTGGAAGCGTGTATTCGTCATCGCCATACTGGCGTATCACCCGGCGTGATGGTATGGTGTGCCATTGGTTACACGTCTCGGTCACCTCTTGTTCGTATTGACAGCTCTTTGAACAGTGGACGTTACATTTAAGATGTATTGCGACCCGTAGCTCTACCCTTCATTCGATTCCTGCGGATCCCTACATTTCAGCAGGATAATGCACGACCGCTTGTTGCAGGTCCTGTACGGGCCTTTCTGGATACAGAGAATCTCTCACCAACTGAAAACGTCTGGTCAATGGTGGTCGAGCAACTGGCTCGTCACAATACGCCAGCTACTACTCTTGATGAACACTGTGATATCGTGTTGAAGCTGCCTGGGCAGGTGTACCTGTACACGCCATCCAAGCTCTGTTTGACTCAAGGCCCAGGCGTATCGAGGCCGTTATTGGGGCCAGAGGTGGTTGTTCTGGGTGCTGATTTCTCAGGATCTATGCACCCAAACTGCGTGAAAATGTAATCACATGTCAGCCCTAGTATAATATATTTGTCCAATGAATACCCGTTTACCATCTGCATTTCTTCTTGGTGTAACAAATTTAATGGCCAGTAGTGTAATTATAGACCCGCTGCCGCCAATTGTGGAACGTGTTTATACTCATGTTTAATGATGTTTCTGGAAAGCGAAAATCTCATATAATATTTGTGGATTCCAAACTGAAGAGATTGGCACAGAAATCGAGGTGTGCCACATCAAACCAGCCATAAGAGTGCAGACCTGAAAAAAAAAAATACTCCGTAAACACAGGTCATCGTAGAGTGCAGGGCATCTACAGCAGCCCTCAAACAGCAGCAGTCCTTGACACGAAACCCTTCACTCGCTTTTGGCGTTCACTGGTAGCGCAAGATGTATGTAGCTCCAGCCGATCCTGCAGGCAGATTGCGCTCTGATGAAGTTGTTTCTACGATTGTCCCGGGCACCATAAATTAATCAGCGGCTGGCAGATGAATTCAGGCCGGGGCTATTGTGAGAGGCAGTCGGCACGAAAAGAGAGAGAAAGGAACGCTCGCTTGCGTCCGTTCGGCGGACGGCCTTCGGCGTTTTCGCGTCCACTGCAGCTGCGGTGCACCGTCCATCGTCCTGCCGGCTGCCTCGCGTGACCTCAGCAGATCGATCACTTGGAGCGGCGGCGCGGCGACACAGGCTAGGAGCTGGCGGGCGTCGCATTAAACCACGAATGTGGAGGCTCCTTCCCACGACACTAAACATCAGCGAGTGGGCTAACGAAATCGGAACTTTTGTTACTAAAGTCTTGTAGATTCTGTTGTAGAATTTTAGAACATGTTTTTTGCTCGCGTATCATGTCATTTCTGGAAACCCAGAATCTACTCTGTAGGAATCAACATGGATTCCGGAAACAGCGATAGTGTGAGACCCAACTCGCTTTATTTGTTCGTGAGACCCAGAAAATATTAGATACAGGCTCCCAGGTACGTGCCATTTTCCTAGACTTTCGGAAGGCGTTCGATACAGTTCCTCACTGTCGCATGATAAACAAAGTAAGAGCCTACGGAAGATCAGACCAGATGTGTGGCTGGATTGAAGGGTTTTTAGCAAACAGAACACAGCATGTTGTTCTCAACGGAGAGACGTTTACAGACGTTAAAGTAACCTCTGGCGTACCACAGGGGAGTGTTATAGGACCATTGCTTTTCACAATATATATAAATGACCTAGCAGATAGTGTCGGAAGTTCCATGTGGCTTTTCGCGGATGATGCTGTAGTATACAGAGAAGTTGCAGCATTAGAAAATTGCAGTGAAATGCAGGAAGGTCTGCTGCGGATAGGCACTTGGTGCAGGGAGTGGCAACTGATCCTTAACATAGACAAATGTAATGTATTTCGAATACATAGAAAGAAGGATCCTTTATTGTATGATTATATGATAGCGGAACAAACACTGGTAGCAGTTACTTCTGTAAAATATCTGGGAATATGCGTACGGAACTATTTGAAGTGGAATGATCATATAAAATTAATTGTTGGTAGGGCGGGTGCCAGGTTGAGAATCATTGGGAGAGTACTTAGAAAATGCAGTCCATCAATAAAGGAGGTGGCTTACAAAACACTCGTTCGGCCTATACTTGAGTATTGCTCATCAGTGTCGGGTTGACAGAGGAGATAGAGAAGATCCAAAGAAGAGCGGCGCGTTTCGTCACAGGGTTATTTGGTAAACTTGATCGCATTACGGAGATGTTTAGCAAACTCAAGTGACAGACTCTTCAAGAGAGGCGCTCTGTATCGCGGTGTAACTTGCTGTCCAGGTTTCGAGAGGGTGCGTTTCAAGATGAGGTATCGAATATATTGCTTCCCCCTACTTATACCTCTCGAGGAGATCATGAATGTAAAATTAGAGAGATTCGAGCGCGCACGGAGGCTTTCTGGCACTCGTTCTTCCCGCGAACCATACGCGACTGGAAATGGAAAGGGAGGTAATGACAGTGGCACGTGAAGTGCCCTCCGCTACACACCGTTGGGTGGCTTGCGGAGTATAAATGTAGATGTAGATGTAAACGTTTTCAAGACATTATTCAGTCCGTTCTAATATTCTTCCCGTCTGTGACAGAATTATACACGGTCCAGTCACAATAATGTGACCACCGCTTATGTTCGACGCCAGCGTCCAACAGTGCCCACAGGCGGTAGTTGGCAGCACTGGCAGTGGAGAGTATACAAACCGTATCGGAAGACGGGGAAAACAGTGCAATCGTTGTATTACGGAAACGGGCCGATTTATCTGATGGCCGAATGTGCCTGATCATTGCTTTGCGGCCAAGGGTGGAAGCATTTCCGAAACGGCTGATTCTGTAAACTGTTTGCCTGCCGCCGTGGTTAAAGTATACTGTTCATGGAAAAATGGCGCTATCCAAAACCAGCGCCGAAGCAACTGTGCAATAGATGACAGCGGTAACGACGGCTGTGTACAGGCGAATAGATATGCGACTGTTGAGTAGCTAAAAGCCCAGAGAGACCAGCACTCTGTCTTTAGGCCACGGGTGGCTTACCGGAACCATCCGACCGCCGAATCATCCTCGAGGAGGATGAGGATAGGAGGGGCGTGGGGTCAGCACACCGCTCTCCCGGCCGTTATGATGGTATTCTTGACCGAAGCCCCTACTATTCGGTCGAGTAGCTCCTCAATTGGCATTACGAGGCTGAGTGCACCCTGAAAAATGGCAGCAGCGCATGTCTGCCTGGATGGTCACAAATCCAAGTGCCGACCACGCCCGACAGCGCTTAAATTCGGTGATCTCACGGGAACCGGTGTATCTACTGCGGCAAGGCCGTTGCATCCCCGAGAAACCCAGGGGCTACAAACAGTGTTTCGTCAACGGACGTTCAGCGAATTTTGCTGTCTATAAGCCTTCACAGCATGCCCCTGGCCGATGACTGCCGTTCATCGGCGACGAAGGCTGGAATCTGCGCGCCAATATCGCATCTGGAGATCTAATGAGTGGCAAGAGATGATCTTTTCAGGTGAATCACGTTTTATAATCCATCAGACAGAAAGCAAACACTCTGCAACAATCCTTGGCAGGACATAGGCCGAACGGGGTTTTTTTATCTGAGGAATGTTTTCGTCGCATTCCTCAGATCTCGTCATGGATCAACACAATGTAAGTAGGCTGTTTAGGTTTTTATGTTGGTAACGTCACGTGCGCTCTGTATGAAAATCACTGTCTGTGCAGTGCGCAGTCTGTGGCTGGTTGGACTCATTGTTGAAATATTCCCTTGTGTAGTGTTGGGCAGTTGGATGTGAACAGCGCGTAGCGTTTTGCAGTTGGAGGTGAGCCGCCAGCAGTGGTGGATGTGGGGAGAGAGATGGCAGAGTTTTGAGAGCGGACGATCTGGACGTGTGTCCGTCAGAAAAAGGAAATTTGCAAGACTGGATGTCATGAATATATTATGACGTCTGAACACTATTAAGGTAAATACATTGTTTGTTTGTCCTCTATGGAAATCTTTCATTTGCTAACTATGCCTATCAGTAATTAGTGCCTTCAGTACTTAGAATCCTTTATTTACGTGGCAGTATTGGCGCTCGCTGTATTGCAGTAGTTCGAGTAACGAAGATTTTTGTGAGGTAAGTGATTCATGAAAGGTATAGGTTATTGTTAGTCAGGGCCATTCTTTTGTAGGGATTATTGAAACTCAGACTGCGTTGCGCAAAAAATATTGTGTGTTAGTTTATTGATGATCAGAATAAGTAAAGAGAGAAATGTCTGAGCATGTTCAGTTTTGCTCAGCTGTTTGAAAATCAAATAACGTAACGGGTTTACCAGCACAGAAACTCATAATTTTTTCTAAGGGGAGGTTTCTGCAAGTATGGATCTATTCTTGTTCCCCAATCCAATCCTACATGGAGTTTGATTTTTCACTACCAGCAGGACAGTGGAACGTGCTACACAGCTCCCAGTGTACGTGCGTTGTTCGAAGAGTACCAACATGAGTTTACCGTACTCCCCTGGCGACCCGACTCCCATTATTTAAATCCAACAGAGCCTGTGGGACCAACTCAATTGGGCTGTTAGCGCCCTCCACGTCCCTGCCAGTAGCTTCCAGAATCTCACTCTCTTCCTGCGCGCCTCGCAGCGGATCGCGCCACAAAAGGAAGCTTTTCAGGCTTCTGACAGGTTTTCGCATTAAGGTGACTGTACAATGTAATATCGTCGGCCAACCTCATTGTTTTTACTGATTTTTCCTCAGCTTTTCTCTTTGGTTTTCTTCGAGGCCTTTCATGTCATTTGATCCTTATAACTGAAGTCGGGTTTCTGTACAAGTTGTAGCTAAATTTCGCTGTCTGTATTTTATCACTGCCACCACTTCAAGAGTATATTTCATTTAACATTGTCAAAAGATTTCTCTAAATCTACAAATGCTGTAACTGGAGATTTGCCTTTCTTTAACCAATTTTCTTTCATAAATCGTAGATGCAGTGTTGCTTCAGGTATTCCAACATTTCTCCGAAATACAAACTCAATCCAATACGATCTTCCTCGAAGTCGGTTTCGATTAATTTTCCCATCCTTCTGAAAACAATTCTCGGTATTTTGCAACCATGACTGATTAAGTAAATGTTTTGGTTATATAGTCACTTGTCAGCTTGTACTTGCTTTGGAAATGGGATTATTATACTCTTGTAGAAATCTCAGTGTGGAAGATTTAGTCCCTACCATGACAAAACTCTCAAGAATCTCAATAATTTTGAGAGACTGTCGTCTATCTTAGTGCCTTGTTTCAGCGTATGACTTTCAGTAATATGTCAAACTTTCCTCTTTCTTTCCTTCAATATTGGCTTCGACTTTGCTTCCCTCATATCTTATTTCAGCTTACTCTTTCTTTATTACTAAGTTTTTCCCACCTGAGTGTCTGATATGCATACAGCCACTTCACTTTTCTTCAGGGCCTCTTTACTTTCACTAATCACTCATGTTTCTACAGCCTTGCATTTGTCATCTAACCATTGCGGCTTAGACTTTTTGAATTTTCTGTTAAATTTGTTTTCACAACTGCATTTCCTTTCGTCTGCTTCATTTGCTGCCTTTTTATATTTTCTCCTTCTATCAGCTAAATTCAATATTTCGCTATTTATCCAAGGATTTCTATTACGCCATGTGATTTTCTCTATTTTTTCTTCTACTGCTTTTACTTTTTAAACTCTCAAAGCTAACCATTCGTCTTTTATGGCATGTTTCAGTCAGTCGCCGCCTAAACTACTTCTGAAAGTCAACAATCTTTGGTTCTTTCAAGTTTTTCAGATCCCATTTCCTTAATGTCCTATCTGTCCGCAATTTATTCGGTTTTAATCTGCAGTTCATAGCCAATATATTATGGCCAGAGCCAACATCTGCTCCTGCAAATATTTCGCTGTTTAAAATCTGGTTTCTAAATATGTGTCCTTCCATAATGACATCTACATGAAAACCTCCCGGGTTATCCGCTCCTTTTCCAAGCACACAAATTTCTTTCATGATTCTTAAACAAAGTTTGAGCAATGATTAAGTATTACATTCTGTGCGAAACTCTACCAGGGTACTTCCTCTTTCACTTATTTCCCCAGTCCACGTTCTCTTACTGTTTTTCTTCCTTTTCCTTTCCCAACTATCGCATCCCAGTCCCAACTAAAACAAAATTTTCTTCGTTCCTCATACAGTGAATCATTTCGTTTTTCTCATCCTACATTCATATAAATTTGTACTACTGTGGTGTGTGTTACGTTGCTTCCATTTCTTCGGCATTCAACCGACCACAAGCCCTGTTCTACTGGCCACTGCGCATCCCAATTCCCATTACATCTCACTTTGTTCAGTTCATTTACCTTTTTGAATTCTCTAACCTACCTATCCGACTAAATGATCTAATATTCCATGCTCCGACCCGTAGAACGTCAGTTTTATTTCTCGTGATGGCAACGTCCTCCTGAATAGTCCACACGCGGAGATCCCACACTGAGGATTTCCAGATATGTGAGTGGCTCGAACACTTCTTGAATAACAGAAGCCAGCGCGTTGTCCTCGACGGCAAGTGATTACTACTTAGACAAAATTTCTAGTTGGTGTGATGAATAGCAGCTAACTCTAAATGGCAGAAAAGGTAAGTTATGGTAGACGAGTAGCAAATAACCGTAATGTTTGAATACAGCATTAGTAGTGTGCTGTTTGCCACACTCACGTCTATCAAATATGTAGCAGTAGCGTTGCAAAGCGATATAAAATGGAACGAACAGGTAAGATTGTAGTAGGAAAGGTTTATTGGGAGAATTTCAGGAAAGTGTGGTTCCTGTGTAAAGGAAACCGCATATTGGACAATACTATGACCCATTTCTGAGTGCTGCTCGAGTGTTTGGGATCCGCACCAGGTCGGATTAAAGGAAGGCATCGAAGCATTTCGGAAGGGGCTGCTAGATTTGTTACCCGTGGGTTCGGGTAACACGTAAGTACTACTGAGAGCTTCGAGAACTCAAATCGGAATCCCTGGAAAGATGGCGACATTCTTTTCAAGGAACACTATTGAGAAAATTTATAGAACCGTTATTTGAAATTGACTGCTGAACGATTTTATTGCCAGCAATTATGGACCACGAAGACAATAAAGAGAAATTAAAGCTCATATGCAGCCATATAGATAATAAGTGCTATTTACAAGGGATTTCAGATCGATTCCGTATTTCTGGATTTCCGGAAGCCTTTTGACACTGTGCCACACAAGCGGCTTGTAGTGAAATTTCGTTCTTATGGAATATCGTCTTAGTTATGTGACTGGATTTGTGATTTCCTGTCAGAGAGGTCACAGTTCGTAGTAATTGACGGAAAGTCATCGAGTAAAACAGAAGTGATTTCTGGCGTTCCTCAAGGTAGTGTTATAGGCCCTTCGCTGTTCCTTATCTATATAAACGATTTGGGGGACAATCTGAGCAGCCGTCTTAGGTTGTTTGCAGATGATGCTGTCGTTTATCGACTAATAAAGTCATCAGAAGATCAAAGCAAATTGCAAAACGATTTAGAAAAGATATCTGAATGGTACGAAAATTGGCAGTTGACGCTAAATAACAAAAATGTGAGGTCATCCACATGAGTGCTAAAAGGAACTCGTTAAACCTTTGTTACACGATAATTCAGTCTAATCTAAAAGCCGTAAATTCAATTAAATAGCTAGGTATTACTATTACGAAAAACTTAAATTGGAAGAAACACACAGAAAATGTTGTGGGGAAGGCTAACCAAAGACTGAGTTTTATTGGCAGGACACTTAGAAAATGTAACAGATCTACTAAGGAGACTGCATACACTACACTTGTCCGTCCTCTTTTACAATACTGCTGCGCGGTGTGGGCTCCTTACCAGATAGGACTGACGGAGTACATCGAAAAAGTTCAAAGAAGGGCAGCAAGTTTTGTATTATGGCGAAATATGGGAGAGAGTGTCACAGAAATAATACAGGATTTGGGCTGGACATCATTAAAAGAAAGACGTTTTTCGTTGCGACGGAATCTTCTCACGAAATTCCAAAAATGGTTCAAATGGCTCTGAGCCCTATGGAACTTAACATCTGAGGTCATCACTCCCCTAGACTTAGAACTACTTAAACCTAACTAACCTAAGTACATCACACACGTCCATGCCCGAGGCAGGATTCGAATCTGCGACCGTAGCGGTGGCGCGCTTCCAGCATGAAGCGCCTAGAACCGCTCTGCTACTCCGGCCGGCCACGAAATTCCAATCACTAACTTTCTCCTCCGAATGCAAAAATATTTTTTTGACACCGACCTACGTAAGGAGAAAAGATCACCACGATAAAATAAGGAAACTCGTACGGAAAGATACAGGTTTTCGTTCCTTCCGAGCACTATACAAGATTGGAATAATAGAGAATTGTGAAGGAGGTTCGTTGAAGCCTCTCCCAGTCACTTAAATGTGATTTGCAGAGTATCCATGTAGATGTAGATGTAGATCGTGTTTCCCTCGCTCTGTTTGCGATTGGGACAGGAAAAGAGATGAGAAGTAGTAGTATAGAGTACCCTCCGCTACGCAGCATAGGGTGGTTTTTTCTGAATTTATATGTAGATGTTGATGTAGATGCTTTCATCATTAAACAATAGAGTAGAGCTATATGTCCTACGGGAACACGAAGCTGTGCTCAAAAGTAGAATCTCCGAATTTATTTCTTCTCTTCTCAAGATCGGTTGCGACATTACATGGCACGCATATGAATGGGTCAACTCCCCACTTGGCTGAGAAGTTGGGACCGTCTGGTGCCAGACGGGTCTTAATTGTAGTGTGAAACATGGCGGCTTGTATTGTAACTATACCAGTGTACTGCGAGACCCTCAGAAAACTGAAAGCACGAATTCCAAGAGTTCGTCCACACATGGAGCACCCTTTTCTTCAGCATGGGTATGCCAGACCACATACGAGCGCTGCGACGTCTGCCACAATCCGACACCTGGGTTTGACTGTCATCGGACATCCTCCGTGGAGTCCCGTCTTTGGCCCCATGCGATATCCTTCTGTTTCCAATACTTAGTGAACACCTTCGATACCTCACCTTGACAGCGATGAAGCAGCGCAAGCAGAGGTGAGTTTTTGGTTCCGCCAACAAAGTTAACGATACAAGCAAGCTGGTCTCTCGTTCAGAGAAATTTGTTCGTCGCCAGAGTGACTACGTTGAGAAATAAATAAATAGACACGAAGAATAAAGATGCAGAATGACAATTAACTTTTTTTTAAAAGCTTTAAGAGTTTTCACATAAAAATCCGGAGGCATTACTTTTCAGCAGTCCTCGCATAATGGTTGTAATTTGGTTTCATTCGTTCGCAGTTATCAATGCAACAAGGTCATACTGGCTAATTTTGCGAGGCAGGTTCAGTCAACTATCGAATTTGTTGTCCTCGAAACTACTATAATGACTACTGCTCCTCTTCAGAGACACAAGTCAGTCGTTTCCACAGAGACATCTCCGAGGTGGCTGCACCCATCTACAGCTTGCTGGCTCCTTGAGGCAAGAGAGCTATTCCACTGCCGCAATGCCTATGGTTTATGAGGCGAGTCCATACAATATTGATCCTTCTACAAGTAAAACGGCTAACTAACGTATGAGACGAATCAATTGGAATAAAGTCATAATGGCTACTTTCTGTTTGATACGGCCTGCAATTAGCTGCTACAATAGCTACTAGATCATAGGTGAGGTCAAGTCCTATTTTTCTTGTAGAATACTAAGGTCCTATTATAATTGCACGTTACATTTATTCACGACAGTAAATGTAAATGTCATGTGGCTAGGGCCTCCCGTCGGGTAGACCGTTCGCCGGATGCAAGTCTTTCGATGTGGCGTCACTTCGGCGACTTGCGCGTCGATGGGGATGAAATGATGATGATTAGGACAACACAACACCCAGTCCATGAGCGAAGAAAATCTCCGAGCCAGCCGGGAATCGAACCTAGGCCCTTAGGATTGACATTCTGTCGCGCTGACCACTCAGCTAGCTGGGGCGGACATCCACGACAATGAAAATGCAGTATCTACGTTTTCAACTTTGCGTTACGTCAGCTAGAAACCATTACTATAACTATTTCCTGAAGGCATGAATTCGCTTACCCTAGGAGTTGGTGTGTGCGACTCAGCCGGCCGTTTGCAAAGCGAAGCGTGAAAGCAGAAGTCTTGGTTATCTGAAACATCAAAAGTATTTGTTATAGTTAGGCATCTGGCAATCAGTGATGTTATGTGACATACAATTACACATAGATTTAGTAAACTGCTGCGCGCTACGCAACGGAATCCTACGCTTCATAGCAATATTATCAAACCCCACGTCATGTAGCTTGCTTTTGTTGATTTTGAAAGAGCATTAGACAGTGTGAACAGAGAAATGCTATGGAATATCATGACTGAACGATGTTAACCATTTCACTTCATAAAGGCTATTAAGAGTCTGTGCACAAACAGCGATTTTACTATAGATATGGGAAATGTAACAACAAAGCCAATAAACATAAAGAAAACTATACGAGAGGGATGCTGTATTCCTCCGACATTCTTCAGCATATGTGAAGATATGAGCAAGTGAAAAATGTTGAACGTAAAAGGAATTTGTTAGATTGTGACACTAAAGTGAATGTAATTTAATGTGCAGATGGCCTAACTTTGCCTACAGACAATGAATATGAACTTCAGATGACAGTCTATAAGCTGCAGCAGATAGCCTCAGATTACAACATAACAGTGTCGGTAGATAAAACGAAAGTGTTGGCGTAGACCAGTAAAGTCTACAATAGTCTTGAATAAATTCAACGAACAAGCAGAACATTTCAAATATCTAGGATGCGACATACGTGGAACTATCGTAGAAAAGTTTGCAGTGTAAAGCCAAGAAAGAAACCGAGCTAAAGTTTTATAAAAGAATAGCAGCACCAAACAGCAAGCACGAGCAACAGCAAGACACAAAGAAAATAGAATATTGGCTCAAGAAATGAGATTTAGAATACTGGTTCAAGAACTGAGATTTCAATGAAGAGTAGCAGAATGCACAAGGGAAGATCGAAAATGAAATGAGAGTATAAGGAAAGAGTTAGGAATGTGTAACCTAAACGAAATAAATGAAAATAATAGAAAATGGAGGAACAAGTACATAGTATGGCTGGAGAAACATTCCCGCAAATATTTTTCAGTTATAAATGAAGTGAAAGGAGATATGTAGGGAGACTATATAAGAGATGAGGCAGCACTATTCGAACGTTCATGAAAAGAAAAAAGTTCAAATTTTTATGCATTCAATGTGAGCAGAATGTGTTACACGACAAATATCAAAACGGTGGCTCATTTGCCGCCACACACGAAGTTACCGAATTCACAGCTTCAAGAAAGCGATGTCGCAGACTTTGAACAGACCCCAATCCAACGTCATGGAATGATGTAATTTAGGTAACGTCTTACGTGCTTAGAGAAATGATTGGAAGAGGAAGAGCAGAAGATGAACTTCATCGCAGGTGGCCTCCTAGGTCTCCAGACCTCATTTCTTGTGATTTTGACCTATGGGGTTGCGTAAAAGACTGCGTTTTCATCGTCTCTATGCCTGACTCTCTTGGAAGTCTGCGACATAGCATTGTTGAAGCTGTGAATTCGATAACGAGAGACCAGCTGCTTCCTGTGTGGCAGGATATGAGTTACCGGCATGAAAAACACTGTTGGCCAAAGAGTACTTCATAAGAGTTGTTGACCGTTAGTGTTCATGATACCTCCTGTTGCATCAAAATTATCATGTAAGATCTTGGGTTACAATAGATGTAACTACTGATAGAGAGATTATTCTGTGTCGAGCGTGCAGTGTGAAGACCCAGTGGTCTATGGAGTCCCAATTTCAGCAGTATGTACATAATGATGTGCACATAAAGAACAAAGCACAGGAATCTCCAAGAAGCAAATCCAATAATGCAGACGCAAAATGACTCCAGACTCCACAAATGAATTTTTTCCATGTTATGTGCTCTGCTATGACTGCTGCGAACATTCCATGGTACACTCTTCAAGCACCCGGTTATCTCGTGTTTCTACAAAAGTACTGTGGGAAACAGATTCCTATAGGAGCTCAATTTAATCAAGAACGTCACACTAACATCGTATGGAGGTACCTCATTTATGTGTAAGGCTGCTTGGGAAAACGCACAAGCTTTCCCAATGCGTGAAATTCGCAAATGCTAAGGAAACTAGTCCAAGACCCAAAAACAATACACTCAATAAGGCAACACCATTTGCGTAGCAAATCCCGCAGACTGTGTTGAGCTGCTCAGAAAGTGGATATAGCTAATGTGAAATGCGACACTTAAACCAAAACTTGGCAAACGTGCGCCCCAATCGGCGCCAGGGCCAGAAGTTTTCTCTCTCCGTAGCAGGACCGCAAGTCTCTCTCGCTCCACAGTATGACCGTAACTGACCAAAATTATGCTACTCTAAACGTAATTGCTCACATTTTGAAAAACGTAACATGGTGGGGAGGACTCCCAGCCATTTCCACAGTCAATACGAGGGAACCCTGGAGAGATTTTCCATATTTGTTTTACAGAACGCATCGTAACATCAAGAGGTTGCTGTTGGCTGCTAGCCATGTTCCACTTATTGCTTCACACAGAAGCATGGTGGCGAGCAAGACTCATTTGATTGGTTAACAAAATCTGGGGGTGGGGGGTGCGATTCTAACGGTATCCGAGAAGTCGCGGCAGCCAGTTCTTAGATTCGCGTACAGGGAGGTGAATTTCTCATGCACAGTTATATTCTAAGGACTTGCAGTGGCTTAGTGGGAGACTGCCTTCAAAGGAGAAAACCACATTTGCGTCAAAGCGTGAAGCAGGGGCTTGCTGCAACAGACTTCCGCAAATTGCAGTGCTCTGCTGACCCACTTACTTTCTATAGACACTACTATGGTGAAGTCAGACCTCAAATCGAGCACTTTTGCCCGCTCATGTCTCAAAAAGATGATTTGAAGCCTTCCTCCTGAGTTAGTAAGCCTTGTACTCTCCTCAAAAATAGCCAAGGAATGCCCAGAAAAATAATCAAATATCTCTCAGCAACATTTGACTATCACGTCACAAGTAAAAACAGTACCCAGCCACTGTCAATAACGCTATTTACTATGGAGAAATAACGCTGTTGCCGGTTTTAATCCGAAAGGTTCACCCCCAGAAGTCTGTTTACGTTAAAAATTACATTCTGCTGTACGTGTGATGTTTGTTGACTGTGACGAAGGTTCCTTGGGATTCCGGTGCTCTACAGCAGAAGAGTATGTAAGAGAAAATAACTATTTTATTGTAAACTGAGCTAACAATGGATTATGATAACGTAAGCAATTTCCTAAGATCTGAATTAGTATTGTGTAAGGTATCTCTCGCAATGATGATTTATATCTACGACACCATCTATGCAGATAGCCCCAGTGATAAACAGATAGTACAAGTGCACTATCCGCGAGGTGGCTGGCGGGTGTTGCTGAATCGATATACGCTGATGAGCTACAATATTATGATCACTGTCCACCATAAGACTGGATGTCACTTGGTGATGTTGTGAACACGTGAAGTGGCAAGAAAAATATATAAGAGGAGCCGAATGGGAAATCATGCAATGAACATGTAAGTCGCAAATGGGAAAACGGGGAAACGTAGCAACTTTGATGAACCTGTGACTCGAGGCGTGGGCACTGCCTGTAAAATCTCGGAAACAGCTAAAGTGGTCGGCTGCTCGCGTGATACTGTCGTAAACATGTGTGAAAAGTGGTTGAAGGACGACGAAACTACGACTAGGCGCAAG
The DNA here is from genome assembly GCF_023897955.1 of Schistocerca gregaria. NCBI lineage: Eukaryota > Metazoa > Arthropoda > Insecta > Orthoptera > Acrididae > Schistocerca > Schistocerca gregaria. The sequence continues at coordinate 218,039,379 of NC_064925.1, read as the reverse complement.
TTGTTCGACGTCTACGCCACATCAGAGAAGTTGGAGATTTGGGACTCGCCCACTCTGTAACAGTGGCACTCTGAGGCAGATCTGATGACAGAATACAATGCTGACGCAGTCACAAATCACAAATGTTTCAGAACACACCGTACAACGTACGTTCTTGAAAGTGAGTTCCTCAGCAGACGACCCCCCACATATTCCCATGTTGATAGAACGACATCATAAGTTACGATTCCAGTGGAGACAACGTAATCGAGATCGGATTGTTAATGGAAACATGTTACATGCAATCGATGGTCGCTGTTAGAAAAGTGCGACGCGCAGTAGGCAGTACTATGCTACGGGTGTATTCACTTCGACTTCCATGGGACTTATGGCTGTAACCGAATGCACCAGCTGTGAACTACGTGAATATCATTGTGTGCCACCTGCACCCATTCATGCTTGTTGTCTTCCTCGGCTGTGATGGTATTTTCCTCGAGAATCATGCTCCAGTGGTTTGAGAAACTTGCCAGAGAACTCACGCGGTCGCGAAATTTATCTAATTTGAACCCAAAGGAACACCTCTGGGAAGTTATTGGGAGCACTTTATAAACTTCCCCAAAAATTTTGACATGCTCGTTTCAGCATACAATTCACCTAACTGTTCCCCTAACTGTAACTCGCACGCAACCACTATTCCAACTTCCTCATTCATCCCAACTGATAGTCATTATCTCCTTGTGTCTCTCTAACTTTCACTGTCTCATGTTTCGCAACCACAACTCCTTCATTCTGCCCTACTAATACTGTATCCTCTGACTGTCACTGTCTCACTCTTGCTCTCTCTCACTGCTACTATCTCATTCATTCCTTCCCACTTTTGCTGTAGATACTCAATCTCTCTCTCTCTGTCGTTCTCATTGTCATGTATTCTGTCTCTCATCATCATTGGCTCTCACGGACTGTGAAAGTCCTTTTCTTTATTCCTCTCCCACTGGCACCGTCTCCTTCAGTTTTTCCTAGAACTGTTATGTCACCGTCAATTATGTTCGACTGCCACTGTGTCTCTCGCATTGCAACTGTCTGCTTCGTTCTTTCTAAGCCACAATCACTATCTACTGTCTTCCAGTATTTATTACTTTTCCGTCTCTTTCCCGCTGCAACTATCTCCTTCTCTCTTAGCATAAAGAAGAGCGAACATGTTCGAATGCCAACATTTGTGGGAAACTTTTTAAAGGTACTGAGAAAGGTAGAATAAGCCAGCCTGTACGCCACTTTTCAGTTACTTTGTAATAAACAGGAGAATTTTTCCGCTGGGTACCTTCTTTTTTCCATTACGGCAAGGCATATCACTCATTTGAAAAGAACTGTATGAGGCCTATAAAATTTTGGTAGTTTACCTATGAGAAATTGAAATAACGCCAAACTATATAATTTGACACATCAAGCCAAATTTTAAGTGTTTCACTTTCACAACGTGCGGTTCTGACAGTAACGGAGACGCTTCACAGCATATTTCCCCATGCTATGTCACTCGACAACTACGTTTTCGCCTCACACCGGGTATTACATGCGTATTTTACGAGAAACGAGGTGGGTAACTTCGATACTCTGTATCTCGGTAACGGATAAATATAACAAGAACATTTTTCAAAGTTGTTGCAGATCGGAATCTTTGCAATATATCGCAAAAACGGCAGCCATTTGCGGTGGATAGCTATCTTGGAATCCGTGGCCTACTTTTGGTACCAAAAACCATGGTTTTCGGTTTTCTCAGAAACCGCCCATAAACTAAATGATGGTTTCATAAGCCCCTTAAGATGACCCGTAGACTATATGTAATGCAAAAAGAACCGACCGATTTGCTTCATTTTCCTAAGCTGGAGAAATGTGTAATAGTCAAACTTTTATCGTGAAGTGCAGGACAGCTACAGTAAGACGATCCTTGTAGTGGGTTACAAATAGTCCTTAGCCCAAGGGCTATCCAAAATACTTGACTCTACCTTTCTGTCACCAACAGAATCCAAAACATTAGTCCTGAAAAAATTCCGTTTTTATGGGCGGCGTTTGATACAGATGATACGCTCGCATATAGATATAATTTTGATCGACTTATCCGACAGGCTTGGAAAATCTAGTGCATCATTTTGGTTGTGATAGGTCGGGCCGTTGGTGGTGTAACCCTTTCCGTTTCTGCCAACGTAGATTTTTATCGTTTCATGTACTTCCATCAACCGCCACTCCTAGAGTCATCTTAGAGAGCTCGTGTTGGGAGAGCTGAGCGATAAACGCACTGGTACCGCCAAGTGAACCTCAGCTGCACCCTGCATCGCACAGTAGCCTGTGCGTGTACGTGAACCCGACGCTCTGGCCAGGACGTGGTTTATCGTTTCGGAGGCGGGACCTTTATCTGAAGACGTCTGCGCTCTGTCGGCTGCCGTGGTATACTGCGCGTGCACCATGCTTCGCGTAGTCTTTCATGCTTCGTATCGAGAAAATTACAAACCACATAGATAGCTATGCACTTCATTTTCGCTGATGACGTAACATGGATCACAGTGCTTAAATGGCATCCCTTCATTTCCCCCATACCGCTTCTTTTTATATAAGAGGACACAATATGCAGTACGTAGTGTCTCGTTGAAATGTGAAACGTTGACATTTGGCAACATACCTCTCGAGGAATGACCACCCAGCATTTTCGAATAGAACAGGGATATGTAAACGAGAGGCTAAGGTGGAAAAGTAGCTGAACTCCTTGTGCTTCCGCCTTTTGGTGTCACGCTAATTACCAAGCGCATCATTCACACTCCGAGTTCGAACTTGATTTTTCCTTAATATCTTGCATTTGAATGTAATATTTACTAGACACAACAGACGCATCACAGCCGTGTGGTAAGTTGTTTGATGTTTTAATGTTACATATTAGTGATGTAGCCTTTTTTGTTTTTTTTGGTCATCAGTCTACTGACTGGTTTGATGCGGCCCGCCACGAATTCCTTTCCTGTGCTAACCTCTTCATCTCAGAGTAGCACTTGCAACCTACGTCCTCAATTATTTGTTTGATATATTCCAATCTCTGTCTTCCTCTACAGTTTTTGCCCTCTACAGCACCCTCTAGTTCCATGGTAGTCATTCCCTCATGTCTTAGCAGATGTCCTATCATCCTGTCCCTTCTCCTTATCAGTGTTTTTTCTCCGATTCTGCGTAGAACCTCCTCATTCCTTACCTTATCAGTCCACCTAATTTTCAACATTCGTCTATAGCACCACATCTCAAATGCTTCGATTCTCTTCTGTTCCGGTTTTCCCACAGTCCATGTTTCACTACCATACAATGCTGTACTCCAGACGTACATCCTCAGAAATTTCTTCCTCAAATTAAGGCCGGTATTTGATATTAGTAGAATTCTCTTGGGCAGAAATGCCTTTTATGCCGTAGCGACTCTGCTTTTGATGTCCTCCTTGCTCCGTCCGTCATTGGTTATTTTACTTCCTAGGTAGCAGAATTCCTTAACTTCATTGACTTCGTGACCATCAATCCTGATGTTAAGTTTCTCGCTGTTCTCATTTCTACTACTTCTCATTACCTTCGTCTTTCTCCGATTTACTCTCAATCCATACTGTGTACTCATTAGACTGTTCATTCCGTTCAGCAGATCATTTAATTCTTCTTCACTTTCACTCAGGATAGCAGTGTCATAAGCGAATCGTATCATTGATATCCTTTCACCTTGTATTTTAATTCCACTCCTGAACCTTTCTTTTATTTCCATCATTGCTTTCTCGATGTACAGATTGAAGAGTAGGGGCGAAAGGCTACAGCCTTGTCTTACTCCCTTCTTAATACGAGCACTTCGTTCTTGATCGTCCACTCTTATTATTCCCTCTTGGTTGTTGTACATATTGGAAACGACCCGTCTCTCCCTATAGCTTACCCCTACTTTTTTCAGAATCTCGAACAGCTTGCACCATTTTATATTGTCGAACGCCTTTTCCAGGTCGACAAATCCTATGAAAGTGTCTTGATTTTTCTTTAGCCTTGCTTCCATTATTAGCCGTAACGTCAGAATTGCCTCTCTCGTGCCTTTACTTTTCCTAAAGGCAAACTGATCGTCACCTAGTGCATTCACAATTTTCTTTTCCATTCTTCTGTATAATATTCTTGTAAGCAGCTTCGATGCATGAGCTGTTAAGCTGATTGTGCGATAATTCTCGCCCTTGTCAGCTCTTGCCGTCTTCGGAATTGTGTGGATGATGCTTTTCCGAAAGTCAGATGGTATGTCGCCAACCTCATATAATCTACACACCAACGTGAATAGTCGTCTTGTTGCCACTTCCCCTAATGATTTTAGAAATTCTGATGGAATGTTATCTATCCCTTCTGCCTTATTTGACCGTAAGTCCTCCAAAGCTCTTTTAAATTCCGATTCTAATACTGGATGCCCTATATCTTCTAAATCGACTCCTGTTTTTTCTTCTATCACATCAGACAAATCTTCACCCTCATAGAGGCTTTCAATCTATTCTTTCCACCTATCTGCTCTCTTCTCTGCATTTGACAGTGGAATTCCCGTTGCACTCTTAATGTTACCACCGTTGCTTTTAATGTCACCAAAGGTTGTTTTGACTTTCCTGTATGCTGAGTCTGTCCTTCCAACAATCATATCTTTTTCTATGTCTTCACATTTTTCCTGCAGCCATTTCGTCTTAGCTTCCCTGCACTTCCTATTTATTTCATTCCTCAGCGACTTGTATTTCTGTATTCCTAATTTTCGCGGAACATGTTTGTACTTCCTCCTTTCATCAGTCAACTGAAGTATTTCTTCTGTTACCCATGGTTTCTTCGCAGCTACCTTCTTTGTACCTATGTTTTCCTTCACAACTTCTGTGATGGCTCTTTTTAGAGATGTCTATTCCTCTTCAGCTGTGTTGCCTACTGCGCTATTCCTTATTGTTGTATCTATAGATTGCTGTATCTATAGCGTTAGGGGACTTCAAACTATCTCGTCATTCCTTAGAACTTCCGTGTCCCACTTCTTAGCGTATTGATTCTTCCTGACTAATGTCTTGAACTTCAGCCTACTCTTCATCACTACTATATTGTGATCTGAGTCTATATCTGCTCCTGGGTACGCCTTACAATCCAGTATCTGATTTCGGAATGTCTGTCTGACCATGATGTAATCTAATTGAAATCTTCCCGTTTCTCCCGGCCTTTTCCAAGTATACCTCCTCCTCTTGTGATTCTTGAACAGGGTATTCGCTATTACTAGCTGAAACTTGTTACAGAACTCAATTAGTCTTTCTCCTCTTTCATTCCTTGTCCCAAGCCCATATTCTCCTCTAACGTTTTATTCTACTCCTTCCCCTACAACTGCATACCAGTCGCCCATGACTATTAGATTTTTGTCCCCCTTTACATACTGCATTACCCTTTCAATATCCTCATACACTTTCTCTCTCTGTTCATCTTCAGCTTACGACGTCGGCATGTATACCTGAACTATGTAGCCTATATGATATTTAACAAAACTTGTTAGTGGCTTTTTACTGCAATAATTCATTACAAGTTTCGGTAGTTCAGCCCTATTCGCCAAGTGGTGTAGATGCCAAGTTTCAGATACTGTTAGGTTGCCTAATTTCGATCACCGAAAATTAGGACCCTTTAAAGATTTCGCTTTCTATCTCTTTTCAGGAGATACCCGGCAAGAAGAAAAGTAAGTGTTGGGCAGAGGAAAAGACGAAGGAAACTCTGGGACTGAGGAACTTTGCTTGAAGACGTACAAGATGGAAAACTGCAAAAGTTAGCCTTAGTATAGTTGCAAGGCTATCATTATCACAATCAAGTTGGGATGGCCTCAACATTAATTTTTTTTCTAATCGTATGATATTCCTATAGGCATGCAGTCTTGAATTTTCCTTACGAAATAACCCTCTCCGAAATCAGGAACAATACTATCTGAAATTGTGCGCCTTTTTAGTACGCTCTTCAAAGCTCAAGTTTCTTCGTCACAAATTATGGAATATAGTCTGTTTACTTTCGCTATAAATTATTATACAGGGCTCAAATGTATAAGTGCAATAATTTCTATTGGTGACTCAAGGCGGTATACTGAAAAACATTACATCAGTATTTACGTCATTTGCATACTAAAAATTATAGCTATTACAAGTTTAATGTTTTTAGGTTAGTCTATAACGACAGGCGTAGTCCACTTAGTGGTGCGGTACAACCATGCAGAAAACATTAGTTCGTAAAGTTTGTGACTTGTTTGTGAGACGACGGTTCGACACAGAGGAAAAAAAACAATCAATACACAGATCTATGCACATAATAAGTATCACATATAAAAACACACTCAAGAGCCACAGAAACTGCTACACCTACCTATTATCGTGTAGGGCCCCTGCGAGCACACAAAAGTGTCACAACACGACTTAGCACCGACTCGACTGATGTCTCAAGTAGTGCTGGAGGGAATTGACGCCATGAAATCTGCAGGGCTGTCCATAAATCAGTAAGAGTATGAGAGGGTGGAGATCTCTTGTGAACAACACGTTGCAAGGTATCCCAGATATGCTCAATAATGTTCATGTCTGGGGAGTTGGATGGCTAGCGGAAGTGTTTAAATTTATCAGAGTGTTCCTGGAGCCACTCTGTAGCAATTCTGGATCTGTGGGTTATCGCATTGTCCTGCTGGAATTGCCCAAGTTCAGCCAAATGCACAGTGCACATGAATGGACTCAGGTGATCATACAGGATGCTTACGTACGTGTCACCTGTCAGATTCGTACCTAGACGTATCAGGGACTCCATATTACTCTAATTGCACACGCCCGACACCATTACAGAGCCTCCACCAGCTCTAACAGTCCCCTGCTGACATACAGAGTCCATAGATTCATGTGGTTGCCTCCATACCTGTACACGTTCATCCGATCGATACAATTTTAGACGAGACATGTTCGACCAGGCAACATGTTTCCAGTCATCAACAGTCCAATGTCGGTGTTGACGGCCCCAGGCGAGGCGTAAAGCTTTGTGTCGTATAGTCATCAAGGGTACACTAGTGGTCTTTCAGCTCCGAAAGCCCATATCGGTGATATTTCCTTGAGTGGTTCGCACGCTGACAATCGTTGATGGCCCAGCCATTGTAATCTGCAGATACTTGCGGAAGGGTTGCACTTCTGTCACGTTGAACGATTCCCTTGAGTCGTCGTTGGTCCCATTCTTGCGGCATATTTTTCCAGCCACGGCGATGTGTGAGATCTGATGTTTGACCGGTTTCCTGATATTCACGGGCCACTCGTGAAATGATCGTACGGGAAAATCCCCACTTCATCGCTGTCTCGGAGATGCTGTGTCCCATCACTCGTGCGCCGACTATAACACTATGTTCAAACTCACTTCAATATTGATAACTGCCATTGTAGCAGCAGCAACCGATCTAACAAGTGCGCCAGACACTTGGTCTCTTATATGGGCAATGCTGACCGCAGTGCCGTATTCGACCTGTTTACATTTACATCTGAATACTCATTCCCATACCAGTTTCTTTGGCCTTCTAGCGTATTTGAACTTATACCTATTACACCTTCTACATAACCGAAATCAATTACGTGTTATCTACGTTAGTTATTTTCGGAGCACTTTCATCTGATTTCTAACCATCTTCCCGGGTTCGATTCCCGGCGGTATCAGGGATTTTCTCTGCCTCGTGATGGCTGGGTGTTGTGTGATGTCCTTAGGTTAGTTAGGTTTAAGTGGTTCTAAGTTCTAGGGCACTGATGACCATAGATGTTAAGTCCCACAGTGCTCAGAGCCATTTGAGCCATTCTAACCATCCGTGTCATTAGATTTCCTTATACACACGGCACCTGACCATACATGTATCAGAAAAAAATCACCCCTGACACTGTAAGACAGCATGTACAGTATAGATGTAAACTTAGATACAGAGTCATAAATTGTCACAAGTGATCACAGTCCGACTAGCGTCCTAGATGTCTCCAGATGAGACATCGCAACAGTAAATCTAACACCCACAATAGCGCATTTCAGAGGGAAAATACAACAGTATTGAATGTGTCTAATATTCTATCGTTAAATAAATGAAAGGAAAATGACATGGAAATTGGCTTCAGGAGGTAATATAACTTTAGAGAGCAAAATGCAGGCTTCTAAGAGAATTCGGACAAATATCCGCGATCGGCAGTATGAGACGGCTACGAATCGACAGAATACAGAGTCTGCGCAAGACTTTTATCAGCGGCACTTTGTCCTGTGATCGGAATGCTAACTGCTGGGAGAACAAGGGAACACCACAGTCTGCTGTGATATTTCAGAGTAATTTGCGAGCAGCAGATGTGGGCATTAGCGATGCGGTTACTTGAGGCTCCTTGTTCTTGCTGTACGAAGAGACGTGACTTTTTCCGAAAGTCACTGAACCCCTCTGTGCTGGCAGCAGCTGTCACAGACATGTGTCACAGTCATGTTTGTCTCCTGTCAGCGGTCGTGCCAATCTGGCATGCTTCTACGAACGCCTCGTGAGCTGCCATCCGTTCTGTTTTCAACTGAAGTGGATCTGAGGATGACTTTTATGAGATCCAAGAATGTTTTCATTCTACTTAGTCGCCTGTTAACTGACAGGATTGTATGTGCAACTTACGTTCTCAAGATACTGTCAACATCTAATTAGGTTGCATTCCACGTTTTGTCATGGTTACATTTGGTATACGAAAATATCATCAACGAGAAATATGAGTTTTTAAACCAACAGACATTATAATATTTCTTCAATTTGGTTATGGCTGAACTAGCCGAAACCGGTCAAGAATAAATGTAATATACACTGAAGCGCCAAAGAAACTGGTATAGTTTCCAGCAGAACAATCCGACACCCCCAAGTCCAAAATTGCTACAGGGTGGCTCCATGAACACTTTTCTGAGTTTGAAGACTTCCGCTGGTCACCAGACTCCCCAAACATGAACATGGTTGAGCATATGTGGGATGTCTTGGCACTTCTTGTTCAGAAAAGACCTCCACACCCTCGTACTCTTACGGATTTATGGACAGCCTTGCAGGATTCGTGGTGTCAGTTTCCTCCAACACTACTTGAGGCATGCCACGTCGTGTTACGGCAGTTTTGAGTGCTCGCTGGAGCCCTGCACGATATTAGGCAGGTGTACCAGTTTCTTTGGCTCTTCAGTGCAAAAATAATTATGCTTTTCTTTAAATTTAATGATAAAGAAAACCAGATGTATATCACACTGGATGCGAAAATGGCTTGTGTTATATTGGGCAGTCTAGCAGAACAGTCAAGGAGAGAGGGCAGGGTACATCAGCGACACACCCGACCCAAACAGACACCATGTTAAGCAGTCTACCGAGATAAAAATGTCAGGACACCTAATAAATAGGGATGCTGGTTTAAGTTTAAATAAAGCTTGGGCTTCTGCACCTTAATTTATTAAAATCTCATTGGCCATCACATCCATCAGAAACGGTGAGAGAATTTGTGTTTCATGGAGTATTAGTGCGAGCTCTGAAAGATAAAATATCATCGAAGGGCGTAATGGGCCCTGTGGTAGACGGTTGGGTCGGTACCGAAATATAGTGTGTACATGAAATGTGCGTACGGCATATTTGGCGGGGAGTCCCCTTTCGGAGAGCTCGGTCGCCTTAAGCATGTCTTTTTTATTTGACGACACTACGGCTATTTACGTGTCGATAGTTGATGATGAAATCACAACATCCATTCCTCTAACGAAGAAAATGTACGATCTGGCCGGGAATCGAAACAGGGCCCGACACATGGCATTCATATGCGCTGACCACTTACGAGTAGAACACAGCACGTGTCATAACCTGAGTTCCCAAAAACTTCAGTCAGTCGAAGAGGGATCGAACTAAGCGAACACGTGTCTTGGGTTATTCGTAGATACTCGTCAGTTTCTGAAAAACGACGGTCAAACTTTTCGACGTATTTCTCATGCACTTTATGTGCCTCTTACCGCGCGCTGTCTTCAGACGAAATAATGGCACAGTGGGTAACGTCACCAATTCTTAATTTTGCGCCCTATGTTCGAAATCCGATTATTACTTTTATTTTCGCTTTTTATTTATGTACGCATCTTTGTAGAAGATTACTACACAAATGCTTTCCAGTGTATATTGTTGTAATGTTGTCCTTATTCGTCTTCTAATTGTATGTAAAATGAATGAATTAAAAAAAAGACAATGAGAAAATTATTTGAACTGGTTTTCGGTGAAATTCCTGTAGTGTATCTTCACTCATAATCAATTGCAGACGCCAGTTTTCGGAATGGTGATCCGTCATGCATGGTTTGCCGGGAAATTACTGCCAGGGCGCAAAACCTTCTCCAGTGTTAAGACGTTTCTTTCGCGAATGAGATTCATACGAGGAAATGTCACTGTGCAAACCTGCCTTCACGCGATGTTCGAGGTGTTCGGAATATCTGTATTTTGAATGTTTCTACGATCATTGTCATCCAAGGGAAAGCATAAAATCTTCCTGAAGAATAAAGATATGAATAAAGTAAAAGACTTATATAAGAATTGATATGAGAACGATATAACAGAATACGAGAATTTAAAACCATTGTAGTCCCTAACTTATCATACACACATATGTAATAAGTGTTGAATACAACGCTCTTGTATCCCTTAATTCGATGAGAAACATTAGTGTAGTAACCTTCTGCGATAATAGGTAGATACATGAAAACTACAGAAATAAAAAAAGTAAATAAAAACTATAATTGTGTTTCTACACTGGGCTGAAAATTAAGGAACCCCCACGCTAAGCACTGAGCCTCCGTACCATCTGACGACATCGCCCTTGAAAAGGCACATACAATTTCTCGAAAATACCTCGAAAACCTTGACCGTCGTTTTTTCGGAGATGATCGAGTATCTACGGATAAGCCGAGCCACGTGTTCGCTTATCTAGACTCCTCTTCCACTGAGCGAGGTTCCTGAGAAATCGGGTGATGGCACTTGCCACATTCTCCGTATAATAGTGTATAAAATGGAAACAACAAGTCGGCAGAACATTCCAAAGGACACTATTAATGAAACTACATGCTGGTTAGGCATATAAAGGAACTACACTCGCAAATATAAACATCTGTCCGTCCTCCGTTTTAAAGCCTCATAAGTATTTTTAAGAAGCGCAAAGCATACAGTTCTTTATTATGTGTGTTTTTCTTAACATACAACCATTTTAGGCGCTGTTTCTTATTTAAATGCCGCCCAGAGTGGCCTAGAGGTTTGAGGCGCCATATCACGGATTGCGCGGCCCCTCCCGCCGGAGGTTCGAGTCCTCCCTCGAGCATGGATGTCTGTGTGTTGTTCTTAGCATAAGTTAGCTTAAGTAGTGTGTAAGTCTAGGGACCGATGACCTCAGCAGTTTGGTCCCTTAGGAATTCACATACATTTGAACATTTTTTTCTTATTTAAATAGGGATTTTCTTACAAGGGAACCTCCCCATCGCACCCCCCTCAGATTTAGTTATAAGTTGGCACAGTGGCTAGGCCTTGAAAAACTGAACACAGATCAATCGAGAAAACAGGAAGAAGTTGTGTGGAACTATGAAAAAAAAAATAAGCAAAAAAAATACAAACTGAGTAGTCCATGTGCAAGATATGCAACATCAAGGATAATATGCGCGCCGAAGCGCCGTGCTCACGTGGTCCTATGGATAGCGTGAGCAGCTGCGGAATGATAGGTCCTTGGTTCAAGTCTTCCGTCGAGTGAAAAGTTTAATTTTTTATTTTCGCAAAGTTATGATCTGTCCGTTCGTTCATTGACGTCTCTGTTCACTATAATAAGTTTAGTGTTTGTGTTTTGCGACCGCACCGCAAAACCGTGCGATTAGTAGGCGAAAGGACGTGCCTCTCCATTGGCAACCGAAAACATTTCATCGCGTGGTCATAGATCAACCCATTCCTCCACAGGAAACACGTCTGATATATTCTATACGACACTGATGACGGCATGTGCAACACATGACAGGAATATGTTGTTGCCCGACCTAACTTGTACATTTCGCGAATGGGTAAAAAGTTTATTCTACCTTGCCCGATTTAGGTTTTCTTGTAGATGTGATAATCACTCCCAAGAAAGTGATGAAAACATAAGAATTTGTCAAATAAACTGCAAAAAATGAATGCAACAGTTTCACAGTCACACAGATTTCCCTGTGCTCTGTCAAAACATATGTTTTAATGTCGAACGGACTGACGGATAATAATTGTCTGAAAATAAAAAATTAAACTTTTCACTCGGAACCAAAGACCTCTCGTTCTGCAGCTGCTCACGCTAACCACGGGACTACGGCGCTCCTGTGTTCACATTATCCTTGATGTTGCATATCTTGCACATGGACTACTCAGTTTGTATATTTTGCTTATTTTTTTCATAGTTCCACACAACTTGTTCCTGTTTTCTCGACTGATCTGTGTTCAGTTTTTCAAGGCCTAGCCACTGTGCCAACTTATAACTAAATCTGAGGGGGGTGCGATGGGGAGGTTCCCTTGTTAGAGGAGATTATGAGTCATAGTTGTCAAGAAGAGAAATCAGAAACATAAAGTTCTATTGTTTTGAGAAATATTGCAATATTTGTTCGTACTGCAAATGTGTAAGGCGGCAGCCAGCCGGTGTGGCCGAGCGGTTCTAGGCGCTTCTGACTGGAACCGCGCGACCGCTACGGTCGCAGGTTCGAATCCTGCCTCGGTCATGGATGTGTGTGATGTCCTTAGGTTAGTTATGTTTAATTAATTCTAAGTTCTAGGGGACTGATGACCTCAAATGTTAAGTCCCATAGTGCTCAGAGCCATTTGTAAGGCTGCATATAACGATGAACTGACAAATTTGAAAAAAAGACACGAATTACGGTAACTACGTGCTGCGTAGGCACAACAATATTTACTACAAGGAAAGATTTTTAGCTAACGGCGCTGAGGCAGATAGTAGAAGACAGTGGTATAATAATGCTAATAACCATAGCTCTGGAAAACAAAGATTCCGTCACTACAACGTTTTACGGCTTGGTACATGAGCACCAGACAGAGTTCCGGAGGATCAAAACTGGAGATTAGCACTCGAGGACAAACGCATTACAACAAGCACATGAAATGTATTTGCAGTTGCGAATGTAGACAACCAGCAGCTGTATAATGGAATGACGATAGTGAAAATTTGTGCTGGGCCGTCAACAGACCCGGATTCGGCTATCCTAACACGACTCACGAGCACACCCAATCTTCCATATGTCGTCTACCATGTGTCTACAACCTGTACTCGTACATCCATTGTGTATGTTCCCGTACAGACGAGACATTTTACATGAAAGTTGCTTGTCCGCTGTCGGCAGATAAAGCCGATATGGCAGTGCCTGTGTTATTCTGAATAACGATGCGATGTTCTTTCGGAAATACGGATACTTTTTATCGAGGAAACAATTAGTTTCCGAACTTATATTTATTAGGATGATTTGCTCTATCATTGCCCTCTGCTCGCTCCTTTCGATTGTATCTACACTATGTAATCTAAAATATCCGAACTACTGGCTGAAAATGACTTACACGTTCGTGGCGGCCTCCATCGGTAATTCTGGAATTCAACATGGTGTTGGCCCACACTTAGCCTTTACGACAGCTTCCACTCTCGCAGGACTGCGTTCAATACTGGAAGATTTCTTCGGGAATAGCAGCCCATTCTTCACGGAGCGCTACACTGAGGAGAGGTATCGATGTCGACCTGGCACAATGTCGGTGTTCCAAAACATCCCAGAGGTGTTCTATCGGATTCAGGTCAGCACTCTGTGCAGGCCAGTCCAATACAGGGATGGTATTATCGTGTAACCACTCGTCCACAGGCCGTGCATTGCGAACAGGTGCTTGATCGTGTTGAAAGATGCAGTTGCCATCCCCGAATTGACCTTCAACAGCGGGAAGCAAGAAGGTGCTTAAAACATCAATGTGGGCCTGTGCTGTGATAGTGCCACGCAAAACAAGGGGCGCAAGCCCCCTCCATGCAAAACACGACCACACTATAACACCACCGCCTCCTAATTTTACTGTTGGTACTACACAAGCTGGCAGTGACGTTAACGGGGCATTCGCCATACCCGAACCCTGCCAACGGATCTCCACATTGTGTACAGTGATTCGTCACTCCACACATTTTTCCGCTGTCCAATCTTGCAATGTTTACGCTCCTTACAACAAGCGAGGCGTCGTTTGGTATTTACCGGCGTGATGTGTGGCTTATGAGCAGCCGTCGACCATGAAATCCATGTTTTCTCACCTCCCGCCTAACTGTCATGGTACTTGCAGTGGATCGTGATGCAGTTTGGAATTCCCGTGTGATGGTCTGGATAGATGTCTGCCTATGACACATTACGACCCTCTTCAACTGTCGGCGGTCTCTATCAGTCAACAGACGAGGTCGGACTGTATGCTTTTGTGCTGTACGCGTCCCATCACGGTTCCACTTCACTATGACATTGGAAACAGTGGACCTAGGCATGTTTAGGAGCGAGACGTATGACACAAGTGACACCCAGTCACCTGACCACGCTCGAAATCCGTGAGTTCCGCGGAGCACCCCATTCTGCTCTCTCACGATGTCACGATGTCTAATGAATACTGAGGTCGCTGATATGGAGTACCTGGCAGTAGGTGACAGCACAATCAATGCACCTAATATAAAAAACGTATGTTTTTGGGGATGTCCGAATACTTGAATACTTTTATACTTTTGGTCAGATAGTGTATAATAGTCAACACCATGTGTATAGTTACAGCGCTGCACAGTACAAAGGTTTCCTTGTAGCAATATATATATATATATATATATATATATATATATATATATATATATATATATATATATTGCTACAAGGAAACCTTTGTACTGTGCAGCGCTGTAACTATAGTGTATAATAGTCAACACCATGTGTATAGTTACAGCGCTACACAGTACAAAGGTTTCCTTGTAGCAATATATATATATATATTCAAGTATTCGGACATCCCCAAAAACATATATATATATATATATATATATATATATATATATATATATATATATATATATATATATATATATATATATAGAGAGAGAGAGAGAGAGAGAGAGAGAGGGAGAATGTGTGTGGGTGTGTGCATGATTTATAAAATTCAAATGGCTCTCAGCACAATGGGACTTAACATCTGAGGTCATCAGTCCCCTAGACTTAGAACTACTTAAACCTACTAAACTTAAGGATATCACACACATCCATGCCCGAGGCAGGATTCGAACCTGCGACCGTAGCGGCAGCTCGTTTCCGGACTGAAGGGCCTAGAACCGCTCGGCCACAGTGGCTGGCCATGCTTTATAAATACGACAATTTGGCGGACTGAAAGGTTCAAGGCAATTTAATGACTTGATAGCAACATCTCAAACTAGAAAGAACCTGCAAGGATCACATGTATTTTGCCTGCAGATGTAGTTGTTGAGTGTACCTACTTTGTTCATATCATAAAGAAATACTCATGCCAAGACTGGAAATTCTACAAGTTGGATGTGGCTGTAATACTTACAACTCTATGCACTCAGTACATCAGTAAGGCTGTGCGTAAACCTCGTACTTTCTCCTCCAGTGACACTCTAGTTTGAAACACTCTCTTCGACATCAAACCTGAGAAACAGGAAGATGCGCCAATAAAAAAGGGAGACCTCTTTTCTCTTCCTGGAAATGGGCTACCACTCTTTTCGTCGGTTTGTCAGACGAACAAATCGTCCGTGAAATAGCTTCGGTCGTATCGTCAGGTATGACACCTGTACTTGTGCAGCCCACAGCGGCTGTTTTGTTATACACGTCTGACTGAGCCGGGTGGAACTAAGGACAAGAAACGGGAGGCAGCTGTCGGTCACGGAAGCGCGCGAGTTCGTGCCGGCATCCGGCGCGAAATCAGACCTGCAAGAAGTGTCGGAACGCGCGGCTGCGCCAAGGAGGTGTGTTTGTTGCGTTGTGGGTCGGGCAGAGCTGGCCACAGAGAGATGGCTAAGCCCTCGGATGCTGGGGGAGCTCGCTGCGCCCGTCGTGCTCCACTGACTGCTAACGGGACTCACAAAATGACAACGGGCGAGCCGGTGGTCACGGCAATCCGGGCTAAAAATAGCGCAGGGCTCCGGGCGTATACAGAAGATGATGATGAAGCAGTTACCTGTAACAAAGTACCCTGTGAATAGATACCCACAAATGTTCAGTCAGATCCCGATAAGATATCAGAGCGGTGCTAAGACAGGTAACATACGATGCACTGCGTTTTTTGTTCTCAGCCGAAAACAACGCTACGAATGCGAAACGTTACGTATGTATTATTTGAAGTCTCCTGAGTGAGCGCGCCAAGTTTCAGTCACTTCCGACAGATAGCGTAACTGCAGGACAGTTTCAAAATGGCGTCTGTTGGTAATGCACATCTACATGACTACTCTGCAATTCACATTTAAGTGCTTGGCAGAGGGTTCATCGAACCACAATCATACTATATCTCTACCATTCCACTCCCGAACAGCGCGGGAAAAACGAACACCTAAACCTTTCTGTTCGAGCTCTGATTTCTCTTATTTTATTTCGATGATCAGTCCTACCTATGTAGGGTTCAACAAAATATTTTCGCATTCGGAAGAGAAAGTTGGTGACTGAAATTTCTTAATTAGATCTCGCCGCGACGAAAAACGTTTTTGCTTTAATGACTTCCATCCCAACTCTCGTATCATATCTGCCACACTCTCTTCCCTATTACGTGATAATACAAAACGAGCTGCCATTTTTTGCACCCTTTCGATGTCCTCCGTCAATCCCACCTGGTAAGGATCCCACACCAAGCAGCAATATTCTAACAGAGGACGAACGAGTGTAGTGTAAGCTGTCTCTTTAGTGGACTTGTTGCATCTTCTAAGTGTCCTGCCAATGAAACGCAACCTTTGGCTCGCCTTCCCCACAATATTATCTATGTGATCTTTCCACCTGAAGTTGTTCGTAATTTTAACACCCAGGTACTTAGTTGAATTGACAGCCTTGAGAATTGTACTATTTATCGAGTAATCGAATTCCAACGGATTTCGTTTGGAACTCTATGCGGATCACCTCACACTTTTCGTTCTTTAGCGTCAACTGCCACCTGCCACACCATACAACAATCTTTTCTAAATCGCTTTACAACTGATACTGGTCTTCGGATGACCTTACTAGACGGTAAATTACAGCATCATCTGCGAACAACGTAAGAGAACTGCTCAGATTGTCACCCAGGTCAATAATATATAGATCCGGAACAGCAGGGGTCCCAGGACGCTTCCCTGGGGAACACCTGATATCACTTCAGTTTTACTCGATGATTTGCCGTCTATTACTACGAACTGCGACCTTCCTGACAGGAAATCACCAATCCAGTCTTACAACTGACACGATACCCCATAGGCCCGCAGCTTGATTAGAAGTCGCTTGTGAGGAACAGTGTCAAAGACTTTCCGGTAATCTAGAAATATGGAATCAACTTGAGTTCCCCTGTCGATAGCGGCCATTACTTCGTTCGAATAAAGAGCTAGCTGTGTTCACAAGGACGATGTTTTCTGAAACCATGCTGATTACGTATCAATAGATCGTTCCCTTCGAGGTGATTCATAATGTTTGAATACAGTATATGTTCCAAAATCCTACTGCAAACCGACGTCAATGATACAGGTCTGTAGTTAGATGGATTACTCCTACTACCCTTCTTAAACACTGGTGCGACCTGCGCAATTTTCCACGAGCGTGATTCAAAAGAAAACCTTATATTTGTAATAACAACTTTCGCGGCGTTATCCTGTAAGTTGGTAAGCGTGCTACAACCAGCCTGCAGAACGGCCTGTAGGTGGCAGCATAGTGCAGATGCACACATACTGTCGCAGCGTCAGTACAAAAAAGGCTGCCCACTTGCGACCAGGGAAGAACAGCGCTCTGTTATTCGGTTTTTGCGTAGTGAAGGTCTGAAACCTATTGAAATTCATCGACGAATGAGGGTTCAATACGGTGGTGCATGTTTTTCGCAGCAGCAAGACTACGAATGGAGTAGGAAGTTCGCAAATGGTGTGACTTCAGTGGAAGATGCTCCTCGCCCAGGCCAGGAACAACGAGTTGTGACTCCACAGAACATTGCAGCAGTTGAAGCCATTGTGAAGGAAAACCAACGAGTGACACTGAATGACATTGCAGCATGTTTACAGATTAGTCATGGGTCAGCACACCACACTGTGCATGATGTGCTCCAGTTTCACAAAGTGTCTGCAAGATGGGTGCCACGGCAGCTGACTTCTGAAATGAGAGAACGACGTGTTGATACCTGTGAACAACTACTTTAGCGCTTTGAACGAGAACGTGATGGCTTCCTTGCAAGAAGCGTTACTGGGGACGAAACCTGGGTTCACTTCCACCAACCGGAAACGATGAGAGCGAACAAGGAATTGCGCCATTCCTCATCACCAAAACCAAAGAAATTTCTAACAGGACCATCAGCAGTAAAAGTTATGCTGACACTCTTTTGGGACGAAAAAGGCCTCATTTTAGAGCATTACTTGCCTAGAGGGACCACTGTCACCAGTGCGTCATACACAGATCTCCTAAAAAATCATCTGCGGCCTGCAATCAAATCAAAGCGACGTGGATTGCTGTCAGCAGGTGTCCTTTTGCAACATGACAATGCAAGGCCCCACACTGCCCGTACAACAGTTGCAACAATCACAGACCTGCATTTTGAGTGTCTTCCTCATCCACCATACTCACCAGACCTTACCCCGAGCGATTTCCATATGTTTGGACCAATCAAAGACGCAATGAGAGGAAAGAAGTTCCGTTCTGATGAAGAGGTACGCCACGCTATGCATGAGTGGTTGCGCAGCCTACCAAAATAATTTTTTCTAAAGGAGTTTATGCACTTTGTAAGCGCTAGAGGACTTTAATTGCGCGTGGGGGAGATTATGTTGAAACATGATACAGCTTTGCACCACTTCTGCACGATAAATAATATTTAAAAAAAATTAAGGTTTTCATTTTGACTCACTCTCGTACGTTAGAAGCAACGTGCCGTCATTGAATTTCGCACTGCAGAGAAAGAAACTGTGGGGAATATTCACAAACGCTTGTGCAAAGTCTATGGAGCATCAGTACAGTTAGCCCGCTGGGCACAGAGGGTGAGGTCACCAGGAAGGGTTCGGCGGAGCTCCACCATTTGCAGCGGTCAGGGAGACCATCTACGGCTGTCACACCTGACGCACCTGACCTATCCCCTCTGACTTCCACTTGTTTGGGTCATCAAAGGTTGCCATTCTTGGAAGATATTTTGACGACGATGAGGAGGTGATTCACACAGTGAAGCACTGGATCCGCCACCAGGACAAAGATTGGCACCGATTGGGCATACACGACCTTGTTTCGCGCCGTAGGAAGGCCGTAGAACGGGATGGAGATTATGTGGAAAAATAGGGTGTGTAGGTGAAACAATATTCTTTCGTGTGTGTAATTCTCATTACGTTCAATAAAGAACTGTTGAAGAAAAAATGCGGTGCGTTACTTGCTGGGCAACCGTCATATTTTAATTGTTCAGAAATGTAATACCGTACACGTCACAAAACGCAAAAAAAGAAAAATAAAAAAGAAAAACAGGTGGTAACAGTTTGTGGGGATGCGAAATGGAATGATAAAAGTTCAGTCGTAGGTAAGACGGTGTGTACAGGATTCTTAAAAGCGCTCGATATTTCAAATGGACGATTTACCATGGCAACAGATGGAGCTAGTGAAACTGGCGTGTCTTCATGGGACAGAAGAGAGTGCAAAGGCAGATCATCAACGTCAAAACCTCTTCTACAGTCAACTAAGAAACATAGTAGCGCACTTCTCCGATACACTAGTCATTATTCAAGACTAAAGAACCCCAACAAACAGTACCTCTCACCACATTTGACGATAACAAAAACCTTATACTAGAAGAATGCAGTAGGCATAATGAAACACCTGTAAAGGAATGGAAGGAACGGAAATATCGCCACATTTTTAACAATCAATTTAATCTCAGCTTTCACCGCCCACATCCAGATATGCCTACATGTAATAAGTGTGATTATTTTATCGCGGCCATAAAATCAACAACAAATATATGCCAAATCGAAGAAGTGTAAGCGCAACAGGAATGGCGACATCGTTTGAACAAAAACGCCTTGAAATCTAAGCATGATCAGTCAATAGACAAAGAGTGCGAAATAGATGAAGTATCGGTTACTGCATTTCATCTTAAAAAAGCCATTAACAACGCTCGTTTCAACAAAAAACTAGGAATATTACATGCGACAACTATGCACTTACAACTTCTGCGTTCATAATTTAGGAACAGGCAAAGCAACTATGCTTTTGTGAAGCGAAACTATTGCAGCACGTGGTTTGCACGAGGTTACCTTCTGTTTGAATATGTTGAAAGATAATCCAACTGAATGCAATGCCGGTTGTGGAATACCGAATAGAAACAAGAATACCGCAAAGTTTTGGGTGTGTGTCGTTAACAAAAGTATTCTTGATGGTGTTGACCACAAATTCTTCGAGGCATGTCATACCCACATGGAGTGTAACAAGAGATTTTGGCATAATAGGGAAACGTGTTTATTCCCGACGACTGGGCTAACGCAGTTCCTAGAGCAAGCAAGAGCTTCAAAGTTATAAAAATTCAACAAAGTGATTTTGTTGCGAATGACGCCATGGATTGCGTTGTTGATATCAAGCTTTCTACCATCAAGAATGAATTGAAACACCCAGTGAAGTGGTCTTCAATTAGTTTTGAGAAAAACAGGCCATTTGTAGTGGTGGTGAATGCTACTTTTGATCCTTATTTTGAATTCCTAAATACAAGCTTCCAAGGGAAACTGAAAGGAAGGCAAGCAACCATTCAACTCGGTAGTCTGTACATTGAGCATCTTAAAATCATGGAACCAAAACGGAAAAATCTTCACAAACTACTACCTCTCATTCCTCCCATTTTTCACGAAATTTTTAAGTCATTTAAATGTGATGGGAGATCAACAAATGTGAGAAGGGTTAGTAGAGGTACAGGACATAAATCCGGGAGTGGGCGATGTGCAGCAGCAACACGGCTGTCACAGATCTCCGAGTGCGATTCGTGCAGTAGTACAATGCACATGGATGATGAGTAAAGTACTGAAAACGACTCCATAATCTAAGCTGTTATCCTAAGAGTTCGTCATTTGAGTTTTCGACAAAGCAATGGCCTACTGAATCTATAAAACAGTATATTGTGCACGCATACCACTTTTTTATATCACTAATCAGGCTTACTTTTACTTATCTTACTAATTTTTCTTATAATATTCTTGCATATGTCAATTTTCTTCTTGATTTTTTGACATAACACCGAAGAAGGCAACCTTGGCATTGATAATAAATGTATATTCTCCAAAACCGGACTGTGAATTTTTTATTGCATGTCAAAGTAGCTATATACCTTCCCGTGAATGATGTTAATGTTGTTTGTAGCAGCTTTCTTTTGAGACCTACATTTGTTTTTATCGTTCATTGTATTGATGTGAGGTTTGAAAAAAGGTGCTGAGGCGCATCCACATTTAAAACGCGACACGACCTTTGGCTGCCACTGGACTCGCATTCGGGAGGACGACGGTTCAATCCCGTCTCCGGCCATCCTGATTTAGGTTTTCCGTGATTTCCCTAAATCGTTTCAGGCAAATGCCGGGATGGTTCCTTTGAGAGGGCACGGTCGCTTTCCTTCCAAATCCTCCCCTAACCCGAGCTTGCGCTCCGTCTCTAATTACCTCGTTGTCGAAGGGACGTTAAACACTAAACCACCACCACCACCACCTTTGGCTGCGGACCTGCGATTGTGCGCGAGGCGCGTGGCTAGGGCCATTGAAAGCTCCCTTATGCTGTTGGCTACGTTGATTTCGAGTTTGATTTTGGCTTGGTAATAGGCATGTGCGGACCGTGGCATTCATTCTGCAAACATTTATAAAACTTATATTGCCACTTTGCTGTTTATCACTAAGATCAGACACTGCCAGTGCAAGTATGTTTGTGTTCAAATAATTTGTTACACTTGAATTTGACACTCAAAATGTTCAAATGTGTGTGAAATCGAATTGGGACTTAACTGCTAAGGTCATCAGTCCCTAAGCTTAAAAACTATTTAACCTAAATTATCCTAAGGACAAACACACACACACATGCCCGAGGGAGGACTCGAACCTCCGCCGGGACCAGCCACACAGTCCATGACTGCAGCGCCTTAGACCGCTCGGCTAATCCCGTGCGGCAAGTTTTTACTGTAATTCCACTTTTCTATTCACTGTTCATTGACAAGACTGAAAAGAATGTAGCCTCAGTGAGCCAGATTTGAAAGTGAACCCGTATCGTTCGAAACTATTCTCCTGATTTAGCTACTGCAACTGTAGAAAGAATCACTGACAAAGGTCTTTTGGTTCTAACGGACTAATTTGGCAATTTGGAACGCAGTAGGCCGGCCGGGGTGGCCGAGCGGTTCTAGGCGCTACGGTCTGGAACCGCGAGACAGCTACGGTTGCAGGTTCGAATCCTGCCTCGGGCATGGATGTGTGTGATGTCCTTCGGTTAGTTAGGTTTAAATAGTTCTAAGTCCTAGGGGACTGATGACCAGAGAAGTCGGATAGTGCTCAGAGCCATTTGAACCATTTTTTTGAACACCATACCGAAGTCTTTGTGCCTTTGTGCCTTCAACAAGAAATGGACCTGTTTTTCTCAAAGGAGATTTTATTCGGGTTTCCAATATACCTGATCTTCCCCACTCTTTTGGCTACAAAAACTTTTATTTCAGCGTAATAGCCGTTCAATGCGACGGCTTTACGGTACCTTACTGGGGGGGAGGGGGAGGGGGCTTCTATGCCCGCCTGGTATCACTGGTCGACGTCAGAGTCAATGTGTCGCTGCCTCAATAAGCTCATCATCCTCGTACCGCTGTCCGCAGAGTGCATCTTTCATTGGGCCAAACAGAAAGAAGTCATGTAAGTGTGAGATTCGGGATGAAGGGTGGATGAGGAAGAACGGTCCAGTAAAGTTTCTCAGGTGCGCATACTGAGCCCTTGCGTTGTCTCGGAGAAGAAGTTCGTTTGCGTTTTTGTGGCGACGGACACGCTGAAATAGTTTCTTCAATTTCCTGCTGAGCCTTTGTGCGGCCGTCTGGGACGCGGGGTTCAGACAGGTTTGCGCGGCCTTGTTGAGATGATAAACAGATGCCTCGCACGCCGACTCACCTTGATTTTGTTCGCTAACAGGTCTCTGTAGAAATTACGTGTGCGCCTATGAATAATGGCAATGGTCCGGGTTTTCGCCAAAAGAAACTCAGTGACAGCTCTCTGCTTGGAACCCAGCTTGTTCACAGAAGCGATTTTGAAAGATAGGTATAGCGTCGCCACCTATTGGAACTTCGTGAAACTATAGGGACTGAAGCAGGAATATTCCACGACGTCGTACAGCTAAATCAGTTTTTTTCAGCCGAAATTGGTCGTGAAAAAATATGAAACTTCCTGGCTGATTAAAACTGTGTGCCGGGCAGATACTCGAACTCAGGACCTTCGCCTTCCGCAGGCAAGTGTTCTACCATCCGAGCTACCGAAGCAAGACTCACTGGTAGAATTGAAGCTGTGAGGACGGGTCATCAGTGGTGCTTGGGTAGCTTAGATGGTAGAGCACTTGCCCGCGAAAGGCGAAGGTCCCGAGTTCGAGTCTCGGTCCGGCACACAGTTTTAATCTACCAGTAAGTTTCATATCAGCGCACACTCCGCTGCAGAGTGAAAATGTCATTCTGAGAAAAAATATGTTCCGTAATTATTGAACGCTCCTCCTATACTTCTTCAGATATATGGATTAGTTTCCGTATATTTCACAGCAAGTATACAAAGATTTCTGCTGAGCCAGTATCTGGACGTCGAGCAAAAGCCAGTTAATATACCAATGTTTGCTGCATCTGATCTTGTACCAAATACGTTTGAGTAAACTTTTCACTCTTTTTTTTTGCCACTTAGTGGCAAGTTCCAATACCTCATGCGGAGTCATTCCTCAGAAAATATTGCCAGTTCTCCAACTGTCTCACGGTCCTTATCCCGGTGTAACAACTGGTAGCGGCGAATGGAAAATGTGTCGCGAGCACTCATCCAGGGCTGACGTAGTCGCGTGACGGCTGCAGTTACCAGGAGAAACAAACGCCGTTCGCCCGTTACGGCGGCCTGTTATCGTTGTATGAACGGGAGGCGGCCCGGTTTGTGGCTTTGTTTCAGCGGCAGGCCGTTCTAGACGGGGAGATAAGAGTGGTCATAGTGAAAGGGCAGGAGGCGTCATCACCGAACGCTGACCTCAAGACCGTCTGGTTACATCACAGCCTCACTGAAACTGGGTGTGGGTGGATATCACCTTATCTCTGTTCGTGTGGTCGGTGTGTTCCATAAGCGCAACAACCCTCCAAGATCGTCCCGAAATTCATCAGATTTGGTAACAACATTCACGGATGTACTACCATCGCGAAAAAGTTGGAAAAGGCGGCACGAAGGAAAAATCTACTTTGTTTCCCAGTCAGAGGATGACCTTCAGTACAATGACGGAAAAATCGCAACACCAAAAATGATTAATGTAGAGTAGTGAGATTCCTGGAATACATTGGTCTAGGTAACATACTTGAGTGATTAATATTGCAAGATCACACGTTAAAGTAAGCACGAGATAAGCCATTGCAAATGTGAAATGCTGGTTCGTCGGTCGTAATGGTCGTGCGGTTCTAGGCGCTACAGTCTGGAACCGAGCGACCGCTACGGTCGCAGGTTCGAATCCTGCCTCGGGCGGGCGGCTAATGCAGTTTGTGGATGACGCTGGAATTTTAGTCCGATGCGATGCCATATGTTCTCGATTGGAGACAGATCTGTTGATGGAACAGGCCAAAGTAACATGTCGACGCTCTGTAGAGCATGTTGGGTTATAACAGGGGTATGTGGGCGGGCGAACTTTATCCTGTTGGAAAATACCCCCTGGAATGCTGTTGATGAATGGCAGCACAACGGGTCGAATCATCGAACAGACGTACAAATTCTAGCACGCATACAGGTTGGTTTCCGGCACTCAGCTAGCCTCCTTCTAACCGAGACGGCCATCACTGGCATCCAGGTAGAACCAACTTTCATCAGAAAACACAACACACCTTCGTGTAGATCGCCAATGAGCTCTCGCTTGACACTATTTAAGTCGGAAATACCCGTGCTTCGGGGTTCAGTGAAATGTACGCTTCAGGGTGTCTGGCTCTGAGGCTGTCCTCGAAGTAACCAATTTCTAGCAGTTCGTTGTGTCACTGTTTTGTCAACTTCCCCATCGATAGTGCCACGTAACCGCCTGAAGCCCGACCGCTTTGCGACTTATGTAAGTCTGTAGGCTTTCGTGGCCGCTGTCAGTGAAGTTAAAATCTTGTGGGTTATTAGGCCGCGTCATATTTTCTCTAGAATAAACGTCGTTTCGACCCCTCTGCTGGGATCTTTTTCAGGATTTTCCGGTGTCCACTACTGCTAAAACTGTTCTAGCAGTAGTGGGCACCGGGAAATCCTGAAGAAGATCCCAGCAGAGGGGTGGAAACTTCGATTATTTTAGAGGAAATATGAAGCAGCCTAATGACCCAGAAGATTTTAATTTTTTTCGACTGCCCATTCTCATGTCCACCGCTGCCAGCAATAATGTACAGTGGCTACATTCCTGCCACGTCTCTCTGCAATATCGCTAAAAGAACACCCAGCTTCTCATAACCCTATTGCACGACCTTCTTCAAATGCACTGACTTTTTGACAATGACATCTTTGCCACCTTAAAGGAAATCTTGACTAACATCGATTCACCATGTCCGTTCTCAAAGATAACTAACGCTCACGACCGTTACAACGTGTATCGTCTTAGTGTCGCTACTACCGCCACCCTTAAGCTGTAAGTAGGCTGTTTAGGTTTTCTTATTGGTAACGCCACATAGCGCTCTATATGAAAAATCACTGGCTGTGCTGTGCGCAGTCTGTGGCTAGTTTGCATTGTTGTCTGCCATTGTAGTGTTGGGCAGCGGCAGCTGGATGCTAACAGCGCGTAGCATTGCGCAGTTGGAGGTGAGCCGCCAGCAGTGGTGGACGTGGGGAGAGAGATGGCGGAGTTTTGAAATTTGTGAGAATTGGTGTCATGAACTGATATATATATTATGAATATTAAGGTAAATACATTGTTTGTTCTCTATTAAAATCTTTCATTTGCTAACTATGCCTATCAGTAGTTAGTGCCTTCAGTAGTTAGAATCTTCTATTTAGCTGGCAGTAGTGGCGCTCGCTGTATTGCAGTAGCTTGAGTAACGAAGATTTTTGTGAGGTAGGTGATTTGTGAAACGTATAGGTTAATGTTAGTCAGGGCCATTCTTTGGTAGGGATTTTTGGAAGTCAGATTCCGTTGCGCTAAAAATATTGTGTGTCAGTTTAAGCACAGTCGTGTATAAATTGTTTTAAGGGGACGTTTCAAAGCGAATGGCACGAAATGTGAATAGACGTTATCTTTTAGATGTAGAAACACGCTTGCCAACTTTCACTTGTGTCGCATAACTCCTTATTCGTTCTGCGATTTTTTTGCGTCAGTATATAAATCAATACGTTTGTGTGGGGTGAAACAAAATGTGTGAACGGCTCAACGATATACTGTACTGCTCAATCGTGTTAGTAAAAGTGAGGTATTTAAAACACGTTATTGGATTCCTGGGCACTTTCTTTATAGTTCCGTACCTCAATCGGTAAAAAAAGAACCCTTTTAGAGTTACGTTGTTGTCGGTCTGTCTGTATGATTGTTAAGGCCCATTTTTATCGGGAACGGGTCTATGTATCAAGTTGAAATTTACGCCACTTCCTAATGTCTACGACCCGTTGGCGGTGTAAAAAACGTAAACTTATCAATGCAGTCAGAAGATAGGGCCATTTCTGCAATATACTCTCAAACTTACTCGTCGAAACTTCTAGGGTACTTCCCGTTGACGTTGAAGGATGATGTTTGGCACCTGACGATGGTGACATGTCTGATCGCCGAAATATTGTGTCCGTTGGACACTATGAACCGGCAGTACACACGTGGACTGTTCGAGCAAGAAATACGCCGGAAGAAGTTGAAGATTCACAATTTTAGATATCTTTTATTCTCCGAATTTCTAGCACAATTATTTTTTGGAAAAAGGATGCTACAAATCGTTCGCGGAAGTTAATGCTGCAGCGAAACTTCTGGTAGTCTTAAATGTCCTATCATTATAGGCAAGAGAGTGATTAATAGCACTCAAGTAACTAGAGACGTGGGCATCGTATACGAAGAGGTTGACGCAACCAGAACGGCTAACTGCTGTAAGCTATGCAGCATTCCTTTCGTCATCGATGCTGTATTATTCTTCAAATATGTTGCTCCCGACCAGTAACGCCTAAGAAAGTATCACTGCTGAACGTGTTGAAACAATCATGGCGGAGGGAAAGGTACATTCTTTCTAAATGTGATGTAAGCCGCACCAGATGACAATCACTTTACCTTGAAATGAAGAAGAAGTGTTTAAAAATGTATCCACTGGTTTGCGACGTATATTATTGTGTAAGGGATTTAAGAACAAGAGATACAGACTAAAATATGGTAAATGATTGTAGGAGGGATATTCGGAAATTAAGGTCCGATTTGGCGCGGAATGCAAACCACTGTGAAAATATAATGAAGCTCTGCGCAGGTGTGTTGGGCAGTGTCTCTGGTCTGCCCATGGATTGCGTAACGTCTCTCTTTTCAGTTCTGAGCGAATAGTAAGCACGTAGAGATGTCTACAACAACAGTGTCTCCCGCCAAGCATGTGGATCTGGTGAGAGATTTCGCCTGAAGCTATGCAGCCCTCAAAACATAAATGTCATGCATTCCTTTCTTCAAGACACTCCTCAGCCGCATTTTGCAGGGGTAATGAAGTTGGGACGTGTTTGATCACCTACAATACAGCCCTTAATTGGCTCCCTCGGTTCAGTGCCATTGCTCACATGAACCGCTGACAACATGGACAAGACAACATTTTGGCCCAGACAACGAGCTGTAGACTAGTGCTGATAAACGGCGAAAAGCACTGGTTGCTGCTTTCTGTGACGAGGGTACTGGATAGTTTGTACAACGCTACAAAAATGTCTAAGTCGGAGAGGGGACTATTTAGCTGGGAAGTATAGGTAAATGTAGCGAATAAAAAAATTTTGATTTTCACTGTAATTTCCATTTTGCGGCCGATCGGATCTTACTTTCCGAACAGCCCTCGTAATTTACTTTATACAATTTTTTTTACTGTTAACAAAGGCCCGGCCGTAGTGGCCGAGCAGTTCTAGGCGCTTCAGTCCTGAACCGCGACTGCTACGGTCGCAGGCTCGAATCCTGCCTCGGGCATGGATGTGTGTGGTGTCCTTAGGTTAGTTAGGTTTACGTTGTTGTAAGTTCTAGTCCTATAGTGCTCAGAGCCATTTGGTTAACAATGTAAACTTAGTCGCTTGATGCACAGAAACGAGAAATTGCGAAATGTAATGGCAGTATAAAAGTACTGTGTTGTAAAACTCGTGATGAATGAGTAAGTAAAACTGTTTAAAGAATTATGTGCACATCGACTGCTACATATGAGTATGGTTCTACATCATCATATCGTAATGGAGCAGTTCTGTGATTAACAGTAAATGCGATATCGAGAGAAAAGTAATTGCTACAGTTGCAGTCTTTCAATGTGTTGACTGTTCTAGATGACCCCTGTTTATATTACATAATTATGTTTCGTAACTATTCAGAATCACATCGTAGCGAGCTTTCCAGCAATGAGAGGAACAGAGCAAAATATCGCGCTACTGAATTCCTATACTGTTTTCTGCATTTCAGAGAGAGTTTCCAACTCGTCAGGAACGAGTCTTGGTATGATGGATTGTAAGTGCTTTTGTGCGAAACTAGACGAGTTCGTAAATAAGATGCTTTCCCACCTTTTCTCTGTGTAGCTGGAAAATGTTAACGGAGAGATCATCACGACACTTTTACAATTACTAGGCACATGTTCTGTGGATATGTGTTAGCTGTCTTTGATGAAATAGTTTTAATTGCTTTCTGAATCCTGATGCCGTTGACCATTGCTGACTCTTCCGCTTTTAGGGGCAGTTTCCCACCCTCAGGGAAAGAGGCAGCTCTGAAACTCTGCTACTCGCCCCTCTTTGACAGGGCTTTTGGCAGAAATTATCTGACTCCATGTATATTTGGCCGTCAGTGACAGTTATTTTTATTCAGAATTTACACGCTGAGTGGTACTGAAACCAGGATATACAATGTGTTGATTACAAATCAAAGACGCTACTCCAGTATCATGTATATGAGCTCAGACGACAACTGGGTGAAATGTACCGAGTGCTCCAGTGCGGGCTATGCACAATACCGGGTGCCAAAACATTATAGGTACGTTCATTAATCGGTGCCCTCGCGGTGTATGGTGATTAAAACAATAGTCCTACTTTCTGCCACCAGGTGAAAAAAAGGCACTGTAAGCAGTCAGAACCTGCTGTTGGTGCAGGAAAACGGAAAGAATGGTCAAACATATGGTAACGATGGCTCTGGAATGTTTATTAGGATATTGTCACAAGTTAAAATAGGTGTTTAGTATGATCTCCAGAGTGTCCGCAGCTCGTGGTCTGGCGGTAGCTTTCTCGCTTCCTGAGCACGGAGTCCCGGGTTCGATTCTCAGCGGGGTCAGGGATTATTCCTGCATCGTGATGACTGGGTGTTGTTGTGTCGTCTTCATCATCATCATTCATCCCCATTACAGTCGGAGGAAGGCAATGGCAAACCACCTCCACTAGGACCTTGCCTCCCCTATGCTCTGTAAGGAAGTATGGGACTCATCATCATCATCATGATCTCCAGAAACAGCAACATGCTGCGTCCGTAACACGACATGGTCGAGAGCCTCTCGCAGCGTATCCAATATCCTGTGTAATCAGAGCGATATGTCATCGTACGTTATCCTTTAGACCAGGAACAGTCCGGATACAATACCGGTAGACACGATCCTTCACGCATCTCGAAAACCAGAAGTCACATGGATTAGGTCGAGGGATCTGGAAAACTACAGATCTTGAAATCGCCTAGAGAGGATGCGGTCGCTACCGAAAGTTTCTCGAGGCAAATCTTTCACCTGGTAAGCGTCATGTGGTGTCGCTCCATGAAAATAGTCGTGTGGACGCAGTTGCGTTCATGCGAAGCTGGAATCACGAGTGCACAAGGAAGTTCTTGTAAAGTGCAGATGTCACTGTACACTTAACACGTCGGTGATGAAGTACATTTCGGTGTGAAGTACATTTCCTTAAGATTCTCCCTATGAATCGTAGTCTGGCTTCTGCTTTTTCTGCTATTTGTTTTATGTGGTCGCTCAAGGTCGCTTTGGATGTTTGCTTATAGATATTTTACGTTATATATTGTTTCCAGCAATTTTGATAGCGCTGCAGGCTCTGTGATGCTGTTCGTGGTTGTTGTTCTTTTCTATAGGAAGGTTTCAACGCGAAAATACTGTGCCTAACTGGAGTAAAACCTGCAGACGAACGAACAAAGCAAGTTTAGTTTCGTAAGGCCTCTGTTTGCAGAAACCATATTGATTTTTGCACAGGACAGTTTTACTTTTCAAAAACATTATAATGCATGAGTACAAAGTATATTCCGCAATTCTGCTGCAGACTGGCGTTAGCGATGTAAGCGCATAATTACACTACACAACACAATTGGAGGATCACTTTTTCGAAACCCCGTAATGGCCTTCCACTGCGACACAGAAGTTTTACCATTCGCTCAAAGGTGCCTAGAAACCCCCCCCCCCCCCCTTCCCCTCCCCCCCCCTCCCACCTCCTCGCGAACGTTTCATACCAGATGAGTGTAGCCCCAGTGTTTGAGTGGGAGGTAATTATGGTGTACGCTTACGTGGAGACAGTGTTTGTGCAGCAATCGCCGACACACTGTAACTGAGGCGGAATAAGGGGAACCAGCCCACATTCGCCGAGGTAGATGGAAAACCGACTTAAAAACTATCCACAGGCTGGCCGGCACACCGGACCTCGATACTATTCCGCCGGATGGATTCGTTCCGGGGACCGGCACACCTTCCCGTTTGGGAAGCCTCGCGTTAGACCGCACGGCTAGCCGGGCGGGTTTTCACCCCTTCGTTTGACTCCTCTTTGAAGGAGGTCAGAACCGCGACACTTATAGTTGTACAAACGCCGTTTTCTTGTGGATGGTAGAGGGATACATTTCAGACACGCTGCCACGCAGAAGTGACACGAAGCGGCCTCCAGGGGAGCCTAAAGGGTGTCTATGAAACCACCCCTTTTCATGTGCTGCTGATTCACACCCATCTCGCGGTCTAAAACGGAAGGTCGTGGTATGATGAGCAAGAGGACGACGTTCTTGATAGCTTTTGACAATGCTGACAACACTGGACATCCCCTGTTCGACAACACTCTCGGTGACAACTTCGCATCTTTATTGTAAATTTTAAATATGTACGTGTACTGAGACAACATATGAACTAATTTCAGGTGCCTGCTAGCAGGCATTGGGGGAAGGAGTGTTGTCGAGGGATTGTTCTGGTGGATAACTTCGTGTTGCTCTTCTCTATACGAAGGTTTCAACATCAAATGACTGTAGAGAAATGGAGTGAAATCTGCAGAGGAACGGTCAAAACAAGCTAAGTTCGGCAAGGTCACCTCTGGACACATACTGAGTTTTGTAAAAGATATTTTCGCTTTCCAGAAATATCATAAAACATGAGTATAAACAAGTTCCACAATTCTGCTAGAAATTGGTGTCGTCGGGTCTATAATTACACTACTGGCCATTCGAGTCTATAATTACACTACTGGCCATTAAAATTGCTACACCAAGCAGGAATGCAGATGATGAACGGGTATTCATTGTACGTCCGCAGCTCGTGGTCGTGCGGCAGCGTTCTCGCTTCCCACGCCCGGGTTCCGGGGTTCGATTCCCGGTGGGATTTTCTCTGCCCCCTGATGACTGGCTGTTGTATGATGTCCTTAGGTTAGTTAGGTTTAAATAGTTCTAAGTTCTAGGGGATGTCTGATGTGATAGAAGAAGAAACAGGAGTCGATTTAGAAGAGATAGGGGATCCAGTATTAGAATCGGAATTTAAAAGAGCTTTGGAGGACTTATGGTCAAATAAGGCAGAACGGATAGATAACATTCCATCAGAATTTCTAAAATCATTAGGGGAACTGGCAACAAAACGACTATTCACGTTGGTGTGTAGAATATATGAGTCTGGCGACATACCATCTGACTTTCGGAAAAGCATCATCCACACAATTCGGAAGACGGCAAGAGCTGACAAGTGCGAGAATTATCGCACAATCAGCTTCACAGCTCATGCATCGAAGCTGCTTACAAGAATAATATACAGAAGAATGGAAAAGAAAATTGAGAATGCGCTAGGTGACGATCAATTTGGCTTTAGGAACAATAAAGGCACGAGAGAGGCAATTATGACGTTGTGGTTAATAATGGAAGCAAGGCTGAAGAAAAATCAAGACACATTCATAGAATTTGTCGATCTGGAAAAAGCGTTCGAGAATATAAAATGGTGCAAGCTATTCAAGATTCTGAAAAAAGTAGGGGTAAGGTATAGGGAGAGACGGGTTACATACAATATGTACAACAACCAAGAGGGAATAATAAGAGTGGACGATCAAGAACGAAGTACTCGTATTAAGAAGGGTGTAAGACAAGGCTGTAGCCTTTTGCCCCTACTCTTCAATCTATACATCGAGGAAGCAATGATGGAAATAAAACAAAGATTCAGGAGTGGAATTAAAATACGAGGTGAAAGGATATCAATGATACGATTCGCTGATGACATTGCTATCCTGAGTGAAAGTGAAGAAGAATCAAATGATCTGCTGAACGGAATGAACAGTCTAATGAGTATACAGTATGGTTTGAGAGTAAATCGGAGAAAGACGAAGGTAATGAGAGGTAGTAGAAATGAGAACAGCGAGAAACTTAACATCAGGATTGATGGTCACGAAGTCAATGAAGTTAAGGAATTCTGCTACCTAGGCAGTAAAATAACCAATGACGGACGGAGCAAGGAGAACATCAAAAGCAGACTCGCTATGGCAAAAAGGCATTTTTGGCCAAGAGAAGTCTACTAATATCAAATACCGGCCTTAATTTGAGGAAGAAATTTCTGAGGATGTACGTCTGGAGTACAGCAATGTATGGTAGTGAAACATGGACTGTGGGAAAACCGGAAAAGAAGAGAATCGAAGCATTTGAGATGTGGTGTTATAGACGAATGTTGAAAATTAGGTGGACTGATAAGGTAAGGAATGAGGAGGTTCTACGCAGAATCGGAGAGGAAAGGAATATGTGGAAAACACTGATAAGGAGAAGGGACAAGATGATAGGACATCTGCTAAGACATGAGGGAATGACTTCCATGGTACTAGAGGGAGCTGTAGAGGGCAAAACTGTAGAGGAAGACAGAGATTGGAATACGTCGAGCAAATAATTGAGGACGTAGGTTGCAAGTGCTACTCTGAGATGAAGAGGTTAGCACAGGGGAGGAATTCATGGCGGGCCGCATCAAACCAGTCAGTAGACTGATGACCCAAAAAAAAGAGTTCTAAGGGACGCCGGCAACTGAGCGTGCTCGGTCAGAGAGCCGGTTGGCCTCTGTAATAAAAAACTGAATGAAAGGATCAACAAACGAACTTGGACGGCTGTCATTGTAACGTCCGCAACAAACTAACACAACGATCAACAACGAACAAAATAAAAAAAAGGGGTCTGATGACCATAGATGTTAAGTCCCATAGTGATCAGAGCAATTTGAACCATTTTTTTATTCATTGTACAAATATATTGTACTAGAACTGACTTGTGATTACATTTTCACGCAGTTTGGGTGCATAGATATTGAGAATCAGTACCCAGAACAACCACCTCTGGCCGTAATAACGGCCTTGATACGCCTGGTTTGAGTCAAACAGAGCTTGGATGGCGTGTACAGGTATAGCTGCCCAAGCAGCTTCAACACGATACCACAGCTCATCAAGAGTAGTGACTGGCAAATTGTGAAGAGCCAGTTGCTCGGCCACCACTGACCAGACGTTTTCAGTTAGTGAGAGTTTTGGAGAATGTGCTGGCCAGGGCAGCAGTCCAACATTTTCTGTATCCAAAAAGCCCGTACAGGACCTGCAACATGCGGTCGTGCTTTATCCTGCTCAAATGTAGTGTTTCGCAGGTATCGAATGAAGGGTAGAGCCACGGCTCGTAACACATCTGAAATGTACGTCCACTGTTCAAAGTGCCGTCAATGTGAACAAGAGGTGACCGAGACGTGTAACCAATGGCACCCCATACCATCACCCCGGGTGATAGGCCAGTATCGCGATGACGAATACACGCTTCCAATGTGCGTTCACTGCGATGTCGCTAAACACGGATGCGACCATCATGATTCTGTAAACAGACCCTGGATTCATCCGAAAAAATGACGTTTTGCCATTCATGCACGCAGGTTCGTCGTTGAGTATAACATCGCAGGCGCTCCTGTCTGTGACGCACCGTCAAGGGTAACCGCAGCCATAGTCTCCAAGCTGATAGTCCATGCTACTGCAAACGTCGTCGAACTGTTCGTGCAGATGGTTGTTGTCTTGCAAACGTCCTCATCTGTTGACTGAGGGATCGGAACGTGGCTCCACGATCCGTTACAGCCGTGAGGATAAGATGCCTATCATCTCGACTGCTAGTGTAACGAGGTCATTGGGATGCAGCACGGCGCTCCGGATTACCCTCCTGAACCCACCGACGTCATATTCTGCTAACAGTCATTGGATTTCGACCAATGTCGCGATACGATAAACGGCAATCGCGGTAGGCTGCAATGCGACCTTTATCAAAGTCGGAAACGTGATGGTACGCATTTCTCCTCCTTACACGAGGCATCAAAACAACGTTTCACCAGGCAATTCCGGTCAACTGCTGTTTGTGTATGAGAAATCGGTTGGAAACGTTTCTCATGTCAGCACGTTGTAGGTGTCGCCACCGGCGCCAACCTTGTTTGCATGCTCTGAAAAGCTAATCATTTGCATATAACAGCATATTCTTCCTGTCGGTTAAATTTCGCGTCTGTAGCACGTCATCTTCTTGGTGTAGCAATTTTAATGACCAGTAGTGTATATAGATCTGTACGAGGATGATAATGACCTGCGCTTTCGTCGGAATCGCTAGTTACCATTCGTTGCTCCAACAACCCATTGCTACTCCGAGATGAAGAGAAAGGCACAGGAAAGAAAGTGGCCGAGGGCTGTATCACACCAGTCCGGCCGGCCGCGGTGGCCGTGCGGTTCTGGCGCTGCAGTCTGGAACCGCGGGGCTGCTACGGTCGCAGGTTCGAATCCTGCCTCGGGCATGGGTGTGTGTGATGTCATTAGGTTAGTTGGGTTTAAGTAGTTCTAAGTTCTAGGGGACTTATGACCTAAGATGTTGAGTCCCATAGTGCTCAGAGCCATTTTTTGAACACCAGTCCGAAGACCGGTGATGCCAAACAAGTTGGATACACACCATTGACATCCGACACATAGCTTCTGTATGGCGTACTTGGGTTGCCCGATATAGGCGTTACGGCAACAGAGTAAAGTGGTGACGCCCTTCTTGACACTGAAGCAAATAATCCTTGAGAGAGTTGTGAGGGTGGCGTTGTTAGCACGTGGCTGGAGTTGCATCAGGACGGCGGTTGTCGCGCAAGAGTTCCCGCCGGCGGAAAGGGCGCCCACTGCTGCTGGTCTCACGTGGGCCTGCCGCAAGGTCTCTCGTGGGAGACCGAGCCACCTCCAACAGCTGGGCCGTAGGCGCGAGGCGCGAGGGGCACACCTGCAGGAGCGCCGGGCCTCTGGCCGCCTCGCCAGCAGGTACGGCTGTAAAAGTAACGACTCGCTTCTGTAACGTAGAGACACGTAATCGATGCAAAGTATTCGTTACTCGCTGCGTCTAAGGCTCGACGCACAAGAGGGAGTAACAGTAGCGCGTGGTCGCAGCGAGATAGAGCAGCACCCCCTATAGAGGAAAGCCTGCGCGCCCGCTTACTGACGTCACGCACAGAGTCTGGTACCGGTGCTCGCAGTCCGTTTGACCACAGCAATAGACTGTAATGGGATCGGGACGACGAAAATTCGTAAAGAAATCTGATATACCTCTCTCATGAATTACAAGGTTTCCTTTCTTAAATGACCCAGTTCTTTTGTCTGTAACTTATTTCTGCATACCTTTTAGCCCCGACGTAAAAAGTGGCTAAAATAACTTTCACTATCTGAGGCATCAAAACTCCCAAACGAATGGACACATTTCATTGTAGTTTATTTTATTTTACCGTTGCTTTAATGAGGACTGTCACGACTTGTTTGATGACAGTCTGGTTAGCCGTTCAAAGATCGGCAGCTACACAAAGTGTTTGCCGCCAGTGAGCTTTTTTCCAGTACCATTCCTGAACAGTAGGTGCTGTAGTAGAAATTGTAAATCTCGATTGGCGTACCTAAACGCCTGGAACAGTATATATTATCTTTTATGGCTGACTTTTAATCACAAAAATTTTGATTGAAAGTCACACGCGAAAGATTCTCATGTGCTCTTGCGGACTTTCGATTAGGGGTATTTTCTTTTTAGTTAAATACTGCATCACTTTGAAGAAGGTCTAATAGTGTGGACAGCATTTTGCAAAGTAGCACACTGGCGGCTAACATTTTACGGACATTGTTCACTGTTATTGCCTCTTTTAAAAAATAAACAAAACAAATACTCACTCTTGAACTTGAAGAAGGAGAGAAGTTATCTCTGCGAATACTTGACAACTACGACGTGCATTCAAGTTCTAAGGCCTCCGATTTTTTTTTATCTAATTAACTACTCACCCGAAATCGATGAAAGTGGCGTTACTTCTCGACGTAATCGCCTTGCAGACGTACACTTTTTCACAACGCTGAGGCCATGATTCCATGGCAGCGGCGAAGGCTTCTTTAGGAGTCTGTTTTGACCACTGGAAAATCGCTGAGGCAATAGTAGCACGGCTGCTGAATGTGCGGCCACGGAGAGTGTCTTTCATTGTTGGAAAAAGCCAAAAATCACTAGGAACCTGGTCAGGTGAGTAGGGAGCATGAGGAATCACTTCAAAGTTGTTATCACGAAGAAACTGTTGCGTAACGTTGGCTCGATGTACGGGTGCGTTGTCTTGGTGTTACAGCACACGTGCAGCCCTTCCTAGACGTTTTTGTTGCAGTGCA
The DNA here is from genome assembly GCF_023897955.1 of Schistocerca gregaria. Classification (NCBI taxonomy): domain Eukaryota; kingdom Metazoa; phylum Arthropoda; class Insecta; order Orthoptera; family Acrididae; genus Schistocerca; species Schistocerca gregaria. The sequence continues at coordinate 218,001,934 of NC_064925.1, read as the reverse complement.
GGAAGGAATTTGTTCTTCAAAACATTTTCGTAGGATGCTCCTGTTACTGTAGTGCCCTTTGGAACGCAATGGGTAGGGATTACGCCCTCGCTGTCCCAGAACATGGCCACCATCATTTTTTCAGCACTGGCGGTTACCCGAAATTTTTTTGGTGGCGGTGAATCTGTGTGCTTCCGTTGAGCTGACTGGCGCTTTGTTTCTGGATTGAAAAATGGCATCCACGTCTCATCCATTGTCAAAACCGACGAAAAGAAAGTCTCATTCATGCTGTCGTTGCGCGTCAAGATTGCTTGGCAACATGCCACACGGGCAGCCATGTGGTCGTCTGTCAGCATTTGTGGCACCCACCTGGGTGACACTTTTCGCATTTTCAGGTCATCATGCAGGATTGTGTGCACAGAACCCACAGAAATGCCAACTCTGGAGGCGATCTGTTCAACAGTCATTCGGCGATCCCGCAAAACAATTCTCTCCACTTTCTCGATCATGTTGTCAGACCGGCTTGTGCGAGCCCGAGGTTGTTGCGGTTTGTTGTCACATAATGTTCTGCCTTCATTAAACTGTCGCACCCACGAACGCACTTTCGATACGTCCATAACTCCATCACCACATGTCTCCTTCAACAGTCGATGAATTTCAGTTGGTTTCACACCACGCAAATTCATAAAACGAAGGATTCCACGCTGTTCAAGTTAGGAAAACGTCGCCATTTTAAGTATTTAAAACAGTTATCATTCTCGCCGCTGGCGGTAAAATTCCATCTGCCGTACGGTGCTGCCATCTCTGGGACGTATTGACAATGAACGCGGCCTCATTTTAAAACAATGCGCATGTTTCTATCTCTTTCCAGTCCGGAGAAAAAAAAATCGGAGGCCTTAGAACTTGAATGCACCTCGCATTTCTCCCTCGTTGCTTCATCCTCGGGAAATTTAAACGCAGTTACTTTTGGTCCACCGTCGTAATTTCCTCTACAATTTGGCACAGAGCGACGAAACGGCATTTTGCAGGTAACGAAATTTTCACAGGCAAGAAAAGCAGATCGCCAGTTTAGTACACTAAACAACTAAATCACGTATACTAACGCAGGAACACCAGTCACTCTAATAGTAAACTGACGCGAAACTCGCCGCACGACTGTTCACAAGCACTGTTCCATGAAACTGTTGAAGAAGAGATTTGTTTGCCTTGACTTTTTTATAGAACAGCTTCCAGATTACACAACACATGGGCTGGCATCACTTCCATGTGCACTTCCACGCTCTTGCCTCGAAGATGAGGTACATTGTAGTGTGCAAACCTTTGGTTGAAGTTACAACTGTGATGCAAATAAACTGCTATAGGCAGATCGATATTTCATTAGCATATTTTTTTAGCATTTGTTGTGTATCCTCTTTTAATTTCTGACACGTTTCTGAAAAAGAAAGCCACAGATGACTTAGGTTCCGCTTCATGACGATTATACTCCACAGTGAGCAAATTTACTAAATTACTATTAATGTGAGCTACTATAATGCGTCGTTGTAAAATGGAACTAATCTCTGACCTCACATCAGACAACAGTTTACACTGATCACTGATTAGCCAAAACATTATGACCATTGGGGCCGGAAGCGGTGGCCGAGCGGTTCTAGGCGCTTCCATCTGGAACCGCGCAATTGCTACGGTCGCAGGTTCGAATCCTGCCTCGGGCATCAATGTGTGTGATGTCCTTAGGTTAGTTAGGTTTAAGTAGTTCCAAGTTTAGGGAGGTGATGACCTCAGATGTTAAGTCCCATAGTGCCCAGAGCCATTTGAACCATAGCCCTGTGCGTCCTGCCGGCACGAGGGACATTAACTTCACTTTTCCTTGATGTGTCCTCATAGAGATCCATGAGTATCATGGTTACACTTTGATATTGTTACACAGACCTGTCTCCAGTTCATGCTATTTTATTGAGTCCAAAAATATAAAATAACTTATAAACAATATAAACCATTTGAACCATGACCATTGGTGTCCCCGACGTTGTATGTCGCCCAGTGGCGTTGCGTGCACGTGGCGCGGTAACGGAAGTATTTAAACGGAGTAGACACGGACAGGGGATCACACTAGCGCGGATATCGGCTGCAAATGGCGAAATTCCTTGAGATAAGCGAGTTTGACAAAGGGTAGATTATTACACGCAGAGGTTCTGAACGAGTAACTCGAAAACGGCGATGCTGGTCGAATGTGCACGCGCTACCGTCGTGAGCATCTACGAAAACAGAAGGACAATGGAACTACCATTAGGCGCTAAATGGTTGGACATCCGCGACTCTTAACGTGGGATTCGGAGGCTTGTCTGTTCTGTGAAGTAGGATGGATGGTGATCTGCGGCATCTCTGCCGAAAGGACACAATGATGGTGCATGCACAAGTGTTTCAGAGCACGCCGTTCTTCACACATTGTTGAACACGGAGCTCCGCAACGGACCACCCCTACATGTTCACATGTTGACCCAACGATGTAAAAAATGGTTCAAATGGCTTTGAGCACTATGGGACTTAACATCTGAGGTCATCAGTCCCCTAGAACTTACAACTACTTAAACCTAAGGACATCACACACATCCATGCCCGAGGCAGGATTCGAATCTGGGACCGTGGCAGCAGCACAACTCCGGATTGAAGCGCCTAGAACCGCTCAGCCACTACGGCCGGCCTCAACGATATCGTCAGTTACGATTGCCGTAGGCCGTCCATCGAAGTAAACGTGTCGGCTCTTCGGGTGAAACACATTTTTGCCGCTCTAGGTCGATGGGAGACGTTTTCCTGCGCTTTACGTGGAAGCTGCGGTGGTAATCGAAGACACGCCGACAGCTGCGAACCAGTTGCATCCCTTCATGCTCGATGTTTTCTCCGACGGCAATGCCATCTTTCAGCAGTATAAATGTCTGTGTCTCGGAATCAGAACCGTGCTACAGTGGTCTGAGAAGTGGTCCGTTATTTTCGCGAATTACATGACATGTTCGTAGACATCTAATGCCATATTAATGCCACATACCTCCACAAACCTATGAACAAACTGTCGGATCTCTGATTCTCAGGATCAGTGATTATTTCGGTCCAAAGACGGACAGACAAGTTATTAAGCAGGTGATCGTAATGTTGTGAAACATCAGTGTAATTTTATAATCGAACTGAAAACTTTGTATACCACTTAGGTAAGTCGAACTAAGCGGTGTTGCGTACATAGTTCCCGAACAGCTCACTCACGTCATCAATTGCACACGCGAAGTTTATCTGCAGTAAGGAATTATAGGATTCCGAACGCAGTGCACCCTTCGCGAGTCGAACACAAATGGCACACGGGAAAGAGTACATAGTCTCTGACATAACGTATTATGTGCTTTCTTTAACTAGTTACTTCATCGCTGAGAATAAGATATTCGAAGAATACCAAAACTACTGACTCACTCCGAATCGGGGACGAACTGCGTGCGGGGAAGAACTTTGCGAATAACGAAGCATTTCAGGCAGTACCAAAATGGTACTTAGTCTAGTGAAATATTCGTTACGATCAGATACGATATGCAACATATCGCCGGCCGTTGTGGTCGCGCGGTTCTAGGCGCTTCAGTCCGGAACCACGCGGCTGTTTCGGTCGAAGGTTCGAATCTTGTCTCGGGCGTGGATGTGTGTGATGTCCTTAGGTTAGTTAGGTTTCAGTAGTTCTAAGTTTAGGGGACTGATGACCTCAGCTGTTAAGTCCCATAGTGCTCAGAGCCGTTTTTGAACCATTTTTTTTTTTTTACAACATGCCAACTAGCAGAGCAGTGTGACAACTCAGGGAGAACGCACAGTTGCGCAGCAATCATCACTTAAGGACTTGAAAGTTTCGAGCTAAAGAGATTACAGTTTAACGTCCCGTTGATGTCGAGCTCATTATTGACAGAGCATGTTATATAACGAAACACATAATTAAGAAGACATAAAATTCAGTGTCAGGTGCCACGATTACACTCAAAATGGTGTGAACGCTGGTTCAGAAGTGGAAAGTGTCGGCTAAACACTTTCATGCAATTAAACATTTGGTGAAGCGGAATAGCTCTTTGTACATGGCCGCATGGAATACTGTGTTGCCCAGCGACGACTGCCGGACAAAATCTATGCACGCTCTGCAGTAGGAGTGGACAACACAATAGACCTTCCGCACATAAAAAACCAGAATCAGCACCTTGTTTGTGTCGTATTTATTAAAAGAAAGGAACGCTAACTTACTTCAAGGCAAATGACAAAGAGTGAGTCTTCCGAGTTCTTTGAGAAGCTTAAATGGTTTTTTCAAAAGTGCCTAATGAGGAGGAATATACTGGCCCCTGATTGGGTGTATAGGGTGTTTCCAGAGGAACAGTAAATATTTGAGGGGATATACTAATTCGATTAAAACATTAGAAATAACATGTTCAATTTTCATTTACTATAAAGATAAAGCTGTTAGAATGTAACCCATCAAATGCTCACAGAAGGTGTTAGCCATAGACAGATCATTTTAAGTTCAAAACTGATTTCCATAAATTCCAATCCCGATTACCATTTAACTTCGAATTTTCATGACAGTCCCACGTGTAGTCCTTCTGATGTCGGCGTCCTTTTATGAGAGCAGCACTGTTCATAATCCAAATTATCAATTCATCTCTTATATTTTCTGTGGTGTCACCGTCAGACATCACACTTGCTAGGTGGTAGCCTTTAAATCGGCCGCGGTCCGGTAGTATACGTCGGACCCGCGTGTCGCCACTGTCAGTGATTGCAGACAGAGTGCCGCCACACGGCAGGTCTAGAGAGACTTCCTAGCACTCGCCCCAGTTGTACAGCCGACTTTGCTAGCGATGGTTCACTGACTTCTACGCTCTCATTTGCCGAGACGATAGTTAGCATAGCCTTCAGCTACGTCATTTGCTACGACCTAGCAAGGCGCCAGTATCCGTACTATTAATATTGTGAATCATGACCCATAAAGAGCGAGGTTCGTCATTAATGGATTAAAGTTAAGCATTCCATTAGCTACGTCCGTTTTTCTCAATTCTAATTCCCTTGTCATGTTCCAGACCTCGCGCCAGCCTGCGTGAGCTGAGACGCGTGCATTTCGGCCTCCTTTAACCATACGGTTGGTTCTCCTGCCAACCACAACATTTTCTATCTGGACTTCACCTTTCAGCCATTTCCTTGGTCATAAAATCTAAAGGGATAAGATACAAGATCCGGGGTCATTGATGTACAAGAAAAGTGTCCATTTATGCCGATCCGTCTTCGACGGAATGTTACGTTTGTATGATATGTCAACTGCCGACTACAATGTGCAGGTGCACCATCATAGTTGAAGAACGTATCCATCTTTCTAGCCAAAAGACTGTTTTCCAATAATGCTCGAAGCTCCTTTTCAGAAAAATCTAGCTAACGAGGATCTGTGATAACACAACCGTCCGCTCCAAGATTGTCTGCGATACCATACCAAATATTTACAGAGAACCGTTCTTGTAAAAGTGTCTACACAAAGGCAGATGGGTTTTAATCAGATCACCGATGTGAGTTACGAGTTTCTTAAAACGTTAATTAATGATCCTGTAAACAGTTGCAATATTTATATTACGCGACTCGTTTCGATCCTTACAGGTTCGTTTTCAAGCCTGGCCTACTCAGGTTGCACTGACAGTGCCTGATCTTAATAATAAAATTCAACGTGGCAACACGTGCTTGTAAATGTTTGCAGAATGAATACCACAATCCACTCAAGTCAAAATTACGAGTGTTACTGATATCACTACAAGTGAGAATGATTGTGTCAGCATGTATTAATGGGATTACTTGGCGATTTGCAAATTAGCGAAGGACAAAACCCCAAACATTCACCATCTTCCCCTTCTAGAGCTGTTGAATCTTCTGTAAATGACACAAGCAGAGGCCGTGTCGTTGTTGTGGTCTTCAGCCTGAAGACTGAGTTGATGCAGCTCTCAACGCTACTGTATCCTCCTTTCAAGACCGTGCTCATTCCATTCACCAGTTCCTTCAAGTCCTTTGCTGTCACTGACTGCGTTACAATGTCTTCGGCAGACTCCAAAGTTCCTACAGTTCTTCCTGAACTTCAATTCCCTCTTTGCTGTTTGCTGAAGGTATTGATTGAATGACGTGGGAGATGGGCTACAGCCCTGCCTCACTCTTTTCTCCACCACAGCTTCTCAAGTCTTACAACTATTTCTTTAAAGTCAGTACCGCAACTGGATTGTTGTTTATTTATAGTGTTACATTTACACTTACGCAATAATGATTTCGGCTTTACAGTGCCATTATCAAATGTTTTAAGTGTTATAAATTGCCTGGGATGACATACTGTTTTATTAAAATACACTATTAAACACATTATCTAAGAGTCGATATTTCTGGCAGACCCTACTGCTTTGTTTCCTTACTGTGTACACCATGAGTCAAGATGGTGAACGCAGTAATGAAACAAAGCAGTAGCTTTCTCTAAGCCTTCGAATGCTATAAACGTACATTGGCCTTTCCTTAATCCTTGTTCTAAGAGAAGCCATAGTGTCAGTATTGCCTCACGTGTTCCTACACTTCTCTTTTCTGAGGTCAGTTTCTACCAGTTTCTGAAGTGTTCTGTAACGAGTTCATGTCCGTATTTTGCAACCATGACCTATTAAACTCGTATTTCGGCGATACTGACATCCATCGGCACCTCCTTTCTTTGGAATTGGAAATATTGCATTTTTCTGAAGTCCGAAGGTATATCACCTGTCTCATAAATCTTGCACACCAGGTGGAATAGCTCTGTTATGGGGGGCTATCCCAAAGATATCTGCAGCTGTAACGTATTCTACTCCAGGAGCCTTGTTTCTTCAGAGCAGTTTCAAATACTTTATTCTGTATCATATATTTCATTTCATCTTCATCTACGTCCTCGCCGGCCGCGGTGGTCCCGCGGTTCTAGGCGCGCAGTCCGGAACCGTGCGACTGCTATGGTCGCAGGTTCGAATCCTGCCTCGGGCATGGATGTGTGTGATGTCCTTAGGTTAGTTAGGTTTAAGTAGTTCTAAGTTCTAGGGGACTGATGACCACAGCAGTTGAGTCCCATAGTGCTCAGAGCCATTTGAACCATTTGAACCATCATCTACGTCCTCTTCCCTTTGTATAATGTCGCCATCAAACTCATTTCCCTCGTGTAGCCCCTCTATGCACTCCTTGAATATTTCAGCTTTTCCTTCTTTGCTTAGTACTAGTTTTCCATCTAAGATCTTGATATTTATGTAGGTACTTCTATTTTCTCTTACCTATGACTTACTTGCTTAATACCATGCACTTCAGTTTTCATCCCCACAAAGTTTGAAGATCTGACATAACCAGGGTTCAACAAGAGTTAGTCTAGTCTCAGCAGTGCACAGATGTGGACAATTGAAATCCTTGGTCGAAAGCCGCTGTATGGATTCTTCGGCAACACCGCCTCTGCCTAGTTCACCAGATAGGCAGTAGGCCGTTTGTAACTGCTGGCTAAATAGTTAAATGTGTTCCTCTTTAGATCAGAATACACTTGTACTAGCTGTGCATACTGGCCAACCAGTAGCGACCAGGAGGCGTGTAGTCCTCTGCCAGTGGCGTCGTCCGGATGCGATGTGGAGCGGCACTGGAGCAACACTTGCTACCGTCAGCTTTCCAGCTTTCCAGACACTGGAGCCGCTACGTCTCGCTGAGGCTGCTTCTCAGTTGACACCCGATTCCATTCACTGCCGCGCGGGGTGGCCGCGCTGTTAGAGGCACCATGTTACGGCTTGCGCGGCCCCTCCCGTCGGAGGTTCGATTCTCCCTCGGGCATGGATGTGTGTTTTCGTAGCATAAGTTAGTTAAATTAGTTTAAGTAGTGTGTAAGTGTTGGGACCGATGACCTCAGCAGTTTGGTCCCTTAGGAACTCACACACACCCATTCGATTCAGTCAACGTTTGGGATCTCTGCCAGCTCGGATTGAAGGAAGACACCAAAGCAATTCAGAGGCGGGGCTGCTAAATTTGTTACTAGTGGAACTTCCTGTCAGATTAAAACTGTGTGCCGGACCAGGATTCGAACTCGGGACCTTTGCCTTTCACGGGCAAGTGCTCTACCATCTGAGCTACCCATGCACGACTCACGCCCCGTCCTCACAGCTTCACTTCTGCCAGTACCTCGTCTACTGCCGCCAAGTTCTCCTGCAAGCTTCTGTAAAGTTTGGAAGGTAGGAGACGAGATACTGGCAGAAGTGAAGCTGTGAGAACGAGTGTGAGTCGTGCATGGGTAGCTCAGATGGTAGAGCACTTGCCTGCGAACGGCAAAGGTCCCGAGTTCGAATCTCGGTCTGGCACACAGTTTTAATCTGCCAGGAAGTTTCATATCAGCGCACACTCCGTTGCAAAGTGAAAAGCTCATTTTGGTTGTTACCGGTGGGTATTATGGAGATGCTTCGGGAGTTCATATGGGAATCCATGGAGGGAAGGCGACGTTCTTTTCGAGGAAGGCTATTGACAAAAATTTAGAGAGCCGGAATTTGAACTGATGCAGAAGGAGTCTACTGCCGCCAACGCAGATTTAGCGTAAGGAGCATGAAGATAAGTTACGAGACTTTAGGGCTCGTACAGAGGCACAGATACAGTCGCTTCTCCCTCGCTCTGTTTGCAAGTGGAACAGGAAAGTAAATGGTTAGTGGTGGTACAGGGTACCATCAGGCACCTACAGTACGGTGACTTGCGCAATAAGTACATAGATGTAGATGTACATGTAGATGTAGATGTATAGATGTATATCGTACCAAGGAAAAACGACTGGCAGTGCCGGACATTGCGGCCAACTCCTCCACGTAGTGGTCAGATGCGCTGAACAATTTATTCGTGGTACGTTTTGAAGCGACAATAAGCACGATTAGTGGTAACACCGATGTGACAGCCACCGACATATGATTCACTGCCAACAGGCAAGGCACAGTCAACAGATACTAAACCAGGTACTGTGTCATACTACGTCTCTCTCACTCCATCTCCTCCCCCACCCCCTCTCCACCCCCACCCACAACAATCGTCGTTGCTTTTTGACGCTGAGGTTTCAGGTTCCATTGACCAACACTAATTCCTGCGATGTGAGAAAATCTGCAGTTTTATGAGATGTTGCTTGAGTGATCTGCTACCCGAGCCGCTGAAGTGGCCTCGAATCAAAACACTCGCTCCGTGCTGGAAGCCGTGCGACATTTACTTACAGATAATCGACTCGCCGGCGATGGTAAACATTCCGGATACCTAACTACGCCATTTCTGCGCGGATTATGTCCAGTCTTTCACGCTAGTATCAAGGTAATTCGTCAGTAAACAGGTCTCTGATCGTCGTTTGCCGTTCAACGGAATGCCAACCGTGGCCTTGGTTTGCTTTTGGTAGATTTTATTGACCAGTAATTGCTTCGTGTAGCAATTGGGATGAATGGATAACCACCGAAGCTATGTCACACATTATTTATTACCTATTGCGCGTAAAACAGCCTCAGCAGCACCATTCCTTCGTAAGGCAGGCTTTCGTCACTAGCTCCAGAGCCTCGCAGTCACTGAAAAGGTGTAGTTAACATGCGAACTCGTGGGTACTGCACGTCGGAACGCAGCAGGAAAATACGGAGAAAAATTTAACGTACGTACTGTGTACACACACACACACACACACACACACACACACACACACACACACACACACACACACCTATGTGCTAAAGCACACCGTGGGATTGAATAGTGCCTGATGGCGTTGTGAGCACTTCGCTTGGTTTAAAAAAAATTTAAGATGTACCAGAAATGTTGCGACAAACTTCGATTGGTTTTACAGGGTGCCTAGACGAAGTAATCGAGGATAGGAATCCTTGTCCGGAAACGTGATCCACCGTGACAACAGAGCATTACATTCATTGGAGACAGGGCCTTTCTACGCAGCAGCTAGCACTATGTTCTCCAATGGAGGTCGTGGCAATCAGTTGCGACCAGTGAACAACAAACTGTATTGTGTTATGTTATGTTATGTTATGTTATGTGACCCGGGGACCTAGAAACGACGGAGAGGCTCCGTCCCCGCCGCAGCTGCAGTGGTCCACAACACCACGACGACTACCGCAGTCCACTTCACCCCTCCGCCGCCCCACACCGAACCCAGGGTTATTGTGCGGTTCGGCCCCCGGTGGACCCCCCAGGGAACGTCTCACACCATACGAGTGTAGTCCCTATGTTTGCGTGGTAGAGTAATGTGGTGCACGCGTACGTGGAGAACTTGTTTGCGCCGCAATCGCCGAGATAGTGTAGCTAAGGTGGAATAAGGGGAACCAGCCCGCATTCGCCGAGGCAGATGGAAAACCGCCTAAAAACCATCCACAGACTCGCCGGTTCACAGGACCTCGACACAAATCAGCCGGGCGGATTCGTGCCGGGTACCGGCGCTCCTTCCCGCCCGGAAAGCAGTGCGTTAGACCGCACGGTCAACCGGGCGGGCGACAAACTATATTACAGGACTTTCTGCTCTACGGTTCGTCAGCGTACATAGTCACGTTTGCTCCCGAAGGTGTGCCATAGTTTCAAGCACCTGGGCGTCCAACTTCGACACCCTCTAGCGTCCTTGGATGACTTTTCAGGACATCAGTTCCTATCCTTATTTGTCCCTCAAGATACCGACCCCTGTCGCAACATTTGCTGCACAACCAATATAAATGGAGCAGAGGCGAACGCCTCGTGAGACTAACGGGCTCTTTTTCGTTTTACTCTCGTGGGTATCTGTGGGAGGTGGTTGAAGTACATCGAAACCACGAGTAAGCGACTAGGTGGTGGACGTGCTGTGCCTCACTACAGAAAGTGGCTGAAGCTTTGCCTGCTCAGTAAAACAGGACAGGCAGCGATCTGCGACAGATATGATGACGTAATACATCGCTGGTGAAGGCATAAATAAAAGCTTCAGAGCACACCGATCAGATTTTGTTGATTATAAGGCAACGCAGCGGATGAGTCCTATCTGTTTTCGTTTTGACCCAAAGACGTCGTAAAATAAGACTGCACTGCACAGGGGGTGATCCATAATCACGTTTCGTGTTAAACATGCTCGGTAGTCTTTTGGGATCATCCAAAACAGCTGCCCTAAACAACCACCACGTTACAGACGCAGGTCGATGAGGGCAGTATTATGCTGTGAGGGACATTCACTTGGGCTTACACGGGACCTACAACAACAATCGAAGGCAACACGACAGATGTGTACTCGCGAACATTATTGCGGACCGCCTGCGTTCCTTCATGCTCGACGTCTTCCTGTCGGTGACCTACATCTACATCTACGTGATTACTCTTCTATTCACAATAAAGTGCCTGGCAGAGGGTTCAATGAACCATCTTCAAGCTGTCTCTTTGCCGTTCCACTCTCGAAAGGCACGCGGGAAAAACGAGAACTTAAATTTTTCTGTGCGAGCCCTGATTTCTCTTATTTTTTCGTGATGATAATTTCTCCCTATGTAGGTGGGTGCCAATAGAATGTTTTCGCAATGGGAGGAGAAAACTGGCGATTGAAATTTTATGAGACGATCCCTTCACAAAGAAAAACGCCTTTGTTTTAATGACTGCCACTCCAATTCACGTATCATGTCTGTGACACTATCACCCTATTTCGCGATAATACAAAACGAGCTGCCCTTCTTTGTACTTTTTCAGTGTCATCCGTCAGTCCTACCTGATGCGGATCCCACACCGCACAGCATTACTCCAGAATAGGGCGGACAAGCGTGGTGTAAGCAATCTCTCTAGTAGACCAGTTGCACCTTCTAAGTGTTCTGCCAATGAATGACAGTCTTTGGTTTGCTCTGCACACAATATTATCTATGTGATCGTTGCAATTTAGGTTATTTGTAATTGTAATCCCTAAGTATTTAGTTGAATTTACAGCATTCAGATTTGTGTGACTTATCGCGCGATAGAAATTTAGCTGATTTATTTTAATACTCATGTGAATAACTTCAAACTTTTCCTTATTCAGGGTCAATTGCCACTTTTCGCACTGTACAGATATCTTATCTAAATCATTTTGCAAGTCGTTTTCATCATCTGATGACTTTACAAGACGGTACATGACAGCATCATCTGCAAATAATCTAAGACCGCTACTAAGATTGGTACCGGCCGGAGTGACCGAGCGGTTCTAGGCACTACAGTCCGGAGCCGCACGACCGCTACGGTCGCAGGTTCGAATCCTGCCTCGGGCATGGATGTGTGTGATGTCCTTAGGTTAGTTAGGTTTAAGTAGTTCTAAGTCTAGGGGACTGATGACCTCAGAAGTTAAGTCCCATAGTGCTCAGAGCCATTTGAACCATTTTCTGATCGGCACCTTCCAGCACGATAAGTGGTGTGGAAAGGGCAGAATCGTGCTATATTAGTTTGAGGAGCATGACAGTGAACTCATGTTGATGTCCTGGGCACCAAATTCGTGTGATATGATGCCGATGGTACACATATGTAACGTTATAATGTTCCAGCTACTTGTGACCATCGTAGCATCGCGAGTCCGAATTTTTTCAAAATATTCAGCGGGAGTGGCCATTAGCTACTGTAGCACCAATCCAAACTCGTCGTTCTAAACTATTTGTACAGACGGGCACTGCGCTTTCTCAGGAGTTTTACAAATAAATCAAAGCCTTCCATTCCTCTTCCTTCCTATTCACATTCCATATTCTATCGCTTCGTAATAGTACCCCGATTTATTTAAGCGATATTTCAGGTTGTAGAAATTTAGCAATAATCTGTATTATTATACATGGCAAACAATTAATGTATCTTGAGAACAGTAGCAGTCCTATTACGCAAACTGCATGTTATTACTACGTACACTGGACACTCGTCGTGTGTTATAATGTGCAGCGTGTTCTGTCAGAGAACCAATTTTGAGCCGCGCGGGATTAGCCGAGCGGTCTAGTGGGCTGCAGTCATGGACTGTGCGGCTGGTCCCAGCGGAGGTTCGAGTCCTCCCTCAGGCATGGGTGTGTGTGTTTGTCCTTAGGATAATTTAGGGACTGATGACCTTAGCAGTTAAGTCTCATAAGATTTCACACACATTTGAACATTTTGAACAAATTTTGAGCCAGTCTCATGTTTCAGAGTACACACACATCAACAAAAACGTTGAATCATCCCGATATATCGTTCAGGGGTGTTGTTGTGAATGTCCCTAGAAGTTCGCCCTGTCGTTGGTTATAAACATACACACAGTTATCGTGAGCGTTTCCTCTTGATAGAACGCTGCACTCGAGTTAAGTGTAGTTTCTCAGCAGTAGGCACTGAGACATCAGTGGAACAGCAGACTGAACAACGTCATGCCACGAAGGTCGGTCGTGACCAACGATCGGGTCCGCATCATCAAGTTACCCGCAGAAGGTTTGTCAACCAAGGAAGCTGCTCGATGTGTGAAAAAGTGCGGAATCAATGTGATATGGTGCGGACATCGAGTCGATTCACATTGAAAGATAGTGTTGAGCAATTACACCGTACAGGCCGTCCACTTTAGGCACGTGCGGAAGATGATATTTACGACTTTTGAGTCAAAGAGACCATGGGCAGAACTGAATTCGGAGATCGAAGAGGCTACAGGACGTCATGTATCGCATCAGACTATTAAGAGGCGACCGCATGATGCGAATTTCCGTCCCCGACGACGGGCAGCATGACAGAGTCCGTCACAGACGGGAAAGAAATCAGTACAGAGTGGACTCCCGAGGATTGCCGTCGACTCGGACTGTTTGCACGCTGATAATGTCCGTCCCGATAGCTGAGTGGTCAGCGTGATGGATTGCCGTCCTATGGGCCCCGATTCAATTCCCCGCTGGGTCGGAGATTTTCTCAGCTCAGGGACTGGGTATTGTGTTTCCTTCATCATCATTTCATCCCCATCCGGCGCGCATGTCTCCCAATGGGGCGTCGAATGCAATAAGGCCTGCACCAAGGCAGCTGACCTGCCCCGTAAGGGGCCTCCCGGCCAATGACGCCAAACGCTCATCTCCATTTTTACGCTGATAATCAGAGACAATGTGTATGGACACAACCCAGTGTTCCTGAACGTCTCTAACAATGTGATAGTGGTGGAGTGGTGTTCAGGGCTGGCATTACGGGGGCCGCCGTGCATTTCTCGTGATTTTTGACTGCAGTCTCATTCCTTTACGGTACAGGGATAAAATTCTGCAACGAATAGTGGGACCGTGCGGCCAACATTTTGGTGACAGTTTCATCTTGATGGATGATAACACACGTGCTCATCGTGTTGTTCTCGCGAACACATTCTTCAGCACGCTAAGACCGCCAGAAACGAGTGGCCTGCCTCTTCCATGGACGTAAAACCAATGGAAAGTGTTTGGGATCGATTGAAACGAGCTGTTTCTGAACGGCGACAACGACCGCGTGCACTGCGTGACTTACGTAAGATCAGCACTAAAAAGTGGGACAATTCGGTCTAGGGCGACGATCTCATCGATCGTATGCCACGACGGAATCAAACCCGAGCGACGCGACGGTTAACCAAGTACGTCGTTCAGGGCTGCTGTGGAAAGCTTCCCAAGGGAAACAGACGATTTTGTCGTTCAAGAAATTTTTATTTGGTAATCTGGGCATAATGCAAATAAATACACTCCTGGAAATTGAAATAAGAACACCGTGAATTCATTGTCCCAGGAAGGGGAAACTTTATTGACACATTCCTGGGGTCAGATACATCACATGATCACACTGACAGAACCACAGGCACACAGACACAGGCAACAGAGCATGCACAATGTCGGCACTAGTACAGTGTATATCCACCTTTCGCAGCAATGCAGGCTGCTATTCTCCCATGGAGACGATCGTAGAGATGCTGGATGTAGTCCTGTGGAACGGCTTGCCATGCCATTTCCACCTGGCGCCCCAGTTGGACCAGCGTTCGTGCTGGACGTGCAGACCGCGTGAGACGACGCTTCATCCAGTCCCAAACATGCTCAATGGGGGACAGATCCGGAGATCTTGCAGGCCAGGGTAGTTGACTTACACCTTCTAGAGCACGTTGGGTGGCACAGGATACATGCGGACGTGCATTGTCCTGTTGGAACAGCAAGTTCCCTTGCCGGTCTAGGAATGGTAGAACGATGGGTTCGATAACGGTTTGGATTTACCGTGCACTATTCAGTGTCCCCTCGACGATCACCAGAGGTGTACGGCCAGTGTAGGAGATCGCTCCCCACACCATGATGCCGGGTGTTGGCCCTGTGTGCCTCGGTCGTATGCAGTCCTGATTGTGGCGCTCACCTGCACGGCGCCAAACACGCATACGACCATCATTGGCACCAAGGCAGAAGCGACTCTCATCGCTGAAGACGACACGTCTCCATTCGTCCCTCCATTCACGCCTGTCGCGACGCCACTGGGGCGGGCTGCACGATGTTGGGGCGTGAGCGGAAGGCGGCCTAACGGTGTGCGGGACCGTAGCCCAGCTTCATGGAGACGGTTGCGAATGGTCCTCGCCGATACCCCAGGAGCAACAGTGTCCCTAATTTGCTGGGAAGTGGCGGTGCGGTCCCCTACGGCACTGCGTAGGATCCTACGGTCTTGGCGTCGCTGCGGTCCGGTCCCAGGTCGACGGGCACGTGCACCTTCCACCGACCACTGGCGATAACATCGATGTATTGTGGAGACCTCACGCCCCACGTGTTGAGCAATTCGGCGGTACGTCCACCCGGCCTCCTGCATGCCCACTATACGCCTTCGCTCAAAGTCCGTCAACTGCACATACGGTTCACGGCCACGCTGTCGCGGCATGCTACCAGTGTTAAAGACTGCGATGGAGCTCCGTATGCCACGGCAAACTGGCTGACACTGACGGCGGCGGTGCACAAATGCTGCGCAGCTAGCGCCATTCGACGGCTAACACCGCGGTTCCTGGTGTGTCCGCTGTGCCGTGCGTGTGATCATTGGTTGTACAGCCCTCTCGCAGTGTCCGGAGCAAGTATGGTGGGTCTGACACACCGGTGTCAATGTGTTCTTATTTCCATTTCCAGGAGTGTATATATATGCAGACGTCAGAGTGAAATTTCCTTTTCCGCCTCATAAATTTCGAAAAAAAAAATGGGTGAATCAAACATTTTGTTGATATGTGCAGCATGTTACTGAGCAGTGGACAGTGTAGCACTGTATCGAACACCTTTCTGAAATCTAGGAAAACAAAATCTTGCTGTATTATAGTATATTTATTATTATCAATCACATACCAGTGTTGGGACTTAAGTAGTGGCCACTATTTATTCACAACCGATACAAAAGAGTTACATGTTTCCACCTGTTACTGTCCTTCAAAGTAGCCACCAGCGCTGTGTAGAGCCCGTTGCCAGCAATGTGGAAGGCGTAGTACACCGTTAGCAGAGGCTGTTCTGTTGATGGTGCGTATGGAGCGGTTTACTGCCTGTCGAATCTCTGGAAGAGTTCTGAAGCGAATGCCACGCAGTGGTTCCTTCGTCTTCGGAATCAAATCAAAGTCACAAGGACTTAAATCCGGGAAGTATGGTGGATGGTACAGTACTTCCCAGTCCAATCGACCGAACAGAGCAGCGCCGGCCGTAGTGGCCATGCGGTTCTAGGCGCTACAGTCTGGAACCGCGAAAACGCTACGGTCGCAGGTTCGAATCCTGCCTCGGGTATGGATGTGTGTGATGTCCTCAGGTTAGTTAGGTTTAAGTAGTTCTAAGCTCTAGGGGACTGATGACCTCAGAAGTTGAGTCGCATAGTGTTCAGAGCCATTTTTGAATAGAGCAGCCACAGCTTGCCCTGTATGCGCCCGCGCATTGTCGTGCAAAAGATGGGTGGGTTACGCAGAAAGTGTCTCCGCTTCTTTCACACGGGTTGTCGCTGGTGATGCTCCAAAAACGAACAGTAATACTGTGTATTGACGGTCTGCCGTGGAGGAACGTAATGCGTTAGGGTAACACCATCATAGGCGTACACGAGAATCACCATAACTTTAGATCGCTCCATTCTCACTATCAACAGAACAGGCTCTGCTAACGGTATACTACACCTTCCACATCGCTGGCAGCGGGTTGTACACAACGCTGGTGACTTCTTTGAAGGACAGTAACAGGTGCAAACATGTAACTTATTTGGATCGGTCGTGAATGAATAGTTGCCGCTATTTAAGTTCCAATTTTTGTATGAGGATGAAATTTCTGTGCACAGCTCGTGTTCTTGTACGCAATGGTTCGGCGCAATTCTGTACGAGTCGTAACTTACTCGTGCTGATACTGTAGTAACATAATGGCGAAAAGACAATACAAGAAGACAATGGAAAGGCTGCGAGTCTTGCTGGTCTACGATACATCCGCCTAGACCTCAAATTGGTTTGTTATTCACTTTCTAAGTACTTTTTCGTTCCTCCACTAATTTAGCAGTCTGAAACGCTAACAGTACAATATCTAAGCTTTCTCAAGCTAGTTCGTTATCCAGGATAAGGGCCAATGCAAGCGAAATCATGCTTGAGTAGATCGGCGACTTTGTGGTGTTAAACTCGCGGGATAACTTACCATCTTGTGGCAACAACCAGATGAACCGGCAGCTAACGGCAAGCGGACAGAAGTCTTTGCTGACTCACCTGAAACATAGAAACAAGTACTTTGTAAGATTTCACTTCTGTCACAGTCATTGCTGTTCTAAAGGTGTTAGTCTCTTTTCCAATAATGTACTCATAAAGTGGACGTTGAGGTCTGACTAATGTAATCGCACGAAGAACAGTCGCCACGGTTATGTCCTTCCCTGCTGAAGCAGTTTACCTTCTAGATTAACCCAAAACACAAGTTACGTTGTTTCAGAAGTTCAATTCTCGTTATTCAGGCTTTACAAAGATTTTTTAATTTTTTTATTTAATTTCTATAATTACGTGTGAATTTGGCAGATTTCTCGTCAGAAGTGGTTCATCTATGTATCACATGTAGCACATGCTACGGACCATATGGTGTTAGAGGATCCGCTATTGCACTGCCAAGTTTTTAGGGGGAAAATCGAAGATAGCAATTTTTGTATTGGAAAGACTAATTATTTTAGGATTATGTACGCATCATTGTACAGCATTGCAAACGAATATGTCTTTGACATAATTTTTTTTTTCATTTTCGAACGTTTGAAGAATACTGTCGACTCAACTCCAGTTGAGAGGCCAGAGAAAGACCACTCCCTCCCTCAAAATTACCGACCCATAACTCTGCTGTGCTCGCTCAGCAAGAGTGTTGAGCAGGTAATACTAAAGCGCATCACTAGACATTGCATCGCCAGCACCCTAAGACCGGAGCAATTCGGCTTTAGGAATCACCACTCAACAACACTACTCCTCCGCGTAGTCGAACATACAGGTATGACACACGGCTACAACACGAAGAAAGCCACAGGGGCCGTGATACTGGACATAGAAAAAAGCTTTCTACCGTCTCTGGCACAATGGCCCTATACCCATACTAAGCAAAGCTGGTTTCCCCGACGGACTCGTACACCAATCAGAAGCGAACTCTCCCACGGGACTGGTACATACTGTACCATATGTCGCCTGTACCCCACCCCACATTTGTACCACATGCTACGTCACGTGTATCAAGCTGTATCGAGGCGAGCTTCCAGCAAAATAAAATACTGGCGACCACAGCCAGGAATATCACAGTCTGTATATCTGCATACTGCTATCCCATGTCTCAATGTATTACACTGTCTCAGTGTCCCTTGGACTTGCGTGTTGTCGCTAGAGTGGCCGAGGAAATTGGCCCAGCAGTAGTGGGACGATGGCTGACAGTGAGTCAGGTTGCGCTGCAGCGGGCGCGGCTATTCATAGCGGCAGCCGCAACTGCGGCCGCGGAGAGACCGCAGGGTGACAGCCGTGGCCACACATCAGCCTGTCCTCTGCGGTGCCTACCTGACACCTCGGTGACACGACGCGCTGACAGCAGGTGCTTTGCCAACGCCCAGAGCTGCCTCTACTAGACCACCACTGCTTTCTCTTTCAAAGCGTCTATCGCATTAAGAGGGATCGGCTGTTTTATGTTCCGTCAACTTCATTATTTTTTAACTTCGTGGCCGGGTGCCCTTCCTGTCTCCGCTATCGCCGACAGTTAATCTTAAATCGCCCAATAATATTGTACCACAATAGCTGATAGAAGAAGTACACCGCCAACAAGAAGAGTAGAAAACTCGTCTGGGGTCACTGACCGCATAACCAGAATTCTAAAGAAAAATGGCATTCAGACATCTTTCTTTAGTCAAAACAAATAAAAGATATTTTCCGACGGAAAACCGATGCACCTGATTACCTCCACAATGGATGTGTCTATCAGGTGACATTTGGTTGCGGCAAAGTGTATACAGGATATTCAAAAAAGATTTCGGGCTTGCAGCCGGTCGTCGTTAGCTTCCATCCACGATATTTCGACTGGACAACTGCCAGCCATCCTCAGGTCAGCCATCGAAGACTGACGGAGACGCCCTCCGTTCCGCAATATATAGCGTGCAGCGAGTATTCCGCGCATGAGCCAAAATCATATTGACAGACGAAACACACCGCCCGCCAGGAGCGCCCTCGCTGGTGGAACTGCAGAACTCAGCTGTCTTCGGTGTTGCCAATTGCCACGGTCATCGCAGTACTCTGACGTCTTCGTCTGGAGCAGATCTTAGAGATGACGGGGTTCCACGCATTATCTAGCTGACAGCCATTGTCACGGTTGATAAGAATGTCTGTCATGCGAATTTGCGAATTTCCACCGTTTCTTTTATGACGAGGTCCCAAAAGGATGTTGCTGTGGCCAAAATTGTTGTCCTGTCATATTACAATGATTGTCCAGTGGAAATGCAGTGCTCAGCAATTGCAGACTTGCTAGGTTGCAAAAGGCGAGTACAGCGCTGATGTTCAGTGCAACGTTCTTCTACTGTTCGCAATGTTTGTCCTATATATGACATGCCACACTGACAAGGTATTTTATAAATTCCCGCCTTCCGCAATACCAGATCGTCTTTCACTGATCCCAGCAGACCGTAAATGTTCGATGGTGGACGAAAAATTACTTTCACTTCGAAACCGTGGAGGATTCTTGAAATCTTTAAGGAAATATTGCCAACAAAGGGAAGAAAAGCTAAAGATTTAGTAGACGTGCTCTCTTCTTTCTCCACTCCCTGTTTATTTGGCTTAATTGCAACTGCCTTGCTGATTTGCTGATGCAGGATGGTCCATTGATAGTGACTGAGCCAATTATCTCACGAAATAAGAATGAAACGAAAAAACTGCAAAGAACGAAAATCGTCTAGCTTGAAGGGGGAAACAAGATGACGCTATGGTTGGCCCGCTGGATGGTGCTGCTATAGGTCAAACAGATATCAACTGCTTTTTTTTAAAAATAGGAACCCCCATTTTTTATTACATATTCGTGTAGTATGTATAGAAATATGATAGTTTTAATTGGACCATATTTTTCGATTTCTGACGATGGCACTGTAATAGTCACAAACATGTAAGTACGTGGTATCACGTATCATTCCGCACGTGCCGTCCTCCTCTCTACCGCTCTTTTCTCCGCACTCGTGACCGGGACACACTTACCCGCCACCGGCAATTACAACGACACATCCGCAACCTGCTTACTGCGAAGAAACGCCGCGCCTGGCGCCAGACATGTACACAACTCAACACCACGCTCCCCATAAACTCTTCCAAGTATTGGTCTGCTTTCCACCGCCTTTCTGGGAACCGCCCCACCCCCCAGTACCCTCTCCTCCTTGATGACCGTCCCTTTCCTTACAACCTCGGTAAAGCCAACCACTTTGCCTCCCACCTATCCAATGTTTTTTCCATCCCAGATGATCCCCAATCTGATTATTCCCTCTTCCCTGACGTCATGGACCGTACGAATACCTCTGTTCCTCCCCTTGCCCCTAGCTTCCAGTACTTGTGCCACACACCACCATCTGAACTTAACACTCCCATCGCTACACAGGACATCAGCCTCACACTCTGCACTAAACGCAACACTGCTCTCGGCCATGACTGTGTTACCTACCGCCACCTCAAACACTGCCCTCCCTCCTTCCTTGCAGTCCTTGCCACCCTGTACAACGTCATCCTTGCCACTGGCTTCTACCCCAACCTGTGGAAAACCTCCCGTATCCTGATGTTCTCCGAACCCAACAAGCCTCCATCTGATGCTACTTCCTATCCTTACCCGGCCATCCTATATGTTCATCTTGGTGTTCAGCAAGGTCTTGGAAACCATCACGACCTCCACCGAAACCACCTCTTCTCCAACACCCAATGTGGCTTTCGACCCTCCTTCTCTGCTAATGACCAACTCCTCCGCCTCATCTCCTCTTCCTCCAGCTTAACTCCCGTTGCTCCGCCATTTTTGTCTCCCTAGATCTTGAAAAGGCCTACGACTGTGTCTGGCATCCCGGTCTCCTGTTTAAACTCCAAATCTACGCTCTTCCGATCAACTACATCCGTCTGATGGCCTCCTTCCTCTCCCGGCACCCCTCCTACGCTACCATCCATAATGCCGATTCCCACACCTTCTACCCATCTGCTGGTGTGCCCAAGGCTCCGTCCTCTCCCCTCTCCTCTACCTCCTCTACACAGCAGATATGCCAGAACCCTCCCCCCTCCAGTACACCTCTTGCAGTATGCCGATGACACCGCATTCCTTGCCCTTGCTCCTACTCTGCAATGGTCCCAATGCCTTCCTTGACCTTTTTGCCACATGGTGTAACCAGTGGCTCCTGAATATCAGTCCCTCACCTCTGCTCCATCCAATACAAAGCCCACAACCACTTCCTACTCCTCAAACTACTCTCTGGCCAAACAGGGGGGTTGCACCCCTTTACCATCCTCCACACCCACAAATCCTTAATCTGTCCCATCAAGTCCCACCTGGATATCCACTCCCCAAAATTCTATAAGTCCCTCCAGATCCTCGAGCGCCATGCACTCCAACTCGCCTTCCATATACACCTATTGTACCCCACGTGGATCCTCTATGACCTCATTACTTTCCCCCATCTGCTCCTCTTCCTCGAACTTATCTGCATACTCTACACATCCCATTGCCTTGATCCCCCAAACCCCCTGGTTGTTCCTCTCCTCTCCAATCCCTGCCCTATGCTACATCTTCACTGTTGTGTCCCCCCTACTCTCCATCTGTACACCCTTCATCTCCTTTCCCAGATGATGCCCTCTCTCCCTCCATTTATCCCTCTTATCAACTCTGATCCTCACCCTCCCTCCTTTCCTCTGTCCTTTCCCTGGGCTCCCTCTTCCCCTCTTCCATCCTGTTTTCTCCCCACCTAACATCTCTCTGCCTCCCTTCTCCCCCCCCCCCCCCAAGTCCTTTTGTATTCCCCTCCTCTGCCTTTCCCCATCCCTGTTGCATCTGCCCAGCACCCCCCTCCCCTCCTTCTTATGGGTCCTTGTCCTCCATCGGCTCCTTTCCCCCTTCCCCACTTCGTTTTTCCTCCCCTTCCCCGCTTTTCTTTCCCATCATATGTCCAGTTACCGCCATCTGCCCTCGGCTGTGGTATGTCATCTTTGTGCCGACTTTTTAGTGCAGTGTTTACTGTTGTTCGTCTTTCCAAAGTGTTGCAAACAGAAATCTTGCTGTCGTGGGTGTGAATTTTATATCTCTTGCGAACAGAAACCAGACTGTCGCAGTGTTTTTTAATTGTCTGTCTAATATTTTACCTGTCTGCTTCACATGTATTTTATTAGCATCATCAACCCTTTGTTTTATGTTTTAAGTTGCACGATTTTCCGCCATTTTACCATTTACGTCACCGATTTCATGGCCTGCTTTTATTTTTTATTATCTTCATCTTTTTAAAACAAACTCTGTAGGCTGAAGAGCGGCGTACTAAGCTGCTGCCAGCCCGCCCCCTTCAAGGGGAGTCGAAACTCAATAAAGAAAACAAATGGACCGTTTACCAATAGCGGAAAGGGTCGATATCGTGTTGATGTATGGCTATTGTGATCAAAATGCCCAACGGGCGTGTGCTATGTATGCTGCTCGGTATCCTGGACGACATCATCCAAATTTTCGGACTGTCCGCCGGATAGTTACGTTATTTAAGGAAACAGGAAGTGTTCAGGCACAAGTGAAACGTCAGCCATGACCTGCAACAAATGATGATGCCCAAGTAGATGTTTTAGCTGCTGTCGCGGCTAATCCGCACATCAGTAGCAGACAAATTGCGCGAGAATCGGGAATCTCAAAAACGTTGGTGTTGAGAATGCTATATCAACATCGATTGCACCCATAACATATTTCTATGCACCACGAATTGCATGGCGACGACTTTGAAAGTCGTGTACAGTTCTGCCATTGGGCACACGAGAAATTACGGGACGATGACATATATTTTGCACCCGTTCTATTTAGCGACGAAGCGTCATTCACCAACAGCGGTAATGTAAACCGGCATAATATGCACTATTGGGCAACGGAAAATCCACGATGGCTGCGACAAGTGGAACATCAGCGACCTTGGCGGGTTAATGTATGGTGCGGCATTATGGGAGGAAGGATAATTGGCCCCCATTTTATCGACGGCAATCTAAATGTATGCTGATTTCCTACATAGTGTTCTACCGATGTTACTACAAGATGTTTCACTGCATGACAGAATTAAGATGTACTTCCAACATGATGGATGTCCGGCACATAGCTCGCGTGCGGTTGATTCGGTATTGAATAACATATTTTATGACAGGTGGATTGGTCGTCAAAGGACCACACCATGGCCGGCACGTTCACCGGACCTGACGTCCTTGGATTTATTTCTTTGGGGAAAGTCGAAGGATATTTGCTATCGTGATCCACCGACAACGCTTAACATCATGCATCAGCGCATTGTCAATGCATGTGCGAACATTACGGTAGGCAAACGACTCGCTGCTGAGAGGAATGTCGTTATACGTGTTGCCAAATGCACTGAGGTTGACGGACATCATTTTGAGCAATTATTCCATTAATGTGATATTTACAGGTAATCACGCTGTAACAGCATGGGTTCTCAGAAATGATAAGTTCACAAAGGCACTTGTATCACATTGAAACAACCGAAATAAAATGTTCAAACGTACCTACGTTCTGTATTTTGATTGAAGAAACCTACCTGTTACCAACTGTTCATCTAAAATTGTGAGCCATATGTTTGTGACTACTACAGCGCCATCTATCACAAAGCGAAAAAAGTGGTCCAAATAAAACATTCATATTTCTTTACGTACTACAGGAATATGTAATAAAAATGGGGGTTTCTATTTAGAAAAAAAAAACACAGTTCATATCCGTTTGACCCATGGCAGCGCCATCTAGCGGGTCAACCATAGCGCCATCTGGTTTCTCCCTTCAAGCTAGACAATTTCGTTCTTTGTAGTTTTTTCGTTCGACGCTTATTTCGTGGGATATTTGGCCCGGTCACGATCAATGGAGCACCCTGTGTAAGCGAAACGAGAAGAACATTAAAGAACGCGTTAAGGACAAGAACGGCACATGTGGCTAAAACAAGTTACAAAATAGGCAGTAGCGGAACATTATGAGAACTGTGGCTCCGACATCGATTTTAATAACGTGCGTGTGCTGGCTAAGAAAACCAACTTTTATAGAAGGAAGGTCCGAGAAGCGGTTGAAATTTCCAAGAATGCATCTAATTTCAATAGAGGACGGCTATAATCTTCCGGCATCGTGGCTCCCCACCATCATGGAAGTGAATATGTGGCCGCGGCGCGGTGTCCGAACGACATAAAAAAGACACTGCAAGTCAACTCGGCGATCAATAATAGTTTAGGTAAATATTCCCGCTGTCTTGCTTTGTCCGTTTCTAATCTAGCCAATGATGACGGCCAACCAATAGCGGTAGGAGGAATTTCAAGCGTAAGTATGGAACAGTGCCTTTCTATCCAATGACGGTTGGCCACCATTAGTATCCGCAGCAGTTTAGCCAACAACGACCCTTCTTCTGTATCAGTGGGTGAATATTAGCCTTGTAAGTAGGCTGTTTAGGTTTTTTATTGGTAACGCCGCCGCCACGTAGCGCTCTGTATGAAAATCACTGGCTGTGCCGTGTGCAGTCTGTGGCTGGTTTGCATTGTTGTCTGCCATTGTAGTGTTGGGCAGCGGCAGCTGGATGCTAACAGGGCGTACGTAGCGTTGCGCAGTTGGAAGTGAGCCGCCAGCAGTGGTGGATGTGGGGAGAGAGATGGCAGAGTTTTGAAATTTGTAAGAATGGATGTCATGAACTGATATATATATATATATATATATATATATATATATATATATATATATATATATATATATAATGACTATTAAGGTAAATACATTGTTTGTTCTCTATTAAAATCTTTCATTTGCTAACTGTGCCTATCAGTAGTTAGTGTCTACCGTAGTTTGAATCTTTTATTTAGCTGGCAGTAGTGGTGCTCGCTGTATTGCAGTAGTTCGAGTAACGAAGATTTTTGGTGAGATAAGTGATTTGTGAAAGGTATAGGTTAATGTTAGTCAGGGCCATTCTTTTGTAGGGATTATTGAAAGTCAGATTGCGTTGCGCTAAAAATATTGTGTGTCAGTTTAAGCACAGTCGTGTATAATTTTTCTAAGGGGACGTTTCAGCCTATGACTATGGCCTTCCAATGGTATCCATAAGACGATCCTCGAGCACGAACACGGGAAAACTCCCCTTTATAAGAGGACGCAACACTTGTCTCTGACAGTGTTCTAGCAGTATTGGACACCGGAAGATCCTGAGGGAGATCCGAGCAGAGGGGTGGAAACGTCGATCATTTTAGAGGAAATATGACGTGGCCTAATAACCCAGAATATTTTAATTTCAGCGAGAACGGCCACGAAAAACTGCAGACTTACATATTAGGGAATTGTTAATGTAGTAGTTGAGGGGAACTGGGAAAGAGAGGATAAATTGAAAAAAAATCTAAGGTTTGAGTACAGGAAGCGGATTCAAATGGATGTAGGGTGTAGTGCTTATGCAGAGATGAAGTGGCTTGCACAGGATATACTAGCTGCATCAAACCTGTATTCGTACTCATGACTGCAACAAAATAATTCGCAAAATTGTTATGTCAAGACTAAATTATTTCTGTAGAGTCTTGTTCCAAGGCCGGCCGGGGTGGCCGAGCGGTTCTAGGCGCTACAGTCTGGAACCGCGCGACAGCTACGGTCACAGATTCGAATCCTGCCTCGGGAATGGATGTGTGTGATGTCCTTAGGTTAGTTAGGCTTAAGTAGTTCTAAGTTCTAGGAGACTGATTATCTCAGCAGTTAAGTCTCTTAGTGTTCAACGCCATTAGAACCATCTTGTTCCAAGAGAGCAAGCGAGAGAATGATATGGGTGGCCGGCATACTCTTTCTACAACACAAATGCACACGGTTCTTCATTTACATGAACAGATAGTTGCTACTTAACTTTAATTGAGTCCAGGTGTTGTGGTACAAGCTCTTGCTAACAATATCTGTGACCTTGCTATAATCTGTCACAATGTACTGCCATAGCGTTAAGTCCGCTCTGCGAATGAATGACAGACGCTAAACTGCAATGAGAGTTAGTGATTGACTGAGCTAGAGAGTGACTGACCCCTCCGGTCAGCGGCGACGGCCTAAATACTTGCTCTCGAGAGGGCGTTGGCGGCCTGTTGCTTGCGAATCTGGCTTTGGTCTCTCACCTGATAGGAGCTCTTGATCGAGCGCCTACTATCGATCTTCTCGCTATATCTTTGCCAACCGGTGTGCTGGCGACGACTTACGCCAGCACGATTTCCTACATACACGTGGATGTGAAACGACAGCGTTCTTTTGCAGTGGAAATCCCATTTGTGTGTACCTGACCTCTTAGTATGTTAACATTCGCTGTTCGTAATGTGTTAAAATTGACTTCGCTTGTAACGGAGTCACAGATGACACTCCAGTCAGCTTGTAGCACAGTGAGGAGTTTCAGGATATCGCACGCACCTCCCAAACGAAACGGTATCTCCCCGGAGTGCTGTTGCACAACAGGAATGTGGTGGCGGTGGGAGAGATTGGACCACACGGCGGACTGATGGTATCGCACCCGGAACCGCCAATTACACGGCTGGAATGGCCTGCCAAAGCTGCAGTGTAACGGCGCCAAATTGTTCTGAGCGGCCTCGGGCTAACAGCGGACCAGTGCATCACTGCTCGATGCGGCTATGACATTCGTATTTAGCACAAGGCTCATACACTGCTCTGAAACTTAATTAAATTTAGTTGCCATAAGGCAATGCCTTTAGCAGGTCGCTTCGTGAGTGCAAGATGCAAAACAAGTAATAATTATTTACGGAAAAACTTTTTAATGTAAGAAGTTTTTAAAACGTATTAAAATCTGCAAAATAATTTCTCCCAGCCGGATACAGGTTCCTAATCCTATACAGAGACAATGAAAGCCTTCACGACTGGGTGTCACAACTGCTGACGAGTCTTCCGGGCTGTGTGGCCGTGGTCGAAGAAACTTTTCGGTTCCCGATGTTCTGTCCGGAGCTGCACTGGAAACCTTCGGAGATATATACTTATATGGATGAGTATGTTGGGTAGGGACACTAAGAATGTAGTGTGTGGACATATAAGGTGAGAATGGGGGTCTCGCGGGAGGCGTGCGCGAGATAGTCCCTGCAGTCGCACTATCCTCTGTGCCCTTAGTGGCTCAGATGGATAGTGTGTCTGCCGCGTAAGAAGGAGATCCCGGTTTCGAGTTCCGGTCGGGGCACCCATTTTCACCTGCCCCCGTTGATATATATCAACGCCCATCTGCAGCTGAAAGATATTCATTCTAATCTTCGCAGATGGCCCTGGCGACGCTGAGTGGGGTCGATTGACAAGTTCTAGGTCGGAGAGAGACGTAAGTACTGTCTAAAGTGAGTTTACACGTGATCAGCAAAGATTAGCTGTCAGGGAAAAACATTTGTCTATCTATCGATTCTGCAGAGCCGCTGTCCACATATAAATCAGTTTTATGGCTTCTTCTTTTCTGTTAAAAATTGGGAAAGCTTGAAGAGTCATATGTCATTACGTGCCATATGAATCTGGAGATGTTATTCAATTCTCTAATATAATGCATGAGGTTATGCCAGAGTCCGGTTCCTGTTACTAAGAATTTCGATAAATCGGCTAAACGGTGGAACGGAACAGCAAGGATTTTGTTAATATGGCAACAGGTATTTCTGCCATGTTAAGGTCGATGAGAGATATGGGGGTCTGTGTACACTGATAAGATAGTAGTGAAGACTGAGGGGTTGTAATCTATGCGCTTGCATGCAAGCATCCATGATAGCTGTGCATATTATGGTGAAATCGGATCGTGGAGTTGAACGTAACAAAAATAACATTGGCATTCATAGTCAGTTCACGGCGTAGTGAGTTTTAATGAGAATGGAAACATTTTGGAAATTTGTGGCTAGGTCTTATGGGACCAAACTGCAGAAGTCATCGGTCCCT
Source organism: Schistocerca gregaria (assembly GCF_023897955.1). Classification (NCBI taxonomy): domain Eukaryota; kingdom Metazoa; phylum Arthropoda; class Insecta; order Orthoptera; family Acrididae; genus Schistocerca; species Schistocerca gregaria. The sequence goes on along the minus strand of NC_064925.1, from coordinate 217,973,402 downwards.
AAGCTTACACACTGCTTAATCTAACTTAAAGTAACTTACGCTAAGGACGACACACACACCCATGCCCGAGGGGGAGGACTCGAACCCCCCCCCCCCCCCCCCCCCTCCCAAGACCGCGCGGCTACCCCTTGCGGCAACTGAGAATGGCCTTGCAGGATAACATCGATATAATCAATAACTGGAAGTATAAATGTTTTTACAAGTTTCAGTTTCAGGTGAAGAGGGAGGAGCTCTTTATATTTTTATAGTACAGGGAGAGAGGGTGATATCTACTTGCACATTGCAGTTACGTACACACTTCCATTAAGATTTTCATCTGTTATTACACCTAGACTCTTCGCTGAGGCAGAGAAGTTGATATTTCTCCCATTTAGGGTTGAAGCTGGTAAGGATTCCCCATAGTTCCCGCGAATGACTCTAGAATGGCAAATCAGTATCGCTTGGGTTTTGGATGGGTTGGGCTTTAGATGGGTTGAGCTTTGCACCCTGCGCCCATTTTCATAGCACACACAATTCTATATTGAAATTCTCGATAGCTGTCTTCAGATTCATAGTTTTTTCCCCCGTTTGTTCACTTTAAAGAGTATTAACTGTGGGATCTTGCCCACACGTCCCTTATATGGTGCCTAGGAAGCTGTCTTCTTGGATAGCTAGACTACAAGGAAATCATATTAATGGAGTTTATTACAGTAATTGAACTGACAATACTTGCGTAAGCTCAAGGTGGGTCGCAATCAGTTGGCGACATGCAAATAATCAATGTCCTTCGATACATACAATTTCCATGCAACCTAACCACACAAGTTCATAAGTTACGGCTCTTCTAGAGCGACTCTTCTAGTGTCTGTCTTCTAGTCCGTCTTCTAGTGAAGCCGAGGGTACTTTCTTCCCTTATTGTTATTTTCACACCTGAAACAGGCAGGCCAGCAGCGGCATACTACACCGTTCTTCGGCCTCAGATATGACTAATGATACAAAAGGAGACAATTGCAGAACAGACATGGTGGTTAAACAAAGGTAGACATACAAAATTAAAATACACAGAGCCGTTCATGGGCGCAGTGTCCAAATTAAAAACGTTCAGGAACGTGGACACGCACAGAGATGACACACGCAAACTATGGAGCACAAACGATGAAGCACTGGGACACTGAAACACGAACGCCGGCCGGAGTGGCTGAGCGGTTCTAGGAGCTACAGTCTGGAACCGCGCCACCGCTACGGTCGAAGGTTCGAATCCTGCCTCGGGCATGGATGTGTGTGATGTCCTTAGATTAGTTAGTTTTAGAAGTTCTATGGGATTGATGAGTTTAGAAGTTAAGTCCCATAGTGCTCAGAGCCATTTGAATTTTGGAACACGAACACGACGCCACACACAAACACTAGGTGATGATCTCCGGCGCCCGAAAGGTCACTATACGTGTACGAGCCCGGGGACCTGCCAAAAGGGGAAAAGGTGGGGGGAGGAGGGAGAGGGGAGGGTGTAGATGCCAGTAGCAGAGGAGATGGTAGGGGGAGGAAAGAAGGTAGGGGGGTAGGGGAGGCCTGGGGGAGAGGAGCGAGTGAGTGTGGTGTGCGTACTGTAAGACCTTCGGTACACACACAATCAGATTATTTGACTTGTCGCTCTAATGAAGTAGGCGAGTGTCAGCAAAATGTCTCGTTTTTTATCGTGGCGTGTTTATCTTCTGCCATTAGGTTAGACGATAGAAATGCCACTTGCATACTTCGAGTAGCAGATTGAAGGTGACCAACTTTAAACAGAACTTACTTTTCACACTCATTTATTAAAATAATAAAAAGCATATACATTACGTAACTTGATGCTGGATGGTGTTTACAATTGACAATCTGAAGTTCCTTTGGTCTTGGTACGTTAATCTTATTCTCACATATCTCTGATACTTGACAAAGTGTCTATTCATTTATCTTCATGGCTATGTACAGGAATATGATAATCTTATTAGGCGCAGACTGAAACTTGACTATAAACTGGTACAGACTAATGCAGACTGGTACAGACTGGTGCAAACAAATGGAGACTGACTAATCGGAGGCCTGTACACCCGTTATAATACCTCGCGCGTTCAGCTATCACTGCACGAGTGTGATCTGTGAGGAGAAAAGGTTCTAAGTTAGCAGCAATCTCACTGGCTGCGTTACGTCTTAATAGGCGGATCGGCGGAAGCAGAATTTGGTCTGTCTCTGAGGCAGCGCCATCTCGTAGTGCGGAGATGGATGAGCGCTGCGCTTGCGCTGTTGTGCTTAGCGGGGCGCGCTCTACTGGGAAAGTTGTGTACGCACTGACTACGTGGAACTACCTACACAACAGTGAAGAAGGGAGGAGGGAGAGAAGGGGAAGATGGTGCCCTTGGGAAAAAAAACAAAGGGGGTGGATGGGGATTTTCAAAGTTGGTAGGAGGTGTAGATGGAGGGGAGGAGGGCATCATCAGGGAGGGGGAGTTGGTGGCAGCCACCTTGGGCGAGGGTGTGGAGAGTGGAGAGATGGAGCTGGGAAGTGGGAATACAGGCGCGGCAGCGAACGGGGGTGGGACAGGATGGGAGAGACAAGCGGGTGAGCAGGATCGAGTTTAAGGGAGGTGTAGAGGATCTGTATCCGTTCGAGGAAAAGGACTAGGTGCAGGAGTGGGATGAGGTCATATAGGATACATGTGCAGGAGGGGAGGCAGATGCGATAGGGGAGGCGGAGCACATGGCTTTCTATGATTAGCCAAGGCTAGGCGTAGACTCGCTTTTATTCTCTTCGTGCTCCTGTCGTGGTGACGTCCTAGTCAGCGTTCTATTGGCTGACGTCGTCTCACAGCCCTCTCTTCGGTATCGTTCTTCAGTGGCATTTTGGTTAATAATTAATAAGAATTTCACAAGTTTTCTGGTATCGAAAAAGACAATATCGGACTCTTGTCCCTTCTTGCACAAATTTCTGCCGACGCCCGTGATTTCGTATAGTTTCTACAAAATTTATGAACCTATTCATGTAACGGTACTACATATTCTAAGGCCTGCACTGTTAAATGGGATGCGGATTACACATAGAGAAGTTGACGAGAGGTTTACGGTTAAACGGAAGCGCGCCATCAATCTTCGTTAGCATCGTCGCGCGCGACACGTAACGATGGAAACGCATCTGTCCGCCAGCCAATTACAGGATTCTGATTATGAATTCCGTGAGCGCTTTTGCGGTCCATTTACCCCTCCGGGAGCGAGTTGGCGACTTAATTAAAAAGCCAGCCCTGCCGGATGCACGACTTGGCCTCTGGGTTGACAGCAGGTGTGGGCTATTAGGCGCGTCCGCGGCGTGATTAGCACACAGATAGAGCGGGGCAGATCTAGTGCGGCGTGCACCGAGGCCGCAACAGGCTCCGTAAATAACGAGCAGCTTGTTAGGCGTCAGAAGGCGTGACAGGAGGGAGTTCCAGCCCGGGGTGCGCGCAGGCGCGGCGCAAAAACTGGCGGGATTTACATCCTACTCGCCCCGAGCATTCCTGTTAGCTCTGCCTCGTATCGAACGGCCTGCGGTATTAACACATCTCCAATGAACGTGGCGCTTTTGCATCTTCCTTGAACAGATCCGTGGCAGTGATAATTAACGACTGCGTGCGCTTCACAGGGTTCGCTGACCTCACGGGTCAGACGAAGGAAGTTCACCATCAGAATGAAGCGTCCAGTCTGCTGGTGGATTAAATCTGTCTGACGGACTCGCACTGGAACACAGAAAGTTGCCTTTCGCGAGCAATGTTCTTACTGACTGAGCTATCCAGGCTCGCCGATCGGTGTGGCCGTGCTGTTGTAGGGGCTTGAGTCTGGAACCGCGTGACTGCTACGGTCGCAGGTTCGAATCCTGCCTCGGGCATGGATGTTTGTGATGTCCTTAAGTTAGTTAGGTTTAAGTAGTTCTAAGTTCTAGGGGACTGATGACCACAGATGTTAAGTCCCAGAGTGCTCAGAGCCATTTTTTCTTATCCAGGCGCGATTCGCGACCCGCTGTATCATTTCTCACCATGATTACTTTCTTGTCGTCCAAGCATCTCAAGTGCTGTAGCAGTCAACTCACGTAAAAAAATAAAATAAAAAAAATAAAAAATAAACTCTTCGTCTGTGTTTGCGACCAAGGAAAGCTGCCATGTGTCACCTTGTGCATGGCACTATAGTTTGTTCAGCTCCTGCTTTTTAAATGACACGCAACTAGCGGAATACGTCCTGTTTTACATCTGGGATACGGCTTATGCGCCAGAATCTATAACTTCAGTACTGCATTTTTAATGAAACAAGAAATGAATTACGAACTTGCAAAAGGGTAAAATGGATCTCATTAGTGTACACATTAATACATGCGGGGATAATCCCAAAAGTATGGTCTATTTTTTTTGTAAGTACGGATATCTGTTTGTGTGGCATTTGGTCACATTGTTATAAAGAGTGCTTCACGTTCTGTGTGTTAACATGCGCACGCTGCGCTGAGGCGCTCAGTCTTGGCTTGCCAGCCGTTGAGAATGGAGCTCCCGTTGGATGTTACCGCCAAGTGCGAATTGCGCGCGCTTATTCGGTTTTTGAACGCAAAGGGCACTGCGCCGACTGAAATCCATTGCCAATTGACGGAAGTGTATGGGGAGTCGTACATGGATGTCAAAAATGTTAGTAAGTGGTGTAGAGAGTTTGCAGCTGGTCGGACCGAAATTCACGACGAACAAAGGAGCGGGAGACCGTCAATTTCTGAGAAGACTGTGTTGAAGGTTGAGCAAAGCATGCGTCAAGATCGGCGGATCACCCTGGCTGATATCTGCACGTTGGTTCTTGTAGTTTCCCGAAGCACCGCTCACAGATTTTTAACGGAAATATTGAACTACCAGAAGGTGTGCGCAATATGAGCGCCACACATGCTGACTGAAGATCACATACGACAACGAGTTGATGCTTCCCGCGCATTTCTTCACCGCCTTGTAGTCGAACAGGACAACTTTCTGTACTGGTTAAAAGAACATTTGGCCGAAAACCGATTCAGCTCCGACGACGAGGCGAAAGAAGAGGTTCATAACTTTCTGAACAGCATGGTGGCGAACTGGTATGACATGGGCATACAAAAACTTTCACAGCGTCTACAAAAATGCGACAGAAATGGTGATTACGTCGAAAAATAGCTAAATGGTCAAGCTGTAAGCTGATGTGAACCATTGTAGAAATAAACAGATCTATGTGCTTATAAAAAAATAGGAGACCTTACTTTTGGGATTACCCTCGTATTTATTAAAATACTCGGACTATAGCTTTGTATAATCATTGCGAAGTGGAATACAATGTTCTCAGGTTTCAAATGGTCTCAATGGCTCTGAGCACTATGGGACTTAACATCTCATCAGTCCCCTTGACTTAGAACTACTTAAACCTAACTAACCTAAGGACAACACACACATCCATGCCCGAGGCACGATTCGAACCTGCGATCTAGTAGCAGCGCGGTTCCGGACTGAAGCGCCTAGAACCGCTCTGCCACAAGGCCGGCGAAAGTGACATGGTCAAGCTGATTAGACACACTCTTATGTCATCTTTTTTTCTGTACAACAGCCGGTATTATAGTCTGACTAACGGCGTCGCAATGGGAAATCATTAGTTCTAGCTGTTGCAAACCTCTTTGTGGAGAATTTCGAGGATATTGCCTAGGCTTTTTTTCCCGACGTGTTGATGACACGATCGTCATTTGGCCCCAAGGCCATGAAATACTTGAGTTCTTCGAATATCTCAACAGCATTAACAGTAACTCCAGGTCACCATAGGAACAAAGAAAGGCAATGCAACTGCTCTTCGCCGACATCCTAGCCCACCGCCATCGGAATGGATGCCTTGGCCATAGCGTCTGCAGAAAACCTACTCCTATCGATCTGTACATCAGCCATCATCACCCGGCAGAGAAGCACACTGTGTTAGAAACATTGGTACGTCGTACTAGAACGATATCAGACGTCGATAACACGCCGTCTACGCAAAGAACAGCTACAACGATCATCAAATAAATGAAGTGATCTCAACCAAGAAACCGTAATGATAACACCGACGAGAAGCAGGAAAAGAAAGTTGCTTTTTTGCCATTCTGTGGCTCCAGGTCGTAGAAGGCAGGCTGCCTGCTGAAAAGACACAAAATCAAATCTATCTTTAGGACTCCATAAAAAACACGGCAATTGCTGCGAACATTTCAAGATGCGGCAGGTCTCAGAACAGCTGGCCTCTGCAAGATACCTTGTGAGTGTGGCCAAAGTTACGTGATACAAACAGTGTAGAACAATGCAGGAAGGAGCATAAAGAGTTTTATAGCCTGCACTACACACATATATCCGCTTTAGGCGAGAAAGCCCAGGAAACCGGTCACCTGATCAAATTTGGCGAGACCTGTGTCGTGGCTAGCGTTAGCGGCTTCTGGGACAGTTTAATTAAGGAATCTATGGCAATAAAAATTACTGGCAACACCTTTAAGAGAGACGGTGGCCTGCAGCTCAACACGGCGTGGGATCCAGCGATCGGGAGGTGGAAGCGGGCACATCGAGAGCAGAGTGAACCTGTTACCATATATGACCATGCCCGTGGGAAAAAGTGACGTCACAGCCGTCACCTAGCGTGTATATGGGTGTACAACCAGCCTATCTACAGTGATGCTATTTGGAAATGGCCAAAGAGGGTGTGGTCGAAAGCTCGGGGCATTTTAACCATTTGACGCTGCTAGAAGCTTGACAACATTGTATTGAGACTACATTCTTACACTTCGGGAGTTGTCAGCTTGACACGAACGATGCCCCAAGAACGGACCCGAGTTAGTTACGCCGTAGACACATCGCCAGGACAAAGAAAGTCTGCGAGCAACGCAGTCGATTTACAAATTAGCAAAGTTACTTATTGCAAATAGCGCACGAAATGTATTTTTGTGGCGTAAGTGGATTATATTGCCTGTGGGTTATAGCTCGATGATCGTTTTCAGCAAACACCTTGGTGATCGTCATTTAATTTTTTGACCAATCCCAGCGTCATAGCTAAAATAACTGCCGTCCCTTGTGAAACTTCGAACACGTCACTTAATAATCTGCTAAAGCCTTCATATCGAGTCACGTATAACAGAAAATCAATTCAGTCTGCAGTACCTGGTCAATAGCCGACACTTCACCGATAAATTGAAACGAGACACCAGATGAGTACAATTTACAGATTTTTGGGATGTTTCCTGTAGCTTTAAGATCTATCTCTCGAGAGCACCGCAGTCTCAGTACGAAGCAGGACAATACTTTGCACACAGTGGTAAAATTTGTGGGGTGAGGATTTCTTATAAGTTACTGTTGGACTGCATTCACAGCTTTATTTCCGCCAGTGTCTCTTTAATACCTTCTAAATTTTACGTAAGTTCTCCGGTATACTTTGCTGCACTAGCACATCTAGAAGAAAGGATACTGCGCAGGAAGGGATGATGTGTGAAACGTCCATTATGGAAACAATTCTGTACCTTGTGTTCAAGCCATTTCTCCACAAAATCCTTCCTTTAGAAGCGGTAGTCCAATAAGGTAATCCGCAGAGGCTATATGAAGCTTGGAAGGTAGAATGGAAGTAGTGATGGAAATGAAGATGTGAGGGCGGATCGGAAGTTGCGCATGAACTGCTCACTTGGTAAAAGTATTGTCCGCGAAAGGCAATGTTCTGAGTTCGAGCCGTGCGGGATAGCCGCGCGGTCTCGGGGGCCTTGCCACGGTTCGCGCGGGTCTCCCCACTGGAGATTCGAGTCCTCCTTCGGGCATGGGTGTGTGTGTTGTCCTGAGCGTAAGTTAGTTTAAGTTAGATTGAGTAGTGTGCAAGCCTAGGGACCAATGACCTCAGCAGTTTGGTCTCATTGGAACTTACCACCGCCGGGCGGTGTGGATGAGCGGTTCTAGGTGCTTCAGATTGGAACCGTGCGACTGCTACGGTCGCAGGTTCGAATCCTGCCTCGGGCATGGATGTGTGTGATGCCCTTAGGTTAGTTAGGTTTAAGTAGTTCTAAGTTCTAGGGGACGGATGACCTAAGATGTTAAGTCCCATAGTGCTCAGAGCCATGTGAACCATTTTTGAACTTACCACCATAACCATCAGAGTCCTGGTTCAGCAGTCAGTTTGAGCGATCTTCTAGGAAGTTTCATAGTTTTCCTCCATTTCTGTTGGCTTCCTCCGATCATTTGAGAAATATGGCGTGATATTTGGTGAAAATGTTATCAACTTGAAGGCTGGTTTGAACATTACCGTGCTATACTATGCAGGGTCTTACTGGAGACAGGGTGCCCTTGCTTTCCTCTGACTTATCCGTCCGTTTATAGGTGAAACACCCTCAGATTTAAAGCATAATGAAATAATTCCCATAACAAACAAAGCTGGTGCCAACGGGTGTGAATATTACTGAAAGATCAATTTAATAAGTCATAGCAGCAAAATAATTATTTACAGAAGACTAGAAACATTAGGAACAGGAAATAGAGAAAATCGTTTTGGAATCTGGAGAAATCTAAGAAATGGCGCAGCTATATCTACTCTACGATTTCACAAGCTGCGACATGGTCGTGAGTAAAACAGTGACGCGAATATAGAAAAGGTGTGTTTGTATAAAAACAGATCTGAAGATGTTCATTATAGACCGAAACCGGTAGTCCGATGACAAAAAAATTTGTGACCATAGACGTAAAGTAAAGGATATTTACCCTACGATTTTGTCGTGGAAGAAGGATGAAAGGCAAACATATATTTGTAGTAATAATACACAGCCGAAAACAATGTTACATCCTTCAACAACTATGTTCAGTGGCAACAGGGTGTAATAAGTGCATACTGAGGGGTTGTAGTGATTCATTTGTCCCGATCACCAGCGAGCAGATTGTGCTCAGGAGTACTCTCTGTGCACCCTCCGTCTCTACTCTGCAGGTAGTAACTGTTCTGGCTTTACAGGTGTCTGCATCATTCAATCTAGGCTACAACCACATCCCACCAACGAGTACGTAGTCCTGTTGAACTGCTTCAGCCATTTGAAAGCGGCAGGACTGCTGCACATGTTGGGCTCAGTGTATTGGTAGGGTGTCACTGCTTTCAACAGTTGTCTGTGGAACACTCCCACACGCATAGACCAGTTTTTGGATGTCCGTGTAGTGTAGGCGCACATCATAATCGACGCATTATGTGAGCAGCAGTGGGCGACAGAACATCACGCAGCCGGCCGCGGTGGTCTCGCGGTTCTAGGCGCGCAGTCCGGAACCGTGCGACTGCTACGGTCGCAGGTTCGAATCCTGCCTCGGGCATGGATGTGTGTGATGTCCTTAGGTTAGTTAGGTTTAAGTAGTTCTAAGTTCTAGAGGACTAATGACCATAGCAGTTGAGTCCCATAGTGCTCAGAGCCAATTTTTTTTAACGTCACGCAGGGACGAAATATGGGCGCATGTTGCACGTGCTACATCACCAGACGTTATTGGGAATCGTTTATTTGCAGCAGGACTAAGATCACACATGGCTTTGGCCCGGCTAGCGTTGTCACAAAGACACCGCCAAGCATGGCTACTCTTGTGTCGTAAAGAGTTGACTGGAGAGTGTAAGACGTCGTGGTCTCCTGACCTTCATTGCTTACATATTCCGCCCTCACAATCATATTCCGCACATCAAGACGCTTCCTTCGAAACCGAACTTGATAAGATAAAGTCAATGTTTTATGAATTCATTTAAACGATATGCAAATAACAAGTGCACACTGAGGTTGATATAATCGAGGCTGGCGTACACACATACATTCCAGATGCGATGGTCACAGGAGCTTTTAGTTTGAGAGAGGCAGACCACACACCGGAGGCCGGTCCCTTCAGAGGACGAGTCAACCTCAGACGCCTGTGGAGCAGACAGCGTGTGTCCGAGTGAAAGGGGCAACGACCCCGTGTTCGGCTTAAAAGCAAATTCCGCTAAATGTGTGGGAGCGTCCAACCTACGCATTCTTTACACATAGCACGCAGTTTCAGAGATTTTCACAGGGAGACAGCAAACGCCAAACGCCGATACTACAGATTTCCGGATTGGTTGCCTTAAACGAAACGTCATTCTCCTTTTTAGAAGAGCAATGCTGATTGGCAAATGATATTTCTGACACCTTGAGCTCAAGGAGTAATGGTTGAGACCGAAAAATATACCCCTTCGCGTCTGGCGTGTAGAGGCGGAGTTCAGTTGTCGCTCTTGGAGCGAGGAACAAGTCTCTCCTCAGTATTTCACTGGGAGAGCACCTCTGTCGAGAGCGAATCGAAGTGCGACTCTATAGTGAGTCCTTGCAATTAAGCGTTGTTCACTGTGTTGTCCGACACACTTATTGTGCAGTGTGAACGGACAGAGTTATAGTTAAACGCCTGCAAGCGAATTTTTGAGTGGCATCGTGGTGGACTGGTTACCACGCCAGTAGTTAGACTAGGGGCGAATAGAAATCCTTGACTTCATCAAGGCGTAGGGAAAGTTTGATTGGCGAAGGTCAATCCAGATAGAACGAGAGTTATCTTATTTGTCAGCAGCGAGCGGCGAAGACAGCAGTCATCGCAGCTTACGGTATTGTGCACTACAGCTATTGCGAGCCCCATATTTCCTCCACACCAGTACACTTCACTGCATTTCACACCCTACAGCCTCGACCGCACCTAGCAACATTCTAAAGGATAATTATTCAAGTTAAGTAGGCGCGCCTCTCAGCCATTCTGCCAAGTCAATAACAATCTTAAACTTTGTATAGAAATTTCATTAGCAAATCGTATCCTTGAGAGGTAACTTCACATTCCGAAAACAACGAGGATATAACTTGTTCAATTCATAACTAAAAGTGCCATTGTGATTTCTCAGAATTTTTGCAAATTAAATAATAATTTTCGTTAGTTTCATGTTTTTCTTACACTAACTAGCAGTACTCCAGTACCCAAGTATCCCACTTGTTCCGTAAGAAATTTTGTGAATTTTTGTGTCATTTCCTTGCAGCGGACGACTCCAGAAGATATTTATTGCTGAAAGTTTTTCAGGCATTTATCTTTAGAGCGTTAGGAGCGTCTGTCTGACTTCTGTAGCAGAGTAGGGGTGGAAATTGCATCTTGCAGGAGCCACAGGATAAAGGGTACATCTCAGATTAATCCGTTGCACAGAATAACAGAATAGCAGATCAACCCCACGCACACAAGAGTGAATGGCGCTCTGTTGTCTTCCGTGATGAGAGTAGGTCCTGCCTATATGTGAATGATGGATGTTCACGTGTATGGTGTTAACTTGGAGAGCTGACATTTCAGAGTGTATTCGCCCACGATACACGAGTCCATCGCAAGCTTCGTGCTAGGGAGCCATCAGTTACAAAATCGCCGTCACATTTGGTGTTTAGCTACACTGCAATCTGTAGCCCCCTTGCTACTGCCATTTCTTTTACAGGAAAGTCACATGCGTTCTTAGCAGGGCTATGCACCTCCACATACAACTACTGCGACGCAACGTACTCTTCGTAGTGTGCCGCCATGGCTATCACGATCGGCAGGTCTCTCGTTAGTTGAACACGCATAGTACATGATAAAGCGGGAACTTAATCGTTCTCCAGGACCTGGAGAACCAGTGCCGAATTCCAACAAAAGGCGCAAGATGCTTATGACAATCTACCACAGGGTGCACTTTGGCACTTTCACGACCGTTTACGTGTGAAAATACTCACTTGCATTCAGGCCAGACTGTTTTGGCACCCATTGCTATGTCGGGTGAGTTTCATTTGGTCTGAATTTGTTGTCATATACTTCTGAAATAATGAACTACCTGTCACCGCACTTGTCGATAAAATGATCTCGTCACTAAGTGTGCTGGAACTTTTTCCGGCAGTGTAGATTTAAAGAAAGCTTTTACAATGTTAACTGTGTCACACTCTTTGAAATTACAAAGGCAGCAGGGATAAAATTTAGTGAGCGAAAGGTTATCCTTAGATTGTAGGAAAACGCGACTGCAGTTAAGTGTCGAAGTACATGGAAGGTAGTAGTAGTAGAGGAGGGAGTGACATAAGCTATCCCCGATGTTATTAAATCAGTACGTAAGGCAAGCAGTGAAGGAAACCAAAGAGAGATTTGGAAAATGAATTAACGTTCAGGAAGGACGTACAAAAAATTTCAGGTTTGCCAGCGACATTCTAATACTGTTAATGACGGCAAATGGCTGGGAAGATCAGCTGAGCGGAGATAATATCTGTCATTTTATGAGCTGAATATCAACAAAACTAAAATTAGGCTAAAGGAGCACAATTCAATAAAAACAGTCGAAGATAAGGGAATTACATTACGAAATGAGAAACTTTCAAAGGTTGAAGCATAGAGGATATAAGGAACAGTTTGGCAATACAAGCAAAGTTTGAGAAAATGAGAAATTTTTTCATGTTGAATATAAATTTAAGTTTGTATTCACCTGAGCTCGCTGCGTCGCATGATATATAAGAACATTATTATATTATGTTACGAGACCAAAGTCGCTGCTGCATTTGATTGTAGCCTACTGCTTATCACTACAGGCCTATTTCGGTATGATTCCCATCTTTAGGCTATATCCGGATGGCATCCATGTCTCAGCTGACGTCTAACTATTGTAGAACTTTGCTTGTTGATGCTACTGGGGCCATACACTGACGTGATAAAAGTCATGGGTCAGCGATACCCCCATGCACAGAGTACATACATACTATCACGTAAACAAGGTATAAAAAAATGGTTCAAATGGCTCTGAGGACTATAAGACTTAACGTCTGAGGTCAGAACATTTATGGAACTGTAATTTGTACTCAGGTCATTCACGTGAAAACATTGACGACGAGATAATGGGCGTACGACGGGAATTAATAAATTATGAATGTGGAATGTTAGTTGGAGCTAGAAGCAAGGGATATTCCATTTCGGAAATCATTAGGGAATTCATTATTCCGAAATCCACATCACACACATCCATGCCCGAGGCAGGATTCGAATCTGAGAGCGTAGCAGCAGCACGGTTCCCGACTTAAATGCCTAGAACTGCTTCGCCACAGCGGCCGGCAAATTTCATTCGTTACCTCTCACCACGGATAACGCTGTGGCCGATGGCATTCACTTAACCACCGAGAGTCGCGGTGTATGCGTAGAGTTGTCAGTGGTAACAGACAAACCACACTGCGCGAAATAACAGTAAACATTAACTTTGGACGTACGATGAATGTATCCGTTATGACATTGCGGTGAAATTTAGCGTTATTGGGTTATGGCAACAGGCGATCGATGCGAGTACCTTTGCTAACAGCATAACATCGCCTGCAGTGCCTCTCCTGGGCTCGTGACCCTATCGGTTGGACGCTAGACGACTGGACAACCGTGGCCTGGTCGGATGAGCCCCGATTTCAGTTGGTAAGAGCTGATAGTACGATTCCAGTGTGGCGCAGACCCCACGGCGCCGTGAACCTGAAGCCTGAGCCGACAACGCACTGTGAAAGTTGGTGGTGGCTCCATAATGGTGTGAGCTGTGTTTACATGGAATGGACTGGGTTCTCTGGTCCAGCTGAACCAATCATTGACTGGAAACTGTTGTGTTTGGCTCCTTTGAGAGCATTTGCAGCCAGTCATGGACTTTGTGTTCCCAAACAAAGATGGAATTTTTATTGATGACAATGCACCTTTTCACCGAGCTACTGGGGAACATTCTGGGCAGAGCGACTAATTTGGCCACCCAGATCACCAGAAATGAATCCCATTGAACATTTATGGGAAGTAATCGAGAGGTCGCTTCGTGTACAAAATCCCGCACCAGCACCCCTTTGGCAATTATGGACGGCTATAGAGGCAGTATGGCTCAATATTTCTGAAGGGGATTTCCACCGAAGTGGTGAGTCCATGCCATGTAGACCTGCTGCACCACGCCGGGGTAAGCGATGTTACGAGATATCCCATGACTTTTCATGACTTTTGTCGCCTTAGTGTAGTAGATGTTAGATCTTTTGTTGGAGCGTCTAGTTGTGTAGTTGTCGAATTGTGGAAGTTTGTTTCATAATGACATCTCGTGACAGGTGTATTGAACGTTGAGTCAGCTATCACCAAAACGTCATTATGAAATAAACTGTCATAATTCGACAATTACACAAACAACTGCTCCAACAGCACCAAAGGAGCAATCTTATACTACAGTGTGACAATAACTGAGGCATTGATGTCATACGTATATCAGTATCGTCTGATGTGATCTGAAGATGACAATCTCGCCGAAATAGGCATACAGCAATAAACAATATAACCATACAGAGTAGCAGCTTTCGCGCCATACAAATTTAAATGTTAGGAAACCTTTGCTGAAGATATTTGTCTACAGAATGGTCGAATAAGGAACAGAAACGTATATGACAAACAGTACAGGCAAAAAGAAAATAGAAGTTCGCGAAATGTGGTGCTGCAGAAGAAAGCTGAAGGTTACATGGGTAGACTGGCTAACCAAGGAGGACGTGCTGGATCAAATCAGACGGAAAAGAACCTAATAGCACAATTCGACTAAAAGAATGGATCGGTTGATAGGACCTATCCTGAGGCATCAAGTGACCATATTTGGTAACGGAGGTTAGAGGGGTAATTATTGTAGAGGGGACCAATTATTGACGACAATAAGCGTATTCAACTGAATGAAGATTGCAGTAATTATACAGAGATGAAGAACGTTGCGTAGGATATATTTGCGTGGACAGCTGCATCAAGTCAGTCATCGGATGGAAGACGACAAAGACAGTAACAATCCCGTCTCCAGCCATCCTGATTTAGGTTTTCCGTGATTTCCCTAAATCGTTTCAGGCAAATGCCGGGATGGTTCCTTTGAAAGGGCACGGCCGATTTCCTTTCCCATTCTTCCCTAACCCGAGCTTGCGCTCCGTCTCTAATGACCTCGCTGTCGACGGGACGTTAAACAGTAACCACCACCACCACCACAGTAACAACAATAACGGCAACAACAACAACAAAGCTCAGTCCAACATAACCAGAAGCTGCAGCAGAGGTCACCTCATGACCCTTTTCTAAAAGTTGATTTTGAAAGTTTTTGGCTCAAAGAGATAAATATCAAATGGGGATGAGAAAAGGAATGAGACGGTATACAAACAGATAGCTATCTGGTCCTTTGCAGCCAGTTATAGAGCAGACAAGAATCGTCGGAAATGAGATAACAGGAATCTTCTTTGGTGACTTCGTGTTTTATAGTCGTTGGCGATATGAGTGAAAGAGTTCTAAGAGAGTGGTCAATAAATGCAGGCCTGGAATTCCCAGTTACCGCATTCTCATGTTAATGTTCCGTTTAATGAGTTTTTCTTTAGTCGCATTTCAGAGAGACACAAATTGCCCTCATAAATAACTGATGTGTGGAAGATGAAATGCCTTTCGTGCATATCAGCATTTATAGATCTCGTTTCCAGTCTTTGCTCTCTTCCAGTGACCTTCGATTAAATCCCTGATCTTCTACTGAAACCGGATAACACATTTTTTTTCAAATTTCATTTCTATTTGCTGCGATTAAGTAACAATGCGGTCTTGTCTGAATATGACGCCGTTTGTTGGTAATATCTGCGATTATCTCGCTGCCAAGTTCGAAAGGTTTCCGCTGGCCTTCGTACTAAATATTACGCAGAGACTTCGCAATTTAGCTGTGTTTTATAGAGAGTGTTTTTTTCTATGACATTCTGAAACGTAGATATTTGAAGATTTGGGCGAACTCATTTGTAATTAATGCTGTTTGAAATAAATAGTGTTTTTTAACGGAACACATACTCAGCAGTGTTACACTGTTCCACTGAGTATTTCTAATTATGACAAAGGTAGTTCGAACTTCAACATTTCTGTTTGAAATGAGTGTTCAGCCACATAACTTCGCAGTTATATGGCTGCGGATTATCAGTGCAAAATAAGGCAGCTTAAGAATAAATAAAGAACGAAGTGTGAGGTATTATATTATTATTATTATTGTTGTTGTTACTGTCATTCTCATTTGGGCCCTATTGTATTGCGAAATGCACAGAAAAGAGTAGTTTCAAGATGTTGCTTTAGCTTTTGTTTGTGTCCATATTATTTTCATTCCCATCCCATAGATTTGTTATGTCGACTTCTTTCAGGTCTCATTTCACTGCACTTGCCTATTTTATTTTTCCAGTTTTAGCTGTACTGCGGGTTTCATAGAATTTCACTAACTGTCTGCTTAATCTGTTTGGTTCCATTCTTTCAATATGCCCATAGAATTTTTGTCTACGTCTTTTCACATCAAAGTATATTTTTATATACTTTTAAATTTCTTTATTTCCTCTTTGTACAAATACGTTCCTTTTCCAGTATAAACTGGACTCAAAAATTTGCTGATTATTCTTCGTTCTCCCTTTCGGACTTCTTGAGCGTCTCTCTTCTGTCTGAAATGAGTGTTCAGCCACATAAAGACACTGTAGCTTGATGACTGTCTCATAATCTCTCAAGGCTTGTGTGTTTTGAGAAGCATTTTTTTGTTATAAACAACTTTCGTAAGCCTGAATGGTGTATGACAACGAATTTTGTAACCATTCTTTTCTAGGCCAGTGTCCTGAAGTGTTTCACCCAAATGTTTGAAATGAGGAAATCTATTTCCTCATATTTAGCCTTCAGAATGTTTTGGGCCACGTTATTGCAAGATATTCATAACCCGCTGATTTTTAAAAAAATATTCTATTCGTTTTTATGCCTTTTGAATGACTTGATATAGAATCTAGTGGTTATCTACAAAATCTAAGCAGTCTACATAACACTGCTTCTTCCTAATTTGTATGGTTCATCAATTTTAAGCTCCGATTTCGTCACTCTCAGGTTATGTTTTCTAAGACATAGCAGAAAAGTAATGGAGAGAATCCATCACCTTGTCGCACTTCTGTTTTAGTTTCGAAATGTTCCGAATTCCCTGAATTTTACCTTAGATTTTGTACCATTCAATTTTTCCATTAATAATTGAATTCGTTTCAGCTCCTGACCTTCCTTTTTCACAATTTAGTGGAGAGCTTTGTGGTCCTCAGAGTCATACAGTTTTTTATATCTCAGGGGTACAAACTATTTTCTTATTATATTTTTAGGATGACTGATAAGTAGTAACAGAACTAAGATTTCTTCTGGGCAAGATCTGTTTGGTATTGTGTTACAATTATAACGAATATTTTCGTTTAGAATAAAAACTTATTGTTTCGAAAGCGCAGTTGATTAAATAGCAGTGCCTAAGAACCGCTGTTTGAGCAGTTAAGTGGTACCGGCATAGTGAACAAAATAAGTTCGATAAGAGAGCGAAGACGGGGGCGCTGGGGGGAGCCGTTGTCACACACAGCGAGACAAATTATTAGCTGCTATTAGAGGACGCAGGATCTGGTTTGTTTGACTACGCTGGTGTCTTGACTCTCAAGAAAATGAGAAACATCTGAAGGACAAAAGGCGATTGAAAAAACAGAAAAATAGCGGACGATTGCTTTTTGAAAATGAGATGAAAACAAGTGATACGAAACACAGTGTATTTATATGTAATTTTATAAATAAACTAACATTTAACGGCGATTAACGCCTAAGAAATGCAGTGGGCTCTCGTAAGTATCAAGTAGAATGTTATGTATTTGCTTGTTGCAGAAGCTAGTATATTATGAATTACCTCTGTTTTTAAGGTTATCCGTACTGTCTAAAATTCCGCATTAACACAGACAACCGGAAAATTGTTGTGATTATAAATTCCGGTCAGAACTAAGAGTGAGTCTTAAGGCATAAATCTGGTCGTGTTAAGTAAGCAATGAATAACTGTCCTGGTAAAGTTCATTCCATGTGCAGTACAACACTGCATGACGTAAAGACTTTCTGTTCCATCCCATTCACATTTACAAACGGCCTTTTATGAAACACGACTAAATCAAACGTGTCAATAAACCCGTTAACGCCCCAATTTGCCTCTTTTGGACGGGTTTTATTGATGCAATAAACACTGAGCAGTTAATTACTAGCACCAGTCACTTCTGCCGGCTCATTTCGAAATCGACCTCGTCTGGAGAAAGAGAATGCTAGCTATTCACAGTTAGGTGGGTCACAGCAACGGCGTTACGCGTTTACATAAATGGTTCGAGCTGGTGGAGACTAGGCTTCTCATTGCAACAATGTTCTTCTACATTGCGACCGAACGGTGTTTCGTTGTTCGAAGAAAGGGACATACGGCAAATACTGACAAGAAGAAGGGACAGGATGTTACGACAAGTCATCAGGAAATAATTTGTACGGTCCTAGACGTTCCCGTAGAGGCTGTGGAAAAAGACAGAGACTAAGAATTTTCTTATCCAGTGAACGCAGTTTAACTATAAAGATTGTTTCAGTCACTGCTCATATCATGTGTTAATGGTTATGCCGGTTTCAATTGACTAGTAGTTATCAACAGCCGTAAGGAAAATAAGAACCAGTAATTAGAATACAATGATAATTAAAGCAAGACCCTAAGCTGTCGACAGGTCATGATATACATCAACGGGTACAGTTGAAAATGTGTGCCCGACCAGGACTCGAACCCGAATCTCCTGCTTATATGGCAGACACTCTATCCATTCTTTTTTCTTTTCTTTATTTTGTTCAGTGTTGTTCGTTGCGTTTGGCCTGGGCGGACGTCACATGACATCCGTTCAAGTTCATCGTTGATACGTTTACTCAGTTTATTATTATTATTATTATTATTACAGAGGGCCACCGCCTCTCTGTCTGAAGACGCTGAGCTACCGTGCCGGCTTCCATCTGAGCCACCGAGGGCACAGAGGATAGTGTGACTGCAGGGATTTATCCTTTGCACGCTCCCCGTGAGATCCACATTCCCAAATTAATGTCCACACACTACATTCGCACTGCCCCTGCCCATTACATTCATTACCCGCGGCTGACAATCTTACCGAGTCCCGTAAGAGTTCAGGCAATGCGTGTGCAGCCAGCACATAAAGTTAAGGCTAACCAGTCATTGGCCTTCTTCTTCTATGCTGGATGCACACACATTGCCCGAACTCTTACTGGACTCGGTAAGATTGTCTGCCGCGAGTAGTGAATGTAATGTGCAGGGCAGTAAGTATGTAAATCCCTGCAGTCGCACTATTCTTTGTGCTCTCGGTTGCTCAGATAGCCGACACGGTAGCTCAGCGTGTTTGGTCAGAGAGCTGGTTGGCGTCTGTAATAAAAAAAACTGAGTGCAAGGATCAACAAACGAACTTTAACGAATGTCATGTGACGTCCGCAACGACCAAACACAACGATAAAAAAATGGATAGAGCGTATGACCTGTGAGCAGGAAATCGCGGGTTCGAGCCCCGTTGATGTATATCAACGCCTGTCGACAGCTTGGGGTCTTGCTTTAATTATCATTTCAT
This sequence comes from Schistocerca gregaria, assembly GCF_023897955.1. NCBI lineage: Eukaryota > Metazoa > Arthropoda > Insecta > Orthoptera > Acrididae > Schistocerca > Schistocerca gregaria. The sequence goes on along the minus strand of NC_064925.1, from coordinate 217,953,985 downwards.
TCTAAGAGAGCTGCGGACAGATTCCATCTTTATACAGTAAATTAGGTCCTGAATGAGTTACAAAAATAAATTAAATAAATACCTAACGATCCTACACACAATTTTAAAGTGATACCATAAACACTTCGTAGGCGAAAGCTTCGTCTAAGTACATAGAAAATATATTGGATATCACAAACGATCAATGTAGAGCTCCTCCGATTCACCTGCTCTCCACAAATGTGAACGTTCCTCAAGATATCGACGTAACAGTGACTTGCAGTGACAGTCTTTCAGAAGTAGCGTATCACGAGTCCGTAGGAACTGGAGAAGTTCTCCAAAAATCTCAACAGTTTCGCCCAAACAAAAACATTATAAGTATTTTACTTCTCTCATAAACAAAAAACCGATGTGACAGAGGATTAAATGACAATTCTTTCAACGGAGACAGGCAGCTCCAGAAGTATACAAGTCATAATTGTTACATAAGTCTTCAACAGCCTTGAGGTGAAGCAGTAGCGATAGATCGCAGACACGAAACAGAAAATCAACGTATAATTTAATAAAACAAAAGGGGCCAAAATCACCCTTTAGCACGAAAAGTAAAGAGCAAAGACATCGGATTGGGAGTATATTGCCAATAAAGAGTGATCACAATACCAAATCTCCCATCATAACAAAACTAAAAGTGTGAGGTCCTGCCCACTCGGATGCTGCTTTCATGGATAGCTATATAACAATCCAAACTTTTTTTTCGTTATTGGATTTCGATTCCCCCCCAGAGTGGGGAGGGGCGGCCTGGCAGCAGCACAATACGCAGCTCTACAGCCGACAGAACAGTTAGAATCAGGAGATATGAAAAACAAACAAAAGCAGTCGATAAAATGGTGACTGTTAAAAACTGAAACATGGAGAAAAAGAGACGAAGAAAATACAAAAACAAAACGGTCGGTGAACCTGATTAAAACACATAGTAAATAGGCAGGCACAACTAAAAAACACGGCGACAGTCTGGTTTCTGTTCGCAAAAAAAACACAACTAGCTACAGTATGGCGGCTGGGGGGGGGGGGACCGATGAGGGGGAAAATGATGGGGGGGGAGAGGAAAGGATAAAAGGGGCAGAGGACGGAGGGAGGAGACCTAGAAAAAAAAGGGGGTGCTTGGCGGACGCAAGAAGGAGTGCGAAAGGCAGTGGAGGAGAGAGCAAAAAGGTCTCGGGGGAGAGAAAGGAGACAGAGAGTGGGTAGGTAGGGAAAAAACAGGATGGAAAGGGGGGAGAGGGAGCCCAGGAAAAGAGCAGAAGAAGGGAGGGGGAAGTGAGGATCGGAGTTGATAGGAGGAATAAATGGAGGGAGAGAGGACATCATCTGGAAGGGGGAGTCGATGGAAGCCACCTTGATAAAGAAGATGAAGGTTGTAGAGGTGGAGGGTAGGGGGGACACAACGGTGAAGGCGCGGCAGAGGGCGGGGAGCAACCAGGGGATAAGGGGGATCAAGGCATAGGGAGGTGTAGAGGATGCGGATATGTTGGAGGAAAGGGAGCAGATGGGGGAAAGGAATCAGGTCGTATTCAAACAAATCACATTAATGGTTTTTATTAGAATAAATTACATTGACAACACTTAACTTTGGTTTACAATGGTGTTGTAAGTGACCTGCAAGTAATCAATGTCTTTCGCTATGTAGAATGTCCATGCAAGTAATCGATATGGATCACTAATAACAGCTGTTCTTGTGCTGTCTTCTAGTCCAGGTCTACTAGTGTGCTTCTTCTACTGTCTAGGTCTGTTAGTGCCGGTCTACTGCTATCTGGCCGACGCTGGTAGGAGCGGAGCTTGTATTTTCTTCCGCTAGAGGCCGCTCCTGTCTTGGTGCGGTCCTAGTCAGCGAATTATTGGCTGACGTCGTCTCACAGCCTTCTCTGTCGTTACGGCGGAACAAAAAGCACTCACATACATATCTAGGTGTATGTGTACAGAGTGGTTTGAAGCGGAACACACACATAAAACTAATCGCAGGTATGGCAGACTGAGATTCATTGCAAGAATCTTCAGGAAGTAGAGTCCACCCACAAAGAAGGTAGCTTGCACAACTCTCGAACGATCAATACCTGAACTGTTGTAACCTATTTCAATAAATAGAGTCCTGATCGTATTTAAATTGTTAAAGTGTTGTCCACGTCTACACAGATGGAGATGCTCCACGCCAGCTGTTCCTACTGTCATTGAAGAATGTAAGATCTGAAGATGATCTCTTAGAAGTTAGAAACCATCAATCCAAAAATGAAATTAAACAATTTAAATGCAATCACAACTGACTTTATGGAATAAATTACAATATTACAAAGATCGCTGTTGTTCCTGGAGCGTTCCAAAAAATTTTAACTCAGTTTTGCTCGTCAATCTGGAATCCATACAAGATAGTATTAATAGAGCAAATAGACAAGATATAGCACCGCTTGTCGTTACAGGTACATTTAGTAAGCGCGAAAGCGTCACGGAAATGGTCGGGCAAATCCAGTGGCTGACGCTGCAGCAGAGGCTTTCTGTATCTCGGTGCAGTTGACTGTTAGTTCCAAGAGCGTACGTGTCTCTTATGTATACCTCACGAATAGAATGAGGGTAAAATTAAAGATTCGAACTCATACGAAGGCTTACTAGCAATTGTTTTTGCCGCTAGCTATTCGTGACATGAACGAGGAAGGAAGATTGCGTTTAACGTCCCGTCGACATTGTGATCGTTAGAGACGGAAAACAAGCTCGGATTGCGTCAAGGATGGGGAAGGAAACCGGCTGTGCTCTTTCGAAAGAACCATCCCGACATTTGCCTGGAGCGATTTAGGGAAATCACGGAAAACCTAAATCTGAATGGCCGGAGGCGGAGTTTAACCGCCATCCTCCCGAATGCGAGTCTAGTGTCCTAACCACTGCACCACTTCGTTCGGTGTGACAGGAAAGGGGATAGGGGTAGTGAAAGTGGTACACAAGCACGTTCCGCCACACACCATAAGTTGGCTTACACAGGTGAGGTAAATAAAAGTGGCCTGGGGAACAAAATTCCAGGGTACAGAAAAAACACAGAATAGGAATGGAAATATGGTAATAACCTGACAGATGTTGAAAGTGACCATCATTCAGTTGGCACTTTTCGGTTCTGGTCAGTAAGCTGCTGAAGGCGTATCAAAGACGGACTCTTGGAATTGCTGCAGTCTCTTTCGAAATGTTCTGCTGCTGTTCTTGAAGAGGATTATGTCGATATACCTTACACTTGAGGGTTCCTCACACAAAGTAATGGCACACTGACAGATCAGGCAACGTGGGTAGTCAGCTAGGGCCGCGACCGGACTGACCTCTGTTAACAACTCTGTTAGGCGTGAAGATTGTGTAAATGAGCTCTGAAGTTCGATGGACTGTATGGGCAGTTGCTCTGTCCTGTTGAAAATAACTGTAGGTCTTTTCCTCCTCCGTTGATGCTTCCAATTGTATTCCACTCGTCCCTACCCCTTCTATTTGCCCCACCCTGTGAGGTACATGTAGAGGCATGCTGCGAATCATTTCCGGGTGGCAGCAGCTCGTGGTCTCGCTTACCGAGGACGGGGTCTCTGGTTAGATTGCCGGCGGGGTCAGGGACTTCCACCTTCCTCGAGATGACTGGGTGTTTCTGTTGTCTTCATCATTCGCGCAAGTGGCAAGACTGGGCTGAAAAAAGGTTGGGAATTTGTACGGGCGCTGATAACCGCGCAGTTGAGCGACCCACAATACAAACATCATCATCATCATCATCATCATCATCATCATCATCATCATCGTTTCTGCAAGGCTACTACCTGAGTTCTCTAATAGGAAATTCATGTGAGGAAGATTGCATGACGAGCTGGATATTTCCGTTGGCACTGCAACAAGTACCGTGCACAACACATTGGACTACCGGAAGAGGTGTTCTCGCTGCGTACCGCGGCAACTTTCAAACGAGATCAAAACCTATCCGAAGGGAAATGCCAGTACATAATTTCATGTGGTATCATATGGATGTTGTCCCATTGCTGAATCCTATGGTCACATGGGACGAAACGTAGGTGCCTGATGTGACACCTGGAAAGAAGAAAACGTCACTGTCATGGAAACAAGACGGCCTGAGGAAGTTCAAAACAACGGTATCCTAGAAGAAAGTTTCGTCTATAGTCATTTCGAAAGCCCAGGGTGTGCTACTGGTTGATTTCCTCCCATGTGGAGAGACTGTGAATGCTGCAGTTAGTGTAACTGTTGTAGATGGCTGTTCGCAAGAAACGACTGGATTTACTTTCGAAAGGTGTCGCGTTGTTGCACAACACTCGACCGGGTAGGGCCTCTGTTAGGCGTGATTAGGTCGGCTGTTCCCAATAAACGGGCTGGAGCAACCTCCGTACAAGCTAGATCTCGCACTAGCCGATCTCTTCGGAGCTTTAAAGAAGTACATGATCGGTCGCTGCTTCAGATCCCATATAGACGTTGAGGAGGCTGACCCCTAGACCTGGTCACCAATTTCTTTTGTGCCATTTTCAACAGAAAAAGTGCTTGGACACTCATGATGAGTGGCTTGGCCGGCCAGTGTGGCCGAGCGATTCTAGGCACTACAGTTTTGAACAGCGCGACAGCTAGTCGCAGGTTCGAATCCTCCCTCGGGCATGGATGTTTGTGATATCCTTAGGTGAGTTAGATTGAGGTAGTTCTAAGTTCTAGGGGACTGATGACCTCAGATGTTAAGTCTCATAGAGCTCAGAGCCATTTGAACAATTTTTTCAGTGGCTTCTTAATTTTATTCGCCTCTTTAATCTTCTGAATAATCCTTTCCTCGCGGACTACCTGTTACGTTACCACTCTCGTACTATCAACGTAGACAACAAAGATAATACGAAGATTCGAGAGTTGAATGATAACTAATGCCTCCACAGACAGTACGAGCGATGGTTGTTGTATTTCTACAATCACATATAACATGACGCAGATATTATCGGTCTCACTAAATAAACTTGGTGCAACAAAAGCGCGCTCTCTCCCTCTTTCTTGTGAATAGCACAGCAAAGAAATTTTCTCACTTAAGTTCAGTAAGTTAACACTGAAGCAATGTTGCCTCCATTCAAGTTGAGTCTGAATTCCTTTGCTTTATTTATGTGAGGGTGGTTTCCAGCGAATGAGTCCGCATCTGTGCCACTGCGACGCTCTGCGTGGAGGATCAACGGACTGTTGAGTAGTTGTACTTAGGAAATGAAATTACATATCATACTCAAATAATTTGCTCAAAAGCCAAAGACTGCGATGTTGGCTCCTTTACATATCCCCAGAACTTGTGTATAAATAAATCTTTAAACATGAGAACTGAGGTTCAGGAAATTGGAAGAAAAACGTTGGACACGTATCTGAAACTAAAATATTCCTAAAATCAGTCCAAACTTTCCCTAACATAAGAGAAGGCTGTAGTTACGTGGCTCCTAGACCTGGATTCCAATTTATTTTACGCCATTTTCTACAGATTGAACTATCTATGGAAAAAATGCTTAGACACCCTTGGAGACTATTTGGGAAAGTAATATGTACCAGTGACTTGTTAACTTTCTGCGTCTCTTTAATTTCATAAACCTAAACGTAATTCTGACAATTCACGGTGAAACATTCAGCTGTCATTCAGCTGTCACGCCGCTGTCATGGAAGAACTCCAGCTTCTATATCCACAATCAGGTTCTGATTGCTGCCTGAATTTATTAGTCGAGCCACTGTGATGTCTGCGAATGTCTCTTTTCATTTCAGGGAACAGCTGAAAAGCACAAAGCGCTAAATCTGGATTTTGTGACGGAGACAGTCTATGTAACGAATTGAAGCAATGCTTGTGATTGGTTCCAGAAGATCGATATGGACATCTTCAAAGCACAAAGGAAGTGAAATAAGAAAGTACTGAATGTAACGGATATAAGTGCAGATGTTTTTTTTTACATATTGTACCTTAATATGTATACAGTGTGTTGGTTGTTTTCACAAAAGCACGGCACAAACTTTACGCTCTGATGTTTTCTGCACGGTCGTAACTGCACCACTAATATATTTAACCTACCCAAGTCGTACACTTCGATTTTGATCGGCACTGAATACGTTGTGACGAAGAGTAAAATAAGAGACTCGTATTTTTTATAGGAGTCCATGCGACCGTTAAGACGGTGAAACAAACTCTTGAAAAAAAAATTTGACTTTTATTATTCTGATTTCATGTTGACATTTGGCTAACAGCAAAATGTATATCACCGTTAAAACCAAATTCAATCATGAATGATGCAGAGGTATTCGAAAGACGCATTTGTCAGAAATATCTATATCGTTGTATTCATGTATGTACGTATTCATTTAAAAATACTTAACTCAAATATTTTGTGTCTATTATTTTGCTCTACGCTACAACATATTCAAAGCCGATCGAAAACTACACTACTGGCCATTAAAATTACTACACCAGGAAGTAATGCAGATGATAAACAGGCAAATATATTGTAATAGAACTGACATGTGATTACATTTTCACGCAATTTGGGTGCATCGATCCTGAGAAATCAGTAATAACGGGCTTGATACGCCTTGCGCATTGAGTCCAACAGAGCTTGGATGGCGTGTACACGTACAGGTGCCCATGCAGCTTCAACACGATACCGCAGTTCATCAAGAGTAGTGACTGGCGTATTGTGACAGCCACCAGACGTTTCCAATTGGTGAGAATGTGCTGGCCCGTACAGGACCTGCAACATGCGCTCGTGCATTATCCTGCTGAAATGTAGGGTTTCGCAGGGATCGAATGGAGGGTAGAGCCACGGGTCGTAACACATCTGAAATGTAGCGTCCACTGTTCAAAGTGTCGTCAATGCGAACAAGAGGTGACCGAGACGGGAAACCAATGGCTCCCCATACCATCACGGCGGGTGATAGGCGAGTATGGCGATGACGAATACACGCTTCTAATGTGCGTTCACCGCGATGTCACCAAACACGGATCGACCATCATAATGCTGTAAACAGAACCTGGATTCCTCCGAAAAAATGACGTTTTGCCATTCGCGCACCCAGGTTCGTCGTTGAGTACACCATCGCAGGCGCTCCTGTCTATGATGCAGCGTCAAGGGTAACCGCAGCCATGGTCTCCGAGCTGATAGTCCATGCCGCTGCAGACGTCGTCGAACTGTTGGTGCAGATGGTTGTTGTCTTGCAAACGTTCTCATCTGTTCACTCAGGGATCGAAACGTGACTGCACGATCCGCTACAGGCATGCGGATAAGATGCCTGTCATCTCGACTGCCAGTGATACGAGGCCGTTTGGATCCAGCACGGCGTTCCGTTCCTTATTACCCTCCTGAACCCACCGATTCCATATTCTGCTACTAGTCATAGAATCTCGACCCACGCGAGCAGCAATGTCGCGATACGATAAACCGCAATCGCGGTAGCCTACAATCCGACCTGTATCAAAGTTGGAAACGTGATGGTACGCATATCTCCTCCTTACGTGGGGCATCACAACAACGTTTCGCCAGACAACGCCGGCCAACTGCTGTTTGTGTATGAGAAATCGGTTGGAACCTTTCCTCATGTCAGCACGTTGTAGGTGTCGCCACCGGCGCCATTCTCGTGTGAATGCTCTGAAAAGCTAGTCATTTGCATATCACAGCATCTTCCTCCTGTCGGTTACATTTCGCGTCTGTAGCACGTCATCTTCGTGGTGTACCACTTTTAATGGCCAGTAGTGTAAGAGTATTCCTTGGGTAGGATTACTTGTTAGTGGACTACACCTGACATAATAGACTAACCGTTTTGCCTCCACGCGTCCACATTGTAACACTTGAGCTACTGCCCAGGCGAAGATAAGAAAAATTTAATGCCTTGCTCTTGCCACGAGCACTTGGAGGAACTATCAAACCTGAAAATATACGACTTTTAATAGCTATAATTATTAGTTTGCAAATGATGTAAATACTGGTGTAATGTTGTTCAGTACATCGTCTTCAGTCACCAACAGAAACATCTGCGCTTAAATCCGTTACACGATGTGTATTAAACTTCTGTAACCCGTCTGGTTATACTCGGAAGTCTGAAACATGTTCCAAAGTACAACACTCTTCCCTACAAACCTGGGTCGGCAATTGTGAACCCGAATCAAAATAGTCATTAGAAAGTCTATGACAGCACGTTGCCTCACAGCGTTCCCTTTAGCCGACAGTGTCTATGTAATTCATCACAGCAATATCTAGCGACTAAGTGAAGTTGTAACGTAGATTCCACTCAACGCGCTGAAACGAGTTACGCCACTGTGCTGGTACAGCATAGAGAGGACTCAGTTACCATTCAAACCAGAGGCCTGAAAGCAGTGAGAAACCACCTCCACTAACGATCTTAGCATGATACAGAAGTGGGTTCTGAGTTGCTCTCCAGGCTCATTAGTGAGTATGGAACTTTCCATCCTGATGTTCTCTATTTCGAAACGGGTTCTGTTCGACGTGAGTGCCAGCCGGTCCGCAGAAGGCAGTAATTAATTAGCAGCTGACACCAGTCGAAATCAGACGGGCAGGTAACTGATCGTTGTTTGCCGTGGAGGAAGTGGATGGAATGACCAGCCCCGCCTGTGAGACACTGTCGACAGGCGGCGGCAGCATCAGTTGACGGGCAGGTGGTAAGTGGCGTGCGTGAGGCGGCGCTTAAGATAAATTTAGCCGTACACGCGGCACAGATATGACGGCGAAGACAAATGAGAAGCCACTGAGTGCGTGCTTATGAAACTGGGCCACCTGCCCGATTTACGCAACGTCCCTTGCAACGGTGGAACGTGGTGAGGCAGGCGCAGGTCGGGATCCCGGTACACGGGAGACGTGCGTGCTCGGTGCGAGTGGGGGAGGGGAGACAGCGTTTGCTCGCCTCTTGCCAGCTAGCTAATTGCTTCTCAGAAGCGGCATATGGAGGGCGGTGACATGGTAATAAAATCCCGACAGTCGACTTTATGTCACACTTAAAACAAAACCGCAAAGAGATGTTATGTTAGCTTCACGTAGTGTAAAGTGGAGAAACCTGTGACAACTTTCATTACTGTCTACTGTCGCACTTTTTCATTTATAACCAACATCTACGTACGTACTAAGCAAGCAACCATATGGTCCGTGACAGAGGGTACCTTGTACCCCTACCAGTCATTACCTCTCCGATACTACTTGCAAATGGAGCAACTTAAATATTCTGCCGGCCAGAGTGGCCGAGCGGTTATAGGCGCTTCAATCTGGAACCGCGCGACCGCTACGGTGGCAGGTTCGAATCCTGCCTCGGGCAGGGATGTGTGTGATGTCCTTGGGTTAGTTAGGTTTAAGTAGTTCTAAGTTCTAGGGGACTGATGACTTCAGATGTTGAGTCCCATAGTGCTCAGAGCCATTTGAACAATTTTTGTAAATATTCTTCTTTACGTGGCCTTATTCCTCTTCTCTTCGACATCCGAAATGTCGACTGGTGACACTAGGATCGCTGTGCAGTCTGTGGCAAATGTCGATTCTCTAAACTTTCTGAGTAGTGTTTCACGAAATGGACGTTTTCTTCTCTCCAGGAATTCCCATTTGGATTCAAGGAACATTTCCATAACAGAATATGCGTCGCTATGAAACTTTCCGGCTGGTTAAAACTTTGTGCGGACCGAAACTCCAACTTGCAGACTTTCTTTAAAATTTTTTATCCAATCCAGGATCAGGATCGTTTACTAGTGGGTCAAGGGGTTGGGGGAGGGGTGGTAGAGGCCTGGTCGCGGCGTCATCTACGCATCGAAGTGAAGAGAGGATGAAGAGGAGTTCGGGAAGAAAAGAACGAACTAAACGCTATCCAGGAGCAAGAATTTCGTTTTATTTTTTATTTTTCTCTTAATTTATTTTTACTTTTTATTTTTTTGTGGAAGAGAAATGGGAGGTCAGCCCTCCGATTGAAAGAAAATAATCATTCACTCCTCTAGCAACTGCATCTAGGGTCCTCGTCTAGGCTCATCACCCTAGCGTGTCTTTTCATATCTTTTGTTAGATCACCGTTGTTCGTTCTAAAGCCTTGTGCATTACACCATGTTCGTCGTCTCTCGCCATGGTGATCCAACAGCTTGGCGGATTGTGTAGAGCACTCCAGAGGTAGTTCAAAAAATGTAGTCTATATTTAGCGTTCCTAACTATCGCACAATGGCGTTCCTGTATATAACTGCAGAAATGAAGTACATGATTTGGGCCGTCACTGAATACGTAATGGGCTGCGTGGCCTCGGATCCACGTGATGGCTTTGCTGCTGGTCCTTCGATGGTACGTTTCGTCCGGATGAAGAAAAATTTGAGCGGTGACGCGTGTGTTATACCCACAGTATAGATAATATTTGTTTGACGAAGCACCAGGCCGCCGCGGCCTCTCCGTGGCTAAGACGATGTTCGGCCGTGTTAATTTTATGTGTGATCTGTTTCCTATTGACTGTGACATACCTAGTGGACTGGACGTCGGGGTCTAGTGTGGCAGCGTGGACTGTCTGTCACATGACACACTCTCGCCTTCTGGGGTATTTCGTTTCTACCACACTCAGTTGTCTTCTCCGTTGTAGGGCGCAGTAGATCTCTTTCGCCGTCGCAAGGACGGAGCCAGGAAAGCGTTGTATATGCAGCTGATTTCCAAATAAAAGTGCCCAAGGCAGAAGAACGGTGCTGGGATGTTTTGTAACGACACGGATGGAGGCTGATGTTAAAGCTTCCAGCAGCAAGCTTGTGAGGCTGGTGATGCAGCGATGTCATAATCGTAAATGTGAACTAACGAACGGGATCACTGTTCTATCGTAAACGTTTATTAGCCCTAGCGTTCCCATGTCCTTACGGAGGATGAGGGGTGCATACCAAGTTTTGAGCAACAGTTGTGTGCCTAGAGCCGCTATAATGCTGTAGGCCATTGGGTTCGTAATGGGAAGTACCTGTGCAACGTTCGGAATGCGCAGGGTACACATCTGGCGGATGTCTAAAGTCCGCAGCTGGTGATCTGGTATCCCTCCTCTAATTTGGTGCAGGAGGCGCCTTCAATTACGGGAGTGCCAGCGTCCCTTGGCGTCGTAGCCAGCAGGTCGAGAGGGGATGAGCAGACCGCGACTGGAGTGTGGATGGTGTCAGATCGCAGGCCCTCGCTGCGGGCTCACCCTTCGCAACGCCCCCTTCTTGTTCCGTCGTGCGAAAGGGGCAATCGTCGAAGGTGCACGCCGTCGCATTTTATGTTTGGCGGTGATCTTTGCTTGAGGACATTGGAGTATTGGAGTGACGATGTTGATCGGTCGCCGTCGCTACCTCAGCAAGGAAGGCAGAAGGCGTCAGATCCCGTTGTCGAAGTCCATATTTTCTTGAAGTTCGCCCGCTGACGGTGGGTGTGAGTGTTGCAGTGTTGTCGTTGCTTGGGGCGGGTCATTTCCTAGCTGGAGCGGCAGGACGTCAGCAGCTGCAGATGATCGGTGGCTTCTTCGTACATTGGGATGTCTTTGTCGCTTCGAAGTAGTTGAGGGAGAGGGTTGTCGCCTGCACCGGTAGCGCCGATTCGCCTGCACCGGTAGCGCCGATTCTCCGTTCGGTGTTTGCGTCAGCCGGCCCTGAATACACTCCGCCCTGACATGACGTTCCTCGCTGGCCATCGTACATTAATATAGACCACCACTGTACGTCTTATAAGTCTCAAACGTCTGCCATTTATCGGCCACGTGACCACGTCGGCTTACTGTCGGGAAGCTGCAGTTACGACTTCGGCCAGCAGCTCAAAGGGGAATTCGGAGAGAAAGTGTGCGCAAGCCCAGGGCTACACGGCCTGCTGTAACCGCCCTCACGTGACCGTCGGAGTATTTGAAATTTACTGAGTTCACGAATTTGTTCAAGACAGTTATGCACGCCTCGACATTTATCATTTTCAGGTAAACGACACTGACCGTAAATGAGAAGTGGATGCCCATGATGTCTAGGGGATCCAAATGTAGATCGTCTCTTAGGAATCGTTGAACCTCTATACTTGTGGTGTGGCGTGATCCTGCTGAAAAGTGATTTCGATTGTTGCCTCTATACAGGAGTGCGTGTGTCTAACAACTCGCAACAGACAGGAAGTGAACAACTGCCTGCGCACAGCTCCGCTGGCGGGACGCAACAAGACGTCTGCGCCATACCGCTGCTAAGCGCAAACTGCCTGCGACTGTGCTACCCGAGCACAATTCACAATGCGTTGTCACAACTTTACTTCCTCCAGTATCTCATAGAGAAGGAAACATTCCCGAAGCTGTATCTAATTCATGTCTCTGTTATATCCTTTCTTCCAGGTGTACTAGTCCCACAAGTTTCTCAGGAGAACTCCTGTGCAATTTGGAAGGTAGGAGATGAGGTACTGGTGGAAGTAAAGCTATGAGGACGGGTCGTGAGTCGTTCCTAGGTAGCTCAGTTAGTAGAGCACTTGCCTGCCAAAGGCAAAGGACCCGAGTTGTAGGAGATGAGGTGCTGGTGGAAGCAAAGCTGTGAGGATGGGTCTTTTGTTGTGCTTGAGTATCTCACCTGGAAGTGCACTTTCCCGGGAAAGGGCAACAGTTTTAATCTGTCACAGAGGTTTCATATCAGCGCACACTCCGGTGGAGAGTGAAAATTTCCTACTGGGAACATCCCCCAGTTTGTGGCAAAGCCACGTTTCCGCAATATTCGTTCTTCCAGGGGTGCTAGTCTTGCAAGTTTACTGGGAGAGCTTCTGTGAAGTTTGGAAGCTGGGAGACGAGGCTCTGGCTGAAATAAAGCTGTGAGGAAGGATCGAGAGTCGTGCCTGGTAGATCACTTGTCCACGAAAGCAGAAGGTTCTGAGTTCGAGTCTCGGTCTGGAGACAGTTTTAATCTGCCAAGAAATGTCATTTCGATAATGAAACGCAAGTTGATCGAACCTACCTACGACACTCATGATCAAAATTAAGGATATTTGTAGAATGTGGTGCCACAAAAAGTGACACTACCCAAAACTGGAGCTAATAGTATGGGCACATAGGGAACATCCACGACACAGATCTGTAAGCCCTCAGTATTGGTGATAAGTTGAGAAAACCGTCCCGAAACATATGTGCTACAAAGCTCCACTGTTTCCTGAGCATGTACCCCGACATCAGTATGGGATATGATCACCGCACAACGGGTTGGCATACTCTGGATCAGGCTGATGAGCAGCTGCTGAGGTATAGCCTCCCATTCTTGCACCAGTGCCTTTCGGAGCTCTTGAAGTGTCCCAGGGGTTTGAAGACGAGCAGCGAAAAGTCAAACGAGAGCATCCCAGACGTGCTCGATGGCGTTTAGGTCTGGAGAATAGGCAGGCCACTCCATTCGCCTGATATCTTCTGTTTCAATGTACTCCTCCACGATGGCAGCTCGGTGGGGCCGTGCGTTATCATCCACCAGGAGGAAGGTGGGACACACTGCACCCCTGAAGAGGCGGACATTCTGGTGCAAAATGACGTCCCGATACACCTGACCTGTTACAGTTCCTCTGTCAAAGGCATACAGGGGTGCACGTGCACCAATAATAATCCCACAGGACACCATCAAACCACAACCTTCATACAGGTCCCTTTCAAGGACATTAAGGGATTGGTATCTGGTTCCGGTTTATGCCAGATGAAAACCCAGCGAGAATGACCGTTCGGACTATACCTGGACTCGTCCGTGAACATAACCTGGGATCACTGTTCCAATGACCATGTGTTCCTGACATCAGGCTTTACGGGCTCTCCTGTGACCAGGGGTCAGTGGAATACACCTTGCAGGTCTCCAGACGAATAAACCATGGGTTTTCAGTCGCCTGTAGACTGTATGTCTGGAGACAATTTTTCCAGTGGCTGTGATAAGGTCCCGAGCAAGGCTAACTGCAGTACTCCGTAGCCGTCTGCGGTCACTGATGCTGAGATATCGGTCTTCTTGAGCTGTTGTGCACTGTGGACGTCCCGTACTGTAGCGCCTGGACACGTTTCCTGTCTGTTGGAATCGTTGCCATAATTTTGAGATCACACTTTGTGACACACGGAAGGCCCGTGCTACGACCTGCTGTGTTTTACCAGCCTCCAGTTGCCGTAGTATTCTACTCCTCACAACTTCATCGATATGTGTTCTTTGAGCCATTTTGAACACACAATCACCATCAGCACATCTGAAAAATGTCTGCACACTTACTCGCTGCACCGTAGTCTGATATGCGCCAACACACTTCTGTGTATGTGGACTGCTGCCTGCGCCACCGTGCTACGACCGCAGGTCAAATGCACCGCTTGGTCATACCTAGAGGTGATTTTAACTTGCAAACCGCCCATTATCCTAAATTTATGAGAGTGAGTGCAGAATGTCCCTAAATCAGCATGCATCCAGATCAGAGGGGATGCAACGTCATACTGATAAGTGGCTTCACTCTGCCAAGTTTCTTATAAATTTGACTCGGTTCCGTAATCATTGAATTAACGGCACACACTCTCTCAACCTGCGAACTTTTGTTTCCTTCTGGGTTAATCACTTTCTTTCTCAGGCACTCTATTTCGGAAACATTGGGATACCACCATGTAAACATACTCTTAAGGGGACCACACCGTGGTTCAGGTCGAAAAAAATCGATTGTCGGTGTTCATCATATTTCGATAGGTTAAGGTTTTATTTAAGTACTTTGAAAAGGATTTTGCTGAAAAAATTTTTTTTCGAGCACTTAAAGAGCATTTTCCTTCCACGTGTGTTTATGTGCCACGCCCACTTTTCTGTCACCCACTGTCAACTCTAAGCCATATAGAGATGCGATTATTAGCAAAATAGAATGTGTAGACCACGTTCAAAAACGTTTGGGAACAAGGCTGAGAAAACTAATTGCTGAAATGAAAGGAAAAAAATCAGAACAGGGAAAATTGGTGACTGGTCAGGGTCGGTTAGCTAAAACTGAAATACAAAACTTGCAGGTATACTATGGCCAGACAGTTAGGAGAAATAAAGAGAATGTGGAGGCAATAAAGAGAGATATCTGGGCCATATTCTTCCACAAGTCCTCTACTGATGATAAGTCAGGAGAAAATTCGTTGTGCAAATACAATAGGGCTCAGGCAACTGGAGAATCTTATTCTCACCAGCATTCTCTTCCTGCTGCTGTTATTACAGAAATTAAACCTATTTTCAGAGAATTGGCTCATCCTGACCTTCTAAGGAAATGTCTGCATGCGCAGACACAGAACCCAAATGAATGTTTCAACAGCGTAATTTGGAACCGCATTCTTAAAAGGGTATTTGTAGATATGTATACAATTAAACTAGGAGTTCATGATACTGTTATTACATTCAGTTGTGATAATATTGGAAAGTGATGCGTACTGAAAAAGCTGGGAATTAATTCTGGTGAAAATATGATCACTGGGCTGCAACTTTGCGATAAAATGAGGACAGCCAATGCAGACAGGTCTGCATCTAATATGACCAAGAAAGCAAGACGAACATCCAGGAAGGTGAAAAAGAAGCTGAAAGACCTGCTAGAGGCCAAAGAAGGGCCATCATCTGCAGTAGGAGAGTTTTAATTTAACTGTAAGTAGCAAATTTCAAAAGTTTTTTCTTTAAAGTCAATTTCCTGGAAACTAAAATTTTCAGCACATATGCCCCTTTGTATCTGACATAACAATACATAAATGAATGAAATTTTCAGAGACTCTGCATAACGTAAAAAGCCACATCTGGTACTACATTCATTAATATTCCCCCATTAGGAAGTTGACAAAATTATTTTCTGTAGAAACAGATTTAAAAAAGTATTTCTTAAAAACTATGAAATGGATAAAGTAGATTTTAGTACAAAAATGGTTCAAATGGCTCTGAGCACTATGGGACTCAACTGCTGTGGTCATTAGTCCCCTAGAACTTAGAACTACTTAAACCTAACTAACGTAAGGACATCACACAGATCCATGCCCGAGGCAGGATTCGAACCTGCGACCGTAGCAGTCGCACGATTCCGGACTGCGCGCCTAGAACCGCGAGACCACCGCGGCCGGCTGATTTTAGTACAGTTGACTATGTTAGCATCATGTAACATACAATAAAAATATTAAGGTCCTGCATCAAATAGTTTTTTCAGAAATGGGTCAAACACTTGCCTATATTAACATGGGTTAGATCGGCATGGTGTGGTCCCCTTAAAATCTTCACATTGTCTCAATACATGCAATTTTAATGCTTGGCATGAGTCTGAAGAGGGTGTGATGGTTATATGTTGTCGTTGTGATAAGTCTTTTCCAGCTTTCGCAGCCCGAAACGCGTAGCGGAGCAAGATGTTACAGAGCGGTTGTGGCATAGGAGGTCTCCTCGGCCGGCTATTCGGAGCTGGCGGCCCAATTGCGGCGAGATAAAGCGGTCTTCTATTTGTGCGCGCGGCCGCCGCATGTGACACGCCGGATGTCCTCGTTATTGCCGACGGGCCGCGAGATTCGGCCGCGGGTACCGCGCCGGGCGCGCCGCTTTGATGGACAGAAGCGACGAGCGTTCCGGGGCGTGCGGCACTGTCCCCGCGGCGCGAATTAATCTCGCCGGCAGTGAAGGCTCGTATGTCGCGAGTGGGCTCGTTGGCTCGTGGTGCGGGATACGGCCGCCGCGGCAGTCACAACATCTCTGCAGATGCGACGTGCTACGGGGTCCCAGCCAGATCTCTGCTGAGGCTTTTCTGCATTGTGTCAGACACAAGTAAAGAGTTCCTCGTGACTGTTTCGTCCAGCCTTTACAAAGCAAGCGTTCCTAATAGCTCAATAAATATTAATTCCAATCACGCGTTGAAGCAGGAGGGAAAATTACAAAATGGTTCAAATGGCTCTGAGCACTATGGGACTTAACATCTGACGTCATCAGTCCCCTAGACTTAGAACTACTTAACCTTAACTAGCCTAAGGATATCACACACACCCATGCCCGAGGCAGGATTCGAACCTGCGACCGTAACAGCAACGCGGTTCCGGACTGAAGCACCTAGAACCGCTTGGCCACAGGGGCCGGCGTTTGTAATAGAAAAATGATAAATGAATACCTGGGCAATGCCAGGTTTGTCGACTAGTTTCCAATAAAATATCAATTTCTTTCGGTATTCACGATCCATCTACAAGGCCTATATAAAAATATGGAAATGTCGCAAGAAATGTATACTTCAACATAAATGGAGGTACTAGCGAGGCCTGCATGTTGCTCTGTTGCATTTCACCACGAAGAGGACCTGTGCAATGTCCTCAAAGAGTGATTGTGAGTGCATTATGTAGGAGCAAAGTGAATTCGAAAGCGGGCATATTGTTGGTGCTCGTATGGTGAAATACGAAGTGTTTGGTGTCTGGATGGAGCAACTGTCTAGTAAGCAGGATATCCCTGTTTCGGATCCTAGTCCAGCCCATATTTTCTCTCGTCGCCGCTGATTCCGCACAAAGTCCCAATTCAGCTGATATTATTCGTTCTTTGTCATTCCTTTCCTTTCTCCCAACTTCGTCTTCAATTACACAATATGGATCACAGCTACGGATTCCGAGCCGTGTCTTTTCTTTCGGACATATCCAGAGAACAGACACCAAGCATTCATATAAGCAAATAACGTAATGTGTTTGAGGGAAGACCGTTAGGTACACTAACACACTAAAGTGGACATATATTAAGGTATCAGCTACCTCAGTATTAGTACGTAGTCCCCTAAAATCCTGCGTAACAAGAAAATTTCGAACCGTCTCATATCCGTGGAAAGTTATGTTCTACGCAGTTGTATCCTATTTCTGTAATGCTGGTTTTACTTTGCCCTCATAGACTGCGATGTTTTAAGGCAATTGAGGTACTCTCAAACAGTTTTTTGTGTTTATTTTTTTACCCATACATGTGGTAGTGACGTTACACAATCATCAGAGGATTAATGTTTATCTTACTTAACAGCAGAATTTTTTGTTCATGTGATTCTCATTTTTCTGCAGTTGAGCTGATACTTTAATATAACTTGTCTTTTGGAATTTTGTAATTGGTGGTAATCGTCATTTGGAAATTTGTCATTGGTGGTAGTGGTTCCCACGTTGCCAAAACTCTACGACCTGTGTTACAAGTTTAACGGCGAAACAGCGGGTGTTGCACTACCATCATAAACTGAACATGAGATAAAATATGCCGTTTCAGTCTTATATCAACACAGTGTCTCATGTTCAGCAAAACTAGACATGAGTGTCTTATTTGGGAGTTCCGCGATCGTTCATTAAATAAAATATGGCGTTTCAGTCTTCGATCGCTATTCTTTATTATCAGTCAATTACGAGTTTCGGGCTAGCTGCCCATCTTCAGATCATATGATGTCGTTACAGAGTAACTTGTCCGTACAGAACACAAGGTTAACTGTCATGTGACTTATGACAGTTAACCGTGTGTTGTGTACGGACAAGTTACTCTGTAACGACAACATATGATCTGAATATGGGCAGCTAGCCCTAAACCGGTAATTGATTGTTAATAAAGAATAGCGATCGAAGACTGAAACGCCATATTTTATTTAATGAACGATCGCGGAACTCCCAAATAAGACACTCATGTCTAGTTTTGCTGAACATGAGACACTGTGTTGATATACCAGCTGTTTTGCAGAAGACGAACAAAGACATAAACAACAAAATGTGCTGTTAAAAGCGAAGTAAGGGGAAACCCATCGATGATGCTATAACACACACACTTGAGCGCGCGCGCACACACACACACACACACACACACACACACACACTCACACTTGAGACAAAGACAGAGGCAAATATCGAGCTATCCTAGATAAAAATCTCCTGAATTGTCAAACATCAAGAAACAAACACGCTCCTCTTCAAAAGAACTCATACCGAATGAATAGCGTCAGAAGAAAGATTTCATTAGCGGGACGGTTGTCTTCCAAACAGTCGAAACTATCTGGTTCAGTTTTCATGTGCGCAGTCGGTGACACTGTGTCGCTACTTAGGACGACTCGATGAAAAGATTGCACTATATCTACTCTAGTTGTGTTATTAAAGTTCAAAATTAATAAGAGACAAACTATCTCTCATTTGGACAAGATCTGCCTGCCCAACCCAGCATCTACTTGTAGGGACGTTTTCACGTGAAATTTGGCAGAAATTAACCTGTAACAGAGAACACCTTATGTGTTGATTAAACTAAGATATTACATTGTATTCTCAATAGCTTAGTTCTTACTATATGAAATATCGTAATAGTAAAATATAAGCAAACATAGCCTTGAGAAAGATCAAAGATTTCGTGCAGACAGCCCATAGATGGAACTAACCGAACAAACGGGTGGAAGACAGAAATCAATGGAGGACAAAAATTGTTGCCTTCAGTCTCTGAACTCGGAAATTGAAAATAAGAAGTTCAGATAAATGAAGCGAAATCCGTTTACCTTGAATACCTGAGCAGCCATGACAGGAAGAACTGCCATTCCATGACTAGCACAATTCGCAGAAACAGGTGTAATCCAAGCAGATAGAACTCATCACTGACCTACCTGAAACACAGAAAAAAGGACATTGTAAGATTTCACTTCTGTTAATATCGGTTTGTTATGGCTACTGTCCGAAAATGTTGATTCTTTCAGTAAATGTTTTAAGTGCTACACAGTGTGGCTTTCGCGAAACTATTTTATATCGCATTAAATATTAACGTGGTATTAAAACCTCAATGTGACACAAATTATGTGTATTATGCTCACTGTGGTCCTGAGTACCCAGGCGGGGATCCAGTTGCTTGTTGCCGTAATTATTAAAATTAAATAGTTTATTTCGTAATTTATTCACAATTTCGAATTCTTTTGACATTGGCTGCATTTGACATGGAAATAATAACTACTGCTGACACATGAAAATTTGTGCCGCGCAGGACTATAACCCAAATTTCCTGCTTATTGCAAATCTTTTTTTTAATTTAATTTTTTTTATGAAGGATCACAGTCAGTACCAGTCTGGGGAGGCCTGGCCACGACGTCTCCCCCGCCTCCCACCTCCGATGTGGACCGTCATCGTCTCGGCTACCAGCGCACTCTTCTCGGAGTGATGCAGACCTCCATATGCCAAATTGTCTGCGTGGCTCTTGCTCGCAAGATTACTTGGATTCCCGCAGCATGGTTAATGAGACAAACGTATTTGACGTTAGTATTATCGTTGTTTTGCCTGTATAAGATTATAGTACTTATTTTACAATGCCTGTTCTATCAGTCATGCATGCACATCTAAAGGAACTGACATGGGTGACGATCTACAGCTGTTTAATATTACGAAATTTATTCGCAGTTTGGAATTATTTTCACAGCGGTTTGTTGCTGCCCTACTCGAGGTCACAAAAAGGCACTTTACACTGGCAGAGGGGGTCTTCAAAGAATTACAAAATGTATGTTTCGATAGCACGAAGTGAAAGTCCTTATAGGTCGACCCACATATTGCCGAGGTTGTTTCGAGTTCTCTGCAGCAGTTTCACTGGGAGCTTAAGCACACCCTCCATGCAGTCCCGATCTCTCCCCATACGATCTCCATATTGTTAGAGCCTTGGGGAAGCCATTCGATGCCACTAATTTGGTTCGTTCGAAGAGGTGCACACCTAGATAAAATCATGCTCCCATAGGCACGCACAAACGTTTTTCCATAAGGACATTGACCGTCCTATCTCACCGTGAGATACATGTATTAACAGTTATGGAAATTACATTTGGCTGCCCCTTATACATTTAAGTATTAGGAAGACTTTTCTGTAGGTATCTGCATAGAGATTAAACTTGTGTGGAAGTGTTACGAAGACTTTTCTGTCGGCGCTCGTGTATGGAACTGAAATGTGGACTATAAACAGCACAGACAAGAAAAGAATGACAGGTGGTGCTTCAGAAGGACGTTTAAGATTAGATGGGTAGATTTAATAATTAATGTTGAAGACACCACGTAGAATTTGGGAAAAATAAATTTGTGGCTAAACTTGACTAAAAGAATGAATCGATTGATAAGACATATCATGAGGTATCAAGGATTCATCAGTTTGGTAATGGAAAGAAGTGTAGGGAGTAAGAACTGTAGAGGAAGGCCAAGCAGTAAGCGGGCTGATGTGGAGGTAGACAGCAGTAGTTATGCAGACGTAAATAGGCTTACACTTGATAAATTAGCATAGAGAGTTGCTTCGAATTATTTTCGGATTGAAGATGATAACAACAACAACAATGCATTGTTTTCGATTCTCATGTAAAAAATAATAATAATTAACAATGAAAACTTCCCGTGCTGTTTGTATTAGCAATCTGCGCTAGCCGACGTATATACACTCCTGGAAATTGAAATAAGAACACCGTGAATTCATTGTCCCAGGAAGGGGAAACTTTATTGACACATTCCTGGGGTCAGATACATCACATGATCACACTGACAGAACCACAGGCACATAGACACAGGCAACAGAGCATGCACAATGTTGGCATTAGTACAGTGTATATCCACCTTTCGCAGCAATGCAGGCTGCTATTCTCCCATGGAGACGATCGTAGAGATGCTGGATGTAGTCCTGTGGAACGGCTTGCCATGCCATTTCCACCTGGCGCCTCAGTTGGACCAGCGTTCGTGCTGGACGTGCAGACCGCGTGAGACGACGCTTCATCCAGTCCCAAACATGCTCAATGGGGGACAGATCCGGAGATCTTGCTGGCCAGGGTAGTTGACTTACACCTTCTAGAGCACGTTGGGTGGCACGGGATACATGCGGACGTGCATTGTCCTGTTAGAATAGCAAGTTCCCTTGCCGGTCTAGGAATGGTAGAACGATGGATTCGATGACGGTTTGGATGTACCGTGCACTATTCAGTGTCCCCTCTACGATCACCAGAGGTGTACGGCCAGTGTAGGAGATCGCTCCCCACACCATGATGCCGGGTGTTGGCCCTGTGTGCCTCGGTCGTATGCAGTCCTGATTGTGGCGCTCACCTGCACGGCGCCAAACACGCATACGACCATCATTGGCACCAAGGCAGAAGCGACTCTCATCGCTGAAGACGACACGTCTCCATTCGTCCCTCCATTCACGCCTGTCGCGACACCACTGGAGGCGGGCTGCACGATGTTGGGGCGTGAGCGGAAGACGGCCTAACGGTGTGCCGGACCGTAGCCCAGCTTCATGAAGACGGTTGCGAATGGTCGTCGCCGATACCCCAGGAGCAACAGTGTCCCTAATTTGCTGGGAAGTGGCGGTGCGGTCCCCTACGGCACTGCGTAGGATCCTACGGTCTTGGCGTGCATCCGTGTGTTGCTGCGGTCCGGTCCCAGGTCGACGGGCACGTGCACCTTCCGCCGACCACTGGCGACATCATCGATGTACTGTGGAGACCTCACGCCCCACGTGTTGAGCAATTCGGCGGTACGTCCACCCGGCCTCCCGCATGCCCACTATACGCCCTCGCTCAAAGTCCGTCAACTGCACATACGGTTCACGTCCACGCTGTCGCGGCTTGCTACCAGTGTTAAAGACTGCGATGGAGCTCCGTATGCCACGGCAAACTGGCTGACACTGACGGCGGCGGTGCACAAATGCTGCGCAGCTAGCGCCATTCGACGGCCAACACCGCGGTTCCTGGTGTGTCCGCTGTGCCGTGCGTGTGATCATTGCTTGTACAGCCCTCTCTCAGTGTCCGGAGCAAGTATGGCGGGTCTGACACACCGGTGTCAATGTGTTCTTTTTTCCATTTCCACGAGTGTATATATACGGGACAGCAATATTTTTCAATAAATCCACATCCGAAAATGCGTCGTTTGGAAGATGAACGACTTTCAACGAAGGTACGAGTTGGTTGAGGGACATACAGCGTACCTACTGACGTTCTTCCGAATTCGTTTATCTTTCAAATGGCGCATTTACGGATATGGATTTGCTACCAAATATTGCGTCCTAAATCCCCTCTACAGCTCCTATAACTGTGTAACTAAGTACTCCGACTTCAGGCCACGAGTGTCCTACCGGGACCATCCGACCGTCGTGTCATCCTCAGTGGAGGATGCGGTGAGGAGGGGCATGTGGTCAGCACACCGTTCTCCCGGTCGTTATGATGGTATTCTTGACCGAAGCCGCTACTATTCAGTCGAGCAGCTCCTCAACTGGCATCACTAGGCTGAGTGCACCCCGAAAAATGGCAACAGCGCATGGCGCCCTGGATGGTCACCCGTCCAAGTGCCGACCACGCCCGACAGCGCTTAATTTCGGTGATCTCACGGGAACCGGTGTATCCACTGCGGCAAGGCCATTGCCTATAACTGTTTAATAGGAGTTCTGAATTTCCCTGAACACATCTCTCGTAAGCCGGGAGGGGGGGGGGGGGGAAGGGTAAGTACTTCACAATCTTCTGAATGTTATTTTATAGTACAGACAACCTACTCTGAATTGTTGGGACTGAGCGAGTTGACACCAGCTATGTATTTGAAAAGAGTAGGATTCGTAACCTCCTTCAACTATTCATTTCAGTATTTTCGTTCGTATACGTTAATAGGAGCGTCGAGATAGTGGTTTCAAGGCCGAAGGCTTGACGAGTCCTTCTTCAACCGTGTTAGCGCTACGTCCCTAATGAACCAGATGGCGCCGCCACTTTAACTTCTCTTGTCCCAAGTCGTTAGTATTACGGACCCAATAACCAGCTACAGACGCCTCTTCACTGACTGCTTTTTTAGTTCTCCTTTGCGGCTGCTATTGCCTTGCCATCCTCTCAGCTCTGTGACACGTGACAAGTTCTAGTGTTAGCAGCAGAACTTGAGCAATTCACTACATCACTCAGAGGACACTGAGCCTACGTGTGGGGCCATTAATCCTCATCCAGGAGCGCCGTTGAGTTTAGCGTTTTGTGGGAAAGCGACGAGTCGCTTCGCCACGTAACACACGCTGGACAAGTCTGAACTGTGTCATCTGGTTGGCACCAGGGCGAACCGAGGCTCACATACCGCGGGCATCACACGTTCGGTTGGCACTTCTGCGCTGTTGACAAGAAATCATGAAATGTTGACAGCTTTGCGTATTTAGTATCCTTTATAGTACATTATTAATGTTGTTGTAACTTACAGTTCCATCGTTTTACTTGTACGTTGGGATCTTGTTTTGCAGTATTCTCAGCAGACAATTATAATGTCGACATTTTATTTTGATTTTATTACTTTTATCATAATTATTACTTTTTTGTCATTAGTCTTCTGACTCATTTGATGCGGCCAGCCACGAATTCCCGTTCTGTACCAATCTTGGAATTACCTCCTGACGCGCTCCATGTTTATTAAACAATCCAGCGCTTGCGCTCGTTATTCGCCAGAGGGTGACCAGCAGCTCTCAATTTTTACATTATTCCGTAGATAATAATAAGCGGCCTGCGTTTTGACGCCATTCCGGCTCAAAGATCTCCGCTAGCCCACGAAGTACTGTTACTCATCGTACCACGGGAGCGTTCTATGTTAGTTTATTTTTATTTTTGGTGTCCGCTACCCAGCGAAAATTTGATGATTATGAACACTGGTTCATCCCATTATCGTTTTTCTATCTGAACGTGACTTGACATTATTGCTCCTGACGATGTGACTAAAATGCTGCGAAAACGGTCGTGCGTATAAATAAAGGACTTACAGTTGGACTGTTTTAAAAAGCAAGGTACGGCAAATACAATTTGTTTATTTTTGTGTTTACCCAGACACTAGTAGGTTACAGTACACTTGTTCGCCCATTGCTTGAATACTGTTCACCAGTGTGGGATCCGTACCAGATAGGGTTGATAGAAGAGATAGAGAAGATCCAACGGAGAGCAGCGCGCTTCGTTACAGGATCATTTAGTAATCGCGAAAGCGTTACGGAGATGATAGATAAACTCCAGTGGAAGACTCTGCAGGAGAGACGCTCAGTAGCTCGGTACGGGCTTTTGTTGAAGTTTCGGGAACATACCTTCACCGAGGAGTCAAGTAGTATATTGCTCTCTCCTACGTATATCTCGCGAAGAGACCATGAGGATAAAATCAGAGAGATTAGAGCGTACACAGAGGCATACTTACAATCCTTCTTTCCACGAACGATACGAGACTGGAATAGAACGGAGAAACGATAGAGCTACTCAAGGTACTCTCCGCCACACACCGTCAGGTGGCTTGCGGAGTATTGATGTAGATGTAGATGTAGACATGTTTCAACACCTATGTGTCATCTTCTGTGGATCAAATTTTTATTTTTTAAAATTACGTCGCTAAACGAACTGCATTATTATACACGGGTTTTGTTCTCTTTTTTACCGTTTTTTTGACAGCGTATCATCTGCATCACTTTTTCGTCCTGTTGCTTATCTGGTTTACATCTCGATCCATGGCTATTCAGTGTACTGTATCCACACAGTTTTTCACACAATTTTTTTTCTCACTAGTTGACTTCACATGCACTTACACAAAATGTGGCGGAATGTTATCTGAGTTGACACTACTGACTGGCTACATTTTATGTAGGTGCATGTGAAGTGAACTAGTGAGAATAAGAAAAAAAATTGTGTGAAAAACTGAATAGTCGTTTATCGAGACACCAACCAGACACGCAATAGGACGAAAAAATGTTGCAAATGACATTGTGTCAAAAAAAACAAAAACAAAGGAGTACGAAAGCAATTGTATAATAATGCGTTTCATTTAGCGATATAATTTTTAAGAAATAAAAATTTGACCCACAGAAGATCACACATAGGCGTCGAAACATGTTTGGGTAAATACAAAAATAAACAAATTGTGTTTGCATAAGGCTGCTTTTCAAAATAACTCAATTTAAATCGCAAACACGGAAGAACATCAAGAGGAGATTCAAACCTTAGTAAAATGAGTCTCTCAAAGCCAAGGAAAGAACTTACAGCTAAAGCGTACTTATCTTTTGGAAATGATATATCGAGGATCTGGCTGCCCTGACTTCATAGTCTGCAGCGTATTTGTCGGGTATATTTGAATCTGTGTCCACCACTCTATCTCTCCCACTAGTAACACGGAAGTTATTCCATGATGTCTTAACAAGTCCTGTCCTACTGTCCCTTATCCTAGTCAAGGTTTTCCAAATGTTTTTCCCCCTATTCGATTTTGCGGAGAATCCTCTCTTTTCTTATCAGTCAATCTAATTTCCAACGTAGTTTTGTAGCACCACATCTCGAACAGATTGACTCCTGTTATGGTCTTCCGACAGTCCACGTTTCACTACCATTCAATGCTGTGATCGAACCACACATTTTAAGAACTGCTTCACAAATTAAGGTCAATTTTTGATACTAAAAGACTTCTTTTCACCAGGAATGCTCTCTCTACTTCTTACGTCATTGTTGCTTCGTCCATCATATGTTATTTTTATTCCAAAGTAGCAGAATTCTTTACTTTGTTTACTTAGTGGTCCGCAATCTGGTTGTTACGTTCATCGATGATCTTATTTCTGCTACTCCTCATTACTTTCATTTTTCTTCGGTTTATTCTCAGTCCACAGTTTGTGATCATTACCCCGTTCATTCTAATCAACAGGTCATGATATTCTTCATGATTGCACCGGGGATAGCAACGTCATCAGCGAATCTTACCATTATCCGGAATTGTAGTCCCGTTCCTGAACTATTATTTCCATAGGCGCTCCTTTGACGTACAGATTAAACAAATCTGTGGAAAGACTACTTCCCTATCTTCCCTAACCTACTAACGTTTATTGATTGGATTCCAGAGTTAAGAGCAACGGTAGTACTCTCTGGTGCCTTTCCAACGTGTCCGTAACGGAATGCAGAAACGTCCTTCTTTCAAATGTGGTACTAATTATAAGAAATCAAGAGTATACAATGTGACGCAAGAATGAGGCAAAGAGTCTGCGAAGGTCACACAGCCAAATCATACCAATCACACATAAAAGAACGTATAAAATGTTTCAGACGAAGCAACCAAGTAAATGTGCAGCAGAGTATCATAGACAAGGACCAATCGCTCTGAGGGCATAAACTCTTTCCAAACAAAAACAGGAAGGTAAATGGCTATACTTAGAAAATAATAACTGTGACCTTAACTATATCCCATTAAGGAAACGCGAGTGCAGCAGTTTTTAGAAATTTACATTTTCATTAAAAAAATTCAGTAAGTGTAATGAATCGATGAGCTACAGCAGCTTATAAAACACAAGTTTTATATTGGAGATTTTTCAGTTCTAACTTTAAAATTTGGCTTCAGTAATATCATCAGACAGTAATAATTATCACTTCCCACACGAAAATGATCACTTGTAACGTGTCACACAGCAAAATGCAAATTATCTGTAAAATTAAGGTCATCATAACCCAGTGGTAAATGTTGAATATTCCAGGGAACCATAACACGAGTATGTAGACAGCATAAAGTGACATTTTAATGTGAAACTGCAGTGTCTCTTCAGCAAAAACAAATCGTTGGCCGTATTTGTTTGTGTTTACAAGTCACGTGCTGCCTATGGGTGTTTGTTTCTCTAGTACTGCCTGTATCATAGTGTCGATGGAAAAACTTAACAGACACGCTGTAGTGTTACTGCATAAGAAGAGATGTGACATGTGTGTGAGTCGTTCTCAACAGAACATTACACGGGAAAGTGCAAAGCAACGTTAAAGGTCATTACTGAATGACCTCCCGCCCACAACCTTCACTATCAGTTATTTCATTCGAGGTGACAGGATACAAAAGCAACAGACACATCAGACACCTCCACAGAATTATAAATTTCCTTTTTTTTATTTCCTCTCAGATTTAGCCTAAAATAAAGACTTACAAAAGCTTAACTGCAACACAAGTTCGAGATCTTTGTAAAATGAGGTCTAGGAAGAAGGAGAAAGCCTTCCGTCAGAACAGTCTGTCACATGAAACATTTTTTTTGTCTGTGGTTTCTACTTTTTCTGAAGCTAGAAGAAATTTTACAAACAGTTCAGTTTGGAGCAGATTATTACACAGTCTGACTTCGGAATAGCACATATGGTGCTGTGTGGCTCAAAATATAACCTGTTCGTTTGTTTTGGCTGGAAGGGATCGAAATGAGAAAAATAAATAAGTTCTGCTTGTCATCGTCTTCCCTAGCATCAGATTAGGAGGCCATCCCCATATGATCTGCTGCTCTCGGGGCCGTGATGGCGTCCGAATCTTCTTCTTGTACTCTAGGATTTTCGGTTGCTCATTGAAACTAACTGGTTAATGAAAACAGGGGGAGACTACAGACCAGTAACAGACAGCCAACACAGAAGTAAATACACTACTGGCCATTAAAATTGCTACACCAAGAAGAAATGCAGATGATAAACGGGTATTCATTGGGCAAATATATTATACTAGAACAGACATGTGATTACATTTTCACGCAACTTGGGTGCAGAGATCCTGAGAAATCAGTACCCAGAACAACCACCTCTGGCTGTAATAACGGCCTAGATACGCCTGGACATTGAGTCAAACAGAGCTTGGATGGCGTGTACAGCAGCTTCAACACGATACCACAGTTCATCAAGAGTAGTGACTGGCGTATTGTGACGAGCGAGTTGCTCGGCCACCAATAACCAGACGATTTAGGGCAGCAGTCGAACATTTTCTGTATCCAGAAAGGCCCGTACAGAACTTGCAACATGCGCTCGTGCATTATCCTGCTGAAATGTAGGGTTTCGCAGGGATCGAATGAAGGGTAGAGTCACGGGTCGTAACACATCTGAAATGTATCGTCCACTGTTCAAAGTTCCGTCAATGCGAACAAGACGTGACCGACACGTGTACCCAATGGTACCCCATACCATCACGCAGGGTGATACGCCAGTATGGCGATGACGAATACACGCTTCCAATGTCCGTTCATCGCGATGTCGCCAAACACGGATGCGACCATCATGATGCTGTAAACAGAACCTGGATTCATCCGAAAAAATGACGTTTTGCCATTCGTGCACCCAGGTTCGTCATTGAGTACACCATCGCAGGCGCTCCTGTCTGTGATGGAGCGTCAAGTGTAACCGCAGCCATGGTCTTCGAGCTGATAGTCCATGCTGCAGCAAACGTCGTCGATCTGTTCGTGCAGATGATTGTTGTCTTGTAAACGCCCCATCTGTTGACTCAGGGATCGAGACGTGGCTGCACGATCCGTTACATCAATGCGAATAAAATGCCTGTCATCTGAAATGCTAGTGATACGAGGCCGTTGGGATCCAGCACGGCGTTCCGTATTACCTCCTGAACCCACCGATTCCGCATTCTGCTAACATCATTGGATGTCGATCGCCGCGAGCAGCAATGTCGCGATACAATAAACTGCAATCGCGATAGGCTACAATCCGACCTTTATGAAAGTAGGAAACGTGATGGTACGCATTTCTCTTCCTTACACGTGGCATCACAACAACGTTTCACCAGGCAACGCCGGTCAACTGCTGTTTGTGTTTGAGACATCGGTTGGTAACTTTCCTCATGTCAGCGCATTGTAGGTGTCGCCACCGGCGCCAACCTTGTGTGAATGCTCTGAAAAGCTAATAATTTGCATATCACCGCATCTTCTTCCTGTCGGTTAAATTTCGCGTCTGTAGCACGTCATCTTCGTTGTGTAGCAATTTTAATGGTCAGTAGTGTATATTCTCGTAAGGAGATTGTAATAAGAGGCAGTCACGATATAAATATATGGTAAACTGCAAGACTACAGTTTCGGGCTACACTGGCGATGGGATTTGAATCACCAGTTATGCTAAACAGCCATGAGTGGAAACGTTGCTAGTACACAGACTGAGGCAGCGCGACAAAGATTACAGGTTTCACATTGATAAAACTATGAGGCGGATCTATTGCGGTGCAAACCGAATATTTACATCTTATTCAAGCAGGGATGAGGCACGTAGCATTCGAAGTAGTATTGAAAGGAATGCTTGTGGCGTTAAAGCGGCTAACTGCCATGTTTGTGTCACTTACACAAGTGAACTACACTCCTGGAAATGGAAAAAAGAACACATTGACACCGGTGTGTTAGACCCACCATACTTGCTCCGGACACTGCGAGAGGGCTGTACAAGCAATGATCACACGCACGACACAGCGGACACACCAGGAACCGCGGTGTTGGCCGTCGAATGGCGCTAGCTGCGCAGCATTTGTGCACCGCCGCCGTCAGTGTCAGCCAGTTTGCCCACGGAGCTCCATCGCAGTCTAACACTGGTAGCATTCCGCGACAGCGTGGACGTGAACCGTATGTGCAGTTGACGGACTTTGAGCGAGGGCGTATAGTGGGCATGCGGGAGGCCGGGTGGACGTACCGCCGAATTGCTCAACACGTGGGGCGTGAGGTCTCCACAGTACATCGATGTTGTCGCCAGTGGTCGGCGGAAGGGGCACGTGCCCGTCGACCTGGGACCGGACCGCAGCGACGCACGGATGCACGCCAAGACCGTAGGATCCTACGCAGTGCCGTAGGGGACCGCACCGCCACTTCCCAGCAAATTAGGGACAGTGTTGCTCCTGGGGTATCGGCGAGGACCATTCTCAACCGTCTCCATGAAGCTGGGCTACGGTCCCGCACACCGTTAGGCCGTCTTCCGCTCACGCCCCAACATCGTGCAGCCCGCCTCCAGTGGTGTCGCGACAGGCGTGAATGGGGGGACGAATGGAGACGTGTCGTCTTCAGCGATGAGAGTCGCTTCTGCCTTGGTGCCAATGATGGTCGTATGCGTGTTTGGCGCCGTGCAGGTGAGCGCCACAATCAGGACTGCATACGACCGAGGCACACAGGGCCAACACCCGGCATCATGGTGTGGGGAACGATCTCTTACACTGGCCGTACACCTCTGGTGACCGGCAAGGGAACTGGCTGTTCCAACCAACGTGCTCTAGAAGGTGTAAGTCAACTTCCCTATCCAGCAAGATCTCCGGATCTGTCCCCCATTGAACATGTTTGGGACTGGATGAAGCGTCGTCTCACGCGGTCTGCACGTCCAGCACGAACGCTGGTCCAACTGAGGCGCCAGGTGGAAATGGCATGGCAAGCCGTTCCACGGGACTACTTCCAGCATCTCTACGATTGTCTCCATGGGAGAATAGCAGCCTGCATTGCTGCGAAAGGTGGATATACTCTGTACTAGTGCCGACATTGTACATGCTCTGTTGCCTGTGTCTATGTGCCTGTGGTTCTGTCAGTGTGATCATGTGATGTATGTGACCCCAGGAATGTGTCAATAAAGTTTCCCCTTCCTGGGACAATGAATTCACGGTGTTCTTATTTCAATTTCCAGGAGTGTATATATTTATCGACAAACATCCAGTCCATGTGTATATTCGATGGATTTTTAGGGTGCCATGAGAAAGTTACCACTGACCGCTCTAGCACTGCATTCTTCTCTGATGTGTTGGATGGTCTGCTTAGGCGCGCCGCAGTCACATGCTGGCGAAGACAGCAGTCCCCATTTGAAGAGCGAGTCAGCACATCTTTCATGCTCAGTTCTTAATCGGTTCAGTGCTGACCAGATCTTTCGGGGCTGATCAAACCCAGGAACTGCCTCGGTAATAAAAGGCATTAGGTGGCAAGTGGTTAGGATATTCTCGAACCATTCTCTTCTCCAAGAGTTGATGTCAGACCCAGTGAGGCTGTCGAGAGGAGGATGCCTTGAACGAAGCCTCATGGTCGATGTTGCTTCACGTCCTTGGGTGCAAACGTGAAATTTGCCCCAGGCGTGATCCCTGGGTGATGCTAAGAAGGAAACAAAACTGGCAGCGAGACAGTCTTTCTAAATCTCTTGGCTATACGAGAATAACCGAGAGAGAGTCAGTGAATATCTGGAAGGTACCAAAAGGGATGTGGAGCCTTGCCGACTCCATTGCCGCGACCAGCTAGGTTTCTCGGTTAAGGATCCACAGCACATGCAATCCGATCGAGGTGGGTTTAAATATGACGAGTCTGGTGGCCAGGTAAACTCATCCTCGTGCTCTTCGAACCTAGAACATATACTACAAAAAGTGTGACACGTTGCATTGCCCTGATGCTAGATACCACTGTACCGAGGAAAAACAAACTGCGTGGTCCTCAAGGATAGATGCACACTTATGCTAGTCCACTGTGCCTTCCAGAATGACGAGATCACCCAGGGAATGCCACAAAAACTTTCGACAGGCCATAACGCTCCCTCCTCCGGCCTGTCCCATTCTGATGATTGTTGCAGTGTGTTTGCTCTCAGGCGTTTCACGCCGTACACACTAAAGGCTGAACTTCCGATGGAGCATAAAATATGATTCATCAGAAAAGGCCGCCTGTCGCTACTCAGTGGATGTCCATTTACGGTACTGGCGTGAAAATTCCCGCTTCGTCCTCGATGGACACCTGTCAGCATGGTTGCATGAAGCAAGCGGGTGCTACGGAGACCATTCGCTGCACGTGTTCGCTGAACTGTTGATGAGGAGACGCTGTTGGTAGTCCCCTGGTTCACCCGGGAGGTCAGTCGCTCAATGGTTGTATGTCTGTTTCCATGTACACATTTCCGCAGCCGTCGTTCACCCCTACTATCTACGGCCCATGGTGCACCACAGTTATCGTCGGCATCAATTTTGGATAGTGCCATTTGGCCATCCACGGTATATTTTACCCACGCCGGTACGTGAACAGTTTAAGATCTTAGCCTTTTCGGAAATGGTCTCACTCTTTGCACAAAAGGCAATGATCATGCCGTTTGGACGTCGTCAGATAAATCGCTCCGTTTCCACATTAAGACGACGACTGCACTGTTTTCTGCGTCCCCACAATTTACATGCCGTCCATTGTTAGTGCTGGCACCGGCCGCCCGTGAGTGGTTATTGAAGGTTGTCGTCGAAGGTGGCGGTGTCAACATTATTGATACTGGACCATGTAAACTAAAGAAAGAAATTGAAAATATTGATCTAGATTTTGATTGTATGTCTTCCAGCTGTAACAAAGTAATCATGTCAAGATTAAATTTATTAATATTGTTCACACACAGCACACGAAAGCTCAAGAGGGGCGGCAAGTTGGCTACTACGCAGCCAATACAAAGACGTCGAGCCGTCTGCCTCAGCCACTCATATCGCGGCCAGCTGGCACTTGCTGAATTCAATTGTCTGTACTGACTCATGGCCATTGTCCGATTGCGTACGCTGTATTTATACCGTGACCAAGAAACAGATCAACGAAACAGCTTTAAAAACAACGTATAATGATACAGTATACTGAAACCTAATCGACGCTATTAGGAAAATCTTGACAAAACTTCCATAAATTTTATATTGTAATAAGCTGACGATAATATATATATATATATATATATATATATATATATATATATATATATATACGAACTTGTCTTACCCACTATTTTTACCGGATATATATATACATCTGATGTTTCGGATGGGATTATCTCGAAAACTCTACATCCGGCAAAAATTGTGGGTAAGAAAAGTTCGTAGGCTCAAAGGGGGACATCTTGCGTGACGTCAAGCACCCGCCCTCTTAGGTGGGGTGGGGCAACGTTTAAATCTCAAATGGAAACACTCATTTTTTATTACAGATTCGGATTCTCCATAAAAAATTATCAAGTTTTGTCTGAAACATTTTTTTAAACCATTGACAGATGGCGCTGAAATCGAGGAAAAGGTAAAAATGGGGAAAGAACTCTTATTTATTTAGAATTATCCTAGAAAGACGCATCAAATCGATAAAAAATGTTCACCAATTCTTTCGCTACGCCAAATTAAGCTATTTTTGTACAAAATGTACTGTATCTTACTTTTAGGGTTACCCAGGAACAACGACATGGACGTAGTAGAATTATATTCCCATGGGGTGCTTCATTAGTGTGAGTCCCCTTGCGTCTCGCAATTTGGGGTGCTTAATTAAGAAATTACACACGAAGAAATTGCTCAAAATTGTCCCCATTTGCTTCAATGCACAAAGTCAATCGTCTGCGAAAGTTGTCCAGAGTTCTGAGCAGCACATCCCATGGTATGGCTGCACAAGCTTTTCCAATGCGTTGCTCCATATCGTTTGGGGTTGGGGGCTGTCTTTCATAAACAGTATTTTTTAAATAACCCGACAAGAAAA
The DNA here is from genome assembly GCF_023897955.1 of Schistocerca gregaria. Classification (NCBI taxonomy): domain Eukaryota; kingdom Metazoa; phylum Arthropoda; class Insecta; order Orthoptera; family Acrididae; genus Schistocerca; species Schistocerca gregaria. The sequence continues at coordinate 217,919,892 of NC_064925.1, read as the reverse complement.
AATCAGGGGGTATTAGGTCTGGTGAACGTGGAGGCCACTGAACTGCTCCACCGCGTCCTATCCACCAACCTGGGTATATCGTTCGAAAATTGCTGTGAGGACTGTGAAATTCCTCTGTTGTCCATCTTTTCAGAGATAATTGCAGTACCTCCACTGTTCAGTATAGAATGACAAAACAGGCACCTTTCAGCAGTCTAAATTCCCAAATTGTTATTTTATTGAGCTACTGGTTTTGGCGGTATATTATGCCATCTCAAGCCCCTTGACCGATGTGTAGGAAGATTACAACCTCGGGGTCTCAAAATAGGGGACAGCATTCAAACACTGGTATCTACAAATGTCTACCTGAGACAGCGATCACTTCAAACATCACCTGCCAATATCTACAAATGTCTACCTGAGACAGCGATCACTTCAAACATCACCTGCCAACTGTCAAGTTGTGAAATTGTATCCGTACAGCGTTTTTACATTGTAGTTTTATCTCTGCCCTCACTGACATGATGGAAGCCAATTATTCCACATGATATTTGGTGTACACAAGCCCCATTAATTATGTACAACCACTACGAGAATGAGTTATAAGTGGCTGCCAGCGCATCCGTGACCACCCTGGAGTTTTTGAAGAGTGCGTGGTTCTCGAAAGAGACGACGGGCATAAACATGCCTTGCGATGAATGGGCACCATACTGAGCACCTTCTTTAATGAAGTGCAGGTAGAATTTTTGCTTTGTTTACTTATTTTCAACATGCTTCATTACAATATCTGTAATACTACTTACGTATGTATTCTCTCTCTGTCTGTCTCTGTCTCTGTCTCTCTCTCTCTCTCTGTCTGTCTGTCTGTGTGTGTGTGTGTGTGTGTTTGTGTGTTCAAATGGTTCAAATGGCTCTGAGCACTATGGGACTTAACTGCTGAGGTCATCAGTCTCCTAGAACTTAGAACTACTTAAACCTAACTAACCTAAGGACATCACACACGTCCATGCCCGAGGCAGGATTCGAACCTGCGACCGTAGCAGTCGCACAGTTCCGGACTGAAGCGCCTAGAACGGCTCGGCCACCGCGGCCGGCTGTGTGTGTGTGTGTGTGTGTGTGTGTGTGTGTGTGAAATGTAGTGTAATCTTTGTGTCATATCATAATGAGGGGAGGGAGAGGGTGAAATTCGGTTCCTACTCTTCGCGAATAGCACGAAGGGGGCCATGAAGCTTAACGTCCCCATCCGACGATCAGATCATCAATAACAGTGTCAGGTGCTCTCACTTGGTGAGAAGCTGCAGACAGATTTGGTATTTAAACCATGAAATTGGGGGAAAATCTGGTGATCAGGAATTTTTCGCCACTACCTCTCCTCCCCTTGTCAGCCACATTTTTTCCACCGCCAGGATTCAAACTGGCTTACCCCCGGGTCGACCGCCTCCACGTGCGTTAGCGACCTCGGCCACGGAAGCGGGATGCAGATCGTATGTAATATTAAGCAGATTACATTAGAAGCTCTACTGTTTCACAGAAAAAGAGTAATGTGCTCCCCCTTGTTTACTCATTTGTTTATTGTATTCTGTAGGTTGCTTGTAATAGCAAAGCAGTAGGAAAGATCTGTTCTACAGCAGAGAAGATGAACAAGTGCTCACAATCATTTAGGTAAGCATTTGAGACTCCATGTTCATTGGATACATTTTTTATTGTTTTGGTCCTAACTATGACCTTTCAAAACATGGAACACTTTTTTTTAACTCTCTTTATTTTATGGGCATATTCTGCTATTACTCTCCTGCATTTTCATGTGTTGCAGGACGGACACGGAAGATCGTTAAATGCTATAGATAAACCACATGTGCATGTTACAGTTTTTAACTTCACAGAACATCATATTTATGTTAAAGCTCTGCGTTTGATCCTTGATGATGTACATTTGTTTTCATGCTTGTTCTGGTGCTTCATTTGACATCTGCTAGCTTTCTCTTCCCTCTCTCTCCCTCTCTCTCTCTCTCTCTCTCTCTCTCTCTCTCTCTCTCTCTCTCTCTCTGTCTCCATCCCTCTATCTCTCTTTCATGCTGCGTGTGTGTGTATTTTCACGTTTTGAAAGCTGTTTTTGTGGTCTTTGTTGTATAGTCTCTTTAATCGTCCGAAATGTGTGTTGTTGTGCAATGTAGTTACTTATAGTCTGTTTTCCTACTGCTTTTGTGTCTGGAGCATTTCTTCTACGGTGAGTTGTTGGTGCAGACTGAGGTTGTATTTTAGTACTTTTAAATCTGGGTGTACCAGTTGGTTGTGGTCTTCTACGTCGTCAGAAAATGAACTATGCGAGCTCTTACCTTTTAGGGCTCTGAAGTGCTCCGAATATTTTGTCTCAAACTTTCTGCATGTATATCCTATGTATACTGACTTACTTAAGCTACCCGTAAGTTGGTATATGCCTGATTTGTTGAATTTGTCTGTAGGTGTGTCCCATGTTCAGAGCTTTTCTTTCTTTGCGTGCGGATCTGGAATTCGCATCATGTAATTCGCAAACATGACTGCTTTTAGATCTTCAAAACCAGATGATGGAGACCAGCGAGAATCTTGCGATGCACCCTGCACCAAACTTGAAGGAACTTCTTAAATTGCTAACAGCATATGAAAGTTTAAGTTTCATAAGTTCTCAGAAAAATTATCGTTTCCTTTAAGGAAGAAGTTGGGCACAATATTAGGAATAACATGGAAGTATCCCGTCAATGAGAGAGTTCTACAACAGCTGCACGGGAGATAAGACTAATATTCAGTTGTCATTTAGAACGGATAGGCAAGGCTCAGCTCAAGACACTTAATCAGCGTTTCCAGAGGGAAGGCGACCAATAAAATTAGTCGGAAAATGGGACGCGTGAATTTAGATCCTTGTGATGCTTACATTAGGGTAAGGTACAGAGCTTTGAACAGAAGATATGACATTCTTCTGTCACCAACAGCTGTTAGTTGGAGGAGAGATACTAGGGACGCAATGACGAAACGGTATTATAAGGCTGGCGACTGGGCTAATAACACAGAACGCTACGGCTCAACGCGCCTTTGTGTGGTGTAGGTCCAGAGGAACAAGTGAGTGGATTGTCCCAGTTGACCGCAAGCGCTGCTCACGACGCACGCCCTCTGTCTGCGGTGGGGCAGGCTGGTAGCGTCTACGGTTTCACGAGGGGGTAATGTGCGGGCATGCGGGCTGTCTGTCAGTGGATGGGGCCACGTGCTGGACCTCCGAGGAGAGTAAGCCCACCGCGACCAAAAGGTACTCGTGTCAAGAACTGGCTCTCAGGTTTGTGATGAGGTGCGGCTTTACAGCTTGCAAATAAGTCTGAAACTTCGCTGTAGATGATCGTCAGCTTTTATGCTTAACTCTACCGGATTTGACCAGTAGTCTACTATCAACCCGAAGCGATGGTTAACCGCCTTGTCACTACCAGCTGGTTACGCTTTGTTTCGGTTTGATGATGGTCTCGCGATCGAAAGCGGCAGCACTGAGCGTAAAAATAAACAGTGGTGGTAACCTACAATGAAGCTTCACAGGCTCTCAGCTTGTTGCTATTTATTATATGATGGACATTCCACATTGATTTATGCTTTCTTTTATTTCCATCATTCATTTGACTCATCGTTGCCGGCCGGGGTGGCCGACCGGTTCTCGGCGCTACGGTCTGGAATCGCGCGACCGCAACGGTCGCAGGTTCGCATCCTGCCTCGGGCATGGGTCTGTGTGATGTCCTTAGGTTAGTTAGGTTTAAGTAGTTTAAAGTTCTAGGGGACTGATGACCTCAGAAGTTGACTCTCATAGTGCTGAGAGCAATTTGAATCATTTTTTTGACTCATCGTTACACTAGCAAAAAAAAAAAAAAAAAAAAAAATGGTTCAAATGGCTCTGAGCACTATGGGACTCAACTGCTGTGGTCATCAGTTCCCTAGACCTTAGAACTACTTAAACCTAACTAACCTAAGGACATCACACACATCCTTGCCCGAGGCAGGATTCGAACCTGCGACCGTAGTAGTCGCACGGTTCCGGACTACGCGCCTAGAACCGCGAGACCACCGCGGCCGGCTTAGACTTGCAGATCTGTAGTTGCGAGAGGTTATAATTGTTGTTGTTGTTGTTGTAGTCGTCAGTCCAGAGAATGGCTTGATACAGCTCTCCAAGCTACTCTATCCTTTGCAAGCTTCTTCATCTTCCAGTACCTACTGCAACCTACATCCTTCTGAATCTGCATAGTGTAGTCATCTCTTGGTCTCTCTCTACGATTTTTACCCTCTACGCTGCCCTCCAATACTAAATTGATGGTCCATTGATGCCTCAGAACATGTCCTACCAACCGATCCCTTCTTCTAGTCAAGTTGTGCCACAAACTTCTCTTCTCCCCAATCCTATTCAGTACCTCCTCATTAATTATGTAATCTACCCATCTAGTCTTCAGCATTCTTCTTTAGCACCACATTTCGAAAGCTTCTATTCTCTTCTTATCTAAACCATTTATCGTCCATGTTTCACTTCCATACATGGCTACTCTCCAACCAAGTACTTTCAGAAACTACTTCCTGACACTTAACTCTATACTCGATGTTAACAAATTTCTCTTCTTCTGAAACGCTTTCGTAGCCATTGCCAGTCTACATTTTATACGCGCTCTACTTCGACCATCATTAGTTATTTCGCTCCCCAAATAGCAAAACCCCTTTACTACTTTAAGTGTCTCATTTCCTAATCTAATTCCCTCAGCATCACCCGACTTAATTCGACTACATTCCATTATCTTCGTTTGGCTTTTGTTGATGTTCATCTTATATCTTCCTTTCAAGACATTATCCATTCCGTTCAACTGCGCTTCCAAGTCTTCTGCTGTCTCTGACAGAATTACAATGTCATCAACGAACCTCAGAGTTTTTATTTATTCTCTATGGATTTTAATACCTACTCCGTCAACCCCCGGTAGCTGAGTGGTCACCATGACAGACTGTCAATCCCAAGGGTTCCCGGGTTCGATTCCCGGCTGGGTCGGAGATTTTTCTCCGCTCAGGGACTGGGTGTTGTCCTAATCATCATCATTTCATCCCCATCGACGCGCAAGTCGCCGAAGTGGCGTCAAATCGAAAGACTTGCACCAGGCGAACGGTCTACCCGACGGGAGGCCCTCGTCACACGACATTTCAATGCCTACTCCGAATTTTTCTTTTGTTTCCTTCACTGCTTGCTCAATATATAGTTTGAATAACATCGGGGAGAGGCTACAACCCTGTCTCACTCCCTTCCCAACCACTGCTTTCCTTTCATGTCTCTCGACTCTTATAACTGCCATCTGGTTTCTGTACAGGTTATAATTAAACGACGTTATTCCAAGTCTGCAGTGCTGGCTGTATATGTCGCAGGAGGCTCAAACATTGTAGATATGTTATTTAATTGGTGCGCTCGTTGAGTAGGCTGAAAAAGTTAATAGTTCCTTTTTCCGCCACCAGTTGAAAATATGGCGCTGTAAGCAGTCAGAATGTGATGTGCACCACCGAAGAACTGGTCATTTCGTCTCAAATCTTTGAGTGTGCGATGAAGTGCTTACACTGCTTTCTTGTGCTCCACAGGACGTTTGTTCCATATAACAAGGTACGATGAGTGGATTAATTTTCTCAATCCAACAGTTTTGTTTACACTGCCTGTTGGTGTCTTAGTGGTTTTCATATTCATTGGCGCTTGACCAGTAGGGGTGAAAGACTACGTCCCTGTCTTGTGCCCTTTCTATATTTGATAAGGGCGTGCAACTCTGTCGCGTGACTTGATAGACTAGAGTGGAGAGATGTATCTAATCAGTTTGCGGATTAAGACAACAGTGACAACAAATGATTTGTTACATATGGTTATCGTAATTCGTCGTCTCCTCCAGATATCTAGCCTTTACTGCATATCATACATGTGGAACGGAAGGATAGGCACACTTTGCATTAGTAATGGCGCAAAAAGCGGTCACTACTGAGCTATAGCAACAATGGTTGATTCGGAGTTATTGTAATGTATGCCCACCGTGACGCTCTGGATTCACAAACGCAAGGGCACTTTTGCGTTTGGATGTGTATATGATGTGTTATAAGATACGCGAGTGCACTGCAGTGACGTGATACGGCTTATGATGTGAGGTGTCTGTGAACTAACTCTGATGTTGACTTAAGGTAAGCCTTTTCACAGAGCAACAAGGGGACCCCAAGGCTTCACACAGGCAACCAGCATTACAAGAAGAGCGCACTCGAATTCGATAGGGATCGCATTTGAAGTCGGCTAATGTCCGGATCAAGAAGGGCGGACATGATCTACCACGACAGTCCCAGACCCCGCCTCCTCCCTTACCCCTCTCTCCTGCGATCACAATCCAACTGTCACGAGGCAATGCGGAACACTGTGTGCTCAGATGCCAAGCTAAGGTCAGCATCTCCAGCCAGTGGAAGCTTACGGCTACATTAACGGTCAGAGTCGACATCTTAGTTGTCTGCTTAAAAGCCTTCTCCTGTAGTTCCAGAGCACTCTGTATACAAAACGCACAGGTCAATGAACCTGCTGGAATTTGTTGCCACCTTAGAGTGGACGGGTTCTTGGTCCTTGTCTTTAAAGTGCAAATCACCAGCTGTGCTTTTGGTCAGGAGAGCTGTTTGCAAAAGTACTACGTTATAGATGAATACTGGAGTAGGAAAGTCGAATGGAGAGTGCTGCGGCCAATGCAAAACTTAACAGATTTAAACTCTTGATAGTCGTGGTTATGGAAAGTGAATTACATGTTCCATCGTTCCATCATGGAGGCCGAACTATGAACGTCGGTTTGCTGTTCTGGACAAGACACTGTTGGAGGCTTCCGATTTGTGAAGTTGTTAGAAATTCTATGGATGACTGTCAGTTCCGGCAGAGTATGGTTTCGCTTGTTACGATGGGGTCTGGAATGCCCCTATTAGTGCCAGATGGTGCAAGTTGGTGTCTGCAAATAGTATACACTTTCAGAATAACACAAAGAGGTCGGCCATTTCCATGTGACAAACGGATCATCCCAACAGTATCACACGTCTTAAACCCATGCGACAATCCGGAGAAGTTCAGTTAGATTCTGGGGTTATGTGAGAAACGAGCGATACTTACTAAAGCCGTGCTGAATTATGATTAAAACCTTTTCTGTTGCCAGGGAATTTGTTATATGGTCAACATTTCTGCGCAAAATATAAGGGTGATTATAATTAAACTTTCGCGTCTCGGCAGGGTCCCCACGACAGGCGAATGAGATTTTGTTTTTGGTCATCAGTATACTGACTGGTTTGATGCGGCCCGCCACGAATTCCTTTCCTGTGCTAACCTCTTCATCTCAGAGAAGCACTTGCAACCTACGTCCTCAATTATTTGCTTGACGTATTCCAATCTCTGTCTTCCTCTACAGTTTTTGCCCTCTACAGCTCCCTCTAGTACCATGGAAGTCATTCCCTCATGTCTTAGCAGATGTCCTATCATCCTGTCCCTTTTCCTTATCAGTGTTTTCCACATATTCCTTTCGTCTCTGATTCTGCGGAGAACCTCCTCATTCCTTACCTTATCAGTCCACCTAATTTTCAACATTCGTCTATAGCACCACATCTCAAATGCTTCGATTCTCTTCTGTTCCGGTTTTCCCACAGTCCATGTTTCACTACCATACAATGCTGTACTCCATACGTACATCCTCAGAAATTTCTTCCTCAAATTAAGGCCGGTATTTGATATTAGTAGACTTCTCTTGGCCAGAAATGTCTTTCTTTTGCCATAGCGAGTCTGCTTTTGATGTCTTCCTTGCTCCGTCCGTCATTGGTTATTTTACTGCCTAGGTAGCAGAATTCCTTAACTTCATTGACTTCGTGACCATCAATCCTGATGTTAAGTTTCTCGCTGTTCTCATTTCTACTACTTCTCATTACCTTCGTCTTTCTCCGATTTACTCTCAAACTATACTGTGTACTCATTAGACTGTTCATTCCGTTCAGCAGATCATTTAATTCTTCTTCACTTTCCCTCAGGATAGCAATGTCATCAGCGAATCGTATCATTGATATCCTTTCACCTTGTATTTTAATTCCACTCCTGAACCTTTCTTTTATTTCCATCATTGCTTCCTCGATGTACAGATTGAAGAGTAGGGGCGAAAGGCTGCAGCCTTGTCTTACACCCTTCTTAATACGAGCACTTCGTTCTTGATCGTCCACTCTTATTATTCCCTCTTGGTTGTTGTACATATTGCATATTCTCCCTCTCTCCCTATAGCTTACCCCTACTTTTTTCAGTATTTCGAACAGCTTGCACCATTTTATATTGTCGAACGCTTTTTCCAGGTCGACAAATCCTATGAACGTGTCTTGATTTTTCTTTAGCCTTGCTTCCATTATTAGCCGTAACGTCAGAATTGCCTCTCTCGTGCCTTTACTTTTCCTGAAGCCAAACTGATCGTCACCTAGCGCATGATCTTAGGAAACTGAAACTTTGTGCAAAAATTTGTAAGCAAAAGCTGAAGAGAAATAACGAATAAACCGCTGAAAGCAACAGATTTTAATTTCCATATTAGAGAGTAACATTCGTCAGTCGTCGGTTGCGTACCATGCTTACGTTCCAGGTTACAAACGTTGCTCAATGTGACGACCATCTGCAACCACGACAGCTTGGAACTTACGAATCATGTTTTTCAATCCCGGCGCGGAAAGAGAATCTGTGCGTCGATGTTCACTAAGAGCACCAGCACTGCTGCTCTTGGTTTGAGAAAACAGTTTTATGCGCAAAGGTCCTGCTCACCTTGTCGCAGCTGTAATGCGTACAGACGCTACGGACTCAACCATACGTTACCATACTTGAACGGGCGCCTAAGAGCAATCTTGTCATCAGCATTACTAACAACGCAAATCCTGCCGTCCACAGTCTGAACATCGTTCCTATAATAAGGTACGATACGATATGCACCATATTTGCATTAGCTGTGTTACTGCGAATTACGATGCGATGTTCCTTTGAACATGCACGCATGTGTAAAGCATTATTGCATCGTAATTCGGAGTAAGACAGACACTGCAATATCGTGTTTATCCGCCGACACCGGGCAAGTGGCTTTCAAGTAAAATATCTCATCTCTACATAATGGATGTACGAGAAGAGGTTGTAGACACATGGTTGACAACATATGTTAGTTTGGGTCTGCCCGTGAGTTGTGTTCGGGTAGCTTAATGGTAAGGCGACCGCTCGTGCTAAGCGGCATATCTGGGCCAGATTCCCGGTCCGGGAAAAATTTTCATTGTGAAATTATAATTAAATCAAGACCGTAAGTTGTCAACAGGCGTTGATATACATCAACGGGGACAGTTGAAAATGTGTGCACCGACCGCGACTCGAACCCGAGATCTCCTGTTTACATGGCAGACGCTCTACCCACCTGAGCCACCGAGGGCACAGAGAGCAGTGCGAGTGCAGGGATTTATCCCTTGCACACTCCCCGTTAGACCCACATTCCCAACTTAATGTCCGCACACTACATTCGTAGTGCCCCTGTCCATTACACTCATTACTCGCGGCAGACAATCAGTCCCGTAAGACTTCGGGCAATGGGTGTGCATCCAGCACAGGAGAAGAAGGTCAATGGTCTGTTAGCCTTAGCTATATGAAGATGGTATCTGTTCTTTCGGACATGTCCGAAAGAACAGATACTTTCTTCATGTAATTTTCATTGTCGTCATTCCATTATACAGCTGATGGTTGTCCTTATTGGTAGCTGCGAATGCATTTCATGTATATCATTCCTATAGAATTGGGTACACATCGTAGTAAATGATGGAAGTCATCGAGTAAAGCAGAAGTGAGTTTTGCCGTTCCCAAGGGATTGCTGTAGACCCTTTGCTGTTCCTTATCTATATAAACGATTTAGGAGACAATCTGAGCAGCCATCTTAGGTTGTTTGCAGATGATGTTGTCGTCTATCGACTGGTAAAGTCATCAGAAGTACAAAAAAAATTGCAAAACGGTTTGGAGAAGATACCTGTATGGTGCGAAAATTGGCAATTGACCCTAAATAACGAAAAGTGTGAGGTCATCCACATAAGTGCTAAAAGGAATCCGTTAAACTTAGCTACACGATAAATCAGTCAAATCTAAAGGTCGAAAACTCAACTAAATACCTAGGAACTACAGTTACGAAAAACTCAAATTGGAAGGAACACATAGAAAATGTTGTGGGGAAGGTTAACCAAAGACTGCATTTTATTGGCGGGACGCTTAGAAAATGTAGCAGATCTACTAAAGAGGCTGCCTACTCTGGGCTTGTTCGTTCTCTTTTACAATAACGCCCCGCGGTGCGAGATACTTACCAGACAGAACTGACGGAGTATATCGAGAAAGTTTAAAGTTGGGCAGCACGATTTGTCTTATCATGAAATAAGTCAGAGAAAGTCACTGAAATGATACAGGGTTTGGGGTGGACATAATCGAAACAAAGGTGTTTTCGTCGCGGCGGAATCTTGTCTGTAATTTGAATCACCAACTGTCTCCTTCGAATTTGAAAATATTTTGTTAACGCCGCCCTACATAGGGAGAAACTATCACCACAATAAAATGAGGGAAATCAGAGCTCGCTCGGGAAGATACAGGTGTTCGTTTTTTCCGCGCGCTGTACGAGACTGGATTAATAGAGAATTATTGTCAAGGTGGTTAGATGAACCCTCTGCGAGGCACTTAAATGTGATTTTCAGAGTATCCATTTACATGTAGGTATCGATGAAATACTTTTATGTCTACAGTGGCTCAAGCCCGAACGTTTAACTATAGTCACTCTGCACGTTAAGGATATTGGTCTGTAAATATCCGTATCAGTTGTTTTGCCATTCGTACACGTTGGAGTTACCTCCGCTGCTTTGCAGCCGCTTGAGACTAACCGCTGAGGCAGATTTCTCGATAAATTCAAGCTAATGGGGCCAACGCCCAAGACTACTCTCTGTGAGATCGAATTGGGATTTTGTCTGGATCTGGTGACAAACTTGTTTTCAACTTTCGCAGATGATTCTGAACGTCAGAGATATCTATTTCTATGTCCTCCACTTGGAAGTTTCTGCAGCGGTCAAACGATGGTGCGTCTTCTAACAACCCTACCACAACAAAGGTCAAAATTTAACAATTGTGGCGTTGCTGACGCTGCTAAATACTGCATTTTCGGGCAGCAACAAAGTTATTATGTCGCAGGTGTCATTAGAGCACAGTTAATAAAGTCATTTAATGTAATAATGAATAAAGTAGGCACAAATCTTTTCGTGTTTCCCACGCTGGTCTCGTTGTAAAATCATGGCTCAATTGTCGAAAATCTAGGTGGTGATGATTCCAAGCTCGGATGCAAAGAGGCCTAGGTTTTATTCTGCTACATTCAAAAGTTTTGTAGATGAGCTTCACAAACCATTCTTGAAGATTAAACCTTTCAAAGGTAGCACAATGGTGATGTAAACAAATAATCAGCACTCCGAATTTAAGTTACACTTCTTTTTTTTGCTTTTGTTGCGATAGCACGTAACACACAAAACATCACTTCACAATACAAAACATACTTGAAAACATCTTCCTCACATTTTATAAGCCAACTACAATATGCCTCTTTGCAACATGACGTCCAAGACTTGACTTTTTCAAGGTCCGACTCTCTAACAACTAACTAATAATCGCTTACGCGCCCAAAAATCACAGTTACAAGTACGTCAAAGATCATAGTGACAAAAGAAAGAATACACATAAGAATAATATCATTGCAACATAAACATATCGATGTGTCACAAATGAAATCAAATCTGAATGTTGTCTCACAAATATGTTAACTACTTTAACAAACACAGTAGAATATTGCTGGTATCGAGAGGTTAAGTTGAGGTGCCGTAATGCTTACGTAATTCAAGTACCATTACAGTCTACACGAAAATTAAAAAGTTAGTGAATGACTGAGTGTGTGTGTGTGTGTGTGTGTGTGTGTGTGTGTGTGTGTGTGAGTGTGTTTGTATGCGCGCACCTGCTGTCTCCCGAGTGAAACGACCGGCGAGATGCTGGCGTGATGTTTTTGAGCACAGGTCGCGCCGTGCCGCGATGCATGTTGCATAGCTAGCGACGGGCCGCTCCCAGCTACACGGCCTGACCCGTCCCCACTTTGCGTCACCTAGAGGGGGAGTCGCGCCAGCGAACTCACTGGCGCCAGTGCCGCACCCTCGCAACCGCCAAATACCGACCTACTGCCAGCTGTGAGTGCGACGCAGCATGGGACTGCCATCTTCAGAAAGTTGCTGTTTGCGCGACTCGGTCCAGCGATAACAGCCATAAAGAATCTCCCAAGTTAGCTGCGGGCGTTAGCACGCTCCTTCCGGGATTTGGGAGGCAAGAAGGCTCCGGATGGAATCCTCCCGGCAGACTGACGACGTAGGTCGAAGTGCTGCCCAGCCTGGATGTGGCTTTTAGGCGGCTTCACACATCCCACTAAGAGAATACCGGGCTGTCACCCACGTCCCGCCTATTTTACACGATACGCAAACATTTCGAAAACGTTCTTACACTTTCACATAGACATTACTAGACGCTGACAGTTACAGAAATTCCTTTTTGGGGGTAGCGGGCGTCTCTTGCCGAAACAGTAAGCCATAAATAGACAGTGTAGATCTGATATGACGAACTTAGCTGATTCTCGGGAGGACGCAGGCACTGTTCAAAAATCCGTCGTCGTGCACGAAATATACTAACGTTACCTAAAATTGCCCATAAGGGATGACCCCAATGAATCCAAACAGGGTGGTTGTAGTGCATGGGTGGGGTGGCAGGGAGCATTCATTGGAAGAGATAGGTCGCACCATGACTTCTGAAATTTTACCGACGTGTTTCTTCTTCTAATAATTTCCGGGCATGCAGCCAGATCCCGTCGACATTCTGCCAAGATATTTCGGCCCAGAGACGTCCAGACATCATCAGGTGAGTACACAACTACTGAAGAGCCCATGTGCAGTCGCGGTATTTATGCCGAATCTCGCGCATGCCAAATGTAATGGCATCTTACAGCGCATGCGTCAGGTGTTGACTTGCGCGGCATAGCTGAGTTGTACGTGACTGAATAACGTTTATCTGACTGCAAGGCAGGCATCAGCTTCGTGTGTTCCTGGACACCCGGACGTCAGCGACACCTTTTGCTATAATGACAGAACCGTAGTGCCTGAACCAACGACGAGCAGTGTCGCGTGCTCTTCTAGGGAGAAAAATTCGGTCCAAGGAGTGGTTCTGGACCTATTCTCATAACGTTGCAAGGTGTTAATGACCTCCAAATCTTTCAACACGGTACATTCACAGGTAGACGTTACTGTGCTGCTGCACTCCGTCTGTTCAGGGGTGCATCCGAACCTGACTTCGCTTTTATGCATCACAATGAGCGACCGCTTCGAACAGCGCAGCTGGAGGATCTCTGGGAACGAGAATTTATTCGACGAATGGACTGTCCTGCTCCTACCCCAGACTGAAATCCCATCGGGCACGTGAGTGATGAGTGGATCGGCGACATATTGCAGCAAGTCCACACGCACCTATCACTACCTAGTAGTTGTCAACCCCACTGGTGGAGGAATAAAACGCCCTACCACCAGAACTCCTTACCAACACTGTGGCCAGCATCGGGGCTCGTTGCAGAGTAGGAACTGCCGTCCCCGGTGACCGCACACCCTATAAAAAACCACTCTCACTGACTGCAGTGTACGGTATAGTTATCGTCTTTGAATAAACTATCATTTCTTGTCGTCTCACTGCGTATTTATTTCATTTACCTTCTGTACTATACTGTAGCAGTTCTTCCTACACTACGTGATCAAAAGTATCTGGACACCTGTTTGAAAATGACTTACAAGTTCGTGGCGCCCTCCATCGGTGACGCTGGACTTCAATATGGTGTTGGCCCATCCTTAGCCTTGATGACGCTTCCACTCTCGCAGGCATACGTTCAATTAAGTGCTGGAATGTTTCTTGGGGAATGACAGCGCATTCTTCACGGAGTGCTGCACTGAGGAGAGGTATCGATGTCGCTCGGTGAGGCCTGGCACGAAGTCGGCGTTCCAAAATAACCCATAGCTGTTTTACAGGATTCAGGTCAGGTCTCTGTGCAGGTCAGTCCATTACAGGGATGTTATTGTCGTGTAATCACTACGCCACAGGCCGTGTATTATGAACAGGTGCTCGATCGTGTTGAAATATACAATCATCATCCCCGAATTTCTCTTCAACAGTGGGTAGTAAGAAGGTGCTTAAAACGTAAATGTAGTCCTGTGCTGTGATAGTGCCACGTAAAACAACATGAAAAACACGTCCACACCATCGCCTCCGAATTTTACTGTTGGCACTACACACGCTGGGCATTCACCATACTCACACCCTGCCATCGGATACCCACATTGCGTACCGTGATTCGGCACTCCACTCAACGTTATTCCACTGTTCAGTCGTCCAATGTTTACGCTCCTTACACCAAGCGAGGCGTCGATTGGCATTTACCGGCCTGATGTGTGGCTTATGAGCAGCCGCGCGACTTTGAAATCCAAATTTTCTCACCTCCCGCCTCACTGTCATAGTACTTGCAGTGGATGATTATAAAGTTTGGAAATTCTGTGTCATGGTCTGGATAGATTTCTGCCTATTACACATTACGACCCTCTTCAACTGTCAGCCGTCTCTGTCGGTCAATAGAGGTTTGCCTGTACGCTTTTGCGCTATACGTGTCACTTCACATTTCCACTTCACTATCACACTTCTAACAGTGGACCTAGGGGTGTTTCAAATGTTCAAATGTGTGTGAAATCTTATGGGACTTAACTGCTAAGGTCATCAGTCCCTAAGCTTACACACTACTTATCCTAAATTATCCTAAGGACAAACACACACACTCATGTCCTTGGGAGGACTCGAACCTCCGCCGGGACCAGCCGCACAGTCCATGACTGCAGCACCTAAGACCGCTCGGCTAATCCCACGCGGCTAGGGGTGTTTAGGAGTGCGGAAATCTCGCGTACGGACGTATGACACAAGTGACACCCAATCACCTGTCAACGTTCGAAGTCCGTGAGTTTCGCAGAGCGCCCCATTATGTTCTCTCACGATGTCTAATGACTATTGAGGTCACTGATATGGAGTACCTGACAGTAGGTGGGAGCACACTGCACCTAATATGAAAAGCGTATTGTTTTAGGGGTGTCCGGATACTTTCGATCACATAGTTTTTGTGTGATCCAAGTTACACCAAGATGTGCTACTTAGCAGTGATGAACAGTGCGAAAGCTACTTTCGTCCTTAAACACTACACACAAGTGTACTTTCCGTACCGCGTCAACTGCCCGCAGCGCATTGGGTCCTGTGGCCGAGCGGTTCTAGGCGCTTCAGTCTGGAACCGCGCGACCGCTAATGTCGCAGGTTCGAATCCTGCCTCGGGCACGGATGTGTGTGTGCTGTCCTTAGGTTAGTTAGGTTTAACTAGTTGTAAGTTCTAGGGGACTGATGACCTCAGATATTAAGTCCCATAGTGCTCAGAGCCATTTTAACCATTTTAGCATTGTGTCTCACGGTGGTCTGTGGTCATAGTGATTGCTAATTAGATCTCTGATTGCTCATTGTCTCTATGACATCATGTTACTGATTACATCTAAATGTAGGCTGTGGCTCGTACTATCACAGTTTTTCGCCAACTGATTGGATTCTGTGTACAGAAGAGTCGAACTTTCTCGACAAAGTATTTCCATAACTATCCGCGGTTCGTGCAGCAAGTTGTGATATACGCTAACTACGAATGAGTTTCTTACAAATTATAGAGTGCAGCAATCAGTTGCCCTTCTTTAGATTTTATTACGCATATCCAGATTTCGACTGGTAGCTAGCCATTCTCAGTGCTAAAAATACAAGAAGTACATGGATGATAAAAAGTTACAACTAATGGCATAACTTACACGGCTAAAACATTACATACCACTATTTTCTATTGCCAATGATTCTGACTATGTACTTCTTGTATTTTTTGCACTGAGAATGGCTAGCTATTAGCCGCAATCTTAATCTGCGTAATAAAATCTAAAAAAGGACAAAGTCACATTAATAGTCTCTCAGTGCACCCACTTTCCGAATGGAAGGTAACCCGATGAATGCGTTTCTTCTGTGCAAGAAGTGATATTCTCATTTTCAGAACGCACTTCCTACATCGTTGCGGTAGCCATGTAGTGCGCTTCCAAGAAGTCGTACACTTTGAAATCTATCTAGCGGATGAGTGCGTGCTTGCGGTGGTTACAGAGTCAGCACTCGCGCAAGCCTAATGGAATGTTGGTGTCAAAGCATTCGTGTGGTTAGAGGATAGTTGTTCAAAATGTAGTCCATTACCCCACACAAAAGAAAATTATATTCCGTACGAGCCTTTCATTAGACGATAAAACCGCCAACGCGGCTGTCAGCAGGAAATAAGCGAGCAATCCGAAGCTGTTGATGGCGCCTCTTTGCAGCCATTAACGATCTGTGCAGTAAATGCATGACTGATGTAAGAAAGCGACTATTCCTGGCAGTAACGCAATAAACGCTAGCACATTTATCCCTGAATGAGAAACGTTAGCGCAGGGATGTTGTCCCGAGGGCGGGTCGATGCCCTCAGCGGCCGCGGCTCAGTTTGCGGCAGACCATCAGCCAAGTCATTGCCCCCCGAGTCGGCCCGCGTCCCCCGTATTAATTCGCGGCGCGCTCTATTGTTCCGGCGCTTCTGATGCACAGTCCATCTCCACTGCAGTGCACAAAGGCTACCGCTGTGTCTCACTAATGGCGGTATGCGACTCGCGTCCGTCATTTCGACGGTTTCTCTATACACAGCAGGGGCAACACCTCTCGGAACAGAGAAATGTAATACAAAACCGCTCCTGTCCTCCAGGTACTTTTGTGATACCCAAATCTCCGATCGCCGCGTCAGAATTAGGTTAACTGAAGATTAAGAGGTGTTTGAGGCTAGCAAGTATACACTGCTTTGCAACAGTTAATGACGGGCTACATACAGTAACACGTCAGGCGCTGAAGAGCCAAAGAAACTGCCACATCAACCTAATATTGCGTAGGGCCCCCGCGAGCACTCAGCAGCAACACGATGTGGCATAGACTCGACTAATGTCTGAAGTAGTGCTGGAGGAAACTGACATTATGAATCCTGTAGGGCTGTCTATAAATCCGCAAGAGTACGAGGGAGAGAAGATCTCTTCTGAACAGCCCGTTGCAACCATTCCCAGATAAGCTCAATAATGTTCGCGTCTGGGGAGTCTGTGGTCACTGGAAGGGTTTAAACGCAGAATAGTGTTCCTGGAGCCTCTCTCTAGCAATTATGGACATGAAGAGTGTCGCATTGTCCCTCCTGGAACTGTCCAAGTCCGTCGGAATCAAAATGGTTCAAATGACTCTGAGCACTATGGGACTTAACATCTATGGTCATCAGTCCCCTAGAACTTAGAACTACTTAAACCTAACTAACCTAAGAGCAGCACACAACACCCAGCCATCACGAGGCAGACAAAATCCCTGACCCCGCCTGGAATCGAACCCGGGAACCCGGGCGTGGTAAGCGATAACGCTACCGCACGACCACGAGATCCGGGCCCGTCGGAATCTACAATGGACATGAATGGATGCAGGTGATCAGATAGAACGCTTACGTACGTGTCACCAGTCAGCGTCGTATCTAGACGTATCAGCGGCCCCATATCACTCTAACTGTACAATCGCCACACCATTAGATAGCCTCCACCAGCTTGAAATGTCTCTTGATGACATGCAGGGTCCATGTATTCATGAGGTTGTCTCCATACCCGTACACGTCCATCCGCACGATACAATTTGAAACGAGGCTCTTTCGACCAGGCAATTTTTTTCCAGTCCTCAATCGTCCTATGTCGCTGTTGCCGGTCCGAGGCGAGGCGTAAAACTTTGAGTCGTGCAATCATCAAGTATACCGAGTGGACCTTCGGCTCCGAAAGCCCATATCGATGAGGATTCGTTGAATGGTTCGCATGCTGACACTTGTTAATGGACCAGCGCTGTAATCTGCAGCAGTTTGCGTAAGGGTTGCACTTCTGTCACACTGAACGATCCTTTTCAGTCGTCGTTGGTATCGTTCTTACAAAATATTTTTACGGCCGCAGCGATGTCGGAGAGGTGATGCTTTACAGGATTTCTGGTATTCACGGAACACTCGTTAAATGGTAGTGCTGGAAAACGCCACTTCATCACTACCTCGGATCTGCTGTGTCATATCGCTCGTGCACCGACTATAGCACCACGTTCTATCTATTCTATCGCTTGCGCCTGTGTCCCGGATTTTGCGCGGAGTTGGCGTGGTTAAATCAGATTTGGCATGTTAATGTGCCCTTCCTGCCGCCACCCCCTACCCCCCGGGACGGAACCAGAGTACACCATCTGTCACGTCGAGTGTAAACCATGGAAAAGTGCGGCTGTGTTTCAAATGTCTGTGGGTCGTGTAAGTATGGCGCGACGTGGGGACCAGCCCGGTATTCACCTAGAGGGATGTGGAAAACCACATCCAGGCTGGCCGGCACACCGGCCCTCGTCGTTAATCCGGCGGACGGATTCGATCCGGGGCGGGCGCGCCTACCCGAGTCCAGGAAGGACTATAACACCACGTTCAAACTCACTTAAATCTTGATAACCATGCGTTGTAGCAGCAGTAGCCGATACAACAACTACGCCAGACACATGTTGGCTTGTACAGGCGTCGCTGAACGCAGCGCCGTATTCTGCCTGTTTACATACCTCTGTATTTGAATACGCACTTCTATACGAGTTTTTTTTGTCGGTTCAGTGTATTAACAATATGATGGAAATGAATGAAAGTGTGGGAGCATATTGGACGTCACAGTGCGTGAGGTCAGGTGGCTACAGCTCCAAATGGGTCTCGGAAAATACAGCGAGCAGTTACTGTGCACCGTGGCGGTATTTCTCATTACAATATGGCCCGGAAACAAGATTTGGGTGACTTCACAATGGGATGAATCATCGGGAAACTGGAAGTAGGACCAAGTGTGATGACTGTAGCTCAGAAAGTTGGTATTACTAACATGAGTGTTTCATGTGCAAAGTGAGCGTCACGAACCAAAGACACGACTGCCCGAAGGAGAGGAGATGACCATGGTCAGCTACAGTACCGAAGAATATTGTCGAACACGATCGTTTTTGTGGTACAGGTGTTATGGTGACTTCAGAATCTTTCAAGGTGGTACTCTCACCGTCCAAAATTACTGTGGCACTGTACTTCTTCCCCATATGCGATTTTTCAGGGGCGCTTTTGGTTTTGTCTTTTTTTTTATGGATTACAATGCGCGACCGCATCGAACTGCGCTTGGAACGAGAGGATATTCGGCGAAAGGACCAACATGCCCTTCCGCCGACTTAAATCTGATAGAGCAGGAGTGGGATGACTGGGGAGACGTATTGGAACACGTCCAAATGCACCAACTACCATGCAGCAGTTGTCAACCATGACGGTGGAGGAATGGCGCTCTCTACCACAAGAACTCCTTACCAACAGAGCTACTGTGGTTGTAAGATTGTCGGTTCTTCATCTAGATGCATGCTTTGTTCACGAGGGTGTGGTAGACGCGTGTGGGAGCGTCCTGGCGGTGGGTAGGTGGGAGCTGATGATGAGGAGAATTGGCAGTCGGCTCCGAGGGGAAGTGGGATTGTTCCTTGGATGAGTCAGAGGAAAGGGAGCGGCTTGTTTGCGTAAGTCCAGCAGGGTAGGTTGTGCGGTTGGCACCCTACGCCACTGAACGACTGCTGTTGGTTTCAGTAAAACTGCTACATGTAGAGCCGAAGTCACGCGTTTAGGTGATGATGATTGCTTCTATTTCTAGTTAAATATGTTCTCGCGTCTAAGATAATCACAACATTTTAAATAGACCGTTAGCTGTATTTTGCAAGGCATAAAGGAAGTTATTGGTCCATTAGCCTGTTCCCGAGCAGTGACGTCAAGTGGTCTGTCAAGAAATTAAATTTCTGCTTGTCATATGCTGTCATTTAAATGTTGATGATAATGATGAGTCCCATACTCCGAGTAGTGTAGGGGACGATGCAGAAGATTCGCACCGCTGTCCTGGGCAAGGTCCTAGTGGAAGTGGTTTGCCATTGTCTTCCTTAGACCGTATTGGAGATGAATGATGATGATGAAGACGACACAACAACACCCAGTCATCTCGAGGCAGGAAAAATCCCTGACCCCGCCGGGAATCTAACCCGGGACCCCGTGCGCGGGAAGCGAGAACGCTACCGCAAGACCACGAGCTGCGGACATTTAAATGTTTACGAATTCGCTCTTTAAAGTGTTTTTTTTCTAAAGTCTTGATTTAGTCTGTTGCATGATATTTTTTGAACCGGGAAGCAGGTAATATATTTGTTAATCTGTTTTTCCTGCTCTGTAGCTTAAAATATTTGATTATGGTCTCTCCCCTTGTGGACAATTATCTTATGTAACATTTAATATAACAGATTAAGTGCTGTAAGCATTCATTTACTCCAAGTTCACAGATCTTGGCATTAATGTGGGACTGCAGTAAGGCAGGATAATAATCCAATCTGGTCCTTTAAGTGTCTTTAATATCAGTCATCAGCTTTAATTTGAGGAAGAAATTTCTAATAATCTAAGTCCGAAGCGGAGTATTGTATTGTATAGCAGTGAATTTGAACGGTGGGAAAAATGGAAGCCGGCATCTGTGGCCGAGCGGTTCTAGGTGCTTCAGTGCAGAACCGCGCTGCTGTCACGGCCGCAGGTTCGAATCCTGCCTCGGGCCTGGATGTGTGTGATGTCCTTAAATTAGTTAGGTTTAAGTAGTTCTAAGTCTAGCGGACTGATGACCTCAGATGTTAAGTGCCATAGTGCTCAGAGCCATTTGAACCAGTCTTCGGACTGATGATTAGAACAACAATAGCCCAAGGCAAATATCAATATACCATAGGCAGCTGGAGATGAGTTAAGACGAGAGCTCATCGTAGGAAAATCAACACTCCATTGCCTTAAATCTTCAGAGTTGCAAAGAATTCACCACAGACGCGTCTTTCGCAGCACTAGACAAATTTACGGTTAATGGCTACAAATCCTCGCTGCTGCCATCGGGCACCGTTATTCGCTCCACTAACACGCTGTATGGCACAGATAATGGAATGCCGGCACAAAAACGGGAGAACTATTCTATTTATCGTTTCTGCCTCGGATACTACCACTGAAACAACCGTTTTATCGCCGGCGATAAGGAAAGGAGTTCCTTTTACGCATCTAGTGAATCACGTTTTATGCCGCAGCGAACTCTGCGAGCCATTCTTCGTCTTCCGGCGAATGCATAAATTACACTTTACGGCGTGAGATTCGTCGCGGGCAGGAATGGCGGGGCCAGCGCTGAAGCCTGTGCTGTGTCGCATGCGGATGAGTCTTCAGCTGTCCTCAGCCCACGCACGGAACCTCTCTCGGCTTACCCAAAATCATAACGTACATTACATAATTTTTTGGTTGTTATGTTGTTGAGAGTAATCGGTGTGTAGTAGCTAAAAAAAACGTTTTATATTCTTCCTCTTATTCAGACTAGGTGGACTAGTTGTGGGGAAGGCTAATGTCAGACTGAGATTTATTGCAAGAGCCCTTAAGAATTGTAAATGACGCGTGAAAGACATCGCTTATAAAGCAGTCGTTCGGCTAGTTCTCGAGTGATGTTCGCCAATCTGGATATCTCACCAAGTTGGATGAAGAATCGGCTGAAAATATCGCAAGGGGAGTGATAAGATTCGTCACGGCTTTGTCTAATCAGCGAAAGCCACAGTACTGGACAACTAACTTCTGTGGGAGAAGCTACAAGAAAAAGAAACCCGCTGTCAAATATCCGAGATCCTGCATTACAAAATGAGTCACGAATCGTACTGCTTCCTCCAACATACTCTGGCGAGTGAACAAATTGTAAACACAGCCCACCTCGAAATTCAGTGCTGCCTGGGAAATGCATTGAGATAAGTGACTTTTGAAACGCGCAAATTTTTATGACGCAGAGCTGGCAAGCGGTTATCTCGGAACCGGCGAAGCTTCTCGACTGCTCGCATGCCACTGTCACCAAACATCTAAGGGAAGTGGGTGAAAGACGGCGAAATATGCACCTCGACGGCCCATCACCTTCCAAAACGCCGGGCATGAAAACAGGGTTCTTCCGGGGCTCATGCCTCGGGTTCTATTGGTGATAGATAGTGTCAAGTGTTTTGGATTGCCCATGGGCTACAGGCCATTTCTATACCCAACAGAAGGACCGTCTTCCTGTACTACATAACAGGGTCAGAGTTGGAATATTACACACTTCATTCAGCTTAGACAAATGGAGAGAATCCGTTGGTTACTTTTGCATTAGATGCAGTCTACGGTGAACCTTAGGAGAATTACGGAGGTACCATTAAGTCATTAGCGGCTCCGAAAAAAACATAGTTTTTGACTGCCAAAACCGAGGCGCAAATTCAAACTCGCCTAAGTACATCAAACAGCTGAAATTTTTACGATATAATCCTAAGTTCCTGATCACGAACAAACTTAAAAAGTTTCTTGATGTCTTTCCAGAGATACAAAAGTTAAAAGTTACCCTATTTGTACACGTAAAATTCTGTGGGAGGCGAAAACGTAGTTTATAAAGTGACAAAACTCGGAGAAATATTCTGTAAAGTGCCTCCGCTATTCAGAAGGATTCTGGGAACTATATGCAGTTATAGCAGTGAGGCACGTGCAATATTTTTGCGTACATAAAATCCGGTGGGCATTATTTCAATTATACTTAAGTACCCAAATTTTACGAGCTCAGAAGCTCTTTTCATACCGGGGACATGGCCTGCTGTAGCAGGGGAAAGAAGAGAACCAGCGGAAAAATGCTCTTATCTGAGCACAAAAAGGGCGAATAATCTCTAGGTTATTAAAAAAAAAAATACTGAAACGCGGGTTACCAGCGGCCTCATTTTACCTTCCCCACACCTTTAACAATTTTACCTTACATTTTGGTATGCGAACATATTCGCACTCCTTTATGCTGAGACAGAAGGAGACAATGGCAGTGGGAAAGAGACGCTAAGGTAATAAATACTGGAAGATAGTAGACGATGGTTGTGGTATAGAAAGAGCGAAGAAGACAGTGGCAGTATGAGAGAAAGATAGGGACACAGCAGCAGTGGACTATAGTTGACACTGAGAGAACAGTGGCATGAAAAAGTAAAAAGAGTTCCAGTGGGAGAGAAACAAAGAGAAGGAGAAAGTGGAAGTGTGTGAGAGCCAGTAATAATGAGAGTCTATGACAATGACAACGAGGAAGAGAGAGAGAGAGAGAGAGAGAGAGAGAGAGAGAGAGAGAGAGAGACAGTGAAAGTGGGAAGAGACAGCAGCGGTGGGGAGGAATGAATGAGATAGTAGCAGTAAGAGAGCAAGAGGTAGACTGTGACAGAGAGAAGAGACAGTAGAAGGAGAGTGTGGCTGTGAGACGGAGGAGAGTTACAGGGAGCCACGAAGAGATAATGCCAATGAGTTAGGCTGAATGAATGAATGAGTGAGAATGGGGATGTGGGAGTAGATGAGTATGAGCAACTTACAGCGACAGAATAGTAGGTGTGGGCGAGTTACAGTTAAAGGAGCTTGTTGGAGTGAGAGGTGTGCAGTTGCATTTTAAGAAGGAGTGCGAATTTTTTATCATTCCAAGATTTTTGTTAAAAGTTTTGAAGGTGGTGAGCAAGGTAGAATGAGGCATCTGGCACCACACGTTTAATAAACAGAATCATTTAATAAAAAGAAGAGATGTAGGAAGAATAGAAAAGAAAATGGAGGATGTGTTACGTGATGCTCAGTTTGGATTTAGGAAAGGTAAAGGCACCAGAGAGGCAATTCTGGCGTTGCGGTTGATAATGGAAGCAAGAGTAAAGAAAAATCAAGACACGTTCATAGGGTTTGTCGATCTGGAAAAAGCGTCTGACAATGTAAAATCGTGCAAGGTGTTCCAAATTCTGAGAAATGTAGGAGTAAGCAATAGGGAGAGACGGGTAATGTACAAAGCCAAGAAGGGGTAATAAGAGTGATGAACAGTCTAGTAAGTACAGTATATGGATTGAGAGTAAATCAAAGAAAGACGAAAGTACTGAGAAGTAACAGAAATGAGAACAGTGAGAAATTTGGCACCAGAGTTTATGGTCACGAAGTAAATGAAGCTAAGGAATTCTGCTATTTGGGTAGCAAAATAAGCAATAACGGATGGAGCGAGGAGGACATCAAAAGCAGACTAGCACTGGTAAAAAGGGCATGCCTCGCCAATAGAGTCTAGAAGTATGAACAGAGGCATTGATTTGAGGAAAAAATTTCTGAGAATATATGTTTGGAGCACGGTATTGTATGGATGTGAAACACGGACTATGGGTAACTAGAATCGAAGAAACTCGAAGCATTTGAGATGTGGTGCTGCAGGCGAACGTTGAAAATTAGGTGGACCGAGAAAGCAAGGATTGAGGAGGTTATGCGAGAGTGTGTGAGGAAAGGAATAAGTGGAAAACACTGACTAGGAGAAGGGACAAGATGATAGTACATCTGTTAAGACATCAGGGAATGACTTGCATGGTACTAGAGGGAGCTGTAGAGGCCAAAAACTGTAGAGGAAAACGGAGACTGGAATACACTCAGCAAATAATTGAGAACGTAGGTTGCAAGTGCTACTCTGAGATAAAGAAGTTGGCACAGGAGAGGAATTCGTGGCGGGCCGCGTCAAAACGGATAGGAGACAGATGACACAAAGTAAAAAAAAGTCACATTTTTTGTGCTCCGACACTAGCATTTTACGCTGGTAACATGCGAATGAACTCTGATGTACACTACTGGCCTTTATAGTTGGTACACCAAGAAGAAATGCAGATGATAAACGGGCACTCATTGGACAAATATATTATACTAGAAATGACATGTGATTACATTTTCACGTAGTTAGGATGCATAAATCCTGAGAAATCAGTACCCAGAACAACCACCTCTGTCCTAACAAGGGCGTTGATACGCCCGGGCATTGAGTCCAACAGAGCTTGTATGGCGGGTACAGGTACAGCTGTACATGCAGCTTCAACACGATACCACAGGTCATCAATAGTAGTGACTGGTGTATTGCGACGAGCTACTTGCTCGGCCACCATTGACTAGATGTTTTCAATTGGTGAGAGATCTGGAGAACGTGCTAGCCAGCTCAGCAGTCGAACATTTTATGTATCCAGAAAGCCCCGTACAGAACTTGCAACATGCGGTCGTGCATTGTCCTGCTGAAATGTAGTGTTTCGGAGGGATCGAATGAAAGGTAGAGCCACGGGTCGTAACACATCTGAAATGTAGCGTCCACTGTTCAATGTGCCGTCAATGCGAACAACAGGTGACCGAGACGTGTAACTAATGGCACCCCATACATCACGCCGGGTGATACGCCAGTATGGCGATGACGAATACACGCATCCAATGTGCGTTGACCGCTGTGTTGCCAAACACGGATGGGACTAACATGATGCTGTAAACAGAACCTGGAGTCATCCGAAAAAATGATGTTTTGCCATTCGTGCACACAGGTTTGTCCTTGAGTACACCATCACAGGCGCTCCTGTCCGTGATGCAGTGTCAAGGGTAATCACAGACATGGTCTCCGAGCTGACAGTCCATACTGCTGCAAACATCGTCGAATTGTTCGTGCAGATGGTTGTTGTGTTGCAAACGTCCCCATCTGTTGACTCAGGGATCGGGACGTGGCTGCACGATCCGTTACACTCATGCGGGTAAGATGCCTGTCATCTCGACTAGTGATACGAGGCCGTTGGGATCCAGCACGGCGTTCCGTATTACCCTCCTGAACCCACCGATTCCATATTCTGCTAACAGTCATTGGATCTCGACCAACGCGAGCATGAATGTCGCGATACGATAATCCGCAATCGCTATAGGCTACAAGCCGACCTTTATCAAAGTCGGAAACGTGATGGTACGCATTTCTGCTCCTTACACGAGGCACTACAACAACGTTTCACCAGGCAACGCCGGTCAGCCGCTGTTTCTGTAGGAGAAATCGGTTGGAAACTTTCCTCATGTCAGCACGTTGTAGGTGTCGCCAACGGCGCCAATCTTGTGTGAATGCTTTGAGAAGCTAATGATTTCCATGTCACAGCATCTTCTTCCTGACGTTTAAATTTTGCGTCTGTAGCACATCATCTTCGCGGTGTAGCAATTTTAAAGGCCAGTAGTGTATGTACGACCATTCAAATGCGCATTAGTGTATTTTAGAAATTGAGTGGCCCGCTACTACGGTAGCGGTGCCGGTATTCTTTAGGAGAAGAGGGTAATTCACAGCGGTGGCTGGCAAGTGTTTTCACGGCGGGCGCACGGCCGGGAGCCGGTTTAGTGCCGAGCCGGCAGCCGGTGCTGTATCTGGAGGCAGAGATAAGAGCGCGCACGGCGTGACAAATCCAGGCCGGCCGGGCAGTAACTCGCGGCGAGGCCCTCGGTGGCCTCCTTACGGTCTCACCCCGTCTGCCGCCTGCCTTGTGGCACCGCCCTTCACTCCCACGCGACTCTCTCTGTGTGGTGTGGCGCCGGCCACCGTCAGAGCTGGCGCACTCGCCAGCCGACTGCCTACATATTTTGGAGACTGGGCTGTAGCCCCTCGTGATCCACTCACATGATGGTTTCTTCCGCAAAATGACAGCCGACTTATACTGTTATTCATTTCCAGTCTAGACTAGTTTACTTGCCCTGTTAAAATTCTGCTTCGTATTATTGCAGTTGCTTCGTTTATGTGTTAAAAAAAAGGGGGGGGGGAATTCAAATGGCTCTGAGCACTATGATACTTAACTGTTGAGGTCATCAGTCCCCTATAACGTAGAACTATTTAAACCTAACTAACCTAAGGACATCACACACATCCATGCCCGAGGCTAGGTTCGTACCTGCGACCGTAGCGTTACCTGTTACATCTCACTTGTTATTTTGTACCAGCTCGAAGTATCGCAGTTTTCAAGGGTAAGATTACGTTGTTCAGTCATCCCCTTGGAACATGTCACCGAGTTTTACCGTATATTGCTCAACTTAATTTTCATCTAGGAACAACTGTTGTAATTCGATATGTAGCTCATTATTCATTGTGTAGCATACATTTTTTGAAGTCACGCTTTTACCGAAGAAATCCGTCCCGTTTCTGTCCTAAATCAAGCATTAACAGTTGCCATTTTTTGCAAACCATCTGAGATACTCAGTAGTTGCACTATTTTTAAAAGTTCTCATCCCACAAAAATTTCATAGCCATGCAACTTGTACCTGACGACGGGCTAAAAGCCGAAAACTGGTATGCAGAATATAAATATTGTAGAATATTACGCCAATGTCGTGTGTTTTTTCATTCTTAATCTATAAAATATTCTTTCAAGTCATTTTTGACTATTTTTTCGACCGTGACTGTCTCAAGAAATATGTAATGATTTTTTAATTTTGTTGACTATGTATTATTTATTTATTGTGCTACATGTTTCGAGGGAGCACCTCATTATCAGGCTAAATGGCAATACAAAAACAATTTCACAATAAGATCATACAGTTGACAACCAGTCTTTTCATAAATGATGTGCTTATCCTGTGGAAGATGTTCATTTGTCACAGACAGATGATACTATTCCAGATTAGAAAAATGCAAATTTATTTGGTGTACTCAATTCATTTCTTACGCTGAAGTAAGTCATTAGATTCAGCGATTCTCATTGGTTACCATGTACTATCACCAGGTTGGTTACGACCAAAGTCAACGAACTGCCAATGTCAGCATGCCACGCAAGAGCCGCATACACCGTAAATGCACTTTAGGTAAATGCACTTTAGTCCATCAGTTCTCGCTTTTCTCCAACGGAAAGCGGGACCGGTTTCCTACCAGGCATGTCATTGATCGTGACCTAGTGCTCCATCTGCAATGATGTCAACGTTTGCTCGACATGAAAAGATGGCAGGGACACAGCCAGAGGGGAACGTGCGCCAACTAGCACGGAGCGGCTACGCACCTGCGTACGATGCGCAATGGAGCTCGCGGCAGCCGACAAAGGGACAGCTGCCGCGTCGCGCCCCCCCGCCCGTCTGATTCTGCTGTAGGCTCTGCAGCGCGCAGCACGCGGGTCTGGACTGGTTTCCCACAGCGTCAGCTGACCTGCACGCCAAACGACCACCGGCGAGGCCGGTCCAGGCTGCCACCCACGCCGCCCACGCCGCCACGCATGCCGCGGACACGGCCGCAGTCCATCTGCACGTGCTGCGTCACGCGACGAAACAGCGTCTTCCACATCGCATGTACATAAAACGAACAAAAGTCCTCTTCCCCATTAAGTACACGACGACCTCCTCTCCACCTCCCATTTGTCTCCGACTCTCGACGCTTATAGTTTCCACTCACCTTTATTGCCGCCCTACAAAACTAGGACTCAGGATTACAAAAAGTGTAATCCATTAATCGAAACCCTCAGCTGCCAACAGGTGTTCTTGATATACCTCAATGTGGACAGCTGAAGATGTGTGCCCCAACCGGTACTCGAACCAGGGATCTCCTGCTTACGGGAATCGTCACATTAGTTGGCGCGAGTTGTGAGTGAATGGGCAAATATCCTTTGGGAACATTACGAATGTAGGTTTTGGACAGTTGGGAATGTGGGTCTCACGGGAAGCGTGAAATTAATAAGTCCCTGCAGTCGCGCTATCGTCTGTGCCCTCGGTGGCTTAGACGGATAAAGCGTCTGCCATGTAAACAGGAGATCCCGGATTCGAGTCCTGGCCGGGGAACACATTTTCAGCTGTCCACATTGAGGTACATCAACAACACCTGTTGGCAGCTGAAGGTTTCGATTAATTATCACTTCTTTCTAGAGAAGCTGCATGGTCATCATTGGTACCTGTTCTTTCGGAACAGTTACTATCTTCGTAATCCATTTAGTTGGTGCACAAGTTTCTAGCGTTTTTATTTGGCATATTAGTATTCCGGTTGCTTTGGATTTATTTAGAGACATTTTTTATTTGTAGTTCACTCTTGCTATTTGAGTTTACATATTGTCATTTTGTGATTTGTAGACAGTGAGTGGAACTGTGGACGCTAGAAAACGGAGTGTCAAGTGGAGAAATCGGAACATTTTGATATATTCTTCCGTTCGAGTTCAGTAGAAGGGTGGCAGCAGCGGAAACAGCCAGAAACTTTTACGCCGTGTATGGGGATCGTACCATGGGATAGAGAACGGCACGGAAATGGTTTTCTCGTTTTAAGAAGGATCGTTTTGCCATTAGTAACTCATGACGTTCAGGGAGGCCTTCGGGGTTTGATGAAGGTGATTTAAACGCGTTAATCTACATTCATCCACGTCTGTGTACTCGAGAATTGGCAAATTTGATGAACTATTGTCATTCCACCATCGTGCGACATTTGAATGCAATTGGGAAACTTCAAACATCGGGTGTATGGGCACCGCAAACTCTAGGCCAAAATTACGAGAATGAGCTAGTTCGTCATCGACCTCTGTTCACAAGTCTGGGTTTTTTGACATTGGCCTCTCAATATGTATACTCCTTATTGTCGTTTCTTGTAACCAATAATAGTTTATTCCCAAGAATAAGCAGCTTTCACTCGGTTAATAGTCGGCAGAAATCAAACCTGCATCTGGATCGGACATCCTTAACTCTTGTGCAGAAAGGTGTGCAGTATACAGTTTCATCCAATTTCAGTAAGCTACCAGTTGAATTAAAAAAACTTAGCAGTAAACCACACGCTTTCAAATCGAAACTGAAGATTTTTCTCAAGGGGCGCTCCTTCTATTCTGTTGAGGATTTCCTTGAAAAATGTTGCTGATTCTTGTTATATTATTGATTGCGTTTTAGTCATTCCTTCTATTCTGTCGAATATTTACTTGAAAACTTTAGATCATTCTTGTTGTATTGTTGATTGCGTTTACTTAAACGTATGGCTTGACTTTTTTGGGTTCATAAACATATAATTTTTATCTGTTATTACTTTTATGTTGTAATTTCATGTACTGACACGTTCCATGACCCTGGAGATTTGCTTCTCAATTTGGTCCTACGGAACTAGAATTGTAAATAAAAATAAAAAATAACATAAAATTTTACATTTGACACGCCGATATGTGGTGATTTTCATGTTAGTGGGAAGTGCACATGCAGTGTCAGAGCATAACTCTGTTGAAACCTGTCATACAATAAAATGGTTTTTTAGCGCTCTTGGCTTGTAAAGTGTTCTTCAGTTATCAAACATTGCAGCTCGCCCCCCCCCCCCCCCCCCCCCGCCCCCGCCCAACTGACCATGTCGGGAATATGTATTATCAGAATGCAGTTATTCCCATGTGTGAGAAAAACCCCTTACACGATCCACATTTTTCATGAAGGTGGCAGTTTCGCCAATCTGTAGTTTTTCTATTGAATCAAAAGTCTGGCAAATGCAGTCGCAACCATTTCAGCTTCTTTTAAAAGTGGCACAGTCGTGAAAATCCGTTCGTTCGCTGAAGAGGGTGATGAACAAGCAGAGCATTGCTCTATTTCATGTTGCACGTAACGAGTAGAAACACAGCCCTGTCCTTAATGGAAATAGGTGGACTTCGTGATTACTCAGTAGCCACTGCCCTTTGTAGCTCTCAAGCAGGCGCAAGTAAACCGTGCCATGTCCAGATTAAGAGCATTTTCATGTTGCCTGCAACACCAAACAAGTCCTGCATCTAGTACGAGTTTTTCAGTGCATAGCCAGCCGGCGCAGGGTTCTATCGCGCTCGTTATACCACTCATGTGCTCATTGCCGCGTAGAGTGTCTTTATATCGTAGTCACTAGCATTACCTGAGACATAATTCGGGATTTGTTCAAGCATCTTCCTTCTTTAATTTATTTACTGGATGCTAATATCTATGATTTTCTCTGCCTTAGTTGATGACGCGTTAACAAATTTTACAACAGATCCTCTCTTTGATTATAGAGTTCATTCTACCGTTGAAGTTGACAAAGGATGTTTCATTTGTTGTTGACTGTAGACAAGCAGGTACACGTTGTAATACACGACATATTACCGTACAAGCAACAAGTGGTGTAAGTAGGCTGTTTAGGTTTTTATGTTGGTAACGCCACGTGGCGCTCTGTATGAAAATCATTGTCTGTGCTGTGTGCAGTCTGTGGCTGATTTGCATTGTTGAAGTATTTGCTATTGTAGTGTTCGGCAGTTGGATGTGAACAGTGCGTAGCGTTGGGCAGTTGGAGGTGAGCCGTCAGCAGTGGTGGATATGTGGCAATAGAGATGGCGAAGTTTTGAGAGAGGAAGATTTGGACGTGTGTCCGTCAGAAAACCGAAATTTATATGACTGGATGTCATGAACTTTATATATATATATATATATATATATATATATATATATATATATATATATATATATATATATATATATATATATAAAGGTAAATACATTGTTTCTTCTCTATCAAAATCTTTCGTTTCCTAACTATGCCCATCAGTACTTAGTGCCTTCAGTAGTTAGAATCTTTTATTTAGGTGGCAATATTGGCGCTCGCTGTATTGCAGTAGTTCGAGTAACGAAGATTTTTGTGAGGTGATTCATGAAAGGTATAGGTTATCGTTAGTGAGGCAATTCTTTTGTGGGGATTCTTGAAAGTCAGATTGCGGTGAGCTAAAAATATTGTGTGTCAGTTTAGTGTTGGTCAGAATAAGTAAAGAGAGAAATGTCTGAGTACGTTCAGTTTTGCTCAGCTGTTTGAAAGTCAAATAACGTAAGAGGCTAATCGGTACAGTAGTTCATAAATTTTTCTAAGAGGATGTTTCAATGGTACATAAAGTTCGAATATGTAATCGGCATATAAAAAGAGTTCTATATACGTCACAGATTATTTAGAAAGAGTCATGGATGGAAAGAGTGACTAAATTGACTGTAATACCCTTTGCATTAATTGACTAAAGGAATTATGTCCAAGTCTCGCAATTTACTACTATCACAGAGAAGCAAAGACCTTAAATGATGGCTCTGAGCGCTATGGGACTTAACTTCTAAGGTCATCAGTCCCCTAGAACTTAGACCTACTTAAACCTAACTAACCTAAGGACATCACACACATCGATGCACGAGGCAGGATTTGAACCTGCGACCGTAGCGGTCGCGCGGTTCCAGACGGTAGCGCCTAGAACCGCTCGGCCACCTCGGCCGGCTACCTTAAATAACACGTAGAATACACGTCATACTCGCTCTAGTCATAGCAACACCGTAAAGTGAATCAATGAAAAGTTAATCGTGAAATGCACGTAAGTCATGAATGATTAACGAAACCGTATTGTAGATATGATACTGCCAAACATGTCACAGCAACTTGCTCAGCCTCATCTTTCACGCTCAAAGCCTGTTCTTTTGGTAACCATCTGCAGGTCTCGGCTGTGACTGAAGCTGCAGCAGGTAGTGTGGGATACTACGAGCCGGGTGGCGCCTGCCTGCTGGATGGGCTGTTCCATTCCAGCAGATGCCGTGCTCTTGGAGCCTGCGACACGAGCAGTTAGGCGGTGGGCGGGCAGACAGCATAACGGAGCAGCGCCTGGAGCTACCTGTCGCGTGGGCGGCAACTCTGCCGGCCTCTGATTAGCAGAGGCTCTGGCGCCCTCTTCCGCTGCAACAGTGTCGCTATTTGACCACAGCAAGTGAGCACCCCTTTCTATTCAGAACACATAGTGCATTTGTAGAAAAAAAAAGACTCCCCAACAAATTACACAGACTGAGATTCCTACTTGGACCCAAATGATTTCTCTATGGACGCATCACGATTCGATTCAAGGTTTCAATTCACAAATACAGAGTGGCGTACGAAATGTGTGTTTGTTTCGAGCATACCTTACGAGCCGCTCTGGGTATTCCGCTGAGCATCTCAAGAGCTGTAGCAGTAGAGCTTGGAGAAACAAACGAGTTACTAAAAGACACGTACACTACTGGCCATTAAAACTGCTACACTACGGAGATGACGTGCTAAAGACGTGAAATTTAACCGACTGGAAGAAGATGCTGTGATATGCAAATGATTAGCATTTAATAGCATTCACACAAGATTGGCGCCGTTGGCGACACCTACAACGTGCTGACATGAGGAAAGTTTCCAATCGATTTCTCATACAGAAACATCAATTGATCGGCGTTGCCTGGTGAAACATTGTTCTGATGCCTCATGTAAGGAGGAGAAAGGCGTACCGTCACGTTTCCGACTTTGATAAAGGTCGGATTGTAGCCTATCGCGATTGCGGATTATCGTATCGCGACACTGTTGCTCGCGTTGGTCGAGATCCAATGACTGTTAGCAGACTGTGGAATCGGTGGGTTAAAAAGGGTAATTCGGAACATCGTTCTGGTTCCCAACGGCCTCGCATCACTAGCAGTCGAGATGACAGGCATCTTATCCGCATGGCTGTAACGGTTTGTGCAGCCACGTCTCGATCCCTGAGTCAACAGATGGGGACGTCTGCAAGGCAACAACCATCTACACGAACAGTTCGACGACGTTTGCAGCAGCATGGACTATGAGCTCGGAGACCATGGCTTCGGTTACCCTTGACGCTGCATCACAGACAGGAGCGCCTGCGATAGTGTACTCAACGACGAACCTGGGTGCACAAATGGCAAAACGTCATTTTTTCGGATGAGTCCAGGTTCTGTTTACAGCATCATAATGGTCGCATCCGTGTTTGGCGACATCGCGGTCAACGCACATTTTAAGCGTGTATTCGTCATCGCCATACTGGCTTATCACTCGGCGTGATGCTATGGGGTGCCATTGGTTAGACGCCTCGGTCACCTCTTGTTCGCATTGACGGCACTTTGAACAGTGGACGTTACATTTCAGATGTGTTACGACCCGTGGCTCTACCCTTCATTTGGTCCCTGCGAAACCCTACATTTCAGCAGGACATTGCACGACCGCATGGTGTAGGTCCTGTACGGGCCTTTCTGGATACAGAAAATGTTCGACTGCTGCCCTGGCCATCACATTCTCCACATCTCTCACCAATTGCAAACGTCTAGTCAATGGTGGCCGAGCAACTGGCTCGTCACAATACGCCAGTCGCTACTCTTGATGAACTGTCGTATCGTGTTGAAGCTGTATGGGCAGCTGTATCTGTACACGCCATCCAAGCTCTGTTTGACTCAATGCCCGGGCGTATCAAGGCCGTTATTACGGCTAGAGGTGGTTGTTTCTGGGTACTGATTTCTCAGGATCTATGCAGCCAAATTGCGTGAAAATGTAATGACATGTCAGTTACAGTATAATATATTTGTCCAATGAATACCCGTTTATCATCTGCATTTCTTCTTGTTGCAGCAATTTTAATGGCCAGTAGTGTAATTTACGATACGTCACTAGGAGGCTAGTGCTTACGAGGGTCGTTTTAAAAGTCCGAGAAAAGTCCAAGAGATGGCACCACCGGCGCATATCGAGGTCATGTTTAGTTAGCAGCATCATTGAAAGAATGCATACCACATTTCAGCCACATTGATCAATTTCTTTGTGTTTGGGATTCGTGTGAATCAAGAAATTCGAGTGATTGTCAAAAAATGGAACAAAAAAGAATTTTGTGTGGTGATTAAACATTACTTTATGAAAGACAAAACGCCTCAGTAGACTAAAGAGAAGCTTAATAAACATTACAGTGACTCTGCACCGTCGATTAGAACAGTTTATAAGTGGTTTGAAAATTTTCGGAGTGGCCATGTGGGCACAAGTGATGCTGAACGTTCTGAGCGCACTGTGGAGGTTACGACTCCAGAAATCATTGACACAATCCATGATATGGTGATGGATGACAGAAGAGATAAGGTACGTGTGATGGCTAGTGCTGTGGGCATCTCGAATGAACGGGTACATAATATTTTGCATAAACATTGAACATGAGAAAGCTATCCGCAAGATGGGTTCTTCGATTGCTCACGCTTCACCAAAAACGGAATCGTGATAAGTGTTGCAAGGATAGTTTACAGCTGTTCAGGAAGAATACGCAGGACTTTAAGCGTCATTTCATCACTGTGGATGAAACATGAATACATTACTATACTCCTGAGATCAAACAACAATCTAAATAATGAGTTACCAAGGGAGGATCTGCACCAAAAAAGGCGAAGACCATTCCTTCGGTCGGAAAGGTTAGGGCGACAGTCTTTTGAGGTTGGCAAGGGATAATCCTCCTCGACTATCTAGAAAAGGCTAAAACTATTACCGGTGAATATTATTTATCGTTACTGAAGCGTTTGAAAACCGAGCTGCAAGAAAAACGCCGGCGACTGGACCGCAAATAAGTCCTTTTCAATCACGACAAGGCACCACCATACACCTTAGGAGTTGTGGTCGCAAAATTAATGAAAATAGCATTCCAACTCGTTTCACCACCCTCCCCTCCCCCTCTCCGTATTCTCCAGACTTGGCTCCCTTGGACTACTGTTTGTTCCCAAATTCGAAGAAATGGCTGGTGGGACAAAGATTTTATTCAGACGAGGAGCTGATTCAGCTACTAATAGCTATTTTGCAAACTTGGACAATTCCTATTATTCGGAAGGGATCAACAAATTAGAACGGCGTTGGACGAAGTGTATAAGTCTACGAGGAGACTATGTCGAAAAATAAAAAAGGTTTACTCAGAACACGTAAGTAGTTTTTATTTTTTCACAGAATTTTTAAACGCCTCTCGTACTGCACGGCCGACAATGGATAACTAGCAACGCAGCAGCGTTCGGCAGTTGTGTTACTTTTTCATGAAATGGAAGTTCCTGTTGCGATTCAGAGGCGGTTTCGACAACAGTTTAACACACGACGAGTCCTGTGTGATCAGTTTGCACGGTACGGATCAATACTTCGACCTCGGCCAAAAATTCTTTGTTCGCTGTAGAATATTGAAGCTGTACGAATTGTTCTACAGAGAAGCCACGGCATATCCTTCAGAAAGGCAACAAACAGGGCGTACCCAAACGTTCAGTTCAATGGATTCTTAAAAGTGACTTCTGGATGTACCCATACAACATGATTTCTAATCACCAAGCTCACTGCACAACACAAGCGACAGAAACTTCTGTTTGCCCGGTGGGTGGAGGACAGGGGACAATGTCTCAACAACATTTTATTTGCAGCCGATGCGCCTTTTCGTTTGGACGGCAAAGTTAACAAACAGATTGTACGCTTTTGGGTTACTGAAAATCCGCAAGTACTTCATGTGCGCAAAATCATGCTCCGAAGATTATAGGGTGAGTCGCAGCTTCCAGTCACAGACTTATTGGATTTATTTTCTTTGAAGAAAGTGTGAGCAGTGATCGCGATTAGAGCATGTCCTCAATAACTACGTTTCATGGATTTTTGCTGTTGTGTTGGCCTTCAACATGCAGTGGTTCATGCAAGATGGAGCAAAACATATAATGCAGACAATGTGTTAGATTTCTTACTCGAGCGTTTCGACATGCGGGTCAGTACACACACATCTCCAGGGCGTTTCAGTCACGGACAATTTCGACGCCCAATAGTCCAGCCCTCAATCAATGTGACCTCTTACTTTGGGAGTACTTAAAGATAATAATTTTCTCAAAACGTCCACATGATTTAACGGAGATCAGATGCCTTATTCTTCAAATTTGCAATGAAATCAAAGAAGATATGTGCCGTAGGGTTATCGCTAACATCAGTGTTCGTGTGAAAGAAGTTACGAATCAAAATGATTGACATAATGAGCATGCACTGAGTTAGAACAGTTCCCCACACTGTTTTCCATGGTACTGTAACGTTCCTTCGAGTTTGTCTTGGAAGTAAACCGTTTATTCGAAAACAAAATGGTGACAAATATCGTACGCCACGGTGTACATCTACATCTACATCCATACTCCGCAAGCCACCTGACGGTGTGTGGCAGAGGGTACCTTGAGTACCTCTATCGGTTCTCTCTTCTATTCCATTCTCGTATTGTTCGTGGAAAGAAGGATTGTCGGTATGCCTCTGTGTGGGCTCTAATCTCTCTTATTTTATCCTCATGGTCTCTTCGCGAGATAGACATAGGAGGGAGCAATATACTGCTTGACTCTTCGGTGAAGGTATGTTCTCGAAACTTCAACAAAAGCCCGTACCGACCTACTGAGCGTCTTTCCTGCAGAGTCTTCCACTGGAGTTTATCATCTCCGTAACGCTCTCGCGATTACTAAATGATAGTGTAACGAAGCGTGCTGCTCTCCGTTGGATCTACTCTTCTCTTCTATAAACCCTATCTGGTACGGATCCCACACTGCTGAGCAGTATTCAAGCAGTGGGTGAACAAGCTTACTGTAACCTACTTCCCTTGTTTTCGGATTGCATTTCCTTAGGATTCTTCCAATGAATCTCAGTCTGGCATCTGCTTTACCGACGACCAACTTTAAATGATCATTCCATTTTAAATCACTCCTAATGCGTACTCCCAGATAATTTGTGGAATTAACTGCTTCCAGTTGCTGACCTGATATATTGTACCTCTGTTCCAATCTCGCAAAACCCCAAACTAATCTTCTGCGCTTCATGAAATAATAATAATAATAATTTCTCGTTTTACTTGCCACGACAAATTCGGATAAAATCCCAAGCTTTCACCTTAAGAAGAAGATTTTGAAAAATCAGAGGCGGCCGAGCACTGTTTGAAAAGAAAAGGCAAGGTTATGTTGGAACATACGAGAATTCAGGCTCATGCTTCGAAGTTTGGGACTCGGTGATTATGGAAGGAATGGATATTGTACTATGTGATGACAACTTCAATTTCGTTGACGGAATACATTCAAATGCGTGATTTACAGCAGAATGGATAAGGTATGAAAGCTGTCCTTCTTGGAAGTGTTTTCGAACAGAAAGCAGATGGACGACACGGCAATTCTGTGTATCGAAAACCGAGTCATACGGGATTGTGTCTCAACGTGCGTGGCTTTGATCACACAGTTCAGATGAGAGCTATGCTGAACAGCCTGATACACATAGCCGAATCTATTTCGCACAAGAGCCATTTCGGCTACAGGACGGCGTTAAGAATGAACGGGTATTCAGTGCGTGTCAACTCTACCGAGGAAATCAAGAGACAATGCCGCTGAACCAAGCCAGGAGGGCAATACACAGTGGGTCTTCCATTCCGCGGTGTAATAACTTCAATGGGAAACAAACTTAAAGGATCACGTTTTCGAAATCCCGTAATTGTCTACCATTTCGACGCATAAGTTTTAAGTTTGGCTCATAGGTGGCATCCTGCGACGTCACCCTTGGGCTCAGCGACTCTCAAACAGAAAGGTGTCGTCACCTGCGGAAAACAGGCCACAGCTCAGAAGTTCGAGAGAGCTTCGAGGTGGGTTAATGATGTCGCATTGGTACCAAATTTCATCACAATTCTGTCCAACGCCACCAAGAAGGTGTCACACGATTGGGAGGTCGTCACATCTCCTCTTTACCACATTTCACCCATTCTCTTGCCTCCTCTATGATGGAGGTCATAAGCGCAACACTCAGCGTTGGAATCACGCTGTTTCCTTATGGGTGGGAGAGGGAAACATTTCAGACACACCGTCGCTCAGAATTGACACGAAAAGGCCTGAAGGTGTTGCGTAAAGAGCGTCAATGAGACCACCCCTCCCCATGGGATATTGATTCCCACACATTTTGCGGTCGAAATCGACAGTTTAGAATGTGATCAGCAGTAGCACGACGTTCTTGACAACGCTCGACATTGCTTTCACTCTTTGGGCGTTTCAATCCTACTCTAAGATCATCGTGGGGCTAAAATGCCATTGAACGTGATTCGGACTGCAGTACGACCGCAGTTTTTGCTCTGGTATGCAGGGTGTAACCTCTAGCGACTGTTCAAAGCCATTCCACGACATCTGCACTTCATCCGAAGCAACGAAGAGGTTTTACACTTTTTAACTGCTTCTGTTTCGAGCCCTCCTGTGGCGTGATCACAAGGGATTGGGATGCTACATTATCATGGGCTTGAATAAAACGGAAACAGTGCGTCTAATACCTCCCCCCCCCCCCTCCCCCCCCAACAGTACCCAGTTTGGGAACGCCATCGGTGCAAGATAGGCAAAAGGTATTAGAGCACCCGCGAGACTAAATTAACGTCGAAGTTCCGACAGAAAGATTTTTTAAGTGCGCAGCAAAGGTGCGTGGGTGGCACCTAGGATGTTGCTGATCTGAAGAGTCTTTGAGGGACTCTTTTTCATTTTATTTATGCCCATAATGATATAATGATTTACCTCACCCCCTCCCCTCCCAACCCACCCGTGATCACGCCACAAGAAGGGGCGAAACAGAATCTCTCAAAAAGCACAAAAACCCCTTCCTGCTTCGGATCACGTTCAGATTTCCTGCAATGGTCTTGAACTGCCCCTAGTGATTCCACCGTGTATACCACAGCAAAAATTGCGCCCGTACTGGATGGTGTTCAATGGCGTTGTAGCCCTACCATGCCCTTAGAGTTGGGTTGAAATACCCAGAGGGTTTAAGCATTGCCGAACGCTGTCAAGAACGTCGTCCTGTTGCTCGTCGCACTGCAAACTGTCCGTTTCGATGGCGAATTGTGTGGGAATGAAAGTCCCATGGGAAGTGGTGGTCTCATTGACACCCTTTATGCAACTTTCTCAGCGCTTTTCGTGTAGATTCTGAAATATGTAAAGTGTTTCCCTCTGCCATCCATAAGGAGCGTGATTTCAACGCTCGTTGTCGCGATTATGAGTTCAATCACGTAAGTGGCAAAGGAAGGGGTGAAATGTGGGTAAGAGCAAGTGTGACGCCATTCCCATAGTGTGACAAATGGATGGTGGCGTTAGACAGAACTATGGTGAAATGGGTACCAATGGGACATCTTTAACCCACTTTAAAGGTGTCTTGAACTTGTGAGATGTGGCCTTTTTATCGCATATGTTGACAACTTGCTGTTTGCAGCTACGCTGAGCGCGAGAGCGACGTTGCAGGGTGTCACGCTTTTGTATTATTACACAGGAAGGTTGTAGGCATCTTTGAGTTACGCTTCGGAATGGGAGCCAATTATGGGGTTTCGAAAAGTGGCACTTTCATTTTGTTGCTGAGTGTATCAAGCAAGAATCCTAAACAAGGAATCTGACGTCTTGCAGCCATTCAGGTATTTTCCCACTTGTTAAAGATGATAGCGGTCTGAGAGCACCAGATATTTATAACTTGTCTTGTGTTGCAAGGGAGAGTATACAAGTGCTGTTACCTATCGTGTGTTGAACTTCAACACCTTAAGGACAGGAATTTTGAGAAATCAGTTTTGGCCAGGGACAGTCTAATAAATGAAAGCGAGAACATGTTAGAACATACGGTAATTCTGGCTGACACTTCAGACTATTGCGGCTCTATGGTTATGAAAGGCATGTAAATTATGTTATGTGATGACAACTTCAACAGATACACCGTCTATGCACTTAGCAACGCTTGGAAGCGTGCATTTGATAAGGAGCACAGATTAAGAATTTGTATAGTTAACCATTTGATATGAGTGGTGACGCAGCAAACGGCACTGGGCGGAGAGGGCAAACACTGGCTGATATATGTAAGCTGAAGGCTCTTTTTAAGCATGCAGCATTCCGTGATGTAATCATGAAGTCATCGAGCCAATCAGACGTCGTCCTCTGGGCTTATATGTTTCAGGACACCTTAAGATGTTGATGACAGTCATCGAAAGGTTGGGATTTTATTTAAATTGAAAGGAGAACTTTTATGCAATTACTAATGTTATTTTCTTTACTGACTGCCAAGAGGTCCCAGCACACAGAGGGCGCGTACTATCGAAGATCACTGTCGCAAACACGAACGGAACACTGCAGACCAAAAAGTCGGCACCTGTAGAGCACAGCCCTATCGGAATTACACGGAATGGACTGC
The DNA here is from genome assembly GCF_023897955.1 of Schistocerca gregaria. Lineage (NCBI taxonomy): Eukaryota > Metazoa > Arthropoda > Insecta > Orthoptera > Acrididae > Schistocerca > Schistocerca gregaria. The sequence goes on along the minus strand of NC_064925.1, from coordinate 217,878,873 downwards.
GACTGTTAGAGCATCTGGCACAATCTTCCGGGACTGTGTAACTAAATAATGCACCGAGACTCGAGTAAGGAACCAGCCGAAACGTCTTGTAGCCGTAATGGTCTGGCGTCGGATGCAGGCAAAGCACTAGTGAACGAAACACTGGGGCACATATTTGGGCGTGAACCGAGAACGGAAAAGTGAGTCCTAGCTATTGGGCCGGAGTGGCGGGCTGTAAATACCGCCTTCCCGCATCACCCTCTGCGACCACACCATCAGCGCACCTGACGAAGGCTACGAGATCGCTAGACGAAGTATTGTGCCCGATGATCACCGAGATCTAGTGACACATCCATGAATTATTTTGTGTCAAACGTTAATACCGTCTTACGGGACTGTAATAGCTCTTATAAAGACAAAACTCGTCTTGCCTTATTTTGTAGTGTGTAAAGTGGTCACTCTAAGAACATGGCTTTTCTTACAATTTTGTTTGCTAGGATCATGAGTGGACGATCAAGAACGAAGTGCTCGTATTAAGAAAGGAGTAAGACAAAGGCTGTAGCCTTTCGCCCCTACTCTTCAATCTGTACATCGTGGAAGCAATGATGGAAATAAAAGAAAGGTTCAGGAGTGGAATTAAAATACAAGGTGGAAGGATATCAATGATACGATTCGCTGATGACATTGCTATCCTGAGTGAAAGTGAAGAAGAATTAAATGATCTGCTGAACGGAATGAACAGTCTAATGAGTACACAGTATGGTTTGAGAGTAAATAGGAGAAAGACGAAGGTAATCAGAAGTAGCAGAAATGAGAACAGCGAGAAACTTAACATCAGGATTGATGGTCACGAAGTGAATGAAGTTAAGGAATTCTGCTACCTAGGCAGTAAAAATAACCAATGATGGACGAAGCAAGGAGAACATCAAAAGCAGACTGGCTATGGCAAAAATGGCAATTCTGGCCAAGAGAAGTCTACTAATATCAAATACCGGCCTTAATTTGAGGAAGAAATTTCTGAGGATGTACGCCTGGAGTACAGCATTGTATGGTAGTGAAACATGGACTATGGGAAAACCGGAAGAGAAGAGAATCGAAGCATTTGAGATGTTGTGCTATAGACGAATGTTGAAAATTAGGTGGACTGATAAGGTAAGGAATGAGGAGGTTCTACGCAGAATCGGAGAGGAAAGGAATATGTGGAAAACACTGATAAGGAGAAGGGACGGATGATAGGACATCTGCTAAGACATGAGGGAATGACTTCCATGGTTCTAGAGGGAGCTGTAGAGATTGGAATACGTCAAGCAAATAATTGAGGACATAGGTTGCAAGTGCTACTCTGAGATGAAGAAGTTAGCACAGGAAAGGAATTCGTGGCGGGCCACATCAAACCAGTCAGTAGACTGATGACAAAAAAAAAAAAAAAAAAAAAAAAAAGAATCATATGCAACTAGGGGAGAGATAGATACCTCCTTTAGGTAGATTAAGGAGACCTTAGGCGAAAAGAAAAGTAACTGAATATCAGGACAAAGCCGCAATGTGTACAATATACATGACACAGGCGAAATACACACTGATACAAGAAGAACGCAATAATTCTAAATCCAAGAAAAACAGGTGCTCATACGTGTGAATATTACGGAAACTATTAGTCTAACAAGTCAAGTTTGCAAAATTTTAATACGAACTATTTACAAAAGAATGGAAGAACTGGCATAAGTCGACAGGAGCAGGGGGGGTGGGGGGGAAACAGTTAGGGTTCCGCAGAAATATATAAACATGTGCGGCAATGCTGACCCTACGAGTCGTCTTAGAAGATAGAGTAAGGAAATACAAACGTACGTTTATAGCATTTGTATTTTACCTCATTCCTCATGTTCTTCTACACCCGTGATTTCCCTAGATCACTCCAGGCAAATGCCGGGATGGTTCCTTTGAAAGGGCACGGCCGACTTCCTTCCACATCCTTCCCTAATCCGAGCTTGTTTTCCGTCTCTAATGACCTCGTTGTCGACGGGACGTTAAACACTAATATCCCCTTCCTCCTCTTCTACACAATTGTGGTAGATTTCAGCATACAGCACTTTCACCAATACTAAATATATTCATGTATCTTTTCATGTGAAAGATCAATGCCACTCCGAAATTTCGTGTACTTTGTTTTGATATCGCGGGACGCATTAATCTTTTGTTAGGTTTCGGTGGTACGAGGTGCATTCAAGTTCTAAGGCCTCCGATTTTTTTTCTAATTAACTACTCACCCGAAATCGATGAAACTGGCGTTACTTCTCGACGTAATCGCCCTGGAGACGTACACATTTTTCACTACGCTGACGCCATGATTCCATGGCAGCGGCGAAGGCTTCTTTAGGAGTCTGTTTTGACCACTGGAAAATCGCTGAGGAAATAGCAGCACAACTGGTGAATGTGCGGCCACGGGGAGTGTCTTTCATTGTTGGAAAAAGCCAAAAGTCACTAAGAGCCAGGCCAGGTGAGCAGGGAGCATGAGGAATCAATTCAAAGTTGTTATCACGAAGAAACTGTTGCATAGCGTAAGCTCGATGTGCAGGTGCGTTGTCTTGGTGAGACAGCACACGCGCAGCCCTTCCCGGATGTTTTTGTTGCATTGCAGGAAGGAATTTGTTCTTCAAAACATTTTCGTAGGATGCACCTGTTACCGTAGTGCCCTTTGGAACGCAATGGGTAAGGATTACGCCCTCGCTGCCCCAGAACATGGACACCATCATTTTTTCAACCCTGGCGGTTTACCCGAAATTTTTTTGGTGGCGGTGAATCTGTGTGCTTCCATTGAGCTGACTGGTGCTTTGTTTCTGGATTGAAAAATGGCATCCACATCTCATCAATTGTCACAACCGTCGAAAAGAAAGTCCCATTCATTCTGTCGTTGCGGGTCAACATTGCTTGGCAACATGTCACACGGGCAGCCACGTGGTCGTCCGTCAGCATTCGTGGCTCCCACCTGGATGACACTTTCCGCATTTTCAGGTCGTCATGCAGGATTGTGTGCACAGAACCCACAGAAATGCCAACTCTGGAGGCGATCTGTTCAACAGTCATTCGTCGATCCCCAAAAACAATTCTCTCCACTTTCTCGTTCACGGCGTCAGACCGGCTTGTGCGAGCCCGAGGTTGTTGCGGTTTGTTGTCACACGATGTTCTGCCTTCATTAAACTGTCGCACCCACGAACGCACTTTCGACACATCCTTAACTCCATCACCACTTGTCTCCTTCAACTGTCAATGATTTCAATTGGTTTCACACCACACAAATTCGGAAAACGAATGATTGCACACTGTTCAAGTAAGGAAAACGTCGCCTTTTTAAGTGTTTAAAACAGTTCTCATTCTCGCCGCTGGCGGTAAAATTCCATCTGCCGTACGGTGCTGCCATCTCTGGGAAGTATTGACAATGAACGCGGCCTCATTTTAAAACAATGCGCATGTTTCTATCTCTTTCCAGTCCGGAGAAAAAAAAATCGGAGGCCTTAGAACTTGCATGCACATCGTAGCACGAGCGTCTTGTACGGATTTGGATGCGCGCGCGCGCGCGCGTGTGTGTGTGCGTGTATAAGGAGAGTTAATATGTCCTAAGACCTGTGTGCGTAAATTACAGTCGCCAAAGGCTGTATTAACGTATATAACTGCGACTGCGGGCCGTAAAACAGAGGACAACATGTATTTTGTGCCAGTTATTAAGTTTCATTATAATGTACCTATTGATAGGATTATTTTATTCGTCATAACTAAGATGGTCGTGTGATACTGAAGGAACGTTAGCTACTTATAGACATTTTTTTCAAAACCGCCAATGACGTGAAGGAGCAATATGACAGAACAATAGCACGGCGCATATTAGTGACACATGGCTCATGGTCGTGCGTTAGGAAGGGAGGGGGGGGGGGGGAATATTGTGAAGGTGTTTAAAAATTCTTTTATGAGCTCTGGGAATAGGTCCTTATATCAAAAAAAGAGAAGAAGTCCAGTGAAATCGTGCGTTTTCATTGTAATGAATTAAGAATAGCGAATGTTTGCGAGATGGATTCCTGTTAAGCAACTGAAACCTACAGAAAACCTTGGCAAGATTGGTTGGTTTGTGGGAGTAAACGGACCAGACTACTATAGTCATCGGTCCCCCTTGGCAAGAATCGGGGGTTGGAATTATTTTAATTTGTTGTCGCGAGGATTTTATCCCATGTATATGGGTGTGTGGGTCACATACACTTGCAATTCTTAGCGTTTTCTGCAAATTTACTGTTAACTTCCTTCGCATAGCCAGACTTGACTACAACTTTCGATTCACCGGTACAGATCTTGGCGATTAATTCTTAACCCAATAAAGTCATAAGTTACAGTGTTTCATTTAATCAACCAACAGGCAACCCGATCCCTTGACGTTACCTTTGCTGGTAGAAAGTTAAAACATAACCCAAACCCAAAATATCTTTGTATTAAATTGGATAGATCGCTTACATTCAAACCACACCTAATAGATACTGCTACTAAGATACGTACAAGAAATAATATTATTCAGAAGCTCGCCAATACTAGCTGGGGAGTTGATGTACATACTCTGAAGATTTATTCTGTAGCGCTGGTATATTCAGTTGCGGAATATTGCAGCCCTGTTTGGCTTAACAGCAGCCACACGTCTAAAGTGGATACTCAACTAAACAATACCATGACAACCACAATTGGGTCCATTAAATCCACCCCACTACCTTGGCTTCCTGCTCTCTGCAGTATAGCTCCACCACATCTTAGGTGGCAAACCGCCTTAGTTAATGAATGGCGTAAAATCTCCTCCAACACCAGCCTTCCAATCCATCAGGACATTGCCCCAAATCTTTCCCCACTAAGATCTAGAAGACAACCATGGTGAACAGCTCAAAACCTTATGGCTACGTCTTACGATGCTGTGGATTCATGGAAAAATGAATGGTCTCAGACTGGACTATCCAAGAACTGCAGTGAAATATCACCTGGTGGAAAATCTACCTGGTACAGACCTGCCAAGAAGAACTTGGGTTATACTCAAATAGACTCAGAACTGGTCATGGCAGAAGTGGCGAGATGCTCTGTAGATGGGGCATACGAGATTCACCACAGTGCGATCGTGGACATCCAGAGCAAACGATCCAGCACATCATTCAGGAATGCCCTAAACGTGCGTTCAAAGGATCCTCCCCTGCAGCCGTCGAGTGGATGGAAAACCTAGACATAGAACTTTAAAGTTCTATAGATTCCATACATGTGATTGCTGAATGGCCTTATATTATATACAATTTCTGTATGATAATTTTATCTTATCTATGACAAGATACCTTATTGTAACAACCTATATATGCCTACTTTATCGTTAATTGAATGTCCATAAGACGAGACATTATTTATGTGTTATAATGTATGTTGATTTTATCTTTATCTGTCTGTATGTATTTTAACATGAAACCATTTGTACTTGAAAACCACATACGTTAAATAAATAATAACCGGGTTGTCGAGTATTAGAAGTAGAACGTTCAATTAAACACATATTTTCCATTACTGTAAAAGGCTGTGCACCACATTTTTTTGTTGTTTGTTTACAGGAAACAGGTATCTGTTCTGTTGTTGCGCAACATCTCACGTAGGATCACGAAAGAGGTGAAAAGTTGCTGCACGTGCATACGCAGTTGGACGTGCGTGGGGCGGAAACACTTCTTCTCAGTCGGAGAACACAGGATGCCGCTTTGGCTTGCACAATGCCGAAACAGGCGGGCAGATGAAAGATAGCTGCAGATGAAATGTGGGCAGGGGAAAGCTACCTGGAAGGTCGCTAGATGCAGCCGCTGGACCAGGGCTACTGTGGCAGTCCAGTCGCCGACACCCGCTGGTCCCCGAGATGAGATTAATTCGGCTTCCAGCTGTTCAGGCTTGCAAATTCTTTGGCTCTGTCAAAAAGTCTTTTACTGACACCTTTTTTTTTTTGTAGATGATGGATGGTGTTTTTAAGAAAATGTCTGTCTCTTTGCGTAACTTTCCGAGAGAACTTATGTTCCATCAGTCAGTCTCATAACTAAAACATTCGAGAAGGATATTATATTGTCGATTTCAACTTTCATGATAAACAGGATATTCGTATTTATATCATTTAAATAACAAAAGAATTTTTCTTTAGGTTTTTTGTCACCTGATCAAAACACGAATGTATCTTCCAGAAATCGATACCATCGATATGGTTTCCTATTAACTTTTTATAGAACTAACTAATTTTTGCTTGTAAAAATTATTGTTTGCAGGACCCCATGTGTTAGCTATTACAACATCATCAATTTGGTCATAAAAATAATTGCCCCAGTGGAATTGACTAGATGTAAGGCAGTGTCTGATACGAGCAGTGAAATTCCGTAGGAAGTCATCTGTTATACAAATCATATCTTAGTGAACTGGAATCATAATGAATAAAAGACACTGTCGAAACTTAGAAGTATACCTTCAGCAGCCGAAGGTAATCCTTCAAGCTTCTCGATGAAATGAAGTGACTCTTTAATGTAAGAGTCACTTATACCATTGAATGGCTGTAAATGAGTTACCAGATATCTTGCTATTTGACATGTTTGGGAAAGCGTTCATCGTATGTATGCAGACTGTATAGTGTTGGAGTATATTAATGACATAGGCCACTTTAATTACGATTCGATCTCACCTCAAAAAGCCATAACAAGTGATATTAGACACAAAGTGCTTAGCGCAGCAGCGCCATTAATATCGGCACTCGTATTTGATATGCAAGAAGGACTACATGTCTCTGTAAGGCTGAGAATTTTTGTAATTCTTCCGTCACTATGCGATATATAAGTGTGTAAGGTATTAATCTACACTCCTGGAAATGGAAAAAACAACACATTGACACCGGTGTGTCAGACCCACCATACTTGCTCCGGACACTGCGAGAGGGCTGTACAAGCAATGATCACACGCACGGCACAGGTGACACACCAGGAACCGCGGTGTTGGCCGTCGAATGGCCCTAGCTGCGCAGCATTTGTGCACCGCCGCCGTCAGTGTCAGCCAGTTTGCCGTGGCATACGGAGCTCCATCGCAGTCTGGTAGCATGCCGCGACAGCGTGGACGTGAACCGCATGTGCAGTTGACGGACTTTGAGCGAGGGCGTATAGTGGGCATGCGGGAGACCGGGTGGACGTACCGCCGAATTGCTCAACACGTGGGGCGTGAGGTCTCCACAGTACATCGATGTTGTCGCCAGTGGTCGGCGGAAGGTGCACGTGCCCGTCGACCTGGGACCGGACCGCAGCGACGCACGGATGCACGCCAAGACCGTAGGATCCTACGCAGTGCCGTAGGGGACCGCACCGCCACTTCCCAGCAAATTAGGGACACTGTTGCTCCTGGGGTATCGGCGAGGACCATTCGCAACCGTCTCCATGAAGCTGGGCTACGGTCCCGCACACCGTTAGGCCGTCTTCCGCTCACGCCCCAACATCGTGCAGCCCGCCTCCAGTGGTGTCGCGACAGGCGTGAATGGAGGGAAGAATGGAGACGTGTCGTCTTCAGCGATGAGAGTCGCTTCTGCTTCGGTGCCAATGATGGTCGTATGCGTGTTTGGCGCCGTGCAGGTGATCGCCACAATCAGGACTGCATATGACCGAGGCACACAGGGCCAACACCCGGCATCATGGTGTGGGGAGCGATCTCCTACACTGGCCGTACAACTCTGGTGATCGTCGAGGGGGCACTGAATAGTGCATGGTACATCCAAACCGTCATCGAACCCATCGTTCTACCATTCCTAGACCGGCAAGGGAACTTGCTGTTCCAACAGGACAATGCACGTCCGGGTGTATCCCGTGCCACCCAACGTGCTCTAGAAGGTGTAAGTCAACTACCCTGGCCAGCAAGATCTCCGGATCTGTCCCCCATTGAGCATGTTTGGGACTGGATGAAGCGTCGTCTCACGCGGTCTCTACGTCCAGTAGGAACGCTGGTCCAACTGAGGAGCCAGGTGGAAATGGCATGGCAAGCCGTTCCACAGGACTACATCCAGCATCTCTACGATCGTCTCCATGGGAGAACAGCAGCCTGCATTGCTGCGAAAGGTGGATATACACTGTACTAATGGCGACATTGTGCATGCTCTGTTGCCTGTGTCTATGTGCCTGTGATTCTGTCAGTGTGATCATGTGATGTATCTGACCCCAGGAATGTGTGAATAAAGTTTCCCCTTCCTGGGACAATGAATTCACGGTGCTCTTATTTCAATTTCCAGGAGTGTATATTTCTTGACTGCTACGGAAAAAAATCTTTAATAGCAGTCTGATTAGTTATGCAGAATCCATTTGTTTTTACGTCTTCCATCGTAATAATATACTGCAGACCATTACAAGTATCAACGAAGGGCACTCACAAACTTGACTTTGCAGATGTTTAACATTTCAACACAGCCGTACAAAGTAGCTAGCAGTAATGCCATCTGAATTAGACAAAAAATGGCAGATTACGTAGTGGATTCGCCACTCAGAAATTGCATCTGAATGTTGTTTGTTTGCGAGAATATCGTTATATATCTAGTGTAAGAAAGAGAAACTTTTAACGCCACGTCTCGTAATTCCTGAGCGTCAGATCGTAGCCTGTCGATACTGCGGTTTATCGTTCCATGACATTGCATTGCATTGGTCATCACACGATTGTCATACGAACACCGAATCGATGGGTTCTGGAGTGCCATACTCAGGATCATACAGAATCTCATTTGCCCCATGCGTCTAGCGCTCGAGAGGACTGACACATTGTGCACTTGGCTCTACAGAATTGTACAGCCACGTCACACACCACGTGCCAGGAAACATGCTTGTTTGCTGTACGACAAGCATCTACACTGACATTGGAATGACGTCTGGAGCTCTACAGACTGCCAGAAAGGTGATGGTTTCTCTTGATCCTGAGACAAAGAGAGATGCGCAGCTGCAGGGGTGTGGACAGTGGAGGGGCACCACTTCTCCATTTTAGACGAGTCCCGATTCTGTGTACGGCGCCGCTGTCGACGTGTCCATGGATGGATGCTCCGGGGAGAACGAATGTCGCCAGATTGCATTTGCCATTGTCAAACGTGTCTAACATAAGGATGGCGGTTATAGCTGATTCAATTAGTTTTCGAATATGTTGTTTATTTTTTTTTCAGAGCAAGCTCAACCTGTTAAAACTGCTCAAAATAACCGGTTTCTGAAATAATCATTTTCAGCTTTTTATTCCTATTAGGGGAAGATCGGGTAAGGCGGCCAGGACGGGACAATGCATATCTTTTGTCCTGAACAGTGCTGCTACCTGCCGAGAAGTGATTACACTAGTACTAATATCAATCATAGTCGTTTCCAGCGAAATTGACGGAGAAAGCCTGTTGCGTTATTTTTTTAGTTACACTCTTTCCCGATTCAGCCGTCTGAGAAAGTCATTCATATTAAATTTGTCACGTACCTCACTTGTACGTAGAGTAATACCTATTTACCGTATCAATATTGAAACAAAGTCTTTTTGGCCTCCAAAAGTAGTTCCTTGTTGATGCTCTTGTTTTGATAGTTTCTTCTGGGAACTGCTAAAGCCGACGTGGCGTCCGATTAGGAAAAGTGTCCACGCTACTCTTCGAGAGAAAATGATCAAGATGTTTACTCAATAAAAATTAGTCACTTCCATACATCACGCGTAATACTAGAGATCTTTGATGCACAAAGGCCTCATCCGACATTCTATCCTTTTCTAGCGATTCTGAATTAATTATGTTATTTAAAACCGTATCTGTTCGGTTAAACAAAAACAAAGTTTGAAAACAGTCTGTTCCAGCCACTTTCGGACTGTAGGGCATCGAGATGCCTAAAACAATATCATAAAATCACAACGACAAACATGGGATACTGTTACGATGGTACTGCCACTCCCCCCCCCCCCCCCCCCACCATAGGTAGGGAAAATGGACAGTATGTAGCCTTTAGAAAAATGCATATAGCTATTATACAGGGTGCTCTATTGATAATGACCGGGCCAAATATCTCACGAAATAAGCATAAAACGAAGAAACTACAAAGAACGAGTCTCATCTAACTTCAAGGGGGGAACCAGATGGCTCTATGGTTGGCCCACTAGATGGCGCTGCCATAGGTCTAACGGATATCAACTGCGTTTTTTAAAATAGGAACCCCCATTTTTTATTACATGTTCATGTAGTACGTAAAGGAATATGAATGTTTTAGTTGGACCACTTTTTTTGCTTTGTGATAGATGTTGCTGTAATAGTCACAAACATATGGCTCACAATTTTAGACGAACAGTTGATAACAGGTAGGTCTTTTAAATTAAAATACAGAACATAGGTACGTTCGAACATTTTATTTGGGTTGTTCCAATGTGATACATGTACCTTTGTCGTCGAATGACAGATCTGAGTTTGAACTGTCAATATCAATGAAATTCTCCAACAGCCATGTAACTTAGATGTTATTTTATTTCATTTTGAAGGGTACCAGTTTCGGCGTTGCACTGTGCCATCTTCACGCCCCAATGCATCTCTCCAAATAAACGATAATTTTCTATCAAGTCTTCCAATGATACACTAGCGAAACGGTTGAATTCACGACATCCGGTGACATATGGCACTATATGACATTTTAGATTTTATTGGAGAGAGCTGCATATGGCGCCTGAAGACAGCATAGTGGAATGCTGAAACTGGTAGCCTTCAAAATAAAATAAAATAACATCTGTGTTACACGGCTGTTGGAGAACTTCATTGATATTGACAATTACTGAACCAGCTGATGTCCCCTATCCATGATGGATCAACAGAGATTGAGTTTGCTGAGATTGTTCGCATAGCGTGAGGCATTGATGGCCCCTTGCTGCTGGAAATCCGGGAGAATCACACCTTTCGCGTCTCAGAACGTTTCCTGCGGAGGATAACATGTTGTTTTCGTTCGTGGATTTGGCGGTGCGCCCACTTCGACCTTCAGCCTCCTCACTCTGCCTTCCTTCTCTGGACGTGCAACACCAGCGGCCAACCATTTGACGAGACTTGACCTCTTCACCATAAACAGTCTCCAGACGTTCATGGATGAGGGACACACTAGTAGCATGTGCTTGTTCATACGAGATAACAACATGCACTTCCATTGGCGACCACATTTTCAGTACACGTCCGTCTGCCGTCGTGACGTGTCCCGAGTGAATAACCTTGGACATGCCGGTCAGCTGCTGCTCTCTCTTATTCGGCGGTCAGCGCATATCTCATTCCTGCTCCGCTGACGCCTCTTCCGTCGTTGAACCAGCAACGGATGGGGATTCATAAGGTGCTTGTTTGTGTTACCTGTTGTGCCGTCTTCTCTTTCAAAAACAATGACGCAACTTACCTTTGAAGTGTCGAATACATTTAATCATACACTACTGGCCATTAAAACTTCTACACCAAGAAGGAATGCAGATGATCAAGGGGTATTCATTGGACAAATATATTATACTAGAACTGACATGTGCTTACATTTTCACGCAATTTGGGTGCATATATCCTAAGAAATACGTCTCCAGAACAACAATCTCTGGCCGTAATAACGGCCTTGATACGGTTGGGCATTGAGTCAAACAGAGCTTGGATGGCGTGTACAGGTACAGCTGTCCATGCAGCATCAACACCATACCACAGTTCATAAAGATTAGTGACTGGCGTATTATGACGAGCCAGTTGCTCTGCCACCATTGACCAGACGTTTTCAATTGGTGAGAGATCTGGAGAATGTGCTGGCCAGGATAACGGTCGAACATTTTCTGTACCCAGAAAGGCCCCTACAGGACCTGCAACATGCGGTCGTGGATTATCCTGCTGAAATGTAGTGTATCGCAGGGATCGAATGAAGGGTAGAGCCACGGGTCGCAATACGTTTGAAATGTAACGTCCACTGTTCAAAGTGCGAACAAGACGTTTAACCAATGGCACCCTATGCCATCCCCCCTGGGTGATACGCCAGTATGGCGATGACGAATACACGCTTCCAATGTGCGTTCACCGCGATGTCGCCAAAAACGGGTGCGACCATCATGATGCTGTAAACAGAATCTGGATTCATCCGAAAAAATGGCGTTTTGCCATTCGTGCATCCAGATTCGTCGTTGAGTACACCATCGCAAGCGCTCCTGTCTGTGATACAGCGTCAAGTGTAACCGCAGCCATGGTTCCGAGCTGATAGTCCATGCTGCTGCAAACGTCGTCGAACTGTTCGTGAAGATGGTGTGTTCTTGCAAACATCCCCATCTGTTGACTCAGGGATCGTAACGTGGCTGCACGATCAGTTACAATCATGCGGATAAGATGCCTGTCATCTCGACTGCTAGTGATACGACGCCGTTGGGATCCAGCACGGCGTCCCGATTTACCCTTCTGAACCCACCGATTACATATTCTGCTAACAGTCATTGGATCTCTTCCAACGGGAGCTACAGTGTCGCGATACAATAAACCGCAATTACGATAGGCTACTATCCGACGCTTATCAAAGTCGGAAACGTGATGGTACGCATTTCTCCCCCTTACACGAGGCATCACAACAACGTTTCACCAGGCAACGCCGGTCAACAGCTGTTTGTGTATGAGAAATCGGTTGGAAACTTTCCTCATGTCAGCTCGTTGTAGGTGTCGCCACCGTCGCCAACCTTTTGTGAGTGCTGTGAAAGGCTAATCATTTGCATATCACAGCATCTCCTTCCTGTCGGTTAAATTTCGCTTCTGTAGCGCGTAATCCTCGTGGTGTAGCAATTTTCATGGCCAGTAGTGAAATTATCCTTTAACCATAAGTAAAATATTCATTTTATGAGTGTTATTTAGAAAAGTATTGCATTTGAATTCAATGCATATCGAAAACGATGTACCGAAAACGTTTTTTTAAAAAAAATTATTTTAAAGATAACTACAACCCACTACCTAACTACTATATTTACAGTCATATTGCAATTACTGCAGCTTAAATTTCCTTTACTTAACCTCTATGCTCAGAAACGTTTCGTCAACAGATTAAAGGTTTCGGTCTGTAATGACCATCTTCAGATCTGTTTTATAAAAACAGTGTCCTAATGTACCACAGCCATAGTGGCTTCGTCAAATGTTAAATGCAAAATCAGCACCATCATCGTCAAATGTATATAAATAACAACATATGCACGAGTCATGTTGTCAGCATCACTACTGTTTTTGAAAAGTTTTAGAAAAGTCTTATTGAAATGTAGTTCACCCAAGTAAAAATGGGTAAATATATGCTCGACCGATTTTTAAATATTGCTTGGCAACTTGGGACCTTCGCCATGTGGGGTAAGTAGCGGGGAGAAAGGAAGCCAAACAAGTTTCATCACAGATTTGCTCAGTAAACGCGAGTGCGATACAGACATCCTCATCAAATTGCAGTGGCGGATGCAAAAGAGAGAGGTGTTGAGCAAAATAAAGAGGTTTACTCTTGTAATTCTGAAAATATACATACCAGGAAGAGTTATATACAACATACTGATTCCTCCGAAATATGTATTACAAATGACAATGACAGGGATAAATCAGGAGGACATATCCCGATAGTCGTTCTTCCTGAAAGCTATTGCCGGCCGGTGTGGCCGAACGGTTCTATGCGCTACAGTCTGGAACGAGCGACTGCTCCTGTCGCAGGTTCTAATACTGCCTCGGGCATGGATTTGTGTGATGTCCTTAGGTTAGTTAGGTTTAAATAGTTCTATGTTTTAGGGGACCGATGATCTTAGAAGTTAAGTCCCGTAGTGCTCAGAGCCATTTGAACCATTTTTGAATGCTATTGACGAATGGAGCGGGAAATGAGACAAGTCTCACTTAAGACAATGGCGCTGTAAGGTAACGGCACTTACATAAGGAGGCGCTGTGTGGTTCTCCTACACGCTATAGTCGGGCATGATGCGAACAAAAGCAGCGGATCCAGAACGGAACCCTGAGGCGGCCCCACTTAGCTAGGATCGGCAACAAAGGCTGGGAGGTGCGCCCAGGCCGGCGGCGTTCCCAGACGGCGAGACGGGCGGATGAGTTACGGTTATGACCGGCGCTAGTCCAGAGGCGGCGGTCGTGGGTTCGAGCTCCGAAGAGAGCAGCGGCTGCGCGGCGAGAGCAGAGCAGGGCAGCGACCGGCGGGCGCGCCGGCCTTGGCGCTCCTCGGCCTCGCCTCCTCCGCTGGCCTCCCTGGACGGGACTCGCGCGACCTTGCGCGTGCCGATCAATGCCGACTCGTCTCCCACGAGGACCGCCAACCCGCCCTCCAGAGTTCCGACAGCTCTCACTTCCGTTAAAGGGTATTTTCACTGAGAGAACGCAGTACGCTACACTGCTGGCCATTAAATCCGCAAAACCAGTAAAGACATTAAATAACGAAATTTTACTTACAGTACTGACACAGTATAGCAGGAAGAATATACACTACCGGCCATTAAAATTGCTACACCACGAAGATGACGTACTACAGAAGCGAAATTTAACCAACAACAAAAAGATGCTGTGATATGCAAACGATTAGCTTTTCAGATCATTCACACAAGGTTGGCACCACTGGCGACACCTACAACGTGCTGACTTGAGGACAGTTTCCAACCGATTTCTCGTACACGAACAGCAGTTGACCGGCGTTGCCTGGTGAAACGTTATTGTGATGCCTCGTGTAAGGGGGAGAAATGAGTATCAACACGTTTCCGACTTTGATAAGGGTTGGATAGTAGATGTTGTGATGCCTCGTGTAAGGAGGAGAAATGAGTACCATCACGTTTCCGGCTTTGATAAAGGTCGGATTGTAGCCTATCGCGATTGCAGTTTATCATATCGTGACACTGCTGCTCGCGTTGGTGAAGATCCAATGACTGTTAGCAGAATATGGAATCGTTGGGTTCAGGAGGGTAATACGGAACGCCGTGCTGGACCCCAACGGCCTCGTATCACTAGCAGTCGAGATGGCAGGCATCTTTCCCGCATGGCTGTAACGGATCGTGCAGCCATATCTCGATCCCCGAGTCAACAGATGAGGACTTTTGCAAGACAACAACCATCTGCAGAGACAGTTCGACGACGTTAGCAGCAGCATGGAGTATCAGCTCGGAGACCATAGCTGCGGTTACCCTTGACGCTGCATCACAGACAGGAGCGTCAGCGATGGTGTACTCAACGACGAACCTGGGCGCACAAATGTCAAGACGTCATTTTTTCGGATGAATGCAGGTTTTGTTTACAGTATCATGGTGGTCACATCCGTGTTTGGCAACATCGCGGTGAACGCACATTGATAGAGTGTCTTCGTCATCGCCATACTGGCGTATCACCCGGCGTGATGGTATGGCATGCCATTGGTCACACGTCTCGGTCACCTCTTGTTCGCACTGGTGGCACTTTGAACAGTGGACGTTACATTTGAGATGTGTTACGACCCGCAGCTCTACCCTTCATTCGATCCCTGCGAAACCCTACATTTCAACAGGATAATGCACGACCGCATGTTGCAGGTACTGGAAGGGGCTTTCTGGATACAGAAAATGTTCGACTGCTGCCCTGGCCAGCATATTCTCCAGATCTCTCACCAATTGAAAACGTCTGGTCAATGGTGGCCGAGCAACTGGCTCGTCACAATACGCCACTCACTACTCTTGATGAACTGTGGTATCGTGTTGAAGCTGCATTTGCAGCTGTACCTGTGCACGCAAGCCAAGCTCTGTTTGACTCAATGCCTAGGGGTATCAAGCGCATTATTACGGCCAGAGGTGGTTGTTCTGGGTACTGATTTCTCAGGATCTATGCACCCAAACTGCGTGAAAATGTAATCACATGTCAGTTCTAGTATAATATATTTGTCCAATGAATACCCGTTTATCATCTGCGTTTCTTCGTGGTGTAGCAATTTTAACGGCCAATAGTGTAGTTTTCACGTCCACTTCATACATATTAAGCTACTACTTTATAACTTAGCTTCCTTAAAATAACACTTTTAGTGTATTGCACAAAGGCAAAATTTTGAGTATGCATACAGGTTTGAAGCCTGATTTTAATCTTCAGTTTTGAAAATTACCTTTTTCTCACTGCTGTTTCTGACCATAACTGTCAGGTACATGTTTCGAGCGACTTCGATATTAGGAAAACAACATTCTCCGTCTTATGTTTCTTGGTTTGGAGAATCGAACTTATGTCAGACTACCAAATTTCAGCTAAGCAGTCTTTGAGAAGTATTGGTTACGCCATCTGAAGTACGACGCATATGACCGATGTCACTAAGAATTTTTCTGGCGAGAGTGCTGTTTTGAGAGGTGACTGATGACTTACTTCATATCACCTGCCCACTGAAAAATTCATGGAATAAACTCATAGAAAATATTTGTGTCTATGTCTTTTACGGTTACAAGTATTAAAAAGGGTATTTTTTTACTTATAAATCTTTATGATGAGCAATCTTTGCGATGCGAGCGCTTAGGTTGCAGTGTAGAAAATCTGTGCGAAAATACGGCAGGTCGTGTTATCGAAGTCTACGCGCAGATAGAAACGAGTTTCACCTCCCAAATCAGAAAGAGAATGTATACACATGGAAGCCTTAATTGGGAAATCTACGAAAAGCGGGTTGAAAATCACTTACACCCATCCCTACGCCACTCATTATTTTGGGAAGGCGTCTATTTACTGATTTTTATTCTGTATAAATAAGTACTCGTTAACAGTAGAATCTGTCACGTTAAAAAAGCCGTGTGTGGTGACTCAAACAAGCAACAACGAAAGACTCTTTCGACGCACAAACTTCCTTACATAAATCTTGAAACGTCAGTAGCACTTAACACTGTCTGTGCTGCTCTCGCGTGGAAACCGTTTTTAGACTTTTCATACTCCTTCATCTTTCGAAGACACTATTGCTCAAAATGTGTACTGCATTCTGAAATGTTAATGGAACAGCGTCTCACTGCTAACCGTCTTATATATCTTCGTTTCTCACGCATTGTGTCGCTACATCGTAAAGTGGATGTGCAAACAAAACCTTAACATCCAGCGAAAGTATAAATAATCCTATCACCTCGTTAGCAAGGTGTCCCTCGGCTTCACTTTACGACGTGGACGCTCTCCATATGAAAAAGAGCTAAAGGATGTATGCTGTGTGAAACGGATGACATTGACGTTGAAGGACACGAAACTTTTATATATAAATGTAGACTTCCGCAGCCCTTGTTACAGTCAATACAATTCTTCTGGGTTTCTGACCGCATTGTCAGTATGTAAAACTACCGACGTTTCGATCACTGTTGCAAGTGACCTTCTTCAGGGTGTTTTTGCTTACTAACAAAAAACACTCTTAAGAAGGTCACTTGCAAGAGTGAGCAAAACGTCGGTAGTTGTACATATTGACAATGCGGTCGCAAACCAAGAAAATTTTTATTGACAAAGCAACTTTTAGTACAGGCAAGATAAAGGTGCTGCGGAACAGAATGTAATTGCTTGTCCGTAATTACGTCTAGTAGCACAGCACGACCAGTACGCTCGTACATTGGCTTCAGGGAACGAGCATCTAAACTTCGACAGGTTAGACAAGCCGATTAATTTATTAGCGTTGATATTTCGATGGTTATTACCACAAATTGCTATCCAGTTTACAAGGAGGTGATACGGTCGACGAGAAAGGCTGCGTAATTTTTGATTACAGTGTCCGTGATGTAATGATCAGCGCGTGCGCAGAGGTTCTCCCCGTTCACGCTGTGGGAACCGGTTGGTGCAACACGGTCTGTTCACTGAATGGGAGGCAGATCGGCACACGTATCTGTATCAGGTGCGTTTACGGTTGCTGAGCAAAACGGAGAAAACCGTCGCTCGGAATTAGTTCTGCGTGACTAGGCATCAGTAATATCCCAGTACACGCACGTACAGTGTTGTAAGTGAGGTTGCTAACTATATGGGTTACTAGCGTATCTAATATCGTTTTACACTTCGGCAAAAGCTGTTACGCTGAGCGTAATTGGAACATCCCGTACAGTGATTTCGACAGAATAGCCAGTTACAGTCTGTGGGATACGCATTCCATTTCTTATACCATGCTGGTTCCTTTTTTTTGCTGGAGGAGGTCTAGAATTGCGAGTACGTTCTATTACGAAAGCCATTGTGAACCAACGCAGACATACACTAACAAGAGTTATACACCAAACGTATTAAGAAGTCAGCCTGGAACAGCGCGACCGCTACGGTCGCAGGTTCGCGTTCTGCCTCGGGCATAAATGTGTGTGATGTCATTAAGTTAGTTAGGTTTAAGTAGTTCTAAGTTCTAGGGGACTGATGACCTCAGATGTTAAGTCCCATAGTGCTCAGAGCAATTTGAACCATTTTGTATTAAGAAACAGGGTGTTAAGGACATTAACGTTCTAACATCTGCTTCCAGCAGCAAGTTGTGTATTTTACCATGAAACTTTCAGTGAAATCTACAGTTTTTCTTTAGTAATTATGTCTGCTATTGAATGCTTTTATTTACATTCATTCAGGGACATGAAGATCGTCATGTAGACCAAACGGGTAGGGAAAATTTGTGTAATTTAACGGCTTGAAAAAGAGCTAGTCAGAATGTAACTCCTGTAACATATCACAGTCTGCGAACAGT
Source organism: Schistocerca gregaria (assembly GCF_023897955.1). Lineage (NCBI taxonomy): Eukaryota > Metazoa > Arthropoda > Insecta > Orthoptera > Acrididae > Schistocerca > Schistocerca gregaria. Next base: position 217,860,232 of record NC_064925.1, on the reverse strand, counting down.
TAATAACTGTTTATCTATCTTCCCATGGAATGAAGTACAATGTTAGAGGCAAATGCGATGATTCATGTTAATTTTTACAGCATAGTAAAAACAGCAACCACCCAGTGCTAGCAACGCTATTTACCAGAAATAAATACTGCCGTTTGCGGTTTCGAACCGACATGCTCATCCTCAGACGCTTGCTCACATTAAACATTAGATTCTTCTGCGCATATGATGTTCGTTGATTGTGCCGGAAGTTCCTTGGGGTGGCGGTGTCGTACGGCAAGACAAGACGTAATAAAAAGGACTATTTTATCAGCTTAGGTAGTTGTACTGTATTTGTATGTTAATCGGCGACCTAGAAACGACGGAGAGGCTCCGTCCCTGCCGCAGGCTTCGAAAGGCCCAACGGTGCCGACCATCGTGTCATTCTCTGCCGATAGGTGTCAATGGATGCGGTTAGGGAGACGAGTGTGACCACTGCTGGCCACATTCAGCTTTCGTAACCGTAGTAAATCCTCAATTGGCCTCACAAGGGGTGAGTGCACCCCGCTTGCCAACAGCGCTCGGGCAAACTGGTTGGTCACCCAGCTGAGTGCTAGCCAAGCCCGACAACGCTTAACTTCGATGATGTAGTGGGAATCGGTGCTACCACTGTGGCAAGGCCGTTGGCTGTAAGGAATGACGATATTATAACTTAAGGGACAACCACTCTGAGGAGCTGGTTTCAAAAGTCAGTGAACCAAAGACTGTGGCGACGAAAGTAGGCAAACAACGAGGACAGCCTGAGGTACAGCCGAATGAATGACCCCTGGAAAATGTGCAACGTTTCCCAGAAATGGGCAGCGTGACAGATCGTAGTAAGTTGACCCAAAGCGATATTCTAAACTATACACATAAACGTAAGTCTGGAGGCTTTCGTGGCCGTTGTCAATAAAGTTAAAATCCTCTAGGTTTTTAGGCCGCGTCATATTTCCTTCTAAAACAATCAACGTATCGACCCCTCTGATGCGATCATCTTCACGATGTTTCGGCATCCACTATTGCTAGAACACTGTCAATCCTGAAGAATATCCCAGCAGACGGGTCGAAACGTCGATTATTTTAGAAGGAAATATCACGTGGCCTAACAACCCAGAAGGTTTTAACTTTAGGGCGTACATAAAGCTGTCCACGTTTACGAGCAAGTAAGGTCCCTTCTTTGCGAAAACGAGATTCACATATACAAAAACTAAACATCTTCAGCAAGTGCTATATTCCAATGTTGACGTCGGCCGTTGTGGCCGAGCGGTTCTAGGCGCTTCAGTCCGGAACCGCGCTGCTGCTACGGTCGCAGGTTCGAATCCGGCCTCGGGCATGGATGTGTGTGATGTTCTTAGGTAGTTAGGTTTAGGTAGTTCTAAATCTAGGGGACAGGTGACCTCAGATGTTAAGTCCCATAGAGCTTAAAGCCATTTGAACCGTTTGAACCAATTTTGACTACTTAATAGGAACTGTGCTCTGGCAGATCAAGCCAAGCTGCTGAAATAAAGGTCGTTAGATCTTTACTGAGGTGAATTAAAAAGGCTAATGAATCAAAGAAACGCAACAGATGCGGGCGTAAAGCTCAATATACTGGAAAAGCTTCACCCATCTACGTGAAGATGGTATGTAAAAAACATGGAGCAAAACGGCATATCCTAGAAATTATCCAAAATGACTGTAAATGAGGAAAAAACAGGTTTACTGGCCAAGGACAAAAAGAAGGTGGTCTCCTTTGGGACGGGAAGAGGAAGAGTTCTAAAAGGATAGAAAAAGTTGGAAAATTTTCATTATTCATTTCAAAATATTCAGGAAACTGGAACTGCAACCTGATGCTGGAGAGTAAGTTGCTCACGTTATTGTAATTCATTGTTAGGCCCATTTGCAATGAAATAGTCCATTTCCTGACATCGGTTTTTGGTGCAGGGCTCCACCACTCCAAGGAACGTTCGCCACAACCAGCGAACGTTACATGTACAGCCCAATGTGATTAGATGATTCTGTCGGTTCTAAACCAATAACTCTGCGATATGTGTATAATAAGGCAGCGGCCTCGCCGCAGTGGATACACCGGTTCCCGTGAGATCACCCAAGTTAAGCGCTGTCGGGCGTGGTCGGCACTTGGATGGGTGACCATCCAGGCCGCCATGCGCTGTTGCCATTTTTCTGCGTGCACTCAGCCTCGTGATGCCACTACTCGACCGAATAGTAGCTGCTTCGGTCAAGAATACCATCATAACGACCGGGAGAGCGGTGTGCTGACTTCATGCCCCTCCCATCCGCATCCTCCACTGAGGATGACACGGCGGTCGGATGGTCCTGGTAGGCCACTCGTGGCCTGACAACGGAGTGCTAAAATTTGTTTATAATAAGCAGTTTTACTTTATTGCAAGAACCAAGGTTTGGTTTCATACAGTCATGGTCTCGCTATGTCAGTTTTCGGCAAAATAGCATGTGACATTACTGTCACGCTTCGCTACGATATTGCTTAATTTTTGCCACTGTTTCTTGGTGAATTTAGCGTGTACTGAACACATCTGCTAGGAGGAAAGCCTTACCTTGTTCTCACTGGGAAGATGATCTTCCGGTGTGGTGTAGGGGTCCTCTTTGTCGGCAGGAGTCGGTCAGTGTATCTTACAAGGAAGGACGAAGGTCCGCTGGGAGCTGGGCCGTTTTCACGGAAGAGGGCTGCGGCCTCCTTTGTGCTTTTGCCGGCGGAGCTGGCGCCTCTCCAGGCCCTCAGTGGAAGGCGCCACGCCACCGCTGCCATCCCCAGAAAATAACTGAGCACGGAATTTTTGCGTTTCTGCTCAGACATCAAAGGAGGAAGCACCGAAAAGCCACCCGACCAGTGCGGGAACGTCCTTTGCTTTAGACCCACCACTGTGCTTGGTGCGAAGAAGCTGAATGATCGACTGGACACTGCTCCATCTCAACACCAACTTCCCATTTGTTAAGGTGCGTTTTGTATATTAAGAGCGGAAAGTTTCCCCTGTTTTCTCACGAAATAAGCGATATTCTCGTCTGTCACATTGGCAACAACATTGAGTTGTCCCCTCTTCATAGAGTTTTTGTTGAACGTAGAGTGTTGTAGGGAGATTTATGTTTCATGATTATTCATTCACTGCCGCTCACGGGAGCCAGTTGTCCACTGTGCGCTGTTTGGTGTTGATGGGTGTACGGTGTGCTAATTTTGGGGGAATTTAAGAGTGTTACTGCGGCAACGTGTTTCATATCCTGAGCAGTTCGTTATTTGCTTACGTCGCCACGAAAATTGTATTGCTTGGTTTGGTTATAATTTGTTGCATCCAGTTGTACCGTGTGTGAGTCGTCGGATGAGTTGTTTAGCGCACTATCAGGTACTGTAAGTCTGATACCAGGTGAATTACAGGGAAGAGAAGCTACCCGTAAGGCCATGAAAATTTTAATGAAACACTAAATCTTACACAATGGACAAGTCTTACTGAATGATAACTAGTGGGGTGGGCCATTCAAGCATGAAGATACAGTTAGCACACGACAAACGGATATATTAATAAAGGGGCTTATCTGTCTACAGCAAAACAAGTAGAAATATGGAGCATACTTCAATGCAAGATGCTTTTAATAATTTCCGTAACGAAATTCTGTCTTGAAATCTGGCAGAAAATCCAAAGAGTTTCTGGTGGTACATAAAGCACACCAGTGGCAAGACGCAATCAATACTTCAATGCACTATAAAAACGGTGAAGTCACTGGTGACAGTGCCACTAAAGCAGAGTTATTAAACGCGGTTTTCCTAAGCTCCTTCACCAAAGAAGACGAAGTAAATATTCCTGAATTCCAATCAAGAACAAATGCCAAGATGAGAAACATTGAAGTAGATATCCTCGGTGTAACAAAGCAGCTTCAGTCACTTAACAAAGGCAAGGCCTCCGTTCCAGCTTGTATGCCAGGCAGGTTCCTCTCAGAGTATGCTGAAAAAGTAGCTCCATATTTAGCAATTATATACAACCACTCGCTCACAGAAAGATCCGTAGCTAAAGACTGGAAAATTGCTCAAGTCACACCAATACCCAAAAAGGGAAGTAGGAGTAATCCGCTGAATTACAGGCCTATATCACTGACGTCAATTTGCAGTTGGGTTTTGGAACATATACCACATTCGAAGATTGTGAAGTACCTAGAAGAAAACAGTCAGCACGGTTTCAGAAAATATCGTTCTTGTGAAACACAACTAGCTCTTTATACTCATGAAGTAATAAATGCTATCGACAGGGAATGTCAAATTGATTCCATATTTTTAGATTTCCAGAAGGCTTTGGACACCGTTCCTCACAAGCGTCTTCAAACCAAACTACGTTCCTATGGAATATCGACTCAGTTGTGCGACTAGATTTGTGATTTACTGTCAGAAAGGTCACAGTTCGTAGTAATAGACGGAAAGTCATCGAATACAACAGAAGTAATAGCCGGCGTTCCACAAGGAAGTGTTACAGGCCCTCTATAGTTCCTGATCTATGTTAACAACATAGGAGACAATCTGAGTAGCCGTCTTAAATTGTTTGCAGATGATGCTGCCATTTACCGTCTTATAAAATCATCAGTTGATCAAAACAACTTGCAAAATGATTTAGATAAGATATATGTGTGGTGCGAAAAGTGGCAATTGGCCCTGAATAACGAAAAGTGTGAAGTTATTCACATGAGTACTACAAGAAATCAGCTAAAGTTCGATTATGCGATAAGTCACACCAATCTGAAGGCTGTAAATTCAACTAAATACTTAGGAATTGCAATTACAAAAAAACTAAATAGGAACGATCACATAGATTATATTGTGAGTAGAGCAAACCAAAGATTGCGATACATTGGCAGAACACTTAGAAGCTGCAACAGGTCTACTAAAGAGACTGCTTACACTACGCTTGTCCGCCCTATTCTGGAGTATTGCTGTGCGGTGTGGGATCCGCATCAGGTGGGAGTGACGGATGACATTGAAAAAGTACAAAAAAGGGCAGCACGTTTAGTATTATCGCGAAACAGGGGAGATACTGTCACAGACATAATACGTGAATTGGAGTGGCAATCATTAAAACAAATTCGTTTTTCGTTGCGACGGGACCTTCTCGTGAAATTTCAATAACCAGTTTCCTCCTCCGATTGCGAAAACATTCTGTTGCACCTACCTGCATATGGAGCAATGATCATCACGATAAAGTAAGAGAAATCAGGGCTCGCACAGAAAAAATTAAGTGCTCGTTTTCCCGCGTGCCGTTCGAGAGTGGAGCGGTAGAGAGACAGCTTGAAGGTGGTTCATTGAACCCTCTGCCAGGCACTTTACTGTGAATAGCAGAGTAATCACGTAGATGTAGATAAAGATCTAGTAGTCAGTGTAACAGCTTGATTTATCATAGCAAAGCATTAACCTTTCGTTACCCACTGAGACAAGCACGTGAACATTTAATAAATGGACAAGGGATTATGATTGGGAAATCTAACCTTGGCCCAATTGTGTGTGTACAATTAAAGCATAACCATGAGAGTAAATCGCGGATTTAGCCATGACCGTAAGAATAATTAGTGTTTTACTGAAAGTGCTCAGAAAAGTAAGTACGGACATCAGTAGAACCGCGTAATGGAAGCAACTAGCTGGCTGACAATGTTAAAACTGTGCAATTAGGCCTCTGATGAAAGTTAACTAGCATTGCGTCCCCGTCGACGCGGTAACTGCATCACCACCAGCTCATTCTTACCACAGTGTGAAGGCGGAAGACGGCAGCAGTAATAGCTGCCAATTCTGAGTCCAGTTCGCCGTCTTCACTGAGTATTAAAGTGGAGACATCCTTCTGTATGTCAGCAAGTCTCGGTTCATCGGTCATACGGCAGCAAGCAGGCCTTTATTCTTCCATCTCCACACAGTAAATGTCCTCTATCTGAACTTCCTGAAGGTGCCTGTGTAGGAACATCACCGGCCAATTGCAGCAGATCATGTGAGTTCTGACCAGAAATAATTTTGTAAATAACTTAAACAAGATCCTACTCCTGCTGATTTTGTTATGATTAACCAGTGATGTCGTCATGTGGGGAAGAAGGCAGAAATTCTTTCTCACTCCATTAGCGGATTTTGAATCTGATCAAAGGGTTTGCATGTAGACAAACGTGAGAAAGCGCATGTTCTGCGGAAATAAACATTATGAGCCAATCAGAAAGCCCTTGCAGGGATTTTAAACGAACATATTAATTATTTTAGAGGTCGGGCACCTGCATCTAAAATTCCACATGGTGAATAAAATCATCCACACTAGCTGTTAAAATAATTTAATTAAAGCAATCATTTTGCCCCGCCATGACTTTAAAAAAACTATCGCCTGAAGAAGCATCTCTGTTTATGCGAAACCGGTAGTGACGTTTTAATGAAAGTAACAGCCAGTGCAGAAGATTTTATTCACCATTCTAGTCGAACTTTCTTCCGCGGCGTATCTGACGAGAAAAACTGCAGGTCTCATGCTCTACCGTTTCTAAAGGCTACACCAGACTTAGACATTGTCTTTCCTAAAAGGATGCATACTAGTGTATTGAATAACACTGTGTTGTGGCAAAAAAGATCTCTGGGCCTTCCGGTATGCGGAGGTGGATCGAAGAAACTTCTGCTTCGCCTACTTGGTACCAAGGACAGTTTTCAGCTGTGGACATATTTGTGATTATCCCTGGTCTTTTTAAGTAAATTCCTATATTATGAGGCAGCTAGAAATAGCTGTCCATGGCCACACAAACTAACTGACCTCTCACTGTAATAAAAAGAAGGCACAAAAGAAGTAAATTAAGTGAGCAGTCACTGGTAGTGTCGGATATTTTATGTGCTTATGTACAGTGTTAAAACGATCGACTACATTGACGACTGGGATGCACATATAGCAGCACGAAACACGTTGCTGGAAATTTTTGGGAAGAGTTGCCACATAACACGTTAACTTTGACTTAGCTAGCTGCCCGTGTGAACAGATGTTGTTGCGTTTTCTCTCTACAGTGTTCCACTCTTTTTGGCAGCCCATGGTATTAAGATCATTTTGGAAATTGATTTGGTTTTCAGAGGACTTTGTCTTCTGTTCATTTTTGTTGTGATTTTTGAGTCAGTAGAGCAAATAAATTTCCGTTGGTCTCAGCCTCGACTTAGATTTTAAGATCCTATACAGAGTCCTACAACTCATCCATGATTTGGCCACCCACTAATAATAGAGCAACCTGGTGCACACCAAAGCTTGTTGTTTTCATGGCGTTATCGTTGTGTATAGCGGCCAAACTCAGCGATCGGTTATATTGCGTTGGAGTGTAGGATCGTAGCATTTTTGTTTTCCATGTTGGTAATCTGGTTGCTATAGATTTATTTATAGATTATCATTTTTTATTTGTAGTTCACTCTTGCTATCTGAATATACAAATTGTCATTTTGCCATTTGGGCATAGTGAGTGGAGCTGTAGACGCTAGAAAATGGGGAGCCGATTGGAAAAGAACATTTCCGACATATTCATCTGTTTGTGTTCAGTAGATGCGTGAGATCAGAAGAGGCAGACAGGAACATTTGTGACGTGTATGGGGATAAAGGCATGGGACACAGCACGGCAAGGAAATGGTTTTCTCTGGAAAGTCTCTTCGGGTTTGGTGCCGGATCCTAAAATCAACTTGACTCGATATTTCGGCGATCCAACTAGTTCTCAGCGGGACTCATCAGGAGAAGCAGCGTTTTCCTGAAGATGCTACCTGTTGGATCGCCGAAATATCGAGATAAGTTGATTTTAGTATCCGGCAGCAATCCCGAAGAGACTTTCAAGACGTAAAAATGGTTCAGATGGCTCTGAGCACTACGGGACTTAACTGCTATTGTCATCAGTCCCCTAAAACTTAGAACTACTTAAACCTAACTAACCTAAGGACATCACACACATCCATGACCGAGGCAAAGTTCGAACCTGCGACCGTAGCGGTCACGCGATTCCATACTGTAGCGCCTAGAACCGCTCGGCCACTCCGGCCGGCTTGCAAGACGTATTACGCCGGTAAAGCCTACGTAATCAGAAATGGCTTTCTCGTTTTAAGGAGGACATATTTGACGTTAGTGATTCTCCAAATTCAGGAACACCTTCGCGGTTTTATGAAGATGATTTAAACGCATTAATCCACAGTGATCCACATCAGTGTACTCGAGAACTGGCAAATGTGATGAACTCTTATCATTCCATTATCGTGCGACATATACACGCAGTGGGGAAGGCCCAAAAATGGAGTGTATGGGTAACGCATGCTGTAAGCCAAAATACCAAAAATTTGCGTGTGAACCATATGTTCATCTCTGATTGCTCGTCATCAGTTGACTCGCGAACAACGTAGACGATTCGTATCCTGTATCGTTACTGGTGGCGAGAAATGATGTCTTTCTGGAAACATCAGGAAAAGTAAATAATGGTTGAGGCCAAACAAAGCAGCAATTCCACGTATAAAGACGTACATGAAGAGCGACTGCGTGATGCACTACGAATTGCCTAAAGCTGTGGCCGAGCGGTTCTAGGCGATTCAGTCCGGAACCGCACTGCTGCTACGGTCGCCGGTTCGAATCCTGCCTAGGGCATGGATGTGTGTGACGTCCTTTTGCACTACGAATTGCTTGCCCGCGGTGTAACGGTCACTGTTGACACTGACTGTCCGCAAACGAGACGTTTTGCAGACGCAATCCAAGAGCGACAACCAGGAAGACAGGATGAAGTGATGCTACTACAACATAGCGCCTCCTCGGATTCTGATACACTGCTGTACGGGAGTTAGGTTGGGAAGTCATTCCACACGCAGCTTCTTCACCTGATCTTGCGTCCTCAAATGTTCACCCTTTCCGGTCTCTATTGAACAGTCTTCAAGGAACTTCCTATCCGGATAAAAATACACTTCGAATATGACCCGACGAGTTCTTCGCCTCAAAACCACGTTATTGCTACTGTCGCGGAATCGAAAAGTTATCACAACGTTGGCAGACAATAGTGAAGGGGAAGTGAATTACTATGACTAAAATCTCTGTTACGTTTATCAGATGCGCTTATTAAACGGGTGGAATATTAAAAATTCACAAAAAACAACGAATATTGTATTCGGTTGTCTTGTATGACTAAAGATTTGATTTATAACGAGCGTTGCACTTAACGCTCCTCGCTCGGAGTAAGAACATCGAGAGAAGTTTCAAGCCGAAATGCAACGTCCGTTATAGGCTGTGACTGTAGACTGCCTGAAGCCACAGTGCTACTGGGAGATGTTGCGGAGCGTTTGTTTGGTCCACTGGTCGTTATACACTACTGTCCATTAAAATTGCTACACAAAGAAGGAATGCAGATGATAAACGGGTATTCATTGGACAAATATATTATACTAGAACTGACATGTGATTACATTTTCAAGCAATTTGAGTGCATAGATCCTGAGAAATCAGTACGCAGAACAACCACATCTGGCCGTAAAAACGGCGTTGATACGCCTAGGCATTGAGTCAAACGGAGCTTGTATGGCGGGTACAGGTACAGCTGCCCATGCAGCTTCAACACGATACCACAGTTCATCAAGAGTAGTTGTGACGAGCCAGTTGCACGGCCACCATTGACCAGACGTTTTCAGTTGGTGAGAGATCTGGGGAATGTGCTGGTCAGCGCAGCAGTCGAACATTTTCTGTATCCAGAAAGGCCCCTACAGGACCTGCAACATGCGGTCGTGGATTATCCTGCTGAAATGTAGGGTTTCGCAGAGATCGAATGAAGGGTAGAGCTAAGGGTCGTAACAAATCTGAAATGTAACGTCCACTGTTCAAAGCGCCGTCAATGCGAACAAGAGGTGACCGAGACGTGTAACCAACTGCAACCCATACCATCACGCCGGGTGATACGCCAGTATGGCGATGACGAATACACGCTTCCAATGTGCGTTCACCACGATGTCGCCAAACACGGATGCGGCCATCATGATGCTGTAAGCAGAACCTGGATTCATCCGAAAAAATGACGTTTTGCCATTCGTGCACCCAGGTTCGTTGTCGAGTCCACCATCGCAGGAGCTCCTCTCTGTGATGCAGCGTCAAGGGTAACGACAGCCATGTCTCCGAGCTGATAGTCCATGCTGCTGGAAACGTCGTCGAACTGTTCGTGCAGATGGTTGTTGTCTTGCAATCGTCCCCATCTGTTGACTCAGGGATCGAGAAGTGGCTGCACGATCCGTTACAGCCATGCGGTTAAGATGCTTGTCATCTCGACTGCTAGTAATACGAAGCCGTTGGTTTCCGCATTACCCTCCTGAACCCACCGATTCCACATTCTGCTAACAGTCATTGGGCCTCGACCAACACGAGCAGCAATGTTGCGATACGATAAACCGCAGTCGCGATAGGCTAAAATCCGACCTTTATCAAAGTCGGAAACGTGGTGGTATGCATTTCTCCTCCTTACACGAGGCATCACAACAACGTTTCACCAGGCAACATCGGTCAACTGCTGTTTGTGTATGAAAAATCGGTTGGAAACTTTCCTCATGTCAACACGTTGAAGGTGTCACCACCGGCGCCAACCTTGTGTGAATGCTCTGAAAAGTTAATCATTTGCATATCACGGCATCTTCTTCCTGTCGGTTAAATTTTGCGTCTGTAGCACGTCATCTTCGTGGCGGCGCAATTTGAATGGTCTGTAGTGTAGTTGGGGCCTCTGGTACAGAGGAGGGCGTGTGGAGTGGCGAAAGACTGTGGGGGGGGGGGGGGGGGGAGGAGGAAGGACGTTCTCCAATGCGGCAGCCACTCGCTCTGTGGATGAGCTAACGCCGGGCCCGGCCAATTCGCGGCCATTGGAGGGCTTTATGCGTCCTGCCGGCGCTGGCAGCGGTTTTGCCGACTGTCCCACTCTGGGAGCCGCGCATCGGACATCTCTGTACAGACGCGCCTGCCGCGGCTGTCACACGCGGCTGGCTGCTGGAACGAAAAAAAGTCTCCTGCCGGAACGACACCGTGAAATTACGCCTCACGCCCCGCGTATTGTATAAACGTCCGTGCGGTAGCATGTCGATCCACTAGTCACTTGTTGTTGCGGCAGACGTCGCGTCTTAATACCAAGCGACACAGCAACGCCTGACACTCAGATGTCTTTACAATGGCCACATTGCCTCATCCTTTTGAGTCAACGACGATGTTAAGCGCTTTGGGACAACTACTCTGTCCGATGAAAAGCATCTGAATACCTATTAACGGACATCAATATTGGACGAGGCTACCCTTTGCTTTATGATGGCTTGAACTCTGTTAGGGCATATTCAGTGAGGTGTCTGGAGAATTCGCAGCTCATGTTTCCCCAAGAACTGAAACGCGACAGTGGAAAGATGTTGAGTGTTGGAATCTCAAAGGTATTCCATTGGTTTCAGGTTGAGACTCTCAGCAGACCAGTATATTTCAGGAATGTTGCTTTCCACACTAGGCCTGTTGATAATTTTAAAAACATCGGGAATGCGATTAGTCGGTATTTAAAAAGTATCATTATCGGCACTCGAAATAACGAGAAAAGTGATGATATATCGATATACCGACGAAAAAAATATCAACCTACTGGCCTACAAAAATGTCGGCTGCACATGGTAAACATACTGCCGGTTTTAGAGCTGTATATTTAACTATTGATTTGTTGTAACCAACAGCTGCCAGCTTATCCCCTTGGAGCAAGAATTGAAAGGAAAATGATGCACGTTCACGCTTCGCGCCAACCACTTTGCTAACAATGGAAACTGCAGGTACGTGGCACAGTTAAAAGGGTCTGATGGGTGCCTCGTTCGGTTTCATCACACAGCGGATTTGTCTGGAATACTTCATGTCGACTTCCCTGTTTTTTTCATTTCAGCCAACGCCAGTGACCTAGCATATAGATATAGTGTGAAAATTGCGCGGTGAATTTGAACGTTGCAATTTCTGTTGTTAATTCCGAACGCCCATTACGTCAGCGCACATCCCCTCACACATCTCCGTCCACCGCAAAAACCAATGTTGTAATTTAGATTATGGTCATATTTTTCGGCAACAGTTTTTGAAGACTGCCGTTGTGCAGAAACAGTCCACTATTTACCTTAAAAGTTTTTTTTTATTTTTTTTAACGCAGCCGGAGTGCTATGTCTTCTCAACGGAAATGTTGTTATTCTATTCACACCGCCACCTCCGCCCCCCCTCTTCCAGTGTAACCTGGACTTCGCCTTTGTGCCACCTACACTTGCTTCACACAATCAAACCAGACATTATTGGAGCTCAAAAAGTAGTAAGACTACACACAGACTTTCACACAGTGAAAGTAAAATTATGTTGTACTAAAATTTAAAAAAAAAAAACGGTTTCATATTTGTGCTGAGAATTACGAAAAATATGTAGTATAAAATAAAAATATCGGCATTCAATATTGTCATTTCGATATAAATGTATCGACAAATTTGGCAAATGTATACCGCCGACGTATATCGATATTTCTCGGATAGAAAATAGCGATTTATCGACATATCGGTGTTATATCAACAGCCCTAGTCGACACGTTGGGCCTCACAGGCGCTGCCTTATGACAGGATACACCGTCCTGCTGATACAGTGTCTCCAAACCGTTCCTCTACTGTACGCAGTACCCAATAACGAAAGTGTTGAATTCCGCCAGCATTTAATGTTTTCTTTAACGTAATAAGGGGACCACAACCTAACCACAAAAAAACCCCATACTGTTCTGAAGTAACCACAAGCGCCGGAACGAAGAGGACGAACGCAAGACCAGAGAAGTCGGTGAGGAAACTTCAGCCAATAGGCCGCTGACAAGGACCGCGCCGCGCCAGAAGCGCCCTCTGCAAGAAGTGAATACAAGCGCCGCTCCTGCCAGCCTCGGGGCTCTGATCAGCTCAGTATACAGACATTAGTGGACAGTATAGGACCGTTGTTGACCGGCACACGCAGATCAATTATCAGTGACGAGTGTCTACTTGCAGTTACATTGTGTATAGCAAGAACTCGGACTTAGGTTGCATGCCGTCCATCGTTTGCGACACCTTTGCAAACACAAGTCAATTTGTCAATTTGCCCGCCCGGTTAGACGTGTGGTGTAACGTACGGCTTCCCGGACTTGAAAGGAGCTCCTGGTCCCCTGCACGAATCCGCCCGGCGTACTTGTGTCGAGATCCGGTGAGCCGGCCAGTCTGTGGATGGTATTTAGGCGTTTTTCTATCTGCCTCGGCGAATGGGGGGGGGGGGTCCACCGGGAGCCGAACTGCACCTTAATCCTGAATGACGGGTTCGGTGTGGGGCGGTAGAGGGGTGAAGTGGACTGCGGTAGTCGTCGTGGGGTTGTGGACCACTGCGGCTGCGGCGGGGACGGAGCCTCTTCGTCGTTGCTAGGCCCCTGGTTAACATACAATACAATTGTCAATTTGCTTTATAGAATTAAAGCTACTAATGTTATTTGCTTGAATTGTTGTAGCATTCCGAGAACGCAGCATCCCTTAGGCACCCTACATGACCCACCACATACCGTAACAGTAGCTTCTCGGTACTTCATGTTGGCACTACACCTGGTGACAGGTTACGTTCTCCAGGTGTTTGCCAAACCCAAACCCTTCCATCGCACTGGCACAGGACATGGCGTGATTAATTACTCCAAACTATTCCTTTCATCCACTGGTCAGTGGCGTCGCTCTTTACGCCACCTTAAGCGTCGGTTAGCAGTGACTGCAGAAACGTGTGGCTTATGACGAGCTGCACGACTGTAGTACCCCATTATTTTTAACTCTCTGTGCCCAGTCATTGTGTTAGCTGGACTGCTAGTGGCACTTTGGAACTCATTACTGATTCCTTCTGTTGATTTAATGCGACTTTTTACAAACACCCTCCGCAATGCTGTTCGGTCCCTATCTGCGGCCTGGTTTTGGTATAGCCGTAGTTGTTCCTTTGCTTTCCACCTGCCTCGCGGGATTAGCCGAACGGTCTGAGACGCGGCAATCATGGACTGTGGGGCTGGTCCCGGCGGAGGTTCGATTCCTCCCTCGGGCATGTGTGTGTGTGTGTGTGTCCTTAGGATAATGTAGGTTAAGTAGTGTGTAAGCTTAGGGACTGATGACCTAAGCAATTACGTCCCATAAGATTTGACACACTTTCCACTTCACACCCTGAACATTTTGAGCATGGCTGGGCTTCACCAGCTGTGCGTCCGAAAGCTTCAGTAGGTTGGAAGTAACAATCAAACAGTTACAAATAACATTGACAGTGGTTCGACCATGTTAAAACTGTCTCCTTCAAAAGAAGTAGCTCTGTAAATAACGCATTTTAAATGGTTATCAAGTGGACTGATCCGTGGCCAGCTAGCGTTGATACTGTTTGTTCTTTGGCATTTTGTCACAATCGAATGGCGTCTTAGTTTTCTCCCTGAGTTACTACCATAACGAGTTGCTGGCTGGCTTGCCTCCATCAGTGGCAGCAGCAGCGCTTATCGATACAATTACTGCTGTACCATCTTTGGTGTGACCGCTATATTTTCGTGTGGTGGTGTGTATGGCCGTCGCTCGGCTGGGACAGAGCAGTGTGGATGTCTCTGCGGCTCGGGATCAGGCCGGAACCGCTGGCGGCACGCATGCGCGGTCGGATTGTGAGGCGCCCACCGAACCCGGACACTGAAGTTGAGTGATCAGTTAACCTGTTATGAAACCTCAACTGCTGTGACATCTCTTCGTTCGTTGCCGGTTGTTGCTTCCTGGGCCTTTCCGGCTAGCTGCAACGTATGGTGTGTTGGAGTCGGCGAAATTTTGCAGCCATCTTCCTGTATGGTCTTTAGCTATTAAACTGGTTGTTATTTATCAGTGAAGTCCACCAGCGGTATTATCTGCCTTGTGGCCGTTAATGCCCCATTTACCTGCCCAGGAACCGAGCGAGATGGCGCAGTGGCTAGCACACTGGACTCGCATTCGGAAGGACGACAGTTCAATCCCGCGTCCGGCCATCCTGATTTAGGTTTTCCGTGATTTCCTTAAATCGCTCCAGGTAAATGCCGGGATGGTTCCTTTGAAAGGGCACGGCCGATTTCCTTCCCCGTCCTTGCCTAATCCGATGAGACCGATGACCTCGCTGTCTGGTCTCCTTCCCCAAACAACCCAACCCAACCTGCCCAGGTCGTTAGCATAGTTTTCTGGCAGTGTGTTTTTCTTCGTTGTGTTGATGCTGTCCTGCACGGCGTGTAGTTCGACAGCCTTTTAGTTGTTTGTTCATATTTTTTTCTTACGGTGGTTATTGTGCCTTGGCTGTTTTTAGACGCCAATTTTGAAGACGTAGTGCTGCTGGTATCTGCGTCGTGCCGTTGGTCGGGTGGAAGGGAATTGATTAGGTTGTTGGTAAGTCCTTCAGCTGTCTCTGGGTCAGGTTGCCATCCGATTATTTAACCTTACTTTTGGCTGCCTGTCTCACCTCACCTTACGTTAGAGCTACCTCCTCAGGCTGACCTTTGAAACACTTCTGAGCACCACTGTTCTGTTAGTTTTAGATTGTGATTTTCATTTTAGTCTAAAGTACTGTGCGAGACCTTCAGCCGTCTATTAATTTATTTTGTTTTAATTTTAAAATAAGGCCTTCAGCCGAATTAAATTAAAATTTGAAGATCGATTTGTTTAAAAACTAAATTTTGAATGTTTGTTCTATCTGAAATTCTTGTTATTCAGGCCCTAAGCCCTGAGTTGTTAAATGTCTTGAGTGTGCCCTTCAGCCGAGTATTTACGTGAAATACTTTTTATAGTGTGGCCTTCAGCCGCGTGTATTCTTTGAGGCAATTTTTTGTACTTGTGTTTAGGGCTTCAGTCGTTCTTGTTTTTGGTGTGGTTTCGGGCCTCCAGCCCAGGAGGTATCTCAAGTTTTCTTAACTAGGCCATCGGCCATATTATTTTATTTTGATTCTTTTAAGGCACTGTGTAATTAAGTGCTTCTTAGGAAAATAAAAGTTTGTGTGTTTTTTGCAACTGACAGTAACTGATTACAGCCCCTCCACAACCATAACCTGATCGGCTCTATCCTGCGAAACCAAATTTCATGGACGACGTGCACATGTTCTAGACACACTTAACGACTCCCACATTGTATAGAGATAATACGTGATCCTACGTACAATACCTTCTGAAGAAGACAGTCTTAAAGCTGTCTAAACCACTGTCAAGGTTTAATAAAGCTGTGATTTGCAACTGGTTGGCTGTTGTTCCCAATCCGTGGAATATATGACGAACTGTCGGCCTGAGCAGCTCTACAAGCTCTGAACTGTCACCGATGTGTTTGTTACTCGGCTGACATACAGTGGCTTCTCGACGTTCAATGTCTCTGAGCTCTCCTGGCTTACCCGCTTTGCTGTTACTACCAGCAGACCAGTCCATTTCAGGAATGTTTCTGTCCACGAACGATTGGCTCATAGAAGACGCTGTATAACAGGGTGCGTTTTCGTGCTGACACAGTTATCCACTCTAGACTGTTCTTCTACTGTACGCAGTACACAGTACTGGCTGCAACATAATACTCCCCGCACTCCTTTTATACTTGTGACATCTAGTTGTCAGTCACATGGGAGTATCCAGATACTTTTGATTATATGGTATATACACGGGCTGTATAACACATGTGTGATGTTCAACACGGATTTTAAGAATATAATGAAGTATGGCACAGTAACTTTTTTACAATATGCGTGTTGCGGTGAAATTCAAGAACATATACATCGGGCTAGAAAACCACATGGAACACAACAAAACGAACCACCATCTGGTGGAACGTACTGTGGAGCAGACGAAATGCTGTTGACCAAAATACCTATGTACCGAAAAATATTAGCTATCTGAAGATGGGCATGGTAGCTCGAAACCGGTAATGGCAGTAAAGTAAAACATTCACAAAGTATTTTTGACGAGTTGCGTCATTCACCAACTATCAGTTAACGACCGCAGAGTACACAAGCTCCACCATGGACAAAAGAACATTTATTCTCCTGAATTTTTCGACATAACAGTCCTATGACGATCCACACACCATTGCTTTCTACATTCTATGAAGTTTTCTCGGGCATATAAGTACCGTTATATACAAATTGTGCACAAACCAGTAGAATTACTGAAGTGCGTAGTAATCTTCCAAAACAAAGAGTATGATGTATACGAAAACACAGTCAGTTACTTCAGACAGTCTTGGAGCGGAGAAGATGGTGATTTGATCTGATTTTCGTGAAACAGACACACTAAAAACACACTCCGCCCCATTTAATCGATTACAGTCGAATATGTCCACCGCATGGTAGGCAATATTTTTCTACAAGTCCTGCAAGCACCTCGCTACATATTAGCTCTAGATAGGTATGAAATATGGACGTTCCAACGGTCAAAACTGCGTATTACTTTAGTGGGATGTATGTATCCCATCAACAACGAAGGGGTTAATAGAGAAACCACTCCTGGATCGGGTGCGGTTGCATCACCAACCCATTAACTAAGTGTAAAGACATATTCATGCCTAAAGGGGAAGGGGCGATGTTGCAGTTCATATATGGTAGATAAAGTTAATTATACTAAAATATAACAGGTCATCAGGAATAACTTTGCCCTTACCTAATAAAATATCGTTGTAGTTAAGTTGAAAATCACAATCATCGTCATCATCATCAAAAGTAAAACAGCTCAGCAGGAAACTATCAGATAGGATAGAAGTGAGATAGACCAAGGGTTCAGTCTATTAAGCTGATTACAGAGAAACTTGTTTACATCGAAGTGATCAGACAGGCATAAGATAGAGATAGGAAGAGGACGAAAATCTTGCCTTCAGTCTACGAACTGAGAAACTGACGATTAATTAAATATAAAAAAAGAAGCTAAGCGCGTATGTCTTAAATACCTGAGCAGACACGGCAGCAGAACGTGTCACTCCGCGGCTAATAGTAGACGCAGAGGGTGGCGAGAGCACATAGAACTCTTCACGCACTCACCTGAAACATAGAAATAGGCACACTGTAATATTTCGCTTCTCGTACAGTCGGTTTGTTTGCTAACAGTTTACGTTGTTGACTCTTAAATTAAACGTTTCAAGTGCTACACTAATGTAAAGGTGCTGATCATTTGAAATTCTTTGTTTTAGATAGTCACATCTCATAAAGAGATGAGTGTTTTTGTGGCAGAGAGTGCAAGCCCATAACAAATTTTTGAAGAAATTTTGTATCAAATACAAATAAAGTATTTATTGCCGCACTTTTCGGTGCCAGAAAAGACGTACTTTGGCATAATTATGGAGGCGGAGGGGTTATTGAAAGAACTGTCATTTTATAATTACTTTCCAGTTTCTGCACAACTTACATTTGAGAATACTATAATCCTCAACAGTTAGGGCTCTGAGCCTACGCATTATCTTAGAAGATAACATGACGAAAGGTAAACATAGGATTACAGCACTTTCAGTTTGACAAGAAGCTTTTCATAATTTTGACTGGGATACTACAGGTAGCAAGAACAAAATACAGGAAACGAAAGGTTATCTGTGACTTGTACAAAAGCCAGACTACAGTTAGAAGAGTCGAAGGGCATTAAATGGAATCGGTAGTTGACTGCGAGTGTGACTGTGTGTAATGAATATACTTTTCTTACTGCACCGCTCTCCGACACGGTCGTGTCTACGTATGTTTCTGCGATACTGAACATAGGCCGAAATAATGACTATACAGTGTACGCATCTGATTAGTACCTTACGGAACTCGTTCAACACGCAGCTTGAGGCTCTAGGAACTGCCTCTAAGAACCTGTGTGAGTACGGCACAGAGGAGCATACTAAACCTGTCCTCATCAGTTTTCCTCTTCCGTCACAAGAAACAACTTGATATTTACTATACTATCTAGTGAAGTGTGGGCAACAGTTAGCCACTGGTGTGTAGACGTTATATCTCAGTACAGAAATATATGTTTAACTTTTGGTCACTGGGACAGTGTCTAAGGTTTTTTATGGTCCATTTAAGATCTTAATACATGCATACATATACAAAATGTGTGTGTGTGTGTGTGTGTGTGTGTGTGAATGACGGGTAAGGTGTGTATGATTCATTTAATACCTAAATTCGGCTTCCTTAGACATAGTTTATACAGTAATCACCTTCACTGTACTGATGACGATGAATATTCCTTGAATTGAGCGTCCAGTTCTTAATGTGAGGTAGTGTAGCTAACAGACACAAGTTGACCCGACTGACAGACGTGTTTAGTTTTCCGCACGTACATAAACAGTGTTTCAGTCTGTCTAAACCAGTTGTAACTACGGCCAGGAGGCACTAACATGGAAACATGACGCACGCGCGAAAGAGCAGCGTAAACACCGCAAAGAAGCTTCTGTAGTAGGAGAGAGGAACACGTCTGTTGACGTGTGCCAAGTGTGGTAGCGTTCACAGGTTGGTAACGAGGAGGGCCAGTCTCGTGTGTTGTGCCTCTCTCTCTTTGTTGATCGCACTCCGACGCCTGACTCATGAAGGACAAGTCATTGCATATGTAGCTGGTGGTTCAGGTTTATATAGACGCATGAGACAGCTGCTGTGTAAGTAGCAAACATAGAAGCACATGCTGAAAGTGTGGTCAATAATTACCATTTACTGAGGAAGTGGAAAATATTGTAAGGTGTCCTTGACGACTTGCCACTATTTCTGCTTTGTGTAGTATTTGGGTCAGCTTTCATCGGCTGACCACAGAAGCCTTGTGGCGTAGAGGAGAGTGTTGAGTGTCATAATTGGCACCTAAGAACCGGGTATGTACCGGGTGATTAAAAAGTCAGTATAAATTTGACAACTTAGTAAACCACGGAATAATGTAGATAGAGACGTAAAAATTGATACACATGCTTGGAATGACATGGGCTTTTATTAGAACAAAAAAATAAACACAAAGTTCACAAAATGTCCGACAGATGGCGCTGGACAGCAAAACGTCAGTGACCGCGCATGACAATCGTGTATAAAAGGAGCTGTAATGATGTAATGAGAGAGAGAATCAGATGCGCTAGCAGTCGGAGCATGTTGACGTTGCTTTTGGTGAAGCTATATTATCAGAATGGGGAATGTGCTAGTTCAGCGTTACAATCCTATCGCCATAGGAAGGGGACTCGAACGGTTAAAGGTCCGTTGACAAATGCAGCTGTGGCGAGAATAATTTCGAAAAACACCTGCTAGGACGTACGATGTTTATGCAGGATGGCGCTGCATCTTATATTACTAGAGGTGTGTAAGATCTCTTGCGCTCGTCGTTTGGTGATGATCGTGTGCCCAGCCGCCACTTTCGTCATGCTTGGCCTCCCAGGTCCCCAGACCTCAGTCCGTATGATTATTGGCTTTGGGGTTACCTGAAGTCGGCAGTGTATCGTGATCGACTGACATCTCTAGGGTTGCTGAAAGACAACATCCGACGCCAGTGCCGTTCACATTATTCCTCGACTACATCTATTGTTGAGGAATGATGGTGGACATATTGAGCATTTCCTATAAAGAACATCATCTTTGCTTTGTCTTAATTTGTAATGCTAATTATTGCTATTCTGATCACATGAAGCGCCATCTGTCGGACATTTTCGAACTTTTGTATTTTATTGGTTGTAATAAAATCCCATGTCATTCCACGCATGTGTGTCAATTTGTACCTCCCTATCTACATTATTCAGTGATTTATTCAGTTTTCAAATTTAAACTGACTTTTTGATCACCCGGTACATTGATCAGCCATGACATCACAACAACTGACCTACACTCTATATAAACCCGTCCAGATGATAGCAGCGTCACCTGGCGAGGAATCACAGGCAGTGAGACGCATGCACGGTCCGTGTAGTATCAGTGAATGCGGTGTCCGTGTGTAGAATCGGGAAGGCGGGAGACATATCTGAACTTGATCGAGGGTAGACTGTTGTGGCCCAGAGGCTCGAAACGAGCATGTCAGAAACTGTAGGACTTGTCTGGCGTTCGAGGAGTGCTGTGCTGAGTGTCCTCAACACGTGGCGAAACCAAGGTGAAACCAAATCGAGACGTTGTGAGGCTGGGCTGCCACCCCTCTTTGGATGTCGTAGGCTGGGCAGGCTAGTGAAACAGGGCAGGCGCCGAACTGGGGCGGAACTAACATTAGATCTTAAAGCTGGGCGGGTGCAAGTGTGTCTGAACATACAGAGCACCGAACACTCCCAAGGAAGGGCTTCCACATCCGACGACCCAAGCGTGTGCCGATGTTAACACCACGACATGGTCATCTACGGCTGAAATGGGCGCGTTACCATCAGAGTGGAAGTTGGTGCACTGGTAGAGCGTTGCATGGTCTGATGAATACCGATACCTCCTTCATCAAGCCGATAGGACGTCGTGAATCTGTCATCTTCCAGAGGAACAGATCCTTGACACCAGTACTCCGGACCGGAGGCGAGCTAGCGGTGCCCCACTCGCTCTGCTGGGCATCCATGGGTCCAGTACAGTTCTAGGGTTGGACTGGGTTGTTTGGAGGAGGGGAGCAAACAGCGAGGTCATCTGTCTCATCGGATTAGGGAAGGAAGACGGCCGTGCCATTTCGAAGGAACCATCCAAGCATTTACCTGGAGCGATTTAGGGAAATCACCGAAAACCTAAATCAGGATGGCCGGACGCGGGATTGACCCGCCGTCCTCCCGAATGCGAGTCCAGTGTGCTAACCGAGCGAGGCGGCGCAGTGGTTAGCACACTGGACTCGCATTCGGGAGGACGACGGTTCAATCCCGTCTCCAGCCATCCTGATTTAGGTTTTCCGTGATTCCCTAAATAGTTTCAGCAAATGCCGGGATGGTTCCTTTGAAAGGGCACGGCCGATTTCTTTCCTAACCCTTCCCTAACCTGAGCTTTCTCTCCGTCTCTAATGACCTCGTTGTCGACGGGACGTTAAACACTAACCACCACCACCACCAGTGTGCTAACCACTGCGCCACCTCACTCGGTCAGTGGAATTCTTGCAAAGTATCATGATAGACAATAGTACACTGGTTGCAGACACCCTTCATGACAATGATGCTTCCCAGCGGCAGTGTCATTTTTCAACAAGATAATGCGTCATGTCACAAGGCGAGGAGTGTGATGGAGAGGTTCGAAGAATTGATGCGCTGGCTCCTTCAGCTCGCCAGATCTGAACCCGATCGAACACATCTGAGATGTGAGTGAATGTGGTGTCAGAGCTCATCGCTCCCCTTCCCAGGGTGGTGCCTAAGTCCCTCCAGAGACCTACCAGGGTCTCATTACCAATACCATGACGCGTAGCTGCGGTTATCTGTATCAAAGGTGGACATACCGGCTGTTATGTAGGTGGTCATAATGTTCTGGATGATCTTTGCGCCGGCCGAAGTGGCCGAGTGGTTCTAGTCGCTACAGTCTGGAACCGCGCGACCGCTACAAATCCTGCCTCTGGCATGGATGTGTGTAATGTCCTTAGGTTAGTTAGGTTTAAGTAGTTCTAAGTTCTATGGGACTGATGACCTCATTAGTTAAGTCCCATAGTGCACAAAGCCATTTGAAGCAATCTGATCTTTGCTCTGTGGTGCGGAATGTCTTTAGACAGTGTAAGAATGCAAAAATGCAGGTGGTTTGTGACTAGCCACAGTGAAGCTGAAGCTAACGACAATTCCACGAACTTCTTTCATTCCTCGACGGTCATGTCTCTTGTTTAAAAGCGTTACTGGCCTACGGCTACTGAAATGTAATGTAAGCCCGTTCAGTAATTCCTCATTTATTGGTTAAAAAATACTGAGTGTGCCAAACGAAGTGTTTGCTCAAATCATGTTCTGTGCAGACTGTTGAATAAATACTTTTTCTACATAAATAATTGCCTAAGTTTGTAATGTTTCTTAAGATTCTCGCCATCCCCCCCAACCCCCTCGCTACGTGACACCCCTGGCTTGTCGTGTATATTTCCATATGTGTTAAAAAATTGCTCTGAGCACTATGGGTCTCAACTTCTCAGGTCATCAGTCCCACAGAACTTAGAACTATTTAAAACTAACTAACCTAAGGACATCACACATCCATGCCCGAGGCAGGATTCGAACCTGCGATCGTAGCGGTCGCGCGGTTCCAGACTGTAGCGCCTAGAACCGCTCGGCCACCCTGGCCGGCTTTCCATATGTGTAAGCAAGGCGATATTAGTACCAGTCATCGGTGGCGCTCTAGCAATCAAGATACGAGGTAAATCTCTTTAAGATTAGTATTCAGTCAGATAGCGTAGGGGCGCACTAAAGAAGTAGGCAGCTTCAGTTACAGTCGTTTTCAATACGTTTTTAGTCCGGTAGCGTTTCTGCACTTGGACAGATCAAGTAAACTAGTTCACTCACCAGATCATTCCAGTTTTAAGGTTCTAACGAAGTACGGACGTCTTTGAATTTGAGCCTCGTTTAGGTGCAGTTTAGGTAAGTTTTCGTGAGAGCGCATATTCTACACCTACATACCCACTTCGCCAGACATTGTACAATTCTTTGCAGAGGATGTTCATATAAATGCTATTTCCTTTCTTATTCTAATCACAAATCGAACGAGGGAAAACCATTGCCTGTAAACCTCTGTATGAGCGCGAGTCTCCTTCAACAAACCACCACTGCAGCGCTTCGTGTAAAGATCTTCTTCCTTCCAAGGGTTGTTGTTGTGGTCTTCAGTCCAAAGACTGGTTTGATGCAGCTCTCCATGCTACTCTATCCTGTGCAAGCTTCTTCATCCCCCAGTACCTACTGCAACCTACATCCTTCTGAATCTGATTAGTGTATTCATTTCTTGGTCTCCTTCTACAATTTTTACCCTCCACACTGCCCGCCAATACTAAATTGGGGATTCCTTGATGCCTCAGAACATGTCCTACCAACCGATCACTTCTTCTAGTCAAGTTGTGTCACAAATTTCTCTTCTCTCCAGTTCTATTCAATACCTCCTCATTAGTTATGTGATCTACCCATCTAATCCTCAGCATTCTTGTGTAGCACCACATTTCAAAAGCTTCTATTCTCTTCTTGTCTAAACTATTTATCGTCCATGTTTGACTTCCATACATGGCTACACTCCATACAAATACTTTCAGAAACTACTTCCTGACACTTAAATCTATATTCGATGTTAACAAATTTCTCTCCTTCGGAAATTCTTTCCTTGCCATTGCTAGTCTACATTTTATATCCTCTCTACTTCGACCATCATCAGTTATTTCGCTCCCCAAATAGCAATAGTCATTTACTACTTTAAGCGTCTCATTTCCTAATCTCATCTAATTCCCGAATTAACTCGACTACATTCCATTAATCTAGTTTTGCTTTTGTTGATGTTCATATTATATCCTCCTTTCAAACCATTTGCATTCCGTTCAGCTGCTCTTCGAGGTCCTTTGCTGTCTCTGACCTCAAAGTTTTTATTTCTTCTCCATGGATTGTAATTCCTAGTCCAAATTGTTCTTTTGTTTCCTTTACTGCTTGCTCAATATACAGATTGAATAACATAGGGGAGAGGCTACAGCCCTGTCTCACTCTCTTCTCAACCACTGCTTCCCTTTCATGTCCGTCGACTCTTATAACTGCCATCTGGTTTCTGTACAAATTTTAAATAGCCTTTCGCTCCCTGGGTAGGGTAGGAATGAGAAAAACTGAGCGATTAAAACCAATACCGGTATTTTATTTCTGAATAACCGGTATTTTTTGGTGTTTGTTTGTGCTTGGTTGTGGCAAGTGTTTTTTTTTATATTTTTGTATATGAAGATGGTATCGTTCAGGCCTACCGGCCATTTGACCATATTCTTCGGTGCGGCTGCACAAACAATGGCCGAACTCTTGCGGGAATCGGCAGTAAAGCCGCGAGTAATGAGTATAATGGGCAGGGGGACTATGTAAATAGTGCGGGACAATAAGTTGCGAATGTGGGTCTCACGGGAGGCGTGCCAGAGATAAGTTCTCGCAGTCGCACTATCATCTGTGTCCTCGATGGCTCAGATGGGCGCCGGCACGGTAACACAGCGTGGTCGGTCAGAAAGCTGGTTGGCCTCTGTAATAAAAAACTGAGTGAAAGGATCAACAAGGAACTTGAATGGGTGTCATGTGACGTCCGCAACGACCAAATACAACGAGCAGCCACGAAGAAAAAAAGGATGACAGAGCGTCTGCCATTGCCATGTAAGCAGGAGATCCTGGGTTGGAGTCCTGGTCGGGGAACACATTTTCAACTGTCCCCGTTGACTCATATCAACACCTATATGCAGCTGAGGATATTCATTTCATTGTAATTTTTTTATTTTTTACTAATACGAGTAAAAAAAACCGAAATATCAACTAGCGACACCAGCGGTGGGAAAATTTTTTGTTTAAAGTAAACCGTTTTATAAACAAAGAAGTAATTTTTATTAGTAAAATTTACCTTAGTTTGAAATATTGCGTTATTATAGAAGCGATCAGTGCTATTTTAATGACAATACCGACTAAAATAAGCAACAAACACATGGCATAATAGTTGATGCAGCATTGCTGAGACAATACGGTCCCTGTGGCCGTGTGTCGTGACTTAAGGTACGCATGTACAGTACGTGCAGTGTGCAAGGCTTTTGCCCCCATATGCTCGATATGGCAGTTTTTTGCTGTCGCCACCGGGCATCGGTTTTATTACAGAATGGTACCAACCCTAATCTGGAAATATTGTTACGAAGTGACGTAGAAATAAAGTGCAATGCTTCATTAGCTTTAAAAGATTAGAGATTTGTCTGCCATCTTGTAAGTAGGCTGTTTAGGTTTTAATGTTGGTAACGCCACGTAGCGCTCTGTATGAAAATCAATGACTGTGCTGTGTGCAGTCTGTGGCTGGTTGGCATTGTTGGAATATTCGCTATTATAGTGTTTGGACATTTGGATGTGAACAGCGCGTACCGTTATGCAGTTGGCGTGAGTCGCCAGCAGTGGTGGATGTGGAGAGAGAGATGCAAGGGTTTTGAGAGCACGATCTGGACGTGTGTCAATCAGAAAAAAGGAAATTTGTAAAGATGGAGGTCATATATATATATATATATATATATATATATATATATATATATATATATATATATGATGACTTTTGAACATTATGAAGGTAAATACATTGTTTGTTCTCTATCAAGGTGTTTCATTTGCTAACTACGCCACTCAGTTAGAGCTTTCAGTAGTTAGAATCTTTTATTTAGCTGGCAGCACTGGCGCTTGCTGTATTGCAGTAGTTCGAGTAACGAAGATTTGTGTGAGGTAAGTGATTCATGAAAGGTATAGGTTATTGTTACGCAGGGACATTCTTTTGTAGGGATTATTGAAAGTCAGATTGTGTTACCCTAAAAATATCGTGTGTCAGTTGATCAGAATAAGTAAAGAGAGAAATGTCTGAGTACGTTCAGTTTTACTCAGCTGTTTCTGTATCGAATAACGTAAGAGATTTTCCAGCACTGTCACTTTTTATTTTTTTCTAAGAGGACGTTTCAATCTGTATGAAGTAATAAAAGAGAAAGGAAACTATAATAACAGTAGTAAATTAAAGACTTAGCAATTCATTGACATACAGTAAAAATAGGAGGCAGTTGATCAGCTGCCTGTGTCTACATAATATGTCTTTACCTGCTTGCAACCCTTGAAAAAGCACAAATTAACACGAAAAATAGAGTTCTTAACCTCCGTTTTCACCCTTTAGCACTGACTATTCGTAATGTCCGAACAGAAGTATGATCCCCGATTACAACACGATTTTATAGTAGAGTTTCAAGAAATTTGGGTCAATAGGAGAATACTGGTGACTTTTTGTAGTATTGTACCATTTATCAATTTTCGACAAAAAAAGCAGCGAATGGTGGACGCACTAAGATTTCTTTTATTTGATTACTTTATTTAATATCTTGATTCTATGTATCTTGAAATTGAAAGAGTCAAACTTTTTCATCTTTGTTCGTTTTTCACATTTATTACAGGATATAATAGGAATAAAACACCGAGAATCGATTATTTCAGTAACTGGTTTTAACATTCAGGTTGGCCGGCCTGAGTGGCCGAGCGGTTCTAGCCGCTACATTCTGGAACCGCGCGACCGCTACGGTCGCAGATTCGAATCCGGCCACGGGCATGGATGTATGTGATGTCCTTAGGTTAGTTAGTTTTAAGTAGTTCTAAGTTCTAGGGGACTGATGACCTCAGAAGTTAAGTCCGAAAGTGCTCAGAGCCATTGGAGACATTTTGAACATTCAGGTTAAACTGGCGTCGGAAAAAAACCGATATAACTGAAAACCGGTTGTTTCAACGATAACTGCCAACCCCGTCCAAGTGTTCCCGTCTGCACTTACGGAGCACATCGCAAATATTCTCATACTGCCGTTTCTTCTGGAAAGTGAAACTGCATCAGCGATGTCCTCATCGCCAGACCCATACTTCACGTGACCGAATTTTGCACGTGCAAATGTGCCGACAAGAGACGTGGCGTCTTTGCGGTGCGTTTATAACCGAGTGTAAACAAGCTTTTTCCGCGTACCAGATGCTGCACCAGTAGCGTAGAACGCTATGAAGGGCAGCGTGCATTCCTCCCCCGAGTGGTTTCTGGGAACTGTACTTCCCGTCTGTGGTGTGAATGCTGTCGGCTAACAGTGACACAGAGAGCTGTGGAGTGAGCTGCCTTGTAGTAGAAGTCAGGAAGGGAGCAAGCACACGGAGAAGCCCTTTCCTGGAAGCACACGCCGCTACTGCGGCTGACCGCGGTGTAAGCTGGGCGCCATCCGCGAGTGACACGCTTCAGCGCTGGCGCCAATGGATGCAGCTGCTCCTGGCTCACGCACGCCAAGGGCAGGCCGCTAGACCGTCCCTTGTCTATCCGTAGTACGTAGAGCAGTTGTTGCCACAGTGGACGTAATTATCCGCCTGTGAGGAGTGGACGGAGGAAGGTAATAACGTGAAATATTTGTAACGGGGAAAAGGAGAAATGGTTCGAGTATGGCTAACTCACGAACCTAATCTCTTTCAAAAAAAAATTTATTTCACAAGCAGGTTTTAAAAACTGCTTGTCCTGTTTTAAGAGAGAACACAGTTCGAAACAAGAAAGGAGCGGACAAATGCGAAAAGAACCGTACAAGTGTGAGGGTTGCGTACAAATGTATTTACGTGTATCCCGGAAATCGAGACCCCTCCACGATTTTTCGTCGTATCTCTTCTAAGTAGGCTGTTTAGATTTTTATATTGGTAACGCCACGTAGCGCTTTGTATGAAAATCATTGGCTGTGCTGTGTGCAGCCTGTGGCTTGTTTGCATTGTTGCAATTTCCTATTGTAGTGTTGGGCAGTTGGCTGTTAACAGCGCGTAGCGTTGCGCAGTTGGAGGTAGAGATGGGTCGCACTCGTTCATTCCCGTGAACTACTTCATTCATTTCACTCTTTGCCGTGAAGCGTTCAAATGAAGTAGTTCATTCATGAAGTACGGAAGCCTGGCGAAGTTCCCCAGTTCGCAGCTCAGCAGAGGCTACGCCCGCTTCGCCTCGCTCGTACAATAAAGCTTCGTAATACGTCATAATTTTACCAACAGATGGCCGAACTATGCAGTAACGTGCACACAACGTTTTGCGCTCTTGTAGCGTCTGAGTTAAATAGAGCATGGTCGAAGGGGACAAAGGAAAGATAAACAGAGAAGCCTGTCACTTTTAAAGAAGGTATTACATTTAATCTTGCTCGGCATTTTCTCATGGAGCTCCCAAAAAATTCTTTAGCTGCCAATTGAAAAATTATTTGTTGTATTCATGGACTGAAAACTAGGGCTAATAACGAAATGCAGCCCAATTTTATGTTCCTTTTAAAATTTAATCCAAAATAGAATGAGTATGTTTACCACTGTCACAAAGTCTATGTACCTACGTTAAGTAATTATTCAGAAGTTTTCCTGTAGATTTTATTTTTGTTGAGAATAATAACCCTCCAGATTCAAAACGTTAACTGTCACCTTTAGTCATTGGTACGATTTCAGGTAAAATCCCTCTTTCAGCGTTATTAACAAACATTTATTTCAATGTCGGCTGTGCATACTCACACAGCCAGCCTCTTCGTTTGTATCTTTAATATTCATTTGTCTGCAAGCGCTGCCAAAGGTAGGCTACCCGTAGACGTGAAGTTTAACTGCACAAATAGTCACGGGTAATGATGTCAGCACTGCAGGAAGCAACTGACGCTGCTTTCCCCTCGCCCTTCACCTCCCCCCCCCCCCTGTAAACCTATCGTTCCCAACAAACACCGTTCGATTCCTCGAGAGGCAGTAGAGGGAGGACTGAAGTGAAGTGACGTAGCGCCGGTGTAGTGGGAGAGGGAGAGGAGAAGAGAGTGAGTGAACTAGAAAAAATTGTAGAGTGTGCTATCTGTGAAGAGTTTGAAGTACCAGTTCATTGAAATTTAGTGGTTAGTTCACACTTCACTGGAGTGAAGCGTTCATTTGAAGGACTCATTCACGAGCTCCCCATCACTAGATGGAGGTGAGCCGCCAGCAGTGGTGGATGTCAGGAGAGAAATGGCGGACTTTTGAGAGCGGATGATCTGGACGTGTCTCGATCAGAGACAGTAAATGTTTAAGACTGGATGTCATGAACTGATATATAGTTAGTGACTTCAGTAGTTAGAATCTTTTATTTAGCTAGGAGTCTTGGCACTCGCTACATTGCAGTAGTTCGAGTAACGAAGATTTTTGTGAGGTAAGTGATTTGTGAAAGGTATAGGTTAATGTTAGTCAGGGCCATTCTTTTGTAGTGATTATTGCAAGTCAGATTGCGTTGCGCTAAAAATATTGTGTGTCAGTTTAGTGTTGGTCAGAATAGGTAAAGAGAGAAATGTCTGCGTACGTTCAGTTCTGCTCAGCTGTTTGAAAATCAAATAATGTAAGAGGTTTATCAGCACAGTAATTCATTAATTTTTCTAAGGGGACGTTTCACTCCTTCCTTTTTTTTTCTTCGTTGCTATTTCATTCACACTGTCCCATATGTGCGGTAGGTGGGCTGTTAGCGGTACAATATTCCGCTCTTTAGCCAAGCGAGTTAAGAAATATAAAGTGAGAGCGAGAAACAAACATCAGTGCTGTTTTTTATTTTGAACTAAAAATCAAAGATGGACAGCTAGAAAACGATAAATATACATTTTAAGAACACATCGCAGAATGAGTAAATTCTTCTTTTTCTTTTAAAAAAAAAAAGAAGTTCTGAAGTACTACGCATGAAACCTGAGGGGGCCTCCACTGGATGAGAAGTATTCTGGGAGGAGAGAGCATGATCCATAAGATTGAGGGGTGTGGGTAGAAAGATAGAGATCTGTTAGGTAGGAAAACTATGGAGACGATAGGCAGGAACTGAGGAGGACGATGTGAATATAGACGATAGGACAGACAAAAATAGTTCAAATGGATATGAGCACTATGGGACTTAACATCTGAGGTCATCAGTCCCCTAAGGACATCACACACATCCATGCCCGAGGGAGGATTCGAATCTGCGACCGTAGCGGTCGCGTGGTTCCAGACTGAAGCGCCTAGAACCGCATGGGACAGACAGACGGTGAGGAGTAGTGAGGTGTGCGAGATGGTGGGGGATCCATATGTGGAAAGGTAAACGGATGCGAAAAGTGAGACGGAGTGCACTATTATCGACATCGATATTGCCAAAATTTTAGTCTCGGGGTTTCCAACGTTTTCGATAAAGTTTTAATATTAACTTCTGAATTTAAATTACTGTGTGATTCCGCATTCGCTACATTACACACTAACTGACTATTGTAAATGCATTGACTTCGTCTGCTCTTGTCCCTGTTGCGATTACTAGTAAGATTTGACGGTAGCTTGCAGAGAAAATAACGGTACAACCAGCTATAGAGCTATTGGTGTTACGAAAATGTCGAATTGTTCTGTGGAATACTTCAATAGATATTTTATGGGATATCGCAACCTCATTCCAAAAATGGAAGTGTCATCCTACATCAATTAACAGTATCACTTTGCTCTGAAACATTGCAGATGCTGTACACGTTGTAGACATAGAATGCAGGGGAACGTTTGTGAGTAGAATGAGCAGTTCGTAACATACCTGCGGTGCTAGTGCCGGGCAGGCCGGTGGTTGGACAGGGTTACCCTATCACCACTAGATGTCAAAGACATCATTTTCACAGTAACAGGGGACTTCATTGTGGCTGAGCCAATTAACACGAAATAAACAAACATCACTGTACCTGGTACTGGAAACCAGATCAGAATCTCTACAGCGGTTCCTGAGATTTTTGACGGACAACAAATGCAATGTAAGTTTGTAACGGTGAAATTTAAATGTCGTGTGACTAGGGTCTCCCATCGGGTAGACCGTTCACCAGGTGCAAGTCTTTCGATTTGACGTCACTTCGGCGACTGGCGCGTCGATGGGAATGAAATGATGCCCGCATCTCGTGGTCGTGCGGTGGCGTTCTCGCTTCCTACGCCCGGGTTCCCGGGTTCGATTCCCGGCGGGGTCAGGGATTTTCTCTGCCTCGTGATGGCTGGGTGTTGTGTGATGTCCTTAGGTTAGTTAGTTTCAAGTACTTCTAAGTTCTAGGGGACTGATGACCTTAGATGTTAAGTCCCATAGTGCTTAGAGCCATTTGAACCATTTGAATGAAATGATGATTGGAACAACACAACACCCAGTCCCTGAGCAGAGAAAATCTCCGACCCAGCCGGGAATCGAAGCCGGGCCCATAGGATAGACATTCAGTCACGCTGGCCGCTCAGCTACCGGGGGCGGACGTTTGTAACGGCGAAAAATATTTTTTTATGTGATATAATTACAAATTAACTATTTCCCGATTTTTTTCCCTTTACTTTTACTGTGAAACCTTGCTTCTTCTCTAAGATCACGATTTCAAGGGACCCTACACCTAAGTACATGACGTAAATTACGATTGTATACTTCTACGCTTTCCTGACAAGGAGACGTCTTAACAGTCGGATAGACAGACAGACAGACGAACAACAAATTTATCCTATAAGGGTTCCGTTTACTGACTGAGGTAAGGACGCTTAAAAATGTCTTATAAATATAAAAAAACCGGATAAAATAGCTCGCTCCCTTAATAGAAGGCATTGGTCGCTTTGGAGTGCTATGGTCTGATTTAATTATACATTCCGTTTTGTTTTTTTTTTTTGTACTTTTGCTGATGCTCATCTTATAACCACTTTTCAAGACGCTGTCCATTCCGTTGAACTGTTATTCCAGTCATTTGCTGACTGACAGAATCACAACGTCGTCGGCGAAGCTCAAAGTTCTTCTCCCGGAATTTTAACTCCCGCTCCACATTTCTCTTTGGCTTCCTTTACTGCTTGCTTAGTGTACAGACTGAATAAGACATTGCCGCACATGTTCATATATTTCTGCGGAACCCTAACTGATTTCCCCCCCCCCCCCCCCCCTGCTCCTGTCGTCTTATACCGGTTCTTCCATTCTTTTGTAAACAGTTCGTATTAAAATTTTGCAAACTTGACTTGTTAGACTAATAGTTTCGGTAATATTCACACGTGTGAGCACCTGTTTTTCTTGGATTTAGAGTTATTGCGTTCTTCTTGTATCTGTGTGTATTTCGCCTGTGTCATGTATCTTGTACACATTGCGGTTTTGTCTTAGCTGGGATGTCAATAGTTCTGAGGGAATATAGTATACTACAGTGGCGGTTTTTCAACTTGGATCTTTTACTGCTCTGTCTGATTATTCTAGCAGGCTCATATCACCCGTGTCATCTTCACCCTCCTACTGTTCCCTTATAGAAGCCTTCCAACTTTCAGCTTTCCCTCCTTTAGTTAGTACTGGCTTGCTGTGTGAGCTCCTCATGTTCAGTTACTTTTCTTTTCGCCTAAGGTCTCCTTAATCTACCTATAGGAGGTATCTATCTCTCTCCTAGTTGTATATGATTCTACAGCTTCGTATTTGTTCTTCTGCCACTCCTGTTTTGCCATTTTGCACTTTCCCAAAAAAATCAATTTCTTTGGACGTCCCATTTTCCCCAAAAATTTAATAAATAATTACTAGGATCACTCAACAAGACACCTACTATCAAGTAGTGATACGAGTGAAGACCTCAACTGGAAACCATCGAATAAAAATGTATCGTTATCGAGATGAAAGTAGTCGATGCCATAGACATATTGTCCGTGTCCCTTGACACGGTAAGCCACGGTCCTCCACGAACTTCGTCTCCCCAGTGCAGTAATTCCCACGCTTTCAGTGGGAGAGCTTCTGGTTGTAGTGCTCGGAAATAGCTGGGGAAGCTTCAGTCACAAAGAAAGTGAGAGTCAGGCTTGGGAGTGTGCTCAGATAGCCAATGGCTAAGGCGTCTGCTTGCGATTATCAAGAACCCCGTTCAATTCCCGGTCCGTCAGAAACTTTAAATTGTCACTGTTGCCTTACCGCAAACTGAACTGTGGAGCGCGCCCCGGCTGACAATCCCGGACGGTGACGACACCTGGCAGCGGACACCAGGAACGCCGACCGCGTGCCAAATATTCCGTCCGCTCAGCTGGTCCCAGCGTGGCCAACTGCACCGCCCCAACAGCTGACCAATTCGACCTCTATTTCGCAGATAACGTGGACTAGCGTAACGTCTGTGCACAGCGGGTATCGCTTACTACAGTGTAGGGTCAGTTTAGACGTCGTCCAAAACACATTCATTCGTTGTAAATACATATTACAACATTTTCTTACTGCAATAGACTAGTTTTCGGGTCTTTTCAGGCTCATCTTCAGTGGAGCACTTGAAAGTTCTATCTTTATTCCTGTAACGTCGTCATGGGTACTGACTCTGTGACGAGGTAGGTAGAAATACTTTGTTGTCTGTTTTTGAGGCATCTCTTCCTCAGCCGCAGCTTTAC
The DNA here is from genome assembly GCF_023897955.1 of Schistocerca gregaria. Lineage (NCBI taxonomy): Eukaryota > Metazoa > Arthropoda > Insecta > Orthoptera > Acrididae > Schistocerca > Schistocerca gregaria. Next base: position 217,826,318 of record NC_064925.1, on the reverse strand, counting down.
AAGTAATGGTTCTCAGCACTATGGGACTTAACATCTGAGGTCATCAGTCCCCTAGAATGTAGAACTACTTAAATCTAACTAACCTAAGTACATCACACACTTCCATGCCCAAGGCAGGATTCAAACCTGCGACCGTAGCAGTCGCGCCGTTTCGGACTGAAGCGCCTAGAACGGCTCGGTCACAACAGCCGGCTTTACAAGTAATATGGGAGTTATTCCATCTCTTGCGACCGTATAAACTTTTATTAGGACGAGATGCGTTTCGCTGCACTTATATCAACTTCAGCGCTCAGTTTATTACCTCCACACACACACACACACACACACACACACACACACACACACACACACACAGACTACAGCCAAAATAATATTACAGTACATACACACAGCAAACACAAATAAAAGACGGACACATAGCACCAGCTGGCAACACTAGGTAAAGTGAACACATCAAAACAAAACACAGTGAACTGCGAAAGTGAGGGATTGGGTTGGAATGAGCCCGAAAGTCGGAAGTCCTGGTGTACACAAACGAACTAAGTACAACTCAAGGACGACAAGTATGGACTCATAAGATCATAAATCATAAACAGAATCAAACAATTTTTCATCACGTATCTTCTGTTCCAAAACGTTAGTTTTTCACCTAACCGCAAACAAATAATTATAATGTTGTAATATAGCTGGTTTTTTTGTATAACACAGTTATTATTATACATAAAACTAACATGTATTACAGGCCGCTGAATGTGCTTCACACATAAAAAGAAGAAAACTGCATATGACACAATACAGACAGCCTTTCATTTAGTTACATTATACCAACCATATCTCCAAGAAATAGAGAATATATTGTGTGTCAGTGGAGTCCTTGTGTAGGGAAGAAAACCTGAAAATTGCCCATTGAGAAGGCTTTAAATAAAGCGAGACGTGTGCTCCAAATAAGATCTCATTCAGTCGTAAAACACGTTATATTTCCCATATTTATTGTGTATCATCATAAGTGACTGTTACATGGCGAAATGTGTCTAAAAATGATTTCGTTTACTTACTCCGACAGTATGGGTGGCGTTGTAGTTGCTAAACACAGCTCCCAGTTTAGTTGCATATCAACCATAGGTTAACCACTTCACACTATAGATATAAATATTGTCACCATAGAAAGACAAATATTTCAAAAAGGGACTCGTTGCAGTTTTCTGTTTTTATATGCACTACACAGTTAAGCTGTTCATCCATAAGGGATAAAGCTTAATTCCACGCTCTCTCTTAGTAGAACTGTGCGGATGAACGCGATTGACAATGAAAGATGTTGAATGAAATTTTAATTAACAGTGTCTTTCTAGAATTTAATACATTTTAACCATATTCGTTTCTACATGTTTTAGCAAGCACCGTGATACCGTCGTCGTTGAAAGCCAAAGAACCAACCCCCCCCCCCCCCCCCCCACACACACACACATACATACATACACACCCAACGCTTATGGATCTACTCGTATAAGGCGAAAGGCGTCTGCTTTTCGTCTCGAATCGTTTGTTTGATACATTTGACGCTATTTCGTCCCAGCCGAAGAAGCAAACGCAGCATTGGTGCACTGTATTGCATACGTTTGTGATCTCGCAGGTGCCCGGACGTGTGAAATGTTCCATGTTAAACTCTTTCGTTTGTGACAGGTAATGGGAATTTCTTTTGACTGCGGCATTGGGAGAGCCCAGGTAATTTTGTTATTAATAGACTTGGCAAGGTCAAGTTTGCGCAGTACGAGATCTCAATTTTCAGGACAACATTTATTTACCTTGATCGCACATTTATAAAATGATGACCGGTTTTGATGCTCGAGCAATCATCTGCAGATCATCTGCAGAGGTTCGAGTCCTCCCTCGTGTATGGGTGTGTATTGTCCTTAGGGTAAGTTATTTTAAGTTAGATTAAGTAGTGTGTAAGCCTAGTGACCGATGACCTCAGCAGTTTGGTTCCATAGTCCTTACGACTAATATCCAATTTCCGTTCCTGGGGAGGTGTGAAGGTCGTTTGTCACTACGTACCACTGCAGATTGTGTATGATTTTACATTAAAGGAATTAAGTATTTCTAATTAACCTTATAAGCTTGTTGCGAGAATGATCTTTTCTTGTCACAGATGTCTAAGCCTAACAGAAATTGACCTAGTGCATTTTTGCGTCAGTCTTTAATGTGGAATACGGAGATAATATGGACCCTTTTATTTTCACGTATGTAGGCAACATAGAGGCCAGTAGATGACACAATTACTCTGCCGGAGAACTGAAGTGGGTCAGTGGAATAAAAACCGCTGTTCCCTCAGCCCAAGGCGCCATTAACCCACGGGTCGCTGGAAGTCTGTTGATCGGGTCAGGGGCCATCGTGGCCCCTTTCACGAGAGGCGCTGGACCGACAGACGTATCAGTCGCATTATTGGTAATTAACTTCTAACTCAATGGTCCCCTTCACGCGACCGCGCCGATGATAAATTGAGTCGTCTATTGTGGCTTATGGAGTCCCGTTCGTTTTCCTTTTCTTTATTTTGGGATCGATCACGCCTCCTTTCATTAGATAGCTGGTGGTTTCTGGGAAGCGCAGGCGCTGGTTTTAAATCGAAAAGAGGGCCCATCAAAAGAGCTTCTACGTCTCCAGCAGGAGCCTCACACGAGGCTCACGTACATTTACGGTATACCTCAAATCGTTAGACGTGCTACCCAAGAACGCTAATCCAAGAACAAAACGTGAAAAATAATACTTTTGTGTACAGTGAGTAAAAAAAATACTTTTAAAAAGTATTCTGTTTAGTTGTGGAAACGAATTTATAGTGGAAATTTGGCGCTAAAAACTGCTAGTTCTTTTCTTTACGGATTTGAAAGTTAAAGTAGTAAAAGACAATTATTATAACTTAGTCATTTTTTTGTTACTAATACACGATAACAGCAGTAATGACTCGTCAGTTCCGTCTACAAAATTCAAATAAGATAGTTGAGATGGGACTATCCGGATTATTCAACATTCCTAGTTTTTGTCAGACTGTTTTGAAAGCCTCCAATATATACATCTTTATTTGACGTAATTTGTTCTGACATGGTTTATGACCTCTGCATGTTTGTTTAATTCATCTTTTCTTCGTCGTGTATAAACACTCATTCTCATAAATTAAGGAAAATGCTGATACGTGGTGAAAAAACGCTCTGGTGGGCGCTTTGTGGGTTTAAATCACCTCGGGGTATGACCATGTGGTGCATTTGACCTGCGGTCGTCGCACGGTGGTGCTGGCAGCAGCCCACATACGCAGAGGTGTGTTGGTGCATGTCAGGGTACGGCGCAGCGAGTAAGTGGGCAGACGTTTTCAGACGTGCTAATGGTGACTGAGTGTTGAAAATGGCTCAAAGAACACATATTGATGACGTTATGAGGGGTAGAATACTAGGGCGACTGGAGGCTGGTCACAGTCGGTCGTAGCACGAGCCCTTCGTGTGTCACAAAGTGTTATCTCAAGATCATGGCAACGATTCCAACAGACAGGAAACATGTCCAGACGCTACAGTACAGGACGTCCAAACTGTACAACAACACAAAATGTCCGATATGTCACCATCAGTGACCGCAGACGGCCACGGAACACTGCAAGTAGCCTTGTCCGGGACCTTACCGCAGACACTGGAATAGTTGTCTCCAGACACACAGTCTACAGACGACTGAACATGCATGGTTTATTCGCCCGGAAACCTGCCAGGTGCATTTCACTGACCCCTGGTCACAAGAGAGCCCTTAAAGTCTGGTGTCAAGAACAAAGTGCATGGTCATTGGAACAGTGGTCCCAGGTTATGTTCACGGACGAGTCCAAGTATATTCTGAACAGTTCTTCTCGCCGGGTTTTCATCAGGCGTGAACCAGGAACCAGATACAAACCCCTTAATGTCACTGAAAGAGACGTGTATGGAGGTCGTTGATGGTGTGGTACTAGCGCACGTACACTCCTGCATGTCTTTGACATGTCATGTGTCATTTTGCACCATTATGTCCCCCTTTTCAGGAGTGCAGTGGGTCCCACCTTCCTCCTGATGGATGATAACGCACGGCCCCACCGAGCTGACATCGTGGAGGAGTACCTTGAAACGTCAGATATCAGGCGAATGGAGTAGCCTGCCTGTTCTCCAGACCTAAACCCCATCGGGCACGACTGGGATGCTCTGGGTCGATGTATCGCCGCATGTTCAAAATGGCTCTGTGCACTATGGGACTTAACGTCTAAGGTCATCAGTCCCCTAGAACTTAGAACTACTTAAACCTAACTAACATAAGGACATCACACACATCCATGTCCGAGGCAGGATTTGAACCTGCGACCGTAGCGGTCGCGCAGTTCCAGACTGTAGCACCTACAACCGCTCGGCCACTCAGGCCGGCTCGTCGCATGTCTTCAGTGGCCTACGATACTTCAGGAGCTCCGACAGGCACTGGTGCAAGAATGGGAGGCTATACCCCAGCAGCTGCTGGACCACCTGATCCAGAGTACGACAATCCATTGTGCAGCCTGTGTATGTGTGCATGGTGTTCATATCCCATATTGATGTCGGGGTACAAGTGCAGGAAACAGTGGCGTTTTGTAGCACATGTGTTTCGGGACGGTTTTCTCAACGTATCACCAATACCGTGGACTTACGCATCTGTGTCGTGAGTGTTCCCTATGTGCGTATGCTATTTTCGCCAGTTTTGTGTAGTGCCACGTTGTGTGGCACCACACTCTGCGACTATACTTACCTTATGAGCATGAGTGTAAATGAGCAACACAGTGCAAAGACAGCCTGAGAACTACTACTACTAGGAACTATTACCGAAAATCCAAGGAGAGTAAAACGAGAAGGCGTTTGAGCTTAGGTGCGAAACACTCTGGTCTGTCACTCAGTTTTAGTGAAATCCTACGGAAAATAGAACCTGCAGAACAGCGCACGGTGACATCTTCCAGCAGGACAACGCAACGTGTCACATAGCTCACTGTGCACGTGTATGGTTCGAAGAGCACCAGGATGAGTATACCATACTGCCCTGGCTACTAAACTCTCCAGATTTAAAGCCAATTGAGAATTTGCATGTCGATCGGGCTGTTCGCGTTATGGATCCCCAACCGAGAAACCGAACACAGATGGCCACGGCACCATAGTCACCATGGCTCCACATCGTTGTCATTACCTACCAGAACGTCTTTGACTCTCTTCCTGCACTTCTCGCTACGAAAGGTGGTTCTTCAGGAACCTGACAGCTGGTCACATTAAAGTGAGTGGACAGTGTGTAAGAGGAACTTAATTATTGATGGAGCGATGGCGAAAAGGAGAAATAACAACAATCAGCCTGTTGACTCTCATCACAGGGAGTTTATCGTCATCTTACGCTACTGGTCATTAAAATTGCTACACCAAGAAGAAATGCAGATGATAAACGGGTATTCATTGGACAAATATATTATACTAGCACTGACATGGGATTACATTTTCACGCAATTTGGATGTATAGATCTTGAGAAACCAGTACCCAGAAAAACCACCTCTGGCCGTAATAACGGCCTTGATACGCCTGGGCATTGAGTCAAACAGAGCTTGGATGGCGTGTACAGGTACAGCTGCCCATACAGCATCAACACGATACCACAGTTCATCAAGAGTAGTGACTGGCGTATTGTGACGAGCCAGTTGCGTGGTCACCATTGACGAGACGTTTTCAGTTGGTGAGAGATCTGGAGAATGTGCTGGCCAGGGCAGCAGTCGAACATTTTCTGTACTCAGAAAGGCCGGTACAGGACCTGCAACATGCGGTCGTGCATTGTCCTGCTGAAATGTAGGGTTTCGCAGGGATCGAATGATGGGTATAGCCACGGGTCGTAACACATTTGAAATGTAACGTCCACTGTTCAAAGTGCGGTCAATGCGAACAAGAGGTGACCGAGACGTGTGACCAATGGCATGCCATACCATCACGCCGGGTGATACGCCAGTATGGCGATGACGAATACACGCTTCCAATGTGTGTTCACCGCGATGTCGCCAAACACGATTGCGACCATCATGATGTTGTAAACAGAACCTGGATTCATCCGAAAAAATGACGTTTTGCCATTCGTGCTCCCAGGTTCGTCGTCGAGTACATCATCGCAGGCGCTCCTGTCTGTGATGCAGCGTCAAGGGTAACCGCAGCCATGGTCTCCGAGCTGATAGTCCATGATGCTGCAAACGTCGTCGAACTGTTCGTGCAGATGGTTGTTGTCTTGCAAACGTCCCCATCAATTTACTCAGGAGGAGGAGGAGGAGGAGATTAGTGTTTAATGTCCCGTCGGCATCGAGGTCATTAGAGGCGGAGCACAAACTCAGATTAGGGAAGAATGGGGAGGAAATCGGCCGTGCCCTTTCGAAGGAACCATCCCAGCATTTGCCTGAAGCGATCTAGGGAAATCACGGAAAACCTAAATCAGGATGGCCGGTCGCGGGATTGAACCATCGTCCTCCCGAATGCGAGTCCAGTGTGCTAACCACTGCGCCACCTCGCTCGGTACTAATGACTCTGTTGACTCAGGGATCGAGACGTGGCTGCACGATCCGTTACAGCCATGCGGATAAGATGCCTGTCATCTCGACTGCTAGTGATACGAGGCCGTTGAGATCCAGCATGGCGTTCCGTATTACCCTCCTGAACCCACTGATTCCATATTCTGCTAACAGTCATTAGATCTCGACCAAGGCGAGCAGCAATGTCGCGATACGATAAACCGCAATCGTGATAGACTTCAATCCGACCTTTATCAAAGTTGGAAACGTGATGGTACGCATTTCTCCTCCTTACACGAGGCATCACAACAACGTTTCACCAGGCAACGGCGGTCAACTGCTGTTTGTGTATGAGAAATCGGCTGGAAACTTTCCTCATATCAGGAAGTTGTAGGTGTCGCCACCGGTGCTAACCTTGTGTGAATGCTCTGAAAAGCTAATCGTTTGCATATCACAGCATCTTCTTCCTGTCGGTTTAATTTCGCGTCTGTAGTGTAGAACTACTAATATTACAGTCAAATACTGTTCCTTCATTTCACGCGGAACAAAATATAGCCGATCGAGTTTTTAATGCGTACTCTACGCTAACTTTATTAAGAGGTGGAGCAAGGACAGAGAAATGAGACGTACGCTGGTGAGGGGAAGTACAGTAGTATTTTTGACGAGAGTTTTGGTGCAGAGGCGCTAGTGCAAGAAGGGCCGCGGAGATATATGCGTTGGCGCGAAAACGCCCTTCGGCCTTGAGCTGTGCCGCCGTCCCCGTAATGGCGAGCATTATGTGGGTCCCCCTCCCGAAGCGGCGGCTGCCTCTGGAGCAGAAAGACCGCCGCGTCTCCTCGGCCAGGGCCCCACATTCCGGCTGGAGTCGGTCGCTGGTTATGGAGCCCGGCGTGGGACGGGTTCAACCTTGATCTGCAACGGTTGTCACCAAACGCGGGAAGCCGCCTCCACAGGAACCGAACGGCGCAGCCGATGCACGACCTCCCTCGTTTATTCTTGTGTGCGAGATGCGAGAGCGAAAACTCGCACACATTAATATAGATATGCCTTTAAATAGGACTGACGTTGCACATTTTTCGTCACTCACAGCAAGATAGCACCACATGTGTTACCGATACCAAATGAAGTGAAACTTCCTGGCGGATTAAAACTGTGTACCGGACCGAGACTCCAACTCGGTACCTATGCCTTTCGCGGGCAGGTTCTCTACCATCTGAGCTATCCAAGCAAGACTCAAGACCCGTCCTCACAGCTTTACTTCCGCCATTACCGCGTCTCCTACATTCCAACCTTCACAGAAACTCTCCTGCATCGTTTGCATGTGAGCTTCTGTGAAGAAACTGGCAAACCTAAGCACTTTCAGATAAAATGTCTAAAGTAAAATTTATGGAAGAAATTTCGCAGCCTATTTGGAGCAAAATAATAAAAATAGTAATAATAATAAAATAAGTCACCTACAAAATTTTCTCGTCTTGCCTACTCCAGAGAACAAAAGGTACATTGTATGATTAACACAAGAACTGTTGTAACGCAAAACTCGTGAATACCAGCCAGGCTTCCGCCCCCCCCCCCCCGCCCCCCTCCAATTGTTCGTGCATAGAACAAATCTTCATTCTGGAAACGATTCTGAAATACAGCGCTGTGAGTGTTACACCACCTATTTTCACTATCATAAATTCCAAGAAAGCATGTGATTCTGTTGACCGTCAATCCTTGTTTAACATTTTAGAAGAACAGGGACTCCAGCCAGAAACACTAAGACTAATAAAACAGACACTAGCTGGCACAACATAGAAACTTAAATTCAAGGCTGAAATCTCCGCTCTCTTCATCGTTAAAATAGAGTACACCAAGGCCGGATTGTACCCACTATTGCTCAAACTAGTCCTGCACAAAGCAATGAGGGACAGGTAAAAAGAACTGAAAATCCAAGTACACTGGAAACCAACACGATTACGACGATCCCGAGACAAGACGGAAATCTCAACCTAGCTTTCACAGGCGATCTCACCCTACTCTCGGATAGCGAAGCAACAGCGGCTTAGCAAACAAAAATACTAAAGAAATGTGCAGAAAAGTTTGGCGTGCAAATCTCTTTTCAGAAGTCTGAATCCTTCTACTCAAAATTAAACATACAAAAACAAGGCACAAAATACGGCAACATTTCAAATATCTAGGTGAAATCGTCGAATCAGTAGGAGAAGAAAAGATCTTACAGAGGACACGACTTTTAAAAAAAAGGAGACAGTTTACGGGGCAAAACACAGGAAATATATAATAAGACATGCATGTCCATTCAGACAAAGATCAGACACTACGACACAGTAATCAAGTCAGAAAATTACATTTTACTGTAAGCAAGCGAGATACTAATAGTCCATACGTTTGCAACATGGAAAGCATACTGAAGAAGGAAAGGAAGATTATGAGAAAAATTTTCGACCAAAAGCTCACAGAAGAGGGATAAAGATTACAGTCTAGGAAAACGACAAAGAAGATGTCCTAGCAGTACATATCAGAAAAAGAAGGTAGTTCTTCCTGCACATCAGCAGGCTAGAACCAACAAAACTCACCAACAGAAGTCTGACATACGTACAAGGGATCAAGTCAACGATAGCATGGACCACAAAAGCCAAACTTGACCTAAAAGCACAAATCGATCCATCGAAGACAAAAATGTATAGAGAGGCAAGATACAGAAATGAAATCAGAAACTAAAGTGCCAAAGAAACCAGGAACAAAACGGTGTGAACTTAGAGAGTCTATGGAGCAAAAAATGAGAGAATCGTGGAAGAACAGAAAGAATTCTCAAATGAGGCAGAATGTTTTGATGAAAAAAGAATTGCTGGTAACGTATGTAATTAGTATTACAATCTTACAAAATAGTGATAATATTCGTAATAATGATATTTTAAAAATAGTTTAGTGTAGTGACCGAAACGATGTTGAATCTTCTTGTTTTTACCCCTCAGAAAATTACATTTTACCCCTCAGTGGCCACGTTGGGAACCACTGTCGTAGAATCTCAAGGTGAGAGAAGATCCCAAATACAGAAATCAGGAGCAAATGAAAACACGTACATCACCAAAGAGGTGGAAGAAACGGTGTTTAAAACGGTGTGACAGTCTGATGACGTTAGGAGATGAACGGCACCCGGAAGATGTACTACGTTGGCAACCTCCGCAAAAGAGATACGAGGAAGACCGTGAGCAGAATTTAAAAAAACAAATGGAGGAGCATGTCCAACGATGAAATTGGAAAGAAGTTTCATACAAAGATCGGGAGACTAGGGTACCAGTTTGTCGGAAACGGGCCAAAGAGTTGTAAAAAACAAGCGGAAAAAAAGGGCCGACGACGCCAATATGTTGGATGCAGGTCACATGATATCGGTAGTACTGTGCGATTCATTGCTTGGTAAACATGTAAGCAACGAGTTCTCAGTGTTAAACAGTAATTTACTAGTCCTTCCCATAAGGGGAATGTGACTGAAAACGAAGCAAATAGAAAAATTTAAACAAACTGACAAATTTATTCAAAATTAATCGTTATGACTTTTAATACATAAATTCCTCTGTCAGACACGTCAGGCAATGTCTTCATGGAAGAATGTTTGCAATGGCCTACAGGACTGTAATTTTACGCTGGCGTGCACCTCTTCGTCCAAAGCAAATCGACGGACACAAATTTGTTTCTTCAGGGTTTCAAAAATAAGGAAATCGCATGGGGAGAGATTGGGATTGTATGGAGTATGTGTAAGGACTTCCCAACGAAACTTCTGTGCCTTCTATGCTTTTTAGTTTTTTAGTATCGGCTGCGCACTTGCCCGGGTGTGTAGGCCCTGTTTATCCCAATCTTCTATTAGTCAGTCTCCTCCTCCTCCTGTCTCTCTCCGTCCATCTCCTTCTCCCTTCTCTCTATACACCTGCTCCCCCCCCCTTTCTCTCTCCACCTACTCACGCCTCTCTTTCTATCCTTATCCTCCTTCCTCTCTCCCTGTCCATATACTCCTCCTCTCTCTACCTGTCCATATTTTCCTCCCCATCCATCTCCTCCACTTACCTGTCCATTCCCTGCTTCCTCTCTCTCTCTCTCTCTCTCTCTCTCTCTCTCTCTCTACCTCTCTATCTCTATCTATCTATCTATCTCTCGCTCTCTCTCTACCTATATCTGCTCCTCATCTCCCTGTACATGTCGTCCCAGTACATGTCGTCCTCCCTATACCTCTATTCTATCCGTTTTCTCTTCCCCCTCTAATTATACATCCCCTCTGTCCCTTCCCTCTGTTCATCTCCTTCTCCTCTTTCTCCCTCTGTTTTATCACCCCTACCCCAATATCAGGTTGATGATTCTTGCTCACCCCCCCCCCCCCCACCCCCCCCCACCCCCCCCCCACACACACACATATATATATATATATATATATATATATATATATATATATATATATATATATATATATATATACGCAGTTCAATGTTTACATCACATATGCTGAACTATGAGCCGTACAATGATATATTTTGGTGGGTGCACTCAATGCTATGTGCGAATACTGCCTGCAAAATTTGTTATGACTAGAGTTAATACTACAGAAATAGAAGACCGCAGCTCATGGGCGTGCGGTAGCGTTCTCGCTTCCCGCGCCCGGGTTCCCGGGTTCGATTCCCAGCGGGGTCAGGGATTTTCTCTGCCTCGTAATGACTGGGTGTTGTGTGATGTCCTTAGGTTAGTTAGGTTTAAGTAGTTCTAGGTTCTAGGGGACTGATGATGTTAAGTCCCATAGTGCTCAGGACCATTTGAACAGAAATAGAAAATTAAAACGTGAGGCCCACGAAAATGTAGTAACCGGCAAACATTCATCCTTTCGTCATTTTGTGGGGTGTTTCAGCGAGAAAAGTCTCGTAAAGATTTGAAACAAAGTGCAGAATCTGTTGCAAGTCACTAAGTTCTCTCTTTGGCAAATACTGGAAGAATAGAGCCTGGCTATTTGCATGTCATGTGCTTCGAAGCTGTTTCACACCCTACCCCTGTACCTTTGAGGTGGATCTTTTCCGACAATAAGTGGCATATGTAGCAAATTTGGTTGAAATCGACGCAGTGGTTTAGGAGGAGATGTGATCAAAAAGTCAGTATAAATTTGAAAACTGAATAAATCACGGAATAATGTAAATAGAGGGGTACAAATTGACACGGATGCTTGGAATAACATGAGGTTTTATTAGAACCAAAATAATGCAAAAGTTCAAAATATGTCCGACAGATGGCGCTTCATCTGATCAGCATAGCAATAATTAGCATAACAAAGTAAGACAAAGCAAAATGATGTTCTTTACAGGAAATGCTCAATATGTCCACCATCATTCCTCAACAATAGCTGTAGTCGAGGAGTAGTGTTGTGAACAGCACTGTAAAGCACGTCCGGGGTTATGGTGAGGCACTGGCGTCGGATGTTGTCTTTCAGCATCCCTAGAGATGTCGGTCGATCACGATACCCCAAAGCTAGTAGTCGTAAGGACGGAGCTCTGGGGACCTGGGAAGCCAAGCACGACGAAAGTGGCAGCTGAGCACACGATCATCAAACGACGCGCGCACGAGATATTTCACGCGTCTAGCAATACTTTGTTTTTTTTTTGTTCTAATAAAACCCCATGTCATTACAAGCATGTGTGTCAATTTTTACCTCTCTATCTTCATTATTCCGTAGTTTATTACGTTTTCAAATTTATACTGACTTTTTGATCACCCGGTACATACAGTTTCATCATATGTATGGATTCACAGAAAATTTTTGCGTGCATCGGCTGAGGGAGGACTTACGTTGGTAGTTTATTCAGCTGCGCTGAGAGCCAAGGCTGTTTTGCCATCCGCCTGTTGGCAGCTGCTGATCAACACGGGCGTTGCAATTGTCGGCAGCTGCTCGAGGCGATTGGCGCATGCGCAGAGCGGGGGTCGTGGTTCAGGCCAGCCTGTGCCAGGGCTGAGAACGCAACCGCTGTTACATAGCAACAGGCCGCTTCCGTCCTCTTTAATAGAGAACTAAGGGCCGCGTGCAGCCTCACTCGTCACCATACTGTGTGTGTGTGCGTGGCGGAACTCACTGTCGCGAGGCGCTTGTCACAAGCAGAGCAGGCTGGCGGTGCCTTTCATCTGCACACGCTGGCGTCACAGTCGACGAGCACTACCAGATGCGCCCGAGCAACGCAGAAGATTGCTCTGACGACATGCTGAGCCATCTTCAGTGGTAGGATTTTTTAAAATGTTTTTTAAACTCAGAAACGAAACAGTAGGAAACAGAATCCACCGCAAACACTTTTCGTTTAAGTTTCTACGTTTTAAATATCTTAAACTTCTGATATAACTGTATAATAGATTACTCAAGCAAAGGCAATCGTGACGTAGACCAACAAACTCTCTCTCCTTCCCCCACCCCCCCCCCACCCCCCCCCAAAAAAGAAAAAAAGTGTTGAAATGGCTCTAAGAACTAAGGAACTTAACATCAGTCACGTAGACCTAGAACTACTTAAACCTAACTAACCTAAGGACATCACACACATCCATGCCCGAGGCAAGATTCGAACCTGCGACCACAGCAGCAGCGTGGTTCCGGACTGAAGCGCCTAGAACCGCTGGGCATCTTACTGTTTCCTTTCACTATCATTGCTCCGTCTTGCTCTCTCTTACTGCTGCTATCTCATTCATTTCTTCCTACTGCTGTTGTCTCTTCTAAATGTCACTATCTCTCCATTCCTCGTTGTTATTGTCACAGATTCTGTTTCTCGTTATCGCTGGCTCTCACTCACTTCCACTTTCTGCTTCTCTTTGTTCCTCTCCCACTGGAACAGTCTCCGTCAATTTTTTTAAAATTTTTATGTCACTGTCGGCTGTGTTCCACTGACACTCTCTCTTTCTCTCTACATCTACATCTACATCCATACTCCGCAAGCCACCTGACGGTGTGTGGCGGAGGGTACCCTGAGTACCTCTATCGGTTCTCCCTTCTATTCCAGTCTCGTATTGTACGTCGAAAGAAGGATTGTCGGTATGCTTCTGTGTGGGCTCTAAACTCTCTGATTTTATCCTCATGGTCTCTTCGCGAGATATACGTAGGAGGGAGCAATATACTGCTTGACTCTTCGGTGAAGGTATGTTCTCGAAACTTTAACAAAAGCCCGTACCGAGCTACTGAGCGTCTCTCCTGCAGAGTCTTCCACTGGAGTTTATCTATCATCTCCGTAACGCTTTGCAATTACTAAATGATCCTGTAACGAAGCGCGCTGCTCTCCGTTGGATCTTCTCTATCTCTTCTATCAACCCTACCTGGTGCGGATCCCACTCTGCTGAGCAGTATTCAAGCATTGGGCGAACAAGCGTACTGTAACCTACTTCCTTTGTTGTCGGATTGCATTTCCTTAGGATTCTTCCAATGAATCTCAGTCAGGCATCTGCTTTACCGACGATCAACTTTATATGATCATTCCATTTTAAATCACTCCTAATGAGTACTCCCAGATAATTTATGGAATTAACTGCTTCCAGGTGCTGACCTGCTATTTTGTAGCTAAATGACAAGGAACCTATCTTTCTATATATTCGCATCACATTACACTTGTCTACATTGAGATTCAATTGCCATTCCGCGCACCATGCGTAAATTCGCTGCAGATCCTCCTGCATTTCAGTACAATTTTCCATTGTTGCAACATCTCGATACACCACAGCATCATCTGCAAAAAGCCTCAGTGAACTTTCGATGTCATCCACCAGGTCATTTATGTATATTGTGAATAGCAACGGTCCTATGACACTCCTCTGCGGCACACCTGAAATCACTCTTACTTCGGAAGACGTCTCTCCATTGAGAATGACATGCTGCTTTCTGTTATCTAGGAACTCCTCAATCCAATCACACAATTGATCTGATAGTCCGTATGCTCTTACTTTGTTCATTAAACGACTGTGGGGAACTGTGTCAAACGCCTTGCGGAAGTCAAGAAACACGGCATCTACCTGTGAACCCGTGTCTAAGGCCCTCTGAGTCTCGTGGACGAATAGCGCGAGCTGTGTTTCACACGACCGTCTTTTTCGAAACCCATGCTGATTCCTACAGAGTAGATTTCTAGTCTCCAGAAAAGACATTACACTCGAACATAATACGTGTTCCAAAATTCTACAACTGATCGACGTTAGAGATATAGGTCTATAGTTCTGCATATCTGTTCGACGTCCCTTCTTGAAAACGGGGATGACCTGTGCCCTTTTCCAATCCTTTGGAACGCTTCGCTCTTCTAGAGACCTACGGTACACCGCTGCAAGTAGGGGGGCAAGTTCCTTCGCGTACTCTGTGTAAAATCGAACTGGTATTCCATCAGGACCAGCGGCCTTTCCTCTTTTGAGCGATTTTAATTGTTTCTCTATCCCTCTGTCGTCTACTTCGATATCTACCATTTTGTCAACTGTGCGACAATCTAGAGAAGGAAGCACAGTGCAGTCTTCCTCTGTGAAACAGCTTTGGAAGAAGACATTTAGTAATTCGCCCTTTAGTCTGTCATCCTCTGTTTCAGTACCATTTTGGTCACAGAGTGTCTGGACATTTTGTTTTGATCCACCTACCGCTTTGACATAGGACCAAAATTTCTTAGGATTTTCTGCCAAGTCAGTACATAGAGCTTCACTTTAGAATTCATTGAAAGCCTCTCGCATAGCCCTCCACACACTGCATTTCGCTTCGCGTAATTCTTTTTGTCTGCAAGGCTTTGGCTATGTTTATGTTTGCTGTGAAGTTCCCTTTGCTTCCGCAGCAGTTTTCTAACTCGGTTGTTGTACCACGGTGGCTCTTTCCCATCTCTTACGATCTTGCTTGGCACATACTCATCTAACGCATATTGTACCATGGTTTTGAACTTTGTCCACTGATCCTCAACACTGTCTGTACTTGAGACAAAACTTTTGTGTTGAGCCACCAAGTACTCTGAAATCTGCTTTTTGTCACTTTTGCTAAACAGAAAAATCTTCCTACCTTTTTTAATTTTTCTATTTACGGCTGAAATTATCGATGCAGTAACCGCTTTATGATCGCCGATTCCCTGTTCTGCATTAACTGATTCAAATAGTTCGGGTCTGTTTGTCACCAGAAGGTCTAATATGTTATCGCCACGAGTCGGTTTTCTGTTTAACTGCTCAAGGTAGTTTTCAGATAAAGCACTTTAAAATATTTCACTGGATTCTTTGTCCCTGCCCCCCGTTATGAACGTTTGAGTCTCCCAGTCTATATCCGGCAAATTAAAATCTCCACCCAGAACTATAACATGGTGGGGAAATCTACTCGAAATATTTTCCAAATTATTCTTCAGGTGCTGAGCCACAACAGCTGCTGAGCCCGGGGGCCTATAGAGACATCCAATTACCATGTCTGAGCCTGCTTTAACCGTGACCTTCACCCAAATCATTTCACAATTCGAATCTCCGTCAATTTCCTTCGATACTATTGCACTTCTTATCGCTATAAACACGCCTCCCCCTTCACTGTCCAGCCTATCTCTGCGGTATACATTCCAATCCGAGTTTAGGATTTCATTACTCTCACACATCCATTGCTTCTGTCACTCTTTCTATACATCAGGCATTGTGTACGATCTTCTAGTACTTATTAATTTCCCATCTCTTTCCCATCGCCACTGCCTCCTTCTCTACCAGCGCGGATACGTTCACTCGCGAAAATTTATGGGAAAATTTATAAAGGTGATGAAGGTAGAATGAGTGAGGCAGCTGGTACCTCACTTTTCAGTCAGAGTGTTTTCAACAGGAACGAGTTTGATAGGATCGTTTTTCGCTGGTTCCCTTCTCTGCTACAGTAGGGTATGCCACTTGTATGAAAAGAACTTTATGGATCAGTAAAATTTCTGTAGTTTACTTATGTGAAATTGAAAGGACGGAAACTAGTTTCACACCTAAGACTGGATTTTACGTACACAAAAATTTTGCATGTATATCAATACTTCAGATGATAACGAAGACACCTTACACCGTATTTTTCCGTTCTACTGTATAAATTACCATTTCGCCTCACACCCGGTATTAAATGCGTATTTGAAGTATACTAGAGTAACACTGATCCTCTGTATCTCAGATACGGGTAACAACATCAAGAAAAATTTCAAGGTTGTGTGACATTTGGATCTTAGGAACACATCTTAAAAATATCAGCCATCTGCTGTGGATACCCGTCTTGGAATCCTCGGCTTCGCAATGGCACCCAGAAACCAATTATTTAGATTTCCTCAGGAACCGCCCATGAAATAAATGGTGCCTTCATCAGACCGTTACGGCGCAGCGTAGTCCACAGCTAACGCAAAAAGAACCAACCGATTTGCTCCATTTACCTAAGCCGGAGGAACTGCGCATTATTCAAAAATTGACTCTCTATTGTAGGATATTTACAACAAGTCGACCCCTAGCCCATGGGCTATCCAGATTACTTGGCCCTAACTTTCTATCACCAATAGAGTCCGACAAATGAAACCTGAAAAAAAAAAAAAATTCCCGTTTTTTATGGGCGACGTTTTAGAACACATTGGCAGCGGGTCAGTCTCTTTCTGTGTATACAATTTCTGATCCATATCCTAAACTTTAGTTTTTGTCTAAACATGCGCACTTGTGTGTTCCATGTAATGTCAGCTTTGGAGGGATCCGGTTTGTGGCGTAAGTGAATAAGCTTCGTGCGTTTCCTAGCCTAGCCTAGTGACGTCACTTCCGCCACATTCTGTCGTTTATACCGCTTAATTGTTCGAGCAGCTCCTCTTTGAACCTCGAGAAAAGGGTTGAGCCCCGCTTCAGATGCTCACCCGCACAGAAAAATACGGCATTTACCGGTCGGTAATCGAAGCGAGAACCGCGACAATAACCACCGCCACTCACAGCCTGACACACAGGTCCCCGTTCTTCAGACACAGGGTAAGTTCGTCGAATGAAGAGTAGAAGAATATTGAGCGATAGCGGTGGAGAGTCTTTAGTGCCTTTTAAGCTAAAGCATGCTTTTACCCTTTCAGTAAGTCGAGCTAATCTGAAGGAGAAACGGGTCTGGGAAGACCGAGAGAAATAAAGTAAAGTTTTATATACGTCTGCGGGATTTCGTGGCCGTTGTCATCTAGGTGAGGTTAAACTTGACAAACTTTGTTGCTCTGTTTTACCCGTGTATATGAAACATCGAATGTGACAAATATGTTTGATTATTACGGGCCTTAAAAAAGCGGTTCGCCGGGAAAGCAACGTTCCAGAGAACGATAGCAGCAATTTTTTCTACTTCGACAGCTGTGCTTGATATTTTCATATAGTGGGACAAGGGAGCCACTACTGTGAAAAGGAAGCACGAGAGAATTACTTGTCTGTAGTGAATTAAGCGAAGCCAAGGAAATCCAATCGTGATGTTTGGAGATGCTTGTGACTGGAATGGATCCAAGAAGAGAGGGATTGGAGGGTACAGAAAAAACTTATTAACATGTGCAAAAGGACGAAGATGATGGGAGGGAAAAACAAAATCATGAGACGCCGCGGCAAATGGATAGAGGAAGGTATTTATTAAGATTATGCAAATGGAGATTTAACAGACTGCAGCAACAGATAAACAAAGAAAAATATTTAGGCGTGGCATACAAACCATTGTGAAAGCAGGTAGCGAAGGGACAGAGGCATCCATAAGGGAGAGGGCCGGCGCGAGGACCAGGGAACAGGAAATGCCGTAAAACAGCGGATATCGCACCGGCACGATCGTTCCCTCTGAAATTTTTTTTTACTGCTACTGTCGGAAATTATTTTTGTCAGCGAAACTTAAATGGTTTATGGAAGACCGACCTACGGTTGCTCAAGCTGTAAAAGCGATATAAACGGAAAGCGAAGAGTGCAAAAAAAAGATGGACCTGGAGGTAGCTTTTGGCGGAAATATTCATGGCGATCTTGGCGACAAAGCCGTCACGTCCCACTCAAAGATCGCCGTGAATACTAATCAGGGGAAACTCGATTTCTCAAGGCGGTGTCACGCTGTAGTTATCGATACTCTCGAGTATCGACGCCTGAGGTGTGGTGCCGCAATCGCTGCGGTCACAGCGCAAAGTAATAGCCCAGCATCTCGAGGAAAAAGAGGGTCACGGAGTCTATATGTAGCCTGACAGACCCGTGCGAACGAGGATCACCCACATTTGTGTTCTCAAACAACAAAAGGTATGCTTTTATCTTTCTGGAGCAGGAGGGGTCGAGCTCGCATTCTGAGGCCACAAGTGAGTCGTGCATTTACATAACGTCCTATGAAATGCTTGCTGTATTCATAAGCTGGAATCTTTAACGTTGTGAAAGTACGTTTGGCCAGAATAGAAATACATCTAAGAAAAAACTGGCGTGAAAGGCTTCAAATGTTTCAAATGGCTCTGAGCACTATGGGACTTAACTTCTCAGGTCATCATTCCTCAAGAACGTAGAACTACTTAAACCTAACTAACCTAAGGACATCACACATATCCATGCCCGAGGCAGGATTCGAACCTGCGACCGTAGCGGTCACGCGGCTCCGGACTGTAGCGCCTAGAACCGCTCGGCCACCTCGGCCGTCCGAAAGGCTTCAGAGAACTCAAAAACGACAAGATATAATTGTGATTAAACAAAAAAATAAAAAAATAACATTGAAAATGACGCGTTCTCTGTAAGACAGATAGTCCTGTTATAGTAGCAATTTTATCGTCATCATTAGACACTAAACGCAACTGTTTGTTGATGTCGGCTTCCATCTCTATCCTTCTCCATTTTTACCATTTGATTGTAGTTGATGTAGTCCATTTCATTCTCTCTTTAATCTTTTTATTGCTTGTTCACTAACTTTTCTTTCAGTACAGTACGTTTTGTGGCTCTTCTCCATATCCACATCTCTCCCGCGTCTAATTTTTTTTCTTGTGTTATTTCCTCAGAGACCACTTTCTACAATTTAACTTACATTGTTCCGAATAAATGTCTTGATTAATTTCGTTCTTGTTTCTACACTGAGACAGCTGCTTGTGATTAAAATACTTTTATTTCTGTAGACGTGTTTAGTCACTGTAATTCTTGTTTTAATATCAACTATACCTCTGTTGTCATCCGTTACTGGAATTCCCAAGTAGCAAAATTTGCTTTCTTGCGTTAGTATCTTATTTCGTATGCTAATATTTGTCTTGTCTGTTCAGTTTATCCATCACCAATATTTTAGCCCTATTTGTGTTTAATTTAAGTTTGTGATTGTTCAAGACATAAGAAAAACTTCTCATCAAACAATTCATATCCTTTTCAGAATCTTCTAAAATCACTATATCGTCATCAACGTTTTACTCTATCGAAACGAAGTTAAACGCTAACGACAACACATGGGTGAGTGTTTGGCTATGCGGTTCAAATGGTTCAAATGGCTCTGAACACTATGGGACTTAACTTCTAAGGTCATCAGTCCCCTAGAACTTAGAACTACTTAAACCTAACTAACCTAAGGACATCACACACATCCATCCCCGAGGCAGAATTCGAACCTGCGACCGTAGCGGTCACGCGGTTCCAGACTGAAGCGCCTAGAACCGCTCTTCCACACAGGCCGGCCAGCTATGCGGTTAATTCTGATAAGTCGTTTATTTGCTACAGCATTGCATCAGTAAATTATCTATGTAAATTGAAGGTGGAGGGGGGGGGGGGGAGAGTAAGAAAAGGAAAGGCAAGGAACTACTGATGCCAGCTGCATCGGGGATTCAGCGGAATCAGCGACGACGAGTGTGCTGGACCGGGATTCGAAGCCAGGATCTCCCGCTTGCTTGGTAGTTGTGTTAACCTCTGCGCCACGCGGACACAACTTTTAGTAACTGTACAGACTGTCTCGACATGCATCTCAGCCGACCCACACTCCCATCTAGCGTCACCTATACACAGTCGCCGTTCATATCCTCCATGATCTCTACTTCGCGATTCCCACAGAAAGTCGGACATAATTGTGCAATTGAAGGTGATATATGCATTGCTCGTCGAGGCAAAGAACAGACTCTGCGCATTCATACACAGTTAATTCTCTAGTGGAACGATGTATTCCTTAAATAGTATTCGACAGCTAGAAAAAAGAGGAATTCAGCAAAAAGCCAGTAAACCAGCGAATGTTAAAAGAATAAAACTTCCATGTATAAATCAGTTTCGTACTTATGATTGCAAGTCCCTCCAGATCCTCGAGCGCCATGCACTCCTCCTCGCCTTCCGTATACGTCTCCCGTCCCCCACGTGGATCCTCCATGACCTCATTCCTTTCCCCATCTGCTCCTATTCCTCGAACATATCAGCATACTCTGCACCTCCCGCCACCTTGATCCCCTTCATCCCCTGGTTGCTCCTCTCCTCTCCCATCCCCACCCTCCTGCCACGTCTTCACTGTTGTGTCCCCCCTACCCTCCATCTCTACACCCTTCATCTCCTTTCCCAATGTGGCTTCTGTCAAATCCCATTCCCAGATGATGCCCTCCCTCCTTCCATTTATCCCTTCTGTCAACTCTGCTCCTCACCTCCCCCGCCCTTCCTCTGTCCATTTCCTGGGCTCCCTCCCCCCCTTCCATCCTGTTTTTTCCTCGCCTACCTTCTCTCTGCCTCCCTTCTCACCCACCACCCTTTGAGTCCTTTTGCATTGACCTCCTCTGCCTTTCCCCACTCGTTCTCTCCCCCCCCTCCACGTCCTTTTGTATTCACCTCCCCTACCTTTCCCCACTCCCTCTCGTGTCTGCTGACCCCTCCCCCCCTCTTACGAATCATAGTCCTCCATGTCTTCCTTCCACACTTCCTCCCGTTTTTCCTTTCCTTCCCCTTTTTCTTACCCATCATCTCTCCAGGTTCCCTTCATCTGCTCTCGGCTGTGGTGTGTCATCTTTGTGCCAACTTTTTCGTGCAGTGTTTTAAGTGAGTGTTCAGTGTTGTGCGTCTTTTCCAATGTGTTGTGAACAGAAATCATGCTGCCGCCGGGTGTGATGTTTATATCTCTTGCGAACAGAAACCAGACTGTCGCTTTGTTTTTAATTGTCTTTTATTTTACCTGTCTGCTTCCTGTGTATTCTATTAGCATCGCCAACCATACGTTTTATGTTTTAAGTTCCACAATTTTCCGCCATTTTACTATTTAAGTCATCGATTTTATCACCTGCTTTTATTATTTATTATCTTCATTTCTTTTAAAAATTCTAAAGAGCGGCGTACTAATCTGCTACCAGCCCACCCCCTTCGGGGAGAATCGACTCTCAATAAAGGAAAAAAGGGGTTATTATTACTTTACAAATAAGGTAATGTGTTAAACATCTGATGTTCAGCATGTGAGCGAGAAACAGATTAGACAAGTTTGAGATTATATTTAAAGTTTATTGGATATCGCTAAGAGCTGTCACTGTCAAACCCCGGGTGAGTGTAACCTGGATAATTTGGGCTCTGTTTTAAGAGAAGGCTAGTTTATTACACAGTCCAGTATTCATGGCGTATTACCTCCTGAGGTATGTGTCGTAGAGTGACATAATTTTGCGTATACATTCAGTGATATAAGTGGACACTGTCTGTGTAATGTGTTGTGAATAGAGTTCGTAGTAAAGAAGTAATAAATTGAAACGTCATCCGTAACGCGAAAGTTGTATTAATGAACAGCGCGAGTCCTGTGCTGACTTTGAGTGCTGAGTGCTGCTTTTAAAAAAAGAAGAGAGAGAAAAAGAAGGATTGAAAGGCTAGAAAACGCTGAAACAGTAGCAAAGGAAGAAAGAAAAAAAGGAAAAAGCAACCAGCCGTCCAGCGTATTCCGTTAGGAAGGCTGTTTGTGAGGGCGACGGGGGCAGCTGGTAGCTCGGAGGCAGCCATGAAACGCGGGGTTAACGCTTGCCTCGGTAGCGTGTCGGATGTTTATGGCTGAGCATCGCACCGGCGCGCCGGCAGCTATGCTAAGTGGATCCGCCAGCGCCAGCGGAGGCGTTGCATCAGCGCCAGCTGCTGATAGCTGGCCACCCTGCAGAGTCCATGACAGTGCAGTCAGCGCTCCTCTGAGGCTACCCGTTGTGTCACCTGATCACTAATAGCTGACGATACGTCTCTGTTTAATGAAATCCGTCCTTACAGGCCTTAAAGGCCCAACGATACCGACCAACCATCGGGTCATCCTCAGCTCAAAGTTGCGTAAACAAGAGCTTTCAAATGGTCCCATAAATGAAAGTCAAGAGGGTTGAGGGCAGGAGAGCGTGGAGGCCATGGAATTGGTCCGCCTCTACCAATCCGTCGGTCACCGAATCTGTTGTTGAGAAGCGTACGAACACTTCGACTGAAATGTGCAGGAGCTCCATCGTGTATGAACCACATGTTGTGTCGTACTTGTAAAGGCACATGTGCTAGCAGCACAGGTAGAGTACCCCGTATGAAATCATGATAACGTGCTCCATTGAGCGTAGGTGGAAGAACTAAAATGAGTTCTAACATGGAAATTGAGCGTTTTGAGGACACATGTTCACAGAACATCTTTTCTTTATTTGTAAGTGAGGAATGTTTCCTGAAAGTTTGGCCGTACCTTTTTGTAACACCCTGTATACAAGGGAAAACGTAAGATCATCAGAAAGCGTATCTTCTAATATGGCTGTCAACTCAAGGAACAGTTGTTTCTTACATCTTTTTCGAATGGGCGTCTAATGACGTTTGACCTGTGAAAGCAGTGGTAACATGAGTGTGGCCGCATTCCGAGAGATATTTTGAAGTGTACGGGTCGTTTTCATAGAATGGGTCGCTCATGTCGTATTAAGTTTAGGTGCTCAAAGGTGGATGGAGAAACTGTGACAGTGCAAACAAATTAGTGAAGCAAAAAAGTATATACTTTATTGCGTTGCTATACTTAACTAAATTGGTACAGCAACTCGTTGGATGTGCTTGCGTGCAGATACGACTAAGCAGCGGCCTGTGAAGGCGTGCGTTACTGAATACAGTGCCAACAAGACGATGTCCGTCCAGGGTGCCACACTGTCAATCATTGTCGTAAGTACTTGTCCGTGTGTAAAGGCTATAGGCGACTGCACTTGTAGACTAAGTCTGACAGGCCCATCTCCACTACGAGCAGTAGCTACAAATTGTAACCCTGAAACTCCGCACTAGAAATGTCATACTCCAACGCCGACCACGAACCGTTCGTGGCTGCCTTTCAGAAGAACGCGAAATCCTGAAGATGGGCTAAAATTTACAGACGCGCGAAATTTGGCACGTACTTCGATGCGAGATGCCTTTAATAGGTTCCACAACGAAACATTGTCTCGAAATTTGGTAGAAAATCCGAAGAAATTCTGGTCGTATGTAAAGTACACAAGCGGCAAGACGCAGTCAATACCTACGCTGCGCTGTGCCGATGGTACTGTTATCGACGACTGTGCCGCTAAAGCGGAGTTATTGAACGCAGTTTTCCGAAATTCCTTCACCAGGGAAGACGAAAGGAATATTCCAGAATTTGAAACACGAACAGCTGCTAGCATGAGTTTCTTAGAAGTAGATACCTTAGGGGTAGCGAAGCAACTCAAATCGCTTGATACGGGCAAGTCTTCAGGTCCAGATTGTATACCGATTAGGTTCCTTTCAGATTACGCTGATACTATAGCTCCCTACTTAGCACTCATATACAACCGCTCGCTCACCGATAGATCTGTACCTACAGATTGGAAAATTGCGCAGGTCGCACCAGTGTTCAAGATGGGTAATAAGAGTAATCCATTTAACTACAGACCTATATGATTGACGTCGGTTTGCAGTAGGGTTTTGGAGCATATACTGTATTCAAACATTATGAATCACCTCGAAGAGAACGATCTATTGACACGAAACTTCCTGGCGGATTAAAACTGTGTGCCCGACCGAGACTCGAACTCGGGACCTTTGCCTTTCGCGGGCAAGTGCTCTACCACTGAGCTACCGAAGCACGACTCACGTCCGGTACTCACGGCTTTACTTCTGCCAGTATCCGTCTCCTACCTTCACTAGAGCACTTGCCCGCGAAAGGCAAAGGTCCCGAGTTCGAGTCTCGGTCGGGCACACAGTTTTAATCTGCCAGGAAGTTTCATATCAGCGCACACTCCGCTGCAGAGTGAAAACCTCATTCTGGATCTATTGACACGTAATCAGCATGGCTTCAGAAAACATCGCTCTTGTGCAACGCAGCTAGCTCTTTATTCGCACGAAGTAATGGCCGCTATCGACAGGGGATCTCAAGTTGATTCCGTATTTCTAGATTTCCGGAAAGCTTTTGACACCGTTCCTCACAAGCGACTTCTAATCAAGCTGCGGAGCTATGGGGTATCGTCTCAGTTGTGCGACTGGATTCGTGATTTCCTGTCAGGAAGGTCGCAGTTCGTAGTAATAGACGGCAAATCATCGAGTAAAACTGAAGTGATATCAGGTGTTCCCCAGGGAAGCGTCCTGGGACCTCTACTGTTCCTGATCTATATAAATGACCTGGGTGACAATCTGAGCAGTTCTCTTAGACTGTTCGCAGATGATGCTGTAATTTACCGTCTAGTAAGGTCATCCGAAGACCAGTATCAGCTGCAAAGCGATTTAGAAAAGATTGCTGTATGGTGTGTCAGGTGGCAGTTGACGCTAAATAACGAAAAGTGTGAGATGATCCACATGAGTTCCAAAAGAACTCCGTTGGAATTTGATTACTCGATAAATAGTACAATTCTCAAGGCTGTCAATTCAACTAAGTACCTGGGTGTTAAAATTACGAACAACTTCAGTTGGAAGGACCACATAGATAATATTGTCGGGAAGGCGAGCCAAAGGTTGCGTTTCATTGGCAGGACACTTAGAAGATGCAACAAGTCCACTAAAGAGACAGCTTACACTACACTCGTTCATCCTCTGTTAAAATATTGCTGCGCGGTGTGGGATCCTTACCAGGTGGGATTGACGGAGGACATCGAGAGGGTGCAAAGAAGGGCAGCTCGTTTTGTATTATCGCGTTATAGAGGAGAGAGTGTGGCAGATGTGATACACGAGTTGGGATGGAAGTCATTACAGCATAGACGTTTTTCGTCGCGGCGAGAGCTTTTTACGAAATTTCAGTCACCAACTTTCTCTTCCGAATGCGAAAATATTTTGTTGAGCCCAACCTACATAGGTAGGAATGATCATCAAAATAAAATAAGAGAAATCAGAGCTCGAACAGAAAGGTTTAGGTGTTCGTTTTTCCCGCTCGCTGTTCGGGAGTGGAATAGTAGAGAGATAGTATGATTGTGGTTCGATGAACCCTCTGCCAAGCACTTAAATGTGAATTGCAGAGTAGTCATGTAGATGTAGAGATGCCTGTGGCCACAGCGTATCACGTCCGGCCCGATAGCTTACTGGTTGCCGGCATGGTAACTCAGCGTGTTAATGGATCAACGTCGAACTGAAACGGGTGTCTTGCGACGTCCGCCCCGAGCAGAAACAACGAACAAAATGAGATCAATTAAAAAAACAAAAAGTGGTAAGCGTGAGGGATTGCCGTCCTACGGGCCCGGGTTCGATTCCCAGATGGATCGGGGTCTTTCTCCGCTCAGGGACAGGGTGTTGTGTTGTCTTCATCATCATTGCGTCCCCATTCGGCGCGCAGTTGCCCAATGTGGCGTCGAATGTAGTAAGAACTGCACCAAGGCGGCCGGACCTGCCCTGTACGATGTCTCCCAGCAAATAAAACCAAAAGCTCATTTCCATTTCTACAGCTTATCACAACATGGAAGTCCGTGTCAATGGCTCTGGCGTACACGTTGCTGATTGGGCTGCGGTGGTTGGCGTCAAACTAGTAAGCGCCAACGGTGGCGCCATTCGGAAACTGTCTCGGTGCGCCAGCTCCGGTTGCTCCCACTGGCGAGGACACAACAGTTTTTATATAACTAACCTTTGTCTAGTCAATTCTTTTACCATTTTGTTCAAAAAACTCTAAGCATCGTTTTAAGACGAAAAACAAATAATCGATTTTCTGAAGCAGATTCACAAGCAGTTGACGGTAAGAGCGCATACCTTCTGGGTACATATGCGACAGTCAAAAAGATTTTTTCCTCGATTTCTAGAAAAATATGCGTTTCCAGAATGGGATTTTCACTCTGCAGCGGAGTGTGCGCTGATATGAAACTTCCTGGCAGATTAAAACTGTGTGCCGGACCGAGACTCAAACTCGGGACCTTTGCCTTCCTCGGGCAAGTGCTCTACCACCTGAGCTACCCAAGCACGACTCACGCCCCTTCCTCACAGCTTTACTTCTGCCAGTACCTCTTCTCCTACTTTCCAAACATTCTTTCAGGAATGCTTCTGTAAAGTTTAGAAGGTAGGAGGCGAGGTACTGGCAGAAGTAATGCTGTGAGGACGGGGCGTGAGTCGTTCTTGGGTAGCTCAGTTGGTATGCCGGCACGGTAACTCAGCGGGTTCGGTCAGAGGGTTAGCTGCCCTCTGTAATAAAAAAAAATAATAATAAAAAAACTAAGTTAATGGATCAACGACGAACTGAAACGGGTGTCTTACGACGTCCGCCCCGCGCAGATGCTAAGAACAAAAGCGACCAAAATGAGACTAAAAAAGAAAAAGAAAAGTTGGTAGAGCACTTGTCCGCGAAAGGCAAAGGTCCCGAGTTCGAGTCTCGGTCCGGCATACAGTATTAATCTTCCAGGTAGTTTCAAATATGCATTTGCTGACCCCAAATATTTTGATAAACAAATGCTTAGTTTTAAATTATCTCTCGATCCCGTCAATTCTGAGTCGATTGCAAGTCCTGAACTATAGGGGCGAATTTCTCAAAACCGGGGGAGGGAGGGGGGGGGGGGAGCGGTTGTTGAGCCAAAATATCTTTCAGGTTGTGTCAAGCGATCTAGCAGACATGAGCCGTAACGGCTGGCGGTGTATGAGCATTTCCCCTCGTTAGGTCTCGAACTGCAAAGAGTTCCGTCAGACTGGGTGCAGTCTAAGTTGCGGAACCCGCCGCCTGACGTCATCGCTGTCGCCGAGTGCTAGGCGGATTCCGGCGGGCGGCACGGCGTCCGCCGAGTCTCTCGCCGTGACCTTGGGTGCGCATGCGCGGCAGGCCGGCCAGCTTGCCGAGTTCCTCGTGCTCGGCGTGGCGTGTCAGTGCTCGCGCGCCAGCTGGGGCGACCGCTGCGACGGCCAAACTCGCGCACCGCTCCTTTCCGTTAGCTCTTGGGTAGGAGCGATCCGACGCACATTGTACATTGTATAACCTGCAGCTACAACAAATCTTTACCTACACACTAACAAGAGCACGGAGAGTGGTAAAAAGCTCATTTGGTATTTTAGGCCGGCCATTATGGCCGAGCGGGTTCTAGACGCTTCAGTTTGGAGCAACGCGACCCCTACGGTCGCAGGTTCGAATCCTCCCTCGTGCATGGATGTGATTGATGCCCTTAGATTAGTTGGGTTTAAGTAGTTCTAAGTTCTAGGGGACTGATGACCTCCGATGTGAAGTCCCATAGTGCTCAGAGCCATTTGAACCAAATTCCGTAGGCCACTTGACGAATTTTATAACAGTATTATGTAAGCATTTTGCATCTCTTATAATTACACTACTGACCATTAAAATTGATACACCACAAAGATGACGTGCTACAGACGCGAAATTTAACCGACAAGAAGAAGATGCTGTGATATGCAAATGATTAGCTTTTCACAGCTTTCACACAAGGATGGCGTCGGTGGTGACACCTACAACGTCTTGACATGAGGAAAGTTTCCAACCGATTTCTCATACACAAACACCAACTGACCGCCGTTGCCTGGTGAAACGTTGTTGTGAAGCCTCGTGCAAGGAGGAGAAAATGCGTGCAATCACGTTTCCGACTTTGATAAAGGTCGGATTGAAGCCTATCGTGATTGTGGTTTTCGTATCGCGACATTGCTGCTCGCGTTGGTCAAGATACAATGACTGTTGGCAGAATATGGAACCGGTGGGTTCAGGAGGGTAATAATGTACACCGTACTGGATCCCAAGGACTTCGAATCACTAGCAGACGAGATGACAGGCATCTTATCCGCATGGCTGTAGCGGATCGTACAGCCGCGTCTCGATCCCTGAGTCAGCAGATGGGGACGTTCGCAAGACAACAACCATCTGCACGCACAGTTCGACGACGTTAGCAGCAGGATGTACTATCAGCTCGGAGACCATGGCTGCGGTTACCCTTGACTCTGAATCACAGACAGGAGCGCCTGCGGTGCTGTAGTTAACAACGAACCTGGGTGCACGAATGGCAAAAAGTCATTTTTTCGGATGACTGCAAGTTCTGTTTACAGCATCATGATTGTTGCATCCGTGTTTGGCGACATCGCGGTGAACGCACATTGGGAGCGTGTACTCATCATCTACCCTTCATTCGATCCCTGCGAAACCCTATATTTCAGCAGGATAATGCACGACCGCATGTTGCAGGTCCTGTACGGGCCTTTCTGGATACAGAAAATGTTCGACTGCTGCCCTGGCCAGCACATTCCCCAGATGTCTTACCAATTGAAAACGTCTGGTCAATGGTGGCCGAGTAACTGGCTCGTCACAATACGCCAGTCACCACTCTTGATGAACTGTGGCATGGTGTTGAAGCTACATGGGCAGCTGTACCTGTACACGCCATCCAAGCTCTGTTTGACTCAATGCCCAGGCGTATCGAGGCCGTTATTACGGCCATAGGTGGTTCTTCTGGGTACTGATTTTTCAGGATCTATGTATCCAAATTGCGTGCAAATGTTGTCACCTGCCAGTTCTAGTATAATATATTTGTCCAATGAATACCCGTTTATCATCTGCGTTTCTTCTTGGTGTAGCAATTTTAATGGCCAGTAGTGTATGTCAGAAGAAGTGACGGCATTCGTCTCGAGGACGTATTGTGTGAAAGACCATTGGAGGACTTTCAAAGTATTGCGACGAGAGGTAACAAGCAAGGTACTGCGATCAGGGATGATTTTGCAAATTATTTCACTGCACTTGGGGTTTTGTTCCACGCCAATGTAATAAAATTTAAATGCATTTTTAATCATGTGAATGCTCGTAATGTGGATATTCTAAGATGCTATTAAAGTATTATTTACCTGATCAGGACTATTATTATACCTATACTCACTCTTCACTTAGCAGCACTATTCAGTGAACGCAAAATGGAAAGTATGAATGCATTTTGCAATTTTTAAAAATTGTAAACGGCCATTTAACTTTTTCAGTCTTTTCTTTATCCGCTAGCTCTATAGATCTTTCTATAAACCATTCGTTCACCTCCAACTACAATGTCTTTTTCAAAATCTTATCTGCGTATTCATTGAGACGCGTATTTTATAATGCTGGCGGCCTCTCAATAGCCAAAATAAACTTTTGGCGTCTATCGGTATTGCTTAACTACGAACTGCACTAAAAAAAAAGACAGCCTTTCGAAGATGCGTTCCGAACAAGGGCTCCCAAACAACTGAGCACTTGGCAGTGCGCGGGACCAGGTAGAAACGATCGGGATCCATTCCTACCGCCAACAATTTACTCACCCTCCGAACAGTTCACGACGCAATTATTTTGTTGCAGGGGCTAAAAATTTGCCCTGCATGGGATCGCATTCAATATCGTGTGCTTTATTTCAACTCCTTCGTAGCAACTAAACATGTACTTTGGAAAAGCTGACAATGCGCCGGGGCTGTTACTGGTACCTCCCGATGCAGGGATATCAGCAGATCTAACCACTGTTGCTGTATATTCTCATACTCTGCCAACCACTGTGCAGTCCATGGCAGAGTTTCTCCCCGGTTCATTCAAGTTTACACTGCGTGGATTCCTCTGTGCGTTCTGTAGTTAGGCTAATGTTGTATCCACGATAGCTACGGGAGCGATACACAGGGCAGTCGTAGACTATGTGTTCAAAAGTAACTGGACCTTAATTGTGGACATTCGCCTTTATAGGAAGGGAAGGAAGGAAGATTGGGTTTAACGTTCCGTCAACATCGACGTCAACAGCGACAGAGCACAATCTCGGACTGTGTCGAGGATGGCCTTCTAAATGACCATCCCGACATTTATATGGACCGAGTTGGGGAAACGACGGAAAACCTAAATCTGGCTGGCCGGACGCGGGTTTGAATCGTCGTCCCCATTATGTGAATCCAGTATGCTAACCACTGAGCCACCTCGCTCAGTCCTCTACAACGTAGAACCACTTAAACCTAACTAACCTAAGGACATCACACACATCTATGGCCGAGGCAGGATTGGATCCTGCGACCGTAGCGGTCGCGCGGAGCCAAGGATAGTTCTCTCGTTAATAAGCCCTGACGTGGTACTGACTCAAATGCGTTTCTGATGTCAGCAAATACTGCATTCACCTGATTGCCTTAATGCCTGGCTTTCATTTGTGACCTGAGAAAAACGCTGGATGGATTTAGAACGACTGATGTTTTCAGAATCCGTGCTGGCTGTCATTAACGTTTGGGCTGAGAGCATGTTTCAAGATTCTGCAGCAGTAAGATGTTTACGAAACTGGGTAGTGCTCCAGCAAGCTTGTAAGTGATTTCTGTAGGGGATTCCACACTGTGTTAGACAAGTATTGATCCGCATCTTCAACACGTAGGCATCTACAAGAAGTAAACACGCCCATGTGGTTTCAGAGCTGCCTCATTGCTCAACGAAGTTCAGGCTGCGAGATCTAGAAGCGCTTCCACAGTTCTGACTACCGTCGTGGCGAAACGCTCGTACCAGAAACAGTCTTGGCTCCTCAGAAAGATGATTTTGAAAGGTTTCAATACCTTCATGTCATGACGACAATCGTTACTCACGCATTTTTTTTTACTTTTACAGAAAAAGTAATAGTTAGGTGAAAACAGGCAGCGAGACATTAATTCGATATTTTTATCCGTAGAATAAAAACTGTTTGACTTGCTGTACCAATGCTGTCAATGTCATGAAAATGGATGATACGAAGTTTCGGTTGTGTTTCCGATCTCGTCGATGACTTGTGGCAAAGACAAGGTTGTGTACCATTCAGTATTAACTGTCTTTCGATCCGCTTTTCAACGGTCGGTACATCTACATATACATCTACATTTATACTCCGCAAGGCACCTAACGGTGTGTGGCGGAGGGCACTTTACGTGCCACTGTCATTACCTCCCTTTTCTGTTCCAGTCGTGTATGGTTCACGGGAAGAACGACTGTCTGAAAGCCTCCGTGCGAGCTCGAATCTCTCTAATTTTACATTCGTGATCTCCTCGGGAGGTATAAGTAGGGGGAAGCAATATGTTCGATACCTCATCCAGAAACGCGCCCTCTCGAAACCGGGCGAGCAAGCTACACCGCGATGCAGAGCGCCTCTCTTGCAGAGTCTGCCACTTGAGTTTTGCTAAACATCTCCGTAACGCTATCACGGTTACCACATAACCCTGTGACGAAACGCGCCGCTCTTCTTTGGATCTTCTCTATCTCCTCCGTCAACTCGATCTGGTACGGATCCCACACTGATGGGCAATACTCAAGTATAGGTCGAACGAGTGTTTTGTAAGCCACCTCCTTTGTTGATGGACTACATTTTCTAAGGACTCTCCCAATGAATCTCAACCTGGTGCCCGCCTTACTCATTTTATATGATCATTCCACTTCAGATCGTTCCACACGCATACTCCCAGATATTTTACAGAAGTAACTGCTACCAGTGTTTGTTCCGCTATCATGTAATGTAAGGATCCTTATTTCTTTGTATTCGCAATTCGCTACAATTTTCTAATGCTGCAACCTCTGTATACTACAGCATCATCCGCGAAAAGCCGCATGGAACTTCTGACATTATCTACTAGGTCATTTATATATATTGTGAAAAGCAATGGTCCCATAACACTCCCCTGTGGCACGCCAGAGGTTACTTTAACGTCTGTAGACGTCTCTCCATTGATAACAACATGCTGTGTTCTGTTTGGTAAAAACTCTTCAATCCAGCCAGACAGCTGGTCTAATATCCCTTAGGCTCTTACTTTGTTTATCGAGCGACAGTGCGGAACTGTATCGAACGCCTTCCGGAAGTCAAGTATAACAACAGGATAATTTTCTTGTAAGTGCTTCGTGAACGAACGACTTCCCTTTGTTTCACTTCTCCTCTGAATACCCAAATGGTTGACTGCTGCTTATTTTCCGAATCGTAAGACTGTATCCAAGTTTGAACTATTCTTAATATTCTGTATGCACATTTTGCATTTCCTCGGTATAATTTTTTGAGGGTTTCCTTACAACAACTGAAAAGGGCTTCCTTCAAAACGTGTGCATTCTACTAGGAACAGATATTTCCCCCATCTAAATGTTCAAGCTAATGCGCTAATGTGTTGCAGTCTTCGGTACGCCTTAGGAGCCCATCACGATAGTTCACTTGTCGAACCTCCTCAGTCACGTTGTGTGCTAAGTCGATGCTTTTTGCAACAAGAGAGTCTGGTCTACTCTCACGAAATTCATCCTTTACGGAACCACCCCAACAACTAAATTTTGTAAACCAGTTATGAAACACTCTTCTTCTGAAAGTGACTTATTACCAATCGTTGAAGCCATTGAGACATTGTCGTTTTGTGCCTTTACGAAAATCCAAAAAATCATCCAGCGAAAACACGAAATTTCGAATTTTCCACAAGACTGTTTTTTAAAAACAATTTTAGAGCTGCTTTTGATTTCTTCTTCTTTTCCTCCTCCTCCTCTTTTTTTCTGGTCCTTATCCTGTACCTTCAAGGGGCTGACATATTAATTTGGATTTAGCGATGTTAGTTGTAGAGGATCTGTTTGAGTCTAGTCATGTGAAAGAGTGAGAAATCTTCGGGAATCGTGTAACCGAGACATGGGTACCAGCCCAGTATTCACCTAATCGGATATGGGAACCGCCTAAAACCCACATCCAGGCTGACCAGCACACCGCTCTTCGTTAAGTCGTGGCCAATATGTCTTCACGAATCCTGGCGGCTTCGTGCTAACGCGCGGCTATCTGCGTGGGTCAGAGCTGTCATTATTTTAACAATGACGTATGAGAAATAGTAATTGTCAGAGCTCAACAGCGTTATCTAGTGGCCGTTTCTAAAAACTTACGAGGCGACGCCCAAGCCTCAGACGCAAACCTCTAAAAATAAAAGTTCTTTACTTTGCCACTTTGCACAGCTCTGTATTACGGTCAAGGTTTTTCCTATATACCTACTTACGCTTCATCCGCAAAGATAAAAACTGGTTTGTTCTGCCTCATTGTTAGCAGGGCAGCGTTACGGAATGCGACCTCACGAGTTTCGAGATTTCTGTCGCTTACGTAAAAGATGGTTGCTTCTCTGAGCACTTCCGCCTACGTCGGTCCAGATTTACTGCACACGAGTACGTAGTGCCGTCAGATGTCTGTGGTTAAGAGAGCGACCGCTGGAGGTACAAGTTCGCGTGTTCTGACAGCCTGCCTTTTGACAGCCAAGCTACTGAAGGTTGCCATCAAATTGCTACTAAGATTCTTCGTGTTACAAGGGTTTAGAAATGGATGTGTTGATATAAGATTTATGGTAACAGTAACCAGCCACAAGTATGGTTTGTTACTGTCTACCTTTCAACAAGACAGCGGATGTACTGGGATGGAGAAAAGTGGCCTTGGTTGTTGGGCGAATGAGAATTATACACAAAGTTTGAGATGTGACTTCTGAAATTTTCCCGGCGTATTTGTTCTTCTAATAATTTCGGGGTATGCAGCCGGATCTCGTCGACATTCTGCCACGATATTTCGGCCCAGAGACGTCCGGCCATCATCAGGTGAGTACACAACTACTGTTGTGTACTCACCTGATGATCGCCGGACGTCTCTGGGCCGAAATATCGTGGCAGAATGTCGACGGGATCCGGCTGCATACCCGGAAATTATTAGAAGAAAGTTTGAGATTTCTACTCGGTTAAAGCTACGCTCCTTTTCACGAAACATTGGGAGGTGGCGCATTGGTAAGACGCTGGATTCTTGTTCTGAGAACGACAGTGGAAATCCCCATGCGGCCATTCAGGTATACAGAAGTAAACTATGTTCGAACAGGCATTGGAAGGCCCAACTGTACCGACCGGGCGCCATGTCATCCTCAGTCCACAGGTGTCACTGGATGCGTACACGGAGGGGCACGTGGTCAGTACACCGCTCTCCCGCTCTCCGGGCCGTATGTCAGTTTAAGAGACCGTTCATGTGTACAGGGTGGCTATAATTAAAGCGCAAGCACTAAAGGGACGTCGAGTGTGAGTTGCGATTGCCATATGACAGTGAAAGTTCGTGAAGTACTAATGCGTTAATGCGGAATCGATTTACGAGGGAAAAGAATTAGTTCAAGTTTTGGCCACCAGGTGCAAAGCTGGTGCTGTACAGCACCTCATCAACATCCTCTTTGCTCATATTGAAAATCTGTGTGTGCGGTGGTTATTAATAAAATCAAAATTATGTCTTTCTCGCTCTTCTGACTTTTCTGCCCATGTTCCGTTCCTAACTCATTACATAGGGAAATATTTCTATACGTCATTCCTACATTCACAGTGCCATATTAGCACCTGGAGGCAAAAACTGGAACTAATTCTCTCCAACGTAAATTGGTTTCGCATCAGCACATTAGAATAGCTACCGAGTTTCGCTGCCATACGGTAATTACAGCCCACACTGGACCTCTGCGAGTAGCTACACTTTAATTATAACCACGCGGTAAATTTCCAGCGATTTTCGTAAATCGCTCCACACAGTTGCCGAGTCGGTTCCTTTGAAAGGTCATTGCCGATTTCCTTCCACAGCTTTC
Source organism: Schistocerca gregaria (assembly GCF_023897955.1). Lineage (NCBI taxonomy): Eukaryota > Metazoa > Arthropoda > Insecta > Orthoptera > Acrididae > Schistocerca > Schistocerca gregaria. The sequence continues at coordinate 217,790,967 of NC_064925.1, read as the reverse complement.
CCCAATCCAAGTTTGTACTGCGGCTCTAATATAGTCGAGGGGGACGTTGAACTCTTACCTTCCTGCTTTGACTGACAACCCTAAAACGTTTGCGCGACAGGAGGAAATATATTCATAAAATTTAAAGATTCGCGAAAGCAACGTATACCAAACTCACCAGGATACAGGGTGCCTGTGGTGACTCTGTTGTAACCATAGGGCACATTAGTGACCGCAAAACAGTGAAGAGTGCCTCAACAAAACGGTCGTTCTGTAAAATATCGGCATTTCTTTAAAGAGAATCACAAAACTGCTTCCTACTGCACCCCTGTGTGGGATTCACGTGGATTAAACCGTTCTAGGTCATCTACTGTTCATTACGCAATCTTTACAGGATCTTTCTCTTTGACGTATCGTTTAAAAGGTAATTTGGTAGGTATTCCCAGTCTGAAAATTAGCTGTTGGTAGCCTATTTTCATAATTGAACTGGCCTTGTGGTAGGCAGAGTAGAGATTGCATAAAATAATTAATTTAAATGATGAAGCCTGGAAGAGCATAATACATGAGTATAAAAGTTAAAAGTCCCAGATTCTGGCCTTAGACGGACCAATCGGGTCCGACCAATTGCATCATCCTACGCCAATGACGTCGTTGGTCGTATATAAAAAAGCGCGAAGTCAGCACATTGCCCTCCCGATCATTGTCGGGTTTGTATACTTTGGAACCCCTGTAAGTACAGCTCACTGTCAGAAATTCGTGTGTTTTAACATTAAAAGCGCCTTTTTTAAAAAACAATTTCTATCGTTAACAAATGACACAACATAACTTCCATTGCCACTGGTCTGCTATTGTGGAAAGGCGTCTGTACTCTTCCCCAGTACTAGCTATGAAAATAAACAGCTCTGCAACTGAACATGATGCTGTCAACCATCTAAACCCATAATGGCAATATAAGTAAGCGACTGACGCAGAAAACTGTTTTATTTGTATTTATCAACAATCATAGCTCACATAATGCCATCCTTTATGGACGAAACATTCAAGAAAGCTTAATGCAAAGTATGATGGGAAGTACGCCCTGCTATTCAGTTCATAGTTTTATGTGGAGTGTAAATATAGCTGTAGATGTAGGTAACAATAAAGGAAGAGGACAAATAAGTGCACATAATGTTTGGACTGATAAATCAAAATACGAACTAGCACGCTATTGGTACTCCGTTGAAGAGATATTTCGAGATGCAAATTCTTCACATCTTAGCATAAGTTTTCTTGGGATCCGTGAGTAAGCCAGCACCAAAGTAGCAGCAAGTAGTGAGACAGAAGCATGTAATTGCAGGGTGATTCAGACACGAAGCCTTCTCATTCGGTGTGACCTAATAACGCTGCGCTGGCACAGTGCGACAGACTTCTATCTGCAGTCGGCGAGGAAGCAGTAACTGGCTGCTGTCCAATGACGTGGGCCCACACACGCTACGGCCCACATGTCACTGGCGATAACACGGCGCATAGTTTTGGGAACGGCAGTCTCGTCCAGCAGGGCACAACTTTCCGGGACCGGTGCTCCGGATATCTGCGATCACTGCGCGCTACCGAGACGGTGACGCAACTGCCCGGGCTGGCAGTGGGCGAACAGGTGTCTGCAAGAGGGCGCACGCCGTTCCCGAGCTCACGAGTTGTCGCACAGCCTGCAACAAACGCTAATCTGTTAGGCGTCAGCCCAGCTCCACTGTTCCGTTATGACTCACAGTCTGCCACAATTCCTTTCTAGCCAGGGGCGCCAACACTCCACTGCCCTGCACACTTAGCTGAAGCGATATGGAACCGACGGGAGACAACATGGAGGATTCAAAGGGTATCGAGGAGTTCCCAGCCAGGAAGCTCCGGAGAGATGCAGATTATATCCTCCCCACAATGTCATTCTTTCATTCACCTATCATGTACCATGAATCCTGTCTAGAAGGAGAGCCTACATTGACACACTGACATGGAACGAATGAAGGTACAGTCACCGTAGGCTATTTCTGCAAAGCAAACTAACCATAAATAATAACTACTGCTTGTCTATTCACAATGACAATGGTGGGAGTTGCTTGTGGAGCATTTTCATACAACGTGATTCCGTGATAATATTACAGACTGTCCGGGATAATACAGAAGAATAAGTACACTACTGGCCATTAAAATTGCTACACCAAGAAGAAATGCAGATGATAAACGGGTATTCATTGGACAAATATATTATACTAGAACTGACATGTGATTACATTTTCACGTAATTTGGGTGCATAGATCCTGAGAAATCGGTACCCAGAACAACCACCTCTGGCCGTAATAATAGCCTTGATACGCCTGGACATTGAGTCAAACAGAGCTTGGATGGCGTGTACAGGTACAGCTGCCCATGCAGCTTCAACACGATACCACAGTTCATCAAGAGTAGTGACTGGCGTACTGTGACGAGCCAGTTGCTCGGCCACCATTGACCAGGCGTTTCCAATTGGTGAGAGATCTGGAGAATGTGCTGGCCAGGGCAGCATTCGAACATTTTCTGTATCCAGAAAGGCCCGTACAGGACCTGCAACATGCGGTCGTGCATTATTCTGCTGAAATATAGGGTTTCGCAGGGATCGAATGAAGGGTAGAGCCACGGGTCGTAACACATCTCAAATGTAACGTCCATTGTTCAAAATGCCGTCAATGCAAACAAGAGGTGATCGAGACGTGTAACGAATGGCACTCCATACCATCACGCCGGGTTATACGCCAGTGAGGCGATGATGAGTACACGCTCCCAATGTGCGTTCACCGCGATGTCGCTAAACACGGATGCGACCATCATGATGCTGTAAACAGAACCTGGAGTCATCCGAAAAAATGACGTTTTGCCAGTCGTGCACCCAGGTTCGTCGTTGAGTACACCATCGCAGGCGCTCCTGTCTGTGATGCAGCGTAAAGGGTAACCGCAGCCATGGTCTCGGAGCTGATAATCGATGCTGCTGCAAACGTCGTCAACTGTTCGTGCAGATAGTTGTTGTGTTGCAAACGTCCCCATCTGTTGACTCAGGGATCGAGACGTGGTTGCACGATCCGTTACAGCCATGCGGATAAGATGCTTGTCATCTTGACTGCTAGTGATATGAGGCCGTTGGGATGCAGCACGGCGTTCCGTATTAACCTCCTGAACCCACCGATTCCATATTCTGCTAACAGTCATTGAATCTCGACCACCGCCAGCAGCAATGTCGCGATACGATAAACCGCAATCACGATACGCTACAATCGACCTTTATCAACGTCGGTAACCTGATGATACGCTTTTCTCCTCTTTACACGAGGCATCACAATAACGTTTCACCAGGCAACACCGGTCAAGTGCTGTTTGTGTATGAGAAATCGGTTGGAAACTTTCGTCATGTCAGCAAGTTGTAGGTGTTGCCATCGGCACCAACCTTGTGTGAATGCTCTGAAAAGCTAATCATTTGCAACTCACAGCACCTTACTCCTGTCGGCTAAATTGCGCGTCTGTAGCACGTCATCTTCGTGGTGTATCAATTTTATGCCAGTAGTGTCTAGCGATTTGAGGTTAGGAGGTCCTGGTCGGGAAATGATCGACTGAAAAGTTTCACTGTCGGAAACAAATGTCAACACCAAGAAGCTGTTACGCGACACAACAACAGTTTCTAGGCGTTTTTCTACATGTGAATGATGATGTCTATTCCGATTTCGGGCCAGCCGCGAAAGGGTGGCGCTAACAGCGTCACTATGAGGATGCAAATCAGGATTGCTTTACACTGTATGCCTTTCAGACTGGGCGTGCTGAGTTGATGTTGGTCAAGAATCCCGTTAAGGCGACGAACATGTAATTATCGGCACCCCACTGAGTTTGAACGAGGTCGTATAGTTGGACTACGAGAAGCTGGATGTTGCTTCTGCAATGCTGCGGAAAGCGTCGGCAGGAATATAGCGACTGTACATGATTGCTGGCAGCGGTGATCACGAGAATGTGCGGTCGCAAGAAGACAGGGCTCTGGACGGTCACGCGGCACTACCGAGAGGGAAGACCATCGTATCCGGCGTATGACTTTGGTGCATCGTACCGCATCTGCAGCAGCAATTTCAGCAGAGTTGGCACGTTACCAAACAGCAATTTACTACAAACTGGTTGCATAAAGGACAGCTCCGAGCCAGACCCCCTGTAATGTGTCCTCCACTGGCCCCAAACCACCACCTTTTGCGTCTTCAACGGTATTAAGCGAGAGCCCATTAGAGGGCAGAGTGGAGGTCGGTTGACTTTTCCGATGAGAACTGGTTCTACTTCGGTGCCAGTGATGGTCATGTGTTGGTTTGAATGAGCCCAGCTGAGGACCTGCAACCATCCTGTCTGAGCGCTAAACACACTGACATCTCGAGTTATGCCCCAGGGTGCGATTTCGTATGACAGCAGGAGCACTCTCTTTTTTTAACCCACTCATCCTGACTGCAAATCTGTAGGTCAGTCTGGTGATTCGACCTATTCTACTGATATTCACGAACAGAATTTTGTGGGGTATATTCCAACAGGATAACGCTTGTCCACATACCACTGTTGTGAGCCATCATGCCCTTCAGAGTTCGACATGTTGCCTTGGACTGCTCGATCACCAGATCTGTGTCCAACCCAGCACATTTGGGAAATCTCCAATGCCATTCACAAACAGTATTAGCCGTCCTTGTAGTGACTGAGCAAGTGCGACATACGTGGAAGTCCATCCCACAAACTGACATTCAAGAAATTTGTTACTCTACATTAATAATTATTTTTTAGTGTTTCAATTTTATCCATCAGTGTATAAGCGGCAATGGTTCTAATATTTATGACAGTGGAACTCTTCTACAGCAAGATCTTTGCTTCCCATATTTCGGGAGGTGGTATGGACCAAAACAAGAAGAAATTGTCTAGAAACATGGGCTCTAAAGTTCATACCTTAAGAGCTTTAAGCACTAGTTCAGTATAAGAGAAATATTTCGCGGTAGCAAAGATGAACAAGTGCTCGTAACTCATAAGGAATGCACCCTACAACCCGCGTTTAGCGCACTTTTTTTTCTATCCATACTAACATCTGTCAAAACATAGAGATCAAAGAGCATGCAGCGGTAGAGGTTCACTGCCACAGGTGTCAGAACGATTTTCGCTTATAACTTTCCGAGTCAGGGTCTGTCCGTTCAGATTGATATATTTACCCCCTCCATTATTCCTAGAAGTTTGTAACATTATCACAGAAACACTCTGTATTCGTATCTGTGTTATGAGGGAAGCTCTGGATGTTTAGGAATTTCAAGCACACACACACACACACACACACACACACACACACACAGGGGACCCATTGATATCTACTTTTGGGATGCGCAATTGATGTTTATTGATTTGGAAATACATAATATGAGTCACTGTAAGATTAAGAGTTAAGCTGTTTGCTGGGTACTTGTTATAGTCTGATCTGTTATTCTCTTGGGTGTATTTGGGCCCTTTATTAGTTTAGTTGTACCATCAGCATACAAAGCAGTTTTTGAAGCATCTTCCAATGTCTCCCAAGTAAGAAATTTATGTTGGGCAAGATTAGGAGGGGGCCAAGCATTGAACCTTATGGTACAACATATTTAATATTTAGCCTGATTCCAGTAGTATTATTTACTGGTTGACAATTACTGAACTATATGAAAAAACCGTAAACTATTTACAAACTACGGTGTGCACACACTTTATTCAATATGTAAATGTCACTACAGATATACAGATTTACGTTATGACAGATATGCCTGCCAACATTAATGATGTTGTGGCGGAGACGAATCGCGAAATTCAGCATGTCCCGCTGAAGTGTCACAACATCGATGCTGTCGATGATCTCCTGAATGGCTGTTTTCAACTCAGCAGTGAGTTTGGAATTATTGCTGTACATCTTGTCTTTAATATAGTCCCACAAAAAGGAGTCGCTTGTGTTCAGGATCCGGAGAATACAGCGGCCAATCGAAGCCGACGCCAGTGGCCACTTGGTACCCCAGAGCCGGAATGCGGTCTGTAAGTGCTTCTCCAGAACATCAAACAGTCTCCTGCTCCGTGTTGCCATGAACCACATCTTGTCGAAATCAGAGTCCCTTTGGGTAATGGGGATGAAATCATCTTTCATAACCTTCACGTATCGTTCGGTAGTCAAAGTGCTATCAAGGAATATCGCATCGATAATTCCGTGACTGGACATTGTACACGACGGCCGCTGTGACTGAGCGGTTCTAGACGCTTCAGTCCGGAACCGCACTTCAGCTACAGTCGCAGGTTCGAATCCTGTCTCGGTCATGGATGTGTGTGATGTCCTTAGGTTAGTTAGGTTTAAGTAGCTCTAAGTTCTAGGGGACTGATGAACTTAGATGTTAAGTCCCATCGTGCTTAGAGCCATTTGAACAATTTTTGAACAGGATGCGGATCCCAGACACTAGCGTCCTGTGTATAGTCTCCTTTACAGATGAATCACACGTCTCCCAATAAAATGAAGTCGACCATTCGCCTTCCGTACCACAATCCTCACATGTTCATTCCATTCAATACCGTTCTACAACGTTACGCCCAGATATTTAAACGACGTGACTGTGTGCAGCAGTACACTACTTATACTGCAACTCAACATTGTTTTTTCTACTCATCCCCATTAACTTACATTTTTTCTACATTTAGAGCTAGTTGCCAATCATTACACAAACTAGAAATTTTGTCTACCTCATCTTGTCTGCTCCTAAGGTTCTCAACTTCGACACCCTCCCGTACTCCAAAGGATCATCGCAAACAACCGCAGACAGTTGCCCGCCCCGTGCCAGATCATTTCTGTCTGCGGGATATTCAGGAACCGTAGATCGCGAAATGGAAACCACAATGAAACTCCGATGAAGCTTCGCACAGATGTGTTGGGCATGGTCTCTTATATTCCCACGGATAGGTCACATTGATTTTCTCAGTTCTGACCGCCCAGTGAGTACGTAAAGATGCCTATAAAATAGTGGCTCCCGCCAAGTATGGGGCATATCGTGAGATTAGTCAGATTTCACGCAACCACACATAACGTAACTGTCACGCATTTCCGTCTTCGTGACAATTCTTGCCGCACACTGCAGTGGCATCGAAGACGCTTCTGCAGCGTTTTGTGTTTGAGCATCCACTATATTGCTCATACGTGGTCCCTCTGTTTTTCATTTCTGTTCAAATGAAGGTTGGCTATCAAGACAACATTTTGGCACAGACAACGAGCTGCAGTCCAGTGTAGAAAATCGTCGGAAAGCGTAGGCTGCTGCCTTGGATGACGCTACAACAGATGTTTTTAGTCGGAGCGGCGACTATGTAGAGAAGTAGCTGGAAGGTGTAGCTGCTGCAAATAAAACAGTTGTGTAAAAGGTTTAGCTAACGGTTGCAAATAAAACAGTTTTGATTTTCACTGTGATTTCCATTTCGCGACCGAACGTTTCTTTCTTTCCGAATAGCCCTCATATACAAAAAATAATAGCGGTCCTGTCACATTTCTCTGGTGCACTTCTAACGATTATCTTGTCACTGACGGGCAGTCGCTGTCGCTCGTAACATGCTGGATCCTATTAATTAAGCAGTCTTCGAGCCACTCATTCACCGTTTCTGACATATACTTATATCATCATTGGCAGTCTGCAATGGCCCACCGTGTCAAATGCTTTTCGGAAATCTAAAAATATGGAATCTCCCTCTTGTCCTTCATTCATCGTTCGCAATATAACATGTGAGAAGAGCAACCTGACCAACACTGGAGTAAGATGTCTTGTGCTGGTTTTTAAACCTGAAATCGACTTTCATTTATGATACCTACTTCCTACTGCTTCTCCCATGACTAAACGACTCTTATTTAACAAACACTATCAGAAATATACTAGGTATTGTTTCAATGTGATGCTGTTTCCGTTGTGCACAGTGGCCAAATTATTAATGGAATGTTGCATAACGTGGAAAGCCACTTACTGTGCTGGAGTGAGCTAGCGTTCGTAGGTTTTTATTTCGGAGCCCAAATCGATACTGATGCAGGTTAGTTTCACTATGCTCCCTCCAGACCACTTCTAGAAAACGCCTAGATGCTTCTCTGGAAAAGCTGCGACCTGTTCCTTCCACCAGCCGGCCTCTGTGGCCGAGCGGTTCTAGGCGCTTCAGTCCGGAACCGCGCTGCTGCTACGGTCGCAGGTTCGAATCCTGCCTCGGGCATGGATGTGTGTGATGACCTTAGGTTAGTTAGGTTTAAGTAGTTCTAAGTCTACGGGACTGATGACTTCAGATGTTAAGTCTCATAGTGCTTAGAGCCATATTTGTTTCTTCCATCATTGCGGTATCAGCTGAAATAACTACTCATCTCTATCGAGCTCATCTCCCAATCTTCATCCATAGTTCTCACAGGTTTATCAGACTGACTGACCTCCATCAGGAACACGGGTTAGATGAGCGTCTGGTTCACTGCCGTGTCACACGGGCTGGTCTGTTATGCGTTACTCTCAGCGAGGAGGTGATTTGCCTAACTACAAGCAAAGCGATGCAAACGGAGGAACGGTTCTCTCGTAACGACCCCGCACATGCTTCGCATTATCGTCAACAGCGTCTGTAATTAGCTGCTTACAGTCGAAAAGTGGGCCAGGGAAGAATATTTCTGCTGCTCTTTGGAGACGGTCACTACATCTACATTCACTTTCCGAAAAGGTGTGAAATGCTTAGAAACGGGTACTTCTCATTGTAACACGACTAGTGTTCCTTCCAGTTCCATTCACGTACTGAATGCTGGTAGACTGAATTTTCGTCGTCTCATACGGAGAGAGACACAGAATGCTCTAGTGTATTTCTAAATTCCTCAATGGTACTTCTTGAAGATTTGTAAGCAGCCTTTCACAGGATAGTTTGCGTCCATCTTCGTGCGTCTGGTGATCCGTTCTTTCAGCATCTCCGGGATACCCTTCCATGTCACACTAACGTGTGACCATACGAGCTGCCTTTCTCTGTATACGTTCAATATCTCCTGCTAGCCCTATTTGGCGTAGGTCCCATATAATCCAGCAATATTCTGTGTTAGGCTGCACGAGTTTTTTTTTTATAACAAGTAGTCTCTTTTGCAGACTGATTGCATTTCCCTAAGACCTTACCAATTACCAAAATTGCCTCGCTCCTTTCCCCACGATTGAGCCTTCGTTCATTTCATATCCCAGCAAACTGGTAGACTGAGGTATTTGTATTAATTGACCGAATGAACTTGTCACTCTCTGATATTGTAGTCGTGGGATACAGTGTTTCTCTTTTTGTGAAGTGAACAATTTTACATTCTGATTTAAGGCAAATTAAGGATCTTTCCACCACACTGAAATCTTATGAAGATCCCACTGAATATTTGGGCAGCTTTTTTTCTTACATTACTTTAATATAGGTAACCCAATCAGCTGCGAAAAGTCTGAAACTACATTGTATTCAGCTTATTAATACACAAAATGAACAGGAAGGGTGCCCTGGAACCGAGCGACCGCTACCGTCGCAGATTCGAATCCTGCCTCGGGCATGGATGTGTGTGATGTCCTTAGGTTAGTTAGGTTTAATTAGTTCTAAGTTCTAGGCGACTGATGACCTCAGAAGTTAAGTCGCATAGTGCTCAGAGCCATTTGAACCATTTGAAGGGTGCTAACACACTTCCCTGGGCCGCACCTGAAGTTGGTTATACACCTGTCTCTTATTCTCCGTCCAAGATAATATACTGCGTCCTCCCTAAGAAGAAATTCTCGATCTATTGACAAATTTCACTTGACGGTCCATACGCTCATATTGCAGGTATAGGGGTTTGTGCTGTGCTGAGTGAAAATGCCTGAACTCCTAAGGGACCAAGCTGCTGAGGTCATCTGTCCCTAGAGTTATACACTACTTAAACTAACTTACGCTAAGAGCAACACACACACACACACACACACACACACACACACACACATACACATGCCCGAGGGAGGACTCGAACCTTTGGCGGGAGGGGCCACGCAATCCGTGACATGGCGCCTGTAACCGCGCGGCCGCTTGAGTGGCTGTGCTGAGTCAAATGCTGTTCAAAAGTCAAGAAGCCTACGTGATTATCGCCTTGATCCGTAGCTCCTAACAAAGTGCTAGTTCCCTTTCGCATGAAACCGTCCTTGTTGCCATTGAGGAGGTCATGCCGTTCGAAATCCTTCATTATGTTGGAGCTCAGAGTAGGTTCTAACATTCCATATCTACATCTGCATCAACATCCATATCCATATCCCGGAAAACAATCTTGAGCACTGACACTTCTCCTCTTTCCTGTCGGAAACTCGAGTTGTGCGTGAGAAGCACAAATGTTGCTAAGCCTCCGTGTGACGTGCGGCTCCCTCCGTCGGAGGTTCGAGTCCTCCCTCGGGCATCGGTCTGTGTGTTGTCCATAGGGTGAAGTTAGTTAAAGTTAGACTAAGTAGTGTGTAGGCTTAGGGACCGTTGGCCTCAGCAGTTTGGTCCCATAAGACCTTACCACAAATTTCCAAAAAAAAAAAAAAAAAAAAATTCCTCCGTGTGAGCCCAAATCTCTCTTATTTTGCCTTTATCTTTTCGCGAGATGTATGCGGGAGGATGAAATATGATGCTTGATTTCTCTAGGAACTTACAATCTCGGAATTTTAACACTAAACCACATCGTGATGCATAACGCTTCCATTACAGCGTCTTCCACGAGAGCTGGTTGAGCCTGTCCGTCATGCCTTCGCGCTTGCCAAATGAACCTATAATGTAACGTGCTGCTGTTCTTTGGCTCGTTTCTACTTTCTATCTCAAGCATATCTTGTAAAGATCCCAGACTGACGAGCAATGTGCAAGTATTCTTTAGACGTTTTTTTTGTAAGCTACCACCTTCGTGGGTGGACAACACTTCCAGGCAACTGCCTTACCTGCGATTATTTTTATGCCATCGTCTCATTTTAAATCGTTCTGTACATCTACTCACAGATAATTAATGGATATAAATTCCGTCCACTGAATGTTCTATGATAGTGTAGCCACAAAAAAACGTATCTTTAGGCATATTCACAGCCAGTACGTTACACTTGTTTAGGTTGTTGGTCAACTGCCAATCCATGCACCAAGCGTTGATCCTTTGCAACTCTTCCTGCATTTCGCCACAATTTTCTAGCAATCCGACTTCTCTGAATACATCATCATCCGTGGAAGCCTCGTGGAACTTTCAATGTTTTCCACTAGGTTATTTATATTCAAGGTGAAAGTTCAAAAAAATGGCTCTGAGCGCTATGGGACTTAACATTTGTGGCCATCAGTCCCCTAGAACTTAGAACTACCTAAACCTACCTAAACCTAACTAACCTAAGTACATCACACACATCCATGCCCGAGGCAGGATTCGAACCTGCGACCGTTGCAGTCCTGCGGTTCCGGACTGAGCGGTTAGAACCGCTAGACCACCGCAGCCGGCTCCTAAAAGTTGTCAGGCGTGTTTTCTCGACTGTTTTGTGTGGTATTTGCAATTACGTTCTTGCAATGTGTAATTGTAATCAGCCCAAATAAATACAGCTCACCGTGTCTTTCATGAGACGTTCATTGTCGACGTAGAGCGTCGGTTTGTTTTCCGTTACAAACAAGTTGGTTTTTAAAACAGAATTTTACGTGCTCACTGATAGAGTTGGTTAGTGCGATACACGATTTGTCGATATCTATGAACAGCGACTGTAAAAGACGAAGAACAGCCGCTATTCGAGTAGCGACAACACCACCCTGGCCCACGCTGACTTCTACCGCCCTGCAGCAGCGCTATTCAGTTCGCTGCTGGAGTGCTTATTATTATTAGTGTTTTACTGTCCCTGTCAATTCATAACGACAAAACGAATATCTCACTAGATTAATTGGGACCGTTCTATGGAACTGGTACGTGAAATACCGCTTTAAAAACGATACTGTTTGTATCGGGAAACAAACCGACGCTTTACTTCTACACTGGGCGTCGCTTGAAAAGACCTGATGAGTAGCATTTGCTTGGGCTGACCCAGCTAAACATTGCAAAAACGAAATTGCAAATATCTGCCGAAACATCAGAGAAAATGTGCCTGACGATTCTTAAGGGAGCCCCTGTTATATTGTAAGAAGATGCTCGAAATTCCGAGAAAAATAGGGGTTAGTTCTAGGGAAAGATAGCTAATACACACTATGTACATTAGTCAAGAGGGAACAATAAGACTGGAAGACCGAGAACGAAGCGCTCGGATTAAAAAGGGGGTAAGCCAGGAAAGCAGTCTTTCTCCTCCACTGTTCAATCTGTAGATCCAAGAAGCTCCGCGGCTTGTGACAAGTATCTAGCGAGCTCTCGTTCACTCTTGGTCAGGACGTCAACTAGGAATCTAGCATAGCCTTCAGTTGATTCTAACAAGGCGCTTAGTCAAGTATGGCATAAGTAATGCCTCTCTATACATGTTTGTAATTATATGTATGCAGCATATGAAGCCTGTAACACAAATTAAGCGCAGTATATATTTCGTTTTACCAACGACTACTAATTATTTCGGTCGTTGCAGATACAGACTATACAGCCAGCTCCTTACCGACTTCACTGCCAAACCTGCAATATATGTTTCTATTTCGCATTGGCCACCTGTCATCTTAACAACTGACGACGAAAATGAAAACAAATTACAGGATCTGTTGAAAGGAATGAGGAGTCTAATGGGTACAGAATATGGACTGAGAATAGATCCAAGAAAGACGAAAGTAATGAGGGGTAGCAGAAATGAGAACGGCAATAACATCAAATATGGGGCTTACGACGTAGAGGTAAGCAAGTAATTCTGCTACCTAGGGAGCAAAGTAATCCATGATAGACAGATTAAGGAGAACTACTCTAGTACTGGCAAAGAGGGCATTTATGACCAAGAGATGTCTACTAACATCAAATATGGGCCTTAATTTGAGGTAGAAATGTCTAAGAATGTATACTTTTAACACAGCTTTGTATGGTAGTGACACATGGACTGCGGGAAAAACGGAACAGATGAGAATCGAAGCATTTTGGATGTGGTACTAGAGACCAATGTTGAAAATTAGATCGACTGATAAGGTAGCAAATGAGAAGGTTCTGCACAGAATCGGTGAGGAAAAGAATATATGGCAAACACTGACAGGAAGGGACAGGATAATTGGACTTCTGTTAAGATATCAGGGGATCATTTCCATGGTACTAGAGGGAGCTGTAGAGGGTGACAGCAATAGAGGAAGATAGTGGTTGGAATACATCCAGCAAATAATTGAGGACGTAGGCTGAATGTGGTGCTCTGAGATGAAGAGTTTAGAACAGGAGAGGAATTTGTGATGAGTCACATCAGTCCACTCAGAAGTTACTTTTATTTACGAAGATTTTACAGGAATTGATGTTAATGACATTGGACAGTACTTTTGGGGATCTATCTTCCATCTTGTAGAAAGGTGTGAGCTGTGCTTTCTTCCAGCTATACTATTAAATATGTAACTGAGGTACGCCGTCCAAGAACGTTTTGTAGGGCATCTATAACACTGCGCGTTTCGCAGTATCAGAGTAAACGAGCGATAGACCCTAGGGAAAGGGCGGCGTGAGACACGACAGGAGCGGGCCGCTCACAGTCCCGAGTGTTTACAGACATGTTTCGGCAGCCACAGAGAAGCCGGCAGAGAGATGCAGACCTCTCTGTGTAGCGGCGAGTGTCGCCGGCAAAGCCAGCCTCTACGCCGCCGTAGCCTGCTGACTGCTCGTTTTCGTAGCCGCATGCAGGCCAGGAGGATGTTTGTTCTCCGATAACGCGCGCAAACCACTCTGGCTGGCTGTACGGGAAGCGGGCCACGCACAAACTGGGACGCACACAAATGTGCTTACATATATATATACACACACACTCACGCAGGCGCCTCTTAAGTGGCTCTGGAGCTCCAGGAGGATGCCAGGCCACATCTGAGAACTCTAATGCATTGGATTCGCTATGCGATTCCGCTGTGTGTTGCTTTTAACATTTCGTCTTTGGTTCTTGAGGGTTGAATTAACTGAGTCAATGTCTTTGAAAGTCAGATATATGTGAAGCAGATGCTGGTGTGACCAGTCGCGTCTCTTTAGAATCCTTTATTTATTCAGAAACAGTTTGTCGATAATGGGTGCTGCAGCAGTAACATGTATGTGGAGGCTTCGCATGACTGAATAGCACTACGAAAGTTTATTAAATTTCATTTCTAAAAAAATTTCTGTTTATATCGTTTCTAAGTTGCACATTGTTTTCCGGCGTGACTAGTTTCGATAAAAGTTGACTGTTTTCAGATCTGAAAACGAAGGCATCTCCACGACGCGTTTCGAAAGTTTATACCTCCATCATCAGGTGGATTTACATTTGTTAGTATGACATATGTGTGTGTTGTGTTACGATTTTGGGAGAAATTGTGGCACTGTCTACTGGGGAAACAAAATACTATTTTAGAATATGGTTTCAGTTTTTTGAACTAAAAACTAAATGTATATCTAAAAGTGAAAATAAATCAAGTAAAACAGAATACCTCTGGTTCCTTTCACTGCTATAACACATCACATGTAAACTGTCATACGTTGTAAACAAAGATGGCGTCTGCAAACTATTAGGTGCAAATAACAAAGCATATACATCATAACAAGATTATTATTTTCGAATAAGTTTCCATTGTTTTACGATAGGTAGAAAAGTATTGTACTTAGCTATTAAATTTACGAATGCAGTTTTCATTTAATTTATTTTTTGTCGTACCCTGGTACGAAATTACACATGCTTTAGACATGCCAGGCGCCGTCAGTTAGGTGACTTTTTCGTGTCAGTAATGGCGTTACGAAGAAATCTCCGATGCGTCCGAAAATCAAATCCGGTCGCCTTCAGTTACGTATGTAGTTGCGAAAGCAAATCATTCTGTTCATACAGGAATTGCACAGCAGAATTCTGTGTTATTGGTCTTTTCAAGGTATGCGGCACACAGCGTCAATAGGACAGTAAGCGCCTGGCGAGAACAATTTGCAAGTATGACTGTCGAACGTGAAAAGTGTAGAAAACAGGGCTGTCACCACTGTGAGAGGTGTATGTTACTCCGTCGGAAAATGCTTCGTAAGGCTAAATGATAGCGACCGACCGCCGTGCCATCCTCAGTTGACTGGCGTCATCGGATGTAGATACGGAGTGGCATGGAGTCAGCACACCTATCTCGAGACTGTTGTTAGTTTTTGTGACGTAAAGCCGCTACTACTCAGTCAAGCAGCTTCTCAGCTGGCTTCAGGAGGCCGAGTGCATCCAGATAGATCAACAGCACATCGTGGTCCAGATTGTCAGCCATGCAAGCGCCATCCACTCCCGAAGGTGCAAGGGAAGATGTAGACGCTAATGCATAATGACATTTATACGTCGATATCCCCTACAAGAGAAGTCTACTAATATCAGACATGGGCCTTAATTTGAGGGAAAAATTTCTGAGAATGTACATTTTGAACAGAGCATTGTACGGTAGTGAAATACGAACTGTGGGAAAATCAGAACAGAAGAGAAGAGAACGGAAGCATTTGAGATGCTACAGACGATAGTTGAAAAGTAGGTAGACTGATAAGGTAAGGAATGAGTAGGTTCTGCCCAGAATCGGAGAGGAAAGGAATCTATGGGAGTAACTTCCATAGTACTAAATAGGGCTGTAGAGGGTCAAAACTATAGAGGAAGACAGAGATTGGAGTACATCTAGCAAATAATTGAGGACGTAGGTTGCAAGTGCTACTCTGAGATGAAGAGGTTGGCACAGGAGAGGAATTCCTGGCAGGTCGCATCCAACCAGTCAGAAAAAAAATCCTCCTACAGTATTACAGTTATAATGTTAGAAACTTGTGACTGTTATATAGAACATAGTGCACGATATTCAGCTCAGTTTTTGTTCGGTAATGTTTATGGGTATTCATTTTATAAGGATTTTAATTTTTAATTCTAATGAACATATAATCTACCTTTTCTCATAAACTACTCAAGCATTAAACATGAAAATTTACAGCTTACATCTGTATAAAAGACTGGCACAACATATGCAACAGAATTTTGTTTAACCTCACATATACTTTGAAATCGTTTTTTCAGTTTTATGTTAAGTAAGAAAGCTCTGTTTTCCTCATATGGTAAAGTGGTAATACCGGTTCTCGTCCCACTGATCCTTACTCCTGTTCGGACGGAGTTAAGTTTTTATTTTTATTTTTTAGTAAAGGAGAATTATTATCAGGCACAAAGTAAATTAAAAATGTTGCACATGCTCAGTCAGTAAATGATTTTAAAGCACTGTGCCAGAATTTCAGTATGTTAACTTTATACTTCCTGAGATTAGATCTCAAAAAAGCTCGCGCTACAACAAATCTTATTTAAAATCTTTGTTTCACTTTTTAACAATGTTGCCATACTTCTAACCATTAATACTACCCAGCTCCATACTCTTCATTCTCTTCCTTTGACTGTTTTCCTATTCTGGCTGGGTTTTGTCATGTTGTGCTTCAGCGCTGCTTCCATCTTCAGTGTGAATGCACCTGGAGGGAAGTCTAATCTCTGAAGACACTTAATTCTACTCACATTTCCACTGTTAAACAATAGAGAGCTATCACATGCAGCTATCTTCACAACAATTGAGGACACGAATAGTGCTTTTGGAGAACGCACCCAGTGATTGTAGCTCTCAATCGTAACAGGTACACATTTTTTCCAGCAAGTGGCAAACCATGGTTACGGGTGTATGGCTTTCCACTACCTTCTGCCCGAAAATATTTGCACCTAGATATGTCACAGACGAAATTCTGAGGATTTTCATCTGTGGGTAATTTGTGGAAGAAAATTGTCCACACTGCTTGCTGAATTGTTTTCGCACTAAGCACGTTGTTCCTGATGGCTTTTCCATAATGTCATGTGTGAATTTCATTATTAGTGGTTCTCTTAAAATCTCCCAATGACTTTCCTTTTTCATATCTTTCTCAGCCTTTTAGATACATCTGCAGTTCGTTTCAATTGTGTGACCAAAAAATTAACAAAATATGTCTAGGGCATAAAAGGTATGGATCACAGCACGGAAAAATATGGCATGGCAGGCGAAGAGCGCCATAGAAAATGTTTTAAAACATACTTCTAGAAAAATTTCGATTATGAAACCTTGAGATGTCATTCTTGAGGTACCAATCTAATAAATGAAGAAATAAAAAAAATTCCAATTTTTCCTTATTTTGCCCTGAATCTGCCCTTAACGTAGGTAATATGAGAACAGATGTATTCATTGCAGCACATACGTTGACCGGTGTATATTACAACACGTCAAAAGCGTAGAAACAGTTCGTTTTGTAATAGTAATTCAAATCATCAATACAATTTCAATGATACGATGGTTTATCACATATCTCACCTGTCAGGTTCTTTTCCTTTACCAGCTGTGCTATTACCAGAACATTACATAAAAATTCCATATAAAATCAACTTCGCATCCATGAAATATTTTAACTGATGAGCAGTTTCCTACCGAATACATCTGCTTCACGAGGCAGCGATGTGAGCGCCTATTGTTGTTATCATGTTCAATGGAACCAAGTGATACAAAGCTACTCCGTCGTGAAACAAGTCCCAACCTAATTCGTAGAATATTGCTAACCAATAAAACAATATAAATAAATATAGACAAATGTAGAATTTCAGTCAATGGTTTCTCACTAGAGTACTGAAGAAGAAAATAAAGGCTACAAGATCGACCACAAGCTGGAAGAAGGAAATCTTATAAAACAAAGAAGGCTAAAGTATGTAAAACAAAGAAGATAAAAATGTATATAAAACACAGAAGGGTAAAGTATGTAGCGTAACAGACAGTGCCGCTTAATACCGACAAAGTAAAATAAAGACATGTGTCACTTGGAATTTATGTGTCAGCACTCTCATAAGCAATCAACGGAGTCGGATACCCCTTAGGACAAGATAGACGCTCCCATTGCTCACAACGAGGTTGTGTTTCTGCACCGTGCCACGTTATTTTGCGCGAGTTATGACCTACCACACTGCCAGTTTTCCAGACAGTTATTTTGATTGCCCGAGCTGTATGAAATTTAATCTTTCAGTGCTGTCTCAGCTTAACTAAGTCTTATAAGACCGTTCAAATGTGTGTGAAATCTTATGGGACTTAACTGCTAAAGTCATCAGTCCCTAAGCTTACACACTACTTAAAGTAAATTATCCTAAGGACAAAGACACACACCCATGCTCGAGAGAGGACTCGAACCTCCGCCGGGGCCAGCCGCACAGCCCATGACCGGAGCGCCTTAGGACGCTTGGCTTTGTAAGACAGTTCTTTTTCTTCTTTTTTACGTTACATGTAATAATCCATAAACAATGGTAGAGCCCGCCGGACAGATCTTGTGTGTACGGGTTTGCCACACAGCATTTGTTTCACCTATGACGTCAGCATACCATGTACGTGATTGTTACGAATTAGGTTTGCGTAAAACTATAAACTGATGTAGTGTGGACACATTGTGAAGAGCTTACACAGGGTAAGACAATACAAAAATATGCTTGGATGTAAGTGAAAGTTGGTATATTACATTGAAAATTACAAAAAAAAATGAAGGATATTGTCTCATATGACTTAAATATGCTCAGACTTACAGAAAACACAAGTCAAAGGGAAGCTCGCTTCGAAAGGACTCCAGAAAGCATAGGAAGTCCATTGCAGAGCGAATGCCAGAGTTACGATTGCGTCGAAAAGGAAATGGAAAGATGGAACAAAAGATTTTATAGCTGAGCCGTCAGGCATAGAATGGTCAGCGACAGTCCAAACTTGCGATTTATCTATTATTCCACTATTTATCTCCGTGTGGAACCATTGTATTAAAGATTAAAGAAGATATACACTTCTGACATCGTCGGCGTTGGAGTGATTTGTAATATTACGAACACTGAATCAGTTTTCAAATCAGACGACCACTCCCTGAAAAGCAGAAGCGTTGAGTTGTCGATAGGCACAGACACAAGAAAAATATTGCTAGCTTTCGAATTCTGAAAGTTAGTAAGTCTTGTTGTGTGTGCCTATCGACAAATCGGTTCTTTATGGTGAGTGGTCTCCTTCAATCCAAAAGATTTTGTGCAGTACACGAACTTTCCTACGTTTCCTACAACACATTGTATTAAAAAGATTGATAGTGAAATTACATGTTAAAAGACACACACTCACACACGCACACACACACACACACACACACACACACACACACACACGCGCGCGCGCACACACACACACTCCACATTCATACACTGCAGTACCTCGCGCAGTTCTGTTTTTTTGTGGTAAATGTGGATTTAGTTCCGTAAAAACTCCAGCACGTTATAAAGTTCGACAAACTTATCAGTTTTCGCCATTCAGAAAGCTATGCCAGCGCTATTCGTACGTCAGCCGACTTGGTAGGCGACCAAAATGCTTGCACAGAGCAAGCTGACTCTCCTGTTGCCACTACAGACAGGGCAAAGTCCGCGCTTCCATTCACAAGCTACTAGGTGTGATTTCCAGGGAGCTTGCTTATCGAATACAATGTAAAAATGAAATATCCGTACTACGTCGCCTTAGGAAGGGTCACTACACAATTTATACAAAGCTTAACACGCAGTTTTTAAGACGACACTAAACAACTGTAGAGGCCTCCCACTTACGCAAGTCTGATACGGAGCTAGTTTTCCATACTCGGCAACTGTTCATTCTAATTGTACATCTATACTCTGCAGACCACTGTAAAGTGCGTGGCAGAGCGTACTTACCACAGTATCGGTTACTGGGGCTTCTCCCTGCTACATTCACTTGTGCAGTGCAAGACGATTGATTGCTTACGCATCTGTGTAAGCACAGTAATTAGTCTAATCTTAATTTTGCGATACTCACTGCTATGGTACATACGGGGTTGTAGTTTATCCTTAATTTCCCCACTTAAAGCTTTAAAGGTAGGTTTTCACGGGATGGTTGGCATTTATCTTCAAGTGTCTGCCACTTCTGTTTCTTTAGCATCTCCCTGACGCTCTCTCTTGGATCAAACAAACCTGTGACCATTCGTGCTGCTCTTCTCTGTATACGTTCATACGTTTAGTATCCCCTTTTAGTCCTACTTGATGGAGGTCCCAAACGATAGAGTAACATTCTGCGATGCTTTGCAGGAATGTCTTACAAGCAACCTCCTGTGTAGATTGACTGCATTTTACTGCTATCCTCCACCAATCTGCCACCTGTTTTACCTACACCTTAGGTTATATGATCGTTCAGTCTTGTTCCTTTGCTATTGTTACAAGCAGGTATTTGTTTGAGTCGACTGATTCTAACTGTAAATCACTGATGTTTTTGTCAGAGAACAATCGCTTTTTTGTTGTTTTTTTGCACAGTTTTGCTTTTCTGACTATTTAACGCAACTGACAGTCTTTGCGCCACTTTGAAATCCTACAATATTTTTGCAGATTGTTACAGGTAGTGATTATCGATATCTGAATCAGCTGCATATAGCACGAGGTCTTCCTAAAGATTGTCTGCAATGTGATTAAAATACGTATTGCAACGAGGGCAAATACAGGCATTTTTACATGTGGTGCCATAATATGTACACACATAACTGTGTTGGTTGTTTTTCTTTGTGTATACCAGGGTTCCCATAGCCTAGTCACAAACTTTACGGTATGATGTTCGCTGCGTGGCCGCATCTGGGCCGTGAAGTGAACGATGCCTTACAGAATAGATTATCCGTTTTGCGTCCACGCGTCCATGTGTCTATACCTAACACCTCACCTGCTGCCTAGGGGAAAATGGACATCAATATCATTGTCTTGCACATGTTCTTGGAAGTACTAAACGACCTAAAAAGATACGACCTATAGTAGCTGTAATTATTAGTCTGCAAATGACATAAATACTGATGTAATGTTATTCATTACACCATCCTCTATCACCACTACAAATATCTTCGCTTGTACTCGTCATATCCTGTATAACATGAACTTCTCTGGACCACACGTCAAGTTACTTCTACATCCGAGACGACATGCTGCGTCCTCTCTGCTAAGAGATCATCTCAGGTCACAAATTTCGCTTGGTACGCTATTCGATCGTACTTTCTATACTACGCGTAATGAATGTAACAGAAGAGCTTCAATTTCGCGTTGACATTCATATGCAAAGTGGAACGGTATCGTGTCGTCCAAGATGTTTGCTGCAGCTGTGTACACGATACGTGAGAATACATTAAACGTATTTGCAACTGCGAATGTGGACAAACATCAGCTTTATAATGGAATGACGACAATGAAAATTTGTGCCGGACCGGAAATCGAACTAGGATTTCCCGCTTATCACGAACTGGCGTCTCACTATTAAGCTATCAGACCACGACTCATGGCTAGACCCAAACTTCTATATGTCGTCAACCATGTGTCTAGAACTATTACGTGTATTCCTGTACGGGGGAGACATTTAAGTTGAAAGTCGCTTGCCCGGTGTCGTCGGATAAATACGATACTGCAGTGCCTGTGTTATTCCAAATTACGATGCAAAGTTTCTTCGGACACGGATGCATGCTCTGTATTGTAATTAGGAGTTACAGGGGCACTGCAGTATCGTCTATGTGAGAACTGTCAGATGTAGGTCAAGGTCTACAGGCGGGGACTGACCATGAACGTTTGAGCCGCGTGTCACACAGATGCACTGTGACGTAAGGCTATCGAGTGCAGAGATCACCTCTGCCAGCCGACGATGCCAATTCTATAATATTTATATTTTCCGAGGGCGTTTCATTCAGTGGTACCACAACAGAAAAAAAATGATTCACTACACTTAAAAACGATCCTTTGACATCCTTTGCGTTAAACTGCACCTTTTCACTTACTACAGAAAGAACCAAGAAATTTTCCACATGGCACACTGGAATGCACCTGTACATAATATATCATTATTGGCACGCTGTCTTCTTTAACTCTAGGGAATGGGGACCAGAGGTGGTGAATCGGTAAGCCTGTCGAAGATCTATGGCTACACACAACATATATTCTCAAAGCAACTCTAGACGTAGAAGCTACACGCTACAAGAACTCGTCAGTCCATGTCTTACACTGTTCACTTGTGGTGGGTGAAACGATCCCTACTGATAGTGAAATTGTTGTAGAGCTTACGTCGAATACCGGTTCTATAAAATTCTCGAACAAGGCCTCGTTCAAAGTATCACCTTTCAAGTCGACTGAACGTCTCTGCTACCGTTGCGTATGGACTGTACCGACCTCATACGAACGTACAAGCCTGTCTCTGAATGCCTGATAAAAAAAAAATTATGGAGTAGTAATGCAGAATGTGCTCTCTTTAACAGATGCAGTGAACTTTCCACGCCTACTAGTTCCTTTCGCGGTGCTGATTTCTCGCGCAGAAATCGATTCTAAATGTAGGTCACGGTACCTAGTCCAAGACCAGTGCTATTTCTCGGCCCAGTACATCCACGAAAACTAGATTAGGTTCCCGTATTTTCTTGACTGTGCTACACTTTTCGTAAACTCAAAAAAGAAAAAGAAAAAAAAGGCGAACGGTTCTGGGAAGTTCCACTCTGCTATTACATTACATTGTATGAGCATACATACGCATGGTACGGAGCTTTGTTACAAACTTTGCCTGCTATTATGATATTGACACAAAGAAAGTGTGAATGTGGCAGTTTGCCGTCTAGTACTCTCATATAGCTATTGTAGCGTTATCTCAAAAATTGTCGTGGTTACTATTCGCTCTTTGTTTTGAGAAGACATTTCGGAAACTATCCTGTAAGATGAAACGCGACAGACGCAAAAGGAAGTGTTATGCAACGTCGAAATTTATAGACTGTTGCTTCAGTGCACAGCAATCGATGAATGCCAACGAGTCTTCTTCGCGGGAAGTAGATTTGAGTAACAACTATAAAACAGTACTCATCTTAGAGATTGATGTTAAACCGGAATGATTTATTCATGATTGCATAATAATTTTCCGGAAACGTCGATGTCACTGGGTAGCTGTTATAAATCAAAAATCTGCAGAACGCTTAGAAACAGACTGTCGCATCCGAAACGTTTAGCGCCAAAATAACGAACTTTTCATCATTTTCAAAACGAACGAATAATGGATCATCATCACTGTAGACACGACGCAGTGCCTGTTCCTTCGGACATTCGGAATAACACAGGCACTGCAGTATCGTAACGATATATTTCCATAAATTTCATTACTTTTTCTCTGCAAGCACTTAGTAGTGTTTCATCCTCTCAGTTTAGCCACGTATAGTACAGAAAGCATTGTACACCATCTCGTCACGTCACCTACCCAATAAATTTCAGATATTCTGACAGTTTCTCTATACACTTTGCTTATACCCGTTGTGAGTTCATATTATTGATTTTTTTTTCACAGAAATCAATTTTGGTACAGTAATCAGTTTATCAATCATAGTGTGCAAGGAGGACAGCGCTACCAACAAAAATTTTCACACGCACAATTTTTTTGCAAGTTCAGAAACATGACAGTTTCTGTTACGTAGGTTGGTAACTAAAAATATGACTCAATCCTTAATCTGTGTCTAATGGACATCTATTTTTCAGTTAGAGGCGCTATACGGGTCCATCAGTTTATCGGCGAGTTTTCAAATGACACATTCGTGGGACTTAAAGGAGAATCCACAACGTTCACTAATAAACAGATAGTGGTATATAAGTAGTATTGATGTCGTAACAACTTTTCACTTTCCGTTGCTAAAGTGAGTGACATCCTAGTGGTGGTACAATGCAAAATGCTGTGCCATCACAGAAATAACAATGTTTGTCTATCTAACTGAAAGGAGTCCATTACTGAAATTTCTAGTTGTTATACACTTCAAAGTGGAACGTATCTGACAGACAGCGTTTTCATTTCGTCTTCTCTTTGCGTTGTAGTGAGTTGCTTGACGTAGGAAAAACTCTGAAAAAAAAAGAAAATAGCCACTCTATATCTGTGACATGCGAAGCTAAAACTGAATGATACAGTTTTGACATAACGAATAACGCGAGCGCGCGGTGGAATACAAGTCATTACATTTTTGTCGCGTGGAAGATCAACATTTACGGGTAAAAATTATGAAGTGGGTGCCGCATTACGTTTTTCACAGCTTACATGCGATACTCATACATAATATGGACCAAAATACTCATTGGAGACTTTCCCAGTGTATAATGTTGGTTTCCTGAATTGGATTTGCAGCTTTAATTTTAGTTGTTGGTTTTAATAAACGTGGCGCAAAGTGGTTTAAATACAGCGCTTTACACTGCATGTCATTCACATACATAGCTTCGTGAAATTTTCACCTTCAAACCTACCCTAGACGCAATGTTATGCTGCGGATGTCTGCCACCATAAGCAAGGTTTGCTGAAGGTGGTTCAACTGTTATGCTCTACGGGTGAGCAAATGTGTAATTTTTCGCACATTAGTAACGCAATCGCGAGTACTCACTAAGCGACTAAAAAGTTGGACTCATTGTATATAACAGAGCGGTTTTGGTTAACACATTCACGACTACGATCAGTCAGTAGCCCTTAATATCAGACAGGCGTTGATAAATAGGCTTCTGAGTGATTATCTGCTGTTTCTGATGTTGTAATAGCTCTACAACTCGATTGTCACAAATTAGTTTTTGATTTTAATAAATGTGGCGCAAAGTGGACAAAATACAGCGCTTTACACTGCATATCATTCACATACATAGCTTTGCGAAATTTTGATCTTTAAACCTAAGCTAGACGCAATGTAATGCTGCAGATGTCTGGAACCAGAAACAAGATTTGTTGAAGGTGGTTCAACTATTATACTCTAAGAGCGAGGAATTGTGTAATTTTTCGCACATTAGTAACGGAATCGCGAGTACTCACTAAGCAACTAAAAAGTTGGAGTCATCACATATAAGAGAGCGATTTTGGTTAACACATTCACGACTACGATCAGTCAGTACCCCTTAATATCAGACAGACATTGATAAATAGGCTTCTGTCTGATTATCTGCTGTTCCTGACGTTGTAATAGTTCCACAACTCAATTGTCACAAACGGATCTTTAAACCTACCCTAGACGCAGTGTTACGCTGCAGATGTCTGGCACCACAAACAAGATTTGATGAAGGTGGTTCAACTATTATAATCTACGGGTGAACAAATATCTAATTTTTCGCACATTGGTAACGTAATCGCGAGTACTCAAAAGTTGGACTCATCGTATATAACAGAGCGGTTTTGCCTAATGTATTGACGAATACGATCAGCCCGTACCCCTTCTGTGTGAATATGTGCTGTTTCTGACGTTGTAATAGTTCTACACCTTGATTGTCACAAATGGACTGTACCGGGTGCGATTTCGGCTGCTACTTTGAAAACCGTGCTGTCTCCTCTTATATATTGCGGTCGATTTGCGATTGTACGAAGCAGAATTGCGCTCGACATTCACGACGTGAATCCCACTGGACACGGCACACAGGTTCCGTTGGTGACAGCTGACACAGTCCAAAATTTTTGCACACTTCCCTCGGCGGCACTTCCCGCACCGTACGACAGCGGTCCTGCTCGCGGAGCTACGACGCCGGGGCGAGATGTGCAGCCGGCGACTCACCTGTTGCGGCGTGCGGCGGCCGCGGCGTAGGGTCGCAGAGGCAGAGCCGGCGCGGCGCGGCGCAGCGCAGCGAAGCACAGAGAGCGGGGCAGAGCAGGGGCAGCCGCGCTCGCTCGGGTCCAGACCGCACAGTGGCGGGGCGCGCGCCTCGGCCCGCGTTATATAGCCGGCCGCGCAGCCACCCGCCCACGGCTGTGCGCCAGCCGCGGGCTCTGCGAGCCGTCGCCCCGCTGCTCCCCGACACCCGCTCGCTGTCGCCAACACTGCACGCTCGTATTCAGCGCTGGCGACGTCCCGAGTCCCGGTTCCCCACAGTATCTCGTATTTTTTGGAACTCTGGAACTGATTCGTGCAGTTCACAGGCGTCCCGCAAACTGGGGTGACTTTTTTTTCTTTATTGAGTTTAGATTACCCCTGAAGGGGGCGGGCTGGCAGCAGCTTAGTACGCCGCTCTTCAGCCTACAGAATTTATTTTAAAAATATGAAGATCATCATCATCGTCATCATTTAAGACTGATTATGCCTTTCAGCGTTCAGTCTGGAACATAGTCCCCCTTATAAAATTCCTCCATGATCCCCTATTCAGTGCTAACATTGATGCCTCTTCTGATGTTAAGCCTATTACTTCAAAATCATAACCGAATCAAGGTAACAATTTAAAGCCATTATGACTATATTTCGACCGTGACTGTATCAAAAATTATGAAAAAGTTTATTTAAATAACCGCTACCAGTCACAAAATTTGTTACTACTGTATTATTTATTGAGCAACATGTTTCGGGGAATACCCCATCTTCAGGCTCAAAGGCCTTACAAAAACATATTTTAACATTAAAGTCATATTAAAGCCTTTTATAAGAGCTGTTGGTGTCCTGTGGAGGAAGAGAAATCTCAGTAAGGGCGATGTCACTTTAAAAGTTGCACTGATGTTTGTATGAAACACAACTTCCAACTTCCAAAGTCACATCGCCCTTACTGAGATTTCTCTTCCTCCACAGGACACCAACAGCTCTTATAAAAGGCTTTAATATGACTTTAATGTTAAAATATGTTTTTGTAAGGCCTTTGAGCCTGAAGATGGGGTATTCCCCGAAACATGTTGCTCAATAAATAATACAGTAGTAACAAATTTTGTGACTGGTAGCGGTTATTTAAATAAACTTTTTCAGAATCAAGGTAACCTCCCCCTGGTCTACCCTGACTCCTCCTACCCTCTACTGCTGAACCCATGAGTCTCTTGCGTAACCTTGCTTCTCCCATGTGTGTAACATGACCCCACCATCTAAGCCTATTCGGCCTGACTGCTACATCTATAGAGCTCATTCCCACTTTTTCTTTGATTTACTCACTGTGGACACCCTCCTGCCATTGTTCCCATCTACTAGTACCTGCAATCATCTTAGCTACTTTCATATCCGTAACCTCAACCTTACTGATAAGGTAACCTGAATCCACAGAGCTTTCGCTCCCATACGACAAAGTTGTTCGAAAGACTGAACGGTGCACAGATAACTTAGTCTTGGTACTGACTTCCTTCTTGCAGAAGAGAGTAGATTGTAGCTGAGCGCTCACTGCATTAGCTTTGCTACACCTCGCTTCCAGTTCTTTCACTATGTTGGCATCCTGTGAGAATATGCATCCTAAGTATTTGAAACCGTCCACCTGTTCTAACTTTGTTCCTCTGTGAAGATCAGTGATATAAAGGTAAAATGGCGGAAAATTGTGCAACTTAAAACATTAAACAAAGGGTTCATGATGCTAATAAAATACACAGGAAGCAGAAAAATAATAGACACACAATTAAAGAACACGGCGACAGTCCGGTTTCTGTTCGCAAGAGATATAAAATTCACACCCAGCAACAGCATGGTTTCTGTTCGCAACCTTTTGGAAAGACGAACCACTCTGAACATTCACTTGAAGACTGCACTAAAAAATTGCCACAAATATGATATACCACAGCCGAGGGCAGATAGGGGGAAACTTGACAGATAATGGGAAAATAAAAAAGGGGGGAAGGAGAGGAAAAGCGAAGGGGGAGGGGGGGAAAGGAGCCAATGGAGGATGAGGACTGATAAGAGGGGTGGGGGGTGCTGACCAGACAGTGACAGGGAGTGGGGAAGGCAGAGGAGGGAAAGGCAGAGGAGGGGAATACAAAAGGACTCGGGGGGGGGGGGGGTGACTTTGGCCCAGTTTTAGCTTATATTTTTTTGTGTGGCAAGAAAACAAAGGATTGTATCAGACCCCCTGAAGGGGTCAGGCTGGCAGCAGCTTAGTACGCCGCTCTTCAGCCTACAGAATTTGTTTTGAGAAGATGAAGATAATAAATAATAAAAGTTGGCGATAAAATCGTTGACTTAAAGGTAAAATGGCGGAAAACTGTGAAACTTAAAACATAAAACAAAGGGTTCATGATGCTAATAAAATACACAGGAAGCAGAAAAATAATAGACAGACAATTAAAAAACACGGTGACAGTCTGGTTTCTGTTCGCAAGAGATATAAAATTCACACCCAGCAACAGCATGATTTCTGTTTGTAACACTTTGGAAAGACGCACAACACTGAATACTCAATTAAATACTGCACTAAAAAGTTGGCACAAATATGACGAATCACAGCCGAGAACAGGAGGGGGGAAACTGGACAGATGATGGGAAAATAAAAAAGGGGGAAGGAGACGAAAAGCGAAGGGGGGAGGGGGAAAGGAGCCAATGGAGGATGAGAACCCATAAGAGGGGTGGGGGGGGGGGGGGGTGCTGAGCAGATGTGACAGGGAGTGGGGAAGGCAGAGGAGGGGAATACAAAAGGACTCAGTGAGGGTGGGGTGACTTTGGCCCTGTTTTTGCTTATATTTTTATGTGTGGCAAGAAATCAAACGATTCTATCAGACCAAAAACATCAAATCCTCTTTCCCAGTACTATCAAAGACTTGCGCCATCAATTAAAAATATAATCTATGAGGGGGTATCCAAAACAAACCGGAATTATTTTTTAAAAACTATATATTTTGAAAACCTTATCCCCTTTAAAATACTCACCACTACAATTAATACATTTGTTCCACCGAAGCTTCCATTGATCGAAACATTTTTTGTACTTTTCTTTAGAAATAGCTGATAAACCCTCCTTTTTTTCCTTGACTTCTTCAGTGTTGTTAAATCGGTGTGCTTAAAAAAAGTGGTTCAAGTGGCTCTAAGCACTATGGGACTTAACATCTGAGGTCATCAGTCCCCTAGACTTAGAACTACTTAAACCTAACTAACCTAAGGACATCACACGCTTCCATGCCCGAGGCAGGATTCCAACCTGCGACCGTAGCAGCAGCACAGAGACGAGGTAATGGCAGAAGTAAATCTGTGAAAACGGGGCGTGAGTCGTGCTTGGGTAGCTCAGATGGTAGAGCACTTGCCCGCTAAAGACAAAGGTCCCGAATTTGAATCTCGATCCGGCACATAGTTTTAATCAGCCAGGAAGTTTCAAACTGTGAGTTGTTTTAACTGGTATATCTTAGAAAGATGTCCTGCTTCTGTGGAAGTTTTTCTCAGTAAACCATTTATTGTTTGGATGGTTCCTAAGATTTGTGTACAGAAGGTTTTAAAATTATTTATTGTTTGGGGTGGGCTTTGAGACTTATAGACATTTTATATGTTTAGTATTGTTTTAGATTCTAGGGCACTGATGACCTCAGAAGTTAAGTCCCCTAGTGCTTAGAGCCATTTGAACCATTATTTGAGCAGTTTGTTGCTGTCATGCAATTGTTAAATAAACGCTGTTGGAAATTACACGCCAGAATTTGTGTCTAATTGGTAATTATTGCCTTGTCTTTATTGAGTTGAAGTATCGTTGAGCGTGTGTCCCATGTCTCAAGGGCAGTTCTGTCACATTTCGCTGGGGCACTTCTAACGATATCCTTGTCTCAGATGAACACTTTCCGTTCAGGTGGTTCAAATGGCTCTGATCACTATGGGACTTAGCATCTGAGGTCATCAGTCCCCTAGAACTTAGAACTACTTAAACCTAACTAACCTAAGGACATCACACACACCCATGCACGAGGCAGGATTCGAACCTGCGACCATAGCAGCAGCGCAGTTGCAGACTGATGCGCCTAGAACCGCTCGGCCACATCGCCCGGCTAACACTTTCCGTCCAGAGCGTCGTACCGGGTTCTTTGAACCACTCACATCCTGTGAACCTATACTGTATGCTTGGACCTTCGTTATGTCTGCAGCGTGGCACTAAAACAAGTACTCTATAGAAATCTAGGAATGTGCAATCAGCCTTTTGCCTTTCATACATGATCCAAAAGATACCGTCTTAAAAGAGGAAAGCTGAATTTGGAAATCTCGAGACTGGCAAACTGAATTTCATATGAGCGAAGCTTTCTAGATCCGTTCTGATCTGTGGACTGAAACTTTTCTGTCTAACGAGTTCTTCGAACTTAAAACATGCTCAAGAATTTTGCAATAAACCGGTCGATGCCAGTTAAGACCATGTCCAAGGCAATGTCCATCAGGCCAGATACCGCTTAACATAGAATTACTGGTCAGTTAAAACCCAAATCGAACACTTGCACGTGCAAACTCTGGCCGCTTCAGCCTCTAAAATGATATGTTTAGCTTAGACACCAAAGGAGAGAGAAGTACGAAATGATAGAGGTGGTGGAAAAGTCCATTTAGGGGCCAGTGCTTGGACTTATGTGTTGAGTAAATTAATTTTAATTTTATCTCGATACAATGAGTTTACTGGAAACAGCGATTATCGTATCTACAATACTTCACGAAAGTTCTCAGCAGTCTTTTTTTTTGATCAGTTACAATTGGACAACAAAATGGAAGTTTACATTTAATAATTATCAGCGCACAAGGTTTGTCGTTAGCTCGTTTTTACAAACAATTGAGCTGACGCCTTTGAAATACAAGGTGTACAACTCTGCTTCCGGCGTTTCTTCCCCCCAACCTTTGAGGCTTTACTGAAAGAAATTGGTTCCACATGTACCATTCAGAGTATTTTCCATCGCTGGCCACTACTTTCTCCCATCTTTCGGGCAGTGTACGAATCCCGCGCCAAAAAAAATTGTTCATCTGTTGAAGCGACCCACAAATCGATCCAATTTGTGGCTTCTTCATGAGATCGGATGTGTTGGTCAGCCAGGCCATGCGCCATTGATCTAAAGAGGTGATGGGCAGAGGGAGCAATGTCTGGAGAATATGGCGGGTGGAATAGGATTTCCCATTTTAACGTTTCCAAGTACGTTTTGACCTCTTTTGCAACGTGGGGTCGAGCGTTGTCGTGCTGCAAAATCACTTAATCGTGTCTGTCGCTGTATTGCGGTCGTTTGCTTTTTAATCTTCTGCTATATGCATTAATTGCGTTCAATAACGATCATCTGTGACTCTTTCATTTGGTTTTAACATCTCATAGTACACGACGCCGAGCTGGTCCCACCAAGTGCAGAGCATGATCTTGGAACCGTGAATATTCGTATTGGCCGGAATATCCCAATGATTTTTTGCGTTTACGGTTATCGTAATGAACCCATTTTTCGTCCCAGGGCACAATGCGATGCAGAAATTGCGATACAGAAATCCCTTCCGTTTTTGCCTCTGAAGCAACTGTTCACAAACACACAAACGTCGTTCAACGTCTATTGGTTTCAGCTCACACGGGACCCAAGTTCCTTCTTTACAAATCATGCTCATAGCCTTCAGATCTTTTGAAATGGCTTGCTGTGTCACTCCCACTAATCGTGCCAATTCTTCTTGAGTTTGACGTGAGTTTTCACTCAGCAATGTCTCCAATTCTGCATCTTCGAAAACATTCTCTCTTCCACCACTATGCCGGTCTACGACGTTAAAATCACCGTTCATAAAGCGCTGAAAACACTCACGACACGTTCTTTCACTAATAGCGCCCTTGCTATACGTACTTGAGAGCATTCGATGAGACTGAGCCGCTATTTTCTTCATACTGAAACAAAACAGTAACACCTCCCGCAAATGACGAGAATGAGGCTCATAAACTGACATTTTCAATCACGAACAACTTTATGATACAGACACACATCAACTAATGTTTGAATGAGGTTATGTTGACCGAGGTCCAAGCTAACTGCCTGACGTCTGCGATCTGTTTCTTTCCACCGGTACTCACCGTTGTCGCCACCTGTCAGCAAACGGCGGAAGCAAAGTTATACACCTTGTAGTATTGCAGATACCTCGCAGCTCTCTCCAGTAAGGGTGTCTGAAAGACATAACAGTTTTTAGCTCTGTTCTCAAGGGTCAATTACCACGGATGAAAGAACGTGGCAAATGAGAAAGTGAAGAAAATTATCAAGGATGAATAAGCTTGCACAGGCTTTTCATTACATTTTGTCGGCATAGGAACTAACAGGCACAACAAATGCGCAAGTGGAACATTGTCAGCATTCCAGTTGTGCTGAAGAAGGAGTTGTTACCAATTCAACTTCCCTTTCTCCAGCTCATTTGGCGTCACTTAGCCATCTTCGTGGCCAGAGATTCACGCAGCTAGCACGTACATTAGCTGCGGCTCAAAGGAAGTTTGCGACCGAGTGCAAGCTGAAGAGAACTGGTCCAAGTGTGCTAACAATCAAGAATTTGATTCGCAAGTTTCAAAGAGCGGGTATTGTCCATGACGGCATTGTTTTGCAATGCCTGTCACCCACAAATGGTGAAAACGCCTGAAAACATCGAGAAGACACGCTCTGCGTTTCAAACCAGCCCCAGGAAATCGATCAGACGAGCTGCATAATAGGTGGGAATCAACCGGGAGACATCGCAACAAATTGTTGTTGAAGACCTGCATCTCTTCCCATACAAAATTCAAACCTATCAGCCGTTAAGCCCCAGGGCCATGGAACAGCGGTTGTGTTTCGCCAACACTATTATCCACAGAATTGACTAACATGACTTTGATGTGAATATGGTTTGGTCTAGCAACGAAGCTCACTTTCATTTGCGTGGGTTCATCGGTAAGTAAAGTTGGCGCATTTGGGCGACTGAGAGTCCGCATTTCGCGATCGAGTAGTCTCTTCAGCCTCAACGGGTGACTGTGTGGTGCGAAATGTCCAGTCACGGAATAACAGGTGCGATATTGCTTCATGGCACGGTGACTATCGAAAGGTACGTGAAGTTTTTGGACGATGATTTTATCCGCATTGTCCAAAGTGACCCTGATGTCGACAAGGTGTGGTTCATGCAAGATGGAGCTCGACCCCGTCGAAGGAGGAGAGTGATGTCCTGGAGGAGCACTTTGGGGACCGCATTCTGGCTCTGGGGTCGCCAGAGGCCACTGGCATGGGCTTCGATTGGCCGCTGTATTCTCCGGATCTGAACACATGCGACTCCTTTTTGTGGGGCTATTATAAAGACAAGGTGTACAGTAATAATTCCAAATCCACTGCTGAGTTGGAAACAGCCATTCAGGAGATCATCGACAGCATCGATGTTTCGATTCTTCAGCGGGATATGTAGAATTTCGCTATTCGTCTGCGCCACATCATTGCCAATGATGGCAGGTATATCGAAGATGTCATACCTAAAACAGAATATCTGCATTGACGTTTACATGTTGAATGAAATTTGTGCATCCCGTAGTTTATAACTAATTTACTGTTTTTCATACAGTTCACTAATTGTCACCCAGTATTTCTTATTATTTGGGCTTTTTAATCGTCCTTTTGGGCCGTTGTCTCGTCTATGGGCATTAGTCATGAATAATATTTTATCATATCATCGCTTCTCTTTCGGCAAATACTTTTTGGGGCTCGAAGCTTTTAGGAATATTAGTTCCACTAAACCAGGTGTTCGCTCAAATAGCTTTTCCAGCATATACAGCTGATTTCAGCTGATTACATATGTCGTATCTAATTATCTAGTGTGATACTTGATGAAGTCAATGGTAATATTCTTCTCCTCCTCTTGTTCTGCCCCCATCTGCCACCATACGCAACAACCCGTTAACACTTTCTGTTAGTGGCTTAAATATTTCAGAGAGAGGCTGTTCCCGCTGCAACTGTCACAATTTTAACATTCATAATTTCTGCCCCTCGACGACTTTACGTTTCGTCGACGTTCTGCTGCGTGCCAACTTGGGGATCATGCTCGTATACTCTGAAACTAGCTGTGGTGACGGGTTGTTCTCCTTATTAAATCTTCTATCTCAGATTCATGTCGTGGAGTTGCTCATTCTTGTCCACATTAGTGATTCATATAACTTTCATAGTTATTCCCTTGATAAACCATCCAGTTCAATTGACTGTGCTCTGAGACTTCCATTGACTGCTTCACTTTTTTCCTCTTATTTATGCCTCACATCACTGGAGTCTGTCATTCAGCTGTTCCACCTTGGATTCATATATTTAGTCTTTCGTAACTGCTGCCGTGATAATGCTATCCAATTCCCATTATATCTGACGTATTTTTTTCAAGAGAACGAGTAACTGTTTTGAGAAAATAATTCTTATTTATTTTTCAGGCTCAGTTGCACATTTGTAATTACATGACATATTTCGATCGCTCTTTCTTCAGTTCTAAGTAGTTGTGTCAGCAACCCACCTTGTCTATATAGAACCTCATATCTGAGTACTGTAGTGCAGATGTGAGATTCTGAATAGGCAATACAGGTTCTGATGCAAGTACTTGCATCTGAAGACGATCCAGATTGGTCGAAGCAAGTCGTGTAATTAAGAATGTAAAAGTGAGACTGAAGAATAAATGAGAATTACATTAACTATCCAATTCTGTTAACGTTGATTTAACTACTTCTATAAGTGCCTCACTTCGCTGGATTTTGTGATTCAACCGTTCCGCAAGAGATTCACCTTACGCAGCGGCTGCCTTGACACTGCTATCCAATTTTGTTGATACTGGATCGATTGTCTTGATTTTTCTGTTGATGTATAAACATATGTTTGGCTAGTGATTTATCCCATCAGAATAAGTGCATTACATACTTGTGAATCTATCTATACCCTGAAATACACTGACACAGTTACGTAATGGTACAATGCCTTTTAGGCAGTGCCTTCTAGAGATTTCGTCTCTGTCGACCGTCATTCAGTTTCCTTTTATTATCATTAGCCAGAAATCAGTACTGTGAGTAAGTCCAGAAATCCCCGCATATGGTAACAAATTCGCTGAATGACATGTCTGTTATTCCAGGCACTTGGTAAATATGCTTTAAATTCATACTGTCCTCATAATAAGGTCCGCATTATCCCTCATCAACTGCGCAAGAATCCTAGAGTACGTCTGGCTCAAACAGAAGTCATCGAACTTCATACGGCGGCAAAAAAAAAAAAAAAAAAATTCGTATGTTATCCTGGTTTTTCACTGCGACGTCATCAAATATGAATACACTGTCTGGCTTTACTTTTTCAGTCACCGGAATATCGCTACTTTTGCTGAATGTTTGGCATGTTACTCGCCCAGTGTTACGTAAAATCTCATGCAACTGCTGATATTAGATCTGAAATAGGATTTTTGAAAACAAATTATGTGTATTCTCTAGTGCATCCTCTCAGGGTACGTTAACGATGGTAGAACAATATTAGTCTTCCTACAATCAGAGTATCCGGCGATTAAAGCACATATATTGTGGGGAAGTAATGATCCGTTGTGTTTCTTCTTCTTCTTCCAGTTTCCAGTATCATACCAAGACCAGTCGGTTACTGCAAGATTCTGGTCACAGGGATATTTTGTCCATAAAGTCATGATAATGACTACAGATTCACATGGGCATACAGGATATTTTATAGAGAACACATGTAGTTGTTAAACTTTCTTATTTACAGATAATTACATATAGCTGAACACACTTTAATAACATCGCAGTTCTGTATTTATATCTGGCTTACACATTGCTATGTCACCAGATATACGACATTAATCACAGCGTTAAGCGATAGATACTTCCAATGGAAGAAAAGTTTGGCAAGCTAAATCCAACATATTACCCAACAATGTCACGCAGAATAGGAGAAAGTGTGACTGCTACTTCAGTCCACAATTTACAGCATACTGCATTCATAACAGTCAAACATTAAATTCTTAAACGTTTACTCTTGTAGACACGAGCACTTTCCATCATTATATATTTTAGTTATTCTAGGAAAAGTATCCTGCTGTGACCATATTACAGATAGAGAGTGAACGTTTCTGCGGAAGAAAGCAGAAATCTGTGATGAAGTATCACATAGTTAAGACCACTCATTCGTGGATAATATCACTTTGCAATCACTTACTTGTGAATTTTCGAATACAACTTCTGGATTGAGATCCCAGTTTGATATCATGCCCACACAGATGCATTCACACACAACCTTTGTTATTTAAACTGTAGCTAAAGTTAAACAACAGAATTAACATATCATAAGTCTGTGACGACTTCACATCACCTGCTATACGCCTCAACGTGCTCATCCGTTGCCTTTCAGTCACAACTGGTGTACTGTTTATCAATTGCTGTCAATATATATTATTTTCAGCTGTATGCAACGTTTAAAAAAATATTAGCTTTGGTTTTGATATAAAGCACAATTACACTGAACTGCAATGACAGGTCATCGTCAAAATGTACAAGATTATGATTCTGTATGGAGCAATAGTGCTCGTTCTTAATTTGTGTAACTACTGTAAGTTTATTGTGTAAACTAAGTCCATTGATGTATATTTCAGTAGCCAATACCACGTTCATAAAGGAAGAAAGTGACTGCACGACTTAGGTGTATTTAAGAAACTGGTTTAACCCGGACGTTCTAGATATTCCCGAATATGTTACGATGCTTCGGCTGGAAGACTATGGTCTGCGAGAAGGCGACGATGATCCTGTGACTGCTTACTATATATTTGTGTGATTGAAACCAAGAAATATTTGTCAAGCGCTTTTGGAAATTTATAGGCAACCTAGTGAAGGCGTCACATTTAAATACTGCAGACCGTTATTTGTTCTCCATACAGATTATACTTTTGCTCTGTGATATTACACACAGATTTACCTTGCAGCCTAAGTATAAATCCATCTATAAACATTATTATGTGAATAATATCAACAGCAAAACTGAAATGGGACTGACGTCCGAGCTGGTCCCATACATGTCCTATTGGGGACATACCCGTGGATCTTGTTGGCCACCATTACAGGCTTATACCTTAAACGAATTTGCAGAAAACCGCAGTTTGTTTGATACGTTGCCACCTGGCACATCTTTGAATGTAAATACAATGAAATGGAATGTTGCCACTTTAAACTTCCTTGCATGCTGAACACATGAGATATACACAGTCTCTGGTTTCCAGGTGCTGCGTTATTGAGTAAAGAGCGGGCAAACAAAAAGGCAACCGCGGTGTCTAATCACAGCCATGGGCAGTTGTGGTTCTTGAGTCATGAAAGGCTCAAATGGTTCAAATGGCTTTGAGCACTCTGGGACTTTACAGCTGAGGTCATCAGTCCCCTAGAACTTAGAACTACTTAAACCTAACTAACCTAAGGACATCACACACATCCATGCCCGACGCAGGATTTCGAACCTGCGACCCTAGCGGTAGTGAAGATGAAGTATGATTTTTAGATGACTGTATAAAGAGACAACAGTTCAGAAAAACCTAATTTGTTTCGAGTTTGTTAGCTGCAAGTCTGAGTTCAGCAATTATTGCTGTTCAGAGATTCCATTGTGCCTAATAGAATAATAAGTAACGTGTTAAGAATTATAACTAGCCTTCCCCCATTTAGAATAATTAAATAGTATTGTATTAGAAACACAGGAAAAACATTTTGTAATAGACATATTTTGTAAAAGCAGAAATTATAATCTATTACAACGCGGGGAAAGGCAAAATTGATGGTTAATATTAGTTTAAGTTTGATTTTGGTCTTTTGTCTCGTTGAAAGGACTGAAACAATATCAAAGTACTTCCTTTTGTCATTTACAAATATTTCACAAAGCATATCCCCACTGTTAAAATAAATTGCATTTTCACTCCCTGAACTTTTGCATGAGCAGTAGTTAATAATTCTGAAAAGAGAATTAAAACTAATTTGCTAAAACAGCAGTTTCAAAGAAATTACAATAAGAAGTCAAACGATTGCGCAGTGATTTATTTTAGTTCATCGTTCTTGAGGTGCAGCCACAGCATAGTCAAGTTATCAGTTGCAAGGTAAGAATTTGCTGTAGAGCCTAGATGAACATTTTGGCAGAATATCAGGAACAGTTTCCAATGAATGAAATTTCATGTAAATTAAGCAGATGCGTTTTTGTAATAATGTTCATTTGAATTACGTAACAGTTAGTCATTCTGAGTATTGTTGTGAATCATTCCTTGAATGCAATCTAATTTACAGACAGTCAGATGTATTTCCAGTTAAACAAAATCATGTCCCTGAAAGGTAATTTGCATAAATAAGTTCATATTCAAAAGTAGGGTAACTACCCTGATTCTAAATCAGAATCTGTCTTCGGAATTCGCGTTGCGTTGTCGTCAGTTGATTTCAGATTGTTAGCGGGAAATTCAGTTACACTCAGTTTCAGCATACAACTTCCAGCACACTTATAACTGTCAACGGGAGTATCTTAACATCACTCAGGCAGTCCATAGAGACACATGCCATTTGTGGAAAAGCGTTATCCTGTTGATAAAGGGCGCCACACTAGTGTTGCACGAGATGTAACATAAGAGGGCGCAGGATTTCCGTGACGCACCGGGTGGCGCCCGAACTCTTTCAGTCGCCACCACTCGTGACCTGAACTCGTACCCAATGGCTCGCTACATGATGAAGCCAGCGAGAAACACCACTGTGTCTCTCCAAAACATTGGAACAATGGGACCTCCCCAGGTCGCCGCCATGCTCGCCGATGATGGTCATCTGGTGTAGTGCGGAGATCTTGCTTGCCAACCTTTTCTCCGAGAATGACTGTCTCAGTTTATATCGGCTATATTCCAATCGCTTATGACATCCCCAAAAGTTTTTATCCTCCTTAGCTCTCTCTAGCTTCATGTACATCCCTAATGCCTTAACACTAGTCCTGTCTTCTTATCCTTTCTTATCGATGTTCCCAAATATTTCTTTCCTCTACGATTCTGCAGAGAACCTTATTTCTTCTCTGACAGGTCCGCCAAATTTTCAACATCCTGCTATAGCATCACAGGCAACGTCCTTGCCGCAGTGGATACAACGATTCCCGTCAGATCACCGAAGTTCAGCGCTGTGGGGTGTGGCCAGCACTTGGATGGGTGACCATCCGGGCCGCCATGCGCTGTTGCCTTTTTTCGGGATGTACTCAGCCTTGTAATGCCAATTGAGGAGCTACTTGACCGAATAGTAGCGGCTCCGGTCACAGAAAACCATCATAACGATTGGGAGAGCGATGTGC
This sequence comes from Schistocerca gregaria, assembly GCF_023897955.1. Taxonomy (NCBI): domain Eukaryota; kingdom Metazoa; phylum Arthropoda; class Insecta; order Orthoptera; family Acrididae; genus Schistocerca; species Schistocerca gregaria. The sequence continues at coordinate 217,751,885 of NC_064925.1, read as the reverse complement.
TGACTGCACGCCCCTCCTATCCGCATCCTCCTTGAGGATGACACGGCGGTCGGATGGTACCGATGGGTCACCTTTGACCTGAAGATGCTTTTTTTCTGTAGCATGGCATAGCTTCGATTCCCTTCTTTCTCCGGTGTTCTCACAGTCCTTGATTTACTACCATACAGTGCAGTGCTCGAAACGTACATTGTCATAAATTTGCCGGCCGTAGTGGCCGAGCGTTTCTAGGCGCTACAATCTGGAACCGCACGACCGCTACGGTCGTAAGTTCGAGTCCTGCCTCGGGTATGGCTGTGTGTAATGTCCTGAGGTTAATTAGGTTTAAGTAGTCCTAAGTTCTAGGGGACTGATGACCTCAGCAGTTAAGTCCCATAGTGCTCAGAGCCATTTGAACCATTTTTTTGTCAGGAATTTATGTCTCAAATTAAAGCGTGTGTTTTAAAATTATACTTTGGCGAGGTATGTCCTCTTTGCCTGTACTACTCTGTTTCTTATATATTCCTTGGGTCGCCTGTCAAGCGTAATTTTGCCTCCAAATTTGCAGAATGTGTCAACTTCATCTTCTTTGCGGTCCTCAATTTCTATGTTAATTCTATTGCTAATCCCGTTTCTGCCACTCCTCATTAGTTTCTTCATTCTCTGATTTTCTCTAAATCCTTATTTTGTGCTCATTAAACTGTTCGTTAGATTCATGAGCTCTTGTAATTTTCGCTCTAAGGAAAGCATTGTTATCTCTTCACTTTGAATTTTAATGATATTGGGAACTGAAGAAGGGGGTTAAGTTAACTTGATCTAGACACTGAGACAAATCTATTTGTATTAATATTTACTAACGATTTTAACATGGAATGCTTTTTAACGAACAACAGGCTATTGAATGCATTTGTATGAAACTGAAAATAAGTGTTTCTAGACAAAGAGTTACATATTTCCAGCAGTTTGTTTGGTGGAGTCATGTCCTTCTTCAGTGAGTAAGACACAATATAAATTTCCTACACTACTGATGTACTACAAAACTTTAGATATCAGTTAACGATAATTACATTTCATGTTATTACGTTTTATGTAATTACATTTTTACGCACATAACATACACATGGTGGTAGTACTGGGTACCAAGATACAAAGGGCAGTGCATTGGCAGACCTGTCATTTATTCTCAGGTGAATCATGTGAATAGGTTTCCGACATGAGTATTTCCGCACGACGGAATTAACAGACTTTGGACGTGGAATGGTTGTTGGAACTGCTCGCATGTGACGTTCCATTTCTGAAATCGTTAAGGAATTCAATATTCTGAGATTCACCGTTTCAAGAGTGTGCCGAGAATACCAAATTTCATGTACTACCTCTGACCATTCACAATGCAGTGGCCGATGGCCTTCACTTAACGACCGAGGGCAGCGGTATTTGAGTAGAGTTGCTAACAGAAAAGCGACACTGCGTGATATCAACGTGGGACGTAATACGAACGTAACCGTTAGGACAGTGCGACGAAATTCGGTGTTAATGGGCTATGGTAGCAGACGACCGACGCAAGAGGCTTTGCTAACAGCACATCGCCTGCGGCGCCCCTCCTGGGCTTCTGACCATATCGGTTGGATCCTAGGCGACTGGAACACTGTGGCCCGGTCAGATGAGTTCTGATTTCAGTTGGTAAGAGCTGATGGTAGGGTTCCAGTGTGGCACAGACTCCACGAAGACATGGACCTAAGTTTTTAATAAATCACTTTGCAAACTGATGTTGGCTCCATAATGGTGTCGTCTGGGTTGACATGAAATGGGATGGGTCGTTTGGGGGCCAACTGAACCGATAATTGAATGGAAATGGTTCATGGTTCCGTTCGGCTACGTGAAGACCATCTGCAGCCGTTCGTCGACTACACGTCCCACCCCCCCCCCCACCCCCCCTCACACACACACACACACAAAAATAATTTACCCATAAATGCGCTATGTGACTGGGCTACAATTGTTCGTGACTTGTTTGGAGAACATTCTGGACGATTGGAGCGAATGATTTGGCCACTTAGTTCGCCAGACACAAGTTGCATCTAACATCAACAGGACATAAGCGAGAGGTCAGTTGCTGCCCAAAATCCTGCACCAGCAATACATTAGTGATTATGAACGTCTATGGAAGCAGCAATATTTCTGTGGGGAACTTGCAGATACTTGTTGGGTCAATGACACATCGCGTTACTGCACTCTGCCGGGCAAAACGAGGTTCGACACGATGTTAGAGGGTACCCAATGAGTTTTGTCACCTCAGTGTAATGTATTACAGTATTTGTGTAGGAAACTACACTTTAGACATTTTTAATCATAGCTTTATATGGTAAAGTATATTTAAATAACATAGTTACAATACACACTACACTATTTTACTCACTGTCCTACGAGGTTGTTGGACAGTCCGAAATAACAACATAAAAATCAGACGCTTCGTGTGAAGTGTATTTCATTACTTCCCCAATATATTCAAACTCCTTTTATTAATCATTACACATTTTTCTGAATGCGGCAGTGGCACAGATAGTCCTGGACTGCTGTCAAGTCAAATGAAAACATGTTTACACAGTCAGTGAATGTATTCTTTTGTTATGAATGATCCTGGGTTCGTTGAGTTGTTCTCAAGGAAAAAAATGAGGCAGTATTCAAGGGGACTTTTCTTGTCCTTAGGTACACTTCCAGAAACACTTTCTAAAGACCATGTCCCTTTTTAGTAGTAAGGCCACCAGGCTTTGAAATCAGAAATCACTTAAATCCAACCTAGTCACAGTATACTTACTTGAGTATGTGCTCAAAGAATCATTCTACGCAATCTTTTGGAGGGTAAACTGTCAGTTTTCCCGGTTTCTTTCTTTATCAATCCAAAATGGCTGCTAGATCGAAGGTAGGTGTGACTCCTTAAAGGCTGAGCCTTTAATACTTGCGATTTTAATTATCTGTCGCTTATAAAGCTCAGGTTTTCTTATACCTCGTCATTTCTTGGCCTTCGGAAACATTCTGAACTGTAGCAGCCATTTTGTGACAGTTACTCCAGCGTTAAACAGACGAAGGCGGCTGTAGCTTGGCAGAAAAACAGCAGAAAGTCAATCTTAGAAATTCTGCCTCATGTATATTGCTTAAAAAGGCAGCAGTTCCGCACCCTGTGAAGGAGTGGTAAACTTTTTCAAACGCTATCAGAATTACGCAGGACGAATAAGTAAGGGGTCTGCCGCCTTTTCATACAGAATGATGCATCTTGTGTTGCAGAGTGCTGTACTACCACCAACTCGATTTGAGAAAAACTGGGATTAACCCCCTTTTCCATTTCCTAATTCAATTTCACTCCTGGACGTTTCCTTTATTTCCGCCATTGCTTCTTTGATGTATAAGCTGAAGAGTAGGAGAAAAAGACTGCATTCCTGTTTAAACACTTTTTGATCCGAGAACCCATTTTTTTAGTCTTTAAGCAACTGTTGTATCATAAAAGCACCTGAATCAGAACGTGGACCATCACACAGAAGGGGCACGAAGGCAAGGCGTGAAGGGCGTACAAAGCCTCAGGAGGCGACACTCAGACTCAAAGCGCTGACTGCATTGCGGAAGTGTCCATTTTTATTTTCCCTGTGGCCTGTTTTGCCAGTTACTGGACACTGATGTCACTATGAATAAAGAACTGTCCTGCGGCTACATTACTTCTGACTACTTCGCAGTTGCATCAAGAACTTCGCTATCTTGGTTACGCGGCTGCTTACAGCTACGTAAACGCTGATTTCATTAGTTAATAACAGTACAACTGTGTAACATGAGCACGGAATTTCACAGCCACTGGTTCTCTTAGCTGCTGATGAATCATCTATGTTTCATGGTCGGCTCCGGGGTTTGCTGAGTTCTGCTGACTGACAGGTGGGATCTCCGGTAGTAGATGTACTGGGTGTTCAAAAAGTCTCTCCGCAGTACCGTATGATTCTTCACCTGCCTGGGTTACTTCTCTTCAAGCGCACTCTCTCAGCCAGCGCCAACAGTATCGTTGGTGTGAGTCGTTACGTGTTGACGTGAACGCTTAAGTTTAGTTCTTTTGTTCGTTTGTTTCGTTTTTGTCACAGTTAAAATGCTAACCATTGAAGAACGTGTGTTTTTAGTCGAACAAGTGGTCAAAGCTGTTGGTAAATATAGTTTCAGTTCGTCAAGCATTTAATTCAGATTTCCCGGAGACAACACTCCCACATCGCGGTACTGTCCGAGATTTGATTAACAAATTTTGAATTACGGGTTCAGTGACAGATGCACCGAGAAGTGGTCGCCCTAGCGTTCTGTCTGAGGATAAACTACTCCATATTTCCGATAAAATGTCCATCCGTCTGCACAATTCAGTAAGAAAACTCGCCCAGGAAATCGATGTTGGTGTCGGAATGGCCCACTACAAGGAAAGAATTAAAACTTTTCCCTTACAAAGTGACAGTCGAGCAAGAACTGAAAAATACTGATTATGACAAGAGACTGTATTATTGTCAATGGTTCAAAAATTTCGTTCAACGAAATGGAAGGGATATTCTTAATAAAACGTTTTTCACTTATGAGGCGTGGTTTAATTTGCCGGGGTAGATGAACTCGCAAAATTCTTATATATGAAGTACTGCAAATTCGTTGTGTATTCATGAGGAACCAATTCATTCTGTGACAATACGAGTTTGGTTTGCAATTCCTAGACGTCCGATTGTGGGTCCCATATTTTTCAACGAAAAAATAAACGCACAACGACACTGCAGTGATATTCTGTACCCAATCATAGGATAACTTGTGTTAAGTGAAATACTGAACGGTTATTCTCAGCAATATGGTGCAACCGCTCATACAACTCGCGTTTCAATGTCACTGCTTGCTAATGTTTCTGGTGATCGTATAACTTCACGGGGACTTTGGCCTCCACTATCGCCTGAGCTTACACCACCTGACTTTTTCTTCGGGCTGTAGTGAAAGCAGCTGTCTATAAACACCGTCCAAAATCCATCGATGAATTGAAAACTGCAATACCCACTTTCACTGCTTCTATTACAGAAGCAATGTTCCAGCTTGTGTTTGGAAACATGATTGCACGAACTGAATTGTGTATTCAACAACAGGGGGGACACGTTCAACATTTAATCTGAAAATTTGTAAGTAAAAATGAATATTCAAGGAATTAAACTTGTATTTCACTGAGTGTCATTTCGGGATATTTACTGCGGCATACAGCACGCTCGGCTAATAATCATACGCCACTGCGGAGAGACTTTTTGAACCCTCCGTATTCGTTGTAAAGGGTGTGGTATAAGTTTGTGCGTGATCGACACAGATTATTCTTGTCAAAGATAAATGTTAACTACCGAAATGTCCCAGTCAAAGATGTACGATTCAATGTATAATTACGAGGGTTGGAACTTAAATAGTGGCAACGATTTATTCACAACCGATACAAAAGAGTTACATGTTTGCACCTCTTACTGTCCTTGAAAGTAGTCACCAGCGTTATGTAGAACCAGTTGCCAGCCTGTTCTGTTGATGGTGCGAATGGAGCGGTCTAAAGTTATGGTGATTCTCGTGTACGACGGGTGTTATCCTAACGCATTACGTTCCTACACGGCATACCGTCAGTGCCCAGTATTACTGTTCGTTTGTGGAGCACCACCTGCGACCAACTTTGCGAAAGAAGCGGCGACACTTTCCTCGCAACCCACTCATCATTTTGCACGACAATGCGCGGGCGCATACAGCGCAAGCTGTGGCTGCTCTCTTCGGTCGATGGGACTGGGAAGTCCTGTACCATCCATCATACTCCACGGGCTTAAGTCCTTGTGACTTTGATTTGGTTCCGAAGATGAAGGAACCAATTCGTGGAATTCGCTTCAGAACTGTTCTAGAGATTCGACAGGCAGAAGACCGCTCCATTCGCATCATAAACAGAACGGGCTCTGCTAACGGTATCCTAAGCCTTATACATCGCTGGCTACGGGTTCTTCACAACGTTGGTAATACTTTCAAGGACAGTAACAGGTGCAAACATGTAACTCTTTTGTATCGGTTGTGAATAAATAGTTGCCACTACTTAAGTTCCTACCCTTGTATTTTACATATCGCCTTTCGAAAAATGTTTCGATGCATTCTGTATTTTTTTTTCATAAAAATACGCCAAGCTACAAGATTTTCCCTTCAGCCTGCATTAGTAGATATGGTATACAGACTGCCTCTTTGAACACTATGAGGCGCTGCACCTGACTCTTAATTATTCAATATGCGTTATTTAATGCTGGTCCGAACTCTAGGTGGCTGTAAGCGTACAATTTGGTTACACGATCAAAACGTCTCTCCACAACTTTATTTGGAATGCGTATCTACTCCGCAAGTCACCGAAGGAAGAGATTTCATGCCAGTCACATACAGGAGCGGAGGGGGGGGGGGGCGGGGAAGGGGGGGGGGTCACCGTTTGAGACGTGCTGCTGCTGGAGACGAATGTCGAAAATTAGGAGGACTGGTAAGATAAGGAATGCGGAATTTCTATTCTACACGTTGTGATTGGTGATCGCCGGCAGAGGAAAGGAATTTCTTGACCATTATCGATACAGACACAGAGTGTGTGGAAACTCTGATAACGTAGGAAGATTTGTCGTTGTTACTTGGAGCCTATGACCGGTCGTTGAATGCACGGAGCTAGTCCCATGTGCTGTTGTTGTTGTGGTCTTCAGTCCAGAGTCTGGTTTGATTTAGCTCCCCATGCTACTCTATCCTGTGCAAGGTTCTTCATCTCTCAGTACCTACTGCAACCTACATCCTTCTGAAACTGCTTAGTGTATTCATCTCTTGGTCTCCCTCTATGAGTTTTACCCTCCACGCTGCCCTTCAATACCAAATTGATGATCCCTTGATGCCTCAGAATATGTCCTACCAAACGATCCCTTCTTCTAGTCAAGTTGTGTCACAAATTTCTCTTCTCCCCAATTCTGTTCAGTATCTCTTCGTTAGTTATGTGATCTACCCATCTAATCTTCAGCATTCTTCTGTAGCACCACATTTCGAAAGCTTCTGTTCGCTTCTTCTCTAAACTATTGATCGTCCACGTTTCACTTCCATACATGACTACACTCCATACAAATACTTTCAGAAACGACTTTCAAACGCTTAAATCTATACTCGATATTAACAAATTTCTCTTCTTCAGAAACGCTTTCCTTGCCATTGCCAGTCTACATTTTATATCCTCTCTACTTCGACCATCATCAGTTATTTTGTTCCCCAAATAGCAAAACTCCTTTACTACTTTTAGTGTCTCATTTCCTAATCTAATTCCTGCAGCATCAGCCGATTTAATTCGACTACAGTCCATTGTCCTCGTTTTGCTTTTGTTGATGTTCATATTATATCCTTCTTTCAAGACAGTGTCCATTCCGTTCAGCTGCTCTTCCAGGTCCTTTGCTGTCTCTGACAGAATTACAATGTCATCGGCGAACCTCAACGTTTTTATTTCTTCTCCATGGATTTTAATTCCTGCTCCGAATTTTTCTTTTGTTTCCTTGCTAGCGGCTGCAAATAACCGAGTAATGAGAGATAGTGGACTGTTGCGGGCCCGGCCAGTATTCGCATGTTTGGCTGTAGGCTCGCAGCGCCATAGGCGGTGGGTGCCCACGTCGAGGCACCGGAGGCGGCGTCAGGCTGGAGGCGGGAGGGAATGGAGGTGGACGCCGGTGGCGGCAGCATTGGGGGCGGCCAGCGGTGGCATCGAAGGCAGGAGGCGTCGGCGATGCCACCTTAACTCCTGCAGAGGCGTACAGCTCCTTGTCTGCAACTGTGCAGTTCCATATTTTTCATGTACACATCTTTGGAATGTTGCTGAATGACACGTTGAAATTGTTACTCGTCAGACTGAGCGTGAATGGTGCAGCTCTCTACAGCCAGATTTTATCGTATAGCGCCAGAGTTGTCGCAACCCTTGTTGATTCGATGACTTGGTTCAGTGGAAATATTTTACTTCTGCTGCACTCTGACCATTGCTCAGTCTCATTTGGGTGCCGGGGACATTTACTTATCTATTCACGAGTCTTAGAGCAATGTCGAACTCTAATATTGCAAGAGTTGATTTGGAGTTACATGTACAGTATTTTTATTCCGCTTGGGAGCTCTGGCAGTCTCGTCAACCGTCAGCTTGCTTGCAGGATTGTATTTGTCTCTAAATTATTCCTGATATGTGTGATTCACATGTAGCGGGAAGTAACGCAGTTTCGTCTTACTACACCAACAGCGTGCACGTTTGAAGGAGACTCCAGACTAAACTTCAGTCTACCTTTACCTAGGATTACTGTCACTCCTACTTAGATTTTTTTTCCGTAGGAATTGCTGTCGCTGCTACTCAGATTTTTTCTTCGTATTTATTTGCTTTTCTTCTACCAGTGTCACTCATTCACTAATAGTTATCGTGTTGTTGTACGTTACACGGTTTTGTGTCCTCCCTGGAAACTCTGGCTGAGCAAACGTGACTTCAGCAAGCAGAAGCGCTAGTTGCTGAGGGGCCTTGATCTCAGAGAGACTGGAAGGAGAGGATCACTCTTATCTGCAGTGTAGCCCATATATTCCCTATGTCGTGTTGGGACGTGTTTTTTTGTTAAAATCATGGGTGGGAGGTCCCCCGATGAATGCTTCATATAGCAGCAGTCTGTTTTGTGTCAGCAACCAGTTAGATCGAGTCGGAGATAATTATACTTAAAATAATTGAAAATGTTCTGGGTCATTGTTGTATTGGCGCATTGTGTTCATGGTCATACTGCAAGCACCGGAATTTGAAGTGTATGTCGTTATTATTTCCAAGAACGCGCTCGACGCTACAGGATTTTCTAAGATGTTATTAGTTCTGCCGAGTATGTCGTGACATCATTGCCTGTACTGACAGGAGAATGTATTCGTATCCGACACTTACACTTTCATGCCACACACACATACACACACACACACACACACACACACACACACACACACACTCCACACACACTTTATGTTTTCTTGTCATGGCTTAGCCATGATAAATAATTCACGTACTTTTGGGCAGATGCTGCTGCACTGTGACTGTCTGAGGGCATCATGATGTCAATATGACACGCCGTAACTTGACGCGATGTTAACGTGATGTGACACAATGGGACTTGAGTCACATTGAGAGCAGTGGGATGAAAGTCACGTTATTGGATAAAATAAGTAATATTATGGAAAAATGGGAAAAATTGTGAAACATGTGGAAAAAATACGTAAATTTGTGGAAAATATGGAAAAATATTGAAGAAAAGAAAAGATGTAAAATGTTGAATAACACGTACAATTCTGGAAAATATAGAAAAATATGAAAAGTGAGAGTACTTACGTATTTGCCTGGGGTGGTCTCTGCTGGTGCCTTGGATGATGAAAATTGCGTAATATTAAAGTTGTTATTAACAAATAGCGACGCTCTAGACCTTTAGTGTTGTCACCTAAAATAATTATAGTAACATCAATACATTGTTTACAAATAGCCATATCCCGATTGCCTCACTATAGAATGAAGCAAACTCTCCGTATGGTGTACATCTGCAGAATGAACTGACGCACTTATGTGCAACAGTTACAAAAACAGGATGAGGTTTTGGTGCTTGAATCTTTTATTGGTACATGGGGAAGGGTCGGGAGTGAGAGAGAGGAGAAGGGTGTCGTATGTCCGACCTTTGTATCTGCACAGTAAGTGTACTAATGTGTACATACATAGCTTACCACTTAGTGCATAAATGGACAAAACATCTGAACTGTCTTCTAAAGCCCAGGGTGTTAAACAGATATTCTAAATAGATATGACCCTGGCCCTGTAAGGCAGCTAATATCAGGTGTAGCTCATAACAAAAATCATTAAAAATGCAGCTGTCACGTACCTAGAATGCATGAATTAATAAAAGTGAAAGTTTGGGTTCTATTCTAGAAAGACAAAACATCTATTTCCTTTTTTATTCTACATATAATTTATCAACTGTTGCTTTCAGCTGTCAAGTGATAAACAACAATCATGTTCAATATCAAAATATTTAAGTCTTGGACATATTGAAATGCCAATTATTAAAATCGTTATCTCTACATATGAAAATTTTTCATCACAGGACAGAATGATTATAAAAAAACTTCACCAGCTCATTTAAATATATATTGTTGTAGCTGGTCAATGGACTGAGTTGGTGGAGAATAAATTTAGTTTTTGAAACAATGCAAAAAAACTCTCATGTACTCAATGTGAGGGTAGGTTAGTATCCTAGCTTTTGGAATTCAATGGTCAAAGCGTACTCAAGTTGGAGTGATTAAAATCTAGACTCAACATTTACTGTGGCCTAATGTGCGATGGTACTTTACCAAGTGGCATCTGCAATGGCGTTGCCTCTGTGCTGGATCTGAAACGCTAATTCCCTACTCTGGCCTTGACTGAATTCACTCAGTGACAGCTTTCCTGCGTTCGGTAGAACATTAATGTTTACCTAGATGAAATAATGGTTGTTGCACACTCGCTATGGGTTGGAACGACGTGTACAATTTCTTTATCAGTTTACCTTCCATTCGGAAAGTGGGTGCACTCAGTGCCTGTTGCGTGACATAGAGTGCAGCAGTCAGTCATCCTTTTTTTAGATTTTATTACACAAATCCAGATTTTGACTAGTGGCCAGCCATTCTCAATGCTAAAAATACAAGGAGTACATAGTCAGATTATATAATAAAAAGTTACAATTAATGGCATAACTTACATGGGTTGTATATTACATACCGCTATTTTCAATTCTCAATGCATTTAAGTCCCTGTTGTTCGAGTGTCAGTCACAGTTCTTTGAATACTATTTGTGGTGTCACCGCCAGACCCCACACTTGTTGGGTGGTAGCCTTTAAATCGGCCGCGGTCCGGTAGTATACGTCGGACCCGCGTGTCGCCACTATCAGTGATTGCAGACCGAGCGCCGCCACACGGCAGGTCTAGAGAGACTTCCTAGCACTCGCCCCAGTTGTACAGCAGACTTTGCTAGCGATGGTTCACTGACTTCGACGCTCTCATTTGCCGAGACGATTAGCCTTCAGCTACGTTATTTGCTACGACCTAGCAAGGCGCTAGTATCCGTACTATTGATATTGTGAATCATGTACCATAAAGAGCGAGGTTCGTCATTAATGGATTAAAGTTAAGAATTCCACCAGCTACGTCTGTTTTTCTCAATTCTAATTCCCTTGTCATGTTCCAGACCTCACGCCAGCCTGCGTGAGCTAAAACGTTTGCATTTCGGCCTCCTTTAATTATACGGGTTGGCTCTCCTGCCAACCACAACACTATTGTATAAAGAAGGTAGGCTGTGTAGAGAGCACATTGGATGATTGTATGGTTCCCTCTATGTGAACTACGTAGGCCTATATAATATTTAAGGGAAGTAAAACACTTCGAATTTACATGGGAATTACATAAAATGAAACATAAGTAAAATTCTGTATGTTGTTGTCCGTTTTATTTCATATTTGCCAGTAAATATAGATGCAAAGAACATATTTCATTCTTCTGGAGTTTATAATTTTTTTTTTTTTGCCCAGACTGTGGGGCAGACTGTGGTGCAGGCGACTGAGAACAGGAATCGAACTAGGAACTGAGCGCAGTGTTCTTACCTGCAGAGGTACTTCTACCCAAAGCACTCTTCTCCTTCTGCTTAGGGGTGGATAGAGGGGGCGAAAGTTTACAAAATATTTTACCTGGACCAGGCATCAGTCCATTGTGGAAGACCGCTGGATGGTTGAAAGTGAATGGAGCAAGCCATTATAGTGGATGGGTGCCAGGAGGTGCCATATTAAAACTCGTCTGAGCTTTTCAAATGATTGATATTTTCCGCTACCGAGCTTTTGTCAGAGGCCCCGCAGTGCTGAGGTAGCACACGAGCGGCCTGTGCAACGCACATCCTTGTACGACAGCTGCAGAGTTCCAAGTACATCAGGATGGCTGCGCTAGCCACCGTCCCATTGACTCCGCACTGCTCCGCTGGGAGCCGTAGGCCGGCCGTGCTGCTGCTTCTTCCTCGGCTGGTGTAGCTGGGAATGCGGCAGCAATGACCCCCGTTCCGGCGTCCGAACCTGCGGCCCTCGCCTTTTAAGTCTCCGGCGTGTGTCGGGAGCCGAGACGACTGTCCACAGTAGCGAGCCAAAGAGTGGCCCGCCCTGGCTGGCTCCGGACCCCGTGTTGGCCTCACAGGGTCGAACCAATGACCCGCAATGGACTGCGATGCTGTTAACCCATGTGTTGTCGTGTGTCGCCGGTAGTGTGACACACCTTGCCGTCCAGAAGAGCTGCCACACCTGAATGAATCTCGCTAGAAAACGGCAACTACTGACTCGGCTGTGCGCCTCAGTTTTGCTAACATATTGCTCCAAGTCATGTACGCCCACAACCAGGCCCTTCTGCCTATAGCTTGTGATATGCAAATCGCTGCGTTTACTCTTTTCAGTGGTTCGGTGGCCCCTGTATCCTCCATTCCACTTCGCAACCGCTGGTCAGCGTAACGTATTGCAATCCAGCCCACACCTGGTTGTAGCTTGTGCTCAGACTGTTGCACAAAACTAACTTTCCCTATCCTGAGCAGTGGAGCCGCTGCACCATTTAGAAGAGACCGCTGTAAACTGCACTTTTGTGCAAATAGTGAGAATGGCATAAAACTCCACGTGAATTCTCGTGTATGAGGCTGGGATGATGCAGACGGACACAGACAGGTTGGCATATGTGTCTAGTGGAGGTAAACCCCCTCCCCCCTCCCCTAGTTCTTTTAGTGAGTGGCTAAAACATATATTTCATGGGCATGACTGCCTGGGAAGCTTAACAGCCTTCTTTCAGAATTTGAAATGGTCGGCCTGGAAAGATTAGATCACTCTGTAAATTAGAGGCTGTGGTCCCATATAGATAAATGTTTGTTCCCAAAATATTGCCATGCTTAAGTTGAGAACGAAGTCTCCCTAGTCTACAAATCTTTTTTTTTTTTCAGACAAGGAAGAATTGGAGTCTCTGTATGGCTCCTCTCAGGATACGCAAAGCAGAAGCTTGCTCTCCCAGCGTGGAAACCCTGGTGCTGTGTCTGGATTGGCTACCAGGCCAGCAGAGCAGCCAAGAGCGGAGATTCAATGAGTGGAGGATAGTTTGATTGCTTTGTGCAATGTGGAGGCGGTTTTGTTTGGCTAATTGAGCTTCCATACTGAGGCTTAGTGGAAAGTGCTGGTGATTCTCCAAGGTCTGCTTGTGGCAGTTTCTAACTGTACCGACAGTGGAACTGCATGTCATCTCGGAAGTTTGTGCTCGTTTCTCATGAGGGTGAACTTATTCATTATGAGTCTGCTGTCTGACGTTTGACAATCCCAGCATGCACCGCCATGTCTGTGAGTCAAAACCAGCGAACAGATGCACCTCACAATGAAATATGCCAGGATTTCAGGTCTCTGGTAGGAAAGTCCTCCGCATTCTGATAATCAGAATACCAGCCCACGTGGTTCGCATATTTTTGTGTATGTGTCAGAACATTACAGCTGCCTCTGCGACCGCTCCCCGTCCACAGCACTCCGTTTTCTGCTGCCGCCTGAATCAAGATGAAAGGGTAGAGTACTGCTGCACCGGCGCAGGGATGTTAAATGATATTCACAGCTCCCTGTTCTCAGGTGAACCATAGTTTCTTGTATGCTTTGCCTTTCAAACACCATTGCTTATCATATTTGTCATTTTTCTGTAAGATTTATCTGCTGGCTGTAGTAACTAAAGGTCATTATTTTGTAAACTTAAATACGCCACAGTTCTAATTCATATTCTCTCTACTATTCACTGTTTTTATTTTATTGTGGAGGTACATGAGCAGCTTTACTCATATGTATATTTATGATTAAAGCGAGCGATATCTTGCAACAGGAATGTTTCAGATTGATTATATACCAGTAAGACGAAGATTCCTGAAACAGATTTTAAATTGTAAAATATTACCAGTGGCAGATGTGGATCCTGACCACAATTTTTTGTTTGTAAAGTTTAGATTAAAACTGAAGAAATTGCTCGAATTTTCTCATTTTGAGAGCACTAAATGAACGATCTATTTTACTCGCTAAAAACATTGAGCAGCCTCGATTGCATAAAATACCTGTTTATTTAAGGCATACTGGTTGTTTTAGATAAGGAAATATTTTATGCGATCTAGGCTGTTGAATGTTTTTTAGAAACGAAGAAATTGCAAAAAGGTAGGAGATTAAGGAGATAGGACCTGGTTAATTTGAAAGAATTGTTGAGAATTTCAGAGAGAATATTAGGCAATGTTTGACAAGAAAAGGGGAAAGCAATACGATGGAAGATGAATTGGTAGCTTTGAGAGATGAGATGAAGATGTGAAGGCAGCAGATCATAAAATAGGTGAAAAGACCAGGGCAAGTATAAATCCTTGGATAACGCAGGAGATACTGAATTGATGAAAGGAGGAAGTATAAAAATGTAGAGAATGAAGCAGTCGAAAAGGAAATCAAACTTCTAAACTTTCTGATTGGCAAGAAGTGCAAAATGGCTAGAAAAAAAAGTTAAGGATTCAGAAGCACATTTTCAGTGGGGGGAAAGGTAAATAGCACCTAGAGGAAAATTAAAGTGGCTTTTGGAGAAAAGAGAAGCAGCTGCTTGAACATCAAGAGCTTTGATGGAAAACCAGTCCTAACCAAAGAAGGGAAAGCTGAAAGGAGTATATGGAGCTTCTATACAAGTGAGATAAACATGATGGCAGTATTATAAAAACAGATGAGGACTTAGATGAGAAGAGAGACGTGATACCGCTAGAAGAATGTAAAGAGCACTGAAAGACCTAAGTCAAAACAAGGCCCCATGAGTAGACGATGTTTCACCAGAAATACTGACAGCCTTGGAAGAGCCAGTCATCAGAAAACTCTTCCATCAGGTGTGCAAGATGTATGAGACGGTCGAAATACCCTCAGACTTCGAGAAGAATATAATAATTCCAATTCCAAAGGAAGAAAGTGTTCAAAATTGTGAATGTTACCGAAACATCAGTTTAATTAGTCATGGCTGCAAAACATTGACAATAATTATTTCCAGAAGAAAGGAAAAATATGCAGAAGACGAACTAGGGGAAGTTCAGTTGGATTACGGAGAAATGTAGGAACACGCGAGTCCGTACTGACTCTACAACGTATCTTAGAAGACTGATTAAGGAATGGCAGACCTACGTTTATAGCGTTTGTAGACTTAGAGAAAACTTCTGACAATGTAGACTGGAATACTCTCTTTGAAATTTTGAAAGCAGTCATATGAGTCGAGGGGCAAGAAAAGGAAGCAGTGGTTGAAAAGGGAGTGAGACAGGGTTTTAGCCTACTCCATATGTTATTCAATCTGTATACTGATCAAACAGTAAAGAAAAATTTGGAGTATGAATTAAAGTCCAGAGAGAGTAAATAAAAACTCTGAGGTTTGCCGATGACATTGTAATTCTCTCGGAGACTGCAAAGGAACTTTTTCAGGAAATGGACAGTGTCTTCAGAGGAAGGTAAAAGATGAAGACCAACAAAAGAAAAGCAAAGATAATGGAATGTAGTCCAATTAAATCAGGTGATACCGAGGGAGTTGGATTAGGAAACGAGGCACTTAAATCAGTGTATTACGCAGCTATTTGGGCAGCAAAATAACTAATTATGGCGGAAGTAGATTTCTGTGTCAGGAAGTGTGGAGGTGAATCACGGGCCACAAAAAAAAAAGGGGGAATAGAAGTTTTTGAAAAGTGGTGATACAGAAGAATGCTGAAGATTAGACGGATAGATCACGTAACTAATGAGGAGTTACTGAATAGAATTGGGGAGAAAACATATTTGAGGAACAACCTGGTTAAGAGAAGGTTAGGTTGATTGGACACAATCTGAGACACCAGTGGATCATCAATTTAGAACTAGAGAGAAGTATGTGGGGTAGACGGGGACCAACAGATGAATAAAGTAAGCAGACTCAGAAGGACGTAGGTTTTCGTTATTATTCTGGGATGAAGAGGCTTGCACAGGACAGAGTAGCACGGAGAGCTGCATCAAACCAGTCTTAGAACTCAACACCACAACAAACACAAAACGGTCAGAGCTTTATTTAAGTGATACGAGAGTTCAAATACATTACAATGTGAATAAATGTCGGAAAATTGACAATGATCGAGGAGTACTGTAAATAAAAAGTACTGGTCACCGATTAATATATTTGCAAACATGTGGTGGCATGGGTTCCATTCCAGGTTCACTACCCATTTATGACAAAAAAAGAAAGAGAAAAAAGAATGAAAACCCAGATCATTCTCGTGGACGGCCTGGGAGTAAGGTCTTCTTTGATAATGTTTCATACCACACTGTTGTGATATATCGGAGATGCGATGGCCCCAGCCTGGTGATTTCTAGTCTGCAGAATACAGAGTGATTCACACAGGAACTGACCAAGACAGACCAGGAATGGGAGGAGTTGGAATAATTTTGAGGAAAAATTGGCTCACGTGTCAAGGGATATGTGCAGTATAGCTCTCGAATAATACTAGTCAGACCTGAAGCTAAACCAAAGGGGACTGTGATAATACAAATATACATGGCAACATCCAAAAAGGGAGATGCAGTCATTGACGTAATATACGAAGAAACAAGTAATACGATGAGAAATGTTAAGGGAGATGAAAACCTGATTGCCGTGGGGGACTAGAAGGTGATTTTGGGTGAAGAACGGGAGGAACGAATTGTTGGCAAACATGGACTTGAAAGAAGAAATGAAAGAGGATATCGACTAATCAAGTTGTGCTCCAGGCACCAATTAGTTGTTGCAAACACACTTTTCCAACATGACAAACGAAGAAGATGCACATGGAAGGCCCCTGCAGACCTGAAGAGACAACAGATTAATTGCATTCTAGTGAAAGCACGTTTTAGGAACCAGATAAAAGATTGCAGGAGCTATCCATCTGCAGACATAGGCAATGATCATAACCTGGTCCTGATGAAAAGTTCACTGAGATTCAAATGTTTGAAGAAGGAGCCAGTAAAACTTAAATGGGAATTAGAAAAACTGAAAACTGAGGGACTGGCAAAGCGCTATGCTCATGAAACAGACAACCTAGCTAAAAACTTTCAACATGGTAGAGTAACTGAAGACTCGCTTCAAATTAAATCTGCTATATACAAAGCTCTTTGCTATATATCTTAGAAGCTAGATTAAAGAAGGGAAAACCTACGTTTCTGGCATACGTAGATTTAGAGAAAGCTTTTGGCAATGTTGACTGGAATACTCTTTCAAATTCTGAAGGTGGCAGGGGTAAAATACAGGGATCGAAAGGCTATTTACAATTTGTACAGAAACCAGATGGCAGTTATAAGAGTTTGAAGGACATGAAAGGGAAGCAGTCTCTCCCCGATGTTATTCAATCTGTATATTGAGCAAGCAGTGAAGGAAACAAAAGAAAAATTTGGAGTAAGTATTAAAATCCATGGAGAAGAAATGAAAACGTTGAGGTTCGCCGATGACATTGTAATTCTGTCAGAGACAGCAAAGGACTTGGAAGAGCAGTTGAACGGAATGGACAGTGTCTTGAAAGGAGGATATAAGATGAAAATCAACAAAAGCAAAACGAGGCTAATGGAATGTATTCGAATTAAGTCGGGTGATGCTGAGGGAATTACATTAGGAAATGAGACACTTAAAGCAGTAAAGGAGTTTTGCTATTTGGGGAGCAAAATAACTGATGATGGTCGAAGTAGAGAGGATATAAAATGTAGACTGGCAATGGCAAGGAAAGCGTTTCTAAAGAAGAGAAATTTGTTAACATCGAGTATAGATTTAAGTGTCAGGAAGTCATTTCTGAAAGTATTTGTATGGAGTGTAGCCATATATGGAAGTGAAACAAGGACGATAAATAGTTTGGACAAGAAGAGAATAGAAGCTTTCGAAATGTGGTGCTACAGAAGAACGCTGAAGATTAGATGGGTAGATCACATAACTAATGAGGAAGTATTGAACAGGATTGGGGAGAAGGAAGTTTGTGGCACAACTTGACCAGAAGAAGGGATCGGTTGGTAGGACATGTTCTGAGGCATCAAGGGATCACCAATTTAGTTTTGGAGGGCTGCGTGGAAGGTAAAAATCGTAGAGGGAGGCCAAGAGATGAATACACTAAGCAGATTCAGAAGGATGTAGGTTGCAGTAGGTACTGGGAGATGAAGAAGCTTGCACAGGATAGTGTAGCATGGAGAGCTGCATCGAACCAGTCTCAGGACTGAAGACCACAACAACAAAACAACAACAACATATACAAAGCAGCAGAAAAGATAGTTGGAAGAACTGAACCCAAAAACAAGGGGAAATGGATTACAGCAGATATTATTGAGCTTATAGAAAACAGGAGATTATACAAAAATGCAAGTGATGAACAAGGAAAAGCTGAATACAAAAGACTAAGGAATTTAGTTAATATAAAAACTAGGAAAGCGAAAGAAAATTTTCTTGAAGAAATGTGCTGGGAAGTGGAAGAAAATATGCGAAACGGAAGAACTGATTTGGTCTAAAGAACAGCAGATCAATTTTTTTAACAAACTTAAAACAACACTCTCAGGCACAATAGAAAATAAGGAGGAGAAAATGCTGTTTGGTAAAGACATGGTGAAAAGATGGAAAGAATACATAGAGGAGTTGTATGCCGGAACGCCTCTTACGGAGGAAGTAATAGGAAAAGAGGAGCGAGTAGACGATGATGACAAGGGAGATGACATTCAGCAAGAAGAATTTCACAGAGCTCTAAAAGAACTACGGGACAACAAAGCAACGGGTATTGATGACATCCCTGTAGAACTAATAAACAATGCTGGTGACAGCATGAAAATGATGCTGCTTAAACTTATTAGGTCCATCTATAACACAGGACAGATACCAACAGCCTTCCAGAAATGTATCATTGTTCCTACACCAAAGAAGGCAGCAGCTACAAAATGTGAACAGTACCGAACTCTAAGACTAATATCAAATGCATCAAAAATTCTAATAAAAATAGTTCTGAAGAGAATTGAAGGGAAGGTGGAGGATATGCTGAGTGAAGATCAGTTTGATTTCAGAAGGGGATTGTGAAAAAGAGAGGCGATTCTGGCACTGAGACTCGTTATCGAAAAGCAATTACAGAAAAATAAACCAACGTATATAGCCTTTGTAGATATGGGAAAGGCATTTGGCAACGTTACCTGCCAAGATATGTTCAGAGTGCTGAGGAAAAGTGGAATAAAGTAAAAAGACACCCATGTGTTACTCAGTTTCTATAAGGTTGCAGCGATTAGGAACTGTCTCCAGCAACATGAAGCAAATATTAGAAAATGGGTAAGACAAGGAAGTGCTCTCTTTCCTCTTAAATCCAGGAAGCTATACACCAAGTTCGAGAAACTACTGAGGTGGGGATCAAAATTCATGGGCAGGAGAGACATGCTACGTTATGCAGATGATATCGCTATGGTGTCGGAGACAAAAGAAGAACTAGAGGAAGTCCTCAGAAGAATGGAAAAAATTCTATGTAATCAGTATGGAATGAGAATAAACAAGAAAAAGACTAAAGTGATAGTATGCAGTATAGGTGCAGAATATGAACCTTTGAGAATGAGAAATGGAAGAGAGGAGCGGGAAGTGATAGAGGAATTTACTTACCTGGGAAGCAAAATCACAAGGGATGGTAGAAGCTGGAAAGAAATTGCGAGCAGAATACAAAAGGTCAAAATTTTATTTAATCGGAGAAGGAACTTACTCACCAGCAACAACATCAGTCTGAAAATAAGGGAACGTATCATGAAAGGGTTCGTTTTGAGTGTGGCCCTATACGGATGTGAAACTTGGACGATTGGAAGAGAAGGGAGAAGACGGCTAGAGGCCCTGGGGATTTGGTGCTGTAGAAGGATGATGAAGATCAGCTGGAGAGACAAAGTACCGAATGAAGAGATGTTTAGAAGAGTACAGGAAACCAGATCTCTGTGGAGGCACATCCAGACGAGAAGAGAGAAACTTGTAGAGCACATCCTACGACACAACAACATCATTGGAACAATAGCACAAGGAGCTATTGAGGGAAGGAAGGCGACCAAGGATATCATACATGCAACAGATCATGAATGACGTTGGATGTAGCACATATGTGAAAATAAAGAGGAAGGCAGACAAGAGAGGAATGGTGCTCTGCTGCAAACCAATCTCATGGTTGAACACTAAAAGAAGAAAAGATATCAGTATACTCGGATGTGATCAATGATCCGTCGCTACTACCGTCTGCATCTGAAACAGGAGTCGATGAGCGCACAGACATAGCTAAGGACCGATAGTTAGAGGTATTTCTACGTACACTGAGGTGACAAAAGTCTTGGCATACTTCCTAATATTGTGTCGAACCTCCTTTTTCCCTGCGTACTGCAGCAAATCGACTTGGCACGGACTCAACAAGTCGTTGGAAGCCTCCTGCAAAAATAATGAGCGATGCTGCTTCTATAGTCGTCCATATTTGTGAAAGTGTTCGCAGTGCATGATTTTGTGCACGAACTGACCTTTACATAGCTTTTCGATGGGATTCATGACGGGCGATCTGAGTGGCCGGATCATTCGCTCGACTTGTCAAGAATGTCCTTCAAAGCAACAACTGTGCCCCGGTGATATGGCGATGCCCGGTATGGAACATGAAGTGCTTGAATGGCTGCAAATCGTCTCCATGTAGCCGAACAGAACCATTTCCAGTCAATGATCCGTTCAGTTGGACCAGTGGACTCAGACCATACCATCTAAACGCAGCCCACTCGATTGTGGAGCCACCATCAGCCACCAACATTGGCACTCAATACTGCCCTTCCGCTGTCGATATATCAGTATATCGTGGGTTATAATGTGCCAGCGTATATCAAAATTTTTGAAAAGAACAGCGATATATCGATATTAGAACTAGATATTTATATTGTAGTGCATATCTTTTCATCTTGGCCAGTATAAAATGCTGCCGAGAGAACATCACTAGAGTAGAGACAGTACTTGGTTGCGCTATTAATAACCACGCCGTAGTGGCCCCAGGTGTCAGGGACGGAGGCACCTCTTCAGCGTTGCGCTGTTGCTACGCGGCTTGCGGGCATCTCAGGAGAAACACCTACTCTTGGCAGCCACAGCATTCCAGGTCGTCGTGCTGCAGCGGAAGGCTAAGTGTACTGCGATGTGTGACTGACCGAATGAGCCGATTAAAGATTCTAAACAATTCGTATGTGTGCGCGCTGTGGACTGCAATGTCCAGCGACTTAAATCACGATCGTGTGATATTCATGATTGTGAGCGTAATGATACTCATGGTGTGTTCCTCTGTAAGCCGTATAAATCTTCGATACGATGCCAAACATTTCGGCTTTGGCTTCCTTGACCATATTCTCATTTCGAATATAATAAACTTTCTTCAGACTGAGAAGCTTATGTCCACGAATCAGCATGGTTTTAGAAAGCACCGCTAATGCGAAACCCAGATTGCCGTTTTCTCACATGATATACTTAGAACTACGGATGAAGGGCAACGGGCAGATTCCATATTTCTAGATTTGCAGAAAGCATTTTTCACGTTGTCCCACTGCAGGCTGTTAACGAAGGTGTGACCATACGGAATAAGTTCCCAAATATGTGAGTGGCTCGAAGACTTCCTAAATAATAGAACCCAGATAATAGAACTCGACGGGGAGTGTTCATCAGAGACAATCGTATCGTCAACAGTGCCCCAGGGAGGTGTGATAGGATCGCTGTTGTTCTCTCTACACATAAATTATTTGGCGAACAGGGTGGGCAGCAATCTGCGATTGTTTGCCGATGATGGCGTGGTGTACGGACAGGTGTCGAAGTTGAGTGACTGTAGGAAGATAGAAGACGACTTAAACAAGATTTTCAGTTGGTGACATCAATGGCAGCAAGCCCTAAATGAGGAAGAATGTAAGTTAATGCAGATGAGTAGGGAGATTAAACCCGTAATGTTCGGATACAGTATTACTAATGTCCTGCCTGGCACAGTCAAGTCGTTTAAATGGTTAGTTTAGGTTAGTGTTTTTTAACGTCCCGTCGACAATGAGGTCATTAGAGACGGAGCGCAAGCTCGGGGTTAGAGAAGGAAGGAAATCGGCCGTGCCCTTTCAAAGGAACCATCCCGGCATTTGCCTGAAACGATTTAGGGAAATCACGTAAAACCTAAATCAGGATGGCTGCAAGTCGTCTAAATATCTAGGCGTAATTTTGCAAAGCGATATGAGCCGGATCGAGTATGTGAGAATTGTGTTAGGGAAGGCGAATGGTCGACTTCGGTTTATTGGGAGAATTTTAGGAAAGAGTGGTTCAGCTGCAATGGAGACCGCTTACAGGAAGCTAGTTCGAATTTTCTTGAATACTGTTCGAGTGGTTGGGATCCGTACCAGGTCGGGTAGAAGGAGGACATGGAAGCAATTCAGTGGCGGGCTGATAGATTTGTAACCGTTAGGTTCTAACAACACGTAGGTGTTACGGGGATGCTTCGGGAACTCAACTGGGAATCCCTGGAGGGTAGACGACGTTCGTTTCGAGAAACACTGTTGAGAAAATTTAGAGAGTCGGCATTTAAAGCTGACTGCCGAACGATTCTAATGCCGCCAACATACCTTGCACGTAAGGACCACGAAGGTAAGATACGAGAAATTAGGGCTCATACAAAGGCATAAAGATAGTCGATTTCCCTCGCTCTATTTGCGAGTGGAACAGCAAAGGAAATGACAAGTATTGGTACAGGGTACCCTCCTCCACGCACCGTACTGTACGTTGCGGAGTGTTTATGGAGATGTGAATGTAGATATAGTTTGATTACGGAAGCCTCCACTGTACGGGCACCAACAATCAGCCCATTTTCGAATTCGCATACCTCCGACATAAAGCACTCGCAACTACTCAGAACACTGTTCTGACGAGTACCGCAAATTACTTCTTACTGAGGGCATTTCACAGGTGCCCTGCGTGGTCATATACATATACGATCTGCAGGCTAGGCTTGCACCTGTGTTTATGTTCATGAACGCATTTCTAGCAATGTTTTCACAGTTTTGTTGAACCACTGCATTTTTCACAAGCATGCACGTATTTTTTACTATTAGGTTTAGGATACTTTACCTGTCAGAAATGCTAAGTGTCCCTCCTCTGGACGCACAACAAACAAAGAGGATAATCAAACTCGTCACCTACATTTGCGAGCATGTGAGTAGTCACTGCATTAACTGCTCTTGGTTTCACCAAATGCTGATGGAAGAGAAGGAACGTAGACGGAGTCTTCTACAAACCCTCACACAGAAAAAGATCACGTCGTGAGTTTAGGCGACCGATGGAAGCCAAGTGGCACTGCCAGATCCTTACTCCCATTGCGAGGCAGAAAGTAAAGCGGGATGCACTCGACGAAAATCATGTCGCGCAGTTATACCTGAACTGCACCTGTTGAAACAGAGAACGCAAAACATCGTTTTTGTCTGTGTTACGGCCTTCTCTACTAGGCGCACATCGGCTAATGGAGCAACCTAGATTCTCCGCGAGTAGCCCAGTGGCCATCGACATGAACTGACAATTTTTAAGTGGTGCGAAAGTAAACTTTTCGTTTCGTTCATTTAGAACATATAAAATCGAATGAATGTTTTTGAATCATCCTGTACTTCACACGGCCTACGAAAAACAGTTATCGTAACACGTCAATGAGTGTCACATAAATTATGTTTCAAAAGCCAGTAGAGTTTTGGAAGGACGAAAAACGTGGACTAATGTTAGCATTAATGTTTATCATTGAAAATTATACATTAACCCAAAACCTGATTTAAACACCTCAGTGTTTTACTAGACAAAGGCCATACATACTGTTGGTGGTATAGACTCACCTTCCCCCGATCTCTGATTCCACTTACACGACCAATTACACGGGGGAATGCAATTTAAAGTGGATTCCGAATTATGCCGAAACGTACCATTTTTCACACTGACGATGCGCTGTCAGAGGTGAAAGAAGCAACAGGGGATTTAGAAAAGACCAACTGGGGATCAAACCTAACACCTTTGGAATTCCAGTCTGACACATGCCATGTATGCGAACACACCACGCACCAGTTTCAAATAATAACTGTCTCATAAAAATGCTAAAATAATTGTAAAAACTGTGAAAAGGATGATATACATGATGAATGTGATGTAAAAACAAAGTAAACATCATATCTTACACTAGAAGTCATATATCGTGAACTACGTATCATACAATGGTATAATTTTGCAGATACAATCTGTGGTGTCTGTGAATAGTGTTCACAAAATGCGCCGGGAATATAGTTAGTAGTAAAGAAGTAATAAATTAAAACGTAATGCCTGATGTAAATGTTTCAAAGCAAGAACAGCGAAACAGCGAAAATGTTGTAAGCGATCACTTTCTTCCCTTTCATCGTTTTGCAGGGGTTGTCTGCGAGACAATGTTTAGTAAAGGATTGAAATTGTGTTTAAAGTTCGTTGCAAATCTCTACGTGCTTCCATTCTCAAATACTGGATGAATGAAGTCTCGGTGTTCGCACATCATGGTCCACACTCCTTTTTCACACCAACCCAACATCTTTGGCAGGTAGGCGGTTCTTATCCCCACAGCAACTATTTCCAGATAGTGAGAGATAAGTGTACGAATTTTGATTGAAAATGGTCCTGTGCCTTAGGAGGAGGTGTGGAACACATACAGGCATCCATACATTTTTATAATATTTATCGATTCTTGTTTCTAGGGCTACGTCCTTCTCTGAACGTTGCATACTTCGTGATGCCAGTTTTCTGCTGTAAGACTTACGAAGTTTTAGGGACATTTTGTGTTAAACAGTCATATATCTTACGTGTCAGTCAGAATTTTATCGGTTCCGTGTTTTGTTTTAAGGTCATACTAATTCGGTTATTGTACCTTCTTTAGGTCAGCAGTTTCTTAACTGAAACTATATATGATGTCACAGAACTAGTCATTATTAATAAATCGTTCCGACGCAGCTGTTGCGGGTTTCATCTATCGAAATGACCATGTATTTTTGCCATTCTGAATATACAGTCTGTTAAGTAACAGCATGGTCAGCATTACATTCAGATGGTGAAAGATGTCACCTTTGTCCTTCCAAAGCTCAATACAATGAAACTTTGTCCTTCATGCAATGCCCATTAAGCTTTAGTTTACTTGAATTCTTTACTGAGATAGAGAACAAAACACATGAGTACAGCTTACATTTTGCGTTTTGAGGCTGTGTTTCTCTGCAGCCATCCCAAACGACCGAAAGTTAGGCATAACGCGGTGTATGAATAAATGGAGATATCGAAGCCATTTTTACAAAAGTGCGTAACATGCCATAAATTGATTCAAAATGTGGAAGACTTTGAAGAACAAGACTAAATAAGTAAAGCGACCCCAAAACTGAAAAAAAAGATTATTAACCTTTTTTCGGGAAACCAATTCTTAACATTGTGTCAAGAACAAGCAAAATTCACTGTGAAACAGCTGTCAACGCAAATTCGACGCATTTGGAGGTCTCTTCCACATGAGTACGTGGAAAACGTGGTTTCAACTTAGAAGCAGATATCCTCGTTGCCTGCGAAACACCTTAAAACACTTAAGAAAGCCAAGGCTTCTGGTCCGTATTGTATACCAGTTAGGTTCCTTTCAGAGTATGCTGACAGAATAGCTCCATGCTTAGCAATCATCTACAACCGCTTGCTTGTAGAAAGATCCGTACCTAAGGACTGGAAAGTTGCACAAGTCACATCAACACCCAAGAGATGAACGTAGGAGTAACCCGCTGAATTACAGACCCATATCACCAACGTTCATTAGCAGTAGGGTTTTCGGAACATATACTGTGCTCGAACATTATGAATCACCTCGAAGGAACAAGTTATTTTAAAATAGCCACCAGCTCTGATTCAGAAAATATCGTTCTTGAGAAACACAAATAGCTCTTTATTCGCACGCAGTAATGTGTGCTAACGACAGGGGACGTCAAATTGATTCCATATTTTTAGATTTGCAGAAGCATTTTGACACCGTCGCTCACAAGCGGCTTCTAATTAAATTGCCGGCCTACGAAGTATCGTCTCAGTTGTGTGGCTAGATTTGTGATTTCCTGTCAGAAACGTCACAATTCGTAATAACTGGTGGAAAGTCATCGAGTGAAACAGAAGAAATGTCTGGCGTTCCCCAAGGAAGGCTCTCTGTTATTCCTGACTTACACAAACGATTTAGGAAACAATCCGAGCAGCCCTGTTAGAGTTTTTGCATATGGCGCTGTCAATTTAAGGTCATGTAAAGTCGTTAGATGATTAAAACAAACTGCGAAATGATTTAAACAAGATATCTATGTGATGCGAAAAGTGGCAATTGACTCTAAATCATGAAAAGTGCGATGTCCTCCACATGAACACAAAAAATAATCCGCTGAATCAGTTACTCTATAAATCACACAAATCTAAAGACTGTGGAGTCAACTAAATACACAGGGATTACAATTACGAGTAACTTCAATTTGAGCACAAAGGTAATGTTGTAGGGAAAGCAAACCAAAGACGGCGATTTAATGATAGAACGGTTAGAACGTGCAATAGGTCTACTAAAGAGACTGCTTACACTACGCTTGTCAGCCCTCTTCTGGAGTACTGCTGTGTGGTTTGGGATTCGCGTAAGACTAAGTTAAAAGAAGGGCAGCTCGTTTTTATTATTGCGAAATAAGGGAAAGAGCGCCACGGATATGATACACGAATTGGGGTGGCAGTCATTAAAACAAAGGCGTTTTTCACCGCGGCGGGAGCTTGCAATGAAATTTCAGGACCTTCTCACGAAATTTCAATAGCCAATCCTCAGAGTGTGAAAATATTTTTTTGTGGTCCACTTACATAGGGATAAATGGTTATCATAACAAAACACGAAAATCAGAGCTCGCACCGAAAAATATAGGTGTTCGTCTTCCCCGCACACTGTTCCTGTGTGGAACGGTAGGGAAATTTTGTTAAAGGTGGTTCGACGAACCATTTGCCAGGTGCCTAATTAAGAATTACAGAATAATCATATAGATGTAGATGTGACGTAGATATCTCGGAGATGCCAAGCAATTACCGACGCTGCGGGTTGTTGTTGAAGTATGATATATGTACATGTTTTACTTTGTTGTTAAATACACTTTTCTATCGATTAACCCGAATATGATCTTATAAGGGGGGTCAGGACGTTGGAATCACAGATTTTCAAAGTTTGTACACATTTAGTAGCCCATTAAAACAAGATAATGTTTAAGTAGTAAGATCTCTGGCAATTCCGAGAAAATCGCAAGAGAAGTTTTATACGTCTATTACGTAACTGATGTATCTGTACCTAGTTGCCAGACGTTACAGTTCGCGGTGGTCAAGTGGCCAGGATTCGAGCTATGTAAGTCTAACGTGTATGAGGCAATGGTTCCACTCACGCTCTGACATAATTTTTCATCAACATATTTTTCATCGCTGGCAATATTACTTAATTTGTATGACATTTGAGATGTAACATAACTAAAAAACACGTGTATTTGCATGAGGTTTTAGTGAATTTCATGTTATTTCACTACCTGCTATTTTCATTAAATTTAATTATTAGAACAAACAATGTTGTGAGTATCGGCAAGTAAATGAAGAACCGTATAATTTTTCTGAAAATATATGCTTGTCGTACCGTACCCAAAGATTGGAGAGTTGCACAGGTCACACCAATATTCAAGAAAGGTAGTAGGAATAATCCACTAAATTACAGGCCCATATCGTTAACGACGATATGCAGCAGGATTTTGGAACATATATTGTGTTCGAACATTATGAGTTACCTGAAAGTAAACGATCTATTGACGCACAGCCAACATGGGTTTAGAAAACATCGTTCCTGTGAAACTGAACTAGCTCTTTATTTACATGAAGTGTTGAGTGCTATTGACAAGGGACTTCCATATTTCTGGATTTCCGGAAGGCTTTTGACACTGTACCACACAAGCAGCTCGTAGTGAAATTGAGCGCCTATGGGATATCGTCTCAGTTATGTGACTGGATTTGTGATTTCCTGTCAGAGAGGTCACAGTTCGTAGTAATTGACGGAAAGACGCCGAGTGAAACAGAAGCGATATTTGGCGTTCCCCAAGGTAGTGTTATAGGCTCTTTGTTGTTCCTTATCTATATAAACGATTTGGGAGACAATCCGAGCAGCCGTCTTCGGTTGTTTTCAGATGACGTTGTCCTTTATCGACTAATAAAGTCATCAGAAGATCAAAACAAACTGCAAAACGATTTAGAAAAAATATCTGAATGCTGCTAAAAGTGGAAGTTGACCCTAAATAACGAAAAGTGTGAGGTCATCCACATGAGTGCTGAAAGGAACTCGTTAAACTTCGGTTACACGATAAATGAGTCTGATCTAAAGGCCATAAATTCAACTATGTACCTAGGAATTACAATTAAGAACAACTTAAACTGGAAAGAACACACAAAAAATGTCGTGGAGAAGGCCAACCAAAGACTGCGTTTTATGGGAGGTCACTCAGAAAATCTAACATACCTACTAAGGAGACTGCCTACACTACGGCCGAGCGGTTCTAGGCGCTACAGTCTGGAACCGTGCGACCGCTACGGTCGCAGTTTCGAATCCTGCCTCGGGCATGGATATGTGTGATGTCCTTAGGTTAGTTTGGTTTAAGTGGTTCTAAGTTCTAGGGGACTGATGACCACAGCACTTATGTCCCATAGTGCTCAGAGCCATTTGAACCCTTTTTGAAACTACACTACGCTTGTCCGTCCTCTTTTAGAATACTGCTGCACGGTGTGGGATCCTCACCAGATAGGACTGACGGAGTACATCGATAAATTTCAAAGCAAGGCAGCACGTTTTGTATTATCGTGAAATATGGGAGAGAGTGTCACATAAATGATACACGATTTTGGCTGGACATCATTAAAAGACTGGCGATTCTCGTTGCAACGGAATATTCTCACGAAATTCCAATCGCTAATTTTCTGCTCCGAATGCGAAAATTTTTTTTTTTTGACACTGACCTACATAGGGAGGAACGATCACCACAGTAAAATAAGGGAAATCACAGCTCGTACGGAAAGATATAGGTGTTCATTCTTTCCGCGCTATAGGAGAATTGTGAAGGTGGTTCGATGAAGCCTCTGCCAGGCACTTAAATATGATTTGCAGAGTATCCATGTAGCTGTAGATGTAGATCTTCGAAGTCCCTTATAATATACAGTGTGGTAAGGTACCAGGAACTATTTTGCACCTCGACGCTTCGAGCCACAGAAACAGAGGCAGGTCACATTTAGCAGTTAACCCGCGTAGCGGTGAGACGTTCTTAATGTCGCAAGAACGAATAGCGTAGTTGCAAATTTTTTGAATATGACAGAATTTACACCTGTACTACAGAAATGAAGTTTTGAGTGGAAGGCGAACAGTAACCTAATACATGTTCGTCTTACGAAGTTCGAACGCTAACCACATGACCACAATGAACTCTAACGACCGGCACCTATGCAAAGACATACACTCCTGGAAATTGAAACAAGAACACCGTGAATTCATTGTCCCAGGAAGGGGAAACTTTATTGACACATTCCTGGGGTCAGATACATCACATGATCACACTGACAGAACCACAGGCACATAGACACAGGCAACAGAGCATGCACAATGTCGGCACTAGTACAGTGTATATCCACCTTTCGCAGCAATGCAGGCTGCTATTCTACCATGGAGACGATCGTAGAGATGCTGGATGTAGTCCTGTTGAACGGCTTGCCATGCCATTTCCACCTGGCGCCTCAGTTGGACCAGCGTTCGTGCTGGACGTGCAGACCGCGTGAGACGACGCTTCATCCAGTCCCAAACATGCTCAATGGGGACAGATCCGGAGATCTTGCTGGCCAGGGTAGTTGACTTACACCTTCTAGAGCACGTTGGGTGGCACGGGATACATGCGGACGTGCATTGTCCTGTTGGGACAGCAAGTTCCCTTGCCGGTCTAGGAATGGTAGAACGATGGGTTCGATGACGGTTTGGATGTACCGTGCACTATTCAGTGTCCCCTCGACGATCACCAGAGGTGTACGGCCAGTGTAGGAGATCGCTCCCCACACCATGATGCCGGGTGTTTGCCCTGTGTGCCTCGGTCGTATGCAGTCCTGATTGTGGCGCTCACCTGCACGGCGCCAAACACGCATACGACCTTCATTGGCACCAAGGCAGAAGCGACTCTCATCGCTGAAGACGACACGTCTCCATTCGTCCCTCCATTCACGCCTGTCGCGACACCACTGGAGGCGGGCTGCACGATGTTGGGGCGTGAGCGGAAGACGGCCTAACGGTGTGCGGGACCGTAGCCCAGCTTCATGGAGACGGTTGCGAATGGTCCTCGCCGATACCCCAGGAGCAACAGTGTCCCTAATTTGCTGGGAAGTGGCGGTGCGGTCCCCTACGGCACTGCGTAGGATCCTACGGTCTTGGCGTGCATCCGTGCGTCGCTGCGGTGCGGTCTCAGGTCGACGGGCACGTGCACCTTCCGCCGACCACTGGCGACAACATCGATGTACTGTGGAGACCTCACGCCCCACATGTTGAGCAATTCGGCGGTACGTCCACCCGGCCTCCTGCATGCCCACTATACGCCCTCGCTCAAAGTCCGTCAACTGCACATACGGTTCACGTCCACGCTGTCGCGGCATGCTACCAGTGTTAAAGACTGCGATGGAGCTCCGTATGCCACGGCAAACTGGCTGACACTGACGGCGGCGGTGCACAAATGCTGCGCAGCTAGCGCCATTCGACGGCCAACACCGCGGTTCCTGGTGTGTCCGCTGTGCCGTGCGTGTGATCATTGCTTGTAGAGCCCTCTCGCAGTGTCCGGAGCAAGTATGGTGGGTCTGACACACCGGTGTCAATGTGTTCTTTTTTCCATTTCCAGGAGTGTATTAGTTACGTAAATAGACGGGTAAAACTTCTCTTGCGATTTCCTCGGAACTGTCAGAGTAGTGCATCATATTACTGGCACATTGTGTTGTTCTAATGGCCTACTAAAGGTGTACAAAGTTTGAAGTAAACACGTGATCCCCTTGATCGTTAGTAGACGGTGTGTCCGTTTACTGAGTTTATAACAAAGAAAGACGTCAGTGGTGTCAGCAACCAGGGTGCAAATTTTGTGTCGTTCCACCATTGTGGCGATAGTTTCGGTACTCAAGAGTACCCAACGGTCTAGTACTCGAATTAGAGTCCCTGAATTATTTAGTATGCATTTCGGTAGCTATACCGTTTGCACGAACACAAAGCGGCTAGGAGACGACAGAGGCGCGCTATTCTTCTAAGTACCGAAAATTGTGTTTACGTTGCCGCATTCCATCGAGCTGACGTGCCCGCCTTCATCGCCTTTGCCTCCTCCTTAACAGTATCAGGCGCAATATATCCATTTCCATGATTCTCAGCTGGTACGCATATATATTTTTACAGTTTCTCTGACGGCATGTTTCCATGAATGCTTAATAACGATAGCGTATTTGACTGTATTCTGCAGATAGTCGTAAATGCCGCATTATGTTATCTTATTCTCATTCACTCTGACATCGTGTATTGGATTTTTCGTTTCGGAAAATGAGTTAGGAATAGTATGTAGTACCACATTGCACAAATACATCTATAAAAAACACCCGAAAAATTTATTCTGAGTGTTTCAAAGAATAAGAAGGTAAACAGAATGTGGTTATAACTCGCTACTAGAGGTCCAAATAATTAAGTAGCCCACTTCCTTATATGATACGTCAACGATTTGGACCTTAAAAACAAAATTGAAAAAAAACGCATTTTCGAGAGCTCCTGCAGTTCGTCGAAGTTTATAACATGCATCTTGTGAATGAAAATGTTTCGTACGTGGTGCTATAGTTTAAAAATATTACCGCAGACATCTTTCATCTCTGTCTACTGTGGTTGAGGATTCGATCACAGATAAATACTTGTGACAATCAACATTATGAAGATGGCTTCTGCTACTTGCATTCCCAGTAATTTAAGTTGAGCTCTTAGATTCCTGTCTAACCGCAGACTCGGAAATCGCTACAAATTCGGAAAAAAATGGTGAATTATTTCTGACAAGAAAAAAATATAAAGGTCACTGTCGGTTGTTTCACTCGCAGCAATTTCATCCCCAGCAATTTCATATTTCGTTTTTCAAACACACGGAAATCACGAAATCATTACTGAGGAAGTGCGCTCTTACATGTAAGTAATAACGAATAGTGCAGAAAAATCTTAACTTACACGAACAACAATGTCTCAGAACGTGTTCCATATATGGAGAGGGGAAAAAAAAAACTTTGCATCCATCCATGGGCGAACCCGTGTCCTTTTGAATGGCATTCCCGCGCGCTAACCACTTTTTTTTTGTTTTGTAACATGAATAAAGTAAATGACAAGCCAGTCACGGGCGGGAGTGAATATGAATTTATCATTTGCATCACAATCCCTGCAGCACGCGGTGTCGCATCATAAATCTGGCAGAAAGGCATATAATCTTGACCATTTCTGCCATTGTGGGCGGCATATATTTCTCCTGCGTCGACCATTCGAAAGAGCATTATCTAAGGCGGTTTCGGTGTTTACCATCGTTGTTCTTTTTTTTTTCTTTTCACGTTAACATAATCCAGTCATAACTGGCGCCAACAGGTATGGGCCAGTTTTCTTCTCAATGTGCTATGTGCCAATATAATTGAACCACGCAGAACTGTCTCTAGTCGTTCTGCTGCAGGAGTCTTCTCAGTTCTGTGACACCCCAGGTGTCGGGCGGATTGTGAAAAACACTTCCTAAACAATTGGAAAAGTAAGTCCTGTATTTCGTATGACTCCGGATGAGCTCGTGTTGTTCTTGTAAATATAGCCAATAATCCATCACGGACTTAATATCGTACAAATATAAATATTTCGTCGCATGTCCAGCGATCCAATTGACCGAATACGTCTTTTGTTTGCGGAAAAAGGTCTTGTCCGGTAGAAAAAGTACATCCGATGTGATTTCTGTGCAGTTAGTGCGCCGAAGGAAGGTCAGTATTCGACGTGTCATCAGCATCCAGACGTCCCTCGCTGCGCCACACACTAAACCATGTTCTTCCGTTGCTAACAGTCCACAGTTTGTGCAAAGTGGAGAATCGACCATATGAATTTTATGTAATCGACTCCTGGTCACAACTTTACGGTTTATAAGAATATACCATATCGATCTCGCTGCTGTTGACAGTAATGGAGTATGCACTGCACACCAAATGTGGTTCCACTTTTCCGACGGGTATATGAATTCCATTATGTTGCGGCCACGGTGATTCATCAAACACCTATAGATATCCCGAGTCGTGGTTATTCTCGTCGAAGGTACTTTCAGACGAACAGAACTATAATCAACAAGAAATGAGGCAATGTTTGCAAAAGAAGGGGAAATGTTGCCCACCGCTATCGGAGGTTCGTACGAAGGCCACTTGGCCACGCCAAGCAACAAGTACGAGCTGCTCAATTCTTGTAGTATTGTGTAGAACAAAGTAGGCTGACTTAGTTGCCAAACGGTGATGCGTAAGTCATAAATACGTGATAGTTTGGAAGGTTTCCAATATCAGGCTTCACATAATTGCTTTCCATTGTTACTTGAAACTTGTAAACACTTTTCGATAATTACTAACTAAACCATTTGTGGGAAAAAGTACACAAAGGCACTAGTAACGTCAGTTCACACTCCTGTAATATACGTAAGCAGAGCCGACGTCTTGATATTTAATTATATTTAAACTCTTATTTGCATAAAAATAACATGTATTTTGAGACAATATTGACCAAAAACTTTTTTTATGTTATTGTGGTGTGAGTACTATAAGACCTTCAGTACACACACCATGAGATTATTTGACTTGTCGCTGTAACGAAGTAGGCGACTGTCAGCAATATGTCTCGTGGTCTTATCGTGGCGTGTTTTTCTTCTGCCGTTAGGTCAGACGATAGAAATACCACTTGCACGCTTAGAGTAGCAGATTGATGGTGACCAACTTTAAACAGAACTTGATTAATTTTCACACACATGTATTAAAATAATAACAAGCATAAAATTACGTAACTTGGTTCTGGATGCTATTTACTGTTGACAATCTGAAGTTACTTTGGTGTTGGTACTTTAATCTTATTCTCACATATATCTCTGATACTTGACAAAAGTGTCTATAAATTTATCTTCATGGCTACATACAGGAATATGGTAATCTTATTAGCTGCTGACTGGCACTTGACTATAGAATGGTACAGACAAATGTAGACTGGTACAGAGTGGTGCAGACAAATGCAGACTGGTACAGACTGGTGCAGATAAATGCAGACTTACTAATCGGAGGTCTGTACACTCACTGCCGGCAGCGGTGGTCTCGCGGTTCTAGGCTCGCAGGCGACTGCTACGGTCGCAGGTTCGAATCCTGCCTTGGGCATGGATGTGTGTGATGTCCTTAGGTTAGTTAGGTTTAACTAGTGCTAAGTTCTAGGGGAGTGATGACCTAAGATGTTAAGTCCCATAGTGCTCAGAGCCATTTGAACCATTTTTGTACACTCATTAGAGTACCTTGCTCATTCATGTATCACTGTGCGAATGTGATCCACGAGGAGAAAAGGTTCTCCGTTAGCAGCAATCTCAACGGCTGCGTTACATATTAATGCGCGAATTGGCGGAAGCAGAATTTGGTCCGTCTCTATGGCAGCGCCATCTCGTAGTGCAGAAACGGACGAACGCTGCGCCTGCGCTGTTGTGCTTAGCGGGGCGCGCTCTAGTGGTAGAGTTGTGTATGCGCTGACTACGCGGAACTATGTACACAGCAGTTATCATTCACAGTAAAAACCTAACCATATTTCTAACAACGGAAAATAGTCTATTATGAACCCCCTTTCGAACCGGTTGTGTCCTCTGGTGATTCTTTAGTAACACAATCACTATATCCAAAGCTCCGCTAAATATGTTCCAAATAACGAATTATAGATGTACATAAACCACAGCTCACCGATCGACAGGGACATACTGAAATCCAAAACCTCTCGGTACAATTGTCCTGAAATCGGTGGGAGTACCGTTCGCTAACAAGTCTCAGAAGCTTACCAAATAGGATATTTCGACAAAGAACCGAAAATGACGTCACTACCGAGACTAACCTACTACACCGATCGGTATGAACGATACAGAATAGGGCCCCTGAATGCCACACATTTTGTACACATGCATTTTCAGGTCGAAGCTCGAACGTTTTTCGTTTTACGAACTGCTTTTACTCTTCCCTGCACCCAGCTGCTCTGCTGATCACACTGAAGCAGGAAAATTTTAAAGAATGGTGCACTTCACCTTTCGAACCGAAAATGACATCACTACCGAGACTAACCTACTATACCGATCGGTATGAACGATACAGAATAGGGCCCCTGAATGCTACACATCTTGTACACATACATTTTCAGGTCCAGGCTCGAACTTTTTTCGTTTTCCGAGCCGCTTTTACTCTTTCTTGCACCCAGCTGCTCCGCTGATCACACTGAAGCAGGAAAATTTTAAAGAATGGTGCACTTCACCTTTCGAACCGAAAATGACGTTACTACCGAGACTAACCTACTATACGGATCGGTATGAGCGATACAGAATAGGGCCCCTGAATGCCACAGCGGCCTCGGCGTAGCTGAGCTAGAGCGGAGCTGAGATCTCCCGGACCGGACAGGTAGCGGTAGCAGTGCCGGCTATTCTGGTCGGGTGATCGCGGCCTCTGCGCGGGCATTCCTGCGCGCGCGTGACGGCCCCGGAAAACAGCCGACGGTCGCCCTAGTAGCGTCGCCTGCCGTCGCACAGCCGCCGCCCCGCCGTGGGTGGCCGCCGCGTCCTCAGCTCGTGCCCGCCGCGGGCGCCACGCCGCTAGAATAACCGGCCAGAAGCTGCCAGCAGCGACCCAGAGCGGCCTCCCCACGGCGCCCGCTCCTCTTCGGTCTGCCGACTGCTGCGTGCCCACAGGACACGGCGAGGAGGCAGTGCAGCAGAACTGCAATTAGGAGAGCAGAAATCACTGCAGTGACAGTGCGGACCGGAGGCTGCAACTGACCTTAGCTTCCGCCTTGACCAGTACCTGGTATGTGCTCGGTCACACAGGCGGCCAGTTCTGCGCCCTGTGTTGTGCAAGAAGTGGAAGATAACGGGTGTCCGGGAAACAAGAACGAATTTCAATTTTAAGTTTCCTTTAATTTACGTCTATGGTCACAAACGTTTTATTAACAGATTACGGGCTTCGGTCTTTAATGACCATCATCAGGTCTGTTACATAAAAACAAAGTCCTAATGTTTTTATGAAACAGATCTGATGATGGTCATTAAAGACCGAAACCGGCAATCTTAACAATAGCCGGCCGAAGTGGCCGTGCAGTTCTAGTCGCTGCTCTCTGGAACCGCTACGGTCGCAGGTTCGAATCCTGCCTCGAGCATGAATGTGAGTGAAGTCCTTAGCTTAATTTGGTTTTACTAGTTCTAAGTTCAAGTTGACTAATGACCTCAGACGTTGAGTCCCATAGAGCCATTTTTTTAACAAAATGTTTGTGACGATAGACGTAAATTAAAGGAAACTTATTACATAGACGGGTCACTGTTTTTTCGCGACTATGTCGCACCTTGTGAATTTGAATTTTGCTGCATTTTGTCATATGACGGTTGGCAGCAGTGGTTTTTTCATGTTTGTTAACCGCGACCTTTTCCATTAGTAGCCTGATAGCTTTTGTGCGGTGAGCGTTGTTGTTGGACGTTTATTTTTGTCATGGAGCAGATGACAACTGAGCAATGTATCTAACTGAAAAAAAAGTTGTACAAAAATAGTGAAATTTCCATGGCAACCATTCGTGAACTACGTGGACGCTCGGACGTAATGCTGCTCTGACCGAATCCTGAGTTTGGATGTTGATCCGGAAGTTCCCGGGTTGTGTTTCAAGCGTTAAGAAAACAGCACGACCGCGCTCTGTTCGAACAAAGAAACCACTGCTGTAGTGCGTGACAGTGGGACTCTAACCCCAGAAAATTGGTTCACCGACGAGCTCAACAATTGAATTTATCACTGCATGAAAGCCTTCCAAAAGACCTGAAAATGTATGTGTACAAGATTTAATTCAAACAAGAGTTAAAGAGTTGAAACATGCAATTTATGGAAAGAGACAAAAAAAAGGACCTCAGATGAGGCGCACTAATGCCTCAGTGGATACGTCAATAAGCAGAACAGCAGAATTTGGGATAACGAAAATCCACGAATGAATGTGGAAGATGAGATGCATTCACAACGTACGTCGAGGTGTGGTGTGACTTCTGGGCAGGAGGAGTGATGGTCTTGTACTGATTTGGAAATGGTAAGGGAGCTGCCGTCACTGTGATCGGCGACAGTCACTGAAACATGGGTGTTTTTCCTTCTTATTGCTGAAAATGACGATTTTTAGTTTCAACAAGGTGGTGCGACATGTCACACATCTCGTGAAACGTTTGCTCTGCTGAAAGTAAAGTTTCCTCAAAAAATTTTCTCTTTGCGTGACAACAGGAATGGCCCCGCATATCATGCGATCTTAAGCCTTGTGGCTTTTCTGCGGGGATTTGTGAAATCAAAAGTGTTCGTGAACAAACCACAAACAATACGAGAATTGAAAGATGAAATTAAAAGGGCTATTAACGGCATACCAAGAGATGATTGTGAACGCGTCATCGAGAACTTCAATCAAAGCATTGCTCGTTGGCACGGCCTTGGATGGTCATATGGAGAATATAACTTTTCGTACATAAATGGGAGAAGTTACTTAATGTGTTTTAAAAAAGACGTAACATTTTCAATAAATTTTGTATGTTTTATAGTGCTTTAATATTCGTACCTGCTTGCCGGACATTCTCTAGTACAGCGTGTTCCCCGCAAGTTGTTCGCACGGTCGTCGGACTAAATACCAGTAGATTTCTTACTGCGGAGACCTTTATCGGTACGCATGCGACGCCGCGCAAAGACACGCGATTTTCCGGCGCTCATAACTCGGTTTCTATTAGTGATAAAAACGAACGGTCAACTGTTTTGTATAGCCCGAGGGGTAGGTACCATACGTGTACCCAACAGAAACATCGTCTAGTTGCTGCAATCCGTAAAGAAATATCCGAATTTCCAACTGCTATCAGTTTGTTTGATTCCTTGTGATGACATGGTCCTATTTGACAGATGGAACTAAAATCTTTTATCATTGACAATTTCCCTTGTAAGTAATGACGAAGTTGAACATTTGTGTAATTTTTAGTATGCATTTCTCAGATCTTATCACCGTTACAAACATTACAATTTAAAAGGGGAAATTGTTTATTTTTGGGAGAAAGAAACAAGAAAAAGGAAATTTACTCTTGTAAATAGACTGAAGAAACAAGCGTAGAGGTAAGTGAGATGTGAAAATACATGAGATTCTTGAATTACACGCTCAGATATCAATTTCTTGTAGTTTTCAGACGTTGTTTTACAAAGACCAAAGTACTGAAAGGTTAACACAGTTATGTTGCACTTTCGTGAGACTGCTTTTGCCAAAGTTCTTTACAGTTCATTGTGACAAGTATGATATCAGAAAGTTACTGCTGCAGGTGGAGAGACAACTGAATAATGAGTTAATAAAACTTTGAATTCAATTGACAAGAAACGAGTGAAATTTTACTTGACGCCTTCCATTTCTAAGTATCAAATGCTGAATATTTATTGGAATTGAATGTAAATCCTAATTTCCTTCTCTCTCCTTCTCTCTGGGACTCTTCTCCTGCCCTTTTTCTGTCTCCATCTCCTTCTCACTCCTCTCCGCCTAACTACCTAATCCTTTATGTACATTTCCTCTCCTTCTCTCCATCCATCCTCTCCACTTCCTCCTTATCTCTGAACTTGAGTCTTGCTTTTTCTTATCACCAAAAAAATCTTGATTGCGACTAGAAGTCCCCTAAAGTCAGTGGGGAAATAGTTTAGGACCACTGGTAAGTACAATGCGGTATTTGAGAGAGAACTTTCCATCTGTGAACGGGCAGGATTAGAAGATTTCGGAGGATTCAGATTGTGTAGTAATATTCTAATCAAAATTCTATTATCCATAAGGACAACTTAAAACTGTTAAAAGAAAATTATCTTCAGCGGCACATGTGCATGCTGCCTGCGAAAAATATTGCGAATAGAGTAAGTAGCAAAGAAATGATAAATTTAAACGCCATACACGATGCAACTGTTTTTCACGCATCGCAGTGTTTACGACGTCATTTCTCCTGAACTATGCCTCGTACTTATTGTTCAGTTGTCTCTCCCCCTACAGCAGTGATCAACAACGGTCTTTAAAATTAAAGCAACAAAGGGAAATTTTGCAAAGTCGCGTTTATTTTGCTACAAAAGAGTATAAACAGGTAATAGTAAATTAGGGAACAATGCAAAGAACACAGAACGTAAACTGCAACATGCATAACGGTAGACAAAAATGTTCTTCGTTTTCTCCAACTTAACAGATATCCCCACACATTGCATCAACTGGTTAATGGACTTCCTTCAGGGTGTTACTACCTCCGGCAGCAATACAGGCCTGAAAACGTCGGGCCATACTGTGAATGATATCATTCTCATGTTGATCGATAACTCCCATTCGTTCTGCAGAGGTGCTCGCAAGTTTTGAAGAGTGGTTGGTGGATGCTGACGTGATGCAATCTGTTTCTCTAGTACATCCCAATCATGCTCTATGGGATCGAAATCGCGACACCAAGCAGGCCACGCCATGCGTTCAGTATCTTATGTTTCCAAGAAAAATCGATCACCTGTACTCTGT
Organism: Schistocerca gregaria; assembly: GCF_023897955.1. NCBI lineage: Eukaryota > Metazoa > Arthropoda > Insecta > Orthoptera > Acrididae > Schistocerca > Schistocerca gregaria. The sequence continues at coordinate 217,711,926 of NC_064925.1, read as the reverse complement.
GAGGTTGAGCATTATCGCCGATCAGTACAAAATCTGTGCCCACAGCACTTCGCAACAACCGCATATGAGGTCCCAAGATCCCGTAACGATATCTGACAGAAGTTACACATTGCCGATTCACTGGTTCGATATCATGAAAAGGTGTTCGAGTCGTCAACATAATCCCTGCCTACACCCTAAGGGGTCCTCCTCGATATCGGTCGTTTTCCATAATGTTTGGGTCCAGAAATCGTGTTCCACGTTCCCCCCAGCGGCTCGCAAAACGACTAAAGTTCGAGCCGGGTGTGTATGCGCACTGAAGAAATCATAGCCGGCCGCGGTGGTCTCGCGGTTCTAGGCGCTCAGTCCGGAACCGCGCGACTGCTACCGTCGCAGGTTCGAATCCTGCCTCGGGCATGGATGTGTGTGATGTCCTTAGGTTAGTTAGGTTTAATTAGTTCTAAGTTCTAGGCGACTGATGACCACAGATGTTAAGTCGCATAGTGCTCAGAGCCATTTGAACCATTTGAAGAAATCATAGGGCGTCTTCACCTTAATTAGGAAGAGACATCACATATTCCGGGTGATCAAAAAGTCAGTATAAATTTGAAAACTTAATAAAACACGGAATAATGTAGATAGAGAGGTATAAATTGATACACATGCTTGGAATGACATGGGTTTTTATTAGAACCAACCCATATTGCTAGACGGGTGAAAGATCTCTTGCGCTCGTCGTTTGGTGATCATCGCGTGCTCAGCCGCCACTTTCGTCATGCTCGGGCTCTCAGGTCCCCAGACATCAGTCCGTGCGATTATTGGCTTTTGGGTTACCTGAAGCCGCAAGTGTATCGTGATCGACCGACATTTCTAGGGATGCTGAAAGACAACATCCGACGCCAATGCCTCACCATAACTCCGGACATGCTTTACAGTGGTGTTCAGAACAGTATCCCTCGACTACAGGTATTGTTGAGGAATGGTGGTGGACATTTTGAGCATTTCTTGTAAAGAACATCATCTTTGCTTTGTCTTACTTTGTTACGCAAATTATTGCTATTCTGATCAGATGAAGCGCCATCTGTCAGACATTTTTTGAACTTTTGTATTTTTTGGTTCTAATAAAACCCCATGTCATTCCAAGCATGTGAGTCAATATGTACCTCTGTATCTCCATCATTCCGTGATTTATTCAGTTTTCAAATTTATACTGACTTTTTGATCACCCGGTATATGTGATGTCTCTTCCTTCAGACATATCCGAAAGAGTAGACACCATGTATGTATGACATGAATGATCCATCCCTCGACCGATACGCGCCAAAAATGCTAAGACCATCTGGAGCTCCATCTTCGACGACATTCATTTCCGTCTCAAACCTGCATATACAACAAATCTGGACGGAATTGGTAAGATGGATCTCTTCGTCAGTGACAGAGGTACCGTATTTCAGCGGTCTTTGCACTACGCTACCGTCAGTTCATACGTTCCACCGCAGTCTGGACGAAACATGAGCACCGTGGCTGTACTGGGTCCACTCTCCCATTCGGAAGGACAGCGGTTCAAAGAAGCGTCCGGCCATCCTGATTTAGGTTTTCCGTAATTTCCCTAAATCGTTTGAGCCAAATGCTGGTATGGTTCCCTTGAAAGGGCACCGCCGACTTCCTTCCCCTTCCTTCCCAAATCCGATGGGACCGATGACCTCGCTGTTTAGTCTCCTCCCCCAAATCAGTCAACTAACCCTCTCTCTCTCTCTCTCTCTCTCTCTCTCTCTCTCTCTCTCTCTCTCTCTTTGTGTTTATGTGTGTGTACACATGCTCTCTAGCGACGGAAGGTGAGCTGCGGCATCAGTAGGCTGTTGTGAAACCATCAGTCGCCAGGACGGCGCCGGCGCCTCGCGAGAGGAAGCGGCTCCCGCCTTCCTGGCGGCTTCCAGGAAGGGCAGAGAGCTCTACCGCCCGCTGGCTGCCTCTGGGTTAAGCGTTACGCAACGGTGCAGATCTCGTACCGTGAGTAACCGCGCACTCTGGCTCGTGACGAGTGGACCGCCGAGGTTTGGATTCTGGAGCGCACTATTTTGAGCGGTCCGGGTGTTCCGCGAAGGCTGAATGGCCGATGACGCTGCACTGACAGCTTGGCGCTCCGGAACAAACATCGGCTTCAAAGTGATTCATCCGTGTGCCCTTGCAGAGAACTAGGAACTGATGAACATCTCACTTTACACTGATACAGACTCACACACATACGACCCCGAACTGAGTATGACAACACAAGACGACAGTCTGACGATTGGTGCAAACTTGTAAGTAAGCTGTTTAGGTTTTTATGTTGGTAACGTCACCTAGCACTCTGTATGAAAATCACTGGCTGTGCTGTGTACTGTCTGTGGCTGGTGGGCATTGTTGAAATAGTCGATATTGTAGTGTTGGGAAGATGGCTGTTAACAGCGCGTAGCGTTGCGCAGTTGGAGGTGAGCCGCCAGCAGTGGTGGATATGGGCTCAGCTGTTTGAAAATCAAATAACGTAAGGGGTTTACCAGCACAGTAATTCATAAATTTTTCTAAGGGGACGTTTCAAACTAAATGATATAACCGATAATGCGTCACATACCTTACACGAATATACAAACAAGAATAATCACATTCACAATTAAGAACAAAAACACGAACACAGGAACAGGATGCATGGAATTACAAAGACACAAACACAGAAAGATACTCAGATGCTGAAATAGACACACAGTGAGATTAATATATAGGTCTAGATGTAAGATAAGTCTAAATCAAGAAACTCATAAATGAATCAGCTGTCATAAAATATTCAAATATATGTAGAAACGTCTTGAGTAATACGTGTAATTTAAATAATATAATTGTTTATTAATATTAGATATGGCTGCAGTACATTAGGAATTTGTTTTTATAAAACAGAACTGATGATCGTCATTATAGACCGAAACCGGTAATCTGTTAACAAAAAGTTTGTGACCATAGACGTAAATTAAAGGAAACTTATTATATATCGGCCTACGGGTCATTATTTTATTCGCGACAATACCGCAGCTTGTGAAAGTAATACCTGTAATTTCAGAGTAAAAACAGTCTTGTTTGTAAAATTTTAGAATATCAATGACGCGTTTTGTCCTTTTCGAACATCATCAGATTGTGTAAAACTGGCCATCCGCCATAAAGCAGTATGAAATGAGAAATGGGCGCAATACTGTTGTGGCCACTTTGCAAAATGGTTCAAATGGCTCTAAGCACTATGGGTCATCAGTCCCCTAGACTTAGAACTACTTAAACGTAACTAACCTAATGACGTCACACACATCCATGCCCCGGGTAGGATTCGAACCTGCGACCGTAGCAGCAGCTCGGTTCCGGACTGAAGCGCCTAGAACCGCTCGGTCACAACGGTCTTCTCCACATTACATTGTATGTGGGTTTTTGACGGGTAGATTACATATCCAGATACTTTCACACAATCTGATGATTGCCTCAGAGGGGCGAAGCGCGTCGTCATTGATGTTAAATAATTTCGTAACCAAAACTGTTTTTCTTCTGAAATAATTGGAAATTGGTTGCTGTATCACACTGGCACAATGGAATGGAATAATTTTTAATACCTGTGATGAAAAAAATGCAATGCAAATGCTTATTAAGATTATATTAGGCTTTACCTTACAGAGAACACTAACCCAGTGCAGTGAACACGTAGAAATAATGAAATTAATGATGCGCAAATAATGTACCGATTACGCCCTGTGAAAAACACATACGACCTGCAACGAATGTAAAATACAAGGACACGTCTGTATTAAATGAATATTAAAAATACATTTTGCACGCTACCTCGAACGTGACAGGCTGGATGATTTTCCGAACCCTCACACCCGACATAGGTGGTGGGATCTGAGAGCTTTGTCAATACCTTTTATTTCTCCTTCTAAAATGCAATAATCTTGCCCTTTTAGAAACTTTTTCTGAATTTATAATATGTCACAAAGTGATAATGCGTCGTAAACCTCTTTTCTGTCGTCCTAAGTTCCTAGCTTCTATTCACGAATGGTTAATTTTAAGATTTTTATTTCTTTATTACTTTTAAGTCTATAAGTATTTAAAGGTTGCAACATTGGTAACCATTACTACAAATAAAAATATCAAACTTCATATTGTGCAATTACGATCTTAGTAATTAGGAGGCAGGTCATTTGTAAATGGCAGCAAGTGGAAATGTAAGTGCATGCTGTAACTACCGACGTTCGGCAGCACTCTTGCTTCATACGAGCGCAGTCTTAACTGTTTAAAAACCACCACTCGAAGGCACTCTGATATGCAATTCCGGTTCCAAATTCACTGGATGGTTATAAACCAGCTTCTCCTGTGCGAGAGGGTCCCTACGAAAAACGAGTGATCGTAGGACACTGGAACTTTATGTAAACATTTGTCAGGACATGTGGAAGAGGAATAAAGAATAAACTATTGCAATAAACACATTTTAATTTCTGCAAGACAGGATTAAAATCTGATGGTCTCGGAAAGATGGGCCAAAGATTCGGTTTGCTCGTGGGAGAGGCCGAAGGCCAATTTCTCTACAAATGGATGATTTTACTGTTGCCATGGCTGAGAATGCCGCACGCAATATGCGATCATCAAGCATAGCATGAGTTGCGTCACGACAGCTGAACATTACACGCCCCACCTTCCGAAAACTCACGTCATCTGTCTTCTGCTGGTTTGATGCAGCCGCCACGAGTTCCTCTCCTATGCCAAGTTCCTCGTCTAGGGGTAGTACCTGCAACATAAGTCTTCAATTTCTTGCTGGATGTTTTACAATATCTGTCTTCCTCTATAATTTTCACCCTCTACAGCTCCCTCCAGTACTCTGGAAGTTATTCCCTGATGTTTTAACTGATTTCCAAAAAATCCGGTCTCTTCTTCTTGTCAGTGTTTTCCATATACTTTTTTCCTCATCGATTCTGGGGAGAAATCTCATTTCTTACCTTATCAGTCCACCTAATTTCCAACATTCTTCTGTGGCACGGCATCTCATATGCTTCAAGTCTCGTCTTTTCCGGTTTTCCCACAGTCTATGTTTCACTAACATAAGGTGCTGTGTTCCAACCGGACATTATCGGAAATTTATTCCTCAAATTAAGGCATATGTTTGATTCTATTACACTTCTGTTGGCCAGGAATGCCCTTTTTGCCAGTGCCAGTGTCCTTTTGATGTCCTCCTTGCTCTGTCGGTCATGGGTTATTTTGTTGCCTAGGTGGCAGAACTCCTTAACTTCAACATCGTGGATACCGATTACGATGTTTACTTCCTCAAGGTTTTCATTTCTGTTACTTACCATTACTGTCGTCTTTCTTCTATCCACTCTCAGTCCATATTTCGTACTTATTAGGCTGTTCATTCCATTCACTCGGCCGGCCGGAGGGGGCGTGCGGTTCTAGGCGCTACAGTCTGGAACCGAGCGACCGCTGCAGTCGCAGGTTCGAATCCTGCCTCGGGCATGGATGTGTGTGATGTCGGTAGGTTAGTTAGGTTTAATTAGCTCTAAGTTCTAGGCGACTGGTGACCTCAGAAGTTAAGTCGCATAGTGCTCAGAGACATTTGAACCATTTTTGAACCATTCACTAGATCCTGTAATTCTTTTTCACTTTCACCCAGGATAGCAATGTCATTAGCGAATCTTATCATTGATATCCTTTCACCTTGAATTTTAATTTCACGGTTTAACCATTCTTTTATTTTCGTCATTGCCACATCGATGTATGTATTGAACATTGGGGGGGGGGGGGGGGGGGGAGGAAGACTAATCCCTCTCTTACAGCCCGCATCTCGTGGTCAGGGATTTTCTCTGGCCTCGTGATGGCTGGGTGTTGTGTGATGTCCTTAGGTTAGTTAGTTTTAAGTAGGTCTAAGTTCTAGGGGACTGATGACCATAGATGTTAAGCCCCATAGTGCTCAGAGCCATTTGAACCAAGCCTCTCTTACACCCTTTCATACCCGAGCACTTAGTACTTTGTCTTCGTCTCCTATTATTCCCTCTCGTTTCTTGTACGTATTGTACATTACTCGTATTTCCCTATAGCTTACCCCTATTTTTCTCAGAATTGCAACTTTGACATAGTTGAACGCGTTTTCAAGGTTGACAAATCCAATGAACGTGTTTCGACTTTTCTTTAGTTTTGTTTCCATTATCAACTGCAACGCTGGAATTGCCTTTCTGTTGCCTTTACCTTTCCTAAAACAAAACTGATCGTCATCTGACACATCCTCATTTATCTTTTTCATTGTTCTGTATTATTCCTGACAGCAACTTGGATGCATGAGCTGTTAAGCTGATTGTGCGATAATTCTTGCTGTTGTCGGCACTTGCAGCCTTCGGAATGGTGTGGATGATGTATTTTCGAAAGTCAGATGGTATATCGCCAGACTCATATATTCTACACACAAACTTAAATAGTAGTTTTGTAGCCACTTCTCACAACGATTTAGAAATTTTGGTGGAATGTTGTCTATCCCTTCTGCCTTATTTGATTTTAAGCCTCCCATAGCTCTTTTAAATCCTGATTCTAATACTGGATCCCCTACTATATCGACTTCTGTTTCTTCTTATATAACATCAGTCAAGTCCTCCCCTCTCCGCCCCCCCCCCCCCCCCCCCCGCCCCCGCCCACAGAGGCCTTCAGTATTTTCTTTCGAACTATCCGCTTTCTCCACTGCTTTTAACAGTGATATTCCCATTGCGCTCTTAATGTTTCAGCGAACGTTGTTTTAACTTTCCTATATGATGAGTCAGTCCTTCCGACGAACATTTGGCTTTCGATATCTTCATATTTTTCATGCAGCCATTTCGCATTAGCTTCCCTGGACTTCCTATTTATTTCGTTTCTAAGTGACCTGTATTTCTGTTTCCCTGAACTTCCCTGATCTTTTTTGTACTTCCTTCTTTCATCGACCGATTGAGGTACTGCTTTCTCATTCTCATGGTTTCTTCACAGTCACCTTCTCTGTACAGACGACTTCCTTCCCAACTTCCGTGATTGTCCTTTTTAGAGATGCCAGTTCCTTTTTAACTGAACTACCTATTGAGCTGTCTACTGAACTGCTTACTGAGCTTTTTCATATAGCAGAATCTGTATCCTCAGAGAACTTCAAGCGTACTTCTTCATTCCTTAGTACTTCCAGGTCCCACTTCTTAGCGCACTAATTCTTGTTGATTAGTCTCTTAAACTACGTACTCCTCACCACTAGTAAATTGTGATCTGAATCTATATCTGCTCCTGGATACGCCTTACAATGCAACACTTGATTTCTGAATCTCTGCCTGACCCTGAAGTACCTTAATCTAACTGAAATCATCCACTATCTCTCCGTCTTTTTGAGGTATACCTCCTCTTCTGATTCTTGAACAGTGTGTTCGCTGTTACTAGCTGAAATTTGTTGCAGAACCCAATTAATCTTTCTCCTCTTTCATTCCTAGTACCAGGCCCATAATCTCCGGTAACCCTTTCTTCTAGCCCTTCCCCTACAATAGCATTCCAGTTTTCCAAGACTATTATTTATTTATTGTTCCGTGGGACCAAAGTAAGGAGAAGTCTCCACGGCCATGGAACGAGTCAATACATGAAATTATAACACGATAGTAGGAACAGATAAAATGAAATATAAGAAACATATTCAGGCGACAAGTAGTAAGTTTAAATAAAGAAAATCAACAATGTAACACTGGAATTTGCTTAATTTTTTAGCTCTTCCAGGAGCTCCTCGATAGACTAGAAGGAGTGAGCCACGAGGAAACTCTTCAGTTTAGACTTAAAAGAGTTTGGGCTACTGCTAAGATTTTTGAGTTCTTGTGGTAGCTTATTGAGAATGGATGCAGCAAAATACTGCACTCCTTTCTGCACAAAAGTCAAGCAAGTGAATTCCACATCCAGATTTGCAGTTTTTCTTCTCCTTTCATGTACTGATTTGGTTCAAAAGGCTCTGAGCACTATGGGACCTAAAATCTATGGTCATCAGTCCCCTAGAACTTAGAATTACTTGAACCTAACTAGCCTAAGGACATTATACAACAACCAGTCGTCACAAAGCAGAGAAAATCCCTGACCCCGCCGGGAATCGAACCCGGGAACCCGGGCGCGAGAAGCGAGAGCGCTACCGCACGGCCACGAGCTGCGGACTCATGTACTGAATTACCCTTTCAGTATCCTCATGTATTTCCTCGATAACATCTTCGGCTTACGACGTTGGCATCTATACCTGGACTACCGTTGTCTGTTTTCTGTCGATTCTGATAGAAACAACCCTATCACTGAACTTTTCACATTAGCTCAGTCTCTGCCCTGGTTTCCGATGCGTAACGAATCCTGCACTCGTTTTACGATTTTCTGACGCTGTTGATATCAACCTGTACTCATCTGACCAGAAATCCTTGTCTTCTTTCAGTTTCACTTCACTGGCCGCCACTATAGCTAGATTGAGTCTTACCATTTCCATTTTCACAGTTTCTACCTTCCCTTCAGCGTCCAAAGTTCTGACATTCCACTCCCCGGCTCGTAGAATGTTATCCTTTCGTTGGTTATTCAATCTTTTTACTATCACCTCCCCCTTGACTGTACCGTCCGGGAGATCCGAATGAGGGACTATTCGGGTATCTGTTGCCAATGGAGAGATCATCATAAGTTTCTTACAAGTAGAGGTGACATGTCCTGTGGATACACATTATGTATCTTTAACGCAGTTGCTTTCATTCCCTCCTGCATCCTCATGGTGTTGATCATTGCTGATTCTTCAATTTTAGGGGCAGTTTCCCACCGCAAGGATAAGGGAGTGTGCTGAACATCTGTCCGCTCCACCGCCCTATTTGACAAGGCCGTTGACTGAACGAGGGGTGACTTCTTATGCCAGAATTCTTCGGCCGATACTGCTGATGATTTTTATTGAAAATCTAGGCGGTGGTGGGACACGAACTCAGGGCCGGGTACGTATTGATTGCTAATCAAAGACGCTAACCCCAAACCAGGCTTGACACGTATAGCTTCGCCGGTCATTTCGTTTTATCCGCATAAAATTCATATGACTCGCCAACATTTTCTACGTGACGCAGATATTCGAGTAGACTTTGCTCTTACGTTTCTCGCAAGGGTTGGAGTTGGCCTTGGAACGTTTTGTAGAGAAATTAAATACAGTTTACGCTTACTGCGGCAGTGAACACTCACAATAGTCGCATTTACGATTCGTCACTGCCAACGAACGTTCATGAAGTTCCATTGCATAATGTACGCGCCATTGTGTTGTGTGGCTTCACAGCACAGTGCGTTATTGGTTCATTTTTCTTTGAGGAACTCTGATCCAAAGGACCAAGAACATGCAGCGTGAACGGCACACGTTACTGTGATCTGCTTCGTCAACATGTGACTGCTGCTCAACGGGTGAGAGGTGCTTTCAAATGGCTCTGAGCACTATGGGACTTAACATCTGAGAACTTAGAACTACTTAAACCTAACTAACCTAAGGACATCACATACATTCATTCCCGAGGCAGGATTCGAACCTGCGACCTAGTGGTCGCGCGGTTTCAAACTAAAGCGCCTAGAACCACTCAGCCACATAGGCCGGCAGAGGTGCTTTCAACGCGACCATTTTGACGAACTATGGAGCTCCATCTCACACTGATCGTGAGGTCATTTAGTTAATTAATAACACATTTGGAGGGAACCGAATCACTGCCGACCGTTCCAAACTGCCTAATAATCATAATCACCAGATTTGAACCCTCTCATACGGAAATTATAATGTGTTTCTCTCAATGGTACATTCGGTATTTCCACAGTTTCATTGCCCTGTGACGACTTGTTTTTCATGGGGGTCCTGTTCGAGTAGCTGAAGTGTAATTATAACCACTCTGTACCTGTGCTATCCAGTTTGTTGTGGAAGTTGAAGAAACGCATTCTTCACTTAGCACGCTCTTGGATAAAACGAATCGCACACAAGAGTAGCCTATATTAACGATTTGTCATAAATGCCGCTATCCGCACTGAAAAAATATTTCTACATGAATGCTGCATTAACTTCCTGTGTGAAACTTGCACACGCAAAAAACTACGCTCTCTCAGTCATAGTGTACGGCGTACATTTATCGCTTTCCTTTCATAATTTTGTAGCTGTTTCATCCGTACTTATGCAATGATCTTATTGGCCTCATTTTTTTGCTCATTTCGAACATACGCTGTCGCTTGGGAGGAAGGGATGTGTTGTTTTACTTAATTCGTTACTTAAAATCACAATGTCTTCGCCATAGCCACAATTTTCTTTCCTTCTTGTTTTCCCAGTCTCAGTTGAATCCATAGCAGTGTCCGTAGAGCCCAGAGAAGCTTCTTTTGTCCTATAGTTAGTTGAACTTTGTACCAACCTTCTAATCCATGCCTTTTTCCCTTAGTTTGAGGACCAAGGACGCTTGGTAAATATACAAGGTCTAGTCACTTTAATGTGGCCACTTCCTACATTAGACGTCAAGATGAAATAACCTTTCACAAACGATAGGTGGCTGTTGTGGTTGGCAGGAGGCCCAACACCCTGTTACTAGATGAAGCCGAAAGGCACGCGTTTTAGCTCACGCAGGCTGGCGTGAGGTCTGGAACAGGACAAGGAAATTAGACTTCAGAAAAACGGACGTAGCTGGTGGAATGCTTAACTTTAATCCATTAATGATTAACGTCGGTCTTGACGGTACATGATTCACGATATCAATAATGACTGATAATGGCGCCTTGCTAGGTCATAGCAAATAACTTAGCTGACGGCTATGCTAACTATCGTCTCGGAAAATGAGAGCGTAGAAGTCAGTGAACCATCGCTAGCAAAGTCGGCTGTACAACTGGGGCGAGTGCTAGGAAGTCTCTCTAGACCTGCCGTGTGGCGGCGCTCGGTCTGCAATCACTGATAGTGGCGACACGCGGGTCCGACGTATACTACCGGACCGCGGCCGATTTAAAGGCTACCACCTAGCAAGTGTGGTGTCTGGCGGTGACACCACAGTGGCAGCAGTAGCAGTGGAGGGTATATAAACTGTGATGTAGGGATGCGGACAATAGAGTAGTCGTTGTTGCAATGTGGAAACAGAGTGTTCAACCTGACGTCCAAAGTAAGATGATCATTAACTTCCAGGCCAAGGGTGGAATCATTTCCGAAACGGCTAAGTTTCTTAACCGCTCATTTGCCGCAGTGGTCAAGTCGTGCGTGCAAAGTGGCGCTAAGCAAAACTATTGCCAATTCAACTATGGTGCAAAAAAATGTTCAAATGTGTGTGAAATGTTATGGGACATCATCAGTCCCTAAGCTTACACACTACTTAACCTAAATTATTCTAAAGACAAACACACACACCCATGCCCGAGGGAGGACTCGAATCTCCGCCGGGACCAGCCGCACAGTCCATGACTGCAGCACCTGAGACCGCAGGGCTAATGCCGCGCGGCAACTATGGTGCATCACGGGTCATAGATGGCAGGGGTTTCGGCTGCAGAGATGTGAACGGGTGAATGAACGTACAACTGCTTAGCAGCTGATCGCCTAGATAAACCGGGGGGGGCTGCGAACAGTGACTCCTGAACGACTGTTCAGCGAACGTTGTTGCTTACTGGTCTCTCTAGCAATTGCCTGTTTCATGCAGCCATGCTAACTTCGGTTCGTCGGCGACGAAGGCTGAAATTTACACGTCTTTGCCGCAACTGGACGTCCATTCAGTGGCGACTGGTGGTCTTTTCAATTGAATTACGTTTTGTGCTCCTTCGGAGGGATGGTTGTTGACTTGCAGAGTCCTGCAACTATCGTCGGAAGAGTTCAGGGCCGCACGGGATTAGCCGAACGGTCTAGGGCGCTGCAGTCATGGACTTGGCGGCTGGTCCCGGCGGAGGTTCAAGTCCTCCCTCGGGCATGGGTGTGTGTGTGTTTGTCCTTAGGATAATTTAGGTTAAGTAGTGTGTAAGCTTAAAGATTGATGACCTTAGCAGTTAACTCCCATAAGATTTCACACACATTTCAACATTTCAAGAGTTCAGGCCGGAGGAGGGAGGATTATGGCCTAGCCGGCAAGAGTGGCCGAGCGGTTCTAGGTGCTACAGTCTGGAACCGAGCGACCGCTACGGTCGCAGGTTCGAATCCTGCCTCGGGCATGGATGTGTGTGATATCCTTAGGTTAGTTAGGTTTAATTAGTTCTAAGTTCTAGGCGACTGATGACCTCAGAAGTTGCATAGTGCTCAGAGCCACTTGAACCCAGTCAGTACAAACAGCTCTTCGTGTACATGCGTGGTTATGAGAGCACCAGAACGAGTTTACCGCAGTCCACTGGCCACAAAACGCCTTGGATTTAAACCTAACCGAAAATCTGTGTGACCATCTCGATCGGACTGCTCGCGTCATTTATCCTCGAACAAGAAACTTACCGCAGCTGGTCATGGTACTGGAGTCGGCATGGCTCCATATCCCTATCGGTTTCTTTCAGAACTTCACTGACCACCACTGCACGTCTGGGCTACAAAAGGCGGTGACACCACAGTGGCAGCAGTAGCAGTGGAGGGTGGCTTTTGACTGATGTTCACAGTAATGTGTCCAGAAAGAAAGCTGCTTCTTTTTGCGAGTTTTCCAGACCATGCGGGGTGTTTCGCTTCCAAGTTCCATCTCCGTCTATCGTGCCAGTCCTCTTCTTGCGTATCCCTGTCATGCATCGCATGCCTCTCCCTATCGTTCCAACGTAGCCGAAGCCTTCCTCTATTTGTGTGTCGTAGGGGCTCCAGTGCCATATTTTAGAAAGCCCTCTTTCCTTCGGCATTCTTCGACGATGTCCATACCGTGCTGGCCGTTTATTTTCGTTTGCGTCTACAGTATCTTTTGTAACTCCCATCTTTTCTCGTACGACTTCATATCATATTTTGTCTATTCTTGCTACTTTACAACTTCGACTCCAAAACTCCATTTACATGGTGTTTAGTTTCTTCTCATTGACCCTGAAACTTCCCACAGCTCAGGACCGTACAGAACAATACTTCTGCTATAGTTCCCTATATCCTCCTTTTCAGGTTTTTTGATGGTTTATTCCAAATGGAGTGTAACTGCTTAATTGCCACCTTTCCCTTTCCTATTCTGTTCTTTATTTCCTCGATGCTTGCACCTTACTCCGAGGTGTTTGTCCCTAAGTCCCTAAGTATTTATATGAATGACTGCAATTTACTATAGATATACAGGGTGATTCAAAAATGCATGTAAATATTTTAAGGGTGTATTTGTGAGGTAAATATAAGACAAAAATGTTCTATACAATTTTTGCTATACTTGGCTTATTACAGAGTTATGAACAAAACATGATAATACATTCAATACAACGTAAAGTATTTACTTCCCAGAGTTCACAGTTTAATTACAGTGCATTTGGACTAAAAACGCAAACTGGTAAATAAACGTGACGTAACAAACTGAAACAATTCCTCGCGAATACTGTATTACTTTAGTTCCTGTTGATTGAACTAAATCCATGCAAAATAACTAAGGAAAATACGTGAAGAATTTACAGACTGTATTGTACTGTATTTGCACAAATCTTAATGCAATGCATGTTCAAAATGCTGTCCCTGAACTTGCAGACAGACCCGTGCTCGTCGCCGCAATGATTTCTGCACATTACACAGTCCGTTCAACTCTCCACGAATAATTTCACAACCACCTTCAATTCTTTGTTGTAGCACTTCTCTGTTCGGTACTGCAGAAGAATACACCAGTGTCTTTAGTCGGCCCCATAAATAAAAGTCTAAACGGTTCAGGTCAGGTGATCTGGCTGGCCAAGCAATTGGTCCTCCGCGACCTATCCATCGATGTGGATACGCATCATTGAGATACGCCCTTACGTTGCGGCTGTAATGGGCAGGAGCACCATCGTGCATAAACCACAAGGTGGCTCGTGTCGCAAGAGGGACATCCTGTAAGAATCCAGGCAAGCGGCAATCCGGTAAGCGTGCCCAGTCAGCCTTGGAGGTAGAACATGAGGTCCGAGTAAGTCATTCCCCACAATACCACACCAAATGTTTATGGAGAATTGATGTTGATATCCACGCACAGTTCTCGCGCCAGGATTCTCGACAGCCCACTGGTGCATATTATGCGAATTGATTACAACCGCACGAGTAAACATGGCCTCATCTGTGAATAATATCCGCCGAATGAACATTGGATCATTCAAATGGCGCTCTTGTAACCACTGGCAGAATTTCTGACGGCGAGGATTGTGAATAATATCCGCCGAATGAACATTGGATCATTCAAATGACGCTCTTGTAACCACTGGCAGAATTGCTGACGGCGAGGATAGTCTGCAGGTGTCAATTCGTGCACTTTGTGCAGGTGAAATGGATGCAACTGTTGTCTCCGAAGCAGCCGCCATACAGTAGATTGTGGAAGTCGTACAGCTGCACTAATTTGTCTCGTACTGATGGCTGTATCTTGGTCTACCAGGTCCAAAACATGTTTCTCGACGTTCACTGCATGCTCAAGTGGTCGACCTGAATGTGGCCCAGGACGAATGCCATACTCCCGCATACGTCTGTCCACAGATACAAACATCTGATGACTTGGTAACCGTCGTCTTGGAAACAGCTCACTGTACCTTCGTCTTGCTGCAAGTGCGTTTCCATCTGCTGCACCATACACAAGGTGCATATCAGCATACTCACTGTTTGAGTACATCATGTGCACGAAACCTGTAGCCTTCCGACGATGAATGAACGACAGGAAGTACGTTTCCGTTACCAACAACATCAGCGCCATCTTCTGTACAGTAGGAGTAAACAGCAATTGCAAACACAAACAAACACTATTCATGCAGTTTCGAATCAACTGTTGGGAGATACGTATGTGCATTACGTACCAGAATATGGCATCCTGCTGCTTGCACTGACGTCGTTTTGATACGGACATGACTTTCGTATTTTAACGATAACTCTGGAATTAAACGTTTATGGAAAAACATTTATAGAACTTTTTTGTCTTATATTTACCTCACAAATACACCCTTAAAATATTTACATGCATTTCTGAATCACCCTGTATAATTCTTAACAAGGGCCCCTCCTACACCTCCGACAACCAAGTATTCGTGCTGCTAAAGTTACTTTTCATGGGCCGTTGATCATACTATTTTTTAACATTTCTTAAAATGTGACATATATCCTCTTCTTCCTCGGCGAAGATGACCTGATCGTCGGCGAAATTTAGACAGAACACGATGTCCTCACCTGCTCTAACTTTCATGTTTTTACGCTGCCTTTTTCAGTTTAGCAGTACTTCGTTCAAAAATATTTAGAAGAGGGTAGGCTCTAAACAGAATCCTTGTCTCAATCCTTTTCTAACCTTAAATTTCTGTGACAGTAACTTCCGTAGATTAACACGACAAGTATTATCTGAAATAGATTTCTAACAATTTTTATATAACATACGTGAATGTTTTGATGTTTATTGTTCTCACACCCTAGACAGTGGTACATTGTCTTAGGCTTCTTGCAAGTCTGTAAAAACCATGTATTTCTCCAAGTTATGTAACAGTCTTTTGTCAGTCATCTGTCTAATGCCGCAGATATTATCGACATAAGATCTTCCTACCCGAAAGCCACCCTGTTTTTCTACTTCTTCAATTTCTCTCTCAATTCTTATTTGAAGTATCTTATCACATTTTTTCGATACAGAACTGAGAACTGTGATGCCTCGACTTTTTCTCGTGGTCACCCTCTCCACTAAGACAGCTGTTAAATAGCATTGCGAGATGTTCAAATGTCAGGTTGGGCTAGGCCTTCAGCAACTCTACGTACAGTGAAACATGAATAAAACCGACAGACTGCTGGGACGGATGCCTGACTGTCATTCGTCAGTATGATCTACGCTGGCAACGATTCATAGAACCTATTTTCCTCCATTTCCGTTTTTCAGTTGCTTAACTGTATCCTGTACATCTGCTGTTGTTATCTCCTGGATTTCCATGTCATGTGCGTTGCCTCCAAAGCAGCATACACCCGGAATTCGAATCAATCTTCTTTAAAGAGTTCTTTATAGTATGTCTCATCTACCTACGCTTATTAGCTTTATTTATTTATTTATTTATGCATTTATTTTACCTGGCAAGATTAGGGCCTTCAGGCCCTCTCTTACACCTAACCAGGCATACTCAGATTGAACGAGTTACAGTTACTAAATAACATTAAGAACATTTAACGTATTATGCAGTATTGATGTCAAACGAAAAAAATTTGAGATTATAACAGTAGTACAATGATAGTTATAACAATAAAAATAATTATAACAATCAACGATAATAATGATAATAATAATGATAATAGTAATAATAATAATAATAATAATAGTGACTAAGTATATGAAAGTAAACATACATTTCTTTTGTGAATGTCAGTTAGTTGGGAATTTTCTCGTTATATTCTTGCAGCTTGTGAGTTATTCTCATCGAGCAGAGACATAAGACGATAGAATGGGGTGAAAGAGATATATAAGAGGTAGATAGGTTTGAGGAAGAGAAAAAGAATGGTAAAATTCGAAGCTGTGATGGAGAGAAGAAAGAAAGAGATGTTAGGGGCACAACAATGGTGGCTATACCGTCCCTAATATGTAAGTTTTGAGTTCCCTCTTGAATGTTGAGTAGTTCTGGATAAGACGCAGATCACAGGGGAGTGCGTTCCATAGTCGTATGGCTGAGATGGAGAATGACACGGAGAAAGATTTTGTGTTATGTAAAGGTACAGCCAAGATGATAGACGTATCCGATCTGGTATTGCGATTGTGGAATGATGATAGATGTTTAATGTGAGAAGATAAGTATTGAGGGCACCAGTGGCTAAGAAATCGATGAAGTAAGCACATCGTGTGGAGATCGCGTGCCTTATGTGGGCGTATCCAACCTAGCTGGGAGTATGAAGGACTGATATGATCATACAACCGAATATTGCACACGTATCTGACGCAAGCATTCATCACTAGCTCGAGGCATCTAGAATTTTCACTATTCGTGCCGTGTTGAACTACATCGCAGTAGTAAAGATTAGGCAAGACTAGTGTTTGGACTAATTTTTGTTTAACATGGGTTGGAAATATTTTTCTAAATTTTTGAATTGCATGTAGGGAGGAGAGCGATTTCCGGCAAGCTGTGACTGTTTGTTCTTCCCAGTTTAGGTGTTCATCCAAGATTATTCCAAGGTCTTTTACTGTTTTTTGGTATGGTAGTTGGGTACCATTGAGGAGTATTTTAGGGACCGTTTCGCGAAAGTACCGGCTGATTAACTTTGGATGAGATATAAGTGTGACCTGGGATTTCTTGGGGTTTAGTTTCAGACCTAGGTTCTGTGCCCATCGAGAAACAGAGCAAAGATCTGCGTTCATACTCGCTACTGCGCCAGCAATGTTTTTGGGGCTTGCACTTATGTACAGTTGGATGTCGTCAGCATATAGATGGTAGCTGCAGGAGTGAATCACTGAAGAAATATCATTAATATACAGTGAGAAGAGTAGTGGACCAAGGACGGAGCCTTGGGGAACTCCAGAGCGCACGCTTTTCCATGATGACTTTTCCGACCCACAAATGACTTGTTGAGTTCTGTTTTTGAGGTAGCTGTCGAACCAGTGTATTGCGCTGTTTGAGAAATTCAGCTGTTTCATTTTAATTAGTAATATATCGAAGTCAACTGTGTCAAAAGCCTTGCTAAAGTCAAGCAGTGTTAGGATAGTAGCTTCACGTCTGTCCATAGCATGTTTAATGTCATCAGTTACTTTGATTAATGCAGTTGCTGTACTATGGTGCTTTCGAAAGCCTGACTGATATTCGTCATGGATGTTATGAGTTTTGAGGTAATCCGTCAGCTGTTCATGGACGATGTATTCTAGGGCTTTAGATATTGCAGGTAGTATGCTGATCGGCCTGTAGTCACCTGGCGACTTAGGGTTGTCAGTCTTGGGTATAGGCTGGATTAAACTTTGCTTCCACTCAGTAGGATATATACTACTGACAAGAGACAGATTGAAGATGTCTGTGATAATTGGAATAATAGTGGCTACGACGTTTTTAATCATGCCAATGCTCACTCCATCATTTCCTACTGCCTCGGAAGAGATTCTCATAATTGCCTTGTGTACTGTGCCGGTAGTGACATGTTTTAGGAAAAACTTGTCTCTCAAGAGATTGATATCTTGGGGCTGGTAATTTGTCGCTGCGTGGCAGATTACAGCTGTTGAGAAGAAATCGTTTAATTCTTCTGCAGACGCTTGATAAACAGCGTCATATCTTCGCTTCCCTATACCGAAACTGCGCAGCTTTTTCCACAGTGCAGCAGGTTTTGATATGCCGCATACGACAGAGCGGGCATGTCTGATTTTGGCATTTCTCACGCTTTGCTTCGTTCTGTTTCGGAGTTTCCTATAAGCTTCGTACGCCTCGGGAGTTGGGTTACGCTTGAAGGCCCTGTGTGCAGCATCACGTTTATTCATTAACTGGCGTAATGCAGTGGTGAGCCATGGAGCAGGAGCTCTCTTTACCTTGACAGTGCGTTGAGGAGCATGTTTATCATACAGTGCAATAATTTTGCTACATAATTGCCGAATTTTTCCGTCTAAAGTCGGTTCATTGCTTATATCATGCCAAGGGATGTCTGAGCAATCCTTTTGAAGAGCGTCATGGTTAACATTTTTTAAGTTTCTGTAGGTTACCAGGTGAGATTTTTCTTTGGTAGTATGCACTGAGTAATTTAAGAATATCACGTCATGAGCAGAGAGTCCCGGAGCGGATGTCTGATTGGCGCGGATTATTTTATCTGGTCGCTTTGTTGCTATTATATCTATGAGTGTGTGGCTGTGTGACGTGTGGTGAGTTGGGTCCAGCGGTGTTAAACTCATATCATTGGAGTGGAACAGTCGCCTTAGTTTTTCGGCAGAGGGAGATTTTAACTGTAAGTCGATGTTTGTGTCGCCCATAATGATTATGTGTTCATACTGTGTCACGAGTGAGGACAGGGCAGACTGAAAGGAGGACATGGCACCGACGTTTGGAGGTTTATAGATTACTCCAATTAGCAGTTTCTGATTTGATGTATTTATTTCGAAAAACAAGAACTCTGCTTTAGGTGTATACTACTTCTGTCATTTATTCCATGCTGTTTTATCAACTTCCACACTTCTTTGCGCTTTGAACTCCCTGTGCAGCTATTATTTTCTTCACATTTAAAAGTTACACATAGAATTTTTTGTTCTAACTGCTGCTTTATCTGCCTCTCGCCTCAGTTTTAAATATCTACTTCTTATCTTTCATAAGCCATCTGTTGTAGGCCTCCTTTTTCTCCTTCATCTTTGCGGCAATATCATCATCCCTCCAATCACTTTCAAATTTGCCAGACGTGTTCTCAGCTACCGTGACATTTTCAATGCCGTCTTCATGAATAGCTCTCACAATTGTCTTATACGCTAACTTTACTGTTGTATCATCAGTATGCTGTTGCTTCCCACTCAGTCTAAGCTTGCATAAGAAGGCAACTGAAGGATCTCGCAGTGAAACTTAACTTTTACTGTGACTGGTTCAGTTTCTATCCATTCTCGTTACAGTTGTTTTCGTACCTACCAATTTTGTGAGAGGGGACCAAGTCAGATCCACGTTCTGGTCCCCTGTACTCTCTGCAGGCCTGCACATTTGTATGATTACTTTCTTTACCTACACGATAATCAATTATGGTAAATTTCCTTTAATTTACGTCTATGGTCACGAACTTTTTGTTAAAAGATTACAGTTTCGGTCTTTAATGACCATTATCACATCTGTTTCATAGAAACAAAGTCCTTATGTACTGCAGCCATAGTGGCATCGTCAAATGTTATATGACGATGCCACTATGGCTGCAGTACATTAGGACTTTGTTTATATGAAACAGATGTGATGATGGTCATTAAAGACCGAAACTGGTAATCTGTTAACAAAAAGTTCGTGACCATAGACATAAATTAAAGGAAATTTATTACATATACGGATCACTGTTTTTTTCGCGACGATGTCGCAGCTTGTGAATCAATTATAGACTGTATTTTCCTTATCCCTGTGGTGCATGAATTTCACTGCAGTGAACTGACGTTTTCAATCAGGCATGAGGCTGCAAATCCATGCAGGTCACAACACCAGTAGGGAGCGCCCACTGCAGTGAACTGTGTGCATTAATAGCCTCAGGACTGATTGAAAATGCCAAAGAAGCTACCTTTAACAGCTATCCACTTTCCATATCTTAAGACTGTACTGCGCACTCGTTTCTACCAGCCTCTCTCCATTATCATTCCTGCATACCCACTCGCCCATTAAAATCTCCTAAAAGAAACAGCTCCTTCCTATTGCCAATGCGACGTAGGAGGTTTGTCAGACCATTAAAGAAATTATTCTGCTGAGTTTCAGTAGCATTATTTGTGGGTGCGTATGCTGCAATGATCGCAACGTCGAATCCTATTAAATTAATATCCACACGCATCAGATAGCCGTTCACACAGTTGCATATCATAATGCAGCTTTCCCACTATTTATGGACCGCAACGGATATCCCCTTCTTTGTCCAACACTGTTTGTTCACTCCACTGTAAATATGAACATAATCATCTATTTCCTCTACCTTTCTTATTTGTCTGTGCTACGTCTGCGTTACTCTAATGGATTCTTTGGCCCCTCCTGTTTTCTTAGCTGCGATGCCCTGGACGTTGCAATGAATAGTACGATTACGTTTTTCTTTTCCTCTCCATTGGCTGGTCGAAGTCGCCCCTTGTTCTGATAAAAAGTAAGGCGGCACTCCTAAAGGCAAGGGAGAGGCGAAATTTACTCAGGGAATCGTGCAGCGGAGCTTGAAGGATGAGTGCGCTTGTTCCTTGGGAACAAAACTTTAGGATACGTCTAATGAGTTAGAGTTATTGTAAACAATGAAGTACTTCATGTCTTATTATTAGCTTTGATTATACTGGAGCGTGAGGATTAGTTTACTTGTGAGCGGTGTTAAATCTAGTGTTCAGGCTTTGTCCGTAAATGATGACAATTGTGTCACGATATCGGGCTTTGAAATAACTTTTATGCATCATGCTTTTATTCAGTCTTCCTATTGCATTCCATTTAGAAGAGGATAATGTGAACGTAGTTTTAATTGGAAATGAGACACAATTGCAGAGTAAACATATGAGACGTAACGGCTCCCAGCTTTCTAAACTCGATTTCGTTCGTTTATTCTTTAGCTGTAACCTTCAGCTAATCTTTTCTCGGCTGTTCTAACTTCGATGGTCTCGTTATCTCTGTATGAGCGGTGGAGGTATAAATTGCTCTTCTTAGTTCTAAACGATTTCCGTTTTCTTTTCATCTGGAGTGTGTGTGACTCTTCGCCACGTCATATTTAAAGGCACTGTTGCTGGTTCAACCTTTACGTATAATTTTGTCATCCATTTATCTGTGGCACCGTCAGATTATTGTCATTAACGCTAAAATCTTCTTTTGTATAATGAGCTGTGTTTTTCTGCTCCCGAAAAGATAAATAATAGAACAAATCTGTGTAAAGTACCTGGACACAGGTCAGTCTTGAAATGATAGAGATATTACTCACACGGCCCCACTTAGCGCCTAGATTATCAGCATAACTGCCGGTTGAAAACAGAAATTGGATTCCCGACTCTCTTTTTTGTTTTGTCAAAAGTATTATATATTTCGAATTAACTTTTGAGAATTACAGTCGTTATAAAAACGTTTTGCCATTATGATTTCTATTTATTTTCCCAGTATATATTACTTCATTTACTTTTAACAGGTTGTCAAAGACATTTAACATAGTCATAAAACATCGTAACATTCAACGTAGTGAGAAAAAATCGATACATTTAACGTAGTTTGAAAACATCGACTCTTTTATGTATCGATTTTAAGGGTTACAGTTTAATCGAAATATTTTAATCTATTTTTTGGTGAAACGTTATGTTATGTCGCAACTACCAAACTGAAATAAGAATAATCAAGGACGAGTACTGGCAACAAAAGCCAAGGAACTGTTTGTTGCCAGAGATTTGGGGAGTTTATACGTTGAAATAAAAGAGATACATGGATTGAGAGTAAATGGAAGAAAGAAAGTAATGAGAAGTAGCAGAAATGAGAACAGTGAGAAACTTAGGAACAGAATTGACGATCACGAAGTAAATGAAGTTGAGGGATTCTACAACTTAGGCAGCAAAGTAACCAATAACACCACACAGATCAAGAAGTACATCAAAACCAGACTAGCACTGACATAAAGGAGTATCTGGCGAAGAGAAGTCTACTATCATCAAATATAGGCCCTAATTTGAGAAAGAAATTTCTGAGAACGTACGTTTGGGCCACAGAACTGTATGCTAGTTAAACATGGACTGTGGGAAAATCGGAACAGAAAAGAATCGAAGCATTTGAGATGTCGTGCTACAGACAAATGTTGAAAGTTAGGTGGGCTGATAAGGTAACGAATGAGGAGGTTCTGAGTAGAGTCTAAGACGAAAGGAATATGTAGACAAGAACAAGGGACAGGATGATAGGACATCTATTAAGACATCAGCGAATAACTTCCATTGTACAAAAGGGAGCTGTAAAGGGCAAAACTGTGGAGGAAGACATCCAGCACATAATTGAGGACATAGGTTGCAAGTGCGGCTGTGAGATGAAGAGGTTGGCACAGGAGAGGAATTCGTGGCGGTCCGCATCAAACCATTCAGAAGACTGATGGGTCAAAAAAGAACCTGTTCGTTCCTCATTGGAAACTCTGAAAGCCGGCATTCCTGACTGACCGACAGTGCATTTTGAGTCACCAAAAACAGCATTTTAGTTCACTCGTAAACTGTAGTTCTTCTGTGGTTGACGAGTTTCTTAAAGATATTGCAGAACAAGCAGCACGGCCTTGGATTGCAGTCCCACAGATATTTCATAAATTTACCAAGCCTCTATCTAGATAGCGCGGAACCGAGAAAGGAGGCCGGACCTGGCGACGTCCCACTGGCTGTCTAGAAACCAGACCCTCCTCCATGTTTCTTCTAATGTGGGTAAGCTGTAAGGTACCAGCTGATATGAAGAACTAGACAGTTTTCACTAACTGTAAAAAAGGAGGCTGAAGGATTGTATGGAGATGTGACAGTTCTGACACAATCTGCAATGCTGTCAGACCTCTTCCAACTGTCACTGTTATCAATAATTTATGGGCCCCTCTGCCCACTCCCCCAAATCCCCTGTTCTCCTCCCTCTCACCTGAATTTCAGTATTCCAATTCGTGACTAAGAATGGGGCGCAGTACATGTTTCATGTATTTTATGCCATACACGGGTGCGTGCAGTATGCGGCAAACACGAAGGATCAGTTCGTGTTTGCGAGCTTTCGTGCCATCAGTCTGGGAGCTATGAGACAGTGGACCGACTGACAAAAGTCCCGCGACGCTCAGTGTGCGTGCCATTGCGACATTCTGCTAGTCACCTTGTTTTGTTCTGGTGCACTTACAGATAAAGAAGATGTTTGTTACGCCTCAGGATAATAGCACTGGCATACACTAAAATTTTGTCCATGTTCTTCCTTGGCAACTCCTGGAAGCCGAACAGCCTACGTCAATGGCTATCAGGCAGCTAGCCAGGGGGGAATGCTGAAGGAGTTGCAACAAACACGGAAGCTACTGTAGCACCGGGGAACACCCGAACGCCGGGGTCTGAAAGAAAAGCATAATATCATCGTGGTAGCCGAGAGACATCGTCACACAAGTGGGAAAGCAGGGTGCCGCTGGGAAGGCCTAAGCACAACGCAACAATAAGTATTCAGGTGCCGAACCAACTGAAGAGTCTGTGAAAGATGTAACGAAAGTCTGAAGCCACTATGAGAGCTGACAACGGGGAGAAACTAGAACACAAAATGGGACAGCCAACCCCACTACCCTGCAGAGCGCCAACATAAATACCCAATACTCTTCTTGCTGAGTGCTGATTAATGAATGTCCAGGGGTAGCCTGAGCCCTCGTCTCAGTTACATGTATCCAGTGGGAAGGTAGTGGTGGTTGTTAGTGTTTAACGTCCCGTCGACAACGATGTCATTAGAGACGGAGCGCAGGTTCGAGTGAGGTAAGGATTGGGAAGGAAATCGGTCGTGCCCTTTCTAAGGAACCATCTCGGCATTTGCCTGGAGTGATTTAGGGAAATCACGGAAAACCCAAATCAGGATGGCTGGAAACGGGATTGAACCATTGTCCTCCCGAATGCGAGTCCAGTGTGCTAATCACTGCGCCACCTCGCTCGGTTACCAGTGGGAAGGGAGGGTATGGGAGTCGACCCTCGGGAGCCTACCCATCTTTGATCGCCTATGGAGTCAAAAGTCAAGCTGGATGGAGACATGTTGGAAGGACCCTGCCTCTGCCAGCTGCAGTGCCAAACTCTAAGGCAACGATGATGGAGCGAGGAGACTGCTATCACCCTGCAGTCGTACTGGAGGCTTGACCTTCCTGAAATTTGCCTTGAATGGTCACTGCTGCTGCTCATACTATTTTGGTGGCAACCATCGATGCTACCGGTTCCTGTCCCCTGAACGGAGGTGAGGGCTGAACCCTGCGTGACAGCGAGTACTCTAGATGGATCTGGGGGCGTGTCTCCTGAGTGCAAATCTTTCCCGTCAGTCGGTTCGTAGAGCTGGAGGAGACTACGGGTTGAGGGCCAGCTGGTGACGTAATGGCTGGTACCTGGGCTTCACTGCGACGGTGAAACTACAAGTCGGGTGCCTGCTGGCCTCACTGCTGACGAGAGCGCTTCTCTGCCAGCCCAACTGCGGCGCTTCGCCTTGAGAAACAATCCTGTATTATTGCCAATAACGTTTTTCGGCGCTGTCGAGCGTAGCTGGGTCCTAACCACCGTAGCCTGCTCGGCTCTCTTGGTTCAAATGGCTCTGAGCACTATGCGACATAACTTCTGAGGTCATCAGTCGCCTAGAACTTAGAACTAATTAAACCTTACTAACCTAAGGATATCACACACATCCATGCCCGGGGCAGGATTCGAACCTGTTACCGTAGCGGTCGCTCGGTTCCAGACTGTAGCGCACGGCCACTCCGGCCGGCTGCTCGGCTCTCTCCTGACGAACGTAGTGGTCTGGTGATCTGGTGACTGAACCTCTAATCATTATTTAAACTCAGTGCGGTCTACAGTAGTTGTCATACAAGCATCTCACGTTATTTATGATAATATCAGTACAACAACCACTTATTTTTACATTTACTTTTAATCCATACATGAACACTTTTATTTTACCTTTATTACAAGTACAAAAGCTAGAAGCAGATGGATATAGGTGACTGGGCTTTTCAAAATTCTTATTCGACTGTTCCCCAACATGATAAGTGAGATAAGCAGTAAAATAACGTTTAGAAAAACTCTCTTGAGCAGGAACATTAGCAATACCACGATGTCCCCTAACAATTGCTACTGTGAACCAAACATTACCATGCGAAAACGTATCATTAACATCTAAACTTCAACTTACATTCTACTAAAACAGATGGACCATTA
Source organism: Schistocerca gregaria (assembly GCF_023897955.1). NCBI lineage: Eukaryota > Metazoa > Arthropoda > Insecta > Orthoptera > Acrididae > Schistocerca > Schistocerca gregaria. The sequence continues at coordinate 217,686,340 of NC_064925.1, read as the reverse complement.
AGCATAGCATGAGCAGCCGCAGATTTAAAAGGTATTTTATTCTTCTTACCACCAGTTTAGGTTAGTAATAATTATGCATGGCCTAGTACTGCATTTGCAGGACAGCAACATTTCATACATATTCCCATGAGGTGGTGCCACAGTTCAGGGCAAGGAAAAATTTAGGTGCTTAATACACAAGCTGTTAATTTTTCCCCATATTCTAGTCAGGCATGGGATACTTGATACAGCTAACTTTGATACCAGTTGTAGCCATGCCAAGATGAAGTTGCGACAAATAATACAGAGAATTTAGACGTAGAAATAGCATTGTTTATTTCAGCACAACACTTTAAACTATGAGATCTGCCAACACTCAGGCATGATGTATACCACTCAATTCCACAGTATCATTCCATTAGACAGAAAGCTATATTAGTCTCAATCTGTCACTGACTGTACAGACAGCTTTCACACCAAGAAAAATAACACAATGAACTCAACGGTAAATTCGGCAACACTCAAAATTTACTATCACAGATCCATAAACGTGTACTTTTTAGTGTTATTAACACGAACGCTGGCAGGCAACAGGTTAACGATTAAGAAACGAATGCCAATACTTCGAGAATGATGGATAACCTAACAAAACCAGGTCTAATTGCAATGTGTTGTAAAACTTAATTATGAAATTGCTCAAAAATATGCGGAACAAAACGATGACGAATATGACAAGGGTGTAATTGGCACCACTATAACAATAACCACACAGCTGCACGAGAAATCCTGAAAATTTACTTTGCAGCAATTAGGAACTAAAGAAGAGTGCATAGCGCACGTGCTAAGTGTTCCACTTAGCTCACATGAGTTCCTCCCATACAGGAATCATTCATTGCTTGGCGAAGTATCGCCAGGTAGTACAGTCGTTCGAAAACGCTTGATGTGTGACATTTTGGGCAACAGATTCATGTTCTGTGTTCATTTGAAACGTGTACTGCAGGATGTCTTTCCCACAGTAATTGAAAGTATCGAGATAAGGCTTTATCTGTTTGTTATTTATGGAGCATTTTCACCATGCCACTGATTCCATTGCTTACAAAAGAAGGAATGACTCAATTTTAAGGAAAGTGGGTGATACTAACTATTCTCTTTTAATCTTGAATTTACCGTTGGTATGTACTTTCCACGTTACATATGTACAGCAATGCTTTTCTAATTTGCAAAGGCTGTAGTATTCCAGTACGAAAGCCCAGGGTGTTCGAATAAAGATTCTACTGCCAAAACGTATGAGAATTATGGAATTATGAAACAGGTGATGTGAAGTCTCATTGGGGATACTTCGACACAGTATCATCACTTGTCGGTGTTTAACATACGTAGACAGTCTCTCACATAGTTAAAGAAACATCATCCATCTGCATTTTTATTCCCTGCAGACTAATACTGTTAAGAGATTTAGGCCAGTGCTACCTGTTCATTATTATACGTAAGCAAGTCCCTTCAGATATTCCAAACACGTGTGAGTCTCAGCTCAATGGTACTGAGAAAGAATACTACAGCATTCAGAATTTAATTGAAACATATGCGAAAAAAGCCAACTTGTACACGACAAATAACAGTCCACTAACCTGACAACAATAAAACGACTCCAGGGAAGAGGATTTACTTTGACGTATGTCACGGAAAACATACGATTCTGTTGCCACACTACCTACATACGAACCTTCCATAACGTATCAATTATAATTTGTTTGCTCTGGAAGACTAATAGTGCAACTGTGGAAATTAGTGTTGCCTACACACATACGTCAGAGTCTTTACAGTTGTCACTTTAATAACATAGTACTGGTTAATGCATACAATAGGTACACTTTAAAAAAACAGTGAACAGAGGAAATAACTGGGATTACAACAAAAGCTATGGTGCATTAATGTAAACTTTTTTTTTTTTTGGTCATCACTCTACTGACTGGTTTGATGCGGCCCGCCACGAATTCCTTTCCTGTGCTAACCTCTTCATCTCAGAGTAGCACTTGCAACCTACATCCTCAATTATTTGCTTGACGTATTCCAATCTCTGTCTTCATCTACAGTTTTTACCCTCTACAGTTCCCTCTAGTACCACGGAAGTCATTCCCCCATGTCTTAGCAGATGTCCTATCATCCTGTCCCTTCTCCTTATCAGTGTTTTCCACATATTCCTTTCCTCTCCGATTCTGCGTAGAACCTCCTCATTCCTTACCTTATCAGTCCACCTAATTTTCAACATTCGTCTATAGCACCACATCTCAAATGCTTCGATTCTCTTCTGTTCCGGTTTCCCCACAGTCCATGTTTCACTACCATACAATGCTGTACTCCAGACGTACATCCTCAGAAATTTCTTCCTCAAATTAATGCCGGTATTTGATATTAGTAGACTTCTCTTGGCCAGAAATGTCTTCTTGCCATAGCGAGTCTGCTTTTGATGTCCTCCTTGCTCCGTCCGTCATTGGTTATTTTACTGCCTAGGTAGCAACTTCATTGACTTCGTGACCATCAATCCTGATGTTAAGTTTCTCTCTGTTCTCATTTCTACTACTTCGCATTACCTTCGTCTTTCTCCGATTTACTCTCAAACCATACTGTGTACTCATTAGACTGTTCATTCCGTTCAGCAGATCATTTAATTCTTCTTCACTTTCACTCAGGATAGCAATGTCATCAGCGTATAGTATCATTGGTATCCTTTCACCTTGTATTTTAATTCCACTCCTGAACCTTTCTTTTATTTCCATCATTGCTTCCTCGATGTACAGATTGAAGAGTAGGGGCGAAAGGCTACAGCCTCGTCTTACGCCCTTCTTAATACGAGCACTTCGTTCTTGATCGTCCACTCTTATTATTCCCTCTTGGTTGTTGTACATATTGTATATGACCCGTCTCTCCCTATAGCTTACCCCTACTTTTTTCAGAATCTCGAACAGCTTGCACCATTTTATATTGTCGAACGCTTTTTTCAGGTCGACAAATCCTATGAACGTGTCTTGATTTTTCTTCAGCCTTGCTTCCATTATTAGCCGTAACGTCAGAATGGCCTCTCTCGTGCCTTTACATTTCCTAAAGCCAAACTGATCGTCACCTAGCGCATTCTCAATTTTCTTTTCCATTGTTCTGTATATTATTCTTGTAAGCAGCATCGATGCATGAGCTGTTAAGCTGATTGTGCGATAATTCTCGCACATGTCAGCTCTTGCCGTCTTCGGAATTGTGTGGATGATGCTTTTCCGAAAGTCAGATGGTAGGTCGCCAGACTCATATATTCTACACACCAACGTAAATAGTCGTTTTGTTGCCACTTCCCCTAATGATTTTAGAAATTCTTATGGAATGTTATCTATTGTAAACCAGATATCGTATGTTACAAAATGATACCGACGAACTTCAAGAGGTTGTAGAGAGCGTCTTGAGGAACAAAATGAGTATAGGAACCAGTGTACAGAAACGTCGTCCGACGACGCTGCAGATCGTCGAAGTTACAGACGCTGGCCTCTGCCTCGAGGCCACAACTTCGGCAGAAAACGCGACTTTGACGTTGCACGCTGACGGATCGTATGTGGAACGTCTGGCAGTGTTGTTTGTCATTCAGTGATCACGCCTGAATGCCAAGATCGCCAGTGAAGAAGCTTCTGCATAGACGTGTTGTCTCGTATGAATGTGATACTTTGTTGCCTCGGTACATGATGGTTTCAGACAAGTGTTTACATCTGTGGTTTATTTATCTCCTAGAACCGTATAAAAACCCCAATGTTTTCGATATACAGGAGGAAAATAAACTGCAGATGGAAACCCACATCCAAAACAGTAATCCAACAAGGCAACAAAGCATCGTGTTCATAGGAGATGAAGCCTGTCTTACGGTAGTTAGCTTCATGGCCTCCACTGACGATCATTGAAATCAATCGCGATCGCTGAATGACGAACAACATTGCCAGACGTTCCGCCTGCTGTCCTTCTGAGCCATGGTAAAAATTGTTGGTTTGAAGAGCGCGCCGGAGCGCTTAGTGTGAAGCTGTCGCCCTCCGTTCTGGCGGTGGCGCCGCTGTGGCAATTGCCGCTTTGGTGTCTCCCTCTGGTGGGAAAAGGGAAAGGTTCCCCGTTCACGTGCCTTTAAGGGGCGCTGTGAGCTCGCCAGTCAGTGCAGTGAGTCGACAGAGTCAGTAGGAAGGCAGACACTCGCATGTTAGTCAGTCGGCTCTAAGTCTCAGTCGCTGTTGTGTTGTGGACTGAGTCGGGTTCGTCGTTGCTCCGCTGTTGGACGAGTTGGCAGTCAGCAGCAGTCAGGTGCAAGTACTCGCCGGGACCGTGGTCGACGCAGACGGAAGGCCGTTGGTCGGTCGGTCGGCTGGTCGTCGGATGGCGAAATGTGGTCTGCTGAACACTGACACCAGTATCAATCGAGAAGATTTGGCAGCCAGCAACAGACGGGATGAACACCATTTTCCGAGTCGGGATGTGGTTGGACCTTGTTGGTTCGTTGGAACTGAGCAGCGACGAAGTCTCCAAAGCGCCAAGCCAGGCCGGGGCTTTTGGCGGCGGGCACGCGCTGTTGCATTTGTAGGCGCTAGCCGGGAGAGCGACCGTTCGCTTTCCTCCGAAGCAGGATCCTCAAGTTGAGTAATTAGTTACTTCTTTTAAATCTCGACTGTTACTACTTGTTCGTTATTTGTGGATTGTTGCCTCCTCAGCCGTTCACGCTTGTGATAAGAAGTAGTGTGTGTTGTTGTCGTCTAGAACCCGCAGCATTCATCCGTAGTGATTTGACAGTTGTGACTTGTGTTTTCTGTATTCTTTTAAACTCGTCTTGAGCGGTGTTTGATGCCTTGATCTTGGTGAGGCCGAGTTAGGTGCAGGTATCTTGGTTTACTCGACATCGGCCGATATTCTCTGTTGTTTGTGCCGTTGTATCTGACGGTTGGAAATAGGACAGATTGTCGGTCAGAGTGCTAGTATGTCTGTCATGTTTGTCGGATTCGGTGTGTTAACGAATTCATTGCTTGGAGTATAACGGCCTAAGTCCTGAAATATGTTTTTATCTTGCCTATCATCTTGAGAGGCGGTATATGTGTACTGTAGAGCATGTTGACTCGTTTGGCCAACCTTGTATAATTTTATATAAGATTGCATTTCATGGGCTTTTATTTAAATGGTCATTTTAGTATATAAAGTTGCCACCCTTCGACCATAAGAGTTTTCTTAGAAGTTAAAATCAAGTTGCACCTTCGGTGACAAGTTAATCTTTTAATTTTAGTGTTTTGTACCATTTCCATCCCTCCTAAGGGGTACATAGTTTGTGTGCTTGTGTGAATTGTTAAAACTTTTAGTTTCAAGTAATCTGGTGTGTTGCAGATTTGCACCAGTGTAGTCTTTCAGAGGTTGTTGTTAGCGGTCGTGACTATGGCCGTGTCAAAAGGGATCAGCAAGGTTCTCACCCCGAAAGCTCATACACTCAAAAATTTGTTTCTTTCTGCCTCTGAATAAATAGTAACTCGATATTTAGAGGGTGCTTTCTGATTATAATTTTAAATGTTTCCTTTTTTAAATAAATTCCCATTTGTTAAAAGCAATTTGATTATGATTTCATCAATTATTCCCTGGCAGTTACTTCCACGCTCACATAGTGTGATTAAATGTGTTAATGTTCTTGATGAATCGCTAGTAAATAAATAAAATTTTAAGAATATTCTTTGAAGATAAGTCCACGGTTCACCGTCAGTGTACAAAGTCAAGGGGTTCTGCAGAAGGTGTGGCCGAGCGACAGGCACTGGCATCTCTAGCTTCGAAGATCTGCAGCGTCGTTGGATGAAGTTTCCGGACACGGTTTCCATCCACAATTTGTACGTCCAGACTCCCTATACAGCCCCTTGAAGATTGCCGGTACCGTTTTGTAACAACCTGTATGTCAAGTTACAATGTAGGAGGGAGACGACACCACAAACCTGTACTTTCAAAGGGAAAAGACGAAACATTCCACCAACAAACAAACACTTTCGCACACCGGGTGAGAAGCGCTATAAGATCGTTCAGGGGCGACGCTGCTGAGTAGAGAAAAGTATCATTATTGCACAATCGTAAGGACTAGAGCAAAGCCGAGGAAAAAATATCCTCTGGGCACACTAAAAGAAGCTAATTTAAAATGTTTGTAATGGTTGTAATAAAGAAAGGAAGAACCTGATAGTTTCTTATTATAAAATTAGCGGCGAACTTCATACATGTATTTACGGGCAGTTCAGTTAAGTAGAATGGTCACGTAAAACCAGTATTTGGAAATGGAGAATGTAAGCCTTGTGAGAAAATGAAATACATGTATAAAAAAGGGCGCAAGTAGCTAATTCTAATTTTTCTGAAGTGTTTGTAGCCATTATCAAGAAGTCTTGACAACGGACGTAGAATTCAGGGTGGCGCTGCTAGAATATTTACAGATTGATGCTGCTCAGAAGTTCATGCGAGGTGTAAGGTAGGTTACTGATGTCACACTGGCACATTTTTCACCACAATTCTGCCCAACGTCTCAAACGGTGGGGAGGCTGTCACACCCTTCTTACCTTTTCTTTTGACGCCTCAGCGATGGAGATAGAGTTGTGACGCCCAGCTTTGAAATCACTTACTTTTATTATGGGTGGAGGAGGGAAATAGCCGCTCAGTATCGACACAGAAGGACGTCAGGAGGTCTCGTAAAGGTCGTCAATGTATCCACCCCTTGGGCCCTTGACATTTGTCTATTGGAAACGACAATGGACGAGGAACAGGACGGCGTCTAGACAGCCTTTGACAGTTCTAGCACCCTCTCTCACTCCACCCTACCCCCCCCCCCCCCCCTCCTCCCCCACCTACACTCCTTGACGGTTAAACCCGTGAGACGTCTTGGGCCTGCAACGTCACGGAACTTGTTCGCAGCCCTTTGGAGTGTAGTGCGACAGCTATTTTTGGTCACAGGGTGGAACCACTGGGGACTGTTAAATCCATTCGATGAAATTTGAACACGGTCCACAACAGGAAAGAAAGTGTCTCTTCCAGTTCTTTTTTTTTTTTTCGCTCACTCCAGTGATGTGATCATAGGGAGGGGGGAGAGGGGACAATGCGTTAATAAAACGGCAAAGGATTCCTCTAAAACAGCCCAGTTCGGCAACACCCTCGGTGCCACCCTTAGATTTTTGTTGGGCACTTTACGAATGCTTATGTACAGAGACAGCCAGTCATTATTTCCTCGGTGCCGACGCGACAGGCGTCGACATCCATCAGATTTCGCAAGTGACCAAGAGACGATAGTTCAGAAACGAAGTACTACTCAGCTCTGAGGTGTCAAAATTGTTACCTGTAACATTGGCACCTAGGAATCAATGACTGGTTGTGTCTGTACAGGTATGTTTTTAAGTGGTCAAAAGAGGTGCGTGGTTGGCACCGAGTGTGTTCGTCCCCTAGAGCTTAGAACTACTTAAACATAACTAACACAAGGACATCACACACATCCATGCCCGAGGCAGGATTCGAACCTGTGACCGTAGCGGTTGCGCGGTTCCATACTGTAGCTCTCTACAGGTACAGCTGCCCATGCAGCTTCAACACGAAACCACAGTTCATCAAGAGTAGTGACTGGCGTACTGTGACGAGCCAGTTGCTCGGCCACCATTGACCAGACGTTTTCAATTGGTCAGAGATCCGGAGAAGGTTCTAGCCAGGGCAGCAGTCGAACATTTCCTGCATCCGGAAAGACCCGTACAGGACATGTAATAGGTGATCGTGCATTATCCTGCTGAAATGCAGCGTTTCGCAGGGATCGAATGAAGGATAGAGCCACGGGTAGCAACACATCTGAAATGTAGCGTCCACTGTTCAAAGTGCCGTCAATGCGAACAAGAGGTGACCGAGACGTGTAACCAGTGGCACCCCATACCATCACGCTGGGTAATATGCCAGTATGGCGATGACGAATACACGATTCCAATGTGCGTTCACCGCGATGCCGACAAACACGGATGCGACCATCATGATGCTGTAAACAGAACCTGGATACATGCGAAAAAATGACGTTTTGCCATTAGTGTACCCAGGTTCGTCGTTGAGTACACCATCGCAGGTGCTCCTGTATGTAATGCAGCGCCAAGGGTAACCGCCATGGTCTCCGAGCTGATAGTCTATGCTGCTGCAAACGTCGTCGAACTGTTCTTGCACATGGTTGTTGTCTTGCAAACGTCCCCATCTTTTGATTCACGGATCGAGACGCGGATGCACGATCCGGTTCAGCCATGCGGAATAGATGGCTGTCATCTCGACTGCTAGTGATACGAGGCCGTTGGGACCAAGCACGGCGTTCGGTATTGCCCTTCTGAAGCCACCGATTCCATATTCTGCTAACAGTCATTGGATCTCGACCAACGCGAGCAGCAGTGTCGCGATACGATAAACTGCAATCGCGATAGGCTACAATCTGACTATTATCAAAGTTTGAAAGGTGATGGTACGCTTTGCTCCTCCTTACACGATCCATCACAATAACGTTTCACCAGGAAACGCCGGTCAACTTCTGTTTGTGTATGAGAAATCGGTTGGAAACTTTTCTCGTGTCAGCGCGTTGTAGGTGTCGCCACCGGCGCCAACCTTGTGTGAATGCTCTGAAAAGCTAATCATTTGCTTATCACAGCATCTTCTCCCTGTCGGTTAACTTTCGCGTCTGCTGCACGTCATCTTCGTATTGTAGCAATTTTAATGTCCAGTAGTATAATATCCCCGGTATATCCTCTTCAATCTAGTGGCGTCTCGTACACAAGACTTTTCGCATGGCGCCACAAGATGAAATCGATTGAGTTAAGTTCAGGTGAAGGTGCTGCCTATGCAAATTTCGTACACTGACTGATCTTGGTTCACGAAACCCTCAGTTCAAAGTGGAGTGGGGCTCCATCTTGCTGAAACTACATCCGTTGACAAATAACAAGTAGGTATTCCAGAAACACTGTTATTATGTCTGTCATAAACACTGTGTAGCGTGGTGCTTTTAAGTGGGGAGGAAAAGAAAAGGAACTGTTACATATTCATTGACTATCCTTGTTCAAAAGTTGACGTAATTTGTGTTGATGGCTTTTCACAATTGTAACATGAGAACACTCATCGTAGCAAATACGATTATTGAGATTGCTTAGATTTCTGATTGTGGTGAAACGGGCTTCATCGATGTAGAGCATTTACGCGGATAAGTGAGAATTGAGTGTAAGGCGCTGTCATTACCTGAACACAATATGAGGTCCGAAATCAGCTGGAGAGTAAGCATGAACTTTCTGTGGATGGCAGCGGTCTAGCCGCATTTTCCGCAATACTCACCAAACAGTACTCATTTCAGTGCAGCAAATCGAGTGCTAACTACAAGAACCTCATCTACAAGAGCAAACAGCGCATCTACTAATACGAGAGTTCATGTAGTTCGTTGTCCTCCTCGGTCGTTGTACTGTGGTACCAGCTGCCCAGTTTCACTTAATCGTTGGAAGTCTTGGAGTGAGCCGTACGTCTTCTACAGGGATATTTGACCCTGTAGAGCCTTTCCACTTCTCTGCTACGTGTATTTACTTGCTCATCCTGTAGAATCACGATTGAAAGTTCCGTCAGCGGGTACAACTCCATTTGCTGGTCGACATGAGTACTTCAAACACTGAATGCAGCCTACTACAGTAGAGACACTGTGAACTAGGTGAACTAGGGTGGCTCATGTGTGTAGACAGAATACCATTTGCTTTGGAATACTGGAGCTACTGCCACAACTTCTATATGGCCTAGTATACATTCTTAGCAACAACGGAGTACGGTGCATGTATTCCACTGTCAGAGGTGTCAGGACGAGTTTCACTTATAAATTTCGTCTCGGTCGTTTCCAGACCAGGGTCACTACGCTAAGTTGATACATGTATCTTTCTCCATAATCCCCGTAACTTTGTAGCGTCATCGCTGTAATCATTCTGCATGTGTAATACTTGGAAAAAAATGCTATACAAGTTGTATATGATGATCAAAATAATTATGGGTGCTGTACTGCATCACCGTATAAAACAGTTTAATTATAAACTATAAAACCAAGTTTCTACCTCAAGGCGAGACTAGATTTGATTGATGAAAGGCGGCACTATGTATTGCAGACAATCGGTGTCAATGTCCAAAACTTTCAAGTTTCAAAATTATGTGGTATTCACACCTATCGCCTGCAATAACTACAGCCACCTTTCCTCCGCGGAAACCAGTCTTGCCTTGAAGAAGGCCGTTGTAATATGGCCGAAACGTTGGTTTTACGGTTTATAGTTAAATTATTTTATACAGTGACGCGGTGCAATACCCAGAAGAATTTTAATCGCCATAACATCGGCCGCAGAATCCTACGCAGTTACAGCGAGTCAAAGTATTCGTCTAGCCGTAATTAAAAAAAAAAAAAAAAACTAAGTATGTATCACGTGAAAGGAAGGGAACATAAAATGTGAACATCCATTCATATGCAACGAACCTTGCTAAGTCATTTTTATTGATGGACAAGGGAATAAATACATCCATAGCGATATCAAATTTGACGAAATGGAGAATTTATTCAGGAGCTACTTCAAAAAGTATTTGTCCACTCATATCTTTTTAATTTGCAATCTGAAAATATGATTTCAATTACAAAAATTAATATTTAGCGGGGTTTTCCTTTGCAGCTATGGCTGCTTGTAGTCGTCTGGGCATCGACCAAGTTTGCCGCCAGAGAGGCTGGAATTTTGTCCCATTCGTCTTTTAGTGCTTCTTTTAAGAAATGTCTCTTCACCTGTTGCTATCTTCGAGTACTGTCCGAAGGATTAATGTCTGGGCTCTGAAGAGGGGTGTTAAGTTGTTTTGGGGTATTGTACAGGAGCCACAGCCTTGTATTTAGAGCCGTATGCTTTGGGTCGTTACTTGTTGAAAAACGTAATTTACTTGCAGATCTTATTTTTCGGCACTAGGATTCAGATTGTCCTTTAAAATGTTGATATACATATGGTGATCCATTGTCACTTCTATGGAATGTAATTTTCCAACACCTGCAGCATTCATACAGCCCCACACCATCAGGGAGCAACCACCGTATTTTAACGTTGGCACTAGATTGCGTGGCAATATCCCCGCATTCTTCTTACGTCACACCATTCGCCTGTCACCCGACCCGAATACTTTATATTTACTCTCATCAGAAAATACTACTCTATTCCAGAAGTCTTCCTTTTTTCATCGCAAAATGAAGACGTTTCTTTCGATTCTGTTCAGTGACCCAAAATGTCTTGTGCGCTACCCGGCCGTGATACCCATACTTTTTGAAGGTATCTTTGATTGTGATCGGACATACCTTCTTTCCCCTAGGCTCTAACTCCCCAGCAAACTTAAGAGAGCTGATTTTAGGTTTCTTCTTCATTTCCCTCATGATAAATCTCACGTCTGCATCAGTCAAAGTGTGAGGGCGTTCGGTACATTGTTGCTTTCTTAATGATTTTGTTGCGCAAAGGCGATCTATTATCATTGAACCGTCGATCTCGGTCAACCGACTACTTTAGCAAATTCGTAAAAAGATTTACATTCATTATGTAAGCGCAGAATAAGTTTCCTTTCGTTCAGCGTCATCTCACTACCCTTACGGCCCATGACGCTTTATCGGCGCCGTTCACAACCACAACAGGCAACAGGATGGGGCCGCGTAAAGTTGACTCTATTGTGTGCCGTGGGTCAGTGTTATAGTTTAATCACTGCGCGCAAAAATGTTCAAATGTGTGTCAAATCTTATGGGACTTAACTGCTAAGGTCATCAGTCCCTAAGCTTACACAGTACTTAACCTAAATTATCCTAAGGACAAAAACACACATCCGTCCGCGAGGGAGGACTCGAACCTCCGGCAGGACCAGCCGCACAGTCCATGACTGCAGCGGCTCAGACCTCTCGGCTAATCCCGCGCGGCACTGTGCGCAGAATTTCGGCATATTCAGATGGTGGACGAATATTTTATGAACTAGCTCTTGTATGACATTCTCTGTTTTGTTAACCTTGCTGTCGATTTCGATGAATTACAGAGGTACTTCTTACATGACTGTCTCTTTAGATTTTGTATGCATTTGTTTTCATGTTACACAGACTTTGTTTTCTATAAGATATGCAGGTAGACGAATACTTTCTGGACTCACTGCATGAACGTAAATTTGTATTTGCTCGACATTTTTCAGATACGGTGGCGATCTAGAATAAAATGGAATACAGCAGTAAAAACTTCAGTGAAGATCATCAACTACAGCTTTATTATCGCGAAATAGGAAAGATAGTGTCAGACATGATACGTGAGCCGGCTGCGATGGTCGTGCGGTTCTAGGCGCTGCAGTCCGGAACCACGGGACTGCTACGGTCGCAGGTTCGATTCCTGCCTCGGGCATGGATGTGTGTGATGTCCTTAGGTTAGTTAGGTTTAAGTAGCTCTAAGTTCTAGGGGACTGATGACCTCAGAAGTTAAGTCCCATAGTGCTCAGAGCCATTTGAACCATAGTGCTCAGAGCCATGATACGTGAATTGGAGTGGCAGTCATTAAAACAAAGGCGTTTTTCGTTGCGACGGGATCTTCTCATGAAATTTCAATCACCAGTTTTCTCCTCCGAGTCTGTTGGCACCCACCTACACAGGGGGAAATGATCGTCACGATAAAATACACTCCTGGAAATGGAAAAAAGAACACATTGACACCGGTGTGTCAGACCCACCATACTTGCTCCGGACACTGCGAGAGGGCTATACAAGCAATGATCACACGCACGGCACAGCGGACACACCAGGAACCGCGGTGTTGGCCGTCGAATGGCGCTAGCTGCGCAGCATTTGTGCACCGCCGCCGTCAGTGTCAGCCAGTTCGCCGTGGCATACGGAGCTCCATCGCAGTCTTTAACACTGGTAGCATGCCGCGACAGCGTGGACGTGAACCGTATGTGCAGTTGACGGACTTTGAGCGAGGGCGTATAGTGGGCATGCGGGAGGCCGGGTGGACGTACCGCCGAATTGCTCAACACGTGGGGCGTGAGGTCTCCACAGTACATCAATGTTGTCGCCAGTGGTCGGCGGAAGGTGCACGTGCCCGTCGACCTGGGTCCAGACCGCAGCGACGTACGCCAAGACCGTAGGATCCTACGTAGTGCCGTAGGGGACCGCACTGCCACTTCCCAGCAAATTAGGGACACTGTTGCTCCTGGGGTATCGGCGAGGACCATTCGCAACCGTCTCCATGAAGCTGGGCTACGGTCCCGCACACCGTTAGGCCGTCTTCCGCTCACGCCACAACATCGTGCAGCCCGCCTCCAGTGGTGTCGCGACAGGCGTGAATGGAGGGACGAATGGAGACGTGTCGTCTTCAGCGATGAGAGTCGCTTCTGCCTTGGTGCCAATGATGGTCGTATGCGTGTTTGGCGCCGTGCAGGTGAGCGCCACAATCAGGACTGCATACGACCGAGGCACACAGGGCCAACACCCGGCATCATGGTGTGGGGAGCGATCTCCTACACTGGCCGTACACCTCTGGTGATCGTCGAGGGGACACTGAATAGTGCACGGTACATCCAAACCGTCATCGAACCCATCGTTCTACCATTCCTAGACCGGCAAGGGAACTTGCTGTCCCAACAGGACAATGCACGTCCGCATGTATCCCGTGCCACCCAACGTGCTCTAGAAGGTGTAAGTCAACTACCCTGGCCAGCAAGATCTCCGGATCTGTCCCCCATTGAGCATGTTTGGGACTGGATGAAGCGTCGTCTCACGCGGTCTGCACGTTCAGCACGAACGCTGGTCCAACTGAGGCGCCAGGTGGAAATGGCATGGCAAGCCGTTCCACAGGACTACATCCAGCATCTCTACGATCGTCTCCATGGGAGAATAGCAGCCTGCATTGTTGCGAAAGGTGGATATACACTGTACTAGTGGCGACATTGTGCATGCTCTGTTGCCTGTGTCTATGTGCCTGTGGTTCTGTCAGTGTGATCATGTGATGTATCTGACCCCAGGAATGTGTCAATAAAGTTTCCTCTTCCTGGGACAATGAATTCACGGTGTTCTTATTTCAATTTCCAGGAGTGTATGAGAAATCAGGGCTCGCACCGAAAAATTTAAGTGCTCGTTTTTCCCGCGTAGCATTCGAGAGTGAAACGGTTGAGAGACAGCATGAAGGTGGTTCATTGAACCCTCTGCCAGGCACTTTATTGCGTAATAGGATATTTAGATGTAGATTTTAATGATCGGTTTCGGCCATCATTGGACCGTATGCATGTAACCTTAGTGCGTCTGCATAACATCCAGTAAAGGCAACTTAGATTGCCGAAACTGTCATCAAAATAATGTTGTATTTAGCCACCTTACTGTTGGAAGTTTTTACTTCTATTTTTGACGGCTAGACCATTACTTTGTCGTTAGGAGTCCGAAGAGGCACAGCTGCCTGTCTCGCTAAGCAGAATACAGTTAGCGTCTCCGTTATTGGAACCGTCCCAGGTTTGGATGAGAGGGAATGAGGTAGCGTCCCAAGATACTTGGCCTGTGAGTCAACAGCAGCCTTCGGTAGTTGCATCACAAGGACTGACGAAAACTGACGGGTGAGCCGACGCGCCGTCCGTGCGGAAGCGCCCGCGACTCGGGTCTGTGGGAGGCTGTCGAGGCTCGCTATTCGTGGCCGCCCGTGGCTAGCTTCTGTTAGCGACAAATCAGTAGCGCCGGGCCGTGTTGACTCTGCGCGGCAGAAATATAGCGTGCGGCCCGCGACCGAGCCCAAACAAACGGCCGGCGTGCAGCGCCGCGCGTCAGCTGAGCGTCAGCTGCAAGTGACGACGCGTGGGCGGCCCTGCCTGTCTGTGTACACACGCGGCCGGCCGTCAGCTTCGCTAAGCACGGTGGTGGACCAGGAGCCGCCCAGTCGCTCTGCGGCCTCACGTCGCAACGCTAGCGGCAACACTACGAGAGCGTACGGGCAAAATTGTTGACTCATAGCACTACGGCCATAACCAATCCAAATATTCGATTACCATAGACAAATAAAAAAAAATGTCCATTTTTAATTTCTCGCGATTCACTTTGAACATAGCAGCCGCGCAAATGTTACTTCTTCCACTAATATTTTGGATACATACCATTCGGCCATCCTCAGAGTGAGCCGCCATTGTCTTTGGTGGTAGTCGAACAGTACGCGGCCGAAATATCAGCGGAAGAAGTAATATTTGCGCGGCTGCATGTCCGAAATTTAAAGGCTTACAAAAAATTATAGTTTGAATAATTTTTCGCATCAAATCTAATATGACGACATTTTCGAAAATGTCAAATTTTATCGAACTGTATCATACCAATATACATTACTGGCCATTAAAATTACTACACCAAGAAGAAATGCAGATGATAAACGGGTATTCATTGGACAAATATATTATACTAGAACTGACATCTGATTACATGCTCAAAGTACTTACGGGCATTCAGCCTGGTTGAATTTTCGACAACTGCCGATATTTCGGTGGATGCAACCTCCGCCATTTTCAAGGCTTAACTGCAACGACCAGACGAAGTGCAGAAAACACGAGAGCTCGGTTCTGCGAGTCTAACAGAAAAGATAACACACACCTAAACAAAAGCCACCAAAGATGAACGAAGTCAGAGCTATCGATAGTAAGAAACTATGGACAGCAGCCTAGCAAATCTGCTATTGCCGAACATTGTTTGGACACTGGTCACCCTATGTGGTATAATAATACCGAGATATTAGCATGCACGTCCGGCTATTGGGATAGTGTGATTAAGGAGTCTGTTGAAATTAAATTGGCTAGCAACCTTGTGAATAGGGATGGAGGCTTTTGTTTAAACTCGGCCTGGAATCCTGCTCTTTCACTTGTTAAAAAACATAGGGACAGAGTTAATGTTTCCTCAACTACCAGTCCATAGTTTCTTACTATCGATAGCTCTGACTTCGTTCATCTTTGGTGGCTTTTGTTTAGGTGTGTGTTATCTTTTCTGTTAGACTCGCAGAACCGAGCTCTCGTGTTTTCTGCACTTCGTCTGGTCGTTGCAGTTAAGCCTTGAAAATGGCGGAGGGTGCATCCGCCGAAATATCGGCAGTTGTCGAAAATTCAACCTGGCTGAATGCCCGTAAGTACTTTGAACATAGTTTACGCCAGGAGAAGCTCAGGTCTCACATCTGATTACATTTTCACACAATTTGGATGCATAGATCCTGAGAAATCAGTACCCAGAACAACCACCTCTGGCCGTAATAACGGGGCATTGAGTCAAACAAAGCTTGGATGGCGCGTACAGGTACAGCTGCCCATGCAGCTTCAACACGATACCACACTTCATCAAGAGTAGTGACTGGCGAATTGTGACGAGCCAGTTGCTCGGCCACCATTGACCAGACGTTTTCAGTTAGTGAGAGATCTGGAGAATGTGCTGGCCGGGGCAGCAGTTTAACATTTTCTGTATCCAGAAAGGCCCGTACAGGACCTGCAATATGCGGTCGTGCATTATCCTGATGAAATGTAGGGTTTCGCAGGGATCGAATGAATGGTAAACCCACGGGTCGTAACACATCTCAAATGTAACGTGCACTGTTCAAAGTGCAGTCAGTGCGAACAAGAGGTGACCGAGACGTGTAACCAATGGCACCTCATACCATCACGCCGGGTGATACGCCATTATGGCGATGACGAATACACGCTTCCAATGTGCATTCACGGCGATATCGCCAAACACGCATGGGACCATCAAAATGCTGCAAACAGAACCTGGATTCATCCGAAAAAATGGCCTTTTTGCCATTCGTGCACCCAGGTTCGTCGTTGAGTACACCATCGCAGGCGCTCCTGTCTGTGATGCAGCGTAAAGGGTAACCGCAGCCATGGTCTCCGAGCTGATAGTCCATGCTGCTGCAAACGTCGTCGAACTGATCGTGCAGATGGTTGTTGTCTTGCAAACGTCCCCATCTGCTGACTCAGGGATCGAGACGTGGCTGCACGATTCGTTACAGCCATGCGGATAAGATGCCTCTAATGTCGACTGCTAGTGATACAAGGCCGTTGGGATCCAGCTCGGCGTTCCGTATTACCCTCCTGAACCCACCGATTCCATATTCTTCTAACAGTCATTGGATCTCGACTAACGCGAGCAGCAATGTCGCGGCACGATAAACCGCAATCGCGATAGGCTACAATCTGACTATTATCAAAGTTGGAAAGGTGATGGTACGCTTTGCTCCTCCTTACACGAGCGATCACAATAACGTTTCACCAGGCAACGCCGGTCAACTGCTGTTTGTGTACGAGATATCGGTTGGAAACTTTGCTCATGTCAGCACGTTGTAGGTGTCGCCACCAGCGCCAACCTTGTGTGAATGGTTTGAAACGCTAATCATTTGCATATCTTCTTCCTGTTGGTTAAATTTCACGTCGGTTGCACGTCATATTCGTTGTGTAGCAATTGTAATGGCCAGTAGTGTAATTTATGGAATTTTTTAGAATGCTACATTTAAGAAAACAAAACACGTTTTTCACACACCTATAGCTTAGCACAAACCTGGGGAACCATTTGGAAAAATAAAAAATTCATCAAAAATTAGAGTGGACTCGATCCCACTCCATGCCTCTTCTCCCCTGGAGCACCTCATCCGCAATGTTATGTAGGCGGCAGGCATTGAAGCCAGTACTGCCGGACTGGTCGTCGTTTCCGCCCCACACTCAGAGAGTACAGCAATTAGTACTGCACTGCCGCTGGTAGTTCTTCAGCTCTCCCATCAGTAGTGGTTGGTGTGACACAGCAAAAAGTTCGTCAGCGGAGTTCAGCTCTGCGGCACTCCACGGCTGGCTGATACTGCTCTGGTTGATCTGAGACAAGATTTACTAAAACAATGTGGTCATGTAACGGGATGTCGTCGACACGAACTCCATCGTTCTCACTGACCTGAACCGTTCCGGTATTTAAAGAGCTCTCCGTAGTTCTGCGAGGTGCGGTACACTAGCGATGTGGCCTCGTTATTCTGCCACCCTTGCTTTAATTCTCTCTTAGCAGCTAGTTAAATTGGTCTATGTTTTCTCTAGCCGCGGCTATTACTTCTTGCGGGATCCCGCTGCGCGAACGAGCGCGCGTTTTGTTTTGTTTAGTCGCTGTGCTTTTCTCTTTTCCCGCTGCATGTGCTCTCCCTCACTCAGCTACTGCAGAGGTGGAGCCTGTGTTGCCCGTCTGTCTTGCGTCACCGTGCTTCCTGGTCCGCGGCTAATCGTGGCGTAACCATTCTATCTTTACGTCAAGGTGGTTGAACTCCGTTAAAAATTTTATAACTTGGTACCCGCATTACTGTGTGCCATAACATAGCAAATGAGCGCACTCTCCGCTGTCCAGTAAAAATTTCATTTTGCATAAAAAAATGAAATCAGCGTATTTCGTCAGTGGTCGGGAGTTCCCAGGCGCCAAGTGCAAGGGTTATTGAGTGTGAGGCCACATTGGGCGACTTGCACGTCGACAAGAGGATGAAATGACGATAACAGCACAGCAGTCAGTCCCTGAGGGAAGCAGGTCCCCCACCCCAGCCGCGAATCGAACCCGGGCCCCCGTGCGTGGTATTCCAACACTCTGACCGTTCAGCTAGTGGGACGGACATTTTCGATGATAAAATAAGTTGCCCAGATGCAGGAAAAACTGTTATCGAACAAATTTAATGCAGAACCTTACTAATCAAATAACTTTGCGACAGTAAAAAATCATTACAAGGTCGTACTGAGGTGTTTGAAAGTCAATGCTGCAAGCAGATGAATAAAGTGAAACAGATTCTGATATGATTAATACGGAGCTTACTCAAAACTGTCGAACTGAAGGATTTTTCATATAAACCAGAATTATAGCAAACTGTCTTAAAATCTGTTTAAATAGTAGATTTGGGTCAATCGGTTCTCAAAAATCATTTTTCAGCAGAAAATATGTGCATCTGCCATTCTGAGACCCTTATAAATATGTTATATACTTTTACCGATGGCTCTGAACACTATGGGATGTCATCGACACGGACTCCTTCATCCCCATTGACCTGAACTGTTCTCCTCTACTTGCAGCTGGGGTTCCGTAATTTGAACTTAGAACTACTTAAACCTAACTAGGCCACTTGAAGTTTCTTATAAAAGCTCGACGGTTCGACCTCTTTGTTGGAACCTTCTTCAGAATTTTTTGATGTCTGGTGTTGACTGAACACTTAACAATGGACACAACAAGATCCTGAAGAAGATCTCAGCAAAGGGGCCGAAACGTCGATCGTTCATAAGAAACGCCACGAAATCCTGCAGACTTACAAGTAGAAACGGAATTATCAAGCTACGGTAAGACCACTGTTTCTTTCCTGACAATTTCAGGCTTCACTAACTACGTGCTTCTTGCAGCCGTATTGTCAGCTACGAGTTTTTTTTGTTGAGGAACGGTACGTCAGCAGCCAGCATTGATTTTGTTGTATTTTTCATCTGACTTTTTGTGTACATGTCGAAGAGAATAACTGTTATAAAGTAAGTAGCAACTTAACTTCTTTTTATGAATATAGACAAAATATCATTACTTCTCAGACAATAACGATTCTATATTCGTTGTGATTTGTTTACAGAAAATTAAGAGAAAGTTGCAAATTTTGCTATAATGTATCGCTGTAAGTTTCCGATACTGTACCGGTGTCACTTAAGAAATTAGATCGTATGATGAGCTTTAAGAAATGGGCTTAGCTTTATTGGTGCAAAATAATGTCTCCAAAGAATCTAGTGAATTGTATAATGCGTTCTTTATCTTAAGTTACTAATAAGCAATTATTTTATATTACAGTATTCAGCAGAAAGGTGTAATTGAAAATGGAGCACAGATGAATAATATAATGTGTGTGAAATCTTATGGGACGTAACTGCTAAGGTCATCAGTCCCTAAGCTTACACACTACTTCGCCTAAATTATCCTAAGGACAAACACACACACACCCATGCCCTAGGGAGGACTCGAACCTCCGCCGGGACCAGCAGCACAGTCCATGACTGCAGCGCCCTAGACCGATCGGCTAATCACGCGCGGCACAGATGAATAGCATGTAACCGTAACAACATATATAAATAGGCATTAATGTCTGTCTAACTATTCTAAGGCTTGCTAAAAATAAATATGCAAAAGCGAATATAAAAATTTTTGACCGTTCTGAAGTGTCTTTCATCGGAGATATGAAGAGACGATCTTTGGTTTATGTACTTAGGGAATGACCAAAATTGCTTTCGACTTTGCAGAACGAAACAGATTGTCCAACAATTTCAGTGTAGAAGAAGCTATGGTAAAGAAAAGTGGGATAAAGATATCCTTCGAAGAAATGTCACTGAATCCATTGGGAAAGCTCTAACAAAAACTTTAAGGTGTAGCCAAGCATCCTTTGAACTGACGAGTAGCTTGTAAAAAGAAAGTAACCTAAGCAAAGGAGAAGAAATCTAGAGCTGCAACTTCACTCGTGAAAAGTAAGTGTTTTGGCGACTCTGCGGTGAACTCACCACAAAACGTAAGACAGAGGAGTGGTACTGAGAGTTGTGTGAGGGAAATCAAATGAAAAAAACAAAAAAACAAATGAAAGATGTATGAAACACAGAATATAAAATTATGGAAAGTTTACAGATGTGAGGAAATAAGTGGAAAAGTTGTAAGTGCCGGCAGAATAAATATGAAACATTTCAAGGAAACATTTTCTTGAACTTAGACTAATACAAATCTTAAAGCTCAGGAGGACAGCTTTTAAGAGAAGTCGTACAAATTAGGAAACCAGATTACTAATTTGAACCATTTGCAGATGTTTAGAAAATTAACCATGAAGTGTGTATCTTTCTCAGAATTTTTATTCTTTAAATCAGATGCCAAGAACAACATCTTGCAGTTGTGGGTGGTATTCTTTAAATGATTTTGTAACTTACTGTTTAGTCCAAAATAAATAAAATCTCAAACTTGGTACAATTTGACAGGTCTCCCCTACCTTTAGGTAGTGCACATCAGACCGTTTTAAAAAAGATAAGACGGCAAGAAATACTGTGTTTCATACTTCATCGCGCTAGGCCACCGACAGGCAATTAAAATGCAAAATGCAGAGACGTCACGCCAGTGGCTTACTGGGTTAGCTCTAACACCAGGGACAATTATGCCAGCTTAAAGTTTCAGTTCTAGATATCTAACGTATCGAAATCTAACACTATCCTAGAAATAATCCAGGCTCTGTTGAATTTCCTGTAAAACTACATTATGCTAAGGTTTCTTTCTCTCGAAAATAAAACGCTCGATGCTTCACGTTTACAGTCATTAATCCAAATACACTGATGAGCAAAAACATTATGATCACCCACCGCGAGGCTGAATGGCTCCTTATGGTGTTGCGTGCACCTGACGCAGAAAGGAAAAAATGTAAGTGGAAGAGAGACGAATTGGCAGTCACTATAGCGAAGATAAGGATCACAAATGCGGAAATCGACTGATATAAGTGGTTTTGACAAAGGGCGCATTGTTGTGTAATTTCTACTGCAAACGAGAATCGCTGAAATGGCGAAGATGGTCGCCTTTCGGCGTACTACTCTCCTGAACACCTATGGAAAGTGGTTGAAGGATGGTGAAATAATGAATAGGCCGTATGGTATTGGACGACCACGTCTCATTACAGAGCGTAGAGATCGGAAAATCCGCCCATGTGTAAACCAGGACAGGCAGTGATCTGTGGCAGATATGACGACAAAGAACAATGCTGGTGCATGCATAAGTGTTTCGGAGCACACTGTTTAGAGGTTATAGTTGAACGTGGAGCTCTACATCATACGACCCCTTCGTGTTCCTGTGTTGACCCAACGCAAATCGTCAGTTATGATTGCAGTGGGCACAGCATCTCTGAGTTTTCACCGAGGATCAATAAAAACTTGTCGCCTGTCTAATGAATCGAATTTCTTGTTTTACCAGGTTGATGGTTGCGTCCTTACACGCCGCCATCCAGATGAATGGCTGCACGAAACACCCATCGCGCCACAGATTCAGGCAGGTGAGGCAGTATTACGCTATGAGATACATTGAGTTGGATTCAATGGAATGTGTGGTGGTAATCGAAGGCATTATGACAGCTGTGAACTAAGTGACCGTTATTGCGGACCACCAACATTGCTTCGCGCTTGAAGTCTTCCACTACGGTGGTGCCATCATCGAGGAGGGTAAACTGTACGTCAGTCAGAATCGTACTACAGTGGTTTGAGGGGCATTTTAGTGAGCACATATTGATGTCTTGGCCAGTATATGTGCCTCATCTGTACCCACTTGAACACATATTGGGCGCCACCTGTATGCCCGTAAACCACGATCGAGTAATTTGTAGAATCCATGTCAAGCAGAATCGTGTTGTACTGTGTTCGAAAAGTACAGCAATAATAGTACAGCTAGCAATAATGTTTTGGCTCATGGGTGTATATGGGAATGCGTGTTTATTTTTGAACATGCAGCACTCTAGAACGATATGGAAAGGAAATGCTGAAAGGATAATACATTTCATTCAAGATCTATCAGCGTTTTTGTGTGTGTGTGTGTGTGTGTGTGTGTGTGTGTGTGTGTGTGTGTGTGTGCGTGCGTGCGCTGACGTAGAGTGGCCGCGCGGTTAGAGGCGTCATGTCAAGGATTGCGCTGCCACACCCGTCGAAGATTCGAGTCCTCCCTTGGGCATGGGTGAGTGTGTTGTTCTTAGCATAAGATAGTTTAAATAGTGTGTAAGTCTAGGAACCCATGACCTCAGCAGTTTGGTCCCTTAAGCATTCACACACATTTGAACATTGGAGGGTGTGTGAGTGGATGGGTGGGTGGTGGCACGGGAGAGGATCTTACTTCGTATCTAGAATTTTTAATTACGTTTTTGTTTACTTTTAGCCTCCAGGCGGTAGAAAAGACTGGTTGGACGTTGCACGATATTTTAAAGTGAGCTGACATTTTCCTCCCTGTTTGGTGGCTTTGGACAGCTGACAGTAGTTACTCCAGCACTGAAACAACTGTGTTAGCAACTATTTAAACTTTAAGCACGATTAAAATTTTGTTTAAGTGCTCTCGTCACTGTAAAATCTCTATGCACCAAATCGGCATAGGGCGCCTTTGTATCCGCCGGTTGTAGGGACGAAAGCTTTTAATTTTGGTCAGGTTTTGCCTTTGTTGTCTACAGGCTTTTCGTATTCGTAAACTGTAGAAAGTCATTTCGTTTCGCTCTGTCTTTGCAATCCGTCGAATAAACGATCCAGAAACAATGAAATTCACCATAATCCTCTTCAAGTTCCATATGTTTCTAGTTAGACCATTCGGCCATAGTTCTACTGCAAACGCAAATTTGGATGCGTTCGAAAAAGTGAATTAGCAGCGAGCCATGGTAAAACAATTCAACAAACCAAGATAACCCGGTCTGGCGTACCACTGTTGCGCGTATGTCTACGTGTAGAATGAGGAGACCGGTACACGCAAATCAAACGCGTGCGTGACTTTGCACCGTTACATGTTCCCCTTTGCGTCTTCGTGGAACGGTTGCATGCAACTAGACCGCACGGGAAGCTGCACATGTGCGGGCCAGACACCCAGGATAAATGCGCCGTTAAGAGCCTCCACGAACCTCGACTTCCTCAAATGTTAGCTTATAGTCCGTCTTTTATTGGATGAAGTGCATACAGCACTGTTTTCACATGCTGGAGTCAACTACAGTAAACGTAACGGATTTCACATAAAATAAAGCAGGGCTGCCATTAGATGAATTTCATGTGGCCTCTATTGACATTACGACATAGTGTGCTTCAGTTTCCACATAAAATTTCATATTGTCAGACAAATTATTACGTTTTAGTAGTCTATCTAATCAGGCAATTCAACGTATCGAGGATAAGACACCGACTGACAGCCCTGCAACAGCAGTAAAAATCAACCACGAAAATCTACAGACTCTTTTCTGAATGCAATTAGTTAACAAATGTACTGTTTCTCAAACTTTTTGTCTTTATTCACTACTGGCCATTAAAATTGCTACACCAAGAAGAAATGCAGATGATAAGTGGGTACTCATTGGAAAAAATATATTATACTGGAACTGACATGCGATTAGATTTTCACGTAATTTAGGTGCATGGATCCTGAGAAATCAGTACCCAGAACAACCACCTCTGGCCGTAATAACGGCCGTGATACGCCTCGGCATTAAGTCAAACAGAGCTTGGATGGCGTGTACAGGTATAGCTTCAACACGATACCACAGTTCATGAATAGTAGTGACTGGCGTATTCTGACGAGCCTGTTGCTCGGCCACCATTGACCAGATTGTAACCTCCCCACAAAATAAAATAGTGTAACCTCCCCACAAAATAAAATACACTCCTGGAAATTGAAATAAGAACACCGTGAATTCATTGTCCCACGAAGGGGAAACTTTATTGACACATTCCTGGGGTCAGATACATCACATGATCACACTGACAGAACCACAGGCACATAGGCACAGGCAACAGAGCATGCACCATGTCGGCACTAGTACAGTGTATATCCACCTTTCGCAGCAATGCAGGCTGCTATTCTCCCATGGAGACGATCGTAGAGATGCTGGATGTAGTCCTGTGGAACGGCTTGCCATGCCATTTCCACCTGGCGCCTCAGTTGGACCAGCGTTCGTGCTGAACGTGCAGACCGCGTGAGACGACGCTTCATCCAGGGTAGTTGACTTACACCTTCTAGAGCACGTTGGGTGGCACGGGATACATGCAGACATGCATTGTCCTGTTGGAACAGCAAGTTCCCTTGCCGGTCTAGGAATGGTAGAACGATGGGTTCGATGACGGTTTGGATGTACCGTGCACTATTCAGTGTCCCCTCGACGATCACCAGAGGTGTACGGCCAGTGTAGGAGATCGCTCCCCACACCATGATGCCGGGTGTTGGCCCTGTGTACCTTGGTCGTATGCAGTCCTGATTGTGGCGCTCACCTGCACGGCGCCAAACACGCATACGACCATCATTGGCACCAAGGCAGAAGCGACTCTCATCGCTTAAGATGACACGTCTCCATTCGTCCCTCCATTCATGCGACACCACTGGAGGCGGGCTGCACGATGTTGAGGCGTGAGCGGAAGACGGCCTAACGGTGTGCGGGACCGTAGCCCAGCTTCATGGAGACGGTTGCGAATGGTCCTCGCCGATACCCCAGGAGCAACACTGTCCCTAATTTGCTGGGAAGTGGCGGTGCGGTCCCCTACGGCACTGCGTAGGATCCTACGGTCTTGGCGTGCATCCGTGAGTCGCTGCGGTCCGGTCCCAGGTCGACGGGCACGTGCACCTTCCGCCGACCACTGGCGACAACATCGATGTACTGTGGAGACCTCATGCCCCACGTGTTGAGCAATTCGGCGGTACGTCCACCCTGCCTCCCGCATGCCCACCATACGCCCTCGCTCAAAGTCCGTCAACTGCACATGCGGTTCACGTCCACGCTGTCGCGGCATGCTACCAGACTGCGATGGAGCTCCGTATGCCACGGCAAACTGGCTGACGCTGACGGCGGCGGTGCACAAATGCTGCGCAGCTAGCGCCATTCGACGGCCAGCACTGCGGTTCCTGGTGTGTCCGCTGTGCCGTTCGTGTGATCATTGCTTGTACAGCCCTCTCGCAGTGTCCGGAGCAAGTATGGTGTTTCTGACACACCGGTGTCAATGTGTTCTTTTTTCCATTTCCAGGAGTGTAATATGAATAATACTCTCATTTAGCGTAACTACCCAACAGTGAAAAGATAATACAATGTGACAAACCTATAACCTTTCAATAATTGACAGTCAATTTAACCTGGTAAATTTTGGACGTCAGCAATGCTGCGTCATGGCCCTGATACATCATTCTGAATAAACTGAAAAATCTTACGTTAGTTAGATCGCCGGATAACGCGTGTATATTTGCTCCTATAAGAAATTTTCCTGGCGCAGCTAAGTGCAATGCTGGGCGATAGATTTGTCTTATAAAAAAGGAAAGAACTGACTTTTCTTTTCAATAATCGGGATGGCCAAGGATTAGAGAAATTAGTGAATTCTTTAAATTGAGATGAATGTCAAAGGTTACTTTTATGAGAATGATTATTATTAACAGATTTTTTTAAACATTTACATGGGACTGGATGTAACAATACTGCATATGCGCGAGGCTGCCTTTACCTTATCCTACAACGCTCAGGCTCCGCCATCGCTGCACACGACCGGCCCAGCCAACACGATACACCAGACACGACTGCTCGCTAAGAACAACATACTCCTACTGCTACACAGTTCCTACTGCAGTCAATACTGCTCTTTGGTCTCAGATTCTCTTCTAGCTTACATATCGCAGGCAGCGCGTGAGCAATACATCGAAATTGCATCACCTCGAGTGCGCTAGCAACAAACTCTTTAATCATGGACCTCTTACAAGACGTTTTCAGTTGGTGAGAGATCTGGAGAACGTGCTCGCCAGAGCAGCATTCGAACAATTTCTGTATCCAGAAAGGTCAGTACATGACCTGCAACTTGCGGTCGTGCGTTGTCCTACTGAAATGTAGGGTTTCACAGGGATAGAATGAAGGGTAGAGCCACGGGTCGTAAAACACTGTTCAAAGTGCCGTCAATGCGAACAAGAGGTGACCGAGACGTGTAACCAATGGCAGTGAGATGGGATGGTCTTCATATATGGAAGTGGACTGCTGTAGAGGGCAAGCTGTGGCTGCGGGGACAAGACGAAGAAGAAGAAGCTATTACATTAATGCATAGTGTCATACATACGTCTAGCCATTGAAAAACACTATGCATAGATTTCTAAATAAAATTTCACAGTAACAGAAATGCTACTGCGACTCCGTTTTAAGTTTTTATGCAGAATTGCTTCCTGCCACTGGAGTTCTAAAATTCGTCATTTGCTATTGTAAAACAAAGACATCACAAAAATTGGTTGAGTAGTTTGTTGACAGTGACCGAAAGTAACAGAGTAGTGAAACATATAAAGATTACTGTTGGATTAAGTTTTACGATTTCCGGGTAACCCTTAATCAACAAAATTCCTGCAAGCCCTTCATTCAGCTTTGGTACTCTGCAAATTCCTTACGAAACATTGTAATAGGATGCGAAACTTGGATATATTTGTACCGGCGGAAAACTGAACAATAAACCCCTTCTATTGTCCAACATGAACTGAAACCAAGAAAAGTGGTTGGTACGCGAAGCACTTCCACGGAAGTGATGCTTTCTTTCTGCATATGTCGCGATCATTGCTTTAGGGGCTGGAGAGGACAATAATATTGACTAGCACACAATTTTTTGTTAAATGAATTCCATGAATTCAGGAAAAACAACCGAGAGCATCGCATTATTCTTCATCACGATACCAGCTGGTACACAGTAGGTCAGAAGATGGATCACTGACCGAATTCACTTGATTTATTGCTTATCGTATTCTTTTTGTTTGAAACAAAAAATGTGGGGATAACTATGTTCATCACATCGAGTAGCTGTTGAACTCTTCCGAGACCGTATTCTGTAGTCCGAACACTTGAACAGAAAAAAAAGCGAACTGTCTCGAACGCATGTAACTATTTATACCTTTGAAAGTTGAATATTTTGGAACATAACCAGATTTGTAACAAAGAAATGATTATTTATTTTTCCAAGTAATGATTTAAATAGCAAACAGATAAAATACTGTTCAACAGGATTTAAAACAAGATTCCTTAGATTTCTGCTTTGCCACGGAGACTGCGGTCTAATAATCGTTGTACCGTGCAGTCACAGCATAAATGGTTCCCTCCTAGAGGGTGGTACTGTACCTCATACGTCATGCCCTAGAGCCGTGTCCTGTCATAGTAACTGATAATGTTATTTCCGATTCACTTTCCTCGCCGACTAATCTTGTAGCAGGCGGCAGTCTATGTAACTATGTATATTTGAATAAACGGTCTCTAGCACGGAAACCATGCATTTCCGGGCATATGTATATTAGACCTTTTTTGTTGTGTATCCTCTCATCGATCAATCCCTAGAGTTTGCACACGGTGGAAAAAATCACCCTGTGTAACGACCTTTGATAAAATCATTATGGGATAAATTATGAAGAAGAGACTTACCTATTTGTCTTAAACGTGTAATTCAAAATATATATAATTATACAAGAATCCAAATAATTGACTATAATGGGAAAGAACAGAGGATATTAACTTGGACAAGACTGCAGTCTTTCTCCAGCGCTCTTTAATATATACATTGACGAAAATGAAACTACCGAACTACACGAACCACTTGAACCAACAAGATTATATAATGACAGCGCTACTTACAGATGATCACGTTATACTATGGAACAGTGAAGATGGACTACAGAGAGATGCTTACAAAGTATACAAAACATGTCATATACATAACATGCTGGTATCAATATAAAAAAGCCATAACTTTCTTTTGCAACAACACAGTAACGAGAAAAAAGTAATAGAAACTAGATAGGATTAGATTTTTAGGGCAAATGCTAATGTACAGAGCACACTTAGACCAAAAAGATATCAATGAGACGTTCAGTTACCTAAAGGGTACCATTTCCAAAATGAAGTAAGAACATAAAATTATCTTAAATTTTATAAACTTGTGTCGTTAGCAAATTTCTGTACGGAACTGAATCTCCGGCGGTGAAAGGAAACTAAAGAATAACATTAGAGGCCAATTAAATGAAATTCATCTGGTACATAGAAGGATATGTGATGTTAGATTGTAATACCTATTTAAAACACTGACCGCAATTGCAAAACATTGAAACTCTGATACGTGGATCTAAGAAGACAAGACAGGTAAGTTCTACGTTCTGTACAATTCTTGTCTTTTCTACTTATTCTATAACATTGGATGGTACATATTTAGTTTTATTTTGTTTTAGGTTTGAAGGCGATCCACAGTGATCGAAACATGTAATATAATTAAAAATGTTCAACTGACATGGAACAATAAATGAAAATCATCTTAATTATCTAAATAGTTGTTGAATCTCTGAAGACGATTATGTCAACTATAGTGGAAATGCGAGAGAGTATGGCCTTTGTCAAATATGACCGAGTGCACCTCATTAAAATTAAACTCTAGAATTGATCCAGTTTAGTGTTAAGAGTGATGAAGTCGCTTACAGCTCTTAAATGTAGCGAAATAGCTTTCGGGAGACTGAACATTGTCGCCAGCTGTTTACGTTGCGACAAATTATGATATTCTTAGAGAGGTTGGTTTACTACGAACTGATCAGCTATGAACAGTACGTTACAAAATAGTCATAACTTTGGTCCCACTAATTCAGTGGCTCATAGAGCAGTAGTGCAGAGATGTTACTGGAAAAGTGAAAGAGAAAACACGCAACATCTCCAGGAACTGGGTCCTTTCTCAGCCATCTGGCATTCAGTAAACGCAGGCGTGACGGATTGTGGGATTACATTCGAGCAGACGGATACGAAACATGTATTTTTAGCACACAATTAGCACAGAAATGTGGTGCAGAGAAAAGTAATGGAGTATTTAGCAATCCTGCAGCACGGTGTGTGTTCCCGTAGAATAGGGTCGGGTCGACGATGGGCAAATAATGTTTACAGTCTCTCTAAATTTAGCTGTGATGATGCAAGGGAGGAGTCTAAAAACATCACAAGCCACAGCACCTGTTTCACCGGTAATATAGAGAAGCAAACTCTTACAGAAAAGTGAAAAATAAAAAAAAGAATGAAAATAGAGAAACTGGCGAATGAGACTCTGCCCAATGACATAAGTGTGCAATTGCATATTTGACGCAAAAGAACTGCCTTGGTGCAAGACAGACGACACCTACTATTTGCGCTTGTGGGATTCTGTTTTTTATCGTGCAGACTTAAGGAATTTATGTTCCATACCGGTCGTCCTCGATTTCTCAAGTAGATAATTATTGCATTTGTAAGAGGTGTAACTCATTTGGCAGTGTTTCGCATGAAATCTCTTTCATCGTATTTCCTACTCGGATTACCTGGTGATAAATCGTGAGATACTCGGATTTGCGCTCTGCAACTCAGTACATTATAAATAATATCCTATACTCTGAAATCATCGATGCATCACGAAGAGCCGCTATGACAATTGGAAGGTAGGAGAGAGGCAGATGAAGCTGTGAGACAGATGAGAAGACTTGCGTGGACCGTTCTACATCTACATCTACATCTGTGTGATTACTCTGTTATTCACAATAAAGTGCCTGGCAGAGGGTTCAATGAACCACCTTCATACTGTCTCTCTACTGCTCCGTTCTCGAACGGCACTCGGGAAAAACGAGCACTTAAATTTTTTCGCGCGAGCCCTGATTTCTCTGACTTTAGCGTGATGATCATTTCTCCCTGTGTAGGTGGGTCCCAACAGAATGTTTTCGCAATCGGAGGAGAAAACTGGTGATTGAAATTTCATGAGAAGATCCCGTCGCAACGAAAAACGCCTTTGTTTTAATGATTGCCACACCAATTCACGTATCATGTCTGTGACACTATCTCCCCTATTTCGCGATAGTAAAAAACTAGCTTCCCTTCTTTGTACTTTTTCGATGTCATTCGTCAGTCCCACATGATGCGGATCCCATATCGCACAGCAGTACTCCAGAACAGGCCGCACAAGCGTAGTGTAAGCAGTCTCTTTGGTAGACCTGTTGCACCTTCATCTAAGTGTTCTGCCAATGAATCGCAATCTTTGGTTTGACCTACCTATAATATTATCTATGTGATCATTCCAATTTAGGTTATTTTTAATTGTAATCCCTAAGTATTTAGTTGAATTTACAGCCCTCAGATTTGTGTGACTTATCGCGTAATCGAAATTTAGCTGATTTCTTTTAGTACTCATCGGAAAAACTTCACTCTTTTCTTTATTCAGGGTCAATTGCCACTTTTCTCACCATATAGATATCTTATCTAAATCATTTTGCAAGTCGTTTTGATCGTCTGATGACTTTACAAGACAGCATCATGTGCAAACAATCTAAGACGGCTACTCAGATTGTCTCCTATGTCGTTAATATAGATCAGGAACAATAGAGGGCCTATAACACTTCATTGGGGAACGCCGGATATTACTTCTGTTTTACTCGATGACTTTCCGTCTATTACTACGAACTGTGACCTTTATGACAGAAAATCACGAATCCAGTCGCACAACTGAGGCGATACTCCGTAGGCAAACAGTTTGATTTGAAGACGCTTGTAAGGAAAGGTGTCGAAAGCCTTCTGGATGTATGAACATTTTACAACACGAGAAACACAGATACAAGTTCGATTCCTGAACCTGAACTCAAATTCAGTCTATGACGAAGTTTCGTAGAAGCATACACTCCAATGGGGAGAGAAAGATTTATTCTAGATTTGTAAGAACAAAATAATTGGATAGAACGACCAATAGGTAAATATTAAGTTAGCCTTCTGTAAGAAACGGAAACGCGGAGATAGTCATCACAAGATAATTAGCATACAGCGCAGCATCCTTTCTGAGGAGGTAACGAAAGAAGGTAGAGTCGTGGTCAGACAAGGATTTCAAGATATTTTCCGAACATCCAATAAGATTAAAAGATGCTGCACCCAGTAATAGACGCTCATGGTATCACTGTTCTTGGAATTAATAAAACCCCTTATGAATGCGGTGCCACATTAAGTACCGCGATTTCGACAAATCTGCTTCACCGGATACAGCCTCATGAAAAACCATAGAATTACGTCTGATGAAACGAAAATCTTATTTTATGCATCTACTTAATACGTTTCTGCCATCTAAAGAGCTGTAAAGGTCAGAAGGTGGAGCAACAACTTCATCGGGACACAGGCTGCGTGGCAATTGGCCCAGGACACCGAAAGTGGTAAATAAGCAGCGTTGTCTACCATCTAGCAAATCAGCATTGCTGCTAATGTTCCTCCACCACAGAGGTTGACAAAACAGACTTGTAATGTTCGAAGGCAATACTGATGTTGGACTGTTTGACACAGATACATCGATTAAGTATCTCTAGCGATATGAATTGGAAAGACCACGCACGGTCTGTAGCAGGGAAGGTGAGTAATCCAGCTTATTGCGAGAGTCCTAGGAAAACTAGCTCATTTATGTCGAACATCATCTTTTGTACTGTCTCAATCAAACACAGAAGACCATGTATAAAGAGAAGAATATGTACAAACAAGCTATTGTGTGGCAAGTACTTTGAACTATAAAATTATCTTCACAGAATCTACTTATGTACTTCATTTTTTTTAAATCATTTTTCTTATCTTTGCTTTGTTTCATTAATTATTATTCTGGGGTGTAAGGCTAGTTTATGTCCGTAGTAGAATACTACACGTGCATCCTGGATAGCGTCTAATTATAGACGAGAACTAAATGAACTAGCGCTAACTGGCAACCAGACAATCATATTGATCTCCTGGCTATTTAACAGCGCACCCTAATTGAAATGGCACAGACGAAATCCATCAGTCATTCTCATGGCCAACTGACAAGAAAACTGCGACCTTGCCTCAGGATTTGCCAGCTAAATATAGAAGGAGTCAGCAGGGATAAGAGTGATGTCCTGCAAAAGGTTCTGAACGATAACGACATTGACGTCTTTGCCATTCAGGAAACACACACGGAGAGCGAGGAACAAGGAAAAAGAGGTAAAATATACGGTTATGACGTAGTTGGTGCCACGTATCACCACGCTTATGGTGTGGCAACTTATGTGAGATCCAATATCGAAAATGTTCAGTTGCAATCAACATCTACCGACAACAACAAACACGAAGTGGTTATTCAAACCGGTGGGTACACCATAAGTAACACAAACAACCTCCTACAGTCACATGGCCACCACAAGTCCTACCTCTACTGCAACATCCATCTGTCTATGTAGGCGACTACAGCAGTCATCACGCCCAATGGAAATACAATGAGAACGATGACAATGGTGAGGCACTTGCAAACTGGGCAGATGAAAACGATATGTACCTCGTATTTGACGCAAAGGTTAGAGATGTCTTCTATTCGGCAGCACGGAGACGAGGATATAACCCTGACATAGCTTCGTGACCACACACAAGGAAAACATACCGCTGAAAATCTCTCGTAATATTCAACCAGATTTCCCACACAGGCAACATCGACCCACTCTAATAGAAACTGGAATAACTATTCCCCTAGTTACTTCCTTTCCTCACCCGCGGTGGAATTTCCAGAAAGCAAACTGGGAAACTTTTTCTAACAACCTGGATAATTGCCTGGGACGGATACCTCCTGAACTAAAGAACTACAAGAGGTTTGTTGGAACGGTCATAAGCTCCATAAAAAAGGCAATACCTAGAGGATACCGTAAACAATATATCCCATGGTGGAACAAAGAATGTGAAAATCAATACCAGGCATTCCTCAACAGCAACGACCATGAAATTGCTGACGAGCTACTGCACAATCTCGATGTGGCTCGACGAGAACGATGGATGGAAACCGTTCAAGAACTAGACTTCGAAACGTCTAGTAGAAAAGCATGATCCCTTTTAAGAAAACTAAATGACGGCAATAAGAGCATCCACAAAGAACGATACATCCAAACAAGATTGTCTGCCATACAGCGTCAACCTCTAAAACTCTGCGAGATAGAGCTGACACCACTCAGATAAAGCATGAGATCACAAGATTGAAATGTTTCTGCGATGACCAAACGGAATTTTCCCGTCCATTCTCGGCAGAAAACAGAACGAGTGCTCTCAAAGACGTAAAATCGGGAAAAGCACCTCGATTTAATGCAGTCCATCCGGAGTTTCTTCTGAACTGCGAAAAATATGCGAAAGGATGGTTAGCAGAATTCTTTATAGATATTATAACACACGGCATAGTCCCTCGGCAAATGAAACGATCAAAAATCGTTGATCTCCTAAAGCCAGAGAAGCCGAGTAACGAACCAAATAGCTACCGCCCAGTCGCATTATTGAGCTCTGTCTATAAACTCCCGGAAAGACTTCTCTATAACCGCATTGCCACCTAAATTATGGAGTCAGTTCCCGCGAGCAAGCCGGGTTCCGCCCTGCGCGCAGCTGTACCGATCAGGTTATGTCACTAACTACGTGTACAGAGGCTGGGTATAAAAAAAAAAAAATCAGCTGTTTTCATATATTTGTCTGCTGCCCATGACCCTGTCTGGAGACATGGCTTATTGTACAAATTCATTCGAACAATCCCTTGCCTGAGAACTATCAGACATATAGATGCCATTCTTGCTGCCAGAACATTCCAACTAGTAACAATTGAACAGATAAGCGTCCAAAGAATTCTTAAAAAAAAAGGCCTACCGCAGGGCTCCGTGTTGGCTCCACTGTTTTTCAGCTTATATATTGCCGATATGCCAACCACGTCTTCCAGGAAGTTTGAGTACGCAGACGACTGGGTCTTGGCAACGCAACAAGAACTTAGAAGTCATGGAAATGACCTTGACTTGGAGACATTAACTACATACTGTCGTAAATGGAGATTACAGCCAAATCCTACAAAAACAGAAATTACATGTTTCCATCTCAATAATAAATTTGCAAGCAAACAACGTGACGTTCGCCTCGAGGGAAATCAGCTCCGATCTAATGAGCATCCTAAGTACCTTGGAGTCATTTTGGACAGAGCACTCACTTATAAGTGGCATCTGGAAAATACTGCAGCCAAACTAAAGTCGAGGTCTAATATTCTCCAGAAGCTGTGCGGCATTACTGGGGGCTCCTCGGCTGACACGCTACACACGTCGGTACTCGGACTGGTGTACTCGGGCACGGAGTACTGCGCTCCGGTCTGGATGAACAGAGGTCATACAAAAAAGTCGACGTGCAGCTGAATTGTCAGGGGAACCATGAGATCAACCCCAACACGTTGGCTGCCAGTTCTAAGCTACATACCACTTGCGGACCTACGTCGGAAGAATGCTCTTCTCCGGGAGAACAGGAAGATACTCGACAACGCCCAGCTCCCTATACACTGCAACATGCCTGACCTGGAAAAAATCAAACTTCGGTCTAGACATCCAACAATGATAAGAGCTAAGGAATTGCAAAGTATAAACCTCGATGCAATAATGACCTGGAGGGAACAGTGGCGAGAGGTGTGCCCTGAGCATTGTAAAGCCCTCCCCTGCACGTGTGCCCTGAGAATTGTCGAGCCCTCCCCTGCATCACCGAGAGACCGCCTGGATACGAACTACCACGTAAAATATGGTCATCCCTTACCAGAAATCGGACAAATTACGGAAGATGTGCAAATACCCCTTACAAATGGGGAAAAACACCAACTCCTAACTGTGACTGCTGAGCCAACAGGCAGACCACATCGTTCAAGACTGTGACAGAAGAGGCTCCAGTGGCAAGTTCAGTGATTTTCTGATGGCAACAGACGCCATAAAAGACTTTATATATAGTCTTGATGCTTGAATTTAATTGTATTGCCCATTATCTGTATGTTTTATTGTGTTTTTTATGTATATCTTTGTTTAAACAT
Source organism: Schistocerca gregaria (assembly GCF_023897955.1). Taxonomy (NCBI): domain Eukaryota; kingdom Metazoa; phylum Arthropoda; class Insecta; order Orthoptera; family Acrididae; genus Schistocerca; species Schistocerca gregaria. The sequence goes on along the minus strand of NC_064925.1, from coordinate 217,650,772 downwards.
TTGTAAGAAGTGTAAAATGATGTACACTGCCATACGCTAAATAAATAAATAATTATTATTCTGTCTTCTTCTTACTGGCACCCGAGAATTCATACGTAAGTGTCGTGTAATGAATTTTATGTTAATAATGGCAGAATTTTAGTTCAAATGTTTTAAAACATCATTTAAAAACTCATTTCCTGCTACGGCTTTAAGTCAAGCGCCAGCACCCCAGTCGGGAACGTTACAGCAGAGAAGACTGAGAGACGACGTCAGCCAATTGCACACTGACCGATCCCTTTCCAGGACGATAACACGACAGCAGCGGCCTCTATACGAAGAGAACGTAAGTGTCTTGCCCGACTGGTGGCAGCCCAGTTCTACAGCAGCGGCAAGACCAGCGACCTGGATAGAAGCACGAACTGTATTACTTCACTTATATTAGGAATTGTGTATGCTGAAGAGATTTCTTATTTTGTCTGTCGCCCTTTGCTTGCGACACATCTATTTAACACAAATTTAAGTACGGTATTTTTTTCCTTTTGTAACAAAACTCATCAATGTGATTTGTTTAAATGTTGTCTAGCGATCCGAGAAAGGAAGTTTCCCAGACACCCCACATTTGCCGACTAGGCAGGATTCAATATTTTCCTCATCACATTAAAGATATCTGTTGAATGCATGTGAAATTATCGGCCGTTTAAAAATTTGGGTGGTCGAAACGATCGTACGCCAGTCGTGCACTATTATTAAACATTTTCTTATTCTTCACAAAGAACCTGCTTTGATATAAAACAAAGTCCGATTCTATTTCAGTTAACGTCTCACTGCATGAGAATTTCAATGACTTATGCTGAAAACGCTACTAAACTATAACGGGAACGAAGATGCACGTTGGGCCTATTCAAATAACAGCTTGCGATGGAACCTTTTTTAGGGAGGTCATTTTAAAATAACTTTTATATATTGGCATTACTTTTCACTTCCATCGCTTTTGAAGTGTGTCTACTCGATGCGACAGCTTTTAAATATGATAACTTCATTTCAAATTTTTATTCTTTGCAGTGGAGTACTTTGGAGTTCATTCTTAGATCACTATAAAATACAGTCTTCAAGCTATAGAACACTAGAGAGATATATTTCTGAATACTGTGAGTGTCTGGGGTCCCCGCTAGGTCTGACTGAAGCAAGCAGTGCCGAGGTGTGTTAGTAGGTTTGTTACTGGGAGGTTCGATCCGCGCAAGGGCTGTTACAAAGATACCCCGTGAACTGATACGGGGATTCCTGGAGAGAAGAAACTCTTTTCGCGATACACTATTGAGAAAGTCTACAGAACTCTCACTTGCAAAATAGATGTTTTTCTGATATAGCGAGTTTGAGAGAAAGGAAATTTAGGGACACTACACCAGCTAAGAATACTGCAAAATGAGGAAGATCTGACTGTAAAGAAAGATGTACAAGAGTAATAAGTGTCTTCAGGGAAAATGTTAATCATTATTGTTGCTATAGTAGCTATGTCATGAACTGTCTTCTAACGCTGGAGATATTATTCAGTTCTCTAATATAAAGCGGGAAGTTATTATAGCGTAGGGTTCCCGCTACTGAGAAGGACTTCCAGAGCATGGCTGAACGATAGAGTGGGACATATGGGATTTTGCTCTGAGGGTAGCGGATAATTCTGTCATTTGTTCAGAGAAGAGCGTTGAGATCGAGGACAGGGTACGATGATAAGACAGTAGAGAAGACAGAGGGTAGAGACATCTCTAACTTTGTCTGCACGCAGTCATGATAGCCTGTGCGTATCATGATGAAATATGATCAAAGAGTTGATCACGACAGACATGGCGAGCACATGAAACCAGAACCAGTACTACGCGCATTGGGATTTCCTGAGAAAGATCGTGCAGGGTAACATAGCTGTAAAAAATAATTGGAAGTGTGTTTCTTTTTCAGATCAAGAGGGATGGGCTTTTTAAATTTTTGTAGACCATGGGGAGATACTCAAGCCTACTTGCACATTGTAGTTAAGTGCACAGTCCAATTTGCATTTTCGTCTATTATTACACGTGAAATTTTTCTGAGGGGGAAAGGTTGATATTTTTCCCATTTACTATTAACGATGGTAGGCATTCTCGGTATTTCGAGGTAATGATCCTGGAGTGACCATCCAGTATCGCTGTATTTTTACAAAAATGATGACACATAACTGACATACGATGAAAACAGTGTACGGCCTAATACCGAACCCTGGGGAACCTCTGATACTACCCGTCTCCATTGTGACTTTATGGTGCCGCACAGGATGCATTGCAGGCGAGAAGGCAGGTATGAGTGAAATCGTTGCTCTGCACCTGGAGAGATATTTAGCCTGCTATTTTTGGCAAGTAAAATGTAAAAGTCTACCAATGGTATCGAGGGTTTTGCTGAAATGTAAGAAGTACATGCTAATCGCCTCTTGTGCATCCACGGCAACCTTCAGGACATTTGTCACCTTTATTGAGGCTGCGATATTTACGGAAACCTGATTGGTATTTGTCTCAACCAGTCGACCCCTACCGACCGGTCGATCGCCATGTTTTTTGAGTCAGTCTTTAGAAACCTTTCCTGAAACCCGAGCTGTTTTTATAAAATACCTGTTTGTTGACAATGTGTGTTTCTCACAATATTTATAGGCTGTAAATCCTCTATCGTCTCCATCCGCATTTCACCGTCTTTAACTCTCTCGCCAAGCAATAGTATTTCCTCGTGCGTGACGAGACTCGCTATCGGTAACTATCTGAGTTGCGAGCGCAGGTTGCTGCGTCATGAGGTGCGGTGGGCGGAGCGGAAGACGTAGGGACGGACTAGGAAGAAGCTCCGCCTCCAGTAGGCAACACGAAGATCAATTTTCGATCTTACACGATACAATAATGTGCCCCACGAAGGATATAACTCAATTTCAAATTGACATTTCCTTACAGTCCGAATACAATGAAGACAACTTTTAGAAATCAGTAAGTGTAATAAACCTACCCTAACGTTGTAAAAATGGCATCGTATGTTTTATCGTTCTTTGGCTCAACTTTACCATGTGAAGCAGTGTTTTCAACGATGGACATACTGAAATGTAAGTGTAGAAATGAACTGACTAATCTTCATCTTTCAGCCTGTGTAATGTTGACTGACAAAATGTTCACCAGATTAAAATAAACTTGCCCATGATATGCGAGGATAATTCCAAAAGTAGGGTCTCCTATTTTTTATAAGTACGTAGACCTGTTTATTTCTTTATTTCTACAATGGTTTACATTAGTTTACAGCTTGAACATTTAGCTATTTTTCGACATAATCACCATATCTGTCGATGCATTTTTGTAGACGCTGTGGCAGTTTTTGTATGCCCATGTCATACCAGCTCTCCGCCATGCTGTTCAGAAAGTTATGAACCTCTTCTTTCACCTCGTCGTCGGAGCTGAATCGCTGCGACCACAATTAACGCTGAAAGGTACTATGAGACTCTGAAAAAACTCGAACGGGCAATTCAGAATAGGAGAAGAGGAACGTTGAGCAAGGGCGTACACATTCCCCATGACAACGCTCGCCCACACATCGCTTGGCAAACCGTGGGTCTCCTGCAACAGTTTCAGTGGAACATAATCACCCACCCAGCCTATAGCCCTGACTTGGCGCCCACACATCGCTTGGAAAACCGTGGGTCTCCTGCAACAGTTTCAGTGGAACATAATCACCCACCCAGCCTATAGCCCTGACTTGGTGCCCAGTGACTTTTGCTTATACCTTTATGAATTTTCGAGTCATTAAGTCTCTAAATGGGCTAAATTACATATAAGCTACCGCTTCTCTTTTGCTCTTTTCTGCTGATGGTTAAGCCTGAGAGCCGAATGTGTAAGTGAAAAATTTTGCACAACGGATTTTATAACGCTAATTTGTCGCCCTGACACTTATACTCTCTCCAGAAGGGTAAGCTTATCCTTTGCTCTATATGTGACTTTAACTAGTCGTATGTAAATCTGATTAGTTTCTAACCATATCCTCAGTATAGTGTTAAATTCTTTACTCTTCTGGCACTGTCCTGTGATATTTAGTCGCGATCGTTAATTCAATCGCGGAATACTGACATCAGCTATGGCAATTGCAATTACATTTAGAAGTACACTCGCGACTAGCAACGTGAAGCCTCAGCATAGAACGAAAAAGAGACGTGATCAGCAATTTACTTTACTTCCCTCGCACAACCACTACAGTGATCTGACGCTTATCGCTGCAAAGGTTCTCGGCTCAGTGAGATAACCTAAATTCACCAAAAGCTTCCGTGGGCACCTCCACGGCTGCCGTGGAACACCAGACGATCCTCAGGCACTCGCTAAAAGTCCTCTGTCCCAGTAACGAGGTCGCACACCTCGCCAGGACCAACCTCTCCCCTCGACGCTCCAGGAACAAGTGTTTCTCAGTCGCTAGGCTTTTACGTAGCTCCTGTTCTTTTTCCTTCCCCCTTTTAATGTGTGTGGCCAACCATGGTGCTGGAAGACGTTCGTTTCCGAGCGCCGACCAATCGCATTTTTGCAACCGACCGAAGCTTCTAGAATCTTCCAGAATGTTCCAGAAGCTTCCGCTCCGGCAGTTGGGAAAACCACCTACACGCCGCCATGCGTTTTGTGAGCGAGCCTTTGTGTCTTCTCCTTGTCCTCGGCCACGTGGTTTCCGCTAAGCTGCGGTCCACCCGCCTGGGGTTTCCAGAGTAGCTTACGGGCGCTGTTGTTTTCACCTCTCAGGCCTGCCTGCCACGCTTGTGTCTTTCCCGTTCTCCTGACAGCCTCCCGTCTCCGCCCGCTTCCCTATCGCCCAACGTGCAGATATTCTGCTACAAATTAAGATCCCTAGCCGATGTCAGTATCGTTAATGGTTTCCTGTCTCGATGTTTATACTTCCGGAGCGGTAGCTGTAATGTCGCTCAAAATGATGCCACCTTACAATGTAGTGGATCTCAAACCTCAAAATGTTAAGCACCCCTGGTCTAGTATGTTGTTTGCTGTTAGATTTAGGCGTCTCTAGTTGCATATAACAGTTCCGTGCCTTCCGCCGCTGAGTCACGCCCACGCCGGCGCGCCACGCGCCGATTCACGAGTTTAGCGCAGCGCCTGCCCGGCTGGCGCGCGCTTCGCATTCCTGCGGTCTGCTCTTACGTAACGCAACAAAGTGGCCACTGTGCTCGGCCCGACGCCGTGCAAATGGTCCTGACACCGCCCCTCGCCAGTACACTGCCTCGCTGTGGGCGGCGGCGCGCTGCGGTACCCGCACAGGCACAGCTGTTTGGCTATTTTTAGGAGCGGACGCACCAGCGTGCAGTTACACCCATCTCTTAGTCCATCTGTGTAGGCGAGGTCGCCGGCGAGCTCTAGTGTCGTGCTGGGGCGAAAAAATTCATTCACCCACGAATGAAGTTGAAAGAAGTTTAGTGTTAATGAAGTAAAGATCCACGCAGTGGACACCAAGTGAAAAAGCTACTCCTTATGTTTCAGATCGAGACTGCCATAAAAATGCAAAGGAACTGTTAATCAGAACTCAGGGAAAAGTTGTAGTCTAATTCACAATCGATTTATTGATCTTAAACATGACAACAAATTTATTGAAGAAACATCATACAAAAAGTATTTATTTAGCAAAAGCCTTACTAAAATGGGTTATATGGTAGACAAAGTGGTCTGCTGTGGATCAACACACGACACTAACCAGAACACTACTCACTCTATCTCACTTCATACACGTGAATCGAGGTTATAGCATCAAACTACACCACCACCAAGCATCTATATTCTATCATACAAAAAAAAAAAAAGCAAAAACATGGTTTGAAAGAACAGGGTGCTGAGAAATAGATATTATATAGCCCTACGCCGCAGCAGCGAATACTTTACCATCCTACTCGTCAAGGTGGGACACCACAAAGCGTTCGGCGACTGAAGTCATGGACGGCGGCAATCTGTTATTAAATGCACGTTCCCGAAAAATGCAAATGCGCGTTCTCGCGCTCGGTTAATACAGAACACAGGTACTTCCCTAAGAGCCTCTGAAACCCCGATGGATCCCAGTGTGCAGGTGGACCCGTTTGCTGGTCTGCCAAACCAATCTGACTCTGTGCCACGACTGTGCGCGTCGGGATACGTCAAATGTTTACACAGCCGACTCAAGACAAATAAGTACACGCATGCATCACTCGTAGGTGGCCGTGATGATATAAGCAGTTCCTCTGACGGTTCAGAAGGTCACTGGCACAGGCTCTCAGTCGCTCACTAGCAACGGACACAAGTCTCACCGTTTTGGTAGAGACCTGCAGTTCTTTACTAGCGAAGCGCCAGTACAAGAGACTTGTACAAGAGTGCATTCTTTCTCTCTCCCCATTTCCTCCTCAGCTCGGTTCCAAAAGCACATTTCTCTTTTCCGACTTCCCCCAATTTCGTACAAGCCAACCACGAATTGGAGCCCAGCATTCTAAGCTCAGAGAATGAATGGCCTTTGCACTGCAAACCGATTTGACCAATTAGAGACTTTTAAGTTAATTGGCGGAAAAAGTAAAAAAAAATTCAGCTTCGAGGCCTCTTTCCCACATGTTTGCCGTGTCTTTTGCTAACGCAATACAGGATGGAAGCACAGCCCTCCACAGACAGCTTGTTATCTCCTCTGTTGCGTTCATTTCAGAGTTTGCAAAGAATGGCCATAAACACACAAACAGCTTCGTGCATTGACAGAAACATGTTTTGAAACAGAGTCTGGACGTCTGGGCTCCAGTTTCTCTGTCCCACAGACATTTGCAGAACGTTTCATTTCTTTTGGCGGCTTGGTCGCTAACAAGGCCTACAATGTGCTGTCAGCGACTTTTCGGCACTAGGCCATATACCTGGACGTCTGCCCCCTGTCAGGCGCCAAAGCTAATGTGTTTTGCAAAATGCGACCGCTGCACATGGTCGTCTGGAAATGTCTCTTCATCATTCCCCAGAAAAACGCGCTTTGTCGGCCCATCAACGCCGTGCTTTTACCGTAGTCATTTATGTCGGCACCCTGTTCCTTTGAACGCAGGTAAAGCTGACCGTATTTCTTTCCCTAGAGCATGCAAACAAGACCATAAGCTGCTGCCCACCATTTCAGCACAATGTATGAAGTAAAGTCGCTGTAGATCGTATTCCCTACACCGAATCAGAAATGAGAGTGCCCTGCAATCTCTCAAACTGTCTTACACAGTCCTTGTTTGTCTGTTTCTCGACCATTGAACGTTAGTCTGGTACACTTACGAAATAGGATTAACACGCAAAGGACGCTCATCCATTTCAGTGGGAGTCTGGCGACATACACTGACGCGAAAAATTTCATGGGATACATCCTAGTCGCGTGTGGGCTCATCTCATGTCCGGCGTAGTGCACCGACGTGGCATGAACTCAACCAGTCGTTGGAAGTCCCCTGCAGAAATACTGGGACGTACAGCATTTATTTTTTTGGTCCTCAGTCTACTGACTGGTTTGATGCGGCCCGCCACAAATTCCTTTCCTGTGCTAACCTCTTCATCTCAGAGTAGCACTTGCAACCTACGTCCTCAGTTATTTGCTTGAAGTATTCCAATCTCTGTCTTCCTCTACAGTTTTTGCCCTCTACAGCTCCCTCTAGTACCATGGACATCATTCCCTCATGTCTAAGCAGATGTCCTATCATCCTGCCCCTTCTCCTTATCAGTGTTTTCCACATATTCCTTTCCTCTCCGATTCTGCGTAGAATCTCTCATTCCTTACCTTATCAGTCAACCTAATTTTCAACATTCGTCTATAGCACCACATCTCAAATGCTTCGATTCTCTTCTGTTCCGGTTTTCCCACAGTCCATGTTTCACTACCATACAATGCTGTACTCCAGACGTACATCCTCAGAAATTTCTTCCTCAAATTAAGGCCGGTATTTGATATTAGTAGACTTCTCTTGGCCAGAAATGCCTTTTTTGCCATAGCGAGTCTGCGTTTGATATCCTCCTTGCTCCGTCCGTCATTGGTTATTTTACTACCTAGGTAGCAGAATTCTTTAACTTCATTGACACCTATAGCTGTCCATAATTGCGGAAATGTTCTCGGTGCACGATTTTCTCCATGAACTGACCTCTCGACTACATCCCATAAGTGTTCAACGGAATTCATGGCGGGCGATCTGGATTGCCAAATAGAATTTGTAACCTCCCTCTTACTTATCGGCCTATCCATAAAATATGACCATGGATCGCTTGTATCGGACTTAACTTCTGAGGTCATCAGTCCCCTATAACTTAGAACTATTTAAACCTAACGAACCTAAGGACATCACACACAACCATGCCCAAGGCTGGATTCGAACCTGCGACCGTAGAGGTCGCGCGCTTCCAGACTGTAGCGCCTAGAACCGCTCGGCCACACCATCCGGCGCGTTTATGCCTAATGGATTTTTTCTAATTGTATAAGGCTATCTTTCCCGAAGAAGTGATACCGATAAGTAGGAGGAAATTGTACGACTGAACCTTCTGATGGAAAGTCTACTAAAAATAAAAGTAATTAAATTGAAGATGGCTATAATTTGGAAAATGAAAGTCATTTTGTACATTCACTTACGAACAACACTGAACAGAAAGGGGTACCACGACAATGAATCCAAAAGTTACACTAATGAACGAAAAGGAAGTAATTAACAGTCGTCAGCCAACTTCACAATTTACATCCAGAATCCTGTACAAGATGATGGGAAAGAAAAACATGTATTATTAAACACTGACGTGGCAACTTTTAGTTTTTAATACTAATTTTAAGTGAGTATGTAATGATAAAGAAAACTGAGAAGTCACTCTTACGTTATGTTTGGCATTAAATTTTGAAAAAGGCAATCGAGTAATGATTTGAAAACATGCAATTAAACTGTATGTTAACACTGAACTTCGTTACGTGAACAATGACTTTCAGTGACCTCAGCATAACGTCATGAAAGAAATTTAGAAAAAAAGCAAGCACTTTATACTTTGCCATTACTTATTTTGCAAATTGGATTTCGTATTATTATCTGAACAAATGAGCCGTTTTTACTGACTTGAACAAAATTAAATACTAGAATGCATACCAAACCAAACACCCATGTGCTCCAACCTATATGTAAAATAAATAAAACTTCCGCACTCTTAATTTGTGCATTTTTTTCGATTTGAATTTTTTCCAGTGATTGATTCTCAAACTTGAAAAACGAAACTGCTTTACTTTGGTCATATACTGAAGCCTCTGTTGTACAACAGTTAAATGAAAGTAGACTGAGGCTAAAATTCTTAAAAGAGACGTTATTCATTAATGAACTGGCTGTAATTATTCAATTTGTTTCATATGACACTCAGCATATTAGGAAAAAAAGGAACATGGTTCCTGCTTGGTAACAATGTCTGGGGGCAAGGAAAACACAAAGCCCTGTGTTTAACTGATTATTATTTAAATAAATCTTACCACTCAAATCACATTCAGTTGTGCTGCTGGGTTAGCCGCTAAGTTTCTACCAATGAACAGCCTTACTTCAGTGCTGTGCATACGACGAAACTCGGAGCCGACGACGAAACTGTGTTGCTGGGACTGCTGCTGTTGTTGAAGACGGTAGCATATTGTGGAGCTACTGCTAATTGTAGGAACGGGCAGTCGTAATTAATACAGCATCTTCCACCCGTCCATTGTCCGTACTACTGCTCTAGACATCTGGCCGGCGCGAGTACTTTATGCTGCCGAAAATGGTACTCTCTACTGCGAGAGCGTTAACACCATACTTGAGCACACAGCAAGCGCTGGGACCCATCTCCAGCTCTCTCCGCGCGATCTGCGCAACAACTCCCTACCCAAAGATTTTACAACGCACAAGCACTGCTATTATCGTTGCTAGTCGATGCAAATAACAATTCCTTTGGCTTTTTCGCAGAGCTTATAAGTTTGACAGTAAAACACAGATAAAAACAGTGAAACGTCAACAGACTTCTACCTAAATGTACACATACAGTAAGCAATGTCCTTACTTATTAAAAGAAAGCATTTAAATTACAAATATTTACACACAATAAAAAAAGTTTATATATCGGTAGCAGGTGCCATATATCCTGCATTTTCGGTGTTACAAACTGACCAGAATGTTCTTCAAACCAGTCGTGAACAACTGCGGCCCAGTAACATGGGGAACTGTGACCCATAACCGTGCCATAGTTGTTTGCAAATAAGAAGTCCATGAATGACTGAAAGTGGTCTCCAAGTCGCCAAAGATAACCATTTCCAGTGAGTCATCGGTTCAGTTGGACCAGAGGACCCAGGACCCAGTCCATTATATGTAAACACAGCCCACACGATTATGAAGCCATTGACAGCTTGCGCAGTGCCTTGTTGGCAACTTGGGTTCATAGCTTTCTGGCGTCTGTGCCACTCTCAAAACCTGCCATCAGCTCTTACTGACTGAAATCGGGACTTGTCTGACCAGGCCGCGGTTTTAGAATCGTCTCGGGACCAACCGATGAGTTCACGAACCCAGCAGAGGCGCTAGAGATGATGATCTGTTAACAACGAGATTCGAGTCGGTCGTCTGCTGCCATAGCCCTGTAACGACAAATTTTACGGCACCGTCCTAACGAGTACGTCCGTCGTACGTCCCACAATGATTTCTACAGTAATTTCACGCAGTGTTGCCGCTCTGCTGGCGCTGATAGCTCTGCACGATGGCCACTGCTCTCGGTAGTCAAGTGAAGACCGACGACCACTGCACTGTCCGTGGTGAGAAATAATGCCTGAAATATGGTATTCTCGGCACGCTATTGACACTGTCGATCTCGGTATATTAATTACCTAACGATTTCCGTTATGTAATGTCCCATGTGTCTATCTTCAACTACAATTCGGCGTTCGAAGGCTGTTAATCACAACGGAAACTCTTCTGCATGAATCATTTGAATACAAATGACAGCTCCGCCAATCCACTGCTCTATTATACCTAGTATATGCGATACGACCGCGATCTGTTTGTGTTTACATCACCGTACCATTACTTCCGTCACCTCAGTGTTTACTCCCTTATAAATATCAAGAAATAATCGATGTGGGAAAACAGAAACACAGGTTGCCGACAGAATTTTTTACCGTGCACTATTAGCGTACTTACGGGAAAGAAGCAATGCAGATTACGATCTAATATTCAGTCAAATGCGGAGAGAATAGAGATGGAACGCAAGTGTGAATTGGGGAAGCATGGAAAAAGAAATTCGCCATGTCCTTTCAAAGGAACAATCGCGGCTTTCACTTCAAGCGATATAAGGAAATCATGGAAACTTAAAATCTAGATGACTACACTGGAATTTGAAATATCGTCCTCTCGAATATGTCTTCCGTATCTTAACCATGTCATTCTATTCCCGGATAACGAGTCTGGAAGCAAGTTCCAAAAATGGTTCAAATGACTCTGAGCACAATGGGACTTAATTTCTGAGGTCACCAGTCCCCTAGAACTTAGAGCTACTTAAACCTAACTAGCCTAAGGACATCACACACATCAATGTCCGATGCAGGATTCAAACCTTCGACCGTAGCGGTGGCGCGTTTCCAGACTGTAACGCCTAGAACCGCTCGGCCACTCCGGCCGTCTGGAAGCAAGTGCTCAATGCGATACCAGCTGTGGTTATAATACCTCGTCATGGCTAATGGGAAAGTAATTATCGTATTAGAGTGGCCAAAACAAATGTTGCATAATGTCGAAACTGTATACATTATGAGAGCAACATATAGGTTTGTTAGTAATGCATTATTAGCGGAAACGGTCCATGTTTCTGCCTTGATGGGGCAGTATGTACAGTTTGTAGCAACCTGTAAACACTGCAGTACTTATACTGTGTGTGTCAGTAAACCGTTTAATTGATTCAGGTCGGTTCGGACAACAATAACGTACGATCGAAGGCTCCTTATATTAATTCTAATTAAACTAAACTCCGCCCGAACAGACCATGAAATTTGGAAATTTTGTGGTGCGGTCTTACGGGACCAAACTGATGAGGTCATCGGTCACTAAGCCAACACACTACTTAATCTAACTTACTTACGCTATGGACAACACATACACCCATGCCCGAAGGAGGACTCGAACCTCCGACAGGGGGAGCCGCACGGACAGTGAAAAGGCGCCCTAGACTGCGCAGCAACAGATCATGAAGGTCCAACGGTTTGGAACGGCTGCCGTGTCATCCTCAGCTCACAGGCGTCAGTGAATGCAGATATGAAGGGGTATGTGGTCAGCATACCGCTCTCCTGGCCGTACGTAAGTTTACGAGACCGGAGCAGCTACTTCTCACTCAAGTCGCTCCTCAGTTAGCCTCGTAAGGGCTGACTGCACCCCGCTTGCCAAAAGCGCTCGGCAAACCGGATGGTCACCCATGCAAGTGCTAGCCCAGCCCGATAGCTCTTAACTTCGATGATCTGACGGGAACCGGTTTTACCACTGCGACAAGGCTGTTGGCTACAGTTACTCTAATGGAGCAGTGAATGAGTTAGGTGGATGTCACAGCGAATGTCGTTGCGAGGTGATGTCTACAGAATGTGGAGCAAGTTTCTAGCGTCACAATCGGTTGAGGTTGGTCACAGAAGTGGCCACGGAAGAAAAACAACAGTTGTGGAGGACCGATATCCGTGTATAACGACAGCCAGAAACCGTCATGTCTGTGGTGGCAGTTCCACACAGCAACAGGAGTGCAAATGTCAACACAAACAATACGAAACAGGCTCCATGAGCGGCGATTGTGTGCTGGAATCCCTCTTAAGTTTCCTCCTAGAAATCGGTTTCGGGGAGGAGCTCATGTCGCATGGGCACGAAACCACTATCGACACAACGCTTTTTATGTCGAGACTCGTACCAGTTTTTTTATATCTTATGGGGCTTAACTACTAAGATCATTAGTCCCTAAGCTTACACACTACTTAACGTAAATAATCCTAAGGACAAAAACACACCCATGCCCGAGGGAGGACTCGAAACTCCGCCGGGACTTATCTGTTCCCACCCTGACGATACTGATATTCCTGTGTGGAGTTACCGAAGACAACGTTTAGCCCTAACGGTATCGTAGACCGCCACACATACAATGGCAGTTCAGTCATATTTTGGGGTCTAACAATAGAGTATAACAATGTGTGGTCTCACATACATGGGAGGATGCCTGGTGTGAAGCATAGGGACGAAATCCTTGCACATGCTGAGGCTCCATTTTGTGAACATGTTGGAGAGCTATTCGCGCTGAATGACGACAACGCAAGGCTCCGTCGTCACGATTTTGTGAACTTCTTAATGGAGGTTACAATCAGTCGGATGTGATGGCCTGCATATTCTCCGCATTTCAGCTGAGTGCATGGATCATGCCAAAACGAGGCGTTTGCAATCGCTCTGTCAAAAGAGAGACCTTCCTGCGTCTCATAGAAGCCGCTATGGAGGAATGGAACAATATCCCACTGGTTTATCTGCGAAATTTGGTTAGGAGTGTGACTATCAGCCTTTAAAAGTGTTTCCAGTTACAAGGAGGGCCAATTGGTTCATAAACAATGATTTACGCTAGATGTCGGGCAGAAGTAACTAGTGTTTGCAGCGAAATCCTTTGTAGGATTTTATTATTGTATTTTTGTTCCTGCCAATGAATTGGAAATGTGTGTATTCTTTACTTTTGTTTTCTTGTGACTGTGACTGACAAAACAAAATCAATTTCTTTTCCTATTACATCCAGTATTGACAATTATACAATATGTAACATTTACTTCGACCACAGCACAAAGGTTGGTCAGGATGAACACAGGTTCATTGAGACTGGACCGTGGGTCAGTGGAAGCGTGTCGCCCGTTCTCGGATGAATCACGTTTCTCGTTAGCAGGTCGACGGTCGTGTCCGGATAGGCCGCCATACAGGTGGACGGCTGCTCGACGAATGTACCGCACTTCGGACGCAGGCCTGTTGCGGCAGAGTTATGTTGTCGGAGATACTCACCACGGCCCCCACGGGACCTTAGTAGTAATCGAAGGCAATCTGAACGTTATTGCGTACTGCCTGCGTCCTCTCATGCTTGATATCCATTCAGAAGGCAGCAACATTTTTGCAGCAGTATAACTGTCTATGCCGCAAGGATGGATCGTGCTACAATGGTTTCAGGGCATGTTGGCGAAGTTGCGGTGAAGTCTTGGCCACCAGAATCTCCTGACGTGAACATTATGGGACGCTATCTGGCGCCATCTCCATACCTGTAAACAACTGGCCCGCGTGTCCTGTGACATACCTCCGGAAGCTTTCTAAGGACTTGACGGAACCTTGCTACGTGGAACCGCTACTGTACTGCGTTGAAAAGGTAGACCGACACGCTGTTAAGCGGGTAGTCACAGTTTTTCTGTTCTGTATGAGGCGGAACTTTGAGCCTTATGGAAAAAGGGTGACCGGCTGAGTCACGCAATTGGACTCTTAGTCTGATCACGAAGTGTGGCCATTAATTACACGCGTTTGATCACGTAGGCTGAGTGAGGATCAATGAACTATACTTGACAGGATTGAACCGTTATTAATTTTCAAAGAATATTCTTAAGAATTTATTTTATTTGGTAGCCATTCATCAAGAACATTAACACATTTAATTGCACTATGTAAACATGGAGGTAGTTGCCAGGAAGTAACTGATGAAGTCATAACCAAATTCCTTTTAACCAGTGGGAATTCTATTCACTTTAATAGTGCGTAAAGGCATTTTTTTTAAAGAAACAGATTTAAAATTATAATCAGAAAGCACCCTCTAAATAGCAAAGTTACAATTTATTCAGAGGCAGAAAGAAACAAGTTTTGACTGTATGAGGGCAGAGAGCCTGGCAGCTCCCTTTTGACACGGCCGTAGTTACGACCGCTCACAACAGCCTCTGAAAGACTACACTGGTGCAAAACTGCTCCACACCAGATTACTTTAAACTAAGAGTTTTAAAAATTTACACAAGCACACAAACTATGCAACCCCTGCAGGAGGGACGGAAATGGTACAAAACACAATTAAAATATTAACCTTGCCACCGAAGGTGCAACTTAATTTTAACTTCTAAGAAAAGTCTTACGGTGAAAGGGTGGGACTTTATATACTAAAATGATCATTTAAATAAAAGCCCATGAAATGCAATCTTATATAAAATTCTATAAGGTTGGCCAAACAATAGTTAAGATGCTCCACAGTACACAGACACCACCTCTCAAGATCATAGGCAATAATATCAAAGTTTCCAAAGATCAAAACATGTTTCAGGTATTAGGCCGTTACACTCCAAGCAATAAATTCTTTAACACACCAAATCCGACAAACATGACAGAGGCAGCTACTAACGTACGGTAGATTGATAAGGAGATTACCGAACAACTCTAACAGCAGGTTGCTCAAACCCGCCCCTACTCCACAAGGAAAAAACGGACCACCCAATTTATAAACCATCTTCCCGCAGGTGGGCAAACGGAGAGGAATGTTGGGACGACCCCAAAGCAAAACGGGTGGTGACCTCACCAAGAAATCAAGTAGAATTTAACAAGAGTAAATGAAAAAACATATGTCCAATCACTTATCTTCTAATAAACTGCGATTTCTCGAGAAGACCTGGCGCAGAACCCCCAAATCGCTCTCCCGAACCGTCCGCTGCCAGCTGCTTCAACGGACACAGGAAGGCGCGCCGATCTCCCGTCTCGCACCGGCCAGCCCGATGTCGTGGGTTGACTCCTGTTGCTCTCGTGTCGACCGCGAAGTCACTACCCCTCGCTATACGCCGCGGCCCACTGGACTCGCGTGGCGACCTCACATGCGCCGACGCTCAAGACGGACAAGTCATCTTGTGTCTCAGTGCGCGACCGACCAACCGATCGATCCAACCGCCAATGACCATTGCCTGAGCAAACTTGAGCAGACTGGTGGCCTAACGGGCTGACTCAGATGCAGGAACTAAGCCCCGACCGGGCGACAACTTGCTGAGTTCTCTTACTGGCAGAGTGGAAAGGCACTCTTTTGCCGGCTTTAAAGGTTTATCCGAACGACAGACATACTAGCACTCCGAACGACAGACAGACACTAACTGCCTAACAAATGCGGACGAGAGACTGACCCAGAGTGACCGACTGGCGAGCTCATAGCGCCCCTTAAATGCACGTTAACAGGCAAACTTCCCCTTTCCCACCAGAGGGAGACGCGAAAGCTACTATTGCCACAGCGGTGCCACCTCCAGAAACGGAGGGCGACTGCTTCACACTACGCGCTGCGGCGCGCTCTTCAAAACAACAATTTTTACCACGGCTCAGGGATGTATCTGGAACATGTTAGGTGATTAGAAAGTTAGCAGACAGGAATATAATTAAATAGTTAGCTTTTGTATTATAACATATACAAGTGCAGTTACAGAATGAAGTGCGAATACTTCTTTACAATTCTGATTGCTTCACACATATAGACCAATTGTGAATGCATAAACTGGTGCCTGGCTAGGTCGTAGCTACTGACTTACATGAAGGCTATGCTAACTAGAGTCTCTGCAAATGAGAGCTCTGAAGCTGTAACAAGTGAACCATTCCTATTAAAGTCGGCTGTAGAACTGGCCAGTGCGCCAGCTTGTCTCGTAAGACCAGCCGAGTGGCGGCGCTCGGTCTGCTATCGTCGACAGTGGCGACTCACGGGTCCGATGTGTACTGACGGACCGCGGCCGATTTGAAGCCTACAACCTGGCAAGTGTGGTGCCTTGCGGTGACACCACATTTTTCGCTCACCAGTGTACAGTGGCACCAAAACGGAATGACACAGACACCTTTTCGCATCTATTACAAACTGTCTAAATATTGGGAGCAATAAATGTATACTGCTAACTCTGACTAAATAAATGAATTAAGTTGTATGTTAAAATATTTTGCAAACACAACAGAAACACTTGTAATCAATTAAACGATAATTGTCTCTTGCACAAAAAAAGTACTGGCGTGCTGTACGACGTTTGTTGTTGTGCTTGACAGACAGCGCCGCAGGTACCGGATCTGTGCAATCAGAGTTGGCAAACAGTTGAGTCGCTTGGCTGACGGCCGTTGTTCGGGGAATTCACTTGTCACGTTGAATCCGAGGGGGGAAGGAGAGTTCCGTGCCGTTCCGCAACAAAGCGGTTTAATTGCATTCGCGGGTTAAAAGATAGCGTGAGACTGGTGAAAGACTTTTTCTATAGTCCACGTAATCGCTTTGAGAGATTCAGTAACTGTCAGTTGCACATTTTTCATACATTTTTCAATCACTCTGGATCACCTTCAAATCTAAGTAGTTGCGTCAGCAACCCGTCTTGTTTACGCAGAGTACTCTGATATGTGGCTCTTAGTGGACAATACGTGTTTCTGTAGCAACTGCTTAGATCTGATGATGATTCAGAGCGATCGAAACATGTAGTTTAATTTAGAAGTATGTAATTGAGGCGAAACAATAAATGAGAATTATCTTAAATAACTTTCTGTTAATCATACAACAGTGCGGGCAGTTGTCAACAAATTTCAAGAGGCTCGTACAACAGACAATAAACGCAGATTCGGAAGTTCAAGAGTTCTTACGTGTAGAGAGCGTCGAAGGATAGTTCGTCTTGCACACAAAAGCACTGTAAAAGTGCAGGGTTGTTTGTATAGAACGTCCAACAAACAGGTTAGTACTTAAACAATTAGAAAGTTCTGAAGGCAGTTGATATTCATGACAGATCTCCAAGAAAGCAAACATGTCTCTCGGAAGTTAACCGAAGAAATCGTTTGCAATTCGCCAAATATTACGTCAATAAATTGAATATTTGACTACCATGCTATTTTCTGTTGAATCTAATTTTAACTTATCTGGATCTAACGGGAAGTGGAAAGTGTGATGCAAACCAGATTTAAGCTCCATTCACAACATTGCGTACCAACAGTAAAACATAGGGAGGAGGCATAATGATTTGAGATTAATGGCAGCTTCTGGTAATGGGGACTTGCCGTCAGAGGCTCGTTTAGCTTTGGTGTTTCTGGATGGGACGTTAAGCAGCGTTCGATGCGTGCAGACTGTTGTTAGATCCGTTCTTTTGACGTTCTTGCAACAGGAAACTGAATCGCTGTTCCAACAGGTTAATTCTCGTACACAAACTGCCCGTGAAACTGAATTTGCTCTGTAAGACGTCGAGCAACTTCACTGGGCAGCAAAATCTCCAGACTTGTACTACTAAATAACGTCATACGTAGCTGGGAAACGTCAACGGACACTATCTGTAAGATAGATTGTTCCCATGAAGTGATTTATCACCTCTAGACAGTTGTCACAAGGACTTTGAAACACCCGGTATTGGGTAAGCTGGAGAGAAGACAAGCCGAAGAAGCCGCTGTACTGGGAGAGCATTTACAAAGCGCAACATAGGAGCTCAGCAAACCACTTTACGGTTGTTCGGCCGGCTTCTAAAGTTTGGGCTCGCGGTATGGGATCATTACATCGTAGTACTGACAAAAGATATTGAAAAACTTGCACATGTGGGATGTGATTGTACGAGAAGTGACTCGTCGGACTGGTCAGGCGACAACAAGAACAGGTCGAGTAGGAGATGCCTATCATATCCCGGGACAGTATTCACCACCTGTACGATCGAATGGATGTCAGAGTCAGCGGCTGTACTGCCGCCCGTGAGGACTACTCCACGTACTAATATGGGTGTTTAAGCATGGGTCGACACCTTGTACCTAAGAAACAGTCCTATTATTGCTTTGTAAATGTAATAGTTTCATGTGCTCCATCTACACTGTTGCAACAATAAATTTTGCGTGAAATGGGAACCACTAAAATGGCACACTAACTTATTTCTTGTTGTCTATTTGTAATGATAGATGTGTAATACACTACTGGCCATTAAAATTGCTACACCACGGAGATGACGTGCGACAGACGCGAAAGTTAACCGACAGGAAGAAGATGCTGTGATATGCAAATGATTAGCTTTTCAGAGCATTCACACAAGGTTGGCGCCAGTGGAGGCACCTACAACGTGCTGACATGAGGAAAGCTTCCAATCGATTTTTCATACACAAACAGTAGTTGATCGGCGTTGCCTGGTGAAACGTTGTTGTGATGCCTCGTGTAAAGAGGAGAAATGCGTACCATCACGTTTCCGACTTTGATAAAGGTCAGATTGTACCCTATCGCGATTGCGGTTTATCGTATCGCGACATTGCTGCTCGCGTTGGTCGAGATCCAATGACTGTTAGCAGAATATGGAATCGGTGGGTTCAGGATGGTAATACGGAACGCCGTGCTGGATCCCAACGGCCATTTATCTCTAGCGGTCGAGATGCCAGGCATCTTATCCGCATGGCTGTAACGGATCGTGCAGCCACGTCTCGATACCTGAGTCAACAGATGGAAACATTTGCAAGACAACAACCATCTGCAAAAAGAGTCCGACGACGTTTGCAGCAGCATGGACTATCAACTCGGAGACCCTTCATGTTTCATCACGGACAGGAGCGCCTGAGATGGTGTACTCAACGACGAACCCTGGTGCACGAATGGAAGAACGCCATTTTTTCGGATGAATCCAGGTTCTGCATACAGCATCATGATGGTCGCATCCGTGTTTGGCGACATAGCGGTGAACGCACACTGGAAGCGTGTATTCGTCATCGCCATACTGGCGTATTGCCTGACGTGATAGTATGGGGTGCCATTGGTTTCACGTCTCGGTCACCTCTTGTTCGCACTGACTGCACTTTGAACAGTGGACGTTACATTTCATATGTGTTACGACCCGTGGCTCTACCTTTCATTCGCTCCCTGCGAAACCCTACATTTCAGCAGGATAATGCACGACAGCATGTTGTAGGTCCTGTAGGGATACAGAAAATGTTCGACTGCTGCCCTGACCAGCACATTCTCTAGATCTCTCACCAACTGAAAACGTCTGGTGAATGGTGGCCGTCAACTGGCTCGTCACAATACGCCAGTCACTTGATGTGTTGTGGTATCGTGTTGAAGCTGCATGGGCAGGTGTACCTGTACACGCCATCCAAGCTCTGTTTGAATCAAGGCCCAGGCGTATCAAGGCCGTTATTAGGGCCAGAGGTGTTTGGTCTGGGTACTGATTTCTCAGGATCTATGCACCCAAATTGCGTGAAAAATGCAATCACATGTCAGTTGTAGTATAATATATTTGTCCAATGAATACCCGTTTGTCATCTGCATTTCTTCTTGATGTAGCAAATTCAACGCCCAGTAGTGCGCTTTGCGGTGCCACTGCAGCTGACCGCTAGCGATGGTCGGTGTCTGGGATCAGCTGCGCGAGCAGTGAGCCTCAGCCACTGGGCGAGGTCGTGGCCGAGACAGGCTCTTGGTGGTCTCGCCGCCTGGCCCGTGCTGTGCCGTCTCGCAGCTGGCCGACCGCCCGGCGCTACGGCCAGCCTCATCCACTTCCAGGAACGGCCCATTCTGACCCGCGAGCCAGCGGGCCGCGCGTGTGTCGCCTCTCTCGTCTCCTCGCCGCCTTGTCCTGCCTCGGTCGCATCCCGCCACGCCTGGCGCTCATCCCGCTAGGCTGCGGGCCCGCTGACGCAAGCGACAGAACAGAACGAACCGCGCGAAACTCTGCTGCTGCGTGCCGTGATGGATGGCTGCGTCCCCTGCCGCGTGTGATCGCGGTGACGCGACGCGCAACCTGATCCGACGAGCTACCACCCTTGGCGCAGGAGGCGCTTGTTCAGCGAGCTGAATCTGGTGCTGGCGGAATGCCGTATCCTTATGCATGTGACGTCATATGTTCCACGCCGCCGAGCGTAACAACAGGATTTTCCGGTGCTTATGCCTCGCCTCCAGTCTCTATACACACTGAAACCATAAAGAAACTGGTATAGGTAGGCATACTCAAATACAGAGATATGTTAACAGCCAGAATACGGCGCTGAGGTTGGCAACGCCTTTTGACGTCTCGTTTTGTCTCGGCTCGATGGTGATCCCAGTCGAGATGTCGTGGAACGGCACCCGTCGATCACGACAACTCCAGTCGGTAACTATTATGAAAACAAACTCCTCGCACGGTTTGCTTATTTTTCATATACTGCCTCTCAAAACTGACATCAACGTCTCGATGGAGCAGCATGCTGGTGTGTGTGCGCTGCCTTTGCTTCTAATTAAAGCAATGGTGTTCGATATCTATCGGTCTTCTCCACTTATAAGTATAGCGACTGCACCACTCGATAACGCGATGACTCTCTTGATCTGAAATGATAACCGAAAGTCCTTTGGGCGTTCGCGACAGACTTTTCAGTTTATGCGGACTTGCTAAGTGTAGTTCTTATCCCCGGTTTGAGATTGGGTATTCAAACGTTGAAAATATAATGTCTTCAATCATCAATCCATCTCCCAAGCCGATGCCACATCATGATTTTTGCGAGGAATTGAGTTGTTAATTATTATTCCGTCGTCAAGGTATCGCTACGTCGTGTATTCAACCTCTGCACGACGTAATTCCAGAGATAACATACCCTTGAGTAATGTTCAGAGTGCGTCGTATTTCGGTGTAAACTTGTTGGTTCAAATGGCTCTGAGCACTATGGGACTCAACTGCTGTGGTCATTAGACCCCTAGAACTTAGAACTACTTAAACCTAACTAACCTACGGACATCACACACATCCATGCCCGAGGCAGGATTCGAACCTGCGACCGTAGCAGTCGCGCGGTTCCGGACTGAGCGCCTAGAACCGCGAGACCACCGCGGCCGGCGTAAACTTGTTGCTATTTACAGTTAAATTGTCACTAAATCACTTTTCACCTTTATGGTATCCGAAGAATCAGTGAATTCCACAAATTCACTTTAAATGTCCATTCAATGATATATGCGACAACAAGAATTAAAGCTTATTGTTCTTCGTAATTATTTGTCCCTACACTGAGCACACACACCGATTTTTCATTCAGGGAACTGCGTCTGTTAGCATCAGCAATTCTGACTTTGACGATAGCTTCTGACAACACGGCGCAATTGTAAGTTCTTCGTGATTGCGTTAATCTGTTGCCTACTGAAGTCTAATACTCGTAATTGAGTTTATGTCGGCGATCAGTCTCTTTCTGTGTCCTTTGATGTTCGTAGCTATTAAGTATCACGAAGGCAAAGTCCCATCACAAATCAGCAATCACACGAGTTATTTTTCTGTCACATATATCAACTATCCCGTTATCTGTATAAACGTTAAAGATGATTTTACTTCAGTGCTACTTCTGACTAGTACTTCCGACAATAAAACTTTTAAACTTCAGATCGATTTTAAAACACTCTAGTAGCTCATAAGACGCGTACTACAATTGTAAGAGTACAAGAGAGAATGAAAATTTCCATTGCTAAGTTACATTGTAGTCACAGTGAACTTACAGCTCAATGCGGCTACAATTCTCTTCTAGGATAATTGTTATCTATGGTCTATTTATGGCCTTGGGATTTAACCTTCGTAAATAATAATTTTTTGAATTCTTTCTTTAAAGTTTCTGTTTCATATCATATGGTATTCTTTCATTCAGTCCTTTCTTTATGATAAGCATTAGTTTTTACGTAACATTCTTGTTAATCAAACTGTCAAGAGCGTAAATTTTGTTGTCAGTAGCTGTCTTCACTGTCAGGATGACTGATTTTTCTATTTCCTTTTGCAACAAAAGGGTGTTCATTATGAGTTCTATAACTGGGGTGTTACAGCCTATATAAGACAACAAGTGTCTGGCGCAGTTGTTAGATCGGTTACAGCTGCTACAATGGCAGGTTATCCAGTGAGTCTGCACGTGATGTTATACAAGGTAATCGGCTCACGAGGGATGGGACACAGCATCTCCGAGGTAACGATGAAGTGGGGATTTTCCAGTACGACAATTTCACGAGAGGACCGTGAATATGGAATCCGGTAAGACATCAACTCTCCGACATCGCTGTGGCAGGAAAAGATCCTGCAAGAACGGGACCAACGACGACTGAAGAGAATCGTTCAACATCGACGATTAAAGAGAATAGTTCAACGCGACAGAAGTGCAATCCTTCCGCAAGCTGCAGATTTCACTGCTGGGCCATCAACAAATGTCATCCTGTGAATCCTTCAACGAAACATCATCAATATGGGCTTTCTGAGCTGAAGGTCCTCTTGTGTACCCTCGATGACTGCACGACACAAAGCTTTACGCCTTGCCTGTGCCTGTCAACACCGATATTGGACTGTTGATACTGGAAACATGTTGCCTGGTCGGACGAGTCTCGTTTCAAATTGTATCGAGCGGATGGACCTTTACGGGAATGGAGAAAACCGAATAAACCCATAGACGCTGCATGTCAGCAGGGGACTATTCAAGCTGGTGGGGGCTCTGTAATGGTGTGGGGCGTACGCAGTTGGAGTGATATGGAACCCGTAATACGTCTAGATAGGACTCCGACGTGAGACACGTACGTGAGCATCCTGTCTGATCACCTGCATCCGTTCATGTTCATTGTTAATACCGACGGACTTAGCAGTTCCAGCAGGATTATGCGATTATGCACACGTTCAGAATGGGTAGAGAGTGGCTCCAGAATCACTCTTATAAGTTTATATACTTCCGCTGGCCACCGAACTCCCCTGACATTGACATTATTGAGCATATCAGGGCTGTATTGCAACGTGCTGCTCAGAAGATGCCCTCACACCCTTGTACTATTACGGATTTATGGACAGCTCTGCAGGATTCATGGTGTCAATTCCCTTCAGCACTACTTTAGACATTAGTCGAGGCCATGTTGCTGCACTTCTGCGTGTTCGCTGGGGCACTACACGATATTAGGCAGGTGGACCAGTGTCTTTGGCTCCTTAGTGTATAAAAGTCAATGTCCTGACAGGCAGACTCACTCACAGACTCATCAGCGCCAAGCCCAAATCACCAAAGACAGATACCTGAAATCTGGGGAGGGTACAGAACTTCTACAGTAGGCGTCGTTTAAGAAGGGATTTTTCGAAATTCCCCGCCTAAGACGTGAAACAAGGGATAATAGGTTTTTTCTGAACATGTCGCCGTTCAAGCGGTTTGGAAGCTGGCCTGAAGGAAATCGGTATTTGGTTTCTCGTTCAGAGAAAGATGTACGTGTTTCAGCATTTATTGACACTTTTTTGAAAATCAATCATTATTACAGAACTACTAAACTATTTTAAACCTAGATCTTTGAAAATTGGTATTTGACTTCTCAGTTACCATTTTTTTAAACATGTTTCAGTGCATTTGGAAATTCAACACCTAAGGGGGTGTTTCATAAAATATCTCATTATGAAAGCATTTTTGGGACTAAATATACGAAAAATTGTATTTGGCTTTTTGGTTAGGAAAAAACAATATACGTGTTTCAGGATTTTTACAATTTTAACCCCTAAGGTGCCCCTAATAGTGCCAGACTGATTCACTTACCCACCGTCGCCCAGCCCAAACTGCTAGCGATAGAAACTTGAAATTTGCTGAAAGTGTGAATCTTATAGTACAAGCGTCTTTTAATAAGGGACTGTTCAAAATTATACTCCTGAGGGGATAAAATAGGCGATGACAGGCATTTGGAAAGCTGTTAAGGCAATTTTGAAGCTAGAGCTACGAAAATTGGTATTTGGTTTCTGAATCATAAATTGAAAATAATACGTATTCCAAAATTTTTGGAAATTTAACCACTAAGGGGATAAAATAGGGGAAGAAAATTTTAAAGAAAATGTTTATTTACATTAAAAGAATTTTTGAAGATAAATCTATAAAAATTACAATTTCAACTATGTGAATTTTCGGTTAGATATAAAGAAATATGTGTTAGGGGATGTCGTTTCTATGGAAATATTATCACAAGAACACAAAAGGCATGCTTAACAAAAGCCGTTTCCTCCAGCTTTTCGGGCGGAAGAATATTCGGTCAAGACCATGCACCTATGACTTTATTTAGCGTGAAAAGTTAAGAGGGTGTAGTAAAATGTGAACAAGACAAAACTTCGATTACGAAAAAACTATGAAAATCTTACAGTCCACGGCGAGCTTGATGGGGCTTATGGAGGCACCATTAGGTCATGGGCAGTTCCTCGAAAAACCTCCAAACAAAGGGTTTTTACTATATTTCCGCTGTCACTATCGGGCCAAAACTCAGCCAAGAATTCCAAGACGCCTATGCTCACTAAATGCCTGATATTTTTACGATATGTTCCTAATATCTTGATCTCCAAGCATGACGATTTTCTTGATATCTTTGTTACTTTCCAAAGTACAGATATTCAAAGATACCTACACGTAAAATACGGTATTAGGGGAAATGTAAACAATTAATAATTGCAGCAAATTTCTCAAATTTTAACGATATATTCTCTAGGTATTTATCAAGAAGAGCAATGGCCCATTTTCAAAAATCCCTGTTATCGAGAAACGCCCCAGAAACTTGTTTTTGGGCACCAAAACCCAGCAGCCGATTCCGAGACGGCTATGCTCAGCAAACAGATGAAATTTTTACGGTATATTCCTAAATCCCGATCTCGAACAACCTTTAAAATTTCCTTGGCATCTCTATCGGTTTCCCACCTACAGAGGTTCATAGTTCCCCTTACTGGACACTTACAACCCGCAGGTAAAATCCGGTGTGAAGCGAAACATATCCTCATTATCATCAGAAGCGTTCTGGAACTCCCATGTTGTAGTACTGAAGTACATGTAAATTTTTTTTGCACGTAAATTCAAGTCTGAGGTATAAAATTAGTTCTGCGTTATTTTAGTTACACATAAGTAAACTGTTTCCTTTTTTCTGAGCAATACACTTCTATCCACAAGAGTCACATGCCCTACTGCAGCCGGGAATAAAGCGGAAAAACACTCCTTTTTCTTTTTGGTCATCAGTGTACTGACTGATTTCCTTTACTTGTGCTAACCTCTTCATCTCAGAGTAGCACTTGCAACCTACGTCCTCAATTATTTGCTTGACGTATTCCAATCTCTGCCTTCCTCTACAGTTTTTGCCCTCTACAGTTCCTTCTAGTACCATGGAAGTCATTCCCTCATGTCTTAGCAGATGTCCTATCATCCTGTCCCTTCTCCTTATCAGTGTTTTCCACATATTCCTTTCCTCTCCGATTCTGCGTAGAACCTCCTCATTCCTTACCTTACCAGTCACCAAATTTTCAACATTCGTCTATAGCACCACATCTCAAATGCTTCGATTCTCTTCTGTTCCGGTTTTCCCACAGTCCATGGTTCACTAACATACAATGCTGTACTCCTGACGTACATCCTCAGATATTTCTTCCTCAAATTAAGGCCGGTATTTGATATTAGTAGACTTCTCTTGGCCAGAAATGCCTTTTTTGCCATAGCGAGTCTGCTTTTGATGTCTTCCTTGCTCCGTCCGTCATTGGTTATTTTACTGCCTAGGTAGCAAAATTCCTTAACTTAATTGACTTCGTGACCATCAATCCTGATGTTAAGTTTCTCGTTGTTCTCATTTCTACTACTTCTCATTACCTTCGTCTTTCTCCGATTTACTCTCAAACCATACTGTGTACTCATTACACTGTTCATTCCGTTCAGCAGATCATTTAATTCTTCTTCACTTTCACTCAGGATAGGAATGTCATCAGCGAATCGTATCATTGATATCCTTTCACCTTGTATTTTAATTCCACTCCTGAACCTTTCTTTTATTTCCATCATTGCTTCCTCGATGTACAGATCGAAGAGTAGGGGCGAAATGCTACAGCCTTGTCTTACGCCCTTCTTAATACGAGCACTTCGTTCTTGATCGTCCACTCTTATTATTCCCTCTTGGTTGTTGTACATATTGTATATGACTCGTCTCTCCCTATAGCTTACCCCTGCTTTTTTCAGTATCTCGAACAGCTTGCACCATTTTATAGCGTCGAACACTTTTTCCAGGTCGACAAATCCTATGAACGTGTCTTGATTTTTCTTTAGCCTTGCTTCCATTATTAGCCGTAACGTCAGAATTGCCTCTCTCGTGCCTTTACTTTTCCTAAAGCCAAACTGATCGTCATATAGCGCATTCTCAATTTTCTTTTCCATTCTTCTGTATATTATTCTTGTAAGCAGCTTCGATGCATGAGCTGTTAAGCTGATTGTGCGATAATTCTCGCACTTGTCAGCTCTTGCCGTCTTCGGAATTGTGTGGATGATGCTTTTCCGAAAGTCAGATGGTATGTCGCCAGACTCATATATTCTACACACCAACGTGAATAGTCGTTTTGTTGCCACTTCCCCTAATGATTTTAGAAATTCTGATGGAATGTTATCTATCCCTTCTGCCTTATTTGACCGTAAGTCCTCCAAAGCTCTTTTAAATTCCGATTATAATACTGGATCCCCTATCTCTTCTAAATCGACTCCTGTTTGTTCTTCTATCGGAGCGCAAAAAATGCGAATATGTGCCTGTTTATTTAATAGACTGACTGAAAAGTGGGGTACCAGCTGCATCATTCTGCCTTCCTCAGCACCTTTAAAATTTTCCCCAAAATTTTGGTAAGCGAACATATTCGCCTTTGTAGAGCTGTGCTAGAACACAGTGATAGTAGGAAAGAGACAGAAAAGCAATAAATACTGGAAGAGAGTAGACAGCGGTTATGTTATAGAAAGAGCAAAGGAGACTATGACATTGAGGGAGAAAGAGAGGGATGCAGTGGCAATGGAACATAGTTGACAGTGACAGAACAGTGCTAGGTAAAGAGTGAAGGAGACAGAAGCACTGGGAGAGGAATAACGAGAAGGAGAAACAGGAAGTGGATGAGAACAACGGAAAATAAAGACGTAGTGTATGACAATGGCAACGACGAAGAGAGAGATAGTGACAGTGAGAAGAGAGAGCAGCTGTAGGATCGAAGAAATAAGAAATGATATACAGGAAGTAAGAGAGAGCAAGAGGGTGGCAATGACAATGAGAGGGGACTGTAGTAATAGGAAGGGGACAGTGTCTGTGACATAGGACAGAATGACAGACACAGAGAGGAAATGACAGTGTGTTGGGTTGACACAGGTAGTGAGAAAGAGCAGCTGGGAGTTGATATGTATGAGCGGCCAATAAGGGTGACTGACTCACAGTTAGGGGAACTTGTGGGAGTTTGGCGTCAGATGAATATTAAAAAAAGAAGGAATATATACACTAACATTCATGGTGGTGTCTGTCTGTTCTATATCGTGTCTCCCTACCACTTTCGCGCAACGACGCTCTGAGCGTGTTTTTTAGGGAATTGTCTAGTTTGAACCTGGGACCTGTTGCTGGTAAGGAGACGCCAGACCACACACGCCAAGTAGAATTCAGAAGAGTTCAGTGAGACTAGCGATGATATAACCAAATACTTAATGATTTCAGCGTCAGCTCCACTGCACTCCCTGTAGAAGAATCTTAATACTAACTAAATTTAGTGGAAGGGGTTCAAGGCTTTCCTATTTTTAGTTAGCTGGTAAAATAACATCGAAAAAGCAGTTAAGTTTACCATTGGAAATTTTATTCTACTCACAAAACATTGTTTATAAATTGCACTATTGATAAAAGGAAGTGCTCTAATACAGGATGGTAAAAACCAACTGCGTTCAACAAAAATGTGAACGAATATTCCCTGAATGGGTTTCCAAGTTCTGCAATGGATCGAAGGATGACCTATGCCATATCACATCTACAATCTAGGTTTAAATTAAGTTTCACAAGAAAGAAAACTATCAAAATGGTCTACAGTGACCCTCAATTATCTTTAATTACTTATCTAACCTGTCGTAAATTACAGTGGCCGATGTGGCTTCTCAATAATTATATAACAGAGAAATCATCGCGTTTCAGATTTTTACTTCAAGTGGCAAATGTGAACACCATGAGCTTTAATTTACGATCGACACTAGTATTACGCAAAAAGAGACTTCCGCAGTTCTGAGTGAAGCCTTATGCTCTCAAAAATGCGGCAACGCGTGCGTTCATTACCTTGTCGGTGTTTAGGCGGTGTCAGGGCGGCAGCGGGCAGCACAGCTCCGCTCACCTCGCCATCTCGGAACTAACTCCCCTTCTCCTAACTTCCCCTTACTACTATTTACCGAAGTTGGTTAAAAAAAACTATCTGGCTGTGTTTTCATCTGACCAATCAGGGTCTCAATGTTAACCTTAAGCTCCGCCTACAAAAATTCTGTCTATCCCATGAGAAACGTTATACTTTTCGTGGTGGGGCAATGTTTTTAAAGTTTGCAACGTAACAGAGGCGCGAAGAAGTCTCACGCTAAAACTTGCAGCTGGTGTGGTCCTTTTAGCGTTATCGTAAGATCTATGCTGTTCTTCTGGAGGGCTCTATCTTTTAACATGGGCTGGAGGGTGGTCCTAATGTAACAGGGACGCGAAAAAGTCTCACACAAAAACTTGCGGGTGGTGTGGCCCTTTTTGTGTTATCGTAAGATCTATACTGTTTATCTGCAGGGCTCTAGCTTTTAACATGGGCTGGGGGGTGGTCCTTGACGTAACAGAGATGCGGAAAAGTCTCACGCTAAAACTTGCGAGTGGTGTCGTCCTAACAGTTAGGTGGCGTCGTGGGTGTCCAGGTCATCCCTTATCGTATGGTCTTCTAGCTTAACACGGTTCTGCTCTCGGCTTCTGTTCTCGTTTCTCCCCTCAGAACTGCGTCTGTCTCACGTTGGGAAGGTATGACATGCATTTAGGCATTCTTGTGTTAGTCTGTGGTATTCCATTTGCTCACTCGTTACTTGTATTACTTTGGTTAATTTAATGTCACGATTTATTCGGAGCTATGTGACATACTACTGGATTTGCTTATCATGTCAGGGTTTTCATGGAAGGTTTTGGATTTGCCTGACACCTTACAATACCAATGCAAATATTTTTGGGGAAAATGTCTAAAGCTACTCAGGAAGGTAGATTGAGACAGCTAGTGCTACAGTTTTCAGTCAGAATCTTTTAAATAAACAGAAACATATTCTATGAATGCTTGGAGTCTGTTCTTTCGGACATGTGGGGAAGAACAGACATCACGCATTCATAAACTGTTTCGCCTGGATGGTCAAGGGATCTACCTCCTTTAGAGGGTATACACAAGCACGTCCAGCCTCCTGGGGGATTTGGTGTAGCGAGCGTAGAGAAAATGGATCAGGATTGTGGACAGGTGGCGCCTGATGGGAATTATGTGTACTGAGAAAGTCCGCGCAGTTGCGTTACCACTGTGTTCCGGATGGCTCAGCGTTGCCGGCACGGTAACTCAGCGTGTTCGGTCAGAGGGTTAGTTGTATTCTGTGATTAAAAATAAAAGATAACTGAGTGAATGGGTCAACGATGAACTGTAACGGGTGTCATGGGACGTCCGCCCCGACCAAGTGCAACGAGTAGTAATAATAATAATAATAATAATAATAATAATAATAAATAAAAGGTGCTTAATGCACCTGCATAGTAAGCAGGAGATCTTGGGTTCGAATCCCAGTCCGGTACACTTTTTCACTCGCAGCCGCCGATTCTGCGTAATGTCTTGATGTAGCTGATATCAGTAATACCTTTCCTTTTCCCCTCTTCCACCTTCAGTTTACACAGAAATACATTCAAATTTCTTGTGCTCCGATAGGAGCATTTTTCCGCTGGTTTGCATTTGCTCAAAGAAGTATCGGGCTTGCAGCTGGTAGTTGATTACTGCACACCACGGGATTTAGACTGGACGCCTGCCACTCATCCTCAGATGGTCTATCGAGCACTGACGTTCAGCAATTTATTAGCGAGCCGTGTGCATTTCCGCGCATGCATTATTATTTATTTGTGTATTTGTTTATTTGGCCTTTGGTAGCTTATGGCCGTTTAGCAGGTGGAGGTGGAGAAGTACAGCTCACGACGTGCGAGTACCCAGATTTTATTCCCCAGTATCTGAGAATGAGAGCACTCCGTGACTTGAAACCAACTTCATACACAATTTCAACCAATACGATTTTTTTTTCTCTTTGACAGCGTCACCAAGTAAAATGTTTATCGCTTACTAGTTATCACTGTCCATGCATTTTTCCCTGTTCATTCAGTAAAACTGCCGCATTAGGCATGACTTTAAATGTGCTACTGACTCTATCGCAACAAATTTCGCAGACGGTATCCAAATACACCATTGAATGTAGAATAAAAATTATATCATCGTGCGACACATGGTTCAGGAGATGTGACGTCATAAATATGGATAAATATTGAGTTGCTTGAAAATGAAGCTGCAGGGTGAAACGCGCTGGAGATACAGGTCAACTATCTGCAGAAATATTTGTGTGAAATTTGTTAAACATATGTGAATATATATGACGTTTGTATGTGAGGAAAGCCACTGGTTAAAACTTCCTCCTACACCCCCAGATCGATTTTAGCCCAACGTTTAACACATACTAATTACTATCTGGGAAAAAATGCTGTCCTGGTCAGAACCAGCAACCTCCTGTGGGGGTAGAAATAGTAACGTGGAGAGACATTGGGGTAGGAGGAGATGGACAGACGTTGATGGGGAAGGAAGATATGGACACACATTGGGGGGGGGGGGGGGGGCGGGGGCGGGAGTAGGAGATGGCCAGCGAGAGGGTGGAGGAGATGGCCGACGAGAGGGTGGAGGAGGAGATGGCCGACGAGAGGTTAGAGGAGGAGATGGCCAAAGAGAGTGGGGAGGAGGGGATGGGCAGAGAGAGGTGGAGGAGGATATGTAGTTTGACAGGGTGACGACGAGATGGGAAGTACGAGATTGACTTAGAGTGTGGGAAGAGCATATGCATGGGGAAGGAGCAGATGGATAGAGTATGGAGGACGAGATGGATGAAGAGGGATGTGAAGATGGATAAATGGGGAGGAGCAGACGGACTACTAGAAGACTGGAATAAACACATATCTGTGCGTCTCCATGTACTCAGCTAGTTAATGAAATAAAACGAAGAGAATAGGAACATGGGAGGTGCATACGTTAAGCACTTCCGTAGAAATAACTATACACATAAAATACATATACTTCGCGAAATAGACGTGTACGAGGAATAACAGGCCGAACACAGGAGTAATATATTCCGCTGAAGAACTGAGACACGTTCCCGCTCTCTTACCATGGTTGAAAGGCATTCTTTGTGATTAGACGGTCAAATTCAGAAGGGGAAAGTTTGTGGTCGATTGAAGTTCCTTGTGGTTTCTTTAGCAGGGGTACCGAGCTCTTCATTATGAACGATTCCGCAGTCAGACATCACCCACACACACTGGATACACTGCCAAATAACTGTCAAGACAAGGTTGCTGGTTTTGAAATTCCACTTCTTATGCCCTAGAGGCTTAAAGATTGGAAGCCTGAGACAGAATCGGAAACCTGAAGGGAGCTGACATATTAAAAGGGATCTAGCATAAGCTGTAGCTTCCACAACGAGAACACGACGTTGACTTGGCAATTGAAACATTTTTGGGACCAGTATTATTGGATTCAGAATGGCACGTCCGACATATTGTTCCTCTTTTAATTTGCAGTCATCAGCATACACGTGCAAGAAGTTCGACCATAACTGGTATATTGTCACATTATACAGCGATAGCTGAGTGGATTTTCCGTGTAGACGTACACGCCGCGTTTTTGTCAAGGTCATAGTGACAAGCCGACCGCTCCACGAGGCGGCAACGCCGTCGCTGGTGGAACTCAGCTATCCTCAGGGTTGGTGCCCGATGTGTCCATCAGCGTACTCTGAGGTCTTTATTTGTAGCGTGTAAATGATGAAATTCCACTTGTTCTCCAACAGGCAGCCGCTACCACAGTTCATCACACTTTCCGCCATGTGAATTTTCACAAATTCTTAAATAATATGGTCTCAGAAGGATGTTGATTTGGCCTTAATTATTGCTTTCTCATGCTCCATTGAATGTTCGGTGGAGTTAATATGTTTAGAAATGTCATACTTGGCTGCAAAAGGAAAGTACAGCACTGATTTACGTTGCAGCGTTCTTCCACGAAGCGGATAGTAAGACATCTCTAAGATACAGATTTTGTACATTCCCTCCTTCCGTAAAAGCAAACTGTCCTTCACTGATCCTGACAGGTCTGCAAACTCGTTTCTGGTTATTACTGATACTGCCCTGTAACGCTCATGGATAGAATTTCCATTTATCGTAACCACCGTCTTTAGGTGGCTGAGCTCGTTAGGCAAATTATCTGGTTATTAGATTGGATGAGCTCTGTGAGAAAGTGTTTGGACAGTCATAGTTGGCGACGGGAGATAAACTCTTGATGACTATAAATACATGTTGCTATGAGTAGACGTTCAAAAGGGGTGATATATTTATTTACTAAATTTACTAAATACCGTAAACTGACAAAACCGACACATTTAATAATGATTAATTGGAAAACTTACAATTTCCTGAGAGCATGGTCTTACGCCAGTTCTAGATCGGAAACAGCAACTGGCGACTGCAGTGCGCAGCCTGTACCTCGTACTTACACTCTGATATTTCGTAGCCGTTCGTACCTTTTCGTTCGCTTACACATTATTGTTTTATTTATTAAGACGATCGATTTCTGACGTAATATTGTGATAAGAAAATAATTATGGCCTCTATAGGCTTCTCTTAATACATGTGCTGGAGAGAGTTAACAAGATGAGTTGCATCGCGGCGAAATAACGGTGTCCTGTACCTCGCTGGTGACGTAACGGGCGTTCTCATGTCTAGCCACAGCGCGTCACAGCACCGTCCACTGGCAACGCCACATTTCCCTCCTTCCGCACATCTTACCCCCGTCTGCGTGCGTTCTGCAGTACCGCTTTACCCACTGAATGCTACATGATACCTTCAGATGCGATACAAAATCGTAAAACTGGAATACAAGGGAATAAAAAGTGGCATGAACGGAAGGGGTACCTTACAAGTTGAGGTGATATCAAAAGATCAATTCTTCTGCTACACTATGAAAGTATCGTCCAAATATCTCCAAATTTCGTTTGCTTTAAGGGCTGCTGATTTCAGCTGTCTCTTCTCATACTCCTCCGTAAAAATGTTGATCCCCGAAGGAGACAGGCAGCTACCCATGGCGACCCCCTCCCCCCTAATCCAAGTATATTCTTCTTTAAAGTCATTGTCAGGTAATAATGTCGAAATTGGTGATAGTGGAAAACAAATACAGGATATAGATACTAAATTTTATGCAATTCTGAAAAAGATTGAAGTTAATAGTAAAAAATGCTAAATTATTATAGTAAGGAAATCAAAAATGAAGAGGATAGCTCACACCCCTTTTGAAAACTATAAAATAGAAAAAGCTGACAAAGTCTGTAATTTAGACACATTAATTACAAAAGACAACAATTACAGCATGGAAATAAGAAAAACCGTTACAACTAAACTCGTTTTCAGTGACAACTGTTAGTGAAGAAGGTCTTTAGTGCAGAAAAGAATAAACGATATACCTGGTGAAAATGGCTCAAAGCACTATGAAACTTAACATCTGAGGTCATGAGTCCGCTAGACTTAGAACTACTGAAACGTAACTAACCTAAGGACATCACACACAGTAATGTACGAGGCAGGATTCGAACCTACGACCATAACAGCAGCGCGGTTCCGGACTGAAGCGACTAGAACCGCTTGGCCACAGCGGCCAGTGATATACCTGGAATGTGCTCTTGTACGGACGTGAAAGCCGTACATGGTTAAAAGCAGAAGACGCGTAGAAGCTACGGAAATGTTTGCAACGCTGTTGATGACTAGCTGCACAGAAATAACCTCTAACGAAGATGTTCTGAAGTAGGATAATGAGCAAAGAGTTCTCGCAGCAACTATCAAAAACGGGAAATGGAACTTTTAAAACATTTATTGAGAAACGGTAAGGTGTAACAGAATGGAATCCTAGGGGAAGCCAACAGAAGAAAAGTTGAAGATCTATCACAAGTAACAAAATGTTAAAACTGTTAAATAATGGGGGAGAGTAGCTGCAGTGAGAGGGGGTAGAGTTTAGGGAGTGATGAGTGTTTCAGCTGTTTTGATGGTCTCCTCAGTCTATCCCCATCTTCTGCAAGCTTTCAGTCTTGACCCAGAAATCCCTCCACTTTTTGTTTTGAACTGAAATGAGTACATAACTGGTATGACTTCAGTAATAATGTCCTGAAAATACGCAAAAAATGGAAGATTTTGATCCAAGAATGAAAATGTGATCTGATTTTGTTCTGATTGCTATATCCAGGAGCAGGGAGAACTTTCGCAGCTCAGAGAAGAATAAAAGCGGGGCTTGAAACTTTTTTTACATGAATGCAATACGATAATCATTCCTTATTTTCTGGCAGGAGCTATGTGTCTGTGACCTTCCTTATAGGAAGATACGTGTTATGAGGATGTAAGACGTCACTTTGTTAACCGTAGCGCCTGCTCACTAATGAATATGAAATGCAGTAGTCAACCTCAAACTTATTCAAGATCAGCATCAAGTCTCGGCAACATTGGCTTATCTTGTACTGGTTGTAAGATGCATGCAAATAAATGAGAAATATTGATGCTGAAGGAAGCTTGCTTGCGTAACGTTTCTGCTGAAGGCGAAATGCATGTAACTGTTTGTGCTTACATCAACGGAAGATTTAAGTAATGATGGTGTACGCGTACGAGGTGACAGTGTGTGCTCAGCAATCGCCGACATAGTGTAACGAAGGCAGAATACAGCAACCAGCCAGCATCCGCCGAGCGGATTCTTGCCGGGAACCGGCACGCTTTCCCGCTCGGGAAGCATCGCGTTAGACCACGTGGCTAGCTCGGCGTGCTACCGATACCGATCATCTCTGAAGACGAATCTCAGCCTTGTATGCAAAAGAAGAAACACGGTGATTCAGCTGCCCGTACAACCAATTCAAACACCACGTGCGAGATTTTCATATTCTCTCGCTCGCTTCATACAAACTATTAGTTATGCAGAAAAAATGAACAGGGCCATTTTGTAGGAAAGTAAATGTAGTTAAATTCTGTACTGGGATATGTTTTCACTAGAGACCATTATTCAGAAAAATGTACAAAAGTGACGTTCAAACCCTATTCTCTTGAGTAAGTCCAAAACTGTGCCCTCCAGGGCACTCAAATACACAATTCAATTGCTTTAAATTTGCTACGAAAAGGTTCTGTTCATTTCTTTCTGCAGGACTAATAGTTTGCACGTAGCAAACGAGAGAATATGAGAATCACACTCGTCGTTTTTAAAGTGTTGCATAAAACCCATAGACAGGGCCAGGTGAAATGCTGAAAACTCTGCAACGAATTATTATAGTAAACTGCACTTGTTAGTAGTTGTCTCACCATAAATTCCATTACGTTACGCTATGAAAATGGACATAGGAAGGATCATCACAAGCTACCAAAATCCATTGCACGAGTGTATCTGCACGTCGTCAGCGATTGTAATCCACGTAAAAAATAATTAATTTTGACGACGTTGTTTAATGTAAGGCTTTCAACGCAGTAACTACACCCTACACTTGTATTAGGTTGATGCACAAGTTCGTAGCATTTTTGTTCTGCTTTTGGTATTTCGGTTGCTATGGGATTATTTATCGATTCCCATTTTTTATTTGTTTCACTGTTGCTATTTGAGTTTGTATATCGTCATTTGAGTTTGTATATTGTCATTTGGAAATGGAAAGTGGCGCTGTGGACGCTAGGAAATGGAGTTCCAAGTGGAGAAATCGGGAAATTCCCGACGTATTCTTCTCTTTGAGTTCCGTACAGGGGCGACAAGAGCGGAGGCAGCCATAAACATGTGCGCCGTGTATGGGGTAAAGTCACTGGACAGAGGATGGTAGTAAAATGGTCTTCTCGTTTCAAGCAGGACTGTTTTGACATTAGTGACTCTTCGCATTCACGACGACCTTCGGGGTTGAATGAAGATCGGATATTAATCCACAATGAACCACGTAAGTGCAGTCGAGAACTGTCAAATATGATGAACTGTGATCATACCATCCAACATTCTGCGTGGTGTCTGTCTGTTCTAAGTCGTGTCTCCCTACCACTTTCGCGCAACAACGCTCTGAGCGTGTTCTTTTTAGGGAATTGACTAGTCTGAACCTGGGACCTGTTGCTGGTAAGGAGACGCCAGACCCCACATGACATGTAGAGTTCAGAAGAGTTGAGTGAGACTAGCGATGATATAACCAAATACTTAATGATTTCAGCGTCAGCTCCACTGCACTCCCTGTCAAAGAATCTTAATACTAACTAAATTTAGTGGAAGGAGTTCAAGGCTTTCCTATTTTTAGTTAGCTGGTAAAATAACACCGAAAAAGCAGATAAGTTTACCATAGGAAATTTTATTCTACTCACAAAACATTGTTTATATATCGCACTATTGATAAAAGTAAATATTTTAATACGTTCAACAAAAGTGCGAACGAATATTCCCTGAGTGGATTTCCAAGTTCTACAATGGATCGAAGGATGACCTATGCCATATCACATCTATAACCTAGGTTTAAATTAACTATCAAAATGGTCTACAGTGACCCTCAGTTATCTTTAATTACTTATCTAACTTGTCGTAAATTACAGTGGCTGATGTGGCTTCTCAATAATTATATAACAGAAAAATCATCGCGTTTCAGATTTTAACTTGCGCAGCAAATGTGAATACCATGAGCTTCAATTGATGATCGACACTAGTATTACGTAAAAAGGGGATGTAACAGACGAGGCTTCTGCAGTTCTGAGTGAAGCTTTATGTGCTGTTATGCGGCATCGCGTGCGTTGATTACCTTGTCGGTGTTCGTCAGGGGACGGCGGCCAGCGCAGCTCCATACAGCCCGCCGTCTCGGAAGCAACTCCCCCCTAACTTCTCATTACTACAATTTACCGAAGTTGGTTAAAAAAAAACTATTTGGCTGTGTTTTCATCTGACCAATGAGAAACGTTATACTTTTTGTGGTGGGGCAATGTTTTTAACGTTTGCAATGTAACAGAGAGGAGAAAAAGTCTGACGCTGAAACTTGTGGCTAGTGTGACCCCTTTAGTGTTATCGTAAGATCTAACTGTTCTTCTGGAGGGCTCTAGCTTTTAACATGGGCTGGGGAGTGGTCCTAATGGTTAGCTGGCGACGTGGGTGTCCTGTCCATCCCTTATCGTAGGGCCTTCTAGCTTAACACGGTTCTGCTCTCGGCTTCTGTTCTCGTTTCTCCCCTCGGAACTGTGTCTGTCTCATGGTGGGAAGGTATGACATGCATTTAGGCATTCTTTTGTTAGTCTGTGGTATTCCATTTGCTCACTCGTTACTTGTATTACTTTGGTTAATTTAATGTCACGA
This sequence comes from Schistocerca gregaria, assembly GCF_023897955.1. NCBI lineage: Eukaryota > Metazoa > Arthropoda > Insecta > Orthoptera > Acrididae > Schistocerca > Schistocerca gregaria. The sequence goes on along the minus strand of NC_064925.1, from coordinate 217,612,459 downwards.
TTTATTCAGAGCTATGTGACATACTATTAAATTTGCTTATCATGTCAGGGTTTTCATGGAAGGTGTTGCATTTGCCTGACACCTCACATATTACCACCCTTCGAACTTAATTTTTGCACTGAAGTGAGGCAATGATTGAATCGTTGTCTAAGTCAGTCAAAAATTATTCCTTTATCTAAATTATGTTGCCCACTGTTCAGCCACATTATTATGGGTCTATGCTAGTTTGTATTACTAATTTATGTTTTTATTTTCTTCCATATTATTCTCAAAAATATGTTTAAATTGACAAGAGAAGAATATTTTTATGCCATTATTATTATTATTATTTATTTTTAATCATTTTGTTTCTTTATTTAAGTGTGAAGTTTGTTTTTTAAGAAGTTTTTTATCGAAAGTGGGGAGTCTTTCACATCGATTTTCTTAGAAATATTTTTTTAAAAAAATGTAGTATTTAAGTAAAATGTATTCCTAACACATTTTCTAAATATCATGTACAAGTAAAATGTTTTTGTTTCTAGACACTCATTTCAACATTGTTACACTAACAAATAAGAATTATTTCCAGGAATTGCTTTGAGAAAGAAATATACATACACAAGTATTCAGGTATTATCTAACAAATGGTAAAAAGGTTAAAAAAAGGGAAAATATCCAATAAGATAATTTTTTATTCTTTGTTTTTATAAGGAGAAAATAAGTAAAATATAGTTATTCTTTTATTTTTATGAGGAGAAAATAAGTGGCATATAGCTTTAGTGTTTATTATACCTTACTTTTGTTCTCTATATACTGTCTATTTCAGAACTAATGACTTATTTTATCGATAGTCTATTTTTTACTTAAGCCCATAGTAGTTTATTAGCTGTCTGGTGCACTTAGCTTATTTAGTTTTTCACACATTTATTTTTGCACAATTCCTACATCACATAATTTGATTTCACACATTCACACAATCCTATGAATGCTTAAGCATGAGGTTGACAAATGTTTTTGCACAAAGGTGATGGACTTGAGCAAGACGGATGTGGGCAAGTATTTGATGTACTGCTTCTTTCGTCATTCCTTGTTGGCTTTGCAAGTGTGTGTTGCTGTTGTGTAGGTCCCATAATGGAATGGAGATGTGAGTGCAGACTCTCTTGGTTTACTGGCTTTGTATGAGTGAAAGTCATCGTTATGTGTCGCTGAAAGCGGTCGTTTTTCGTTGTAATACTTCGCAGACGACTAGTTTACAATAGGATAGGGATTTGGGAAGGTATGTCGTCTATTCTTCACCCATCTTCTTTCTTGGTCTCAATCTTGCGAATCTTCAACTTCTGTTCTTCCTGCTTTTTCTCTGCTTCTTACTTCCATCTTGGTTCTTCTCTGGGCAGAATATGGGAATATTTATTGATAAGTAGTCGCATTGAAGTTCTCCTCTTAGTAACAGTTTGATAAATTGTTTGGGCGTTCATTTTTACTTTGTGTAAGTTTTCTTCAGTTTCGTGTATCAGCGTGATGTTTACTAGCAGTAGTGTCACTTTTACACATAATTTTTTTTTTTTGCCAGTTGTGGCTTGCCCAAGCGGTCTTCTCATCAGGCCATTTTTTGCTTGCTCCACTGAGTCGGGGGTTCCAAAACCCTCTTGTCCTTCCGTGTTCTGCCACTCTGTGGTTCCGTGTTCTGTACCAGCAGGGTTCCGCCACTCTGTGGTTCAGCAGATTTGCTGCAGCTACAAGGGTCCTCTGTTGGTTTCGCTGTCCTTTCCCTTCTCTCAACACTTCTGCCTTGTAGGAATTGTGTCTTGCTAATTATGTCCTTCTTTTTCTTGATACTTCGCGCATTGCAACTTGTGGGTCGTTGCATCTGGTCTTTGCTGGAGTTTTTACAATGGTTCTTACAAATAGTTTTACTTATAATCATCTAACATATGTCTAGTATGTACATTGTTTTACGCCTTCTTAAAAAGCTTTACAAATTTCGGCGCCCCTTTCCATGTTACAATTCTAAGATATTTTGAGTCTTAACTTCTACAAGAATCCTCAAATTCGTTTTTTATTTCTGTGTACTGTCATGGTGTATAGCATTTTAGTATTTCATACTGTTAGACTATCTACGCTTTATCCCTTCACCTTAATCTATGGTACTATTGGTGTTATTTTTGTTTTTGTTTTCATTGAAACTACTTTCTTTTTCCCACCTTCCTCTATCTTCATTCTTCTTTCTCCTGACAATCTTATCTGCAACATAATCTTGAAATATTGTGCTGATTATCTACCAGTAATAAAATTAATCTTCACACTTTTTGATATGGCTCACATGGTGTAGTCCTAAGGTTTTGCCTGTTTTTGGGTTCATTAGCTCCACAGCATTATAATGAGCAATTAGGCTAATTATGATAGGTCCTTTGTATGCAGCGTAAAACTTATGTATTTTGTTTCTCTGGTTGCTGGAGAGATGATGTGTTTTTATAAATACTTTCTGGCCTACTGAGAATGTTCCTTTAATTGCTGTTCTATCTCCTCTTTCTTTTCTTTTAATGGCTGCCTTTCTGATGTTGGAGAATGCTGTTGCTATGACTTGTTTGTGCTGTCTACGTGGTACAATAGGAAATCTAACATTTTCTCTGGTTATGTTTGGGGATTCAGTATTTTTAAGTACAGTAACTGGAGGCAGTAGTGTAGTGCTATGTGGCATTTCATTTATTACTTCTTGAAAATCTTTAAGGTATATATCCCAAGTGTTGTGTCTTTTGCCTGCATATAATTGGCATAACGTGCCTATATCCTTCATAGATAATTCTGCTGGATTTACGCTAGGTTTGTACTTAGATATGTAGATGGGTTTTATTTTGTGTTGTTTTAACATGTTCTGCCATTGCACTGATTTGTATTGTGGGCCATTATCCGAAATTATTCGTTCCACTCGACCCACTTGTCTGAGAAAATCTTGTCTAAATGCTTTACTTATAGTAAGACCTGTTGCCCATTTTAATGGTGTCAAAGTAACATATTTAGAAGTAGGTTCCAAAACGACAAATATGAAAATATATCAATTTTTTGTGTGTGGGAGGGCCCCATCAAATCTGTTGCAGCTATTTGTTTTAATCTTTTAGGGATTATTGGAAAAATAGGTGGTTTGGTTTGGAAAGTGGCGTGTTTAGCCCTCATACATTTTTTGCATTTGACTAATACTGTTCTAATTCATCTTTCTATATTAGGAAAATGGCTTGTTTGTTTTATTCTTAAAAAGCATTTCTTTGGTCCAAAGTGGCCATTACGTAAATGTGTATACCATATGTACTTTTTAATTAGTTCATCTGGGATATAAATTTACCATAGATTCGTTGCAACATTTCTTCTAAAAAATAAAACATTGTTTTTTACGAGAAAGTGCTGTCGAATGTCTGGAAAATCCTTACTTCTCCACTTGTGTTTGATTCCTAGTATTTCGGGATCCTTGTCCTGTTCTTTGCCTATGTTTTTCAATGCTGTCGTAATGTAGTTTTCGATAGGTACTTGTTTCATACAGTACATTGAAAACTGGTCTTCTGCTACTTCCAGACATATGTTATTGGATGCACACTGTGGACACCGTGATAAAGCATTTGCTAATACATTCGCTGGTCCTGATATGTGTGTAATGGTGAAGTCAAATTCTTGTAGTATTGACATCTATCTTGCTAACGTCCCATGACTTAGTTTGGCGGATAACAGAAATTCTAATGCTTTGTGGTCAGTGTATACTTTTGTTTTTCTTCCGAATAGGAAGTATCGAAAACGTTGGACGCCCCATACAATGGACAATGCTTTGAGCTCCGTGACTGAATAGTTTTTCTCGCTTTTTGTGAGTACCCGACTGGCAAATGCAATTGTTCTATATGATCTTAGCCCTGCCTGTTCGTATTCTTGGAACAAAACAACTCCTAAACCTCTTTTCGCGCTATCAGTGGCCATACAAAAATTTTGTGTTAGATCAGGATGTGCTAAAATCTGTGCAGTTGTTAGTGCGTTTTTCACTTTTAAAAATTCTTCATTGGCTTGTTGATCCCACACCCATGGCTTGTTTTTCCCAGTCAATGCACATTGGTGTGGTGTTTCGAGAGAGTCGAACCAAATAAATTTTTTATAGAATCCGGTGAGACCTAGAAATCCTCTGAGAGTTTTCTTATTATATGTAGTCTAGAATTCTTTGATTGCCGTTAGTTTTTCTGGGTCGGGCATTACCCCTTTCTCTGAAATTATGTGTCCTAGAAATTGGACCTCTCGCGTTACAAATTTGGATTTTGTTATATTTACTGTGACCCCATGATCTTTCATGATCTGTAAAAACTGATTTTATGTGTCGTTGTGATGTTCCCAAGAGAGTTCTGCTATAATCACATCATCAACATAACAAGTAATTTTTTGTAAAATTTCAGGACTGAGTATAGTATTAAATCCCCTAATAAACGCTGCTGATGATATGTTTAAACCAAATGGCAATCGTTTAAACTGGTAACTCTACCTAATACGATAAATTCTGTAAATTTTCTACATTCTGGGGCCAATTCTATTTGCTAGAAACCACTCTGTAAATCAACTGATGAAAATATCTTAGCACTGTGGAAGTTTTGTATCAATTCCTCTAATTTTTCTGGGCGATCTGTGTCAGTGATTATGATTGTGTTGATCTGTCTGGAATCAAGCACTAACCTGATGCTCCCATCTCGTTTTTGTACAATATGGAGTGGGCTGTTATACACTCCTGGAAATTGAAATAAGAACACCGTGAATTCATTGTCCCAGGAAGGGGAAACTATATTGACACATTCCTGGGGTCAGATACATCACATGATCACACTGACAGAACCACAGGCACATAGACACAGGCAACAGAGCATGCACAATGTCGGCACTAGTACAGTGTATATCCACCTTTCGCAGCAATGCAGGCTGCTATTCTCCCATGGAGACGATCGTAGAGATGCTGGATGTAGTCCTGTGGAACGGCTTGCCATGCCATTTCCACCTGGCGCCTCAGTTGGACCAGCGTCCGTGCTGGACGTGCAGACCGCGTGAGACGACGCTTCATCCAGTCCCAAACATGCTCAATGGGGGACAGATCCGGAGATCTTGCTGGCCAGGGTAGTTGACTTACACCTTCTAGAGCACGTTGGGTGGCACGGGATACATGCGGACATGCATTGTCCTGTTGCAACAGCAAGTTCCCTTGCCGGTCTAGGAATGGTAGAACGATGGGTTCGATGACGGTTAGGATGTACCGTGCACTATTCAGTGTCCCCTCGACGATCACCAGAGGTGTACGGCCAGTGTAGGAGATCGCTCCCCACACCATGATGCCGGCTGTTGGCCCTGTGTGCCTCGGTCGTATGCAGTCCTGATTGTGGCGCTCACCTGCACGGCGCCAAACACGCATACGACCATCATTGGCACCAAGGCAGAAGCGACTCTCATCGCCTCCATTCACGCCTGTCGCGACACCACTGGAGGCGGGCTGCACGATGTTGGGGCGTGAGCGGAAGACGGCCTAACGGTGTGCGGGACCGTAGCCCAGCTTCTTGGAGATGGTTGCGAATGGTCCTCGCCGATACCCCAGGAGCAACAGTGTCCCTAATTTGCTGGGAAGTGGCGGTGCGGTCCCCTATGGCACTGAGTATGATCCTACAGTCTTGGCGTGCATCCGTGCGTCGCTTTGGTCCGGTCCCAGGTCGAAGGGCACGTGCACCTTCCGCCGACCACTGGCGACAACATCGATGTACTGTGGAGACCTCACGCCCCACGTGTTGAGCAATTCGGCGGTACGTCCACCCGGCCTCCCGCATGCCCAGTATACGCCCTCGCTCAAAGTCCGTCAACTGCACATACGGTTTACGTCCACGCTGTCGCGGCATGCTACCAGTGTTAAAGACTGCGATGGAGCTCCGTATGCCACGGCAAACTGGCTGACACTGACGGCGGCGGTGAGCAAATGCTGCGCAGCTAGCGCCATTCGACGTCCAACACCGCGGTTCCTGGTGTGTCCGCTGTGCCGTGCGTGTGATCATTGCTTGTACAGCCCTCTCGCAGTGTCCGGAGCAAGTATGGTGGGTCTGACACACCGGTGTCAATGTGTTCTTTTTTCCATTTCCAGGAGTGTATGTGGAGGTACCTGGTTCAGTAATATCATCATCTAACATTTTAGATATCTCCTGGAATACTTTATTCCTGTAGCTTAATGGGATTGTATAGGGTGGCACTCTAAATGGTTTGTGCTGTTTTGCTTCAAACTTGTACTGAAAGTGTTTAATACTGCCAGTCTTAGGTAAAAATACCTCTGCTTTATCTCGTAAAATACCCTCTAGTTCTCTTTTACTGTGTACCGAAATACCTTGAACTTCTTGCAATTTTTCGTCTATTTCTTTAAGGACTTCTAGCATGAGTTGAGGTGATTCCCCCTTTTGTTCATACCATTCTAATTCTTCATCCTCTTTACCTCGCATCATTCTTAATTGTTTGTATATAACTGGTATTTCTTCTAATTTTAGCTTTTGCTCAAAGAGAAGTGTGACATTCCCGAATGTTACGCTACCTTTCCCCATATCTATTATTGCTCGTCTCCCATTTAAAAAATCTGCACCTATAATCAAATCTACAGTTAGTTTAGGTATAATCACGAAGTTGGCTTCGATCTTTTGACCTTGACACGAAAGAGATAACTTTGTTTGTCTCGTAACTTCCGCAGCATTGTTTCTAATAGGACCTCTTACTTTAATCTTACGTGTTTTCAGAACTGGCAATTCGTCATTGGCATTACAATGCATGAATAAATTTTCTGAGATCGCAGTCAGTTCACTTCCGCTATGAATTACAATATTGACTGGGATATGCTCTACCATGGCCTTCACAACTAGTTGAATTTAAAAGGGTTCGTTCTGTTCTTCTTCTTTTTGCATCAACGAATCCTCCACTAAATCATACATGAGTCTTTTCAGGATTTTCTCTTGTGAATTCCAACTTTCTTTAGGATAAGCTTCAACTACTACTTCTCTCTCTTTTATTTCCTCTTCTCTATTTCTTCCTTCATTTACGCTTCCTTCATCATCCTCTACTTTTTAATCATCCTCGCCCATCTTCTCCTTCTTCGTCGCTACTTTTACATAATCGCATTTAAATGCTCTATTATTGATTTGTGCCTTCCTTCTTGTCTTCTCATGATAAGGTATTTACTTCTCTGTTCAAGGTGCTGCAATTGTCCTGGGTCGGTGCGTCATTCCCTTTGGCATGGGTTCTTAGCTGTCAATTCCAACGTTTATTGGGGTTTGGTGATCTTACCTGCACCTCTTCTATCTGTATTCTCTTTTCTTGCTCCGCTTGTTGATATTGGTTTCTTTGTTGATAATTTGTCGGTCTATTGGCGCTCCAATACCCGTTCCGGTTGTCGTTATTTCCTCTGTAATAGTTGTTGCCGTTCCTGGGTGAATTATAGTTATTGCCATATTCGCTTCTAAATCCATAACCGGTTCTTTGTTGAAATATATTGTCGTTTCTTGGTGCTAAGTTATCACGTGGTTCGTAATTATTGTTTCTTCGTACTGTGTCTTGTGGAGTCACTGCTTTTGCTTTCGTTTTCATGTGCGCGTCGTCTTTTTCTTGCATCATCTTCCGAAAATATGAACTCTAGTTCCCCTAGAATACCTTTAAATGCTTCGACGTCATTGTCTCCGCGTATAATTTAATCAACTCTCCGTCACAGTATGCTACATCTAAGCATTGATTTTTCTTTGCCATTAATTCGAAAAATTTCACGGGACTCTTTTCTCCTGAATTTTCAGAATATGGGTTCTGTAATAATTCGTACTTTGTTCTGTGCTTCGCTGGACCAATATCGTGCGAGAAACTTTTCTCTGAAACTTGCGAACGATCGGCATGTCGCTGCAACATTCTGCATGGTTTCTGCGACGGTTCCTGACATGTGTGCACATATAAAGTCTAATTTATGTGCTAGCGTCCAGTGTTCTAGTAATCCTACTCGGAATTGATCAATAAAAGTTCGTGGACGTAATGAGTTTCCTTCTCGAAAGTGTTGCAATTTTCTGACTGTGAGGAAATGATCGTTGTCGTACTTCGCCATAGTTCCATATGAAATTCGCGATTCTTCGCCACTTTTGTTTCTGATCATTTCTCCCGTCGTTCTTTCCGGTTGTGGTAGATCCATTGGATATTGTCCACTGTAACTTTCGCGTATCCTTGCGTAGTATCGTTGGAGTGGTACGCAATAATTTTCTTCCATCGGTTGTGAACGTCTTGCTGACTGCATTGCACTGTACTCTTCGCGACCTGGCTTTCCATTGTCACGTATTGGTTCGGTATCCTGTCTGGCAAACCTTGCCGGTTCATTGCACAATCCAAACTGTCTTGAAACATACATTTGTGGTTCTGCATGTGTTTGTGGTGCCGTTTGTTAATCAAGAATTTCGAAACGTGTTTGTTCCGGTGAAGGCTGTCTGATTTCAGGTATGTTATTTTCCGCCTGTGATTGGAATCGAAAATGCATGATATCTTCGTTAATTGCTTGTTTTCCGGTGCTGTTACACATACGGATGTGGTTGCAGACTCAGTGCTTATTCGATCCGGTTCACTACGCTCTTCAATGGTTTGCAACAAATCTGTTCGCAATTTCTGAAATTGTTGCTCCATTTGCGCTTCTATTTTGACTATGCGGTTATCATATCTTTTCAGCGCTGCTTTCGTGATACGTTTGTAACACACTGTTTTCAACAATTTTTCGCGCTGTACCTGCTGCTTGTCTAGTAATTACGTTTACCTGTTTCTATAGTTTCTTGACTTCTCCCTGGGTGTTGTTACGTAATGTTTTGATCTCTTCCTCAGTGTCATTACACAATGTTTGTACGTCCGCTTGTACCTTGTCAATGTCTGTTCTCAATTGATTGTGACCTGTTACTAAGTTTCCTATCACTTCTCGAGATTCTTTTGCCTCGTCTTCAATATGACTGAATTTTTTTGTTTTGTTCTTTAATCTCACGCATTTGTCTCATGGTTTCTGCAATTTGGTTCGTCGTTTCTGCATTCTGAATTTTAATTTGGTTCGCAATTTCTTTATTTTGTCTTGTCATGGTTTCCGTCATTAATTGTAATAATTCTGCCAGATTGGTGGGTCCTATTGCGTTTTCTTCCGACGTCCTACGCCCTGTGTTTTCGCCCAAGTGTTGGTTTGCAACCGATTGCATTGAACTATGCGGTGACACGTTTCTGCTCGAATTCCTTGTACACTGTGGCGAGGGAGCTCTGATTACTTGTACTATGGGTTCTACGTATTCAAGACGCAAGTTAGAATTTTCATCGGCTGTCTCTCTACTTTCCTGCTACCCTGTCGAATGCTGAACTAGGTTTTTTGTGCCTTGGCGTACATAATCCTCGTTATGGTGCGTTATCTGTCCTATTTCTTGCGATACTGCATCCTTTGTTGTAATGTCCTCTATTACTCTGTCCATCTTCATGTTGGGTCTCTACCTCAATTCGGTCAAGGTCTCGATCTGCCATTGCTAATCTTTCCAAATCCCTTATTTTCTATTTTAAAAGCAATTCACGCGCCCTACTTCGCGTCGACGTGCGCTCATACGATCTCACGCGTTTCATAAACTTTTTTCACACACAACTTGACAATCCATTCACTTATTTGTTGGGTCAGAACCAACTTGTCAACGATGTATCCACCACCTGTACGCTTGCATTGGAGAGAAAACTTAATTCTAACAATATTAAAATTCACAACTTAATTAGGCTATTGTCTCTGCGAGAATGTCTCACTATCTATTGAATACTTTCTTACTATCTATCGCTGCAGCTACTGTTTTCAACTATTTATGCTCTGAGCGTGTTCTTTTTAGGGAATTGACTAGTTTGAACCTGGGACCTGTTGCTGGTAAGGAGACGCCAGACCACATATGACATGTAGAGTTCAGAAGAGTTCATTGAAACTAGCGATGATATAACCAAATACTTAATGATTTCAGCATCAGCTCCACTGCACTCCCTGTAAAAGAATCTTAATACTAACTAAATTTATTGGAAGGGGTTCAAGGCTTTCCTATTTTTAGTTATCCGGTAAAATAACGTCGAAAAAGCAGTTAAGTTTCCCATTGGAAATTTTATAGTACACACAAAACATTGTTTATAAATTGCACTATTGATAAAAGTAGATATTTTAATACAGGATGATAAAAACCAACTGCGTTCAACAAAAATGTGAACGAATATACCCTGAGTGGATTTCCAACTTCTACAATGGATCGAAGTCACATCTATAATCTAGGTTTAAATTAAGTTTCACAAAAGAGAAAACTATCAAAATGGTCTACAGTGACCCTCAGTTATCTTTAATTATTTATCTAACTTGTCGTAAATTACAGTGGCTGATGTGGCTTCTCGGTAATTATGTAACAGAAAAATCATCGCGTTTCAGATTTTAACTTACGCAGCAAATGTGAATACCATGAGCTTCAATTGACGATCGACACTAGTATTACGTAAAATGGGGATGTAAGAGATGAGGCTTCTGCAGTTCTGAGTGAAGCCTTATGCGCTCAAAAATGGGGCATCGCTTGCGTTCATAACCTTGTCGGTGTTCGTTAGGGGGTGGCAGCAAGCGCAGCTCCATACAGCTCGCCTTCTATGAAGCAACTCCCCTCTAACTTCTCATTACTACAATTTACCGAAGTTGTTTTTTTTAAAAAAAAGGTATTTGGCTGTGTTTTCATCTGACCAATCAGGGTCTCAATGTTAACCCTAAGTTCCACCTACAAAAATTCTGTCTATCCAATGAGAAACGTTATACTTTTTGTGGTGGGCAATGTTTTTAACGTTTGCAACGTAACAGAGGCGCGAAAAAGTCTCACGCTAAAACTTGCAGCTGGTGTGGCCCTTTTAGTGTTATTATAAGATCTATACTATTCTTCTGGAGGCCTCTATTTTTTAACATGGGCTGGGGGTGGTCCTGGTGGTTACTTTTCGTGGTGGGGACATGTTTTTTAACGTTTGCAACGTAACAGAAATGCGAAAAAGTCTCACACTGAGACTTGTGGCTGGTTTAGCCCCTTTAGTGTTATCTTAAGATCTATACTGTTCTTCTGGAGGGCTCTAGCTTTTAACATAGGCTGGGGAATGGTCCTAATGGTTAGCTGGGGACGTGGGTGTCCAGTCCGTCCCCTATCGTAGGGCCTTCTAGCTTAACACTGTTCTGCTCTCGGCTTCTGTTCTTGTTTCTCCCCTCAGAACTGCGTCTGTCTCATGGTGGGAAGGTATGACATGCATTTAGGCATTCTTTTGTTAGTCTGTGGTATTCCATTTGATCACTCGTTACTCGTATTACTTTGGTGAATTTAATGTCACGATTTTTTTGGAGCTATGTGACATACTACTGGATTTGCTGATCATGTCAGGGTTTTCATGGAAGGTGTTGTATTTGCCTGACACCTTACAACCACCATTATGCGACATTTGGTTGCAATGGGAAAGTTTCAGAAATCGGGTATATCAGTAGCGCTTGCTCTAAGCCAAAATCACAAGAACCAGCAGGCAACCGTATATGCAATTCTGCTGTATTGGGCTAAATTCGCTCTGAGCAATTTTCTTTCTATGGATAGTGTAAGCATAGATTCAGGGGCAAATTATCCCCCTTCCCCTAAACCATTTTTCTGTTAATTGATTTTCGACTCCTGAAGGTTGACTTATGACCACCTGCAGATAATCCATCATTATGAGAATCCGCCACTGTGCCACTCCACTGACACATCTCTGGGAAATACCCAACCGTCCTCTCTTCCCCTTGCCAACACAAGCACCCTTTTGATTTCAAATTAATTGACTAATTAATTGAATTGATCAATTAATTACCCACTTCCCATTCTGGGAAACCCCACAGCCGTCCCCCCCCCCCCCCTCCCAGATCTGCAACTTGACGGGAAGAAGACTTAATCTGTGCTGGAGAGGAAAGATCTCACGTTACGAAATTCACATAAATCTTAGTAATATACTGTTCAATTCAGTTTGCATATTATTTATTCAATCAGTCTGTGTGAGACAGGGTTCCTCTTCTGTGTCTCTCACTTGTGAAACGTTGGGAAAAAGACTTAGCCTGTGCTGAGCTGCTGAGCTGGGAGGATGACACGACACGAAGAGGGAGGTAAATTCGAGCAATATGTTGTTTATTACTTTAAATATTAATTAAATTAATCAATAATACTGATGGGAAATACTGGGCTGCGCTTTTATGACATCACAACTGCGATATCAAAAATAGCAGGAAATAGTCAATTTGCACTACCCTATCAAATTTAATCTTTAAAAATTTGGAGAAGTCAAGTAGATGGTTTGAAACACTCACTCCTCCTTATCATGGTACTTCATCGTAATAAAATATATTTTCAACGTTTGAGAATCACACAAAAACATACTACAAATCGAATAATTAAATTTTTTCCACAGATAGATTGTAGTGCTAAATATAACAGGTCTTGCATGCAGCGAGGTTTGAGAACACAAGCTCCCTCCTCCACGCATTCCATGCAACACGCGTGATTACGAAGGCAGTCAAATGCAGTTATTCATAATACTGCCGGTCAGAGGGCGCTGCAAGAGCCGCCGCTGTATCCAGGCTTCCTGTCCGCTTCTTGATTCCCCCAAGCAATATGTGATACTGGATGTCAACCTCCTCTGATCTCGCAACCCCAAACATAGTACCCCTTTGCTATGTAATTTCTGGAGAATTCATGTTTGTGTGTGGCCTTGTAACATGTACACTATCTCAAGTGGTTATGTCCTATCAGACAAAGCAGAGGATGGTAACATGCTTTGATACTTGATAACTGGGAAATTCACACTAAACCACATCCATTCTCTCAAGTGGCTACCTACTGTGAACACATGCATCAACCACCATGTCCATACACAGAGGGAGGTTTTAATTCATCTCAGAATACTGTATTCCTATTGGATAGATCTAATAGTCATGGGCGACTGGAATGCAGTTGTAGGGGAAGGAGTAGAAGAAAAGGTTACAGGAGAATATGGGCTTGGGACAAGGAATGAAAGAGAAAGACTAATTGAGTTCTGTAACAAGTTTCAGCTAGTAATAGCGAATACCCTGTTCAAGAATCACAAGAGGAGGAGGTATACTTGGAAAAGGCCTGGAGATACGGGAAGATTTCAATTAGATTACATCATGGTCAGACAGAGATTCCGAAATCAGATACTGGATTGTAAGGCGTACCCAGGAGCAGATATAGACTCAGATCACAATATAGTAGTGATGAAGAGTAGGCTAAAGTTCAAGACATTAGTCAGGAAGAATCAATACGCTAAGAAGTGGGATACGGAAGTTCTAAAGAATGGCGAGATACGTTTGAAGTTCTCTAACTCTATAGATACAGCAATAAGGAATATCGCAGTAGGCTTTACAGTTGAAGAGGAATGGACATTTCTAAAAAGGGCCATCACAGAAGTTGAGAAGGAAAGCATAGGTACAAAGAAGGTAGCTGCGAAGAAACTATGGGTAACAGAAGAAATACTTCAGTTGATTGATGAAAGAAGGAAGTACAAACTTGTTCCGGGAAAATCAGGAATACAGAAATACAAGTCGCTGAGGAATGAAATAAATAGGAAGTGCAGGGAAGCTAAGACGAAATGGCTGCAGGAAAAATGTGAAGACATCGAAAAAGATATGATTGTCGGAAGGACAGACTCAGCATACAGGAAAGTCAAAACAACCTTTGGTGACATTAAAAGCAACGGTGGTAACATTAAGGGTGCAACGGGAATTCCACTGTTAAATGCAGAGGAGAGAGCAGATAGGTGGAAAGAATACATTGAAAGCCTCTATGAGGGTGAAGATTTGTCTGATGTGATAGAAGAAGAAACAGGAGTCGATTTAGAATAGATAGGGGATTCAGTATTAGAATCGGAATTTAAAAGAGCTTTGGAGGACTTACGGTCAAATAAGACAGAAGGGATAGATAACATTCCATCAGAATTTCTAAAATCATTAGGGGAAGTGGCAACAAAACGACTATTCACGTTGGTGTGTAGAATATATGAGTCTGGCGACATACCATCTGACATTCGGAAAAGCATCATCCACACAATTCCGAAGACGGCAAGAGCTGACAAGTGGGAGAATTATCGCACAATCAGCTTAACAGCTCATGCATCGAAGCTGCTTACAAGAATAATATACAGAAGAATGGAAAAGAAAATTGAAAATGCGCTAGGTGCAAGCTGTTCGAGATACTGAAAAAAGTAGGGGTAAGCTATAGGGAGAAACGGGTCATATACAATATGTACAACAACCAAGAGGGAATATTAAGAGTGGACGATCAAGAACGAAGTGCTCGTATTGAGAAGGGCGTAAGACAAGGCTGTAGCATTTCGCCCCTACTCTTCGATCTGTACATCGAGGAAGCAATGATGGAAATAAAAGAAAGGTTCAGGAGTGGAATTAAAATACAAGGTGAAAGGATATCAATGGTACGATTCGCTGATGACATTGCTATCCTGAGTGAAAGTGAAGAAGAATTAAATGATCTGCTGAACGGAATGAACAGTCTAATGAGTACACAGTATGGTTTGAGAGTAAATCGGAGAAAGACGAAGGTAATGAGAAGTAGTAGAAATGAGACCAGCGAGAAACTTATCATCAGGATTGATGGTAACGAAGTTAATGAAGTTAAGGAATTCTGCTACCTAGGCAGTAAAATAACCAATGACGGACGGAGCAAGGAGGACATCAAAAGCAGACTCGCTATGGCAAAAAAGGCATTTCTGGTCAAGAGAAGTCTACTAATATCAAATACCGGCCTTAATTTGAGGAAGAAATTTCTGAGGATGTACGTCTGGAGTACAGCATTGTACGGTAGTGAAACATGGACTGTGGGAAAACCGGAACAGAAGAGAATCGAAGCATTTGAGATGTGGTGCTATAGATGAATGTTGAAAATTAGGTGGACTGATAAGGTAAGGAACGAGGAGGTTCTACGCAGAATCGGAGAGGAAAGGAATATGTGGACAACACTGATAAGGAGAAGGGACAGGATGATAGGACATCTGCTAAGACATGAGGGAATGACTTCCATGGTACTAGAGGGAACTGTAGAGGGCAAAAACTGTAGAGGAAGACAGAGATTGGAATACGTCAAGCAAATAATTGAGGATGTAGGTCGCAAGTGCTACTCTGAGATGAAGAGGTTAGCACAGGAAACGAATTCGTGGCGGGCCGCATCAAACCAGTCAGTAGACTGATGACCAAAAAAAAAAAATTGGATGAACGTGAACCAGAGAAGGTATATAAAGACAACCCCATCTGCAGTCATCGTCATTGTGCTCTAGTGTCCATGTTCCCGTTTTCCTTGATGGTGTGTCAAGATTTCGATAATGCATCTACCATGAAGCAGTTAGCATCAATGAACAGCAGCAGCACCAGCGGAAAACGCCTTAGGCAATCAGTGGAATGGGAAGTGTTGGGTAAGTACTTATTCAAATTGATGACTGAAACTTTTCTTTTTTCTGCACTTCACTCACTAAATATTTCATAGTATGGAATACATGTCGTGGTTTTATTATTTTAGCATATATCTACCAAATTGTTGATCAGCTGGAAGCTGAGAGGCAGCAGACACAATTGCAGCAGCAGCATCATCATCATATGTATAGATATATTTTTCTCGTAATAGCACTGTGTGAACATTTGATATATTGCTGACACATGTTCTTTAACGAAATTTCGTTCTAAAATTTCGTTTTAGCACTGTGTGTATACATAATATGTTGTTATATGAGACATATTCTTGATTGTTGTAGATGATTTCAAGGAGGAGGAGCAGGGAGAGGTAGAGGTTGCAACACCTTCCTTAACACAACTATCATGTATGTGGATGTTACAAAGAAAATATTTTCTTTGTTTTGTGTATACGTTTTTATTTTATTAAATTAGTATGGTGTAGGAGACTTCAGCGAGCTGGATCGATGGATCCACGGTAGTTTGTGCGATAATGATGAGATGACAAGTTTGGTGGAGAAGATGGAGAGGGAGCTGAGTCAGTATAAGGAGATTCCAGAGGTGATTCCTGATAGCCCAAGGGATATGCCATGGAGCCAGAGCAATACAGGTAATTTATAAACACTCTTACACTGCTTTCACATAATCTGTGGTTATAACAATGTACTTGGAGCAGCAAGCAATGTCTGGAAGAATGTACTTAATTCTCATTATCTTCTTATTTCAGCAGGTGGCTCACCATAATACACTGTGACGAAGATACAGGGGATAATGAAGAAACAACCATCCAGATGAGGTCCTGTGCAGCATTTTCCGCTGTGCGAGACGCCACTCATCACTGCACACAAAGCTGCAGCATCCACAGTGGGCTCACACTGCTGCCCCCACAGCAGCTTCTCTCTGGCATCCACAAGCAGCCTCCCGCTGGCAAGTGGCTCAGGGTTACGGCAACAACCACCTCTGTTGCCACAGCCGCAAACAGGCTGCTCACACTGGGGCCATGCACATCTTCTCCTCCCACACATTATCGCCCGAACTTCAAGGTACGTGCACCTCCCTGCTACTTGTCACAGCTAACAGCAGCATCGCTGTCAACTAGTTATAGTTATTGTAACAGTGTTTCCTGTGGTTACCTGCAGTTTCCTTCGACGTCCTTTTAGTGAAGGGCATCTGATTAGTAACGTCATACCACAGTTAGAATACCCAGTGATTGCAAACGCCATTGATGGGCAAATGTCGTTTGTATAGGTAGTTTAGGCTACTTTTTAAGGTCACCCAGCTACTCTCTCCGCCTCCAAAATATTTGCATGTAGATGATCGTCAATAGGGTTGGGGCAGCAGTGGGGTGAGCTTGCAGAGTACCTGAAACTAGGTACCCTAAAGCATAGTGACCCCTTTTTTCGCCTATATAAAGTAATTTAGTATCAGCAAACTGAGGTTTCGCAAACTCATAATGAAAGAGATACATGAGGATTTTGGATAGGTATAGTACGCACATCCCCACATTAATTTGATAGGGTCTGGACTGTTTCCTGCTGTTTTTGATATCACGATTATGACGTTATAAGAGTGGGGTATTTTTCCCATCCAAATGAACAGAAGATCGGCCCAGCATTTCTCACCAGTTCAATTGACTACTTTAATTAATTTTTAAATAAATAAACAATATTTTTCTAGAATGTGTAGTCCATTTTGCATCATGAGATCCTCCCAGTCTGGCTGCTCAGCACAGGCTAAGCCTTTTTCCCATTAATTCACAAGTGGGTGGGGGGTTAGACGTGCACTGTCTCCCACAAAATGACTGAATATAAAATATGCAAATTGAACTGAATAACATATTATTGACATTTGCTTGAATTTCGTATCGATATATCCTTCTTCTCCAGCACATCATCATTCTTTTTCCCGCCAATTTCCAGATGAGGTTGGGGAGGGAACGGCTGGTGGATTTCCCAGGGGAGGGAAATATCAAAATTGTGCTGAAATTGGCGAGGTGGACTGGGCCTTGGGAATTTCCTGGAGGGGTGTGGGAGAGGGATTCGTGGGGATTTCTCAGAAAGATGTATTATCCTAGAGTGACATAAATCAACCCTCAGGGAGGCATAAATCAATTAGCACAACAGTAGGTCATGGGAGGATATTACTTACTGCTGGATTTATGATGGCTCCTGAATGTATACAACGCACACAAACTAAATGGCCCAGAACAGGCTGTGTTCCAATATTACTAGAATATTATCATCCATTTACAATTTGGTCTGGGGGTGCATTTCTTATGCTATGCCTATCCCATTCAGTTCTAATCAAAACCTCACGCTGTTCTCTCAAATTGCCCATTGTTTTGGCGAAAACTGAATTATTAATTCAAAAATATGTTCTCGAAGCCACAGACACCCTCAGTGTCGTATTGAAACCAATATACTCCTTCAACAAGGGGGGTTGCTTGAAGAAGATGGTCCATCCGATTCTAACCAGCCTCATCCCCAATCTGAGGCACTACTGGGGATTACTATCATGAAAAAAGTATCTCTGCTTATTCCCCAGGGTTGTCATCGACTTGGGGATGGTTGAACTTTGGGATTCATCACTCCAGATCACTCATCCACTGTCCAGTGGGTCATTCCAGGAGCTGCTCTACCATTGTTCCACATTCGTTTTAACTCTGCCCACTTGCACATGTTGGACAACTAGTTGCACTTTGGAACTTACCAGTGACTGTTTCCGCTGACTTCTTGCGATTTTATACAACCATGCCCCGAGGGCTTGAACGATCCCTGTACGTCAATACTTGAGACGTGCGTGCTCTGAATTTAGCTAAGCTTGTTATTTCGCGTTTTTACGTCATAATTACATTACGAACTGTCGATTTCGGTGGATTTAGAAGGGTTGAAAGGTCCCTTATGGATCTGTTACTCGGGTGACTGGCAATGTCCTAACCACTTCGATAGCAATGAACTATCTTGATCATCCCAGTCGGTTGTTACTGCTTCTGTACTGACAACACGATAATAGCTGCCTCCTTCTACACGCTCGTGTCCTTATATATATATATATATATATATATATATATATATATATATATATATATATATATATATAAAGACCATAATATGCAAAGATTTCTCTGAGGTTACAGTGAAATGAATGCCTAACAATTGTTAAAATGATTCCATAGACGTATCCAGATACTTTCTATGAGGTACTGTGTATGCTTGTCATCATGTTTCTAGGGCCAGAAATCTGTTCATCATGCTTCTGGGGCCAGTTAGAAATCTGAAGATGAAATCTGTTATGTCCTGAAGTCAAGCGCCGTCACGCCAGTCAGGAACGCCAGGGAATAGAAGGCTGTGGGAAGAAGTCAGCGAATCGTACGCTGACAGGATATCCCTCCAGGACGACAACGTGACAACAGCGGCCCCTATATGGAGAGGACAAAAGCGCCACGACCGACTGCTGCAGCCCCAGTTGAATAGTAACTTCAAGATTAGCAACGTGGATAGAAGCGTCTTCTCTAGTCACTTTGCTTGTACTCTCAGTGTAGACTACTGGCCATTAAAATTGCTACACCGCCAAGATGACGCGAAATTTAACCGACAGGAAGAAGATGCTGTGATATTCAAATGATAAGCTTTTCAGAGCATTCACACAAGGTTGGTGCCGGTGGCGACACCTACAACGTGCTGACATGAGGAAAGTTTCCAACCGATTTCTCATACACAAACAGCAGTTGACCGGCGTTGGCTGGTCAAACGTTGTTGCCATGCCTCGTGTAAGGAGGAGGAATGAGTACCATCACGTTTCCGAACCTGATAAAGGACGGATTGTAGACTATCAAGATTGCGGTTTATCGTACCGCGACATTGCTGCTCTCGATGGTCGAGATCCAATGACTGTTAGCAGAATATTAAATAGGTGGGTTCAGGAGGGTAATACGAAACGCCGTGCTGGATCCCAACGGCCTTGTATCACTAGCAGTCGACATGACAGGCTGTAACGAATCGTGCAGCCACGTCTCGATGCCTGAGTCAGCAGATGGGGACGTTTGCAAGACAACAACCATCTGCACGAACAGTTCGACGACGTTTGCAGCAGCATGGACTATCAGCTCGGAGACCATGGCTGCGGTTACCCTTGACGCTGCATCACAGACAGCAGCACCTGCGATGGTGCACTGATCGACGAACTTGGGTGCACGAATGGCAAAACATCATGTTTTCGGATGAATCCAGGTTCTGTTTACAGTATCATGATGGTCGCATTCCTGTTTGGCGACATCGCGGTGAACGCACATTGGAAGCTTCTATTCGTCAACCCCATACTGGCGTATCACCCGGCGTGATGTATGGGGTGCCATTGGTTACACGTCTCGATCGCCTCTTGTTCGCATTGACGGCACTTTGAACAGTGGACGTCACATTTCAGATGGGGTTACGACCTGTGGCTCTACCTTTCATTCGATCCCTGCGAAACCCTACATTTCGGAACGATAATGCACGACCGCATGTTGCAGGTCCTGTAAGGGCCTTTCTGGACAGGAAATGTTCGATTGCTGCGCAGGCCAACACATTCTCCAGATCTCTCACCAATTGAAAACGTCTGGTCAATGGTGGCCGAGGAAGTGACTCATCACAATACGCCAGTCACTACTCTTGATGAACTGTGGTATCGTGTTGAAGCTGCGTGGGCAGCTGTACCTGTACACGCCATCCAAGCTCCGTTTGACTCAATGCCCAGGCGTATCAAGGCCGTTATTACGGCCAGAGGTGGTTGTTCTGAGTACTGATTTTTCAGGATGTATGCACCCAAATTGGGTGTAAATCTAATCACATGCCAGTTCTAGTATATTTGTCCAATGAATACCCGTTTATCATCTGCATTTCTTCTTGGTGTAGCAATTTGAATCGGCAGTAGTGTATCTTGTTGCAATAAAACTCATTAATACGAATTATTTGAATGTTGGGCTAGC
The DNA here is from genome assembly GCF_023897955.1 of Schistocerca gregaria. Classification (NCBI taxonomy): domain Eukaryota; kingdom Metazoa; phylum Arthropoda; class Insecta; order Orthoptera; family Acrididae; genus Schistocerca; species Schistocerca gregaria. The sequence continues at coordinate 217,591,964 of NC_064925.1, read as the reverse complement.
GAAGTGAGTGTGCAGACTTCCTAGACACCACAAAATGTGAAGATGACCTGTGCTGCCGGTTCCGCATGACTCAGCCCCAGACAGGGACGTCTGATGCACCGTGAAAGTTGCCGCCGCTCCCGTCCTACCGGAGGGAAGTATTGAGAGAGGAAGACTCACGCCGTGGCGTCATGGCACGCTGCGGGCATCGGATTCCACTGTGACGTCACGGGCTCATCGCGTGCGGACGCTTGCCGAATGAGCGTCATCCGTTCATTAAGCGTATGGAAAGTTTTTGCGCCGTCCGAAGAGCCGAACATTGCCACTTATTCCGAACGCGCAGAGTGCTTACGGAACAGTCACTTTTCGTGGAACACGCGTGGCTGTGTCATTTGTCAGCGAATGTTTATCTCTGCCCCGCGGGAAAGAATTTCGTTTTTTCATTTCTCCCAAAGAAGATGACACAAGTGTCGTACATTAGTAACGTACTTGTTCTCGGAGAAGCCACTACGCATTATGAACCTCCAACTGCGCAACACTACGCGCTGTTAACATCCAACTGCCAACACTAAACAAAAGCGAATATTCCAACAATACCAACCAGCCTCAGACTGCACACAGCAGTGTCAGCGACTTTCGAGTGCTACGTGGCGTTACCAACATAAAAACCTAAACAGCCTACTTACAACCTCTCTGACGGGGCGTCCTCCATGACAAGACCTTCCGTAAGGCAGAATACAAAGTTAAAAAAGTTTTATGTAGTCATTCCACTTAAGGTCGCTTTGGGAAGTTACTCATAGATATTTTATGGTAGATGTTGTTTACCGAAATTTGTCATTGACAGTGTAGTTGTGGCCGCACGGGGTAGCCGCGCTGTCTAGGACGCCTTGTAATAGTACGTGCAGCTCCCCCCGTCGGAGATTCGAGTCCTCCCTTGGGCATGGGTGTGTGTCTTGTCCTTAGCGTAAGTTAGTTTCAGTTAGATTAAGTAGTGTGTAAGGTTAGGGACCGATGACCTAAGCAGTTTGATCCCACAGAAACTTACCACAAATTTCCAAAAATGTTGGATAGTTACGATCAGATCTTATGGGACCAAACTGCTGAGGTCATTGGTCCCTAGGTTTAGTCACTACTTAATATAACTTATACTAACGTACGCTAAGTACAACACACACACCAATACCCGAGGGAAGATTCGAACCTCCGACTGGAAAGGAGAAAATATAAAAATACAGCAAATGAAGCAGGCAAAAGGAATAGAAGCGGCTCAAAAATGAGATCGACAGGAAGTGCAAAATGGCTAAGAAGGGATGGTTAGTGGACAAATGTAGGGATATAGAGGTTTATCTGACTAGGGGTAAGATAGATTCTGCCTACATGAGAATTAAAGGCATATTTGGAGAAAAGAGAACCACTTGCATGAATATCAAGAGCTCGGATGGAAACCCAGTTCTAAGCAAAGAAGGGAAAGCAGAACGGTGGAAGGAGTATATAGAGGGTCTATACAAGGGCGATGTACTTGAGGACAATATTGTGGAAATTGAAGAGGATGTAGATGAAGATGAAAAGGGAGATACGATACTGCGTGAAGGGTTTGACAGAGCAATGAAAGACCTGAGTCGAAACAAGGCCCCGTGAGTAGACAACATTCCATTAGAACTACTGACAGCCTTGGGAGAGCCAGTCCTGACAAAACTCCACCATCTGGTGAGCAAGATGTATGAGATAGGCGAAATACCCTCAGACTTCAAGAAGAATATAATATTTCCAATCCCAAAGAAAGCAGGTGTTCACAGATGTGAAAATTGTCGAACTATCAGTTTAATAAGACACGGCTGCAAAATACTAATGCGAATTGTTTAGAGACGAATGGAAAAAGTAGTAGAAGCCGACCTCGGGGAAGATCAGTTTGGAATGCGAAGAAATATCGGAACACGTGAGGCAATACTGATCCTTCAACATATCTTAGAAGCTAGATTAAGCAAAGGCAAACCTACATTTCTAGAATTTGTAGACTTAGAGAAAGATTTTGACAATGTTGACTGGAAAACTCTCTTTCAAATTCTGAAGGTGGCAGGGGTAAAATACAGGGAGCGAAAGGCTATTTACAATTTGTACAGAAACCAGATGACAGTTATAAGAGACGAGGGACATGAAAGGGAAGCAGTGGTTGGGAAAGGAGTGAGACAGGGTTGTAGTCTCTCCCCGATGTTATCCACTCCGTATATTGAGCAAGCAGTAAAGGAAACAAAAGAAAAATTTGGAGTAGGTATTAAAATCCATGGAGAAGAAATAAAAACTTTGAGGTTCGCCGATGACATCGTAATTCTGTCAAAGACAGCAAAGGTCTTGGAAGAACAGTTGAATGGGATGGATAGTGTCTCGAACGGAGGATCTAAGATGAACATCAACAAAAGCAAAACGAGGATAATGGAATGTAGTCGAATTAAGTCGGGTGATGCTGAGGGAATTAGATTAGGAGTTTTGCTATATGGGAAGAAAAATAAGTGACAATGGTCGAAGTAGAGAGGATATAAAATGTAGACTAGCAATGGCAAGGAACGTGTTTTCTGAAGAAGAGAAATTTGTTAACATCGAGTGTAGATTTAAGTGTTAGGAAGTCGTTTCTGAACGTATTTGTGTGGAGTGTAGCCATGTATGGAAGTGAAACATGGACGATAAATAGTTTGGACAAGAAGAGAATAGAAGCTTTCGAAATGTGGAGCTACAGAAGAATGCTGAAGATTAGGTGGGTATATTACATAACTAATGAGGAAGTATTGAATAGGATTGGGGAGAAGAGAAGTTTGTGGCACAACTTGACTAGATGAAGGGATCGGCTGGTAGGATATGTTCTGAGGTATCAAGAGATCACGAATTTAGTATCGGAGGGCAGCGTGGAGGATAAAAATCGTAGAGGGAGACCAAGAGATGAATACCCTAAGCAGATTCAGAAGGATGTAGGTTACAGTAAGTACTGGGAGATGAAGAAGCTTGCACAAGATAGATTAGCATGGAGAGCTGCATCCAACCAGTCTCAGGACTGAAGACCACAACAACAACAACAATATTTGTAGTATCTTATAAGTATCTTCTGGTCCTGATGTCTTTTCACTATTACGCGATCGTTTGTCTCAAGATCTGCCATTTCGAACTTCGTACGATGATCGAAAGGAGGGACTGTGCTACGATCTTCCCCGGTGAAATAATTTCGGAAGATCGAATTCAGTATCCTGGACTCCTCTCTGTTGTCTTACGTTTCGGTAGCAATGGGGCTTTTGGTATATCTCAATATAGTTCGATTAAAATGACTGTGATTGACATTTCAGACAGGCAAGTGTTACGGGTCATCCGCCAGCTAATCTTGAGTTCTTCCAAGAGCACTTCATGCTCGTTGTGCTGTCTGTTTTGAAGGTGAACCCAGAGCCTTATCAAGTTTGTTTTGCTGCACGCCAGCAACACTGTTTTTCCTCATTTCCGCATCGCCATCCATCACTGCAGTCTGTGAATGAAAGAGTTATTCTATTCGAGCTATAACAAATTTCGTGGCCATAAATGAACTGAAAGGATTGGAAACTGTAGGGGGGGGGGGGGGGGGGGGGCGGGGGAGGTACAAGTAATGGTGGAGGCAAAGTGAACGATCCACTGCGTTTCCTCGATCACGTATCTACATCTACATCTACACTACATGGACACTCCACAAATCACACTTACAGGGTGTTTCAAAATTGACCGGTATATTTGAAACGGCAATACAAACTAAACGAGCAGCGATAGAAATACACCGTTTGTTGCAATATGCTTGGGACAACAGTACATTTTCAGGGAGTAAACTTTCGAAATTACAGTAGTTACAATTGTCAACAACAGATGGCTCTGCGGTCTGGGAAACTCTATAGTACGATATTTCCCACATATCCACCATGCGTAGCAATAATATGGCGTAGTCTCTGGATGAAATTACCCGAAACCTTTGACAACGTGTCTGGCGGAATGGCTTCACATGCAGATGAGATGTACTTCTTCAGCTGTTCAATTGTTTCTGGATTCTGGCGGTACACCTGGTCTTTCAAGTGTCCCCACAGAAAGAAGTCACAGGGGTTCATGTCTGGCGAATAGGGAGGCCAATCCACGCCGCCTCTTGTATGTTTCGGATAGCCCAAAGCAATCACACGATCATCGAAATATTCATTCACGAAATTAAAGACGTCGGCCGCGCGATGTGGTCGGGCACCATCTTGCATAAACCACGAGGTGTTCGCAGTGTCGTCTAAGGCATTTTGTACCGCCACAAATTCACGAAGAATGTCAAGATAGCGTGATGCAGTAATCGTTTCGGATCTGAAAAATGGGCCAGTGATTCCTTTGGAAGAAATGGCGGCCTAGACCAGTACTTTTTGAGGATGCAGGGACGATGGGACTGCAACATGGGGCTTTTCAGTTCCCCATATGCGCCAGTTCTGTTTATTGACGAAGCCGTCCAGGTAAAAATAAGCTTCGTCAGTAAACCAAATGCTGGCCATATGCGTATTGCCGTCATAAATCCTGTGCACTATATCGTTAGCGAATGTCTCTCGTGCAGCAATGGTCGCGGCGCTGAGGGTTTTCCGCGTTTGAATTTTGTATGGATAGAGGTGAAACTCTGGCGCATGAGACGATACGTGGACGTTGGCGTCATTTGGACCGCAGCTGCAACACGGCGAACGGAAACCCGAGGCCGCTGTTGGATCACCTGCTGCACTAGCTGCGTGTTGCCCTCTGTGGTTGCCGTACGCGGTCGCCCTACCATTCCAGCACGTTCATCCGTTACGTTCCCAGTCCATTGAAATTTTTCAAACAGATCCTTTATTGTATCGCTTTTCGGTCCTTTGGTTACATTAAACCTCCGTTGAAAACTTCGTCTTGTTGCAACAGCACTGTGTTCTAGGCGGTGGAATTCCAACACCAGAAAAATCCTCTGTTCTAAGGAATAAACCATGTTGTCCACAGCACACTTGCACGTTGTGAACAGCACACGCTTACAGCAGAAAGACGACGTACAGAATGGCGCACCCACAGACTGCGTTGTCTTCTACATCTTTCACATCACTTGCAGCGCCATCTGTTGTTGAAAATTGTAACTACTGAAATTTCTAAAGTTTGTCCGCCTGAAAATGTACTGTTGTCCCAAGCATATTGCAACAAACGGTGTATTTCTATAGCTGCTCGTTTAGTTTGTATTGCCGTTTCAAATATACCGGTTATTTTTTAAACACCCTGTAAGTACCTGGCAGAGGGTTCGTCAAATAACCTTCCCATCTCGAACATGGTGCGTAAAAAACGAACATCTATATCTTTCCGTGCGAGCTCTGTTTTCCCTTATTTTGTTATGATGATTGTTTCGCCTATGTCTGTCGGCATAAACAAAATATTTTCGCATTCGGACTAGAAAGTTGGTGATAGAAATTTCGTGAGAAGATTCCGCCCCAACGAAAAACGCCTTTGTTTTAATGACGTCCACCCCAAATCCTGTATCATGTCAGTGATATTCTCTCCGCTATTTCTTGATTGTCCAAAATTTGTTGCTTTTGTTTCAACTTACTCGACGTACTCCGTGAATCCTGTCTGGTGAGGATTCCAGTCCGCACAGTAGTACTGCAGAAGAGGAAGCGTAGTATAGGAAGTGTCTTTAGTGGACCTGTTGCATTTTCTAAGTGCTCTCCCAATAAAACGCAGTTTCCCTTTCCCACAACATTTTCTATGTGTTCTTTCCAATTTAAGATGTTAATAACTGTAACTGCTAGGTACTTCGTTGAATTTATGGCCCTTAGATTTGACTGATTTATCGACTAACCGAAAATTAACGGATTCCTTTTAGCATCAATGTGTATGACCTCACACTTTTCATTATTTAGGGTCAACTGCCAATTTTCGCATCATACAGATAACTTTGCAGTTTCCTCTGATCTTCTGACGACTTAACTAGACGATAAACGACACCATTAGCTGCAAACAACCTAAGACGGCTGTTCAAGTTGTCTCCTAAACCACTTATATAGGTAAGGAACAGACGAGGGTCTATAAAACTACCTTGGGGAACGCCATATATCACTTACGTTTTACTCGCTGATTTTGCGTCATTTACTACAAACTACGAGCTCTCTGACAGGAAATCACGAATCCAGTAGCATATCTGAGACGATATTCCACAAGCACGCAATTTCACTACTAGCCGCTCGTGTGGTACGGTGTCACAAGCCTTCTGGAAATCTAGAAATACGGAATCAATTTGAAATTCCTTGTCAGTATCACTCAACACTTCGTGCGTGTAAGTAGCTAGTTGCGTTTTACAAGTGTGATGTTTTCTAAATCCGCGTTGGCTGTGTGAAAATAGGTGGTTCTCTTCGATGTAATTCATAATATTCGAACACAATACATGCTCCAAAGTAGTGCTGCATATCGACGTTAGTGATATGGGCCTGTAATTTGGTGGGTTACTCCTGCTGAGAATTACCAACGAAGCCGTAGGAAAAAGTGAACGGAATAAAAACATCTCGTCGGACGGTGTACTATTCACAATACTGGGAGCAATTATTATTTAACAAAACATTTCCATTCAGCAATATAAAATGTACTGTTATAGATATGTTTTGCTTTGTATTTTCCCAATCTGGAGGTTGCCTATCTTCACAGAGATATGATTTCTTCGTCTGTTATAGTATTACTATATTCCATTCAGCCGTACTGTCGCCACTTAGTAATTATGGCGAGCTTTCCTATTAATCAAGTACTACCTCATTCTGATGGTAGTGTCGTTTTTCCGTTCCTTGGTCTATATCGCTCCACTTTCCGGACGCAATATCACTTCTGTTGGTCACTGCAGAGAGTCTAATGACTATTCTGTATTGATCCTTGTCGTGGATATACTTGTGGTCAGTTTCCAGTTACCGAAGGTGTTTCCTATCTAGCCTTGTCCATTTGGCATAATTCGGTTTCACTATAGAGACATCGTGTGGCCCCTCACGCCGGAGGTTCGAGTCCTCTCTCGGGCAGGGTGTGAGTGTTGTCTTCAGCGTTAAGCTAGTTTAAGTAGTGTGTAAGTCTAGGAACCGATGAGCTCACCAGTTTGGTCCCTTAGGCATTTATACACATTTGAACATTTGAACTACAGAGACACTAAAGAGGCAAGAAAATCCTCGATGGGAGTTCCAATTATCCTAACTGACTCTTTGACCGTGGAAAATCAGCATCTTCTTTTTCATTGCTACTGTAAGGCACTCTAGATATTCGTAGAGTCCCTTTCGTGTCTGATCTTGTATACGCCATCTTTTTTTTAAATAATAGAACTCTCGATTTTTTTCGGGTTTTTTCTGTCCTTAAACTATTTTTCAGTGCCTGTGTTATTCCAACGAACTTTTCATCGTGTTTGACACATGTCTGAAAGGCACTGCAAAGTGCATTAGAACAACACAAGCACTGCAATATAGTATTTAATGCCTAATAATTGGGCTTCGACTTCACTCGTATGTTTCATCCTCTACGGGACTCACAACGTCTATGCGAGCGTAGGATGTAGACGAAAGCGGTGGTGACGTATCAAAGTCTGGGTCAGATTGGGTAACGTGCTTGGCTGACCTAGGCAGTCAAGGCGACCATTCGCTTTACACGGAAGTGCCGTATTCGAGTCCAGGCCCTTGCACAAATTTTCATTGTCACGAGTGCAAAGTGCAGCCAAAGTTTGGTAATATTCACAGAAGCGAATGGGACTCTCATATCCCTAATCTGTCCCTTTCTGACCACATTAATGTATTCCGAGGCATGCGGTGCTGAAGGTCTCACTACGGTTTTGCGCCGTCGGAGTTTAAGCCGAGGGAAAGCGGTATATAGGTTAAATCTTCTTACAGAAATGATAAGCTTATACCAGTGTGGTGCATCAATAATTTGCTAGGCAAGCCCCCTCCCGCCCCTTCTCTCTCACAGTAGAGATATTAATCAGGACTATTTGGATCTCTGTTCTCAAATTAGTAACCGAATTACTGCAGTCTGGATTAGTGAACGCAGCAACCAACTGAACATCTTACAGGTTCACTTTCAGTTCACTGTTTACATTACACATCACTGTGGTTGCCAGATGAGAAAAAGCAGTCTGCTCAGATGCAATAAATTATAAGTTACCTGACACCCACTGAAGATGCCTTGTAAAAAAAGGCGAAACGCGTCTGGGTGCTTAAATAAAAATACAAATTTCGATGTGCAGCATGCCAAAAAGTCATTTTATTTGAAACAACTGCAATTTACAAAGAAAAATGATGGCCTTAGGCTATTCAAAATTATTAAATTCCTGTCGATTTTCACCTTAAGTAAAAGAACTGAAATCGTAGGTAAGTGCAGTTAAGATTGCTTGAATAGGTAATAGTATTTGGCAGATTCGAACTCGATGTTGTTGTTGTTGTGGTCTTCAGTCCTGAGACTGGTTTGATGCAGCTCTCCATGCTACTCTATCCTGTGCAAGCTTCTTCATCTCCCAGTACCTACTACAACCTACATCCTTCTGAATCTGCTTAGTGTACTCATCTCTCGGTCTCCCTCTACGATTTTTACCCTCCACACTGCCCTCCAATGCTAAATTTGTGATCCCTTGATGCCTCAAAACATGTCCTACCAACCGATCCCTTCTTCTAGTCAAGTTGTGCCACAAACTTCTCTTCTCCCCAATCCTATTCAATACCTCCTCATTAGTTACGTGATCTATCCACCTTATCTTCAGTATTCTTCTGTAGCACCACATTTCGAAAGCTTCTATTCTCTTCTTGTCCAAACTAGTTATCGTCCATGTTTCACTTCCATACATGGCTACACTCCAAACAAATATTTTCAGAAATGACTGCCTGACACTTAAATCTATATTCGATGTTAACAAATTTCTCCTCTTCAGAAACGCTTTCCTTGCCATTGCCAGTCTACATTTTATATCCTCTCTACTTCGACCATCATCAGTTATTTTACTTCCTAAATAGCAAAACTCCTTTACTACTTTAAGTGTCTCATTTCCTAATCTAATTCCCTCAGCATCACCCGATTTAATTTGACTACATTCCATTATCCTCGTTTTGCTTTTGTTGATGTTCATCTTATATCCTCCTTTCAAGACACTGTCCATTCCGTTCAACTGCTCTTCCAAGTCCTTTGCCGTCTCTGACAGAATTACAATGTCATCGGCGAACCTCAAAGTTTTTACTTCGTCTCCATGAATTTTAATACCTACTCCAAATTTTTCTTTTGTTTCCTTTACTGCTTGCTCAATATACAGATTGAATAACATCGGGGAGAGGCTACAACCCTGTCTCACTCCTTTCCCAACCACTGCTTCCCTTTCATGCCCCTCGACTCTTATGACTGCCATCTGGTTTCTGTACAAATTGTAAATAGCCTTTCGCTCCCTGTATTTTACCCCTGCCACCTTTAGAATTTGAAAAAGAGTATTCCAGTCAACATTGTCAAAAGCTTTCTCTAAGTCTACAAATGCTAGAAACGTAGGTTTGCCTTTTCTTAATCTTTCTTCTAAGATAAGTCGTAAGGTCAGTATTGCCTCACGTGTTCCAACATTTCGACGGAATCCAAACTGATCCTCCCCGAGGTCCGCATCTACCAGTTTTTCCATTCGTCTGTAAAGAATTCGCGTTAGTATTTTGCAGCTGTGACTTATTAAACTGATAGTTCGGTAATTTTCACATCTGTCAGCACCTGCTTTCTTTGGGATTGGAATTATTATATTCTTCTTGAAGTCTGAGGGTATTTGGCCTGTCTCATACATCTTGCTCACCAGCTGGTAGAGTTTTGTCATGACTGGCTCTCCCAAGGCCGTCAGTAGTTCTAATGGAATGTTGTCTACTCCGGGGGCCTTGTTCCGACTCAGGTCTTTCAGTGCTCTGTCAAACTCTTCACGCAATATCGTATCACCCATTTCGTCTTCATCTACATCCTCTTCCATTTCCATAATATTGTCCTCAAGTACATCACCCTTGTATAAACCTTCTATATACTCCTTCCACCTTTCTGCCTTCCCTTCTTTGCTTAGAACTGGGTTGCCATCTGAGCTCTTGATATTCATACACGTGGTTCTCTTCTCTCCAAAGGTCTCTTTAATTTTCCTGTAGGCAGTATCTATCTTACCCCTAGTGAGATAAGCCTCTACATCCTTACATTTATCCTCTAGCCATCCCTGTTTAGCCATTTTGCACTTCCTCTCGATCTCATTTTTGAGACGTTTGTATTCCTTTTTGCCTGCTTCATTTACTGCATTTTTATATTTTCTCCTTTCATCAATTAAATTCAATATTTCTTCTGTTACCCAAGGATTTCTAGCAGCCCTCGTCTTTTTACCTACTTTATCCTCTGCTGCCTTCACTACTTCATCCCTCAGAGCTACCCATTCTTCTTCTACTGTATTTCTTTCCCCTATTCCTGTCAATTGTTCCCTTATGCTCTCCCTGAAACTCTGTACAACCTCTGGTTCTTTCAGTTTATCCAGGTCCCATCTCCTTAATTTCCCACATTTTTGCAGTTTCTTCAGTTTTAATCTACAGGTCATAACCAATAGATTGTGGTCAGAGTCCACATCTGCCCCTGGAAATGTCTTACAACTTAAAACCTGGTTCCTAAATCTCTGTCTTACCATTATATAATCTATCTGATACCTTTTAGTATCTCCAGGGTTCTTCCACGTATACAACCTTCTTTCATGATTCTTAAACCAAGTGTTACCTATGACTAAGTTGTGCTCTGTACAAAATTCTACTAGGCGGCTTCCTCTTTCATTTCTTAGCCCCAATCCATATTCACCTACTATGTTTCCTTCTCTCCCTTTTCCTACACTCGAATTCCAGTCACCCATTACTATTAAATTTTCGCCTCCCTTCACTATCTGAATAATTTCTTTTATTTCATCGTACATTTCTTCAATTTCTTCGTCATCTGCAGAGCTAGTTGGCATATAAACTTGTACTACTGTAGTAGGTGTGGGCTTAGTATCTATCTTGGCCACAATAATGCGTTCACTATGCTGTTTGTAGTAGCTTACCCGCATTCCTATTTTCCTATTCATTATTAAACCTACTCCTGCATTACCCCTATTTGATTTTGTGTTTATAACCCTGTAATCACCTGACCAGAAGTCTTGTTCCTCCTGCCACCGAACTTCACTAATTCCCACTATATCTAACTTTATCCGATCCATTTCCCTTTTTAAATTTTCTAACCTACCTGCCCGATTAAGGGATCTGACATTCCACGCTCCGATCCGTAGAACGCGATAGCAGAGCCAAAATCCAAATCCCGTCTATGTCTTACCATAAAAGTTTGTAGGTGATGCTGTTTCACAGTCCGCTGAAATTCATCACAAGCTAAACATACGTGCCATGTTAAAGTTCTTCCAGTTGGTGCAGCGAACATACGAAAACAGAGTGAAATCATCCAACCCAATAAGCCCTGCTCAGCCCTCATCACCCGAAAAATTTAGAAGTATTGGAACGACGCGGCTGGACTGCCACACAGAAAACAAAGTGCACCTCTCAGCAGGACTCTATCCAGACATGACACCATGTCTGCACCATAGCGCCTGCCGAAAAAGACCATGAAACACAGTAGCGTCCCATATTTAATATCTCAGAAAGCAGACCATACTAATCACGCCCATGACTTAGTGCAAAAATATCGTTAATATGAGCATCAATGAGTGTCTTACAACTGAAAATTTTGAAAATACCGCCTCCCAGCGCTGTTCATTTAAAGATGTTACATAACATTCTGGCAGACATACAGACATATCTCAGTATTAATGACAGCATAATACCGCACCATCAAGTGCAACTTTTAAAACAACAAAATAAAAGTATGGCACATCAACACAGTGCCCAAATTTGTGCGGTTGTGGAGCCTAGCTCGCAGCCCCAGGTTGTACGTGCCGAGGGCTTTCCTGTGGTCATTACCTCTGTAAATCTCCCCTTGCTACCTGCAACGGTCGTTCGCTGCAGTACCTGAGTCCACGATTCGTTCACCTTGAGGTTTTCCTCTTTATTGTTAAAGCTGTTGTGGATTTCTGTATCTTCCCTGAACAAACAGATGTGGTAGCTCTTCTTCACAGCAAGACACACGCTTAAAAGCCTCGAGTCACTTCACTGAGAAACTGACGAAACTAAAACTTGGACCAAACCACATTATCAGCTTTGATGTTATTTCTTTGCTTACTTGTCAATAATGGTTCTCTTAAGTATATCGGCTCCATACTTCCGTAAGACTTTTACAGGCTCATTCACGCATATTTCACCATGAGGTATTTCATACCGAATGTGTCGCCATGGGTAGTCCACTTAGTCCAGTGGCGGCCAATATCTTCATGGAACATTTCGAAACACAGGTGCTGGACTTGGCACCTCGTAAACGTAGGATGTTGTACAGATACGTCTACGAGACCTTCGATGTGAACAGCCTTGATCACAATCACTCGAGTGACTTCCGGAGACATCTGAACAGTCTCCATGTCAACATGAAATTTATTATTTAGTTCTGAAAGGATCAACAGCTACCCTTTCTATATGTGCTGGTTACGAGAAATGATGAAAACTTGGGCCAAAGCGCGTATCAGAAACCGAAACACACTGAATAAACTGTCACAGCACCATCTGAGCAGAAAAGAGGGATGATTAATACGCTCGTAACACGCGCAAGACGAATGCGTGAGCCGCAGTGCCTCGGAAGCGATATGAAGCATATGCAAAGCGTTCTGAGGAATAATGGTTATTCAAACAGTTACTCAAGAAGTGTCACGGAATCACATATGTGGTGAACTGATACATTTGAAAAAAGAGATATCTGATGCGGGCTTGCTGCCATAAATTCATTGGCGTGTGGGGTAGCCGCGTGGTCCAAGGCGCCTTGTCACGGTTCGCGCGGCTCCCCTCGCCGGAGGTTCGAGTCCTCCCTCGGAAACGGGTGTGTGTGTTGTCTTTAGCGTAAGTTAGATTAAGTTAAGTAGTATGTAAGCCTAGGGACCTCAGCAGTTTGGTCTCATACGAACTTACGACAGATTTCCAAATAACTTCATAGAGTGACTGACAGAATTGGCACTATTGCGCAAACCGGCAAAGAAGATAAAAGAGTATGTCATACTGGCAAAGAACAAAAGGGGTCCTCTGATGCCAGCCGCGATGACCGAGCGGTTCTAGACGCTTCAGTCCGGAACCGCGCGACTGCTACTGTCGCAGCTTCGAATCCTGCCTCGGGCATGGATGTGTGTGATGTCCTTATGCTAGTTAAGTTAAGTAGTTCTGATGACCTCAGATGTTAAGTCCCAGAGTGCTCAGAGCCATTTGAACCATTTTATACTCTAGAAATATCGAGAACATTTCATATACTACGTAGATGTGAAAAGTTTATGTTGGAACGACTGGATCATGAGTCACCTCAGGTATTGCCGAACTTAGCGGCATTGCAAGTTGGGACAGCTGGAGAAATCGGCAGGGGCGCAGCACTCGCTGTATGAGACCGACCACAGAATAAAATTCGCTGACGCGGAAGTACTTACTCTGTAAAGGAGCTACCACATCAACTTGTTCAGGGAAGCTGCAGAAATCCACAAATACGTAAATAGCTTCAACAAGGAAGAGGGAAACCTCAAGGTGAAAGGATCCTGGATTGACACGCTGCAGTGAACGACCGTCACAGAACCTCAGCAGTAATGACTACAGAAAAGCTGTCGGACGTTGGCAAGCCAGGTACATATCAGCAGCGGCTGCGAGTTCGACTGCAGTCCACCACTAGCAATGAAGGGTGTAGTTTTCACAATACCAGACACTCGTGTTGACGAAAGTCAGGAAAATCGTCAAACAAATGTTGACCACAAAACTTGAGACAGAAGTCAACAGAGAACTTCATTAGTTACTCGATATACTCATGCAAACTACAGCACTCTTCTCTCACAGCAATTTCAGAAGTTTCTCTCATCGTCTTGGTTTTACAGTTTGCTGTTCTCGTTTCACATCGTTGTAAGGATGTAGTCGAAACAAATACTTTCAGAAAAGAGTTCGTAACACTTAAATTTCATTCGATGTTAACATATTTCTATTTTTAATAAAGCCCATCTTGTTGTAGTCTTCATCTTTCATGTGCTTTACTTTTGCCCCTGTTTCTTTCTTGATGCCCAAATGGCAAAAATAATTTATTTCTTAAGCCTCTAATTTCCTAATATAATTCCTCCAGAATCATCTTATTTAATTCAACTACACTTTCTCAGCTTCATTTAAATTTCATTTATGTGCAACTTACAAATGTTTCCAAAATGCTGTCCATTCTGTTCAACTTACCTCCCAAGTCCTTAGCTGTCCCTGACGAAATTACATCCCTGACTGAAATTTTTTTTTCGAAAATCTCTAGTTTCTCTTACTGCTTCGTCGGTGCAAAGATTGAATGACGTGACACTAGAATGAACTTTCACTCTGCAGCCGGGTATGTACTGATATGAAACTCCTGGTAGATTAAAACCGTGTGCTGACCGAGACTCGAATTCGAGCACAAAGTTTTAATCTTTCAATAAGTTTCATTTCTGAAGGTAGTAACTGTTCTCTAAAGAACAGATACCACTGATGACCGTGCAGCTTCTCTAGAATAAATGATAATTAATTGAAACCCTCAGCAGCCGACAGGTGTTGTTGATATACCCCGATGGGGACAGTTGAAAATATATCTATTAGGTACATTACGTATGTGGATTGTGGACAGTTGGGCATGTGAGTTACACGGGAAGTGTCCAAGGGATAAGTCCCTGCAGTCGCGCTGTTCGTCTGTGTTCTCGGTGGTTGAGATGGATGCTGGCACGGTAACTCAGCGTGTTCGGTCAGAGGATTAGCTGCCCTTTGTAATAAAAAACTGAGTTAATGGATCAACGACTAACTGAAACGGGTGTCTTGCGACGTCCGCCCCGAGCAGATACAACGAATAAAAACGAACAAAATGAGATTAATAATAAAAAACAGATAGATAGAGCGTCCTCCATGTACGCAGGAAATCCCGGGTTCGAGTCCCGGTCGGGACACACATTTTTAACTGTCCCCATCGAGGTATATCAACAACAAATGTCTGCAGCTGAGGGTTTCAATGAATTATCAGTTAAATTTTTCCCTCCCTGTTCTCTGTTATTGCGTCCCTTTCATTTGCTTCAAAGCACAAGATAACGGTACTCTTGTACCATGACTTCGTCATGTGCGTTCAACTGTGTCTGTGACGCTCAGCGAAATGGTGCCATACAGAGGGAACCGATTGTCAGCCTGAAATCCAGACAGCGTTTCACAAGGAGGCGTATTCAGAACGAAAGAACACTTATTCAGGGAACTGAAGTGTTGCAATATTGCAGTTCTGGTTAGGCTTCTTCATAAGCTGGCTAAACAAGAAAAGCAGAATAAACGGATACATCGTCACCAATGATGACACCCATCCGCTACAGCCAGTTGTCCCTTCCAGGGTAGCGGTGCTTCTGTTGAAATCTGTCTTGTGGGCTCTCATAAATACTCTCCTCACCCTCGAGTCTCAGACACTCTCAGATGCTCGCTATCGATTTCTGTATACAATCGTGTCGGGGTGTGTACATCATGCTGAACACAACTGTCTGCAACAGCTGTTATTTTTGCGGCAAAGATACTGTATTGCTAGATGAAACACCGAGTCAACTTCTAAGGACATCGTCTCCAGTAGCTGCAGGCTTCCGCAGAACGATGAGGCGGAGAGTATCATCCTCCAAGAGATAGAACACAGAGAGCTAGATGTCCACCTGATATGTCGAAGAGAGACTGGATGGAAAATCCACAAGTATTTGGCTATTGCATTTGAAGTTGCAACATTATTAGAGGTGGTGAGTGTATGGAGTGCAGTATAAGCAAAATATTTTTCCTTGGCAGTAAAATGTTATAATTGTAGAAGGATCACATTAGGTAGCAATGCCGCCAACCATTGTATAATGAGTGTAGAGGGGTTAGATTGTAGGAATAAGAAAGAGGGCGATACAAAGGAATTCTGCACCCACCGAATTCCCAGTGAAACTGATTGCTACAAAGACGTATGCAAAGATAGAGTGTTGCATAGTTGGTACGGTAAATGGTACGGAAAGTAAGTTTCTAGTTTACATAGGTGCTCATGTTCAAAAATGGTTCAAATGGCTCTGAGCACTATTGGTATAAGGTCATCAGTCCCCTATAACTTAGAACTACTTAAACCTAACTAACCTAAGGACATCACACACGTCCATGCCCGAGGCAGGATTCGAAACCGCGACCGTAGCAGTCGCGCGGTACCGGACTGAAGCGCCTAGAACCGCTCGACCACAGCGGCCGGCCGGGAGCTCTTGTGTCGGTAGTGTCTGGACCTCTGGGATATGAAACGACATAACTGACCATGATGTAGATTACGGAGAGCAGGGACAGTGAAGAGGCATCACGTTGCTCAATTTTTGTATTGGAGTGAGAAATTTTCGGGAGCATATGGAAACGTTGCTGCATGTTGATGAGGGGTACTGTGCAACCATGAGATTGGATTTCTTGAATCACGCAAAAAAAAAAAAAAGACACAATGTTGAACTCGGCGGAACATTGTTGCAGATGGCAGAGACCGCTGGAAATGATATGCTATCGCAAGGTTCTCCATCAAACAGCATATGTTGCATGACAAAGTGGTGATAGGTACAGGAGAATTACGCTGAGTAAGGGTAACTAATGACCTGCCGAGCGATATCTAGTGTCTTATAAATCCATCGGAACACAATGAGAACTTGGATAAGTCACACTGTTTTGTATATAGGTGCATGGCACGTGTGTAGGAAGTTAATGGAGAACTCACGGTGCCATTTAGTGTGGATAATTTTACTGCCAACGAAATGGTTTTGCTGAAGGTATTATTAATTCCCCATTTGGACGTCCTCCAAGTGGAAAATTTAGACAGATCTAATGTGGGCCTTTGCCATACGCAAACCGTCCAGGCATCTCCATTATGTGAGAAAGTTCAGCATTTGAAGAAGAAAGATATGTCTGACACAGAAACACTATTGATACATTTCATGGGTTTGTTCTGTGCTAGTGATCTATTTCCAGTGACATTTGCGGCACAACACCGAATCCTGGCAGGAAAGAATTCTTTGTAAGAAACCACACAGAAAACCCAGTCACCTGAAGGAGTGCATCAGTCAACAGTTGAATGACGGCATTATTGAAGAGGGCTGTAGCCCCCAAGGAGCACCTGCTATCATGGCCGAAAAGTCATTGGATGGGTCGAGGAAATACAGGTTCTGTTATGAGTACCAATACTTAAACGGTAGGAATGTTATGGATGCATATCCTACAGTGAGTATCATGGAAACACTGGACAACCTGGGTCAATGCAAATATTTTTCAACATTGGAACTGAGAAGTGGTTACCATACTTGAAAGAAGTGCCAATGACCACATTAGCTGGTGTATGGGGGAATTAATAATTTCCTCTGATGCGTTCTGGATTTAAGAATGCGTTGGCCACGTTTTAGCAATTACTGGGTAGTTTGTTGAGGGGGTTAAAACCATGCAGTCTATGCTCTACTAAGCCGCGCGTGATTAACCGAGCGGTCTATGGCGCTGCAGTCGTGGACTGTGCGGCTGGTGCTAGCAGAGGTTCGAGTCCTCCCTTGGGCATGGCTGTGTTTGTCCTTAGGATAATTTAGGTTATGTAGTGTGTAACTTAGGGACTGATGACCTTAGCAGTTAAGTCCCATAAGATTTCACACACAGACAATCTATGGTCTATTTAGATGATATTACTGCTTTTCTAGCGGTCTGAATAATAAAACACATTGGCTACAAGAAATGTCTAAGAGACTGCTTGTAGTACACTTAACATTAAGAATTGCAAAGTATCACTCTGCATTTGCAGAAGTGAGTAATAATGGGGTAAAGACTACACATGCAATCTATGATTTATCACTGTCTCAAGTTGTGAAATACACTCCTGGAAATTGAAATAAGAACACCGTGAATTCATTGTCCCAGGAAGGGGAAACTTTATTGACACATTCCTGGGGTCAGATACATCACATGATCACACTGACAGAACCACAGGCACATAGACACAGGCAACAGAGCATGCACAATGTCGGCACTAGTACAGTGTATATCCACATTTCGCAGCAATGCAGGCTGCTATTCTCCCATGGAGACGATCGTAGAGATGCTGGATGTAGTCCTGTGGAACGGCTTGCCATGCCATTTCCACCTGGCGCCTCAGTTGGACCAGCGTCCGTGCTGGACGTGCAGACCGCGTGAGACGACGCTTCATCCAGTCCCAAACATGCTCAATGGGGGACAGATCCGGAGTTCTTGCTGGCCAGGGTAGTTGACTTAGACCTTCTAGAGCACATTGGGTGGCACGGGATACACGCGGACGTGCATTGTCCTGTTGGAACAGCAAGTTCCCTTGCCGGTCTAGGAATGGTAGAACGATGGGTTCGATGACGGTTAGGATGTACCGTGCACTATTCAGTGTCCCCTCGACGATCACCAGAGGTGTACGGCCAGTGTAGGAGATCGCTCCCCACACCATGATGCTGGGTGTTGGCCCTGTGTGCCTCGGTCGTATGCAGTCCTGATTGTGGCGCTCACCTGCACGGCGCCAAACACGCACACGACCATCATTGGCACCAAGGCAGAAGCGACTCTCATCGCTGAAGACGACACGTCTCCATTCGTCCCTCCATTCACCCCTGTCGCGACACCACTGGAGGCGGGCTGCACGATGTTGGGGCGTGAGCGGAAGACGGCCTAACGGTGTGCGGGACCGTAGCCCAGCTTCATGGAGACGGTTGCGAATGGTCCTCGCCGATACCCCAGGGGCAACAGTGTCCCTAATTTTCTGGGAAGTGGCGGTGCGGTCCCCTACGGCACTGAGTAGGATCTTACGGTCTTGGCGTGCATCCGTGCGTCACTGCGGTCCGGTCCCAGGTCGACGGGCACGTGCACCTTCCGCCGACCACTGGCGACAACATCGATGTACTGCGGAGACCTCACGCCCCACGTGTTGAGCAATTCGGCGGTACGTCCACCCGGCCTCCCGCATGCCCACTATACGCCCTCGCTCAAAGTCCGTCAACTGCACATACGGTTCACGTCCACGCTGTCGCAGCATGATACCAGTGTTAAAGACTGCGATGGAGCTCCGTATGCCACGGCAAACTGGCTGACACTGACGGCGGCGGTGCACAAATGCTGCGCAGCTAGCGCCATTCGTCGGCCAACACCGCGGTTCCTGGTGTGTCCGCTGTGCCGTGCGTGTGATCATTGCTTGTACAGCCCTCTCGCAGTGTCCGGAGCAAGTATGGTGGGTGTGACACACCGGTGTCAATGTGTTCTTTTTTCCATTTCCAGGAGTGTAGTTGCAGTCGTTTTTGTTTTGTTGTGGTCTTCAGTCCTGAGACTGGTTTGATGCAGCTCTCCATGCTACTCTATCCTGTGCAAGCTTCTTCATCTCCCAGAACCCACTGCAACCCACATCCTTCTGAATCTGCTTAGTGTAGTCATCTCTTGGTCTCCCTCTATGATTTTTACTCTCTAAGCTGCCCTCCAATACTAAATTGGTGATCCCTTGATGCCTCAGAACATATCCTAAAAACCGATCCCTTCTTCTGGTCAAGTTGTGCCACAAACTTCTCTTCTTCCCATTCCTATTCAGTACTTCCACATTAGTTATGTGATCTACCAATCTAATCTTCAGCATTCTTCTGTAGCTCCACATTTCGAAAGCTTCTATTCTCTTCTTGTCCAAACTATTTATCATCCATGTTTCACTTCGATACATGGCTACACTCCATACAAATACTTTCAGAAAAGACTTCCTGACACATAAATCTATACTCGATGTTAACAAATTTCTCTTCTTCATAAACGCTCTCCTTGCCATTGCCAGTCTACATTTTATATCCTCTCTACTTCGACCATCATCAGTTATTTTGCTCCCCAAATAGCAAAATTCCTTTTCTACTTTAAGTGTCTCATTCCCTAATCTAATTCCCTCAGCATCACCTGAATTAATTCGACGACATTCCATAATCCCCGTTTTGCTTTTGTTGATGTTCATCTTATATCCTCCTTTCAAGACACTATCCATTCCGTTCAAGTGCTCTTCCAAGTCCTTATCTGTCTCTGACAGAATTACGATGTCATCGGCGAACCTCAAGGTTTTTATTTCTTCTCCATGGATTTTAATACCTACTCCTAATTTTTCTTTTGTTTCCTTTACTGCTTGCTCAATATATGGAGTGAATAACATCGGGGAGAGACAAAAACCCTGTACGCCCCGGTAGCTGAGTGGTCAGCGCGACAGACTGTCAATCCAAAGGGTCCGGGTTCGATTCCCGGTTGGGTCGGAGATTTTCTCCAATCAGGGACTGGGTGTTGTGTTGATTCAATCATCATCATTTCATCCCCATCGACGCGCATGTTGCCGAAGTGGCGTCAAATCGAAAGACTTGCACCAGGCGAACGGTCTACCCACGGGAGGCCCTCGTCACTACAACCCCGTCTCACTCCCTTCCCAACCACTGCTTCCCTTTCATGTCCCTCCACTCTACCATCTGGTTTATGTACAAACTGTAAATAGCCTTTCGCTCCCTGTATTTTACCCCTGCCACCTTCAGAATTTGAAAGAGAGTGTTCCAGTCAACATTGTCAAAAGCTTTCTCTAAGTCTACAAACGCTAGAAACGTGGGTTTGCCCTTCCTTAATCTAGCTTCTAAGATAAGTCGTATGGTCAGTATTGCCTCACGTGTTCCATCATTTCTACGGAATCCAAACTGATCTTCCCCGAGTTCGGCTTCTACTAGTTTTTCCATTCGTCTGTAAGGAATTCGCGTTAGTATTTTGCAGCTGTGACTTATTAAACTGATAGTTCGGTAATTTTCACATCTGTCAACACCTGCTTTCTTTGGGACTGGAATCATTATGCCGGCCGTGGTGGTCTCGCGGTTCTAGGCGCGCAGTCCGGAACCGTGCGACTGCTACAGTCGCAGGTTCGAATCCTGCCTCGGGCATGGATGTGTGTGATGTCCTTAGGTTAGTTAAGTTTAAGTAGTTCTAAGTCCTAGGGGACTGATGACCACAGCAGTTGAGTCCCATAGTGCTCAGAGCCATTTGGAATTATTATATTCTTCTTGAAGTCTGAGGGCATTTCGCCTGTCTCATACATCTTGCTCACCAGATGGTAGAGTTTTGTCAGGACTGGCTCTCCCAAGGCCGTCAGTAGTTCCAATGGAATGTTGTATACTCCAGGGGCCTTGTTTCGACTCAGGTCTTTAAGTGCTCTGTCAAACTCTATACGCAGTATCTTATCTCCCATTTCGTCTTTATCTACATCCACTTCCATTTCCATAATATTGTCCTCAAGTACATCGCCCTTGTATAGACCCTCTATATACTCCTTCCACCTTTCTGCTTTCCTTTCTATGGTTAGAACTGGGTTTCCATCTGAGCTCTTGATGTTCATACAAGTTGTTCTCTTATCTCCAAATGGCTCTTTAATTTTCCTGTAGGCATTATCTATCTTACCCCTAGTGAGATAAGCCTCTACATCCTTATATTTGTCCTCTAGCCATCCCTGCTTAGCCATTTTGCACTTCCTGTCGATCTAATTTTTGAGACGTCTGTACTCCTTTTTGCCTGCTTCATTTTCTGCATTTTTATATTTTCTCCTTTCATCAATTAATTTCAATATTTCTTCTGTTACCCAAGGATTTCTACTAGCCCTCGTCTTTTTACCTACTTGATCCTCTGCTGCCTTCACTACTTCATCCCTCAAAGCTACCCATTCTTCTTCTACTGTATTTCTTTCCCCCATTCCTCTCAGTTGCTCCCTTATGCTCTCCCTGAAACTCTGTACAACCTCTGGTTCTTTTGGTTTATCCATGTTCCATCTCCTTAAGTTCCCACCTTTTTGCAGTTTCTTCAGTTTTAATCTACAGGTCATAACCAATAGATTGTGGTCAGAGTCCACATCTGCCCCTGGAAATGTCTTACAATTTAAAACCTGGTTCCTAATTCTCTGTCGTACCATTATATAATCTATCTGATACCTTTTAGTATCTCCAGGCTTCTTCCAAGTATACGGCCTTCTTTTATGATTCTTGAACCAAGTGTTACCTATGATCAAGTTGTGCTCTGTGCAAAATTCTACCAGGCGGCTTCCTCTTTCATTTCTTTGCCCCAGTCCATATTCACCTAGTACGTTACCTTCTCTCTCTTTTCCTACTATCGAATTCCAGTCACCCATGACTATTAAATTTTCATCTCCCTTCACTACCTGAATAATTTCTTTTATTTGATCATACATTTCTTCAATTTCTTCGTTATCTGCAGAGCTAGTTGGCATATACACTTGTACTACCGTAGTAGGTGTGGGCTTCGTATCTATCTTGGCCACAATAATGCGTTCACTATGCTGTTTGTAGTAGCTTACCCGCATTCCAATTTTCCTCATTATTAAACCTACTCCTGCATTACCCCTATTTGATTTTGTTTTTATAACCCTGTAGTCGCCTGACCAGAAGTCTTGTTCCTCCTGCCACCGAACTTCACTAATTCCCACTATATCTACTTTAACCTATCCATTTCCCTTTTTAAATTTTCTAACCTACCTGCCCGATTAAGGGATCTGGCATTCCACGCTCCGATCCGTAGAACGCCAGTTTTCTTTCTCCTGATAACGACTTCCTCTTGAATACTCCCCACCCGGAGATCCGAATGGGGGGACTATTTTACCTCCAGAATATTTTACCCAAGAGGACGCCATCATCATTTAATCATACAGTAAAGCTGCATGCCCTCGGGAAAAATTAGGGCCGTAGTTTCCCCTTGCTTTCAGCCGTTCGCAGTAGCAGCACAACAAGGCCGTTTTGGTTAGTGTTACAAGGCCAGATCAGTCAATCATCCAGACTGTTACCCCTGCAACTACTGAAAAGGCTGCTGCCCCTCTTCAGGAACCACACGTCTGTCTGACCTCTCAACAGATACCCCTCCGTTGTGGTCGCACCTACGGTACGGCTATCTGTATCGCTGAGGCACGCAAGCCTCCCCACCAACGGCAAGGTCCATGGTTCAGGGGGGCGGGGGGCAGTCGTTTTTAAGGTTGTACAATTATGAGAGAACATTAACACATTTTTGAAGAAAGGTGTGAAATTTCTGTGGGTGGCTGACCATCAATCCACATCTGCGGGATTGAAAAAGGCACTACGACCAGCGCTGTGGTAGTATTTTCTAATTACAAAAAAGTTTATTCAGTCCTATGACATGAGTCCCCCCTTCCCCCCCCATGATCCATGGACCTTGCCGTTGGTGGGGAGGCTTGCGTGCCTCAGCGATACAGATAGCCGTACCGTAGGTGCAACCACAACGGAGGGGTATCTGTTGAGAGGCCAGACAAACGTGTGGTTCCTGAAGAGGGGCAGCAGCCTTTTCAGTAGTTGCAGGGGCAACAGTCTGGATGATTGACTGATCTGGCCTTGTAACAATAACCAAAACAGCCTTGCTGTGCTGGTACTGCGAATGGCTGTAAGCAAGGGGACATTATAGCCGTAATTTTTCCCGAGGGCATGCAGCTTTACTGTATGATTAAATGATGATGGCATCCTCTTGGGTAAAATATTCCGGAGGTAAAATAGTCCCCCATTCAGATCTCCGGGCGGGGACTACTCAAGAGGATGCCGTTATCAGGAGAAAGCAAACTGGCGTTCTACGGGTCGGAGCGTGGAATGTCAGATCCCTTAATCGGGCAGGTAGGTTAGAAAATTTAAAAAGGGAAATGGATAGGTTAAAGTTAGATATACTGGGAATTAGTGAAGTTCGGTGGCAGGAGGAACAAAACTCCTGGTCAGGTGACTACAGGGTTATAAACACAAAATCAAATAGTGGTAATGCAGGAGTAGGTTTAATAATGGATAAAAATATAGGAGTGCAGGTACGCTACTACAAACAGCATAGTGAACGGTTTATTGTGGCCAAGATAGACACAAAGCCCATGCCTACTACAGTAGTACAAGTTTATATGCCAACTAGCTCTGCAGATGACGAAGAAATTGAAGAAATGTATGATCAAATAAAAGAAATTATTCAGATAGTGAAGGGTGACGAAAATTTAATAGTCATGGGTGACCGTAATTCGGTAGTAGGAAAAGGGAGAGAAGGAAACCTAGTAGGTGAATATGGAATGGGGTAAAGAAATGAAAGAGGAAGCCGCCTGGTAGAATTTTGCACAGAGCACAACTTAATCATAGGTAACTCTTGGTTCAAGAATCATAAAAGAAGGCTGTATACATGGAAGAAGCCTGGAGATACCGACAGGTTTCAGATAGATTATATAATGGTAAAACAGAGATTTAGTAACCAGGTTTTAAATTGTAAGACATTTCCAGGGGCAGATGTGGACTCTGACCACAATCTGTTGGTTATGACCTGTAGATTAAAACTGAAGAAACTGCAAAAAGGTGGGAATTTAATGAGATGGGACATGGATAAACTAAAAGAACCAGAGGTTGTACGGAGTTTCAAGGAGAGCATAAGGCAGCAATTGACAGGAATAGGGGAAAGAAATACAATAGAAGAAGAATGGGTAGCTTTGAGGCATGAAGTAGTGAAGGCAGCAGAGGATCAAGTAGGTAAAAAGACGTGGGCTAGTAGAAATCATTGGGTAACAGAAGAAATATTGAATTTAATTGATGAAAGGAGAAGATATAAAAATGCAGTAAATGAAGCAGGCAAAAAGGAGTACAGACGTCTCAAAAATTAGATCGACAGGAAGTGCAAAATGGCTAAGCAGGGATGGCTGGAGGACAAATGTAAGGATATAGAGGCTTATCTCACTAGGGGTAAGATAGATACTGCCTACAGGAAATTAAAGAGACCTTTGGAGATAAGAGAACAACTTGTTTGAACATCAAGAGCTCAGATGGGAACCCAGTTCTAAGCAAAGAAGGGAAAGCAGAAAGGTGGAAGGAGTATATAGAGGGTCTATACAAGGGCGATGTACTTGAGGACAATATTATGGAAATGGAAGAGGATGTAGATGAAGATAAAATGGGAGATACGATACTGCGTGAAGAGTTTGACAGAGCACTTAAAGACCTGAGTCGAAACAAGGCCCCGGGAGTAGACAACATTCCATTAGAACTACTGACGGCCTTGGGAGAGCCAGTCCTGACAAAACTCTACCATCTGGTGAGCAAGATGTATGAGACAGGCGAAATACCCTCAGACTTCAAGAGAATATAATAATTCCAAACCCAACGAAAGCAGGTGTTGACAGATGTGAAAATTACCGAACTATCAGTTTAATAAGTCACAGCTGCAAAATACTAACGCGAGTTCTTTACAGACGAATGGAAAAACTAGGAGAAGCCGACCTCGGGGAAGATCAGTTTGGATTCCGTAGAAATGTTGGAACACGTGAGGCAATACTGACCCTACGACTTATCTTAGAAGATAGATTAAGGAAGGGCAAACGTACGTTTCTAGCATTTGTAGAGTTAGAGAAAGCTTTTGACAATGTTGACTGGAATACTCTCTTTCAAATTCTGAAGGTGGCAGGGGTAAAATACAGGGAGCGAAAGGCTATTTACAATTTGTACAGAAACCAGATGGCAGTTATAAGAGTCGAGGGACATGAAAGGGAAGCAGTGGTTGGGAAGGGAGTGAGAGAGGGCTGTAGTCGATCCCCGATTTTATTCAATCTGTATATTGAGCAAGCAGTGAAAGATACAAAAGAAAAATTCGGAGTAGGTATTAAAGTCCATGGAGAAGAAATAAAAACTTTGAGGTTCGCCGATGACATCGTAATTCTGTTAGAGACAGCAAAGGACTTGGAAGAGCAGTTGAACGGAATGGATAGTGTCTTGAAAGGAGGATATAAGATGACCATCAACAAAAGCAAAAGGAGGATAATGGAATGTAGTCGAATAAAGTCGGGTGGTGCTGAGGGAATTAGATTAGGAAGTCAGACACTGAAAGTAGTAAAGGAGTTTTGTTATTTGGGGAGCAAAATAACTGATGATGATCGAAGTAGAGAGGATATAAAATGTAGACTGGCAATGGCAAGGAAAGCGTTTCTGAAGAAGAGAAGTTTGTTAACATCAAGTATAGATTTAAGTGTCAGGAAGTCATTTCTGAAAGTATTTGTATGGAGTGTAGCCATGTATGGAAGTGAATTATGGACGATAAATAGTTTGGACAAGAAGAGAATAGAAGCGTTCGAAATGTGGTGCTATAGAAGAATGCTGAATATTAGATGGGTAGATCACATAACTAATGATGAAGTATTGAATCGGATTGGGGAGAAGAGAAGTTTGTGGCACAACTTGACCAGCAGGAGCGATCGGTTGGTAGGACATGTTCTGAGGCATCAAGGGATCACCAATTTAGTATTGGAGGGCAGCGTGGAGGGTAAAAATCGTAGAGGGAGACCAAGAGATGACTACACTACTGGGAGATGAAGAAGCTTGCACAGGATAGAGTAGCATGGAGAGCTGCATCAAACCAGTTTTAGGACTGAAGACCACAACACAACATGACATGAGTCATCTGATTATGGTATACATTATAAGCCAGGATGGAGATGGGAATGAGCATCCACCAACGTATGCGTGAGGGCAGTTAAATAAATCAGAATAGAATTATTCAAGTGTGGAAAGGAACGTTGAGCTTGATCTACGTTATCCTTTACTTCCGTTTTTATTTGTAGGGCAAAATATTCAATGCAGTTACAGACCATGTGGTCTCTCAGGAAGCACGGCAACGCTAATGTACTGAGCCGAAAACTGGGGTCTTACTAGCACTTTGCTGCAGAGTGGCAGAATGTGCAGACAACTGACCAAGTCTGCCATCTATTCAAAAATGCCTTCTCTGTATCAAAATGAATAAAGGAGTATTGTAAACAGGGACGTTTCACTAACGGTTCGCCGTGCGGTATGCCACCGCAACCAACGTCCAGGCAAGGATGCGGCACCTTTTTCATGACCTAAGAATGGTCGACGTCTGCACGATTGTCGGGGTAGGCAATCACTCCCAAAAATTCTGATGTGAATCCAAGTTAATCTAATATCTAAAAGAAAAAAAAAGAAGATATTGCTGAAAACTAACCGTAAAATTTGCTTCGTAATTAAGACATGTTTTTAACATTATCTTCAGAAACATATTATACACGCAAATGACCATTCTACCAAATCAAATTAATTAGAACGTGGCTAGCTGAACATACGAAATAGTGCTTTGTTCAGTTGTAGACCCAAACGTTACAGAAAGCTTCTATAAAAGGAACTGAAATACCACTAATGAACAAAATAATCTTTTAGAAGATTATTGTGATACCTTATTTTAAACTGCGCACAAGTTCGAAATGGTTTCTGTGTGATCTAAGTTAAGTGCAGAGATGCTGTGATAATTTTCGTAATTTCTGTTCAGCCGTAAGTAAATGTTTTGCCACTGGAATTTCCACAAAGAACTCCGTTAATTGCATTTCTGTTTCCCCGACGTTGTTCTCATACTCACCGAACTGCCTTTCTCATAGTGTTAGACGAGATATTTTTTAGATAGAAGATATTGTTAAAATTTTGCTGTCGAGATTCTCTTATGCAACAGCGTGTGCACGCAACATTAATTTCAGTTAAGACTCGACTTGTTTAGGTCCTTTGTCCTAGAGTGTCCGCCACGCAGCTGCAATTAAAAGTCACCTCGATGTCTATGTACACTACAGATGCCGCGGTGCTGACAGATGTTTCTTTCTGGCACGGTGACTCTGCTCTCATAAGCTGTTGCGAAATTATGGCAGCCAGTCTGCCCATCTGTCCAACAGCAGAGTGATAAATGGTCGAGCCCAACGGGCTGCTACCAGTTAACACTCCGATGCAAATGTGTAGTGGGTGAGATGGTTTTGCGCAGGCGGATCTTTCTTCATGTATTCATTTGCGACTGGACATCCGACAGCAAGACGTTAGAGAATAGCTGTCTGGAAGGCGAACTGTGATAAGCAAGCAACAATTTTATTTTTCATGAGGAGGAAGACATGCATAGTTGTTGGTAAAAGTGGACAAACGGCCTACCACAGGACATCAGACTTAGCCTGTTTCGTCTTCAGTATGTTGGTTGGACTTTCCACCCATTTCAGTTTTGTTTACCTGAGTTGGAGTTTATTGATATATCACAAACGTCGGCCCTACTTCGTGGAAGAAAATGTTACAAAGTGCTAAGTGGATTTGCGCTCCAGAAGAGTGCAGGAATCGACAGCATCACTCTAATTTAAATATTATAACCTTTAAAACGGTCACAAAAGCGAATACGAAGGCAACAAAATCTGCTCTAGAGGCTGTGACAACAACAAATCCACGATACATTCAACCAAAAAAAAAGTACATATGCAACAATTTATATTATATAAACATTAGACGGGCCAGACGACACGCGAATGTCGGAAGATTCAGTCCAGCAAAGTGCCTCGTTGGTTGCTTCATGTAGGCTCACGATCCCAACACATTTACTATGAGTATTTCCCTAACCGTTGAACCGTACTGCAGATATCACCTATTGAAATACAGACAGCAGTTGTACTGTTTAGATGATCTGTCACTGGGCCTTTGACCGCTGTGAAGATGACGTACGTGATGTACTTGCAATTCTCTCCCTATGCTAAGAGACATTAGAGATGGTGTAAAGAAGTTCCTCATTTGATAGTGGATGGCTGGAACGAGTGATTTGGAATGTTAAATCACTCTATACCCTGTCGCAGTTCGATGAAAAGGTTTGGATTTGGTGAATATCTGGAGCAGGCTGCGTGCTATCCCGTGTAGTTCTAAGAGTGGCGCAGAGTATGTGGGTTTACGTTCTGTGGGCGTTTTCCGTGATTAGTGTGTGCTTCCCTATTTGCACTTCAGAAAATTTTAAATACGGAAGTACACGACCACCTTCTCAGCATTGTGTACATCTTACAGTAGCGGAACAGTTCGGAGGCGATGATTCTTCCCATCAGCATGACAGTGCACCCTGTCATAAAGCAGCATGTGTGAGGCAGTGGTTTGTGGACAAGAACATTCCTCAAATGGACCGGGCTGCCCGATCTGGACCCAATGTAACAACTTCTGGATGATTTACAACGTCGCTCCAGGTCCCAGCGTCCAAAATGCCTACCTCCGCTGGTTTCTACTCCTGAGTGAGAATGTACTGTCATTACTCTACAGACAATCAGACACCTCGCTGGAAATGTCCCCCAGCAGAGTTCGCGACGTTGTAGTGTAAAACACTTCATATTCATGTCCACTAATATAGTGTCTGGCTGCTTTCGATTAGGTGGGGCATATCTAGATGTGAAAATAATTCTACTAGTCGCCGGAATACGTCGGGAAAAAAATGGAGTTTGTAGATCTACTTCTAGAACTACTTTCACGTTTTGTTATCTTTCCAGAGAGATATCGTAAGGCCCAGTATTTACACTGAAGAGCCAAATAAACTGGTACGCCTGCCTAATATCGTGAAGAGGCCCCGAGAGCACGCAGAAGTGCCGCAACACAACATAGCATGGACTCGACTACTTTCTGAAGTAGTGCTGGAGGGAACTGACACCATGAATCCTGCAAGGCTGTCCATAAATCCGTAAGAGTACGAGGGGGTGGAGACCTCTTCTGAACAGCACGTTGCAAGGCATCTCAGATATGCTCAATAGTGTTCATGTCTGGGGAGTTTGGTGCTCCGCGGAAGTGTTTAAACTCAGAAGAGTGTTCCAGGAACCACAGTGTAGCAATTATGGACGTGTTGCATTGTCCTGCTGGAATTGCCCAAGTCCGTTGGAATGCACAATGGACATAAATGGGTGCAAGTGACCAGACAGGATGCTTACGTACGTGTCATCTCTCACAGTAGTATCTAGACGTACCACAGGTCCAATATCACTCCAACTGCACACGCCCCACACCATTACACAGCCTTCACCAGCTTAACAGTCCCCTACTGATATGCAGGGTCCATGGATTCATGAGGTTTTCTCTCCATCCGTGTAAGTGCATCAGCTCTATGCAAGTTGTAAAGAGACTCGTCCGATCAGGCAACATGTTTCTAGTCATCAACAATCCATTGTCGGAATTGACGGGCCCAGACGAGGCGTAAAGCTTTATATCGTGCAGCCAGCAGGGATACACCAGTGGGCCTTCGGTTCCGAAAGCCAATGTCGATGATGTTTCGTTGAATTGCTCGCACGCTGACACTTGTTGATCGCCCAGCATCGAAATGTGCACCAATTTGCGGAAGGGTTGCGCTTCTGTCACTTTGAACGTTTCTCTTCAGTAGTCGTTGGCCCCATGCTTGCAGGATCTTTTTCCGGCCTTTGCGATGTCGGAGATTTGATGTTTCACCGGATTGCTGAAATGAAATAGTCATACGGGAAAATCCACACTTCATCGCTACCACGGAGATGCTGTGTTACATCGCTCGTGTGCCGACTATAATACCACGTTCAAACTCACTTAAATCTTGATAACCTGCCATCGTAGCAGCAGTAACAGATCTAACAACTGCACCAGTCACTTGTTGTCTTACATAGCCCTTGCCGATCGCAGCGCCGTATCCTGCCTGTTTACGTGACTGAAGAGAATCGTTCAGCGTGCCAGAAGTGTAACCCTTCCAAAAGTTGCTGCAGGTTTCAACATTGAGCCATCAACAAGTGTCAGCTGCATTCAAGGTATTTGAATAGCATGCATATACGGGTTTCTTTGGCGCTTCAGTGTATATACTATGTTGAGACTGGTTGGACACATCGAGAATAAAAGAGGTACGTATCAAGAGATGCTGTGTTACATCGCTCGTGTGCCGACTATAATACCACGTTCAAACTCACTTAAATCTTGATAACCTGCCATCGTAGCAGCAGTAACAGATCTAACAACTGCACCAGTCACTTGTTGTCTTACATAGCCCTTGCCGATCGCAGCGCCGTATCCTGCCTGTTTACGTGACTGAAGAGAATCGTTCAGCGTGCCAGAAGTGTAACCCTTCCAAAAGTTGCTGCAGGTTTCAACATTGAGCCATCAACAAGTGTCAGCGTGCAAACCATTCAAGGTATTTGAATAGCATGCATATACGAGTTTCTTTGGCGCTTCAGTGTATATACTATGTTGAGACTGGTTGGACACATCGAGAATAAAAGAGGTACGTATCAAGGATAGGAGAACCGAATATATCACAAAATAAAAGAAATCTCGTTGATAAATATAAATATAATCGGCGATCAGAAAGTTTTTGCATCTTAGAGCGTCGATGTAGCGTATACGCAACGCAAAGAACCTCAGATGTCGGTATACAAACACGGACATGTGGCATTCTTATCTTTGCGACGTGCGCACGGTGAATGTGGAAACGTGAACTATGGCGACGTTATTACCAAATACATCCAAACAGGACCAATGTGCTACTGATGGATAAACAGCAGTAGATATCCTTCAGAGAATGAAAAATATGTGTGGGTTAGCATGTCCATTGCAAACCACAGTTGTGGAATGTTGTGCCTATTTCCATGCTGGCTGTAATTAGGCACAGGACTGTGATCGATCCGGGAGCCTGAACCGGGAGACTCCAGTTGTAGATACATGAAAACCGACCCTAGCGTCCTGATCTCTCCCGATGTGTTAGTCACGCCTTCTCTGCCTTAAAAAAAGCCTTGAAGGGCCGTTGACATCATACTAGTACGAGTAGCCATGGTGTTCTCGCACCAAGACAAGGCTGTTACCAAACAGGGTCTTCAACCTGGTGCGTCACTGACATGATTGCCTCAGTGCTCACGGCAATTTTTCCTCATTGCCATACCGATTCTGGATTGTACGGCCCCCGAATTGAAACTTTTTGATCGGCCCTTGTGTATATGTTTCTTCTCCAATTTTTCCGTGCAACACGCTCAAGATCTTTTACGTAGCATTCCATAAAGGATTCCTAGTAACAGGTTGCAGGCTTTCTGAAACGCAGAGTGTTTCAAAAAGATTTGCTTGATTTCAGAACGCTATATCGTCTACGTGCACGAAGACGGGATCTAGGGGTGAATTTGAACTTACGCACCTAAACTGATACTTTACTTTAGCGTTGGTTGAATAACATATCTAGATGTTAGGACACGTTTTCTCCACGGCGAAGACACCACTCTCGTACCTTCATGTAGATGTTTACGGATCTACGAATCTAGCATCGCACAATTGTCCTCTAAGGTCGCCTATCTCATGGCATATGACACTTTTTTCTGTTTCGTCGCTACCCAGCAACAACAGCGAATACAGTAACGCGACACATGTCGCTACGGTCTCTAGTACGAGTTTGGCTGTCGTCTGGATGTTTGTCGTGGGTCCAACGGAGGCTACATACGCAGACTATTTGTGAATGGTACATGATAACTTGGATCTTAACTACCAGAACGATTTATGTGCATGCATGCCAAATACACATCCTTGTAAAATCGGTTGGATTTTTTGAAAATAAAACTGGAGTCCTATGCGCAAGTTAAAATTGACCCCTAATTTTCAATCTTCATTCAGTTAGAAGATAATTATGAAAACTCCGCCTCGATTGGTCATACTACCTGGTGTTTACCTAGGTTTCAGCGTGGGTAACCATGCCTTCTTCAGAACAAATATAAAACAGCTTGCCTAAATAGGCATAGTCAAAGGCTAACATCAACACCTAAAGCGGCAACACCCCATAAAATTTTTTTACAAATACACGGTACATATGTGCCAAGTCAATAATACACTCCTGGAAATTGAAGCAAGAGCACCGTGAATTCATTGTCCCAGGAAGGGGTAGCTTTATTGACACATTCCTGGGGTCAGATACATCACATGATCACATTGACAGAACCACAGGCACATAGACACCGGCAACAGAGCATGCACAATGTCGGCACTAGTACAGTGTATATCCACCTTTCGGAGCAATGCAGGCTGCTATTCTCCCATGGAGACGATCGTAGAGATGCTGGATGTAGTCCTGTGGAACGGCTTGCCATGCCATTTCCACCTGGCGCCTCAGTTGGACCAGCGTTCGTGCTGGACGTGCAGACCGCGTGAGACGACGCTTCATCCAGTCCCAAACATGCTCAATGGGGGACAGATCCGGAGATCTTGCTGGCCAGGGTAGTTGACTTACACCTTCTAGAGCACGTTGGGTGGCACGGGATACATGCGGACGTGCATTGTCCTGTTGGAACAGCAAGTTCCCTTGCCGGTCTAGGAATGGTAGAACGATGGGTTCGATGACGGTTTGGATGTACCGTGCACTATTCATTGTCCCCTCGACGATCACCAGAGGTGTACGGCCAGTGTAGGAGATAGCTCCCCACACCATGATGCCGGATGTTGGCCCTGTGTGCCTCGATCGTATGCAGTCCTGATTGTGGCGCTCACCTGCACGGCGCCAAACACGCATACGACCATCATTGGCACCAAGCCAGAAGCGACTCTCATCGCTGAAGACGACACGTCTCTATTCGTCCCTCCATTCACGCCTGTCGCGACACCACTGGAGGCGGGCTGCACGATGTTGGGGCGTGAGCGGAAGACGGCCTACCGGTGTGCGGGACCGTAGCCCAGCTTCATGGAGACGGTTGCGAATGGTCCTCGCCGATACCCCAGGAGCAACAGTGTCCCTAATATGCTGGGAAGTGGCGGTGCGGTCCCCTACGGCACTGCGTAGGATCCTACGGTCTTGGCGTGCATCCGTGCGTCGCTGCGGTCCGGTCCCAGGTCGACGGGCACGTGCACCTTCCGCCGACCACTGGCGACAACATCGATGTACTATGGAGACCTCACGCCCCACGTGTTGAGCAATTCGGCGGTACGTCCACCCGGCCTCCCGCATGCCCACTATACGCCCTCGCTCAAAGTCCGTCAACTGCACATACGGTTCACGTCCACGCTGTCGCGGCATGCTACCAGTGTTAAAGACTGCGATGGAGCTCCGTATGCCACGGCAAACTGGCTGACACTGACGGCGGCGTTGCACAAATGCTGCGCAGCTAGCGCCATTCGACGGCCAACACCGCGGTTCCTGGTGTGTCCGCTGTGCCGTGCGTGTGATCATTGCTTGTACAGCCCTCTCGCAGTGTCCGGAGCAAGTATGGTGGGTCTGACACACCGGTGTCAATGTGTTCTTTTTTCCATTTCCAGGAGTGTATTACTTATTTCAATCCTGTTGTGCTGCCTCGAGTTCGGTGGAGAGCCTGTGACCATCGTACGTTGTCTGGGACGAGGCAGCACACACAGGGTTGAAATAAGTAATATTATTGAATTGGCACATATGTACCGTGTATTTGTAAAAAATTTTTATGGGGTCTTGCCGCTTTAGGTGTTGATGTTAGCCTTTGACTATGCCTATTTAGGCAAGCTGTTTTACATTTGTTCTGAAGAAGGCATGCTTACCCACGCTGAAACCTAGGTAAACACCAGGTAGTTTGAGCAATCGAGGCGGATTTTTCATAATTATTTAGACCTCAGATTTTTTCGTATTCCCTTCTGACAATTGACATGTACATTTAATCAATAGCACTATAGCTGCAGTCATTATCACAAGGTAGTATGTTAATGAGTGGGAGACTATTGAATATTAACAGTTAAGTTACTTGAAACTTCTGGGATTTATTATCAGACGTCCGTGACTATGATTCGTTGCTCTTACACACACACAGTTGAAATTACACACCGCGATTCTTCCTCCAGTTATATAAAACAGTCTTTTAAAGAATTGGACTCCTATTTATAAACCAGTTTCAAATAACTGATTACTTTATACATGAGTTAATATGATAAATATTTCATGTTAAGTACATAAGGAAAAGACAATTATGTTTAAATTTTGTTTTAAGTCGCTAAGTGCTCGAGGTATCAAAGACTGCTTGAGTGTATAGTCTGGGTAATTTTCATTCCGTTTTAATCAAAAGCTAGTTTTTCACGCATATCAGTGTTTATTAATTCATATCTCCAGTGGAATGAGTCATACGATGAAGTATTTTACAGAGATATTTAGTGTTGTATATGGATGCTGTCTACGAAATGTGTTGCGAACCAATTTAGTAGTAAGGAATTTATAAATTAAAGCGTCATCCTTGGTGATTACGTTTTACTACATGAACTGTCTATGACACAGGATAAGTAACGGGTATATTTCTTTGAAGCTGGAATTGCTGATATCCTTCTGCATACTGAATCTTAAATCCTTGGTTAGTGCTTGTTCTGGTCACTTCTTATTGTAATACGACATTCTTTTCTGCGCTATCATTGTGGGGACTGACGATAATCCTTAAGCTAAAACAACATCAAAGCCAGATTCAAAATCTGTATGAAGGGTGTTTAAGTGTTGAGTGTAGGTTGAAATGTCATCACACTGGCTGTTTTTGATAAACTGAGAAAATTTGCATGATCCAGTATTTTGCTACAGCAGTTCGATTCTAGCAAGAAAACCTGATATGATGGGCTCCGTTTTTCTCAGATTTAGAGTGCACCTTTTAATTTCCAGTTCACCTCATTAAATTTGGCAAACAAATCTTTCAAATCAGCAGTTTCTTGGTTCCACATGATTAAATTTTTATTTAAAATTAGGTCTTTAGCGTCCAGATATTCTAAAAAAGTCTCAAAAAGTGAGAAAAACTTATCAAACATAAGCTTTTTGACAGGCAAGTACTACATTGTGAAAGAGTAACCGAGCAAAGTTCTCGTCATTTCCTTCGCAAAACTGCGCAGATAACCCAGAAATCAACGCTTTGCTTAGAATTTTGTTAACTGCGTTAATGGCAAACTGAAGAGACTGATGTGATTTACCATTCACATTTTAGCAACAAAATATTGTCGATATATTACGCAATCACTGCAAATACGCAAGGTATATATTGTTTCTAGTGGCTTATAAATCCTCGATAGCGTCCGAACAGGGCGGGTGCTCCGTCTTCCGCTGCTGACATTCTTTTTCATAAAGGCATGACTTTTTCCATCAAGTAATCTTTCAAAAAGTTAAATACTGGTTCATCTTTAGTGCCTGTTGTCGAAGTTCACGCGAATCGCAATTCTTCTTGGATTTCTTGGTCCATACCAAAACGGAAGTACGCCAATGATAATGGTTCATTGCCAGGTAAAGCTACTCGTCCAGTTGTATGGAGAAATGCGTCGTTTGCGGATAATAGTACAAGATGAGTTCGGATGAGGGCTGAGTTGGCATCCCTTCGCTCACAGCTGCAAGCGGCCCTGACTTCGGTCGCGCAGCTTGAGGCTGTTGCCAATGGGCACCACCGTGGGGAGCCGGACTTGGGTATCACGGGGATGTCAACCTCGTCCCGTCTGTCTCCAGATCGGTCTGCCGCTGTGGTTGCCCCGGTTGCTGCCCGCACTGGGGCTGCGCCCTCGCCTGTGGTTGATTGGGAGGTCGTTCCAAGGCATGGCAGGCAGCGAAAGGCGTTCCCGGAGGCTGATCAGAAAGCCTCCCCGGTGCGTCTGACAAACCGGTTTCAGGCACTGTCTCTGGCTGAGCCAGATGCAGCTGCCTGCCCTGTTTCAGAGGATCATTCTCAGCCTTCAAGGTCCGGGCAATCGCAGAGGGTGGGCTTATTGAGAGTTCCAATGTTAGGCGCGTAATGGGGCCCCTTAGGGATACGGCGGCTAAGGAGGGGAAGAAATCCAGTGTGCACTCTGTGTGCATTCCGGGAGGAGTCATTCCTGATGTGGATAGGGTCCTTTCGGATGCCATGAAGAGCACAGGGTGCAGCCAGCTGCAGGTGGTGACACATGTCGGCACTAATGACGTGTGTCGCTTTGTATCTGAGGAAATTCTCTCTGGATTCCAGAGGCTATCTGATTTGGTGGAGACTGCCGGTCTTGCTTTCGAGATGAAGGCAGAGCTCACCATCTGCAGCATCGTCGACAGAACCGACTGCGGACCTCTGGTGCAGAGCCGGGTGGAGGGTCTGAATCAGAGACTCAGACGGTTTTGCGACCGTGTTGGCTGCAGATTCCTTGACTTACGCCATAGGGTGGTGGGGTTTCGGGTTCCGCTGAATAGGTCAGGAGTTCACTACACTCACAGCTGGCCGCTACACGGGTAGCGGAGGCTCTGTGGCGTGGAATGGGCGGTTTTTTAGGTTAGAAGGCCTCGGGAAAGTACGGGGTGGGCTACAATCTCAAAGGGTGCATGGCAAATACAGGACGTGCTTGGATGAAGGAACAGTCGGAATTGTGAATTGTTGTAGTTGTGCTGGGAATGTCCCTGAGCTTCAAGCGCTAATAGAAAGCACAGAAGCTGAAATCGTTATAGGTACAGAAAGCTGGCTAAAGCCTGAAATAAGTTCTGGAGAATTTTTTACGAAGTCTCAGACGGAGTTCAGGAAAGATTGATTAGGCAGAATTGGTGGTGGAGTGTTTGTGTCTGTCAGTAGTGGTTTATCTTGTAGTGAAGTCAGACACTACGTGCGAATTTTTATGGGTGGAGGTTATACTTAACAGCCGAACTAAGTTAATAATTGGCTCCTTCTACCGACCCCCAGACTCCGATGATATAGTTGCGGAACAATTCAGAGAAAATTTGAGTCTCGTAACAAACAAATACCCTACTCATACGGTCATAGTTGGTGGGGACTTCAACCTTCCCTCGGTATGTTAGCAAAAATACTTATTCAAAACCGGTGGTAGGCAGAAAACATCTTCCGAGATTGTCCTAAATGCTTTCTCCGAAAATTATTTCGAGCAGTTAGTCAACGAACCCACGCGAATTGTAAATGGTTTAGAGAACACACTTGACCTCTTAGCCACAAACAATCCAGAGCTGGTAGAGAGCATCATGACTGATACAGGGATTAGTGATCACAAGGTCGTTGTAGCTAGGCTCACAACCGTTTCTTCCAAATCCATCAGAAACAAACGCAAAATAATTTTGTTTAAAAAAGCGGATAAAGTGTCACTAGAAGCCTTCCTAAGAGACGATCTCCATTCCTTCCGAACTCACTATGCAAATGTAGACGAGATGTGGTTCAAATTCAAAGATATAATAGCAACAGCAATTGAGAGATTCGTAACTCATAAATTGGTAAGAGATGGAACGTATCCCCCGTGGTACACAAAACAGGTCCGAACGCTGTTGCAGAGGCAACGGAAAAAGCATGCGAAGTTCAGAAAAACGCGAAATCCCGAAGATTGGCTAAAAT
This sequence comes from Schistocerca gregaria, assembly GCF_023897955.1. Classification (NCBI taxonomy): domain Eukaryota; kingdom Metazoa; phylum Arthropoda; class Insecta; order Orthoptera; family Acrididae; genus Schistocerca; species Schistocerca gregaria. The sequence goes on along the minus strand of NC_064925.1, from coordinate 217,553,759 downwards.
TTACAGACGCGAAATTTGGCACGTACTTCGATGCGAGATGCCTTTAATAGGTTCCACAACGAAACATTGTCTCGAAATTTGGTAGAAAATCCGAAGACATTCTGGTCGTATGTAAAGTACACAAGCGGCAAGACGCAGTCAATACCTTCGCTGCGCAGTGCCGATGGTACTGTTACCGACGACTGTGCCGCTAAAGCGGAGTTATTGAACGCAGTTTTCCGAAATTCTTTCACCGTGAAGACGAATGGAATATTCCAGAATTTGAAACACGAACAGCTGCTAGCATGAGTTTCATAGAAGTAGATACCTTAGGGGTTGCGAAGCAACTCAAATCGCTTGATATGGGCAAGTCTTCAGGTCCAGATTGTATACCGATTAGGTTCCTTTCAGATTACGCTGATACAATAGCTCCCTACTTAGCACTCATATACAACCGCTCGCTCACCGGTAGATCTGTACCTACAGACTGGAAAATTGGTAAGGTCGCACCAGTGTTTAAGAAGGGTAGTAGGAGTAATCCATTTAACTACAGACCTATATCATTGAAGTCGGTTTGCAGTATGGATTTGGAGCATATACTGTACTGAAACATTATGAATCACCTCGAAGGAAACGATCTATTGATATGTAATCAGCATGGTTTCAGAAAACATCGCTCTTGTGTAACGCAGCTAGCTCTTTATTCGCACGAAGTAATAGCTGCTATCGACAGGGGATCTCAAGTTGATTCCGTATTTCTAGATTTCCGGAAAGCTTTTGACACCGTTCCTCACAAGCGACTTCTAATCAAGCTGCGGGCCTATGGGGTATCGTCTCAGTTGTGCGACTGGATTCGTGATTTCCTGTCAGAAAGGTCGCAGTTCATAGTAATAGACGGCAAATCATCGAGTAAAACTGAAGTGATATCAGGTGTTCCCCAGGGAAGCGTCCTGGGACCTCTGCTGTTCCTGATCTATATAAATGACCTGGGTGACAATCTGAGCAGTTCTCTTAGGTTGTTCGCAGATGATGCTGTAATTTACCGTCTAGTAAGGTCATCCAAAGACCAGTATCAGTTGCAAAGCGATTTAGAAAAGATTGCTGTATGGTGTGGCAGGTGGCAGTTGACGCTAAATAACGAAAAGTGTGAGGTGATTCACATGAGTTCCAAAAGAAATCCGTTGGAATTCTATTACTCGATAAATAGTACAATTCTCAAGGCTGTCAATTCAACTAAGTACCTGGGTGTTAAAATTACGAACAATTTCAGTTGGAAGGACCACATAGATATTATTGTCGGAAAAGCGAGCCAAAGGTTGCGTTTCATTGGCAGGACACTTAGAAGATGCAACAAGTCCACTAGAGAGACAGCTTACACTACACTCGTTCGTCGTCTGTTAGAATATTGGTGCGCGGTGTGGGATCCTTACCAGGTGGTATTGACGGAGGACATCGAAAGGGTGCAAAAAAGGGCAGCTCGTTTTGTATTATCACGTAATAGGGGAGAGAGTGTGGCAAATATGATACGCGAATTGGGATGGAAGTCATTACAGCAAAGACGTTTTTCGTCGCGGTGAGATCTTTTTACGAAATTTCAGTCACCAACTTTCTCTTCGGAATGCGAAAATATTTTGTTGAGTCCAACCTACATAGGTAGGAATGATCATCAAAATAAAATAAGAGAAATCAGAGCTCGAACAGAAAGGTTTAGGTGTTCGTTTTTCCCGCTCGCTGTTCGGGAGTGGAATAGTAGAGAGATAGTATGATTGTGGTTCGATGAACCCTCTGCCAAGAACTTAAATGTGAATAGCAGAGTAGTCATGTAGATGTTTTCAATATCAGAACTCATTTCATCAGTACACCTTTGAACTATGTTGCTATTCAAAGTAATTCTTTTGAGTATATCATAAGCAGGTTCATGTAGAACAGTTTTTAAAACTTGTTCAATGGCTGGCAAAATTAACTGTGACCTGATAACGTGCAGTTATCCAGATTTTGTTGCAACTATTGAGATACTGTAAGACGCTTACTTAGCATCATTTTGTAGTGACGTTGAAGAGAACACACGGTCCGCCATGCGTATCTTTTCAAGTTTTAATGTAAATACTTTAAAATATTTTGTTCTCACGTTTTTAGCAGTTTTATCAGGGTGACACCTCCGATGATTGAAAGCTTGAATTGTTTCATAGCGTAATTGCTTGAAAATATGTTTCGACGTTCATATATAAGATCCAGTCTCGTGGAGCACCATTTACATCTAATGCACCACCAATTTTGTTTTTCATTGATGTGGACCTCTTGCTCCATTTACAGGGGTAATGTAAATCACCTTAGGAACCACGGGTGTTAACTGAGATGATAAAAGTCATGGGGCAGCGATATGCACATACGCAGATTGTGGTAGTATTGGGTACAAAAGGTATAAAACGACAGTGCATTGGCGGAGCTGTCATTTGGAGTCACATGATTCATGTGAAAGGTTTGCCGGCTCTTGTGGCCGAACGGTTCTAGGCGCTTCAGTCCGGAACCGCGCTGCTGCTGCGATCGCAGGTTCGAATCCTGCCTCGGGCAAGGATGTGCGTGATGTCCTTAGGTTTACGTAGTTCTAAGTCTAGGGGACTGATGACCTGTGATGTTAAATCCCATAGTGCTCAGAGCCATTTGAATTTGTGGAGGGTTTACCGACGTGGTGATGGCCGCATGATAGGAAATAACAGACTTTGAACGCGGAATGGTAGTTGGAGCTAGTCATTTGGGACATTCCATCTCCGAAATCATTAGAAAATTCCATATTCCGAGAGCCAGTATGCCGAAAATACCAAATTTCACGCATTACCTCTCACACGGACAATTCAGTTTCCGACGGCCTTCACTTAATAATTGAGATCCACGGCGCATGCATAGAGTGCTAACAGAGAATCAACACTGCGTGAAATAACCGAAGAAATCAATGTGGGACCTACGACGAACGTTAACGTTAGGACACTTCGGCGAAATTTGGTGTTAATGGGCTATAAAAGCAGACGCCCGAAGAGAGGGCCTTTGCTAACAGCAGAGGCCTATAGCGCCTCTCCTGTGTTGGTGACCATATCGGTTGTGCCCTAGAAGACTAGTAAACCGTGTCCTGGTAAGATGAGCCCAGATTTCAGTGGATAAGAGCTGACAGCAGGGTTCGAGTGTGGTGCGTATCCTATGATGCCATGGACCCAAGTTGTCGGCAAGGCACTGTGCAAGCTGATGATTGCTCCATCACGGTGTGGGCTGCGTTTACATACAATGGACTGGGTCCTCTGGATCCAGCTGAACCGACCATTGAAACGTTATTTTCGGCTACTTGAAGACCAATCAACGATGAAAGTTAATGGATGACAGTGCGCCATGTTACTAGGCCACAGTTGTTCGTGACTAGTTTGAAGAATATTCTGGACAACTCGCAGTCCGGAACCGTGCGACTGCTACGGTCGCAGGTTCGAGTCCTGCCTCGGGCATGGATGTGTGTGATGTCCTTAGGTTAGTTAGGTTTAAGTAGTTCTAAGTTCTAGGGGACTGATGACCACAGCAGTTGAGTCCCATAGTGCTCAGAGCCATTTGAACCATTTGAACCATTTGAACCATTCTGGACAACTGCATCGCCCGACGTGAATTGCTCGAACATTTATGGGACATAATCGAGAGGTCGGTTCGTGCACAAACCGCTTCATCGGCAACACTTTGGCAATTATGAACGGCTATAGAGGCACCGTGGTACAATATTTCTGCAGGGGACTTCCAATTACTTGTTGGATCCATGTCACATGTGGTTGCTGCACTGCGCCTGACAAAAGGGGACCAGACATGATGTTAGGAGGTAACTCATGACTTTTTTCACCTCAGTGTAGAGTGTGGTGAGTGGTGTTGTGCATACCATTCCGTGACTGTTTCGAAATATTTTGGCGTGCAACTATCTCTTTTGAAACGGACTGCCGGAAGAAAACCGCAGTACGGTATTTTCCTCCCGCGGCGCAGAGCAGCACGGCTCAGCGACAGGTAATTCTGCGCTGTCCGCGCTGCTATCTGCCCGGACTCTCCGTTAGCAGAAGAGCCCTGCCCGGCCATATTAGGGGCCACTGGCCGGAACAGCTGCCGCGCGTCTGCTGCTGGGTTCCACCCACGCTCTGTGCTGGGAAGGCGGTAACTGCCGCAGCCTGGATACCGACGGCGGGGTCACACCGCAGTGGATGGTCAACAGCGTAACTTGGAAACTGCAAGCTATCTCTGTTTCTAACATGGGCTTTCACTATCTGATCAAAAGTACACGGGCACCATAAGTAATGCGCAGTTAACTCTGGATGCCACTAGACCCGCACCCGTCAATCTAGGAGGAGATACGGCCAAGCGGTTCTAGGCGCTTCAGTCTGGAACCGCGCGGCCGCTACTGTCGCAGGTTCCAACCCTGCCTCGGCCATGGATGTGTGTGCTGTTCTTAGGTTAGTTAGGTTTAAGTAGTTCTAAGTTCTAGGGGACTGATGACCCCAGATGTCCCATAGTGCTCAGAGCCATTTGAACCATTTTTTAGGAGGAGATAGCAAAGTGACTGTGCGTAGAGAGCTGAAAAGAATGGGGTACAGGTGTCGAGTAGCTCCTCATAAGCAACAGATTTCCGTATTCAGTGGTAAGCGACGTCTGAGACGGTGCCACAGGGCAACGATTGACTTGGATTGACCAATCACGCTACAGCTATTCCATGGAAGAGTGAGTTTAGCGAATGCCTTTATAACGCCACCTGTCATACTCGTGAACTACGAAGCAGGTGGAGTTAAGGTGTGGGGGCATTGCTGCTGGTTAATGTGATGCCTTTCTTTACTAAATAAAACGCTCAATGCTCATGAATGTGAACACATTTTAACTTAACACTATGCCGTCCTGCGACACCACAGTGGTGTCGTCTGCATAGTATCCCGCAGTGGCCGGTGGCAGCACTTCAGTATCTTTTGCATTCTGTTGGTGTTTTGTTTAGGTAACAATAAATTACACATGACAACAAGTTCTTTATTTTTATAAGTACTTGTGCCCTTTCATCATGGCGGACGAAAGAGACATTAGGATTATTTACCATGATTGTGCGGACGTTTCGTCTGACGTTGCGGACGACTTGGCTGACTGGGAAGAAGACACTGGATATCAAAAAAATGAAAGTGAATCAGAATCGTAAGAAGGTAGTGAAATACGACCAAGAAGCATTCAGCGAACGCTATGGTTGCCAGCTGGTTCGGCTGAATCAGACGAAGAAGACAGTGCGCAGTGGTCAGACTTTGATTTACAGAGGACCAATAATATATTTCACAATTCCCGAGTCCAAATATATATCCCAAAGATACACAGGGCGACGATGATATCGTAGAATTACATGTTGCGAACAATCTAATTACATATACACTCCTGGATATTGAAATAAGAACACCGTGAATTCATTGTCCCAGGAAGGGGAAACTTTATTGACACATTCCTGGGGTCAGATACATCACATGATCACACTGACAGAACCAGAGGCACATAGACACAGGCAACAGAGCATGCACAATGTCGGCACTAGTACAGTGTATATCCACCTTTCGCAGCAATGCAGGCTGCTATTCTCCCATGGAGACGATCGTAGAGATGCTGGATGTAGTCCTGTGCAACGGCTTGCCATGCCATTTCAGTTGGACCAGCGTCCGTGCTGGACGTGCAGACCGCGTGAGACGACGCTTCATCCAGTCCCAAACATGCTCAATGGGGGAGAGATCCGGAGATCTTGCTGGCCAGGGTAGTAGACTTACACCATCTAGAGCACGTTGGGTGGCACGGGATACATGCGGACGTGCATTGTCCTGTTGGAACAGCAAGTTTCCTTGCCGGTCTAGGAATGGTAGAACGATGGGTTCGATGACAGTTTGGATGTACCGTGCACTATTCAGTGTCCCCTCGACGATCACCAGAGGTGTACGGCCAGTGTAGGAGATCGCTCCCCACACCATGATGCCGGGTGTTGGCCATGTGTGCCTCGGTCGTATGCAGTCCTGATTGTGGCGCTCACCTGCACGGCGCCAAACACGCATACGACCATCATTGGCACCAAGGCAGAAGCGACTCTCATCGCTGAAGACGACACGTCTCCATTCGTCCCTCCATTCACGCCTGTCGCGACACCACTGGAGGCGGGCTGCACGATGTTGGGGCGTGAGCGGAAGACGGCCTAACGGTGTGCGGGACCGTAGCCCAGCTTCATGGAGACGGTTGCGAATGGTCCTCGCCGATACCCCAGGAGCAACAGTGTCCCTAATTTGCTGGGAAGTGGCGGTGCGGTCCCCTACGGCACTGCGTAGGATCCTACGGTCTTGGCGTGCATCCGTGCCTCGCTGCGGTCCGGTCCCAGGTCGACGGGCACGTGCACCTTCCGCCGACCACTGGCGACAACATCGATGTACTGTGGAGACCTCACGACCCACGTGTTGATCAATTCGGCGGTACGTCCACCCGGCCTCCCGCATGCCCACTATACGCCCTCTACATCTACATGACATCTACATCTACATGACTACTCTGCAATTCACATTTAAGTGCTTGGCAGAGGGTTCATCGAACCACAATCATACTATCTCTCTACTATTCCACTCCCGAACAGCGAGCGGGAAAAACGAACACCTAAACCTTTCTGTTCGAGTTCTGATTTCTCTTATTTTATTTTGATGATCATTCCTACCTATGTAGGTTGGACTCAACAAAATATTTTCGCATTCGGAAGAGAAAGTTGGTGACTGAAATTTCGTAAAAAGGTCTCGCCGCGACGAAAAACGTCTATGCTGTAATGACTTCCATCCCAACTCGTGTATCATATCTGCCACACTCTCTCCACTATAACGCGATAATACAAAACGAGCTGCGCTTTTTTGCACCCTTTCGATGTCCTCCGTCAATCCCACCTGGTAAGGGTCCCACACCGCGCAGCAATATTCTAACAGAGGACGAACGAGTGTAGTGTAAGCTGTCTCTTTAGTGGACTTGTTGCATCTTCTAAGTGTCCTGCCAATGAAACGCAACCTTTGGCTCGCTTTTCCGACAATAATATCTATGTGGTCCTTCCAACTGAAATTGTTCGTAATTTTAACACCCAGGTACTTAGTTGAATTGACAGCCTTGAGAATTGTACTATTTATCGAGTAATCGAATTCCAACGGATTTCTTTTGGAACTCATGTGGATCATCTCACACTTTTCGTTATTTAGCGTCAACTGCCACCTGACACAACATACAGCAATCTTTTCTAAATCGCTTTGCAGCTGATACTGGTCTTCGGATGACCTTACTAGACGGTAAATTACAGCATCATCTGCGAACAGTCTAAGAGAACTGCTCAGATTGTCACCCAGGTCATTTATATAGATCAGGAACAGTAGAGGTCCCAGGACGCTTCCCTGGGGAACACCTGATATCACTTCAGTTTTACTCGATGATTTGCCGTCTATTACTACGAACTGCGACCTTCCTGACAGGAAATCACGAATCCAGTCGCACAACTGAGACGATACCCCATAGCTCCGCAGCTTGATTAGAAGTCGCTTGTGAGGAACGGTGTCAAAAGCTTTCCGGAAATCTAGAAATACGGAATCAACTTGAGATCCCCTGTCGATAGCGGCCATTACTTCGTGCGAATAAAGAGCTAGCTGCGTTGCACAAGAGCGATTTTTTCTGAAGCCATGCTGATTACGTGTCAATAGATCGTTCCCTTCGAGGTGATTCATAATGTTTGAATACAGTATATGCTCCAAAACCCTACTGCAAACCGACGTCAATGATATAGGTCTGTAGTTAAATGGATTACTCCTACTACCCTTCTTGAACACTGGTGCGACCTGCGCAACTTTCCAATCTGTAGGTACAGATCTATCGGTGAGCGAGCGGTTGTATATGAGTGCTAAGTAGGGAGCTATAGTATCAGAGTAATCTGAAAGGAACCTAATCGGTATACAATCTGGACCTGAAGACTTGCCCATATCAAGCGATTTGAGTTGCTTCGCAACCCCTAAGGTATCTACCTCTAAGAAACTCATGCTAGCAGATGTTCGTGTTTCAAATTCTGGAATATTCCATTCGTCTTCCCTGGTGAAAGAATTTCGGAAAACTGCGTTCAATAACTCCGCTTTAGCGGCACAGTCGTCGATAACAGTACCATCGGCACTGCGCAGCGAAGGTATTGACTGCGTCTTGCCCCTTGTGTACTTTACATACGACCAGAATTTCTTCGGATTTTCTACCAAATTTCGAGACAATGTTTCGTTGTGGAACCTATTAAAGGCATCTCGCATCGAAGTACGTGCCAAATTTCGCGCGTCTGTAAATTTTAGCCCATCTTCAGGATTTCGCGTTCTTCTGAACTTCGCATGCTTTTTCCGTTGCCTCTGCAACAGCGTTCGGACCTCTTTTGTGTACCACGGGTGATCCGTTCCATCTCATACCAACATATGAGGTATGAATATCTCAATTGCTGTTGCTATTATATCTTTGAATTTGAGCCACATCTCGTCTACATTCGCATAGTCAGTTCGGAAGGAATGGAAATTGTCTTTTAGGAAGGCTTCTAGTGGCACTTTATCCGCTTTTTTAAATAAAATTATTTTGCGTTTGTTTCTGATGGATTTGGAAGAAATGGTATTGAGCCTAGCTACAATGACCTTGTGATCACTAATCCCTGTATCAGTCATGATGCTCTCTATCAGTTCTGGATTGTTTGTGGCCAAGAGGTCAAGTGTGTTTTCGCAACCATTTACAATTCGCGTGGGTTCGTGGACTAACTGCTCGAAATAATTTTCGGAGAAAGCATTTAGGACAATCTCGGAAGACGTTTTCTGCCTACCACCGGTTTTGAACAAGTATTTTTGCCAACATACCGTATGAGTGGGGTATTTATTTGTTACGAGACTCAAACCTTCTCTGAACTGTTCCGCAACTATATCATCGGAGTCTGGGGGTCGGTAGAAGGAGCCAATTATTAACTTAATTCGGCTGTTAAGTATAACCTCCACCCACACCAATTCGCACGGAGTATCTACTTCGACTTCACTACAAGATAAACCACTACTGACAGACACAAACACTCCACCACCAATTCATCCTAATCTATCTTTCCTGAACACCGTCTGAGACTTCATAAAAATTTCTGCAGAACTTATTTCAGGCTTTAGCCAGCTTTCTGTACCTATAACGATATCAGCTTCTGTGCTTTCTATTAGCGCTTGAAGCTCAGGGACTTTTCCAGCGCAACTACAACAATTTACAACTATAATTCCAACTGTTTCTTGATCCAAGCACGTCCTGTAATTGCCAAGCACCCTTTGACATTGCAGCCCATCCCGCACTTTCCGGAGGCCTTCTAACCTAAAAAAACCGCCCAGTCCACGCCACACAGCCTCCGCCACCCGTGTAGCCGCCAGCTGAGTGCAGTGAACTCCTGACCTATTCAGCGGAACCCGAAACCCCACCACCCTATGGCGCAAGTCAAGGAATCTGCAGCCAATACGGTCGCAAAACCGTCTGAGCCTCTGATTCAGACCCTCCATCCGGCTCTGCACCAAAGGTCCGCAGTCGGTTCTGTCAACGATGCTGCAGATGGTGAGCTCTGCCTTCATCTCGTAAGCAAGACCGGCAGCCTTCACCAAATCAAGTCCGTCAACTGCACATACGGTTCACGTCCACGCTGTCGCGGCATGCTACCAGTGTTAAAGACTGCGATGGAGCTCCGTATGCCACGGCAAACTGGCTGAGACTGACGGCGGCGGTGCACAAATGCTGCATAGCTAGCGCCATTCGACGGCCAACACCGCGGTTCCTGGTGTGTCCGCTGTGCCGTGCGTGTGATCATTGCTTGTACAGCCCTCTCGCAGTGTCCGGAGCAAGTATGGTGGGTCTGACACACCGGTGTCAATGTGTTCTTTTTTCCATTTCCAGGAGTGTATATCTGCCGGCTGAGTGTATATCCGCACGGCCAGTTAAGCGACACGGCTCGGCCACTGCGGCACTGGCCGCGGGCGATCGAGGGCGCTAGGGCCCCAGGGGCACAGTTTGGACGAGCCTGTTATAGAGCATTGTATACTGCGTACAGTATCCGAACAATTCGGAGACGATGACTGTTTGTAGCAGGATTGAGAAAAACTCAGATATTTTTGAAAAATCCAACACAGTGGGTTAAATTGATTTGGACTGTTTTTGTATTGACATTTAAATAACTCAGTTTCAATTCTTACGATGAATTTATTCAAACACTAACCAGTTCTTAACAACTACTTTATTCGTGGAAAATAAAAGAGCACAAATATTGCACAAGCTGTCGAACTACAGATCGATCTTTTAGAAAGTCTTGATGTCGAACCCTATTTTATATATATATATATATATATATATATATATATATATATATATATATATATATATATATATAAGACTAAATGCAGAGAACTGGCTCATAGAAATGCATCCAGAATGGATTGAAACTTTTACGTCTTTTACGTCTTTTAGACCTGCTGATTAGGACTATTTTCACATGTGATTCCTCTTTTCTGTGCTGCTTTTGGAATTGGTAATATTCTCTTTGGACTGGAAACCTGGAAGCTACATTCTGGTTCAAATGGCTCTGAACAATATGGGACTTAACATCTATGGTCATCAGTCCCCTAGAGCTTATAACTACTTAAACCGAGCTAACCTAAAGACATCACACAACACCCAGCCATCACGAGGCAGAGAAAATCCCTGACCCCGCCGGGAATCGAACTCGGGAACCCGGGAGTGGGAAGCGAGAACGCTACCGCACTACCACGAGATGCTGACGCTACATTCTGGAGATACCGCTACTCCGCAAGGGGAAACTTCAGACAGTGTCGAGTATGAGTAGTCACCTGTAAGAGAGTTTCCAGTTCTGCTGTGTTAGACGAGTCAGTCATGAAGTCTGTTTCTGTGAACCTCTGATACTACACAAGGTGGGAGACCTGAATATCCTGTGCCTCGTCCGTTTTCTTGGGAAAATTGACAATGGAGGAACGTAAACGCTAGATGCGGAAAAGTAGATCTCCACTCTCACAGTACCACGTATTTCAGCAGAGATGAGATTTGCTACGCCTACGCCCTTTCAGACCAAGTATTCTTGAGCGGCCTTTCGGGTTTACTGACATTACCGTCTCATTACAATATTCTATGCCGAGTAAGCTTCTATTCATCAACAACACTACCAACCAAGTCAAGGTATTTGTCAACTGTTGGTTTATTAAAGCACATACCTCGAACCTGTGAAGAGTTTCTGGTTTCCATAACTGTTTGACAACCTCTTAAAAATCCAGTTATCCACTCTAATCCTGCTTTTCTGTTGTTGCCAAATGGATGTGGCAAATTTTTTCGATTGGAAAATTTATAGGCAAATTTTCGGAGTTTATTAGATGTTAGCCTAAATAGTTGAGTTTCCATTTTATTCAAATATCCGATTAGTTCGGCTTCTTGTTGCAAAGTAACCGCAAAGCGCCCCGTTGCTCTTTTTAACTCAATAATTTTTTACTTACGCTTTTCCTTACATGAGGCTCTAATGTGGTTTGAGGAATGCTGAACTGAATTACTGCTTCCTTATCGCCCACTCTTCCAGTTATTAGAGCTTCTACAGCCTCTTCCATGTATGTATAGACCACATTTATCTGTTAGTGTTTCTTTCATAGACTCGAACCATTCTGTACCAAAAAACTTGTGTACAAAGTGTGAACGCTTAAATAATTAACGTGGGGCAGAACGGGGCCACGGGGTCGTACCCTATTCTGCCCTACCCCATTCTACCACGGGACCACAGTTTCAGTTTACGTAACATTCAGAGTTAACCAAGAAACGGAATTATTATTTAAAAACTTAACGATGAAGCTGGAGGTTCAATGTTAACGACTTAGTTTAAATGTGAAAACACGTATTTACTTAGTTGTAAAATATAAATACTGCAGAAACTTGGAGGAAAAACACATCGATACAGAACAAGCATGAATACAGGACATAATGCCGTCCATGCGTTGTTGGATACTTCACCCCGACCTCTCGTCTTAGTTCTAAGAATATGCGAGAGATGACAGCACATACATGGCAGAAACACTGTTACCCCGTTATGCCTCACGATTCCGTTCTGTGCCATGTTCTCCTACCTAGACCGGGGCAGAACCACCGCCGCAGCCGCCAGAACTGACTGGCTTCTACGTCTAGATCCACATACGTACTCTGCAAACCACTGAAGACCATATGCCACGTATTAAGACTTCTTTCCGTATCGAGCGCAAGAAGACTGTTTGAACGCCTGTGTTTTTTTGTCTCTGTGATTCTACGGGAGCGTTACGTAGACGACAGTAGTACATACTTATGTGTATATTGAACCGGGGATCTAGAAACGACGGCTAGGCTTCGTCCCGCCGTAGCCCTCAGTGGTTTGCAACCCGGCAACAGGCCACAGCAGTCCACCCACCCCACCGCCGTTCCACAACGAACCCAGCCCCCCCCCCCCCCCCCCCCGCGAAGGTTTCATACCAATTGAGGTCAAACGATATAGAGTAATTATGGTGTACGCGTACGTGAATACAGTGTTTGTGCAGCATAGTGTAACTGAGGCGGAGTAAGGGGAACCAGCCCCCATTCGCCAAGACAGATGGAAAACCTCCTTAAAAACCATCCACAGGCTGGCCGGCACACCGGTGCTTCACACTAATCCTCCAGGCGGATTGGTGCCTAGGACCGGCACGCCTTCCCGCTCGGGAAGCAGAGCGTTAGACCGCGCGGCTAGGCGGGCATATATAGCGAGGTTGTGGAAGGTACCGACAGGTATGTGGAGGCATGCCAATTCCATGGTCAGTTGCGTCAGGTTCTGGGCTGAGGATCTATGGCGCGAACACCCCAATCGAGCTGCTGCCACAGATTCTCTATTGTGTTTAAATCCGTGGAGTTTGGTGGTCAGTGGAGAATAGTAGACACATACTGGTTCAATTAGAGTCACACGCGTACACTGCGAGCTGTAGGAAGCGTCGCATTTCCTCTGGTTAGATGCCATCGTACCGAGGAAAAGCAAAGTGCATGTAGGAGTGGACGTGATCCCCAAGGATAGAGGCATACTTGTGTGGTTCAGGTGTGCCTTCCGGACTGATAAACTACACACATACATAAATACTTGTTCCATAGAATATGAATACATTTCGTGTCACTCTAACGTAAGTGACAGTTACTACTTCATACCTAAAAATTCATTAAAGTGTAGAAGGAAATGTCATTCAGAAATTCTTTTAATTTGTTTTCAAATATTTCTTGGCTATTTGTCAGTCTTTTAGATCTACTTGGCAAATGACCAAAGATATTTGTGGGAGCATAATTCACTCCTTTCTGTGCCAGAGTCAGATTTAACCCAGAAAAGTGAAGACCATCATTTTTCTAGTGCTGTAGCTATGCATTTCACTTTTATTTTTGAACTGGGTTGGGTTAGCAATAACAAAGTTCATAAGTGAATGCATGTACTGCGAAGGTACCGTGAATATCTCGAGTTCCTTAAATAAATGTCTGCAAGGTGATCATGCGTGGGTCCCATTTATTATTCTGACTACACGCTTTTGTGCAGTGAATACTCTTTCTCTTAATGATGAATTACTTCAAAATATGATACCATATGAATACAATGAATGAAAATAGGCATAGTAGGCTAATTTGTAGATATGTTTATCACAAAAATTTGCAATAGCCCTAATAACGTAAGTAGCTGAACCTAACCGTTTCAGCATATCATCGAGATGTTTCTTCCAATTCAATTTCTTATCAATGCATATACCCACAAATTTTTAATATACTACCTTAGCAACAGACTTCTGTTCATAGTCTACATTTATCAGTGGTGTTATGCCATTTACTGTTCGTAATTGTATGTTCCATGCATTCTTCCAGTTCAATATGAATTAAACCATTTATGCACTGTCCCACTCATACCACAATACTTAAGTTCATAGAATAATTTCATGATTCATACAATAAAAAGCCTTCGAGAGATCACAAAATATCACAATGGGTGGTGTTCGGTTATTCAGCGCATTTAATATTTTATCAGTGAAAGTATAAATAGCATTTTCTATTGAAATGCCTTTCTGAAAACCAAACTGACATTTTGTTAGTACTTCATTTTTACAAATATATGATGCTACTCTTGAACAGATTACTTTTTCAAAAATTTTGGATAAAGTTGCGAGAAGTGAGGTTGGGCTGTAGATGTTAGCATCAGACCTATCACCTTTTTTATGCAATGTTTAACAATAGCGTTTTTCAATCTATCAGAAAAAAATGCCCTGGTTCAAGTTTTTAGTAGTCTGTTCGGAATGCCATCAGTTTCAAGTGAGCTTTTCCTGATATCAGTAGGAAAGGTGAGTTAAATTCAAATTTAATCAAATTGCATAATTATGCCTCTTCCATATACTGCCCTGCATTTTCTAATGAACAGTTGGATCCTTTTTTCTCTACAACACTTAAAAATGATTATTAAAAATATTTTCTACTTATGTCTTCTTGATAACAAAGTTTTCATTGAGTCTGATAGAAATACAGTCTACCTGTGCTCTCTGTTGCCCTGTTTCTCTTTTAACAATATTCCAAATTGTTTTAGGTTTTTTATCAGATGTACTAATCTCAGACATAATGCACACACTTCTGGACTTTTAATAACTTTTCTTGAAACAGTGCAGTAGTTTTTATAACGCTTCACTGTTTCTGGATCATTGCTCCTCCTAGCTGTAAGATACATTTTTCTTTTCTGTTTACAAGGCGTTTTTATCCTTTTAGTAAGCGATGGCTTTTTAGATGGTTTCTTACAATCACATTTCTCTGTTTTCTTAGGGAAACAATTTTCAAATATACTCAGAAAGGTATCATGAAATAATTTAAAATTTAAATTAGCATCAGGTTCCCTGTACACCTCATTCCAGTCTAACTGTTGCAAGCTTTCCCTAAAAATTTCAATTGCTAAATCGTTAATTGAACGCACTATTTTGGAGGACTGTTTTACATTACTGTATGGAGCTATGACATATACTGCAACTAGCTGTGCCACAAAAATATCCCCTCCTACCTGAACCCTTCCGATGACTATTGCAGCGTGTTTGCTTTCATACGTTGACGCCCTAGACGCTGAAAACGCCACCTGCCGCCAGTCTGTAGACCTCTAGTTGTGGTATTGGCGTCAAAATTGAAGACTTCGTTGCTGATGAACAGCACTCAGCATGGGCCCATGAACCACACACTTCCTACAGATGTCCAAAAGCAGCAACGTTTCCTGAACGGTCGTTGAGGAGATACTGTTGGTTCATATGGGCTGTCGGATACTTAACATTTGCCCGTCTATTCGCCCGTGAACACCTCCACAGCCATCGCTGACTTCTGTCACCTATTGCCCATGGTGCACAACAGCTCCCTCGGCGCCAGTTTTGGATTGCCATGCACGATATACTTTAATCACAGTTGCATTTCTTCTGTTACCGAAGTTTTCTCCGCAGTCACCGCCCTTGTATCTGTCACCGTCCTTGTATCTGTGGCTGTCCTTTTTACAGATGTCCATACCTTTTCAGCTAAACCGCATACTGTGATTTCATTGTTGCAGTATTTATGGCATCACAGAACTTCAGACGCATATCATTTCGTCAGACTTCAGTATTCCATTTCTCTGCACATTGATTCTTCTGCACGAATATTAATTCTTCAGCCAACTATTTGTAATCACTAAGTTGTAACCCGATCTAACTCTGCTCCTGGGTGCACCTTGCATCACTTATGAATCTCTGTCAGACCCTGATGTAGTCCATCTGGAATCTTCCAGTATGTCGTCTTTTCCATGTATAACACCTCCTCTTGTGAATTTTGAACAGTGTATTATTGCAGAATTCAGTCTTTTCCCTCCCTTATTCCAGCTGCTACTATGTCCATATTCCTACATAACTCTGTTTTTTTTCCTGTTCTTTCTACTCACGAACTTTATTACCATATTATGGGTTATGGTTTCCTTTGTGGTGACATCAACTGGGCGGCCGGAGCACACTTCGCCTTCGGTGCTTTTCTGACTGCATTTAAATTCATTAATTCAAGCCCGCATCTCGTGGTCGTGCGGTAGCGTTCTCGCTTCCAACGCCCGGGTTCGCGGGTTCGATTCCCGGCGGGGTCAGGGATTTTCTCTGCCTTGTGATGGCTGGGTGTTGTGTGATGTCCTTAGCTTAGTTAGGTTTAAGTAGTTCTAAGTTCTAGGGGACTGATGACCATAGATGTTAAGTCCCATAGTGCTCAGAGCCATTTGAACCATTAATTCAAAAGTAAATGGTCGTTATTGATGATGCAGAGTCACTGTGAACGTCAGCCAGATCTGTTTTGATTCGTGCCGCGGTCCCAACCTTCAAGTAAAAATGTTTAAAAACAGTACGAAACTCGATTTATTTTCAATCGCAATCGACACATTGACAGATTCAGACGGCTCGCAACAACGAACTTAGGCTGTAAATTGTTGAATTCTATATACGGTCCTTGGAATATTCGAACTGACCCACCATGAAGCCACAACGTAAATGTCCCGGAACGGCACATCAAGGTGTGCTGTCATAACTGTGAAAAACAGCCCAAGGAAAGGCTGGTCCGAGGTTGAGTTGGACATCGTACAAAACTTTATTAACTCTAAAGCAGTATATCTATATAAAGATTACAATGACAGATCCCAAAGATGAACTGAACACCTGAGAGCTGTTAAATAATGCCCGATATTAAGAATAAAGAAAACGACGAAGAGTATCTGCAATGTTACTCTCATTTTTGGCCTACGACAGCTTCTACAGATTACAAGAATCAGCTTAAGGCCATTCAATAATACAGAGCCGGCAATTCCGGACTCATAGCAATCGGTAGCATGACCGTTTTAAATACTGAACTTTACGACCGCATGGACCTTTGAAAAGTTAAATAAAATAACATAAAAATAAAAAATCTCTGACCAAAGCCAACCTTTCAGTAACAACACTTGGAAAATTACGACGCAGTGCTCAGTTAAATACAGTCAAACGAGAATTTGAGATTTAAGCTTAAATTTGAATTGGTGGCCGATTGGTTAGAGAAATGCAAAGGGGTGACAGCAATCTAAAGACTTATAAGAAAGATACGCCACCATGGGCCGCTAAATATTTACCCAAAAAACAGACGTAGATTTGAAACTGAACTCGTCCTAAAGGATGGAACTCGATGTAATTTCAAGGTCAAAATTTTTCAACCAAGTGTTGTATTTACAAAGGAACTTCTAGCGAAATGCCAAACTCCTGGCCAAAGGTCGGCTATAAACATTCAGTGGGTACGGTACAGTGGCCAGTTAACCTGCAAAAGGTAGGCTAGATTTTAAATCCGCACCCAGTACAGGGGCCGATCAGTTGAACACCAAATTACAACAAGATCAGATTGAAACAAGTAATGTTTTTAGACGCCGCATTTATACAGGGTGAATCACTAACTATTGCCACCTAGAATAACTCCGAAAATATGTTAGTAGACGATACGTTTGTGGAACAAATGTTGCATGGGACAACTGGGGCCATATATGACGTTGGTGATGGTTGCTAGGTGGGATGCCATAGTTTGGTACTTATATTCTGATAGCACCTATCGCCCCCCCCCCCCCCCCCCAAGGAACCATGGACCTTGCCGTTGGTGGGGAGGCTTGTGTGCCTCCTCGATACAGATGGCCGTACCGTAGGTGCAACCACAACGGAGGGGTATCTGTTGAGAGGCCAGACAAACATGTGGTTCCTTAAGAGGGGCAGCAGCCTTTTCAGTAGTTGCAGGGGCAACAGTCTGGATGATTGACTGATCTGGCCTTGTAACATTAACCAAAACGGCCTTGCTGTGCTGGTACTGCGAACGGCTGAAAGCAAGGGGAAACTACAGACGTAATTTTTCCCGAGGATATGCAGCTTTACTGTGTGATTAAATGATGATGGCGACCTCTTGGGTAAAATATTCCGGAGGTAAAATAGTCCCCCATTCCGATCTCCGGGCGGGGACTACTCAGGAGGACGACGTTATCAGGAGAAAGAAAACTGGCGTTCTACGGATCGGAGCGTGGAATGTCAGATCCCTTAATCGGGGAAGTAGGTTGGAAAATTTAAAAAGGGAAATGGATAGGTTAAAGTTAGATATAGTGGGAATTAGTGAAGTTCAGTGGCAGGAGGAACAAGACATTTGGTCAGGTGACTACAGGGTTATAAATACAAAATCAAATAGGGGTAATGCAGGAGTAGGTTTCATAATGAATAGGAAAATAGGAATGCGGGTAAGCTACTACAAACAGCGTAGTGAACGCATTATTGTGGCCAAGATAGAGATAAAGCCCACACCTACTACAGTAGTACAAGTTTATATGCCTACTAGCTCTGCAGATGACGAAGAAATTGAAGAAATGTATGAACAAATAAAAGAAATTATTTAGATAGTGAAGGGAGACGAAAATTTAATAGTCATGGGTGACTGGAATTCGTCAGTAGGAAAAGGGAGGGAAGGAAAAATAGTGGGTGAGTATTGTCTGAGGCTAATAAATGAAAGAGGAAGCCGCCTGGTAGAATCTTGCACAGAGCACAACTTAATCATAGCTAACACTTGGTTTAAGAATCATGAAAGACGGTTGTATACATGGAAGAACCCTGGAGAGACCAAAAGGTATCAGATAGATTATATAATGGTAAGACAGAGATTTAGGAACCAGGTTTTAAATTGCAGGACATTTCCAGGGGCAGATGTGGACTCTGATCACAATCTATTGGTTATGACCTGTAGATTAAAACTGAAGAAACTGCAAAAAATTGGGAATTTAAGGACATGGGATCTGAATAAGCTGAAAGAACCAGAGGTTGTACAGAGTTTCAAGGAGAGCATAAGGGAACAATTGACAGGAATAGGGGAAATAAACACAGTAGAAGAAGAATGGGTAGCTCTGAGGGATGAAGTAGTGAAGGCAGCAGAGGATAAAATAGGTATAAAGACGAGGGCTGCTAGAAATCCTTGGGTAACAGAAGAAATGTTGAATTTAATTGATGAAAGGAGTAAATATAAAAATCCAGTAAATGAAGCAGGCAAAAAGGAATACAAAAGTCTCAAAAATGAGATCGACAGGAAGTGCAAAATTGCTAAGCAGGGATGGCTAGAGGACAAATGTAGGACAAGGATGTAGAAGCTTATCCCACTAGGGGTAAGATAGATACTGCCTACAGGAAAATTAAAGAGACCTTTGGAGAAAAGAGAGCCACTTGTATGAATATCAAGAACTCAGATGGCAACCCAGTTCTAAGCAAAGAAGGGAAAGCAGATAGGTGGAAGGAGTATATAGAGGGTTTATACAAGGGCGATGTACTTGAGGACAATATTATTGAAAGGGAAGAGGATGTAGATGAAGACGAAATGGGAGATAAGATACTGCGTGAAGAGTTTGACAGAGCACTGAAAGACCTGAGTCGAAACAAGGCCCCGGGAGTAGTAAACATTCCGTTAGAACTACTGACCGCCTTGGGAGAGCCAGTCATGACAAAACTCTACCAGCTGGTGAGCAAGATCTATGAGACAGGCGAAATACCCCCAGACTTCAAGAAGAATATAGTAATTCCAATCCCAAAGAAAGCAGGTGTTGAAAGATGTGAAAATTACCGAACTATCAGTTTAATAAGTCACAGCTGCAAAATACTAACGCGAATTCTTTACAGACGAATGGAAAAACTGGTTGATGTGGACGTCGGGGAGGATCAGTTTGGATTCCGCAGAAATGTTGGCACACGTGAGGCAATACTGACCTTACGACTTATCTTAGAAGACAGATTAAGAAAAGGGAAACCTACTTTTCTACCATTTGTAGACTTGGAGAAAGCTTTTCACAATGTTGACTGGAATACTCTCTTTCAAATTCTGAAGGTGACAGGGGTAAAGTACAGGGAGCGAATGCTATTTAGAATTTGTACAGAAACCAGATGGCAGTCCTAAGAGTCGAGGGGCATGAAAGGGAAGCAGTGGTTGGGAAAGGAGTGAGACAGGGTTGTAGCCTCTTCCCGATGTTATTCAATCTGTATATTGAGCAAGCAGTAAAGGAAACAAAAGAAAAATTCGGAGTAGGTATTAAAATTCATGGAGAAGAAGTAAAAACTTTGAGTTTCGCCGATGACATTGTAATTCTGTCAGAGACAGCAAAGGACTTGGAAGAGCAGTTGAACGGAATGGACAGTGTCTTGAAAGGAGGATATAAGGTGAACATCAACAAAAGCAAAACGAGGATAATGTAATGTTGTCAAATGAAATCGGGTGATGCTGAGGGAATTAGATTAGGAAATGAGACACTTAAAGTAGTAAAGGAGTTTTGCTATTTAGGAAGTAAAACAACTGATGATGGTCGAAGTAGAGAGGATATAAAATGTAGACTGGCAATGGCAAGGAAAGCGTTTCTGAAGAAGAGAAATTTGTCAACATCGAATATAGATTCATGTATCAGGAAGTCGTTTCTGAAAGCATTTGTATGGAGTGTAGCCATGTATGGAAGTGAAACATGGACTATAACTAGTTTGGACAAGAAGAGAATAGAAACTTTCGAAATGTGGTGCTACAGAAGAATGCTGAAGATAAGGTGGATAGATCACGTAAATAATGAGGAGGTATTGAATAGGATTGGGGAGAAAAGAAGTTTGTAGCACAACTTGACTAGAAGAATTGATCGGTTGGTAGGACATGTCCTGAGGCATCAAGGGATCACAAATTTAGCATTGGAGGGCAGCGTGGAGGGTAAAAATCGTAGAGGGAGACCAAGAGATGAATACACTAAGCTGATTCAGAAGGATGTAGGTTGCAGCAGGTACTGGGAAATGAAGAAGCTTGATCAGGACAGAGTAGCATGGAGAGCTGCATCAAACCAGTATCAGGACTGAAGACAACAACAACAACAGCAGCACCTATCGAGACAGATCCAATGATGTTTAGCAGTAAAGTCTTTGAAGTTCGACGAAGGTCAAAAACGTGTCTTGTACGTCCATTTACAGAAGATGTTCGAAGTGATGACATTGGTATCAATGCACTGCTGCAATTTTCTTATCATGGATTGAGTGTTGTTCCATATAACATCGACACTTATCAAAGCGCATGCTCTGACAGTTCTCTCTCGTATATCGTGCAAATAGTAAATATTTGCCGAATACGGCGTATTCATCTAACGTGCCATTGATAAGTAAACACCAGCTAACGGTTTCGTAATACAACACCAGTGTAACTGGTTCGGATTGTATCCGTCGTATTGAATTCTGCCGATGGGCTCAACGTCGGATTCAGAGGGATGGCACATTTATTAATTTGATTTTATTTACTGACGAGGCTACATTCACGAACCATGGGAATGTTAATTTGCGTAACATCCATTATAGGGCAACTGAAAATCCATGCTGACTGTAGCAAGTTGCACACCAATATCCGTGGTCGGTGAACGTATGGTGTGAGATTCTGGAGGTCATAATCATAGGCCCCTGTTTCATCGAAGAGAATCTTAATGGTAGGGAGTACGCCACATTACTACAAGAAACATTATTGGAAGAAATATCTTTTGGAACAAGGAACAGAATGTAGTATCAACACGAAGTGTGTACGACACATTTTTTGCTGATGGCTAGAAATGAGTTGCAGAGACAATTCCCAAATCGTTGGATTGGCCCCGAGGAAATGTGTCGTAGCCGGCTCGTTCGCCAGACTTGACGTCTCTGTATTTTTTCTTGTGGAGATTCGTGAAAGACATTGTTTACAAAGACGTTCCAACAGCTTTTTTTGTTCCCCTCATCAGTCTACTGAATGGTTTGATGAGGCCCGCCACGAATTCCTTTACTGTGCTAACCTCTTCATCTCAGAGTAGCACTTGCAGCCTACGTCCTCAATTATTTCCTTGACGTATTCCAATCTCTGTCTTCCTCTACAGTTTTTGCCCTCTACAGCTCCCCCTAGTACCATGGAAGTCATTCCCTCATGTTTTAGCAGATGTCCTATCATCCTGTCCCTTCTCCTTATCAGTGATTTCGACATATTCCTTTCCTCTCCGATTCTGCGTAGCACCTCCTCATTCCTTACCTTATTAGTCCACCTAATTTTCAACATTCGTCTATAGCACCACATCTCAAATGCTTCGATTCTCTTCTGTTCCGGTTTTTCACTACCATACAATGCTGTACTCCAGACGTACATCCTCAGAAATTTCTTCCTCAAATTAAGGCCGGTATTTGAAATTAGTAGACTTCTCTTGGCCAGAAATGCCTTTTTTGCCATAGTGAGTCTGCTTTTGATGTCCTCCTTGCTCCATCCGTCATTGGTTATTTTACTGACTAGGTAGCAGAATTCCTTAACTTCATTGACTTCGTGACCATCAATCCTGATGTTAAGTTTCTCATTTCTACTACTTCTCATTACCTTCGTCTTTCTCCGATTTACTCTCAAACCATACTGTGTACTCATTAGACTGTTCATTCCGTTCAGCAGATCATTTAATTCTTCTTCACTTTCACTCAGGATAGCAATGTCATCAGCGAATCGTATCATTGATATCCTTTCACCTTGTATTTTAATTCCACTCCTGAACCTTTCTTTTATTTCCATCATTGCTTCCTCGAGGTACAGATTGAAGAGTAGGGGCGAAAGGCTACAGCCTTGTCTTACACCCTTCTTAATACGAGCACTTCGTTCTTGATCGTCCACTCTTGTTATTCCCTCTTGGTTGTCGTACATATTGTATATGACCCGTCTCTCCCTATAGCTTACCCCTACTTTTTTCAGAATCTCGAACAGCTTGCACCGTTTATATTCTCGAACTCTTTTTCCAGGTCGACAAATCCTATGAACGTGTCTTGATTTTTCTTTAGATTTGCTTCCATTATTAGCCGTAACGTCAGAATTGCCTCTCTCGTGCCTTTACTTTTCCTAAAGCCAAACTGATCGTCACCTAGCGCATTCTCAATTTCCTTTTCCATTCTTCTGTATATTATTCTTGTAAGCAGCTTCGATGCATGAGCTGTTAAGCTGATTGTGCGATAATCCTCGCACTTGTCAGCTCTTGCCGTCTTCGGAATTGTGTGAATGATGCTTTTCCGAAAGTCAGATGGTATGTCGCCAGACTCATATATTCTATACACCAAGGTGAATAGTCGTTCTGTTGCCACTTCCCCTAATGATTTTAGAAATTCTGATGGAATGTTATCCATCCCTTCTGCCTTATTTGACCGTAAGTCCTCCAAAACTCTTTTAAATTCCGATTCTAATACTGGATCCCCTATATCTTCTAAATCTACTCCTGTTTCTTCTTCTATCACATCAGACAAATCTTCACCCTCATAGAGGCTTTCAATGTATTCTTTCCACCTATCTGCTCTCTCGTCTGCATTTAACAGTGGAATTTCCGTTGCACTCTTAATGTTACCACCGTTGCTTTTAATGCACCAAAGATTGTTTTGACTTTCCTGTATGCTGAGTCTGTCCTTCCGACAATCATATCTTTTTCGATGACTTCACATTTTTCCTGCAGCCATTTCGTCTTAGCTTCCCTGCACTTCCTATTTATTTCATTCCTCAGCGACTTGTATTTCTGTATTAATGATTTCCCCGGAACATGTTTGTACTTCCTCCTTTCATCAATCAACTGAAGTATTTCTTCTGTTACCCATAGATTCTTCGCAACTACCATCTTTGTACCTATGCTTTCCTTCCCAACTTCTGTGATGGCCCTTTTTAGAGATGTCCATTCCTCTTCAACTGTGCTGTCTACTGCGCTATTCCTTATTGCTGTATCTATAGAGTTATAGAACTTCAAACGTATCTCCTCATTCCTTAGAACTTCCATATCCCACTTCTTTGCGTATTGATTCTTCCTGACTAATGTCTTG
The DNA here is from genome assembly GCF_023897955.1 of Schistocerca gregaria. Classification (NCBI taxonomy): domain Eukaryota; kingdom Metazoa; phylum Arthropoda; class Insecta; order Orthoptera; family Acrididae; genus Schistocerca; species Schistocerca gregaria. Next base: position 217,529,823 of record NC_064925.1, on the reverse strand, counting down.
AACTTCAGCCTACTCTTCATCACTACTATATTGTGATCTGAGTCTATATCTGCTCCTGGGTACGCCTTACAATCCAGTATCTGATTTCGGAATCTCTGTCTGACCATGATGTAATCTAATTGAAATCTTCCCGTATCTCCCGGCCTTTTCCAAGTATACCTCCTCCTCTTGTGATTCTTGAACAGGGTATTCGCTATTACTAGCTGAAACTTGTTATAGAACTCAATTAGTCTTTCTCCTCTTTCATTCCTTGTCCCAAGCCCATATTCTCTTGTAACCTTTTCTTCTACTCCTTCCCCTACAACTGCATTCCAGTCGCCCATGACTATTATTTATTTATTTATGCATTTATTTTACCTGGCAAGATTAGGGCCTTCAGGCCCTCTCTTACACCTAACCAGGCATACTCAGATTGAACGAGTTACAGTTTCTACAGAACATTAAGGACATATAATGTATTATGCAGTATTGATGTTAAAGAAGAAAAATAGAGATTATAACAGTAGTACAATGATAACTATAACAATAAAAATAATTATAACAATCGAGAATAATAATGATAATAATAATAATAATAATAATAGTAATGACTATGTATATGAAAGTAAACATACTTTTCTTTTGTGAATGTCAGTCCTATTGTTATTTGGGAATTTTCTCGTTATGTTCTTGCAGCTTGTGAGTTATTCTCATCGAGCAGAGACATAAGACGATAGAATGAGGTAAAAGAGATATATAAGAGGTAGATAGGTTAGAGGAAGAGAAATAGAATGGGAAAATTCGAAGCTGTGATGGAGAGGAGAAATAAAGAGATGAGAGGGGCACAACAATGGTGGCTATACCGTCCCTAATATATAAGTTTTCGTCCCCCTTTACATACTGCCTTACCCTTTCAATATCCTCATGCACTTTCGCTATCTGTTCATCTTCAGCTTGCGACGTCGGCATGTATACCTGAACTATCGTTGTCGGTGTTGGTCTGCTGTCGATTCTGATTACAACAACCCGGTCACTGAACTGTTCACAGTAACACACCCTCTGCCCTACCTTCCTATTCATAACGAATCCTACACCTGTTATTCCATTTTCTGCTGCTGTTGATATTACCCGATACTCATCTGACCAGAAATCCTTGTCTTCCTTCCACTTCACTTCACTGACCCCTACTGTATCTAGATTGAGCCTTTCCATTTCCCTTTTCAGATTTTGTAGCTTCCCTACCACGTTCAAGCTCCTGACATTCCACGCCCCGACTCGTAGAACATTATCCTTTCGTTGATTATTCAATCTTTTTCTCATGGTAACCTCCCCCTTGGTAGTTCCCTCCCGGAGATCCGAATGGGGGACTATTCCGGAATCTTTTGCCAATGGAGAGATCATCATGACACTTCTTCAACTACAGGCCACATGTCCTGTGGATACACGTTACGTGTCTTTAATGCAGTGGTTTCCATTGCCTTTTGCATCCTCATGTCGTTGATCATTGCTGATTCTTCCGTCTTTAGGGGCAATTTTCCACCCCTAGGACAAGAGAGTGCCCTGAACCTCTATCCGCTCCTCCGCCCTCTTTGACAAGGCCGTTGGCAGAATGAGGCTGACTTCTTATGCCGGAAGTCTTCGGCCGCCAATGCTGATTATTTATCAAAATGTAGGCAATGGCGGGGATCGAACCCGGGACCAAAGTCGGTTTTGATTATTAATCATAGACGCTACCGCTAGACCTGAAGACATGCGAGAGATTATTGTGAGAGCATGTGCTTCGATAGGTGCCGATGTGATAAGGAATACCACTCAGTCCATGACAATAAGAGTGCAGCAGTACATTGACACCAATGGTCATTACTTCGAACACCTGTAAATGGACGTTCATGCCACCTTTTTGTCCTTCGTTGACCTTCAAAGACCTTACTGTTACACATCGCTGGATACTTCTCGATAGCCGCTATCAGAAAATAAGTAACAAACTACAGGATGCCATTTAGAAAAACAAACTTGACCTTCATATCTCTGAAGCGACCCTACATAGCAACGAAAAACCAACTTCATATTATGGGTCCCATTGTCCCATGCAACTTTTGTCCTACAAACTTTTAATTTTTGTGGCAATAGTTAGTGACTCACCCTGTATTTTACAGAGAGTGGTAGCACAAGTTACAAAGTAAATTCGATCCAGGAGTCTACTAAGTGAAACCAGATCAGAAACAAGTACAACCTTCTAAAAGCTCAGGACATGCCACACTTAGATAATAATTAGAGCAACAGTTGTAAGTTTACGTTAGACAATGTACAGATTTATGCAAGTGACTTAGAATTTACTGAAGGTGAGCTTGAGTTTTTAAGTTTAGCGTGTCTCTGTAGTCGAGTAACAGTCTACAAGGAAGCAGCAGATACAGATTATACTTTACAAATACTTAACTTTCAGAGCCTTAATCTGAGCTCGGAAGGGACCCTGCATCGGAATCTCATTGAGAACGCGCCAGATCGGCTGTTGGCTTCAGTAAGACCAAAACAAGTAAGTTAGCCGCCACACTTGTGACACTGAAACGCAGTAAAATTGCGTCTAAGTTTGAGGCTACTCACTTAACCCATAGATGAAAAGCGCAATATAATTTATAACAACAATCAAAGAAAACGCCAAGGAAAACACAGGCTCATTAAAATTCAATGAACGCTGTTGAAAATGGCCGAAAGGAGTGGAGAAGTTAACCAACGTCTTCCTCTAAGGTCACCAAAACACGAACTTCGGAGGACAAGAAGGGCGGGAATGCGATAACGCCACATTTTTACATACCCAATAAACGTTCAAATGTGTGTGAGTTCTTAAGGGACCAACCTGCTGAGGTCATTGGTCCCTAGACATAAACACTGCTTAAAATAAACTAAATTAACGCTAAGAACAACACACACACCCATGCCCAAGGGAGGACTCGAACCTCCGGCGGGAGGGGCCGGGCAATTCGTGACATTGCTCGGCCACTCCGCGCGGCTCAGATCGAAAAAGGCGGTTTCGGATACTAGGAGAAATCCAAAGACGTTTCCACGAAAGCAATAGTTCTGAATAAACAATCTGAATTGGTCGGATGCTACTAAGATCTCACATTCGCATGCTTTCATGTTTGTTCAAAAAATGGTTCAAATGGCTCTGAGCACTATGGGACTCAACTACTGTGGTCATTAGTCCCCTAGAACTTAGAACTACTTAAACCTAACTAACCTAAGGACATCACACACATCCATGCCCGAGGCAGGATTCGAACCTGCGACCGTAGCAGTCGCACGGTTCCGGACTGCGCGCCTAGAACCGCGAGACCACCGCGGCCGGCTCATGTTTATTGCCTAGCCAGTAAAAATCGCCAGTCAAAACCAACAACACAATCGCCAAGAGAAAATCGTAAGTTCAAACCGCACAAACACCAACCCGCGCCCAGTGCCGGTGGAAAATTCACTCCAAGACGCATCGGGATCAGGTCTCCACTTGCCGCCCGGACCTGAGACGGCCTCCGCCCAAAACGCAGGTGTTCCTAGCACTCCACACCGCTCCCGCTGCCTTCTCAGACCGCCACGGGGTCGGTGCACCCCCTACCCCGGCAGCGCCCTCTACGGAACTGAACGTAAAGCCGACAACTCGTTTGACGAAGCGGACAATTCAAACATGAACGAGCCGGCACGGTTCATTTCCGTTCTTTCATGGTAATTTACCAGAGTTATCAACAACCCTCCCAATTGGTACTGACCCTGCAATCACTGACAAACCCGATCTTATGATTCTAAGTGGAATTGTCACATTCTGCCTGCCATTAGCGTATTACTCTGTTCTACGTGGTAGATGGGTGAGACGGGGCTAGCAGGAGAGGTTAGCCACCTCTCAGGTTATTCAGTCCTTTTCTCGTAATCACATCCCCCATGACAATGCTCTCTCAAGATCCGAATGGGAGTCTAATCAGGACTCTTTTGCCAATTGAGAGATCATCATCATCATGTGTTGCAGCTACAGACCACGTGGTCTGTCATTTCTGTAGCTTCCATTGATTACTGTATCATCATGTCGTTGATCATAGCTTATTCTTCTGCCTTTTAGGGGGAGTTGCCTGAAATTATTCTTTTCTCTGCCCTGTTTGACAAGGCCGTTGTCAGAATGAGAGTGATTCCTTATACCTAGGTCCTCTATTTCTGATGATTTGCGTTCAAAATATAAGCAGTAGTGCTGCTGGAATTCGGGAACCCGGACTTTTTCTACATCTACATCTACATGGATACTCTGCAAATCATATTTAAATGCGTGGCAGACGGTTCATCGAACCACCTTCACAGTTCTCTATTATTGTAATCTCTTATAGCGCGCGGAAAGAACTAATACCTACATCTTTCCGTATGAACTCAGACTTCCCTCATTATATCGTGGTGATCGTTTCTCCCTATGTAGGTCGGTGTCAACAAAATATTTTAGCGTCCCGATGAGAAAGTTGGTGATTGGAATTTCGTGAGAAGATTCCGTCGCAACGAAAAACGCCTTTCTTTCAATGATGTCCAGCCCAAATCCTGTATCATTTCTGTGACACTCTCTCCCATATTTAGCGATAATACGTGCTGCCCTCCTTCGAATTTTTGCAATGTACTCCGTCAGTCATATCTGGTAAGCATCCCAAGCTGCGCCGCAGTATTCTAAAAGAGGACGGACAAGTGTAGTGTAGGCAGTCTCCTTAGTAGATCTGTTACATTTTCCAAGTGTCCTGCCAACAAAACGCAGTCTTTGGTTAGCCTTCCCCGCAACATTTTCTATGTGTTCCTTCCAATTTAAGTTGTTCGTAATTGTAATACTTAGGCATTTCGTTGAATGTACTGAATTATTGTGTAACCGAAGTTTAACTAATGCCTTTCAGCACTTATGTCGATGATCTCACACTTTTCGTTATTTAGGTTCAACTACCACTTTTCGCACCAATCACATCGTTTTGCAATTTGTTTTGATCTTCCGATGACTTTACTAGTCGGTAAACGACAGGGTCACCTGCAAACGTTCTAAGACGGCTACTCAGATTGCCTCCCAAATAGTTTATATAGATAAGGAACAGCAAAGGGCCTATAACACTACCTTGGGGAACGCCAGAAATCACTTCTATTTTACTCGATGACTTTCCGTCAGTTACTACGAACTGTGACCTCTCTGAGAGGAAATCACAAATCCAGTCACATAACTGAGACGATATTCCATAAGCGCGCAATTTCACTAAAAGCCGCTTGTGTGGTACAGTGTCAAAAGCCTTCGGGAAATACAGAAATACGGAAATGCGGAATCGATCTGAAATCCATTGTGAATAGCACTCAACACTTCATGTGAGTGAAGAAATCTTCAAATGTGTGTGAAATGTTATGAGACTTAACTGCTAAGGTCATCAGTCCCTAAGCTTACACACTACATAACCTAAATTAGCCTAAGGACAAACACACACACCCATGCCCGAGGGAGGACTCGAACCTCCGCCGGGACCAGCCGCACAGTCCATGACTGCAGCGCCTGAGACCGCTCGGCTAATCCCGCGCGGCTGTGAATAAAGAGATAGTTGTGTTTCACAGGACTGATGTTTTCTAGACCCATGTTGACTGCGTGTCAACTGACAGTTTTCTTCGGGGTAATTCATAATGTTTGAACACAACATATGTTCAAAAATCCTGCTGCATATCGACGTTAACGATGTGGGCCTGTAATTTAGTGGATTACTCCTACTACCTTTCTTGAATATTGGTGTGACCTGTGCAACTTTCTAGTCTTTGGGTATGGATCTTTCGTCGAGTGAACGGTTGTATATAATTGTAAAGTATGGAGCTAATGCATCAGCATACTCCGAAAGGAATCTAATTGGTATACAGTCATGACCAGAAGACTTGCTTTTATTAAGTGATTTAAATTGCTTCACTACTCCGAGGATATTTACTTCTACATTACTCGTGTTGGCAGCTATTTATTTCGTCTTCTTTGTGAAGGCGTTTCGGAAGGCTGTGTTTAGTAACTCTGCTTTGGCAGCACTGTCTTCGACAGTATCTCCATTGCTATAGCGCAGAGAAGGAACTGATTGTTTCTTGTCGCTAACATACTTCTCTTTGGATTTTCTGCCAGATTTCGAGACAAAGTTTCGTTGTGGAAACTGTTGTAAGCCTCTCGCAGTTTTGTGTACGAAGGAGGATCAGCTCCGCCGTTTTTTAATTTACGTGGTATAAATCTCTCAATTACTGTCGATTCTATTTCTTTGAATTCAATCCACATCTGGTCTACGCTTATATTATTAATTTGGAATGAGTGGAGATTGTCTCTCAGGAAGATAGGTATATTTTTTGATTATTTTTGGAGTATTTGGGGATTACAGTATTCAATCTCACTACGAAAATCCTGTGTTCACTAATCCCTGTATCGGTTTTGATGCTCGTTATCAAGTCAGGATCATTTATTGCTAAGAGGTCAAGTGTGTTTTCACAACCGTTTACTATTCGTGTGTGTTCATGAACTAACTGCTCGAAATAATTTTCAGAGAATGCTTTTAGCACAAATTCGGATGATACTTTATGAGTACCTCCATAATTAAATATGTATTTTCGCCAACATATCGAGGGTAAATTAAAAGTCACCACCAACTGTTATCGTATGGGTCTAGCACTACACTAAGTGTCTAGCTGTGAAATCGGATGTATTTTCATTACACTTAAGTTGTCTCTGTAGTCGCTCAATACAGTTTTCGGAGAAAGTGTTCAGAAATTCTTCGCAAGTCTGTCTGTTCGTACCAACTACAACTAATCCACAGACGTCGCACTTAAAGCCGCCTTAAAATACTACTGCGTGATCACGGTACTTCAGCGCTACGGAACTAACGCTTTCTTTGAATGATTTTGAAACTGTGATCTGTTCCGACTACAATTTGAGTGTGTCAGATTGTCAAGAAGGTGCAAATTCGTAGACTTTGTTACGAATGCTCCCGCAGTTTTCTATTAAAACACATTCAAAGCCTACCTTGTATGCCAACACAGGCAGCAATGGCTGTAGTTTATTAGTATAAAGTGATATCATTCAATCATTTCAATCGTACTTAATCAAAATTCAACGACGCGTTTCGAGAGACAGTGCTCACAACATCAGAATATCAAGACTCAACACACAACGTTATAATCCTGAAAATTCTGACAATACATTAGCAGCACTAACAAAATAAAATAAGAAAACAGTGTACTACATTTTATTACTGCCGAAAATGTGTTGTTAGCGTTTAAATAGTTCTAGCAGTGTTCGGTATTGAAAGCCTGATGATAAGAGCATGGTTTCTCGAAACGAGTTGTGGACTTGGGTTAAGTATGATTGAAATGGTTTAAAGCTGACAATTATTACTAATGACTAAACTTATTTTCCAGTTTAAATGAATTTCCTTTATATATGTAACGTTCGCATGAAGCGATCGAATCGCTTTCATTACAGGATCTTACATTTTTAAGTTTACGTAGATTGAGATGTAAAAACATTATTATTCACACACATAGAGTCAAAATAGATTAAATTTTATAACGCAGTATACTCCGTGAACTGATTCTCACTCATCCGGTACCTTATAGAGGCAACGAATATACCAGGTGATCAAAAAGTCAATATAAATTTGAAAACTTAATAAGCCACGGAATAATGTAGATAGAGAGGTAAAAATTGATACACATGCTTGGAATGATATGGGGTTTTATTAGAACCAAAGCAAAAGTTTACAAAATGTCCGACAGATGCCGCTGGACAGCAAAACGTCAGTGAGTGTACATGACAATCATGTATAAAAGGAGCTGTAATGAGAGAGAGAATCAGATGCGCCAGGAGTCGCAGCATGCTGACGTTACCTGAAAAGGCGCTTTTAGTGAAGCTGTATTATCAGAATGGGAAATGTGCTAGTTCAGCGATACGATCCTATCGCCATAGGAAGGGGATTCGAACGGGTAAGGTCCTTCGACATATGCAGCTGCGGTGTGAATGATTTCGAAGTTCGAAGCCACCCCGTAGTGGCCGACCGAGCACAAGGCGTAATGCTGCTGAGACAGTTCAGGAAGAAATTTAGACTGTAGCGAGTTCGTCTATGCACAGGGGAAGTCAGCGCTCGCGCAGTCGTACGTCGCACTGGCATTCCATACACTACTGTTTGGTCAGCACTTAGGCGTACCCTCCGAAGCTATCCGTACAAAATCCATCAGCGTCATGAACTGTTACCTGGCGATTTAGTGAAGCCGAGGGCATTTGCGGTGTGGGCGTTTCAAAAGATGGCGGAAGATGACTGGTTGAGAAAAGTGTTGTGGACCGGCGGAGCTCATTTCACGCTCCGAGGGTCTGTCAACGCCCACAACTGTGCAATTTGGGCTACCGAAAATCATAGAACTGTCGTGGAAACTCCATTGTACGACGAGAAAGTCATGGTATGTGTTGGATTTACCACATCTACGGTTATCGGGCCTTTTTGCTTCGAGGAAATGCGTGATTCTGTTTTTGTAACTGCTACCGTTACGGGTGAGAGGTACGCCAATATATTGCAGAATCACATCATCCCCAAACTGGGTGGTAAACACCTGCAGGAACGTACGATGTTTATGCAGGATGGCGCTCCACCCCATATTGCTAGACGCATGAAAGATCTTTTACGCGCGTCGTTTGGTGATGATCGTGTGCTCAGCCGCTACTTTCGTGAAGATTGGCCTCCCAGGTCCCCAGACCTCAGTCGGTGCAATTATTGGCTTTGAGGTTACCTGAAGCCGCAAGTGTATCGTGATCGACCAACATCTCTACGTTTGCTGAAAGACATCATCCGACGCCAATGCCTCACCATAACTCCGGACATGCTTTACAGTGCTGTTCACAACATTATTCCTTGAATACAGCTATTGTTGAGGAACAATGGTGGCCATATTGAGCATTTCCTGTAAAGAACATGGAACGTCCCCTTAGAAAAATTATTCAAAGCTGTGCTTAAACTGACACACAATATTTTTTTTTTTAGCGCAACGCAATCTTACTTTAAAAAATCCCTACAAAAGAATGGCCCTGACTAACATTAACCTATACGTTTCACAAATCACTTACCTCTCAAAAATCTTGGTTACCCAACTACTGCAATACAGCGAGCGCCACTACTGCCAGCTAAATAAAAGATTCAAACTACGAAGGCACTAACTACTGATAATGACAGTTAGCAAATGAAAGATTTTAATAGAGAAGAACAATGTATTTACCTTAATAGTCATAATATATATAGCAGTTCATGACATCCATTCTTACAAATTTCAAAACTCCACCATCTCTCTCCCCACGTCCACCACTGCTGGCACTGCTGGCGGCTCACCTCCAACTGCGCAACGCTACGCGCTGTTAACATCCAGCTGCCCAATACTACAATGGCGAGTATTACAACAATGCCAACCAGCCACTGACTGCACACAGCACAGCCAGTGATTTTTCATACAGAGCGCTATGTGGCGTTACCAATAAAAAAACCTAAACAGCCTGCTTACATAGCCCCCATGCTCCCCACAAAAAAATTTACAAATTGTTTTGGGCAGTGGCCAATACAGATTCGAAATTTTTTTTTCATAATTACAATAACAAAGAAATGAAATGCACACACTTATCGATACAATGTTGGTCAAAAGCTAAAATTTTCTCACAGTCCATAAAGACAGTCCTGATCGTTCATCACAGTAAAATAGCAGTGTTTTTGCTCAATGTCTGAGCAGTAAAAGAAAATGCACACGGAAGTAGTTGATTTCCATGCAGTCTTGAAGAGGTAGTGTTGTCCTTCGAACGGAAAGACAGTGCTGACTCTTGACATGCTGACAGGTAATGGGCCACAACAGAGCAAACCCACAGCAGAGTCAGTCGAAGTTTAGAAGAATATTGGTAGGTTGGGCATCACAGAGCAGACCCACTGTAGTCCTAGTAGAGATTATGGTATTGGTGGGCCAGCAGAGGTGCAGACCCACTGCAGTCCTTGTAGAAATAATGGTATTGGTGAGTCATCAAAGGTGTAGACCCACTGTAGTCCTTGTAGAGATGGTAAGCAGCCAACTGTTGCGACTGTGCATGTGCACGATCACCATCGAAGAGTCTTGCAGACAACATCCCAAGTCCTTGATCCACCACTTGTGCACTCACAAAGTTTTTTTCTAATTGTCCTTAGAACCAGCAATGCTGTTAACCAGTCCCTTGCTGAATTAGTAACACATGTGTAAATGCAATCAGTCCCTACTCCTCACATATTGTCCATACACTACGACCAACAGAAACGTGTGTAGTGAAATATAACTTACAAGTTACTTAACTTGATGAACTGGTATCAATTATAATTTTATATCATAAGAATACAATAAAGGAACAAAATACATCATTAAAGAACATATCAATACAGATAACATTTGCAGTAATACAGGCTTCACAAAAGAATCGAAATAACAAATACATCAGTGTTACAAAAATTACGACATAAGTACATACATAAAAGATCAGAATAACTTTTGAAACATCATTTTCACACATGAGCATTAGAACAAAACAGAATAAATAATGTGTAAATTATTATATTTGAGGATAACAGCATTCCTCATCATAGCGAATGTAGCTTAGTTGTTGTTGTTGTTGTTGTTGTTGTTATTGTGGTCTTCAGTCCTGAACCGGGTTTGATGCAGCTCTCCATGCTACTCTATCCTGTACAAGCTTCTTCATCTCCCAGTACCTACTGCAACCTATATCCTTCTGAATCTGCTTAGTGTAGTCATCTCTTGGTCTCCCTCTACGATTTTTACCCTCCACACTGCCCTCCAATACTAAATTGGTGATCCCATGATGCCTCAGAACATTTCCTACCAGAACATGTCCTACCAGAACATGTCTGATCTAGTTGTGCCACAAACTTCTCTTCTCCCCAATCCGATTCAATACTTCCTCATTAGTTATGTGATCTACCAATCTAATATTCAGCATTCTTCTGTAGCACCACATTTCGAAAGCTTCTATTCTCTTCTTGTCTAAACTATTTATCGTCCATGATTCACTTCCATACATGGCTACACTCCATACAAATACTTTCAGAAATGACTTCCTGACACTTAAATCTATAATCGATGTTAACAAACTTCTCTTCTTCAGAAACGCTTTCCTTGCCATTGCCAGTCTACATTTTATATCCTCTCTACTTCGACCATCATCAGTTATTTTGCTCCCCAAATAGCAAAACTCCTTTACTACTTTAAGTGTCTCATTTCCTAATCTAATTTCCTCAGCACCACCCGACTTTATTCGACTACATTCCATTATCCTCGTTTTGCTTTTGTTGATGTTCATCTTATATACTCCTCTCAAGACACTGTCCATTCCATTCAACTGCTCTTCCAAGTCCTTTGCTGTCTCTGACAGAATTACGATGTCATCGGCGAACCTCAAAGTTTTTATTTCTTCTCCATGGACTTTAATACCTACTCCGAATTTTTCTTTTGTTTCCTGTACTGCTGGCTCAATATACAGATTGAATAACATCGAGGATAGACTACAGCCCTGTCTCACTCACTTCCCATCCACTGCTTCCCTTTCATGTCCCTCGACTCTTATTGCTGCCATCTGGTTTCTGTACAAATTGTAAATAGCCTTTCGCTCCCTGTACTTTACCCCTGCCACCTTCAGAATTTGAAAGAGAATATTCCAGTCAACATTGTCAAAAGCTATCTCTAAGTCTACAAATGCTAGAAACGTAGGTTTGCCCTTCCTTAATCTAGCTTCTAAGATAAGTCGTAGGGTCAGTATTGCCTCACGTGTTCGAACATTTCCACGGAATCCAAACTGATCTTCCACGAGGTCGGCTTCTACTAGTTTTTTTATTCGTCTGTAAAGAAACCGCGTTAGTATTTTGCAGCTGTGAGTTATTAAACTGATAGTTCGGTAGTTTTCACATCTGTCAATGCCTGCTTTCTTTGGGATTGGAATTATTATATTCTTCTTGAAGTCTGAGGGTATTTCGCCTGTCTCATACATCTTGCTCACCAGATGGTAGAGTTTTGTCAGGACTGGCTCTCCCAAGGCCGTCAGTAGTTCCAATGGAATGTTTTCTACTCCAGGGGCATTGTTTCGACTCAGGTCTTTCAGTGCTCTGTCAAACTCTATACGCAGTATCGTATCTCCCATTTCATCTTCATCTACATCCTCTTCCATTTCCATAATATTGTCCTTAAGTACATCGCCCTTGTATATACCCTCTATATACTCCTTCCACCTTTCTGCTTTCCTCTCTTTGGTTAGAACTGGGTTTCCATCTGAGCTCTTAATATTCATACAAGTGGCCCTCTTTTCTCCAAAGGTTTCTTTAATTTTCCTGTAGGCAGTATCTATCTTACCCCTAGTGAGATAAGTCTCTACATCCTTACATTTGTCCTCTAGCCATCCCTACTTAGCCATTTTGCACTTCCTGTCGATGTCATTTTTGAGACGTTTGTATTCCTTTTTGCCTGCTTCATTTACTGCATTTTTATATTTTCTCCTTTCATCAATTAAATTCAATATTTCTTCTGTTACCCAAGGATTTCTACTAGCCCTCGTCTTTTTACCTACTTGATCCTCTGCTGCCTTCACTACTTCATCCCTCAAATCTAGCCATTCTTTTTCTATTGTATTTCTTTCCCCCATTCCTGTCAATTGCTCCCTTATGCTCTCCTTGAAACTCCGTAGAACCTCTGGTTCTTTTAGTTTATCCAGATCCCATCTCGTTAAATTCTCACCTTTTTGCAGTTTCTTCAGTTTTTATCTACAGGTCATAACCAACAGATTGTGGTCAGAGTCCAAATCTGCCCCTGGAAATGTCTTACAATTTAAAACCTGGTTCCTAAATATCTGTCTTACCATTATATAATCTATCTGAAACCTGTCAGTAGCTCCAGGCTTCTTCCATGTATTCAGCCTTCTTTTATGATTCTTGAACCAAGTGTTACCTATGATTAAGTTGTGCTCTGTGCAATATTCTACCAGGCGGATTCCTCTTTCATTTCTTTGCCCCAGACCATATTTCCTATTGCCGAATTCCAGTCACCCATGACTATTAAATTTTCGTCACCCTTCACTATCTGAATAATTTCTTTTATTAGATCATACATTTCTTCAATTTCTTCGTCATCTGCAGAGCTAGTTGGCATATAAACTTGTACTACTGCAGTAGGTGTGGGCTTCATATCTATCTTTGCCACAATAATGCGTTCACTATGTTGTTTGTAGTAGCTTACCTGCATTCCTATTTTCCTATTCATTATTAAACCTACTCCTGCATTACCCCTATTTGATTTTGCATTTAGAACCCTGTATTCACCTGACCAGAAGTCTTGTTCCTCCTGCCACCGAACTTCACTAATTCCCACTATATCCAACTTTAACCTATCCATTTCCCTTTTTAAATTTTCTAACCTACCTGCCCGATTAAGGGATCTGACATTCCACGCTCCGACTCGTAGAACGCCTGTTTTCTTTCTCCTGATAACGACATCCTCTTGAGTAGTCCCCGCCTGGAGATCCGAATGGGGGACTATTTTACCTCCGGAATATTTTACCCAAGAGGATGCCATCATCATTTAATCATACAGTAAAGCTGCATGCCCTCGGGAAAAGTTACGGCTGTAGTTTCCCCTTGCTTTCAGCCGTTCGCAGTACCAACACAGCAAGGCCGTTTTGGTTAGTGTTACAAGGCCAGATCAGTCAATCATCCAGACTGTTGCCCCTGCAACTACTGAAAAGGCTGCTGCCCCTCTTCAGGAACCACACGTTTGTCTGGCCTCTCAACAGATACTCCTCCGTTGTGGTTGCACCTACGGTACGGCTATCTGTATCGCTGAGTCACGCAAGCCTACCCACCAACGGCAAGGTCCATGGTTCATGGGGGGGGGGGGGATATATAGTATTAGAAGAGAAAAAGTTCTATGAAACAGTACACAGAGACAGGAAGAAAATAAATACACAAGGGTACACAAACATATAGAGGGATAACACAAAAGGAAAGGACAGGGTTCGTTTTCAGGGTAACATTTGGTACTGCAGTCCAACCCAAAACTTCAGTCCATAGATCATCCCTCTTATTTCAACATTTGCTCCAGCCAAAAAAAATCCTACCCAAGCATGCTTTCTGTATTCTGTTCACATCATCTTTCAAAAATAGTTTTTCTCCACTGTACACTACTTTTTTTAGCCAAACCATTTCCTTATAGCTTTGTAAGGTGTCAGGCAAATCCAACACCTTCCATGAAAACCCTGACATAATAAGCAAATCTACTAGTATGTCACATAGCTCCGAATAAATCGTGACATTAAATTAACCAAAGTAATACGAGTAACGAGTGAGCAAATGGAATACCACAGACTAACACAAAAATGCCTAAATGCATGTCGTACCTTCCCACCGTGAGGCAGACGCAGTTCCGAGGGGAGAAACGAGAACAGAAGCCGAGAGCAGAACTGTGTTGAGCTAGAAGGCCCTACGATAAGGGACGGACGGGCCAGCCTACCTGTACAACTACCACCAGCAACAGGTTTTAGCGTGAGACTGTTTCGCATCTCAGATACGTCAAGGACCACCCCCAGCCCATGTTAAAAGCTAGAGCCCTCCAGAAAAGTAGTATAGATCTTACGATAACACAAAAAGGGCCACTACCACCCGCAAGTTTTAGCGTGAGACATTTTCGCGTGTCTGTTACATTAGGACAATCCTCCAGCCCATGTTAAAATATAGAGCCCTCCAGAAGTACAGTATAGATCTCACGATAACGCTAAAAGGACCACACCAGCTGCAGGTTTTAGCGCGAGACTTTTTAGCGTCTCTGTTACGTTGCAAACTTTAAAAAACATTGCCCCATCACTAAAAGTATAACGTTTCTCATAGGATGGACAGAATTTTTGTAGACGGAACTTAAGGTTAACATTGAGACCCTGATTGGTCAGATGAAAACACAGCCAGATAGTTTTTTTAACTTACTTCGGTAAATTGTAGTAAGGAGAAGTTAGAAAGAGTTGGTTCGGAGACGGCGAGCTGGATGGCTGCTGCGCCGGCCGCTGCCGCCCTGACGCTGCCTAAACACCGACAAGGTAATGAACGCACGCAATGCCGCATTTTTGAGCGCATAAGACTTCACTCAGAACTGCAGAAGACTCATCTGTTACACCCCTTTTTTGCGTAATACTAGTGTCAATCGTTAATTAAAACTCATGGTGTTCACATTTGCCACTTGAAGAACAGATCTGAAACGCGATTTTTCTTTTATATAGTTAAATAAGTAATTAAAGATAATTGAGGGTCACTGTAGACCACTTTGATAGTTTTCTCTTTTGTGAAACTTAATTTAAACCTAGATTATAGATGTGATATGGCATAGGTCATCCTTCGATCGATTGTAGAACTTGGAAACCCATCTAGGGAATATTCGTTCACATTTTTGTTGAATGCAGTTGGTTTTTACCGTCCTGTATTAAAACATTTCCTTTTATCAATAGTACAATTTATAAACAATATTTTGTGAGTAGAATAAAATTTCCAATGGTAAACTTAACTGCTTTTTCGACGTTATTTTACCAGCTAACTAAAAATAGGAAAGCCTTGAACCCTTTCCACTAAATTTAGTTAGTATTAACATTCTTTTACAGGAAGTGCAGTGGAGCTGACGCTGACATCATTTAGTATTTGGTTATATCATCGCTAGTCTCACTGAACTCTTCTGAATTCTACATGTCGTGTGTGGTCTGGCGTCTCCTTAACAGCAACAGGTCCCAGGTTCAAACTAATTAATTCCCTAAAAAACACGCTCAGAGCGTCGTTGCGCGAAAGTGGTAGGGGGACACGATATAGAACAATCAGACTCCACCATGAATGTTTAGAGCTTCTCAATGCGTTTCTTCCAATTCATCATAGTTAGTTTCTTATATAGTCTACCCCCTCTTAATCTAACTTAAACCTACTGAGCTCAGATGCTAAACTAAGGGACGACGCAATGCAGCAGCACAAAACAATTAACACAAACAGCAATGACAAAAAAATGCAAATTGGCAACAAAAAGGCAGCAATATAGGGCTTAGCAAGGCATATGCAACATTACAACTAATATGAAGCAAGAACAAGCAACAAGAAAAATAAATCTGTAGTAAAACTGGCTTAACAGAGTAATACTAAGTGAAATTCAGTAACACTATGCCTGGCAAACAGCAGCAGCAAATGCAATAACTTATATCTAAACATTACAAAGCTCAAGCAGCAAAAATATTACAGTAAAGACAACAATGCAGAAAAGGGAAATGTCTATTCACATGTTAATATCTATGTCATTAAAGTGGTCCACCACAAAACTAATTCTACAAAAGATATTACCAAGTAGTTGAAAAGAAAATTAAGTATGCAGTAACTGTTATTAATCCCTTCTTATTGTTCTTTCCTTTCCAAGTGCTCCTTTTTTTAAGAACGTGGATCATAAAATGATTATTTAATAGATCTGTTGACAGAAAGAGTTCACATTAGCAAATGCATTTAATTTTATTTTATAAAACCAATGCTGCAACACAGCTGGAAACCAGATATCAAATGAAATAAGCAACTATGAAAGGCAAAGCATAAAAATATCATTCAATAGTCATGTGACATTTCATAAGTTAGTACAAATTCTCTCAACTCTCGTAGAAAGACGCTTGTCACTATCAGGTGTGCAGATGTAAGAAAGTATCTTTCCAAGTAATGAGCGTGTCGTTTTTGCGATGCCTTCTACAAAGGAATGTCAATAGTGAGGATAATGGCCTCTTTTTTTTCACCTAATGGCTTTCTTTTGTCAGGTGGCTGTCGCACAGCTGGGTGTCCACGACGCATTACGTGCAGGTGGACACTTAACTGTCTTACCGAAATATTTATGACACCAGTTTCCGCTACAGTGGCAGTCTCATATAAACAATTTCACAGGTCAAGAATTAGCGTTATTCATCTGTAGAAACAAAATCCTATTGATATAACAGTGTCCAAAAAATTTTCGTCGGCATTGGAATACATTCACGCATTTACATACATTTAATAACTCTTAAAGTACGATTCTTGCTTTCCAACAACCTTTTTCACAAACCAGAGTCCCTAACCACTGCTCATTATTCCTTACGTTATTCGTCGACAATTCTTCAATATTTCATCATAACAGATACGTAGCATAATCAAATAACTCTTATTGCAACAGCTTATTGATCATAAACATACCACAACAGCATAATACACATAGTCATCGTAATAATAATATTATAACACCTCAGTCAACTCTCAAAATCGTCGTAGTTTCCTCCAATAATTTCAAAACCTAAAAAAATTCTCTGCTCATGTCAAAAGTGTCATCTGCCTCAAACGTACTTTAAAAATCATGATCCCATACCAAATACATCATTCAAAGCTCTCATAGTATCACAATGGTTCCAAAAAAATATGAACATTTCACAAAGTACAAACAAAATGCAATTTCATAAGTGTGAAGTGATCCAACCGTGTAATTACGTAAACATCTGTCACTGATGTAGTAAAATAAATATTTGTCTCTCTCAGTTAAATGATCAGATAGCTGTGTAATTCTGTATTAGAGAAATATGGTACCGATGTGTAAAGTTGTATAAGGAAATACCATATTAGCTAGGGCTCCTTGTGCTTGCCATACACATGGTACACAAAGTAAGCGTGTACCCCCCTGAGGATTAATGTAATTATATCCTCAGGTGTTACAGATTACAGCAATGGAATGAAATGTATCACAGAAAACCTTTGTATCATTGTACTTCAAATATCTTTAAAAATAAATATTTTAAGTACAAAATTAATCACTCAAATATGAGTACTGTAGCGCTAAACTGTGCGTCTTGTTGTAAGATAATCTCTGTAGAAGTGTCGTAGTTATCGTCCTCCGAAAGCTAAGTTCTGCAGAAGTCAATGTACTTACCTCATGATAAACAAAAGTTAAATGCTTTGCGTATAGATATCGTAGTTACTACGCTTATTGCCGCGATGAAGAAAGTACTGTACTCTAACGTATGAAAAGGCTGTCTCATTGTAGCTATACCAAAAAGTTACTACTAAAACACGTTTTCCTTTCGAGAAGAATTCAGAAAAACTGTGCAGATATAAAACAGATACACCGCAAAAGCATCAATGTACATTGTCTCACACATTAGTAGTATCGTGATATAATCGTGCAGCTGTCAAAGAAACCAAATACTAAGTCATCTTTAATCTCACAGAAAGTACTTCAAATAAAGAATGTCTTCTCAACTAAACCAAAATGTTGCATTAAAATCTCATTAGCAGTATATGTTCTAAATATGTAAGCCGTATAGTCGTTACGCAATAACACCGTGTCCTGTGTTCACTATCACACTGCATTCGTAATTTCTGTTTAAATAAGTTCTGTTGGTTCTTGACTGGATATTTAACTTCAAACATTGTTGCATGTTAACAGATTCTAAGTCTGACAAAGCATACTAGTAATGTAAAGTGAAAATTTTTATGGCAAAGACAAAGTTAAAAAGCAGATTATCTTTCAATAAACGGTTTTACATGTGAAATGTGGTGTAAACCTTTACTCTTCCGAGTACGCAGAGTTTCATCTTCAACGCAATTATCATGTGGTATACGTCGGATTCTGTAAAGTCCATTATAAACTAGAAAAAATTTGTGACTCAAGTGTTTCTTCTTATGTGACAATCAATGAGCTTTAATGAGAACTTTCTGACCAATATATAATTTCTCTGATTCTGTTCGGTGGTTCTTTATTCTTCAGTACAAGAACAGGTGTTAAAGCAGTGGAGTCATGAGGCATTTCATGCAGCACGTTTTGAAATAAGTGTAAATATCTGTCCAAATGCTGATGCTTTCTGTGACAATAAAGTCTGCAAAGCTTATTGATTTCTTTCATAATCCGTTTAGACGGTTACAATGTGGTGAGTACAATGAAACAAAAACAGATTTGATTTTATGGTTACGAAGCATGCGTGACCAAACAGCAGATCTGAATTGCGGTCCGTTATCTGAAATGACTTTACTAACGTGTCCAACTTCACGTAAGAGATTTTTAACAAAGGCGTTGGATACAGACCGTCCAGTGGCTTTACGTAACGGAGTGAAAGAAACAAATTTTGAAGTAAGTTCAAAAGCGACTAGAACGTACGAAAATCCATTGGATGTTCTGACAAGCGGTCCCAAGAGATCAACAGCAGCAAATTCTTTTATTTTAGAAGGAATGATAGGAAACAATGGAGCACGATGCGAGACAGTAGGTGGTTTCACCTTTTGACAAAGTTTACAAATAGACAAGACTCTTCGAATTCTCTTTTCCATATTGTTAAAATAACAAGTCGTTCGAAGAATATGATAACATTTTCGTGGACCAAAATGTGCATAGCTGAAATGAATGTACCAAATGAGCTTATTAACGAAATCGTCTGGAATGCAAAGGACCCATAGCTTGTCATCAACAGTGCATCGTTTGAACAGTATGTTGTCTCTAACCAGATAATAATGCCGAATCTGTGTGTATGTCTTTTCATGTCATTTACTTTTGATGTCTTTCCAAATCGGATCTTTATCTTGTTCATGAGCAATGTTCTTTAAAGATGTGGTGATGAAGTTTTCAAAGGCGACTTTCTGAATGTAAAGAATACTGAAATTTTTCTCGAGGTTGCCTTCTGTGTTACTTTTCTCAAGCCCAGCCGGTGCGCGTGACAGTGCGTCCGCAACAATGTTGTCCTTGCCGGGAATGTAGACTATTGTGAAGTGGAATTCTTGAAGAAACAATGCCCAACGTTTTAACCTGTCATGATTTAATTTTGAAGACATAAGAAATTGTAATGCACGATGATCACTGTATACTTTTACGTGCTTACCATAAAGAAAGAAACGGAATTTGTTAAATGCCCAAACGATAGCTAAAGCTTCTAATTCAGTAACGGAATATTTTTTTCAGATTTTGTTAGAATTCAGCTAGCAAAAGCAATAGTTTTCTGAATGGTAGTGTCATTTTCTATGGCTTCTTGAAATAAGTGGGCAGAAATATTCTGACAGATATGGATGAGCTAGTACTGGCGCGTTAAGTAGCGATTCTTTCAAAGAATTGAATTCCAACTGTGCTTGTTCGTCCCAGTTCCAAATAGTATTTTTTACAGTGAGAGAACAAAGTTTTGGTGTAACTAGCATTTGCATATTCAGAAGACGACGGTAAAAATTTACGAGACCTAGAAAACTGCGGACTTGTTTTTTTGTGGATGGAACTGGAATGGCTCTGATTGCTTCTAACTTTTCAGGATCCGGCTGAATGCCTTCAGAAGAAACAATATGTCGCAAAAACTTCACGTTTGTCCTACCGAATTCAGACTTTTCCAAGTTAACTGTAATTCCAGATTCTGCAAAAATATGTAACACGCTGTTGAGGATGCGATTATGTTGTTCCTATGAGGCTTCTGCTATCAGAATATCGTCCACATATAAGGTGATGTGACGTTTTAAGAACTCAGGTAATATGGAATTTAGCCCACGAATGAATGCTGCCGAAGAAATGTTCAAACCAAAAGGAAGTTTCCGAAACTGATAACAAACGCCGAAACAAAGGAAAGCTGTGTATTTTCTACATTCTGGATGAAGTTCGATCTGATAAAAGCTGGATCTGAGATCAATGGAAGACAACACTTTTACACCATTAAAATTTTGAAGAAGTTCTTCCAACGTTTGCGGCCTGTCTTTTGCAGGAATAATGATAGTATTGATTTGTCTCAAATCCAAGACAAGCCTGATCGATCCATTTTTCTTCTCAACAACATGTAATGGATTGTTGTATGAGCTTACTGCAGGCTCAATAATGCCCTCGTCAAGCATAGATTGTATTTCTGTTCTAACACGGTCCCTATAATGTGCTGGAATAACGTATGGTCTAACACAAAATTTAGTATGCTCGCGAACACGAAATTGGTATTGAAATCCCGTGATTGTTCCTGTTTTTTGATTAAAAACTGTGGAATGTGCTTGTAAAATCTCAAAAAGGTCCTGCCTATCAGTGCCATTACAATTCTGAATTAACTCATTAGTTTCAAATATGCCGTCGGTATCATCCCTGTCAGTACTCGCAGAGTGATCGTTAGTGTCTAGTTCCGTAGAAAATTCCGAACTGTTGTCCAACAGAAGGTAAAGCCGATTAATTTCCTCGTCATGGTTTGAGAGCCAAACTTCAAATTTGAAAGCTATTGACTTACCTTCTTTCTCTAAACTTATTTCAGCATCGTGAAAGTTTAAGATTGCTTTGTATTCATTCAAAAAGTCTACTCCCAATATAATTTCCGTCGACAATAATGGAACAATAAGAAAGTTCATAGAGAAGCTGTGGCTTTGACAAAAGAATTCTAAGTTGGTTTGTTGACGTATATGTACACTTTTTCCAACGACTACACCTTGTAGTTTAACCTTACGTAGCGGAAGTGTGGGGCAATCGTTCTATTTATTGCATTTGCTAAAGGCTGTTTCACTAATTACTGAAATGGGACTGCCAGAGTCAAGTACTGCAGTAAATTTTACGTCATTTACTGCAATGTGAATCACAGGGTATGCAATGTTGTTATGTTTTACGTCGTGTTCCTGGAGTAAGATGTCCCTAATGTCTTCCATTTTTACGTAATTAGTAGGTACGGCAGCTGCGTCGTCAGTTTTATACGTACGTTTTGTGGCCGCCAGCGGTATGAGTCATTGCCTATTGTCTCTTTGTTGGCGCGTGTCATTATTGGGATTTGGAGATCTAACTTCTACAAATTCACCTTGTCAAGAGGGCCCTGCTCTGTTTGAATCCCGCCAGTTCTGATGCAGTTCAGGTCTGTCGTTACGATCATATCGTCTGTCATTATGTCGGTAGATTCCATAGTTTCTTTCTTGTCGGTCACGTGGTGGAGAATTTCTCTCTGAATCGTAACTGCGCGCTGGAACGTTGCGTCTAAAGTTATTCTGTCTCCCTTGATTGTAATTATTTTGGTTCCCATATTGTTTGTTTCTCTGATTGTCTCTGTGATAGTCACTACTGCTGAGAGGTGATCTTTCCTTGTAATTATTACTACTGTGCCAACGGTTGTCATACGGTTGGTGTCTGTTTTGGTCACGATTTACGTTGTACTAATAGCCTTGTCGTGTATTATTTCTGTCATCGCGGAATTGTGACAGGTGTGACCTGTAATTGTTGTGCTCCTGTTTTCGCGTTCCGCGATTGTCAGTGTCAATTTCCAGTTCTTGTAACAGTCCCTGAAAAGCTCCAATGTCGTCTTTGCATCGTCCTGCTAAAATAATCTGTCGTAAATGTTCAAGTAATTTGATTAAGCAAAATGCGGATGAGTTCTGAGGGGGTGTATGGGTTTGAAAGATACTAATTCTTATGTAACATGTCTTCGAAATATTTGACAAGACTGAAAAATTCAGATTGTTCGAAATGTTTCATCATTATGATGCTATGTTTCACTCGGTCTTGTGTGGCTTGAGACCAATATGCTGAGAGGAAGGCATGATAAAATTCTCCTTCACTGTGAAATTCGTGAATGACCGATCGCATTCTTACAGCTGGTTCATTCTCCAAGTAGCCACACATAAATTGTAATCTGTGCTCTAATGACCAGTTGGGAGGAAAGCAATGAGAGAATTGATGGAGCCACGCTTGTGGATGAATGTCGTTGCCAGAATCCTTAAATGTTTTGAATTTACGTGTAGTTCAAAATGGTTCAAAAGGCTCTGAGCACTATGGGACTTAACATCTATGGTCATCAGTCTCCTAGAACTTAGAACTACTTAAACCTAACTAACCTAATGACAACACACAACACCTAGCCATCACGAGGCAGAGAAAATCCCTGACCCCAGCGGGAATCGAACCCGGGAACCCGGGTGCGGGAAGCGAGAACGCTACCGCACGACCACGAGATGCGGGCTACGTGTAGTAATGAACAGCTTATAGTCAAAATCATCGTGTCGGCGGGTAACATATCGGTCACTGTTACGTCGTGTCGGCGGTTCCATCTCGAAATTCGGTGCACCTTGCCAATTTCTTTCATAATTTCCGAAATGCCCTGTGTTATTATTTTGTGGCTTTCCCGTATTTCTAAGTTCCTCTTCCCGTGTTGGAGCGCGAGTGTCCTCTGAAATACGTAATTCTTGTATTACCTGTGTCAGCTGATCTTGTACTTCTCGATTGCTCTTTGGTGTTGCGTATTAATTTGATTCTGGTTTTGTTTGAATTTCCTAATTTGTGAGCATTCTTCTGTGTCATTCAGATCATCGTCTACCTTTGCAGATAAGTTAATGAACTGATCCGAAAGTTCGACTACTTTCTCCGACAGTGTACTTATTTCCTCAGTGTGCTTTTCTGAACCAAATTTCAGATTGTCCATTTGTGTTGAAATCGTATTTACTGTGTCCTATAAGTTTTACTGAGTTTTTGCAAGTTGCATAACCGAATCGGTAGATGCAACTGAGTCAATTTTAGCTTGCAAAGTCTCATGATTATCATGAACAATAGTTTGCAGTTCTTTTATGGCTGATTCGTGATTCTGTAATGTATTTTCATGCCGCGAAAAAATAGGTTGGAAATGCTCAGAAATTTGTGTTTTTACGTCATTAAAGACTTTTTGACATTTCGATTCGATTTTATGCAACTCAGTAGTTAAATCTTCACGTGTATGTTCAAGCGTATTTTCCACTAAGTCTAACTTTTGAAGCATTTGTTCCATTGTGTCTAACTTTTGAAGATTTTGTTCCATTGCGCCTATCTTTTGCTGTGTTTGTCTCTGATTTTGTTCCATTGTGTCTAACTTTTGAAGATTTTGTCCATTTGTTTCTGATTTTGTTCAAGTGTTGTGTCTAACTTTTGTAGCCTTTGTCCCATTTGTTGCATTAACTGTAATAACAGTACACTGGTGTCTGAAACATGTTCCTCAGTGCTATTCCGCAATGCATTTGAACCGGCAATATTTGCATTTTGAAAAGCAGAAAATGTTTCTTGACTTATTTGAGAAAACGCAAAACCTGAATGTACAGTTTTTGCAAGATTGTGTCCTGTCATTTCGGAATCTCGAAGCGAGCTGTTGCGGACCGATCGATCGATAATGCTTCCCTGTTCACTAATTGTTTCACTGCCTACACCATTATTTGCAGTCCACTCCGTTTCCCTATGCACAATTACCAAATTACTACTTTGTACATTAGTTTATTCATTGCATGGTGGAGCTAACACACTGCTTTCGTCTTCACTGTCATTTCTCAGTTGACTTTGGAGCCTAGTATTGCCTTTTTCACATGTCATTATTGTCACAATATTTCACACGACAACACAAAAAAAACACAATTTGAAGAGCAAAAATAAGAGAACACACTAACATAGCAAATAATATCTAGTTAATTGCAAGCGCAGCTGCGAAATACTTGGTGCAAATCTACATGCATGCCACAACTGTTTTACTGTACAACGATGAAAGACTGCAACTACAAAGGAGATTATCTCTACAATTACGCGCTAGCAATAAACAAAATCTACACTAATTACACAACCTACAAGAAAAAAATCAAAAGATTCCAGTGAGGTATCCTTGGCTACGTGTCGACATATGAATCGTCCTCTATGAACAATTATACAAAACTGTGCTTAAACTGATACACAGTTTTTTTTTTTTTTTTTTTTTTTAGCGCAACGCAGTCTGACTTTCAAAACTCCCTACAAAAGAATGGCCCTGACTAACATTAACCTATACGTTTTACAAATCACTTACCTGTCAAAAATCTTGGTTACTCGAACTACTGCAATACAGCGAGCGCCACTACTGCCAGCTAAATAAAAGATTCAAACTACGGAAGGCACTAACTACAGATAGGGATAGTTAGCAAATGAAAGGTTTTAATAGAGAACAACAATGTATTTACCTTAATAGTCATAATATATATAGCAGTTCATGACAAATTTCAAAACTCCGCCATCTCTCCCCCCACGTCCACCACTGCTGGCGGCTCACCTCCAACTGCGCAACGCTACGCGCTGTTAACATCCAGCTGCCCAACACTAGAATGGCGAGTATTACAACAATGCCAACCAGCCACTGACTGCACACAGCACAGCCAGTGATTTTTCATACAGAGCGCTATTTGGCGTTATAATAAAAAAAACCTAAACAGCCTACTTACAAACATCATCTTTGCTTTGTCTTACTTTGTTATGCTAATTATTGCTATTCTGATCAGATGAAACGCCATCTCTGGGACATGTATTGAACGTTGAATTTTTTTGGTTCTAATAAAACCCCATGTCTTTCCAAGCATGTGTGTCAATTTGTACCTCTCTATCTACATTATTCCCTGATTTATTCAGTTTTCAAATTTATACTGACTTTTTGATCACCCGGTACATTAAATTTTCTAACGCAGTGAACTCGGTGAACTGATTCTCACTCAGCCGATACTTTATACATGCAACCAATATATAACGGCGTGTTAACAGAGTACCTCCTGTGAAATGAAGTGTGGTACCTAGAGTGAGGCACCAACACAGAGTGGTTGTACTGTGGGAGAAGGCAGCGTTTCGCAGGTGGTTCCGTCTTAGCACCGTCCGGCGGTGACGATTCTCTGTGGATCCTGGAGTTCTCTACAGCAGAGTCAGCTACTGCGACACCAATGAGGATTTAAGTGCGGGCTGCGCGGCCTTATGTCTGTCCGGATGATGGTCGTAAACGGCTGGAGCGGCAGGCGGCCGCTGAAACCAGGAGTAGCTGTGTGTCCAAACCACACAGCTATAAAGTGTCTTACGTTTCGCTGGACAAACTACAGGCAGCGGCTAAGGACGCCAGCGTGAAATCCGGCTGCCAACTCCCTGGCGTATTTTACGACGGTCGTGTCTGCATTACATAATCCCGTTTGCTTTTCAGCTCCTTATTCTGCACGCGTTTCAAGAAACAATCAAGTAAAAGAAGCAATAACTTTGCCCTGTTCTTCTGATTTCGGCTTATCGGGCATCATATTTTTCCATTCGTTTGTACTAGAAGCAACTATCCACAACGTTTTCTCTGCTACGGTTAGTCCACCAACAATGCGGGTACCAATTTGTATGATGGAATCTCGCCGATTCTGGGTGTAATCTTATTTTACGTTGGAACTTCAGAAAGCAAGCTCCACATTTCGTCCCAAACTAAGACCATTGAGTACAAAGAGTGGCACATTGTTAGAAGTAGGTGCGTGTTCAGGGCGTTTTTGCAGACACAGTCCTGCTACCACACGGATAACAGGTGCATCACGGTGTGCAACTGAAATGATGAAGCTACTGGAAATGTACTCCACAGCTGAAGTAGGTGGGACAGTACGATTCTTGTGGGCACAATGTTAAAATTGCTCACACATTCACTTCGCCATTCTGCCCATGTATGGATTAAATTATACGCTTCTGCAACCGTATCTGAAAGTTTGTATGTGTTTTATTTAGCTTCTGCCCACAGATGGACGAACTTTCTGAAAAACGTTGGGACTTTCGGAGACACGACGGAGTGCTCACCGGAAAGTTGTTAAACCTGTGTCTCAGTACTTTAAAACATTTTGGCCGCCACTGAGGAACTGTCTAATTCTTCGGAAACCACAGAAACCGGAGGAGGTGATGCAACTCTCGTGTCTGCATTACGTGATTTCCGCTTCCGTCTTTTTTATGTTTACGGAATACTGTCCTATAAAAAGTTAGTCATACTCGCAAGTATTTACTGCTTCTTGGAATCAGCATCAGAATGTGTTTTACGATGAGAAGAGTAAAGTTCTTTTTGAAAGACATAATAAATTATCTTGCTGAAGTTCAATTGCAAAGGACACAAGAGATGGACATTCTTGTGAAAAAAGTAGAAATATCAAGAAAAAGAAAATGATTTTTGTATCATTGTCTCGTCTGCAATGTCTGCAATCTTTTGCATCAGAGACTGACACGACCAATGTTAGAATGCATGGACATGTTTGTACAAGAAATCGATACACGTTGCAGACACCATGGAACTTATGTCAGATTGTTTTGCCGTTTTACAATCCGTCAGTCTGATTAAAGCCCCAGAACTGAACCGACTGTGTAAAATGTTAAGTTGACAATTATAATGGGATTTCTGAAGACATCCCAAACTACTAGACGAATTTTCATGGGGGTTTTGAATATAACTTTAGTGTAGGTTTGGACACCGTGCAGGCTTTATTTCATCAAAATCGGATAACGTAAAATAAGATACCGTAGATATTATAAAAGTGTATGTACGTGCAATATCTGCTCCGAAATCACTTGACCGATTTCAACCAAACTTGGTACACGTAGCACTTACTCGCTGGAAAGAATCGCTGTGGGGGTAAGAACCACCTGCCTGTCAAAGGGGGTGGGCATGGGGGTGAGAAGAAAGTGTAGGCCACACTGCGCGAATACCCAGATTTTATTCATCCAATACTTGAGCAAATGAGCACTTAGTGACTTACAACAAAGATTACGTATAATATCAAACCTTTCCGAAACTTTTTCTCGCTGACACGCCGCCCCTCCCCCCCGCCCCCCCCCCCCCATCTCCAAAAAAAAATGATGAAAGGAAAAACTTTATCGCTTACTACTTTTTTGCTGTTCATTTTCACTTCAGTCACGATGTGTTAATTGATTACCTCTTTTCCACCAACTATACTCGCGACACGTTTTGCAGACAGTGTTCTGATACATCACTGAGTGTACCTGCAAAGTTATATTATTGTACGACAGGTAGTTCAGGGTTTTCAGGAGACATGACGTCATAAACACTGAGATGTGTGAGGAAATACCTCGTCATCACGACGTTTAAATTTATTCTTACTATGTAGCAGCATCGAGTTCGATGAAATTTGGTAACGAGATAGCTTAAAGCCGAGGAACAACAAAGGATACTTCAGAAAGTGTGTCGTACAAGATACTCGCAGTTATTGATCTGAAGAATGTTACACTAGTTGGTAAAAATATTTACTCTTTGGAAAAGCTATTTACTATTTGAATTTTTAACTTTAGCGTATGTGTGGAAATGTTTTTATTGACTGATATGCGCCAAGTAATACGATTCGAAATACTGAATACAATGCTTATATATCCTTCAATGTTTTAATCCATAATTTCACACTATCTCTTGCATAGCGTGCATATTGCATAACGTATATTTACTATGAACACTATCTAGTATTTGATAACAAGAGCTCTGACTCGCAACGAAGTTTTCACATAATTTAAAACTTATACGAAACTTATTCTGCCTTACAGTCCCCACAAAGTAATGCAAGGACAAAGGTTTATTACTTACAACATTTTCACTGTTCATGCAGTAAAACTTTCACATTAGGGGTGATGTCACGACGTTTAAATTTATTACTTCATTGCTACTGATTCTATTTGCAACACATTTGGTAGAAAATATCTACAGATGCCGCTGAAGTACCTACAAGATTGTACCACTGTACAACCTGGAGAGAGGGGGTAAAGAGGAGATGGATAGGGAGAGGGGTTAAGAGCAGATGGATATAGAAAGGAAAGAGATGGACAGAGGGGGAACAGCAGTACCTGACATATATTTCTACTTGCTATCTCTATCCTTCCTGAGAAAAG
The DNA here is from genome assembly GCF_023897955.1 of Schistocerca gregaria. Taxonomy (NCBI): domain Eukaryota; kingdom Metazoa; phylum Arthropoda; class Insecta; order Orthoptera; family Acrididae; genus Schistocerca; species Schistocerca gregaria. The sequence goes on along the minus strand of NC_064925.1, from coordinate 217,501,164 downwards.
GGGGACTTACCAGTCGGTCACGCAGGGACACAACATAGTGTTCATATACAATGAGGTGACAAGTCATACGATACCTCTTAATAATGTGTGGGACTTACTTTTTCGAGCGTAGTGCAGCAACTCGACGTGGCTTAGTCTCGACAAGTATTTGGAGGTCCACTGCAGAAATATTGACCCGTGCCACCTCTACAGCCGTCCAAAATTATTGTGAAAGTGACGCCGGTGAAGGATTTTCTGTACGAATTGATTTCTGAGTTAAGTCTCATAAATTTTCGATGAGATTCTTGTCGGACGATCTGGGTGGCCGAACCATTGTCTCGAATTGCACAGGATGTTCTTCAAACCTAACGCGAACATTTGTGGTCCGGTGACATGGCGAAAGTCATCCATAAAAATTACATTCTTATTTGGGAACATGATCTCCATGAATGGCTGCTAATGGTCCGCTGTATTATACAGTAGTATTCAAAGAACTGTGACGGACGCCCGAAGAACAAGGAATTGACATGCATTGAGACTAGAAAATGGTGCATTGATAATGGCTAGGCACTAGCCGAAATCTGGATTTGCCAAATAAAATCTACAGAAAAGGACGACTGATTGCTGCGCTGTATAATTTATAAATTACGGTTAACACTGGTTGTGGATGACGCTGGGGTTTTCGTTAATGATGTCCCATGTAGGCTGGATTGGAGACAGGTCTGGTGATCGAGAAGGCCAAGACAACATGTAGACACTCTGTAGAACATGTTGGGTTATAACAGCGATATGCCGGTGAGTGTTATGGTGTTGGAAAATGCCCCCTGAAATGCTGTTCATGAATGGGAGAACAACAGGTCGAATCACCAGACTAATGTACAGAATTGCAGTCAGGGTGCGTTCCTGCTCCCATATGAAGCCGCACCTCAGACCATTACTCCAGATGTAGATCTAGTGTGTCTAGCATGAGACTGGTTGGTAGCAGCACCTCAACCGGCCTCTTTCTAACCAACATAGGTTTTTAACAGTTCCCTACGGCACTGTGATGGTTCAAAAACGGTTCAAATGGCTCTGAGCACTATGGGACTTAACATCTATGGTCATCAGTCCCCTAGAAATACTTAAACCTAACTAACCTAAGGAAATCACGCAACACCCAAGTCATCACGAAGCAGCGAAAATCCCTGACCCCGCGGGGAATCGAACCCGGGAAACGGGGCGTGGGAAGCGAGAAGGCTACCGCACGACCACGAGCTGCGGACCACTGCGGTGGCAACACGATGCGCCAGAGCCTTACGCCGAACATAATGGTCGTCCCTTTCGGGTTGCCACGTGGCTTCCGAAGCCCGGTCTCCTTGCGACCGTACATTCTCGTGGCCACCGCTGCCAGCAATCAAGTACAGTGGATACAGTCTTGCCAAGTCTTTCTGCAATATCCGAGAGGGAACATCCATCTCTCGTAGCCCTACTACATGACCTCGTTATAGCTCAGTGATAATGGTGTCTTTGTCACATTAAAGGTGTTCTTAACTAACATCAACTCGCCACCTCCAATGTCAAAGCTGACGACTGTATTTAAAGCGAACCTGATATTTAACCTCATAGCGACGCTATTAACTTCGCTCTTAAGCGACTGACCAGAAATTTGAATAGACATACGTAAGATGCAGATACACGCCTACCAACTTTCGTTTATGTCGCGCAACTCCTTCTTGGTCTTTCGACTCTTTTTCCGTCACTATACAGGTGATTATAAAGGAAGTCTTTCCAGATCATGTAGCTAGTCTGGAAGAAACAGAAATAGAAGTACAGGGAAGATTAGACGAATGAAATCAGAGTCCAGAGGTTGCCAGGTGACAGCAAGCAAGAGCAAGGCTAACAGTGATTATGAGCAGGACATCTGCCCAAAGCAAGCCATGATGGATGGAGTGAAAATTGAATGTGTTGAAGCTTTCAGTTACCTGGGAAGCACAATATCAGAGAATGGAACAGCCAAACTAAGCACACACAGTCACAAAGGGATCTAGTTTTTATCATCAAGTGCGGAACCTTCTGGGGGAGAAGAGAGTTCCTATGAGAGCCAAACAGACGGTGTTGAAAAGTTGTCTCTTGTCGATTACGGCATACAGCTTGGAGTGCTGTGAAAATAATGAAGACGATTTGAGGAAGCTACAAGTACGTGAAATGAAGTTTATGCGATCAGCCCTGCAGAAGACCATTAGAGATACAATTAGAAATGAAAACATCAGAGGAGAGATGAAAGTGGATATGTTAAAGACTGAGAGACTGACTACTAAACGGCTCTAGTAGTTTGGACGTGGGAAAAGCATGAAGGATAACTGGCTGCCTAAACAATACTTGTATACAAATACGCTGCGGAAAAGACCTTTGGGACGACCCAGAAAAAGATGGATGGTCCAGATTAAGAAAGATCTGAAGACTAGACAAAAAAACTGGGAAACAATATGACGACAAGAAGTATATCAAGGTAGAGCAAAATGGAGGCAAATTGTTTATAAGCGTCCTACCCGATTCGGTGGAAGGATATGAAGGTGACAGTTAATTCCATGAAACAATCTCAGTTGCAGTTTTCCACAAAGGGTAGCAGATTTCAATGGCTCCATGATTATCTTCGGCGCAGAATAATCACGAGTTTTGAAAAGTGAAAAATTTTCATGAAAGAAGTCAGTTGGCTGTGTAACATTAGAGGAATAGCTGTATACCAAACGTTAACAGCACTCAGTGGTATCCAGCATAGGTTATAGACTTGATATGCATCCACGGGATGTGTCTGATTAGCTGCCTCTAGTCTTCTCATAGTTAACAGTAAGACTGATGGATTTCGCTTGAAAAACTGTCACCCAATAAAGCACTGAGCTATGCTCAGTGCAAATAATGTTTCCTTCTGCCCGACGTTCTGTTTTATCCACCATACAGTTCACACACACATACACACACTAGAAAATGTGGTACATCTTCATATATACTTTGTGAATCACTATGAAGTGAACAGCAGAGGGTACCTTCTGTTCTACTGTAGGTTAGTTTCTTTTCGTTCCATTCAGGTAATGAATGCTTGTAGCCTTTATCCGAACTGTTATTTGCCTAATTTTATCTGCACAGGACACACATGCAAGAGGCTGAAAAATATACTGCCCTCAAATCGGCTTCTTGAAATTTGGTACGCAGGTTCTCTTGTGCTGTGCTGCGTCCAACCGTTTAGTTTTACGATCTTCGCACAGCCATTCTTTGTATACATTCAACAAGTGTTTCTCTATTCGGGTATAAAATAACCGGCGATTTCAGAACTAAAGAGAACAGAAAGCGGAGACTGACAAAAGAAATATTTTTTTTTCTAAAACCGAGAATTACGTTAACATGAACTTAAATTATAGCAACTTTGGATCAAAACGTATCTGAAAGGCATGTAGCATTCTGTATAAGTCAGATATGGACAACAAACGGTAGAGATCGCAAGAGGAGCTTTTTTGAAATGCAGCGTACAGAATAATGCTGAAGATAAGATAAGAAGCAATGAACAGAATCAGGGAGAAAAGATATCTGTGGTACAATTTAAATAAAGGAAGAGATAGGTTCGTAGGATAGATCCCGCGGCTTCAAGGATTAGTTAATTTGATGATGGATGAAATGTGAGGGTAAGTATTATAGAGACTAATACGTGATTACGGTAAACGGGCTCAAGTTGCTGCAGTTATGCAGAGATAATGGGACCAGTATAAGATATACTAGCATGGAGAGCAGCATGAAAGCACTATACAGACTGAAGACATCAACAGCAAAAACAACATCAACAACAACACATTCCTTGTCAGTTCGATCCCGTAGGATCCCACACACATGAGCAGTGTTCAAAAACGGATCGTACAAGCTCATAGCGTGGAAACATTGCTCTAGACAAAATGTAGTTTGGTGGAGCGCACCTTCGGACATGCATGTACAGTATTTACGCTAATCTAATTAGCCATAGAATGTAATGCGTAGCCCAGTTTTAAAAATTAAATTAATAAAAAAAGGAATTTTGATATATCGCTGGTAGGTTATTTTTGTATTGTTTAAATTTATTTTACAACGCTAACTTCATTATTTTCAGTTGTGTCCTTTCTCCTTCTAAACTCAAATTGGAAAAAAGCCAAGAGAATGCTGTTTCCAGTCCAAACTCCTATCGTTTAACTAATGGTTCCTGAATTTCGCAATACAAAAGGACAATGGAATGAGGCAGTAAAAATTTGACTGGTAACTATCTTCGCTTCTTATAAGGACTGGAATAATTTTTTTTTTTTTCTCCAATCTTCTGCGAGACATGTTGCACCCCAGAGTTGAATTTATATGCGCAAAAGGAGTTGTAGCGCGTTGTAAGGTATGTTGCGTATCATTGTGTAGTGGATATTATCTGTATCTATATCTACATCATCACTCTGTGATTCACAGTTACGTACCTCTCAGAGGGTTCAGCGGCCCACCTTTAAGCTGCTTCTCTTTTCCCAGAACACAAGACTTCAATACTAAGAATCTCCACGGTGCAAAATGCCTCTCTTGTAGCATATGCCGTTGGAGCTCGTCACAGTCTGGAGCCGGGTGGCCGCTCCGGTCGCAGGTTCGAATCCTGCCTCGGGAATGGATGTGTGTGATTTCCATAGGTTAGTTAGGTTTAATTAGTTCTAAGTTCTAGGCGACTGATGACCTCAGAAGTTAAGTCGCATAGTGCTCAGAGCCATTTTTTTTTTAGCTTTTCAAGTATGTCTGTGACGCTCTCGCGCAGACTATGCAATCACGTGACGAAACGCACCGCTCTTCGTTGGATCCTCTAGTACTTCAATTGGTAAGCGTCCCAGACGAGCAATACTCAAGCATCGACCAAACAAGTGTTTCGTAAGCCCCTTCTTTCGTGTATTAATCACCCTCAGTCTATGACAAAGTACTGTGACCTGCATGTCAGAAAAATTACGCTCCATAGGAACGTATTTTCTTTAGGAGACATCACTTTGGAACTAAATAAATAGCTGTTCACTGTTTCGGAAAGTTCAAGTCAACTTGGTGTTCTCCGTCCCCAGGACTTATTCAAAATCCATCTCATTTGTTACTTATCCTTCTCTCACATTATTCCTCCGTAAGTTTTTATTTATCTCTAGAAAGCTGTTGACTTCCTTTGTCACAATTCTTTGAAAATCCATTTGATCCGTTCTCTTCCATTCTATAGAAATAACCAAAAACTATCAGTACCTTACTGGTTATTTTCCCCCTATATTATCTATATTCGGATGAATTTCAACATTATTTCCTAGTTTTCTGGAGTCTGGTTTTTAAATGGACCCTATAGTTGCCAATAACTCCTTTCTCTGATACACACAGCTTATCTAAGTGATAATCGAATACCGTGTACTGTACGGTGCAAAAATAATTTGGTTTCACGCTTCATAATGGTCCTTTATTTGAAGATTGTAAAATTAGCATTTTCTGTTGCAAACATTTATCATTATGCATAAGCTATTACCAACTTGTGATACTTTTCCTCTACAGAAATTTTTTTCTAATCCACTTCTTGTACTGTTTCTCCAAAATTAAAACCTCTATAATCAGCTGTTTTGTTCCTAGAACGCGTTTCAGGCTATTTATCAAACTTACATCAAGCAAAGTCTTGTGCGATCTGTTTAACTCTTGTTTAAAGATGCTTGAACAAGACATGCAATCGAACTGTTTTCTTCTAGCAGAGTAGAAGACAATTTTTCATAGTACTTTCTGAAATGACGTTGGAGCAGAATAAGTGGGTGCTTTGATACATGAGGAACTCCCGCAGTTTTCTCCCTCCTGTTTTAGAATTCATAAAATGTAAGTAGAAGTCAAATGTACGGTACCCCGAGGAAGAATAGTGAACGAACTGTAGTGGTAGTAAAGTGGCTCCGAAGGAGGAGGTTACAAGCAGGAGTTGAGGATGTGAATTGTTCTTAACAGGGTCCGCCTCCAAAGATAAACTCACACGGTAGGTGTCCAAAATGCTACGTGGAAGACTTAATAGAAGGCTGGGTAACTGCAGAAATGATGACACGGAACAGTCTGTTCAAGAGGCTCACACTCAGAAAACCTCTCTGCACTGCATCATCTCTCTACAGCTTGCGACGTCGGATGTTAATTAAAGGCGCATGACATTTTTAGAATCCATGTTTCACGTTTAGAATGATGTTTCGCTAATTGAATTACACAAATATGGAGAGAAGAAGCATGATCAACTGTTACATTAACGACTGATTCCTATCTAACGTTCTAGTCGTGGCACAACTACTCTATGCAAAACATTATAAGGAGGACAAGAAAAAACTTTGTAGTTTTAATATATATATATATATATATATATATATATATATATATATATATATATATTCCAGCAGAAGTGTCGGAATAAAATCTACACATTGAAATAGATAGTGTAGAAGATTTTACTTTTTAACTTAATCATAAGGTTGGAAAGATTGGAATACTTTCTGTAGTGAAAGAAAAACTTTGAAAATATTACACCTTTTCACTTTTCCTAAAAAACTCGCAGTTTATGGGGTTTCTAGCATTTTGACGTGTAATTCCAAGAGAGAACAAAATTCTCTACAAATCTCATTAGTACCGGTGCTATTTTTTTATGTATCCAGTACCAAGTTCGTCAAAGTATATCAATTTTTTCAAATGTTGAGTAAAATGGGAAAATATCTATTGTTTTGCACTTTTATTTCAGCTTGTGTTTATATAGTAGTAACACATTACAAGTTACGTCATATACTGGAAGTGAGCAGCTCATCTTACGTCTCGCACGCATGCTGCAAGCAATTTTCAGCACTGTTTCCAGAGTCGATCGGGGTCCTTTGGTTTGGAACCGAGTGGAGGGTCTCAACCAAAGACGTCGCCGACTCTGTGACAGTCTTAGCTACAGATTTATAGACCTGCGTTATCAGATGGGGATTTGTAGAACTCCCCTTGATAGGTCAGGGGTGCACTACACGAAGGAAGCAGCTACTCCGGTAGCCGAGTACTTGTGCATTGCACGTGAGGTTCTTTTTAGGCTAGACGGTACTTTCAGGTACTCTGATGAACAGTCGCCAGGAGACGTTCACAGTAAAGGCACTTCGACCTTCAAAATTTTATCTGTAAATTGTCGAAGTATTCGTAACAACAAAGTTCCCGAATCTGCTCCCCTCCAGTAGAGCTCACGTGCCCAAACTATTCTTGGGACAGAGAGCTGGCTGAAATCCGAAGTGGAAAGCTCTGAGATATTTAGCGAGTCGTGCAACGTATATCGGAGAGAGATATTAGAGGCCGTAGGAGTGGGAGTGTTTACTCTAGTTGACAAAAATATTGCATCTATCGAGGTCGACGCGGAGTGTGACAGCGAGGTTATCTCGGCCCGTATAATAGGTGTTGGTGCAACCAAGTTGGTTGTTGGATGTTTTTACCGGCCATCCGATTTCATCGTGACAGTTGTAGAGTCTACGGTCAGTAGCATAAATAGACACATCATATAATACTAGCTGCAGGCGACTTTAACCTACTACTCTACTGGCCATTACAATTGCTACACCACGAAGATGACGTGCTACAGACGCGAAATTTAACGGACAGGAAGTAGGTGCTGCGATATGCAAATGATTAACTTTTCAGAGCATTCACACAAGGTTGGTGCCGGTGGCGACACCTACAACGTGCTGACTTGAAGAAAGTTTCCAACCGATTTCTCATACACAAACAGCAGTTGACCGGCGTTGCCTGGTCGAACGTTGTTGTCATGCCTCGTGTAAGGGGGAGAAATGCGTACCATCACGTTTTCGACTTTGATAAAGGATGGATTGTAGACTATCGCGATTGCGGTTTATCGTATCGCGACATTGTCGCTCCCGTTGGGCGAGATCCAATGACTGTTAGCAGAATATGGAGTTGGTGGGTTCAGGAGGATAATACGGAACGCCGTGCTGGATCCCAACGGCCTCGTATCACTAGCAGTCGACATGACAGGCATCTTATCCGATTGGCTGTAACGGATCGTGCAGCAATGTCTCGATCCCTGAGTCAAGAGATGGGGACGTTTGCAAGACAACAACCATCTGCACGAACAGTTTGAAGACGTTTGCAGCAGCATAGACTGTCAGCTCGGAGACTACGGCTGCGGTTATCCTTGACGCTGCATCACAGACAGGAGCGCCTGCGATGTTGTACTCAACGACGAACCTGGGTGCATGAATGGCAAAACGTCATTTTTTCGGATGGATCCAGGTTCTGTTTACAGCATCATTATGGTCGCATCCGTGTTTGGAGACATCGCGATGAACGCACTTTGGAAGCGTGTATTCGTCATCGCAATACTGGCTATCACCCGGCGTGATGGTATGGGGTGCCATTGGTTACACGTCTCGGTCACCTCTTGTTCACATTGACGGCACTTTGAACAGTGGACGTTACATTTGAGATGTGTTACGACCCGTGGCTCTATCCTTCATTCGATCAATGTGAAACCCTATATTTCAGCAGGATAATGCACGACCGCATGTTGCAGGTCCTGTACGGGCCTTTCTGGATACACAAAATGTTCGAATGCTGCCCTGGACAGCACATTCTCCAGATGTCTCACCAACTGAAAACGTCTGGTCAATGGTGGCCGAGCTAGTGGCTCGTCACAATACGCCAGTTACTACTCTTGATTGACTGTGGTATCTTGTTGAAGCTGCATGGGCAGCTGTACCTGTACACGCCATACAAGCTTTGTTCGACGCAATGCCCAGACGTATCAAGGCCGTTATTACGGCCAGAGTTGGCTGTTCTGGGTATTGATTTCTTAGGATTTATGCACCCAAATTGCATGAAAATGTAATCACATGTCAGTCGTAGTATAATATATTTGTCCAATCAATACCCGTTTATCATCTTCATTTCTTCTTGGTGTAGCAATTTTAATGGCCAGTAGTGTAAGTATAGATTACGTGCAGTCTGGGATGTCTATGGATTAACTGCGGGAGAGAGAGAGAGAGCGACAGTCGTACGGAATACTTTCGGTCACGTTTTCTGAAAATTGCTTTGAGCGGCTTGCTCGGCAGCTCACACGTAGTGGAAACATCTTAGATCTTGTAGCTACAAACAGGCGGGATATTATCGACGATGTCAGTATAGAAATGAGAATTAGCGATCGTGATGTCATTATAGCAACTGTGGTTACGAAAGTTAATAGATCAGGCAAGAAGGCTACGAGAGTGTTTCTGCTTGATAGAGCAAATAAGCAGTTGTTAGCAACTTACTTAGAAAGTGGATTGACATCACTTAGTTCCAGTAAGACAGAAGACACGGATTATGGGCAAAGTTCAGTAGGATTGTAAATCAAGGTCTGGAGAGCTATGTACCTAGTAAGTGGATAAGGGATGGAATAGACCCACCATGGTTTAATAGCTTAATACGGAAGATGCTGAGGAAGCGGAGGCCGTTGGACTTTCGGTTCATAAGAGAATGCACTGATGATGACAAACAAAGATTAGAAGAGACTCGGGCATCTGTGAGAAGACATAAGCGGGAAGCATACAGCAGCTACCACCGCCGTACCTTAGCAAAGGATAGGGCAGAGAACCGCAGAAAATTCTTGTCCTACGTGAAATCGCTAAGCGAGTCTAAGGCTTCCACTCAGTACCTTGTTGGTCAATCTGGCGTTACAGCTGAAGTTGGCCACGTACCTAGCTTTTATCGTGAATCTCCCGCCCAGCACAAAGTCCCACGCGACTGGAAAAAAGAAGGGTAAAATAACGGATCAGCAAAATTACAGGCCAATATCCCTAACATCGGTTTTCTGCAGAACCCTTTCTATATCTACATCTACTTCCATACTCCTCAAGCCACCTGATGGTGTGTGGCGGAGTGTACCCTGAGTACCTCTATCGTTTCTCCCTTCTGTTCCAGTATCGTATTTTTCGTGGAAAGAAAGATTGTCGGTATGCCTCTGTGTGGGCTCTGATCTCTCTCATTTTATCCTCATGGTCTCTTCGCGACATATACGTAGGAAGGAGCAATATACTGCTTGACACCTCAGTGCAGCTATGTTCTCCAAACTTCAACAAAAGCCCGTACCGAGCTACTGAGCGTCTCTCCTGCAGAGTCTTCCACTGGAGTTTATCTATCATCTCCGTAACGCTTTCGGGATTACTAAATGATCCTCTAACGAAGCGCGCTGCTCTCCGTTGGATCTTCCCTATCTCTTCTATCAACTCTATCTGGTAAGGATCCCACACCGGTGGGCAGTGCTCAAGCAGTGGGCGAACAAGCGTACTGTAACCTACTTCCTTTGTTTTCGGATTGCATTTCCTTAGGATTGTTCCAATGAATCTCAGTCTGGCATCTGCTTTACCGACGATTAATTTAATATGGTCATTCCATTTTAAATCACTCCTAATTCCTGCTCCCAGATAATTTATGGAATTAACTGCTTCCAGTTGCTGACCTGCTATTGTACCTAAGTGATAAAGGATCTTTTTTTCTATGTATTCGCATTGAGATTCAATTGCCATTCCCTGCACTGTGCGAGCGAGGTGGCGCAATGGTTAGACACTGTACTCGCATTCGGGAGGACGACGGTTCAATCCCGCGTCTGGCCATCCTGATTTAGGTTTTCCATGATTTCCCTAAATCGCTCCAGGCAAATGACGGGGTAGTTCCTTTGAAAGGGCACGGCCGACTTCCTTCCCCGTCCTTCCCTAATCCGATTAGACCGATGACCTCGCTGTCTGGTCTCTTTTCCCAAAAGAACCAACCAATCCCTGCACCATGCGTCAATTCGTTGCAGATCCTCCTCCATTTCAGTATAATTTTCCGTAGTTACAACCTGGATACAGCATGTTCCGCAAAAAGCCTCAATGATCTTCCGATGTTATGCACAAGGTCATTTATATATATTGTGAATAGCAACTGTCCTACAACACTCCCCTGAGGCACACCTGAAATCACTCTTACTTGGTCTGATAGTCCATATGCTCTTACTTTGTTCATTAAACAACTGTGGTGAACTGTATCAAACGCCTTGCGGCAATGAAGAAACACGGCATATACCTGGGAACCCGTGTCTATGGCCCTCTGAGTCTCGTGGACGAATAGCGCGAGCCGGGTTTCACTCGGTCGTCTTTTTCGAAACCCATGCTAATTCCAACAAAGTAGACTTCTGGTCTCCAGAAAAGTCGTTCTCAGTCTAATGTAATAAATTTTTTTGAGACTGAGAAGGTTATTCCTACGAATCAACATGATCTTAGAAAGCATCGCTAATGCGAAACTCAGCTTTCCCCTTTCACTCATGATACACTGCGATCTATGGATGAAGGACAACAGGCAGATTTCATATTTCTAGATTTCCGGAAGGCATGTGAAACGGTGCCTCATTGCAGGCTGTAAGAGAATGTATGAACATATGGAATAGGTTCGCAGTTGGCTCGAAGACTTCTTAAGTCATAGAACCCATTATCTTGTCGTCAAGGGCCAGTGTCCATCAGAAATAAGATATCATCAGGAGCGCCCCAAGGAAATGTGACAGAACCACTGTTGTTCTCTACGTACATAAATGATTTGACGGAGGGGCTGGGCAGTAATCTGTTTGGTGATGATTCTATGGTGCACGGTAAGGTGTCGAAGCTGAGTGACTGTAGGAAGATACAGGATGACTAGGACAAAATTTCTAGTTGGTCTGATGAATGGCAACTAGCTTTAAATGAAGGGCTTATTTCAATAGCGGTACAAGTCGATTTTTGTTCATCTTGAGATACAGAGTCCTGAAGTTAAATGAGCGCTGAAAAATCTGCAATTGAGGTACTAGAAATATTTAAGCATATGGCTTCTTGCTAGAGATGAACCTTTGTTTCTGTCTGTCTGGATCATTAATTTCAGAAGCATTATAGGCAGAAAAGTGCAGGTAATGGACTTGTACCACTAATGAAATAAGCTATTCAAATGTGGAAAAACGTAAGATAATGGGTATGAATAGGAGAAACAAACTTGTAATTTTCGGATAGAGCATTAGTGGTGTACTGCTTGAAACAGTCACCTCGTTTAAATATGTGGGCGAAACGCTGAAAAGCGATATGAAACGAAAAGAGAATGTGAGGGCTATCTATAGTTGGGATGGTGAATGGTTGATTTAGGTTTGTTGGACAACTTTAGGAAAGTGTGAATCATCTGTAAAAGAGGCAGCAATAGGACTCGTGTGCGACCTATTCTTAACTGCTACTCGAGTGTTTGGTATCAGTACGAGGTTGGACTGAAGGAGGACATCGAAGCAATTCAGAGGTGGGCTGATAGATTTGTTACCAGGAGGTCTTTCAACACGCAATTGTTACGGAGATACTTCAGGAACTCAAATGAGGATCCCTGGAGGGAAGGCGAAGTTCTTTTCGAGGACCACTACTGAGAAAATTTAGAGAACCGGCATATGAAACTCACTGCCGTATGATCCTACTGCCGCCAAAATACATTGTGCATACGGACCACGAAGTTAAAATAAGAGACACTGTGGCTCATGTGGAGGCATATAAACAGTCATTTCCCCTCGCTCCATTTGCGAGTGGGACGGGGCAGGAGACATATACCAGTGGTACAGGGTGTCCTCCGCCATGAACCGCACGATGGCTTGCGGTATATCTATGTAGATGTATATTTAATTTACGTGTATGCAATCGGGTGATTCTTGGGCATCCTTTAAAGTGATTCGTACATAACTAGTCGAGGTTAAGTTCCAGTGCATTTCAGCTCTGACTCAAGCAAATTCTTTACTCCTTCGGTTATACATATTAAATGATCAGCGTCAGAAAGTTGTACTACTATCAGTTGAAATAGGCAAACCGAAATTGGTAGCTATTCATACTTGTATAAAGAAACCATGTAATACTATTACTTCTGACTGCGTAATACTTCTGACGCTGTCGGTCAACCCTTGGGGCACTTGAGATAGATATGTGATTCACTTCCGACGTTTTGATGGGCCAACTTCCTCGGTTTTTTCAGAAATGCCTTGAATGTGTAGAATCAGGGTAAGCAAATCGAGTTGGTGCTATATCGATTGTTCTTCCAACGGTGGCTCAGTCTATTCTAACTCTTTGGTTTCGACGTCTGTTTCTTCAATAATTTTCATAAGATCTACTTCTTCGTCACTTTCTTCATATAAAAAGTCTGGCAAGTTTTCACAGTTGACTCTACTGCAGTTCTTGCAAATGGAAGAACGCTCCAGTCTTGCTTTTCTGCAGGAGCACGCTCAGCCACAGTTCAACTACACAAGCACGAAATAACGTGAGGAAATGACTCAGGGCTGGAACTTGGTTCATTAAAAAAACCTCGGAACGTGATTACCATGAGGTCAGTCTCATTTCTCAGGAAGTTTCCAGTTTACCATCCAGCATCGAACTTGCTAGTGACTCCCTAATTAATGATGCTGTGCGACATCTTTTTTGGAATTTTTTTTTGAGAATTTGTGGTAAGGTCTTGTGGGACCAAACTGCTGAGGTCATCGGTCCCTAAACTTACAAAATACTTAATCTAACTTAAAGTAACTTACGCTAAGGAGAACACACATACCCATGACCGAGGATGGACTCGAACCTCCGACTGCGGAGCCGCTCGGACCGTGACAATACGACACAGACCCCGCGGCTTACCCGCGCGGGCATCTTTTTTTCTTTCCTTGAGTAGTAACCTTCTAACATTCCTTTTTGGATACAGAAAATGTTCTACTGCTGCCCTGGCCAGCACATTCTGCAGATCTCTCACCAATTGAAAACGTCTGGTCAATGGTGGCCGAGGAACAAGCTCGTCACAATACGCCAGTCACTACTCTTGATGAACTGTGGTATCGTGTTGAAGCTGCATGGGCAGCTGTACCTGTACATGCCATCCAAGCTCTGTTTGACGCAATGCACAGGCGTATCAAGGCCGCTTTTACGGCCATAGGTGGCTGTTCTGGGTACTAATTTCTCAGGATCTGTGCACCCTAATTGCGTGAAAATGTAATCACATGTCAATTCTAGTATAATATATTTATGCAATGAATACCCGTTTATCATCTGCATTTCTTCTTGGTGTAGCAATTTTAATGGCCAGTAGTGTATTTTTTGGCTTGAATATACTGTTCGTTACACTAGTAGTGTCAATATCTCTACGATTTTGAACATGACACAAAATTCAGTTTAGCCAGGTACTTTTCAGTATGGCGTATAACACGCATATATATATATATATATATATATATATATATATATATATATATATATATATATATATATGCGGTATGGGAGGAGAGTTATAGCTTGCAATATAAAATCGGGGGCGGCACTGGTAAGTGGGGCCAGGTTTGTGATTTCATATGTTTGCCTCTTCTTGTTGGCAACCGGTATTAGCAGTCATATTTCAATTCAGTGGTATTGCAAGGTTCGATACAGCATTTAAGTGCGAAATGCGTCGATACTGCTGTTGCCAAAATGTTATAGAAGCGAAAGGAAAACCTTGGTTTTACAAACTATAATACGTAGAAGTGGCCTTTAAATGACAAAGAGACAGGCAGCTGGATTTAGGGGAAAAAGGATTGTAGCAAGCTGTGTTCCAGAAATGAGCAGCTTAGAGCGGCGACACTTTCTGCAGGACCCTCTCATCGTTTTGTAGGACGATTCTCGGACGAATATGGTGCAAGTTGTGTCTAAATTGTTAGATAGATAGTGCTGGGAAGCGCTTTACACCCACTGCACTCTCAGGACTCATGCCCTTGTGACTTAATTTTTTAAGATGAAGGAAGCACTCCGCAGCATTTACTTCGGAACTGTTACTGAGATTCGTAGGGAAACTGGCGTGTAAACGGTTGTGTATAAATATTTGCCGTTATTAAAGTTCCATCGCCCGTATTTGCTCATTGCGTTTGTCAGTAAGCATTTACGATACCCACCTGGCAGACAATTTGCGATATCTCAACTTCTCGGTAACTATAGTGTCTATATTGGTGTGCTCGGCATGAGAAAATCGTCATTTAAAGCACCAATCGTTAATCACAGACCTTTCTTTGATTCGCAAGTTGCCGGATTTCGTCGGTCTGCTGCTCTTTCTTTAATGTGATCATTTATTCGGAAGCTCTTTAAGTATCGAAGCCATTGTTTAACTTTACTCATTACTGCAGGACCACAAACTGATGAATGTGGGCAACTGTAGATCCATTTTCACATAAAAATCATGTTAATGGCCATGCTTTACGACTGGGGAAGGGCTTTCAAACGTCCGAATTTCCCCGGATTTGTCATAGTTTTGAGGGCGTGCGGTGGCGTTCTGAGGGTTTTATAGAAATGTCCCTGGTTAATCTGGTCCCTTTCTGTGTCTGGAGAAATTCGATCGGTTGGAAATAAATAGTTTTTAATAAATGTCAGTTAAAATTCATTGAATGAGAGCTGGCGCATAGGTAATTTCATTTGTTTTATAAGAGAGGCAAACACGCGTACACGCTCTCTTATACACGCATGTTCCATATTTCTTCACTGAGTACAATGAGAAGCAGCCTTAAATCGACTGCCGCATGCACCGCGTCTCCCCGTCAACTTTGTGTCGACAGGTTTTGTGTGTCTGGGAAAGTAATTCGATTTCTTCCAAATGTCTGGGGTTTTCGGAGTCTTTGTCCAGGGTCGGCAACGAAGGATATCGCAGGCCTAAACTTGCGGAAGCAATGATTCTCGAAGTCGCTGTTCTTTGCTAACGTCTACAGTGAACCGACAACTGATTCAAAACGATGACTTCTCGTGGCTTGGTAAGCAGTCAATAGACGTCGCTTGCGGTCTTACAACCTTCCTCTTAGAGGGCAAAATTTAAATATAAGTAAATGGCCCGATGGCGTGGCTCATCGACACTTGTCATGTTAGGCGGCGTTTGGGGATTTCACGAGGAGGAGAGCCATGAGCATAAACGCCATAGAGAGCTCTCTGAATGCAGCGAGTCGAATGTTTGTGGAACACTTTTTTGAAATTGGACACACTGTAAACTGCGTAAAAAGAAAGGACTTTGACAGTTCTCTTTCTCCCGGAAATCTGCGCTTAAAGAAGAGATAAAAATCCGACAAAGACAGCGGATCCATTCTTGGGAAGGCGTGGAACACTGCAGTTGATAAACTGAGGTCGCAGTTTGACACGGGATGCGATCCCAACGACAACAGCAACAAAGCCTCTAGTAGACGGCACTGGTTGCTCCAGCCGGGTGCCTACCGCTGGAGCTAAGAATTGGGATAAAATGAAAGGACGCCCCAGTGGACAAACCAATCAAACAACGAGGCGTTCAGATTTTCTCCGCGTGAAGCTCTACCTTCCGTCGGTGCGGTCGAGCCTCGAGTACGAGACGCATGTTGGACGATTTCAGCGAGTACAAAGCAGGGCATTGAAGTGCGCTGAAGTGTAGTTGCAGCACTGCAACATGTGACAGGAATGCCTCCGCTTAGGGACCGCTTCGAGGCATCAGCCAGAAATTTCAGGGTACGCATTCCGAAAACAGATAAATTCATACCATGAGAAACAGAGTGCATAGACATCTAGCCACCTGGTGGCCAGACCTCCTTAGACAACAGTTTCATTAATTTAAGAATTAATATCATTTTGAGATAAGCTTAAGTCTAGATGACAAGAAATACAGATAAAGAGCTAGTATGTAGCAGAATAGTATTTTCATTAGTTTTGGATTCACTATTAATATATTTTGTGCCAGTTCTAAGTTTAATCTGGCAGGGCAGAGATCAGTCTCTCCCTCCCCGCCCCCCACTCTGGATGGCATCTTATCAGTGAGCTGTGGTGGGGTTGCTGGCGTCGCCCTTCGAATTCCTGGCGCCACTAGCTCGATCTGTCGTGTGATGTCTCAATGGTTTGAGGCCTCTAAGATCCTTGTTCGAAGTTGTTGGTTGGGACGGGGCGTGTTGTGGCATGGCGACTTGGGGAGCGGTAAGGGAGCGAGGAAGACGGTGTGAGAGGACAGCCCCGCGAGTAAGGCGAGCCTTGGGCAAGCGTCTTGGGCACGGAGTCTGGAGTCCAGCGATTGGTTGCTGGGCATACTTGTGGGCCGATTTGAATCCGTGGCTGACTTCGAGTGCAGTCTTCATGAATAGCCTGGCCAGCCAGCTCTGGGACGTGACACACCGATGAGAGAGCTCCAGACACTTCCACTGTGCTGAATTTGGGCCGCTTTGGAACCTGCAAGCTTCAGCTTCAATTCGTGAACCTCTGTTACGTTTTGGACTTTGAGGTCCTAAGCGTTATTTTCTTATTGATACCCATATGTCTCTTGCGATTATTGTGATTTCTTAGCTGATTTATTTCACCACCAGTTGGTTGCTTGAAGTGTAGCTGTTGTTTTCGAGTCGACATTGGCCTTGATTGTTTGTTAACAGGGTATCTTAAACTGTGTGAGGCGATGGTGTTTCCTGAGCCAGAGCAATAACGTGTTTCTTCTGTGACGTGGCCGGACACTTCATTCCCCCATCGTCACCCCGTACCAAGGTGGTTGGGTTTTAGCCGACCTCCCTGCCAGAAGTTTTCGAACACCAGATATCTTTCTCTTGTAATGTGGCCGGGGGTGGTTTCGAAATATCTTCAGTCATTGCAAACGTCATCTGTTAATTATATTGGCTTAGAAGGTGCCTGGGTCTCGGAATTTGCAATTGCTGAGACTATTTAATTGTGTTTGGCAACCTAGTTTTCATCCGGGCGTTTCGCCGTCGTTGTAGAGGCGGTATTTTGCAGTGACGCGGGTACACCATTTGGTTAGTTATTGTTGATTTCATGTAGTTAACCTTGCTGTGTTAATATTTCTTTTGCTGGTCTGTATTCAATGAAAAGAGCCGTGGAAGGCCGGTCATTTTGTTGCAACCATTTTGGCCATTTTATTTGGTATAATCTTGTGCTCCTTGCGTGTAAGTCTTCTGGTGCACTCCTTGTGAGGAAGCAATTCAAACTCTTGGCCAGTTAGCTGAAGCAGTTATTCATGAAGGCCTACCTGTTTTCTACCTGATAATTTAATTTAACGGAAGCTGTTATTATTGAATGCCGTTTCATAATTTGGGCTAGTTGAAATTTTTATTAATAAAAGCCTACCTGTATTATTGCCCTATTGTTGAGATCTGATGTCTTATTCATTCTGTTTTGTAACTAACTGAAATCGTAATTGTCAAAAGCCTGCCTTTCAGAGGTACTTATGTCAATAATGTAGTAACAGGAAATGACATGATGGTACATTGGCCCTAATTTTCACCTTACTTCCCTTTATCCATAATTGTAGGTTTTACTCAGTATTTAGTGTTCACGTCGATTGGTGTATATTGTGTTAGCTTTAAACTCGCAGAGAAGTTTTGAATGGAGTGCTCCTACTCAACTAGTGTGAATTTTGACGTAGGAAAACCGACAGGGCACTGTCCCAAACATCGCTACAGTGACTGTGAAATCAGGATTAAAAACTTCAGCGTCTGCTAACAGGAGAATGGCACTGTCCAACACGCTCACCAGCAAGTGAAGTATTTTCAGTTTAGGGAAACAAACGTAAGGATAGTCTCGTCAGTAATTAATGGGATGTTATACTGCATTTTGTTTTGAAGAGACAACTGCACTTTCAAGTTAAACATGCAGCTACTCACCTGGGAATTAGGTCTCCATGTTCTGCAGCCACGTGAATTTGGCTAAAAGTGTCACTGCAGCTAAGAAAAATTTGAATATAAAGAAATTAAATACCCATAATTCTTACCAGTTACCTTATATGTCCTGGTGTGTCAATGTCTTCCATACTGATGGAAACATGTTTAATTGTTTCATGTCAGCAATTCAACTCAATAAAAGTTAGCATGCAGCTACTAAGAAAAATTTAAATATAAAGAAAAAAAATACCCATAATTCTTACCAGTTACTTTATATGTCCTGGTGTGTCACTGTCTTCCATACTGGTGGAAACATGTTTAATTGTTTCATGTCAGCAATTCAACTCAATAAAAGTTAGCCAGCGTTCAGTTTGTCTGACGCATCTACTAGGACATTCAGAGTAATCGCTGAGGCCTTGACAGGAAGTGTAAAGTATACGCATTAGGCATCTTCCGTTGTATATTTGTGACTGGTTAGAGTTTGTTAATGTATGGGTTGAGGAGCGGACGGAGGTTCAAGTCACTCTGTTACACATAGGTGGGAAATTGCCCTTAAAAGTCGGGAGAGTCAGCAATCGTTAAAGGCATGCGGATGCACAACGCAATGGAAACCACTGTATTAACTACACATATTGTGTATCCATACGACATGCGACCTGTAAGAGAAAAAGTGTCATGATGATCTATGCATTTGGCAAAATTTTCCGGACTAGCCCCCATTCGAATCTTCGGGAGGTGACTGCCAATGAGGAAAAGACTGAATAACCAACGAAAGGGTAATGTTCTAAGGGCCGGAGCGTTGAATGTCAGAAGCTTGAACGTGGTAGGGAAGCTAGAAAATCTAGAAACGGAAATGCTAAGGCTCAATCTAGATATAGCTGGGATCAGTGGAGTGACATGTAAACAAGATAAGGATTTATGGTCAGACAAATATAGGATAATATCGATAGCGGCAGAAAATGTAGTAGGACTCGTTATGAATAGGAAGGTAAGGGAGAGAGTGAGTTACTGTGAACAGTTCAGTGCTATGATTGCTCCCATCAGAATCAGCAGCAAACCTCAGTTACAGTTCAGGTATGTAAGTCGTCGCCACAAGCCGAACATGAAGAGATAGAGACTGTATATGAGGATATTGAACAGGTACTTAAACGTAGAGGAAAATACTGTATAATAGTCATGAGGGACTGGAATGCGGCTGTAGGGGAGGCAGTAGAAGTAAGGGTTACGGGAGAATATGGTCATACAACTAGGAATGAGGGAGGAGAAAGCCTAATTGAGTTCTACGTGAACTTCAGCTACTAATAATGAGTATTCTGTTCAGGTGTCACAAGAGGAGGATGGATACTTGGAAAAGAGCGGGAGATACGAAAGACTTCAGTTAGATTATATCATGGTCAGACAGAGATGCCTAAATCACATAATGGTTTGTAACGCGTACACAGGAGTAGATATAGACTCAGATCACAATTTAGTATTGAGTAGGCTGACGTTCAACAGACTAGTCAGGAGGATTCAGTGCGCGAAGTCGAAGTGTTAAGGAATGAAGAGAAACGCTTGAATTTCTCTAAGGCTATAGATATTGTGAGAATGAATAGCTCAGTAGGCAGTTCAGTTGAAGAAGAATGGGCATATCTCATAGCTCAGTGGGCAGTTCAGTTGAAGAAGAATGGGCATTTCTAAGAAGTGCAGTCACAGAAGATGGAAGAAAAACATAGAAAGAAAGTAACTGCGAATCAACCATGGATAACAGGAAAAATACTTCGGCTGATCGATGAAAAAAAAGCACAAAAACGTCAAGAGAAATACAAAAGTACAAGTCACTTAGGAATGAAATAAGTCGGAAGTGCAGAGAAGTTAAGGCGAAATGGCTGAATGAAAAATGTGGAGAACTCGAAAAAGAAATGATTGTCGGAACGACTGACTCAGCATACATAAAATTCAAAACAACCCTCGATGAAGTTAAAAACAGGGGGGTAACATTAAGCGTGCAGTGCGAATTCCACTGTTAAGGGCATAGGAGATGGCAGATAGGTGGAAAGAGTACATCGAAGGCCTCTATGAGGGGGAAGACTCGTCTGATGAAGTGATAGGGGAAGAGAGAGGAGTCGATATAGAAGATATAGGGAATCCAGTACTAACGTCATAATCTGAAAGAGGTCTGGAAGACTTACAATCAAATAAGGCAGCAGAGATAGATAACATCCCATCAGAATTTCTAAAATCACTGGGGGAAGAGGCGACAAATCGACTACTCACTTCGGTATGTAGAATGTATAAGTCTGACGGTATAACACACGACTTTCAAAAAAACATCATTCACAGAGTTCCCAAGATTGCAAGAGCGAACAAGTACGAGAATTATTGTTCAATCACTAACAGCTCATGCATCCAAGTTACTGACAAGAATAATATGTAGAAGAATGGAAAAGAAAATGTGGATGTGTTAGATGAAGATCAGTTTGGTTTTAGGAAACATAAAGGCACGTATAAGTTAGTTGTGTCGTTGCGAGCGATAATGGAAGCAAGACTGAATAAAAATCAGGACACGTTCACTGGATTTGTCGACCAGGAAAAGCGTTCGACAATGTCAAATGGTGCAAGGTGTTCGAAATTCTGAGAAAAATAGAGGTAAGCTATAGCGAGAAATAGTTAATACAAATTACGTGTAAGAACCAAGAGGGATAAATAAGAGTGGAAGACAAAGAAATGAGTGCTGGATTAAAAATTGTGTAAGACTAGGATGTATTCTTTCATCCCTACTGTTCAGCCTATGCGTCGAAGAAGCAATGGCGAAAATAAAATCAAAGGTTGGGAGAGTGGAATTGAAATGGTAGATGAAAGGATATCAATAATAAGATTTGCTGATGATATTGCTCTCATCAGTGGAAATGAAAAAGAATTGCAGTATCTACTGAATTAATTAACAGTCTAATGAGTACAAAACATGACTGACAGACAAAAGTAATGCGAACGCAGGTTGCAAGTGCTACTCTGACATGAAGAGTTTGGCAGAGGAGAGCAATTAGTCGCGGGCCACATCAAACCAATTGGAAGACTGACGACTGAAAGAAAAGTCTGAACTAGACCTGTGATTACCCGAGCAGAGAAGAGCTTCGCCGTGCTAGGCGCCATGTATAGGCGAGATGCGGTAATTGTGCCGGATGCACGTTGAAACAGACTCCCTCCTCGGAGCAGGCTGCGCGTGTTACAGCTCACGCGCGTTATGGATAAGCCCGTAGATTTATCGCCGATTGTCCTTGCTCTACTTTCTCTTTCCGCTCAGGCCGGTGGCTAGCAGCTCACCTGTAGCTGTTTCTAGTACTGAGAGAAAAGATTTGCTGCCTTCTGTAATTTATTGGCACCGTTATTCTCCACTTAGACACACAAATGTAATAATTGCCTATGTCGTAAAGGGGAACTATAATAATAGATTGCAATTTCCGCCAAGTTTCACTTGGTTCTATGTGATGGCTCTTCATAATACATCTTACCGATACTTTTGTTTTATACTACAGCTCATATGAGCGCAATTTGCGAGGTTACTATTTTATAGCTGGTTTACTTAACGCAACTTCAATTTACGATTGATGAATTTTATCTATAGTTTATTTACACAATTAATATATAAGAGAGTTAACCCTGAGTTCGTTGTGTGTGACAGTAGCTTCTCCATCCCATCCTGCAATGTGTAAAGTTATTTTAAAATAACTGATTTTTTTAATGGAGCTGAATACAGTCTCCTCCTTATAACTATTAACTTAATGATATTGTACATTTGTTTATTAAATAAACAGTTAATGTACAACACATATGAACTGGACAGTAGCGACACGTATAGCGCCATACTGCAGCCAGGTCATCCTCGCTGCGCAGAGCTCCATTATAATTGTTCATAGTGTGTGCGTGTAGATTTCAACAGTGCACAGGGTACTTTCTATTTTAAATGAGCATGACGAAGTCTATTGGAGTCATTTTAGTTAGAATATGATTTTTAAATAGATCTACTCGGTATGGTTAACAAACTGTTTACTCAGGAACACTGGTGTAGGAAACAGGAGGAAAGTAAGTTTCTGACCGCACGTCCAACCGGGCGGGAAGGAGCGCCTGGTCCCCGGCACGAATCCGCCCGGCGGATCTGTGTCGAGGTCCGGTGAACCGACCAGTCTGTGGATGGTTTTTAGGCGGTTTTCCATCTGCGAATGCGGTCTGGTTCCCCTTATTCCGCCTCAGTTACGCTATGTCGGCGATTGTTGCACACACAAGTTCTCCGCGTACGCCACCATTACCCCACCACGCAGACATAGGGGTTACACTCGTCTGTTGTTAGACGTTCCCTGGGGGGTCCACCGGGGGCCGAACTGCACAATAACCCTGGGTTCGGTGTGGGGCGGCGGAGGGGTGAAGTGGACTGCGGTAGTCGTCGTGGGGTTGTGGACCACTGCGGCTGCGGCGAGAACGGAGCCTCTCCGTCGTTTCTAGGTCCCCGGCTAACAGAAAATACAATACATACATACAAGTCTCTGATGTGTGTCACTGCAAGTAACATAGCTCGATGAAACTTGGACCATGCATAGAAAGAACTTCTACTATACAATATAGAAGGTAACTGAAATAAATACGCAATGAGAGAAGGAGAAATGATACTATTATTCAAAAACAATAATTACCCTGATGTCACTGTGATTCATGATGTGGACATATGCAAAGGCACGACGTGGATATTAATAGAGTGTGTAATGACCATAGACGGCAATGCATGCTCTGAAATGTGATCCCACACAGGGCAAAAGGCTTGTGTGGAGTAATGGAGGTAGGGCGTTCCACTCCTCTACTAGCACGGTTGACTACTGCTATATGGTTGAGGCGGAATGTGCCTCTGTAAAGGTACAGTGACACAATAATATGATCAGAAATTTGGAGCTCAGTACGCCCTTAGAAAAATTACGTCTCCCCCATGCCATAACACGTGGACCAACCAAACGATTTGTGTGGCAGTTTTCAGCTAATATTTCATTATGCACACTTTAGTTAGCTGCAAGAAATTCAAGGCTATTATTGCTATTGTGTGCCGGATCATTAATAGACAACAAGAACTGCAACAGTCCGAACACACATCCCTGGGATCCACCTGAAGTTACATCTACATCTGTCGATAACTCTCCATCCAAGATAACATGCTTCATCCTCTCTACCAAGTAATCCTTTCTATGATACCCCATATCATTGTAGTTTCGTTAGTATGTGTTGAGGTGTTGCTGAGCCAAATGATATTCGATAGTGAACAAATACTGCATGTAACTATCTTCATTCACGACTCCCACGATGCATGTTAGAATAGCCGAGTTGGGTTTCGTATGATCAATGTGTTTCTCAAATAGATGCTGATTTCCATTGAGGAATTCGAGATACTTTTTTGTTACACATTTGTAACTTTATTTATAGGTAAGTCAATAAATTTGGAACAAATGATTTTCTTCATCTCCCTAACCCTATCGATTAACAGCCCATCGAAAGGACGTCTCTGGAAATAAGGTAGTACCTCACTTAAACACATCTGCGGGAGGAATCAGGAATTCACAGAAACGATAGGGAACGGACAGCACAACGGGGACGTGAAGTTCACCCAAAACTTGTGCGAGAGTATTAAGTATCTTGGTTACATAACGTCAGTTGATTCTGCATATGTAAGCAACGTCAAACTGAAATCAGTTCATGCATCACTCTGACTGCACTACATGAAGATAAGTCAGAAAAATCGTCTGTCTGTTGAGTTGCAGACTGAAACGATTCAAAAGTCGCGCAGTTGTCCGGATACTTACGAATGATGCCCTTCTAGGAAGATTTTGTGCGGTTTTTGTGCGAAAACTGTAAGAAATCAAATAAAATCGAGTGTGAGAACAGCAAAACTAACGAAAATTACAATTCCAGACCTTTGAATAATCACTGACTTCCAGAATAGAGCACATAAAATTCCATCTCTGCCACAACTTGCTTCACTAATAATGTTACCACACTCGGAAAATGGTACAACTGCCTCCCACATTTGATTGACAGTTACACACACATTTCAAACGATAACGCACTAATCTCCGATTTTACTTGGGTTATTACACAAGTTGAGAAGAATTAGTAGGAACTTTAGACAGTATCTGAAGCTTGTCAATTACAGCCGATTATTCTTGTCCATACAAGTTTGCAGTAGAAAATCATTTTGGATCTCTTCAGACTATATATTTCTGCTTGTTTCTATACACATTATGCCAACTATCTTTATCCTAAAATTGTTGATGAAATTTTCTACGTTTTACTTCTAGTTTCAACCAGCCAAAGTGGTGGATATAACAGGCGAGTGACTCTTGAGGAGAGGTGTATTAAGGAACTTACCGCGAGTGCTTCAAGGGTTAACATCTGGTAAGATGTAGGTTTTTCTCTTTTAATTTAGAATGGCCGTTTTTTTGGTTATAGAGCTGACATGACCTTTCCTTGGTAGACTGAAGGTCTGTACCAATGAGAATAGGTCAAGCAATCCATGGCGACACTTTTCACCAAAGCCATGAAGCATCTATTTCCGACCTTCGTCCTGTCTATAGACCACGGGACATCTATGAACCGTTGGAATGGTGCTTGTAAATCGGCAGCACACTGACACTCACTTTGCTAGTCCCGGAAAGAAGCGATTACATTCTCAGATGTTAGGTGACAAACGTTGCTTGTGGAGCACGCACAAAATTACGTGACATATTTGCGGAAACGCATCGTCGTTCTCAGTACCGAGAGAGCATATCCTCGTATGGCGAGATCTGGAATCACGGAACACAGCGAGGAATATTGCCGAACAGGATCGTTTAGATGATCCTGGTTCCATGGTGTGGGTAGGAATAACATACGTCTTTTCAGGTGGTCTTTCGGCTGTGACTTCATTTTTATGGATGACAGCGCTGATCCGCATCGAACTGCGTAGGTGGAAGGAGCTCTTGGGAAGAGAGAATACTCAGCGACTGGAACAGCCTGCCCCCCCCCCCTCCTACCCCTCCCCCCCCTGGAGCCCCATCGAGCTCGGGGAGTGTGTGTGGGATGCACTGAGCAGACATATTGCGGTACGTCCGCATCAACAGATTTTATTTGGCCTGGCTAATTATACGACCATCCAGCAGTTGCCAACCGCGCTGGTGGAGTAATTGATCCGCTACGGTCTCAGGTTCGAATCCTGCCCCGGGCATGGATGTGTGTGATGTCCTTAGGTTAGTTAGGTTTAAGTAGTTCAGAGTTCTAGGAGACTGATGACCTCAGATGTTGAGTCCCATAGTGCTCAGAGCCATTTGGAGGAACTGATCGACCCAGCACAAGAAGTCCGTACCGGTGTTGAGACCACCAGGGGAACACGTCGCATAGCGTGTATTGTCATCCGTGGTGATCAAACACCATTTTAAGAACCACGTCGAGCCGTTTGTAACATCCAGGTAACCGTCAGGAATCGCGGTGACTGAATAAAAGTGTCATTTCTATTCGTCTCATTGCATGTTTTCTTCTTTCTTCCTTTTTTTATTTGCCTCATGCACTGCCCGCATCTCGTGGTCGTGCGGTAGCGTTCTCGCTTCCCACGTCTGGGTTCCCCGGTTCGATTCCCGGCGGGGTCAGGGATTTTCTCTGCCTCGTGATGACTGGGTGTTGTGTGATGTCCTTAGGTTAGTTAGGCTTAAGTAGTTCTAAGTTCTAGGGGACTGATGACCATAGATGTTAAGTCCCATAGTGCTCAGAGCCATTTTGAACCTCATGCACTACACGGTAGCACTTTTTTCCATGTATCGTCCAAATTTTATCGAGCTATGTTACTTGGCAGTAAACATCATCCGGCAGCTACTTTCGTCCTTGCGTTTTACACACATGTGTATATGACGGTTTCATTTCACATTTGACACATATTGTATGAAATATTGCCTCTGTATCTTACAGATTTGATAATGGTTGTTAATAATCGCCGGCCGGTGTGGCCGAGCGGTTCTAGGCGCTACAGTCTGGAACCGCGTGACCGCTACGGTCGGAGGTGCAGGTTCGAATCCTGCCTCGGGCATGGATGTGTGATGTTAGGTTTAAGTAGTTCTACGTTCTAGGGGACTGATGACCTCAGAAGTTAAGTCCCATAGCGCTCAGAGCCATTTGAACCATTTTTTTTGTTAATAATCGAAACTGACTACCACATGTACTGAAAATATTTTGCGAACCGTAACGTGATTGTAGCATATAGGTGAATTCATTGGTCACTGGATACTCTTACTGCGGCTATATCGAAACTCGTGAAGCATTCAGAACAGTTCCACACATCCGGCACAAAATGTTCTGTAAGGTCAAAGGAGCGGACAGAGGTTCAAGGCACTCTCTTGCACTTGAGGTGAGAAACTGTCCTTAAAGGCGGAAGAGTCAGCAATAATCAACGGCATGAAAATGCGTTGGCAAAATATTCTGGACCAATCCTCCAATCGGATCTCCGAGAAGAGGCTGCTAAGGAGGAAGTGACGATGAGAAAGAGACTGAATAACCAACGAAAGGATAACGTTCTACGAGTAGGAGCGTGGGCTGTCAAAAGTTTGAACGTGTTAGGGATTCTAGAAAATCTGAAAAGAAAAACACTAACGCTCAGTCTAAATATAGCTGGCGTCAGTAAAGTGAAATATAAAGAAGATACAGATTACAGATTTATGGTCAGACAAATGTAGGGTAACTTCGATAGCAGCAAAAAATGGTAGAACAGGTGGAGGATTTGTTATGAATACGAAGGTAGGGGGGAGAGTGAGTTACTTTGAACAATCCAGTGATAGGGTTGCGCTCATCAGAATCGACAGCAAACCAACACTGACAACGATAGTTCAGTTACATTAGCCGACTTCGCAAGCCGAAGATGAAGAGATAGAGAATGTACATCAGGATATTGAACAGGTAATTCAGGACACAAAAGGAGATGAAACTCTAATACTCATGGGGGATCAGAATGCGGTTGTAAGTGAAGGATTAGAAGAATTGGCTATGGAAGAATATGGGTTTGGAAGTAGGACTGAGGGAGGAGAGAGTAATTGAGTTCTACAATGAAGGTCAGCTAGTAATAGTGAATACTCTGTTCAAGAATCAGAAGAGGAGGAGGTATACTTGGAAAAGGCCGGGAGATACAGAAAGTCTTTAGTTTGATTGTATCATTGTCAGGAAGAGATTCTGAAATCGGCTACTGGATTGTAAGACGTGCTCAGGAGTAGATATAGACCCCGCTGACAATTTAGTACTAGAAAGAGTAGGCTGAAGTTTAAGAGACTAGTCAGCAAGAAATCAGTACGCATTGAAATCGGATACGTAAATACTAAGCAGTGAAGAGATACGCATGAAGTTCTCTAAGGCTATACATATTGCCATCATCAATAGCTCAGTATGCAGTTCAGTTGGAGAGGAATGGACATGTCTAAAAATGGATAACAGAAAAATACTGTAGTTGATCGATGAAAGAAGAAAGTCCAAAAATGTCCAGGGAAATGCAGGAATACAGGAACCAAGGGTAACAGGAAAAATACTTCAATCGGTCGATGAAAGGAGAAATTGCAAAAATGTCCACGGAAATTCAAGAATACAGAATTACAAGTCACTTAGGAATGAAATGAATCGGAAGTGTAGGAAAGTTAAGGCGAAATGGCTGAATGAAAAACGTGAAAAAATCGAAAAAGAAATGATTGTCGGAAGGACTAAGCATACAGAAAAGTCAAGGCAGCCTGTGGTGAAATTAAAAACAAGGGTGGTAACATTAAGAGTGCAATGGGAATTCGTCTGGCAAATGTAGAGGTGAGAGCGAATAGGTGGAAATACGAGGTGCATTCAAGTTCTAAGGCCTCCGATTTTTTTCCTGATTAACTACTCACCCGAAATCGATGAAACTGGCGTTACTTCTCGACGTAATCGCCCTGCAGACGCACACATTTATCACAACGCTTACGCCATGATTCCATGGCAGCGGCGAAGGCTTGTTTAGGAGTCTGTTTTGACCACTGGAAAATCGCTGAGGCAATAACAGCACGGCTGGTGAATGTGCGGCCACGGAGAGTGTCTTTCATTTTTGGAAAAAGCCAAAAGTCACTAGGAGCCAGGTCAGGTGAGTAGGGAGCATGAGGAATCACTTCAAAGTTGTTATCACGAAGAAACTGTTGCCTAACGTTAGCTCTATGTGCGGGTGCGTTGTCTCGGTGAAACAGCACACGCGCAGCCATTACCAGACGTTTTTGTTGCAGTGCAGGAAGGAATTAGTTCTTCAAAATATTTTCGTAGGATGCACCTGTTACCGTAGTGCCCTTTGGAATGCAATGGGTAAGGATTACGCCCTCGCTGTCCCAGAACATGGACACCATAATTTTTTCAGCACTGGCGGTTACCCGAAATTTTTTTGGTGGCGGTGAATCTGTGTGCTTCCATTGAGCTGACTGGCGCTTTGTTTCTGGATTGAAAAATGGCATCCACGTCTCATCCATTGTCAGAACCAACGAAAAGAAAGTCCCATTCATACTGTTGTTGCGCGTCCACATTGATTGGCAACATGCCACACGGGCAGCCATGTGGTCGTCCGTCAGCAGTCGTGGCACCCAGCTGGATGAAACTTTTCACATTTTCAGGTCGTCGTGCAAGATTGTGTGCACAGAACCCACAGAAATGCCAACCCTGGAGGCGATCTGTTCAACAGTCATTCGGCGATCCCCCAAAACAATTCTCTCCATTTCTCGATCATGTCTTCAGATCGGCTTGTCACATGATGTTCTGCCTCGCACCCACGGACGGACTTTCGACACATCCATAACTCCATCACCACATGTCTCCTTCAACTGTCGATGAATTTCAATTGGTTTCACAGCACGCAAATTCAGAAAACGAATGATTGCACGCTGTTCACATAAGGAAAACGTATCAATTTTAAGCATTTAAAACAGTTCTCATTCTCGCCGCTGGCAGTAAAATTCCATCTGCCGTATGGTGCTGCCATCTCTGGGACGTATTGACAATGGACGCGGCCTCATTTTAAAACAATGCGCATGTTTCTATCTCTTCCCAGTCCGGAGAAAAAAAATCGGAGGCCTTAGAACTTGAATGCACCTCGTAGCACACTGAAGGCCTCTAAGAGGGGGAAGACGTGTTTGATGGAGTGAGTGATAGAAGAAGAAACAGGAATCACAGAAGAGATAGGGAATTCTTTATTAGAATCAGAATTTGAAAGTAGTTCAGAAGACTTAAAATCAAATATGGCAGCAGGGACAGATAACATTCCATCAGAATCTCTATAATCACTGAGGGAATGGACAACAAAACGACTATTCATGTTGGTGTGGTAGACAGATGATCTGGCGATATGCTTTTGGAGAAATATCATTCAGACAATTCCGTTCACTGAAAGAGCCGACACCCACGATAATTATCTTACAATGAGTTTAACAGGTAATGCAGCCAAGTTACTGACAAGACTAATATACCGAAGAATGGAAAATAAATTTGTGTATGTACTAGATGACGATCAGTTTGGCTTTAGGAAAGGTAAACGCATTGGAGAGACAGTTCTGACTTTGCGGCTCATAAGTGAAGCAAGACTAGAGAAAAATCAACACACGTTCAAAGAATTTGTCGACCTGGAAAAAGTGTTCGACAGTGTAAAATGGTGGAAGATGTTCGAAATTCTAAAAAAAAAAAAAGGGTAAGCTATAAGGAAAGACGAATAATAAGCAGTATCTACAAGAGCCAAGAGGAAACAATATGTGTAGAAGACTAAGAACGAAATGCTCCGATTAAGAAGGATGTAAGGTAAAAAAAAAAATCATTAGTCCATACTGTTCAATCCATACATCGAAGAAGCAGTGAGGCAAATAAAAGAAAGATTCAAGGTAGAAGGATATTAATGATAATATTCAAAAAATTGTTCAAATGGCTCTGAGCACTATGGGACTTAACATCTATGGTCATCTGTCCCCTAGAACTTAGAACTACTTAAACCTAACTAACCTAAGGACATCACACAACACCCAGTCATCACGAGCAGAGAAAATCCCTGACCCCGCCGGGAATCGAACCCAGAAACCCGGGTGATAATATTGGCTGATGACATTGCTGTTCTCAGTGAAAGTGAAAAAGAATTACATGATGTGGTGAATGGAACGAACAGTCAAGTGAGTACAGTATGCGCATTGAGAGAAATTCGAAGAAACTAAAATTATGAGAAGTAGCAGAAACGAGAAAAGCGAGAAACAGTATCAGGATTGGTGAAGACGAAATAGAAGAATTCTGCTACCTGCAGCAAAATAATCGAAGACGGTTGAAGCAAGAAGCACACCAAAAGCTGGCTAGCACTGGCAAAAAGGGCATTCCTAGCCACGAGAAATCTACTTGTATCAAATATAGGCCTTACTTTGAGAAAGGAATGTCTGAGAATGTACTTTTGGATCACAGCATTGCTTGGTAGTGAAACACCGATAGTGGGAAAACGGGAACAGAAGAGACTTGAAGCATTTGTGCTGCGGTGGTACAGAAGAATGTTGAAACCTATGTGGACTGTAAGGTAAGGAATGAGGAGTTTCCGCGCAGAAACGGCTGGGAACGGGTTATATGGAAAACATTAACAAGAAGAATGGACAGATTGGTAGGATATCTGTGAAGATACCATTGAATAACTTCCATGGTACTACGGGGAGCCGTAGAGGGTAATGACTGTAGAGGAATTCACACATTGGATTATTGAGAACGTAGGTTGAAGGTGCTACTCTAGGTGGCAAGTGCTACTTAACATCTAGTTTGGACTAGCTTTCTGTTCTTTGTACTATGAGAGCGTTATTATAAATTATAAGCGACACTAGTTCTGTACTTCTGAAACATTTCCATAGACGCTCTTACAGTTACCTAACACTATATTAACATTTTATCTCTCTCATCTGCTGTGACGAAGATTGCTTGCTTTAAATACTGGGTTTGATTCTAGGATAATACAAACTGTTGGGTCGAAGGAATATTCGAAGACGCAGAAAGAGATAGGAATGGTGGGAGCTGAAACGGAAAATATGACCTAAAAATCCTTGAAAGAAGAAGATTAAAGAAAACCAGAAGAACTGCGCTAGACAAAATAATATTCGTTGGCACATGTTTGGGTTCTCAGATTATTTGTGAAGGAGTGCCGGCAGGGCTGCACTCCGCACTGACGTGAGGAAGGGTGTTGCTACGGTGACGCATGGAACTCTTGAGAACGTGTCTACACCCGTTTCGCTCATTTGTCGTTGCATTTGACAGCGGTTATGCTTACCAGTGGTTGTATCGTGAGGTACCAACATTGCCTTGGGCCCTCGTTCTTCGGAACATCCCAGAAAACGCATGAGAACTCCTGCACAGAAGCAAGGATAGGAAATTTAGAATGTTGCATTGACTTAAAAAACCAAACTAAATGCATTAGTTAAAAAATTAAATTACCTCTGTAGTTGTTGGATGACATGGTATTTTATTTTTGAGCGATCACAAGCCGACATCCAGCCGCGGTTCTTTAAAATCCACGCCCCCTGTGCTGCATGGACGGCCGAGTAACTCAGTGGTGGCGCTACGCCACGTCCATTAGTGGCCTGACGGCGAGGAACTCCTGGAAAAGAGCAAGCTGGAGTCATATTTTGGAGAGCGAGCGAGCAACAAGCAGCGGCTAGATACCAGTGGAGGAAACAGCCATTGGATTTGACAGCACGCTGTGGCTGCCGTGATGGGACAGCGGCAACAAGGAAGGGTACGGTGGCTAGACACTTGGGATACTGTGAGGCTGGGCACAGTTTGCTATAGGGATAGCCGGCTGGTCGTTTTCGAAGCAGAACCTGGAGAAAGATAGGTTTCCTATGTCAGTGTGCATAAGACGGGGCTGTTCCCGGCCGCCTGAAACGGTTAAAAGTTAGTGTCGGCTGTTGCATGTAATGTATATAATTCAGCCTAATCAGCGCACATTACATTGCAAGTACTCTCTGGGTGACTTGGGTTAGTGTCTCTGAGTTCCTTATTTATATGTTGTCAAATGCATGCATGTTTGGCCATTTTCAGGTTGACTTCATCTGAGCTGCATTTATATTTCAGTATCAGCTCGCTTCTTACTTCGTGTGTATTTCTTTTTAAGATTTGTGGTGAAATTTTCCCATTTGCATAATGGTTTTAGAGTCTGTTGACAATTACTGATAATTTGTGAGCAAGTTAATGAGGTATTAGATAAAATGATTTAAATATTTACTGTGCACACTTGGTTTTAGTTACGAAGTAAGTAAGTGGTTTTTAACTATTTCTTGGGCATCCCGCTTTTTTTTTGTAAGCTTTTGTTTCGCCTGCTACAGAGCTTACTCGTTACTTCATGTTGTACAGGTTCTTCTTCTGGAAGATGAAACTGCATTAAACTGCATTAAAATATGCTTAAAACTACATCGTTTTTATGAACAAATAAGTGCTGAGATTTTGTTTAAATAAAATAAAAATAATTTTAGCGAAAAGTTAAAACCACTCGCAGCTCACTCCAGTCCTACCACTTTGTATACCGATATAAGTTTATTTTACTTATGCAACAAGTTCCATGGGACCTGAGAGCCGGAACTACTTGGTCCTAGAACGAGTGTACGGGTAATTTGGAGAATGATGATTAGAAACTTTGTAGCAGTAGATTTAATAAAACAGAAAATTTGTGGAAGAGAATTAGAATAAAAAACGCATTACAGAGAAAAACTTTCAAGTATAGCGAGGAACTTCTGCAGAGGGTTGAGCGAGTGTGCTGCAAGGAGACCCATCAACTTAGATTTGAATACCAGGGGCTTATCACGCTGTTTTTCCAGTTCTGCTGGCAGCCTATTGGAAATGCTCTTGTGGCTGTTCCTGCATGATCTTTTGAATCAGGAGGACTTGAGTTGCAGTTGATTTGGGACAGAATGTATTACAGTTATCTACAGAACAGCGGAAAATTGCTCCTATCGCAGCAGAAAAAGACGAGTGCGCTACTTTTTTAAAAGATTCTGACTGTAAAGTGGGGCACCAGCTGTCTCATTCTACCTTCCTCAACACCTTTAAACAATTAACTAAAAAATATAGCAGGCGAAGATACTCGCGCTCTTTTTGACATGCATCTCACATCTTACTCCCACAAACTCCCATAAATGTAACTCGCTCACACCCACTAGTTTACCGCTGTAAGTCGCTCATACCCAATCACTCCAACATTCACATTCACTCTTTCAGCGCAACTGATTATAATGATGTCTTTGTGTGTGTGTCTCTCTCACTATTTCCTTTCTCACAGCCACGGTATCCTTCGTTGTATCCTACCAACACTGTCGCTATCTGCCTCTTGCTCTCTCTTCCTGCTACTATATCGTTAATTCCTTTCCACCGCTATTGTTTCTTCTCACTCTCGCTCTCTTCCTTGCTGTCGCTCTCTTCCTAGCTGTCAATGTCATAGACTCTGGGTCTCATCCACATCCAATTTCTCCTCCCCTTTGTTCCTGCTCCACTGGCACAGTCTCCTTCACTCTTTTCCTAACACTGTTCTGTCACTGTCAACTATGTTCCACTGCCATCGTGTCCCTGTCTCATATAAGGCCTTTGTCTCCTTCACTCTTTCTGTATCGTAACAACTGTCCCAGGAACAGCCCATTAATGGAGTGGTGCCTGAATAAGCCCTTAAGGCGCATCATGGTCCACATGCAATGCAAAAAGAACCGATTTATTTGCTCCATTTCCATAATCTGAGAGAACTGTGTAATACTCAGACTTTGACCCCGTACTGCAGGACAGTTACAGTAACACTACCTTTCTGTTGGATATAAAAATGGTCCCTAGCTCAAGAGCTGTCCAACACCCTTGACCGTATCTATCTACTACCAATAGAACACGAGATATGAGTAGAACGTTTATATGTATGTAAATCTACAGAAGCTGTGTTAACGTAACAGAAGTGATGCAGAAAGCCCGGCTGTGACGGAATGCCAGAGGACCAATATTGTTGGCCGTCCTCGGAGGGGTGACCTCGCGTGCCTAGTTGCGCGTCATGGCGGATGTTTACTGACGCACCTCGCGGGCGAAATGAAACGAGGAGGACTTTGGCGTCTCCCACTCGAGCACCGTTAGAATGACATTCTGCGGCCCCTGCTGGCACGCTGCAAAGGAATTCTGTTTGTTTCTCCTCGTCTTTTGCACCGCGGAGCTGCATCGTGACAAATTATTCCACATAACCGACTACATACCGTGCGCGAATATTTCGCCCCAGGTGTGATAAAGATATGAACTTCTACGCTTAAACGGACAGCTGTTACAAGAATGTTGAGTTGAAGGACATATCCACCTCATAGTTGCCTATCATCATCATCATCATCATTATCATCAACCATCATTTATCATCCACACTTGCATGTTGACTTCTTCCAGACTTCTACAAATGTTACGATCTTCCATTTTTCATATCCAACTTTGTTCCGTTGTTTATTTTATGTCGTCAATCCATCTTCCACTGCTCGTTCTCTACGTCATACCTCAACACGAGGAATCCATCTCTCTAATTTGGTCTCGCTGTGTGGTCCTCCCATCTCTATTTCACTTTCGTAACAATCACTGTCATGTCCTCAAATCTTGTCTTTTCGCTTGTTTATTTGTTTGTTTTTCTGGTCAGTTTTCCATCATGAAGGACACGTTTCTTTCCGAGCATTTTTACGAAAAATTATTGCAATGCAAATCGCCTTCAGAGCAAGTAAGGGAGTTATTTGAAGTCGAGCATATTACGAGTTACCGCTGCCAGTGTAGCGGTAGGCAAGAGTGATCGTTACTCTACAGTACCCCTGAACTGATAACAACAGGATTGTAATCATATTTACTCGTAAAAACGTTCACAATTTAGAAACTCAAAACTTAGGAACAGTAAGTAATTATAAAATGGTGCCGCAGTGATATTTAAATCAATAATAAATAAAATTTAGGGATCGTATTGTGAAACCGCTCAACCGCGAGAGTTTACGAAGATCCACTGTTTCCAAGTTACAGTGATATCAGCCCCTTAGCAGTCGAGAGGTGGGCTCCATATGTGTGTGCCATAAGATGCATTTTAGTTGTACTGGCGCCTCCCCAAGTACTGAAAGTATTCTTTAAATTGTACAACGTTAGACATTTTGTCGCATATTTCCAAAGTTTTAGATTAGGAGTACAGGAACCGATGCCGCGTAGTGCCTTTATTAAAATATGCTAGGACTCTTCAAAAATGATATATGGTGCTGGTAACTTAGAAGTATATCCGGTTAAGAAATTAATAGGGCAGACTTAACTACAAAAACTTGTGAGCATCTTTTTTAATTGTTACGAATATGTCAATTAGGCCATTCAGAAGGAAAGTTGTTTTTATATAAATTAAATCTTTCAGCATTTTATGGAAAGGAGAGGCAGATATTTGTTCGTGAGGCAAGCGAATTTTTACAGTTGTGGAGCAAAAAGGTCTCCTTTTCGACCCGCAAAAGCGCTCAGTTTCTCAGCCAGAAGTAGACTGCTTAGGATATATTATGGACAAAGGAAGAGCGAGACCAACAGAATCCCACCTACAAGCTATACAGAAACTGCCTGAATAAATTAATGTGAAATTGGTAAAATAAATTTCTATAGACGAATTTCACAGGCCACGATGATAGCACTTTACTGAAAAGACTTCGTGAAGCTTTCGTTTATTTAGAATGGACTTATGAGTATGAGCAAGCGTTACTTCGTCTCAGCACTGCCTAAAGCCCCCATACGTAGGTTGGCCTAAAGCCACATTGTTTCTCAAGCAGTAAAGTCTCCGTAATTATTTTCATTCTTTGATTTATTAGTTTATCATAGATTTTATAGCTGGCTGTCACAATACTGTGTCCTTTGTAATTATAACAAGCAGTCTGTCTTCTTAGCAAGTGAAATCACTTTCATTATTGGCCAGTGTTTCGGTATTTGCTGTTGTACGCAATACAAACTTCGCAAGTGAAGCAGCCTTAATTCAAGGGGTGTTCCACTACAATTTCTACATTAATCTTATCTATTAATGCAGATTTCCTATTTCGGCTGGTTTTCAGAACTCCTTTTTTTTTCTTCCTTGATAGGAAGTCATCTATTGAATTTTCGTGTACAAAATCTCCCTCTTGTTCTATTTCATCATACCATAACGCTTTATAGACTTACTCTAGCCTAATTCTTTTATGAGGCTCAATCTTGCAGCAACTCTTTCCGTTTTCCTTATGTGTGTAATCATTTTATGCAACCTACTGATGTAAATGTAAATCATTTTCAATATTGCTAATGATAAACGTGTTTTTCTAGTCGTTAACTAACCTTGTTTTTCTCTATGAAGATTTATACTTGCATCACCGGGATTTTCTAGACTCTTACGAAAAGCTCTTTCTTTCTTTTTTTCACTATCTGTTTCATTTCTTATGTCGATATTGCGGGCTATTCCTTTTTGACTTTTTAATAGCTTCCCGTGGGGTTTGTGACGCTGTCTGATTCAAAGTTTCGTATTGTGTTCCATTCCTCCTGTGCATTCTCCACTTTCTCTACTTCTAAGAGATATTGGTAGTCTGTTTTGGTAAAGCAATAAATTTGTAGATTGTCCGCTTCTGCTTGGCAGTGGTAACACCGGTTCCCGTCACATCACCGAAGTTAAGCGCTGTCGGGCTGCGCAAGCACTTGGATGGGTGACCATCCGGTCTGCCGAGCGCCGTTGGCAAGTGGAGTGCACTCAGCCCTTCTGAGGCAAAATGAGGAGCTGCTACATTGAGAAGTAGCGGCTCCGGTCTCGGGAACTGACATACGGGCAGGAGAGCGGTGCGCTGACCACATGCCCCTCCATATTCGCTTCCAGTGACGCCTATGGGCTGAGGAAGACACGGCGACCGGTCGGTATCGTTGGGCCTTCATGGCCTATTCGGTAGGATTTTAGGTTTTTTTTCTTCCGCTTGGGCTTTGTGGCCTCACTCGATTTTCCACACACATAAATTCTTGAAACAAAAATAAAATGGTCTGAGGATATTTCACATCCATGATACACAAGTGTAGAGCACTTACCCGGGAAAGGCAAAGGTCCCTAGTTCGAGTCTCGGTCCGGCACACAGTTTAATCTGCCAGGAAGTTTCATATCAGCGCACACTGCGCTGCAGAGTGAAAATCTCATTCTGGAAAGTGTGTATCTAATTTGAAATATTATAGCTATAATATCCCTTGGCCCGTTCTGGCGAGTAGGAGTCGGGGATCGATCAGCTGATGGGTTCAACGACTTTCCTATTGTTATTGGTTTAAAGCGAATATACAGGGTGAATCACTAACTATAGAAACCTAGAGTAACTCCAAACGTATGATAGT
Organism: Schistocerca gregaria; assembly: GCF_023897955.1. Taxonomy (NCBI): domain Eukaryota; kingdom Metazoa; phylum Arthropoda; class Insecta; order Orthoptera; family Acrididae; genus Schistocerca; species Schistocerca gregaria. The sequence goes on along the minus strand of NC_064925.1, from coordinate 217,463,177 downwards.
AGCTGTAAATTTTGTGGAGCAAATGTTGCATGGGACAGCGGGGACCATAATACGACGTTGGTTTTTTTATTACCAGATGGGGTTGCGTCAGAAATATGAAGGTCAACTTTGTTTTTTTAAAATGGTTTGCTACAGTTTGGTACTTATTTTCTGATAGCGGCTATCGATACGAATCCAACGATGTGTAACAGTAAGGTCTTTCAAGGTCAACGAAGGTCAGAAAGGAGGCTTGAACGTCCATTTAAAGGTGTTCGAAGTGATGACCATTAGTATCAATGTAGTGCTTCAATCTTCTTATCATGGATTGAGTGGTAATCCTTATCATTTCGGCACTTATCGAAGTACATGCTCTGACAACTCTCTTTCGTAAATTGTGCAAATAGTAAATAATCCGGCGTATCCCTCTAACGTTTCATTGACATGTAAACACCATTCGACGGTTTTGCAAAGCAACACTAATACGAACGCTAAGACTAGTATCGTCGAATCAAGCAAATGTGGATGATGTATTTCTTCGAAGAACAAGTCGATATGCTTCTCATTTACGGAGAATGCCAGCGAAATTGAGCGAGGGCTAGAGACTTATACACCGAAAGATATCCTCAACGTTCTCAGCCTACACGTCGCACATTTAAATATGTGTATGATAAATAGAGAAAAACTGGATCTTTAACACACCAAAAACACATCAGACAAAGGGAAGTTGCAAACGAGGAAACGGAAATTGGTACTCTTGACATTGTGGTTCGATATCCTTGTGATACTTTGCGTCAAATCGGTGCATGGCATGGCCGTATAAGTTATTCAATTCGAGGTACATTTTGTAACTCGAATCAAGGAATTCATTTAACCTGTCATGCTTCGTGGGCTATTTGCCTTCATGTGCCTATGGACACATTGGCGAAGTTCCCCACAGATCCATCACTCAAAGAAAAGAAGCATGTGAGCATCGGTAAATAATTTAATGAAGCAGTTCGTTTTCTTGAGCATTGCATCCCAAGACACCCCGGGTGCCATATAATAAAAGGCAGTATAAATAGAATGTGTCGTCATGCATAGATTCTGGAATTTCTCAAAAACGTCCGCAAGCAAGCGCACGTCTGCGTCCATATAAAGCCTTGCATACTCGCCTAAATTGGAAATATTGAATTCCCACCAGACATTCACAGCGTGCTCATACTCTGCATCCATTATGGCATCGCCTGTGAAATTTCTGGAGAACGCAGTTATGTTGGGTAGCCTGGTTTCGTTGAGCTTCGCCATACTATCCACGTACTCATATGGGAAAACCCCCTTCCTAGTGACAAGTTGAAAATTTTCCGCGTCAGGAAATGCAGCTCGAGTGATATGCATTTCCTCCTGAGGTTGAGTTTCAACAAGATTCTGAAGTGGCACCCGCATAAAACGTGGCGTATCAAGGAAGCGGAGCGTAACTCTTGGCGTCATTCGTTTGCAGAATGAAATGTATTTCTCCAGGCTCTCAGGTAGGACACTGACATGATCTTTCTCCAAACCAAAATCGGCCAATTGCTCATCTAGAAAGTGAGCGTCATACCCACTAAAATTCTGGAAGGAAACGGGTATGTGTCTTGATAGCTGATACTTCAAATTGCATACGTTGTGAGCTGCACCACGGAACTTCGCCGTAATATGACATTGGTCCCTACGAGGAGTTTCCACTTTCCTATCTAACGGCACCCAAAAATATGACAGTCAACTGCATTATTATACAAATCTGCATTCTCCTTCGATTTGGTCGTGGGAATGTTGCTGCTGTTAAGCTTATCAACTTCCCATTAAATTTTTTCGAGCTCAGTAAGCAACCAAACGACAGGATTATCCCCGACAAAAGATTTGTAGAGGTTAAGACTGGAATCATATGACAACAAAATTTGGTATGCTGCCGCATACGGTACGTGTTTCTCTGTAAAGGTGGTATGTGAGGCTGTAGGGTCATCTCCGTAGCGAGTCACAGGAGCGAGGAGACATCCAAAGTCAGCGTACACTACAAACGGGCATCGCTCCTTGCGGTGAGCATTCTTAAACTTTATGAATTTGTTTTCCTCAGTAAGCATAATAACACGTGCCGGGTCCTTGGAAGCACAGTCTACTAGATGCGCCTTAGGAGAAATAATTGAGGCACCTTAAGCACATAAGCTTCTTAGACCTGTCGTTTTTCAGTTGAGAGAATAGGACATGTCTTTGATCGAAACATAACGATAATTATCACCTTGAGAGAAGAGCAGCATGCTTACATGCAGCTCATACTCACTGGAAAATTTTGAGAAATGGAGGGGGCCGACAACAATATGATTGTCTTACTCATCTGACTTGCTTTTCTTTTCCAGGCCATTAACATGAACCAATATGCCGGTATTCTGAGCCTCACATTTAGGTATGTCCTAGACCTTGACAGGGAACTCTATACCATCGAAGTTATAACAATGATGAATGTCAAGGTATCTGCCATACTGAGTTGTGGATTGAGTATCTTTTGTGTAATTTCTCTCATAAGCCAGGACTGACCATGCAAAAGAAGCCTGATCCTTTCCATCTTCGACATTAATGCATGCCTGGTTATTAGCTATATCTTTAGGTAGCTTGATATACCTAGACTCCCCATTTACCGGATCGTAGACATGTGTATGGATGTCCAGGTGTAGAATTTTGCTTTGTGCTTTAGCTGAGCCTCTCACTTCCGTCTCAGAAAACCAGTCCAATATAGCACTCAAGGAGGATTTACAAAACCACTCGGCGATTGATGTGCTCCGCGTTATTTCCCCCTCCCCCTCCAAAGATAATCATAACTGGTGTCTTCAACACCAGACTCAACTTTGTGTGTGTGTGTGGGGGGGGGGGGGGGGCAGCGGGCGCCCTTAGAAAACCAACAGGGTCGCGGTACTCTCCTGCCGGTTTCTCGATCCTGGTGAACGAGATTCGCTCCTCAAAAGCGTCTGCAATCACTGAGTACTAAACTGCGTTGTGGTATCACTTACCTGATGTCCTTCACTAAAAGGAGAGGAGAGGGAACTGTCACTAGCCATAGGATCTTCTCTCATACTAATACTATAATTATAGTATTAGTAATAGAGAAGATACTGAGTAATAGAGAGAGAGAAAGAGAGAGAGAGAGAGAGAGAGAGAGAGAGAGAGAGAGAGAGAGAGAGAGAGAGAGAGAGAGAGAGAAAGGGAGAGAGAGAGAGAAAGGGAGATAGAGAGAGAGAGTCTGAAGAGTAGTAGTAGGACCCTTTTATCATAGTGTCGGTAATTTTGTGAGTGTGTGTTTGCCTGCATGTGTGTAGTGTAAATATTTTTCGTACTATGTACAAGTGTATATACATGCATAGAGAGAGAGAATGGGTGGGAAAGAAAGGATAAAAAGAAAACAGAACAAAATTTATATTTGCACACCAAGTGCGTGAAAGAAAGAAAAAAGAATTAACAAAAAAGTTGAAAAAGCAAAAATAGAAAAGAGATTATATATTGATATATTTGATCATATGCAATATATATGTAGCCTGTAAATAAATACATATATTACTGTGCACTATGTACATGTTGTAAATAGAATAACTGTTGTGTGTCACCTGCTGCTAGTCATCCAAGTCAGAATAGTTTTTTAAGTGTATATAACTCACAGTCCATCAGAACTGTTATTGTAAAAACCTTTGTTATTGTGGACTGTTGAAATTAGATTCTAAGTGGGCACAGTCCATCAGAATTATTGTTAAAGCTATGCTACTGGGGCTGTGGAATTTAGTTGTAGTAGTAAAGAAAGTATCTCCGCATTAGTTTTTAGTGTACATTTAAATAAAAAACACTCCTACAAGTGTTACTGTTGTGTGTTAGTTAAAAGTATTTTTGCACTGTAATAGCAGTGTCAATTAATACCTCAAGAATTATATTGTATTTGTGTGAACTGGAAAAAAATTGTACCTCAAGAACTATATTGTATTTGTGTGAACTAAATAAACCAAGAAAAAATTATTCACCATACGTCTTTGTTGTTATTTACAAAAAATCCCTATCCCCCATTGAATTATGTATGTATATGTACGTAAAGGCTGTGTACCTCTCCAATGACACTAGCTTTGCTGAAGACGAATGCTATTGAGGAGGTAAAGTTTAAGGAATTGTAATATTTAATTGCAGTTACACTGTTAAATATGTTCCTGGCTCCCAATATTCTTGTGAGTCTTGCATGTGTGTGATAATCTGTAGACAACTTTTGCAGGGTTTAACTGTCAGTGCAATTTAGAGCCCTGTGCAAAGTAATTTTGCAACTGAAAGTCTCCTCTGCAGAAAATAATGGCGGATGGTGCTCCCACACTGGCAGTAGCAGCAGTTTGATGGATAAATTCAGTGATGAATGGGCTGTCCTGTTAGGATCACTAGAAAAAATGAACCCTTTGCTATTATGGGAAGCACCGGAACATCTCTCTCGGCACTGGACCCGCACTGCAGCTATACATCATCCCACCAGCAATGGCGCCTAGGTGAATACGTATTTCGATAAGAATTTCTCAGACGTCAATTACGAAAGAGATGCGGCCACCTCATGCTTGCAGGACCCGAACTGACACCAACGCGTTGCTGGCATCTAACGACCGCATCGTTACTTCGTTGGGACTGACGGTGCATCCCCACTCCAGGAGCACGTGTGGAGTCAGCAGCACCGCCGTCAGGCGTCGAGTTGTGGCATGTGTTTTTTTACTAGCGATCTATTGTTAAACTATATTCCATCGATTTCACTGACCAGTAGGATGCTGTAAATTAAAGGAAACTACCCCATACTTGTGAGGAATGTCGAATTAATTAATTTGCATATTTTTTTATATCAACGTGGTGTTAGTGGTACAATAGTTAAGGGGAGGGTGTGCGTGAGTGGGTGACATGGATCAGAACAGCAGGTTAAGTGCAGAATACTAGGTTAATCTGCATAATTTTTATGTAAAAAGCAGTACAATAGTTTAAGGGGGTGGGTGACAAAGAACGATGCGCAAGAAATGGCGTTCAAAAGCATGTGAAATTCGGAAAGTGTACCACAAAATGGTTGGAGGACATAACTAATCACTTAATTTGGTATCAAAGACGATACAATAGTTTAAGGAAATGGGGGTGACATGGAAAGACATTTAACACAACAACAGGTTAACTGCTGACAAAGGGCCAAAAATTGGGTTAACACACCTAGAGTACAGTGACAAACATTAGGTTATGAAACATGTTTGCCTGATGTAATTACTTCTTACAAGATCTACATGTTTACAAACAGCAGAGAATGATGAGCAAGAGAAATCCAACGACCACAAACAGATTTTTTTTTTTTTTTTTTTTTTTTTTTGTAAATAAACAATGTACCCTAGAAGTTCCTGTTATGAAATCTTTCCTCTCCGCCACCAGACCGTCATCTTGGATTACGTCTTGTGGCAGTATTGTATACTAGGTCAATTGGACTCTGGACCTCAGGGTGAACACTTTATGGTGGTACTGCCTCTAATTGTTTAAATAAAGACTGAAAATAAAGACTGATGTCCAGCAGAACCTGAGTCCTTTTCCAGCCAATTCCTAGGAAGAGATGGCGGTCGGATGACTTAAGTTAGTGGAGGTAGCCCGAGTCTCCTTTTCCTGCCATTTTAAGTTAGTGGAGGTAGCCGTGGTATGTTGCATTGTCCTGACGGAATTTCAAGATTCTGCCACTTTCTGGGTGAGGGGAGGGGACGATGGAGGGTATTTACCAGACGAGGAGAGGTTAATTAATTGATCAATTGAATTAAGTAGTCAGTCGAATTGGTAAGAGTGATAATGGCTATTCCAATAACTCAGACCTGAAAGTGTGCCTGTAGTAATGAGGGGGGAGGGGATTGGGAGGATATGAGGGAACAAGAGGTTTAAGTGCCTATTCATCAAAAGGAACAATAGGCTAAGTACCTATCAATCAAAGAGAACAATAGGTTAGCACCTGAGTGCATACCTGCCCCTGATGGAAGCAACCTGCACTAACAAAATGCGCTTGTGTCCTTGTTGCCTGTCTCCTCTCGCTATCAGAAAATAAGTACCAAACTATGGCATCCCATTTTAAAAAGCAAAGTTGACCATCAGATGTCTGAAGTGACCCCACCAAGCAACAAAAAATCCTTGTTGTCCCATTTTGCTTTCTTCCCACAAACGTTTCAGCTCCTATCATATTCTTGGTGGCAATAGTTAGTGGCTCACTCTGTTTATCGCTAGGTGGCGCGTTTCACCAGCGCGAGCGAAATATTTATTCCTTGACCTAGCGTTACTCCATGGCGAGCGACTTTGTTGCGAGGCAGGACAACGAGAGGACATCTAGGAAGAGTGTGCGACGAAGAAGTCGTTGTTAGCCGCTATATTGTACAATTTGTGTTTTTTGAGATTCACAAGCGGTAGCTTGGTAACGATCATAATACATTCAGTTGCATTTCAAAGGTAACTGCGCGTATTTAATTTTGATCAAAGGATTCTGCGATGGACTATTATGTACTACATGCTTGGACAGGACGTCGATCATTTCATGGTCAACATTTGCTGTAGAGCCTGCTTCACGGTCAAAAGCAAAGAGAATGTTTTCTCTACTAAAAAGAACTCATTTCACTCGCAGGGAATCTTCGAATGACCTAATGAAAATGGTAGTTTTCCAATTCGCGAAGATCCTATAGGAGTCTCCTTACTCTTAGATTTAAAGAATTTTGCAGGCAATCGTTGAAGTCGCCAGCTGCTTCTCCACAACGAGAATAACTTGTCTACTTGTATGAAATTGCGTACGCTTTGGGGGTCGTCAACGTTGCTAGGGATATTGTACACACACTAGTTCAATACCAACGAATTTAATATTTCCAGCTCAAAATATTAATGTCTTCTTTTGAACAGTAATATTATATAGCATATTGGCGACTCAGTCTTCTTGCACTCCTCGTGTTATGATGTTATTTTTAATGTAAAAGATGGTCATTATTATCTTCAGCTGACTGAAATTTGCAAAACTGTGAGCTCTCTGCCGTTGTTCTCATAACGCTTCCCAAACATTTCAACTACGTTTGGTATTGGTATCTTGCCAACTCTGGCATTTAAATCTCCACTTATAAGAAAGCTGTCATTCTTATTCAGCTTATCCAGCTGCTTCTGAAGTGCGTCATAGAACGCTTTTATTTGTTCCTTCCTCCCTTCTCCTTCCTCCCTTTCACTCCTCCTCTAGTGCGTTTACTGCAAAGACTGTTACATGACCTAATTCCAGTTTAGATTAACATCGTTATAGGACAAAAATTTTTCCGTAAATTTGCATCTATCAGCACTGCCACACTTGCCTATGGTCTAGTCTCCATGTCCACTTCGCTGTATACGACAGTTTCGTGCAGCTTTACACCCTTTAAGCTACTTTTTAGTTTCCGTTATGGCAGAAATATGTATTCTTCTTTGTCTTAAAGTACTTGTACTAACTCGTTCTCTTTTTGATTGTTAACACGCATTGTCCAGGTGTTGTTGTGGGCTTCAGTCCTGAGACTGGTTTGATGCAGCTCTCCATGCTACTCTATCCTGTGCAAGTTTCTTCATCTCCCAGTACCTACTGCAACCTACATCCTTCTGAATCTGTTTAGTGTATTCATCTCTTGGTCCCCCTCTACGATTTTTACCCTCCACACTGCCCTCCAATACTAAATTGGTAATCCCTTGATGCCTCAGAACATGTCCTACCAACCGATCCCCTCTTCTGGTCAAGTTGTGCCACAAACTTCCGTTCTCTCCAATCCTATTCAATACTTCCTCATTAGTTATGTGATCTACCCATCTATTATTCAGCATTCTTCTGTAGCACCACATTTCGAAAGCTTCTGTTCTCTACTTGTCTAAACTATTTACCCCCCATGTTTCGCTTCCATACATGGCTACACTCCACACAAATACTTTCAGAAACGACTTCCTTACCCTTAAATCTATACTCGATGTTAACAAATTTCTCTTCTTCAGAAACGCTTTCCTTGACAATGCCAGTCTACATTTTATATCCTCTCTACTTCGACCATCAACAGTTATTTTGCTCCCCAAATAGCAAAACTCATTTACTACTTTAAGTGTCTTATTTCCTAATCTAATTCCCTCACCATCACCCGACTTAATTCGACTACATTCCATTATCTTCATTTTGCTTTTGTTGATGTTTATCTTATTTCCTCCTTCCAAGACACTGTCCATTCCATTCAACTGCTCTTCCAAGTACTTTGCTGTCTCTGACAGAATTACAATGTCATCGGCGAACCTCAAAGCTTTTACTTCTTCTCCCTGGATTTTAATACCTACTCCGAATTTTTCTTTTGTTTCCTTTACTGCTTGCTCAATATACAGATTGAATAACATCGGGGAGAGGTTACAACCCTGTCTTACTCCCTTCCCAACCACTGCTTAGCTTTCATGTCCCTCGACTCTTATAACTGCTATCTGGTTTCTGTACAAATTGTAAATAGCCTTTCGCTCCCTGTATTTTATTCCTGCCACCTTTAGAATTTAAAAGAGAGTATTCCAGTCAACATTGTCCAAAGCTTTCTCTAAGTCTAAAAATGCTAGAAACGTAGGCTTGCCTTTCCTTAATCTTTCTTCTAAGATAAGTCGTAAGGTCAGCATTGCCTCGCGTGTTCCAGTATTTCTACGGAATCCAACCTGATCTTCCCCGAGGTCGGCTTCTACTAGTTTTTCCATTCGTCTGCAAAGAATTCGTGTTAGTATTTTGCAGTTGTGCCTTATTAAACTGATAGTTCGGTAATTTTCACATCTGTCAACACCTGCTTTCTTTGGGATTGGAATTATTATATTCTTCTTAAAGTTTGAGGATATTTAGCCTGTCTCATACATATTGCTCACCAGATGGTAGAGTTTTGTCATGACTGGCTCTCCCAAGGCCGTCAGTAGTTCTAATGGAATGTTGTCTACTCCCGGGGCCTTGTTTAGACGCAGGTCTTTCAGTGCTCTGTCAAACTCTTCACGCAGTATCTTATCTCCCATTTCGTCTTCATCTACGTCCTCTTCCATTTCCACAATATTGTCCTCAAGTACATCGCCCTTGTATAATCCCTCTATATTCTCCTTCCTCCTTTCTGCTTTCCCTTCTTTGCTTAGAACTGGGTTTCCATCTGAGCTCTTGATGTTCATACAAGTGGTTCTCTTATCTCCAAAGGTCTCTTTAATTTTCCTGTAGGCAGTATCTATCTTACCCCTAGTGAGATAATCCTCTACATCCTTATATTTGTCCTCTAGCCATCCCTGCTTAGCCATTTTGCACTAACTGTCGATGTCATTTTTGAGACGTTTGTATTCCTTTTTGCCTGCTTCATTTACTGCATTTTTATATTTTCTTCTTTCATCAATTAAATTCAATATTTCTTCTGTTACCCAAGGGTTTCTACTAGTCGACGTCTTTTTACCTATTTGATCCTCTACTGCCTTCACTATTTCATCCCTCAAAGCTACCCATCGTTCTTCTACTGTATTCCCTTCCCCCATTCGTGTCAATTGTTCTCTTATGCTCTCCCTGAAAGTCTGTACAACCTCTGGTTCTTTCAGTTTATCCATGTCCCATCTCCTTAAATTCTCACCTTTTTGCAGTTTCTTCAGTTTTAATCTATAGTTCATTACCAATAGATTGTGGTTAGAGTCCACATCTGCCCCTGGAAATGTCTTACAATTTAAAACCTGGTTCCTAAATCTCTGTCTTACCATTATATAATCTATCTGATACCTTTTAGTCTCTCCAGGGTTCTTCCATGTATACAACCTTCTTTCATGATTCTTAAACCAAGTGTTAGCTATGATTAAATTGTGCTCTGTGCAAGATTCTACCGGGCGGCTTCCTCTTTCATTTCTTAGGCACAATCCATATTCACCTACTACGTTTTCTTCTCTCCCTTTTCCTACACTCGAGTGCCAGTCACCCATGACTATTAAATTTTCGTCTCCCTTCACTATCTAAATAATTTCTTTTATTTGTTCACACATTTCTTCAATTTCTTCGTCATCTGCAGAGCTAGTTGGCATATAAACTTGTACTACTGTAGTAGGTGTGGGCTTCGTATCTATCTTGACCACAATAATGCGTTCACTATGCTGTTTGTAGTAGCTTACCCGCATTCCTATTTTCCTATTCATTATTAAACCTACTCCTGCATTACCCCTATTTGATTTTGTATTTATAACCCTGTAGTCACCTGACCAAATGTCTTGTTCCTCCTGCCACCGAACTTCACTAATTCCCACTATATCTAACTTTAACCTATCCATTTCCCTTTTTAAATTTTCCAACCTACCTCCCCGATTAAGGGATCTGACATTCCACGCTCCGATCCGTAGAACGCCAGTTTTCTTTCTCCTGATAACGACATCCTCTTGAGTAGTCCCCGCCCGGAGATCCGAATGGGGGACTATTTTACCTCCGGAATATTTTACCCAAGAGGATGCTATCATCATTTAATCATACAGTAAAGCTGCATGCCCTCGGGAAAAATTAGGGCTGTAGTTTCCCCTTGCTTTCAGCCGTTCGCAGTACCAGCACAGCAAGGCCGTTTTGGTTAGTGTTACAAGGCCAGATCAGTCAATCATCCAGACTGTTGCCCTTGCAACTACTGAAAAGGCTGCTGCCCCTTTTCAGGAACCACACGTTTGTCTGACCTCTCAACAGATACCCCTCCCTTGTGGTTGTACCTACGGTACGGCTATCGGTATCGCTGAGGCATGCAAGCCTCCCCACCAACGGCAAGGTCCATGGTTCATGAGGAAGACAGTCCAGGTACAGGGATTCAGTTTGTATTTAATCATTTTTCCTCATACGATGACCTATCTGGGGTTTTTGTTCTGAGGCTGTTTTATTGAGGCTTAGGAATACTTTCTATTTCCCTCTAGAATAAGTTACGAACCCAGTTTGCTAGAATAGTTCACTCAGTTACACGCTCCTTCCAGTGGACCAGCAAAACATTTCGTGTAGACTGTCAAGATAAACATGGCTTCAACAGAACAGAAGCAGAATGTGGGGGAGAGCAGTAAGCCGGCCGGTGTGGCCGGGCGGTTCTAGGCGCTTCAGTCTGGAACTGCGTGACCGCTACGGTTGCAGGTACGAATCCTGCCTCGGGCATGGATGTGTTTGATGTCCTTACGTTAGCTAGAACTACTTAAACCTAAGTTCTGGGGACTGATGACCTCAGGTGTTAAGTTCCATAGTGCTCCGAGCCATTTGAACCATTTTGACAGCAGTACCTCACGTTTTTAAGTGTGTACCTCTGCACTGTGGGAAACCCCGGCAAGCGGCTCCTTCCCTCACCCCCCCCCCACCCCCCACTCCCTACAACACACATCACCATGAGCCCAGAATACACTCAGGCAACAAGGCGCTGTCTTCGTTAGTTGGTACGGGCTTCAATGTCATTTGCTGCTGGGCACTAGCAGTGAGCTCTAGGGTAGAAACCCAGTTGGAGTCATTCTCCAACACATTAGCCAGATGTGCCGCCGAAGGGCCTTCCTGCCGACTCAGTGCCGTTGCGAGCACATTTTGCACCACAGCCACCAGCACTAGAAGAGCCAGAGTCAGAAGCCAGTCCAACAGCTAGAGCACAATAGGAGTTTTTCAAGTGCCCACACTTAGGAACGTGAGAAGCAACCTCCCCTAGAATCCAAAGCTGCGCTGTTTGAAACCAGCAGTACCTAATAACTACCAGAGGTCGCAGTAACAGCAATACCTATGGACCACATGCCCCATAGACCACATACGAGATGGGTTCCAGCCATACCTGGCGGCGTCTTTGGAAAAGAGGAATACTGTATCTTCACAACCGACTGATGGAGACGCGTCAGTGGCACAGACTATGGGCATAAGCAGATTTAGCGGTTCCTTCATAAGCGACGGCAACTAGGCTACGAGACCTCCAGCTATGCAGTTTGGCGAAGGAAAAATTTAGTTTTCGGACAGCCATCTGAAGCAGTTATTCTCCGCCCTACGTTACGCCCACGTCCTCGCACTGCCACTGTCAACATCTCTCTGTTCCCCTGGATTCCCTGAACTCGGCGATTTCCCATGCAATTCTGTGTGAAGACACTTTGCCAAAGGTCCTCGACTACAGCTGACAGGCCTTAAAACACATCCTCAAGTTTATTGCGTTGCAGTGGCTTCTTCTTCTTTACGTATCTCTCTTATGACAGGCTTCAGTTGTGCGTTCTCCAGCGTGTCCTGGTCAGTGCATTTTCGAGTTCTGTTTTTATGTTCGCCCGCTTCTAATGTCGTCTTTGATTCCAATTTTTTTTGCGGCTCTTCCCCTCAGTCCTTCCAGTTGTCACTCTATAATTCCTTATTGCAGAAAATTTCCATAGTAGTATATGTCCCAGCCAAAAAAGATCTCTTTGAATAATGTTCTTCCTTCCTCTATTTTCTTCATTACTTTTTCTGTCTGTCAGTCCTCATTAAACTTTCTTCTCCGTAGCCACATTTCAAAACTTTCTCGCTATGTTCCTGCTTTCTTCTTAACTGACCATGATACGCATTTATATAACACTACACTACAGACGTAATGTGTAGCAGATCGTTTCCTCATTTCCACAGGGATTGTTCTAGCTGTTAGTAACTGCTTCATCTTTTCAAACGCTCTCTTACTCATAGATATCTTCCTTCTGGTTTATTTCCTATTAAAAAACGCTAAAATCGGTGTCACTGATTATATTCTGTGATAGATATTGAACTTTTGGGACTACAAGTTGAATCCCTTCTACTTCGATTATTTTCTCGGGGACTTCCACTTACGCCGAAACAAAGATCTTGGCATTTAAGTTGTATTACTACTCGGTGGCCAGTAAATGCTGTAAATGCTAAACTAGTTATGAATATATAAAGGCCGATGAAAAAGTTTCCGTTCTAAGGCCGTACAGGCCAGAATCGGTATGCCAGTCAGGCTAAATAGCCATGAGGATTGAGGAAATAATCCCACCGACGCACCAAGTTGAAGGTACACTTTTCCTAAAACACCGTGTCCTGCTGCATGAAGAAGTCCGTAATGCCATACCTGCGTATCCTCGCCAGATCGCAGTAATTGAATATTCAAAGCCTCTATGTAAGGGAATGAAAGGACGATAATTGGGAGGGGGGAGATCAGAACTATAGGGCGAATGCTAGCTAGAGTGTCTCCCTACTTCAGTTAGCTTAACTTATCCGTTACGACGTTTACGGTATGGGGACAGGCGTTATCTTCAACCAGTAACACCCAGAACTTGGCACACCACCGCACAACAGTGATTTTCGTCCTATTTGGACGCATTTGGTAACGAATTTGGTAATAGCGTCGCAGTAGTTCGCTTTTTCGCATTTACAGCGCGCAAATCGGAAAGACAAGAATGCTACACTGACACCTTTCCTACCCGCTTCGGAGTCACGCTACGTTTATATACGCTACAGCAACGCCCTCAAACGGAAACTGTTTCATCGCCCCTTACACACAGAAGCGCCAAAGGAACTGGTATAGGCATGTCTATTCCAATACAAGATAGGTAATTAGGCAGAATACAGCGCTGAGGTCGGCAACGACTACAGAAGACAACAACTGTCTGGCGCAGTTGCTAGATCGGTTACTGCTGCTACAATGGCATGTTATCAAGATGTAAATGAGTTTGAACGTAGTGTTGTAGGCGGTGCACGAGCGATGGAACACAGCATCTCCGAAGAAGTGATGAAGTGGGAATTTTCTCGTACGACCATTTCACGAGTGTATAATGAATATGAAAGATCAGGTAAAACATCAAATCTCCGACATCGTTTCTGTTGGAAAAAATCCTGCAAGAATGGAACGAACGACGACTGGAGAGAATCGCTCAACGTGACAGAAGTGCAACACTTTCGCAGATTGCTGCAAATTTCAGTGCTGAACCATCAACAAGGGTCAGAGGCCGAATCGTTCAACGAGACATAATCGATATGGGCTTTCAGAGCCGTAGGCCCATTCATGTACTCTCGATGACTTCACGACACAAAGCTTTACTCCTCGCCTGGGCCCGTCAGCACCGACATTGGACTGTTGATGATTGGAAACATGTTGCCTGGTCGGACGGGTCTGGTTTCAAATTTTATCGATCGGATGGACGTGTACGTATATGGAGACAAACTCACGAATCCATGGAAGTTGCATGTCAGCAGGGGACTGTTCGAGCTGGTGGAGGCTCTCTGTGATGTTGTGGGGCGTATGCAGTTGCAATGATATGGGATCCCTGATATGTCTAGACACGACTCTGACAGGTGACACGTATGTAAGCAGCCTGTCTGATCATCTTCATCCATTCACGTCCATTGTGCATTCAGAATTATTTGGGCCATTCCAGCAGGACAATGCGACACCTCACACGTCCGGAATTGCTACAGAATCGCTCTAGAAACATTCTTCTGAGTTTAAACACTTCCGCTGGCCACCGAACTCCACAGAAAGTTACATTATTGAGCATATCTGGGATGCCTTGCAGTGTGGTGTTCAGAAGATATCTCCGCCCCTTCTGACGCATACGAATTTATGGACAGCCCCGCAGGATTCATGGTGTCAATTCCTTCGGCACAACTTGAGACATTAGTCAAGTCCACGCCACGTCTTGTTAGCGGGGGATTACCCGATATTAGACAGGTGTACCAGTTTCTTTGGCCCTTCAGCTTATATTGGCTATAGGTTACAGCACTAATTAAGCTAATCCATTGTCCATGTTGTTGAACGCAGTTACTAATATTAAGTCAATTTCAGCTACTAATAATAAGTTAGCTACTTTTAGTAACTGATTCTTGAACGTTCTGTAAAAGAACTGGTTTGACAAATGGCTCAAATGGCTCTGAGCACTATGGGACTTAATTGCTGAGGTCATCAGTCCCCCAGAACTTAGAACTACTTAAACCTAACTAACCTAAAGACACCACACCTATCGATGCCCGAGGTAGGATTCGAACCTGCGACCGTAGCGGTCGCGCTCCAGACTGTAACGCCTAGAACCGCTCGGCCACTCCGGCCGGCAACTGGTTTGACATTTCACTCTTATTGTTGGGAGCTTAATCTCATGCAACATCCTTGTGGCTTACTGGAAAAGTAAGATAATTGGAGCTTCGACGGGAGAGTCCACACCGTATTTGACAAACGTGAAAATGCTAACCGCACTGCTTTGCATATGCGTTAGTAACGCTGCACGCCTCACCGTTGGAGAGCGGGGAGAATGGCTAAAATGAATGCGAGTGCCTCGTTACTATGCGCGTGGTTGCACGGATCCGGGCTGACCTCCGCCGCTTCGAACAACAGTGGTGCGACTGTTACAAATTCGTGTGGCGCCGCAGACGCTGTCAGCGCGGAGACCGATCGGACACCAGATAGTCTCGTCCGGGGCGTGCCGTGGCTTGGCGCAGCGAGCGTCGCGACGCTGACGTGGGAAGTTGGAAGCGGCGCCCGGAGCTGCCGACGGCGTCGTGGGGGGCTCGCGATCCCAATCTCCTGCAGCCGTAATAACGCGTTACCAGCCCGCTGCCGCTCCACGGCTGAGCGCGGTGTCAAGGCGGCAACCTGTCCAGCCTCAGGTCGTGATTGTATCTCCGCGCCCGCTACTTTCTGCTGTCTTCTCGCTCGTCTAACAGTTTCTCCAGCGCTTGCAGGGGATAAGCAGATGATCACACAAAGGCGCTGAAGTTGTAAGGGGTCAGGAAAATCCAACACCTTCCGTGAAAACCCTGACATGATAGCAAATCTGACAGTATGTCACATAGTTCCGAATAAATCCTGACATAAAATTAACCAAAGTAATACGATCAACAAGTGAGCATATGGAATGCCATAGACTAACACAAGAACGCCTAAATGCATGTCATACCTTCCCACCGTGAAACAGACTCTGTTCTGAGGGGAGAAACGAGAACAGAATTCCGAGAGCAGAATCGTGTAGGCTAGGAGGCCCTGCCATAAGGGACGGACACCCACGTCGCCAGCCGACCGCCAAAACCACCCCCCAGCCCATGTTAAAAGATAGAGCCCTCCAGAAGAGCCGGCCGCGGTGGTCTAGCGGTTAAGGCGCTCAGTCCGGAACCGCGCGAATGCTACGGTCGCAGGTTCGAATCCTGCCTCCGGCATGGATGTGTGTGATGTCCTTAGGCTAGGTAGGTTTAAGTAGTTCTAAGCTCTAGGGGACTGATGACCACAGCAGTTAAGTCCCATAGTGCTCAGAGCCATTTGCTCAGAGCCATAACACTAAAAGGGCCACACCAGCTCCAAGTTTTAGCGTGAGACTTTTTCGCGTCTCTGTTACGTTGCAAACTTTAAAAACATTGCCCCAGCACAAAAAGTATAACGTTTCTCATTGGATAGACAGAATTTTTGTAGGCGGAGCTTAAGGTTAACATTGAGCCCCTGATTGGTAAGTTGAAAACACAACCAGATAGCTTTTTTTTGAAACCAACTTCGGTAAATTGTAGTAAGCAGGAGTTAGGAAGAAGTTGCTTCTGAGACGGCGAGGTGTGGAGTTGCGCCGCTCGCCGCCCCCTGACGCTGCCTAACCAACGACAAGGTAATGAACGCACGCGATGCCACATAACAGCGCATAAAGCTTCACTCAGAACTGCAGAACTCTCATCTGTTACACACCCTTTTTACGTAATACTAGTGTCGACCGTCAATTAAAGCTCATGGTATTCACATTTACTACGTGAGTTAAAATCTGAAATGCGATGATTTTTCTATTATATAATTATTGAGAAGCCATATCAGCCACTGTAATTTACGACAAGTTAAATAAGTAATTAAAGATAATTGAGGGTCACTGTCGATCATTTTGATAGTTTTCTCTTTTGTGAAACTTAATTGAAACCTAGATTATAGATGTGAAATGGCCTTCGATCCATTGTAGAACTTGGAAACCCATTCAGGGAATAGTCGTTCACATTTTTGTTGAACGCAGTCGGTTCTTATCATCCTGTATTAAAATATTTCCTTTTATCAATAGTGCATTTTATAAACAATGTTTTGTAATGGTAAACTTAACTGCTTTTTCAACGTTATTTTACCAGCTAACTAAAAATAGGAAAGTCTTGAACCCCTTCCACTAAATTTAGTTAGTATTAAGATTCTTTTACAGGGAGTGCAGTGGATCTGGCGCTGAAATAATTAACTATTTGATTATATCATCGCTAGTTTCACTGAACTCTTCTGAACTCTACATGTTCATTCCGTTCAGCTGCTCTTCCCGGTCCTTCGCTGTCTCTGACAGAGTTACAACGCCATCGCGAACCTCAAAGTTTTTATTTCTTCTCCTTGGATTTTAATAGCTACTCCGAATTTTTCTTTTCTTTCCTTTACTGCTTACTCAATATACAGATTGAATAACATCGGGGATACGCTACAACCCACTATAAACATACTCCCACTATGAACGTTGTAACAGAAAAAACAATAAATATGAGTGAAATGGTCAGACTACGCACATGACAGTACACAAAAGACAGACAGTCCTGAAGTTCCGAAGGTCACCTAAAAAAACCTGACACATATGTCCCAGATAAACCGCCAGTGACCTTGGTTGTAGAGACCTGAATCAGGCTGTTCGGTAAACTTGTCAAAATGCATGATGGACACGGTGCTGTCTTGTGAAATATTTATTCACAGTCGGTTTCGACTATAGACCATCTTCACACTGCTATGCACGCGAGCGAAACAAAAAGAAAACCACAAACATCGAAAGGGAAAACTCAGTCGAAAACTTCAAATACTTTACAATTGCAACTTCCCATCACATTCATTTCTTTAGACATAACAGATTAGCACTGTCGCAAAGGCCGTTCCTGACAAAGACAAGTCAACTACAGTTTAATGGGCGTAAGATGATACTCTGACTGTTCCAGTGTGCTAGGCGTGGCATCTAAGGGCGCTTACCTCAACGAGTAACGTAATGCCATTTGGTACACGTCTACATGGCAACGCCTCAGTGTTGTCTCAGCTCTATAGTCGGCTATTGTTTTCGCCAGCAGCCGTTAGCGCTTCGCATTTGAAAACCAACAATAGTGTTGCAGGCTGTCACGGATTCTCTTACGCCGTCTCTACTTTGTTATCAAAGAAAGGCCTTGATCTGAAAAAGAAAATTCTGAGAATATACATTTTGAGCACAGAATTGTGTGGCGGTGGAACATGGACAGTGGGAAAACCGTAACAGACCAGTATCGAAGCATTTGAGATGTGTTGCTACAGGATAATGTTGAAAATTAGGTGGACTGATAAGGCAAGACATGAGGAAGCCTCGGCAGAATCGGCAAGGCAAGAAGTATACGGAAATCAAGATTCACTGATGATAGGACATTTGTTAAGACATCAAGGAATGACTTCCCTAGTACTAAAGGGAACTGTAGAGCGTAAAGACTGTAAGAGGAAGACAGAGACTGGAACACATCAGAAACCTGATGACTAAAGAAAAAATTATTACTAATCCGACAGGTGCAATGAATTACTGTGAATAAAATTTTGTGTGACCCTTCAACGAGAAAGGAGAGAGCTTTCTGAACAAATGAGATCCGGCATAATTTGGAAGTAATTGGTATGAAATTCATTTATGTGATCTCTTGTTGTTTTAAAAGAATAGATTTATGCCACTTTCAAAATAAAAGGTCACTACACTAAAATTGTAGCTTAAGACGTTTGAATCCGACCACCGACCCACGGCGGAAGACAATAAACCACTGCCGCTGGACACAGGAAAGCATAAGTACGCGCGGGACGCCACAGCGGGAAATTCAATTCTAAGTGCCGGTGTGAACGGGTTAAAGGTTTTATGGACAGTCAGTTACCTAATGTTTACTACCTGGAACAGGTTTCTTTTCCAAATAACTCATAGAACTTTAGTGTTATATTACTGATCCTTAGCTAGGTGTTCTGTACATCTGAATAATTAAGACAGTTATTCCATCATTGTTCTGTAGATAAAGATAGCATCTTTTATCATATGGCAATTGTTACTTGGTTTTTTAAAGAAACAAAGACAAATAATAAATGTATCAAGGTTGTAAATGGAAATTTTATTTGATTATGTGATAATAAAGCGAAATATACTTATTTTATTCAAAGTTTGCATTTATATAGTAGTCCTATTGTAGAAAATAGTGCGACCGTATTTTATTTGTTGAATTCCTCCACTTATACATTACATACTCATCTGTAATTTAGCTACTTTGTGTTTCCGATTTTATTTCAAAATCGATTCTGTGAAGACTGATTACTTCCAAAAATACAAGGTTATCTTTACTTCCAAAAATACAAGGTTACCCGATCACGGTAAAAACTCGTGTTTTCGGTGACAAATCTGTAAGTAAATCTGCGACATTTATTAAAGGGCTTAACTCTGACATAAGTACATAATATTAGATTAGCTCATAAACGAGTAGTAGATGAACAGTATGGCACATTTACAACTGCTAATCTTTTTCTTTAATTACTTGATGTAACCACATTTGTATATTTACGTTGATTTAAACGATATTTAGACCATAGTTCCGTTAGTCTTGCTGACGATCATGGATTATCACCAGCTCAGTAAGTTCGCAGTTGTGTAACTTCACTGCGGACGGTATTACTCATATCAAATTATATATCGCAGGAAATTATCTCACAGATACAGGCACATCCCTTAAATTGTTTCAGTCTTAATGCTGACGCTAAATGCTAATGGCAGAGAAAAATGAGCAGCAATCCTCTCACTAACAGAAGAATAAAACTTTGACTTGTTAAACGTCATTTTGCCCACAGTGGTACACCCACACTATCGAACGAACTCTCCCCCAACTAACAGCTCGCATATTTGTCATCAAAAACATCACACCGGCTACTCATTCTCAACGACACCTCTCCCAATGACGTGCATCAGACAGACCATTAAGCTCTTACCAGAACTGAAGCAAGGAAAAGAGCCTGTTCAAGTTTTGAGTAATAAATAGATTTCCCAGAACTCCTGCATCAATAGCACTCTGCATAAAAAGTCATGTAATGACTCACTTGCGACTTTTCCGCAGCAGACGATATAACGTATGTACTATGCATCTTAAAATGGTTCAAATGGCTCTGAGCACTGTGGGACTTAACATCTGAGGTCATCAGTCCCCTAGAACTCAGAACTACTTAAACCTAACAAACCTAAGGACATCACACACATCCATGCCCGAGGCAGGATTCGAAGGTGCGACCGTAGCGCTCGCGCGGTTCCAAAATGTAGCGCCTAGAACCGCTCGGCCATTCCGGCCGGCTATGCATTTTAACAAGATTTATTATTATTAGAGAGAATTCAGTCTTGGTTGCAATAAAGATGAAGTTATTAATTCTTCATTTGTGGCACGTTTCACCTGTATTGAATAGCATCTTCAGATAATGTAGGAAAATCCAATACAAATCCAGTACGAATATGACGGCCATATACAAAAATTTTAAAACAAGAAAACCACATGAAATTATTTAACCCTACAGCATAAAAGATATAGGTTCTAAATTGTGTTTATGGAAGTGGGGAGGTGGGCGACGATGGGAATTACAGAGTACAATAGCTCCCATATTATAAAATATAAAATTACCGAAGTATGGAATGAACTATGAAATGAGCAGTCAAACGCATGAAATTACACCCAGGAAAGAATGGGCCAAGTCCATGTATAACGCTAAAATACGAAACAATGCCGATGGTCACAGTTTGTACTTAAAACAAGAACGACTTTACGTCGTATACAACATTATTAGCAATAGCCATAAAAGAGAAACAGCCAGAAGCCTACCTTGTGAAGGTTCACCATTGTTACAGTTGTGTCTAACACAATATAAGCTTAACTGGAAATTTGTAGTAAGTTCCTATGGAACCAAACTGCTAGGTCAACGGTCCCTAGCCTTACACACTACTTAATCTAGCTTAAACTAACTTACGCTAAGGACAACAAACACACCCATGCCCGAGGGAGGACTCGAACCTTCGACGGGGAAAGCCGCGCGAACCGTGGCAAAGTCCCTAAGACCGTGCGGCTACCCCGCGCTGCCCCATAAGCCAATAATGTTAAAAAAAGGAAACTCTCATATGGTAAGATCAAATACGACTTTCTTAAAAATATAGGTTCTGTCAATAGCATAAAACAACATCTGGAGAACGGAAATAACACGGTTAAAATATGTAAACTATGACTTTATATAACAGGAGGGAGCAAACTCTCTGCATGCCGAAAGAGCTAATACAAAGACAAAGACATTACTTATCATATGGAGACGACACCCCATAAACAGAAAATAAGGCCTCTTTGCATCTGTCATATATGCACGTGCTAGCATTGTCCTGACTGGACGAGAACTAAGGCCTGTGATGTCGTAGTACCGGAAACTCGCCAGATGGCGACGCTACGGTTTCTAACTATGGAAGGCTGTGTGTAAATAATCGAAAACATCGCCCATAAACTCATTTGAAGATCCGCAACTCAGCATGGAAAAATGTCTGATGTTTTAAAGTCGACGTATGTTACTACGAATGTTGTGTTCTGTCTCTTAATCATGTATTAGGCGATCGCCAGAAGTTTTTTGTTTATATACAGTCTATGCCGATCAGAGGCAGATATCTGATTTAACTGACGGCAGAACAAATTCAAGGGTTTAATTGGAGTAGTCATCTCTGCTTTTGTGCTACGATTCTGTCTTTCGTGTTAACGAACCTGCAACTCTTTTTTAAGTTAATTTAAGAGAGTTTCTGTGTAGAAGTAGACAGCATATATTACTGGGTTTCCTTGACAGGTGGAGCTCATTATTCTACGTGGGTTACAAAATGTGCTCAACTATAAATTGTGTAGAACAGTTGGAACACGACTGCTTACTGTCCAGCGCTCAAAAAGGCTTTAGAGAAAAAGAAGACCATATGATAAACATGCAGTGTTAACAACTGACATCTTGATTGTGTTCATTCGTTGTAGCCTACTCACTGCACTTATCCTCAGCTGTGATTGTTAATCTGCGAATTCCAACACTGAAATGTCGCGATCTTCCGTCTCAGGTATCTGTGGGTTGCCTCTCAGTCGATGGGGTGTATTTTATAGAGAAACGAAATTGTGGACCCAGGTAAAATATATTGAGTCATCTCTAAAAGCGAAGTCCTCAGCCAAATACAGTGAGTTTCGAAAAGAACTCCCTGGTTTAATGTGTCCTAAAATATGAACAGAGTGGCATACACTACTCTAGTTTGTGGTGTTTGATTCATAAACTCCAAGTTTGGCTCCTCTGTAGTTGGCAGGAGTGTCTAAAGGTACTGTGTATGATGTTGTGCGTAAAAGACTTCAGTTGCATGCCTACTAATTGCAACTGTTACATAAAATAAAACCTACCGATGAAATCGAAAGGTATGAATTTGCTGTTGACTTTCTACGCAGAATCGATGATGATGTCAATTTTTTGAAAAAGATTCTCTGTTCTGATGAGGCTACAATAGAACTGTTAATCGTCATAACAGCAAATTTAGGGGGGTGGGTGGGAAGGGGAGGGGGGAGGGGAGTGGGGACAGAGCATCCACATGAAGTTACTCAGCATCAACGTGACTCTCCTAAGGTTAATATCTGGTGCGGTTTGATGGAAGATCGTGTGATTGGTCCTTCCATTATTGTAGATAAAACAATAAGTGGGGACGATTACTGTGCTATGCTGACAGAGAATGTCTTTCCTCAAATGGACGATACTGAGGCGGAAAAGAGGCTTGTATTTTTCCAACAAGATTATGCCCCACCTCATTACAGTAACCATGTGCGTGCGGCTTTTGACACTCGCTTTCCAGGAAGGTGAGTAGGCAGGACTTAAACCCACTGGACTTTTTCTTTTGGGGCCACGCAAAGAATGTTGTGTGCAGTGAAAAGGTCAGAGACATCTATCATTTACTGGAAAGAATCGTCGCGGCAGTTGTGCAGTTGGTGAATACGTGGGGAGAAGTGGAATATCGATTCGACGTGTGCAGTGCAACAAATGGATCCCACGTTGACGTCTACTAACACTAAACAAAACTTTAAGGAATTCTCTTTCATGATATGTACTCATGATGTAATTTTTCATTAATTTCTCCTTTAAATTTATACTTAAAACTAGAGAGTTCTTTTTCAAACACCCTGTCCTGTATGCCATTCATAGAGATGACAAACTTCTCTACCACCAACTGTTAAACCGCTGCGAGATGCAGACAGACAACGTAAGGGACGGACAAAATACAATACTGCTATATTATGTAAAGTCTGCATCGGAATACTTCCACACCGTCAATACTCATGGAAGGAGCGGAAACTCCTGTCCACATCTGACGTCTATACCTGACTTACAAATTTATGTCGTGTGAAATGGTGGACCTGTGCTAGCTTCTTAGAAAAGTGATCTACTGAAACGAAAAGTGCGCTACTGTTACTGTGTAACACGAACACTCCCTTACCACCCACGTAACAGAACAGACAAACACGCGGAAACTCCATTTCCTCAATTTGTCACTTCATGTAACAAGTAAGTACCCCCTAAGGAACATATTCACATACAGTGACATGGGTTAACAGATCGAAGATAACTGATCAACAATACGGCAATGCTGTGATCTCCTAGCTGAATGACCATGTTCGCTCAGATCGTGTCGGTGCCTATATCTGACGGAGCGGCCATTATGTCAAGTCTCCACTTCATCAAGCCTGAACGAGATGTTAATCGAATCAGCGTACTACCAGCACTCAAAGCCTCAGCAATACAGAGGTCAACAATTTGCATCTTATGAAAATAATGCAGCGACTGGTGGAACTACAAGGTTTCGGTGAACGTTTTTTGGATATCAGCTCAGCATGGTCTCTAACAAACGAGTCGTTGGCCTTTTCATAAGGGATACAACGCAGCATGGTATCCAACAAAACGAATTCGTTGACGTTCTCTTAAGGAACATAACGCACAATCCTCACTTCATTAGCTCTTTCCTCAATGCATCCGAGCACATCTTTAAACATGAGCGCGATGGTATAGAGAACACCGTTACTATAGTCTATAACCTGATCTACATCTAACTGTACACTCTGCAAGCCAGTTCACAATGTGTGGTGGATGGGTACAGCTGGTACTTTTCCCCCTTATCTCTTCCATTCACGGTGCGGTACATCAGAAGAACTTTCGTATGACCTCCAATTTCTTTTAGTATCTGGTCGTGGCCGTTCCGCGAGATATGTTGGGAGGAAGAAATACGTAGCCCGAGTCTACTTCGAACGTACACCTGCCTTACAGTGTTTGCCACGGAGTATGCTGCGCACCTCCGTAACGATATTGTGTCGATTAAACAAATCCCATTACAAAACGCGCCGCTCTTCGTTGCATATTCTCTTTCTCTTGGGTTAATCGTACTTGGTAAGAGCCCTACACTAACAGATTAATGTAGACTCGGCGGATCAGACGTTTCTTAAGTTACTTCTTGCATGGAGGAATTACAAAAATGGCTCTAAACACTATGGGACTTAACATCTGAGGTCATCAGTCCCTTAGACTTAGACCTACTTAAACCTAACTAACCTAAGGACATCACACACATCCATGCCTGAGGCAGAATTCGAACCTCCGACCACAGCAGCCACCTGGTTCCAGACTGAAGCGCCTAGACCATAGCGGCCGTTGGAGGAATTACATTTCTTTCAAATTCTTCCAATGAATCTCAGCTTGTCATCTGCTTTTGTTACTGCTAACTCTTATATGGTCAATCCACGTAGATGGCCCCAAACGATTACTTCTAGGTACTTTATCTGTTTCCAGTAATCCTTTACCAATAGCCTAATCGAAGAGTAATTGTAGCCTTTGTCTATTTACGTGCTGTATGTTACACTTATATGTGTCAGTATCAACCTGATCCCATGCATCAGACATCGCTTTCCCTGCATTTCTCTACAGTCTTCTGGCGTTAGAAGCTCCCTTTAGACAACAGTGTCGACTGCCGAGAGCCTCTCGGAGCTTCCAACGCTATCCATTAGGTCATTCACACTCAGGAGGCAAAAGTCATGGGGTACCTCCTAATACCTCCTACCAGGCTTAATTCGACGTGACATGGATTCAACAAGTCGTTGGAAGTCTGCTGCAGAAATACTGAGCCATGCTAACTCTGCAGCTGTTCATTATAGCAATAGTGTTGCCACTGTAGAATTTTGTGCACGAATTGACCTGTCGATTATGTCTGATACATGTTCGATTGGATTCGTGTAGACAATCTTGGTGGCCAAATAATTCACACAAATTTTCCAGAATGTCCTTCAAACCAGAATGAGATTTTCACTCTGCAGCGGAGTGTGCGCTGATATGAAACTTCTTGGCAGATTAAAACTGTGTGTCCGACCGAGACTCGAACTCGGGAACTTTGCCTTTCGCGGGCAAGTGCTCTACCATCTGAGCTACCGAAACACGACTCACGGCCGCTACTCACAGCTTTACTTCTGCCAGTATCTTGTCTCCTACCTTCCAAACTTTACAGAAGCTCTTCTGCGAACCATGCAGAACTAGCACTCCTGAAAGAAAGGATATTTCGGAGACATGGCTTAGCCACAGCCTGGGGGATGTTTCCAGAATGAGATTTTCACTCTGCAGCGGAGTGTGCGCTGATATGAAACTGTGAGTACCGGCCGTGAGTCGTGCTTCGGTAGCTCAGATGGTAGAGCACTTGCCCGCGAAAGGCAAAAGTCCCGAGTTCGAGTCTCGGTCGGGCACACAGTTTTAATCTGCCAGGCAGTTCCTTCAAACCAATCGCAAGCAAGTGCGGCTCTGTGACATGGATCGTTGTCATCCACACAAAAACCATTGTTGTCTTAGAACATGTTGTCCGTGAATGGCTGTAGAACTCCAAGTAGCAGAACATAACTATTAACAGTCAATTATCGGTACAGATGGACCAAAGGCCCCAGTTCACTTCCAGTAAACAGAGGTCGCAACATTATGGAGCCACCACCAGCTTATACAGTGCCCGATTGACAGCTTGGATCCATTGCTTCGTGAGATATGCACCACACTCGAACTCAGCCGTAAGATCTCACCAACTGACATCGGAACTCAACTGATCAGGCCACGGTTTTCCAGTCATCTGCGATACAACCGATATTATTATGAGTCCAGGAGAGGCGCTGCAGTTGATGCCGTGCTGCCACAGCGCATTAATGCCAAATTCCGCCGATCTGTCCTAATGGATACGTTCGTCGTACGTCCCACACTGATTTTACGCAGTGTTGATGTGTTGCGTGCATGTTAGCACTGACAACTCTACGCAAACGCGGCTGCTCTCGGTCGTTGAGTGAAGGTCGCTGGCCACTGTGGCCATTGCGTTGTCCATGGCGAGAGGTAAAGCCTGAAATGTAGTATTCCCGACACACTCATGACGCTCTGGCGCGCAGAATACTGAATTTCCTAACGATTTCCGCATTAAAAGTCTGTTAATTCTGGTTGTGCGGCCATAAGCACGTCAGGATCTTTTTCGTATGAATCACCTGAGTACAAATGACAGCTCCGCCAATGCACTGCGCTTTTATAACTTACAGCTTGCCTATGCGATACTACCGCCATCTGTGTATCTAAGTGTCGGTATCTCATGTCTATTGTCTCATCAGCGGACATACACTGTAAACAGTAACAGCTCTTTGACGTTGCCTTGGGGTACTATAGACATTATATTTAAAACTGTCGAGTTCTTCCTGTTTAGAAAAACGTATTCTGTTAATTATAAAGTCCTGAATACAGTCACAAAAGCTGATCCGGTTCTCCTGAGCACGAATTTTGTTCACTAAATGACGATGCGGAACTGTGTCAAATACCGCCTGGAAGTCAAAAAACACATCATCAGCCTAGATGTCTTCGTTTTTCGCGCTCTGGAATTCGCGGACAAACTGGACACGCTGTATGTTGCATGACGTTTGTTTACGGACTCCATGTACTTATAGGTGAAGTTTTCGTTGTATAGAAAAACAATCTTCCACCAGCATGGAACGTGTCCCATAATTCTACAGCGGACTGATGTCTGCGATATGGGTCTATAATTATGAATACCAGTAGGTTGACCCAACTTTAAAACTGGGTAGAGCTGTGGTGTTTCCCAGTGCCTTGTTACCCGTCGGTGTTCCGTTGATCTATGACAAACTGTTGCTAGAAAACAAGCAAGTTCTTTCGCCTAATCTCTTTGGAAACTCAGGTTCAGAAGCCTTTCCACTGCTGAGTAATTTTAGTTGATTTTCTGTTCACTGATCACTTGTCTCAGTACTGGCAATTCCGGCTTTCACGAGCTGATTGAAAAGATGAAAATCCGTCAGGTTGAAACAAGTTCGGAATCCTGAATTCAGTATTTCGGCCTTCTCTCTGTCGTCTTCCGTTTTGGGGCAACGATGGTGACGGAAGGACTGAGTAGATGAGTTCGATCGACTTGTTGGCTTTATGTAAGAGTCAGGAATTTTAGTCAGGTCACTAGATAAAATTTTACTATTATTTTATCATAAAACGCTTCTTGGGTTGCTCTCTCAATGCTCATTTTGACTCTTTGCTTTCGTAGTAACTTTCCATCACGGTTGTCGTATTACGACGTGTTTGTACTAATCGTCACAACCTTACTCGGATCATACTAAATTGTATTGTACAATGTTACTGACCTTCGTCCATTTTTGCACCACATTTTCGTCCTCAGAAGTGAGTATTTAATGTTGCTTAGATACTTTGGAATGTGGTTTTATTCTCTCGCTCTAATCCAAAATATTTTTCTAACTTTCTGAACTTGCCTAGGAACCCCTATAGTCAATGATGCTGTAACAACCTCATGATCACCAATATTTTTCTCTAGATTAACTGATTCGATAAGCTCGGGTCTATTAATACGAAGTCTGCTGGAACTATTTTTCATGTAAGGCATTTAGAACAGTCTCTCGCGTATGCTGTAACACATCCATCAAAGATAATGAAATGAATGGAGTGAAATTTTCGAATGTCAGTTGTTCGAGAGGTAGGACACACCACACTGGCGAAAGCAGGAATATGGTAGGAATAACATGAAGCTGTAGACATTTTACATTAATGATTGAAATGAAGTTTCTACTGTGTTGAATGAAAAAATTACCTGAAATTTCATTTTATGATGAAAGTCATTCGCAGAAGCCGTCGCTGAAGAGTCGTGAAGCATTCTGAAGGAGGACCGTGAATATATCATTAGAGACAGAGTCGTACATCTTTTTTTTGTTGGAAAACTGATACTTTAAATTTTCAATGAATATCATTTACGCTAGCGATTAACTCTCAGGTAAATGATTACGTCTTTGTCTTTAAATAACGATGCGTTACACTGCTTCCACTCTATTGTTGACAGACTGAAGTATCCTCCTATTAGAATGGTTGATTGGGAGACTTCTTGCGATATTCCCCAAGTTTTCTCTGAAGAGCTCTGCTACTATGCCAACGGAAGCCGTTGGTCTTTAAAAGAGCCCGATTACCGTCTGCGATTCATCTTTAATATCTACATTTAGGCAGAGTATTTCAGTTGGAATTCTGTTGTAACGTCACAAGACATTATCGAGCTATTTACGGCGGTGAATATTGCTCCACCATTGACAATTGGTTTACTCTTGCAACATATATTCCAATCTGAATTTAGAATTTCGTTGTTACTTCTTTGAAGGCAATACTGGTATGTTTTTTTAATAATAGATACTAATTATTGCACGTTATCATGGATACTCTTGCAGCTTACTATACCCCTAATGACTGAGGTTTACGTATTGGACATGCTGTGCTTAACAATCGCTAGAGTATGAGCAACGACCGAATTTATACATGTACACATCTGATACCGTCAGCGAGGGGGCTATCTGTAGCATTACGAAGACGGTATTGTATTTTGAACCGCCAAGATCGCTAAAATCATTTATTTATATAGATAACTGGTTTCGGAAGTTCTATGTTGCCATCTTCGGATCTGCAAAAGATGGGACCGAAAATGTCAGGATACAGCAACTAATATAACAGCACACATAATTATTTCCAATTTGCAATACTTGGAATACCAACCCATCTATGTTTACGAGTGCATCCTTACAGAATCTTCTCTTTCGGTACAGTAAGCGGTGCTACACAATGTGTGACCATGGTGATATCGTGAGTAGTAATAGAAGTAGGTATGTCAATTTTAAAATAGCAGATATGTTCACACATATTACTGAGGCCGATTACGAGTTCTCACATTCTTCACCATTTTACAACTGACAGATCACAACATAAACATTCTTAGTGGTGCATAAGTACACCAAACGGTGCAGCTGTAGTGTAAGTCGATACTATCATCTCAAGTTAGATTAAGGTAAGGATGTACTACTCCATATAATTATGTATGTCTAAATTATTATCATAAGATATAAATCAAGTCAGTGATCTGCATGTTTTAAGAAAAGTCTGTAAAACAATGTACAACATTTATAAAATGCAATTTATTCATAAACCTTTTATATAATTTCAGAATCTTTTTAAGGAAAAGTTGATAAACGTTCTTAATAATTCTTCACCAAATTTTCCTTCATACAAAATCACGACCAATACAACAACCCATAACCATTTCAGAGCTATCTTTGTAAAGCTAATGGTATCATATGTATGTTGATTTAATACATGCAGGAATAGATCTATATCCACAGGCAAAGATACGACATTTCATCAATCATAAACGTGACTCATACACTGATATGTGATTCCGGAACCGCAGCTGGTCCAACGACGGCAGGAATGCCGCAAGCGCAGATCGCCGAACAAGGGAGAATAGCAACATACTGGCGTGCCCGAGGTTATTCAGGTACACATTAAGATTGCAGACGGATATGACTGACAACGTGGTCTCCAATGGCAGTGAGTGACCTTATCCGGTATAAATTACCGCGGGGGGCTAGTGTGTCTCAACCACGAATTGCTACAGAGGGTGTATGGTGAAGAGGTCACGTCTCCTCAAATAGTTTGTCGCAGGTGTTAACGTCCAAAGAAAGAAGAAAGAGTGTGGAAGATGAAGTTTGAAGTGGGCGTCCCTCCACATCCACGAATGAAGACATCATTGCAAGATTACAGCACACTGTGTTACCGGACAGCCGCATAAAGGTGTCATGGGACGCGGCATCTACACTGGGTATTGGCCGTGCTCAGGACCATCGCAGGCTCCATGATGTCTTGGGTTGCCGAAAAGTGTCTGCAAGATGGGCGTCGAGAAATCTGACCCCGGATCACAAGAGTGGAAGAATGGGAATCAACCTCGATCAGTTGATGTTGTATGTGCAAAGGAAAATAAATTCCTGCTGACAGGCATTACAGGCGAAGACAGATGGGTGCACCACTTTACCCAATACAAGACCGCCTTAGTGATAAGGACAGTCCATTTCACCATTTGGTAAAAAATTTAAAGTGTCACCTTGCATCGCACGGTACCGAGCTTTACCAGAGTACTTTCTTCAAACTGATTGCACGCTACAATAAAAATCCCAATGGCGGTGGCGAATATGCTGAAAAATAGTGCAATGTATATTGCTCACTATGCCATGGTGCAGTTGTTTTTGGTAATAAAGTTTTCGTGTGAAACGCAATGATGAAACTTACTTTCGGAAGGTCCCTCGCATATGTTCCCATCACTGCAACTTCATCAGTTTATCTGCTCAGGTTAAGCTTCAGAAACTCCCAAAATATCTGTGCTACTCAACATCAGGAGGTAATATAAACAACCCGTGCCTCTCGTGGGAGCGGTATAGCGAGCAGATACTTGCTTTCCGGGAAACATCAAGCAATTTGCAACACCAATTCTAAGTAGTATCATCACCACACTCGCGTCAGAAAACCGCTTACAGAATCATCATACATATTTTAAGAGGCACTAAACTATACGTGCAATCTAACGTACGTTCTCACAAAGTGATTCAGCGTGATGCTATGGACTGCCAGGTGATAGTGCAATGCTTATACATTGTTTAATCATTAATCTGCTTTCGTGTAATCAAGGAATCGTGTTCAGTTTTATTTCAGTACGAATTTGCGTAATTTTATCAACCCTTTCCGTTTCCCCCTCAATATATATAAATGACCTAGTAGATAGTGTCGGAAGTTCCATGCGGCTTTTCGCGGATGATGCTGTAGTATACAGAGAAGGTGCAGCATTAGAAAATTGTAGCGAAACGCAGGAAGATCTGCAGCGGATAGGCACTTGGTGTAGGGAGTGGCAACTGACCCTTAACATAGACAAATGTAATGTATTGCGAATACATAGAAAGAAGGATCCTTTATTGTATGATTATATGATAGCGGAACTAACACTGGTAGCAGTTACTTCTGTAAAATATCTGGGAGTATGCGTGCGGAACGATTTGAAATGGAATGATCATATAAAATTAATTGTTGGTAGGCGGGTACCAGGTTGAGATTCATTGGGAGAGTCCTTAAAAAATGTAGTCCATCAACAAAGGAGGTGGCTTACAAAACACTCGTTCGACCTATACTTGAGTATTGTCATCAGTGTGGGATCCGTACCAGATCGGGTTGACGGAGGAGATAGAGAATATCCAAAGAAGAGCGGCGCGTTTCGTCACAGGGTTATTTGGTAACAGTGATAGCGTTACGGAGATGTTTAGCAAACTCTAGTGGCATACTCTGCAAGAGAGGCGCTCTGCATCGCGGTGTAGCTTGCTCGCCAGGTTTCGAGAGGGTGCGTTTCTGGATGAGGTATCGAATATACTGCTTCCCCCTACTTATACCTCCCGTGGAGATCACGAATGTAAAATTAGAGAGATTCGAGCGCGCACAGAAAAGGGAGGTAATGATAGTGGCACGTAAAGTGCCCTCCGCCACACACCGTTGGGTGGCTTGCGGAGTATGAATGTAGATGCAGATGTAGAATACTTTGCCTTATTAGAAAGCACGGACCCAATACAAAAAGATAAAGGCCAAAGTAGGTAAATTGTTATCATTCACTGTAATGCGTTGTTATAATACATTACCAGATATTATATGTTCCGTATGCCATTACAATTTTTTTTTAATTATCAAATTCGGAATCTGTGCGGTGCAGGACAGGTACTCTGAACTCCGAAAAAGCAGACCTTATAGCGTTTAAAGTGATTTTACATTCGGTAAGAGAATGTACAAAAGTAAAATCTTTGGCTTAATATTCTCTCGTTGCTTAGAATGATTTGTATTTCGAAAGGTAATATCCTGTCTTCGTCTTTGAATGCTGTTAGTAGTAGGCAGTAAGAGACGCTACTATTTCTCTGATGTGAAATACTGGAAACGTTCTCCGCCAGTATCTTGTTTATTTAGTTTATTTAGTGGTATGTGCAAAGGGAAAAAAGTTCCTGTTGACAGTCATTACAGGCGAAGACAGATGAGAGCACCACTTTACCCAATACAAGAGCGCCTTAGTGACAAGGACATTCCAGTTTAAGTAGTTACTCAAAATAACCATGTTTACTTGAACCAGGAATGATTTATTTAGTTTGCTTCTACATTGAGGTTAGCAGACTGTGGATGTAGCAGAGAATGTCACATTCTTTCACTGTCTGCAACTGTAACGAACATAAGCTCAGTCCTATGTATCAAGGGATATTTGTTGAGAGATATGTTATGTCTTCAGGTGAGCTCGTACTGTTAGCAGCGTACGTTAATAGGGGGGAACACGAAGAAGTGGAGCAGTTATAAAAAAAAACAAGATGGAAATGATAATAAGCAAAACAACAAAACTTCTGCAGACGATCTCGTAATAATAAACAGAACCTTAGAGAATGCAAAGAAGCGGTGAGGACTTCTGAAGGAAACAGGTAAAAGGTAGGTCTACAAACATCGTGTGAAAATACATAATACATAACCGTTGAAAGTAATTCCCGAATTTTAAAAACCAAGAATGACAATACATTAGATGAATTAAATATTGGGTGAAAACATAAACTAAAAGTAAGTAATTAAAATCAGAACTGAAGAAATGAAAAGATCGTACATAAAAGTGTAAATTCTGTACAACAAAAAATTCTTGACTTAAGATGTTAATGAAGACTATATTATACAGCCGTAAAACAAGACGTCACCTGTGGGTCAGAAACACTATATGAATCTGTATGCAACATGGTATTAGAAGATTCAGAAAAGATAGAAACAAGTGTCTTGCAAAAAATATTGGGTCCAATCGAGAATAAGACGCCAATTCGGTTTTGGGACAAATTAAGTAGTTATACTCGTTCTGGTCTAAAATAACAGATGAGATCAGGGAAAAGCGTATGATATCCCAAGAGAATGAAGGAAGACTGATTAAGAAAGACGATCCATGCATTTTTCACCCCAGGAAAACAAAGAAAATCAGTGCGGAGGCATGATATAAAGGAAATTAGAAGAAATGCAAACTGAACAGGAGACCTTACTAAACAGAGACAAATTCGGACTGTAAGTCAAAAAATTCTAAGGATTTCAGAAAGATAAAACGAACAGAAGAACAACTGGAGTCAAGAGATCAAATGATAGGAAGAGAGTTTATTTTCAGCAAATGAAAGGGTTTTGGAAGAAGGCTGGATGAAAACGGAAATAAATACGAGGCGTGTTTTTTAAGTAAGTACCGTTAGAAATTAAGGAAAGACGTGCTAAGATATCTCAATAATTTTATTTTTACATGAAAGACTGTACCTTGATCTACTTTTCTACATAATTTCCGTCAGTATTGAGGCACTTGTCATAACGTTGTACCCGTTTTTGAATACCCTCCTCATAGAAGTCTGCCGCCTGACTTGTTAACCACTGCATCACCGCTGTTTTGACTTCGTCATCGTCCAGAAGACGCTGACCGCCCATGTGTTTCTTCAAGTGCAGGAACAGGTGGTAGTCACTGGGCGCAAGATCTGGCCTCTACGGAGGATGATCTAGAGTTTCCCGTCCGCCACATGCGGACGGCAATTGTCTTCCAGCAAAACGATGCCCTTGCTCAACTTCCATGGACTGTCGCTTTGATTCCGGTGTGACGTAGGCCACCCATGTTTCATCGCCCGTAACAATTTCGCTTAAGAAATCATTACCGTCGTTGTGGTACCGCTGAAGGAAAGTCAATGCACCCATCGTGCGCACAATTTTCGGTAATTCAAGTTCTCGCTCACAATGCCGTACAAAACACTACGAGAAACATAAGGAAAGTCATCCCGCAAGGAGGAAATCGTAAAGCGTTTGTTTTCTCTCACCTTATTGTCCACTTCCTGCACCAAACTTTCATTAACGACCGAAGAGCGCTCACACCGTTGTTCACCATGCACATTTGAGCAGCCATCTTTAAATGTTCTCACTCACTTTCTTACCATTCCATCACTCATATTGTTTTCTCCGTAAGCTTTTAGGCCTTTAGCACTAAGAAATCAGCTGGTACTTCACAGTCGGTGGGACTCACGATTATCGGAGGCATCTTCAAACACTCAGTACACAACGTAACGAAGGAAGAATCAGACTGTAATGGCGTCTGTGGGTAGATTGAGGTACAGGCTTTCATGTAAAAATGAAATTATTGAGATATCATAGCACGTCTTGTTTTAATTTCAAAACGGTACTTCCGTAAAAAACATGCCTCGTAATTACCATGATGTGCCCCTTAGTTGACAGAAAAAGGAAAAAAACAACAAAAGATAGAGATACTCTCACTAGGTTCAAAGAAATTTCCAATATTGCGTGAGGGGACACGATATGCAGTAAAATCTACATTGAACGCGGAACAAAAGAAAAAGAGCAACAGTAAAATACGTCTTGATTGATTGAAATTAAGCAGCCATTGCAGTGATCGGTAGTAATTTCGCGAAATGGGTGTACTGTTTTTTAATAGAACAACTGCATTACTGTAAGCAGGCAGCCAAAGAAGCAGTAGTTTCACCCCGAATGATGTCAGCAGTTGGCGGAAGTCGAATAGGAGGTGACAGAATGACCCTTCTCTCGCGAAAGTACTTGAAATTCCTACACGCGCGCGTTTTCTGGTGATCTCGAGAGCTCATTGCATAAAAGATAGGTTCCCGGACTTGTGACGGCGTGGCCCAACACACACGCACGTGTGACCCTGAGCGTGCTGCTACAAAGAGAGCGAATCACGTCTCCTTAGGTGGTCCAAATGGCGAGTAGCTGCGTCCTGTAACTGCGTTCTGGAGCTTGACGACTTTTCCATGACAGAACATGTATCAGAAAGTTGAGCTCCTCCGGGTGTATCAAACGCTCAAATAACTTATGGAAATGCAACCGAGTAACGTCCTAAACAAGATTAAGATTACATTTCGCCAAAATGAATAAGCTGAGATACAAATAAGAAACGCGTTGGTGTATCGACCAACTGTGAATCGGGTGACCGATAAAAATAATGAAATGGCGACTGTCTACTTTTTTTTACATCATGCAGACAGTATTTTCAACAGGATTGATCATATGTTGAGGAAGCACAGTATAAAGCGTGTTTTTCAAAGGCCGTCTAAAATGAGCGTCCTTTTAGGGTTTGTGTCAAGTAGGTGTATTCCATAAATCCTGCACTTGTGGCAGGTCATACACTGTCTGTCCAAAAAGTTATGAGACTGATTTCGTTTCTGGCGTATAAGGCTGGTATTACACTGTCATATTTCTCTGACAAAGCAATGTGATCAGGAACTTGTCAAATTTCTTTGAAAAAGATGTTTGACCTGGCGCCAAAAAGAGATGCTACACTGTCATCATATTTTTCTCCATAGTTAAAGAGGCGGACAACAACAATTTGTTATTATGCGCTGCAATTGCTTGTACTGGAATTGCACTTTGTGTGCATTTGGAAAGCCGGCCGATGTGGCCGAGCGGTTCTAGGCCCTTCAGTCTGGAAACGCGCGCCCGCTACGGTCGCAGGTTCGAATCCTGCCTTGGGCATGGATGTGTGTGATGTCCTTAGGTTAGTTAGGTTTAAGTAGTACTAAGTTCTAGCGGACTGATGACCTCAGATGTTAAGTCCCACAGTGATCAGAACCATTTGAACCATTTGATTTGCATTTGGAAGATAATCGGAGGAAATAAAGGAAACTTACTTGGGTGAAGCCATGGGTTTTAGGTCGGGATAGTAAAAGCATTCAACAAAATTTGTTAAAGGAGCTGCAAGTGAAGGACCTCAAGTCTTATACAAATTACTTACGACTGGGTGAGAGGGCATTTCAGTGCTTGGTCAGTAAAGTGGCTTCTCATATTACAAAACAGAATACTCTCTTGAGAAATGCTGTACATCCAGAAGACGAGCTAGCCGTAACACTGCGATTTCCTGAGACAAGAGAGAGCGACTCTGGTTTACAATACAGCATTCGAATACCACAGTGCACATTAAACAACCTAATTCCAGAAACGTGAGAAGCGATGCATAAATCACTGAAGGAAGAATATCTGGAAGTAAATCTATATCTAGTACACTATGTGGGGCAATAAGAACTATTTTTATTTTTTGAATAATTTAATTGAGAGAATTAGTGTACCAACAACTACAAAATTAATAAAAAGTAAGAAACAGATGCTGCAGTTTTTAACTAGCGGCATCCAGAGTTCAAAAATAGACAAAGTAGAATGGAAAGTTTAATTTTTTTATTTTAGAGTGTGACTGGTTAGTCTACTCTAGCTTGCTGAAAAGCTGCTTGGATGTTAAACAGATGTAGATGTGGATGGCAGTAACTGTGGTTTTGGATATGGAGTCGACTGCAGCAAGTTGCACCTGCCAGTCAGCACACGATTAATATGCCCCTTGCTCCCCCACCCCACCCCAGTCGAAGCAAGGTTATTAAAAACGGTAGAAGGAACACACCAATTAAAACTGAGGCCATATTTACACATACACTACAGAGACTTCAAGTAGCCGTAGCGATGCCAGCGTTCCGAGAGGTTCGTTTCGCATTGCAGTGTAGAGAATACGAACGGCTTTTGTAATCAAATCTATAGCGAGGCTCTAGATTTGATCATATCTCTTTGACGAATGGCTAGATTTGAGAAAGTTTCCTATTACACTACTAAATTTCTTTAAGACAAATATTTGAGGTAAAACTTTGACAAAGAAATATGATAGTGTAGTACTGGCAGTGGAGTGACTGCAGTGGCAGCCTGAACTAACTGTAAACAACAGGCGTGCATTCGACCAGTGATTAGTGAATAGGCAGTGTTAACTAGCGAACGTTCGGCAGTCGATATTGTTACGTCACAAATCGCAAACGAGCAGTATCTATAAATTAAATGTTCAAGACATTCTCCAGAATGTTTTCAAAATGATAAAGGGGTGGGCAAAGTTAGTCCCGCACGCAACAATGACCTATGCTTACCTGCCGTGTTTTAATTGGAACCGTGCGGAATGCCCGCGTGGTTTGAGGTGTCATGTCACCGATTGCGCGGCCCCTCCCGCCGGAGGTACGAGTCCTCCCTCGAGCATGGAGGTGTGTTTTTCTTAGCATATGTTAGTTTAAGTAGTGTCTACGTCTAGGGACCTATGACTTCAGGAGTTTGGTCTCTTAGAAATTCACACACATTGTAATTGGACTGCAGAACTCGGTCAACCCTTACCCGGAAAAATCGCACCATCAAAATGGTTCAAATGGCTCTGAGCACTATGGGACTTAACATCTGTGGTGGTCAGTCCCCTAGAGCTTAGAACTACTTAAACCTAACTAACCTAAGGACATCACACACATCCATGCCCGAGGCAGGACTCGAACCTGCGACCGGAGCGGTCACGCGGTTCCAGACTGGAAGGCCTAGAACCGTACGACCACAGCGGCCGGCAGCACCCCATAGAAGAGTTTTCCTGACAGTTTCACTTGGTTCTACAGGGTGTTTGAAAAAGAATTCCCTAGTTTTAAGTATAAATGTAATGTGGAAATTAATGAAAAATTACATCAATCAGTACATATCATGAAAGAGAATTCGTTCTAGTTTTGTTTAATGTTAGTAGAAGTTCAAGTAGGATCCATTTGTTGCTCTTCACACGTCTAGATTTATTCCACTTCTCGCCATTATTCACCAACACTCCAGGTGTAACTGTCGCAACCGCCACGACGATTCTTTCCCGTAAATGACAGGTGTATCTAAAATGGCTCTGAGCTCTATGGGACTCAACTGCTTTGGTCATTAGTCCCCTAGAACTTAAAACTACTTAAACATAACTAACCTAAGGACATCACACACATCCATGCCCGAGGCAGGATTAGAACCTGCGACCGTAGCAATCGCACAGCTCCGGACTGCGCGCCTAGAACCGCGAGACCACCGCGGCCGGCGACACGTGTATCTGATCTTTTCACTGTACACAGCATTTTTTATGTGGCTGCAAAAGAAAAAGTCCATTGGGGTTAAGTCTGGGCTTCCTGGTGGCCAAGGTATTGGGCCAGCCCTGCCTATTCACATTCTTGACGGACAGTTTTTGCTGTAGGTGGTTCATCACCATACTCACGAGTAAAATTACGTTGCACTGATATAACTGACTCAGTTTTCACAAGCCAAGTAGCACACTGCGCTTTCTGTTGCGGAGTACACATGTTGGGTTGCTCTGCACAGCACTGCACGCACGCCTGTACTGAACTGAGGGAACAGACGAAAAACAACAGCACTGGTGCCGTGTGCCAACTGCAGGGGAGCCAAACTTAGAGAGTTGATTAATCAAACACCACAAACTAGAACAGTGTATGACACTTTATACAGATTCTAGGACACATTAAAAATAGGGAGTTCTTTTTCAAACAGCCTTTATAATCGTTCTGCGCTTATTCATTTTGGGAAGTGATGGGAGAGGGGGGGGGGGGGGGGGGGCAGACTTCGCAGAATACCTGAAGCATTAAAACCACCTTGTTAACTTTTCTCTATTTTTTTTATTAATCTATCCCCGAATATTTTTGGACTAACGAAGTACATCGGTCAGATTGTCAGGACTGTTGAAGACCGTGTGTGGAGCATATGATTATACGCTCACAACAGCTGCACAAATCTGAGATTGTGCGGTTCTTAGGTTTAGTTCCTTAGTTGGAATATAACAACACAGATTCCATCGTGTACTGCCAGCTATGGCATATTCAGTGTTGTAGAGAAACCTGTTGAGATTATATTAGCAAGTGGTCTTATAAATAAGGGTGGAGGATTTTGCTTAAATTCTACTTGTAGTCCCGCTCTCTCACTCGATTAAACTATAATGGGACGGATTTAACGTTACTAACACATATCGTCAGCAGTAGAAACATACCAACTGGAAATGCCCATTGGTTGTAACATGTGAAGTATCTGTCTCCTCAATATCCTTGCATCTTCTAGGAAATAAACAGACAAATTTTAATGACAAGGATGAATATGAATTTTATTACTTCTTGTTTCACTTGCAACACTTTAAGCGTTATCCTAGGTTCCTGCCTAGACACACACTTGGAAACCGCCACATATTCGGCAATAAACAACCAAATATTTATTTCATCCTTCGTTTTCTATTCAGATGGAACTGTAAATAATATCGAATATTGCAGAACATACTTGGTTGTATTCATAAAAATGTTCCAGAATGTGTCACCAAATCTAAGATGAAAAGATAAAAGAGTATAGAGGGACACGAAAACACTTCCTTGGATTCTAATCCTTTTCCTCCTCCTCCTCCTCCGTCATCATTATCATCATCATCATCATCATCATCTTTTTTTCTTCTTCTTGATCTTCCTGCATTTCAAGGACTGTGTATAAGTCCTTTCTGAAACCAAAGGAACTAAACAAAACCGTTGCCTCAATCTGTTCGTATATCCCGTTTTCCAATTTGGTTGAAATGTAATGGTTGCGTTGAGAGGTGCCCAGGTGGCAGACATTTTGTCGTACCATTTGTCTGTTAGTGTCCAATATCCTCTGTTATTGTTTTGTTTACGTCTAGTTGATGTCTTATATTTTCGCTCCACACTCTGTCTCTTAGCTTTAGTCCATTTCTTGGGTAGTCTCCTTTTCTTAGGAAGCAGTTTTCACTCCCATATGCTGTAAGAGAGACTTTCTCCTGTCGTTTTAGTTATCATAGTATCTTTTGAAGGCTAATATCGTTGATGCGTCATTAATTGACATTTCATGATAAGGGAGACGTTTTTGTGATAAACCTTCAACGCGCCACTTCCCTGCAACGGCATACTACAAGTTAAAATGTAAAACAGATAAATAAACCAGTATGATTATGGCGGTTGTCGCATCGAGTTAAAGACAGTACACGTACGATTTAATAGCCTCTATCTCTAAAAGGAAGTGATGTAATTGTGTCACTGCTGCCTCACCGGTTGGTTTAATTTTCTTTGGTTGTGCGGTGATGTTATTACTTACAGTGTTTGCATTCGCATTGTAATGGTTTCCTGGTTGGTCTACCACATTCATCCAGGGTGTGAATTACCAGTGAAAATGATATCTCGTTTCATTTGTGTCTTAAGAATGACGGGATGCTTATATGTCGGCGATTGTTGGGAACGTTAACTGACCGATTTCTCGTACGTTATTTGAATGGAGAGGTAGCTCTTACCAGAATTAAGTTCTCTAGGTTTCAGTGAAGCACTCCAGATGATTCCTACGAATAAGCTCAGTAGATTTACTAGCTTAAGGTTGCTCTACATACTTTTACAATTCAGACAATATTCTGAGTCCCGAAACGACGTTTTCCGTTGCTACTAAGCGTCATATGAAAGAATTACGAGTTTGCTTTTCAGGCGGAACCGCCTTCACATTACAGAAGCAAAACTGAAACTATGTTCAGAAACACCAGAACACAAGACGAATGTTAACAGGGATACCCAGATTATTCTGACCGTTAAACGATATCCGAGGACTACAAAACTATTCAATATAAAGTTTTTTTCATTCAGAGGACCGATTATTAGATATTTTACTTTTGATGGTCGTAGCCAAAGCAGACAATATATTATTACTTCAGAGAGTGAGAAACTGATTTTACAGATATTTTTTAAAAAAGCATGTTTATGAGACCTTTTCTACTATTACCAATAAAAAACGTTTTTTATTTGAAACTGACTTTCCTCTGCAGTTCAGGACTGTTCTCAAGCAAAGTTACTGGCTTCTCCCCTTCCCATACAGATGAAGTTTACGTTTACCTCTGAGTTCAACCGACTCCCGTGGTAGACTTTCCGTTCGAAATCCACAATCACTTTAATTTCTTGTCGGACTAACCCGCTGCTTATGTCACATTAAACAGTAAATATTCAATTTGGGGAGTGTTTGTCGAGTTAGCTTAACTGTATATCGTTGGTTACCTTTTGAGTCCTTTCCTGTGTTTTTGACGGTCCGTTCTATTGACCTTTGCGAGTACTACTTTTGACAGCATGAGTCGCAATGTTGCTGACTATGTCTTTGTAAATAGACAAGAATTTATTTTTTTAACCATTTATTTTTTATTATGGTCAGCTGTTCTCCAGAAGTGGTTCAAAAAGTCTAAGTCTTTTATTGCACCATACCAGTGTAGAAATGACATTATAGCTCTAAAATTCTCATATATGTAAGGGCTGAGGCACAGAAAAACATAAATCCATAGTTTAGTTTGCCCATATGTACGGACAGCTCGCAATTACAGGTTGTATATTTATTTATTACGGGGATAAAGCATGGCTCGAAACATCATGAATCCACAGTTTTCCATGAAGAAACAGAAGTTGGTTTATGCCTGACGGTAATGAAGTTCTTGTTATTGGGAGCGCTGCCATTGTTATAGAGTAATAATGCTCCACATAGTGTTGTATATTAAAATTTTACCGCCTCACAGAAAGGTTTCCTTCTTCAATCTGAAGGGGGAAAATGCCAAGGAATCTCGTGTTGAGTTAGTTAATACGTAGGGAGACAACAGCCTAAATTCTAAACCTAAAGTCAAGCATCACAGCTGATTTCAATGTCGTCAATGAAGCTATAGCTGAGTCAGAAAAGAGCTGTCCATTATTCGCCGAGGAACAAGGAATTATCATAAAAGTGAAAGATACCGTGCTTGGAAACTATCGCATTTCTGTCAGACCAAGAATGGGGAACGTTTCTACATGTCAGAGATTCCCATCTGGTGGGCAACATGTACATGTACATTTACATCTATATTGAAAGTCCGCAAGTGCCTGGCAGAGGAGTCATCGAACCACCTTCACAATTCTCTATAATTCCAGTCTCTTGTAGTACCCGGAAAGAACGAACGCCTATATCTTTCCGTACGAGCTCTGATTTTCCGTATTTTATCATGGTGATCGTTTTTCCATATGTGGGTCGGTGTCAACAAAATATTTTCGCATTCGGAGAAGAAAGTTGGTGATTGGAATTTCGTGAGAAGATTCCTCCGCAACGGAAAACACCTTTGTTTTAATTATGACCACCCCAAATCCTGTATCATTTCAGTGTCACTCTCTCCCCTATTTCGAGTTAATACAAAACGTGCTACCCTTCTTTGAACTTTTTCGATGTACTTCGTCAAACCTAAACGGTAGGGATCCCACACCGCGCAGCAGTATTCTAAAAGAAGACGTACAAGCGTACTCTAGGCAGTCTCCTCAGTAGATCAATGCTCTTGTTCGTCACTGAAAGCCGGCCGCGGTGGCCGTGCGGTTCTAGCCGCTGCAGTCCGGAACCGCGGGACTGCTGCGGTCGCAGGTGCGAATCCTGCCTCGGGCATGGATGTGTGTGATGTCCTTAGGTTAGTTGTGTTAAAGTAGTTCTAAAGTTCTAGGAGACTGATGACCTAATATGTTAAGTCCCATAGTGCTCAGAGTCATTTTCGTCACTGAAAAGCAGTGAAAAGAAGAAAAAAGGTACCATAGATTTGCCCGTCCAATGATTAAGTATTACTTGTTGTGCTTATCACAGTAATTGGTTGTTGGGTGTATTATTGCGATCTCAATCCCGTCTCCGGCTATCCTGATTTAGGTTTTCCGTGATTTCCCTACATCGCTTCAGGCAAATACCGGGATGGTTCCTATGAAAGGGCACGGCCGATTTCGTTCCCCAGCCTTCCCTCACCCGAGCTTTCGCTCCTTCTCTAATGACCTCGTTGTCTACGGGACGTTAAACACTAACCTTCTCCTGCCTCCTCCTCCTCAAGGCCAACCATTGGAACACTCGGTATCGTCACCGACTTAACTAGTGTAATCGGGAAGGGTTGCTTGGGATTTCCGTTATGTGTCGTTGACAGATAGCGCCCGTGAAGTCCGGAATATTGCTGTAGAATGTTGACACCGTGTCCTGAGGAGTTGTGGCAAGCGTTTTTCATTGTAGCCAAATCTATACACGAAATATGAAACAATAATTTTCTTTTGCAAATGCCAAAATACCTCGACGTATACAGGAAGAATAAACCACCACGATGAAATAAGAGAAATCAGAGCTCACATAGAAATATTTAGGCGCTCATTTTCCAGTACACTGTACTGATGAGAAATACTTTGGTGTCTGGCAACCCCTGTCGAGTTCACCTAAGTGTGAACTGTGTAGTAATCATTTAGGTACAGAAACGAACGTTCCATTATTGGCTGGATACACGATTGTCAATCAGATATCGCAAGCTGAAACTGTGTGTCAATTCTGACACCTATCTTTCGCCGATAGTGATATTTCATGTTCTCACCAAGGGAATGTTAAGCTTTGAGATACGAGTATTTCGTGATGTGTTCTATAACTGCCGAAATGGTTGATTGCTGTGCACACAAGACGTGCATAGGGTTAAGTCCTAGTCAAACATGCAGCTGCATCTTGCAACAAATCATCAAAACGTTAGAACTTTAAGTTAACTACTTACAGCCGTTAGATATTTGAAGTTAAGCATCTTGAGCCATCAGCTGGGCATGTGAAACACTATTTTGCAACCGGTTTCACTTATTACAAGCACCATTACTAGATGAAATGCTGTACTGTGAAGAAACAAAACGATGTTAACATCAAATAGGGCGTGTATTCATATTTTATATATAAATAAATGTCATGCTGAAGTGCATACAGATAATAAAACTGTTTTCAGTGCGATTCATGTAGGTGGTGTCACTAAAGTTTCGTCGTTTTTGGGGGCTATCAACAAGAAAAAGTTTCTTAAAGATTAGACATAATGAGTAAATTTTGCTGCAGATCATTAAGTGCTCCCATTCTCAATTAGTTAATCAATAAAGTCTAAGTATTCATGCACCTTCAGCTACACTTCTCTGTCACTCCTACCCCAGTCCATTTCACAGGTCGGTAGTTCTTACCCCCGCAGTGGTTGTTTCCTGAGAGTAAGTGATAAGTGTACCAAGTTTGGCTGAAATCAGTCCAGTGGTTTAGGAGGACTCGTTGAACATACATACATAAATTTTTATGGAATACTCCAGTGAATTTTATCATTTTAAATTGCACCTAATACCACAGAAATCATAACAAAATTTTAAAAAAGTATAATCAAAATGTCGAAAATAAACGCCTTGATACTA
The DNA here is from genome assembly GCF_023897955.1 of Schistocerca gregaria. Taxonomy (NCBI): domain Eukaryota; kingdom Metazoa; phylum Arthropoda; class Insecta; order Orthoptera; family Acrididae; genus Schistocerca; species Schistocerca gregaria. The sequence goes on along the minus strand of NC_064925.1, from coordinate 217,418,737 downwards.
GAAATTTTCGCGGAGCACTCATTCACTTGATGAGAAACAGCTGCGCTAGATGAGCCACAACAAATTGTCACAGTGTGTTTGTAAAGTGGTGGTAGGCTGCGCCATTGTCTTTCATCTCTTCCGTTTGATACACTACTGTGTGTACGACGAGTGTAGACATGTACTCGGGGAAAAATTGAAAATGGTTCAAATGGAGGTCATCAGTCCCATAGAACTTAGAGCTACTTAAACCTAACTAACCTACGGACATCACACACATTCATGCCCGAGGCAGGAATCGACCCTGCGACCGTAACGGTCGCGCGGTACCGGACTGAAGTGCCTAGAACCTCTCGGCCACAACGGCCGGCTAAAAAATTGAAACTTAATTACTTCTCCTCATATGAAGAGGTGAAAATATTAGTACAAAAAATAAATTACGGGACGGTATCAATCGTGTCGAAAGACAGGAGAAGGCAAATCATCCTCTAAACGCTTCTCTGTTGCATTTCCCAGTTAGTCTTTCTGCGCCAGTGCCGGGAGTTACTGAGCAGCGTAGTCGTACAAGTTTGATTCTCAGGAACACTTTGCACGCAGCGGAGAACGAACAGTAAGTTACACAGTAGAATAACGACAAGCTCTAGAAACACATGGCTCTTCAGGAATCTACTGCGGACATGGCTCTTGGACGATTGAGATGCCCGCCCTGCGGCAACAGGAACATGTGTGTGCTGGAACTCGCACTGGGATTCCCTTTAACTTTGCACGGCTGCCAAATCGCGAATGCCAGCCACACGCTGTTGTTGACGCCTGTGGACTGTAAATCCCGCACTACTAACGAGGCGCGCAGCCCCATGATTCAATGTTCACAGGCCGTGTCGCAAGTTCCTCCTGTGTGGCGGATTTACGTAGAGTTCGCGTTCGGTCCTTTTCCCCTAGTAGTGACCGAACACTAACACGACTCTGAATCTCCCTTGACAGTTTCGTGAAGTTGAAACAATATCCGTCAAATCAGAAGGGAACGAAAACGCATTTTATATTTGGGTATCAGTCTTCTGATCGGTTTGACATCGTCTACACGACTTCCTCGCCGATCCCACATCTCATAATAACACTTTAAACCAACATCCTCAATTACTTGTTTGAAATATGTCAATGTCTTCCACTGCAAAATTTGCCCACTGTGGCTCCTTTTAGCACTGTGGAAGATATTCCATGATGCCTTCTCATCCAGTCAGATTTTCCCACACATGCCTCTACGCGGTCATTTGTAAACTTAATCCACCGGGAACGCAAGTGCTTCGATTTATTCCTTTACCGGTGTCTGACACCTACGTCTCACTTCCATAAAAACAGTTACAGACATTTCCTTCTCAGCTTAAAGCCTATGTTTGACACAGCTGACTTCTTCTACTCAAAAATGACCTCTTTGCCCGTGCTTGTCTGCTTCTTGCATCCTCCTTGCTTTACCCGGCACATGTTACTTTGCTTCCAAGGTGGCAGAATTCCTCCACTTTGTCTGCTACGTGGTCCCTAAGTCTGGGATGTTACGGTTGCCGCTGATCGCATTTATGCACCTCCTCATTACTTTTGTCTTTCTTCAGTTTATTCTCAGCCCACACTCCATTCTCACTGAACGCTTCATTTCACTAACCTGCTCTCATGAATCTACCTCATTTACACTGAGGAAGCCGACATCAGTACATAAACTACACTCATGCTCATTAATTAAGGATAATGCTGATACACGGTGAAACAACGCTGTGGTGGGCGGTGTTCGGGTTTAAACCACCTCGGGGTATGATAATGCGGTGAATTTGACCTGTGGTCGTCGCACGGTGGCGCTGGCAGCAGTCCACATACGCAGAGGTGAATTGGTGCATGCCGGAGTACGGTGCAGCGAGTAAGTGTGCAGACGTTTTCAGACGTGATAATGGTGACTGTGTGTTGAAAATGGCTCAAAGAACACATATTGATGACGTTATGAGGGGTGGAATACTAGGGCGACTGGAGGCTGGTCAAATACTGCAGGTCGTAGCACGGGCCATCCGTGTGCCACAAAGTGTGATCTCAAGATTATGGCAACGTGTCCAGGCGCTACAGAGCGGGACGGCCACAGTGTACAACACCATAAGAAGACCGATATCTCACCATTAGTGCCAGCAGGGGGCCACGGAGTGCTGCAGGTAGCCTTCCTCGGGAGCTTACCATAGCCACTGGAACAGTTGTCCCCAGACACACAGTGTGCAGACGACTGAACAGACATGGTTTGTTCGCCTGGAGACCTGCAAGGTGCATCCCACTCCCACTACCCCGGGTCACAGGAGAGCCCGTAAAGCCTGGTGTCGAGAACACAGCACATGGTCATTGGAACAGTGGCCCCAGTTACGTTCACGGACGAGTCCAGGTATAGTCTGAACAGGGATTCTCGCCGGGTTTCAATCTGGCGTGAACCAGGGACCAGATACGAACCGATTAAAGTCCTTCAAAGGGACCTGTATGGAGATCGTGGTTTGATGGTGTTTGGTGGGTTTATGATTGGTGCACGTATACGTATACGTATACGTATTTGACAGAGGGAGTGCAACAGGTTAGGTGTATCCGGATGTCATTTTGCAGCAGTATGTCCGCCTTTTCAGGGGTGCAGTGGGTAGCACCTTCTTCCTGATGGATGATAACGCATGGTCCCACTGAGCTGCCATCGTGGAGGAGTACCTTCAAACAGAAGATATCAGGCCTGCTTGTTCTTCAGACCTAAACCACATCGAGCACGTCTGGGATGCTCTCGGTCGACGTATCGCTGCACGTCTTCAAACCCCTAGGACACTTCAGGAGCTCCGCCAGGCACTGGTGCAAGAATGGGAGGCTATACCCCAGCAACTGCTCGACTACCTGGTCCAGAGTATGCTAACCCATTTTGCGGGCTGTGCATGGTGATCATATCCCATATTGATGTCGCGGTACAAGCATAGGAAGCAATGCTTTTTCTTAGCACATGTGTTTCGGGACGGATTTCTCAACTTATCACCAATACCGTGGACTTACAGATCTGTGTCTTGTGTGTTCGCTGTGTGCCTATGCTATTAGCGCCAGTTTTGTGTAGTACCACGTTGTGTGGCACCACATTCTGCAATTATGCTTAATTTATGAGCATGAGTGAAGATGTTTCTTATTTAAAATATCTGGTGGATACAATTAAAGTGCAGCTACTCATGGAGATACAGTGTGGGTTGTAATGATCGCGTGGCAGCGAAACTTGGTAGGTATGAATACGTTACTGCGGGACTGATTTACGCTGGAAAATATCCGATGCAATTTCGACCACCAGGTGCACATCTGGAGTGACGTGGCACATTTTACAATACAGGGTGCAGTGCATACACAGAACTGCCGAATATGGGGTACGTTTAAATCGCGTGTTGTGAACGCAGTGGCACTGCACTCGGCATGTGTGACTGTGTGGTGTGGATTCACAAGCACCTTTATCCTCCTTCCGTTCTTCTTTGAAGAGAAGACACCTAAAGGACCTGTCGGGTATAACATGACGTTTGCAAGTTGTCGAACAGCGTGTGATTCCTGCTTTGGAAGAGCGAACTGTGTGGAAAACAGTATTTTCACGCAAGATGGGACAACATCTCATGTCCCTTGCCTAATGAAAGAGCAGGTTAATACACCCTTCTACGATCGTATTATCTACAGAGGCGATCCAGATACATGGCGTACAAGATCACCTGATGTCAGACCATGTGAATTTTGGTTCTGCTGATATCTGAAAGAACGCGTTTACCAGGGACGCTTTCAGTCTCAGCCTGATCTCAAGGTCAGTGCACGTGAACACGTTGCAGAGATTCTGTCTCAACTGCAGCTAGCGACTCTTTATCCCGTCGTATTACGGATGTAGCATCTCATCCACGTTCTCGCTGCTCATGTTGAACAACTGTAAGCGGTGGTTTATACACTGAAGCACCAAAGAAACTGGCATAGGCATGCGTATTGAAATACAGAGATATGTAAACAGGCAGAATACGGCACTACTATCAGCAACGCCTAAACAAGACAAGAAGTGTCTGGCGCAGTTGTTGGATCGGATACTGCTGCTAAAATGGCAGGTTATCAAGATTTTATTGAGTTTGAACGTGGTGTTATAGTCGGCGCACGACCGATGGGACACAGTATCTCCGAGGTAGTGATGAAGTGCGGATTTTCCCGTGAATATCTGGAATCCGGTTAAACATCAAATCGCCGGCACCGCTGCGGCGCAAGAACAGGACCAACGACGACTGAAGAGGGTCATTCAACGTGACAGAAGTGCATCCCTTCCGCGATTACTGCATATTTCAGTGTTGGGCCATTAACAAGTTTCAGCGTGCGAACCATTCCACGAAACATCATAGATATGGGATTTCGGAACCGAAGGCCCACTCATGTACCATTGATGACTACACAGTACAGGGCCTTACCCCTCGCCTGGGGCCCGTCAACACCGACATTGGCCTGTTTATGACTGGAAACATATTGCCTGGGCGAAGAAGTCTCGTTTCAGATTATATCTAGCAGATGCACGTGTGCAGGTTTTGAGACGACCTCATGAATCCATGGACTCTGTATGTCAGCAGGGGACTGTTCAGGCTGGTGGACGCTCTGTAACAGTGTGGAAGGTGTGTAGTTGGAGTGATATAGGACTCCTGATAGTTCTAGATACGCCTCTGACAGGTGACACACACGTAACAATCCTGTCTGATCACCTGCATCCATTCATTTCCATTGTGCATTCCGTCGGACTTGGGCAAGTCCAGCCGGACAACGCAACACCCCTCTCAACCAGAAAAGCTACAGAGTGGCTCCAGGAACACTCTTCTGTGTCTCCCCCGACATGAACATTGTTGAGGATGTATGGGATGCCTTACAATGTGCAGTTCAGAAGAGATCTCCACCCTCCACCCTCCCCCCCCCCCCCTCCCAGCACTCTTACGGATTTAGGGAAAACCCCAGAAGGATTCACAGTCTCAGTTCCCTCCAGCCTACTTGAGACATAAGTCGAGCCCACGCCACGTCGTGTTGCGGCACTTCTGCGTGGTCACGGGAGCCCTACACTATGTTACATACACTCCTGGAAATGGAAAACAGAACACATTGACACAGGTGTGTCAGACCCACCATACTTGCTCCGGACGCTGCGAGAGGGCTGTACAAGCAATGATCACACGCACGGCACTGCGGACACACCAGGAACCGCGGTGTTGGCCGTCGAATGGCGCTAGCTGCGCAGCATTTGTGCAACGCCGCCGTCAGTGTCAGCCAGTTTGCCGTGGCATACGGAGCTCCATCGCAGTCTTTAACACTGGTAGCATGCCGCGGCAGCGTGGACGTGAACCGTATGTGCAGTTGACGGACTTTGAGCGAGGGCGTATAGTGGGCATGCGGGAGGCCGGGTGGACGTACCGCCGAATTGCTCAATACGTGGGGCGTGAGGTCTCCACAGTACATCGATGTTGTCGCCATTGGTCGGCGGAAGGTGCACGTGCCCGTCGACCTGGGACCGGACCGCAGCGACGCACGGATGCACGCCAAGACCGTAGGATCCTACGCAGTGCCGTAGGGGACCGCACCGCCACTTCCCAGCAAATTAGGGACACTGTTGCTCCTGGGGTATCGGCGAGGACCATTCGCAACCGTCTCCATGAAACTGGGCTACGGTCCCGCACACCGTTAGGCCGTCTTCCGCTCACGCCCCAACATCGTGCAGCCCGCCTCCAGTGGTGTCGTGACAGGCGTGAATGGAGGGATGAATGGAGACGTGTCGTCTTCAGCGATGAGAGTCGCTTCTGCCTTGGTGCCAATGATGGTCGTATGCGTGTTTGGCGCCGTGCAGGTGAGCGCCACAATCAGGACTGCATACGACCGAGGCACACAGGGCCAACACCCGGCGTCATGGTGTGGGGAGCGATCTCCTACACTGGCCGTACACCTCTGGTGATCGTCGAGGGGACACTGAATAGTGCACGGTACATCCAAACCGTCATCGAACCCATCGTTCTACCATTCCTAGACCGGCAAGGGGACTTGCTGTTCCAACAGGACAATGCACGTCCGCATGTATCTCATGCCAGCCAACATGCTCTAGAAGGTGTAAGTCAACTACCCTGGCCAGCAAGATCTCCGGACCTGTCCCCCATTGAGCATGTTTGGGTCTGGATAAAGCGTCGTCTCACGCGGTCTGCACGTCCAGCACGAACGCTGGTCCAACTGAGGCGCCAGGTGGAAATGGCATGGCAAGCCGTTCCACAGGACTACATCCAGCATCTCTACGATCGTCTCCATGGGAGAATAGCAGCCTGCATTGCTGCGAAAGGTGGATATACACTGTACTAGTGCCGACATTGTGCATGCTCTGTTGCCTGTGTCTATGTGCCTGTGGTTCTGTCAGTGTGATCATGTGATGTATCTGACCCCAAGAATGTGTCAATAAAGTTTCCCCTTCCTGGGACAATAAATTCACGGTGTTCTTATTTCAATTTCCAGGAGTGTAGGTGTACCAGCTTCTGTGGCTCTTCAGTGTGGTAAAACCATGATTATGTCTTTCTCACTTTTCTGCCCACGTGCCGTTCCTAATCCATTTCAAGTGGAAGAATTTCTATAGTCTTTCTTGCATTCACAGTGACAGATTTACACCAGGTGGCCAAAACTGCAATTAATTTTTTCAGGCATAAACGAGCTGCCCATTAACGGATTAGAATATGTACTAAGTTTCGTTTCTATACGATATATTTCTGTCCATACTGGACTCCTGTGAGGAGCTGCACTTTTATTATATACAGTCGGCCGGTATATAAAATGTAATATTTGCCTTTGCCTCTCGCGTGTGTCTCTAGCCTATGGCCCACAATGTCGGTTTCCGTGGTCCTGCGGATGCTCTGTTCTCCCGTCTTTCTAGGATGAGGTGTGCTTATTTTGATTTTGTTGCACTAGTGTTACTGGCCGCTTTCTCTGAGCATACGTGCCATGTTGTATGCTGCCGTATCTTATTCAACTATTTTTGTTTCTAGAGTTACTTCTTTCTCATGACGGTTGCATACTATGTGATGCCGATGTTGCACTGCAACATAGGGGATGTATATCATTTACCCTTAGAAACTAATAAGGACATTTTGTACTGAAAGATCCGTATACCTCATATCTAAATCGTAGTTACATCAATTAGGTAGTTCCTGCTTTTAAATAGTTCTGATCACGATTTTTGTGTCTTTTTAGTTCAACAGATGGCTACCTGAGGATGTGACTATAATATCATGAAACTGGCCGTGATTAATAAATCATTTTGAGGAGCTGTTGCAGTTTTCAGCATTTGATGTATAAAATATCCTCTGATATTTTTTTTTATTTTCTACACAATTTCATTTATTTGATCACTAAGCGAACAGTCAACGAGCAGTAGCCCAGGTAACCGAAAGCCGGTTCATGATTAAGTAAATAGTATTTTACAAAACGTCAGGGACCTGTTTCCTTTGTTGTGAAGTTCTGTGAAACATCGACAGAAGAGTCGTTTAAAATATTCTTTGGTACTTTTTGTTATAATGGGTCACTGGTTCTTAGCTACGTCAGTGTGAAATAATGTTTAAATTCATATTGCGTTATTGGTCTTCTTAATGGAGCAGAGTTTGGTGCTCCAGAATAGTAACTGGGTTGGTTGGATGCATTTGGGAATAATTTATGAGCAAAACCCGATCCACCCACAAAAATAAAATAAGATATAAAAAACCAAATCAATAAAACATTTATGTAAGCAATGAACTCCACATTGTGATTTATCAGTATTTTTAGTTCTCTTCATTCTTTTATACTTTAATATTACCATCTTCAGAAAATTGGAAGTCCTGGTTACATATTATTTTATTAAACCTGTTTGGCAAAATAATTTTAAATTTATTATCAAGCTCCATACAAATATTCTCCCAATATGTAGTTTCTAAATGATCACAATCGTTAATATAACACAGTCCATTCACTTTTAGCTCTTTATTCTTTTTAAGCAAATTAGAATTACTTGCATTATTTAGTTTCTTCAGTAGAATATCCATTTATATCGAATAAAAATATAGCAGATAAATTAAAAATCTATAGCACTCTCAATATGGAATATAATTTTTTTTGAGAAATCCGAGTTACAGTGCTTTACTTCTTCTTAAAGTTGCAGTAGTCAAATTTTTATATCCTGGAATTCCTTGCAGTAGCCACTGAAATTCTATATCACTCTCTTAATTTTTTCAGGTTAAGATCTTTGGCGCCTGGAATTCCATCTGTTATTTCCTTAAGAGTGTGTCTGTATAGAACACAATTTCTTTTTCATGAAGTATGTTTTGTACTGCGAACTCATAAGGAGATAAGAGATACATAGTACAAATTCTAGTCACAGGAAGAAAATTAAGAGTGTAAATATGTTATCTATACAACTGTATATACCACAGCAATAAGATAGTGGATTCATTTACAAGGAATAATTTTAATTAACCTAATAAAAAATTGTCTCAATAAATGCAAGTGTTGAAGAAGTGTAAAAAATGCGAGGTGGAGAAGTCAATTGATAACTTTCATTCACATAAATACACAAAGTATAAACATGAAGTATGTGTAAAGAATATTATAAAATGCTTATAAGAAATACATACAATAATAATAATAAAATAATGTTTTAAACAGATTGTACCTAATTATAAGAACTGTTTAGAAAAATTGAAGGACATGAAAGATTTCCTTTGTTTTGACAATGTACAGGAGTTAAATAGAGAATAAGAAAGTGAAGCACATTGTAAAACATGTATTGGTTGTCAAGATATCAAAGATTTCAGTGGCTTTTACTTAAGTCATAAATCTAGGGACAAACTCTCAAGTAGATGCAAGGTCTGTCAAATAGAAGATACGCAAAAAAAGAAAATACTGTGAAAAAGAAATAGTTAAAAGTTGTCTCAGTAAACATTTACAGACAAATAGACATCAAAACAACTGAAAATGAAATCACAACATTTTTGCATAGCTAATGTTTTCAGTCCTTAAATAAATAGAAGCCTCTCTGAGACAGTTTACCGTTGCTCAACTCTGTGATTATTGCAGAAGGACTAATTTACAAGTATACAACAGATGTAGGAAAGACAATTTAATTAATTTAATCATTTCAAATAATTTACCACCATCCATTTTCAAAAGCCTAATGAAAAAATTTTGCTAATAGAAGGCAATAGAATGGAACCCTCATTGAGAGAGTTTACAGTCACTCAACTGCTTGATAATTGCAGTAGGAAGAATTTACAAGTATACAGTAGATTCAGAAAAGAAGATTTACTTAATTTAATTGTTTCATATAATTTACCTCCTCCTACAAGAATTCTCAATAATATGAAATTAAGGCAACACAGAGATAGAGCAAAAAATCTTGCTATCAGTAGATATCATAAATTAAACAAGTCAGAGTTAGTTAATACTATTGGATTACAAGAGTTTCAATTTCATCCAGAATTATTCCAAAAGACTAGATCAAGGCCAAAACGAGTACCTAATATAAATTATTTTTATAGATTTGATGATGATATTATTGAAAACCCTTGACCACTGAGATAAGAAAAATAGTGAGACTACATCAAATTTATCCATTCAGTAGCAAATTATTTCAGCACAAAAAAGAGACTGAGCCATCTAAAAAGGAGTTATTTAAGATTAAAGAAATTATATCGACGTGTAATGAAATATTTAAAGCAAGCATTGACTACCTAATCGTTTTTAATGATGTCAGTATTTCCAAACTCAGTACTGTTGGTGATAAAACATATTATATAACGAAAGTACTCAGTTCTATGGTTGAAGTAGCAAAAAAGAGAACTAACTGCAGGAAAGGAGGTAAGTTGAATATAACAATCAACAACCCAAAAATGTTTTATCCAATTTCCACGGTATTTAAAGCATCAGATAATACTCGGAAATATGTTCACGTTTTGTGCAAAAAAATGAGAGATATCTTAACATCTGATGAGACTGTTGTTATAGCAGATACCTCGTTTAACATTCATTGATAGCAGTTCCTAGAGGCCAAGGTAGTCAAGGTAAACAAAATAAGAAATCTAGCAAAAGACAAGATGTCTCACAAGAATGAATAACAATGATAATATGTGTTGTTCTAGAGCAGGAATTGTGGCATTAACATACCATATAAATAACATTTTTGACAGAGAACTACCTACAAAAGGGAGTAAGAAAACAAGAGAAGGAAATAAATATAAATTACAAAGACCTAATAGACGTGCTATGTAATCAGCTGGATGAATAAAATGAAGAAGGGTTTACTCTGGATGACATTAAAAATTTGAACATTTGTTGGATATCCAAATAAATGTATATGTTGAGAATTTCAATTTCGTCATCTACAGTGGTCCTGAGAAAGAAATAAAGATTTATCTGTATAAAGATCAGAACCATTTTGATGTAATTAACAGCATGACAGCTTTCTTATTTCTGTGTAGCTATAATAACACTTATAACAACAAGGACCAACACAGATGGAAAATAGAGAGAAAAGTTGGCATAGCATGCAAAAGGGCAGAACACAAAAGTGTAGAAACAAGATTTATTGTGAAAAGTACAACAGATACTGCTATAATGAAGAATGTTTAAAAAATCAGCAAGAAGTTTGTGATAGAGCTTACAAACATGAAGGATGTAAAAAGATTTGTTTGAGATCTGAAGAACATAAACATGGCTTTGAACTTTGCAGGAATTGTAAACAAGCAGTTAAAATTGGAAATCATAAATGTTACATGCAATACAAAGTGCAAAAAGGAGGTATCTGTGAAAGAAAATTTGCTGAAGATTTTATAGTGCAAGGTTGCCCAAATTGTAATCAAGATGTTTGCTTTGTTAATGCAGAATTCAAAGATTTCTATGTTTCCTAGTGCTTTGAATGCAATAAAATAGTCGCTGCTAAACAGTTTAAATACTGTGAAGCTGAATTCAGTAGGAGAGTGATTGTACCTAGACTGAGAGACACATGTGGGTTGACTACAAAACAACTCAAGAAACTGGAATACATATTCCAAATCTCATAATAGTTCACAATTTTAATGGAAATACTGTTTACAAATTTAAGACAAATGATGAATTCTATCTTTGGATGGTATCTGAAAAAAACGTTAACATGCACTCATAGCTCACAAAGCAAAATGTTACCATTCCCAATTCGCTTTGAAGTACTGTGTTGAAAATACAATGAAACCAGGTTCCAACTACACAAGAACAAAACTGATGTTATTTGAGATCAAACAATTAGGTCTAAAAATTCTAAACATTCATGGTGGTGTCTGATTGTACTATATCGTGTCTCCCAACCACTTTCGCGCAACGACGCTCTGAGCGTGTTTTTTAGGGAACTAGTTTGAACCTGGGACCTGTTGCTGGTAAGGAGACGCCAGACCACACATGACATGTAGAATTCAGAAGAGTTCAGTGAGACTAGCGATGATATAACCAAATACTAAATGATCTCAGCGTCACCTCCACTGCACTCCCTGTAAAAGAATCTTAATTCTAACTAAATATAGTGGAAAGGGTTCAAGGCTTTCCTATTTTTAGTTAGCTGGTAAAATAACGTCGAAAAAGCAGTTAAGTTTACCATTGGAAATTTATTCTAATCACAAAACATCGTTTATAAATTGCACTATTGATAAAAGGAAATGTTTTAATACAGGATGGTAAAAACCAACTACGTTCAACAAAAATGTGAACGAGTATTCCCTGAATGGGATTACAAGTTCTACAATCGATCGAAGGATGGCCTATGCCATATCACATCTATAATCTACTTTAAATTTAAGTTTCACAAAAGAAAAAAGTATCAAAATGATCTACAGTGACCCTCAATTATCTTTAATTACTTATCTAACTTGTCGTAAATTACAGTGGCTGATGTGTCTTCTCAATAAGTAAAAATAGAAAAATCATCGCGTTTACTTCAAGTGGCAAATGTGAACACCATGAGTTTTAATTAACGATCGACACTAGTATTACCTAAAAAAGGGGGTGTAACAGATGAGACTTCTGCAGTTCTGAGTGAAGCCTTATGCGCTCAAAAATGCGTCATCGCGTGCATTCATTACCTTGTCGGTGTCTAAGCAGCGTCAGGGCGGCAGCGGCCGGCGCAGCAGCCTCCAGCCCGCCGTCTCGGAACTAACTCTCCAACTTCTCCTTACTACAATTTACCGAAGTTAGTTTAAAAAAGCTATCTGGCTGTGTTTTCATCTGACCAATCAGGGTGTCAATGTTAAGCTTACGATCCACCTACAAAAATTCTGTCTATCCAATGGGAAACGTTATACTTTTCGTGGTGGGGCAATGTTTTTAAAGTTTGCAACGTAACAGAGACGCTAAAAAGTCTCACGCTAAAACCTGCAGCTAGTGTGGTACTTTTAACGTTATCGTGAGATCTATACTGCTCTTCTGGAGGGCTCTGTCTTTTAACATGGGCTGGGGAGTGATCCTAATGTAACAGACACGCGAAAAAGTCTCACGCTAAAACTTGCGGGTGGTAGTGGCCCTTTTTGTGTTATCGTAAGATCTATACTGCTTTTCTGGAGGGCTCTAGCTTTTAACATGGGCTGGGGGTTGTCCTTGACATACCTGAGACGCGAAAAAGCCTGACGCTAAAACGTGCGGGTTGTATAGTTGTACAGGTAGGCTCGCGGCGTGGGTGCCCAGCCCCTCCCCACGGTTCTGCTCTCGGCTTCTGTCCTCGTTTCTCCCCTCGGAACTGCGTCTGCCTCACGGTGGGAAGGTACGACATGCATTTAGGCATTCTTGTGTTAGTCTGTGGTATTCCATTTGCTCACTCGTTACTCGTATTACTTTGGTTAATTTAATGTCACGATTTATTTGGAGCTATGTGACATACTAGTAGATTTGCTTATTATGTCAGGGTTTTCATGTAAGGTGTTGGATTTGCCTGACACCTTACAAAATTATAAGTAGCAGTAACTTTGTCCTAGGCTTTTTTAGTAGTTTTCCGAAAACATTTAATTTGAAAGAATTGAAGAAGAGGTACTTTCCTCATTTGTTCAATACAAAAGAAAATGAAAATTATGTAAGACCTATTCCAGATAATCAATATTGTTGTGTAGACACTATGAAGCCAAAAGATAGACGCATTTCTCAAATGGCACAGCTCCAGAGCCATAGAAAACTATGTGGTCAGTATAATGAAAGAAATGAACAAGAACTGTAATTATGATGTAGATATTTTGAGAAGAGATAAGAATTGCAGGTGCAAAAGTAGATGGATTTGGTAAGGAAACTAATACTGTTTATCCGTAGCATGTTTATTTCTGTCATGGATGTAAAAATGCATCAAAAGTGAGACGATTAACAATAAAAATAAAAAAAATAATGGATGACCTTTATCAAAAAACATTAACAAGAAGTGCGAAATGTTGGACACAATTTAGTAGAGATGTGGGAGTGTAATTGATGTAACTCACAAGAGTATGAAAAGTTCAAAAGTTGAAAAGTTACCAGAAGCTGTCAAGCCATTGAATCCAAAAGACGCTTTTTTATGGTGGCCAATCAAATGCAACAAAATTAAGAGGTAAGGCTGTTGATGTTATCACAAAAAAAAAGACATAGTGATGTATGCAGCCTTTATCCGACTGTGCAATATTATGATCATTATATAGAACTACATGAAAGAAAAATATATAGACCAAAATATTATAGTAAGAAATCGTATGGATTTATAAAATGTAAATTATTGTCACCTAGAGGACTGTATCACACTGTTTTGCCTATACATATACATATCTATAAAAATGAAAAACTGTTATTTCTCTTGTGTGTCAAGTTTTCAGAACAAAAAGTAAGGAAGAGCAATCACAGTGATGAAGAAAGATGTTTTATAGCAACTTGAGTAACAGATGAAGCGAAGTTGGCTATGGAAATGGAGTATAAGGTTTTAGATGTCTATTAAGTATGAGATGTTAGAGATAAAAGTAACATGTTGTTTCAAAATTATGTGAAAGACTTTCTGAAAAGAAAACTAGAAAATAGGCCACATAGTTTTGAAAGTGATGAAGAGTATATCAAAACAGTTAAAGAGAAATTGGATATTGACTCGGTTCATGATAGAATGAAAGAAAATCCTGGAATGCGAGCTGTTGCTAAGATATGTCTTAACTCATAATGCAGAAAATTTGGGCAATGACAAAATATGAGTAAAACAAGTATGCCACAGATTTATAGCAATTTTGTGAGATACTACTGGATGATCCACTAGATACTTCAGATGTATATTTTATTTCTGAGCTTAAGGTATAGATGAGGTACAATTTCAAGGATTATTATATGGAAGACAATGCAGCTACAAACATCTTCATAGCTGTGTAAACTACATCAAATGCGAGACTTGGATTGTACAATAGGTAAAATAAACTAGGAAGAAATGTTATATATCTTGACACTGATTCTGTAGTACATATTGATGATGACACAGTCAATGTAGAACAAGTTTGTATGTTGGGTGAATGGACAGACGAGTTAGGAGATAATAAAAGGATTAGAAACGGGCTTTGACTGGACCAAAGAGTTATTATTACGAGAAAAACGATTACAGTTCGGTGTTGAAAGTAAAAGGATTTAAATTAAATTTCCAGAGTAATCAGAAGTTGAATGCTGAATCTATAATAAAATTAATAGAGAGTGAAGTGAAAGAAAAGAACAGTTAGAGGACAATCAAATAACTATAGATGTTGATACTAAATATCTGGTCAACAAACAGGTAATGAAATAATTCTGATTTCAGTATGACAAAAGATTTGACCTAGAGAATTTTGATACAGTGCCTTATGGAGATTAAAAATTAAATAATTTATCTATATCTTCTAATGTAAAGAAAAAATTCATACCACATTCGCTATACAAATAGAATAATTTAATTAGTTTCCTTTTGTTGAATTCTCCGATTTCTAACTTGTTGGTTATAGAGTGAAAACTTTTAAAAATAATGGGCACTCTTTAATGTAATTTTGTAATTTTTTGCTAAATTATTTATAGGTAAAGTATAATTTGCTATTACTTTTACAGTCATAAAAAGACAGAATCTGAATTTTCTATTTCATCCCATATTTCTATATCGCTTATATTTGTATCATCATGGTTCTGCTTTCTCAAATGTTTTTTAGTTAAAGATGGTTCAAATATTTGTCGCAAATATTACATTCAACTTGTCTGTCTTGCTTTTTATTATTTGTATCGCCAAAAATATCAAATTTAAATTCATCCCATACATTAGTAATATTTAAAAGATTAAAAATTTAAATCGTTGCTAAAATTTTACTCCATATAAATGGAGACAATTCTATCAACAGCTAATACATCTACTATTGCTGCTGAAACATCTAAAATGAATATATATGAATTTATTAATGATGAAAATTATCAATTAAATTTAAGTAATTGGATTAAAGGTATTTGGGCTCCAATATTCGTTAGTGATCACTAACGAAATTTTGTGTTTCATTAAGTATGGAATTACAGGGTCGATGAATGTCAACCCTGAAAGCATTAAATGAATAAAAGGGTATTTCATGAACTCTCTAAATAGTTACAATCTTGAATACACAGAAATAAAATATGATAATCCACTTGCTTTAGAATATCAATATTTTTAAAATGAAACTAAACATTTAACATCTAATAACTTAGTTCAGAAAACGTGGATATTACTATGTGTTGCTTATGAAATTAAAGATTAATATATTGCTATTGCACAAATATTCTGTGATTATGTTAAGTGTCCAAAAGAATATAGTACCATTCAATCACAAAAATTATTCAACACTTAATGATAGAAATACAATAAAAACATCAATATTTAGAAGAAAAGAAAAAAGAATACCTTCACTTAAGTATGTAACATGCGATGTAGGACAGATGAAGAAAGAGCAAACTATTTAGATTGCAAAGAAAAACTATTTCAAAATTGGTAATGTATCATCTGAAAATCATCCAGTTATAATAGTGAAAGACCTAAAGGTGACCAAATGTTTTATGTCAGAAAAAACAAACGCACAGATTACAAATTAGTAGAGAGTAAGATTAACACTTGTTTTGGTATACACAGAGTAGATAAAAGAAAAGAAATATGCAATATGCACTTCAACAGTCTGTCTTATTTTGTTGATAAAGTATGTGACCAATTGAACAATATTGTTGATGAAATAAATAAGAAGACAAAAAATATCTATGACGAAATTTTGACAGTGCCTGCTACAGAATTTTAATTTAACCACTTTATTTTTATTCTATATAAATGGAATCGATTGGAAAACTTGTCAATATCATGTTTGCATGTGACAGTAAGTAAGCATCTGTGATTATTGATGAAAATAATAATCCATGTTTTAAAGCAAAATATGTTGCTGAAATTTTAGAACATGGTAATCCATGACAAACAATCAGAATAAACGTTGATGAAGCTGATCGTAATTCATTAGAAAATTTATTAAATCATCAGATGCTATTCAGTGGTGCACCTTTAAATATGCAAGCAAATACAATATTCATAAATGAATCTGGTCTTTATTCTCTTACTTTCCCATCTATAAAAGAAGAAGCGAAAAATTTAAATGTTGGGTTACTCATGAAGTATTGCCACTAATTAGAAAATACGGTCAGTATAAACTACAAAATAATATAACTTATTTAGAAAATAAAGTTGAAAATATGAGAAGTATGTTTAATGTTGCCACAGATATAATCCAAAAGAAAAATGAAATTATTGACAGTCATGTCACTCATCCAACCGTTAATCGAAATAAACATAGTGAATTTATTTTAATCAAGAAAAATCATAAAGGGAATTATCCATAGAGTGTTATGAGAACTGAAAAGTGTTCTGTTAATTCGAGATTGTATGAATTAAGAGCAGATTATCCATAAATGGAAATAACTTTGAGAATCAGATAACCAAATTCAATAAATTTATGTAATTTAATGAAAGAAAGATCATTAATAATTTCTCAAGATAATAATTTTGATGCAAGTTTAAATGAAGATACGCTTTTAACAGGTATAATGAATATTAAAATTGACCATTAAGTAATTACTTTATTTTTATCAATCCAAATATCATGTGAATTATCAAATCCTAACTATTTAACATACACTTTATGTGCTTTCTTTCTCAAAACTTCGATGTCTTGTTCAACTAGATTTCCTTCGATATCTTTCAAATTATATGTGATTGGATTGGAATGAATAACTGCTTCAATTTCAAAAAATTCTGTTGATCATTTGGCTGTGTATCCTTATTCAAAAATTCCTTTAAATTCAGTAATTTCAACTGTATCTCCTTTTTTAAATTTAGGAGATGATAGATCTGCCTTCCAGATAGGTCTCAAATTTTTCTCATTAACTTCTATTGGTTTCATTTTATAGTTGAATGTTTTGTGTTATTGTATTCATCAACAAAATTTTTAACCAAGCCACTCACTTATAATTACCTTGAAGAACAAATCTTTTCCACATCTTTTTTTTAAGCATTCTGTTAAATCTTTCAATAACAGATGCTTTTTATTCACTGAAAGTTGAATAATGATTAGTGTTATATTTCTTCATAAATTCTTTAAATAATATATTGTAGAATTCTTTGCTATTATCATTAAGTAAATTTTTTGGCTTTCTAGTGATGGATGTTTTTTCAAAAGCGTCAACTGTATTCAACCCTGTTTTATTTTTCACTGTGATAGCCCAAGCGAATTTAGAAAAGACGTCAATATCAGTTAATAAATATTTATATCCTCAATTTATCTTTGAAATTCCCTTCAATTTTGCCGGAATCCATTTCAACTAGATCGGCTTGCCACACATTATCAATACTGAGAGAAATCACATTTCTCCATTTAAAATGTTTTTCATTGGTTTATGTAATTCATTAACGATTTCTTCATGAATATTAGAGGTGAGAGATTTGCGCACCCCTCGACTTGGAAACTTTTTTTTAATGAATTTACTTTTTTTGGTTTGACATACATGGCAAAGACACTCAATCATCTGTTGTCCATTTTGTAGTTGTGGGACTGTGAGGATTATGAATCTCAGTAAATTAAAATATAGATCTCGGTATTTCTAGATATTCACCATCTCTCTT
Source organism: Schistocerca gregaria (assembly GCF_023897955.1). Lineage (NCBI taxonomy): Eukaryota > Metazoa > Arthropoda > Insecta > Orthoptera > Acrididae > Schistocerca > Schistocerca gregaria. The sequence continues at coordinate 217,400,583 of NC_064925.1, read as the reverse complement.
GTCTAAACTTTTATTAATTTGCAAATCCAATGACTTAATTTTACTTCTTACTGAATCTATTTTATCTAATGCGTGAAGGAGACTTGGTTTCGTTTTGTTTATTTCTTTATTATGATGTCCTGTGATACCATCGAAAATACCATTTCTTTGCTTTAAATATGGAAAAAGTCATCAACAATTTCCTTTATCAAATATTTGTGTTCATTACCTCTGTTCGGTTTTATTTTATTTCGTTTACTACCTGAATATAAAGCTCCTCAGTTGTATAATATATGCGCAAAATTTGATAAATCAGAACCTGTATATAATGTATTCATGTCTTCCATAGTTATCCTTTTTTCAGTTAAATGATTCACTAATTCATCTGTACCTTCATATTACCTAACACCAATAGTTAATATATCACCATCAAATTTTACTGGTAATTTACCAACAAGTTAAAATGAACCAACAGGTCTCAATCCAAATACTTTATCTTCACCATGGTTAATATATTCTAACATACTTTCATCTACATTTGTTTTTTAAGATTTTTCTTTCCTTTTCTCTTTCTCTTTGAACCCCATACTTCATTAATAAATATTGTATTTCTGTTTCACTTAATGTATAGTCATACTGTGGACTTTCATATCGTTTAATTGGTGGTATATCATTAAATTCATGTAACTGATAATGAGAAAAAGGAACCATTTGCTTTTCAGCTTCTCTATTTTCATCAATAGCTTTTGAAACATTATCACCTAATCCTTTGATACCTTGTTTAACTTTTACAATTGCATCGAGAACTGGCTGTTCTTTTTTTTTTAAATTTTCATACTCTGATCTTGGCTGTTTCTTCCATTTTTCAAACTCTTCTTTATGTGTTCTTCTACTCTTCTGTTTTGTCTAGGTTTTGAACAACTTTATCATCATATTTTTGGAACAATTAATAGAGATGAAAAAACATTAATTAAACATTTTTTTATGTTTGTATTGAATGTTTTATGTTTCTGTATGATGTTTATGTTCTTATGAAAAGTTGTGTTTCTGAACTTTCGCTGTTTCGCTTTTATAGACACATATATTGTAAAAAATCCAAATTGATAATTTCAACATTTACTATGCATTTCTTTAAACCCATCAACCTTTTAAATAACTATCAATAAATAAATGGTAAATATGATTTAAGTTTGTGTCATCTCACCTAAGGACATTAAAAAATTGAAATTGTCTCTGACTAATTCTTAGGGTATTTTTGAGTATGTTTGTGTCAAATAAAAACAATCTTGCCCTCTTGTGTTTCTCTAGTAAAATATTCTCTAACTATATTCTGATTTTCAAGAATAAAATCATCAGATACTACTACTGAATTCCTTGACATTGAACTAATGAAATAATTTCTTCATTATTTTCAGTAAATGTAGTAATGATAAATTTTATTGCAGTTTAAGTATCCAGGTGCTAGAATATAAGTATCAATCCTTAATGTTGTTTTTTTGCAACCACTTGATCCTACGATTGCACATCAAATAGAATTTCGTAAAAGTTTACATTGTTTGTTTTGGATTTCTTTTTGGGAATTACTATTTTAGGTTCCCAATCAGTATTCATTTAATTAAATAAATTTTTTATAGTAAATGAGCAGATTATTTCAATTGAGTGGTAATTTGTCTGTTCTGAAAAAAGATTAACTGTACCTATACAAGCCAGCTTTAGTAATGTTGCAGTGGTTGGTTTTTATTCAACTTTTTTAACTCCAGATATTACATTCAAAAATAATAAACTATACTGTAATGGAAAAACAATAGAAATTCCAACTGGTCAGTACAGTTTCAAAAACCTGGAAAAATTTATTCATTCGAAAAAGCATAGTATTCACAATGGAGCAGACGAAAATTTAAATATGTTGTCATTGAGAGTGATTTTAAGTTATATACGGGTATAAAAGATAGTATTGGAAGTGTGCTTCGTTTCAGTATCCAAGTTGTTGAGGCTAATGAAAAGATTGTTGCTAACGATGTTCCTAAAATCATTCTATTTGAATTAATAAATGTAAATTTTAATTTGTCAGATGGGATGTTTGTAAAGCATATTGACCATTCTCATTCAGCAACTAATATTGTTGCCTCATTCAAACCTAATGCAGAATGTGGTGGACCAGTAAATCATGAACCTCATTATCCTGTAAATATTCCTATTTTTGATCCAATTCAAAATTCAGAAATAACTATAACTGATGAAGATTTAAATGCATTTTTCTTACTTGTCACTTCTTTTTCCATGTGTATTAGCTTTTAGGAAGGTTTAATTTTCGAGTCCTAGTAATAGTGTTTGTTTTGAATACAATCTAGAGACTGTTCTTATTTTCATTGTTTCCAACAATAAGTGTCTAGTAACCACAGTTTAATCAGCTGTCAGTCGGCTTTAGTGAATTAGCAGTCCAGTTAAAAGTTGATCAGTTAACTCTCTAAAGTAAATTGTTGATTTCTTTGGATGGATAGGATGTGTGACTGCTGTGTATGGTCTGAGGAGGAGCTGGTCACTGTTTGCGAGCAGCTGGAAGTGCTGATGGCGGCGGTCAGCAGTCTTCAGGCTGCTACCTCGGAGTGTAGCGGCAGTGGGGAGTCTGGTGCGTCGCATGGTACACCCCAGATGTTACATGCTTCACCCACGGTCCATGCTGTTGAGACATCTTCGCATATACCTGGCGTGGTTGGGCCACCCTCTCCCCAAGGGGAGTGGCGGGTTCAACAGCGTTCGCGCCACACGAGGCGGAGGGTCAATGTGGAGGCTGGTCGTGTGGCATCACCCACTCTGCCTATGAGTAGACATTTGGCCACTCCTTCAGCAAGGTCCGACAGGCACACGGGGGGAGGGGTTTATTAGTGATTGGGAGCTCCAATGTTAGGTGGGTGATGGAGCCCCTTAGGGAAATAGTGGAAAGGTCAGGGAAGAAGGCCAGTGTTCACTGTGTCTGCTTGCCTGGGAGTCTCATCCGAGATATGGAGGAGGCCGTGCCGGCGATGATAGAGAACACTGGGTGCACCTGATTGCAAATCGTTGCTCATGTCGGCACCAATGACTCCTGCCGTCTGGGTTCAGAGGTTATCCTCAGTTCATACAGGGGGTTGGCGGAGTTGGTGAAGGCGGAAAGCCTCGTTCGCGCTTTGGAATATAACTATTTGTAGTGTCTAACTATTTGTAGTGTCTAACTATTTGTAGTGTCGTTCCCCGAACCAGTCGAGCCGAGTGGAAGACTTAAACCACAGGCTCAGACGATTCTGCGGAGATCTAGGGTGCAAATTTGTCGACCTCCTCTATTGGGTGGAGAAATGTAGGGTCCCCCTGAATAAATCAGACGTGCACTACACGCAGGAAGCGGCTACAATGGTAGCGGAGTATGTGTAAAATGCACATGTGGGTTTTTTAGGTTAGAGAGTTCCCTCCCTAATCCTGACAAGACGCCTCTTGAAACGTGACAAGGTAACAGTAGGCAAAACGCAACAGGGAATGACAATATTGATGTGGTAATAGTAAACTGCACGAGCATCTATAGAAAGGTCCCAGAACTGCCCTCATTAATAAATGGCCACAATGCCCACTTAGCACTAGGGGCAGGAAGTTGGCTGAAACCAGATTTAAACGGTAATGAAATTCTAAACCCAGATCGGAATGTATACCGCAGAGACAGGCTGGACAATGAAGGGGGAGGCGTTTTTATAGCGATAAAAACTGCAATAGTATCGAAGGAAATTGACGGAGATCCTAAATGTGAAATAATTTGGGCGGAAGGCGCTGTTAAAGCAGACTCAAACATGGTAAGTGGATGTCTCTATAGGTCCCCTCGCTCAGCAGCTGTTGTGGCAGAACACCTGAAGGAAAATCTGGAAAATATTTCGAGTAGACTTCCCAACCATTTTATAGTTCAGGGTGGAGATTTTAATTTACCAAATATAGACTGGGACACTCAGACGTTTACAACGGGTGGCAGGGACAAAGAATCCAGAGAAATTTTGTTAAGTGCATTATCTGAAAACTACCTGGAGCAGTTAAACAAAGAACTGACTCGAGGCGATAACATATTAGACCTTCTGGTGGCAAACAGACCCAAACTATTTTAAACAGTTAACACAGAACAGGAATCAGCGATCATAAAGCGGTTACAGCATCGATTATTTCAGCCATAAATAGAAATATTGAAAAAGATAGGAAGATTTTTATGTTTAGCAAAAGTGACAAAAACCGGATTTCAGAGCACTTGACAGCTCAACAGAAAAGTTTTATCTGAAGTACAGATAGTGTTGAGGATCAGTGGACAAAGTTCAAAATCGTCGTACAATATGCTTTAGATGAGTATGTGCCAAGGAAGATCGTAAGAGATGGAAAAGAGCCACCATGGTACAACAACCGAGTTAGAGCAGGAGGTGGAGATTAGTGTTTAACGTCCCGTCGACAACGAGGTCATTAGAGACGGAGCGCAAGCTCGGGTGAGGGAAGGATGGGGAAGGAAATCGGCCGTGCCCTTTCAAAGGAACAATCTCGGCATTTGCCTGAAGCGATTTAGGGATATCACCGAAAACCTAAATCAGGATGGCTGGAGACTGGATTGAACCGTCGTCCTCCCGAATGCGAGTCCAGTGTGCTAACCACTCCGCCACCTCGCTCAGTCACAACCGAGTTAGAAAACTGCTACGGAAGCAAAGGGAACTTCACAGCAAACATAAACATAGCCAAAGCCTTGCAGACAAACAAACATTACACGAAGCGAAATGTAGTGTGAGGAGAGCTATACGAGCGACGTTCAATGAATTCGAAAGTAAAGTTCTATGTACTGACTTGGCAGAAAGTCCTAAGAAATTTTGGTCTGATGTCAAAGCGGTGGGTGCATCAAACAAAATGTCCAGACACACTATGAGCAAATTGGTACTGAAACAGAGGATGACAAACTAAAGGCCGAAATATTAAATGTGTTTTTCCAAAACTGTTTCACAGAGGAAGAATGCACTGTAGTTCCTTCCCTAGATTGTCGCACACATGACAAAATGGTAGATGTCGAAATAGATGACAGAAGCATAGAAAAAGAATTAAAATCGCTCAGAAGAGGAAAGGCCACTGCACCTGATGGGATAACCGGTTCGATTTTCCACATAGTACGCGAAGGAAATTGTTCCCCTTTTTGCAGCGGTGTACCGTAGGTCCCTAGTAGAGCGTAGCGGTCCAAAAGATTGGAAAAGGGCACAGGTCATCCCCGTTTTGAAGAAGGGACGTCGAACAGATGTGTAAAACTATCGACCTATAGCTCTGACGTCGATCAGTTGTAGAACTTTGGAACATCTATTATGTTCGAAAATAATGATTTTTCTGGAGACTGGAAATCTACTCTGTAGGAATCAGCATGTGTTTGCAAGAAGACGATAGTGTGAAACCCAGCTTCGTCTACGAGACTCAGAGAGAGAGAGATGCCGTGTTTCTTGACTTCCGCAAGGCGTTTGATACAGTTGCCCACAGTCGTTTAATGAAAAAAGTAAGAGCATATGGACTTTCAGACCAATTGTGTGATTGGACTGAAGAGTTCCTAGATAACACAACGCATCATGTCATTCTCAATGGAGAGAAGTCTTCCGAAGTGAGAATGATTTCAGGTGTGCCACAGGGGAGTGTCGTATGACCCTTGCTATTCACAATGTATATAAATGATCTTGTGGATGACATCAGAAGTTCACTGATGCTTTTAGTGGATGATGCTGTAGTGTATCGACAGGATTGAACAATGGAAAATTGTACTGAAATGCAGGATGATCAGCAATGAATTGATGCATGGCGCAGGTAATGTCAATTGAATCTCAACGTAGACAAGTGTAATGTGCTGCGAATACATAGAAAGAAAGATCCTTTATTAATTAGGTACAGTATACCAGGTCAGCAATTGGAAGCAGTTAATTCCATAAATTATCTGGGAGTGGACATTAGGGGTGATCTAAAATAGAATGACCATACGAAAATAATCTACGGTAAAACAGATGCCAGACTGAGGTTCATTGGAAGAATCCTAAGGAAATGCAGTCCGTAAACAAAGGAAGTAGTTTACAGTACACTTTTCGCCCACTGCTTGAATACTGCTCACCTATGTGGGATCTGTACCAGATAGGGTTTGTAGAAGAGATAGAGGAGATCCAACAGAGAGCAGTGCGCTTCATTGCAGGATCATTTAGTAATCGTGAAAGCGTTACTGCAGTGGAAGACTCTGCAAGACAGACGCTGAGTAGCTTGGTACGTGCCGAGAGAGATAAAATCAGAGAGATTAGAGCCCACACAGAAGCATACCGACAATCTTTCTTTCCACAAACAATAAGATACTGGTATTGCTGGGAGAACCGATAGAGGAACTCAAGGTACCCTCCGCCACACACCGTCAGGTGGCTTGCGATGCATAGATGTAGATGTAGTTTCAGAAACTTATTAATACATTTTATTCTTATTAAATCACGAACAAAATCGAGAATAATAAGTTTTACTCATTCCCTGTGAATGAGAAGACTAAAAATAGTCTAAATGTCCCCAATAATAACACAGAGATTAATATAAATATTGGAGATGGATTGGTTCATCCAAATCATACTCAGTTGTACGTGAGTTTTAGTATTATTGGAGCTGATGGTACAGATTATCCATCATATGATGGAAAATCCAATAAAAATTAATTTATAACTATGTGGCAAAGTTGTTTGAGATGATCACTATAAAGAAAGGAAACAATATTTTGTCTAGAATAGAACATCCACTCGTTTCTTCATTTGTCCTCATGAGATAAACTTAGACTATAGCTCGTGAATTAACTATGGAAGATCATAGCCTTAATAATGGGAAGAATAGAAAGTAAGAAAAATGAAGTACATTTTTCACTAGATTGGTTTGGTGGATTTTTCAAAGATTATAAAGAAGTGATGTGGGAAGTTGATTTAACATTGAGTTTTACTTGGAGTTCAAGTGCTGGATATGCTATTCTTAAATGGGCTGATAAAAACGATACTGGAATTGAAATAAAAGATACATTTCCAAAAGGCAGTGAAATCGTAGTAGAATCTATGTAAATTCGTGTTCCTGTTGTAAAGTATGAACCAGAATATTCACTAGAGCTAGAAGAAGGAAGATCACAAAATCCAAAAATTCCATTTTTTTCTTTGAATCACAAACGGTTGAAATAGCCCGATTAGAACGAAAAACAAAAATTGAACTAGATATTACTAATTACTATATTTCTTCAGAATTTGATATGCCTTACTTTATTTTCATTGGTTTCCAAATTAATCGAAAAATAATCAAATAATTGATTCTTATTTATTCGATCATGTTAAATTACGAAATATTTATGTGAGAAACGGAAGAAATGAAGTTTTTACTCAGTAATTTAGGAGTCTTGCTCAACCAAAATAGTATCTGAAAGCATATGGTGCTTTCCTCGATTTTAAGAGTCACTCCATTGAATTAACATGTCACTGTAAATCCCTTCAGTTTTATTTCAAAAGGACGACGGATAGCTGAAATCTATTATTTCAAGTCAATTAACAGTCGCTGCGTGCACCAGCCTTCTGAATGGAGGGTAACCTGATGAAATTATATTCAGTTGTTTCTCTGCACATCTACCGATTTCCGTCCTATTCGGATGATTCCTTCATGGTGTGTCGTATTTTTTTTTCTTTTTTTTCTTAGAGTGTCTAAGAAAACTGTAACAGAACTTAGTATCTAGAACGCGATATCCATCGTTGGTTATGTCCACGAAGCGAGAGCTAAGGCTTAATTCGATCACGAAATACTTCAGTATCATCATGTACAGTTCGTGGCATCTCGATTTATGCTGCCAAGAAATTTCGTAATTTTAGGTAAACCTAAAGGTTGAGTTACAGCCGCCAAATAAAGAGTCAAATAACGTACTCATTTATCATTAGCCCATTTCTAGAGTGGCAACCCTACATTAATGCAACCTGCGTTATAAATATATTTTCACGGTGTGAGGTTCAGCATCTGCTCAGAAAAAAACCGTTCGCTTTCCGTCATAGCTTTTCTTGTAAACTTTGAAGGTGTGAAGTTTAGGTCGAGGTCATTAGAGACGGATCGTAAATTTTGGAAGTGAACACTTGCAGGGGAACGTTTTTTTAAAAAATTATGAGGCGCCTTATCTTACAAGATGACCTTCACATTACGGAGGATACGTTGGTGTGCAAAACTTACGATCGAAACTAAATTTCGCACGATGTACCTTATCGAAGTAACACAGCTCGATTAAACGTGGACTATAGATGGAAAGAACTGCTACGGTATAATGCATAAGGTAACTGAAAGAAATACGCAATAAGAGAACAGAAATGACACTTTTATTCAAAGACAGTAATTTCACTAAGTCGCCACGAATAATAAAGGTTACCTGGATATTACGAAAGGCGGGGCTTGGTTCTTAATACAGTGTTTGGTCACTACGGACTAAATGCATGCTCTTCAGCGTGCCCTCGTGTTGTCTGCAGGTTGGTGAGGTGTTCCTGCGACAGGGTGCTCCATTCTTCTGGCAGCGCGGTTGACAACTGCTGGGTCGCCATTGGTGCATGTGGACGTGCTGGAGTAGGTCTCCCCAACGCATCACCCATGCTCTCGACGGGATTGAAGACGAGCCAGTCCATTCGCCGAACAGGCCTATCCTCTCGTTCCGTGAGCTTCTCCACCAGTGCAGTCGCGCATAGTCATGCATGAAAATGAAGTCAGGGACGAATGCACCCCTGAAAAGTTTTCAGGGGGAAGGAATAAATTATCATAATAACATTCACCGGTGAGGGTACGGTGTTCAAAGATTTGAAAGTCAGAACAACCACCCAACGTTATCGCTCCTTACACCATAGCACTTAGACAACCAAAATGATCATGTTCGACAATGCTGGAGGTATTCTCATGCACCAAGAGATGTGAACACATAGTGCACACAGAAATATGGTCGAGAGTGTCACTGTGTACATATTTCAAAAATATTCTGTACTATAATGCAGCAGTTTTCCTATTATGGTCCAAGTTTCATCCAGCTATGTTACTTGGAAGTGAGACAATGCGAAAGTTACTTTCGATCATTAAGTGTACTGTTGCCTCACAAGTCAGTGCATTTGTAGATCTTTAAAGTATTTCATACTCTAATGCTGCAGCCATTCTTCCATTTTATTCTGGTGCCGTAATAGAAGGAATAAACAATTATAAGTGTGTTTATAGATATACTATGTGTGTGTTTATAGATATACTATAGTAGTGTAGATTAACAGTGACTGTGTGTGAGATCGCTCCCCAAGTTTTCATATATTTTTTAGGTTTCAGATAAATATTTTAACGGTTTTTGTGATAATATTTACTATATAAGTGACTTACTAGTGGTTTCTTCACTCACCTCTGTCTTTCTTGTATTGTGACCTGATATTTGTGAGTGCTTCGTATCGAGCAACTTAACCTCTTACCCGTGTTTACATTCTGCGCTGACCAGTTGCACCTGTAGCGGCGCATCGAAAACTAAGTACTAATTAATTGTTTGTGTGTAGTAGTTTATTTAGGAACTTTAGTAGTCTTCAACCGGTGTTCTTAGTGTTTTCCGGTGAAATAACTCCAGAAGAAATTTTTTCGAACTGCTTTCAGTTTCGTTACTGTGTCTTTAGACGTTTGATTTTATTTCTGTGTTAGTATTTTGTCATATTCTCATTTGTTGATGATTAATACTGTGAATAATAGTAGTTACTTCCCTTGAAGAGCAAGTTTGTGATTATTGTAGTCAGTTTTTAACATCTTCTTATTGTAGTAGCGGAACTTAGATAAAGTTGTTTTCTTGTTTCAATAACTGTAATATTTTACCATGAGTGAGAAGTGTGCGCGTGCCATAGGTTTGTGAGTAGTGGATTGCGGTGTGAGACTTGTTCGAAGTATTTTCACTGGGGTGAATAAAGTGGGGAAGCCAGTGGGCATTCTGGTGAGATCCTCTCCTGGAACTGCAGGTTATGTAGCAAGAGTAAGTTGATAGAGGAGCAGGAGCGTAAGATCTGTGCCCTTCAGATGCAGCTGAAAAACGCACAGGAGGAGCTAGTTAGGATGAGACGGGAGAAGGGGGTTGGGGAATGGGAGCTGGCTGTTGGCAAGAGATCTGCTAGGAGAAGAAGATTTTCATATAGTTTTACTATTGGTGTTGGCAATAGATATGACCAACTGTCAAAGTCTACTGGAGAGGAATCTCTAGTAGCTGTAGATAAAGGAAGTATGCAGCAGACCTCAGCAGTTACGGTGGCTAGGACAGTTGCAAAGTCTAAGAGAAAGAAGAAGGTTCTGCTGTTAGGTAGCTCTCATGGTAGAGGTGTATCCCAGCAGTTGCAGGAAGTTTTGGGGAGTTAGTACCAGGTCACCAGCATTGTGAAGCATAATGCAGGATTGGCTCAGGTGACTGTTAACATGGGGGTTATGTAGGGATTTTATTACAGAGGATCAGGTAGTAATTGTGGGTGGGGCTGGTAGTAGTATTGATAAGGATGGGGAGTATGATAGAGATGGTGACCTGCAAAAGATAGCCACTCAGACTGGCAACACGAATGTGCATTTCGTGGAACTGTTTCAGCGTCACGATCGGCCTCATGTTAATACAGCCGTCAGGAGTAATAACATGAGACGTGGGGGTGCGCTGATGACAGAGGGCATGAGTCACATTTCAGTGGTGTCGGTGGAGTCTATCAGCTGGACGAGTTTCACTAGACATGGCCTGCACCTCAACAGGTATGGGAAGGGGAGGTTGGCAAAGCTTATAGGTGACAGCATAGGTGGCGGTGGTGGGATCACTCATGGGAAAATTCCGGTAGTTGTGGGTGTTAGAGCTGTAGCTTTTTTTAGATTGAAGTCAGCTGATAGATATTCCTGCTTAAGGGAAGTCTCTCTAAAAAAGAAATCACTTTCGACAAAGCTTAGGTATCCGATTAATGAGGGAATTAGTATATTTCATCAAAATATACAAGGTGTTAGAGAAAAAGTTAGTGAACTGCTTATACACTCCTGGAAATGGAAAAAAGAACACATTGACACCGATGTGTCAGACCCACCATACTTGCTCCGGACACTGCGAGAGGGCTGTATAAGCAATGATCACACGCACGGCACAGTGGACACACCAGGAACCGCGGTGTTGGCCGTCGAATGGCGCTAGCTGCGCAGCATTTGTGCACCGCCGCCGCCAGTGTCAGCCAGTTTGCCGTGGCATACGGAGCTCCATCGCAGTCTTTAACACTGGTAGCATGCCGCGACAGCGTGGACGTGAACCGTATGTGCAGTTGACGGCCTTTAGCGAGGGCGTGTAGTGGGCATGCGGAAGGCCGGGTGGACTTACCGCCGAATTGCTCAACACGTGGGGCGTGAGGTCTCCACAGTACATCGATGTTGTCGCCAGTGGTCGGCGGAAGGTGCACGTGCCCGTCGACCTGGGACCGGACCGCAGCGACGCACGGATGCACGCCAAGACCGTAGGATCCTACGCAGTGCCGTAGGGGACCGCACCGCCACTTCCCAGCAAATTAGGGACACTGTTGCTCCTGGGGTATCAGCGAGGACCATTCGCATCCGTCTCCATGTAGCTGGGCTACGGTCCCGCACACCGTTAGGCCGTCTTCCGCTCACGCCCCAACATCGTGCAGCCCGCCGCCAGTGGTGTCGCGACAGGCATGAATGGAGGGACGTGTCGTCTTCAGCGATGAGAGTCGCTTCTGCCTTGGTGTCAATGATGGTCGTATGCGTGTTTGGCGCCGTGCAGGTGAGCACCACAATCAGGACTGCATACGACCGAGGCACACAGGGCCAACACCCGGCATCATGGTGTGGGGAGCGATCTCCTACACTGGCCGTACACCTCTGGTGATCGTCGAGGGGACACTGAATAGTGCACGGTACATCCAAACCGTCATCGAACCCATCGTTCTACCATTCCTAGACCGGCAAGGGAACTTGCTGTTCCAACAGGACAATGCACATCCGCATGTATCCCGTGCCACCCAACGTGCTCTAGAAGGTGTAAGTCAACTACCCTGGCCAGCAAGATCTCCGGATCTGTCCCCCATTGAGCATGTTTGGGACTGGATGAAGCGTCGTCTCACGCGGTCTGCACGTCCAGCACGAACGCTGGTCCAACTGAGGCGCCAGGTGGAAATGGCATGGCAAGCCGTTCCACAGGACTACATCCAGCATCTCTACGATCGTCTCCATGGGAGAATAGCAGCCTGCATTGCTGCGAAAGGTGGATATACACTGTACTAGTGCCGACATTGTGCATGCTCTGTTGCCTGTGTCTATGTGCCTGTGGTTCTGTCAGTGTGATCATGTGATGTATCTGACCCCAGGAATGTGTCAATAAAGTTTCCCCTTCCTGGGACAATGAATTCACGGTGTTCTTATTTCAATTTCCAGGAGTGTAAATAGATACCAAATCCCAACAGGGAATCATATAGCGCTTGTAGAAAAACGTGTTCCGAGTCTGTTACCTCAAATGCTCCTCCATGATACTGACAAGAGTAAATAATTAAATCACTGAAGACCAAGAACTCTCATGGATATGACGGGGTATGTAGCAGAATACTGAAGTATTGTGCCATGTATGTTAGCCCAGGTTCGAATCCTGCCTCAGTCATGGATGTGTGGGATGTTCTTAGGTTAGTCAGGTTTAAGTAGTTCCAAGTTCTAGGGGACTGATGACTACAGATGTGAAGTCCCATAGTGCTCAGAGCCATTTGAACCATTTTCGTTAGCCCAGTACGTAGCCATATCTGTATCTTTTCCTTTAGGAGTGGTCGGTTTCTTGACCGATTAAAGTACTCGGTAGTGAAGCCACTTTGTAAAAAGGGAGACAGGGATAATGTTGACAATTATAGACCTATTTCTTATGCCATCGGTGTTTGCTAAGTTATCGAGAGGGTTGTATATACAAGGTTACTGGAGCATTTAAATTCACATAATTTGCTGTCAAATGGACAGTTTGGTTTTAGAAATGGCTTAACAACTGAAAACGCTATAGTCTCTTTTCTCTGTGAGGTTTTGGACAGATTAAATAAAAGGTTACGAACGTTAGATGTTTTCTTTGATTTAACGAAGGCTTTTGACTGTGTTGACTACAAAATGTTACTGCAGAAGTTGGACCATTATGGAGTAAGGGGAATAGCTTACAATTGGTTCGCCTCTTACTTTAAGAACAGAAAGCAGAAGGTAATTTTCCGCAATACTGAGAGTGGTAGTGATGTTCAGTCCCAAAGGGGCACTGTTAAATGGGGCATTCCCCAAGGGTCAGTGCTGGGGCCTCTGCTGTTTCTTATTTATATAAATGATATGCCTTCTAGTATTACAGGTGATACAAAAATATTTCTGTTTGCTGATGACACAAGCTTGGTAGTGAGGGATCTTGTGTGTAATATTGAAACATTATCAAATAATGTAGTTCATGAAATAAGTTCGTGGAATGTGGTAATAATTTGATGCCAAATCACAGTGAGACTCAGTTTTTTACAGTTTCTAACTCACAATTCAACAAGAACTGATATTTTTATCAGACAGAATGGGCATATTATAAGCGAGACGCAACAGTTCAAGTTCCTAGGCGTTCGGATAGATAGTAAGCTGTTGTGGAAAGCCCATGTTCAGGGTCTTGTTCAGAAACTAAATGCCGCTTTATTTATCATTAGAACAGTATCTGAAATAAGTGGCATTTCAGCACGAAAAGTAGTCTACATTTTCATACGCTTATGTCATATGCTATTATTTTTTGGGTTAATTCTTCTGATTCAAAAAGGGTATTTTTGGCTCAAAAACGGGCTGTTCGAGCTATGTGTGGTGTAAGTTCGAAAACTTCTTGTCGACCCCTATTCAATAGTTTGGGAATTTTGACATTGCCCTCACAGTATATATTTTCTTTAATGTCGTTTGTTGTTAGCAATATTAGCTTATTCCCAAGAGTTAGCAGCTTTCACTCAGTTAATACTAGGCAGAAATCAAATCTGCATGTGGAATGCACTTCCTTGACTCTTGTGCAGAAAGGAGTACAGTATTCTGCTGCATCCATTTTCAATAAGCTACCAGAAGAACTCAAAAACCTTAGCAGTAGCCCAAACACTTTTAAGTCTAAACTGAAGAGTTTCCTCATGGCTCACTCCTTCTATTCTGTCGAGGAGCTCCTGGAAGAGCTAAAAAATTAAGCAAATTCCAGTGTTACATTCTTGATTTTCTTTATTTAAACTAACGACTTGTCGCCTGAATATGTTTCTTATATTTCATTTTATCTGTTTCTACAATCTACAACTGAATATGTTTCTTATATTTCATTTTATCTGCTTCTACAATCATGTTATAATTTCACGTATTGACTCGTTCCATGACCATGGAGACTTCTCCTTAATGTGGTCCCACGGAACAATAAATAAATAAATAAATAAATCTTCATATGCTGTTAAGGTATTGTTTACCTGAGTGACAGTCTTTCCTGCAAACGTACTCGAAAACATCAAAGGCCCAATTGTTCCTCATATTTGTACAATTATTTTGTGAAATATCTCCTTAAATACGTATGTTTGTGATAATTTCTACGTTTTTATTTAGCAGGGCAGCCTTCAGAATCATGAAATTTCTCAGCAGCTCACCCAATTAAATTTCACTGAATCCTCAAGTGTAACATATCTCTCAGTTTTCTGAATCTCCTCTTTACTTACAACTTATTGTAACTGCTCTTCTTAAGATATATTGGAAATATTTGTTGATGAAATTCGTGCTCCGACCAACTAGAGGTAACATTATCTTATGAGGAACATTACATGAAAAAAATCTGTATTCACGCCGAGTGCGTGTCAATGATACCGACCATTCCAAATAATTATATGCTCCCCGACGTGTACGAGCACAGCTAACGTAACTGCACACCAGTGGCTATCCTTGTACTAATTGTGGCTACAGTACATGTACGGTAGTAGTCTCTCCCCTAAAGTTTTCAATTTATGTAAGCTTAATATTCGAATCGGTACAATAACTAACGCGACAAAGAACATTTATGCATGCTGCGCTCTGTTACTTGAGCTATGTGGTCGCGCAAATAAATATTTCATAGACACACAATATTAAATGGTTTGAAAGAAATGTCACACGTTACATCCATTTTATGATGGTTTATTCTATACTATTCACGTTCTATCATTGTATTAAAGAAGCAACTTTTCCCTAAGCTGGGTAGAATTAGTTACGTAAGTTTCAGTCATAGAGTTTGTAACAAGATCGAGATTTCATTTGCTGCTGTAACGAAACTTCAGTACCTTCTTACAATTCAATACCAATGTTCATTTTCTATGTCGGTGAATTGCTCACAGTCTATTACTTCTGAGCAAAGTTCAGTCCTCCCTGCGTAATAATCAATTAAAGACAAGTTCGGATCTTTTCCTCTCTTGGTTTTACGTGATGATACACTCAAGGTTGCTGATCTACCTATTTCAAGTTTAATGATTCCCAGCAGATCGCAAATTTCCGAAATGGACAAAAACAACCTCGTCGCGCCTACGTACAAGAGCATACGTTGAGATACGACCTGATCCAGCGAGCACTGGCAGCACTTTAACAATGTATGACTTTTTTCTTATTACGCAGTGTCTTCAAAGAATACTCACGAGGAGTATTCTTTGAGTTCACTCGTTATATTCCGTGATCTATAAGTACACTAATTTGATACATACTATTATCTTAATTTGCATTTAATGGATTATATTTCTTTTCTTTCTGTTTTCAAAACATTAACTCACTTTATACTGGATTTCTTTTCTATATACTTGCTACTATTCAAGTGATACTGTTTCAGTGGGACTTGAAATTTGGATCTTGGATTTCGGGACTTTTATTGCGTACTATTTTGTATTTCGAATTTTGCGACCAAAGGAAGCGCCGTTACAGTGTCCAAGTAAAACCTATAGCCTTTCGTTTCGACTGCGACGCGGCAGCGATGTGTGCTGTCTGCCTACCACACATACGAAAGCAGAGTTGAGATACTACGCGAGCGGGGCTAATGTTTGTTGGATATCAGATTTAAAAAAATTAATAATAACATGTGCAAATAAATATGTTTGCAGACTTGACATTGAGATGCTCTACATGCGAATTCAATTTTCGTTAAACATAAAACAAATTTATTTCAATCCCTGCTAATAAGTATGCATGTTCCGAAATGTGGACATCCGTTTTGCAACGGGGCCGCCAACACCGTGAGACAACAAATTAGATGTGCAAATTGCTGATTGTATTTATTATTAATGGTTGCCTTACCAGGAACAGTTGTAGTACAACTAGATTTACGAATGTAAAGAAAGTATGCTCTTTAACAATATTGATTTATTGACTCATATTTCGACATGGACCACAATGAAAATTATTGGAACGAACATTAATGATCGTAAATCTAACAGCAATGGTTAGTTCACTAGAAGCTGCAATGCATAGTTCTATACTGCTAATATTTTGGAAGGTAGCTCAAAACTATCTCAATGAGTGTTGGGGAAATGCGATACGCTTTCCCAGTCTGAGCATCTCCAGTTGCGAAGTAATCGGACTCAAGATCCATGAAACAGTACAATTAATGAGGCAACACAAGTTGCGTCGCAGACCAAGCGAGTATTTGGCTACTCAGAAAGCGGACTGCGCAAACACGAAGTCCGAAACTTACTCGAAAATTCAGCAGGCGCGCCAGGTCGGAGCTGAACCTTCAGCCTCTCTTTCCATGTCCGGGCAGCAAGCCTCAGCCACAACGTATGTGCTCTGAAAACACTCCTCTCCAAATAAATACCTTTATGTACACGGGAGGAGTCCTGCCTTTTACCACAGTCATCAGCAAGAGTCTTACTAAATTCACGTAAATGCAGAGGAACGCTGTGGAAATTTCCCTTTCATAGCTTATAGAAGACGACTTGACATGCAAGATGTTGGTTCTGAGTAATATGTAGCAGCGTGATATTCGTAGGTCGTGTCCTTCTGCGCCTTTAACTGGGCGTGCCCTTCGCACCACGGCACAGACGGAAAACGACTTCTTTGACTGGAAGCAAACGTGTGATATGAAATACATCTAATTCTCTCAAGGCGCACGGCTTCGTTGCGTTGGCACGTTCTTTCATCAGCCTAGAGAAAGGTACCTGTGGTCACGCGCAGTGATTCTCTAGGGACCCACGGTAGCTTAGCACAGGTTATAAAGGAGAATGTCATCTGTGCCGACAAAAGCACACACGACTCTCGTGGCCTAGCCGACTCCTCCAAAGCGCATTACCTTGGGAAGCCGTTTCCCACACACAGAGAGCCCTGCAACCGGCCACCAAGATCAGAAAAGCATATCTGGATTTGCTCGTCCCCATCTAAAGTATTATTCGTGAGCTAACAAGCAGGGTGTCCTTCTCCAGTGTAGTTAGAGAAATAATGGAAGATCGCATAGCGAAATACGACGGTAACATCAGACAAATTCTTGTTGTGGAGAACCTGAAATAATATGTGTCATTAGGTAGAATTTTTGTTAGCTTTCTGTTTACACCATTGTATTTCTAAATCGTTTCTTAAATGCAATAATTATCAATTGTTAAGAAAAAATATACATGGATCTTCGCTAATACAGCAGCTAACGACACAGAAAGAACTACACGATAAAAAGAAATGCAGCTACAACAACTCACAAGTCCATCCCACCATCTCTCACTGAACACATTAAAAGTAAGGTGGAAGAAATCGACTTTTTTCGAAAACAACGGGAATGTGGATCGGGCTTCTTTAAACCGCACTGAGAATGAACAGTGCATCGAAGGTTATGTAAGCTCGTTTGGTACTACCGCGTATATAAAATATAACTGTAGACGCATAAGCTTTCTTATCAGTGAGAGTCCGTGCAACAAAGCTATCTGTGCCTTTTGGCATCATGTTGTATTACTATGTACGGTCAAGACCAAAGTGTGTGGTTTAGGAATGGGCGAGTCAGCCCGAAACCGAGAACCACTCCAAGCAGTAAATTGTATATGAAATGCAATTGAGACGACAAAGTAAAAAAAAAAATTATCAAAATTTCTTCGGTACTGTGCAGTATGGAGCCTATCATGCCGAAGCACCACGCTTCGAAGCAGCGTGTATGTTAGCTTTAATTTAGTTTGATATTAGAATACCAATACCGCACCTCAAAACCTATCAACTTAAAAACCTAAAACACTGCACGTAACATCCAGAAAACACACATGAACTTAATTATTTTTTCTTCAGTGACAACTTTTACCACAAGAAACACGGATAAGCAACATGAAATTTTCTGGGTGGAGCTATAGCAGATACTTCGTCAATTACATTGAAATAAAGTTCTTCAGATAAAATCCAGGAATTTACAACAAAATTATTTATCGCAGGGTGTACGTAGATGATAAACTTTCGCTTTATAAAGGCACAAGAAACGAAATAGATTCTCTGGCTGATGCTCTGTGTGATAGCCATGCTAAATTAACCTTTACATAGAACACGAAAATGAGAAAAGAATCAACTTCATTGACCTTACCATCGCTAACATCAATTGGCTATTTAGAGGAAATCTAACGCAACAGATACCATCATAAAAGCTAAATCATGCCATTTTTGTAAACAAAAACGTGCCGTCTTATTGTCAATGATCCACAGATCACTAAAGTTGCCGTTATAATGGATTGAAAGAAATTAGTGTTTGTCACGTCTCCACACCACGCACTTTTTATATGCAGTAATGTCGCATAACATTTCGATTAATTGTATATTGCTTATTGTTGCGAGCACAAAAGATAACATGCAATTCTCACTATTAGTTTTATGGCTGAAAAACATTAACTTTGTGCACCTCGAACTATTATATGGGGATACGCACAACAACAAACGATTTCCTCCTGTGAACGTGTGATCTTTAATTTGCAATCTGTTTTCATATAACCCTGATCTGGTGTGTAAGTAATGAAACACGGTCTGAAATGCACTGAAAATTACTCTTATTTACACGTTCAGAAGTTACAGTATGCTACGTTCGCTAAACATAAGAGCTGCAGTGGATTTTTTAACATATGAACACTATTGATTGCCACGACTAACACGAGAACATCAAAGTAAACAATGGATTTTGATTTTAATATTGTTATTAGCCAGAACAGCTTTCAGCACAGCAGTCTTTGATATCACACAAGTGTAGTTTTACCACTCTGATTCATATAAATTATTTACGTCACTGAGATTGTAATAGCAGTTGCCCATGTCCACCTGAAAATGACATGATAAAATCCACAATTTTCCTCTGCTGTCTGCGGGGAGCTGAAATAAACAATTTTAATGTACCATTACCTGCCCGCTTAAATGCGGGAAAGCTGCTTTCATTCAATTATAATTTGAATTGGCCTTGGCAGCTGCTCCTGCGATAGCGGCTCAGCTCTGCTTCATGAAAAATTCTAAATATGCTGAAAACAGCTTTTTTATGCTTCAGTCTCCAATGACGTCTTTCTCGAACAAAGAACAAAAGAAAGCTAACCAAGCATTCAAGCGAGCGTCACAGGCTCTTACAACTTTAACGTCTATAAGAAGACAGAGAGAGTAACATTTAAGCCTCCTCTATTTATAATCGATTCAGTACGCTAGTAAATATCTCTATTAGTTTTTCAATTATCTTTGTCTGCTTCGATTTCCACACTCGCTGACCACAGGCGTTATTTGAAAAATATACATAAATAAATATTGCACAAACACAAAAATGAAAAATGATTATTTCCTTTTTCACAGACTCTATATAACAGACAACCGTTGTTACAGAAGTGATATAATAATAATAATAATACAGATATTTTTCACATATATTACACCGATTCTGCAAAAGCCTTGCCAGGAGACGTCACATGTTCCTAAGCAAGGGAAAATGATTTTCATACGAATGAGGTGGATATCCTATTCTATCCGATAAAACAAGTATCTTCTGACTATTCGACAGTCGTAATACCAAAATTTGTTAAAATGATCTTCATGGGTAACGTTTCTAATAATTAAGCAGGCTACTTAAAACAAGGCGGTAACTACAGCTATTGCCACTAACGATCACTTTCAAAATAAACTTCAACACACAACTGGTAATTAAGGTAGCAATTAACTTAACTCTGTTGTCTATAAAATATTTCGTAATGATTTCAACAAACAATATACAGCGCAAATAGGTCGCTGTTTCGTCATTCATTTTAAAGAACATTCAACTGGAACCGGTCACAACAAATCACTTTTAGGACAGCACTTAAAAGATAATTAACCTTCTGAGAATTTTATCCAAAACAATCCAAAAAATGTACATAATGCCCCGAAAGAGATACCATCGAGGAAATTGAAATTTGTGCTCATTGTAAAACCAGCCCCTAAATCAGCTAAACGAGGAACTTGACTTTAGAGCAAAGCACTGTTGCGACCTGCCTGATGAGTTAGTATATAACTTCTCTCCTCTCTTGTTCTGTTATATCTTTGAAAAATAAATAAATAACTTTCGTGATGTTCTCCTCGTATTTGGCATACTGACTGCATTTCCATTGTTTTACGCTTTTGATTATTTACTCTTTTATGCTTTGAGCTTGTCGAACTTTACGTCTCCTCTATCTTCTTATTGTTTTCCTTTGTCAATAACGTTACTGGCATGGGTCAGTGTTTTAAATTGAGCTTTCCTTGCACATCAGTTTTTAAACATTGATACACAGTGTCACCGGCTCATAGTAGGCCAAGGCTGGGTGAATGTCGGGGTCTACCGAGAGCTGTTGGCAAGCGGGGAGCAGTCAGGCCTTGTGGGACCAATTGAGGAGACAACGGTCGGGAGGGCGGTGTGCTGACCACATGGTCCTCCATACCCGCACCCTGTGGCGCCCACCCGCTGAGAACGACACGGCGGTCTGTTGTTACCGATTGGTCTTCCGAGGCCTGTTTGGAGGGAGTTTTGAATATGTGAGGTTTTTCGATTACTTTCCGGATGTCTGGAGATACCTAGTGACAGTCTGTTGCACCACAATGTAAAATTCCGTTCTGTACCCGGGACAGCACGGCGTAGGGTCCCTCTCTATGTCACGTATTTTTGAAGAAAAGCTCACTGATGAACAAAGACATCCTTTACGAACATTAGGAATGTAGTGTGTGGACATTAAGTTGGGAATGTGCGTCTCACGGGGAGCGTGCAAGGGATAAGTCCCTGCAGTCGCACTGTCCTCTGTGCCCTCGGTGGCTCAGGTGGGTAGAGCGTCTGCCATGTAAACAGGAGATCCCGGATTCAAGTCCCGGTTGGGGCACACATTTTCAGCTGTCACCATCGAGGTATACCAACAACACCTGTTGCAGCCGAGGGTTTCGATTCATTATCATTTATTGCTAGAGAAGCTGCATAGTCATTGGTATCTTTACTTTCGGAACAGTTACGATCTTCAGACATTAACATTGTCCGTTTTCAGACACAGTGTCTTGTCTGTCACAGAATGTTGCTTTTAATTCTTTTTCCACTTTAGTCTTCAAGTAAGTATTAAATTTCCTTCTATGAAACATTATGTAAAACAGTAAATGCACGAAGTCAATTTTATGTGATAGGAACAGATAATCTAACAAGAAGAAAGGGGGTAATACACATGTATGAACCAAACTGTTATGACGACTGTCCACTGCGAGGCTGAATGCCACCTAATGGCTTTGTCGGCATATGACTCACTAACGAAGGTTTATACATTGTGTTCGTTCCAGAATGACATTTTCACTCTACAGCGGAGTGTGCGCTGATATGAAACTTCCTGGCAGATTAAACTGTGTGCTGGACCGAGACTCGAACTCGGTACCTTTGCCTTTCGCGGGCAAGTGCTCTACCAAGTGAGCTACCCAAGCACGACTCACTCCCCGTCCTCACAGCTTTACTTCTGCCAGTATCTCGTCTCCTACGTTCTGAACTTCACAGAAGCTCTCATGCGAACCTGGTTCGCACTTGCCCGCGAAAGGCAAGGTCCTGAGTTCGAGTCTCGGTCCGGCACACAGTTTTAATCTGCCAGGAAGTTTCATTTTGATCTTTGTCAATTTCGTTACCGCCATGTGTCAATTAGCTTATAAATTTAATTGTCCTTGCACATCAGTTATTGAAGATTTACACACAATGTCACCAGCTAATAATTGGCTACGTGGTATGGTATTTTACTAGAAATTGTAACTTGTAAGCAGAGCGGAGACGGAGGAGAAATCATGTTAGGGACGATATGGACCACAAATGAGGAAATCCACTGACAAACGATTTTGACAAGGGGCATATTGTTACGGCGCGGCATTTGAGAACGAGCACCCAGGTGCTGGCGATGCTGATACACTGTTCGAATGCGCCTATGGAAATTGATTGAAGGACGGTGAAACAAAGTAAGCAACAAGGAGTTGGACGTCCATGCTCAATAAAAGAACGTGAAGATTAGAGACGTTCCCACTTTGTTAATCAGTCATCTACGATAGATCCGACGAAAGAGTACAAAGTTGGTGTGGACACAAATGTTTCACAGCACACCATTCATGGTTCGCTGATGAACTTAGTTCTGCTGCAGACGAACCCTATGTGTTGACACAACATTCTCATTGCCCAGAAGCTGGACTGTGGATAAGTGGAAACATGTCGCATTGTCAGATGAATCACTGCTGGTCGAAGCATGCACCGCACCACAAATGCAGTCCGATTGGGGAGGGGGGAGAGGGGGGCTGTACTGTGGGAGACATTAAACATTCACTTGGGCTTGGCTTGCATAGGGCCCATGTGGTAACACTGGTTCCCGGTCCGATCACCGAAGCTAAGCGCTGTCGGGCTCTGCTAGCACTTAGATGGGTGACCATCCTGTCTGCCGAGCGCTGTTGGCTAGTGGGGTGCACTCAGCAGCAGGCAACCAGAGGAGTTACTTGATTGAGGAGTTGCGGCTCCTGTCTCGGGAACTGACATACGGCCGGGAGAGCAGTGTGCTGACCAAATGCCCCTGCATATCCGAAACCAGTGACGCCTGTGGGCTGAGGATGACACGGCGGCCGGTCGGTACCGTTGGGCCTTCATGGCCTGTTCGCGAGTAGCTTAGTTGGATTTAGTTTATGTGACCATTTTTGCGGACCATCTACTTCCCTTTGTGCCATCTGAAATCATGACATCTTCCTGCAGGATAACTGGCCGTGTAGCCAGAATTGTGCTACAGTGGTCTGAGGAGCATGCCGTGGCTGTTATATTCACCTAATATGTACCCGATGGACTACGCCTGGAACAATACCGAGCGCCAGCTGCACATTGGCAAACAGCGAGCCTTAATTTACTGTACTTCTGTGATCTG
Source organism: Schistocerca gregaria (assembly GCF_023897955.1). NCBI lineage: Eukaryota > Metazoa > Arthropoda > Insecta > Orthoptera > Acrididae > Schistocerca > Schistocerca gregaria. The sequence continues at coordinate 217,377,226 of NC_064925.1, read as the reverse complement.
TTTGAAGACATATGATGATACATACCTGCAATATTGCATTGCAAAGTTGGAGTTACATGTTTTTAAGCGGGTAATCATAATGCTTAGCTCATGTGTGTAGTTTAGGTACAACAAAGTGTGTGCTCATGGTACATCCAAAAATCCTGTGTATTATATTTTGAAGTCATGTAATTTTGGCGAGCTAACTGCTCGTTGGCATTCTAGGACTACAGTCAGCTACGGACAGAGAAAAACAGGCTTCTCATCTCTGTAGGAACTCTCCCAGTGAATGCTGCTTGGGCTGTATAAACCGTGATAGCAGAAGGAACGAGTCACTCCGCTCCGTGCGACTGGTGTTGACAGGCGACTGGGAGACCACGTGCAGAGATTCCACCCTCCTTCCTGGGCATGAAAGGCGCGGGCACAATGGAGTCTCCTCACAAAGGGAGGGTGCCACCGCGCGCTGGCGTAATCCTCTGGAAGGGCAGGAAGCGTTTCAGGTGTGCTCAGGTGTGAGAGGGTGGCGAACGCACGGAGGCAGCCAGCGGCTGAGTGAGAATGGGAGACGAAGAGCTAAATGCTCTGTTTCTGTCCCTCTCTGTCTTGCTCTTGCAAACACACACACACACACACACACACACACACACACACACACACACGTATTGTACCTACACTAAGTGATCAAAAGTACCCGGACACCTGGCTGAAAACGACTTACAAGTTCGTGGCCCCCTCCATCGGTAATTCTGGAATTCGGTATGCGTTGGCTCACCCTTAGTCTTGATGACAGCTTCTCACCGGCATACGTTCAATCAGGTGCTGGAAGGTTTCGTGGGGAATGGTAGCTATACTTCACGGAGTGGTGCACTGAGGAGAGGTATTGATGTCGGTCGGTAAGGCCTGGCACAAAGTTGGCGATCCAAAACGTCCCAAAGGTGTTCTATTGGGTTCAGGACAAGACTCTGTGCAGGCCAGTCCACTACAGGGATGTTATTGTCTTGTAACCACTCCGCCACTGGCCGTGCATTATGAACAGGTGCTCGATCGTGTTGAAAGAAGTAATCGCCATCCCCGAATGGCTCTTCAACAGGGGGAAGCAAGAAGGTGCTTAAAACATCAATATAGACCTGTGCTGTGATACACGCAAACCAACATGGGGTGCAAGCCCCCTCCATGAAAAACATGACCACACCTTAACACCACCGCCTCCGAATATTATTGTTGGCCCTACATGCACTGCCAGATGACGTTCACCTGGCATTCGCCATATCCACACCCCGCCATCGGATAGGCACATTGTGTACCGTGATTCGTTACTCCACACAACGTTTTTCCATTGTTCAATCGTTACGTCCTTACAGCAGGCGAGGCGTCATTTGGCATTTACCGGCTCGATGTTTGGCTTATATGCAGCTGTTTGACCACGAAGTCCAAGTTTTCTCACCATCCGCCTATCTGTCATAGTACTTGCAGTGGATCCTGATGCATTTTGGTATTCCTGTGTGATGGTATGGATAGATGTCTGCCAGTGTCGGAAACAGTGAATCTAGAGATGTGTATAGACTTATGACACAAGTGACACCCAGTGAGCTGACCACGTTGTCCGTGAGTTCCGCGGAGGACCCCATTCTGGTCTCTCAAGATGACTACTGAGGTCGCTCATACGGAGTACCTGGCAGGAGGTGGCTGCACAATGCAACTTTTGTGAAAAACATGTTTTTGGGGGTGTCTGGATACTTTTGATCACATAGTGTATCTTTACGTTTCGTGCTTGCAAAGAAAAATTGGAGAGAAATTCCCGCTTAACCGTCTATGGTCTTAATTTTCTTGTTATGATCAAAGAAATTATTTTCTGAATAAGAAAAGGTTTTAAATACGTTGCTAATCACGTTAACTGAATCTTCCGTCGATTCTTGGTAGAATAGTACTGTAGAACAAAAGCAAACTAGCGCTTTTTCGTTAATTACGTTACTAAAAAATAACTGAGACAGTTTTCGGGATTTCGAATTTTAGTTTTCTCACAATCGGTATGTGATTCAGAAGTAACACTGGTCCACAACCATGAAATGAGTGACACACTTTATGCTTGCTTCATTGTCTTCTCAATCACTGCACTCCCTCCTATTTACCGTCAACTTTAACACTACTTTCTGAACAGCACTGCCGAAACACACGATTTTAACACAGTAAAATCCTCTCTGCTCAGAGATACCAAATCTCTTCTAAGCTTCAAAAGACAGCTAATAGCCCACTTTCCATCGTAATAGCCATATAGCTCATATTCAAATCCGCAGCTTAGTCTCGCAAATTCCCTCTAACCCACAATTCCCCCCCCCCCCCCCATTATCATTATTAATATTGTTATGACTATTATTACTGTGAACTTCTTTGTGAAATCTTTGGTGTGTGTTGTTCCTGGTCAGATATAAGAGAGGGCTTTAAGGCCCAAATCCGATAGGGCTAAATAAGCAATAAATAACTAAATAAATAAATAGTTTATTTTGATGTAAACTCACGTAGACTTCGTTCACAAGTCTGCAAAGGTTTCGCAACTGTACTTCTAATTCGTTTCCAAATCGACTTCATTATTTTTTTCGCTTTCATAAAGTAGATCATTAGCACATTATAAATGCAAAACATTTGCTTCCTTACCGGAGCTACTTCATTCATCATCACTGTTCGAAATAGTAGCTTATTCTTCATTAGAAAGTGTCAGAAATTGTAATATTCGATCTCATAAGAATTTCTGTTTCGTCGTCACTCTGATGCCACTGAGTCATCATACATTAGCCACGGATTTTTTTACGTGTGTTAATTTTCTCTCCCTTCTACCATAAAACATATCAGGATTCCTGCTTGCAACAGTGCAAATAAAAGGAAAAGAGATACGTAAATGATGGTCTATCACATGCCATAACTGCCCAGTGACACTTGAGAGTCAGGAAACAATTATTCAAGTGTGTGCTAATGTAAATGAGAATAAATGTGAGTATTTAGGAAATGTTTTAATTAGAATACTCATAGAATATGAGAAATATTTTTCCTTCTTATGACGTATAAACTAAACACAAAAACAAGTAGTCAAATAAATAAACACAAAAAGCAAGCAGTCAAGAGACAGTTCAGTAGACTCTTCACCATATGTTTCGCACTGGATAAAGTGTTGCATCTGGTGGTATAAAAGACTAAGTATGGCGCCAACAACTGAAATGTGCTTCCACGTTCTGATGTTACAGTCGTGACAAAGGTCTATCTTTAGAGACGTATAGAAAATAACAACAAAACTGGTACGTGACTTTGAAGTGATGCTGTAAAGGGTCCTTGGGTCGATCGAGTCCAGTATTTATGCCTGGGAGGAGCTGGGTCTTCCCTAATCGGTCCGCGCCGAGTCGAGTGTTCCATCAGTCTCAGGTAGAACCTGAAGAAGACAGCGAGGCACGATGTTGAAATATGGTGCGATAACGACGCGAACATCCGGCTGGATTCCCGAATATCCAAGATATCAACAGATCGCCGGGAAAGCATGAAGAATTACATCAGAAGACTCTACGGGGAGGAGATGTACCGTAACATCAAGAAGCTGGACAAGCTTCGACAAAGGAAAGGGAGGATGATGTGTTCTCTCAGTTTCCTGCTGAGATGCCGAGAGGGCGAGGTAGTTCCAGTTTTCGCCAGGATCAAGCATCACGTTAACTCGAGAGCGGCAAACAGAATCAAACACCGAGCTAGTCTCGCTCTGGTTAGAGAGAGAGAGTGCGCGACCTGCGCCACCGATTTGATGTGACATCCAGAGAGCTGCTGTATCTTCACCTAACTATAGCAGCTTCCTTGACCACTCAAGACTGGGATCAGGTTGATGGTGCCTCCTGGTCTCTAGCAGAATGTACCAGCAAGAAGTCAATGGCACGCCAACTAGCCAAGTTTGAGAGCCTCAACAACAAGGTGCAACAGACTGTGGACACACGCACAGTGGTCAGTCTAACTGACAAGAAGCTCTATGAGACGACCTTAAAAGTACTTAGCAAGGGCCTCAGTTTCGCAGTGACCCCTAGAAACGTTTCTGTCACAGCCTTTGTCAGTGCAGTTGAGCAAGTGGCCAACACACTTCCTTCTAGTGTGGCCGAAGAGATCCGAAGAGAAACCTGCAGGGCGCTCACCAAGACCAAGCCACCCAAATCCAACATTTAAGGTGATGAAAGGGTGGCACTGAGGCGACTCCAGGAGGATGACAGCATTGTGGTGTTGCCCGCAGACAAGGGGAACTCCACCGCCATCCTACAAAAAACAGAATATGACAGAAAGGTGCAACAATTTTTGGAGGATCTTGCATACAGATCAATAGCTAGCGACCCTACAAAGAAAGTGGACAAAAAGACCAGGGCTCTGTTGAAGGAGACAGGCCTGCCTGAACAAGTCATCAAGAAGCTGCGTCCCAAAGCGCCAACAACCCCTAGACTTTATGGACTCCCCAAGATTCACAAGGATGGGGTTCCACTGCGACCTATTGTCAGCAATATTGGTGCAGCAAATTACCCTACTGCGAAATACCTGAAGAAGATGTTGACACCACATGTGGGTAAATGTGCACATCACACCCGGAACTCAGAGGATTTCCTACAATGACTGGGCCAGCAACACATCACAGACACAGACATCATGGTTAGTTTCGATGTGGTGTCTCCCTTTACACGTGTACCACTGAAGGAGCTTATTGGAGAGAAGTTCGATGGGGCTCTCCTTGACCTGTTCAGGCATGTACTGACATCGACGTACTTCCTATACGGGGGTCAATTTTATGAACAAACAGAAGGGGTGGCGATGGGCAGCCCTCTATCACCAGTGGTGGCCAACCTATTTATGGAAAGGTTTGAAGAGGAAGCACTCTCTTCAGCCAGGTATCAACCCAAGTGCTTTTTTAGGTATGTGGATGATACCTTTGTCATCTGGCCCCATGGTAGAAGGAAGTTATATGAGTTCCTGCTACATCTGAACTCTTGCCATCCGAACATTAAGTTCACAATGGAAATGGAGAAGGATGGAATACTTCCATTCTTGGATGTTCTGGTGAAGAGAAAGGGAGATGGCACATTTGGACACAGTGTGTACCGCAAACCTACGCACACTGACTTATACCTTCAAGCCAGCAGTTGCCACCATCCGCCACAGAAGAATGGAGTGCTCAAAACACTCGTCCACAGAGCACAAACTCTGTCAGATCCTGATAGTCTGGCCACAGAAATAGAACACTTACAATCAGTATTCAGCAGGAATGGGTACTCCTCTAGAGATATCCAGAAGGCACTTCAACCTGCCAACCGGCCAAAGGATCCAGAAGAAGAACCCAAAGAGACAAAGAAGATGGCATACTTGTCATATGCCGGACCTATCTCTACCAAGATCAGCAGGATTCTCCAGAAATATGACATCAAGAGCATATTTTTCCCACCCACCAGAATTGGGGCTATGCTGGGGAATGTAAAAGATGACCTGGGGCTACACAAGCCAGGTATTTACAATATACCATGCCAGTGTGGGATGTCATACATTGGACAGACCACCAGAACTGTGGACATCAGGTGTAAAGAACACCAGAGACATACCAGACTCAGGCAGGCAACCAAATCAGCAGTAGCAGAGCATTGTCTGGAACTTGGTCATTCAATGGATTACAATGACACCAAGATTGTGACACAGACCTCAAGATTTTGGGACAGTGTCATTAAAGAAGCAATTGAGATTAAGGTCACAGACAATCTAATCAACCGTGACACGGGATACCAAATCAGCACTGCCTGGAATCCTGCGCTTGAGCTTGTGACAACTCAACGCAGGACACTCCAGGATTCTGCAAGAAATATAAGTGGAGACCGAGGGAACAGCCGTGAGACAAGGTGTTGGACATTAGAGACCAGATCTGACACACCCCAGATCATGAACTCGACTTCAGAAGACGGCCAGGCCGGGCGCGGACGGCGGAGGGAACACCAGCGACCAGAGAGGGACAATGTAGCCGCGTCTGGCGAGCGCGGACCTCAGATGGAACACACGACGCGGCGCGGACCGATTAGGGAGCGCCCAGCACGCAACAGAAGTGGAAACCGTAGTAACAGTCATGAGATAGAGTACCCAACATCTCAGATCGGGTCTGACACACCTCAAATGACAACCACAACCGTTGAGGACGGCCAAAACCGGCGCCGACGGCATTCGGAACATCCGCGACTGGAGGGGTCCGTTGAAGCCGAGTCTGGCGGGCGCGGACCACTGATGGAACACTCGACTCGGTGCGGACCGATTAGGGAACGCCCAGCTCCTCCCAGGCATAAATACTGGACTCGATCGACCCAAGGACCAGTCTCAGGTAGCACCTGAAGAAGACAGCGAGGTACGCTGTTGAAATATCGTGCGAGAACTACGCGAACATTCGGTTGGATTCCCGAATATCCAAGATGTCAGGTGTAGATATTATTTTATCACTAAAACTCGATGCTGTCAGACAACCATCACCTACCGTAGGGCTAAATGTGTTGCTTGGAACAACGCCATGAACATCGACAATTCTCCTTGCACACACCACCTGGAACAGGGAGAAATCAAGATAACTAATGGGTTTTAGTGTCTCGGAGAATGGCTGGAGCCCAGTCTATCCGAAAGAATAGCATTATCAACTCGGGTGGACAGTGATCCGCCACGTGCTTCCGACAGTCCGGTACTCAGTAGGAAGCGCCTCATGAATAAACTTGTAATGCAGGTGAGAAAGAAAATGAGGAACACACAGGGACCAGCGAAGGCAGGTAACGAATATAAAAGACGACAAAACCAGGAGCTCTACAATCACTGTACGAAAATCACAGACGTGGCTAGGAAGGGAAGTCTAGCCCTGTATGGACATGTCTAGAAGATGGACCGCAGTAGGGTCACCAGTCAGCTTGTCGTATTGTGGCAAAAGAGAAAGGCTATGTTACCAAGTTCGGTAGAAGCGGCAAAAGATCTGCAGGAACTGGGAAGTACAGAAAGAGACTTCAAAGATTTGACATATCTGAATAAAATGGTTAAGTGCGTGAGCTTTCAGTACAAACTTCTAAGAAAGAAGACAATTGACATCTGGACAAAGTAGAGGAAAGAATAACACAGCCAGTGGACGCGCAACAACTGGGCGAATATCAAAACGCCGCTCCAAACGCAAGAGATGAATGTTATGTTCCTTAGTGACCCATAAGAAATAATAGCATGAAGAAAATGCTGAGTTTCCGTCATTAGTTCACATGTGTATGTAACCGTTGAAACGGTGACGATCTACGTCTCATATAAAACGGGAAACCAAAAACGGCATTAAATCACATGAAAAGTTCAATAAAGTATGGTCCATATAAAGAAAACAACAGAAAATAACTAATAGCTTTACTTGAGAGACAGAAATAAAAAAAAACCTGCACTGTACAATGTGTGGTCCATATAAAAGATCGAACAGAAAATAACTAATAGTGTTAAGCGAGACAGAGAAATAAACAAAACTTTATTGAAGTTGGAACATAAGTTGCTTCAACATGTATGCGTAAAGCCGGTATGTTCCCAAATAGTACAATACTAGTAGGAGGAGATATACTGAAAGTATAGCTATGTGCGGGAATTCGTGGGTCGTGCTTGGATAGCTCAGCCTGTAGAAAATTTGTCCACAGAAGACACAGGTCCCCGATTCGAGTCTCTGTCCAGCACATAATTTTAGCTGCCAGTAAGTTTCAAACCAACGTACACTACGCTGCAGGCTGCAAATTCACTGCAAAAAATTACGCATGCGGTTTGTGGAGAAGGTTGTTGGTCATTTGTACTGACTACTAACCTTTTATCTGTGCATTTTCCCTTTTACCGATTACGTTTGACTTTCGTATTTTACTCGAAGCACGAATTTCAACTCAAGTGCAATACGATCACTGCAGCAGTGTCCCAAGTGCATCCCTTGTCCGAAACGGATTTTAAGGACCCATCATACCTGTAGGGAGTGTTTTCGTAAAGTGGCCAGGGAGGGAAAAATGGCCATTGAATATTTTTTTGAACTGAATAGTGCTGCTGTCTGCCGAGAAGCAGTGAAACTAGTTCTAATACACACCATAATTGTTGTCAGTGAATCGGAAAGAGGAAGATTTTTCCGTTCTTTGCAGTAAAAATTATCGGGTTTTCAGTCACGTGATTTAAGATAAGTCATTAATATTACTCCTATAACTCACTTATACGTAGACTGGCTCTGAGCACTATGGGACTTAACATCTGAGGTCATCAGTTCCATAGACCTAGAACTACTTAAACCTAACTAACCTAAGGACATCACACACATCCATGCCCTAGGCACGATTCGAACCTCCGACCGCAGCGGTCACACGGTTCCAGACTGAAGCGCCTAGAACCGCTCGACCACAAAGCCCGGCACTTATAGGTAGAATAATACTTTTTTTTACAATATCTATGTCCAAACAATGTCATTTGGCCGACAAATGTAGATTCTTGTTGTTTCTTCCGGTTTGATAATTTCATGTGTGAAACACTGTTACCGACTTGGTGTCCGATCAAATAAAGTGGCAATACTTATCATCGGGAAAAGTGGCCAGATTGTTTACCCCAGTAATATTTTCTTACTTCTTTGTAACACGCATATTATTACAGATGAAATTGACTTTTAAACCTTATGCAAAAAGCTCTCGTTCGAAATTCTATTCCTTTGCGATAATTTTGCATTAATTAATTTCTATTATTTAAAACGTTCTCTGGTCTATTAGATTCGATTTAATAAAAAAAACCTATTGAAAACGGTCTGCCTCATCCTCTTGGTGTTGCTGTAGATCCTATGCAATCAATGAACCTAGAAAAAATATGTCGCAGTCAGAACTAGCATGTGATTCTGCTGCGATGGCACTGGTCACATAATCCTCCTAGACAGGGAAAACTGACCAATAAGTAAGCATTCAGAAAAATGCGCATACACAGGGTGGTTATAATTAAAGTTAAACTCTCAAGCCGCTGTAGGAATTACACCACTGGTCAGAATGATGTCAAACTCCAATGTAATATTATCGGAGAAGGCGGTAAACGTATGTCAGAAGAAAAATAAATAGTTACAAAATGTAGCAATAGACGGCGTTGTAAGCATCATAATTTAATAGTGGTCGACTGCAAATGACAAATGAATCATACAACAATGCCTAAGGTGCAACGTCTGACGTTAAACGAACTGTACTACTCAGTGTGCATGGATGTGCAGGTGTGATACTGTTAGTTACGTAAGCCCATCCACCACGGTAAGGTCATATCGCATAGGATGGGAAAAATCGGTTTTTAAATGTCCTGAAGCGAAAAACAGGAGAAAAAACATCAATCACATTGGTTTTTAACTGTCCGTAGACGAAAAACCGCATAAAAATAATCGATCACATCGGTTTTTAATTGTTCTGAGGCAAAAAACCGCATAAACAGCATCAATCAAAATCACATTGAATCATTAATTTCCGTGTGACTGGCGAAAACATGTTCAATATGATGTCCACCATTTTCTGCAACAAGTTGCAATAAGTTGAAATCGAGAAACAGCATGTGCCACAACTGATCGAAGTGTTTCTGGGGTCACTTTCAGAATGTGTTGGAGCTAAGTTTGAAATTGGAACATTGAACACATCATCCTTCAGATAGTCCGACAGCCAGAAGTCACACAGATTAAGATCAGGGGATCGGGACGGCCAGGCTGTAGGGAAATGGCGGCTGATAATTCTAACATTTCCGAAATGGCGCCTCAGCAGCTGTTTAACTGCATTTGCAATGTGCGGAGGTGCGCCATCTTACATAAAAATGATCCCATCCACACATCCACGCTGTAGGAGAGCTAGAGTGACGTGGTTGTGCAAAAGATATTCATAGCGCTTACCAGTGACAGTAGAGGCAACTGGACCGGAAGCACCTTCCTCTTCGAAAAAATATGGCCCTATGATAAATTATGCCGTAAACCCGCACCACACAGTGAACTTTTCAGGATGAAGTGGTACTGACTGATTTATGTCTGGATTTTCCATTGAACATATTCGACAATTCTGTATATTGACATATCCTGTCAGACCGAAGTGGGCTTCGTCTGTCCACAAAGTCTTCCACGGCCAATCATGCAAGGATAATTCTATGCAAGGAAGAAATTCTGAAGCAAAGGTCTCTCTTGCGGGCAGGTCAACAGTAAACAACTCGTGGACATGGGTAATTTTGAATGCATAGTAAAGAAGGATGTTTCGTAGGATTTTATGCACCGTGCTCACGGATATGTCCAATGTTGGGGCAATTCTCCGTGCACTACACGTTTCCACTCCACCACTCGTCTCCTCCTGCATTACTGTGGCCACTGCTTCTACCGACGTCGAATCAGTTCGTTTCCTCCCTCTACCATGTTGCACACACAAAAAACACGTATTTTCGAATTCCGAATAATTTTCTCCAGACCCACGGCAGTCATCGGACCAACGCCTTTTTTCGAACCCTATAGTGTCCGGAACTTCTGCAGAGCGACGTGTAGACAGTCATCATTCTTTTAATACAGCTTTGCAAGCAGAGCGCGATCCTGCAATGAGACAGTCATGTCGAACGTCGCAGGCGCGAAAGGAGAAAAAAGTCTTGTATCCGGCTTGTTTACACCAACTTCAATGGGTCGCGTGCATGACACCTTCTGACACATACAGCGCCATCTAATGATCAATTTTCGCACTATTTTTTCATCTGTCATACGTTTCCCCTTATACAATAATATTCTTTTGCAATTTGACGTCATTCTGACCAGCGGCGCTATTTATACAGGGTTTTGAAAGTTTAACTTTAATTATAATCATCCCGTATTATTATTAATAGACTCTGAAAAGCGGGGTACCAACTTCCTGACTACCTTCTTCAGAAGCTTTAAAATTTTTATCAAAAATTTTGGCATGCGAACATACAACCCCCTTTTTAACATGCAACTCACCTCTCACTTCCACAAGCTCCCCGAACTAACTCGCTCACACCCACTAGTCCGTCGCTGTAGATGGCTGGTACCCATCTGTCTTGCAAGTTGTCTGTTTTGTGCTGTCTGCTGTCACTGTCAATGTCTCCCTATTGCTCTTTGTCAATGCTTCTATCTCATTCATACCATGCCATTGCTAGCGTCTGTTCTCACTATCACTACCTCCATCTCCTTTGTTGTCATTTTCGTAGACTGTCTGTCATTATCAGTGGCTCTCACCCACTTTATCCTTTCTTTATTCCTCCCCCACCGGCACTGCCTTCTTCACTTTATCTTCCTACGACTGTTCTGTCACTGTCAATTGTGTTCCACTGCCACTGTACCCCTCTCCTTCTCTCGTGAAAGAAATGCACAAATATGTTGGCAAGTCAAATTTTTTGGGAAAGTTTTTAAAGGAGCTGAGGAAAGTAAAATGAGCTACCTCTCACCCTACTAGTCAATGACTTTTAATAAAGAGTAGGATGTTCATCTTTTTTGTGCTCTGATAGGAGCAACTTTTCGCTGGTTCCGTTTTCCATGCCACAGCAGGGCACGTCGCTAATCTTTTAAGACTCTACAGTTGAACTAACGCAAAACTGTGTGAAACTTCCTGGCAAATTAAAACTGTGTGAAGATTGAGACTCGAACGCGGGACCTTTGCTTTTCGCGGCCAAGTGCTTAGTTGGTGGAGCACTTGCCCGCGAAATGCAAAAGACCCGAGTTCGAGTCTCAATCTTCACACAGTTTTTATCTGCCAGCAAGTTTCGTATCAGCGCACACACGGCTATAGAGTGAAAACTTCATTCTGTAGAACTATGTAATTTGAAACCTCATATAAGGCTCTATGGCCACGGGAAATTTTCAAGTGGTTCAATAGTGCAACTACGTGAGATTGCTAGAACCTTTATGATGGCAACGGGGAAACTTTACGGTACGTTTCTCCGTCGGTTTATGAACATTTTCACTTCACACCGGATTTTACGTGCATGTGTTACGTGTACACGAAGTATAACTCTGAAACTCTGTAGCTTGGAAACGGATAAAGATATCAAGGAAATATTCAAGACTGTTCGAAATGGGGATCCTAGGAAATTGTCGTAAAAATATCAGCCGTTTGCTGTACAAAACCGTCTTGGACCTGTGGCTCGGTTTCGGTAGTCAAAGGTCATTTTTCCCGGATTTTCTCAGGACCCACCCATTAACTAAATCTCTTTTGGTCAATCGTGGACAGGGGACATCTGCTGGTAAGCAATTTTCAATGTCAATAAAATTCACCAACAGCCGTATACTTTAAGACCTTGTATTTTATTTTATTCTGAAAGCAACCAGTTTCAGCGTTCGATTTTGCCTTCTTCAGGCCCCATCCAAATAAACGAACTTGTCGTAAACTGCTTCATACGAAGACGTGACAGCAGTTCACGTCTTCGTATGAAGCAATTGTATAACGATTGGGATTCATGATCTACAGTGATTTATGACGCTGTACAAGTTAGCTTATTTGGATAGAAGCGTATGGGGCCTGAAGATGGCAAAATGAAATGCCGCAACTGGTTGTTTTCAGAATAAAATAAAACATGTTACAGAATACGGCTGTTGGTGAATGTTATTGACATTGAAAATGAGGAACTAAATGGTGGCACCGTGGACCACATCTAAGACAAGAATTAATCCATTTGCTCCACTTGCCTAAGCTAGAGGAACTGTGTAATATTCAGACTATGACCCCAGGACAGCTATCCTTCCGTTACCTACATAACTTGAGGTATGAGCGGCGAAAAAATTCGGTTTTTATGCGCGGCGTTTTAGGTAGCTCAAGATGTCGCATGCATACCGATTTTCATTTTCATTTAAAAATATTTGGCGGGACATCTCATACTATGTAGATTCGACGCTCTGAGCACTATGGGACTTAATATCAGTGGTCATCAGTCCCCTAGAACTTAGAACTACTTAAACCTAACTAACCTAAGGACATCACACACATCCATGCCCGAAGCAGGATTCGAACCTGCGACCGTAGTAGTCACGCGGTTGCGGACTGAGCGCCTTAACCGCGAGACCACCGCGGCCGGCCTGTAGATTCGAAATGTGTAAGCAGTAAGCATCTGTCAACAACAACGGTTTGGTGAAAATTCGAGTTTCCTTAAAGTGGTCACTTTCCACACCTTCCACTTTGTGCTCTCGTTGCTAATGGTAAATGGGTGGAAGGTGGCCTACGGGAGCTGTCCCCGTAGGAATCTTGACAGTAAAGTAAAAGATTAGTTGACATGACTGCACTTTAAACAAATACAATTTACTGAACTTATGGGAGAGAATGATTCACTGTCGACAACTCGTGGCAGTTGCTGCTAGCTGTAAGTAGAGGACCGAGACGAGCGAGCATCTACGTATACTGGACGTTGGCCGGTAGAGCTAACTACCAACAATTCGGCGTGGTGTTCGGCACCAACTCACGACACAGAAGTACTCTGGACTATAAAAGGAGTGGTGCCCAGGTGCACACTGCCTATGCACTGAGTGTCAAAAAACTGCTATAGGCATGCGTATTCAAATATAGAGATATGTAAATTGGCAGAATACGGCGCTACCTTAGGCAACGCGTATATAAGACAGCAAGTGTCTGGCGCTGTTGTTACTTCGGTTATTGCTGCTACAATGCCATGTTACCAAGATTTAAGTGAGTTTGAACGTGGTATTGAAGTCGGCGCACGAGTGATGGGACACAGCATCTCCGAGGTAGCGATGAAGTGGGGATTTTCCCATACGACCATTTCACGAGTGTACCGTAAATGTCAGAAATCCGGTAAAACATCAAATCTCCATCCCTGCGGCTGGAAAAACATCCAGCAATAACAGGATCAACGAAACAACATCGACATAGGCTTTCGGAGAGGAAGGCCCATTCGTGTATCCTTGATGACTGCACTACGCCGGCCGCGGTGACCGAGCGGTTCTAGGCGCTACAGTCTTCAACTACGCGGCTGCTACGGTCACATGTTCGAATCCTGCCTCGGGCATGGATGTGTGTGATGTCCTTAGGTTAGTTAGTTTTAAGTAGTTCTAAGTCCAGGGGACTGATGACAGATGTTGTCCCATAGTGGTCAGAGCCATTTGAACCATTTTGAACGCATATCTGGCGAAAGGCCAGTCAAGATCAAATCGGGGTTATTCGAGCCCCCACGGAGGCTTAACAGCAATCGTTCTTCCCGCGCAGTGTTAGCGATGGGAACAGGAAAAGTGGGAATGACTGTGGTAAAAAAAGTATCCTCCGTGACTTGCGGAGGACAGCTGTAGATGTCCATGTAGATCACGTGTGGAGTGCATGTGCTGTAGTCTTTCGTGGGCCATTTTAAGACTGTATCCCTGATGGATAGATCACAAGTGCCCTACGTCAGTTGGTTCATCTCGACTTCACCCACACCACTGTGGGTTTTTGTTTATTTCTCTGTCTCGCATAACGCTAGTAAACCGTTATCGTTTACGCTCAGTGGAGGGCGCAAGGTTAATGGAAAGAATATTCGCGACTTGTCGCTAAACTGTTCATGGCAACCTGAAAAGTCAGCGTGCAATGTCTGACTATTACAAATAACCCCCCTCATAATGTTTACGGAAATAATAACGATTGGAGGTATTGCGCAGTCCTCGAAAGGCAGCAGTTGCCTTCCGACACACACTTTCAATCAGTCAAGGGTTGTCTTAAGAGCGTACTTTCCCCTCAGAGCGACACGCTCACTCTGGCTCGGTCCTGCTAATGGGATGGCTTCTCCTCCCTTGCCTGCGCCGTGGCTGACATTTAACCCGCCGCCTAATACCGCGCTCGGCCACTTGGCCATCCTGACACTTGCAGATGGCCGCTCAGAGCGCTAGAATGGAACCAGCCGGCCCTGCCGCCCTGGGTCGCAGTTCTTCCGGCTAGCTGGCCTGCGACACGGCGACGGGACGAGGCATATTTCGCAACCAGTCCTAGCGACTCAGGACATTCAACTTTGCCGCTCCCCTGGAACGGTGTGCGTCATCCGCAGGTCCCGGGCCACTAACGGCGGTGTCGTACAAGGCGTATACTGGTACGAGGGTCTAGTATCGTAGCTTATTGATACTGCCGTAACAGTTGCCTCGAAGATTCCTTCCATTGTAGAAGCTCCAGGTCGCCAACCAACGAAGACCACCAGGACATTACTACATTGAAGAGCCAAACCAATTGGTACACTCGAATAATATCGTGTACGGTTCCAGCGAGCACGCAACACGACGTGGCATGGACTAGTGTTTGAAACGTTTATGAAGGGAATTGACACCATGAATCCTGCACGGCTGTCCATAAATCCGTAAGAGTACGAGGGGCTGGAGACCTCTTCTAAACAGCACGTTGCAAGGCATAAAAAAATGTTCAAATTTGTGTGAATTCCTAAGGGACCAAACTGCTGAGGTCAACGGTACCTAGACGTACATACTACTTAAGCTACCTTAAACTAAGTTATGCTAAGAACTAAACACACACCCATGCTCAATGGAGGACACGAACCTCTAGCGGGAGGGGCCACTCAGTCTGTGGCATGATGTCTCAAACCACGCAGCCACATCGGGCGGTGCAAGGCACCCCAGATATCCTCAATAAAGTTCACGGGTTGGGTCGTATGGGGAAGGAGACCAGACAGCGAGGTCATCGGTCTCGTCGGATTAGGGAAGGAAGTCGGCCGTGCCCTTTCAAAGGAACCATCCCGGCATTTGCCTGGAGCGATTTAGAGAAATCGCGGAAAACCTAACTGAGGATGGCCGGACGCGGGATCGAACCGCCGTCCTCCCGAATGCGAGTCCAGTGTCGAACCACTGCGCCTTCTCGCTCGATGCAATAAAGTTCATGTCTGGGGAGTTTGGTGGCCAGCGAAAATATTTCAACTCAGGGGAGTGTTCCGAGAGCCACTCTGTAGCAAATATGGGCGTGTCGGATGTCGCATGGTCCTGCTGGAATTTCGCAAGTCCATCGGAATGCATTATGGACATGAATGGATGCAGGTGGTCAGACAGGATGGTTACGTACGTGTCACCTGTCAGAGTCGTATCTAGACTTATCAGGGGTTCCACATCACTCCAACTGCATACGCCTTGCATATATTAGAGTCTACACCAACTTGCACAGTCCCCTGCTGCCATGTGGTTGTCTCCATTCCAGTACACGTCCATCCACTCGATACAATTTTAAACGAGACTCGTCCGACCAGGCAACATGTTTGCAGCCATCGACAATTCAACGTGTTGACAGGAACACGCAAAGCGTAAAGCTTTGTGTCGTGCAGTCAAATGGTTAAAATGGCTCTAACCATCATGAGACGTAGCATCTGACATCATCAGTCCCCTAGACTTAGAACTACTTAACCTAACCAACCTAATGACATCACACACATTCATGCCCGAGGCAGGATTCGAACCTGCGACCGCAGCAGCCGCGTAGTTCCGGACTGTAGCGCCTAGAACCACTCGGCCACCGTGGCCGGCGTCGTGCAGTCATCAAGGATACACGAATGGGCCTTCCTCTCCGAAAGCCTATGTCGATGATGTTTCGTTGGTCCTGTTATTACTGGACCTTTTTCCAGTCTCAGCGATGTCGGAGATTTGATGTTTTACCGGATTTCTGACAGTCACGATAAACTCGTGAAATGGTCATACAGGAAAATACCCACTTCCCTCTACCTCGGAGATGCTGTGTCCCATCGCTCGTGCGCCGACTTTAATACCACGTTCAGACTTATTTAAATCTTGGTAATATGGCATTATAGCAGCAATAACCGAAGTAACAACAGCGCCAGACACTGTCTGTCTTATATACACGTTGCCTAAGGCAGCGTCGTATTCTGCCAATTTTACGTATCTCTGTATTTGAATACGCATGCCTATAGCAGTTTTTTGACGCTTCAGTGCATAAGCAGTGTGCACATGGGCACCACTCTTATAGTATGACACTTCCCGGAACGTCGCAAGATATCAACGCTACCACACGGTTGGAGACCCGAGAAACCTTCATCAGTACTTTCATTGTTGACGGAATACATTTCCGGAGGATTCTTCCCAAGAATCCGAGTCTGGCAATTGTCTTACTCGCTCTTTTTTGTGGTCGTTCAATTTTAAATCGCTCCTACCCATATTCCTAGGTATTTTATGGAAGTACTGCTTTCAGTAAGTGTTCTGCAACTGCGAAATCGTCAATATATATTATAAAAATAAGTGTAACGCTCAGAAACCATTCCCAGTACGATCGTGGAGTCATATTGTGTGGTAGTCCTCTGTGCCCCATCCATGAAGAAAGTTCCCGTTTTTACCTGAAGGCCGTGTTTTTGAACATATAAGGGTTGGGAAGTTTCTCCTTCGACAAATTGTAGAACTTTCCAGGATATTCCAGAACATTTTACAATGCGTCATGTTAAAACCTGCTGCACTGTGGAAAAAGCTCCCCAGTTTCGGTATAGGGAAGCGCAGATCTGACGCTGTTTATCAAGCGTCTGCTTTCTTCTCAACAGCTGTAAACTGCCACGCAGCAACAAATTACCAGCCCCAAGATATTAATCTCTCGAGAGACAAGTTTTTCCTAAAACACGTCACTACCGGTACAGTACACAAGGCAATTATGAGAATCTCTTCCGAGGCAGTGATGTAGTGAGAATTGGCATGATTAAGAACGTCGTAGACACTATTATACCAGTTATCACAGACATCTTCACCCTGTCTCTTGTCAGTAGTACATATCCTACTGAGTGGAAGCAAAGTTTAATTCAATCTATATCCAAGACTGACAACATAAGGTCGCCAGGTGACTACAGGCCGATCAGCATACTACCTGCAATATCTGAAGCCCTAGAATACACCGTCCATGAACAGCTGACGGATTACCTCAAAACTCATAACATCCATGACAAATATCAGTCAGGCTTTCGAAAGCACCATAGTACAGCAACTGCATTAATCAAAGTAACTGATGACATTAAACATGCTATGGACAGACGTGAAGCTACCATCCTAACACTGCTTGACTTTAGCAAGGCTTTTGACAGATTTGACTTTGATATATTACTAACTAAAATGAAACAGCTGAATGTCTCAAACAGAGCAACACACTGGTTCGACAGCTACCTCAAAAACAAAAGTCACCAAGTCATCTGTGGGTCGGAAAAATCATGATGGAAAAACGTGCGCTCTGGAGTTCCCCAAAGCTCCGTCCTTGGTCCATTACTCTTCTTACTGTACATTAATGATATTTCTTCAGTGATTCACTCCAGCAACTACCATCTATAAGCCAACGACATCCAACTGTACATAAGTGCAAGCCCTAAGAACATTGTTGACGCAGTAGCGAGTATGAACGCAGATCTTTGCTCTGTTTCTCGATGGCCACAGAACCTAGGTCTGAAACTAAACCCCAAGAAATCCCAGGTCATACTTATATCTCATCCAAAGTTAATCAGCCGGTACTTTCGCGAAACAGTCCCTCAGATACTCCTCAATGGTACCCAACTACCGTACCACAAAACAGTAAAAGACCTTGGAATGATCTTGGATGAACACCTAAACTGGGAAGAACAAACAATCTCAGCTTGCCGAAAATCGCTCTCCTCCCTTCATGCAATTCAAAAATTTAGAAAAATATATTCCAACCCATGTTAAACAAAACTTAGTCCAAACACTAGTCTTGCCTAATCTTTACTACTGTGATGCAGTTCAACACGGCACAAATAGCGAAAATTCGAGATGCCTAGAGCTAGTGATGAGTGCTTGCGGTAGATACGTGTGCAATATACGGTTGTATGATCATATCGGTGCTTCATACTCCCAGTTAGGTTGGATACGCCTACTTAAGACACGCGGTCTCCACACGATGTGCTTACTTCATCGATTTCTTAGCCACTGGTGCCCCCAGTACTTATCTTCTCACATTAAACACCTATCATCATTCCACAATCGCAATACAAGATCGGATACGTCTAGCATCTTGGCTGTACTTTTACATAACACAAAATCTTTCTCCGTGTCATTCTCCATCACAGCCATACGACTATGGAACGCGCTCCCCTGTGATCTGCGTCTTATCCAGAACCACTCAACATTCAATAGGGAACTCAAAACTTACATATTAGGGACGGTATAGCCACCATTGTTGTGCCCCTCTCATCTCTTTCTTTCTCCTCTCCATCATAGCTTCGAATTTTACTATTCTATTTCTCTTCCTCTAACCTATCTACCTCTTCTATATCTCTTTCACCCCATTCTATCGTCTTATGTCTCTGCTCGATGAGAATGACTCCCAAGCTGCAAGAACATAACGAGAAAATTCCCAACTAGCAATAGGACTGACATTCATAAAAGAAAAGTATGTTTATTTTCATATACATAGTCATTATTATTATTATTATTATTATTATTATTATTATTATTCTTGATTGTTATAATTATTTTTTGATTGTTATAATTATCATTGTACTACTGTTATAATCTCTATTTTTTCTCTTTAATATTAATACTGTATAACACGTTATATGTCCTTAATGTTCTGCAGAAACTGAAATTCCGTCAATCTGAGTACGCCTGGTTAGGTGTAAGAGAGGGCCTGAAGGCCCTAATCTTGCCAGGTAAAATAAATGCATAAATAAATATTCTAAAGCATTCCACAACATTTCAGAA
This sequence comes from Schistocerca gregaria, assembly GCF_023897955.1. Lineage (NCBI taxonomy): Eukaryota > Metazoa > Arthropoda > Insecta > Orthoptera > Acrididae > Schistocerca > Schistocerca gregaria. The sequence continues at coordinate 217,357,578 of NC_064925.1, read as the reverse complement.
TGTTTCGTAAAGTTCCACAATGATTCAGGATTTTCTGAAATGTTCGAGGGTAGTCTGGAACACTCGAGAAGAATCCGGAATGTTCGGGAACATCCCGGAACATCCCTCATCTTTGTGGAACTTCCAGAGCACTCTCGAATCTTTTGGAATGTTCTGCAAACATTGCGAATCTTTCGACACCTTTTTGATATGTTCTGGAATTCGACACTGGTGGGGCTACCTATTGCTAGAAGTATATAAAGCAAGAACCGTTGTTATCAGTGCCGTCAATTTTGTTATCAGTGCCGAAAGGGGGAACCGAAAAAGTAGTGCAGTGTGTGAATAAAAACAAACAGGGAAGTGTGAACGGTCAAAGTGATACAGTGACTGAACATAAATCGAAAACGAAGCGTGAAAAATGTACTTAGTGTATTTGTGAATAAAACAGTTAATTTGATTTATATTTTTGGACAATGGCCAAACGTGAAAGAGAAGGAGATCTTGCCAGCGAAAAACGAAACAAAGAGAGCGAAACACCTAACTTCCACCGAACAAAAATGAGCACCGTGAGAAGCAGAGAAACCGAAGAACAGCAAAATGAACGAATTGAAGAACCGAGAATTCCAACACATAATAAAACACTGCGAACACAAGCCAGCCATAAAAATATCACCCCACGAGAGGAGCGGACGAGGACAAGTAAACAGTACAACCTAACAAATGAAGCCGGCCTTGTAGCCGAGCGGTTCTAGACGCTACAGTCTGGGACCACGCGACTGCTACGGTCGAAGGTTCGAATCCTGCCTCGGGCATGGGTGTGTGTGCTGTCCTTAGATTAGTTAGGTTTAAGTAGTTTTAATTTCTAGGGGACTGATGACCTCAGAAGTTAAGACCCATAGTGCTCAGAGTCATTTGAACCATTTTTTAACAAATGAAGAATTTCACTACGACCAGACGAAAGAAAATAACAAACACAGACACAAACACGTCGTAAACGGAAAAATGGATAACATCTGCCAATACTGCAACGAGAAAAAAATTCATTAGAGAACACCAGGTTTCTGTTGGATGATGGGAAACTTCCGGTACCCCCACAGGAAGCACCCTCGCAGCAAAATTTACATTGCATGTCCGGGGAAACACCAGAATCAAAACATTTCTTTCAAACTACAAAACAGTACAACGTCTATTTCCAAATGACTTTTTTCGGTTTCACTTCGATCAACACAGAGATGAAACCGATTATGTTGTTTCCATTCAAGTACAAATCTATGACAACATGGGATCATTACTACCACTACCCAACGAAGACCATAAAATTCTGAAAATATATTTCTTCGGAAATGAAGAAACATAAATTAATCAACGATGCACATTTATCATTGGACTGAAAGGCGTAGTTCAAGATGTAAAGAGGATCTTAAACGAATACATTGAACTGATACACATATTCAAAACGATACTAGACTGAACGATTTCTGATGACTACAAAGTTGTAATTCGAGTCGACAATAGACCAAGTGGAGAATACGGACGTCGATTTAATGCATCTCAGATGGACGAAGTCGTCATCGTAATTGTGGAGAATGAAAACACAAGCCGTGACAAGAGAAGAACTACAACGCATTGCAAAGACACACCGTTCATATGATGCCCTCCAGTATCAAAAAACGGTTCATATGACTCTGAGCACTATGGGACTTAACATCTGAGGTCATCAGTCCCCTAGAGCGTAGAACTACTTAAAGCTAAGGACATCACACACATCCGTGCCCGAGGCAAGATTCGAACCTGCGACCGTAGCGGTCGCGTGATTCCAGGCTGTTGCGCCTAGAACCGCCCGGCCACACCGGCCGGCCCCTCCAGTATCCATCAATATCTCTGCACGGAGAGGAGAGATACCATTTTAATGTGAATCAAAGCCAACCCGAAACAGGTGTAGAAACAAACAAAAAAGCCACTTCCATGGAGTTATATGTTACCGTTTAATGATTAGAGACAGTGATACATACAACCAAGTTCTCCACACTCGTTGTTTATTCCAACAACTCCTGGTAGATATGCAAGGAAAAATAGAAGCGGAACGGAAGCTTTACATAAGACTGAATCGTGGTTTGGAAAGTTAGTTTCTCACAGTGACACAGGGAGGAACCGAGAAAGTAGTGCAGTTAGTAAATAACAACAAACAGTGAAGTGAAAGTAGTTAAAGAAATCGGAAAGAACGTGTGAAAAATGAGTAAAGTCTATTTAATACACATGTTAATAAAAAAAGTTAATTTGATTTAAACACACATCAAAAAAAGAAGTGCATCACACCCGTTTCCAGAACTCCTGAAGATAGCTGTTGAGTGTGGATATTATATCACAGACATAGTCCCTTTGACTGTTCAGAGATGTCACTAAACCTGCGCAAAGATGTAAACAAACATGCATGAGCAGTGTCTATTAGACGGAGGGGGTCCGACATCCGCTCAGTTCCAGTCACTCCACCAGGAAGGAGGCACACGGCTCGTGTTGTCTGACGTTCTACCATGCCTAGACGGTCAATACTGCGGTCGGATCGCTTCCGGATTGTTACTCTGTGCCAGAAAAGGCTCTCAACAAGGGAAGTGTCCAGGAGTCTCAGAGTAAACCAAAGCGATGTTGTAGAGACATGGAGGAGATACAGAGAGACAGGAACTGTCGATGACATGCTTCGCTCAGGCCGCGCAAGGGTTACTACTGCAGTGGATGACCGCTACCTACGGCTTACGGCTCGGAGGAACCCTGACAGCAATATCACCATGCTGAATAATGCTTTTCGTGCAGCCACAGCATGTCGTTTACGACTCAAACAGCGACCAATAGGCTGCATGATGCACAACTTCACTCCCGACGTCCATGGCAAGGTACGTCTTTGCAAACATGACACCATGCAGAGCGGTACAGGTGGGCCCAACAACATGTCGAATGAACCGCTCACGATTGGCATCACGTTCTCTTCACCAATGAATGTCACATATGCCTTCAACCAAGCAATCGTCGGCCCGTGTTTGGAGTCAACACGGTGAGGCTGAACACCTTAGACACACTGTCCAGTGAGTGCAGCAACGTGGAGGTTACCTGCTGTTTTGGGGTGGCATTATGTGGGGCCGATGTACGCCGCTGGTGGTCATGTAAGGCGCCGTAACGGCTGTACGATACGTGAATGCCATCCTCCGACCGATAGTACAACCATATCGGCAGCATATTGGCGAGGCACTCATCTTCATGGACGACAGTTCGCGTCCTCATCGTGCACATCTTGTGAATGACTTACTTTAGTATAACGACATCGCTCGACTAGAGTGGCCAGGATGCCTTGCCGACATCGGGAAGGGTCGGCAAGGCTCAGCACAACCAGAAGCACCTCCGAAGATGTCAGGGATTGAAGAGTTCCATGGACCACGGCCATACAACCCGGAAAAATTCTCAGCAGCCGATAGGCTAACCTCAGCTGACTATCGAATTCAGTGACAATATCTTTGATGAAACACTCTCTGGCCTAGAAGATAAATGTTTAGCAATTAACAACCAGACATTAGTACAACTTTGTATGGAAGCACCACGAAAAGTTGCTATCAGTGTGCTAAACTTCGGAAAGGAAAAGAGCTACAACATCAACTAACTACTTCTATACATTGGTCACATCAAAGCACACCTCAGTCAAAAGGAAATTTACAACGTTATTATGAACCGGATCGACAACAACACTGGTGGAATTATTTACTTGGACGCAACAAGCAGCACCGGGAAAACGTTTCTAATAAATCTATTGCTGGTGGAAAGACGTGCTAAACAACATATCTCTTGTGCAGTAGCATTGTACCCACGCTTACGGATGGAGGACGAAGTGCCCATTCCGCCCTACAACTATCTTTAAATAAATCCGAAAAACAATTCCCAGTATGTAAAATCTCAATAGCATCTGGACGGGGTGAGCTTCTAAAGCAAGGTAAAATTATCTTCTGGGACGACTGGACAATGAGAGGTAAAAAAATCACTTGAAGTCATGGACAGAACATTACAAGGCTTTAGAAGAAACTCTGAAGTGATGGGAGAAGCTCTACTCTTACTTCCAGGAGATTTTCGACAATCACGTCCAGTTATCCCCCAGTCAACACCAACAGACGAGATCAATGCATGCTTTAAAATATCGCATCTCTGGCAACATATTCAAATACTGTGACTAACAAAAAATACGAGAGTTGGACTACCAAAAGACGAAACAACACTACATTTTGCTCAACAACTTTTACAAAGGCGAAAGCACATACTCTGCTGACCAGACAACTGACCTCATTAAACTCAACTGTGATTTCTGCAACATAGCTTCTGCTGAAAACGAACTCTTTGTCCGAATTTATCCAAACATTGTTCACAACTATACGAAGTCGGACTGACTGTTTAAAAGTGCAATTTTAGCAACAAAAAATAATACTGTCGATGACATCAACTTTAATTTTCAAAAGAGAATCCCTCCGCTACAGAATTTCTAAACTCTTTACAAGTACCGGGAATGCCATTACACTACCTTAGAATTAAAACTGGATCTCCGATCATAGTACTCAGAAATCTCAGCTCACCAAAATTATCTAATGCGGCAAGGTTGATCTTCAAACAGATATTGAAGCTAAACTTAGGACTGGAAAGTACAAAGGACACACACTATTTATCCCCAAAAAGCCACTGATCACTACTGAACAGCGATTCCGATTTAAAGGACAGTAGTTTCCAATCAAATTAACTTACAGTTTTAAATTGATAAAGCAGAAGGACAAACTTTAAAATATAGTGGCATTAACCACAAAGATTCCTGCTTCTCTGACGGTCAACTATACATAGCTTCTCTCGAGTAGGTAATTCGAATGTACATGTATGCTCGGAGAACAGAATGAAAAATGTTGTTTACAAACAAGTCTTATATACAACACATGTATACAGTTGGGACATTTATCGACAATTTTTTTACCTCTTATACTTTAAAGTGTACCCTTTTATTCCAACTAACACACAATCTCATACCAGCTCCCTCACTGAAGCAGGGTATCCCAGCTAGTAATTCAATAAGGATGCTTTCTGTCTATGTCTTCTCAGTATATTACATTTGTTGGGGGTCAATTGCCGCTCCCTACACCAAGCGTCGATCCATTGGAGGTCTCCCTACACTTCACTACAGTTTTCTACCGTCATAACTTCTCTGTATGCAACAGCAACATCCGCCAAAAGCCTCATGGAACTTGCGCCATTATCTAGTTGCTCATTTACATAGTAGAACTGGAAAGATGACGTCGATTTTGATCCGATGGCGGCATATGCCACCTGGAGGATAAAAATGTACTGATAATGATTTCAGCGTCGTCCGACAAGAAATAGCGCTGTGACACAACTATGAGAGCGTCATTAGTGTCTACCCTTTAATATGAAATGCTCACATCCAGAAGGCTCAGTGTGGTGCAAACATGTAAAGCAAACAGCAACTATGCCATGGAGAGGTACTTGTGCTTTCTACAGCCAACTGAGCGACTTTGAAAGGGGTAACATTGTGGCCTTCAGAATGGTGGGATGGTCCTTTCGGATAATAAGCACACACGTTAAACGTGATACGTCAGTTGTGTTCGAAACCGGTATCAATGGTCACGTGAACAGTCTCACCTCCATAGACGATGTTCTGGAGATCCACGGAGCTCAGGCACCCGCCAGGATCGTCGTAATGGCAGCAGCGACCGGTCGTACAGCCACCACCGCACAGGTAAGAGGACTTGCAAACCTAGACGTGTGAACACGAACAGTTGAGGTCTGGTTATTAGCAGTGGGACTAAGGGTACACACACCTGTGGCTCGTCTTCCCCTTAGGCCACGGCATCAACGTGCACGGCTCGATTGATGCCGTCAGAGGATCATTTGGAAGATGGAATGGCGCGCCGGAGTCTTCCGAGATGAAAGCAGATTCTGCCTGCATGCCAGTGATTGTCGTTTGGACGTACGACGATAGACATGGTGAGCGTTGTGTCGTAGGGCGCATTCGTCCAACACACACTGACCCCACCCCAGTCATTATGACCTGAAGTGCGGTAAGCTGCAACTCTCGTTCACCTTTGGTGTCTTTGGAGAGGACGCTAACTAGCGCTCAATACCTACAGACAGTAGTTAGGCACTGAGACGCCCGCTAAACCCGCTGTGCAGAACAGGTGATTAGGATTGTGGAAAGTAGGGGTCAGTTTCACCTTACAATTGGAATGTAATTACACATTTACAACTAATGCGGCCCATAGCCGACCCTTTAAGACTGCGAATTTCAAACTCCAAATCTTTCACGGCTGAAGGCCTCCAAACAAGAAATCTTAAAAATCAACAAGGTAAATTTCAAATGACTGAAACACTCAGCACCATATCCCGGATGATCAAAAAGTCAGTATGACTTTTGAAAACTTAATAAACCACGGAATAATGTAGATAGAGAGGTAAAAATTGACACACATGCTTGGAATGACATAGAGTTTTATTAGAACCACTCCATATTGCTAGACGCGTGAAAGATCTCTTGCGCGCGTCGTTTGGTGATGATCGTGTGCTCAGCCGCCACTTTCGTCATACTTGGCCTCCCAGGTCCCCAGACCTCAGTCCATGCGATTATTGGCTTTGGGGTTACCTAAAGTCCCAAGTGTATCGTAATGGACCGACATCTCTAGGGATGCTGAAAGACAGCATCCGATTCCAACGCCTCACCATAAGTCCTGACGTGCTTTACAGTGCTGTTCACAACATTTTTCCTCGACTATAGCTATTGTTGAGGAATGATGGTGGACATATTGAGCATTTCCTGTAAAGAACATCATCTTTGCTTTGTCTTACTTTGTTATGGTAATTATTGCTGTTCTGATCAGATGAAGCGCTACCTGTCGGCCATTTTTTGAACTTTTGTATTTTTTTTGGTTCTAATAAAACCCCATGTCATTCCAAGCATGTGTGTTAATTTGTATTCGTCTATCTACATTATGCCGTGTTTTATTCGGTTACTGACTTTTTGATCACCCGGTATTTTACAGATACGCTGAAAACCTCAAGGCAATGGTGGATAGACAAACATACACAAGATGAAATACAAACGGTTGAAGGCAGAAGACCGCAATGTTTAAGCTGGAAAGGTAATTTTAGGAATAAGGTTCCAAGGCAGTAGACCCACGTTTAATTTTCCGACATTAAAAAGTATATATAAGCCTATAATTTTAAGTGGCTGAAACCGGACTAAAAGAAAAGAGGACAACGGCAATAGCCTTTCAGCAAATATCCACTAGCCGGAATTATAAAAGCCAGAATTTTTTTAAAAAATCATTTGCTATGATAGACTATAAACAGACAATTAAGCACCGGTGAGAAAGCCAATAACGAAAACAGCACTTTGAAGCCTCCAAGGATTCGGTCTGCCCTCGTTCACTTAGGTGAGCCCAACTACACTTGATCCGTCGGAACCCAACCAAGGGACAGCCACGGACCGACCGGGAAACGACTTTCTTGCCACCAATCGGTATACGAGAATTCAAACACACAATATTAGGGGCGTGATTATGCACAATCAAATATGTGTGAGTATTAAGCTGTAAAAACTACACACTGTGTTGGAAGGAGACAACAGGTGATGAAAGGACACTGCCTGAAATTACATTAGTGGCCTGGGCAGGTAAAAGGAACACTAACGGCCACAAGGCAGAAAATTACGCTGGTGCACTTGAATTGTAGTCAACCAATATAGTTAATTCCACCGCATGGCGGCTAAATTCCAGCAATACAAACACTCTGTGTTGCTCATAGGAAGCCCTCCCCAACAGCGAACCACCGAAACGAACCACACAGCATGGATGTACGGGGCTTCGGTAGTTGAAACCACTACGTAACTTTAACGTCCTGGGTCGGTAAACCACGGAACTCGTAGCGATCGGACAGCTCCACACACGCTCCGACACTGCGCAGGGACCGCCAACGCACCCAGTCGACTGCACCGCGTGGAGATAACTTGCCTGGTCCGCAGCAACCGACCGGCTGCCCGCAGACCCCCTAGCCGGAAACTATATGCACCAAACCAAAGATGGTACACGGTGCAAATATCGATACATATCGCTGCCGCCACACGTAGAAGGAAGAAGAACCACGGCGTAACCGCAACAAGGGCGGGAAACCAAACACAGATAGACAGCCAAGTTCACGAAAACGCATAGTTGGGAGTGAGCACGGCTCACACACAATAACGTAATGCGGTGTTCCAACGGGATAATGCTCACCCACACACTGTCCATGAAACTCGACGTGCTCTGCAAGACGTTCAGCAACTTCCATGGCCAGCACGATCTTCGGATTTGTCTCCAACCGAGCATATGTAGGATGTGATAGGACGAGAAGTGAGTCATGCGACTAGTCAACTAATAATTCTTACAGAATTATATGCAAACGTGCCATAACGTATACTAGGACAATATTCGCCATTTGCAATATGCACTGGATGCCACAGTCAGCGCCTGCATTGCCGGCTGTGGGGGCTACAGAAGTGGTGGATATGTGGTACCTCAGAACCGCTTGTGGCAGTGTTTGTAAAGGTAATCCTTTCATACACTCCATACGCACTCTTAGAACAATAAATCTTGAGTGCATTGAGGGTGTACAATTTCTTTTCCGGAAGTGTGAATTGTGAAAAATAATGGGTTCGAACTCTCCCCCGAGGCACATCTTTTACGTCTGATGACTTCGTTTCAATACAATCACACAGTTTGATATTCCGTACACTCGTACACTGTTTATTAGGTAACAATGCGAAACTATACCGAATACCTTCTGGAGGTAAAAAAAGAAAAAAAAACTCCATGGGCACCTGTTTCTTCTGCTCTCTGGGTCCCGTGAGCGACAAACCCATCTGGGTTTCAAAATAATTCAAATGGTTCTAGGCACTATGGGCCATCAGTCCCCTAGACTTAGAACTACTTAAACATAAGGACATCACACACATCCATGCCCGAGGCAGGATTTGAACTTGCGTCCATAGCAGCATCGTGGTTCCGGACTGAAGCGCCTAGAACCGATCGGCCACAACGGCAGCGAGCTGGGTTTCGCAATATCGTTGTTCACAGAACGCATGTTGATTCCTACAGAGGAGATTTCGGCCTCCACAAATGTCATAATACGTGAGCACAAAACATGTTCCTAAAGTCTAGAATAGACTGACGTCAGAGAATATGCCTATAGTCTCGTGTGCCTGGTCGATGACCCATGTTGGAAACGAGAATGACCTGGGATTTTTTCCAATCAACAGGGACATTTCGCTCGTGCAAAGACCTACGTTACACTGCTACTACTCTGTGTCTATGTAGAATCGTATTCGTATCCCGTCAGACCAAGTGAAGTTCCCTTTGTTGAGCGATTTCAGTTGCTTTTCTTCCCGTGGTCATTTATTTCGATATCATCCACTTCCTCGTTTGCGCAACTGTTTTAAATAGGTACTACAGTGCGATCTTCCTCTGTAAAACAGTTTTGGAAAAAGCCACCTAGTATCAACATTAGATGGCAGGACCGCGTGGTTATATAAGTATTGCAAAGGAAATCCCTTAATGCATTTATTATGCGTCCACAAAATGTGATAAATGAATGTTATAATTTGTAAAATAATGGTTTAGACATGGTAGTCCCATTTGGCAATAGGAAACATCTGTATCAGTGTTGGACAAGATCACAAATTACCATAACCTGCTGACGAGATCGAGAAAGGTATTAAGAGTTGGGAAACATCCACCGAAATTTAATAGCCTTGTTAGAAAAATGATACGTAAACAAAAAAAGTTTCGAAGGGATGTCAAAAGCTAGCTGAAAACGAAATCTGAACGAGGCGAAAATGAGCTAAGGATAACAATGAGAGAGGCATTCAACAGATCTCAGCGAAAACCCTAGAAACTTTTGGTCTCACGTGAAAAACCAGTAAGCGGCCTGAAATACCCTTTCATTCACTCAGTGACCATACCACTACCGAAACGGGTGATAACATGGAGAAGGCCGAGATACTGAATTCGGTCTTCCGGAACTGTTTCACAACGGAAGACCGATAAACGGTTCCTCCTTTCAGTCATCGTACGAACACCGCAATGACAAATACATCCACACTATTAACGACAAATTCCTGGTAACAGTACCTACTGTAAAATATCAAGCAGTATATACGCAGAGAAATCTTAAGTGTAGTGATCACATAAAACAAATAGCAGGAAAAGGTGGTACCAGACTGAGAGTCATAGGAAAAATTTTGAGGATGTAAATGCAGAAATAGAAATAAAATGAACAAATATTTCCCTTGGTTTTGAAGGGAGAGAAGGAGAAAAATTTTGGAGGCCATTGATAACGAGTACTGTTCATATATCCGGGATTCCTACCATGTAGGACTGACAGACGAGATGGAGAAAATGCGACGCGTTCTGTTATGGGATTGTTTAGTCGGCGCGAGAGCGTTGCAGATATGCTAAATAAACTTCAGTGACAGACGTTACGAGAGAGGTCTTGTGCACCACGGAGACGTTTATTATTGAAATTTCGAGAGAAGATTGTGCGGGATGAGTCCGACCTCTCCCACTTACATCTCTTGAAATGATCACGACGAGAACAATTAAGAAATTAGAGTAATACAGAGGCCAAGCGCCATAAACAAAGGGAACAGGGTAGGGGGATTAGTTAGTGGCACCCGAAGTAGCCTCCGCCACACACCCTTAGGTGGATTGCGAAGTGTGACGTAAATGCAGATATAGAAATAAAATGAACAAAAATTTCCCTTGGTTTTGAAGAGAGTGAAGGAGAAAATTTTTGGAGGCCATTGATAACGACGGATGGACTGCTTATAAATGGACACTACCAATGGCGTGTGCTCGTAGATTCGAATGGACCGCAAAGGAATATGGAAGTTCTACAGCAAACTGACGAAACACGCTGCACGAGGAGCTGTCCTGAATAAACATGATTTGTAAATGTACTTGAAATTCAAGAAACGTAAGCGGAACTCTAATGAAATGCATAGGTAACACCTACAGTGGACAGCAATTTTATACAGTAATATCAAGCAGCAAAACTGAAACACCAAAACAGCAACCATCGTTCGCCAGAACGTCGACATCACATCAATCCTGGATCCAGAAACAATGCTTCCTCGCCGACCGAAGTGGCCGAGCGGTTCTAGGCGCTACAGTCTGGCATCGCGCGACCGCTACGGTCGCAGGTTCGAATCCTGCCTCGGGTATGGATGTGTGTGATGTCCTTAAGTTAGTTAGGTTTAAATAGTTCTAAGTTCTAGGGGACTGATGACTTCAAAAGTTAACTCCCATAGTGCTCAGAGCCATTTGAACCAGTGCTTCCTCCTTTAGAGCATGCGGGCGCAACTAGATTTTGGTGGGATGTGCTCTTCTTGTTCCTGAAGCATAAAATTAGCAACTAAATCGTTTTGTCTGTATGGCTTCCTTGCTACAAAACTACTGTGTATGTGAAGAGTAAGATTAGGTGGAATTGTAAACGTCGTTTTTGCAGGACATTTGCAACAGTCTTTTGTTTTCAGTATAATCTTGTCCTAACTGGACGGACCGTAGGTGTCCCATATGAATACGTTTGTTTCGACCTCTCCTACATCACTGTGGTACGTAATAAGCAGTTATCGTTTACACCCGATCTACATGCGGACTTAAACAGAAGATATCACACGGACGTAGACAGTTGGCAGCACTCAACTTGGCTGGAATGAGTTTCACTACAAATAATTAACAGGCTGCTTGGCAATCGACAAGAGGTATTAAAATGTTTTATTTCTCACGAGGACTATAATTGTGGAACATACAGAATAATTCAGCAGCACCTACCTATGATTTTACGCAACCCACAATGCCTTCAAAAAGGACGCATGACAGATTCATATTCCCTCGCTGGCTATGCACAAACTATTAGTCTTACAGAAAAAAAATTAACAGTACCTTTTGTAGGCAACTTTTTTTACTGTGTTATGTTTTTGATGTAGGCCAAAGTTCTTGATATGTTCAAGAATAACGCGTTTGAACGTCACTTTTGTACGTTGTTCTTGAATAATTATGGTCTCTAGCAAAAACGTATCCCAGTACCAAATTTAACTACATTAAATTTCCTGCAGAATGATACTGTTCAACTTTTTCTGTAGGGCTAAAACATTGCACTTAGCGAATGAGTATGAAAATCGCGAAACACTATCCCCCTAGGCTGTGTTCCGGACAACCTACGCGAGACCGCAAACGTGTTTCTCAGTCGTTTCTAATTTTCGACCACACTCCAGTGAGCGACCACGGTGCAGCTGCTGCCGTCAATTTCAGTTCATCCCACACTGCACGATATTGATAGATTCCATTTATAGCATTTTTTTGCTTGACTGTGCTTTCCCCAATAAGGCAACATTACATTACAGGTTTGCCACCTCACAACATAAGTCCAATTTGCCGAAAATATAACAACAGTGTTGTTAATCTTTAGGAAAGAGAGAGGTAGTGGTATATTGACGCTGTGACGTTAAAAGTTTTATTCTTGAAGCATGATTGCAAGTTAGAATCCAATGTGACAAAAACCTGCCATTATTCAAAGTCACAGTGATTACTTATTAAGGAATATTAAATTCGATTTAATTATGATTTTACTAACCCACTATTATGCCCTGTAATTGAGAGCTTTTAAGTTGGACAGTGCACCAAGAGATATTCTCTGCAACTGTCTGGCATCATGTGGGCTCGTACACTGACAAACTGACATGCACCGAAATAAAACACATTTTCCTTGCAGTTCTCGGCAAGCACAACGTTGATTTGTGCAAACCTGTGTAATTACGACCTTGGGGAATAATGTGAGGTAGAAGGAGTAAAGTTAAAGGTTTGGCTGAAAGAAACAACGGTAAGATGTATAAATCACCATAGTTTATGCCAAATTATCTTATGCAATGGTTGTCCCAATTACAAATATTATTATAAGTATACATCACCAACAGTCGAAGGTACATAGTACATGACCACGTGTTACTGAGTTACAAGCTACACGAAAGTTATATACCAGTCATAGCTTAAAAAAAAGAGAGAACATATAAGACATTTTTGTTCCGGCGTAACGACCAGCACCGGCGCGAAGATGAAGACCGCAAGAGCAGAGAAGGCTGTGAGATGACATACGTCGACTCGGACCGCACCAAACCGGAGCGGCCTCTATCTGAACAGAATACAAACTCCGCTCCTGCCAGCCTCGGCCAGACAGTAATAGGTCGGCAGTAGCAGGTCATCACTAGAAACCACGCACTAGAGGAGAAGCGCTAGAAGAGCAGTGATTGGTGATCCATATGAACTTGTGTAAATTACTTATATGACATTGTATATATCGAAGGACACTGATTATTAGCATGTCGCCATTCGCCCTCCACCGTCTTCCACACTTATAAATCCCTCATCTGTCCCATCCTCTGTTACGCCCATCCTGCCTGGATCTCCACCCCTCCTACCTTCAACAAGTCTCTTCAAATCCTGGAACGACATGCGCTCCACGTCGTCTATCGCATCCGCCTCCCATCCCCCACACGGATCCTCCTCCTCTCCCTTGAATGGATACGGATCCTTTACACCTCCCATAGACTTGATCCCCCTCACCTGCTTCTCTCTTCCCTCCTTTCCCATCCCTGTCTGCTGCTGCACCTGTACTCCTGCATCCCACCCTCTCTACATCTTACCACACTCCATAACCTTGCCCAAGGTGGCTTCCGGCAATTCCCCCTCCGTGATGATGCCCTCTTTCCCTCCATCTACCTCTCCTACCAGCTTTGATGCTTCCCTTCCTGCTCCTGTTTTTTCCCCAGGGCTCCCTCTCTAATCCTCCATCCCTCCTCACTTCCTCCCCTCTCTCCCTCTCCAACCACCACCTTCCTGGGCTTCCACACCCCCCATAACCCCTTCCCCTCCCTTCTTCTCTCCCACTGACAACCTCCCCCCCCTCCCTCCTCCCCTCCCCTCTTCCCTATGGCAGGACTCCGACAAACAGTATGTTTTAGTGCGCCGAAGTTCGTCGCCAATGTGCTAGTGTTTCTCTTCCCATCAGTTCATCAGTGCCTCTCCTTCCGTGCTCTTACGTTCACATATGCAACTCTGTGTCTCCGTTTGTGTATAGCCCTGAACTTTTTAATACAACCAGTGCGTCTGTGAACGCCTTCCCTTATTTTAATATATATGTCTCCTGTTTTTATCCTCAATGTGTGTTTTTATGTCTTCCCGTTTAATGTGTGTTTTCCTATGGCCGAAGAGCGGCGTAGATAGGCCGCTGCCGGCCTACCTTCATGTAAAGGTTCGAAAGGAAAAAAAATTGCTTCAATTGTTGTATGGCTATACCGAAAGAAGCATCCTTTAGGCAATATATAAGAGACGAGCGGCAGGACACCACAATTTTAAAGAAAGAACCCGAGAAAGATGGATATCCATTTGGCCTCAACACATGCTGAATTTCCAGCCACCCGTTAAACAAATTCAAATAAAGAATTTGCGAACGTCAACCACTTGCAATTCCTCAAGACGGTCAAATTATGGATTTATTTTTAATCGATTATTAACACAAGGAATAGGGATAACCACGAAGGACTCCACATGACGACGACGTCGCGTACCCGAAAATGTTTTATTGAAGAGAAATCACTGACTGCGAAACTACGTCACCTCATGGGACCATTTTCTGCAGGTTTTTACAAATATGCTTCAGTACCTGAAGACCACATTATTAAGGCATCAGCTCCCTTAATAGTGTCACCCTCACGATGCCACAACATATTGTCTTCCTTATAGCATCCCTTTAATGAAGTCAATATTAATTATTTGTTAGCTAAATGGTTGCTTTCAGCTAATACTTTTTTTTTTTAGTATTCCCTTGTGCAGATGAATTAGTCCTTGTGCTTTCCTGATGCTATAAAGGGGCTAAAATTTAATAAGAAGTGACAGAGGTATTCGCAGGTATTGTTTTCTCTTTGTATCCTTAACGTGCGTATTAAAGTCGGTCTCCACTGTCCTCTAAAAGCAGCGTACCTCGTAACACAGGCTCGCTATGAGAGTACAAGCCACGTCGTCCATATCAATTAGTTGCAGTTACATCACCTGGTAGTCGGCTGAGTCATTTAATTCAAATTTGTGGCTCATGTTTGAGGATGAGCCATTCTGCTTAGCTCACAGATGCTGTTCTCGTTCCTATCTGCTGATCTACAGCGCAGGCGGTCTGGGTGACTAGTCAGTGGAATACGTTTCCACTGTAATGACTAGGGAGAGCGGGAAAGAGAACAGTACACGTCATCATTTGGCATTTCCTTATGGTCTGTAGCACCAGTCTATCTATTGTGTAACACGTCTTAAAATTATTATCATTAGGCACCACCAAAAGTAAAACTACAGCAGTAACCATGCACTATCAACAATAAGACCTTTTCATGAGCTATGCCGGCCGATGTGACCGAGCGGTTCTAGGTGCTTTAGTCCGGAACCACGCGACTGCTACGGTCGTAGGTTCGAATCCTGCCTCGGGCATGGATGTGTGTGATGTCGTTAGCTTAGTTAGGTTCAAATAGTTGTAAGTTCTAGGGGACTGATGACCTAAGATGTTAAGTCCCATAGTGCTCAGAGCCATTTTTTCCATGAACTATCTCCTGTTGGTCCATACAGTCTCTCAAGGCTCCGTTATAGACCTACGGAAACTCCCACGGCATTCCAAAGATACTTCTAAAACGTCACCTAGGTCGGAATTTGTACATCTACACAGAAAAACCACTAAGACTTCCCACAGATTGGAGTAAGTTAGTAGCTACTTCTAAACGAGGAAATCACTAAGGTGGTCCCAGAAAAGCTCCTTCGACACTTTCGTCTTTTCAGTCATCACTTCGACGCATTCCTCTCTTCAAGCACAAAAAGATCTCTACTTTTTCTAAATTTGACAGCAATCTACCTTTTTCTTTAAAGACCAAAGCATTCATGCTATATTTGATACCACACAATTACAACTGCTCATTCTTGAGGCTCTTAGCATATTATTATGCTCTTTAACCCTTATTTTAAAGTTTCTCCCCATCAGCCCCGCTTACTTCACCGCACAATCCTGACAATTTTTCCGTCCAGTTCTCATCTGTGCCAGTCTTATGCTTTAGCATCAGTTCCAATTTATTGTCCGTGATGAATGCAATTTTAACACCTTTATTACTACATAACCTCATCAATTTGTGTAAATAATTCCCCGGAATGGCTCTACTCTATATATCTGTGTATTTATCACGTTTTGTTGCATTTCGTATCCTACTTCTGCATCAGTTCTATCAATTAAACTCGTACCAAAATTGTTTTCCCCTGTTATTTGCCTAAGTGTTTTCATTTCTTCATCCTCCTTCTTAGAACTTACCAGGATAGAATTAGCTCTACGCAGTGCATTTCTGAGGATGCTGTTTTATGTTTGCGTGGGTGGCAAGAGGCCTTATCAATTTTTGCACCTGTGAACATGAATTTCCTATTAATTCATATCTGAAGCTACTTATTCCTATTCTCGATCATTATAACAACATAATTTTAAAATTCTTGTTGCCCATGCTTTACTGTGTACACTTTATTCTTATGCATTTTATGAAGATCACTCTCCAATTTATTTATTTCTTCCTTGGGCCCGTGATACTCTACAACTATATCGTCTACATATCTACCGTAAAAGTGCAGTTTATCACTGTATTTAATATTATCCTTTTGAAACACTATTTCAAATGCATTCAAGAAAATGTCTGTCATCTGTCCTGCTAATGCCCAACCCAGTGCCAAACCATTATCTTGTGTGTGAAACTTACCCTCAGACATAAAGCAACTGAACGATAAGACAAACTTTAATAGTCTAATAAATTCATCTATTTCAACTTCAAATATTTTAAGTTGCTTTTGTTCTCTGTAATGTCTTTCGTGTCTTCAGCTGGACAGATGTGTACAAATTAGTTAAATCTGATGAAGCCAACTTTGCACCCTCATTTAATGTGCACTCTTGTATCGACTGTGCCTCCTACCTACTATCATTAATTGAAAAATGTTCATTGTAACTACACCATTTACGAAGTATCTCATATAACAGATTAATTAATTTTTCTCCAGGTAACCTTTTCACACTGACAACTGGCCTCAGGGATTTGATGACTTTATGGATTTATACCTGCCAGGTATGCTTTTAGTAAAACAAAAATGTGACTTTCTTTTATATGTGTCTCAAGCTCTGCTTGAAATCTACTAGTTGGTTACTGTCAAATTTAAAGGAAGTAGAGATTTTTGTACTTTGAAAGAGGAATGCATCAATATGACGAATGAAAAGACGGAAGTGTGTAAGGGGCATTTCTGGCCATGTTGCAATTCATGCATCCATAGGGAGTAACCAAAAGAAAACACCGGAACTTCCCACTAAGTAGAATAAGTTGGTGGCTGCCTCTCAATTAGG
This sequence comes from Schistocerca gregaria, assembly GCF_023897955.1. NCBI lineage: Eukaryota > Metazoa > Arthropoda > Insecta > Orthoptera > Acrididae > Schistocerca > Schistocerca gregaria. The sequence goes on along the minus strand of NC_064925.1, from coordinate 217,340,085 downwards.
ACATGGCAAAAGTGGGCGCAGAAATGCCTCTTGGACACTTCTGTCTTTTTATCTATCACGTCGATGCATTCCTCTGTTAAAGCACCGAAAAACGTGACTTCCTCTAAACTTGAACATGTGGATAGTTGAGACGTACGTTGCCAATCGTGCACCATCTTGCACCTTGAAATGGAAGGATATCTTCTACCACGGAACATGTGATATTTGTAAATAGACTGAGTTTCTTTAATGTCTTAACAATTACAGCTGTCTTGAAAATGGAAATTTGTGATGCTTTCCAAAGGCTTCTATTTGAAAATTAATTTAACTTGTGACCTGTTTTTGATAATATTTCTACTTAATTTGCTTTTGCATTCTGTTTATTGGTATGTAGTAGAGTAATAGTGTAACAGTATTAAATACAGTGTTGATAAGATCACCTCGACTGCAAAACTTTTAAATTTCAATAGGATATTCGTTCCTAGTGTTTAGATGGGGGAGTCTGGTTCAAAGTAGTTATTCGTGGAGTCGATTGACTGAGCGTACAATACACGGTCAAATTTATTGATCATCAAATTATATACAGTATAACCAGTACAACGTAATGATTACAAGTTAATATAGGAATAAATATTCTCCGAAAAAACAGACACGAGGAGGAATCCGCAGTTGTGATATATATTACTAAATTGAAGGTGAAAGGGGGGGGGGGTGAAATGAAAGGTAAAAGGATGAACTATCGATGCCAGCTGTGTCTGGACTTTATTGGAATCAGCGGCGATGAGTGAAAATGTGTGCTGCACTGAGACTCGATCTCAGAATCCCCCGATTACTAGACACTTTCGTTAACCACTGCACCATCCGGACACCGTGTATCGCAATTGCACAATCTCAGCACTCCTGGCGCCTAGCGCCGCCTATCCGCTGTTCTCGTCCATGTCTTCCATGATCGCTGTTTTATGGTTCCCACAGGAGGTCGAACGTAGCTCTGTGCATCCACAATGAAGGTGGCAGATTCATTGCCCATCCAGACGAATCAACTACATGCAAGCATGCGTGGTGTCTGCACCTGACGAGATTGAAACCTATAGCCCCCTGCGCTTGAGGCCGGTATTTTATTCGTTATGCCGTACAACCACTTTGTTAATTATCCTTTTTTTAAAGTTGACGAGCATTATGCGAAATTTCAAACTGTTGTCTTCCATTAATCGCACCGAAGAACACAACCACATAGATTATTTTTAAAAGTCGATCCCACCGCTGGGGATCTCTCCTAGTAAGAGTATTAAAGCGAAGTATCTACAAACAAACAAAAAATTAATATCGTAACTTTGTTCTTGAGGTGGTAATTAAAACTTTGCGATTACCCGCCGTTATCCGTTTCTAACGCGCTCGACGTCGACATAACCTCAAACTCTAACCTACACCTTCATCAATTTGGTAGGTCCCTAAGCTGTACTTAAATTTAAGCAGAAATTCTATTAAAGGAAACGACAGCGTCCACTGAAATTCCTCTTCATTAAGCAACAAACTAGTTCACATCTAACGGCCGTTTTCAAGTGACTTCGTCAGAATGGCTATGCTTGCAAAATATGAATCATATTGAATAATGCGGAAGCCATTGATACATGAAGGTATCAGAGTGTTAGTCATCCTAATTTAGGGACCCATTCTCGCTCATACGTCCATGTTTCGTGGCAAGAGTATACAACAAAATATTTCCTAATGTTTTACTTTAGAAGAGAAGGATGACTTCATCAACAAAGAGGTGCTATGGTCATGGTTTATTTATAAACGACGTTATGTAACACCGCATGCTGCTGTTGAAAGTATTCTTTAATAACGGTCAAAGACCATTTCCCAGGAGTGTGGGTTAACAGCAAGAGTTAAGTAGTAATGCAGTGGCATGAAGAACAGTTACGTATTCTATAACAAGTACGTATGTTTATCCTCAATCTGGGTAAACTTCTAATTGCTAACTCTTATTTCCCGCTTTAGTTTCCAGTCGACTGTTTCTTTTTGACATCACTGTGTTCCAACGCAACTCATTCTGGTAGCCCAAGCTTTAAATATTAGGGGAGAGTCTTGCACCTTTCAGCACATTGCAGAATTTCGTCTGTAGCCACCTTTGAAACAGTTGTTTTATACATTTTCTCATTTCATTTTTAAATGAATGGCATTCACTTCTGTAGGCTGCAGTCTTTCCACAAATTACAATAACAACTCCTGAAATGTAAGATTTTCCCAAATGTAAAAAAAATGTTCCAAGGTACATTATGGTCACGTCCCATGTCGGCACTTATCGATTTTTTCGATCTTTGCAGCTTAGTAGTTTCTCTGACACAGAGGTGGACAGGGAAGTGAGAGTTTGTTGAGTGGCTGGGTGGCAATCCGGAAGTGTGGTGGGTGAGGTATGGCTTGTGGGCCGACAGAATTGAACAGGAGACTGTACTATGGAAATTATGTAAACTGAAGGTGGAGTGGGGAGAAAGGAAAGGAACTATTGATTTCAGCTGCATCGGACTTTATAATCGAGTGAAAATTTCTGCTGTACCGAGATTAGAACCCGGAGTCCCCTTCATACTAGACATTAGCGTTATCCACTCCGCCACCCGGACACAGTGTTAATCATAAATACGCGGACTATCTCGGCATGCCCTCCACCCAACTCGCATTCCCAAGCAGTGCCACCTATCCACAGTTCCCGTCTGTGCCCTCCGCGATTGCTAATTTTAGATTCCCGCCGGAGGTCGGACGTAATTATGCATCCATACTGAAGGCCGTGGATTTATTGCCCATCGAGGCAAATCAATCATATGAATACATGGTGTCTGTTCTTTCGGGCATTTCCAATTTAATTATCACCTCAAGTTCAAAGCTATTATATAAATTTTTTGTTTGTTTGTAGATACTTCTTTTTAATACTCATACGAGGAGAGACCCCCAGCCGTGCGATCGACTTTTGGAAATAATCTATACGGTGATGTTCCTCGGTGCGATTACTCGAAGACTACAGTTTGAAATTTCGCGTAATGCTCGTCAGCTTTAAAAAGGGGATAATTAACAAAGTGGTTGTACAGCATAACGTTTAAAGTACCTGCCTCAAGCGCAAGGAGCAATAGGTTTCAATCTCGTTAGGTGCATCGAAAGTTTTTGTCATCGTTTTTATTCAGTTAATTGGTTTAATTTTCTACTTCTATTCATTTGTAACATCATTTTAATGAACATAACAGATTATTTATGTTGCTCTCATTTTTCTTCCTATCACTCTTTTCCCTCTTTGAATCTTGGTGCATGTGGTTTTAACTACTTTTATGTATAATTTCGATTTAATTTCTTCCATTTTATCATCCTATATTTTTGTCCTTGATATTTCATTCAATTTCCATGACTCATTTTGCTTGAATTTCGTTTTGTTTATAATCGCCTCTTTTGTTTAAATCTTCATGTGCATTACTTTGTCCGTAATAGAATAATAACTAATGTTTTAAACGATGGTATGACGTTAACCATCCAAGAAAATGTATATCTTGCAACGAAAAATAACAGAAAAGGAATTGGAAAGAGCACATTAGTAGGATGGAAGTAATTCCATCAGACGCGTTAGGCCAGTGATTCTCGCTGTGACAGTATTATGATTACGTACGCTATTGCATGTTTTATTGTTATTTCTTTTCGTGTTGTCCTCAACTGGGTGACCATATTACTTCATTGACAGAGAAAAATTTAGTAAAAATTTTGTAGCATCTCTCACTAAGTGAGGTAAATGGGTATACATTCGACCTGGGCGACGATAATAGTCGACTAGATTTTGGTCGTTAGCGAGTGCGTGTAACCAGACACTTGTATTCCACAAGATACAAGAAAGTACCGTCTGTTACATGAACCGAACGAGACTCCCATACAGCAGTGTTCCCTTTCGAGTCCAAAACCACCAAAAACTGATGGGTTAGATGAAGAAACTAAAGGTTACGTTCAGATTTCGTACCAGCCCGGAAATGGGGGAAGAGCGACTTCGTAGGTGACGCTGTGAGCCAATCATGGCGTACACCCAGCAAAGAGCATTACCAGCAGAGTACATGACGTACATAAAGAAATCCAATACAAAATCAAAGCACAAAATGCAGTCGTCAACATTCGACTTGTTTGTCGCATTCCGAACAGCTTTGTATAACTTAGTGATATGTCTGACGTTTCTGTTTCTCTTTTTCGCTTTTTTTCCCTCGTACTTCTTATTCTCCAGAGACAGCAAGCTCTGGGTGTAATTACTATTGTAGGGTTAATAGCTGGCAGGAGAGTGGGCAGTTATTTTCATTTCCGGCATTTGCTTTAGAACCAAAGGAAACCTTTTGAATACCTTGGAGAGAACAGTGGGAATCTTAATTTATTTCTATTTCGGTATGTTCCATACAATAAATGTGAAAGTCTAGTGCATATGGAAGTATATTTGTTTATGACTTACTGACGAGCCGAAACGTTATGACCACTGATGGTAAAATCTGAAAAATGTCGTGATTACCGCCTTTATTTAGACAACCAGTTTCGATCGACTTACCACCATGAAGTTGCTAAAAGCATTTGCAGCATCATATTAGGTGAATATAAAATCATTAACGACAGTTAATAAAAGCGTGAATACGTTATTGTTGCCGCATCGTGCTGTAAATTACATCATCAGTATAGGCAGTACATTGTTTCATCATACATCAGCAATCTGCGTTAGTGCATTGAACATGTAGCATACGTCAGTTCATAGCGTTAACGCCGACTACGGAGGTAGGCCCTTTCATGAAACATAGCACTACCTAGCACATTTTATGCTTTGGCGATGTAATCTGTACTACTATGTTACATCAGTGCCTAATTCATACACTACCGTTTGTGGAAATTGCAACACCAAGGAGCAAACGAATTCAATTAATTTAATACCACAGGTTAGGCACTTGACAAGTAAAAAATGATTACCTTTTCAAATCTGTACATGTCCTTTCAGCCCTGCTGTTTAGTATGTCGTGCGGCCACCATGAGCTGCAATCAGAGTTGCTATATGCCGTGGCATTGAATCAATAGGGTTCTGAATACATTCCTGAGGGACTTCTGTCCACGCACTTTGTATCCGAGCCTCACAAATCTGTAACGTCTGGAGGGCCATGACGCACTAGGTGCCCACCAACCACATCCCAGACATGTTAGATGGGCGACATGTCTGGTGAACATGCACGCTAGGGAAGCAATGGTAACCATCGCTCTTCGAAGATGGCCTGTACATTCGTCACAATGTGTGGCCGGGCATTGTTCTGTTAAAATGTAGGCTGTGAAGATGCCTGAAACAGGGAGTACCTCAGGCTCCACAGCCACTGTTAGGTACCGGTTGCTGTTCAAAGTACCCGCAATATGTACGAGGCGAGATTGGTTGTTGTAACCAATGAAGCACCAAACCGCCACACCTGGTGCCTGTCCGCTATGCCGCTCGACAATGCAACCCTCCAGGTTGCGCTCACCACGGTACCGCTGCACACGTATGCGGCCACCACTGTACGACACGTTGAAGCGGGACTCGTCCCAAAAGATTACAAGTTGCCCTTGAATGATCGAGCTGAAATCATGGTCTTCATGAGGGTGGTCATTGATACAAGCCTTTAGGTTTTAGTAAGGTGTGTTAGCTTACTCCCAAACCACATATTCAAGAGAAAGGGAAAAGAACAGCCATGAGCTCTGGAAGTGGTGAGTAACTTCCTAACAGAATAGCAGTAGAGGCAACTGGTTAGAGAGGGCCCGCCACGATTACCCCACCTGCAATAACCTCTTCAAATCATACCGGCACTTGCAGCACACGTCCTAATTATTTGTTGGATATATTCAAATCTCTGTCTTCCCTCAAGTTTTTACCCTCTACAGATCCTTCCGGCAGCATGAAGGTTATTACCTAAAGCTTTAACACATGTCCTATCATCCTCTCCTTTCTACTTTTGACATTATTCCTTACTCGCCAGATCTGCGGGGAACCTCCTGATTCTTTATCTTTATCAGTCCACCTACTTTTCAACGTTCTTCTATAGCACCACACCTCAGTCGCACAGATTCCTTTCTGTGCCGCTTTTCCCACTGTCCATGATTCGCAATTATACAATGCTGTGCTTCAAACGTATAGTGTCAGAAATACACTCCTGGAAATTGAAATGAGAACACCGTGAAATCATTGTCCCAGGAAGGGGAAACTTTATTGACACATTCCTGGGGTCAGATACATCACATGATCACACTGACAGAACCACAGGCACATAGACACAGGCAACAGAGCATGCACAATGTCGGCACCAGTACAGTGTATATCCACCTTTCGCAGCAATGCAGGCTGCTATTCTCCCATGGAGACGATCGTAGGGATGCTGGATGTAGTCCTATGGAACGGCTTGCCATGCCATTTCCACCTGGCTCCTCAGTTGGACCAGCGTTCGTGCTGGACGTGCAGACCGTGTGAGACGACGCTTCATCCAGTCCCAAACATCCTCAATGGGGGACAGATCCGGAGATCTTGCTGGCCAGGGTAGTTGACTTACATCTTCTAGAGCACGTTGGGTGGCACGGGATACATGCGGACGTGCATTGTCCTGTTGGAACAGCAAGTTCCCTTGCCGGTCTAGGAATGGTAGAACGATGGGTTCGATGACGGTTTGGATGTACCGTGCACTATTCAGTGTCTCGTCGACGATCACCAGAGGTGTACGGCCAGTGTAGGAGATCGCTCCCCACACCATGATGCCGGGTGTTGGCCCTGTGTGCCTCGGTCGTATGCAGTCCTGATTGTGGCGCTCACCTGCACGGCGCCAAACACGCGTACGACCATCATTCGCACCAAGGCAGAAGCGACTCTCATCGCTGAAGACGACACGTCTCCATTCGTCCCTCCATTCACGCCTGTCGCGACACCACTGGAGGAGGGCTGCACGATGTTGGGGCGTGAGCGGAAGAGGGCCTAACGGTGTGCGGGACCGTAGCCCAGCTTGATGGAGACGGTTGCGAATGGTCCTCGCCGATACCCCAGGAGCAACAGTGTCCCCAATTTGCTGGGAAGTGGCGGTGCGGTCCCCTACGGCACTGCGTAGGATCCTACGGTCTTGGCGTGCATCCGTGCGTCGCTACGGTCCGGTCCCAGTTCGACGGGCACGTGCACCTTCCGCCGACCACTGGCGACAACATCGATGTACTGTGGAGACCTCACGCCCCACGTGTTGAGCAATTCGGCGGTACGTCCACCCGGGCTCCCGCATGCCCACTATACGCCCTCGTTCAATGTCCGTCAGCTGCACATACGGTTCACGTCCACGCTGTCGCGGCATGCTACCAGTGTTAAAGACTGCGATGGAGCTCCGTATGCCACGGCAAACTGGCTGACACTGACGGCGGCGGTGCACAAATGCTGCGCAGCTAGCGCCATTCGACGGCCAACACCGCGGTTCCTGGTGTGTCCGCTGTGCCGTGCGTGTGATCATTGCTTGTACAGCCCTCTCGCAGTGTCCGGAGCAAGTATGGTGGGTCTGACACACCGGTGTCAATGTGTTCTTTTTTCCATTTCCAGGAGTGTATATTAGAACAAATAAGCCCTCCGTCACAAATATTAAGTTAAAAATTGAACAGGCTTCGACTCTACTATGAGCGTCGTCTTCGTAATTGAACTAACTGTTCTAAAACATAAGAGGTATATAAGACATTAATAAACTAAAATGCGTACTGACTGGAAAGAGATGCAGTACTTACAAGTCACATTCTAAAAAAAAAAAAAAAAAAAACTAAGCTAGAAAGGCGGCGTCATGAAAAGTTGTAAATAAGATAAGATGGCGAGCCGGTAAGGGCTGCTCATACCTGAGTAAACACGGGTTGCAACAAAATTGAGGTGCCCACGTTAAAAAGTGTGGGCAAGTAAACATGGTGTTGCTACGAGCGCTATCTAGTAGCCGCAGAAACAATAATGAATATACGGCTAACATAGTGGACGATATCCTCAAAAAGAAAACTACTACACTCAACACCGCACGCGCTGAAGTCAACCCCCCCCCCCCCCAAAAAAAAAAGTTTTCCTATTCCTTTCGTAGTACCCATTTCCTATCAGATTCAGCGCACGCTTCGCAACAAATACAACTGCAATATTGCTTTCTCTACTAATAACAATCTGAAGAGAAACTTCATTCATAATTTGAAATCCATTCGCTCCCCTACAGAAAGTTGTGACATTTATAAGATAATCTGTGATACTTGCGCCTCCTATTATATAGGGCAAACTGGGCGTGCTTTCACCGTCAGATATAAAGTACATCTTTTGAGAAAAAAACGGCACCAATCCCCTAAATTCATCCTTTGCCGATCATCTCTTAATTACTGGACACGTGCCTAAAGCCATTGGCGATAGCAATATTCTGCATACCGAAAAGAAAGGGCGTAGGTTAGATGTTTTAGAGGAATTGGAGATTTTCAAACATCTCTCTCGTCATGATGGCCTCATTCTCAACGAACAGCTGCAGCTGCGAATTAAAAACTTTTTCGACTGTATAAAGCCGTTGCTTGATCTTTGATTCAGATTTCCTCATGTAGTTTGCCGAAATGTTATTTTCCTGTTACGTCTTTGATGTTTTCTTGTACGTCATAACTGACGTTTTTTACGTTACAAAATGTATCTCTGTTTAAAGCAGATAAATATGTAACTTCATCTTATTATTATAAGTGCTTACGTTATGCCTGAATCAGCTTCATTAGAATTTCATGTGTCTAATTTTTTATGTACAGTAGCCTAACTGTTTCTGCGGCTATTAGATGGCACTCGTAGCAACACCATGTTTACTTGCCCACACTTTCTAACGTGGGCACCTCAGTTTTGTTGCAATCCGTGTTCACTCAGTATGAGCAGCCCTTAGCGGCTCGCCATCTTATCTTATTTACAACTTTTCATGACGTCGCCATTCCGGCTTAGATTTTTTTTTTTTTTAGAATGTGACTTGTAAGTACTGCATCTCTCTCCAGTCGGTACACACTTTAGTTTATTAATGTCTTTTATACCTATTACGTTTTAGAACATTTCGTTCAATTATGAAGACGACGCTCATAGTAGCGTCGAAATTTTTGACTTAATATTTTGTGACCGAGGCCTTATTTGTTCTAATATAATTCTGACACGGTCACTGAACCTTAGCAGCTATGTTCAAAGTTTTAAGTATAGTGTCAGCATTTGCTTCCTCAAATTAAGGTATGTTTCACACAGTAGACTTCTCTAGGCCAGGTTGCTCTCTTTGTCTGTGCTAGTCTGCTTTTTATGTTCTCCTTGCTTCGTCCGTCAAGGCTTATTTTACTTCCAAGGTAGCAGAATTCCTTAACTTCGTCTACTCGGAGATCACCAGTTTTGATGTTAAGTTTCTACTACTTCTCGTGACTTCCTCATTTTTCCGGTTAACTATCAATCCACATTCTGCGCTCATTCCATTCATAATAAATGTAATTCTGATTCACTTTCACTGGGAATAGCAGTGTCACTAGAGAATATTATCATTGATAACAGGGAGATATAGAAACATTTATAACCTCGCGTAACAACATATATTTCGATATTAAGATACATGGTCTAGTGGTAAGGACATTAACAATTTATGTTTAATTCATTCTTGAAGATTGTTTTTTATTTTCATTTGTTAATAAAACGGCCTTTCATTGCTTAGTAGATAGTTGTATGGATTATTATATTAATACATTCAAAATTATTTTTTCAATTTTATAAGCTAATGAAATAGTGTCAGTTTGCTCCAGTATGGGAACGAGATGAGGTTCACCATGGGACAAGATGAAAATGCTGATAAAAGATGAATACATTTCATTCTTAGAAAATGTAAGCCAGTACATTAATAAATTAAATATTGCTGTCTGTTTCCTATTGAGTAGTATTTAATGATAGGATTGTTGTGTAGAATATTAAAATAACTCTATACCAGTGTCTTTCATTAAGAAAAACCAGACACAAATTTTTCTCTTTTGCAGTTTAAGCCGTTCTGAATCCACGATGTGTGGCATTTACAACATCCTGTCTAGTCTGCTGGTGGAGGATCAATATAGACCAGGACACTTTCTTTGGAAGTTTCACTTTGTTGTTTTAAAATTTCTAGTTCCACCTTGCGTGCCCGCTAATCAATAAATATCGGCTTTATAAGTGAGCTTATTAAAACCCTTGTACTTTGCTGGTGGCTTTTCCGTTTCCCATGCATTGTCATTCAATAGGCGATTGTTTCAAACCTAAAATGTTTCGGCACCGCTTAGGCTTAAAGGAAGCAGACGTTTTTGAAGGTCACGGTTCTTAGTTATGCTCAACCGGATGTTCTACAGGAGGCTGATTATAAGTTTCTGAGAGTTAACCTTTATATGCTGAAACCTCGACAGGAGTATTTTCAGTTTCGGTTTGATTCGGAACTAGAGCACGATATGCGAATTTCGCTTCAACAGAATCATTCTCACATTCTTGATCCCGTTAACTGCGTTACCGACTGCAGCTACTTTAAAATAAGTAGTGCTCAGTAGATGACGAAGTCATCAATTTTCCACAGTCAACTTTGCCTAGTCGGCCGCGCTAGAAGTTTTGATTTTTGGCGTAGAATTAACAAGAATAATGCATGAATAATTAATGACTATAAAACTAATATTTTTTTTAGGAAGTTTTGTGCAGCAAAGAATAACCAGATACCTTACCAGCTGTTCCCTAAGAGCTTACGTCGAATCTCCTCAAAATTAATAGCAAGACAAGCAGTGTACACGAGAGATATCTATTGCACACTGAACTGAACGCAGCAATTTGACTGTTCGAATTTTTTGCTTTTTAGTGTGTAACCGTATAACGAAGCAACCTAGGAGTATGAACTTAAATTAAGTGATTAATTGCCTTATTGCGCTCGTCAGTTCGACCTTATCTCTCTACGAAATACATAGCTGCAGAAAATTACAGTTGCTGATGAAGTAACGAATAATCGTGAGGTACATCTAATGGAGAAAAATTGTGCATTCATTATGGTACTTGGAGAAAGCCAGCACACTTCCCGATGATGACAGAAACCCAACACTAAAAGTGTAGGGAGAAATGGAGATTGTCGATATAGACGCACTTCCGAAACTCTGGCCACTCGCATCCTCTAAGAACCTGACATACAGAGAAAAAGGAGCGACGAGATATGGTTATCAGAAGGAAACTGTGTGTACTGTGTCCGGCCGAGGGTCGCTAAGGATGTGGAAAGCGGTTTCCTCTACTTAAACGGTGTCGAGGCAGTTGACAGCGTCAGGACATATTAGGCAGTGGCTTCAGATCGTGGATGTGACGTCAGGTCAGGAGTCGTACGAAATAAACTTTTTCTGTAGTTCCAGGAAACAGTAATTTTGATGGGAAGTAAAAGAAAATATTTGTTAGTATTTTACTTCCTCTTACAAACAGAACTCTAATACTGTAGTTGTAAAAAGGATTCAAAGCAGTTTGAGTACTATAATTAGTCATCTCTTGATAGCGGAGTTCTGAGCAGGAACAATGACGGGTGAAATGATCACAGAACTGAGAGTCTGTATAAATGACGCACACATATTGTCACTAACTAACTGGTTAAGACAAGAAGAAGGAAAGAAGGGGCGTTAGAAGTTGTCGATAGCAAGGTCATTGGAGACTATAAATTCTCTATGGTATACATTGGCACTCTTTAACTCTTTTGGTTATTCAATTTAGCGTCTGAAAAAGTATTTTGCAGCCATTACATTGACAACTGATCATACAATGCAAACGAATACATAGTGTCGGACACACAAACACTCACAGATTTTTATTTTAAGTTGTTCCACAAGTAAATTAAATATCGACCCTTTCACACGTTTAAAATCAAGGTATTAGGGAGGTTTCTATTGGTCATCGACCCCTTCCCTTCATCCCTAATCGGGAAACCTTTTGGCTGACCACCAGTTAAGCTGTTTGGCTGAATAGAACTGCTTACTCTACGATGGCCCAGATCTCAAACAGGCCTCTCCTCTCGTGGGAATAGAGAATGGAAAACATTGTCCCAGAATAAATAAAGCAGTGACAAGCCCCCAGTCTGATTAAGGTTTTCGAGAGTTTCCCTCTGTACAACAGGCAAATGTCGAAACTGGAAATCTACTCGAAAGATTTACAGTTGGGATTTCCTCTGCCAGACTGACAAGCCTGTTGTGATATTTGGCTGAAAAATATGAAGTCCTACAACAGTCCGCCCTCATGTCACTAGCTGAGAAACAAATATGTGGGAAAAAGTTTCACACAACAATGTAACCGCTACACTACTGACTGCATAGCCAGTGCGGAGATCCAAGATGACGAAAAACGTAAGCAAGTGTCTATGAACTTAACCTCCCTTCGCCGATAATAATGACGATACCGAAGTGGGCAGATATTTGTTCAGGTTTAGCTGATGGGCGGAACTAGACTGAGATTTTTCCAGAAGTGAAAGGGGAAGAGGGAGCCATACTTAACTTCGTGAGAAACTGTAGTTCTAGTATTGCAGAGCTAGTCGCAACGGTCAACATACGCCCCACATCGGTTTAGAGGTCAATTGATACTGAAAGTGTTCTAGATAATTCAGTTTATATTTTTAAGGGGCGTAAGTCATCCTACACACTTTAGTGGGTAATTGAGAAGAAATGGTTTAATTTCTATAACTTCATATGGACGTCTTTATTGGCATTGTTACATTTTAAGAAGATACTTAATTTCTAATGTTACAACTTGGCGATGAATTTAATCTTTAAACGCTGGAAACTGGCGCCTTTTTTTAAAAAATGCGTACTGCATACTGTATACTCCCTTTTATTCACCTTCACATTATCTTCACTGCATACGATATAATACGTACAGTTCTACATTTCACAATACTGATGGATCATTTTGCAACAATGATCAGACACTGACGGTGCATTCAGTCGTCATCTTGGTTGTCGTTCCTAGAAAGGCAGATGCTCAATAGACAGATAAAGTTGGAGATTTCTCATTTCCTTAATTATATGAAATTTAACTGGAACTTTCCTTGAATGGGTAAGCCAGTATTTGCTGGCGCAATCAACGCATCACGTTGGAGGCCCAGACGAAATGTGTGACTAATCAGTCCATTGATCGCTGTATGGTCGTAATAATTCTATTGTGTTATCAAAAACAGAATGTGAAAATGGGCTGATAGAGAATGTCACCTTATGGTTGCCACCATGACTTGAAATCTAGTATTACTATAGCAGCAATCTCTCTAATGAGAAACTTACCTCGTTTTGAAACCGCCTCTATGACATCATGCACAGTAAACAGTCTCTTCTGCTTGCTTTGTTTCCCACTTCGTAATGGCGAAACCACTGTCACAGATCAAAACAAGTGTCCTCTCACTGTTGAATTTTGTCGAATTTCCCAGAATTGGTTGGGTACAACAGAAATCTGTCTGATTCTTATTCTGAGCCGAGCAGTTGTCTGAGAATTGCCGAATATTGGTATATTCTTGAGGTATACTCTAGGAAGCACTCACTGTATAACATGCAGTATAATAGGTAAACATTATTGCCGACTTACAATGCAGTGCACGTTCAGCTACGTTGATAGTAAAGGCAACAATGTACGACAGTCAAGACAATTGTTGCATATTGTTTTGTTATAAACAGTACAGGTAATGCTATGGGGGGTGCGAGCGAGAAGTACAGCATCGTCAGAGCTGCTATCTAAGGTTTATTTTCCTAGAGAAATTTTAACCAATCAAGGAAACGGAACCCTTGAGATTTACAATGTGGACACTATTTATTCTACTTCTCACTTCACTCGCAGCTGGAGTGCCGTTTGCGCGAATCTCTGTAACAACTTCATAGCATGTCACTTTTTGATGTACACTACCGGCCATTAATATTGCTACACCAAGAACAAATGCAGATGATAAACGGGTATTCATTCGACAAATATATTTACTAGAACCGAAATGTGATTACATTTTCACGCAATTTGGGTGCATGAATCCTGAGAAATCAGTACCCAGAACAGCCACCTCTGCCCATAATAAGGCCTTCATACGCCTGGCCAAACAGAGCTCGGACGGCGTGTACAGGTACAGCTGCCCATGCAGCTTCAATACGATACCACAGTTCATCAAGAGTAGTAACTGGCGTATTGTGACGAGCCAGTTGCTAGGCCACCATTGACCAAACGTTTTCAATTGGTGAGAGATTTGGAGAATCTGCTGGCTAGGGCAGTAGTCGAACATTATCTGTATCCAGGAAGGCTCGTACAGGACCTGCAACATGCGGTCGTGCATTATCCTGCTGAAATGCAGGGTTTTGCATGGATCGAATGAAGGGTAGAGCCACGGGTCGTTACAAATCTGAAATGTAACGTCCACTGTTCAAAGTGCCATCAATACGAACAAGAGGTGACCAAGACGTGCAACCAATGGCACCCCATACCATCACGCAGTGTGAAACGCCAGTATGGCGATGATGAATACACGCTTCCAATGTAAGTTCACCGTTATGTCACCAAACACGGATGCGACCATCATGATGCTGCAAACAGCACGTTGATTCATCCGAAAAAATGACGTTTTGCCATTGGTGCACCCAGGTTCGTCGTTGAGTACACCATCGCAGGCGCTCCTGTCTGCGATGCAGCGTCTTGGGTAACCGCGACTATGGTCTCCGAGCTGATAGTCCATGCTGCTGCAAACGCCATCGAAATGTTCGTGCAGATGGTTGTTGTCTTGTAAACGTCCCCATCTGCTGACTCAGGTACCGATACGTGGCTACACGATCTGTTACAGCCATGAGGATAAGATGCCTGTCATCTCGACTGCTAGTGATACGAGGCCGTTGGGATCCAGCACGGCGTTCTGTATTACCCTCCTGAACTCACCGATTCCATATTCTGCTAACAGTCATTGGATCTCGACGAAGGCTAGCATCAATGTCGCGATACTATAAACCGCAATCGCGATAGGCTACAATCCGACCCTTATCAAAGTCGGAAACGTGATGGTAAGCATTTCTCCTCCGTACACGAGACATCACAACAACGTTTCACCAGGCAACGACGTTCAACTGCTGTTTGTGTATGAGAAATCGGTTGGAAACTTTCCTGATGCCAGCACGTTGTAGGTGTCGCCACTGGCACCAACCTTGTGTGAATGCTCTGAAAAGCATGCGTATAACAGCATCGTCTTCCCGTCGGTTAAATTTCACGTCTGTAGGACGTCATCTTCGGTGTGTAGCAATTTTAATGGCCAGTAGTGTAATATGAGTTCTAATAAAGATCTGTATGGCAGCAGTGAATCGGTTTTCGTATAGCCCTCGCCAAATTCTTTTACGTCTAATTACATCAGCTGCACTCACAGCATATGAGAAGGACTGTTCAAGGCAAATCTGTCTACTCAAACGTAACTGACAGACTAATGGTGAGGTGTAGTTCAGGTGACATGCTGAGATGTGGGTTTTGACCTGCAGACACTAGTAACTCTACAGTCACTGCTGCAGACAAGCCAGCCACCTACTGTAATGGAACTGCATGACCCATCACTTCTAATCACTGGTGTAGCATGTTTTAATAATGTCACATTATTTATCAGCATCATCAGCCATACTACTGATGGTATGTATGTATGTTGAAGAGATGACTGATGCTTGATGAAATAATGCTCAATGTTTCTATAAACGATTTTGGAAATTTAGTTTCAATGCTTTCGTGCTGGCGTAAGCTGTCGCCAGCTCACCAGTCGACAAAGATATAGCCCAAAGATCGGCAGTGGGCGCTGAATCATGCACACCTATCACGAGAGAGGACAGAGCCACGCCAACAAATAAACGCCGCCAACGCCCCCTCGAAAATAAGTTTTTAGGCCTCCGCCGCTGACCAGAGGGCCTCACTGCCTTACCAGCTTACTAACTCACCTCTTCCAGTTGGCGTCCATCAGTCCACTCGCGTAGATGGACTGTAGCGAGACCAAAGTTTGTAGTAGCAAGATAATGTTTGCAAGAGGACTATTGCTGATGACCTTGTACCACGAACATGGACTCTATTAAACTTACGTATCCAGTTCATGTAAATAAAGGAATTCATTAAGACACCTGTGCATTTGTGTTGTAGAAATAGGATACAAGCCAACTATAATAACATCCTCTCCCTTGCTTCCTTGGTACAAGACTACAGTTACTGTTACGTGGCTCATGCTACTCGCCAGTGAATTTGAGTATCGGTTTAACGAAAACAATTCCTTGAATGCACACGTGCAGACTTTGGTACGTCTGATCTTGCTGACTAGTAGCTTTTGCTTGCTGGAGAAAGTTGCGCCGGCCGCAGTGGCCTAGCTGTTCAGGGCGCTTCAGTCTGGTACCGCGCAGCCGCTACGGTCGCAGGTTCGAATCCTGCCTCGGACATGGGTGTGTGTGATGTCCTTAGGTTAGTTAGGCTTACGTAGTTCTCGGGGACTGATGACCTCAGATGTTAAGTCCCATAGTGCTCAGAGCCATTTGAACCATTTGAAAAAGTTGCAACTTGTCAGAACAGGTCCTGATTTCTCTGTGAAAGAAAATATGGATTTATTTGGGCGAAATTTGACACGTCTGTAGACTGCATCGGTGCACATGTGCAGGTATTGACAGTTCTTGACACAGTGGGAGAACAGGTAATAAAACAAGGCAGTCACTGGCAGCAAGTCACTGGTGCTGAGCTATCATGGGCATTGTTTAGCACGTTCTTTGGATGTGTGCACTACTCTCCAAAAATGTGAGCCTGACATATATAACTTACTAACAATCTTATGTCTTTGACCTACTGATTACTTGCTCCAACTCAGCGAAGCCTTTCCCATTAATTGTTGCAGAATAAGAAGCTGATAATGAAAATACACCGAATCATGACGAAACTGGCTTTTTTCATTCATTGTTGCAGAATATGGGCAGCTAGTGAAAATACACCTAACCATGACGAAATTGAGAACAGCAACATACGTATGTCTGAAGGAATGCAAAAACTATATCCAACTCGAGATCAGACTGAGTTTAGAAATAGCGGCAGCGGCAATACATCCGGTATGGAACGACTGTTGTACACGTGCTAGCAATTCAGCGGAATATCCGAGCACGCTGCAGTAATTCATCGTTGCAAATCATCGAATGTAGTGGATATGTCCTTGTACCAGCGTCTTTCAATTTTCCCCACAGAAAAAAGTTTACAAGCTTTAAATACGGGGAATGGGCCGGCCAAGGTACAGGACTTTTGCGTTTGTGTACAATGGGCTGTTTTGCCATCGTATTGATACCAAAAGTTCCTACTAGTCTGTAGAGGAAGATCTTCTATCATCCAAAGAATATGGTCTGTTATGAGGTTACAATACTTGGGCGCGTTCAGCGTTCCGTCTACGAAAGAGGGGCCTATGAGCTGATGGTTCACTATCCCACACCACACGTTTAAGCCGTAAGGACGTTGACGCTCCACCTGAGGAAGCCAGAGGTGATTGTCAACAGACCAATAGTGCCTGTTTCGGCTGATTGCTTGACTATGATTGGTAAATGTGGCTTCATCACTAAACAAGATACACGATGCATCCGGAGAATCTTCTCTTAATGCCCATGCACAGATGTTCACACGATTCTCAAGTGGCTCTGAGCACTATGGGACTTAACATCTGAGGTCATCAGTCTCCTAGAACTTAGAACTACTTAAACCTAACTAACCTAACGACATCGCACACATACATGCCCGAGGCAGGATTCGAACCTGCGACCGTAGTGGTTGCGCAGTTCTAGTCTGTAGCGCCTAGAACCGCTCAGCCACACCGGCCGGCACACGATTCTCACAATCGTTTAAATGCAATTCTTGACGGAGAGAGGTGTGATAGGGATGGAACCTATGTCGATGGAGAATGCTTAGGACAGTTGCCTGACGCATTCCACTTCTTCTTTCGTTTTCGTTCGAGCTAACAGCAGTAGCAGCAAGAACGTAATTTCCTCCCCTTCTGTCATACACAGTTCCTTCTCTTACGTTGTCAAGATGTTATACCACTACTTTCACGTAACTGATTGAAAAGGTTGATAAATAATTTCCGTGATAATTGGTTCAAATGGTTTAAACGGTTCTGAGCACTATGGGACTTAACATCTGTGGTCATCCGTCCCCTAGAACTTAGAACTACTTAAACCTAACTAACCTAAGGACATCACACACACCCATGCCCGAGGTAGTATTCGAACGTGCGGCCGTAGCAGTCGCGCGGTTCCGAACTGCGCCCCTAGAACCGCTAGACCACCGCGGCCTGCTAATTGGCATGTATTGGGGTATCTTGTCGCGCACACCATACAAGAACGAACTGCATTTTTCCTACTCTCTCCATACACCATGAACATGTCGGCTTTTTCTGCTTTAGTAAATCCCATCATCCACTCACGACCTACTGCTTGGACTGTCACACATTAACTAACTAGCAAGTACACTCAAGGAACACACACCCACACTGTAAGCAAACATAACAACATCGTATGTAGCATCTACGCAGGCTGAATATGACAGACAAGTGTCATTGTGGAAACAAATATGAGATTTTGCAAACTTCTCGCACTAGAATCCTGGAACAATCGACACTGACATTCTTATTTACGCTACTTCAAGTTTGTTAATGTCAATAGGCATTGTTCCATTTAAAAAGTGTATGTTTAGACAAAAAATACACTTTAGAAGTATTATTACTATCAGTTTATTGGCTAACATTACGAGCCACTGACTACCAACCCATTCGGTAAAAATCGCACATCAACATGACTTTCGACTTCCGAAATATTTGCGTGTGACTTTTAGGTAATTCATTCTGTATACAAAGCTGCAGAGTATATCGCTGAATTTGTATTAGTGAATACCCAGGAAGGTGATGCAACGGTTAGCACATTGGACACGCCTTTACGAAAACGATAGTTAAAATTTATATCGGACCACCCACATTTCTTGATTTCTCGAAATTTCTCAAGGCAAATGCCAGGGTGGTTCGTTTGAAAGGCTGCATATGATATCCTTCTCCATCCCTAAAACAATCTGACATTGTGCTGCTTCTCTAATGACCTCACTGTAGATGGGAGTAATAGCATTACTGAGTAATAGCATTACTGAGCCAGTTAAGTACCGTCTCCAGTGTGACAGATCATCATGATCTTTGCACTTTATTGCCGGCGGACATGAGTTACAGCACACGCCTAGGTGACATGGCGGTGTTGCTACAAGAATATTGTGATTTCATGTCATCAGCAACGAGTCCCTCTCTATCTCTCTTTCTTGGAGCCTTGGCCAGCAGTCAGCCAGATGCCTGAGCCCCGGTGTCTTAAGACTTCTGTGCTGACTGTCAGGTTGTGTTTAGCGGTGCCAGATTCTACTAAATACTGTAGAGCTCTTTCAAGTTTTTTTTAAAGAATGTTTTTTTAGTCATCATTCATATTATCACGATTTCTGTGATAAGTTGTTATAACACATTACAATTTAGTATAAACAGTTTATAACACAGTCACTGGACTTTACACTACCTGCTGTTGTGCTAATATGGAGACAAAAGAGATTTGCAAAACTGTTCTCCAGGCTCAGCCATCAGTCAGTTTTATTGCTTATATTGTAAATGCTTTTAACATTTCTGCTACATTAATACCTTAACGTTTTAAGCTATTGGTTTAAAGACTTATGGTTCATCACGCGCTCATTAGAAGGGATGCGTTAATAGAATAACTTTTCTCCATGTTCGCTTGCTTTAATAATCTGTAACTTGTGAGTAAAGTTGTTAGATTACCGTAGGCTACTGTAGACTCACGTAAGTCAGCATGGACTACAGTAGTTTTCCTGGCAACTTTGGCTTGTTAAGATCATAACCGCGTTAAGTTTACATTAGGTGCATTGCATACCCATCGGGCGTTACCTCATTTTGATCGTCTTGTTTGCATATGCAGTCGGTCTCTTTCTAGTGAAGTATAAAACCGTGAGGGATGAAATTTACTGATGAGTCAGAATTTTTGATGACTACATTGTATATCAGGCTAATACTGACGCAGAATCTCACTGCAGCGTCGAGGTAAACCATGTTTTCATATTATGCATGCGGTACTCAGCCGTGTGTGTCTCAGCAAGGGGTTCACGGTCGATCAGTGTGTTCCAAATTTGGCATAGCCATTCTACTCTCAGATACAATTCACTACCTCACAGGATCACGTGAAAATGAAAACTAAACGAAATCCTGTGTATAAAACAGGAAGTGCTGCTGTTATTGCTGGTGTGTCTGATCGACCCCAAGGCTGCGAATACACTAACATTTCAAAACATATGATGTGGCTATGATGATTTTCAGACTTGTTTCAGAGCTGTGCCACACGACAAGTTGAGTGCGAGTGCTCTTTATCGTACTTCATTCGCATACAAGGAGGCCGTGATCTATATTGAAAGTCAAAGCGTCGTTCTAAAAGCAAAGACCGTCTGTTTGTCCAAACATTTTTGTTCAAGATAATGAAAGAAAACTTGCTTTCCAAGATATTTTTACACTTTACGTTCATTTCCAGGAAGTTGCTGTTAAGATGTAGACATTTGTCGTAGCATGCCACAAACTTTCCTATGCATTCAGCATATTCAAATGCCAGCAAGCTGTTGAAATTGTCACTGAAGTTCTGCTTTATGTATCGAGAGAGACGATGCTGTGGTTAGTACTTCGGACTCGCATTCGGGAGGACGACCCTTCAAATCCGCGTCTGACCATCCAGATTTAGGTTTTCCGTGACTCACGTAAACCGCTACAAGGATGATTCGGGCGCGGGCTATATCCTTCCCCGCCCTGAAAACATTCAGAGCCTCTACTCCATCCGTAATCACCTCGATATTGCATGGACGCTAAACCCTAATTTTCCTTCCTTCCTTCCTTCCTCCCCTCCTCTTTTAGTTCATTGATATTCCCAAAACATTTTTCGCCCAAAAAATCCTTAATTTTGGGCAAAGATAGTAAAAAAAAGAACCTCCACCAACGCAGCAGCCATAAGAACGCGGGCGAACATTATCATGAAGAAGGACCATGTTACTGGATGACAATGCATACTTTTTGTTTTGAACGACACGGCGTAAACAGGGAAAGCTCTGATAGTAGGCCGCTGCATTTATAAATTATCTACTAGGCACAATGTCCATATGTAACTATGATCTAAAGCAGCTGGTCTGTAAAAGTAGAGTCACCTTTTTTAGGTTTCCAACTTAAGTGGTGTTCCTTCAGGCGGGTAGATATTGCCATGCCAAACTGACTTGGACAGAATTTACCACAGTTACAAGTAATTTTATATATTACACTCTTTTACAAAGCTGGAGTGCTGTCTACACAATTGTGCAAAAAGTGTCCAACAGTGTTGTGCACATAAAATGATGTTTTTACGTTACTGGATTTAAGGTTTCTGGACACATCCTGTAAGAATTCTCCTACATATGGAATTGTGTACCATTTATTGATCACTTTAGAAGGAGGGATAAGAACAGTGTAAAGAAGAGATAACATCTATTGTTTCCGTTTTCTGTGCATTATAGGGTTCATAAAGGTACGAGGGTAAACAATGTTTGATGCTATTTGTGTGACTGCGCATAATTCCACCTGGAAGACGTCTCAGATGACAGAGATCGATACAAGACGATGTATCATCGAATAAAACGTTCCTTGTTTATGTGTCATTGGGTGTTGAGAATTGGTAGGTATTACAAAATCTGTGGTGGTAGGTTTCCTATAATTCTTGAAACTATGAATATGTTTACTGATGTCTATGGTTTGACTGAAATAATTTATGCTGCTACCCCCAAATTCCATTGTGAATTTTATAGCGTTTTACTAAGAATTTAGTTGCTTGACGAATTTCTGAAGTTGTCTGATGGTATCTGTCTATAAGCACAACATATTATCAACATACCTAAACCTATATCCAACCTTGGAAAAGAGTGGAATATTTTACAAAACTGTGTTCAGAACTGACCATGAAGCTTTCAGCAAGGACTGATCAGAGAGGGGGAGGAGGGGGGAATCTAGTAGCTAGACCAGCCAATTGTTTGTATGTCCTGCCACTGAAACGCAAATAATTTTGTGTTAGGGAGTTTGTGTAGCTAACTTTATGTCATCTCTGACAACCGGATTAGGCATTCTTCAACAGGTATATTTGTAAATAAGTTACAAACATCAAACGAAACTAGTCTGGGTTTAATGGGGACTTGCATGTTCGTTAACTTGTTCAGTAAGTCAACTGAAGTAAGGATACCATGGCTCGGTTTAAACTTGGTTTTGATACTGAACAGGTCATTTAACTCTTTGGCTAATTTGTAACATGTAGCTGAGAATGAAGACACCACATGACACATTGGGATATTACCTTTATGGAGTACAGAGAGGCCATTAGGTTTGGGAGCTATATGATTCATGTTGGTAAGAAAGTAGGCATCAGAGGCTAATATTCCACTTTTACACAGTTTACTGACACTTTTAATCTTATCACTGTAGGATTGTGTGGGGTCTTTCTGTATTTGTTAGAAGTTGGTGGCATTTAGGAAACTTTCTACTTTGTTGATTGAGAAAAGATTTCCCCTGTGTATTCGGATGGCTATAACATTGTCTATCATTTTCTTCTTAAAATTGTTTAATACTTGTTGTTCTTGTTGTTTTTTAGCTGTTGGCGCACTTGAAATGAGGTTAGATATTTCCATTTCGTGGGCTACAAGATGTTTAGTGGAGATGTCATCACCTAATGCACGGTAATAATTTAATTTTATTATCTCCATTTTTTTGGAGATTTTTGTGGTGGAGCATATTTGAAGCCTTTTTCCAGTGCACTGAATTCTTCGTTGATAGTCTATAAGTCCGAAAGATAAGTTACACGATTTGCTGATCTTAACTTTTGGAATGGGTTTGCATATTATTTACCTCTGAATAGTTTACTAATTTTGGCCTTCTGTTTTTTGTAAATAGTATGCACGACGTCATTAACTTCCTGTCTCATTTACTGTTTAATATATCGAACTCCACTGGAGGTAAAAGGGCCTAAATTCGTTTGTGCGTTAATTTTATGTGTGCTCTCGTGATCACCGTTGTTGACCACCATTTCATTCCTTCTATAATCCACGCTTTTTGTGCAACGTCTACGGCTTTTTTAGAGGCTGCAGTCTTCGGTTTTGGACTTACATAAGCATATTTCAGAACGCTGTTCTCCGGAATACACAGACTGTCGATCCAAATATGTTGACCACCTTTTGTTTTTGTTTGATAGACTTTTGTAAATGACAGATAATCGTACTGTGTTGGCACTTTAAGCACAGTGATAGACAATTCAGTCGGATCTTGTCAAAGGCAGCACTCCAGCTTTGGAATAGAGTAGAATACGTAAAATTACTTGTAGCTGTGGCAAATTCCGTACAAGTCAGTCTGGCAGGGTAATATCTGCCCGCTTGAATGAAAATCATAAAAGTTGAAAACTTAGAAAAGGAGACTCTACTTTTGCAGACCACCTGCTTAAAGAAAGGCATAGTTACAAGGTGAAACAAGAAGTATTACGTCACATCCGGAAGGAAGGAAGATGTTCCACTTTTAACTGCAGATATTGTTCATCGTCCCATCCAGGCCTTGTTCTAAAATTACCCCTTTTACACGCCCCATTTTCCTTTATTTCGGTTACTATAATCTCTCTTATTGCGTTAAAAAAATTTACTTTGTGCAATCACAACTGCTTTACTTACCTGCTTAACATCACCAATATATCTTTTCTGTTTGTAATGTAGGAACTGTTAAAAACAAGTTTATTTTATACAGCCACACCTTTGGGACACGCCACCGAAGATTACTGTTAAATTTATTTTCTTTTATGTACACCTGTTGTAATTTTATATAGTTCGTTAGTTAATGTTTTATATTCTTCATGTTAGTTAAATAATCTCTGCAATTTATGCAATAATCCCTTTTGTCTTGTTGCTAAATCTAACATTACCATTTTTCACGTCTTTAAATGGAGATACTCTGTAGATGCACTAGTTTAGAATCTATGATCCAACAAACTTCACTGCAATACGTACTTATCTTTGTACCTGATGATGGAGTAACAGCCAAAAATAGGTTTGTGAAATAAATAATAAACGCTGTAGAATATTACACCAGGGTTGTGTGTGTTTTCATTCATCCATTACAACACATAAAATGTGCGAATGTGACGTCTCTCGAAGAATTATCTTTTGAGGAACGCCTCTGTCATTATTATAGCTTTTTGTGGTGTTTTTATCTCTGTACCACATAACACAGATTTCATTTAATACCAAATGCAAGGAATTGCACAAAAAGACGCATAACGACAGTATAAGAGCCAAATCGCTTTAAGACAGATCTACACTGTGCAAAGTGACATTGCGCTTTCTTAGATCACTACCACTACCACTACCAACAGCACCACACTTTCCCGAGGCTGGCATAGACTGTCTGGCAGTCCATCGTCTCTGGTCCTCCACCATCTCACCATCGCCACTCTAGTCCAGTCCTCTTGCCTCCTCCGAAAGTTTTCTGACAGTGCTTTCAGTCACTTATCCCTTGGCCCTCCCCAGGGTATGCAACCCTTCTTCATCTCGTGCATCGTCCTGAGCATCCTCGTCACATACCCATACGATTTTAATCATTCTTTCCTCAGTCTTCTCTTGTATGAATTTCTCAGATATTATCTTCCTACGACTTTCACAGCTGACTCTTCAGAAACTTTATTTTACTTGGTGCCATTTTACTTTTATCTCTTTCCTTTATGATCGAAGTTTCTGCAGCGTACGGAGAAACTGGTGTACGATACATTTGGTATATCACCTTTCTACTATTTATTTTGGAACGCCTTCGTCCCATATCATCCCTCACTCACTGCTCATGAAGCTCTCATGTTGGTTTGGACGTACCCTTATCCCTTTGCGTCTCTTCTCATTTTCTTGCATTGCACTCAGTAGCTGTAGCTCTCCAGCGTTTGCAGCTGCTCCCCACCCAATGTTCCGTTTATTACGGCGCTGAGCAACCGTAAGCTCCTCTTCTTCGAAGTTTAGTATGTGTCTGTCTTACTTTCTTGTTGTGATTGCCGACTCACACTTCTCTGCATTAAATTTTAGGTCTACAGGCGCATTCACAATGGTATACCAGCTCTTCCGCAGCGAGTCTTTTATATGAACGGCGGCGCAGTGTTTAGCCACATCTAGGAGTATTTATTTTTCACTAACAGTATTAGCAATATACGGAGAACAGAAATTAGTATCTGATACAACCGGGGCAAAAAAGCCCATCAAAAGAATCTACGTAGATCACCACACGCTATGTTGCATTGCGAGACGACAAACTCATTCTTGGTCATCGTGTATGGCAAGTAGGGGGTCCTTCAGCGGAAGTCCACTTTCTGCATCAGAAGTTCTACTTGCTCTTTAGATGACAGACTGTGAATGAACATTTAACATCGTTGAGCTGCCAGTCCTCAGTTGCTCCTAATACACACACACACACACACACACACACACACACACACACACACACACACACACACACACACAAATATAACCTCTGATCACAGCCAGCACAAAACACATTCGACTGTTGGCAACACTACACAATACTAAATAGCGTAACATGGTGGAGATGTGTGTGAGTATGTGTGAAATTTTATGGGACTTAAATGCTAAGGTCATCAGTCCCTAAGCATACACACTACTTAACCTAAATAACCGAAAGACAAACACACACGACCCTCCCCGATGGAGGACTCGAACCTCCGCTGGGACCAGCCGCACAGAGATGTGTGTGTGTGTGTGTGTGTGTGTGTGTATTTGTGTTTGTGTGTGTGTGTGTGTGTGTGTGTGTGTGTGTGTGTGTGTGTGTGTTTTGTGCCATTTGCGTCTAGTGCTGAAGTTACAACAACAGTAATGCAAGAGCAACTGAAGAGTAATATCAGCACACTCTATTAGTAAGAAAACATACACTAAGCAGAAACTGTGTAAATCAGAACTGTTTGTAACTTATACATACAAGAGCAGAATGTGCAGGTTAAAACTGCCGTATACAAACGAAAATGTGTATGTGATTCAGGTCACTGATCATGACGTGATAAGTGAGGCGAAACCAGTCCTTTATTCAGTTGTATCAGATGGTCGCAACCAAAAAGTTATTAATTTGAGTGTCCCAGGAGGAATAATCAATATCCGGGGATATGACAGGAACGATCATTCGAGGGAAGAAAGTCTAGTAAACATGGGCTCTAAAATTCATGCGTTAAAAGCTATGAATATTTTTCCATGCTCGATACTGTGAAACGAATCTCTTCGACTACAAGTACTTTGCTCTCCATATGTTGGAAGGCTGTAGTACGGACCAAAACAAGAAAAAGTTGTTTAGCAAACATGAAGTCTGAAATACATAACTTAAGGGTTATGAGCAATTCTCTGCAAAATAGATTTATTTCGCAGTATCGAAGATGAAGAAGCACTCATAGCTCTTAATGTACGGATTTTAGACCCCTTGTTTGCGAGAGCTTTTTTCTTCGAAGGGTCACTCCTGTCCTAACCCTGAATACTGACAATTTCTCCTGCTGTACAACTTTGTATCAAGTTTGTTTATGATATACTTGTGATGAGGTATGCACGAAACGCGTCGGTTAAGTTCTTGTAACAAGTGGGCTGTGATTACTTACAAGGGAACCTCCCCATCGCACCCCCCTCCTATTTAGTTATAAGTTGGCACAGTTGATAGGCCTTGAAAAACTGAACACAGATCAATCGAGAAAACAGGAAGAAGTTGTGTTGAACTATGAAAGAAATAAGCAAAATACACAAACTGAGTAGTCCGTAAGTAACATAGGCAACTTCGAGGAGAGGGTGAGCTAAGGAGTGCTGTGGTCCCGTGGTTAGTGTGAGCAGCTGCGGAATGAGAGGTCCTTGGTTCAACTCTTCGCTCGAGTGAAAAGTTTAATTTTTTATTTTCAGACAATTATTATCTCTCCGTCCGTCCGTCCGATGCGAGGTAACTGCACCGTAGTATGGGGACGCTACACCTAAACAAACATCGAAACACACGACTACAGCGCACGAAAGAGAGAGTATTCCTGCTATCGAGGCTCCCTGGCTGGTAGGTGACTGTTCGCTACTTTGGACGAGAGTGCATTAAATACGTGAGATGTGTTCCGTGGGCAATATGAATTCAGCAAATACTCCCATCGATGTTAATAACAAAGTCAATGAATATTTTCCGAACTGTAAGGAATCGGAAAGTTCCTTAAGGGATCGAACGACTGACGAACATTTGTATGAAAGGACAGATCATAACTTTTCGAAAATAAAGAAAGTAAACTTTTCACTCGAGTGAAGACTTGAACCAAGGACCTTTAGTTTCGCAGGTGCTCACGCTAACCACGTGACCACCTTGATGCTGCCTATCTTGCTCATGGACTACTCACTTTGTATATTTTGCTTATTTTTTTCATAGTGCCACACAACTTCTTCCTGTTTGCTCGATTGATATGTGCCCAGTTTTTCAAGGCCTATCCACTGTGCCAGCTTATAACTAAATCTGAGGTGGGTGCGATGGGTAGGTTCCCTTGTTAGCGACCTCAAGCGCTGTTAAGGACGTGCTCGGTTAGTGGTATAAAGTCCGCAAGCCTCCCGCGTCAAGTCGTGTCGCAAATTAAGCTGGAATGGAAGTCACACGTTGATTCGTTGTAACATTTTATAGTTGCACGTGGCAGACACACGTCGCCTGCCGTGGGTAGGCGCCGGCCCACGGCCTGTGTTTGCGGCAACAATCGCTGAGGTCATCCCCGCAGCGGTGCGGCCGCTGCTCGCCTGACGTCACATCGTGACGCACCCACCGCCGACGGCGCCCGGTTTTAGGATGCAGTGCCCTGGCCGGCCCACCGGCGGCGTAACCAGATTGGATTACACGTGCTGTCTGCTGCCGACTCGGAAACACGGCGCAGTACTTAACAGCCAAGAGCTGTCACTCACAACCTGCGGGGTCGATTACGCGGTCACTCCCTGGCAACTGCTGTGGGGCTCTATCCTTTCAGAATGGCAGAAGCGCCCACAGCTACTAAGGAAGTACTGAAAGCCCGACTCCAGGGTGAGGTCTTATGGTGGGGAACAAGATTCCACTGACTCTCGCCCCCTTCCCCCCTCCCCCTTTCCAGTATGTAATCTGCCAGTACCTCCGCATATGGGTCATCATGCATGCCTAGGACTTTGATAATTTTCTTTTTCAAGTCAAGGAAGTATGCTTATAGCTTGTTCTCTCTTCGCAAAATCCATCTTTTCCTTGATCTTCGCCGGCGCCACATATTGGAACCGAGCGACCACTACGGTCTCAGGTTCGAATCCTGTCTCGGGCACGGATGTATGTGATGTCCTTAGGTTAGTTAGGTTTAAGTCATTCAAACTTCTAGGCTACTGATGACCTCAGAAATTAAGATGCATAGTGCTCAGAGCCATTTTGAACCTTGATCTTCAAGTAACTCCTTTTCCATCAGGCCTATGTCAGTGGCTGCCAACCTGGGCTAACTACCCCCTCAGAGGTAAAATCAACTTTTGTGAGGGTAAAACAAGAGGGTTCGATTGTGTTTCTATCAAGAAAGTAAATTACTTTCAATAGATCATCACTATTATCACCAGTTCGTAAAACTGCAATAGTGATTATGCAGGGTGTTACAAAAAGGTACGGCCAAACTTTCAGGAAACATTCTTCACGCACAAATAAAGAAAAGATGTTATGTGGACATGTGTCCGGAAACGCTTAATTTCCATTTTATAGCTCATTTTAGGTTCGTCAGTATGTACTGTACTTCCTCGATTCACCGCCAGTTGGCCCAATTGAAGGGAGGTAATGTTGACTTCGGTGCTTATGTTGACATGCGACTCATTGCTCTTCAGTACTAGCATCAAGCACATCAGTACGTAGCATCAACAGGTTAGTGTTCATCACGAAATTGGTTTAGCAGTCAGTGCCATGTTTACAAATGCGGAGTTGGCAGATGCCCATTTTATGTAATGATTAGCACGGGGCAATAGCCGTGGCGCGGTACGTTTGTATCGAGACAGATTTCCAGAACGAAGGTGTCCCGACAGGAAAACGTTCGAAGCAATTGATCGGCGTCTTAGGGAGCATGGAACATTCCAGCCTATGACTCGCGAGTGGGGAAGACCTAGAACGACGAGGACACCTGCAATGGACGAGGCAATTCTTCGTGCAGTTGACGATAACCCTAATGTCAGTGTCTGAGAAGTTGCTGTTGTACAAGGTAACGTTGACCAAGTCACTGTATGGAGAGTGCTACGGGAGAACCAGTTGTTTCCGTAGCATGTACAGCGTGTGCTGCCTCTATCAGCAGCTGATTGGCCTCCACGGGTACACTTCTGCGAATGGTTCATCCAACAATGTGTCAATCCTCATTTCAGTGCAAATGTTCTCTTTATGGATGAGACTTCATTTCAACGTGACTAAATTGTATATTTTCACAGTCAACATATGTGGGCTGACGAGAATCCGCACGCAATTGTGCAATCACGTCATCAACACAGATTTTCTGTGAACGTTTGGGCAGGCACTGTTGGCGATGTCTTGGTTGGGCCCCATGTTCTTCCACATACGCTCAATGGAGCATGTTATCATGATTTCATACGGGATACTCTACCTGTGCTGCTAGAACATGTGCCTTTACAAGTACGACACAACATGTGGTTCAAGCACGATGGAGCTCCTGCACATTTCAGTCGAAGTGTTCGTACGCTTCTCAACAATAGATTCGGTGACCGATGAATTGGTAGAGGCGGACCAATTCCATGGCCTCCACACTCTCCTGACCTCAACCCTCTTGACTTTCATTTATGGGAGCATTTGAAAGCTCTTGTCTACGCAACCCCGGTACCAAGTGTAGACTCTTCGTGCTCGTATTGTGGACGGCTTTGATACAATACGCCATTCTCGAGGGCTGCATCAGCGCATCAGGGATTCTATGCGACGGAGGGTGGAGGGTGGATGCACGTATCCTCGCTAACGGAGGACATTTTGAACATCTCCTGTAACAAAGTGTTTGAAGTCACGCTGGTACGTTCTGTTGCTGTGTGTTTCCATTCCATGATTAATGTGAGTGGAAGAGAAGTAATAAAATGAGCTTTAACATGGAAAGTAAGCGTTTCCGGACACATGTCCACATAACTTTTTTTTTCTTTGTGTGTGAGGAATGTTTCCTGAAAGATTGGCGGTACCTTTTTGTAACACCCTGTATAACTTATCGATCCTTTTTTTCCAAATACTATCTTCAACACATGACATAATGTCATGGAGGTTACAGCTATCGAGACGAGTGTATAAATATCATGTTGCTCATATAGCCCACACATTACCATACTGTGTACTTTGTACCATCCATCTATGATAGCAAAATTTAGACTCATACATCACATACCTTTATATTTCCCATACAAAATCCCTTAAACAGACTAAAATTGCATCATTATTTACTTTACAATAATAAATTAAATAACTGATAGTTCAACTCGTCGGTAGCTGGTAGCTGTGTAATGGTTACCATACTGCTGTACGGTGTACACATTATTGTTGTTACTATTGTCATTATTAATGATAGTGGCAGTGATCAGAAACAAACCATTGACAGCGTGAAGTCAGAATTTCCGCCAGTTCGCAATCAAGTGATTTTAAAAAACAGTAAGTTCCCTATATGAAACGTCCCCTTAGAAAAATTAATGAATTACTGTGCTGATAAACCTCTCACGTTATTTGATGTTCAAATGTTCAAATGTGTGTGAAGTCTTATGGGACTTAACTGCTAAGGTCATCAGTCCCTAACCTTACGCACTACTTAACTTAAATTATCCTAAGGACAAACACACACACCCATGCCCGAGGGAGGACTCTAACCTCCGCAGGGATCAGCCACACAGTCCATGAGTGCAGTGCCCTAGACCGCTCCGCTAATCCCGCGCGGCTTACGTTATTTGATTTTCGAACAGCTGAGCAAAACTGAACGTACTCAGACATTACTCTCTTTACTTATTCTGATCAACACCAAACTGACACACAATATATTTCAGCGCAACGCAATCTGACTTTCAAAAATCCCTACAAGATAAAGGCCCTGACTAACAATAATCTATATCTTTCATGAATCACTTACCTCACAAAAATCTTCGTCACTCAAACTACTGCAATACAGCGAACGCCACTACTGCCAGCTAAATAAAAAACTCTAACTACTGAAGGCACTAACTACTGATAGGCATAGTTAGCAAACGAAAGATTTTGATAGAGAACAAACAATGTGTTTACCTTAATAGCGTTCAAAAGTCATAGTATATATATCAGTTCGTGATATCCAGTCTTACAAATTTACTGTCTCTGATAGACACACGTCCAGATCATCCGCTCTCAAAACTCTGCCACCTCTTCCCCACATCCACCACTGGTGGCGGCTCACCTCCAACTGCGCAACGCTACGCACTGTTCACATGCAACTGCCCAACACTACAATAGCGAATGTTCCAACAATGCAAACCAGCTACAGACTGCACACAGCACAATCAGTGATTTTCATACAGAGCGCTACGTGACGTTACCAACATAAGAACGTAAACACCCTACTTACAATTACTGGCCATTAAAACTGCTAAACCAAGAAGAAATGCAGATGACAAACGGGTATTCATGGGACAGATATATTACACTAGAACTGACATGTGATTACATTTTCAGGCATTTTGGGTGCAGAGATCATGAGAAATTAGTACCCAGAACAACCACCTCTGGCCGTAATAACGGCCTTGATACGCCTGGGCATTGAGTCAAACAGAGCTTGGATGGTGTGTACAGGTACAGCTGTCCATGCAGCTTCAACACGATACCACAGTTCATCAAGAGTAGTGACTGGCGTATTGTGACGAGCTAGTTACTCGGCTACCATTGACCAGACGTTTTTAATTGGTGAAAGAGCTTGAGAATGTGCTGGCCAGGGCAGCAGTCGAACATTATCTGTGTCGAGAAAGGCCCGTACAGGACCTGCAACATGCGGTGTTGCATTATGCTGCTGAAATGTAGGGTTTCGCAGGGATCGATTGAAGGGTGGACCTACGGGTCGTAACACATTTGAAATGTAACGTCCACTATTCAAAGTGCCGTTAATGAGAACGAGAGGTGATCGAGACGTGTAACCAATGGCACCCCATACCACCACTCCGGGTGAAACGCCAGTATGGTGATGACGAATACACGCTTCAAATGTGCGATCACCACGATGTCGCCAATCACGGATGCGACCATCATGATGCTGTAAACAGTACCTGGATTCATCCGAAAAAATGACGTTTTGCCATTCGTGCACCCAGGTTCGTCGTTGAGTATACCATCGCAGGCGCTCCTGTCTGTGATGCAGCGTCAAGGGTAACCGCAGCCATGGTCTCCGAGCTGATAGTCCATGCTGCTGCAAACGTCGCCGAATTGTTCGTGCACATGGTTGTTGTCTTGCAAACGTCCCAATCTGTTGACTCAGGGATCGAGACGTGGCTGCACGATCCATTACAGCCATGCGGATAAGATGCCTGTCATCTCGACTGCTTCTGATACGAGGCCGTTGGGATCCAGCACGGCGTTCCGTATTACCCTCCTGTACCCATCGATTCCATATTCTGCTAACAGTCATTGGATGTCGACCAACGTGAACAGCAATATCGCGATACGATAAACCTCAATCGCGATAGATTACAATCCGACCTTTATCAAAGTCGGAAACGTGATGGTACGCATTTCTCCTCCTTACACGAGGCATCACAACAACGTTTCACCAGGCAACGCCGGTCAACTGCTGTTTGTGTGTGAGAAATCGGTTGGAAACTTTATGCATTTCAGCACGTTGTAGGTGTCGCCAAGGGTGCCAACCTTGTGTGAATGCTCTGAAAAGGTAATAATTTGCATATAACAGCATCTTCTTACTGTCGGTTAGATTTTGCGCCTGTATCACGTCATCTTCGTGGTATAGCAATTTAATGGCCAGTAGTGTATAATGGACGCATTTTAACCTGCTTGAGTTGAAATAGCGGTGCAGGACGAGGGGCGAAACAAGTGAAGCTTCGCTAGGGACGGAAGTGGTGCAGAGGGATCAGGGTTTGTAACAAGTGTTTACCCTCAGTGCGAATAGTAAGATTTTTGTCTGAGTGGGAGTCGTAGGTATCCTTCACAATGCACTGAGATTTGCTTCATCATTCTGTCGGAAATTTTGTCGCTAATGAGCAGTATCAGTTGTGTCACTGACTCATTGGATTGTGGTTTAAAAACACTGCTTTAAAAACTAAATTTCATTTATCTATCGTAATTGAAGAAATTAGTATTGAAAGGAAATTCTTTCTCATTCTAAAGTTCAGTTAATCGCTAATGTTGATTTCACGTTTACCCAATTTAAAGTTTGGTGATCTGAATGCTCTATTAGTAGCCAAACAAATCAGAAAAGTAATGGAAAGTCAATGTGATCCCATAGTGAATGAAAATGGTATCTTACCGAAGTAATTTGCAACTTACAACCACTTACCAAATTCCAGTATCGTTTACATGACGGTCACCCATAAACATACATGGACAGCAAAATGACGGCGCTCATTTATTGCCTAGGTCCTGGATAATAAATATTGGGATCAGATGTAGTAGATAGCAGAGAATATAGAGCAAGGGACATACACAGATCGTTATATGGTCACCACAAAATTTAAAATCCTTACTAAATGGAAAGTTTGATAAATAGAGGAAAAGCTGGAATAAGAGAATACAGAAGGACGAAGAAGTATATAAAATATATTAGTTGGAAGATGATGGAATGAGGTACCTATATTATAATCGGTTACAGCAATATTTAGTTGAGATTTAAGCAAGTAATTACATTAACAAAACATGAGAAATATAGCTTTATCAATAAAGAAAGCAGCAGATGAAGCTACCAGGAAGAAAATGAAATTCAGAGAAAAGGTTGGGCTAAGGATATGTAGAGGAGACGTTTCAGATGCTGTCAAGCAAAAACGAGCAGATTCTTTTAAAATTACACAGAATCTGAACCCAGAAAATGATGAACAATTTAAAAGATGTAGAAATATTATTAATTCACTAAAAAGGAAACTGTTGTAAGAGTCTTTGGGAAGACTAATAGAAGATGATGTCCATGCTACGCAAGACATAGCTAATAAGTTAATGAAACATCTTTATAGAGATGAAAGGGAAACTATCATTAAAAGTGTAATTGAAGAAGAATCATGGATCCAGTATTATAAAGAGTTATGGTATAATGAAAGCCGTAGAGAGTAAAGAAGACGAAAGCATCGATAAGTGTGCTGCCAAAAATTGACCCCATTGAAATGTTGTTGAAATTCTTTGAATATAGAAAGCCTCAGGATTAGATAAAATGGATTTGGAGCTGTTCGAATATGGTAGGACGCATTTCAAATTCAAGTACTTACATTTGATTAACTTTTGTTGTGGCAGGAAGACCATACTATAAGAAGAGAGAAAAGCTATAGTAATTTCCTTTCAAGAAATGTGATAGAAGTTTTTCGTGATGAGTTTGTAATTAGTAGCCTGAACCATGGAGCAATTTCTGCCACGCAGGAGATGGATTGTAGGTAGTCGTGAGTTTTATAAAGATGTTGAGATGGAAAGTGATAACATCGTGTATATTGTGTTTTGTAATGTGGTACCGTAAAAGGTGTTTGTTCTGTTTTTGTTTGAGAGTGGAGCGTGGCAGTAGCAAAAGGAGCAGTCTTCCCGTCGTCATTTTGCCGGCTATGCTCGTCGTTAAAACGAGGGCTAGTTTCCAAAGAAGACCACCAGAAGCGACTCGTCCGACCCTATATTAATAAATGAAATAAATTTAATAGCTGCAAATTTTAACGAAATAAAATATGCAACCAGTTCACTTTCACGAGCAGCTGAAATCTCTTCATATAACTTTTACGTGTATGATACGTGGCTCGATTACTGACGTGTAATAATTACTGTAAGAAAGCTATTCAAAGAAGAACGTAAATGTTTTTCAATATTTTTGAAAATTTATTTGAAGATAGATTTGAGGCGTGACTGATTTTGGAAAGCAGCTGTATTTAATATCAGAGGAATTCTTTTAAAGTCGAACTTTCATTTATTTCTCTATTCAAGATTAGACACAAAAGAGTAAGCTCTTTGGGTTATTGAGATTACGTGATTGATATGTGTAGCCTTAATCCGCAGACAGTTTGAATGAAAGTGACTTAATAAAGATATCTTAAAAGCTAAGCGAAATTTATCCCTCTCCTGCAGTGGAGAAATTTAAAGCTAACTACGTAATAAGTTTTCGAGCGACAGTTATTACTAATAAGACAGAAATAATCTTTTCCACAAACGCGAAAGTCATGCCAGCAACAACAGCATCGCTGGATGTTATATATTATGGTGCCCGAGATACTGATGTGAAAATGCATCGCATCCAGGAAAAAACTTTGACTGACAATGTTTAGAAAGCAAAGCCTTCAGTAAGTCAGATAGTACAAATTGATTGCTTTCATGACTTATGCATTAATTATGGATCATTCCACAATTATATACTGAGGGTCAAGATAATTTACGATGCATACTTAGCATGGTCTGAATATTATCTATGGGTTACTATGTCAACAACCGTCAACAAGATTGTGATACAACACTTAATTCATCTTAAGTGTTAGAACTAATATTAACAACTAAAAGCTTAACCTGTCGACGATTGACCGTTAAAACTAAAGCTGGAACTTGATTAACAATTATCTTCGGATATATGCAATGGTGTGTGTTGTGGTTGACAGGAGAGCCAACACCGTGTTACTGGAGAAGGCCGAAAGGCACGCGATTTAACTCACACAGGCTGGCGTGAGGTCTGGAACATGATAAGGAAATTAGAATTTAGAAACAACGGACGTAGCTGGTGGAATACTTAAGTATTGACATTACGTGATTCACAGTATCAATAGTGACTGATAATGGCGCCTTGCTAGGTCGTAGCAAATAACGTAGCTGAAGGCTATGCTAACTATCGTCTCGGCAAATTAGAGCGTAGAAGTCAGTGAACCATCGCTAGCAAAGTCGGCTGTACAACGGGGGCGAGTGCTAGGAAGTCTCTCTAGACCTGATGTGTGGCGGCGCTCGGTCTGCAATCATTGATAGTGGCGACACGCGGGTCCGACGTATACTACCGGACCGCGGCCGATTTAAAGGCTACCACCTAGCAAGTGTGGTGTCTGGCGGTGATACCACAGTGTGCATCTGTAGAATGAATTTCACATTCCTGCAACAGCTCGGCGTACCTGCCACGTAGCACATTCAGTCCCGGTGCAAGAAAACGAGCAGAAACACTGAGAATCATGTGAATATGACAGGACGCATTCCAGGGACGGCAGAATTACAAGCAGCAAGAAAGAAGAATAAGAAGGTCAGCTGAAGCAAGGTTACTGAGTTTTACTCTGTTCAGAAGGCGAGGTAATCAGAGAAACAGTCGGCGCCGTCGTGCACCGGATTCTCATCGCCGTCGTGGTTTGCATTACACAGGGCTCTCGTCGCATTCGCTGTCGTGCTAAGACGAGCAGTCGACACCGCAGTGCTGCGACAGAGCACGGTAATAGCAGCTACTGCATAATAGTTAATATAACATATGTGGTGAGTCAGATCCAGTGAATAACGAATGTAAATTAGACGTGAATGTTGTGGAGCGAAAGCTCCACATAATGCACAGAGGTTAATAGTAAGAATAACGTGTTGTTAGGTACATATACTTGTGACTGCAACTTTTCGAGAAAAATGGTGAACATAATTTTAACATTATTGTGGAAGTAGTGTATCTTTCTTGTAGACAAAAATGGAAGTCTTAAGAAGGCACTTTCATAAAAAGACACACACTACTTAAAAGGTGCACCAAATCCACAGTTTTTAAGATACGGCAATGAAATTTTGTACCATGCTTTACGTGAAATTAACACATTTACTGTATTAAGTAGTTAGCTTTATATTTCTTCACTGTAGGAGAAAGATAAGCTTTGTTTCGCTTTGAAGATATCTTCATTAAGTCACTTTAATTCAGACTGTCGTGGAATAAAGGTCACACGTATCAATCAAGTAATCTCAATAATCCAAAGACTTTAGTGTTTTGTGTCTAGTCTTGAATTGCGAAATAAATGAAAGATCTACTTTAATAGAACATACATAAGTTTTTTACTGAATCTAAAAATTTTAGTTTCAAAAAATATTGTAGATATCTTTTTCTCAGAAAATAAGCAAGAATTTCTACACAATTTACTATGTTTAAACTCTTTACTGTAGTAAGCTTCTCTAATGAGGTATTTTTGAATATATGTAATAGGAGAATTTTGATAGTTTTTAATTATAATTTGGTAAGTATAACACATAATTCATGAAAAATTCCTGGCAAATTGCCCTGTATTTCAGTTTGCACTCAGAATTTCAAAATTTACTCTTCAGATAACGATTACTGGGTTTATAGGAATTAGTGCACAAAACTTCATAATTCTAGTCGTCATACGGTCTAACCTCTTCAGAAGGCCCAAGGTTTGTACTCAGGGTCCTCATTCCCTTCAAGATTCTCTTCTCGTTTCTTGTCTTCCGAGTCCTTTCATTTGTCAAGGCATCAAATGATTTTTCAGCTGCAGAGAGGCGCTGTAAATCTATTTCTTTCAAGATATCTTGAGCGAAATTTCCTACGTTAAAGCCAATTCTCTCTATTACCTTCATCCTTCCTGCGTGCACATAATTAAATACAATAATTGCATCATAAGTTGCAGTTCTGAGAATTACAGCAGATGAAAATTTGGTTTTACGGCACCGTTTCCATAAAAGTGAGTTTAGTGGCTGGTTTGAATTCTGGGTTTTGCTACGAACACGCTTTTTTAGAAGCTCGGGATCGTTCAGGAACGTGAAAACATCCAGAATACAATTTGTAAGCCTCTCTTGCCAATGTAGGTGTTGTTATCCCTCTGAGCCTGCATATATTTCCACCAGATAATGTGGCACAGATGCTGAATGGGATGTTCATCTGTTGACATCATGTGGGAACATGTAGCTTATGCTCGACTTTTCGTGTCACTTACGTGGGATAGGTTCTGTGTGATAGACTTGACATAAAACAATTGAAGAGTGTCTATCATCAAAACAAGAACTGATTGTTTGTAGATAAAGCATGTGTTTTGTTACTTTTTCTATGATGCGGAACGGAGTGGTAGATGATCTGTGAAATGAAAGAAATAGCATTAGAGCCTTCTACATGCACCCCGGGTGAGTTTGCTTGAAGGTAATCCACAAAATCGTTGTTCATCGATCTAGTATTGAAGTAGTGCGCGGCAGGAAGGCCGCATCACACTTTTAAATATTTTTCAGGCACTGCAGATGCGATTTCATCATTGAAACTTTGATAACTTATTTTCCATGGTTTCTACTAATAAAAAATTGCAGTCGTTAATTAGACGAAATAAGACATCAAGTAAACAGTAAAAAAACCGAATTGCTTACTGAAATAGATAATATCAGCACAGAACGCTTCAATAACATAGATAGTAAATACACCGAAGTGTCCAGCAAGATAGGTAATAGTAAAGATTAATTAAAATTAAATGTATAACAGGTGCGAGATGATCTCGCTGAGGGGCTAGCAAAGAATACAGTGGTGCTACAAAATAAAGTGGAAACGACAGACCAAAGGTTGGATGCCCATAATATACAATCTAGACGGAATAAACCGCAAATAAAATCACAAATCGAAATGTTAACTAGTGAACTTAAGAAAATGCAGTTTAAAACAAGCAGAGAGTTACACGAGAAGGTGACGGTCGTATAAGAACAAGGGTGAAATCAGGACCCTGAAGGAAGAAGGGTTTTGAAAGGTAAAGAGCGATGAATAGTATTTATTGGCTGAAGTAGAGATTATAAAATAACAAAGGGTTCTAGATATAAGAATCTTAGAAAATGTAACGTTAAAAGTCAATAATCGTAGTAAGTTATGCAATCTTTACGGTGAGTAAGATGCTGTGAAGCAAGGTGTGAAGGAACACCCTCCTCTAACATTACCTTTATTCAACTAAAGTTTTCAATACCAAAATTATTTTCTACCTTTTAAACAGGTTAATATTATCTAGCTGTTTAACTAAAAGAATTTTATATGATTTGTGTACAGTGTATTATATTTCAAGACAAAATGTATAAACAGAAATTAGTTTATTTTCTTTGTCACAGTCGCTTCGTACTAGCTCTGTATGTACAGTTAAAATTACTTTTTTTTTAGAAACATTTGAAATTACATTATATCTGATAAACTTAAAATTCATATGATTAATTGTACGGTCTGACGATATTTATTCAGTTTTCTTCTGGGTTCATTTATAAAATAATGATGTAACTTGATGAAGATTCTTCTTTTGTCAAGAAAGTTTGTAAACTTTTTGGAATATTGCTAGTACCACAGAATGTAGCAGTTTTGGACATGCCTCTGATGTGTTCGGACGTGTTTTTAATTTTGGTAGTAACAAAGCAGTTTTTGATAATGAAGTGGAAATTGTACTGACAGTGTGAGATAGAAAAAGGTGAAAAAAATAAAAATCGAGATAAAAACAGGCAATTCTTCAGCAGTTACCGTGTCATTTGGAGCCTGCAATACCAAAAATTTCATCCTCAAGAATAAACCTTTAGACGTGAAGAACTCGAGTCAACTACGAGAAAAAAAGATAACTAAAAATGTTTATTGTAAATCTTACTCCTCTCGAAGCTTATTAAAAGAGTTTATTTTGAAGATGACAATCAAAAGGTTATGTGAGGGAGGGTAAGATTGCGAAGGGGAGCAATCAACTAAGAATGGAGTATATATTATCGAGGCATAATGATGTAATATGTGGGCAAATTTCCGGTAACAGCTATACTAGCAGTTATGGGTGAGATCAAATTAAATAATAAAAAAGAATACTTAAATGAGGTAGTAGTCGATGCAGAAGATACAGAGTCTTTATGTTCACCAAAGAATTGGTGGGAGAAATTACGTTTTGAAAGCAATGGGAGACTCTCTAATAAGTTTCCAGTGTTGAAATCAGGAAACGGATTACATCCAATAATTTTCATGAGGATTTTTTCAGGCAGCATTCCCCAGTTCATGAAACGATTACATGTAAATTCAGTTTGTGATAGGTCATTTAGGTGGCGAGGGGACAGAGTTGGGAGTAATCCTCCGGAATGAATTTACAGACTGGGAGAAGCTTAGAAAATTATTCAAAGAAAAATACCGGTCAGAAGAAAAGCAGCAAAACTCACTTTAGAATTGTAACAGTAATATCTTTTCAAGAAAGTTAGTAGAAGTTCATCACGATATCACGATGGTACTGTAAATGATAGCCTGTATCACTGAGCAATCTCCGTCGCCCACAATATCTTGTAATAACAACAGTGGAATAAGTCTGTTAAATGCAGGGTATAAAATACTTCTAATAAGAAGCATGGAATAAGTTTGCCAAATACTAGGTATAAAATGTATGCTAAAGTAGTAAGCAATACACTTAAGGGTATAACACACTTTCTTTTGCCGAAAGAACAGTGTGGATACAGAAAAAAGGAAGGTTGCATATATAACATAAGGGGCACTCAAATGTAATCGACACAGATGGAAAAGGTGAGTAAACTGTCTATTATTCAAAAGTACTCACCGTAACTGTTAAT
Source organism: Schistocerca gregaria (assembly GCF_023897955.1). Lineage (NCBI taxonomy): Eukaryota > Metazoa > Arthropoda > Insecta > Orthoptera > Acrididae > Schistocerca > Schistocerca gregaria. The sequence goes on along the minus strand of NC_064925.1, from coordinate 217,299,328 downwards.
ACTTTTATCTCACTGTGAGACAAGACTTTCAGTGTCTTCTTGAGAAAATGTTTGCGGTTGCCTACCGAAACAAGACTGTACCCAGCTTGCATCTCTTCATTCGAAACCAATCGACGGCCACGAATGTTGTCCTTCAGGACTCCAGAAATATGGAAATCGCACGGGGAGAGATCATGATTATATGGATGTGTAACGGCTTCCCAGCGAGACTTCTGTAGCATACTAGAAAGAAACTTGCCAGCATGTGAGCGGGCAGATTCAGCTGAATATTTAGTACCTACTTAGCAAAATTACATTTTCATAAGTTTCGACTGCCAATAAGAAAACTTATCTGCATCTGAGTCCGCATGAAGTTAATCCCAGAAACTCCGTCATAATCGCATGAAACAAATCCCTCACACTGTTTTTACACGCTGAGGTGACAATAGTCATGGAATATTTCCTCGGACTCCCTTTTTACCGGCGTAAACTCGATGTGGCATGGACTCAACAAATAGTTGGAAGTCCTCTGTAGAATTACTGGACCACGCTGCCTCCATAGCCGTCCGTAGCTGCAAAAGTGTTGACGTTGCAGGGTTTTGTGCACGAGCTGACCCTTCGATTAAGTCTCATAAATGTTCGATGGGATTCATGTGAAGATCTGTGTGGACAAATCATTCCCTTGAATAGTTCAGAAGGTTTTTTCAAATCAGTCGCAAACTACTGTGACCGGGGGACATGGCTCATCACCATCCACTAAAATTCCATCGCTATTTGGCAACATGAAGTCCATCAACGACTGTAAATGGCCTCCAAGTAGCTAAGCATCGCCATTTCTGGTCAATGACATGTTCAGTTGGGCCAGAGGACGCAGCTCACGCCATATAAACACACTCCATACAATTTTGGAGCCACAACCATCTTGCACAGAGCCTTGTTGATGCCGTCTACTCCATATAAACACAGCCCGCACCTTTATGGAGGCACCATCAGCTTGTACAGTGCCTTGTTGACAACTTGAGTCCATGGCTTTGTGGGCTCTGAGCCACAATCCAAGCCTACCATCAGCTTTTATCAACTATAATCTGGACTCGTCTGATCAGACCACGGTTTTCCAGTCATCACGAACCCAGGAGAGCCGCTGCAGGCGATGTCGTGCTGTTAGCAAAGGCACCCGCGTCGGTCGCCTCCTGCTATAGTCCACTAACGTCAAATTTTGCAGCTCTGTCCTAACGGATGCGTTCGTCGTACGTCCCACATTAGTTTCTACAGTTATTTCACATAGTATTGACTGTTCGTTAGCACTGACAACTCTGTGCAAAAACTGCTGCTCTCGGTCCTTAAGTGAAGCCCGTCGGTCACTGTGTTGTCCGTGGTGAGAGGTAATGCCTGAAATTTGGTGCTCTCGGCACACTCTTTACTTTATGCATCTCGAAATATTAAATTTTCCAACTATTTATGAAACAGAATGCCCCAAGTGTTTAGCTGCAACTACCATTTCGGGTTCAAAGTCTGTTAATTCCCTTCCTGCTGCCTTAGGCCGGAAACATTTTCGCACGAATCACCAGAGTACAAATAACAGCTTTACCAATGCACTGCCCTTTTATACCTTGTGTATGCAATACTACCGCCTTTTCAAAATTCCTCTAGGTGAATACCGGGCTGGTCCCCATGTCCCGCCTCAGTTACACGATTCGCCGACATTTGAAAACGTTCGCACTATTTCATGGCTTACACTAGACGCAGACAGTTGGGGTATACTACTTCCGTCCCGGGGTGTACAGGGTAGGGCATACCGCCATCCTCTAACACTATTTCAACATCCATAGTAACAAGGCTGATACCGTGGTGAAATGGGACAAAGGCCCAATGAAATGATGATGATACTACCGCCATCTGTGTATATGCATATCATAATCCCATGAATTTGTCATCTCGGTGTATAATTTTTACAATAGTGACATAGTTTATTCTGCATTAATATTTTTCTTTCTTCCAAACCGATGAGTTACAGCTTGCCGTACTTTCCCAAAAAAAGTCTCCATGAAAGGGAGTCATACTGACGCTGCAGACCGCTGCAGTACGTCATTGAGTACACGTATCGGCTAGAAATAAGAGTTCCTATTGTGGACAGTCAATCTTTTGACGCTGAAAGTTTTGATTTGAGTTCAATGTTTCTCGAAATAGGGTAATTACGGTATTGCAGCCGGGAGACGTACCCAAGCAGCTATTTCCATGCGAGTGAAATTTTGTGACAGACATGAAAAGAGGGGAAGGAAAAAATAAAGGAGAAGAAGGAGAGTAATGTACAAGGAGGAAGAAGAACAAGAAGAAGAAGAAGAAGAAGAGGATTGGAATACACTGGTGGTCATCAAATAAGAAATGGATAGGATGTATGAATTGAAATTATGAGGACATTTGTAATGAACTGTTGTGAACAAGATTTGCAAAATACGTACATTTACCTTGTACGAACATGCGTGTAAAGTCGGAGGTCGGAGTTTGTTACGGACGTCAAGGTACCAAGAATCGTAGATACGATTCAACGTTTACAACTGATAACACTCAGACATAATGAGTCTGACATTTATCCTGGCTAATGATACAGGGCACTTGACGCCCAGTAAATAAATAGGAGACCTGGGTTCGAAAACCGGCACTGATACAAATTTTAATTTACTGCTTCAGCCTTCAACATTATAGTAGCAAAAGGTGAGACATATTTCACATGTCGTTACCAAGATTGTCACTCGACTAATTGCCGGCTACTGTGGCCAAGCGGTTCTAGGCACTTCAGTCCGGATCCGCACTGCTGCTGCTGTGGCAGGTTCTAATCCTGCCTCGGGCATGGATGTGTGTGATGTCCTTAGGTTAATTATGTGTAAGTAGTTCTAAGTCTAAGGGACTGATGACCTCAGATGTTAAGACCCATAGTGCTTAGAGCCATTTGAACACGACTAATTGTAGGACGCTTTGAGATTAAACATAGGGCACTGAGGCGCAGCGAAATGTACATTTTCACAATATATGATATTGTCTTTCAGTGGCACAAGTTGCACAATATAAAGGACTGTGTCTCATATGGCGAAAGGGGAAAAATGACTGTAAGATTCGGTATCATCAGTGTCTGCTTTGTATTTCTCACGATCCCTATGCCAAATATACGACGGAGGCGAAAGAACTCATTTTAGCTCGCCTCAAGGAACTTAAATGGAGTCGACGGAAGTATTGTTACGTCATTCTCCCCCGTCTTTGCGCTAGGATGACGTCACAATTCTTCCGTCGACTCCATTTAAGTTCCTTTACCTTATCTATTCTAGTCGCGTGCTGACTGTGTTGACCTGTTGTGCTCCTAGCGCTGCATTTATTTGATCGATCTGTTCTGTCAACACTACTTGACACGGGCTACAAACGCTGAAGTGAGACGCTAGAAATAGTTGGACTTGCCCCTTTATGCGTTTTCTCTTAAAGATGTTCCGCACTGTGTCAGAATCTTCCCAAAAATTTCCATTTATCTTCCCTCCATCTAATTTCACAAGTTACTTCGTTATGCGAGGTGCATTCATTATACGAAGATTGGAACTTAAGTAGGGGCAACTATTTATTCACAACCGATACAAAAGAGTTACATGTTTACACCTGTTACTCTTCTTCAGCGGTCTACTGGCTGACGAATCTCTGGAACAATTCTGAAGCGAATGCCACAAAGTGGTTCATTCATCTTCGGAATCAAATTAAAGTAACAAGGACTTAAGTCCGGGGAGTATGGTGGATGGTGCAGTACTTCCAGTCCCATCGACCGAACAGAGCAGCCACAGCTTCCGCTGTATGCGCCTGCGCATTGCTGTGCAAAACTATGGGTGGGTTGCGCACAAAGTGTCGCCGCTTCTTGCGCAAAACAGGTCGCAGGTGATGCCCCGAAAACGAACAGTAATACTGTGCATTTGATTCCGAAGATGAAGGAACCATTTCGTGGCATTCTCTTCACAACTGTTCCACAGATTCGACAGGCAGTAGACCGTTCCATTCGCACCATCAGCAGAACAGGCTCTGCTAACGCTATACTACGCCTTCCACATCGCTGGCAATGGATTCTAGACAACGCTGTTGACTACTTGGAAGGACAGTAACAGGTGCAAACATGTAACTCTTTTGTATCGGCTGTGAATAAGTAGTTGCCACTATTTAAGTTCCAACCCTCATACGTATCATATCCCAGTTTCTTCTCTTGCACACGAAAAAGTGTGAAACGTGTGTCACTTCTCGACATAATCCCCCTGCAGCCGCACACATTTCTTCACAGCGTCTACGTCATGGTAACACGGCCACTGCGATCTGACCACTGGAAAAGCGCTGACACACTGCTAAGGACTGCGCGACTATAGAGAGGGTCTTCCTTCGTTAAATGTAATTCATTGTCACAGTCAACGAAATTCTTCTGGGTTTGGGAACGCATTGTCAGCTATAAAATTCCGACGATTCGGTGACTAATGCAAGACGTCCTTCTAAGGGTGTATTGAGGAGGGCGTCTTGCAATAGTAGCCGAAACGTCTAAATTTTTATAGTTGATAATGTAGTCCCAAACCCGGAAGAATTTTATTGACGGTGTCTTTCATCGTTGAAAACAGCCAATAGTTATTAGGAGCCAAGTCGGGCGAGCAGGGAAATCAATTCATAGAAGAAACTGCAGCTTCACCTTCGCCCCATCCGCTGGTGCGTTGTGTTGCTGAAAGAGCACATGTGCAGACTTCTCCAGTCGTTTTTCGTGCAATGCTGGAAGGAACTTGTTCTTTAAAACTTGACGTCTGTCACCGAAATGCCATTCGGGACGCAATGAGTACGGGGAACTCCACCGCTGTCCCAGAATATGGCTGCCATCTTTTTTTTTTTTCAGTGCTGGCGCTCATGCGAAATTCTGGTAGTGGCGGTGAGTTTATGTGCTTCAACTGAGCTGAATGGTTCTTCGTTTCAAGATTGGAAGACGACATCCATGCCTCATCCATTTTCACAGTTGATGAAAAGAAAGTCCCATTCTTGCGGTCATCACCTGTCGACACTGCCTGGCAAACATGCCAAAGCGGTCGTCCGACCGTCTGTAGGCACTCACTTTTCGCCTTTTGAGATCTTCATGCGGGACTGTGCGTAAGTTCCACGAAATGCCAAATTTCGACACGATGTGTTTCACACTTATTCTTCGACACGCCAAAATAAGTTTTTGCAGTTGTTCGATTATGTCGTCAGACTGGCTGGCGTGAAGCCGAAATTATCTTAATTCGTTGTCACAGGACAGTTCTGCCTTCTTTGAGCTGTCGTACCTATGAACGTACGGTACATTAAAAACAACCATGGAACCATCACCACACGCCTCATTCAACTGGCGATGAATTTCAAGACGTGTCACTATGTAAATGCGAATAATTGCACGCTGTTCTTCTAACGAAAACACAGCCATTTTAAGTATCTAGAATAGCGTTCCCCCTTGCCGCTGCTGTTGAGAGATCTGCTTGTCGTACAGTGCTGCCATCTCTGCACGCATTCGCAAAGAGTACAAGCGTAATTCAAAACAAACCAGATATTTCTGTTTCCACATCCAATACACAAATAAAATAAAATAAAATAAAATAAAAAAATAAAATAAAAACAAAGAAAATCTTTGAGGTGTTATAATTAGGGAGCATCTAGTATATCACTCCTTGTTATTATCTCTAAGTGTGTAAGCAACATCGTAGGTTCCACCCCTAATTTTGTATTAAGACAACGATAGTTTCCATTTCTTTGTTCAGGGCATTATCAGTATCTGATCTCCCTTCTTAGTACAGTTAATGCACTAGCTTTGTGGGAGACAACTTAGATGAGACATGGTATGAAAGCACCGCACCACTTACAGATACTTTTCAGTAAAGGTTTTCATTGAGAATGCTTTTGCCTATAGCAAAGTATCGCCCTTGGACGATCCAAAGGAAATAAAACAATACGTAACAAAATTTCCTCTTGATGCAGTCCATTAGAGCTCTGTTTAAACATGAATAAGTGGAAGATAATGTCCATAACAAACAGCTGGGCAGTATCCGATTACAAGACCAATGTCGAACATACGGAATACGCTGTATGGTTCTGACTTTGGATGAACACATAAAATGTGTATCGGCTTACATAAATTTTATTAGATTTGTTGGTAGGTTTCTGAGTAAGTGCAGTGCATCCTCAAACGGAAATCCCATACCCGACTCTGGTGTGATTAACACTCGACAGCTTCTCTGGCGTTTACGTCCTTGTGAAGCACTCACAACAGCGGTGACACTGTCCTAGAATGGTAACCGGAGAGCACAGGGCATAATCTGATCAAAAGTATCCAGACAACTATTAGTGGATTAACATGGGGCGTGACCACCCTTCGCCTTTGTTACGGCGTAAAGTCTGCTGGGGACGCTTCCAATGAGCTGCCTGAGTGTCTGTGGAGGGAAGGCCGAAACCTGATTCAGGTAGTGATGTTGGACGCCGAGATCTAGAAAGCAGTTGACGTTCTAACTCACCTCAAAGAAGTTCTGTCGGATCCAGGTCGGGACTTCGGACAGATCTGTTCTTTAAATTAATGATAATGTCCTCAAGCCTTCGCATCATAAGTGCCGGTCTGTGACAGGATGCCTTGTCATGATGGTACTATCATCTTCTCATAACCAACCTCTACTATACGCAGTATGCAATGTTTAGATCCTTTCGCATTTAGAGTTTTCTTAATCGCAATAAAAGGAGCACAAACTAAGCAAGAGAAACACCCCATACCGTAACAATCCCTCCTCTGCAGTCCACTGTCGACACTACACACGATGGCAGGTAACGTTTTCCAGAGATACGCCAAACCAAAAGCATTCCATCGGTCTCTCACAGGGTATAGCGTGATTCATCATTCCAAATCATTCGTTACCAGTCATTCACTTTCCAGTCACGTCACTCTTTACAACATCTCAATCGTAGCTTCGTAATGGCTACAGAAATGTGTGTCTTACGAAAAGCTGCTTGACCATTGTACTCTACCGCTTTCAACTCCTTACGTACAGTCATATTGCTAGCTGAAATGCTGGCAGCTGCAACTCTTGAGTGAGTCCTTCCGCTCATTTTATGGGACTTTCTAACTTGACCCTCCTCAATACTCGTCGGGCCCTATACTCAGTAAACGAGGGGTGTACCTGGTCTTGTTTTAGCTGTGGTCATTCCTACTCGTTTCCACTTCAGTCAACAGTCAACAATCGACTTGAGCAGCTTCAGAGAGATGAAATTCTCTGATGGATTTGTTACTCCGAAGGGAAACTCCTCATCTCACACCCCTCAGATTTAGTGGTAAGATGATCCAGTGGATAGCCCGTCAAAAACTGAACACAGATCAAGTACGAAAATAAGAAGGTGTATGAACTCTGGAGAAAAAGCAAAATAGAAACAGTAAGAATAGAACAAAAAGTGTATTAAAGAGTAGCAGCCGGCCGGGGTGGCCGAGCGGTTCTAAGCTTTACTGTCTGGAACCGCGCGGTCGCAGGTCCGAATTCTCTCTCGGGCATGGATGGGTATGAGGTCCTTAGGTTAGTTAGGTTTAAGTAGTTCTTAGTCTAGGGGCTGATGTCATCAGAAGTTAAGTACCATAGTGCTCAGAGCCATTTTGTCCCATCTGTCTATATCTGAGACGGAGCGATGGGCTGTTTCCCTTGTCAGGAGACGTTCTATGAATAGTCCAAGTTCGAAGTCACTTAGTTCCCGTGCGTCAGCGCTTTTCCAGTGGTCAGATCGCAGTGGCCGTGTTATCATGGCGTAGACGCTGTGAAGAAATGTGTGCGGCTGCAGGGGGATTATGTCGAGAAGTGACACACGTTTTACACTTTTTCGTGTGCAAGAGAAGAAATTGGGATATGATACATATGAGGGTTCTGCTGTTACTTCTTCTGTACTTTCAACACAATACTCTCCGCCTCTTGTTACACTGGAGCAGGAGATTAGTGTTTAACGTCCCGTCGACAACGAGGTCATTAGAGACGGAGCACAAGCTCGGATTTGAGAATGATAAGGAAAGAAATCAGTAGTGTCCCTTAACGGAACTGTCCAGGCATTTACCTGCAGCGATTTAGAGAAACCACGGAAAACCTAAGCCTGAATGGCTGAACGCGGGTTTGAACAGTCGCCCTCCCAAATGCGAGTCCAGTGTGCTAACCACTACTCCACCTCGCTCTGTCCCTGTTATACTAGTGAATCCACCTTTCGTGGCATCTTGTTGTCATTTCCGCACTGTATTGGGATGTCCGGTCAGTTTTGATCAGATACTGTTCGAACATTCCAGAGACGCTCGGGGGACGTCAGTAGGAATCTGCACTTTAGGGTAAATTAAGAGAACCGTTTCCCGAAGAAGGCTACGCGCCTGACCTTCTGAAACCACCATACATATGGCTGAGGAATCGTGATAATCAGACAATAGCGAATAGGGCGTCAAGAAAGGACACATTGCTAGTTTTCCCTTGCTCAATACTAGAGTCGAATATTACCAAGAAACGTTTATAAGGTGTGAACTGCCCAACAGTGATATGCATCGAACAGTGACCTGCGGAATACAGGAACCGATTCCTGGTACTGCCACGCACTTTTCCTTGGAGAGACGACTGGACCGCGGTGCACTCTTCCTCGTGATGCCACTGAGCAACTACTTGAGTGACAAGTCGCGGCTCCAAGGTCAGAAGAGCCGACAGTGACCGCGAGAGCCGTATGCTGACGCCGTGGCCCTTCAAACCGCTTTATACGAGGGTCGCCCACAAAGTAAGTTCCATTTGGTTATATAAAACAAACGTGTACAGATACAGAAAAAATATTCATTGTACAAAAATCTACAACTGTTAAATTACTTTTCTACATAGCTTCTGAAATTTTGTAGGCACTTGCCATAGCGTGGCACACGTTTTTGTATGCATTCTTCACAGAAGGTTGCCGCCTGTGTATTCAACCATGTGGTAACATGTTCTTTCAGCTCGTCATCATCGTCGAGGTGTTGTCCACTAAGAACAGATTTTAGGTGTAAGAAGAGATGAAAGTCGCCAGGAGCGAGGTCCGGGCTGTATGGGGGATGATCAAATGCGTCCCAGTGAAATTCCCATAAGAGTTGTTTGGTCACATTCGCCGAGTGAGGTCGGCATTATCGCGAAAAAAAAAACAACACCTTTTGACAGTAACAATTTCATGAATTAGTGATCGTGAGATTTGCGGAACTTCCATAGCAAGGGCATTAAGTATAAACCTTCGGTTGTGCTTAATCTTCTCTTCAATTGTGTGAACCAGTTCATCAGTAACCACAGATGGGCACCTATTTCCTTCTTCATCGTGCACTTGATCACGTCCTTCATTGAACAGTCTGACCCATCTTCTAACCACTGAATCACTCATAGCATTTTGTCCGTAAACCACGCAGATTTGTTGATGAATTCCCTTTGGTTTAACTTTCTTTGCATTTAGAAAACGAATCACAGATCTGATTTCACACTTGGCGGCATTTTCAATTACGGCTGAGATTATAAAGAACCACTACAAAGCACACATCGGCAGCAGCGATCTGAAAATGGCGTACATGTTTTCGCCTTGAGTCAGAGTAACTGCGGCGCTTGCTTGGAACTGCGATCGTAGCGCTGCCGAGGATAGAAACAGAAACTGAACTTACTTTGTGGACGACCCTTGAATGAAGTCATCGGCAGAGCATCACCGGTCGGTCCCGCCTGGCCCGTCTGGGCCAGAAAGCGCAGCTTTGCTTGCTTTTTGCTTCCTTGTTCCTACAGGAGCTAGTGCTGTTAAAAAAAAAAAAAAGTTGCTATAATTATGTGTCTGAATATCAATACCAATTGAGATATGGGTCATTTTACTCATAACAAATACCGTGTAATATTCGGTACTGTAGGCCTTTCTACTGTTGCAGTTCTCTGTATGGAACAGTAAATTAGCACAATGCCCACGTGTGAGTAGATGCAAATCCTCGAGCAGTCTTGGACGCCAGGTATCAGGACCGCTTCAGTAACAAAACCCGTGCACGAATTGTCGATGACAGATTTGTAGAGCCAAACAGATTAACAAGTGCTCTGTGTCAACGATGTATGTGCTCTTAGATACCCGTGTCATTAGGGAACGTTGGCCTTACATAATGTCCAGGACTGTTTTTTATGTGAAGCTCGACACCAACCCTATTTCTGTTGATCATGCGGTAGTATCGCAACGCAATATTTCATGGGCGATGTGGTCGACGAAATCCAGTGACTTCGCCTCCTCGTTCACTGCACCTGAGTTTGTGGCTGTGCGGACATTTAAAGGTAATGGTGTTGCGTCCAGTCCAAAAAGTGCAGACGTTACAGGAGCGTGTGATGAAGAATGTGATGCAGTCTGCGGCTGAAGGATGTATCTATACGCAACACTGCCTATAGTGTCTACTTCTACGTAACAGACAGACGGAAATGACAAGACAGACTGACCCATATCACAACAAGTTTTCTTTTTCGAACTTATCATTATAGAACATTTGCTTATAGTTTTGAAGAAATACTACCTCCTATAGGAATACGTAAATTTCTCTTTTTTTGAACACCCTGTTCAAGCGGAGCGGAGACGAACGGGGGTCGTTCTAGTGATGATAAGATCCGAAAATGGGGGAGGGGAGAGGGGAAATCCACTGGGATACGTGACTTCGACAAAGTACAGATTTTTACAGCCTTGCGCCTGGGAACAAGCATCTCGGAAATGGCGAATTAGTCTGTTGTTTGCCTGCTACTGTAGGAGCATCAATGGACGGTGAAAGCAGAAGTAGGCGACAAGGTGTCGAGCGTCGACGCCTCATCGTAGAACGTGTAGGTCGGAGGCTTGTATGCTCTTTAAAGCAGCCCAGGACCAGGATCACAGGAAAACTTGACAATAGAGTAAAATACTCGTGCAGGCGCAAGTAGTAATGAGATGGAGACATCACCCCAATTATAATATCAAATTGGTATGCAAATCAGTTAAATTGATCAATTAGTCCCACCACTTCCCCGGACCATGCCAACTCCCACCCCTTACAACGCCCACCTCCACCACCGGATGAAGTCGTGTGTTTTTCTCAGCTTGCATGTAGGCCCCAGCCACCTTCTGCCCCTCCCCCTCCTCCCTTCCTCCCCTTCTTGTTGGAAATTTCGAATTTTGGCAGGAATTTCGAATTTTGGTGGGAATTCGAATTTTGGTGGAAATTTCTGTGTCCCAGGGCTGTGCTAACATCCGGGAAATTAAAAATGGAGGTAGCCTTTCCGGGATTAGAACCCTGGATCTACTGGATGGAAGGCCCAAGTACTCCCTCCAACACATGGAAACTGTCTAGATGCAGGATAGGACGATTAAGTTAGTGTATTTATTTTGGTCAGGAAAATGAAGTAAAGATCGGTTCTAATTACGTAATTAATTATAAATTTTGGGTCTAATTACACAACTATATGCATAGCGTTACGCAAGGACGGCCTAAAATCTCAATACAGTTCAAAAACTGACGATACCACACAACTGGTGTTATCCTGCTGGGAAAAAAATTCGCAATACCACTAGAAACTAGTGACAAACACACTAAGAGTCTACCCTTCACCTACAAGCTGTCAGAAAAAAGGCAAGGGTGTAAGGTACTATCTTTATTCTTTTTGGCTGGAAATATGTTCAAGTGACAACATGCTGGTGTTGGACAGGAAGGACTTGAAAACTGTATTACCTGTAAGCATACAGTATGTATTGTTGTTTGATGCCAGAGTTCGCTACAGACGCATGCTCAAAAACCACCCTTAAGCCTAGGTAATCGAAGCCAATACACTGAGCCGTGGCGGCTGGCGCTAGGGTGTTCGACTGGCGTCACTGATATCTATATTCGGATGTCCTCCTATCTCTGACTGCTCCCCCGGCGGGGTTTTCGGGTGAACCTGTGAAGAAGAATCTCCGGTCGGCGTTCAACGAGCCAGCTTGTGTTGAGAACAAGACCGAGTCCCTAACCGTTGTGCATGGTCGCCGGCCGCGGTGGTCTCGCGGTTCTAGGCGCGCAGTCCGGAGCCGTGCGACTGCTACGGTCGCAGGTTCGAATCCTGCCTCGGACATGGATGTGTGTGATGTCCTTAGGTTAGTTAGGTTTAAGTAGTTCTAAGTTCTAGGTGACTGATGACCACAGCAGTTGACTCCCATAGTGCTCAGAGCCATTTGAACCATTTTGTGCATGGTCCTCGCCGTGCTCGCCACCCTTGTCTTTCGATGTGCGCCGGATGTACGGTGGCGGTTACTGGGCGCCTTGACTTGCAAAATTGAGCTTCCCAGCTCGTAATTTGCAAGCTCCAAGTTCCGTATGACTTTCATTCTGTGTTTAACTAAGAAGATTGTTGAAACATGTTTTGGCATGCGTAACCGCCGGAGATGATTCTGAACCTGGATCCACAGTGGCTATTTTAAGGAATCAGATGTTTCTCATTCCGTTTGTGATCATCTGTGGAGTGTGTGTTTTAAGTGGATTTGATGCTAATTTGTATCAGGACATATTGCCCGCTTTTGGACTGGTTGCGGTTGTGTACGTGCCCGGAAGCCGTAGAGTTAATGGTTTAATCATTTAAATGTAACCATAGGCTTCTGCAGCCGTTGTCAATGTCAATAAAATTCTTCTGGGTTAGAGACCGCATTGTCATTTATTTAATGACAATTATTAAATGACAATGCGGTCTCTAACCCAGAAGAATTTTATTGACGTTTAATCATTTGTCACGGCAACAGTTGGTATGTTTATTTAATGTTAAAAGTGCCTTAAGGCAACTGGAAGTGATCTCTAGATTTCCTGCTAATTTAGTGGGAGACGGGTAATGTTAGAGTATCGCTCCTTAAGAATTTGGGGGCGTGCTTATTATTGTATATTCCAGTGTGACTGTGATTTGACCTTGTTTTCATTGCAATCTATTTGTGCTGCAGGCCATTTGTTAAGACTGCTCGTTCCGTGGCGTCAGCCCGGTTATGGATTCTTGTCAGAACCGCTCATTGTGGGGCCGGTCGCATTATATACAAATATATTCCTCCTCCTCTGTGACCCTGTGCACAAGCCGTGGGGAGTGAACGCTCGTATTGCCTGCCGGCTGTAGCGTTATTGCTTCCAAACACTGTTTACGGGGATTAACACTGTTCTCTAAAGTTAAGTGCAATTTGGGAATCATTCTCTTCCATTATGTCCGTTAATTAAGTGAGACCACCTTCTTAATATTGGCCTTTCTGTAAGTCATTTCATTGGTTGAGTTGTTACTAGCCCTTCGTATTTAACACTTACATTAATCATTTGTGTATCTTAAATGAACGTGCAACTTGTTATTATTTCTGTCTGCAAGTTTTGCGACCTTGGTTGGCCCACTTTGTATTTTTAGTATAAGCATATTTCACTGTGGTCCTTTATGTGGGCAGTTAAGTTTTATGAAGCTTTAAGATGTCCCTGTTCTTTACGGCGTTGTGGTATTATGTGGCTGTGTGACTTTGGTTGGAAATGTGTAGTGTTATTAGTCTCTTGGAAGATGGTTAAACAAGAACGATTGTTTGTGATTGATTATTCACCATGCCTGCTATCAATGATTTTGGTTGTGGACGCTAAATAATGAGTCTTATTCGTGTTTATGTAATTCAGTCAAATGGTTCGAATTGCTCTGAGCACTATGGCACTTAACATCTGAGGTCATCACTCTTCTAGAACTTAGAACTAATTAAACCTAGCTAATCTTAGGACATCACACTCATCCATGCCTGAGGCAGGATTCGAACCTGTGACCGTGGCGGCCACACGGTTCCAGACTGAACCGCCTAGAACCGCTCGGCCACACCGGCCGGCTAATTCAGTCAAAGTGAAGATTTCTGTATTACATCAGTAAGAGGGCTAACGTCCGAAACGAACTTTATGATAGTCTGAGTCAAATTCAAATTGTAAAACAATCACAAGCTTGTCCATCTTCAGTGATCCCGGGCTTCCTATTTCTTTTAAATAACTGCGATGAGATTGTAATTTTGATCTTCTGAAGAATTGCGTAGTACCACGGTTCACACACACTACCACAACTGATGGAGAAAATGTATCACAGTTCTAATTACACTTCGAAATTGTCGTAAAAAAACCAGCACTCGTAATGAACGGATCATAATGCAACAAATTTACTGGGGAAAATCGTTGTACTAAAAGACTGCAGTTGTTGAACATGCATTCTCATCAATAGGCATCCACAAACTGCCGCAAATCGAGGCCTTCTTCCCCATTTCTCTCCACCCTCCATCCCTCTCCCCACCCACTTTCCATGCGTCTACAGGGGCAACACTGTCTGTTTCAAACGACCAGCTGCTACGCCAAAGGCCTCATAGTCTTGCTGCAGCGAACAGCCATCCCCTCATGGTCGCTGGCCGCACTCGGCCTTCCACCTTACCCTGCAGATGCTGGCTGCCTTGAGGCGATGCCCCTACACCAACGCAACGGTTTTTATAGTTAGCTAAACAATAGGAGATAAAAGGACAGCCAACCTAATTGCAAATTGTTCATCTGATATATAGTGGCACTGCTCCCAAACGCCACACCCCCTGGTCAGAGGATGGCTGTGTCCAGAAACAACCCCCAGTAGACACGCCCTCTCACCCCAGCAGCCCGCTGTTCTGCAACAGAGAACAATTATACTTATTATTAGTGCAACTCTTTTTGCAATGTGTTAAACATATTTCTCTGAATGACTGGACGCCTCTGGAACAACAACGAAATTTCAGAGAACGCTCCAAATGGCTTTTTCAGATGTCGGCTGCTTGAAAAACAGGAATCTTTCTGCCTAAAACAACTGCAGCCCCACACCTCAGTGTCTTCAGCATCATGCCCCCCCCCCTCCCCCCGCCCCGAGCACGCTGCTGGGCGGTGGGCGGTGGGCGGACAGCTTTATCAACACCGACAAAACCTACACAAACAATAGAGCATGCCGTAGGCAACCTTCAGAACAGAATCATGAAAAATGAGGGCTGTTCCGACCACGGGTTGTTTAAAGGAACAGCTGCGACCTTTTACGCAACTCGGGCATCACGCCGTTCTGAGCAGTGTACTGTAACATTTGAATTTAACATCAATGTGACTACTATAATAAAGCAATTATTAAAAAATAGAAACACAATTGCGACAATAACGAATGTCCTCTTTCCATGGAAACAGGCACAGTCCATTTTCTTTTTGTTTTATGAGCAAAACTGGTATAGGTTGTCCATTCAACTGCAGAATACAATTTGCATCTCTGCATTTAGAGACATCCAACGAATTGCACTGCCACCAATCACAAATGATCATTAGACACATGACCACCTTGCGTAAAATCAGGAAAAAACTTCGACTATTTTTCTCTGAAATTTACCGATTACTGCAGAATGTCCTCATTGTCTCTAAATCGTCATCGAAGTAAAGAAAAAGCCAGAATTTAAAGTCCAAAAACACCATCTATCTTAAGCAAGTTCTTTCAGCATGGTGAAAAAATTACATGACCTTCGAGTGTCTCTTGTGTTTAAGGTCTGTAAATAAACTGTAATGAACGTATATATGACAAACATTCCAGAAACGTGTAATAACATTAGAGAATGTAATCTTTCAGGACATCGGCTTAATGTTAGAAAAAAATACACTTTAATTTTACGTTCAACGAAAAGAAGCTGTAATTTAAGAGGATGTAACTGTTTTGTACACTGTAGCAGGTCCCGTTTTACCAATTCGATGCTATATCATACTAGTATTTACGAGGCAGGAGGTTGAAATTTTGTTAAAAGATATCACTGCAATGAAAGAAAAAAGAAACGCCTGTCAAGAACCATTCTGTGCTGCCCTAGCCATCTCATTCACCCACCCACCAATCTCATATGGTAAGCGACAAGAGCACATAGTTTGTGGGGAAAAGAATATTAGAGCAGCAGCAGAAATCACTTCTGAACAAACGTCCATTCCCTGTTGCAGATCCCTACACGGTAGAGTGAAAGACAGATGAATGTGTCGAACTGTGTCAGACTTGGAATTTCCATGAAGCAGACAAGCTGTCTGATGTGTCGTAGCAGTACAAGGACTGGTTTTCAGACTACAAGTTTACAATCTGAACCACTCGCTGAGCGTCATCGAGGTATGAGGCGAGTGGTACTACTCTTTTCACCACCTTTCTATGCAAAATGCATGCATGTAGATCATCAGGAAGAGAGGAATCTTTAGAGTTTTTTAAAAGGCATGTGTATAGGACATGCAAATGCCCTCATATAAAATCAGCGCATGGGCATGCTTGCAATATGACCATATATCTACGGCAGAATATAAAAAAAACACGAAAAAAGACATAAAATCCATAATAATGGCCGAAAACCTGATACAATTACGACAAATCGATGGGAAATGCTTAAAATTGAGTGAAATAT
The DNA here is from genome assembly GCF_023897955.1 of Schistocerca gregaria. NCBI lineage: Eukaryota > Metazoa > Arthropoda > Insecta > Orthoptera > Acrididae > Schistocerca > Schistocerca gregaria. Next base: position 217,282,909 of record NC_064925.1, on the reverse strand, counting down.
GACAAAATATGTAAAACTGCGAAAAAACTTGCAATATTTCTTAAATTGACTGAGAATACATAAAATTATAAAAAAAGTACCACGAAGTGAAAGGAATTGAGGAGGGTAGGGGAGTACCTGGTCTCTCAAGAGCGAGAAAAGCTTGAAAATTATGGTCTCGCTACATTCACATTTAATTCTCCCCCTGTAAACTACGTGGGTTTTCGTAACAGACACTCCAACGAAGGCGACGTACATATTACACAGAGGCGTCGTATTAAATCAGGCAAGACATTTGCATCCCGATCCATAACTGTGTTCTCACGCATGCAGTGAAATATATAAATTTCCAAATTACGGCTGGATCTCACAAACAGTGCTTTTCTTCAAGTATAAAACAGAAGAATCAGTGCGTTTATCAGACTTAAACTACTCCCTAGAGTGTTCTGTAGGAGGTGTTCTGTAGGAGGGTGTATCGATGTCACATACATCACCTTTAATATGTGAGGGGCGGTGTTCAAATGGTCAAATGGCTCCGAGCACTATAGGACTTAACATCTGAGGTCGTCAGTCCCGTATAACTTAGAATTACTTAAATCTAACTAACCTAAAGACATCACACACATCCATGCCCGAGGAAGGATTCGAATCTGCGACCGTAGCGGTCGCGCGGTTCCGGACTGAAGCGCTAGAACCGCTCGGCCACAGTGGCCGGCGAGTGGGGAGGGGGGGGGGGGTACTAGAGAGATGTGGTGTCAGGATGAAATTGCTATATTACGCTACACATGATCAAGCTATCTAACATGAGACCAGGACTTCTTTGTGCAAGAGGAATACTACCAGAGCTGTGGTGATACTACTGTAAAACGGTAGTAAGACTGTTATATCTCCTTTGTTTACTGATTGTGGTGCTTATTCACACGTAAGAAGCTGCTGCTTCTTCCTATGCATTTCCTACAGCAGTGTGTGTGTGTGTGTGTGTGTGTGTGTGTGTGTGTGTGTGTGTGTGTGGCACTTCAATGCATCAGTATCGAAAATATTGAATTCGGTTTTTCTTCGCTCTACTTCCCAGTGAGACATAGCTTACTAATGATATACACAAGTCACATGGGAAGTGTGATTAAGGGTATGTACGTTTCCGACTTAAAAAGACGTATAAAATGCATTATTTTCCCAATAGACAGACTTCGTTCCAGTAGGTTTATAAGCAGCTCGAGCTATGGATGCACACTGGCGATGCCCTTCATGGGATACCGGAATATGGTAGAAAGAAGTAGTTTTATCATTTTAAAATTTGTCACTATAGTGAATTAGGTACCATACTTGTGGGCTGGTGGTATGTCTCATGTTGGACAAATATGTCCTCCATTAGAGTATTCAGAGCTTTGCATTCCGCACGACTAATACTTCGGAAACCGTATGGCTTTAATAGTATAATATTTTTAGTTGAAGAACTGTGTAGTCATCGGAGTGTGCGTTTATGCTCTATGATCATTTCTCTTATGCTGGTACCTTCCTGGTACTGACTCCTGGCAGTGGAATAATATTTCGGAATTGATTGTACAGTTGATTTCCGTGAAATGTTTCAAACTCCATAGGTCTGAACCTCCATCGTGTATAAACCGTCTGTTATAGCATCACAACACTTTCATGTCTTCTGTACACCGATAATAGCAGCGACCGTCCTCGACACGCACGCATCTGGGGAGATGATGTGCTTTTGGATGGGTGCTGTGGGTAAGACTAGTGTTGCACGAAGGATTGGTCAAGGACAATGTGGGAGGAATCTGTCAATCTCGGACTTTATCCTACAAAGGCGACAATTCTCTGTGGCGCTCATCTACACAGGGAAAGATGACCAGTCGTAATCGTTCATTCTGCACTGTGATCGATGTGCTGGAAATATGAACATAACATCTTCACATCGGTATAGGACGCTGTCAGGTATACTTTGTCGACTGGATGTACTGCGGGGTCATCTAGCTGAATTCGCAGTCTAGTATATAGTACTTGCAAAGTAGTTGAGGGGTAATTTAGTGATGATGTAGAAATTGGGAAGCGTTCTACCACGTCACTGACTGGCTTACAAATTACGGAACAGCAGGTAAAATTGCTAAAATTAATCTCTCTATGAACTGTGGTATGTATTACAGTACATTGTCCCATATCAACATTTTCTTTCCCATCCCGACCGTCCGCTGGGTACAGCGTTGATTAACACATAATGATTGACGACACCAATCGGTTGAGTTGGAGGCAGCCTCGGTGGGAACTGGATATCTGTTACTCGTCGCTGTGGACCATAGGATTAAATGTAAAGTCATCACCTCCATACAGTTATTTGGAAGTGTTCCTCAATGCTGCAGACTCCTCCTATTTAAATGTACTGCGATGCCCTCCATATGTTTTTATTTTTTTTTAAAAATTTAAATTTTTTTCCCACCAATAAGATTGCAGTACCTCTTTTTAGTTGTACTACCTCAGGCGTGTTGTGAACAGCAGCTTCCAGCGATGGTCAACACCGGAACAGTAATCATGTAAATGGATGCAAAATGCAGGGAAAATTCTTTTCGAAGTGGAACACCAAGACATCCGCTACCCTGCTGATGAGGAAGATGAGATTAATTGTACCTTCGAATTGCTGCTGGAAGCGCTCTGCAATACCACAAACCTTTCCAGTTTCCATTTGTTGCGATGTCTTTCATATTTTTGTCAACGAGAAACATTGCCTCTGTGTTTTATTTCTACCAGCCTGTGTTGTGGTACCTGTATAGTTTACGTCATGTGATGTTCAGCTTTCTGTGAGAGCCAAAGAATCGAAACGTGTTAATGTCGCTCTAGTAGCAGCTGACACGAACCTCTGAATCATGGCAGGAAAAACAAAGTGTATGACAGTGTACACTGCTTGGATGTGTCACAAACGAAAACGAAAATGAAAACGAAAAACGATAGTCTGTTGGGCATTGTTCTCCCACAGTATAGCTGATAAAAGTTTTCACTAAGCGGAGATATAATCTCGCTGTTTCGGAATTCTTTATTTTGGCAAACTACGAAGAAGCAGTTACGTTGCAGTTTCCCTTTACCCTCAGTAGAGATTTTCCATTCTTCTTCTTATAGTCTGGATAGGAGATGAGGAAGTGCTCGGAAGCGGACGAGCACTAAGTTTTTGAGATACCGTAATTAGTACCGAAAGCGATTTTTGAATAAAGAGATCTTTCTTCGACAAAGAAGCTAGACCAACTTTTGGTGGCGAAAATGCAAAGGATCATGAGTTATTGAAAATTACGCTTTCCCAATTTTTCCCATTGAAGTGCGCATTGTCACTTCTTGAAATGTAAGACAGATCGCTTTCTGCATTAAAAGTGTAATGTCAAACAAATGCTTGAGCAATGAGGAGAATATTGATTATTATTTTTTTATCATATGGCTTTTTGTCCGGGATCCTCCAGAGAGATGTTCGGCTGACCTTCAATGCATTTATCTTCATTTCAGCAGTGGGTTTGTGTTTTATCCTGCCCACTCGTTAAATGTGGGGTGCCTAGGAAACCTGCTTCCTGATGTGGTATCGATAGTTCCGATGCCACAGCGTAGGTGCACGACCGCAGGTTGGCACTACGCCGACCACAGCGCCCTCTAGCCGACCCTGTGGAGCTCAACGAGCGCCGCTCTGCTTTCTCCCGAATTAATCAAGAGCAGACGACCAAGCATCTTAGCTTCTACTTGTAGGGAGGCTAGCCATTACAGACTTTGCCTTTGTAACTTCTAGTAACTGTTAGCTTTGATACGAGTACATGAACGGCTTGGCACTACGGGCTCATCTGTACCAAAAGGTAAGTAATGTGTTTGCATACGTTTATACACCAGTAAAGATGCTTTAACTGTACTTGCAGTACCGAAGTGCTTTACCTCACCAGCTCCTACTTGGTTCCTTCATTCGGCCTATTTTACAGATCTCAGGAGCAGACTCATACCCCGCCTTCCAGGCGGGATACAAAATGCCTGGGATCGCTAGAAAATAATTCAAGCAAATCGTATTAATGAGGTTTTATTACAGAAAATAAGTGACAATACTTTGAGAATTATAGATATGTCTCAGGTAAGGATCGACAGACAAAATAAGAAATCTCTTCAGTATAGACAATACTGCTTAGCAGAAGCGAAATGACTAGTCTTGATGCAATTCTTGAACTCGCTGCTGCAGAACTCGTAGGACTGGTAGTCTTCAACTGGGCCGCGGCCAGGCGGCACCCCGGCCGCGGTGGTCTCGCGGTTCTACGCGCTTCAGTCCGGAACCGCGCGACTGCTACGGTCTCAGATTCGAATCCTGCCTCGGGCATGGATGTATGTGATGTCCTTAGGTTAGTTAGGTTTAAGTAGTTCTAAGCTCTAGGGGACCGATGACTTCAGATGTTAAGTCCCATAGTGCTCAGAACCATTTGAACCATTTTGAACCAGGCGGCGAGGCCCTTATGTCCTCTTCGTGTTGAGGGCGCTGCCGTCAGGTTGTGCTCCTAGAGAGGAGTCAGTCCGCGTTCAGTTGGCTGACATCTTCTTCACAGCCCTCTCTGCTCTAACGTTTCTAACGCTTGACTTTACACCGGATAATTCCCCCCTCCGCCCCAAAGCGACGGACAACGGGAGGGGAGGCAGAATCGTGGACGCTGCGCTGGACCGGAAGCTGTGGCTACATGGGACGTCAGGCTTCCAATCGTACCCCTCCATCCGGCCTTCGCTATGGTGGAAACGTCCGCAGGAAAACGACCGGTAGGCTAAGCGTACACATCCTAAGCCCCATAGTAAGATGTCGAAGGTGTCGGATGCTGCGGCGTGGACGGGTACAGCGCTATCGGTAGGACGAGAGGAGGTGGGGGAGGCGAAGGATCGACCTGCGGTGTCGTTATGACATCCTCTGGCGGTTGTTGTGTCCACACTGTCCTCGGAATCCGTAAACATTGGGGAAGAGACACCGAAGGATCACCATGCACATGACAATGGCGAATTTGGTTGTGATGTCGGCGATGCAGTCCGTCCGGGCCTGAAATGAGATACATGCAACGGCCAATTCGACGAAGGATACTTTAATGTGATTTGTTCTCTTTGGGTGTCCGTACCCAGCCAAGTACAGTGTCTAGGCGCTAATTGTCTCGTACGAACAATCCCCCTGTGTCCTTGGTGAAGTAACTGCAACACTTCTTTGTACAAAGCTTTGGGGATCAACACACTTGACTGTCCACTGTAAGATTCAAGAAGAATAACACATTTCTGTGCAGCAAGGCTATGCCGACGTGCAGAGTATCGGCGCACTGCAGAGTTCTTTATGCTGTGCAGTGAGGCCAAGAAGTGTTAATGTATATTAGCAAAATGTTTAAATCTGAATCAGTTCCCGTGGCCTGTGCAATTTTCCTAGGTTCAGAGGAAAGGATTGAAGCACTTCAGAATCCTGACCAACGATGTGACAAGATAAAGCAGAAGCGTCAGTCTGTATCAGGGCCAAATGGAAGACGTGAAAGTGCCTCCGCATTACAGTATTGAACTGTCGGAGGATACACAATCTCTTACTCTAATGTTGAGACAACGACAAATTCTATCTTTGCAAATTTTTGGGCAGTTCTTACAGGAACCGGCTTCGTCGGATGAAAGAAGGACTGCAATGGTTTGTGAACCGTTACTAAGTGAAGTATTCTGACATACAAATAGTGGTGCAATTTGGTGACACTACGCCGGCCGGTGTGGCCGTGCGGTTCTAGGCGCTTCAGTCTGGAACTGCGTGACCGCTACGGTTGCAGGTTCGAATCCTGCCTCGAGCATGGATGTGTGTCATGTCCTTAGGTTAGTTAGGTTTAAGTAGTTGTAAGTTCTAGGGGACTGATGATCACAGATGTTAGGTCCCATAGTGATCAGAGCCATTTGAACCATTTGGTGACACTATACACAATAGCCAGTGCCTCTGTCTCTATTTATGAAGTTACACTGAGCTTTGGACAACACTTTAGTTCCGAAATCAACTCGTCTGTCTTTATCACCAAATATGTGCGAAAGCACCGACTGCGTGCACCGACTCCATAAGAGGAAGCATCAACTTGCAACACAGCTGATCTAAGTGCACCAAACATCGATGACTGAGCAATGCATCTTCAGTTTTTTGAAAAGTTTCTTGGTATTCGTCTGTCCAAACGCTTGTGACGCAAGCGATGTAACGGAGCTTGATTTATGCTGCATTCGGTATGAATCAAATACAATAGCTCATTTTCCTTAAAACTGACTGCAATTCTGCGACATTGCAAGGAAGTGGCTAACAAATGTGACTGAAGAGGATGTACACCTTGACTGTTTGCGATATATAACACTTGTCCAGTCTACACTTTAGTCCTGCATCAGATAACACACGAAAGGAACCACGCAAATTTGCAATGTGTTCTTCAGGCGTACGACCTGCCACGACAATATCGTCCATATAGTTTGAACAGTTCGATGCTTGAGCAGTAAGCTATTCCGAAAGCCGCTGTAAAATAGTAGTTAGGTAAGCACTGCCAAAAGGCAAACGCAAATATTTAAACAAGCCCAAAAAGTGTTCAGAACATTCTTCATCTAGTGATATTGTAAGATACAGGTATGTGAGCCGTGGTCGGCTCGCGTTAATGCCGTTTTTCTTTTTGGGCATTTTGTCGCCATCGAGTGGCGTCTTATTCCTCCCTCAATTAGTATTTGAACGAGTTGCTCACTTGCCTCCGTCAGTAGCAGCAACAGCGTTTGTCGGTACTGGTATTGCTGACTTCTTGGTGTGGCAGTTATATTTCCGTGTTATGGTGTGTGTGTGTGTGTGTGTGTGTGTGTGTGTGTGTGTGTGTGTGTGTGTGCGTGCGTGCCAGTTGGTCGGTTGCGGCGGAGCAGCGACGAAGTCTCTGCGGCGTGTTATCAGGCCGGGGCCGCTAGCGGCGTGTAACCACGGTCGAGGTTTTGCAGCACTAGCTACAAGAATTGAGGTTTTGTAGCACTAGCTACGAGAATTGAGGTTTTGTAGCACTAGCTACGAGAAGTGAGGTTTTGTGGCACTAGCTACGAGAATTGAGATTTTGTGGCACTAGCTACGAGAATTGAGGTTTTGTGGCACTAGCTACGAGAAGTGAGGTTTTGTAGCACTAGCTACAAGAATTGAGGTTTTGTAGCACTAGCTACGAGAATTGAGGTTTTGTAGCACTAGCTACAAGAATTGAGGTTTTGTAGCACTAGCTACAAGAATTGAGGTTTTGTAGCACTAGCTACAAGAATTGAGGTTTTGTAGCACTAGCTACGAGAATTGAGGTTTTGTAGCACTAGCTACAAGAATTGAGGTTTTGTAGCACTAGCTACAAGAATTGAGGTTTTGCAGCACTAGCTACAAGAATTGAGGTTTTGGAGCACTAGCTACGAGAATTGAGGTTTTGTAGCACTAGCTACGAGAATTGAGGTTTTGTAGCACTAGCTACGAGAATTGAGGTTTTGTAGCACTAGCTACGAGAATTGAGGTTTTGTAGCACTAGCTACGAGAATTGAGGTTTTGTAGCACTAGCTACGAGAATTGAGGTTTTGTGGCACTAGCTACGAGAATTGAGGTTTTTTAGCACTAGCTACGAGAATTGAGGTTTTGTAGCACTAGCTACGAGAATTGAGGTTTTGTAGCACTAGCTACGAGAATTGAGGTTTTGTAGCACTAGCTACGAGAATTGAGGTTTTGTAGCACTAGCTACGGGAACTGCTAAGTACGTCGCCCACCGCGATACTGTAGTTAAGTCATAAGTGAACCTGTCTTGAAAGCTCAACCATTGTGACATCTCTTCGTTGATTGGTGTTGTTGCATCCTGGGCTGTCCCCGCAAGCAGCAATATGATGGTGTGTTGGAGTTGGCAAATTTTTCTGCCGTCTCTCTATGTGGTGTTTAACCTTTGAAATGATTGTCATTTATTAGTGAAGTGCATCAGCGGTAGCTTCTGCCTTGTGGCCGTTAACGTTCAGGTTACCAACCCTGGTCGGTAGGGTAGTTTTGCAGCAGTGCGTTTTCCTCGCCATGTCGATGATGTCCGGCACAGCGTGTAGTTCGACAGCTTGGTGCTGTTCTCCTTTTCTCTTTGAGTGTTTATTGTGCCTTGACTTTGTTTATACGCCAATTATTATTAAGACATAATCCTGCTGGAATCCTCGTCTTCACTGATACTTTGGTTGTATTGCAGTTGGTCGGGTGGAAGGGAATTGATTAAGTGGTCGGTTGGTTCGTCAGCCGTCAGTAGGTAGTGCTGCAACCCGATTGTTTAGTGTTGCGCTTGGCTGGGTGTCTCACCTAAACTGTGGTTAGAGTTTCCTCGCCAGGCCGGACCTTGGAACACTTCTGAGCACCACTGTTTGTTGTCTGTGCCTGTCATTTTATTTGGTTGCAGGTACTGTGCCAGGCCTTCACCCATGTATTAGTGTCGTCTGTTTTATGTTTTCAGCCGAACTTCGTAACAACTTTAAGATTATGCCTTTAGCCGTAATTCATTGAAAATTCTTGTTGCTCTGTATTTAGGACTTCACACGCGTTTGTTTCAGAATATGTGGCTTTCATATGTAAATTTTTGTCTGTATGGTTTCTCTTTAATTATCTTGAATTCTTGAAACGGCCTTCAGCAGTGTTCTGTAAATGTTTATCTTAAGGTTGTCTTTAATTATTCTTGAGTAATTGGTTGGGCCTTCAGCCGACTAGATACTTCAAGTTTCCTTAAGTTGTTTCTCTGTTGTACTGTGTAAAAACTTATCTTTAAAGTCTCTCTTTTATTATGTAAAGAAAATCCATTTTAATTGTCCTTTGGCCGGAATTTGTATATGCTTGGCTCTTAAAGAATTTCCTTAGCTGATGTAAGATATTATTTCGGCACATAAGTCGAAAAGATATTGTAATTTTACTTAAGTAAGGCCTTCAGCCGTTACTCTAAATCCTGGTGTTTTAAAGGCATTCATTTAAACTTATTCTGGAGAAGTTACTTGGGACCTCAGCCATGAACTCATATTTGTTGTTTTAAAGAGAAAACTGTGCATTGGTTTGAGGAATAAAGTTGTATGTGTTCTTGTATAACTAACAGTAATTGGCCCCTTTCCACAACCTGATCGGCTCTGTCCTGCGAAACCAGATTTGAATATGCGTCGCGCAAATCAGTTTTGGAAAGGCAGCTACCAGCAACTAATATGTCCCTGAGATCCTCTGGGCGTGACACTCGATAAGTATCAATCACTGTTTGTTGGTTCACTGTAGACTTAAAGTCGACACAGAGGCGAATGGGACCTGAAGGTTTGCGGAGCAAAACCAATGGACTTGCCCACTGACTAGCTTGTATGGGATCAATAGCTCCACTATCTTACAATCCCTTGAGTTCAGCAGCAAATTTGCCCCATTATGATATATGAACAGTTCTGACCCGACAAAATTTCGGCTGAACATTCTATTTCACAGTAATATGTACAACAAAATTATTAGCCTTCCCTAAATCTTGAAAACAAAAATTTCAGGGAATTCTGTCAGCACTCCGAAACTGAAAAATCTGCATTAGCTGCGTTGCATCTATCGCTTGCAGCTGTGGCGGCTGCGCAGGGACACAAATGTAATAAACAGACAGGGCAAGCATGAAAACTAAGTACAAAAACGAAGAAAAGTTGTGCAACGCCCACTTGAAAACACTGATGAGCAAAAACACTACAAGAGATACTATTAAAAAAAAAAGTAACCACAACCCCGCAAAGAAATTGCCAATGCAGAATTAAGGGGCGAGCAAAACAGAAAATCCCACGAAAAGAAAACAGAGAAGCTGTGGTGGCTTTTGGTTCTGGGATTGCTGTGAGACTCATCGCCAATGTTGTATCCTACCCACTCGTTAAATGTTAGATGCCTACGATTGCTAGACAGCAATTCAAACAAATCATATTAATGAGTTTTTATTACAGAAAATAAATGACAATACTTAACATTGAGATTTATAGTTGTGTTGCAGCAAAGGGCGACAGACAAAATAAGAAATCTCCTCACTGTAGACAATGCTACATAGTAGAAGCGAAATGACTAGTCTTGATGCTATTCTTGAACTTGCTGCTGTAGAACTCGTAGCACTGGTAGTCTTCAACTGGGCCACGGCCATACGGTGTGGCGCTTATGTCGTCTTCGGGTCAAGGTCGCTGCCATCGTGTTGTCTTCCAAGAGAAGGGTCGGCCCGCGTTCAGTTGGCTGACATCTTCTTGACTTTACGCCGGAACGGTTTGCATTTTTAAGGGAAATGGAAACAGATTGTGTCAGGAAAGAAAGGTATCCAGAAGGATTGAGGGGAGAGAAAATAAAGGGAAGGAGCCCATGATTTCAGTTGCATCGGGACTTCAAAAATGGCTCTGAGCACTATGGGACTTAACATCTTAGGTCATCAGTCCCCTAGAACTTAGAACTACTTAAACCTAACTAACCTATGGATATCACACACATCCATGCCTGAGGCAGGATTCGAACTTGCGACCGTAGCAGTCGCGCGGTTTCGGACTGAAGCGCCTAGAACCGCTCGACCACCGCGGCCGGCGCATCGGGACTGTATGCGAAGTCAGCGGCACTGAGTGAAAATATGTGCCAGACTGGGATTCGATCTGGTATCTCCCGCTTATCAGGTACTTTCGTTAACAACTGTACCATCCATACGCACTATCTTCATTGCACGGACTATCCCGATTCGCCCCTCGGCCAACTCACATTCACTTCTCGCGCTACCTACTCTCAGCTCCTTCGATGTCCTCCATGCTCGCTACTTTGAGATTCTCGCAGGTCGAACGTGATTTTACGTCCGTACTGAAGGTGGTGGATTCATAACCCATCGAGGCGACTCGTTCATATGAGTACACAGTGTCCGTTCGTTTAGACACCTCTGAAAGAACAGACAGCACGCATTCACATGACTGAATTCTGACACTGATTGTTTTCCTTTTAACTATATGAATTTAGTCACTTGAGAGTGCATCAATCCATGCATATTTTAACATGCAATTGTGCGTCGAATTCTGGCTTCAATAATTATCGCTACAAGAACGTAAATAGATTTTGAGTCAAAGGGGGAAGGAGTGGAGCAGGGCGCAGTCGGCTTGGATGACTCAAGCAGCTCGCTAAAAAAAATCTTTTAGAAACGAACGAACTATAGAATGTGCAGTCATCAGACAGGCCTTCCGATACCCACAAACCCCTCCCCATCGTTCCATCTCGGAACTGGTTTTTATAGCTGGGTACCGCCCAGGTGACAGGAATATTCAATATTTTGCCTTTTAGGTTAGTAAAAATAACATATTGAGCAATTTTTTAAAAGTAATGCCGCCATCGTTGCTTGGGCGATGTTTTTATTAATCAATGAGATTTTTGACGATACAGAGAAATCCAACAGTATTTTTATGCTCTGATTTTAATCTAATGTTATTTGCAATGATACTTACGGATCAGACGCCTTGTGAAATACTGCAATCCCAAAGTTATATTAGCTTCAAAATAATGAGTCCAGTGCTAACATAAACTGCTATAGATAGATAATTAAGCCGTTGTAGTAGTGTGCACATATTTTTAACTTACCAGAACGCTAGCGGTAAAAAAACCGATTTTTCTCTTTTTTCTTGTTACAAACGTATCCATGAATAGAAACTACCACGACAGCACATAGCGCCAAAACAAATAAACGATATCACTTGTATTAAATTCAACTGCAAGTAAGAACTGAACTGATCAACGAAACAACAATTGACCTCAAGCAAGGCCAACAATTGGTCTTGGTTGAAATAGGTGTGGACGATAGCCGATACTACTGGGGATGTACAGAAACCTTAAATCCATCGTTGGCCTTTCTGATCATCGATAGTGGGTATCCCTTTTTCAACGTACGATTGAGGAATTCGTGGAGGGCCGTATCAAACCCGTCAGAAGACTGATTAAAAAAAAAAAAATGAGATTTCATTATACACAACTAGCTCTTGTGTAATTTCACTTATGTGATAGGGACAGACCGGACGTATTGGACCTTCAACTTCTGTACAGGGAGAGAACGGCCAACATGGCTGTGGCCGTCATTTTGGGCCCACTGCGCCACTGGTGATCCACTGACTTCTGTAGCATATTTAGCCGTGTATATTAAGGAAGTGCACTCCACCGCCTAACGTACTGCTAAAACTGATCAGTGGCTTCAAACGAAACATATCGGATATTTAGCAAACAAACAGCCTCAACAAATTGATAAGATAAGATAAATGAGTCAGAAAGCATTTGTTGCAGGGAGCATGAAACACTTTTTTCCTGCTATCCTTCATTAATAGCGAAAGCAGGTTGCGGTATCGACTTTGAACACATGTTTCCGTAATTAGTGTTAAATTGGGTCTATCCAATAATCAGCAGGACAAAAGGGAACCAAAATTAGTCCACAAGTGCAAGGAAAAGTCCATCGCTAATTTAAAGCTCTATATCGACCTACTTCTTCTTCCTGCTACTCAGTACTACGAAAATTCGCCCAATGTATCTTTTGTTATAGAAAAGAAAGCATTGGGTTCAAATATACACGCACGGTGCCTTACTAAATAGAACTGATAAACATGCCTGTACTATTACACATGCTTTACATTTCTGTCAGATCCAACCCATAAAATTTTGTCTGCAAATTGTTCTATGACATTAGGAGAATGATTACGAAAGTACAAGAGAAGACAATATTTTTAAAACGTGTTCGAATAAAACCAGGCTTACGATCAAAAGTAGGCTATAGGAAACAGTAACAACTGTATTCGCGTTAATACAATATAGATTAACGGCCACATTGCAGCATTAATAATAATCCTCCGGTAACGTTAATGGTTGCTGAATGAAAGGTCGTAGGTTCGGTAAATGCCTAGTGCAAATTTTTTTGTACATTATATTATATAGAAAAAAGTACACTTTATTATATAAGTTTAAACCTTAGTATACAATCAATCAGGTAATTTTTTTTTCCACTCATGTTAACTTTCTACGGTACCACGCACTATTTCTCGTTTTATGTGCTAACAGTGACGGTTTTATTTCTAAGACTTCTATTTTGTGATTAAATTACCATTAAACCTTCCTATTAGCTATTCTGACTTTTTTTACTGTTCGAATGGATTGGAAACTAAGCAACAGAAATGTAAAAAGGAGACAAAGCCAAAAGGCAGGAAATGAATAAAATTAACTGAATGGTGAAGTCGAGATCCTGCACCTTTCCCATTGCGGCCAATATTCTCCTTCTTGTTGCATCTCTCCCTTCGGAAAGAATCCTGTACAGTTTTCCTCCCTTTTCGCCGCGAAACGAACAGCCAAAAGCATTAGGCATTATTCGACTTGAAACTTCGAAGACACACAGTACTTACTATGCTTCACACATGACTTTTGGGTCCACAATGGCTCCTAATGTCATGTGACGCGGTTTCAGCCAATCCTGAACTACGGACGGATGCAAACGCAGGGGAAAAGGACGGCCATACTTTTCTTAGACAGAGCTTTATTGGACCTCCGCTTTGGATACAGCCTTGCCGCCGTTGTCAGCTTTTGTAACTGGAGCCGCTATTTCTCAGTCAAGGAGCTCCTCAATTGTGATCACAAGGGCTGAGTGTACCCTGCTTGCATTCCCGGACTGTCACCCATCAAAGTGCTAGCCAAGCCCTACAGCGTCAATTTTCAGTGATTTGAAGGGAATGAGTGTTACCACGACGGCAAGGCCGTTGGCGAAAGACAAGAATACACCAATACAGATCACTTACGAATGAAATAAACAGGAAGTGCAGGGCAACCAAGGCGAAATAGCTGCGGGAGAAAATGCGAAGAAATCGAGAAAGAATGATCGTTGAAAGGACTGATCCAGCATACAGTAAAATCAATAATACCTTCGCTGAAATTAGAATCAAGGATGTTAACGTTAAGACTGCAATGGAAATTTCGCTGTTAAACTCAGGATAGGTGGAAGGAGTATATGGAAGGCGTGTATGAGGCTATGCACTTACGTGATGACTTGATAGAAGAGGAAACTGAAGTCGGTCAGCAAGTAAAAGAGCCAGAATTTAAAAGAGCTCTGGTAGACGTGAGATAAAATAGGGCGGAAGGTGTAGATAACATTCTATAGGAAATTCAAATATCATTTGGGGAGATGGAAACCAAAAGGTTGTTCGAGCTGGTGTGTAGAATCACCTCATGCATCCAAACTGCTAACGCGAGTAATATATAGAAGAATGGAAAAGAAAACTGAGGATGTGTTACATGATTAGTTTGGCTTTAGGGATGGTAAAGGCACCAGAGAGACAGTTCTGACTTTGTGCTTGAGAATGGAAGGAAGATACGCAAACGAATACAGAATGTAGATTGGCAGTAAGCCGGAAACAGACAAGAGAGAAGTAGCAGAAATGAGAGTAGTAGGGAACTTAATATCAAAATTGGCGGTCACAAGTTAGATGAAGTTAATCAATTCTACTACCTTGGAAGCAAAATAACATATGATGAAGTAAGGAGGACGTAAGAACCCGCCTAGCAGAGACAATGAGCGCATTACTGGCTAAGCGAAAACTACTGGAATCTAACATAGGCCTTAATTTGAGGAAGAAATTTCTGAGAATGTACGTTTGGAACACAACGTTGTGTAAATCATGGAGAATGGTAATACCAGAACAGAAGAGAGTTGAAACGTTTGACATGTAGAACTACTCAAGAAAGTTAAAGATCAGACGGACTGATAATATAGTAATGAGGAATTTCTCCAAAGTATTCGGTGAAGAACTGAACCAATATAAAATACGGACAAGAAAAAGGGACAGGATGATAGGACATATGTTAAAGTATCAGTTAATAACCTCAGTGGTTCTAGAAGTAGGTGTAGAGGGTATCTGTGCTGCATCTCAAGATTGCGACCACCAAACTTCGACCTTAATTACTATTTTTATTTTGGAGAAGGTAATTTATATTACTCATTAAAAAAAAAAAAAGATTTCTGTAAGCCTGCAATATCGTTCAAAGGAGCCATGCTTCGTAAGATTGTTCAAAGGAATATCCAGTTCTGGATTTCTGGGACAGATGCAATCATCGTTATAATTGTTGTTACTGAGGCATCTGGTACTGACCTTCTCTGCCTGATTAGTTATATCAGTTTTGTGTACGAGTTGCATGTCACACTAAATGTCATCTGATTTTTCTGAGAATTAATGTCAACAAAACGGTGTCACTGATTATGTAAATCAGTGAAAGATGACTGATGTATTCATTCATCTACTGAAAAACGCTAGACCACACTTATTTTGGGAAATGACTCTCATAATGAAGAAATTGATAGAGGCGTTGTCGAAACATTTCCAGACTGAAAACATGAATCGCCACAGACAGAGTTGAATGAAAGAAAAACCAAGAAAAAGTGTGAAACTGATTAAGTCTTTAGGAGCACGTAAATTTGACTGCGTAACAGCTAAGCAGATAACTTCGCCTCGTTTCGCTCATAGTGACCAATTACGGACCTTTGGCAATGTGCCTCTTTTTATCTGCCGCATGTTTCCTCTCGTATCAGCTCCAAAGTAATACATTCAGCATCTTAATGTATGGCAATACACCTCTCTTTCCGTCGTCATTTAATACGAATGACCGGGTTTCCACTATCGTTTCGCAGTAAAATTTCAATTATCTGGACACTGTGACAGACAAAATTGATATCTTACGCACCAGAGCGACGAAAACACTTAGACTGTATATTTTACGATTAATTGGAGTGAGTACGGTGTACTTGCAGCTTGATGAGAAAGGCTTTATAATTGAGCAGTTAATTTACGTGTTCTACAGTCTCGCATTATTATTAATTAGTAGAGCGCCGATTTCCATGCAAATGGTGGTTGCAAAATTGTTTGCAAGTCTCTGGAGTACATTCATATTTCGTTGATTTCATCTATATAACAGTATGAATTTAGACATTAATGCATATTCCACTCGATATTGACAATAGTTTTCCCTTTCCTTAATTTATCTTCTAAAAGAATCCGTAGTGTCAGTATTCCCTGACGTGTTGCTGCTGTCTCCCAGAATCAAAACTGATGTTCCGTGAGGTCGGCTTCTACCACTTTTTCCATTCTTCTGTAAATAATTCGTGTCAGTATTTTGCAACCATGACTTATTAAACTGATTCTTCTGTAAAATTCACATCTGCCAGCACCTGCTTCCTTAGACATGGAGTCACTACGTTCTTCTTGAAGTATGAATTGTACCAGGCAACAATTATAAGAGTCGAGGGCCATGAAAGGGAAGCAGTAGTTGAGAAGGGAGTGAGACAGGGTTGTAGCCTATCCCCGATGTTATACATTGACCACCCAGAAATATATATATATATATATATATATATATATATATATATATATATATATATATATATATATATATAGTAGAGGCTAAAGTCTGTGAAAGTAAGTACACTTCATAAATATAGAATTAAATAAAAAAGGGTCCTGTAGTTGTTAAGCGATGCTGTTCCGTACATGATAAAACAGTTAAAATATTTTATCATAATTAAAATGTTTTATCCTAACCTAAAGCACCTTATATATTTAGCCCACGCGTTGCATCGTGTAGATGAGACACTACATTTACAATTAGACAGTTTGAGTACAAGGTAAATAGACTCACAAAATACAAAGGCCTGATAATTGTGACAAATGAAGTTAGAATTTTCTCTATTGAAGGTAAGCCATGAAAGCATCTGTCCGTATTACTGCATTTAGAGATATATTGCCAGATTTACCTTTGCCACTAAAATCGTTTTTAGTCACATAGCATAGCTGGATAACTGCTGCCATCTTTTATTGTGGTAAATTAAGTTAAGTCGGTAAGAGTACGTAAATTCTCTTAAATTTATTGAAGTTAACATCTGTTTCGATCATTCTGTTGGAAAGCCGCATATTACAGCCAGTAACCGTTTTTTTTCGGGTTTGGACCGTAGACGCTATCGAAGTCACTAATGGAGCTTGCATTAAAGTCGTGGAAGTGACATTCAAGGAAACAAACTTGAAGCTGGACCTGATTTACATCTAATTAAATTCTGCTTATTTGCCTGCGGTAACACTGTAATTCTGTTAGAGGCACCTAATGACTGGGAAGAGTTGTTGAACGAAATGGACCCTGCCAAGAGATCAACAAAAGCAAAACAAGGATAATGGAATGATGTGTAATTAAATCAGGTGTTGCTGAGGGAATTAGATTAGGAAACGAGACATCTAAATTAGTAGATTAGTTTTATTATTATAACAGCTAATGGTGGCCGATAACACCGTTATGATGGAAGTTACATGTAAATCGTGAAATCTCTGACAATTATTGAAAAAGTTGAAAAGTCTTTGCAATGTAGCTACGGAAAAGAGTATGCTGCAGCAAAAGATAAGATGAACAAAATTATCGGAACATATCCTGTTTCTGAATTTATGAAGTGGACAAAAAATATTTGTTTGCGAAAATTTAAGAGACTTTCAACTTGATCTGTTTTTTCCGAAACTGCTTCACTTAAGTACGCACCTGTCACCTATTGTGGCGCAGAGAAGTCGTTGTCTATGTACAAAAATGTTCTGTCTCATAAACGCATGAGCTACGTGATAAAATGGAGAAATTGTTGTTGCGTCCTGCTGCATATATTTATTGTTTTTCTGCCTCAATGTGCGTGTTTAATGATATGATACCGCATGAAGGCATGAGTGATTTATCATTTCATAGTACATGAAAATCTGGGCTCTATTAATTAAGTATACTGAGAGAAGCCAGTTTAGTTATTCGGTTTAATATTGCTGGCATTATATTTTCAGTACACCATAGCATGTTCCGCGCCCCTGAGTCGCAAATGGGTAGATAAGGCGGTACAGCACTGTCTTTGATTGACAAAGTCCCAAGTTCTGGTCCCGCTGCGACACACAGTTTTAGTCTGCTAGGAAGTTTCATAAAAGCGTGCATTCTGTTGCACAGTGAAAGATTCATTATAGAATTTTTCTGTCAATCCATAGTATGAAACATCGCAGAATTGCGACCATCTGTCTTGTCACTATATCTTCAAAAACTGGATGTCACTTCACAGTAAATAATTATGAAGATGGTATGGATAAAGAAATCCACAGTGAACTCAATAACATTTGTGTATCGAGTTTTACTACGAAGGAAACACCTATAAGTCAAAGAAACAGGCTGAAGGAGTAGTGTATCCATTTGCACAAACCCTAAGGACCGGTGGTGCATTTTTCGAAGTGCGCAAGCGGGGATCCGACCCGTCAAAGTAGCGAGATGGCGATCACGCGAGGGTGGCAGCAACCAGTCTCGGGTAGCCTCATAGCAAAACAAGCGAGAAGGGTGTACGATAACGAGGAGGTCAGCTCCAAATGTCTGATGAGTTGGACATGAAAATCAGTTCGGTGAGGGATATGAGAGTGATGTAATAATATATACTTACTTACTAATTTTAGAAGGACTACCCAGGGCATAAGATAGTGGTGAGAAGTGAACAAGAAAATCAGTGAACATGTTTTGTTCTTAGAAAGTGTTAACAGAACGAACGAACGTGGTGCAGTCCATGATAAGAGTGTATGGTAAACCAAGAAATACATGACACATTCCTGTACCGTTAACAGAACGAACGAACGTGGTGCAGTCCATGATAAGAGTGTATGGTAAACCAAGAAATACATGACACATTCCTGTACCGTAAATTAGTATTTATTCCGACGTTTTTCGGACCTTGGCCATCACACAGGAAAAAAAAGAGTGTATGGTAAACCAAGAAATACATGACACATTCCTGTACCGTAAATTAGTATTTATTCCGACGTTTTTCGGACCTTGGCCATCACACAGGAAAAAAAAAAAAAGCTTGCATGCGTCATACGTCAAGCAACACGGGATTAACATCCTTACTACAGTCACAATTATTGTGTGAAACAAATAACAAAGCTTCACAAAGAAATGATGTGGCCCAACAGTGGCAAAAGACCAATCGTTATTCCGCTGTGGACAATAACTGTGAATGTAATAAAGACGTTGAGCTCATGTTGTATGATGTATGACATATGAAAGCTTTATTGTTTTTATTTCTTTCTGGTTGAAGGTCAAAGATCGAAACCGGCCGGAATAAATACGAATTTACAATTCAGCAATGTGTCATGCACTTTCTACGTTATATTTCAGACTTTGATCATCGTTTAAAACGGTGTATGACAGTGGTTGCTGTCAAAAACAACAAATGGCAAATCATAACTGACAATTCGAAAATTAAGGATTGTGGGTCTATTATTTCTTCGAATCACTTGCCTACGAAATGATTTCAAGAAAATATCGCAGCACTTAAGCTGAGATAACGATCACATTAAAGGCAGCACAGAGCAGATATTACTCATATGCAGCAGAGTAATTCTTCCTATATGAAGACTATGAGTGTCAGTGGGATGAATTAAAAGTTCGCTTGCAGCAGATAATTTCAGTACTCTTTTTGTAAGAGAAGGACAAGTGTAAGAACAGATATAAAAATCTGCTGAGCGAATAAATATTCATAAATTAATATTGAAAAATGCATAACCAGATAAAAAAGTAACGTCAATTTGTATCCTGCTTCAATGGCCAGAACTGGAAGAGACAGAAACAGTAAAGACAATTTTAAGTTACTTCATAGTATTTTACAAATGGCATTGTCCTCCAGATACGACTCATAAAATGGAAACATATTTTTTTCTATTTCTTTCAGTTGGTGCTAACGACTACGTACAATGGCTTTAAAAAGTTCACCAGACCAAGGATAGTTAGTAAAAAACAGTAAAGAAGTGCGGACAGCATACTGAATTTGATATCAGATTGACTAAGCTCTGTTCATAACTGCGATAAGTCGGTAACATCAGTGCCTATAGTGAGGAAACAAGCACCCTGTCGTTGACTGAGGCTGATACTACTACAGAGCAAGGGATGATGACCGACTCGTATGTACTACACACAGTTATCATGTGCTTATGTGCTACACCACACTGTAAATAACGCACTAACATACGCCGTCCAGCTTCAATTGCGGGCTGGACATCGCCCAAAATTACCATCATCATCATCATCATTTAAGACTGATTATGCCTTTCAGCGTTCAGTCTGGAGCATAGCCCCCTTATAAAATTCCTCCATGATCCCCCATTCAGTGCTAACATTGGTGCCTCTTCTGATGTTAAGCCTATTACTTCAAAATCATTCTTAACCGAATCCAGGTACCTTCTCCTTGGTCTGCCCCGACTCCTCCTACCCTCTGCTGCTGAACCCATGAGTCTCTTCGGTAACCTTGCTTCTCCCATGCGTGTAACATGACCCCACCATCTAAGCCTGTTCGCCTTGACTTCTACATCTATAGAGTTCATTCCCAGTTTTTCTTTGATTTCCTCGTTGTGGACACCCTCCTGCCATTGTACTCATCTACTAGTACCTGCAATCATCCTAGCTACTTTCATATCCGTAACCTCAACCTTGTTGATAAGGTAATCTGAATCCACCTAGCTTTCGCTCCCATACAACAAAGTTGGTCGGAAGATTGAACGGTGCACAGATAACTTAGTCTTGGTACTGACTTCCTTCTTGCAGACGAGAGTAGATCGTAGCTGAGCGCTCACTGCATTAGCTTTGTTACACCTCGTTTCCAGTTCTTTCACTATGTTGCCATCCTGTGAGAATATGCATCCTA
Source organism: Schistocerca gregaria (assembly GCF_023897955.1). NCBI lineage: Eukaryota > Metazoa > Arthropoda > Insecta > Orthoptera > Acrididae > Schistocerca > Schistocerca gregaria. The sequence goes on along the minus strand of NC_064925.1, from coordinate 217,262,210 downwards.
AGTACTTGAAACCGCCCACCTGTTCTTTGTTCCTCCTATTTGGCACTCAATCCGTTTATATTTCTTTCCCACTGACATTACTTTCGTTTTGGGGATGCTTATCTTCATACCATAGTCTTTACATTTCTGATCTAGCTCTGAAATATTAGTTTGCAAACTTTCAATCGAATCTGCCATCACAACTAAGTCATCTGCATATGCAAGACTGCTTATTTTGTGTTCACCTATCTTGATCTCACCCAGCCAGTCTATTGTTTTCAACATATGATCCATAAATAATATGAACAACAGTGGAGACAGGTTCAGCCCTGTCTTACCCCTGAGACTTGTCTGAACCATGAACTCAATTTACCGTCAACTCTAACTGCTGCCTGACTATCCATGTAAAGACCTTTAATTTTTTGCAAAAGTTTGCTTCCTATTCCATAATCTCGTAGGACAGAGAATAACTTCCTTCTAGGAACCCGGTCATATGCCTTTTCTAGATCTATAAAGCATAGATACAATTCCCTGTTCCACTCATAACACTTCTCCATTATTTGCCGTAAGCTAAAGATCTGGTCCTGACAACCTCTAAGGGGCATAAACCCACACTGATTTTCATCCAATTTGTCCTCAAGTAATATCGCACTTTCCTTTCAACAATACCTGAGAAAATTTTACCCACAACGCTGATTAAAGAGATACCTTTGTAGTTGTTACAATCTTTTCTGTTTCCATGTTTAGAGATCGGTGTGATTACTGCTTCTGTCCAGTCTGATGGCACCTGTCCCGACTCCCCGGCCATTTCAGTTATCCTGTGTAGCCATTTAAGACCTGACATTCCACTGTATTTGATGAGTTCCATCTTAATTTCATCCACCCCTACTGCTTTGTTGCACTGCAATCTATTGACCATTTTCTCCACTTCCTCAAATGTGATCCTATTTCCATCATCATTCCTATCCCATTCTACCTCAAAATCTGAAACATTGCTGATCGTATTTTCACCTACATTGAGCAACTCTTCAAATTATTCCCTCCATCTGCTCAAGGCATCCACAGGATTCACCAGCAGTTTTCCTGGCCTGTCCAAAATACTTGTCATTTCCTTCTTACCTCCTTTTCGAAGACTGCTAATTACACTCCAGAATGGTTTTCCTGCAGCTTGACCCATAGTCTCCAACCTGTTTCCAATCTTCCCAAGATTTCTTCTTGGATGCTGCAATTATCTGTTTGGCTTTGTTTCTTTCTTCAACATAACTTTCTCTGTCTACTTAAGTATGTAGCCATTGTTGATACGCCTTCTTTTTCCTTTTACAGGCTGCCTTGACTGTGTAATTCCACCAAGCTGTTTTCTTTATCCTACTTTTACACACTACCGTTCCAAGATATTCTTTAGCCACTTCTAGAACTGTGTCTCTGTACCTTGTCCATTCCTTTTCCAATGTCTGTAATTGACTACATTCAACTAACTGGTACCTTTCTGAGATCGCTGTTATGTACTTGTGCCTAATTTCCTTATCCTGAAGTTTCTCCACTCTTATCCTCCTACATATGGGCCTGACCTCCTGCACTTTCGGCCTCACATTCCAGTAAGTGGGGTTTTTAAAGCCCTGTTGTCATGATTCGACCGTGGGCGCCGGCCGGAGTGGCCGAAAGGATCTAGGCGGTACTGTCTGGAACCGCGCTACAGCTACGGTCGCAGGTTCGAACCCGGCCTTGGGCCCGCATGTGTGTGATGTCCTTAGGTTAGTTAGGTTTAAGTAGTTCTAAGTTCTAGGGGACTGATGAACTCAGAAGTTAAGTCTAATAGTGCTCAGAGACATTTGACCCCCCCCCCCCCCCCCCCCGTGGGCGAATGGTGTAAAGCGTATACCGGTAGTCTGTGCACCGGCGTTCAGTTCTTCTCGATACTAACATTTTTCATTATATTTCATTCCTCGCAATGTTGAACTATCCGTATAAACAAAAAGGAATGTTTCTTTGCGCGTTTGCCCTTTATGCGTTCCTAAACGATTTATCTGATAGCGATGACACTTTGGAGAGTTGCTCTTCATATGGCCGAGAAGTTTCCTAGTCCCCCAAAATAAAAATACAGTACGACACATAGTTCAGGAGATAAGACGACATAAACACTGAGATGTTTGAGAATCTGTCATGACAGGCATGGCGTTTTGTTTTATTGCTTATTTACTACTAAAGCTATTCGTAACATATTGTGCAGTGGCGTTTTAAGAAAGGTGTATAGAATCAAGGGCGTTATGCCAGTCAACCTTGTGTAAAAATTTCAGATCAATCGGTCAATAGCTTTTCGAGATTTACGATTAGGTACAGTTAAGTTCGTGGTATCGGTAGTTCAGATGCCACGGCGTAGGTGCACGCTCGTAGGTTGTCACTACGAGAGCAGACGAACTACGCCGACCACGGAGCTCTCTAGCCGAGGCTGTGGAGCTCAACGAGCGCCGCTCTACTTTCTGTCCAGTTGATCAAGATCAGACGACCAAGAAACTTAGCTGCTACTCGTAGGGGGAACAGCCATTATAGACTTTCTGTTAGCTTTGATGCGAGTACATGAACGGCTTCGCACGTTCGTGGTCACCTGTACCAAAAGTTAAGTAATAAGCTTGTACATGTTTGTACACCAGTAAAGGTTTATACACCAGTACCGAACTGCCTTACCTCGTACTCGCTTTCTTCATTCGGCCTATTTTACAGATCTCAGGAGCAGACCCACGCGCCGCCTGGAAGGCGGATACAAAAAAGTTTTCTATTCGTTTGTTCTTAATAGCAAAATCTAGGAAAGTTTTTGAACTACTGATTTGAAATTTTGGCACAAAGTTGCAATACGGGCGTGCTTTTATGTGTCTATTTCTCTAGCAGTCCTCACGTATATTCAATTCAATCATCTCATACGTGAAGGGATTACAGTTTTCAAAACAAAACATAAACCGAAACAACAACTTGTAAATCCATCGATATTGTAATGAAACAAGGCGAAGTTGTCAATTATGCAGCTAAATTCTAGAATTTACTTGATTTGCCGTGCGTGCAGCCGCAAGTGTTAATATTACGAGGGCCATTCAAGGGCGCACTCTCTGGGAAGCAGTACGTCGACGATGGCGAGGTTATTGATTCTGCGCCGGCCGCTGTGGCCAAGCGATCCTAGGCGCTTCAGACCGGAACCGCGCTGCTGCGACGGTCGCAGGTTCGAACCCTGCCTCGGGCATGGATGTGTGTGATGTCCTTAGGTTAGTTAGGTTTAAGTAGTTCTAAGTCTAGTGAACTGATGACCTCAGATGTTTAAAGTCACGTAGTGCTTAGAGCCATTTCAGCCATTTTATTGATTCTGCAAGACGTTGGTTCCGAGGGCGACAAGTAGAGTCGTACCAACAGGGCATACAGGTTCTCTCAACAACAAGGCGTATGGTCCTCGCATTGAAGGGATATTCTAAAATATTGTTTTTGGGGAATAACATGATGTGTTTGAATACTGAATGAAATCAACCCGATTTCAGAAAAAAATATGTGCTGTATTAGTTACTGAAAGCCCCTCGTAAAAATTGGCGTGCCTCTCATTCTTCTCAGAAACATTCGTCCACCATGGCTTTGTAACGATACCAGACTTTCAGTACAAAAAGATGGTGAACAATACTAAAAGGAAATTTTGAAAGGATAGGATATACGGTTACCACACAATCCAATGATTCCAACAGATATGCCATTCAAGTTCAAATGCGTGCAGTTTCCGGTGCGGCTTGCATTTACAGTCACCATCAACGAGGCGCAGAGACAGGCAGTACTACTGTGTCGACTAAATTTCTCAAACGTATGTTTCTCACATGGACAACTGTATGTGCTCTGCTCACGCGCCGGGACTGTATCTGACTTATTCACGTATGCACCAAACGGAAAGACTAAAACAGTTTGTCTCCAAAAGAATTTCATTAAATAGATTATAAAAACAAACACTCTTTTTCTTTCTATGTCACTGCAACGTATCCTGGTGTAAGTTAGTGAATTGTAAAGATAAATATTACCAGTTTACGTACATAAAATCTATATATTCGATTTACTTATTTCCCATTTAAGTCTCGTAAAAGAAGCGAATAAACAAGGAAATTTAGTATGAACGTGTTTCTACAGACATTCAGCTAAAAAGAGCTTTTTCCAGTCGATGTTTGGAGGAGAAAGTGAAATTTAAAGAGTTAGGTAGATATATTTGAAATGTAAATCTAACAAAAGAGGGGTATCGGTTGATTCCCATTTGGCCTACCAAAAATTACGAAATACTTGTAAAATATTTTGATCTCTTCTAGATTAAAATCTAGAACATAAATTCCAGCTATCAAAGGAATTGAAGAAATTATTAAAACCTTATGAAGATAGAAGAGAAAACTATTACAACAGAACTTTTGAAATACTCGTATTTTCCACAAACATAAAAAAATGAGATGTAATTAATTTTTCTGAAAAATTGGAAAACAGAAAAATATTCCAGGAGGGTGAAAGGTAGTGCTGTACATCCGCCACATAAGGAAGCCAATAAACAAATGTTAACAACAACAGAGGAAGTTCCTTGCACCCAGTTACATGAAACATATTTTCCAATATTGTACTAAACAGAGTAGAAAACAACACTAAAGTGTGGTTTAGGTAACTATCAAGTTGATTTTAGGATGGGCCGTTCGTTTTCCGAAAAAATATTTAATCTGCCATAGATTACTGAAGTTTTTCTTTGAAACTGCGTGTAGCGTACTGTGCAGTTGTAGAGTATGAAGGAATATTAAAGCACCGTTAAAATGAATTCACCCTGTGCATGTGGTCTAAAGCATAGATAGGAAATTTTCAGAGCCAAGTTAGATTTCGCCGATACTGCCATTTTTTAAAAATTTTATTTTATTCCTTGAGACTATTAACTATAAAATTTAAACATAAAATGAAGGTAGAAGATGAAGCAATGAATTAAATTTTGTGCTACAGCCAGAACTTGAACCCAGGTGTCCAGTTCAGTAGGCACATGTGCTAACCACAACAGTAGCGTAGCATTGTGGCTACACACAGCTATATGCAGTGTCCTTCTCCAATGCCCTGCTAACACAAATATCAGATCACACCGTCAGTCCATTTTTCTCCTTCTTAAAGCGTCAGTATCGCCGGAGCTCTCCGACATTGGAATATCACCTCAGCTTTGTACGTAATGGGAAGATCCTGATTGTACCACGCCACAAATTTCAATTCATTGCTTCAGCTTTTATCGTAATGAAAGATAAAATTGAGACTGATACGTTTCCAGAATAACGTAATCCCATCACATCAATAGATCACCTACACCTGAGGTACCGGCGGGACTTCCCCATTACGAACAAAGCTGGGGTGCTACTCCATTGTCGGAGAGTCTCGGGAATAATTACAATTTAAGAAGGGAAAAATAGGCTGAAGGTGTGAACTGAAGTTTGTGTTAGGGAGGTCAATGGACCAGGATAGTCCGTGCAACTTGCTGGCCACAATACTACATTTGCCTAGAACGCACGAGACTTGGGTTAAGTACAGGGGCGATCTTGTCGATTGATTTCCGGAAAGCCGTTGACAGAATCAACTAGAGGTATCTTTTTGCCCTCTTAGCGCTGACAGGCTTTCATGAGACTTTCGTTGACGCCGTCAGGAATATATGAACAAGAGCGTCATCACAGATTGTGATTAATGGACAACTGTCACATCGATTTACGATTAGGCGGTCAGTGAGACAGGGATGACCCCATTCTACCACTCTTTTTTTATATCTCTCGGATCCTTCTCCCACGTATTGGTCGCACTGTAAAAGCGACTGACGTAGAGGCAGCATGAGCGATGAGCATTGCGTACGCAGATGACGTCAGCGTATTTCTACGGCTTGAGACGGACGTCACCTTAGTCAAACCTCTCTTCAGTACTTTCGCCCAGGCTACTGGTGCGAAACGGAAGCCGGAAAAACAGTGATAGGTGCTTGTCCGAGTTACGCTGTAGATATGTGGTATTCGACAGTCGAGTCACACACGATACTCGGTATTCACTTTTCTGCTGGTCCCATAAAGATGGCCGCTCTTAACTGGCGCAGTATCTCCACGAGCATCAAGCTCACGTCAACAGGCAGCTGCATTTCCTGCAGAGAGCAGATTTAATAAATAAGCACTTGTTGTTTAAAGCATGGTGCGTGGCAGAAGTCAACAACGTCCCACCTCCACTGGCAACGACGATAAGCCAAGCAATCACATTGGTTGTTGTGGCATGGTCACGTGTTTAAAGTGTGAACTTGTCAAGCACACCCAGCCCACATCTCGTGGACGACTGGGTCTCGTGGATGTCAGAAAGAAACGTGCTGCTTTGCTTGTAGAGAACATCCTCACAGCACCACGGCTGCCCTCGATCGCACCTATGGTCACCATTCCGATTGTGCTCCAATCGACGACTCTAAGATTAGCTACAAGCTCACCTTTCTCAAACATTTCTTTTTCTCTAGAAGTTATCATGTCTCGATTGCTAGAGATTCCAAGACGCGCTTGGCAAGGCGTCTGTAGTTTGAGAACATTGGTATTGCACCTAGAGCACATTAGTACTTAAATATCCCCAAATCAATTGGGGGATTGTTTAGCAAAATGTTGTTAACATGCTGTTACCCTCGGAAGTACGTAGCAAGTACTATAAGATTATAACTAGCTGTAATCACTAATGAATGACTCGCGTGTGTTAACCTGACTGTATATCCAAGCTGTGAGAATAGTGCCCAACTCGGTACGCTTGCACTAAGGTTTACCTGAGGGACGACATGGGATGTGTAGCACATATGCTGTGACATGCTCGCACTCACATTATATACAGAACCACTAAAAGGGAGTTTTCCCCAGGGATAACTATAACCCTGGTTATTAGTCCTTTCTCTCAAACTCAGAGAAATGACACAGTGTGGCTACTAGGATATACCTGTACGCCGTATTTGCTAAGAACATTGATGGTCCAATTGGTTTCTTATTTTACTTATGGGAGCGCCACCAAAGGCTCTGAAAGACTCACTGATAATAGAAATGTTTTAAATGAGTTTCACAAATGCCAACTGAACAGCAATTGTGGGCTGGTGTGGCCGAGCGGTTCCAGGCGCTTCAGTCTGGAACCGCGCCACCGCTACGTTCGCAGGTTCGAATCCTCCCTCGGGCATGGATGTGTATGACGTCCTTAGGTTAGTTAGGTTTAAGTAGTTCTAAGTTCTCGGGGACTGATGACCTCAGAAGTTAAGTCCCATAGTGCTCAGAGCCATATGAACCATTTTTTGAACAGCAATTTCAGAAACTATGGAATACAGCACGAAATGGTCTCTAGCCTCGATTGAGACGAAACCCACTGGGATTTAATGTGTATTGGTAAGAGAGAGTATTGAAGGAAAAGGCAAACTGAGAATAACAAAGAGGAGGAGGAAACATGAAAAAAGAAAAGCGAAAATGGAATACCGAGCTTTCATTTTTTATGAACAATTTTTCATTTACTGTCGTGTCGCAATTATTATCATTCTTACTGTCCATGGTATTATTTTTATCATTGCTATTTCCTACGTTTTTGATTTCTTTTTTCTCTTCCTTTTGCGGCTAGAACGCCATTTACGTATTTCGAGTGAGAATTTTCATTCCCTTCTGCACTCATGAACTTTATTTATTATATGCACTTTTTTCCGTCTTTTCCTTCGCCGGACGAAAATAAAAGATTTCGCAAAAAATTTCATTTATTCACAACTACCTTTCAAGAGACGGATTCCATTTTATGTAAAATATTAATAGTCATCTTATTTTGTTCCCATTCTGTAGAGAATTGAGTGCTCATTTAATTTTCAGCACGGAATATCTTACTTTTACTGTCTCAGAAGGTCGTATTACTGTTTTCCACTACTATACAGGGTGAAGCGAAATTCGTGCACTCGGACTTCGCAGCGCGACTCCTTACATGTGAGCGATTAAAAAAAAATGATGTCTGTTACAAAATTTTGTCCGGCGATTACATCTGGCAGAAATTGGACTTTAAAGAGTGGAACTATGGCAATACTGTAACCACATGTATGGTGACAACCTCTGCCAGGACAGGTTACCCGGCCTGTACAGTTGATGCAGAGGATAGAGTTTTGGGTTAGCATGCGGGAGATCGATGGTTCGATCCTGGTTTGAGGTATATGTTTTATACTTGGTAAACGTAGCCAAGGTGGTATGGTATCTGGCATCTTAATCGTCAATAACGATTGCAGCGGGTCCTATAGGAAACATTTGCACTTACATACTCCAATCGTAGAAATGGAACATTGGTCAGCTTTGAAAGAAGCCCTTTCCACGTCGCGGGCGTGAACTTATTCGCACCACTTCATCTACTAGATGCGAAACCTGTTTTCTTTGCACCCTCCTCCAGTGGTCCCATAGATTAGTACCAACTATTATTCTTGCCTCGTCCAGGTCCGTTGTATTTAGTTAGGGTCTTACGTTACCAGTAGGACTAGTAACGTGCTTTACGAATAACGTCCAAACTCAGTTATTATTTTGATCATACAATGTAAGCTTTCACGGCCGGTATTGTCTTCACTTAAAACGTCCGGGCTGATAGGCCGTGGTCGAAGTATAAAACTCTCTCCTGACGTTTCGTCTCCGACTGCGGGAGACATTCTCGGAGGTAAAGCGGCGAACTGCGAAGAGAACTCGAGGAAGCGCTGATTATATAGGCAGTACAGAGGGCGCCACTGTTGATCACGTGGCGTCGGCTATGAGATTGTCTCTGGTAACGCCAACATTCTCGATTGGAAGTAATCGATCGTCATTCTTGCGGTGCAACGCTGACATCCAAATTTTATCCAGTTTAACACCTTCGTCTTTCCTGTTAAAATTATTACGATGTTTATCAATCTCGATAGCCTCTCTATACAAGCGTGCATAATAGTGTGAGGTTTTTGATATGACGCTCGTCTCGCTGAATTTTATTTCATGATCACCTTCCTGGTAAACATGTTCCGATTTATCCGTGTGACCCAGGCGGCAATTCCTCTTATGTTCAACAAGACGGGTGTTCACACTTCTCTTTGTGGTACTGTTGTAAACCTGTCCACAACTACAAGGAATTTTATATACCCCCGGTGTAGCCAAAGGGTGTCGTGCATCTTTTGCTGACCTTAAAAATTCTTTTATTTTCCTCGTGGGTCTGAAAATAGTTTCCACCCCATACTTGCCTAAAACTTTCCCAATGCGGTCTGTGACCTTACTAATGAACGGAAGAAAAACTTTGTCCTTGGACCACTGTTGTTCGTCGTTACTCCTTATTCTCTGCCTAGAGCGCAGTGCTCGATCTATATCCTTGTTAGAATAGCCATTCGTCACGAAAGTTGAGCGTAGATGTTCAATCTCATCTTTTAAGTAAACAGGTTCACAAAGTTTGTACGCCCTGTCTACCAAAGTTTTCATTACACCTCTTTTTTGTCTAGGGTGGTGGTTTGATTCTTTGTATAGATAACGATCAGTGTGTGTGGACTTTCTATGCACCTTATGGCCCAACGTTCCGTCCCGTCGTTTAACCACAGACACATCCAGGAAGTTCAATTGCCCATTCCTTTCCGTCTCCATGGTGAATTGGATTTTCGGATTAATGCTGTTTAAATGTGTCAGGAAGGCATCCAACTCCTCTGCTCCGTATGTCCATACTACGAAGGTATCATCGACATAGCGATACCATCTGGCTGGTCTCTTACTGGCAGTCTGCAACGCCCGTTGTTCAAAAGTTTCCATAAATAAGTTAGCCACAGCAGGACTGAGAGGACTGCCCATAGCCACCCCGCCAATCTGTTCATAAAAGTTATTATTGTATTGAAAGTAGGTTGTGGTGAGGCAGTGTAGGAATAATGCCACAATATCGGTAGGAAAAATATCCGCTATGCGTAAGATAGCTTCGTTTACCGGAATCATGGTAAATAACGACACAACGTCAAAACTGACGAGGATATCATCCGGGCCCACGCTCGTTTCCTTTAACTTGTCAATGAAATGAGCTGAATTTTTAATATGACTGTCCGTCCTACCAACATAAGGCTGTAGCATTGAGGCAAGGTGTCTAGCTAACTCGTGTGTTGGTCCGCCTATAGCGCTGACAATTGGCCTCAACGGAATCCCAGGTTAATGAACTTTGGGTAAGCCGTAAAGTCTAGGTGGGTACGCTTCTGTTTTACAAAGCAGCTTCTTCTCGTCGGAGCCAAATGAAGACGCTTTCACCAGTTGATTTGTCATTCTTAAAATCTTACTAGTCGGATCTTTCTGGAGTTTTTTGTAATTGGAGGGAACCAAAATATCATTGATTTTTCCATGATAGTCCTCACTGTTCAGTATGACGGTGGCATTACCCTTATCTGCATTAAGAACAATAACGTTTTTATCTCCCGTTATTATTTGTATGTGTTATCAACATGGTGCCACTAATTATGCCTTTCAACATTGAGTCTGGTAACCGCTTGCTGTTTACTATGTATCTCAATGCATTATTATAATAATTATTATTGTTATTATTTCAATGGGATTGTGGAAACATCACATGTATTACCGTTAGGGAAACAGTGTAATTCGAAACTGAACATTTCACAGTTAGCGGTGTCGAGATGAATCATGTAGAACAAAATCTGCCAGAGGGAAAATGCGTGTTAGGTGGAACAGAGCGCAGGACTGACGGGGTGTTTACACTGTGTGCGCTGTCCACCAGACAGGGACTAGTTGCGAGCAGAGTAATGTGCCTTTGACAGACTTCCATGAACATGCGTACACGTGTCGAATTTTCTCATTGTAAACCTCTAAACCAGTCCAGTGTGGCAGACGTGTGGCATACACAAACGCTGAATAGGTGGATATTCTTCTGGTTCTTTTTGCATCTGATAACCGGGCTGGTGTTGGCGCTCGTGAATATGCTACTAGATATCCTCGTCAACGCCGTAAAAAAAAAAAAAAAAGTGTTTTGTCGTTTGGAGCTGCGCCTTCAGGAGTCAGGTTGTCTCCTTCCACCATCGCGTGACAGAGATCGTACACGGACTCGCCGTACTCCAGCTACTGAGGAAGCTATTCTGGAGGTCACACACTAAGAACCTCAGCAAGGTACACGTAGTGTTGCAAAGGCAGCCGCGTGTCTCGCTACACGCGGTCGTTAACGATAACTTCGTGAACACTGTAATATGGTTGGATGAAGCAGCATTCACTCGTGACGATGTCTTCAATATGCACAGTGCCTACCATTGGTGTGAGGTTAACCCGCACATCACCAGCGGCCGTAGTTATCAAGTTCGCTTTGGTACCAACGTTTGGCTGGAATACTGAGCGACAGGTGCTTGGGCTCCTACATGTTGCTTGACGGGTTGACTGCACGAAGTTACCATGTGTTCCCCTCGAACTACCTGCCTGATGCGCTGGAAGATGTCCCACTACCTATTCGGCAAAGGATATGATTCTAACGGTGTGCGGACATTTGCCACGCCGGACATTTGCCACGATTTTATCTGCTCCGAAGGTTGAGTCCCTTGTCTCCCCCTCCCCTCCTCCTCCTCATCGCTTGCTGAGCCTTTCCGCTGGTTTACTTAACATAGGACCAGAATCTCTTTGGAGTGTCCGTCACATTTCTAGAGTATCGTTGTGGAAACTATTAAATGCATCAAGCATTGAAATCAGCACCAAATTTCGAGCCTCAGTAAAAATTGGCCAATCTTGTAGGTTTTGCGTTCGTCTAAATTATACTTGCCTTTTTCGGTGCTACTGCAGCAGCTTTCTGTCGTGTTTTGTGTAGCATGGGGGATCAGTTCCGTCTCTTATTAATTTATCTGGTATGAATCTCTCGAGTGCTGTTGATACTATTTCTTTGAAATTAAGCCACATAAGGTCTTCACGTACATAGATTGGAAAGGTTGGAGACTGTCTCCTAGTTGCTTTTATGAATAGATATATTTCGCGTTTAGTTTTGGTGAATTCCTTTGTTACGGAATTGAGCCTCGCTACGACTGTGTGTTCACTAATCCCTGTATCCGTCGTGATGCTCAGTATTGTTTGTGGCTAAGAGGTGAAGTGTGTTTTCGTAACCATTTACAGTTTGATTGGCCTTGTCAACTAACTGTTCAAAATAATTAAAAAAAAAGCATTTAGAACAATTACGGAACTGATTTTCTATCTACAATAAGGTCTGAAAATGTGTTTTTGTTAACATACAGAAGGTAGATTGAAGTCACCGCCAACTATAACTGTATGAGTAGGGTACCTATTTGTTTGGGGATTCAAGTTTTCTTTGAACTGTTCAGCAATTGTTTCATCTGAGACCGGGGGTCGGTAAAAGGAGCCAGTTATTAATTTATTCCGGTTGTCGAATATAACCTCTGCCCATACCAAGTCACAGGAACTATCTGCTCCAAAGTCGCTTGTGAACTGGAACACACATTACAGATTTTTCCTTAAGTTGTGCTTCTTGTTCCTGTTATAGTGCAGATTATTACCATTACGGCTTTTCCCTCCAAAACCTAGGATGCTTTCTCTGTGACCCTGTAAATACCAGAGCTAAACAATGCGGAACAACAACGTACATTACAAGCATAGCATTCTGTGTTACTTCATTTCCTTATTTCTAATATTTTAAAATTGTACGTCGACTTAAGATGACATGTCAGTCATACATGTTCTTATCTCTATTTAGTGAACGTATTTTCAGTCATGCTTTGAACATTGCCCCGCTACACTTTATTAACTAATGTTTCGCCGCAAGGGATATCGCATTTTAGAGAGTAAATTAATATGGAGAATGTCGTTTCTCTTTTCAAACATTCACATACCCATTTCTTCTTTCATTATTGTCTTTTGGGCATGCAGTTGTAGTAATTAAAATAGGCAAAAATGCACTGATCAACCAGAAATGATTACATTCGCGTTCTCTTTACATCGTTCCTTTCTTGTAGCTCCCATGGCGATGGACTGTTTCTATCGCAATCAGTAAGCGTGAAAGGAAGCTACCGTACAGACAGAGGGACCTATATTTATACTTGGTAGAACTAATTACATACTGACATAATCGTCGGTATTGCTTTCGTTTCCCAAAAGTTACAAATATTACGATTTCGAAAAAGAAGTTCTGTATCTGGCCAAGATGTCGAAGAAGAAGGTCCCTTACATACTGGTTGTATCGAGTAAGATGTGGAGACGGCTGTTTGAAATCGGACACAAGTAGTACGAGGATGGGCGTCCATTACCTGAGGGATCGCTAGTCAAGCTACCTGGCGAAGGGGCAAGTGTGGCAAATCTCCGGCGTGGCAAATGTCCGGCATGGCAAATGTCCGGCATTCGGTTCTAACATGATGGTGCACCTCGACACTCTGGAATTAATGTGCGACAGTATTTGGACAGAACATTTCCAGGGAAATTTCTCCGGTATGGAGGTCCAGCTGTACGGCCTCGCGTTCACCTCACCTAAATCCCTTGGATTTCTTCCTGTGGGGACACCTGAAGGAATCGACGAATGTGGAAGAATTGGTAGCGCGTGTTCAAGTTGCTCTTGATACTGTCGAAGTAGCTTTGGTGCGAAGGTCCAGAGCTGTATGATCCAGTGGGTCGCGAAATGTCTGGAAGTGGAGGGAGGTCGCTTTGAGAACCTTTTATTCTGAGGACAGCGTATTCTGTTGTGAAGGTCACGTTTACATTAATATAGACATTATTATTGTCACTGGTGCTAATGCGCGATACCTGAGCTCTCATATTACGGTATTACTAGTAAATGTTGTCTTTTTGTACTGTACTCTCATCTTTAGCATCTCGAAATTGTTATTGTTTTTGTGGTTATTCTGTCGTATGACAGGTCATTTGTTTCAACTATCTCTTGTTTGCCTAACCACGTATTCGTTATGTTCAGCGTTACAAAATGCTGTAAATGTAGTATACATGTGACATAAGAAACGGTGTATATTACAGTATGAAATATCAGAATGGAATTAGCAAATAAAAAGAAAATGCACCTCAACCTAGGATCGAACCCTTGACCACCTGCATGCTAACCAAAAAAAAAAAAAAAAATGGCTCTGAGCACTATGGGACTCAACTGCTGTAGTCATCAGTCCCCTAGAACTTAGAACTACTTAAACCTAACTAACCTAAGGACATCACGCACATCCATGCCCGAGGCAGGATTCGAACCTGCGACCGTAGCAGTCCCACGGTTCCGGACTGCGCGCCTAGAACCGCGAGACCACCGCGGCCGGCTGCTAACCAAAAACTATAGCCACTGCACCAACTGTACATCACAAGTAAGATTTGCTTACAGAAGTACTTACCCAACATGTGGTTACAGTGTTGCCACTCATTAACGTCCTTTTTCTGCCGGCAGTACTCGCCGGTCGAAATTTTGTGACAGACGTTTTTTTATCGCTGGCATGTGAGGATTCGCGCTGCCAAGCCCGAGTGCGCCAATTTCGCTTCATCCTGTATATTCTTTATTTTGAACTTATTTCCTTTCCCTGATAGGCTGGAACGCCAATTACTTCCTTATAGTGTATTTTTCATCTCCTTCCAGGGTTCAGGTTTACGTTGTTTCTTTTCAATTCAATGGTGATCTTTAATTTAGACAATAGTGATAATCCTGTCCCTCTGTCTGAAAAAAGTAACAGTTACGCTATGGTGTGATTCGCTGGCAGGCTTCGTGGCCAGGCTTCTACAGGCTGTTACAAAAAGATACGGTCAAACTTTCAGGAAACATTCGTCACACACAAAGAAAGAAAATATGTTATGTGGACATGTGTCCGGAAACGCTTACTTTCCATGTTAGAGCCCATTTTATTACTTCTCTTCAAATTACATTAATCATGGAATGGAAACACACAGCAACAGAACGTACCAGCGTGACTTCAAACACTTTGTTACAGGAAATGTTCAAAATGTCCTCCGTTAGCGAGGATACACGCACCCACCCTCCGTCGCATGGAATCCCTCATGCGCTGATGCAGCCCTGGAGAATGGCGTATTGTATGAGAGCCGTCCACAATACGAGCACGAAGAGTCTCTACATTTGGTACCGGGGTTGCGTAGACAAGAGCTTTCAAATGCCCCCATAAATGAAAGTCAAGAGGGTTGAAGTCTGGAAAGCGTGGAGGCCATGGAAGTGGTCCGCCTCTACCAATCCATCGGTCACCGAATCAATTGTTGAGAAGCGTACGAACACTTCGACTGAAATGTGCAGGAGCTCCATCGTGCATGAACCACATGTTGTGTCTTACTTGTAAAGGCACATGTTCTAGCAGCACAGGTAGAGTATCCCGTATGAAATCATGATAACGTGCTCCATTGAGCGTAGGTGGAAGAACATGGGGCCCAATCAAGACATCACCAACAATGCCTGCCCATACGTTCACAGAAAATCTGTGTTGATGACGTGAATGCGCAATTGCGTGCGGATTCTCGTCAGCCCACACGTATAGCCAACACATACTGACGAAACTAAAATGAGCTCTAACATGGAAATTAAGCGTTTTCCGGACACATGTCCACGTAACATCTTATTTTTATTTGTGTGTGAGGAATGTTTCCTGACTGTTTGGCCGTACCTTTTTGTATATCCTCTACCCCTCTCCACCTTGCCTCCCCCTGCCTAGAGCTGATCACTTTCTTCGAGAAGAAAAACGAGAAAATAGTTTCAAAAAAGTATTAAAATATTAAACAAATAGTAAATAGGTAATGGGTATGGGGGTGATCGTGCTCAGGCCTAAAAATTCTTGACCTCTACCTTTCTTGCTGCCATCTGCCTGGCAAAGACACGCTTCATAATAAAAATTATGTCTACAGGGTTGAGTCTCTAATTATTGCCACCAAGAATAACTCCGAAAGTATGATAGATGCTGAAAAGTTTGTGGGACAAAAGTTGCATGGGACAACGGGGGCCATAATATGACGTTGGTTTTTTGTTGCTTGGAGCGGTCGCTTCAGATCAATTTTGTTTGTAAATGGGATGCTACAGTCGAATTATGTACTTTAGTGCCTCTTTCTCCCAATAAATGTTCCTTCTACTTGACACTAAATTCAAATGGTTCAAATGCCTCTAAGCACTGTAGACTTGCATCTGATCTGATCAATCCCCTAGACTTAGAACTACTTAAACCTAACTAACCTATGGACATCACACACATCCATGCCCGAGGTAGGATTCGAACCTGCGACCGTAGCAGCAGCGCGGTTCCGAACTGAAGCGCCTAGAACCGTTCTCCAACAGCGGCCGGCTTGACACTAAATGGTCTTCCAGTTTGTCCTATATAATAAACAGAACACACTATTCAGGAGTATATAAAATCACAAGTGATTTTGTATACTCCTGAATAGTGTACAGAAGTAACTGTGGACTTTAGATCGTGAATAAGTTGCTTTTTTTGCAAATTATTGTTAGTGGGAAAGGTAACCTTACATCCAAATTTTTTTAATAAGAAGACGACGCATTTTATCAGTTATTTGCAACCGGTAGGCTGTATAATTTTTATGTTTGAAAATTGTATACGGTTCATGAGGAAAGGCTAATTTTAAAACTGTCGTTACATCATTATTTCGCCAACTATATGGAACAGCAGATAAATTCACAACACCACATGTAACTGTTCTTACACAGCATGTCGCAACTTTAAATTACTGATTTGGTTACAACATCTCACGTAAGTAGCTTCTAAATTTTCACTTTAACGTTTGTCAGGTGCATAATTACGTGTATTATCGTCGACGATAGAGTGTTTTCAGACTGCTGGAAACTGACCGTGTGTCGAAATTACAACCACGTTTGAGAAGCCAGAAGTGGAATATAATTTCATTTAAAAATTTCACAGGGACTGTGGATCTTATCATCATGAAACTTCTGGAAGAATATTCATTACTCCACTGGGAATGACCTACTAGAAATAGATGCTGCCATTTCATTTGATAGTATTTATGAAAGTATAATGTCGCCACCGATGACTATCACATTACGACTCATATCTACCTTCAGATTTTATTATATTACTGGTTTATGAGTTCGCCATTAAATTTGCGAGACTGACAGTTTTGAAACTATTTGACGATTTTTTTGTGGTAGCAATGTTTACGGCTGCGTCGCCAGACGTTTCTCGGTTAAATCACGGCTTCACATCTCCCTGTGTACGTGGAGCCGCAGTCGTGTTTTGCTACCAGCTGTCACGTGGGCTGGTAGCCGTGGCAAACATAATCTGTTAACCTCCCTCGCCTTTGAGTCGTTACTCTCGCGTGACACATGTGGGGCACCGACGGAACAGCCTGATCAAACAAATACCCTGTAACGCTGTCGGACGAATAACAAGCTGCCGTGTATCAGCTTGTAGCTATCTGTTCGTGGCAGACCTCTCAGATGAGAGAGTAAAATGGCGTGTCGGCTGAACGTCATGACTTCACTCACTGTTTGATACAGCTGTCTTCTTGACTGTCGTCGATCTCACACCGTTATCACTTTGGAAGCAGAAATGTGGTATCATGTAACTGTGTTCACCTTTTGTTCAGCGTAATTTGTTAGTCACGCACCAGTTACTCGTGTGAAATAGTACGTGCAGAATAAGGGGAAGATTCTCATGTTTTCCTGATATGGGCAAAAACGACAACATTGCTAATTAATCTCTTACAACGCAAAAGACTGTTGTAGAATTTTTAATATTCTTCTCTGCGTCTGATTCCGTAAATATTGTAACAGTACTTCCACCTTCACTTCGTATGCGGCTCAGGCATTTAATTTATGAATCATAAAATCAGCAAAAATTCTGTCTTTCCATAATCTTTAATTTCTTTTTCTTCCACTGTTTGGCGGGTTCACACCTTCTCCATTCGTTTCTGTACCTTCCCTGTTTCTCTCTCGTCTTCTATTTCGCGCCAGCCTATCTGCAGGTTTCCTGCACCCTACTCAGTTTTATGAGCCACACCCTCAGGATTATTCTACCCCCACTTCGAGCTCACCTCTCTAACCGTCCCACAAGTTTTAACCATTTGTTCCTGCCCCTCTTATCTCTTAATTTTCTGCCACTCTTACCTCTTGTCAATCCCACTTTTCCTCTACACAACTGTGTTCGTCATTTTCCTCCCATGTCCTATGTCTTGCTACCACAATTTCCTGAATGCTGTCTCTATTGTTTTCCTCGTCCCTCATGAATGTGTAATTCTGTCCTCCCACCTGACCCATCACCACCCTTCCATTTCGCTGTATTTGTGTAAGTTGAGGAAGTACACTGTATTATTTTATTGTGGTTTCACCGTCTTGTCCAGCACTTCTGAGTGCAGACTTGGCAGTAAGGGGCACGGGAATCCAACACGTTTAAAGAAAATAATGCCCTTACACGGACACAGAGAAAAGGAGAGAGAGAGAAAGAGAGAGAGAGAGAAAGGAGAAAGACAAAGATAGAGAGAGAGAGAGAGAGAGAGAGAGAGAGAGAGAGAAAGAGAGAGAACAGAGACAGAGGGAGAGAGAGGGGGAGGAGACAAAAACAGAGAGAGAGAGAGAGAGAGAGTGTGTGTACTTCAAAGGGTAATTATTAAAAGGATCGTTACACATTAATGTCATGAAAGCTGCTGTTTCCCTTTAAAACTCGTGGAACTGGTGACAAAATTAGGCACTTGGCTACACTAAAAAGAAGTAGTTCCCTACAGCTTGCCTTTCGATTATTTCATCGTTGTCTGGTAGCCCCTCCACCTCCCACACTAAAAATTATTTAATACACAAACAGCGAGGATCCACTTGTATTTTATTCCTCTATGCACCTCCAACTGCATTCGTACTAACTTTCTTCGGTCGCTGTCGAATCATGGTAGGTTATTTCCACGCCACAATATCTTTCACGGGGCAAACTCATTTTGCAAGTGGTTTACATATTTCATTGGTTTTATCATAAATCGTCCTCTAGAGAGCTGACGGTTCAGATCTTTTTCCTTTCACTCTCGTTAAGGACGAATATATGTCCTTTTTTGTGGTTCCATACCTCAGTCGGTAGAAACGAAACCCTTACAGGGTTGTAAGCTCTTTGTACGTATCGAAACATGTGGTGCGTGGTAGAAATCTTCTCAGTGACAAATCTAAAGTGTTCAGTGAGAACAATTTACGTGTGCAACAATAAGAGTGGAGTGAGAATGTATTCACATCTGTTGGACGAATTTTATGAAAACAAACACTCCAAACCGACATTTCACGACATTTAATCTGTAAAAAACACACCACATGTCATAAGGAAACTGTGTAAACCGTCTGAGGATGAATCACAACGATTCGGTAACGGCACCCTTTGAGTAAAGGAACTGAAAGTAAATTTGTGGCTGGTTGCTGTCCGAACACCGTCAACATTTGTCTTGAAATAACAGCCACGGTCTCCATCATGTTACCATGTGACAAAATTGCATTACAGGGTCGCTTCTTCGTCAAGCTGAGTGTCTGCCCGTCTAACTTAAGAACCATTTTTCTCATGAATGGGTCGACGTATCTAGTTGAAATTCCTTTCACATACTAAGGTCTGCAGTCCCTTGGCGGTGTAAAAAGATAAACTTCTAAGTCAGTTTAGTTGAAAGATTCTGTCATTTATGACAAATATTTTCATACTCTCAGAGTCACTCATCAAAATCTGTAGGGTATTTCCCGGTGACCTAGGCTCATGAAATTTGGGAAGATGCAAGATTTCACAGTGCAGGCAAAGGAATGAATCCGAAAATTGTTAATTTGTAGTTATATCACACGAAAATAATTTTTTGTAATTTGTTATCCGACTTCTGTCTCTCCGTCTGGTAAGACCCCTTTTTCTCGGGACCAGGGTGACGTATCACGTTAAAATTTGTGTATCGTACTAAGCTCTGCGGCCACTTGGTGGCGTAAAATATTTAATCTTCTAAGTCAGTGCACTCAAACAGATACAGACATTTATGTCACACATTTTGATACGCACAAACTCACGGAAAAAATGGGAAAATGGTTAATTAGTAATTATATCGCATGACTTTTTTTTCTTTTATTCGTTTGTTATCTAACTACCTGTTAGGCTCCCTGTCTGTTAAGACCCCTTTTCTCAGGAACGGGATGACGTATGTAGATGACATTTATGTTACATGTTAAGGGCTATGGTTGTTGGGCGGTGTACAAAAGTTACGCTTTTACTTCAGTGCAGTCACAAGGTACGGCCATTATGTCACATATTTTGATATGCAATCACAAGGTATGGCCGTTATGTCACATATTTTGATATGCTGCCAGTATCGATATTGATAAGAGGCAAAGATCAGTGAGATTCTCGATTCCCAGGATGGATGAACTATCTATATACTTAAGTGTGTACTGAGCCCACGGTGCTCGAGTGCTACTCACACTTATCCAGATCCTTTAACGTTTATGAAGCTACGAGAAACTGGTTGATTTAAGATATCAGTGAGCTTATGTAGTATTTTGGAATAAAGAGTTATCAGAAATTCACCCTCCAGTAGAGTGTGTGGTGTTTCAAAACATCGTGGCAGATTAAAAGTTTGGATAGGAGGAGGGAGGTGCGGGTAACAGTGAAGCTGTGAGGACGCCTTGTGAGTTGTGGCTGAATCGTAGCTCACTGACGTAGAGAGAGCACTGCTCGCGTCAGGCAAAGTTCAACCATCGAGCCCCGAAATGGAAAATTCTTCTATTCTGACAGGAAGTTTCATCAGAAATTGTAAAGGACGCAAAGTGTCCCACATATCTTTGTCCACGTTGGTATGTAATATTTAACTGTGTGTATGTGTTTGTGTGTGTGTTTATGATTGCTCATTAGCGGAGATGCGGATCCTAATGTGATCCGTGATACAGTCCGTATGAATCGACCAAGAGGTCTTCAGGTAAGAGGTAACCGAACGCTCTGCAGGCGCAAAGAACATGGCATCAGTTGCTAATAGTAAGAACGGGATGAGAAGCAGGCATCTTTTATTCGTTTTATTACAAAATTATTGATTAGCATAAAAATTCATTAGTATTCACAAAATAATAGCAGATTTTAGTCATTCGTAACGGGTCAGTCAGATTCGTTTCATAAGTGTCGCACTTACAACGCGTCAATATTCTGTAAATCCTATAATCAGCCTGTGGAGAAAGGACTTGCCAATTTGTTCATTTATTTCACTTGTCCAAGTCCTTTTCATCATGCATGTATTCCATAAATGGCTATGAATGAATTCATTTTTGTGTAAGAGCGTTTCAAATACTTCTTTGGGCAACCAGAGTTGATCCTGTGAGCTACTAGGCCTTACCAACTTAAGCTGGTGAAAAACCTTTATCAGAAGACGAAAAGCAATGGGCAGTGACAAAGGTAAACACTAAGTCCGGAAGTCAGTGGGGTGGGGTGGTTAGTCGCACGTAACGGAATCTCCTCCCTCCACCCGTAAGAAGGAGTAACCGGTTCAGCCATACGCCTTTCTCTTGATACGATGATTCAGCAAATGTACGGACTTGCTCTCCTGAGCAGTCCTGGCTAATTGAGGAGGTAAGTATCTGAACGTGATAGTGCAATGTGTAGAAGGGCTCAACGCACTTTATTTAAGCTTTGTTTCATTAGAGAAATAGTATGAGGTTTTTTTCCCTTTATTTTAAAATAACTTGACGCTATGTAGTGTGTTTGTTTTGAACAACTGCCACGTATGAACCTTGTACGAAGTACTAGGCAGTGTGATCTCTCTTTCTACTAATCTAATCGTCTATTACCTCATGATTCGTGTAGCGGATATCGTGTTAAATGCATTATGACCTTAATTAATTAGTCATTATGCCCAATGTTACTGCATTTGTTCGTTACATACCCATATGTTTGTGATTTCATAGCTTTTGGTTAAAACCGCTATGAATCTTGTACATTGTGGAATTCTACATCCAATGAGTACCGATACGCATTCGTTAAAAGAATATTTTTCGATTTTTACTAACATTTGTGAGCTACGTGCTTCTGCCGATACTGCTCCCTCTGTTCTCTCTTTGCCTGTAAGTAGAAGTGATTGGGAGTAGTTCCTAGAATTAACGTTTCCTTTTTCGCCAATGTGTCAAAATTAAATAATCCTTATACCATGGTTTGTAGCTTTCATGTCTCTACCAGAAGACCAGTCTCTTCGCTAAAGAGTCAACGTTTCCTCTGAACGCCACTGTAAGATCTGCCAAGCGACGCTCTATTTATTAAATAATTATGAATTTCAATCGAATTTCAGACTACGTGTCCCTTCTTGTGGTTTAAATATTTGACATTATGGATATGTTTCAGTACTTGTCGGTGGGAACGCTATGATTGATCTGAATGAAGTGTCAACATTCAAGTTAAAGGAATCTTTTTGCCTTCATAAAGCAAATTAAATAAAATTTTTATACCATGCGTTCCTATTTCAACCCTCTACCACATGCCCACTTTGAAATATCCATAGACACGAACGTAAATTGGAGGGCAGCTTCCGTAACGGCACCGTCCCCTAAAAGCATTCTTAGATTCGAGTCATCTATTGCACAAAATTGTTATTTATCTTATTTTTTGGGGCTTCCTCACATATATAAATCATCTTGTAACGCAAACATAAAACGCGACGAGCATGACATACGTGGAAGGGCATAGTATTTTTCAGTTCGTGAACCAAGGTACTCCACCTTTTTGTGTGGTGTCCCGGGTCACAATAGTTGTCCACTACCGTACAAAAAGATGAATTTATTGACAACCTTTCACGTGGCGTTCCTTCTCAAGATATTTGTCTCTTGCAACAAACCCAAGTGATGAATTCCTCCCCCCCCCCCCTCTTTTATATGGCGACCCAGCTTAGCATTACTAATGCAACACCCCCTCCTATTAACGTGATTTAAACAAAGACCGCTGATAATTATAAGATTATCGCTCGAGCTGCACCCTTTCCCTGTTTCCTGCTGCCTCTTGCTCCGACTGAATTTGGCGCCTGTGCGATGCTAGTACGGAGTGTCCTTTTGCATTTTCATCTTCCCTACTTCACTGCCCTGTTACGTGTGTGTCAACAGTTCCTTCCTCAGCTATCTCTTCTGGTAGACATGTAATGTTTAAAACCGTGTTCATTTGGTCTCTTCCTGCTCCTCAAAACTAACACTGCTTCTCGATGTACGATAAAAGTGAAGTGAGCAGGCAAGACTGTGCCGTCCATCTCGAGCGTCGTTATACGGAGTGCTTTCAAGCGGAAGTGCATAATCTCGAGCGCTTTTAGTGACTGTTTTCAAATGAACGTTGTAAAACTTCAACCCGACTTCTCATTTACCACAATGCCACAAATACATTGAAATCGTTGACCTGGAGACCGGCTACCATGACGATTCGCGTGGCGTGTTGTATGCCGATCGTCTTGGCAGCGCGCGTCTCTGTTCAACGACGCTAATCGCCGTACGCTAAGGACTGCTTTGTTGTGATCCATTCTACCAGTCCTCAGTCCTATAATTTTCTACAATCATTTAGCCATCATATATATGCTGACCACTAATTTTTAAGTAGAAATTCGTCAATGGAACCGAAGAAATTAGATATTAAACCAAATAGTATTTAATTGTTAATGCAAATAAATGTACTTAAAGCCAGGATTCGCATTCAAATTAACAAAAAATTAGCAAAATTCGGAAATGTTTTTGACACAAAGGCTCTGCTTGGGTATTCTGATTGATTATACTTTGAAGTTTGTTTTAGATTTTCAATTAAAAAATGGTGCCCGTAATTGTGGTGTGATTAAGGGTCTGCGAGTTTGCAGACTGAGTGCGATGTAGCCCATGGATAACATCAGTCTATACTACATTATATTTATTGAGCTTAAATGTAACAATATGGTGCCAAGTCGTAGTTTGAGTCCGATTTTTGAGGGTTTGGTTCACTCTTCATGGCTATACAAAACAAGTTAATATTAACAAAATTCATGCATTATGGATATACGGTCCCAAGAAAAATGTTTATTTTGTTTTCGATGGTCAAAGGTAGAAGTTAATAGGTTGAACCGTATCTGTTCCGTGGTGCAGGCAGTTTTGAACAATCTTTTCTAGTGAAAACCCTGTTGTGTGTATTATTGGCTCAATCTGCACAGTATTACATACATATTTGATGTCGCTGAGCACAAATCTGAAGTTAGAATTTAAAAATTAAAAATGGCTAATCCAATACGGCGGACCAAAATTTATGGTTTGACCAATTTTGAACAAAATATGACCAAGGAAGTGTTTTCGCTACTTACGTTTAATCTTCAGTTCCAGTATTGTATGTAAACTCTTCCTCTAACTCGAATTTTTCCTGGAGAGCAATTCTCTCGTTCTACTTGGCGAGAAAAGCCTATCAGGCTGAGTTGGATACGCTGCGCTCGACAGCCTGCACACGTTGTTCGTCAGGTTTTTCGGCGAATATGTTTGCATGCATACTGCAACGTAAATCATTTTGTGAAATTGCGTCACGGCACGACAAGTTTTATACGTACGTCTGGCGCCTCCGGCTAAGAGCATCCCAGGGCAGCCGTGACACTGCTTCGAACAATGGGCTGTAGAAACTATTTTAACACACGGATTAAAAAACTTTTTCTTTTCAACACTGTAGACACACACACCTTTCAAAAAATGCAGTAACAATCCAATTTTCGACCGTTTTAAATCAAAACCTGGTCTGAAGTGATAAATGGATGTTTCGTTATGTTCCTTTCGAATTGTTACCTAATAATTGTACTGCATCACTAGCAATTCAAATCCTCAAGTAGAAGTGGATGAGTTAGACATCTGATGTCGAACCTTCGTAGAACGGAAACGGTACGGTTCCGGACATGATTTCCTATTCAAAATACACTACTGGCCATTAAAATTGCTACACCACGAAGATGACGTGCAACAGGCGCGAAATTTAACCGACAGGAAGAAGTTGCTGTGATATGTGAATGATTTTTCATAGCATTCACACAAGATTGGCGCCGGTGGCGACACCTACAAAGTGCTGACATGAGGAAAGTATCCAACCGATTTCTCATACACAAACAGCAGTTGACCGGCGTTGCCTGGTGAAACGTTGTTGTGATGCCTCGTGCAAGGAGGAAAAATACGTACCATCACTTTTCCGACGTTGATGAAGGTCGGATTGTAGCCTATCGCGATTGCGGATTATCATATCGCGACATTGCTGCTCGCGTAGGACGAGATCCAACGACTGTTAGCAAAATGTGGTATCGGTGGGTTCAGGAGGGTAATACGGAACGCGGTGCTGGATCCCAACGGTCTCGTATCACTAGCAGTCGAGAGGACAAGCATATTATCCGCATGGCTGTAACGGATCGTGCAGCCACGTCTCGATCCATGAGTCAACAGATGAGGACTTTTGCAAGGCAACAACCATTTGCACGAACAGTTCGACGACGTTTGCAGCCGAATTAACAATGGCTGCGGTTACCCTTGGCGCTGCGTCACATACAGGAGCGCCTGAGATGGTGTACTCAACGACGAACCTGGGTGCACGAATGGCAAAACTTCATTTTTTCGGATGAATCCAGGTTCTGTTACAGCATCATGATGTTCGCATCCGTGTTTGGCGACATCGCGGTGAACACACATAGGAAGCGTATATTCGTCATCGCCATACTGGCGTATCACCCGGCGTGATGGTATGGGTGCATTGGTTACACGTCTCGGTCATTTCTTGTTCGCATTGACGGCACTTTGAGCAATGGATGTTACATTTCAGATGTGTAACGACCCGTGGCTCTAACCTTCATTCTATCCCTGCAAAACCCTAAATTTCAGCAGGATAATGCACGACCGCATGTTTCAGGTCCTGTACGGGCCATTCTGCATACAGAAAATGTTGGACTGCTGCCCTGGCCAGCACATTCTCCAGATCTGTCACCAATTGTAAACGTATGTTCAATGTTGGCCAAGAAACTGGCTAAACACTACTCTTGATGAACTGTGGTATCGTGTTGAAGCTCCATGGGCAGCTGTACCTGTACACGCCATCCAAGCTCTGTTTGACTCAACGCCAAGGCGTATCACGGCCGTTATTACGGCCAGAGGTGGTTGCTCTAGGTACTAATTTCTCAGGACCTATGCACCCAAATTGCGTGAAAATGAAATCACATGTCAGTTCTAGTATAATATATTTGTTCAATGAATACCCGTTTATCGTGATCATTTCTTCTTGGTGTAGCAATTTTAATGTCCAGCAGTGTATTATGTACTCACGTCCCTCTACAAGTCCTAGAAGTTTGTGATGGGGATTCCCAAGAACCCTGAGTAAGTTAACACTTCCATAAAATTCCATTATTATTCATCATCCGATGCAGCTGGTCGGTGGTTCGATGCCGGCGCAGTGCACGCAGCCGGTGGCGCCCACCGTGGATGCCTGACCTCGACCAACACGGCTGGGGTCGCCAACATACGGAGAGCAGCCACGCCCGGCGCGGTCGTCGCCGCCGAAGCCAGCAAACTGGTTTACTGCGTCACGAGCGCGGCTCGCCTCTTCCTCGGAAACTCAAGGCCAGCGCGTACGTTTGCGGAGCTCATGTTTATTTTTAGCAAATTAACGAGCCCCCATGAATATACATTTTCACGTTCCCGTATCCTCAACAGCCATGTACAGTGTTGTTCATGCTGACCTAGACCAATTTTAAGCGGTTGTAAAAGAAGTGCTTGGTCTGTGAGAAGATATTGTGTGATTTTATGCAACTCAAGAAGTTTGTTTTGTTTCAGTGACCTCTATGGAAATGGAAGAGGATGTAGATGAAGATGAAATGGGAGATACGATACTGCGTGAAGAGTCTGTCAGAGCACTGAAAGACCTGAGTCGAAACAAGGCCCCCCCGGAGTAGACAACATTCCATTGAAACTACTGACGGCCTTGGGAGAGCCAGTCCTGACATAACTCTACCATCTGGTGAGCAAGATGTATGAAACAGGCGAAATACCTTCAGACTTCAAGAAGAATATAATAATTCCAATCCCAAACAAAGCAGGCATTGACAGATGTGAAAATTACCGAACTATCATTTTAATATGTCACAGCTGCAAAATACTAACGCGAATTCTTTACAGACGAATGGAAAAACTAGTAGAAGCCGACCTCGGGGAAGATCAGGTTGGATTCCGTAGAAATGTTGGAACACGTGAGGCAATACTGACCCTAAGACTTATCTTAGAAGCTTACGTTTCCAGCATTTGTAGACTTAGAGAAAGCTTTTGACAGTGTTGACTGGAATATTCTCTTTCACATACTGAAGGTGGCAGGGCTAAAATACAGGGAGCGAAAGGCTATTTAAAATTTGCACAGAAACCAGATGGCAGTTATAAGAGTCGAGGGAAATGAGAGGGAAATAGTGGTTGGAAAGGGAGTGAGACAGGGTTGTAGTTTCTCCCCGATGTTATTCAATCTGTATATTGAGCAAGCAGTGAAGGAAACAAAAGAAAACTTCGAAGTAGGTATTAAAATCCATGGAGAAGAAATAAAAACTTTGAGGTTCGTCGATGACATTGTAATTTTGTCAGAGACAGCAAAGGACTTGGAAGAGCAGTTGAACGGAATAGATAGTGTCTTGAAAGGAGGATATAAGATGAACACCAACAAAAGCAAAACGAGGATAATGGAATGTAGTCGAATTAAGTCGGGTGATGCTGAGGGAATTAGATTAGGAAATAACACTCTTAAGTAGTAAAGGAGTTTTGCTATTTGGGGAGCAAAATAACTGATGATGGTCGAAGTACAGAGGATATAAAATGTAGACTGGCAATGACAAGGAAAGCGTTTCTGAAGAAGAAAAATTTGTTAACATCGAGTATAGATTTACATGACAGGAAGTCGTTTCTGAAAGTATTTGTATGGAGTGTAACCATGTATGGACGTGAAAAATGGACGATAAATACTTTGGACAAGAAGAGAATATAAGCTTTCGAAATGTGGTGCTACAGAAGAATGCTGAAGATTAGATGGGAAGATCACATAACTAATGAAGTATTGAATAAGATTGGGGAGAAGAGAAGTTTGTGGCACAACTTGACCAGAAGAAGGGATCGGTTGGTAGGACATGTTCTGAGGCATCAAGGGATCACCAATTTAGTATTGGAGGGCAGTGTGGAGGGTAGAAATCGTAGAGGGAGACCAAGAGACGAATACACTAAGCAGATTCAGAAGGATGTAGGTTGCAGTAGGTACTGGGAGATGAAGAAGCTTGCACAGGATAGAGTAGCATGAAGAGCTGCATCAAACCAGTCTCAGGACTGAAGACCACAACAAGAAAGACCTCTAGCATCATGGTTGCCAGACCAACGAAGAAGGTAGTTTGTGTAGTTCGTGCCACAGTTGCAAGAGGACAGCGGTAATTTTATTTGTCAACAGAATGGCGCTCCACTGCACTTCCGCGACTTCTTTCTGAGCTGCTGGCTACTGAGCTGCTAACACGATGGACCAGTTGTGAACGAGTTGGCAATCTTCATTTGCTGGCATAACCCACACCTTCTCGAGGAGTGCACCGTGTTATTTTTACCTGTGGGCCTACATCAAAGACACTGTTCACTGTTTTATGTCCACTCAACAAGACATCGATGATGTATCAAGGCAGCCGTGAATGAGAGCGATGCAGACACATCAGGTCTACTAAGGGCCTAATTGGCCTACAGACTGGACATGTAGCGTTTAAGTATCGGTTGACACATTGAACATCGTTAACATGACAAGAAAATTTTCTGGGTTGTTGTTTCCATACACATAATCTTGCAATACCTATCATCAGTGCAAACATTTTTCACAATCGTATGAAATTGTCGATATCATTATGAATAACCCTGTATGTAAGTTCTTATTCTTTTGGAGTTTTTTGTTCCAAGTCATCTGTCATACGTGTTCTACTTCACCTCGCTCCAGATGCTTACCGCTAGGCATTTTACGACAGGTAACACTACAGATGAGAGTGTATGGAAGATTTAGTACTATTAACGTGCAATAGTTACTTTCAGGTTAACTATCAACTCCACCACAGGTCTTCAGACCATAACTCCATCACCTACAAACAGCCCGTATCTAAAATACAGTAAATACACTGTCTGAGGTGTGCGGGGTTGATCTGTTATTCTGTGCAAAGGATTAATCTGAGATGTACCCTTTACCCTGTGGCTCCTGCGAGATGCAATTTCCACCCCCACACTACTACACAAGTCAGACAGACGCTCCTAACGTTCTAAAGAGAAATGCCTGAAAACTTTCAGCAATAAATATCTTCTGGAGTCGTCCGCTGTAAGGAAATGACGCAAAAATTCACAAAATACTTGGGTACTGGAGTAGTGCTAGTTAGTGTAAGTAAGAAATGAAACTAACATAAGTTATTATTTATTTTGCAAAAATTCTGAGAAATCACAGGGGCCCTTTTAGTTATGAATTGAACAAGTTATATCCTGGTTCTTTTCGGAATGTGAAGTTACCTCTCAAGGATGGGATTCGCTAATGAAATTCTATACAAAATTTAAGATGGTTGTTGACTTGATAGAATGGCTGAGAGGCACACCTACTCAACTTGAATAATTATCCTTTAGAATGTTGCTAGGTACGGTCGAGGCTGTAGGGTGTGAAACGCAGTGAAGTGTACTGTTGTGGAGGAAATATGGGGCTCACAATAGCTGCAGAGCACAATACCGTAAGCTGCGATGACTGCTGTCTGCGCCGCTCGCTGCTGACAAATGAGACAACTCTCGTTCTATCTGGATTGACCTTCGCCACTCAAACTGTCCCTATGCCTTGATGAAGTCAAGGATTCCTATTTGCCCCTAGTCTATTGGCGTGGTACACCGGTCAGATAACCAGTCCACCATGATACCACTCAAAATTCGCTCGGAGGCGTTTAACTATAACTCTGTACGTTCACACCGCTCAATAAGTGTGTCGGTCAACACAGTGAACAACACTTAATCACAAGGACTCAACATAGAGTAGCAATTCGATTCGCTCTCGACAGAGGTGCTCTTCCAGTGAAGTACTGAGGAGAGACTTGTTCCCCACTCCAAGAGCGACAACAAAACGGCGCCTCTCCACGCCAGACATGAAGGGGTGTATCTTTCGGTCTCTTCCATTACTCCTTCAGCTCAAGGAGTCAGAAATATCGTCTGCCAATCAGTATTGCTCTTCTAACACGGGAGAATGACGTTTCGCTTAAGGCGACCAATCCAGAAACCTGTAGCATTGACGTTTGGCGTTTGCTGTCTCCCTGTGAAAATCTCTGAAACTGCGTGCTATGTGTAAAGAATGCGTAGGCTGGCCGCTCCCACACAATGTAGCGGAATTTGATTTTAAGCCAAATACGGGGTTGTTCCCCCCTTTAACTCAGGCCCACGCTGTCCACTCCACGGGCGGTCACCTCGGCCAACATAGGCTGGGTCGTCCTCTGAAGGGACTGGCCTCCCGGTGTGTGGTCTACCTCTCTCGAACTAAAAGCTCCTGTGACCGTCGTGTCTGGAATGTATGTGTGTACGCCAGCCTCGAGTATTTCAACCACAGTACACTTACTTGTTACTTGCTTATCGTTTACATGAATTCATACAACACTGACTTTATCTTATCGAGTTTGGGTTCGAATGAAGCGTCTTGATGTGCGGAATATGATTGTGAGGGTGGAATATATAAGCAACGAAGGTCAGGAGACCACGACGCCTTACAACTGCAAGCGGCTGAACAGTGCATCAGTATTATCGATTACCCTCCTATCCCAGTCTAATATAGTGATCGAGTGAACAATTACCTACATACGCTAATCCACCTCCATGTTTCCAGACGAAATACATCGTCTTTCTCAGAGATCTTTTCCTTCTGTCACATATTTGAATGGTGTATGCCAACCTATACAATTCTAGCAGCATTTATCTAATGGTTTTGCTCTGCTGATCAGTCACATGTGGGTTCAGGGGATTGGTTGACAGTAACTGAGTAGAGCTGAGCTATCGATCGAAGCTACTGTTCACCAGAACGTATCATTTAACGACAAATGGTTCTTTGCATGTTAAGCTTGGGATAGCAGCTGACAATGACCTCAGAATTATAGTGAAAATTGAGAATGTATACTGAGGTACGAAGATAAAGCTCATTCATATTGATTGGCGAAAGTGGTGTGGCACACTAACATATATATTGAGAAGCAATTGACGGCTAAGTGCGACGCGTTCTGCCTTGGCATTCTCATCCTCCCGTTTTCGACAGTAGCAGTGTTAATGCATCAGTGATAACTGTGCTCGATATAGCTACGATAAAATTAACAGTTCGAGAATCGTCACAGGAGATATTTCTAAAGCATGTAAGCGCTGTGAACACACATGGAGTGAGAGTAGATATGTGATATTGTTTTGCTTAAGATAGTGCGAACATTGAGATGGAGATGTCAATCAATTATACTAAAATGTATTGTAAAGTGTATTAACAAAGTATAAAAATGCTCTCACTGTCGTTAAAACAGGTCTCTGACACACAGCACACAAGGGAAGGATAGGTCTACATCCAACGAGAGCAGCAATATGTCTGCAGGAAATAATAATACTCCCACTGCTTCCTGGAAGCATATTTTACACAGGTGACCATTATCAGATACTCTCACAGTCAGATGGTGTTCTGTTGATGCTATCAGAAGATTTGATGGAGGTTTAATATTAGCTACGACCTCTGCAGTAATTTTTGCATCTCTCTTCTGACAGATAGTATCCAAAAAATCCTTACCTCTAGGAAGAAGCACAAACAGTTCTTGGAATATCACACACCATGTTCAAGTCGTTTGTAATTCGTTTCACTCTAATACTTCAATCCTCCATCACAAAGGAAACGCGCAGTTTTCGTCAGTGCTATGAAAGAATCCAGCTTCCATTTAGTCTGTCAGAATGTCGTATAACAGCTAAAGCCCATACTTTGATGGTACCACCCTCGCAACTGTATATTCTATATTTAGGCTGAGCTAACCTAATCTCCTGCCCATCACACGTTAAACTGCATAAATATGCTGATTCATGAGATGAATGTGGGAATATCTCCATTCTGCACAGGTTACAAATATTCTACCAATCAGCTAGACTCTCCGGTATACCTCCCCAACAACCCTAGGCATCCACTATGTGACAAAGTGACCTTCTTTCAAAGCTCCCTTTACGTATAGCCTGCTTCATAACGGGCATCCGCCTACCAAATTCTTCTAAAATTGCCAAAACCAATATAACAATGCTGACCGCGTGCATAAATGGGGAAAGGAAGGAAAGAAAATACTGGTCCATGTATAGCGTCGACAGATAAAATTGTAATGATAAGAAAAGCTGGCAGGAAAACACTGTGTTAGGGAAGTAAAACCAAGTGGATGAGGTAGACGGAACGAAAACTGTGCGACAACTGACAGCAAATTGCCATTCGGTCATTAACCATGAGACTGTACACATCCCGGTAAGGACACGAGCGTAAAATATCAGTTCCAAAGTGCTAGCACCTCAGTGGAATGTTGGTCTCCCCATGGAAAGTGCAATAATAGCTATATACACGAGGATTCGCATCGTCACTTTCAGGAAAAGTACTGTTTTCGTTAGAATTGTGAAAACGCATGGACGAGTATTTATTGTGTGTTCTTTTGTGTATAACCGAAAAAAATGGAGAAGAATACTGTATAATTTTCAAATAAAATTTGAATTTTATTAACACTAATTTGAAACCACCGGATTCTTACAGTATTATACAATATTTAAATTTGGTTCAAATTTCAGTGTTTCTGTACTATGTATATACTTGTGTACTTTTGCTAATGGAATGTCTATGTAATGTATGTAAGTATGTAGGATAATTTCCAAGATAACTTTGGAAATTGATTTAGTTATAACCACTCAGATTATTTTCCTAGTTGTTATTGTGGCGTAGAGAGTTCCTTATTGAGTAGCATTATTTAGTAAAAAGCAAAATTAACACAGAAGCGAAACATGGTTCTACAAAACAGTTTCCTCATGAAACTGTTGTGAAATTTATTTTACGCATTGAAGATTTAGCCCGGTTCTGTAACTGAATGGACAGCGTCACCGTCTCCGGTGCGGTTGAACTTGGGTCGCATTCCAGATTCTTTCTGTGGTAAGGATGTCTTCTACGGGATCCAGTCAGTACCGTGAGGCAAAATGATGAGCTGTTTGGACAAAGAAGCAACGGCATTATAAGACTTCATATGCTGGAAATAAGGGTTGGAGGGATTGTCGACATGGTGATCACATGTCTCACATGATCACAGATGATTACTCGTACTGCCTTGTAAGTAGCAGTCGGTCAATTGGAAGAGGCATAAATTCTTTGACACACCTGTGAAGTCGACGTTCTCAATGCAGCATATGGGGAGACTGGAGCCACTGTTTCAAAGCACCAGCAAACTAATCTATCGAGAACGCGTTGTCTAGAGGTTCAATTTTTTGTGATAAAATGACGAGATACAGCATATTGGTGATTAAGTAATTTTCTAATTGTAGTTTGGTGTTATGAAAGTATGCCGTTTCAAGGCAAAGGCTCACTGAAGACCCATGAAAACCATATTTTTCTTGGTACGAATTGTTTTAATTTAATGTCAATTAGCAACGTATCTGAGATTAAAGCCTTCAGAAGATAGTAACGTACGAGACGAGATCGTGTGTTATGGCTGTTCAGTGCAGTATAAAGAACAGAGATACAGAGTTGCAAAGTGATGCGTACTACTACACTTAAATTTTTTCACTAAACCTCGCGTTCTGTAATAGATTCTAAATCTTTCTTATTAATCTAATACCAGTAGATTCTGTAATATCCCATGTTATGTGAACAGAAGTGTGTTTATTCTCAGGAGTGTGTGCATTCGAATGGTTTTATATACTAGAGAGCTTGCACTGCTTCCTGTAAGCTATTTTATGCTTTCCTGTTTAGTTATACAAATGCTAGGTGTGGTATCGATAGTTCCGATGCCACAGCGTAGGTTGGCACTACGGGAGCGGAAGATCTACACGTACGACAGAGCCCTCTAGACGACGCTGTGCAGCTCTAAGAGCGCCTCTTTTCTTTCGCCCAGTTCATGAAGAGCAGATGGCCGATAACCATCGCTTTACCTTAGCTTGCTATTGAGACTTTCTTATCTTGACTTAGGCTGCACACATACGTGATCATCGCCCAAAGTTATGTAATATGTTTGCATATGTTTATACTATAGTAAAACCACCTTTGCTTTAGTCGCAGTAGCGAAAGCCTTACCTCACCTGCTTCTATTCGCTTCCTTTCATTCGGCCTCTTTGTCAGACTACAGGAGCAGACCCAAGCGCCTCCTTTCAGGCGGCGTACAAAACGTGGTGGCTGTTCTTTCGGACAGAATCCGCAGCTGTTGTACATTATATGTAATCTGAATATGGAGGGAGGGGTGGGGGTGGGGGAGGAGGGGAGAAAGGAAATAAGTGAAGAAATTACTGACGTTAGCTGCATCGGGACATTACACATCAGCGGCGATGAGCGAAAATGTGTACCGCACTGGGATTCGAACCTGGGGTCCGCTGCTTACCAAGCAGGTACGTTGAACACAGCACCATCCGGGGTAGGTGGCGCTCGGTGGGAGTGTGGGTCGGCCATGAGGCGCGCCGATATAATCCGACAGTTGCGATGACACTGTGTCTGTATGGCGCAGTGGTTAACACATCTTCCTAGAAAGCGAAAGATCCTGGGTACGAATCCATTTCCAGTACACATTTTCACTCGTCGACACTGATTTTGTAATGTCCCGATGCAGCTGACATCAGTAATTCCTTCCCCTTCCTTTCCTTCCTCTCCCATACCACCTTCAGTGTACATATTTCTGTTTAGTGTTGTAGTTCACGCATTCTTCAAAATCTGCAGAACCAGTGATCAAATAGGAATGTCGTTAGGGTTTTACTAAAACGTGAAAATGATGAAATAACGTTTATCGTATGTGATAGACGGTTGTAAATTTGTGTCTCACTATTTGTAATAAAATTTTGGAGGGGCTGATGTCATTGTTAACTGTACACGGAACTTTTCTTTTCGACTTATAACGCGTTTACGGGAGGAAATGTGCGTTTTAATACAGCTACTGTGGGAATTTTACGCCTGTCCATTCCGAAAACAAATTGTGTAGTTTCCGAGCCAAATACAACCAACAGCTGCCTCTGAAATGCCCTGCGGTCGCATATTCGACAAGGCGTACCGCACGCACCACCGTATCGTTTCTGAGCGTTCGGCACTTTCAACGCTGACGATCGATTGCACATTCCGTGTGTTGACAGACTCACGGCCTAATCGGTCAGTCTGAAGAATTTATATGCTTTTTTTTACTAGAATACAGGTCTGATTTGGATTGGCGACTATACTACTACTGCCTTAGCCACAACTAATAACAACTGCTCTGTGTGATCGTTCAAAATCCACATTTTGCTGTATACTGATCGTAATGCGTTTCAGAGACAAGTAAATACCTTTGGCCTTCCTAAGCAAAACATTAGTTTTACGATCACGGTCAATATGTAGTAAAATAATAACGCGAGTTTGTGTTATAATATGTATTTTAGTTCTAGCTGGAGGCCAGTCATTTACATGATTCACTGCCTAGTAATAAAAATGGGATTACCTTTCAGAGATTTAGTTTCACTTGGACTTAAATCGTACTTAAACTATGATTACATGAAACAGCACTCCAGCTATTGTTGAGAAATGTTTTAATGTCTACTTCAGGGTTCGGCTACGCCCATTGAAGATTCTCATATCCGAGGTGCCTAAGACGAAACAGGTGACCTGGTGACGGCTGCCATCTGGTACTACACAGTGACGAATGGGTGGCCAGGTAATATCTGTGACAGCCGATACCGGTCACCTCGAATAGAAAAAAAACATAAGAAATTGCTATTTAGGCTTAATAGTTCCCGTCGGAAACAAGCAATTACATCACGATCGAGCAGTGAACTCGACCGATTTGTGTCAAAACGCACATTATTTTCATACGGGGTACAAGATCTCACGCCAGTCTAACTGCAGTATGTGAAGCTTCAGTCCTTATGGATATCCTTCTTCTCTTCCTTTTTATCGTCAGCCATTTGAATAACCAGTACTGGATAAAGGCAACGTCTATACTGCTCCATACATTGAGGTTTTACTGCACGGCAGTGCAGGACCATCTTCTGTGTTGCCCCATGATAGAAATGTTGAAGAACGAACTGTAATGATCGCCATTCATTGTTGTTGTCATTATGGTTTTCAGTCCAAAGACTGGTTTGATGCAGTTCTCCATGATACTTTAACCTGTCTAAGACACTTAATCTCCGAGTAGCTACTGCAAGCTACAACCTTCTGCCTCCCCGCTTCCTTCCAGTACTAAATTTGTGTTCCTTGATATCTCAGAATGTGTCCTACCAACCGATTCCTTCCTCTTGTCTAGATATTTGGTTGCTTGGTTTGTGGGATTAAAGGGACCAGACTTAAAGTTTTTTCTCTCCAGTTCTATTCATTGTTGTTGTTGTTGTGGTCTTCAGTCCTGACACTAGTTTGATGCAGCTCTCCATGCTACTCTATCCTGTGCAAGCTCCTTCATCTTCTATTCATTACTTCCTCATTAGTTACGTGACCTACCCATATAATCTTCAGCATTCTTCTGCAGCACCACACTTCAAAAGCTTCTATTCTCTTCTCATCTACACAGCTCGTCGTCCATGTTTCGCTTTCATACAAGGCTACACTCCACACAAAAATTTCAAAAACGGCTTCTTGACAGTTGAATCTATACTCGATGTTAGCAAGTTTATCGACAGGAAATCACAAGTCCCGTAGGACTGTAAACCATCCAGATTCACAACCCAAGTTGATAAGTAACACTTAGACAACAATCTTTTCGCTAAATATGGAAGAATCAGTACGCACAGAAATCGTCGAAGCCAGAAACTTCAGGACAGCAGTTTGACTGGTTATTTATGCACGTCTCATTCTTCGGCTTTGCGCTCCATGATTTATTCCCGCTCGCCATGCCGCCCCCTGACTTCAGATTGCCAATTCCTGCAACGATGTTTCTTGCCTACCTGTTGCCATTACCACAGTCGGGCACCGTAACCGTCTCCAACGATGCGCGTACACTTTGCTATTGTATGTTTTGTACGGTTATCCAATCACATTCCACAAGCGCGCCGCCTCGGAGTCTTCCTTCCTCTTAGAGGCAAAAAAGAAACTTCCTTAACGTAGATACATGTTCCTCTCTTTTCCGTTTCAAACAGACATAACCGCTATTCCACAAATCCCTCATTTCCAGCTCTTGTAACCAACGTACTCAATTATTTGCTGGACGTATTCAGATCTCTGCCTTCCTCTACAGTTTTTAACCTGTTCACTTCTCTCTCGTACCACGGAAGTTACTCCCTAGGTCACATCAAAAAATTCCGGAACTTCGTCCATAAAATTTTTCTACGATTGCGTACGTCCTATCATTCCGTACCATTTTCTTGCCAGGATATTCTATATGTTTCTTTCCTCGCTGATTCTGCGGAGAACCTGCTCATTTCTTACCACATCAGCGCACCTAATTTTCAACATTGTTCTGCAGCAACACATCTTAGATACTTCGAACTGCTTCTTTTCCGATTTTCCTACAGTCCATATTTCAGTACGATACAGTGCTGTGCTCCAAAGGTACATTCTCAGAAATTTCGTCCTCATATTAACCACTATATTTGGTGCCAGGAGACTTCTCTTGAGGAGTAATGCTATCTTTGTTTGTTCCAGTCTGCTTTTATGACCTCCTTGTAACGTCCGTCATGGTTTCTTTTGCTTTCAGGGTAGCTCAGTTCCTTAACTTCGACAACTTTTCACCAACTTTGTTGTTAAACTTGTCACTGTTCTCATTTCTGTAAGTTCTCATTCCATTATTCTTGTCAGAATGAGCTGTAAAGTTAATTATGATACAGTACTCTCACAAACGAGCTCTTGCTCTTCGGAATTCTGTGGATGATGTTTTTCTGAAAGTCTGGTGGTACGTCGAGTCTTACAGATTCTATACGCCAACCTTAATAACCGCTAACAATTGAGCACACCCCTCCCTCCCATCCTCACCCCCCCCCCCCCGCAAAAAAAATAAAGAAAAAGAGTTCGTGACACCATTTATTTTAAAGCAGCTACCAACAAACAAATTGTCCTTCAATGAGCTTAAAGTTTGAGAAAAAAAACCATTGCAACACTCACGAATACCAGTAGCTTGCCACTTAACAATTTTTTTTGAATCATCAGTCTTCTAAGTGGTTTAATACAGCCAGCCACGAATTCCTCTCCTGTGAAAATCTCTTCATCTCAGAGTAGCACATGCAACCTACGTCCTCAATTATTTGCTTGATGTATTCCAATCTGTATCTTCTTGTACAATTTTTACCCTCTACAGCTCCCTCTAATACCATGGAAGTTATTCCCTGACGTCTTAAGGGACGTCCTATCATCCTGTCCCTTCTCCTTGTCATTGGTTTCCAGATATTCCTTTCCTCTCCGATTCTCCGCAGAACCTCCTCATTCCTTAATTTATCAGTCCACGTAATTTTCAACATTCGTCTGTAGCACCATATCTCAAATGCTTCGATTCTCTTCTGTTCCGGTTCTCCCAAAGTCCATGTTTCACTTACCAAACAGTGCTGTGCTCCACACGCACATTCTCAGAAATTTCTTCCTCCAAGTAAGACCTATGTTTGACACTAGTAGACTTTCTTTGGCGAGGACTGTCCTTTTTGCCATTGCTAGTCCTCTTTTGATGTCCTCCTTGCTCTGTCCGTCATTGGTTATTTTGCTGCCTAGATTGTGGAATTCCTTAACTTCATCTACTTCGTGACCATCAATACCGATGTTAAGATTCTCGCTGTTCTCATTTCTGCTACTTCTCAGTACTGTCGTCTTTCTTCGATTTACTCTCAGTCCATATTCTGTATTCATTAGACTGTTCATTCCATTCAGCAGATCATTTAATTCTTTTTCACTTTCACTCAGTATAGCAATGTCATCAGAGAATCGTGTCATTGATATCCTTTCACCTTGAATTTCAATTCCACTTATGAACTTTTTTTTTATTTCCATCATTGCTCCTTCGACGTACAGATTTAACAGTAGGAGCGAAAGACTACATCCTTGTCTTACGCCCTTTTTAATCCGAGCTCTTCGTTCTTGGTCCTCTGCTCCTATTATTCCGTCTTTTTTCTTGTACTTATTCTATATTACCCGTTTGTCCCTATATATCACCCCTATTTTCCTCAGAATTTCGAACATTTGACATTGACGCTTTTTCCAGGTAGACAAACCTATGAATGTGTCCTGATTTTTCTTTAGTCTTGCTTCTGTTATTAACAGGAAATTCAGAATTGCCTCTCTGGTGCCCTTACCTTTCCTAAAGCCAAATTGATCATTATCTATCACATCCTGAGTTTTCTTTAACAATACTACAATATTACCTGCTCTTTAACCATGCAACTTTACATCACTTACAAAGCTCAAAAGTCTACTCACGTTACAGTGTACATAACATAAACCATGACTATCAGAGAGCTTGTACTAGTTTTTTTCTCGGAAGGGTCCCACCGAATCTGAAACAAGACAGTCCCAGATGCACGCGCTGTGTCGACCAGTTCCGGCTGTTAATTTTATCCTATGACGAAACTGAACTGCTTGTGCCGATTTCTGTCTGTTCGGTGCACAGCGCGTCTGTTTTCTTACGGATTCTTCAAGAGGCAACAGCTGCGTTTGCGTTCTCTGGATGAGTTCATAGCAGCTGAAGAGTTTCTCAGGATTACCACGCCCTGAAATATTCAATAAACACCTCTACACGCTCTATCTTACTTCCCCCTCCATTTCGTTTCTCTCTCCCACTTTCTCTCACACACACACACACACACACACACACACACACACACACACACACACACCAGCATGCAAACAACTTGAATATCTGAGTAGTATTTCAATACCGTGACGTAATTGCGGAGCGACGTCACCATTAACTCGCAGAGGCCGTAATTTGTGACAATTTAGTGGATACACGTTTCGTCATTTAATAAGTATTCGTCGACGTAGCAAGCTTAAAGGTAATTATTCACGAGAGAT
Organism: Schistocerca gregaria; assembly: GCF_023897955.1. Classification (NCBI taxonomy): domain Eukaryota; kingdom Metazoa; phylum Arthropoda; class Insecta; order Orthoptera; family Acrididae; genus Schistocerca; species Schistocerca gregaria. The sequence continues at coordinate 217,222,150 of NC_064925.1, read as the reverse complement.
GACGCGAGAGACGAATGTTTGCCTGCAGGGGTTTCGGTCATTATTCCTCAGTGACTGATGACGAGACAGTAACGAGACCAGATAAAGTCTTAGGAAATACCTGTTTATATATCGTTGATCTATTTAAGTTTCATAAATTACGAACGATTGCCTAAAGCATCATAGCTGGGCCGGATGTAATGTTTCATTATGTGGCCTTTCCACATCCATTCACTCATTAAGTTCCGAACATTGAACGTGCTACGATGTCATGGGTCCACTATTGGTGTGTAAGGTACAAATACGCAGTTCTGCCTGAGGATATCTTTCTTTACGGCTAATTCTTCATACTTCATCGTTATAGAATCCAGAAAACCAGAGAATACCATTATTTATAATAGGCTCCACGAGTATCGAGCTTCTGTGGAAATGAAATAGCATTTATATCAGATATCTGTCTTCCATGTTGGTGTGTATTTTTTAAGCCTAATAACTTTACTTGTATTTTACATGAAAAAAGTTTTCTTTCTAGACGTTCTAGCTCCTAATGACGCAGTATGAGTGTTATATGGGCGGCCTCTTTATTTGAAATTACGGTCCTGTGTTTTTAATGTTCTCGTTCTAGTGGTATAGGATACGAAAAATCTGTTTATGTACTGCATCTGTGTGATGTAGTATACACCTTTCTTTCTCATTTTAAATTTACCGCCTTCATTTACATATTTTACTTCGTCAGAATTTTTGGGAAAGTGAAGCTCAGGGGTTGCCTTTATTAAGTCCATTTTATCAATGTTTTATGTGCATTAAATTTATAAAGTTTTAGTGGGTATGTATATCCAGTTTGCGATCTCTCATTTTTAACCACTGCTGCGTCGCAGCGCCACCTCTTGAGGTGATTCTGTATTAGAGGCTTCAGTACTGGCACACCACGCTGGGCCGCATTATGCTTACTAACTGAGCCCCCATCTTACTGTTACTCGTTTCTGTGAACGGGAACGCGTTATGCAGATCTTGGTGCCTCTCGCGTAATGATTTACTATTTTATATTTCTAGTTTTTACCGAGTTTAACGAAGGCAGTGTTGGCCTGATATATTCGACGATGCCCTTTGGCTACACTGACTAAAGGATTCTAAAGAAATACCAAATTAAGATATTATCTCTTTCAACTGGTGATCTGTTTATATTTTCAATAGGTGATCTATTTATACATGCTTATAGGTTATTCAAGTATGCACAACGCGATTGCAATTGTTAAATAGATGTAATTGTTGTCTGTTTTCTATTTAGATAACCTGAAGATGCCTAAATAAGGCGAAACGCGTCGTTGAAAAAAAAATTGCAACCAAGACTGTTTTTAACCAATAGATATTTACAGTGTTGAGTGACAATAACCCGTCTTTTGAGTCACTAGCGTGTCTCAGTAGGTAAATAAAACAAGAAGCAAATACGCGATGTGAACAGAGCACCATACGATGATGATCGAACACTGTGTCATCCTGTGCCGAGTGGCGTGATGCGCAAGTGGTACGGGATGGCATACGGTCAGCACGAGGATAATAAAATGAAATAAATAAATAAAGGTTCTCCCAGATAGTTGCCTCCTTTACATATCTTCTCATTCAAGTAGTTACCCAACTGAACTCACGAGGCACCTGTTGCAGTCCTTCCACACAGAGAAAATGCCTACATTGTCGGGAATGGAACCCAGGTACTCCTTGCGATCCTCAGACGCTCTGATTACTCAGCTACAAAACAGGCAAATTAATGAGCGTATTTCGGATTTCCTGTCAGGAAGAACGCAATACTCCTGCGGAAGGGTATTCATCCAGAGACAGGGAAATAATTTTCGCACATGTGGTTGTACAGAAACTGATGACAGTTTATAAAGTATTATTATACTTTATAAAGTATTATTAGTTTCCGTCTCACGCTTTTTTATGCATGCAAGTTGTATTAAGAAGCAGTACAGAAGTGTAGTCAGCTATAAAAAAATAGCAATGCACTGTCTGGGACTTACACTGTGTGATCAAAAGTATCCTTCATTCTCCTAAAATATTTATCCACCTGTTAACTAGCTTGCGGATCATTCGATATGATCGATAAATGGTGTCATTTACCGAAGGCTTACTTGAGGAAATACCGTGCATATTTCAAGTCGACGTTGTATTACACATTGGACGTCACTGGGTTAGTTTTCAAGTCAAGTGATAAGTAACTGAAATCTTCTTGAGCTACGTAGTGTATATCATTGATGTCGGAATCATTTCTTCTAAAACATTATTCACGGCTTAATACACGGCTGGATACACAGGCAAAGACTGTTTTAAGTCTTGCAGTGTTATTCTGAAAAATTATGCTTCTTAGTTGCTGACCAGAATAATTGAAAGTACGAAATGCTTAAAGCCGCTTCCCTCCTGCAGAACATATGTCAGTACATGAAGTTGCCCACACAACACATGCTACTTTGCACTTCGGAGTACCGCGAGATTATAGTTTGTAACATACATGAGGGACCAATATGAAAAATTCAGAAAAATCCAAAACACAAGCGGGGCAATGAGTAAGTAATTGCACATGCCTCTCTCAGTTCTGTTAAAAATGCGAAATTTGTTGTGGGGCATCACCATGATCATTCCTGCTTGAGCCCCTATACTTCCGACAGGTGGCAGTCCTACACGTAGCCTTCAAAATGGCCACTGTAACGCTGGTGCGTTCCAAGCAGAGAACTATCTTTGAGTTTCTTTTGACGGAAACTCAGAGCGCAGCAAATATTTATAGGCGCCTGCCAAATGTCTACAGAGACCTAGCAATGAACAAAAAGTATGGTGAGTCCTTGGCCAAGGGTCTGTCATCATCCAACAAGGTCGCGCGGACCTGTTCGATCTTCCGCAAGCCGGCCGGCCGCACGCAAATGTGTGACTCCTGAGGACATTCTCATTCGCTCTCTCACTGCTCAACTGGACATCTCCGTTGATAATGTTGAAAAACTCGTCCGCCAGATGGCGTGCTCAAAGGTACGTACCTAATGGGTTTCTCACCGCCACATAGTAGACCAGAAAGAGCGACGAAGGACTATTTGTGTGCGTATTTGCTCGCACGTCGTTCTCCATGATAACGCAGCTCACATCTGGGTTAACTTACCTGTAAATCTGAGGGGGGGGGGGGGGGGGAGGTTCTTAGAGTGGTTGGTTGATTTGAGGAAGGGGACCAGACAGCGAGGTCATCGGCCCTTTCAAAGGGACCATCCCGGTATTTGCCTGAAGTGATTTAGGGAAATCACGGAAAACTTAAATCAGGATGGTCGGACACGGGTTTGAACTGTCGTCCTCCCGAATGCGAGTCCAGTGTCCTAACCACTGCGCCACCTCGCTTGGTACTTAGAGTAGAAAATTACGTACCACAACATGTAAACTACTCCACACATCACAACTGATGGTCTCATACTACAATTTTGCTATTTACACTTTTTGTTTCATGTCAGATGATGTATACGACTTGAAACATTTCAATTTGTGCAATTTATTTACAAGAGTGTTGTGTAGTAAAATATAAGTCCTGAATTTACTACATTTGATTTTAGTTTCTTCATCATACTTCTGATAACACCGTTAAATGCCACATCAACCTCTGTAACTCGTCATCTAACTCCACTAACCTAGCGACTGATGTTAGAGTTCTGCCATTTACTGTCTCTCAATAAACCGCATGAAAGTGGTTGGATCTGTAACGCTGGTGTTACTGCCTATGCACATTTCGTGTAGCACGCTGTAGGTACGCTATATTGTACTGCAGCTAGAATGTGCGCAGCTACCCTTCACAAAACTTATTCTGAAATATGTTTTCATCACACACTAAGATAAAAATTGAAACAATAGACGCCATCGTTTTGATAAGGACCCCAAGGTCACTTTCGTGAGCGTTACAAATGGAACATTAACAAAAAGGTCGCTTTATTGTATCTCATTATTTGTTGACAGTTGGTCCGTGACCGTCTGTTCTCTCCCGTCTTTTCAACTGCATTCGAATCGTAAGAGGTTCCAGTACGGAGTACTTAACGACGTTGGATATCCACCTTGCTACCGCCCGGCGGACCTCATCCACAGCACTCCTCGCCCACCTGAATTTGCTTCCTCGTTGCAGTTTTCCTGCAGTATGACGTTCAACTTAACCTTTTTCTTATGATCAAGCCAGAGTGAATCGCAAATAAAATACTGCATTAACTTTCAGAGCATCACGTACGGTTTGTAGTTTTACTGTTGGGAGTTATATGACACAGAAGCATTTGCAGTCTCTGTGTGACCTCATAATATTTCTACAGCGTTCATTATCTTGACTTGTGAATTTGGACACGATACAAAATTACATTAGTGTACAAAACATAAGAACGGAAGTAACTTATCTTGATGTGATACTGTCATAAAGATAGAAATGCTACAGAAAGTAACGGAAAGAAATACGACTGAGACGAAGAGGCATTACACTTTTATTGAAAGACAATAATCACACTGAAGTCACCGCGATTCTTGATGGTCCTCTGGACATAGCAAAAGGTGTGACATAGCTCTTAATAGAGTAGGTGATTACCACGGACGGCAACTAATGCTCTATAAAGTGTTCACAATGTTGGTAAGGAGTTCTAGTGGTAGGCCATTACACTCCTCTACCAACTCAACTGGTAACTGTTGGATGGTCATATAATCCATCTTTCTAACTAAAATCTGTTAATGTGAGCGCACTGCAATGTATTTGCCTAATGCATTCCACACCCAAAGTTCTCGATGTGACTTAAGTGGGGAGGGAGTGGTGGGATGGAGGCGGGCAGTCCATTCCATTTGCTGAGTATCCACCTGCGCAGTTCGACATGGCCTAACACTGTCACCCATAACAATGAAGTTACAGCTGAAACGACACCTGAAGATTCGTACATTATGCCTCTCCACATCTTGAAATAAGGAGCATCTAAACGACCATATTGAACCATGTTTCTGGGGGCATTATGTATTTCTATGTCTCTCCACAGGAGAGTACGACATGCATTGTCGAACTTGACAGATTTGGTGGTCCAGGAGTTGTGTGGGGTAACTTAACGTTGCACTTGGGTAATGGCCTCCAAATCTTTGAAAGAGATACGATTCCTGGTGAAAGTTACTGTGACACTGTACTCCTTCCCCGCATGCGTCTTTTCAGGAGTGCTTTCGGCCCTGACTTCATTTGTATGATTGACAATGCGCGACTCCATCAAACAGAGCAGGTGAAGGAGCTCTTGGAACATACCTGCACTGACGGATCCTGATCTTAATAATAAACGTTGAGTGGCAACACATGCTCTATAAACGTTTGCAGGACGAATGCCACAATCCACATCCAGCAAACCGGCCATTGTGGCCGACCGGCTCTAGGCGCTTCAGTCCGGAACCGCGCTGCTGCTACGGTCGCAGGTTCGAATCCTGCCTCGGGCATGGATGTGTGTGATGTCCTCAGGTTAGTTAGGTTTAAGTAGTTCTACGTCTAGGGGACTGATGACCTCAGATACCACTGTTCGCTGAAAACAATGTACTATTTTTGTACCCTTAGTAGGCCAGGCTTGAAAATGAACGCTTAAGGGTTTGAAACTAGTTGCCTAATAAATACAGAACCATTAATAAACGCTTTAAGAATCTTAAATGAAGTTGCTGTTCCCTGTCAACGAAATGTTGAAACTGAAGAATCAAATTAACCTTCGTGTAATTTTAAGCTGTACTAATGGACAGTTATACATATAATTCAGTGCATCCAAGTGACACTGGGAGTCCCTTGTAAATTATAATTTCTAGCTCCGTGTCAATCACGTTTGTACCGTAATACATTGATTCAATTGGGGTGGAAAAGGGGTGCTGCAGCCAAAAGCATATGAAAACAAGAATCTGAAAACAAATGCCAAAATAAAAATCGAACAAAATGTTATAGTGATATTTATAAACTGAAACTCGATTTTACCTAGGAAATGTATTACACGAGTTTTGTGAATGATAACGTGGTCCAGGTGAGTTGTATTATCTTTTTATTATCTATGCGATTGGCCTGTTTCGACCTTGGACATTTTCAGGCACGTATCTTAAGCTTCCTGTTAAATTTTAGATTATAATATGTCGCTGGCACATGCCAAGAGGAATGCATCCTTTTTCTGTCCGTATGTGACACAAAACAGAATAAAATTTAAAAAAATAAAATTTAAAGATATTGCAAAAGCTATCAATGTGTACGGACTTACCGATGTATATTTATCGATGCTCTAATTAATTAATAATTTCAAAACATTAAACAATTAGAATCGATATTCCTGACCTTGAACTAGTATTAAAATACGTTAAATATTTCAAAAGGCTTTTCTAAAAACAAAGGTTTTTTAATCAAGATTCACAGTTATATTTGACTGAATCTACCCTCCACAAATCTTATTATTATGTCACTGCGCCTTCTAATACATGGTAATAACGCTGGGGCTAATTTCTAAAAAGAAACCGAATACGAAAAATTTAACCACACGAAGAAAGCTGATGAAGCAAGAGAGCCTGTAACCCGGGGCAAGGGGAGGGGCGCCCAATCCTAGCTCTCAGGGAAATGGCAAATAGCGTAGTCAGGTGTTTTTCTTTCAAGAAAATGATTCAAAAGACGGTTTTAGGTAGATTTTCAACAGAGTCAGAATTAGACCCTTTTTTGGCTGTTTACAAGTAACCATTCGTCTTTCGAAATACCAACACTTAGAACGAGGCATCGGTGTGACAGGCAGAGATAGATTACGTTTGGTTTGGTAGAAAAGCAGAAAATCGCCCTGCGGTTCTGGTCCGTTATGAGAGTTTCAGATGTTGGCTAGTGGTAGTGCAGTGAAAGTCACGTGTCTCTCGTGCCCATGTACCCAACAAAACTTGCTTCCTTTCCAGACTCACACCGTCTCACGGGTGTATGTTCCAGGTGAAGGGTGCCAATTGTTGAACTATATGAAATAAAAACGTCATAACTTCTGAAAAGTTTACGTTAGGACATTCATACTGTACGGTAGGTCACGGGGCATGATGGGAATTACCATGCGCATGCATCGTTTGTTTTAGCGACGAAGCTTTCATTTGGATGGGTTTGACAACAAGCAGAGTTCACGCATATAGGGGATTGAGAATCCGCATTTCTCGACCGAGAAGTCTCTTTGCCCTCAACGATTGAGTGACTGTGTGTTGTGCTACGTTCAGTCATGGAATAATCGTTGCAACATTCCTTGCTGGCACGGTGACTACCGAAGGGTACGTGAAGGTTTTGGAAGATGATTTCATCCCCATTATCCAAAATTGACCTGATTTCGACAAGATGTGGTTCATACAAGACGGAGCTCGATCCCATCAAAGCAGGAGAGTGTTTTACGTCCTGGAGGAACGTTTTAGGGAAGGCATTCTGTCTGTGGGGTACCCAGAGGGCACTGGCATTGGCCTCGATTGACCGCCATGTTCTCTGGATGTGAACACAAGAGACTCCTTTTTGTGGGGCTATATTAAAGACAAGATGTGTAGCAATAACCTCAAAACCAAACCAATTCTGAGCTAAAAAGAGTCATTCAGGAGATCATCAACAGCATTGATGTTCCGACACTTCAGCGGGTCTTGCAGAATTTCGCTATGCGTCTGAACAACTGAGAGAAAATCTGGAATACATTTCACATAAATTTCCTCACCTTGCTATAGTCTTAGGTGGAGATTTCAATTTACCAGATTGAGACTGGGATACTCAGATGTTTAGGAAGGGTGGTAGGGACAGAGCACCGAGTATCATTATATTCAGTGCACTATTCGAAAATTACCTCGAGCAATTAAACAGAGAACTGACTCGTGGAGATAACATCTTGGACCTACTGATAACAAACAGACCCGAACTTTTCGACTCTGTAAGGGCAGAACAGGGAATCAGTGATGATAAGGCCATTGCAGCATCTCTGAATATGGAAATTAATAGGAATATAAAAAAAAAAACGGAGGAAGGTTTATCTGTTTAACAAGAGTAATAGGAGGCAAATTTCAGACTACCTAAAAGATCAAAACAAAAATTTCTGTCCCAACACTGACAATGTTGAGTGTTTATGGAAAAAGTTCAAGGCATTCGTAAAATGCGTTTAGACAGGTACGTGCCGAGTAAAACTCTGAGGGACGGGAAAAACCCACCGTGGCTAAAAAACAGTTAGGAAATTACTGCGAAAGCCAAGAGAGCTTCACTGCAAGTTTAAAAGCCGCCAAAACCTCTCAGACAAACAAAAGCTAAAAGATGTCAAAGTTAGCGTAACGAGGGCTACGCGTGAAGCGTTCAATGAATTCGAAAGTAAAATTCTATGTACCGACTTGACAGAAAATCCTAGGAAGTTATGGTCTTACGTTAAATCAGTAAGTGGATCGAAACAGCATATCCAGACACTCTGGGATGATGATGGCATTGAAACAGAGGATGACACGCGTAAACCTAAAATACTAAACACCTTTTTCAAAGCTGTTTCACAGAGGAAGACCGTACTGCAGTTCCTTCTCTAAATCCTCGCACGATCGAAAACATGGCTGACATCGAAATAAGTGTCCAAGGAATAGAAAAGCAACTGAAATCACTCAACAGAGGAACGTCCATTGGACCCGACGGGATACCAATTCGAGTCTACACAGAGTACGCGAAAGAACATCCCCCGGAAGGTTCCAAATGATTGGAAAAGAGCATAGGTAATCCCAGTTTTCAAGAAGGGTGGTCGAGCAGATACGCAAAACTATAGGCCTATATCTCCGACATCGATCTGTTGTAGAATTTTAGAACATGTTTTTTAATCGGGTACAATGTCATTTCTGGAAACCCAGAATCTACTCTGTAGGAATCAACGTGGATTCCGGAAACAACGATTGTGTGAGACCCAACTCCCTTTTTATTTGTTCATGAGACCCAGAAAACATTAGATACATGCTCCCAGGTAGATGCTATTTTCCTTGACTTCCGGAAGGCGTTCGATACAGTTCTGCACGTCGCCTGATAAACAAAGTAAGAGCCTACGGAATATCAAACCAGCTGTGTGGCTGGATTGAAGAGTTTTTAGCAAACAGAACACAGCATGTTGTTCTCAATGGAGAGACGTCTACAGACATTAAAATAACCTCTGGCATGCCACAGGGGAGTGTTATGGGACCATTGCTTTTCACAATACGTACAAATGATCTAGTAGATAGTGTCGGAAGTTCCATGCGGCTTTTCGCGGATGATGCTGTAGTATACAGCGAAGTTGCAGAATTAAAAAATTGCAGCGAAATGCAGGAAGATCTGCAGCGGATAGGCACTTGGTGCAGGGAGTGGCAACTGACCCTTAACATAGATAAATGAAATGTAATGTATTGCGAATACATTGAAAGAAGGATCCTTTATTGTATGATTATATGGTAGCGGAACAAACACTGGTACCAGTTACTTCTGTAAAATATCTGGGAGTATAAGTAAGGAACGATCTGAAGAGGAAGGATCATATACAATTAATTTTTTGTAAGGCTGGTGCCAGGTTGAGATTCATTGGGAGAGTCCTTAGAAAATGTAGTCCATCAACAAAGAAGGTGGCTTATAAAACACTCGTTCGACCTATACTTGCGTATTGCTGATCAGTGTCGGATCCGTACCAGGTCGGGTTGACGGAGGAGATAGAGAAGATCCAAAGAAGAGCGGCGCGTTTCGTCACAGGGTCATTTGATAAGCGTGATAGCGTTACGGAGATAGATGTTTAGCAAACTCAATTGGGAAACTATGCAAGAGAGGCGCTCTGCATCGCGGTGTAGCTTGCTGTTCAGGTTCCGAGAGGGTGCGTTTCTGGATGAGGTATCGAATATATTGCTTTCCCCTACTTATACCTCCAGAGGAGACCACGAATGTAATATTATAGAGATTCTAGCGCGCACGGAGGCTTTCTGGCAGTCGCTCTTCCAGTGAACCATACGCGACTGGAACAGGAAAGGGAGGTAATGGCAGTGGCACGTAAAGTACCCTCCGCCACACACCGTTGGGTGGCTTTCGGAGTATAAATGTATATGTCTATGTAACCACATTATAACCAATGACGGCAAGCACATCGCACATGTCATAACCTAAACCTGAATGTCTGTAGTGACGTTTACATTTTGAATAAAGTGTTTGCACGCTGTAGTTTGTAACTAGCTTACGTTGTTTTTTTTTTCATATAGTTCAACAACTGTAACCCTGTAACAGCAAATATTCACCAGCCTAACACACTGGTGTTCCTGAACTCGCAATAATGTGCCTCACAGGCGGATAGTCCAACTTATTATTCAAGTTCTTTTACATGACATTTTAGTCACCTGACTACGCAATAGCTTAATCTATGTTTTAGTGAGTTTGTTTATCCGATTTTGAAGGGAATAGATTTGTTCATAAAATCGCAACTACCAAATTACTTACTTTTAAGTGTGGTTTCAGTTCGTTGTATGTGATTCTCCTTCACTATAAACTACAGTTTTTCGCTTTAGATATATTTTCTGTATGGAGTTATGCACTTTAAACTGTATCAATTCGGAATTTGCTTTGTTATGGATGATTCATTTAACCATCGTGTTTCGGTTGTTTTCTAGTTTGTAGAGACAATTAGGTACTCCTTTTATAACTCTTTACATTAATTACATTCAACAAGGAATTTATAAATTGGTTCCTAATTCAGGCTGCCTGTTTAGAGTGAAATTGCTGGAAAAATAGCTGCAAGTGTGTCCAACAGAAACAGACGAATTATGCAGACGACGGAGAAGATGTTTTCTGAAGACTCTGATTCCGAAGTTAATTCCGGTGGTTCATATATTCCTGACGAAAACTACAGTAGAACACGACACAGGCTCGAAAATAGCCAAAAACGAATTGGATAGGGATATTTTATATGAATATCATGCAACTATTACCACTTAAGTCGATGTTCACCAGACAACTGAAAAACTGAGCTATCTCATTTCTGGTGATAATTCACCGTGTGTTTCAGATTCTTCTAATAGTTTCAAGACTACCAAAGTGAAAATGTTCGTTGTTTCTGTGTAGAGAAAATATTGTACAAAACTGATAACACTCTGTTTGAGACTGGCGGATTTTCTTTACGGAACTGAATAAAAATTAAAATCTTGGAATTTAAACACTTCATTCAGTTTAAATTTTCATATAAATCCCAGTATTCAATAGTGGCTTAATGTATATCTGAGAAAAAAAAGCCATATTTGCTCCACACGGAGATGTTCCTTCTCAGTATCCGTCTTCCAGGGCAACGTTCAACATAAATCACCATAAAACGATGCTCCTACCTAAGTGTTAAAAACACACCGTACTCCCGGATCTAGACCCCCACCCATAAACTACCTTATGAGCGTCCTTGTGATGAAGTAAATACAAATGATAAGATAGATATAGAGAGGAACGTAGCTTCAAGTAATTTTATGTAGTGACCGAAAGTGTCTAATGTTAAATCAGGGAAACTTTTATTACGAGCAATTCTGATCATAAGTTACAAAAAAGTTGTCAATTGAAGCAATTGATTTGGAATATATCTTAGAGTGGAAATCGATCCCGGATTTGGAAAAGAACGGAGCATACAATACAAATATACCACAGCATCCAATGTTAGTTCAGTTACTACAAAAGTAGATTTACACAAGGTAGTTGCATAAGTTTGTTGCGTTTTTGTATAGATTGTCATTATTTATATATATATAAAATCCGCTGTTGCTATTTTAAATTACATATTGCCATTTAGAGATAGAGAGTGGAGCTGTGACGCTAGAAAAGCTAGAGTGCCAGGCGGAGAAATCGGAACATTTACGACAAATTCTGTTGTTTGAATTCCACGGCGAACGCAGGCAAAAAATTTGTGTCGTGCATGGGGATCATGACATTGGACAGGTAGGGCAAAAAAATGGTTTTCTCGTTTTAAGAGGGGTCTTATTGACATTAGTCGCTCTCCACGTTGAGAAAGACCTTCGGGGTTGGATGAAGATTGTTTAAACGCATAACTCCACAATGACCCTCGTCAGTTTACCCGAGAACTGGAAGATATGATGAACTGTGATCATTCCACCATCGTGCAACATTTGCATGCAATGGGGAAGGGTAAAAAATTGGGTGTATCGCTACCACATGCTCTATGCCAAAATCATAAAAATCAGCGGGTGCCCGTATGTGCAACCTTGCTCGTCATCGGTTGGCTAGTGAACAACACAGACCATTCCTATCCTGCAACGTTTCTCATGACGAGAAATGGTGTCTTTATGCTACCATAAGGATACAATAAAATGGTTGAGCCAAACAAAGCAGCAACTCTCCCTACAAACACCTGTTTGCATCCACAAAAGATAACGTTATGCATGTGGTGGAATAGCAATGTTGACTTTTTTTTTGTCAACGACGGAAACGTCTTGCAGACACTATCCAAGAACGACGATCAGGAAGACTGTGTAAAGTGGTGATACTCCATGATAACGCACTCCCTCACTTTGATGACTATCAAAAACCACTGTACAGGAGTGGGGCTGGAGAGTCATCCCACACCAACTTTATTCATCTGGCCTTGAGACCTCACATTTTCATTTCTTCTGACCTTTGTCGAACAGCCTTCAAGGCACTTCCTTGCCGGATAAAAAATACGCTCCGAACATGGATCGCCCAGTCATTACCCTCAAAACAATGTTGTTTCCATTGTCACGGAACTGAAAAGTTGACGCAGCGTTGACAGACTGTTGTAAATAGTGATGGAAATTATATTATTGACGACTAAAGTCTCTGTTGCGTGTATCTCCTTTTTTATTAAACTTACGTAACAACGCTGCGAACGTTTGGTTTGTGGGGGCGCTCAACTGCGCGCTCATCAGCACCCATACAAAGCCCAAATTTTTACAGAGTACAATTATTTTCACAATCCAATCGAGCCACTGTTCCGAATGATGATGATGAAATGATGAGGACAACATAAACACCCAGTTCCCGAGTAGAGAAAATCCCTAACCCTGCTGGGAATCAAACTAGGGACCCTGTCATCCAGAGGCAGCAACGCTAGCCACTGGTCCACGAGCTAAGACCTACGAACGTATGCACCAAAAGAACACATATTTGCTACTATCTCCTCCTGAATCGGTGACTGTCGATTGAACAACTTATCTGCAGCTTCAACTGCTTGAACGAATGTTACATTTAATCACTATTTCTTATTTCTCGATATTTTCTATACGAACAAAAATAAACGTTTTCTAGATCGCATTTATGTCCCAATCATCATCCACTTAATCATTTGCATGAATTTTATCAGCCATTTTTCAGATATGGGTAGACGTTGTCGTCTTATTGTCTAGGACTTTATATTTTGCGTTGAGTGGCTCCCTAAGCATGTCCGAACATTCGTCCTACCGGCCCAATTTCAGACCACCATTTTAGTTTTTAGAGATTTGTACGTCTCCTCTTTTTACGTTCCTTCTTCGAATCATAAATGCGCAGCTGTTATTCTATCGTTCACTACGTGTCTAACGAGTCAGTTATTGTGACTTCGAACCAAGAAATCCGATTTGATTTTGTGTCGAAAATGCAACCATATTGCGTCTAACACTTCCAGATCAGCAATGTTACTAATTGCTTACAACTGCTAGCGGCGTAGGTTGTTTAGTTCATTGGTAGGACTGTTGATAACTTCAGTTACAGCTCCCATCGCCGCTGCTTCGTGCAGTAGGAAATCTGCTGACCTTGTGTTTCATTAATTTGTGCAGAGTCCTCGTTAGTTCACTATACACAGCCCAAGATTCCTTCGCAAAACTGTCTCATATTTTCTCATTAAGTCTGCTCTCTCTTTAATACCCGCTCTGTTTCCCGTCGCTGGTTTTCCTCGTAGCCCCCTATCGCTCACTTGCTGTGTGGCATTACATAGTGCATCGTGTATCGCTTATTACTTTCTTTTCTGATCTTGCTCAAACTTTTGATTGGTGTGTTCACTGGCATATATGGTAAAACTCTTTCACATCTCTAGAATTCTTCAACATTTTTTAAATCCCAGTTGCTTGACATTACGAACATATTCATTACCATTTCGTTTCCTACTATATTTCTAAGTTGACCTTATGCCCATGCTTTACGTCTTTGTTCTCGCTATACTCGCTGGAACCAGTTGTCGAATTCCTACATTTGGACGTTCGATAGAACTTATTTCGAACATTACCTCATCTCGGCTCACGCTAGCCAGCCGCTGTGACCGAGTGGTTCTAGGTGCTCCATTCCGGAACCGCGCTGCTGCTAAGGTCGCGGGTTCGAATCCTGCCTACAGCTTGGATGTATGTGATGTCCTTAGGTTAGTTAAGTTTAAGCAGTTCTAAATCTATGGGACTGATGACCTCAGATGTTAAGCCTCATAGTGCTTAGAGCCATTTTTTTAGTTCATGTTAACACTGCTCAGTTGAACTGCGGTAACGCGACATTTGGCGTTTTCCATACATACCGCTCAAAAGAATTACGGGAACATGACTGTGGACGTCTTCCATACTCCACTGAGCAATAATTGAGGGCTGGATAAATTACCAAATGGTACCTGTATCTTTCACAAATTAAGTACACAACTAAACATCATTTCATCACTGAACATTTACATAAAGTCAGCTGAACTGTCCACAGATCTCGAAAACAAAGAGGAAACAATCATCTGTCCCGTCATCCGCGGTGCTTTTCATTGGACTCCGAGAGCTTCAGTAAGATGAATATCCTTCGTGAGAGTTTATCTCTGCCTGACACCTACATGGCCTTTTACGTATAAGTCTACGGAGGTCACCGTGTGGCATCCTTTTATGTGAGCCCATGAGAGTTCTTGGAGACTATGGCGTGACAGGACGACCACAAACACGTCTGTCAAGCATGTCCCACATAAGAACTGTGGAGTTTAGGTCGAGACTCGCCTCCGACCATTCCATTAATTCAATGTCCAGGCTTCGCAAGACATCCCCGCTGATGGCGGCTACATAGGCTCTCACACTGGAAGGAATTCAGGGCCACCACCGTATGCAGCAGCCAGTACATGGCCTCACAGGATCTGTTCGATGTTTTACCTGGCAGTTATACGGCCACGTAACAATGACGACATCGGTTTGGCCGTCAACGTGAAGATCCCGACATCTTTACAGAACCTTGGAAATCTGTCAGTTTCCTGGTCGACATTTGGTAGGTAACCCTCACCACAGATTCCAGGGTACGAACACAGCCATTACTTTCCATCAGAGAGTATTTGTATTCGTCTGTGAATAACACATTTCGCCAGACGAAGCTGCCAGTTAACGTGAGAAGTGTAGCACTGAAGGTGTGCTGCAAGCCGTTGTAGTGTCAAGCGGGGTGCTGCATTACGACGTATGGGTCGTACGGTCTTTTACCGTAACCTGTTCATTACCGTCTGATCAGACAGCGTCCCCAGTGACCCTCTGAGGTTGTCTTGCAATACTCTGGAGGTATCCGTACGAGGCCACAACACTGAGATGGTCTTCACATGGGGTTGCAATGCTCGGCAAACTTTGCCCACTGTGCTTTCTGTACTGACCTGTCTCCTCGTGACGTGTCCGCAGTCTGTGGATGACTTAAGGAGAGGCATTGGCATCTGCGGCAACAGGACCGAAAATCCATCCTTTCTAGATCAAACAGGCCGCCTTTGCAACTTGCACTCCATTAAAGTGTGGCCTTGCATGTGTTTGGTTGAATGCAACGTCCACAAAAGACATCTGCCATCTGTGTACCTCAATAGAAAACACTGGGACACAGATACTCACTTCCTTCTGTCACCTGACGCCGTAATGCATAACACAGCCAGTAGATGGCGAATTATTTCAAACCATGCAATAAGACCACAGGTACCGCTTTTATCAAACTAGATTTAACATACGCGGACATTGATACACGTAATCCTCTAATTCTTTTGAAAAGTGTTTATGTCGAGAAAGACTAAATTCATGAACTACGCTGAGTCCATAACTGTGTTTCTCTTTCTGACCAACTAAAAGAGACGAAATGTCTTTCCTAATTCGTAACCTAATGGCTAGTGAACAATTAATCAAGGCAAGATATTCAGTATGATTGTGCCTATGGTATCAGTGGGCATTGCCGTACTGTGTCTATTGCTTGTCGGAAAGAAGGAGTCTGCGTTTCACGTATTCGCACGTGTAGATTCTTCTATTTCTCGACATATTCGAGAGAATTTTGTGTTAAGAAGGAACTGTGAATCATTTGCGATTTGCTCAATTTATTTTTGTAAACAAAAAAAAAATGGCTCTGAGCACTATGGGACTAAACAGCTGTGGTCGTCAGTCCCCTAGAACTTAGAACTACTTAAACCTAACTAACCTACAGACACCACACACATCCATGCCCGAGGCAGGATTCGAACCTGCGACCGTAGCAGTCACACGGTTCCGGACTGCGCGCCTAGAACCGCGAGACCACCGCGGCCGGCTGTAAACAAAACATTCTAAATAACGTACCTGGGCAAACCACATGAGCGTTTCCTCATTCTTTATGTTCTAGGCACTGTAGAACCATTAACATAAAATGGTTCTCATAGGAACGACGATTTGAGTTAGCAAGAACTTTGGTCAGAAGGGTGAAACCATTACTGGATTATTAGCGAGTTTGGTGGGTCCTTATGCATTCAAAAAGTTATTGCAAATGCAAAATGGATAATTGCTCATCAGTATATGGGTATATAATTCTATTCTGAGAAAATAATGGATAATTACCAGGCTGCTGGGGGGTAGAAATCCAAGATGGTATTATATTCCTGTGCAAGAGGCCATTCTTTAATGTGACGTCCTCTCATAAAGTGGATGCTTTATCTCACAGTAATTGTGGTTAAGAGCTTCAAGCGGCTCGTTAGTTCAGAAGAAATGCAATCAGCCACCATGGCATTAAGGGGAGCGTGGGATGGGGAGGGGAGGGGGAGTTGCACACGGAAGATTTATGTGTTACGAACTGTGAAGGAATCGAGTCTTTCTGGTTATCGTATGTCTTTACGACACTCAGAACACGTTGACATTTTCCACATTCCGTATACTCGGTTAGAAGTTTTTATAGGTATATGTCCTCATCCGTTGTGTGAGGCAAAACTAAGGGATCGACATTGTTTAGTATTGGAAAAACTCATGTTGCAAAGAAATGGCACCATTAACCGTGATGCACGAACTTCATTTAAAAAATAAAGTGCGTAGATTCTTGCACATTTGAATTAACTGTATTGCGGAATCAGAATGAACGTTACACAGTGGTGTTTTTTCCTGGTATTCAACAGAGTTGTTTGTCTGTTTTGCGCATTTTATGTGTAAAATGAAGAAAAGAAAAGACTCACCGAGAAAACCTGAGAGATAATGTGCTACTTGTCACGTACTTCATTGCCAAGCTAGATGGCGCAGAGGTTACAACAAAGGAGACGCATTCAGAATGTACGGCTTTCAAACCCGCGTATGACCATCATGGTTCACGTCATAGATTTTTCAAAAAATTGCTTCAGGTTGGTTCCAGAATGATTCATTTGGTGAAGCTACGTCCGTTTCTGCCCTATTTGTCTGCAATAGTACATTGCCTCTGATAACTTCGACTATCGTACTATAGACTTCAATAGTTTGTCCCTTTAATGTCGTAAGTCTTTCTATTCGTTACCTGTCTTGTGCTAATCTTCTCATCTATTCATTACTACTACATACAATAGCCTTTATCAAGTGGTAGACTATTCTGCTCTTTTCTACTCTATTATTTTTCTGCTGTATTGCTTCATCAAGCGAAAAGTAAACTTTTCCTAGATGTCATAACGGATGTCCTATGAAGCTGTCTCTTCTTCTTGCAACTACCTTACAAATATTTATTGCCTTACTTGTATTTTTAATACTTCTTTTGTTATTGTATATCTCCACTTAATTTTTAACATTCATCGAGTGCATATTATTTCAGATGCATATAATTTCTTCGAATCTGCTACGGTCAACATTATAAACCATACAGTTCTGTGCTCTGCATGCATTAGCAATTTCTTCCTCAGTCCCATACATCCGATATCAGCAAGATGTTTTACTGTACGTAGCTATCTTTGACTGTGCCAACCATCTACTGGTATCTTCCTTGCTTCAGTAAACCAGTGCAATTTTTTTCTATATTTAAGATATCACTAATTTATTCTTATACCATGTCTTCCTAGACTCGACGTTAAGAAGGTCTGTTTTCCACCTATGCTGCAGCTAGCTACCCAGAAAGCAAGACTATTTGAAACGGTCGTTTGAGAAATTACACATGCCCACATTCAGCCAAAATGTCACAGCTGTCCATTTTCACACAAAATGGCTGTAATGCGTACACGATAACAATACACACAGCCTCACGTTCAGAGAGAAAGCAGATGTGACCGCCTGATTTTAACAGTGTTGAAAGAGATCTGAAAATATTATTTGAGCAATCATCAATGCCCAGGACATGAATTGTTTCTAAATAAAAAAATTCTTACTGCAACCATATGCACCACTGACGCATAACACGTATTTACCCTGTACGGAAACCCGTTACGGAGGGGAGGACTACAAATATCTTTGTCAGAAACTTAATAACAAACAGGTGTTCGATATTTTCAAGGAAATCCATCCTGATAGCAAAATTAAATACGGCTGTTATCACAAAGTGTTCCTAGAAAATATCTATCATTCAGTCGACGTCCGTGAATTTGAAATATTGAAATCTGGGATAGAAATAATAAAATATTAGTGCAAATGGTAAACGTGTTGCACTAGCTGACCTCTAAATTAAGAAGCGAAGAGCTAAACAGATTCTTATTAAAGTGAGAGACGTTGAAGTGTTACCTTCGGCAGCCTATTCTTATTGTGTATTGTATTCATGATCACAGAGGAGAAGAAGCAACATTAGTTCTGTACCGTGAAGGTGTTGGAATCAAAGGTTCGCACAGAGTTTATTCATTGCTCAGGAACATCCTGAACGTCATTCACAAGATGCGAGAGAGTTGCATGCGATTTTAGAAGCGCGTGCTGCACAAACCAAAAAAACACACGGTTCTGAAAATATGGCTTGCACTAACAGATAAAAGTATGGTCAGTGTTATACAGCACTATTCACCAACACGTAGTGTAAGATGAGAAGGACTGATAGAATTTATTTGGTTGGTGTAGGAGATCGAAGCGTTTTCCTGTAAATAAAATAATCACAACGTGCTTCAGTTTGGAATCGCGAGACCGCTACGGTCGCAGTTTCGAATACTGCCTCGGGCATGGGTGTGTGTGATGTCCTTACGTTAGTTCGGTTTAAGTAGTTTTAAGTTCTAGGGCACTGATGACAGAAGTCACATAGTGCTCAGAGCCATTTGAACCAATAATCACAACATATGCACATAACAAAGACTTCAGTTATCAGTAATGTATTATATTTCACTATTTATAAGAGCCGGCGAAAGCTGCGGTAATTTTTTGTGTCCGCGACTGTAGAAATCACACTGTTATCAGATGAAGAGCTCGTCGAGTCATTTTCGCTGCGCATTTTCATCCGGAAAGGATGTTTCTTGCAGATTTTTCGATGGAAAACGGAAAAGGGGAAAACTTGAGGTTGCGAGATGAGGTGAATAAGGTGAGTGCGGAATGACTTCCCAGCACAGCTCCTGCACAGTGTATTTTGAGAGTGTAGCACGAGGCTTTGCGGGTGTTATCGTGAGGTAGCATTATTTCAGCCAGTCTTCCTGGTCGTAGTTCTTGCACTGCGACTACAAGACGTCTCAGTTGTTGACAATAAATGTCAGCAGCCATGGTTACACCCGGTGAAACGATTCGTAGTACGCCACACCGTCGCTGCTTTACCAGATACACAGTATTATCTTTTGTGGATGCGCACAGGTCTTCGAACGGGGAATTGCTACTTCGTTTGGGCTCGACCACTCCTTTCTTTTTCTTATGTTAATACGAAGATACCGTTTCTCGTCACCATTAACGATACACGGTGGGAATGGTCGTTGTTCACGAGCCAACTGATGACGAGCAAGAAGAGATGCACAAACTTATGGTTGAAATGGTTCAAATGGCTCTGAGCCCTATGGGACTAAACATCTGAGATCATCAATTCCATAGTTTAGAACTACTTAAACCTAACCACCCTAACGACATCACACACATCCATGCCCGAGGCAGAATTCGAACCTGCGACCGTAGCAGCAGCGCGGTTCCGGATTGAAGCGCCTAGAACCGCTCGGCCACAGCGGCCACCCAACACACATGTGATCACCCTCTGATTTTTGTGATTTTGGCTTAGAGCATGCGGTACCTATAAGCCCGATTCTTGAACCTTCGTCATTGCACGCCAGTGTCGCCGGATGGTGGAATGGTCACAGTTCATCACATTTGCTGTTTCCCGAGTACACTGACGTGGATCATTGTAGATTATTGCGTTTAAACGATCTTCATACAATCCCATAATTCCTCCTGAACGTTGAGTCTCACTAATGTCAAAACGATCCTCCTTAAAATAAGAAAACTATTTTCTTGCCCTGCTCTGTCCAGTGGCAGACACTCATTCACGATGCACAGAGTTCTATCTGCCTCCACTGCCGTCACTCCCTGTACTGAACTCAAGCAGAATAACATGTCGGAACTGTTCCGATTTCTCCACTTGGCATACTATTTTCTAGTTTCCACACCATTATCTACAAATGGTAGGATGACAACATGTAAATTCAAATGGCGACAGCGAACTACAAATAAAAAGTGACACTCGGTATATTAACTCACAGTAACCAGAATACTAACAAGCAAAACAAAAGCGCTAAGAACGTATGCACCAACCTAGTATTTGTCCAGCGACTATGTAGGACTAAAAATAACATTAGGCAAGAAAATGGTACCATCATAACGAATGTTGAAATTATTTTAATACCACTCTACACATGTCCAGACACTTTTTAATCACAAAGCATCCTTATATGAAAAGATAATTTACAAGAAATAAAAGCAGACTTATTGTGAAGTATCTGCTGAACGCACTGGATAGCAAAAAAAAAAAGTTCAAAAGCCATAACATGGAGACAGTTTTTCCCACTTTTCTCGGACTACGTCTAGCGAACAGGCCAGTTTTCTCAAATTACCGATACATTTGTATCGTATGTTAATCGAGGACCCAGAAACGACGGAGAAGCTAAAGGCTCCGTCCCCAAAGCACGCAGCTTCCGCCGCCCCACCACACCGAACCCAGGGACCCAGGGTTGGGTGGCGGAGTAATGATGGTGTACGCGTACGTGGAGTGGACAACTTGTTTGCGCAGCATTCGCCGACATAGTGTGTAGCTGAGGTATAGTAAGGGGAACTAGCCCGCATTCCCCGAGGCAGAAGGAAAACCGCCTAAAATCTGGCCGGTTCACCGGACCTCGACACGATTAACACAATTAATTCCGCCGGGCGGATTCGTGTCGGGGACCAGGCGCTCCTTCCTACCCCGGAAAGCCGTTCGATAGACCGCTCAGCTAACCGGGCGTGCAACCAATAGGCACTGCCATATACGCCAAGCAGGCAGCGAGCACACGGCAACAGGTTGGAGACACGCCCTCCTCCGCCACGTCACGTCGTCGCCCACGATAAATATGGACTCTGCAACGAAAGCGTGTCAGTGCACTCGCCAGATTATCCGTCCCACTTCGAGAACGCTCGATTCTCTGCAGGGCCCTCTGGAAATCAAAATGTAATTGAAAAGTTTCCTACTAAAGGTGTTGTCTTTGTCGTGTGGTTTCGAGAGCTTGCATGCATTTACACGCTTCGTCAGCAACTATGAAGCTCGTGTAAAATAGTTACTCGCTCCGCGTCGGACACGGCTGCTAGCACTCGTAAGACCTGCCGTGTCACATGGTGTGACGTACGCTCTCCGGCCTTGTGTCACGTCAAACGGCGTTATCCCATGGTCCCTGGGGCGGGATAAACTACTTACACAAGAAGGCAGTGTCGTATTGTGTCAACATGCTTACAGCACAGGATCTGGCTCCGGTACTGTTGTCTACCTGCGCTGAAAGCTTGGATTTTCTTTGACATTCGACTCTAGCTATATTTCACGTGGAAATACGACTGACGTTGGCTGCATACTATCTGATCAGAAGTATGCGGAGACCAAATAGTGGTCATCAGTGTGTAGTGACTCGACCCTCTGCCTTTAAGAAGGTTTGATCTCTACTGAGTGCATTTTCATTGAGACGTCTTGACACGAGGGTCATTTGATAAGTGTGGAAAATTAACATCGAATAATGGAACATTTTGTTGTGACTTCGTCGTGGTATACTTGATTATTCCAAAGACTGTGTATAGAATGTCAATAACGTACTAAAAAGCTAAACGTCTGAACAGGCCTTGGAAAGCCCAACGGTACCGACCGGCAGCCGTGTCATTCTCAGACCACGGGCGTCACTGGATGCGGATATGGAGGGGCATGTGATGTCACTGTACGAGACCGGAGCCGCTACTTCTCAATCAAGTATCTCCTCAATTTGCCTCACAAGGGCCGTCAGACCAGATGGCCACACATCCAAGTGTTAGCCCAGCCCGACAGCGCGTAACATCGGTGATCTGGCGGGAACCGGTGTTACCATCAATAATATACAGCGTACAATATATTGTTGACAGCCTTCGGAACTGATCAGCGTGTCGACTGGATTGAAGATGGAGAAAAGCGAATTTCGTTCTGTTATTAAACATTCTCATTTCAAGGGTTATGCCGCCGCACAAATCAAAATAGAACTGGATAAAGTTCTCGCGGATTCTGCGCTACCGTTGAAGAACATTTACTTTTGGATTAACGAATTAGAGCGTGGTCAGGTAGGTATCGAAGACCATGCGTGCCCTGGCTGTACAGTGTAGGCCACCATTAAGGAAACCACTGAAAAAATGGTAATGCAAGACCGCCAAATGCAATTCATGAGATTGTTGAGACTGTAGGCCACTCAACTCAGCGAGTGTATAGTGTCCTGCTCTGAAGAAGCTGTGTGCGAGGTGGGTGCCACGATTGGCCGCAGTCGACCAAAAGCGCATTTGATGCAACATTCCAGCACAGCATCTGTCGATGTTTAATATTATTCCGCAAAACATTTTCATCGATTTGTGACTGTTGATTAAACCTGGATCCGTCATTACACACACGAGTCAAAACAGCAGTTAAAACAATGGACAAAGGCTGATGAACATGCACCGAGACGAAACCACAAACGGCAATGATGTCGGATGCTGGGACCGGAGCGATGTCAACATTCTGACACATTCCACAGGTGATCCACTGGGTTCAGTTGGGGACTCTGCGCAGATGAGTCCGTTTCAGTAACGTTATGGTCCACAGGCCATTGCCTGACACTTGCCACTTTATGACAGGGTCCATTGTCGTGCTAATACAATCATCCTTGTGCACTACACGCCATGGTAGGTAAAGTCCTCAGCGCTTTCACCAAGCCCACACCCACCCATCGGTTTGCTGCAGCGCTCAGCCTCATTCAGCTCTCCAAATCACTCGTTTTCAATCAGCCACTGCCCAGCGGCGTCTTCTTTACACCATCTCAAACGTTGCTTTGAACTGCCTTCAGACACGTGTGGCTTATGAGGAGCTGCTCGATTATTATTCCCCACTTTCTTTAATTCCCAAGGTACAATCATTGTGCTACCTATGACTACTGGTAATACTTTGGAACTCACAAGTGGTATCTTCCTCTGATTTTATGTGCGTCTATTACAACCACCCGTCGCAAAGCTTGTTGGTCCCTGATGTCTGCCCGGTCTTGGCTACGTTGTTTCTTTGCGTTTCCACTACACTCTCACATTACCAACAGTCAACATGGTCAGATCTGGAAAGGTTAAAATGTCCATAATTGATTTGTTACTCGGGTGACTTCCAAGACTAATCCTACTCCGAAGTCACTGACTTCTCCTGACCGACATAGTCTGTTGTTAATGCGTCTCTACTGAGAACGGAGAACCCTTCGCCTCCTCTTATAGTGGCGGTTCTGCCTCTTGTGACAAGTAATGATGAATTCCGCAGTGCATCTGGGTGATCGGATATTTTTGTTAAGATAGTGTATTTTCGAAAGTGCAGGCATTCACAGTGTCAATCTTTTCGTAACCTCAGCCAGCCAGAAGTTAGTGTTTTGCGTCGCATTTGCAAAGCAATTTTTTATTTTACATCCGCTTACTGCTTTTTGTTTACATGTTCATTTCTACTCATAGGTGCTCATTTTTTTCTGTAAATGTAAATGTTTTGGACTCATTTCTGATATAGTTTCGTAATTTCTCATCTTCAGAAAGTTCATTTTTGACGTCACGATTCAATTGGTCTCTTCCTTTCCTTAGTTGTCATTCAAGCCTGCCCGCATCTCGTGGTCGTGCAGTAGCGTTCTCGCTTCCCACGCCCGGGTTCCCGGGTTCGATTCCCGGCGGGGTCAGGGATTTTCCCTGCCTCGTGATGGCTGGGTATTGTGTGATGTCCTTAGGTTAGTTAGGTTTAAGTAGTTCTAAGTTCTAGGGGACTGATGACCTAAGATGTTAAGTCCCATAGTGCTCAGAGCCATTTGAACCTTTCAAGCCTCAGATGCGTAAAATAGCAATAGAACAGCAAGTATCTTGTAGAATTTCAGTTGTGTTTCTTTATTTTTCTTTTCATATAATGTTATTTTTATTGTTCCACGGAGACCCTAAAATTTTGATGTCTTATTCTTTACAGCTTTATCATGATCAAAAGACGTGTCCAAGCCCATGTAGATAAAATGACTTATTTGTCCGATTATTTTATTTTTATTGCCAATTTTGGTCTCGCCTGTTGTTTTCCTCGGAATTCCACTACTTTCGGTATTTTGAAATGAAAGTTTTCACCAATCTGGCTTAATGTAAAAATATTTTTCTGTAACTCTTCTTCTGAAATGGCTATTATAGTACTGTCGTTGGCATACATTAATGTTTTATATCATACTTCTTATCTAGTTTTTCTCCTTTGCTCTTTTTTAATCTATTTTACATTGTAATCCTGTAATTTACGTATTAAATATATATAATTGGAGGAAGAACGACACTTTTTTAATACTCTCGTTAGTTGTATTGCCATTTCCTGCTTTTATTACACATTTAATTTCACTCTGTTAGCTTCTTATGGCCTATATCAAGTGCCGCAGAATCACATTTTCTTGTAATATTAACCAGTACATTGTCTTGATTAATCTGTCAAACGCCTTGTTATTGCCGGTAATACATTTGTGTGTCTCAATACTAAATTCTCTAATAATCGATGCAAGAGTATATGGCTAATTAAAACCACCTCTGAAGACATTGATGAAGAAGCCGAGAAAGTAAGTAATAGTGTGCAGAAGACACCTTTTGAAGCACTGGAACAGAAGTCAAAGGACATAACAAGACGAGTTAAAACTATTGAAAGAAGAATTACGGTAAGCAATAAAAGATAAAATGAAGCAGATACCTATAAGAAGAAAAATGCCAGAGTTAAGATTGGAATACGGGTTAAAAAGACCAATTACCGAACAAGAGTGTAGGAGAAAAAAGTACGAGGACAAGATAGGACGATATAGAAGTTATTTAGGTAGTGACACTAATAAAATGATACATCAAACACTAACACAGTAAAACAAAAGTTATGCACCACTATTACTGAAATCGAACCATGAAAATAATAATCATGAGATTATGGTAACTTTTATAGTTGATAACGAAAAACGTGAAGGATGACCAATAAGAACTAACATTAACTCCTCAGCTGTCACCCTATCCCATTAAAACTAGTTAAAACAACAGTATTATATCCAGATGGAGTCATCACTGTGAAAAGAAGTACATGACCGTAATGAACTACTACGTCACACATCTCATAATAAAATCGGTATGGAACTGAGTCAGTAAAAATAAAGGGTGGTTCAAAAAGGACTTTACAACTTTGAAAATCCATATTAATCAATTCGCAGTACCTACAGAGATAACTGTAGTGTCAATTTGTAGAGCAATGCATCAAGTTTTTTTCTCGCGTAGTTCGCTAGTGCCGAGTCGCACCGTAAGGAGCGCTAGCGACAGTTGCATTAACGATGACTGCCTTCACTGAACCTGAGCATGCCAGCTATGTTTTGGTTTGAAGAATCGAAGTCGGCGACAACAGTTCAGCGAAATTTTCGATCCAAGTACGCTAAAGATCCTCCAAGCAGGCCTACAGTTTGTGAGTGGTATGAATGTGTTGTAGAAACAGGGTGCTCGGTAAGACACGGGAAATCATCAGGTCGTCCAAGCACATCTGCCGACGTCGCTGAGCGACCTGACACAACGCGATTTTCATCAACGCTATGGTATTTGTACCTCCTGTGCCGGCTTCTCTACTTGAACTTAGAGCAAGAATTTCTGCCGCCGCTAAGCAAGTTACACCTTCAATGCTACAGCGAGTTTGGGAAGAAACTGACTTCCGACGGGGATGTGTGGAGGATAACCAACGGCAGCCACAAACAACATCTTTAGCCTAAGGTAAAAAAGAAAAACTTCTTGTTTTCTCTACAAAATAACACTAAACCCAACTCTATATCTTCTTTCAATGAATTTATATGAATTTTTAAAATTGTTAAGTCCTTTTGGAAACACCCTGTACAGTAACCATTCCGTAAAAGGCTATATCAGGTGACATTTCATGAAGAAATCCGAACTGTGTCAGGACATATACAACAATAAAATAAGCACGATACCGCAACCTAACCATAATACCCCACTGACGTCACACTGGTGCAAACCTATTAAAACCCCTCTTATCAATTCCGTCATATCCCTAACTACCATAGAGCATAAATTAGTCACCATACGCATCTCTCCAAATAAACTAAAATGTCATACAGTACCAGAAATCCCTGGATGTCGCGAATTCAATCTAAAAACACAAAGCAGTCAAGCCTAAAGTAAAAATCCAAGATGGACATCAAATCCGTACGCGCTATATGTCAACGTACCGTTTCACTTGTGCTTTATTCGAAGAACTGATAGGAACTGAGCAAGAACGTGGTCAAAGATAGTCCCACTGAGTCAAAAGTTAAAGAAGACCGTCAACGGAAAAGATCACTACATCATATAATCGTAGACATGTAGAATGCATACGATAAACCAATACAGCGTGAGACAGATTGCAGGAAGAACTAACACGCAAAGAATCATGAAATTCCCAGTTTATAGCCTCCAAAGGCTAACTCCAATAACATTTTTCCCCTTACAGTAACCTAGGATACGTACATGTAACGTAATGTAATCTCCTTTCAAGATTCCAGAAATCTTTTCACAACAGGTTGTGAAAAATTTCGAAAAAGAACTCATTCTTTGATTCCGTTTGTTAATTTAAAAGATTTCCATGTTTTTTCTCCGCATGAACATATATTTCCGTGTCTCCAAGAACATCCATCGTCCCACCTTTATCAATGATGTGTAATATCTCTAGATTCCCATTAATACATACAATCTTATGTTTTGTCGTTGGCAGGTGTTCGTTCAGAGTGTAATGTTTGATGGTATGCAGAGCTGCATGCTCTGGAAATCTTCCGGTTTGCCCAAAATACACTACATCACAGCCAGTGCAAATAATTTTGTAGGTCACAGACTTAAAAAAAAAGATTGTGCCTCTCGACGGAATGCGCAAGTGCCTTGGCTAATGTATTTTCAGTAGTAAAACCAACTTCAGTGTTGATTTTACAGAATGCTTGTGCAATTCTATAGGGAATAGGATCTATAAACTCCATGCTTGGGTGCCTTTTTTTTTACTGGTTTCAACACAGGTGAGAGTAATGTCATGTGCAAATTAGTTATTTCTGTCAATTTTACCGTTAATTAAGTCAATAATCTCAGGATGGTAACCATTGTTCACCGCTGTAACCCTTAGTATATTATTTTCGTTTTCAGTTTCTCCATTTTCTAAAAGGATTTTACTTAGCCTACTGACAAGTAATAGAAGAAGGAGGTTTTTTACCTGAAGTGCATAGAATCCACGGGTATAATGGCATCTGAAGTTTTGGGCTTTCTGAAAATAGCAAAACTATGCCTACCACATTTATTCCTCACGGAAACGTCGGGTAAATCAATTTTATCATTAACCTGCTGTTCATATGTGAATTCTATCTTTCGGTGAAAGTTGCTGAAAATTCTTAAGATTTTATCAGGGTCACCATTATCCTCCTTGTATAACATAATGGTATCACCCCGTATCTGTTATAATAAAGAACGATGTTGCTCAACTCAGGGTATTGTGCAAAGGCTGATACTTCGATGTGGTTAAGAAAAGTATTGGATAATGTCCCTGATAAACAATATCCCATAGCTATTCCACGTACTAAATCGAAAGTATTCTTCAAACGGAGAAACATCTTTAAAAAATGTAATTATTGACTAGAATTACATTCAATTTGTCACATAACTTATAGGCTGGAGTACCAGTATGACTAATCATAGGCCTGATAGGAACATCAACATTATTTATCTTAGGTTTTGCTGTTAACTTTGGGGTATGCGGATTCATAACCCACTAAAGTTCTAGAAAATCTGTCATCAAATAAAAAGGTGATATTCTTTAGAAGACGTTTGATTTCCTTAGAAAAATATTTAGTAGTATCGTGATTAACTTTGGAAATTCAGTTCTTCTCAATGAATTCCGTACCTTACCAACATATTCGCTTTTGTATAACACAACGAGAGTATTCCCTTTATCTGTCTTGACGACAACTGTCTCACGGGTTTTGAGTTTCTCATTAATACTGTGTTACAACTACCTCGTCATTTGTATTTTTCACTTTTAAAAATTTTTGTTTCTACTATGAAGCGAAGATATTGCGTGAGCCACATTACTACCCAGGAAAACCTGATGTTTTTTGCTGACGTTACAATAGCTCAATGTGCTTTTAATTTCTACAGTCAGTGATTTTATGTAACTGTTATGTATTGTTTTATTTACTGCACACTTATTGCCTTTATGTAACAACTCAAGTTATTTCTTATTGGAGATAATGTCAGTTCTACTAACTACTCTGTGGGAAAAACTTAATCACACTATTGACGTACAATTTCTGGCATCGTTTTAGAATACCAGTTTTCTGATTGCAAATGTTAACATTATTTTCTCTTTTGTTTTCTACTACCCTCTCAGAAAGCTGTAAAAAGTTATCAAGTGCATAAGAACAGTTTGCTGAGTTTTGGGTGATTCAAGTATAGATTTTTACTAAGTACAAGCTTCTCATTTTTAGTTTCATCCACACTTCTTCACTATTTATCTTGGCAGTTCGGCTGACTGAATCACGTTTTTCAATCTCTATTTGTGAACAGAGATTTCGTTTAGCACCATTACCTTCATTTTGTGGCTTTAAGCCCTTTTATGATTACCAGTCACTTTCTATATGCTTGCTTTGTACACCCTGATATACACTACGTGTATACTTTTTCGTTATGCAGGGCCTGACGATGGCATAGTGAAATGCTGAAACATGTAGCCTTTAAAGTAAAATAAATTAACATCTTAATTTACTCGGCTGTTGGAGAATTTCATTGACATCTGAAGAGCCAAAGAAACTGGTACACCTGCCTAATATCGCGTAGGGTTCCCGCGAGCACGCTGAAGTGCCGTAACGCAACGTGGCATGGATTCGAATAAAGTCTGAAGTAGCACTGGAGAGAACTGATACCATTAATCCTGCAGGACTATCCATAAATCCGTAAGAGTACGAGGGGGTGGAGACCTCTTTTGAACTGCAAGGCATCCTAGATATGCTCAATAATGTTAATTTATGGGGAATCTGGTGGCCAGCGGAAGTGTTTTAAACACGAAAGAGTGTTCCTCGAGCCACTCTGTAGCTATTGTGGACGTATGGGGTGTCGCATTGTCGTGCTGGAATTGACCAAGTCAGTCAGAATACACAATGGACACGAATGGATGCAGGTGATGAGACAGGATGCTTACGGACGTGTCCCCTGTTAGAGTCGTATCTGGGCGTATCATGGGTCCAATATCACTCCAATTGCACACTCATTACACCATTACAGAGCCTCCGCCCGCTTGAGTAGTCCCCTGCTGATGTGCAGGGTAAATGGACTCATGAGCTTGTCTCCATACCAGTACACCTCCATCAGCTCGAAACAATTTGAAACTAGAGTCGTCCGACCAGGCAACATGCCTGCAGTCATCAACAGTCCAATGTCGGTGATGACGGGCCCAGGCGAGGCGTAAAGCTTTGTGTCGTGCAGCTGTCGAGGATCATAGGCTGCGAAGGCAATAACGATGATGTTTTGTTGAATGGTTCGCACGCTGACACTTGTTGATGACCCAGCATTGAAATCTTCCAGCAATTTGCGAAAGGGTTGCACTTCTGTCGCATTGAACGATTCTCTTCAGTTGGCATTGGCCCCGTTCTTGCAGGATCTTTTTCGGTCACAGCGATGTCGGAGATTTGATGTTTTGCCGGATTCCCAATATTCGCGGTACACTCGTGATATAGTCACACGGGAAAATCCGCACTTCATCTCTACCTCGGAGATGCTGTGTCCTATCGCTCGTGCGCCGAATTTGGCACCACGTCCAAACTCGCTTAAATCTCGTAACCTGCTATTGAAGCAGCAGTAACCGATCTAACAACTGCGGCAGGCACTTGTCTTATGTAGGCGTTGCCGATCGTAGCGCCGTATGTTGCCTGTTTACAAATCTCTGTATTTAAATACACATACCTCTACCACTTTCTTTGGTGCTTTAGTGTAACTCTTGTCGTTATTTTGTAGTCAACAGAACTTTCATCATCATGATCAAAGACAAGATTTTCCTGTTGTTATCGTTAAATGAGAAACTTGTTTATGAATGACAGAAATATGTTTTGTATAAGTTCAAAGAAATATAGAAGGCGTATTTCATATGTAGCTGTTGTGCGGTATTTTTATTTGGCCTTTTCGTTGAAGAAATTGCATTTGCTACTGCATCAAACCAGTCTGAGGACTGAAGACCACAACCACAAAAACAGTGCAATGTGATAAAATCTATAGTTTCCTTTATTTTTGCTGCAGTATTCCTGTGTTTCACGTTATAAATCAACAATTTTCGAATGAAACCCGAATGAAATATTGAAAATTTCAATTTTATTGTAATTGCTGTTTATTTTTAATCAAGAGACGGGTAGGATAACCATTTGGAACAAAAATATTCCGTAGGTAACCTGGCCCTTAATACATTCTCAATAAGTTTTTGGGAGGTCCACCACTTCCATCTTTAGGCTAATCTAGTCAGACACTGACTGCATACATAAAGAAAGAGTTCACTATAAGGTAACGCCCGATAGATATGCAGCACACGTAATGTGCGGGTAATGTGGGTACTGCCTTAAACAACGAAAACTACTACGTAAACTAATACAGGTAACGCTTACTGAAGAAGTCTATGGTGACTACGTAGATGCATTTCACACGAACGATATTTGCAGAATTGGTAGTGGTAAATTGTCGATAGACGTTGTCTTCGAGGTATTTTGTAATGGTAGGAAACAATACACGTTTCAAACATCTACTGCAAACCTATGTTGTGTTGATCCTTAAGTAAGCGTATTAATTGTATTTTCTTTTTGGTTCGACCTGTGCAACTTCCCAGTCTCTGGGTGAACGGGTTTCTAGTCGACCGAATGGCTATATATACACTCCTGGAAATGGAAAAAAGAACACATTGACACCTGTGTGTCAGACCCACCGTACTTGCTCCGGACACTGCGAGAGGGCTCTACAAGCAATGATCACACGCACGGCACTGCGGACACACCAGGAACCACGGTGTTGGCCGTCGAATGGCGCTAGCTGCGCAGCATTTGTGCACCGCCGCCGTCAGTGTCAGCCAGTTTGCCGTGGCATACGGAGCTCCATCGCAGTCTTTAACACTGGTAGCATGCCGCGACAGCGTGGACGTGAACCGTATGTGCAGTTGACGGACTTTGAGCGAGGGCGTATAGTGGGCATGCGGGAGGCCGGGTGGACGTACCGCCGTATTGCTCAACACGTGGGGCGTGAGGTCTCCACAGTACATCGATGTTGTCGCCAGTGGTCGGCGGAAGGTGCACGTGCCCGTCGACCTGGGACCGGACCGCAGCGACGTATGGATGCACGCCAAGACCGTAGGATCCTACGCAGTGCCGTAGGGGACCGCACCGCCACTTCCCAGCAAATTAGGGACACTTCCGCTCACGCCCCAACATCGTGCAGCCCGCCTCCAGTGGTGTCGCGACAGGCGTGAATGGAGGGACGAATGGAGACGTGTCGTCTTCAGCGATGGGAGTCGCTTCTGCCTTGGTGCCAATGATGGTCGTATGCGTGTTTGGCGCCGTGCAGGTGAGCGCCACAATCAGGACTGCATACGACCGAGGCACACAGGGCCAACACCCGGCATCATGGTGTGGGGAGCGATCTCCTACACTGGCCGTACACCTCTGGTGATCGTCGAGGGGACACTGAATAGTGCACGGTACATCCAAACCGTCATCGAACCCATCGTTCTACCATTCCTAGACCGGCAAGGGAACTTGCTGTTCCAACAGGACAATGCACGTCCGCATGTATCCCGTGCCACCCAACGCGCTCTAGAAGGTTTAAGTCAACTACCCTGGCCAGCAAGATCTCCGGATCTGTCCCCCATTGAGCATGTTTGGGACTGGATGAAGCATCGTCTCACGCGGTCTGCACGTCCAGCACGAACGCTGGTCCAACTGAGGCGCCAGGTGGAAATGGCATGGCAAGCCGTTCCACAGGACTACATCCAGCATCTCTACGATCGTCTCCATGGGAGAATAGCAGCCTGCATTGCTGCGAAAGGTGGATATACACTGTACTAGTGCCGGCATTGTGCATGCTCTGTTGCCTATGTCTATGTGCCTGTGGCTCTTTCTGTGTGATCATGTGATGTATCTGACGGCAGGAATGTGTCAATAAAGTTTCCCCTTCCTGGGCAATGAATTCACGGTGTTCTTATTTCAATTTCCAGGAGTGTATGTGCTAAAAATTTCGGCAGCATAGTCCGAAAGGATCCTATTTGATATACAGTCTGGTCTGGAAGACTTGCCTCTATTAAGTCCGTTAATTTATTTCGATGCACCGAGTTGCCAGTTATTCAGTTTGATAGCAGTTTTTAATTCCAGTCCTGCGATCGAGGGAGGCGGCGCAGTTGTTAGCACACTGGACTCTCATTCGGAACAACGACGGTTCAAATCCGCATTCAACGACGCAGATTTAGGTTCTCCATGTTTTCTCCATATCGCTCCAAGCAAATTCAGAAATGGTTCCTCTGGGACGGCACGGCCGGTTCCCTTCCCTAGATCTAAAACAATCCGAGCTCGTGTTCCGTCTGTAACGACCTCATTATCGATGGGGCGTTATATTCTAATCTTTCGACTTTCCTTCTAATTCTGGAAAAGAATTTATGGATGTCGAGTTAGTAACTCCACTTTTGTTGCGGCGTTCACGGTAAGATTACCATTGCCATAACATAGTCAAGGTGTAAGTAGGCTCAGTCCGGAACCGCGTGACTGCTACGGTCGCAGGTTCGAATCCTGCCTCGGGCATGGATGTGTGTGATGTCCTTAGGTTAGTTAGGTTTAAGTAGTTCTAAGTTCTAGGGGACTGATGACCATAGATGTTAAGTCCCATAGTGCTCAAAGCCATTTGAACCATTTTTTTGTAAGTAGGCTGTTTAGGTTTTTCTGTTGGTAACGCCATGTAGTGCTCTATATGAAAATCAGTGACTGTGCTGTGTGAAGGGTTTGGTTGGTTTGCATTGTTTGAGTAATATTCGCCATTGTAGTGTTGGGCAGATGGCTGTTGACAGCGCGTAGCGTTGCGCAGTTGGAGGTGAGACGCCAGCAGTGGTAGATGTGGGGAGAGAGATGGCGGAATTTTGAGAGAGGACGATCTGGACGTGTGTTCATCGGAAAGAGTAAATTTGTAATATTGGATATCATGATATATATTGTCAGTTTGTGTTGATCAGAATAAATAAAGAGAGTAATGTCTGAATACGTTGAGTTTTGCTCAGCTGTTTGAAAATCAAATAATGTAAGAGGTTTATCTGCATAGTAATTAATTGAGTTTTCTAAGGGGACGTTTCAAAGGTAGTCACTGTGTCTTGCGACTGGAGTATTTTTCATACGATCCGAGCCTTTCATAGAATTTTCTTCCAGGTATAGAGGTGCAGTGTCGTGGAAACGGTTAAAAGGGTCCCTCGTTGAAGTCCTCATTAAAGGTGTTCATTAGAAGGAGATTGTGTAGTACGATGTCAAAAGCCTTCGCCAAATGTAGAAACATTTCAATTACATTTCTTTCTGGCTTTCATTTCTGTGCCGGGAGGCCCAGTATCAACGGTGGGGAAGGGGGGGGGGGGGGAGGGAGGGCACTGCTCCAACCTACTTACGCCCCAGGGTTGTTGAGTTTCAGAGTAAAAGGCTAACATCCCACTAGATCTTGGAACAACAGAGGAGTAAACTTTCTGGCTCTGTTTTGAGGGGAGAAGAAATTATTTACTTTAGAAGATTAATTACTGACACGGAATCTCCTTTGGCGTCGTTAATCTGTGGCGCCTGGCGTGTGGCAGAAAGATCTTGAGGTAAGCACGGGAGAGCGGCTTAGCTAGCTAGCGCAGCGCCGGTACGTTATTTCCGTCGCCCGCTCGCCGCTACTGGGCTTGTGCGGCCTGACTTGTTTTTTCCGCTGCTTCTCGCCGGTCTGCAGAATTCATTTGTGGGAGCACGGCGGAGACGGGTTTATACGCCGACAACTGAAATACAGGTCCCCGTGACCTAGTGGTCGCGAGCGCCGCTTGGACGGGGCGCCTCTAGCTGGGCGTACGGATCGTCCTCGTGACACAGATCTGGTGTGTGACCGCCGCGAGTGGCCGATCTGGCGAGAAATGTTTTGTAAACCTCCAGGGTTCCAGCGTCTGACAAGTTTACAGTCGCGTCAGCATCAAAGCCGGCCTCGGCCCGTCTGCTTTCGATGGCAGAGGTCGCGGAACACAAGGCCCGCAGGATTGTTAAAAAGTTTTGAGAACCTGGAGAACAGCAGAGTTGCTAGACTGAAAACTCATTTAGCGAAGTTCTGATCATACGGAGTGAGGGACTTCAGGGTAAAAGACGATCATTGTGAAACGGAAGCTGTATACACAGTTCCAAATCTTTAGGATCAAAATTATGCGATTGTCAGATGGATGGATGGATGGATGGATGGATGGATGAATTTAGAGCGCATGAACACAGGCTTTAAAGAAATATTTTACAGCCAAAATCGCATTCAAAATTATTTTTTTTGTTTGGTTACGAGAAATACAACTGTGACCCTGAGAACGTATTGTACCTCATGTTTTACTGTGCTCTCATTACTCGCAACATGCTGACATTTTCCAAACACATCTGTCAAAAACAAAATTACAAAAATATATAGTTAAGTTGTGTATAGCAACATTATGGAATTAACAACTGACAAGCATCCAAGTAAAGGTACATATGTAGAACTGTCAAGTTCCACAGAGTTCATTTCAGCTGTCTACACTTTTACTTGTAATAAACCTGTTTGGATATGTATATAGGGTCTATATGTTCCTTAACGTTCATGCAGATCACTCCTTCTCATTTATGATTATGAGAAACTTGAGCCGATTGGATTTTTAGCGCCCGTATCCTTTGTCTGATAGAATGTAAGACGCGTAAATGCAGTTTCACTAACTTATTCAAGACATAGTTTCACAATTTTGTTTCTACTCTTACTTTGATATATTTAGCACTTTTTGTGCTTTTTTTCAATCGGTTTATTTGTTTATTTTCTGTTTGCAAAATTGTAGTTACATGGTAAAGTTCCGTGTGGCTTATATGAAGTTCTGCCACAAAAGTGGTTACGTTGCAAATGGTGCAGTTATTAAGTACCGAAAGTTCAAAAAACCCACACGAGTGTTTAAGATGTAACAGCAGTTTTTCGGAAAGTAAATTTAACAAATAAACCCTCTGATGAGAGCATAAAAGTGTTGAAATTTCAAATATTATTTGCTTGTACCTCATGTTTCATTGTGCAAATCTGCGTGAGAACAAAACCATAAACCCTTGTCTTTCATAATACGGAATTCATTCCCAGTTTTTATTAGTAAGCACAAGAACAGGAAGATCTACAGCATCCACAAGGAGATTATATAAACACCGTTACTTTTTTAAACTAAAACAATCAAAAACGTAAACTAAGAGGGGACCCCGGCCAGAGTGGCCGAGCGGTTCTAGGCACTACAGTCTGGAACCACGCGACCGCTACGGTCGCAGGTTCGAATCCTGCTTCGGGCATGGATGTGTGTCCTTAGGTTAGTAAGGTTTAAGTAGTTCTAAGTTCTAGGGTACTGATGACCTCAGTAGTTCAGTTCCATAGTGCTCAGAGCCATTTTGACCAGGTAAGAGGGGACTTCAAAAAGTTATACGTTATTATGACATATCAACTAACTTTTACTGAATGCTGAAATACATATTAAAATGACACAAATACATGACACAGTTTTTCACCATAGCCACCAAATCTCTGTAAAGAGCGGTTGGAACGTTCCACCAATCGTGCAATTCCTCGGCCATAGAGAACCGCTCCTTGGTCACAGAGCCTTTCGATAATCTCTGTGTAGACATTCTCAAGCTAGAAATAATCTTTCCCCCATATGTTCTTTCAAGTTGCCGAAACCATTGAAAATTGCACTGTGCAATTTCTGGTCTTCCCGAGCAACATCATCCACGTTTTCCGACATCGGTAGAATTTTTGGCACAATTTCACTACCGCTGCACGCGACATTGCTCATGGTTCATACGCTAGCTGAATTTCACGCTGAATCCGTGAGCAGTTTAGCATTTTGCACGCAAGAATCGTACTAACCTGCGTAATTCAATTTTGAAGTAAGTTTCCATTTGCCGCGGCATATCAATCGGGCACTGTGGTGCAGTTTTATCCGTACCGCAGCAAATCTGGGTATGCAGAACACCCGGAAAATGTGCTGCTCTCTTTTAACAGGGTGCTTATCGTATTGCATAATAATCTTACAGTGGAGCAACGTGTGTAAGCTACTTTCTGAAGCGCCGATGTAAATCTCTAAGACGCATGGGAAGCTCATCATTCAGTGATGAATATTAACGAGGCACTCTGAAACTCAGTAAAATAATCGTGCTGTACCTAACTGTTTAGGTATGAGACCAGATAACATCAAAATCTTTAAAATCATTGTTCTTAGACTGAAATAAACTCGTAACCTTCAAAGCTGAAATTAAAAAAAAATTACATTTTAGCCCATAGTAAAACATGACACCCTTGGGATTGCAGTCTAGAATCAAAACTGAGTGTGAGATCAACTGTACTAGGTTATCACTAACACAGCACCTAAGTTTACTTAATAAATATGTAACATGTGCTAACTTTGAACGCAGATTCAGTCTCATTTTTCCACGTTAATTTAGAATCAGGAGATGGAGAGTTTGGAGCCGATAGAGTGACTGCCGATAACCTTTGATGTTTTGATGAGTACGATATCTCCCTTACGATATTACTCATAAGTAAGGTTGGAACTAGAGTCATAACAAAGCGACGTAAATAAAAGGAAGGTTAATTGTTTTTGAGGCACAGATTCTACGAGAAGCTAGTAACGCCTCCGATATATGATCCCATCTCCTGGGTGTTTTGCGTATTTCTGCAGCTCCTTGGTATTAACGCCATTTTTCAATTCGCACTCACGGGTAGTTACGTTATTGTTTGGACAACTGCAGGTAGATATTAAGTTGTGAAAATTATTTGTTTGTTCTGTAGTACTTGTGACGTGATATCAATCATATTTTAGTATAACACACTAGCTTCACTTCGAAGTGAATTCAGAAATACAGTTTGTGTGAAATACGCATCATTAGGCTTTTGTTACTGATCAGCGACATGAGGATGCAGAAGCCAAGGGAAACTCTTGCATTAAACACACATAATGTGCACCACAGGACATCTGACCTGTAGACTAATTGAAGAAGGGTCATGATGATATCTCCATTGGCGAAAGATTCCGGACTAATCCCTCATTCGGATCTCACGGAGGGGAGTGCCAACGGGGAGGCGACACTGAGAAAAAGATTAAATAACCCATGAATGGGTAGCGTTTTATGCGTTGGAGCGTGGAATGCCAGAAGCTTGAATGTGATAGGGAAGCTAGAAAATCTGAAAACGAAAATGCCAAGGTTAAAACTAGATATAGTGCGGGTCTCTGAAGTGAAGTGGACAGAAGACAAGGATTTCCGGTCTGACGAGTATAGGGTAATATCAACAGCAGCAGATAATATTTCAACGGGAGGAGGATTAGTTACAAATAGGAAGGTAGGGTAGAATTGATATACTGCGAACAGTTCAGTGACAGAATTGTTCTCATCAGAATCGACAGCAAACCAACATGACAACAACACTTCAGTATCTGAAGGGAGATGAAAAATCTAATAGTTTTGGGGAACTGGAATGCGGTTGTAGGGGAAGGATTAAAAGGAAGGGTTACGAGATAATAAAAAAATGGTTCAAATGGCTCTGAGCACTATGGAACTTAACAGCTATGGTCAACAGTCCCCTAGAACGTAGAACTACTTAAACCTAACTAACCTAAGGACATCACACAAGAGCCAGTCATGACGGGGCAGAGAAAATCCCTGACCCCGCCGGGAATCGAAGCCGGGAACCCGGGCGTGGGAAGCGAGAACGCTACCGCACGACCACGAGCTGCGGACAACGAGATAATATGGGCTTGGTAGTAGGAATGAGAGAGGATAAACACTAATTGAGTTCTGCAATAAATTTCAGTTAGTAATAGTGAATACTCTGTTCAATAATCATAAAAGGATGAGGTATACATGGAAAATGCCGAAAATCTATCTTAGAAAGGCAAGCGATGCAAACGATAGAGAGCAAGACGGTTCTGTAATTAATACTGTAACAAATGGAATACCAGATTAAATTAAGTTTGCTGTAATGATTGATATATCAATGAAATTACAACAGAGAAATGAAAATTTTAGAATAATTTTGCGCGGCTCACTCACTTTAATGTGACCACCTCTCATAAGCAGAATAACCACCTTTAGCAGCGTAGACCGCTGAGAGGTGCGCAAGAAGAGAGTCAACGACGTTCTGGAAGGTAGTAACAGGGATGAGGAGCCATGCCGACTGCAGTGATGTGGCCAGCTGCGCGAGGTTTCTCGGTTGAGTATCCATTACGTGAACAGCCCCATTGAGGGCGTGCTACAGTTTCTCTATTGCGTTTAAATCCAGGGAGTTTGGTGACAGTGGGTGTACGGTAAGCTCATCCTGGTGCTCGTAGAACACTGCGAGTTGTGTGAGGCTTTGTACTGTCCTGATGGATAATGCGATCGTGCCAAAGGAAAAACAAACTGAATGAAGCGTAGACATGAGTCCAAAGGACAGTAGAATAGTTGTGCTGATCCATTGTGCCTCCCAGTACGACGGAATCATCCAGGGTATGCTACGGAATCATTGTCCAGTCCATAACGCTGCCCCCTCAGGCCTGGAACCTTCCGACTATTGTTGCAATGTGTTTGCTATCACGCCTTACACGCCAGCGATGGAACGTAAAAAGTTATTCATCTGGAAAGTGGACGTCCATGGGCGTAAAAATTCTAGCTTTCGTCGCTAATGAACAGCAGTCAGCTTGTTTGTATGAACCAGGCGCCTGCTGCCAAGGTCCATAGGCAGCAACGTTTCCTTAACGATAATTGACGAAGCAACGTCGGTAGCCTATTTGGTCCACTTGGGAGGTCAGCCGCTCAACAGTTGCACGTCTTTTCGCCAGTAAACATCTCTGCTGCCGTTCACCACTGTAGCTGTGATCCGTGGTGCATCACAGTTGCTTCGGCATCGGTTTTGTATAGCGCCACTTTGCCATGCACGGTACGCTTCAACCACGGCGGCACGCGAAGAGTTTACAGACAGTAATTTGGAAAATGTTTTCAACCTTGGTCCGAAAGAGGATGATCATGTCATTTTGGGCACTATAAAGGCACTTCGTCTCAGTATTACAACAACGACTGCATGTTTTCAACGTCCGCTCGACACGCTTTAGATGCCCATCACTGTTAGTGCTGCCACCTACAGTATGTCTGTGGTTATTGAAAGACAATGTCGAAAGCAGGCGGTTGTCGCACTAATGCGACTGGATCGCGTATTCTGTATGATGAAAATGAAAGGAAAATAAATGAAATATTTTCTCGGGTGGGATCTGAACCCGTAACGGCAGAGTGGCAACCATGAACCTAGCTGCTGCGCTGCATTCGCTTCTTCGGTCGATGACTACCATTACAGGTATAGCAGTGAAACGTCCCCTTAGAAAAATTATTACAAGACTGTGCTTAAACTGAAACACAATATT
This sequence comes from Schistocerca gregaria, assembly GCF_023897955.1. Taxonomy (NCBI): domain Eukaryota; kingdom Metazoa; phylum Arthropoda; class Insecta; order Orthoptera; family Acrididae; genus Schistocerca; species Schistocerca gregaria. The sequence goes on along the minus strand of NC_064925.1, from coordinate 217,181,715 downwards.
TTTTAGCGCAACGCAATCTGACTTTCAAAAATCCCTACGAAAGAATGGCCCTGACTAACAATAACCTATACGTTTCACAAATCACTTACCTCACAAAAATCTTCGTTACTCAAGCTACTGCAATACAGCGAGCGCCACTACTGCCAGCTAAATAAAAGATTCAAACTACTGAAGGCACTAACTACTGATTGGCACAGTTAGGAAATGAAAGATTTTAATAGAGAACAAACAATGTATTTACCTCACTAGTCATAATATATATAGCAGTTCATGACACCAATTCTTACAAATTTCAAAACTCCGCCATCTCTCTCCCCAAGTCCACCACTGCTGGCGGCTCACCTCCAACTGCGCAACGCTACGCGCTGTTAGCATCCAGCTGCCGCTGCTCAACACTAGAATGGCAGACAACAATGCAAACTAAACACAGACTGCGCACAGCACAGCCAGTGATTTTTTTATACCGAGCGCTAAGCGGCGTTACCAATAAGAAAACCTAAACAGCCTACTTACAGCAGGTACACTTAAAACTACAACGATTGTCCCGGAAACTATTATTATCTCGACCTCCGTCCACCCCTGTAGTTGCGCGGTGAGCGCGGCGGATTGCTACCGAAGGGTCACGGCGCACACATGATTCTTCTACAGGATGAAACATTCTGCTCCAGGACTCGGACGAATGCAGTCAGGTGAAATTATTTCTACCGTAGCGATCCCAACACGTTCTTGATCTCTGGCGTTATCGGCATGAGGGCCACCATGTTGACTTCTCCATCCACAACATGTTTTAAATTATCTGTGGAGTGTCGTGCATCATCCACCTAGTAGCTGGAACGTCGCCGGCGAGAGAAGCTGATATGACTGATCATCTACTTTAACGAACGAACATGGCACAACACGGACTGAAACGGGAAGGCACGCCGGGTGACCCTGCGTCACATACGATAGGGCATCACTTCTGACTTGTCTGTAAGTGTTTTTTGTCTGTCATTCTTATCTTCAACGTCCGCTACGCGCTAGAAGCGTCATTTAGTTCTCTCTCTCCGACTTAGCAGGTCAACGGCCTTGCAGCAGTGGATACACCATTTCCCGTGAGATCACCATAGTTAGCAGTGTCGGGCGTGGTCGCCACTTGGATGGGTGACCATCCAGGCCGCCATGCGCTGTTGCCATTTTTCGGGGTGCACTCAGTCTCGTGATGCCGATTGAGGAGCTACTCGACCGAATAGTAGCTGCTTCGGTCAAGAATACGACCGGGAGAGCGGTGGGCTGACCCCACGCCCTTCCTATCCACATCCTCCACTGAGGATGACACGGCTGTCGGATGGTCCCGGTAGGCCACTCGTGGCCCGAAGACGGAGTGGTCTCCGACTTAGCACGGTTTGCCGTGGGTCCTTCCCTCTGGTTCTTCATGTATACATAAACACAATAGTAAAGAAAAATCTTTAAATAACATAACATAATTGTTTCTTTACGTGACTGTGGCCGGGCCTCGGATTGCGACCCATGCCCACACTACCTCCGGAGTCCCTCCTTTCTCCCCAGATAAAAAATAAAAAAATGAAAAAAAATTTAAGGAGGAGCTCCCGAGTTCCGCTCG